>NC_052023.1:21892295-26692295 GCF_015832195.1 Motacilla alba alba
CTCAATACTAGCATCTCAAGGCTACCAATCCAAAACTTAAAGGGGGAATACCACCCTAAAGACTGTGAATCATTGATTTTACATTAGCTATTACCACACAGGAAAAAGATTTACACAACACCATTGAAAAACTTCCATGAGAAGTTAAACTGATTGGTCAATTACCATCAAGAAGCAAGTCAGATATCTTTAGGAAAAGCAATTGAATGAAACAGACAACAAAATGTTTCACTACTTAAGTCCATTGTGTGTACTCTGAATACTGCTCCGAGCTCTGAGTCCTCATTTTGAGGGGAATACAGGCAAACAAGGAAACAGAGCAGAATAGCAATGCTGAGCAGAGATAAGATTCCATATAAGAAGAAACTTAATAAATCGCTGTTCTTCAGCTTTGGGAATGCCAAAACAAACAAAAAACCACACCCCAGACAAAAAACAAACAAACAAACCCCAAAAAGTAAGGGATGTATATGCTGCCTTCAGTTTATGGTTTTTCAGGTCTAGTAAGAGATTAATGCTTTTCTCTATTTAGATGCTAAAATGCTCCCATTCTGCTCTCACAAAAGTTCTGGAATTCAAGAGTCTACTGCCTCAGACTGCTAATCCATATTTTTCTATCTTCCTCCATAACCTTTTTACAATGTAAAGGAGTAAATGGAAGCAGTTTGGGAGTACTCTCTGCACTCCCAAAACATCCTTGTGATGTAAGGGTGTTTTAACAGTGTTTTAACTTCATAGACAACAAACTCTGATGGAGCTTTCAGGCACTTCATTCCAAACAGCAAATGAGTTTCTGATAGCACTGACAGTGGGTGGAGGACCGTAGCTAGCAGTGTACCTCAGCAATCAATAGCGGGTTCAATCCAGTATTGATCAACACCATCTTTAACCATCTAGATAATGGGGCCAAATGTGATCTCAGTAAGTTTGCTGATAACACAAACTGGGAGGACTGGATGTACCAGAGGGTCGTGATGTCATCCCAGGGGACCCTGACAGGCTGCACAAATGGGCTGCCAGGAGCCTCACACAATTCACCACAGGGAAGTGGGAAGCTCTGCACGTGGGTGGCAACAACCCCAAAACGCCCCGGGAACACTGGGCACAGACCTGCTGGAAAGCAGCTCCACAGGCCAGACCTGGGGTGCCACTGGACACCAACATGAACAGGGGCCAGAAACGCACTCCATGGTGGACAGGGACAGCCTGGGCTGCAATTGAAGGAGTGGTGCCAGGAGGAGGAGGGAGATGATCCTTCCCCTCTACTCAGCACTGGCAGGAGCACACCTGGAGTGCTGCATCCAGGTCTGGGCCATCCCTACACAGACATACTGGAGAAAGCAACCAGGGCTCTACAGCACAGATCACAGGGGGAAAGGGTGACAGCACTGGCAACATCCAGCCTACAGAAGAGAAGATTCAGGGGGAATCTCATCAATGGGCTCAAATTCCTGAAAAACACATGTTAAAATACAGAATCAGGCTTCCTTCAGCAGTGCCCTGTGACAGGACAAGAGGTGATGGGCACAGGCTGAAACACAGAACATTTCATCTGAACATCAGGAAAGATTTTTTTAACTCTGAGGGTGACAGCAAAAGCGAGGTGGTCCAGGGAGGTTGTGGAGTTGAAACCTGATGCCAGGTTTCAACCATTACATTTCCGATAATGTAATGACAGAAATTCACATAGTATCACTGTCAGGAGGCGTAAGAAGATGTAGGTAAAGCCAACAGTCTGAAATAAACATGGTATTTTGGATACAATTTTGAAACGTAGTGTTTAACAACTCAACATTTCTTAAGGAAACAACTGTATTCCTCTTTGCTTCCTCCTCAATACAATACAACTCCAACTTCCCAAAGTTAGTGAAGCAGCAGGAGGCAAAAATTAAAACCAATTATTTTCTATGGATTACTGGACTGATATAGAATTCATTTCAAGATCATGAGAATACATTCTATCTGTTCACAGTTTCATTGTTATCACAAGAAAAAAGAAGACTCTAAAAAAATGAGTTACAGTTAAAAAACCCCAGATATATGTACCTGTGGCTGAAATGGTGGAGCAGTAGGCCCCTGCATCCCTTGTGATTGTTCATCCATTCTATCAAGCAACAATGTCCCTTATGTCCTGAAAAGAAAAATACAGTCATTACACTGTAATTCAGCCAGTATTTATGATTAATGAACATCAGCAAAAGAACAAAGGAATTCATCTTCTCAATTGTATGCTTGAGTTGAGGAACATTTAACTAGCTCTGCACTGTTTGGGGAAGGTGGTTTTCTTATGTTTACTGTTCTATGAATTTTTTTTAAAAAATCACTATAGGCACCTGAATTTATTATTAATAATGTGAATTAAAACTACTTGCACCAGACAAATGACTCTGCCTGATAAAAGCTTCATCATCCCATTACTCTTCAGGGGCACCAACTGGTTTAATTATGCAGAGCTCTGACCTACAGACAGCAGGGCAAACAGCAGATCAGCAGAAGAGCTACGACTGCAGCACACATACTGCATTGCATTGATTTATCTGTAGGTTTTAGGGAATATGCAAGAGTAGTTCCATCCAAACAGAAAAAAAGCTAAACATGTACACAGTACATTCTGGCAAGCTATTTAAGAGGCCTTTGGAATACTGTGAACTTCCCACTTCCCATCAGTAAGATGGGAGGAAAGATGCTTGCCACATTCCCAAGACAGACACACGAGGCTTTGACCAGTAGTTAGAGTTGCAAAATGCACTGAACCATTTTAGTAGTAAAAACAGGAGAGACAAAAATGCAAATGCTCAAATTTTTTTTTTTCCCCCCTCAACTAAGTGCATCCTTTCTTAGGCACCCCTGAGCGGGAGCAGGCACAGCAGCCAGTGTTACTGATGCCTACAAGGGCAAGCCCTGTTCAGATGAAGACAACACAAAAGTTCACTGGCAGCTTCAAAGTCAAACAATGAAATAAGCTTTCATACAAGTAAGAGGCAAGGCCTGAACAACTTTTTCATCACACAAAGATGAAGTATCCCTGCCTATTACCTGGTCAAACCTGCCAAGGCCTTCAGAGGAACAAGAATCATATGTCTGACAGGGATATTATCCTTGCTTTTTAACTTACTGTTTTCTTATTCCCTGCTCCAAATCCTCAATGTTCTAGAGATAGATAGACACAGAACATGTTTTCTGATGCCATTAAATGTTTAACATAAGGAAATTTCCTGTAATAAATTTATTCTGCTAAACCTATGTACTTCCACACAAAAAGCTATTTACACTCCACACAGATTCCTATAGCTGTTAAAACACACGCAAATCTTCCCAGTAATTTCTCTAGACTATTCAAAGGGTTAGAAGTAACACCCAACAGAAAACAGAAAACCTTAGAAAAGCTTTTCAAAGGCAATTGCAAAATATTCAAGAAACTAATGAATGGCTTGTGCTCACTGCACTGCTGCCACTCTTACAGTATTGTTGTGGTAAGATCCCCAACAGACAAAAGAGTCACCAAGCAGCTCTGCAGTTTCTCCTGTGCTGCCCTTGTGTAGTAAGCAGTGGACAGCATACACAAACAAATCATTAGTGATCTGCTCTCCCTGGCCCATTGAAAGCAGTCACCCATATGCCATCCCAGCGCCATCAGCAATTCCCGACACCAAACCACAAAGCAACCAAAGGTCCCCTCAGGCTTTGCCTTCCCATCCATCATACTTCCACACAAAGCACACAGGTTGGGCTTCCTCTTGTTCTGTATTACCTGTAACTGATTCAAAGACAAAGGAGATCCAAGAAAAGCAACTTCAGGCAGGTCAATAGAAAAAAAAAATCAATTATCAAAGTACAGCGAGAAGCAGAGAAGAGGAGATAGTAATGCCAAGATTTCCAAGACTGTCAGAATGACCATGCTGAGAAAAGGGAAATCAGCTGCCAGAGACAGTGCACACCACTGACCAGGCAAACTTTCAGCCAGCACTAGGACACCAATACTGGCATTTTTTGCAAGTTCTAAAACATCTCCCATGCAACCTCCCCTCTGAGGCAAGAAATCATAACACAACAGCACTGAAAACTAAACTGTTGTCATAAAACTTCAGAATTTAAACTCCAAATGCAACTCATGTTTTTCAATGTTCTCAAACCAACCACATGGTGGGGAAGGACTCCTTGCCTTCACCACATCCCTTGCCAAAAAAAGGAACTTGCTGAATCATTTATCTTCCAAACATGATGTTCACCATTTTGACGATGAAGATCATTTGGATGTGGACAACCTGCATAGAATATGGATCACAGGAACACAGGCACATACACTAAATCTTATACTATGGTTATGGCTGCTAACACTTTACAATTATATTAATACTTATGGTTGATTACTAATATTTTAAATCTTTGACATTTTCAGTTGATCAAAACAGAAGGTGGCACCTACACATTAAGGATGCAGAATGAAGTTTCTGGGGATGCAGACAACAGGACCAATTTTTCATTAGAAATCACAAGGGCACAGCAACTCCTCTTACTCCACAAGGCAGAAAAGCAGCCCTCACCAGTAAGTCAGACCATCAAACTCCAAGAGCCTGGAATGGGAGTAACACCTTTTCCTTCCTTCACAAACAGGCCTCGCTGTCCTCATTCCCTTCCCCAGTGGCCACCTGTCAGAGCTCTGGGCTATCTGCCCACACATCTGAAGATCGCACAGATATCAGGCAGCCCAAGAGGCAAGAGCACACTCCTACACCCAAGTTCCCATCTCACAGGCAGCACTCAGCTTTCCAGGTGGTTTCCAGCAGCCTGCCAGAGGAGAGGCAGGACTCCCCACAGCTGTCAGTGCAATCAGAGCAGAGGAGCCGCTCCGGAACAGGAGCCAGAGCTCATCGCTTCCATTTCGCTCAAATGTATTCTAAAATAATATTTAAAAAAGAAACCTAGGAAAAACTTGAAATCCTTGCGACTTAAGTCTAGCAACTATGTCTTTAAAAACATGATCAGACTATTCCAGGAGAAAAAGACTAAATGCACTGCTTAATCACACGAATCATGCTTTTTAAGAACTAGTTTCATAGCTCCAAGTCCATAAAGCATTCACACTGAATTCACACAGCATTTAGGCAAAAATGTTATTGCTTTAACAGATGGCAGTTCTTCAACAACAACAAAAAAACGTTTTCCTGTAGAAAACATCATTAATAGTCTCAATATACATGGTTTCCATTAGCTACTTGCTATGCACTTGTTTGTCAATTTTGCATCTTAAGTGAGAACATACAGTAATCAATGTCAAAGCAGAAACAGCTATACTTTAGGAAAAGAGCATACACTTAAATGAATGCTCAGAATGTTACAGTTCTGCTGAGAATTTGAGAAGATCAGTCTTCTTTTTTTCTGCAAAATATAGCTGTAACTACTCCACATAATTGCTACCACAGAGAAATACCGAGTTACACTGGTTCAGGATGTGCTGATCAGGGACACAGTCAATTTGGCTGTTCCCAAAGAATGGAATGTACTATGTTTACTTCTGGATTACACCACCAATTAAGGCAGATATTTTCAGTTTTTACTATAACCCTTATTTTAGTTAAGTTAGACACAAAGCTCTTCAGGAACAACTATTTTTTGTAAATAATTTTCTTGTAAATTTTGTGTAAAGTTAGATTCTTCAGTATCTAAGATGGATTTTCAATGAAAAATTTTAGATCAACAAACTCCTCATCTATCTTTACTAAATTTAAAGATAAGGATCAGCCTCAGCTGAGGGATGGGGGGGAGCCAACAACATGTATCAATTCTGTATTTCCATGTACAAACACAAGTTAAAGAATTATTCCCATTTGCTTATATTACATGTTGAGTCTCAGCTCCTCAAAAGCACAATTTAAACATAGGTAGAACATTCAAACAGTCCCCCTGGTTGAACCTAAAAACAGCAGAGTGCTGTGGAAACAAGGGTTTAGATTTCCAAGTGCCTTCCTGAACAGCCGACACGCAATTCGGCAGCCCACCGCAGCAGTGCTAATCCCAGCAGCGAGTGCCAGGGAGCCCAGGCGTGCCAGCCTGACTGCAGCCCAGCTCTCTGTCACCTGCAGTCACACTGACACAACCTCCCAGCGCCAAAGCCACAGACCCTGCGGGAGGAGACAGATTTCACACCCAGCAGTAACAGCGCGGCCCTTCAGCTTGATGCGAGCAGGGTAAAAAACAGCCACAGAACTGGTTCGTAAGGCAGACTGCCCCAAGTCATTCTTTACCTCTGTAAGGCAAAAACTTGGCCACTGGAGGGAACTGGCTTGGTGGTCAAACTCAGCCCACACTTTGTCAGGTCACCAACACTGATCAACACTCTTCACCACCCACTCAATGCTGGCAACTCAGGGGCAGGCTGCAATTTGTAATGTTTCTATTTACATATATATTTTAAATGTATGTATTAATAATGCAAAATGTAATATTTAAGCTGACACCCACTTGAAGTTAGTCTGCCAAGACTAACTGACAAGGGACAAAGCAGACTCAGTACTGGAAGACCAAGTTCACCATTACCACAATAAAATGTCACATATCCCTATTAGTATACATAAATATATAAACATTATATATATGCATATTAAGATATATATATATGTGTACACATCTGTACACAGATTATGTACCCATACCTGTGTATGTACATAGAATATTTCATTTTTACCACTGTCAGCTAATAGTAAATATTTGCTTCATATTGTCCAAAAAACCCAAAATGTCTTCTAAAGTGTGGAAAACACACACCATTTGTCAAATCCTCTGCAGAAGTGTCCACATTGGAGAG
Source organism: Motacilla alba alba (assembly GCF_015832195.1). Lineage (NCBI taxonomy): Eukaryota > Metazoa > Chordata > Aves > Passeriformes > Motacillidae > Motacilla > Motacilla alba. Next base: position 21,899,101 of record NC_052023.1, read on the forward strand.
AAGCTGCATATGCAACTTCAAAGTACTGAAAGTGATTCAGTATAAATCCATATACATCTATATTCAAGAAGGATTAGTTTTAATTTTAGAAGCAGTTTCTAAAATCTAGATCAATACTCCCCACAGGGTGCCAAGTCACTCCTCCCCTCCGCAGGGACAGCCTTGAATCTGAACACCACAAATTCCCAGCAGTTGTTAATCTACAGGTACATATTAACTACCTAATTGGAAATACTGAATTTTTCAGCAAATATATGTCCAAATTCCATACTCATGGGCAGTCCAGTCAAAGCAGTCAAAAAACACACAGACAGTTAATTTGGGGTAAAAGTTGGTTTTAGCAACAGCAGGAGCAGCCATACACAAAAAACCCTTTGGGAAGACAGTAAGGGAACTAAGAGTTCGTACGCAATTTTCTCATCCATTTGGCCCAACCTACCAGGCTTATTTTCACTCCAACCCTGAAAACCCACATGCCACTCACTGTCACTGCCCAGCTACTAAGAGTTTGCTCTGTCAGTGCTGTCTGTCTAGAAGATAAAAGTCGAAGCTCTCCTGCTTCACAAGTCTGCTTCCATTCCTCTTCATTTGCACAATTTAAAAAGTTAGTTTGTTTACTTCTCCCTCTCCATTTCAGTTATGTCACTCAAGTAAATTGCTTATCTTGCAAGGTGCTCCCAAAGGGTTATACATGCACTGACTTGCCCTTTATTGAACTGTTTGTTTGCTATTTCTTATGAACTGAAAAAGAAACAGGAACTGAAACTGCTTGAGCAGCAAGCTTCTCCATTTTTCATTTAGTTTCTATTCACCTGAAAGAAATTTGATAACCCATTTCTTCATACTCAATAGCCAGTTATAAAGGGCACAGGTAGATGATAATAATGTCACAGTGAAAAGTATTTCAGGGAACAATGCACTGTATTTAACCATGATACCATCTAGAAAGCAAAGCCTCAGCCCACACCACACCAGGCTGTGCTCCTGTGTCTGTAAGCGAGCAGCTCTAAGACAGGGTGAACGGATGATGTGATGCTACCCCTTCCCCTGCCTTCAGCCATGACTCCCAAATCCTCTTCCTTCCAGTGGGGCTGCTGTGGCTAGCCAGACTCCTGGTATGGAAAGTGAAACTACCTGAAAACTAACCTTGACAAAGTCACTTCTTCCCAGGTCAGTTCCCAGAATCCTAGAGACAATTGCAGAGACAAGGACAGAATTGTGATAGCAAAAGACAGAGGGAAAGATACAGGATTGCTCCAGCCCCAGCTAACTTGGATCAGCTGAATCTACTGCCAAATTACATTTCTAACATGAAACTACACAAATCAATCTAACGGCTCAGTAACACCAAAGATCCTTCTTTCTCTCACTTTCTCTGCCACACGATCTCACATTGCTGCCTTGAACTCTTTGGCCCTGTTGCCAAGCTGATCCAACTCCCTGGTGCAGCTGGGCTTCTGCTCTGCAAGCAGAGAGCAGAACCAGCACGTGGGACACTCTGCTGAGCAGCAGAGAAAAAAGGAAGAAGGGGAAGTTCAGGGATGGGAGGTGTAGGAAAGGGACTGTAGGAGAAACAGAACATCTTCCCTCTGGCAACAGTGTGCTACTAAGTTAGCTCATCACATTTTACCGTGCTTTGTCCTCGGTAGGGAAGTGAAGAAGCACATCAAAAACTGCAACAAGGCAAGCAACACAACAGAGAGAAGGCAATTCACAAAGAGAAAGCAATTCACTCAACACCAACCCAAGAGTTTTGTCAACAAAATACTGTATGGGAAAGTAGAACTAGGAAACAAAATTAACAGAAGGAATATAAATAAGAATAACACATTAAACTGGCAAAAGGAAAAGAAACTAAAAGGAGAAAAAAACCCAAACATGAAGATGTTCAGATAAAGGAAGCTAAAACATGATTTAGAAACCCTTACAGGTGCAAAACCTCACGGCTCTCACACACACAGAGAGAGTCCTAATGAAGGCACAGCTTTAAATGCACCTATAAAAGCAAATTATTCATAAAGAGATGCAAAAGAGATTTTACTAAAAGTGTAAACAGCTGATCTTCACACGAGTTGAAAACACAAGACAAACAAAGAGTGGAAGCACTGTCAGATAAACCCATTATGGCTAAGCACAGGGAAAATATATCCCAGTTAGAAGACTGGGTGGACACAATTGTGCAACAACTCTGGCTGACAACGTCAGTGTTGCTACAGGTGGAGTAGAACACATTTAACAATAAATTCCACACACTCTTCACAGAAATGTCTCAGAATCTTAGAAAGCAGTGCAAGACATCCTACTGCAGGTGTTAGATGCACATTCTCAAGCTGAAAAAAATTATCTGTAATATCTAGTCTAAAATCTGCTACCCCGAAGATGAGAAAATGAATGAAGCATTATAAAGAATTAGAAAAGAAACACCAGCCACATTTAACAGGCCTCCTGTGAACCTCTGAGCAGCATTACCCTTGACTCCTGAAAGCAGCAAGTAATCCAGGATCTCTGGGTCCAGAAGCAAGGCAGGCAGCAGCCAGCACGCTCACTTCAGAGGCAAGCCAACACTCAAGTCTGCAGCTGCTTCTATGTTTTACATTAAACCAGCACTGTCTGAAAGATGCAAGATCCATGTCTGGCTGTGGAGCACCCTCAAAGACCAGCTGTACATTGGACACTGTCTGCAGGCTGCTCCTCAAGGTCTGCAGGTCTCTGCAAAGTTCACACACAGCCCACGTACCCAACACACAGCTCTGAATTTCAGTCAGGGCAAGGACTGGAAGTTCACTGCTGCAAAGACAACTCCTTTTTTGGATTTGCTCTCAGATGAGGACAAAAAGGGTACAGAAGAAGGGCCTCTACAGGGCAGGAGGCTATGTGTTTTCCCACCACAAGTTTTCACTTATTTTGAGAAGTAACTTTTAGTTCAGCTGTGATACTTTCACCTTCCAGCTATCAAAGAATCAGTAATTTCGTAAACTCTGTACTCTAGCTACAGAAAATTGAAATGAACTGAGAAAGACTGGTTCATCAATACTTCACAACACTTAATTCAAACATCTCCCAAAGGCTTCAGCAACAATCTAATCTACAAGCTCTACATGAACTTTTATGACGTTGTAAAATAATTCATCTGGTCCAACATAAATACAGCTATTAAATAAGACAGCAATAACTTTGCTATAAATCATTCCAAGCAGCTTGAAGAGGTTTGAATGCAGACTCCCAAATGCCACATGATGCAAACAGTCTATTTCCTTTGTCACCTATAATCCAATACAAAAGCCACTAATATCACAATATTAACTACGTGCAATCAGGTTTTAACATGATTGTTCACAGTATTTTCTTACAAATTCCTCTTTATAATGCGTTGTTTAAAATTTTATAGCAAATTCCCTTGCATAAATAAGTGCTATATGCCCAACAGGTTACAATGGCACTTGAAATACTGCACATTTTCTTGCTACAAAAATCACAGCTGAATCACAGATTTGTTTCATGTGCCTGAGACAAATGCACAGGAGTCTCTTCACCAAAGAAGCCACTCATTTTCACAGCATTGCTTCTCTGCAGCTTTTTAAATTAATCTAACAGGAAGAATCACTTTAATACTTATTAGGGAAACAAAAAGTGAGATTATGTACTTCAGTCTAGGGCGCAGTTCCTTCCCATGTGGCTAGGGAAGTGAAATGGTGATAAATACAGCAAATCAGTGTTCTAAAGGCTGCCCGTATCACCACTTTGGTATTTTGGTCAGTTATTTTCATCTGATTTGCAAAGCACATGGAACGCAGATAAACTGAACAAATTCTCTGGAAATTAGTCAGTTAACTCCCAAAACTATCCATAGTATTAACCTTTACAGGATAATGCCATCATCTCCTAAATCCTAAATCAGAAGGGATTTTCAGATAAACACCAAATCACAAAAAAGAAATCCCTTAGAGGTAGAGAAGAAGTTAGTGCAGTTGGACTTCTCCTAGGGGACTTTCCAATGTAAGGTGAACTCAACCAAGCATCCAGCACAGATGTTTGGAACAATATCAAACTTCAGAAGGCAGCAAGGCACTGATAGTGGTAAGCTGAATTTACCATCAGTATAGAGGCAGAGAGTACTGCACTAAGTTTATTACACATGGGAGGGTGAATTTATGAACAAACTGCCTCAACAAACTGTCTCTGTGCACAAACACACAGGACTATGTTTTGTGCAACTGGGCTTATAGAGAGGCTTATATGGCTCTGTCTTACAATCCAGAAGATACCACAGGTCACAGTAAAATGAGCAACTGACTTCCTGCACTCTATTTTTCATCTGACTTTCTCATTTGCTCACAGGCCTTCCGATGAACTCTAATATGTTAGATTTTTTTCTTCTTTTGAAACAAGCTTCCATGGTGAGAATGGGAATCTGCTTATCTAATTGGTGTAGACCCTGTGATAAGACCAAAAGATTTTCGGTTGAATAAAATTCCTTGACCTCATATTATTTTTTTTTACTGCAATGACTAACTAGTATGCTGAATAAAAGATATCTATGACAAAGGCACTACCTCCATCCTCACTGTGAACAATCTCAAAGTGTGCTCTGACAAGCCATCTACCCAAACATCAGGTATTTCTAAATATAGTACCTTCGTGTTTTGAAATTACAGAACAAGTGCTCTTAACATAATTCTTAGTATACAAACATTTAAAAATAACAAACATGGCTTTAAGTTCTTACTTCAAAGCTACCAGACTCACTTGTAAGTTTCCCTCTTTCCACTGCAGTTTTTCTTCCTCTGCCTAAGTTTTCCACAGGCCATGAACTAATGACTGTTTTCCACTGCATTTCATCTTTCTCAAGACAGTGCACATCTGTAGTTTAAACAGACATTTCTACAGCACTGCAACACTTGAGTCCTCTCCTAAACAGCCTAGAAAAAAAACCTTTCAAATTTCATTCTTCCCGATTTAGCCAATGTGTGAATCTAACCATCCGATCTAATAATCCAAAGTGTGTATCTTATGCAATTTCTGCATCTCAGGCTTGTAATACAACTTTATATAGGAAATACATCCAGTACATTCCACGAAATTACTGTGCACAATGCAACCTTTCCTGAGAAGGCATGCCACCATTGCAATCCGAGAAAACACCTCTATCACTTCAAAAGGCGACAAAAGTTACCATTCAGTTGGTGCAAGAAGGGAAAAAAACATTTAGAAAGTTTTTATCTAAAATCAAGAATGAAATATTTGTGTGATTAATGAACACACATCCCCTCATATTTTATCAGAAGTAGGGTGATTAACTTAAGCAGTTTTACCATTCCCCTCAAAAATGCCCCTCAAAAAATGCAGAGCAAACCAAAGCACACTGCACTCGAAGAACTGCGTTCTGAACCCTAAAACCACGCAGGATCAGCTCACACGAACACTGAAAGGAACTCGGGGCCGATACCGGGATAACCGAGCTTGGATGCTCGGTAAGGTGAAGGAGGGGACACTCGCTCCGCAGACGGAGAACCTCACTTGCAGCGTGTCGCACCAGGTCCCAGCTCTCCTCAGACCCGCACCCGGGAGCGGGAGGGCCCCAGCCGGGCAGCCCCGGAGTCCTCCCGGGGAGGCGGGGCAGAGGCCGCCGGCCCCGCCGGGACGGGGCTGCCCCGCCTCGCAGCCGCAGGGCCGCGGCTGCCGGTGACAGCGCTGTTCTCACCCGCGGCCGTGTGACACCCCCAGGCTGGGCTGTCCCGGGAGCATCTGCCCGCCACCCACCGCCCAGCGAGAGAAGGGCACGGGAGCCTGGAGGAAACCAGGGGAAAGTGACGAGGAACACCAAGGAAAGCAGCTCCACCTGCGGCAAGGAGCCCGGCGCGGCAGAGGCACGGGGGCGGCCGGGCCGCAGGTAGGCCGGGGCCGCAGGCAGGCTGAGGCCGGAGGTGGCGAGGCCGCCGGACGAGATCCCCGGCCGCCCGCTCCTCTGGCGGAGGCGGCGCGGCACCCGCCACCGGGCGAAACGCCACCGCAGCGCTCAGGGCGCCGCTTGCCCTGCCGGCACGCGGCGGCGTGGCGCCCCTGGGACCGTGGGGTAGGTGCCGATGCCCCGGACGCGGCGCAGCCCGCGCCCGTCCCGCCCCGTGCCGCGCACAAACTTTCTCGCTCCGGCCCCGCGCCGCTCCCTCCCCGTGCGGCGGGCGGAGCGGCAGCCGCCGCGACCAATGGCGCCGCGCGCCGCAGCCCCGCGGCCAATGGGCGGCGGCGGGAGGCGGGACCGCCGGCAACCCCGCGGCGGGGGGAGCGCCCCGGCAGCGCCGGCTCGGCCGCCCGGACCCCCGGGACCCTCCGGCCCCGCCGCCGCCCGCAGCCCCGCCGCCGCCCCGCTCACCGGGCAGCCTGGCTCCGCCTGCTCCTGGCGCGGGAGATCGGGACCGGCCGCCGCTCCTCCCCGGCTTCACCGGCGCCTCGAGCCCGGGGCCGCGCCGGCGCTGGCAGCGGGCGCCTAGCGGGGATCCTGGCGGGCGGCGCAGGCACCGGCGGTAGCCCCGACCTGCTCTCCGCCCCCCGCCGCTCCTGCCAGGCCCGTAAACATCCCGGCATCCCCGAGGATGGGGCGGGGCGGCCTCCCGGCCCCGCCTCGCTCCGCTCCCTCCTCCCGGCCGGAGGCGCGGTGTCCGCCGGGCCGGCTGCGGTGGGTCCCGCGGGTCGGGTCCGGCTGTGCGCGGGCAGCTCGCAGCTCCTCTGGAAATGCCGGGGGTTGTACGTGCGGTGGGACAAGGAGGGCCATCCCAGCGTGTTCGTGCCGTGGAGCACAGCGGGGCCCGGGCACTGCGGTTACGCAGCGGGCACGGGAAGCTTTCCCGGAGCAGGAGCGGCCGGGAGCGGGAGGAGCACCGGCTCCGGCCTCTGGAGCAGGGACCGGCCCTTCTGCTCTGAACAGCACTGCTCTGAGGCTTGGGCCTCGCCAGATTTTAAAACGCAGCATGCCAGACTTGCTCATTTTGTATTTGAGTTGTGATAGTCAATCTGCGAGACATTCGATATTAACTGAGTACATCAGCTGGAAGTGACAGAAACTCCTTTTTGCTAGACTGGGAGAAATAAAAGTGACAGCAACAAAAAATACCAGACTCTTGGTGAGTCCTGTTCCACCAGCTTCTGCTTTGCAACAGCACTGGGTTTAAGTAGATAAAAGATTCTGAATTCCAGAATGCTACTGGTTTTCAGGTTCCTGAAAGTCTACCCTGCTTCAGTGCAGGGAAAGGTAATTACCTACACAGAAGAGAAGCCTTAAGAACCAATTATGGGGGGAAAGTACGAAAGCTGTCCAGTTTCCCCAGTAAGGTTATGGAATACTGGGATCAAATAACTTTTTTTTTCCTCAGGTGTAGAAGCCCTCTGTAAAAGCCACTCCAGTAATTTAAAAAAGAAAACAGTAATTGAAAATTACCTTTAATCAGATGTACTTGATTTTTCCAAAGCAAAACTTAAGTTCTCATAAGGGTTGGAGGTTTTGCTGCAGTTTTTCCCTTGTAACAGGTAAAGTAATACTTGATTTAAGCCTTGCAAAAGAAGTAGGAAATAGGCCAGTATGTCTGGAAAAATTCTATTCACTTGCCTGTGTACAAAATTATATCTATTTTTGAGGCAAACTTTTCAGCTTTGAGACATCTGCAATGGCGCCAGTGATACAAAGTCTAATGAAATTTGAAAGGAAATTATTTTTGTTGGCTCTCATTTCTCTGATTTGTTAATCTTTCTGCACATCTCCTCTGTATTAGCATCAGGGCATTTGATGCCACTGGCCAAATACAGTGATAAGGTGACCGCCCAGGCTGTGGAATCAGACAGACCCTATGACCTCCTTTGATGTGCATTTTGTATTTCTTTAGGGTAGTCCAAAAGAATTAATTGGAATTGTGATTAAGAGAATATTTTCTTTCTTTCTTTTTTTTGTTTTGTTTGTTTGTTTGTTTGTGGATAAATTATATTGTTAATGCAGTTTCTTGAACAAGAATTCATTGGATTTTTTTTTTCTGTAGAAAGTGCAATACATTAGGGCTCCCCACATACCATAAAGTGAAAACTTGATATATCTGCCATACAATGTTAAGAAGTTAAAGAATTACAGTCAGAAATTCTACTCATTTCCATCTCCAAAAATCTCTTCAGCCTCAACCAGAAATGGGGTTGTGTGAGGACAGCCACCTATTTGCAAAACCTCTGATGGAAAAATGAGAGGTTGTTATTTGGTGTGTAGCTGACCATAAAATATTGAGTCTTATTAGATCTCATGTTTCCACAGGTAAAGGCAATAGCACTATAATACTCAGCTATTGCTATTTTCTAGCCTCTATTAGATGGAAAATGAGCAATTCACAACCTAGACTTAGGCAGCATTTGAAGGTTTCTCTACATTCATGCATAAAAAGAGTATACCCAGGGCTTACTTGCCTTTTTTTAGGTTTCTCACAGTCTTCCTTTGTTTAATCTGATTGCATTTGAATTTTTTTTCATCCTATTTTTATACTCACTTCTCTTTCACTTTCATTCATTTTCTTTGATTTTCTCCATGCTGTTATTTCACTGTACAGTTCCATAATATTTTGACTCCTCACTTTAGACACCTGAATCCAATGGCTACTTTATCCTGACATTACCAGTTGATGAAGCATCTTCTCTTTCCTGTATTCCAACCTTATCTTTCTTAGAAGATGGCTGTTTCTATTTTATTCTTGATGCTTGGGACTCAGAGACGCTAAAAATGAAGAGTCTGCTTTAGTTAATTAGTTCATCATCACAACCAGGCAAATAGGCTTTCATATAAATGTAACTACACTGCCCCCATGGATTTGAAATTTGCTAAGTGACACATCTTCCACAGAAGATCCTCTTCAGACCTGGGTTGCACAAATGCTTATTTATAGAAGGATGTTTTTCTTTGCTTTTCAATGCACATTTACAGTTAAATAAATTTGTCTAATATTTCCTGTAATGGAGACCTTATATCAAACAGAATCAGAAAGGCAGAAGAGGCTCCAGAAGATCCAGCAGCCTCAGGGATTGTTAAGCAGCAGCCTTATCTCTGGCTAAAGCTTCTCTCAGAGGCCAGAGGGGACACTGCCTAACCAGCTAGCAAAGGATTAGAGAAAATGGACAAAGACATGCTGGAGTTAGGGAACTGTGAGGGAGAACATGGCTTGTTCCCTAAGTCTTACCAACTTCTGAAGGTGTTGGCAGCAAATGCTTTACACCTGGAATTGAAGAGGCCAGAGGCAGAAGAACAAGGACCTCACTCTTTGTCAGTGGATGCTAAGCTTCATTAGCCATGCTATTATTAACCTATTTACATTTCAGCATTGATTTAAGAAAGCTGCACCAGTCTTTTTCTGATCATTGAAATCTGTGAATATACATAACCTACAAATATAGTCAGAATATAAAAAATATCCAGTGATGACAAAGGGTGGTACTTGGAATAGCAATGTGACACTTGGATTGTCTCTGAAAACAGTGTCCTTTGTCAGGACTAAGCTGCTAGACTTGAAAGCACGTAGAGAGGGCTAGGTAACAACATAAAAATCAACCAGGAATTCAAACATTTAGCCCAACTCCCCGGATGGTTCCCACCTTGCTGCCGCTGTTATCCAGGGCTCTGTACAGCTGGAGACTCTTGAGATGTCCATTAATAGAATAAACTGAAAACTCAGGAAAAAAATTAGATTTGAAAACTTTAGAACTTTCAGGCAGAGGAGCTCACTAGGACAGTGGAGGATGGGGATAGATGTCTTCGAGGTCACACAGATTGGAGCATAACATAACAGCTCACTGGTTAACAATTCTTCAGGTTCTTCAAATCAATAAAGTACAGGAAATTAATCAAAAGGAGCAACTGCTCTGCTCTAAGTCCTTGAAGCCTTAAAAGTCTCCCTCTTGCCTGGTTCTTTGTTACTAATAGTAAAAGGGGTAGGATAGCTGCCTGTGACATGGATGTGGAAATGAGAAAGGCTGTGAAGGCAGGAGTAAAGAGATCTCCATTATATTTGCACTGGATAAATATTATGATAGGGCTTTATGCAGAACTTAAGCTTTTAGACAACATAAATCATTAAATGGAGCAATCCAGGGGAGCTTGGAGAACTGATTTGTATCATACAGGGTACCAGACCTTCTGAATTTCTGTATCAAAGAACTGGTTTAGAATTTTGATCATAATATATTCAAATTCAAAAACCTTTAGAAGTGAAAAGGCCAAATAAACTTACCATAGCAACAATGTTGAAAAGAGGACTACATAAAATCAAGGAAGTTTGTTAAAAGTAAGTTAGGAGAAAATGATCTGTATTAGAGTTTCTGAGTAAGTGTCTATCATCTGTCAAAGCCAGTTAGAGGGTCTCCAAAAGACTAGCAGAGCTCTACATGAGAATAAAGGATATTATTAAAAAGGAAAAAGAGCTCCTTAAAAAAAGGGTGTTCAGATGAGAAAAACAGAAAATAGCAAAACTTCTGGCAGGCTACATGTGAAACTGTAAAAGGCAGACCAAAAGCATTTGAAGGAAAATGTTAGTAATGGTATAAAACTTTATTGTAAAACCTCTTCCAAACACATCAGAAGCAGGAAGCCTGCAGGATAGAAAAGCTGTTTGCTTATGTGGATATTATGAGAAGTTCCTACAGGGAACCCCTTTTTCCACAGAAACCTGTGAGAGTTTTTGGAAAGCTATGTGGAAACGGAGCTCGGATGATAGGAGATTCCTGTATTTTAGTAAAAATTCTCAACAAATCTTCACTAAAATTGCTTAAAGAAATTAAGCTGCATTGCAATACAAAGAAAGGATCAGTACTATTGAGTGGTGTGCAATACCTTTTCCTAAAATTTGGTTCTATATACATAATCACAGCTAAATACAGTTCTTTTTTTCAAAATGTTTCTATGTTCTAGCACACTGCTATTCTGATGTATTATCATTATACATGTGTTATTGTTTAACTGAAGGAAGAAAATATTTGTATATTTCCTGTAGTAAGCCCAGTTAGCCTAACCTAGTCTACTGGTAATAAAGAAAAACACATTTTGGTGCAAGTAAATTGAGCACCAGCTGATCTGTCCATCCAGACTCCCACTCCACTGCAGACTGTTGAGCAGGCTTCAGGTTTTTCATACCCCAGTCCATCCACATCTTCCCTCAGCATGTCCTGGCATTCCCCATGTTCTTTGAGGGCAGCACTGCCCATCCTCCTTTTAGCAGTGTCAGTAACGGAGCACCCAGGCAGCGAGTTCAAATGCAGTGTAGGGGTAGTTCTGCCATTCACACAGGATGGCAGAGACAGTTCAAGAACCAACAACAGCCATATTCATCTGTATTATGTCTTACCTCAGTTCTTCCTGTTGAACAAATATTTATCATAAACCCCAAACTGTTCTTCTCAAGATTTTTTTTTTGCTAAGTCATTCTTTACATTACATTCTTTACATTACATTCTTTACATTACATAAAAGGTCCAACCCATTTTAAACATTACAAATCTAACAGTTTCAATAAGAATGTGCAATGAACTATGTGACTAATCAGTGATGGCAAGGAATTCCCTTCATATATTTTTCAATTGTTCACCTCCTAAGTTGATTACCCTGCTCTGAATGCCAGAATCTGAATATCAGTATGTTTTGCTAATGGTAGAAGCTATCTAACTTCTGTCTGGTAATGATCCTTTATGCATTAATCTCTTTCACAGAAGCATAATCATCTGAAAGAAACTCTTACAGAAGTGGGTAAGACTTTCAGCTTCCAAATAATTGTTCTGTCTGTTTGTCCAAGGTGGTAGTGTTTACGATATGACACAGGATTAGAAACTGCCTTCAAGTCTATAAACATGTACTTGCCAATAAAACCTGTAAACTGTATATCTGGTGTCACTGCAGTTCAGGCTCTTACCCAGTATAAGTTGGTGTAGCTGCTCTGACTTCAGTGGAGTCATGCTGATTTACACAGCTGAAGACCTGGGCCTTAGCTGTTGGATCTGAGTATTTAACAAATAAAAAGAAAATTTAGTCAAGTTCATCTTTTCCTTTAGCAATTTATAGCTGCTAGCAATTGTGTCATGCTGGAGACATTAATACTATAATTCTTCAAAACAAAAATGCAGTATTATGAATGAAAATTCACAGCTATTACATTTTAAGCTAACTGAAGTAATATCTATGTATATGGATCCATATGCAGAATCCCATTGGCTTCAGTGGTGCCTAGGAAAGGAGGATGTGGTGTCTAAAAAATTACTAAAACCGTAACCATATCTTTAATTTTCTTCTCCCACCCAACTAAATTCCTGGGTGGATCAGACATCCATGCCATTGTACCCCCAGTGCCGAAACTCTGGGGTGTCCAGAGAAGCAACCTACCTTACACAGTAACACAGGTAAAATTCAGAAGTTTGTTAAATATATTGGGATTTTTTTAGTGGAAAGTGATAGATAAGGTAAATGCATTTTTGTCTATTTAGCACACAAGTCAATGAAGCCACAGACCTCATGGAGGTGCATATTCAAATGAATTGTGTTATCCACTGTCTCATTCCAGGTATACACCTGGCAGCTGTTCTAAATACACAGTTTGGGTCTTACCTGAGCTCAATAAAATGTATACCTTTGGAGAAAGGCAGCCTGAGGCTCATGATTAATTAAACACCATTTAGAGTTTAAATTTAATCCTAACACGAGACAAAAAGGTACTCACATGGCACGTAGGCACTTTGCCCAGAGTCTAATATGACTTTGACCAATATGTTCTCAATTCCATTGTTACTTGATAAATTTAATTCAAATAATTTTATTCATTCTTTCCATATAGGCTTGACCAAATTTCCCAATCCCTTGTTCCAGCCTTTCAGATAGAAACAAAATGAAGATAAACCCCCATTTGTTCTGCTAGCATCCTTTCTCTCAGCCTGTGTCACAACTGGTTAGAGTGCATTCTTGCAAACAAGAGTTGTCTCTCACCATGTCTCTGCACTTTGCCTGGTAGAATGGAGCCTATGCCTGCGCTGCAATGCAAATGAATAATAATTTATGGTGATGTTGGAAGGGTGTTGACAGAAATGGAGCTAACGGCATGAGTGGGGAATAACTGCATTTATCCTAAAAATAATTATTGTCTGTCAAAAAAGCAAACTTAATTTCAGTGTCTAGCCTTTTTTAGCTGAAACCTTAGAAAGAACATGATTTTCAGGGGCAATTTTGCTAGAATGAGGTACTGACTTCAGAGCCAGCTTGAGACAAGAAAAATGCACAGAACAAGTGAAATAAATATCATTGGCATTTTACAATAAAATGGGGGTGCATTTTATAGGTGGCTAGCAGCTTGTAATTACCCTTAATAAAACTAATCCTTTCCCTGTGCTTATTAAAATGTTTCATGTATCAGCAGACCGTGAAAAGGACTCACTACCAATCTCTTAACTCTTGCACTACAACTGAGAGATGTCCACTTGAGTCATAGCTCCCAGTGCCAGTTCTGTTTCTCTGCCTGCTACTGGAATTCAAAGCCTCTGAGGGAATTAAAACTAACACATTAGTTCCTAATTAAATCCAAAAGGGCTGTGAAATGTAACCAAATAACTTTATAGTATTTCTTGGGAATATGATCTCAGGAGGATAAGGAAGGAGCAATGGCTTTCAATTAATGATTTTCCCTCTCTAATACACAGGAAATGTCTGCAATGTTCTTTTGACCCCTTTTAATTTCTTCAAGGGGAGCATTTGACTCTTTAAACTTCTTCCTACAAATATATTTTTTAAAGTTCCTGCAGGTTTGTAATAAATTAGTAGGATAAAGAAGTACAGTCATTACTATAGCAGTCCTTTTTTCTTCAATTAGTATTTCTAATCACATTAGACATGTTTTCAGTATCCAGAGAGGATGCCTGATCCCTACAGCTATCGTGAACTATTAACTTTAATTGAAATTTACAAGTCTAATGTTGTTACATCTGCTAAAAGCATTAACTGCCATGTTAATTACCAAAATGTTAATGTTGCGTTAAAATATGAATGTTCCCTTTTGACAGTTCATCTGTGGTTTAATTATTTATTTTTGGTAGAATATCTCCTCAAAAAAAGAAAAAGGCATAAAAGCAAAAATGCTGACTGAAATAATGAGACATAATGGGAAAACTTCATCTAGGAAGAAAATACTTTAGAATACCAGTTGCTAGCAGAAATTCATTTGCATTCCTTGCTGTGTCAAAAATAAATACATAGCACTTCTGTCATGTCTAAGATGTTATTTATAACTGCAGCACATTCTTCTGCTTTTACTTTTTATAGGGCTATCTAATGGGCAGGACAAGTTCTTAAATCCCCATAGTTCAGCAGTGTCATTGTGTTGGCGCTACGGTAGAAACTCCCCCCAGAAAGAAATTTCAGGGCCTCACATCAAAAACTTTATTGGATTTCTGAAGGTTTCCCCATATAACTCATTTTAAAATAAGATTTACAGAAGGAGATGTCTCGAACTCAGTCCTGAAGTTACTGTACTCCCTAGCCCAAGAGTACAGGATCAAAGTGGAAGTCTTTTTAAATCAATTAGTAACAAGCATAGTGCAGTGGCTCATCTAAAGGAAACAGAAATGGCTGGTTAAAGTCAAGCTGTCTCTTGCTATATTTCATGGTACAATACTCCTCTATCATATTATTCTTAAAGGCATTGTCACTGAACTTAAGAAACGAGAAAGTTCTGACAAACCAATGTTAAATATAATTGTTACAGGTTTCTCTCATGCTGAATAATTATTTTAATAGCTGAAGTTAACAGTCTGCCAAGTAATTTCTTAATGTGATTGTAACTAGGTACTGTTAGATTTTATGCCATCCTCTATTTTTTAATTTTGCATGAAGAAACCTTAATTTTGCCTGTAGATCTTCTACGGTACATGTCAGAGGCACATTCCTCACTCTGTACTCTGCTGAATGCTGGAAGTAGGCAGCTGTTTAGTCGCAAGTGCGTAATTGGGTTTGTGGGTGGAGGAAAATATATTTTTAGAGATCAGATGTCCAGTTAACAGATTTAGATGGTTTATTAGGATAACAAAAAATTTTAAATTCCCAAATAAGACCAGTGCAAGTTGTCAGTGGACTTCGAGCTAGCAGGACAGCATGCTTAACACCTCTTGCTTCACCACAGCCTGACCTCTTCTGATGTCCAGACTTTCTCTCCACTGTATGGTGGAATTAGTTCCAATCACAAAAGAGGAGTTGTCATATAACATATTTAGAGCTCTTGTTAGAGGTGGGTATTGTACCATGGTAATGGAATTCTAGATGAAAAGTTGCATTCAGTTGTCTTTTCAAGTTAACATTGTAGGAGAGTGCTGCAATAAATGGTCATTTGTTTTCCACAGAGTTGTGGAGAATTTGCCTCCAAATCCATTTGCAGGGCTTTTAATAAAGAAGAGCCATTGAATGAACTGGTGTGAAGAGAGAAAAGCTCCTCAATCTCCCAGATGTTCAGAGCCCAGACTGGTCAGAGTTTATAGAATACATACAACCCCACCTTTCCTCCCAAAAAGCCCCAAACAAACAAAACCACTAACCCACACGTTCAAGCACAGATGGCTGGTTATGTTCCATGAGCCTCATTGCAGGCACGTTCAGCAGGACTAGTGATAGGATTTACTCTGGTGTGCTCTGATCCTGAGGCTTTTTAAAGTAGTATTTCAAAGAGAAAAGATTTCCATTTAAAAATAATAGTGGTTATTATTTTGAAGAATGTAGCAAGTTGCTAAAGAAATGTTTTCTAATAGTCTGCCAGAAGGCAACCTATCTCCTGGGCTTTGTTTGCTTGTATAGATTTCATTGCCTGCAGCAATACTTCTTTAAGTCAAGTTTACAGAAACTTGTCTCTCTTGGGGAGATGAATATCTTTCAAAGCTCATTATTTATTTGGGAATATTCAAGCACTCTAGAGAAGACAAGGAAATAATTCAAATGATTCATTTGCAATTAATCTGATACCATCTTTTGTGCTGCAGAGCTCTAGCTTACATAACTTCTTGCAAAGGTCTGTATTGCCACCAGTCTTGGTGCATGGAATTCACCCCTCAGTTTCAGTGTCACAGTTCTTACAGCATGGGGGAATTACTTAACTCCTTTTCTAAGCCAAAAAAAGAAACACAGTTTTTATCTGGTGGCTTGTGGCTGCTTGTTTGGCTGTCATTGTAAAGCAGAGTGTGAAGGATAATCCTGTACAGCCACTGAGACACACAGACAAGCCAGAAGCTTCCCTATTCATTTATGGAATTATCAGAACTCCTTTTATTTTGTGAAATGGAAATCAATAAATTAACCCCACTGTACCATGCCCACCGAGTAGCTCCAGCAAAATTGTTCCCTTTTCTCAGTCATTCTGATTAAGATGAAGCCAGATCTTATTCAAAGATGTAGCATTAAGGAAACAGAGTTCTTCCATTCAACAGGTTTTGATTTGCCACATTAAAAAGAAAACTAAAATAATTTGTGTTTAAGATCAATGTTTGTCTTACAATTTGCATATCTTCCTTCTCTGTCTACAATTTAATCTTCTTTTTTCTGTAGTGCACATACTGTTAAACTTCAAAACATTTCTGTCATTCCCTTCACCAAACTTTTGGTGAAGGATGCTCTAATAGCTGACAATCACCCTGGCTCGTCATCCACTGAGAAACTCCTGTTGGACTCTAAAATCAGTGCAGTCTTATTAATAATAGTTAATCAAAAGGCCAATGTAAGGGTATTATTTTATGTTCTCTTTCAAGATGTGTTCACAACAGTTTTTATCAGACAAAGCATCAACAGGCAAACTGCTCGGTTTGTGCAGAACATTTTGATAAGAGTGACAGCTTCATCAGTAAGCCTTTTTTTGACTTTTCTTGCAGACATATATACATTCTTGAATGAACATGAGAAAAGCACTGCATTTTTAAAATGACAGCAGAGTTCTGGAGCTTTGCTTCAGAATCACTGCTGTTATAAATCTAGATTTACTTTAAAGAGAGCAATACTGACCTTACATACAGAGATCTCCAGTGTGTGAGTATGTAAGATCATACCTAGCATCAAGGAGCTGATTTTATAGAGGACTACAATATTCACATATTTGAATTTGGGCACATGATTTATGTACCTTCCAGAACATTACAGATTTCAGGTTCATTATACATATGGATCTGTGGGTGTATATATAAAGTATTATATATACAATAGAAGTTAACAAATCAGAAGTAAATTAATTAAAAAGGTTGTTTCAGGCCAAGGAATACTGAAAACAAGACCTTAAATTTCAAAAGTGAAATCTCGGTTCATTAAAGCTGAGGGAAATTTTATTTATTTCTCTGTGACACAGATTTTCCTTTAAAAACTTAATTTCCACCTTACATCATGCTTTCTGATCTAATTATTTATTCTTCTGCAATTAGCCCCTATAAGTAATATTATAGTAGTGGGAAAAAATAAAAAACAACAACCTGCTAACTTGATGTTTAGCAGACATCTTCCATCAGTCATTTTTAGATCAGAAGCTTATGCAATTGAATTGTAATTTTGAAAAACATAGCATCTGCTTAATGAGGCAGTGCTTTAATGTTTAGAAGTCTAGTCTTTTCAATTCTTTAAAAAAAATTTGTTCTACATTCTCATCTGAAACATTGAAAGCTTTGTATCGTGTCCTCATCAGCCCTAAGCTGTAGAGACTCTCAAGGCTATATGTAGGAGTATACACCACACCTTGTTTGTGTGGTCTTATTTAAGAGCAGTGTTAATCACTCTCCTACAAGCATCTTACACCCCGTGTATTAAAAAATACTCTTGGTTTGCACAAAGTTTCTTAGGAGATATTCAAGGACATATACTCCATGCACACAGTCCATTCACAATCTTGATAATGGACTACAGCAGCATTTAATGAAACTGCATTGAAACAGGGCACTATTTTACTACCTGCAAACTGAACCTGCCAGTTAGGGTGTTCCTGTTATTTACTTACAGCAGATTTAGTGTAGCATAATGCTCCTACATCTGCAGTGTTTTAGGTAAACCTACACATACAAACTTACTAGAAGTCAAATACTTACTTTACAATATGCATACAAAAATAGGAGCATATATATTATTATAAATATTCTCATTATTATTATTATTATAAATATTCTCATTAAATATCTAGAAATATACCATTTCTTGTTTTATAAACTTCATCCCATCAATGATCCCCCACACTCAAAACCCATTCCTAGTGCTTTTATTTCTTTTACCTAATCAATCTACCCCATCTCTGGTTTATTCTTTTAATCCTACCCTATGCAAGGAAAAATGGAAATCTGGTGGGGTTTCCTTTGGAAGTGAACAATTGAATAATAGTTTTGTTCCAGGTGCTCCACAAACTACTGTTTCATTTGGCATGACATGACGGCTGAAATTGAATTTGGAAGCTTCATGGACTGCTCTCCCTAAAAAAAATACAAGAAAATATGTATGAATGAAAACTTTGTTCCAGACTATCCAATTCACAGGAAGTCACAGCAAGCCAGCAATGATTTTCCTGCTCCTGTTGTCGCTCACTTTTCACCTTTTTCCTAATAAAATAGTCATTTCGATTACAAACAAGCTGGTGAATAAAATCTATACAGGTACACTGACTATCTCCTGCTGTTCACTCATGTTGAAAGCACGGTGTTGTTAACTCCTTAGTCCATCTGATTTCATAAAGGTTGCCAATAACATATTCAAAAAATGTTAGATCGACAAATGTAATTATTGTAGCCTATTAAAGTACTAAAATATGAGTTCGGATCTATGGATCAATACTTAATTAAGCAAACATCAAAGAACAGAAACCCGGAGGAATCAAACTAGGTACATTAAATTTCCCAGAAAAAGACTTTGCTGTTGCCAATATTACCCACAAGTGAGAACAAGTCGTAAGTTCAGAAAAAAAGTTGCACAGAAAATTCCCAGTCCCCCAGTAATACTTTTTGCAAAACTGAAGTTAAGTAGGTTATTCAACAGCAACATGAAAAGGGTGGAGGTACCATCCTCATGTTCAGCTTCAAGGTCTTCTGCAAGAATAGAATGAAAGGAAGACACAATCTTGGGCTGAAAATCTGATCATCCTAAGTAGATCCTAATTGCCAGTGTAAAGGACTGTGTAGAGAGCCTTCAATAATATAACATGGTTTTAAAGTGTGGGATGCAGAATTACTGTTTGTTCCCTCTAATGCTCATCTATGTTTCCTTTTCATACCGTTTTCATACAGATTTGTTGTTACTGTAACAAAGTGAAACAGGACAAATTTCTTTGGAAAAGAAAATTCATTTCAGAATGCTGTTCCCAAAATCCCACTCCAATACTCCTGAACCATTGCCACAGACTTAATAAATTCCAGAGACCACTGGAAGCAAGGTTTGGAAACACTTCAGCAGATGAACCACTTTCTGAGAACCACAACCTTTGTTTCAAAAACATATTCAATACAAGCTGACTCACAGGAGGCCTGAAGTTAAAGCCTCCTTCTCTCTTTCCAGACTCAGTCCAAAGAGAGAAAACTTGGAGAGAAAGGTTGGTGTAATGATCAGGATACAAATAAACAAAACAGATAGGAAACATTGGTATGCATCTGCACAGATAGGAAAATAAAAAATTAGCATTCATTGGAAGCTGCTCTGCTTTCCTGACAGGTAATAATGATTGTTAATGGGACTGACATTTCCACTGTACAATCAAAACATATTCTTCAAAACCTATTGCATAATTAACATTACTTACACACAATTCACATCAAATAACATCAAATTAGAAAGACTTATGGGGCTAGTGAATAGCATCCTGAAAAACATCTTGTCCAGGTTTTGACTGAGCCTTGCTAACACTCGCAGGGCTCTGCTGGGTTCTTCTCTCAGCCAAGCAAGTCCTCAGTGTGCTCTGCCCCTGCAAAGAGTAAAAGGACTCACAGGTATGCTTTTCCTTCCTGCACATTGTCCTGACAAGGACAGTGATTGATCAGCCATACAGTAGACATGCCTGCACTGTAATCCACATGAAACAGCAAAGAGACAGGAGCAAGGTTCGTGTCTTTACCCACCTGATTAATGGCTTGGTGTTGCCCAAGATTAGGTAAGACTATAAAGGAGTTCAGATTTTTAATTTCTTTATATCTTTATTAAATCAGATACTTGATGCAAATTATATTTTTTTCTCAATAAGCTTCTCACTTGTTTTCTAGAACAGAGACTGATCTATGCACAGATGTTTCCATCTATGCACCTACTACATATGTCCCCTTGGTCAGCCAGAGTGGAGTTAACCATGTGGTTAGTTCAGCTCTTTGCTGAACTAGAGACGTGATGGTCTGCAACAGCTTCCCAAAGAACAGTCAGGGGAAAAGCCTAATTACTTTTAATGTGATGTTTAGTCACTACGTTAACATCATTTTGAGCTGTAGTGCCCAAAACATGAACTTGGGAGGTGCCATCCCAACCTAGAGTTCGTATGGTTGGGAGGAACCTTGCAGACAACAACCCAATCATTTCCTGTTCTTGTCTTAGAAGAAACTTGACATATTTTGGGGGGTTGCAGTGGGAGAAGGAGGGGGAAAGGAGGCTGCCATCAAGCAGTTGTTAAAAACATGCTAAATAAAATGTCTAGATTTAAAAAAAGAATCTTCTTATACAGTCTTTGATGTTGCCAAACATTGCTTGTGAATTGAACAAGAAAAAAATAAAACAAGCTGAAAATGTGCTGTCAGGACTTTTATAACACCAAGCTTTTTTATGATTTTTTAATGCTCCAATGACAGATATATGAAAATGAGTGCAAAATGCAGGGAAGAAAGAAAATAAAACCTCAGTGTAGAAATTGCACAGACAAAGAAGAAAGCATAATTTCCTAGCACTGACGACAGAATAAGCATGGAGTAACTTTCAGGAGAATTATTTTTGCAAAACACCAGTATGTTTCACATGCTTTGGTTTCTAATATGTCATTGTTAAATCAAAGAGTATTTTTTTTCCCAGGCATGTAGAAGAGTTAAGAAATATGAAACAAATTGTAACACTACCACTAAGGCTTTAAAAAAGAAAATAAAGTTACTTGTTTATATTATTCATCTAGATCATGCCAACAGATAAAATGGCCTACAGATTTCCAGGACAGTACATGAGCATGCACAAAATATGGTAATTAAATCTTGCATCAAAGTTTATGTAAAGTGTAATTGTACCTGGCATTTCAGTTTATCACTTTTTGAGTATTTGTGCAGGAAATAGGTGGTACACAAGTCATATCTTCCTACTGAATCTGAGCAGGACTAAATTCCACTCCCTTTAGTCTTTGTTTCCACTTCTCATTTTGCATCTCAGACACTAAACAGCTCAAGCTAAATTTTAGGAAAATTGCATACTTATGCTTTCTTAGAGCTTGTCTCCAAAATGTTTTTCCAGTCTATTCCACCTATAGTGGAATAATCCATGTGTAGATCACTCATGAATAAAGGTAATTAATTAGGATTCCTAAATAGGAAGATATCTAGGATTTTGTTATTTAAAATATTGCAGTTATATCACAGAAATAGATCTAAACATATGTTTTTATTTGGACTTCAACAATTAACTTTCCCAAAAAGAAGTATCCCATGCATCTGACCTCAAGCTGCCACTGGCAAAAACCTGCAAGGAGGTCATAAGCAGGTTGCCAAATTCCATCTCCTGGATATTGGGAATGAGAAGTATGAGTAGCTAGAGTACATCACAAGTATATTTCTCAAACATTTCCAAAATTAGAAGTAGTTATATAAATTATAGAAAATAAATTCTCAATAAGGTAGAAACTGAGGACGATTGAAAGAGGTTCGTGCTACCATGAAGAGCAACAAACTTTTCTACCACTGGTTCCTGAGTTTCAAACTGTCAAGGAAAAAAAAAATTGAAATCTGTGGCCCAAGTTTACCTTCTCAAATCTATCATTTAGTCTGTTTAACTAAAAAACCTTTTAAAACTTTAAGAAATTTTGATTTTTAGTGCCTGTGAAATCCAGTCTTGCATACCTGTCAGCACTCCAAGCTACCTGAAAAACTTGGTGTAACAGCCCAGCCATACCAGTCACTACTGGGTACTTCCAGAGTGATTAAAGAGACTAAAATATACTCAAAGCCCAGAACAAAGCTAGCACAGTGACACCTTAGTTTTTCCCCACTTTCATTTTTCCACACTTTCATTTGTGTTGTCTTGTATTTGCATTTTTAACTCCAAAATAACTCCAAGGAGAAAATTCTCCATAATAAATTTGTAGGCTGCCAAAACAATGGTTTTTAGAATTCTGTAATTAAAAGGATATAAATTCCAGAAGCAGTTTCTTGTAGTAGCTGCCATAGATTTCAGTGTGGTAAAAACAAGCTTGGAAGTGCTTAAGATCCACCTTTTGATTATGTGCTGTATGTTTCTCTTCCATGGCATTTCTCTTGCTTTGGGAAGAGATGGATGGGCCAGGGGAAGTCTGTGATGGATCTCCCTGCCCAGGAGAGTCCCCTGCAGTAAAGGTTAGTCCTGTCCCCCAGGTCCCCACAAGTCTTTGTGATCAACAGCACTGTCCACAATCTTCACCATGACTTTAGCGAGCAGTAACCATTCTCTTGTCCTCTTGTGGTCCTTGGGAAGGGAACTGAATACCATCCTGGCTCCAGATCAAGCCTTCCTTCTGGGAATCACTTTCCAAAACAGAGGCAGCTCCTTATGGATTCCCAGAAGAAAGGAAACAGGTGAGCTGGAACATAGCACAGAGATATTCAAGAGGATTACAGCAAGCTGGGTCAGCACTGGAATCAGCAAAGGACTGCATGCAGGCTCACGGAGCCAGTCCTTGCAAGGGCACTGGAAAGATGAGTAGTCAATGATGTGTGGAGGCAGCCTGCCCAGGGCACTGCGCTGTGACAGGCGACAGAAGGACCCACTCTGTGCTCTGTGCCTGATCTGCCTCCTAACCACCAACCACTCTGCCTCCTCTCCTCCCCTCCTGAATCTGGCCTGCTCATTACGAGGGTGGGGTTTTTTTGGCAGGGAATGTTTTTTTCACAGGTGAAATCCTTGATGTGCTGCAGACACCAGTAA
The DNA here is from genome assembly GCF_015832195.1 of Motacilla alba alba. NCBI lineage: Eukaryota > Metazoa > Chordata > Aves > Passeriformes > Motacillidae > Motacilla > Motacilla alba. The sequence continues at coordinate 21,922,214 of NC_052023.1, forward strand.
ATCGCCAAGCTCTGACCACTCCAAGTTTTAATTCTATGCATTCATACACTGTTTAGCATGGTGAGAGCCCTACTTCAGTTTCTAGGTGCAAACAAATTACAGCCATAAAGGATCTGTTAAATCACAATTTTAAATTAAAGCGATGGAATCTTTCATAGGTAGGAGAGTGTGTTTATTTATCCATGTATTTGATTAAATCCCAGTCACCGTAGAGAGGAAAGCAATTCTTTCAAACATTAAAAAAAGTACATGAAAAATAGTTATAACATTTTTCCCTCATCCCCTGACTAGGCACACATCAGACAGACCAACAGCATTTATTGGAAGCCAGATAATGTGAGGCACTTGGAAGAGGGAGGAGAGAGGTTAGGAAAAAGGAAGAAAGAAAAGCAGATCGCAAGTTTGAACAACATTTGAATAGTTTGGAATTGCTTTGAATTTTCTACTCTGAGATGTTGAGGTATGACAAATTTGGGTTTTGTTTTAAAATGGCATCGTCTGCTGTTACTGAGAATGCTTTTATTATTTCAACTCAAAGGTATCCTTTGGGGTGACATATTGCAAACACGCTTTCTGTTTTGTTTTCAAATTTGCTTTGTTGTTGGAGTTGCAATGTAAATATGCACCATATTTTCCTCTGCATATTCCTCATTATATTCATTTTAAAGTCTTTTCTATGCAGTATCTTCTTCCCAGCACCAGAGCATACAGGAATATATTTTCTCTATTCTGACTTTGACAATGGAAATATTCTTACTGGTTTAACTATACAAGGGTAGAAATTGTGACGGCAGGCAACAGCATCTGAAATTCATTAGCAAACATCTGAGATGACTTCCTGAGTGGGCCACAATGAAGTGTAAAATGAGCAAATGATCTGCAGGGGTGGCAGAGGGGAAGAATTCCCATGTATGACAAAGACAAAGAAAATAATGCACATTTGTTAATACAAATCTTTTCTTCATCTTGATCCTGGTTTTCTCCATGCAAATCTCTTTTCCCTTTTTACTTAACATGAGAATTAAGAAACCCAGGATTTCTTTAACAACCTATTGCTCCATTTCACTCAGCTATCCATTTCAACAAGTTCAGTACCATGATATGTGCTTTCAGGAAAGTTTGCTTCTGTTTTTTTCTTTAATTCACTCTCAAGTCACCCACTCAGCACTAACCTGTGCCATCCTATTTGAAATCCAAAGATGAATTCATAATTCATGGTGGCTACCAGAAGCAAAAAAAAAACCAGAAGAGTGCTCTGTAAGAAAGGAAACTGATATTATATTATGGTTTTATGCCATGTTTTTTCTAAATCATGCTCTTTAGACTGCAGCCTTCTTCAATAGCTGTTATGTTACCATAGCAACTGCAAGTACTTGCTGTGGCCAACTGTGCCAGGGTCTGTACAGAACAGAAATGGTCCTCATTGTTCATTCAAAAAAGTTTTAAGACAGGTGCACAGATGCTTGGGAGAAAAAAAAATGAAGATTTTTGATTCACAAGGTAATATGTGATATCACTATAAGAGCAGCCCCAAAACTGGCCTATTTATTGTAGATATTACAGTGAAGGAGAAGTGTAATGAAGGATGGAGCCTAATACTGAAAAATTTTACGTTATGCCTGTTAAAATTTATCAACAGTTGAAGGTTTCTACAATTCTGCAAAACTTTGTATCACTATGACCAAAAAAAAAAAACCAACCCCAAGTAATTATTCTACCATACATTCTATAATTTGTACATTAGACATTACATTGACTTTAGGTGTTGAAATGAGGTGTATTATTTTTGTACTAGAGCACTTGTCATTGCTTTCCTGAATTTAAATTTGAGCATAAAATATCTGTCATTAAATTTTTAAACATGCTTAGATTATTACATTTCAAAACAAAGCAAGAACTGAATTAACTGCTAAAAAAACCAAAAATCCCAAGCGTTAATTCAACCTGTCAGTTCAGAATTGTCAAATGCATCACTCTAAGCAGCAGTGGCTTTGCCATTTTCCTGTTTGTCTTTAATACCTTCTTTGAATAATGTTCAACTATATTTTTTGTTTTATTTTATTTTCTAGGAGAGACAAACTCATCTTTTATCTTGAATTTATGGGTGCAAAATCAAACAAATCTCATTGCTCAGGCATGGCATAGACAGAGAGGGGTTTTCAGCATCCCACTGCTAAATTCAGCACATGACAATGTGTTGCATGTCTCAGGCTGAAATACTATTCATAAATTTGTTTCTGCATTTCCTGGTCTAATTCTACTGCTATGCAGAGAGTAACCACACTTCAACTTTTCTGAAGGTTGTATTAGAATAACCACTTTAACTTCATGGGAAAATCAGTGCTATTTTTAGTATCTAAGTGTTTGAAGGTAAATGAGATTTGCACTGGAGATAAGATGGGTTTTCCAACAAATTTCTTGATATGCTCACATCTCCAAAGAAGCTGTTTTAATTTTTGGAAGGAAGATTAGGGGAGCTAATCACCCCCTGCTAGCAGGTAGTTAATTTTTACTTACAAAATCATCGGTTACACACAGAATCTGGTGGGATTTTATGTTCTTGAGTCGGATGGAGTTTTTTTCCAAATATACACATTTTAAGAATTGAAAGCACAAAGTTTTATCTAGATTCTGACTGTTGTCATGTTTGAGCAACTGTTCAGATGTGCCAGTCAGGCTTTTGGAGGAAAACTGGCCACGTACTCCCACAGTTGTCATGTATCTGTCACACTGACACCAGCTAGAAAAATCAAATTGGAACCATTCTGTTCCAAGCTATGAACATCCTTTGCAGCAGTGTCATTTGCATCAGAACGGCTGCTATTGTTTGCAAATGTCAATATTCATTTTAAATGGAAGAAATGGAGAAAGGCAAAGCAGTCTTTTTTTGAAAGTTATCCCATTCATGAGTGCAGTGAGGAAAACTCAGATTGAGGGACAAAGATCAGATGGGATTTAGATCCTTCCAGGGCTTCCATGTACCTTCCACCAAGACATTGTGGGTAGATACAGCTCTCAAAACACCAGCTAGCCAAAAGGCATAAACAGACATCTACGATGAAGAATTACAGTCCTGGAAGTTTCTATAGTCACTGATTTAATTTTTTAAGAGGCAAGTACAGCTTAAATTCTTTCCAATGCTGGTCCTTTCAAATACTCATCTTTCCAATCAATGTGTTTAGAAAGCAGACAATTCTGTAAGCTATTCATTCTTCCAGCACTCAAGGAAGAGTTTTTTTCTCCTGATAAGAAAAAGAACATATTTTTAAAAAATTGAATAGATAACTTGGCACACAGGAACAAGTTAAAAAGTAATTCTCTCAAACCAGAGAATACACTGAATCATTTAAGAACTCTGCAGCAAAATTTCCTTCTTGGCAAACTGTTTAGGCATATTTCTATGACAGTGATTTGTCTGTATTCTTTCCACTGGCATTCCAAGATATGAATGGTAGATTTCTAGCATTTTTTGGTTGTTGTGCTTCTTTACCATTACAATATAGACACACTAAGAAGTGTGAAATACTTGCTTGTATTATTTTCCTTCAATATCTTAACTTCAAACAGCTTTTCACTACAATATATTTTAATAATATGTTCTCACACCTTTTTTTTTTTTTTTTTTTTTGTCTCATGTATTCTAAACATTATTCTACCCATCCTGTCTGAAGTCCTACACTGCAGCAGAACAGCCAGGTTCCCTAATACATGACTCTGAATAACAGAGATGAATATTATTTATATGCAATATCTGGCTGTATTTGACAAACAGAAATTGCTTTCATGATCTCATTTGAAACTGGGAACTACCTGAAGATTGAACAATAGCAGAACTTGGAAGTTATGGAAGTAGGCAGCTCATGTGGTGTGAGGGAAAAATTAAGTTAGGTGGATTTAAAGATTTGAGCCATGTGAACAAAATGAGAATGAAAAACATTTAACAGCACATTGAGCAGACATAAACACGACAGAACTGAAAAGGATATTGACACAACTGAATATTTTAATTATATGTTCTAGTTGTGTGAATAAATCGGAAAGAAGAAATCTCAGTTATGGAAAACACTGCAAGATTCACCTAAATGTGCAGATCACATAGAGATGATGATAAAATAATTAGTTCGTAAGTGACAAAGTTTAATTTTGTTCACAGTTATTAAAAAGGAGGAAAGGAACAACAGGATGAAAACACTAAGGGGTTTAGTCATCTTATGCACCAAGTAAAATCCAAACAAACATAAGATCATGTCAGAAGAGCCAAAGCTGTGGTCTGCATGGAGGAAAACAGGTGTGAAGATGAAAGAGTGAGAAGATGGATCTGCATGTCATCTCCACAGCAGCAATTAAAAAGTCAGATTCCTGGTTTATGAAAAGGGCTTAGACAGCACAAAATCAGAGAGTCCAGAGAAGAAAAGATGTAAAGGAAAGACACCTGCCACTTTCAGAAGGATAACACCACCAGTCATGGGATTTTGCTTGGATGAAGTAAAGACTTTGGCAAAGTTTTTTTCAATTATGGTTAAGGCATAAAGCATACTGGAGGACTAGGATGGAATAGATGTGTTGTTCTTGTCTTTTCTAGAAAGAACACTTCTGGGTATCTTTCTGCAAAAAAACTAATCATTCTCACTGTCTGTCTCTCAGGTTCCCAAATCCCACAGCATTACATTGGAAGTTTGAGAATCCAAGACTAATTTTTATTCAATCATATGATTTTGGAGTTCATTTATGATGAAAACCAAAGTCTGACTCTGAACTTGGCATTATTTCCAATGGGATCTGTGTATAGATGTGACAAAGTATACCCAAAGACTTTTACTGCAGATTTTAATTTCTAATACCATTCAAGTGCTCATTTGCAGGTCTAGACCTATAATGCTTAGTTAGCTTGAACAGCTGTGTTTTTATGGTTGGAGAAGGTTTGAATGAAAGTTTAAAAGCGTGTGTGTACTTATTGTATATGTCCAATTAATCTTCACTCTGCAAAATTGAGGTTTTCCCTTCTTTTTTGCTACATCGCAGTTCTTATGCTTGCTTTGGACTGCAATCCTGGCTCACACTTCAAGTTAACAAGGCTGTGGTACTGCCTAATAATCCCTAACATGTTTAAACAGATGTTTATAGCTGCTGGTGTACCTAAGCTCTTGTTTTAATTTGTGAGGTTGCTTGTTAAACCTGAGTATGACAGAAGGTTTCTGGCGATAAAGTGGGATTTTTGCTATATTTGATGGATGATATATGAATGCCAACACCTGAAGCATCTCAAACTCTTCAAAATAAATGACAAGTACAGAGATATGGGGCTTAAATCTCATAGCAACACAGCAGAATAATTTTATCTCAAACTGGGAGAAAACATCTAAAAGGAACATAATCTGACCAAGATTGCCACCATGTAACAAGATAGTTTGTGATAAATTTTGAAGGAGGCATATTTAAAAATCCTGTTCTGGATTTATAAAATCCATATGAACTGGCTTATTCCAAAGGGGCCAACAGAAGAGTTTTGTAACTCCTCATTTAATTCATCAGATTGCTCTGCAGATGGCGGTAAAATTTATTTTCTATTTAAAGAGCGTCTCGCCTCATCATAATCAGGGAAATATACTTTCCAACTTAACCAAAAACTTGGCAAAGACAAAGTTCTGCACTGGCACCAAGTAATCCCGTACAAAAAGCCTGTCTCCCATCTTACTTGTTTTGCTGTGCCAGAAATATTTTTAAAAGACCACAAAGTAGACCTTTCATATTCTACTGTGAAATATTCACACTCACTTTAAGCACACACATGCTCTCAAGATCCCAGAAATTGGCTCAGCCTGGCCTGCACCACATGAAATAGCTGTTTACTTTCCCCACAAACTGGTCTGTGGAAAGCCAGAGCATCTCCAGGCTGTCAGGACTGGGGCAGAGAAGCAGAGCTGGATAACTGCCTGCTCACACCTTGGGGTGTGAATGGGAAATGTCCTGAGAGGAAACCAAGGTCTTCCAGAGCAAATCCACGCAACTTTGCCATACAGCTGTTGAGTTGTTTTTCCATGAAAGAGAGTAAGAAAAGGGCTTTCCCAGGAGACTGGAAAATCAGAGCCATCAGTATAGGTGGCAGAGAATCTAAGGCAAAGGATGAGAAGATAAAAGGAGAGGAAAACTACAGTTAGCTCCAAGATGAGCACAGAGCCACTAGGACATAGCACCCCATTTCCAACAGCAAGTGACAGTGGACAGCAAACCGGAAACATTTCCATGGAGCACTGGGGCAGCAACAGGCTGCAGAGAGGATAAAATCTGCATAAATGGCATTATCAGAAAGGTAAGTTCTATATCTTACTGCACTTTGACACTAACACCTGACTGCCTTTTCCTGGAAGTTCCTCTGGAGAAAATGGCCACAAGGATTATGCAGGAGATATATCAGGATTTGAGAATTTGCTTCTTAGCTGTATTATCAGTGTCAAGCTGTTTGAAAAAGTGTACTTTTCCTTACTTGCACTTACAAGCTATTCCTGTGACTGTGAATCCAGGACATTTATTATTTAAATATTTGAGTAAAGCTGCAACTCTACTCAGGACTTGTCATCACTTGGAGGGAGCTACCACCACTCTTATTTGTGCAGCTCTCACTTTGCAAAACATTTTCACAGTAAAAGTTAGTGACAACTTCACGTGCCTTCTTGAGATTGAAAATTAGGTAGTAAGCTAAGAATCAAGATCTTGGAAGACTCTGAAGCATTTCTGGTGACTCTCCAAAAGAATATTTAACTGTGTTAATTCATCTGCTCAGCAGTTCAGCTACATATTTTCCTAATCAGGTCGTTCTTGGCTTTAAATGGATAAAAACTTCTTCATTAAATAATAGAAAAGATCTCAGAAGTAATTTTACAAGTCATTCAAAAAATACAGCTATAGAGAAGATAAATATTTCCTCACCTCCAAAATTATTTCAAAGGCATTTTTACAACTGCAACATATACAGCAGGAAAATCTTTATAATATAAAGTTTTCTAGCTCCAAACCTGCTGCTTGGAGTGAAACTCAAGACAGAATCGAGGCAGATCTCTGGGGAGGTAATGATAGGAGCACATATTGAACTGCTGGGAGTATGAATATGCATCGCTCAGTAAGGGCAAATGACAATGGCCTGTTGGATGCAGCTGAATATGTTTGCTCTTTCCTCATAAAGAACTGAATTCACAAAAAAAAATTAGCAACTAAATACTTACAGCCCTTAACTTAGTAGGTTTCATCTTGAACTTTAGCGTTGAATGTATTTAGATTTGAGGAATCTTGTCAGGTTTCATTACTGCAATATGGTAGCTTCTCCTATAGGGGAGAGAGTTACAGGGGGATAGTTACAAACAGAACATAAAAGTACATTTTAAATTACATTTACCAAGTTTTACCATGTAAGAGGAAGGAAGGAAGCTGAGGTTAACACCACAGATCATAAGCTACTTTGAAATTTCATTGCTAAATAATTTTATAGTATACAAAATGTTTACTTGACTTGAATGCCAAGTAATTATTTGCCAGTACCTGGCAGTTATTGGCACAGCTTCTCTTACTCAGTTGCTAAACAAAATGCAAAATTATAACCCTTAAGACAAAACCAGGATTACAGATGAAACTACTCTTTTGTTAAAAGTCTGTATAATTTTAATTCTACTTGGTTTAAAACAACTTGAGTGATATAGATGCTTATGCCTGAGGCAGCAAAGAATCACAAACGTTGCTGTAAGGGTACTGCTGTAATACACCAGCCAGGCTTCAGTGGGACTATTTATCATCAAATATACATGAAAGACCAGGACCCCTACTTGACTAGACATGACAATTTAACTTCACCTCTTCCACTGCAGTGACATGATCATAAACATATCAAGTCCTGCAGTGTGATCAAAAACAGATGTAAAATTAAGAGTCGACAAGTTTTAGCTGGTAGCTGAGCCTTATGTATTTTTTGCCTAATTTTAATTTCCAAAAATCTTCCTGGCAACTTTTTTAAAACTTCAGAAACCACTCTTATTTTACTCTTCTATTCTTGCAATTACTACCAGTGTTCTGAAAAGATAGGATTCAGTTGTGGTTTCTTTCAGGACAATTTGCCTTTTAAAAATTATTTTGTACAGAAAATAAATCCAGGAAACAGATTATCTATATTTCTATTCACAACCTGAATGACAACAAGCCTTGCTGTGGCAAGGAAAGCAAACAGAATGCTGGGTTGCATCAACAAGGGCATCACCAGCAGAGGTAAAGAAGGCATGATCCCACTCTACTCTGTGCTTGCCAGGCCACAGCTGGGATGCTGTGTTCAGCTTTGCTCCCCGCTATAAAGAAAGATGGGGATTGGCTGGGCGGGGTCCTGAGAAGGGCAACAAAGCTGATCCAAGGACTAGGAAGCCTTCCATAAGGAAAGGCTGAGATGCCTGTGTTTATACAGCCTTGAGGAAAGAAGGAGAGACCTTGTGTGACCATGTTCCAGTATTTAAAGCCCTACAAGACTTGACTAAAAAAAGTTGGAGACTCCCTTTTTTACAAGGAGTCACACGGAAAAGAGGAGAGAAAAAAAGGTACAAGTTACTCCTGGGTCAATTCCAATTGGACACAAGAGGAATTTTTTCACAATGAGAGCAATCAGCCATTGGAATAATCTCCCCAGGGAAGTGGTGGATTCCCCAACAAAGATTTTGGCTGGGTCATCTTGTCTTGGCTTTTGCTAAAAATGTCTGGACCAGACAACACTTCAGGTCCCTTCCAATCTGGTCTTCCATGGTTCTATGATAATAAATTAACAATAAGCCATGGCAGGTAATTCACCTGTTATTTGAGAGTTAACACCCTTGGCTTTGTAAAGTGTAACATACCAATCAATGTGTCCCTTCCCTTTGGGTGCAATTATATTTCCAAAGCCATTTCCTGGAGTTGCTGGTATAGCTTCTCTTTGGTGAAAAGTTTCTCTATCTTCCGTAGATTACACTTACATTTTTCTGGAACTGGATACTGTGATTGGCAAGTGCTGACATGAGGATTTACTTATGCTATGTCAGGTTCAACACCTAGTGCTCAACTTGATATGGCTTAAGCATGAGAGCGTTATATTGAAACATGAACACCAACCTTCTAAACCAAGCTTTAGTCCAAAGACTAAGCATCATTCATTCTAAATAGCAAAAACTTAGAAACAGACGTTTCTGATCACTAATTCTTCTCCTGGGAGTTCACAGTTAAACCCATGCTAATAGGGTAGGAGCAATGATGGCATAGCAATCACATCCATGAGATTTATTGAAGGTCTTAAATCTATTCAGTACCACTGTAAACTGTCTTTTTTTCAGTCTTAAAAAAAAAAGCCAAATCAGAAGATAGTCATCTGCAGCATGGTGAAAATCAAAGAAAAGGCCAAGGAGAAGGCTTACTGCCAAATGTTTGAAGAATTTCACCAAAAAACATTATTAACACCTAAAACACAACAGAAAAGTGAAAGATGAACAACTATATGCCTGGATCATTTACGTTAAAGTGACTATTTACCTTAACAGATAACATAAATATCTACTGTGGTTGCTGAAGATTTTTGATGTAATTACATTACCTCTCAGTTAGTTTATTTAGATTTTTTTAAACTGGGATTCTTCAAGTAAATATTTCCTGTCTTTGAAACTTCTATTTGCAGCCTTGTATGAATTTTCCCAGTACATTTAAAGAAGTAATTTTTGAACTTGAAAATACCTTCTGTGAACTACAGTTAGCTGAGTATTTGTGAGTTGGGCCATAAATAGAGTTTAATGAATGTTTATGCCATTTAAATATAAAATTTTCAGGAGTTTGAAAAAAAACCTCAATTTCTTCATTAGGAAAAATAATTACTATTGTGTTATAAAGTACAGGTAGTTAAGTACTAAAGCAGATCAAAAGGTTATGAAATCTACTGTTATAAAAAGGTAGTGATAACTACAGGCAACTAGGAGAGAATATTGGAATGAAAAGGTGATAATCCAGCATAAAAAGCCTGGAACAAAAACTGAGAATTGCAATTAATGAATATAACAGAATTGAGGGAAAGGGGGAAGGGATCGCCATAAAAATCACATAAAATGAGTTTGTCATTTCCTCTAGTGAGTGATGGGGACTCAGACAAAAAATGTTAGGTTTGATCTGTTTTGCTATACTTTTTCTCCTGAAAAACAAAAACAGAAATCCTGCTGACAGATTCAGGGCACACTTTGCAGCACTTAAAAGTGGTGATTGCTCTACTAATATTCCTTCCTATTTTGTTCTATTCAGCTATGACTTCTATGACCTCTGTCTACACCTTCCAAAAAAGGATTTCAGGACACCTAACACAGAAAAGCAGTCCTAACCAAACCTTTTATATACAGTTATTAAATAGCAGAACCACTACAACTACCTGAAGATTACTTTTCTTGTTTTTATATATTGCTTTGCTCTATCAGTTTGCTCCTTCTTACTTCTTTTTCCAAAATTAACCGTTCCTGTCACTTGCTTGTTATATGCTTCACTCACTTCTAAAATCTGGCATGATACCTCAATCATTCACTTTGACATCAGTAGTCCACAGTGGAAAGCTGCCAGCAATACTCTTATTATTTTGAGGTATTTCACTTCTTATATCCTAAATTAAATATTTTGGGCTTCTTCATTAATTTGAAGATTTGCTGCAAGGGAAGTGTACCAACATCTTCATGATACTTTTCTTTCTCTAACCAGAGGCCTGAAAGTCCCTTCTCCCCCATGCCCCAAAACAGAAATTTTGTCTTTATTTCTGTGAAACTATTTTGAAAAAAAAATCTTGAATTTTTCCACCTTTATTTGCCAGATGTTGACTGCTTCAAAACTTTCAGTGTTACTTTAATGACAAATTTGTCCCAGTTCACATTTTCCCCAAAAGACCAAACTCGGATATGCCCATATTTGGTATTAACAAACTGAAGGAGTCACAGATGAAAATGAAGTTGCTATTTTATCCTTATTATGTTTAGGCTTTCCCAGTTGTCAGTAGTTATGGAGAAGGTTATACTGATCCCAGGCTTCATGATCTACCATGAGTTTTTATTTGTAATTCTCAAGCAAATGCAGCAAAAAGAAAGAGCACATGCTGTAGCTCTGCACATTGGGAGTTCTGTAAGCTGAGTCAGGTTTGTGCAGAGATCACCTCTCAGGAAGCTTGCATGGAACAGGAATGAAGGGTGACAGAACACTGCTGTCCACGGGATGACAAACAGCATTAGTGAACAGCAACATTTCAACCACAGTGCCCTAACAAGGCACAATCTGTTTACAGCAGCAACTCAAAAACACTCAGAGAGTGTGGCCATACTTCATAAAACCCATTCAGTTCCAAATAATACAATAGGGTATACAATATTTAACATTTCATTTCAATTAATTATATTCGTATTTTCCTGCTGCATACAATTATGAACTTCAGTGACCTTAGTGCAGATACCTTAGAATTCCACATATTCTGTGACAACAGGCCTCATTCACTAACATCATCTTTTAGTCTGTATTACAGAAATACTCTTCCTACCTATACTACAACGTCTTACAACAAAATGAAGAACCTAGGGTTTTCCCTCCCACCCAAAGTGAGCAAAGACAAGGAAATAAAACTTGGCAGTCTGCAATGGTTGCATTTTCAAGTTTGAGTTTGGTTTGCACAAGAGATGGTTCTCCAAGGTACAATATAAAGGTTTTCCATTTTCATTCCATTTTCAGCATTAAGTGTATTTTTTCTAGAGATTTCAGTCAATAACCTGATGTGGTTTTTTAATTTAAAATAATACCTTCTCCACAAAAGCAGATAAATGTGTCAGATTCATAGTAAGGGTTTTTCTCCAAGAAGTTTTCCTTCTGCTAAACTATCTTTTTTAAATCTTTCTTCTGCCTGGAGCTGGATGTTGCTGGGAAAAGAAAAAAAAAAAAAAAAAGGAATAAGAACAAAAAACAGAAATTGTTTGTTGGGCTTTAGTGTTGTACCACAAAAAGACCCAAATAAGTAAACATATATTTTAAAATCCCAGTTCATCATATAGAAACATGTTCAGAATTTGATCCATTGTCTTACCGTCTATTTCCTCTGGCACTTCCGTAAGTCAAAGCCTGACTAAAAGTTTCAGATTAAGTTTATATGACAGGCATGATCTTTGTGATGTTACAACATGATCCAAAAATATAAAGTAAAATCTAAGGTTTTGCAGTTCCCCCCATCATGTCTGTTTGGACTGTTTGTGTTCTGCTGTCCCAGTCATTATCTTTTGCTTACTGAGATTCCTCTCTCTCCTCTGATTCCTTAGACATTTCATAGCTGCTGGTTAGATACTATTACCATGTGACATGTTCAACCTTTAAAACAAATAATTTACTGTGAAAGTTGAAAACTGTTAGAATGATGAATTTGAATGTGTATCACTGAGTTCTTCAGGCCTAAAAATACTGTCAAACTCTAAAACAAACAAGTATATTAAAATTACCCTTCTTTTCAAGGTCTCAGAAGGTGGATGGTAGGGTTTTTCCTGGCTCTTTGCTTAGTGCTGTGTAGCCCGTCTGGAGGTGCAATTTGCAAAACAGCATGTTCAGCTTCTAACTGACAGCCCCATTTGAAATTAGCAGCAGATGAGCACTGTGCTGCTACCTGCCATTCCCACTCATGTTTCTGTGGGAAGGAACGTCACATCAGCTAAAGCTGGGGCCAGGCCACACGCAGAGAAGAGAAGGAGCTTAGACAAGCAAGCAGAGTTCCCCAAATCCCAGAGCACTGAAGTGGCACCAAAGCAACAAGCACTGCTGTTCCAAGAGAACCTGAGGAACTGCTTTGCACAGTAGAGGACATGGAATGAAAGAAAAAAATGGTGCTTAAGTGGCTGCCTTGACAGTGCCATGTGCCTCCTGCAAACTGACACCAGAAACCTGGGTTGGTGAGTTTTGTTTCCCAGGGAAAAGGCCGGCGTTGGAGGTCAGAGGCTGTGGTCCTGAGTGGCCGGCCACCTCCTGAATTTCTGCTAGCCAGCAAAAGTGCTAAAAGAAAACCCAATCCCAGCTTTAACTGAGTTACTAATCCGAAGGAAACTGCAAAAATTGCAGAAGGTCCTGGTTCCAACCAACCCCCCCACAAGTAAAAGGCGAGTTTTCAGAGTCAGGCCTGGGACTGGGCATCTCATACCTTCTACCATAGCCTGACAGGCTCTCCATGGCCTGCCCAAGATGTTTCTATTAGTTTCATCATTGTTCATCTATAAGATATGTTTAACAGAACCCACCCTCCCCTAAAACCCTTTTCAGGTGTCATACAGATGTGGTTTTTCCAGCCTCTGGCCTTTAGATTTGAGGGAAAGATAGCAGCAATGCCTTAAAAACTGAGAGAAGGACCAGGCTTTTTACCTCAAGCTTTTTTCTTAAAATCAAATAACAGCTCAACTGAAAGAGCCTTTCTGCTAACAGTATTTTGACATTTGTAGAGAGTGTGGTTAAATGTAATGAGATTAGTAACTTAATTTGGTGTCAGGTCTGGCTCTAAGCCTTAGAAAGTAGTAGGTAGCTAGTATCTAGTGGTATTTCTGTAATGGAGGAAGATAAAAGCTGGACAGATCTCCAGTTTTCTCAACCATAAAAACTATGTTCTGTTGTCCAGAAAAAGATGGATCGTGTTGAATTAATGAAAACTGTTTGGATAGCTGCAAATCCTAGAGAAATCATCAAGCAGAAAGATGCTGAAGACAATGCAGAATAAGGAACTGTGCTAAATATGTTAGTATTGTGATAAAAAAAAATTATTGTGCTTTCAGCACTTCATACTTGCCATTCAGAATAGCAAAACAATGTTCTAACTGATTGTTCTGAGCATTTTTGTTTGTGCCTCCCAGGAAAGCTTTTGGATAGGCTTGAAGGTTAAAATTATTTGATAGAGCTCAAAATATCTTCTTCTGAAATGAAGAAAGCAAGCATTGCCTCCAACTGTAAACGCTCTATTACTCCTATGGTATTTAGGACACTAAAAGAAAAGAGCCCATAGAAGGGGGGCCCACAGAGATTTTTAATGTCAGCACGAGAGCATTTCATAATTTGTTTCTTTTCAGTTAAAATCCAAAAAAACCCAAACTAACAAACAAACAAAAAAAAAAAAAAAAAAGCAAGCATTAATTGTTCTAATAACACCTTATTTAAAACAGGATAAATCATTCCATAGCTTCCCTGAAGTTATACATGTGATTATACAAGAATCAAGAGTAAACCAACATTAACAGCAGAATTAAGGTAATGTTAAATAAAAACCAATGTGTTCCTAAGCCCTGTTTATTTCAACAAGGTTCAATAAGCACTCGTTCTATGCTTTAAGTAAGGAGACAGCAAAATCTGGATATGCAGCTAAGCCTGGGCATGAAGAGTTTTCAGGCCAGAAAATGTAAAATCCTGCATGTACCTTCAAACTCAAATGTTAATTTCCCTAAAATTAAAATGATGCTGATAAATACAAAAGGCTTTCAACAAAATTCTGATCACTCTGCAGCAGAAAACTGTAGTTCCTAAACAAAGATTAATGCTGCCCTTTCCTAACTAGAGCAGAATCTCAATTTCACTCCAATTCTTGCCACAATGATTCACAGAAGCTGAACAAGTTACTAAAGTCTCTCAGGCAATAGTGTAGAACTGTTTCTGATAGTTAATGTTTTCTTCTCTTTTTCCTCTTCTTCTACCACCACTTAGTGACACATCATTTTGTTTCTTCTGACCCTATACATGCCCTTTAGTATTTTTACAAACTCAAAGTCTTTCTTCAGGAAAAAAGGAAAGAGGAGTTTGGACCTTCAGATTGCTGAAGGAACAACAGAGTAACAAGGCAGCAGGCATTGTCAAAACATATTTAATGACAGAATTCTTCAGAGAGGTTTGCGAGATCAAAAAGGAAAAAAAATTACTTGATGTTACAGTGCCCCGTGGGACTTGATTTTTGTTTTAAATTGGGAAATATTGTTCCTGAAGAAACAGTGTATTGATTTGTTAAATCCCTGATTTGAGTAGCTTTTTAAAATTGAAATGCAAATGGCATCTTTTCTTTGTGACTTAAAGAAGTCTTCAGAAAAAAAATATCTTCTAAGAGACTCTGCAAGCATCAAAATATGACTTATTTGTAAAACATTTAGTCACGAAACATTGGTCATGTTAGTAGAAATTAGTGCTTTTTGCTAGGGCTAGATGCAGAGCCATACTAAACTACACAAAACAATTTATCTGCATTTCTGAAAGGTACACCAGGGCAACGGCATCAGCTGTCCTGTAAAAAGAAATAAATACTAGAAAAGCCAAAAATCTGTGAGAAAGCAAGTAAAATCTTCAGTATAGATAGTACAGATCAAATGCAGCTAGACCTTTTTTTCACTAAAGGAAGTCATTTTAAGCCAAAAATAGTTCTTTCTGAAGCAGTACAGTTTGATTTGGTACTTCTGTGAAGATCAGAACCTGTTTTTATAACTATGCCTCCCCAAGGTCCAAAAATCTATTGTTCAGATAGTGAGTTTTGTTCCGCTGTTGTTAATTATCACAAACTCTTCCCATATTTCTTCACAGCTCTGGATTTAAGTATTAGAGTGTGTGCTGTGCCCA
The DNA here is from genome assembly GCF_015832195.1 of Motacilla alba alba. NCBI lineage: Eukaryota > Metazoa > Chordata > Aves > Passeriformes > Motacillidae > Motacilla > Motacilla alba. The sequence continues at coordinate 21,937,835 of NC_052023.1, forward strand.
TGGTTTGCTCCCTTCTCTCCTCAATACGAATAAACGTCTCTCTCTGCATGTTAACTTTCTGTATTTGTAGCTTCTGTAGGAAAGAGTAAGGCTTAAGTGTTTGGTTTGTAGTTGTCTCACCCTCTAGTGGCAGAGAGGCTTTAGTTCTTAGGGATGAAGAAATGGGAGATGGAGTTTTTTTCTTCTGGTCAACTGTGCTTCTGCTTCAACTGCGTTTCCTATTTACAGCAGGCTGATAAAGAACTGAAATTGTTTTATTTGTTTATAAAGCCACAGATCATTGTCTACAATATGTGCCCATCACCTCTAATGGAGCAATGCAAAATATGCTGACCTACAGGCACTGAAATAATTAAAAAGGTGCTAATGAAGGGTGGTTGTATGCTCAGATGTACTCCTTCAGTTATGTGAAATGACTGCTATAAAAGCCTTCCTGTGCCACCACAATTAGTGGTAGTATAATGCTGCTGCCTGAAGACTAACAGAGATAGAACCTCTATTTTCCTCTAAATTCAAATTCCCTATTAAATTTGCATTTAAAAGCAGAAGACAGACACCAGACTATTTTTGTCTTCAGAAAGACTTTAAATCATAATGCACAGCTTTCATAAAATAACATGCTGACCAGATATTAGCTGACAAATTATCCTGTGTTTAAGAAAAAGAAATAAACAATAAAAAAAGATAAAAAGAGTATTTAGTCATGTTGACTTTTGCAGAAATTTATCTGCTACTTTACAAGATTAGATCCTTGGAAACAGAATTAATTCAAACCTGTATCATTTAAGTTTTGCTACTGCTATTTGGTCTGTACAGTTGAACCAAAACAGCATAGACAAAAAAAAACTATGAGGCATTGCCAACACTTACTGAGAGCTCGCCCCTAAGTGAATGGAGAGCTCTGGAGATACTAATCAGCTGTAAGGAAAAGCCTTTGGCCATATTTTAGAGGAGGATGTATAAAGTACAAAACCACAGGGAGCAGCGGCTTAGCTGCCAGTGCAGCAGCACATTTGTTAAAACAATTTTACAATTTTAAAAAGCTTTTCAAAGGCATAATTCTTACTTGTAAATACACTGTTGCTGATAATCAGGTAAAGTTCTAATGTCACCTCTAGCTGTGATTGTTTAATTAACAAGTACGGATTATGGTGCATCATTCTAACTGCCTGCATTCTCCACTATGATATTTCTTACACTCTGGTCTCCTGCAGTTCAGCCAAACTTTGGCAGTTTGATTTATTTTTCACCTAGCAATACAAGACAGGTATTTCTGAAAGTTGGGGTACAGAAAGCTACAGTATTTTTACTACATCCAAAAATCCTATTTGCATTAAAAATGAGAACTCCTCCTAACAGAGCACAGAAAAATATAGGCATATTTATAGGACTGTGAAACACCCATAAGAGCACAAAATGCCCTTATGGTTGCTCCAAACACCAGCATGCTCAAGCAGTTGCATAGAAACGTGAGCAACAACAGATTTGCTATGTCCAAAAAGCTCAAATTGTAGAATTATTATGAAAATAAGCCAAACAATCCAAGCACAATCCCATACCAACACTACTATTTTAATATCAGTTGTGAAGTAGCATTTTCATAAGGATACCAGCCCACATTTGCACAGTCATTTTGTAGAAACAGTGATCAACAGAGTCTTCAAAAGGACTTGTAGAGAAAGCAAAACTTCTGAGAATAGCTGACAGTCACAGGGTACAATGTTCAGGCTCCAGAGTGAATCTGTCTTCTTTGGTTCCAAAATCCAAGTTTAACCTATTACCATGGAGCTGGCTGCAGTCATTGCAGGAAAAATCTAACATTGTGCAGCCCCCACTGTCTCACCATCTGAGATAGGGTACAAAAGCTGCCTTGGGTACAGCAAACTGCTTAACCTACTGCCCTACATGCTCAGTACCTTCTCCATTTTCTTATGTACTTTAAAATGTCTAATAAAAATATTTTACTTAATGTTTCCTCATATATAGGTCTCAAAGCATGCATAATGGGAAACAGATGACGTGAGCACATACAAGCAAGCTCATTTTGTATATATGAGAAGTAGCTTTCAGAAAAGAGATTAAATCCTTGTGAGCGGGATTGGTTTAATTACACCACAGACTTTGATCCTGTTCACTATTCCAGTGTGAATTTGGGCAAAACTTAACTGAAATGGTACAATTACAGACAAAATTAAAATAAGAAAAGGTGTTTCAAGACTCAGGGCTGCAGTAAAACATTTCTGAGCAAAGAAGATGCTATCTGACAGGGTGCACAGGTCATCCCTGTGTACCAGCCTACCACCCTTACTTACTGCAAAGTCCACATAATGCATAATCTGGTCACATAAACAAGTCCCTTAGGAAACAAGAGTGCAATATCAATTCACAAGGAACAAAACATATCATAGTGTAATAATAATGTTTTATACGTGTTACATTTGTCACCATATTAAGCATTTTTAAGGAATTTTAACTTGCTTTTTCCCATTACTCTACACTGGATTTCACTTTCACTAGCAATACTATATTAATGATAAGCAATTTACTGCAGCAGTAGCACAGCAATGCCCAGATCCCCCAGCCACCAATCCTTGCTGTTAAGGGCATCAGACAAACACCAGGTTAATGCCTGCTGCACTCCCTTTGACAGGCTGCTGAACTTGAGGGTAGCTGCAAATGACATTGATGAATTCCCATCACGTGTTCCACGTGTGTGATAGCAATTCTCACCTATGATCCCATTTCCCTTTCAAACAAGGTGCAGTGCAAAATCAGGGCACATGAGTGAGCATCACAGAGGCTGCAGTTTGGAGCCCACAGGTCTGCTCATCTTGAAAGTTGCTCGGGTGGAGTAAATTCTAACTTAGCTGAAGACAGGAGTGGCCCAGGTACGTGCCAGGTCACAGTGAGCTGACATTCAGCACTAAAGAATCTACACACTAGACAGTACTGTCTTCTAAGGAGCTGAGCCATGAACCTTTCAGTTCATCGCCTGCTGTTGTCTGCATTCAAATACCCAGCACTTCCCTCTGTGGAACACACAGATACATTTACCTGTTCAGCTACTACTGCTATTCCCCATTTTGAACTTTAATACTAGGGGATCAAAGTTCACCCTGAATTCCGGACAGACTTAAGTCTGTAGAGGACTCAAACCACCCATTCTGAATTCCATCTGTACACGGCACAGTGCAAGCAGAACATTACAAAAGGATACCGTAAACACCCGTATCTTTTTGCCTTCTGCCAGTGGTAACCAGTCAGTTATCCACACTGTGCTCCTCAGGAGGAGAAGAGCAGCTTTCTGGAGGTGTGCAAAGACACTTCTCTGAACAGGACTGCCTTTAGCACTCCATTTGAAGCCCCAGCCTAGAACACAGGGCCCATTAGCCGGGGAGGGGACGGCAGCCCGGGCTGTGACACATGGCAGCAGGAGCAGGATGTGGCACCAGCCTGAGTTCCAGCACTGCCTCTGTACCCGCGGGCAGCCAGCAGTCACCACAGCAGGGATTTATGCTGGTGCAAACCACTGTCCTGCTGAGGTGACCGTGTGGGACTGCACGCAGGGCATGGAACTGGGAATTAAACAGTGCAGTTGAGAAAGCATCGTTGGATCCTGCTTCCCTTTCCTCCTCAGGCTTTGGGTTGCCTGAATCTTTTTACCTAAAGGGAAACCACTTTCACCTGTGAGCAAGGAAATGAGGATCAAAAAACCACTAGAAATATCATAGGCTTGAGTTTGAAACAGTTATTTGTTCTACAGCTTTCTAAAAGCTGGTTCTTGCTTATCCTCTTCATGGTTCAAACACAAATTAAAAACCCTGGTGCTTTGTATTTATACACTGGCAGTAAACCCCAAAATCTGTGCAGGCTTTACTGCTATCTCTGCCTCTCATATAGCTACTTTAAAGTTGTGCTGAATATTAAGTATCATAATTTGGAAGCACAGAAGAAATAACATCTGTTGTAACCTGAAATACCAAAAGTAGGCCTTTTCATTCCATGCCAGTCAGGAAACTAATAACATATGTGCAGAATGCATTTCATACATGGCAGTGACATATTTGCAAAACATTCAAATTATAGTTTCATCCTTTGACCATTTGTATTCTTGACCATTAATCCAACTGCTTCCATTCCTTCTAATGCCAATTCCTAAGCAAATGTAAGCAACTGACCACAAACAAGTCAAAATTCAGAAACTGTAGGGATATTTCACTGGTATTCTACTGACATAGCTGAAAATCTTTTGAATCATTAAGATGGGAACAGAGTTGGTATAAATTATACACTAAACTGTGATTTCATACTTGTAGTTAAATCCAGTACTGCAAATAATCCCATTTAAATATATTTCAGTGGTATCACACAGGACAAGAAAATTAAAGACAAGCATAAATATTTTCACTACCAGGATCATAGCATATGGATGGAAGTTGGAATTAGAAAGTTTATTAAATTAGTTATCCCTGTGAGGGCTCTGGAGCCCTTAGTGTCAAGGTCGTTGCATGGGATGGTGCATGCAGGCCAGGCTGGGCAGGCCTAGAGGGAGGGGAAGGGCATGAACTTTCCAGTCCCTTCCAATCCGGACTGCTCCATGATTCCAAAAGCAGTCTCTGACCAAATCATGAGGTATTCCCTTCTTACCGAAAGCCGGCTGGGCTGAGGGCCGGCGGGCAGGCTCAGAATTCCCGCTGCGCCGGGCCGCAGGCAGGCGGGGCGCAGCACGGCTCCAGGCCGCGGCGGGTGGGCAGGCTGTGCCCTCGGCCCAGCGGGGCTCCGGGCACACACCCCCGAAGGACGGGCTGGAATAAGGGATCAAAGCTGCTGGAGAGGAGCGGCTGGGTGTGCTCAGATCCCCAGAGCGGGATCTCGTCCCCAGCACGGGCAGCCTGGTGAAGCTATCCTGCGTGGGCAGCGTCCCCACGGGCAGAGTGCGACAGGGGAAACGCAGGCGTTCTAAAGCGCCGAGGGAAGAAGAGAGTAAAATCATTTGGAGGCTGCAGCTTACTCGAACTGAGATGTTTTTTGTAATGAATTTAATTTAATGGCAAAATTCTTCAGAGAAGTTCAAGAGAGAGGCCTTTGGAAATTAGTTATGATCGAAAAAAAATGGGTATCCCTGTTACTTTTCGTAGGAAATAGAGAAAAAAAAGCCTGCACGTTTTAAAACTCTTACTTGCGTAAGATTGTTTCTTTACAGATGCTATTCACTACTTCATTTTTGAGTTTTTCTAAAGACCAGAAAGTGCAACAGGCTATTATAAAACTGAGTTTTTGTTTCAGCAGATCCAAATAAAGAAATCAAGAAAATTTAATCCAAAAGTTACAGATTTCGCCAGAATTCAGCAGTCCATGTTGGAAATACGATTAATTTAGACAGTTTGAATAGGTTCAAACTGTCAAAGAACTGTACAGTTCATGAACATGAACAAACATGTTTTTAACCTCACCAGACTTAATTTGTGTTATAATACAAGGGGATAAAAAGATCTCAGAATCTGGATGTTATTTTTAAAAGGTATGAGCACTACAAATTGTATAGTCTTTTAATGGTACTATTTTAGAGGTGAATTGTGTCTTGAAGAGCTTCTCAGTTTTGATCCATCCACAACAACAGAAGTAGCTACAATTAGTGTTTTGAGCCACTGACCACTATGTAGTAGCTGTCATGTTAGTGCTCTGTTTTGAGTTAAAAAGAGCAGAAATTGATTCATTTCAGTCAATTCTAACATTACTGTATGTGCAGAACAATTCTGGACAGATAAACTATTTCTAGTAGATCACAATGAACAAACTTTAATTTATCCCAGCCAGATTAAAAAAAACCCATATCCATCTCAAGGTTTTGATTATTAAGAAATGTTTCGATAAAATGGGGTAGGTAATTAATTCAGCTAATGTAGTTACAGCTTGTCTGTGTAATTTCATATAGAAGAAACAAGGCATCTTCAAATTATAAAGCAGAAAGAAAGCAATAATATAAGTCTGTAAGACTGAGTCTCAAAGCCTCAGCATTTTTTATCAAAAGGGCCAGCAGGGACATGAAAGGCACACAGTCTCATTCATGTACTTTTCAGTGTCCATTTAACTTCCTTTTCTGTAGCCCACTCTTTCTTATAAAGTAACAAATATTCTGCTGGACAGCCAGAAAAGAAAATGAGAGGCGTTGTCTAACACCTACGGCTACAGCCCAGGCAGTAACAATGCAAGTTTCTTTGCGCATTAAAATACTCACCTCCAAGGTGCCAGCTTGGTTACTTTGTAAGCTGCTCTCAGCTGTCCCTACTAGCATTACATGCAGGGCTCCTTACTGTGACGGGATATGTATTTGTTTGGTACAGGTAATTATCATCTAGGAGCTAAGCAGAAATCACGAGCCTGCATGTCTCTCTATCTAAGGTACAGTAGTAATCGGTGCTTTCTGCTTTCCTGAGGTTGCATTTGATTTTCCTGATTTTAGGACATTGGGCAACAATTTTTTTTTATTTTGCTAGATAATAATTCCTGAAAATTTCTTGTTACATGTTTTTCTCTAGCGCATCTCAGTTCTGGAATCAAGGTGCATGTGGCAAAGCAAGCTGTTTGAGCATTTACTCCGTGGAATGTCCGAATCCGTCAAAGAAAATGGTGAATGAGAATTCATAGGGTGTTAAATAAAAAAACTACAGCATCTCTCCCAGTGACTGCTTATACTTGCAACTTGATAACCATCTCTTAGCTTTCTTAGTTTGTTCTTTCCCTTATTATTTACTTGCTATAGGCAGCGTTCTCACAGATGCAAAATGCCATATATCTGTTCTGCCTCAAAAATCCATTCTGAAGTGTGCAACTGAGGTGCAAAAAGGAAGACTTTCATTATCTCGCAGTGAAATAATTAACAGTGTTTTTATTCTCTGTTAAAGCCTAATTTGAAAAGAGAGCAAACTAGAAAATAACACTGATTTTTGTCAAGCCAGAGCTGACCTTCAGTCCAGCCCTCTGTTCCTAGCAGAAGCAAATACCAGAAATTTCAAGGGATGCTTTTTCACAATCCTATTTCCAAAAACAGAGGCAAGCTTGAGCCAGAAAGGAGTGCAGCTAAAAAAACCCTATCATTTCTAATATTAATCATATTAGTTAAAATTAGAATTGTCTATATTTTATATCATTTGTTGTGATAAAATCAATCTGCAGAGGGGAGCACCTTACAGTAACATGAGAAGCCAGGAATTCAGTGATCTAGTTATTTTTCTAGATACTGCAAGAAAAGCTGGCAAAATAATCTGTACACTTAGATGCATCAAGCACTACAGTCAGTTTTTTGGGGTTTTTTTGTCCAAAGCTCTGAAAAGAAAAAAGAAAAAAAATAGACCATACAAATGTACAAACTTCTAACATAAAACCTACTCCAGAAAAATGTTTTACGGTAGAGGAGCATCAGAACAAAAATTACGACAACTGCCTTTGCTGGAACGTGGAAGCACGGAGAGTTGCTTCCTGTAGGTTTGAATGACTTAAATAAATATGAAAGTACTGGTTATCTGAAGGCAAGACAAGGATATGTGTATAGGTATGTGTCGAGATAAGTCTGTGTCAAGTGAGAAGCGCAAAAGAATTGTTCAACATTGCAGAATAACTGAATAAAGTCTCTGACACTGTAGTAGCTTCTGGAAATTCCAATAGTATAATTTGTGTCCTGCATTTGGCTGAAGGAGGAAGAAATATTTTGAAGTCAATTTAATGCATGTGCCAGGTGCTTGGATTAGCAGCTCCGAAGGATGAAGTCCAAAGCACAGAGCGGCATTGCTGTCCCATATATTCTGTCTCATTCTGAAGGTTATGCTTTCTTTAGAGACAAGAGTGTAATTTAATCTCCATGTTCATTCAGCTCCTGGCTCAAAGCCCATGGAATCAGAGAGAGAATATTTCACCAATTGCAGGGGGCTGCGTTGTCATCCTTCTGTCACTTGACCTGGTCCTGCGAGCCATTTCGCTGGTGAATAATGCTGAGGGAGATGTTCTAGGACTGAACAATTTGACTTCTTTTTCAAGACCAGGATAGCAAAGAAATGCTGTGTCTAGACATGGATATGTATCCACTAGAAAGACCCCCACGACATTTCTCACTCATAACAATACTGAAAACCTACCTGTGTCTTGTGTTCTCTCAAGCCTTGTCTGAAATGTTTCCTTTTTTTCTTTCACAGATAATGCTTCCCTTTCAACATGTTTGCTTTCTTAATGCAGGAGACAGTTCTGTATCTTTGAAAAAATTTGGATTGTCTAGTGCCATTTGTCAGGTCAGTCAGAGCACTATGTCCAGGACTGTCTCCAAACAAAGCTAAGTGTTGTTAAAAAAATCAAACCTTACTGTCTCTAATCAGACACAGAGGAATAACATTGTTCTGGTTTTATTTTAGATTTTGCCAGTATTTCACTATTTCGGGATTATTTAATTCATTTTTCTAATTTAAATGAAGTGAAAAATGCAGCACATGAACAAGACTAGAAGTATTTCTGTTAAGTATTAAAGCAGGGGGAGAAGAAATCCAGCTTATTGAAGAATGCAGTGATATACAAAAGAAAAACTGAAATGCATAGTTTTTTTTTCTTGGTCCTAAGCGCCACCAAGTTCTTTACTGATTGGAATAATTAATGGTTGTAATATTTTCCTAAGGACAATGGGAGGAAACCACATTGTGGCTGTGACACGAATAATTGCTTTCCTACATTTACTTACTTTCTGCAGTAATAAATACACATAAGGCTCAGCTTAAGAATTTCACAATATACTTAAATTTCTGATCAAGCTGATTTGAATTAAGTCCACCATGCTAACCTTTTTCAATAGAACTTTACAGTATACTATAAAACTGTTGTTTAAACAATCCTCCCCATAATTACCACCAATAAATGATACCTTTTTATTGCCATTAGAACACTCTTAGTAACTGGTTTCCAGAGTTTGCTGCAGTAACCTGTACAGAACTTTGTGCTATGTTGTAAGTAGTTGTATGGTTTTCTTTTTGGAATTCTGAAACTGGAAAGGTTTAAGAAAACATGCAAAATGCTGAGGATACACGTAAGTGAAATATTTAATGTCCATCATTCATAAAAGTTACATTGTTTACATAGGGTTCATTAGTATATAATAAAAATGTCATCTTAATGAAAGATTTTCTGGCAAGTCTTTTATATGTTAATTTGTTTAACATATGCTTTGGCTATACAGCTAAATAGGAATATATTTTTAAAAATCTTTCTGCAAATAGTTGCTTAACAGTTACAAAACCTCATTACTAAGAATTGGTTATTGTTACACTTGCTTGTTGGCTTGTAAAAATCGTCTGTGTTTTGGACAGGGAATCTTAGGACCAACTTTATGTAGCAAACGTGCTCATTGCATAGTGACCATGTAAACAGCTCAGGGACCCACAAATTATATCCTTGTACTCTAAAGTCACTGTGTAAAGTAGACACTGTACTGCTCGTGTTTTCTAATATTGATGAAGAATTTGGGAGTTGTTTTATTGTTGATGCTGATGGGAATTTCAGTTTAAAACAAGTCAGTTTTATACAAGAAGTTAAAAAATTAACACCAAAGGAAATAATTTTACACTGTGCAATAGTATTGCTACCTCATTCTTTTTGAGATATATATATATATATATAGCATATTGGAACTGCACTGTACTGCTTCCTTTCGAAAGAAAACTTTAAATTAGTTGGAACAATTAGCTATGTGTTTACATAAAGTTAACTATGTTTGCATCAAATAAAATGTTTATTAATGAAAGGTATTATACAAGAAACATCAAAGAGAAATTCATCATACAGAAATGTACACTATATGTGACAGATGGAAAAGTGCATGCAGAGTTGTCTCATTTTTAAAAAAAAATTAATTCTGAAACAATAGTACTAAAGTTACTGGGTTTTGATTCCTATGATCTCGGATGAGTGAAAAGTTCTCCTTGAATTTACAAAAATCCATTTAACAGATATGACTAGTACACATTAGCAAGCAAGTGGAATGAATGCACTCAGATTTTATTTTACAAGTACTTGTGCTTGACAAATGTGATTTTTTTTTTAAAAAAAAAGAAAAGGTTTCTTCGAATATGGGCTGGGTAGATTGCTGCCAGGTTGCTCTGGTTTTATACATAGGTTCTCTAAATTTGTTTTTGATACCACACAATTTGTTGAAGCCTTCAGTTCTGTTAATTAGACACCATAAAATAACGTATGTTTTGTTAACATTCAGGAAATGACATCGAGTCTTTTGTTTTTATTTTTTGGCTCAATAGATTTTTAAATGTATGATTATCATAACCTAATATTGTCTTTGTCTTCACTGCAGTGGATTTCCGATCAAACTTTTCCCCTTCTTTTAATACTTTAGGGAATTTTCAAACGTCGGGATGTTTGGCTGTAATGCCCCATGATTTGTTCTCCCTGAAAGAAATCATAGTGACAATTTATTAAACTACAGAGCAACCTGGCTTTTCGGGGTCTGCAATTCTATTTTGTGCTCTATATACCTAGCATTAAATCTTGATTCATTTCATCATACTATTTAGATTATATTTGTCATGCAATTACTTTAGTTCCTAGTTTTCTGGCTCTTTTAGAGGGCTAAGACAGGGTTTCAGTATCAAATCAGTGGGGCATTACTTTGCATGTTCAAAAAAGGAGGTTAAAAGGCTAAAATCTAAATTGCACCAGCAGTAGCATATACATTGAATATGAAGAAATTGAAAACCTAAGAAGGAACTGTACTTTAAAATATTTAAAAGGCCGTGTTTCTGTGTTTAATACCAATTGTTCATAGGCACCGTAAAAGCAAAGAGACACACGGGTACATGTAGACCTTAAATTTTAAAAAAGAAACAAAACAAAAAACCCCAACCAAAAAAAAAAAAACAACAAAAACTGATGGGAAATAAAACTCCTTAGATTCAAAATGGTTTATTCACACAAATTTAATAGGATATATCACAATTGTTTGGTCCATAAATATTTAGGGGAAATAGTTTCTATACAATGCATTTATCAATAAACAAAGAAACATGGACAATTTTGCTAGACCACTTACTGTACTATAAACACGAAGCTCAATATATAAGATTATTGGATTTATCAACTATATCTGAAAGAGTGCACAACTGCTTTCTATGACATGTTTGTCCCCTCTAACAGGATACACCATAAAAAGAGTTTCAGAAATAAGAGGTAAAACAGTACAAAACTAGTGAGGTGTCAAAAGGGCTTAAAACAGTTAATTTAACAAACAACACATATATCCTGATTTTTCACAAACTTACTCCCAAGGTATATCATAAGGCACATAGTAGAACTGAGTTTTAATTAGTCTACTTAATAAAGTAGATCTCTAGTACCATATATTGTTCTGTCAAAGAACAAAATTTATAAGTATCAATATTTTTACCTGTAAAAGTGTATTAATAAAGATCTCAGCCTTACCAAGGTCTTTTGGTCTGGTTAGTGGTAAATGCCCATAAGGTAATAGAAATAGGAAAAGTCAAGATTCAATATCCGTAGAAGATGATAACCATACTTGCTAAATATATAATGGCAAACACACCTTTCTTCTATTACAGTGTTAACATCTCTTCCGTCATCTTTTTTAAAAATAAGCTACTTTTCTGTGCTAATTTTCTAAAAACCCTGAGCAAAAATTACAATAATGCACTTTAATGTGGGCAGTGAACTGTCAATATGTAACCACACATTTATACAGCCAAAAAGGACACCTTTAAAATATATTAAATAGCCACTTTGACCACCAAAATGAGATTTGATGGTGTCTAAAAAGTGGGGTATATGTGCAAAGTTATTCTTAACAATCCACTAAAAGCAAGACATAGATCTTGACTGGTTTTTGTTCGTTTTTGTTTCTGAGACTCTCCACAATCTAATTGGTGTTCAACTACAATAAAAGGATACAAATGAACATTCACCACTGCCCAGACCATTCAGACTTTTAGCTTAAATAAAACTAAAAAAAAAGAAAGATCACTATTGTAAACTAAGAAATGTATTCAGATCAGCATCCACAAGGCTTCTGAGTTTATCGGCTTTGAAGTTACTCACTGCCAATTCCTGGTTTTGTGTGATTTTTGCTAACATTTTTTTTCTTTTATACAAAGTTTAAAAAGTTAAAGTATATGTTAGAGATATTAATGAACTAAAGATTTTAAGTTCCTGTGTTAAACAAAGTGTCTGATACAATCTCAGGAAACACCTAAAGAAAATTCAAAATAGTAATGAATAAATTGTACTGAAATTTCTTTTCCTTAAACATCTTAATAAATTATATTTTGCTTATTTCCATTTCCCTGAAAAAAAAAAAAAAGTAGGATTTATCAAAAGTTTGTTTGAATAGTAGACATGCATACACGGTCTTGAAAATTATTTTTGTGCTCCCTAAAGTAACCGGGCAACCTCTTGTTTGCTTTGGAGGTACGGCATCAAAGCCATGTAGCCAACTGCAATTTTTATCTTTTTTAATTACAAAAGTTCAGAGCTGCTTGGCAGACAAAAATTAAAACCCCTCCCTAGGCAACATTTCAGATCAGTAGGACTCTCCACTTGCATTGTTACTCTGCTATTGTTACTTTAATGACATTCTTATAGGAATGAGCTCACTCTGGAGGTTTTTTCCAGATCTTGCCTCCTTAATGTGGGGCACAAATCTGGAGACCAACGGCCTGGTCCTGCCATCCTCACCCACACGTGCTCCCATCACTGGGTCTCTCTCCGAGTCCTCCATCAGGCATGGCTTTCAGTGGTGGCCAAGGACGTCCCAGCTGGGTGCAGAACTGGCAGAGGAGCGTTTAGCTATCCCAGTGAGACTCCCCAGTGCTCAGGGAGAAGCAGGCTTGTGACTACTGCATTAGGAAGGAGCACTGGTACTTCCAGTCTGACTGTTTCCATGATTACTTTAATTCATTTTGTATTTATTTTTCAACATTTAAAAATAAATAGTACAAAACTGTTGGATGCATTATGAAAATAAAATTAAATTTGGGGTTCTTAAATGCTGTAAGTGAACGTACGATCCTGAAGCAGCATTCTTTTGGCTATAATTAAAATGGTTTTTATCTGGTTATCAGGGAGGAATAGAATCTTCTTTTTTTTTTTTTTTTTTTGAGGGGGGGAACAATCAGTTTTTTTCAAGGTTCTGGAAATAAGTAACATACAATTTTAAGAGGCACTTATTAGAATGATTCATCACCTTCTCTTCAGTCATTTGATGAATTTAAAGAATTTGAGTACAATTTACCAACAATAAATGTTCGTATATTATAGCAACATATTACTTCAAACTCATTTGCCAGGTGGCTGCAGATGCTACACATCAAGCTGTTTATTTTCCCAAATATTTTGTGGGTTTGTTTGTTTGTTTTTAAAAAGGCTTGAAAATAATAATAATTATAATAATAATTATAATAATAATAATAATAATGAAGAGTAAGAATTTAAAAAAAAAGGAACTGTTAGAAAAGGTTCGTTAAGGTAGTTTGTGAGGGGCTCCCGGATTCGTGGCTGTCCAAGTTAGAGGTCACTGATGTCACTACAGTGATAGTGGGATTGGTCAGGTCTGTTAAAGTGGTCGCAGTGCCGGGTGGAGTGAGTGCGCCGCTGTCTGCTGAGGGCGGTGCCGGGAGCGAGGTGCCGTCAGCTTTATCGACACCCCCATTCTCCTGCCGCAAAAGGTTCCTTCTGAATTTGGCTCTTGCGTTTTGAAACCAAACCTGCAAACCAATCCCAACGGATTTCTTTACCGATGCTTGTTTTGCTTTGCTTATTTTTGTCTTTGTTCTCGCTTCTTAAATTCATTTTTGATGTTTGATTTTGTGTGGCACATCACCTAAGTCATTCTATAGCTTTTCTTGCTACTGGTGGTACTGACTCTCTGTGTACGGGCCCAGTGCTACAGGTGCTTACAGCCCTCAGAGAGCAGCCTCGAGAAAAATCTGCTTGCTCACTTGCCCAAAGAAAGCAACTCTCTTGATGGCCACATAGTGTTTCTTGAGTTGGGTAGCTTTGAGGTCAAAACACACAGAGATTGAAGTAAAGAGTGAGTGAGCAGATTTTTTTGCCAAGGCTGAAAGCTTGCCTTGATTATTTGAAAAGGCTGAAGAGGAAGGAGGGGTAATTACACCATCCCTGTCTTGCAGATTGTTGATATGGGTCATCTAGTCTTTCTGTTCTGTAAGGTTCACTGGCAGTGTTTGAGGTGACATGTAACACGGACAGGAATTGCCGCTAATAGATTCTCCTAATACCTCACTCACTGCCCTTCTTTGGCACTCTGCATGTAATACACACCTTGTTTTAACTTCACTGAGCTATCACAGACCATACAGGGATTTTTAACATGATTTGCTAGGCTGTCCTTCACAGGGACTTTTGACTATGCAGGCCCTTTAGGAAAACAGTCGTCTAACAAGCATTGGGAGGGGGAGCCAGCTGGTCCTGGAGGATCGTATTGGTCAAAGCTTACTTCAAACACATTGGGATCTGCTTACTGAGGGGCCACATTAACTCCTTCAGGGGAGCCCAAAGGCTTCACCCATAAAATCAGTAGATTTGCCACCTCTATCTTTAGTGCATCACCACAGAGAGACCACTGACCCAGGAGATCTACTGGGTGGGTGGACTCTGAAGACATTCTCTTCGTGGTGAGGATGCGGCTAATCATAAACCACGGTTTGGTGTTTGGCTGCCTCGGGGCAATAAGGCACACACGTTTGGCACTTCTGCCACATAATACCATACCCCTCTGCACACCCACTAGGGACACACCCAGCAAAAGTATTTCTACGTATATTGCTATAGTTACACATAAGGGAAAGGCTGTTGACTAGCAGGGGAAAATTCTGTCAAGCCTGTGACGTGGCTTCTTACCTGCAGAACTCTCTTGGTCAGGCCTGTTTTCTGGGCAAGCTGCTTGAGGTCCTTGGCATCTGGGTTGTGGTTGATAGCAAAGTAGGACTTCATGGTACGAAGCTGGTGGTGTTTGAAGGAGGTACGCATGCGCTTTGTTTTCTGGGATGGGGGATAAGGCTGCTGGTCTCTGTCCAGGTGATCTGCCTCATTCTCATTACAACCTGTCGAATAAGCAAAGTGGAACAAGGAGTTAGTGGCCATGCGTCATGTAGGATAAATGAATCAAGGCAAAAATCTAGAGTAATGGGAAGGAGGGAAGGCAGGCAGGAGGGAAGGCCAGAAGGCAGGAATGAAGGAAGGAAGGAAAGGAAGGAAAGGAAGAAAAGGAAGGAAGGACTAAGATGCTAGAAGGATAAGTACAGATGTGATAATTGATGAGACCAAAAGAGATCTAGAATATTGTCATTTCCTATCCTTATCCTGTGTCCCTCAGGCCTGTACCTACTAAGGGCAGACTTTGAAAGTTCTCTCTCCTTTGGCATTTATTTCAAACAAGTCTTTTCCCTGTGGTGATGGTTTTGCTTTGGGCGCTCAAAGAGTCATTTGAAATCTCATTCAGATTTTGAAATCTTACTCATTGAAACATTCTTAGCTTGAGAGAAGAGTTAAGGTCAAACCAGCATTTTAAATGTTCCTGAGCTTTTCCCCCAAATCACAAGTACCTCTAAAAAGAGATGTACAGCAGGGAAGTTTGTTATGACAGTTCATCAAGGAAGCTGAGTTTTTGCTGATAAAACGAATGCTTTTAGACTCTGCCTGGGAGTTTATATGAACCGCTCGAAGCCCTTCATCTGTAAAACATATCCAGGAAGCAGTTGCATCAAGACTTGATCCAGACCCCCAATCCCAATCAGCAGTAGGTCTTAGTTAGTAGTGGTTTAGGACATTTCTACAAGCAAGCAGCTAGGGGCTCAAAACTTGAAGAGTTTCTCTTCTTTCCTTGATTCAGTATTTTCAAAGTGTCTATGAAAGATAAGTTTGTTTCAGATTACATGTTTTTGGGTGTGAATTTTACACAAGGGTTGCAGCTGTTTGGGGATGGTTGCATCATTGCTTCATGCTGGAGAAATAAATTACAGCATTAGTGAAAAGTAAGAAATGCATCTGTGCTTTTCTTTTCAGCTTAAACAAAAGGGTTAGTAATTTCTAGGATCTCATTTTATAAAGATAGTTGGTCACACAGGACAAAATTAATGGTGTCATCATAGCAGGGAATATTAATTAAAGAAGAGCTAATTAAAAATGTCTCAGAGTGTCTGTAAATTAGACAGTTTCATTAGTTGCTCATTTTGATTTTTGAACTGCTTTCCAGTAGTTACTGGAGTATTTACAAGGCCTAGCTGATCCCCATTCCTAATTGAGAGAAAGAGAGAGAGAAGAGAAAGAGGGAAGGCACACAATACAGAGAGACTGATGTCAGCAGTGCTGAAAACAGAGGCAAAGCAACTTGAAACCACAAGAAAATAAAAAGCTTCTTCAAGGTGTTTTCTCTTTTGAATTATAAGACAAGTCAACATGAACAGATGCTGGTAAGACAACACTTTGACAGAAAATCAGGTGAATATTTAATTATAGCTAGCTTTGCTCCTAGTCTTGGTAAGAAGTATATCTGTACTTTCAAACAAAGTAAGCTGACACTTCTGAAAAGACCAGGAGTTGAAAGTTGCCTTAAAAACAATTTCAGACCAGATTTGGATTGTATTTACTACTTGTTTTCACAAGCAATCACACTGCCTTCAGTCAAACTGCGTGGGCTGTAACTTATGAGCTGACATAAATCAGAGTAGCAGAATTCAGTCCTCAGGTTTTACTTCAGAGTTGCAAACTGCTTGTTTGTGTTCTTTTCCTTGGGCCGCTCAGGCTTATAGCAGCAACACAAACTTCCTCAGGCTCCTCTGTCCTGCTTACTGCCTTTGTTTCTGTACTCGACTCTTTTTTTGCTCTTTTTCTTTTTGTCAGTGGTCTACTTTATTTTGGTTTTTATTTTCAAGAGAAAACGAGAAGAGGGCTCCAAGTATCTTCAGACCATCCTGGTTCATACAATGATTACAGCTCACTCTGTTTTATGCAGTGGTGTGTGGTTTGGCCACATCATAGAGCAGAGTCTTAAACTATCTCCTGGAGAACTAAGGGAAAGCACAAAGTCAGGCAAGACACTGCTCATTTCTTTGCAGCAGGATTGGAGGGTTGTTTAATTTTTGCTTTCAAAAGAGCTAGAACAGTTTGCTTCTTATTGCCAAGAATTCTTCAAGTGAACTCTTCATAATTTTTCACACACACACACATAATGAAATAAAGTAAATAGCTCTTTGAGCAACAGATGTGCAAAATATTTTCTAAGGAAATCTTCTTCACCATCTTATTTCTATATCCTCTAAGCTCTAAGTCAACACAGTTTCCCTTAAAATATATATTAATTATATGATATAAGATGTAATATAGAGAAAGCCTTGATGTTTTAAGTACTTTTGAATAGTTTCTTCCATTTTTCACATTAATTCCAGACAGCTTGCAAGTATGAGTGATTTCTACCTCATAACATTTTGAGTTATTTATTGTTGTGTTTCCACTTTACAACCAAGGGGCTGTGAAAAAGAAATTAAACTAGCAAACAAAATACAGAATAGAAAAGCTGTTGTAGATTCTGCAGCAGAGTCTGATTTTCCATTCTGGACCAGGGCTCAGCCTCCCTGTAACATAATGTGCACACAAATCTAAGCCAGGGCCTGCTGGATGGCTGTGAATACGCTCATGCTCAGCTGGGTGAAAACTGTTGGCTCCATCGGAGTTTCGTTTTTAAAGCTCGGGGTCGTTTTCCATGGTGGCTTGGCACACGGTTGGGGACACCGCGGCTGGGACTGGTTGGGAAGGAGCTCGGCTTACTGGGGAGGTCCCAGCCGCGGTGCCCCCAGCGCCGGAGTGCGGCGGGTGAGGAGCGGCGGCCGCGGGGCGCGGTGGCGCCCGGCTCGGTGCGCTCTGGCGCTGTGCGGGGCCGGGCTGTGCCCGTGCCCGCGCCTGTCCCCATCGCCGCGACACCGCCCGGACACCGCCCGCCCGCCGCGGCCGGGGGCTGCGGGGCCCGCTGCTCCCTCGGAAGGCGGCAGCCGTGCATCCGACATTTAATTTCTGCGGACTGCTTGCCCTGTGTAAATGATTACGTGCGAGAGCAGTTACTGAGTCACAGGGCAGAGGACGAAAAATGTGTGCAGGGAAGTGGCCGCCAATTAGTTAGGGACTTTTTTCTCTCAAGAAGCGGTTTCATCTAGTGACACTGATTTCGTAGCCGTTCCAGATACGCTTTCCTCCCCCTGGATTTGAGGCGCAGTGGGTCAATGGGCTGGAGCCGTTTGCACCGGATGCACGGTTTGGCTGCAAACTTTCTCGAGACCATGTGTCAACCCTGGACAGAGCTAGATAATGCTTATAAAAAATAATAAAACCACGACCCTAACAGAAGAGATTTCTCAGCCATCTAGCCTGAGTCCAAAGCATCAGAGCGTTTGTTGATTTGTTTTGGTTTTTTCCTTTTTCTCTCTGTTGCCCGGAGGATTCTGTGAGTTCTCAATGCAATGAGCTGTGTTTTCATAATGGGTGGTGCTTTTTAATCTGATTTGGAGTCGGTGGTACATCTTATATGGCCCATTGTTGTAAAGAAGGGAAGTTTTAAGACCAGCACACAAAGATTATGTCAGCATTCGCAAATAATGTCTCTCTTGAGTCCTGATCTGAAGTTTAAAGGGAGCTTTATCATATCCACAACTCTTCATTTTACCATTACTTCTGATTCTAATTTTAACGCTAAATTGTCCCTAGGATTATTTCCCTTAGGAATCTGGGGAAGCGGGTGATGCTGTGTGGACCAGGGACAGAGACCAGAGCGGAGAGTGGGCACACGGGAAATCCACCATTGGAAGCTGGGGCTGAATGAATCCTGGCTGCACTACAGGTTCCCTTTTCTTTAGCAGCTTTCAGGATTGATTGGAAGCCGCTCCGTAGCCAGGGATTCCAATGTCATCTTCAATTAACAAGGAACAATTAGCGCAGTGATTACCCTGGCTCCAAGGTCTACGCATCAGAGGAGATGAAATCGCCTTGCACAGCTCCCTGGTTCCCAGCTAAAGCCCGTTTCACGAGCGGCCCCAGAGGAGGTGCCGGGGGAGGGGTGGGGAGGGCAGGGGAGCGGTGGAAGATTCCTTATGGATCTCAGTGGCAGCGGGTTGAACTTGGAGCAGGAGAGAGAGCTCCGGGCCGAGAGCGGTGCGCTGTTACCGACCCGCGGTTGTCGGAAGGGGAGGCCCTGACCCCTCTCCCGGCTCCCCGGTGGGGCCAGCGGTGCGCAGCCCCGGGCCCGGAGCCCCCGGCTCCCCGCCCCAGCCGGGACGGCTCCGCGCTTCACGGGGAAGCACACCTCGCACCACTCCTGCTTCCCGCGGCTTTCTTTCCTCTGTTACCGTCCATGAAAAGCTTCGGTTTCCCTAAAACGATTTTGGAGTCGGGAGTTTGCCAATTCGTATTTACCCTTCCTGCTTTCGTCTTTCATCTAATGAAACTCTGCCTCAAATGCTTGGTCATACCTGAAACTCCTTTACCTCTGGCCACTAGCACTGTTTATACACGGTTTGGGTACTCAAGTGACTGGAGTTATAGAGGATATTTAATACAGGGCAACACTTGTTCCTTTCCTACTGTTGAGAGAACAGAAATCATTCTCCTTAATTACATTTGTTACGGTTTAGTTACAGGAAACAACATTTATTCGTTGACCTCTTGTACAGTTTGATCATTTATGTGTCAGTAAAACAGAACTATTCAGCCTGAAGAATTAATCACTATAAATTCAATATATAAATTGAGTTATATGCATACTACATTGGTATTGTAGGAACCATATACTATAACTTTTATTCTATTTTTTCTGATTCATTTGGTTACTCCTAATTTGAGGTTTAAGTGGTGAATTTCTTTTAGCTAATTAAATATAAATAATGATAACTGTATCTCTGAGATTCCAGCAGAGAAAGCTATGTGGTTTTGGGGTTGGGTTGGGTTTTTTGGTTTTGTGGGGTGGGTTTTTTTTTTTTTTTTTTCTTTTTTTTTCTTTTCTTTACCCTGGGAAGTGGCTAAGTTTGGGTGTTTGACATTAATAGGGAAAGACAGCCTTTGAGAAGGGCTGCTGTTAGCTTTCCTGCAAATGCTCCAACCCTCAGAGGGCTGTTTGTTTGATTTTCCAATGGTTAAGCAAGATTTGGCCTGGCTGAGTTATTCACGCACTGCCTGGCTGAGGGGAAGCCCGAGAACGCTCCGTTCGGGGGAGCAGGAGGCAGACTCGGCGTGCGTTTCCCACCTGAGTTGTAGCTGACGATGTCCACTCCCAAGGCAGGGCTCTTTCGTTTCCTGGGCCTCCCCTTCTGGACCGTGCCAGTGCCGTTGAAGTAAGGCAGGGCCAGCCCTCCGCTCTTGGCAGCCAGCTCGGTGTAGCTCAGCTGAGGGGGGTATTCTCCTTGCAAAAGGGACTCGAAGTGGGCCCTGCAGTAAACCAGGTTGTCCTTCATGCCAAAGTGATCGCCCGTGGTCAGAGTCTTGTTGCAGGTGGTGCAGGTGAAGCAGCTCAGGTGATAAACCGATTCCCTGGCTCTCATGACCATTTCAGAGGCTGAGATCCCAAGGTGGCAGCGGGCACATCTCTGCACGGAGAACCTTCTGAAGGAAACAGAAAAGTGGGCATCAACCAGAACGGCGAAGGCAGAGCTTGCCCCGGTGCCTCCCGCCTTCCTCCCGGCCACGTGAGGGAGCCTGTCCCCGACAGGGTCGCGCCCCCCCGGCCCCGGGACGGCCCGTGACACCGGCTGCGGCCCCTGGCCCGCCTGGTGTCGGGACGGCCTCAGGGAAGCGGCCCTGAGGTCCCGGGGGTAGCGGCTCGGCCTCTCCGCCGGGCTGAGCCGTTCTCCCGGGACTTTGGCGAAGGCCCTGCCGCTGCCGTGCGCACGGGGCCCGGCGGGCCGCAGCGGGGGCAATCGGCCCCGCTCTCCTGGCGTTCCTGGCTAGACGAGCAGAGCCGCGGGGCGCTGGCCAGCGGGACGGCTGTAACGCACGGACCAGCGGGGCCCGCTCCCCGGGCCCGGCCGCGGGGCTGGGCGGGGCGGCGGGCCCCGGCCCTCGGGAAAACCGGCCAGCTGCGCCCAGAGGGGAATTTCGGTCGTGCCTTTACGGAGGGACACCGCCGAGCAGCGGGAGAGCCTTCGCCTGTTTGTGCACCGCCACACATGCTCAGTCAGCGCGTCCCCTGACGGCCCGTTCAGTTTGGAAACGTGCGAGACTTTTCTGAGGGGACTGAGGATTAAGGAATCGCTGACTGCGAAAAGCTACCTTTGAAAGCCCGTGTGGAGAAAAGAGCGTTTCGGTTCACAGTGCCTTTTGAGGGGATGTGTTTTGAACCCATGAGGACTGATTGCTGTACCTGTAGTAATCCTCCTTGCAGTAAATACTGCCGTCCTTGGCAAAGCAGGTGAGTTCTGACTCCAAAGCCAGTTTACATTCACAGCACTTAAGACACCTGAGGTGCCATTGTTTGTCAACAGCCAGCAGGTAATATCTGTCTGAGATCTTCCCTCCACAACCAGCACACAAAGCAGGCTTCTCGGGACTCATGGGGGGCATGTTCTGCAAAACAACCACACCACAAGGGATGAGACAGGGAGAGAAAGGCAGGCAGGCAGGCCGGGCAGGGGACGGGTCCTGCGCGGGGCCCGGGGCTCGTACAAAGGCACGGCTCTCTGGGACCAAACTCGTGGCTCCCGGCGGGAAGTTTAGGGGGAACCGGGACCGTCCCCGCTAGTACAGTGTTTGCCGTGGTTCTCAGTAAACCTCTCCTAACGACCTCGTGTCATTTCAATATGTGAAAGCAACGGATTAGGCCGCACTAGGAAAAGCAGAGGCCATTCTTTTCTCAGGTTCTGAACTTAAAAGTCTGAGGCTTCCCCGTTTTTTTAGCGTTGAAATCTTAAAGCACTTCACAAGTACAGCATTTTAAAGTAGAAAAATACCGGTTTGCTGTTACTAAAGTTTATGGCAGAGGGTTCAGGCTTGCGCTCATTGTATGGCAAAATTTCACCCGTATTTAAACGAGCCGCCACCGCGTCTCCAAAGAAAGATAGGCCTTTTAAAACAGGAGTAAGAGAAAGGAGACAGGTGGATGGTGTAAAGAGCAGCGAGTATGAACGCTCACCAGCCCGGCCAGAGACGTGGGTAGAACGGTGGCACGGGCTGGTTTCAGCTCAAAACCAGTCTCTTTTTCTCAGTAAACTTCTTCGAGTTCCCATTGATCTGCTCCCCACGAGGAGTGCCGCTTGGGACAAAGGGAGACGGAGGGACGGCGGAGACAAAAGCTCGGCCGTGAAACTTGGGACAGCTTTTGCTGATAAAGTAACGGGGAAAAAAAAATCCCAAACGTCTTATTCTAAAGTCTCAACTGTTTTAAAGTGGCAACTCTGCGTTCATTTTTCAGTCTGAAGTTGTGTTCTTCGCTCCCTTTCCGTTTTTGCAATGGAAAGGTGAGTTAAATTTACATTGCAAATCCTCATATAACAAAGCATGAGTTTATTTAAGAGAGGGGCGTAAAGGACCCAACGTCCCAAAACCTTAAAGCAGTTTGCCAGACCGTTACTTTGTGTGCAGAGCCTTGTGCGCGATCGGCGGAAGCCCTACAAGTTGGAGAAAGGGAGATCTCGCTTTGCACAAAGCCCAGCGTGACACTCGATTTCTCCGCCATCCCTCAGTACATATCCGAAGACTTTGGTCCTTTTGACTAAGTAAAGAGATGTTACTTTCTAAGCAAAGTAATCGGCCGGCAAAACACTCAGAGAGAGCGGTGCCTCTGTATCAATCACACACTTCAGACCAAAGACAGTTACGAAAAGTAAGTAGTCGCGGTTTGAGGTTTAATTTAGGAGGTGCCAGAAGCGCAGAATAAAAATAAAGCACACCTCGGGAGCTCTAGCTGCAGCTCTGCTGCCGCAGGGAGCCGCAGGCAGCCGCGGGGGCAAAAGGCTGCTCCGCCGCGAGGGCTGAAACGCCGTCCCTGCCACGGTTTAGAACAGATTCCCCGCTAATCCAGAGAGCACACGCAGCGACACGGATTACACAAACGTATAACCGAGCCTGGCCAGCACAGCACCCAGCGTTACGGGTGGGTTTACAGGGAGCGTCGGAAGGGGTTCCACAAGCAAGGGCTGACAGGGAAGGGACAGAGGGAAGCAGCGTCTTTCTCTTCCCCAAAGTCAGGATCTGTCCCGATGCGGGTCCACGCTTGCAGGGATTCCCTTGCAAAGAGCGCCAGCTCCATTCTTACCGTATCTCGGCCGTTCATCTGTCCCCCTTTGGCCAGGCGGGACTCGGTCTTGGATCGCCTCTCCATCTCCTCCATGATTCCTTGGATGTGGCCTCCGGAGATCCCGTGGAAAAGCATGGCTGGGGGACGGAAAGGACAAGTATTTTCTTCTGCTCTGCACCCCACTATTTCCATATACAGACCCCAGAGTCTTTAGATCATCCAAAATGTTTACACCGAGGCGCACAGCGCAGGGAGGGAGGTTGCAAATAGGAGCTTCTCTTTGCGCAAGCACTGAGGGCTTCCTGAAGATGTGCAGAAAACAAACAGGGGGGAGAAAATGTAATAATAATTAGTTTAAAAAAAATAAAATAATAAAAGCTAGCTAAAGGATCTGTAACTGCTCTGGAGAGCTGGGGGCTTCTGACTGGAGAGACTTGGACCTGGGGCAGTAGAATCAGTCGGGAAAGGATATAGTTTTGAATACAAAGAAAGCAAAAAGAAGTGCTATTTTCAGCAGTCCCTGGTTGCTTTAAAGTTCCCAGTGCCTGTAGGTTGGATTTGGGACTGCTGCTTTCCGGAGCTCTGTCCAATTTGTTAAGAGACTAAAGCCAGCCCATTTTTGATAATTTAGTAGGAGGAGTTCTCTCCCTTGAGCTGCCACTGATTTTTATTCAGACAACAAAGACCTGTCATACTCCTCTCAACCCCTAGTGATGGGCAAGCAGTGACAAACATTACGGTCGGGGCTGTGGGTGGGGTGGGATTTATTACCTCCCCCAAACACGGAGTCCCGGGAGTTGGCGGCGACGGCGCCTGGCGAGGGGCAGGGTGGCCCGCTCGCCCCCCCGGGGCCCCGCTCCCCCCGGGCCGCGCCGCGGGAACCTCCGTTCGGCAGCCGCTCGGGCTGCCCCCCTGCCTGGCTCCGCCGCGGGAACGGGAGAAGGGAGCGGAGCGCGGTGCCGGGCAGCCGAGGCGGGCCGGAGCGGCCGGAGCGCTCCCCGCGCCCCGGGCCCGCGGAGGGTGCTGAGGCTGGCGGGAGCCGCGGAGGCAGGGGCGGCCCGGGCAGTGCGAGCGCTTCCCGGGGCGCTGCCCGCCCTGCTGCCCCGCGGTGCCCCCGCCCGTACCCGCGGCAGGATGCGGCCCCTCCGCGGGGCCAGTCCCGCCCGGCCGGGGACGCTCCGGCGGGACTCTGTCCCCTCGCCCGCTCCTCGGCCGCGGACTGCGAGCGATCATTGTGTGCAGGGGACCGGGCGATGCATTCCTTCCAGGCTAATCTCTCTGTCTGCTCTCCCTCCCCTCCGTTCCCCGTTTTTCTACTTACTTTTCACACCACTCTTCCTTGTCTTTCCCTGAAACAGCTGCTGGCTGTTTCCTGACACCTCGATCCCCACTGAAGGATCTTCCTGGCGGCAGTCCTGCGCTCCCTGCTCCCCGGGGAACACTCCACACCAAACCCTAGCGCGACTAGTGAAAGAAGTACCCCAGCCCCCACTTCCTTTCCAAAGCATCCCAGAGACATCCTCAGGGGCTCCTCGAGTCACCTCTTCCATGTAACCCAAGATTCAGGCAGCAAGTTTCCTCCCCTCTCTTTCCCCCTAAGTAGCTAAAATTAATGTTATTTGCAGATTGAATGTTGTTACATTCCTCCGAGTGCCAGAATACAGCTCATAAAACACAATTTCACACAAAGATGAAGTCAATCAAGTGAAATAAGCCGGGATTTTTTTTCTCTGTTGGCACACTAGACCCTGGACAGCAGGGCTGCTATTTACTGTAAGTAATGTAATTAGCCCTTTTGGATGGGAATCAATGTGTTGTATATATGTGTGTGTTTTAATAAGAGAGTAATAGCTATAAAACCAACGAGTCTCAAAAAGGGCTGAGGGAATCTCCCTTAAAAAGGGCACATCCCTCCAGAAACCGTAGTCTTCTGCAGAGCACTCCCGGACTGGAAGAAAAAAAAAATATCTGTGTGTGGGGAAGGAGGAGGAAAAGATAGGCTTTCCTTAGAGAAAACAAGTCAATTAGCACAATAAGACATCAGGAAAAATAAACAAGGTGATTCAATCCGGGATACGGGAGCTATTCGCTCGGGATCCCCAATCCTCCTCCGCCTCCTCCTTCCCGCCGCCGCTCCGCGACGCCCCGGCTGCTCGGGGAGACGGGCGGAGGCGCTTCCCTCTGCCCGCAGCCCCGCCGGGGACCGGGAGCGCGGCCGGCACCCCCGCGGGGCTGCGTGGCCCGGGCCAGCCCTGCTGCGGGGCCGGCGGCTTTGTCGAGCGGCCCGGGAGGAGGCCGGGGAAGCGAAGGGAAGGGAGGGGCGGCGCTGCGGGCGGGGGCGAACCCCTGTGCGGGAGGGTTCGCCCCGCTCGCCCTGCGCCCGGCAGGTACCGCCGGCCTGCGCCCGCCTGGCTCGGAGGATCGCAGCGATGGCTGTCGACGGAGGTCAAAAAATCTCCCTTCGAGACGAGTTGTTTCTAATCGTTGCAATATAGTCTTGGCACTCTTCAAGCGCGTTCGGGGTTTGTTCTGGGTGTTTTCCCCTCCGAAGGACATTTTTCTGTATTCTCCTCCAGTTATGTTGTCGGGGTAACTCACCCTGCCCCCTCTTCACGTTGCATGTGCTCTCCTGGAAATGGTCAGCATTTCCCGTGGCGTTCGGGTCGCCAAAGATACCCCGGCGTGTGCCGGGCAGGACCCTCGCCGACCCCCGCCCGCCCGGGCCGGCCCGCAGAGCCCTCTCGGAAGCGCCGCCGCCGTCCCGCTGTGACCGCGTCCCTGCCGGGCTGAGCCCCGTCAAACTCAGCGTGCCCGCCGGGAGCGGGGAGGGGTCTGGGGCAAGCCCCTGGCTGCCGCTGGGCCCAGTTCCATCGGAAGCTAAAGTGGGGATCCTGTGCCCCCCGAGCAGGCTGTGCCCCCGCCTCGGGTCCCTCGGGTGCGGGTACCGCTGCCCTCTCACTCCACTTGTCTCGCGTTTGCTGTCTCGGGCTCACCGAAACGCTCTGCAGGTGCGGCGTCAAAGCATCCAAGGCAGAGACACGGAAAATATTGCTTGCTAAATTCCCGTCTCTACCTTAGCTCGACGGCGCCGTTAGGAGTAATTGGGCAGACTCATAACAAAACTCAGAAATGACTGAGCCTCCTCCGGTTAGACACACTTAATTAATTAGAGGGTCCTTTCTTTCTGCTCCATCAGGTACGGTTAAGGATACGCTACTAGCTACTGCTGCTCCAGTAAAGGAGGCCGGGGGTTTCCAAGGCGTTTTCTGATTAACATCCTAATGCTGGCAGACCACTTCTTACCTAAAGGGACACTAAAAGTTTGTTGCTAGCATCAAACGTGACTTCTCCGTTTCCAAAAGGCCTGTAGGAGATCAAGGTAAATCTATTTCAATGTTCCTGAGATCTCATTCCTCGCTGTGAGCTGCGGCTCCGCTGCTCTAAGGCAGGCTGGTAGCGAGAGGTTGCCATTATAGCACGAGGGATTCCGTACAGTTTTGCTGGTGTGCTTGGGGGGTGGGGGAGAGAAAAGCTCACAAAGAACGCGACAGGGAACCTAAAATCCAAATCTACGAGCCTGCCCCTCATGAATCCGTCGGCATTAGCACTTTGCCTGTGAACGACAGTTTCTCATCGCAGGGCGCTTTTATCTCCTTTTGTCGTAGCATTTGAGAAGGAATATCTGATGTGCAATATTCAGAATATTTTAGTAACGTGACAGGCGCTCTCGGTCTTTTCCTTTCTGTAAGGCTCTACCCCGGCTCCCCAAGCTAATGGGGGGCTGATGGGGAGAGTGAGGCGTACATCGCTGTGGAGGTTTCCACAGGTACAGCGTTCGCCTGCCCACGCAGGGCTGGAGAGCTCCCGCGGACACGCCGCTGGCCGGCTGCAGCCCCTGCCCGCAGCTCCGCGGGCGCTGCCTGGAGCCCCTTCCACCTTGGCAATTAGCGTGTGCCCTGGGAAGGTTGCAGCGTGCGGTCCCTGGGATCCGCTCTGCCGCCGAGCCCGCGCTCTCCCTGGCCACGGGCTACGGGCTAAAGCCTATCACAGCGTGAACGATCTTGCGTTTAGTTCGGAGGATTTAGGACAAGGTCTATATGCAAATTAATAATTGACCAGCGATAATTAGGAGAAAGGGGAGGGTGTTCAGGCGGGGGGTGGGGGTGGGGAGGAGGAGGTGTTCTTTGAGGAGAAGCGGTTTGGATTTCTCCTGCCGCATTTGAGGCCGTGGCGCGTCCGGCTGCAGGCGCGGGGCACTGCCCGGGCCAGCCGCCTCCCGCCCCGCAGGGCACCAGAGCTTCACACCCTCTCCGTCAGCACCTGAACTTTTCAAGACACTTCCAGTTTAATCATTTCCAGAAATTTAAAGCGCGTAGTAATAACAGCAACAGGATTACGATCCTGTTGCCTGCAAGTCGGGTGGTTAAAGCCAGGTCTATTTTTAAATCCTAACGCTATTTTCTGCTCTACGAGCTTGTGGTGGAGTGCAGTGCTATTAATGATCAGTCTCATCTGTTTGTGAAGTCCGCGGGCACTGCAACCAATCTAGACACAAAGAAGGAAAATCTGAATAGAATTACATCTCTTGGCGGTGGCACCAAATGTAGCTAACATAGTTTTCAGTGTTCAAATAGGTAGCGGTTTATTTTAGCTCAGTTTTAAAAATTATTTTTTATTTTAAAAGACATTATTTAAAATTCCACTTCGGAGTCAGATACAACGTATTTTACCACGACCATCCTTCTCCTCCCCTGAGTCCTCTCGAGTGTTCCGTAAAGCAACTCTCGGATCGCTGTGCCAGGGACAGGTTAAAGCCGGTGCCTGGCAGCCAGGCTCGGGCACCAGCCCCTCTCCTCCCCTGCCGGGCTGCGCGGGGCTGGCGGTGCGAGGCACACAAGCGCAGGGTGCCCTTAACCGTAACCGGCATCGGATTAAAACTCCCCAAACCTCCGATGTGCTTGTAGCTCCCGGTAATCTGAAAACATGTCAATTAAGACACGTTTTCATCTGCTTAGGGAGATGATATTTAAATAAGAAACAACTAGGTGCTTTGCACTGTAATCCCAAACACTTATCTTCCGTAGCCCAGCGCCGTGACTGACCACAAACAAGTAGTGATCACACAGCCAGAAGAAAACAGGAGAGGCAGATTATTGTCTAACATGAAACTGTTCACCGCCCAGGACCTCAGCACTGTCAGCTCCATAGTTGTCTGGTATTAGCTGTAATCGTATTTGCACTCCGCTTGTAATTAAGCCATTGGAAATTATCATATTTTGCTGCTTTTGAAAAGGAATCCCTTACAGACTGGATTACAGACAGGTGAAAAAAGCCATTCCATTGAAAAAGAAAAAAATAAAAGAAGAACAAAAGAAGGGGCATTTTTAAAATTGAGCTGAAAGGCTCAGGCTTCCCAAGCAGAGCTATTTTTCTAGATTAAAACATAGATGCATGAAATGTTATCTGTGAATACACCTGGGGAAAGTACCGTTCTGTGTTGTTAAAAAAAATCCCAACCAAACAAACAAAACCACGACGCCAAAGAAACACCCTGCAAATTACATCCGTGAGGTCCAAATAGCTGCATTGCTAGCAAAGACTCATGCAGGAGCTTACCTTGAGACCTCAGAAGCTTCTTCCAAAATTGTACCCTCCTTAATGAGTGATGAGGGATGGGTTTTGAATGGAGAAGAGACGCAATGATCTAGCCAGTAGATGGAGGTTGTTCCTTGCTCCTAGCAGAGGATCCCTATGTTAATTAAAATAAACAAGCTGCTTGGTGGAAAGATTTTTTTTTCTCCCTTCTCTCCCTCTCTCTTCCCGCCCTCTGCATAGCCTCTGATACAGAACTGACGTGAATTTCTAACCTCTGACCTTTCGCCAATATGCGCTGATACCTGCCTTTTATTTTCTGTTTGTTTCGAAATATTTCCGGAAACAAAACAAATAAATAAAGAAGAAGACTGAATTAAAGAAAAAAAAAAAACCCAACAAAATCCCACCTCTCGATTTTGTCTGGTTTGCTGGATTTTCTTGATTAGCTGTCTCAGCTCCTCAGTAATCAGGTGAGGTGTTAATGGGGAGCTGGTTGTAAATAAAACTAATAAAGCAAAGAACATATTAGGAAATTAAAAAAAGGCGAGGACTGAGAGGCTGTTAAAAATATTGTAGCGAGCTGAGCGTTTCCCCATCACGTCGTTTTTTTCGTTCTGTGCTTATTCACAGCTGAGCAGCAAACCCCGGGTTGTTGCCATCTCTCCACATTTTTTTTTTCAAATCGCATTGAACCAACCATGGA
The DNA here is from genome assembly GCF_015832195.1 of Motacilla alba alba. Classification (NCBI taxonomy): domain Eukaryota; kingdom Metazoa; phylum Chordata; class Aves; order Passeriformes; family Motacillidae; genus Motacilla; species Motacilla alba. The sequence continues at coordinate 21,967,420 of NC_052023.1, forward strand.
CTGCATCAACCCTTCCCACTTTCATAAAAAGCCTCTCAAATGGAGTCGCTAAACAGCAAACTTCAGCCTGATCTGATGTGATATGATATACGGATTCATGGAGCAACCTCGCTTTGCCAAACCCGATGAAACTGTGAGTTGTCATGCAATACTACGCAGTCAAACCTGGGATAATTGTAAAAGTGAACCCAATTTAACCCATTAGAATAAAATCAGATGCCAAGATGAATCGGAATCATTGCTTCTTAGGTGACAGTACTGATGACAATTGATCCACCGGCTCAAAACAATAGAAGAATATGGGGTCGGGAGTCATTTCTCGTACTTCCTCCCAGGGGGAAGCGGGAGCCGGCGGGGAGGCAGGAGCCGGCTCCCGGCCGGGCTGCGGAGGGGCTGCGGCCGCGCCTCCCGCCGGCCCCGGCGGAGCGGCTCTCGCAGGAAGGAGCTCACTGCGAGGACCCTGTGGCCGGGGAGCTGTTTCTGCAGCAGCCAGACGAGATGACTTCTCGCTTTGGCTTTGTTTGCCCGTTCCTCTTAACTCCTGCGACAGTTTCTGTCCTTCTCCCCTGAGCCATGTGACCCTCAGGTCTACGTGGCTAGCTTGGTAATCTATCTGAAAAAAAAAAAAAAAAAAAAAAAAAAGGGAAGGGATGCTAATGATCTTCCTTGGAGTTTGTCAGCGGAGCCCCGGCGGCGAGCGGAGGAAGCAGGGCGGACTCGGTTTCCCGCCGGGGTGCGCACCGGCGAGTGGGGGTCCGCCCGTGCGCTCTGGGCAGGGCGGCGGGTCCCGCTCTGCTCCGGCTCTGTCGGCGGGCCGGCAGCTCGGCAGCAGCCGGGGAACAGCACCGGGAGCATCTCTCCCCGCCCCGGCTCCGTGCCGGCCGGCGGGGGGAGGCCCCGCGCCCGCCCTCCCGCGGGCAGGGCTGGGGAGCGTGGGCAGCCCGGGGCGCCGCGGCGGGCCGTGCCCGTGGGCCCCGTGAACGCGGGCGGGCAGCAAAGGGCGCATCCCACGCAACAGCAGCAGCTCACCTGGAGAAACCGGCCAGGGACGTGGGTCGGGGGTGTGTGCGTGTTTGTGTTGGGACTTCTGGTGGGGAGCCTAAAAGCCTAGTGTGTCTCCGCAGGAGGAGTGGATTTAGGGCAGGGACCATGAGCTTTCATCACGCGGGGCTTGCTGTGCCAGCTCCGGGGCCGCTGCAAACCCGTCTTACTCCCGTGGTTCGGATAGCGAGCGCTTTTAGAATAAGGTGTCGTTAAATCCGCTGGCGACCAGGAAGTTTAAAGGCATCCCGAGCAAAAGCGGGAGCTGCTCCGAGGCAGGGGTAGCTGAATCAGTCTGTTGGTGCGTGCCGGGAAGCGGCTGAGCGCGCAGGGAGAGAGCGGCCTTCATGGGACTTGCTGTCTTCTTAACCTCCCTGAGAGAGCAGCCGCCATCTGCGCCGAGGTACAACAATAAGAATTATTAGTATCATAATCACCACGGTTGTTATCGCTGCGACTTTGAGGGAGAAGCCCAACCCAGCTCTGGCTCCGGCCCGCTGGACGCCCCAGCCGCGGACTCTACCCCGTTCCTCCCCTTACTCTCTAAATCGCCTAAAATATTTTTTCCCCCAATTACCAGCGCTCTGATGGGAGCAGGAGGCAGAGGAATACGCAAGGCTCATAATAAGCCACCTGCTGCGTCGTGCCTAACTAATGTTATGCTTTATTTCATTACTGCTGCCGCGGCAGCCGCACCGGCCCGTGCGTTACACATTCCCCTCAGCACGGACAGCCGGGACGGGACCCGGCACGCTGCGGGGGCCGCTGCTCGCTCAGCGACGGGGGGCGACCTCGGTCGGTGCGCCCGGAACGCGGAGCCACGGGCGGAACCTCGGCGCGGGCCCGGGTCCCGGCCGCTGCTGCGGGGCGCGCAGCCCGCTCGGTCCGTGCAGAGCTGTCTCTCCCCGCAATGACCCCCCTCTCCACCTATTTGCATGCCCACGCGAATCTATATAAACAGCAGTAATGGCCTCATACGTTACAGCAGTATTTGTTAGCACAACCATTCCGAGTCATTTCAGATATTTGGACTCAGGCTGTTCAGTGTAGCTTCAACCTACTGACTTGCCAGACGAGATGTTCATGTGGACCCAGTTGCTAAAACCATGAAAACAGACTTTAGCTCTAAACTGTGCTACTCTCCCATCTGACGGATGTTAACACACAAATGAAATCCATTTGGATGTTTTTTGTTACCAGAAGGCTGCGCTGACGTTCAAATGATCTAAATCTTAGCATCTGGAAGCCCGTACAAGCATCTTTTTCTTTTTTTTTTTTCCTTTTTTTTTTTTTTAATAGGTTTCAAGACATTTCGTTCAACCCAAGCTGAGGAAGGATCAAAATGGGACACCAGGAAACTGACAATAGCTTCCCATCTAAATGAAACTGTTTCATTTGAAAGCACCAAAAAGGAAAAAAAAAGAATAAAACAAACCCTCCTATTTCCATTTACTTCAGTCCCTCCGGGCAACCCCAAACCCTCCCAGCCAAGGTCCATCATGGAGCTGCTGCGAGGCACCGGGGTGTCCCGAAGGCCACCACGGCCTGCGAGTCCCCCCGCTGGCAGAGCGCTCCGCGGGGACAGCGGACCATCTTCATCTCAGGAGTACTTTTTGGGCTGGGGATTCATTCAGTGTTTTCTAGGCGCAGCAATTCATCGACACTATGATAGAACACGTTGTGTGAGCGCCATTCAGCCTTAATGAAGATCTGTGGGAGAAGTCGTGCGAGACAATAAATACAGCGGTCCGGATGTCGGTGACTTTAGCAGGAAATAAAGGAGGGCTCCGTGTTAATGAAACAAAGATGTGGGAGCTCCTGGCAAGGGCCTCGAATGTACAGGAGTGCTCAGTACCTCCTGGGTGCTCATGAATATCTGTGGTGTGCTTTACACTTCGTATTATGTTTGCAAACCGAATTCTTTTGTCTTTCTAAGGTTTTTACAAACTTGGATGCCAAACAGACCGATGTTCAGTCAAATACAAAGAATTTAAATTATTCAGGAACCCAAGCGATTCTGTGGAGCCTTTCTTTCTCCCATCCCCCACATCAGTGCCGGGGATTTAATCCGGTAGCAAGTGTGTCACGGAGCCGCTTCGGCCCTGCCCCAAGGCGGCGGGATCATCTCCCGGGGCCGGAGGGCTCGGAGCCCCGCGGCGGAACCGCGCAGCCCGGCCCGGCGCGGCCGCGGCTTCCCCGCCTCCCCTCGGGAGGGCTCTGCGGCCGCTCTGGTGCCCAGGCATGGCCGAGCTCGCTGTGCAGAGGCGTCGGAGCATCCTCCGGAGCGGTCGAAGGGGATGGGCTTATCCCAAAGGGCGGATTTTCCCGGTACGCGGCGGGAGCGCTCCGCCACCCCGGGCATCCGCCTGCGCCGGTGAGGAGCGACAGCCGGCCCCGGCCGTGCTCACCGCACACACACAGCACCCTGCACACACGCACAGAGCGCAGCAGCGCACAGCACACGGCACACGGAGCACACAGCGACACGCAGCAATACACAGCAAATACCACACTCCACGGCACACAGCAACACAGCACACAACACCCAGCGCACAACACCCAGCATCCAACACCCAGCACACAGCAACACAGCACACAACACCCAGCGCACAACACCCAGCATCCAACACCCAGCATCCAACACCCAGCATCCAACACCCAGCACAGAGCAACACAGCACACAACACCCAGCATCCAACACCCAGCATCCAACACCGAGCACACAACACCCAGTGCACAACACCCAGCATCCAACACTGAGCATCCAACACCCAGCATCCAACACTGAGCACACAACACCCAGCACACAACACCCAGCATCCAACACTGAGCACACAACACCCAGCATCCAACACTGAGCACACAACACCCAGCATCCAACACCCAGCATCCAACACCCAGCGCACAACACACAGCACACAACACCCAGCATCCAACACCCAGCATCCAACACCCAGCGCACAACACTGAGCACACAACACCTAGCACCCAACACACAGCACACAACACACAGCACAGAACACCCAGCATCCAACACTGGGCACACAACACCCAGCATCCAACACCCAGCACACAACACCCAGCATCCAACACCCAGCATCCAACACCCAGCGGACAACACCCAGCACACAACACCCAGCACACAACACCCAGCACACAACACCCAGCGCACAACACCCAGCATCCAACACCGAGCACACAACACCCAGTGCACAACACACATCACAACACGCAATGCTGTCTGTCCCTGCTGCCCTCACCTCTCAACAGTCCAATCTCCTGGGTATTAACGCTTTTTGGCCATCGTGTTGCTTACAAAAGTAATGTTAGATACACCTGTGGGATTTACAGATCGCATATGCTTCCTTTCTTAGCTTCTTTTAAAGGGAAAATAATTGTATTATGGGATTGTAGCCCGCTACTTGTAGCACAAACAAAAGTGAAAGGGATTCACTGATGCGCTGTTGAAAATACACGTTTGCATATGGTTCAGTTTGTGGTTTATGACAATTAAAACACGTTCACTCGGAGCCAGGATCAGGTACAGCAAATGCCAGTACTCCAGCAGTGGAAGCCACAAAGAGGTGATGGGCTTCAGTTTCGCAGCCACTCTCACAGAATGAAAAAAGCTAGTAGTAATTTATAAGCACAGAAAAAAAAAAAAAAAAAGAAAAGAAAAGAAAAAATAAAGAAAAAGAAAGAGTTGAAACACTTCTTTTTGGACTAATTTTCACATTAGCTTGCTCATATGGACACTGCAGAAGAAATAAAAGAAGTCCTTATTGCATTACTTGGTAATCAGTATGGAAAAGCCCAACCCTGTTTATGGTTAACAAGAATTGTTAATGATATATAAATCATTTGATCTATCGTGCCCTCCAGTCTTAAAGGATAATAATGGCAACCCCAAGCAAATGGTCCTAATTAGTGTCCAAGAAACCACTTCCTAAATGTATCCTTCCAACTCATTCCAGTTTGACTGTCCAGAAGAATCTTTTGTTCTGAAATCCCTTTATTTTGTGTGTAACTGCAAAAATGCTCTGCATACCGGCGCTCCAAAAATAGTTCATTTCAGGGTACAGACCAGCACTGGGGGCAGGAGGAAGGACGAGATGATCCCAGCCTCTTGCTGTTGCCTGTAAATTGGTCCCAATCACTTGAAATTATATTTCCCCGAAGCCTTGTCTCCTGAGAAGTCTCCTTAGAGAAGTACCAAAGGGGAATTAATCAAAAAATCGAGTCACTGCTGCCATCGGTCTGCAACACAAACTTTGGAAAGCCAAACCAGGACCAAACCGTGCACGTTTGAGCTGCCTGTCACATACTGTCACCCACTCTTTCCACCGTTTCCAAGTGTGATCTGCAGGTTAAATGCACCGTGGGATAGCCGTGGATACCACACCTCACGTGGTACCCAGGTGAAGGTTCAGGCACAACCTGGAGGAGGAACGGAGCTTGGCCACTGGGTTATTGTGGCCTTGGTCTTGTCTCCACTGTTTGCTCCCTCAGGAGGCCTCCTTCTCGGATGTACAAAATACAAGCTGCCATTTATCATTAGCTGGAGTACCAGATCCTGTTGCTTTGTGAAAATAATCCACTCTTCTACCGAGTCCAGCATCTCCTGCCACTTTTCTATCCCATAACTACTCTATCACAAAACATCATTCCTCAAGTTTGAAACACAGTGCTGCAAAGCTGAACTACATTGGACACATAATGCATCTTGGTCATCTTGTTGTTGGTTTGGTGTGGTGTGGTGGTGTGGGTTTTTTTTTTTTCTGCTGTGGTGTTTTTTGTTTTTTGTTTTTTTTTTTTAATGAAAGCTGGAAGGAAACAGGCTTTCTGGCACGGGTTCTCTTCCCAAATGTGATGGACTCGCCAAGGGAAATAGAACTTCTATAAAACGACAGTCAATTACATAGTTGCTGTGTAGCGCTCTTTATGCTCTTTCCAGGAGATAACGCTAATGGGAAATGCTGCAGTATTTTAACCAAGAAAATCTGTCAGCGATCTTCCCTGGCCTTAAAACGTCCTTGACTCATTTAAAGTCACGGTAAAACACATAAGATGGGTTGCCAACTCTTACTAGCCCAGCATAAATAATTTTTTACTAAGTCGCGGAGACAACACACAAGCTGATGCCGAGGGGTTTCTTACTCACGTGTCCGCACGCAGAGCCGCAGCAGTGACCCTCTGCGAGCGGGCAACTTCGGAGAGCGGCACAGCCCCAGCCACTGCATCCACTGCGCTCTGCTGGCCAGCCTGAAAGCAAAAGCAACCAACCTCGGCTCTCCGGAGCCTTCAGCTCTTTCAGGTTTCATATTGCAAGCGAGTTTGATTTTGTCCTCTTGTAATGGCTTAAACGAAACACGCTTGTTTGGTGATTCGTGATTAAATGCGTTTATAAAGGCATTATATAGTCCGGTATTCACACAAGACAAATCAGTGGATGGGGACAGGTTACAGAAGCGATTGCGGCAGCTCTAAGGTAACATTTGAGTGCAGCCTCAGCCTCGCCGTTCCCCCGTCCCCTGAGGACGCCTCGCCGTGCCCCGGTGAGCCCGAGCCGTCGGTGCGGCGGGACGGGCACGGCCCGTGGGCGCGGGGGGCAGCGGGGCTGTGGGGCGGCCACAGCAGCGCTCGTTTCGCCGGGGACCACAGGACATTCCCATCCCTTTAACTTAGGACCTTGTCCCCTCGCTAACGCTATTTCCTTTTCTCTTCCCAAATTTCAGCTCCTCGAATTTCACTTGCAAGACATTTCAGGCAGAAATACTTTCATACCAGAAAGTATTTGACGTCTTTTACTGCTTTTCAGAGCTCCTTGATCAAAAGCAATGTTTACCCCTGCAACCTCCGCGCTCTAAGGTGCCCTGCGGTGGCCAGCCTGGGGTCACCGAGCCCCTGCTGTGCGCAGGGGAGCAGCGAAGGCGCCGGGGAGCGGGAGATGCCACCGGGGAGCGGGACCGGAGTCAGCACATCTGCAAGCTGCTGCCGGGCGATTATCAGGCCATTTCTTCCGTAATGCAAACCAAGCGCTCCCGTATCACATCAAGCCGCTAATTGCGAATGATGCGTTCCGTGTCGGAGGTGAGCGGCTGCCCCCGGCCGGGGCTCGGGAAGCGCCCCGGGCAGAGTTTGCGGCTCGGCCCCTTCTTCGAGCCGCGCCGGCGGCTCCCGCGGAGGCCTGGAAGGGTCGGTGTGGATATCCCCGCCCGGGCATAGGCGGGCCGGTGTGGATATCCCCGCCTGGGCAGAGGCGGGCCGGTGGCAGCCCGTGTGTGTCCCGCGGGCGGCATCCCCAGCCGCCCTCCCGTCCGCCCCGTGGCTGCTCCCGAGGGAAGCGGCGCCCCGGAGCGAGAGTGACAGAGCCCCAGGCCAGGCCCATCTGTGGCTCCTGTGTGAGGGGCCGGTGGCCATGATTGGGCGTGTCGGGTACATTTTAGCGATGGGGGTGTCTAAAGTAGCTGTGCATCCCCGGGGATCCAAATGCCACACATCTCAAGCCACTGCTAGCAAGGACTCCCTAGTCGGGGTCTGCCTGAAATCAGTTTCAGTGCAAACATAATTTGTGCTTTGGTATATTTCGGTTTCACTTTAAACTGAACGGTTACAGTTTCTCTTTTCCCATACCTGCCTCCTTAACCTATTTCTTCTGTGAGTCCAATGTCGGTTTTCAGCACAGTCTCAGACTGCAAACGGTGTTTCTCAGGAGATACGCTCTCACCTTCCAGAGCTCCTTCTCAGGTCTTTTGTCTCAGTCCCATTCCCAACCATAATGCCTGTGATGAAGCATTTCCTTGTCCCGAGTTTCTCAGTCTCAACACCATGAGTTTCACCTGAGACAAGCATCTCCAAAAGCCCAGAGCAGGAACGGAATGCCTCAGGATTGCAGCCTTGCTGCTGGACTGTTTGTCACCAAACTTTTGTTCAGCCTTTTCCAGTTACTTACATGGATTTTGACCTTTCTGTGAAGTCGTGGACTCAAGGTGACCCATCTCCCTTTCTGGTTCCTTTCCTGTTGCCCATTCCGATGTAGTGATTACCTCCTCCCTCCTTTATGTTTCTTTTCCTTCCCTGACTTGATGGTTCTCAGGGAACACAGCTGCTCCTCAGATGTCCCTTTATTCCTCCTCCATGCTGAGTGTCAGTTTGTTGCCTCGGTTGAAGTCTACCCTCTGTTCTCTCCCACTAAAGTTCAACCCTTTCTGGTTCTGTGTGTAAATCAGACACTTTTCTCTCCCACAAGCTCTAAGGCCAGCAGGAAGTGCAGACAGCACCAGAGAAAAGGCTTCTTTCACTGATTCCAGACCCAGACAGCCTAGGAAGACCCAAGAAAAGTCCAGAAGAAAATCTGCAAATAAAATCGTGCTTAACCATGAATCTGAGCATTCCCACTGGAATAATCAGAGAATGTAGCTGCATGTATCCAGCAGGTACAGCAGGACATATGGGCACTTGCAGGGCATGGCCTGTTACGGTTTATGACTTGGCTAAATTAGGATACATTTTCACATATTTGGCAAAAGTCTCATTGCCAACACACAGAGCTCCTAGCACAGTGTCTCCCTGCCAAGTGTACTGCTGCTCCAGAGGAGGGGACACAAGCGGTGCTTAAAGCCCTCAGAACTGCTAACATGAACATAACAAATGACTTCTTTTTTCAGTCTTACATAAACTTATATGGGCATATATATGTATATGTAAAGGCTATATCTTTCTTGGCTAATTTTTTTGCAAAACATTTACGCTAAAGCAAAGAGGAGTCTGGGAAATGGGGGCTTAATTCATTAAATTATACCAGTTCTAAGGAGCTGAAAACAATGCAACTTTACAGATAGTGAGATCCTGACTACACATAAAAATTTATGAAAAGTATATTATTCAGCAGCAGCGAATACATCTAAATAATTCTCTTTATGATTGAGTGGCTGCATCAAATTGGTTTCTAGCATTTATTTTTATTTATAAATTTATGTACTGTTCTGTGTGGTGCCTTGAAGGATCAAAAATGTGTACAACATCACGCCCAATCTAGAAGCTTATTTTCTTTCCTAGCACCGTCTTTATTGGCTTGATGTTTGCACCATTAGTCTAGTTCATAATTTATGTAAACCTTCCACCTGATGTCACATTCCATGAATTTGTGTCCTTAAAAGTGGGCTCTAGGAAAATAATTGGGGAAATCAACATTTAATTCAGTGGTGTAATCTTGATTCACCTGACATTAACATCTTAATTTATATTGTGCAGGTTGCCATTAAGCACCCAGTGACCTCACTGGTGTAAATCCTGCAGTGGAAGATGTGACCCAACTCTCCAAAGCTACAGCCCCACAGGAGTGCCCTGGAACTCCTGTGCCTGACTTCAGTGCACACGTCTAGCTCTCAACAGCCACAGAGCTCTCAGCTAACTGAAAATCTATACCTTGTACACTATATTATTGGGATTTATTTGGAAAAATGGTATCCAGGAGAAGTATCGCAGCTGAGTTTGGATGATGAAAAGAAGATTGAGAAGGCATCTGGTTGAGGGGTTGTTGATGGAGTGCTGAACAACTGCTTGTTCTGTCCTTACAGATTGAGTTGGTGGATTATGCTGTTTAGCAGTTCTGACCATAACAACAAATAATGATTTAAGAAAATCTGTACATACTAAAATGTCACAAGCTGAAGATACAATGTTTTTCCAGCTGAGTAGCAAATTTTATAGGTGTGTGAGTTATATATTTCAGTTAACTCAATAAAGTAAAACTAAACCCACTTTTGCAGATGTTGGTCCCAGTTCCATAATCTTGGTAGGATTCAACTTCAGTAGCAGTTTGATAAATTCTCATTTTCCCATGAAAAAAAAATTACAAAAATGAGGAGCCAATTTTCCTCATTTGTTCCAAACTGTCAAACCTCTCCTTCATGAAATAGTTCAGAACACTCAGCAGGTAAGGCCTGTAGTCCTTATTTGTCCACAAGTGTCTGGAGGTGTGAGCAAATTGCTTATTTTCAGAGAATAACTGCTAGGCATGTTCTGGATATACAGAGCAGGCTCTGACTGACTGGTGCTGACTTCTGTTGTTGCATTCAGGAGGCCCCAAAGGTGTGAAGGCAGAATGTTCTGTCACAGGCTTTAGCTGCGATTGGAAAAAATCCTGTGGAGGAGAGGGCTTTGATAACAAGGATTTTAAATCAGTTTCAGTGGTGAAATTCAGAAAAGAGTGTTGTGATAAGAATCTGAAGTCTTAATTTCAGTGCAATGGTGCTGCTGGAGTCTATTCTCACGTGGCCATATATTCCATTAGCTTTGGGTTGCTGCACATGCTGAGATGGTGTTTAGGGCCCAGAAAAGGGGCCCATACGCAGGCCATATAGCCCCTCTATGTCTGAAGAATACAGGAGAGTAACCTTTCTGTTGCAGTCTACTGAGTCCTCTAAGATAATGGGAATTTTTAAGAAAATCGTGTGGAATTCAGTCTTTAAAAGCTGAGCTTCCTTAGATATGCAGCAGGACATGCCACCTTTGCAGCACGTTTTGGGAGCAATGGGAATGATTGTGGCCTGTCAAGAAGAGCATCCTCAGCAGATTCTCTGGTAGGGCACGTTCATGGGAACACATCTTGCTTGGCCACTTGGTACCCCCATCCACAGCCCGGAGAGCTGGCGTGAGTGAGAGCAGTGAGCAGCCCCAGAACTTTAGTTTATTAAATTACTTTAGTAAATTCTTTGAACAGAAGCCTGGGATCTGCCATTTCCCCGTGCCCGTGGCAGGGGTTACTCAGGCACAAGGTATGCAGTGTTTTGCTGTGACTAGTGCATGTTTATGGGCTTTCCATACATGTGGCTTCTGGGCTAAAGCACTACACATTTTTACCTACTTTTCTCATAGTCCAGTTGCTTTTCCCTTGTTTGGCAGCTTGTCCAAGGCAGCAGTCCCTAAATAAGGGCATGTTGACATGTTGCACATCATTCAGCCCTCTTCTCTGGATGTTAGGAGAGTTCCAACCCTGAGTAATGGGAGCTCTTCCTACAGCTTTGCAATTTACTTGGTAGAGTCTGTTCCTTTCTAGTGGCTGGCTAAAATTTCCTTCTGTATTTTTTCCTGCATTCTGTGGAGCATAAATCAGTATTTTTTCAAATCACAATTACAGGCAGAAAGCCATCTGTGACAGACATTTGGAGAACATGCAATGTATCTTATTGAGCATCTTTTAATAGACTCTGCATTTTTGTATGGACTAACCTTTCTTCGAAGAGAATTAGAAATTTTTGTGAAACGCTTTCTAGTGAACCTTCGCACATTCTCAGCTGTCTACGCTAGATAATAAAGTCAGTTGTGAGCTTAGCAATGTCAGGTATTTTTAAACCCAGAAAGGAAAACAGCCTTTCAATTTCTATGTGCTGATATATTAAAAAGCAGATTATAACACTAAATAGAGCATATACTACTGCATGGTGTGGTGCCATTGTGACATCTGAACACAGTAACAACAAAGTAATTAATGAGCGTGTAGATAACATACAACTTAGCTTTGTTTAAGATTATCTCTGCTACTATCTGACTCTGGTTTCTCTCTTGGTGTTCCCCTCATCACAACTGCATTCTTAGCCAGAGAAAAAACAGGCAGCTACCCAGTTATAAGAACTTGATGCCTGCTGATGCTGCCTTACTCTATCATGATGTAAGGCAATCTTAGCAAAAATGAGAATTAAATCTTGAATATCATCTCAGGCTCTCTGACTACATCAATACAAATCCTCTATAAGAATGTCCAGTGCCTACAGAGCACTTTGAGGTCAAGGAAACTGGGGAAGGGGAGCAGTCTGAAATGCTCAGGGGTGTGAAGGATTGTTTTAGTGTTGAATTCTCCTTAGCAGTAACAACCACTGTGATTTTTACAGTGAGCTAGCAAGGAAAGGAAAGAGCATAGTAGGGAGACTGCCATTACATTCATGATTACTCACATAATTATGCTGTGCCTTTTTCCTTGACTTTTTTTGTTTTTTCTGTTTTGTAAACTTACCTCCTTTCTCATTTATATTAATGTACAGTTATGGTACTCAACTGTTAATAGGAAACTACAATTTTAAGATCAAAGAGTAGCTGGTGAGTCAGAAGCACTTGTTCAACAGTTGGTGATTGCAGTAATTTGCAGTTACGTATTGCACGTGCAATCACCAACATACACAATTATGGTATCAATATTAGCTAATTGAAATGCTGGATGTGGTAGCATTTAATGGGAAAGGGTTGATTTGCTTTAGCCTCTGTTTCCCTCTATGATTCATTGCTTTTTCTCTAGCACATATGGAGAGAGTTCCTTGCAAGAACTAGCACTGGCATTTCAATTGGCAATTTTGTTTGTTCAAGGCATATAGGAATGTAAAGGGTTCCACTTGAGAAGAGAGCGTCTTTCCTCTGCAAGCTGGATGAAGATTATGTTCTCTCACAGGAAAAAAAATCTTCTAAAACTGTTATTTAAAGATTATAAATGAGGACACAAATATTTGTGTCCTCATTTATAATGTCTTCTACATGTAGAAGAGTTATCATGTAGTTTTATCTCCAATAAGGAAAAGATACAGCACTTCATAGGTTTTTCTGTCTTTCCTAGAACAAAAGAGTTAAGGTAATTATTCAAACTAATAATAATTTACAAGAAAAGCTAAAAATAGCATAATTCAGTCTATTTCAAACTAGCATTGAATTTTTGTTTTCTTTATCTGTGACCTATCTGTGAGGTAGCAATCAGCATAAACCAACATTAACATAATACACGGGCAGACACAACCCCACACGTTTGTTTTTGTGATACGAGGGGGGATTCTGTCAGGACTGATTTCTGCCAAGCTGGAAAGACCATTTAGAGGCGCAGACAGTAGACACATAATTCATGTGATCTAGAATCTATTGGTTTAAGCCACTCTGCTGCTGCCTGTGGAGATTGCCTACATGCTTTTCCATGGTTCCTTTCCATCCCTGAAGGCAGGAGGAGGGAGTATCCTAACACACCTTCAGACTGAAGGCTTTATTACCTGTCTTCTACTGTGACCTACGGACACCAAGAAACATATTTTTATCAAGGGGTGATAGTTCTGGTGGAAGCTCCAGTAAAAAGGGGATTCCTACCATGTTGTTCTTACCTCATACCAACGGTACACTCCACCTCACATATGGCAGAAACTTCCAATTATTTGGATGAAGTCACTTACTGGGCAAGACAGTGAAGGCTTTCCTACAGGACAGAATGCAGGCGTATTAGCTAATTTCAGTGGTAGGCAGAGCTGGAGAAAGTGCTCCAAGTGATTGTTCTCTGTATGTGCATATATGGCACATACATGCATCTTCTCCCTGAACCTAAGGAAGGTGATATAAAGTATGTTTGGCAGCTAAAAGGAGTAGGACTGATTGCCTGGTCCCCAAGGGCACCATTAAGCCTTCTTGCCTTGAACAGCCCCACCTGGGCACCCTCCCATACCCTGCCCCTTGGGCCCAGGGCTCTATTTAAGCTCAGCCCAGGGGTCTCTCTGTGTCCTAGCTCTGTGTACCTCTGGTGTTATCCTAAAGGAGCCTTGTCAAGATTTCTACTACTAAGGCTCTTTGTGGGCTTCTTTTTAACTGGATTTGGAAGAGTAGAATATGTGCATTGGTGGGTTTCTTTCAGGAGAGAAGGTTTTGGGAGTAAAGTATTGTAAAACTATTTCATTTTCATAAATAACCAGTGGAACTGAGCTGCCTTCTCCTGCAACAGGTGTAATGGCAGCCCACCGCTGCCCCATGCATGCTTTTTGCCTTTAGGCAAAAGTAAATCCAGGTAAAAATACCAAGCATGAGGACTTTCATCTCAGCAAAAAGCCGAAACTTTTTCTCAGCTGCTGTGTCCAGTGGTAAATTTTGATGGAATAAGTTTTCTTCAACACTATAGGCAACTTTCTGCATTGAATGTGTGGGTACCCTCAGTGGTTGCATGGAATTAGCTGTCTTAATCGGGTTTAACTTCCTTGCAAGACTGCCTTTCCCTTGCTGTAGCTCTGATGCCCTTATTCAAGCTGTTTATCTCTGCTGACATTGGAAAAGAAGAAAAATATCTTGAATGATGCTTGAACCAGGCTGATTGTTATGTATGAGGTGCTGCTGACTGTGGCTGGCACAGATCTGAACTGAAGTCTGAGGGAGCTGTGCCTCACACCTAGGAGGTATGGAACACTGCTCCTGTCAGCAGTGGGATGCAGCTTCTGGTCCCCATTTAGTGCTGCTTTTACTTTTGAGTAATTCTTCCCCTAATATTTCTCTGCTTTAAAATAATGAGTAATTAAGAATAGTTGCCTTGAGATAATTATCAGGTATTTGCTGATGACATGGTGATGATGAAATTATCAACAGTCATGTTGTTTTCACATAGCTCGTTTTAGTGGGGATGTCACTTTTGAAGCCTTAGGAGCTAGAAAAAGGAGCACAGAGCTTTTTCTGTAGCTCTCTTCACCCAGCCCCGTGCCAAACACCAGACAAAGGCTGTATGTGCACTGCAGGCTGTTGAGTGCAACTTCTTTTGAGTGCTTGTTTATGACTTAGCAGAGCACTATAAACAATCATCTTCATGTCATCTAAATTGATCAGTATTAACATTAACTTTTATTGCTTGTGCCTGGGAATCATCTAATAAAGCAAAGTACTGCTCTTGTACCTTATTTTTTTTTTTTTAGTTTAGTCAAACTGTAAGGAGAAATTGGAAGGTTTTTTTTTTTTTACTCTACTGGGATGAAGAGCTTTGTTTGTGGTCTACAGAGTCCTTTTATTCTTTCTGTGACCTGTGACAGCTCTATTAATGCTTTCTCAGTTGCTCCTACACATAACTTGTGAGTCTAGGATCTGGCATACGCCTCTTTCCTGAGTTCTACCCATGTGTGGCAAGAGCTTTACAGAGCAGCTAAATGAACAGATCAAGCTTGGACAGTCAGGTGTCCTTTCTCTCTAACCTATTCTGGATGCTTGTCTCTAGAGAGCTCTGCTGCCTTTCCTCACTGCATACAGGATGATAAGCCACCTGCCTGACTGGATCAGTGACGTTCACTTAGCTCTTGCTCAGAGGATCAGTATTTGCCAGTAGAGTATGGATTTCATGTGCATGCTGCCAGCTTGATACAGAAGAGTTTTTTTGCTTGAGGTAATGCTCCAGGGTAGTGTGCATCATGAGCTCTCTTGCTGTGTATATGAAGAAACCCAAACCCACTAGTTTTGTACAGAAATAGTATTGTATAACAGCAAAATAGGAAGGAAACTTTTAACTGCAAAATTAATATTGTTGTTTTCTTGAGAAGCATGAGTCTTTCCCTCCCCATTGCTTGTCTCTGCTGGTTTGAGAGAGCTCAGACTCTAAGGTAAGATTTGATTTGTTATTAAGAAACACTACTGCATTTGTAATTAATCCATAGCCTTTGCTTTTTTTCTTTTATTATTAGAGAACAGCAAAAAAAACCCCAGTTAAATAGAAATTTAAAAAAAACCAAACCAAACCAAACCAAAAAACCCCAAAAAACCACCAAACAGAAAAACCCCCAAACAAACAAAAACCCAAATCCATCAGGGTTAGGAAGATAACAGCTCTCTATTTGTTTTCTCAGCCAACTAAAAGCATCTCCTAACCAGTGTGACTTCTCTAAAATTCCCCATACAGGGCCCAGTTTCAACTCCTCCAAGACCTCACTCTCATTGCCTTTAATGGGGTGAGTGTGAGGAAGGACAAGGCCAGGCTCAGCAGTGTGCCAAAGCATTGAGGGTTTAAAAGGATTCATGTGTCAACTTTGAACGTCCCTTCTGCTTCTGGGCTCTGCCTCTTCAGCTGTGTGACAGTGCCACCTTTGTGTGACAGAGTTGCTGAAGAATCAGGTTTTGAAGAGCCCCTTGATTTTTCATATCCAGTGTACTGTGCAGTAGCTAAGAACTGTTGTAAGGTTGTGTTGCTCATAGCATGAGCAATGTTACTTATTTCTCTTTCTCCATAGAGAATGTGCTTTAAAAATGTCCCATGAGCATTTAAAAAGCAATAGCCCAAATTAATTCATATTTGATTATAGTCCAATAGATAGCCTGCCAAAGCTGAATTTGTAGTAACCCTGACTCTGCACATTGCTTAAACATGCAAGATTTGGACTCATAGAAATCTTGGATTATGCAAGTGTTTGTGTCCCTTTGGTAAGTGCTAAGCAACTGACTCGTGAGTGGGAAGTCTGGTGCTCTCTGGTTTGTGTGTTGCTATCTAAAGGTATTTGATTAAAAAAAAAAGTTCTCATTTCCACCACGCAATGTATTACTGTATTACACTGCTCAGAATGATGGGGAAAACAATTCCCACTAGAGAAAAACATCTGATGTGCATGCAGTGCAGGAGGCTGAGCACCTGAGCGGGCTGACCCTGTGTCCTATGGGGGCTCTAGCACTCTCCATTGCCAGGTAAGGCAGAGATGAGACACACTTCAAAATCTTAAGAGATTTTGGCAGTGAATGAAGTAAAGGCTTAATGGAACACTTCTAAAATCAGCTCCCCTAAGTCTTGAAATGTGTGAGCATTTTAGAGCTGGAAACTCTTGGTTCACTTGCTCTTGTCTAAAAAGCACAGGTCACCCCCAGCAGGGAGTTCAGCCTTGTCTGGTGGGATGGGGCCTGTGTGGGAGAGCAAGGAGCATCACACTTCCCCAGAGATGGAAGAGAGAGGCCACAGCAGGGTGTCACCAGCCTGCTGGGAACTGGAGAGGGCAGGGACTTGGCAGGCTCTGGTGTAACAAGATGGGAACATAATTTTAAGATATATAATGTTTGCTCTGTCACAAAAGCAAACCCTTCATTTCAGATCTAATATTCACACTGGGCTGATTGAAGACATGATGCAATTGCTTCAGTATCATCATCTCCCATAGCAATGCATTCACAAAGGGAAAGACCAAGGACTACACACCTCAGTCTTGGGGCAGGCTTGCCAATGATTCTCTTATCCATCTGAAAATATTGCTGCTACCCATGGCAGATTGATACTTACCCAAAAAGAGGTATTTGTATGTTCTTTTGAACTGCAGCTGTCTCTGCCATGAAATGTGATTGTTTAAACACCAAAAGCACAACAGAATAATTAAAATAGAACTTGATCTCATTTCAACTTGGACTGCATGAGGAGTTGCAATGAAAAAAAAAAACCAACGGACTGCTTTTCAGAGGTGCTGGCCTCATGCTTTATAGATGGGGGAAAATGTTGGTTGCACTAAAATGTGTGAGCAAGGACAGGAGATGCTTGGGTTTGGTCTGCTTGTTTGTTGTGTATGCCAGTGATTCAGCTGGAAGGGGCCAACCTTCCTAAGCAATCTTATCTTTCCAAGCAAAGGGAATTGTCAGGTAGATGGATGCACTTAGAACAGAGCAGCCAAAGTCCTCCTTCACTAAGGTTTGGGATGGAGTCAGTCATCCTTTTTGACTGGATTTTAAATTCATACCAGAAAGATATATTAAAAATATGACAAGCTTTGAGAACCTAAAGGATCAAAACAAGTAAATGAGCTTATAAAAAGTTAAAAGAAGCAGGGATCCTTCTATATGAAAGGTAATGATTTCAAACTCCCTAGACTTCCTTCAAAACCCAGCTGTGGACTTTGCTCTTGCTCAGTTCCAGAAAACAAACTTAGATGAGGTTAGAGTTTCTTTAGGACTGGGATTTAGAATACTTCTGTGTAGATTAACACTGGCAATTACACATGGTAAACTGAACCATAAAGAAAGTGTTATTGCTCTCTGATGAAATAATTTCAAAATCCATTCTTGGTTTTAAAGTTTTTAGAGTTGGCAAGCAAAACTGCTTCATGGGATGGAAACATAATTTCAGTCTTTGAACTACATTTTTTTCTGAGTTAAAAGTACAAATACAGTTTTTCTAGCAGAATGACATCTGGCAAAGCAAAAGGTCTGATCCTCCTGGCCATCTCTAGACTTAGTATATAAGGACTGTATTAACTAAGATGATTTTGAGCTGGACCTGGTGGTCAGGTGTGTTAAAGTGTTGTTTTAAAGCATCAGGGCAAGTGGTTATATTCAATATACATATTGTTCCCCTTGAGTACAATGTGCAGAACTGCTCCCTGTTTAGGCACCTACACTGTAGGTGCCCATACCTGACCTGCCAGCTACTCCCTTTGTAGTCAAGTGAATTTACTCTTCTGAAGTACAAATAATCTCTCTGAAACATCTGTCCTCCAATTAAGTTATTTATACTTTTGAGGTGCTTCTTTCTCCCCCATGGCTGATAGACCGATTCTCTCCCACTTTAGGTGTGGGTTTTCTGAGTTCTGCACTTAAGGGAGATGTGATTCCACCCATCTTGTCCTTCTATTGTGTGCCAAGTATGCTGACAGCCTGCTAATTTCAGTGTGCTGGATGTTTCAAAATACACTTTTTTTGCTGCTGTAATTGAAACTTAACATGAAAATGAATGCATTTGGTCCCCTATGTTACTGGGGAACTGTTTTGACAGCAATACTTCAGCTGGACATTGAGCCTTGGGATGAACATGTAAATGGCCTCAAAATAAGCAACATATCTTTAGCCAGTGACATTTTCTGCCTAAAAGGTTCCCTGGTTATTAGGGGTTCATTGGCCTAACTTCTTAATTAGTTTTTTTTATTATGCATTGGAAGTGTCTGGAACATAGGTAAAAAACAGGGGCACATGAGCCAGAGGGAAGAGCCCAGGAATGCCATGCCATCCATAAATTGTGGGACTTGGAGCAAATTGTGGGAGAAGCACAATAATGAACATTCAAGGCTTGCATTGTGATGCAAGAAGGAAAAAAATAGGCTAGGAAGGGAAGACTCATAATGGAAAAAGCAGTATACTAACCTGCCAAAGTTAGCTTAAAAGGAGGGATTTTACAATGGCAAATATAACTGCCTCAGCAAAGCAGATTTCCCACTCTGTGTGGGAGGTTTCCATGCCATGGTGAGACACTGTGAGCTGCATGGAATTACAGTCTGGATACTGCGTGTGGAGGGGTTCCTCTAGCTTCTGTTGGTGGGACTGAGATGATCTGGAGGAGAGATACACTGATGTAAATGTATATTCTGGGAGTCATAAACCAGCTTGTGAGTGCATGACTAGGACTTCAGCATGCCTTGACAATAATGAGAGAGACAAACCATGATTCAGCTCTAATTTATGCCAGTTTCACATTAGTAAGTCGGCTGACAGCAGCGAAATTAGTCCTGAATTTTTGTGATATAAAATCAGAAGTAAGAATAGTTTATGATCTTGGAATTTGGGCTTCCACACTCCATCAATTTGTATCACAAAGACTACATTATTCAGGCACGGGTTGTTTCATATTTAATATCATATTACATATGTCCCTTGATGAACAAAGGACTGTAATGTAATTGGGTTCAACCATCAGGTTAAACCCTCAAGAGAACAGAGTTCAAGCTGTTAATAAATTACTGCAGAATCCTGACATAAAATTGAAGGTTGGGAATTCCATCTGTTGTTTTAATGGAGAGAGAACGATTACTTAAATATTTTAGAAAGGCTTGGCTGAGTAATAACCAGGGAGATGAGGTAGGATAGTATTTACAAGTCTGAGCTACTGACTCACTGTGATAGCATTTTAAGACAATCAACAGGAAGCTTCTAAAAAACATTCAGTTTTTCTCAGTCTTTCAAGCTTCCCTAAAAATTCTCCATCCTGGAATAAGACATAGCATGAAAAAATTATGAAGCTGACATGGCCTTAGCTTCATTTCTGGAGGCATTACTGCTGTAAAATTGCAAGGTCTAACCTTGATTTAAGTGCCTTGAGTCTGAAACATCTTGAGCTCAAGCAGTTTTATTGCATGGTGATGGAATGTAGGAAATGACTGGCTGCTTTGAAGCTGAGTGGTAGGAGCTGGGTAGAGAAGGGAGGACTAATTGGTTGAGCAAGCAGAAGAAATTGTGGTATAAGACAAAGAAAAATACTGTTAATGAGAGGACATATAATTTGGGCATTTTTCTTATTCTCAGAAGGAACTAATGATGAAATCTGTGCTCAATTCAGCTTTGAAGGAGTATGGAACTGCTTAGATATGCAATACAGAAACTAGAGATGCTGCACATAAGAGTTGTAGACAGGCTGAGGGCTTGGAGGCTGCTGCTGGTCCTTTCCCCAGCCTTTCCTTGGCAGAGGCTGTCACTGGAGCGTTCAGAGCCCTCTGCGGGGTGGTGGGGAATGCCGGCCTGCTTTGCCCCCATTGAGCTCCTCCTTTTGGTGCCAGCAGCAGCTGCTCGGCAGCGTGGCCTGGAGACCGAAGGAACAGTGGCTGTGTGGGTCAAAACACCTTTGTGGCCATCAGCAGAGTGCTGCTGCTGGGCTGAGACTCGGGCAGGCAGCAGTGGGCACTGCCCAGCCTGCCTCGGAATGCCAGCTCCATCAGGACACATAACCCCCCTTCCTGGGAGCAGGGTGTCAGGATTTCTGTCAATTAAAACAAAACTCATGTTTCTGTGTCAGAATGTGTACCATTTTTGCATCACAGAAGGCTTCTTTATTGAAATATATTCAAAGAATTAACATAGTGAGGTTTAAAGATACATAATATTGAATTTTTTTAAAAAGCATCACATTTTTGTAAATAGGTCATCTATCCCTTAATTCATATCTCTCATTGCTCAGAGATATTAATATAGGTATTTTTTCATAGCATTAATCTCCTGCAATATGAATCTTCTTGTTTCTAAAATGAAACCCATTAAGCATTTGCTGGTTCATAAAAGAATACAATAATCTGATAGACTGATTAGATGTTATTTAATTTGATAATGGTGTACCAGTGGCTAAGGGGAAACTGTTAAATAAACACGGACACATTGCTCTATTAAATAACAATGAAATTATCCTCTTGATCTATCCTTGAACAGCTCTCCCATTTCCTTAGCATTTTTAGGAACAGATTAATGAAATCTGTGGAATAACGTGCATATGCAAATTATAAGTGCAATTACTTTTTGTAGTCACAGCAGACATTGGTGGCAACACAGCTGCCTTTGAGTTTTTGCCAAAATGTAGAGGTATCCTATTGCAGTGGTAAGGTAATGCCCACATCTTCAGCTCCTCATGTCCAGAGGGAATGAAAGAGAATGGCAAAGAAATTCAGGGCAGAGGCAGCACTGGGAAGGACTGCTCCATGTGCAAAGTGCCCCTGCCTTGGCTGGTCAGGCTGGGAGCACAGGGCCTTCCTTCCTGCTGTGCATGTGGAAGTGCTGATAAGCCCTGACACCACCTCTGTGCCCCAGGAGGCTGAAAACATGGAACAAAAAGATAAAAAACCTGCTGTTAGTCCTGCCTATGCACTGGTTTAGGAAGAGGAAGGCTGGGAAGGAGGTGGGAAGTGGAGCAGGGGGAACTGGCACAGGTGTCACATAAAATCTCAAGGAGAAGGATTGCCCCTTGCTTTATGGTGTTGGAGAAGTGATCCTAAAACAGGAGCTCTGAGACGTGTCAGGGCAATTTTTGGCTATTGCAGTAACTTGCAGTCCTTGCAGAGAGAACTCGCTGCTGTGGAAGAGTGAGCTGGGATTGGTGTTTGTCACCATGGGTGGTGCCTTTCCAGTGATAAAGGTGTGGGAGTCTTTTCCCATAGCCCCAGGGCTTCCCCAGAAAACAGAGCCTGTGTGTCCATGTGCAGTGTGTGCCTTCCTTCGTGAGCCCTGCAGTGCCAGAGCTGCAGCGTGTGCATCCTGTGATACCTCTGCAGCAAATTGGATTTGCTTCAGTGGAGTTGCTCCAATTTATGCCTGAACAGAATTAGGCCTTCTACATGGTTTGGATTCAAATTATTGCTTGTCACAGCCACCAAAGTCATCTGATGTTAATTCACTGGAGTACTGGGGATTGTCTGTGCTCTCATCTTGTCTCTTACTGTCAAAGAAACATCCCCAGCTGAAATGTATCCAGGGCTCATGCACAGCAGCTCCTCTCTTTTTCCTGCAACTTGGAGAAAAGAAAAACTCTTTTGTAGTACACAGTGATCAGAAACTAGCTTGTAAGTCAGGTATAAACTATAAGAATGTTAAAGTAGTTCTGTGCCAAAGAAATAGCTTATAAATATTCCTTGTGGGGATTATGTATTAAACCAGTTAGCAGGAATTACTGGGTTTTAGGCAGCTGGAAAACATTGGTGTATATATTAAATGTTTTCTATTGATTAAGTGCAGCCTCTCTGTAAATATCTCTTCTTACCTTGCTTCCTGCTATGTTGCTACTTTTTGCACTCTGCTATGGGGCTGCTTTTGCTCTTTAGCTTGTTTATTTTTCTATTTTATTTTAATTTTTTTTTATTTTTAATTTTTTTCCCTCCAATCTCTTATGGGTGACTAATAAGTGTTGGGAAATGATGACAAAATGTGATTTGTTTTACAAGTCTGGAAGAGCTCTCAGTAGAAGGCAAGATGGGACCCGAACTAGGGTCTTAGTTTGAGGATTACAGATACCATGTATAACCCCTGAAAACATATGTGGATCTTATTCAGAATGAAAAAGATGTGAGATAATGATTATTATTGCATACTTTAAATATTTATTCTAAAAAGTGAAGAATAACTAAACTGGAAAGGTCATTTCAATGCTTTTTTAATTTCAGTTGGTTTAACATACAATAGTTATATTCTTATTTACAGTTTGGAGCTTATGCTTTGAGAAATTTTAAAATTCAAGTGTATTTTTTAATGTAAGTCTTTTCACACCTTGCTTCTGTTTGCATTATCATTCACATACTCCAGGCATGATTTAAGGGACAGTGGCTTGAATCCCATAAGAGTAAAGTAATTTTAAATGGCAAAAGACATGTCAAAAATGTCTATTTTATTCCACAGTGAAATAATTAGTCTGATTTTCACAGGAATTTAGAAATTTATTTATTAGATCATATTGCTAGCTAATGGAGAAAAGGTTAGGCTTTTTATTATCTTAGTAAAATATGCTATTCAGATAAAAAAAATTAGTGTATGTTTCTCGGACATGGATGAGAGAATGGCTATTTTGGATGGCTTTCTTGTGCTCTTTTCACCCTTTATTTCAGCAATACGGTCAAGCGGCTTGAGCAGGTAACTCAAATATATTACAAATCTAACCTAGACTACTGATGAATCACATGGCCTTTGACAAGAAATTAAAAAAAAAAAAAAAAGAAGAAAACTTCTCTCTGAATATTATGTGTGCCAGGAGCTGGAACTTTGTGAAGGATGATCAGCTTTTTGTAGAGAGCACTCAGGTTCTTCTGCATAGCATTCTGTAAAGATGCCTCATGTTTAGCAGCCAGATCACAAAATTCAGGATGTGAGAACTTGGAAGCAATGCTCCAAAAAAGCTACTTTGAACTTTGTCATTACATGAGATGTGGAGAAAATGCCAGTGGGATCATCCAAGGGACAAACTTCTTTTATCTACTGACTTTCAAACTTCTTTTAAGGATGTTGTCTAGGAGATCCTGTATGTTTAAAGAAGGTACAAGTGAATAGAATCCTGTATTTTGGGAGTTCATGCTTATTTACAGCTTGTCTTAGTCCTCATCCCATTGACTTTGTGAGCCATTCTGTCACTGATCTTTGAGATTTCCCAGAGCAGTTAGTTCTGCAGAATTAACTGCCTCTGGTTTGCTTTAGACTGAGGTAATGGTGCTGTGCCTGGAGGTATTTGGTTTCTTTAATCCCCTCTGAAGTTCACACAGAAGCATTGCCACTGTTGGGAAAGTGAATCAAGCAGCAGAGCTCCATTTTTTGCACCTCTCTGTTTACTTTTCCCAGTAAACATTGAACTTTAAAGGACTGTAGTAACTACTTGAAGTAACTGAATGTTTCAGGATTTGAACTATTTTTGCTGGTGGAATTCAGGAGTTGTATCTGGAGCTGAATTGGACACTCAGCCCAAGTATGATCAAAGCTAAGGTACCTTTTGCTGCTCCAGAAAAACCAAAACAACAACTTGGCTTAGGTGATCTTCTCTCAATGAAAGAAGTGCTTTCAAAAGCACTCACACCTCTGTTTCTGGGCCTTCTAGAAGTGCTGAGCAATTACCTATCTGTGTAGGCAAGCAAGGGCCTTGAGAAACCAAATGCCTCGTGCCTAACTGTACTTACATTTTCCATCTGTCCATGAAAATAACATGGTATTCTCAAATATCTAAAAGCTTGACAAAATCTGTTCATCAGGCCTGGAGCCAATGGGTTCTTAAGGTGTTTTTTTTTTTTTTTTTTTTTTTTTTTAAGCATCTAAACTAACCTTAAGTTGTCAGGTGGAGGAAGGCTGTCTCTCAGGAGATGAGAGAGGACAGGGAGCTGTACCTTCTCTGTGAATGTTAAAGGGTTGTGGTGGTTCTGGGCAGCAGAAGTCAACAAGGTTCAGACAGCAGTATTCATTTCAAAGGTGATGTTCCCATACCATCTGGGATTAATACATGCTACGGAATGATTCATAAAACTGCACGGAAATGATGTATGTTTATCCAATACCTTTGGCACTCAGCACTATTCATAGAAGTGTAAATGTTCTGTTCCCTTTGAAATAGGGACTTGACAGTGTATAGGGTTCCCTGCCTCTTGTTAGCATCTCATCTAAGCTAGGAGTGGACAAGGAACATTTTAATTTCTCCTGTGTCTCAGGGGAAGGGCAGATCCGTCTACTTCCGCACTATCCTGCCTACCAGCAGTCCTAGCTATAAAGTTATAAATGATAATTTTTCTGCTAAAACTGCTCTTGGATGAGTTGACTATCAACTATGCAAAAGAGTTTGGTATTCACTATGGAAAAATGTAAAACAATGGCACTAGAATTCTCCTTGGACTGTATTTAAGCCCTTTAAAACTACCGCAAATGTTACTGAAACAATCAACCCCAAAACAGCCCCCAACATTTTAAGGCAAAACAAGCCCTGGGCAAAACTAAGTAGAGCCTCAGCATTCATTATACATTACAGGATGCTTATTCCTATAGCTGCAGGTGATCTAGGTACTCCATAGCAACAACGTTGAAGCATTTAAAAAAAAAAAAATTGTAACATTAAAAAGTAATAGTTGCTGGGACTGTTCAAACACAATTTTAATACTTGACAGACTATTAGAATTTTGGAAACTGAACTTTATTTTTATAGTCACTCTCATGACA
Source organism: Motacilla alba alba (assembly GCF_015832195.1). NCBI lineage: Eukaryota > Metazoa > Chordata > Aves > Passeriformes > Motacillidae > Motacilla > Motacilla alba. The sequence continues at coordinate 21,992,617 of NC_052023.1, forward strand.
AAGATTTTTAGCAGAAAACTTTTACTCTAAAAAACCCATAAAATAATATTCCCCAAGTGAAGGAGTGGGGTTTCTTACAATGCTTTTTCCTGCAAGCTCAATCCCAGAAGGAACAGCTACACTGTACCACAGGCAGCTTTGAGCAGTAGAGCTGGGGGGAAATGGCTGCACAGCGTGTTGGTGCACTCAGACCATGATTAGAAAATTGAATGGGAACCTAAAACTTGTCTGAATTAAGAATTTATGTGGAAAGTCCTATCAAAATGAGCAACTCAGCCACAGAGTATTTCTGAAAAAATCTCATTTTACAAGTCAAATTAAAAATCCCACTTTACAGAACCACTTATGTTTACCGTGCAAGTTAAAAGGCATTGAGTGCCCTTTGTCAATAGCCTCAGTAAACAGAAGTAGGAGATTAGCCTAACACTTGCATTCAAGACCCAGGGATCCAAAGTCACACACAGCCTGACATGACAGTTTTCTGGTACCTGGTGACAATCCAGGAGCTGCCCTGGGGGTAGCTCTGTGATCCTGAGCTGTTTGGTCAGTCATCTGGGATGCAGGAAACCGACTGCGACATTTCTGCAGCGGAACAAAAAGAAATGGGGGAACTTCAAAACCTCTCATGAAATAGTTATTTTCTGCCCTGCTATGGTATCCCCTAAACTTGTCCTTCTTTATTTAGGAAGTATGGATCGCTCTGCTGCTGGGGATTGAACTGAACCTGGCATGGGTCCACGGTATCCACCCTCGTAGCTGGGACTAGGGCTCTTCCTTGTTCACCAGTCCAGACTCAGGAGGCTAAAGTGGACACTCAGCACAAGTAATTGTGTGTGTGCAGAACAACAGAGCTGAGGTCAGCTTGTAGCATTAGCACATGTTTGGTTTTAGTATCGGTGAAGGGATGCCAAATCAAGTGAACATACCTCAGGGCCAGAAATAGGATCCTGCTCCTGGGCTATGGCCTCACATAACACTCATTTTAGTGAGGGGAAGAAGAGCTTTTCTCCCCAACAGTCAGATGCTAGGGAAGCAACTGCTGGAGCTGCATTGCTTCTTTAAGCACTGGGAGTGCAAAACCTCAGTGGTGGTGGCTCTGCTCATGAGGGCTGCCTCGGGCTCAGGTGAGTGACAAAAACTCGTCTGGAGCTGGTTTCTGTGACAGAGGGAATGGGGCCACCTTCCTTTCAGACTTAACTCCTGCTCTGTTCACTTCAATACATTTCTTGCTCTGGCATTAGTGTGCTGGGCAGCCGGGCAGGGACATGAGCACAGATTTTAAGTGTATTCAATACGTACAGAACAGAACAGCTGCAGCGAGCAATGCCAGAGCCCAGGCCACCAAGCAGCGACCCAGAGCATCTGCTCAGTGCCTCCCCTGAGCACCAGGGCTGTGCTGTAGCAGCTCTCTGGAACTGGGAACAAATGGTCTTTTTCATTGACCGAGGGGCTGATGCTTCCAGAAGCCACGTGTGGCCTGGGGGAGACTGCGGTGACCTGATACAGGTCTGAGAGGGAATGTTTGTGCCAGTGTCTCATCCCTCTCTTTACTGTGTTCCTGTCTGCTTGCAAGCAGATGCTCTCCCTGTGCTTGCATGCTCGCATATCCTGCTTGGGAAACTAATTCAGTGTCTCTGTGGTGGAAGCAAAGGTCTGAGACGCTGAGATGAGAATGAAGGCTGTAGCACCTCCTCAAAGTAAGCGTGCCAAACGGACTCTTAATCCCAAATAACCGGTCTAGTAGAGCACAAAATAAGGTGCTCCTGAAACAGAAGTTCAACTGTTGCATCAGAATATTATAATTTACATGTTTTCTAAAGAAAACTCCATCTACTGGGCCATTTCTCTTGAGCTTGCACTTCTCGGTAGCTGAGTTATGGTCTCTTCTAGCTCCTCTGGAAAACTTTCCCTCACCTCAGAGGTGGAGCTGCTGGAGTGGCCACTGGCCAGAGGTGATCCTGCTCTTCCTCTTCTGCCAGCTCTGGAAATTGCCTCACCATCTGTGGGGCTTGTTCAGAGTACTGAATTGGCAGAAAAGTACCTCTTTAAAAAGGGAGCTTTTTAAAGGTTCTTCCAGATGAGCATGTTCATTTACTACTAGGAAAGGTGTAATTTCCCCGTCCCTTGGCACTGTGTTGTCTGACCAGGATGTGGGTGCCAGCACAAGCTGGATGGGCAATGGAGAATATACACAGACTCATCAAAATCATCCTTTTTCCAGACTGAGATGGGACTCCTTATTGAAGCAGCCCATACGGAGGGTGGACTGTAATATATGCATTGGTGTAATGAAAATCCTTGAGAAGGAAAGGTGAAATCCTGGTGTCATTAAAATCAGTGGAAAAATGTGCTGAATGCCATTAAGGTCTTTTACCATAAAAAGTAGGGGTATCCATTAACCCATCGGGCTGTTAATACCTTCAACCCTTATGACTTAAGAGCAATTTGCTGGTGCAGGTTTTTATTTTGTTTTCTGGTATATCAGAAAAATATCAAGCACTATATCCTAGGTCGATTCTTCCCCTCACCTTCCTCTTTGAATTTATGAGAAAGCAAATGTTGCAATCTGTTTTCCCTGGCCCATAACAAAAGGAGGTGCTCTCTCAGCCAGACACACTTTAAAAGATTGAGACTTAAAGGGAAATATTAAGAGCATGTAGTTATCACATAATGCAGAAGTCTGCATCTCTGAGTTAATAATTATAAACCTTGATGTTCTTGCAAACCACCACTTCTTTTCCCAAAGTCAGAAGAGAGCTTGTCCCTTGTTTTCCTGTTAGACCATGGGATAAGACAAGCTTGCCCATGTGAAGTTTAGGTTTGCCTATGTTGCAGCTTGAAGCCACGTAGAAAATGTAGTCTTTCTGGTTTTTTTGTTTAAAAATCTAAAGCTGCACTCTTCCTGTTGGATGGGCTGGAGCGCTATAGAACCAAAGGCACTCCAGTTTCAGCTTCATGGAGCCTGTGGTGACAATGCAAATGCAAAAACCTTTTGCAGGATTTGAAATGTAGATTATATTGGTATTATATAGGACATTGGGGACATAGGAGTCATTTGGCATTGGCTTCATACTGGCATATTTATATTCACGTTTTTCTATTTATGATCATTTAGGAATAGGATCAGGAAATGGATATTGAAGCATTACTTGCCAAAAGCAGAGATGACTGAAACAGATGACGTGATCTTTAGAGTAATTTTGTACAACTGGGGAAAGAGAGGAGTAAAGGAGAAAACCAGTTTACATGTCAGTTCTGTGAACTTCAGAATAGAAAGGCCAGAAACTACAGTGAGAAATTATCTGAAACAGTCAGCAGCACTGCTTTATTGTGAGAAATGATGATGATAAACTTGGCTACAAAGACAGTGAGAAATTTTGTGGTGTAAAAGATCATAGTCCAGAGTTACCAGGTTCATGGGACTGAAATCAGAACTGAAACTGGATGCCAGCAGAATCAGACACTTTGGCTCCACAGAAGAAAACTGGGCAAGAATAAAGATTTTTTCATCCAAATGCCATGGCTCCAGTCCCTGACTCTGAGAAAAACATGCAGAAGAGCTGGGTTATTGTTTTCCCTGAAGATGTCTTGTACAACTTGATAAAGCACAATAAATTGCATTTACTTATTAGGGTGTTTAGAGCAGGGCAAAGCTCTAGGCTAAAGATAGGAGCATGGGCTGTAGGTTTGCAGTGACCTTTTCAGTTGCTGTTTTCTGCCCTGACCCAAGAAGCTGCACTGTCATTATCCTTTTATAATTCACTTCTCTGAAAAGAAACCTTATTTCCTCTTTAAATCTCATGAAGACTACTTTTTTTTAGCCCAGTACCTTGAACTGTTGCTATTATAACTTAAGCTAAAAACTCTTGGTAGCAGCAGCTTCAAGGATAGTTGGGAAATTGGATCAGCTGCCCTCCTAGCCTTGGTTTTCCCAAGCTAGATGAACCGCTTGCTTCTTTCTACCAGAAATGTCATCTGGCATGAGAATCTTTTGTTTCCTCTATTCTGTGCTGGCTTTACCAGCTCCTGTTCTTACCAGCTGTATCAGCTTCTGTTCTTAGTCCTAAAATACCTTTGGAACTGGTTTTACTGTGGCTACTTATGAAGTCTTTTCCCTACAGTTTTCCTCACTTATCAAATCCAGATAGTTTTAGCAAATTTTGTTTAAGAAAATTCTAAGACTCTAGTGTTAATATGCTGGATGAATTCAGGAATTTTTTTCACTTAGTTTCCCTTCCTTAAAATTTGCCCTTATGAAATAAAAATCATAGTTAGAGACCAAAATTTGTTTCTTTTTCCATTTAACTAAACTCAAGCAAGTTATGATAACTTAATTCAAATTTATTTTGCATGTGCAACTCTCTTATAGCATGATTTCTGAAAGTATAATGCAACCTTCATTGTTAGTTTGGTAATTATTTCATAAAGAAATCTGCCAGCTGCCAAGTTCAGGAACAACTTTTTCACATCATTAGTAGAACACACTGGTTCATGTGAGCAAATTTAAGATTGCTCATATAGATTTCTTGTTAGTGTTCAGCTTCCTAATATGAGTGGGTTTCAGTAGTAGGTGATTGAAGTGATCTTAGCAGGACCTCTTCTCATGCTTCTTCCACATTTTGAAAAGCTTTATATCTTTAACTATGCGGGCCTTGCTTATCTCATTATGGTTTATTACATCATTGATAAATAATTCTTCCTCCCTGTAATAGGTTTCTTACACACCTTTTGTTTCCTAATGCTAGCTGCAGGTACCTGTACTGGGATGAGGGTGAGGTTCCCTTGGTTTTGAGTGCCTGTATAATGTCTTCAGTCAAACATTAGCAAGTTTCTCTCCATTTTTCTGTTCAAATTTCTTGTATTACACAAGACATGAAGGGCAGACATCCATTTTCAACTACACTGAAGCTTTACATATAAATTTGGATGTTTGACATCTATTGAGCAGTTGAAGCAGATTGCCACAGGTCCAGGACTTTATGTGCCTGTGTGTATTGACTGAGTGCAGAGTAGTTACGCACGTCCAGGAGCTTTGGTCTGCAAGTGGATTGCAGGCCTCCAGCCTGCTATCATCTGAGGTGCCCTTCAATGAGTAAATATTTATGTGATAATTAACTAGTTCACAATGGCTATTTTACTGCCTTTTAAAAAAAGCCCAGTAAACAACTAGGTGGATGCAGAAGGATGGTTTGTTCCCTAAGATCTGTTGAACTGGAAGAAACTGTCTTTTAGAAATAAGCAATGGACTAAGATAGTGTTTGATCTGCAATCCTGGGGCAGCAATGTCATTGCTGTGGTCTGAGGTTGCAAGTGTCCTGCTCAGTGCTATGCAATACGTTATTTAATCTTCCAGCTTTTCCTTCTTTGCTCAGGACATAGAGAATCACATTTAGCTTTCTCATAATGGTAGCTTGTTGGGATTAATTTCTGCAGGCTGCTGAATTTGGCAGATGAGGATCTTCATAAATCAGACAATCTAGACGTGAATTGCAATCTGGACTCCTCCTTTGGGACCCCTTTGGAAGGCAAGTACATTGAGACATTTTCTCTTGGATTATTCTACAGCAAAACTGCTATAGAAATACTAGTCAGTTTAACTTTTTTAGCCTTTTCAGTACGTTCTGTCTCTTACAGAGCCTATTATTCCTGACAAAATGATCAGAAAGTTGTGTTTTGAAGTGTGGACTGTTTGTTCCTCACCACAGTTGCTCAGGACTCATCCTGGCTTGCTCATGTGATCGTGTGCCCAGAGACCAGCTGCAGTTTCAAAGTGGATTTGCTGTGCAGCAGTAGAAATCTCTTGGAAAATAGGTAATCTGATATATTAGTTTGTATCAAACCATGAGGACTATTATTCATGCTGTTCCTGGTCTGCATCATCGTGGCTGTCAGCCTGATATCCCTTCTAATCAGCTGGGTAGACAGGGTTTAAAGCCTCAGGCATGTATGTGAAGCGGAGAAAGAAGCATCACTCCAAGGCTGCCTGGCAAAAGTAGCCTTCTCTTGTCAATGGGGACAAAAAGAGAAGGATGGAGGTCACATTGAGGTTTTTTTTTTTGTTGTTGTTGTTGTGGGGTTGGGGGGGTTGTGTGTTGATTTTTTTTTTTTTTTTTGAGGCAGAGGGAGGGGAAGAAAGGCAGTGGTGTAGCCTTTGCCTGTGTTTGATTTGGCTTAACAAAGTGCTGTGCACCTGTAATGTACCTCTGTGTCCTAATCTGCAACAGCAAACTGAGATAGTGCTAAACCTGACCCTGGAGATGGTTCATATGGGACTACTGTCACCCAGGTCCATTTCTTAGAAACACTGTTAGTAAGTGTGATTAATGTAACCAAGCTGTCGATGATCTGAGGTAGTGGATTCTTGTTTGTCAAGTTTTGCTAACCACAAAATCTTCCAGTCACCACCAAAGCACATGAAATGCTTTGAAAGAGAGAAAAAATATATGCCAGATTACAAAGGTAAGATTTTAAGTATGCAGCTATCTAGATAATTTGGAATATTGGAAAGATTCCTGAAAATACTTACATGTACTTAACCTTAAGAACACACATAATTCTATTAACTTCAGTGGGACTATATATATTTCTAAAGTGAACCACCTGTGTGTTTGAGAAGACAAAGCCATTAAGCTTCTCTGCATGCAGAATTTGATCCTGTGACTAAGTCTTTGTGTATCATGCTGTAAATTTACCCTGAAGCTTGCCATAAAGTCAGTGCTTTTAAAGAGTATATTTGAAGAGCTCCAGTAGAGTCTCAAGGCAGTTATAATAGTGTGTATTTGATTTACAGCATGCCATTGAATTAGAAGGGTATTTGAAAGAGGATTTATGTTAAAATAATGTAGACAGTGATTTAGAGCATGGATTGTGGCCATAACTATGGGCAAAACAGAAGAGTTTATTGCAGCAAACAGCTCATTGCCTTCTGCGGGAAAAACACTGAAGTAGAAAATTTGGTGATTGTCATCTTGGCTGAGTATATCTGTTAACTAAAAATACTGGTCAACACATGGCTTTTCAAAGTACAGAGGACTTTCAACAACATTTTGTGTAACCAGCACTGGATAGCATTATCAATGAGCTGGAACAGTGATTTGGAAAGGAGAACCATGGAATCAATAAACCAGCTGGGACAACGAATCCAAGAAATATACATTTCTTGGAAAATGACAAAGCATTTTGGCAATAAGTGCTACAAAAGAAAGTCGATCTGAGAATTTTGCCAAATTCCTCAACAATACTGAGATGGCTCCTGAATAGACACATGCCTTGACCTGATTAGTAAACATTTGGGTTTTATACAAAAATCTAGAAATTAAATCTTAAAATAATAATTTCAAATCTTTTTTGTAACTCTCTTGATTGCTCTCAGTATTGTTTTCCTAATTTCTTATTGGAAGCTTAAAATGCAAGGCCAAAATACCAGCTGGCATAAATTACCTGACTTCTCTGAAGATGGACTGGTATGAACGATATAGGGCATGATCTGTCTCCTTCAACATGTCTATCCCCTATCCCCTGCCTTTAATTACAGACTGTTATTTTGGATTTAAGCGGAGTTTAAGATACGCGAGGCTACTCTGAAAAATGAAAGCTTATTTTCAACACAATGCTGAACTTTCCAGACATTTGTAAGGTGAAAACGAAGGGAAGCCCTTTGGTCTGGACTTGCACTGGCCGACAGGCAGACCACAGTGGCTCATTTGGTGGCAGCTCACCTGAGCGAGCGCAGAGCGCTTCCTGTGGCTGGGCCGGAAGGCGCGACGGGCGGAAACTGGGACTGTGCCACTTTATGGTTTGGATTGCTCTCTATAATTCTGATACAAACAGCTGATTAGGGGGTTGCCCGGCTTATCAGTTGAATTCTCCAGTTCTGGTTTTGGTGGTTTTTTGAAATGCTAAATCTTGGAAAACAAACCAGTGATGATCCTCTATGGATCCTTCTATCCTCAGTTCCTGCTGAGAGAATCTGCTCAGGCCGCTTCACCCATGGAAAAGTCCATATTCATTCTTACAGCCTGAAGCCCATGGCTAAAACCTTCCTGGATTCACTGGGAGAGGCAGCACTGCTTTCTGTACCAGCAGCCTCATGGGTGAAGTAACTCCCCAGGACTGTAAGGATACAGCGGATAAAAACTGATACAGGACAAATGCCAAGGACAGAAAGGTCTACGCAGTGAAACGATGCATGAAATATTAAGAGGGCGGTGTTTGGCAGCTTCATTAGGAGGCCAGGGGAAGCATTCTGCACACCAAGAAAGGATGAAGGCAACTGTGTCTTGGAAACTTGACAAAGAGATCTTTGTGTTCTCCTCTCTTGTTTGGTTTAACATCGTCACACTCCTCTCTCTTTCCCGGAAAATGCTCTCAGCCACAGCAGAGGACCCTGTGTTTCTGTTTGGGTGGATGTGCAGGTCTCCCTCCATCCCCTACCCCTGACACACTGAATCAGTCTCCTGCTGGATCCACATGGATTCACACAAACTATGGGAGTGGACAGAGGGAGCTCTCCTGCTCTTGTTTCAGGCAGGCTGTATATTCAGCCAGACATTTCAAGATCAATTATTCTCAAATTTGAGTTTATATACAAGCTAGTGAATGAAAGGTTTTGAAAACTTGAATGATTTTTTTTTATGGGAAAACAGAACTTTATCCCAGTGCTCAAGGGCTGATGTGTGCCTCAGTCCAGCATGGAGAGAGTTGATGGCAAGAGCACAGATGATGAAGCTCATGAATAAGTGGCAGCAGAGCCGCTCATAAATAGCAAAAAATAGTGCTGGACATTGAAGAAAATTAACTCCCTGCAAAAAGAAGAAACTTGAAAACATAATGTGGAAGAAAAAAGTAGTCCAAAGAAAGTTATTTTGATGATATTTGGGAAAACAGAATAGACAAGGTTGAACTGGATATAATCAGATCACAATTCCCTTTTTGGACATGAAAATTTGAAAATTTCAAAACCATTTAGTAATATAAACTTCTTACCCCAAAAGTGGTCGCAGAGAATATTTAGAAAATGTACTTTGAAACAGAGAATTCTAATTAGCATTCTCAATGTATTTTATTAACAATATAGACAGAAAAAAATTACAAATTGTTACTATTTCATAGACACAGATGAATAGGCAGTAAAATCTAGAGAGCTAAGGACAGAGAAAACCATTTTTAAGGTTAATTAATCATAATGCATTGAAGATATTTTTCTACATCTGTTGAAGCAGAAGTAGGAAACAGCATTGCTGCTGCTTGTCACAGAAAAGCATCCTACAGGAAAGTGCAACTTCGTTTGTCAGAAGCCTTTAAGAAATTTTCCACCACTGGTACTCATCCTTTAGGCCCCTTTGTCTCTTTCTCAGGCACCTGTTAGTTAGCTCCTTGATGGTTCTGCAGAGGTAAATCCCCTGTGTTAGAAGGAGAAGACAGCAAAGGAAGCAAGGCAGCACAGTGACTTTGCACGTCACAGGTCAACCAGTGCTTGTCTCAGTTGTTTAGGATCCTGTTTGCCTTGCAATCCAGCTGCAGGACAGATGTTTTCGATGTAGCCTCTTCTAAAGCTCTGAGAAGAGTGTAGATTTCAATTTTGTGTTATCAAGAAGAGTATTCTCTGTTGGCAGACATTCTCGTGGTCTGGCTCTAGAAATGCTCTCTCAGAAGCAGAACTGTGAACAGTCACCAGGAAACAGGGATCCCTTGCTTGCCCCTAGTTAATGCACCTGGGGTTAGTGCTTGGTTTTAAAGTGCAGGATGAGTTTAGCAAAAGAGTAGCTATAGGAGCAGAACTGCCATACTTCAGTAATTATTTTGAGTGAGGCAGATCTCCTGTGTAGCTGCACACAGCAGATGGACTGGAGGGATGCTGGTTTGTTGCTTGCATTAAAGGGGGTTTGTGCTGATTCTTCTGTTGCAGGGAGTGAAAGCCTGCAAGTGTTTGGTTTGAGAAGCGCAGTGAGGTTGCTCTCTTTGTTTCTGAATGAGTCCAAAACAAAATAGGTAAGACAAATATCTTTACTGGCAGTGGATGACTGCTCATCTGCCATATGTGTGATGAAAGAAGATTTATGTCATGGGTAATGCCCAGATTTGTTGAAAACATTGGTTGGCTTCCTCAGCAGGCCAGAAATCATCTTGCAATAAAACACAGTATGTTATTACTTCTCTGGGTTACTGCTGTTACGAGTTGATGACTGCATGACGAGAAATTTAAATTTTTCAGTGATAACATTTAACAGAGGCAGTCTCAGGAAAACAGCAGAGGCAATTACAAGCATTTGGGTGAGTGCATGGGCACTGCAGTTAGACTATTTCAAGAATCCCCTACTGCATCCATCATAAAAACAACCTCTATGATGTGAGAAGAAATATAACACACTCCATACTGTAGGTGATTTTCATTCAGTCTGTAGATTCCAAAAGTGAAAATAAGTTACATCACATCAGAATCACAGTATATCATGTCTCCAGGCTAAACTAGACGTCTTTTAAGGAGGTCCTTCAGTTCAAAACAAATTTTATTTACTTAACTAATGCCTGGAAATACCCTATAGTTTTACTGTGGAAAGGAGTTCTTTCTAATCACTTAAAAAAAAATAATTTAACTGTACTGAATGTTTGATTATACCTAATTGTCATCCCAAGCTTACACACTGAAAAAAGAAACTCCTTTTGCAAGATTCTGACTGTATTTTGTAACACATTAGAGGAACTCTCATATGGATTACATCTCCTGAGTCTGCTGGTGCCTGACATATGTTCTGTGAAAAAGAAAAATGACATATTGTTCTGTAAAACTATTCCCCGTGTCTCCCCACTTGCCAAGTTTACTATACATTATGTTAAGGGAAAAAAATGTCCAGAATATTTCAGAAAAAGTGGAACAAACAGTTGCAGTTGATTGTGGCAGCAATGAATATACTTGTAAGTGTAAATGCTGGTATCAGGAATATTCTTTAAGCTCTTTGAAACGCTTTCACTTGGCATATTTCAGATTGCCTGGTTTGTACCCTGTAGAACAGGCCCAGCCCTGTTTATAGATATAAATTGAGTGTTATTAAGGAATACTAGGTGTGATGAGCAAACCATGAATTTTAGATAACAGCTTTCACAATGCTTTTTGAAATGCATATCAATGATGCTCTGCCATAGAAACCTGTATACAAAATACCACATTTAACAGTTGGCATTAAAGAAACTTAGGTGATAATAGAGCAGAAAGAACATGTCCTTGGGCAAGTTTATAGAGTGCAGTTACATTTTAATGTGTAAAAGGTCCTTGAATGAGGAATTTTAGCTTTGTTTTCTCTGGAGATTGCAAGAGAAATAAAAAAAAAAAAAAAAAGATCCTTGGAAATGAGGATTTCAAGACTATTGTATTCCAGTATAGTCCATCAGATCCCATGTGCTACTTCTGATGCTGTTTGGATAGAAACAGGCAGAGATCAACTACTTCAAGAAGTGGAGGTGATAAGGATGTAGTGATCCTCTCCTTCTTTAGGGTCCACACCAAATTCAGGACTTAAGGTGATGTCCTCTTGCTTGGTGTCTTCAGGTCTTAGGCTCAGTCCCATCGTGTCTATCCACACTGGCTGACTGCAGTTCACCACAGCTCTAGGCTGCATTTCCCACTCATGCTGTAGTGTGCACGATGAGGTTTCTCTTTGATATCACATCTGTTTGCAGGGATATTTGGAGTCTAAACATGTTGTGGGCATGAAGATGAATTTTTGTTTAGTCCTGTTTTGAGTGCTTCTTTATCCCAGGCCCTGGCATTCATAGAGAATTTCAAATGCCCTGTCCACTAGAATGGTGACAGGATCATGCACAACCAATCCAGGAGGTTTTTGAAGCGTACTGAGGACATTTTGTTGTAGCAGGTGATGACTGAACTGATTGCTGGACCCATTACACATAAGGAAGGAAGAACTGGTTGAAAAGGTGAAGGTCAAGGGCGGCCTTGACTGGAATGACCATGAGACTTGGCAAATCCCCATGTAAGACAGACTTGGAGGAATAAGGGGCCCAGGAGAGCGAGTCAGTCTTCAAGGACAACCTCCATGGGGCATAAGAGCAGTCTACTGCAATGTATGGAAAGTAAATCAAAAGTAACAGAGGAGAAGCATGGGTGGAGAGGGGACTCCTGACCCAGCTCAGATGCACACAGGGAGCACACTGAAGGAGGAAGCAGAGGTGGCAGCCCAGAAGGTATTCAAAGACACTTGAGCATACAGAGAAAACTGCAAAATCCAAACTCAAGCTGGGTTGAAATTAGCAAATGATGTAAAGGGTATAAAAGGGCTTCTTGTGCTTATATGCCTGGAAAGAGTGGCCAGTGTCAGCCTGGGTCCAGTGACCACACAGCAAGCCTGTTGTGATGAGGAAGGTTCAAGGTCAAGCCAGGAAATCAAGCCAGCAGGTCAGGATCAGGGAGGTAGGAGACTGGGCACTGACACAGCTGCAGCACAGCTGCAGTGTCGCTCAGGCAGAGGCCAAGTGCGAGAGCCTCAGCTTGAAAGCAGCTCCCAAGGGATGGAGAGGCAGGCAAGCCTTTGCTGAGGTTGTTTCTAGCTTTATTCCCAACAAATAGCTCAGATCAGCAAAAAGGCTGACCTTGAACTCAGTCAAATAAACCCCTGAACCAACTAAAATCCTGGCAGAGGGAGTTGAATCAGGGCCCTGATGCACTACAGGCTGAGGATTTGCTGTGCAGAAATCAGTATTGCAGAATAAAACCTGGGGGACCTGGTGGACAAGGAGCTGACTGTGAGTCAGCAACATGCTCTTTAGCAAAAGGAGGCTGACAGCCCTCCAAGCTCTGCCAGCAAATGGCCAGGCAGCCTCTGAAGGGGAGGCATTATTCCCTCTGTTTGTTTACTCTGCCCCATTTTGGGCTCCCCATCACAAGAAAATGAAACACTAATGCAGGGCCAGGGGCGGGCTGCCAGCATATTGTGTGGCTGGAGTTTCTGAGAGAGGGGGGAGCAGCTGAGAGAGCTGTGCTTGTTCAGCCCTAAGGAGAGGTGGCTTCAGGGAGAAGCCCCCTGGTGTAGGCAGCTACTGAGGGGGGTGAGGAGAAGATGGAGCCCAGCTTTTCCCGGAGGTGGACAGAGGCATTAAAGATGTGTTGAAACATGAGAAATTTTGACTTGATACAGTAATTTTATTTTTTTCTGGGAGGGTGGTTGAACACTGGAGCAAGCAGGATGCCCAGGGAGGCTGCAGTGTCCCTCACCCTTGGAGATGCTCCGAGCCAACCTGCATGAAGTCCCAAGCAGCCTGCTCTGAGCAGGAACCAGAGCAGAGGGAATCATCCCACAAGTGGGATTTCACATGGCAGCAAGGTGCTTTGGTGTGGTGTTAAAATGCAAGTCTGAGGACAGAGGTTTGTAGTTAGCAACACTTCTAATTCTCAGGAACACGTACACATTATTCTGCTCCAACATCTGTTAACAATAGAATATGAAGCAATACGACTTTCTAATAGAACTGTTGAGAAGAGCAACAGATGGAAAATTCTGTGCAAAATAAGTCATATCAATATGATTTAATTTTTGTGTTTGCCTGGGACTCTGACAACAAAATGGCCTGATTCTGTGGCAGAAGTACAGCAACATTTGAGAACTGCTACGAGCCCTGTTCCCTTCACCACCAGTGAGGAGAAAAGCCCCCAAATAAAACAGTGAGGTGGCTCCACAGGCTCACTGCTGTCATCTTTCTGAACTCTCTCAGGCACAGCCTCTCAAATGCCAAACAGCATGGTGTTGCTACCACTCTTCTGCTCTTAAACTGAATCTACAGCTCCAGTGGTTAGGGTAGGCATCAGGACTAACTCCTGTAAATAAAGCCATCAGCTGTGTTAATGCACTAGGGCTGTACCGTCCCAAGGACAGCCCACTGGCCTTGCTCTTCTGGAGATGTCACTTCCCTCTGCTCTCATTTTACCTAGCTATTAAACTCAAGAATTTCTTCAGTAAGCATACTGATAAATATGGAAGTTGATTGTATTAGTTAATTACTGGTACTACACTCCCATCTGAGAGCCCTCCCATCCGCTTTGTATCTTTGGTATCTGATGCAGTGGTGAATCAAAAAAGGCAAATGCATACAGAGATAACCCATCTGATGAAGTATTTGTAGCTATTTAGCACAATGGCAACTGGGTCTGTTGTCCTTACACCTCTGAATGAAGAAACCTGCAGAAGATGTATTTGATATTTCAGTGATTTACCTGTGATCCAGTTTCACAACAAAGTGTTAAAAGAAACAGCAGTGTAGGAAGTCTTCCTTAAATACCTGCCATATATCTACATTAGGATTCATACACTACACAGGGGTATACTTTTTCCTTTACAGAAAAAAAAAAATGTTAGAGGGAATTTACATATTCCTAAGAAGAAAATTAGACATTGCTAAATTACCTTATGAGCAGAGCACTCTCAAAAAACATGAGGACAAATCGCTGGCCAAAGAATCTGGCACTTGGGGCTCCCCATTATGTCAGCCACAACATTAGAAAAGGGTCAGGGATATTCTGCAGGATCTTTTGACAGAGGAAACCATAGAGTAATTTTTAATCTTTTGATGCAAATAAATATAAAAATACACTGTCTCTACTGGCTATTTGTAAATTAAATACTGTTTGTAGAGCTGAGAGACTGGCTTTTTATAACTAATTTTCATATAAAACTTCTGTCAGTATACACTCTTTTATATGTAATTTATGCTAGTGCATAAATAGAGCCTTAATCCATGGCAAGTAAATAGCTGGCAACTGTTCTTTTAATTTTTAGGATCCTTGATTTACTGCTTGAAATTTTTTGGTAGACACAACAGACAGTTTCTAAAGCAGTCTAAAGACTTTTAACACATCTTCATTTTAATGAAGTTCAGTTCCTAATTTTGTGTACATTTGGCCTTATCACATTAAGTCTACACTCAGAAGATTACAAGAGTATGACATTTTTATGCCTGATTACAAAAGTCAGTTTCATACTGCTTTGAATAGAACTTTCAAAAAAAGCTCCATCGTAGTTTTAATGAGTACCAGATTAATCAGGTAACCTGCAACCTGCAGCATTTAAAATATACATTTGAGAAGTATGAGGAGTATATTCTAGCCTAAAGAGAAGAACTGAATTTATTCAGCAAGAAAGCATTCAATCTGGTAAGAAACTTTTACTTGCAAATGACTTGAATGAGTGATTTCCTTCTCCTGAATCCATGCATATTGAAAGATGCTGCCTGACCCTGCTGCTTCACTAAAAAATTATTCCTTAAAGCAAACTGTCTGCTGGGCTGAAAAAATCTCCACAACAATCACTAAGTGTGGGAAAGAATTGTGGGTATATTCCCTTAATATTGCCAGAAATGTTTCTTGAAACTTTCTTGGAGTTTTTTGGGTTTTTTCCTATGCAAAGGAAAGAACAGCTTCTTTCTTTTTTCCATCTTTCGTTTCTCTGAAGTTCCTAACAGGGAGGCCAGCTGCAAGGTGTCTGACTCGCATCTGAACTGGAACTGGGCAAGGACCAGCCCTTGTTTTCAAACACTCCTATGAATAATCAGCATCCACTGGAAAGCATTTGATATTTGCTGGCTGAAGGCTGATTTGGGCAGCAGACCTGAAAGGTGGCTTATTCTACTGCTAGATTCTGCCAGCTGTCACTTCTGAATTAGAAATAAATCAGAAATAGAAATTAGAAATCCACCCAGATTTTCTAAATTGTTTATGAATTGAAGTTAATATGCAAAGAAATATTATGTTTAATTTCTAAATTAATTTGCATTAAAACAATTAATAAAGCATCCAGACTGCATAGGTAAAGTAAATGTCTGGTTAAACTTTACAAAGTCCTGTAAATATTTACTAAATGCATACTTCACATCTTCTGTAGATTATGATGCAAATCCATCTAACAAACAAAAGGTATTATAGATCAGACTGCAAAGACTTGCAAATACTACCAGTAAACCAAATGCTGAGCTAATACAGCCGTATCATAAACATTTACATTTTTGAGTGTCTTATCTCTCAAAGCTCTGTAGTTTGAAGATATGCTCATAGAAGTTCCCCCATCTCCTTTGTTAAACTTCTAATTAAAGCTGACCTGATTATGAAGATCTGCCATCTCAATCTTGTTGGGAGGACACACTGATTAGAAAATCAAGGAAACCTCATTTCCATCCAAGCAATGATCTCTGCCCAGGAGTCCACTGATTAATTAATGAGTGTGTTTACCTGGCTGTGTGAGTTTGGGCAGGTTAGCCTTTGCACATAGCCGGGCTGCAAGGACAGTGAAAGCTCTGGAATGCAGCATCCCTGAACCTTAATGACAACCTAGCACAAGCATCACATGGAAGTCCTCACCCAGGCATGGCGAGGTGTCACCTTTGGTCATGTCCACCTTAAATCATCATCTGCTCTTGAGCAGGAAAACTTAGATCCCTTTACAGTGCATTTTTTAAAAAAAAACAAATAACATCAAAAAGTTAAAAAATATGTTTGTATGATCATGCAAGGAGTCAATAAAAATGTGGAACACTTGTAGATATGTATATTCTATATATATGTATTTAGTTAATCAACTCAACAAGCTTTTTGAAAGAGACTTATTTCAAATCTTGAAAGAGACTATCTTTAAAGAAACTGAATGATGAAATCACATAATGTAGGTATGTGGTGTTCTTTTAAAGTACAGTATTTTGTCTTCAAGTATTGTCTCATGACAGTATTATGGCTAAGGAGTTTAACTGGGAAATTGATCATTGTGAATTTGGTAATTCGGAAAACTTTGCATAGGGGAGATGACATAGTCACTCGTTTACAACCGGGAATGGGTGTATGTAAGATTCAAACAAGGTGATAAAAACCCCAAACCTCCAATCCCATTAAAACGGGGCTGAGAGCAAACTCTCATTGTAAGAGATGCTTTTCAAGTCTCTGAGGTGTGACAAGGTGATTATGTTGTTAGGAGATGTACTGATAGCTGCTGAGATAACATAAACCTGCTGTAACTTATTTGAAGGAACCAGGACTAAAACTGACCCAAGTACACTCAGGGGTGAGTGGAGAATTCTTGGTACAAGGTATAAACTGCAGAGAGTATCAAAGTATTCTAAAAAAAATTTATTATGGCCATAGAGTGGGAAACTTGATAGATTTTGATTTTGCCATTTTTGACAAAGCCATTGGTGTTCCCAGGGGAGAACATGTCTTTCAGCAAGCTCTGCTAACAATGTTCTGAAGGAAATCCCTTTATGGGTTTCAGGAGCATTTAAGAGGAAGATCACTTTATTAGTAGTATGCTTTACTATTAAATGAATTGTACCTAGCAAGTGAGGAATTCTGTGATACTTAAGATTTCTTAATTCACAATATGTCTGCTCCAGCTTATGGTGATGATGAGTGTTTTCTACCTCTCAAAGCCTTGCTGGAGTTATTTGGGATGGGAGATTTAGATCTGTACAGAGTTGGATTCAGGCAGCGATCCCTAAACCCTGTCATTTCATAGGGTGGTACTTGTGTGTAGGGTAAAATCTGTTTCCTGTGCTCCCTGTGAATCTCCCTGCAGAAAGCACGGATGCTTGCAATTTGCATTAGGAGGATTCAAATTCCCCCATGCTAAATACTGAACAGAATAACTTTTGTCTTCATAAGATTTGCGCCTTTGCCTTCCCTCTGTCCCTTTTATGCTTCCATGCTAAAAGAAAATCACTACATGTGTGAATGTAGCGGTATCAACTTGAAAAAAGTAATTGGCTTCTCATGGAACTTCTCTTCCTTGCTCTACCATTTCCAAGTGACAAGATGTGTGACCATTTTTTGTCTGTTTCTCATCTCCCTTTTGGAGATGTTAACCCAACTTTGCACCACTTTTACAGACCCAAACCCACATGGTTTTGATTTGGCAGAGAATGGCAGATTGCTAACAGAAAGGATCTGATGCTTGTTTTGGCATTTTGCTTGGTGTTTTTCATCTACATCTCTTGTTGTGTCCATAACGAGCTTGGTTGCAAACTAGAAACTATGCTCTGTGGTTTTTTGGACTGATAACAAATCTCATGAGGTTTGGGAATCTCACGAGGTTTAGTAAGGCTAAGTGCAAGGTGCTGCTGGAGTCCAGAAGGGGCCACCCAGTTGATCAGAGGGATGGAGCACTTTTCCTATGAACAAAGGCTGAGAGAATTGGGTTTGTCCAGCCTGGAGAAGAGAAGGCTTTGGGGTGACCTAATTGCAGCCTTCCAGTACCTGAAAGGAGCCTACAAAAAAACATGGACAGGGACATTTTACCAGAACATGTAGTGACAGGGCTAGGGGGAATGGCTTCAAAATGAAAGACAGTAGGTTTATATTAAATATTGTGAATAAATTACTTGCTCTGAGGGTGGTGAGGCACTGGCACAGGCTGACCAGAGAAGCTGTGCATGCCCCCATCCCTGGAAGTGTTCAAGGCCAGGTTGGATGGGGATCTCAGCAACCTGGTCTAGGGGAAGGTGTCCCTGCTCATGGCAGGGAACTTGGAACGAGATGATCTTCAAGGTTCCTTCCAATGTAGGCCATTCCATGATCCTTGAGATGGAGCTGCCCTGATGGCACTTCCATTCTCCTCTTACCTGATTCAGATGAAGTAGATTTTTGGATATTTTTTCATTTGGCATCTTACTCCAAAGCATTAATAAATCTGGGAGAAAATGAATGCTTGTAGGTCCAATTCAATTTACATGAGACCTCTTTTACTGCCAGTACGTAAGAGCTGAATTGTGTAAGTATCTGTATCAGTTTTAAAACTCCTTTACATTATTAGACTGGTAAAAAGATGACTAATGAATATTCACCACTGGTAAACTACAATGGAAGACTGAGTAGGAATCTTCATCTCTAAGTTAGCTGTTTTTCAGTTGCTCTTATCTACAAAACAAATGCTCATCTCCCCCACCTCCTGCAAATCCTCTAATAACAGTTCCTATGCTAATCTTTTAGATATAATTTAGGTCAAAGTCAGCCATTTTCATGTTATGCAAAACTTAAAGAAAAAGGCTTTGTGTCTTTTGGATTACATGTAGAACAGCTGATTCTGACAAGTCCAAGTATCAGTTGCTTCATGGCTCTAATTTGGAATGGAAAACCAAAGAGTAAAGAAAAGTAAACTACACTCATAGCTTCAGAATATACTAAATTAATCCATTTTATGCATATCTAGAGGTTTTTCTTTCAGTTTTTCCTTCTTTCTTGATTCTCTTCCAAGGAAAAGTTGAAACCGAGGCAGTAGCAAGAGGTGGTTTTGAACACCAATACCTTTCCCAAAACATCATCTTTCATTAGAAGCTGCTGTGGTTGCAAAACAGTGTTGAAAACATGAACTAAGTGTAACCTGGGCAGAAATGTCTGCTTAAGCTTTCACAGAGTCTGAAATAATAGCTCCGAGAGATGTGAGCCTCATCTCAACAGGGTGTTCTCTCATATGCCTTCTATTTTAAAGTTGAACTTTCTCTACTCTTCCTGCTCTTCCAGGCAGGCAAGGTTTAGTCACTGCATGCAGTCAATTTACTCCAGTGACAAGGCATGTATTTACTTTGGGAAAGAAACCCTACCTATTTTTTCTCCAATTATGATAAAATGAAATCTAGGGGACCCAATGGTCCTATCTGCCAAGACAGACCCTAGTCCAAGAGTGGCTGGAATTGCATGGTAGGTCAGCCTGACAGGCCGCCAGACTGTTCCTCTGTCTGCAAAAGTGGTAAGCATCAGCAGCTTAAGAGAAGAGAGAAATAAATATACACTAGACTTATAAAATATTTATTGTAATTCAAAATACAGATTTACTGAAATCCTGAGTTTTTTGGAGGTGGAGTGTTGGGGGTTTTTTTTGGTTTTTCTTCTTTCTTGTGCACGTCAAATGGAAATTTTCCATAAGTAAAATGTCTCAATATTTGGATAATCATCTGATCCAAACTCAATCTTGTTAAAGTATTGGCCATTTTTTTTGCAGAAGAGACTTTCACATTCTGTGTGCTTTGCAATAGGTCTCGGGGGAGAGATGGAGGGCAGAAGGGAGGCAGGCAGAAAGACAGAGGTACAGACATGACTGGGGTTGTGCCCCATATCCTTCCCCGTGTGCTTCTTCTCCTTTTGGTTCTGTAACATCCCCAAGTGCTGGATGCCTTACTTTTCCCACCCCCTTGGCTAGAGCAGACATGGACATTGCTCCCTTCTCTCCAGACTGATCCCAGAAGAGAAGTTCAGATTCACCAGTGCTG
The DNA here is from genome assembly GCF_015832195.1 of Motacilla alba alba. NCBI lineage: Eukaryota > Metazoa > Chordata > Aves > Passeriformes > Motacillidae > Motacilla > Motacilla alba. The sequence continues at coordinate 22,012,864 of NC_052023.1, forward strand.
CCTGCTGTGAGGGCCCGTCATGATACACAAAAACCCACATTTAATTTTTTTTTTTTTTTTAAAATCCTCAGCTACATGAAGTGCATTGTTATATGTTAAGGATACAAAGCCCCAAGCAATTTCATTTACTTCAGTGGGAGTTGCAAATACTGGCTGCTAAAACACAGCCAAAAATTACCACAGAATGAGGACTGGGAAAGTAAGTACTTGAAACCCAAGACAATCCCCAAGCTAAGGTTACTGCTACAACATTTTGTTGCACATCTATATGGTTTATTATTAGTTAATCTATGTCCTCTGAGGTGTGTAGGATGTGCAATGAAGCCAAAACAATATTGGTTTGGAGAAGTTAATATTTGTAATTTCCTGACTTTTGAATATTTGATTTTTCAGCCCCACTAATGCACTAATGCTGTTTTATGTGTTTAATATATAATTGGCTTGAATTTTTTTTCATCTTTTCAACTGTTGATACGATGATTAGCTTCTGGAGGAAGAGTGAAAAGAATGACGTTTTTTCCTTGGCCCAGTACCACAGAATCTATTTTATGCACTTTTTCATTACAGTGTTACTATGTTGGTGAGGGAAACTTGGTGTAGGTGGGAATTTGGCTGCTCAGTGCCTCTCAGATGAATGAGACTTGGAAGCCTCTCAAGGACGGTGTTATTTTTATTTCCTTTCCAAACTCGAGGGAAGCACTCGAAGATTGAAAGCTTTCTGTGTGTGTTTACAGGACGGTGGGTTTGCTCCAGCCGTCCCTGCTGCACCAGCTCTTCAGCAGTTTGGGGTAGTGTTTGTTTAGCACTCGATAAAACAAAAAGCTAAGCAGATTACAGCAGGTTAAATGAACATTTATGACCTTTAGTACGAAAAGCTCCACTTTCCTGCTGTCGCATAAAGAACGTGAAAGTGCTGCTACGATGTGTCAGTGCACAGCCGAGCCGGACCCACGCTGTGAGCGGCTCTAGCAGCGGGTGAAGGGGCCCGTGAGGTGACACATGACGGTCCCCACGCGCTGCCCTGGCCCACCGGCCGGGCCCCGGGCAGGCTTCGCAGCGCACCTGCCGCGGAGGGCACGGGCTGCCCGCCCTCCCCCGCCGGCCTCAGGTGACACCAGCCCCGGCGGCTCCCCGGGCCGCCGCGGAGCTTCCTGGTTCCCAGAAGGTGCCGGAGCGGCTGCAACAGGAACTGAGAGACAGGGGAGGAGGCGGTGCCGCGCTCCGCCGCAGTCGCGGCCCGAGCCGGGGGAGCGGAGCGGAGCAGCCATGGGCCGCCGCCCGCCGCGGCGCTGAGCCGCCCCCGCCGCCCAGCGCTCCGCGGCCGGCGCTGCCCCTTCGCCCCTGCCGGGCGGGGCGCTTGTCCCTGGGGGCGCCGGGGCCGCCGCCGGGGCCCGCGATGTGACCATGGACAGCAGGTTCAAGTGAGTGCTGTGTGCGCGGGGCCGCGGCGGGGCTGCGGGGCGCGGCGGGCCGGGCCGAGCCGAGCCCCCGCGGCGGACAGGCGGCGAGCAGGCCTCGTGGCAGCCCCGGTCCGCCGGGCCCGGCGTGCGGCGGGCGGGGACGGGAGGAGGGGGAGCCCACCCGGCGGGAGCGTGCGAGGGGCCGGGCGCGTCCTCCGCGGCCGCTGAGTGACAGCGGGAAGGGCGGGCGGGAGGCGGCGGGGCCGGAGCCGGGGCGAGGCGGGACCCGCGGCGCGGGGGGAGCGGCGGCGCCCCCCGACCCGGCCCGCGGCGGCGGGGAGGAGGAGGAGGAGGAGGAGGAGGAGGAGGCGGCCGCAGCCCCGCCGGCCGCTCCCCCGCCCCGCGCCGCCTCCCGGCCCCGCGGCGGCCCCGGCATCGCCCGTCCGCAGCGGCGCGGGGGACGCGCTCGGCAGCCGCCGGCCCGGCCGGGCAGAGGCCCCGGCGCCGGTCGGGCTGTGCCCGGTGAACGGGGCCTGTGCGGGGGTGGCAGCGCGGTCCCGAGGCCGCCGGGCCCAGCAGAGCTGCCCGCAGTGCCCCTGCCCGCCGCGGGCCGAGGCTGTGACAGGCATCCCTGTGGGAGATCACAGAATTGTCAGGGTTGGGAGGGAGCTCTGCAGATCATCCCGTCCTCCCGCCTTGCCAAGGCAGGGTCATGTAGAGCAGGTGACACAGGAACACTTTCAGGTGGGTTTGGAATGTCTCCAGGGGAAGACTCAACGCCCGTCCTTGGGCAGCCTGTTCACTGCTCTGCCGCCCTCAGTGTAAAGAAGTTCTTCCTCACGTTCAAGTGAAACTCCTTGTGTTTTAGCTTATGGTCATGGTTGCGGACCACCCTTGTGTCATTACGAGGTTCTCTGGGTGTTTGGGAGCACTGCCTGGACGTCCAGGCTGCCCTCCGGCAGCGGCCGCCTGCTCTGGTGACATTGAAAGTGACAAGATGTTACACACGGGTTTCGGCAATTGACAAACAGCTTCGTGTCTCTCTGCGCTGAGCAGGCTGGCACCGCGGAGCTGGCAGGGAAACGAGAGACGAGAGACAGGCTCACAATTCTCAGATTAGTTTGACACATTTTTGACACTTCTGAGCGTAGTGGGATGTGAAAAGTAAACTTCGAAGCATTTTCCTGCAAAAGCAGTTTTAGAGTACTACGGTGAAAGACAGAAGGCAGTATTACTTCAAAGACCTTTTTTGAGTGTAACTCATCTAGGAGTTGAGTTAGAAGCACTCATTTGGTGATTGTAACACAAACTGATTCACATTAAAAAAACCCAACCTGAGAGGATAAACCGAAGGCCTAAGCTGTAGCAATGTCATGGGGAGATGTCATTTCTTTTAAATGAAGGATTTTTGTAGTTCAGTTTTCTAGGTGACTCAACCAAGCATAGCCTTATCAGTTTCATTCTGAACCTGCTCACCAGCCAGAGGAACAATGGACAGTTTAACATCAGAGTAAATCTCCAATGTCCTGGATTTATGCTGTTGTAACTCAGACCAGAATTTCATCTTCTATACGCAGGATCAGTAGATAAAGGATTTCCCCAACATAATGCTTTAAAATGCAAGGAAAAGAGAATGATATGGGCAGGTTATGTCTTCATAATCTGAATTAGACTATAATTGCGTATCTCAATCGATGATGTTGCTGAGGTCAGTGAAAGCATGTACTGAATCAATTAATTTGTGACAGCTGAGTTTTTCCCTTGCTCAGCCTTTGGATTTCATTCAATACTTTATTTAAAGAAACAACAATGTTTTAATTTGCTGTATGCTTTATGGGAAGCATTCTAGAAACCTGGAACCAAGTCTTGTTTTTTTTTTTTTCCTATGCCTAAATCTCCAGCTGATTTCAGTGGGAGTGTTACACAAGACAGGAGTTCCAGTGTGAGCCTTTTATGTGGTTAAATAGATAATTGATATGGGTGCGGTTATACCGCTTGTTTTTAATATAAATAGCAGTGTGCTTGGTAGGCAGAGAGGGGTGGATGGCATGGTAATGGCATTTAGACCTGTTTCAATGAATATGTAGTTTGGGATTAGGTTGAGCGTTAATTGCTGTTGGCACATGCAGTTTGTTATTATCATCAGGTGGAAGAGGCGCCGCTGCCCTTGATGGCTGCTGCAGATAGGCTCCTGGCTAGCTCGGCTCCTGGCCATCCCCGCTTAGTGCACTCGTGTTGGCTCTCGCAGTGAGTCACGCCTGAGGTTCAGCCTTTGGAGTCCCAGCTGGCGATCAATATCTGGTCAAAGAGGAAGCCAAACGATTCTCGGCCTTGGGGTGGTAATCAGGTGCATTTACAGGACAGTGGCCAAACACAGGGAATTAAAATGGAAGTCTAATGATGGGCTGTTCCTACTTAGTAGAAATAAGACATAGCTTTAGAAAAGGCTGCCTGTGACTCCATTAATGTTGCAGATTGATTGATTGATAAGAAGCTAAGTAGCTCTTTTTTCTCAACTGTTAGATGAGGTGTGGTGGAGTGACTTAAAAGCTATTTGATATGTAAGGCAGTGACAATATAATGTAAATAAATCACACAGTTCAGCTTGTTTATCTCTCTTATTCCTTTCTTAAGGCTGTATAGGGAAATGTGACTTTTTGGTTCTTCCTTAGAACTAATCTGAGTACTAATTATGTTTCAATGATATTTTAATTCTATTTGTTATTCTACAAAAAGAATGGAAAGGATATAATGGTAGAAATAAGATCTGAAATATGTATATGGTAATTGATTGTGTTTGTTTCTTCTAGGGAAAATCCAGAACGTACCTTTGATTTGGTACTGAAAGTAAAATGCCAAGCTTCAGAAAACGAAGGTAATACACTGTGCCTATGATATTTATATAGAGAAATGAGAGCTGGAAAAAAATACTTGGCATCCCAATCTAGTGTTGTTTTACAATTTGATTGCTTTTGGACTGAGATTGTGTTAGATAATGTGCCTATGATTATTTTCTTGCTTTTTAAAATCTATCACTTTGTAGTTGTTGTGGGGTTTTGTTATGTTTTCATTTTAGCTGTTGTAAAAATATTTTTGTTCTCCATGATATAGTTGCAAAACTTGGACTTGAAATGTATTTTCTACTCTTAAAATGTTAATTTTGTGTAAGATTTCATTGTAGAAGAACAGTTAACTTCTGTCTATCAGGGGAATGTTAATTTTGATCAGTGTGATACGGAGAAAGTAAGTTATTTTCTGAAAAACAATAGGAAGAGACTTTGTAGCTCGTGTTTGGCAGCTGCCTTGGTTTGCTACACCAGACAAACAGCAAGGAGAGCTGCCTTGAGCTTGTATCAGCCGTCACTTTCACATCTCTATAAACACGAGGTAAAAGAGATGTAGTAGTGCAAGAGTTGTCTGAGAGAGGCTTTTTTTTTCCTCTTGGGTGAAAAGAAGATGGGCTTCCCAGTACTGAAATTAAAGTGACCTCTTGAAAGTCCACTGGGGGAACTCGGTTCATGTTCTCATTTGAGGTTGTTGGCCTTACAAAAGCAAAGGGAGAGGAGGAGTCTTGTCGGGGTTGTATTGTAGTCATGTTAGTCTGTGACAGCTGTGTCTTAATCACAACTACAAAAACAATAAACTACATCTTAAAATAGACTGTATTTCTTGTCCTGCTGTGCTAATGGATACTGTTTCCAGAGTGTACTACTTTAACAAGTAAGAGGCCTGTAGAAGTTTATAACCCAATACTATTCCTTTTTTTTTTTTAATATTTCAGGCAGTGTTTCTGTTAGTATGAGTCATAGGAATGTGCCTAATATGTTTGTAAAAAAACCCATTTTTGTTGAAGCTAAACAAAATTGTAGGTCTTCAGGTCTTTTAATTATTTTTGTTACCAGCCAGCATCCTCCAGTTTACCACCTGCTTTTCTGATTTGCTGTTGGTATTGTCATAGTTTGGCAAATCAGGTGGACTTTGCTAACTATGACCATTGTTGTAGCTTGTGTCACATGGCACTCAGCCTACTTTTCTCTCCTTTTTGCAGTTTTGCCTTAGTGATTTCATAGATGATGTGTGGGAACCCTGCTTAGCTACTTGACTTTGGATTTGTTCCTCCTTGCATTGTGCTTTTAGTCTCTGCCCCCACCCAATATCCCTTCCTTGGGGGTCTGTTCACGTCTTGGCTTAGGCCCCGCTTCTGGCTGCAAATTTTATTCCCCTTCTTCCTTTCCCCCTTGAGAGATAGACTGTTGGTAATCCTTCCAGATCTTCATCTCGAAGTCTTGAAAAGTGTGGGCTTTTACTTCTGTGATCAGAACATGGATTTATATCCTTTTAATTCCTTTTATCTTCTGTTTGACTTCTCATTTTTCTTGTGCATCTTTCTGCCACTGCTGCCATAACGAACCTCTTCCCCTTGTGTGCAGCTCTGTGAATGACTGCCTACACCTGAATTTTGGTGATAGGAACTTCCCTTGCCTCTCTTGCTTGGTAGCTTTGCTGTTTATCACTTGTCCTCGTGGAGAGAAGCATCTTTAAGAAATCTGTGTGTTTCCTCGCACTGTGACATGAGTTAATGTGGGGACTGTGTTTCTGACTGTATTGTGGTTGCATTCTCTGCTATTCCCCTTTTTGTCACAATTGCTTCTATGCTATGTGGGCTCAGTTGCTCTTGGTTCATGGGATGGCCAAAGATAGGAAGGAGGTTTGATACCAGTAATTTTTTGGAGTCTGCAGTGTGTAACTGGTGAGGGGCTTAGGGGGTCTTTAGCTGGCCTGGAGCTTGTGTTAATTCTTGCATGCATCCACACATCAGGACAAAAGTACAGTCCCCTTTTGCCAATCTAACAGTGCTGGCTGAATATTCCAGTTACCATCCTGTTGTACTTGGTGACCCATCTGGGATTTGTTTTAATGTCTTTCATATCATATCTAATTCAGATAACAAACTCACTGCAGTGAGGGCTTGACATCATATTTACATATGGTATTATGAGCACAGTGATGTATCAAATTAATATATCTGAATGTTAAACTTATCTAAAGGAAATTCACAAGGGACAAAAGTGTATTGTCTTCACTGCCACTTTAGAAATGGAGCACAGGGCTTGTCATGCAAAACAGGGAGCTTTCAAGGTTGGTTTATTATAAGGCCTAACAAATTTGACAGTTACCCTGTATTGTAGGTCTTGCCTTTAAATAGATTTTCATGCTAGGATAATCTTTTGAATATATCATACTTGAAAACATGATCCATTCACCTGGTTCTTTGCTCATGCCTCTTTCTTTCTTATGAAAGAGATTTGTGTTTAAATAGGGGCTTTCTCCCTCGCATCCCATCTGCTCCTTGTACTTGATCCTGAAGCTATGTCAGGACTGAATTTGTGACATCACTGTCACCAGTGTTGCCGTGGAAATATCACAGCCACAAAATTATGATCTCCCTGCATGAGTGAGCAGCAGGAGAAGCTGACTTAGGAGCGAGGAAGACCTTAATGTGACCCGTGTATCTCTAAGCTTTTTCTTTTCAAGCTTTGCTGTATTCTCTGTTCTCCTGTGTTTTAATTTCCCTGTGCCAATGTATAACTGTTCTAACAAATCAAAATGGAGGTGGCCTTGCTACATGTGGAGCTCTTACTAAGATATTTTTATGAGGATGCTAAATGTCTGCAACCATCTGACATGATTAAGAATTTTGCTATTAAAATTGTTTAGCACATTTGGAAAAGTAGTTTTTCATAACTTCTTAATTTCAACATAGCTCTCCAGGAATGTCAGTTTTTCAGACATTACATTGTCCTAGGACAGTTCCAACTGTAAAGGATCATACATACATGAAACGCAGCAGCATATAGTTTCTTCTTTGTGTTAAGAATTTTGTTCTTCAATTATTCCACTAATTATTTTCAACATAGGTGTTTACATTGAGTAGAAACCAAATAGATTTCATGTAAGTTAGTATGAATTTATCACTTCATGTTTGGTAGTAGCTCTTGAATTGGTTAGAGGCTCAGTTGTGCTAGCCTGTATTTATTTATAGGTGGATCAGAATTTTGTTTCCCACTGGATACATGGTTTCTGGATTTTTTGTGATTTAAGAGTAGCTGGCATACTTGAATAATGCACAGTAGCATTGCTAGAGCAGTGATCTTCCAACTCTCTCCTCAGACAGGAGAGGAAAAAAAGGATACTCTCTACCTTAAGTATTTCATAATTCCCTCAACAGTTTAGGATATATGCTTACTATATTTTCAGAGTAAATATCCAAAGAGGAGACAAAACCCTTAAGACCAACATGAGATTGTAGCCCAGGTCATAACTTTGAGTCCTTTGCAGTGCTGAGGATAGTAAACATCAATTAGTAACTAGTTGACGTGACAGCTTTTACTTAGGAAAATCCATAACCTGTTTCTCACAAGACTTTTGAGATGAATTGGCTTCTGTTCAGCAGAGTTTGCTAAGTGACTGGGACAGAAGTGCTAAGCTATTCTAACAGCCTGGTATTTGTTAATTGTGAATTTGGCTTGCAATGTGAGTAGCACCTTAGAGAAAAAAGTTTTACACTGCCTTCCAGGCAGTTGCATATTTTTGTAATTCTTTTCTGTGTTATTCCTTAATGAACAGCGAACAAGAAGTAGCAAAAATGTGTGCTCAATTTAATATCAGCAGCGGGCCTTCTGTATTAAATTTTCACTTACAGACCCATAGGGCAGCTTGATAACAGATATTATCAAAACTGCTGTGTTATGTTAAGGACAAGAATTTCTCTTTAGCTTTAGGGTGAAAAGCTTTTTGCACTTTGAGCTGAGTCACTCTTACTGGGTGTAATCAGGAGTAAAGCAGTGGTTCAGTTGTCCTAAGTGCACAGTCTTACATAAGGCTATTGCTCAATAGCTGCACCTACAGCAACTTTACTCTTCTGGCACTCTTGTCCCTTGAAAATTACACTGCAGCTGGCACTGGAAGATGGGGTTGGAGCCCAGGAATTGTCTGAACAAAGCTGTCTGCAGCCCTTTTTTTTTGCTATCCAGATCCTTCTATCATGAAAAGTAAGTTGAATTTCTGGAAGGTCGATGTTTTTGAACTTTTCCACAGGACATGGCCAAATTAATAGTGCCATTGTAATGTCTGTGAGGAGCGTATATTTATCTGTGTATCTATGAGTACACAAGCATGTACAGTTTGTGCAGACATACCTCTAAGTGTGAACTGTGCGTTTGAGTTAAATGGGCAGAGATGAAGCTGGCAATTTAACTCAGTCTATAAATTTTATATCCTGTGTATTGGTTCTATTAAAACTGGGTTGCAGGTGCAAAAGGCAGTACAGATCCAGCAGCCAGCAGTAGAAAAGCAATGTGCAACAGCTTCTGTGAACATAAAGTTTTCAGCGTTTCTGTCCACAGTTTCCCGAGAAGATGACTCAGATTGGTTTCAGTGTGGTGAAGGGAGTGCTGTTTGCTATACCTTAATTTTCTTTGATTATAGCACATTAAAAAAAAAGCCAAAAACAACAGGCTCCTTGGAGGCTGCAGGTAAATCCAGAAAAGTCAACCACTGAATTGTGGTTTGGGTCTAAAGCAGTCCTGACTGTTAAAATTTTACTTGAAAACCTTTTTAAAGTACTAGTTCATTTTCTGTCCAATCTAAGAATAATTGTTGGAACACCCTTGAAATTTGGTTGCTTTGTCTCTATTTCTTTTTTAAATGCTAAGAAGTCTTATATAGCTCTAGGGCTAGATAATGTGATTTCCAGAGAAGGTGTTAAATAGGTTGTGTTGAATTGCATTAATAACTCCTATAGTTTATTCTGCCAGAATGATAATAAATCTTAGTGATGTGTGATCTCCAAATTATTTTTCTTTAAAAGGCCTTATATTCATTAAAATTTCAAGAAAAAGGCACAAATACAGTTTGTGTGTTGCTAGAGTTAAAAACTGTATGCATTAAGTCCAGGAATTAGTTTAGAAATGCAAAATTTTTTGTATGGGGTTTGATTGCTCTCTGCTAAGGTACTAACAAAATACGTAATCCAGAAAGGTCCCAGTTCCAAAAACCAGTTTAATGCAGTTGGTAGTTTTGTCCAAGGGTAACCTGTCTTGCTTTGGTAAGGTTTTGATTTAGTCTTCCAAAGCTGCCCGTAGGATTGTGGACAGAGGAAGCACCACTTTTTCTTCTTCTGTTTTTTCTTCACTCTAGAGAGTTGTTTGTTAACCACATACTGAGCGACTGGGTGTAACATGCTGATCAAGATAACTTCTTTCCTCTGCTCTACATATTTTTGTACAGCATCTCTTGAACCTGATGAAAAAGATAATTCTATCAGAGTAACACATGAAGAAGTCTGCAGGAGTTTTTAAGAGCAGTGAAAACTTTTGATGCAGTGTTTATATGCTGCTGACCTTTCCCTGTTGGTTTTAGTTGGAAGGGTACTAAATAAGTACTGTCCCACAGAAAATTAGGTTTCTCTACTTTTTTAAAGCATGCTCTGTTCTTCAGGTGACTGTGGAGAGCAACTGTATGTTGCTGTGAACTAGATAAGCTTCCTTAAAGTATCTCATTTATGTGTATATTTTAGTCTCAAATACTGTATTAATGTATTAGAATTTTTCAGTTGGTAAAATGTCATTTGACAGCATTAGGTATCTGCTTATAGTCTTAGCTTAGATGCAGTTTTTGTGTATTAGGAAAAAATACCCTTTGTTTTTATAGTCTTCAGAAGTTTCATTGAGCTTAACATCCGTTCCCCTGCCCCAACTCATTAACTCATATGTTATTTAGGTTAGTGCTGCTTCCCTGTAGTGGTTTCTTGCTTTTCTGCTGAAATTTCAAAGCTAAAAAGGACATGTAATCTAGCCTGGTTTCTCTATAGGATTGATGGATGAGGAGAAGGAAATATCACAGTATTTTGTTGAGGGTTCTGTAAATGCTTTGAAGACAAAAGCAGGTAGTGTATGAAAAGCAGGTAGAGCATCACTTGTGTCCTTTAGACAAAACCAAGGAATCTAAGCCAGAGTTTGGCTGAAGTTCTCTAGTGTACCAACACCAAGATAGCTGTAAATCCTTCATAAATTATAATCTTTAAACCCTCCACTTGTAGCTAAATGAGTAATTTCATTGTGTTCAAATTTCTGGCGTTTAATTGGAAAGCCCCTGAGGGTAGGTATGAACAATGTCTTCTGTGTGTTTGGACTGTCACTAGCACAGAGTGGGTGTTGGAAAATTATGAACAACAAAACCAATTAAGACAAGAATGATTTTGCATCTAAGATAAAGATTGGCATTTTGATGCTTTTTACCTTTTCCTTCTTTTCTCCAGAGACTGAGAAATGCAGTGTAGTCTCTACAGCTTTCAGCTTCTCCACAGAAGCAAAAATGTGGAGGAAAATGTTGCTACTTTTTAGTGTCTCATTTCCTACAGATCTTTTTTGTCCACCAACCTCCAGAGATTCTTGGATGTATGTGTAATTTGGAGGTGGGTGCAGATATGTGCGTGTAGGAGGGGAAGGGGTGAGAGCTGCTGGAGAAATAGGTCAAGGAAGCCCTTTCTCCTATCTCGCCTGCATTCTTTACCAGGGTGAAGAGACCTTAGTGGGGAGGGCCGACCCTGCTCCCCAGCAGCCAGAGGACAGTCCTGGGAGGAGTGGCAGGCTCTGCTCTACTGCAGGGATTCCAGCTGCAGTAATGTGGGGGCAGGCACTGTGCTATCAGTGCTGGTAGAGATGAAGTATTCCCCTGCAGGCACTTGCCCGGCTGTGTCAGTTTTTCATGTAATGCCATATGCCACTTTCAGCAGTGTGATCGGGTTGTGGGCAGTGAAATTAAAAGGGAAAAACTCGATGAGTTACGGAATACAAATACTAAGGTGGTTTGCAAAGGATTTTGTATAAAATTGTCGAATAAACCAACTAAATATAAGGTGAAAACAGCAATGTGTGTAATGCAGTCAATCGGTATGAAAGTTGATGTTCTTGTGCTTTTTTCAAATTTAATTTTAGTTTCGTTTTAGTACTTCACTATTTGAGATGGCTGCCTGGGGGATAGTTTGTGGGCTTTTAAATTGCTTGCATTCAGAAGTGTTAAGAGTTTGCATATTTTCCTAAGCTAATGTCAGCATGCTTCAGCCCTCCCACACACTGAACAGCCAGCCCATCGTACACACAGATTTATCTTTCATCAGTGGGATATTTTATGCTGCTTGCTCTCTTTCTGTATAGTGTTATGACTTTTTTTTTTTTTTTTTAAGGATTTAAAATCTGCCGGAAAAAAAAACTTTGAAAACTGGTTAAACTTCCAAGGTTTAAAATGCCTTTTTTTGCAAAGCTGTAAGACACTTCCCTGTCTACCACTAATTTGAAGAGGCTGAAGTGTAGGGTTTCCTGTCTGGTTAACAAAAATAGTTTTTTAAATTCTTTTTCCTTTGCCACGAAGATATTATCTGGAGAATGGCAGATACGTGTAGATGCATGTGCTCATCATCCAACTGTTGAAATAGATACTTCTGTATATAAATAAAATAAAACATGATCAGGGCTACAAAGGGAAGAGTTACATAAGTTTTTGTAAAGGGCTTAAAAACTCCTGAAGCCAAGTGAAGTGCTATTTTTATTCCTTAAAGTAATGTAGTAAGAGCGATTTGAGCCTGGCATTGCTTTGCAACTAGTATGTTAAGAATCTTTATTTTTTATGACAGGCTGATGTGTGATAACTCCAAGATCATGGTAAAAACATGATATTTACAGGCAAATACTTAGGATGGAAGATTCTATGTGACGGACAGATAAAGTAATAAAATGCTGAAAACATTAACTTCTGATATTTGCCTTAAATATTTTTCCATGTATTTTGGAGAATTGTAGCTTTTTGCTTATAACTGAATAATTTGGGTGAACAAAGACTTTTTATATTTTGTGTATCTGGTTTAGGAGAAAATTTTAAAACTTAGTACTGATCTTTATTTGGAAAAAAGAAGAGAAAAAGCAGAAGTTTAGAAAAAAGGCCTGAACAAGATTTTGGGTGTGGTATCTGCGCTTCCTGCACTGGGATAACCAAGGCAACAGTTTATAGTCCTACTGTGTTCCTTTGCAAAATTCTCAGTCCTTGTTTTGGAAGGTTTTGTCCAAGTGTTAAATCCTTAATTAGAAACAAGGTTCTAACAACGCCCTTAGATTATGTTTCCTGAATCTGGTTTCTTTATGCATTTGAATGGGTATTCAGATGTAGATTGAAACCTAGCTAAAATTAAAAACTTGTGTCTGAAAAGAACATATTGGTTAGGGTTTCTCTGGGACATATTTTTAAAACTTTTGTAGTTAATGGCAATTAACTACATAGAGGCCTAATCATCATAACCAAGGTATTTTTCTGGAAGTGGTTTAACACTGCATTGTTCCTTAAACTCAGAACCATAGAATGACACAAATACTTCCTGTCCATCTGTCTTAAGATGCTGTTCAATATCAAGGGTTTTATTTGTTGCACCACTTGAACCTGTATTAGAGCACATATAAATATTGTTAAGTTGTGTTGTCATTGTGTGGATGGGGTGCAGTGTTTACTTTTGGGAGGAGGCAGTTCTTTTGCTGTGTCAAAGGGCTAGCTAAACACAAAAATCTGCTTAGTAGTTAAATACTGGCTGCTAAATCTTGAATTTAACTGTACTGAGATAGTTGCACTTGACACTAGAGAAGCCATGCTGATAATGATTGTAGGCATGGCATTATTTCCTTTGAAAGTTACAAAGAAAAGCTTAAAATTTTAAGGCAGTTGTTTCCAGGAATGAAATTGAGTTATTATGGAACAGTGGTACTTTTTAATATCCTCAGGTTAAGATGCATTGCAAAAAAACCAAAAAAACAAAGGTAAGAGTGATTTGTGCTACATCGAATATGTTGTGTTCTGTTTAAATGCAAAATAAGAAAAAGTAGCAGCATAAAGGTAAAGGACAAGGGTTGTGTGGTGATTGCAAACTTACCTAGGAATCTGGAAGTCTATCATGAGTTTGAAATAATGGAGTGAAACCACTGTGCCTTTAGAGTGTTGAGAGGGAAACAGCTACTGTAATGTAGTCTTGCTGGCAGGAGCTGATCCTTTATGCATCCTGTTCCCATCTTCTGGAGGTCATTTGGCTCCTAAGCTGTGTTTGCTGTTTGTATTTCACTTCAAATAGCTGGCACTGCTCAAAGCATGTGAAGGAAGCATCCTTCCTGCTTCTGGTGGCACCTGGCAGGCCGGCTCGGTGGGCATGCTCGCCATCCAGCTGCTGGGGCTGCCTCTGGAGCTGACAGGAGAAGTTCATTATGCAGGTCACAGAGGGAGGGACTGATGGGATTTTCATGCCATTCAGTGTAGCATTGGATGTTGATTCATCTCTTAGTGTTGATTTCAAGTATGTCAGGTTTTTTAAAGTAAATGTATTTCCAGTTCAGGAAGCTAAACACAGCTAGGTATGCCTTTACTCTGTCCTACTATCTTCCTGTTGGCTTTGTGTTGGAATCTGTTTGGGTTTTGTTAAACTCCTGTCCTGTTTTTGAAGAAATGGGTTTGACAGCTGTAGTGGTTTTTCCCAGTTTTTCTCTTCACAACAAAATTTAGCTCCTAAGAAAAAACCCACATACTCAAAGTTAGATCCCCGTCACCTGTGGGCAGCTGTAGATTTGGAGATGGATTAAATTTTCATTTTGTGTAAACAAAATTCTGGCTAATGACCACAATTTTACTAAATTGGTATTATGCAGTAATTCATAGAACTGAAATAATTAACAGCATTGTGACACAGCAGAGGAAATTCTGATGAATTTTGTGTCCAGGAAAGACTTTTGCTGGTATTCATCCTCTAGGTAACTTTTCCCTCTAAGAATACTGCCAGCTTAACAAGAACTTCAGTTTCCTAGTAGCTGATGAACTTTTGCTGTCACTTTAGAGGAGGCTGTGATGTCAGTGGTTCTGTGCCAGGACAAGTAAAGTTTCCTGACACTGAAACTGAGTTAGGTGAGGTTCTGAGCATTCAGTTTCAGTTTCATTCAGGCATTTTTAATTGGTGCATCTGAGTAAACCTGTTTTAGATTCTGGGAATGGGCATGTTGCACGCAATGTAAGTATGTGTTTCCATCTGCTTTAACTTGGGTTTGGAGCCCTCTAGCACCTTACTAGTTCTAGTCTAAAAATGCTTTTACAAGTGTCAGGCAAGAAAAAAAAAGTCAGAGCTAGCAAGTGTAATTAATAAGTAAGGAATTTATAAAGAATTTTTTTTTTTGGTCTTGATAGAATATGTTGTATTATACAAATAATGATTTAAAAGATAGATTCTTTTGCATTCTGGGTGTGATGTTAGAAGTCAATACTATGACACTGCTTGACCAAAAAAAGCTTGAGATGACCACTCCTTAAGTGCCTGGGTGAAAACATTTTTCATTGGCAATAAAAACATTAATAAACTAAAGCCTGTCTTTAACTGTGGGGCAGCTAGTGATGGTGACTCTCTTATTTTTAAATTAAGACTTTTGTATGATGTTACTGGACACTGACAGATACAGCAGACTGTCATTGAGAATACTTGTCATGTCTTGCAGTCCTTGGAGGGAATTTGCATTGTGTTTTCAGCAGTGAACAAAGCAGAAATCATCTCAGCTCCTGGTATTGGGGAAAGTGATGAAGGACATGGTAAACCAGATCAAACAATAATAAAAATAAACTAAACTACCAGAATTTTCAGTGGAAGTGAAGTAGGATGAATTTTGGAAATAAAAAGGTAGTGAATTGTGTTGGCTGTGGTCAGCAGAGCTCTTGAAGCCAGTAAATCCATGAGGATGGGCAGATCCCAAGCACTTGCTCTGTAATTGCTGGGGAGCATGAACTTGGTCTGCTTATATATGATCTGCTTCGTGCAGTTTAAATAGATGAGGAAGATCTGAAACTGCAGTGTGCATTGAAGCACTAAAAAGGGAAAAATACTTTGCTTCCAGCCCGAAATTATTTCAGTTCAGTCTGTGGGTTTGCATGTCTCTCAGTTTTGAAACACTGATTTTCTCTGCATTTCCCAGAAAACTTTGTGGTAACGACATTTGCTGTAAGAGAACCCATCTGTGTGGCTTCTCGTATCTTGGTGTTTTGGTTGGTGATGCTTTCTATGGCTGCTGGACCTTCATAAACTGGAAAATACTCTGTGTGGTAATCTGTGTGAAAATAAGGATACCTTGTTATGAGATGTTCTCTGCAAAAGGAGAGTACCCAGTAGAAATTTTAGCTTTCTGGTGAACAGTGGCTGTACTTCATATGCTCTCCAACTTTTAAAATATTCAACAACCCATCTAAAAGGAGAAAGAAGTGCTGACTATAAAAATTGGAATGTGTGTTCAGGCACTTTATAAGTAGGATTGCAGAATGATCAGTGCATTCAGCAGTTAACATTATCATTAATGACTTTAGTAAAAGAGCCTGGAATTCAGCTTAGGACAGTTGCAGAGGTGCTCATTACAGCTGTACTGTAGCATGGATTTAGAGCCAATCTCTGTAAAGTAAATATATTCCTTTAGTAGATGGATTTCTGCTGAGAACATAACTGGGCTCTGTATGGACCCAAATCAGAATTTCTCACATTATGTCCTAGGAATATAATGGGATTTTATGATCTGGTAAAAGAGCATTGTTTGTTTTGTGTCTCACCATGTACACTCCTCCTTTTATCTCAATAAACAAGGAAACTTGGTACTGGCATGTAGTACTGGGAGACTTCTGCTACTGAAGTTCTGATTCTGTGTATTTTAACACTAGAAGTTATTCATCTAAGCATGACCAGTATGCTTTAATTGTCAGCACAGCTTGAAATATTCATCTTTCAGGGAGCAAGACAAAAAGTCTTGCTAGGACAGAAAGTGCCAGAACAGCATAAACAATATTTGCAAACAATGTGATGTTTGGACACGCTTTGTATGCAGAGAGATCAAAGTGAGTTTGGTCTTTTCTTTCTTTGCTTTGTTTTGTTTTAAGACCTATATTTAGTTAATGTTGCTTTGGGTATGTGGATCAGTATATATTACTTAGCATAGCAGTTAGTATAGCAGCTTTGTGCTTGGGCATTGAACTCAATGCAAATCATGAAACAGACACGGATTGCTTAATTTGAGATAAACGTTGAAAAGTAAGTGTTACAGAAACTGAGTGCCTTTCTATTAAGCAATGTTCCAGAATCTAATTTTTTTCAAGTCATAGCAGTATATATTAAATTTGTATATTTAATAGGAAGCTAGAAGTTCTGTCATGTTTGTAAACCAGAAAGAAATTATAGTGTACGTTATCTTAAATTGATATTCTTTTCAGAGAGCAATACTGATCCATTACAAGAAAATAGTATGTTTTGAATACCAAAGAAACCAAATTTGAAATATATATCAATCATTCTAAAGTTTAATTACCATGTCATGTTCAAACATGGTTCACCAACATTTATGAAGGCTTTTATTGAACTTCACAGGGTATTAACTAGATGACTGGTATATTGCAAATACGCAGGGTTAGGCAGAGACAGTTTTTGTTCCAGGTCTTCTTTGAACACCAATGGCCAAGTGAGATGAATTTGAAATCAATGTTTTCAACTTCATTAGATTCTTCTTAAGAAAGTGTTTACTACAGAGCAGCATTGGAAAATGATGTTTTGTTGACATGTGCTAATTGACTCCTCTAATCTGAAATTCTTAAAACATTCTAATAAAAATTTTAGTTGTTGTCAGATAAAATATGTGAGCAGTGAAACAAGATTTCTCTTTCATATGTAGCTGTGTTAGAAGTTATGGACATTGATAGAATGCGCAGATGTGGGGGTAAAATCTGCTTTATGTACAGTGAACTGCAATCCTCCCCTGTAGAACTATCTGTGCTTAGAAAACTGATCACATACACTAAAGATAAGGTAGTTCAAAACAGTGTTGTACAGGATACCAGCCAAGTCTGATCTTGAATAGTGTTAAGTTAACAAAGAAAAGCCCTTTATAAACAATAGATTAAATATCTTCCCAACTTGTGGCTAGATAGCTCAGTAGTTATTAATAGGTTACAAAATCTTTCAGCTCTGGAATATGTTTACAGAGCTCCAGAGCTCTGATATTTTCTTCCTTCTTCTTGTGAGTGCCCTGTTACTGTCTTTGCTTCCTCTTTTGCATGTGTGAGATTTATGTTTTCATTTGACTTAGCAGTGCTAAGGGAAAAGGATGAAACTACCCCCAACATTTTAAGGGCCATACATAATCCTTAAACCGTGTTGGATTTTGCCTTGTTCAGCCAAATGGGGAATGATTCCACTAAGGTAAAACAATACATCCTCTGCTTTAGTAGGAAGTGCAAGTACCAGTCACTGTGAAGGGAAGTGTCAGAAGCCCAGATCATGGTGCTGAAAGCTTGGGTGATACTTCACTGTGGGCCACATCAAGGAGCTTCACTGCTAATAAGTGCCCATTAGGCAAGTTCTGCGAAAAACCACAGGGCTTTGAATAGCATTTTGCAGGAAGTAGGTGCTTCAAGCTTTAAGTGAATGACTAATACTGAGCACAGTGCATTTCTTGGTAGCACTTCTTTGGTGGCAGTGGGAAGTGTTGCTGTCAGGTTGTTCTGCAACCTCCCTTTCCACAGGCAGGAGGGAGGAAGCAAAAGCTCTCTCAGTTACTGCTGCAAGGAAGCTGTGTTGGTGGAATTGAAGTAAAAGTGAGTGGATGAGCAGTCCCGAAACTGCACCAAAGAAGATGACCTATATGTGCTGGAATTCAAGATATAATTGCATTATAGAGAAATTACATAATTTTCCAAAGTGCTAGCTTTTCTTTTGCCTGGAGTAGGACAATCCCAGTGTTGCTTTGTTTCTCTAAACTTGTCCTGCCTGAGAGAGAGCTGGCCCAGCAGAGCTGGTGGATGTCTGTGCCTGTCACTGGGTGCAGGGCTCCCAGAGAGCAGCAAGGAGACATGCAAACAAAATCCAGTGACCAGGGACTGATTTCAGGGAGGGAGCAGATTAGGACTTTGCTTCTGTGTTGCATCACTTCTCATGTCTTCGTTTTTAGAGGGGAGGATCTTGCTGAACTCTGTTCCTGGAGTTCAAGGTACCACACAGATGTGTTACACTTAAGATAAGAGACTTCATTTGATTTCTTTCTTTTTACTCAATAAAAGCAATATGCAGAGAGTAGTGATGTGGACTGTGAGTCTGCTTCAGTTCAGCCTGAAAATTCTGTCCCATTTGTAACGAGCTTTTAGCATTTTAGGGTGTCTCATAATTGTTTCTGTTAATAGCAGATTGGTATTGCTTTCTGTGGAAGCCGATTTGAAAATGGATCAGTATTTTAAAAAACTATACAAAATGAATGAATCTGCTATGACATTTTTGAATGGATGAATCTGTTCTGAGCTTTCTTTTTGTTGCCAAAGCCTTCCTGTATATTTAGCAAAGAAAAAAACAAATGCTAAAGTTTATGGTTTGGGTTTTTTTTTTAAAACAAACTGAGAATCTATCAACTCTCATTCCAAAAGCAAAACAAAGAAGTTATGTATTCACTTACCCTTTATTAGAACCTTTTTTTGGGGAAAAAAATGAACAGTTTGTAATCAGAATTCTCTTTAAGTGTTACTGGAGGATTAAAATCAGTAACCTTTGTCTTAAACTTAGCTGCTGGGCTTTATGGTGCTTGAAATGAATCATACATTGTACAATGGCTTAAAATCATACTCATTTGTACATAGATCTATAACGCCCATCTTCTGAAGGAGTTTTAGTAATGGAATAATTGAGGTTAAAATGACTTGCATCCAAAGTGATGGTGGGCAAGCGACTATTTGTGTATCTGTTGGTGTTACGAGGGAGTTTAGATGTACGTTTGTGTGTAGTTTACTTTTCTTCATTAGCTGCTTCTAGTAGAGTGCATATTGCATAAGTTAGATGTTAATTTTACTATATCCTTGAAGGTCAGGAATGAGAAACAGTTTAAGTGTAAGAAAGAACAAGATGGTAAACAAGAGCACATAGATGAAGACAAAGGTAAACCAAGTCATCTATGCAGGGTGGTTCTTAAGTATGTGTTGTGTGTGTTTGGTTTATAACTGTCTGTAAAAGAAATTTTTCATGGCACATCAGAAATGAGATTTCAGTATCTTTCTCAGTAGCTTAATGAAGCAGCCCCCTATCACAGTGCAGTTGGTTTACTCGTTTTCTGTCTTCTTGCTTTTGGGTTTAATTTTGGGTGCAAGTATATGTGTGGGAGGAATTGTGACTGAGGCTGTTTGTTAAGGAGATGCTCTATAATTTGCAGAACAACAGAAATGTATTCTTAAATTAGACTTCTGTATTCAAAATTTAGCTTGCTGAAGTTCTGTGCAAAAGAAAGGTGTTGCTTCTCATCATCAGGGCAAATAAAGAATCTGGAATTTTATTCACAGCAGATGAGTTGTGTGTGCACTTCTTGATGTTTAATGCATACACGATCCCTGTGTGAAGGCACGTTCTCTTTCACATAGCTGGTAAAAAACTGGTTAATAAAACCAGCTGAAGTTAATCACAGCAGGTGTTGCAATTCAGTGCTTTGGTGGTACTGGCCAGCACAACCTGAAGCTGACTCAAATATCCCGGAAATCTCTTCTGAGAGATGCTTAACTCTTCTTTCCAGATCTGACAGCTTAAAATAGGTCTGATGTTGCTGCAAGGAGCTCAGCATGTGGTCTGTGGAAATAAGGCTGCCTGCTTGGAACAAAACACCTGAACCCTCAGTCTGAAGTATGCACTGTGTGAAGCTCTTTCCTGCTTGTATCCTAAACTAAACCATTACCCATTTTTAGTGATCTCCAAAAGCATCAGGTGTGAAAATGTTCTGTCCTTCCTCACTGTGAATGAAAGGGGATCAGTCTGGCTAGGGAAGGGCCTGGAGGGCTGCCCCTATCACCGACTCCATCCATTTGTGTCCCTAGTGAGACTACATTCTTGTATTTGTAACTGAAAGAAAAATGGAAAATGTGTCAGAATGCAGATTCTGGCCTTCAAGGCAGAGAGGAAAAACTGGGAGGAGGTTTTGCAGTAGTTCATTCCTCTCTCTGCCTGTGTGCAGCAGCTGGTGGTGCTGGGCCTAGGCACAGCATGCTGTGTGTCACTGCCCAAAAACTGCTGTGATGGATGTCACCATCATTGCTCCTGCATGGGTACCCATGGTCACCCTGGGTTTGGAAGCTGCTGAAAACAGACATTTTCTCTCAGAGTGAAATGTGGGCCCATCTTGTGCAAGCACACTGGGGTTTGAGCTCTCTTTATACCCTTGGCCTCGGCAGCAACCTTGAGCAGTCCTGTTGGTGGCTGTGGAACAGAGTTTGTGAGCAGGTTCTTTCTCTTTGTTCTAAATATGCTACTTTTGATTCCCTTGGATTATAGTTTTTGGGATTTAATCCCAAAAAATAGGGATTATTTATTTCCTTTTCTTCACTTGTTCCATAGGTGATGTTTTACCCCCCCCCCCCCCATAAGCTTTGTCTCTCACCTGAGCATATAATTTATTGAACCTGCCTATGAGTAGATGCTTTTCCATACCTAGGTTATATTATTTCATATTTTTCTCTCAATCTTTTTTGGGTTTTGAGGAGAGGGTGGTCCAAGGTGGTGGTGTGCTGTGGATTTCTACAGAATCTACAGGGAGAATTTCAAAGTGTTCTGCTTTTTAAGTCTCCCACGTTAATATTTTTTGTCCTGTCAGTAGCCTGGTGTAGAGCTAAAATTAATAGCCATAAGACAATCACTTTCAATTATCATGTTCTTGAGTTAATGCTCTGTATTTCTTACTTCTCGGATATTTTGTCTTTCTGAAATCAGTTTGTGTATCCTCTCTGACAGGCCTACATATGTGTGAAAACGTGCATCTTGTTGGATAATTCTCAGTCAATAGCTGACCTGCATAAGCAAGTTCTTTGGTACCATGAACAGAATGATAGTATTAGATCCTCTGTTGCCTTTCTTCTGTGGCAGCTGCGTTGTTTTGGGGGGGCTGACAGGTTCCCGTGAATCACTGGTCAGTTCAGTCAGCACAGGGAGTGCTGACTCACCCCAGGAAGACCCTGTGTGTGAGAAGGGAGATTGCAGTGGAGCTGGAGCACAGGTGTATCTGATCAGTGGTGCAGAAGGCAATCCTTTGCAATTTAAGTGCAGTAAATGCTTGTATTGCTGTGTTTTCAGTATCAGTTCTGGAGATTGGTGGTAACTGGATGGGGTTTACACATGGTATCTCCAAGGAGAGGTAGTTCAGTGTAAGGCTGAGGGTGCTTGTGCTCCGGTGGCAGGGCAGCAGGTGTTGCAGGCAGTGATCCACTATGTCATACATCTCTCCTTGGGAAGCAGGCCAGGTAGTGTTGGGAAAGATCACAGAACCTAAAACATGAGAAGTTGACTTAAGTACTTCTATAGCTAAAGAAATTAATACCCAACAGTCTCTAGGTTTGACAGCTATCGTGTGCGTTTTTTTTTTTAAGGGCATTACCAGCAACATTAAAATACTTCCTAAGCTTGACTGACCTGTGTGGCAGAGGGAGATGCTGGCATGTGCCTGATGTCTGACACTCCTGAAGACAGAGAAGGTTCTTATCTTCTGATTTCTGCTTCCTCTGCAAATCCAGCCTTGTTTGCCTGTTGAGAGAACTGAGGTTCTTGTTGGGCCCTTCCTGGATTGTTGCATTTGTGCCCAGACTCCCAAAACCCGTTGCTTTCTGCATGCTGTGGCCATGACCAGGCACTGTGGGGTGCTGGTTGTTGTGTTTTTTGTTTTTTTTTTTTTTTTTCCCTGTTATGACAAGGATGATTTCACACTTTCTTGTTTCAGCACAAAACACACTTTAAAAAAAAACAAACAACCTCCCCCCCAAAACAACCTAGCACACCCCCTCATGTTCCCCCAATCAATCAACCTATGCCAGACAGCAATTTGTTTGCCTCTTATTTTGAGACACTCTGGCTCTCTTCTCAAAACAGATTGGGGAAATTGATAAGAGAGATGCATTTCCTCAGCTGTGCTTTATTCCACTAGCAAAGCCCAGGGAATTCTTTCCAAGTACACTCAACACTCAAAAGAGGCCATAAGAATTCCAAGAAGATGCAAACATCAGTTTTTCTGCAATAATAAATTCTTTTCAGAGTTTCAAAATATATCATATGCTTATTCAAACAGTAAAATATTCCTCAGATATAGATTTTTTTTCCCTGGCCTACTTTTTTTTTTCTCAAGATGAAATAACAGATTTTTATTAATGTAACTATTGTTACTACATTTTTTAATGTAAACTGTCCTGCTACTGTGGATTATTCATGCTACAGCAATGCAAGTGTTGCAAAGAAACAAATTACAAGTCAGTGCAATGTGGGATTTTTTTTTTTTTTTTGGTTTTCTGTTGTTTGTTTGTTTGTTTTCCCTTTGTTTTTTATTTGGGTTTTTTCCCCCTGGAAAATCCAATAGTTTGTTTGCACTTCAACTATATGGATACCCTGTCTTGCTCACAGTTTTCCTTACAGGTCTTGTTTCATACAGCAAGGCATAAAATACTTGTGTTGCCATACTTTTATTTTATTTGCTGAAGATAACTGGGACAGTGGGCAGTAGTGACTCTAAGCTTTCAATTAATTTTGGAAGATACAATTCTTCTTGTATGTCAAGTTTTGCTTTAGTGTATCCATAGTGAGTATAAAATTAGGCTCTGCAAATATCCAGAATACTGTGTGCTTGGGTATAATTTAATAATCTGTGTATTATTTTAAAGACACACATAAGCAATGGCTGCTTGCTTATAAAATGCATTTACTGACCCATGAGTTAATTGATCCCTATGACTATTTAAACCTCAGGGCTTTAAAAGTTTTTCTCTTATCTTTATGTTAAACAATGGAAAGTTTTACCGTATGTTCAAATAACGTCTTCATCAGGTTCACAACAGGATACCATAGTTAATTTTCAGTTGAGTGCTTTACAGGATTTTCTTTTTGCTGGCTGGTTGGGTGAAAGTCTAGACACTGAGAGACGAGGCGTTAGAGGGGCCTCACAATATAGTTATTGTGAATGGTAAGTAGGAGCAGCTTCCTCTGATGTACGGACTCCATGCCCAAACCAGTGGTACAAAGGCATAGCTTTTGTTCAGGGGGATAGGGGCTAATCCGAATGCTGCACACTGTGAAAAACCTTTTATGGAAGGGGGGAAAAACTTGCCTTGAAGGTGAGAGGTCAGCAGTTTAACCTCTGACTACAAAACAAGAGACCAGCGAAGAATGGGATGAACAAGGGAGAAAAATACTTCAAGTACTCCATTCTTTGTTTATCAGAAATGGGTCAAGCAAATGAGTGTCAGGAATGGTTACAAGAGTTCTGATGGGCTGCAAGGAAGTCTGAAGATGTGCTCTGGCTTAGTTGTGCATTGCTACGGACTTTGGAGCTCTCATAGCTCTCACTGAAACGCTTGATAAAGAGATCCCCAAAACAAAACGAGATCTTTCAGCAGTCCTGAAAAACACAGACACTCTGCTCTCTTCCTCCTTAGCCAACATCAGGTCCTTTTGTTATTAAAATTTTTTATTCTAATTTTATTTTGTGTAGATTAACATAATTTAGTATTTGGCCTTCTAACTCTGCACTGTTTCTGGGCTGTTTTTTGAAATTTGTAAAGAAGCAGCACAGTAATCACATGCTCACATGTGTTCAACAGTGAGATGGGTCTCTTTTAGCTAAAGCCATGGATCTTTGGGTGGTCAGTGCTATTGTACAACAGCAGGGGAGAGCTGTTTCCAATCTTTGTGCAAAGGGAATATGGAGGCTTTCCCCTGTGATCTCATTTTGGTATTATCAGTGCTGGGAATTTAGTCACAATCCAATTAGAAATGATGGAAGTTATGTTCACCAGTAGTTAAGCCTCCCATAGCCTCAGGTCCACCCGTTTGGACCGATGGGTTGAGCTGCTCTTGGCTCAGGCTGGGAGAACACACCAACAGTGATTAATACACTTGGTGCACTAAAGCTCCCTGCTTGGCATACAACCATTCCTTGTGCCTCACTACATCCAGCCCATGAGAAGCACTGCTCACCTCCCTCCCAGCCTCTCTCAGCACGCAAAAAAGCAAAGAAGACATAATGCCTTGCTTGGGCACCTCTGGAAGTTTTATACTTCACTGGACATAGATGTATTGTGTATATGAGGTAAATTCCTCTTCCTGCTTCACACAAAGGGATTAAAGCTAGGCTTTGTTGTTGACCCTCTTCACATGTCACATCTTCAAACACTTGCTTATGACCTGGACAGCTTTAGGCCACTTGCATTCTGAGAAGTGATCAGGAACCAGCAGTGTTCCTCAGCAAGTCAGTGGCAGGGCCTCTCAGCACCCGGGGAAATAGATTTTGGTACAGGCTTGATTTTATCTGTGCTTGCAAATAGCACAGCCTCAAACATTGTGCATCCTCTGACCTTTGGACGAGTTTAATCTTTCGTTTCTCAATTTCCCAGACATCCATCTTTCTTCTTTTTAAATATTTTAGGGGTTAATTCCTCAGAAAGGTGGTTATGAGTATACTTCCATGATCTGACACATCTGCAGATGAAAAAAAAAAAGAAATAAGACTTCATTTTTCTTGCATTCCCTAGGAACTCTATTGGGTTCACTGATTTGAAAATACAGCATTTCAGTGGAGACCTTGTTACACATGCAGTTTATTATATAAATCATAAATTAAAGGCTTGGTATTGTGGCTGTTGCTGGAATTACCTGAACAGGAGATTTCTATAGCTATTAAGTGAAAGTAAAATGAGGAACCCTATATTATGTATATATATATATAGATATATATAGATATAGTCTTTTTGCTTTGCTCCTAATAGGTTAGTTTTGTCACTTTATGAATTGCAAACTTTTTGATTTTCCAAATTTGATGGGACCACATGGTGTTTTCAAGCTAAAGGGCTGACATTTTTGCCCTTGGGGAGGCACCAGAAGTTAAAATATTGATGCATTTTAGAGTAGGCACATTTCTATCAAAGTTGGGAAAATAAGAAAGAGATATTTTTTCCGCATAATTATTTCTTCTGCAGTCTTGAAAAGGAATCCAAACCTTTTCTTTAATGGCTCTTTAAAATCATTGAGTCCAACCCTTAACCCAGCACTGCCACCTCCACCACTACACCATGTTCCAAAGCACATCTGCATGTCTTTGAATACCTCTTAGGGATGGTGACCTCTTCACTTCACTGGGCAGCCTGTTCCAGTGCTTGACAACTTTTTCTATGAATAATTTTTCCCTAATATCCAGTCTAAACCTCTCCTGGTACAACTTGAAGCCATTTCCCTTTATCCTATCTCTTCACCTGGGAGGAGAGACAGACCCCTTATTTGCTATACCCCTTATACTTGCTATACCCCCTACTTGCTATGCCCTGTCAGGCAGTTCTAGAGATCTGTAAGGTCTCCCCTGAGCATCCTTTTCTCCAGGCTAAACATCCCCAGCTCCCTCAGCTGCTCTTCACCAGACCTGTGCTCCCCTACTCCTGAGAAAAGAAAAACTAAATGCAATTTTTAATCATTTCAAAACATCAGATTAATTGTTTGAAATTAATGAACCCTAACAGAAAGCCAAGGGAGATCTTTATTTCATACACCAAGTCATGCTGACCAGAGTACTCGCATAGAAATTTCTTCCCTTAGCAACATCAGGTTGATGATACACTTCCATGTCTTTGTGCAAATGAACCACTGATGAAAACATCCTACTTGACCATAGTTGATGGAAGTCAGTTTCCTTTAGGAGCTGAACAAATAGTACAAGAATTGCTTTAAGCCTTATAGCCACAGACACAAGGTTAATATCGTTTCAATGTGCCTCTTAAACCTGAAATACTAAGGAAATCAAAAGAAGTACGCCATTACATTACATTGCATGAAATCAAAGAACCTGCCAGAACCTGTCCTCTGCTTCTTTTCTACATAATCTTCAATTCTTCAATAGCACAGCCTAATTGCAAAAGCTTTTGTCAAGATTTCTAATTATAATGTGCTTCAACAAAATATTTCAAAAAGTTCCCTTTATATTTTTCTTTTATGTATTTGCTAATTGTAATTCATTTAGCATAATACATCTACCTGACTTTTAAATCTCTCCAGGGATGGTGACTCCACCTGAGAAGCCTGTTCCAGTGCTCAACAATCCTTCCCAGGCAGAATCTTCTCCTAATATCCAATCTCATCCTCCAGTGGTGCAACTTGAGGCCGTTTCCTCTTGTCCCATGATGTATTACCCAGGAGAGAGCCTGACACCCACTGGCTACCCCTCTTTTCAGGTGGTTGTAAAGAGCTGTAAGGTCACCCCCTGAGCTTCCTTTTCTCCAGGATAAACACCCCCAGCTCTCCCAGCTGCTCCTGATCAGGCCTGTGCTCCAGACCCTTCACCAGCTCTGTTACCCCTCTCTGGACCTTCTCCAGCATCTCAATGCCCTTCCTGAAGTGAGTGGCCCAAACCAAACACAGAGTTCAAGGTCTTGCCTCACCAGGGCCGAGTGCAGGGGGACAATCCCATTCCTGGTCCTGCTGGCCACACTATTCCTGACCAGGCCAGGATGCCCTTGGCCTTCTTGGCCACCTGTGCCCAGCTGGCTCTAGTTCAGCCACTGTTAACCAGCACTCCCAAGTCCTTTTCTACCAGGCAGCTTTCCAGCCACTCTGCTCCAGCCTGTAGCATTCATGGGGTTATTGTGGCCAAAGTGCCTCACCTGGCACTTTGCTCCAATTGAACCCCATACTGTTGGCCTCAGCCCATCAGTCCAGTCTGCCCAGATCCCTCTCCAGAGCCTTCCTGCCCTCCAGCAGATCAGCACTCCTGCCCAAGACTCCTGCCCACCTAGGTTTCATCTTCAAACTTACTGAGAGTGGACATGATGCCCTCGTCCAAACCTTTGCTAAATACTTTAAACCGCGTTCGCCCTGAAGAAGTGAGATACAATTTACAGTTTTAGGCAGAATGTCACTCTATGGAATTTGCCTGATCCTCTGTGGCCTTGATAGGAATGAAGAATTTAAACAATAAGTCATTTGGGCTAATTTGTTAAAATTAAGATGTCATATTTGCACATCCATGATTCTTGAAATCTATTTTTAGTATTTTCAGAAGTTAGTGGATTTTTCCTGCTCTGGAAAGTTCAGGGATTTTGTTTATCAGAGTGATGGAAGACTCAAGATAAGGGAGGAGTTATCTGAGGCATGCTTGAGAGAGAATGTATGTCTTTGTACTTGAAAAGTGCACCAATATTTTTGTATCCTGTGGAGTTTTCTTACTAATTATAAAAACAGTGAATTAAAAAGCTGCTATAAGGAGATACCTTATTTTATGCAGACATAATTTGTAAGTGCATTTTATCCCATTGATTATGATATTTTCAGCGTAAGTGATTATGAATAGTCTTTATTTAATAAAAAATGGAATTAGTTATCTTAAAGCAAAGCAACTTCTGATTTCTCTAGCTGCATATTGAATTGTTCATGGTGGGAAGTATATGTGCATGGGTAGTGATTGTTTTTTACTGCAGCATGGTGTATTTTAATGCAGGAACTGGCTTGTCTGCAAACATTTTAATGTTTTTTTCCAAAAATTCTTTTTCATCTCTAATGAAGATTAGTTGACACCTGTGATTAATTCTAAGTGTTCTTAGCCTTTTTTGCTTTCCTGTTAAATGATCAATGTTTTCTTAGGCTCATCCAATCATGACTCTAATTTCCTTAGATCAAAAATTATTTTGCTTTCAGCTTTTAGCATTGATTCCAACTGTACACTGTGCTGGTCTGGGTTCTTACATACATTTACAGAGCTCAGCTCTGCTCCTGGAGGTGAATGTCTTTCATTTTCAGAAACAAAACAAAGAATAAAGCGAAGCTCCATGTGGTTTCTACCAGGTTGTTATCAAACTGTACAGATGCATTGAGCTCTCCTCTTAAGCCTGCCAGTGGTGAACCTGCAGCCATGGCAGCAGCACTGTCTTACTGGTGGAGATGGAGAATGTGCAGGAGGACAGACCATGGGTGTGAAATGACTACAAGTGATTAGTGATGTGGGGCTTGTAGGAAATCTGAGGTTTGTTTAATCAGCTGCAGCAAGGAAGAAGCTGAAGTTCATAGAGAATGGAAGCCAGAATAATACAGCCCTTCCAATAGCATTAAACCCTTCCATGCAACAATGAACATGGAGAAATTGGGCAGTGAGAGAAGGGCAGTGGTTGAGAGGAGAACTATTAATGGAAATTTTTATACAGATTAATGTAATAGAGTGTGTAGCGTTACCTATAGCACTATCTTATCTCCTTGTCTATTCTGTGTGTAGACAGCTGTTACTGTTGTGCAGGCTTATATGTGCATTCAGAAATATTAGCATGAGATTTATTTGGGAAATAGATATTTTCAGATGAGACAACCTTAATTTATGCTGCTGTTGATTTATTGATAAGTGTTTCCTTGTTCTTTCACATCAATAATAATAATATCATTTTTCACCTTGCTAATTTTTTGACTGCTGTGTGGTGCATACACAGGCATTACTCATGCTTTCTCTGGCCTCATCTCACTTATTTCTGCTCGGATGCTTTTAGGGAAGTAAAATGAAGACTTTCATTACTTAAGAGACAGAAATGTTCAGTTCAAACTTAGGATGGCCCATCATTCTGCAGTGCTCCCTTCCTGTAGTTTTTATTTTCCTATCTGCAACCACCACACTGCTCTCCCAAGTGTGTACAGGTCTGTTTTCTTTCTCCTTTCTACTCTGCGTGGTGGGAAGCACTCCCTGGGCTGCTGCTTTGCCTCTGTGCGGGGCTGATGGCCCAGCTGGAGCTGCCCTGCCTGGCTGGTGTGTCCTGGCTTTGCAACCAGCAAAGCAGCCGGCCCGGGCTGGGCTCCCACCCACCAGTGGAGCAGTGTTACCTTGCAGGGTGCCTTTGTTGAAGGAGCCGCTTCTGACAAAAAGGTTCTTGTAGTTTTCAGACAGCTAGTTTGAATGCAGCCTGCTGAAATGGGAGAAGGCAGCTTCTGACCTTGCCTTCTGGAAAGGCTCAATTTACAAAGGATGTGTTGAGTTCTGACCCCTCATGGGCCGTGCGCGTGCAGTGTGTTGTTTTGAACTTTAGCTTTTTCTATTAGAGTGAAATATATTGTCTGCTATTATCACACTGTTAAATTAATTTTCACTGTTTTGTGCATGATTTATTTGAGATTTCACTGGACAAAGCAGGCATCAGGCATTGAGGTTTTGAGGTTTTGTAGAGAAAACAGCATTGCACTTTAACCCACATCACCTTACTCTCTAATGGGAATTAAATTAAAGTCATGCATCTACATCACCCATTTACTTTGCTATTCTGAATAAACAGTGTTTTGTTTATTCACTGAATTATGTGATCCAAGAACCATCTTGGAGAATTTCCCAGCTGCTGCATGTACTTTGGGATTACTAGCTCAGAACCCAGATCTCATGCCTCAAGGGCTGCAGGACACAAGACCATTCTGGTACAGCCTCTTCATGTATTTCAGGTTGATGTTTACATCTCTGGTTTTGCTGACCCCTCTCCATCACATAAGTGGAAATTTTGACCTTGGTAACTGTAAACACCTGTGGGAAAACCCTTTGACTTGCCTCTACTTGTTTTATGTGTTTGTATGGCTTGTGCTTTAAAATAACTAAACTTGCCCCCCCATGGAAATGTCCCTTTTTAAATGCCCTTTCTTCTGAATTTAAAAAAAAATAATTCAAAGACCTCATGATGTTTGGGAACCTGAAATAACTGACTTGAGTTCAGGCAACAGGCAGGTGGCAGGACTGAAAGAACAGTGTGCTTCTTCTAATTCCCAGTGTGCTGTGCTGCTGCCTGGGTCTGTGTTCAACCTCTGCTGAAGCAGAGAGGGACCAATATTGTTAATGCAGCTCAACAACAACAAATTTCCTGCCCTCTGTATCCGCTTTGTGACTCTTCAGAGTTTTGAAATAGATGGAGAGAAGGATGCAGAGAGTTGCAGCTATGTCAGAGTTCATTTTACTAAACGATCAATAGATTTTTCAGTTAGAAAATGCTGAGGAAATAAATAGCATTAGCCTTCCCTGTGTGGTGTTTCCTTTTAAAAGGCTTAGTAAGGGAAAAGTGCCCAATTTGGGAACATCCCTGGGAGGGCTGTGACATGCAGTCTCTTCTGGAGTCTGGGACATCCTTGGTGGGGATCAGAATGATCTGTGTTCCCTGGGAAGTCAGGTGCCAGAGCCACAGTGCCTCTGCCTGAGCCCCTGGGTCTCAGTATGCACTGTGTGTGGTTGCTGTCTTGGAAATGTCTGGTAGACCCTTTCCTAATGTTTTGTTTGTTTTTTTGTGGAAGAAACTCAAGGTTTGGTGATTCTGTGAGGGTGGTTTGGTAAGTAATTAGTATGTTTTCATTAGCAGCAAAAACTAATCCTAGAGGGGACTTGTAACATAAATGCAAGGGTAAAGGTTGTTTTCTGTAGGCTTTTTTCTGAGCATGGCCCTTGAATACTAAAGCATGAGTGCTTCATGACAGGGGAGATCTCAGCTGTTGGTGTAACACTGATCCTTCTGTAAGCAACCTCTTTTAACCTGCTCTTTTTGTTTTGTTCTTATCAAAAGTTTAGTGTTGACTTTTAAGGATTGGTATGGGAAAAATGTCAAAACACTGATTTTCAGCTGCATGCTGCCTGCCATAGACATATCAGGGCTCAATGCATGTGGGCCAGCCTCTAAAATATTTTGTTGCTGATTCTTGCTCTTGGAGGGCCCTTGGGACAGATGGCCCCTCGCCGCTGATGGTTCGATTACAGCGATCACCCACAGCTTCTGAAGAGTGCGAAAAAAAGAAATTGCTTTCTTTGTCAAGGTGTTTTCATTTCAATTCTCACCCATTAGCCCTGTTTGGTTAAGTTTTGAATTACTCCATCAGGTGACTGATGAGTTTTATTTTTCCCCCAGATGATATTAAAATGGATTTGGGGTAAGATAGAAAGGAAAGGCAAAAAAAGATTTGTGCTTATTGATCAGTGCTCCTTCATCTTTGTTCTGGTTTAATGTGTCATGAACAACAAAGATTAAAATGAACACTGAATCAGAATATGCTAGAAAGTACATATTTTAAAATGAAAGTCTGTAAACTGTTTACATATATAGCAAACTGTATGTACGCTATGGCTAACCAACATGGTTGTTAGAACTCTGGAGCTTTGTGTGACTAAGGTGTGTGATTGTTTTAATTTACATATCTAAAATTATGAAATGTTGGTTTCTATAATTACAGCTTTTGAAGTTGGATATGTTTCAGCTGTAGTGCTGGAGATGTTCAGAGGAGTTGGAATCTTCCAGGCCAGGTCCTGGTTAGCAGTGCAGTTCTACTTTCATACCTTCCTACCACACAGCCAGTAAGCAAAATGGGAAAGGTTTGAATTTCTAAGCAAAATGGGAAAGGTTTGAATTTCATGTAGAAAATGCTTTTTGTATTTGGAGAATGAAAAAAGAATGAAGAATTTGAATCTATGCTTTTATAATGTACTATTATGTTCATTCTTTCTCATGCATAAGCAGAGTATCATTGCAGCTCGTAATCTTGTTTCACAGCATAATCATAGAGGTGGGGTGAATATAGGATACAGTAGTAGCTGTATAAGTTAAATAAAATGTCATAAATAATCTAGAATAGAACAATGACGAGAGAATCTAACCCCTTCTGAGCAATCCCACTGCCCCTGTCTTTACAACCAAGGAAAGCTACAGGGTAGCTTGGTTGTAAAGACAGTGGCAGTGTGATTGCTCTTAGAAGATGTTATATATTCCACTATTGCTCTGGCCTTTGGGTAATTTCTCCCTGTAAGTTGTTGAGTAATAGGTAGTTACTTACCTGTTAATTATTGAGTAATCACATTTTACTGCTTGTGCTAGTCAGTGTTCAAGGCAAGGGGTATAATTTAGTGGAAAGTTGTGCTGTCAAGCACCAGCAGTTGGGCTGTGCCCAGGATGTGGTCCTCACCAGCAGAAAGTGGAAGGAATGTTGCTGCGCTGTTCAGGCAAGAAGTGATGTAAATAGATAGTCAGTAGATCATCTTTGGCCAAGAGGGAGTTTGAGGGAGTTCCCCTGCAACATTCATTTTTTCTTGAAGTAGCTAAAGAGTGCGCTAACTTCTGCTTAGAGAAAAGAGCTTGCAGAAGGATGAAGCTTTTGGTTTAAGTTTTTATTGCATTTATTTTTTTAAGGTTAACTCTAATGTTAAAGTTTTATTTTGTTCTATTTTTGGAAAATGTCTGTCAAAAATGGCTTAAATATCGTTCTGTGTTTTCTGCAATCAATCAGTTTGCTTTAGAGGGTCACATGTATCCCTGGTTTCATGTCCAAGCTGATACCAAATTTGTTTTTCTTGCAGTAAATCAGGAGGCAGTAACTCAGATATTCATAATGTAGTGAGATGTAGTTTTTGTCATGTGCCAAAAGCTTTTTTATTTTTCTATATGCAGTGTGTGTGGGTTCCACAAAGCAAATACAACAGTGTAATCTGTGAGATAAAACGGTTCTCTCTGGTTAGACATCACTGACATGGAAGAGCAAGTGGTGGTCTAGCCCTAGTGGACTTGGCAGGGCAGGAGTTTTGCTTCTTGCTAATTTACTTGGTACATATGGCTTGGTAATAACATACTTGAACTCTTCTAGATCTTTCTTTAAATCAATATTGCATATTTCCTAATGTTGGAAAATTTCATGTAGCCCACAATAGTTTTTAAGAACTTTAAGTCCTATATCTTTATTTAAAATGAAGAAACCCCTGCATAATGTCTGTTTGCAAGGGAGTGTGGTAAGTTACTTTTTCATTCTTATGGGGAGGGTGTAAAACTTGTGTTTGCTTGCCAAGGTGAATGCTCTTAGTCTTACTCTTTTCAGTTACTGTTCATTTCAGTGGATCACAGCATTGCCTGTCTCCTTTAAATTCCTTTGAACAAGAGACACAGGGACGGCAAAAGTTTTGTTTGTTTTTTGTAAACCCTCCTTAAACATGAGGAATGACTGGAGACATAGGTGGTGCCCACTTGCTGCTTCTTCTGCTGCCTTAGTTCTTAGATCCTTGTTCTCATGATTCACTCATGATTACAACTTAGAAGTAGGAAGATTAAGACTAACACAGCTTTTAATGGTAGACAGTTGTTGCCGTACTTTACAAGTCATTTTAAAGACTTACCAGGTAAAAGAAACCCCTGCTTATTTCATGAAGAGGCCAGATAAAGGCTGAACATACTCATTTTATCTGTGCACTGTCTGTGCAATGAACTCTCACCCTGATTAAGGTTTTAGCCTGAAGCATGGCTAATAGCATTGCAGCCAAAAGGACCCTTTCTTTCTGTCTGTAGTAAGCTGAAATGACTTACTGCTCTGTCCTTCAGTGGGACAAATTCTTGGGCAAAAAGGGATTTACCTGCAGCTCTGAAGGAGATGTCAAGTTGTGGCTAGAACTTTTAACCATCTCTCAGCCTGTAAAAGGGGAAGAAGTACTTATTTCCTAGTTCAATTGCCTTACAGACAGGGAAATCTGAAAGACTGGAGGAAGTTTCTGGTCCAAAACCTGACAAAGTCCTGCTTCTCTATGATGTACTTGGCTGAACCTTGCATGATTAGTTGGGAGGTCAGTATTTGCACACTGTTCTCACCTTTCTGAACACCTTGAGGAACCTTTGTCACATAAGTTTAAAAGTAGAAATATTTGAAATTGATTCTGTGATAAACTGTACAATCAGTGAATCTCGTGTGCGGCTTTGCAGTGTGACGTAGACGTGTCAGATTGTCACACTTCAGTCTGGACGGTGAGCTGTTAATGCCTCGGTGGGGCACCAAGGGCCAGCACTTCAAACTGTGGAGTTACAGTGATGAGATGGGGCTGACTGAGCTGGACCCACTGATTTCAAATGCGAGTGGTTTTTGTAGGGAGTAGAGAACATCGCAGTGTATGTGTGGTTTTTGTTAAGGGCCGAGTCAATCTTACAGATGTGGATTGCACTGTTTTTTTCATGTGTATTAGGAACAAAATTCTGGATTTCCACAGACATGGTGTGAGCACTGGGATCTTGAAATAATTTGCTAAGTATTATGTGTTTTTAGGAAGATATAATTAAATTCTGAGCCAATTGCTAAGTCCGTGAGTAATTTGTGCTACTTGTGACTGCGAGCATTTTTCAAGCATACGTCCTACAGAAATTACTTCAATTGTAGGTGTTATTACTACAGTTAAAAACAGTTCCTTAGGAAAAGTTTCCTCATGGAAGGAAGACGTTTTCATCTTGCCAGTAAGGTCTTTGTAATTATGTTTCTGAACCTGATAAAAAAAAAAATCACATTTCTGATTGGCAAATGTGCAATCCCAAGATGTACAGATAACAGCTACAGTGATTGTAACTGAGGCTAGTAAAATTTTATTTTCCGTTTTCCATTTCCCAAAGGTCAGTATTTGGCATGTGTTTGTTGACTCTGTTGTCATTTAGTTCACACTTTACTTTCTATGAGAAAAGTTGGAAGGAAAAATGTCAAAAGTCACACACTCCACACGCTTTGATGCCAGTGTGAGATGGCATGAAATGCCTAAATAATTTTTCATTCAATGCCTAAATAATTTTTCAAAATGAGGCATAAGCTTTACAATCAGTTGAAGACAAGGCAGAGGCCACTGGTGTGGGTGAGGGAGAGGGGACAGGAGACACTGGGTTGCTGTGCTGTGGCCATGCTGTGGCTTATTTTGAAAGGCAAGTCCCACCTAGAGACCCTGAAGAATCTCAGTGTATTAATATATAGCAGGAAAAGATGGCAAATGTATTACTGGAACTTGTTAATATTTTTCTGTAACTGATGTCGTCAATAAAGTTGACATTTTTGTCTTGTTCCCTTGCTGTTTGCTGAAGTAGGAACTGTGAAATTGGGGAGACAGTTCAGGAAGGCTCACTTGTGAGTAAGGTGTGAGTAAAAGAGTTGAGGATGCTGGATTGTTAGGATTTGAAACAACTTTGTAAATACATTTTCTTTTGCTACATGATTTGTATAAAAGTGTACTTTAAGGTATTTTCTGTAGTGGCAACTTCATTTGCTTATTATCTTTAATCTGACAGGTTTTAGGTGCCTGAGAAGTTAGTGACTGTTCCTTAGTTTTAGTTTTTAAAAATCAAATTGCTTCAATGTATTTTTCTCTTGTTCATTCTTTTGATTACTGGTGCTTGGAAAATACTGTCACTCCCTTCTTCTGCCCTTTTCCATGGCATCCTGCTCTTCTTCCTCCTGCTCCTGGCTGTTGCTCCACTTTGATCCCCTAAACCAGAGAGCTGAAGACCACTGCCCCTTCTGGCAGCAGGGCCTCCTATTCTACTCCACTTTTGGCACTTCATGTATGAAACTGTGAAGAGACGAATTTTAATATGATACACAGAAGTCTTTTTTTGCAAGAAGTTATTTTTTTTATGTGAATGCTGCTTTTTTCATCAGATGATTTCATCTTTAAAAATCCTTGGATTGCACGTTATAGTTCATCTCCTATTTTGTTTCTGAATCAGTGTTGTAGTGATTTGGTTGAGTATTAAATACTGTATCGATACAAAAGGGTCACTGGAATTACTGTTGAACATTTCTGGAAAATTATTTTAAATATGTAAGAGATCTTTGTTTTTGAACAATAGTAGTATCATAAACTTAGAGAACTAATTTCTTATTGCTGAAAACTACTTAGTTTAACAAAATCCATTCTGCTTATTGCTTAAATATGTGTTTGTAAAGCTGTTCCCTGAGATAATGGTAGATAATTTCAGATTTATTAATTACATTCTCATGTTCACGTAAGGAAAAAAAAATGTGGCACTTGTTTTTTCCAGACAAGAAAGAGGAACAGTCTGCAGTAAGTTTTGCTTTGCTACCTTCCTTTTCCTCATTACGTTTCTTTCCCACCCCCTTAACTCCTGGCCCCAGTCTCTTCTTTCCCCTCTGCACTGGCAGCTTTTTCCAATGAAAATCTGTACAGCATCAGAGAAAATATAACTGGAGGAATACTGAGCAGTTATCATGTCCATTCCTCTGTCCCAAGCATGACCAACTCTGGCAGTCATTTTGTCTGTTCTGCTCAGTACAACCAGCAGGATGAAGATTCCTCCTCTCTCCAGAATATTGGACTACTTAATTAATCTGTTTCATTTCACCTTAGCTGTGTTTTCCTGTCTGAAATATTCTATGTTGCTATCCAAGAGAATTTCCCAAGATGATGTTTCTCAGCATGTGTTTGTAATTTCTGTTCCATTACTAAATTGAATGTGTGCTAATTACCTTATCCTGTTGTATTTTTGTATGCATTTATAATCTGCAAGCTTGATGATTATGAAGAGTATTTTTAGAGTGTATTTAACTTGTCAGTTTTTGGGAACATTACAAACCAGAAAGCATTCTCTTTTTCTTTCATAGTTTAGAATGTACTGCTTCTCTAATCCACTCTGTCATGAGAAGTTGTACCTTTGTATTTTCTTCGATTTGTTGCAGAAGTTAAACTGTGTTAGAAATTGTTTCCCTGAAAATACAGATGACATGCTTTATGACCTTGTCTCTACAGGAATAGATTTTTGGAGAGAAATTACCTTGAGGATCTGCATATGTTTTCCTCTTGTCTTAGTGGGTGTCATAGTTGCCTGCATTTATCTTCCAGAGCAGTTCTGGATTACATCTTGAATACTATTTTTTAAAGTATTGCATGTGACTTGCTTTTCTCTTTGTAATTATACTGCACTCTTTTGGTACCTCAGCAAACCTTTCCATGATTGTCTCTCATCTGGCTCGTACCAAGGGAGATGTCCTTTCCCATGCTGTAGGAATTTAGCAAAGGAATTTTTAAGTGTTACAGGCAGGTGCTGAGATTTATGTCCTGGATGTGGTAGGCATAGAAAAAGTGACATTTATACATGAAAATTTCCATTGACACAAGCAACAGTGTATATACATTTATATATGTACCACACAAGCTATTTGATGCGTGCACTTGACCATTTCCTTTTACTACTACACTTACTTACTACATTTACTTAGAATTGGTGCAAACCATTTGTCCTGAAAATTCTGTTAGCAAAAGTGAATAAGGAGAAATTCAGTAGTTCCTCAGCTGACTACAACAGCTATTTCTGAGCGGTTCTCATCCTCTCACCCATAAAATCAGCATAAAATTGACCTAACATGGCCCGATCAGACAGAGTATCTGGAAAGTAATCCTCAGGGAAAAGAAAATTCAGTCTTTGTAAACCTGTAGATAGCGTGCATACACTTGCAGAATCGGATTATACTTTCTCTTTTTATTTCTAAATCAGTACCCTTTTGTTTCTTCCTCTGCAGCCCTTTTGAGAAGTTGTCCCAAAGATGTGTCAGATGCTTCTTGAGCCTAGCTCCAAAAGCAGAAACCAACATAATCTTTTGAAAAAAACTCCAATCCCAGACTTGAATAATTATCATAAAATCCTGAGGCTTTTTATAGGTGTTAGGGTTTGGTTTCAGAGAGTAAAGGCATAAAAAGAATATAGTAACTTTCCTTTTTGAAGCAAAGTCACATCAGATTTTCTTATTTAATAAATGTATGGCAAGTACCTACTAAAATAACCAGTTAAAAGCCAGTAATAACAGCTGCAAAACCCAGCTCAAAGCAGTTGGACAAGTCTTGAAGGCGTGTAATTTTTGCTGAGTGTAGCACCAAATGTTTGTCTTGGATTGAGTTAGGAATTTTTTTTTAATGTTGGCTCTTTTTTGTTTTCATGAAGGAGTATTAAAAGCATTGTTCTTCCTGTTTAGATCACATGAATTTAATTATCCTCTTATGATATAAATATCCTTTCATGATAGGAAAGTAAATGTTGTTATACCTATAGTTGAGTGAACTGGAATTTACTTTAGATTTGTTTTTGCCATTTCAAGTGAGGCTGGAGTAGTATGAGAGTGCCTTAGTATGAAGATGGCAAGATGAGCAGGACACTAAATTCAAGTTCTAGGGTTTTTTTGTCTGTTGTGATATCAGGGCACTAAATGAATTTATTGAAGCTGTTGATCTTGTTGCCCGTAGATAAAGGGTGGCCCTGTGAAATGCTGTTAGCTCGATTGGCACTTCATTGATGTGTAAATTTTACCCATGTTTGACCCCAAGCCCAAAGTTTTGCTTAATTCTAAGACTGTACTTTGCTCATGATTGTGACCTTTTAAAATAACACCCGGAGGTTTTGCTATTGCGATCTGCTTCTTATTTTGAAGCCTGGCAGTTACATTTGCACTAAGGAGAGTGAATGAAAGAAATTACATTTCTGTACTATTTCAGAAACCTCAGTGATTTTGTTACTGCGTTACGAAAGCATTCACGATACTAAACGTTTCTCATGTAACTGTACTTCACATCTTCCAAAATGATCTGCCTGGCTTGGCTGCTGGGAAGAGGTGATGTTGCTCCTGGCTGGTGATGCTCCGGCAGCCCTGCCTTGCTGCAGAGCGGTCCCCTCACCTCCTCACAGGCCATAGTGTTGGGTTTTGCAACAGAAGCAAC
This sequence comes from Motacilla alba alba, assembly GCF_015832195.1. NCBI lineage: Eukaryota > Metazoa > Chordata > Aves > Passeriformes > Motacillidae > Motacilla > Motacilla alba. The sequence continues at coordinate 22,051,841 of NC_052023.1, forward strand.
TATAAATGGTACTGCAAGACTTGGGAAGTTGTGAACAAGAAATGGGTGATAAGAAACGGAACTAGAGGCAGCTGGTAACCAGCTTGTACTGCACGAGCTGGAGCAAATGCTTGATGCTGGAGTGCTGCCGCATGAAGCAGTCCTGCTTTTTTCTCACCACAGCTCCCTATTACCCAGTTTTTCTTCCTTTTTTTCTGGTGCAAGCCCAATAGTTTTGGGGAACTGATCTAGTTAATGCTGCCCTGGAAAGTTTCAGACAGCTGGTTTGATCTCGGTCAGTTCCCTCATCTGTCTAGCTGTGACAGTCTGCACCAGCAGGAGACAGACAGTGCTACAGCTTCACCAAGTACCTGGTAGTGGGAGTGCAGAGGAATTGCTCTTTCCAAGAGAAATTTATGCTTGAAATGTTTGTGGACATATGGCATTAGATTTACAAGCTCTGTTAAAGTATGTTTTTGGATTCTGCAAGTTTTTGGTGCTTTTGAGCGAGTGATTTATGAATTACTTAACACTGAGTATTTGATATGTTACCATACTTGCTGCTCTTTGGATTTATCGGGATCATTGTTGATATGCAATTGCTTTCCTTTACATGGTACTAATTTGGAATAAAAACAGAAGTTCCTTTACAGGATAAGTCAAACTGCTCTTGCATCTGATCATTAGAGAGATTTGTTTGCAATTTAAATATGCACAAAATAGATCAGGAGAAAAAGGTCTTTGTTGTAAGTACCTGTATTTATTTGCTCTCATATTCTTATAAACTTAGTGTCTTACCGCTTGTTTTGTATCTGCCCTCAAAAGTTCTTGCTCCCCATAGTAATGGAGGAAGATTTATTGTGCAAAATACACATATTTTATTAAATAATAGCTGGAGAACCCTTCCTGGATGTTCTTAGGAGAAAAAACAAGCTTGTCCAACAAGTAGAGTCAAATGCCTCAATTTTTATTGAAAATGGCACTTACATTTGAATTGGATTCGCATTAGGTCTAAATTGCACTGAGTTGATTGACAAGTTGAATTTTGTAACATGTTTGAGATGTATGTTCTACTGTTGGCTTAAGATCTGGCCCGGGGTGAAGGAGGAATGCTGACTTTGGTCTCCAGCTCCTGGTGGCTGGGCCAGCAGCAAATGTACACATGCAACATCTCTGTGCTGAGCAGTGGGATTTGAGATCAGCACTTGGGAATGACACCACCAGCAGTGGCATCTCCCTTCTCATTAGATCTCCAGTTTGCATCAGCAGACATATGGAGCCTGAAGAAGAGTAGAAACCTCTGCACTTTACCACAGGGAAAACCCTGTGGTTCTGATATCAAACCTAGCAATGAGAAGGACGTTTCTGAGTTACCACGCAGTGATGGTATTAGAGCCTGAAGTGGAAATCTGAAGAGTTTCCCAGACATTGGCTCCTTGGAAGACAGATCCAGCAGCTCCAGAGGCAGTTCCCATCAGGCAGTGTCCTGGCACTTACTGTTGTGTTTCTCCTTCGTTTTCCTGCCCTCAGGTGTCCCGAGCTGCTGCTGGCTGTGCGTGGTCAGCTGAGGCAGGATCTGCGTGACCACAGCTGGGGCATGAGCAGGAGTTGGAGAGCTCTGTCTCTGGTCCAGGCTCTGGCACTGCCCTGGGTTTCCCTTGCAGGACGCTGGATAATGTCACTTTGAGCAGGTGGACAAACACTGCTGTTAAACACCGCTGTTTAGAAGCCTGTGAGGCTTCGTGGGTGTTTGTGGCCCTGTAACAGTAGCACCTCAGGAAGGGTTTGTTTTGCAGGAGATTAACAGCTTTGGGGGCGAGGCAGGATGAAGCTCACAGTTTGTGTTTTTGTTTTAAGGTTATGATTCTGATCCTTGTGATAGAGGCTTTCAAAACAATATTAAGTGAAGACTAATGTGTAGCCTCAATAACTGATTATTTTTATAATTAGCAGTTTACAATTGGTTAATGAAAACTTTGAGGTATTGAAACGATGGCTTTAAATGGGTCTGAACAGAAAATAGTGAACCATGCTAGCTTGTCTGAACTCTTCCTTGAGAATGCTGGTTACATTCATACTATCTTTAAAACCACAAAGGATGTTTTTCTGTACTTTCATAAAGGCCTTTTTTCCCCCCTTATAATTTTCTGTTCTTTTTTTCCTGGGATGAAAAGAGGTTTTCTATCTCTTTATTTCTTAATTGAATTAAAAAGTGAAAATTAAATGTGCTTCAAGAATGAGGCATTCCAGGAATAAAGAATAGAATATGAAAAGAGTTCGCTACATTATAACCTGCCATATGTAAAACAATAAACATACAGTTTCATAAATATGAAATAAGTCTTTTTAATAATCCAGTATCTTTCTTAGTTTTTAGACATATTTTTGCACTTGCCTCAAAGCTTGATGCTAAGCTGACCCTCTCTTTAATATTAATGTACTCTGACTGTAATACTCTGTTCCTTTGCCTCTGATTAATGCTGTCTGTCAATTATTTACAGATCCAGTGGTACTGTGGAAGTTCCCGGAGGACTTTGGAGACCAGGTTGGAAACATGAGATTGAACTTTTTTTTATGTTAGAATAATAATAAAAAAGCTCTTCTATTCAACTGTGGAGAGGCAGATGCTAATGATACCAGGGTGGAAGCCTTCACCCAACTGGTGGCTAGATGATTAGATTGCCTCTGTGACAGGAATACTCAATAGCAGTTGTAGAGCATGGAATGTCATGCTAATTCTCTGTATCACCTTAATTTTGATGTAGAGTATTTTATCAGGTGGTCCTGTTGGACATGTTGGGTTTTTATCTGTTTTGAGATTGAAAATTTGGGAAAAATTATCAATTAAACTTTGCTGAACATTGATGTTATAAAAAACCACCAGATCAAAAAAGTTGAAGAGCTACCCATGTATGTCCTCTTAATGTCAGAATGTGTGCATTCCATTCCTTTAATCCTTTTCAATGCAAGATTTTAGATAGCTATTTAATAATATTTTAGAGATACCCTAGTTATTTGCTTGGGGAAAAAATATCCTCAGACCCTTATAAGAGACTGATCTAAAGTTACTGATTCTGAAAGCGTGAAAATCCTATGTTCTATCTATAATTAATCCTCAAAGGAAAGTTTATACATACAGGACTGATGGATTATTTCACTGTTTGTAGTGACAGCAAGCTATTAATTAGTGTGTTGGGTTTTTTGCCCCTTGACTATGTAATGAAAGTTATTACCATTAAAATCTAATGAAATTACTAAGTTTTATTATTTCAGCAACTTCTACAAGAGTTTCTTGCATGGAAATATTTTTATTTTCATAAAAGAAAATACATAAAGCAACAAAAAAGAATAAATATCTCTGTCTCAATGGCTTCTTTTCCCCTTGTTTTTATACTAATATTGAGGCAAACATATTCTTCATTGGTAGTATCACCACAGTGGATGATCTGGAAGTCTTGTTGTACAGCAGATGTTGATAAATTGTTGATTTTTTTTTTTTTAAATCAATAGTACAAGATTCTATAAAGACAGTTATAAGGTGATTCATGATGAAAAGAATAAATATACAAACATAGAAAGTAGGATGTGTGGTTGGGGAATAGCATCAGTCAGAAATGTGCAGCCTGTAAAACAGTGACAAATGAGCAAAGTGTGTTGTTATATGTTCTCAGCTAGGCATTCAGCAAGTTTTGGTAATTATCCTGGCTGCAGGATGATCATCTTCATTGTAATTTAAATTCTTCTTTTCTAGTTTGTTTTGTTCTTTTTCCCCAAGAAAGACTTGATCTTAAAATTAAAAAAAAGGAAAGAGAAATTATGTATGAAGAAAAATGGGAGCTTATTCAGCAAGTCGAAGGTTATTCAAAGAACAGCTGGTGTAGAAAAATGATTAGAAGATGAAGCCCACTAAAGACTGGAGGGGAATCCTACAAAGATGCAGTAGACATACCTAATCTATAAACACCAGAGGCCTCAGGCAGCGCTCTGCCTTTGGGCTCTGAAAAACCTATGCCTGCACATTGTGTCTCAGTTGTGTGGGGTCTCTGGCATTTCAGGTAAATTGCTTGTGTTCCCTGGAAAACAGGGTATTTTAATCCTTCTCCTTGCAAGGGAAATTTTCCTATTAGAACCACTGGATTTAAACGGAATATATAGCAGCTTCTGAAGCAAACCCCTGAGCCAAGTCATGCAGTGAAATCAGCAGAAGCCTTCTCTGCATGTGTGTGTGCGTGTTGAACCGGGTAGGTTAGGATTGGAGACCTGAGTATCCACCAGATTTAATTAAAAATCAAAAACCCACTAAAACTATCAGGGCTAATATCCATGAAAGTTTGTGGGGAGAATGTTTAAAAAAAAAAAAAAAGAAAAGAAGATTATTCTCTGTTCTGTTTTTCAGTCATTCCTATTTTAAATGTAAAATGTGTGAGTTAGTTTTTGGATGTATCCCAAAGAATCATCTTTCCTAAAATTGAAGGGCTGTCTGTTTGCACAGTGATGTGATAACAGTGGGCAAAATATTTTCCTCTCTTCGTGAATTTTTCTACAGTTTATCATGTCACCTTTTTGTTGCTTTCATAATGCAAAGAAAACTTGTCTAAGCCATTTTGACATTTTCTTCCTCTTTCTCACATTTCTCTTCTAAGTATGTCTGAACTTCCCAGTGCTTGCTCATCTCTAATCTTCTGTTTGTCTTCTGCCTTGTCATTTTCTTTGATGATGGTCAACCTTCTTTTGGTACAATTTTTTCTTAAATGTTGTCTTCCCAAATTCTTTTTTTGCTAAATGTCTGATCTGTTGTGGATGGGATGTAGAAACTAGAGTTGATCAGGAGGAAGACAAGACCAGGGATTTGTCATAATTACTTACTTGCAGTCTGTCAAGTAAATGAAATATTAAGGCACGGTTTTGGTATCACAAAAGAATTTGCAAGATTCATTGTTGATTTCCTTATCTGCCGTGACTGCAGGGAAGCCACTTATTTTCTCTCTGGTAACTCCTCAGATGCCAGAATAAGAAGGAAAAGAGAAAAAACATGGAGTGGGGAAGGGAAAAAAGTAATGCTTCAAGGCAGGAAATGAAAAATACTTCTGTTTGCCAGGAGTGTTTCAGAAAGTGTTTTTGTCCTTTTTTTTGTTTTCACTTTATTTTATTTTTTGAGGTGGGGGTAGTTCCATTTTTAGTAACTCTCAAAACTATCAATGAAAAAATGAGCTCATGCTGGTTAGAATTCAAAGTACAAAGAGCTACACTACCATTTCAAAGAAAGTATTTATTAAAAAGTGCCTCAAGAGCCAGAAGACCTAATCTGTTTGAGACATCTTAGAGTTACAAGTTACTGTTGTACTGCATTAGTGCTATAAAAATGAGTTTGACAATGTGGAAAAAGTTGTGAATAATCTCAGCACTGTAGAAAAAAATGTGTAGAAAAAAGATTTCTGATTTGAGCATATATAGGTCTTCTGTGATTATCCTCCAGTGCTCAAATTTGGATATAGAATGAGTTGCAGCCATTTAATGGGCTATTTTTTTTCTGTAAAATGTATTTTGAATATATATTCCTTGAGGCACTGTCTTGTAGTATGTTCAAATATCCCCTTCATGCAAAATTTCCCATGATAAAAGATCAGTATGTTTTTAATCTTGAAATTTCTGCTTTGTTTGTGCAGACTAGTTAAACTAGAATTTAATTTCAGCCTTACATGCCCATTTTTAAATGGAAGTCTGAAGAAGAAATACTAATGCTATAATATCTGGAAAAAGAAATTCCACTTGTTTTTGAGAAGAAAGTATTTTTTCAAGGGCTTTAGAAAAACAGCCCAAATGAAAACAACACCTTGGCGTCCAAACTGAAGTACTTGCTGACTGTTGAGGAAGAAAACACATTTCTGCAGGAGTTCATGTCACCCTGTGATCTGCTGGCACTGGCTTGTCTGCTCGTGGCAGTGCAGTCAGTAGCAAAGCCCTGTTGATGTCACATGTGTCCAGATGTCTCCACTATGGCTCTGTTCGTGTCTGTCCAGCAAATAAAAGCACTGACACTCCCACCAGCTCCACTGAGTTGAAACATTCCTGGGAAAAGAATGGTGTTGGCATAAGGAAGGAGGAGAGGACGGTGCCGACGGCACCAGCAGCAGGTAGTGCCTGGGCAAGAGGTGGCACTGCTTGCTTTGTTGGTTTAGCCTTTGGGGCATGTGAGGTCCAACATTTCTTATTAATTTATTAATTACAGGTATGTTGGACATTATTTTTAGCTGTGTAAGAATTCAGTAGCTTTTTAGTCTGACTTCCTATTGGCCCAAAGGGATTTCTACCTGTAGTATCTGGTGTCCATTGAACAGTTCTCATTCTTTGCCCTTCTAATCACATAATATTTTCTAATTTCAGCCTGCGGCGTCTCTGCTGGTGAAAATCATCTCACCAGAAGATGACACAAATAGCCAATATCAGGAGATGGTCTTACCAGAAGCCACTTTAGTAATAAATATGACAAGGGGTTATTAACTGAAGATGTGGGTTAAGAAGGAATTCAGTCTCTGCGTTAGACTGTTGGTTGTGTTGCAGATTTCGTCCTATCTCCTCTTGCTTTCTAAGACAAGCAGTTTAAATCTGCTTTCCCATGTCACCCAAACTCTGCAGATGAGTAATGAGTGAGGGATATGGCATCCCACATGAGGAATTTGCTGTTTTCTCTGAAGTTAGGGTAATGCTCTTTATGTTATTGTCTCATATTTTACATAACATCTGGGTTTTAGTTTTACTGTATCACATTATGCAGAAGTCTCCACTGAATTGTGAGCTTTGTATACTGCAGTGACCCAAACTCAAGTCTGATACTATGCATGTAAATCTACCCAGTTTGTGTGAAAATATTTGTATACGTAAAGATGTACAGGTGCATGTGCAGTTGTTTAAAGGATAAATCCTCAGAAGTACCAGTGTGTTGGTCTTCCCACAGCAGAGCACCAATCACACACTTAACTTTCCATGTATGTTTTAACTTCTGAAAGTTAAGCCTGGCTTAAATGAGCGTCTGATTGGAGACAAAGGGCTCAGTTTCTTTCAGAATGGAATACTTAATTGAATGAATCGTGGCAGCAAATACATAAATGAGGTCACCATGACAAAGATTATATTCTTTTTTTTTAAAGATTTAAGTAACAGCACAAGTTGGCTATTTTTTTTTTGTTTGCTTCTGGAGAATATTGCGAAAAACAAGCTAAAATATGTTCTCTGGGTCAGATGAATGTGTGGAAGCCAGCAGAGAGATGTTGTGTTCCTCTGTGCTCTCTTAAGAGAGCAGCAGGAGCCCAGGAGGTATGAGGCTGTTTACACTCCCTCCAAGGCTGCAGGCGTGCTGTTAGGGGATGCATCTCACCAGGCTTCTGCATGAGATGGCTTTGTTCTTGTATTCTGATGAGGCATTAAATGCATGTTTAAAAATGTTTATGCTAACTAGATAGGTGGTTGCTTTGTGGGATTGTTTTTATCAGGAAATCTTAAAAAGGGTTTGGTGATTTTGTTGTTTGTTTATTAATAAGTATGATTGATATTTGGGTGCATTGGTATGAGAAAGGAGGAATCAATCTAATGAGATTACTAATTTTCAGTAGTGTTTTTGTCTAAATGTTGCACATTATATTTAGCTAAGGGATATTTTTGTACTTGAATCTTTGTGGAAAGCAATTAGCCCTGCTGAGATGATGGCAACGTGGCAATTTGTACATTGCAAGGGAACTTTATCTGGTCAAGATAAAGTTTATCTGGTTAAGATAAAATTTATCTGGTTAAGATAAAGTGATTTTGTGACACTTTGCGTTTGGAAGACACTGTTTTTATTGAAAAATATTGTGTGTGTAAGGCAGCGATGCTTTTTGTCTATGCAAATCCCAGCTGATGGATGATCAGCAGGAAAACATTCAGAGGTGTATTTATAGTTGCTAACTGCACTGTGTGAACAGAAAAGATCTGTTCTGTCCTGATAAATATTCTGTGGAACAACTGCCCACGAAGACGTGCTGGGAACACCCAGAATCACCAAGACCCTTACATCATTCAAGATGTGAATATTCCAAGATGCTTTCTCAACCTTTTCTTTTAATTCATCCCAACAGAGACAGAATAAATCCTTGAGACTTTTATTTTTTAAATTTTAAAAATTATAAAAGGCCAATATCCAAAACTTGGTATTTTCTTGAAATTTTGAGGACAGGTGGCAACATGAAGTGTGCTTGTTCTCAGAATTGTGGGAGTTTTGTTTTATAGAGCTTTTAAGTTAAAAATGTTGAACTTGATCAGCATATGGTACTGGCTAACCTCATCTCTACCAGCTCTTTTGTTATCTTGTTATTGTTACAGGTCTTAATGACAGTTGTAAGCCATAGTTCTGGATGCAGGGGTTAGTCCACCCTGGGGAGGAGAGAGAGAAACAGCAGTGTGGATTATGGAAATATGAATTGATCTAAAAAGCAGCTCTCTTGTAACAGAATGGGACTCAAAGAAAGACTGGAGAGAAGCTGGTGAAAAGACGATGGAATATGATGTGAAAATGATCATTTGAATGCTTTTCTTTTCATTCCCAGCTGCTGTGTTCTGGTGAAAAGGCACACATTTGTATATCTTAAGGCTGGGTGAAAAAGGGCCAGATGAATGGAATTACTTGTTAGATATGTTTTCATTTTGAGTCAAATAAATTATGTGCATTTTAATAGACTGTCTGCATATGTTAGCCATTTTTTAAAATCATACAGCTGTGATATTGGGGGACTAGATTTTGTAGAAGTAGTTTTTTCTCTGTTTGCTCAAATAAGTACAGAATTAATATTTGACTGTCCTTCAGATATTCTCCATCAGCCTATTGAAAATAACTGTTACTGATTTGGCTTATTTCAAAGCCAAATCAGATTCCAGCCTATGGTGATGTGCCAAACCAAAGAAGAAAAAATTAACCGATGGCTGAAGTAGTGATGACAATCATTTGGAACATCTTCCAGAGAGACTGCCAAATTGTCATGTGTGATGTCGTTGTTGATTGACCTTAGCTGCCCTCAGAATATTCCAGTCGAATATTCCCTAATTCCTTATTCTGGGATACCTTATACTTTCTCCTCTGCTTCCTTAATACCCTCATTTCATTTCAGTCTTCAATTTGTTGTCTCTCCTACTTGCAGCATTGGTTTTGTGTCTCAGGCTTACTCTGCTGCACTTTTAGGAACATCCTATCCTTTCTATGTTAAGTACTGGATGTAATATTCCTGAGTCCTGTGGCTGGTTCTTGGCTCTTCTTCTGCCTTTCTTGATGATAGTTTTCTGCAGAACTCAGAGAGCATTTGAGGTACTTTGGTTCACTGTTACTGCTACAGGTATTTGAAGTTCACTTCAAATAATTTGCTGGTATTTTGTTAAATAAAATACTCTTTTACATATTGCATATATTATGAAATGGTTTGGGATCAAAGTGCATAATCCACGTGTGATGAAATCAAGAAACCAGGCAAAGAACAAGACTTGATGGGACTAAAATCAGGAACAGCAATGCAAGGGTGATTAGTGGGCTGTGGCTGGAAGGATCCAGGCTACTTGATTTGGGATCTTGGACCAGGAATAGGGGAAGGTGAAGCAGTTCCAGGCAGGTGATCAGCAAGGGAAATACATTAATCCATCAGAATACAAATATTTCTGGTGCTCATTACTTCTGTATAAGTTTTCAAGGTGTTGTGAACTACCTGACTGGTAGACTCTACTTGTTCTTCCCTAAGCAGAGGTGTTGAGTTTCTGGTTTTTGTGTGTCTGTTTCTGTGTGCAGTCATTAATTAATGTACAGTTGGTAATGAAAGATCCACATATGAGAAATCATGTACCTCTGAGGGTACAGTGCATGCTTATCTCTGCCCTTTTTCCTTCACTAGGTACTAATGAAAATGATTAGAGAAAATTTACTGGGCCAATGAACACTCAGTGCACCCGTTCTTGAATTTTAAACTAAATTTTGGAAGAGGGAAGATTTCTTTCAGTTAATAGAGAATTCCTACTGTAGGAACAGGATTTCTGCTAATTTTTCAGTAGGTGTCATGAATACTGCTTTAGATTTATGAGTGTCTCCCCTGAGCATGGGCTGTTTCCATCTTCTGATCAAAGTGAAGGAGCTGAAAATTTTCTTGGCTGTAGCTGCTTGTGCTGCCTGGCTTGCTGGTGAAAGCTGCCTCCCTCCTGTCTTTGCTGTTCAGAGTTGGCTTTTGCTCTGTCAGAGGTCGAAGCTAAGCTGATTGACACAGTGCTGAGGTGGCTGACTGATGCTCACGTGCAGCAACACCAGCCTGCAATTGTTGCAGAGTAATTGCTGGCAATAAAGCTGCCAGAGGCTTTGAGCAGGGAGCCAGAAGGTCTGGACAGGCTCAGCTATAGGTAAAGTGAACGTACATTGCATATCTTCTAGGGAAAAAGACACCCAGTTGTATGTCCACTGCACTTTATTTTTTGGGATAATCATCTGTCTGCATTGGGTAACATTAGGGGCAGGTTAACACTTTGAATTTATGCTTGTTTGCTTCTTCTCTTTCCTCCTTTGGTCTTTGGTCTGGAGTTGTTTCATTTTCCTTCCGTTTTTCAACACACTTGATAATATCTCAATTTAGTACTGAAAAACTATTACTGCAAGCAATTCTTACTGAGCTGCATTATGATGAAGCTTAGAATGTAACCTCTGCTGAGTGTAAAAGAAGAAATAAAGTGTTTCCTTTATAAAAATACCAAAAATAATTTTATTTAAGGAATTATAATTCTAGCAGCTTCCTTAGAAGCTGATTTCCTTTCTCAGTTCCTTTTCTTTTGGCTGTAGATTCTTGTAGCCCAAGAAAGTCAGCCCCCACGTGTCATTGGTTTCAGTACCCTGTACAAGGTGGTGTGGTTCCCTGACTTCCTCTGCTGCTGACCCAGCCATGGCAGCCAGCATTGTCCCACAGGGCTGCACATTTAGGCATGGATGAGACCAGACAAAGGTTTGGCTTTTGCACTGCCTCACCTTGTTTATCTGCATAAATCACTCTGCTACAGATGCTTTCTCTCAGCATGGCACTCAGGTTGTTCCTTACCTGATGCTCAAATTTCTGACTACTGAATTTCTGAATTGCCAGTGAAATCAGGATTTCTTCATGGCCTGTGCTGTGCAGTCATTTTATGAAATAACCAGTGGGAAGTTGTGATTCTGGAAGAGCATCACCTGGTGCTCACAAGATAGTTTCATGTCAGGCCTGAGCAGGGGCAGTCTGCAGGGCTGGTGCTGACCTCTCTGAGTACACCAGCACTGGGTATTACTGGGCAGACCAGTTGTTCATTTAGATCTTTGTAGACAAGGAATGGCATCCTACTGTTTACAGACACTCTCTGTTTCTGGACTTGTCTTTTAAGTAACTAATGCAGTACTTAGTGAGGGAAAAATATTTGGAATATATTTTGAACAAAATATGCTTGGAATTAAAATCAATTTGAAATGTATCAAATCGCATCTGGAGTAGAGTTTGTCGTGTTTGAAATGTTATGATTTTTTCAGTGTATTTCATTTTCATGCTAATGCAGATAGTCATTATGTGTAGTGTTCTTTTATAGTTCATTTTCCTTTTATAAATAGCCTTTCTTGGTGGCTGAGAAGGACATCTTGCAAATAGGAGCCTTTTGACCAGAGTGTCAACTACACTCTACTCATGATATTCTTTGACACTGTTTTGCAGACATTTCTGAGACTGCAATCTTCACTTTAAAGCAATATATTGAATAGGTGGAGTTGGTTTTGTTGCACTTAGGCTCAGTTCTGTCCCTTGCTGTCAGAATATTCAAAAGTGGAATGAAAAAACAACTGGTAAAACAAATAATTATGAACCAATTTTTCAATTCGTGATTTCTTTGACAGTAATTATTTTTTCACAAGTGGTGAAGCAGCATCTGAACAGGATGTGCAGGAGGTTCTCAGCACGGCTGCCAGAGTTGCATCTTAACTGCTGTTGTAAGCAGGGGGAGATCTGAAAAGGTCTTGAGTGAAACAAATATTGCTGCCCCCTTAGCTGTGCTGGATGACTCAGGGATTTTAACCTGGCCTTCAGAGACTTACATATTTGGATTTAGATAATGATGTCTCCTGTGATCCTAGTTAAGAGAACTTCTCTGTTGAGTTTCCGGATAGTGTTAGAGACATGGAAAGTGTTTATTAATAAAAAGCTACTTTTCCCCTACTGCATGGTGAAAGAAAGTTGTGTGCCATACACTGGGGCCCTTTTTTTCTTTTTCTTTTTTTTTGCTACAAAATGTAATTAATTTTCTTAAAGATAGTTAATATACCACCTTAAAAGTTAAATATTGCTCACATAGTAATCTCAGGAGTGGAGATGGAAGGACATAATTCTGCCTAGGGAATGATGATCTCGCTGACATGAGCCGGGGAACTATGTGAAAACTATTTTTTGCTACGTGGAATACTAATATTACATGCATGCTAGAGATTTGTGGTGAAGCAGTATTTATCTTGTTTTTTTTTGCTTTGCCAGTAGTAGAGGTAGATGGTAACATTTGAATCTAAACTTATTCTAAGGGGAACTTCCTTTCCCCTTAGAAGAAGGGGAAAGAAGAACATTGTCAATTTTTATGTTTTTATTATGAGTTCCAGGAAATTTGAAGAGTTTTTTCTTTAAACAGGAAAATTAACCTGGGCTGAACCTCATGTTGATTTTATTCTGCTATTTGTAACTGAGCTTGTTATTTTAATTGATTCCCTGTATGCTATGCTGGACTTAACTGTCTGAAATAGGCTTTATTTTTGTCTGGTTATATGATGAGGTTCAGGAGCAAATAGGCAAGTAGGGACTCCAAGAATTTATAATTTAGTAAAATCTCTGAATTTTAAAACTTGCTCTGTGGTAGTTTAGAAAGTCTTATGCCTCAGTCTTGTAGGACAGTGAGATTAATGATGCAGGATTAGCTTTCCTTCTTGTGAAGTGCCTTTGAAAGCTGCTATGAGAGCAGTGAAAAGTGTGCTGCCTGGGACACCAGCCTTAGTCTGCTCTACAGGGCAAGAACATCCTGTAGCATATCTCTAGCTGGAGTACACCACACCCTGGTCCTTCACCGTTCCAGTCCTTCAGATTTTTTTCATTCCTTTTTGTGTGTATTTAACATGCTGGTGGTTCTAAGCGATGCTGCAATAATCAGCTCCAAGTTCAGTCACAGATACAGCTGACCTTCGGGCCTCCACTGCCCCCTCTACGAGAGTTACTTGTTGATGTGATTTTGCTTCTCTAAAATGTCAAGCTCATCCCATTTCCTTGTTCTCTAAAGTCTTCCTGTCCTGCTGCCTTGTCTGCCCTCGTTGCTGTGTAGAGCACAAAGTTACCAGATGAAGCTACTAAAAATCTTCAGCTGCCTGTCTGGCATCTTCTCCTGAGGCATGTAACTGAATGGTGGCCAGGTGGAGACAGGAAGCAGGAACAAGAGAAATTAAATCTAGCTGAAATTCTGTGAGTGGTCTCATCCTCCTTTGCAGGTATTCAGCTTCTTAATAATTTTACACACCGGATGTTTCTCTGAATAAGCTTTTGAATGATGCAAACACCTTTTAGAGAGCAAGTATTCTAAAGGGCTCTGTGCTTAAGTGTTACGAGCAACCCGATTCCTCTGAATGTCAGTCATTAGGCTGTAGGGCCTTTCCAGTTGTGGTTTACATGTTAGCCAACTAAATGAGGATCAAAAATTGTTCTCAGCAGTGGAGTGGAATTTGTTCTGTGGGTCAAAACAATCTGCGGTTGTAGAAATATACACGTAGCTCAGTTTAGTGGAATTTCAATCTTGCTTGAATCCATTAGTGACAACTTCTGCTACGTGGTCCAGAATCTCCTTCCTCTTTGCATGTTTGTCGGGGATGTATGAAGTGTTACGTGGCAGCTGTATTGACATAGAAAGAGCTGTCAAAAACCACAGCACTATCTGCAAGTTAGTCTGAAAATTGTTAGCTGGAAAGATCAGGTCTATTTTTAGGGAGCTGCGATTGCACAAATTTTCTTATCTATCTTCTGTGAATAGAAGTGTTGCAGCAGGTGGAGCTTAGAGGGCGCATCTAGAGCTCTGTTGTTTTGCCACCCACACGGCACTGAGACTCCCACGTCACGCAGTTGCATTACACCCATCCTGTGGTGTCACTCTGCAAATGAAATGGTGAGATGTGCACAGCACTTTTGTGGGACTGCCCTGTGGATACAAATAGCAGGACAATTAGTAATTGCTATTAGGTATTCATTTTTATGTAAAACAGTTTCAGAGAATTCTCCATAATTTGTCTTTAGACCTAGAGGAAAATCTGAAATATCTGAAGGCAAAACTGCCTTAACTGGTCAGTTGATTACTGACCGTGTTTCTTTCCAGCCTATGGAGTTATCAGGACTTTTCTTCCCACAAAGCTGGCATGTATGAATTCAGAAGCATTTTCTACCACTGTTTGCATTGCTTTATAAAATGGTGATACACAGAATTAGCTGAGTGGGTACCAAAACGAGCAAGGAATACTAAATAATTCCTACCTTTCAGGCTTCTGTAATATCCTCCCATTGTAGAGCCAGTGAGCATGACCAGGCCAGGCTGAAGTTGGACAGTGCAACTGATGAGAGTGAGTTAATAAACCATTGCACCATGAGCCTGTGAGAATGCAGGGTTCTGCTGCTGTGCTGTAGGTATAAGGCAAATATTTTTGTAAATACCATTTCTGTCTTTGTTTAAGCTTTTTTCAAGAGAAGCAGCGTGTCACAGTTCACATGATATAATTTTTATTATTTTCTTCTGTCTCTTTGAGATAAGCAATTAAACACAAATTTGTATGCACCTGTAGGTGTTTAGTCAGTGTTTAAAAGCAAATAGATAACTTTACGTGTGGGTTTTTATTTTTTTTTTCTTTTACATCATCATCATCATCTTCCCCCTGTATACATCTTGTTTATGACACAAGGACCATTTCTAAAAGCACTAATACTGTGAGAGCCAGAGGGGGAAATAATCTTGGGACATGTGAATCGAACTGTTTTGCTTTCTGAAGACCTGTACAACCTTCTGCCTTCAGAAATAAATACATAATTTTATCAAGTTGTGAATGTAAAAGACAACAAATAATGTTATTCTTTTTCTGAGAGTGTAAATATTGACTCAGGAGAAAGTCCTGGCTGGTTAGGGAGCCTTGAAAATGATGACCCCTTAGGGGACAGAGCTCCAGTTTTATCCAATAGAGAGATTGCTGTGCGTACCAGTTGTAATTGTACACAAATATGTACACAAATGTGAATGTCTGTATAATATCATTTGCATTTTAAATTCATCTAGAAGCATCTTGGGGGCTTCTTTTTTTCCATTTGAAAATTCTGAATAGCACCTGTAATTAAGGGAGAAAACGGAGCCCTGGAAGCTAGGTAGGACTTCCATCTATTGATCTGTGTAAACCCGGCTTACGCTGTCAGGGGAGAAGCAGTCAACTGCTGAGCTGCTTTGTCACTGACATAAGCTGAGAGAGGATTTTTTTTTTTTTTTTTTTTGTGTGTGTGTGTGTCTATACTGTTTATACACCAGTCTATAGACCTGCTGGCTGGTTGAATTTTAAAGAGTGTGGAGGTTTAAAGACTTGTCCCCCGAGGGATGCTCTGCCAGTTGGGAAGCGAGCGGAGGCTGCTCTGCAGAAGTTGTGCGCGTGGCTGCCCGGGGAGGGCCGGCCGCGCTGGGGGAGCCCTGGCCTGTTGCTCGGCCTGGGCAGCGCTGCAAAACACACCCGTAATTTTCAGGTTGTTCAGTCAAAATATTGAGCTAATACCTTCGGGTTTTTTTGTTTTTGTTTTCTTTTCCTCTCGTGATAATTTATTCTGAGAGGATACAATGGGGAACATAAATGAATACATTTCCATACCCAATTCTGAGTCAGTGCTAAGCTCACCAGGCAGCAATTAAAATCCTTGTTAGTGAGGAGAAAAATTACTTCCTATAGTGTGAGAATAGGTGCAGATTTAGAAAAAGAATAAAATACTTTTTCTTTGGAACAAGCTTTACGAGCCTGAAAAGCCTATTTGGAAATGTTTAGGAAATTTCTGAGTTAGAAGTTTTGATTAGCCTGTTCTGCTTGCAGTCTTTTGTTAGAGTTCATTATTGTTACTACTAGCATTGTGTGTGCTTGTTCCTGACTGCAGAAATCAAATGCTTACTTGCCCTGCTTATATTTTGCTTCTCACTCTTCTGCAGTGGGCACTCAGAGCAGGTAGGATGGTGCTTGAGCAGTTCCTTTTGAAGAGTATTCTATGTACTGCTGTTGTTTTTAATGGAGTTCATAACCTTTCCCAAAACACATCTGTGGCTTTTGTGCACTGTGCTAACCAAGTAAAAGTTCTAAAGATTTCTTGAAATCTCTTGTATGACTTAGAAATTCTAAAAACATTGATTTCCTGATTTAGTATCACAGGAAGATTTACTGAGGCACATCATACACCCTTAAAAAGTTGCCACCAACATAGGCATGTTGTAGTCTCAGGTGTCTTTTTCCTGATGTGTTCCTTTCTTGCTGATTAACTTGCATGGGCTCTTTATATTTTACACTATCCACTGAGCCTGGTGAGTGTTTGAAGTAAGTAGCCATTGTAGTGTGTAGGAATTTAAATATACAATTTCCCCTAATGGGAGTTGACTGTCCAACCTGCAGTAAACAGGGTATTCAGGCTGCAGTGCTAACACCTTAAATCAGCTTCTTAAACCCTCATGTGCAGCCCTGGAAATTTGCAATCAATGTGCTCTTTTCTGAAAACAAACCTTGCAGGCCAGCTCTTGTACACAGAAATACAGGTCTGTTGGGCTGCTACAAAAAAGGAATTCTGCAGCTTTGACCAACTGCATGGATGCCAACTGTCTCTTCTTGCTGAAGCATCTCACAGGGGGTTTGTTTTCCCTGTTGGGAGCAAGGAAATAAAACCTATTTTCTAGGATCTTGTAAAGTTGTTGTTTAATATTTGCTGCTAAATGATCTGGTAATTCACTTTTTTTTTTTTTTTAAAGAAAAACGTCGACTGGTTTGAGAGCATTTTTATATTTTAATTAACACATTTTATTTGCCACTAAACAGCTTCTTAAATAAAATTCTGCACGAAAGAGAGACATTATCCTTTCATACTGTGGTATGAATGTAGATTTGGTGGATTTTGCTCCCCCCCACCCCCTTTCCTTTATTGATAGCAAAGCTTGCTTGTGAAACCCAAAGGGTTAATCATATAAATTTCTGCTTTGGACCAGTAGGCGATTTCCATCACTTTCAGCATTTGACTATGGAACATGTATAGAGTTGTTATACCTCTCTGTAATTCATTCTGCTGCCAACTTCATTCCCTTTTCTCTGCCTGCATTTTAATTGAAACAACATTTGTATTTTTGAGCCAGGATCTGTCAGAAGTCCCTGTGGCTAGTCTGTGGTACAAGTAGCAGCAGACGTGGCTTACCCATATGGTGTGGTGCTTCTTGTAAAATCCATATGGCCTTGTTGAAGGGAATCCCAGCGGGGATGTGAAGGGTGTTAATACCCTTCAGGCCAGGCCTTTCCCTCCTGGGGCTTCTATGGCATTGTCTTTGCAATCTGCCAAAGCACAAACCTAATTCCTTTTTAATAATCAATTATTTCAGTCCAGGAACGTGTGCTGTATTTTTTCTAACCATATATTCCTTGAACTTATTATTTGTTATGATAATTTTTGGCCATTTTTGTTAAAAGCAAACCTTTCAAAAGCCCTTTCAAAAAACCCCTAACTTCATTTCTTTTGCTTGTATTTTCAGGAAGTGCTGAACAGCGTTCCAAAGTTCTGCTTTCCTTTTGACGTTGAAAGGTATGTGCTACAGTTATCATTTATTTAAAAATACTTCATAGAAAATTATTTTTAGCATAATTACAAGCAAGGATTTAAAGAAAAGGCAAATGTAATGTATTCCCTAAGCTTGCACCTGCAGATGAGAAAACGTACCCTTTGTTCAAGTTAGTATGAAGTCACTAGTAGGAAACTATCACAGCAAAATGTAATCCTTACAGAATTTTAGGAATATCTCTGTCCAGGTAGAGCTACATTCCGGCTCCCAGTTTTGTACACTGTAATTGTGAGCACCATCTGTGTTAGTATAAGGATATAACACAGTTTCCTTTAAGCAGCTTCATTAAAAATATTACAGTGCACCAAGATATAAAAACTCACTGAGCAGTACAGAAAATGTGTTGAGTTCAAAGAAATTAAGACTTTAATTACATGGAAGTAGCTGAATATGCAATTGATTTTTCTCAGAGAAGAATCCAGACCATTATTTATAATTAATTAGTCCTTACCTTTCTGGTATCAGTTATAGTCTGGTTTTCATATAATGCTGCCAGTCATTTAAATTGTTCATATAAAATGTTTTTATTAATGAAAATATTTATTTGGTCTTGTCAAAATGATTAATGGTAATTTATTTAATAGATTGAATTCACTCGGTTTGGAAAACCCATATTGTCCGAATTGGCAAAGATTGAATTAAAAGCTTGATTTGCATAATTAATGAAAGATACACCCAGGTAATGTGCGGGCTGAGCCAATTTCAGAACAACATGAGCATCCGTTGTAGATGGTGAGTTGGAGATGAGAAGCATCTATCAGATGCAAGAAGCTGCTGTCGGTAGAGGGAAAGCTGGTGTGTGGAGAGAGCAAAGAAGAGTGTCTTTGCAGCAAAACACACTGGCAAAATAAAGATCTGTATAAATACAACTTACTTCCCTGAAGTAAACTTGGCTTATTTAGTCTTTTATAGCTGAATTTAATTAAGTTGTTTGGATTTTGAACTGGTTAAGCTCACTGTCCTTTAAGCTGTTTTAATAACTTAAGTAATGTGGTTGTCAGTGGTTGGCTTTAAAGCATTAAAGTCTTTAATGTGCTTAAGATATGTACAGAATTCTGTTTAAAATTGGTCATGAAGATGAATAATGGAAATAAAATTTGAGGATAACAGAAAAAGGTGAGGTTGTGTTGCTGCCATCCAGTGGCAAGAAGATAATCAGTGGCAGTGAGTAATTATTTTCAAATAAGTTCAAATAAGTCTTACCGTAACTATTTCTCTTGAACCATTCAGAAGGCACTTACTGCTGGTATGAAGAGAATGAACTTAATAAACTGTGGGAATACTTGAATTTCTAGCATAGCTAAGTATGTATTTTAGCTGATTATCTGCAGGGGTTAAAAAAAAAAAAAAGAAAAAGGGGACAGAAAGCAAAAAGTTTGTTGTTTGTTTGTTAATGCCCCATGTGCCCTGTCCCCAGAGATGCTTTTTGAATGTTAGCCTCATGCTTGCCTGTAAAGTAGTGTTTTCAAAAGTGCAAAATTTCTAGAAATTTCATAAAACTTGTCAGCTGGCCAGGAGTGGAGGTTCCTGGAAGCTGGGGTTCTGCTGGGAGGAAGGAGGCTCCTCAATCTGGCCTGCAGCCTGCTCAGGCAGTGCCCTGGTGTCTTTAGAACGAGCGCCGCACTCGCAGCTGCCTGCGGATTTCAGGGAGAACCAAAGGCAATGTGGGATCATGGGAGTGTAACAGCATGGATGAGGAGGGGCATATCTATTGTGGAGCAAAGGACAGATATGCTGGAAGCTCATTCAGGAAAGTGGGGACTGTCACTGGTGAGTTGTTTGTGTGAACAACTTACTGGCTGCGTAATGTGTTCGCCATTTTATACTCAGCTCAGGTTTTCCTATAGTGTAGACACACCTTACCAATTGTTTTAAACATAACCAGTTATCTTCTGCTTTCTCAGTTTAGTGATTTTTATTTTGACATTTGGAGTGATAAAGGGTTGAGAAAAACATTCCTGAAGTTCCTTTTTATAGGGCTTTTTTCCACTGGAGATTTAAAATGTTACAATCATTTTAGTGTTTGTCTAGCCATAAATGTGCTTTCCCTTGTCTGATGTCTAAATATATGTATATATGTATATTTTGTTTTCCTCTTATATATAGGATCATGATAGATGGTACACCTAATACACCTAATACTCCCAAGTATTTTACAGGCATTTTCAATGGCAATTTCTGTACAGAAACATTTGAACTGAAGTAGAAAATATCTATTTGATTCATTGAGTGTATTGTACTGCAGAGAGCATAGCTTCTCAACCTGTAATATATGTATATTTATATACATATATGTAGGATATGTATATTTAGGTGTATGAAATACTTCAAGCATTGTCTGAGCCTGTTAAGAGCTGGAAATTACTAGTGCAAAAGTAGTAACTTCCACTGATTCTGATACTTAGGACGAAAGATACCGAGATACTTAAAACAAAAAATTTCACTGTTCTATAAATTGCTTCTGGGTTTCTACTACACAGCAGAGTTATAGATAGTGGAGTGTTAATTCTGTTATCTAGCTAAATGAAACTAAAAAAAGTAGGAAATCTATATTCTTCAAATTATGGAGAAAGGACAGTTAAAGCACCAGTTAGTAAGATCACTGTCACCCATTTTCTTTCAAGTCACCTATATTAATTACTTAAGGAATTGAAAAAGGAAAGAAATGAGATCATCTACTGGATTTTCTTTTATCCTCTATCCTGCAATGATCGTAGACATCCAGATTTAGTTCTCACTGTTTGATGCTGCTTGCGTCATCTCACCGGGCATACTTTATGCAAATGTTATAAGTAAGTGTACACTACTCACACTGATTATCAAAAGTACATACTGTGAATGGTAATTAAAAATCTAGAGGAAACTCCCATTAAATTGAAACTGAAAGTCAAGCCAAAAGAGGCACAATGGTGTAAAAAAAATTCTTTGACCGTGACTTAAACTTTGAGTTTTATATATATTTTTTATTGAAAACAAACACATAATTTGGTTACTTCTAGTTATGACTTACATTTTATTTGAAAGGGATTAAGAAATTAATTACATCATAGAAGGTCTTGAGCATTTGCTTCAAGTACCTATGTCTCTTTTTTGTGAATGAATTATTTTCTATTTAATAATGGCACAAATGTATAATATTCTGACAGTTTGCATGTATGTATTTACAAAGAAAGACCCTTTTCTTTGGTTCTTCATTTGTTTCTTTTTGTATATGGCCTAGGAGGATTTAACATTTGAGGATAGAGATTTTAATTTCCTTTCTATGTTTGCTAACGTAATATTAATGCTTCAGACAAAAGCAGTTTGTTCTCTCTTGTTGCTTGAATCCTCTGTGCAAATCCTGCATGGTTTGCTTCACTTTTCTTTCTCCAGCAGTCTTTTGTGTTTTCCCTCTCAACCCAGAGCTCCAGTATAACTTAGCAGAGTCCATACCTCAATCTCCACCCCCATCAGTTATGTAACTGGGTGATGACTGGTGAGGATGCAACTTCTCTTGTTCCTTTTGGAGCCATTTCAGGATCAGTCTGAAGTTGTGCTATGTCACTGCTTGACCCCTCATTTTTATCTGTGCTTTGAGCCTCTGCCATTTCTCTCCACCCTAAGTACTTCCCTTGCTCCTTTCATTCCTCGGTCTTTTCCCTTTCAGGATGCATTTCCCCTGCTGAATGTGAAGCACACAAGCCTCTTTTAGATACTCTTTTGGGAACTGCCTTTAGGATCAGCATGGAGACAGTGATGTGTACCCCATTAATTTCCCCGTGGTGCTCACCCAGTCACGGGGAAGTGCTGGATTTTGGAGGATAACCAGTGGTGCTGCTGCTGTAGAGGATTTCTCCTTAGCAGCAGAATGTCACTCTGGTATGGGAATTACTGTGCAGGTTATTTAACTCATAATGTTTTAGGGTGAGTGAGTAATGATAGCAGGAATGACATCACTGTCACTTTCCTGTTCCTGGCTGATGCTGTTTCTGTTCATATTTGTGGTAAAAACAAATTTGCAGAAACACAGCTATGATCAAGAGAAGTGCAAAACAATGCCTTGAAATCATTGGATTTGCAGATCTTGTGAAAGGCAGTTATAAGATACCTTACGCAAAAATTTTCCCTTCAGAGTAAATAGTTGAGAACCAAAAGTAAATAATGAAGAAAGTATTTCAAGCTGTTCGGGTGAAGATAAATAAACTGTTGCATTTCCTGTACCCTTTAGGCACTGCAGTCAGTTTGCAAGGAGGATTGCAAGCTCAGAAATGTAGCAGCAGTTACACACAACTGAGTTCTTTGCATCTTGTGTCTCACTGTATTATGGCACACGTTTGTGTAACAGTGAATGTGTGTGAGAGACAAGTGTAAGGACAGGCTGCAGTGTGTGCTGTGAGGAGTGGAACTGTTGATTTCACACAGGGCTTGTTTGGTTTCCATGTGTGTGCAGAAGTGCACCTGTCTGAGACAAAACCTGGAATGCTGAGGGAGCTGCCGTGTGCTTCCATAGACCTTTGGCCAGGTGTAATGGTCAGGACCCTGAGACAGAGTTCTAGACAGGCTTCTCTTGCAACTTAAACACTCCCAGTGAGACTCTTTACTCAGTAGTTGTGATTTCTTTTAATGCTTCTGTTGTTATGAAAACATAACCCCATTAATAAGCTAACTGTGCTTTTTATTTGTGGGCATTGTCCAATTGTCCCATTTTCATATCTTCTGCAGTTTTCCTCCTGTTCCTTTTTTTTTTCTTTTTTTTTTTTTCCCTTAACTGGGAGGCAGAGCTCAAATCAGACAGCTTGGTTGGAACAGAGGAGCTCTCCACACAGGGAACCTGAGCTGTGGACTTGTGGATCCTGGAATGGGCATGGAAGTGAAGAAAATAGTCCTTGAAGCTTAGATTTGGGGATAGCAATTAGCTGAAGGAGAATGCCCAACCTAGTGTTACTGTCTCCCCAGTCTCTCCATCAGCTTGTACCACCACCTTAACATCTGGTTTTCAAATTCCTGCTTGAAACAGTTTCTATTCTGTTCTGTGATTTGGGAAATTAGGGTGGCTGACTGGTGATTGATGGGTTTGGTTTTCCCAATCAGTTCGGGAGCTGTAATACATGTGACACTTTCAGGTTTAAGTAGCAGCCACGAAAGCTTCGGTCAGAACTGTGTATAATATTTACATTGGTCAAGGACGTGTACATGGTATTTTATGAGTGACAATAACATTAAGACTTATTTTTAAAAGAAAACAGAAATCTCTATTCCCATGTGTAAGGTCCTAAATTTTTTGAAACTCTTCAAAAATTTCTAAAAGTTGAAGAAAGAATAATTTCAAACATCTTAATCCTAAACAAAATAATTTGGAAGAAGAGAGCAGTTTTTGTGGAGAGCAAAAGATAAATTTAGTGATTAGATATGCTGTTTTTTGTTTGAAGGAGAGATTCAGTTCCTGCCTTAATCAACTCTCTCAAGGCTCCCTTAAAATGAGGCCTAAGCAATGGCTGTAGTGTAAACAAAAATCTTTAAAATTACTCTTTGCCTACTCCATGGGTACTAAAGAGCCTTTTCTGCATTGTGTGGGTACATAGAAAATTTTTATTTCTATGGTGAACTGTAATAACCTTGAAAGAGCCCATTGTAGTCTGCAGGGTTAATAAGTATTTACACACATTCTTCATTATTAGTGATTTATTATTATTGAACTAACATTAAAAGTAAGCATGCAGGGCAAGAGTTGAAAGTAAGTCAAAAGCAAGGCAGAGGAAAGAGTGAGGAGAATGTCAGCACTGGTTGGGAACGATTTGTGCCTGCTCTCCCCTTGCCAGTGAACAGATCATGCTCTCTTCAAACAGCTGACTAGACCAGCATTCTGCAGAAAGCTTTTGCAGCTGGGCTTCTTTATCTTGAGCTCCAATAAAAAGTCTGGATAAAATTTTGTTGAGGGAATTCTGGTATATGATAATTTCATTTTATCTGTGCTGGTTTTCATGCTAAGAAAACTTGGGAGGCATCAATGCTATGGTCCAAGTAGCAGGGCCAGGAGCTGCTGCCTGTTGCTGGAGGGGAGGCTTGATTTCTGAACAAGCTGAATGTGCTGCAGTGAAACAGAGAGGCAGAAACCCCAAGGCCAGTGTTTGTCTGCGTGATGGAACATGCTATATATGTGTGAAAACTGTAGTGCTAGCGCTTGTGGAATGTTTTATGTATTATGTATATTTATGGTTTATACATTGTGGTCATCTATCGATTGAACTCTCCAATTATCATTTGTTTTTCATGGTAAGGCTTACATATAGTCAGTTTTAATTCTGCTGAAGAGGAGTAAAAAAACAGGCATCCTCGCTGCCCCCACATCTTAAGTGGAGCTCTCAAATTAGAAACCCAGAATGAATTCAGTATTTTAAACTGAACAGAAAATGTAGTCCAGATGGATGGTCGGTCACTGGCTCACTGTTAGCTGTTCTTTTGAGGCAAACGGGACCAAATGCAAACTTCTCGGTTCTTGTGGAAATTCAGTTTTAGCCTTGGAGTGTTTTTCATATTAAAAATCTGAGACTTGCTGCTCACATCTCTTTCTAAACTATGTGGGAAGCAGTTTTCAAGCTGGGCCACTTTTACACTGACTGTCAAAACATGGAGTTGCCTCTCTTAAAGAAGCAAAGGGAGGATTGTGATTTGGAGATGGTGAGATGGCATCAGAAATGCTTCCTGCTGAACTCATAACTTGGCTGGGCTATTTTTAATAGGAGATATCAGAATTTATATCTTTTCAAGTGGCCCTGTGTACAGACATTTTGCCTGACATAGGTGTACACAGTACATCAAAACCAATTTGGGTTAATATGGTTGTGCACAGGGCCTCCAGCCTAACCCTGCCCGGTGTTTGGTGGTGTGAGGAGAAGCCAGGCTGCTGGAACTCCAAGGCTTGGAGTGGCCACGGCCGAGCAGAAGGGGTGGCAGCAGAGGCAGCCGAGGTCACTGCCTGGAGCATTTCCAGTGCTCTGCACAGCTGCTGCTGGGTTTCTGTGGGAGCCCCAGGGTGCACAGGGATGCTGAAACCACACAGCACATTCCATGGCAGTCTGCCCTCTGCAGGAAGGAGCAGAGTGCAGGGATGTGGCAGAGGAAACCGCAGTAGGGCCTGGTTGTTGATGGCTCTGTGGTGCCAGTTCAGTGTGCAGCATCCCAGCTCCCCAGAACCTGAGCAGGGAGGGACTGGGCACAAGCTGATGAGTATTAACAGTGGTTAAAGAGAGCACTAGACTGTTCCAGGCTGTTGAAGGCAGCTGAGGAAAGTGCTTGTTTTAATGATTTGAGATTAATTACCTAATGAAAAAAAGTCTATTAATTATGAGTGATTGTATTGGACTAAGTGTATCTTCTGATGTCACTCAGTACAGGCTTTTGGTTCATCCTAGTCACTTTATGTTCAAGAGGGGCTAAACTAAACTGAAAAGAGTGGGAGACTCTACAGGCTGGGTAGGGGTATCACATAGCTAATCTTTACACCTTTGCCATGCATGTGCTAAACAGTAAAAAATCCCTGTGTCCCAGGTAGCTTCTCTTACCCTTTGATCAACTGCTACTTTCTTTTTTCCCTAGAGGGGAGATTTTCTATAAAAATACCCAAACCAACCAGCAAAACCTCAACAACCTCCCTGCCCCAAGTTGCAAGGGATAAATTAAAAAAAATATTTGTGCTCTCTGACTGGTAGACTGGGGCCTGTGATGATTTTTAGCTTCTCTGGGAATTAATTTTCAGCGTGGTCCTCTAAGATTGAACCAGAAATGGCAGGTGTTGATCATTACTAGCAGGTTCTTAGATATTCTGCTGTACAAGATTGTGTAAGAATTGAAAAAGAATAGGAGACAATAGAATTGCATTGAGGATTATAGTGAGGATTTAGCATGAAAATACTTGAGACCAATGACTTAAATGCTCATGTTTTATGTGATTTAATGGTTTTATGCTCTGTATCTGGTTTTTCAGGGTGTCCCAAAACCAAGTAGGACAGCATTTCACCTTTGTGCTCACTGACATTGAAAGTAAGCAAAGGTTTGGATTCTGCCGTTTGACGTCAGGAGGCAAGGTCTGCCTCTGTATTCTAAGGTAAGGTGGCACAATAAAAATTGAGTCAATGAGTGAATTTGAAAAATACAAGAAAAAATTATCTTTTACAAATTCTCTGCTAATGTGCTGAACTTTGCTATCAGAGTATTGCTTTTCTATGGCAGCGTTACCATTACTTTCACATAAAAAGTGGCCCCGAGGCCCCTATGATGGTATTCTTCTGTGAAGCTTAATAATTTTATTTAAATAAAATGAAATCTCTCCTTAAATGCAAAGAACAATACATTGCAGCCTTAGAGGCTTGGACTGTTATGTGGATATTTTTACTTTCTAATCAGATCTTTGACAGGCACTCTGTCAATTCAACAATAAAGTGCATTATTCTGTTTTCCTGTCCTTGGAAAAGAGATTTTTGGGTATCTCTTCCAAGATCTTTGCCCGGACTATATCTAGTATAAGAAATAATAGATCCAGAGAGTTCACAAGAGCATGCTTTTTGTTGCAGAGGAGATACTGATGTTGGGGACACCCCAAAGAAATACTTTGTTTCTCCCTCTGTTTTTTCTTTCTTCTTTCTTTAGGTAGTTGTTTTGGTAACATAATCTAACTGTCCTAAAATCATTTTAATTAAATTAAAGGCAGAGTGATCTCATTAAAAGACAAGTTTGCAACTTCAATTAAGAATCTAGCAGCCTGCAAGCCTAATAGAGGAAATGGGAATATCCAGTTCAGCACCAAATAGGAAGAACAAAATTGAATTTAAATTGCTTTTCAAGTGAGAATATGGACAAACACAAGAGGGGAGGAGCCAAATGCATTGGCAGTAAAGGGGAAAGAGAATTATGGAGAGTAGGGTAGGAAGAATATGAATAAAAGCATGTTCTCAGGTTTTTGGGCAACATGGAAATCAGGTGGTTGTGGAGGGTGTCATAAGGCCATGTTAGGGAGAAAAACCCAACATCAGATTGTAAAAGGATTATCAGTAAATGAACACTGAGGGGAAAAAAAACAGCCAATATAGAGACTTGTAGAGTAGTGCTTGAAATTATTGCAAAGAGCACATCAAGATTTTAATGAACTTTTAAACAGATGCCAAACTAATGTTGAGAGCCAATATGCTGGATGGTTTTTGGCAAGTAATTTAAAAAGAAATGTTTGCTCTAAATATTGAAAAAAAAAATACTACCATATAATGAAAGTAGCAAAAGGGAAATATTTTATTCTGGAAATTAATTTGCTTCCTGGGATCTTTGAAATATGCCTTTAGTAATAATTCAGGAGGATTTAAGTTGTAGGCTTTTGGAATGTGTACTATTTAACCATTTTCTCTGTGATACCTTTTTTTAATATAACTTATTAAAGCCCAGAGTGAAAATGTATATGTGTGCTTTTAGCTTTTTTGTCCGAGTTAATATTTTCTTCCCTCATCAAGCTAGAAACAAAAATTTTTGCATTGTTTGTGTGGCTGTAACAACA
This sequence comes from Motacilla alba alba, assembly GCF_015832195.1. Classification (NCBI taxonomy): domain Eukaryota; kingdom Metazoa; phylum Chordata; class Aves; order Passeriformes; family Motacillidae; genus Motacilla; species Motacilla alba. The sequence continues at coordinate 22,079,247 of NC_052023.1, forward strand.
TTTAATCAGTTATGCACACTCAAGTGCATTTAAGTACTGTATGGAGTGCTGCAAAGCAAAGGATGTAAATTCTCAGCTGGTCTGAGCTGGGTATTTCTTTTAACATTTCCCCACGGACGTGCATCAGCTAAAGATTAGTCAATGGTCTGTTACTTGGTAGAAATAAGTAGGAAAATGAAAAGTGGCAAGCTATAATTTTTTACTGAACCGTATCCAAAGCATTGCCTTTATTGCTTTTATTGTGACAATTTCAAATTTACAATGCACAGCTGAATGCATAACAGCGCTAGCTTCATAGCACTGTACTCGTGGCTGGATACTCTGCTTATCTCCAGAATGTGTGTGTGTGTTGTGTTGTGTTTAGCTCAGACTGAAGGAATGCACCACTATTTCCATCTGATGTGTTCTAGTAGCCAGTCTGTTTTTTCCTCTGTATCCCAAGATTCATTGGAAGTGACCAAGTGAAAGAAGACTCACTAAGCAGATTTCTTTGGGCATTTTATCTGTCTCTCCTTTGCACGAGCTTATTGTTCTTAAATTAACCAAAATAATAATAAAAAAAGAATGCTGTCTTTATGTATAAAGAATGTGTGTGCATGTTCAACCTCACTTTTGTCCATATATCAAAACCACATAAAATGATATTTGCTGTGTGTATACACATGGTGGCTGATGTAGGGGCAATTCAGACTACTTTTCATCACGGGTGTGTGCACTACAGCCATGGACTTTTACATAAACACACAGGCGCAGATGTACAGGAATGCCACGTCAGACTGCCTTCTCCTGTGTACATGGATGTGTCCCCTTGGACAAGAGGACTATAATAGGATTACTGACTGAGGCTTTGACAAAGACAATTAGAGATAGTTAAGTACAGAAAACTTAGTTGAATTGTCATAAATAACTGAAATGTAACTAAAAATCTCTAAAGACAAGCAGGAACAAGCCAGTCAAAGTGGTTGGAAGGAGATACTGTAGAAGTTTGAACAGGCTGATGAGTGGGCAACAGGATGCAGCTTTTCCCTTGTGTGTGTCTTTTGTGGATAGTACCAAGCCATGTGTTAACCTCTGCCAGGGCTTCTAAAGAGACAGAATTTCAACTGCTGAATGGGATTCTTAACTGGAAGCTGAAGGAAAGGCTGCTTGTCCTCAGGTTTTACACCAGCAACTCAAAGCTGCATGTAAGATTAAAGTCATTGTGGTTTATGGGACTTTGCTCTATAATTCATTCTCCATCTGAAACACTAATTAAAGGAAATTATCTCTGAATTTGCAGTCACATGGTCCTGCTTTAAACTGGATAGTTCGAAACAAAAAATATACTTGTATGTACAAAATTCCTCTATAAGTTTTATGGAGTTTTTTTTGCATTCTATATACACAGGCATATGAATTGTGTAAATAGGATTTTCTTCCAAATCAGAATGTATTGTTCAAATACTCTCTATGTTTATAAAGTGAAATAAAAATTTCCCAAGATAGCTTTCTCAGGCATTTTTGTTTGAAGAACTTAATTGTGAGATTGTATTGTCTAGAATGAATGAGCAGAGCTTGACTGCAGTTTCCAAATTCAAAGTGCTAAACCATAGTAAGATGAGAAAATAACTCTTGGATTATTCTCCAGAAATGCTCTGTGATTCCTTTGCAGGTTTTATTTAATTTAGTGCTTTTCATTAAGCTGCGTGGCTGCTTCGTGAAGCTCTCAGTGTGAATCCTGCTGTGTCACCTCCTCCCTCTCCACAAAGTGTTGAGCTAATGCAGCCCTGTAAGACAAGGGATACACAATAGGCATATTGTAAAATACCTTGTTGAGCTCATATCCTATACTGAATCTTTTCTCCTAGATTTACTTTTCCTATTTTTGGGTGATAGTTTTGCTAGTTGAGGTTTGAAGTGGTGCAGTAGAAACTTGAATGTCTGCTTTTGAATAATAGTAGACTTAATTCTTCTGGGTTTTGTTTCTAAGTATCACTGCTGCCTGCAGTGGAAATAATACTTTCTGGGTTTACATGAAATTAATTTTGAATTACCTGAGTGGTTTTAGTACAAAGTACAAATAATTTTAAACTCTTGATGGACTCTGAAGTTGACCTTAGGTATGCAGAGGAAGACAGAATGCATCATTAAAATGCTCAGTCTTAGATTTCATTAATTTTATGACTGTAAAATTGTCACCTACGTTTCCAAATGAAATGCTCTAATAAGGAAGACAGGTTTATGTGGTAAGGCTTTGTAGTTCTTCAGTTCAGACCATGCTTGAAACTTTTTCACTCTTCCTTTAGGCAAATCCCTTAGAAGCAGAATGTTTCAATTTTACACATTTTGTGTCAATTTTCCAGACAGAAAAGTAGCCCCTAGACATTAGACATTTAGCTACGGAAAGGCAGTTTCCTTAGTTTTATTTGATTACTAGAAGTTAGATTCCTGCTGATAGTTCAGGACTGTTAGTGGTTACCTGACTATTTGACAGAAAACATTTCCTCTCCTTTGTTTAACCTTTGACTCATGAATGTAAAAGTTTTGTCAGAGCTGTAGTAGAAGCACCGGTGAGGTGGAAGTCTACTTACGGCAACAAGGGTTGTGCGTGACTTTGAATAAAGGTCTGAGCTGCTGCCTTATGGCTCATTTGGATTAAGAGAAAATGCTAAGTATGTTTTTAATTAACCATGAAGGATCTTGGTCTCTTGCTTTTGTGGCATACAGGGGATATACTTTTAAATAAAGACCGCTGTATTCTCCATCACAGAATATATATTTATATATTTTTTTTTTCTATGTTTTTATGATGATTTTCTCATTGTTATGGAAGAAATATTTAGAGAAATTGTATGGTTTTGGATGTTTTCCTATGTTTGTCTTATATGTTTGTTTTTCAAACAGTTATTGATTGTGACTTGGGGAATGCAAGGACAGTGGCTAGTGTCCTATCGAAAAATAAATAAGAAACCAGTAGTGGTTTAATAGTTTAAGAACTGAAATTAATTTAGACTTCCAAATAAATTAAAATTAAACACTAAAGCCCTGACTTTCCTCTGCTTTTTCTACTGTGAAAGGGGCTTCATTGATAACCTTTACATGTTTCTATAAGACAGCTAATTAATTACGAAATGTACTGACTGCTCATAAATAATTTTATGAATACAGGTATGGTGGTGAGGTTTTTCTGGTAGTGAACTTCAATTTTGATTTTATCTGTTGTTAAGGTACACATTAGTGTGTAATGTACCTATTAGTGTGGATATTAGTGTGCCAGTTCTGAATTAGGAGGAGTAATATATGACAGATCTCCTCTGTCAAACTCAGCCAGTTAAAAACTATTTGCTTCAGATAATGCATTTCTGTACTGTCTTGAAAAAAAAATAGTTACCCAGCTAATACATGTTGATGGACATTTGTGTGCTGGATGAATTTTCAGTACATAGACTAGTTCTACTGTGGAAGCAAAGACTAAATAATTTTGCAGGATTTAACAGGACAAGGTCAGAAGATCCCTTGCCCTGAAATGCTTCTGGATGTTAGCTGTCATACAAACAAATGCCAAACGAACCAACAAGGCCGAATGCCGGGTGCTATCCTTGTGTCACAACAACCCCATGCAGCATTCCAGGCTGGGGCAGAGTGGCTGGAAAGCTGCCTGGTTTAAAAGGACTTGGGAGTGCTGGTTAACAGTGGCTGAACTAGAGCCAGCTGGGCACAGGTGGCCAAGAAGGCCAAGGGCATCCTGGCCTGGTCAGGAATAGTGTGGCCAGCAGGACCAGGAAGGGGATTGTCCCCCTGTACTCGGCCCTGGTGAGGCAAGACCTTGAACTCTGTGTTTGGTTTGGGCCACTCACTTCAGGAAGGGCATTGAGATGCTGGAGAAGGTCCAGAGAGGGGTAACAGAGCTGGTGAAGGGTCTGGAGCACAGGCCTGATCAGGAGCAGCTGGGAGAGCTGGGGGTGTTTATCCTGGAGAAAAGGAAGCTCAGGGGGTGACCTTACAGCTCTTTACAACCACCTGAAAAGAGGGGTAGCCAGTGGGTGTCAGGCTCTCTCCTGGGTAATACATCATGGGACAAGAGGAAACGGCCTCAAGTTGCACCACTGGAGGATGAGATTGGATATTAGGAGAAGATTCTGCCTGGGAAGGATTGTTGAGCACTGGAACAGGCTTCCCAGGTGGAGTCACCATCCCTGGAGAGATTTAAAAGTCAGGTAGATGTGGTGGTTGGGATGTGGTTTGGTGGTAGATTTGGCAATGCTGAGTTGATGGTTGGACTCAATGGTCTTACAGGTCTTTTCCAACTGACAGGATTCTAGGATTCCATACACAATTCTATGTCCAACTGGATAAAGATGGAAAGCCTACAGCATCCAGTGCTTATCTACCAATAAATCTGTTTACTAGAGCAGTCCAAATCAATTAATAGGATTATTAACAAATGTGTTTCCCTAATCAGCCTTTGATGAAAGAGGACAAAAGTGTTGCTTGACAGCCTTGAGTATTTAACAAACTGCAAAGAGCTTGGACTTGGTCTTTGAGTTGAGAATCCATGAAACCACCTGATGGTGTCTTTATCCTGAGCAAAGACACCTGTGTTTCCTCTGAATGCAGAAATGCATTGTATATGCACACATGCAAATGCACTCTTTCCTGTTTATGAAAAAAACAGGTATAACAATTCTTTATTATGCTAAGTGAATTACAATTAGCAAATACTTGAAAGAAAAATATAAAGAGAACTTTCTGAAATATTTTGTTGAAGCACATTATAATTAGAAATCTTGACAAAAGCTTTTGCAATTAGGCTGTGCTATTGAAGGACTGAAGATTATGTAGAAAAGAAGCAGAGGACAGGTTCTGGCAGGTTCTTTGATTTCATGCAATGTAATGTAATGGCGTACTTCTTTTGATTTCCTTAATATTTCAGGTTTAAGAGGCACATTGAAACGATATTAACCTTGTGTCTGTGGCTATAAGGCTTAAAGCAATTCTTGTACTATTTGTTCAGCTCCTAAAGGAAACTGACTTCCATCAACTATGGTCAAGTAGGATGTTTTCCTCAGTGGTTCATTTGCACAAAGACATGGAAGTGTATCATCAACCTGATGTTGCTAAGGGAAGAAATTTCTATGCGAGTACTCTGGTCAGCATGACTTGGTGTATGAAATAAAGATCTCCCTTGGCTTTCTGTTAGGGTTCATTAATTTCAAACAATTAATCTGATGTTTTGAAATGATTAAAAATTGCATTTAGTTTTTCTTTTCTCAGGAGTAGGGTAGCTGAGATCATGCATATAGAAAAGAAGTGTGGTTAGTATTTAATTGAAATAGAATTTATTTTTGTAGAATGCTGTTCATACATGTTCATTATCAAAAACAGTTTATCAGATGAGATTTCGGAGTATTCTACAGCACAATGTCCTGGGGTCATGTATACTGTTAACACAGTGGTGATAGCAAGTAACTGGAAAGCCTTTAGGTAGTCTTACTCATTTGTGTGTGCAGTGTTATAAAAATACTTGGCCACTTATACCCACCTTGTACCTTGACTTTGACAAAATGCTAAGACAGTGTTCCAGTCCCTGCTGTAATTCTGGGTAAGTCTGTGAAGCTGTTCCACAGCTCTGACATTTGCAGAAACTCTGAACACTGCAGTGAACAATTAATTCTGTTTGCCTCTGTGTGCTGTGTTTCAGTGATGTGTGAAACCAGGCTAGCATGATTTGAGAGGATAATAGAACAGGAGTCCTAGGTAAAAGAATGCTCCAAGATCAGATGTTTTAGGTTCTGATATGGTGGGTGTTTTACAAGGGCATGGAATGTTAACACCTGTAAGCAGTCAGCGGCCTCACAAAGGTGCACTAAAGTAAATTTTATTATTATATTAAGAAAACATTGAAAAAAATGTAATAATGTCACACCTTAACCACTGTCAGCAATACCAAGCATTAAAAACGTCTGTGAGCATTAAGAAGTTGATGTTCTTTGATTAATAGCCAGCACAATGTATGGTAAAGTGTGATAAAGACATTAATATGGTGGAGTTAAAGGAAATCATTAAATCATTGCCTCTGTCTCTTTGGCTTGGCAGGAGCAAATTCTTGATGGATTTTTGTGGGGTTTTTTTGATTTGCTTTTGGGTTGGTTTTTTTTTTTGTTTGTTTTTTGGTTGGGTTTTTTTTTTTTTTTTCTTTTTTTTTTCGTGAGAGGGTTTTGGTTTTGTTTTTTTAGGAGCCAGTAGTTAAAGCATTTATGAAGAGCAAAAATCCTATAAAATGCTTTAACTGTAACTGTGTTTGGATTCTTGCTGTGCTTTTTCTTTTCCCTAAGAATCAGGATTCGTTTCTACAGCCTTGCCAGCTGCATACTGAGAACAGAGGTGCTACAAAGAAAACATAACCCTTCGCTGGACTCACTGCACAGAGCAGTACTTGGCTTCTCTACCAGCCAGGGTTTCCCCTGACAGCGTTCCTTTTCCTATCAGGGAAAACATTTTGGTTCTGCCTACCAGCTTCTTGCAGTTGCAGTTAGCATATTTCCTGGATATATACATTTGAATTGTAAGGTCTGTCCTCAGCATGAACTAAAGCCTTTAAGAAATGCACGTCTGTGGATTTAAACTGCATTGAAGAATGAAGTCTGTAGTGGTGTTATATATGGGTATGAAATGTCCTGAAAACCTTTCAGGCACTATTTCCTTACCAGCTCCCCTTTAATCTTTAACAACTAATATTAACTATAATATTACCTATTCAGTAATGTTTGTGATAAAATTCTAACAGAGATGCCAAAGTGTGTAGCTTATAAATTATGCCTTATTTACATTGTTATTATTTAATTTATCAGACTTAATAGCTTAAATAGTGATGGTGGAAACATCTGTAGTGTGTGGTCAGTGATGATATCACTGTTAAAGAGAACTTCTGTCAACAGAAGGCAAATTGGAACTAATACCACTGTGTTGGAGTTTCTTTTCTTGTACTCTTCTTTTAATCTTGGATTCTGTTTAACTCAGTGAGAGTATTGTGCTCACAGGCTGCAGACTTGTGTTAAAAGTCTCTTTAAGTACAGATGTATTAATGTGTTTGTGTTTGCAGTATTGGTGAATGGTTTTATTTTTGGAAGGTAATTTTATCTATAGAAATGAATTTATAGGGACACCAGTATTCTTACATATAATGTGACATCTCTGCTATTGCACAGCATTGCACCACTTGTCAAATAGGGGGTACCTGGTCTGCCCAAACAAAGTTGTTTTTCATTCTCCAGGGAAGCAGCAGGCCTGTCAGCCCACTGGGTAGGCTGGAAGGAAGATGTAGGAAGATGTGGAATTTCAAAACTGCAAATAACTGCTGAAATCTGTAACAATTAATGATAGTGGGAATGAGATTAGAAACTGTTTCAAATGGGTTTTTTGTGCCTTGAAAATACTAAGAAGTCTAAGTATTATGAGTTAATCTGCACTTAATGGAACTTCATGCAAGTATCCAGCATAAAGAAACTATCTGTCTCTACTGTCTATCAGGGATTAAATTTCTGGGGAAAATTTTGATATGCTTTTTATTTGTATGTAGAGATGTTATAAAAATGTGCAAGTCAGACCAGTCATTATAGTATTTTATAAGCACTGGAAAAATACATTGATATTTTATTAAAGCACTTTTTCCCTCCTGTTTTAGTTACCTACCATGGTTTGAGGTATACTACAAGCTCCTAAATACCCTGGCAGATTATTTGGCTAAAGAACAGGTAATTTTACATATTCTAGTTCTTTGTGAAAAATATTTTCCTTGAAATATTAGTCACCATTTCAAATACTGTAAAGGGATTCAATGTGGTTTAAAAGATTAAGGTTTTAGTAGGATTTAGAAACAAGTTATATTCCTATTACTGAAATTCAAAGAATTTGAACATACAGCTTCCACAGTCATTTGAATCCCACATTATTCTAAAAAAGCTGCTGAAAATATACCTTAATAACGTGTCAGTCTCAGCATAAACAGGTCCTGTGTGAAGTGTGAGCAGTGTCACATCACTGGAGAGCTGCATGACGTATTGATTGTAAACTGTAGCTCTCTGGAACCATCTGATTATCAGCTGCAAACACTTTTGTTCAGAACTGTATAAAATACGATGTGCTGTTTCACCCTTCAGATTAACTAGAAACTACCTCTCGTAGTTCTGACATCTCAAGTAGCAAGACAAAATTACTTGCAGCATTTGGTGAGGAATCATGATAGTTTAGTTTGCATATTCATGAGCAATTAGATGTATTCCAAGATTACACAGCAAAGGACCTACTGGCATCTGTCTTTACTGACAACATTAAAGCTATACCTTTCTGCTTTATATTAGTGTATTAGATTTCAATTTAGAAAAAAAGCATCAATATTTAGCCATATGCTGTAGACTGGAAAAGCTGACATTTAAAAATATATGAAGTATACAATAAGCAGTAATTATGCATTATAGTAAATGGACTATAGAGAATGATGATATTGTATGTAAAAAGATAAATAGGAAAGTTTGGTATTAGCTGTGTGATTCAATGAAGTGGAATATATGTAAGTCTTACAAATGGTGTAATTAGACCTCGGTTTTGGTCCCTATTTCACTGTAGTAGAATTATAATTGTTTTGGTTATTAAATATTTATATCTCTTTGTCAATATGTAGTTTGATGTGTAGTAAATAGTAATTAGTTTTTATATGATAATTAATTAACTTTAAAATATATTCCCTGTAGGAAAATGACTCAAATGATTTGTTGAAATCATTGTATAGCCATCCTGTGCCAAAGGCGAATGCTTTAGTCAGTTTAAGTGTGGTAAGTATTTTTTCTGTTTTATTCCTACTGACTATGAAATAGTAGGTAAAGTTGAAAGAAAAAGAAACCTCAACCCTTTGAAAGAGTAAATTTGTATTACTTCCCATCATTAACTGGCTTGGGCAACCTCTTTTTTTTCCCTCTGTGCAGCATAGAGGCTCTCTCTGTCTCATGTTGTTTTCTAAAAGTCGTAGCCATAAAGAAGAAGAAATTTGAATTTTGCTCTATGGATGGGAAAGTAAACTGCAGTGGGATCTGACAGTGCTAGAACTACTTTTTTGTGTTTCCAGCTGTTTCATGTAGACAATTTTGGTTTCTCCTGCTGTGCATCAGGAGACACTAACTCAGTTTTATTGCCTCTTATGTCTGAGTAGGTACAGTTTCAGGATTGGTCAAAAGTCTGTGAAAGCTGGCTGCTTTCCCATCTTTCTTCCTCTTTTTGGTAGTTTTGCTTAATCATACAAAAATGCTGTAGGAAGAGCAGTAGAAGTACACTCTTGTTATGTGGAACTTGAAGCACATCTTGGTGAAATAATGTGTCCAGGCCTGCTTTGCTTTTGTGCTCCAACTTTTTGTGATGTGGGATGGGATGGTGATAGTGGGGTGAGATGGTGTTGCTGCAGAAACATCAAAAAGTGGATATGTCATTGTTATGGTTCCTGAAGTTTTAACCAGAATTAGCTTGTAAATGCATGTTTAAAAACGTTTGTAGAGCTTGTGTGAAATATAAAGCCAGCACAGAACCTCTGCTGTCTGCGAGCCAGTTGCATGTTCAGAGCATCTGTACAGTTAGTGCACTTGCCACGGTGTGCAAACAGCTGGGTCTTGGTTGAACCATCACATGTTGCAGGACACGGGAAGTAGTGATTTTGTAAAGGCTTCACTTCCACACCCACTGAAATATTGTTAGATTATTTATCTTGACCTTATTTGTCTGGTTTCTTGTTACTTAGCTCATATATCTTAGAACTAAGCCCCATACTTCATTTGAAATAAGCACAGATTCTAGAAAAGCATCTGGTCCTGTTATGAAGGCAGGAAAAATGGAATCTTACCACTTCTGTTCCAGCAGTTACTGATCCTTGCTGCTTAACATAATGCTACCTTCATTTTATTTTAATTTTTCATATTTCAGATTCCTTGTATTTTCACTAGCCTTTAGAGACCTCATATTCTCCCACCACGTACAGTGCTAATTGACTGTATTTGGAAGTCCTTCCAGTCTTGTGTGTTATTTTCACCAAAACAATGAACTGGATTTGAGGCTGCAGTTGGAATTGTTTCTGTTGATACGTTTTTTCTTTCTTGTTGTCAGTGTAACATTTCAGTTCCTAGCACCTTTGCCAAAAATACTTCTTTATCTCAAATAATATTTTGCTATCATTAAATGTAGTATTACAACCAGTTATAATTTGGCAACTCTAAAATGCTTTATAAAATGTCCTTTAAAACTCCTGTGCTTCAGAGGGACATAAGGAAGTTTTAAATATATTTTTCCTTGTATTTCTCACAAAGTTCATCTTGTCCATAAATTGCTCACCTCAAAATGAATGTTGTGGGGAATGTGGACATGGCTGTCTTGGCGAATACAGCTGGCTACACAGAAATGACAGATTGCTTGCTATAAAGTCGATACTTGTTGGTTTTATTTCAATGTTGTCTGACTTTGGAATTGTTTTTCCTCAATTATGCCTTGTTCCCAGTTATATCAAAGAGTTTTGTAATCTTTCTTGCTGAACAATGGCTATTGAAATGCAAACCTCTTGCCAAATGCTTGGCTGCAGGGACACTAGAGCAAATATTGTGGGTTCAGATAGGGCAGGGAGGAATGGGTCAGCTGGAATCCCAATGCTTGTTGGATCTAAAGGCATCTCTGTTTTTGTAATGCTGCAGGGAGCAGGGAAATATTTATTGCCACTTGCAGTTCTAGTCTTTTGTATTGATGTTTCTTTCTTGGTCCTCAGACATGGTAAAAAAAGCTAGAGTGGAACCATCAGTAGTCATAGACTTAAAAAGAAATTACAGTCTAAAAAAATAATTGTTGAAATGACATCCTGAGGTGGCTTTTCCTTGTGCCAGGATCAGTCTGGTTCAGATTTCATTCACTCAAATGTACTGCAGGGTAAAGGCTCGTGGATGCTGCAGCAGGGTTTGGGTGGCAGACCACAGTGGTCCTTAGGATTGTGTGTGCATAACGGTGCGTAAATTACATCCAATATCTGGATATGTGGTGTTTCCCAGCAATCTTTGGTCAAAATGCCTTTGTCCAGTTAGGGACCAAGTACTCTCACCTGTTGGTCCCACTAACAAATAGTCTAAAATTTCTGAGGTAGTCATTTGTTCTGTGAAATCTGAGCTTAAAAATAATTAGGTCCCTTTTTTTGTTTGTATTAATTTTTTTTTTAAAGTTGTTGTTATTGGGAAGGCTATCTAAGTCTGAATTCAAATGGGGGAGGAATGAAAAGAATAAAACTTACTTTCAGCCAATATTTTAAACATGGATTATTACAAGCAGTAGAGCCAGCTTTGGCCTTTGTTTTTGGAAAACTCAAAAGTCAATTGTTCAATCTTTCTCTCATCTTGCATAAGAACCAAGAGATGATTTTTGCAAGTGAGCAAGTTTTGAAAAAACAGCCTTGTCTTGTATCGGTGAGTTTAAAAGGCACTGACTATCTAAAAGCTATAATAATTAAAGAAATAATCACTTGTTATAGGATATCTCTGTTGATTTGAGGCTTATTTATACCTGTCCTTTGGGGAATTCTGCTGCTGTCTTTGGCCTAAATGACCCATCTAATATTAACGTACCTTTTCTTTTTAAATCCAGCTTCAGAGCTATGTGTGTGTGCATAATCCTTTGGTAAAAACCGCTACAAAAATCAAACCCTTGAGCTGATGAGCAAAACTTGCATTTTCCAGTGTCCTTTTTAGAGAAAACTTTATACAGGACAACAACTATTAATTTAGTATCTCTTCCAAGGTCATTGATCTTCCTAAGGGAGTTCACAAAGATGTGCAAGGACTCCATACCACAGTGTTTTTGCTGCTTTATGACTCTTAATGACTGCAGTAATAGCTTTTGCTTCTCATAGATCTGGCTTCCTTTTCTGTTTAATGAGTGAAATATTATTACTTTGTTAATTAGAAATAATTACTTCTCTAAGTTAATAACTTCATTACTGAGAAATCTTTTGATAAATATTCTGTGACCTTATTACATATAGGGAATAATTTTCTGTTCTCAGTATTCTTCTGAAGAATGCAGGCATTCTGTCTGAATTTAAACTGAGTATTTTCCTCTTCTTGAGTGGAGAAAAAATTTTTTTTTCCTGTGTTGATGGGAAACAATACCTGTGATATTTATTGTGCAAATGGTATGATGTTTATGGGATGCCTTTTTTAAGCCATTTTTTTCCTTAAATTTTAACTATTGCCAAATGACCTAATTTGTGGAGAAAATTTTCTATTAAATGTATCAAGCTGGTTTAATAAGTCTCCTACACAGACTTAATAGTATTTATTTTTTTTTTTTCTTGAATGCAAGACACATTTAAGTCTTGTAGTCTTAGTTTTGGTATATCTTTTTCTACTTTGACTTGAGAACTATGAAAGCCATTTCTTTGTGTTGCTAATTAAAATTGTAGAAATATACTGTAAAAACAAAAAGTCTGAAAAAGGAACAAAATTCTGTAAAAAACAAAAGCTAAAAATCAATAATTATCTTATTTACTTAACATGCAGTCATTTTTTTTCTCTTTCAAAATTTAGATTAACATGCAAAAATGCCTTAAAATTACTGAGCTAAATCCATGTCTGATAACTAATAGGAGCATTGGATTAATGAGAGTTAATTTACATTACATCTGGTTTTAGTTTAACCCATTTTATATTTACATCCTAGATGGCCTCAAACTAAGATGCATAAAATTGTTAATGTATTTCATAAATGATTGCAGGCTTCAGATCTTGCATTTCTGTTGCCACAATTTTTGGTTCAAAGATGTTTGGAAAGAGAATTTATATTAAGTAATAATATTTCTATTATAAATATTTTTCTCATGTGAGTGGTTTTTCTTTTCCATTCTAAATTTACATTTTGTCCTTTAGCATTTTTTTGTTGCAATTTTAAATTGAATGCTTAATTTAATCAATGTTACTCTCAGGCTTATTACAACATTTAAAGCTGGCTTAATTTCAGTGTTATTTCAAAACTGCAGCCCAGCATTTTGTTCCCTTGGTTTTGTGCTGTGCAGAACCAGAGCTTGTCATTTCATGTCGTGATCTGCTTAATTCTTTGTCTAGCAGCGGTGAGAATGTTATTAGAAAAATGGCTATTTGCTTAAACACAGATGGGGTTGGAAATCCTAAATGCTGGGTTCTTATGAAAAGAATTTTTTTTTCCTGTGTGCATAAATTATCAATTATTTTTTTCCATCAATTAGCACTCGTATTTCATTACTCCTGATATAACTGGATTGCCAACTATCCCTGAAAGTGTAAGTATTCCATTTCTTATTTAATCTCATTTTGGGCTAGGCTGAACTTTTGCTTTTATCGAGAGATGATTTTTTTTCCCCCTAACACTGTTTTTAGAAATGATTGATGTCTGTTATTTCAACCTTTAGTTGGTAGTTACTGTTGCATTCATTAATCCATTTAAAGCATTAACAGGGCATTTCTGACCACTGCTACATCCGCCCTTTGCTCATAGTTACTTGGCTTCTTTGCATTTACTAGGATTACTTTTACAAAATATATTCTACTTCTGCACCTTGTATTTTATTTGCATACTTGCCCTTTAAACACTGCCTTGCTCAGCTGCAAATTCACCCACCAAGATATGCAGTCATTTTTTTTGTGCAAGAAGGCATTGTTTCAGGCTTTTTGAAAACATGCTGTACCTGCCTACACTTGAATGCTAACCAAGCACCAGGAACAGGGGTTTTGGGGCTTTTGTTTTGGTTGTAATTTTTTAAATTTTCTTTGTGAAGACTTGTATTCTGTAGATACTAAATCCTGGATGGTGCTGTGGGTAAATGGCAAATGGGAATATTCTCCGTGATGTGTTTAGCTAGATAGCATCTCCTAAAAGAGCTTTGAAGGGTCCTTTTGTCCCCCTCCAGCCACTAAATCTGGAATTGTGCATAGCTGTTTAGGTGAGTGTTTTTACACTTTCAAACAGTGACTTCCTTCTGGAAGTTAAGCTGTGGGGGCTCCCAAAATCATGCAGTGCCCCAGAGCTGGTTCCTGGTGGATGATGGTGTTGGGGCAGCAGGGAGCTGCTCCCTGCTCTCCTTGGCATCGGGAGATGCAGGGTGGGATGTGCCAGGGAAGGACCCAGAGCCAGGAAACACCAAGGGAGAGGAGCCAGGAGGGTTCTGGTAGCAGAGGGGAGGCCTGAGGGTGCATCTGTGCTGGTGGAAAACACTCTGAGGAGGTGGCATGGACCATGTTGCAACTCAAGAAACCAGGGAAAGTTGCTGGATGGAGGGATAAAAGAGAGGACACTCGTTGCTAGTGCTCATTGGGGAGGACAGGGCTTAGTTTTTAAATGTATACTTTCATCTGTTTCACCTTATGTTTTGAATGCCTCTGTTTTTAAGGAATCCTTATTACTTGGTGTTCTAATAAAATAGAGTTTTGGAGGCTAGAAGGTGTGTTATGGGCTTAAATTGAAGAAAATATGGGAAAGCATCTAGCTGGGCATGTGGCTGATCAAGGATCTTGCAATGATGTAGATTTATTTTTCTGGTTTGAGAAAGGTAAAATAATTTTAAGGTGCCTTTCTATAATTATTTTTTACTCCACTAGTAAAAGTCTCATCCTTTCAGTATGAATCAAAATAGTAAGATACTAATGGAGAGTTAGAACATGCAAGGAGTGAAAAGAATTACAGTAAATTAGCCATAAAGTAATTTTTTTTACCTTTTGTTGTAAGGTTCATGTATTTCAGGAGCAGTAACTTTTCAGCTACAACAAAGAAATAACTGTGACTTTCTCCCAAAGATAAATTGGTCTGTAGAACATTTTGAACTGGTTTTTAACACAGCTTTTTCAACACAGACTCAGCACACCATTATCAACTGCAGTGTTAGAGGATGTCCAAGGTAAATTGGACTGAGATTCTCATGGTGTATCAGCCTCTGACAACCCCTTAAACGTAACATTTGAAAGACCAGAGGTTTTTTCCCTAAAACTGAGTGTTTGTAGCCCTAAATCTGTTTTTTATCTCTGAATTTGAATGAAACTCGATTGACCCCTGGATCTTAGTCTTTTCAGTTTTATTTTTCCTTTAATGTTGCAATATATCCAAAAAGGAAGTCACCCCACTCTGTAGCTTTTCCTACTCATCTTGCCCTGGCTGTTTTTTCAGGGCTGGGTGACCTTGCTGGTTTGTGTTGGCCACATCCAGAATAGAATGTTAGTGTACAATTGCACTGCTGATGTCTGTCATTCTGCTGAGGCCTATCCTTGACAGACTTCCTACATGAACATTCAGTAACAGTGTTGTCCCTGAGAAGAGATGAAGAGCAGTTCTGGTTGCAGATAGGATAATGAATGTGTGAAATTAAATATTTTGCATACTGAGGGCTGTATTAGTGTATTTTCATACATGTTCTCCTGTGTTTACAGAAACTTGCTGTTTTCCCAGGCAATTTTGCTGGTAGCTATTTTAGCTTTTTCAGAACTTGTGTGTCTCTGGTGCGGTGCCCTGCAGAAATAACTGTTATATTCAGGTGGAACACAGAGATCCCCCCCACCCTTTTTCTCTTTTCCCCCCACTTTTCTGATGTCTGAACTGTTAGTGGAAGGTGCTGGTGACTTTGCCTCTGATGAAGCCCCACAGTGGGATTCTTACCAGGGGTGAAAAGGGTGGCTGCAGGAAGACCCCAGTACCTTCCACCAGTTCTGCAGGATGTTTGATGTCCTGGCCCACACAGCTCAAGCAAAAGCTTGGTATTGTTGAACCAGCTGTTTTGCTGTACTTGAAATGGAGTAAAATGTGTTGACTTTGGGAGACCCTGGCGGAGGAGCAGTTTTATTACTGTAGCTGTGACAGAACAGTTGCCCCTTTTGTGGAAGATCTGTTCCTGGGTTGGAAGCAGTGGTCGCCTTAAAAGCATACATTGCATTATCATATTTTTTTGAATTTGAAAATATGAAAGGGCAAATCTAAGTAACAAGTGTAATGAAATGAGCAAAATATTAATAATTTACGCCACAGTTAACTTTTTATTTGCTTTAAAACCCAATTAATTATTTTTAAAGTGCACAAATATTGGTGCAAATGGATTTCTTTAATAGTTTGTGGTTGTTTTTTTTTCCCCACCTACTAATTGGACAAAAATGTTCACAAGTAATAGACTTCAAATGTTCCACTTAGCTACTACTGTTACTATATTGTTAACTTTTTTTATTCAAACAGAGAAACCTCACTGAATATTTTGTTGCTGTGGATGTGAACAACATGCTGCAACTTTATGCCAGTATGTTGCATGAGAGACGAATCATTATTACCTCCAGCAAACTAAGCACTGTAAGTACTTCACACATCTCCTTTTAAGTAGGATATATTGAACATTTCACAAAATGACCTGCAGACCTTTGTGGTTTTAGATATGTTCCATGTGTACTTATAAGACAATATCTACATACTCTTCTAATATATGGTTTTAGTCTGGCTCTTGAAGTACAAAAGTCTGATTTATGTAAGACCTACTCAGATACATTAAGTCAGGTTAATTATTTTTCTTATCAGGAGATGAGAGTTCTTTAACTCTCCCGAGTTCATTTCTGTGCCTTCTAACCTAAAAAGAATTCTTAAGAGCTATTATAAGATCTTTATTATTCACTTGTGGCTTATTCCATTGGAGCTACTTGAAAGAAATCAAGGGTCCCTAATAATAGCTCCTATCCTTACCTGGTAATAGGTAGATTCATCTTTGTTAGAGTGGTTTGGGAGTGCACACTGTAATGTCTCTGATTTGGAGAAGCTCTTCAGACTGTCAATAATGTACAACTCAAAATAGCGGTTTTTTAATTAAAGGTTTTGAGCTGCTGCCCACATTAAAATGTTTCTTTTCCCTCCTTATGCCTGCTTAGGCTGCTTAATAAAAGAATGTTGCTTTTTGTTTGGAAAGTATACCTAAATATTCAGATGCCATTTTATTTTACTCTTCACAGGATCTTACAGATTTTTAAAATCCCCTGTATTTTGAAAATACTCCCAAGTCAATTTTGCATCAGTGCAAGACGCGCACTTTATAACCAAATTTTCATCCCAGAGTATAATTCTTAGGCAGAATCTTTAGCCTATTAAGCACAATTACCTAAATTTGTTTGAAGAATGCTTCATAGAACGTATTGTTTATTATGCTCTCTGTGGTGGAAAATCAATTCTGTATTTCTGAGCACTGCATATTGCACTACCAAATAAATGAACACATGAGTACAAGGTTGGATATAGTACTAAAAAATACTGTTTTCAAATACTTGCAGGTGCTGTAAGGAGTGAAAGTTGTTTGATTATAAATAATGGATAAAAATCCTTTCCATTTTTTTGAGTCAAAAGTAGATTGAAGATAGAGAAGGTTCAGAATTGCCGTAAAAAGGCTGACAGGTTTTACAATTCTAGGTGCAGTAGCAATTATTTAATTGCCTTAGTATTTGCTAAAACAGCACAGTGTTGGGTCCCTGGGTCTGTGAGCTGCACAAAGGCAGCACTTTCCCTGTGCTCTGCAGGGTGTGGAGCCAAGTCAGCCCTGGGAACTGGAGTGAAGCAAACATGCAGTTGTATAAGCAGAGGCCATGTGAACAACTGAAAAACAGCAAAATAAATACTAAATTAATTTAGACAATCTTCACATTACTAGTCTTTGATAGGCTTTTTAACCACCAAAGATATTACTTTTTCTTAGGAAATCTCCATATTTTATTACAGTTTTTTTTTTTCTTCCTCTCCATGCTCCCCTCCCCTTCCTGAAATGGATAGGGAAAGAATTGTGCACTACAACATAGTAATAAGACCTGAATGGGCAAATAGATTTTGAAGGGAAAGCCCTTTTAAAGAACCTGTCTTAGCAGAAGCTCACATGCTGTAGCAAAACTGTGGAATCAGAATTTTTTTTCACTTTGCTAGTCTGAAACACGGCTTGCTATATTTAAAGGGAAAAAAAAGGGGGGGGAAATATGAAGAAATAACCTTTTAAAAACCTCAGCTCCAATGATGCCCCAGTCAGCCCTGTTTTACTGCTCCAGTAGAGAGGAGATAGGAATCCTGATGGCAGCTCTGAGCTCGTGGAAGATTCATTCTGCAGGTGAGCACGTGTCCGTCTGCTTGACACGATTTAGAATTGTACTCTCAGCCTACATTTGGATCTGCTTAGGACTTGTTTTTGTTAGGCTGAACATCTCAGCTGGTCTCTATTGCTGTGATGTGACAAGAGAAGAGGAAGTACCAGCATTAGACTGTGCTGATCTAGACCACCTTATTTAAATGATCTGATTTCTCTTTGGAAGTCATTACACAGCAACAGATAGAATATTCTAGTGGTGAGAAACTTCCACTTTGTTTACCTTGGGCTGTTGATTCTTAACCTTTTAATGAATTAAAAGCCATCTTGCTGGTGTCTTCACTTGAAAATAATTTATGTCACTTTCCAGACATTTGTAGTGGTGTTTGGATGTCCTGGAGAGTGTCCCCAAGCTGTGAATGTAAATAGTAGCTTGCAGGTCAAATCCAAAATGAGAGAGCACATCAGCTTCACTTTTTCTCTGGTTACTTTTTCAGTCTACTAGCATTACTTAACTCACAGCTGAACAAAATTACTGCCGCATCATGTTGGATCCACTTTTGATGCAGGATTGGTTAATTTTCACTTGCACTAGTGAGTTCTGATAAAAAAAAAGAAATAGAAAAGTATGCTTGGCTTCTTAAGAGCTTCAGTTCACAGAAGTGCTGCCTGCTCATCTCTTTCATATACAGAACAGGAGTGATGCATAGCTTGCTTCTTTACAGAGCAATATAGTTTAAAAAGTTAATGAAACACTTTCCAGTATTGCCTGTAAGAATTTAATTTAGTTGCCAGGAATGATCAAATGTGTTTTTGGCAAAAGATATTTCTTCTTTAACATGGGGATTACTTGATGTAGTACAGTAAGCAAATGGAGTGTATTTGGGCATCAACCTTTGCAAGCTTTGTGCTGTTTTGCTGTTGCATACAAAACACAGCAGACTGGTACTTTCTGTTGCAAAGTTCCTATTTTGATACTCCCAAACTACAGCATGATACTAGAGAAGATTATTTGTTCAAAGAAAGTGCAGTCAAACACAACTTTCTGTTAAGGGAGTTGTGTCTTATCTTTGGGGTTAACTGAATATCAAGTGTTTATGTCAGTTCACGGAGACTGGGTTGTGATGTCACCTTCAAGTTATCGGCTCTGTTTCGGTTCACTATCTCAGGGCAGTGACTGATAACAAAAGGCATAATTCAAGGCCTTGCTCACTTTCTCCTCACCCTTCTTGTGGGGCCAGGAATGGAAAACGGCATTTACTTATGTTCAGGAATTCTTTGTCTACAATTTCTGCCCTATTAATTTCATACTGTCGCTATATTCAAGTAAAGGATCAGTGCTAGTATGGAAAAAAGGGGGCAAAACATGATGCTATGTTTAAAAGGGTTTACTGTAGAGGAAAAAACAGAAGAAAATAAGGTTGCCTATTTTAAATTGCTGGGTAGAGTTTTTTAATTAAAAGAAACCCTGAAAACAACAACAGAAAAGAGAACAATCTTTAGAATGTTTCAGCCTGTATTTTATTTCAGCCAAGCAGGCTTTGTTTTATGTACATCTCAGAATATTGCAGTTCTGTTTTCTTTGCATCTCCCTTTAAATTGATTTTCTATGGGGTTTATGCCCTTTAAAAATTCCTTTGGTGTAGATATTTGTCTGCTAGTCCTTCCAGTTACTACCAAGATACAAGTGGAAACTTCCCACCACTCCATTCTGTTGTAGTTCTGGGTCATTATTTGCCCTAACTGTTGATTCTTTTATTAGCTAGACTTTCCAACCACTTTAATAATGTGATTATCACCAACCTCACAGCTTGCTTCAGGCTTAGTGTTAGAGCGAGATGGATTCAGCTAGCCTGAGGATTATGCTCTGGAAGATCTGTTTGTAGCAAAAATTACCATTTCTGGCTTTTGAACAGTAAACTATGAAAGAGAAACAAATTATGTGGCTTTGGATTAAGCGAAAGGATGAATGAAACAAAGGGATTGATCTACTCACAGAGGTGGCTGTTAGTTATTTCACTTTAGCAGCAAAAGGAAGACCTTTCCTAAATGTCAGGCTGCATGTTCTTTCACAGCACTGTTTCCTCACACGTCACTGCATCTGCATGTATTCTTATTAGTTGCATGGAGCTGTATGAGTTTCAGTCCAAATAATTTTTTAATTCAGTCTTTCTATGAATTATTAAAGTGCTGGGATTGGCTTTTCCAGGAAGGCTGAGCTACAGCATTGATTTTATGCATGCTGGAGGCAGGCCCTAGATGTTTTGGCCCCAAGTGCACCTGCTGTGGTAGTCTACCAGAACATCATACCACACTCTCATGTATTCAAAGCAAAGGAATAAATCATGATTTTACAACAGTGCATCAGTTGACTTATTGCTGTTTTGTGACCGGAGGTAGGAAGGATTGCTGTTTAAAGCCATGTCATCGGTTCTCAAGTCATTCAAGCATGAAAGCTTGTCATATGCCTCTGTAATTGTACCTCTGCAGTCTCTCCCTAACTAGTCAGCTGGGGCTGAGCGCTCCGTCTCCAGCACCCGGCTGGCCAGTGTCTGACAGGAGCTTTCTCATCAGCCTGTCAGGAATATGCTAACTAGATTGGATCTTCTGTGGCCCGCACTGGCAGGTGGAAGGGATGCTACACTTTAAAGCAAATGTCTAAATGTTATCTCTGCTTTGACCAGTATTTGTTTTGGGAAATACAAGCCTGGCGTGTCTCAGAGCACGGTGCTTACAAGATCTGCTTGGCGTTGACTCTGGGTTTCTTTGGTAGCCCTACAAAAACAGAAATATCAACAAAAGATACAGATTTATTTGTTTTGGTGGTGAAGGAGCACTGAATTTACACACATACATACAAATTTACACACATACATTTGTGGAATCACCTGTACTGTTGCTTCCATGGAAAGAGAGCTTTCTGCAGTTGCCCCCAGATGCCCTCATGAATTGGACTCCTGGCTTTATTCTCTTTTCTCATTAGTCTTGTTCAGCTCTTGTCACACTGTCCATAGTTGCTCAGGAAAAAATATTACAGATTTAAAATTTAATTCATATCTCAAATTCATGTGACCTGGAAGTGTTCAAGGGCTAAATTTAGTTCTTAAAAGTCAAGAAATGGATGGGAATTTATCATTAACTTGCAAGGCAGAATGGATATTCTGCTGATACTCACTGTGCTCCCAGAAGCATAATTAGAATTAATTTTGGAATATGACCTCAGATAGGCCATTTGGTCTGGAAGTTAATGACAAGTGGCATTTAATTTTTTTTATAATTCATGTCTAGGCAGTCTAAGATAACTGGGCCGGGGGGCAAACTGTTGTAGGTGCAGTTAAGTTCCCACTGGGACACCTGTAGGGTTAGAATATCCAGCCAGATCTGGAAAGCTGTATCAGTCTTGAAGTTTAGAATATTTTTCTCACTACCACAAGAGAAATAGTTCCTTAAATAATTGGTGAAAAGAAATTGAAACATGTGATTAAAAAAATGTTTAATGAGAGCAGGAGGGGAAAAAGCCAGTAAATAGTTGGAAATTGCTATTACCTGCCATCTATGTAAAACATGAAGAACTCCATTACTGAGTGTTGTAAAAAAAAAAAAAAAATGAAGTCCCAAACCTCAAAAATCCACACTGTAAAAAGTAAAGGCATGTAGATAGACAGGTCTACAAATTAGCTCCAGAATTTAATTTTCCCCTTCCTAATACTTGCAGGAAAAAGAATGACTCAGTCTTGGAGCTATCTGTGGCAAAGTTGTTTCTTTTTCGTATGACTTTTGGCAATTCAGTAGAAACTGTGGGAACTAAATGCTGGGTAGAGCCAGTGTGGGCACTGCTATGGGACTCTGAAAGAAGCCTTTAGGTACTGAGTCCTTTGTGGCTGGGCTGAAGGGGAACTGAAAGGGAAAGAGTCCTTATTCTGTTGAGCAGAACTGTCTCACCCCCTACAAAAAGTACCACTGAAGTCATTTGGTGGTCGCGTGAAGCAAAAGCAATGAGGAGGAGTTGCTCAAGGGTGAATGAGTGTAATACCCGCCCTCGTTCTGGTGTGCTGGTATGGTAAGATTTCCCCTTTTCATACTTGCTACTGCTTTATCACTTTTTTTCCTCATTTCACCAATGATAAGATGAGCTGTAGCATCATTGGTGGTTATCTCTACTTTTGCTACGGTAAATTGTCTGAAGTAAGCCATTGACAAGGAAGTTTGTCCCTGCTGCTTCTTAATTAGTGTATGGCAGAACAACATGCCATGGAATTCCTTTGCAGGAGGAAGTGTTAATAAAAGTGATTTTCCTGAAAGCTCTCCTTTCAGAGGTGAGAAGCATTTGCAGAACCCCCCTCATTTTATGGGGGGGTAGCTCTTCCTCCGTGGAGATGGGTCATAAAACAAAGGAAGAAGGAAAGGAGGCATCAAGGTCAGGAAAGGGACACAAGGATGTGTGTATTTGTGGTGTTCTGTGGTTTTGTGAGTGAGGAACAGATAAAGAAGTTATGCAATAAATGAATGTCAAAAGGAGAATAAACAAATGAAGAAAGTACGGAGATGAAATGAAGAAATGTGAGGAAACTGCAATTTTTGAGCAGATGATATAAAGAAGCATAGTTACTTTATTATAGGATAAATGAGTATCAAAAGAGACATGCTATTAACCCAGTCTGTTAGAGATAAAACCTGATGAGTAACTTAACTTCCAAGAGTTTCATTTTCAACCTATCAAAAACACAAAAAATTTTTGTGGTATGAGGAGAGTGAGTAACTGAATGAAGTGACAT
Organism: Motacilla alba alba; assembly: GCF_015832195.1. Lineage (NCBI taxonomy): Eukaryota > Metazoa > Chordata > Aves > Passeriformes > Motacillidae > Motacilla > Motacilla alba. The sequence goes on from NC_052023.1 coordinate 22,102,125, forward strand.
GGTTTTTTCTCTGCACCCACACCTACTTTGTTATATAGATACCTCTGATTATCTCTATAAGTGCCTGTGGGTCCCTGGTGTAGGCACAGTATGTCAGTGGTATTCCTTGTTGAGCGCTCACCTGTCTACTACCACTTCAATTCTATTTTCTGCTCAGCTTCCGTTATTGGGAAGCATGTCACTCCTGGAGCCATGGGCAAGGAACAAGCCGTGTCTGCAGCCTTCTCTTTTCTCTTCCAAGCTAATGCACAAGAATGATGCCATAATGCTGCTTTGTGAATCAAGAACTGCAAGAAAAGAATGAAATTGATTGTATATGAAGTGCTGTCAAAATCATGAATAACACTCATATCTTCCCTTTCCTTCCCCAGAAAGAATGATAAAAGAAAGTGAATAATCCTAAAAAAAACCCAGCAGCAGTTCAGGGAGAAAATAAGTTTTTTATATAAGTGTTTTCTTTTACATCTTTAATTTTTAGAAGAGAAAAAGTTAAAATATTCATCTGTGAACTGGAAATATATTTCCCTTTCTCTCTCCCTTCTGTGAGAGAGGGGAGCTGGATTTTCATCTTGCCAACAGGAGGAAAATGCATTATGGCTCATTTAAGGTCCTCCCTCTTTTTCTTCCTAAAGATTATGGGGATGGCAGATGGAAAATGATTAGCCAGGAGCTAAATTAAAGAATTGCCTGGAAGTGGCTTTGCATATCATGGCTTGGACAATATATTCTGTTCTCTTTTGTTGCTAAATTTTTTTCCTCACTGATTTCTCACCAGTGCTGGCAGAATCAGCTAGGTTTATCATTTAGTCTGACTGTTTAATCTTTAGAGCTGGGAATAGATTTATGCTCTCTTGTAAACTGGCAAAAGCAAGATCTCCCTTCCCACTTTCACTCCCCAGCAGTCTTCTCCTGCCCTGCCTGCCATTCAAGAAGTGGATGGAAAGGAAGGTCTCCACAAATGTGAAGCATCTGTTATGGGTTTGGGGCCTGATCTCATTCTCAAACGAACGGGATTTAGATGTGTTTACCCCTCTAAGATGAAGTTGGTTTAATTTAGGAGTTGTAATAATGTAGAGGAGAGGCTTCCTTTCACCTATGCAACTGTTCCCCTTTCAGGAAGCAGACAGTGTTTCTCAGTAATTCTTGTGAACTGGGGCTATTGGGGAAGGAGCCACAAGGGTTGGTCCAGGCTGATGGTGACTGCTGTAATTGTGGTGAAACAGTGACCCATCCCCTAGGGTTTGTTGCTATAGGTATTAATGAGTAGATGAGATAACTAAACTAAACAGAATCTTGGGCATCTTTCAACATATGTGTGGTCAAGGCAGTGGGAGGGAAGCAGTTCTTTGGCCCATTGGGACTGCGAGGGAGGAGGGAGAGAGCACACCAGTACCCATTTCTGGACATGGTGTTGACAGAGATTGACAGTGTTTGACGATTTTTCAGGAAATGCTTTTCTCACAGTAGTTCTTTAGTTGCTTACAGTAGATTTTAAAAGGTTCTACAGAATCACAGGTTAATTTTACTTTAGCATTTGTTTAACTTCTGTTGCTGTTTTTGGCTTTCTGACAAGATTCTGCTAATCAGTTTCTGTCTTTCTTGTTTGTACATTGCAATGTGTGCAAATCTTGCCACCTATGGTCTTCCTCTCTTTTTACCTTTGATTATAGAAAAGGCTTTGAAGAAAGTAATTTATATTGATAGAAGGAAACTGCCCAGTACCTTTTGTGCAGGATACAGGTATTTTTATGTAACCCATTGAAATTATGTGAATAATAGGTATCAAATAAGCATTGTCTGTGAGTCTGCAGAAAATGTTTCAGCTGAAGTAGTGTGGCTCCAGACATGTCACAGTGTTTTTAGCAAGACCTGAAATGAGGAAAAGGAAGAGAGATCAACAGGAAAAGGGACCAGTCTCTTTGAAATACAGAGCAGAAAGAGTCATTGGTAGAAGTGAGCTTTGGGGTAGCAGATACATCAGAATTACTGCATCCACATGAGGCGGGGGAGGAGCTGCACTCTTTGTGTTCCCAGGAGCAGGTAAACCTGCTTTGATCAAGTCTCGAACTAAAACTTCTCGCGGCTGTTCATGTTCATTACTGCATAGATTTTGAACAACAGCCTTCCCAACTGTCTGCTTATTGCCGTAAGGTAGAAAGTAACTCATCATTCTCTAGAATTTGGGCATTGTTTCAGTCTTGTTGAGATTTGGTAGTAATCAGTTTTCTGTCACCCAATAATGCTTTTTGCTAACAAACTCTGTAATGTGGTCTCTCACTATTTGGAGAGACGGTATTTTCACTGGGCATATAGTTTCACAATCTTTTTTTGGTAGGGGCAAAGATAAAAATTATTTCACCAGAATCACTGGAGTACTCTGGAGAAAACACCAGTTACTTCCCTTGCAGTATATGAAAGCTCACATGTTGATTCTGGCTGCAGCATCTTATCAGGAGAGATCAGAAACAGACTAGAAACTTTCAATTGGACTCAGTACTGTTAATAAGCCTATTACTGATGGAAAAAGACATAAAGCTTCTTATGCCCAGGATAAATGTTACAGATTTCAAATTAGGTATGTTTATTTGTTAAAGGGTTGAACATTAAAATTTTGCTTTTAACTAATTCAAATAATTTGACTCATGCTGTTCATGTAATTTAAAACAACATTATTTAAACCAATTTTAAAAAGATAATTAGATTTATTTCTGAAAGTAAAAGTTGTTTAACTAAAAGGCGTTCTTTGAAATGGAGAAAAACAGTCTAAATATCAAAATTGTTGGAAGCCAAAAGTTTTAGAAGTTCTATTGAGTGTTGGTAAATGAGTTTCAGCTGACAAAAACTTTACTTAAAAACTGTCTGCCCATTTTTTAATGGATAGAAACACAGCTCTAGTAGATCTTTTGTAGTGAAATGAACTACAGGAGGATGTCTCGACATAATTTGTTGCCTCAAACCAGGAAATAAATTAAGAGATTTGTAGAAACTAGGTTCTGCAGCACTTATTTGTTATAATTTAAGATTTTTCATCAAACTGCAGAGTTGTGCAATGATACATCTGTGTGCATACATAAACATACAGCAAATTTTATGGGACAGAGGCTTTTGCCTTTAATGTAAAACCTACCTGTAAAAGGAATCACAGTTCACAGTTGGTGTTTATATCCAGTTGTCAGTGAAAGGTAGGGTTGGACACAGTCTTGAGGACAACTTTGAGATGGTTTGGGAGAATGTTTACTGAAGACAACTTGAAGATAATTTATGAAAATGGGTACCTCCTTTGATTTTTATGATCTATGACATACCTTTTCAAGGTAGTTCTTGATAATTCCTTTTGGAATAGATAGCAGTCAATTGACAGACTCCAGAGAGATGTCCTTGTGCCTAAATAGTGTAAGGAATTGTTTTCTGCGGAAGATATTCCCACTCGGTCAAGCAACAGACTCTCATTTCTTTGCCTGGGAGCTTGTGCTGGGTGCTCTGTTTGAGGATGTCCCCTGCAGCATTTGGCAGGTTCTGCCTGCCAGCCTCTGCTCCCGTGCATGGACACTGTTGGACACCTCCAAATCCGGAGTCACCTTTGTGGAGCTCTGATGTAAATGGTGGAGTTCTCCCTGGTACCCGGCTTTCCAGATCTCCTGAGCTGCCTGGTTCCTGGAGTGCAGCATTGTTCAGGATTCACAGCAGTTCCCATTCTGTTCTGTGGAGTGGATGTGTCAGTTAAAGAGGAAGGTGTTTGAAATAACTAATGCATTTGAGAAATGCATTTGAGAAATGCAGTCACCATTGAAACAGCAAAAAAAAAAAAGGCAAAAAAAGAGATTTTTTACACCAAGTATGCAAATTTTAATATGAAATCCATAATTATCTTATCAGTATTTGCTTAAAGGCATAGTTGGCAGGATAATAAAATGTGGCACTGTTTGAAGAGCAGCACAATCCCATAGCTGCTTGTGTTACAGGCTGTAAACAGGAAACTATAAAACATATTCATGGCATACTAAAATGTTTGGAAACATACTGCAACAGCATAGAGAGAAATGTTTAAATAAGATCTTACAGTAAGATGTTATTAAATAGAAAAACGATGAACAGTACAACAAAAGCTTGATGTGTAAGTAATCAAATCTTTGCCTTTCCTGCTATAAATAAAAAAAATAGTAGATTAAAAAATATAAATGGTAAATAGATGCTAGTGGGAGTGACACACTGAAATAGAGATTATAAAGCAAGTTAATAAAACTTCAGATTTTTTAAGGAATTGCATAGTTCCTGTGTTAAAGTGAGAATTAAAATATAACAGACATGCATAAGATAGGGAAATTTCTTCATGCAAATAGTATAGTCATCTTAATTCATAATTTAAGAATGCCTATTAAGAGGAGGAGGAGGCGACTGTATACATCAGGGGATATCCTGTAGAACTGTGTGCTCAGCTTTATTTCAGCCTCTGATTGAAATACATAAAATGCTGTTTTTTCTATAGGTTGTTGTGGTTTGAAATTTATATACTGTGTACAGAAGTATGTGGACATAGTAATTAATAATGTCATTCTGGGTGAAAGAGCAAAAAACACGATGCTGAGCTGGACTGTGCTAACAGTAGCGTTAGTTAAACTACACAGAGAGATAATATGGAAATAAACCTCATAAAACCCACTGTGTAGAAGAGGGAGAAGGTACTCATTTATTTCTTCCCCAAATCAATTCATAGTAACAACCCAATAATTATTAAAATACCCATTATTATAGGTCCAAAATAAGAGTAATTGTGCAAGTGTGGTATAAAGCCGAGAAAGGAGATGTTAATCTGCAAGGAAGAGTTTAAATGGGGAATTATGATATCCTTGGCTTTCTGCTGTGTAGCTGTCAGGCTTGGGCAGCTCGCTGGTCAATAGTGACATTCTGTGTGTCAGTGAGCAGAGTCTCCTGATACCTTAACCTGCAGTTCACACATTACTGAAGCTCCAACTGTCGAACATTCAAGTCCCTTGGTACCACTGCAGCTTCCAGACTCTCCTGACTGGCTCATGTTTCATTCTTTGGCAATTTGCCCTAATGATATCCCTCAGGAGCTTTCAGACCCTCTTCTTTTCCATATTTAATCGTGTTATATTAATCTGAGGGCTGAGCAAACTAGGCTGCACAAATTGTAATTGTCTGTGATTTCTGCTGCAATGGTTGTATAACTGCTTTTTTTTTATTTTTAGTGTAAAAATGCGTGTACAAAATTGTAGTGTAATTTTTTATTTACAAATCTAAATGTCCAAGACAGCCAGGATGTGAACACTTTTAACTGCTGATCTGTTCCACAAAGAGGGTTGTTTTTTTTTTCCCTGTAAAATCCATGATGTTTTAGCACTTGCTGTATGGGCAGGATTTACATTTTATTTTTTGCTCTTTGTTTTGTTACTGTGAAAGTTCATGTCTAATAAACAGTGCTTATATCAAGTTAAACTCAGGTAGTAATTTTGTTGTGATGTAAAACATTAGGACAGCCTCTTCTTTTCCATCAGCTTGGTAACTTCTGCGTGGGGCATTCTCTTAAAATTTTTTCCCCTTTTTCTATGAGGTTTGTAGTGCTACATGGGATGGATATAGGCTACCATGTTGTGAACAGTCTGGATTTTTTTCTCATTCTGTTGTAACTCTGTGCCTGAATATTAAAATAACAAAAGTTCAGAGACTCCCTTGTAGCAAAGATAGATCAAAATAGAATTCTTTACATACTTCAAGATTATTTTGTTCACTTGTGGAATGAACTTGGCCCTATTTCTAATGAATTCCATATTTATTTGTTTCTTTGTTTTGGGGGTAAAGTGGTGGTTCTGGTGGTTTTTTTTTTTTTTTTTTTTTGTTTGTTTTAGAAAACCAGTGATGTCCATTTGGAGTGTAAGCAGTTTGTAGCACCTCCTTTCTTGGTCAAGGAGTCCTTCATTTTCCATGATCCTTGTGCCAGGCTTGGAAGTCTCTGCTTTGGGAAGGGAATTTTGGAAAATTCTAATGAAGTTGCTTTTCTGTTAGAGGGAATATTCCCTTCAGTTTGGTTTTTTTTTTATAAGATAGTTTGGAAATCAAGATAGTGACACAAACAGGAGTTAATCCTGCTTCTGAGTTTAGTGCTGTTCTGTGGTTTCATGCAGCTTCAGATCAATTCCAGTTAAAAATAGCAGAAATGGGGATCAGAAAACTCCCCTGAGTCTTTCCCACTCAGTGGAGCTGAGTGAAACTGGGGTGTGCTTCAGTCCTGTGTGTTCATGGCAGTGCTCATGTTTGACCATGACTGTACCAAGTATTCATGATTATTTCCCTTTTTCTAAGGGAATAGCTGAGCAGGGAGAGCTAACTTGTTAGCCTGCCTTCTTGCAGATGTTATGCTTGTATACATACATCAGAGTTCTTTGTGGATGTGTTTTGGCAATTCAGAGTAATTAACAAAATTATATAATAGGTGGTTTGGGGAGGTTAAGATTTTTGCATGTCTAAAGTTAATTTAAGATTTTGTATTTTCTTTTTATTCATGTTTTTTTGTTGCCAATTCTGTGTGTATATTTTTATTTTTAGTTAACTGCTTGTGTTCATGCGTCAGCTGCATTGTTATATCCAATGTATTGGCAACATATTTACATCCCAGTGCTTCCTCCACATCTTCTGGACTACTGCTGGTAAGACAGCTAACCTGTTATCCCCATTTCTGAGATTCTCACCTGTCTTAGAATTCTGAGTAACTGATGAAAAAATTTACTCTTAAGTGTGACTGAGCATACAGGATCTAGTTTATGAAAGCACTTAGGCCAGTGCTTAAATGATGACTTGACTAGGGATGTTCCAGCATGCCTTGACGTAGTGTTTGAATTGGTATCTTGAATTACAGTGCTGATTGCTATTAGTGCAGCATTTAGAATCTTGTTTGTAAGAACTGTTTCTGTTTTATTGGTAAGAGAACTCATTCAATAATTTAAATGCAAACATGTTACAGTTTTCTTTTATTTGGCTTTTATTTTAAGTTGAAGTACATTATACTTCTAGAAGCATTCAAAAAAACCATGATCATTTTTTCCAGAATCAGATGTTAGTGTTCATCAGTGATTTAGTATTTGTATTTTAACTCAGCCAGGCTCAGGATTCCAGCCAGCGCCTTCCCAAAAGAGCTTAAAAACTCCTTTTGGGACTCCAAAATTTTTATAATAAGAACTCTACTTCTCCTGATGTGTTTCTGTTCACATGACAGATTTTGTGGTTTTGGCATATTTTTAAGTGGAACAAGAATCACTTTTTGATTCACTTCTGATCCTTCAAGGGGATGATGTTTCCACATGCCTGTGTTTCACAATTTCTTGCTTTTTATTCAGAGTTGTGGTGGAGATAACAAATGAGAGTTTCCATTTTCCTTTTAAGCAGGAATATCCATCCCTGGAGATTTTCACTTTACCCAGGCCCTCTGGGTCTGTTATGGAAAAAAATGAACCATTTCAAGCTGTTCTAGAGATTAGGAATTATTATTATTATATATAAAACCTGAGACCCAGCCACATACTTACTGAGCTAAGTCTGTGTTTTCTTCATAGAAATAAATTATGCTTATGTGTTTACTGGGCTTTATATTATTGGTTTTGGTTTGTGTTTTTTCCCCTCCAACCTACGAATGTATTGCTGTTGTACTGAACTTCATCTAGTCTACTGAACTTTTGTTTTCAAACAAATCCTCACTGTGTTTCCTTAAGCGTCTTTGATAATTTTTCCTGAAGTTCACAATATTTGTCCATGGTATATATTTTTTTCCTGTGGTAGTTCTTACAATTCATGTGTATATTATTTGTTATTTTAAAAAAGAAAACAAATGTTTTTCTCCAACTCCTCCTTTTACTTACAAGTACAGCTAAGCCTTTCACTTTTAATGATGGTTTTCTTTTGAAGAAACTGTGTCCTAATTGTTTGTCCTCCTGCCTTTGATAAAATATACCAAGATGGGGTAGAACTTGGGTGTGTTTTAGTTTTTGCATTACTTGAGCTTATGGCCAGAACCTTTGTAATTTTTCAATCATCTAAAAATGCTGTTCTCAGTAGGGAGATCAACACCTTTATACAAGCTGTACCCTGTAGCCTGCATCCTGAATCCTGAGAAGATTTTTTTATTTGCCCTTCTAAGCCCACATAATATTTCCAGAAATAACAATGTTAGCTGCTGTACACAGCTCCATGTGCTGATAACAGCTGGGATTCTAGGTGACTGTGGCATGACCTGAGAATTTTTTTTTTACTGATTAAAAGAAGCATAGAGTTTCTTAAATTTGTAAAATTTGTTCATATCCCTTATACTTTTTCACAGTAGTACAACAGAGTGGAGAAAAATGTTCCCCTGTTTTAGAGATGTTTCAAAAGAAAACAGAAAGTTCATGAAAAGAAATGCACAACTGATGAATTTATCACAGTAATTCAGACCTTTTGACTCAGGTTTTTGTGCATTTACATTTCTCTTTCTGTTCATCTGAATGGTTCTTTTGTTGAGACGGGTTGGAAAAGTGTAATAAAAGCACATAGATGGCTTAGCTTTCCTCCTGTTCTGGTGTATTAACAGTAAATAAATGTTCTCCTCATAGGTATATAATATATCAAGTTAAAAAAACCTTGATGAATTCTTAAGGTCAAAGTTTGTAGTAGGCCTGACCTAGTTGGCAGTCCAACAGGATCCTGCCAATTTAAAATTAATAAAAGAATGCAAAAGTTATTTTGCATACTTCTTTCTTTTATGTCATTTTGATAAGCAAAGTTCATTTTATAAAAGTGCCATTTTAGCTCAACATGCATTTTCATACCTAGAAATTTCATTCTCACTATTTCACTTGGACTTCTTGGAATGTCTCCTTTGAAGTCTCATTTTCTTAGTGTTGTCCTGAAATGGCATTCAAATATATGAAGTAGGGGAATATCAATTGAATAATTTGTTCATTCTGTGGAAGTAAGGCTTTTTTTAAACAAAGATAAAATACATTTAAATCTGTCAATTTAAAGATAGGTCTCATTCTGTAACTTCTTTTTTTTTTGCACATTAATCAAATAGCATATTTTGAGAGAAATCCACTTTTTTTTCTGTTAGTTGGGCTAAGAATCTTAACATCATCAAGATAAAGGATACAATTCTGTGGGGTTAGACTTTGATAAATTACATAAAGTGCCTAGCTGGTACATTTTGTAAGCAAGAAAAAAAAAAAGTATCTTTGAGCAAAACAAGGCTATATTAAAATGATTTCAATTCTTCCACTTGACTTTTTATTTAAAAAATCTATTAATTTCTATCCTGCTGCCTGATTTACAGGCTGGATTTAGACCTAATGTAACAGATGATGCTGGAGTGGCCCAAACCAGAGGGTCAGTGTGGACTGCACCACCCTCAGGAGTGCCAGGCTGTGAGTGCCAAGCTCCAGGGTGAGAACAGAGTGTCTGTTTATGGGCTTCTGGAGGGGTTTTGTACCCCCATGCAGCTTAGCTCGGCCTTGAGTGCCATTTTGGGAGCTCCAGTGTGAGAATTGAAGTGACTATCCAAAAAAGGAGATATAAGAAATGTATTTTTCTAGAAGAAAATTACTTTCTAGACTGAGAAAGTAATATTCATTGTAGGTGCAGCAAAAAATCCACCACAGTTAATAAAAAATGGAGTTTTATATTATGTTATAAAAAAAAGATTTCTCTTCTACATTTAAGTAAGTAAAAGGAGACTGTTGCACTCAGTGGAGTGGGTGGCTGGCTTTCAAGAAAACTCTTACAAAAATTAAGTTTGAACATTGATACAGTAATTATATTTGAATAAAATTATTTTTTGTGAAGAAGAAAGCTAATTTTATGAAATTTCTCCCTAATATCTTGGCAAACTAAATCACCAATATTAGAATATATGCCAGTTTTGTCTGTGGATGATAAAGCATCTGTTATACTGGTGCTCTGTTGAGAATGTAATGTAATCAGAAAATTCAAGTTACAATTGCAGTAGGTCTTTATGAGATTTGGTCTCTTCTGAATTAGGATATACGTATGCCTGTTTTCGTGAGAATGGGGCAATTATTTTCCAATTAACTTGGATGTTTTGCATAACATAGTAATTATTTTTGGCAGTGATACCACTGATTGATATTTTTGGTGATAACATGCATAAGCAAGAGAATACCCTATAGCAGCTCCCAGTAGTATCATAGTAAGCAATTTCATGTGCATATTACAGCCCTCTGCTGTTAAGACTTCAGAATCCAGCAGTAATAAAATTACTTTTTTGCTGAAAACGATTAAATTGACTTTCCATGCCTGCAGTTTTTATTTCATCCATTTTCAAGATGTGCTTTGTACCTTTATTCTGTTAACTTCAAAATTGAAATGGTGTAGCTGTTGCTTTGCTCTGTAGAGAAAAGAGCTACATGCTTCCCTTTTTAATGGCAGATTTATTAATGGAGCAAATCACCAGCTATCTTAAGGCAGCACAGGCGAGGTGAAGCTACTGGCACAGTGGTGATGCATGAGAAAACAAGTGTGCATAAAATCTATACATGACATAGCACTTGTTTTCACTGTAGTTTTGCCTGTTCACATTATTTGTAACACTGAGATACCCTGATATGAGGAACCTGAGGATCTGTTTTGCTGCATATTCTGCAGCAGAATTCTCAATAACGTGTCAGCCATAATCATTCTTAACTGGCATGGTTAAATATGTTACATAGTACAAAGCATTCTTTAATCTATAGAGTGATTTAAAGCTGTGTAAATCCTCTCTGAATATATATGGGTGTCTGCTCTGGAGTGACACTCGTTTACAATTCCATGTAATTTCTGTTTAGTTCACAAAGACATAAGGATTAGCCTGGATGAAGTCATCGGGAAGTGTTAAATTTTGTCAGTGTTGGGCTAAGAAAAAGATGTGTGGAAAAATAGAGGCCTCTTTTCCTTTTTGGAAGCCCCATTGCCTAGAAACCTTAAGCCATGACAGTTTGCAATTTCAGCAAACTTATATTTTGATATCATAGACACGATGAAGTCTTGTTTGGGCCTCAGTCAGGCTGGGTTTTTGGTTTTGTTTGTTGCTTTTTGTTAGGATTTTTCTTTTTTTTGCATTGATCCTCTCCTGTGGGACATTGTTAATGAGAGCAATTGGCTAATCCATAGGCTGTACAGATTTTTCTAAAATGGGCTGTAGTTGTAGGCAGGTGAGAATTGCTTTTTCTGGTCCCAGAGGTGGGACCAAATGGATGAGACCACATGAACTGATGCAGTGAAACCTTGCCCCATCCTTGGGAAGTCAATCACCAATCAGTCAGTGCCACTGGCTCAGATCCGTGATCAAATTATTGCCATGAGAGAAATTACTGTGTGTGAGTTGTGTACCCTTGTGTGTCATCTTGCCTTCCATTATTTTTCAGGGATTATTTTTATTTAGTTTTTTTTTTCTCTGTGGTCTGTTAGTGATTCATTTCCCATTGAGTTGCCTAAACCAGCCTGTTAATTGCTCCCTTCTCTGGGAGTGAATCTTATCAGTAATCTCACAATACCCAAAAGTCTCATGGTGATTGTTGGAGGTTTTTTCCTTTGTTGCTGGACACTGAGTATATTCTTGGTCAGATATTGCCAGAACAGAAGATTGTAGGAAACCATGATAAAGAAGCCTAATTCAATTTCTTGCTTGTATACTGCAGGAGGTCTTACTGCAATGGCTTTGTGTGGGTATTTGTTCTGTTGAGAATATAGTTCCTTGTATTACGGAAATTTGAAAGGAGAAGTTTATTATCTTGAGTTAAATAGGATATTTTACAGCTTCCAAAGGCTTGCCAGGGGAGGGTTTCAGAACCAAAACTGGTGGTGGTGATGTTTGTGTTGCTTTGTGGTGATGGTAAGCGAGACCACGTCCTCCCACTGGTGTTTTAAAATCAGCCCACTTTGGGAACATCTGGGTTAGCTCAGTGTGATCAGTTACTGCAACTAGGTCTGGAGGAAAAGCTGTGGTGCCTCCTTGCTCATGCCTCATAGTTTGCAGCAGCATCCTTTATTTTGTCGTCATCTTTACTGCAAAGTAAAACAAAGTTTTCCTTGTCTCGTAAACATTCCTGTAGCAACTGTGTTCATTTAATACTGTCTTAAACAGTCACTGTCTACTAGAGACTTATGTGCCAAGATTTAAAATACTCCTGTAGTATTGTACTTAAAATTTGATGTTTTCCACTCCTTTCCTTCAGTGCACCGATGCCTTATCTAATTGGTGTCCATTTAAGCTTGATAGAGGTAAGTTTACCGTACTCCTCAGTGCTGGGAAGCATGAGGTGTGTGTGCTATAAAAAAATTGTAATGGAAATGTTTTAGAAAAAATCCCTGTAATTTTAGTATGCAGAATTACAAAATGTAAGGTTCATATGCTTTACTAAGTAAAAAATGTCACTCATTGAAATCTTACTTTTGAAGTGTTTTATGAAGACATGTAGCTCTACATCATGATTTTCTCTGTCTTATTAATAGTTCAGTGGTAGCTATTTTCCTGCCTTTTAGTCCTTTAGCAACAGATTTTCCCAATAATGAGGAAAAATTTATTTTTCAGGAACAGGTAAAATTTATTTTGGAGTCACTGTCACACAGATTTCAGCATCATTGTGATTTCCCACATAATTTATGTTCCTGTCCCTGGGAAAACTTGAATCTAACCTCCATAACATTTCTAACTATTAATTTAGAAATTAGTATTTTTTGCCAAAAAGCAAGAGGTGGCTTTTACAGATTTGAACATTAAGCAACACAGTAGAACTCACCTGACTGGTACATAATAGCTGGGTAAGAAATAATCTTGCCTTTTTCCATAACCATTGGATTATGCTGTGAAGCCTACATGTGCCATCTGATTATCATGCAGAGTAGGTAACTGATTTGGGAACATTATTTGATTTGCACTTCTGCTAAAGCAGTTTCTAAGGATCAATTCACATCTGCTAAGGTGATGGGCTGGGTTCTTCTCTGAGGCACCAGCACTTTTGTTTTTCCAAAAAAAGGCCTTCTATATCATCTACACTTCTCAACTCCAGGCACAGCCTTCTGTGCTTCCAAATCATTATGACCTGCATGCATCAGTTGTAATATCTTGATTAGGATGCTTTTTCTTATTCAGTAAGGAAATAATGGAACTGAAAGATCTGCCCTGAAAAAAAGAAGTCAGTTCCTTCAGGAATTATTTCTTGCACTGCATTATTATGTATTATTGTAGGACCATATAGAAAAGAGTTCTATCCCTTTTTCCTGAAAGGAACAAATTGTTTAATTCTTAGCTGCTAGCCAAGTACACTGATGAAAAAGCATTTTATCCATTCTTCTGTGGTAATAGTAGGCATCACATGCTTGGTACTTATAAATCTGCAAATAATTGCACTTTTTTTGGTTTTCATCTGATTATATGATTAATATCCTATCTGATTTTCACAAATATGAGAGAATGAAATGTTGTTACAAGGTATGTGTAGTTCCAATATACATTTATCCAATATATTCAACTGCATTCTCTAAAAATTCCTTTCAGAGATTATTAATATAACCTTAGTGTTTGAAGAATAGGAAGTATTTTTAAAAGCTACTCTGAATGCTGTATCTAATTCCCAAATTCTACATCTAAGGCTCCAACTGTTTTTTGCCATTACTGTCCTTTGTATAAAATCATCATTTGTAATTTAGTACAGTATAAGAAAAACGTGCTTCAGGAAGACACCATAGTAAATTGTTTTTTCAGTATTTTTTTTTCTTCCTAACAGAGAGTAAAAAATAGATCACTGGAGGATGTGGTTTTGCTAAATGTTGACACAAACACTCTAGAAACCCCTTTTAATGACCTGAACAACCTACCTGGTGAAGTGGTGAGTCTTAGACATTTCATTCTTTCTTATATAGGTGCTTGAATTACTCATAATTATTTTTACCTCATTTTGCTAACTGCTGTAAAAGGAATAAGGGGGTGAAAAGTGCCTAGTGCAGACCCCTATATTTGAGATTTTTACCTTTTTGACAGCTGAGGAGACGTTGAATGGAACATCATATTCCTTATTGTAAAAGTAGGATCATAATTATAAAGCTAGCTGCATTCATTAGGCAGAGCTGCTTTAAACGCAAGAGTCTCTTCATCTCATCTTAATCATTATATTACAAAGTAGGCATTTCTGTCTGCCTAGTGGCATGTCTTGCAAAAGAACGAGAGAGTTTTTGAAGGCAAAAAGAAGAAGGGGGCCAATTATCGGCTTCTGCTTCCCTGCCACCTGCCAGCGCTTTCCTTTTAATTAATGATCTGATGGCACTGGTCAATATAATAAGAAATGCTTGTACAGTTGGGGTCAGAAAATTCAGGCTTTGATCTTCTTCAACTTTGTGAAACATTTATTTGTTTTCTCTAAATTATTTCAGTTTTATTTTAATCTCTTCTATCCTGCTGAGGGCTGCGTGAATGAAAACCTATACTGTTTGTCATTTGCTTTGGCAGAGCAAAGACTGCTTGCTTAGAATTCTATTTGTAAATTAAACTGCAAACCCAGTTTGTCATAAAAGACATCTGATCCTTTTGAAATGACGAAAGCTGTCTTTTGTCTGTAAAGGATGATAAATTAAGTGCCAGTTCTTTCTGGACTTTGATCTTGCAGAGGGTGCCCCCCCGCTTTTTTTTGCCTTTTTTTTTTCTTTTTTTATTGCCTATAGGAGAACATACTCTGTATATCATTTTAAACAGTCACAAAATTCACTTATCTTGTTTTTCCCAGTAGAGCTCTAAAAGAATATAATTGTGAAACCACTGTTTTCATTATTCAATTAAAGATGCACAAGCTGTCACAAATAGTTGTCAAGATAAAGAATTTTATATCAAAATATGAAATCAAAGAGTTACATTTTCTGAAATTGTAAATCATAAAATACTCCTGTCGTAATCAAAGTAAGATCCTATGGTGGCATACTGTGTCTTATGTTACTGTTGATAATTTGTATATATTTAGAACAATAGAAGTCAAACTCTTGATGATAGTATTCGTGATACTGCCCTTTGATTCTAATGATATAAAAATAAGTCTAAACATTTTTATAGATCATCTGGTCAGTCATTGGACTCGGTATCAATTGTACTTCAGAAATGTAAAAGACTATAAAATTATTGTGGTGTTCTGTGTTTTACATTAGTGTATGTATTATTAAATTGGTATATTTTTGTGATGTTTTGTGATTTACACATGCATGGATTCATGCACAAACATACATACAGTAACTGTACTCTGTCATTTGAGAGTATAACAAGTTAAGTAAAGAAAGAGTAATTTCCTGGTGTGTCAGGAGCTTTAACTGGACTTCCACTGAGTGAATAGGGTTGGTGTTATAATGTCGTGGAGGCCTGCATGCTAAATAATAGCTGGACGTGGAATTGAGAATTAGGCATCATATTCCATGAGATACTGGAGTTATAGCTGGAGGTCCTTTGAACAGCCAGAATGGATCTTTGTGCAATAAGTGGCCCTTGTCATGTGTTTTACAGGTGCATAGCAAAATGATCTCTAAATAAGCAGACTAGCATGAATGAAATAGGGATACAGATCTTCCTACTTCTAGAAGAGTATTTTCTCCCAGAATATATGCATATTTTTACTGCAAATCTCAATGTAGGTTATCCAAGTGTAGACACTACAGACTGGACTTACACAATATTTTTTCCATATCTAATATAAAACAAAAAAAACAGTGTTCTATGCAAAATATACTTGCAGACCTTGAGGATTTTATACTGAAGCTTTTAATTTGAATAATCCCATCTCTTACTTCACTTCAATCTGTAAGGCACTTTTAATTAAATGTTTTGATGGAATGCATATACAATTACAGTTGGAAAACCTGGAAACAAAAGGCACAGGGCTGTGTTTGGTTCATGAGGTGACAAAATGCTTGTCCTCCTTTTGCATTCATGAGGGGCAGTGCAGCTGCTGAGATCTTGGGGATAAGACACAGGAGTTTAGAGTTAAAATGGGAAGTCAGGCTTAAAACATTGAAGGGAATGTCAAAGATACATGTGTGAAGCATTTTAACTTATATAGAAAAATGTCATAAGCACACATACAAAAGTAGTAAAACTTCTAATGAAAAAATATAATGAGTACCTCTGAAAGGCATTAAAATAGAATGAAGAACTGAAAATACAAAAGAAGTTGTAGTCTTACTGTCCCTTTCAAAAATTGATTCCAGGTTGGTTAACAGCCCAACAAAAGAAATGCAGTATTTTCCAAGTTTTCTAAATTTGTTTCTTGTGTCCAGAGGGAACAGAATAATTATTTTCTTGATCACTAAGCCTGATGATGTCCTCACAGCATAGGTATTTAATGGTTTACCCTTGTATATATGCTCTGGTCGTGAATTTTTTCAGGATAAATTTAAGATTGAGAGAAACATTATTCTATGGCGTTGTCTAATAAACTGTATAATAAATTAACTGAGATTTAAAGGCATTTTTAAATCATTCACTTAAGCATTTAAATTATAGGTACAGGCTAGATGACTTTCCATGCATGTGAACTCTATTATTCTGTCAGACTGACCAGTGGTCTTGACTGTTCAAAGGTCAGTGGTCACAGTTGTCCTGAATTACCAGTCCTTTTTTCATGAGGACCCTCTGCTGCGTTGCATGCTGTAATCTTCTTAATGGCTTCATTCCAATATTCACACATAATATTTTAGATTTATTGACTGTTAGAAATACTACCATGCCAGTAGCAGTTCCGCTACTCCTAAGGTATTTAAAATTGGAAGAATAAATCAGGGCAAGACTTTCAGGAATCCTTTGTTTTCTTGGAAGGGGGAAAGTCCCCTCTTTTTTCACTCTTCTGACAAGAAAGCTTGTTTTTAAATTTCATCATTTCACTGTGAATTTGTCTATTATTTTTTAATTAAAAAAAAAAAAGAAAGTAAGGAGCTACTTCTCTGGGAGTAAATTTCCTAATATAATAATACTGAGATCACCACTTTAATAATATAAGGCATTAGAAGAACATACGTGACCATAGACTGAAATTATAAATTTTGGGCCTGACCCTGCAATACCTGCTTGCACTTAACTCTGTCATAAAGACTTCTCCTTTGCTCAGATGTGAACGCTTTGCCAAACAGCTTGCAGAATTGACAGCATCGCTTCTAGCAACCAAGCCTTAATGACTTGAAATCATAGCCTGAGCAGAACTTTTATAAATATGATCTTCAGAAGACAACAGACTTTATAGTCTTTTAGCTTCTTCTGTGGTTGTTAAATATTGTCAACTGCAAAAGCTACAGAACTGTTGAAAGATGTGTAGTGTTTGTACTGCCTGGTACCTACACACTGTGATGCAGTACAGAATCTGATCTGGACTTTAGAGCTTTAGTTTTGAGATTCCTAAAGTCAGAGGATTTTAACACCATAAATTTGGCATATGAACATTACTGTTCTAAAAGTAGCATTTGAGAAGTAGGCTGTAATTCATGTAGAAAATTGTTTTATGCAATTTTATGCAATAAAATTACTTTATGCAGCGATTACTGGCAGTGCAAGTTATTTTGTAAAATATGATGATTATGCTGTTATAAAGAAATTAAAGTCAGTGTATAACAGTGCAATTAAAAAGATTTTTTTGCAAAATATAAGTAGCATAATTTATGATGGTTTTTTCCATCAAAAAATATCCAAAAATATTACTAATATATTTAGAAACTCAGCAGTCAGCAGTGTTTGCAGCGTTATGAAGCGACTGTTTATTGTGAACAAGTACTTTAGAGTTGGGATTCTGTTGAACCTTGATATAGTTTTAGAAGCTAGAATATGAGATTGAAAAGTACAACTAGTTTGAAAACATTTGCATTTAAGAAGTTGTTTTTGTCTAAATGACGAAATTTTGATTAAATGCTGGAGGTCTGCTGGAGGTGCCTAATCCTCTGCATATAGATAATATTCAAATACACAGGAGCCCTTTACTAGTGGTTTAAATATCAGACTCTGGTTTGTTTTGAGGTTTTTGTTTTGTTCTTTTTCTCTGTTACCTTCTTTTACTTTCTTGTTTTTGAGAGTGGCTTTCTACTTACTTTTGTAGTAGTATCATCTGATGGAGAACAGCAAAAAGTAGTTTAAAACATAAAAGGTGTTGCTAGTACTGGAGAAATAACTGGATGTATTTTTTCAGAGATCTGATGATAGTCATACGAAACTCCAGTGTATGGGTCTGTATTTCTCAGACAACAAACATATACAAACATTATTCTTCTATATATGTTTAAATTTATATGTGATTCTTCTATTCACATGGATATTGAAGAGATATTAGTCATGTTTTCTGTCTATCAGATATCTAAGTTTTTTAGGAGACCTAGAAAGGATGTATGGGTTACCAATTAAATAAATGATAATTTTTGCTTCAGTGACCAACACAGTATGTTTCTACATTTTAGATACACTTAATTACACATTAGTCTCATCTGTGTCTTTGAAAAATGAATGTATTGATTTAAACCTTCCTGAAGTTCTGATTGCTCTTCACTGGCAATGTTTAGCCATCCAATGAAGTCACCTTCCTATGAGAAACTGTTGCTAGGAGAAGATAAAAACAGTTTGCTTCTAGTGTAAATTAATAATACAATTTCTGCAGTGGATCACTGGTGTCTTTCAGAAAGAAATTTTAACAGCATTCTAACCCCTGCAGTTTGTTTCTTGCAGTTCTTTATTTTTAAATTTTGTAAAAGGCTATTTCTGCAAGAGAGATAACAAAAGAAAAAAGGTTTGGCATTCTTAATCATAGTTAGGTAGATGGATTATGATATGAGAAATTAAAATATATAAAATATGAAATATAAATGAGGAAAAGATTTTTATACAGATGCTGCTTGCTATTTTTTGGCGTGGTGTCAGAATTGTGTAATTTTAAAATAATTTAAAGTGCTGTTAATGATGTCACGCAAAGGGGCCTCACATTTCCTTGGTTTGAGGTGCATGGATGTAAACAATCACAACCCTGCTGTGTACCAGGTCCTTCCAAGGAGTTCAGTGCACCCTGTCTCTCACCTATGCCTGCTATCCTGGCTGTAATAACTGCATTATCACTCTGTCTTTGATTCAAATGTGGGAGAATTTGGCATCAGCCTACCCAAGTGTGGCTGGGCTGAGCCCTGAGTAAGCCCTGTCCTCTGCTTGCGCGTTCACTGGCCTCAGCTTGGAGGAGGCCATGGCAGGTCCCAAGGGCACTTCAGGGTTCCCAGCCAGGGTCCTGCTGGGGACAGCAGGCACATCAGGGCTGTGCTCACAGACAGCTGTGCCTCACATGATCTCTGCAGGCTTCTTCTTAAGAGCACCGTGCTCCTGGTTCTTCTGCAGAATAATCTGATGGAGCTCTTCTTGCCTTTAAGCATTGCCCCCTAGAGAAGCAGGAGTTGGAGAGCTTGCTTTGAACTCTGGCATTGCCTTTCTGAGGTTCAAACTCCCTCCAGGACAGCACACAAAGATGTGTATCTGTCTAGAGTGCCTGCCTCCAAACTGCCAGCCCATTGGAGGGTCTTAATAATGCTGAGCTAATAACACACCAGTATGGCAGCAGAGCAGGAGACTGGTTGTTTTCTGCTGTTCTTTTTAAACATTTTCTTGCCCAAAGCATCCTGTTAATCAAATTTATAATAGGATGCTCAGGGTCTGCCTGAACTGAGAAAATTAGAAAATACCTTTTTCATTCATGTTCCCCATTTGGTCATTTAATCCCTCTGCTCTGCATTATCTTTACCTTCTCTCTTCTCTTAAGCCATTTTATCATCTGCCATAATTTCCCCAAAATCATAAGGTATAATTCAGAAGAATGTAGGTTTAAAAGAATGTAGAGACTTTTCTACCTTTTCCCTCCCTTAGATTTAGAAGATGCTTTGCCTGTCTTGACAGAGACAAAATTTTAACAGTGCCAGTTCTTGTTTAATTAATGTTATTGCTTTTATTTTAGTCAAATTGTGCTACTGTCTATAGGCAGGTCTTCCTTGTATGCATTTATTTTCCTCACAATGAAATCTTACTTTTTACAACTGTAAAATAATTGTAAAATACAGAACAAAAGAAAAAAAATCAAACCTCAAAACCAAGACATGCTTTTATTTTTTCAACCTTGAACTTCTTAACTGGTTTTTGTACTTGGACTTGTAATTTTTTTTTTCCTTTTGAGGTGTAAGGCAAGAACGTAAATGAGCCTTGGTGTGTGCTTTCCATGGGCTAAACGAATCAGGCTCAAAACTTTTATCTAGATCTGTGGAGCTTGGATATAAATTGAAAAGATCACAGCTATGGGGAAAAGACCTATACTGTAAAGGCCTTTCTGCATAGATTATGAACATCATAACTCAATAATTTTTTTTTCCAAACTATAGTTATAATTGGACCCAATGGGGGTCTCTCTCTTTGATCAGATCACAGTAACTGTGACTTTACACTGGAAAATGTCACTACTGTGAAGGTTTATCACCTGTAGAGCTGGTCTTTTCTCTGATGCCATGTTCAGTTCTCATTAGCATTATTCAAAGTTTAGTTGTTAATTAGGTTGACACTTCAATTACAATCATCATCTACAAGAGCAGTCAGGACTGCTTGCATAAAGAAACAAAAAGATACTCATTCTTGCAAATATTTCCAAAAGAATGAAAGCTGTTTTGGTGATAAGTTTGTATTTATAATATTCCTTTTAAACAGTAACTCAGAATGTTACTTCATTTAGAGACTTAAATAATGCTCTGTTGAGGATGTTGCTATGCAAAGGGATGTAGAAATGTATATTCTGTGTAAGTAGAGTTGACTTATTTTCCAGGTGTCCCTCATGATGGAAATTAGCAGAGTATAGACTATATCTGGGTATAATTCCACATATTTTGTAATAATTCCAGAATGATATTATTTTCCTCCAAAATATGTTGAAGTAAGAGTTATTTAAATTAAAACTTCCCCCCTTCCTTTTTTTCTTTTTCTCTAATTCTGTCTAAATAGTGGTTGTTATTTGCCAAGTAAAAAAGACAAACCTTTAAAAAGTGAAGCACTATAATCAGAATGGCCTCTTTTTTCTTCTAAACTGCAGGCGCTTCCTGATTACTGGGGTTTTTTTGTTTTTTTTTCTTCCCTTTCACATTTATCTTCAAGGACAGTTCTGGAGGCAGTGTTACACTGAATTTACAAAAAACTTTTCTCAGCCTTTTGACTGTGGTAGCAGGTACTCCCATGTTGCATGAGAAATGATATAAGATAGGAACCTAAAGTAAGACCTAAAATAAGATATTTTCCTTGGCACTGACTAGTAAGTGACTATTAAGAATCCTTAAAAATAAACCTTCATAGCTTAAATAAAACAAATCCAGCTGTCTGCATTCAAGCAAGCAAATACATGTTATGCTGGAACAAAAATCTGCAGTAAAGTGACTCACATGCATTTTACTGTGAAATAATTAAGCTTATTTATGTCAAGAGGCCTTGGGAAAAAAAAAAAAAAGAGAGTATAAACCAATCTGTATTAGCACTCTACCATCATCCCCTGCCTTCATTTCAATTAACAGACCAGCAGGTGCTCCTTGCAGTTAAAAAGATAAGCTATCAAGGAGGAGGATGAATTTTTGGCTGACCTATAGACACTCTGGTTTGCCTGCTGATTGGGTTCATACCTTGCTGTACCAATTTCTGAGGTGTTAATTTGACTGTTCCACTCTGTCACGCAGGTCTCGGCCTTGAAAAATAAACTGAAAAAGCAGTCGACAGCTACGGGCGACGGAGTGGCCAGGGCCTTCCTTCGGGCACAGGCGGCACTCTTCGGATCCTACAGAGATGCACTGAGATACAAACCAGTAAGATGGCTTCCCTGTTGCTTTTTTCCCTGAGTTTATAAGAGCATGGTCTCATTCTTTCAAGGAAAATATGAAATGTTTTATCCCAGTCTGGAATAGTCTGTTGTAAATCTTACTCTGGGTAAGGAATTGGAAGATACCGTCATCTCTCGACAGTGAATTGAACTGAAAAATACTCATCCCAAGTCAGCTATTTTCTTATTTGTACCAGTTTTATTTTTTGTTTAGAATAAAATCAGATTTTGTTAGTGAAGCTGCTCACACACAGCTGTTGGTTTAATGTGGTGACAAACTGAAGGGGCTGAGCCTTTCAGACTCCATTGTTTTTCCAGAGGTTTTGCTGTGTTGGAGGGCAGAAGCTTCTTTCCTAGCAGAAGCCAGATATGAGTTAAACATGAGTCTCTCCTATTATACATTTACCTTGATTACACTTGGAAGACAGGAGACATGAAAACCCATTTCATCTTATCAGAACATCAGAATTTATATTTTTCACATTTTGCTGGTATTCAGTTGAATAATGTTTTATGAGCTTTCATAATTTTTAAATAATGAAGTGACATATATTGAGCTGGAGATAAAATAATTTATCAGAAAAAACTTAGGGATTAATTTCATCCATTAGTCCAGATTATTTTTCTTGCAAACTACTGGTAGTGCTTGGTGTGATCAAATGCACTGGGATGACATTGGGTGGATTGAGTTCTGAGGATTGGATGTTTGGTTGTCTGATGGATTCAGATAAATTCAGATTTGACAAGAGAAAATAATCCTCACTTGAGGATTAGGTGTGTGGAACATGGGTGCATATTTGTTTGGGGGTGAGAAGAGGGCTTAAGGAGCTATGGTATTCTTTGATGGAAAGGATGGGATAGTTATTAATTCTAGAAGTGGGCTTTACTGGGGGTATCTTTAAAATACAGTTTGGCCCTTGGGTCTTCCTTCTCCCTAAGTGGTTCTCTTCCAGGCAGTCTGTGCTGTGGGCATTTTGCAGAGCAGCTGCAAAGCTGTGCCACTGAGAGCCACTGTTGTGAGAGGGCAGGTAACCCGTGCAGACATGCAGTTGTGTACAGCTTTAGTTCACGTGTTGGTGTTTAGCAGTTCTCTTACAATATGGAAATCCTGTTTGCATTCCATACAGTAAGGGCTGCACCTGTTTTGGAAATCACTGGATTTCAACACACTGCTTGTTTCAATAAAACAAATAATTTCAACAAAACAGATAGTTATCCTTTATTCTGTAGCGCCATCACCTGAATGTAACTCACTCCTTAGCCTAAAGGTGTGGACACTTGTCCATGCCAACTCATGGCAGCTTGCAGTAAGAGCTGTTGAGTCAAAAAGTGTCTTTTGGACATTTAGGATATGTGCAAACAGAAGGATGTCAGTCTGCTTGATGTCCTTAGCTCTAGTCTGACCAGAAATTAGCTTCTGTCAGTCCTTTGTTTTGGTAAATGTGGAACTGAGTGTGCAAGTTCTTTAGCAACCTGGTTAGCATCTCTTTTGAAATGAGCTCTCCTTTTAACTGATTCCCATTTTATTTCAGTTTAGCTGTTGGCATATCTGAGATCTACATTTGCACTGTATTGGAAACCGTGCACTGTGCATCATTTCAACTGGCAAACATTTGTCAAAATGACCTTTGAAATCTTTCTTTCTGCATTATTTTCTTTTGCAGATTTATATGGTTTTGGCTCCACTGATTGCATATAAGAGAAGATATTTATTGAACTATTGTGGCCTGATTATTTTTTGTGAAAGACAAGTTATTTCAGAATATCTTAGCAGGCAGAAGTCTGCTGGCAAATACTAGCATATCTTGGATTGATATCAAGTTGTCCAAAGACAAAGCATATTTAAAAATAAATAAAACCCCCTTGTAACTGTTATTTTGAGCTGTGTTCACATATTCTTAACTAATTCAGTATTTGACAGAATTTTTGTTATGAAAGAAAAATTAAATTCACTCTGGATTAGTAGAAATTAAGAAGATTTTCGCATGATTATTCAGCTCATTCTGCATTTGCCTTTTCCTTCGTGAATTGGAAAGCTGAAAAAAAATCACATTTGGCTGTATTACGAATATTTGTCAAGAGTCTCAAAGCTTGATAACTGCTGTCACAAAGAAAATGCTTTCCTTTGTTTTGGAGTCTGTGATGCCAGGTCTAGTAAGGTGATTTCAACCACAGCTACAGACTTAATTTACATTCTTTCAGGAACTCAAGTAGTATTTGTGTAGAAAGTTTGTAGGGGTAACACTTATAAGGAAAATATTTTCCATGTAGATTTGAAATACTTTTGCTATAAATAAACTTACATTTTCAAAATCAAGAACTGAGGTGTTTTGGGGTACAGTTCTGAGGATCACAAACCTCCTGGTGAAAAATAATTAATCTATTTGGACAGTTATCAATTGCCTGAAAGTTGAAAAACGTGTCTAAGTGAACTGTTTTTGTTACAACAGTGCGTCCTGTATGATTTCAACTTGAAACATGAAACAACTGTCATTAATATTCACTTTGAGTAAAGAACAGCTTTAATAGTGTCTGTAGTCATCCAACACTTCGCTCCAAACGCTGTTCATCACACTGAACACTCATTCTGTGCAACTGTTTGTTTGCGGCACAGGACAGATTCTCCCCGGTATAGCAATATGTCTTGGACAAACGTCTAGCAATTATTGAAAAAAATGATTGGTGAAAGGCAAAATGGGAATCTTCAGGGGTCTTGCAGAGAGTTCGTGGGCCTCCAAAGGACCATATGGAAAATCTGACTACTCCAATACAGACAGGAAATATGACATGTAATAGAGAAAGTTTATAGTATTTTTGTGCATATTAAATGATAATGAAACACTTAATCCAGTAAAAGAAAAGGAGAAATAGCTGGTATTTCTGATTTAATCATTACTAAATTAACCTGTCACATTGATATAACTGTTAAGAGTACTTTTTAATATGCTACACTTTACATTAGCAATAATTACAATATTGTGTAATAGGAGTGGATCTGTAGAGCAAAGGAGCCCAGCTAGTGCTAAGAACCTGATATTCACACAGTGTGCATTTCTGCCTTCACTGGGGTTCTGATTCTAGTCTGGAGTTGAATGCTGAATACCCATGACTAGCTGGAACTCTGCTTTGGTTTAATCCAGAAGGAATCCACCTCACACACATGGTATGTGGGGATGATTGAAAAAATTTCTTCAGTGTCATTTGATAAATGACCTGAAAATAATCCAGAAAAAAGTATTATCAGTAGAAAGGTGAATTATAATGGTTTTGTATGTGGTCTCCTTCACATAGAGGGCAGCAATCCATTTTGAGACATTATTTACTTTGGGTGCTCACAACTTGGCCTTGAACCTTGTGTTGCTCCTAATTTCTTTGAGTAGTCCAGCTTTTGGGGATTTCTCCTGGACAATACTGCATGTTCCATGTTTCAGAATTGAGGGCATAGGTGGGACATAGACACAAATAGGGCAGTTGTGAAGTTTGTGTCATTTTGTTATCAGGGTATGTGTGACATTGCGTTTTTCCCAGCTATTTTACTTTCACTTTCTTCCTGCATGTACATGGGCAAATGAAGGCAAAGACTAGATCATGTTTTTCATAAATCCTATGCAATATGGTCAGTTAATAAAATATGTGACATAAAGAACTCTTTAGAAGAATTCTATTGTCTGTCCCAGTCTATGTCTGGAGAGGGAGTAGTAGATAAGATAATGGCGAAGGAGTTGAAAAATATTGAATATAACAATATTTACTATGATAGAGAATAATTTCCCCTCTTTTGGGGATAAAGGCCTTGAAGCTCTGGCTGTTAAATAAACCCAGAACAGCTTTGTTTCAAGTTGTGATGGCTGTAACATCACTCATCAGAACTGAAATGAAGAGCACAGGCTGCTGGCTTGCTCTGGAATGCTCAGCAGTAGGAGTTCGGGGGGGGCTAGGATAACCTTCATGGTGAAGATGGCACAACCTGTCAGACCTCTCTTTAATCCATGGTTAACTGGATGCTTTGGGCCAGTACTGACAAGCAGGGACATCAGCTGTCCAACAGATGTTGTATTCAATTACAATGAATCAGAATAATACAAGAAAATAAATAAAATTTATATTGGAAAAAAAAATTGAGATTCAGAATGTGCCTGAATTATTTGAGGATGAGGAGATAGTAAATGATTATAAGTGACTTTCAAATGGCAGATATCTCTTGAAATGGGCATTGGGTTGTTTACCTCTCCCCCAAGAGTTAGGTGTGAAAAGAACAGCAGCGTACAGAAACAACAATGAAATGGCAAAACATAATTGGTGTTTAAATCCAGAACCACCCTTTGTAGTGCCTGTTATGGCTATTTATTTGACTTCCATAAGAATTTTATTTTACATGTTGAAACCCATACTGTGGGGTTTTTTTTGTGTCAAGGTCCTTTTTTTGAATGTAGATACTGTGTTAATAGGAGTTGGTTTTAGGTATAATTTAACTGTAAGAAATATCAGTATATCTGATACTTGGGAGTTTTTTGGCTGTTTGCAAGAAATTTACAAATTTTGGAAAAATTTATTTGTAAATGGTACCTTCCCGAGAAGAATCACAGCACATGCTCAGTTACCCTTGGCCATTATGTCTGAATGTCATGATGGAAATTTTTGACAAGAGGAATTTTAATATCAAAATGAAATTATATTAATTGTTGCAATAGAACTAATAGTTGGGATGAGTCATGCTAGAGTGAGTCAATGTTTTCTGCAATAAAGAAGTATTTTTACTTCTTGTTCAAGTTAAATATCAGTAGATTTAGAAGCACAAACACACCTTCTAATCTAGGGCTTGTCATTCCTTTTAGAATGATCGCACTGGTTTAGCTCAGTTTTCATGTTCCATTGAGGTCTGTATAAATAGGTTGCTTAAAATGTGAATGTAGCATAGACTAAGAAATTCCTGCTGTGTGTGGCAAGCTATGAAAGGGGAAGAAAATTCTATAGCAACTGTTGTTAGAAGCACAGATACCATGTTTGGGCATAGATTGTTTGGTGTGAGTATTAGCTGTCTGCTTTTCAGTACAGGGTCCCCACTGGGCTTAGATCGAATTTGTTTTGAAAGTACATTGTAGATCAATACAACAGGGGCCAGTTGATGGCTGAGCAGTTAAATATCAGTGCAGCATTCCTCCAAAACTCAGTTCCTAAAGGTAGTCAGCTGTATTTGCTGAAACAGGAATGGTACAAGCTTTATGTATGAAAACATTGAGAGCTAGTTTTGTTTATAGTGATTCAGTAATTCACTTGTTAAATAGCACTTCAAAAGGCTTTGTGTTTGCAGTAATAATCTTGAAGATTTGGAAAACAATTTTGTTGGTGAGAACCTTAAGCAAATAAAAGAGCTAGGAGTTAATTGTGTTATTTAATGCAATTTCATTAAAGTTACCACAGATACCCTGAGAAAGCTTCCATATGGAATTTCTGCAGGTTTCAACAGATTTTCTCATTTTCATGTGCTGAACAGGTAGGAGCTTTAAACCTACTCAAATTTTTAAATATGTCTCACAGTCAGCAGGTGGAAATTATATGTATGACCTTTGGATGTTAACTCCTTATAGAATTAAATGAATTTCCAGCAAAGAAATAGCTCTGGTTATTCTGTGTCTGAACTGTACTGATAAGGGAACAGATGCACCAGTGCATGCATTCTTATTAGGTATCTGAAACATCCAGTGATTAAAGGAAAGTATTTGGGAAAATATTACAGCCATGCACTAAAAAAGAGTGTTGAACTATCATTTCCTGGTGTTCTCTTAGAAGGCTCTAGCATGAGAAGTGCCATCAGGAGAGCTGGCTGGCTGCTCTCTCTTCCCTGGCTGCTGTGAAAGGGCAGAGCCAGCCTGCCTGTTTGCTCTCCTGTAGGGAGATAGCCTCTCCTTTTTCATCTATCCCAGGAGAATTGGGAGACTGGCACAGGGAAGCATAGATTTGTTTTTTTATTTCATTAAATAGTTTATTTTGAAACTATTTTCTCTCTTTATTGTTTCCTGGTGTGTCATGAACCATCATCTAGTCAGACCTGCAATCCTACAAAGCCTCTGTATTTCCAGAAGTGCTTTCTTTGTGTAACAACAACAACAAATAATTAAATAAATATGATATATGTGGGTGTGCATGTGTATGTATATATGTATGTATAGGGAGTTCTTTTAATTTGCTGCCTTGAAATTTCTTGGAAGAGCAACAGAACTGAGAAGGGAGTCTGCCCTCAGGAGCACTATGTCTTATACCACCATGTGACTGTTCCATTTGTTTTGATGCACTTTGATTTGCTAAGTAGCTTGGGGTCATCTTCTTAAGACAAGAGTCTTTGGGAGCTCAAGAACAGCTAATGCAAAGTGGGTCAGGAAGGCAGTGCCATTTAAAGTACCACAAATATTTCAGGCTGTTTGGCAGATCCAGAATGCCCTGCACGTGTACAATGTTCACCAGTTATTTTGAGGTGAGTAGGGGGAATAACTTGAGTGCTTCTGGAGATTTGATGGACACAGTGCTGTGTATTGTACTGAGCTGGGTTTGTGTTTCAGAGCACTCAGCTACCCTGGGATAGGGCAAGGATTGTGCTAATCTAAGGCTCTAGTTCTTCCAGTGATTTTTCTAAAATCAGAGCTTCCATAAAGAAGTGAGCATGCAAGACTTGTTTTACTTAAATACTTTGCTGAGTTGGAAAGAAAAGAAAGACTTGGAAAGAGGGAAGTTTTTGATAGTGTAAGAATAGATTTTTAAAATGACATCACAGTGGTTTTACTGCAACATTCCCTTAGGTCACACTTGAACCATTTAAAAACAAGGTGTAAGGAACAGTTGAAAATGATTTACACCTGCTCCAACAAACTCAGCTAAGCCTCCTGGGGTAAGGGCTTGGTGGCACTCTGGAAGCAGCTCCCTGCAGTCAGCTGGAATGATGGGCAAATGCAGAAGTGCTGTGTGCCATTGGAGTTAAACAGGGCTAGGAGCACAAAGCTGGGGTGATCATGGCTGTTAATAAATTTGTCTTTAAAGTGGCTGGAGCTGTTGTGAAGATCAGTGTAGCAGCTGCCTTTGATCTTTCTTCTTTTGAGTGGCTGAGATATTTTTTATTCTGTTGTGGGGCTGCACTGGAGATGTAGCTTCTAGGTAGTAAAATTTCAAATGGTAGATTTGGGTGGGACACATTGTGGCATTCTGAGTTTTGTGTCTTTGAGATCTTTGGTAATTGTTGCTAACCTGGTAATCATTTTGGTTTTGTAAACTTGGGTGAGAGGCCTTTCAGCTTTACAGTGAAATCTGATTGTGTACCTTCATTGCCACACAAACTTCATAATTACTTGTCCAGTTATGCTGGACAGCTTCAAATATTTATCACAAAGTATGGACAAGAACAACAAAATTGGAGAAATGCTCCTCAGGAGCATCCAGTGCTCTGTGCACACTGTAGACAGCAAATTTTAAATGAAATTAGGAAGTAACAGAAGAATGAATTTGATTGTTCATAAAGATTCTCAGTAACATCTCCTTTCAATGAGTGTTGTTTTCAGTTTTTTGCAACAAGCTCTGACTTTTCAATGAATGCTTGTTTATCTTCTTTCATCATCTAAGGGTTCTGCACTTTTCCCATGTGGGAAAATATGCTTTATTGTTTAAGTGTTAATGTTCAAACCTTTTTCATAACCATGTTTCAGTTTGTAACCTTTGTTTTGTGTAAAAATAAAATAGAATTGTTTTTCAATCATTTCCTGTTAAATCAGCAATATATTTATCAATCTTCTCATGTCTTGGTAGAATAAATATAAAATTAATTTGGTGCAGACACATATTTTTGAATATGAATTACAGTTTATACGTATGCTTACCATCCTAACTTTTCCTGTTTCATTTTTTCAGGGAGAGCCTATAACTTTCTGTGAGAGTAGTTTTGTGAAACATCGTTCCAGTACAACTAAGCAGTTCCTGGAAACAGCTGTTAATCTTCAACTGTTTAAACAGGTATAAGAGGGTAAATGGCCCATATTTAAGGATTTTCTGTTAAAACAGATCTGTGTTAAAATACATTTTCCTTTCTGTCTGCCTACAAAAGTCTGGGATGAAATCTAAATACAAGTACTTTGGGTGCAGTCATCCCAGATTTGTTGTATTTTTATATCTGCAGTTACAGTTCAGAGGAGTGGTGGTGAAACTGAACAAAAAAATAACCTCAGGGTGCAGAGCCAGTGCAGCATCTCTTCAGAGCCAGTCAGCAACCCAACTAAACAAGAAAAATCAGGATCTCCCAGTTTGATGGTTTAACTTCATTTTCATCTCTCTTGGCTCATGCCCAAAGAGCCTGAACAGCAGAGTCCTTAACTTAAAATGGAATTCACTGATCTTTTATTTAAAAACTGGATTCATCCTGCAACTGCAGTTTTGTTTGCTGGGCTTTTTGAAATATGCACACAGAGAATGTCACATACCTGAGCTATAGGGGTGTCCTGAACAGTATTCTAGCTGATCTCTTAATGCAGAATCTGAATTAATAGAGGACAAATTGTTGAATATCTGGGCACAGCTCAGTTACACTTTGATTACAGTCTTTGAAATGGATATTGTTCTTTGATTTTATTCTCTAACACTTCTCTCTTTTTATCAGTTGACCCCATTGCATGAAAAGGGTGTTAAACTTATCCCTAGACTTTTATGAAAATCAAGGAAAACGTGAATGAAATCAGAAGATTCATGAAAATATATATTTGCCTGTAAATGCCTGGCTGGAATGATTGATACACAGGAGTTCATGTTTAAATAATCAGGGGGATTTTGAAGAGACACAACCATGATAGATTAGGGAAATCTATTATATGTAGAATCTTCTAAATTTTAAAAAGCATTTGGTGTTAATCAGAGGTTAGTGTCTATTGTAAAGATTTGTGCAAGGATGGTATTTTATAGAAGTCCTCTGAAAATATGATCACAAAATTGGGCTTCTTCAATTTTACTGTGGTTACATAAAATAAGCAATAAGAAATCTGATACCTTTTGAAGTCTGATTGATTGGATTGAAATGGGAAGAAGTAACTGATTGAAGTGTGGTTTACTCTGTGCAATAAGGTACCATGAAATTTTCTTAATAAAAAGCTGCTTACCGGCAGTATTTCTAAAACGTTGTCACACTGGCAGTACTGAAACAAAACCCTCAGCTACCATGAAAGGGCTGGCTCTGTGCTTACCCATTACACTTTAATGTGTTCAATTAAACAGAATCAGTTTACAATTTGTTTATAGCTTGTTTTAATTTTATTTCAATAGAAGGAATAATAGAGGATTAGGAAATAGTAACAATTTTGATGATGTGTGTGGTTTAATAGTTGTAGTAATTTTTTTTTATTCCTCTGGTTTTTGTTGCAAGGTTACTCCTACTTATTCAGTTAATCCTCAGCCCAGCTGCATCTTCTCCAGTTTTTCCCATTGAAAAATGAGCTGTTTTCAAAGTTGTTTGTATTCAAAGAGACCAAACTGTATTTTATTCTGCTCTGAAAGTCTTTTAAATAGAAAATAGTTCTTAGGGGGAGCCTTAAACCTCGACCAAGCAGAAAACTGGTACTTAAAATACACCTGTTTTGCCATAATTGACAAATGAACTTCATTTGTGCTGTTCTATGGCATCCCTCCTTTGTCCCTTTAATTAGGGTATCATGGAAGGCAACTAACCTTTGTATCAAGCTGCAAACATAAGTAATTAATAATTGCATCTAACGTGTCAAATAGTTCTCATAAGTGTCCAGGGACAATATGAATTCATTCTTAGAATTAGCCTGAAGCCTAATGCCAGACTATCTCCTTAAATAGTGTACTTGTATCAGCAAGGTAATCTGCAATGTTTATTGGGATTTTTTCCCAACATGTTAGAAAGTATTACTTAGAAAAATTATTAATGAATGCAGGAATCAGAAGCCTTTGAAAATTGTTAGTAATTGGAATTTCATTTACCATCTTTATGAACTGAGCTCTCTTCTTGTGAGATACGAGCTTTTATTTTGTGGAAATCACATTTATGATGTTTTCTTTGCTGCTAAAAACCTTTTGGTTTAAAAAATTGGTAAAATTACTTGGATATTCGGAATGCACGTAGTCTGTCTTCTTGTTTTAGAGCTCAAAGTCAGTTGAGGATAATGTCTTTAGTCACCTTAAAATCCAAGGGTGCCAAAATTGCTACTTTTTCATTGAAAGGGGTAGTTGCCCAAGGGCTCTTTGGATCTCAAAGTGAATACATTTCTTGGAAGAGCAGACCCAGATTTTTCAGTCTGTGAGTTTGAAGAGTTGGGTTTGAAAAATGGAAAGAGAAAACCCATAAATTTTATGTGTAATTCCATATGCTATTCTTTTCATGTAGCAGTTTAAGTGCAGCCATTAACAGTAAATTACTCAAAAGTAACAACTACTACTACCACCACTACTAACACTTATCATTTCTTTTAAATAATGTCTCCAGTATCTTTTTGCTAACAGTTCTCTTTGTCAGTATTTACATTAAATACTCAATTGGTGTGACCCTCTCATATTCAGTCAGTGTCTCAGCCTTCTGTTGATAGGATTTTACCACATGATGAGTATGTCCATAAATCTTATGCTAGTTTATAGTATGGAATGAATTCATAACTTTCCCCAAAGAGATAAAGTGGTGCAGTTCAAAGGAAGGGATGGGAGTGGAGGTTGTTGTTTTTGGTTTGTTTTTTTTTTCACAGCAGTAGCTAAAGGTGCTCTTATCTCTTTTTCTTACTGTGAAATAATCCAGTGATCCCACAGTGGTCTGACCATGAACCAGCCTATTTGGAAAAAGGCCAGCTTGGAGTAAAATGAAAAAAATAAGAAGGAATTTAGACAAGAAAGAGAGAAATATCTTCATGCTTACCTTATTCTTGCTTCTGGAATTTTTGTACTCTGAGAAAATTGTTTTTTCATGTCACTAGTCTGTTCATTGGCAAGCATCAGATTGTCACTGACACTGTTTGGATAATCAGTCATAAAAATGATACAGCCAAATAATTAATTCTGGTTCATTCCTATGTACTGTTTAGTACCAGTGAATAACTCATAATTCTTGCTAGAAGATATAGTGTGTAATTGGAAAATTGCTTTCTCACTTTATCTGTCAGATTTGAGTTAGCCTTTCCAAAACAAAAAGTGAGGGCTTGCTCCTTGAAAGAATTTTAAATCTATAGGAATGTGCTTGTTCTACTTCCTTGAAGCCTAATAATTCTTGAAAAGAATGTATTCATTCCTTCTGAGTGGTTTAATCATTAATTTCCTAATTTTGATTTTTTTGGACACATTTGAATCATTTCAGTCTTTGTGTGTACACTTATTTGTAGCTGCAAATTCATCTTGCAGCTGTAATCTCTGCATGAGGACAACTGTCACAATATGCATCCGTAGATTCACCTAAATAAGGGTTAGTGCTTGAAAAGACCCGTGATTTCACAGCAGGACCAGGGAATGGCTTGGTGACCTTTATATGGATATGATAACAAATCTAGAGTTACTGTTAAGCAAGGAAGTAAATGCTTTTCTTGCCATTAGAAAAACACAGAAAATAGAAATAATTTTCTTGATCTATACTCTGTATTCCTGCTGCTCATAGTTACACCTGCTCTTGTGTAAAGATTTAAAGTCCATCTGAGAGCAGTGTATTATTCTTAAGACATATATGGTCTTGAACATACAGATTCCATTATCATGGACACATTTAAAACTCTAACACTGTAAGGCAATAGAAGAGATAACAAAGTGTGTGTGACCCTTTTTTTTTCCACCTCCAGTTTATTGATGGTCGGCTATCAAAATTAAATGCAGGAAGAGGATTCTCTGATGTTTTTGAAGAAGAAATCACAGCAGGAGGCTTTTGTGGAGGTACAGAATTAATTTGGGAGTACTCATTGACACTTCTTTGGGAACTGTTTGACATGATGTCCTCATGATACTTTGTAAGTTTTAGACGTCATTGATCTTTTTACTGTTCTATTGTTTCCCTTCATTCTCGGAAAGGTTTTAGCCTTTAACAAATCACTGCTGGGATACACACAATTGTGTATCTAGTTACACCAGTCTATTAAATATGTGATATGTGATATTAGATGTATGTGTAATATTAGATATGTGTATTTAATCCTGTAAAGTAATACTTATACTTCAGTATAGGATGAGACATCAGTATAGTGCTTACATTTTAACTGTGTATTTAAATATATGATGCATTCTGTGTAAACTGTATTTTCAAAAGAATTTTGACATTTGTGCTGCTTAAGTTCTAGATAATTATGTTTTCCATAAACGTTCATTTTCTTTTCACATGTACTTATTCCTGCAGTGCAGAAATCACGGTGATGCCCTGAATGTTACGGGAAATCTGCTTTCTCCAATGAGTGTTACTCTAAAAAAAGTGGAAGTTTTTTTTACTTTTATATATGATCTGAGAAGGGACATGGAAATTTATCTTCTTTGTAAACAAAAATATCATTCCTCATGTTGTTTGCCTCAGTTGTGTTCACTGACAATCGTTACAACACTTTTCACATCAGCTAACCCATGTGGAAGAGTTAATCCTGAATCCAGTGCTAATTTTTACAGGATTTTATGGAGTGGTTTCCTGTTAAATGTTTAGGACAGGTGTATTTTTATTTTAGGTATTGCCATGTTTTAAAAACAGCACCACACAGCTGCTCACTCTACTGCAGCCAAAACCAGGTGTAAGAGATGGTATCAAAAGATGGGATCAATATATGCATGACTGTACAAATGCTATTTTATGTTCAATCTTGAAAGTTGTGTAGAAGCTTCCTCAGTAGATGGAGGTTATGTGATTTGAGCAACTCCCTAAGGTGCAGATGGCAGCTTTGGATGGACTTCCTTTGCAAGACTGTCCTTGAATGGGACACATTGAGGAGAGGATTTTGTCCCCACAGAGAAACTATCAAGTGCTGCAGAACCATCTGCACCTCATAAGAAAAATCTTTTTTATACTCAAAGTGCATAATTTCTTTTGCTCAAGATTTTCACTGCCTTCTTCTGCCTTCTGTGTCTTGTGCTAGGATCTAGTACATAATTTGGGGTTTTGTTTCTTGATCAAATTGCATTAGTTTTACAGAGATTTACTTCTTCCCTGCCATTTTAGGGTAAGTTATGCTGCTCTGCAAGCAGATTTGAGACTTTGAGCATTCATTATTCAGATAGGTGATGTCAGTATTCAGGGCTCGTTTGCTGACTGCAGTTAGGGGTCAGGAGGCTGCAATAAAACTGCAGTGGAAGTTAGATAAAGCTTGTTTCTTGGCTGTGCTCTGGCAGGCTGTGAACTGTGTCTCACCTGGCTCTGCTCAGGAGGGATTGCTCAGCTCTGCTGGCGGCGCTGGGCTGCCTTGCACTGCCTGTGTGCTTTTCAAGTCAGACAAGCTGATAGTGCCAGGCTGTGGACAAATTGCTTAGGGCACATACTCAGTATTTACATAACTGCTGTCTCATTATTGTTATGAAGTGCAGGGCTAACAATATGTGTGCAATTGAAGGTGACATTTTGTGACGCTAATGGGGTAGAACTATGATCTCTTTGCGGACTTAACTCCCGTCAGCTTCAGCAGGAAGCTCAGGGTTTGAAAAAAACAGGTGAAACCCAGATTTCAGAAAAGTCACAGAAAGTTCCTGTTAGCTCCAAGCTGTTAAAAGGACAGGTGAACACATTCTTAGTGTAGACAGTATAATTAAAAAACTACTGAATCAAATTCAAATAGAAGCTGTTTCTTTAGGTAATCTCTTTCTAAATTTGCATTTGTCCACATATGCATGTTTAACTAAACCAGAAAAGAAAATTGAAGAATAAAACTTAAATTCCTTTTTTTTATTATTTTCTTTAAAAAAAAAAAAAAAGTGGTCAAAACTTATTTGTATACCTACATCTGAAAATGACATCTTCATTATAGTTTGCACTTTATAATTGAAATTTTATTTTCTGTTACATTTTTTTTCTATAGAAGTATTAGTTCTCAACTGCTTTTCAATACAAGAATATAGTGATGGATTGGTTTAGCACTCAGATTTCTTGTAGAATATGTTAATTAATTTTAAATTACATTAGTTTTACTTACAGCAGGCTTTTTTCTTTGTTGGTCTGATATCACTGGTGCTAATAGAAGGAAAATTGAAAAAAGAAAAACTTTTGAAACTCCCTTGTAATGATAATTTGTTTCAAGGAATCAGATTTTTTGGCTAGGGCTTCAGGAGGTTCTGCTCCAGCTGAGGGCATGCAATGTCAGCATAGCTGTCTGTAGATGAGTATTTATCTGGTTTCCGATTGTCGTCCCTGAGGTGTCACTGCATAACTAGATGAGCATTAAACTTGGTCATTTGCTGTGATCCCATTTATTGCTTCTATTAATTGTTTAAATCAGGTTGTGACAGAGAAAGCTCAGCTGTGGTAAAAGTCACTGTTAAGGACACCTCAAGACAGGTGATACGTGAACATTGTTGACAAGGATTGAAGTGACGAAATACCATGTTAAATAAAGCATTTATGGTTCATGCAATATCCTTAACACCCCAGCAGTGGTTAGATTTTGCCTTGTACATGTAATTTATGTTCTTCCTTCCCTGACAGTTCTAGGGAGCCAGATCAAAGAAGTGAAAAATAAGTTGGTTCTGCTTTAGGTTGCTCTTTGCTGTTCTTAATGGAATCAAAATGATCATGAGGGTCTCTCCTCTCTAAGCAAGCACTGCTTTCACTTGTGCCATCATTCCTGAGAGTCTGGCTGTCTCAAAATTGCTTGTAAAAATTGAGTGGAATGGCTTAAAGTACCTGATATGAGCCTAAGGAGTTCATGTTTCTTCACCTCATCTTGAAAACTGGGAATACCTTTTCCAATAATCCAGTTAGTTCTCAGTAATGTTCTAGGAGTGCGTTTTGGCTTTCATTAGCCATTGGAATAATTCTAGCCATGCCTTAGTTAGTGGATTATTCTAACACTTGAGGAGTTAAAAGTCTGTAAGGTTATATCAGTATGGTCCTTTCAACGTGGTCAAATTCTGTTTGAAACTGGAGTGTTCTTGTCAAAGTGAATGTCGTGTATGGGGTCAGTAGCAGCTCACAGTACTGGAGTATTCCAGTGACTGATGTACTCTAAAGCTTTCTCAGGGATCATGGACCTAATCTTTGCTGTCCAGCTGAAGCACCTTTGAGAAGTAGTATTAACTTCTTCATCAAGTAGAATTTAATGTGCTTCTTTGTGGCCAGTTTAGTCCTCGATGGTCCTACAGAAGTCAGTAACTCTCACTTGCCTTTAGAGGTTTTTCTTTCTGAAAGAAAGTAGATACAGTTAATAATTTAAAAGGATTTTTTCTGCACAGGAATATACAGTTGTGACATGACCCTTAGACTTTTCTCATGTTTGTACCTTGGTATGGTACCTTCTGGAGTCCATGTCATTGTTGTGTTTGAAAGTTTGCCCAGAGGCATTATTATGCTTGAATGCAATGAATACCTTATTCTTTACTTGGAGTTAGTGGTTTTCTTTTTATACTTTCTAAAAGCATGTTACCTTACCATAGTTTTAATTTCTCTTTTACCTTAATTGGAATAAAAAACTGTGTGGTGAAAACATAAGCTTTTACAAAGGAAACTGAAAACAAGCAATAAGAGATTCCTGAGTTTCTTTCTTAGTGTACACATACTCTTATCTTTACATTCCTTGTCTATCTGGAAAGAATTAATTGAATAAGTAATCCTCTAAGTACATTTTTTTATTCTGATAATGAAGAGGGTTCCAACATTTAAAATGTTGAATGTATGTTTGATTGTGTTAATTTGACATTTCTCTTTCAGGAAATTCAAGATCTTATCAGCAGTGGATGCATACAGTGAAGGTATAAACTTGGTTAAGTAATTATACTGGCCACCTTGTCCTTTAGGTCTCAATCCTTTTCCTTCTGTGTAATGGTAAAATTTTGTTCATTTGTGAGAAAAATGTAAGTACGTTCTGTAAAGAAATACCAAGCCTATAGTATTTGAAAAAAAATTTTAAAATTTTTTATTGAAGAATTTTAAAAAATTCCCATGCACAAAACAAATGCCAAAATGCATAAGGTTTTTATGTCTGTATGGTCAAAGATTTCATTGCTTTCTGTATCATGCTGCATTCCATGGCTCTGAATTAGGTGTGACAATTTGATATGAAGCTTATCCCTTCTAGTAAATAGCGATTTTGTTAATATGGATTTGTGCAATTTGACTAGCAGAAGGACCCTTGGTGTATAACCTTGTTACTCTGCAGCATTAATAAAATACATTATTTTAGATTAAGAGAATTCTTGTTTGATTAAATGAGATAGTTCTTCCTGTCAGGTCAAAGTTTTTTTAGTTGCATAATAAATATGATAGGAACACATGAAAAATAGCCTAACTTCTGAATTGATTTTGAAATGGTAACAGTGAATGAAGACCAAAAATCCATCATTCTGTTGGAGTGCCTTGATAAATGTGTCAGCTGTGGAATGACGTACTGTAACCCTTGTGTAGCTGCAGACAGCGGGCTGGGGAGGAAACACAGCTGGGCTTGCTCTTACCCATTTCAAAGGAAGGTTGTTACTTCTTCACAGCACACTGTTTATTTTTCCTTGCTGTTGTCTTAAGCTTTGCCTTCTGTTAAAATGTTACTAAAATACATTTTTGTGTTTTTCAGAAAGGCGGTGCACTGATCAACACAGCAATGACCAAAGCCACTCCGGCTGTGAAAACAGCATATAAATTTGTAAGATCATCTATTTCAAATAAATAATACATCAAAATACTGCAATTTATGACAACCTCTCATTTTCCCTGAATGCTGAAATACCTAAGCATTTTATAAATAAATCGCTAAAAAGTTCTTCAGCCTGTAGAAAGTGTTGAGCTTCATTTGTTTTCTTATATAGCAGTAGGATTTAGAGTTGATTGAGTCTTCTAGATATCTTGTACATAAAAATAGACTTTATCAAAGCATCAGTGTGCTGGTTTTCTTTCAGGCCTCATACACACTGGAAGCTTATTTGAACATCATTTAGGTGTTTGATACACAGCTGTAATTTCACTTTGGCAGTAAGTGCTGCACTATTGAGATGTGGTAAAACATCAGTAATGTGTGCAGCAAATCATCTGCTCCTTTTAAAAAATGATAGTGAAATACTCATGTTTAACTGGGTTTAATGCTTATACTTTATATGCTTATAAAGTGCTTATACTTTTCATCTTAAAAGATCTTGTTTTTCAAAGACTGCCTACCCCATGATGCATGTGAGATTCTACTGTATTATGCAGGATGGTAAAACAGCAGTAGAAAAAAATGAACTGAGAAGTGTTTTAAAATTGCTTTTCTAATACAGAGGAAAAGATTTTTGGCTTCCTTTTTGCTTTTCCAAATGTTTCACTAGCTGGATGCATTATAAATAGTCCTGAATACATCAGTAAATCAGCGTGTACTAGAGTATTTTAAGTAAAGTTTTCAAACAGAATTTTTAATTTTGCATCACTTGAAAAACACAGCAGTCGTGGAAAGAAACAGGTAAATAAATTAAATATACTTCGTATTCATGGACTCATTTATAATTTAAAAAATGATTCATCTGCAAATTCTTCTTCTTCATTTGCACTACCTTAGACTGTAGTTCAGCCTTCAATTTTGATAATTATGCCCTTGATAGTAAAGGTTCTTCAAAGTGAACTTTTGTATATGCCTGGAAACTACAGTAAACTTCTGAGGATCTTTATGTGTATGGTATCCATATTTCTACCCCATTTAATTTCTTACATTGTTGTCCTTTATGGAGCCTACTACCAGAGGACTGAAATAATGCATTTCCTAACTGCCATATAACTGATTGTAAACTTTGACTAATGTCATTGGTACCATCCCTCAGAGTTAGAACAGAGCACTCCAAAATTCATCCAGATGCTGTGAGCAGGATCTGGGAAGTTTAAAGTGCCTTTCAGGTTAGCGTCTGGTACATGGCACCCCATTGTGCTCTTACTGAGCTTGTGGATGTATGATTTAAGGATCAAAAAGACTCTATGACCTCTTGATTCAAGAAATTTTTTTTTCTGAATTTCCATGTACAAAAAATCTAGAGAAAAATAGATGGCTTTTACATATTTATGCCCTTGAATGTATTTTAAAACTCCTATTTTCAATACAACCTTGAAAGCTTTTGTAGTTTTTTCCCATATTTTTGTAGGAATGGCAACTTTTTTTCTGTTAGGCTTTTGGTTGTTATACACCAATCTTTTGTTTTCTTTCCTTCTCCCCCCTTCTCTCTCTCCCCCTCTGTCTCATTTTTATTAGCCTAACAACATGGTATTCCATATTGATAATTCCTTTCTGTATTGAAGAATATTCCTGGCTGTATTCTATGCAACAATGATTCTTGTCTGTCTCTTTTAATGCATACAGAATTCTCCCCTAAATAGCAGCACTCTTCTGTTCAGCAACACTGGGCAAAATCTCCATCTGCATATGAAATCACTTCATTTCTCTTAAGGTTGATGTTGCCCTGCAAGTTGCCAGACTGGAACACTGTAGCAGTCATCTTAAAAATCTTTACATTTTTTTCAACATGCTGTATTGCTAAAATACCCTTTCAAATCGAAAGGAGCATTTCAAATAGAGGAGTTATGTAGATGACCATTCTTAGCCTGTCCCTAGTAATAATTGAGAAATTTTGAGTATGTATGTTTTCACAGCACTGGCATGGATGTACTGAAAAAAAAATCCTTGAATTTGTGGACAAAGCATTAATATAAAAAATACAGTGGCAGTGTGTGTTTGAAATTTGTGATAGAGATTCTTGCCCTTTTCTATATCACCAGGTGTTTAAAAAAAAAAGCCAAAATAAGCATGGCATCATAAGGCATGTTCTGTGACTGCAGCCAGTGTCTTGCAGAGCAATTTAAGTCCTTTTATTTCTCCAGGCAAAAAACCAGGCGAGGCAAGGAATAAAAGAAGTGAAGAGTAAGTTAAAACACAAGGTATGTAGTACACTTTATTTACTTTCTTACACTGCTTCCTGTATCAGTTTGAAGCTTATACTTTACAAATCACATGAGATTTGTGTTTTTAATGACTTTTGAAATATGCTTAGCCCTTTGTTCAACAATACATTTTTCATAACGAGCCCTCTGGCAACTATCTGTCATTCCATGCATCCACTGAATAATCTCTTTATTGTTTGCATATTTTATCATAGAACAACAGAGGTCTTCAAAGATACATTAAGAGGATGTATGTTTTCATAAAGTTGATTGCTTTGATATCACAATCAAAGCCTTTGCTTCAAGCTGAGAATTTGAGAAGGGAGAGTCTTGCAGTACACTGTATTTCAGGAGGTGCAGTTGTCCAGTTTTAGTTCCATAAGATACGTGAACAATAGCAGTGTTTCAATATTAGTGAATAGTTTCATTTTGCAAAAGCAACCTCACAAACTCAGAGTTGATGGTTTAGGCATTTTGCAGCTGCATTTCACATTTGGAATTTTGCTTCCATGTAAGATTTTTCTGTACAGAGAAGGAACCATTTTTTGGATACCTATTATGCTATTCTAAAAAAATTTCAAAAAACATAGGAACAATTCAAGTTTTAAATGACCATGCTGGTAATCTGGAGTTTTGAAAAGTTAAATGTGATTTTCTTACTACAGATGGTATTTTCATGACAGTAATAGATTGTGGCAAGATAATTTTGAATGCATTCTGCATGTATAATATGGAGGGTATGTTTGCAGATAATGATTATAAATAAAGGAATTTAAATCTGTTTTGTTGCATAGGAGAACGAGGAAGAGTGTGGAACATGTAGTGCTGGTGCAGTACAGACTGTTCCTGTCTACACATCGCATCCTGACAAAAGAACAAGCTCAGAAAAACGAAGACTGGCACAGGTAAGACACCTGAAACTTCTGTTTGCATTCACATTCATATAGGGAAAAATTTTTGCTCCCTACAGTAGCGTGTTTGTGAATCTGTTTCCAAGATGATTTTCCTGTGTTTGGATAGTGTGATTAGAAGGCTGTGTTTATAGAAATACTGCTACACTGCTTGTGTGGAGAAAAAAAACAGCTATTTGTGTTTCATTCCTGTTGAGAAGGGAAAGAACAGGAGATCTGTAAGTATGGATCTGAGATTTAATTCTTGAATACTGGTTTGAGAAAGGCTTCTCACAAAAATACATCGTGGTCTATTCATAGATATATATTAAGATATCTCATTTATTTTAAGGCTTATTAATTTTGTGTTTCTAATTGTTTTGGCAGTCATATGGCCTTTAACCTTGCTCAGATAGTTGTGATTTATTGTTTTGTTAATAAGTCAGCTAGTTAATGCAGTGCCAATGTCTTGGCTTTTGTTCTCTAATCCTTTCTAGTCTAGATTTGAAGTAACAGGTGTAGTGTCTCAGCTTTGGCAAGTGTTTTAATGTTTTCGGATTCATTTTGACAGTTTTATTTCAAAAATATAAACAAAGTAGTTTTTCTGACACTTTTTCTCCTACAAATATTTACCTGCATATGTACATATTTTTAATGTATAGGTATTTATTTTTATATTATATTGTTATTGCATGTTTTTAATATAGGTGGATTTTTAATACCTGTATCTTCCTAATATGAGAATTAAGTATATAAATTCAATCCAACTGATCTTGCAACATTTATTTTTTGCTCTAGGTGCTGCAATAATAAAAATCTGGGCAGTCTATTTAATCAATTTGATTTTGAATAGGTTTTTACTGGTAGTAAATACAAAGTTTCTGAAATACAACATAGAACAGATGCGGATGATTGCTAAATGAGGGTGAAATTGTACATTAGTATTAAGTCATTATTTTTAGTAGGGTTATAAATAATACAAAGACTTTCTGCTTCACTGATATGGTAGTGCTGCCTATTGTAATGTACAGGAGTCTGTGGATACAAAGGAATATAATTCACCTTGGTACAATTAAAGATTTCTTTTGAAGGCGTGTGTTCAGACAGAACAGTTGAACTTTTCTGTGTTTTTGAGTTTGTCCAGCTGTACAGTGCTAAATCCTGTAATCATTGCTGTTTCTACCAGTTGTCCTTTAGCTTTGCAAACAAGGCAGGTGTGTAGATGTGTGCCTGGCTTTGTTTCCATGCATCCATACACGTGTGTCAGTGGATGTGTATGCACACGGACACTCACATGTTTGTGTGGGGTGTATTTACCAACAAAGCTGGGAACTGAGAGCCTCAGGGTTTTGCCCCGCTCCAAACCAAAGGTGTCTTCTCCCCAACTCTTGTCCCAAACCTCACGTGAACCCAGTGGGCAGGAAGGAGCACATGGGGATTGCCCTCCAAGAACTCCTTCACCTCTCACTCATTCAATTATTTTTTTCCTCCTCCCCAAAAGCAAATAAACCAAAAGAGTTCTGAAAAATAAGTCTACTATTGCTACTCTTGTTTTTATTTTTAATCTTGGAGTTTGAATAAGATAACATAAATTCTTTATTAATAAGTGGTGATTTTAAAGTTTACATCCAAATAAGAATATATATTTGTATTCACAGTGCACGTGTATGTTTTATCTAGTACTGAATCTGCTGTTTAAAGTGAAATTCAGTGTGCTGTTGTCAGATTTAATCCTATTTCTGGTAGTCTTTATCCTGCAAATGAAAATCTTCACCAGTGGCTGTGTTAGTATAAGGCTAGTGCTAATATGGAGTTCAAGCAATTTGATACACATTTAAATTAAGGAGCAGATACTGATTAAGTCATTATATTGGTGTACTGTAATATGCCCACCCCAAACCTAGATAAACAATGAACAAGAGAGAGCAATTGCTTTTAATGGTCATCCTGCTTCCAAAATAGAGGCCCCTCTGCACTTTATTACTATCTCTTCATATGAAAACATTTAGAAAATTGTAAATAAAGAGAATTTGGTGTCATATTTTACGTTCTATCAGAAGTGTGCATTGAGCTTTTCCTTCTCCACTTCTTGGAAACAGTTAAATACTAAGAGTTACCTGAGATGCTGTAAAACATGCTTTGCAAAGTTGTGTAAGATATAAAATTTACTTTACTGAGAAAGATAATTTTAAAAAATTGTTCGTAACAGGATTTGGGGGTCTGAGAGGACGTTTCCTTTACAATAGGAAGTGAGTCTGCTTTTACCCCAACAAACAGGAGTTTGTCTATGGGTCTGCTAATTAGTACGGTTATTTCCTGTTTTGTTGATGAGGCTTTAATAAATGTCAAGGGTACAGCCATGAAGATCTCCCAATTAGGCTTTGCGTTTGTAAAACCCAGCCCCTTTGCTTTTGTGTGAGGATGACAGTTCCAACTGCAGCCTCAGCCTAACAGGGCTCAAGGGAAAGGATACTTCTCTGGTTTTATTGAAAACACAGCCAGTTTGGCCCAGGGAGAATACCAGCACTGGTCACAGTGCAGAGCCATTTTTAACAATGAATATTTACTAAGCTTTATCACTGCTGTCATAGTGGCTTTATTGTATTTTTTCTTTTCCAGATTGGCAATAGGCTTAAGAAAAATCAGCAGTAATTTAAAAAAAAATAAATTACAGCATCTAAAATAGCTGTCCAAACCTAACCAGAGGATAAATAATTAAATATGTTATAGCAAACTGAAGCGCTCGGCTTGCCCTCCTATAATTTGCATTTTGAAAGTGTTTCCTAAAAGATGGAGCTGAGGGGAGTGCACTGGTTCGTGGCCGCGTGCGTGCGCGTGTGC
This sequence comes from Motacilla alba alba, assembly GCF_015832195.1. Classification (NCBI taxonomy): domain Eukaryota; kingdom Metazoa; phylum Chordata; class Aves; order Passeriformes; family Motacillidae; genus Motacilla; species Motacilla alba. The sequence continues at coordinate 22,146,743 of NC_052023.1, forward strand.
GCACAATTAATCTGTGCCCAGACGAGCCCTTCCCTCTCTGCACTATTCATCTGAGCTTGCTCCTGCTCAGGTTCGCTGTTCTAGGCTCTTCAGACATGTGTGAGCTTAGCTATATTGCAAGTCAACATTAACAGATGGATTGCCCTAAGCAAGGGAAAACCACAACAACAAAATCTAGTGAAAGTGGAGGATTGAAGCTTTTTATTGTTAAGCCTTATTAAAACCTTGGCATGTGCACTGCTGTTAACTGTTTCATGCCTGGAGCTAATAATGCGTCTCGGATATGTTTCATCTCTTACATTAATTAGGAATGTAGAAAATACAAGAAATCACCAGCTAAAATTTTTGAAATAAAAGTTAATACAAGCAGGAGGTTGCTTAGGCTCTGTTTGCAGTATCTTGTCAATGATACTGCTGAGTTCCTTTAACTATTGATGAGCAAGGTACAGCAGGGCATGATTTGGACTATGGAGCATTCAGTGTTTGCATAATCTGTTTTAATTCTCTGCCGTTACATGCTCCCAGGTAATGCAGATTTCTGGGTACACAGGGACCTAAATGCAGTAGGAGCTCTGTAAAATTGTTCCAAATTAATATATAATTAAAAAGAGAGCATGTTTATTATGATCCTGCTTTGAATGCTAGGAAGATCTGTTTGATTTCATGAATATGATCTTTGTAATTTTATCGTTATATCAGGTGTTGGGGTAGCTTCTTGACAATGGACCATGTCAGGATCTCAACAGTCATTATGTATTTCATGGCAAATAAAACACTCTGGAAGTTTAGCAGAATACCAAATACAAACTACCAGTTCCCTTTGCAGATAGTAAATTGGCAATGCCCCTTGTCTCTCAGAAAATGTATGTTCTGCCTGTACCTTTAGGCACCTACTACTCTCCACCTGTAATGGAAATAGGCATGTAGGTTCTAAGGGTGGATTTACCAATCACTGTGTCTCAGCACTGCTTTAATGTTCCTATGTTGAAGATACCAAGTGAGCTATTCACCATGACTTTGCAGAATCCAAGTACAGTGTCTAAGAAGGTTTTTAAAACACTTTTAATAAAAATCAAGTTAGACTAAACTTTTTTCTTGGTGTTCTCAAACAGAAGAGAGGTTTTTTGTATTTTTTTCTTTCTTTCCTTCTTTCTTTTTTTTAAGCATATTGCAAATGGAGCTTTTTCACTTTTATTGAAGTATGTCCTCGAGACTATACAATATATAATTCAGCTTGCAGTAGGTGTGCTTGGCATCTGTTCAACAAACACAGCAAGTGTCAGGCAGGAAGATGTGTTCAGAATAACCTTACCTTCAGGAGTGCCCCATTTATCAATATCCCTACAATGGCCAGTAAAATAAATGACATAATCATTACCTACAAAGGACTTCTAGTAACTGATTACCCTCCGAACCTGAAAAAGGTGATGAGAGTGGCTATTCTGAAGAGAGGGCTATTCTGAAGGCTTTTTCCTGAAAAATAAGAGAGGAGATTGTGATAATGCAGTGCTGAATATGTATATTCTGTATAAGATGACTGAATGTCCTTTAGAAAAAATATCCACAGTCAACCCCACAATGATTTCAGAAACATAAATCTGATTAAGTACATTTACCTGTATTTGTATTCAGACAATGTGCTTGAGATCACATCTATGACTACCAACCACATTTAACACTGGAGGTTTTTTCTACCCTCATTGACTGAAATATTATAAATTGAAAGATATCATAAGCAGTATGAGCTAGTTTTTAATGTAAATCACATTTTGCTTCTGTAAAATACAGTTTTGAAGGAAGCATTGGTTGATCAGTAAATTCTGTTTCTTTAGCTAATGTGGTGTAATGTGAAAATATTGTAGATATCATTAGCTTCCTTTAATTTGGAGAAAAATCTTTTGTCTTGTTGTGTCAAGTAAGATCTCTTCATTCTGCAAAACAGTCAGATTTCCTTTTAATTAAAAATGAAAAAGCTAGGCAGCCAAAATTCAAATTGCAGATTACGAGAGTGCCCTCTTGTGGCTCCGGTTCCTTTCCAAAGCGGCAGAGCACCGGGGATCCTCTGCCTGTGCTAGCCTTGCCTGGTGCAACAAGACCTTACAAATCGAGAGGTACTTCCTTTATGGGTGTTAAGTGAAATTTTGCCTGGATTTTGTGCAAATTAAGCGTTTACATGCTTTTGTGTATCATGCATAATACTATTTTCAGGAATAGGGAATAGAAGCTCCCAAGTAGAGGTTGGGATTGCACAAGATTGCTGAAACCTGTCCCAGCTTCCCACTAAACAGTGACAGTGACTGTCCTCACCAGAGCTGTGCTGTTTGTTCTGCACCCATAAACCACTGTCAGCCTTGTGGCTGCTTGTCTTGGAGTTTTGCTGTAAAAATCACTTGAGAAATCTCTTCACTAATTGCCATGATTCCAATGTAATTAAAAAAAGAAAGATGGGGTAATGTTCAGGAATTGACCCTGGAATTTTTTTGTTACCCTGTGGAATGCATGGTTTTTCAGGGCAAAGTTATCAGCACATCTACCTCTGATTTATCCTACTAAAAGAAAAATTTATACAAGCAAGAAGTTTGCAGATGCTTTTCCTGGTTATTGTAGCCCCTCTCTTTAGTTTTATAATAAATAGAAATGCAGCCTTTCAGAGGGTCTTTCTTCTGCAAACAAATGAGCCATACTGGTATCTGTAGCACTGTTTCCTTTTCCCTGAGGGATCTCAGAGAAAAATGCTGTCTCACAGAGTATCTTCAAACTTGGTGAACCTTTCTGTCCTCAGAATTTAATTGAAATAACCAGGTTAATTTTTTCATCAGGAGAATTTATTGACATCTTGATGTAGCAGTGGTATCTTTTACTTTCTTTTGCTGTGTATCTTTTGTCTCCCACGAGTCACAGTTCTGCTCCACTAAATGAGGGAGCCAGGAGAGCCATCAGACAACTGTTGGAACCTGCGTCCTGACTTCCATGTTGCTTTTGCCTTCTGGCTTGAAGGTTTGAAGAACACCACTTTACATCTAAAACTTCAGCTCTAGTACTCTATGTTCTCTAACATTTTCTTCTTTTCTATATCCCTGTACCTAAGAATGAAATAAAAAAAAATAAAAAAAAAAGAATAAAGAAGTTCAGTTAATGAAAAAAGTTTGTCTGGAGGCAAAAGGAGGGAGAAATAGAAGAAACAGAAAAATCCTTTCCTGCAGGGATCTCAGCATCTCTGAGAGTCCAGATTCAGCCTGTCTAATTTTAGATACTGCTGAAATGTGCAGTTAGCAGCAGTGCTGCCTTAGGCTCTTTCTGCAGTAAGTGGAGAGAGGGGCATGACTGAAGGGCAGCTCAGCCCACCTAGAATCCCAGTTGCATCTTGCTTCTAATTGTCTAATTTGGGCCCAAAAATAGCTGAAATTAGTAACATCCAACTCCAAGTGCCAGCCAAATTCCACAGCGCCTTGCAGAGAAAGACTTTATTTGCTGGGCAGAGGACCCCTACTGGTCCTCCCTACAGGAGGAGGGACTCCTCCTTGGTAATTCTGTTTGGAATACCTAGACAGTGTAGAAATGTGCTTGGAGTCAGAATTTCTAAGGCGCAGTGGTTTTTTCCTTGCAAATGTGGTTAGTCTGTTTTCAAGCTTCCTATGGCACTTCCCTCAAATAGGATCTTCCGCAGGTCTGATGGACAGGGCTGGTGCTGCTGGGGTCTGGAGGTGTAGAGTGTTTGTGTTTACCATCACATCCATGTTGTACATTTTAATGTTCATATTTTTGATAGGTTTTCCTCTGAGAAAATCACACGTGATCAGCAACTGGTGCTCTCAGCAGTGATTGTAGCATGAGACAGTTCTGCTGATGTAAGGATATGATGCACATTTTACCCAAAAGATCAATTGAACCAGTAGTCTCTCTTTTATCTGCTTAGGGATTTTATCAAATAGCACATTTCAGCCAAATTAATTGGGTTTACAACTGTCCTGGTTCACTAAAGTCCCACACTGTGTACCTCAGTTAATTCCAGGTCTCTTGACTTTCTTGTTACCTCAAATCCATGTTCCCTCTTCTGGTTTTGTTTGTGTGGCTTTGGGCATTGATTAGGTTTTCTTTTCTTTTCTGACACACATTCTCCCTTATCTTCCTGCTCTTCTGTCCACTGGGACCCTCTCAGCCCTCCATTCTATAATATTCCTTCCATCTAATCACTGAGTGTACATTAGGACAATCACCATCAGAAAAGCTAAAATAAGTGATATATTTCTCCATTCTTGTAACTGCAAATTCTGCCTGGTGAATCTGATTCTTAAAATTATGCACCAAAAAAAATGAGCTGCTGGCTTTAGTTGTTGCAAATGGCACTGCAAATCTCCACGTCCTATTTTAAAAGACTAACACTTCTGCTTGTTGCCAATGGAAGTGGAGCCAGGCTGCCTTGGGATGGTGCACTCCTTGCAGCTAGAATGGTGCGTGGCACGGTGCCACGGTGCATCATCAGCTGAAAACGGGAGGCTGTGCTAAGAACAGCCTCGGCGCCATTGAGAAAAGCAGGATCTGGCTGTGGGGAGGTGGTGCCTCACTCTGGGCAGAGTGGGGCCTCAGGCTGATTCAGGGGCTCAGGCTTCTTGAGGAAAAAAGGGGCTGAAATTCTTCAGGGAATGTGAAAGGTTACTTGTTGTTTTGGAGCAAAACAGAACTATTCTTGAAAAAATATTTGCAGAAGCATGATTAATTGTTAAAAAGGAAAGGCAGCATCACACAATTCTCAAATGATACCTGTGTTCAGGAGTCTAGCATGCATAAATGGTAGAGAGCTGAGAGCTTGTTCATTTTTCACCACAGTAATTCAGAACAAAAGTAATTGCACGTGCTATCCATGACTAAGTATCTCAACAAATTTATCATCCATACTTATAATAAATCCTACCTCAGCACAGGTATTGGGGTTTCCTATAACTGTACAACAGTCACTGGAGATCTCTGTGGCATTGAAGTGTACTTGGCATTTCAAAGCACTGTGCCCATACACATACTTCTGGTAGTATCTATTTAATTTATATCCAGGACAGTTTTCTGATATCAGAGCATCCTTGAATAGAATCTGTACTTCTTTTCTGTCTCTGCTTTCCCTCTTCTTTCATCAGTCTCAGCTCTGGGGGAGTGTAATGAGGAGTACCTTCCTGTGAGTCATGGCTTTAGGTCACAGTGTTTAACCGGAAAGGAAGGCGACAAGTTGTGCTTTACTGGAAAGTCTGATTGAGAGATCTTTTGCTTCCCTACTGCATGGAGCCATAATTATGTCTGTGATTTGGTTGTAGAGGAGGATGGGTAAAAAAAAATACTGAATCATAAATAACAGTGGAGTTGTGTTTATTTTTTTTCTCATGCTGAATGAATAATCTCTAAATTTTTAAGAGAAAGGAAACAGATTCGCAGATTTAAACCATTGTAATTTTTTTTTGAAACTTTATATGTGTTGATGTATTGAGTAGCCAGTAAATGTGAAATTATATTTGTGCTGCCATTTATCAAAAGATTATTTGTTTTTCACTTTGAGTGTAATTAATAGCAGCAGCCTTGTTGAACTTCCTGCCTTAGTATCAATCAATACACACTCATTACCAAAAGCTGGACATCTGAAAGGTCTAGCATTATGTAAAAAGCTGACATTTCAGAGATTGACTTTGATGCCAGATCAAGAATATAACCATCTTACATTTAAATCCTTTAGCATTCATGTATTTTGGCATTTTTATTCCAAAGTAGTACATTTTGTGAGGCTACCAGCAAGGAGAAGAGAACAGTTTAAGGACTGAATCTCCCTTTATTTGGTTCTCCTGTGTTTATACTGTCAGCTCCTTTTCCTTATTTCAGTGATCAGCATTGGTTCAGGTCTGTATAGGCTGCAGAGTACTTGCAGAAGGAGATTTTGAAGCAGGGCAGCAACCAGAGAGGATGGATGTGGTGAATACAAAAAGAATATTTAGCCTCACACCAGCTTGTGGAGAACATGAGCTCATGTTTAAGTGTGCTCAGCTCTTACATTCCAAGCAAAATGAGAGATGGGAGATGCCATGTGCAGGATGAGAGAAATTTGAAACAGCAAAAGTTGAATCCCTGTTCTTGTTATGATATAAAGTAAATACATTAAGTAATAGATTTAATACCTAAGCAGATCTTTTTGGAAGAAGCAAAACAACCCGCTACTTTAAAGAAGTTTGTTCCTTTATTTTATAGAAATAAACATGACAGCAGTCTATTAAGACTTTATAAAGTTCTGGTGCAGCAAGAAAGGACTGTTGCCATATCATTTCTTGTGGTAATAAATTTAAATGGTCTGGTTGTTATTAGAATGCTAATCAGGAAGGAAGCAGAAGTCTGTCCTTTTTTCATGAAGGGGTATAAAAAAGGTTACACACTTCAAAATGCAGAAAAGACAGAAATTAAAAGCTTAAATAACTGCAAACAGCAGGGTACGTCAGTAATGGAAGGACTTCTTAAATGACTCTGACAGCTTTTGCAGGTGCACATACTCTGTCACTTTGCCTAGTGGAGCATTGAAAAAGTTTTATGGCTCTCCTTTTGAAATTTATTAAGGGTTTCTTTCTTTCTTTTTCTTTCTTTGCAAAGTAGTCTGGACATACCCCTCCCTTGCAGTCGTTTTTATTACAGCTCCTAAAGGAAAGTCACCTATTCAAAAACATGTGTTGCTTGTTGTCTCCGTGGTTAGCTCACAGAGCTGTAAATGCTGGAGAAGGTTGTTATTTACAGCCAGATATTTTCTTTTCCTTCCCTTCCCCCATATCTTTTTTCTTTGTATGTAAATCCCATTTTATTTGGTTTAGTTGTTGAAAGTCTCCCTGTATAATTTTATATTATACCCTAATCATTTAAATTGGTAACAAAAATGTTTTTTCAGAGCTTGACCATCAGGAGCGAGGAGTTCTTGTTTTGGAGGCAGGTTTTAGGTTTATCAATTTGTCTGTTACATTCCTTTATATGATTATTCGTGCTTTCAGTAACACACATATTACTGTTCACAGATGTTCTGAAGGGTCACTGCAATGCCTGTGTTGTTTGCTGATTGTAGTTAATTTTATTCAGCTTCTGTTTCTCAAAGACACAACTTTTCTTCCTTTTTTCCCCCTTTTTTTCTTGAAGCTTGATATCTGTCCTCTTTGAAATATTATTTCAACAAATCAGCAAGTGTTCCCTTGTAGAATTTTACTCCATTGGCAGACTTAATTCCTCTACAGATGAACAAGTGTCAGTTTCCATTTTGTTTTCTGCAACTTCTCAACATTTTAAAAAAATCTTCTTCCCTGCAAAATCTCATATTTATGTTAGTAGTAGTAAATGTGATGGCAACATCTAATTTTGATGCAAATTCAAAGAAAATGAGAGAGGCACACAGGATTTTGCCCTCCAGGAGCCAGTTCCAGGCTAGAGCTTGAATTACAATGACTGTCATGTCAGAATTTTCTTGGGGAAGTGGTTACTTTCTAGTGTTACCAAATCAAAGTATTTTAATTTTCCCAGTGAAGATAAGTACCTAAAGCTGCAACTTTTAAACCAAAACCAGTGACTGTGCTTGTGACAGGGATCAGTAAGATAAGCCATCACCAGTATCAGTTAACAGAGTGATTCACTTTTCTGTACCTACAAGCAGGAGAATGATTGCTTGCAACAGTGGTGGGAACAACACTATGAACTCACAAAAATATGAAAGAGTTAGAAATAGTTTGTATTCCATCCTATACCTTTTGCTCAAAATGAATCTTAGTTAGGGTTGTTTGATGGGTTTTAATACTCTGATAATTCTCTCTTTTTCTGTCAACTATTAACTTGGTTTAACACATAAAGAACCATATGTTTCCTCTTTGAGGGCAAAGAACTGTGGAAAGGGTTATCAAAACTTGCTGCTTTAATTAAATTCTCTCTTGTTGAACAAGAAAAAAAGTCTCAGTCTCTAAAGAGTGAATACTGAGACATTCCTGTAAATAATGGGGGGGGGGGTGGGGAGTTACAGAGAGCGTCCTGGTATTTGTAGAACACTGACGACATCTGTAATAGGTAACATACTGAAATCCTCACAGTACGAGATTTTCAAGCTCCTTGTAGTCTGAAATTAAGGCCATATTTCTTCCCCATCAGAGGCTGGTTGCAGGTTTAGGCATTTGGTGAACTGCACGATGAGATGTGGGCAGTAGCACTTCTTACTTGCTTATGATTTTCCTCAAAGTTAGCTTACACTGCTTTCCCTCTGTACAAATTCCATCCATATGTCTTTAAATTATTAGTGGCTATCCAGGGTTCACAATATCCTCAGTGCATTGATTGCCAGTATAGTTAAACTTCCTATACAAAAAGTTTTTGATACAAAACGAGTATGAGATTTGTATAGTCCTGAAGACAGTAATTTGTGAAGTACAAGTGATTAAAATTCCTCATTTAAATGTTCTGGCCAGGATAGAGACTTTTATCCAGTTATTGTGGAATTTTTTAGACTGTTTTTGTTTGCTGAATAATAATGTGATGTAATAGATGAGTATTCTGAAGAGAAATGTGTGAATTTACAGCACACCAGCTCCACCATGCAAAGTCCTCTTGGGGTGCTCTGGGTGTGCACTGGAATTAATTGTAATCCACAGTAAATTATCCTGCACAAAAGCATTCCTGGTGCCAAGTTCTTGAACTGGATATTATTTACTCTGAAATCCTGTACAGCACCGTAACATAAACTTAGCTTTATAAAGAGACTCCCAACTTCCTTTGTATTTGCTACTTCAAAAGTCAATTTTTCTTCGTGCTCAATAGACCACATGAACCAAAGTTTGGCATATATCTCTACCAGAAAGTACTAAGCCACGGTGCATTTCATGATGTGCTGTCAAGAAAGGGTAGCTGGTAGACTTGAGTGATGCTTTTCCTCCAATATCCAGGCTTCTGCTGATCAATGCTTTGCATAAATAATAAGGCACACCAGGCTTTGCATAAATAAAGAGGCCCTCCATAGGCCATGAAGAAAAATGGTTGTCTTTAATTGGTGATGCTTGAGGACTTGGAACAGCCTTTACAAGACTTGATCAATGTGTGGTTTTTCTCATCAAGTGCTCAGAAGCCCTGATGAATAAAGTGGCAGCTGCTCTCTGAATAAGTAATGCTGAAGTAGAAAAAATAAACAAAATTATAATGTTAATTGTCCTTCCTCCAGACTCGTTTCAACCAACGCCTCAGTAACCAGGATTTTGCCTTGGATGAAGATGATGATGATGAAATTGAGAGAACAAGCAAGTAAGAAGCCTGTTTGGATGGGTTATGTATGTATAGGAGAGACTGTAACAAGTGTTATTCAGCAAAGTGGACTTCAAGTGACACATTTTTCTCCTGTCCAGGCTGCAAGCTCAATTCTTGATCTAGATGATGTCAAGTAGTTTAGGATTTAAATCTGCTTCAAAAAGAGGGACAGGCTATTATATCTTTTCATTATTTAGAGTGTCCAGAAGAGCTTGACATAATCCTCAGTCTTCACAACCTCCAGATAAAAAGTCTGCATACACAAAGAAACAGCAAAATATTCATCAACATGGTGGGGAGTGACCTCAGCCAATCTCTTCTTTAAGGCTTGTGTTGTGGCCATGACAATGGGACATTTTTTGAAGGGTCTGAAAGACATGTAATGTCTTAGAGGTTTTATTTTGAGGTCTTCCTATATGAGAACTAAAAAAAAAGTGTAAGTTGAGACTTAAGCTGCATTGAGGCATTTTCTGAATTGAGGAGTTGATTTTTGATAATGCTCATCTGGATATAAACCAGAAAGGACATTGAAAGCAAAATCAAGCAGCTTAAGCTGTGATATAGTTGGGAAGATGAAGTTAGTGGAGTGTTAAAAGGATATAATGAAAACAGTGAGCCATGGAAAACGGCCTTTGTAGCAGTGTGGATAGACAGAGGTAGAAAAAGACCATGGTAGAATGGGGGTCTGAGGTAAGGATCTTGTAATGAACAAGAGAGGAAAGAAGAGACAAAAGCACCAGTTGTCCTTGCAGATAGGCAGTACTTAAGTAAATCTGCCCATGTGATGGAGGAAGAATTGCAGTAGCAGTCTTGCCACTAGAACAAAATGTTTGACTAGGCCAGGAGGCAGCTAATGGTAACTGCATCCCCATCAACACCAGATATCTGTGTTCAGGAAAATTCTTGAGTAGAAGGATATTCCAGGTTGATGTTCCCATTCAAAGCTCTTGAAATGCATTCCCCTATGTCCTTTCAGAAGTGGCTATAATAAAATGGTTTTTATGTTCCTATCTGATGGAAAAGTTTTGTTTTCAGGTTATCATCAGAAGACAGTGAAGAAGCTTCTGCTTACTTTTATGATAGTGATGGTTCTGGTGAAACTGGAATAACTCAGCATCAAGGAGAAATGGACTTGCTTGGAGAGATTCTGGACACGCTGAGCACACACAGTTCAGATCAAGGAAAACTCTCAGGAGCAAAGAGCCTGGATTTCTTCAGATCAATGGATGACATTGATTACAAGACTGAGGTTAGTCTTCTGCTTTCATTTGAAAACTGACCCAAGTCCATTTACAGTGGAATCCTGCACTTGTGGAATGAACAACATGCAGCTCAGACACTGCAGCACAGTCCTTAGAATTGCTGATGTGTCTTCCTGGGGCTATGTAACAGTACACTCATGCTGGCCCCTGCAGGATGGTTTTTTACCAGCCAAGAAATTGCCCGGGTTACTAAGTCATCTTGGAACAGTATTTTTCCCTTAAAGCAGTAACCACATAGAGAGCTGTGAACAGTATAATAATTTACTTAATCAACTAGTTTAATATTATATTTATATATTTTTTTCTGTTAAATCTGATATGCCTTGAGCTGGTTTAGGATTTTTTAATGCGGTTTGAAAAGGCATTTTTCACCTTGTAGACTTAGACTAGTCAGAGGGATACGATGATATTTCCTTCTTGATTTAAGTCATGGAATCCAGGTGGTAATTGCACCTGAAACACTGCTAGAATAGTACTCCAGACTTTTCTAAGAGGGCTCCTTGTTCCCATTTTAGGTAGAGTTGCAGTGGTTCTTTAGTGTAAACACACTGCTTGCCTACAGTTTTAAAACTTTCACCAAGTCACTGCTGTGGTATTAGCCAAAAAAGCTTAGTGTTTTTTGAATTCCAGCACATGTCAGCTGTCCAACACTTACTTTTGCTGAAAGGGATCCTATAGTAGAAGATTTGTTACTGGAGCAGTGAATAGTGATGCAAATATTTATAAAGCTTGTAAAATTTTATATTATGAGTGTCACACAGGGGTTAGATTAATAAAATGCCCAGTTTTGTTTGACCAAAAAACTTTAATATTGAAAATTGGTATAATTAATTACTGAAGCAAAGAGGAAATGCCATCTGGTTTTAGTTTTAGTCCCCCTCCCTCTCATATAATGGGTACAAACGAGAAAAGTGTGTCTTTGTTCACTGTCAAAACTGCTTGTGCCAAGACTGAATGGACAGAGGAGACCGAAATCCTTCCTCTTTGTGGTACCAGAGGCAGTCCTTAGGCTAAGAGACAGTGTTCTGTGAGGAAATGTAAAAACACTTGGCCTTGCATTGTGTCTGAGATAGTTGTTCTGTAACCCTGAGCCCCAAAGGGAATCCATGATTTAGGAACATACGAAATCCCTTCCAGAACTTGTGTTTCAAAAATACCAGTGTAGAGATGTTTCTTGTGACATTAACTATGAACACATGTTTTTTCTTTCAGAACAAGTCAAATGCACCTAGTGAGAGCAACCTTACCCTGCTCTGCAGCAGTGCTAATGACCAGGCAGAGTGGAACCTCGGCCAGGATGACAGTGTCCTCCATGGGAAGCAGCTCCCTCCATCGCCAAGGAAGCAAGTTTCTTCTGGTGGCCAGAGAGAATCTCTGTCAAGGATGGAAGAAGGAAAGAGTGGCAAAACCTTTACTACTGACAAGATGGACACCGCTAGTTTGACATCCCTGTCTCCAGTACGACCAAGTACCCAGTTTACTTCCCTAGAAAGTTTCAGAGCAGGCTTTTCTTCCTGTCAGTATGCAAAGCCTAATGAAACACTAAGCAATACCTCAGAAGATCAGCTCCCAGCAGGTCTTGCTCAACAGCCATCCATTCTGGTCCCTTGGGAGAAAGGTGGGAAGGAAGGAGATGAAACTCCAGAAGAAGGTGGACTTCTTCAAGAAGTGGTGTCATTATGTAAACTGAATTCTGCTTTTCACTATGGTTTAAATATTTCAAAGGATAGCTTATCCAGCAGTAGCAGTGGAAATAAGACGTAAGAAAAGTATGAAAAGAGAAACTTGACTCCCCTCAGATGTTAAAGGGAGACTACTCAGGACTCCATGTAACTCCATATAAGATGATAACCAAAAAAATGAAAAGGAATAAGAGATCTTCAGTTATAAAAATAATTCTCTTCAGTTGAGTATGCATTTTCTGCCATTGGACATCCGCTTCTATGTTTACTCCGTTCATTTGTTGGCTGTAGTTAGGTCCACAAAATGGAACTAAATATATGAATGCACTCTCAAATCAGGTACTAGTTAGTCTCTATGTTAAAAATACAGCAAGTGTATGGTGCTTCCTAGCATTTGCTTCCTCTAAGCAGCAAGGGTGTCACCTAAAGGTAGCCAGGTTTTGAAGGTACTATGTTAATCCCATTAGCATGAAATGAACCAGGCAATCTGATTTGTCTGAAATGTACAAATGTTACTATTTGTAATGAATAATAATTGCCTTAATCTTTTGAGAAGGGGTTTAACTGTCTTAGAAGATGAATGCAAATCTACAAAACAGCAATAATGATTTTCCATGGCAGGAATTTGCTTCAGCAAAGGTGGGGAGAGGAAAGGAGACTTTTTATAGATTAAGGAATTTCTTGTGACTATAACTTGGAACTTACTCCAAACTAAAACTGTGGCTCTGTCTTCCAGACTTCAAAAAGGTAGCACGTGTTTTTCTCTCTTCTATAAAATACATGAAGTGCTGAATTATAATGTGACATTTATTGACTTCTGTTTACAACTAAGACACTTTAAAGACACATTATCAGTTTCTCTAGGTAGACTAATTCACCTAAAAATTCTCAGAAAGGAAAGTGTAAGTGGAATTGATAGATTTTTATTATTTTTTTTATTTTCTGCAGTTTAATAGTTGGAAAACTAATTTGTGCCTGATTTGTAACACTAGAAAGCTAAATTTATAGATTCAGTTTGAGACTGCATATATCCAACTCTTAGTTTAGCCAAGTTGGACAACCAAAACTCCCTTCTAAATTCAGCGAAGAAGAATAAATGGTCCTGATGTATAATCTATTTAGAACAAGAATTTAGCCTCCTTCTGGCAGTGTTCCTGACGAATATTTGGATATTTTAAAGTCTGAACATTTTTGATGCTCTATGGTGCAGCTCTTTAATTTTTAAGATTTTCTTCATCTTTTCTTTTTCCACCTCACCATACATACCTTGTCTCCCCAATAGCTTAGGACAGAAGAGACAGTTTATCAGTTTCAGCAGATTGGAATTGTCAGCTTTTAGGGACATTGGTGGTAAAGTTGGTAGCAATAGCACATAGGTATAAAAGGAACTCTGCCTGAGAAGAAGGTTCTGCTGCTCTTCGAAGTCATGGAACCATTTTTCTTTCCCTCTTTGTCATGAATGATTTCTGTTCATCTCAGGCTAGGACTGAGTGAGCACGTTCCTGTGGTTGGTGTTTGGGTCAGATTGTGCTTTAGTACCTTAATAGTAGTTTGTAGCAGAGTTTCATATCAGTTGCCTCGCTGAGATTTATTAGTTCATTTTCCTTCTAGCTGACACAAATGGAAAGGGGTTTTTTGGCTGCTTTCTTACAAGGTAGCTGACCTGGGAATTGCTCCATGTCATGCCAGAGGCACTGTTTGGAACCTCACCAGAGAGGCTCAGTAGAGTGAGACCTGGGGTTAGAGCAAATTTCATCTTGCTCCAGAATGAGAAGGGCTGGGCCAGTACTTGCCACTGAGGATGAGCCTCAGAATTAATTCTTAATCAGTGCAACGAAGCTAAAACATAGTAAAAGTTTAAATCTTGCAGAAGTATCTGTGTCTGATCAAGCATGAACATTTTGGAGGGCATCTGCATTGCTGGAGAATCTCAGTGTTCCAGAGTTAGCAGTTGTACATCCAGAAGTCTGTACTCCAAACTATTTGTTTATCCTTTGGTTTCCTCTTGTGCATCAACATGATATGTTGTGAACTTTTGTAATAACAAAAAATGTTACTTGGCAAAATGTTTTGCACTATTGGAAATCAAAAATATCATAAAAATAATTAAAATCTTCACTCTTAGTGTTGCAAGTGGGTCAGGCCAAGTGGCTCATGTGCTCTTCAGATGAAAAAGCTCCAGAGCAACCTGATAGTTCCTTGTTTAAAGCTGGCATTAATGACTTGAGGGCATTCTTCTTCCTTGCTGGTACTAAACATTGCCCAAGCATAGTGCTGCAATAGGCAATACACAGGTTTTTGTTCTTGTAGCACTTCTCACTCCTTCTCATTCATCTCCTTGCATTTTGTAATGAGAATTTCAAGGCTCAACTTTTCCTTTCCTCTGCACCTCACATGATGTTTCTATCCATGGTTCAATCTAAGTTGCTTTGTTTCCTTCATTTATTAAAGTTAGTAAATATTATCAATGTTTTAGGGAGGAAAATAGAAAAAAACCCAGAAATTACGGCCATTGTTACTTTCAAAACCATCAAACACCTAAGTCCAGGAATGCTGCCAGAAAATGGTTTTCAAAAATTACTGTCTAATACAGGCACATCCTAGTAGCTTTACATGAGGGTTAGATACTGAACAAATAATCACATAGGTTGTTCCATTCTCAGCTTTGTGGAATAAATATGGAAGCCATGTGAGACTGCCAGTATTCTTAAGTTTTTATAAGGATCATAAAATTGAAAGTTTGATAGTGGAATCTTTCAAAATTGAAGCATTGTAGTAATAATTCACTGCTTCATGGAGTAAAAATGCAGGCTGAAAAGAAGTAAACAGATTAAATAGAAGATGGTAACATTCAATTTAGAATTATTTTAATTTCAGTCAAAATGTTTCTGTGCTTATGCTGCATTGTTTTCTTACTATTTACAAAACTCATAGTTTGTTTACAATCATTAAATAATACGTCTTTTTTGGTTTTGAACCTTGTAGGGGTTCAGAAATAGCTTGGTCTTATATATATGTTGATTTTAACTGTAGGTACATTTTTTACTCTGTAATATACAGGATCTTTTCCACTTACTATCAGTGATCTTTTAAAAAGGCTAATATTTGTGCCTTATTTGAATAGAATTGCCAATTACCAAATAGATAAGAGTCCAAACTGATATTTCTGGTTCAACACTCTTGTTCTCTGTCCTTGTGATAATATAAAATTGTTTATTGGCTACATATGCAGTATTTTTAGTACCACAGTGGGTTCTATATTAAGATAAATTTTCCAGGTCCAGCAAGTTTTATACTTGGATGCTTTTTAGTTATGGAAATCCTTCTAGTGTCTTTGAAAATCATCAACATTGATCACCAGCTTCTGGTGAGAACTGAATTCTGCTCAGTCAGAGCTCCTGTGGTCTTCTTCAGAGGCATGTCTTTTCTTCAGGATCTCAAAAATCTTCCTGTTTAAGGGAGATACCAGGTTATTTGATTAAGCTTTGTGGTCTGTTACTTACACATAGGAACAAATTTCTGATGTAGAAAGTCAAACCAGGACTTGAGATTAATATTTTTGAGTTTATTTTGCATAGATTTCTGCCTAAAATGAGCCGTATCACTCATCTGGTTTGGGAGGAAAAAGTAAGGGCAGTGGAAAGACAAAAGGATTCCTGGGTTGTTCCAGTGCAGTGTGGTGAAGCAGAGCCTGGAAGTCCACAGGAGAGATAGTAACTTTGAAGAATTCCAGATTTCAGTTCTAGCTCAGTTACAGTGGTTCCAGCTCAGTCGTGTAGGTAAAAGTAATATTGCCTGTGGAGCTAACTCCCTGTGGGATTTGCAGAATGGGTAATATGCTGTCCCAGTCAAAGCCTTCCCATTCACGTGTGTAGAGATGGAACGAGGAAAGCTGCAGATATCAGGGAAGGGCTGTGGATGCAGAGGTGATCCCTACCCACCCTCTATGCATGCAGAGGGCAGTCTGTGTAGAATAGGCAGTGGTTTGCTCTTCCATCTCACATTTTTGGGCATCATGTAGTTCTGAAAAATAGACTTGTTCTGAAGAAAAAGTGTAGTTGTAGAAGTCGTCATAGAAGTTGTTGACTGAACCCTTCCTTGTCATTTAGCATTTCAGTGGTGCTGCTGCTGTTGGGGTGGGATCATCAGAAACTCTCAGCACTGGCTGAAGTCCCCTCTCAGGCATTGTAACACAGACTTCAGGCAGAGTTTTAGACAAGTGCTGGGTGCTTCTGAAAATCCCACCCAATCTATTAGAAGAGTGTTTTAGACCTTAAAATTCTGTTTTAGATGTCTTCTCAGGTTTTAGGATGAGCTAGTTTACAATCTCGTGTTCTTGTAACCAATGTAAAGTCTAGGCAAAAGAACAGTTAACCCAGGTGTTTAAAACAGCTTCTCCTTATCCACCTGCAGTCAATGATACTCAGTTCTACAGAACAAAGTTTTGTTGGTGCAGCTGTCTAATAGAATTGCTATGAGCATCTAAAATACTTTCTCTATGCATGTAAATAATCAAAGAAACATTTCATGGCAATAATCAAATGCCAGCATGAGGCCCTTTTGCAAATGCCCCCTGTGTAATCCTGACCGTACCCTGTCCTGCAGGAAGAACCCCTAACCATGGACCTCCCTGACTCCTCAGGGAGAGCTCAAGAGGAGCTTTATTTCCAAGGAGTTAGCATCTCCTTCCTTGGCACCAGCCTTTAGTCCAGGTGCTGTGAGACTCTAGCCAGTGTATTCCCAACAGCCTGGAATTTCAGCCTAAACAAATGTGGCTAATAAACAGCTTCCATTTTGCAAAGCTCAGGATGGTGAAGGCTGTCTGTTCCCATGGTATTGCAGTAAATCTTTGAAGAATGAATGTAGAAATAACTGCACCAGCAAAACCAGTATGAATGGTGATGTGACTTGTCTTCAGTAACTCTGCTGCTATTAGGCATGTCTGTCTCTGCCGGGTGTTGTGTGCTTGTTAGCAGAATCAGAGCTGAGCAGAACGTGTCCTCATCTTCACCCCAGGAGCATGGACCACAGCTGGCCTAGAATTCATGTTCCTCAGGGTGTTGAAAATAAAGGAATGGAAAGGGATGATATGGTTTGTTTGTGCAAAACCTCCCTTGATCAGTTTTGCAATATCTGTTCCACAGTATCAGTCAGTGGCCAGTTGAAAGTACTTGACAGGTCTTTCTGAAAGCTGCTTCACTTATTCCTGTAGAGTTTCCTGGTGAGTCCACAGCCACCTCAGTCTAGAGGGACATCCACAACCCACGTAGCTGGCAGGGCCATTGCCATCCTCTGCTGGGTTGGGGTATGAAGCAAGTAACACAGTTGGAAGTTACTCCAAGGTGTACTGTAGTAAAGGGTACTCAATTAAATTGTATTATTACTTAGCTCAATACTAACAACACTTGTATTTAGAATCCAGTAACAGTATTAGCATTTGGAAAATAGGTTGAGTTCAAGTACGTTGACATTTTTTATGATTCTGTGTGAATTAACATTCTTTCTGTTAAAAATAAGGGAGCAACTTGGTTGGAAGGGGGAAATGTGTTGACTGTCAAATCTTCAGTGAATTTTGTGCAATATTACCCCTTGTTTCAAAGTAATTTAGTAGTGCACATCTGCTTTCAAGCAGACCCATGAAATTGTATTTTTTAGAAATGTGTAAAATTACATGTAACTTTGAAATGCAGTTGTATGATAAAAACATGAAGAAATCTATTCTAATGAGGCAAATGTATATTTCTAGTGACTGGGAGTGATTATGGATGTCACATTCTGTAAAAATAATAAGGCCTAAGCCAATGTTCCCATACCAGTAGTTCCAGGTAACTCTTAAAAGTAAAACCTGATTAAATTGAAATAAGGATAATTATTAGAATTTATGATATTTATTTTATGCTTTGATCACTTGTTAATAATGGGTAAAAAGCTGAGGTGTTAAGCACTGCTTTTCAGGACCAGCAATTACTACAAGAATTTAGTTTGTGACATCCATAATTATCATAAGTCATTACTTAAAACATCTACTAATGTTGCCAGTATCCTTTTAAGTTTTTGTAAATTAATTTCTTTGTATATTGATGTACATTTTCTTTTAACCTTTGATTTTTCCTTGAGACCTTCTTTAAATTAATATACTTGAATGAGGCAATAAAGCACTGTGGAAGAGCTAATCTTGGTGCAGCTTGCACATAAGCACATCACATCTGTTACTTCATGATTTTTGAGGAGGAAGAGCAGTTTAAAATGCTTAGATGTTTGGCAAACTGTCAGTTTGTGTTTGTTAATTTTAAATCTGTGCCAGATATGATGAGAAATGCCTCGACATGGAACAAGAAACATCATGTATCTTGATGCTTCTAATTTTTTTTTATGACATTTTTTGGTGACCCTTGAAAACCATTCCCAATAATGTCCCTTATTGTGAGCCTTTAATACTTTAAAGAGAGGCATAAAGTACAGGATACATTGACATTTTATTGATAATTTTGAGATTAAAAAACTCACACACCAAACAACCAGCATTGTCCTTACAGCTTTGAAAATTTAGTTAGTTACTGACCTGTTAACAAAATTAGAGCCAAATTTACTCCATACTTTTGCACCTTCTGGACTACTGTTCAAAGTCATCTTGAGAACTGTAATTCTGACCTTAGACTACTGTTAGTAGTGCACTGTCTAGATGTATTAAGTGAGCTGTGATGTGTGGTGTGGTTTGTTTTTTCTTTTTCCTTCCAAAGTTTGTGGCATCAGTAGAAGTTTTTGGTGAATTCCACGTGACCATAAAGTGCCCAACACTGTACTATAAAATAAAATTTAACAATATCCAAATTCCTTGGGTGATGCAGGTTCTTGCTTGATGGGTTGATATGAGGAGCATTTTCATGCTTATCAGGCATAAAGATTGAAATGATCCAGTATTATTTTGGAAGTTTTTCTCCATTGAATGAACATTTCATTTTCTCAAATATAGACAAAGCAAAATGTGTTTCCTTGAATGCCATAATATTTTGATTAGTGCAAATGTTAAATGTTGATGTCCTTTGAAATCCCAGGGGTATTTTGGATCTTTTAAAAACCTTAGCTAATAATTCCTTTTTGTTAAATAGCTTTTCTTGCGCTCTAGATCTTCAAATTACTGCCAAAAAAGTAGGTGTATTATCTTTTTTCATAGGATAAGAAATCAACATATTAAGGAGAAACGAGCAAGAAGAAGGTACAGTAGTAATTGATGGGTGCTGTGGTTTGAACCTTTCACATTAGGTGTTAAAAAAGGTAATAATAATTGTGATCTCACCAAGTATTTTTGTACTTCTCGGCCAAGTGTTACAGAGAGCTCTTGGGGATCCCGTTGGGAGGGAGGAGGGCTGCCCGACCTCCTGAGATAGCTGTGGTGGGATCTGATGAGGGGTCAGACTGTGCTGCTGACAGGTGCTGGGGCCTCCCCTTCTTACAAACCTGGACAGCCCCTGCTCTTCTGCCCTGCTCCCCTGGGCCTGGCTGCAGCCCCTCTGGCACCTGATGGCCCTCCTGGGCTGTGTGACCCACTGGCACAGCTGGTGACCTGCCTCATCCCCCTCCCTGCTGCTGCTGGGGAGAGGCTGCTGCAGAACGCACCTCTTGGCTTGGGGGAGATGGGAGTAAAAGGAAGGTAGTTTTTATCTGTAACTTAGGGGGGGCAAAACGATCTGTGAGGGGTGAGGAGACCCTGGCTGGGCTCTACAGCTCCCTCCTTCTCAGGGGGAGGGCTCCTGACTCTTCCCCATCTCCAGCATGAATTCCTCCATGGGCTGTGGGTGCATCTCTGCCCCCATGGACTGCCCTGAGCTGCTGGGGCACAGCTGCCTCACCATGGGCTGCCCCAGGGGCTGCAGGAGCAGAGGCCTGGAGCACCTCCTGGAGCAGCTCTGGCACTTGTACCACCTTCTGGAGCACCTTCTGGAGCAGCTCTGGCACCTGGAGCACCTTCTGGAGCAGCTGCTGCCCCTCCCTCATCACTGGCCTTGGTGTCTGGAGAGGTGCTGCTCTCTCCTACTCTCTCTCCTCTCTCTCAGCCGCTATTGCACAGGGTCTTTTCCCCCCTTGACTGTGTTATCCCAGAGGTGCTACCACTGTGGCTGATCAGCTCAGCCTTGGCCAGCCATGGATCCGTCCTGGAGCTGGCTGGCATTGCCTCTGTCAGACATTGGGGAAGCTTCTCACAGAAGCTTTTTAATGTAGTTGCAGGTGTATGACTAAATTCAGCTAGATTTTTCCATTGAATGGCTATGCAGTATAATCTGTTATTCAGTCTTTTTATATAAAAAGCATTTTGATACCTTATGCAGAAAAACCATAGACACTATGATGGTTTCAATATTTATACAGTCAATCCACAACTGATGAGAAAACTACAAATTATCTTGATACAAAGCAATGAGAGTGTGATTTTAACACTTGCTGTTAGATCTGTGCTGGCTTACTGCAGCCAGCAGAGTGATACCAGCTGTGAAGTGTGGTAGCAAAGGGATCCTCATTGCTGGATTAAGCATAGCACATCTTGTCATTCCTTTGATTTCCCAGTAGATGTGTTAAAATTCACCTGTTAAAGAGATAGCTGTGAAAATGAACTTTTTGTCGTAGGTCCAGATTATGAGTCAATTGAAGACATTATAAAGGGAATCTTTGCTGAAGGAGCGGGAAGCTATGAAGTCTTTCAGGTAAAGTTCACCTGCTTTCCTTAGTTTTTCTCTCAGGGCATTTGAGAGTATGGTTGCAACTTGCCTTCTGTGGATGTTTGAGTCAAGTTCTTTCAAGCCCAAGAATGAGAAAGGACTGAAAAAGAGGAGGTAATACAAAAAGGCAGTCTAAGTTAAGTTGGCAGATTTTTCACAGATGGTGCAGCAGGATTCTTCCTGTCCATACAATACCAAGTGTCTGAAAAACTCAGAGGGGTTTGGGGTAGCAGCCCCATGGTACCACCCTGGGTATGAAAGCTGGCTCATCTATTGGGAATTGTGTCATTTGAGGGGAAAACGCAGCGCAAGGCACTGATTTACTGGGGACTTAGAAAGAGAAATCAAAAACTCTCCTATTCATTATTAACTTCTCGGTTGTGCTTCAAAAGCAGATGAGAATTGCTTTTGCAACTCACTTTTACTTTCGCACAGTGCAGCTGCAGCTGATCCTGAATGGTGGGCAAATGCTTTTTTTTTCTGGAGTTTCATTCCAGAACTCACTGTGTGTTAACCTCATGTTCACAAAATGAAAAATAACTTTATCAAATTCAGGGATTTAGATTTTTATTTGATGTGACAAGCAATAACAACAACAACAAAAACCTAAGCAATGCCCGGAGTGGTGTTGTGGGTTTGCTGGTGTTCAGATAAAGCGGAGTAGAGTCTGTCTGCAGATTTTCACCAGTCAGAAAAAAATGCTAACAGCTTCTTGCAATTCAAAAGCCCAGAGGCAGTCAATCCTGTTGGAAATCATGTATGAAACATAAACAAGTGCTAGTTCTAAAAGCAAAGTTTGGGAAGCACATTTGGAATATGCTATGGGCTGTATATTATTTTCTTTCTGTGACTGCCTGTTTCACATTCCTTCTGAAAGTCAAAGGGCTGGACTCCTGATGGTGTACTGCTCCACTAATTTTGTATTTTTGGGTCCACTTCTCTCAAATAATTGTTACTGAAAGATTGGGAAGAAAGCAGCAACAAACCCCACCATACAACTCTGAAAAAGAAAGGTACAGTGTGGCCTACAACTAATCTGCTAAACTTGCTTGCAAGGCCTTTCCTATTAGGTCTGTTACGTGTTTTTAATTGTTAAGTCCCAAATTACTCCGTTTCCTGGATGAGACACAGTAGAGATGTGCTCTGTCATGTATGGCTCACACAATCTCTTGTCTACAAAAGTTTGTTTTCCAGCAGTGTATAATTCTGTGAATAGCTCAACTAAATTGTGGTACTCTGTCTTGAGATGTGCTTTAGAAGTTGTGGTTACAGCAGAAAGTTCTGTCCTGCCTACAGACCTCAGCTCAGTTCCATCCTTGCATTGGCTCCTCATTCAGTAATGCACCACTGTATGGAGTCAGCAGCGTTCTGTTCGCTGCTCCTTTTGAGAAAATAACCTGTTAATACAGTGCCACCTGTTTAGCAATGAGGAGGATTATGTACTTAAAGTGTTCAGCTGAATAATACATACAAACATCTGACATTTGGCCTGCTCTGAGAACAGCGACATGCTTATTTAATGATTTTGAAAATGTTAAAATGGTGAGGTAGAAATTAAAATGTCATTTTAAAATATTTGTATTTAACTTATCTGATTCAGTCCTATTCTACATTTCCCCTTGGCATATTTGTACTGGGGGTCACAGCAGCAGTCTGACACCACAGATACTTTGAACGATATACTGAACATTGTTGGCATTTCAGCCTAATTAGTTGCATCCTATTTTGTGATTTGTCTTTGGTCCTTTGGGTTGCTGGCCCAGGATTTTTTTTTTTTAACCTTTTTTCTTATGCTCATCATTGTCTCATTTTAAATGTCAACAGACCAGTATTTGTGTAATTGATTTTTTCCCCTTCTTTTCTCCCCAACGCCAGAAAATTTGACAAGCAATTTCTGCATCTGAGGCAGGCTACACAAGAAAAATGCATCCCAGGACTGAGTGACAAACACAAACTAATCCAGTCTGTGGAGGTCCTGAGTGCAGCCACATACTTTTCTGGCCAGTGCTCACTGTTACCCATAGCTCTGAAGCAGAATGATCTTCTCTGGGGCTGGTTTAATCATTTGTGCTAGCACTGGGCCACCCCCAAAAGGTGGATCTGCATCTTCTCTGTTGGGCTCATTTCTCATGTAAAAACCTGCTGGAGCTTCCTTCTCCCTGGGGTCAGGTTTATCATGGTTGTCTATGATCCTGCCACAGATTCCACTGGAGGAAAATACTTGGCACTGGGCTTGTTCAACTGGACAGTGAAGTTTTAAACATTCCAGAAGGACAGTCTCAAACTGCTGGTTTGCTTTAAACGGCCCTCACTTGTGGCCACAGGAATATTTCAGTCTCTGGAAGAGCTGCAGTCACTGACACGTGAGGATGCACTGCCAGAAACTGAGGGACAGGAGCTGTGCACCTATTGCTCTTCTGGTTTGCTTCTTTTCCTGCTTTGCCACTGGGATCTAGGTCAAGGTTGCTCCTTTTGTGGGTGTTTCTAGGTCCTTGGAGCCAAAGTGTGAAGCACTGTTCCCACAGTGGTGCTGCAGGCAGCCAGGAAGGAGAGCCTGATGCTTTTTCCTCCAAAATATGCCTGGGCTCCTGGCTGGTCCTGGTGTAGCTGTGGTACAGGCAGGGTGCCCTGTCTCAGCGGATGCCCACAGCTTGTTATATGGGTATCCTCTGCCTGCTTGCTGAGGAGGGACCAGAAGCAGTTAAGACCACATTCATTTGTTTAAACTGTTCTGTCCTTCGAGCAAAAATATGTGGAAACAATTGTCACGTCTCCCCTGAAGACTTACACTTCCCTGATCTGCCTAACAATCGTGCAGTTACCTGGGGGTAACCCCAGGACTCCTGTTATCTGTGTGCCAGCTGTGTGGGGGATGCTCAGTTGTTTATTTTGTGGGGCAGAAAGCAGCCCTGTAACCCGAGGCTTTCCCATGCTCTGACTGCCTGGGCACTGCCAACAGTGCAGGGGCTGCTGGCACAGGTGACAAGGCCACAGCCAGCACGGTCACATTGCCTTGGGGTGGCCCTGCACTGCCCTTCCCTCCCACTCCTCCCCTGCTGCTGCTCCTGCCGAATCTGTGCTGCCAAGAAGGGTTAGTGCAGGTGCCAAGTGAAACGGAGTGGGTTTAAATTGGAAACACACATTTTTGTCAGCGCTGGTTATTACAGTGCGTGCCAGTGGAAATTGCGCTTTTGCTGGAACTACAGGTGGAAGCTGAAAGGTCACACACAATATTGAGCCGAGGAGAATGGCATGCTTCAAACGGTGCCATGAGGAGCATGGAACCAGATGAAGGCCTGTGTGGCTTGTCTCTGATCAAAATAGATGATTAAAAGCCATGATTTGGACGTGCCCGTCTCCGTGGGGCTTGCAAATGTTAGATGGGTTGCTGGGGAAAGAATTGCTTTGTCAAATGTCTCTGGGGAGGGAAAAATCATGGCTTGATAAAATCAGAATTTAAAAGCAAGGTTTGTGAAACCAAGTCAAAAAACAGCAAAGTTGCTCAAATTGGTTGCAATATAAAATCTTCCGATACATTTTTATCCAATAAATATAATTTAAAGAATGTAAACTCAGAAAAATCATGACTGAATTGAGGCCTCTGCCTGGCCTTCAGTACTTCACCTGTGCCTTGATTCATAAATTATGCTCTGGCTTTTCACTGTGCAAGAGGTCTTCACACCTCATGGCTTGCATTATAGATGGAGGAGTTTAGGTTAAAAACATGCTTTTACTGTGAGGCTTGGGATGCTGCCCGCTCTCCACATCAAATTCATGTGTGCAATTTAAACAAGACCTCACTCTGCTCCCAATAAATGCACACCAGATGTATCTTTTATAAATGTTAGGTTTTGCAGCATCTTGACACATGCCAGTAGTTTGAAGGCTGTGCATGCTTCAGTGGGGCATGAAAGCCCCATCCATTCATTCAACTGTGACATCTTGCAATAGGCAAAATTCTAGTGGTGTCAGCTATTCGCTGCTCAACTTTATTGAGTTACAATGCCTAATCTGATGCTCTTTTTTTGAATTGTTTTCAGAGGTGTCAGTTTTCTTTAGCTGAGAGGTGATTGAATAGCACAGGAAAAGGAACTTGGCCAAAATCCTCTGATCCGTGATTCCTGATGTTATGTGACATTACACATGTAAGGTTTGTCCTGCAGTGAGACTTGGGGCTTATGTTAAATAAAACATAGAACAGACGTTTGGGGCTGGGAAAAAGACTTTGCTGTCTCTTATCTGGAGACAAGATTTCTGCTGTAGGACTGTATTTATTGTGGACATTTTAAAAAGTGTGTCCACTATTTTCTTTATTTAATGCTGTGAATTAGATGAAGTTTATTATTAATTAGCATCTGTGGGAACAATAATCATTAGCCAGGTGTAGACAATGACAAAAAAATTGTGGCTTAACTAATAACTGGCCAAAAACCTGGATGGGCCAGATGATTCCTCACATCCTGCAGGACCAGGAGGTGTATGTTGGAGGTGTGGGAAGGGAGAGGATTCCCCACCTGAGAATGGGCAGCTGCAGCTGGAAAGTAGCGTGGCATATAGGTGTAAGCCTGCAAAACGCACTCTGAAAGTTTCAGATCACTCAGTTGTATTCAACAGAAGGATAATTCAATTTTGTTGAAATGAGTAAGAATTTTTGTGCTTCCTGGAGTGAAAGAAAGTGAAACTAATCCATGGTGGTGGTGGTGTTCGTCTCCCAGAGAACACAGCAAAGCAGTGTTTTCTATTTAAATCCCACAAGGTCAGATCATGATCGTCTTTGGAGAGCGAGGTCTTAGCAACATTCAGTTACTAAAATATTGGCAAATGTGAGTTTCATGGTTTTGGAGCCGTTCCTCATGTTGAGGCTTAAGAGATGCTATTGATCTAGGCAGTGAAATACTCTTACCCAGAAATCCCTTTGGCACAGTTGGATTCTCCTGCTTTAACTTGTCTTTTTGAAGAATACACAAACTTTTATTTAGATGTCCAAAAAACAAAAGGATTGGAAAATTATTTTTAAAAAACACCTAATGATGCTTAACATAGCCTGTGGCGCAGAGTTGCTCATGGGCAATCTGTGACGTGGAAATAGTGGCTGACACACACTTATCAAAGGAGGAGATAAGAGCAATACCTCAAGGGATTTGGATTCACCAAAGTACTCTGTGGGTATTTGGCAGTGCTCAAAGTGCCCTGCCCTGAGTGCACCGTGGCTGCTCTGGCTGTAACGCAGGATGCTGCTGCTTGAGTTTGGCTGGTTACATGCCAACATACTGAGAAAAACAAATTCTCCCAAAATTTCACGTTCACCTTCTCTCCTGGGTGTATCATTTTTGCAAAATGAGTTGTTGTTGCCAAGAGAATTTTTAGCAACCTGTTTGCCTTCATGACAGGCCTTTAGAGGGCTGGGGTGAGCACAGATGCCTCTTCCAAGAGGATCAGAGGACGGGGGTGTGGGAATAGCAGGCCTCAGCTGGGAAAGAGTGTGCAGAGTTCCCCCTGGAAGGGACCAGAAGTGAGAGGCAGAGTTGGCCCATGGCCTCAAAGGCACCTTTTCACTGTTGGGAGTGGTTTCTTTAGGTGCTGCCTCCTCAGTTTCTGCTGTTTGGGAAGTCAGCTGCTCCCAGACCATTGAGGCAGGGCTGGGCACTGCTCAGAGGGAAGGAATTGTGTCTTACCTGGAGGTGTCCTGTTTTGCAGCCAGGCTGCAGAGGAGCTGAACTGCTCCCAGGACACCCTGTCAGGGTGCTGATGCTTTAGAGGCAACAGGACTCTTGGCTTCTGAGGTCACTGACCTTTATTGAAAAGTAACTGAAAGGCTTTTGAAGAGAGCAGAAAATGGGACTTACATTAAATGAAGAAAATCCTTACAGCTCTGCCTGTGCTCATCCACAGTGCTGGGAAGACATCAGTAATTTCAAAACAGAGCATGTTCTTCTCAGCCTGTATAAATTAGCATTTGTGGGGCTGTATTGATTTGTGCCACCTTGGGACCTGGCACAAACACATCCTTTTGATGGTCCAGGGCAGAGGGTTGGTGTGGCTGCAGCAGAGGATGGCGCAGATTGCAGAGCTGAGGCTGGCAGCTCCCACTGTGCACCTCATTCCCAAGTATGGAAAATGCTTCTCAATCACTTGACTTCTGTTGGCAAGCTTGGCTTCTTAAACTGTAAATATCGTTCTGATCTGGGGATCGTTTCTTTTGTAATTGCATGATGAAAGAATCCCATAAAGCAAAAATAACACAGGCTTTGATATAATCCTTATTTATTGGTCATTTTGATTCTGCACAGAGCAAAACAGTAATATGAATACAGCATCTAAACTATGACCATAATATGTACATCTAGAGAAGGAACAGGTAATTTTACATAAAACAGAGAAGGCACAAAATGCAAGGTAATGCTCACTGTTTCACAGGTTGGATGCCACCTTTTTCCAAGGAAAAGGGAATGGACCATGAAAGGGGGGTAAGTTGCTTCGTCCTTCCCCTGTCTCTGAGTATTTTTGGAGGGACTTGGTGCAGGGCAGACCATGTGTTCTAGCCTAGCACCCTCTCTTTCTTTGTAGAAGGCTATTAGACATGAAGAGAAGGTTAAATAGGTAAGGCTTGGGAGTATATTGAGCTTTTTTTTTTTTTTTTCTTTAATGGATAGGTTGCAAGTGGTCATAAATAATATCTTATACTTCAAGCTTTTGAATTAAATAGTGACAGAGATTAAACAAATGGAATTTTGAAATATTTGAAGTCTTTTATGTAGAGATCCTACCACAGTAGTAGAGGTTACCAGTGCTTTTTTGGGAAGTTACCAGCTTTTTTGGGAACCAGAAGCCAATTTCAGTGTTTTTTCCTTATAGCAGCACACATGCTCTCCACTACTCCTAGATGTTATTGCTCCTCCCTGAATGTCTGTGCTTATATACATTCTGTTAAACCCCTGGGCTGAGAAGCAGAAAATACCTTGGCATCTGCTATCTCTGTCTCAATCTGTGGGTTAAATGTCATCAGGGATGTTATTAACACTCTTTAAAATGTATTCTCTTTTGTTTTAGCTGTTGTTCCCTGGTTGAGACATGGCCCACAAGGGTCAGTCTTCCTAACCATGCATATTATGGTCGCTATAGCACGTTCATGAAGCGACTGCTTGGGGACTTTTTGTGCTTCTCCAGGCTGCCATTGAGCATTTCCAGCTGCAGCATCTACCTTCCTGCTGCCTTTGGATGTTGCTTCATTAATTCAGATTTTCAGGAAGTGTGTTTGGAAATGACATTTGTTGCCTTCTGGGCCTTTTTTTGTTTGTTGCTTATAAGATCATAGAGTTTTGAATATTTCACATTTTAATCCCTCTTTGAAGTAAAACATGCTGCCTGTGAGTTATCCTACACAGACCTGTTTCAATAGGTAATTCTCATTCCTGACTCACTGTCATCCTCCCACTGTTTCCTTTGGCCTCACTGCTGTGAAAGTCCAGCTTCACCCTTGCTGCGATCCAGCTTTTGCCTCCACCTCCCTCAAGTGCCATTTACTTTCATTTCCTTTTCTTCTCTCATTTTTCTGTGAATTTCCACCATCTTACTTTTATCACTTCCTCTCCACTGAGGCTGACAGCAATCACAACTTACTCTAATCTTAGTTTAAAGGTTTTTCCCCTGCCTTCTGTCTCCTTGACTTACTTTCTACAAACCACATTCGTATTTCACTGTGAGATTTTTCTCTTTGTTGTGCTTTTATGGGTGTCTTTTTAATTCTCTAGGAGCATATTCCTCCTGAACTCTCTTTGGTCTGTATGAAAAGTCTTCAGGCTTTCATCTTCTCTGCCTCTTCCTTCCTCTGTACACGCTCCTGGGTATCTTGTTCAGCCCTAAAGATTCTCTCTGTGGCAACACTTTCTGGAATATTTTATTACATCTCCACAGATTGTTTTTCAACTGTCTCCCAAATTTCATCCAGAAAGTCAAACCACAGAGAAGAGCAGATTTACTCTTCAGCTACTTCCTTATTCTTGTTCTGTCTTTCCTTGTGCTTTCCTTCAAGTTAGTTCTCCTGGCAAACTGCCACCATCCTCAGCTGCTTTCTCCCTTTTGCTCTTTTTCTTTGGATAAGGTGATAATTAAGCCTTAAAGGGACCTGCTGATGACATCTAGTTCAACCTCCTGCTCAAATAAGGGCAGAGTTCAAAGTTAGATCTTTATTATAACCATTCTACCGCTATTTCTGATATGACCTAATTTCTCTTTCTCTATCTCTGCTATTCCCTGAGATCTTGATCAATTATCTCAGATGAGCTCATTGACCAGAAAACCAAGAGCATAAAGCAGGTGTGTGGAAGCCTCTTCTTTGCATCCACTTTGCTACTCCAGTGCTGCTTCTGCTGCTTGGGCCCTAATTAATGCTTCCACATTTGCCCTGGTGTGCAGAGTTTGCTGTCCCCAAGCCTTTCCCAGTCTTCTCTTCCTCACTCACTCACTGCTTGCCCCCTTGTCATCACAGCCTGCCACGTCTTTGCCCACTTGGCCGCTTTCTTGGCATGGTTTGTCTTTGGGTCTCTCACAGCTTCTTTGTGAGTGAGGCAAAACCCATGGGTAAAAAAATCCACACAAATAACTTCTGCCTCCCTTAGGGTCTCTCATCTCCAGAGATTCATGCTCTGCTGAATCAGTTGCTTCCTTCTTTTCCCCCAGTGTTTATGTATCTTTCCAGAAATGATCACACCTAACAAACTTTAAGGGGTGCTTTATTATACCTCAGCAGTGTCTCATGGGGCAAAACTGGGCTAAGAAGTTTCAATTAAAGGCTACTGCATCTGTAATTATAGAAAGCCATGATTTGAAAAGATCCAAATAAAAGAATTTCTGCTCTCTCTTATCATAATTTTAGTGACTTCTTTTTCCACTCTTTCCTCAGTTGTCTTTTGAACTCTCTGAATTCAGACTGCAGCTGTACAACGACGATTGCATTCAAAATAATAAGCTTCAGTAGTAAAGCTGTAAATTTGGCTAGAATAAAATCTGTCATGCATTTTTGCTGTGACTACATTCTGCTCTTCTAACTCGGCTCGAATCCAACTATCCACTCCCATTTTCTGTAGTGCCTTGTTTTGAAAGATATTGATGAGGACTGCAAAAAGGCCTGAATGTGCTTACTATCATAGTTACTGCTAATCATCTCCTACAAAAATTAATGTGAGTGGCATTGATCTTCAGTAATCCCTTAAGGGGTCATCCAAACTGAATTATGAATTGATCATTAATTGAAAAGATGAGTTAAACTCTCGGGTACTGAGTGTGCATACTCTGTTATGCAACTCCTGGAATAATCATCTGGGGCTTGATGTGTTTGTCTGGGATGTTTCACCACTGTGGGCACATGTGAGCTGAAGTGCAGAAAGAAATGCCTTCATGGACTTTCCACTCTGTTGCCTCCTTATTGTGGATTCAGTTTGTGTGGGAGAAATGTTTGTGATTTAATTACTTGACTACATCTGAAAATTGACTGCATGAGTTACAGCTAAATTTTGCCTCTACATTCCAAAAACTTCTTTGACCTGGGAGCATTTTTGGCACATAGAATCATTCATTTGTTAAGGCTGGAAAATACCTTTAAGATCATTGCGTCCAACTGTTAATTTACATTTTCAAATGTCTATTTTATTACAAGATTTCTTTGTATCCAATGTTTGTTTCATTGCATTCCATGTGGATGTGATTTTTATTACATCTATGTAATTGTCTGTTTCATTACAAGATTGCTTCCAAGCTTCTCCATTACATTTCATGCATTTGTTTCTTTTTCCACAAAGCAACCCTTTTGCTGCTGAGGTTTATGAGGTAGTTAAAGAGGATTATTCCTGTTTTAAAAGAGGAAAATTGAGGCATAAAAATTTATTTGCCCATGATCTTATGAGAAGTCTGAGCTCCAGGAGAAGGACCAAGTTTATCCTAGTTATTTTCAAGTCAATGTTCTACCTATAGACCACTTTTGCCTCTTCCTTGGTATTTTCCATGAGCTTAGGAAACATTTCTGAGCATGCTTTTTGGCAGCCAATGTACGTTTGCAATGTGAGAAGCAATAATTTTCTAAAAGGGGACCACTGGGTAATATTGTAATAGGAAAAAGGCAGTAGTGTGGATGCACACAATTTGTTTAGGATATTTAGATTTCATGTCTCCTTACAGGTCAGGTTGTGCTCACTGGATATTTTAAGCCACCGTCTTTTATCCTAAGAGAAATATGTGCTTTTGTGGAAACTGAAATTCATTTCACCTTCGTTTTAGTAGAAGGTGGAGGGGCAGCAAGTAAAATGAAAGAACCAGAAGGAAGAAAAACAAATTTGAAGCATTTATTTTGGAGAGTTTTTGACACAGCTTCCTTTTAATCCCTGATTAACAGATGAAAGAAGATACACTGAGACACAGCTCTAGTACTAAACCCTTTGATAAGAGAATTACAATGTCTTTATTGTACAGGCTTAGTTGATTTGTCTGCATCATCTTCTGCAGCAGTGATTGCTAGGCAGCCAGAGGAGAAGCTGTTTTCTGTGTGGTGTTCAGGACAGGCCGTTACGTTTATCCCAGGAGCCATTACTGTCTGTAATGTCTACTGCTGATTATCAAGGCTGGAGTTTCCAGTGCAAATAAAAATTGTCCTTGGATGGTCCAAAGCAATGATTAATGTCATTGGTTCACTATTGAACTTAAAAGGAAAGCAGTGAAAAAATCATTGTCATATTTATCAGAACGAAAATGGATATATCTAACATATGTACAGTGTCCCCTTCCAGCCATGCCTGAGGATGGAGGAGCGGCTTCGCTGTCTCCTAGATCAGTCTTTCCATGGGCGGTGGCTGCACCATGTTCCACATCTCCACGCGGGAGCCCTCCTTCTCCTGGCGGCTGGGGCTGTAGGTGCCCTGCGTGGCCCGTTTGCTGGCGGTGACGGCGGACACCGCCATGGCCAGGGACAGCAGCACCAGCAGCGCCAGCGTCACCGAGCCGATGGCCGTGAACACGCTCGAGAGCAGGTCAGCTGCCAGCTGCAAGGGTGCAAATCATCGCAATGTCACTGCCACCAAAGGACTCTGAGACACACCTGGGCTGCCCCAGGAGGAACACAGAAACCCTTCTATGAACAGGGCTTCACACGGGTGAGTTACTGCTGAAGCACCCTTTATTGGAGGGAATTAACACATTAACCACATTAACCCCTCCATTTCGTCCTTTGGACTCCTCAGAGTGTGACTGGATGTTCAGTGCTCAAGGCAGATGAATTTCCTGTAAGGACCCATTTCCTGTAAGGACCCATGACCCATTTCTCTTTGACAGCTTCCTTACCTTGAAAATAACCTGCAAGTTAATATGTCTGTGGGCTGCAGTAGTAATTCAGCAATTGTTTAACCACTTCAATCAAAATTCATTATTCCAAGAAATTTCCTATATTATTATATTTCCTATATTCCTGTATTTCCTTCATATTTCCTAAAAACTCACTATTCCTATTATTCCTATGAGCCAATTTGAACATATATTGAGTTACATTTCTTGCTGGAGAAGTGAAATGTATATGAATATATATATATATACACACACTTACATATATAGAAATTTTGTTTACTTTAAATATTGTGAAATGTAGTATTTCTACAGACATTCCTACCAGTAAACTTTTCTACCAGCATTTTTGCATGAAATAAGCATTAAGAGGCTGCACAATAGTGCATAATCAGTATGTTTTCACAAGTAAGTTTTAAAATATTCATGCAGCTCTTCCACATACAGACTTCATAATTCATCTATGGAAACATGAGCAGTAGAGTACAGGATTAATATAAGGATGCTACGATTTTTTGGGGTTTTTTTCAGTTTTCATGTGGCAGTGGGAAATGTAATAATGTCAGAAGGCAGAGTGCACATAAACCAATCTGTCAGCTGGAAAGCTTCAGACCAGAGAAATTTTATAGTTGGTGGATGAACGTTTTGTACACATCTATGTATGCACTTTCATGTGTACAAAATGCTTATGGTGAGGAGAGCAATGAAGTGATGTGGTTAGTGTGGAAAAGTGGTCGCTATGGACGGAATGACCCTAGCAGGAATTGAACTTCTGGGCAGATTGTGCCATCCATCATCTTCTGATTTGTATTACAAGTGACAGCTGAACTGCCCGAGATGAATGCGCGCTTGAGGCTGAACTTTCAAATCCCCAAATGTTTAGAAACAGAAAACAGCAGGTCAGAGCCTGTTTCCCAGTTAGCTGCTCCATGTTGCAGGATGTTTTAGTGACCTGCTTACTCGTCATTTCCAAGGAAGGGCAGTCCCAGTCCAGAGCACGAGGATGATTTTGCACTCAGCGATGGATGCCTGGAAATGGATGCTCTGTGTGTGCATCCCCTAGACTTGTGCCTTTGCCAGAGAGCAG
The DNA here is from genome assembly GCF_015832195.1 of Motacilla alba alba. Classification (NCBI taxonomy): domain Eukaryota; kingdom Metazoa; phylum Chordata; class Aves; order Passeriformes; family Motacillidae; genus Motacilla; species Motacilla alba. The sequence goes on from NC_052023.1 coordinate 22,180,095, forward strand.
CAATGCCAGAGGGAAAACATTAAACCAGTCCTGCCTCTTTCTTCCTGTCTCCAATTCCACACTGATGTAAAAGGTCCTGCTATAATAGTAAAAGCAAGTTCGGCTCAGGGGTTCTCTCCAGGGGATAAATGATCGACTAGGATATTTTCCTCTGTCCTTGATGGCTAAATATATGGTCCCTGTGATTTTAAATACATTTTCCCCAATAGAAATAATATCATGCAGGTGTCAGACCAAATGACTACTACTCTAAAACAAGGTGGCATGAAGCATGTTGGTCTATTAAATTGCATTGGATTGGGAAGGTTATTTCATCTTTGGCTGGTGTTACAGACACATTTGAGATCCTAGTTTTGTCTGTACTCTGTTGGACTATATGACCCTTGTTCCTCTTGTCTCAGAGAGGTAGCAAATTTTTAATGGAATTTTTGTTCACAGAAGCTCTCTTTTATTTTCATTGCCTGCTCTGGGAAAATAAGGACTAAGATAGTCCAGGTTAACTCTGATCCTGGGGTTGAACAGGCCATTTGCAAGAGAAATTCACTACCACAGGCAAATGGATGCTGAGGCCTCGCCTCTGATATGTGAAATTTCTGAATTCAGTCTCCACTTTTCCAGTCCGTACTCTTTCCATTCCTGTTGCAAGCATGTCTCTCTGTATCTTTTCATTTATGATAACCTTCAAATTAATTTTATTTCTTAAAGAAGAACTTTTTGCAAAGAATTGGGGTGAAGAAAAAGCTTGTAACTTTCTAAAATGGAGTCACACATCTAAATGTCATTCTCAAATTAAAGTCATCATAACAAGCATTTTTTAAATTTTGCAATAGTTACTTATTAGAGAAACCTTTCCCATCCTGAGCCAATATGTAAAAGAAGTTACCCCACTGATGAATATCTGGAGAGCTGGGGGTTTACCATGGTAAGATACATAAGCTAACTTTATTTCTATGTCTATATTGCTTCTAATTTCTAAATGTGGAAAAAGGCCTTTACTTCATCTTTTAAGGTGGATTCTATTGATCAAAACCCCCTGATGTTCCAGTGCTGTCCTCTGGTTTATCACCCCACAGCTCCCTGCTGAAGTTTCCAATATGAGGTACCCCCTTAGCAGTTGCACTGAACTGGTAACAGGAGTTGCCAGAAGGCTCTGCAGTCTGGTCCCATCAAAATCAACTGCTTCTTTAGTAATTAATGGCTGAATTGTTAAATTAATTTGGAAAATCAGCTGGCTGATCTGGAAAAAAATATCTGAAAAGCTCTGTCCTCTGTCATCTCAGAGTCTGTTCACTGCGTGTTCGGTGATGATGATAGACTGAAATAATTGTAATTAGTGATTCCAAAAATAAAAGGGTTGAGCAGCATTTTTAGTAACATTAGTGCTGCTGAAAGAGTGGAAAAGAGGTTTTCCGTCACTGACCGTACTTGTACTTTGCATAATCGAAGGGAGTGGTCACTAAAGATGCAGTTTGAAATTAAAGGTCCCATATCAGTGCTTCAGGCTTTTCTGGCCAGCCCTTGCTGGTGCTTCCCCCATGGACGGGTCTGAGCTGTGAACCTCTGGCATGTTTCACAGCGCCCAGGGGCTGCTCTCGTGTGTAGCTGCTCACCTCAGTGTTCCACCCGTGTCCCAGGCCCCCTGGCTGTGGGTCTGGGGCATCCTGAGGGACTAGAACACACTCTAATAGCAGTTTTCAGCTTCATATCACCATTCCCTTCCCCACGTTAACTGGTGAAGCCCTGGCTGCTGAGCTGAGTGCTGAGAGACGGCAAGAGACAGATTTTGGTGTGCTTGTCACAAGGCTGTTCCAGAGGACCCAGCGAGAGGTGCTCTGCAGCCTAGAGCTTCAAAAGAGGAAAGCTCTGGAAAGGAATGGACAGAGCAAGACAAACTTCATTTTGTCTTGGCACAAAGAAACCCACCACGGGACACCTGGGAGCTTGTGAAGGGAAACGAGTTCCTGAATTTTTTTTTTGTTGAAAACCTTTGTTACTAGGGAAGCCTATGCAACACCCCCATACATTGTGATTGTCAGAAATAATTCTTGCTAATAAATAACATATTGTGATCACAGCTATTTCTGAATGTAACTTCAGCACTGCTTATGAATAACGAAATATATGCAAGGTAAATGAAGGAGGGTTAATTAACTGGCTGGGCAATAACTTAGAGATTCTCATTACAGTTTGAGGCTGGACTGAAAGGCCTCCTGAGGGCTCTTCCAACCTGAATTGTCTTATGAGCCTGTTTAGAAGGTATTTGGTGACAGAAAAGTTTTAAGAGCCCCTACTATAGAGGAGCTGCCAGTGAAAGCTGCAGCCTTGGTGGTAATAGCAAGTCCATCCTTGGATGCTGATAGCAAGATGATACCAGCAAAATGAGCTTTGCTACCATTGGAAAGCCTATCTGCTTCTTACTAAGTTGGTTTTTTTTTTTTTTTAGGATGTTCTATTTATATACCTTTGGATGTCAGCTGACAAGTTTATTTTCGCAAAAATTTTAAAAAAGGACAGAAAAAACATGGTTGAATTTAGTTTTCATGCAGTGGATGGCTTCATCTGCAAAGACAGGAGAAAATGCAGGTAAAAAAATCTTAGTCTTTTTTTAAAATCAAGACTTTTGGATTTTCACTGGTAGTTTGACATCAAAATTTATTATTTTTTCTAGGGTTATTTTATTTTTTTTTAAATATTTAGATTGCATAAAATAAATCATTGAATAGAGTGACATTTCATTATAGCTCTGGGTTTTGCTTTTCATTTGGTTATAGAAATTGGTTTATTGTTCTGCTCTGGTTCCTTGATCTGCCTTTTGAATAAGAAGGGCCCAGTTCAGAAGTCAGAGCTCAAAGGCATTTATCAACCCAGTGCATGTTTGCTTACCTTTAAGCAAGCCACCTCCCAAATGGTTATTTTATAAGAGGGAACATCAGGGATTTGCTGTAATGAACACTTCCACGTGTGCCCAGTGTCAAAGGCAAGTGGAACAGCACGAGGGAGCCCAGCCAAGTGCACAGGGCCTGCTTCTCCTGTGTGTGTCACATCAGGCTGAGCTGAGCTAATCCTGCCTAGTGCCCACACAGGGATGAGTGGTGTGGCCACCGGGGCTGAGCCAGACCAGGAGAGAGGAGGAGGATGCAGCCATGGTGCCGGCAGAGGAAGGCAGCAGGTGGGAAAGAGGCAGGGAGCGCTTCCTTGGGGTGCTGCTGCGTGGGGAGGAGCTCTCTGGAGGTGTCTGTGGGGTGTGGGAGGTGTGACGTGCTCTGGAGGCAGGAGCTGCCTGCTTCTGTGCCTGGGCACGAGGGATTAACCCACCTCCATTTCAGGATCCCTCAGAACGCGCCTGGTTCTGGATGCATCTCCAGACAGAGACATCAAGGCAGGCTTTCAAACACAGGGATTGACAAACTCTGGAGACTTCCCCTCCCTGCCTCGTGCAGGGCTTTTTGGGATTTCTGCAGCTGCTCGTGTGCACTGGAGCTTTTGCTGGGGAAGTCTCAGATCCTGAGTCCTGACACCACTCACAAGGTTATCAGCTCACTCCCAGTAAGAACATCTGATCCGTGCTGCCCAGATTTAGTGTCTCCAAATCACAGCCATTTGCTGTGGTAACAACTGGCTTGAGTAGTCCTAATCCATGGCAGTTACTTTGAAAGGCCTGGGGGCATATAGGGATAATAGTGAGCAGCCAGAGAAAAGCCATTTACTTGATTAAAAGGCCCACAGATATGCTGAGTTCATTTCACAGAGGATTTACAGCCATCTTATTGGAACTTTTTTCTCTTACAGCCTGAATTCAAATAAGAATTGGTGTAATTCAAGGAGAAATCCAGTCAGGCACACACAAATCTGCTATCATGAGATGCATTGATGACCCCAGCCTGTGAGGCTATGGTTCACTTTCAACAGCAATGAAGTGGCCATAAATCTATAAATCGACTTTGTTCTCATAAAAGTACATTAAATGAAGGCACAGGAAGTCCCTTTTTCTGTGATTTTCTTTTTTCACCTTAGCAAACTGTGGCCTATCGCTCTCCCTCACATCACCTGTAAAATGTAGCTGCTCTGCTTGTGCTAAACACCAGCCACCATGTTCCAAGAGCTGTTGGGCTGTTGAGTTCAAGTAGTAGTAATAATAATAATAACAACAACAATCATCTGTTTGGGACTCATTTAAGGAGCACAGATTCATGTCAAGCCAAACACTGCGCAGGCCACTGGGAAAAGCAAACTATTTTTAAGATGTTATAAACACCACCTATTTTCTTTAACTGCTTTATCCTGTAATGGTTTTTTCTGGTTTCCTGCTTCATGCTGCTGTCCATGTGGGCACTGATCTTTGAGTGTATCTATAGACAGTTATTTTTCAGGTCCTTGAATAGTTTACTCCTTGCTGCTTTGGTACCTGTGGCAACAAAGGAAGCAGCACTTAATGCACTTTAGCTGATTTTCCACTGTTTATCATCAGGGAGACCACACACTCCTTCTGCACACCTCAGAACTCTTCAGTTCATCTTGTGGGTTTCAAAAGTGGCAGTTGCATTGCAGAGACATTCCTCTTGTCCCCTGAAGTGATTCCTGAAAGGTGCAGTATTTGCTGTACTGTGAACCTGATGCCTAACAAGTTTCAGGATTAAATGGTAAGAAAAGTGTTTGAATTCTCTCAGATTGAGAAGCAGAAGGCAAGAGTTTAAAACAGACCTAGGAAGACTGCTGCAGAGCTTTTCTCTACTTTTGCTTCCTTTATGCGTAAGAAAAAGGGCAGTTTGTAGGACCAGATTCAGCTGTGGAGCCTTGAACACCTCAAGATCTCAGTGGCCTGAAGGTGTGGCTGCCTCCCCTTGCAGCCAGCCCAGAGCTCCAGTCCAGGGGGGTCTCTCGGTGTCCCAAACTGGCTCTGGTGCCTTCTGTATGCAGGGCAACACCCCAAGGTAGCATCACTGCTTTTTCCTCTGCATCTTAGGAACCTCTCCTGCTGGCCCCATGTTCACTGGGAGGAGGAGGAGGCTATCCTGTTGTCCCTCACCTCCCTCTGAAAATATCTCTGAATTACATCAAGGGCTGTAGATAATCTTGAATTTCCAGCATTGCTGTTGCTGTTTCTGCCATCAGCCCCTGAGTTATTTTCCTGATTGCTGCAGGGAAATACAGTCCCACTGCCTGGAGGGCCTGAATGAGACTCTGAGTACTCTATCTGTCCCTGTAGACATGGCTGAAGAAAAAACTTAGGTGACTTATTCTGATGTGTGCAGAATATCCACAGTATATAGGCAGTTCATCTTGAAGAAGAACGATTTGAAGTAATCTTTTAGATTTCTTTTTTTGTTTTCTTGTGGGTGTTATTGTCTGAATATTTTCTTGAAATGTCTCTGAAGAAGTTATGTTCACTACAACCTCTTTATTGTATATGTTTTTATATAATGTAGTTTGAATAGTTTGTCTCGGCTGACACCTGACAGTTTTATTGATTCCTTCCTGAAAAATGTCAACTTTCAGTTTTCTGACAGTTCTTGAAATCAAGGAAAAAGCATAGAGAAAGTTCCTGTTAGTTGCTATAATGATAAATTGGTCATCTGGCTTGACCAGCTATAGATCAGAAAAATGCAGTCTTTACTATGAAGGGAGAATTACGTCTGTGGCAGACTGTGAGAAAATTAAGAAGATGGAGATGATTGAAGTCTAGGATTTAGCTAGGCTTGCAGAGAAAGCACCTCATTAAGGAATTCTGACAGCCTCCCTCCTGGCACGTGAAGTTGCACTGTTGTGACACTCCAGAAGTTAATGAGGAGGTTTGTTCTAATTATAGAGGAGCAAGAAATTGGAGATTGGAGACAGAGCTCTCTGAAGCGTTGCAACTAAATTGTAAAGCAGACTTCAGTGAAACAAGAGTGTTGTTCACATTAGTCCTGATCTCCCAGTCAGACCAGCTTACCCAGACCTCCTCCTCCCCACACTGGGCTGCAGGACCATTCCCAGATCACTTTAAACAGTGCTGTGTTTAAATCAGAGCAATTTTCCCCCTCCTCAGTGCTGGTACATGCAGCAATACATGGCTTAGGTGGCCTTCTGTTGGCAGTATCAGCCTTTTGGCCACAAAGATTTTCCAGCTTGGAAGGCTCACTTTTAGGAATTAACCTTAAAAGAACAGGCTACCTACAGTAACTATAATTTCTTTAACTATTTGTAGTATTGATATCTGGTTTGTATTAACTATTTAATGCAAGCAGTCTAGACATGAAAACAGAGGAGTTTAGTACTTCTGGGATGGTCTGTCTTAGGCAGAAGGAACGATAGTCCTGGCTTTGGCCACCATACTGTGCATGAGCTCAGCCATGCACCCAAAAGAGCCAGAAGTACACAGGCAGCCCCTTAAAATCTGCATCAGATGTTTTGCTGGATCGGTATCTCACAGACTGCTGAATGCCTTTTAGGCAGCAGAGTGTTGGTTGCACAGAGAGAAGTGATTTGGGTGGCAGTTTGGGAGGGCAGCTCTCATTAAGCTGTGGGCTTTGAGAAGGCTCCTTGATAGTGCTCCTGCAGCAACTGCCAGTGCTAATTTTGTAAGTGTTCCAGCTCTTTTTAAGATCATCCGAGTGGTGCAGCACAGATTAAATGTGCAGCTCCAATGTGTTGTTATGAGATGCCTTTTAAAATTCTATCGACAGCCTCTGGTGTAGGAACTTCACCATCTGCTGCAATCTGAAAGGATAAGAGGGAAAAATCTATAGCTGGTGCAAATCCAGGCAAACCATGCTGAGGAGGAGTTTGTCCCATAGCTGCTATATCACAGACTAGACAAATGTTTTAGTAAAGGTGTCAGTCTCTGGGGTGCAACATCCTTTTCCAGTTTGGGAAATGCTTTGGGGCATCATACAGAATTATTTTTGTGCGTGGCTGCCAGCACAGTGTATCAGGTGGTGTTTCTTCACAGGGCATAACTGCTTTGCAGCTTTGAGACAGCAGATTCTGTGTGAGTGCATCTTGGTGGTGGATAAAAGCCTCATCAGGCAAGCATCTTGCAGGAAGAAATGGGAGATATTTAAACTCAAGACTATCACTGAAAACACTGGCTTTCTGTTTTCCCCTCCATGTGGCCAGGTTGAGTTTACTGCATCCCTGTAGCTGCCACAGTAAAAGTGGCCCCTGAAGAGGGATTGGGAAGAACACACAGGCCTTTTGAGGAAGTCTGCTGTCATGGGAGAGTGAAGTGGGTGTGAAGGGGTCAGGAGGTTAAACCCCCAAACAGGAGAAGAATAAGAAAAGATGCTGCAGTGCTGAGGATGAGGGCAGGACAGTTTCCAAGGAAAAGAGATGGAGAGGGGTTCAGTAGATGGAGTGAAATAGTTAAAATTATGAGAAAGAAGAAAGGATTTCAAAACTGTTTTGTTCATTGATTGCACAGGTGTTGGTCAGAGCAGCATGTGCAGGATGATGTTGTGACACTCAAGATGGGGCTGATGGTAATGACAGCATTTGGAGACGAGAATGGGGCAGGAAAGGGTAATGTAGGCTATCAACAGCTAAGTCAAGGAAGTAACTAAACCATTCCTACTGTAAACCTCTGCTTTTCTGATCTTTTCCTTGTATGTTTTATCTGTCCTTCTGACTCCAATCTCTTCTGTACAAGGGAAAAAAAGCAAGAGAGATTTTCCTGAGTTATTTGCAATGTGTAAGTACTGTCTGAATGAATACCTGCTTGTTGTTTCTCCTCACTAACGTGTTTCCTTGCACATTATTTTCACCTGTGATTTGCCTGTATTAGGAATTATCAGTCTCGATTAACTGAATGGATTTGCACAACCTGACTTGGGCACAATGTGGAGTTGCTCAAAACTCCACCTTTTAGCACATGATAGTTGAGACTAAAGATGTCTTTCCTAATCAGTGGTGTTAGTGGTAGGTGTTCTTTTATTTCTGTAAAGGTCTTTGAGAACAGCCCCAAGGACCCATCAAAGCCCAGCACCACAAAGGGAGCAGCCATCTCCTGTGGGCTGTGGTCCCTGCCTGTGACCACGGGTAGCAGGCCCTGGTTCTCTTGCTGAAACTCGGTGCTGAAATTCAGAGCCCTGCCTCTCCCTGCTTTCTGTGGGAATGAGAAGCTGCTCTGTCCAGTGATGCACAGTAAACAGGTGGGTCAGCTCTGTATGCCACAGCACAGGCCGTTACAATTCCTGCCCAATTTTGTAACTGCCAGACCCTTTCCATCCCTGCTTCTCTGCTAAAAAGCGAAGGCAAGGATCTCAAAACTGTTCCATGAAATTCTTCTCCATTCTTGGTGCTGAGCTCCTGCAAACCAGCCATGTGTTGCTACCTAGCATTAATAGGATGCTGTCAAGTGGTGGTGAAGTAAGGAGCGCTGTGACTGTTTCACACTGTCAGACAGCAAGGTATCGAGTCAGCAGCAAGCCTTTGCTGGGAGCAGCACTTCGATTGCAGCCATCTCCTGCTTCCAACTGTAAATATTAATAGTATAAGATAGACCTTCATTGGCTACATCATATTTGCCTTAGCATGCTACGTGACACTGTCACGTTACTTTGCTAATTATATTCCTTGATAAAAACTTTCAGTGTGTTTTTGTCCCACTGGCTGGTTTTTTTCCTAGTAGAAAGCTGATTTGAGACAACAAAAATCACTTGGTTTAGCTTCAGGAGAGACTTTAGAAGAGGTGCATGTAGGTAAAGTGTAAACGAAAAAAATTCTAAAAACTGCTATATTAATAATCAGACTTGACTTAGACCTTTCATTTGTTAGCAGAGTTAGTTTTTATCGGTTTTTTTAAGTGTTGTTTTGTCTTTTTGATAGAATTGTGTGAGTGTGTGTCTACCTCTGAATCTCACCACTGTCCTCAGGGATTCTTGGATCAAGGACCACATTCCCAATATGGGATCTATCATTGTATCAATGCATTACTATCATTGTATTGGCATTGCTGCCATTCAACAGGCTTTCATCTGAATGTGAACTGGATGAAGCCAGCTCTGATAATTGCTTTTTTGGTATCTGCTGAAGATGCAAATGTTTTAAATTAAAAGTCTCTTTCCATGTTATAGCTAGCACAGCACAGGAGAGAAAGGTCTCTGAAAATGCAGTAGAAATTTCTTTTAACTTTCTACTCCACGCTTTTACCTTACTGCCACCTAAAGATAACTAACAGAAAATACATTGTACTACAGATTAGAGAGTTTTATCCTGGTATGCTGGGAAGGAATGGTGACCCTATCAATGTCTTTCTTTTAAGATTTCCTACACTTTCAGATTTTCTTGAAGATCATACTTCTTGGAAATAGGAAATAAATCTGCTGACTCAGCTCACTTTACCTCTGGTCCTCCAAGGCAAGGTGTACTGACTCTGAGGCCACCTCACCCTGTTTCTGGCCAGGTCTGTTTAACTCAGATCTCCTCAGTACAGGCTGAAATGAGCATTTTCTACAGTGCATGGGGTCAGGTCAGCTCTGTTGGCAGGTGTAAGGTATTTCTGGTAGAGCCCCTCTTTGATTCCTCCTGTGTCAGATGTGAGTGTCTGCTGTCCAGCAGGCAGCCTGAGTGGCTCCTCCTCCTCAGCGCCGTCCTGGTGCCTTGTTTCTTATTCAGCAGTTTTCAGTTTGGAGAATGCCTGCCTTTAAAGCAGCCTTTGGTCAGAGAGGGCAACTGAGGCATGAAACAGAAACACAATTAGCCCATGACCAGTCAGGCAGCCCATGGTGGAAATGGTGATTGAATTTAATCTCTTCCCTCTGCCCAAGCTCCTCCTGTCAGTCACACCAGGGCAGCACAGCCCAACTCTGCCCCTGCCAGTGGCACTGGGGAGCTGTGGCTCAGGGTGTGCCCTCCAGGCTCTGCCTTGCTGGCTGTCTGCACCGCTGCTGGGGCAGTAACGCAGGAAGCCCTGAGCAGGAGAACCTGGGCCTGACAGGTGATCTTTCATGGAGCTGTTGCCATCAGACATTTTTGCTGTATGACATTTTTTTTTGGAGTGAAGTGTGGCATTCTCTGTTGTTTAAACTGCAATACTGCATTTACACTGGTAATAAATCCCTCACATGTGCCTGCTACAGGTTTACAGTCTGCACTTGGACTAACCTCACACTTCCACATCAACTGACCCTTTGTTATTTATTGGCCAAGCACCAGGACAGATGCCCTTTCCCAGGATGGCCAGGCAGGACTCCTCTCAGGCAAATACCCTGGAGTGCAGTCCTCACTCCTCTCTTCCTAAGGGTCAACTCCCTGCCCAGTGGGACTATTACAGATTCAAGCCTGCTTTGGTTTTATATATTTTCAGATATTGGAAGGATCTGGCTCCACCAGCCTCACTAGTGGTAACTGCCTCTAGCCAGTGATGACTCATCTTGTTAAAGTATCTGGCTGTGGTCATGCTGCAGTGTTCAAGATTGTTCATCCTCTGTCAAAGTTCCCCTCTGAAGTCTCACAGACCTGACACTTTGCTTGCTGGCTGTCTGCATTTTTCATACCACAAACAGGCCATTTAATTCAACTAAAAAGGTGATCAGTAATTTCCAAAATGCTTTTTTGTGTGGCTCTGAGTAACTCTTCTGATTGATACTTGCATCCTTCCTTAAAATATTCCCAAGTTCATATGCATTAGCAAAGTAATCAGAAAATCAGGCAAATTATATATATTTTGGCAGAAGTTTCATACATTAGCACTTTCTCCTGGAAGAATACTTCTGCTTCCTCCTTCATCAGTAGTTTTTGGAGAGGATGGAAAGAAATGATCAGAAGCTAGGAATCTGTGACTCCAAATTTTCTGGAAGTGAAGTAAGTTGTTTCAGGTCTCAGGGTCCAGGCCAGTTGCAGTCTGAGCAGCCTGAGTGCTCCTCCAAGGCTGAGTGGGTAGCTGATACTGAATGGAAATTTAGCTTTCCTGCCTACTCCATCTAGAGAACTTCACTGGTTTGGAGATTATTGCTCAGCAGCAGGTTCTACCAATAATGCTTTTGTAGATTTAAAGTGTTTAAAGCATCCTGGGGTAGACTGTGGTCTCTCTCTCTGTCCAGTTCCTAGTGAAGTACAAGATAATAACACCTGGGCACCTTACAGAGGTGCCCCAAGCATCTACTTGAAATAATGAATATTTTTTTCTGTGTTCAGATGCAGCCCACGCATTCAGTGCTGTCCCCATCTGTATGGCTTTTACAAATCCATTTTACTTATGATTTTCCTTATTTGTGTGATTTCATTTCCCTCAGTATCACTTTGTGCCTCCAGGATCTCTTTCAGAGCCACCTTTTTTTGATGGTTTCCAGAAATGGCAACACTGGCAGCACTGAGGGGTTTTTGGGACTCATCATTCCCCAGAAAGATCCACAGCTACCACTGGGGTTCCACTGGCAGTATCACCTACTGAAAGGACCAGTGAAAATTTGGGTGGGATAATGACTTCCAAACCTGTACAGAGTGACAGCAGGCATTTACTTCTGGCATTAGGTCTACCTTGAAGGATGGGTGACATTTTCATATGTACGGAAACCAAGCATTTTCTTTCAGCCTGAATGAGGTTTGTGTTTGATTAAAGGAAACAAAATAAGAAAGGACCAAGTGCAGTTTTCCATGAGACACAGCAGTGTCCTGCCTGATTTTCATGTGCAATATTCTGCAATATTCACACAATGGTAGCATTTGGGACGAAAAAAGGCAACAGTGAAATCCCTGGATAAAATCTGTGCCTATGCTGCCATTTCACTGAGGGCTTGAAGTGAGCCTAGATAAAACCAGACATGTGCATTAGCATTGGTGAATACAAAGTGAAATTAGCCTTGCAGAATAGGTGGTGTTGCCAGGCCCTCCCAGAGCTTAGTCTCTAGTTCGTCATTGATTTTAATTGGGAGCAGGTTTGGGCTTTTCTTTGGAGTTTATTTTGGCTTGGGTTGGGGGTTTTTTGGGTGTGCAGGTTTTTTTTGTATGTGTGCACTTTTGTTTAATGTTGTTGGGGGATTTTTGGTTGGTTGTGGTTTTTGGTTGGGTGTGGTTTTTTTGGTGTGGTTTTTTTTGTTTTGTTGGCGGTGTTCCAAGATTATCAGCTCCCGGGTGTCAGGCAGGCTGTGCTCCCTCCACGCATCCTGTTCCTGCACAACTGATACAGAGTCAACAGGGGAGAAAGGGTCGTGTTCCAGGCTGACTGGGGAAGCAACTGCACCTTTAATTCACCCACACATGGTTACTGCTTGGAGAACAGGGAACAGAGGGTCCTGTCCCTTTGGAGATAAGAAGAGGACAGCTTGTGATGTAACCAGTGCTTCCCCAGACAGAAAGAGAAGTATTTCCATTTATTTCTGTAATGGATAAATTAGACCCCAAAGTATGAATGTGACTGAGAATCCCCAGAATCCCTGCCCTACCATTTCACAGGGACCACCAACAATCAAAGCTGTCTCCACTGGTGCAAAATCTGTTCACTCTAAATAATTACAAAGATTTGTAAAGCTGCTGATTTCCTTGTCCTTTGAATTACAGCAATATCACATTTTTTTACTTCAGTGCTCTTACTTTTTTGGAAAAACAAATAATTTGTTCTACCAAATGTATTTGAATAAACTCAAGAACTGTTGTGTTTGCTGCACATTTAGATTGGTAGAATATTCAGATATTTGTGTAACAAGCTCTGACTCTTGTTTAAACAGTTCTCTGTATCAAAATAGATTAATGCTCTTGATCATTTGAAACCAAATTTTTTTTCAAATTCTCAGGAACAGGAATTATTTTTATTCCTTTTCAGTGGAGTAATATTCCATAAGCCTAGTAAAGTGTGTAATTTTTTTCAGATGCTATTAGGAATGGAGTTTCATATCAAGAACTGAAAAATAGAAGAGAACATTAGGTCTCATGAAGCATATAAGAAAAAGATAGGACATAAAATTTAGTATCTGAACAATGCAGGCACAGACTGCATGAATGTGTTATAAAGTGAGCAATGACTGAAGTAAATACCCATGTGATGTGGATGTGGGTCCACAGGGAAAACATCAGAAGGTGAGAATAGGGAAGACAATGCCATTGCAACAGAAAGGATGGTGTACAGACAAAATGTGTTAGTCTGAATACTAAAGTGTTATGTGAACACCGTGCTGGAGCTGATTCCTGTACTGCAGAGTGTTATGCTGTCATATGTCATCTGGGCTCCCTTTTCTGCTCACATTTACCATGCACATTAAATATTCAACTGCTCTTCACTGATGCGTGCAGCAATCCTGGCCTTGTGAAGAGCTTTCATGTCTTCCCCAGCTAGGACACATTAGATAACCCTATTGTCTTTGCATCCTAATTTTTTTGTACCTTATGTTGTGACACACATTAAATGTGTTTCATCCAATATCCTTTTAGAAGTTTTAGTTAAATCCTGTGTTCTGAATGCAGACTAATACAAAATAGCAAAGGGTATTAAGGCATTGTTCTGCTCTGAAAAACAACTGCAAAAATGGCATTGTGACATTCCCCATGACTTCCAGAGCAGAGCTGCTCATTTTATAAATGTAAAGATGTTTCTTCTTACCCCACATTTGACCTGGCACTGGAATAAAGCTGAGCCCTCTCTGGCTGCTGCCGTCAATGGTAACGATTCTGCCATGGTGGGTGATCTGCACTACACAAATGATGTGAAAACAAATAAACTCCAGCTTCTTCCCAGCTCAGTTACACTGATCCTGCCGGGCTAATAAAAGTAAAAATTTATTTCAGTAATTGAAATAATCTTATTTCAATAGACTACCATCAGACTGTAAAAGTTTACCTGTGCTGTACAAACCGTTACCCTGATGAAGGTTTTCTCAAACCTAGTCAGGTACTACAGAGAGTAAATCAGAAGTACCAGGAAATGCCCTATACTTCCAGCAGCAGCCGCAGGATGTAAGCGACATAGCCCTGAGTGTTTATTCCCTCCCACAGGCCTTGGGAGCCTCAGGAAAGCTGACAGGTGAGAGGTGGCTTTTGCTCACTGATAGCTCTGCTGACCCAGGGCTTGCTCCCTGCTTGGGCAGGAGTGCCAGCAGGAATGTCATGGCACTGCGGGTGCTGCAGGCGGAGGGCATCAGATTTGAGCAGGGATTCAGTCCTCTCTCCACAGGTCCTCAAGCACTGCTGGGTTCAGTGTGATGTTAGGACATGCTGGTGAGTGGTTTTAAACCCCTCTGATTTCCTGAGGCTGTATCATTAGCTGCACCTCACCCGCAGTGGACATAGGACATGGCCCTTCAGAGAACGGTGTCATTTTGAAAATGTTACACTGTCCACACCAGACTTTTCCAAGAGGCTGCAGGAGCTCTGGAGAAGACAGGAGTCACAGCAGGTACAAACGTGCTCCTCATCGAGGCCCCAGCCTGCTGCTCCCCAGCAGCTCAGCCTGACCTTGCTGCCCTGGGCTGCTCTGTGACCGTCCAGGAGAGCCTGGAGCTGCCCCCACGTGGGGAGAGCCTCTGCTCCCTCCCTGCAGGCTGGCACAGCTGCAAGGGGCTTTTCTGTCACCTGGGCACCCGCAGCTCCTCAGCTCAAGCTGTGGACGAGCAGCAGGTGAGTGGCCTGTCTGAAACTCAGGCTGGCAGCACTTTTCAGTTCACTTACCCAGCTTCACCTGTTCATTTTACCTCACGCCTGAGGCTGGCAGCTGAAAATCACTGTCTCAGTGTTGTCAACATTGGGCATTCATTCTTAGGGTAAGAATAAAAATTATCTTATTCCCTTAAAATATATTTTAATAAGAATTATTTTTTAATTTTGTGGTTTATTTTTGTTCCTCTGTTGCTCTCAAGGTCGTCTCTTGGGAGGTCTAGCAAAGTATCTGCTTATATGAGGCTGAAATATGTGTATAGGAGCAGAAAGGCCAGATATCTAGGGCAGAATTTTTCAGTTTGAAGGTGCTTCCAATATAGCTACCCTAATTTTCCAGTTTTCCTATTTTTTTTCCAATATTTCTACCCAATCTCACAAATGAAAAAAAAATTTAAAGTATGAGAGTGTCCTAACCATCTGCAGTAGGAAAGAGCATAAATTCAGGACAAGAACAAATCAGTACTGATGGCAAAGAGAACAAAGCACTTTCAGAGTTTTGCTATCTTTAGACAGAAACTGATGGGAGTACTGGCCTAGAACTGGTGCAGAGTGGAAACTTTAACTGCATGGGCTGTAATTGCCATTAGATCACTCAATAGGCCTTAAAACCTAAATACTGTTGATATTTCTGTGTACAAGGTAGAGGGGTGCAAGAGCAAGGCAGGCAGGTAAAGCCACAGTGAGACTGGGGGAAAACAGTCTGGTTGTTACATTCCTGATGTCCGTGTCTTTTAGTCAAATGATAATTATCCATTAATAGCCTCATAAGCATGAATATGTAAATAGCTATGGAATGCATTATTCATGAATCACCAGGCATTAATTATTGTAATTAAGTATCATTTGCTACGTTCATATTACTAACCCTTCCAGTTAATGAATACATTAGCTAATCACTGTAGAGCGATTCAATCAGAATTCCCTGTGTCTGTGCTATGGAAGCCTGAGAGAGTTTATTGAATTTAGATTCAATATTGAACATATCCAACATGCTTATCAGTGTATTCTTAATGACATTAAGTGTGAATCATAACCTCCAGTGCATGATGCTTGTCCTTGTGCCCAGGAGGATGGAATGGTACCAGCTGGAAGAGAACGTGGAAGCAGCGGTGGTGCAGCACATGGCAGCAGCTCTGTGAACCAAGGACAGCTTCAATTCTGGGACATGAAATCCACCTCCACTTTCAAGTCTCATGTATATTCACACGTACAATAGGAGAGGGGGTGTTATTTGTCAGAGAGTGCTGTCCCAAAGGGGCTGCTGGTGACTGTGTTCAAGGAACAATTCCAAAGCTCAGCTGGAGCTGCTTGCCAGCACCAGCAGGACACAGCCCTGGCAGGATGTGCTCCCAGTGTAATGGGGCTCAGGGCACTCCTGAAACATGAAGTAAAATGAACAGCCCAGCCCCGGATTTTGTCTTTACTCCTTGGAGATCCATTTCAACTAATAGTAATCTCAGTACCACAGAAAGAAGATTTGCTGCAGCTTTTATTTCATTGCCTTTTTAGGGTTATAGTTCTCAGAACCAGGCCTTGTGGGTTTTGAAGTAGAAATTTTAAATAATTTATTGCAAACAACAGTTTCATTATTTTTAGGGAGAATCACTAACTCAAGATATAAATATATAAGTTCAAGTGCTGAAAGTTACTATAAACAAGTAAAATGCCCTCTTGGCTGAACTTTTGGCTGTCAGGGCAGAAACAATATTTGCAAAGAAAGAATGAAATCTTATTTCATCACTGTTAGTTTGAAGCAGATTTTTTCCTATTTTCAGGTTCACCAATGTACTGTAGTCATGTGCAGTGAGTAAATGATTATTGCATCTAGTTTCCTCAGTAATCTGGGAGTAAGAAAATCTAAATAAGCATATATCAAGGATATTTTCAAATTCACAAACACATGGGCTCCTTGTAGTTAAAAGTGTCATAAGATACAGCTGCAGAGAGGGCTTGGTCAGAGCCTGGATTTTTAAGAGCCAGAGGTAAGAACAATGGTCAGTAAAGACAATCTGCCACTCCCTGGAGACACCTACTTGGTGAAAACCCCCCCGTGTATTTTCCAAACACAGTGAAGAAGAAGCTTTCATTCATCTCACAGCTGATGCAAATCCCTTTGCTCTCCCTTCCAGTGTCTCCCTCACTGCTGTCTTCCCCCTCTTTTCAGAAATCTTAATTCTGCCTCCAGCCCAAACACTGTTAGCTCTCATTACCCAGCTTTATGAATGACAGTCACTGGCATCTGAAAACCAGTTTGAGTCTCAGTATCACAGGGGGATCCATTACAGATATTACCAACATGGAGCATCACAAGCCATACCTCCAAAAATCATGACCTTGTTTTCTAGCTTTCTTTCATTTGCACGTCTTTTATCCCTCCTCTAATTCTGAGTATATTGAGATGACGTTTTCCCAACCTCTTCTCAATGCCCAAATTAGCAGGAGTGTGTTTTGATATTTCTTTTTTTATAAATACTGATTTTCCACAAAAGCATGAACTCAGCAGGGAGTTTGTGTTCTTAATTTAAAAAAAATCAACTATAAAAGATTTGAAGTACAATTGAAACACTGGAGATGTATGAAGATCTTGCTATTATATCTTAATATTAAACATGAATAATGGCCTTTTCAGCCCCTTGAATTCTCAAAAGTCTTAGCAATTGGACATTTTTCCAAAAAGGTTAGTACCCAGTGTCATTATTCATCCAGCTATTTTTTTCATGTTTGCTTTTATACCACTTTCCCTTTATTTGTCTGACACCTGCATCGCTTAAAAAAATAGAAAATTATTTCACTTAACCTGGCATTTGTTTATTTATTTCTTGACTTTTAAAACTAGGAATACCAAGCCTGCAGGAGTACAGCTGGGGTGGTTGGAGTGGCTGAAGAGCTTCAGTGGGAAGCACCTGCCTAACCCTGCCCTTCCAGAGCTCCTGGAAAACTCTGGGATGAAGCAACCTTGGTTGAGGTGTGGTGTTCCTGTGAAGTATTCAGAAAACATGGCACACTGAAAGCAAATGAACAGAGCCATCAGCAGGAAATGAGGAGCAGACATAAAGAGACAAAGGCAGAAGGTTTATTTGGTGTATAAAGGTAGGAAATTTATGTACACGTGCACAATGCAGTTGAGGATACAGAAGTACAAAGAGGAAGAGAGCAGCATTTCTGAGGCCAGGGGATGTTTCATGATGACAAGGCATTAGAGGAAGGAAAGAATTCAATTACAGCTGAGTGTTTTCAGTAAAAGAAAGAGAGAACTGATGCCCTGCTAATTGAGTTTAGAATAATAACTTGCATATTGCTGTAAATTAATATAAAACCTGTGTTTAATATTGCATAAACCCTCATATCAAGTGTCTATTATTGAATAGAAAGAGTATTGGAATCGCTATACAAATGGATTCTTATTGTTTTCACATTTTGGATATAGGTCTAATGCCAGACATAATGTTATTACATTTATTGCCCTCTACCTTTCTTCAACATTAAGACCATGATGAAATTTTTGCTTAATGTAGTTATGTGGAAACTGAACTAAGCCCAGTGAGAAAACAAAACCAAAGCAAACTTCATTATTTTCTTAATTATAATTATTTAAGGGAAAAAAATGGTTTGAACAGCTTCGATTAGTAGCAGCACTTTTTTCACTTGAACTTTTAAAATTTCTTATTTATTTGTCTTTGTCCTATTTCAGAATGCTAACTAGTTTTTATTTCAAGTATTTCTGATTAATTTTTCATTTTAATAATACTGAACTAAGAAATGTTTTTAGCTATGATTAAATGAAAGCTACAGTTTGGAATGAAATTCCCAACAAAAGATGCTTTATTTTAAATTTCCCCACATGAAAGCAATTTTCCAAAACTGTACTTTCACTGGAATAAAGAAGTTCAAAATGCAGTCTGATTTTGTTTTTTTTCTCTTTGCCTGTGTTCTGTAATTCCCAGTATTACATGTGATTGCCAGTAAGTTATCTAAAACTATATCTGATAGTATATATTATTTTCTTTCTGACACTACTACATTCATTTCACCTCCAGTGCATTCCCATCTAGTGTTTATTGATTGCTTACAAAGAGGAAAGGATTTTAAAAATAAATTTATATATATAATACAAAATTATTTATAATTATTTTAATAGGTGTTTAATAAAAAATTACCCTAATCTTTTTCAGGTATGATAAATCCAGTAAAGAAATGATTCTTGTGCAGAACTCTCATAGGTAAATACACTGTGCTTAATTTTCATACTAAGGCAGATGCTAGGAACAGGAATATGTGACAGGGATGAATCATAATTTTTTTTCCACAAATGTGAAAAAGTTTGTTTGGTTTTTTCCTCCCCCCTAAAATAGGAGTAGGGTTATTCACATCACAAGGTTGCTGCATTTGTGCGCTGAGTGGTACTCAGAAAAATAACAGACCTGGGGGCATTTATGAAAGGTGGAAAATAAAAAATAGTCTTGATCCACTGTCTGATCCACATCCTGCTGTGGCAAAACAGAAACATCCCACTTAGACACATTTCAGGGTGTCCTAATGTCACTCCTAATGGAGATTTAAAGGGGGGATTTGCTTTTCCTGGATGCACCAGGTCCAACCTGCAGCGAGTTAGGGAGGACAGGGACAGGTTTGAAGTGGGGGAAACTGATATCAGTGATTTCAAGGACTCCTCCAAAAGATCAATTGTTCCCTCTGGAGTCAGAAAACCTCCCAGTATGGTGTTAGTCTTCCCTATAACTCTGCTACCTGCCATATAGCTGATAACAAACCACCACCCTATACACACTTGTTCTTTCGAATCCTCTCTCGAGGACACTATTCAAATGACTAAATGGGATAGAGAATCTATGCAAATATAATAATGAACGTCCAAATAAATTATTACACCATTCATTAATGGGGTTTTTGTCTTAAAGAATAGTTAAAAACCAAAAAAAACCCTCCTTTTTACAAATGTTTAGTATTTAACAATGTATTTCATTTGTGTCTGCACTCTCAAAGGCAAATATGAAGATATTTCGCTATAATATTTTTGTTAAATCTCCTGGTGCTCATAATTTTCAGGTCCCTTTTTAAAATTCTTTTATGAATCCATGGACAACCAACCCAATTACCTTGCTTGCTTCTTAAGAAGGGAAAATCCCATCTTTTTTGGTCTGATGACACTGATCTACTAAGAAGTAAAACAGATTTACTTAAAGTTATAGAAATCTTTAAACAAACAACAAATCTGTGATTTCAAGTCTGAGACACTTACTGGGCCTTTCTTGAAGGAGGAAATGTTGGTAAAGATTAGGATGATTGTATTTTATCTCAGTATTGTACATTGAAGGTGTAGAGGCTACTGGAGCAGAGGATCAGGATTAGGGATATCAGTGCAGGATTGACACTAATTCAAATGGATGTGGGAGCCTCCTCAGCATGTTGTCAATTGCTAATCCAAACCATTACCTAATTATCCAAAAATATCCCTGATGATTTCACAGGTGTGAGGCCTAACTGCCAAAGGAACAGCAATAGACATCATGGTGTGTGATGTAAAAATAGTGACCACCTGGAAGATATGACTTCAGATTAGAATTCTTGAAGGCAGTGAGTCTGCCTCTCGCTGCAGTAGGGTTTGAATGCCACTCTCAGTAAATGTGACAGTTGTGGTGCCTGTAAGTTGTCCCACTGTTGCCCACTGGCAGTGTCCATGTGGTGAAATGCTCTGGTGAAGGTGGGGTGAACTCTTTAACATCTGCTAGCATTTGTTCTAAAACTAAATCAATTAACCAAACCAGATCTGAAGCGATTCATAGAAAAACCATTCAAAGAAATATAAAACAAGTTTTAAAACTCTGATATTTGTATTGCTTTGCTAAGCTGGTTAGTCAAGGCATCTTCTGCTGCATTAAAACAAAAAAGTTTAAAGACAGCTCAATAGTCTTCCTGATCACCCCACTCGACTGCTGGCTCATCATCCATTCGCAGAATGAGATAGGAGAGGAGCTGAAAGAGATTCTGCCACAAGAGCAAAGAGACAAAAAAGGAGAGGTCGCTTACATCGATCTCACAGCGGTCACCGGCAAAGTTCACGTCGCACAGGCAGTGGAACTTGTTGAGCAGGTTCTGGCAGAGGCCCCCGTTCAGACATGGGTCAGAGCTGCACTCATCAATGTCCTTCTCGCACCTGCAGGAGAGACTGCAAACAGTCAGCCTCAGGAACCAGGCACCAAATGCGTCCAACAGGCGCGGGTTTAATCCAGCAGCTTCGGGGGGAGGAGAGGAAGATGCTCTGGGGCACATTTCCACACGTGTTTATGGTTTTATTAACTAGCTGATGAGCCCCACTCAAACCCTGAACTTCCTGTATGGTTTCCAAACACAGACAGTTAAGCAGGTAATTTCATCCCTGTGAAGTACTTCATGGTTAATGGTGCTTAGCAAGGTGCAATGCAAGTTCTTGTGTGATCTCAGAGCCAGCTCTGGTGCAAGTCCTGCTGGCAGCTTGCTTGTCTTTTGCATTGTTCCAGGAAGCTGAGGGCACAGTTTCCTTCTCAGTAATCTGGATGTAAGTCAAGCAAATGTGTGTTTTTGCCAGCTGAGTGGTCCTAGAAATATTCACCTGCTTTTGGGGTGCGTTTTTTTTAACCTTTTTATTTCTTCCCTCAATTTGGAATGCCAATGGATCCCAGCACAATTTCCCATACAGTTGCTCTGAGATGGGCCCCCAAAAAGGTAAGAAAGGTGCGGGACAGGTTTCATAAGCCTCATTAAATGTTTTTGAGCTAATTCTGGTGATACAGGAATTTTGAGTTATAATTTCTCAAGGCATCCAATGGAAGGATAATAAGGGATGTGTAAGACTGTTTGAAAACTACTGATTTGGTGATTTTTTGCTCTGAAAACATTTTCTTTTAATTCCCTGCTCCCTTTTATCAAATAATGCTAACAGTTAATGAGTTATTTTTTCAGTTTATCAATTATTTTTGCAGGTTTATACTTGGAGAAGAATGTGAGAAATTCTCTCTGAATTATAAGGAATTGCTTTGTTCAGTCATATTCATAACCAAGCAATAAAAATATTAATCTTACATCAGAGAAGAGCATTTTTATATTAAACACTCTTACTCTACTCTAATCTAAACTTCTTTCAATAGCTTCCTTAAATATTCAATTATATTCATATACTTCAAAGTGCAAAGTTATTAATCCAATGGATAATAACTGTATAGCTATGAAATTACCTATGCAAATTTTTAAAAAGCAAACAACCTCTCAAATCTTCTAGGGAATCAGGTACATGAATCCAAATGAGTTTCAGGAACACTTAAAAACCTGATTCCCTTTATGTAATTTTGAAAGTTCCAGCCTGAATTACATGACAATTTGTTTTTGAGAGAGAGCTCTATCTCCTCTAATGGAGATTAATCTTTCCACATTTCCCTTTCCACCTGCTATTAAGTCCATTGGGATTTTTTTAATGTGGTCCCAAGTCAATTGATTGGCACAGAATTTCTCTATACTGTGCACCAGTGGCTTTCTGAGGGCTGAAATATTGTCTTAAAGGAAAATGCCTGCTTTATCAGTCTAATACATAAATATACAAAGGGGTTTGGTTTTAATTTTCTTATCAACAGATATATTTGAATTTGCTCTGGAAAAAAAGAAAAAAAAAAAAAAAGGGATGAAATGTTCTCATTTGATCTAGTGAGACCCCCAAGCACAGAAGCACTGCTGGTTTATGGTTTGGCAGCCTGGAGGAGCAGAGGCCAAATGGTCCATTTGAGAGGCTGCAGAAGAGAGCCTGGCTGCCACAGGCAGTTCCCTGCAGCTCACCGGGCACGGGCTCCACACGAGAACCTTGGGAACTGTAAAACAGAGATTACTGCCAGCCAGTGGGATGGATGGAAGGAAGGCTCATTCCCAAAGCTGCAGTTAGCAGATAGGCTGGCAGGGGAGGGAGAAGGAAAAAGTGCTTTCCTGCTGCCTCAAAGTCCCAAGAAATACACGCAGTGCAGAAGTGGCTATGAATATGCTTTTACATCTTAAAATTTTATTTTATTGTATCCTTTCCCCCTTGTTGAATATTGTGAGGTGGTACACAGGCAACCTGGCTGTTAACAGTGCAATTCAAGTGTGTCTGCCAACTACACTGTGCACTGAGTGGGTGGAAATCCTCATTTCATGTCTTTTATAGCCTACTGTACTCTTTCCACAAAATCAGTGGGCTCATACGTTTTTGAGAGAATGAAAACCTTTTGTTGGAAACTTCTCTGTGTTACAGCTTGGTCCTGTTGAACTTCTGGATATTATACTCTGACATAATGCTAGTTTCGCCAGGAGTATGTACAGTTTTTCCTGTCTCTCTATCCAAAATGCCCTTACCTGTTCAGGCTATGACTGGGACAATGCCTTCCTAAGTTTCTGCAGCACCTGATGCCTGCCCTGAGGCTCTCAGTCCTCCCTGCTCCAGAGCTATTTCAAGGCCAGTATTGAATGTGAACTGGGCTACCAGATACAAATTTTACTGTGAGGAAGGTCCCTCTGTTCCAGGCTAAACAATAACATGCACAAAGTGTTCCTTAATCTCTTCTAAAAGTAATCATTTTGTTCTCACACTTCAGCATTCAGTAAGAAAGCGTGGTATACCATGCCACCAGGTGTGCCACCTCTTACCATCCCTGGGATAGGACAGATTGTATATTCACAGCACAGACATGTGAAAATGAAACAGCTGTGCATATTCACGTCCCAGAGCATGTAGCTGGTTTAGGTATATGAGCAGGATACATGTGTTTCTGTCCCCACCTATGGAAAGGCAACATTCTAACTTGTCATATGAAAATTTTGAATAGAAACAAAGAAAGGCACAGAGAACCAAGACTGCAGTGCTGTTTAAGAATTAATATCTTGGGCTGGATTACTGCTGCTGTATTGGACTAAACCTTGCTGCATTCATTTATGATTTTTGTCCAAAATCACAATACTTCAGGCCCTCAGAGTCACTGTAGCAAGGAACTGCTGCATTTAAACAGCTGCTTTGTCTGTATTTCTGCAGAGGGCCGGCTGTTACCCTCTGGACTCTTTTGGAACAGCTTTTGGAAGAGGTGCTCCCCAAGGATGGGCAGGACAAAGCCTCTCACCGTTCTCCCACAAACCCTGGCAGGCACATGCAGCTCAGCTCGCCGCCGAGGTCGGTGCAGTTGCCGTAGTTGAAGCACGTGAGGTTCCTCTCTTCGTTCCCACACACTGTGTAAGGTAATCTTCGATACCTGGGCAAACAAGAAGGCAGCAGCAGTTATTTGCACTATCCTTGTTTCTGGATGTCTCCTGCTCTCTCAGCTGAAGCAGGGGAAGTCCAAAGGAATGACAGCTGGAACTCACATTTAAGACTCCCAGAACATGTTCTGCCTAACTTTTTTTTATTTGATGAATTTAATTTTTCTTTTCCAAATATTTACTGGCAAAATAATGATTCATTTATCATTAAAAAAAAAAAAAAGGACATCACTCTACTTACATTACTAATGTGGTTCTCTGTGATACCTAGACAGCTTACTATAAGAGTTCAAAAGAGGCAGACTTAACACACAAGATAAAAATACTGGGCCACCATAAGCCATCTTCAAATCTGAGGATGTCCTCACGGCTCAGAAAAAGTCAACAAAACCTGTCAATTTTAGTAATTATATCCTAAAAGACTGTAATTGGATAGCATGAAGATGATTGTATGCATCCTTTGGGCTGCAGCAGACTGGATTTGTTGGAGTCCTCTGAAGGAAGGAGAAGGACTTTGCCTTCTTGGAGAGGAACTGGACATGCTTAGAAGGCAGAATTTTACAGGTGTGCAGAGAAGGGCAATTAAAGGGAAAAGCCCACAGCCTTTCTAAAGGAGAGTCTGGGAGGAAGAGGAAACAGCAGTGAGCAGTGTCTGAAGCAATGGCAAAAGTGGGTTGGGTGGTGTTTGCAGCCATCAGGACTGAGAGTAAGCTGGGAGGAAAAGGCCAATCCGGAAAAGATGCTGTGGGTGGGGAGAAAAACAACTTATTTTCCTATTGTTATTTTCTCTTACCAACTCTGAATTCCTGTATTTATAGCTATAGAGCCCTATTACTGTAATAAAATACTGTTTTAGAGATTTAAAAACCTTAAGATTTTTTTTTCTTTTGAAAAGAAGATGTAGCACATTTATTTTTAAGCTCTAGAAGACTTGTAATCTTGTCATCAGAGAGCTCACAGGACCAATGCTGACAGCAGAACAGGGCAGCAGAGCTGTGCCTTGTTCCTTCAGTCCTTGTCTCATCAGTCTCTGCTTGAGCTGGCAGCTCTCCACTGTCTCAGTCCACATCTAATTGATCTGTACAACTTTCTGTACTCTTCATACATCGACTCTGCAGCCATGATTAATATAGAGACAGATGCAAAACATCTGTGTTTAAAACAAAGACATCAGGGATCTAAAAGCCCTTCAGAAGAGATCTGACAAAACCTTATGGATCAGTCTTGTTTACAGTACCTGCAAAACCTCCCTGTGAAGTTAGCAGCACACAGGCAGGAGTATCCATTGATCCCATCAACGCAGGTGGCACCATTCACGCACTGGTGGTCATGGCAGTCGTCTATGTCCTCCTCACAGTTCTCCCCACTGTAACCAGGCTCACAGCTGCACTCATGGGAGGCAATCCCATCTGTGCAGTTCCCGTGGATGCAGGGGTTTGAAGAGCACTCATCAATGTTGACTTCACAGTAGGTGCCAGTCCATCCCTCGGGACATACACAGCGGTAGGAAGTGTAAAAGTCTTCACATATCCCCCCATGCATACACGGGTCAGAGCTGCAGAAATCTACCTGCAAACAGCCAGTAAGAGCAGGGTTTGCCGATATTTTGAGAAATTGCTCCTCTTGAGGTTTTTTAGTAGGGATGTCAGCATTTTCAAAGTACGAGAGATAAATACCACTGATTTCTATGGTGCTCATGCACCCCCGCAGGCCATCCAGGCTGTCAAAAGCCTTGTCAGCCACGTAGATGTCTGTCTCTTCTCTTAAAAAATTGAGGTTTCCTGCAGCAGCTGTGCTGGTTGCCGTGTCTTTCTTGTTGTCTATATCCATGTGCCATCTGGAGGACTGGGACAGGGGCTCCACCATGGAGACCATCACTCGGTGCCATTTGCCATCGCTCACAGGCACTGAACTCGCGAGGGTCAGCCTGTAGAAGCTGTTGCCACTTTGCAATTGAAACAGGAGTTTGGAGTTGTGGATGCTGATGATGACAAACTCAGGCTCCCTCTCCGCATACAGCAGGATCACGTCAGTGTCCCTGGTTCGAAAGCCAAAGATGATATTGGTGAGGTCTCTGCTGATTTTCCCGTTGCTTCTGTAAAATATCGCACTGCTCCGGCCGCTGAACACTGCGTTAGCGAGACCTGTGCAAAGACAGCAATTGAGAAACCAGGCCAGTTTTACACCAATACCCGTGGAAAGATGTCTCTCCAGTGCACATGCCATGTAACTGCTTTTGGGTTTGCTGGAAGACAGTCAAATTCCACCAGTGTTTCAGTTATCCTGGTCTGCCCCTCATGGCTGTGGAATTTACAGGGCAGTGCCAGCATCAGCCATAATCACATCCAAAGCTTTGCCTCATCTCAGGTTATCACTCTAACATACAATTCTACATTACTGTTATCTCTCTATTTCAAAAAAACACATACATTTGTCACTTCATGATTGTTCCCTACGTACAGGCAGCCTAGTTATTCCCCATGACAGATCTGGATGGGGTGAACATTTCTTCCCAATTCCTTTTTTTTTTTGGGTGAGTCTTAAGATGTTTTATGAAGTATTTGATTGGATCCCAATTTCATCTCACTGATGCAAAAGAATGAATTTAATGGAAGTCAGTTGATGGAAAGTCCCTTCAAAATCTCTGTGAGCAGTTGTGCCTGTCACATCCAAAGCCAGCTTCTCCTGGTGGGCAGGCACTCCACAGCCCTGTGCAGGTGAGACTGGCAGGGTAGCAGAACTCAGCTCACACTGCTGTGAGTGAAAATTGATGGGCAACATTGTGGCAGCTTTATGGACATCTTCAAAAAGGTATTTGACATCTTTCATTAGCATGGTTTCTACTAAAATGCACTTACTCACTGGGCTGTAAATTTAAATGTTCTGAGGTTTCTGAGGATTTTAGACAGAGAGGAGGGACAGGAAGGAATGTCTTCTGTCTGTACTTCAGAAAAAAAATAGCTTTAAAAGATCTGAGATAAGATGGGTTTCTGAACTATCTCTGGGCTTAGTAAATCTTGAGGAAAAGAACCCTGGGAATCCCAGTATGAATTTATCGACTTCATGTCCTGATGCCAAGGCAGCAGAGGTGTAACTGCATTTCCTGGTGCATCAAATGTGGTGTCTTTCTCATGGAAAGAATTTCTTCAGAGGAAATCTTACTAAAAGAAAGTCAGAGTTTTTCAATATTATTCCTGTTTTTTTCAAATTCTCACAGACCAGCTGAGGTTTTTTTAGCAGAAGACACAAGGCAGAGAACTCACTGCCCAGGAAAACTTTTACTTTGTTATCCTGTGTTGAACAAGAAGAAGTTTATCCTGTAGCTAAGAATAAAACTAGTTAAAAATGCAGTTCTGTAGTGCAGGAATTTTTGAATATCTATTAGGGAAAGTCCCTACTGTTGCCACATAAACCAGCACAGAAATCTAAAGGGGGTGACCTTGAATCATTGATAGTGTAAATGGACTTGAGTTTAGCAGAAGGAAATAGTTCAGGTACTTTTCACTTCATTGTCTCTGAGTGTTTCTGTTCTACCCTAATATGCAATAGTAAATTTTATGAGAGAATGCATTTTTATGTTTTCATTAAAGACATCTCTGAAAGAAGGCGCAATTATTTTAATTTCAGTTACAATTTTAGGCCATCCTGCAATGCTGATCCTAACAATCTGCATAAAAATAGTATCATATTGGTCTGTCTATGACAGAGATCTTTAGTTGACCAGCCTTTCCATTCCTAAGAGTGAGCCATTCTGACAGCTTCCATCACACTGAGTGGGTATTTATCCTCCCTCACAGTTTTTTATTAGGGCTTTCTTTGGTAGCAAAATGAAGAAATATTTAATAAAAATCCCTACTTGCTCTTTTCAATTCCCACTCCAGGGTGGGAAGGAGAAGGAAAGTGGAGAAGGAAAGAGATGTGCAGGGTGGCTAATGATCCTAAGGTAGCTGATGGTCATCAGTTTTCAAAGGGACTGCTTGGCATGCAGGTGCTTCTTAAGAAGGCACTGCTTGAACAACTGTACTGAAGGTATTGAGGTGACTTTCTCCAAAGCTATTCAAGATTTAAGAAAATTAAATGATGCAATGGAAGTTTTGTAGCTTGTCTTTTCAGGAACATGGAGAACATTCTAGGGTTAATCTAAGACTGGATATCCTCTTATCTCTTTGCAGTGGAAGTGTGAGGCAATGTACTGATCTGTGGGACAACATTGACTAGTTGGGCTGAGTAAGTCAAAATCAAAGCTCCTGTAAACATCAGTGTCTGAGTCAGGGGTCTGGGGGAGATTTTCTGGGTTTAGTAGGGCAGACTCTTCCCATTAACATTACTTAAAACGGACACGACTATTATTTTAATACAGAAGTAACATTTGAATGAACTTTAAAGGCAGTGAACACTTTGTTGCAAGGAAATGCTGCTGAAAATGTCTATTGCTATTGATCTCCAAAGATGATTGAAGAGCTGAACTGATTGAACAACTGAAATGTACCTACATTCAAATCCTTGGTGCACCAGCTGGCATTGTGCTTCATGAGGACAGGGCCCAAGCTCACACCACTTAACTTCCTCACATGCCTTCCCCACTGTGTTAGGGGGGCACGTGCAAGTGAAGTCATCCCAGATTGAATAGCACACACCACCGTTGTGGCAAGGGTTGGACTATGGGGAAAGAGAAGAGAGATCCTCAGTATGAATCAAGGCTGTTGGACACCCAGCTCTAGGCATGGGGGACTGTTTGGCAAAAATAAGTTTTCTTTCTATTTCAGATGGAAAATTATAAAGACCTGTATTGTGACAGTAGAGCATGTTCAATAATTAGTAAAAAACCAGTATTCCAATCTTAAAATAATTTCATTCTCCCTTATGCAAACACATTTTGCTTCTGATACTCATCATATGTAGCGTAGCTTAACAAAACTTGCTCTTTTTAGCATTTCCGCATGTTTTTCTAATCTGTCATTATAATCAAATGATGTGTGGGAACATACTAAAAACACTTTTAAAATTCCCCATTATAAGCATGTGAAAATGCTCTGAAAAATGTCATTCTTACCTTGCAGAGGTTGTCACCAGTGCAGCCTTGGGTGACATTGATCAGAGTTCGGTTGATAAGAGTATTCGGTGGATTGGTGATGGGGAAGAATTCCAGCAGCTGGTTATTCACTCTTACATCTTGGATACAGCCCTTGAAATACCTGCCATTTGTGTCAGTTTCTTTGTTATCTGGTAGGCCTCCAATGTAAAGAATATCCTTACTCTGGATGGTTAGAGCTGGAGTAGAAATAAAGCCTAGGTAGTGAGAGGACTGGAATAACTCCATCTTATTTGGTTCTATTTTTAAGGTTATTAAGTAAAAGTTTCCATCGTTCACCAAGTGTTTCCCTAATAACTTCATGGAATTTGGAGCTAGCATGGTGAGTTTCCCACCTTCCAAATAGACTCTTATGTAGAGGTGAGTGCTATTTCTCAGAGCCAGTAACAAGCCAGAAGGTTTGCGTGTTCGGACAAACAGTGATATGATGAAGATCTCATTCTGAGTGGAACCAACAGGAAAAGCAGCATAGCCTGAGGAGTCCTCGGATCCAAACCGGCCTGGAATGTACTCTTGAGGTTAGAGATATGGGAGAAGGTAAAAAAACAAAACAAAACAAAACAAAAAAACAACAAAAAAAAAAAACCCAAAAAACCAAACCAAAACAAACAAAAAAAAGAAAATAAGAAGAGAAGGAAGAAAAATAAAATAGTTAGGGCTAAATGACAAAGGAGCCAATGCAATGATTAAATAACTAGCTCTGGTGATATTTATGTATGGTAGTAAGATATGCTTCTATTTATGGATGAACAAAGACCTGGTCCAGCTGTAAATAGCTTCTGTTTCAAAATTCCTGTTGGCTTCCATGGCTGTAGCACTAAGCTCCAGTGCAGAACCATATGTTATATAATTGGGCACATTTTTCCTCTTTATCATGCTCTGTGTAATGCTGTGTTTTCAAGTAGTTAAACAAGGACAGATTTCTACAGTTTCCTGCATTGGTCCTCAGAAAGATCATTTTAGAAAGAAGCTACCTACTTTGATCCTCTGATGACTATGGAAGATAATGCAGTTCTGGGACTTTGTGGTATTTTTTGCACAGATTCCAAACACAGAAAGCTGCTGGGCAAAGCCCTTTTGTGTGAATAGATCACCTGTGTGGTGCTGCATGGGCTCCCCAGTTCTCTGACAGAGTTTTTGTTGCTGGGGCTCAACATATGCTCACCTATATCAACTTGTATCCAGCCATGAATCCTGCTCAGTCCCTGAGCACCCACAGAGCTGTGGGAGAAACATGATCCAGAATCGAGCAAGTTTTCTTTTCTTTGTGCTTATCAGTTAAAATGATTAAACCAAACCCATCTGTCTGTCCTTGACCCCTTATTTTCACTAATGATTTTCAGTCTTTTAAGGATACAAAATATGTAGCCAAAACTGTATTTTATTCTGATGAATCATCTCTTTAAAGAACAACAAAGTGTTTCTATTTTTACACTATAAGTTTTGTGATCTTGTCCTCAATATTACAGACTTCCTGCCTAAACAGTTTCAGAAGCTATTTTTCATATATAAAATTCCTAGAAAATATAAACCAAGCTTTTTTTAAATGCTCACATAGCTGAAGATTCAGTTGTCTATTGTGCAGTAAAACTCCTGGAGAGGATGTCATGGGCCAACTTTCTGCCTGCAGAACGACCTTTTTTAATGACTGCATTAAGAAAAATGATGAAAATAGGGGACTGACCATGAAGCCCCAACAGACTCTTAAGAGCCACACTGCACTGCTATGGGGCATGGTCATATTATTTAGCAACAGAAGTAAATCCCATACTTGTTCCTAAACAGACAATTTCTTAATTTAAGTTAAAATAGTTTCTTTCTATGAATAAGATTGCCTATATATCTACATCTACTCGTTAAACAGACTTAATGCCTCAAAACACCAATTTCAACAAATAATTATTTCTACATACAAGAGTTTTAAGTTATATCTTCTCTTAAGGTGGAACTGGAGACTGTGACACTTTTTTCATGAGGGTAAAAAGAAGAATTCTGCTGAGCTGAGGGTTCCACAACTGCAGCATTAGAAAGAAGCCTTGATCTCCAGAAAGGTATTTCATGTTTACAATTACCTTGTCACATTTCTCTCTATTTATAAATACACACATTTATCATCAGCCTGATCTGTTTGATGAGATGACTAGCATCACCTTGGTCAATATTAACCTCTTGGGTCACAACATCTGGATGTGGATCAAAATGAGTCAACATCTGCTTGTTATTTTGTATATGTAGAGAAAATATTGCATCTTGTCAATACTTGGCAGCAACTTTTCTTCAAAAAAACACTAGCATTTCTTATGTCATCCTTTACCACGAGCCTCCCCCACTCTGCCTCTTTAGAAACCTGCCACAGTCTTTTACACATGACATATATCTAGAACCTATGTACCAAAATGGCACGGTGCCACGATTAGCAAGGAATATTGTGGTCAGCAGGAACGAAAAAAGCATGCTTTCTAATCATTCTCAACAGTTCTAACGCCAGTATAAACTGCTCCTGGCCCTGAATGGTTTTAATTTTGATTCATATAAGAAGGCAAACTTATTTCCCAGATGTTTTCCTATATTCAAAAGTTGCCTTCCAAATCTTTGGATAAATTACAGCTACACTTCAAAGAAGTCTGTTACAATTACCTCTCAGACTTTGTCATATTGCAATAAAACCAAAAGGAAAAACTATTGAAAGGTATTGATAAGTATTAGGTAGAGCATGCAAAATGAAGTTGTATTCAAACATTTGAAACGTATTTGAAGGCCCAGCTTTCTGCAGCACTGCATTCAATAACCCCTGAGGCCAGTTGTTCAGCTGATGTGAATCAAGTAGCTTCACTGGCAGCACTGCAGCCACGCCAGTTTACACCAGTTTAGGATCTGTCCATTCCAATCTGACCATGGCTCTGCTGTTGTGTTTAATTTTTTCCAGTCCACTTGGCAAATATATCTGCATAAATATACTTATGTGTGTGTATACGTGTACATATGTATATATATATTTCTTGCTCCCTAAAAATTGCTCTGCTGACTATGTGTGGATGAGGGAGGCAGAGGGAAGGGCATGATGAGAAGACTTAGTCCTGTGCAATTTTCTTAAACAAAACTGCTTGTCTGAAATCCCTAAAACTTTGCCTGGGGAAGGATTACACAGCTCACCCCAAAGCATTCCAGAGGGTTGCTGTATTTACAGCTCTAGGGGGCTTCACCCAGCAGATGCAGCAGGGAGCTGGACAGGGACCTCCTGTTGTCCTTCCACTTGGCCCCTGCCTGCACTGCAAAGATCATTTGTAGCAAGGAAAGTGCTACAGGCATCTGCAGCTTTTGTGCTCCTGCTTACCCCTGCCATGGAAGCTGCTGGCTGAGATGAGCTCTTCTGCTCACCCAGACAGGGCCATGTTTCCCTCTGGTCCAGCAGAGGGAACAGCAGCTCTCTGGGAACAGCAGCCTGCACTGGGCATTGTGCAGCCCCACCTTGGGATCAGCTGAGGGATGAATGGACCCTCTTTCCAGCTGCTGAAGCCCTGCCTGCTCCTTGGGCTAATCAGATTAAGCTAAGAGTATAATCTCATTCATTTCTTTTAAATTGGAATCTGTCTTTTTTTAGCTTACAGTACTTTTGCTTGCCTTTCATTGCCTTAAATGAATCTCTTTATAAAAGCCTAGACAGCTCAAGGATAAAATTTTCAAAGAATGCTTTGAAATAAGTCTTCAACTCGAGGTGACTTGCTTGCTTCCTAAATTTTACTCAGCATCCAGAGAACTACAATGTTTCAGAGTTTATGGAGTGCTAAGAGCACTGAGAAGACTTTAAAACAAGAGGAGTGGAATCCACCAGTTTAGCCTGACTTTTTTTCTTTTTGTCAGGCTGAAAAGCAGCCTTCCTGGGAAAGTAACTAGAAGGTGTGCCACTACTAACCTCTTGCACTGGCTCACCACTCGACATGAAGCCCCAGAGATCCTAAGGGTCACGCCGTTTCACGGCCAGGTAAACGGGATGGTTGGTGGCCGTGTTTTCAGCAGGCACATCAAATACAGTGCTCCCTTACCTGCTGCACAGTCTGGCCCTGCGTAGGGCCGGTAGCAGTCGCAGTGGTAGCTCAGCCACAGGTTGATGCAGCGTCCCCTGTTCTGGCACGGGTGGGGGTCACACCAGTCCCTTTTAGCACATCCTGTCCTGACATTTAAAGATGACCCAGATGACACATTCTCTGGAGTAATAACATTCAAGTCTATCTCAATATCCTGAAGACAGCCTACAAATGAAGGTGCAGAATGTGTATTAAAGGTGTTCTGTAGAGAGTTCCCCACTGGTAAGCCGCCCAAAAACGTGCTCTGAAACGCAAACATCACCAGCTCGTTATCTATCTTAGCAGATGTTTTATTGAGACAGGACTCTACACAAGAGCTGTCAAGCAAATTAAGAATAACAGCTCTTGCCAAGGTTACCTCCACTGAATGCCATTCTCCATCACTGACATTATGTGGAATATGCAAAAGAGCCTGTGGCTGATTATTGACTTGCACGGATAAGTGTAAGTAGCCGTTCAGTAATTCCAACTTTGCAAAGGTGTTTTTCTCCCCTCGGTGAAACAGAAAAGCTGTGGGTTGCACAGTTTGAAACCTTAGGTTTATATTATAGAAAAAATCCTTTCTGTGTGTCTGGGGATTCTTCAACAAAAGGAAACTATTTCCTTGAAAAGAAAATGTGGTTATGGTTTCACAGTGTATTCCAGTATACCCAGGTGAACATATGCAGCTGAATCCGTGTTGGCCATTTTTTAAATGTGGGATGCATATTCCATTGTTTTGGCATTGATGATCAGTACAGCCATGTAGAACTTCTGTACAGTTCCAGCCACCATAAAAAATCCCTTCTTTGTCTGCAGGTGGGCAATGGCAAGTGTAATTTCCAGGAAAATTCTCACAGATCCCACCATTTTGGCAAGGGTTCGTGTAACATTCGTTGATGTCTTCATCACAGTGAGTACCTGAAGAATAAACAAAGAATTAGGCACTCTGATTTGAATAACTGGAGCTCAAAAAACCACTTTTAATTATGTGTTTTATTAATTTATCTTTTATTAGAGGGGAATGCCTTGATAAATAGATGATGGACAAATAAAAAATATATACTTTAAATAGAAAAAGGCCATTCAATTGTCATGGTTTCCTTGTGCAAAGTATTATGTAAACACCTAAGTGATAACCACATTTTGGAGAATAGAACCAAGCAAATGCAGAGTTTTGATATGGATAATGTGGTGAAATTAAGATAAAAGTAATCAGATGGGATCAAGCAAGAAATTGTTTCCCACATATCCTATGGTAGCAATTTAGAATGCTTTATTAGGAACTGAATTATCAAATACAAAACCCCCAAGAGCTGTTGCTTAATTCCTATCCATAATATAGTATGGGGATGAGCTGGAGGATGATCTGCTGGTCATTCCTTCTTTTATGTGTTCATTCAAACAGTGTAAGAACTACAGACTATTATTCCTGGTCCCATTGGAAACATCTTGGAGCAACACTCTTCAAGTGACAGTCACAGGACTTAGAAGTGATGTTGACATGGTGGGTCAGGCTGACAAATGCATGAACATGCCTGCAAAATGTATGTACTGCAAAAAGTATGTACTACAGGGGAACTTTTTTTACCTCTCCTCTATACAAAATATAAAGCAAGAAAAGATTAAAGGAATATCCTCTCAAACATCTCAGAGGTTGATTGGTGATGAAAGCGCTTCTGCAGGAGATTGTCAAGACAGTCTCAGATTTCCTCTTCTTCCATATAACGCTTAGCTTCTGATATATCTGGTAAAAGGAGAACTCCTCATCTCAACTCCATTGTAACTGGATTGGTGTGGCCTAAGTGGGTCTGCTGGATCACACTTCACAAACAAAACCAAATCTGTTCCTCTTATAAAACTAATCTATTTACCCCTCAGGTCTGCTGTTCATCTATAAAAGTAACCTCTCCCTTGAGCAATCAAGTGACCAATATGCATGCAGTGGATCAGGGAAAATCTGTTTCTCATCTCCCTTGGAAGCAATCTAAATATCCATATACTTTTTTGATAACTCATGCTAAGTGTAACTCTTACATTTCCACTTTCCTTCATAGTTGTCTTAGAGAAAAATGAGAAACCTACTTTGCAGGTAGTTTTCAAACTAGCACACATTAAATAGGTAACTTTTCATCCATCCCCATGGCAAAACTGCTGCCTGTAAATCAGTGAGATGTGCGGAGGCTCATGGAGTGGCAGCTGGGTACACCAGGCACCATACCTAGCTTTATGTACAAATTCACATCAGGCTTTATTTCTCTAACAAAGCACAGCCATTCCTCATGGAAAATTATAGAGCAGCATTCAGCCACAATGAAATGCTTCAAATAGCAGCAGATAAGTGTAGTTGCTCAGGCTAATTATTTGCTTGCCCACTTTATTCTGTCACAGTTGTAACTGGGCCCATCTGGGAGACTGGTAAGTACAGGAGAGCCAGGAGGGAACTGAGAGCTGGGAACTGAGAGATTTGTTTAAAAGATGTGCCAGAGTGAAGTGGTCATAGCAGGTACACCAAAGACTCTCTCTGCAGCGATCCAAGTCATTCATCAGTCCTCAATTAAAGCATACAGACTTTCCCCTTGAAGCTTCAGGCTGTGGAGCACAGCTAGTGCCATCTCCCTGGCCTGGCAGTGGGGTTTTGCTGCAGCAGTCTCTCTGTGTTTTTCAGGCAGGCTCATCCTTATTCCAGCGAGAGGTGTCTGTGTATACCTTAATGTGCAGTGGCATCTGGCAGAACTGCAACTCATTGGGGCTGACTTTCTCCAAGTGAAGTGCAGCTCCCAAACCGTTCCTGACTGGGGGCCAGAGCCACGTCTGCTTTGTCCAGTTTGTGACAATCTCAGTGCTAGCAACTTGTCCTGCTTTTGCTATTCCTGTATATGAAAAGTGAAGTTACTGTGAGCTGTTTGCTGTTTTGGTCAATGTTTTAGTACATCTCCTGCCTGATACTGCTCCCTTCCCTGCTCTGACATGGAGAACAATGTGTCTTTGGGTCTTTTATATAACTCAGTTTTAATATGGTGGCTGTGGAAATGAAGGTCTCTTTGGGGTTTTTGTATCAAAGATAAAAATTAGTTCAGCCCACAAGCAGCTGGATCAGGTTGTGCTTAGCCCTGTCATAGGGCTTCAGAGTGGACAGACTTTGCTCAAGGATTTAGAGACTGGGAGCCCCTGTGAAACCTTTCATTAAAAAATCAGCATTGTGAATGGCTAGATCCTTAGTTGTTGCATTTTCAACAATGTGTGGTGAGTCTCTGTGTGTTACTTTATTATCCCACAGCACCTGCCAGAATTCCCTTCGCCTTGTAACTTGTGGTCCAAGTCACACTTTGCAATAGGGACTTGCCTGTGGAAAGGATGATACAGATGCATTTACCTTTACAATAATCTTTAGTGCCTATGTTGTTCTCTTCTTCATCAGATAAGCCATAAAACTAACAAAATTATTGAATGAGAATGCTGAATTTTTAAAAAAAGATTGTATATTTTCTATCTTTAAATTTAGATATGACTTTGATAAAAGAAATCATCAATATCCAAAAAAGAAATAAAACTAGTTTTATGATGAGCTATTATTATTATTATGTTCTTTGTCTATAGAAAATTATTAGTATCAGTTATTAAATATAAAGCTACTCATGTAGAGCCACTTAAATATATAGATTTCATAGTCATTTCAGTGTCTCAACACAATGCTTATTTTTTAAGTAATGATATTAAAAACACATTGCAAAATATTTTTTATCAGGTTGTGCATATAGATATACACGTGTATGTGCTTACATATATAGGCCTACTATTTCATAATAAGCTTAGCACAAGCACAAATATAGGTCACACCAAAAGACAAATAATAATTCACTTTTTTCATGTCAAGAATAAATAAATCAGCTGTTCTTGCAAGTGGTGTTGATACTGCTTGTTATCTGCCGATTGCTATGCAAGCAAAGACCACTGTCAGTCAAGATAAAAGCACTCTAGATAAAAGGATTAGTCAATATTTATAGAACTGTATAAGCAGTTCAAATAGCTCAGGTTGGAGACATTAGCATGTAAAAAAGTATTCTCAAAAGATGTAAGGCATACCAAAACAAGAGCAAAGGCACCCATTTTTTTTCCAGTGGTTACATGCATTAACTCAGCTAAGCATATTCATGTTTTTAAGGAAAAAAGAAAAGTAGAATCATACAGCCTTTTCCCTTCTAAATATATTACACCCTGACATAACATTTCAGATAATGTGAATATTTTTAAAGATGATTACTTTTTCCACCCGTGAAGTTGTTGGGTTTTTTTTTTTCAAAACAGAGATGAAACAGTTCCTTTGATTCAATTTGATAGCATCACTCATCTGTCTCCTTTTTTCACTTACACATTATTACTATATGGTGGCTATTTTCTAACTGTTAACCTCCTAATTAAACTCTCTCTTTCAAATTTAGCAGCAAAGATTTCCTGTGGAAGCAGGATGACAAAAGCAATTATTCAAGCATAATTCTGCTGAATGCCACTGATTTTCCTTTGGATTAAACAATTATAAAAGTGTTATCCAAATTACGTTTTTGATACACACCTTTAGCTAGAAATCTGCTTACAGCCTTTTGCCTTTCCAGTCCCCTGACACTAAATAAATACCAAGAAACTACAAGCAAGCAATCTGGATAGGTTCTACACATTCAATACAGGCTAAGTGCACATTCAAATTCACAAAAAAAAAATATTTACCTGTAAACATTGTCATTAGAATGATGTAAACTTGTATCCTAGTTGCAAGCATCTTTTTCCGCAGGAAAATTTCCGAGGGAAAAAGATCGTTTAGCACTTAAGCAGTTGACAGAGTAAATTTCTGTAAAATTCACAACAGTTCTTACTATAAAGGCTTCCTTTCCAGGATTAGCTTGCTCCACTTCTGTACCTGCTGATGTAGTCTGATGGTGTATTTTGCCCAAGCCAGATCAACAAGGCTTAAAGTAAGACCCATTAAACTGCTTACACAATAGATATGTATCCTATTTAAATTCTTTTTTCTCCAAGTTCGTGCTCACTCTGAATGTTGTTTCTGTTTCAAAGAAATGTATCTTGTTAGGATCCATTCAAAACTGATTGGTCACTTTTTTGTTGTTTTGGTATTGTTTTTTAAGACTTTTTTTTCCTTTTAAAAGGTTTGGTAATCCAGATCAACTCTGTCATGGTCACTGTCATTCAGAGAAACTGTACATCTCAATAAGCAGATAGAAAGGATCTAAAATTTGATCCTGTTTTTTTATTTATAAAGTATTTTTGTTCCATTTGCTCTCTCTACTTAATGGAAGTCTGTGTATCTAGATTTTTGAGTTTGCTGAAGAAATGTAAAAACTTATTTACTAAAGCATTTTTTTTCTTCAGCTCTTGAGCAGCACATTTTGATTTAGACCAAATTTAATGAGGGGAAAATTGAGTTCAGGCAATTTAACTACTTATTTCTGTAATGATTTTAGCAGCAGACATTATTTATTTCACTTTCGTTTATCAATTTTTTCTTCTAACTAATTTATTCACTAATTAGGAAATTTCTGACCTTGTGTCACATTTTGGTTCACCAAAAGACTCATACACAGAACACAATTTTGGATTCATTTAATCTACAGTTCACAATTGCTTTTATGGAGATGCTCAGAAAGCTGCTGCTTCTTCCAGCCTCTGACACAGGCATCAAGTGAGTTTTCTTATAATACATTTAAATACTAAAGGGTAAAAATTTCACCCACGCTCTTGGAAAGGTGAGTAAGGCAGCTTAAAAACAAAACAAAAGTTCATTTTGATAAGTGAGTGTGAATGCACCTGATTAGTAGTGTTTACTAGACATCTCATGCTGCAGTTTGATATTTAATATGCACTTTATTTTGAATATTGCAAGAAGAAGCTGGAGGCTCTCGGTAGCTGTCACTGCTTTTGCAGTGTGACTGTGACAGCAGGACTCTGAGGGGAGGTTATGAGCAGACACAAAGGGGACAACAGGTGGGGACAGACATCTGCTCTTACAGCTCAGTGACCCCACAGGGCTGGTGGCACACTGAGACAGGGCAACTTTGGAGCAGGGTATGCAGCAAATGTCCCAAAGCTGTGCCAGAACCACTGGTGGGAGTTTGAACAAATCTGCCAGGAGCAGAGATTCTAATTACAGTCAGATATTGTGTTTAATAACATTTTCATATACAAACCAAAGAGAAAATTCCATGTGAAACCACCATAAAGCAGGTATAGAACTTGTGTAATCCTACCTAGAAAGTAATTGTCAGAGGTTGCCTGTCAACCTGGAATTTGGTTATGGTTTGGGATTGTCCTGGCTTTGCTCTGGTTGGTGTTTTCATAAAAGATGTGGATGTTGGCTCAGAAAGCTTGCCTAGTAAGTTGTCTGATGAAACAGGGTTAAGTGAAACTTTTGATTTTTTACAGATAAAATGACCTTTATAGGTGAACATAAGAAATTGGAGAAATGGTCTGAAGAAGATTGTATTCAATTCTGGAAGAGCTCACTCAGTTTCCATAGTCTCAGGCCAGAATAATTAGCAATCAGGTGGAACAATATTTTCAGTCTATAATGCTTCAGTTTCACCGAGCCACTTCAAGTGCTGCACTGCAAGGAAGATTTGGATCAATTAGAAAGAATTTAAGGAAAGCAATGAGAAGGACCACAGGTCAAAAAAAAAAAGGCTTATGAGAAAAGGTTAAAAAAGTAGAGTTGTTCAGTCAAAAGACAAGCAGAGTAAATGGGATGTAGTAATAGTTTTCGGTGTAAAAAAGAGCACTCTGTGCCATGAGACCACAGGAAACAGGTGAAAAAGTCACAGGTTGGCCTGCACAAGGAACACCAAGGTTACACTCTAAGAAAATATTTCTAATGATAATAAGATGACAAAGCCCTTGCATATGATGCCTACTGGGAGCCATAAACTCTATTGTGGATCCTTAAATACTGGTTAGAGACAAAAATGCAGTGAGACACAAGCCAGCAGATGCTACCTTAGACCCAGAGACAGTCCAAATGATACCTACATGCCCTTCCCTTGCATATCTATTTTTCCATGGTTTTGTGCCTCCCTAGAATGAAATAATTCCCAGCAATTGAGCTGTAGGTGTGTCAAACTATACCTGCACATACAGGTATCTCTGCACATACAGGTATCAAATGCAAGCAGGAGTAAACCTTAGAGAAACTCAGAATTTAGCATCCCCTTTCGAATATACTTTATGGCAGACAAAGAGTTTGCAACAGCACCTCCTCCACCTGTATTTTAGAGTTTTGGAAATGTCTGTTATAAAATCCTACCCCAGGTGCAAACAAGTCTCTCTTCAAGGGACTCATTAATCCTGAGGCCAACAGAAAGATCTGGCAGAGCACATACTCTTCAGGGCCCCAGGTTTTAGCAGACAATCATGAAAATTCTAACTTTGCCACATCTGTGCAGATAATTGCAAAGAGATAATTACTTTTTGCTGGAAGGAGGAAGTGCACATTCATGAGTGAGTAAGCACAAGGAAATAAATTGACCATCTCTGTGTCATTGTAATTAAACCCCATGCTTGTGGGTATAAATCAGTCTCCATGCAGGTCAGGAAGGAAGTTTTACTCTTATGTACATCAGTGCAGAGCAAGGGAAGGGTATTTCAATGGATTTTTTTTCACCTATTTTTCTTCAGTAAAGATACTGAACTTAGTGTGACCAGTGCTCTGATCTTGCATGGCAATTTCTGTTGCTCTCCTGGCAGGAAAAGCTTGTCTAAAATGAAGGACAGAACACAGAGTAGAGCTGGAGCACATGGAAAACAGGACTTTTTAAAATAGTAGGATAATAAGCATTTGTTAACGTTGGGCTAATTTGCACATGATACCTTTCACACAGAACTCTGAATTCCTAAAGTTGTAAGACCTTTCTAGTTATTCCTTTATTGCAGACAAATTCACTACTCTGCTATTTTTCCTCTTGCCATTTGAAATGTGTATAAAGTTAATACTGGCTAGGAAAAAAATTAAAATAGAAATAGGGTTGAGTGGCTTGGCTTAATCATTAAATATGTCACTCTAGCTGAGGGATATGGAATTCATAATGTGCTACATTCAGAATGGCATGCTGTAATTCAATCTTTTTAAATGTTGCTGGCCCGAAGCTTCATAGACTAGTTTGAATTTTCAGTAAAAAATGGATTTTTTAAAGTAGTAAAAACCCCCAATCCCTTAATCTCTTCAATCAGTAAAGGTTTCTGAGAGCAAAAGTACTTGGAAATGTTTTTCCACTTGTTCCACGTGTTTTGTCACACCTAAAATAGTTTTCATTTGAAAAGGAAAAAAAAAAAAAAAGAGAAGAAGAAAATCATGTACATGCCATAGGTGATTAGTTGTTTAGTGAGATCTGGTGTGTTTATTTTATTTTAGGAATATTGGAACCAGCCGTCTGGGCTGGCCTTGGCTGCAGCTCCGGGCTGGACGGGGCAGCCGGAGGGCCCCGAGCGCGGCCACGCGCGCAGCACGGCCGGGTCAGGGGACGCTGCCTGGCAAGGGCCAGCACCGTGTCCTGCCAGGGCAGCGCAGCCACGCTGCTGCCTGTAGCCTGCACCTCCAGCCCCCACTTCAATTTGCACAGCCAGCCATGTGGATCCAATTGTGGGATTAGGGTCTGAACCTGGAGTAAAGAAAAACGCCTTGAAGAAATGTGTCCCCGCGTGGCACTCAAAATGAGTGATGGAGGCAAGGAAGAAAATCAAATGGTGGCAGCCCAGTTTTCCCAGGCAGCATCCTTCTGGAGTAGCTTTTCTGGCTGCACAAATGTGTTGTAGCTATGGCCAGGCTGACGGTACGAGATAGGAAGGGGAAAAGAGAGGAGGGAAAGCACAACTGACAGGTTAGAGTAGAGAAAGGTGATGGAAAAAAGCCTAGGTAAGATTTTGGGGACTAAAGAGATGAAAAAGTAGTGAAAGATGACTGGGAAAAAGGAAATAAAAATATGGGAATCAGTGATAACTCCAAAGGTACTTGTGTTGGCATTTGAGACAGAATTCTTGTCAGATGCATGGGCATTTCAGGACAGTAAGAAAACAGAGTATATGCGTAAGGGCATCCATCTATACAGGATGTGTGAGGGATGGTAAGAAAGGCTGTAGATCACAGACAAGGTCTACACAGAGATCTGAGCTAAAACTGAGAGTGGGAAAAGGAGACCATGGGAGCAATACCAGAGACAAAAAAAAATAGAAAAAAAACCATCCATAGATATATTTTTGTAATCAAACATCCATGTGAACTGGAGCAGAGAAGTCAATTCACAAAACACAGAGAGAATTAGGACTCATAGAAAAATCTACATTGAAAGGGGCCTTCAAAGGTCATCATCTGGTCCAGTGGTCCACTCAAAGGGTCAGGACATCATCCAGAGAAGAAATTGTAATTGCAGATTTCAGAGAATTTGTTATTTTATCCCTGATTCTGGACCAGATATTTAGAAGCCAAAGAAAGTTCTGCTTTCCAGTATGGGGTTTTTCTGGTGTGCTCTGTAAGTTGGAAAAAAGAGTACGTGTAATTAAGGAATTTTTCATGTATTACCTTTTAGAAAACAGTGGCAAGACTGTCAAATTCAAAGCATTAATGATCTGATTTGCATTTTCTGTAGATTTATGAGCTTGTACATTGAGATGATGCGTGTGCATTTGAACTGAAATACATCCAGAGGGATCTTAAAACAACCAATACCTTTGAGTTGTTTAATTAGATCATACAAGATCATGTTTCACTTGAAAATCTGTTTGGAGCATATGATTCACTTTGGAATTAGGAAACAAATTAATTTTCTGTCCTACAAACACTTCAGGGCTTTAAAGAGTGCTGGCTGTTGATGAACACACCAATTGAGA
This sequence comes from Motacilla alba alba, assembly GCF_015832195.1. Lineage (NCBI taxonomy): Eukaryota > Metazoa > Chordata > Aves > Passeriformes > Motacillidae > Motacilla > Motacilla alba. The sequence goes on from NC_052023.1 coordinate 22,222,965, forward strand.
AATGTACTCAGTGTCTTGTCTCCCTTAAAAGGGATTTTCTACCTTGTCTCTTGCTGGCTGTCTCCTATTTGTTTTAACTGAGTTAGGCAAGCACAGCCACTGTGCTGTCTAGTGTGAAACGGCTTCTGCCCTGGAAATGGCACTCTGGAAAATTTCAGCCATTTGCAGGATTTTCTCATTTTGTTATAACCTAATGTGAATTTCCACAACATGCAAAAGTGACTGTGTTTACATAACTTCATTGTCAGTCCTTACTGAAACAAACTGAAACAGCCAGAAGGCCAGAAAATCATAATTTTAATAGGGCCTACAGAGTGTAATTGAAAATGGAGATATGAGAGTAGAAAAATGTAAAATATGAATGAGTGAGTGCACATAACATGTTTATGCTGTGTGTATTTTGAGCTGTGCACAGCATAACTGTATAAAGAGCATGGCTATGCAGTGTGTAATCACATTTCTCTATTCCTAGAGTATATGTTTACATTATTTATTATCACTTTAAATACAGAAAAATATCCAAGCTTTTTGTGCTGAATTATCTACTTTTTATTATTTTTTATGTGTGTTTTCTTTCCTGGGTAAGCTGTGACAGGCTCTAGAGCAGAGGTAGATGCAGAAGACCTGAGATTTTGGGCTGTGATCTTTCAGTCCCGGTCTGTGTCAGTGGGAAGGGCAGAGGATCGTACCTCTTTTCACTTCAGCAGCAGTGTTCATTCCCCTCATTCCCGGCAGTGTTAGTGTGAAAACTCATCTAAATGGTGCCTTTGTTCATCCTAGGTTTCATATGCTTAACTCCTCTCCAGGCTGGGAAGACTGAGACCCAAGCTAGCTTCACTTTTGCCTGGTCACATTTCAATCCTGATGGCAGCGGGACAGCATGGACCTCAGCTAGCACTGTGTGTGCTTGCCATGGAATCCTGGCTGCCTGCTGGGGGATTTCCTGGAGCATGTGAGATTTAGCTAGATTAAATCTAGTTTTTCTGTGTCTTTATGTTCTACAGTTCACTTCTGTAGCTGTGCAGACTTTTTCACAGTACAGCATTTAAATAGGTTTCTTTATTTGGTACTACAAGCAGTGATTTTCCATGATGTTCTGGCCTCACAAACAGGTCTAATAACAGATTCTGAACCCTCTTTGTTAAGAAAAAATAGTGCCCATAGGACAGAGACTACAGCCATAATTGTATTGATCATTATAGTTCTCTGTATTAGTGTCATGTGGTTAGCACAGCCAGACTCGAAGAATTACAGCAGTGGGAGAGCAATGTGAATCAGATCCACCAAATCTACTTCTAGCAGTTAATTATCAGCATAAATTAGCTGTCTATACTAGGTTTTTTTCTTCTCTCCAAGACTTTTTATTGAAAGTGCAAAGCTCATTGTCAGCCAGGGAAGGAAAGTGTTTTCCTTAATCTGGTTCTCCTTACACAATCAACAAAAGTCCTTTCTAAGTTAATTCAAATATTTTTAAAGGGATCAGCATCCAGGTCATCAGTAAAAGGCTAGCTTAACTTCTTTGAAATTCTCCTTATACCTGAAAAAATCAGTCCAGGCCCCTAAAAAGAAGCAGGTTGTGCCTTACTAGAGTCACCTCTGAGTTTATTTCAGTGACAATGAACAGACATAAAGATATTGGGCTTTATCACCTGTTCCTCTTATTAGCAAACACTGCATAATTAAGAGCTAGATGCTACAGGGAACAATTAATGTAAGAGCTTTTATGTAGTATATCACATTAAATTAGTTTCAGTGCTCACTTTATCAACTTATTTTTATTACTCAAAATCCCAACATATTCTTTATGTCCTTGAGAAGACCTTAGACCTGGGACTCATCAGTGCTAATTAATTGGCAGCAAACTGCAAAACTCCTGAGTCCAATCATTAAAGCAATCTTTTTATTTATTACAATTAAAATGGGAACTGCATATATATATATATATATATATATATATATATATATGTACATTTGTGTATACAAAATTAGAAAGAGTTTTTTATGCACCTGAGAGTTTGTGCTGTGGAGATAGGCAATCATCAGGAAGCACATGAAATTCTGCGAAGGGATTCTCCCTCCAAGTCCTGCACCTGGGAACAAAAAGCTCATCCAGCTGGCAGGAAAGCAGCTCTGAGCAAGCTGGGCATGAGGCAGATGTGGGCCTGGCAGCAAAAAGGACCAACACATTCCTGATACTGTGTTGGGAACTGTGCTGCCACCAGGTCAAAGGAGGTAACTCTTCACCTCTGCTCAGCACCAGGGAGACCCTGCCAAGCCCAGCTCTGCTCTCCCCAGGTACAAAAAAGGAGCAGTGATACTGGAGCAGGTCCAGCCAAGCACCCTGAAAGAGTTGAGGAATTGGAAAATCTGTTAGGAGGAGAGACTGAGAGAGCTGGGGTTACTCAGAAGTTGAAAGGAAAACCAGTTTTAAAGGCAAGAGATAGCCTTCAATTAAAATATAATATATAAACTTCACCCCAATTCACCTGTTCCTTCCCTTTGAAGAACTGTGTATTGCCTGACCTTGTGAATGTGGTTGCTCTCATGGATGGAATAATTCTCAAGACATGGTCACATAAGTGTGACTCTCAGCTCTACAGATGTCCTGCTTTCAATTTCAAGATGCTGTATCTTGTAAAATAATTCTTTTCAACAGCCACAAGTGGGAAATCTGACACATAATTGTACTGTAGAAGCTAGGAGTTAATATTAGGGTTCCTCACCCCATTCCCCTGTACGCAGGCTTGGCAGTGTTAATCCAGGAAGGTTTAGAAGATTATGTGTACATGACAGGCCTGAGGATTTCCATCATCGTGATTTTCCTTCCAACTCTTTTTTCTGAAGAGCGTAATGACCTATGACAACTAAGCTTTATTCTCTGAGGAGCCTGACATTGCTTCTGTTTAATGGATCAGACAGTTTGTGATACATCAGCTCTAGACACTTTCTTCCCCATGTCAACCTGGGGTACCTCTTCAATATTTCCCATCTGTGCTGACCTGTGTGATCAAGAGGTCATGTCCTGAAGTCAAACCCAGAATCGAAACACTCACTCCTACCACGGGCCAGACTATTAATGCAACCCATTTAATTTACATCAACTTGGAACTTGACATTCAATTTCTCAGTCCAGAAGCAATTATTTTTAAAGGAACATGCCAACAATATTGCTTGGCTTAGAATGGTGAAAGTTCAAAAGGGTAAAAAACATTTCACACCATAAATAAAGAATTGATTATACTTGAAAACAAAGTTTGTAATTACTACTGACATTTCTGAGCCTAGATGAGGTGCCTTTTATGCTTTAAAAACTGATGTCATTCCTGCACTGGCATTATGGGAACCTTATGTAAGGGTCTGAAATAGTCCTTTGCTGATATTTTAAGTACAAAGAGGAAAACATGAACATATTGCACAATTCCTGGGTCAAACACTTTATTTTTTGTCAAGAAGGGGTGCAAAATTCTTTTTGGGTACCTCCCTTCAGCCCAATAGTCTGTGAGCAGGACCACTGGCCTAATTAGTAAAAGTCTTAATTTATTGTTCTTGTGTGAAAGCCAAGCCTACGAGCTAACAAATTTTAACTAGGAATAGTCCTGTTTGGATCATCAAATTAACTCTTTTCTACTCAAAACCATGGTGCTTGTTTTCTCCATAGCTTTTACAGCCCTGGGTGGACTCTGCATGTCTGGCTGCAAACAGTGGTCATCACAAAGTCTTTGGGAAGCAGCAGCTCCCAGATCAGGCTGCAAGGACAGCCCTGGCACAGCAGAGCTCAGGAATGTCTCACGGACGCTGGACATGGACAGCATTTCTCACTCCCTCTGCTGGCTCACAGGTACAGAAGGGGTACAGAGACCTGGTTCTCAGAGCTCTGCTGGTACCAAAATGCTGATTCCAATCCAAACAAATTGCATGTTTTCCCAGCATCTGATACTTTTTTAGCAAGGTAATACGAGGTTATGATAAGCTGTGTAAAAACTTTAGTTTGTAAACAAAGTGATGAACAGCATGATATCATTTATATTTATATTATAGCAGTTTAACAGCAGCCTGCATACTTTTTTATCTCAATATAGGTCAATATTGTCAACATAACGAACATATTCAGGTTTGGCATGCAAAGATCATGCATTTCCCACTCTCAGAGGCCAGGCATGCAAAATAATTACTTAGTAGTGAAAGCCAACAGCAACTCTCCTTATTAGCCAGCATGCTGCAAATTTTGCAGAAAGGAATGAAGACAAATCCTTGATTCTCACCTCAAAAAAATCCAGCCAGAAAACTGCACCCTTCATAATAGCAAAAATGAAAGTTGAGGACCTTTTTAACTAGTAAGGCTTTCTCTAAGCAGAGCAATAAAGTACTCTGAATTAGCTGTTATGGATGTGTTTACACATGTTTGTATTTCTTTGTGTATTAGCACATATGTGTGAAAACACATTTATTCTACATGCACATGGTTCAGAACTACCAGCCCATGTGCTTTTTCCTGACTGAACTCTACCAACTTCTCCCATGCCACTCATGAGTTCCTCTGTTATGTAGGGAAAGAGAAGTAATGCCTCTTAAATGTTTGGCTGTATAATTTAGTGTATTTCCAATAAACTGGATTTTAATGGGGTTCACAATGGTGACATTCTTAAGGCTTGTTTTGAAATCATGTTGAACAAAACACTGAACTATTAAATCAGGTAATTTTGTTTATCACTTGACATTTGACCTTAAATATGCCATAAATTAAAAAGTATTGAGAAAGTAAAATATATTACTCCTACAGCACAGGTCTTCTTTTCACTGTCTACTTGCCAAGCACTTTCTCCAGAGCAGTGAAAGCTGGATGTCTAGACATAAAGAAAGTTCCTTTCTGTTTGGGCAGAAATTGTGCATCTGCTAAACTTTGCAATTTGCCTGTAACTGGACCAGAACAATGCAGTCTTACACAAAGCAGTGCTAAAAAGCATATGCTGTAAAATAACTCCTGAGATGGACAACCCAATTCCGAAGGAGATGAGCAAAGTTCTGCTGTCAGTTTGGTGTGTGCAGTACCTTTGATTTCACACAGGTTTGGTTTGTGCGTGGTTAACACTTAGACAACACTTTAAATTCAACTCTCATTAGTGGTAGCCTGTGCCATCAGATGTGTAGCACTGCTGGGCTGGGGAAAAGACAAGAAAGAAATGAAAAGGCCACAGAGATTCTTCAATAGAGAAACACAGAACTGAGCAGGTTCATAAGCTCAGTCAAGAGGTGGCAAAATTGGATTGCAGAGATGCTATAAATACATGAGTTATGCCAATTAAAAAGGCTAGGAAAGGTTTATCCAGAGATTTAAGAAAGAAATCAAAAAGGTAAGCAGGCTGTGCTTGAAGAAGGTCCCAGGAGGAAAATTCTTACTGGATAGACTTGATTTAACAAGTAGTCAGTCATATGATGGAATGACCCACCAAGAATGAGTGTCAGGAAAATAACAGGTGTTTAAAAAGCATTATTCTTGATGCCAAACAATATCCAACTGCTTTATTTTTTAATTTTTTTTAAAATCATTTTCTTCCAGGTACTGGACACATGAATTCATTAAATCTAAGGACATTATCTGTCTGTGTGTTGCAAGATCCGGGAGCTTATGGATTAAAAGACATTCATCCCCTCCTCCTTCCCTTCAAGGAAAAAGCTTTTCATGCTAAAAAGTGTTTATGTGCAACACTGTTTAACACAGAGAGATGTGCCAGATTCAAAATATCCACTGCTTCCAGGCTCTGTCAATCACACTGGACTACATTATACAACTTAACATATCAGTGCAACTAGAGAAAATAGATTGTAGTAATGATGGGTCAGCTGTCAAATTTTGAAGCATAAAGCTCTATACATGTTCTGAAAATAATAATGGTAGATGCTTCCTAATGTTTGAATATCATATATTTCTAACTAAAAATAAAAAATCGAACCCAAAGCATCTGACCTTTGTGCACTCCTTTGGTGCTGAATAATGCAGAAGTGATGGCTGACATCTCTGCATTCCTAGCTGCAACTTGCAACAAGGAGAGAGATTGTAATACATATTTCTCATTAAAAAATATACACAGGTATATCATAGCTCTAAATATCAGTCCCAGTGCCACCAACCAGGTTTGGGAGCTAATTCTGTGAAGAGTTGTCATGAAAAGCTTGAAAGCTCATTTCCTAATGATCATGATTCAGCTTTTACTAAATTTTAACATAGAGCGACATTACCAGTAAAAATACTTTTCTGTCAAAAACTTCCCTTGTGTAACAGAAATAACAGGGACAAGCTGAAATTCTCAATAAAGCCAAATTTTATTTCACTACAAGGAGTCCTCTGCATAGTCAGTGCCCATGCTAGATGCATAGTTTGTTTCTAGGATCTGAAACTATTTCAGTCTCTACTTGGAGCACATTGATTGTGGTTAAGTGGATCTGATAAGGATGTACAAACACATCCTTCATGAGCTGTGAGATTCCACTATTCATCCAAGTAATGTCATTCATTATGATCCTATTGGACCTCATTCTATTTTTCTGAAGTGCAGATAATACCCAAACATTCCAATTCTAGTGAGTGAAACCCAAGCTGCAGAATATTGTAATCACAGAAATGTTTTCAGGTGTTATTAATAACACTTAGGGACATATGCTACTCTTTTCTGAAGTGTCTTCCACCAAATCAGGATTCTTTGACCAGTGGCAAACACTAGGCAACCATTACAGGGAGAGTCAATGCCTTCAAGCAATAGCTCTCACAGTCTGCTGCCATGCAGGGGGCAAGTTAAGTCATAAGAAGATTAATTTTTGCCAAAAAAAAAAAAGCTATTAGGCTTTCATAAAGTGTCTCAAGATATGGGCTGTTAAGGAAAGAGCTGTCATGAAAAACACAAGTCAGTCTTAGTTGCTGTGGTGATTTATATGGTGAAAGAATGTAAAAATTACACTTTCTTTTACTAAATGGTATTTCTTAAAATTGTTCAAGAGGAACACTACCTGCAGCAGAAATGAAATTGAAACGTCCCACTAGTTCTGTAATGGTAACTGATAAAGGAATGACAGATTCATAAATTCTTCCAGCTACAACCCAGTTTCAGTGCTGCCCACAATGTTCTGAGGTATTGCTGCCCTTGCATGGCCATTACCTTACCGAGTGTGTGAATCGTGAGCTCAGCCTTGGCTTTCCTTCTGGAGAGCTATCCAGAAAGAGGAATCACACTGTGATTACTAACAGAGTGCTTGGTCTGCGAGCTAAGCATGTGACAAATCATTAGTGCTTATTGCAAAGAAAGCAGTTTGATTGTGAATGAAGAGACAGGCAAGAAGCCAGGGAGCATGCCTCATCCTTGGGGCCTGAAAGCATTTTCTGTCCCCTGGAATACACCACGGACCAGTGGTAAAGGACACACTTTGTCTTTCTAAGAGAATATTCTGATCATTTCCAAAAATTAGGAAAAAAGAAGACAAGGAAGAACTCTGTGGCAGAAATAGAGGAGGAGCCAACTGAGAAGGAATCAATTCTCATGACAATGTGGACATCTCCTTACCAGGATGCTACTAACTGAAGAAATGTTAAATAGTATTAGTGGGTAGAATCATTAAAAGCTTGTCCAAATGCTCTTTCATGATCAGAGACTTTAGCAGAGTCGGAAAAGCACTTTAAAGTGCTAATTGTCTGTTTGGTGTAGGGTTTTTACAGGCAGTAGGTGCCTGCCAGGCTCTGAGGCATCCTCTGTTGGTCCAGCCCATGCCCATGGAGTGCTGGAGCCGCTGGAGACTGGCTGGGAGCACAGACAGGAGCTTCTCCTCCTCCTTCACCTGTGCTTCTGAACCCAGGGACATGTGGAGATCAGAAAGGTGGGACAGAGATGGGGCAGAGCTGTAGGAATCTGTCCAGGAAAGCAGTAACTGCCATGCTCAGAGAACAGCCACATTTTTCATGTTGTGTTGCACATCTGCCCAACACCACCAAGCTGGTTTTGTAAGGGAACATCTCACAGCAGTCCAACAGTGAAAAAGAGATCCTATACTGACTGTCAATGCAGTTTGGGCAGGGAAGAAATGTGTTCGCAGGCCAATTACAGCCTCTCTGTGGTTCCACAGCGGCACAAAGTCCAGAAAGAGAGAGAGATCTCAAGCCTTAATTCTATTTTTTCAGGAATTCATCTGTGTAGTGCACACAAATGTACTTGGAATTTTTCCTTAAACCAGCTAATTTTGATGGATATTTTATGGTATTGACATTTTCTTTCTTGAAAGTTTGCTTGTATGGGAATAATAATTAGCCAACAGTACCTCTGGACCTGTTGATTTTGAGTGCCTGTCTTGCCTGAGGGAGAAGCCTGAGTCCCACTGAAAAGAGGAGTGGTGTTCTTGAAAGCTTCTTAACTTTCAAATTGCTTTTTCTCTCTGTATTTTCTTCTTTTTTTATCCTCATTCTTTCCTTGATCAACTTTGTCTTATTCTAGAGTCTTGGAATCAAGAGAAAATAACCTTTTAAACTGTGATGACAGGCCATGACATAAAATGAATTAACCTGGTATAATGGAGGAATGATTAACTACCATGGTGTGAACAGCTGAAGGACAGATAAGGAAATAAATGAAAATAAAAAATTTGGATTTTGGAGATGAGGTCTTTATTATTCATCTGCTTGATTTAATTTTTGTAAGTCATATTGCTTTATGTAGCTGAGGATGGCAGCTGTGTGATCATTGTGCTGACGGTTAAGGTTTAAAAAATAAAGATGATGCAGAATTATTTTTATAGTTATAAAAATATATGTCTGTATTCTAAGCATCCCAAATGAGTGGTACTGTGTCTATGGTCCTACTCACTACCCATAAATAATATTTATGTCTGTCCCACACTGTCAGAGGCCAGGGGAGAGGAGGATGGCTGGCTCGGTCTGCCCTGCTGTCTGGTGGTGCTCTGCCCACAGCAGCACCTACAGACATGCAGGGAGATGGAAGCTCTGTGTGCTCTGTGGTTCTGTCACCCTGCCTTAAGTGCAGAATGAGAGCCCAAATAATTCAGTTTCTAAGTACTGGTCCCGTGTTGTTCCCAGTTCAGGGTCTGGCCTGAGGTTTTCTTTACTTAGCTGAGTGTTCAGCAGTCTCCCATACTGGCCATTTATCTGCCTCATCTTCTGGCTCTGGGAGACTGTTTCTTTCCCCCATGCATATGGCAGGAATTCAATATGCATACGACACTAGTCTGATCATATAATTTTCTCTTGCAGTAGTCCAACAGGCTGGGAAAAGGGCCAAGGAAATTTAAAAGGGAAAAACAGAAAACAAGACAAACGAAAAGGCCAAAAACCATTTAAGAATTCCTGATGCCAAAGCAAGCAGCAGTGCTGGTGGCACAGCTGGCACACAGCAGATAACAAGACAGCAGCAGTAGCCAGGCCCTCAGCAGCCAGCACTCGTGAGTGACAGCAGGCACCCTGCCTGCAGCCAGGGGAGTGGGCTCTGCTGCTCCCATCCTCACTGAGCTGAAGGAAAATTCATACACTTCATCCCTGCTCCCAGCACTGTCCCCCTGCCTGGGGACAGTGGGCAGCAGAGCTCCTTAGGCACAGGAGCAGGACCTGCCTGCCTGGCACACTCTCCGCTCCTCGGGCTCCGCTCCACTCTGGAATGTGTCACTTGGTAGACCTTGCAAGTTCAGGAGCTCTCTAATTTTGACATGGTGTTAAGTTTATTACAACCTGGTGAAATGAGTCACTACCAAATCCATAGCTCTGCCTTTCTCCTTTCTCACAGGTTTTCATGAGTGGAGTGAAAAGTTTAACCTTTCAAATAACAGCCTTTTTAACAAAGGTGCAGTGCTAGAGCAATACAATATATCCACAGTATGACAGGACACAGTTTTAGGGTAACTATTGCCTTTACCTCGCAGCAACAAATCACAAGACCTTTAAATGAAAGCCCAATTTATTAGAAGTACTGTTGTGCTAGGGGGCCAGCATGCCAAGGTAATATAAAAAAAGCTAGGGCTTGCTACTGCAGAAGTACTGAGACCTCTTGAAATCTGAGTATCCACAAACACTGATTTAAAAGGGAACAGAAGTTTAACCCTTTGTAGAAGCTGTGCTAAAATTTTCTGTCTTAGATCTGGCTAAGGAATATCTAATGTCCTCAAAGAGTTTCTAGCTGGGATAAAGTCTCCAGACTGTGATTTATGGATTTATTTTTAAGAATCAAATTGTCTAAATTATTTTGGTTGCAGATTTGATCCTTTTAAGACTTTCAGTAGGACTACTGACTATTTTTCAAGTCCCCTGAAAAATCATTATCTGTAACAAGATACTACCAGGTAATATGTATTCCTTTCTCCCAGTTTGTGAGGGAAGTATTTTAACCTGACATAGACATGTGTTTAAGTTCCATTATCTCCTGCCCTTAGATTTAAAACTGTAGTCCAAAAGGTGGATATTCTCAGTTTTTCAGTTCAGTTACGCTAATTTGTTTGTAATCTTATCCAGTAAGTTCGAAGATGCTTGTTACATATTGACAGCAATCCTCAGTTTGATTAGATCTTTCCACTGATTTCAATGGCTTTTGGATCAGGCCCTTGCAATGCAGGGTATGTGGGTTATTATTTCTGCATATAGCCTGCTTTGGTGAAGTATGATTATAATGTAATTATGAGTGCTTTACTGAGGACAGAGGCATAATAAACTGAATGTGGTTTATTAAATAAAATCTCTGTCCTGTTGCAATATGAATCTGAGGGGTTATATCTGAAGCACATACAACAATTCAGGTGTTAAGGCTGGAAAAACTCCTGAGTTACAGCTGCAGAAATGTAGGATTTGGGGTGTCAGTGAAATATCCAGATGAAAGGACCTGACCTTTTTTCCAGGTGGCTGTTAGTTCATCTCCATTAGATAAACACCATATTGTAAATGGCCCTGATCAAGGACTCACCTGCTACCTTGAATCACACTACTGCTATCAACTCTAATCCTAAATCTTCTTTAATTCTAATTTAAAACTAGGGGCTTATTTATCATTTGCCTATAATTGGAGAAATTGCTTGTCCAGATCAGAGGTGAACACTTCTAGTCCTGCCTAAAGGCTTTTTGTGCTGAAGCATCTGGCAAAAAGAGGCTGAGGCTCATTTTGAGCACTTTTTATTTTTAGGCTACCTGGGAGAAGGAGAAAGATCAGAGAGAAATGGACAGTGCTACTGCTAAAAAGGGTCCTGTTAAAGATTATGTTCTTCCTGCCAAAGTGTGAGCAAACTGTTTAGTAAGAATAACTATTTTAGTTTGCTTTTTTTTTTTTCCTCATGAAAGCTATGTAGATAGCATCCAACAGGTATGTATGTAACTAAACTTACTTATGGTTTTTAAAAATTTAATATAATCTGGATACTGAGTCAGGAGAAATTTCAGGGTCTCCTATACTGTCTCTCCCTCATGTTTTGGAGAGTCCTGCACTGTGCATGGTGAGATTACAGCTTGAAAATTGATTCAAGATCGATATATTTACATACATTCTGACACACCTTTTTTCAGACCAGTTAAGAGTTATGAAAAAACCCATAGAATCATGACCCAAATCAGGCAAACAAGCCAGGTGAAGGCAATTATTATGGAAATGAGAGGACAAAGGATGGTTAATCAACAAATGCACCTTTCTGTTTCTCTCACAGAGCTTAGACATTTTCACATTAGGACGAGACAGAAGGAAAAGAAACTGAAGATCTGGACATCCCTGACAGGAGGAGAAGAGAAAGCAGCGGCGTGGGAAGAGGTCAGGCTGCTTGGGACAGCCTGGGAGAAAGCCTGGGTGGAAGCCTGAGACTGGTTTCTTAGCAGAACAAAAGAACAACAGCAACACTTAGTGACAGGATAGGGAAGGACAGTTAAGGGGAAGGGCTGGAACAAAAACAAGTCTCGATGACACTTTGAAGAAAAATAAGTAGAGGGTTCAGAGCGAAAGCTGTGGTTCCGTAAGCTTTTGTACTTGTTATGTTGGAGACAGCAGTCATACATTTCACGTGACAAAGTTTATAAGCTTCTCGGGAGATGAATGGAATGAGAAACTGAAGGCTGATTAAATTAATATAGCCATTAATTATTTTTTTCCTTCAGAAGGGACAAGCGGGTGGAGGTAGAACAGTAGTGCAGCCCCAGAAGCCCACAATCCAAACCCGAGCGGTTTGCGGCTGGGCTAGATAGTGCTGCCTGCGGTGGAAACAAGGCAGGTCTGGACGCATCTCTGGCAGGATCAGAGCTAGCTGTACATTCGGCTCTTTTTGCCCTGAAGGACAGAGCTGTGCACACGAGTGTTGGTTGTTTTGCCGCGGGCGGTGGAGCGGTGCCGCCCCGCTGGGCCGCGCTGGGCCCTGCCCGGCGGGACTCCCCCCCCGGTCCCGGTCCCGGTCCCGGCCCTTACCGGCGAAGCCCGGCGGGCAGCGGCAGATGTAGCCCTCGGCCCGGTCGTAGCGGAAGGCCGGCGGCAGCCCTGGGACGAGCCCGTAGAGGCCGGCCCAGGAGCGCTCCAGGCAGTCGGCGCCGGAGAGGCAGGGGCTGCTGCGGCACTCAGCGATGTCCTCCTCGCAGCGGGAGCCCGCGTAGCCTGCGGAGACACGGCCACGGTGTCAGGGCTGGGACACTGGGGCTCCAACCCCGCATCCCGCCAGGGCAGCGTGCTCAGAGCTCCCTCCAGCCTGGCCTTCAGCACTGCCAGGGATGGGGCGGCCGCAGCTTCTCTGGGCAGCCTGTGCCAGGGCCTCACCACCCTCACAGGGAAGAATTTTTTCCTAATATCTAATTTAAACCTACTCTCAGTTTAGAGCCGTTTCCCCTGGTCGTGTCACCACATTCCCTCTCCATATTTCTTGTCGGTGCCTTTTAGGAGCAGGAAGGCTAGATGGTCTTTAAGGTCCCTTGCAACCCAAACTGTTCTACAGTTCTGTCATTCCGTGCGCTGTTCTTCTCTTCCAGACCCAAAATATACCCTGGGAATAGCACTGCACATGGCTTCAATTTGCCTCAGCTCCTTGCAGCTGCGAGTGTTCGCTTGCAGCTCCCTGCCAGGGCTTGGCAGCAGGACATTGCTGTGGCTACTCCACATCAGTGAGCTGAGCTGTGCCATAAAGGATTTGTTTGGGTCTTTTTTTAGGCAGTAACCTGAAGATTTGTGTGGGTAATAAGGCACTGCATTGTGGTGTAATACACTCTCAGGTTATGGGAAAGCAGAGGAGGGTAGGGAGTATAAATAATTCGGTGTTTTTAAAGTGTTTCATCTGGAGGTTGAAGTGCTGCAATGATCCCTGAATTCTGGAAAATGTGAAGGGCTCTGCCTAATTTTTCCTTATTTGTTGCACCAAGACTCGTGTAGTGCAACAGCACTGAGGTATTCAAGGCTCATAGTGCTGTCTGTGCTTCTGCATCCTCAGTGAACTCACAGACAAACTCCTTAGAGAGGCTTCTTGTAGTCTGTGTGCTGATAGAGTTGTGTGGTCTCAAGAGCACAGGGTCTGTGTCCCTACCGGGGTGTGAGGCCAGTTTGCAAACAGCTGGTAGAGAACACAGCCTGTGGGTTTCACTGCCACTGCCAGGCAGAATTTTTTACACTGGTTTAAAAGATGGGTTAGTAAAGACTAAAACCAGCATCAGCTGCAGCAGTGATGCAGGTGACACAGTTTGAAGGATTAAGTAACTGGGAGATGGCTCCCAGCTTTGACTTATCTCCTGTCTTGGCACCATAATGCCGGTGCCTTTTCTTTTGCCCACTTCAGCTGCACAGGAGAATCAATTCTCAGCTGGAAAAGCAAGCAACTTACCCAAAGGGTAAGTTTATTATATTTTTTATGTAAATTTTATTATTTTATTATATCGGGGGGGGGGGGGGGGGGGGGGGGGGGGGGGGAAGGGAAGAGTCTCTACTACTACTCAAGGAACATGCATAGGAGAACTTGGAGCTTACCTGGCCAACAGTGGCACGTGTAATTGTCAGCATGGTCCTCACAAGTGGCGTTGTTGTAGCATGGTTGTGACCAACACAAGGGAGTGCGGGTCTCGCAGTGCACGCCCATAAATCCAGTCCCGGTGCAGTTGCAGCTGTACCTGCAACACAGAATGCAATGTTCACTCAGGCTGGAAGTCAAGAGATCTGGGCTTTGTTCCCAAACATGTACAGGCTTCTTGTGTAGCCTTGGCTCGCGGCTTCCAGGGTCGAGTCCAGCTTGAGACCACCATCTGGTGCTTTAGGAGAAACCGCAGAAATTGGGAACCAACAATGAGCTCTTCCCTGAAGTATGTGATTTTATCTGGGGAAAAAGAACTGCTTGTGGGTTGGTTTTGACATAGCCCTAAGAATTACTGATCCTTCTTTTTTCTTCTTCTTTTATTTAGTTTTGGGAGAAAAAAAAGTTTGTGGCATTTACAACACTTTATTTTTTTTAATTTTATTTTGTAGGATTAACATTATTCACAAAATGAAAAGGGAGGAGAAAGTAAGTGTGTTAGTATCCCTTCCTCTTGGACTGGTAGAAATTGCATTGGCAGAAAAAGAAGGAATTTTTTTTTTCCTCAACTAAATGATTTTTTTTTTTTTCTCCTGCAAGCCAGCCTTTTATTGTTAGGTTAGAACAAAAATGTCAATTGCTTGCTTGGTCCCAATAACAACAGTAACACAGCTCCCTTTTGACAGCAGTGTGACTACAACATAAGTAAACAAACTAGTGTACATATAGAAATTAGCAACGTGCTGATATCAGTAATGTCTGGGAAGTTTTGTTTGCTTTTTTTTTTTTTTCTGGAGAGCTGAGTGCTATAAAAAGCATCATTCCTGTTTGGTCATCAAGTACAAAGTTAACATGTACATGTCATATGAAAATACAGGCTTTTGCAAGATACAAGTTGACCATGCAGGCTTGTTGTATGATCTTGACCTAAAAAAAAATAATAGGAAACAAAAATTTCTTCTTCTATTTTCTTTTATATTAAAGTGATACATCCTTATTGTACAATTGCATTCCTAGGGCATCTTGCTGAGCAAGATGTAAGTATACTTATTTGATAATTTCTGTGCTTAATATCCAAGTCTTAGACTTGGAGTAAACATATGAAGAGAAAGTGAAATTGTTGAACATAAAGCAACATCAGAGAACAACTGGCTCCTGCAGTCTAACAGACCAAAAAGTGTAAACTTTTTACTACACTGTTTAAGTGTGTGCATAAGCAGAAACTTCTGGCCGGCCAGTTTATTACTGGTGTATGGATTATTCCTAAATCAAAACCAGAGATTACTTAGACCAGGTGGCATTTGAATTTCAGATATAAAAAGTAATGAGGAAGATGTGAATCAGAAAAGTAAATTTCATTCTGAGGTATGTTCTCAGACCTGAAGTCTTCTGCTGAATTTTTCACACATTTCTGCCATGCACCTTCAGTGTGGTGCTGTTCAGCTTTGGTGAAAGCTTTTTTTTCTGCCTGTGTCCCAGCTGCTTTTCCCTTTGGTTCAGAATCATGGAGCAGGGAGGAATATCCAGAACTGCTTAATGTGCAGCCCCACCTGTGTGCCTTTTTCTTGGATATCTTTTAGCATTTGACATTGCTCTTGACCTTCAGGGATTCTGGATGATGCCCTGCTTGTGAGCAGGCTACAGCTGAGCAGGCAGATGGCTTTTTATAGTAAGAGTGATAATTTAGATACCCTACCTAGATTTTTTTTTGACTTCTTGTTTAATGTTCTCACAGTCTGCAGAAAGCAATACATGTAGGCATTCTTTCCTATGGAATTTCCTATGGACATTGGAGTTCCTGGAAATATTTCCTATGGAAAAAAGACATGGGTCATGCATGACATCCTCTATGCCTAGACACACCAGGTTTTGTAGTCCAGCTAAGTCTGTAAACTGTTGAGTTTAAATAAGAATGTTTAATTATGTGAAAATGCTTTTTTTAAGAGGTCAGCTTGTACTTCGTTGCATTCATGAAACATCACTGGAAGGTCAGTCTGAAATTGTAAGAGAATTTGGTTTGATGTTTTTATTTACAGCTTTTTTGTGCTAAATCCACTGCCTTGTACACATTTCTGTGAGAGCTGGTGGCAGACACCAAAGCCTCAGCTGTACTGTACATTACTCAGAAAAGAAAAACTCCTGCTTAAATACCACAATTCTTCATTTATCCCCAAAAATACACAAAAGAAAGGAGGTTGCTGGACACCTTTCTGTTTTGAATTGCTTTGTTGTCCATTCCTTTCTATCACACGACAAATACAGAAAGAGCTCCAATTGTTCTCCAGATATCCCGCAGTATTACAAGCCAATTAAAATTGGTCTTGCATGTACCTCAGATTTAAAAGCCAGGAGAGAAATGAGCAGGATTAAGTCTGGCCTGAATGAGCATCCCAGTTGCTCACCTCACACATGTATCCTCAAAAGGCTCCCAGGTTACCACACAGGTCTGAGTGATTCAGGTCCAAGGTGACCCCTCTCAATGCTGTCGTGCTTTAGCTGCACTGGAAATAATAAATTGCTTTGTCCTGCTCAGAGCCATTCAGTGCTGCTGAAAAGAAGCTCCACAAGGCTGGTGCCATGTCACCACACTGCACAAAAACTCATTCCCAGAATATGATCTCTTACCCCCTTCACTCAAGAAGCACACCTTTTGCTGACATGACTTCTGGACTGATTTTTGGGGCACCAAAGTCTTCAAATCTGCTTTATAAAAACTGGAAAATGCACAATAAAGGACAAATCCTCTACTGGCAAGAGGAGCACCTGCATGAATACACTGGGGAACTTTCAGACTGAGCTTACACACATATTTGTATTCAGTTTGGGAAGCTCGTGCTGAGCCAGAAAATCCAGTATGGGTGAGTGAATGCCAGAGCTCTGCTTGGACCTCTGTGTGGGGCCAGTAACAGTAGGGAGTAGGGGGAGAATCTTACTTTTCCTTTGCCTTGTATTCGCTCTCTCTTTTTTTTATTTTTTTTTTTTAATTACTATTGTTATTTTTTTGCTCATGGACTGCAGGTTGTTTTGGACAAGTAGCTGTTGTACTATATACCTGTAAAGTTTCTGACACATTTCCTAATGATATCTATTACTATGGTTACAGATACTACAGTTTTTTTCTGCCTCTCTTCTAGTCCTTCTGTCTGTCAGTGTGGGCAGCTGCTGCCAGCAAATTCAGTCTTATACACTCTAACATGTTTCTTGGAAACTAAAGTTTGGTAAGCATTAGAAACAGAATTAATATCTAAATGACAGTACTAACACCCAGAAAAACAATGCATTGTAAATATCTGAAGTGCAAATATGAAAAATACACTTCTTGGTCAGTCTTTGCCATGAATATTTTGTTGTCCTATTGGCTCTGACACTGGACTGGCACTCTTTGATCGTTTTCAAATCAAAACTGAAATTAGTGCAGGACCAAGGAGTGAAGTCTAGAATGTGGAAGGAAATGAGCTACCAGGCCAGGCAGGCTCCCATAGTGTTCCCATCTGCAGAGGCATCCCAGGAGCGCCTGGCTGAGCCCTGCCCAGGGCTGGCACACCTACCCGCTGGGGCACCTGGCTGAGCCGTGCCCAGGGCTGGCACACCTACCCGCTGGGGGCACCTGGCTGAGCCCTGCCCAGGGCTGGCACACCTACCCGCTGGGGGCACCTGGCTGAGCCCTGCCCAGGGCTGGCACACCTACCTGCTGGGGCACCTGGCTGAGCCCTGCCCAGGGCTGGCACACCTACCTGCTGGGGCACCTGGCTGAGCCCTGCCCAGGGCTGGCACACCTACCCGTTGGCCCCGTCCGTGCAGTGTCCCCCGTGCAGGCAGGGCTGGCTGGAGCACTCGTCGATGTCAGTGCCGCAGCGGTCCCCGAGGAAGCCCTGTGCGCACGAGCAGGAGAAGCTCCCCAAGGAATCGTGGCAGGTCCCCCCATTCAGGCAAGGCTGGGACAAGCACTCATCAATTTCCACCTCACAGTTCGTACCTTCAAAAGCAGAGAAAATAAACCCCAGGCTTAGGAGACAGCTTTGGAAATCTCAGCAAGAATTGGCTGAAGTACAATAGTCACATAATATTTTTTTTTCCTTTATGCAGTTGCCTGGTTTTTAAAGGCTTCCTCCTCAATGTGCTTTGCACAACTAGTGTTTTCAAGATTTGGCAGAATTTACAAAAGAACAAGCCAGTTGTTTTCACAAGAATAGGTAAAATAACTTTTCCTGTTAGCTTGAACTTGGAGACAGGACAAACTAATTTTCAGTTTATTCAAACAATGCTACTATCCTATTTACAGAATATAGAAGACCAGCAGTTTATTGATCTCATAAGAGTCCATTTAAAATTGTCCATTTAAATGGACAATTCAGTTTTTTTAACTCATTGGGAAATGTTTTGTTTAGCAGTGGATTATTGCTTAATTTTTTTTTTAAGGCTTATCAACATGCAAGTAAAAATGGATCTGTGGTGCCATGTTTGCAGCAGGTCAGAATCTTGGAGCTGCTTTTCAGAGATAACTGCTAGAAAAAAATCAGTTCTCACATGATTTCACAGCTATTTGTGATAGTTGGCAGGTTAAATGTACACTCATTTTTCTTATCTCTAGCACAGACCAGGAGACACTAAGAAAATTTAATAACTAATACCTTGCAGCTTTGATTATTTCAGGGGTTTGTATGCTTGTGCACTTACTTCATGTTTGGAGCAATACAGTAATATTTTCAAATATTATTCAACTGCCAAGTCGTGTTTTTTAGCAGCTGCAGTATCAGCCACAAAACAGATGCAAAGTGGCAAATTATAATGAAGAAGCTGCTTTGAAGCTAATTTCTTTTTTTTTATTTGGCTTGTCGAAGTAGCCACAGTATTGAAAAGTTTACAGGGGAATTTCCTACTTGAAAGAAAAACTGCAGCCCTGAGAATGGGTTATTTTTTTTTCCACTTTTTGTAAAAGTGAAGTTTTCAGTACAAGATGATAGGGTAGACTTTCAACAGAGGGAACAGGCATGTTTGATGACAGGTATCACTCTTGCAACTTATTTAGGAGCTCATATCTAATTCTTTATTTATGCTCCTTTTGTCAGCTCTGTACTGCTGTGAAATTATACATTATAACTTTGAGCATCTTTCTTAAAACACAGAGATTGATAGTATTTAGCACTGTCACTTCATGAATAATTTATTTTGATGCTTGTGAGCATCTTTGTTTTAAAAGAATAAATCTGTACTATGGATAAGTACCGGGAAAGATCTTAAAATGCCAACCCAAAAATTGCAGATGTTGACTCATAACTATTTTTCATTATCTTTAAACATTAAAGTGCAAGTTCCTATATTCAGCAGTTGAGAAATAGTTCCTTGAGACCACATAGTGGATGGGGAAGCTGCCAGTGGCATGCCCCCAGTTCAAGGTTCACTGCTCAGCTAACCACTACTTTCAGCGGGAGCCTGCCATGAGAGCCCGGCCCAGGAACGCTCTCTGACGGCTTTATGGTAATGTACATTACAGCCAGATATAGCAAGCAGTCCCTCTGTGGTCATTGCCCTGTGAATTCACTGTAATTATAAACAATGTGTTTGCAGAAGTGTGTCTAGTGACCGTAAATCTGCCAGAGCTTGTTAACAGCTTACTGCGAACACTAAAAATCATGTGACAAAACAAGCCCTGTTCAACTGATCCTCAGCTCAGCCAAATTTAAAACTACAGGCCTGAGAACAGCCTGACAATTAACATGAGAACATAGCGTTGTTGTTTTGGTTCATGTCTTTAATCTATCAAGCCCAGTAACCTGCCTTCGGCAATGTTGCCTCAGAAGAAAACTTCTCCCTGTATAATGCATCCAGCCAATGCGGTCTGCCATGCAGACAGGGGGAATCCCTTCCTAGCCTCCGCTGAGTCTGCTGTCAGGCTTTCTTAGATGTGTAGAAGAGAGATGAAAAGATTAGATCTGCATTTTCACCTCAGTCTAACATTCTGTCTTAAATATGCTGTATGCCAAATATCATATGCCAGGCAGGAAGGAGAGCGCCAAGGAGCCCCGCTGCAGTTATTGCACAGGGCTGCACCATCACGAGCAGAGGCACCCTAGGTGTCCTGGAGCAGGCTGAGCATCCCTGCATGTACCAAACCACACAAATGGCTTGAATTGAAATGCTGGGAAGGTGAGGAGAAGTCACATTCATAACTTTTGCGGTTTCTCTGAAGAACCAGCGTTGTTTCTTATACTGCTTGCTTGTCCACTGAGTCCTACTGTGCACTTCTTTCTACAGCCCCAGTAGTACTTTCAATAAAAAGTAAACACAAGTGAGGATGAAGGACACAAAGCCAATGTTTTCAAACATGCATGCCTAAAGATAGAGTGTAAAATCACTTTCTGCTCAAAGATACTAGGGGTTTGCAGGCTCAGTGTACTTCCGTGAGGACCTGTACTTTGTTAATATGGCTGGAAATTGGTAACCAGGTCACCCTTTCTGCTCTCCTGCATGCTGTACTCAGGTCCAGCAGGTCCAGAGGGCTGTCCCCAAATTCCTCATTCTGTATAAAGTAGTCTTGTGTGCCATTATTTGGATGGACAGTGTCACATGGGTAATTTACTGGCACCAGGCTTGAAGCGACAGGAAGAAAGTTACATCAAAAAATGGACAGAGGGAGAAGTTGTGTTTCTTTGGTCAAGGCTTGTCCCTTTTGAGCTTGGGTGTCTCAGGAGAGCTGAATACCTGGGCTGGCAAGGACACAGGGTGGGGAGTGCTGGTTTGAAACTGGAAAGCTGGGGAAGGAAAGAGGCTTTGCACTGCTGGCAGTTGCTGTTGGATAGACTGTGTGGCTTGCTATTGCATCCACAATGACAGAGACATGAGCTTGTTGGGAAGTGAGATCTCTATTTGAGGTTTTTCCATCCCATGGTAGAGCTGCTGTGCTTTTGCTTGCCTTTAAGTGCCTAAGACTTATTTATGATGCATCTATTCTTAATATTTGTATAGCGCATACATTATTGATGAGAATACTGAATGAAGGCTTGGAGATCTATCAGGAATAATTTCCTCAAATTCTACAGACGTCATCGCAGCGATGGTTACCTCATCGTAAAAGGTATTGCACAAAGAAGAAATCCAGTTCCCTGCACCTACTTTGTCTGCCACTGAAATGCTTTCTCTTGCTTAGACTGAGAATGGGTTTTGGAACTGCCCTGCACTCCTGAGAGTTCACACTGGAATGTTCACTGGCAATAGAGGACTGGCTTCAGCAAGGTAATTAATGCACGTAACTGTGGGTAATAACAGGCTCTTACACCATGCTCTGTTGGGGTGAATTAAAAGCAAGTGCAATTAGTCCAATGGAGGAGAAAATGCAATTGATTAGGGTAGCCAGCAAAACTTCAACAAACCAATTGAACTTCATTATTTAACAGCTGTGTGACACATGTCTTGTAAATAATTTCACACATGCAGAACATTATCATAGAAACTGCAGATTTCATGCTGAATTTTCCAGTCTTTGGCTCTTGGTGCATTCTAACCTCTTCCATTTGTGTAAGAATTATGTGTGACATTTCTCAGCTATTTTAAGAAGTGCTGCAGCATACCAATCACACAAAATAGCAGTCGTAGTCTATGAAACAAGTAGCAACAGCAGCCAGTAACTCATGCATTTGGTTAGCATTGCAGCTATAGATTTACTATACCTTCTTTACCTGCATATCAAGAGATACAACCTGTTTTCACATCTTAGGGAAATGAGATGAGGCTGGATGACTTCCCACAGTAATTCATGGTGTCAGGCCAGGATAATAATGGTTGGCAAGATCCCCTGATGGGGTAAATGAGGGATTTTATTACCGCTGGGGACACCTCAAGGCTTTCATCCTGTAATCCCTCTGGCTTGTGCATTTAGCACAACTCACAGCAAGGTGCAAAAAAACAACAAAAAAGAATGCTTCTGATAAATCATTTTGTTAAGCAGCTTTTTAAAGCTGATGTTTTACTGCTGGAGGAATGGTGTGCTACTCCTCTATAGAATTCCTATGGTTAGTCTCTTTTGCTGCTGGAAGCAGTGTCGGAGCTGTATATCAAAACACTACAGCCCCTTCTGCTGTGTATTTTAGACCTCTGCTCCTTCCTTGGTTCTCTCCTCATTTCTTTACTCTGCTTGTGCAAAGTGTGGAGCTTTGGTGACTTTTTTTGGTGAGAGAAAAGAGCATCAGCTTGGGAAACAGCAGAATTTCATGATGAAAGTGGAGCGACTCCAGCAGAGTGAGTTTCCATCAGCAGTTTGTGTTGACCTAAATTTTTATTTCTTTTTGTTTGGGCTTTACTATTTCATTATGTTTTCTCTCCCTTTGTCTCTAAGGTGTATATTCCAACTCTTTCAAACCAAGTTTCTGGGCTGTGGATCCAGGCCTGGACCCCACTAACAGCGCCAGTTAAACAAATACAGTTTCCTGAATACAACAGGCGGTCTGGGCTGAGTGTGATCATTGCAGAGTAACCATGCTGGTTGTTAATAGGTTTTTCCTTCCTCCTGCTCTTTGGCTTTCCCTCAGTTGTGTAGTTTTCTCCTCAGCTGGCCCGGGCTCTGACACCCCCTGGCAGCAGCGGGGTGGCAGGAAGGTAACAAGCTTCCTTCAAATAACATTCTCTGTGCTCATAAGGGATATTAACCAAGGGCTGCCTTCCAACGAGTGCTGTGTTAGACACAGGAAAGCTGCTTTTTACCTCTGACTTCCCCTCCTGCATGGGGATTTGGGGATGGAGCTGTAAACCACATCTCTTATTTCTTATTCATTTGAATCACTTGAAGCAATAGCTGTTTTTTCTCCCCTTTTTGCTGTATGACTGTTTCTTTTCCTTTGCTTACCTGACTGGCAGTCTATCACTAAAATGCCTCCCCTTTTCTCCTTTTAATGATTCAGTGTGCTACCTTTCACAGTCCTAGCCCTGAATACAGCATTGAAATTTGAAGGGAGCTGTCTTCCAACAAGAATTATATGCTTTCCAGTAGAGGATGTAGGGAAGAAAAATCACACCTGTACCTTAAAAATGGAGCTACATAAAATGGGATTATCAAAAAATGGGCAGTTTGGGAACATAACACTTGTCCATGTAACTTACATAATGTTCTAGTTGCAAATGAGTCCTTTGTTTCTGGGAAGGGCAGATGAGAGAAATTTAATGTGAAATGTCTAAGTTTAGAGCAGAATTTGTCTACTTGGATCTAATTTTTAAATCTGTGAAACATAGGTTTTGACCCTCAGAAAAAAAACCAACTAGATACAGCACTTTGAAGAGAGCATTTTGAGAATGTTTATTTTAAAAGCAAAGTCCACCTAGCCCCCTGACGTAGCTTGGTGTTCACAAAACTGCTGTGTAGATTTTGGTGAATGTGAGATTTCTTTAACCCTTCTCTTTCTTGTATCAGTAGTTAACAGTGATGTGGTTATCCATAATGTACCAACAGCCACCAGTGCCGAAGCTGAAGGCAAGGTGGTAATGCAGATATGGCTAAATATTATATTTGCAGGGATCCCTGACTAAGGAAGGAATGATGAATCTGACTCCATGTTCTCAGAAGGCTAATTTATTATTTTATGATACTATATTATATTAAAGAATACTAAACTATACTAAAAAATACAGAAAGGATACTTACACCATGCTAAAAAGCTAATAATGAAAACTTGTGACTTTTTCCAGAGTCTCGACACAGCTTGGCACTGATTGGCCATTGAGTCAAAACAACTCACACCAGAAATCAATGAAACAATCACCTGTGGGTAAGCAATCTCCAAACACATTCCTCATGTGAGCACAACACAGGAGAAGCAAATGAGATAATAATTTTTTCCTTTTTCTTTGGGGCTTCTCAGCTTCCCAGGAGAAAAATCACGGGCAAAGGGATTTTTCAGAGAATGTGAATGTGACAGCTAAATACATGTGTGGGTGAGGAAGTTGAACCTGGGATGAGAGTTAAGATGGTTCCACACGACCTAGAGGAAAAGTTGCTTTAATTAAAAGGGCTTACCCGTGAAGCCAAGGGGACAGATGCAGTCATAGTGCCCTATCTGGTTGAGGCACGTGGCCCCGTTCAGGCAGGGGTCTGAGGCACACTCGTTGACTTCCAGGTCGCAGTGCTTGCCCTGGTAGCCCGGCACGCAGTAGCAGGAGTAGTGGTCCACGCCGTCCCGGCACAGGGCCCCGTTGCGGCACGGCTCGGAGATGCACTCGTCCACGTCCCTCTCGCACAGCGTGCCCGTGTAGCCAGCGCTGCAGAGGCAGGTGGGCCCCGCCAGGCCGCTTTGGCAGGTGCCTCCGTGCTCACACGGGTTGCTGTCACACTCACTGTCAGCTCGTTCACAGGCGGGGCCATCGTACCCAGCGGGGCACTTGCAGGTGAAGCTGAGGTTTCCAGCAGAGCCCAGGCAGGTAGCGTTTTGGAGGCAAGGGTTGGAGGAGCAAGGGTTGGAGGTTTTGTTGCAGAGTTCCTCCACACTGTCTACTAATGCGTCTGCACAAAGGCAAGGGTCGTCTTTTTGACCATCAACACATGTAGAGTTCATTTGGCAAGAGTTTGACAGGCACCTGGAATCATTCCTCATGCAAAGTGATTCTAGAAAAGAAATACAAAAAATCCTGAGGAATTCCACAGCACTGGGAGTAACCAACAGTGAAAGAAGTGTAGTTCTTAACACAACTGTGCTTCAAAACCCACAGCTCCAATTGCTGGCTATTGAAAAGAAAACAGGACTGGCAACTGTGTAATGCAGTAGTGGACTAATGAATGTAAAATGAAAACAATTATGAAAACTTGAGTAAGTTGTAATTTCCTGTTCTTGCCTGTTTCTACAGCCAAGGTCTGGAGTGTCAGGATTGTTTAACACTCTATTAAGAGTATAGTTAAGACAATATTGGTTGTTGTCAATGGATATTCAACAATATGGAATACATTTAGGTACATTTAAGTTTTTTGTTTCTTTTTTTTTTTTTTTTACTAGAGAAAGGAGATGGACCCCTTTTTTTTGGTTCAATATCACTTCTGTGGTGGTACCATTCTTTTGTGGTGGATGTTATTTTGCATTGGGTTTCACAAGCTAAATTACTCAGATGCAGTTATAGCTCAAATAAACAGTTCAAACCATCAGGCACCTTGATTTTGATTTGCTGATTAAAAATAGTAGTTTCACAGGTGTACAAAGAACCTACCAAACACCTGAGATGCAAAACAGCACTGTGAGAGCCATCCAGCCTCTGAGGCTGGAAGGACACGGTGAGCGTGGTGTAAAGATGTTCCTTGCTTTAGCCTCTGGGAATTGAGCTTCTGTCAGTAATTAAAGGCCACTTGGAGTTGCCTTGCAGCTGTAAGGAATAACAACAGCAAGAGCTACTTCTCACTTCCCAGTCAAGGAGGGTGAGCTGTTACCAGCACTGTTCAGAATCCACCTCTGGGATACACTGAAGCAGCTGTATCTGGGCCAAGACTGTGAAATTAAGCTGAATGTTTCTTTAGGAGAGAAGGCAATTTGTAAGAGAAAGACTCATGAGTTGGAACACAAAAGTAACATTAAATTATCTATTTGTAATTACTGTGAACATATTTTTTATTATTATTTGTTTTATACTTTTAATCTGGAGTATTGTTTGGATATATAAAGGGTATGTGTCTTCTACAGCAGCAGAACAGTGTGTGTTTGTGCAAGCAGGGTGTTGTGGATAAGCTGAACTTCTCAGAGGAATTCAGACCCATCTACCAGCAGTCTCTAATTTCTTCCCAGTTCTTGAACTGAGATTTGGGAGAGCAGACACAGTAGAGATGGAGATAGGGCACTGAAACAGAAGAGGTGAGCAGAGATGGAGACTCCAGTGACTGGAGTTAGACCAATGCTGACAAATGCCTGGGACAGATCCCTGGAAAAGGGAGAGGCTAGGGTTGGTCACCTTAGGATACCAACCAACCAACCACAGGGGAGTGTCAGAGAATACAAACTGACCGGCCATGGTGTGTTTCCACAGTGTGCATTTTAATATATAATACAATTTAATCTGTTTTTTTCCTAGGAGGGGGAAGTGGAGGAAGAAAGTATCAGAAGGCTTAACTACTTAGGAAAGACTGCTTGTGTAGATTTGATACTAAGATGAGATAATAAATGGAAAGGCGCAAAAATTATCTGTTCATGACTGTTGTGCTTTCTGACTTGAGGTGTACACAGGAGAAGCAGTGCCTCTGGGAAATAGAAGCACAGGTCTGAATGAACTTGATGTTCATGAATAGGTACATTTACTATGCCAGATAACTAATTAATATTTGTTTGAACAAGGGGAATAGAGATTTATGTAGTAACATTGATAGCAACAGTGACACCACGATTTAAAACCAACAGTGTTCTTAAGGATTACATAGAAAGCAAGCTAAACATTGATTAGCAGGAGAACTGGAGTTACCTCATGTTCTCTGTAGGAAAACAGGACAAAAGTAGTACTTTTGGATTAGCCTGCCTTTAAAATAACCCTCCCCAAACCTGTTAATAATCAGTTTTGGGAGCGGGTATTTTATCCTGATGTGGTGATGGTTGCACTTGCCCCAGCTCAGAGCTCTCACTGAATGCAAAAATTCAAGACATTGGTCACATGTACTGACCCGCACCACTGTTAGCAGTAATTTGGACCCTTCTCTTCCTCAGCATACTCTCATGTTATGTTCTGATGTCCTGGTTTACATAATTTTGTGCTTTGCCTGTGCATTTAGGTTTTTTCTTTAGCCTGGATAATACAGAGCTTACTGCAAACTATTAATTACAGTTAAAGTGAGCAAAACTGTGCTCCTTAGGAACTTCTGCATCCTGCATTTTCCTTGCACAACTTTAGAGAGCTTTCCTTTCAGTCTGTGTACCTATTTAAAATTCATTAAAGTGCATGTTTGGGGAAACATTGCAAATTGAAGAAATTAATTATGATCAAGTTATAATGTTGTCGAACTGTTGTACTGTGTAAGCTACAAGAGGTGAGGTCAGTCATTCGAGTGCTTTCTTACACAGGACCACAGTGACATGAGAAGCAATTTAGTTAATTATTACTGCTTTTCCAGAGATAATTTGCATGCAACAGGCTGAGTTTGTTATAATGACTGTGTGAGGACATGATGTGTTTGCCAGTCTGCAGTTTTGATAGCAGGAGTGAGCTCTGGTTAAAAAGCTTCATAGCTCTCCAAGGCAGTAAGAGTGGAGGGAAAATGAGGAAAGGAGAAAGACAGCCCTAAAATCATTGTCTGTATGTAGTGAAGGAACAACCAGTTTCTCTCCAGGGTGACATCACTATGGGAAAAACACAAAACAGAAAACTTTTCTTGGATTTTTTAAGCAGTGTTTTAATTTCAACTTTTGTAGCTTTTATAAAATGAATTTCTTATGCAGAAATTGCCAACAGACAATTTAATAAATCAAATATTCCCTAGAGGATATTCTTGTATGATTTGTATGACAAGTGTATAGTGAAAGAGCAACATTGTTGGTGTTCTGTCTTTATTCTAATGCACTGTG
Source organism: Motacilla alba alba (assembly GCF_015832195.1). NCBI lineage: Eukaryota > Metazoa > Chordata > Aves > Passeriformes > Motacillidae > Motacilla > Motacilla alba. The sequence goes on from NC_052023.1 coordinate 22,250,468, forward strand.
CCATGGTTTTTTTGTTTGTGTAGTTTTTGAGGAATGCAGGATTTCTGAAGGTCTTAGCAGAGATGTAACCATGCTGAGTTTTAGCTTGGTTGTGGTTTAAAGGGTGGGACCAAGAGTTTAAGGGTACTCTATAGCAGTTTGCCTAAGCAGCAAAACTGCATCTCAGAAAGGTGATCATCAGAGGTATGCAGTTAGCACACCATGGTTATCAAATGGTATGCAGTTCACCTGGACATATCCGTGACTTTTTTTATTGTAAAAAGTCATGTTCCTGAATGATCTGAGTGCTTCAGTTAATCCTTGGATTCTGGACTGCTAGTTCAAACACCATTTTCCACCTGTTTCAGGTAGGTTATTGCACTAACTCCCTTGCTGCCCTGTGGAAACTGAGTTTCCCTGCTGCTCTGGAGCTATGTGGAAGGAGGGATTTGGGAACCTCCTGAGCTGAGAGCTGCATGGAAGGAGGATGAAGAGTATGGCAGGTGGAAGCTCCTGCATGTCCTGTGATGCACTGTGATGATTGATGCAAAGACTGTCTCAGTTTGAGCAGATGCCTAAAGAATATTCTCTTCTGCACTGACAGAAAGAGCTGCAAAGGGACAGAAATGTTTCAGTGGAGCTTGGTTTTTGGCCAGGTTGCAGAAGGATAACCAGGAAAAGCCTCATGCTCTACCTCAGATGTGCAGAGGAGCTGTTTTCCATTCCTAAGCAATTAAGGTCACTTCAGCAGTGACTTGTTCTGACAGAGTCTTAAAACTCGTACATAACTTAGGAAAAATGGAAACAAAATGCTGATTGCTTTGGATTTACATTGACTGACACTTGAGGTAATTATCAGTCTCTTTATAAACAGTGGTACTTTAATCTAATTACAAGAGGATTTAGTGCCAAGCGTTTTGCCCCATGGTTAAATCCTTGAGATGCAGATGAGATGGTTGGCAGTGAAATTCTTTGCAGTAAAGCTTGCCATCTACTGGCACAGCATCCATACTACCAGAAACATGGCCATACCTGCAGCTATTACAGGAACTGGAACACATAACTTAATATAAGAAATGCCAAGAAAAAGACAGTTTTAGCTTTGGTTTTTTGCTCTTGGATAAGATTATTTAAATTCCTTGAAGTGATCTTGTTAGTGTATGAATAATTGAGCTAGTAAGCACTAAAAATCCATGATTTTGGCAGGTAAAGGCTTCTGAATTATCAGAAACTACTGTAGTGGTACAAAACAATTTTTATTATACGTCAATGAGATTAGAAGTCCAAAATGGAATTAGGGAAAAGTTGTCATAAGCAGGGCAGGGATTTTGAAATGGCCAAAGCATTTTGGCTCAGATAATCTGATTGTTAAACTACTGTTCCTCAGTAAAGCAGGTAATTTTGAAAATCTCATCTGCCTATCTTTCCTGACAATTTTGAGGGATTTTTCCTAGATCCTGTTTGAATCAGAGATTTACTGGGTTCATGCCTATTTTTCAAAATATTCTTCTAAGTTGATAAGATCAAAAGTAAAGTGAATTGATGATCCCCGATTCTGACAATTAGCAATCTCAGCCACTCAAATCCCCCAGATAAATCCTTTGCAATCTGTTTTGGGCTCTTTGTGTCAGAAATGTCTTTCAGCAAAGACTTGTTCTTTCAGGACACGACTCTTCCTACGGGTTGGTGAAATATCATAATCAGTGGCAGCATTTAAAATCAAATTTCAATCACTGCTAATCACGCTGTTACGAACCAGAGTTCACATGGCTGTGGCCATGCCTGCACTTTGCTAATCATCTCATTGTGCCTGAAGGCTGCTTGTAATTTGCAGTGCTGTTCTTCAGATGTGCCTTCTGCCCCTGGAGGAGGACTCTGAGCTTCACAGAAGCTCTCAACACTAACAACTTTGGAATCTTTTACATATGCTGTAAGATTTTCTGACCTTCTTAACAGAGCCAGTCCATTTTCTAGGGGGAAAAAAATCTATGATAAGATATAGAACTTCTTGATACCCATATATTCAGCTCACTGATGATTTTACTGTGCTTTGAGGACTTTTTTCCTTTCTATTTTTTTTAAACAAAGAGTTATTACTTTATACATTTGAATTAAAACTAGAAAGCTACACCAGCCAGTGCAGATAAGGCAGTACACAACAAAACCTGACTATTTGCTAAGATATACATTTTGGGGGAAAAAGTGGATAGCAAAAAAACCTGGTCTATGAGTTGAGAGATTAAATTTAAAAAACACTCTTTAGGAAAGAAGGATTAAAATGCCATTGCAAGATGTTTGGCTCTATAAAAAACCCCAACTTCAACATCAGAAAATGTGTTGCCTGTGAATTTGGTTTTGGGTTTTTTTTTTGGGGGGGGAGGAGAAGGGAGGGTTGTTTGTTTTGGTTTTGTTTTATAAAATTTGTTGGAATGGCATATATAATTGACATCTTGGTGGTGGTCAGTCACTAGAAAGAAAATTAGATCACAAATGAAGCAATCACTGCTTTTCTTAGTGCTCTTACTTCAGTCTGGGTTCTGTTGAATAAAAACCAGCATACAGCATTTGTTCACAGCTAAAGGCTTACATTGTGATCAAATCAGCTCACCAGAAAAGTCTCAGGATAACATGATGGTAGCAAGGACTTAGATAGCCCAGTGGCTGGAGTCAGAAACATGAACCTTCAGTGCTCATGCTCATTACTTGTTTGAAAGCTGCCCTTGGGATTTTAAAACAAGAGTGTGTCATTGAAACATCAAGCTGTGTTACTATACTGAGATCTTGAAATAATTATCATTTAACTGGAAATATTAAAATATTGCCCAAGGCATTTACTGCTGCATTGAGGAGCCGTGGCTTTGGTGTAACTAATCCTCTCTCCATTTATCTGCAGTGCACCGTGACACAAAAACCACAGTTCATCACTCTGACAATAACTTCCCTGCAAAGACAGCCTTAGAAAGTTGTGGGTGTTCAATCTTGATGTATCATGAAGAACTGGGGAAGAGATAAGCACAGCTGCATAATCAGCAGGGACAGAGATTGGGATCAGGTGCCTTTACCATGGATTGAAAGGCAAAGATGTCACTCCTTCATCAGCATTTGGCAGATGGGGAAGGAAAGGACAGGAAACCATGTTCTGGATTAAACAGAGCCAGGCGAGGGGCTATCTTAGCCCTCAAAATAGCTTTTCCATGTAAACAAATAATTTTGGTTTTTGCACAGTCTCAAACTTTCTCAGTATTGCACTAATACCATTTTACCCCTTCCCATCTCCCAATGCATTTGTATTACCATCTTAATCATTCACTGCGATGGGCAGTTTGTAGTTATTGTGGTGCCATTTGTGCTTTGCATGTTTCCCCTCTGAGGAAATCACCAGCCCCAAGAACCTAACTGCTTTAGCCACAGCTGGAACCATTATTACTCAATCTGCTCCATGGAAAACCCTGCTTTGGGAAGGGATGATCAAACTTTTGCCAAACAAACAAGCACTTGTTGTGTCTGCAAATACTGTGGTCATAAAGAGTTAATCCTGAATCTTTAACTTCAATTGTGTGTCCAAAACATCCTAGCATGTTGTTATAGAAACCACTTTCAGGCTTTAAATCTTGAGTCACGTTTATTACCATAGTAACCAGCACCACACACAGGCAGGAAAGAAAAAAGGTGGTTACCCAAATATTCCATTGCTATCAAAAAAGCCAAATTTGGTTCTAGGTACATTTGTATCAGGAAAATCAAGAAAAGTAAATTAACTTATTTTCTGAAGAAAAAGTATGGTATATTAGTGTAAGGGTAACAGAGGAACGGCATTAAAATTTTAAAATGTTGTTTAGGCAACACTACTTGTGATTGAAATTACAGAACAATGTATTCATTTCACTCTTCCCTAAACTTCTCTGTTCTCAGACTTGCTGCTGGTCCCTGAGAATAAAGGCAGTTGCTGCTGGCTGTCATTGTCCTTCACTGCCTTTTACCATTTGTGCCACCCCAGTCTCCCTTACCCCATGAGCAGCAGCAGCCCTTACAGCTGCCCCCACTGCCTGCACTGAGCACCACAGCAATGGCACCAGCTGTCCCAAATAAACAAACAAAAATGAGGTAAATACCTTTTTTACTTCTAAATGTAACTAATTTTTGGCTTTCACTTTATTTGGCATTATACCTAGTGTTTGTGCTGGGAACATGAGGGGAATCGGGCCCAGGAGCTCAACAGGGCTCCTGTGCACTGAATTTGGAGGATTTTTGGTTGAACTGGACATCAAGGCACAGCTACTAGCAATGCAAGTAGACTGGTTTCTAATGAGAATGAAAGATTTTATGCTCTCCTGCTTTACCTTTATGTTTAGCACTACAGCACTGCAGTTTAAGGTGGTAGTGAACAGTGATCATCCTGCTGTTACTGTGCACAGATATTTTTGTTTGTCTAAGATGTAGAACAGTGGCTGATCAGGCCAGGAGGCAGTTGATACCCATTGCAGTAAATGATGTGGACGCAGATGTAGAAACTGAACTGATTTCTGCTGTGCAATCCTTGCACACACTCTCTCTGAATGTAGCTCTTCCCTTTAGGAGTTTCATTATATTTGTCCTCATTTTTATCTTCTAGGTCTGCAGAAGAGAAGCAACATGAGTATAATGAGGTATTCCTTGTCCCTCCGATTCCTTTCTGTGAGTCATAACTGGATAAGCTTAAAGCCCTGATTGTTAGAAATGTATCATAGCAGCCTGTAACACGGGACAGCTCTTTAAAAGTCTTTGGTGTAAAGCCAAGTTCTGATGCATGCAGATGTTGTAATTGCCTGCAGTAGGTTCTCAGCAACACAAATGAGGACTGGATGTTCCTGATGACATCAAACTGCAGCATATCAAAGTCATGATGCTGCTTCTCCTGTCTCCTCAGACTTTAAAAAAGTAATCAGCCCTGTGACCGATCAGCATTATGTGGCTGGAAATGCAGTGCACTGTGCTTTAATTGCCACAGGACTCAGAAGAAAGCTTCAGTGTGGCTACAATGGGCAGTAAGTACAGAGAAAGCAAGGCCATGCTTTTCCAGCGTGAACTTTGTAGAAGAGTTCACATTCCAGCCCTTTCTGTTATGTGCTGAATTATTTTCAATAGAAATCACCTACAATTAGCTCTGCATGAACTAATTACCAACTGGGATTTCAAGACTGCGTGGGGAAAGCCGCAGCTCCTGTGTTTTGGGACAGGCTGGAGTGTCAGGGGGAACTGGCACAGCCCGAATTTCCTCAGCTCTCCTGCTGAGCCCCTCTGCTGAGGGCAGCTTCCCCTCAGAGCCAAGGCCATAACACATCATTGTGATGTGACTGTGAGCTGCACAAGTTGCCCTCACCAGTTTCACAGAGACAGAAATCAGTCCCAGGCCCAGCAGAAGGATATTATCATGTGAACTTGAGCAGAGGGCTGCCTTTGGAACACTAGTTCCAGTGACCCGTGAAAGGGAACACAGTCGTGGCTCTGACACAAAATCTGTGCCAGCTTTCCTGACCTGCAGACTGTATTGTAGCATCCTAAAAACTCTACTGACTTGTAGCAGAACAGGAATGAATTTGTTTCATGGTTTTACCACTTTTTCTTTCCAGAGCAGGCTCAGAAGCACTGAAGAGGAGAGACTGACCCAAAAGAAAAGTAGGTATTGAAAACCCACTATATAATTAGGGAAACAATTCTCTTAAACATTTTTAAGATGCTTCACTGTAGAAGCAAAACAAAACCAGAACATTCACCAGCATCAGGGTATGCCCAGGAGCCTTCCTTAGGGAATATGCTAAGAAATAAGCCTTCCATATTAGAAGAATATCATTAAAAGTCAAATTGCTAAAGCTTAATGTGAAGCACGCCAGTGCTTTAGAAAAACCACCTGCCACTAGGGCATTAAATATCTGCTGTAAGTGAAGAGGTGTCCAGCAAGCATTTATCAAAATTAGATCAATACCATTTTTGCCAGTAAAATGATGAAAAATTTTAAACCATGAATAAATGAATGAATGTTTCTTCACCACTAGCAATCAGTATAGTAGAGTGATTTCTTGAAGGCTTTTAAAATTTATATTTCCCCATTAATAGTCTCCTTTGTTTTCTCTGTCCATTTAATGTGTGGAAAAGGTAGATCTAACTCCTTGTCTCTCGTTCCTTTCCTAGTTCTTCCTTCCCCTGCCTTAGATTTTTTTTTTTTTCCCCATGCATTCTCCTTTTCTTCCTCTGAGGCCTGATCCAAAGCAGACTTGTGTTTCCAGGGCAGGGATGGGAAATTACAGTAAGTTGGTGTGGCTGGTGAGTGAGCCTGCAGTAATTGTAGCCCCAGGACACGATGCCAGCGGTGGCACCAGCTCTGTGGGGTAGCACTGATGCCTCTGTGCTCTGCTGAAGTGCTCACACTCCTCAGGATGATCCAGAGGACGGTGATGCTGCTCTGGCCTGCTATTCCCCTGGATATGACATTCAGCCATCCTGTTGCAGTGACAGGGGTTTTTTGTTTCACACAAATCTGCTCTGAAGACACAGGGAGAGCTCTGGCTGTGGTGTGGTGGCTGGGGAGTGGAAAATAAGATCAGGAAGGAGGAGCAGGGAAATAAAGCCTCCGCAGCTTCACATCCAGGTGCTTACTCTGTCTCAATAAACTCTGGTGCCATACAATAATGAAAAAACAAAAGGAATACCCTATTTTGGGGGAAGGGGCCTTCCTCACAATACCAGTCCAGACCTGCCAGTACATTATAGGGCAGCATCCTGCCTTGCTTTATATTAAATTATGCTAAATAAATAAAGGAGATCTGTGTGACAGTAAGGGTCTGGCCAGGAAAAAAAAATTAGGAAAGACTTCATGGCAATAATGAATAAGTGATAAATATCTAGTGACTATCTTGCTAGGAGCATTTTTTTTTCAGAGGGATCTATGATGGGGCTTGTTTTATGATCCCAAAGGGCATCACGCATCATAGTGTGCTGAGAGGCTGCCGAACAGATTGGGAAGTAGTTCTCAGTACTTAATACCTAGGGATCCTCAAAAGCCATTTCCTCTTAGGATCACATTTCCTTTGATCATTTGGTTTATTAATTATAGATACCTTGAACAGAACAAGGCACTCTTACTGTACTCCTCAAACAGTGTCTCATTTAAAAGGAACAAAATATTGTACTTAATTAGGAGTTCAGCTCTGGTGTCTTTTCAAGGCACTTTGGTATTGATTTGACCATGATAGCCTACTGTAGCAAATATTATGCCATTAATAATAAAGGGAGCATGTAGATATCAAAGTGTAGGAAGGAAGCTCCAAAATGTTTGTCATTCAGCTTGCCAGAGCAGTTGCAGTATAACCATCTAATATAGCATTTAGAATAAATGTTATATTCTGTGGTTCAGAAATGTCTGCACTTATGTGGAGACCTTTCCTTTGTGCCATTTTCTTAATTGTATCAAGACCATGCTTCATCAAGTGAGTTCAGGCAGAAGCATTTGAAGCTTAATTTTCTCTCTGGATAAATGGAAGCTTATTGTTTCTGCCTTGACTCTTTAGGCTAATTTTGCTTCTGTTCTGTTTTTTGTCTCACCTGTGCTTTGGTCATCATGATTAAACATATGAAATTAGCCATAAAATTAACCAGGTGAGCATCAATCTGCATATGTGCTTGTTCACTCTTAGCATGCGTTGATTCATCCTTGCAATCAAAAAAATGTATTAATTGACTGAGAGATGTTTATTTCTGTACCTTCTGGTCTCATAAGAAGCTTCCACTGACATTTTCCTCACACTGCAATCTTAGGGATGTGTGGCAGACATATATCCAGGATTTCCTGAGTTGCACTCAGAAAGCAGAGGGTTTCTCTCCCCATCCATGTGGATCACATTCCTGTTGGGGTGGGTATGCAGAGGCAGGGGCAGGTCTGTCAGCAGGTTACAAATCAGCACCTGCAGGGCCCTGCTGCTCCTGCCTCAGGAACCTGGAGGAGGACTGGGCTAAGGTCTCAGGTAGCCCCGGAGCCTGTGCCACCTCATTAAGCTCTTGGATGCCAGGATTGCCCTGCAGTTTGGGAGGAGTTGGAGAAGAGCCTCTCTGTGAGGAGAGGGGCAGTGCTTGGCCACCAGCCCTGCTGTCCCCAGGGCTCTGAGGCAAGGGGAACAAGCTTCAGATGGCTTCCCTCCCTCATTTCTTTAGGGAGAAGGAGAGGGGAGAAGATGCTCCTCCTGGAGAAGCAGTGCTTGTGTGACCTTCAGGGAGCACCACAGGTGCCCTACAGAGCAGTGTTGATGAGCTTCTGCTTTGCAAGGGATGAGCTTTGACTACATTTTTCAGGTAAGATGTGGATTATATGCATGCCAAGATAGTATAAAGTAAATTTTTTAGGTAATTTTTTGATTACCTAGGTGTTCTTATAACTTCTAAGAATTTGCACTAGTATCAAAACTGTAAATGTTTTTCTAAATCAAATGAACAAACCACAAAATAAAACCCATCAACCCTCCCCACGTGGTTCCTGATGATCAGAATTCCTACTCAAATCAACAGTAATTTTGTCAAATCGTTGAATCACAAAGCTTAACTTGTCAAGTGCAGCACTTTAGTATGTCCATACTATACCCAGTTAAGGAGTTGTTTAGAAGTCTAATTCAAGCAGAGAAATAGATACTAAACTTACCCTACTTGTGCTGAGTTTTTTACCTGTTACCACAACATTTGGCATTTGTCAGACTGGTAGCAATGCTTTCTTTCTAGGCTCCTCTCTTCTAATTTATGAGCCAACAAAACAAAATTTGATTTTATTATTAGCAAAGGGAACTAAAGCTCCAGCTAACCTGATTTCTTTTTTCTGTGGCCATCTTTCTTTTTTGGTTGCCCCCAAAAGGGATCCCGGTTTGAACGGCATACTTGGGAGAAAGTGTAGCTGGAGAGTTCCAAGGCAGCATTTCACAGGAATGCAGCATCCCTGCTTCCCAGGAGATGGGCTGGAGTATCTCCCACAATGTACCTGAACTGATGGCAGTAAGAGGGATCTAGGAACATCTGAACTTCAGGTACAGAATCCGTAAATGCCAATCGCTTTTGAAATTACTTCTTGGCTGAAGACTTTCTGAAATCAGCTTTTATTGAAAACTCACAAGGAATGTGATTTAGAAAAAGCAAAATCGTGTTTTGAGTAGCCTGTACATCTTCACAGTTGCTCAACAATTTTCATAACACTTTTTCTTTTCCGCATTGTCATGGCTGTTTGCTGCAGTGATTGAGTTTTCTTAACTGTCAGAACAATGTCAAGACAATGTGAAGACAGTGTCAAGGCAAATATAGAAGGGTGACAGTGTGAAGAACGGAAAGAGAAAAGAGCTGTCAGTACTCAGAGTGCTCTCTAGAGAAAATATTTCCACGATAAAACCATTGTCACCATGCGCTGAGCAAGAGAGAATAAAGTGGAGGTAATTAAGTTACTGCTCTAGGAACATGTCTGGGTGACAACTTGGAGGTAAAGAAGAATTAGAAAAGCAGTTTGTGAGGATGTCTTTTGTCCATTACTTTTGTCCCATGTCGCCTCCTAGATGATGCTCCCTAACACTTATTTTCTCTCTAAGCTGTGTACCTCAGGGAGGAAAGATGCTGCATTGCCCACTGAGGTGAAGGTGAAGGGGTTTCCCCCTTGATGTGATTACCAGGCACTTCATTAGGTGTCATGAGACAAGACTTCTGCTTGTGGACAGTCAGCACTGAAAGGTGCTGAGTGTCCTGCTCCCCAGTCAGTTCAGAGTTAAGGCACAATTTACCTCCACAGTGTATTTTTTTCCTGAAATATCCTTGGAAAGGTGACACATTGTCACAAGGATGAGCAAAGTACAGAAGTGCAGCTCATCTGGGACTAAATTCTGGTACCAAAGCCCTGTACTACTGCAGGCTTGTGCAGAGTGAGGTGCTAACCTGTAGAGAGTTTTCAGGTTTTAAAATTAGGTGCTGGTCTTGCAGAAAGTCTGTGAATTTGGTCTTTGTGCATTTGCTGTTCCCTCCTCCTCTGCCTTAGAGATGGGGAGAATGAAAGGGTTTTCTACTATTTCTGTCCTTTTTCTGACATCAGGATAATTGAATGCAAGAGGGTTTAGATGGACATTTGTCAACATATTGCAGTTCTGGAAAAACAGACACCCTGTTGTCAATGATTTCTAAATAACATTACAAATCCCACTGGAGAGGTTTAAGAAAAATCAAATCCTAAACAGTTCCATAAACTCCACCAAATACTTCAGGGATTATATTTTCAGATACAAGAATTAAGTGTTAACTATTCAAAATTGAAAAGGCCAATTATTTTCCATATATTGCATTTACATATTTATTATAATTTTTTTTTAGGACGTAGGTTGAAAAGTTAACAGAATTTCTTACCTGTTGCATATGAAATAACTGAACCATAAAAATGCTTGCTTTTCTACCATTATCCTATTGCTGGTTTATGCTTATTTGTAATTCATGACAGCATTTTTTTTATTAAGTATAAATCATCAAGCCTGGGTGACCCATTTAGATGAACTGCAAATTTTATGCCCAGCTGCAGCAGGGGATGCTCAAAGGAAGCTGCTTAAACTGACTGTAGCCTAGGTTATGTATCACTGAAGGCTGACATTTCCCCCTTGCCCAGTTAAGGTTGTTTAACCTGAAAACAGTCTGCCATTTTGGATTGAGCATCAGCTGGAGAAGAGTGTGATCCTTGCCTGGGGCTCAGATGCCTCCTCCCATTAGTGTTCACACCTCAGCCATCGTGTGCCACTAGCAATGGCTGGATCTCTCCAGTCCTCACACAGAAAGGGCTGTGGGATGGCAGGTGAGAGACCTGGTCCCTTCAAAAGAGGCAGCTAAGAGTGATCAAATGATAGAAGTGATACGTAAATTCTTACAGTCAGCAATGGAAATTGCACATACAAAAAGTGCCTCTGTTCATTATAAGAGTGAGTAAACATTAATGCCATTTTTACAAAAGAAATGCATGCCATATTACAGATCTCTCAGGCACAAGCAGAATCTGGAAAATTTTTATGTGTGTCCTCCCGCTAATACATATCTATATTAATGTGTGTGTATATCATACAGAGGAAGAAACACAAGATCTAAATTTAGTGATTTGAACAGGGAGATCACTTGGATTGTATGCACAGCTCTGTCACTGCAAGCAGGTTATTCACCTTGCTCTTCTCAGCTCATCATTCTCACCTGTAAAACTGTCATGTGCCTCCTTGCAGGCTCTGAGGCCCAATCTGCTTATGTGTTGTAAAACATGCAAAATAACTCACAAGAAAAAAGCCAAAATTATTTTAATGGGAGAAATTTTCTCTGCATATTTGCAAGGAAGAGAGAGAATCTGAAAGAAGTCTGTTTCTTCACACTTGTATGACTCTGCTGGGCATGACCACATCTTTAAGGATAACTTTAAAGTCAGCAAATGTCTTTGAGAGAGTCTAAACTGATGTCTAAACTCAAACTCAAGGTACAAGTGTAAGTGCAGGCAGGACAAATGAGTTTTACAGGGTGAAGTGCTGGACTGACCTTGAACATGAAAGCAGAGCCCTTGGTGTTATCACAGGAAAATGTTAGATTCTAAGACTTCACTTGAGAAGCAGAACTAATTAGAGAAGATTAACAGAAATGAGGCATGTAATAGCTGGAATAGGGCATGACTGCAGTTTGAAAGGCTGAATCACTGGACCTCTCATTGAGGTCAAGATTTTAAGAACACTAGACCTTTTTTAAAGGCAAGTGACAAGTTTTACAGATGTCCCTGTAGTAGCTGAACATTCATTATAGAATTCAAGCTCTGCACATAGGAGTTTCCTCTGTGTTAAGACTGTTTTCATCCTTAATATGTGGGTACATTTCTGAGCATGGGGTCTTATTCCGGGCCACATTCACATTCCTACTACTTTGCAGGGAGTCCTGATGAGATAGTACATGAGTCTGCACTACAGTGGTAACACAGTGGAGACTTCTTCTTTGTTGATTTTTTTTTCAATGAATCTAGTAACTGATTTTTTGTTTGTGGGTTGTTTTTTCTTTTTTTCCCCAAAAGGAGTCTAAAATATGTTGCAGTCTCTTCCCTCATACTTTCCACTTGGCAATTTTTCCTGTCACTAAGCAGCATCCAACAAACTCTAAAGACCTTTTATTGCTGAATGGTAAAAAATGTGTCAGAATTGGTGAGACAGCACTTCTGATGCACTCCCTGAAGTGACTGCTTTGCCAGCATTGGAGTAATGGGCTCAGCTAAAACCCAAGTGGTTCACATGGAACAGAAAGCATTGGAAGGGACTATTGGTGGTCATCTAGTCCAAGCCATTGCATCAAGTAGAGCAGAAAGCTCAGCACCCTTTGCCTATGATGTGACTGCTTCTCGGAACTTTCTCTAATGATTTAGTACAAATTTCTTATTTTTGGAAAGCCAGGTTTACTGTAAGCATGTGTAACCCACATGCCTGTGGTTAATGAAAGTGTTGGTGCTCATCAGCGATTGCAGAAAAGAAGCAGTCACCCATGAAGACCCAGAATTCTTCAGGCTGATTCAGAGCCGTTGCATAAAAGATGTGCAGGTTTAAAAGACAGGAAAATCCATCTCTCAGCTCTCTGGGTGTTTGCAGTTATGCTAATAAAAGTAAGGAAAGGGTTCCCCTGTCTCTAGAAATGTTGACACAATCTCTCTGAAACTGAAGCACAATTAAATAGCATTGGCAGTAGTTATGTGAGTGCCCTTTAAAACACGTTTTTATTTTAACCCAAAAAAGAAATTGTGCAATTCAAAATGCAAAAACATTTGAGATGCTGCTTATCTCTTGTACAAAAATCTCAGTAAGTGTAATAACAGTCTCCATTTGTTTCTAATAGTATTGAAGAATGCAGTTCCCTCAAAGTTTAGTTTAAGAGCTACAATATAACAAGCAGAGTAATTGATTACCAGTCAATCAAAATATCTCAAAATCTTCATCATCTCAAAAGACATGATTCTCCATCTCCTTGAAAAGAAACCACTCTTGATTTTAACCCTTGACTTCCTGGTTTCATAAGCAAAGCCATGCTGGTCCTTGCTGGACATAACACAAAATGAATGGATTTAGGAAGTTAAACCAGAAAAAAAAACCCCTGAAATCAACTCTGCTCAAGGTTCCCTGTGGAATAGCAGAATTACAGGCAACAGATGCCTGTGTGACTGCAGCAACACCATTGCCAGCTCAGAGGTGCAGGCTGGGGATACAGGAGGGCCACTCTAGGGTATTTTCCTTAGTCCCTGGGCAGAGAGAACACTGACAGAGATCTCTGGGAACAGAAAGTGCCTGCATGAATCTGTGGGCAATTCCCCCAAAAAAAAGAAGACTGGAATGTTTATGGCTTTAAGGCTGTAGTAGAAGCACTGTAAAAATAGATCTGATTTTGTTGTGCTGTGTGCAGAGCTATATTTCTCCCTTTTTTTATTCCTTTCTGTAATTTGTCAGATCATTAGGTCAGTCTGTTTGCTGGAAAGACTTTTATATCCAGATCCTTCAAAGGTGTTCAGTGTCAATCCTTCCTTCTGCTGTTCAGCACCATTAGAGATTTGCTCCAAACACCTCTCAGTCTTGTCACTTCACTACTGTGGAAAATGGTGGCAATCCCAAGTTGCCCACTTGTTTTTTAGGAAACATAATATTCTTTGGAAATAGCCTTTTGAATGTGAAAATGGCCATAGATTTTAGTAACTTTAATCTTCTTGCACTTTTTCACGAGCTCCAGAATGGGAAGATGTTAGACTAAATTGAATCAGACATTTAAGACATACTCATGAGAAAACAGAATGGATAGTTCTTGTTATATCAAACTGAGGGCATTTTTACATGGGTTGAGGCTTGCAAAATGTTCAGTACCATTAGTATTACAACTTGAATTACAAATGTCAGCTGTATTTAATAAGAGAGAAGGGAAGGGTTTAGTTAGAAAAACTGAATCGGGGAGTCCTACAAAATGGGGAAGGGTTTAGTTAGAAAAACTGAATTGGGGAGTCCTACAAAATGATGACCAGACATTTGCTTTTTGCAGCTGCATTGTGGAGGCACCTACTTGCATTAAGCTCCAAATATTTATACAGACAGGGATCAAAAAGGCTCGGGTTATCATTCCACAAACACATATTTTCCTACATTTTATGGTAAGAATCAGTGCAGGCTGGCTTTCATAATTCTTTTAAGACTGAAAAGAGAAAAGAAGAGCTTACAAGGGCCTTGCATATTTTCATCCCATTTAATAGCTCTGATGCAATCTCTGATACATCATTCCCTGGCTTCTCCTCGCTGGCATTGCACATTTCTTTTGTTATGCAGCCTCTAACTGCTTATTTCACAAGATTGGTGCCTCCTCTCTCTGTATCTTATTTATGGGGTTATCAAAGGAAATTAAGGGGCTGTTGGAGAAAAGCAGGCACAGTTAGGATTTCTTTACCCCATGTCAGACCTCTGTAGTGTTTTTGCCTTTCTTACAGCCAGCACAGCTGCACCCTTCCTACAACAGGAAGGAGCTGATGCCCAAGAGCAGCAAGGTGATGTGTATTAGTTCAGACACGCTCTCAGGGGCTCTCTTTCCAGCTGTTGGGAGGGTGGTGAGTTACACTGCAGGCTGTTCACTGCAGATAACAGAGCCTGATCTCCTCTTTCAGCCATGTGGACACACTGTGTTCAGACTCAGGGATGGTTTGCCATACCAGGAGTGGTACCACAGCTGCTTTGGAAGCACCTACAAAATGCCACAAAGCTTGGCTAGACACCTCTGAAGCTACTGCTGTATAGAGATGTCTTTTCAAGGCTGCATTATTACAGTGAGGGTTTTGGTTCCCTGCTGTGAGTAATCTGTCAGTGCAGGTTACCTAAATTGCAGTTGCTTGGATCCTTGCAGACTGATGACTGTCTGTCATTCTGTGTCCTTGCTTTGGCTTCCTGTCAAATTATGTTGTTTTCAAAGTCTCTAGCTCACATTCAAAGCAAAGAAATGTATCACAGTCAAATTCAGAGCTAGGGCCCTTCTTGTGGAAGAAAGAGCTAATGAAGTGTTTTGTATCATCCTGTTGGAAACCCCAGCAAGGGAGGCTGGAAGTGTCAAGGGAAGAGTGTGGCCAGTGTACACTGCCTCTCTTGCTGCCTATGGCCTCCCTGGCAGTCTGGATGTGAATTAGAGTGTCTCTGGCCTTTATTTAGAGGACAGTCAGCCTTTGGTAGCACCACACTATAGGAACATCCTTGTACCTCTCAGAAACCTCAGCAAAGGAACTGCCAGGCTGTGGTGTCCACGGCTGAGCTCTAAGGGAGGGGTACAAAGTTTTGTTTGTTTACTCACAGCCTTGATCTCAATCACTGTGATTGAGTGCACTTTGAAGGAAAGTGTCCTGTCTGCAAAGCCCCTGAGTAATGCAGATAAAGATGCTTTGTCTGTCTCATTATTCAAGGAAAAGTTTAAGGGACTAGGCTGCCAGTATGCTCAGCCTTGGGCAGGCAATCAAGAGCAGTAAAAAGAAGCAAGGAGTTTCTCCCCTTGCCCGCCAGCATCCACCCAGGCCACAATTATTCAGGCACAGCATTTCCCAGCACAGAAGGATGCACCAGGCAAGTGCCCTGATCCTCAGCTGCTGGAGAGGGGACACTGTAACGGGTTAGCAGCCCATGCCCCTTTTCTACCCACAGAAATATTTAGCCCTTGAAATATTCTGATTTCTGTCCCCGCTGATAAGATTCCAGGCAGGCAGAAGCTGCCCTAACCCTGCAGTTGCAGCAGCCTTGCTTTGTTGATGCCTGGAGAGGGACGTTTTGCTGGGCCTGGAGGAGCCCTGCAGAGCTGCAGTGGCAGCTGCGTGGTGCCCGCCCAGAGGCCCTGTCAGCCTCAGTCTGTGTCAAAAGATGGAAGCAGCTTCCTGCTGACCCATTTTATGGGTGAGTAAGATATAATCAATATGAAGTAAAGATAAGAATCTCATTGGAAAAGGGTTTATCTGGGTTGTTGGTTTTTTTTGCTGTTTGCTGGTGTGAGAGGGCTTCCACACAATATAGCCTTGGTAATGGCTGAGGAAACAGAGTACAGTGAGAACTGACAAAACATGTCAGTCCCTAAAACCAACAAATTAATCTGTGAAGTCAGTCTGGAAAGTAATATGTATAATTTATCTCCTTGCTCCAGATGAGTCAATTAGTTTTAAAGGCTTCCCTTAGAAAATGGGCCTTTTGTCCATTTTTGGGCCACCACAAAGAGCAAAGGGAATACTCAAGTTTGCCTAGAGATTGAGGCATTGTCTAAAAAATTTTCTTAATGTTGGAATGTGAATTACAAAAACAAACCCAAAAGCAGAAGTATCCCTGGGAGGTCTTTGGCTGCAAACCCCTGTAGGCAGGATCAAAGGCACTTAGGTTGCTATTTCTCTAACCTACTTATTAGAGAGAGTTAAGTGACATGGACTAAGACATATTTATTTATTGCTTTGTAGCCGGCTGGCTGGAGATATATATATATATATATATATATATATATATATATATATATATATATATATATATTTAAACCTTGATATTTCATACATAAGTAATTTTGCTGCCATCAAAAAGAAATGTTAAATTTCTCTTAGATGAAGCAGAACTCCTACACCGATGTTAATTTGCTGCACTGTATCCAGAATGGCCAGTTGGAACAGCTTCCTAGGAATCTACTGCTATTTGTTTTTGTGCAGTAAGTTCCAGTCTTGCATTGCTTTTTTATACAAAGTGAGAAGCTGGTAGGTTCAGCAGGCAATCCATGTTTTCCATTCCTTTTCAGGTTTCTGACCATGAAAACTTTGATATTGATAATCCATTCATTAATTCTATTTTCTTGCTTCATACTGTCAACATATCAAGTATACTCAAAATGCTAGTAAAAATATAAGTGATTTGACCCCAAAAGCCAGAAATCAAACTACATTATCTCTAACATGGGGGTACTTTCTGTTCTCATTGTAATCAGTGTCTTCAGTAGCCAAAGTGCTTATTTTAAGTCTAGGGTACCAAAAAATAAGAGGTGTTCATGTCTCAAAGAATGAAAGTAAACTATTTTCTCATTGAAATTTAGGCAACAATTCTGTCTTTGCTGCAACACAGGGGTCTGAGGGTTCAGGGCTGCCTTTGTTTTGCACAGCACATAATCCCCAGTTGTGCAGAAGGGAAGGGAGCCATCTGCTCACCCTGCCCCAGAGCTGTTCCTGAGCTACCCTGGAGCTTCAGTGCCACCACAGCCCTTGGGACAAGTCCCCACCTGTGCCTCTCTGGGACTCTGTCCTCTGAGACCTTCACAGATCCCTCAGGGCAGTGCTGACTGCCCAGAGTCTGTGTAACACCAGCTGTGAGACAGCAGTCTAGACAGCAGATATTATCTAACCCATTCATTAAAAAGTTCTGATATAGTGTCTTAATTATCCTTCAGTTGGGAAAGTTCACACAAATCTTCCCTGATGTACATGGAATCTATTATTTTCCAGAGCCTGCCCTTCTAGAGGTGACAGGGAGCAACTGATCTCATCACCATCCTTGATTGCCATTCTCTTCTGTGGAGGTAAGACTGTAATCATGTCTTCCCTCAGGCTTCTCTTCCTGTGACCCTTTCTCAGAGGGCACATCTTCCTAAATGTCTTTCTATTTTTGCTGTCCCTTTCCAGCATTTTCCTAATTGCCTCTCTCTTGCTCACAGCAGCACTCAAAACTGGATACAGCCAGTACTGAACAGTGGTTTGATTGCTCTCCTGTGTCTTACAAGTAATTTTACTGTCAACACACAACAGCAAAATATTTGCCTTTCCCTGTAACTTTTCACTGGGGAAGCGCCCAATTTGGCCATCAAAATTTGAGCACTCTCTGAACAGCACTGGGGTTTTTTTTCTGAGCTTCCTCTAACAGAGAGGAAAAGGTGTAGAGATCTGCACAAGGAAAAGACTCCCTAGGTGCTTTACATTTATCAAAGTAACACAGGGAGAACAAAAAACTGGACACAGAGAGAGGATAGATAGATAGATAGATAGATAGATAGATAGATAGATAGATAGATAGGTAGGTAAACTTTGTGTGAGGACACCTTTGAAAGGTTTATGCATATACTAAAACATTAGGTTTATATCCTCTGCTTGTATTAAATTAACTTTCCAGCCTCAGTTTCTCCAGTCCATTATCATGGATACAGGATAACATACACCAATGTTTCAAGATCTGTGTGAGGCCTCTGCTGAGAGCATGAATGATAAAACACCTTTTTGCACAGCCTCCTTTCTTGCCCCTCAGACTCTTTCCTAATAGGTCATTAGTCACAAACAACCTGCTTACAGAGATTGATCAGTGCCCTTGCTGCAGAATTCCCTCTTGGTCCTGTGACTGTGAATACATCATTCAGTGGCTTGTCCTGTATTGCCAAAATCACTGTCATTTGAGGGGTAAATTTTTGAAGAAGCAGCTATCTTCCACTGTAATTTCTGAGTGACAGAATGGGATGTGGGGAAATGTTTAATCTCCAGAGGTTCTCAGTGGTGACAGTTCCCAGGTTACAGAGCACACAGCAGAGAGGGGTCTGTAACCTGGTATCCTTCTCTGCTCTTGGAATGGTAGGTGTAGCACCCTAAGGATGCCTTGTTAGAATTTGAATTGAGTGGCTCAAGTACAGTTGTGACTGGGATGTTCTTAATGTCACTTTTACACATTTATCTTGCAGAAGTTACTGCCTTTTTCTTAAGTTACAGGGCTACTAGTTTTCATTCTTAAGATTTAGTTTCATTCCGGAGATGGAGATGTTATCCATAATACAGTATACACATGAAAGGGAAAAAAACCCAATGCAGCACAACTGTGTCTAGAAGCTGTTGCTTTTAACTTAGTGGAGATGATGGCAGACATCTGAAGGATGTTTCATTTTTGCTGTGCTCCAGATGCCATGTGTGACAGCCAGGAGGGAGGCAGGGCTGCAGGGCTGCTGAGTGCAGCTCTGACAGGCTCAGCTCCACGGAGGGCTAATGAGGAGCTGCCGAATGGGCTGTGAACTCATCAAACCACGCTAACAAGACTTTCTGGAAAGCTCCTTACATCACCCGGGTGTGCATGAGGGATGAGCAGTGTGAGCAAAACCACAAATCTCTTTATAAGCAGAGCTTTATTCCTAACACAGTAATTAAGCAGTAATTAGAAGTTTTGTGAGTAATGGGAATAGTTGTGTGAAATTAAGAGTTCTTGTCCACGGGGAAAAATTGCATAGTGCCAGCATCTCAGAGGGGTAGAAAAAGGCTGCAAGTAAAGCTCAGATATTTTGCTCACATTAACAGCAATCCCAAATGAATTTCCATTCTTAATTTATGAACATTTGAACAATTTATGAAGCATTGATTTTGAAGTAAATAATACATTTTTTTGGCTCTGCTGAAAGGTCACTAAAATGGAGAAAAATAGAATCACAGAATGGTTTGTGATCATCTTAAAGATCATCTAGTTTGAATACACCTGCTGTGGGCAGGGACAACTTCCACTAGACCAGGCCTTGAACCCTTTCAGAGATGGGGCATCCACAGCTTATATGGGCAATAATTTTGACCTTAAAATATTATTTGTCTGTATTTTTCCCAAAAGGAAGACAATTCTACAGTAGTGATAGGTAATCCAGTGTAAAACTTGTTAAAAAAAAAATCAGTACTTGAATGTTGAATGAAAAGATTTTGAACTTGACTTCAGACAGAATCACTTCCACAACTAATGTGTAAATACATCTGTATTTATCAGAATTTCTCTTCCTCTATTTCATCAGCAACTCCCTGCCTGCAGTTTCATGCTTGTAATTCCTGTTAGACAATAGTACGGCAGCAATGAGTTATCGGTGTTGTTCTGGACTTGGGACATGCTTCCTGTCCCTGTTGTACATAATGATTCTTATTCCCTCCTCACGCAGAACTGGGCATCTCTGGATGCCCCCAGATTACTTTTCTGTGAGTAGTTCATTTGGCATGATTTGTAGAAACAAATGATGTTCACAAAACGCCATATAAACCCAGCTTGTATTGAATGCTTGCATACGGACTTCATGGCCTCTAAATACTATTTATTTTCCAAATTGTTTAGAATAAATTGTTATAAAGAACATTCTGCCTTTAAGCAGGACCAAAGGTTAGAATCCTTTGGGGGAAGACAAATCCAGTAAACTGATTTTAAAAACATAATGGCAGATACAACTTCTATAAATATCATCAATCACCTCTGTTTCATTTATCCTCAGCTTTTCTATCTTGGTCTTCCTCAGCTTTAATTTTTAAGTAGAGGAAGTAGTTGCAGTGCATTCTGCTTCTACCTTTGTCTCATCTGTTCACAGTTATGTTTTTATCAACAGAAACTGTTAGCAGTTTCAAGTGGGGTACAAGCTTTCTGAAGAGAAAACACCTCTCAAGATGATTAAATACACAGCACTGACAGGTAGAGGTATGGTCCTGAGCCTGACTCTGCTTCCTGATGCAGCTGCTCTGTCCTGGGATATCAATTTGTGTCACACTGTGGCAACAGCCACAGTTCTACCTGAGAAAGTTCTCCAAGACTGAAAAGCCCCTTGCTTGAGACTGGCCATATGGCCATAGCCCAGAGAACACCCGTGCCACATCCGAGATGTCATCCCAGTTAAGTGGGCTAAGGAAAAGGCATAAAATGACACACAATTACTTTCCTCGCCTTTAGCATCCTGCACTGAGCAAAGCTCACCCGAGGTGAAAGCCAAAACTTGTATTTATTTTCTTTCTTTAAACTGATTCCTGGGGGCTTTTTTCTTGTTTTCTAGCAATGTTTCTAGCAATTTCAAACATTCTAGCAATGTTTTCTTTGTGTATGATGTTTTTAATGTGATCTTCTTAATTTATAAAACTTAACTTTTGATTCCCCTTACCAAAGCTTTTAGATTTTGTTCTGATTTGCCTGCCTCATGGAAAAAAAATGAAATTTTCTTGACTAACACAACTACTATTATGTTCCTTTATTTAGATAGCAGACTCGTTCTTAGAG
This sequence comes from Motacilla alba alba, assembly GCF_015832195.1. Lineage (NCBI taxonomy): Eukaryota > Metazoa > Chordata > Aves > Passeriformes > Motacillidae > Motacilla > Motacilla alba. The sequence continues at coordinate 22,271,488 of NC_052023.1, forward strand.
ACTTTCTGGTTGTTCATCCTGTAGGATGAACTTTGAAAATTACTTTGTGAAAGTTAAAGGTCCAGGGTGTTTTTTTGTGTTTTTTTTTGTTTTTTTTTTTTTTTTTAGGGGATGTCCTGTTGTGAGTTAATTTAGAATTAGCACTTTGGTTTCCCTGATTCACATCAGTACATCCCCAAAAAGAAAATTACTAGCATAAAATGATGTTTCTATGACATTCTGTATTTTTCTTCTCTTTTTCAAGCGTGGGATTTTTTTTTTCAGTGCTGGTTGATTCAACTGCATCTGTTTGCTTTTTAGTCTTTAATTTATGTCGGGCTGTAAACTGTCCAAGTAACAATTTGAGTGATGCAGCAACAGAAGGTGACCCAGATTACACAACACTGAACGCTAATGCCAAGTCTTCTTGTTTAATGGCAGCTGCTCAAAGCTTTGTGTTATTGCTATTCACATGCAACAGACACAAATCAAACAGCCTCCTCAGGCACACATCCTGCAGATCTTCATTTTAAACATGTTCAAGAGCTGCTGCTTTTCACACACACACAGCAGCCTCACCAGCTGAGGCCATTTAGCCTCCTTGGCTTGCATTTACTCTCAGCCATCTGACACAATTATCAAGGAAACCCTTTGTGACTGCCTCTATTTTGCACACTTCTGTTTATGTGGAAGTTTGCCGAAAACATTTTTTCTCTGTAAAAGTAGTTGGACTTTCATGTTCCCTCATAATGGACATATTTTACAGCACCAAATACATCACAGTTGTTTAATAACTGCTTTCTCTAGAGGCTATAGTTTTAAAAGTATATTTAATAAAGCAATACTACTGGAAAACAGAACATGAACAGTTTAAGCAGAGGATAAATTAGTTTAGATTTAAATCAGAAAGGTTTAGACTTACTGAATGAGTGGTATCAAAAAGCAGACTTTAAAGTATAGGCACAGTTTTAGCAAAATCATTTATTACTGTACCTTGAATATGCAAAGCAACAAAATGCTGTCATTCCTTATTAAAAAAAAAAAAAAGTCGAAGCATGGAGATCAGGAAAGCTATCAAGCAACGAGTTCATACAACTTAGTTTCACGGACCAAATTTTTTTGGCATCTCCATCACATTTTTAAAGCCTTCTGACAACACAAGCTTTCTGCTAGAAGTGCATGTCTAACCATCTCCCCAGAGGACATGTCAGAACAATAAGAAAAAGTGCAAATCTTACTTTTTAAATGGATGAGCAGCAAAAAACTGAGGTAGAAGATGAGTAGAGAGTTAATTCTTGAATGAGCCATATTCATCTTGATAGGACATCCTCTGCCGAGTTGCCTGTTGTCCAAAGGGCTGTTGCTGATGCTCACTGCTTTCTCCTCGTGTCTGAAGCTAAGGGCACACCCGGGGCACCCGGCCCCCTGCGAGCCATCCCTGCCCGTGCCCCTCCTCAGCCTGCTCCCCGCAAACCTGCAGACTCCGATTCAAAAGGCAGTGGTGCTTGTCAAGGTCTTACTTCGGCAGGTCCGAGTGGTTTTTCAAACCCGGCGCAGATTTGTGCGGGAGCTGGACTGGAGTCTGCCCCCGGCCGTGCTGGGGATGAATGGTGCGCTCTGCCCCGCTCTGCCCCGCTCTGCTCCGCTCTGCTGGGCTGTGCCTGCCCCGATCTTCCCCGCTCTGCCCCGCTCTGCTCCTCTCTGCTGGGCTGTGCCTGCCCCGCTCTGCCCCGCTCTGCTCCTCTCTGCTGGGCTGTGCCTGCCCCGCTCTGCTCCGCTCTGCTGGGCTGTGCCTGCCCCGCTCTGCCCCGCTCTGCTCCTCTCTGCTGGGCTGTGCCTGCCCCGCTCTGCTCCTCTCTGCTGGGCTGTGCCTGCCCCGCTCTGCCCCGCTCTGCTCCTCTCTGCTGGGCTGTGCCTGCCCCGCTCTGCCCCGCTCTGCTCCTCTCTGCTGGGCTGTGCCTGCCCCGCTCTGCCCCGCTCTGCTCCTCTCTGCTGGGCTGTGCCTGCCCCGCTCTGCTCCTCTCTGCTGGGCTGTGCCTGCCCCGCAGCGCAGCCACGGCACCGCCGCCCGCAGAGCCCAAAGCTCGGCGCTCCTGATCTCCACCAAACCCCGCCACACGGCTCTCCTGATCCACAGTGCAAACACTTGACGTTTCCTTGCACAGTCAGCTCACAAACACTTTCTGCTCTCTGAATTTCTCCTGTTATGTTACACCGTAAGCACATGAAGTGAAAAGGTGAAACATCCACATTCTCAGTCTTTTTAGTTAGTGAGATGTTAGCCCGCTCTCTTCCTCAGTATTGTTTTTTTGTTTTCTTGGCATTGTTTACACTGGAGTGGCTAAAAAGCACACTCCCAGCAGCTGGCACAGGACCTCTGAGCTTCATCAGCTTGTGTTACAATCTTGAACTGCTCATGGAGGAACCAGTCACAGAAGCAGGAGGTGTCACAGCAGGATCGATAAGAGAAGGAGATGGCATGGGCTCCATTTGGTTTAGCCAGGGCTGGTATTAAACAGCTGCTATTAAGCGCCTTCCCCAGCTGCCCCGTTGGCTCCTCACCCCTCACGGCACAGGCAATGTCTGTTTGTGCCCAGCGCTCTCTGTGTGCAGTGCCTCAGCCATGGATCACAGCTTTGTTCTCAGGTGAGATCCTGGTCCTGCTCTAGCAGAAGGGAAAGTGAGGGCACGCAGCAGCAGCCCCAGGGGTTGTACTCATACCGTGATCCAGTACAAACTGTGGCCCTCTGGCACCTCACACACCCAGTCTGTGTGTCCACAGCAATGGGTGCCACAGCACCGGTCTGGCTCTGAGGCCAAGACAGAGATGAGCTGCCTGTTTGGCAGGGAATCTCCTCTTCCCGCCACCTTCACCCCTAGCAATCCTCCTTTGGCTCTTGGCACTTACCCTCCTTGCCTCAGTGAAAATCCAGGCATTCCCAAGCCTGAAAAATCTGCTTGGTCTTTGCTGCCTTATGTTACTGTCAAACAGGTAACACTCGATACATTTGGTACTTGTCCTCCCCACTTCAGCAGAATGTTAATTCCCAGTTCAGGAAGCCTTTGATACTGAGTTTAATTTTACACATACACTTAACAAAGTACAAGCTAAAAGTCAAGTATATACTGAAGGCCTCAGATGAGTAGGGAGCAGACTGTTGATGCCAACATGAATTCACTAAAGCCGTTTATAATAGGTAGGTACTTTCACATCACTCATTAAGCTCAGTGAACTGATTAATTTAAAAATTTCTCCTGCAGCAAAGCTCCTCCTTCTTTCCCATCTCATTCATTTATGTGTAGCTGCGCTCACCCACTGCTGACCCTGTGGCAAACCTTTCCAGACCCTCTCTCCCTTCTCCTGGCACCAGCAGTCCAAGCAGCTCTATCATCTGCTTCCCAGGAAGCCTCCACCCTCCCACTCCCCTGAGCCCCCCTGCTCCACTCACCGGCTCTGACCTCTCTGATGACAACCCAGGCTGGATTTCCTGGCCAAATGTCATGGACTATGAGCATTATGATGAATGGGGGTCCTAGTGGAAAGTACTTTGATAACTATCAAGTTAAATACAATTAAATGGCTAATTGTAGTTTTCAGCTCTTTCACTTTTTGTACCCCCCTTTCTTTTATATTTACATTTGTAGTTGTTTGGATGTTTTCTTCCCCCTGCCATCTGTCTACTTTGTTTCTGTTTGAAATTATGCAGTAAGATATATAATCATTACAACGTGAGCATGAAAATACCACTGTCACCAGGGAATTCCTTTGTCAGGCTAAATTATGCAGTTTAGCTCAGTGCTGATTGCCTGCTTTAAGTGCATTATTATTTAAATTTGTCACCATATAACTTAGAATAACAATATTTTCTGGATTCAATTTCTTGTCAATTTGAAAAAGAAATCCTGTGAGTATTCTGAAAGATAGACCCCAAATTTAAGCAAATACAAAGTTTTCAATTCTGAGAGATATATGTTAAGTATTTCAAGAAAACAGTCACATCTATTAAATCTGGATATTTTTCTGAAAATACACAAGTACCTGTAAAATCTGTACTCTAAGGAAACTTAGGAGTTCTCAGACATGGGGATATGCCACCAATCTGAGAATTTAAATGTATTGTGTTAACACATATGTTGACATTGGAACTAAATACTGTGGAGTTCTGTGGTAAATACAAAACATACAGCAAGTATATGAACACCTCCTAGGTCTTTCTAAAGTTATTAAAATGTAATCACTTTTAGAACCAAAACAGCTTCTTTTTTCAACCTGTTTGAAACTTAGCTCTGCATTTCCCAATGCCTTTTTTCAAATGTTTCTTCTTTGTGAGCTATTCATATCCCAGAATTTAATGGGGAATAGACTAAATTAACTTATCACTGCCCTAATTCCTTGAAGTTGCCTACAGGAGGAGGCTTGAATTTCTGCATGCATATCATTTGTACACAGTGAAACATAACATCTAAATGTAATTTCCATGCTTTCTCAGTACAGCTTAGCTTTGATGAGATTCTGCAGTCACAGAAGTCAGAGGCTATGCCATTTTCTCAGGGAAAAGGGGCTTGTGTTGTCATTTGCTTTCACTTAACTGCTGTCTTTTCTGTTCTGATTGCTTTCATGCAAAAATGACAGAGTTGTGTGGCATCAGACTACACTAGTCAGTGTCATCTTTTCTAAGACATTTTATGCAACTCTGTCCAACTAATTTCATTATCTAACATCTTTTGCTTGCAGTGTTTTCGATTTTCAGATGACAGCAGTACTAATTAATTGTGTATCTTCTGCTTCTCTCTGCTAGGCATGTTTTCTGATTGTTCAATGTTGCTCCAATTCAAAGTGCAGTTTTTATTGATGCCATCCTGTGCCTTCTTGGTCAAGCATATTTTGGGTGATTTTCCTAAGTAATTGGCACTCCTTTTCCAATGTTTTGGTAGTTTTAAAGTAAACTACAAAATGAACAGAAATTACAATAGTTAAGTAATTAATGTGAAGTGTAAAATTATCTTGCAAGTGGAAGATGTGATTTTACAAAATGCCTGATGCTGACTAACCTGAAGCTTTTATTAAAAATCCCTTTGTTCACTGGAAAGTAAGGCACTGGTAATAGTCAGGAACAGGTGGGTGATTTCATGGAGGAGTGGAAGAGTGACTGAGCTGAAGATAACATTTTCCCTGGTGAGGTTTTGGATATGCAGAACTCAGCTGGCCAGTGGCCCTTTGCGACCTGCTCAAACTAGATGTGCTTTGAGGAGGTGGTCCCTTCCCACCATATATTCCTGTGATTCTGTTCATGTAGAGATTTCCTATAGCATTCCATTTGTTGCACCAGCTCCAGCCTATATTAGCTCAGTCCCCAGTTCTGCACACCTAATGCAGAAAGCCTCTATTTTTAAAATAGTCCCTGATTTTCCCTAGGGTCTTTCATTTTCTTACTCATATTCAGTGGTGCTTCTTGTGTACATCATCTCTTCAGTTCTTGCTGAATTTCATTAGGGATGAAACTGGGATTCTAAATTTCACTGGTGTTCCCAGTTCACCAGTGGGAGAGCTTATTTTCTAAAAAAACTATGGAGCATTCAAGCCTGAAGTCACTCTGGTCTGACATCCTGGTTTGGGCATTGAAATACATTCTGAAGTATTTATTGCAAACTGAGGATGATGGAGTTTCCTAGAACAATGGACCTGACCAAGTAATCTAGATCATCTTCCTGTTTATGGTACTTTATGTACCTCTTCATTGACCCACTGATAGATAAATTTTTTCTTCAGCTTGTTGCACTTTGGGTAATTACGAGAGGACAAACCAAGGCAATGGATAAACCAATGTGAATAAGGGATGGCTGAAAGGTCTTGTAGATAGAGTTGTATCGTAAGAGGAAGTTGTTTACCTGATTAACAAAACCACTATAGATCTATTTGCATTTTAATTAGTCTCTTTGCAACAAGAACATCTCTGATTGCATTGATTTCCTGCAGTGCTCGAAAAGATAAGAACCCACAAAAGAACTGGGCAAGAGAGAACTGGAATCTCCTTTGAGATTGAGGCCCATACTTTTCCAGAGGCAAATATTTCATGACTATATTTAACTTCTTAGTCTATAAACGTTACTTCTTTTGAGCTTTCTTTTCCTTTTTATTAGGGTGTACAAATATTTGGGGTTTTGAACTTGCTGTGCTCCTTTTATGTCTTTCCCAGCCAGAGTAAAGCACCAGAGCACGACCTGTTGGTTCTGCCTATTTTCAGATTTATTAATGTTTTTTATGAAACTAAAGAGCTTTATCTCTTTAGTTTAAAATTATTTTGCAAGACCTGCCAAGCATATTGCTTTCTTAAATGTAATACATTTTTTTGAAATTATGACTCCTTTTTGATTCCCATGGTAGCCACTTTTTTACTGAGTAATGAGGGATTTCTCTGTGCCAAGCTAAAATACAAATTTAACCAAAGATTACAGGAGTGTCAAGCTGATTTGCTCAGCCTGATCTAATTTTGGATGTGATAGAAATAGTGGGAGCAATGAAAGCTGTTTTGGTTTTTATATGAAGTCTCTCCTGACTATTTTACCTATAGGCAGGCCTAACAAGGTGGCTGTGCAAGGCAGGACAGGATTCCCCTGCAGTCAATAAAGTGTGTGATTCACTTATTCTTATCTTTGATGAATTTTTGTGAAATAACATGTTTTTATCATGTGGTGTGTGGCTGGGAAGCTGGGATCAGGAAGCAGGGAAGCAAGAGGCATCACCAGGGAAGCAATTTCAATCAAATGAATGCTAGGTCAGGTCTTGTCAATGCAGATGAAAATTGGCAATTAGTATTCTGTACCTTGCTGCTAATGAACCATCTAATCAGGAAGTTTCTGTCTGTACCAATAAGCTTCTTGTGAGTGCCAAGGTTATAGAGTGCTTGAGAAAATGAGGCAAATTGTGTTTTTACAAAAGCACTGATACATTAAGTTCTAAATGGGTTGAACATTTATTTTCCCTCTGTGCTTTTTACTTCAGCAGACTAGACGTGTTAACAGTCGTACAAATCCTCTTCTAATTCTCTTTTTTAATTTCCTTCAGAGTGAGGTAACTCATACTACAAACCAGAAGGACCTAAACATGAAAGTATTGGAATTGAATTAAAAATCCCATCAGTTACAGGGGATATAGTTGTATAGTTCAGCCACAGTTTCAAAAATATTTGGAAAAGATTTACATAGGTCTGTAGCATGATTTCATCTGATCAATACAAAGTGGTTTTAGAAGGAATTCAGACCCAACAATTCCAGCAGGCAACAGTGTAGAGGAGGAGAAAGAGCAAGAATCAGGAAGGCAGGATTAATAACCAAATATGCTTGATTTAACACACCCTTTGCATGTAAACATTTTACTTCTGGTAAACACTGCAGTTGTCCTGGGTCCTGGGGACAGGGCAGGATGATGACTACAGTCAAGTGGAGAGGCTGGGAAGGAGGAGATGCTTCTAAAACTGTTTGAATTTTGGTCTTTGCAAATAAAGGTGACAGCATAGTTAGTTTCACAGGCCAAACACTGGGCTGAGGGACACAAAACTAATTCTTACTCTGGTTTTCTTCACTGTACTTGCAGTGAGAAATTATTTTGAGGTAGTTAAATATGCCATGCAAAACACCATAACACTCCAAAAGTAACTTTTGTAACAGGCAAATAGAGAAGTTTCTTAATTTTTCATGATCTCTAATATCCTTTATATTTTTTCCCCTCTTCTGCATTCAGCCATTGTGTATTGAGTGTGACAAGGTTTTGAAAAGCATCTGACGATCTGGATCTCCTGGATTCGCAGGTTTTCAGCTAAAGGATGTGACTTCCAGAAAGCACAAAGCAAAATTTCCCTGTAGGCATCTCTGAAGTGTCTTGGTGTGGATTGTGGCAAGCACTAAATTCCTCTTGGAAATCTTGGCCTCTGTGTTAAAGTATTAGATAATATTATGGGAACAATAAGCAGCAGTAGGTGCCCCAAAGGGATTTCAACTTTCTGCTAAGATTGGGCAAGACAGCATTCATCTTAATGCCAATGCCTTTCTCAAAGGCTGCTGTTTTGTACTGAACTAAATCCTGAAAGTTTGTCAGTTTGAATTACATTGTTCACAAGGTAAAATGAAATATTCTGGCTTCCAAACTTGTGTTAATTTGGATTATTTCACACCTGCTTCAACCAGTGGTGGTGATGCTGCCCTCAGTGATGATGAGGTACGTGATGTCACCATGTGCCAATGCCAGTGAAAGGAAAACACCCCTGGATGGAGGGGGCACAGGAGAGAAGGAGGGAAGGAGGAGACATTACTACTGTAGTTGACTTATATTCTTCCAGTGTCCAGAGAGCCCCTCAAATCACGAGGTGGTTTGTTGCTGAACAGCATCTTAATTTTTGTGTGTGGGCAAGCTGAGATCTTTGCATATGTTGAACTTCATGCAGTGCTTTCCATTTTCCTGTATATCAAGTATTTTTCGTGGTTTTTCTCCTTTTTTTTTTTTTTATGGCTTTTTTATACTAAGTTCTTCCAATACACTGAAAGCCTGGCTGAATATGCTTGTTGTGCATGGGCAGGTGCTGAGACCTCTGGTCTTAGCACCCAGATTTGACTTTAGCACCAACATTCACCAAATACATTTTTGTGGGACTGAGACTTCCGAATCTGAGAGTTTCTGAGTTTCTGGGGTACAAGAATTTCTAAGCCAGCACTTCCAATGTAATTACCATTACCAGGGAAACAAGATTTTGCTGTCAAACTTCATCTTCAGTGCCTTCACTACAAGCAAGTTGTTTAAAAAAGATGCGTTCACAGTAGCAAACAAGAAATCCCCCCAGCAGCATGGCCCATATGGGTTGCAGGAGCTCCCCATGCTGGCAGGGTAAGATTTCCTATTAGCTTAACTGCACTCAGAATTGAGGATGTTGCCACTGGTGTGACAGGATGATGAGAAGCTCCACACACCCACAGCACTTCTGGAGGACTTTCAGTCCCCAGCTAAACCTATGGGCATGACTCACATGCCTGAAGAATGGCAAATGATGAGCTCTTTCAGAAATGTAGCCCTGCAAGTTGCTAAATGCACTGTTGTCTAAAGACACAGCTCACACAGCTCACTTGTCCAAAATAAGATTAATTGGAGGGAATCAAACAGTCTCCAGCAGCATCTGACTACTGAAGAATGGATAAACATGAGCCTTGACTCCTTTGCAGCAGCAAAGTCAGACTTCAGTATTAATTTGGTGAAGCAGATTAATGTAACATGTCCTTCTATAACGCTGTCTTTAAATAAGCTGGGAAACCAATAACCCACAAGAATGATACAAAACTCCTTTCTGACATGGCAATCACAAGTGTTCCAGAAATGGAATGAAGTTTCTGAAGGCTGGGCATGCAGGATGTACTGTATTTGCTCTTCCCTCCATTAGAAGCTATGGAAATAAGAAGTCTACCAGACTGCACAATTTGTGCTCACTCAGTGTGACTCTCTCACAGTTTGGCATTTCTTTAAAACCATATTCCTCTTTGTGCCACAAGGCACAGTGATTCTGAAAATAGGTGTTATACTTGTCATTCAAGACAGGAAAGAAAAAATTTCTATCTGGCCAAACTGATGCAAATTTGACACATTCTCTAGCAATAATAACTGAATTTATCCACTCACATTTATCATGAGCAAAATTAAGTACAATTGTTTTGTACTGTATGCCAAGTGAGAGCCCTTTTCCCAACACTGAGCACAAATTCAAAGGTAGATGGTGGTCTCTCTAAACCACCAGGTCTTTGAAGTGAAGCTGGCCAGAAATTTTTGAAGCCTTTCAGAAGGAAGAGGGTGAGGTTTTGTACTTTATTTTTATGTGTGGGGTGTGTGTGTGTGTGTGTGTGTGTGGGTGTGTGTGTGTGTGTAGTTGTGAGGTTTTTAAAAGCATATTTTATTTAAAAATTGCTGAAAAAGAAGTTTTGATAATTTTAAAAAGTATTACCTTCTTGCTATTTTTTTCTTTTGAACAAGTAAAATAAGGTGTTTTGAAAAGTTTGAAACATAAATTAAGATTCCTCCAATCAAACCTTTCAACTAATCCAAGCCACTTCTGATATCACATATTTTCAAGGTAATAAACAAATATTAAAGATTTCAGTCTGCGGTTTAGTTCAGAAAAAGAAAAATATTTTCAAAGGAGAAGAAAGTGATCTCACTCCCAGATTTTCTTTGAAGTCTCTTCTCCATTTCTTGATTCAAATAACATGCACTAGTGGAAACAGAATTTAAAAACCACTCAGAAGAAGAAAAGCAATATCAGATCTTTAGCATGCAAAGGCACCCAAGTTCCTGTCAGCCCTTTTGCCACAGAACCCAACAGCACTAAAAACATCCATGGTTGTTGTGGCTGAGGCTGGCAAATGGATGGGTGGCATAAAATTGAACCACAGAAAAGAATGAGCAACCATAACTGCTCCAGAAGTAAAGCAAGTAGCCTTTTGAAGGGCTCTATGAAGTTAGCCTAATAAAAGGAAATTATTTACAAACTGGTTCTCCCCCTCTGCTGTTTTTATTTGAATGCTTCTTTCCAAATAACATTACTCTTGGGATAGCAACAAACTACACCAAAAGAGACATGTACAATCAATCATAATGTACCAAATTCACTGAAAGGGGTTTAGCTCCAGTGCCACCCCAGGCAGCAAGTGGGTTTGGTTCATTTTTTAATTTGGGAAGGTCAGTGTTACAAGGAGATTGTTATGGGGTTATTTCATAGGTTATGCTTACTTTGGAATGACTACAAGTTCTTTGCCTGCTACTGCATTTATTTATAAAGACATTTTACTATTTCAGTTGTCATTTAATTGTTAGGTTTTTTACATTGGTTAGTATAATTCCTTAAAAATAACTTTCCTGTAGCCATTTCTTGTACAAGCTTGTTGTAGAAGCTGGCTGTTTATGTGCATTGGATTGCTAACAATGCAGAATTCATTCTGTATTTCCTTATTGTTTTGGTTAAAACATTTTTCTCTGTGTTGTGTGCTTGCTTTTTTTTTTTGACTGGAAGCACTTTTTTCTTGTTCCAGGTTTTTAATAGTGGTCTCAAAGCCTAATTAATGTACTTGTGGTCTGCCTCTTGATATCAGAATCTAATTATAATTTCTTAGGAAAATATTTTAATTACTATTCAAATGTAATTAAGAGAACCGATAATGAATGTCACCTAAAATAAAATAGGGTCCTGAAATTCTCACTTACACTATAGTGCTGCTCCAGACACAGATATAATGCTTTCATTATGTAATGTTGTAATTGTTTCTAACAGTGGGCAGAGTTACACAGGACTTCATAACTGCAGCCTTTTATCTTGACTGTGAGTAAATGGGCAATACATCATGGAATATGTAAATTCAGAGAAATAAAGAATGGCAGTTAAAAAGCTCATCTAACACTAAAACATCCTCGAGTCTCTGCAACTGTATGTCTTTGGGGGAAAATGTGTTGTAGATTATACATACTTCTGACTTTATAATTCAAAACAAATTCAAAACAAAGCTTCTACAAATTACATGGCTAGTGATTCAGGAGGGTGCAGAACAGCATTTTAATCTCTCCTACACCTTGAAGTACCCTGCCTCTCTAGCAGAGAGATGGAGTTTGGTTCCCTGACGACTGTAACCGTGTCAAGGTTCATCACAAAGGGAAAGAGAGGAGCTCTGGGAAGCCTTGATAAACACTGAGCTGATAGGCCTGAGTGCTCCTAGCTGTCCTTATAATTACAGATACTTTCTGAAGGTACAAAGCCTTAATAGCTGTGGTAATTTGTCAGCTTCATGTGTTAACCTTCCAATGAATTCCCACCATCAGCTTTCCAATTTTTTTATCCCATTCAGAAGCTTGTATGCATTACACTCTATTTCTGAAAAGTCTTCAATAGCAAATGTATTTTTTTCCCCTTCAATAAAAACTACTGAGCACATTGTGCACCCAGGCTCTTACATGCAGTATAGTTGTATCTTACCCTGTGTACCAAATTCTGCTTTCTGCTGGGCAATGTAAGAAGATTTTAACCTTGATAATTTAAATGAACTAGTTCAGTACCACTTCCTCATGTCATTGCAAGCAATGTGTTCCTGAAGACCTTGGAGGGCCACAGCTAGGTGCTAACCTGAACTAGAGGGGACTTTGACACCTTAGTGCCTCACTTCTTCCACTCCAAACAATCCATGCAGTGAACTAGGCAGCCCCTCAGTAAATCAGCCTGATACTATGTCAAACACACTCTCAAGTTCCAAAGAAGTATAAGCTAAAAACTTTCTAGATCTTTGCAAGAATATTAGATAAAAACCTGGGATCTCATGTATAAATCAGTACAAAGCTGCCACCTGAGGCCTTCCATGGCTGAACTCCTAACTTCATGTTCTCTATAAACTTGGATAGGTAGAAGGATCTATTATCTATATGAAAATATTAGCATTTTTAATGTAAAACACAGACATTTTTATCAGGGATTAAAAATAGATTAATGCTTATGAAAAGAATGGAAAGAGAGAGAGACAGACCAGAATGGCTCTTAGGCGTCTTCTGTGGCCCAACAGACAGCAGCAGGTCTGAGTGTAAAAAAGCCCCAATTACCTAATCTAGGGGAGGATAGCTGGCATCTCCTTCCACCCAATGATTTAATTTGGCCTGTCAGCCAGGGATAATTGGTTTCTGGTTGACTGAAAAAAGTGACAGTGACATCAGCTCCCTGCTACCCTCCATGACTGAAATTCTTGTTGTCTCGTACCAGGGCTTCAGCTCTCAGGGTGCCCCAGCAGCTTCACAGGTCTCTCGCTGGGCAGTGCAATGGAAACTCAGCAATGTGAGACACAGAAACTTTTTCATGCTGTTTACTCTATACATTTTCACAATATACTTTTGAGAACCAAGATTATTTCTGTGCAGGAAAGTCTGGTTATGCTTGTTTTACTTAATAATTTGATAACGTTGTTGCAGTTACAAATGGTCTAAGGCAATAAATAAAGCAAGATTTATTGGGAGAGGCAATACTTTTTACTTACCAGCTGATATGGCTGGAAAAATAAAGATTTTGGGCACATGAAGTCTTCTCAAGATCATTCTCCCAGAGCTGGGGCACTGTTTTTAGTTCCAGTGGTGACATACTCCAGCTGAACTAATAAAAGATATTTCACTTCTCCCCAGTTCTTGCCTTGTTTAAAGGAAAATACCTCTTATGCTAGTGGCATGTTATTGCGAAATGTTTAATTTGCTTTGCTGAAAACATCACCCAAAACAACAGGAAATAAACGTTAGCTCCTTGTTTCTTCTTTACACAGCTTCAGGCAGGGGTACAGCTTCAATTTTACAGCAGTAGTACTGCTTAAGACTTGCATCAGTAGAGGGCAGACAGATATTTCCTCCTATTCTCTCTGGTTCAGCTTTCCTCTCATCCTCCTTTCCCCTGAGCTGCCAGGCACCGGTGGATCGGCTGGAGCAGGCAGGGATGGCAGGAAATCACATGGGCAATTTCCCTCTAACCAGGATTTCTTCAGTTGCCATGTTTTTCAAAGTGGGAAGGCAATGCAGTGCACCTGTAAATCTACCTGTAGAACTGGCCTAGTACTGAGTTCAGAATTAATAGACCTAGCATTTCTGCTTTACAGTGACACTTTAGAGTGATTTCACCTCAAGGCTGCACTGGATTAGCATTCCATGAGGAATTCTGTTCTGTGAAGTGTGTAGCCAGACAGCTCTCTGCAACTTCCACATTGTGTGAATCCCCAGGAAAAAGATGGCAGGTCATTGTTATTCACCTCATGTCTGCCTGCAGAACAGTCCAGAGAACAAAACCCAAGCAGAGGTGGTGTCCACCCTTCCCTGCACGAGACTTCCCGGACGGAATGAGGCAGGCTGATCCAGAGTGGATCTGACCTCCTTCTCTCCACATTTCACTTGTTGCACTTTAGAGAGGAGACAAAGGGAGAAGCCTGATCAACATGATTCACATGTCAAGCATCCGTAATAGTACAGCCAGCCTCCAGCTGATTAGTGCCCCAGAGAGCGCTGAATCGAGAGACTGGGGTGGTCTTTTCATGGCCTATGTGAAAGAATTTCTTGGCAATGATTCCAGCAATGGACTTTATTCAGCACTGTTGGCTAGAAATCTTGTTGGAGTCTCTAGGCAATCTTATAACCCTTTCACTTTGCAGCCTAATTTAAAACATTTGTGTGTATGTGGTGATTGGCAATAAAATACAGAAAAATCTCAGACTAGAGGAAGTATAGGCTTTGTGGGTTCTTCCCTAGGTCCCACCCATCACTGACACATCTGGGATACAAAAAGGAAGAATGACAGCACGGCTCTTGTTTCAGCAGTGTCATGCATCATGAACTCATGGCAAATTAGCAATAAAATTCCTAGAGAGAGAGACATTTACCTTAGCAAAAATGTTGTGGCCAAAGTAAAGGCAGCTGTTTGAAGGAGGATGTGAATGTATGTGCTACTAGATTTATAACTGGGTACTTACAGTGATCAGTTCTTAAGGAATATATTGGCAATAAACTGAAATAACCCAACCAGGTATTAAAACTTGCATGCTATTTTTATGTAAGTTTATTTCTGTTTAGTTGGCAGCTGACTGCTTAACTTAAGAGTTGATTCCCTATCTGCTTATTATTTAAACAGTATTTGATTCAAGTATCTATCATTTCTAGTTCCACTGTATCTCAGAAGGGAAGATTTTGAGCTGGAGAACAAGTACTTTAAGATGAAACCACCTCCTTCAAAACCAAACCTTCTTGCACAAAGCTGCTTCTTAATTCCCAACAATTCAAAACTATTGATTTGATAAATATACTGTTTTCCTGGTCAAATCAAAGCAGCTGCATTTGCAAATTCTGTACAGTAGGTGAGCAAGTGCTTATTTGTTAATTGATGCTGTCTTTAATTAAAGTAAAAGTCAGCTTTTTAACCTATGTGGGATAGTCTATTAACTGGCGAGAAAATGTAGCATAAATAAGCTTTGGAACAAAAGGGATTAATTTAGTTAAATTCTGTCTGTACCACTTGTACTTTGTACCAACTTAATGCAAAAGACTTAATGCTGAAAGAACCATAATGACCTGAGGTTTCAAGGACATTTTGTTTCCAGAGCATAATTATTGCAGCAATGCCAGGCATGGTAATGGATCACTTAGCACTGTATGATTTTTCTTTGAACTAAATCCTTCATGTATCATAAAATAGCAAGAGAAGAAAAGTGTTACCTAGGCTTGTGCTAAGTCAAAATGTCTGCTGAACTTTGGCAATGAGCTGTAGATGCTTTGCAGACTGCCAAGAAACCACATTGTACTCAAAACAGAGTAAATAATAGCAGAAGCAAATAAAGAAAAAATCAGGTAGCTATCTAGGGAATAAAATCCAAACCTTTCCCCAAGCCCCCCAACAACACAGGGGGGACTTCCCTAGCTTGGTTATGCTTGCTGGCAAAATAGTTCTCATAAAGGCTGCATTTTCCTTATGTATTTCACTCATGAAAACTGATGAAACGCTTAGTTTTATCCTTTCCAAATGAGGGATTTGCTATGGAAACAGTAAGACCCAAGAAGCCAATTACCCACTAATGATGTTTTTATGTGCTTGCTGTTCAGATTAAAGTGAAATGTAAGGCTCAGCTTAAAATCTAAAGTGCCTTGCTCTAGAACTTTCTTTTTCCATGCAAAATCAAAACTGAAACTTAACAAACAGAGAAACATATTTATGTATTCTGCAGAAATAAAAGGTGGGCATGCACAAGGAACATCCTGAAAGAGCAGATGGCTGAGAGGTAAGTAGATTTTTGTGTTCAGTGCAAGAAAACCATACTGATCTTGATTGCTCTATTGTTGTTGAAACCATTGCTTCACTATAGAATAACTGAATAAAAGAACTGATACTACTTAGAATATTATTTGAAACAGTTTACTACTGAATTCGTTTGATTGTAATGTACTATTAAAAATGAAAAAAAAAAAAGAAAAAAACAAAAACCCAACCAAATAACAACAAACCCTAAGTTAAATATGTGTAGACTTCAAGGAAATGGCACAGCTGTGAGTACAGGCAGTACAGCAACACTCAGGAGGTAATAAGTGCTTTAAGACATTCAGTATTTTTATTGTATTTTTATTTTAAAAAGCAAGACCTTCGAGTCACACTTTGTTCAGTATCCACTTACAGATCACAAATACAGAATGCATGTCGTGGAATACAGTTTAATCCTCCATTAATCCTTCTTTAAGGCTGTCAGGAAAACAAGCTCATTTTCGGCGTCACATTGTCACTGGCAATTGCTCATCTTGGGGGAGAGGAGATGGGGCTGGAAGGAACAGCAGGCAGCGCCTTCCGTACGCTGAGGGGCTGCACCCCGAGCCGAGGGCACCTCTGCGGCTGCTCCTTCTGCCACCCGGGAAGCACGGAAACTGGGAATTTCATATCAAGTGCTTCAAAATACTCAAGCAGAAAACAAATTAAAACTCGTATTACTGAACAGAACTATGGGAAGCACGAAACCTGGGAATTTCACAAGCCCCTAGGCGCACTGCTTCGAAGCAGAGTCAGCCTCGGAGGGGTATCATGGCGCAGAGCCGGTGGCAGCTCGGCCAGCCCGAGTCGCAGGCGCTGCTTGAGCGAGCCCTCCTGGTTCTCGCTCGCTACTTTCACCCTCAGGGCCGCGTTCCGCCGCCGGGCGCTGTAGGGGCGCGGCCCGGTGCCGGCCCCGGTCCAGCCCGCGCAGCCGCCGCGCCCCGCCCCGCTCGGAAGCGCCGCCGTGACCCCGCTGACGCGGGCGGCGGGCCCGGAAGCGGCGGGCGCGGGGCCGGAGCGGGGGCAGCGGCGTTGGGCGGCCGAGCGGCCCCGGGAGCGCCCGGCGCCGCGCAGGTGCGACGGACGGGCCCGCGCCGGGGCAGCGCGGGGGAACGGGACGGGGCGAGGCGGGGCGGGACGGGACGGGACAGGGGGGTGGGCGCGGCCATTTTAAGCGCCGCGGGACAGCGGCGTCCTCGGTGCCCCTGCGCGCGGTGCCGCTGGTCCCGCTCGGGGCGGCCCTGCCCCGCCCGGCCCGGCCCTGCCCTGCCCTGGGCGGGGGACAAAGCCAGCGTCCCCGGGTCCCCGGGCCAGGGGCAGCGCGGCCGCTCGGCGGGGACAGGCGCGGCCGGGCCGGGCCAGGCGGCCCCGGCAGGCGCCGGGGGGGTCCGGCCCCGCTTGAGGAGCAGCTGGGGTGGCTCTGCCTTGTTGCAGTGAAACGGAAAGAGAAGGAGCTTCGGTGTAGTAATAATAACAACAGTGCACGCCCGTCCCGGAGTGGGGCGCGGGCTAAATGCGGCCGGGAGCCGAGCGAAGCCAGCCCGGCCGCCGCCTTGGAGCTAATAATAGGCAGTGTCTGCTCACTGGCTCGCAGCAGGTTATACCGCGGGCTGCAACGCTAAGAGATTTTAGTGATTTAATAAAAACCTCAGTCATGCAGGTGCATAAAACTAACAGTGAAATATAGAAAGCGTTATTAAAAATTGAAGTAACGTTTAAGTGCTAAGAATGATTTTTATGATAATTCTTTTGTCAGAGTATGAAATTACTGTTGCATATTTTCTTAAGGTCTGGAGCAGAACCGAGTCTTCACGGGAACTCTTTGGTAATCACCTATGAAGCTCCTGATCCTGAAGTTGCACTTTTGCAATGAAGAAAAGGAGACGGCTCGCTGCAAGTCTAAATGAAAAGGTTCATCTTGGCCATGACAAAGATACTTCAGAAAAGATTCTTGTAGTGGACTGTGCGCAAGAAATTGTCTCCAAGTCTGCAGAAATAGCTCCTGCAGATCAGCTTGAATCTTCCCAAGAACTTTCACCATCACCAGAACAAAGAAAGCTCCTAAGCTCGTTGCAATATAACAAAAATCTACTTAAATACTTAAATGATGACAGACAGAAACATCCATCCTTTTGTGATTTACTCATAATTGTAGAAGGAAAAGAATTTAGTGCTCACAAAGTTGTTGTGGCTGTTGGGAGTAGTTATTTTCATGCCTGTTTGAGCAAAAATCCGAGCACTGACGTTGTCACATTAGATCATGTAACTCATTCTGTCTTTCAACATTTGCTTGAGTTTCTTTACACTTCTGAGTTTTTTGTTTATAAAAATGAAATTCCATTAGTGCTGGAAGCAGCAAAATTTTTAGATATCATAGATGCAGTGAAGTTACTAAATAACGAAAGTGTTTCCAGTGTACAGACTGATGTGGTAACTGATGCACCTACACCAGTAGAAACACTCAGTGAACTGACAGGTAAACTATTAAATAGTCATCAGTGCACTTTTTGTGGTCGAAGTTTCTGTTACAAGAAGTCCTTAGAAAATCATTTGGCTAAAGCCCACCGCTCCCTTTCCCTGGAACAAAAGCATGGGTTAAAAATGGTTGAGAAGGCCAGCTTTTCCACTAGACGCTCCACGAGAAGCCGTAAATGTCCAGCTAAGTTCGGTATCAGTGACAATGAGAGCGGGGATGCCTCTGACAGCAACGTGGAGAAAGTCAGTTCTGATAAGGAGACATCAGAGAGAAGTGAATTTGAAGACAGTGAAAGTGAGTGCAATGTGGATGAAGATGGGCAGGAAGAGGAAATGTCAGGTGAAGATTCGGAATCTGAAGAACAAAGTGAAAAGGAACAGAATGATGCTGAAGAGGGTTCTGAGGCAGTTGACTCAATGGGGAATATTCCCGAAGGCTTAGCTCCAGTCATCATTCAAAGCAGTAGCAAAAAACTACTGCAGTGTCCCAAGTGTGACAAAAAGTTTGATCGAATAGGTAAGAGTGAGTTCATCTCATTCATGGTGGTGCTGTTTGTGTGGGAAATAAACCAAGTTTTTCCTCTGTCTTGGAGAGTGAATATAAGAATTTCTGGATCCTCTCTCTGATCCAGTGTGCTGCTGTTTTCTTGAAGTGTATTAAGTTGTTATGTCTGTGGTGCTAAATAGTTTAAATAAATTATCTGAGCACAATATTTTAAAAATCTGCAAATACTATATTTATTTTTCTTCCACTGCTCTGGATTCTGGTTGTTAGCACAGTGTGTAAAAGCACAGCTACTGTGCAGAAATAAATGGCCTGTGAGTATTTAGGTTGGAATTTGGTTCTGCACACATTGGAAGCCCTTTTCTCTTTGCACTTTCATAACTTAGAATTCTAGTTCTGTGCTCAAAAAATCCATGACAAGCATGCATTAAAACAAGTGATACATAAAGTATTTCTTTATAAGGTTGTATTACAATGGACAATTGACTTACATGTTAAATTTATGAGCTGCAGAAGCTCATGAATTTACAGTACTATACAGCAGCATGCATGTATGTTCTACAGAGAAAAAAGTAAAATCTAGTACAAAGCAGAGAGGCTGCTATTGACTCGAGGTAGATTTATCCACAGGACAGAATTTTGTCCTCAGAAAAAACATTGGCAAACAGAAGAGGGAATACAAACTGTGTGAAAGAAATGAGAGAGTAGCATTTTTGTTTCTGATAGTATGTTGGGTCCCAAATACAGATAATGTGCAAGGGTTTGTATCTTTCATTCAGTGTTCTGCTCTTTGAAAGTACCTCGAGATTACCAGTCTGTTGTGAGGCTGTTCCCTGTTCTCCTCATGATCAGTGTAGTGAAAGAATAAAACTGTAATTTGCAATATTTAAAGTCAGACTATGCTGTAGGGTTGAACAAGAGTGTCTTGTAACCCTTGCACAAACTTACAGGAAGATGCAAGTGTTTGGAGAGACCTTGAAACAAAAAGGTGAGCACTGGGCAGTTTTCAGTAGTGTAAGCCAGTAGGAATCTTTGGATGGATGTGGAGGGTACTTAGAGCTTGACTGCATGTGAGAGAGATTATAGAACAAACCCAAACCCCAGACATGCCTGTTGCAGGTGATACCTGTTACAGTTCATGCTAACAGATTTGACTTTGTTGTCCAGGCAAATACGAGAGCCACACCCGTGTCCACACGGGCGAAAAGCCTTTTGAATGTGATATTTGTCATCAGCGCTACTCTACCAAGTCCAACCTGACAGTGCACAGAAAGAAACACTCCAGTGACACTGACTTCCATAGGAAGGAGCACAAATGTCCCTACTGCAATAAGCTCCATGCAAGCAAGAAGACCTTGGCGAAGCATGTGAAGAGGCAAGTATGACACAGTGTGTCTGGCATTTCTAAAGAAGCATTTTTTTCATTTTAAAAAGGAAGATAAGCATATATATAAACACAGCATGTTCTGCATTATTTTTATAACTATTTCTTCAAATAACTGCCTTTTCAAAGGGCATGGGAATTAGCAGTATCACCTAACCTGCTGTAAGAAATAGCAGTAGTGCTTCTATGGGGGTTCTGCCAAAGTTTTTATTACAAATTTTAGAATCTTTCAGATGAGCTAGCGCAGTCAGAACACATCAGACTTAAAAATTACCTGACTGCTTTTAATTTGAAGGTAGAGTAAAATACCTTCTTTAGTTTTAGATGTCAGTGCTTTACTGTTGATGATAATACATGTCTAAACCATTTCTGAGCAGATTCTTTCAGATAAATCATTTATTGCAGGTCTAATTATAAAGTAGTATTATTTACATGCTGCCTTTTATCTTTTTTCTTTGTAAATATCCGTAAGTTGAAACTGCCTTCTGTCTTATCAAATGTTGTATAAGGTTCTACATGAGTCCATAGTCAACACGGCTTTCCAGTTACTTGTGTCATTAGAATTGTTTCAGCATCAGTATTCTGTTCTGCCAGTGTGTCGATCAACTTCCCTGACATGTAAAGCTTAGAAATAGATATTTAGTATTTGGATTATCTTCATCTTGGTAAGTTATGACTACTTTCAGCTTCTGTCTTTCTTCTAGGTTTCATCCAGAGAATGTACAAGAATTTCTTTCTATCAAGAAGACAAAGAGTGAAGGTTGGAAATGTGATGTAAGCAATACTTCAGTACTTTTTTTTTCCCATACAGATTTTACCTTCTGTGAACTTTAATGAAAATCTGGTATGTGTTTCTGTGAAATCTCAGAAAGCTTTCTAAGTTTTCCTCTAAGTGATACTTTTCCTTTATCTGCTGATTTAAGGACTGAACTTTGTCTATATGTGCAACCTCTGGTCAGATAAATAATCCCAATTTGAATTCTAAAATAGTTAGAGACAGTATTTTTTCAAATATATCGGTTTACAGATTGTTAGACTTGAGTGTTATGAATGCTTTAAAACCAGTATTTGCTCTCCTGTAAATTACACATAACAAACACTGACCATAAAGTATACTGTTACTGGAAGGATCTCTCAATTGTGAGGAAAATACATGTTAAATATGAAACACTTTCTCATTTAGCTGCATGCACATGTCAACAGAATTGTAAATTTGTGCTATATTTATCTCTATTATAAAATCACAGAATACTTTACTTGGTTTTCCTCTGAGAGGTATATGTGTGAAACTACATCTGCTCTAAAAAAGGAGTTTGTAGAATTTCCATTCTCTTTGTGTATGCTGCCAAATAATGTTTTGAGGTTTCAGATGTGGAGTTTTGTTGTTGCTATTTTTTTAAGGGAACTGGTTTCTTTTTTTTTTTTTTTAGGGCAGCTGTTTTGTTTATGCAGGCTGCTGTGTGCTGCTATATATCTGTAATATTAGGGGCTGTAACATAATTACAAACCTGGTTTTATTGGGGAACTTTCACTTGTAAACATACAGTAGGAAGCTGGGAGATACCAGCCATAGGAATTTGTATTGTTCATTGTGCAGCTGGTGGGATCGTGGTTCAAGGTTATTACGTGGCTCATCAAAGGGTGTTATCTTCCAGGTGAAGCTGTTATTGTGTGAATGTGTTACAGATTCTGTTTGTTACTAGATAAGAAACATTTTAATGGTGAGAATCGATTGTGCAACGTTGTTGACATTCTTTCATGGGAAAGTGTGTTACCAGATGAGTGATTTGATAAACTCTACTTCCAGGTTTGTGGGTTTATTTTTTAAATTGAACATTGTAAATAGAAATTTTTTAAGAAGTGAGCTGCTGCTCCTGTACAGCTCATGTGCATTGAAAATGGACTTGAATTAAAAGCAGGTAGAATTCCAGCTTTTACAGCAGTTGGACATTGAACGGGACCCTTGGGTGCTGTGCTCTGACTTTGTTTGTTCATGTGATGTGTTCTGAGGGCAAAGGTGCCACAGATGTAAGCTGCAGGATTCACTAAGGTTATTGGTTTATGCTGTAATCTGTCTGTGAACAGCAGGATTTGCTGACCTTATTTTAATCCTTGAGGAATATGAGCAGATTTACACAAACAATAGATATTAATAGTATGGAAAACCAAGAGAGCTATTATACTTTATGCAAATACGGATTTTCTTGCACCTGTATTTAACATTAATGAGTTTTTAAACAAATAGAGCTGCTGATTTTGATTTCCTTATTCATGTGTGCTCTGTGAAGCTGATTGTAGGAGTTAATGTGTGGGAGTTGTAGTGCTCAGCTGAGCTGTCATAAACAGCAGCAGGAGTCTCACAGGGGAATATGTGAGCACTCTGTGTCTTGCAGCGTAGGACCCTGATGATAAATTGTAATACCTGGTTGAAATGCCTGAATTTGAGCTGTGGATTCAATTCTGTAATTGTACTGTGTGCTTACTTAAGTCACTACTAATAATTCTTGAACATTTTGGTTTTGGTTAATCTGAAAGCAGTACTAAAAAGCACGCATGATGTTAGGCTTCTGATTGTCCTGTAGTGCTAAACTGTATTTGGAGTTACATTTCCTTGTTGTTATTGGCATTTTTTCTTTAATACCTGTCAGAGAATTTCCTAGAGGAAATAAAGGAATAGGTATGACTTTGGTTCTACAGTGGCTTATACTACAACAACTTTTACCACAGTCCAAATAAACTGTTTCAGCATTCAAAACCAAGCCAAAACTATTTGTTTTTTTCCACAGGGTTATTTTTGGCTGAGTTACTGTGTTGAAACACCCTAGGAAGGGAGTTAGGGAAGTGCTGGAGTCAGTAGAAAGAAGGGCTGGGGAGGAACATATAACTGTGTGCAGGAGTTGCCAGTAGTTGATTTAGGCTGCCATGGGTCTGCATCCTAATCTATACATTACAGTCCATTGTGGTTTGGGTAGAGCACAGGTTGGTTTTGATGTGGACTGCAAGGCTTTCCATACTGACATAGAGGTTTTTGAAGAATATGTGTTTAATCTTACATTGGTGCAGAGAGCAGATGAAATAAACTGTTATGAGTTTATGAATAGGAAAAGAATCTGGTTATAACGGATGTATCCTTGACAAAGTGTGTTATCATTTCAGATTTGTAAGAAATCTTTCACTCGAAGACCGCACTTGGAAGAGCATATGATCCTTCACTCTCAGGATAAACCCTTCAAATGTACCTACTGTGAAGAGCATTTCAAATCCCGGTTTGCAAGACTGAAACATCAAGAAAAATTCCATCTCGGTATAGAAACCTCCTTCTGACATGTAAACACTAGATTTAAAGTAAAGCATTCCCCCACCATTTTATGTCCTGGTCAGTCTGGTTTCCACCTCACCTCCTTTTACAATTCTCTCTTCCACTTTTCGGGGAGAGTTGTTGGAAGGTTTTTTGTTGGTTGGGTTTTTACTTTTGTGTTCAGCTGTCTTTTTGAGGAATTCTCTTGTACCCAAAAAAGTCAGAATTTTGGGGAGGAAGAAGAATTAAGATGAGTTTCGTTTGAAACTTTTCTATACAAAATTGATTCTCAGATAGGGAGTCAGATTCTTCCTGATGTTTTCAAAAGACCTTTTCCATTCCTCCTGAAGTATTATGCAGACTTTTTTATACTACTGATTATTTCTGCTGGGTGGGAACTAGATGGGTGATAATAATTTTTTATTTCAAGTGGTCTAAGTGGTCTTAATTACTTCTGACTGTGAATTCTGAATTTTTGCTTTACAGTCATGAAATTTGCCAAAATGCCAGCTCTTAGAAGTAACTTAGCAGAAAGCTCACAAATCTAACTAAAGTATGCTGAGTGTACTAAAGAGGAACAATTTGTTAGACAAAACTTTTGCTTTGTAAATCGATGAGGATTTTCAAAAGTAACCAGCCTGGGCTTGTTGTTTGTTTTAGCTGAGAGTCAATCCTGCTCTGTGTGTCTGTCTCCCTGTAGGGCCTTTTCCTTGTGATATTTGTGGCCGCCAGTTTAATGACACAGGGAATCTGAAACGCCACATAGAATGTACTCATGGGGGAAAGAGGAAATGGACGTGTTTCATCTGTGGGAAATCCGTCAGGGAACGGTAAGGACTTGGCTGACTACTTGAACTTCAGTAGAACACAGCAGTATTTAGCATACTTTGATTGCTGTTGAATATGCTTGGAGTTTTTAATATAAACGAGACCATTTCAGAGTGTTAGTGTGTTAAAAGTGTGAGAGCTAGAGGTAGCATGGGATTTTCTGATCACCTCTAAAATTGAGGGTGACAGCTGTAGGTAATTAATTATGAAGTGAAAATATATTAAGAAAGTCTTGCCTCTCATTCACTTCACTTAAGGTTCTTACTGTTAAGAAACTTAAGTTTCTCTGTTGTGCAAAAACATCTTGCAATTTGAAAAAAAAAATGTTTAATGTGTTTTCCAAATTTACATTGAGACAGTGTTTTGTTTCTTTCCTGATACTGTTTCTAGCCCCAGTTGGTTCAGTAAATAGGTTGCCAGACTGTTTTTGTATGCATGTGTTGGTGTGTGTATCTGAATTTATACAGCCATTCAGATCTATTGTGATCCATCACAGTAAAAGGAATTGAGAAAATGATAGTATCCTTTCACTTTTTCACTAAGGGACATTGCTTAAAATTAAATTTTACTGGCTTTGTTAAACAGAACAACTTTGAAAGAACATCTGAGAATTCACAGTGGAGAGAAGCCTCATCTTTGCAGTATTTGTGGGCAGAGTTTTCGTCATGGAAGCTCTTACAGGTATAGAATTTTATTAAACAAGCTGCTAAACTGTTTTGCTTATTTGGTGACATCTATGCATTCATGTTATTGACATAATTCTTTTTAATGTATGTGTTTGATGTACTCCACCTCTGACAGCATTAGTAAATGTTCTAACATCTTTCAGTTTAAAAAATGTTCTAACATCTTTCAGTTTAAAAAATTTAATCTATCAGAATTAATTTAATTTGTAATACATTAGTAGTGGTTTAAACACAAAATAAACCCCTACAAATCTTTTCTCAAAGTTGAGTTTTTTGCACATGTAAAATTTCTCTCTTTGTTATTCAAAGAGAAAATAAGCAGAGGACTAAAATATCCCACTAAATTAATTTCACATAAGAGAGCTCAGCTCAGTTCTCTCTTGCTTTCCAATATCAAATGCGGTGCACCTCAGCTGCAAGTTACTTCCTGATACTTGTGTGAAACATTAAAGACTGCATTTTCTGCTATTTTGCATTGAATTAGCAGTACAGATTGTTTTAATGAAATTGTATTTTATGGTCATGTTTATGACTCAATATGCAGACTTCATCTAAGAGTGCATCACGATGACAAGAGATATGAATGTGAAGAATGTGGGAAAACATTTATTCGGCATGACCATCTGACAAAACACAAAAAAATACATTCAGGTAGGTATTTTCTTTGGAAATTGACTTCAAAATTACTATTTTGAAATAAAACCAAATAAAAAGTTAATTATGGAAATTTTTTTTCAGTGCATGCAATGTTTTGCATAAAGTTCTTGCCACTCTTTTTAAGGTCTACTAAAGTAGAGTTAATCTTACATGTTTTAAAGGTTTAAAAGCCAAATGTTTCCTCCATGATACCATAGAAAGCTGAGGGACAGTCAAAAACATGTAACAATGAATTGCTTTAACAATCATAAATACAAAAAGCAAAAGTGAAAAAGGAGGATTTTTTAATGATTCCAGATTTCTTTTTTTTAATAGCAATTGTGTGAAACATTATTGCCACAACACAGAAGAAGCTGTCAGAGTCTCTGTCAAAGTTTGTACACTGATCACTTCAATGTAAAAACATCAGAGAGGTGTTTCTGAAGTGTCTCTTGTGGGAAAGAGGGAAGGAAGGCTGAGGGACTCATCCCTATGAACAGATGGGGATGATCAGGAGGAAGAAAAAAAATCTGTTGCTCCAAGAACAGAAAGGTTATCAAAGAGCAAAGATTCACCAGTGACTTATTCACAACAGGATCCAGAGGAAATATAACCTTCTTGGAGGCAAAATACTTTGTAGGCAGCATGGAAGTATGAAAGTGATCAGAGTCTAAACTTCCTGAGTCTTTATATGAAAGACAGCTTCTTTCCTAGTGTTTGAAATCATAATGTCTGCTATGAAATAAAGAAATCTTTAAAAGTCCAAGTACCAAAAAAAAAAGAAGAAAAAAAAAATCCTCTTTTCTGCTCTATTTGCTTTTCCCCCTCTAGAAAGTTACATTCTTTGACTGTCCACACCCCTATTTACATGAGAAGAAATATTCTGCCACTTTGTGGAAGATCTCAAGATGACTAAAAAGCATCAAGATACTCTTAAACAACAGCATAAAAGAAAAAGGTAACTATGTCCATCAGGATGATTAAAATGATAAATACTGAGGTATATTTTTAAATTATACAAATTAGTAGCTGAAAATAATTGGTATGTTTCAATAAGCTTCTCTCTAAACCAGCAGAATTATTGAAGGTACCCTGTTTCAGGTCATAATGAAGAGAGTACATTCCCAGTCATTCACTTGTACTCCCATGCAGTGAGTGTTTGGGGAAGTGTCTCTTCACTTGGAGCACCAAGTTCTTGGTAGGAATCATATGGACTTGTCCTATATAGAAGTGATAACATCGTTACTCTGATTAAACCACCATGCTTCCGAAATTTGCTTCTTTTTAATAAGAGAGAATCCTTCTCCAAGTGAGGTGTGGAAGAGCTTGATTGGCTGAACTTTGGGAACATGATTATAGGTCATAGACATTTAAAAAGTTCCAAAAAGATTTAACCAAAATGTATTGAATTTTGCCCTTGTAGGTGAAAAAGCACATCAGTGTGAGGAATGTGGAAAATGTTTTGGCCGTCGAGATCACCTCACTGTTCATTATAAAAGCGTTCATCTAGGAGAAAAAGTTTGGCAGAAGTAAGTGTGGGGTTTTTACAACTGCATAAATGCTTCTGTGCTGTAACTGATTTTGTTAGGACTTGCACGTGCGAGCAGAATTCTGCTTATCTGTGTGTTTGTCATGCCTGTACCTCAGGCTTCCTAGAGATATTAGCACAGTTTGAAGGGGATGTCAGAAAATTGCCTCCACAATTTCAGCTACTTATTTTGTTTGTAGCACAATTAAGTAAATAAAAGGACTACAAAGGATCAGATTTTAATCTGTCAATTATCTGTCTCAGTGTTGTTCTTAACTGATGGTTTGCTGTAATATTCTCATTGCAGACTAGTTAAAATGGAATTATTAGTCATCATGTAAGCATGGGGAGAATTATCTCACATTTAAGGTATTTTAGAAGCTGGCAGCAGATTAGTGGCTCTGAAAGGAGGTAAAAACTTTGAAACCCAAGTTGTGTCTCTTACTTGAAAATGCAATAGGGTTTTAAAACTCTTGAGCTCTAAAAATAAAACTCTCAGAGATTTGAAATAAACAGCTCCAGTTGTTTGTCAAATGATGTGTTTTAGCTGTTAGTACTCATTAGTGTTGTGTAGAAGCCATTAAAGATATGTCTCACTTAAAAGTACAGTACATTGCTTATTCTTGTTTTTTCCCCTTGGTAGACATTAGCCTACCTAGAAATTCTGCCACTCCTAGGGCCTTATTTATGGCCTGATTCTGTCAAAGTAAAAGCTTCTTGTGGGTGTTGGGCAAAAAATGCTACTTAAGTAGATTTTTGGGGTTAAAAAAGAAATTTTAGTGCCTTTTGTTCTTTGAATACTCAAGTGCCATCCCGACAGAGAATAAAGTTGAATATTGAAAACAATCCAATTGACCTTATTGGTATGTAGATGCCAGGAAATAGGAACATAAGTGAGGAAATTTGGGAAGTTTGGTATTTAGCTATTTTTCAGTTAAAGATTTCAGAAAGGACTGTGGACATAACTTTACTGTTAGTTGGTTACAAAAAAATATAACATGAAATGTCTTTTTTTCTTTAAAGATATAAAGCTACGTTTCACCAGTGTGAAGTCTGTAAGAAAGTTTTTAAAGGGAAATCCAGTTTGGAAATGCATTTTAGGACACATTCAGGTAAAAAGAAAATAAACCCCAACTAAACCACAAAACATGTAGGAATGTATTTTTATGCATCAATATTGATTCAATGATTTTATTAATTATAGTTGTTGAGCATTCAGGATGAGAGTAGGAGAAAGCAGCAAGATTTTATTCATTCTCATATACTGGCCGTTCCTGAATGCTGTTTTATGATTGTTTAGCTGGAATACTGACAATCTCAGCTCAGGTTTGTGGGGCACTTTTTGCACCTCCTCCTTTACTTCACTGGTATGTGTGTTCTTGCCAAATCACCCAGACCTTCTAAATGTTTCTGTGCTCCAGAGATTACTGCATTTCAAGTGCTAATCTAAACAAGGAGTGAACTCCCTTTGGAAAGGGCTATGTCCTTTCTCTTTGACTTTGTTTTTCCTGCCTTGTGTTTAGGAAAATCATTGTCTTTTGAAATGTATAGAGCTCATTTAATCCCAGTATCATAACAGTTAAAAGACTGTTGTTTTTAATTTAGTTTGTATTCTAACACAACTCCAGAGTACTGAGAGAATTGTATGTAAGGAGAAGAGAATGCCAATATAACTTCTAAACAAATTCCTGGTGACTCTCTTGATTCTGAAATCGATGCTGAACTTACAGTTTGTCTTCAGTAAAACTGTTTCATAGTAGGTCTTGATGCCATAATCCTTGGAAGGTATTTGCATATTTATGTGTGATTTGATGTTACTCAGAATAACTAATGGTTGCTTCTCTGTCTTTACAGGTGAAAAGCCCTACAAATGTCAGATCTGTAACCAGTCTTTCAGAATTAAGAAGACATTAACGAAACACATGGTTATTCATTCAGATGCTCGACCCTTTAACTGCCAGCACTGCAATGCAACATTTAAGCGAAAAGACAAGCTGAAGTATCACATTGATCACGTTCATGGGTCTAAGGCTGCAGAAGAGGCATTGGCATCTTCCCCAGAGGAAAAGCTAGTCTCCTTACCAGTGCAGTACACCTCTGATGACAAAGTTTACCAAACTGAGGCTAAACAGTATGTGGAACAGTCCAAAGCATATCAATCAGAAGCCAAAACTTTGCTGCAGAATGTATCCCCAGAAGTGTGCGTGCCTGTGACTCTGGTCCCCGTTCCCATGGCAGACCCCCAAGCAGAGCTGGTGCAGCACAGTGCTCAGTCCCACGGCATCCTTCCCCCGCAGCCCGAGCAGCCGGATTACCAGCGAGCAACGGAGCTCTCCTTCCTCGAGAAATACACCCTGACTCCACAGCCTGCAAACATTGTTCATCCTGTGAGGCCTGAGCAGATGCTGGATCCTAGAGACCAGTCATATCTTGGAACTTTACTGGGGCTAGATACAACTCCCACTGTACAGAATATTTCAAACAACGAACATTCATGATCAGACCGTAACATTCCACCAAATTTACTAAGCCGTCGGCCACCAAGAAGGCTGATATGGCAACTAAGATTTATATTTTATATTTTATTTGGACTCATTAAGTCTCCTGCATAGTTTTGGGAAAACGATTTGTTTACATAATATTTGAACGTTTAGGCACAATTTGATGCATACGGAAGAGTGTTTCTTGTGATTTTAAGAGTTTTTAAAAATCTTATAGATGGTCTTTTAAAAATAATGCTCTGAAATATCTTCTAAGGATAGTGGCTGAAAATGTAATTACATATCTGGCTATTAATTTATAAAAATTGTTTGCCTTTCTGCATCTCACTTTGAGTTAATGTTTTAAGTGGAATAGAAAGCATTCTAAAAGAATAAGGAGTATTTAAAATTCAAAAAGTTTCTAAGGGCAGGCAGGGCTACGAAACACAAACTTTGAATTATGTTTCACACAGAAATTAATATATAATCTTCTTGAACCTGAGGCATTTTTTAGAGGGTTTTAAAGGTGGCTGGACTGTGGAGCCTAGCCAGTGAACACAGGCACTAGGTTCTTCTGAAGAGTGATTTATGATACTTTATGAAGACACTAAACAAAGTGTTCAGTGATCCCCCTGAGTACAATTAGGCTGCCTAAGTTTGGCCTCTTATAGTTCTTCTTTGATCTCTAATACTGAATAATGTGGGAAGAGCTAGACAGTGGTGTTGTCAGTTTTCTACACTTAGTTCTGTATAATTTTAAGAAGCATTTTTTTCTTGCTTTTTCAATCTTCTTTGTCTTCTAAAGTGGACGCCACACTCTAACTTTGAAAGAAATGGCAGTATTTGCAAGGTCATTTTAAAACATGAACAGTCACAAAGGGTTGGCATGGTTGACCCTTGCTAAAGCATAAATGATATCAGGGTCCCACATTAATGTGCCCATTTTCAGGTTATCTATGATAGATGAGAAATTTAAAGACTGTTCCAGAACAGTATTTAATTTCTATTAAAAAAAAATCAGTAATGCTAAATCTCTTGTGAGTTGCTAATTAAATTGTTTTGTTTCTCACTTTCTTGTACTGTGTTTATAAACCAAAGTTAAACTCTTGAGAGTATTTTATGTCTAATTATTTTTAGCTCTTTCTTTACTAGACGTAAGGGGTTTTTTCAAAAAAACCTATTTGGAACTACAAGTCTGGTGTCACCATGAAATCTAGTATAGTTTAACCTCATCGAGCTTTCTCTTTTAAGTGTACTTTAAAATAATTACTCTATGTTTGTTTCATGAATATGATGCCAAAGAAAGTATCTGAAGTAACTTTATAATCTTCATATTTCCTCACAAGAATTGTATAATAAGATTTCCATCATACTGAGATGAGAATTAAGATTGAAATTTTCCTCCAGTTTTCTCTATTCTTAAATTATTATCTCAAAGAATCTTTAAAATGGGAAACTGGATTTATGTGTATTGTTGTAACTGTTAAATTTATTCAATGAGCTGAGCACAAGGGAGTTGTGGTGATAAGGTAGTTTCTTATCACAGTTCTACAAACTCTCAAGTGGCACAGATCACTTGTGATTGTATTCAGATACTTTGGTGTTAGATTCTATTAATTATCTACTTCAACGTTGAGCAGTTTGCAGGAGAGGGGCCAGAACTGCCTGAATGTTCATATTTTGAAGCTTGTACCCTAATGGATTCTTAACCTAAACACACCAAAGATTTCTGTTAGCTGTTAAATAGTGGCAGAGTTATAGAATTGTGTTACCAATATTTAAATAGGACTTAGCCAAAGAAGCACAATAGAAGTCCTAAACTTTAAAAGTTCAGTTTCTAAAACAGGACTACATATGTTTAACTGTTCTATGTTTGTATCTCTAAAGTAAAATTTAGAGCTGTGCTCTGGGAATGTTCAGACTGACATGCTGTAAATAGGTCTGGGAAGAAGCTGAAGACTAGCAAATACACAGCAATAACAAGGCCATTGAATGCCACCTTCTGAAAGGACACTATCAAGTACTACCCTTTCTGCTTTCTAACTCCACCTTTCCTCTCCTTTCAAAATAAAACTTTCTGTCACCTTCACACTCCATGGCTTGGAAATGGCTGGTTTATGTGTACTTTTCAAGTCAACATGTGTATCATATTTATACTATTCAGGTGCACATGAAACATGATTTCTACTGCATTTGTAATTGTACTGTTGAAAGTAACCCAACATCAGTGGTGTCAGTGCAGTGCTCAGACTAAAAGCCTAAATCTTTGTTATTTCTTGTCTTTTGTGTCCTGCAGTAGAAATAAGTATTGTGGGCTTTTGACAAAACAGTAGCTTCCAAGTGGTTGGTAAATAATTGTTTCTTTTAAAGTCCAGTCTGTTTGGAAAGCACTCTAGGGAAACACTGAAATGGAATTTGGAGCATATTTACTTGATAATGTCCTTTTCAAAATTCTTTCATGATTGTGCCTTTTATATCTCTTCTAAAGAATGGCTTTTTTCTCTAGTTGAGTTGTTTATTCAGAAAACATTGAGGTCAATAACTTTCAAAGGGCTTCATGTTTGTGCATGCCCAACAAGAAATGGACTATAAAAGGACTCGTTTTTGAGAAAAGCGAGCATGCTCTTTGCTGTTTGGGTGACCAGAATTACTACTCATTCCTGGAAAAAATGACCTGCTAGTTCTTTGGTGTTCTTTTGTTTGCAGATAACCCTACTAGTTAGTGTTTGTACCTGCTGGTCAGGCTGGATCATTGCCAGTTGACAGTGAAAGACAATAGGAAAGCTTATGTGCTAGATACATAGATTTTATTTTTATTTAATATCATGAGCTATAATTTGTATGGCTTTACATCTACTCAAAATTCATATATGAGCAAAGTAGATTTTCATGGGCTGGGACTTCGTTTGGTAGGTAAAGTGTTTGGTTTCTGCTTGACAGAGGGTAGTCCCTGGTGGGATGACTGGGGTCGAAGGGCAGAGGTCTGCACCTCACAGCTCATGGGCTGGAACTCCTCAGTGTCTGCTCCCTCCATTCAGTATGTGCTCATCAGAGAGTGTGGGTGCTGTTGATGTGGAGGGGGCATTTGCAATAAATGTTTCATCAGGCAGTCCCTAGATCAGTTGAGTGTTTATTGCTAAAGAAGGAAGAAGTAGGTGTCTCTTAAAAAGATCTGTAAAGAGTGTTTAGTGGCACATTGCAAAAAGTTGATGTTTTCCAAATGCTGACCTTTGGGAAGAAAAGTGGAGTCTGTGCTGGTACTCCAGACTGCTGTGTGATTCAGAGAACTTAGTGCACCCGTTCTGTTCAAACATTAAATTCTGTATTTTGTTGCTATACAAATTTCTGGTTGTAGACTGGGTTACTGCCTTTAATTCTTTCAGTGGGTTTTATGTTCAGTTTATTTATTTGTATTGGAATTTCCCCTTTGAGCACTGACACTTTTCTTACAGAGGTGTATCCCTCATGGGTTTTTTCATGCTGAACATCAGTCATTGTAATGGTGAAGATATTTTCCTGTAAGGCGGTGGTTTCCTTAAAAATGTAGTGCTACTATTGTCTGGATTATAATTCCAGTAGTTGTTCCTAAAGATGGGTCATGCCTGACCACAATGACAAAAGATGTATTTGGTGTCATCAAAGAGCTGAGCTTATTTCCCTCTAACAAATGTGGAAGAGCCTCCAGAACTGAAGAACGCTTCCAAGGAGTCACCTCACAATGTGCTTGATCAAACAGGAAACGTGTTATGGACTGCTAAGGAATAAATGACCCTCGAGCTTTTAAATTTAAAGTAACTTCTCTGTAGGAGTTCATGAAAGTAGAATTATGAATGAAGTCTGTTGTAGATGAATAGGGTTTTTGTTTTTTCCCTGATAACAATAAAAAAGATGTGAATTTTCTCTGTGTGGAACACACAAGCATACCTGGTCCAGTCTGTGTGTTCCCCGTATGCCTGAGGCTGAAGGGAAGCAGAGTGCATTTGTCTGTAGGTCCTTGTGACTGTTGTCCTGCGGGATCTTGCTCTCCAGCACAGTCTCACAGCAATTTGGTTATTTCATCGTGTGCATCCAAGAATGTCACTGGCAGAATGTAATGCAGGGCAGTCACCTTGCTTAAGGCCAAAAGAGTCTTTTTCATGGTTCATTAGAAATGTTTTTATTTAAAAGGTTTTGATGGATTAAAGATAAAAATGACAATTTTTTTTGAATCCCCCATAGCCATTTTGGTCACGTTAAATGTTGGTCCTTTTATATGAAGGAATAGGGTGAAAAGAACTCAATATTTTGTCACTCATATATTGAGAAAATGTGTTTTAAATGTGATCTGTACAGGTTGGTATTTTAGAAGGAAGTCTTTAATGTCTTTTTAGGGGAAATCCTTTGCTGTAAGGAAAAGTTAGGAAGTGTACTGTAAATGTGGAAGTACTCAGTCCTATGTGTAATTTTGTTTGCTATGGAAAAGTAAAGTTCTTTTGTCTTAACATTGTGTGCTTCACAGGATTTCTTGCAGGGGTGCTTGCGCTAAGCTTTGATTTCTGCCCCCTTTTGTTTTCCAGCAGCATGAAAACACAGGATCCTGGGTTCACGAAAGGGAAACAGATGAGGCCGATGATTTCATCAGTATCGCGCGTGTCTCGTTCTACTTTTGACTTTAAAGTATTTAGTAAATGAAATGTATTCACAAGCCCCCGTGGGTGCGGCCGGCTCTGGGCTGTCCCTCAGGGCGGTTGCTCTCTCGCCGTTGTTTTGTTTCCATCTCCAACCCACGGAACCCTCACGCGCTGCGCTCGCGGCCCCGCGAGCTCGGGTTGTTTAAATGAAGCGCCGGGCGCTGATTGGCGGAAGGGCGAGGAGGCGGGTTGGAACGGGCTCGAGCCGCGCTGGGATTGGCTGATGAGCGAGGGGGCGGGGCTATCTTGCGCGGTCCGCGCGGGGATTGGCGGAGCCGTGGGTTTGAACGCGCGAGCGGCGGTTGGCGTAGCGCTGCCGTGCGGAGCCGCTGCTCCGCGCCTGCCCGGCCATGGCCGCGGGCTCCGTCGCCGCAGCGGCGCGGGGGGACCGCAGCCCCGCCAACAAGCCCGGCCGGCGGCGCTGGGCCCCGCGGGGCGGCGAGGAGGATGCAGATGAGGACCCCGCCGTGCTGGTCCTGAGCTACTTTTCCCGGCCGCCCTTCCTCAGCTTCGGCCGGCTGCGTGTGGGCGCCTCCCGCACGCGTCTGCTGGGCATCGACAACCCCAACGAGGATGACGCGGAGGTGGTCATCGACCGCTTTCCGGCCGCTACCAGGGGCTTCAGCATCGAGCACCGCCGCTTCTTTGTGGAGGTACGGGGAGACGCGCCAGGGGACGGGCAGGAGCTCTGGTGGCCGTAGGAGCGGGGGGCTCGGGAGGAGCCGCCCGGGACAGCCAGCAGCCATGCGGGATTGGGGGCGGCCGCAGGAGCGGGGATGCTCGAGAGGAGCTGCCCGGGACAGCCAGCAGCCATGCGGGATTGGGGGCGGCCGCAGGAGCGGGGATGCTCGAGAGGAGCTGCCCGGGACAGCCAGCAGCCATGCGGGATTGGGGGCGGCCGCAGGAGCGGGGATGCTCGGGAGGCGCTGCCCGGGACAGCCAGCAGCCGTGCGGGATTGGGGCGGGCGCAGGAGCGGGGATGCTCGGGAGGAGCTGCCCGGGACAGCCAGCAGCCGTGCGGGATCGGGGCGGGCGCAGGAGCGGGGATGCTCGGGAGGAGCCGCCCGGGACAGCCAGCAGCCGTGCGGGATGTGGGGCGGGCGCGGCCCCCAGAGCTGCGGAGGGCAGCGCGGGTCTCGCGTTCGCCCCGAAGGGCGGCGGCAGCCGGGCGCGGCGGGGTCGGGCCCCTCAGGCTAGGGGCTATCAGCTGTGCAAGGGCGCTGCAACCTGCTCCGACAGAGACGTGTTTGCAGTGAGGATTAAAAAAAAAAAAAAAAAAAAAAAAGAACTGCTCTTTAGGAATGTTGTTCTAAAGACAGAGACCTGTAAAAAAGTAGCAGGGCATGTGTTCGGGAAAAAGGCTGAGGGAAGAGGATGCCGGTTCAGTGTTCTGCACGTTCATTAGCTGACACAACAGAGTGCAAGGCATGCTTAAAATTGGATTAAACATTTACGATACCTAAGGAAATGCAAACTGTGGCTAGTCCAACCAATGCTAGTTTTTAAAAGAACCGTTTAGACGAACATATATCTACAATTACCTAGACTGTCCAGAGTGTTTGTGAGAGTGGAAGAAACGCTTTGGACATCTCTTGCAACAATGGGCTTATAAAACCAGAGTAGTCTCACTGCAAAGTGCTTGAATGATGTGTTCCTCTAGGAATTAATGAATAGAAAGCTTCATGACTTCCTTGATAATTTGCAGTGTCTTACTTTTTGTTGAAGGACTTGTATGTCAAATTTGACTAAAACATTTACACTTACATTTAGAGTCAGCTAAGGTCCTAAATTAATCAACCTCTGATTATTTGTCCCACCATAATTCTCTCAAAATAACTCTGGAGGACTTATTTGCTTAATATGTGCAAAACATTATGTAATTTCTTCTTCTCACCTTTACTCGAACCTTCTCCTTCTACTGTGTATTATATTTATGTTTATTCTTTCTTGTTTTCCACTGTAGTTTGATTCAGAGGTATACGACCTTTCAGTAAGACAACATTTTTGTTGTCTGCTTAAACTGCTTAAACTTACATGTCAAAGAGGGAAAACTGACATTTAAACATTTAACAGTTTTTTATCATTTCATGTTGTCATAATATATATTACTTCTATATATTGCTCATTGTTTGGTTGATTACTTGATCTTCAATGTTACCAAAGTGTACCCATGCTAAATGTTAAATATTTGGTTTTTTCCAATAGTCAGGACAAAGAATATTTGTTTCTGTCACGTGGACACCATTAGAAGAAGGAAAAATCAGAGAACTGGTGACTTTTGTTGTTAATGATGTTGTAAAACATCAAGCTGTGCTGCTTGGTGCTGCTGAGCAGCCCCCAACGAAAAAGGTGAGTGTGTGTTTATTGTATCTGAATTCTGTTACTTTGGCATCTCTGATGCAAATATTGTTTTTATTACTAGAAAATTTTATTGCTAGAAAGAGGACTATAAAGTGATAAATGACGCTGTGGAAATGATGCAGTGCATTGTCCTCAACTTTTTTTAGCTGGGTTGGAAAGTAGGTACTGGTAAACTACAGCTTAAAGAATAAAATTGAAACCAAATAAATGGTTTTCAAACCTGCAAATAAGGTATTGTGACTTTTTGATCAAGAGTTCTTTTTATAGTTTTTTAAAACTATAAAACAATGTGTATGCTAGTAATGTTTACTTTTACGTGTAGAAGAATTTAGAAAGCCAGCACACTAACTTTTATGTATGGTTCTTTTTCAGAAGAGTCTTTGGGATACATTAAAAAAGAAGAACTCTTCAGGAACATCTGCAATAAAAGTTAAGAAGAGTACTTTAGAAATTAAAAATGTTAATAAAACATTTCAAGTGTCTCAGAAGCTGGCTAGACTTAGAAGTCCCCTTCAGTCTTGTGAGAATCAGAGCACGGTGCAGAATGGTACATCCCAAGAAAATGGCTCTCTTGCTGGCTCAGAGAATCAGCTGCCTCCATCTCCCATTGCCCCAGGGCCAGAGGAACATGGCAATACTGTTCACACGCCGCTCGCCCTGAGAAGGTCTACTGCATTTGGGGATATTGCTGCCTCTGGAAATAAGGAGTTGTTGCCTGAGACAGAAATCTGTAACATCAATAAATGTGTTACTGAGCACAATCAATTGCAACCTGAAAGTGCCCCCAGTTCTGCTGGATTAGCACAATTGCCAATTTCAAATGATGGAGAGGTTCTTAATTTTACACTCTCGCCAGTTTCCACTCCAGAGCACTCAGCCTCTGCGCCTGTTTTAAGTACAAGGAGAATTTTAAGTCCAGATGCTTTTGTAAATGACAATTATCAAGTGGATATAGATGTAATAGAGCAGCCTATTCCAATTCTGTCACCTGATCAATTTGTGAAGGACAGTTTGTCAGATAAACCATCGAAGACTCCTAAACCAGAGGCAGCATTAATACCATCCACTGCAGAGACTTATGTTGTTAAGAGGTTTCTACCTGCAAAATGGAAAAAAGATGGAGGTGTAGAGACAGAAACCCATGTTCACACAGAACACAGCTTAAATGAAGTCTCTGAGCTGCATAATGCAAAATCACAGGCATTTGATTGTGATAAACCCAAGGAAGATCACTGCAGTTTTCCTTCTGCAGAGGAACTTCCGACTGACAATCCCTCTCAGAGAGAGCGGACAAAAAAGCGTCCAATTCTTTCTGCCACTGTTGTAAAAAGTAAGCGTGGTGCTGCTGAAGAGGCAAAAACAGAAACCCACCAGCCAAAATCTAAAAAATGCCTTAATAAAGCAATAACAGGATGTGCTAATGTGGTGCCTGGACATATGGAATCGGAAACATCTAAACACCTGCCAGTTACAGCTCCCATTTCATCTGAAAATAAGTGTCACAATGACAAGGTAAATTCATCTCCTACTGGATCAACTTCTTCATGTCGTAAGAGGAAGAGTGAAGCATTTGTAGGAAATAGCAGAGTTACAGCTCCAGTGCCTGTGGAAGAAGTGGAAAGAAAAAGAGCTCTTACCTCTACCACGGATAATCAAACGTGCACGACCAGAGGACCATCGGCCTTCCACAAAGTAGACCAGAGGACCATCGGCAAACCCACAAGTAGAGAGATAGTAGGGCAGAGAAAGAAAGCTGGTGAGCAGTGTTTCCTTTTACCTTTTTCTGAAAGATGCCTTTGATTAGGAAATGTGTCTAGCAAACTAAACTGTCTAGCATCAGTCAGCAATATTTCATATCTCTGAAATGTGGGCTTTTGCAATTTATTAGGTATCTGTGTTTTAAAAACTGAAAACTAGGTTAGAGTTTTGGTTATGTAATTGGCTTCAAATTTACTTTATTCCTGTGTAAATTTGTTAATGACAATAATAGGCAAAGTATCTAAAAGCTCTTGAGCAGAGACCTTGTTACATAAATCAAATTTTCTGGAAATGTACTGCGCAAGATTTGTCACATGTGCATTTACCATTGTAAATGTTGGCCTCCATTGCTGTTGTCACATATTTTTAAAGTACTATCATGAAGGTTGGAAAAGATCATTGAGTCCAACTATTAGCTTGGCACCACCGTGTTCACCACTAAACTGTAACTCCAGGTGCCACATCCATACACCTTTTCAACACTTATAAGGGATGGTGATTCCACCCCTCTCCTGGGCAGCCTGTGATAATTCCTAACCACCCTTCCAGTGAAAAAGTTCTGCTGTATTTTTCATTCTGCCTGCTTTTTACTGTCTGTGATTAGTCAGTCTTGTGTAGTTAAGTGCCTTATTGTTTGCCAATACTTTATTGCTTGAAGATCAGAAAATGCTGACACTTGTATTTCAGTTTATTTTTGGTTTTCTAAATGTTCCAACCCCAAATGTGCTCTGGAATGTGAAAGGAATGAGGGCCTGGGACTTAAAGGTGCATTTAATTTGCAAAATTTAACTACCAGGAAAAATTAGTCATGGCTTTCAGATCAAAATAGCACATACTGCTTTCTTCAGAGCAGTGATCTGTTCTGGGACCTGGATTTGATTTGGAGTTTTCAGTAATGCACTTCAGTGTCAGGCTTTTTAAGATGGTTTGCATAAAAACAATGTGCTCAAAGTATTGATGTGCAGCAGGAAAAGGTGTGATATCTACCAGGTTATTTCTAATAATCCATCAGGATAAAGCTAGATGTGCTGGACAAGGGCAGAGTAGGGGGGAACAATCCCCTCCCCTAACCTCTGGCCACCCCTCCTCAGGATTCAGTTTGCCTTCTGGGCTGTGAGTGCACACTCTTGGCTCATGTCCAGCTTTTCATCCACCAGAACCCCTAATTCCTCCTCTGCAGGGCTGCTCTCTCTGGGTTCTTCTCCCAGTCTGTGTGTCACCTGCACAGCTCAGCTTTGTGTCACCTGCAGACATGCCAGGGTGTGCTCGATCTCTGTGTCATTGATAAAGTATTAAAGAGCACCAGTCCCAAGGCAGACCCCTGAGGGACACTGCTCATCACCAGCCTTCACCTGGGCATACAGCCATGGACCACAACCCTCAGGCTGCAATTCCTTATCCACCCAATGGTACACTCTCCAAATCCATATCTCTCCAATGTGGAGATGAGGATGCCATGTGGGTCCATGTGGAAGGCTTTACAGAACTCTAGGCAGATGACATCTGTTGGTTTCCCTCGCTGACTGTGTCAGCCACTCCACTACAGAGGGCCACCAGACAGGTCAGGGACAATTTGCCCTTAGTAAAGCCATGCTCACGGTCTTCAATCACCTTCTTGTCTTATATGTGCTTTAACATTTTTCCATGAGGATCGCTCACCAGTCTGTAGTTTCCTGCATCCACACATCTTCCTTCTTCCCCTTTTTAAATAATCATTATCTTTTGAATGGTTCATGGGGAATTACTCTGGTTCTGTACTTTAGAAATGATATGAACTTTCATACGTTAACTTTCACTGACATATTTGCTGTTGATAATTGTGTGGTAATGCTTGTAGGTTCTTCACTTCAGAAGGCACTTAAAGCTACCAGGAGAGTTAGTAAACCTGTCCCTGGATTGGCCCAGTCACACCTGACATTTGTGAAACCACTGAAAACAGGTAGGCAGACTCCTGGTGTTTGGTAAAACACGGAACAGAGTCACAATGGCACTGCTGGTGTCAGGTAAGACCTAACTGGTTAGAGCTGAAAGGAAATAGAAGATGGTATCTGAAATGAGTCGATACCTAGTAGAACAATGATGTAACCTTTTGTGATCTGTTTTGACAACTTTTAAGAAAATTGGTTGCAGCACATGGTCAACTAAAAAGAAATGTTACTTTTTTCCAGATTGGCCTGTAAGTGTAAAATTTGTATTACAGTTCTGCTCCTAGCTTTAACAGATTTAACTATGGCTCTCAATTAAATGCCTCTTCCACATCTGATAACATTTTAAGGCAACAACAGAATACCTCAGAAGATTAATTTTCTTCCCAACAAGATAAAAATTTTGCAGTTAACAATACTAAGTTGATCTGACCAGAAAAATGCATCTTTAAAATGGTTAAATGATTCTTCCTGGATGTAGTCCAGTTCAGTTTGAGTTTACCCCATTGCAAATGGCCTGGGTTCTAGGTATCTTGTCCTAGTTCTAGGGCTGTAACAACTCAAGCCATGTTTTGTGGCTGAAGTTTATTTAATAGTCCCTGATCTGAAAGTCACTGAAGATTTTAACAATTTGCCTTTTTGGCTGTAGTGCTAAATGGATTGTCAAGCATTAATCCTT
Organism: Motacilla alba alba; assembly: GCF_015832195.1. Classification (NCBI taxonomy): domain Eukaryota; kingdom Metazoa; phylum Chordata; class Aves; order Passeriformes; family Motacillidae; genus Motacilla; species Motacilla alba. The sequence goes on from NC_052023.1 coordinate 22,312,504, forward strand.
TCCTGAATTAAATGCATATTCGTTATCAAACATTTCAAGAATGGCAAAAACTAAAGTGGTTTTTTTTGTTGTTTTGCTTTTTTTTTTTTTTTTTTTTTTTAAGTCATCCCTAGGCACCCAATGCCTTTTGCTGCTAAAAACATGTTTTATGATGAACGTTGGAAAGAGAAGCAGCAACGAGGTTTCACCTGGTGGTTAAATTTTGTACTTACCCCCGATGACTTCAATGTAAAAACAAATACCTCACAAGGTAAGAGTACAATTGTTTTGCCTTCTCATTTTCTTAAGCTTTATGTAATATACTTTATTAACACTAACAAGTAGTAGTACTCATTTAACACTGAACCTTTTCAGAGTCATGTTGTCATATTTCCCCCCTTCTGATAAGTGTGGCTCACCAGCTCATGGCAAGCACAGCACAGCACACCCCTGCATGGGGAAGGTGCCCTGCACCAAGAATGCCCTGGAATGTGTGGCTGTGGCACTCCTCAGTGGGTGGTGAGTGGGAAATCCCCACCTGCTGGAAAATATTGTAGCTGGCACTTTACTGAAAGGATAACCTACTTTTTGCTCTATCTTTAGCTTCATTTGAAAAAAACAGAGATGGAACCATTAATCTTAAAACTGAATTCCTAGCACTGCTCACTTATTCCATAAGTGTTCTTATATTTAATAGTAGACTAGGATTCTTGTACTTGACAACATATGTATAGTGCAACAGCTGACAAGCTTCCTGAAGGATAAATCATCAGTCAGAATAAAAATAACAAAACTTCAGCTAAGAGAGGGGAAAAAACAAATGAGGTGTGCAAAGCTACCTTTATTTGAGATGTAAATGCTTGCTCTTTGTGCATGTTGAACAGTAAATGCAGCTGCTCTTATCCTGGGGGAAGAGAGCCATCACAAAAGGAGCCTTCCTAAGGCACCCACGAAAGACGAGGCGTCTCTGAAAGCGTACACGGCTCGCCGCAAGCTGAACAGGCTGCGGCGCGAGGCCTGCCGCCTGTTCACCTCGGAAGCCATGGTCAGAGCCATCCAGAGACTCGAGGGGGAGATCGAAAGCAGGCGCCTGCTGGTCCGCAGGGACAGGCACCTCTGGAAAGACATAGGTAAGAGGACTGAAACCTGGAATTCGCTCCTCTCGTAAGTAGGAAAAGGGTTATTCACACACTGAGTTTGTTTAATGTGAAACTGGTTAATAGAAATTTTTGCATTAATCTGAAATGTTTGCTGGATCTAATATTAAAAAATGCTTTCTTGCAGGAGAAAGGCAGAAAGTCCTTAATTGGCTTTTATCTTACAACCCTTTATGGCTGCGTATAGGTCTGGAGGTAAGTTCACTGTGTATAGTCTATAATCTAAGTTTAAAGGACGTTTAGCAATTTTTTTAGTAGAGGTTGTTTTGGGTTTCTTTATATTGTCTGTCATACTGATTCAGGTAGGTTCAATTCAGTTATAGCATGATGCATTTGTTTTAAATTGTCACAACATACTTTCTTTAAAAAAGTGATTATCTTATTAAGAAGTAACATATTTAATCAAGGATAGTGGAAGTTAATTCCATGGGCAATAACACAAAAGCATTTTCCTATCAGTTTCACTTTACTAAACTGGAGAAGAACACTGTTGTCTTAAAGAAGTTCCTGACTGATTTCTTAGACCTAGATGATCATATGTGTTTTGAAATGAGATTAGATCTTCTGCAATTTCCTTTGGCTTTACCTTTCTGGCACTCACTTGAAAACTGTTTGATATTTAGAGATCAATTTCCATTCATTATTTTAGAGATTCAATCATGTATATTGTTCACAAAATCACATAGTATTTAAGGTAACTTTTAACGCTTCTTTTTTCCCTTTCATATTAGACTATTTATGGAGAACTGATAGCTTTGGAGAGTAATAGTGATGTTATGGGTTTAGCAATATTTATCCTTAATCGCTTGCTGTGGAACCCTGACATTGCAGCTGAGTACAGACATCCCGTTGTGCCTCATCTTTACCGGGAAGGTAACAACTGCTTCCAAAATAATTTATTTGTAGCACCTAATTTTTAAACTATCACTTATTGAGTTCTATCATTTCAGGTCATGAAGAAGCTTTGTCAAAGTTCACACTGAAAAAATTGCTGCTGTTGGTTTGCTTTCTGGATTGTGCCAAACGGTCCAGAATGATTGACCATGACCCCTGCCTCTTTTGTAAGGATGCAGAGTTCAAGGTGAGAGCTGGCATTTGATGTCTTCTTCCGTTGTTGGCCTAAGACTCAGTGTATAATTTTTAAATTGTTTTTAATCTGACAAAAGTTAAAGTTATGTGACTTGCTAAAAATAATTTTTAAAAAAACCCTCATAATTTTAAGAATTAGACAAGGAAATATGAAATGCAATTTGGGAGGTATAAGGGATGAAAATTGTATTTGGATTGACAAATATTGTAGGGTTAAAATTTCTTTTTGTTTTGTTTTAACTTTAGGCTAGCAAAGACCTTTTGCTTGCATTTTCCCGGGACTTCTTGAGTGGTGAAGGTGACCTTTCCCGCCATCTGGGTTTCTTAGGACTGCCTGTCAGTCATGTTCAAACTCCACTGGATGAATTTGATTTTGCTGTAACAAACCTGGCTGTGGACTTGCAATGTGGCATTCGTCTTGTGTGCGTTGATACAGAATTCTATTGAAATATTTTTCTTTTATATAATATTTGATGTGAGCTCATCAGAGGCATTAAACCATGCAATTACCTTTGTTAGGAGAACAGTGGAGCTTCTGACCAAAAACTGGAGTCTTTCAAAACAACTAAGAGTTCCTGCAATAAGTCGGCTACAGAAGATGCATAATGTGGATATTGTTCTCAATGTCCTTAAAGAGCGAGGAGTGCACTTGAAAGATGAAACTGGTACGGCCTAGAAATCAGGGTTATTCTGACTGCATCAGATAACTACTGCACACGTTAATCCCGTGTTTTATTTGATAGGTGCTTCAATTGACTCCAGGGATATTGTGGATAGACACAGGGAACGAACATTAGCACTGCTGTGGAAAATTGTCTTTGCCTTCCAGGTACTATTCAATTGATTATTTTGTTTGGTTTTTGCAAGTTACAAAGGAGTAATAATGAAAACACCACTCTTTCAGGAATATTTGATGTCTGTGAAAGCCTCTACTAATCAAATTTTAGATTGAAATTATTTGCTTTGTACATTCAAAGCTCCACGTAAACGTTACTAAACTGCTAATTGTTCCCTAACAATACAGCTTGGATAATGTTTTAACTGTGTTTTTTCTCACACATTCATTCAAGTGTTTGGAAAAAAAATGAGTTTATGCCGTATAGTAGCAGAATTGATACTTAAAAGTAAAATAATGTTGATTGCAGACTGCGGGTAGACTCTTAGTAACTGAAAAGGATATTTTGAGGTTACACTGATAGGCAATTATAGCGTAATCTCTGAAGCTATAGCTCTTCTACTTTTTCTTACTTTTATCTGAAACAGTTGATGAAACATCCTTGAAATACGAATGAAGATTTCTTAGGCATTACTGCAATGACACTTCAAAAGTTAGTAGAGGAAGTAAAAATAGTTTTCTTAAGATTGTTTTAAGAGTTTAAGTTAGTCAGAGATTATTTTAAAAATAAGTGTCCAACTGACAAATCCAGTTGGAAGGAACATGACATATGAAAGACAAGATAAGATAAAAGTTGAGGTGGTATTTCACCACTAAGTAGTAAGGAATGTAAGTGCAATTAAGTATCTGTAAAGCAAGAATATTAAAGACTTTAGCCACAGAACTATCACTAAGACAATATAATAAAAATCAAATGTAATTATTTTCTTTCTCGAATACTGTTATGCTATTAAGTAGTTAACTTCCTTCAGTTAGTTCTTCTGATGCATGTGTCACAGTTGTGTTGCTTTTGATCAGAGGACTTGAGTGAGTAGTGGCTTTATCCAAGCCCTGTGGATATGCTGCTTGTTCTCCAATCAGCTCAAGTCCTTTTGGAATCTCTTAAAGGAGGAGGATTGGTACATGGGCTCAGTGGAACTGCAGGCAGGACTCTGAAATTTTTGTTTCCTCTGAGAGCACATTGAAATTACACAGGGAATTTCCCTGTTTCTCCCAACATTAGTTAATAAACTAATAAACCATAGTTTATAAACTAACCATTAGTTAATAAACTAATGCAGTAACTCTTACACAGAACAGTGGGAAGGGTAGATTTAGGCGTTTTTTTATCTGCCATCTATGCTGGCAAGTCCAGATTATCCATTACTGATTGTGAGGCAGGTGCTGCTAAGAAGTGAGTGCAGATTCTCTTTAAAATGCCATGTCTAAAGCTCTGTTTCCAGCAGCTGTAATGCAGGACATGTCAGACTGTTGACATGTCCATTTTTTGTTTTTCTTCCTAACAGGTGGATGTTTTTCTGAATGTGGAACATTTAAAAGAAGAAATTGAGTTTCTGAAGAACACACACAAGACAAAAGCACTATTGGGTGCTATGAAGACTTCTCAAAATTCTTCTAGAGTACAGCAAGACAGTAGTAACTTCTCATCTCAGACTTACAGTGAAAATGTGAAGCTGTTGATGGAATGGGTTAATGCTGTTTGTAGATTTTATAATATCAAGGTAGATAGTTTTGTGTACACTTCCACAAGTACATCCTGTGCTGTTTTAATTCTTTACAGAGCAGAGTTCTTCAAACCATCAAATATATAGGAGAAGTCAATGGCAATTATTTTAAATATTCTTCTGGACTTTGTTTAATCTGTTTTGAAGTAACCAGTGTTGTGTGAGTTTAGCTGTGCCTCTCTTTTTAAACAAATCTGAGCAAAAAATTTCCCCTTCCAATGTCATGTGCATTAAAATGCTTTTTAAAAATTGAACATTTTTGCTGGAATGGGAATTGTTTGTGGACTTTTACTGAGCCTTCATTTTTAAAGTATTTGTGCATACAATTTCCAGTGTTTTTAAAAACTATGAAAACTAAACTAATTTTTGGGGTAAGGTCAGTTCATCTCCTCAGAGATGTTTGTTTAGAAGCGATATGTTTGCTCTTTCCAAGAAGGGAAGCCCTGGTGAGAGACCTGACTGGTCAGAATACAGTAGCAGCTGCTAGTCGTTCAGAAGAGTACAACAGAGCTCTTAGGACTGATGCAAATTCAGAACTTATTTCTGCGTTGAAAAGTGTAATTCGATTACTAGTGTAAAGGTATCTGTAGGAGTTTCTTTGGGATCCTGCTGTAGAAAGACTGGTTTCATAAATATTTCCCTTGTAGACTCACTGTATAATGAGTCGCCTCTTTTATTTCTAGGGTCTCACAGCTGTGTGTCACTGTACAGTAAATGTGTTCAAAGGAAGCACTAGCTAATTAATTTTTTTTTTTTTGTTAGAAAGTAAATTGCACTTGGTCACATTTAAAGGTACAAGAGAAGAATTCTATATCCAGTTTATGCCAACTGACTGGTACAAAAATTCAAGGAATTTGTATTTTATTTAACAGGTGGAAAACTTCACAGTGTGTTTCTCAGATGGCAGAGTATTGTGTCATTTGATTCATCACTATCACCCCTGTTACATGCCTTTGGAAGCTGTGTGCCAACGAACAACTCAAACTGTAGAATGTTCAAGAACTGTTACAGTGGGACTAAACTCTTCCTCCTCATCTGAGTCTGACACTTCTCTAAATGCTGTGGAAGAAACATTTGATCAAAGTGAGTTATTTGCTGTACAGGAGTTCATGTTAAATCTATTTCTTTGCACAATTTGATTTGACTAATGTTTTATCTTTACAAAGCTGTAACTCCCTCAGTCCTATACAAGGAACTCCTGGACAATGAAAAGCAAAACTTCCAGCTGATCAATGCTGCAGTTTCTGACCTAGGTGGGATACCAGCAATGATTCATCATGCAGATATGTCAAATACAATTCCTGATGAGAAGGTAAAATGCCTTTAGAGTTGGTATAAACGTGTTCTGCCCTCGTGTGAAGGTGTCCTGCTCTTTTGTACAGCCTTACCCTGCTGTGATGTGTGTTTCTGTAGGTTGTTATCACCTACCTGTCATTCCTGTGTTCACGGCTTCTCGATCTTCGCCAAGAAACTCGAGCTGCACGATTAATTCAGGCTGCTTGGAGGAAGCACAGGCTGAAAAGGGAACTCAAACTCTCTCAGGTACTCTTTGCTTGTACAATATTCATAGCTTCTACATTAAGAAAAGAAAAGAGAATATAAATTCAATGGAAAATACATGTTTGTTGGACTAATATTGGCATTTAAACTAATGAGTGCCATTTCTATCATAAAAATATGTGCCCTTCTTTGTGGTGTAATCTACTAAACTCCACTTTTCTTTTAGACTTCTGAAGCATTTACAGGTGTTTAGAGGCTACTGTTATTTTTTTGTGTGTCACCCCTTAAACTCTTCTCCCAGCATTTCAAATATAAAATAGTTGCACTGCTTACTTAAAACTAAAGGAGTAGTTAATTCCTATTAATGTCTGTAAGATGAGAGGACTAATTAAACTTCTGCATGGATTTATTATTTTTGTTAAGGAGCTAAGCTCCACCAGTCTTTTGAATTGAATTTCATGAGTTCTTATATTCTGTATCTTGATTTTTCTGGTGGTTATACCAGATTTAGTGAAGGTTTTAAAACTATGATACCTTAAGGTTGATAAATGTCACCACTTTGTCTTGCTGGGTTACTTATTGATGTTGGAACAGTATTCAAGTGAAATATTCTGAGAATCTGTGGTGTAGAAAGGGACAGAGGTTCTATTTAGGCTTTTTCATATCCAGGTTCTTTACTGTATAAAATCTGCACAACCTTAACAGTGATGTCAAAACACTCCCTTTACAACTCTTCTGAAATAACTTATAGTAAAGATGCTGGTGGGGGAGAAGGAATCAAAACCAAAACCCTTTAAACATTGCAGGCATTATTTCTATTAATTAGTCTTATAATGTGTGCCTATCTAGTATAATTTTATGAAATTGATGTAGGTAGTTATTAAAATCAAAAATTTGAGTGAAAATTCCATAGCTAATGTTGGGTGGAAATTTACTCTTTGTAGGAAAGAGACAGAGCTGCTCGGATAATTCAGAAATCTGCAATGATCTTCTTGGCTCGCCGGCGCATCCTGAGGAGAGAGAATGCAGCCATTTTCATCCAGAAGCACTGGAGAGGATACTTGGCCAGGATGACTCTTTTCAATCTGAAAAAGGCAAAACTGGAGGAAGCCAGAAATAAATCTGCCACAGTCATTCAGGTAATATAATCTGAAGCAAGATTACAGAGCAAGGAAACCCCTTGAAACCTCTCAGAAAGAGCCTCGCTAAGGTCCATTTGCTGCTTGCAGCAATTAATGCTTTCATGAAATGTAATTTTTTTCCTAATTTTTCCCTCCTTTGCTTTTGAGAGGTTTAGTAAGTTTTTCTCTCCAGAGAGGGATGATAATGTGCTATTAAATTAACAATTATTCCTTCTTGGTGAATATTTTGGAGTACCATAAGCATTAAGACACAGGACATTAAACATTAATGTAAAGACTGATGAGATTCTGTTGGTTTTCTTCTTTGCAGCTGCTGAACATTACTTAAAGAAGCTTCAAAAAACAATTAAAATCACTCTCCTAGTGTTATGTCACCTGCAGTGGGCATATTCAGAGTGGCAGACATGACAATGGTAGTTTGGGCAGATAATTCAGTTTCTCAAGATACTTTCACCACCATTACCCAAAGAAAAATATTTCACTCCTAAGACTTTTCAGAATGGATTTCAAAGAATCATTGATTTATCAGAGAGTGTAAAAGGGAAACTGCTGTTGCCAGGGCAAATTGAGGATTTTCCCAGAATTGAAAATGCTTAAAAACCATTTAGCTTTTGCTTTTTTCTTTTTTTAAGGTAGTTTACTGGATTTGACTTCCTAGGGATTAGGAGCCAGACATGAGCTCAGTTGGTTAGAGCATGGCACCAATAACACCAAAGTCATGGGTTTGATCCTGGTCTGGGCCATTCAGTCAAGTCTAGGACTCAATCCTTGCGGGTCCCTTCCTGTGGCAGTTGAGATGGACGTGACTCGACACACCAAAGTTCCTACAGCAATAGCGCATTTTCTTGAGTACAGTTCCCTTTTTTATGTCTTTCAAAAACCCTCGTGGTTGGTCCTAATTGGCTGAATTTGGTTACACCCACCTCACTGCCCAGTGCCTGCCTGCATCTGTGCTCATCAGGGATTGGCTGGCATCTGTTGTTTGAATTTGAATCTCCCAGTTTCAAGTGCCTTTTCCTAGGCATGTTTGCTTCTTTTCCCTAAGGGCATAGACTGGTCCAGTTCTAATTACTGTTATCTATGGCTGTGAGGGCTCTAGGACAGCTGTCAGCCATCACACCTTCCATCTCAGAATACTCTGTGCTTCTGATAAGTATAGGAATAAGAAATCTTATAAAGTCTGAAGATGACAGTCCTCATTCATGCTCAACATACTATGAAGAAAATACTAATTTTTTTCTTTTTTTACCTGCAGGCTTATTGGAGGAGCTACTCTGCAAGGAGAAGATACTTACAGCTAAGACACTGTGTTATTTTTGTACAAGCAAGAAGAAGGATGGTGAAGTCTGTTGCTGCATATAAACAAATTGTTTGGGCTACTGTTACAATTCAGAGACATCTGCGTGCAACTAAGTTGGCAAAAATAGATCGACAAAGATACCAAATCTTAAAGTCTTCAGTGCTTACTATTCAGTCTGCATTCAGAAGATGGAGAAAATACAAAATTCAGCAGAAAATCAAAGCAGCTTTGGTGATTCAGAGTTATTTCCGAAAATGGCAATCTTCAAACCTGGCTAAGAGGAGCAGGGCTGCCCTTGTCATACAGTCTTGGTACAGGATGCACAGAGACCTGAAGCAGTATCTACACGTTAAGCAAAATGTTGTCAAGATTCAGGCTTGGTACAGGTGTCAGCTGGCCAGACGTGTTTACCAGGAGCACAGAGCAAAAATAGTGACAATTCAGCAGTATTACAGAGCTTATAAACTGGGCAAAGGGGAGAGAGAGTCTTATTTGCGAAAGCGTGCAGCAGTGATAGTTCTCCAAGCTGCTTTTAGAGGCATGAAGGCACGAGAGCTGTACAGACAGGCAAAAGCAGCGTGTGTTATTCAATCACTGTGGAGAATGAAACGAGAGAAACAAAGATTCCTCCAGTTAAAAAAATCTGTTACTACATTGCAGTCACATGTGAGAAAATACCAACAAGTAAAAAGATACAAAGAGATTAAAAATGCTGCTTCTGTAATTCAAACCCGGTACAGGGCACGCGTGGCCGCTAAAAAAGCAGCTGCGGATTTCCAGAGGGTGCGCCTGGCTGCCATTGTTCTCCAGTCTGCCTACAGAGGGATGCAAGCCAGGAGACAGGCTTGTATCCTGAGATCTGTGATCAAAATTCAGTCCAGTTTCCGTGCTTATGTCGCCCGGAAGAGATTTAAAAACTTGAGAGCTGCCACGGTGAAGATTCAAGCTCTTGCAAAGATGAGGCAAGTCCGTAAGCGTTACTGTGCACTGAGGGAAGCAGTGCTTTATGTCCAGCGAAGGTATCGTTCTCGGAGACATGCTCTTCAGTTTAAAGAAGATTATAGGAAATTGAAGAGAGGTTGCATAAGAATTCAGGCTCTAGTTCGAGGCTATCTTGTCAGAAAACAAATTCAAAGGTGGAGGGAGGCTGCAATAATACTTCAGGCCTGCTACAGAATGAAAAGGGACCGGCAATGGTACTTAAGCATCTATAGTGCTGCCACTGTCATTCAACAACGGTATCGTGCCTGCAGAAAGACCCGGTGTCACAGGCAGGAGTTCTTGCAAGTTAGGAAAGCAGCTGTGTGCTTACAGGCAGCCTACAGGGGCTATAAAACACGCAAAAAGCTCAAACTTGAATGCAGAGCTGCTATTAAAATTCAGACTGCTTTTAGAGCTCATGCTGCACGAGTGAAACACAAGGCAATGGTTCAGGCCTCCATTGTGATTCAGAGGTGGTACAGAAATTCTAAGGGTGGTAAGAGACAAAGACTGAACTTCTTAATGACAAGAGCAGCAGTGCTTTATTTACAAGCAGCTTTTCGTGGCTGGAAGGTGCGAAAGCAGATTCAAAGACAGCACGTTGCTGCTACTAAGATACAGTCTACCTTCAGAAAATTCATGGCTGTGAAAAAATTCAGGCTTGTGAAGCACGCTGTGCTAACCATCCAAAGGCATTACAGAGCCAAGGTTCTAGGCCAGAGACAACGGCAAGAATACGTTCAGCTGCGAAATGCTGCAGTGCGTCTTCAAGCACTATGGAGGGGGAAAGCTGTGAGAAAAACCATTCAGAAGCAACATCATCTTGCAACAATTATTCAATCCTATTACAGAATGCACATAAATCAACTAAAATACAAGAAACTAAGACAAGCCACTTTGGTGATTCAGACATACTACAGAGCCTACTGTATGAAAAAAACCCAGCGTTTAGCTTATCTAAAAACCAAGGCAGCTGCATTAGTCTTACAGTCTGCTTACCGTGGGATGACTGTGAGGAGACAACTGAACAAGCTGAACAAAGCTGCTACAACTATACAAGCTGCCTTCAAATCTTACCTGGTCAAGAAGGAGTATGAAAGACTTAGATCTGCAGCTGTAGCCATTCAAAGGCGTTACCGTGCAGTTACTCATGCTAAATGTCAAAGGCAGAGGTATTTGTCTTTAAAAAGAGCCACAGTCCAAGTGCAGGCCGTTTACAGAGGTGTAAGAGTGAGGCGACAGGTTCAGCAGATGCACCAAGCAGCTGTTTGCATCCAAGCCATGTTTAAGATGCATTGCATGAGCATAAAGTATCGATCAATGAGAATGGCAGCAATAAGAATTCAAAGGCAATACAGAGCATTTTGTTTAGGTAAAGTACAACGCAAAAAGTACTTGGAACTAAAGAAGTCTGTTGTTATCCTTCAGGCTGCTTGCAGAGGCATGAAAGTCCGACAAGACTTAAAAACTATGCACCAGTCAGCAGCAATAATCCAGTCTTATTATCGGATGCACAAACAACAGAGGGATTTTAGAAAGTTGTTGCTTGCAACGAGGCAGATTCAGCAGTGGTTCCGTGCTTGTAAGGAGAGAGATGCACAAGTCCACAACTACATGATTATGAAAAATGCTGTACTGCACATCCAGGCTGCATTCCGTGGTATGAAAACAAGAAGGCTTATCAGAACCATGAATGAATCGGCTGTAATTATTCAAAGAAGGTTTAGAACTTTCCTTGAAAGAAAACGTTTTCTTTCCATTAAGTCAGCTGCTGTTCTGATTCAGAGAAAATACAGAGCAACAAAACTAGCAAATATTCAGCGTCAAAAATATCTCTCTCTCCTTAATGCCACTGTTATCATACAGTCTGCTTATAGAGGATTTGTGGTGAGGAAAAAAATGCAGCAAATGCATCAAGCTGCTACAGTTATTCAAGCAATGTTAAGAATGCATAAAACTTACACTTCTTATCAAGCACTCAGGCTTGCTTCAGTAATCATACAGCAACGTTATCGAGCTTACAGAGAAGGGAAGCATGAGAGAGAAAAGTACTTAAAACTGTACAATTGTGTTTTAGTTCTTCAAGCTGCCTACAGAGGAATGAAAACAAGATGCTTCCTGAAGAGACAACGTGAGGCAGCACTTACAATACAGAGAAACTACCGAATGTATAGGCAGTACTGTCATTACAGAAAAGTTCAGTGGGCAGCCCAGCTAATACAGAGGAGGTACAGAGCCCACAGGCTCAGGAAAATTGCTGTAGAGCAGTACACTTCATTGAAGAAAGCAGCAACTTGTATCCAGAGGGCTTTTCGAGACATGCGAGTGAGAAAACAACAGCGAGAAATGCACCGCGCTGCAACTGTGGTTCAGAAAAACTTCAAAGCCTTCAGAGAACGTCAGAAATATCTCGCTCTTAAAGCAGCTACTCTTGTCTTTCAGAGAAGGTACCGAGCTTTAGTTCTGGCAAGGCAGCATGCTTTGGAATATCGCTCACTCCGCAGAGCAGCTATTCACATCCAGGCTGTGTACAGAGGTGTCAGGGTGAGGAGAAGTCTCAAGCACATGCATTCAGCTGCCAGTACAATACAGGCAGCCTACAGAATGCTCAGGGATAGAAGGGCCTATCAGAATATGAGAGCCGCAGCTATGCTTATACAGAACTACTACCGATCCTATTTGAAAGGAAAGAACCAACGCAAGAAGTATCTGACAATGAAGGATTCAGTTCTTGTCATTCAAGCAGCATACAGGGGCATGAGGGCACGGCAGGAGCTGAAACTCCTGCATGTTTCAGCAGTTGTAATACAGTCCAGCTATCGCATGTATGTGCAATGTAGGTGTTACAAACAGCTGCGCTGGGCTGCCACAGTCACACAGCAGAGGTTCAGAGCCAAAATGGCAAGAGAAGCTGCCATGAGAAATTATGCAGAAATAAGAAAGTCTGTCATTTGCCTCCAAGCTGCTTTTCGTGCTAGGAAAGCCAGGCAGCTGTATAAAGCCAACGTTGCTGCACGGCGCATTCAGTCGTTCCTACGAATGTGTGTGGAGAGGAGGCGCTTTCTTGCCCAGCAATCAGCAGCAGTGGTGATCCAGTCCGCGTTCCGATGCCGAAGAGCCCGCGCTCGCTACGCGCTGCTCCGCAGCTCAGCAGTGGCTGTTCAGAGGTGGTACAGATCGTGTCTCGGGGCTCGTGCACAGAGGGCACAGTACCTGGCTCAAAGACAAGCCATAGTAGTTATTCAGTCTGCCTTCCGAGCTACAAAGGCAAGAAAAACAGCGAGGCAACTACGAGCCGCAAGAAAGATTCAGTCTTTTCTTCAGATGGCTCTGCAGCGTAGAAAATACATCCAACTCAGAGCAGCAGCTGTTACATTGCAATCCTATTACTTAATGCATAAATGTAAGTCACAGTATATGAGCTATAAAAGAGCAGCAGTTGTCCTGCAGCGGCACTACCGATCCCACCTGACTGTGAAGCACCAGAGAATGGCTTACTTACAAACCCGCAGGAACGTTGTCCTTGTGCAGGCCGCAGTCAGAGGATACATCCAAAGGAAGAGGTTTCACAAAATGAAAGAAAGCACAATTAAAATTCAGGTACTTCTGAAAGAATAGTACTGGGATTTGTGTGTTTTGTTTTTCATTTGTAGGTGTTTTAAAGACTTACTGTTCTTGAAAACCACAGTAGAATCAGTTTCTGAAGTGTACTGCAGGGCAGATATAAAGCTTTCTACTGCAGTACACAAAAATAAGGTTCTTCAAGACAACTGAATTTCACCTCTTTCATTAGTGGCTTAATGAATGTTTTCTTTAATGGGAATACGAATGAAAGCTCTCTTCATGAGAAGGGCACTGCTAGTGGGTATAAAGTGACATGAATGGCAAAAACCATGATTGCTACATTCCTAAGGACTCACGTTTAGGAAGGTGTGAGTAAATTAATCATGTTAGTCTTCCTAGGTTTACTAATTGACCCTAGACTAATCAAACTGCCTAATTGACATTTTGAAGAGTAATGTAAGGACGGAAATTCCCCCAAATCAAGGGAAATAAATAATCTTTCATTATGATTTGTGGCTCTGAGAAGCCTGATCTAATGGGTATCCCTGCCCATTTTGGGTGGGTTGGAACTAGACCATCTTTAAAGATCCCTTCCAACTCAAACCATTCTAGGATTCTATGAGAATGTCTTAGATTCGTTTTACTCTATTGTTGCAGACCACATGTTCTACCTAACTGATAGAAATCAGATGTGCTTTCCTCACCTCCATGTTTTGGGGGGATTGGTAGCTGCTTAGTTATTTTATGAATGTTTAACTTATACATCCTGAACAATATAAGGATGGTTACTTTCCTTAAAAAGTGAAAAAAATAATTACTTTTGACATTCGAAATATGTTTATTTAATTGTTGTTTTTATAGCAAGCCAGTGAGTACAGCTGTACATAGAAATATGCAAACATTCCCAGCTTATATGATGCAAGTGGTGAAATATTCCAAGTTTGTCTTTTTCTTTGAAGGCCTGTTTCCGTGGATTTATTCAGAGACAGAAATATCTTCTGTGCAAATTTTCTGCTGTGTTAATACAGCAGCACTACAGAGCCCATCGGATGCGAAATATTGATCAACACAAATTCCTTCAAATGAGAAAAGCTGCCATTACAATTCAGGTAATCATTAAAGTGGTTTTTATTGAGTGTTTGGGTTTTTTAATCTTTTGTATTTGTTTCTTCACAATATAGTTATTTTTTCAGACTAATATTAAAGAGTGGCATTTGTGGTATTTCCCTGAATATGTTTCACTTGCTTTTCAAAACATCTTCTAGTTGTGAGAACTTTAACATTTGTAGTATTTTAGAGACAGAAATCCCAGAAATTGTTCCTATTTATGTGATATTTTTCTTTTTAATTTTGTTTATTCTATTAACAGTTCTGACTTTTTAAAATTTTTATTTCTCTGATAGGCAGCATACAGAGGTTATAAAGCCAGGCAGTGGGTTAGCAAAATGAGAGCAGCACGAGTCATCCAAGCCTGGTTCCGAGGTCACAAGGCACGGAAGGAATACGTGTCTGTGCTCAGAGCTACCCTTGCTATCCAGAGGCACTTCAGAGCCAGACAGCTGCGGACTCGGTAATACCCAATCTGAGAGGCATCATCCCACTTTTCAAAGCTTTTGTTATGTAATTACTTAGTGCTGCACTGCACTCTGTAGAACTCTTCAGGTTCTCAGGCTCTGCCCCTGCAGCATCCTTGCAATGTGTGAGGGTATAACCCTATTTTCATTACATTTAGTTGTTTTCCTGGAATGGAAGCTCCTTCACAAGTTTAAATTACGTGTTTTGGGGCTCTAGAAAGAGTAGGCCTTGATCTTTTTTTCACTTCTCTCTTCTGCAAAAAAAATATTCTGGATATTGTTAAAATTCCAGCATACAACTTGTAAATTGAAAAACTATTTCATTTTAATCCATAATGGAATAGTTAAACTGGTTTATTTTGCTATGAGATCAGCCTGGTAGCTCATCTCCTGAACTGTCCCATGCCAGTAACAGTAGGGGATGCTGTTCAGTGATACAAGGTCCTTTGTCAGCATCCCTGCTTTTTAAACATCCCTGCCTATTCCTGTTAATATCCTTTTGTGGACCTGTTGTATGTCAGTCTGTCCAATGCCTTTCAAACTGCTGCGTCCCTCTCCAACCCCCTTGGCAGTAAGTTAGGGAAATACTTCCTGTGGGAAACCAGAAAGTGTCTTCTGTTTAAAATCAGTCTTTCTGCCAGTATTGCTGACTATTCCCATTTTCTGGTGTTCCAAGATCTGGTTGAGAACAGCTGTGCTTTCCCAATATCTATCATAATGATTTCATAAACCATCACTGTTTTCTTACTTAAAAATGCATTTTCATGTTAGGTTTTTGCAAATGAAGTCCTGTGCCCTTACCATCCAAAGAGTCTGGAGAGCGACCCGCGCTGCGCGAAGCCTTCGGCAGCAGTTTCTGGACACCAGGAGGGCTGCAGTTAAGATCCAGTTGGCATACAGGCAGTACAGGGCCAGGAGACTTCTAAGACAGGTATGTTTTCACTTGCACTCTGATGTGTCATGGCTATTTGAAAAGTTTTCGATGTATTTGAGTGATTTTTGTCATCAATGTGCCGAAGCATAGAAAAGGTGGAAGCTGAGCGCAAATTGTTCAAATCAAATTTGTTTTCAATCTCAAAAATATTAAATGTTCTTTTTTGCTTTAAGCAGCAGGGTTGATTCTTAATTTTGAACAGTTCCAATTGTTGAATTATTCCTCTGTGTACAGATACCAAAATAAAATGCCAAATTTTCTGCTGGTTTTATTGCTTGCAAAAGATAAAGCCCATATTTTGACCCCATTTAGGTAAATGAAAAGACCTTCCAGACTGTCAAAATGCATTTAATATAAACTGCTACTGTATGAGTTTACTTGCCCTTCTCATTCCATTTTTGTTCTTATGATGGAAAAAACCCCCTAGAACTAAAAATAAATTTATATTGATTCTGACATGAATGACCAAATTTTAATTATCAGTGCATTCTTTAGTATCTTTTTCAGAAGCACCAGGCTGCATGTCTGATCCAAAAGGCATATAGAGGTTTCAAGGCAAGAAGGAAATTTGTTCAACAAAAAGCTGCTGCTGTAATTATCCAAAAACATCTGCGGGCTTGGCAGGAAGGCAGGCTTCAATTTATGAAATACAATAAGACTAGAAGAGCTGTCATTAAACTGCAAGCATTTATCCGGGGTTATTTAGTCAGGAAAAAGGTTGGTATAATTCAAATTAAAACTTTGCTTTGGATGTAAAGTATCTCTAGAGCTGTTTTACCATTAATTCTGACTGGCAAGGAGAGGAAAACTTGATTTCTTGGTGTTGAAATTAAGCTCTTGTTGGCTGCTTTGAGTATTGGTTTGGGTCAGAATAGATCAAACACAGTTTGAGCCTTTTCTTACAATTCTTTAGAACTAAAGTAGATTTTCACTCTTGGTGTTGTTTTAGCTTCTGAGATCTTTGTGGCTTACCTAATAATTGATAATTCTGCACACCTAGGCTTGCAGTGAAATTGTTCTCTGCCATGTATTGATGATGTTTCTTACAGTCATTTCTCTGTGTTACCATTTAAATTAGAGAGCTAGTACTGCAGAGTGGTAGCTTACTTTAGTTCTGAGGTGATTTTCAGTGTATTGCTGTGGACTATGTTCTTTGTGTGGACATCCAGCTACCTCAGAGTATGGAAATTAATGATGTTCCCCATTTTGTTTTCCTTCTACAGATTTCAGAACAGAAACAAAAGAAGAGACTTCTTTATTTTACAGCAGCTGCATATCATCATATCTCTGCAATTAAAATTCAAAGGGCCTACAGGCTTCACCTCACCTTAAAACTTGCACAAACACAGATCTCATCTGTTCTTATAATACAGGTTGGTCTGATTAAGGCTGAATGATTTGTGTAACAGTCTAACTTGTTTTCTATGAGCTAAGCTGTAGCATTAAGACAATGGAGTTCCTTTACATGTGAAAATAAAGCTAAATTATGGAGACAATGATTTATTAAATAATGCTGCTTATATACAGCTAAGCAAGCTCTGGAGGCTTAAGCGTTTTTAAAGCTGAGAAGGGATAGGAAAGTTTGTTTCCTTCAGACCATCAAGCTTGCTAAAGAAATCTGAGTGCTGTCTTAGCCTATTTCTTTATATACTGGAGCTAGAAAAGATCAGACACAACAACCTGTAAGGTTTGTGAAATGTAGAGCATCTCCTTACATGAACTTACCTTGGGATATTGTGATTTATTTGGTTGGATGCTTCTGATCTGCCAGTGGTATCAGAGCCTGGTGTAGGTTGCAGCATTTTAATAAAACCAGGTTTTACTTATCTAAAAACAAGATGAAAATCAGGTCTGTATTGCAGCACTACCAAATTGTAAAGCTTATTTGCAGGTCTCTGAACTAACCATTAGCTTAGTTCCAGTATGGGAAGCCAGCACTGGATAAATGGAAAGGCTGAAATGGGAGCTCTGAAATATCTGTTCTCTGGTCAAGGGTGCCATGGCAAACTTTGCCCTACTACTTCTCCATGTATACAAATCCGTTATTTCTCCCCATAAGTTAGATTTTCCCTTTAAGGCAAGAGAGAATGGATGGAAAGGGTTTTTTTGCTCTGATTTGGTACACAGTGCCCTGTCTCCCTTCTTTGTTTATAGAAGGGAAGAAACAGAGCTGAGAAATGAGGAAAGTAGAATGGTGGTTCTCCTTAAAAGCCAGCCAAGAGAGAACTCCTAGGATATAGTAATGCTGGACACAAGTATAAATTGGGAGATTTACATATATTATCTTTTGGTCAAACAGTTGGTCTGGATGATCATTGTGGGTCCCTTCTAACGGAAAGCCATTCTATCTATCCCCTCCTCTACCCTTCTCTCCTCAGAATGCTTCCCTAGTGCATCAAGGGAAATATAGATTGGATATTAGGAAAAAGTTTCTTACAGAAAGGAAAAGTTCTGGAATGGTCTGCCTGGGCAAATGGTGGAGTCACCATCCCTGGATGTGTTTAAAAAAAGACTGGATGTGGCCCTGGGTGCCATGGTTTAGTGGAGGTGTTGGGGCATGGGTTGGACTCTATGATCTTGAAGGTCTCTTCCAACCTGGTCATTCTGCGAATCTGTGAATTAGTGGCTCCCAGTTAAGATTTCATTCTGCAGTCTTGCATTTCAGCTGTCCAAGGCCAATCAGCGTCATAGAGGTTACTTATGACTGGTGATGTTTGTATTAAAACACTCACTTTTTATCAGTCTCATTTAGGGTGGGAAAAGGGAACCTAGGGGAAGAGTTCTAGATAAACAGAAGGGTGCTTTCATTTTAAACAGAGCTGGTTCCGAGCAAAACTGCAGCGAAGGAGATTTTTGGGAGATTACCAAAGAGTGGTGAGGTTACAGCGTGCGGTTCGAGGCTGGGTGACGCGCAGGAACCGCGCGGCCGCCGTCATCCAGAGAAACGTGCGGGCGTTCCTCGCCGCCAGGCGCAGCAGGAGACTTGCAGTGGGAATAATTAAATTTCAGGTAAACACCTCTTGTAAGAAAATAACAGGTTTGGGTTTGTTTATTTTTATTAGCTGTTGTTTTTTCTCAGGGGGTTTTGGGGAGAGGAACGATGTTTGCTTTGGTCAATGACTTTATTAGTGAAATTGCAAGCAAGTCAGCTGTGGTTTAGCCATGAAAGCTGAAGGCAAACAGATCATGAAGGAATACTAAGCAGATGATGGTTGAGATGACTTAGGTGGGAGTGTGTGTGGACTGAATATGCATGGATTTTTTTGCCTTTTGTCTTTGAAAGTCCAGTATTTGAAGATAAAGATAACCAAATGAACACCACATGTTAATGACTTGAAATTGAATGGCCAAGGTCGTTCAATACTTTGTCCAACTTGTGTAAAACTGATTTGGAACGGTGATAGAAGTTCAGTTGTATTATCTCTACAACTTTTTCTCTTTGTGGAATTTCTGTAGGCATTATGGAGGGGATATTATTGGAGAAAGATGACTGACACAGCAAAAACCAGAGCTTTAAGGCACAGTTTAGAAAAGGCCAATGAAAAGAGCAGAGAAGAAAACAAACTGGGCAACAGAACTGCAATTGCAATTGATCACCTTCTAAAATACAAACATCTCTCCTACATTCTTGCAGCACTAAAGCATCTTGGTGAGTATTTTGTTTTATTATAACTGATAGATTTTCAGAAGGATAAAAATTGGATTTTTTTTTTCAGCTGAGGAGAGTTCATAATGATATTTAGGCTTTCTGCATGATTATAAAATATGAGTGTTAGAGGGTATGATGGAGGGTTATTCAGACTAAAATTAGGTTATTAATTTAAGAACAGTATTTAAATGGTTATGTAGAGAAAGGAAATCCTGTATGATTGCTCTAATTTTCTGTCAGTCCTAGTAGTGCTATACCTAACATAAGTTTATTATAATTTTTACTATCAGTATATGTTCTCTGTGGATCATGTTGTCTTCTTAATGCTTAATCTAGAATATTAAAACTATTGCTTTAAAAACACTTTCTTAAATCAATAATTGCAGTTTTTACTTTGTACTTTTAGTTAAAAATAGAGAAAATCCTAGTTTGTAATTATTTTGCTTGAATTTCAGAGTTTTGTTTTCTCTTATTTGTTTTTCTTTAATTGTTTTAGAGGTTGCTACCAGGCTGTCCCCACTGTGTTGTGAAAATATGGCCCAGAGCAGAGCAATCTTCAGTGTTTTCCTTCTGATTCGAAGCTGCAACCGCAGTGTTCCATGCATGGATGTGATCAGATACTCAGTTCAGGTTCTACTCAATGTTTCAAAGGTAACTTGAATATTTTCTTTTGTAGATTTATAAGCAGTAGGCTACTTAATTCTAGTACTTGTTTAACCACAACATTTCTCAATAAATCTGGAGCAACAAAAGTAGTAGTTTTGAATAAAAATAGGTTCTGATTTTTCACTGTTGTTTTGAAACCAGTTATTTATTTACTTTGTAATAGTTATGTGAAGGGTTTTGGTGAAAAAATTATTTTGTGGCCTTAAGGCATTGCGAAGTATCACTAATATTTTTAAATTTCTCTCAAATGATTCTAATTTATTTCTTTATTATAAATATAGAATCAGATTCTATAGGTTTCTAAACAAGGGAGGAAGCACAAAAGGCACCTTTTTATAATCTGTTACAATTGTGTAAATACAGAAGTGATTTGTATTGCTTGGATACCAGTTCATCTACAAATTTGTTCATCTACGAATTTGTTCTAGGGGAGAACCTGGGCTTTGCTTTTTCCTCTAACCTCTAAATAGTAACCTGTAAACTAAGGATACTTTAAAGATCTGTCTATAGAAGCTCTCTCGTCTCTTTCTTGTTTAACAGTATGAAAGAACTACTCGAGCAGTTTATGAAGCTGAAAATTCTATAGATACTTTACTAGACCTACTGCAAATGTACAGAAGCAAAGCTGGGGACAAAGTTTCAGAGAAAGGAGGAAGCATTTTCACAAAGACCTGTTGTTTGCTGGCCATCCTTTCAAAGGACTCTAAAAGAGCTTTGGTAAGAACTAAATATTTTGGGGTTAATGGTTTAACATACTTTTCTTGCATGTTTTGGTGGTGGTTGTAATTTTTTTTCTCTCCCGTACTGGTTATGGCTGTAACAGTAATTTCAACTGAACTCTAGTTTAAAAAAATGAATTTCCAAAATGGTGAACACACTCATATTTTCTTTATTTAAGCTGCTTTTGAACTTGCAGTATTGACCGTGTGCTGTTATCACCTTTCCTCAGGAAATCCGAGGCATGCCGAGGACTGTTTCTTGCATCCAGAGCCTCTATAAGCTCACGGCTCGGAAACACAGGATGGATGCAGAGAGAACACTTGTGAAGCAGAAAACAAACACTGCCTTAGGTGGGAGCTCCTCTGTTCCAGTCACTCCTCTAAGAATAAAAACAGTTTCAAGGTAAGTGCTTAAAAATTAGTCTTCTATTTCTGCTGTGACATTGAAATATTTTAATGCAAGCCACTAATCTTTTCACAGGATTAAACCAGACTGGGTCTTGAGGAAAGATAACATGCAAGAAGTCGTGGATCCTCTGCAAGCAATTCTGATGGTGATGGACACGCTTGGTATTGCCTACTACTGAAATGTAAATGATGTATAGGAAGATATATTTGTACAGTATGTATGTAGTAAATGGATAAATGATTTTTTTTAAAAAAGCACAAAAGTGTTAAACTACCGTCGGAAATGTTTTTTTCAGATTAACATTAACATTTTGGTAACTTCTTGTATTGCATACAGTTTTGAAAACCTATTTTGTACTATCAAAAGCAATTGTACAATAAAATCAATCAACTGGATTTTACTGGAAATTTCACTGGTGCAGTAATATATTTTTGTCCCACAACTGTGAATATTACAAATGGGATTCTTCACTCTGATTAGATATTGTAGAATTCTATTAAAAGCAGCTGTTTGTGGGGGGCAGTAATGTCTGATCTAGAGAGGTGTAGAAAGGGAGGCTTGGGCTGTGGATTTCAAAACTGGCTGGTTTTGGGGAGCTTGAGTCTACTGTAGTAATGTCTTGAGGGATCATGTATGGCAGCAAGAAAAGAAAATACAATTTCTCTGGTTTGAAAACATTGCAAGATAGCGATGGAACAACGGGGTGTTGTAAGGGTGAATTTAGAACTTCTGACCTGGCATGTTGAAGAAGGTGATGTGTGAGTTTTCTTCCTATCAAGTGAGCAATACATACAAGCATGCATCTCCTCTGGCTGAAGAGATTGTGTTCATCACAGCATTCCCTGTTCATTCAGTTCTCTTCTGCATTCTCAGAATTGCATTTTCTCAGAGAAAGGCCAAGATAATGCAAATTGTAAAATTATACCCTCCTCTTCCCAAATTTAAGCATTATATCTCTAATGATGCTAAATCATCTAATAGCTATTAGTCAGTGAGGTAACTGTAAATTATGTTCTTTGTTTTTTTGGTTTGTTTTTTTTTTTTTAAATACTTGGAAGAAGCTTGCTCTATTCAACACAACTCAGATAATAATAGTGGCTATATTGTTCATGTAAGAAATTCCAAAATCATGAATATCTATACCATGCAACTGCCTGATTTACTCAGGGGCTAGGCTGGAGGATGGGGGAATTGTCTATTTCCTCTGATTTCAGCCAAGGTAAATAATCTGATAAGAGAATGCCCTTTACACTTAACTTAACTTGGGACTCTGGAGGTTGTGAGTGGAACAGTAATCAGCAAGCTTAAATAGTTCCATAAGCTCATTGCCTGATTTCACTGTAAAATGATAAATTCCAGGTGGCAAAGCATGTCAAATGAAGTAGAATCCTGCCAGTCTGGTGCTAAGGTATTTGGAGAACTGATATAAATGAAAATGGTTTTTCCACTGAATTAACTTGTTACAAAATACCATAGACATTAAGGCATTTGTTGAATACCTTTGAAAATTCAGTTAATTATTTACAAAAGTAATACTTAGGGAGTTTTCACAGGTGGTGGAAACTGTAGATGGAGACAGCAAAGAAGATGAGATTTAAAAGCTATTTTATCTTCCTAGTTGTGGTGTGTACAAGGAAACTCTTTGCAGAAGGTAAATACTCTGAATTTTATTGTACATTGAATCTAGAGTATGCAGTCTTGGTAACTTAAATGCAATGTCTTTCATCTCTTTACTGAGTAAACACTGCTTTTTAAATTTAAATCCAATTCTGTTGTGACATGGCTGATTCCTGTCTAAACCTCAAAGCTGTCATATTGAAATGTTCAGTCTTTGGTTCAGAAGAAATTCCTTTAGGAATGTTGTACTATTAGAATATCTACTCTTTCAAATTTGGTACTATTAAAACATTTCATGTCTTGAAGTGCCTTGGGGATTGAAGTATTTTTCACTTTGTTACAAAGCAAAATATTGGAAGTTAAATGGAACCTGCAGAAGTTAATGTAGGGTAGTCCTGCATTTTTCTATCCCTGTTTTCAGCACTGATTTCTTCTTTTGGTTGTTGTTTTTGGGTTTTGTTATTTTGGAGTTTCTTAGGTAACCTAATGTCATATTCAGCACTACTCCTTAAAAAGGTTTTCTCCTGTTACTGGGCATTGTTGTTTTGGGTTTTTTTTAATTGCCATTTTGCTTGTTATTTCCTTAATCTCCATTTCTTGCTTCTTTTCTGTTGACTGTTCTTAAATTCCCTTTCTTAAGCAAGCCTAACTCCTATATTGCCTCCTAGCAGCTTATCTTACTTTTCTGGTAACATTTTCTGAATTAAGGAGCTGAGGCACTGCTAATCCTGACACTTGTCACTGAATTTTACGGTAGGCATTGGTGTGTTTGTGCAGCAAAGGGTTCTCATGTTTCTGGGCAAAATAGAGTAAAATGAAGGTGTCCTGCATCAGTTTTCTCCAGTTCACATTAGGAGGTTTTATTCTACAGCTGATATTCTTGTGAACCCTAAGAGCAAAAGCTGATAAAACTGTAGTATTTATTCATTTCAGCAGGTCTCAAAAGGCCCTTCATGCTTGTAAATATTCAGAATTTCATTCTTGTTTGAAAGCCTGAATCAGTCAAGCTGATATTAGATAAGTTAATGCAAAAACATTCATATCTGGGTTGAAATTTGTAGTGGGAAATGTACTGATCTTTTTGCAGATATACCTTGTGACTTGCCACAGATAGAAAATGGAAACCTTGCCCAGTACTATTACAGTTTCAAAAGTTACTATTTCCCAATGAATAAAGGAAAAAAGCTCTCCTATTCTTGTATGGTTGGTTACACAACTGAAAGTGGGACTCAAGATGGAAGAATAACTTGTACAGCAAAAGGATGGTCTCCAGTGCCACAATGCTACAGTGAGTTAGCTTTATTCATCCCCTCATTGCTTCCAGCAGGAGCATTTCCTGGCTGGTTTTCCTGGGACATAGAGGAAAAAAAGCTGCTTAACAGAAGGGATAAAATGTATTATTTACGTTGAGACTACATAAGTTTATATTTGGAATATTTTTACAATAATACATATTTTAAGGGCATTTACCCATTTATATTTTTTTATAAGAATATAAAGTTTTCCAGTTTTCTTAGTCTGAGAAAACTATTGATTTTCCCTTAGATGTGTAACTTCTTGAGTCTCCCTAGCTCTAGATCCCTTGGCTGTATTCCATGTGGTTACCATGTGGGGGTTTGATGTATAGTTTGATGATTGGAGCAGAGTTTCTTCAATAGGTTGAGAAAGTCAGATTAGACCAGTATAGCTACAAACCCCTTCTTTTGCTTGCAGGAGAACAAAAATATTCCATTCTTTCTTTCTAACCAAGCTGTCTTCTTTCCTTCAGGAAAATGCACCAAGCCTGTTTTGGAAAATGGCTCTTTTTACAGTACAGAAATGGACTTCAAAATCCATGAGAAATTGCAATACAAATGTAATCCAGGCTACCACACCCCAAGTGGGGCCACTGAAGATACAGTGCAGTGTCAGCCACAAGGATGGTCCTTCCAGCCAAGCTGTACTAAAACACTTGGTAGTGTTCTGCCTTTTTCTCCTTTCTAATCTGTTGCAGAAGTATATAATTCCCCTGTCCTTTCTGTACCTGTGGGGCCAAGCTGCCTATGACAGGCTGTCATTTAAGTGCTCCTAAAGCAGGTTCTCAGCTGTACCTCTGGGGAAAAACTTGTCAGGTTTCACATGCTGCTGGTTTTGTGCGTTTGTAAAATGATACATGTAAAGTGAATCAGTAGAGATTAAATCACACTGTTTCAAAGAAATCCATTCCCATACAAACTTTCTGTTCCAAATGATGAGTGGAAAACTTGTGCCAACACCTGCATTTGTAGTTATTCATCATTTTGGCTGGGCTATGGCCACTTTGAAAGTGTATCTAAGGGAAGCTTTGGAATACTCCCAGCAAAAAGAGCAGTTAACATCACGCCTGTGCTTTCTTTGTTTGAGAGTCGTGCCAGGTGCCCCGGTTAGAGCACGGCAGCTACTCCGGGGCGGCGCGGGAGGTGCGGCCGAACGGGACGCTGCGGTACCGCTGCCAGCCGGGATATCGCAGCGCCGACGGGAGCGCCGCCGAGACCGCGCTGTGCCTGCGCCACGGCTGGGCCCGGGCCCCCAGCTGCACCAGTACGTCAGCCTGGAGACTCCTCCACTGACACGGGAAATCCACCTGCTGCAGGGAGCCTGCTGCGTTTTCACTGCTGTGTTGTCTTCCCAGGGATAACTTGCTCCACCTTGAGTGAAGTAGCTCATGGAGGTTTCTATCCTGTGAAGCAAGCCTATGAAGAAGGAGATGTCGTTCACTTTTTCTGTGACAAACACTATTCTGTCACCGGATTTGACTTAATTCAATGCTATAATTTTGGG
Organism: Motacilla alba alba; assembly: GCF_015832195.1. Lineage (NCBI taxonomy): Eukaryota > Metazoa > Chordata > Aves > Passeriformes > Motacillidae > Motacilla > Motacilla alba. The sequence continues at coordinate 22,337,983 of NC_052023.1, forward strand.
TGGTATCCAGACCCTCCAGTGTGTGAAGGTACCCTGCTTTTATAGTTTTACTGTGTCAAATTCTTAGAGAAAAGCTCATACCTTCTTTCAAGAAATGCTTTATGAATACAAAATAAAAATACAGTTTGTAGCCTAAATGTAAATCAAGTGTTAGTCAAAGGGCAGGGAGCCAAGGCAGCAGGAAGGGGAGGCAATGGTAATTGGAACTACATTTCAGTGAACTCTAACAGCAGGACAGATACTGTCTCTTACTGTTGCCTGTCCAAGTTGTATCTCAGAGAAGCAGGTATCAACAGTTAGAGGGAATTTGTTTGACCCTGAAGCTCAATAAACTGTTCAGAATACATGAAGGATTAAGCAGGCCTGCTTACTCCTGCCTTGTGGGATGAGGATGTACCTCTTGAGAGGCATTAAAGTTTGTAGTGAGGTCCTCCTTAGCTTGTGGTACTTTTCAGAGTTATACAGCCTCCCCAGGCTTTACTTGTTTTGAACAGATTAAATAAAAGGCTGTCCTGAGGACAGAAACACACCTTTAGCAATTGCTATCACTTCCCCAGTCCCTGGGGGATAATGGAGAGTCTCAGTAAAGAAAGTTCCAGAATAATGAAAGGTGAACCAGTTGAGATATAGAACAGAGCAGGAAGCAGCACAAAACAGCCTTTACTACAGCTTAGACTCCAGCCCTGTGTTTATTCTCATGACACTTCAGGAACTTTTCTTGAGTGAGTGCAGAGAAGGTGGAGATGCTAAGGAAGATGAAAACAAGGCCTAAATCTACTTTTGAGGATACAGTAATCACAAACTTAATTTGGAGATAGGAAATGGGCTATGGTTATTGCTTCTTCTGTAGCATTAGAATTAATACATAATCTGCTTTAAATATTATATGAATGGAGGGTATGGGAAATCTCTATTTCCTGGAGTCCTACAAAGAACATTTTATTAAGTCTCTGTGGAGAAATTACAAATTTGTTTATAGCAGTACAATGACATAGTACTTCTGTTTTATATTTGTGTAATGCAAAATCCCTCGTTGGTTTGGGTCTCCCATTGTATTAGGAAAATTAAGAAAATTTTATTAAGAAATTACTCCAGCTCAGCCAAAAAAAAGCCTTTTGAGTGATAGGCTGCATTGTGTATGGTAAGCTTAATTGTGTATGTGGTTTTGGTAAGAGAGAAAACAATATGCAATTTTTTATTTTCAGATGTAAAAAAGAAATGTCCTCCACCACCACTCCCTCATGGCCATATCAGCAGAACCCGAAGAACATATCATAATGGAGACAAAGTTAATGTACAGTGTACCTTGGGAAGGAGAGGATCCGAGGAAATCCAGTGTGAAGGGGGAAAATGGACATCACCCTCTATCTGTATTGGTGAGTTACTTCTGTGGAGGCTGACAACTGAACTGAAATGATGCTTCAACCCATGCCTTAATTTTCTAGAGTGTCTCAGTTTCTGTATCTGCAAAACTTCATCCTTCCTCTCTTAAAAGGCTTGAGAGGCAAAGTGATGCATATTTTGCAGGCAATCTGTGGTTCCCAGATTAAGAAGGATGAACTAGGTGAATTCAGCTGCCACCTGTGACATCTTCCCTGGAAAACTGGGATTATTACATTTTACAGTGCATCATGTCTGTCTGTTTTAGTACTTTAGAACGAGCTGTATCTGTGAAAACTGGTTCTGAGTCTCTGCTCTGGTTACAGGAGCTGTGGATAAACAGGAATCTGGGACAGCACCACCACCACTCGAGGCAGATGCAGAAATAAGGACAAGCCAAACACATCACAATGAAGATATGAGTAGGTGAACATTGCTCTTCTTTTTAGAAGGGACTCTCCCATCCAAATGTAGCCATTTGATGACTACTTTTATTCTTTTGCTATAGGACAGTTCCTTATTCTTTAAAATGCTTGCATGGGCTACAGATGTCAATGTAGCCAATAAATAAAAGTGCATTGTTGCTTATTTCTAAAGTACACCAATAAGCCTGCTCTGTATTTGTAATTTTTATTTCATACAGAGCATTTACTTTCAGTCATTTTGTACCCTTTAGGATTATTTGGACATGCAAATTCATGAGTATTTTGTTGTTCCTTTGATTAATATTTACAAGGAGGGTTTTTTTGAACCACACATAGATGAAACATTTCAAGTAACAAATAAGATGGTCTACATCACATAAAAAGAACTAATTTGTATTGAGTGTAAACCAGCAAGAGTCAAAAATAGGCATGTATGTAAAGTGTGGAGGGAAATAAAATGCATGTCAGCAATTCAAAAAGGCAAGTGTTAATATGTTGTAATCTAATCAAGATCTAATTGCCTTTCTCTCTACCCATATCAGAAATGCAGCAAGACTGTGCCTCTCCACCTGTGATTAAAAATGGTGCTGTCCTGGGCCCATTATTGGCAAGTTACAAAAATGGTTCCTGGGTAGAATATGGTTGTCAGCATTACCACTTTTTGGATGGGCCCAGTACTGTTTATTGTCACCTTGGAAACTGGACAGAACTACCAACCTGCTTAGGTAAGTCTTGGAAGGAAAAGCAAGGTTTGTTTGTCATATATAATATAAAAAGGGAAAATTGGGAGGAACCTCTGAATAATCTTTTCATTACCATCTTTTCTCTTTTGTTGGAGTTAATACAGATTCCAGAAATATGAGCATGAACCAAAATTAAATTTTTAGCAGGCCTTTCCTGCTGGGTGTCCTCTGGCCTGTTCTTAAAACCACCCAATTAAATAGATTCTTCTGTTTCCTGAGTGAGCTATTCTAGTTTATAGAATTCCTGGGAGGATTCTCCAATTTCTTTCCTCCATATTGTCCATCAGTTAATTTCTTCCTGTCTTTCAATAGATGATTAGAAGGAATGGTGTGGCCATTCCCAAAATGGCTTTTAGATACAATTAACAAAGAATTAGCAATGGCTTCTTGGACTTTTGTTTTTAAACTTTCAGGCTTTTTTTTTTTTTTTTAATTATGTGTCATTATATCTGTTGTTTCATGCTGGTGTGGACTTCCAAATTTTTCTGTGCTGCTTTTATGTATGCTGCTGAAAACAATGTATAGAACTCCCACTAGAAAATTACCAGTGCTAGCAGGAATACAAACAAGAGTTGTTTGTTTATCTTTCCTTCCTTCCTCTAATGAAATAATTAAATTTTACTAACATCCTGTGTTAAATTGGCTCACCTCTCAGTTTGTAATCTACCATGAAAATGAAAATACACAATCAGTTCAGTTTTAATTGCATATTTCTAAATGAACAGAAGTTACCTCATCTAGACTTCATCTAGAAAGGTCCAGGTCAGCATTTTTGGATCTGAGTACTCAAATTTAACAAATCCTGTGAAATAATGAGATCTCACTTCCTGTGAGCATTATTTGTCTCGTTAGCATCCCAATAAGCCCATCATCCTTTGCATGTTTTCTGAGATTTCTTTTACACACTCACCTAAATGGACCAGAAAGAGCACATGCAGATGTTAGCTTCAGGAAAATTCCTGAAGGTGAATTTGGTGTTACACTGAGCTTCAGGAAAATTCCATGTGAACTTGGTGTTACCCCGCTGTCAACAGACTGCCAATAACTGAGTTCTCCTTGCCTTTCTGTCAGCAAAGCATCAGTAAGGGCCTTTATCAGCCAATGATTCTCATGGAACTTGTAGAAACTTATTTTTGTAGGCTTTATTGACGTTGAACAGTGGTTTCAGCAGTTAACGAGGTTAATCATCTAATGGAAAGCTACACTCCCCAGTGTGATCCTGGCACTGGGTTTCAAGAACCTGTCACAAAGCATCCATTCCTTTTGCACGTGTTTGGTTTTTGTTGTCACTTCAGACCATTTCTTTCCATTTGCCATTTTTTTGTGCCACTGTAGTTCTTTGTCTTGCAAGATTCAGAAGCATTTTGGAATTATTGACATGGGGTTCTCTTTCTTCACTCCTACAAAAGGGAGCTAAGAAACCAGTTAAGGTGGCTTTTTATCAAAATACACTTTTATTTCCTAGAACCATGTACTCTTAATACCACTGATATGGACAGCAACAACTTAACATTGAAATGGAGACGGGAAGAATTAGTTTTCCTCCATGGAGATCTCGTAGAGTTTGAATGTAAACAGGGATATAGTTTTCTCCAGACTGCCATTGCATCTCCTGGGAGGACACAGTGTGACCAAGGCAGACTGAATTATCCAAAATGTGTTATTCAAGGTAAAGCAGTAATTTTTTTATTGCAGTTTTAATTAATCAATCTTAGACCTATTTAGAAATTATTTGCTTTGCTTTTAGTGTGGGCCTGGAGCCTGTTGTAAATAATCAGTGCTTAGGGTTCAACAATACAGATGCACAAGGCAGCTATATTGTTGAATATAGCCAAGCTTGGAAAAGTGATGCACCTTCCTTTGCTGTGCAGGGCTGTAGAAGGGAGGGGGAAGCTCTGCTCTGAGCCCAGGAAACTGAAAGCTCTGTAGAAAGAGAGCTGTAAAAAGAAAGCCTTCGTGTTCATTTAATTCATGAGAAAGCAGTCAATTTGTTAGTTTCTTATTATTAAATGTTTCTATTGTTGTTGCAGCTGCTACAGAAAAATGTGGCTCTCCACCCACTATTGCAAATGGAGCTCTTACTGTCCCAGCACTGCCCCAGTATGACAGTGGCTCTTCAGTTCAGTATATTTGTTCTGACTATCATTTTTTGCAAGGCTCTGAGAGGATCTACTGCTCTGAAGGACAATGGACCTCGCCACCAGTTTGTATAGGTAGGTGTGATAAACAAGATAAAGAAGAACTTATTTTTCTATATAATTCATAGCCTCAAGGAAGTGGTAGCCTGGTAGACCTGGAAGGGGCCATCTAGTCCAGTCCCCTGCAATGAGCAGGGTTGCTCAGAGCCCTGTCCAGCCCGACCTTGGCCTTTCCCAGGAAAGGGGCAACCACTGCCTTTCTGGGAAAAGGGAAAATAGGGAACACTGTTCCAGTGTTTCACCACTCTCACTGGTGGCAATGATTTCCTTATGTCTAGGCTGAATCTACCCTCTTGTAGTTTAAAACCATAACCCCTTGTCCTAGTGCTCCAGGCCCTACTGAGAAGTCTGTCTTCATGTTTCTTATAAGCTCCTTTTAGGCTCTGGAAGGGTGCAATGAGGTCTCCCTGGATCCTTCTTTTTGCCAGGCTGAACAACCCCAATTGTCTCTAAAATCAGATCCTTATAATTTATGAATTGAGTGTTGTCAGCTAGAACTTTAAAGTCTCAATTTCCGTGTCTTCAGTGACATATGAAAGTTTAAATAGACGCAAGTTAAGCTCAGCTGGTGGTTTTTTAATTTCCTTAACTATGATATGCCTGCAGTATAATAAGACAATAGGAAATAATTAGCAGTTTTAGTGTAGCCCGGTCAAAATAGTCTGTTCCAAAAGGAATCAATTTATTAGCAGTGATCAAGTCTCTCTTTTTTAGAGCCGTGTACTTTGTCAAAAACTGAAATGGAGAAGAATAATGTGCTGCTGCAAGCATTCTATGCAGACCAAGTTTACTTTTACCATGGGGATTATATTGGATTTTACTGTAAACAGAACCATTTTGGAGCAGAATCTGGCACAACATTATTTCAAGTACAGTGTGAGAGAGGACAGCTGGCATATCCAAGGTGTGTTGAAAGAGGAAAGCAAGTATGGACTTGAGGAAAGCCCACAGGAAAGGTATGTATGTGTTCTTTATCTCTTATTAGCAGGTGAATTAGGGGGGCCTCGTGTTCTCCAGGTTGCTCCACTCAGCTTTGGGAAATGAGTGTTGAGTCTGAGCTGGAGGATGGAAGGGAAAGGCCTTTGTGGGGTGAGGATGAGCAGTGCAGCACAGGGATGCAATACTGGCATAGACAATGAAAAAGCTGGAGGAAGGACTTGTACATCTCAATGGCACTCATGTCTCCCTTCACAGGTAAGGAGCCTCTAAAGGACTGAACTTGAGGAACAATATGAACCAGCAAATAGAAAAAAAGTTTTTAAGGGATCTGTAAAACTATTTGAAACCTAAAAGCATACAAATTGACTGATAAGTTAGTTTTTTAAAAAACTATTTTAAGAATATTAAAATCCAAGTACTTGGTATGATTTCCTATGACACTTAAATATTGATACTCTTAAGGGTCTGCCTGAGAACAAGTGTGACTACAGCTATGAAGAAAATCCAGGACTATGGACAAAGTTTGCCTTGCACCCATTTTAGTCTGTTTAAATATAAAAGCCACTCTAAGGGTGTCTTCTGTCTTTTATGTCTAAACTCATCAGTCTGTGAAATCATAGCATGTATGGTGCTCTGTATGGGTTTCCAAGGCTTTTGCAACAGTTACATGAATGAATAAAACAGAAGAAGAAATGAAAGCATTCATAAATAGACAAATTCTACTTATTTAGTCAAAACCCAGCCAACAACTAGGTGGAAAAAAAAATTGATAAAAATACTTTGCACAGTGCATATAACAGCAATACCCTTCCTCTTACAGAGAAAACTGGAGCAAAAGGAATTAAAAAGCCCTTGGTGGAACAGCTGTTGGAAGTAGAATTCATTTACCCCCATCACTTGCTCTAGATGTACACACAACACTGGCTGTGTGGCTGTAAGCACAGGACAGGAGCAGGGGCATTTGCAGACATGAAGGCAGCAGCTTGTTGATGAACCTTGAGGCAAAGAACACATCAAACACTCAAGCTTCATGTGGGGCTGCTGCCCCATCTGTCTGTTTTAGTGACATGCCACATTTTCTTATTGATTTTTTTAATCCTAGTGTAGCAATAGAATACCTTCTTGAGACCCTTGCTGTCCCTTGTAAGTGCCACTCTGAGCTTCAGCTTTTCTGGCATTTCCATACAAGCCACATCAATGCCATGGACAGCTCACTGTGGAGCCAGTTTTTGCCTCAATCCCCTATACATTAATTTTTTTTTCTGCTTCAGCGATCTCTGTGCAGTCTCTGATGTGTGTTTTTCCTCCTGAAGATGAGAACTGAGTAATCTTGTGCTTGCAGGATTCTTGTGCTTCAAGACCTATAAGCTTTTTCTGGACTCCTGTTTTACCTAAGTAAGTTGAAGTGTGCTCCCCTAAGGTGTAGGATTTGTACTCTGGTACTTGCTTTTTTCTCTCCCTTCTGAATCTAGGAGTGCATTAGCACATGGCTACCACAGCCAGGCTGCCACTGATTTCCACAAGCACTTTCTCCTTGTTTGTGAAGGGCAGATGGGGCTGGGGGTGGCACAGACTGGCCTATCCAGGACCTGGACCAGGAACTAGTCCCCACCTTCACCTAGAAATCCCATTTACTTGCACACCCACATCTTGCCTTTGTAGGCAAGTCCCCCACAAAAACTGGTTCTGGCTAGAGACTGCCTCAAGTTGGTCAAAGGAGACTCCACTACCTGCTCTTTCTGCTCAGGCACTCAGGACAGTCACTCCAGCCTCATTTCCAAGCAAGTGCCTGGGGAAGAAGATAGGAATAGATAAGGCCAAACATGCTTTTTGTGCTGATAATCAAATTAACTGTCAGCTTTAATTCTTGTCTCAGTATGCCACCAAAGCCAGCCTGTTTTCAGGCCACAATTGTTAATAAAATAACAGTGAGATCAGGATAGAATGGATAAAATGTAAGCACAACCCTTTGTTTGCATAAAATGTAAGTACATTTACAAAACTAGATCTAATGTGAATAATATGCAAAGACAACCATCCAGTAATAAAAACAAGAACAAATTCCAAGACAGAACATTGGCTAAGCTGCAAACAAAGCACAGCAAAATGGGCAACACCAGGAAAAGTTGAGCTCAAGTCAGTGGGGTTGGTTGAGGGCTCCGTCATTGCCCCAGCTGGGCTCTCTCATGTCATTTCCTTTTACCCAAATGACAATTCTGTGTAAAGAGAAAAAATGGGGAAAAGGCATCAATACCAATCCTGACGGATCCCAGGGGCTCCTCAGAGCAGTCAGCAGAACTGCCTCCTGCAACCCCTGCCCCATGTCTTTGGCAGCAAGCACTTACACTTGCACACAGGATATGGGATCACTCCATCCAGGCACTGTGCTCTGAATTTCTCCCTCTGGGAAACCGGTCGGTACCAGCGCTTGCACTCAAACAGAACAAGGTCCCCTGAGCCATAGAGAGGCCTTGGCTGGCTGGATGACTGCAATTGAATATTGTTCCTTTCCATAGTGATCCTATCCAGATGACAGTTCCCTGCAAAAGATTAATTCTGTTATTTGCCTGTAGATCTCACACTCCCACACTGGACAACTGATGCGCTGCTGGCAGCCCCTGTGGGTGCCCCAAGTGCCCTTTCCCCAGCTCAGGTGTGCTGGGCAATGACTTCCTGGGGGCACTGCCCCTTTATTCCTGCAGCTTCCAGGAGGCTCCCACACCCTGGCTCACAGCCAGGAAAGCCAAGGGCTTTCTGCTTCCCTTCAGCACTAAACATGCAACAGCACAGCAGCAAAGCCAAAGAGGGGATGACTTACTTCCCAGTGTGCACCGTGGGTATTCCAATGTGCCCTCCACACACTGGACCCTGAAGTTGGGAGTACTTGGATCTTCCAAATATCCCGGTTTACAGCGGAACTCAATAAAGTCACCCGACGTGGAGTACAGCTTGTTTTGTTCAACCCATTTCAGCTCAATATTGTTTCTGTCCATATCTTCTTCTGATGCCGTACAGGCCACTTGAAATAGTCAAGAGAGGAGTGTCAGTACTTCATACAGACACACCATGTTTTGCCCCTAGAGCCTACAGAACTCCTTCCCATCAAAAAATGCTTCCAAGTGTGCTCTGACCCTCTGTTACTTGCAACAGAAAAGACATTCACATCCAAGCTAAAGGGAAAAAAAAAAGCCCTGGGAGAAGCCTTGTCACACTGTCAGTCACACAGGGCAAGAATGAAGCACAGGTGGGGAAGACACCAAACACCAATGAACTTCCCCATATATATTTTTGAGACATCCCTCCTTCCCTTCTGCTCCGTACTTCTCTAAATTTGTTTTCTCATCACAGAGGCACCCTTGGCTTTCCCCCGCACTGCTACTCATTCAGACCCATCCTCCTGGCTCACAGCCTGCTGTGTGGAGCCGTGGCCCCAGCCCTAGAGCACTCAGGAGCTCTGCACAAGTGATGGAGGTGCCCTCACAGTGAGGATTCAGCCAACTCCCCTCCTCGTGGACCTGTTGGCAGCAGAGGGAACTACACAAGTTGAATTTAAGCAGAAACTCCTTTGAGACAAAAGGAAGACTCACTGCCATTCTACCCTGCCAGTATTTTGGCCCCAGCAGCAGCGCTGCCCTCAGGGTCTCAGAAGAAAAGAGGAGCACTCACACAGCCTTTGGCCACCCAGCACATGCTTCAACCTACCCAGGCAAACTGGGGGGTTTGACCATTGCCCATTGAGACAGGTGATTGTCGGAGATCCTTCCAGGATATAGAAATCCGGGCATTTGTATTCCACAGTATCACCTTGTTGATATTCTTGCAAGGGGAAGACAAGAAGCTCTCCACTTTGAATAGATGGAGGTGTGCCACATCTCCCAGCTCGTCCTGAAACAAATTTCCCAGTCAGAGAGGAAGTTCAACTGCAGAGAAGGTCTGGTCAGAAATACCACCCACACTATGCTGGCACTCCTCAGAGAAGTGGAGTAAAGCAGAGAGAAAACTGAACAGCTGGCACGAGCAAGAGTTTCTCATTTTTCCAAAGTTTATGCTCACAATTACCAGCTCACCCACTCTGAGCACAGCTTAAGTGCTCGCAACTGTCTGCAGGATTTCATCTTGTCCTGCATAAGGTGTGGCACTTGGCCCTCTTGAATGAAGCCACCTGGGTCCCTCAGCTTGGTAAATACATCCCCCATCTGAACAGAGACCTGGGAAATGGCCTGCTTGTCCTGAGTGTGCCAGGGCCATGGCAGCTGTGCACCTGAGGGCACCATGAGGGCACCATGAGGTGCTAAATGGCAACGAGGCAGCTTTATGATGCTATCACTGACAGGGGGCTGGATGGAGAGAGACAGAGAGAAGTTACCTTTGCATGTTGGCAGCTCTGTCCAGGTCCCGTTTTTGCACACTACAGTAGAAGGCCCAGTCATCTTGAAATTTTTCCAGCATTGATACTCTGCACTCTCTCCAGGCATGTACTTGGACTTTCTAATACCATCAATGCTACCACCAGCAATTTCTGGAGGAGGATCACATCTCACATCTGAAAAGAGACACGGCTGCAGTCACCTTTGCAGTTGTTACTGTGTTCATCTATACAACCAGAAGTGAAAGGAATTAGCCTTGTCACAATTTCTGTACAGATTTTCTGCTTCAGGTGGGTCAGAGGGGCTCACCATGGGGAAAGCAATGAGGTGTGGCAGTGGCAGCAGAACACTGTTTGGGACTCTCAGGAGATGGCAGGGTCAGTAGGAGTTTCTAGAGAAAGCCAGTGTTTCTGTACTTATGCACAAGAACCACGCCAGCCTTGTCTTTCCCTGGGGAGCCCTGGCCTTCCTGGAAACCATAGGGGTAGCAGCCAAACTGATTCCCTGCTGAAGTGCAGAGCTCTGGAGGGCTGGCTGTGCTGGAGGAGCTTATCAGCCTGTGCTGCTCAGGGCTGGGTAAGCACAGCCAGCTCCACGGAGCTGTGCTCACCCTGCAGCCACAGATTAGGATGGGGGACTCTGGAGCATTCCTGAATGTTCCTTGTCACAGGAAGGATCTTTCCACTTCCACGGCCCTAGCATGGTTTAGATCTGGGGCTCTGCCAGGGTCTGCATTGGTCAGAGTGGAGCACTGCAGAAGAAGAGCTGTTTCTCTGTCCTACTGCTGCTTCCATTCAGCTTTGAACACAAGAGAGAAGCCCTTCCGTGTCTGTCCACTGAAAGTCATTGAAGTGGTGGGCACTGGGGAAATACCAACAGCATACAGGAGAATGAAAGAGCAGCACATTTTAGGCCCTGCTGCTTCAGGAACATTTTTGCTATTGATGAAAATATTCCCAGTATCTCTAGAAGCATCAAGTTTAATCAAATTTCTGTGCAAGGAAGCAATAGCAAGTTCAAAGTTGGGGTAGCCAAAGAAAACAAGTAAAAAAGGCAAAGTCTTCAAGTAAAAAAGGCAACCGGTTCTTCAGAACTGGTTGTCTCTATGCTAACAGGCAAGGTGAAAGCACAGATTCCTACCTCTGCAAACTGGTAATCGTGACCATTGACCTTTTGAACAAAAGATGTAATTTTCACCCGTCATCTGAAAATTGCTTTCACACTGATAGTGCACCATGGCACCGGGCAGGTACCTCTCCTGAGGAGCGCTCGCCATGCGCGCGTTGGGGATCTCGGGCGCAGCTCCACAGCTGGCATCTGCAAAGAGAGGAGTGTGGAGTGAGCGACAGAAAACTCACACAGCACGGCATTCCAGAGCTCCTGGTGAGCAAATGCTCACCTTTTTCTACTGGTAGAAAAAGAAGGTTTATTCTGATATATTGTATGGTTTGTTCTGCAATGCTTCAGCACCCAGTATTGTTTGCCTAAAGAAAGTACAAGGAGAGGTCACAGAGATCAGCCAGCTGAGCTGCACAGCATCGTGTGCCACCAGTTTAGAGAGTGACACAATTTATTTACTATTTGAAGGTGCCTGTCAGTAACTGACATGCTAGTGATGCGAAAATAAGATCCATTGCCCTAGAGTTATCTGCTCCTTTCCAGCAAGGATGCTGCAAGATTCCTCCATAATGTCTGCCTGCTTGATTTCAAGAGAGCCAGGATTCAGCTACCAGCTCCAGCCCACAGGGAGATGATTGCTTTGCTGATCTACCCTGCTTGTTGTTTTCCAGAAGCCAGAAAAATAGGTGTGGTAGCAGCCCATTCAAAGCAAGTCACCTGTTGGCTCTATTGGCCTGACTCACCTGCATGCCCAAGTAAAATTTATCTTAATTCACAACATGACATGCTAAGAAAGATGATGAATTACTTAGAAGTAGAACCTATACCTTGACAGAAGGGTAGCGATGTCCAATTTCCCTTCCTGCAGTAAATTTCAGGGGAACCAACAATCAAGAACCCTGGATCACACTGGTAGCTAACTGTTTCACCAGGCTCATAAGATTCCTTCTTTCTGCCTTCAAATTGAGCATTGGCAACTTTTGGAACACTTTCACACGGCATATCTGAAAAGATAACAGAAATCTGATGCTTGTGCTATTGTTATACTCATTGAAGAAGTGTACTTATTCCATCAAACAGGTGCTTTAGAGAGCTATTTCTAACATCAGAAATAGTCATCTGCTAACAGTGGATTATACAATTATATAATTATAGTTAGCTAATATTCGTATAAAAGGTAGCATACAGAAGATTAAATAAGTCATTCCCCCAGATATACAGATTTCAGCCACTGAGACACAATTCTGTTTCTAAACATGCCAGAAACTTTTACTGGAGGCTTTTGTCCCTTGCTACCCTGATGTGATGTCCATCCCTGAGGCACCACAGCAACTTTTAGTCACCAGTAGACTCTGCAGAGAAGAAATCTTTGGATCAGGAGGATATGTCTAGGACTCATCTGGCAGAGAGATGAACTGAACAAAGACTACAAGAATATGAAGGAATATTTAAAAACTAAGGTGCATTAAGAAAGTCAGTTTTGAATCCAATCAGGATTGTTCTGAAGACATCAATGATGGAAGATAAGATTCCACAGCAAAATATGGAGTAGAAAAATACACTTTTACTGATTAACCTCCAGTTTAAAATTCTTTCCATTGAATTGCTAAATGCACTTCAAAAAAAGTAATTTTTGATATTACCCAAACATAAAGGAGCTGCAGTCCATTTTCCCATAGAGCAGTTTCTCTCTGTTGGTCCATTTAACATGTGTCCAGAATGAGGAACATAAGTAAATCTAGCACCAGCCAGATAAAATGTTTTCCCTTCTCTTTCAATTCTTAAGCTTGGATTTTCAAGCCTGGGAGCATCAGCACATTCTACAGAATCTGGTGGCAAACACGGTGTTTCTAAAAAAATGCAGACAACACAGATAAACAATAATGCAAGACAATCAATATTGCAACTGTAACTAAGTAATAAATAATTTACAGAATCCAGGACATTATTTAAGGCCCCCAGTCAAAACTGAGACTCTATTATGCAATATACTAAACAAAAAAATAAGCACACAGCTCTTGAGGGACTACCTGAAAATGGCATACACCATCTCAGATAAGTCAGTGTAAATGAAACGACTGCAGCTGTTTGCACCCTTTTTAGCAACTTATGTTGTACTTCTTTCCTGCAGTTCCCTGTCCACGGTAATCTTAGGTAAGTAACAGCAGCCTCCTGCTCAGGATGACTGCAAATGGGTAACACAGATATTCATAACAAAATCATGGAAAAGAAATATGCCAGTACTGACCCACACAGTGAGGTGGTGATTGCCATCGCCCTTCTATACAGGTTATGTCCTTTTTACCAACGAGCTGGAAGCCATCGGGACATGAAAAAAATGCTTGACTCCCATTCCTGAAGTTTCTTCCTGCTGTTGTCACCTGAGTACCAGGCACCTCAGGTGGAGGTGGGCAGACACTCTCCTCAGCTAAGGACACGTATTCATGTTACAATAGAACAAAGAGAAAGTGCAGCAGTTCAGCAGAGATTACAACACAAACAACTAAGACAACACTGGTGCTAGATAACTCCAATAGCTATCTCAAGCTTTAATTAATACTATGATCATTTTGCTCTGCTTCAGAAACAGCAGAGCTGCCTTCAGCTGCTCATCTGCTTTCAGAGTCATAGAAAAGACAGTCACAGCTGTTTACACCAAGCTAAGATGGAGTTTCCTGTAGTCCCTCCTTTCTTTCTCACACAGCAGCACACTCTTGTGTGCTTCTCCTGTTCCTCTCTCTATAATGAACTACTTTAGGAAAAAAGAACTAACATCTGGAGTTTTGTTTTTTCTTCAAGCAAAGCTGATAGATGAGAAAGCTAAAAGAAAAGAAAAAAATAGGCTAATTTTTTCCACTTCAAGGATGAAGGACTCTTTGTGCCAAAGGAAAGAAAAAGGGAGAGAATGAAGTAGACCTAGGACAGAGGTCTGAGGAGTCTTCCAGAGCTTAGTTTCTTACTTCTAGTGGTTCCAGAAAACTGAGGTAGGGACAGTGATTGCCATACATTTCCCACTTTCAGGCATCATTTCCCATAAATCTGATATAACCAAAGTGAGGAATGAGGCAATGGTTGTTTTACAATCACGCTTTCTACAGACAATATCCTGTTCTGCCATGCATAAAGGCAGCCCTGAAGGCATTGCCCTCTGGTGTGTGTTATATATGGGCAGCCTCCTCTGAGTCTGTGCTTTTTCGCTGCCAACTCAGCTTTTTTCTCATAGTTTCACTAGGAAGCAATTGGAAAAATGGAGGGAAAAAATAAACTAGAAAAGCTTTGAAGGTTTAGAGGAAATAAAGAACTTTGACTGGAGCTTGAGCTATGTGCTCTCTGTTTTGCATTGGGGTAAAGCCCTTTTGAGGAACTGAGCTTAAATCTATCATTGCACCTTTTCTCACATCAGAAGTGCCAGCAACAACCATTCCAGTTGTCAGCGTAGAGAGCATTAAGTCTGCCTTACTAAAGTGGTGCATCTCTAAACCTAATTAACTGCTCCAAGGATGGCCACAACTACCCTTCAGCATATGATCAAGTAAACATTTGTATTATTTGTATCAATAAACATTGATACAGCAATGCTAAGAATCCTTAATAATGAACATTTATCATGCCTGCATCAAAAGAAATGGTGCAAACGTAAGAACACACCTGTACATGGAATCTCTGGTGTCCATCTCCCAGACACACAAGTTGCCTGTTTAACATTTTCATCATTTAATGTACATTTATAATGTATAACTTTTTGGAGCCCAGTCTTCCTTCTTGACATGAGATACTGGCCAGAGTGCATCAGCACAACATCCTCTGGAATTACACATTGAGGGGATGCATCTGAAAAAAAAAATAAAAAGAGCTTAAAAATAGATTTAGATCTGACGATATATACTGATGAAGATGTCATCAGTTGTACCGAAGTTTCATGTGAATTTGAGGAAGAACTTCACTGGGTGGGTGCTTGAGCAGGGAGGATGGACCAGATGACCCACTGTGGGCCCTTCCAACCTTACTCATTCTGTGACTCTGTGAGAAGGACTAATCCACATAAAAGTGGTTAGGGTGGGACAAGCTTAACACGTTGTGGCTATTAACATTACTTTTAATTCCTTTTAATAATTGACTTTAACCACTGGGCAAATGTCTATTTTGTTCCCTTTACAAAGCTGTAGGTGCAGAGTCTTCCCAGGATGAAGGACTTGCTTCCATTTAAAAGGAGTAAATTAAAACTACTCAGTTTTGATACATTAAACTATAGCATGTCTGGCTACATACTGATGGCTGAAGTCCATTTTGTAGTAAAATTTTGTATACAACTATATTACACTCACATCTGAAATATTATGGAAACAGATTACCAGCACAAACAGGTAAAGGCTTCCATTCTCCATGAAGACATTTTATTTTTATTTTCTCAGTATTGCCAGAG
The DNA here is from genome assembly GCF_015832195.1 of Motacilla alba alba. Classification (NCBI taxonomy): domain Eukaryota; kingdom Metazoa; phylum Chordata; class Aves; order Passeriformes; family Motacillidae; genus Motacilla; species Motacilla alba. The sequence continues at coordinate 22,353,577 of NC_052023.1, forward strand.
CCTGGTTTACATCCACAGGTTACTTCATCCCCATGTGAATACTGGGCCTGGTCTGCCTGATGCAGAACAACATTCGGGATAGAGGACGGTGAATCACAGGGCATTTTGTCATCTGTTGAAAAGAGCAGAAGTGTTCCACAATAATACAGGAATCACATATCAATAGCTGAAAAAAACTTAAAATAACTATACTTGCATTTGGTGAACCAAACCTACACCCACTAATTGTAGCAACTAAATTTCAACACAGCTGGGGTACATATGTCTTTTAGCCACTTTGCTAAATTGCTTTCCTGCCTTTTCCCTTTTTTTTCCAACACTGGCATGATCCACAGGTAGTTTCAGTTGACAGTACTTTCCCAAACTGTTGGTACATAAACCATAAAGAGTAAGGAAAACTTCAATTAATTCATGTCCCCTGAATCACTGATTCTGATCAGTCAAAATGATAATTGATCATACACCTGCACATTCATAATGTGCCCTTTCAGTTAGAATTATTACAAGAACTGAAAGCCATTGTAAGGTCTCTTAAAGCACTGCAGAGCTGTCACCTCTCTATGAGAACTGCAGCTTTGTTGCAGCAGTAGTGACAGCCCGAGGTTGTGCAATTTTATCTTATTATTTTATTACTTTGAACAGACCATTACATCTGCAAATACGTATTTTTAATTGAAAATATTTTAATTGAAAAGTGAAAATATCTATGAGGTAATAGCCTGCAGAGAATTCCAGACTTCTCAGAAGTAAGAGCTGTGTAGATTACCAATGCAGGAGGGAGGAGATGACCACTGCCCATCAATACATTCTATTTCCTTTGATCCAACCAACTTAAATTCGCCGTTACATTCATATTGCTTTCTGTCCCCATGCTGGTACTGGTTCACAGAGCCATCAACAATACTTCCACTGGGAATTTCAGGGGGAGGTCCACAGCCTTTGACATTCACTGAAATCAAGAGATCAAGTCTATGCTCTGAACTCAGTACTTTCACCACAGTTATATGTTAAGTACAACATAAACCAAATTGAATGTATCAATTAAAGCAAGGGAAAATCAGTGGAACAGGTTAAGCAGGTCATTGATTTATGCCTTTGAATATCTGGATTCGTGCTGGGCTGGAGATCACAAACAGATACATGCGACCAGGCTCACTCTTGTCTCTCACTTCCACGCACTGTCAATGTCTGCTCTGATAAAAATGCTTGATAAAACCAACACAATTTTAAGGGAAAAGTAAAAAAAGTGTTACAAGAATAGTAACTTCAATATTCTTAAAAGAAAAAAAGAAAATTACCAATTCTGCAAGGAATAACCTATGTCCTAAATATCACCCAGCAAAAAAACCCCAAAAACAAACAAAAAACCATCCTAAAAAACCCAAAGCATTCCCCCCATCCCCCCACTGTATATTAAAGGAATTCATTTTTGATGCAGTGAGTGGAACTCCCATTAAGGGAGCTTAAAATGTTCCTGAGCTAAAGAGCCAAATATATGAAAGACTTACTTTTAAATGCAAAAGAGTGTGAGCAAAAAGAAGGATGACAGAGTAAAAGTCACCAAAAAAGTGATTGAGTGGGAAGAAAGGGAGGTCCCTTTTTTCTCTCAAGCTTTGTGAAAGCCAATGCACCTCATGAGAGGGCTCAGCATCAGCACAAGAAGCTCGTCTCAGATGCCAGGAAGTCGTGTACTCAGTTAAGAACACTCAGTACAGGGATACATATTTTTCCTTCTGTATGAACGTACTCATCCTACTATATGAAATGAAGAATTTCACAGGAAAATCCTTCACTGGGTTTCTTTTTTTTTTGGGCCCAGCTCTTTGTCCCTCCCAAACCATTTTTTCCTTCAATTTCACGTGATCAGAAAAAAAAGAGCACAGGATGTGTTATTCATAGGTATCAATGTTAGGCAATGGCAAAACTAGGACCTTTGGAATACAGTAAGAGAGGACACTACTCAAATTAATCATTGCCATACTGCACATTCTTTATGAAGTTGTGAACAATTTTTCAAACATTAAAGTCAATAACCTGATTAATGTTTTGTGCAAGCCATTTACCAGCTCAGTTTCAGTATTGCAGAATTACCTTTACACACTGGTGGCGATGGAAACCATCCAAAGTCGTAGCACTGACTAGAGGCAGGTCCCACCCTTATGTAGTTTTTTGCACAGGTAAATTTCACAACAGCTCCACTGCGGTATTTACCCTCTTTGGGAGAGAAATTTCCATCGCTCAATGGCAGCAGCACACATTCGATTTCTATGGAGAAAAAATATTTTAACACATAGTGGACAACCTACAGAAAGTACATGAAATGCAACTGGCTAGAACAAAACCAAAGGAAGGCTTAAAGAAAAAAGGTTCCCAGAGTGTATACAGAGTGACACTGATTAGCAAACACAAAAATATTCACCACGACACTGGGGTTCTGGACTCCATTCTCCATTTTTGCCACATATTGTGGTATCAGTTGGCATGTAATTTGTAGTCTTATATCCCTCCAAACATGAATACTCAATTGCATCTCCAGGCATGAACACAGTTTTGTTTGTGTGGTGAATCAAAATGTCCCCAGGTGCTTTACATGATTCTGTAGAATAAAACAAAGTTAGTGTATTTAGTTATCCAGAAACGCTGCCCTTTAGAAGCATCATCCCTGTAGGTATATTTGAAACACCAATTATTTTGCATTGTCTCAATATTATTGTAGAATATGCAACATATTCACATTTATCTATTGCATTAATCTTCCAAAATTTGTCTAGAAGTAATGTTTAGGGTAAACATTTCTTCCTTAGATTCAATTATTTCCTTTAGCTACATATTATTATCATTATCTGTATTATCATTATTATTAATTTAGCTGTCACAGCAAATAGTTTGTACTGCTGTTCCCATGGTCAGTTGTGAGTCAGAAAAAAGCCAAAAAATCCTAAGTGAAGGCAGTCTGAAATAAAAGGACAAGATAAAATAGCAGCTAAATTGGTCAATATTATGACCAACATTTAACAATACAAGATTAAGTCTCTTACTGTACTACACCTCTGTTCAGGAGAGGAAGGAACTTTGAAATAATGAATCCTATTTGCCTCTAGTTTTGGCACATTTAAGTAAAGTTCTTGGTGGAATGCCTTGGTTCATGGATGTTGATTCATAAATTGGGAGTAAATTTGGGCAAATGTACCTTGTATCAGGGAAGAACCAGTGAAGAGGTCAGTGATAACCATTAACTCAGTGCTAAAGAGATCCAAAAAGATCCTTTACATTTTCTCTCTATTTCTGGAGCCTGAGAGAGGTAAATCTCTGCAGGATCATTCCTCTATCCGAGTGTCCCTCTGCCCATTAAGAAACCTCTGCAAATCAAGGTGACAAATCTCTGAGGCCAGAGAACATCACAGAACACCATGTCCACAGGACACGCTGGTGACAATGACAGGAGAGCTCTGAAACCTTTAGCTACTCACTGATGCATTTTGGAGGTGGAGTCCAGCCACTCTCTTTACACTGTGTGTATCCTGATTCTTGTCCTTCTGGAGTCACAAACCCAACGTGACATTTATACAGGATCGTCTCTTTTGAATTGAATATTCTCCTATCAGAGTTCAAAAAGCCATTCTCAAAAATGATATTCTGGCACTTTTCTGAAAGAGAGAGACAAGATTTCTTCCAAGTAAAGCACTGCTAAGCTAGATGCATAAAAATCAGAACAGAATCAGCAGTAGGATTCAGAAAATCGTTTAATACACGATCAACTGAATACATTTTTAATTCCATACATTGTTAATACACAATGCTTAATATGTTATTTAAATGAATGGATGGTTGGATGTTTCAGTCCTACATTCTGAGAGAAAGCTTTTGTAGTATGTTAAATCATTCTGTCAAGGAGAGGCTTCATTTTCAGAAATTACTGCTACAGCAAATAGTTTTACCTAGAAACCTCACCAAAATACAAGCACACTCACTTTTACGGGTACATCTCGGAGGAGGTGCCCAGCCACTCCTTGTGCACGTGACCTCGTTGTGCTGAGCCTGGAAGTCGTAGTGGCAGGTATATCTGGCTCTTTCACCTTCCTTGAAAAAATCTTTCCAGCCACGGTATAGGAAATTACCATTTACCAGCTCTTTGATGAAACATTTTCCTAAAGAAGGAAGGAAAGTATATTTAACCGCAGAAATTCCTACAGCAAGAACTGAGGAAAATGAATCCTTAAGAAGTGTTACTAACAAACAGGCCTCCAAGCACCTTTCTGTAGCCTTGTGTCACAAAAAGACACTCGTGTCCAAATATGAATGAAAGCGTGTTTCATTTCAGTGCTTTATGGTTAATGGACCACAAGATCAGAAGTGGAAGTCACTACATAAAGTAATATGAGGTGGCCTTAACCAAAAATCTCTTACCCATTGTTCACAGGCAAGGTTGGCTCACTTCAGTGCTTCTCACATCAGTATCAGTTTGGTCTGGTACGTCTCTAAAATGTTGGTGTATGCCCAGAGTGAATTCCAGCATTTGCCTCCAGGAGATTTTATCACCTCTGTGGAAGTGCAGCAGCCTCTCAAACCAACTCTAGAGATTTTAGCAACAGCTCAGCACGCTGGCTCTAAGGCCTCCTGTCCCCAAGAGCCCAGTAAGGCAGATGGCTGAAGAAATGTTGTCCTGTGATATCTGAGTGCCTGCTCCTTTCCTCCAGGCAGGGCTCCACTCATCTCCTGCACTGAGCACCACTCCACTGAGGGCAATGAGGAAAGAGCAACCTTTTGTAATCCACTTTTGTGCCCTGCCGGTAGGTAGGTACTTTGCTGTGACTGATGTGTGAGAGGAGGCCTCATCTCTCTGCTTATATTAATTTTAAGTCAAATCAATTTCAAATCTGAGTCAGTGTATCTGGTTCTCTTGCTGTTACCATGATCCATTTCAGCTTATTGCAAAAGTGTGAACAAGTTCTGCTGCACAGATCTTTGATCATTAAACCAGAATTGAGTATATAGTGGAAATGTACTTACTCAGACATTTTGGTTCTGGAAACCAGCCCCTTTCAGTACAGGTAACTCGAACCCAGTATTCTCCAGTGGGGGTCGAATAGTCATCAAGGCAGTAGTAATCTATAGTCTGTCCAAATCTTCTTGGAAAGTAGTAGTTTCTATAGTACTCATATGTATAACTTAATCCGCCATTTTCTATAGGTGGGTAGTCACACGGTTTCCCTTGAAACAGAATGGAACAGCAACAATATCAACACATACACGATAAAAAGCTCAGGGCAAAATTCAGATTCAGCTTCCTCATTTGAGTACTTTCAGAAATAGAGGGAACCACAACTGCACACCCTGGAAGATGGTAAGGAATGCAGGAACAACCACACTCTGCTCCTGGGGTCTTTGCCAGAAACACAGTCTGAAGCTGTGTTACTTCCCTCTGCTCCGCTGCAACCAACAGAAATCCAGCCAGTACTCTCTGCAGACTCCCGAGGGTGATTGTGAGACCAAAGGTTAGTATTCATTGTACAGTGAGATGACACTGCAGAAGGTCTTGATTTAATTTACTATTCTGACCACAAAGGGAACCCAGTCATCTGGCTCAGATATAGAAACTGAACTGCGAACTCTTAAAATTGAGATGACTCCTGCCACCTCCATTTACAACTTATGGGCTCCTGCACCAAAAGTTCTTCCTGACTATTTTAATTTTTTATTTTAAAGCTACAGCATTTTAATTTTCTTCTCTTGGTTTCACAAAAGAACTGACCCTTTCCAGGGAAAAGTCCAGGATAGAAGGAGGAGATTCTCAGAAACTTCCATTCAAGTTTACCTAGTCACCTCCCAAAATGTTCTGACCCAGAGCCTTCATGCCAGGGCAGAGCAGACCATTCAATATTGAGTGAAGTGGGCTCAGGATGACACCTGAATTTTACAACCCAACTCATAAGAGAAAACATTAACTCGGATACTAAAACAGCATGTTTTAGAATTAGCTCTAATCATCTTATCCAAAGGTTCCTTTACAAGACTGATTTCATCAGGGTTTCTCTCACATTCAAAGTTTTATTTTCAGTGCCCAAGAAGAAAGAGTGTTAAATTTTGAAACTACCTGCTAAATTTATATATTTATTTTTTTATACTGTGCCTACTGGGCAAAACTATCATTGCAGTTATGGGAAGTTTCACCCAAGAAAGAACTCATTAACCATCAAGAATACCTTGCTTTGTTATGTGACAGGCTATAAAATAGAAAAAATCCTCTGACTGTCCATAACATCAAATTACAAATAAAAATCTAGTGCTGTGATACTACAAGGAAAGGTATCTTCCAATCATTACCTGTGGTTTGGCTACTTTAAACTCCCCAGGTCCTCTAATCCTGACTGGGATGCTATTCCTCAGGGGGAGCACAAACCTTCCCGACAGTGAGCTGACTATAGCCCATTTTAACAGATTTGCAAATATGTAAGTAAGAGGTAAGATGTGTTAATAAACACAATGTAAATCTGGATTACCCCATTGTTTTTGTAGGTGATTTTTCTAAACCATCAAATTAAGCTTTGCAGTACAAAGAAAAAAAGAAGCAACTGTCATATCTAATGCTCCTCATGTTTTGCTTGTAACTTATTTTCTCTGAGATACTTCCAACAATTCCACGTTGTACCTTTATTCATGAGAGCTACTCACGGACACAAGCTGGTTCAGGCACCCAGCCATTCTTGGTGCATTCAGCTGTGGTTCTGCCAGTTACAGTTTTAAAATGATACCCATCATCACACTCCACTGTGATTGTGTTACCCACTGTGTACTTGTCTTTTTGAGGTCTAAAGTTCCCAGAGGAAATTACTGGAGGAGAGCATACAATTTCTAAATAAAAACAGGGAAAAAAAAAGAATATGTTTACATTTATTGCATAAGTTCTTGTTTTCATAGTATATTGGCCAAAACTGCATAGAATTGTTTAAAAAGATGTTTCTTTAAGCAAAGAAAAGGTTACATTTCTTCCTCACTCTTAGAAATGTATGGTTCTGTAAGAGAAGAGTGACAGCTGTTACTGATGTCATGTTAATTAGAAGATTAAAACTTAATTGCAAAGAGAAAGGTTAGAGAAAGAACTGGAAGCCATCAAACCAAACCTAATTTTTTCCTTTAGATCTGCAGCTGGGTTTTGCTGGGCTTGTTTATGGACACTGTCCCAAAGGAGGGCAGTTTCACTGGCAGGTCCTAAATGCTGAAATAATTATACTTGACTAGGAACTGATCATTCAAAGGTTGTGTGATTAAGATTAGTGTCCTTCATTGACACTGGAAGTATTTCAACAACTGAAAATTATCAAGAATCTTATTCTTAAAAAACTCAAGATACCTTCATGCCCAGAGAAGTCAGGCTAACAGATTTATAAACCAGAGCCTGTCTTTTGGGGATTTTGTGTCTTCTTCCAGTTCAGAAAATATCCCCAGCACCCTGAGGGCTGGGAGGGGATGACTGTAAGGTAGCTGCAGGCTGGTGCTGCTGTGGTGGGAGGGTGGGTGAATCAGTTTTCATGCACGCCCTGCTGAATCCTCTAGGTCCAGAGATAAGCCCGGTAGGATCCAGAACCACTACCTGAGTACAGCCCAAGTACCAGAGCCCAGCATATGAGCGTCTAGAAGAATGTTTTGTTTGGCACTCCTCAGAAGCAGTATGTTGTTAAACTGTAGGCAATGCATGTTAATTAATAACATCTAACCTTGAAGCAGAAGGGTCAAAAACTGAGTGGGCCCCAAGACTGACAACAAGTCTTTATTTCTAAAGGAGTCTTTCTGGAAGAGGTCCCAGGAAGGTGGGTAGTGCAAAAAAATCCTATCATGTTGCCCTGTTGCCAACATTTTTTTCCCAGTTTCAAGATTTTGGCAATTTCTAGCAGAAAATTCAAGGCACTGATAAATTCTCCAAAATTTCATCAAACTGTTTCAGTTGGGACATGACATGCATATTCAGAGATTTAAATACAGCCTTTAAGTGCTGTAATTGAAAGAAACTGAAGTAAAATCCATGACCCAGAGGGCTGATGTCAAACAGGACTAGCCTCAGGAACTATGGATTTGTCACATGAACTGCTCAGAAGGCATTTAAGAGTTAAAAAACAATAGAGACCTTTAGCATTGTAAATATGTTAATTTGTAGAGATTCACAACAAGATTCTGGTTTTGCCACAGCTCTTCATGGAAAACTCTTATCCAGTTCTTTGGTCCCCTCAGCACTTAATCCTTCCAGTCTTCATGGATATTGGATGTGGATGGATTTATTTTGTCCTGAATAAACTTATTAATCTCTAAAATTATTTCCAAACCCAACTAAAGTGCAAAACCACTTTAGGCAAGACTGACCAGTGCAATAGGGAAGTGGATTCCATCCTGATTCAGTGCACAGTGCATCTGCTCTGTTCCCATATTTGTAACCTTCTTTACAGAAAAACTGCATTAGCTCATTTTCCTTGTAAGACTTCTTTGGAGAACGGACATATCCATTAGGGATTTCTGGCACATCACAGACAATTTCTGAAATTGAAACAGACAAAAATTCACATATTTTAATTTTTATTTGCTAAGAATAAATTTCTATTACAGTAGAATTTAGGGGTTTTTTTGTTTTGTTTTTTGGGGGTGAGTGGGGGGGTTAATTTGAATTCACAAACACTTTTGCATTTGGAAGCTGTTTGGAACTTATTTGAGCACTCACTTGATTCTGGGTTCCAGGTGGAAAATGTGGTGTAGCATAGCTTCAATTGCAAATTGGTTCATGAGACAGATTTCAGGGCTTTGCTTTGGACTTTAATGGATTTAGAATCAAGAGATAAGGCAGAAGACATTCCAAAATAAGATACTAGGCTAGCTGAAATTTAGGATTTTCTATTTTTTCAGATAACTTCTTTGTAATTTCCAACAAACCTAATGTGCTTTCAGAGCCAGTAGGTTATTAGTTAAATCACGACATCAAAGGGAGAAAAGAGTTTAAAGTATCTGAAGAATTGACACTAGAATGCTTAATATCTATAGAAGAACATCAATGTTCTCAGTTCCCTGCCAAACCAAATACAACGACCAAGATCTTGCAGTTTCCCAAAAATGCATTCATAAAGCCAGAAGATATTCAATGCTTTGTTTCCTAGGTCACAGAACAGGACACCAAAGAGTTCCCTTGGATTCTTTTACTAAATTTACTTTGTGTTTAAAATGAAATATAGCTCATGCGAACTATCATTGTTTAATGAAATTCACTATATTCTGGAAATGTTACAAGCATAATGTTTAATTGCACTTCATGCTGTACAAAATATAGTAAGTGGGGGTTTCAAAGCAGCAAAAAGCAGTACTTGAATTGTGAACAAACCATAAATGTATTTGCCATCCTGACATGTGTGTTCTGCTCTTCTAAACATATACTTCAGGATCAAAAAACATAGAAATAATCTAAGAAACCTGATGTTCTGAATATTTAAGTGTTTGTTGCCATAATCTTCCTGGGATTCATTCTCATACCCTGGCAATCCAATCCCATCCATTCTTTGCTCAGAAACTGGGAGGAATAATCCCATCCACCAATGCCAGCTGCAGGCAGGGCAGTGTGGGACTGGCTGGCTGAAAAGCAGTTTTGCAGAAAAAAAATAGTTGGTGGTACTGCTGGACAATATGGACAGGGGCCAGCAATGGGCCTTTGCAGCAAAGAAAACACACTTGGCCCCACTGGGAAAAGGGCTGTCAGCAGGCCAAAGGAGGTGATGCTGCCCCTCTACATCTCTCCAGGGCAGAACTCCCAGCAGAGGGAAGATCGGAACACACCGGAGCAGATGCAGTGAGGGACAGGAAGATAATTAAGGAATTTGAAAAACTGACAGAGAGTGGTTTAAGAGAGTCTGAAGTAAAGAAGGCTTGGGGGAGGAGGGACAATCTTTTTTACATGAGTAAATTCCTGGCTCCAGTGGGGCAGGCAGAAGCAAAGGTAATGGAACTGGACCTTTCTCACTGGCCACCAGCCATACAGTGAGGAGCAACGGGCACCAACCAGAATATAGGAAATTCCACTTGCCACTTCAAAGTTTTTTTTCAAAGGGAGCTCAACCACTGCAGTGGGTTACCCAGAGAAACTGTGCATCTCCATCCTTGGAGATATCAAAAGCTGACTGAACAGGTTTTTGGGCAACCTGCCCCAGCTAATTGCTTTGAGGGACCTTCAGAAGTCCCACACCACCTCACTGACTCTGGGGTTCTGTAGAAACTAAACACGAACATTCCAACTTTTCCAAACACATTAGCGTGAGGAAAGAAAAATCTAACTTTTCTTTTTTTTGTGTTTTATGTACCCTAAGAATTAAAATCCTACTTGTTGACTAAACTTGGTTCAGACAGATTCAAAGTTGTTTCTGATTACTTTGGTTAAATCAACACTGGAGTGGTTGACTCTTCTGCAGACATATCAAAGAATTTTACTGCAGCCTGGCAAAATATACAGCTTGTAAGAAAAATATGGAACAAGCAGATGCTCTATTATCCTTATATTAGTATCCAAGACTATTATATTTCTCTTCCTTATCCTGTTTTTTCATATATGCACTGGAAATTGTTTACAGACAAACCAAGCTTAATTGCTGTGAGATAAAGTGAAAACTTTGTGGCTTCTCATATGGTAGCCATGATTTAGGAGTCTGTGAGAACAAAGCTTCTTAATGACACACAGTAAATAGTGTCCTTTTTACCTTTGCACAGAGGCACATTGTTACTCCATTCTCCATTATCAGAGCAAACTATTTCTTTAGCTCCAACAAGCTTGTATTTTGCATTACATTCAAAATTTACAACCTGGCCAAAGGAATATTCTTGGCCTAGCTCAAATGCACCAGTCATAATTATCCTTCCATTTTCAGGTTCTTGTACAGGTAAACACTTTATCACTGGAAAAACAAAACAAGGAAAGGAAAAAAGTAAATTTGAGGTCTGTATAAAAACCTGACACATAAAAAAGTTAAAACACAGAAAAATCACTGTAATTTCCTTACACATTAAAAAAACACACAGTCTAGCTATGCATTCAGATACCATTTGCAGCAAGTGTAATATAAAGCCCTAAGCAAAAAACCAGAGTGACATAGGAAGAAGCTTGTAGATCCTCTCTCATCATCCTCTTCTCTACCCTTGAAGGCTAAAGACAGAGCATCCACTGAATTAGATTACCTCACCCAACCTAAATTATCCTAGGATGGTTAGCTGAGCCTTGACTGACACCACTAAAATTTGCCAAAATCAGTTGACTTTGTTTAAAGTTGTGGCAAACTGAGTTTGCTATGGACAGTTTGCTATCCGGAACAGTGCATTACACACTGCCTACAACAGTGTGTAGTTATTAACTAAAATTCAGTTCAGTTATTAACAAAAATTCTCATTAAGGATATCAGAGCAATTATATTACTAAAGTAAACAAACACAGGGGCAGATATTAATTAGAGCTCTCGTACCTCCCAATTATGAACCTGCAGAAAAAAAAAGAATTAACTTATGTCATCAGCTATGTCTTATTAAGGGGGGAAATGACTATCAAAGCTCATTCTTAGATGCTTACATGGATGTCACTGAGCAGGTACAAAAGCGGATTCTGTTTTTTTTACCAAAGCTACTTCTCTCTGACATTTGCCATCTTAAAAGTCATCTGCCTTTTCCATGAGCTCATATTCTGTCTCATGGGTTCTTCACATTTAGGGCACCCTACAAATTCTTTCTTTCACAGGCAATCATATTTCAGGGAAAACTCAACCATGACAGAAATAACTTAGGAGGACTTTGAAACTGAAGTATCTTGGTGAGACATGACAAAAAAGTTGGAAACCCTTGCTCCATATAATGCAGACTCAATACCTAAGTGTGAGGGCCCTCAAAATTTAGTAAACTAAATTCAAAGCATCTAAATCCACAGAAATACCAAACTACAGACAACAAGCTCTAGTCAAGATATCTACTTTAATTTGTTCTTAGAGACCCTTTCCTGACATCAGATGCTTAACCCAAACAAAAATGTCACTGCTGCCCACATACGTTAAAATAAAGCAGTTAAAAATGATCCCTGTGAAGAGCAGGAACCTTATTTTCATGATCATACAGGCTTGAAACTGGTGAAAAGGTTTCTAAAATAATAATCTGAGCCATCCAGTCTACTAAGTCTTGATGTCTGTGTCGCCCTTGCTCTCAGTCTTGCTCACTGAATGCCTTCCACATTAGTATGCTAATAGGGAGACCTTAACAAAATCTTAATGCTTAGGATGTTCACAAGGATGGAGGAGGAAAGAAGCCGAAAAATACACATGCCTTCACACTGGTTTGAAACTCATCATCCCAAATGCCATTTGCAACCATGTTTTGCAGGCAGCTTCTCTATCAGGGCTTTTGGGTGAGGCAGAGCTTTAAGCAGTCTGGAAGTGACAAGACTCCACTTTGGGAAGGGTTTTTAACAAAAGCTCATTGGACTAAAAGAGCTCAGAAGTCACTGTAAGAGCTTCTTTGCTGCCTAACTTGACTTTAAACATAGGTGAATTAATACTAGTAAAGCAATCACAAACTATTTTAGATAGTACCAGACAGATAAAAAGACAATTTAATAGAGAATTTAATGTCAAACTCCATTTACCTTCACAGTGAGGGATGTTATTGCTCCATCCATCTGCCTGACACTCACGGTAATTCCTTTGGCTGAGCATCTGGTATCTTACCAAATAAAAAGCAAAAAATGCTAAAATACAGTTTCTCTATGTGACAGAAACAACAGTGCTGCTGTTTTTGAAGCAGAGGAAGATGGCTCCAGGTGTTCCAGCATAGAATAACCAAAAAGTGACAGCACTGAGTAGTCTTTTACCTGCATTTTCCCTATTTGCTTTCTTTTAATTGAATATGGAAAAAAAAATCAAATCAAATCAGAGAGTAGGAAGGAATAAGGAAGAAGGCTTCTTCATTACAGAGACAGCAAGCTTTGGCTGCATAACAAATGCAGGCAGAGGAAGGACAGCTTCTCTGAAAAGACAATGAGCAACTGAAGGGATTAAGGAGAATATTGATTTTTGGAACTCTCTTTGTGGAACTCAGGCTAGATGCCAGTAACATAACTGCAAAAGCATGGCTAAAGCACTGTACCAAAGCTGATTTGCTTTTCAGGAGGAAAACATCCAGACACAGGCACAATACCATGTATTTAACTTGCTGCAGTTTTCACTGGAGAAGATGGATAGAGAATTTCTTTCAAGTATTCAGTGAACACACATGAGTCTGCCAGAAATGTCTTCCTTCAAACATTTTTTACAACACATAAGCAAGCATTAAATATTAGTAAATTTTATTACAGAGAAAAAAAAGTGTAACTGACAGTATAATTAACATCTTATATTAATTCCCATGCATTGAATTAAATGAGGATTACCCATCATTACATCTGTACTCAACTCTGGCACCAAAAACAAATTCACTTCCACTGGTAAGTTCAAAGAAACCAAAATCAGTGTCTCCAGGATGTCCACAGGGCTTATCTGGTTGAAAATAAAGGGGAAAAAGTCTTACTTACACCATACACGTGAAAATGAGAAAGACAGCATTTTTCCAGTGATTAGTAGTGAGTATGGGTCTTTAAGGGCTTTCAAAACTTCACAAATGTTCAGCCTAAGTTTGATTAACATCTCCTTTTTATCACTATTTTCATAGTTTTCAATGATAACATACTAGAGTATCCTATTAAAAAAAAAAAAACAAAAACAACAAACAAAAGCAACCTACCTCCAACAAATCCCAAAACACAAATTAGCATGTTTTATTCCTTTAAAAAGGCTGAACTCATATTCAGTTTTATGACAAATTTATGCCAATTTTCGTACTATTAGTGACATAATCTGCACCAAAGCCTCCAGTAGAGAACCCATTCACGATCAGAAATGAAATTTTCTGAATCTGTTGGGGACTGTGCTGAGTGAAGTGGGGTGATCTTATTTTGGTCCTTAGTGCCTGCTGCTCAAAGCTCCCCACAGGACCTTCCTTATGGCCCGGCTCTAGCTCTTTGCTTTGGATTCCCAAAAGAGTGGCAAAGATGAACACTCTCACTCCTCCTCTTCCAATCTCATAACATGGACTGCAAGATAAACTGCATAGCTGAAACCTAGTACCCCCCCTCAGCAGAAATCTTTCCTGCTTCTTGTCAAGCAAGGCAATTTACTTCTTGGGGCCTATCAACATCCTCCGTTTTTACCACAGAAGATGTGCTTGAGCAGGCCCTAAAGCTGCTGCAGTGGGATTCAGAGGAAATGGAAACTCCTGATCAATGTTTCTGTCTTCTGTCCTGCCGAGGGACCCCCAGGCTGAGCAGAGCATCCCCTCCCGTCTCCCCACGCGCTCCTTGCCGGTGGCAGCCCTGCGCACTGGGTGGCAGCATTTGCTAAAACATGCTGCAAACCAAATTCTGGACAGGCTCCTGTTCACTCACTAGTTACTCAACGAAATCTGAACACTGAGACAGAGACTCGCTCAAAAATGTAAAAAAAGCTATTAGAGACTTAATAATTCTTACTCACAGTGAGTATTAATCTCTGTTTGAACAACACCAAAGAATTATTTTATCAAATCAAAGATTTATATTGTACTAGTAAAAATTTTGTATGTTAGATACACAATCATAATCCCTTGTTTCTAAAATTCCTTTGTGTTTAAAGCTCATTTATTACAGAAGTATCTACTGAATAATGATAACAAAATTCAATTTCTTCAGCAATGAATTCTGTATGAGGGTGTGAGATACTTGAAAACTCTCAGCACAGTATGCTAGAGATAATAAATAGCAGCTCTCATCCTAATTGTTAATTACTGCTTAAAAGAAAAGGCAGGGAAAATAATTTCCCACTTGCAAGAAATGATATCTTTCATAGAAATAGTTGAATAAGCTGTCTCTTGACTAACATTCAGAAGTTAGGTTTCTGCTTTATCCTGCTTAGACCAAAAATTTTTGAAAGCAAGCTTCTAAGAACTTAGTAATTGATTTTAATAATGTAAATTGGGTTAATAAGGCTGGTCTAGAATAAGATCTTCTGTAAAGAAAAAAATAAATCCTTTGATCTGGAGAAAAGGAACTTAAAAGAAGTTCCCTTATGCACACATCCTCTTTAAGGTGATATTTTAAAGAGCGCAGACACAGGTAATTTATGAGTAAAGGTACAATTTTACATTAACATCGCTGGCAAGGAATACAGTCTGCCAGATCAAATGTCTGCAGATGTTTTGCACAAATACTTACTTCTGCATTCTGTCAATGGGGGCAGCTGCTTCCACTCGCCATCAACGCACTGAAACGCAACGCGTCCGAGTTTCACATACCCAGGCCGACAACTGTACGATGCTTGGGTCCCATGGGGATAGGGAGGGTTGTCCCATCTTTTAGTAGGCACTTCTTTTACCCTCCGAGGAGGAGGTTCTGTACAAGCTAAAGGTTTTAAATAAAACCACTGGCGACTGAAGTACATGCTACAAACACCAAAACAATCTTGCAATAGGAAATGTAGCGAGAAATCCTGGCGCCATTTGTGATCAGTGTTTTCTACTCAATCAGCACAAAATAGGAAAGTGACAAAGATCCACATTTTGTAGGAATGTGACTAGACATTTAGCAGGACACATGAATAGCCAGGTGCCAGGGAACCACCTAGGACAGTAATGGTTCATGAAACAGGTTTTACTCACAGAGCCTGAGAGGAGAGCAGTGCCCTGCTTCTGACTGCAGACACCTCCTGCCCTTCCACCTGGAGCTGCTCCAGGCCTGTCCTCCCACTGCCACAGAGAACAACTCTGGGCACTCTGCAGTTTCCTTTCAAATGATTTTCTTCTCCACCCACCACCGCCTTTACTGACATTATTTCACATGTCATTTGATTAAGTTCTACCAAAACCTTCTCTCACTTTTACATTGCCTAAACTTTCTCTCCAGGCCCAGATAACCTGATATTCCAAAACTTATTTCCCATTGTTCCTTACTTACAAGTTCTTTGCTACACAATATAATTAATTCTTTAGTAATTAATTAATTAACTCTGACCTTTAGCTTCCAAGCATTTGGACCCAGTTTGGGGAGTGGATGCTGGTGTCTGGTATTTCTTATTAGCTCAGAATTATACAGTCCTTGCCCAAAAGCTCCTTTCTGGGCCTCCTTCAGTGCACATGAAATGTACAGCCATGTCCATATGAACTACTACAAATGAACCTGAATTTATTTTATTAAGAAGTTCCTCAACAGCTTGAGTATGAGCAAAGTGAGACGAGAGAGGAAAGAAGCCAATGCTGGGGAACTGTTAATGAAAGAGTAAATGATTTTGTCAAGAAATAAATGTCCTATTTCCAGTGACTAATTTTCAGTGCTTGGGTGACTGAAATATACACATTTTGGAAGCTGAAGCTTCACCCAGAGTAAGAGTCTCTGAACAGCCTAGCTAATTAAATGCAATGAACTTTTGTTTTCCATCTGAACGTGAAAGGTGAGCATTCATCAGGAATAAATAAAACAAGCCCTGAGGAATAAAGCTTTGGAAAAGGAATGAAATCTCTGTATAGAAAGTAAACGTCCACCAGGGAAGGAAATGCTTTGGTGAGTAGATGCATTACTCAGCAGAGACCTGGCACAGGCATCCACTCCCTATTTTAGCTGTAAGGCCAGGGGTTTGAGAAAGCAGCAATATTCTCACTGAAACCTTCCCGTGGGTTGTCCAGGTGCTGCTAGGAAACAGGACTGGGGGAAAAATCTTTGGGATCTTTCCTCATGTGAGGGATGTGGAATTAAAGCTCACCAAACTGCACTGCAGAGATGACACCACACATTAAGTAGCTGATGTGGAAGAAGGTGTTTTTTATCTGCTCACTTTGTGTTAGAAATCCCAAAGTGTGGAAAGTGAGCTTTACTTGAGTTTACGAAGACAGACCCTTGAGAACTCATTTGTTGTATTTCAGTAAGGGGAGCACTGACCAAATTAGAGGCATATAATTTGAAAGTGCATAATTTGAAAATAATGGTAATTTTGAGCTTTAATAATTTTAGTTTGGCTGTTTTAAGTAGCCAGAAGAATTAGACAAGCTTTGACTATACTGCTGATGTGCTAAAGGAAGAGTGTGCTCACACCCATTTTTTCCAGTTACTTTGATAAATATTCTCCCTCCTATGAATGATTACATCTGAATAAAAAAATATTGTTACTGTGCACTAGAGGGTACTAGGCTACTCTAAAAAATGTAGGAGAGGCTTTTTTGTAGCAAGAAAAGACAGATTCAAATTCAAACAACATTTTTTGCAAAATGTAGGAATTAGCAAAATGAACAGGAATCCTCTAGCTGGTTCTTTTTTAAATGTGTTAAAAATTGTTAGTTTACCCAAAAAGTTATTTTCAATGGCAAGAAAAGGAATGTTTCTAATTCCACATATTTCTAAGTATACCTTGTATGAATTAGCACTTTCAGTTTGCAAGCTGAGAGCGCACACTGAAATCTATAATTTAAAAAATAGGTTATTGAGTACAGTGAGAGCTTCTCTCTCTCAGAATTGTATCATATTTTTATTGTCTGCTGTGCAGAATGCAGCCTCTTAACTCTTCCTTGCTTACATTAAAACGCCCCCCCTGCCCCCAGATGAAAGATAATCTTCTTAGTCTCTTCACCATTACTAAGATTTGCTGGGTCTCACTGGGTTTTATCTCAACTCTTTCCCACTTCTGCCCTGATGTTAAACTATGTGTGACCATGAAATGTCAGAGTATGTGTATTTATGTATGTGTGTGTGTGTATGCAATTTCTTAGTGGTGAAGAAATCTGCTGGCAGGCTGTACTTCAAAACTATTAATTCCATCATGCACTCACCAATACTGGAGCGTTTTATTTCTATATTAAAAAGCATGCACAGAATGGATACCTTCAAATTCCTAAGCGACAGACAGGAGAGCTGGAATTACTCATTCAGTATTTACTTGTGACTTGACCTCAGTTAGAAATAGCTCAAGCTGCTTTTTTGCCAACAATATGCTGGTAGCAGCTTCTACAAAGTACAAGCACAATTACAAACCCAGGTGGAAGTGGCTTCCACTCCTTGTGCAAAACCCAGCTCTCAGAAGACTTTCCACAACTCTCACTTCAGACTTTCAGCATGAAGCTTAAACAAGAATCCTGCATGACCCATGGTAATAGTTGTCCTGGATAAATCAAATTTTGCTGCATTCACATTTCTTTCCAATCTCCCTGACCTAAAGAAAGCATTGTGAAAACACAGTGCAAATTCAGGCAAACTTTCGTTTCACATTCCAGGAGTTTTCTGCATTTCCTTGCAAACAAATTAGACTACTAGTTGCTTTGAGGCAATATTTATTTATATTTAATTAAGATAGGACATTCCTTTAATTTCCTGATTTTTCAGGTTTTCAAAGTAAAATCCATTGGATCTTTCTGTTAAGTAAGGTCTTCATAACTTTCAACTGAAATGAAAACCAACCTGAACCGAGCAAAGACATACCAGCTCAGGACCACACAGCACCCTCTGCACAACACTCTACGCCAAGAAACTCAAACATAAAGCAAACAAATTAAATAACTAAGGATACACTAAATAATATAAACACAAGCCAAGAAAAATACATTGAACAGAGAAACAGAATACATCAGAGGTTTCTGAAAAGATATGTAGAATACTAGCTACCTCTTTAAACATGAAAAAAAGCATACCTGTGTATATTTATCTCTTTTCCTAGACTAAAACCAATCAGACAATAGAGATATCAGAAGTTTTTTAGTCGATGTAGTAATCATTCATCCTCCTCAGATCACCTCACAGGTTATTCCAGACAGAAAAAAATATTCCATAAATTTACATTTCTACTTTAATCTACCAATTGCTTCCTGGTTATAGATATTAGAATAAATAGCAAACACAATTAAGAGAAAATTAGTTGTCTGGCTCCAGTTTATAGTGACACAAAGCATTTGAAAAGTTGGGCAACCGATTAATACCAGCAAAATAAATAGGTGAAAATAATCCTATGACAGGACACTAAATACTAAAGGTACTAAAAGCTGCCAGAAGAAATGTCAATTATTGTCAGAAGTTCATGAAAAAAACCTACAAAGCCTTTGCACATTGCTTTAGTTACCATCTTCACATACACTCTAAGAGAGGAGTTAAAGCTTACCTCTTTGTGCAGCACAATGCATCCAACACAAGAGCAGAGCTGCATAGCCCAGGAACGACATTCTAGATATTCAAAAATTCAGCAAACACATCCAGTATTGTAGCCTACTTTTTTTTCATTGCTTTGTGTTATTTCCACTGCTTTTTCACTTAACTGGTCCATGGACTGACCTTGCAAAACATTTATACTCTGATTTCAGCAGTCACTTCCCCTAAACCTCTTGCAACACACAAGTGGTTCTTTTTTTTAAACCCCCTCTCTAAACCTTGCTAAATGAATAAATAAACAAATGCCTGGCAATTTAGGTCGACACATTCCTTTCCCTGTGGTCTGCTTATTTTTAAATCACACTTTTTTCTTCCATATTTACCCCTTCCACGATCATATAAGGTTATGTCTTTTGATATCTAAGAGTTGTACAAATAAATTATTTTGCAATTCCTTGTGTGTTGCATGCTTAGTTAGAAAACAAATTCATGTTAATTGTGTGTAAAAATGAACTTCTCTACACATATAATTCAAAATATAGGTTGCAAACAATCAAAAGAAAAAGCAGGCAAAAGTACAGAGTGACTAAGGGGTCACTCACTGGTTCTTATAGAAGATCACCAACTACCCACAGCAAAGGAAATTGATTTGGTCACATTCCTCATTAAATAAATCCAGGTGATGCTGAAGCACTTCAGTATCACATGAGAAATTATAAGAAGAAGATCTGAATGGATTGTAACACAGTTAATCAACCTTCCAGAGAAAACTGTAAAACTATTCAAAAAGGACTATATGCCTAACAAAGGAACTTCCCGTGGGTTTATGTAAGCAATGATCTTATCAGCAGTTCCATGAAATGTCTTGGCTTTACAAGTGCTCTCCAGTGGAAATGTAGATCATATCAAAGGGATTGTTCGAGACTGAGAATTAGGGAGGAAAACATGTAATAGTACAAAGTGCTCACAGGAGGTGGACATAAAACAGCCACAGGCCAGATGCCCCACAGTGGTGACATCTGACTGGATGGAGTACTCACAGATCCATCTTGTATACATTCCCAAAATCCCACGTAACATATCCTTAAAAATCACTAGCTTAGTTAGTAGGCTGCTATAGGATAACAATGAGCATCTACTGAACAGATCTCAAATCAAATCTGAATTCCACAGCATTTACAGGAGTTAAAACCTTTTCTCGTCTTAAAATGCAGGTGGCATATTTTTTTTTTTAACTTTGGGCTGTGTTTTCAGTCACCAATTCTAAGAAATGGTCTTAGTAAAACTGGCATTCAGTTGTTTCTCCTACAGAAATTACTTCAGAGAGCAAAATGTCTCTTCCTTTCCCTTCCCCTTGACTCCTGTGGAGAATGAACTCTCACCGTGCTCCATGACCCTGTGATGATCGATCTGCATCAGTTTGCAGTTACTGGTGCACACCTTATCAGTAAATGCATATTCCATGCACCTGTTGAAGTTGCAATTTCTCCAGTTTTAAGTATTAAATAGCCTGATGTCATGAAGCTCAAATTGGTTCAGTTTTTGTCAAACTGCTATTGGGTTATTAAACCAATTGTCAAATAATTATGGGCATGAAATACAGTCAAAGATAATTTCAGGTACAGCTGAACCAGAACTGGAAGTGGTACCACAAATTTCCTGACTGCTCTCTATAAATACAGGCATTGCTAAAAGTATTTAAGCTAAAAGATAAGCATGCAAAATCAGATATAAAATGTCTATGAACAAATTTAAACTGAGCTGGTAAAGCTTTGAAGCAATATTTGTATACACATAACATAGGCCTATGCAAAAAAACATCTTCAATCACAAAGTAAGGGACCAGACTCAGTCCTTTCCAGTCCTGGGTTTGTGATCTTCTTAGGTCATTTATTAAACTTAACCTAGGCAAAAGGAAATAGAATTAGGAGCTTAAACTTTCTTTCCTTCCTTCCTCACCTCTTCCATGGGCTATCAGTTCAAAATCTGTTGTCTTTAATTTGGTCTCACTTTGTTCAGCCACCTCCAGTCTCTACCAAAACAGAGCACGCAGACAAACCATGCCTCAGGACCTCTAAGGCAAGGAGAAAAAAACCTCATCTTTAGAGTTTACCTCCTACTCATGAGAAAGGCAGAAACATCAAAATAGTTATGCAACCACGAGCAGCTGGATTTCATCTAAGGAAGCAGAGCTAGTGCTTTGAGAGCTTGTGTGACTGCACTCAAAATACTGCTGTGCACACAGCCAGACAGCCACAATATCACCACATATTCCCTGTACAAGCAAAACTGCATGTCAAGGTGTGAGATCATAGGAAATTACCGGTTGGAAGTTATCTTGCCCAAAACTCCACCACAAAGCAGAGTCAGTGTGAGGTCAGAATAAGGTACTCAGGTTTTTATTAGTTCCTTACTCAACATGGAGGCTTAACATCAAAGTTCAGAGTGTTTGTCCAAACCAGAATAACTTTGAGACCAGTTTTTGGAAGCCATTTTGTGTTAGGAAAACAGATCTCAGGAAGTCAATGTATTCCATAGGGGACTAATGATAACTGGTAATAGGAGCTTAATTAGCCACAGCTGAAATAGCATCTCTGGCCAGTGTAATTTCAGCATGTTCTAACAACATGCTCGCTGTCACACTCGAGTTTAATCACCTCATTAGAGCATACAGAATCATCGGCCACTGCTTTGCCCAACAATTGCCATGAAAATATCCTATCCCACTGAATTAATAGTGAGATTGTCTTTGCAACCTCAACATTTGTCTCTCCTCCCACTAGCACACGACTTCTGTGACTCATAATTATATTAACACATCACATAACTGCTACAAGCACAACCTAAGGGTGTGACAGGGAAAAAATGCTCACTTTATTTAATTTAAACCAATTCATAATCCAACTGGTTTATTGATTTATTAATAGAACACAATTACTGGCAATCAGTGGAATATACTTTCAGGTTCAATATGGGCAATGCACGGTGAAACAAAATGTTAATAAACACCTAACAAATACAGAACCTTTCTTCACTAATCCCCCAAAGCTCTAAGCCTGCACACAAAGCTGTGCACCCACAGCTACACACAGTTTCCCTCTCTCAGGTACCCCTGCAGGAAAAGTGAGTACTTACTGTGCACTTTGCTGCTCCTTACCACCTGCTAATACATAGCAGGGAGGAAGCACCACACCCCAGCTCGAGTCCCTACCTGTCCCACCTGCCCGGTCACTGCCCGAGCGGGACAAAGGCTGCTGGCATGTCCACACAGAGCTTGTCATGGCAGAGGCTGAAGTACAACAAACGGTGTCAAACCCACCTCTTCTGGTTTTGACCACTTGCTCCATTCCTACTGTTTTCCCTCCTGTTACAATTTCATTTGTCCCATACATTTCTTTCCAAATTGGCCCTTCCCTTATTTCAGAACTCACTTGGTAACTCCCTAGTGGTTCGTCACCCCCTTTAACAGGATCAGCTGTGGCACAGCCACTCTCAGACAGGTTTGGATGCTTGAACTCGCATTCCTGCCTGAACAGCTGTTGCTCTTCAGGCCATTTTACCAAGAATGGGCCATGGGAGCACCCTTGCAAACAGAAACACAGTATTAGGAATTCTTTAGGAGTATTCCTTCAGCTTCTTCTAAGGTAAATTAGATAACAGCACGTGCTTAGACAGGAGGTCTATCATGTCCAATTCTAAAAGTAATATAAACCCACTTCTGATTACTTGTGTTTAAGTACCACCTCATTCTCCTGCCTTGGTGCTCTATACTCAAAAGTGAAGGGAAAATTACTTGAAAATGTGTTCTTTGCAAAAAAAAGATGTTCTCCTCCTATATAAAAGCAGCTGTCAGTAACCCCACTTTTAAATGAAGTTAGTCCTCCTACTCGCAGCCAAGTGAAGATTTACTGGAAGGCAATTCCCAGGTTATCACCATTTCCCAGCAGCGTGCCCTGCTCTCCTGTGACGCAGTGCTGCTGCTCTCGTGTTCCTACAGCTCCTTTCCAGGTCACCACAGATGCCAGAGGGCCGGGGTGCACCGGCCCCGGGTGGCCCTGAAGGGTGCACTGTCCCTTTCAGATCTCTTCTCTGATGGCTTAGCACAGAACAATAAAAGGATCAGGTCATATTGGATGCTCTGTGTCTCAAACAACTCTCTGAAGATCGTGCTTGCAGTGCAGAGTCCTGCTCACGGGGCTATGGAAAACATGCCTTCTACCGACCAACACTGCAGTTTAATTAGATACATGAAACCAACTCTTTTTTTTTTTTTTTTTTTTGAATGCTTTCAGAGGAATTATCAAATTTGAAATCCCTCATTTCGCTTTGCGCCCTAGCTTTGGAGCTTTACAGTGACCTTAAAACTCTGTTCTCACTTTGGGCTATTTCAGTCTGTTACTGTTTCTGAATCACTATCAAACCTTTCACGCCAGCAGAACAGTCTGCTACTGCACAGCCATTTAAAAAAACAGCCATCAAGTGGAAAGATAGGAGGACTCCAAGAACATTTTTTCCCCTGAAGTTTAAACCATTCCAAACATTGCAGCATTGCACTCTGGAAGGTATTTCACACAATAAATAAAGAGATGTGCAAAACAGATAATAAAAAGTAAATTGGATAAATAGAGAGTTAAAGGTATATAAGAATAGCAAGGCTTGCTTAGAAATAAATAACCCTTAAAAAAAACCCCAAAAACTACCATGGAGCAGTCTGGAGACTGTAAAAAATTTTTTTTTTCCAAAGTTTTATTACATATCAGTAGTATTCCCCCAATGGCTGCACTTTTCTAAAGGACAATTAAAGTTACCATCAACTTCCCCTGTTACTAGTCCAGCCTATGACCCAGCTACCTAGCAAGGAGGTGACACAAGCATTTCTTTCTGCAGAAACTTCCTGGGCTACACTGTAATTTTTATGCTATGGTAATACTCAGACAATACCCCACCACCCCCAGACTGTACTGTAAAATTGAGAATAAACCAACAATGGGCCTTATTCCCAAAAGCCAAGAATCCCGTAAGGTGTAACAAAAGTGCACTTAAACTAGCAAACAAAAAAGGACAAACTCAATAAGCTAACATTGCCCTAACTCCCTAGCAAGTCCTTTTTAAGAAAGGGATGTGAAAGAGAAGAGTGGGACTGCAGTGACAACTCCTTTGCAGCAAAGGAGAAGTAAGAAAATGATGATGTTTTCACATTATAATGTGTGTGAGCAGAGGCTGTTAGGAAAAGATGTAAGACAAGTAATCATCTGAATAGGAAATGACACAAAAGAATAAGACAGAGTCCATGCAGTTGTTTGAGCTGAAATGGAAACAAACAGTTATTCCTTGAAGTAGCAGATTTAGTGTTATGGTCACAAAAATGGAGAAGATAAAATAGGCTGCCCTCACCCAGGAGTAACTGACACACAAAATGGGCCTAAGAAATTTTATTTTAGATTACATGAAGAAAATGTGCAAGAATGATATTGTGGAGGGTAAGGATCTAAAAGGACCATCTCGAAATGCTGTGGGCTCTACAAATTTTGCACTGCTCAGCAACATCCCTTTGCTTTCCATCAGCCTCAAGAAGCACAAATACTGAGTAAAGGTAAACCAAAGGCTATAGAACTTCCAGGTCTATTTTGCCCTCCTCCAACTCAGTGTCCCTTTTGGCATCCTGGCCAAGGTCCATTAATAAGGATTATCAGTGTTCAGTAGTTTTAAAATCAAAAATTGCAGTCAATGAGTTTAAACCCATTCAGACATTCACTGATGTAGTCTTTAGTCCTACACTCCACATCATTAATAACAATCCTATACCAAGGTAGGTAAACAGGGAGTGTCCTCAAAACACAGCTCTCACCAGTTTTTGCTCCTGATTTGATTTAACCTCTCAGATCCATTCAGATGCCAGGATGCTGAGACTCAGCCTAGCACAGCCAATTATAGTCCAATAAGGTACCTTCAGATTTGAGATTGCTTTTGCAGTTGATGGTCTGAAAGCCCCAGGGAAAAAAAAAGATGGTCACAAATTTCTTCTAAAAGTAAACAATGTTGTTTTCTAACTGAGAAGTATACCTTTCTTAACGCTGAAATTCAGTTTTCTGATGTAAGGAGTGTTTATCAGCAAGGACTCTTCAGACTTCCATCCAGGTAACATTTTAACAGATATAGTCATGATGCTTTTTCTACAGACTATTTTGGAAGCGAAACTGCAGCCTGAGTACATAAAAGATTAATGAAGTACAGTTTACTAATCTAAACCCCAAATAAATTTTGAACTCTGAATGCTGAGTTCCTAAATATTCTACTCAGCTCCCAAAAGTGCAGAACTGTTCCATGGACTGCGAGCACTGCCAGCACTCTGGTTCCCTGTTCTAGCCTTAAACCCAAAGCCACACTGACACACCTGAGTGAGAACTGATCACCTGGCAGAAATGTGAGAGTTCCAAAGTTCCCAAAAGCAACGCAAACATCCAGATGTTTTTTCCAGATGCAGGGAAGAAAAATAAAATTTTTTAAAAAAGAGACTTGGGAAAAAAACCTCAAAATTAGCTTGATTTAGTTTTTTTAGCCGACCAGTCTTTCAGCCTGCCTAACCCTTTAGTAACACTAACAGACAAATAAAAAATAAACACACAAACTCTGCAGAGAGGGAATTTCCATTGACTATTTTCCCCTTCTGCCCAGACTACACCTTACAGTGCCTTGTGCGTGAGTTACTCGCATTCCATCCAGACGATACCAGACTATCTTCCTTGAAAGGACAATAAATACATGTTACTCATTTACAGAACTCTTTAACATGATTACTGTGCATTAATGCCTCATCCTTCTTCACCCTTTTGTCAAAAAAATCTACATTTACCGGTGTTCTTTCTTCCCCCAACCTCAGATTATTATTTAGGAAAATAAAACCAATGGTTGGGATGATAAGCTTATCAGCTGGGGAGGACAAGTCTCTGAGCCATGGTAGACATTCGAAAAGCAATGGAGGGAACAGGGCAGAAGTGTGTCTGGCAGGACAGGACTATTTCAGCACCTCAGAGCTGAGGACCAGCAACACATTCAGAGGTTGAAAAGGAGCAGTTTATCATGGCCAAGATGCTTCTCTAACTCCCTTCAATAAAGTTTGACTTTGTTTTACCTGAATAATTTTAGGTATCAATAGCATCACTAAAGAATGTCCCAGTGAGTGTCAATAATCAAACTGATTAAAGAGAACCTTGCAAGCATTTTGAGCAAAATATCAAAACCTAACTTGATAATCTGATTTACTTTATTACAGAAGATTGCATAATTCAGATTTAGATAGAAGGGCAGAACATCTTGAATTAAGAACAGTATTAATAACCTATGTTCTCCTCCATAGACACTGCAATTGTTCAGAAAGTCCAGAAGCCATTTGCATTGCTTCAATCTGTTTTACCTATATGCCATCAAAAATATGGTAACCTAAAAAGAAAAATTAAATACTTTTTTTTTGTTCTTTCTGTACCTGAGAATGATCCAGGATTTAGATCCAGTCACTAGCAGTAAACTCAGATACACAGTTCTTAAATGCCCTCTCTTTCTCAGACTTCACTGAGAGCTACCCACCTCTGTACCCACTTTGACAAACAAAAAAGAATGGATCGATTAAAGTCTATTTTCAGTCCCCAAGTCAGGGTCACAGATGCTTCTGACATTTCTCAGGGCCAGAACCATCCCAAAAGCACAAACCCACATTTGTTCCTGAGTGTGGATCACAGCTTTTCTTCAACACAAACACCTAACAAGGAACACCTGGCTTGAGCACAGTGACCCAGTATAATGGTTCATAAGCAGCACCTGTCTCCGAGCAGATGACTCAGTGTCTCCTCTGCTTGAAGATAAAAGTTGCCCAAGTGTTTTGAGTTACTAATCAAAATATTGGATTTAGCTGACTAAAACTCCCTTTCTGCCCAATTTTATACACTTAGAGCTTTTCAGAGGGATCAGGCATCATGCTGTCAGACATGTAAAAATGCATTTTACATTGCAAAGAGTTTCTGTTACTTGGGAGCACGAAATTAAGCATCTGTATAAATTGCATGACTATAGCCTCAGTAATGAGTTTGTTTTCTATTAGCTCTGCTCAACTGCTCACCAGGTTGCTCATTTCCCAGTCAGCTATTACCTGTCTGAAGTGCATTTCCATGGTAGAAAAAGAGCAAAAGCTTCTCCTGCTACTTAGCTCCTCAAGTATGAAAACACATGTTAAATTAATCAACTCAGGTGGAAAAACTAATGAGGCTGCTAGAAGATAGAGTAGAAACACCATTAATTTCCCAGCCAGTCTAGAATTCATGGACTTCAGAAAAGGACTCAGTCAGACTAACTGCTTTACTTTTATAACAAAACCTTACAACATACAGGCTTCACCCCACCTCATGTTTTGGTAAGATGAGAGATAATCAGACAGAGAAAAGAAACAATGCTTTCCTACAAGAGAGAGCCCTTTTAACTGGTGAAGCAGCTGAGAAAGAATAAAGTGGGCAGCACACAACAAATATTCTGAAGAAAGATCCTGGACTTTTTTAAAATTAGACTTTTAGAGACCTCTGACCTCAGAACACAGACAGCATGGTAAAAGTGGCAAGAACATGGATGCAGAATAATTCACTATTTTATTTATTTCCTATATCAGCCAAAGCAAAGAATAAGTTACCTTTGAACTCTTGCCACATACACCTGTTTTGCTTCACCTAACAAGACTTTCTGAGAAGCACATTATAAATGCCGAGTGCAGCAAGCTGTGAAAAAGGGTAAGCATCATACTCCAGTGATCCCAGCATTTTATAGGGCCGGGAACTACACTGCAGCTTTCTAAAGAAACAGCAATCACCGAAGCTGTGCTTAAGAGCTCTGTGTGCTAAAGAAGCAAGGAAAGACACAATGACTGGAACAACAGCAGAGACAATCTGAGTCCTGAACTGAGCTACCTGTTGGTTACCTGAGGAAATCTCTGCATCACAGCATGCAGCTCACAGCTGGATTCGCAGCAGGGCACAGTGCTATGTGACACACTCCAGGCTGCCATACTTGGGCCAATCCTGCGTGTCTAAAACACTTTTAGAGTGTCTCACACTTACAGGCTTTACCTGCAAACATCAACCATGGGAACAGTTCAACTTCTCTGTGGTTTTTTCTTTTTTACAGGGCTTGCACCACCCGCTACGTCCAAGAGCAATTAAGCAGAGGCAGAAATTGACCGAAGGCTTGGCAGGCTGGCACTTGGCGCTCCAGAGGAGCCGGCTGTGCCCAGGTGTGCCCGGCTGGCTCGGGGCGAGGCTGCGCAGCCCCAGCGGTGCCAGGATGACCCCGCGGTCACCAACGCAGCGGCTGTGCGGGCGCTACCTGCGGTAAAACACCCGTTTCTCACGCTTCGGGGCCTACAGAAAAGCCCCCTGAGGCAGCCCCGGGAGGAGAGGAGGAGGCAGGGAGCTGCTCGGGGAGCGAGGCGGCCGTCGAACCCAGCAGAGCCCGGTGCAGCGCCGCCAGCCTGGCCGTGGCACAGCCCTTTGTTGTGGGCCGCGGCAGCGCGCTCGCCGCTCGCTGCGAGGGTGGGCGTGGGCGGGGGGCGGTCGCGCCGCCGCCGAGGCCGCCGCCCGCCGCCACCTGCCTCCCCCCGGGGCGGGACTTGGCTCCTGGGGCCGAGAGGCTCCCGCCGAGCCGCCGGGGACCGCGGGGACAGCCCCGCCGCGCCTTTGTGCGGGGCCAGCCCGCCCCGCGCCGCTGCCGCCGCGCCGGTGCTGCCCCCCACACGCCCCGGCGGGTCCGGCCGCTCCTCGGGCGGCGCGGCGGGGCTTCCCCTCTCTCCCGGCCGGCCCCCTGCCTCCCGCTCCGGGCAGCATGGTGGACCTGGACAGCGAGGTGCCGCCGCTGCCGCCGCGGTACCGCTTTCGGGACTTGCTGCTGGGCGACCAGGGCTGGCAGAGCGACGACAGGTGAGCGCGGCGCGCGGTGTCCCCGGCGGGGCGGCGGGGCCGGGCAGCGCTCCCCGAGGGCTCCTCCGGCCGCGGGAGCGCGGCCCCGGGGGAAACTTGGCGGGCAGGGGGTGCGAGGGCCGGCGGGGGCTGCGGTGCCGCGCCCCGCCCGCAGCCGGGGCGAGCCGGGCCGGGCTCCTGGGCGAGCGCGGGGCATCCCGCTGGCTCCGGAGCGCTCCCGCCGGCGGCGGAGCCTTGCCCTGCCCCGCGGCGCGGCAGCAGCAGCGCAGGTAAGAGATCGTGTCCCTGTGAAAGCGTTCGCAGAGGGAGCATCCCGAACAAAACACTCTTTTCCCGTTTGTCCAAAGGCTAATTGCAGTATCCTTTCGTTGTCCTATACCCAGGCTTCTTCACATGCAGTTTCTTTCCATGTTGGGATCCTAGGCATGGACGCAACTACCATGATTTTATTCCTTTATGAATTCTTTCAAGTCTGTCAGCGTCTTTAATCACACCCGATAGAAAAAGATTTGTTTGTTTCAAGTCAAATGTTTTCCTTAAAATCATAAACAAAGAGCCTTTTACATCAAAAGAAACAAGCAAATCATGTGCATGTGTGTTCAGTTTCAAAATGTTGAATGAACAGCGTTCATGAACCGCACCAGCACCATTCCACTCTGCTGGACCATACAACCTCGTGTCTCAATAGACTATTACATGATCCCATCTTGCAAAATTATGTGTCATATCCACTTTGTACTAACGCTCTCTTGTAGTTAAATATCAGAAAAGCAAAATTGGCAACATATTGGATAGATTTTAATTCAATATAATTGCATTGTCAGAGTATGTCTTTAACTTGGCAGTCAGAAACTTTTGATTTTAATGCTGTTTACATTGTTCAGATTTTCACTACTTTTCTAAGGAAATATGGATTCTTATTGATTGATAATCACATGATCATGCAAATACATAACTAAATATTACCCTTGTAGGAGAATATGCTCTACATTGAAGCAGTTAAACAAATGCTGTCTATTCAGACAGTTATGAAATGGTTAATGACATCTTAGTATAGTCACAAAAATGAATGATGTTGGTTGGAAATGACAGCATTGTAACTACATAATGGAGAGTTAAATAGTAGGTTTATCAAAGCATGGTTTTACTGTTTAAAAAATTCCAAGTATATTGTAATGCAGTCATTACTTCTGATTCTTTGAGATTTTAGAAAATGTAATCTTAGCATCTTACACCTGCATCTTATTTCCTACTGGAATAGGAAAAAACTCCACTACCTTTCTTATTTTAGCAACTTCATTTATTTGTTTTGGGTTTTGATTGCTAAAATTTACAAAATATTCTTTGTATACCTTTTTGGATCACTCTGGGGCTTAACACTTTTCCCACCTCTAGTTTAAACTTCTGTCAAGCACTTCCCAGATGCCAGTTGTTTGACTTGCACTTCATGAAGTTACCTTCTACAGAAGAAGCATGATCTGTTGTCAAATAGCAAATAGTGTGACTGCACAACCCAGAGCATCCTTTTAGCTATTGTCTGTTTCAGGTCTATGTGCACTTAACAAAATCAAAGTAAATAATCATTAAAACAATCTTGATAGCAGAATTACAGCACAAAAGTCTCCCAGAGCATGGTCACCGTTTGAAAACTCCGGCAAAAAACTGGTGAAAAATTAATGGTCAATTTAAATTATTTCATTAATATTCCAAAAACATTAAAGAAAGATCTCTGGCACAATCTGAAATACAAAAATGTAAATGGCTCTCTAGATCTTTATGCACTGTCTGTGCTGAGGCTGGGCACAGCTGCACAGTGGTAGGAAGGTGTGCAGGGAATTCCCCACAATGCAAGCAGGATTGTGTTTTACATGAGGCTGTGAGAGCAGCACGCTCTCCTCCAGCTCTGCAAGTTACCATAGCAGTGGTTTTGGATACCAGCTTTCCAGTAACTGAACCAGAGCCGTTCTTACAGAGATCTTGTGTATTATCTGTTGTTTGTCTGTCCAGATTCTTACTTTCCTGAACTGGAGGCTATCATGTGTAATACTGAAGTATTCATTCCTTCCTGTGTTGCTAGAATATTGCTGCTAGCCAGTGTAGAAAAAGCATGCATGCTCTGCATAGAAATAGTCTCAAGTGGAATATTTAGAATTTTGGACATACTTCCAGGAAATATTGAATGACAAAGATTGCAGACCTATGGGGACCCTGAGATCAGCTTCTTATTAGTTTGCAAGATTGGTGTTACACGAATATTTATTATGTTTGTCTGCTTTATTGTCTTTTCTTTGCACTCTTAGGTAAATGGTTCTTGGTTGGTTTTGGTGAAGCACATCTTTTGTATTCTGTTCTAAGCAATGTGCAATATAAAGGGGTTTGTAACCTCTTCATTTGATGGATGTTAACTATGAATGGAATATCTGAATACTGAAACACAGTTAAAGTAGCCTTACAGCTGCTGCAGGCTGTACATGATCAAGATAGTTCATTTTAGTTATTGGACTTTGGCTGAGGTGCTGCAAAAATTTTTCTGCCTGTTTCCAGTTCACTGCAACTTTTTAATTCCACTTGCTCTCAACTCTGGCAGTGTGATGTTTGCTAAGGGTTTCCCATCTGTGTGATCTGTGAACTTCTGGTCTTTTACCAGCCAAACTCTGTCTTGTCCTAGTTCCATTCTCTTTTTGATCTTCCCAGTCTGATTGTCCTTGGGGGACCTCTCTTCTCCTTCCCTTATGCCCTTTCTGGAATAATGCTTGCTTTTTGCTGATAGGGTCCATCTCCTGGTTTTCAGATGCTTTTTGGTATTTTAGAGTGGAGAGGAGATGGATTTATTCCTCTCATCTGCCACAACCCACCTAGGATTCTGTGTCGCCAAATCAGTTTTAATAGCATAGTTTGCCATGATATGTCATATGGTAGTATTTAATAATAAATATGACTGAAATTATGTGACCTCTCCTCTTTTTATTGAAAGATACATTTCTGACATAATCAGAGTTCAACTTTGAAACCTTAGTGGTTATGTTTCTTTAGGGAGAGAGTTTCATCACCTATTTCTTATAAATGTTCCTGTTAATTTATAAAGTGCACGTGTGCTAAAATGCTTAGCTGATTGTAACAGAACTCTCATTCAGGAATTTTGTTCTTACATCTCTACCTGTTTGAAGACAGCTTTCTAATTTTTTTTTTTCTTCTTGGGGACTTCTATAGTGGAGCTTCACTCAGACTTACCTTTTTTTTTTGCTATCTAGTTCATGATCCATTCCTTACCTGTATTTCTTCAATACAGTAGCATCCATCTCACTGCTTTTGCATTTCCATTCCCTCCCCCCAGAAATTCTGCTTTCATAGCTTAGATTCATAGCCAGCCTTGCAGTTGGCTTCAGTAACAGATGGGTTCTGGGCTGTCATCTTCCACAAACCGCCAAATTGGATTGTGTTTTATTTTTCATAAAAGAAGTTGCTGTGTGCAGAAGAACATGCTGAATCTTTGACAAATGATTTTGTTCAGTAAGAAAGCTACTTCAAATAATTTATTGGCATTCTTGAATTTGCTGAGTGGTTTGGGTTTTTTTTTTTCCCAAAAAAAGGCTATTTAAACCAGTTTTGGTTTTTGCAAAGCTAGATTTCCAAAGGAACCTGGTTCCCTTTGAAAACTGGAGATGAAGTTTGATGCTACACTCCACTCATTTTATATGGAGAACACTTCTGCAAGGCAGCTAGAGCATGTGTGTGTGTCAAGTGGGTGGATTCTGTGGCAAGCAGGGCAATGGATCAGGTTGCCTCTGGCCATGGAAATATCCCAGGCACTGGGCTAAGGCTAAAGAGAAGATAGGATCCTTGACTTTTTCACTTGTTCTGTAAATATTGCTACTATCCCTTTGTGAATCTACATTTTGCTTTCATTATTGAAAGTATCTGAAAATGAAACAGACTGTTTTGATTTGCTGGATATTCTGAGATGTTTATTGACCTTCATAATGAAATTTACCTTTCAGTTTGGGTGCTGGGAAATGAGCAGAAATAGAGGGGGAACTCAGTGATGAGCACAACTATTCACCTGTTAATTCAGCCAGATTTCACTAAATTGTGATTGTAGTAGTAAACTATGCAATGAAAAGTTTCATAACCCTACTGATCATCAGTCCTTATTCTTCTGTGTGGAAGCTGTGTGGAAGCTGTGTGGAAAAGCAACACAGATAAAATTAGAAAACACCCTACCTGGTGAAGAGGTGACATGCTCGATGTTGGTCAATTGCTGCAGAGGAGAGGATAAAAGAGAATGTTTAATTTTAGGTTCCCATGTAAGTTTGCGAAAGCTACAATGAAGAGGTTTTTGTGTACATAAATAGTTACCATGTGCTTCAAAACAGCCAAACCACAGCATGCTAGAGGTGTAAAGAAAGAATTCTAAGTTAAAAATTAAAAGCATTTACATTCTCTCCATATCATTGCCTTTTTATTACGGCCTTTAGTATCTTGCAGAGCACAGTTTACCTCACATTTCTTAAATCATTTATGCCCAGACATTTAATCCTTCCTTTAGAAACTCTTGAAGATATAAAACCTGCATTTGGTTTAGTGAATTCTAGCAAGACGGGAATGTTTCCCACCACTGAAGCATGACTGCTTATTCTGATGAACTGTTCAAATTCTCCTCTGCCTGCTCTGACAAAAATGTCTTGAACTGTGCAGGAATGGTTTGGCAGTTGGAGTGTCCAAGGAAACAATGCGAACAGATAACTTGTGGGTAGTCCAACCCCCACCTTCAAAGCATCCGATTTCATAACTTTTCTATATGCTGCTGCAAGATATTTTTACAATTTCAGTCATGGAACAAAAATTTACATTTTCCAATTCTGTAAATTTCTTTTTCTATTCTGTACAGATATAACAAGAACATTAACTGGTACTGGAAATTCATTTCAAATCCTGCTTCTGTATTGAGATTAAAATTTGAGTCATTTTGCTATAGTGTATACTTTAATTTTAAAACTATAGAGCTAAATTTTACCTTTGTGAAAGAACTGTTCTTGCACTGAGTACTTATAGGATTAAATTAAAATCAGCCCTCCATTCTGGTAGGCTTTCTGCATAAATGCACATTACCACATATCTGGAAAGGAAGGAGATTCACATAATACAGAACACCTCCACACATCACTTGGACAATTGTATCCTGCTGGCTGTCATGTTGACTGGTGACTTTCAAGGAACAGCTCCCCACTGTAAATCTCAGAAGGCACTTTAACAGTCATTTGTCACGGTGTGAATTAGTGAGTGAAGCCTTCCCTTTGCCTTTCCTTTTGGAAATCACCTGAGATTGTTAAACTAAAAAGGGATAAAAAGCCCACACATTTCTGATTCAAGTGATTTAAAACAACTGAGTCTAGATTCAACTTGTAAAAAAATTCTATCATAATTTCTTCAAAAGAAAATTCTATTACAGTTTCTTCAAAATAATCCTCCTCTTTCCTTCAAGAAATACTTTAGTCAATTTGGCATCCTCTTTTTAGAAGACATGTTTGCTTACAGGAATTCTTTCATTTAACAGAGGCTACAAATAAAAGGACTTGAGCAGATATTGTCAAATTTATCTTGATTTGCCCTTGTAATTAAATTTTCAAAACCCATAAAGAGATTTAGAAGCCTAAACTCTAATGTAAACGCTTGATTTTGATTGAAATTGCTCAAGATCTTTACAGTCTAATTCTCTAAGAGAGCAAGTGCTTTCATACCTGGCAGTCAGACTGCATAGTAGTAATTGAAAAGTTTGAGTTTCCCTAAACCCTGAAAAAAACTTGCTGTGTATACAGGCCAAGCCGTTTCTCACTGCTTAAGAAAAAAAATAAATACTGATGTTTGTAAAACTGCTGCATTTACCACAGCAAAAGGCCTGAGTTTACACTCTTGTGGGTGGTTTAGGAGCATAGTCCCAGGAAAGCAAACTTTTAATATATTTCCGTACTCACCATCCTTCTAAATTGGTCTTGGCTGGGTCCCTGTTACAGATCGAACACCTGTGTGTAGGGGAGAGGAAGTCATGCTTTGTAGCAGGCAGTGCCATTGGCCTCATTCTAATTTCTGTTTTACCATGTTGCTTGCAACAACAATGGAGGCCAAAATGCATTGTTTCTGTGTTCCTGTATTCCACTTAAACTAGCACACGCTGTGGAACTGGGAAAGGACATGGAAAGAAAAGAGTAATTTCAGTGCTGCTGTGACTGGGTCTGTCCAAAGAAGATGTTCGTAGCACATCCCAGCAGAAGTTTTATATTGCACAAACCATTTAAGTGTCTCATCTTGAAAACTCTCACAGACCAAGTAGTTTTCCTCCTCTGGGACAACATGATGCGCAGTTTGTAAATGTACTTGGTACTTCAATCATTAGTTAATTATAGATTTATTGCTAAAGCTCTTATTTTTCCATCTACAACTTGACACATACTACTTTACATCTAGCAGATTCTATAATACTCCATGGGGAGCTAAAGCAGTTCTTTCCCTCCTAATTTTATGATTATTATTCTATCACACCCAATGATTAAGGCTATTTATTTTATAATAGTAAGTTCTGTGCTGCACTCTGCCTTTCTTTCATAGTGACTCTTCTATAACAAATGGTAGCATTGATTCATATTGTCTTCCCTTTATCCTGTAACAAAGAAATAGATCACTTGGAGCATCAGAAATGTCTGCACTTTATTTTATGGAAAGAGTAAAGTTGTAAAATCTGTTAACCACTTCTGTGCTATACGTTCAGTTTCTAGACTTCACAATCAAAGGTGATGTTTATTTTATCTGAATTCTGACACTGTATGCCCAAATGCTTATACTAATCCACTAAATCTTTCAATGTAGATTCTTCAACTTTTTTCCAAGTAAATGAGCAAGTTAAGTCCTTCCTGGAGGCCTCCACTCCATGGTCCCATAATCTGTGTCATTGGAGAGAATGCCATTCAAGAGCTGTAAGTGTTCTGCAGCATAGAAGATTTGGTGCAGAATGCTTTAAAACAGCTGTTAAAGATTTCAGCCTCCCCCGTGCAATCATCTGCTAATTATGTTAGCAGTCAACTTCCTGGTGGGAAGTAGCAATAAAACAGAAACAGTCATTAGGAGACAAAACCCAGTGTTTATCCTCACAGATAAAAACAGTGATATTATTATTTACTCAGAGGTATCTTGAGGGACATATCCTGTCTCCACTTAGGGAGATACCTGTTGGGAAGTGCTATATTTCTGTGGTGGAAAGCAGGTTGCCAAGTCTGTCATTTCTGTGCCTGCCTTGCCAAGTACCAAGCTATGGAAGATGTGGAAGAAAGGCATTAAATTATGATCAGTGCAAGTTATCTACTGAGGCAGCAAAAAAAAGAAGACTCCTACCCCTGTCCCTGCGTGTGGCAAGTCTCCTGCCAGATTTAGCCATTAATAACTGCATCTCCAGCAGCCACCAGCACAAGGGTCATGTGCCTGGCAGGGACAATGACACAGTTTGAGCAACCGTCCTCACTGTGGGATAGCTCTGCCAGGAAAGTCTGGCCCTCCCTCCTGGATTCTGTACCCTGAGTCAAACCCCTTTGGCATTTTGTAAAGAAAAGTGTTTTGCCCTTTAGCTTTCTAATATGTTAAAGTTAATGGCATTTGCTGTATTAATAACTTAAAGTTACAGAGCTCCTTCAAAGCATAATTATTGTTAAAATATGTAATAAGGAGTAAACATTGAAAAATGGTCTTGCTCATTTATTGTTATGAATAATCAAAAATGTTCTAGAGGTTTTATGTTTTTCTCACTTGGTTTTCTCTTGCCCTTGTGGCTCAAGAAAAATGCAGTACAGACAAAACCAGCGTTACCAAACCTCATCTGAACCAAATGCCAGTGGGAAAAAACCCAACAAGCTGCACTGCAAATGGAAAACTGTGGTTATACTTGTCACTTATGAATAACAGCTGTTGATACACAACATTCCCTGACCCTGGAATGGGTTTTAGTTTCTCATCTTCACACCAAATTCAAAAGAAGCTGAGGGCACTGGTCACATATCACTGTTGCCCTGTAGTTCTCACCATGGAGCAGAGACAGCTCTAACAGAGGGACTGAAGGCTAAGCTCTATATTTAGCTGGATGTACCCTTCTGAGAAGTGAGCAAGCTATGTTTTCACTGTGTACAGCAATCTAGAATTTGATAATCGTTCAAAGGGGTTTCAGTTCAACAAATATGTTTTGAAAAGCCATTTTTGTAGATAATGTCCAGTCTTTAATTACTGTTTTGCTCTCTCAGTAGTAATTCAAAGAACATAATACAAACACAAAAAGTAGAGCAACCTACTCTGTAATGGGCAGATGTTGATTAGTTGACCTCGTTTTATAAAGACGATCAAAATCTAAGTAGATTTTTCACCCACCCAAAATTCTCATCAGAGAGAAGCTAATCTCACCAGAGCCATTGCAGATGTCCTGTGTCTCATTGACACTGAGGACTGCATTCAAACAGTGACCCACACAATCATTTATTTTTGTACCGGCTTTGACCACAGATTGCATGAAAACTACAATTTAGCTAAAATGGTACAAACAACATTCAAAATGCACTGAGTTAATTTTAAAGTCTTGATTAGTTTTCCCTTTTTTTTTCTATTTTTTGGCAGTTCACAAATCACAGTTTGAGTTCAGAAAAGAACAACAAAGTGAGTTAAATTCATGCAACATTATGAATCCATTTAAGACAATTAATTGTGGCAGTCACTGTGACCAGCTCAACTGGTGATTTCAGAATGTTGGGATTTCAGTGTGATGTAGCCAGAGCATTTCATGTAGGAAGAACAAGGCTGGCTCCTGGGAATGTTTCAGATTATG
Source organism: Motacilla alba alba (assembly GCF_015832195.1). NCBI lineage: Eukaryota > Metazoa > Chordata > Aves > Passeriformes > Motacillidae > Motacilla > Motacilla alba. The sequence continues at coordinate 22,391,567 of NC_052023.1, forward strand.
GAGGAAGTACCTCTGTGCGTGTAGGAGAGAGGAAAATTTCAGGAGCCTCTACAAGGCACTCTGCTGGGATATAGATGGGCTAGTCTGAGACTGTTGTGGAAGATCTCAGGTTTTGCTCCTAATTTCAGCTAAGAACAAGCTGTTAGCAGATCACTGTTATCAAGATTATAAGGTGGACATCTTCTAAGGCAGATGAGTGGGGACATAGAGCCATGTAGCACCCTGCTGCTACTTGACTTCAGGCTAAGCTGAACTGAGCATTTAGAAATTCCTTTCCTTTCTGGGATGGCAGAGCCACTTTACAGTGACAAAAGTGGCCAGATGGAGAGAGCTGGGAATACTGGGAATATTACTGTACTTTCTTGTATCACCCAAGACATTGGAGAATGGGCTGTCAGACCTCCAGGCATTCATACAACCTGTACTGTCCGTGAACACAGACCTCTCCTCATTGCATCCACATATCCCACCTAAATCTGATCAGCACTAAGGTCTATGCCAGACTTGCAAACAAGGTGACAGAACAACACCTGTCCTGACCCACCTCACTGATATGGCTAGCTAAAGAGATTTTAAATAACCTGACCATCAAAAAAGCCAGCAAAATCTGAAATTTGTGCATTCATTTTGGAAGTTACATTTAAGGGGAAAAAATAGTGTTTACGTTGACTATGCCAGTATTCTGAAGGCACTATCTAAATGATTTTCTAAGCACACACAAGGCACATTTTGAAAGTTTGACGTCATTATTCTGAAAAAATTAAATACTGGGCAAACTATTCTGCCAACCGTAAAATGGATGAACACCATATTTCTTCAGAGAGTACTAAGTGTTATTTAATATGAATAAAGATGACAGAATTAAACTTTTAAAATATTGTGAAATTTGATATTTTAAATTTTTCTAAAAGTAATGAAGAGATAATTAAAACCATGCCGTATGATTAATCAGGAAGTGTAATAGCTCACTCTGAGTAAGGAGACTGAGATTTATATGAAGTAAGTAATTATGTGTACCCTGTTAGCTGTGGAGAGAGCAGTATCAGACAGGTGACATTTTAGAGATAATAATGACTTTTAAAGCACTTGTTCAATTAAGCGTTCAGAGTTCTTGAATCATTGCCACTCCTTAATGAGACATTTATAATTTATATGAAAATTTTGTAATTTTTTTTCCATGCAAAACAATAATCATGTCTGTGCATCAGGCTGCATTTGAAAGGAAGGAATCAATTCCAATCCACTGTTAGATATATTGCACTGTACACGTATGTTAAGCTGCAAGTATTACTTCAGAAATCCTACATATTTTATCCTCCATCTGGATGTCATCACTGGAGCCAAAGCAGCTTTAAATACTAGAGAATGAAGACAGATATGTATCAAGGTGCAATTCTTTTGGAAGGAGTCATCAGCAGGAAATGTCATCAGCACTCTTTTCTTGATGATTTGGTAGAGGAAGTGGAGTCTCCACAACCTTTATCTGTGGAAGAGAGGAGAGACTGTCTCTGTGGGAAGCATCAGGAGAGACACCTCCTGTCAAGTACTGGGCTCTTGGTTTATGTCTTTTCCTGAGTCTTTGCCTGAATGCTCCTTTTCTTTGTATTTATCTGTTAAATACCCGCCTGTTGTGTGTGCGTGCTGGTGGGAGACTGCACGTGTGCACAGCTCCCATCATTTCAGGAAAATTGCTATAATCTGATATTCAGCCCTGTATTACTTCTCAGAGTTGTTGGCATTCTAATGGCATATTTTGGGGTGTTGTCTAAGTGTTTCCAGATTGCATATGTGGACTGTCTCAATATGTAACTTTAAAAAGACACTCCTTTTTATAAAGTTACCCTGCTCCTGGGCATGTGTAAAAAGCATATGTGGTATAATTTTTTTTTCTTTTTCACTTTTTAACACTTCAGCTATAAATGGAATCTCAGAAAAGTTCTTTCTAGGCTTGCTAAGGTGTCTGTGGGAAGTTCCTGACAAATTTCATTTGACTTCTTATGACTTTTTCCCTTCCAGATCAGGCATGGCTCCCATAATTTCTTGCCCTGTAATAAACAAATATTTTTAATCTAAGTAAACCTGTGGACAGGTGGGGAATCGAGCAGAGTACAGAAAAAAAGACTTAAGCTTTTAAACTAACTTTATGTATTGCCTTTGATGTCATTGTCTTGCATCCTCCCTAATCCTTTCCAACTAGAAGGAAAAATGTAGCTTGGAGAAGAAATAAACATGCAGGAAAAAATTAGGTGATCTCATGTGATGTCATTCCATGCTCCTGCGTGTTTTGTGACAATGGTCAGTACATAATTTTGGAATGTGATCCAAAAGATAATGGTGTCATATTTTTAGATACTAAAAACTCTAAAAATAGTAAAAATATAATATCATTACCTTTAAGAGTGCTATTATTAACTAGTGATATTTCTCCCTTGGGAGTACTACTGTCTATGAGTAGAATCAAGAAAGAGCTCTAAAAATTAAACTTCATTGTGTATTGTTTTGGGTGTTTTTCCTTACAGATAAATAAAAAACCCAAGTAGCAGCTCTGTTCCTTATTTGCCATGCTCTCCTCTTTTCCTAGTCACTTCACCTCCAACAGATCTATAGCTGAAACTATGAAACTGAAAGCCAGACACCAGTGTTCTACCTGTGAGATTGCCATTCCATCTAAAGTGCATTTGTACTAATTCTCCATCACTAGTGCACAGTATTGTTTTGGCCAGAGTTGTATTCCCTGTGTGTCACTGAAATACTGTACACCTACTAAATCTACATGAAGAAAGTTAGCCAGAAAGTGTCCTGACAGTAACAGAGGATTGGGGCATATATAAACTGCATTTTAAGTAATTTGCAGAGAAATTTTCATTTTCATGTTGAGTACCACCTTCTCTTAAAGAGGAGTTTATTTCATGGGTCTCAGTCTTAGTAGAAGAGTCTTTTTTTTCATTGAAGTAATGGAAAAGAAAAGGAAATACAGTATCATGATTTCTGACCAACTTCATTTATTGCACCTTGATCCAGTGTAACTTATTAAGGCAGCAGATATAACTGCAGAGATTTCTCAATATATGGAAACCTTAATTGCTTCAATTGCCTTTATCACTAGAATAAATATAAGCATAATCGATAAAATAGAAACACAATTGAAACAAAAGTCCACTGAATTCTGTGCTGAATTTTTCACTATCAAATGTGAAATAATAGCTTATTACTCTAAGTCTTAGGTCGGTAAATGAGTCATGATAAATGCATGACTACATTTTCAGCTCCTACAGAGTTGGGATGTATGTATAAATAGCTGGAATTGGAATATATGTATTCCATGTATAATTGGAGACCATCCTGTGCTACCCTATATTGAGGTTCATGGAGAATTCTGCCAGTGTACCCCTCTTATTTTATATATTTTAAATGGCAATGCATAGTGTCAGTTCCTAAATAGAATATTTCAGGTGACAGCTTAGCCACCAGCGTTTGACAATCTAAAAATATTCTAGGAGATTGAGAGGTTCACAGATAAGACCTGTATCAGTCAAAATGTTGAAAAGGATATGCTAATTTGTTGTTATTCAGTATTCTGAGAATGGAGGTGCTTTGGGTGCTTCTGTAAATACAGCCTCTCTACAAGTCCAATGCTAAACAACAAGCAGATACAAAAATAATAACTGCATATTGTAGCACTTGCTTTTCTTGCAAGCCTTAGCACCAGATCCCATTTCAAGTATTATTGCAAGAGAATATAAACTGGCTAATTTGGAGGATCGGGAGTCTGGGAAACTAATTATATTAAGAACCAAAGTATGACCAGTATTTATTTTAATTTCATTTATTTTAATTTGGAAAGTACCCCAGGCTGAAGTTTGAAGTGCCAAATAATAAACTGAAATATTCTTTCTTTTGTGTGTAAAACTTAACTTTAAAATGTAATTTATCATCAGAGATAAGCTAGCATTAAAGTAGGTGGCATTTAGGTAGCCAAGAGGAAGTTCTGCTCTCATTAACCTTACAAAGAAGTCTCATAAATTGCTACAGAGCTCTTTAGCCATAGACAGAAGATCTAAATCTTACTCTGAAGTCCAGCTGAGATTTTGATAAGATGTTACAAACGTAAATAAAAAAATTACATGTCAAGTTGATCTTGAGAATAAAAAAAAATTAGTCATATGTGTTTAAAGTTAATTCAGTAGCTTCACTGAAAATTTGGTGATTTTTAAAGGCACAATAGAGAAGAGCCAGAGTGGTATAGAAAATTTCTCATTGGTATTTGATCATCTCACCTGTTATATGGCAGCATAAGTGGGATTGCTGGATAAATGCTGAAATACTGGCGCAGATAGACTCCATAAATACAGTAGGAATGCTATTTAACAGTATATTTGAATATATCTGAGACACATTTTTCTGTTTCCAGAGGAAAAATAGTTCAATACAGTCAACTGGAATAAAATTAGTCTATTGATAAATAATACTAATTTCCTTTTCAACTGTGCAGAATTGAAAAAAAAAAGGATTCTGAGAAAAACAAAACCAAAAATCCAGGTAGACTAATTTATTTAATCTCTGAGTCTAGACTGAATTGGCTGCAGCTTTCTCATCAAATTCCCCCAAGTCAGCCATTACTGCACAGCTTCATTAGTGCTAAGAATCTGGAGCATTTTGAAGACAAGGCATTTTACACTCCGTCATTTTAACTGAGACTGTTTCATTCACATTTTAGTGATTATGATGTACATTTCACAGCACTCTGAGGTATGAGAGCCTGATTTTATAACTTTTATCTATTTGTAGTTTTTGTGGAAACCTTTTAGAGCTGAAGAGTAGAGTGCTGAAATAAGCAAGTGACCACAGACAACATGAGAAGCCCAGGCTACAGCAGGGATTTGAATCAAAGACATGCAAGAGAAGGGCATGTTTACTCTTAGTGCCTATGATAAAATGAGTGGATTAGATGTGTAAAATGTAGGTAGCAACAGAATCATAGTCTTCCTGCTCTTCCAGTGGAGTTGGTAAACTGCAAGTCCTAAGCTTTGCATTGCCTTTCAGATAATTTTTCATACTTCCAGCTGTGACAATGCAATTTCAGACCCTTAGTTCAGTCACAGAGGTACCAGGAGAGAAAGATGGATAGAGCTATTAGAAAGGGAAGAAAAATTATTAAAGGCCTTGGAACTGTTTGATTTTCCAAGTTGCACAATCCTGGAAATTGTTCATACTTCTTTTCCCTTGTTAAAAATATATACCCTCCACTTGCATTGCAAGATATAATCCTAGGAAAGGGTGCATGCAGTAAAATATCAGGAAACCATGGGCTTGAAAAGCTTCTGAAGTAGACTAATTTCCTTATAACGAAGGGATGAAGATTGAAAAATGAACACAAATCAAAACTCTTACCTCTGCTCCTGCTTTATGAGATATGAAGATGAATTCTTACCCTGTGGTGAGACAAACAGCAAAAATCTCATTTAATGTAGCAGGATATATGTCTGCTTAGGGGGTAATTGTGTATGGGTCTTTTTAGCATCTCTATGACCAGATGCACTGAGGTCAGGGTCTGGTTAATAAATATTGATGAACACATTTTTACCTAAACAATTAATATATCCACACCATAGAAAGAGAGTAAAGTGTATTGATTTATAATTCCTTTGAGTTCAAGTAGATGTATACAATTAGAAAAAAATATTTAATAAATGCTGTTGCTTTAGTGTTCTTATTGTCTGGTTTCAAGGCAAATAAAGATTAATTTTGCTTTGCTTTATTTCTGCTTTTTAGATGCAACCAGCCTCTGCTTTGCTATGTCAATAAGAAGTTACCTGTTTTATTCTATTAGAGGGCTCTCTGTTCTCTCTGTATATTCATTTATGAAACAGGGGTTTGTGATATATTTTTTTTCAAGTTGTTACCTTCTTATTCAGTTACCTTCTTATTCATTTCCTCTGGGACTTATAAGCTGATTTATTATATTAAAAATACGAAAAAGGGCATGTTTCTACAGTATTTTTACTGAGGCTAGGCACTCACTTTATGTTATATCAGAACAGGTTTATTTTACTTTTTTGTATTGTTTACTTCTTTTCATTCGTATGAGCATGTGATTTTTTTACCTTCAGTATCAACCTCCAGAGAACCTTTTGAAATGCCTTATAAAAATTTTAGTACATGATGTTCACTTTAGACTTCCCCCTTATCTATCTTTTCCAATTATCTCATAATGGAGCAGAGTGCTACAGCTCATAGTCTATTTATATCTGTCATTTGCTTCATTCTTAGTTTGTTCCCAGGCTAATCCAACTTGTAGATCTTGGCATGGGTGCCATTTATTCTTTTTTCATCTCTTGTTGACATGCTAACTAGTACTTATATTTTTGTCATCCTCGATGCACATTATGAGAATATTTTGGTTCGCCTTTTGCCGTGGTTTTATTTACCTGCTATTTTTAACTTTACTCTTATCTGTAATATTGTGGTTACAAAATATGTCAACTCAGTGTCTGGCATTGGAGCCTAGACACTGCAGAGAAACAGAGCAGCACAGGATTCCCCTCTCAAAAAGAGCGGGGCAGAAGTCAAGCCATGTGCAGCGGGTAGATGGGGCACAAGAGCAGGATGTATGGATCAAATATGAATTGAACAATGAAGAATTCAGGGTACTGAACTACCCTTAATCTGGAAGATATATGACACTTGAGACACACTGTTAGAGGGTTTTGAGGTTGGCTTGTTTTTGAAAGACATTTGAAGACAGCAGGCATGAAAATGGAAGAATGAATGCAGGAAAAATGGCCAAGATTACAGCAGCAAATGGAACACAGCCTTCCCCTGGGCAGAGCAGTGGCTCGATAGCCTTCAGGTGTAGATTTGTGTTTGTGTAGTAGTGTGGGACAGGGGATTTAGCTATTGACTCTGGGTATCTGCAGCTTCTCCAGAATCAGTTTAGCACAAAAATATGACCCTTAAAAGCCTCCTTTTGGGAATACTGTGTTTGTGCACCTTCTTACTTGTATGTCTGAATTGCGCTTCTGACTATGCCTGTAAAAGGATCAATTTTGATTTTATAAACAGTACAAATTGAAATAGGGAATTACAGAATGCTTTATTTTAGTAACCTGGCAGTGTATAATGCTGTTTCAGTTGATGCTGTAAATTTACACAGCTGTAATTTAAGATTATAAGTTTTCTAAATGCCATTGTTAAAAGGGGGAAAGCTCTTACAATTTTTTTTTTTTTTTGCCAGCCATATTTGTCTTTCCTCAATTAGGTTTCTTTTAAAACTGAAGAGAGTCTGCACAAAGGCAGACTTAGTCTGTTACTTAGCAGAATGAACTGGTCTGTTTGGTCATTTATTTAGCAGACAGTGGTAAGAGATAAAAGGAAATAATGTAAGAGCAGAGCAAGTAACACAATGTTGCTGATTTTAATATAGCCTCATTCTGGTATACTCCCTTTCTGAACATTTCCCTCTGTCAACACATCTCATTTCCACAAATTTCCAGATTATCTTAATTTTGTTCTTACCATCAATATAGTTATTATTGAAACAAATCATCAGCATTTTCCCAGTGACACCCAAGGGGTTCACATGCTGTGTTCTGAAGTGCTGAAATGTGCTCTGGGGCTTTTCTATTAGCTAACATTTACAGGCAGTGTCATTAAGAAAAGGTTGCAGAGAAGCATCTGTAGCATCTTAGACAGGAGTAACTTGTGTTTGTGAAAATGGCTTTGAATGGATGATTATTGGCATGATCAAGTCACAGTGTGATGTGTTCTGCAAAAACTACCTCTGTGATAACAGTTAGGAATGCAGTTCCATGAACATCATCCTGTACAATCCTAGAGCAGAGCTTTTGGCTGTTGTCTCCCCACCCATCCTTTCTTCCCATTATTTTGTTTACTTGGACGTCTAAGAATTGGTCCATTAGCTTGGGGCAGCAAATTTCTGCTGTCTTTTACACCAATGCAAAGAGACTGCAATCACCGCAAGTCAAACACTGCAAGTGCACTAGGGGCCTGCCTTTTCCACTGTCCCAGAGTGCCTACTTTGCATTTGGTGTAAGAATCACAATGATGAAGATAAGTCTGATCAACAAACTGATCTGATTGAAAATCTCCAAAGGAAAGAATATAGACAGTCTCCAATTAGAGCAGAGTCCCAGTCAGACTAATCCATAAATCACCCCTTTGTAGGGGTGTGAGCAGAGACACTCTCTCTCACTTGTACAGATGTCAGCTTCTTCCGCTGGTCATAAAACAACATCCTAACTTGACAGTGTGCCTACTGCTGTCTGCCAGCAGACAGCACAACCTGATTTGGGTGATGTGGAGTTTGTGTCTGGTTTGTACACAAATCTGTACTGGTGGTTTATCTGGTAATGAGCAAATCAAGTGTTGGTTGGTCACTACTGATAGATTTAATGATAGCTGGCAAGCAATTGCATTGTTGAGAGCAGTGAACTCCATGTTCATAAATAATCAACTGTCTAGTTCCAAATGTTAATCAAAAAGCTACTGTCTCTGTAAACTAAAAACTGCCTAGATGACTCTCCTGAAAGCCTGATAGACATCCAACAGCTGACTATTCCTTAATGATTTTGCTGCTTCTGCAGAGATCCTAACTCTATACTTATAAAAGAGTCCTTGCTAAACACACACACACACAAGCACAGACGTTTCCCAGGTTGTGTATTTCCTTGCCTGCAAGGTTATCAGTTATACACCTCATGTCCTGAACCCCTCTGCATTGCCAGGTTCTGGCAGCAGCTCTCTAATAGCAAGCTCAAACCAAAGCCCAGGGCTTGGCCCTGTCCTTTCAGGGCTGTTCTTTGCTGCTCTGCAGGCTGCAAGGGAAAGGGAACTTTTTGCCCCTCTGTTCCAGCAGCCTGAGCCTGATGACACTGTGTGCTTGCTACTACAGACACTGAAATCATGGGCAGCTGCTTTTATTTGCTACATCATGAGGCTTTGCTTCTGTTTCCACAAACCTGTGCCTAAGCCTTTTTATGGTGGTTGCTCGCTATGACTCCTTTGTAACATTTTTTTCTCATACTTTTATGTTTCTGTTTGTTTATCTTCTAGTTGTGAGGGTTTTTTTAAACACACAGCTGGAGAAATAATAAGTGCTATCATTTTGGCCTTTGTGGATTTCTGCTGCAATAGTGATTTGGACTGTCAGACTTCTATTTACACTCTGTTGCACTACAGGGCACCTGTCAAACACAGTTTTCAGGCAATTTCTATGGAAGTGCAATAATCTTAACTTGTCAGTCCTATATAAATAAACGTGTTTACATTGCAATGTAGATATGTATAAGGATTTACCTTCCACATAGCACATCTCAGCCAGCCTTGTTTGTGCTCTATGAGCTGCTCTGAGCGACTCTGCTGCAGAGGGCCCTGGAGAGCAGCTTTGGCACTTATTCCACACTCATCACATCCCTCTCCGGAGGGCATGAGGAGGTGACAAAGCAAACTGTGCTGACAGCTGGGGGGTGGCAAGAGGAAGTTGTGAGGATTAGGGATGGGAGGAAGGGAGTAAGTAGCAAAGGTGATAACAGGGAGTGAAATTGAGCACTTTTCTTCCTTGGCATCTCCAGAGCTGAAGGAAACAGCCAAGAGGTCAAATAATCAGAATCAAAGATGTGTGTATCGCAGGTGTGGAGATTGCACACACTGACTACAGATGAGAGCACTGAAGGCTGAAACTTCATTCTGGTTAAGTCAGATTTAAATATGTGAAGGTTATTGCGTCTTAGGAATTTCACTGCTTGCTTTCCTGTGACTTGGCAGTAAGTCCACTGGTATCTGAAAACGTAGCTCGTACCTGGATTGCCTTTGCAGAAAAATGGGCACTGAGTACCAAACTTTCACTGGAGATAAATTTTACCTGCAAGATTTTTTCTGCAGCAGAATAAATAATTTTTGAGGGAATTATGTGAGTCAGGTTTTGAGGCATCATCTTATTATCACATCACAGGAAATATAGAAGGCACATTCTGTTTTAATTGGGTCAAAAATCCCAGGTAGTACTAAAATTGAAATGAAAACAAAACAATACTTTGGTTGATGAATGCATTTTCCTTGGAAAAACTGAGTCTACTTTCTACTTCAAGAACTGTAAAGAAAATATAAAATATAATTACCTCATTGAACAAAACAATTTTCAGAGGGGAAAAAAAGGACATGTTTCTGACATGACATGTTGACATTTCTGTCTTAGAACATCGCATTTCTGAAACTTCTCTCCTTACGAAATGTTAGTCAGTGGGTAAGACTCCATATAAGATCATGTAAATTCACACTGCTGTTGTCTTAAGACCATTTTTCATAAAGATCCATTTCCTTTTGGGTAGGTAAGGCTAATATTCTCCTATAATTTACTATGTCATTGGTAAAAATGTAGATTAATTTACTAAATCCCAATATTTGAGTTCAGAAAAAACCCCAAAGCCTTTGAAATACCTTTTTCTGACTTGATATAATTGTACTGTGCATTTGTTTCAGGAAACACTGAATAAATTGTTGGCTATAATTGAAGACTGCCAAGTATAACTCGCATAATACAGTAAAAAAGAACAAAAGAAGAAAAGCTGGCCAACAGAAGTAATAATAGAACAAGATGGTGACAACAAAAAGCTGTAGAATTATATTAGAGTCAATATATAGATATGCTCTATGGAATCTCACATTCACCTCCCAGTTAAATGTAAAATACATTGTACAGTTGCCATAGAAAGAAATTCACCTTTATTTTGGGTGAAAAATACTAACTAAATGCTTAAAGCAATAGGAAAATATCTAGTTTGAATATTTTTACTATTTGATTATTTTACTCAGCTTTAAGTGAATAGAATATTCCAATAATCTCAGTGATTTGATCAAATTTGCTAGGAAGAGAGTTCTGGTTTCAGGTAACATATTAACGAGTCTTATTTAAAATAATATTTGACACTTGGTCATGTGATACTTAAAAAATGACAGCTTGGGATTCACCCACAAAGTTTTTTGTTCTATTTTTTAAAATTTTTCTATCCATCTGCTTTTTTACTTCTTCCTTCTGCAGTGATTTCAGAAAATTAAATCTCCTTATTTCAAAGTAAAAATAAAACTGGGATTAGCCATCTAATCTGTGGGGATACCAAGGCTCTCAGCCTTGTTCTACTTGCTGTTTTTGAAAAGATGAAATCCTGAAAAATGAGAACTAAAAGATAACTTACTGAAGAGGAGAACAGAACAGTCAGAGACTTAGAGATGAGAAGCAGAGTTTAAGTAAACAGTGATTTGAATTTCTGTGGTAATCAGAAGCTAACTTGAGTCACTTGCATGGGACTAAAGTGAGAAGAGTTGCTCAGCATTTCCTTAATGTTAAGACATGGGTTTATCCTTTCTCGTGTTAGTGGGAGACCCGAGTTCACACAGTGTCTCTTGCTGGTTTAAGCTCTGGACTATTACACCTACACCAAAAATCCCCAAGCCAACCAAACCAAAAAACAAGCAAAGATGGCACGTTTCATTCACAGGTAGTTCTTTATTTGTAAGAAAGGTGTATGGACCTGTAAACTGCCATATCTAAAGTAAGCAATGAGTCTTTAAGATTTTTATTCATGTAATTCTTTAGACATAACAAAATCTACCAGAACAGTTTGAGGCTGTTATTTCTCTGAACACCTGTTTCTATCTTTATCTGGATAATCTCCATGACAATGTCCCTCATCGTGTTTACTGCTTGCTTTGTAAGAGAAAAGTGTTAAATGGGGGGCAAATTGAATCAAAACTTTTAAAAATAAAATCTACAGAGAAATAACATCACATGTTAAGTGTTTGGGTAGGAGTGACTCAACTCCATCACTACCATCCATCTATTTCGGACATAGAGTAGATATTTTTTTACAAGTGGTCACCATTAAGTTTCTGTTTGGCTTGAGGAAGAAGGATTTTTAAGGGCCATACCACCAAAACTGAGATGCCCGTGTGGCATTTAGGCAGTGCTGCAGAGTTTATTTATTAAAGCCTTGATATTTGTTGGGTATCCTAATGTGCAGTAGTGGAAGTAGACTTAAAGTTGAGGGAATAATTCAACAGGAGAGAAAAGGTAAACATCTCAAAAGACAGCTTTCTCAAAGTCATGAAATGATAATTTTAAGAGTAGTGAAGTCCAGAGCCTGAGTTACAATTCCAGATGGTGAGAGTGTTAAGCAAAGGTCTGTACAGGGAATTAGAGCAAAGAAAAAATCCCATGGCTGGGACAGTGTGCCATTTCTTCAGTGTTTTCAAGTCAAATAGTAAACTGTGTAGTCCACAGAGGAAGAAAGAAAGGGTGAATCTGCAAGCAACTAGAGAAAAGGATCTGTTAAAGAAGGGACTGGAAGTTTTCTTAAAATTTGGATGGAAGAACAGGAAGAAGGAGGAGGTGGAATGAGAGGACTGTGGACAGTAAACTTGTGGACCCTCAGCATGGATAAAGTAGTGGGGAAAAGGTTTCAGAGAATCAAAGAAAGAGATTAGGGGCAAGAAGGAAAATAGATGGAGGGCTACCAAACTCCTTAAACTACCCCTGACCCTGCAGACTTTCTTCAGGATAGACACAGGTGTGTCTACTTGGGAAAATAACTAAGGGTTTTTTTTGAGAGAACAAGTCTTACTAAGGTAACAATTAATTGGCGACATTACATACACACAGAAGTTTGGTGAGCAAAAACAAATAGCTTCAAATGAAAGGTGTGCAGTGATCAGCATTAAAATCCTGTAGTAAAAAGTACTGTTAAATTTTAAATCAACAATTTGAGACGTGTTGTAACTCTAAGAACAGAAATTTCTGTGTGTGAGATGCTTGTGCAAACTGCCTGACCCTGTGTGTGCCTCACCTACCACTGAGGGGACAGGGAGAGTGCAGGGGTTGCAGGGGAAGGATCTTTGTTTTAGATCAACAGCTGATAAGGGATGAGCAGCTATGATGCAGATGAATAGAGTACAAAAAAATAGCTTGCAATGAGTTACTTTGTACTTTGATCCTAATGCTCTGATACAGTTAAACCCAGGCTGGCAGAAAGGAGTTATCGCAGAACACTTGATTTCAATGAGTTCCTTTCAAGTCTCTTTTGGACAAATAGTTGCCACTATTTTTTAAAAAGAAAAGAAAAGGCAACAAATTAACCTTCTTGCTCTTCAGGTCTGGTTAATTGGCACAATTCCATAAAACTGAGCAGTGCCTGGAATCAGACTCATGGAGCACATCCCATTACTCAGACTTACCCAGCAGAAAAGCCTTGCATAATAGATTTTCATTGCAGCAGCTCTGTGCTGTATATATCCTACATGTGAAGTATTTTTGCCCAGAAGTTAAAAAGAGCTATTTTTACATGCAATAAAAATATTTTAAAATATCCATTTCCTCACCTTGTATGGAAAAAAGAGTCTTAAAAAATCTACTAAGCACCTTCCTTCAGTGGTTTTCTTTCAGACTTTAGCTTCAAAGTGCACTATTTCTTAATGCATCATTCGCATTTGTTTTATTAACTTTCTCACCTTAGCTAATAGGCTTGCAACAGAAAAGTATATTTGCAGTAAAAAGTCAAGTGTGTGAGGGAAACTACTTAGAGATTTCTTTTCCCATAGTAAAGCATCATAGTATTTTCTCCTTTAGGAAAATTTCTAATGACAATTACTACAGATTGCACACTCATTCTTTTTCATTACTACACCATTACTAGAATGGTCAATTCTTGATTGATTTTCATGAATTCAGGCATGAGATAATTATTTCCTTTTCTGAATGTGCAAGACTCTGAATAAGGGATTAAAACAAGAGTATTATTAATGGATTGAAAAGCATGCATACTACCTGCTGCTGAGTCTCCTCTCTTGCTGTTAGTCTTCCCTTAAAAATCTTTCTCTCAAAGGAATGAAAAAGTGGAGATATTTTCCACAGAAATGTTTGATAATGTCATTTCCTCTCTCTGTTGTGTAATATTAAATTGCTGCCATAGACCTGTATCGGTTTCACAGTTTTACGTAACTGATTGCAAAAAGGAGCCTGAAGCTGGCTACATTCAGATTTCAAGATACATGTCTATTTATATCCATAAAAATACAAACACATGTACTGTGTAAATTGTAAGGAAGATAATTTAATTAAGGGCTGAATTTTTTAGCATTTTGATATTTGAACAATTAAGTAAAGAAAATTTTGCCTAGACATAGAAAATATTTTTTGGGGTTGCAAATACAAATTTTTACTGTGTACAACCTGAAAAAATTTGGTTTGGCCAGTTTTTTGATGCTATCTTAGTTTTGTTTCAATCAAAGCAGCACTCATGGATAGGAGACACTAAAAAGAATTTGAACACAAGATACAGTTCTAATCTCTAAGATTATTTATGCATCCTTAATTTTATAGCTTGTTATTAACTCAGTTTATGAGTTAATATTTCTGTTTCATTAAAGCAGAGAATTATTTACAGTGACACTGGTAACACCTGGTATCTATAAATCTGTTACTTATGTTAACATCCAATTACATCGTCAAGTGAATATAGGTATGTCTGGAAAAAACATCACTTAAGAGTTTAACTCAGATTCACTGATATGAAAGGGAGCTTCTAACTAAAATATCCCTGTGGAACCTGTGTTCTGCCATGTCGTTTCCCAGTGTGAGGTATCATAAAGAATCTGCAAGACAATATTGCACACAGTTCTGCAGAGTTCTTGAAAATATTTATTGGTTTGTTCCTTCTAAACTGATGAAAATTCCCATCAGAAAATGACCTTATACCTGTCAGTTTTAAGTACTCTGCACTTGTTAGAACCATGTTTAAGAAAGTGCAGGACCATATTGCAAAAGTTAGGTTTCACCAGCACAGTGCATGGCAAACATCTTCAGCAAGTGTTCTTACTGTGCTTTTAAAACAGAGTTCTGAGTGCTTCAGAACTTGCAAAACTTCAAATAGAAGTGTTACCCATGACAGTCATCCTTAAAACACACTAATCCTTTTAATGAAAGTTATAAGAAAAAAATACCTATTTCCTTTTTTGTTGCAGTAAAATAAGATCTGATAATAGCAGTTCAGGTGCTTCATTTTTAAGCACCCATCTATACCCTACATAATAAGCTTTCAGGTCTGAAATCTAATAGGATTTCACATATATTGAATTGGTAAATCCCAATAAAAAACCTCCATATTCCTTTCCTATTACAAGGCTTTCTTTGTAGAAAAAATATGAGATATCCTTTTCCAAAACAACGGATTTAAATAAATCTAAGTATTTTTCTTCAGATTGGCTCTGTTTGTACACTTAATACCTTTTCTTGATTCCAACATCAATAAATAGTAAACAGAAACATTTACAGCTCTTGGCATGCACGTAGTGAGAAATCCAGCTCATACGTTCATTTGTGAAGTGATTATTTCTGCCAAACCTGGTTTTTAACATGAAAGAAAGACAAATTGTAGCTTTGAGGGTGCAAGATAATACTGTTACTATAGTAAAGTGTGGCTATGGGGTTAGAATGACATTGTAAATAGTGATGGGAAAATGCAGGAAAAATGAGTTAAGTAGCCAGAGCACAGAGAGATTGGTCCCGTCCCAGTGTTTTACAGCCACCAGCAGTGCTCTGCATTAGTGTCCTTGGCAGGAATTAGGATGTTCCTGCTATACTTTGTATTGTATTAAAATGTACTTCTCAAATTGCACCTTAACTGAATTATAACAATGCAGTGAGGACTTGGGGTACTTCAAGATGATTGTTGCAGTTTGAAAGATTTGAAATTATTTCCATGACATCACTGTTCTTTGGGTTTAAACTAGTGAAGACCACTACCAATGGTATTGAGTTTTAACACACCACTCTGTGTTTTCAGGACAATAATATAACTTCTGTAGGTTTTGCTACAGGCGCATCATGTGCATTTTCAACACAGCTGAAGTAATAGTCAGTAAATGTAAGACCTGTTCTTTTAACACCCAAAAGCAGCTTTTCATGGAATATTCAATGCCAACTACATGCAATGAAAAATTCTGAAGCTATTAACTGACTGCAAAAACAAAATCTTTACATTCATCAACCATTTCTCTCCCTGTAACCACTATCAAGGAACAGCATTTTAATCCTTCAGCTTGACTTCCTTCTGGTTAGGGTGGACTGTCTTTTACAGGAAGATAAACATGAAGTACAAATTCTTTAAACTACATTTTCAAGTTACACTCTAAGTACAGAATAAACCCAAATGTATTCTGTAGGGCAGGTGATCTGCATGTACATGTACTATCACCCTGATCTGTGTGGTGGGCCATTTTGTCAAAACCATTTGAGTGCAATCAAATTTCAAATATCCCACAACAGAGTAATCAAGTTTTATAGAAGCGTTTCACAAGAATTTCATTCCCTCTCTTGAAACATCCTTAATAACCTGTACTAATTTAGTCCAGAAAAATCTTGTTCAAGCCCTTTACCACTGCTGCTACAAAATGTTCTCACATTTCAATGGGGGATCAGAATTTATTTTTCGTACGTTCACAAAATCCTCCTTTTCTAGGCTACACTTCATAGTGGGAGAAATACAGAAAAGAGCAAATACTTGAGGTAAAACATTAACCATTTAATGTTCCTTACCATTTAAAGATTGTAAGAAACATTCAAGTAGAATGAGTGTTCTCCTTAGAAATAAAAAGTAGTCTGGGAAAGTTCAGTATCTGGAGATTTCTGTCCTTGCCAGGGGCTCCTCCAGCCACTCATACTTTACTTAGTAAACAGCAACCTTCAGGAAACAAAGTGAAATATTCTCTGGTAGCCAGAGTATCAGGAGAGTGCATTGATTATAGATGTGTGATAATGTATTTCTGCAAATGTAGAAGGCTAATACAGTTTTTACTAAAGTTTTAAAAACTCAGGGACTAGAGAAGGAGCCACAGAAGTGGCATTAGCAGCATTTGTAATCCATTTTGCCATGGAAACTGCTGCACTGTGGAATTCCAGTTTCCTGTGAGCACAGGTTTCTAAGAAAAGCCAAGTAGACAACTGTTAGAAGGCCATCAGAGCAATTCATAGTGCTAGTGATAGGAGGGTGATTAGCTCCCACATCCTCTTCCCTCTTTATCATTAAATCATGCCCACTGTTAACATGTTGCTTTTTCATGGTAAGTGGTTACTGAAATTTTCTTACCAGAACACTGATAGGTTAATTCAGAATGTGTTTAAAAAACCTCCACCATGCATCTTTTCAATAACATCCCTTACTTCAGTAGCTTGTGCCACTTTGTTTACCTCTTGAAATATATCCTGGAAGATTATGTATGTACACTTAGCATGTGGCAGCTGCCAAATCATGGGAGATGTTTCCCACTAAAACTGTCACTGCACTAATGACAGTAAGTACGTTGGAAAATAGATCCTTAAAAATAAAGTTGTGTTTGTGTTTCCACTGAATAGGAAGTAGTGTAATTACCCATCCTATAAGGAACACTACAGTAAAACACACCAAAGGCAATTGCTAGTTAAAATTAACTGACTTCACTGAGTGAATCACAGAGTCTTCTTTTTAGGACCGTGTCCTACAAAGTGATATGCCTAAAGTTTTGGTAAGTGGCAGGCATGAAAAGTCACATTGCCTGAGATGCCACTAAGTTAATAAGCCCATAAGTTAATAACCCTCCAATTCTGTAAGTGTGTGGAAATATCTGGTATAGACAACTTGAGAGACACTACAGGTAACAGTATATTGTACAAAAATTGTTTCAGCAAAAGGCTTCACATGCAAGAAGAGAAAAGCTAAAGTCAGGATTCTGCTAGAAGAATATGACTACATATAAAACCAAGTAGTTGAAGTAGTTATGTGATGAAAGACTGCTGAGAAGAAATGCTGAAATAAAGTTCAAGCGTGCTTATGAACAGAAAAAGTACATGCAGCTGTGCAAAACATGATGATCTACAGAGAAAGGGCGATGTAGGGAATGAACTAACTCTTGTGTTGTTGCTTTATTCTTGAGCAATAATAGGCCTTCCCCAGCTGAGCTCTGACTTTTCAGGAAGGCACAGCTGTGCTGGGTACAGATTCATTGCTGGGGGACAACTGGCCTGGGGAGTAAGATTCAGTAATTTGGGTAGAGCAGGGACTTCAGTGAGAATGAGAGTAATGCTGCTCTCACCTTCCAGCAAGCACTGGAACTCCACAACTCTGAACAGCCCGGGGTTTTCTACAGAACTGGCACACACCTTCCTCCCTGGCCAGTCCCTGCAACAGTTCTCTCTTCTAGTCTATATAACTATTGCATGAGTGGTACTCAGGCTGAACTGAGGGACAGAAAGATGAAATATATCCAGACAGGTCTGACGGAATGGAGGAAAGATGCCCCTGTTGCTTTCATATAATCAGGAGGAGAGTTATTTTCTGTACAATATTGTGTGATTGCAACATAATTTTGCTTTCAGGTCTCACTGTTTCATGGTGACAAAAACAAGTTCAGAGAGGGTGGTTTTGTTTGGTACACAAGTGATGATAGGTGAACACAAACAAATGGACTGAAACATGAACATTCAACAGAAATGTGAACAAGACAGAAAAAAGAAGGATGATTAAAATGTCACTTTTACAGTAAAGGAGTTAAACTGAGATGGGAGGCTTAACCTGGACATCAAGGAAATCTTCCCTACTAACATGCAAATAGGAGAAGGTCATCCAATGAAAATCCCAAAAGCATAGAGCCTTCTTATTTTCCAGTGTAGACTGCTTATTTTCCAGTGTAGACTGTTTGAGTAATATAAAAATTATTCTGCATGTAAAGGGGATAAATGAAAGGTCTTCTGCTTGGTGGTGGTGGGTTTTTTTTGGTTTATTTGTTTTGGGCTTTTTTTTTAAACTTTAAACATTAGTCATTCAAAGCCAAGTGAGCTTTTGGCTGAACACTCACTATAAGTCTCTCCAGTTTTATATAAAGAATAGATGATTAGAGAAACAAATTATTATGAAATATTGATTTATTATCTTTCATAGCCAATTCTAATACTTTCTTTTTTATTATTTCAGGGTGCAAGTTGAATTCTATATGAATGAAAATACATTTAAAGAGAGACTAAAGCTCTTCTTCATCAAAAACCAAAGATCAAGTAAGCATTTGGATTAATTTCTGTTAAGCATATTTGTGATACATTTAAGTAAAATCAAATTCAGTTCAAGGCAACAGTGAAGTTATTAATTTTCTTCTGAGTTAAAACATTTAAACTTGAAAATAATGTGCTCATGCAGGATCAAACAATTAGTGATGTCACGAACTGTTAAATAAAATCATGATTTTATTTCTGTGTCGTGATCAAGTTGACTAATTTGCAGTGATCTGGCAGCAGTGCTCATTGATAAGTCGTGACCTTGTGACTAGGAAAGCAAAGGATGGTAAAGGAAAAAAGCTGCAAAAGTACCCAGGTTTTTGAAGTGTTAAGTATTCCTAAAATTCCAAACTTTATCTGCACTGAAAAAAAAAATTGGAAAAGAGACTATTGGGAATGTGATACTTCAGAAATGCAATCTCTGTCATTAGCCTATAGTCTAACTTAGCTTTTAGTCTCAACAATGTAGTCTAACATGAATGTATCTTCATTGATATATGTGCTTAACATCATCAGCCATCATGGAAGAAAATAATGTGGAGGAATTAAGATGTTAATCTTTTTAAATGCATCCATGCAGCTGGTCCAAGTGGGTGGAAACATGGAATATTATCCAATCTTGGTTAGAATAGTGGAGCTTATAGGTCAGAATATCAGTAACTGACCAATGTCATTCTGTGCAGCAGGACTGAAGTTGCCTCTCTTTGCCTTTCACATGTAAAGAACTAAAATTACAACAGCTTTATACATAAAGCTTTTAGACTACAAATAATACAATTTTCCTTTGCACAGTTAAAATTGTTTCACAGTTTTATGTCGGGAAAAAGACAGAAAAAATTTAAAAAAAGAAATTTTTTGATGTCCCAGTCTGAAAATATGCAGACAAACAAAACTGAGGAGACTAGATCAAGCTTTCAAAAATAAGACATAGCAAAAACCCTTTTATCTGTAAGAGCTAGCAATAAATAAATACTGGTTTTATATTACAGAACTTGATAATTTTATTGGCTGGCTAAGCTTCTTTTACTTTCCAAGTGTAGGAAGAAAAATATTTCTCTAAAAGGAAAGAAAAAAGAAAAAAAGGCACCATGAGTAACAAGAAAAATCCCCAAGCCCAAGTAGTCAGTATTAGTAAGTTCAAATAGTCCTTCTGCTTATGCAGCTCTTGGTTCTCGTCCAAGTACTCAGAACCAGAATCTCCCCAAAGAAAGCCTCCAAAGAGCTGCTGCTGACACTGTAACCTGCCTCTCAGTTTCATGTACTCATTCAGTCCTCCACTGAAACAGGAGGAGTCTCTTGCTCAGAGGTACCAGAGAGCTGATAAACAAAGATAAGAAATTTTAGACAGTGTTCCATGGGAGCACTAAAAACCTTCCATCACATATTAAAGATGGACTTGCTGTCATTGGGAAAAAAATGTCACTAGGATCAGAACATTTTTTGGGTAGTGTAAGTCAAACCTGTTCACCAAACAGTTTTTGATAATATCACATGGTTTTGCCAACCAGAGCAGTCAGGTCTAGAATTTATAAGCATTTTCTACAGAATACTGTCCTGATCTAAATCACATATGGGCCAGTAACTTGAAATATCAACTGTTTTATTAATTATTATCCTTGTTTAAACTGATAAACTGATAAAACAAGCCTTAATCTGTGTCTCATGTCAATCTAGTTTCCACTCAATCTTCTGCAAGCAAATGTCTAATCAAATTCAAACAATGTATTAAAAAAAATCTTAAAAAGGTGTCACTCAGCACCCTCACAAAAAAAAATAAGAAAAAGAGAGAAAGAGAAAATGACATAGTCTTACAAGCATAACTTGCTTGTTACTTGCCAGGACCACACACTGGATTATCACAGACAACAGTAAGTCTCAAAGGGAAAAGATAAGTGAAGTTTCAAGTCAATGAAGAGGAAAGAAAGGATAACTGTCACTAGGATATGAACTGTTAAGAGCATATTTTGGCCCAGCTGCTAAAGCCAGCTGCCACTGAAATAATTTTGCTGAAAATCAGCAATATATTAGTGACTTATGGGTAAGGAATAATGGGAGGTAATTCTAAAATCCTCACCTGGTATCTGTCACTCTATTTAGACCAACTCTCTAAATCTGACATTTAATCTACAGAAATGCTTGCAAGGAGAGCATGAAGAAATAATAATAAAAGTGAAAGTCACAGTCAGAAATGGTAAAACATAGTGTATCACTCTATACTTAAAAGTGCTTGCAAAAATAGCAAATACTTGTTTAAACTGAGAAGAAAATGTTAAGATTTGACATAGTTATATTTAGTTCACAAAACAAGTAGATTTTGAAATGTTATTATCAATTCTTCTTTTAAATAAGACAAGAGTATGTAACAACTTTGTTACATAGACACAGTGAAATTGCATTCCCATTAAACAATATATAACTGCATAACAGTGCATGATGGGTGGAGCTGAACACAAGTTTCAGACAACATTCATATTCAAAACAGAGAGATATTCTGTGCCAATGACCTTGCTACTTAAGCAATCTGGCTCTGAATGGAGAAAAAGAAATTAAGTCAAGCAGACGATGTTGATCCATTGACAGCATGTGAAATACAGAACAGAAATAGACAGGAAGCAAACAAATATGAAATGCTTCCTTTGTACCAGAATAATAATTGAAAACCTGTTTTAAATGCCTTCTGTAGTGTTTGTGCACCTCCTTCCCACACTTGAAATCCTACATCTCCATAATAGTGGAACACATGCATTGCTTCCACCTCACACGAGAATCCTCTCCTATGAGGCTGGAGACTCTTTCTACCAGAGAAAAAAATGCGTTTTTTAGGTCTGCATTAATTACCCAAACTTTAGCAAGGGTGGTTGCATATGTCACTAATGGCTGAGGCACACAGAGCAAGGAGGGGTGACCCAGGACAGACTTGAAGCCTGTTTTTCCATATTTATATTTTAGTAACTGACCCAATCACCTACACTACAGAACCTGTATTTTGCCTTGCTTTATAAACAGCCCCGGCCACAAAATGCACTCTCTACTGACACCCTTAGATGAAAGCATGGCTGGTTTGAAAAGCCTGCCTCCCATTCTGTGGGGAAACAGCCATTCCTATGGAGATATCGAGAGCCTGAGTTCCAGAGCTATCAGAACTAAGATTTGAGAGCAGCAGGCTGAACCATCAGTCTGCTATATTGATGTAGCTTTTAATCAGAAAAGAACCATTTTCTCTTGGCATTTAAACCAACATATAATTTCAAAGGATGGTTAGAAACCAAGCCGTTATCAATGTAGAAAACAAGTGTTTCACACCAAGGATAACATTTACAGAGCTAAAAAACAGGAGAGAAACAACAGACTTCTGTACTTGCCCAAAAAAGTTAGACAATACAAAATTGGTAGGTTTTTTTATTAGTGTAGGTTTAGGGGCTTTTTTAAACATTATCTGCTTTCCAAGTTGTAATAGCCAGGCAACCAATAGAACAATAATTCATATTCCAGAAGACTTCTACAAAAGGCTTAGGACAAACAAATAATTCTTGTTTTCTTCAGCAACAGTTCAAAAAAAAGCTGTAAATTAGGATCATAGCAATGGCCAAGTCAAATAATAGGATACCACTCCCATGCTTCCTTCCATCCTTCCCCTTCTCTCCTTCCCTCTTTCCCCCCTTCAGGCATGTTGGGGAATAAATGATCAGTGGCTAATTACTCTTGATAGGGGAGCAGGAATCCTTAGGTTAATGTTTTCAAGCCCAATTGCCAGTAACAGCTGTGGGACTTCTCACAGGATTTTAACCCTTAGTTCACAAAACAAGGTGCTGTAAAAGTCCATCCAGTTCTTATGTGATAACTGCAACTTCACAGTTAAAAGTAATAAGCAGTTTTATGTAATAACCCTAAAGATTTTGCTCAGTAGTTGCATGGTAAAATATTTAAGAATCCATTTCCTATTTTTCTGTGTTTGTAGTAGATGGAGTTTTAATGGGAAAGAAACTAGTAGACATAAAAACTGATTTATCAGTTTTATCTGATTTTGCTGATTTTGAATTTAGGACTGAGTAAAGTTTAAAAAAAAAAGTAATATTGCCATGAAATGATTGTGATTCTTTCCTTAGAAGGGAATGTATGCACACAGCTTTGGGTATGCATTATTTGGGTAGTTCTTAAACCACAGAAGTATTTACACTGAGTTCAGCAGACCCGCTGAAGTATTTGCAACATAAAAATAAAGCACAATGTCCTTGCTGTGACTAGGGCAAGGGAAGTCACATCTGGGTAAGACTCAGAGTTTTCTGCTTGGATAGAAGGGCTCAGCCACGCAGAATTGGACTCTCAGTTTGCAAGACTAAAAAAAAAAAATATTGCTTAAGTGACCTCCAGTCACCTAACATTAGTCAGCTAACAGTTTTAAATTGATTAGTAAATGAATGCTTACCTCTAAGAGTCAGATGAAAATATTCACACTAGCAAAAAAGTCTGCTGAATTCAATAGCAGTACTAAAAATTTAAACCTTAATCCTCTAATGACTGCAAAATCACATAAAAATACAAAAAAGTTCCATTTCAGTAGATAATGGCTCCAATTGGCAGTGAAATAAATTGCCTGTGTGATAGCAGTAAGTGTCCATGTGGATCCCTTTGAAGGAATCCTGTCTTTGTGCATTAAGCCTATGTTTGTGGGAAATAGTGTAATATTTCGTGATAGTATTTGTGGCCTATCTATTCAGCTAGAATATTTACATGGTCTGTAGAACAAGTTGTTGATTCAGTTCAGTTGTGCATTAAGCATGACTTTCAGATGTCCTATTCTTGAATGCATGTTATTGAACTTCAGCATTAAATAACTCCAGTTTAATATTTTATAAGTTGGAACAGAGTTATATATTCTGTATGTGAAGCTACTGCATGAAGACTTTTTTAGATATTAATATTTAAATGCTTGCCACTTCATATCCCCTGCCTATGGCTGAAAGTATGTCTTTTCATGTTGCTGTATCCTGTATCTCAAAAAGCATGACGTAGTTCTGATTCCCCTCCCAAGAAAGTGAACTTTTCAAACTACCAAAGACCCAAAGAATGGCATCAGTGAAGGATTAACAGCATAGAATAGCTTTCAAACAAGTGACTACATAGTTCTTTACACAGGCTGAGTTATACAGACTGCTTATATAGACATTTCCTTTTTACTACAAGACTTATTCTAGTTCCTTTTATTTTTACCTTGAAGGTTGGTGAAATTTTAAACCCTCTGAACTTATTTTCTTCTTCTCTTCTCTTCTCTTCTCTTCTCTTCTCTTCTCTTCTCTTCTCTTCTCTTCTCTTCTCTTCTCTTCTCTTCTCTTCTCTTCTCTTCTCTTCTCTCCAGGTCTGAGAATACGGTTATTCAATTTCTCTCTCAAGCTACTAAGCTGTTTCCTGTACATAGTTCGTGTGCTCCTGGATGATCCTACACAAGGACTTGGATGGTAATGTTTGGGGTTTTTTTTTCCTCATTTCTGCTCTCAAAGCAATATTTAAGTTATAAGAAATACATTATTAAATACATGAAGGAATTGGTTTATGTCTTCCAGATATTTTGGAAGAATTACAAAGCTGCTCTTACATTGTGAATGGAAAAAAGAACTAAAATAACAATATTATTTTTTTTCCCTTAGCCACTAAAATAATCCTGGCTCTCTTCTTAGATACTGTGCATCAGATATAATTGTGCAAACATATATTTTAGATGTATTATCACATGACATTTCTATGTAAAATTGCAAATGTCTCATTCCAAGTTTATGCAACAATTCTTTTCGGATTTTGCTTAAATTACTTAAAACCCCAGATCCCAGAAATGGACAGACAAATATGTGAAACTGAGCTTTCATGCAGATAATATTGATGATCATTTTCTAGCCTTCTGCTTTCTCTAAACACTTCAGAAGAGCAAGACCGAAGGTACATTCTATACTCACAATGATTTATGGATATAACGAATGATGTGGCACAGCCTGAATTGTCAGTATGGTATTCTATATCACCCTTTTTTAAATGTGTTACACAATTAATCACCAAATGTAGAAGAAATTGTAATTTATTTAATCCTGTACTTCTGTTGTATTCATATCCCGGGAATATTGAATCTCCTCATTTTTTAATGCTAATAAGCATCACATTTTATTAACATACTTCCTTTCACTTGATTTGATTCTTTTGTCCTTAAATGCTGAAAGAAACAAAGCACATAAGAAAATACTCAACTTAGGATGACAGAACCAGCAGTCTTCACACAATTTTAGGCAAGGGACAGACAAAGTTTGATTTCTAATTTTAATATTTGGATATCAGTTATATCTAGTAAGAGTAATACCAACGAAAGCTAGTGCACAGGAGAAATACTCTACTTTGCAAGAATGAAATTCAAAGGAAAGAGAGGTTAAGAATATTTGCTTTATTCAGCAGTGCACAAGAGAAGGATATGTGAATAGAAGTAAATAAGAATTTGAGATTTTGAAGTAAAAAATTTTGATTTTTTTTTTTGGTCAAAATTTATGGTGAGAAATTGTAAGTTCTAAAAAAGGGCTGGGAAGAAATTTCCCTGAAGAACGAGACCCATAAAAAACTACTTTTGACTCTACATGTACCTTAGAATGTCTCTTCAATCAGAGGAAACAAACAGTAAAGTTTCCACAAGAAGTTGTGGAGAAGAGGAAATCCATCCTTAGAAATTCAGGCATATTAGCAACTCAGGGACTTAACATTTTCCATCTAATCATGGTTTCTGGCATGTTGCAATTGTTTTATTATGAGACCTCTGGTGAGCCTAGATGAGTCTATTGTGCTGCATGGTTCTATCTGGGTGTGCAGGACAGGTTAGAATATCAGACCTTGTGCCAAATACACTTTTAGATTTATGTGCCACGATGCATATTCATATACATCTGCAGACTGCTGAATGCCTCACACTTCTCCTGGCATGTCCTTCAATCCAAGTGTTTTACAATTCACCAGAGAGTGTATTTATATTTTGTATACATGTTATACCCTTACATGGTGTTGTGGTACATCTAAGAGACTAGTTGGTGTGTTCTGTCTCTGAATAACATTTGCCTGCCTGAGAAGATTCAGGTAAGTCCTTCTGCCTGATTACTAAGGCCCTAATCTTAGAAGCTGTGCCAGACAAACATGCTTGAAATGCATTCTTAAAGATGTGGTGATACGAAAGAAAAAGAGAAAAAGTGATTTCTAGGTGCTGTGTCACAGCCCGATGAAAGAAACTACTCAGTGTGCTGAGAGCGTGGCCACAGAAAATGTTTTCACCTGGTTGATTTTAAAGGACAAATCTGGGAGGAATTCTTTTCATCAGATTTATTTTCTGTTTTTCAGAAGTGCCTGCACAAGTTGGTGTCTTTCATTTACTCCTTCAGGCACAGCGGGTGTACAGGAAAGAGCTTAAGACATAAAGCATCCTTATTAATGGGTACAGTTTAGCATGTCCCACTCAGAGCTGGTACATATACAGTTGTTGCTAATCTGTGGGCTGCAGATCCCTTTATTTTCTGCTGACCTTGCTTGCCAAGGATGAGGAAGGATATATGTCATCATTTACAAATGATATATTCCCACATGCTTATACGACCATGTAAAAGGAAGATCTGTGCCAGCAATTAAAGGCAAGATAACATCATGTATATAATAGCCAATGTTTTTACTTGGGTATCACCAGTTTTGTACTTGAAATACTGCTGCATGCATCTCCAGCCCTCCTCTCATCCTCAAAAGAGGTTAGCAAGTGTAGTTTGCTGCTGTCTTTCCTGTGGAGAATGTGCTCTTTGTATCACCACAGCCTGTCCATGGGATGGGATTTCTGTGGTCTTTGATCTTCAGTATATATTGTGTAATTAGTTCATCTTCACAAAGTATCATTTTGGTTGTCTTGTTTTTAAATTTGAAAAGAAGTCTTCAAAAAATGTAACCTGGAATGCTTCACACTCCTTTATCTACAGGTATGGAACCCATACAGCAGTACTTTCTAAAAGTTACTTTACTTTTAAAAATGCCTGTATTAATTGCCTTGGGTTTCAAACTATTGTACACATTTCATAGAGCACTTAATGATGTAATTAATATTTTCCTCCCATATGTTTTCATGACTGTGTTCCCATACACATTTGCTAATGGAAATGGACTTTGCATGGATGGTATGGCAACTATCAGTAAGGAATTAAACCGGAGTTGTTCCAATCAAAACTACACACCTGGAACAATTGATTGGTGAGTTCTTAAGTTAAAACAGCAACCCAGAAGTCCACAGAATGGTGGGAAGGGAACACAGGAAGACAAATCCATTTCCATCGGGAATGGTGGCATTTTAACATACAGTAGGGATGTTTCTATAAATCTCTAGCCATTACTTACATTTCTGAATGTCCAAACTGCATTTAATATTTTAATTATTTCTCTTAATTGCACAGTGAACTGCTGGGCTGGATGCTGGTGTGGTGTGAGATCTGGGTTCCATCAATGCTGATACCTTGCAGAAATGAAAAAGAATGCCCTTAATTTAAAAAAAACCAAACAAACAATTCTGAGTGGCAGTAAATTATTAACTGGAAATTATTTTGCCATTGAGAGTGTCCCATTCCAGTGGTGCTGTATCAAGTGGCTATTAGCATTGATAGGATTCTTCCAAGATATCACAGCCCCTAAGAGTTAGATAGCATTTAAATCATTATGTAGATAGCAAATTGTTCCCAGAAAAGGATTGTCAGTTTCCCACAGGAACCTAATGATTTGCTGTGGATTAGAAATACAAGACATGTCAATACTCAGTAGGTAACTACTGATTTAAAGTTTTTAATTACTGAGAGTTTTTTTTTCAATAAGTCTGCTCTAATTTCCATTCACATGTACAACTTTTTTTTTTTTTTTTTTGGTCTGAAACACCAGATTATGATTAATTTCATATTTATTTCCTTACTGTAATGACCAGGTCTCCCATTATTTGGGTGAATCGAAGCTTACCTTTATGGGGATTACAGGTAATATGTAAATGACAAATTCAATTATTTTCCATGTAACAATGGCAGATGATATTGATTTGCAGAATTAATAGCAGTGCTAAAGGATACTTGGATTGTTGATATCAGCAAGGAAATCTTGAACACCAAGCATAGCAAAAGCATAAAGATCAGCTGATCTGTTCTGATTCTCCCTGTGAAATGTGGTTTTCCACTAAAAAAACCGTACTACTTAAGCTTCCAGATAGGTTATACCATTATATTCTCTCACCATGATTGGTGCAATGCCAGTGCAATGATTGCACCTCTATGCAATACACAATTTTCTAAGGGAAGAAGCCCTTGAAAATACTGTAGAATATGCACAGTTTGAATAATTTTTGACCTACCAGATTATTAAATTTAATTTTAAAATACTGAGGTTTTTATTTTCTATGCATGCAGTACTTTTCTAAGATGTCTATTTAGTAAGGGTAGGAATTTATTTGGAAATAAAGCCTGAATTTATCTAAAATAGATAATATATCAGCTTTGGATTATTTCCCAAATCATAGCATCTTTTCTTACTTCTAGATAAAGACACTACGCACCCTTCAGAGTTTTCAGCTGTAGGGAGCATTAATTTATAATTTAAAATCCTAAGGCTTGACCTCCATCTTGATGGAATATCCCCATAATACACAATAAAATACAAATACTTTCTGTGCAAAGAACATCAGTAAATTCTTAATATCTATAAAGTAAGATAAGTATTTTGTTTTACTATTTTGATATTTGACTATTTAAATATTTTAAACTATTTAATACATGCACTAACTACATAATCTAATTGGAGGCTGGTAAATCAAGCTCAGCTGCATTTAAATCTTAAAATCAATAATTATTCATCTGTATCATTTTTTTCTGCTTTCAACTTTCTGCATTATACACAGTAAGAAAAACAGTTGCTATTCCAGACATTCATAACATCTTCACAAGAAAGTAAAGAGCTGACTGAGTTTGCTTATTTACAGCTTCTTTCTCTCTCTCTCTCTCTCCCTCTGTCATGTGGGAAGATTTTGGTACTGTTTAGGAATAAATGAAACTCAGAAAAATAACAATATCTAAGCTTCAGGCAAAATGCTCTTAGCTGAGAGAGTTTCAGAGGATTCATGGAAGAGCTATTTCATATAATCTTTTTTTTCATTGTAATGTTAATATCTATTCTCTAGAAGCTGGTATTAATACACATATTTTTTTCACTTCACTTAAGGTGTCTGTGGCTGTAATAAGTCTCTTTGAAACTCTGTTGCTGAGTTATCTAAGCTACAAGGTAAGTACTCTTTGTTACTTTAGGCAGAACTCATTAAAAAATAATGAATTTGGTGTTTCAGTATAAAGTGTATGTACCTGTGCCCATGCTGGTGTACAAGCAGGGAGTTGAGAAAAACACACTTTTCGAGGGTGGCATATTGTCACACAGGCAGCCCTGCTTCCCAAATTTATGAGCAAACTCTTAATATCTAAAGAGTGGAAGTCAGCAATTAAATGCTCATTATTTTCCATTGTAATTTGGAAACACTTTCTCAAAAGTGACCGTGATTTTTCTGACACTGATTTCAAGTTGTGCAATTTTATTTGTCTGTCCAAAATGTATTGGACACAATTATCATTGATTTTAAAGCTGTAGCTACTCAATACATATAATTCAAGGTTTAGCCCTCTAAAACTGGGCCTAGAAAAACTAGTACAAAAAAAACTAGTACTAGAAAAACTAGTAGAAAGACAGTACTTAAAAAAATAAATAAATATCTACATACTTGTGTTATTAATCTCTGTGGTGCTATTGGAATATCTTTTCAAAATGTCTTGAAGTCATTTGATGTGAATACAATGTATTTTTGTATTTGCATTTTCCTTTAAAAGTAATTTTTTCTAATATAATTATTCAGTTTTCTTCATTCCATTTTTTTTCTGCTCTATCTCTGCATTTTTAGTATCTTCAGGAGAAAAACACTAAAAACATTTGAAATCATTTACCAACGAAAATACAAAGATATTTGGTTTCTAAAGCTGAAAATATCTTGGGGGATAATCTTTTTTTTTTTTTTTGTATTATATTTTGTATTACTGACCCTCAGTAGCTATCAGAGCCACTGCTGAATTTAGAGACTTGTATTTCAGTGTGCTTACTGAGTGATTATGGCATAAATGTTTTCCTTAGTGCCCAATAATGCTAAGAGGCTTGCAGTTGTCAGCTGTGTAAGAACTATTCTTCTTAATCCTTGGAGCATATACTATTTAAGGGTTGGGGGTTACAAGTGCAAATCAATTATGGGCAGAAATAGTCCCAAATTTATATCCTGGTAGCAAAACAGTAAAGGGCAATCACAGTTTATGCTGTTCCTGAGTTTATATTTGGGCAGCATTTTCTCCTCATCCATTCTGCTTGTGATTTGTATCAGTTTCAGTGGGTACAAAAGATGAATTCTTGGCAAATCAGCTTCCATGAGAAGTTACTCATCAGTGTGTGATGGATGGCAAGCTCCACTACCCTGATTTGCTGCATATGCCTGTCACAGAAGTTGAGGCAATTTTGTGATTCCACTCCCCTTAAAAGAAAGAACTAAAGGATTAATCTGAGGAACAACAAAATTTGTCAGTCACGTCAATCCACTTGATGCAAACACCTCCTTCCCTCTGGTCCTGTTTTCCTGGTTTTATTTACACCATTCTCTTGAAGCTAAGAATGGTGTTATTTCACCTACTGTAAGGATTTTCTGCACAGCCAAGGTGACCAAAGCTGCCTTGGTTCATGCAAATCTGTGGCAGATTACTTATTTTATGGAAAGATTTTCAAAGCTTTCACCATTTGGGTAACTAACTTCTACAAATCAGAGAATTAGCAAGCGAGAAAACAAGAAAAAGATGGTTGTATTTGCATTGGAGTGCACATTACCAGGATTTCACAAATAATCTGTAAAATGAATAAAGCAGTCATTTGAGAGAATACTCTGAGAGATTGACCCTTCTGATACCTGGTCCATGACATATGAGAAATGATTCAACATGCAGAGCAGTGAGTGCAGAGTAGCATATCATACTACTGTGATACAATGAATTTGCATTTTCATAGCTTTTAAATGAAGAGAAATGCAAAGGATGTAGCACTGTGTTGTGATGCTGATCACTTGGATCCAGCAATGGAAGGTTTACAATCTGCATTCTCAGCCTGAAGTATTACAGGAGGGTTTGTCCTTGGCCAGAATTCTGAAAGATGCCTACATCAAAAACGTCCATTGTCAAAAGTTACCACAGACATCTGGCAAGCCTGCATATGCCTGGTGCTCGGGTACTCTCAGGGCTTTGAGCAGCATCATACATTCTCACTGCAAAAGGCAGTTTTGCAGAACTCATGAGGCATTTATGCATTTCCATGTGGAAGCCAGAATCCTACAGCTGCACACATCCCTAATTACCTGGAGCCCATCCATACTGGCACTTTGCCTGCACAGTTAAATTATGTGACATTTCTTCTCTGTAATGCAGAGGAGGAAACTCGTAACATTAAAAATTAGGAAATTTGTGAAATCACAAAATGGTTCAGTTTGAAAAATCAGATTTGATTTTGATTTTACTTTTCATACAAAACCCTCTCAGTTTGCAGCCTCATGATTTCACTTGAATGTCTGACTCCAACCAATTGCAATTACATGGAAGACAATAATCCCTTTCCCTGAGATATAGTGGCTTCCAGATGTGGGGAGTTAAAAATGGAGAAAGAATTATATATGATATGGAGGTTGTATTTAATTTTCAGTGGCTGTATCAGGTGGTTATTTTTTCAGGGAAGATGAACATGTTATTGCAACTGAAAATATAATGCTCTACTGCAAATTCTTGTAATACTGCCATGGTATGTGTGCTACGTTATTATTGCATTACCTGTGATGGAGTTCTGCTACACAGCATTAGTAAAGCTGTTAGTCGCTGAAGTTCAACTACCTTCCTTTTCTAATATGTGGGTTTTCATCTCAACATTTAATCAGTCACAGCCACTACACAGATTTGGAAAAAAAGTAGAATAATCTCTATCCTCTTCCTAGCAGTAAGCAAATTAAAAGATCAATGCCACCTCACTGAAATATGTGGGAAGACCTCTCATTTCATGGAAGCAAGATCAAGTTCCAAAAAGCCCTGAAGTGTTTTGAAATGTTGCTGGCAGAAACAGAGAACTTGATATTGTAGTCCTAAATCAAATATTAAACACTTGATTTGTTCCTTACTTCCCTCTCCAAAACAGTTGGGAAAGAAAAAATACAAGTAAAGATAAATTATAAATGCAAAGGATTAAAGGAAGGAGATTCAAAGTGTATCTCTTTTACTTGGGGAGTATATTGTGATAAACTGTAGGAAAAAGGATCCACAGTGATCTGTATTCCATATTCACATTTGTCACATGTGTTTAAATCTGAGATGAATGATATTCCTGAATTTCAGGTGTGGGAGAGACTCCCTGTGTTTCATTGGGACATCACATGTATTTCTCGTCAGAAATTTGTTTGTAAGCTGACTGTGACATTGTGGGGTTTTTTTCCTTTTCTTTGAAGGGAAATATCTGGGAACAAATTCTGAGAATACCCTTTCTCCTGGAAATAATTAATGCTGTCCCCTTCATCATCACGGTAAACATATTTGAATTAATACATTTGCACATTGCACTTCTATAGCTGCACAAATACTCTTACTTTTTAAAAAGAAATTTTATTGTAATGTGGATGATGAGTTTGTGCCTATGGGAACATAAATTTGCCAACAATAAGAAGATAGTTTGCTGCTGGAGTAAAGTCATGCAGATAACTTTCCACTTCTTTCATGGGCACAATCAAAACCAAAACCCTCTAACTCCAACTACAGCTCAATCAATAAAATAAACCAGATGGTTGTAGAAATATAAGAATCACTCATGTCTGCAGTGAAAACTGACTGTGTTCCTATTTTATCTAATTATCTTGCATGTGGCAAATCACAAAGGAAGACAAAAATGTTGTTTAAAGCCAAATCTCATGCTAGAAACACATTAATAGTAAGTATTTTTTCCAAGTGTTTCATGGCTGCTTGAATAGTAAAGCTCTATTTCTCATCAGAAAAGCTTCTAATGAATTTGTTAATTCTTCTTGCAGATTTTCTGGCCAGTCCTAAGAAACCTGTTTATTCCTGTATTTTTAAATTGCTGGCTGGCAAAGCATGCTTTAGAAAATATGATTGTAAGTATGCAAAGGAAATAGATATTCTAGAGTTGTGGGTTTTTTTGTATATTGTCTTTAGTGGGATTTTGGCAGTACAATCTAACCCTAACAGGAAGCTAACCAGATGTGTATTTAGTTTATCCAAATGGTCAAACATCACTAAACTGCTTTCTGCATCAAAATTAGAAAAAAAAGTAAGACGTGAAACGAAATCTCAATTAGTATAAATTGTTACTGTGCCAACACAGGAAATGGCAGTGGATGGTTCTTTTGCTACTCTGCCATTCATACACAATTGCAGGGAACTCAACTGTTAGGCCATAATTGGGCCTTGCAGCCTGTAATTTGTAAGCTAGACATGAGCAGACCTCAAGGCAGCTTGCAATAGGATCAGAATTGTGCTGGGATGAACAAAGAAGTACTTAAATAACCACAGAATCACAGCTGGCGCTTCTGCACCTTCTATATTATCAGCAAACTCATAAATGCATTTGGGTGACTGCATTGCTATCAGGGTACTGCATAATTCCTCTACAAAATCAGATCCTGACTTATTAGTTGAAAACCAAAAATAACACCTATTTTCCATTCCTACAGAATGATCTTCATCGGGCCATCCAACGCACACAGTCTGCAATGTTTAACCAAGTCCTCATTTTAATATCTACCTTACTATGTCTCATCTTCACTTGGTAAGTGGCCAAATCCCCTCTGTTTTTATTATACCTGTTGGCTTGCCTGGTGGAAACCATGCAATGAAATAAGAAGGGTGAAACACTTCAGTGAAAGTGTTAACTATCACCTGTACTGCTGGGCTGTGGATGCACTGGCTTTGGAAACAGAATGTGCATGCATGGGAAAAGGAATCCCCACTCTAAGGAAGGAAATACAGATGATGCAAAAACACAGGATAAAGCAGGGGGAGTTTTACATATGTACCAAGAGTGCAGCCTCAGCAGAGAAGTCACTCACATGTGAAGAGTACCAGCAGAAGGATATTGACCCACACCAAGGTCACCTTCCTCTGTCTGCTGGGACAGAGAAGAATATGCCATA
This sequence comes from Motacilla alba alba, assembly GCF_015832195.1. Lineage (NCBI taxonomy): Eukaryota > Metazoa > Chordata > Aves > Passeriformes > Motacillidae > Motacilla > Motacilla alba. The sequence continues at coordinate 22,425,934 of NC_052023.1, forward strand.
ACACTTTGACCAAATCAAATTCCCCTAAGGATAGCTGTTAATAATCCAGATCACAGACAGTGTAGAATGTGTTAATCTAGAGTACTGATGGTACTGGATGGTAGGTTCAAACAGCCAAAATGTATTACTCTGAAGAATGTTTTGCTGCGAGACCTGAAAAACTTGAATTTACATCCACAGGAAACACCACTCCATTGCCCCATGTTTACACTGTGCCAGAGTGATATGGTGTTAGCCAGGGCTGGAGATGAAGGAGACTACATGATTAGTCTGGCTATACAGTAGCTCTGCAGTTTACTTAACGTACAGAACATTCTCCTCAGTGGTGCCTGAGAATTGAGAATCATACTCAGGGGAAATACAGGGCTGTGTACAGTGTGATACAAGCTGGTGTCCTAGAGGACAGTGAAGAGAGAAGATGGTTCTGTGTGGAGAGGCTAAATCACCTGTGTTTGTTTTGCCAGACAAGATGCCTTTAGGTCAGCACATTGATAAAGTTTGGTGTGTCATTTTGGAGACAGTAATTAGATTTTCTCTTACTTTATTTCTCTAGCTTGCTTTTCTGATAGTCACTGTTATGTGCTGCCTAACCCTTTTGGTAGTAAGTAACATAGCACACGGCTTTTTAGAGGAGAAGTTCGCTCTAGACAGGCTAAATGAATGGTCCAATTTTACCCTTTGTCTTAGGGCCACACACCTGCTTAATAATTAGTGCTGCCTGTTCCAGACAATAATGAATTTTTGTGATATTTAATCTCCTATTGAACATTATGTAATTTTAAACGCTTAAGGACTTGAACATTTTTAATTTTGCTTTTTAGTTTTTTACAATACAAGGTGCTATTGAGTAAATATTCCCTCACCTTTTTTACCTACCTACTTCAATATTTTACTGAAATGCTGCACAAATTATGTATCCTGCTCACCAACAGGCATTGTGGTAACTGACAGTAAAACATGCAGGAAGTGGCAAGCTCACCTGTAATTATGGCTGGGCTCAACAGCTGCAGATACTACTTCATTATAGTTCATTATTTATTGACCTAGGACTGACCCTGCTAGACTTGAAAATAAGCTAAATGAGATGAAGACACCCAGTAATGCAGTAACTAAGGAAACAAAGCACTTTTTGACTGGGAATAGTAGTTCAAACATCTGCAGCTTCTCTAAGACTGGAATTATGTTTCAAGTGATTGTTACTCTTGTCTATGTGAACACACATAATGGCATTTTTACACATTCTTTCTTTATACTACTGATTATATATTTAAAATACCCCACAAAAACCTCTATAAACAATCCAAATCAATTAACTTAGATTCTTTGATTATGTTACATCTATGGCGAATTTGAGGGAGAGTTTAATTTTATAGACATCATTTAGAGCTTGTATGAGTTCCTTCCTGCTGCAGGAGGACCCAGGTCCATTGCTGGAATCTGTCCACCTAAAAGTGCCTTTCACCAGACTGATCTTTCATGTTTTCTGCAAAGGCAGGCAGTACCCAGGTCAGTACCCCCAAACACGTTTGGGAGCAGCACTGGCACAACACACAAAACTTTTCAGTCATCACCAGTCTGTTCTCATAAGCGTGCTTTGGTTCCATTTAGAAACACTGCCCTGCTCCATGTAGTGCCATGGCTCCAGTAAAGCAAAATTACTAAGCCTGGATTAGTACAGTGCCTTCAGTAGCACAGCACTTTCCCATTAGATGATGAGGGACATGTTCACGGTATGCTTTTGGCACCTCTGATACCTGCCCTCATCGAGCCTCCCTGCTGACACTCAGGCCCTGGGTGGATTAAATTGAAACCCCACAGCCCCCTTGGCTCCTGCTTGCCAGGCTTGTGCCATCTGCTGCAAGAGCAACATCAGCACTTGTGAAGCCAGTATAGCTTTAAAACACAGGGTTTTCTGTTCAAAGCCACCTTTTTTTGGCAGACACATAGACAGAGATGGAATGGAGCTTTTTATGGGAATTACACGATTTTATAAGATGGTATGAAGCCCAGAAAGATTCCTCATTGGCTTTGTTCCTGTCTGCATATAATAAGAATTTTCAAAATAACTTTACCATAACTAGCAGGAAACCCACAGAAAATGAATTTCACCTCGTGCATCATCTGTAAAGCCATAATTTACATCTTCACATCAGAATCTTATAAGTAGTGGTTACACAGATAGGCACATGCCAGCTTATGTCTTACAACTCAGGTGAAAGCTTTCCAATGAAAAATAATAAAAAAATAAAGTTATCTGAGGTTACAACTGATAGGCTAATCTCACAGTTTTTAGATACCATTGTTCAAGCTGTCCTTTGCATTCAGAGTACAGTAGAAAAAGGCTTCTTCTGTGTTTTTGTATAGAGCTGACAATTTTCAATGTTATAACAGCACAAACAGTAATCACAACAAAATTTATGCTCTACTCCACTCTTTCCTCTACTCCACTCTTTGGTCTTTAGTGATAATCGTTTATGAGTGTGGGGGTGGAACTCATTTGCAGGTCAGTAAATCTATAAGAGCATTTTCACATATCTGTAATTCATAGATTACATACAAGCGTTGGTTTTTTTTCCTCTTATTTCCTGACTTCAAAGATAGATTAGGCTGTCCAATGATTTTCTTTCTTTAAACATCTCAGTGGCCTTGTCACCAGAGCAATTTTACATCTACTAAAACATGTGTGCTCCAATATGACAGACTGTTCAGCAGTTACTATTGAGACTTCTAGCAAGAGTTATAGACCTAGTCATAATATGTGTTGTGTCATTAAGCTAATGGATGTTTGCACTTGTTTGTCAAATGGAATACTAATTATTTCTGTAAACTGTACAAGAAGACAAATAACAGTGAATGAGTATTTCAGGCATCTTTCTGTGACACAGTGAATCATCTATTAAAAGTTATTTTGAATTTTAAAGCAGTGTTAGTAATATATCACCAGTGTAGAGTGATTAGCTTGTGAAGGAGGTGGCTACAAATTCTTTGAGATGGACAGTTCTACAGTTATTTTTTCATACTCAAACCTGCCCAAACTTTGCTTACGCTTTCATGGAAAGCTCACTGAGGTCAGTCTTAACATTTTTTACACTTCAATGCTTTCAGCATCAGAAAATAAGGATGTTTCCACACAGTAACTTACAGAATACCTGTAGAATGCCAGTTCTGTAGCCTCAATGGCAGTTATCCACTCACAGTTCTCATCCAGAGGGAGCAGTAGGAGTAAGTTGCTTGAAATGATGAAGACAAATCCCAGCAATTGATCTAGTCCAAACAAGACAAGTCAAGACCTTATGGTTTGGAACAATGTGTCCAAATTCCAAATGTGTCCAGAGAAGAAAAACCACCCAACCAAGAAAGGATTAATCACAGAAGACTTTAGAGAGATAAAGGTATCTCAGTGGTCCAGTTTCCTTTATTATGAGGATGTAGATATAAACATCTGAGAAGGTTATCTGAAGGGAGCTAAATCACCCCGTGGAGGTCTTGACTTCACCTTTCTGTGTTGATTTTGACAAGAGCCTACAATGGCAGTTATCCAAGAAAGATGCCTAGCCTTAAGTAGGATGAAAAGTGTTGGTGGATTATGTAATGTAAAATAAAATGTGGATTTTTGGGTCTGCAGTTATTTCTGTGATATGTTTTGTTGTACATCAGTCTCAGTGTTCAGGACCAGTCTCAGTTTGATTGAGAGAGATTTTCTGTGTATCAGGACAGCACAAGATAAGACTGGGCTTCTGCCTTTCACAATCCAATTATTCTAAAGTATTAAAGCATGTGAAGTTTCAGGAGCTAACAGAATAAACAAGAGTTTCAAAATTTAAATCCCAGAATATTATACAGCATTAATTGAAAGTTTTAAGTAACTGTAAATAATTCAAAATTAGTTATCCAGCTATTACAAGAATCCCACAAAGCACTGAGCTAATAGCAGTGGTACTTTTCTTTCTCTGAAAAAAGCAGATCTGTCAGGAACCTGTATGTTTGAAACACAGCATCTCTGTTTTCTGTTTTGAAGTATTCCAATGCAGTGCTCTCCAAACATCAGCAAGTAGATCTAGAAGTAGGGCAGTGGCACATGCAGTACCTTCCACATCCATTGGACCAATCCCACCCTCCCCCTGTCCTGCTGCTCAGTTCCTGGAACCAGGGCAGCCTGGATGGTGCTTTCTCTGTGCATGTGTGCAATGAAGATTGAGGTCGAGTTCAGACACTGCTTTAACACTTCCTTAAGTGAGGGGACGATGAAAAGGCTGTGCAGCTCCTGGGAGGTCAACAGCAAAGCACTTCCTAAATATATCCACTTGTTATTTGTGAGCAAATAATCTATAAATTCAACTAGAGTTGATGTGAAATACTGCCTTCTGGGAAGAATGGTGTGCCTGAACTCAAGGCCAACATTCTCATGAGCTTTGGTAGGAGGAACACTTATTGAATACAGAGTTTATCTCTTTGAGGTACAGAAGTTTCTAAGGTGGCTTTGCTGAAATCTGCTGTATGAGACACATGCAAAAACAGTGTTGCCAAAAATAGTTGCCAATTTTGATTATTTAAATGAAAGAAATTCAGATAAAACTCTTAGAGTTTCTTTTGGAATTTATGGGATAGCCACACTTCTTTCATCTTTGCTAGCACTGGGATCCATTTGCTTACATGCCTATGATTAGTACTTAAGTGGTCAAGGCTTTTTAAAAGGTGAGCAAATGTAACAGAAAATTGCCATGAAAGAATGAAATAAACCCCACAATTGTTTCTTTGATTAGTGCCTTTTCATATGTTTTGCAAATATTGCATTGTGACGAAACAGCAATATTACCATATACAATTTTCTTTTTTGGTAGCTCTGTATTTGTAATAATACAATTGAAAAATGTTTTTGCATATTTAAGTTCAAGAGTTCAGATCTGAAAAAAGCATGTGGGTGATTAGTGCTTTTGAGGAGTGTTGCTAAAGATTGTAGGATAAGGATGTATGCTGGTTGGCTGTTTGTGAAAGGCAGATCAGAAATCACGTATTACAGGGAGAGCAGAAGTATTGAAGCTCAATCAGAAGACTTTTTGGCTACCCATCAAAGACAGTTTCTATGGAAACCTAGATAATTATACAGTGATTTTCATGCTATTTTAGTTATTAATTTGGTAGTGACATAATATTTCCTTTGTTAATCTTTTTATATGTTTCTACATAGTTATTTCTAAAGTAATTAGGTCAGCATCTTTCCCATGGCTCATGCAGGGAATTCTCTGTGCCACTGATGTAATGGAATATTTAAAACTAGACACAGACACCAGCAATATTAATAACAATTTAAATAGTCTATTTACTGTGATCTGTGGAAAAAAGTCATAAAGGTTAGAAGGTTCAATCTCAATTATCATCTTAGTGTGAGAGATACATTTGTAGTCATCTTGTTTGCTTAAAATAAAAAATAATCAGACCAAATAATAGCTCAGAAAGCTGCCTTCACAAAGCCTCTCTTAAATGGAGTATCAACAACATTATTTATAAACAAATTTTCCTATTTGGAATATATATATATGGGGGGGGATAGAATAGAGATGGTATAGAAAGTAATCTTACCCCTAAAGAGCTGCAGCTGAGCCAATTATCAGAAATGAGGAGAAGGCCTAACTTCAACAGGCCACAGCTGTAACTAATCAGGAGCTATAAAAGAGTGGGTTGGTTTGTTAAGAGAACATGCTCTGGAGTAGGAAGGGAACTGGAGTCAGTCAGAAGGGTGTGCTTGGAGGAGCTGCTCACCAGAAAACACTGAAAAGGTATGAAACTTTTATAATAAAGAGCTGATAGTATAAAATTCCTGTTACGTATATGCATATATGACAACATATATTGAAATATTAAATTAAGCAATTAAACAGTGTGATTGAGAGATTTCTCTTCTTTGATTTCACCCTGGAAAAAGTCAGCTTCATGTGCTTGTGATCTTTTCAAGCTACAAACTTTGCTAATTTGACTGGGTTGCAGGTCACTTGTTAATCTGAAAATCAGTAGTTCCAAAGTGAATGTAGGTAAAGGCGGGTAAAGTTAAATTTGTATAAATTTGAAAGGCAAAATTATCCGCATGTTTTGTTCTCTGTTGTAGCACACAGTATCTGGGTATTTCAGTAGAATACAGTGTGTACCTTTACATTATAGGTCAGGTGAATCATCCTTTAACAATTAATGTAATTGCAATTTCACAGTCTGTTCTGTGTATAGTATATTCTATAAATCAATATTTTAAATTGACACTGGGAAGAATTTTCAGCCTCTCTTGCAAGGCCTTTATTCTTGATGGGAATCAGACATTGAAGTACTTACTTACCTTTCTGAAAGTTCCAGCCTCTATCCTCTGAAGCATTTTTATCTTTCTCTTCTAATAATTTTTAATACCATGTGAAGTACTGAAACTTCAGTAAACAGAATATGCATATTTAAGGAGAGTGCAAATCATATATTCAAAACCAAGTGCCTGCCCAAGAAGGAGATAAAATGTCACTCAGGCTCTTTCCCAATATTTTCTCCCAATAACTTTCATGGAATGTAAAAATCTCTCTCAAATAAGAAGTGCTGCTAATATTTGCATCAATAATCTTGACAACATTTAATAAAAGATGCATTGAGAATATTAGGGAGTCACAATATTTTTGAAAACATTATGGACTCTGAATATGCAATTGGGAGAATTTCAGCTTTTATTATCATGACATTTTGCAATAGAGTAATAATATTAACAGATACCATGACAAACAGAGCTTGTCCTGGCAGCAGAGACCAATTACCATTACAAATGGAGGGGAAAAAAGCAAATGATTTTGAGTCATATAACATTTGGACTGTTAGAAATACAGTTCTAAGACTGCATCTCTATGGTGTCCTTTCCCCAGCAATCGTATTTTGAATTCTGTGAGAGATAATAAAATCAAGGTTATTGCTAGTATTAACTAATTATGGTTGCCAACACGTGTAAAACAACATGAAAAGTTCCTCGAAGTTGGTCTAAATGCATTCCTATCCTTGTTCCTTTGCAGGAACAAAGCATAAAATAGAGTGACTTTGAGGAATATGTAATGTCTCAGTAAAATGAAAAAATGAAATTTAGCAAAATGTGCTTTCTGTGTCATAAAATGGGGTTTGGAGAAAATCTAGAAGTGATTGTCCAAAGAGCAAGGATAAATAAGGAATAACAAAGAAAAATAGAATGCTATATTCCATCAAAAAACCCCAAACAGTTACTGTATTTTAATATGTGCAATATGCATTTGAGATGTGCATGTCTTCAAAATTATCAACACTTGACAAAGATTCACAGGAAAAATGCAGGCAGATGAAAGGATCTGACATAGGGAGCCAGGGAGGTGAATTGAGCACACATGCTGATTATTAGGGTATAGGTTTTCTAGTTGGCTTTCCATTGGTTTATAAGCACAAAAGCTTGTAAATAGATCCCTTATGTGAAAATGTAAATGTTACACATGCAAAAGATGTTTGTTACCTTCAGAACAAGGCTGACAAGAATAACTTCTGGAAAATAAAATGCTGGAATGAAAGTTGATCTGGAGTGTAACCAGAGTCTGCAGGATGTGAAACATTGTATGATCATACCAGCAAAATAAACCTTAGGTTTTGGGAAGACTTAAAAGCAGGTAAAATTCCCCTTAAAGGGTCAATTTGATATACACAATAAGTGTTAGAACCTTCAGTCTTCCATCTCCTTCCTGACAGGAAGGCATTATGTTTCATAAGCTTCATTTTTTCTTTGCAGTCAAAAGAAAAACCTGATACTCACATGCTGTCTTTAAAAATATTCTATCATTTTAGACAGTAGCAAATAGAATGCCAAGTGTAACAATGGTGAGTAATTATGTTGAGAATGTTCATGGTAAATACTTCACCATTCAGTTGCTGGCATCAAACCATCATCACTCACAATTCCTGGCTCAAAAATGAAGTTGTCATTAGCATGCAGCCTTGAAAAAATAAATATATCTTTCATTGACTGATTTATTAGGCTGACAAACTATTTATTTTACTTTATAAAGATTTGGTGTTTGTAGTGGTTTATCATAACACATGTAACTGTGTTATCAGATGCCATCAGTTATTCTGGTTCTCCAGTGGTGATTTGGGATCAGCATAACTCTTCAGTGCTTTGTTTACTTTTGTTGTATGTTTCACATTCCAACTTTGTTTTCAGGGTGTGAAGTTAGGCAAAGTTCCTATTTCTCAAATCAGAAAGAGAAGAGTTAAAAAAGTTGTTTGATAGACCTTTGGCCATGTGAACAGAACTTGACACCAGCCTCCAGGAGCTATTCACTCACTCTGTGTCTGTATTAAGCATAATTTTTGGCATGTCGAAAGCACATCTCAGAGGCTTTAGCAGAGATCAGGCTGTGATACAAGATCATCTAAAAAGAAGGATTTTAATGCACTTACAATGGTTTTTAAAAGGAAACAATCACATCTAAAATGCATTTAAAAATCTATTCTGTATAGTTGATATTCTGCTAGAAATTACTACAATGTTTAGACAGATGTTTTTCAAAGAAGTGAAGAGTAGAGGCACAGTCAGCCATAGAGTATCACACTTGGGTGATAAATACACATGAAACAGTAGTTTGTAGGTATAGACCCTTTTGGGTATAATCCAAATAAACAACACTGATTATTGAGTTCTGTACTTCCACTAGCAATTAAAACCTCCTAAAAAAGTTAAAAATAGTAAATTAGTTGTTATCTCAACCTCAGTAAAATAGCTAACTGTACTTATAAAAGGGACTCGGGTATATCACTAAAGCTGAACATATGCCCCTGTTCTTTGCACAAACACAGCTGTATTTTTTCACATTTCTGCAAGTTGTGCATTTCTGCCATATAGAAGTGTATATTAGAGTGGAAGTGCCTGAGTCACAGCAATAAGGAGCTAAAAATAATCTGTGTTCATTAGTAAAAAACTGAAGACCAAGCCATGGGTTGACTTTGTAGACTGCAAATGTAACAACAGGCATGAAATGTGATTGTCAGTTCCTCTGGGCACAGAACACTGTGATGACCCTGCATAGCAAGCAGGGCATTCCCTCCTGCTGAAGGGGTAGGGGATCACACCAGAGACAAAGACAAGGCTGTTTAAAGGTACCCAATACATTACAGTCTGCTGGAACTGCAGGCTTTGTTCAGAACTAAACTCTTTGTGGCATTCCAGTTACTCTTTTTTTATATTTTATGTCATTATTACCATTGGCTTTTGTACGTGCCAAGCCTTAGTCAACTGCTAAGAATGAGCACTTAATCTGTCTTTTGGTTTAAATATTTTGCAAGTTTCTTTTCATTAGAGATGAGCAGAGGAAAAACAAGTAAATGCAAATATCTTATGCAAAGAAGTTAAAAATAAAGTTACTGATGAGAGGGCACAGCTACATATGGGCATGTACTTGCATTTACTAAAATTGGATAAATCACAGAATATTTCAAGTTGGAAGGAACCCATCATCAAGTCTAACTCCCTGCTCCTACAGGTTTACCTAAAACTAAATCATATGACTAAAAGCTTTGTCCAGATGGTTCTTGAACTCTGACAGGCTTGGTGCCAGGACCACTTCCTAGGGAAGCCTGTTGCAGTGCCCAAACACCCTCTCAGTAAAGAAATTTACTTCTGTTTTCCCTCTCCCTGTGGCAAAAAGAATGACTGTGGGTCATCTTTTAACTGTACTCCTTCACTTGGTCTCTTTTTATTCACTAATATTCTAAAACTATAAAAGAAAAATGCACAAAATATTCAGCCAACTTTAAGGCAAATATGAAATGCTACCTCTTGAATATTCAGAGTGAAAGTCTAATTTTATGAGTTGTAGTGTGTGTGTTTGTAGTAAGAATAAAATCTTCCTGAATATTCTCCATGGACAAAGCAATCAAGGGGAAAACATGCCAGACAAAACACAGCAGAGATTATAGAATATGCTGTCAGTCCTGGCAGGGACAGTGATCTTCCTCCTTCTTCCTCCCTGCCTTCATCTCTCTGGTGTTCTGATCATTAATCCCATTTTCCTGGCTGCTGGATGAAGTTCCCCTTCTCACTCAAGTGTCTCCTGTTTTTTGGTTGTTATGACACCACCTGTGCCCTTGTTTTAGATTATGAGTATTAATCATGTACACCATTTTTTTTTTTCCTAAACATGCTTGTGTTTCTTAAACAGTTAAACCTCGCATTTCAAGAGTCTTGTGAGGTTTTGGATTTCAGTGATTTTTAAAAAGAGTAATACGTATAGATCCATTTGAATTTCAGCCAAAGAAATTATTAGACTTGGAAATTTTTCTTCAAGCAAGCACATTGTCAAAACAGGTGTCCCAAAGAAAATTTCTCTGACTTTCAGAAAACTCTTTAAGTATTATAAGTTCAGGATTTTTCACTCAACTAAAACATTTCATTGAAATCACCAGATTTCAATGGAAACCAGTGTCAGCAGTAGTGAGGAGCAGGAGGAAAATGATTATGGTAAAATCCCGGGGCTTGCTGATCAAACTGAATAAAACACAGAGTTCAAGGTGTACAAGCCCTCTGGCTCATGGCTAAAAGAATTGCTGGGTTTCTAAGCAGGAACTCAAACCATAGAGGAGTCTACCCTGTAATGCATGACAGAATATATGGCTTTTATCTCTTCACAGATTATCTCCTGTAATTTTCACCCCATTACACAACCTCTATTTAACACTTCCCCTCTTTCTGGTGTTTTAGCAAACCTAAGCATTAAGTCTGGTGCTTAATTGTATCTTTTTCACAGGCCAATTGTTTCCTTGGTCACTGTCCAAAGGGTTGTCTCTAGCTAAGACTGTAGGTCAACAAGGAGGTGACTGAAATAAAAATACCTTTCCAGAAGGATCACAAACCAGGAAAATTTATTTATGTGGCACATATTTTCATGTGTGCTCCTATTTTTTTTAATAACAATTCATTATGAAATAGAAGAGCCAAAGCATACCATTTGAGTGTTTTAAAAAACCCAGGCTATGTCTTAGATGACATTGCAGTTTCCATACACCCCCTTTGTATCTTGTACTCTGCAGTGAACTTTCTGCTCATCAGGAATCTGCAGACAGTGTTCTAAATGGACAGACTGGGTATATCAGTGCACTTTTCTTGGGTCTGCCCATACAGCCACCCCTCTAAGCAGCTGTGTGGACACTCCCCTTGCAAAGCAGCAGCACAGCAAATGCTTCCATTTAGCTCACTGCCTGCTTGAACTATCTTTGCCTTAAGACTGTCATGGAATCTAGCAGCTACGTTGAGAACAAACTAAACACACATGCGGAGGGTTTACTTTTGTAGCCCAGATCCAGCAAAGGTTGCTGGCAAGCTGCAGAGCTCTCTCTGTAATTATTGGCCAGATTTTCTATTTCTAATATTGACAGGGAGGTTACAGATCTGACAGTAACTGGTGGCCTTTGTTCTTTCCTGTGCAGGTGACCTCACTGATAGAGGTACCAACACTTAGAACACCTAGGCACATGAAAGAAGCTTAAATAATACCAAATTTGTGCATGTAACAGCCAATATATCGAAGGGAAACACTCGCCATGAGAACAAAGACCATTGATGAGTCAGTGTTCACAGGGCATCTTGAAATGCAAGAAATATACACCACTGTCCTCATGTGATCTGACTACAGCCTTTTATCTTAAACACTCTTTCTATATTTAGTTTCCAGAAGGGAGGCCAATAGAAAGTTTCCCATTGCCCAAAGTCTCTGGAAATTTAGGCTGGAAAGAAAAATACCGCTTGTGAGCTTTCCAAAGGGCTGCATGCCTCATGGCTGTGATTAAAGGAGATAAGACAAGAGGCATTTGATTTGAGCCACTTGCAAGTTTTAGACCACTCCAGCCTGTATTTGTTTCTGGTTTGAGTTTCACAGCAGGATAAGCGCTGCAAGAAAGTCCATTCTTCCTGAATATTACTTACCTGTTATTCTCTAAGAAATTCTTTTGTTTATGGTGCTAGAGACCATAAAATGTTGCAGCTGGAGTAAGGTAACTCTGGCTTGCCCTGAAGCAGTTGTTTCAGTAGCAGCAATGAGAGCAGCAAAAAGAAGTTGCACTCAAAGTGCAGCCAGATGAAAGGCTGTCGAGGAGATGTAAAAATGGATATCATTGTAAGGACGATACATGAATATCCTTAAAAATCAAATGAAAATGCAAAATCTGATAAGGAGAGAATTTTGACTTAACAATAAAATTAAATTCATTTGTCATTAAAATATGCCATGACTTGAGTCAGGTTGAAAATTAACAAAAGGTTTCTGTCAGTAGCTAACAGAATATTCTACATGCTGGGTTAGCTTTTTCTTATGCACATTTAACAAATACTCAGATAATGAATCTTTCAATTGTTAGTTCAGTTTGATTGAGGGAGTGTGGGTGGTTTGCATAACAACTGTTACACCATAAGAGTGTTTCAAAACTATTGCAAGAAACATTAAACATGATGTTCTAAAGCATAACATATCGGGTGTATTAAATTAGAGGTTTGCATTTGAATTTTCCAGCACAACACATATAATTTTTGAATATTATAAATAGATTACTTAATTATTCTTCTAAGGAGGGATAGGTAAAGAATGTCACCTAATTCTGTAGCACTCTGCAGGTGAGGAGTATCTGGTGGTTAAGTAGTGACTGCACGATTGTTTCCTGAGTAGTTCCTGACTCCTTGTGTGAGCAGACCAGATCAGGCTCCAGCAGGCTCTTGGCTGCCACAGTGTTGACACACTGTAGCTGGGCTGCCAGAATTTACTTTGTTTACCATCAAAGCTCTGGGGCAGACTGAAAGCACACACATACAGGTGCTCCTTTGAGCTTAGAGGCTGAAGTGTGGACAGACCTGCCTGTGGAAACACACTGAGCTGAAGGCTGCCCACAGAGGGACCCTGCTTGTGCAGTCTCAGTGACCAGAGCTCCTTAATTGCAGCTCCACTTCTTGTCCCTCTAAAGGCAGCAGCAGGAGTAGAAAGGTTCTCACTCAGAGTCAACAAATATTTATATACACTTGGTAATTTCATAATACCCTATTCTGCTTAACAAGATGTTCTGTAGTTGCTGGAAGTCACATGAGTTCCTTGGGGGAGAGTTTATTTTTATAAGTTGGGCTTTTGCAACCAGTAGCTGCATATAATGTTCTGATCTTTGGGGAAGGAAAAGGCTTATAAAGGACACCATGGGTAAGTAATAATCATATCATCAAACATCATAATTTGGGATAAAGATAAAATTGGAAGACAAACAAAAAATGACCTTTCCATCTGAAGAGAAAGTCTGAATTAATTTCTGACATGGTGGCATTGTTGTGTAGTGAAAGTAAATTCATTGCCCTTACCTCAACTTGTGTTCCAAGTCCCACAGAACTGAAAAGTTTGATTCAAAGCCTGCTGAATTAATCCAAGTCTTCCCCTTCCATATTGTGATTCTGAAAAAAATAAAAGGGACAGTGTTGTATGAAAATAAATGCTGGTCTCTGAAAAAAACATATCTGGAAAAGTAGATTTATGTTGAATTGTCAGCTGAAGTGACATTGGCGTTGCAAAAATGTCTGAGATTGTCACAACTTTTGTCCATTAATAGTAAGAAACCACCATGTCCAAGTATCTGTTTTGTCCTGTCAGGGAATACCTTGCAGCTTATCTACTGCATTTGTTGGATCAGTTGTTGCCAACTAAGAGCAGCAAGGGAATTTTTCTACCTATTTACTTTAAAGGCAGCATGACAACCTTCATCTTTCCAGTCAGCAGTTCTCCTTCATTTCTTTCACTGTCTTGTATGTAATTAATATTTTCTTTGTCATGAAATTCAGTAATTCCTACAGCTTTAAAGTCTTGTGTGGAATGACAGGTGAAAATAGCAACTTTTCATTGCAATACTTAAATTTGATATATTTACATTATATATTGTACCAAATTCTGTCACATTAACTTGATGAAAATTGTACATCTACTTAAACTAGTGTTTGGTTTTTTTTCCTATTTTCATGTTTATGGAAAATTGCTTTTAGAAAATAAATTAGAAAAAACCTGCTGCTTTTAGGAAATACCTGAGAAGAGGCACAAGGCTTGGAAAAAAATTGAGGCATTTGGTTTTTAGCAAGTTAAAACCTCATCTTCAGGGCTTTTGGATGGGATTAGCATTTTATTATTAGTCAAAGTATTTTGTGATTGTTGCTTCACTCTTTTACTTGCTGCAGTTTCTGCATATCCCTTGTTCTTTTTGTTTGCCTCTTCATTATTTACACAAGAGTCAGGCTTTCCGTCAGAAAGCATCAGGTTTTTAGGTCACAGGTAGGGTGATTACCAACACCTTCACATTCTGCATGTATTGTCACTCAGAAGTCAACAGACAGTATTTCCATATGCATCTGATAGAGGGAATGAAAAAGAAATGCACTTTATTGTCACTCCAGTTAAATTAGCATTCAGCCTGGAGTTTGTGAAAATTGCATGTCTAATGATCATATGAATACTAACTCTCCACACTGAGCATTGCTGTTCCATAATGTCTAATTTTAAAATATGGGACAAAACTGCATCTGGCTCTACATGATGTTCCAGAGAAGACTGAACACCCCACAGAGACAATTTCTAGTATGAAAAACTGTTTTTCTCTGTAAAAAGCAGGGCATTCTCCAAATACAGCATTAGTCCCAGCACCATTTTCATTTCAAGGATTTAAGACTGGCACCAGCTTAATATTAACATCTTTGGCAAGTAGTGAGCACCTTTTGCCAATTTTAAGGACCTCTATAAATTTATCAGACTTTTATGAGGTATTACATCTTCTAGCGTGAGACTGAAGAATGGAATGTTCTATAGGTACATTTTATTTTGGTGTAGAGATTGAGGAAGTTTCCTTAAGCAGTTACAGTCACTTTAGTGGTAAAACGTGTCTCAAATGCTTGTCTGTATTTCCTGGAAGTCAACATGGTCCTTTTATTCAGCATTTCACTGTATTTGTACTTTACCCATGAATATTTGCTAGAGTTAGTGGTCTGTCAACAATTTTGTTGACTGGTAGTTCATTCCAATTTTTCTCATAAAGAAAAAAAAATCTGCAATAGTAGGCTCATAAATTGTTAAAATAACATTTACAACTATTGGCAGTATAGGAAAATCAAATAATGAGAGTTTAATTTCTAATTTTTTTCTAGCATCACAATTCTCTGGGAGGATATGAGGAAATTGTTCAGAGTTTTAGATGTGAAAAACCTATGAGATCCTTGCTTAAGCAGGATTGCTACTCTTGTGAGTTAGTTCAGGTGTAGATTCTGTAGTACAGAAGCACTGGGCCTTTGCCACAGAATCACACTGAATCTGATAGAAGGGATCCATGTTGATTTCAACACATTCATTAGCTAGTCCCTTCAGCCAGCTGCTGCAAGCATGGCAAAGCAATTACACAAGGTGGAGCTCAAAGGTACAGGTCCAAAGGAAAGTGCTGGCAATTGCTGCCTAATCCTCAGCACACAGAAGCAGCTCTGACTTTTGGCTCAGCCTCTGATGCATTATTTTAGACCTCAAGAAGCTGTATGTGTAAACAATAATTTTCTCTAGAAGTGAAAATGTAGAAATCAGATTAATTTGTCAATGCTGACAAATGAAAATATAAATTGAGATCAAATGGACTCTAAACAGTTGGTTATAAATAAGGATAGTTAATGTACAGTGTTTGCAAAATACTATCCAAATGGTTCTTGTTACATCCATTTCTGTGACATGCTTCTGCAGCATGATCAAAAACTGACTGTCTCAGGGATTATTTTACTCTGCAGCATTTATTTCTGTAGTGCATGGAGAGACAGGTTATTTACAAACAGGAGTTAGTTTTGGCACATAAGATACTCAAGCAAACAAAGATTCCTGGAACTAGAAAGAAAGCTTCCAGTAAAACAGAGACTGAACTCTCAAAAGTTCAAATAATACCCAAAATAAACATTACCAATCTTCAGAGATTACATGTTATTTTCTTCTTGTTTTTCAAGTGCAGTGGTAGCAGTGTTTGGAAAGATACTTCTGTCCTCTAGATGTTTGTAATACATTTTCTGATACTACTTTTTCTTCAGCAGACAATTTAGCTTTCTGTGGGATTTTTTAGAAATACTAAATCTCTTCTGCATTGAAGCAATTTTGTTTTGTTGGGAGTGCCTCCCTTAGATCCATTGTGAAAAGACAACCTTCCTGAATTCACAGGAGTCCTAAAATTGGCATAGAAGGTGCTGAATTGGCATTATGTTTAACGCTCTGTGTACTGATTATTACAGTGGTTTATTTTCTCCTCAAAAACAAGTAGGTGTTAGCATTGCCTTTACTGTACATTCCTTTCCTGCTTGAAGTAATTTTGTTTATCCAAGGATGACTAAATAAATTACTTAGTTTCAGGAGATGAAAGAGGAAGAGGAAGCAAACAAGGAGGTAAAAATATCACCAAAAATATCAAACCAGGCAAAATATGAAGCCCAAATTACTGCAGATTTCCTTATGTCAGGAAACATAAGAAATAAGTGTACTTTTACATGCACAATTTATGCTGAAAGTAATGATTAACACTTCATTTCTGAAAAAGAAAGATGATACTACTATTTATCTAGGAATTGGGATGTATTAAAAGATGTCCATGAGTTGTGGGGAATGGAATAACTAATCCATGTGGACTTGGCTTCTTGGGCATCCACTGATGTTCCACTGCACTCTCTCTGCAGTGTAATCAGGTAATTCCCAGACAGATGGGAATGTGCTATCAATGCTGAGTAACATTTCTCTAAAGGCTTAGTTGGTGAGCTGAAAGTGTAATATTCTTGGGAGAGTAGTCACAGAGGTAATATTTTAATTTTTAATTAGAGTCCCTTAAAGCTGCCTCAGAAAATCAGTTTTTTCTGCAGTTTGGTGCTCTCTGGTTCTAGTAAAGACAAACAGCAGAGCACCAAAACACCCTGACTTGGTAACCTGATTTTGGATTTATCATTCCCTTGTATGCAGGGTGAGAGTTTCAAATACAGTTTGGTAGAACTACAAATGAGGTGCAAATAATTTTGAGGAAAGAAATAAATTTGATCAACAAGTTCTTAAAAGAGCTGGATTTCTTCTTCAACAAAGAAGCAGCTCCCTTGTCTTGCTGACTTTAATATTGTTAACTAAATGTGGGAAGCTCTGGCTCGTGCCCACTAAGTTCAATGAGAAACATCTTGAATCCACAACATTTTGGATCAGGCACATTATTTTGATGGTTTTAAGGAATAGGAATACATAGAACTGTAAGAGGGTAGAGCTGATCAACTGAAATCTTGATCTCAATAAATTCCAAGGGAATTCTGTTGTTTGTTTAGAAATGGCTGAAATGGTTCATGGTATATTACTTTATTTCAATTCAGCTAAAGTATGGTTGAGTGGGCTGTCTATGGAAATCTCAATAATAGCAGCAGCAACAATAATTCAAACCCTGAATTTTCCATCATCAAGCTATTACAAAATGTTAAGTTTTTAGAAAAAATCAAGAAATAAACAAACAATTCTAATTCCTTGAAAATTAGAAAAAAAACCCCAGCCTGACAGTACCAAATTTTTATATTTTAATCCATTCTGTCAAATTCAAGGAGTAAAGCTGACCCTTTTGCATTTACAAACACCAAGCCATTTCACAGATATGAACATTAGAAAAAATACATTTCTACCAATGATAGGCTCATGCATTATGGTTCAATACAACCTCTTCTGCAGATATATTTAATCTGCTGAGGGCAGTGGTGTAATAGTCCTGTTGGAGGGGAACCATATCCCTGGCTCAGTGTAACTGTTGCTTTCTTGGCCCTTATGAGCTTAATTCCTGAAGTGAAGGTTATGTGTTTCTGGGGTTTATCCACAAAAGGCAACCAGAGAGAAGAAAATGCACACAGGTGAATAGGAATAATAAAAATAAAGAATTAAAAATCCATCTCCATTCTGCTTTTAAAGCTACATGTCACTTATGTGAATATTGATATTAAAATAGCTCCTTTTTCCATGTTTCAGAGCCTTTACAATATACTTCATTATTTCACATTAAAACTAGAAAAGGCTTTAGCTGAGAAACTTCCTGTCTGAGACCAAAAGAAAGCTTCATTAGCATAATTACTTACAGTCCTTCTGTTAGTATTTTCAGGGACAAAAATATAATTATCCTTTTACTAAAAAAAAAAAAAAAAAAAAAACCAAAAAAACCACCCCAGTAAAACTGTGAACATAGTGAAATAATGGAAGATCTGGATTACAACTCCAGTGAAAAATGTGGGATGAACTGGATAGGAATATAAATACCAGTTCTGACTGAAGTATGAAACTTAGGCAAACAACAGGGAAAAAAGCCCACCCTTTTTAGAACATTTTGAGATGTGTGAAAACTACAAATGCTAGAACTGTGAAAAGGAAACAGGGAATTTGATCCATATGTTCTGGAAATGCCACTGCCCACAGCTAAATTATATTTGGAGAACAGAACAGAGAAAAGAAGAACAACTGCTAACACTGTTATAAACACAGGGTCTCCCTGGTGATGCAAAGGTCTTCCCATGGCAGATATTAATGAGGGACTCTTACCATCTGGATACCATGCATGAAGAAATAATATTTAGTATGTTCTAGAACAATTACTGAGGAATATGATGTGATTTATTAATTATTTATCTAATTCTCTGAGGAGAAATCATCCTGCTAGCTCCAAGGGGAAAAAGTCCTGTTCAGGGTGGTTCACACAATGGGGGTTTTTTTAACATAAATGAATATAATTTAAAGCCAGAACTGAACTAAGTAATTCCAGTGTATCAGAGAAGATCATATTTTAAGCTTGGGAAGCTCTTTGCTCTGATACATATTTACAAAGTGAAATATTTTTGAAATCTGCAGTGTTTGAAATAGCAGGATGACCTGTGGAGAGATTCTGTTACAGCTTCTCAAAACCAAAAGCACATTATGCTGATTCCAAGAAAAGTAATTACCAGTTAACTTGGGCTGCTGTTTACTTCTTCTTGGGAATGTGTGACTGGAAGGGGTGAACTCCACTTGCTCTGCTATTACAGACCCAGCCCAGCCCTGTATTTCTGCTCTGTACTTTCAATCTCACCAATTGCCACCTCCCACTTCCTACCTGGAGGCTGTCCCTGGATGCTCTTTCCTCTGATAATTCAGTAGTCTGCAGTTCTCACATTCGCTTTATTCCAGACAGTCAGTACCCATTTGTACCAAGAGAAACCTCCCAAAATGCAACGTGGGCTCTCATAATGGTTCACATCAATAACTTTGCCACAGAAAGGGCCAGAGACCAACACAAAGAGAGACAGATTTACAGAAAGCTGTATGTGCAGTTTTCTTGGCCATGGCAGCAAACCTCCCTGAAAAAGTTGAAACATATCTATAAAAAATGTTGAATGGTGGCAGTTCTATACCATCTGTTTTGTTCTGGTTTAGAAAGGAATTGCATCAATCCATGATGTTCTATATACCACCTCTCTTTCACAACAGCCACTAAGCAAAACCTAGCAACAGTTGTGCCTATCATATTAGAATAATCAAAAATGTGTTTCTTTTATTACAAATGACTCTTGAAAATTCTAACAACATAGCACTTCTGGTTTGATATGAATTTTTACTTTTCTTTGAAAAAAAAGTCTTTGCTAAGCAATTTATGAATTCTAAAAATAGTTCTCTGCACATATAATCATCAAGCTTGAACAGTTTTTATTTTTCATGTCTTTATTCATTCTTTTCTACGTAGTATTTGTGGAATTCAGCATCTGGAACGAGCAGGAAACAGGTTGACTCTCTTTGACTCCCTTTATTTCTGCATAGTGACATTTTCTACTGTGGGCTTTGGGGATGTTACACCCAAGATATGGCCTTCAAAGCTGCTTGTTGTCATTATGATCTGTGTTGCTCTTGTGGTGTTGCCCATACAGGTAAATGCAGATTTTTTTTCTCTTTAGAATTGTTTTTGAAACAAAGGAACAATAACTGAAATAATTTATTGTTACTATTATAATTGCTACTATTATTATAATATATACTGTAAATATATTATCTATATATTATAAAAGAACCATCTATCTCTCCTACTGTGGTTTTTTTCCTTTTTCCTGTATGTTCTCCTATAATCTAGATTTATGCTGAAAAACAGGGCTTTGATAACAGTTTTCAAGTGCTGATGAAAATTTTGTGCACCAGTCATGTACCAGAGAGGCCTTCGTTTATCCTGAGATATGGGTTTGTTATTAATGGAGCAATTACCAAAAAGCCCCACAACAGTAGCCAGCACTTTTTTTATGAGTACAGCTTTTCCTCTGCAGGCTCTCCCTGTTTCTAATCTTGGTTCTCTCCACTTCCTCTCTTACTCTTACAGCTCAGTGCTAACTTGAAAAAATCTCATTAAATCTGCAACTCAAGCAAATTGGGTTCACAGCTGTGTATGGAACAGATGCACACAGACCCAGCAGCACAGTTAGGAATTTTTCATGCCTGCCTAAGTTTAGGACTTCTAACAGTTTCAACAGGGAAAGAGCAATTTCTGAAAATCCAAGTATTTCAAGGAGTCAGTCAGTTTTATTAAATTTGTACCAAGCGTTTTCCAGCTCATTAGGTGAGGCTGGATGACAGAAACCCTGAGGTTACATGGGAAACCCTGCCAGGATGTTCACTGTTCCACACAGGGGGATCACCCAGCCAGAAAAAGAGGATGTGGGGAGACACTCTGCATTTTTACCAAAGCTTACAATAGACCTGCTAGACCATGAAGCTCCAAAGTTTCTCACACAGCCATAGTTTCCAGTCTCTGCTTCTTTGGCAGAGAACTAAAGCTTAGTGTGGGCAGACAACACACAAGCCCTGGGAGGGTGGCAGCTCAAGCTTTCAGCATTAATTTTCTTGAAGTTATTTAACACTCTAATTAAATATTGAATGTATGTATTCATAGCCATATGCACCAACACAATTATATTCTCACTCAGTGAAAAATTAGTAAAATATATATTCTATTGAAAACTAAAATGTGCTCTGTTTAAGAAACTTGGAATTTTCTAGGACATAAAAATTTCATCCTTAAGGTGGTTCTGATACATACTTCAGGCTCAAGAGCTCCACAGGAGCAGTAAATAGCCTAGAATCTACTGGAATTTCACATAAATTTATTATTAGCTACTTTATTTTATACCTTTGTAGTGATAATGGGGCTTCATATAGTTTTCTATACACATAAGCGTGGGAGGCATCCTCTCCTGAGCCCTGCAATGAAATGAAATCAGTTATTATTCATGATCCAGCCTTTCCATCAGTGGAATGTGGAGGAGAAAAAGATGCTATCACACAGCCATACAGTTAAATTGATCTCAGTATGAAGCATGTGTTACAAGAAGCTTTGAACTGGTATTAGTATGTTTCTTTACAGACTGTTATCCTCATACCTGCAGGTATTGTTCAGCTGACAAAGGCAATATTTCTGTGTCAGCAGCTGCTGTGTATTTAAGTTGTATCTAAAATTATAAGGCAGACAAGAGAGTTTACAGAACATTAGAAAACGTTCACCTTCAGAACATTATAAAATCTCTGAGAATATTTACTGCCCAAGCTAAGAGAAAATGGTGTCTCTTTCCAAGTATATTCACAGTATGTGTATGAAAACTTAACCTTTCATACGAGGGAAGCAATTATGTCACAATACTAGAAAAAGAGAGCTCAGAGGCATAAAATACTTAAAGGAATAAGGTGCCAGCCTTCATTCTTTTCTAAACTCCTGTGATTTAGTGTATTCCCATGGTATTTTAATGAATTTTCACTGCTGTTTGTGTGTGTTAGATTCTGGCACCATTGCCGTGGTCTGTGCTCACCTTATCAGAGAACACTGTACGAAGAAAAAGATACTGGGGCTAAGCACAGCTTTTCATAAGGATGTGAGATGAACAATGCAACATTGCCAAGTCATTATAGAGTTGAAGCCCTCACCTACTGGTCTCTATTTCACTGACAATCAGCATCTCTTGCAGTTTGAACAGCTGGCATATTTGTGGATGGAGAGGCAAAAGTCCGGAGGAAACTACAGCAGATACAGAGCTCAGACAGAAAAACACGTTGTGCTGTGTGTGAGCTCTCTGAAGATTGACTTGCTCATGGATTTCTTAAATGAATTCTATGCCCACCCCAGACTGCAGGTACTGAGAATGGAAAAATAAACCCCCCAAAAAGCCCCTCAAAACACTGTTTGGTTGTTGTTTTGGTTTTTGTTTGTTTGTTTTAAGAAAAGTTTCTGTATTCATAAAACTGGTTTTTGGAATAGATAGGTGAATTGGGAATCTATACTTGCAGTAAGAAGCTGAGATACAGAGTGTAAATGTTAAATTGAGGTATTGAGGGGAAAAGACTAAATAGGTAGAATTAGTGTCTTGTTGAATTGTGCCAGTCTTTCTAGAAACAGGTGTTTCCATGCAAATTCCTTAGATTCTACCCTAAAACAGAAAATAAATGAAAGCTACTCAGTTTATTTTTCCCATTGTTTTGAGACTGGATCCAAAAATCATCACAATTAAAAACATCCTTTGGTTTTCACATTTTTCTTTGTTTTTTGCCAGCATTAGGAATCACACGGTGGGTCAGGTTGGAAGACACCACTGGGGGTCATCTGGTCCAACCTCCCTGCTCAGGCAGGGTCATCCTAGAGCACATTGTACAGGCTTGCAGGAAAAGATCCTCTTGGAATTGTGGAAATTAAGAAATAAATACATGTACTTTAAAGGACAAAGATGTTGACAGAATACACCGATTTTGTTAGTGCACACATGTTCCCTAGGTAATGCAACCTTGTCATATGGCTTATGGAACATCTAGAAGCTTATTTCCATGAGAGATCAATTTGGATTTATTATCATTGTCTTTGCTACAGACTCTCCCTTTTAGTAAACCACCTCTATGTCTTTTACTAAGTTACCTGTGGTATCATGCTTCATTAACTACTGCAAGAATCACACAAATACAACCCTCAGACGGCTGAGCAGCAATTTGCCAAATCCCAAATCCAAAATATTCCCCCAAACAATTAGCTAGTAAGAGGCATAAGCAATTGCACGAAGAAATCCAGTTCTTTATAGATTGAAACACAACATTTCGTTAACTAAGCTGAAGAATGAGTCAGGCTCTGTGATACACTGGAAACAAAGAAGAAAAGCCCTAATACTACACAGGTAACTTAAAAGGGCTTACATACATTCCCTTCCCAGCTGAAATTGAGTTGGACTCCAAGATATTGGAGATCTTTTCCAACCTTAATGATTCTGTGCACCAAGCTGAAGGATACAGATGGTACACTGCATCCAATGCCATTTTGCTTTCTGTGGAAATCTCTCCGTTGCAGAAAGGGAGATTTCTGTGACCAGCCTAAGCTATGGCCTAAGCTCTCACTCTCCTCTGCTATGTTCCATTTATTCCTTCCTTTCATTTGTGCACTTACGGATCCTTCAAACCATCCTTGCTTTTCCTTTTCCAAGTAGCACAGGAAGCAGTTTGGATTGGCCCATTAATGTGAAGGAGAAATTCTGAGGAAATAAATTCTGCCTGTCAGTGTCTTATCTGAGACATTTTTGACATCTCAAGTCACTGTTGACTCATTCTCCAGCAACATTAACCATGACTATTTCCCCTTTTTTTCCCCTATTTTGACAGGACTATTATGTGGTTATTTTGTGTCCTACGGAGATGGATGCTCAGGTCCGAAGGGTGTTACAAATCCCGATGTGGTCCCAAAGAGTTATCTACCTGCAAGGCTCAGCCCTAAAAGATCAAGACCTATTGAGAGCTAAGTAGGAAATATTGACCATTCTTTTTTACTTTTACATTCATACTGTTTGATAAATGTTTAAAAACAACAAAAGCTGTGCTAGAAGGAAAGCCATGCTCATTTAGAAGGTGAAGCAAAGCTCTTTAATATAACTTGTTTTTCTTAATATCTGAAATTTTGAACCCAATGTACAGTACTGTTTTTTTAAGTTCAGGCTGGTAACATTAATCAACTGTTCGGCTATACATACCTGAACTCTTCAGGGCCCTCCTCTTGCCACATATTTCCACCACTTCTAAGAGATGCTCTCTGCAAATTAATAGTGAATGACATTTATCAAAACACATCAGTCATGCAGAGTTCCTCACACACACCTCCCCCCAGTGCTCAATCAGTTGAGCTGCAAAGGAGTTCACAGTGAAATTCATTTAGAAGGGTCATCTCTTTAAACTCTCCAAAGAGAGGGGAAGGTGATTCTTAGCAAATAACTGATTTAACTCATCTGCATTGCTCTGTGTTGTAGAGAACTAAAATTAAGCCATTACCTGTCTGGCTATTTGTGTCATTCTTTACCTGAGGGGAGTTATTTCCAAGAATCTCATCTGTGAGAAGCTTCATAAGCAGTGTTACCTTCTCAGACTTCTGCCACTGAAAAAAACAGTGTTTAAAATTGGAAAAGACAAAGCTTTGTTCAGGATTAGAAATTTTCTTTTGGAGAGATCCTTTTTTTTTTTTTTTGCTTTTTGCTTTCTTGCTGATTTCAACAAGGAATTCATATGTGGATTTAGCTGACATTTGTTCTACACATTACAAGAATTAAAATTAGGCTGTTCCCTAAATATAATCTTGAATTTCACTTATAATAACCTGGAGGTAGTCAGCCGTGGAACTGTGCTTTTTCCTGCAGAACATGTAATTGAATGTACCTGTCACAGAATAATTTTCAACCTCTCCTGAGGGAAGCAGCATAGTGGGAATTTAATAGAACATTGGATATGAAATATAACCCAGAACCCAAGATATTTGGTGTATTTCTTTTTAATGAGAACATAATGTACTGAGGAGCTAACAAGGCACATGATGAAATTTTTCTACTAAATAAAGTAATGTTTACCAACAACAAAAAATAATCAAGAAGGGTCCCATTGTCAAAATGTATCCATATATTATATGTGAACCAATGTCAAAATAACATGATAAAAGTAACACCAAAAACCAAAGGAATACCAACAGTTGGGTGACTGCATCAGCAGTGAATAGCTAATTAACAAAAGACTGCATTTTTGCAAAAAAATCTCATCTAATTTTACTGAATTTTCTTTCCTATAACTTTGGTAAAGACCCTGTCTTCCCAGTACTACTCCTATGCTTAGCTAAAATTACTCATAGAGCTCCCATGAGTTCTTCTAATCAAAGACACTGTGAACCGGAAATAGTTCATTTAATGCATAAATACACAGAAATGTCTGCCATTTATCCCAAACACATTATTCTTGGACCCAACTTTCTGCTCTCACTAGGCAAGACAAGTCTATTACCTGCTCCCTCTTGTTCATTCTTACCAGTAATAACTTGTGCATATTGCACTCTCCCACACCAGGCAGACTGGTGCTCTTTATTCACCTTCCATACTCATGGCAGATAAATACTTCACAAATTAAGTTTGAGGCCACTCTATTTTTACTACTTTGGCATAGCTTTTACTGTCACCAGGGTAAGAAATGAGAGCGGACTCATCTTTGTCTGTGTTCTGTTTCTCTGTGCAAGATCTGACTGCGAGACACAAGCAGCGAGTACCTGCTTGGGCTGTGACAGGTTTGTCTCCTCTCTTCCAGGATGGACAATGCTGAAGCCTGTTTCATCCTGAGCAGCCGCTGTGAGGTGGACAGGACAGCAGCTGTAAGTTGGGGAGGGAGAAATGACAGGATGGACAGGTTTCGCTGCCCTTACTCCTTTCTCAGTTCTTTTTTATGCAACAAGAGCAGAATAGCATAAAAGTACTCTCATAGTAGAGACATGGATACATTGATAACTGGTCATTAATCACTTCCAAGAATGCTACTCTGTCAATATTCAGAGTACCCAAACTGCTCTAGATATTCAATTTAATCAGTTGTATTTATTAAATCAGAAAAGAGACAGGTATCAACTGACTGGTATATTCAGAACTAATGAAGTAAAGCCTGAATTCAACTTTACAAATGAATTTGTGACTAATACAAGTAACAAATATATATGAGACTATTTGACCATTTTTCATATTGGTCATATTTTCATTTTTAAAAATGAAAAACTGCAAGATTCTTTAAATAAGTTTCTATGGGTTTGCCCATGCTGGATGTTATTTGCAGTCAGGTAAGTTACTGTCCACAAAGGAACACTGCTAAAACAAACTTCTGTGTAGTGCATCTGTGATAAAAGAATAAAACTGTGTGAACTAGAACTCTTCCAGCTAATGAAAGTATCTACTGATCACAGATATCCAGAAAAAAATCCACTGAGGATGGATTTATGAACATAACTTGAAATTTTTCACTATGTGCACTACAATAAATGATTGCAGTCTTGCCTCATTCAGCTCAATCTTGAACTCCAAAGGGGTTCAGTATTAGTCTAAATATCCCTGAAGATGCTTAGAAATTGCCCAACAAGACAGAACCAGTATTTATAATTCAGTAATTATATTTTAAGCAATCTCAACTAAAAATACTGTTTTGGTGCTACATTGTAAGAAATAGCAGTTATTTTTCTAAATGTTGAAAACAGATATAGTAAAAAATGAGAAATGAGAGCTTTGCATGATATCTGTAACATTACTTAATATATTTTCTATCACTTATTACTTCGTCTGGCATCAGAACTTAGTTAAAACATCTTAGCTAAAGATCCTGTTCTGGACCCATCCCTTGCAGAAATTCACTGAGTTCCCCGAGACATAAAGCTGTGCTCCTGCTATAACATTTAAACTTACTGGCCTAAGGATTTTGAATTTGATTCATCAGCAATAGACTCCTGAAAATGCAGCAGTGAAAGCCACTGAACTGGCAGTAAGTAATCCCAGAGTAGTCAAGCAAGGCAGAACTACTGCTTGGAAGTGACAGAGGGTCTGGGGTATTTAAAGGTAAGAACAAGCAGGAGTTCTTGCAATACCTGAAAAAATAGCTGTAACTTCTAGGAGACTGAAAAACTCCAAAATAGCCCTGGTGTCTTATCTAAATCAGTCATGATTTCATAATTCAGAATAAATCAGCTACACCATCTCCTTTCACATAATGTACTTGAGAGTTGCACAGTGGTTACAAATGAGAAATCCCATAAAATCAGAGTGTGATTTACACTGCACTGGGAAGGTTTATGCAGCATGAAGGACAGCAATACCACCAGTCAGCTGTTCATCTCTGCTCATAACTGCTGCAGAATTTATGCAAATAAAAGACAATTTTCAGCTCTGCTGGACTCTGCTGTAGGGCAGGCAGTGGGCTCTGCATGGAGCTCCCAGAGCTCCCGTCCATTGTGGCCAGCATGGTGCAGGTTTGGCTCTGGAGCCATGGCCCACTGCAGCTCTTCCTTTCTGCCCTCAGGAAACATCAGAATGGTACCTGGCACACTTCAGCTGTCATTACAGACTTCTGTCAAATCTCATTTCTCTTTGTACCCGGAGCACACAAACAGGCGCATCTCACCACAGGCCCTCTCCTGGTCCCTTCCCCTGGGCCACTGATATCTCAGGGTCAGTGGGATCTGAAGCTTTGAAACAAAGTGTCACCTCTCTGCCTTGTTCCCTCTTTTGCTGTCAGATTACCTTTTCACAGGGAATGCAATTATTTATTCTGCAAGTTGGAAGTTCTTACATTTTTTAAAAACTATTTTCTCTTACTGCCCCCTAGGGCTGTGAAATGAAATTTATTGTGTTTCTTACACTGCTCCAGCCTCATGGTAGTATACAGAAGGTTTGTTTGTCACAGGGCTGAAGGAAGTTCAGCTGTCATCCCAGTAACAATCTTTATATGTACCACTGATTTTCCACCCTGCTGTTGTTGAGAATCTGACAAACTGCTAAAAGAGACTTGGATCCTCTCCTGTGCATGACAGCTGTCAAAATAAAAGGAGGAGATTCCTGACCAGAAGAGCTGTTGTTACTCAAGTGATTTTTTTGAAGCCCATGAGGGTTTTTACCCCCCCAGCTACAATGCTCAAACAGAGGATTTACTCATTTGCCATGGATACCCCTGGCTGTTCATTGCTTGCTATTTTGTTAGTTAATAACTACTAGTGACAACACTTCTGCTGTTGCTGACTGCTTTGGTCTGAGGCTTTCTGAAAATTCAGAGATGGTCTAATTCAAGCTTGCACCTTTTTTTTCCCCCCTTCATTAATCAAATTGTGTGACTCTGTTGTACTGGTAATCTAAATTACAATGCCTTAATGGCATCACAATATGGATGCAAACATAGCAGGATATAACTAATTTATCAAGGATATAACTAATTCATGTGTGGCAAAAAAAAGATTCAATTAACAGAACTGCTTTACAATACATATTAAATGCATTTCCTTGAGTTCTTGTGATTTAAATGCACCCACTTTAAAACTTCCAGCTTTTCATACACGACCTTAAATATCACCTCTATATTAATCACCATTTGTATCTGTGGTAATTTTTGATCACTGACTGTTCATTGTGTGGAGAACACATAGAAAAGATTTTTTCACTCACCTTCCAAAGAAACAAATATTTAATAATGGGAACAGAAGCATAATTTTGTTTCAGTTACCTCTGTTTGTTGTATGTACATATATACTATATATTAGGAGAAAGGTGAACATTTTTTAAAGTGAATGCAATACAGCACAGAAATTGCTACATTTTAAAACAGATAGACACAATACTGTATGAAGATACTGAATGTAAGAAATCGCTTAAGGTGCCTACCTGTATTTTTCTTCCTCTCCCCTGGAGTGCTTCTTCAGAGTGGAATTTGGGATAATAAGTGAGCAAAAAACTTGGGAACCAAATAAGCAGCTTTTGTACACAAACACATGGATCTACCAAGTGGAAAGAGAAAAAAAGAAACAATAATGCAAGGTTATTAGATTAACAGTGTATACCCACTGAGTTGATCTATGGTCTAAGTTTGTTTGAGTTTTTAATAAAATAGTGTAATTTGAATAATTTTATAATTAAATCTTCATTCTTATATTTAACAATCATTGCACATTCTGATAAAACCAGGCTTAAAAATTTATAATTAAAAAAATCCAAGAAATTATCTAACATAGAGATAACTATATTTCTAGGCATATAGCATATCTGTGTGACAGCCATCTAGCACATTACTCAGTCATTTGCTCCTTCTAAGCTGTGTTGGTGTGTCATTACCTTAAGAAAAACAGAAAAAGCCCAACAGCACACACAAACACAAAATCCTGAGGAGGGTAATTTACCATATGTTATAGAAAAGTAAAAAAAAAAAAGTGGCTGCATACAAGGAAAACCTACAGCAGGTTACACCCATGCTCTTAAATCTCCTGACTGGCAGAGCAATCCTACATCTATAAAACTACTAAAAAAAAAAAGTGAAATAAGATATTTTGCCATCCTGTTATGACTCCATTTTAGTTTTTCTAGTAGAAAAACTTGCTAACATCTCAATTGATAATAAAATATTATGGTTTGAAAATGTCAATTACACTCTGTTCCAGGCAGAGATTTTCCCTTGTGTTCACAAGTCTGAAACCTTCTCTTACTGCTGATGCTGCAAACATAATGAATCATTCTTTATATTTTATCTTTAAATACCACCAATTGCATGACTAGGTAAGGCATTTCAATCCAGGAATGGCTTCCTAGATACTGCTCTAAAATGCTTCTTTTTGTTTTGAGATAAATAAAAACCGATGGATGATACACTGGAATTAGTCTTATGTCACGAAATTCAAAATATGAATGCACATAGATGACTTTTATGGATAGCAGTATTCACCCTGCAGTTAACTCATTCTTGCCATGTGGTAACAAGATCAAAAACTAACAGTCTGAAAAATCTCTTGGAATCTTTGGTTAATAGCTGGCTAAATCCTGACATCAGTTGTGCAAATGCTGTAGTTCCACAAGAATTCAGATCTGCTTTTAATTAAATTGATATTTTTAGAATTACCCACAAATTTAAACTCTCAGTTCCTGATGTCATCGTTTAATGCTATTTTAATTATGAGTCTCTTTGGAAGGACATTTATGCTAGATAATTCTTGATTAATTAGACATGACTAATCACTGCCATCTTAAGTTTTCACGCAATCATTCCATATCTAAATGCTACCCCTTTCCAAATAACACAATCATTAGCATTTGCAGAAAGACAGGAGAAGTTCAAAATACCTTATTAATGGAAGATTGCTGGAAATTAATAAGTAATAGTAATTATGTAACTTGCACATAAACATCCATACCAGCTGGTGACACATGGTCTTAAAATGAGTTTTCTTCAATGGAGCAAGTCTGATAATAGATTCCTTTTCTAAGCTGACATGGTTATTTTTATTTCATTGGCACCTCCTCGTACTCTTTCTTCTAGGATCACCAAACTATTTTAAGAGCATGGGCAGTTAAAGACTTTGCTCCAAATTGTCCTTTGTATGTTCAGATACTGAAACCTGAGAATAAATTCCACATCAAGTTTGCAGGTAAGTGGAAGACTGCTGTCATTTGAAGCACTTGTTAGTGTTTGACAGTTTGTTTCATGACCACAAGCAAAGGGAGAATCCCTGGGCATATTTACTGTTTAGAAACTGATTAAATGTGCAGTTTTGTAAAATAATACACATCCTGGCAATGGTAAAGATTTACTTACAAGCACTTTTAAGAATTAATAGTCTTATGCTACATAATATAGAGAGAATGATTATTTGATGTATAACTTACTCCTTTATTCCAGATTCAAGTAAGTCTCCAGCTTACTGTACCCATGGCTGTAATTCATTTCTGTCTAGTAAAACATAGTTACTAAGGGGTGTATAAGAAGATCTATTCAGATTTAGTCCAAGAAATGACTGAGGGAAAAATCTAGGGAAAACATGATTTTAATTACTTGCAAATATTTTGGAAAGAGACATATAATTTAATTCTATATCTAGTAAAATGCATGCCTTATAAATGCCTTTTATACATGGCAAAAAATGCAAAATGATGTTAAGAAATCTGAGAAAATCCACTCTTGTAAGAAGAGATTACCAGCTTTTACTTGACAAACTATTTCTCTGCATTACATGTTTCTCTTTCTTTCTGTCTATATCCAAACAGTCACATATATAAGTACATAGATGTACAAATGCTCCTGTGTAAAAACACACAAATACTTTTGGAGAAATAGCTCTGAAGTAGAAGAGGAGCTTTCCTTTTCAGCAGCAATTTTGAAAATTCAATTTTCTTGAATGATGTTCCAAGAAAGAAAAGATTGCTGATTCATGCAAAAATAAAAACAACTCTATGGAAAAATATTAGTTTCCTCCATCATCCCAGAATATGATGAAAAAGTAAATTCCAGCAGAACTGCTCCAGAGCAACAGTTAAAGCTGTAATTTTAAAAGCTATGGAATTTACCACTGGGTTAGAAAGAAGAAAAAACCCCATCAGTAGCAGTTCTGAAGTTATAAAAGTGTAATCTCAAGCTATGAAATGGCACAGAGGGGAATAAGGCTCATGCTGTGATGAGAATGATGGTACTTTTTCATCTCCCCCTTTAAACCAGCCAGCACAAACATAATCCCTGCTCCCTTAGCCATGGCCTCTTTTCTTTATCAGTAACTGTGTTAATTTGTTGTTCCAAATTGTGCTTTTAAGAGAGTTTCATTATTCCTAATGGCTTGTCTCAGTAGGAGCTTATATACAACTAGACTTTTAAAACAGAGGCAATTTTTCATGTCTGTTTGAAGTGTTACAGAATTTGGACCATATTAAAAAAAACCAAAAAACAAACAACAACAACAATAAAAAACCCCACACCAAACCAGAAAACAACAACCAAAAAAAAAACCCCAGAAAACCTCTTTTGAATAAAATTTCCTTCAACTGAACTTCAGCATCACCACTGGATGCTCACCTACTGCAAATGGTTAGGCCCTGCTGGAGCCATGAGAACAATATTTGTTGGCTTACATTTTCCTGAGAGCATCTCCCTTTGGTATTAATGTCACCCAACACTTCATCATCCTGAAACATGTTCCTAGTGGGGGCTGCAGAATACAGACCTGTCCAGAGTGTTTACAAGTGAAATTTGTCAAAACCATCTGGAACATTTTTCTAAATGCTTTTCCTATTATGATTCAGGGCTGCTTTATTACTGCCTTAATGTAAAAGCTTCTTTTAAATCTGATATTCCTTGAAAAAATGACTATTTTCTTCCAGAGGTTTCCCAAAACAATACTGGGCATTTTTATAAACCTGAAATACTCAGTAATAGGATTTCTTCTTCTTTTTTTTTTTTTTCCCTTTACACACAGGTTTAGACACTACAGCTGCCAAAAAATGAAGTTTTTGAATTTAGAAGAAATACAACCAAATAGTCCTCCTAACTAAAGTTTAACTTTTAACTACATTAAAAATGTATAAAGCCCATTTTCTCAGCAGCTTATATTAGATTGACCAGTCCTCCTAGATGGCATGAGGCATTCCTGAAATTCAGACACTGACTGCATGTTCCTATAGGAGTAGGGAACAGTATATGGGAAAAGTAATTGTTATAATGTACTCCCATCCTGTAAAAAAGACTTATATATCCTTCTTGTCTTTAATGAGAGAATGAGAACTTATTTTTGTCCTCAAAGCAAGAGAATGGAGGCACCTTGGCCAGGCTCATATAACCTATCAGAAAGTCAGGTGCCAAACACACCTCCTTGCATTCTATGCCTTCTGATACTTTTTACAGTGGATTTTAACTACTTGGTTTAAAATATTAACCTAATTACATTGCTACAGTGGCATAAATGTTTGTTCCAGCAAAGCCCTTCGCAAGTTTAATGTGTGAACACTTGAAATACACAGCCACTGTTAACATGACAGTGATCAGATGGGCAACTGTCTTATCTCTTAAGCTGAAACACTTTGATTTCTCCCCAGTAATTTCCAATATAAAAATGCCTTGACGTGCCCAGTTTTTCTTTCAATAATGCTGGCAGCTACATTCTTAATCTTCCCACTTTTCTTTCAAATATACAAGGCTACAAAAGGCCATGCACCCTTGGTGCAAGCTCATGGCCTTGCATCTCAGCACAAATGGGAAATAAAGTGAAGATTTTCCACAGCAGAGCAATATATTGATGCAATTCAGGGACTATTAAATTCAATATTTTCTGAGCTCAACTTAAAACTTTTATAATTTGTGTGTGTGTATGTGTATGTATATATATATCCTTTACTTTGAATATTTGAAAATTATATATAATTACAATTCCAGGAAATGGGGATACATTTTGACATTCTCTATTTATTCAAAATGCACCCATGAATTAGCACAGATTGCTGAAGTCTGACATCAAAGCTTCAATAGTTTATTTCAAAGAAACATAGTCCAGATTCACCTAAATGGATATTGAATGCAGCAGATGATTAATCTGTCCAATTACAGATAAAAATAGTCTAGAGGTAATGGATGGGTGGGCATCTTTCTCTATCATATCTGGTAGTGGTCATGTTAACTTATCAAATTGACAAAAGTAAGGTTTCTCAGAATAATTGTGCTAGGTTTAGGTCATTCTTACCACATGGCTGCTGCTGCAGGCATAAATCAGTATTTTGAGTCTGTTTGATCCTCAGTAACATCACAGAAACCATAACTCACCCCACTGCATTACTACATCCATTTGAGACAGACCTAGCAACAAAACTGCTGTCAAAATATATTTTCAACAGAAACAGCAACTTAGCAAATTCTACACGTAATATTTCTTTAGTATAAACTCAATCAAAATACTTTTTCTGGCAAGCTGATTTGACATATTTAATATTCACTTCAAGACAAACTGCAATTTCCTGGGCTGCCTCACTGTCACACTGCATGAGTAATTTTCTGATTCTGGTACCTGCTGTCAGGGGCCACGACTGATGTCCCAGACCTGAGGAGGGGGAGAGCTGTCATCCAGCTTCCTCCCTGCTCACTTCTGAAAGATGCAGTAGACCAAGTTCTGTGTAATCCTCCACAGTTCAAGTCCTGAGCATTCACAGAAAACACAGGAATGTTATAGGAAAGCTATAAACTGTCAAATAATTGGAGAAATGAGCAAGGCATTTTTGACCTGGTCTGTGTCTACAAGAACTTACCTGCAGAAGGTCAAAGTCTCCAACAGGTTCAGAAATAGTCCACAAGTCCAGCTCCAAGGCTCCTGATGTAAAATCTCTTGACACCACCATGTGAATCTCTTACAGACATGATTAAGAGGCTGTTGGAGGACAGCAATCTCTGTTCACTGTGTGTTGTATTCTTTGGTAACATAACATTTTACATAAACATCTGCCAAGAAAGTTCACCATAGATGTTAGAGAGTGCATCTGGAAGATTGAAGTCACAGTTTTCATCTTCATTGTGCCATCTGTGATTTATTAACTTCCATTTGTATATATTTAGGCCAGCATGTACAGTTGGGTTCAAATACAAGATCTGAAATAACAGAGGATGAAATAATTACCCTGTGTATTTTTTATTTCTTGTATTTTCAAAATGTTTAGCTATAATATGACAACATTCTAAACAAAAAATAAGGTGAGGTTATTTGGCAAAATCTTATACAAATTAAAAAATAGCGAGAATTGTTTCTTTCAGTGTCAGGAAGTTGGTATTCATGTCCATAAATCTTTGTCATCTCACTAATGGTAATGGACTGCAGATATTCCATTCAAGCCACAGACTATGCCTTACCCTCTCTAGTTTGAAATTCAAGTAGGTTTATTAATGGCATATGGTCAACTAAAAGAACATATTGAACATATTTCTATCTGAAGCATTTTCTGCAGAAGATATTTAATTGCTACAGCTGAAATATATTTACAGGAAGAAAAATCTCATTTTGTCCTGCATTTGACAGTGTCTTTATATAACTAAATTCATGCCTTCCCTATGACATTTAAATAGGCCCTGATCTTCAGAAAATAGGAGAATTAATTACTCAATTCACTAGTAAATGATTCTGTTACTGAAAAGCCTCTAGATATTTCAAAATAAAAGGAACAGAGAAGGCACAATATTCCTTCACTTTTATTTTCAGGAAGTCTCATGCTTATAGCTATACAATAAATTCTGTCAGAGAAGCAGCTTAGAGAGGCAAGGTGGTTCTAAGGATTTGCCTGCCTTTACTCAGCAATTTTCCTGTGCCTATGTTTTGATCACCAGCTGCACTACTTGTAATATTCTTTCTGATTAGGAGGAAATTCTGATCCCATTGAAAGAACCAAAGACCAAATTCAGAGGGGAAAAACCTGACTTAGTATTAAATGTCTTCATGGTTTTACAAAACCTCTCTGATTTTATGTTTCTACACTGACAAGCAGTTACAAGTTTTGTGCTGGTCCCTTTTTATAGCCATCCCAATAGTGTCACAGCTGTATGGGAATTACATTAAAGAATAATTTCTATTTCCTTTCCATGCCATCAGCAAGCACTGGAGAGAATTTATTTGTGATCTAGCTTTAAAACAGTAGCCATCCATGTTAGATAGCACAGACAGGGAAAATCATACACAGGTGATTTCCAAGGTTCAAGCAGAAAATGAACATCTTGGGCCAATTTTTGATTGATCCATCTTCACCATTTTCCTAGACATGGAAGTGATAATTCTGTTTAGTTGAAAGTAACTTTGTAAAATAATTTGTATCCTTCTTTTTTTCCCCTACAGATCATGTTGTATGTGAAGAGGAATTCAAATATGCTATGCTAGCTCTAAATTGTATATGTCCAGCTACTTCTACATTAATCACTCTGCTGGTTCATACATCTAGGGGACAGTAAGTATACACTACCATAAAAAACCACCAAACAACTTGGAAAAGTCATAGCTGATGTTTGGAAAACAGTTTACCCTGAATTCCCACACAACTACAGTTTTAAAAAAGAAAATGGAACTTTCTGCACAATAGAAGCATCAAAATGCCTTACTCAAGGCAGTATAGTTTTGAAGAGAACACCCCCTCCTGCCAGTATTTAGGAGTTTGTTGCATGCTGTTGTGCCACTTCCATAATATAAAATGTGAAAAAAAAAAAGTATTTCTAGTTTAGTAGATTGAAGTGTCTCTATCACAAGGTTTTACTTACGAGCACTAACAAGTCCTTAGAAAACCTATTCTAATAGGTTAATTTCAAGGTCTGTTTCAATGAACTTAAAAAAAAAATGTTTTTTTGATGACATCTGGTATTTGCTTTTTTGTGCCTGTATGTTAAGAGGCAAACAAACATAAATGATTTTTATTTTTAACATGACCACACTGCTGGAAGGGGTGCAGAATTATGGTGTCTCTGCAGACTGCATATTCAAAGTAGACCTTCTCTGAAGTCACTAAAATAATTTTACCATATCTGGTGTATTTCTTTTATGCTGTATTATTGGAATAATAAGGTAATCTTGATTGAAATGTCCTAGGCACACAGATGCAATAAAGAGTGAATCTCTAAATATATTTGTAGAAATGGAATAGCTGCATATACAATACATTAGTCTTGTAACTTCTTTTTCAAGTAATCATGAACCCAGTATATATATATATTTATAAGCAGACTTATTAACCTTCTGTATGACATTTCTAGTATTCCCCTTTGCCCAGAATGGGGAAAACAACAAATGTCAAGATTTTAGTGGTACTGTGCACTAGAATCTCCTAGAAGGAAGACAACAAAACATTGTTTGGATACCTGCTGAGCGCCGTGCTGAAATACATTCTTTATGCATTTTTTTATCTGCCTACCTTTTAATTCTGTGGCATGCACAGAATCCAGAGCCTGTTCCAGTTATTTCATACTACATGCATGTAAAAGAAGAGCAGTGTTCCTAACAGCTGTCAGGGAATTTTCCTTCAGCACAAAACCAATCACAGAAGAGGGAAATGTTTTCTGCTGTACTTAGGAACTTCAGCATTTCATTGTTTAACACAGTCACATTGATCATTTATGGATTCCCAACTGTGATGCAAAGTAACTGTCACAAAATTCAGAAGTGCTTAAGATTTCCTTTGCAATCAGAATTAATAGATGTAACCAGCATAATAAAAGTAACTGTTTTCTAGTCTGGTCATTGTATACTAGGAGCAAAAAGAAAAAAGTTTTTGCACAAGTAGTTGTAGCATTACTTAGAATCCAGAAGGATTAAAATAATGTGTGTTTTAATAAGAATGTACAATGTATGTTACTGTAAGAATACTCTTCTGTATTTATACAGAAAGACTGAAAAAGTGAAAATGTCTAGTTATTATTTATCTACTGTAGTCAGCACTCTTCAGAGCATTTATTCTCAGACAGACTCCAAAATAAGGGCATTTGTCATTGTACTGCAGACATAAAGCTCCTTTGGATTTGACCAATTTATAGTACAGAGAGGGTTGTTTTTTTCCTCTTCCAGATATATTCTGTTGTTGAACAACAGGTAAATTAACTGCTAGTTGTTGAAGTAGGTGAAATTACCATTATTTTTATGCATATGAAAGATAAAGCCAGATAAGCTGTTGAGTTTGGCTAAGTAAAAAGATCAGGTGAAAGCAGATTATTTAAAAAACAAATAAAAATACATGTATTTATAAATCAAATACTAAATTAGATCTACTTAATGAAAATAATTTGTTAAATAGACTTCCAATGTTAATAGTGAACTGCTTTCCTTTACATTAGTTCCTGTTTAATTATCCTTTTATTATCATGGTTGCTATTAACACCTGCATTAAACCTTATGTAGGACTCAAATTTTAAATACCTGTTAAGGAGGTGCAAATAATCCTGTTGTCTTCTCAGCTGTTTGTGGAATTCAAAACTTTAGTCTGTGAGACACCAAAATTCTACTTTGAATCTTATTTATCATCTCATTATCAATCTTAATTAATAATCTTAACATTTATCTTTAACTGTTACCTGGTTATCTAAACTAGTAATACAACCCTATTAGGGTTTGTTTGATGACACAAAACACTGGAAGAAAATAACCTTTCTGACTTGAAGTTAATGTGATCTTTACAGTACAGCTCCATGGGAAGCTTTCAGACAACTCACTGGAACCAAGCAGACATTAAACAGGTGACCATTTTATTTTAGGGGGAAAAGTGATATAAGGGAAAATCTTCTGAAATTACATGGCTAGTTCTGCTGTTTTACACCTAGGACGCTATTTATAGTGTTGCAGCAAAAATACTTTACTTATTTTCATCTTGAAACAAAATCTTTTCATGATGAGAGTGAAGAAACACAGTAAATGGAAGAAAAATAAAAATCGTGTTAAGGTATTGAGAATGTATAAATGAGCATTGAAGGAGCATGTCCAGGGATCTTGAGATCTTCACTCCAAGTGGCAAAACACAGGACACACTTGTCAGATTCATGACCTATCAGCACATATTTGTGTATATATGCATCAGTTGCCTCCAGTGAAAATCATGCAGGCAGAACCTTGTTTCCATGTGAAACTTAATCAAGAAGGTCCCAGGAGCTCCAGGGCTACAAGTGTTGGGGTTGCTGAGGTTTGGAAATTTCCACTGAACTGTCTGCATTGAGGGCAGCAGCTGCATAGAGTAAAGGGTGATCTGCTTTGTAATTTATTTTCTTGCACTGGAGAAAAGAAGCTATGTACTTGTAATAGTCTACAAGACACAGGAACCAAAAATACCTAGAGAGTATAAAGATCACTGATAAGCAAATGCAGAAAAATCTCTCTTACAGATCAAATGACCAAAGACAAATGACTCTTTCCTACATAAGTTGGTATTAATGATACTCAGACAGGAACCAAAGAGTCTGCCCCAAAGCATGTGAAGAAACTGTCTTTACGAATGTAATGAGAATGCTTGCTGGTTTTACCTGTCATCTTCAAGCTGCCATGGATCTACTTATTATGGTGTGATTTTAAAGTAATTGAGCCACCTCTCTCCTGATATTAAAGTACATACTCTCATATGTCTATTACTTAGCAGAAAATGCTCTTTAATGCATTAAAATAATCTCTGTACTTATAATATTACCAAGATTTGAGCTCAAATACTTCTTTCAGATTAGCCTATGGAACCTTTTCAGTAGACATTTGTAGTTTCTATTGACATGAAATACCATTCTGATTATTAAGAATTTTGCATTAAGTGTTAAATGATTCTCTTTATGTTTCAGGGAGAGTCAGCAATCACCAGAACAATGGCAGAAAATGTATGGCAGATGCTCTGGTAATGAAGTCTATCACATTAAACTGGAAGAAAGTACATTTTTTGCAGAGTATGAGGGGAAGAGCTTCACATATGCTTCTTTCCATGCACATAAAAAGTATGTTTATTTTTCTTATCAACCATCAAAAGTTCAAAGAAATAATTATTTGTTTTGCCTGCAACATAGCCCTGCACTAAAGTCACAGTACTGCACATTGATCTGTTCCTGGGTTTAAGTATCTGACCACTTATATGGATATATTTCTGTGAGTTTGGGCTGGTCAGGTAAAAGCCTATGTTCATTCTGTACAGCCCATCTCAGTCTAAGAAAATGGTGTTCTATAGGTATAAAGGATAAGCTGGACAGCCAGAAAAAAATAGGCACTTTTCAGAGGTTTTTCAAGAACACCAATCCTTTTCCAAGTCCAAAACAATCTTGAAATGAATGGGTGGGAGGGTGTGGGTTTTTTTTTTTATTTAGGACTCAACTGGAAATCTGGCTTCCTTTGTGGCTTGTTCATATTGTGGAAAATGTTCAATTTAAAGGTGTCACATGGTACATTCTGGTGATTGTTCAAACATAAAACTCCTTTTTCTGTTAGATGATAACATACCTACTTTACGGTCCAGATGATGCATCACTTTTCCAGTGCTGCTCTGTGAGATGAACATGTAAAATAAACACAAATCATGTATCTTTGTATATATTTGATAAAATAAGCATTTATCGAACCCTAAATGCTGGGTTTATTCTCATACTTAATCAAGGAGAGAAAGAGGTTTTTTTGCTGTAATTCCTTCTTTTCTATCACTAATTAAATACATTTTTAAGAGTGAATTGCAAAAATGAATTATGAAAATGGTTTCCATTACTTATAAATAATGGAACAATTTAACATAATTAATAATTTTTCATATTGTGTATCCATTTTTCTACCAATATTTTCCCAAAAAGGACTATTCATCTGACAGAAAAAATCAACTGGAACAACATTAGGAGAATATTATGGGCATTACGACAAACACTCAACTGCTAGGAATTCATGAGCTCATAAAATCTGCTTGATTTGATGTGGCCTATTTAGCAGAACACATTTTTCAAACATCCTTGTCATCCAGAAAGCTGCAAATGTTCATAATGTACAAAGAATAAAAATATACCTGAGGTTCATTTTTGACAATGGAAATTCTGGTGTTTGCAGGACTATGCAAAATGAACCATGCCTTTCCTTTTCTAATTAAGGTTTGGAGTCTGTCTGATTGGTGTTAGAAAGGAAGATAACAAAAACATTTTGCTGAATCCAGGTCCTCGATATATCATGAGTTCTACTGATATATGCTTTTATATAAATATCACCAAAGAAGAGAATTCTGCTTTTAAGAAGCAAGAAAAACACAGAAAAAACCATGAATCAAAATTATCTTATCATGGAGCTTCTAGGTTACCAGTACACAGTATAATAGCCAGCATGGGTAAGTAAAAAAAAAAAAAAAAATTATATCACAACATATTCTTATTTAATGGGTAGTACATTTTAAAGCATCTTCCTAAACTTTTAAGAAACTATAATTATGAATAGAAAGAAAGAATATAAAAACATTTGCCTTCATATTAAAAAAAAAACCACAGCAAAACAAACAACAAAACCCAAACCTAACAAAAGAAAAACCCAGACAAAAACAAACAAGCAGATAAACCAAAACCCCCAAACAAACAAATGGAATTTGACTATCTTTTACTTGACAAGGCGGACTTAAACTACTTAAGACCGTGGTGTAAAAAAGTAATAATGAAGTGCCTGCAAAGCAAATCCAGTGTGTAAATCATATGAGTATTTTTTGTCATTCATACCTGCTTGTTTGTAAGAAGTTTCCATGAGTTTCTTTAATTTAAAAAACACTGTAAGTAAAATCTGCAGGTTGTTGATGCATGTTAATGTGGACTGATTATATAAGGTATGATTTAAAAGAGGCAGTTAACAAGAAGACACGGACTAATTGTCAGGAAAAGTGTTGCTTTCCTTGAGTACAGTTGAAATATTAGTTTTATTTTAATGGAATTAACACAACCAGCACAGTGTTGCCGTCAGTCCTTTGCCATGCAGCCAGGCAATCCCCAGTAAATCTGGGAATGTCGTTCAAACGTTCTGAGCAGCACTGAGGAGATGTTTTCCCTGCTCCTAGGGACCGTGGCCATCGATTTACAGGACACCGGGTGCCGCGGGGCCAGCGGCGCCACCCTGGCCCTGCCTGCCGAGGGGAGCAGGGAGGGCAGGAGGCCCAGCATCGCCCCGGTGCTGGAGGTGGCAGACTCCTCCTCGCTGCCCGCCTGCGACCTGCTCAGCGACCAGTCAGAGGATGAAACCACCCCGTCCGACGATGAAGTCTCTGCAGCCTTTGAGTACGTGTATTAAATGTAAAATAAAGTGAAAGGTTAATACTGTATATATAAAAAGCATTGATAATCTTTTTTGAAATGCAGAGCAATCTGAGCACTTCTAGGAAAGAAGTCCCACGAAGTCCAATTATGGAATTACTCCCATCGAGGAAATGCTAGCAGAATGCCATAAGCCTACTTTGAAGTACAAAAACACCCAACAGATAAACTCTTCTGTTTGCTGGAGATTTTCTCTTTGCAGTTCTAAAAGCTGTAGTGATGTATTGCAATGCATTCATAGCATATTCTAGGGCCTTTTTTTTTCTGTAATTATTAAGTGAGCACTCAACAAATTTGTAAACAGATAAGTATTCCTGTCATGAGAATGCAGTGATAATCAGATCGTCCAACAGGCTTTTGAATGCTGGGGCTGGGTGTGTGGCTTCAAAATGCAAGGATGACAAAAAAGCAGTACGAGACAAAATTATCATGTCTAATTCAAAATGCTTGTTAGTGTGTTACTGAAAGTAACGATGCATTACTCAGATAAACCCAGAAGATTCAATCCTGCTGTGCAGATGAGCAATTATGTTTATGGGGATTGCTGACAGGGGTGTTAAAACTGAAATACACAATTAAGCCAGTGCCTCAACCAGCAGTTTCCCATCTCCACCAGTAGCAAGCGTGAGAAGCCCCAGGAAAGACTGTCAAGCTCCAGAGAAAAAAATAGTAGGACAAGTCATCTTGAATGTGCAGACTGAAACAGCAGGATTTAAAAGGTCTCCTGCAAAACAAACCACTAAGGCAAATTAGAAATTTCACCTCATCAGGAAGAGGGTTTGCCATTTAGAATTTATTTCAGCCATTTTGAAAGTACATTGTTAAAGCTAAAAGGTAATGACTTCACTCATTCTTGGTAAATGTTTGGAAAAAAAAAAAATTGGAGAAGGAAGAGCTGAAGTACAGTTATTTCTGTTTTCTTTCCTTCCTTTTTTAACTTAAAAGTTTCCAGTTGAGAACACTATGAGAGCACACTATGAAACAACAGACTATTTTCAAAAACTCAAGCAAAATTCCTTCAGTCCCCAAAAGCATGGCAG
This sequence comes from Motacilla alba alba, assembly GCF_015832195.1. NCBI lineage: Eukaryota > Metazoa > Chordata > Aves > Passeriformes > Motacillidae > Motacilla > Motacilla alba. The sequence goes on from NC_052023.1 coordinate 22,468,601, forward strand.
CTTTCACTAAGTTCTGTTGAACTGGCTGCAAAATGCATTCTTTTGACCTCTGTTAAACATAGTTCATTTTGTGTGCTTAATCTGAAACTTGGATGTATGTATAAATATCCCATAAAACACTTGTGTAGGCAGCTGTGTTTTGGTAATTTACTATACTGAAAAATGTTTTTTTCTGTTTTAGGTATGCCAAAGGCTATCCTCCTTACTCACCTTATATTGGAAGTTCACCCACCTTTTGTCATCTTCTGCATGAAAAAGTACCCTTCTGTTGTCTAAGATTAGATAAGGTAAAGGGGGCTTCTGCTACTGGATAATCCTGCATTCTCATTTGTGTCTTGCATCTGAGCAGAGCTAAATTCTGATTTCTCCCTAGAGATGAAGTTTGTGCAGTATTTTCTATAATACTATATTCTCTCCTCCTTTTCATCACCAAGTGTTTATGTCTAACCAGGTCTCTCTTGGGTCACCTGATACAATATTCACATCCACTGAACTTGTTTTCTTACTTTGATTTTAGGGATGCCAGCATAACTACTATGAAGATGCCAAAGCCTATGGATTCAAAAATAAATTGATTATAGTTGCAGCAGAAACTGCTGGAAATGGCTTATACAACTTCATTGTCCCACTCAGAGCTTATTACCGACCAAAGAAAGAACTAAACCCCATTGTGTTACTGCTGGATAACCCGTAAGGAAATTTTTTTTCCCCTTCTGATAAGTTTTAAACTCATTTTACCATTATTCAATAGATGACCCTTTTTCACATGGCCAGCTGAAAATCAAAAACATTATGGCACTCTTATCTTTGAGAGAAGTTAGTGACAAAAATCATACTGCATGTTCACTGTCATATACAAAATTGACCTTTTATTGACTGTTAATGGCCATAGTAAACTTAAATGTTCTTATTCTTCATGGCCAATGTTTCAGCTAAGTTTGTTTTTTTTTTAAATTACCCCCAAAAATGTGAATGTTACTGCTAAAATTAAATAGCTTAATAAACACTGTAAAAAGCAAGCTGTATAACAGTTTCACAGCTACATGACAGCACTAACCTACTTAACACAATGCACTTAGTGGCCTGGACCAGTTAGGTATATTTTTAATAACTCTGCACTCAAGCAGTTCTTTAAGCCAAAAGGACACCCACAGACACATTTTATCTGAAATTATTTAAAGCCATGGATGAAAATTTAAACCTGCAGTATTGTTGTTACTTTTATATCTGTTGGTAACTGCTGGAATTTTTTGCATTGCTTGATTTTAATATTTCAGATAAGTTTGCTTATGTCAAGACTGGTTCTTTTATAAACTGATAATAAATTAGCTTTTTGGGGGTTTTTTTGCAACACTTTGGTACAGCTCAGCTAGTTAAAATCACAGTTTGAAAGATACAGAAATGGAGGTTACCTGTACACAAAATAGTAGAACAAGCCAAGAAAGCAAAAATGTCTTGTAGGTTGTGATTCCAGGGCTGACACTTCCATTTGTGTAGATCTATTCAGTTTAAGTGATTTTTTCCTACAAAGGCCTGCTGTGAAGTGTCCCACTTTTCCTCAGGCAGCTCCTTAGTCACCTGTGTTGGCAAAACAGAAGGTTTTTATGTGGGTACTGTGGCATACAGTGAATTACACAAATTGAGAAGCCTAAATGAGGCTATATCACTTCCACTGACAGTGTGAGAGCAAAGCCATGGGCACAGGGAGCCCTCTAGTGCCAGCTCCTTTTGCCAGCAGAGTGCCCAACTTCACACACTTCAGTGCTGCTGTGACACTTTATAGTTGAAAACACTTTTGATTGATTAATGTGAAGTAAAAGCTCTGCTTGCTAATTAAACCAACACCCTTACTGTTGTCTCTCTCTATGCAGCATTTGCAGTGACTCCCCTGAAAGGGAGTAGGCTCGAAAGCAGTAGGTGTCACAAAACTCAAAGATGATTTAATTTTCACTTTACATTTTAATTAAGAATTGTTGATGCTTATTTTAAGTCCTCCTAAGACATCCATTGGAGTATAACTTGGTAGTGTGTCTTTGACGTTACTCATTTGTTCTTATATTTGGAATTGTCCTGTGCCATAACATTTCTGATTTTAGAGGTGCGTTTATTAATATAAGCATGTTAATTCTGATCATTCTTTATGATCACAGCAAACTGTTGATTCACAGCTTTCTGAAAACCTATTTCCTGCTTTAACTGACATCATAATGCCAAAGTTTAAGAAAGTTATTTTTAAAAAAAACCCTGAACTACCAGTTGATTAAAATATTTTCGAAGAGATGCTGCTGTTGTGATACTGTGTTTCATTTTGTAATTCCATCTGCTGCTTAGGCCAGATATGCATTTTCTGGATGCAATCTGTTGGTTTCCAATGGTTTACTACATGGTGGGCTCTATCGACAAGTAGGTGAAATAACTGTCAGCAAACTTACCTTTGTAGTCTCAGTGGTTTGGTGTGTCTCGTCATTGCATGTTCTGGTGTGTGTGTTGTAGTTGGAGATGGGCTTTCTGCATGCATAGTCTGTGTCTGTGTGCTGTACTTTGGGATTTCAAATTTCTGATTTATATAGGAGCTCATTAGGGAAAAGCATGGCAGGGAGCACAAGTTAATATGTTCAAAAACATAATATTAACACTTATTTAGGTGAGTTCATATGTTTCTACAAATGAACGGCCCTGATTCTAGTATCAGTCTATATTGAGTTAAAATTTGTTGGCATTCATTGACTCAGGTTTTGTAAAGATAGCTACAGAACGTAAACAGTCTTGAATGTGTCCAAAAGTCTTCATCTTCCACTACTTAAATTATCACTTACTCCTACATTTCTGTCTTCACCTCTGCTAATATGTTTATGGATATAGGTTTAGCAACAGAACTTTAATGTGAAAATTGGGCAGAAAAGAGAGAAGAGCAAGGACTCATGAATATTTTAGTAAACTCCTCAGTGTAGATTGTAAATTTGAATTGGGGCATACTGAATTGGGGCTACAAGCCCATAATATTAATTTCCCCCTGTAGAAATAAAAAAACTTATTTCCTGCTTACAATAGTGATACAGTTACAGATTTACCTTGGTGATACTGAGTTCTCGTGAGGGTCACAAAGAGCCCATAGAAATGTTGTTTACTTCACATTTCTTTCCTATAGAGCAAGAAAGTATCACAGGTTATTAATATCTACTACTTTCTTAACTCTTAGTTACAAAATAATTATAAAAAGAACTCATAATGGCAGAATAATTAAATTGTTGCCTTTTTCCCAATCTGGAAATGAAACGTGAGATAATTTTAGTAAGGAGGTAATATAAAAGGAAAAAGAAAAAAACCAACTGGCATCAAAATGTATACACAAGAAGGAGTACTCAAAGTATTCAAAGTAATTAATAACTCAGATGTTACCCTGTTTTACTAATGTAGAAAACTGGACTTTGTTTAAATTTACTGAGTTTATTTCAAAATGGAAATTGCCAAATCCCTCCCTAATGGTGTTTTTTGGTTCTTTCAGAATTAAATGCATTTTTTAAAAAAAATGAAGCATGTAGTCTTTGGAATAAGTGATTATTCAGAATTCAGAAGTTCACAGTAATACCAGCATGAACTTCTGCATTTTTTCTGATGCAAAAATCACTTTAATTCCTGGTGCAATAAGCAACTATAGTTTGTAGAGGGTTTTTTTGACATCTGTTATCATTAATAAGAGTACTTCTAAAAATATAGTTCCTACGTATTCCTTGTGTTTTCCTCACCATGTTTTTAAATCTCGTACAACTAATAGATCTGATCATCTATAGATAAGAAATACATTGTAAAATATGCACATTTTCCTTTCTTATTTAAGGAGTATAACATACATTCTCAAAGTGCCACCTACTATCTATAAGTATCTAAAATATTTATCATTTGTTCCTCAGCAATGAAGTATCATCATCTCAAAGAGAAAAAGGAATGACTTTCCTTTTCCATTCTTTTTTTGTTAGAAGTAGATGGCTCACAAAAAAAACCCAGATTTACCAAAATTCATAGCAGAGATACACTTTGTAAAAATATGTCAGGTAGTAGGTACCAGTCCCCCAGTCCTTGGGTAGGATTTGAGATCTGTAACTGAACGGATTTCACAATTGTGTAGAAATCTAGTCAGTCTTGAGAAAACTTTAGCTAGAGGTACCTGAGAACTAGAATTGTAATACTTCCACATTAGCATTTTTCAAATTCTCCACAAGCCAGCCACATGTAACTGCTAAAATAAGAATAGCTGTTGAGCTTATGAAACACTGAAATGCAGAAAATCTGGGTATTTCAGAATATGCTGCTATTTTCAGGGATCAACTGAAAGTCTGAAAAAGCAGAAATACAAATTACTCTGAAAAAAAGTTTGGACTTCTACTTATGCCCTGCAGTTGTTCATAGATTACATAAAATCAGTTTTTCTTTTGTTGTAGTCAACCATCAGTGATATCGCACAGTTTCAAAAATAATGGTATAAATTCTTCCAAAATAAATTGTTAAAAAAACCCACCACACTTGCCAAAAGGTGCTTAGGATCTGTGGAAAATGTTGTTAAAACAGCTGAAACATGCTTCATTTTGGAGACAAAGCTACAAGGCATGATGAGACCTGTAACTCAGCTGTCTGTGAGTGTTTTCTGTGGTTGGGCTTCACACAAATATTGTCCAGCTGTGCACAAAGTTCTGCTGCTCTGCAGCTGCTCCTAAAAGAGAACACTCCTAGAACACAGCTAATTTATTAACATTTTGAAACCAAAATAAAACTGTGGGAACAAGCAACCAGGAGCATTTATTTGGCTTTTTCTGTTGGCAGATATAACTGCAATGGAGCAAGTTGTTGCAGTGGATAAGGCCATAGTGTTCCCAAGTAACTGTTAAAGGCTTATTAAAAAAAAAAAAAAAAAAAAAATTATCATTAACAAAAGAGAGGGACTGTAACAACCTACTGAAATAGATTCTATATTCTTTTCTACCAGTTAATTGAGATGTTATCCTTGATTATATTAGAAGTTACGTAGTTGATCTGCAGATGCCAACCCATGGCTAATCTTCCAGGTGTGCCATATTTAAGTTGCTTGTTTCTTTCTCCCTCTTTCTCTTCACAAAAGCCTAGATGACTTATTGAGGTGTGGGGTCACCTTTGCAGCTAATATGGTGGTGGTGGACAAGGAAAGCACGATGAGTGCTGAGGAAGACTACATGGCAGATGCCAAGACTATTGTGAATGTTCAGACCCTCTTCAGGTAAAGCATTTTTGCAATCTATCTACACATCCTCATTAATTGTGAAATACTTGATGCCTCTTGTGCCAAGAGGCACAAGAACTTATTCTTATTTTATTATACTTAAGTTTTCCCTTGCATGAATTTGTGTTTTACATGGGAAACTTTTTTCCACCCTGCTTAGCAATTCACTTAGAATCCTGAGGTATTCTCCTGAAAGCTCAGATGAAATGCTTTGCATCCCAAAACCAGATAATAATTTTACAAGTTAGCTGTCAGGTTTACAGGAAGGAAAATAAAAGTTATTCTTGAAGGCTTAGGACGAAAGATAGTAGAGAAAAGAAAAATCACAATGATGCCAAAGCCCATATGAAAAGCAAATCCCTCCAATGCTGAAAGTTAAGCACTGTATCACTGTGAAGTTAGTAGTAAGTGTTCAGATTTTGAATATCTAGTTTTGCACAAAAGTTAGGTTTTTAGACACATATATACAACATTACATATGACACCGACATGGCAAGAGTCATGAGAGTGTAATATGAGAGTGTAAAGAGGCTGAGGAGGCTGTGATGAAAATGAGATTTGCTGTTCCTTGTGAGAACTCTCCTCATTAAAGCCTTTGTGTTCAATATCTTGGTTCAGTGAGTTTGAAGAAAACGTGTCACTTTGAGCTGTGAAAAATATTATTTTCTTAATAAAAACACCCAAAAAAATCTCACACAAAACAAAACACACTACACAGTCAGCTATGGAATGTCTCCCTCATTTGGGGCTTAAGCCTAGCACTTCCTGGTGTTCATTCTAATAAGACCTGGAAGGAAATTGAGTATGATTCAATGTTGCTTTTATTGCAATTACCTGTTTTCTGTGTCAAACCTTCCTCAAAAGACCAGAGAGAGATGCATAGTAAAAGTGGTTTGAATCCAGTAGTTTAGAAACCTGAGGTCATTAAACTACAATGGAGCTTTTTTTTGAAAATTTTTGTAAATGCAGCTCTGTGAGAATGCAGTTAAATGCTCTTTGCATTTCTGCGTGTGCTCAAAGGAAGCAAAAGCTGCATTGCACAAGAAACGTTAATTCTGTCTTTTTCTAACATTTCAGTTTCTGAATTGATACCTGATACTTGCACAGGTGTGTGATTCATACTCACACCTGTGAAATTTGGGTTGAAGCTATAATTGAACTTTATCTGTGCATCACTCAGATCTACTCCTAACCACAGTGCTAGGGCACTCGCTGAGGTTTTTCACATATATCAGTTTTTCAGAAATACAATTTACCTCCAGATGGAAAAAGGAGTTGTACCAAAAGTAAATTTATAAAATTGTTTTTCCCCTAGTTGTGTTCTACTTTGTAAAAGAGAAATTACATACAATTGGTATGCCATTAGATGTTACTGTACACTCCTTCAGTTGTCTTGCACATTGTTTGCAACTAGATGGCAGCTTTAACTCGTGTACAAACTCTATGTCTGGGTCAGTATTGTTTTAATACTGCATATTTACAATCAAAGTAAATTAAAATAAGTACTTTGGTTTAGGACTTAACAACACCTTTTCATAAAACTTTGTAAACTTTCACAAATAGTGTATTGTAGAAATTAGTTTTCTTTTTTTTTCCCTAGAACATAGATAATGATTTCACTGCATTTTTATATTATGTTAAAGTTGTAGAAATAAGTAAGCTTTGGGAGGAGGCATAAAGTAGTGGCATTCGCCTGTTCTACAGAGTAAACTACATTCATTGCACTAAATTAAGTAGTTTTCTAAAGGACCTTTAAAAACACATCAAAATCTTTTGTATTACTTATGGAAAACTAATAATATCAGAAAGTAATGAAGAAAAGACTGGACATGGTAGAGAGCAAGAGCACTTGACCCCATCCGTAGTGCTAAAGGGGGATTTTAAACCCCTGGATTTAATATGGTGTTTTCAATGATACCACAGCAGTGACAAAGGTTCCACTTTGGTCTCATCAGGTAAAAAACATTCCGAGGGTAGAGGCTGATCTAAACAGCTCTGGTGTGAGTTACTCAGGCCTGAAAAAGCCATGTCAGAGAGCTGCAGGAACCCAGGCTCTTCAGCCCGGGCTGGCAGTTCTCACACACCAGTTGTGTCGTTATTCCCGGATTTACATAAATTAGCAACCCTGCTTTGCCAGGAGAGTGTGCTCCCCACCCTGGAAGGCAGAGGCATTGTTTATAAGGACAGGGTTATTAGCACTTTTAGGGCTACAAGCTGTGCCATCCCAATTAAAACTGTGACACAGCACTGATTTGGAGTACAGACGTGTGACTCAAATGGGCAAACTTAACTTCACAGCTTAAAAATAAAAGGAAAAATTAATAGTCTTGGACTACACCTTAAGATGCTTTTCACTTTTTAAAATTAAACAGGAAGCCAGACACTGAATCCCTGTAGACAAATGCGAGCCCACCTCAGAAAAACAGCACATTTCCCCAGGCAGTAGGTTTGTACCAATATAAAGTTTTATTAGTTAACCTCTTCAAGGCTGTGTTTCAAATCCTCCAAGAAGCCTACTGCCAGCAGTACACATAACAGGTCAGTGTTTTGGCTGGTATCTAGCTGTCATCACCAATGCAGAGGTAAACCAGATGAGGTGCAATGATGGCATGGCATTATTTTCGGGGTTTGTCACTGGGGTTTGGGAAAGAACTACATGTCTCTCTTGCTTGTCTCATTTCCAAATACGAGTTCAACAGCAAGCCATGCCTCCCATCAGGCTGCTGGGAGCTTTCTCTTCCCCATCCAGTCCTTTCTTACTAGAATGGGGTAGAGGAGAGGGATCTTTGCCCAGAAGGAGCCTGTTCCAGTGCTAAAAGCTGGCAGGCAGTGTGCCTTACACCCAGGGCAAGATGCAATCTGTCCCTGACTTCCTGGAGAGCAATTTCCCCTAATTCAGCTAAAAGGCACTCTTAAGTAAAATATTTTACCAATACTAATTTTGAAACTGATTTCCTAATATAAATCGATTTTCATGTCTTGGTGATAAACTAAACCATCTTTAAGAGAAACATAGCATCCTGCATTTTTTCCCTCCTGTGTATATTTTATCATGAGATCAGCTTTTAATTTCCTGTTACTCCTAATTCTGAATTCTGTAGTGTTAGTTTTCAGATACAATGAGGGATTAACACATAGTGGCAGACAGTCTGGATTTACCTTCCCCACATTTAGGCTCTGCTTGAATTGCCATTTCAGTGATGTTTCTCCCTGCAAAAGTGAGGGAAAAGGACAAGACTTGCAAAAGGGTGCATTGAATTCCATTTGACACTAACTTACCAAATGCTGCTTCCATGGAAGGTGAGACAGAAACCACATCAATGATGTAATTAGCTGCCAAGTGTAGATAAGTAGCCCCAGGGTCAGCAAAAGAGGCTACAAATGTACATCTCATTTTCTGACACAATCTGTAGAGGAAAGGTTTAAATAATATGTCTTATATTCCAACTTGTTTTGTATTTAAATAGTGTAAACTATGATTTTCTTTCTGTTTCTTGGAGCCCTGAGTGCTGGGGAGGGGCTCTTGAGTCTGCTGCTTGAAAATCTGTGTAATTCAGCCAGTTCACAGTAGAGTTTTCTTCACTGCTTTTAGTAACTGGAAGCCTGAATTGGTGTTAAGTTATAAATATTTTGTATATGTAAATATTTCAAAGTGAGAACATAAGTATACATAAACATACATTTTCTCAGCAACTCCCACAAGTGTCACTTTTCATCTATATTGCTCAGACTGTAGTCACAGCATACAAACAGACCTCAAGAAAGAAAAACCAACTGGAAAGGGTACATAAATCAGTCATACTTTACATGCAACCAGGTACTAAGTACAAGCTTTAAACTTCTGCATTTTTTGTTGTTTCCTACAGATTTTTGATATTATACCAATCATTAAAGAAATCCTCAAGTTGTTTTTTCTAGCATTTAAGTATTTTGTGAGCTCAGTATGTGCTTCTTGGTGAATTCTACAGAGAATGTGTTGTAGTTTCTTCTGCTGTTGGACCAGCATTTCACTGGGCCCAGACCCACCACAGGTTCAGGGACTTCATTTAAAACACAGACATGAGCACAAGCTGCAGCTTTGTGTAGAGCCTTACATTTGTGAACTGTTATAAATAGAAGTATAACCATGACCTTCTTTTAAAATGCAGGTTGTTCTCCAGCCTGAGCATTATCACAGAGCTAACTCATCCAGCCAACATGAGATTCATGCAGTTCAGAGCCAAAGACTGCTATTCTCTTGCTCTGTCCAAATTGGAAAAGGTAAGGAGATTTGCCTCCCCCCACTCTCAGTTTAAATGTTATATTTTTATTACTTTTTCTGATTTTATAACAAAGATTTCAAAACAAGTGGAAACAGTGAAATGACTTATGGTTGTAGAGCTACCATAAAAGACAATGTTTTTTTCAAAAATCTGCCCTCATTTAAGAATAAAGTTTGTTTTGATTTAATCATCTTACAATATAATAATAATCAAGTGACTCTCTGGTGGAATTTGCTCAAGGAAAATGAAATATTTTTGGATAATTAAATATTTAGAGCTAATGTAGTTGTCCAAGAGGCTGACATGGACAATTAACATGGAACATCTTTTAACTGACTAAATGCTTAAAACATACAGCTTTTATTATGATGTATTTTTTAATTCCTCTTCATTTTAAAGGTGCTATAATTGTGTCTTCTATACACATTTCTGTGTATCTGTGGGAGATATTGGCATTAATGGGACAGTTTGAGAACAGTATTTGTTCTCTGTCAGAATGATGAGAGGGACAGCAACACTACTTAAATGTTAGCTAAAACCTTCATATTCTATATATATATATATATATATATTTGACATTTTCAAATTGTGGAAATGTGACTCTATGGAGATAAATTTAATCTGCTTGTTCAAAATACTGTTACTTAAAAGAGGTGGAGAATAGGAAGTAATATTGTGCATCTGTTTAATTCTCAAAACTCAAGGACAATCCTCTTTCTCACAAATCTTCCCCAGTGATCTGACCTACTCACCGTATTCTTGAGTTTGTGAGAGTCAAATAATATCACTGTGACAGTGTTCAATTCTCTGTGGGCTGTCTACTTCAATGCAGTGAAACCAGGATTTTTATCTCAGCTCTTCTTTTTCTTTACATAGGCTCCTTAATTTTTCAAGCAAATATTTGAAAATATTTGAAAATATTTTAACTTCTTGACTATCTTATTAATTTATTGTGCAAAAGTTGTGAAGATAGGTTGGAAGCTGAACATTTAATGAACTTCCTACCCAAACTATGCTCTGCTGAAACAGAGGTAGATAAATTATCTTAAAGGAAGAATATTTTCTTCATTGCTCTTGCAGTTGCCTGCTGTTAATATTTCCCAGTCACTTCATCTTAACATTTGCAGGGAGAACTTCACAGGTGGTGCTGTAGTTCATTTGATGTTTCAGAACTCCCTCATGCAAAATGAAAGGCAATTAAAAACTCCAGTAAAAATTACCTAAAGCAGTCAAACATACAGTTGCTTGTTATTTCTGCATTAAGTGCCTCATTTTCAGAAAGACTGAGAATGTCAGGCAAGTTGCCTTGAGGTAGCAGTGAAACACACTTGCAAAATTGGCTTTTCAACCTAATGGGCTGCAGAAGACAGATACACAAATCAGATGTCCATCTGCTGTTGCAGCTGCAACTTTTCTCATTTTAGAAATAAATAAATCTGACAGTAAACTCAGCACTCACAAAGGAGAAAGCAGTGGCCTTTACAGAACAGAGAAAAAGAAAAATAAAACACCCACACTCTAAACTTGCATCTGTGTTCTCCATTTGTCTTGCATAAGGAAAAAAATGAGATAGCCGCTCCCTCTTTCTTGAAAGAAAGGGTTTGTAGTGTTTTGGATAGGATTCAGACTTAAGTTTGCTATGGTTTTTTTTCCAAGTAAATATTGCAGGTGTTATTGATAAAAATTCTAAAGCTGTAAGTGATAATTTTGAAATAAGTACAAGTTCATATATCTTTTAATCAAACCCAATCCTGTGATTTTGTATCTTCCACAGGGATAAGCACACAGATGTTAGATGAGCAGAAATCTATCTGGGATGGCCCAGCATATTTGCAGTGATTTACACACAGCCAGGCTGCTTTTTTAACCTTCAGGACAGGGCCTTCTATTTCCTGTCTCCATTTTTTTTTCTTTAATATAATTAATATACTAAGCAGATTTGAATTAACATGAAGTAATAAAAAACAATAATGACATATGAGTTATAAAAAGAGATTGATATCTCTTATTATCGGTGTCTTACTTTACATAGATCTCTAACAATTTACATAAATTCTAAAATTGTTCAAGCAATTAGCACACAAATTTGACTGTTGAACTGACAGGTTTTTAGGAAGTTGCTCCGTATCAACACCAGCAAATGGCATCCTGGTCAGTACCAGGAGTGTGGCCAGCAGCACCAAGGCACTGATTGACCCCTGAGCCACTTCTTCCCTTTTGTACCAGACTCTGTTCATGTTTCCTGTTCCTGGAAGACTTCCTGGACCAGGATGACAGTCCACTGTCAGCACCAAGGAATTGGAGCAGGTTAACAAGAGCTAAGCACACTTGATATCCCTCCATCTTTTTAAAACTGATTGGGTGGAATATGCCCATGCAGTTTGAGATGTGATGACAGAAACAACATACACATTGATCAATGTCTTTCAGCCTGAAAAACTGCACCTATTGGACAAAGATGCTGCATACTTGTAGGAAGAAACTATGTTGAGAGTAAAGGGCTTTCACTTTTCACTTCCTTCAGGATAATATCTATTTCATGTTTTTGTTACAGTCCTTCCAAAACCAGCATTAAAAATGTTTTCTGTGTTTTAATTCCTTAACAGAAAGAGCGGGAGAAGGGATCTAATCTGGCATTTATGTTTCGACTGCCCTTTGCTGCTGGCAGGGTTTTCAGCATCAGCATGTTGGACACACTGCTTTATCAGGTACTGTGAACAGTAATGTGACTTAACTCAAGTATTGCCATCCATTTTATTGTGCTTAATTGCTAGATGACCCTATTTTCTGCCATAGGATCCATTAAAGTGTGTCTATACTGGAAGCAATCAGTGGCAAAAGACAATGGAGCATGCTTGATGTGTTAGTTCAGATATCAATCCCAAAATCACCCTGTGACTGCACAAAATCTGATGTTAGATAATTTGATGCTGTTAATGTATCTCTCCACAGTCAAATAGCTTCAATAAGGCCCACATGAATTACAGATTATATAGAATAATAATGCTTGTACTCTGCAATAAAAAACACAGTGCCTAATCCCACACATCCACATGTGTCCCTAACAGAAGGAACAGAATTATTTTAATATGTAATTTATTAGTCTCCTGCATTTGCTGATAAAGGCCTCAATTACTGCATAGTGTCCTCTCCTCGTACTCATGTTGACTAGACCTGCAGAGGCCCTGTCATTACACTGTAAAGTAAGCCATGCTTGCCCTTGCAAGGAGTGCATTCAGTGGTTACAAAGAGACACTGGGGGAAGAGAAGGCAGCAGTTCAACCTTGTGGCTCAGAATCCAGGAAGTAGTGATGACAGCAAGACTCAGGGAAGAGCACAGCTTCAGAGAGATGAAGAAAAAATATCAGAAAATACAGTCAGGGCAAATGGAGGCAGTAGTTGCTAGTTTCAGGGTGGAAAATAGGCCAATATTGCTCACTCTTCAGCAGTGCCACGTTTCTGCACACTCTGACACACCAGGTTGCCCAAGGAGCAGTCCCCAGCACCACCCTGCAAGGATCAAGGCACACAACATAAGCAGGAACACCACCATGGCCCACATCATCTGCTCACCTGAGCAGCCTCCTGCCTTGCCTGTACCTGGGAATAGCCTGTGGAGCTTTAGCACTCTGGTGGAAAACATCTTTGCAGGGAGATGAATTTACTTGGTCATTTGGTGCATGAAAGGTGCTCTTTCATTGCAATTCTACTTCCAAATCAATTTCCTGAAGGCAAATCCAACATAAATAGAAAAATTCTTGGAGCTAAACTTTTCTCAAGAAGCCATTAATATATAAACCAGTCAGGTATATGGGCATACATATTTTAAAGTTCTAGAAATAAATGTATTTGCATATAAAACATCTTCATAATCATGCCCCAGAATATCAGTATCACATACCACAATATTAAAAAAGAAATATAGTAAAATATAGTAAATAATATAGTAAATACAGTAAAAATACCAAAGATATATGTATAGAAACAGATCTGTTAATCATCAACAGCTCCTGCCAGCACATAAGTGACTTCAGTATTTTATATTGCTCCTAGACATGAATAATCATGCAATGACTTGACAGAAACAACATTTACCAGAAATTGTTTAAAACAAAAAGCCTCACATGTTCCTTGTCACTTTAATTCCACCTGTCCTTCCTTTGAACTGCTACTGCTCATAGGTGAACTGTAATTTTTCTAGAATTATCTTTCTTAGTCCAAGTTAGAAATCCTTTAACAGCAGCTCTTTTTTCTTTTCCATAGTCCCATTTTCTGTCTTTTTATTCTGGTGAATAAACTTGTTAATCTAATGAAAATTCCATGGCAGAAATGATGCCACCAAGGTAACAAATATGTTTAATTTGCAAACAAATTTTATTTGAGATGCTCCTTGGCATTTAGCCCATCACAACTGGGAGACTACTAGTACAAAAATTAAAATAGTTGAATCACTCTGTATCAGATGAAATAGGTCAGGTATTTCTTTGTGAAAACCTCTTTCTTGGTTAGCTCTGCATTTGCATGAAGCCAGCAGAGCTGCGGTGTGTGCTGCGTTCCAAGGACTGCAATGCTGCCCTGCTACACCTCAGTACAGGTGGCAAAGAACAGCTCAGCCACAGCTAGGGGAGCACCCCCATGGCCTCTCATTCCAGCAGCCCAACTCAGCAGGAGAAATATTTGTGATTTTTAGCTGCTCTAATATCCGTTCCTGGTCTTAGTCTACACTCCTACACTAAACTTAATTTCTACCTTTTAACCAAGAGCAACACACTGTTTAGCAGAGCAGCAAGGCATATCAACCATCAAAAACCCTTCAGATTACTCATTTGAATAAAATAATAGCATTGTCACCTCAGAGGGACCCACTGAGGACTGCAGAGCCATCTAACATCTGCCAGTGTTTCTTTTGCACACAAGAGTTCATTATCATTTCACACCTCATAAGGCTAACACCTCACTCCACTGACACATCCATCTTTGCTTTTCCTGTGCCTTGTTATGCCTTAGTCTGCTGAATCTTGTACATTCATTGCATGCCCATGCAGAGCCAATTTAGGCAAACTTCCTTTATATAAGTAAATTCCGCCAAAAGAAAGGGATAGGTATTCCTGCAGTGATTAAGATACTTAAAGAGATGGACTGTAAGCACAGATGTATAATTTCTTTGAAAGTCATACATAGTGCTAATGGTTGACTACTCCTTTGTTCATTAAACCTTTTTTTCTTTCTTTTCTGTCTCTCCTGTTAAAATATCTTGCAGTCATTTGTGAAAGATTATATGATTTCAATCACAAGACTTCTGCTGGGACTTGACACCACACCAGGATCTGGGTTTCTTTGTTCTGTAAGTTATTAAAAAAACCCAATCAGTACAGAGTGCCAGAGAAGATTCTGTACTGTCTGCAAAATACTTCAACTTTCTTTGTATGGCATTTCCTTTTGTGAAAGTTCAAGGAAGGCCATCTGTTTCCTTTTTCATTAGGGAGATGAGGAAATTAAACAAAAAACATACCCATTTTTAGTTCCATAGCAAAAACATCTCCCCGAGAAAACACAATGCATGCTACAGCAGAAAACTGGAAAGTCAGGAATACACAGGAATAGTGCATTTTATATGAAATAGCTGTGGCAGTTCAGCAACCAGTGTAAAAATTAAGTATATAAAAGACAGGAAGCACTACCTGTATTGTGCAGCCTGACCAGGACTATCTCCTAATCCTTATTCCTACGGGCAATAAAGGTCATGAGTAGTTTTTACATCAAGATCACATGTATTAAATGACTGGAGGAGTTGGAGTTCTAAACTCATATTGTTATTACATACGTCAATATTCCCCAATGTAATTTAACTGTGTGTATACACACATAAAAACACAATGGAAGTAATTTTTACTAAAACAAACCCCACCTTTCTGCTTCCTCCTACACCCATTATACTCTGGGTAGCAAAAAGATCACTACAAGTTGAGTTATTTACAAATAGCTTTGTGGCCATCTATAAAAAGAATGGCAGGAAGGTATCAATGATGGTTTAAAAAAGTTGTTTAAATATAAATGATGTATTTCTTGGCCAATCATTAAGCTTCATTACAGTGAATGTAAGAACACTTGAAAGTACAATTGAATCTCTAAAAAGGAACTCGTAAATCTCAAAATAAAACTAGTAATGAAGTAAGTGAGCTTCATGTAAAACTTCTTATGCCACTTATGCTTAGTGTACTACTTCCTCCCCACATATTCGGCCTGCAGTCTGGTGGACAAAATTCAAATTCAAAATACTCATGCACTCCAGTCTGTCCACACCAGTTTCTTACTGCTGACAATATTTAGTTTATTCATTTATATTTTAGTCAAAAATAGACACTGGGTGAAGGCTGCCATGTAAATTTTAAGTAATCTTAAATCAAGACCAGAAGTTCATAATGACAAACTGCTTCCACTACAATGTCTTCTAAACAGGGAGAAAGCAAAAGAAACTGTCTGACAAACTCAATAGAAGTTGCAGATTTGTTGTAGTACAAAGGTGCAACACTACAATGGGATAATTACCAGCTACTGTTAATTTTTTCATGAGTTGCATAGTGAACAAGTGATAAACCCTCAAGAGTTAAAAGTCCTCCCTCCTATTATTATTTTCTCAGATGAAAATCACAGAAGAGGACCTGTGGATTAGGACATATGCCAGACTGTATCAGAAGCTTTGTTCCTCTACAGGAGACATTCCAATTGGAGTCTACAGGACAGAATCCCAGAAGCTCACAACATCTGAGGTGGGTCACTCACCGTGCTTTCCTGTGGGTGTGACTGCAGAGAGGCTTCTGCTGACACCTGGCTGGTCACACTAACCCAGGCTGAGCCCCAGGGTGCACCCAGTGGACACCTGGCCTTTGGTTCCTGTGCTCACCTCCTGGGAATGGGTGGATGGGAGCCAAGGGGCAGCTGGGCACGACCAGGAGCAGCTCAGGAGTGAGCTCTGCTCTGACCTCGCTGTGCTCACTAACAGCAGTGTTCGTACCAAACCCTTAACCAGGCCCTCTGGCCCTTGTGCCAACAATGTGTCTCTGTGTCTCAAAACAGGTGGCATTTCACTGTGTCACTGTGTCTCAAAGCAGGTTGCATTTCACTGCTCACGTGACCTTCTAATTCATTCTCTTGTTGCTCATTTCTAGTTAGTGTCATTCAAAGTATTGTGGGATCTCTCTAAATTTAGCTGCTGAACAGTGGTAGTATTTTATATATGTATTTCTGTGTTTGCCACATAAATGTGTACATTACACCATCTTTCTGTTTATAAAAAATGACAAAAATACTTTTTCCTGACTATGTAACATACTTTTTTGTTTGGGCATCTTTGATTTCTGTCATGTATTATCCATGTTTACATGACCATTAGTACTGCCATCTCATTAAACCATGGCTTTCAAATGCAGCAGTGAGCAACAAGTCTCTCCTTTCTTCTGAAATACTCAGACATAGTTTAAACTAATTTCCAAGATAGATAATTTATATTTTCTTTTCCATATTTCAGAAAAATATTAGAAAACATTCAGGCATATAATGCTTAATGGCAAGATTTGCTCCTGAGGAAGTACATTCAGCTGAAGTTAGTTTTATAAAAGGGTGATAAAAAAAGCTGTGCAAGATCCTACCCAGTTCATGGGAATATCTCTTTGTGGACCATCACTTTCTCTGCAGGTGGCTTTTACAGCTTAGCCAGTGGACTCTGTCACTGCAATAATCTCTTAATGTAATCATTCAAAATCATTCCTTGGAGAAGAATGTAGTCAGCCATATGCTAATATGAAAAAAGGTCTGTCACAGCCTTCCACAAAACAGAGGACATACCAGATTTTAAGAATTCATTAAATAAGGATAAGATAAAATTCATGGCAGTGCTTTATTCTCACATTCAGGGCTGGCTCTTTAACTTGAGGTCCAAAAAAAGAGAATAAGGAGTTCTGCTATTACTTCCTATCAACTTTCACAAATAATCTCACAAAGAATTTGAGTTAAATCAGGTGGAGGATTAAGGAAGGGAAGTTGGAGAAACCTCCTAGTTAAATTTTCAAATTGTCAGGTGTCGGACAAATGTGGAAGAATGGCACTCCTCCTTAATTAAGTAAGGAAAATGCAGTTGTTGGTCTTTCTAAGCTGAAGTCTCTGAATGCAGACCTTTAGTGGTATTTTCACACAAATACTTGTGCAATTTCTTGTTTAGTGAGTCAGAATTTGTACAACTTTTCCCCTCTAGAGAGAGGCAGGGAAATCTCCCCTCAGCTACCTATTCCCCAGAATACAAAAGAGCAACATCTTGCTCTGCATCTGTGGCCTTTATGGATAGAGACCTACAAACACAGAGATGCTGAAAGCCCTAATCTTTCTGCAAAGTGTTTATTTTGAAGTTAAAGGATTTTTTTACTCATTTCACTAATGAAATATTAGCATGGGTTATCATTTTAGCTTTTCGATACATTAAGCCAGAAGAATGTCACTGGGTAAGATCTTTAAAATGGAAATAAGAGAAAATTAGTTCACTCTTTTTACTTAGACTATGAACTCATTGCCATAAATTTGAAGGTTTATAACTCAGAGAACCTTCAACATGATTATCAATTTGAGTTTAAACAGAGATAAGAAACAAAATTTGTATGGCACATGCCTGGATGCTGTCTGGTAATAAAATGGGTAACTTGAGTCATGAGGATGAAATATGCCCATATTAATATACACTCTCTTTTTCACCATGCAAATGAGAAGCTCTTGCTTCACTGACACATACTCATAACTTCTTTGAAAATAAAGCAAGTTTTTAGTGACCCAGTAACTAAATAAGAAGTGAATCTAGCTTGCCTCTCAATGACTATTGCACCTATGACCCAAACCATTTCCACTACACTCAAAAAATATAAAAAAGAGATACCAAATGTTTTTTCATTACCTGTATGGCTGCTTTTCTGTGGCTCCTGTTTAACAGTCCATATTTGCTTTAGATTCACTTCTGTTTAAACTGTCTTTTGTTTTCTTTTTCCCCTTCCTTTGTCAGTCACGAGAAATGGCTTCACAAGTAAGTATTTGCTTATTGTCTGTCTGTTTGAAGCAAGCCTCACACAGCTGCTGGCTTGCTTGCTTTCCCAAGGTGGGATGGGGAGAAAACTGGGAGAAAGGGAGAAATCTCTTGGGCTCAGGTAAAGGCAGTTTGATAACGTAAGTAAAAGCTATGTGTGAAAGCAAAGCAAAGCAAAGAGTTTGCTCACACTTCTGATGGGCAGGGGGTGTTTGGCCATCTTCAGGAAAGCAGAGCTCCATCAGGCATCTCATTCCTTCATCTTCCTGCAGCGGTTCCTGTAGAGCAAAGCACCCTGGATAAGGGATAACACTTTGGGCATTTGGGATCAGGTGTCCTGGCTGTGTCCCCTCCCACCTTCTTGTGCCCTCCCCAGCCCATTTGCTGCTGGGGTGGATGAGAAGGATAAAATGCCTTGGCTCCGTGTAAGCACCACTCAGCAGTAAGGAAAACATCCCCATTATTAACACATTATCATCACAAATCCAAAACACAGTCCCATGCAGACTGTTATGAAGAAATGTAACTCAGTCCCAGCCAGAAACTGTAAAATTGGTTCAATTGTGGGAGTAAAATTCCAGAGAAAATGGAACTGGGCAATGGATCATCCTTGAGTAAATGGATTTTAAAGCAGCATTGTTCTGGACACAAACAGCTTGCTAAAATCTGAAAGCTGACAGACTGGGAATTTCAAAGATGCCCTGTGGAATTCTGGTTCCTTTTGGGCCTGCTTGTGTTGAGTTCTGAAGGTAACAAATCATCCTTACAGTGAAGAGATCATCTGCTGAAAGCCTTAAGTTTACACACATTAAATGCTAGTGGAGCAAAATCCCCAAGTTTGTCACAAAAGGAAAATGTGGCTGTGCTTAGGAATAGTTTAGACAGCTTTTGAAGCAGAAAAGCATTTCTAGAGCCCTGGATGCAAGTAGTATTCTTGGTGGGCAGAGCAGTAAAATTTAGTTAGTATAGAACTTGCAGTAAGGCAAAAAATAAGGCACTGCTTCAGACTGGAACAGATGAAACTACACCTGCAAACTATTTCACCTCTTAAACACAGCTCCCAGGGAGCAGCAAGGCAAGGGAGCAAAAATCTGAAGTGAATCAGTGTTTGGTGTTACCAGCACAGATACCTCAATCACCATCATCTCAAATATGTACATTGGTGTGTCTGTGACTACATTCCCATTCCTGCCATGTGTTGAC
This sequence comes from Motacilla alba alba, assembly GCF_015832195.1. Lineage (NCBI taxonomy): Eukaryota > Metazoa > Chordata > Aves > Passeriformes > Motacillidae > Motacilla > Motacilla alba. The sequence continues at coordinate 22,488,381 of NC_052023.1, forward strand.
CAGCCTAATGTTTAGATTTTAGGGCATGAAACATCCTATTAGAGCATCATGCCTGAGTAGGTCACAGCTGTCTGGCAGCACAAGCGAGCAATCACACCCTTCAGGGCACACAGTGGGATATGTGAGACAGGAACCTGCCTTTAAAAAAACAAAAAGCAAACAAAACCAAGGGTTCCAAGGCAAGTGTTTCTTCACTGTGTGGCACAGGAGTGACACCATCTCATCAGTTATGCTTCTCGTGCAACAGATTTACCTGCTACGGAGCAAGAAAATGAATTTCAATGAAAACTATCAAACCTCAAAGTAATGATAGTTACAATAGTGTTTTTAAATGAAGTGCAAGACTGGTTAAAACGGGGTGGGGGGACACAGAAGTACTTTGCACTGGAGTTTTATCTTCTGTATGTTTAACAGCTGCCACTGGCAGACACACTTCCTGTGCTGCTTTTGAAAGAGAGTTTGGGCTTTGATTTTGCTTGTCTTTAAAGTTGAATTTCTTCCTCTTGCATACAGCAAAGGGCCATTCTGTACAGCTTTCTCAACAGGCAGGATAAAAACTTCATCATTGCTGAAGTAAATATTTAGCTTTATCACCTTCCTTTATGCTTTCAGTTCACCTATGCCAGTGTTTCAAAACTTCAAGCTAAGGATTTACAAATTTCACAGAAACAAAATACTTCTTCTTTCACTTGGCCTCACGCATTTAATCTCTGATTCAAGAAGTGACTTACCCTCCTGTAGTGATGATGATTGGTCTCTGCCTTTACACTGCTGCTGCCAGCAAGTCTGGTTATTTGTTTTGTCAAGAGCTTGACAAGGAAAGCTGCCAATGGCAGGAAGAAAGGCCAAATAAGACCATCCTCTAGGCTCAGTTAATATCCAGTTTGTTCATATCAAATAGCTCCTTCCTACCCAAAAGTAGCACCTTTTCCTGTGGAATGTACTCTGCCTACCTTAGTCCTTGCTGTAAAATACCCACAAACCCAAACTGACAGTCTAACAAGCATCAAAATCAAATTGCATTCCTGTTCAGAGGGATCCAGGTTCTCTCTTCTTCCCTAACCTCAGCGGAGTCAGTAACAAAACTTAAAAAAATCAGGTTAAAAAAAAAAAAAGAAAAAGAAAAAAAAGAAAAAAAGAAATCCTTTTTCTATTGCAGATTAAGCTGAAGAGCCTCAAATAAATTACCTGGTCTTTACTTGAGGCTTATTACAAGATCCTAGTCTAGAATATTAAAAATGTGATTTTACTTGAAGTGCTACAAGATAAACATCTGTAGTGTTCTTTTTAATTATGGGGTTTGATTGTTTTGCTGTTTGATTTGGTTTGTTTGTTGCTTTTTTCTTTTACACAGATAAAAGCTAGTTTGTCCAAAAGTGAAAAATACAAGTATCTTTCACACTGTATCCAGCTTACTCATATCAAATACTGTTTTATGGACTCCAGAAACCTCACAGATCTGTGGTGAGCCTCTTACAGAAAGGTTGTATTCAGGTTGTATGAGGTCAACAGAATCTTGCTTTCAGATTTCTTGTCAGTGGGCAAAGGACATTCAGTAGCTCCTCTGTTAAATTTAGTTTAGTCACTGATCACTACCAGCATTTTCTGAGGGGATTCACACAAACTCTGCCTGTTCATTTACATCATCTTTGTTTTATACTTCATGTATTTATTTTAAATACTGACCACATTGAAATCTGTGACCAGTAACTTAGTAATGTGCTTGTACTGACACTGTACACACACTGACACGCTGCTATTCCAGCGTCAATAAAAGACATTCAAATAGCACAAGAGGAACTCAGGATTGTTAAGGAAGTGGTTTTGAAACTAGAAATTAAACTATTCATTACATCTAAAGTACACATTGAAAAAAAAGTCTCTTAACAAAGGTTATCTTTTGAAGTGTTTCCTCTTATATTCTCTAGGAACATTTGTATGTTAGAAATGCACAGTCCATCGAGCTGTGTTATTTCAGTACTTGTACATGCACACATCATTGGTCTTCTTTGGGTGGCATAAGGAAAACACAGCAACAGAGCAACAGATTTTGGCTCCTAATTATGGGGGGGATTTGTCACTACATGAGTAATATCACTATTCTTTATGGTAGGAATCAATTACTGCTTTCACAAGAGGTGCCCTGAATCACACTGAAGGTTATGCATCCTAATTTCTTGTGTGCTGGAAGGTCAGGAAGACCTGGGAATTTGAGACACAGTTAACAGGCATGTTCTACCTGTGGTCATAACACTGAAAACAGTGCAGCCAAAGTTGAACCATTACTTAATGAATCCACAACACACATGTAAAAAGGAGTTACACAACTTGGATTTCTGAAAATATGCAGACTAGGAAGAAAGTCATTCAGAGCTGATTCCTAGATTCAGGAAGGGCAATATCAGAAGGCTAAATTTGCTCTTTTCAGAATCACAGGGCAGTTGGGCAGAAAATAACACTTACCTGCTTTTGCACTTGACAAAAGTATTTATACTAAAAATGAGCTTTTTGCCAGAAAAGCCAAAGTCTAGTAAAGGGTGTCCATTTCAGAAACACTTGCTAAGTACAAGGAGCTGAATCCCCTCCTCTCCATAGCTGCCAAACCCCATGTCCAACTGCACTGTCGGAAAGAGGAGAGAACATCTTCATCTGCTTCCACCTAATACAGCCCTTCATCTCTCTTGTCCTTTTCCTTTCAAGTCTCAAATCTCCATCAGCGTGGAGGAGTGGGAGGACACCAAAGACACCAAAGACCAGTTCAGCTGCCGCGGTAATCACCGGAACTCAACATCCAGCGACCAGTCCGACCACCCGCTGCTGCGCAGGAAGAGCATGCAGTGGGCACGGCGCCTGAGCAGGAGGGCCCCCAGGCACTCTGCTAAAACTGCTGAGAAGATCAACCAGCAGAGAATGAACCTCTACAGGAGGTCAGAGAGGCAGGAGCTCGCTGAACTCGTGAAGAACAGGATGAAGCACCTGGGCCTTTCTCCAGCAGGATATGGTACCACTATTCAGTACTTCAGTAGCAACATTAGCATGGTGCAAGGTGAACTATTTGTAAGAAAGGATGGAGCCAAAACCAAAATACTAAGTTTATGATAGTGCTTTTTGTTTTGTTGCTTCAGGTTTGGGTTGTTGGTTTTTTTTAAATTTACCAAGAGTAACTTGGAGTGGTTTTAATGCATTCTGTTATCACCCATTCCTGTGCTGAGATGGAAGGCTCATAAGGTAACATGTCAGTCACATTTATATTTAGTAGATGATATGTATATGCTGAATTTATAAACATTCCCCAGTCATTGAATAGCTGCACCATATTTCCACAAAGCTCTTGAAATAAAGATGAAGACAGGGCTGTTGTGAAGTTCAGTCATATGTCAGGGCAGGGAGTTGTTTATATGTGAGGGATATTGCATTTTCCCCACAATTTTCAAAAATAATGCCAAATTATCATATGAAAGTCATTTTTAGAAAGCATGTTTCACTAGGTCTTTAGATGCCATTTTTATCCATCAAATCATTCTCCAGCAAGGCTGGTGTCAGGTTGCTTTTTAGTTTGTAGGATTGTTTTGGGGTTTTTTAAGCTATAGACAAGAGTTCTATAACACTTGTTAACACATGCACCACAGCTGCCTAGGTTGCCTTTTTCTGGCCTTGGCCCTGTAGCATGTTGGGTGGAAACCCCAGGACTGTGGGTTCTAATTTTCTAGAAACACCATGAATTTCTAGATATGTAAATACAGGCTCTTTATTCCACACCACATCTGAATAATTTCTATGCCTTCTTTCTTAGATGTTTCTATGCAACTCTCTGCAGAAAGATTCAGGGGCTTCACAGGCCACAATAACATTTGATCAAACAGAAATATGTTTTGTAAATTTAATTTGTATTTATATTAATAACAATAAAACTTTGTTGTATTCCTGCTTTTCTTTTCAAATCCTAATTAAAAGCCAAAAATAAATATTCATTTCATTACTCAAATTTAAGACTATAAGATACCATCTACAAAGCAGCAAAATCTTGATAGTTAAATGCTTTACCTGATGACATTTATCTGATTCTGAATTATACATTTTCCTAAAAAGCTACAGAGGATTTAATACAGAAGCACTGCCTCTCCTTTTGCCTCTCCTCTTTGTTCTGATAAGATTAAAACCAGTCTTACTGCAGCAGCCCAAGGAGTGTGCCAAGAGAAAATGATACAAAAGGTATTGCAATGGCAGCTACAAAAGTGTAGCTGAAACCTTAAAAATAAAAATTATCAGCCTTCATTTCAACCCATCATTAGGAGAACAGTTAAAAATCCAAGAGACATACCACTTTCCATTTATACAGCCTTCATATTTCAAGCCCTTGGCACAGGTGATAAAAGGGAAGTGCTTCCTAGATAAACAGAAAAAGGGGAAAAAAGATTTATATGGACCAAATCTGGAAATGGATGAGAATGCCACATACCTGCATTTAACCTTGGTCATGATTTGAACTTGATGCCAGCCAAGCACAGGAGTCCCTGCTCACCAAAAACTTACCTAAGGTGCAGGATGGATTGGTAAATCACACTGAAATTGGGTTACATTCAAATTGCTATGACTGAAATCTTCTAAAAAGAACATTTTTAAAACATTAGAAAACAGGATGTTTTTACAGCTGATAACTCAAAAGATAACCTGATAGTGTCAGGTAGTTTCAATAAGAGTACAGTTGAAAAGAAATTGCTAAACTTATTTGAAATCACTTTGACATCAGACACTTTTTTGCAGCTCTATGAACTTCCATCAAATTAACATGGCAGAAGTAACGCTTCTCACAATTAATTTGTAAATGTAATTTACTTGGTACTTTTTTTCCCCTGTCCTCTAGATGAAATGAATGATCATCAGAACACCCTTTCCTACATCCTGATCAACCCTTCTCCAGATACAAGATTGGAGCTGAATGATATAGTGTAAGTTAAAGCACACGCATAAAAAAATAGTCACAAGACCTGAAAAAAAAAAAAAAAAGATATTTCTATTTAAAGAAACATCTAATTACACTACATATGTATATACTTAAATACACAAAATACACATATAAATATATAATACATACATTTGTAATGTTGTTAACTTGTCATCCTCCTCTTAACTCTGTATTTCAAATCTAAAAAAATCTAACCAATGCTACCACAGGAACTAAACCAAGCTCCTTCAATGTAAGTCTAAGTCTTGCTCAGATCTTTTCAACATTTGAACTGTATGCACTTGCCCTGGCTTGCAGCATGTTGTTTAGTAACAGCTGTGATTTCTTTTTTAGATACTTGATTCGACCCGATCCATTGACTTATGTTCCAAATGCTGGACCCAGCCGAAAGAACAGCTTCTGCAATACAGTGGGACAAGACACCAGGGAGGAGACACAACTTTGATATGTGACTCACCACAACATTCAGAGACAGTTTTATACACATGTTGTTTCCACTAACCGTTTTGCAAACTGAGTGGTATATTTTATTCAGATTTTGGAAACAAAATGACAGTGGGTAAGTGACCAAATGCAGAAATGTGGTGCCTAGAAACTCTGATTTCAGGGATTGTCAGGTCTGTGGCCTGTTCAGTATGGTAGTTGAACTTTGTCAGCCTAACAGAATGATGACACCTGTTGCTGTTTAACCCACATGAGCAAATGTCAGATTCCACCACGTTTTGCTTAGATGCTCCTAAGCATATTTAGGTGGCAGCATGTCAGTGACTGAGCTTCTGACCAATGTCAGATTATCTGATGCCTATAGAGAGACAATGCCTGGTTTGTAGTAGCAGATATGTTAATACCTAAAGCTGCCAACAAGGCTTTGTGTGTCAAGAATTCAGTCTTTGAAATAATTTTCAGTCTCAGCCTGTCACTCATTTTTATTAGCACAGATTAGTTTCAGTCCCATTTTTGCCTCCAAGGACCTGGGTTTTTGTTCCTTGGGTTTACACAGACCAGGTTGAATGACACAACCTGGTCACACTGCAGAGGCTGAGATTGAGACACATCAATGACAGAAGAGCCCAGCTGCAGGAAATACCCTCTCATCTCACACGGGCTGCTCTCCCAACACTGGCAAAAAACTGGGAAGTTACTGTGTGAAGCTGCATACAGTGGTAGCTCAGGTGAAACACAGCCCTTTGAACCTTGGTGGGTTTTTCTATAGAAACCTGAGTAGATTATAGCACAGAAGTGAGAGCATCCCTCTGGGGAATGATTCCTACAAGAAGCCCTTAACATTTTCATGACTATGCCAGAACTAGAGTTTTTCCATAGCATTTTATGCCTAGTCATCCAGATTACCCAAAAGTGATATGTTTTTACATAAAATTATGTATCTCATTGAAGAGTAAAGACATTTATAACACATTCCACAAAATGATTGTAATTCCACATAGTGTGAAGAAGCATTATGGATCTAAAACCCCTGCTTCAGCATGATGTGCACAAGAAAGCATCTGCTTGTGTAAGAAGCAACTACAACTGGTCAAGCTTTCTACAGAATTAAGCATGTCTGTCCATGATGTTCCAAGATCACTGTCACAAATGGAGAAGAACATACTTGAGGTTTTAAACCCCCTTCTGTTGCAAGTGTCTACACAGAACCCAGTAATTTTGCAGGTAGTCTAATACGGAAAAAATGATTATTCTCTAAACTCCCTTGATGTCCTATTTGTAAAAGAAAAAATCAGTCCAAACTGTTTCTATTCTATTCTATATTAATTGGTAGAAGTACATTCTATTTCTGAAACAGGAACCACAACCAAGTTGCCCAGTAAGCAGCTCCTGGGTGTGAGCTTGTTTATCAGCATTGTAAGGATATTGAAATCAAGTCACGTTCATATTAGGAATGACAGCAAATCTGCTTTTACTTCCTGCCTTCCTCTTAATGATTCCAAGGTTTAACAATTCAGTGGTTCTGCTTGGAGTCCATTATTGTTCAGTGCTTTTCCACACTTGAGTCATTCACTACTTTATTCACAGATAAAGTATTTCAAATGGGCACTGTGGGAAACAAAGAAACAATTGAAACAGCTGCACAGACTGAAGTCTACATTTTTTCAGAAAGAAAAAGAAACAGTATATGGTACAGGATCTGGTCCAAGACCTGTCATAGGAGTTACCCGGAAGAGTTTGCATGTGCAGTGTGAATAACTTTTCTATTTTTAATACCTTCAGGAAGAAGACTCTATTCCAGTTGAATATTTTTTTAAAAAATAGAAGTTTCTTAAAAATGTTCATTCCAAAATATTAGAAGACTCTGTTGTTGCATACTGAAGGCTCCTCTAATGGAGTCTCAAGGAGGCAGAGAGGCTTCCAGATCCATGGCTATCCTCCAGCAGGCAAGCTGGATATTCTGCTTTTAGCCTGAAGTCACAGTTCACAGGAATTTCTGTGTGTGTAGAGCACACACCACTGATTTAAGGACTCTCTGCCAAAAGGATCCACAGTGAGGGCTTGAGTCCTCACATTTAACAGCCCATAAAGCAGCAGAAACAAGCAGTCAGGTGTGTCCATTTGCCCACTTAACTCAGCAGAATTGCTGCTCAGCTTGATTGGAATAGTGGCATCTAATGTGACCTGGTATTTCTCCAGGCTTAATGAATTTCTAATTGCTCATTAGCCCCAGAAGATTTGCTAAAGCAAACACAAAGACAGCTGGAGACACTTGGAGTCCCTAAAATGAATGCAAGGCAATCTTTGTGAACCAAACACTTATTTCTCTTCAATATCTGCTGGAAGACAAGCAAGGTAGTAAAAAGTAACAACAGCTTCTGATGAAGCAGAAGTTCTAATAACCCATGAATAATGTACCACAAAGTTCAGCTATTCAGAATAATGCTGTCTTTCATGTTGAAAGCAGAACAGGTTTGCTTCCTCTGGAATATCTTCACAGACAGACTGCATTCTTGTGGGATTTCGATCTTCCAAGAGGAGCCTAAGCACCACTATATTAACCCTGAATGAGACAGTATGCATATTCCCTCAGTGGCCAGGGAGGTGATTCTTTAATGGTCATCCTTCAGGCAAACTTAATGTTCACACAGTATTTTCTCATCATGATTATAAGAAATGTAACACAAGCCTAACTGGACTGGAGACCAGACTGAGGAACAGGAGTCTCAAGGCTCAGTGCTGGAGAAGAGATGATGAAGTTCTAGGATGAGCAGGGTCAAATGACTGTTGAACAGAGGAGTTTGAGCCGGCAACAGTTCACTCAGTAGAGAGAGAAATGTAGAGCTGTGAAAAAAGGATTATTTCTGTCTGTGCTAACTGTATGTATTTTTCCTCCTGGCTCACTTCTATCAACAACCCAAAGATGGCTCTCTTCCCCAGCACTGCCTTAGCACAGCCCAAGCAGTTTGGTACCCAGAGTCACAGACCCAGAGAGAGAAATGGTAGCTGAAAATAATTGCTTCATTCTCAAGGGAATCTCCAGCAAAGCCAGAATCTATGAAAATGTAACTAGTCTGCAATAAAAAAGTCACAAGAACTCTTTCAATGGCATGCAGTGTGTTTCCTTAACCATTTCACTCCAATTCCACAGCACACGTGAATTCATGTACAAAGTAAAAATCATCAAGTTCTTGAGCTTTTAAAACCTGCAAAGAAATGAATTAGTGAAGTTGTGACATTTTGTCTCAGAAATTAAAAGAGCGGTTGCTTCCCAGCATAGATGTTTTCTCTCTGACAAACAACTTTATACCACAACTACACTTTAACAATTTCCAAGTACACAAATGCATATTACTGAATATTACACCGCTTTATTTACCCATGCACCAAAAAAAGCTAAAGAACAAATGAATGTTAGGCTTCAGCAGTGGAGGAAAACTGAAATGACATCAAATGCAGCAGAGGTAAGACACATTTCTCTAGTTTCTAGAGAGTTAGGGCTGAAAGCAATCATTCTGTAATTTTGGAACACTGACATGAGATTTTGCAGCATTGAATTCTGCTTGATATCCAATGGAAACCAGCCACTAAAATCTGGAAATGAATTAATAACATGAAGTAGCTCTATGCAGGTACATAAATTTGTACATCAAGGTTATAAAAATACTTCTTCAAGGCAGTGCTATAAATGTAGAATTTATAAAACTAAGCAATATGCATAAAATGTGGTTGCATATTCTTGATATTCTATTAGAAGCAACCCTACTCACCTTGAAACAGATGTACAATTAATAAATGTCCAAAGAGCAGCACTTGAAAATTTCAGCCACTGTTCCTTGTGCTTGGTACAGAATACGCACTGCAGTGATATAGGAAAAGAGTTAATAATTCGTATTAAATTATGAGAGATGACCCAGATTTTGCTTATTTTCACTTTCTGAAGTTAATTGAAAATATTAATGATAATATTGTTATATACTTAATTATTGCCTCCACTGCCAGTCAGGGATGCCAGTAATGGTAATTCAACACAAATATAAACTCCTAAGAAGCTTAAAAAGGCAAATCTTTCTACTTCATTAAGTAAAAAACCAAGAATTGGACATTCCTGTGAACTAAATTTTCTACAAAATCTAGACTTTGAACTGTTATGATTTGGAAATGGGCCTTGCCAACCAGCAGAGAGACTGGGAGGCAAAGTATGGAAATGAAAGAGTAAGGTCTACTTCATGTGCAGGAGGTATCTCAGACAAATTGGGGCATCCTGAATGGAGATGCAGAAGCACAGGGCTCTGGTACCTTTAAAGCACACAGATAGAACATTATTGATTTGACTAATCACAAATACCCACAAAACCAATTACTGATCCTAGGTAAACCTCTGGATCACATCTCCTATTTCATGTATCCTTTCACCAATATGGGCTGGCTGATGAACTGGTTCATTTTGCTGGCAAGTCTATAGCTTTTAACAGTTTTAGGTTTGGTATTTATTCCTGCTAGAGTTATAAACTCTCACTGCTTCCATAACTGTACAGTGGTGTGGCAGACTCCACAGACTCCAAACAAAAGCAAGGAATGAGTATCTTTATAGCCTTTTATTTGTACAGCTGGCAAGTCTCTGTTAATGCATGTTAATGATTATGCTGCTTGTGCACTCAGCTTCAGGCTGTGTTGAAACCTCTGTTACCTTATCTTACACAATCACAGAATCATTAGGGTTGGAAAATGCCTCCAAGGTCATTTAGTACGTCCTTTCATCTCTTGGGACACCTCCAGCAATGGTGATTCCACGACTTCCTTGGGCAGCCTGTTCAAATGCTTGACAGCTCTTTCCATGAAGAAATTATTCCTGATGGCCAACCTGAACCTCCCCTGGTGCAGCTGGAGGACATTTCCTCTCATCCTGTCTCTGGTTGCCTGGGAGAAGAAACCAACCACCTTACTTTAACCTCCTTTCAGACAGTTGTAGAATGTGATAAGGTCTCCCCTGAGCCTTCTTTCCTCCAGGCTCCTCATCAGACCCGTGCTCCAGGCCCTGCCAGGCTCGGTTGTCCTTCTCTGGACTCACTGCAGCATCTCAAAGGCGTCCTTGGACTGGAGGGCTCAGAGCTGGACACAGGATTTGAGGTAAGGCCTCACTAGTGCTGGGTACAGAGGGACAATCGCTTCCCTGGTCCTGCTGGCCATACTGTCCCTGATAAAAACCAGGATGCCCTTGGCCTTCTTGGTCACCTTGGCACAGCTGGCTCTTGGTCAGCTCCCCCAGTTCCTTTCTTGCTGGGCCCCCATCTTCAGGAATTACTGAATAACCTGGAGAACTTTATTGCCATCCAGGTAATAGAAGAACATGTGAGGGTTGAGTTTGTTTGGTTTTGCTCACCTTCATGGGTCGTTACTGCACAACCATGCATGACGTGGTGCTTCCTGCCCAGGTAAAGGGAACAGATTTCAGAGTGAGCTCACTGTATTGTTTAATGTAAGATAAAGTTGTCAGCTATACATGTGATGCCTGAAGGTTTAGCTTTCATGTTTTTCAGATTCCGTGCTGCCTAGGGGTGTAGCTCTGAGCTTCATATTAAGTGTAAGTTCTCTACATAAGGTAGGTAGACAAAAAAATCCCTTTCTAGCTTGAGACCAAGAACAACCGTTAAAATTTTCAGGCCCAAAAGTATCAACAAGAGAGAACTGAAGAGAGCAACAAGGAGGATGGAACTTCATAACCTGAAGCTGTAATTTGACAATTAACCCCAATATGTAAATGGACCAAAACTTATAAAAGTGAGAGACCTCGTGACCAGTCGTCCATTTTTGTGACTATTTTGGGTCCATCTTGGGTTTAGCCCTGGGCAGGGTCTTGTACTGCCCAAGGTGTATGCATTGAGGCCTTTTAATAAATAGCTACTGTATTCTTTTAGCTCTGTCTAGTCTCTGTTCCAGGTTCAGCCTCTCTAGGTATCACAGGATGTCATGGTTTCTATCAAGTAATCAACATATTATGTCCAAAAAGACTGATTTTTTAAACACAACTTTTTAAACACAAGCCCTGAGGGAGTGTTGTCCTTGCTAGCTGTATCTTTCCTGAGGTAAATGCAAAAAGATCTTGAAAGTCTAGATGAATAGGTACCCATTTGAGATAGAAAAATTGTCCTGTGTAGGTACTAGATGAGTAATAACATTCATTAATCAAAAGGTTTAAGACCAAATTCCCGTAAGGGAGAAATGCATTGTGTTCAGTGGCTGCACCACAGCTCCCACTGTCTGCAGTCCTGGGTGGAATGGAGCTGCACAGAGCACAGAAAGATTGCACTGCAGGATTCAGGGCTTTCTTCGTGAAACACCATAATGTACATCTATAAAAATGTCATTGGGGTGCATCTAATGTATACTCACTTTCTCACTTCCATCTGAAGTGTTTGGTGTTCATGTGATTGACATTTTGATTCCATGTGCATCTGATAGGGATTTGGACTGAAAATTTTATCTTCTGAGGTTAGTAAGCATCATCTTATTTTTTACTTAACTATGCGGATATTTTGTACACAGCTGAATGCCCTAAAATGTAATTTAATATATCACTAACAGGACAGTCTTTCAGTATTTAATTTTTCTCTTTTTATTACATCTCCATGATAACAAATAAGTGTATCTTGTGTGTGAGGTTTTCTGTGTAGATATGACCACAGAGAGTAGGAGCCACTCTGGGCACTGAGATCTGGGAAATGCTAATGTTAGATTTTCTGAAGAAGCAGTTTCTGCCCACATTTCTGGCACTAATTCCTCAGCACAGGATATCTTGTATGCTTTCTTCTTCAGTCACACTGGAATGCCACATGAGTACATTTAATGGTACATAGGCAAATTACATCCGAGCAGTATAAAATTAGCACATTAACTTATTAGTCTTTCGTGAAAGAACAAGTTTCATTGCATCGTCTTTGCTTTTTCTTCAGTAGGGTTGATATGGTCTCTTGCTGGCTTTAAAAATTAATTGATGCTTCATCCAAAGCTAAATAAGGTATTCACTCAACAGATAAAGGCTTCTTTATGGAGGAAAAATGCTTTGGATTCACCCTAATACAAAACGCAGGCACCTGATTCAGGATGTCCATGGACCTTGAAAGTTATCATTACACAGATGTTCTGTTCCTACTAAGAAAACATCTACTGCTTTGCCCATTGTCAAAGAAAGTTCCTAGGATGCTCCAGGATGGATGTTTCTCTTCTAACATGTGTGTTTCTTCTCTTGCAGTGTTTCCCAATAGATTATGTGCTCATGTGGCTCAATGTGATGAGATGTAATTAATTCATTGTATGCACAAGGAGAAAATGGGACCTTGTGTATGTTAAACAGTGAATGAGGAGGTGATGCTATTTGTACTCCCTTTGCATTAAGACAAAACCCTACGTAAACATCTTCCAAATGTATATATTTAATCATTAAAGAAGCATCTACAATTTTTGCAGCCAGGTCTCCAGAAAAGACATAGCCAGTGTCTGAACAGAAAGGGTGGTATCTGTTATCTGGGAATTCTTCTTCTGAAATGTACCATTTACTGGCTTTATGCCGAATAGGGCTGTGCCCTGTCATTAAATGGCCTGTGAAATAATTCTGTGTGGGAGGTGGGAGAGGCCTGAGGAGCTTTTCAATCAGGTGCATCGTGTTGACAAAAACGTCACTGTCTGTCTTCATAGCAAACCTCGCGCCACTGCAGTAGGAGGCCACCCAGCTCATGCCCATCAGAGTTTTAAGCGTTAAGTTTTTGTAAGAGTCCAGGAAGTCCTGCTGGATGATGTCGTGATACTGCTCACTTTCTCTCAGCAGAACGTCCCTGTTGGCACCCTCGGTGTCGCTGCCAAGCATGAACAGCCGGACGATGTCAGCGCCTGGAACCGTGGCTTCGCTCCCCCAGCTCTTCCGGATGGCGTTTGTGTGCTGGAGCTCATTTGCTGTTGTTGATATCAGCAATACCAAGAAAGGTGTTCTATCTTTACACTTCTGTTCTTCATTAATAATGAATGCAAATGATTGTGTCGGAGTGGGCGTGGCTTTATTCCCAGATTTCTCCTTTTCATCTCCATTTTCTTTCCCTGAGATTTGTTTGAAATTTGTAAATATTTTTCTAAGTAAACTCTTTTCACTTTCCATGTGAAGATCATCACTTTTAGGTAGAGCAGCGAGGTGATGAGAAGTATAAAAATAGGAAAGCACATATATTGCTGTAAAAAAGATGGCAAAAACCAGGAAAAGACTTCTCTTGGTGCATTCCGTGGCAGAGAAGAATCCACTACAACAGCTCATGTTGGTAGCTGTGACAGGATGCACAAGAAGTGCAGATATTTTGTCAGAAGAGCAGCTAATTGTTTTCCTCTGTGACACAAAGATAAAACCTGCCTTCAGGATTCTGATTCTTCAGGACTCATTTCAGTTTGTTATTATTAAAAGAATCCCATTATTTCATTTTGGAAAGAACTGCAAAAATTTTTATCAAAGACAAAAAAAAGTAAAACTTCTTCATTAAAATTTCAGGCTTTTCTTCCTGAGAGAAATACAGTATGAGAGAAACAGTAATACATAAATGAAACTAAATAAATGCACTATTAAAAGTAATAATTTCATCAGATAGAAAAAAATTATTCAGATCTATATTTAAATATTGAAATAGATGTAAAATATAAAGACATTTTAACTTCCTGTAGGCTTTACAAAAAGTTATCACATAATTGAATCATCCAAAGTTAATGAAATATTATGATTGATTATGGATTCATAGCATTGGAGGCTATTATGATAAATCAGAAATTTAATGCATGGCTGAAATTGATTGTCTAGGCTCTATAAAACATTAATGCAGACAGACTTTGAGATGAAGTGCCCCCTGCCAGCAACTATCTCGGTAAAGAATGCCTGAAACAACTGTCTTAATCTAGATCCATATATTTTTAAATGGCTTCAGCTGGAGGATCCCATCCTCCCAGACTGCAGACAGGTAAAGTATAAATACTGGATCTGTGCACATACTGAAGTTCTTTGTGATTTCCATAATAGCCAGTTTCAAATTTTGGCTTCCTTCAATGAAACAACACAAAAATTTATCTAAGCCTTGGAGATGCTTCATAGTTTGTAGGGAGAAGAAAATAATCACATGTATCCCTTACACCATGAACTGCTAACACCCAAGAATGCCACCTGGAGAGAAGGGCAAGTTAATTGTGTTCAACTGCTTTTCTGGTCTCTACATGTATTTGAAAGGGAGAAGCAGAAGTATAGTAAATGAGGGTGTTTTTCAGATTTTTTGTGCCAAAACACTATTTAACAGATACAATGTATAGCTCACAATCAAACAGCAAAATTAAAAACTTCTTACCATCATCTTTGAAACTGTAGATTTATCCCAGTCATACAACCATGTGGGTTTTTTGGTAGATTCTTTAGTAGTTTCTTGCTGGTCCACAAAGAAATTGCAGATTTAGGAGGACTGAAATAATCAGAAATCCTACCTCTGTTCCCATGGAGAATCTGAGGTCAAGCTCACAGGTCCTTGACTTTCAGTTTTGAGTCTTTTCCAGAGGAATTGTGTATTAACACAAAGGAAAATGCAGCAGGACATTCATCATTCATTTCTATTTGATAAGTTTAAAAATACTCTGTCACTTGTAGCAATGAAGAGACAGCCTATAAAAAGAGATTGAATTTAATAATTTTAGAATATGGAATACAGATGCAAAGTAAGAAATTAATTAATGCTCGACTATAATTTAATATAGATAAAATATATATTGTATAATCAAAAGGTAAACGTGTGGTGGATAATCTGTGGCCAGCATTGAAACACTCACCCACATGCTCACCCCACTTCCCCTCTCCTCAGGAGGACAAGGGGAGAAAATAGGGTGGAAGAGTTCATGGGTCAAGGTAAAGGACAGGAAGATCACTTACTGGATACCATCTAGGACAGAACAAAGCTGGCCAAGATGAATTTAAATGTATTGCTATTTAAAATACATTTGGATAGTGAGAAAAAGAAACAAAAATAAAACCCAATAGCTCCTCCCCATCTTTTCCTGGGCTCAACTCAACTTCTTTTCCTGCCCCTTCAGCAGCAGAATGGGGTTGGGGATTAAGTCCCCTCCCTATTCCTCCTCCTGTTCAAACAAATCTGCTCCTGTGAGAGCTCTCCAAGGGCCACAGTACCTGCAAGGAATGTCCAGCTGCTGGAGGTTGAGAGAAAAAGGGCATAAATAAATGTGTGTGGGGAATAAACTGCGATAAACTGGTCAGTAGTTTAATGCAGCTCACATGTACCACACACCTGCAAAACATTTAGAACACAGCAAGTAATAGCTTAGCTCTAGCAATCTTCCTTCTTATGTTTTTAGCTCTTTAGAAACTGTATACTATGGCATCATAACATATTAAACATCCAGGATCCAAAAAACAAAGTAATGTAAGAAAGAACGTGGTCGCTATGACATCAGAAGTTGAGAGGCATTTCTGTACCAATTTACTGCTTTACTGTTATTTGAAATATAAGAATTTCAGCACGTGAAAAGAAAAGAGCAGAAGGTAATTTTCAATGTTCTAAGTCTACTTCTGTACTGCAGTTTTCTTGAAGAAGTTAAATGTGTTTGACTTCTGTTCATTTTGACAATGCAATTCCATTAGATGAAATTCTAGTTCCACTGTGGCAAGAACAGAAACTTCAGAGAAGACTTTCCTAAGAGGAAGCTAGAATATTTATTGTTTCAATTTGATTGAGTTATTACAAGATTAGTAGAAAATTCATGCTGGTAAAGAGAAAGAGTACCTATGTCTTCAAAAATAGTTATAGTTTATCTTGGTTCTGACTTTTAAAAATGCCAAGAAGCTTTCAAAATAAAATACTCCTATTAATTTTTTTTTTCACAGAAAAAAGAACAATGCTTTAGAAATAAATGCTTGCCCACAATAATTACCCATATCATTAAACCAAAACAATTGTAATTATGAAAATTATTTTCTAAAACCAATTGTGTAGCAAAATGCAGCGCATATTAGGTTGCTTTGGGATACACTCATTATTCAGATGCACACACATTTAACTACATTCAGATTTTAAAATTCCTTCATATGTGCTAAACTCCCCCCCCATAATTATGCCTTATTAAAATAATGAAAAGAAATAAGATGACTGAAAAAGAGTAGAGAAAAGCAGGAAAGGAATTAGAAAAAAAGATAAAATATGGTACTGTTTCTTGACACTCCTGTTTATGTTATATTTTCCTTATTTATTGGAAAAGACAGATTTGAGAGCTCATGAGTGAAAATCTACCTCACAATGTTCTAATTCTCCCCTATCCCATCACAGATTTTGGAAGGATATAAAACTAAGAAAACCAACCCTTCACATGGTAGCAATGCTTTGATATTTTCCCAAATTCTTGAAGTAATGAGTTTTGAAGTGCAGGCTGTTGTAGGTACTCCCACAACAAATAGCAAATTTCTACGTAATCTTTTGAGGAAATGCTAGGTGTGTTTGAAGACAGCCAGAAAGCACAAGATAGGGCTGATTTAGTCCCAACCTGCCAGGTGGCAAACAGATCACAGCTTCTCCACTACTTAGCCTTGGCTTAGTTAAGCCAGCTTTTATGCAGATTGGAGAAATGTCCATAAAAGGCTGAGCTGGGGAGTGGGGAGGAGCAGGAGATCACCCACCTGGACTGAAGGCAGCATCTCCTGGAGAGGAGCTCCAGCAGGGCTCTGCTGTGTCCTGCAGCCCTTTGGCACAGCACAGACTCAACGGGCCCTTGGGAAGAGCAGGCTGTGCAAAGTCCTGGCCCCACCTCCTGCAGGCTCTCTAGGGACTCCCAGGGACAGCCCTGGAGTCTGTGAGATAAACCTATAACTGTTCCACCCCTCTTTTTTGAATCTCTGTTGAATTTCAATCCCACGTGCCACAGTATTTGGAGGATGAACTTGGGCATCGCAGTGACACTTGCAAAGAGAAGCAGACATGTTGCAGTTTCTGTCTGTACTAGTTTGTTATTGAGTTACAGGTGGCAAAAAGCTGTCTTGAAACCACACAAGGAGCAGAGAGTTGCTTGTGCTCTCTCTTACCTGCACCATTTGGCTTCCCAGAGAGCCCAGGCAACGCTTCTGTGGTTACACATAGAAACTCATCTAAACATGTGCTGCTGAGGTGTGACATGGACTGGTGCTGGAGAGAAAGGAGTGAGGAAATAAAATTATCTTGATATGTATTGTTGAAAAGATCTACATTCAGTTTTTCAAAATTTAAAATAAGATTTTTATGAGTAAAAGGCATGGTTTGTGATCCTTAAATCCACTGCCTGTTACAATGATTACAGCAATTTGAACAGCAGAGGGCTTAATTAACTGTGAAGAGAATCAAGCACTTTGCATAAAGCACTGAAGAAGTATATTAATAACAATTGCACATATTTAAGCAGCATATGGAATTAATTTAAGAAATGTATAAAGTATTTATCTGCTAGTGTAGTATAAAATCTTTGTATATGTCCTTTTCTGATTTAAATTACACCTAGACTGAGGTAATCTCATCAAAATGCTAATTCTACAGAGGAATAGCACCTTTTTTTCCCCCCACTCGAATAATAATAATTAAAAAAAAAAAAAAGTGAAAGATTGAAGAAGAATTTTAGGTTTTTTTTTCTTTACATAAGTCCATGTTGGATTTAAAAATAGTCTCCAAAGAGAAGTGAACAGCAACAGCTATCCTAGGAGTTGCTTGTCTCTAGTTATCTGCTGTATAATTGTTTTCTTAAAGTACATACAGAAATATGGCTGCCATATAATTAATCATATATCAACAGCATAATTCTCTCTCTGTTTTTATGGAAGTGAAGTACAATAAAGCTTGTAATGGGACAAAAGGGGAGCAACCTGTCTGCAAGAAGCCAAGAATTTCTTGTTAGTCAAACAAAAGTGTCCTATCAGAAAACAGCTACTAGTTTAATTCGTTATCAGCAAAGGGGGGAGTGAAGAAGGGAAGATAGTTCTGCATGCAGTCCCTGGTATCTCCCTCTCTTGTCTCATGTCACATTCACCTTCTTTAATGCCCTTCTGGTGGGGTCCTATGAGTCAGTGGCACCAGCTTTTCTCAAGGAGATGGACAAAGAGGGGAGTTTGTGGCAAACTGCCGGTGCCCCACAGTCTCTACCAGAAAGAGCATCCCAATATTGATGGCAGTGCCTTTGCTACCCAAGAACCCAGGAGTGCTAATTTCCACCTGTTTTGCAACACTTTCCTCTTTCTTACTTGGTTCTGAGTTGCATGTGAAGCCTGATTTTAGTACACATGCTGTGTTGACCTTGTGTATTTCCTCCTTGGGTTCTTTGACTAAATGACTGTGACTGGATCCAGCTTTATGCAGCTGCCAACTGTGCAGCTATTCTCACAGCAATGAGTAATTACCTACTGGTCACACTTTTCCTCGGTTATCATCCCATATCTGCATTTCTCTATACTTGATTTCAGGGCCATAAAAACATAATCAGAATAGCTATTTAATGCAGAAGTGAAGACAGGTAGCTAGCAGGTGTTGGGCCACATGGTTGTGGAAAGTGAAAGTAATTGAGTAATAGAAGTAATTCACCACACAATTTGCTGTTTCAGCTTTGAAGATCTAGAACAAAGCTCCAGCCCCTGTCGTGTTAACTGACCTGATCCCACAGTATCCATGTGAAGCACAATCTATAACTATAAACAATAGTTATATAGTACATATATAACCATGCACTTGGGAGCATAGTAGAGAGAATGATAATACTACAGCAATTTGCTATCTTGTTTATCTTTACTATAATTAACTGTTAATAAGATGTACATAGGGCAGTGTGAAAAATTCAGGTCAAGATCTGGAATAAGCAAGGAGAGAGTTTATATTTTAACACAAACAAAGAAAAGGTAGCTTAGACAGAGGTTGGAAATATGAGATTCAATATTTGTTTGCTGCAGCCGTGTCTGGATTCTTAACTAAATTTATCATGGGCACAAGAAACAGAACTACATCACTCTTCTTTATTAACTTTAGTACTTAGCTAGATTTTTATTGGAATTGGAATAAACTAGAATAGCTATTTGTATTAGAGATGTTTAGCTAATTTATATTTTATAATTAAAAGTTCTGACAACAAGGAGTTACTTAGATCAGTTACCACAAAAATTAACATAATTTTAATTATGGATGTTTATTTGTGAGTAGTTCATAAACAACACATCTGCAGGATTAGTGTCTCCTAATGCCTTATGTGGAGTCCTGTAAAAGCTGCAGGATGCTGAAGTCTTTCTTGCCTCATCTCTTGGTTAATCATGAACTTCTGTAATTTAATTCAGCTAAAAATGACATTTACAGAGCTTCATTATTTGCTAGAACACGAGCTCCTAGCTTTGTCTGCACAGGGGGATGTGCACGTGGAAAGTCCTGAGCGTTTCTGTTCATCTGCCACTGGCAGTAATTCAAGGGGCTCGTTCACTGCAGGGACTGGGAACATTCCTGCACCAGTGGGACCGTGTGTGTCTCATGTTCTTCAGTGCATGGACTCACCACAGGATGTCAGGACACAGCACCAGGAAAAGCAGAACCCCCTTGGCTGGGAGAGGCACTGAACCAGCTCTCTCCTCTCTTGGACAGAGGGCTGCCTTCGTCTCCCTGTGGGTGCTGCCACATTAAATTTTAATGTCACTTATGCATCAGGCACGAGCAATGAATGCTCCTCAGATCTCCAGAAGATGAAATGAAAATGTCACCTCGTTTGGCTGTTCTGACTCAGAGGTGAGTTTAGGGGAGATGGGGAGAAGCTGGCAGCCTTTCCCACACAGTTGCTGCTGTGAGCATGTGCAGAGGCACTACACAGAGAGCCTGAGAAACACAGGCACCAGTGGATTTTTGGGTGCTGTGAGAATAGATTGGAGATAAGCTGAGACTTTCAATTGTGACTGTATACATCTGAATTCCAGTCCATGTCCTGCTGTATTTGGTAAAAGCTACACTGTATTTCAAGGAGACACAAGGTGGTGCTGACCACTGGAGCTCCCAGGGTTGTTGAGAGCCACCTGATCCAGGCACAGGTTTTACCCTCTGTATTTTTAGGTCTGTGTTTCTTTTCTAAACCTTTAAAGATAAGCTGCCATAAATGAGGGGGGAAATAATCTTCATTCAGGGCTTGTAATGAAAAATATGTAAAGAATTATATCTTACTGAGGAAAATATGCCATGAATTCCACACAGAATAAATGCCTCATTTTTAGAAAATTCCAAAGAAATACCAGCATCGTGATCCACTTACCTCTCATCATCTAACTTGGCCAAAGACATCTGCAAATCCAGATGCAAAGGTGTCTGGCATAGGTCCTCTGCATAAGGTCCTCTGGCATAACTGTTTCAAAACCACTTCATCACATTTCATTCCTAAAATAATGAGAAGATGCCAAGAGCAGGTTTAAATAAAATTTAAAATCACTTTTACTTTCCTGAGTGAGAATATCTAAACTATACTCTTCCTGACAAACCCTTCACCTTTCTGCTGGACCCCCAGGGATTTACTCTCAGTCCTGACAGTCAAGAAGGATTCATTTAGGAGATATTTAGCAAATTGTCATATATTTGCCACTGGCAGGCCCTTGCACTGTCTCGTTTGGACAGGTTTCAGCACAATGGGCATAAAAGGGCAAAATTGTGGTATGCAACAGATACTTCAAAGCAGGAACTTCTTACAAGTATTCTTAAACCCAAAATACCTTCTGAGCTGATTTTTTAAAAGAAATTCTGGGAAGGAAGATTTTTCTCATATTATGACTTTGCATTAAAAGGGGAAATAAGGTTTTGTACTATGTCTTAAATCCTCCATGCACTGAAATGATCATATTAATCATACTGGACTGAAGGATAAGTATAAACAGAACTCACTTTTCTGGCACTCACACAAATGTTCAGGTTACACAGTAGACAGAAGAGTTTTCACTGGGATGAAATGCTCTACAGGCTGTACTTTGGTTATACATAACTAGTTTAAAGCATTTGTATGCATTAGTTCAAAGAGGAGCTAATAATTATTCTGTGGGTGTAACTGGTATTCCTTTATCATGCCTCAGTCTTAGCTGGGCCTGTAGATGGTGCTGGAACATCACTGATAATAGTAGTAAACCATGAGGATATTCACTTTTGTCACTGGCCAATACCTAGCTCACGTTACAGAGTAGTCATAAAATCCATGTTATCAGTCTCCATAAAACCAGCTGGAAGTACCAGTCCAGGTTTATTGGAAGAATGTCTGGTTTACAGCATCTGAGTTTGCCTTCTTATTGTCCATGACAGCCAAATCATTATTTCCTACAACAGATTCCTCTGAAAATACTCCACTGCAATAAAATATGAGATTTTTTATATTCCTGCAGAAAAAAAAAGAAATTGTCATTTTAGTCGGGTATCTAAAAAAAACCATTACTTTTATGACAGTAATTTTGAAAAAAGTAGCCTTATGGCTACAAATTCTTAGAATGTATCATGCAGTCTTTTGAATACTTTAAAAAGCAGAACAAGAAAGTAAATTTGGAGTATTTACCAATAAACTTCATCAGTTCAGAATGAATTTATGCATAAACCATGCCAGGAGAAAATGCATGTGTCTTCTCTATTAAACAATGGGTTGTGATGACTGAGCTAATTGCATTGAAATTATATTATATTGAAATATGGGTATTTTTGGTTCAAAAGAAGTTTCACTTCCTGTGGACAGAGTTCCTGAGTTATAAAACTCAATTTTCAAAATCACTTCTACCAAGCTTGAAGAAAGTGTACTTTCCTGGTCATTAGGGAGACCATTATACTTAACATAAGGAGATATTTTTCAGTTCTTTGATCACCTCTCAGGCTGGATTCTGAAATGAAGAATAAGATACCCTTTTCCTTATGTCATGGCATTTACAATGGAGTAGGATCCTAGCACAGTTTCATGGGATCCTCTTGACTGGATTGGAATTCACATCACAGGAGTTGTGTGAACTTATTTATACAAGCATAGTTAGTTCACATCATTTGTGAGCAATGGAAAGGGTTTAATCTACAGTTTTCTCAAACACTGTAAAAAAAGATCAGATCAGCCACTAAAATATTTAGCTTTCAAACATGAAGTTAAACTGTTACTTCCTTGTCAAAGACTCAGAACATTTTCATCACAGTTCTGGATTTAAAGACAAGATTATGATGGCTACTAGGAAGTCATGTGAGCGACAGACTTGGAAGTTATGAAAAATTTATTGCAGCATATTTGATGCATGTGGCTGACCCAGGAAAGCAATGATGTCTGCAATGTTCTAAAATTAGTATACAAAGTGGTAAAAACCCATGACTATTTTGATGACTTGCATTATTCTTCAGTTATGCTCTCCCTATTTCTCTTAGTGGTTTCTGCTACACCAAATAATGTAGTAGCTGAAAAAAATGTAGTTAAAAATTGCCTTAAGGCAAGTACAGAAAGACGTATTTAGACATGCATTTTTTTTTCACTGAGTTCTAATGTTCTTCCATTTTCTACCACACCTTGAGTTCCTATATTTTGTTTACATGGTCTATAGATCAGTTTTTTACTGCAGATCACTGTCATATATAATGAGAGCCATAGTTTTGAGATGTAGGAGTTATTTGTTATAGCATGGAAGTAGCAGAAAAAGGGAAGCTACACTCAGCAAAGAAAACAGTGGAAAGCAAAATTAGTGATACTGCACAGACTTTGCAAGTTCTCAGAATTAGCATTTTGTTGGGTATTTCTCTCATAATCAAAGTTTGCAAAGGAAGAAAGAGCAACTGCTCCCTGCTATCCTCAGAGGATCAACTAATCTAAAAAAGCAAAGGCTGCAACTCTAGAACTCTGTGACCACTCACAAATTTCTTCTTTACTGTGAAAGCAATGAGGTATTTTCAGCCTTTGCATGACTATCTGAAATACAGCAGTGTGTGGGACTAGGAAGGGGAACAGAGCACTGAGAGCTGTAACAACACTAATGTGTGCTAAATTTAGAGGTAAGCAGGTCATTATAAACAAAGGAGCAAACCTTTGGAAAATCTGACAGTATTTTAATATAAACTTGCTTATTCTTTATGGTTAGGATTGAGGTAAAGAAAATCTTATGGAAGTAATAAAGTACTCTATTGTTTTACCTGTGGCAAAAATAAGAATCAGTTGGAAGATTCTAACTAAATTTTGATGAAAAAAGCATGTCCCTTTTACAAGCTGGCTGTTCACTTTGCCTGTGCACGTAGCAGAGTCCCTTAATTCACCTGTTTTGGTGCTATCTCCATGGGCTTAGAAAAGAACTTTTCCCTTCAAACCACACTGGCCAGTGAAATAAACCTGGGTTTCACACATCCCAGGATGCTGCTTCACTTACTGAACCAATACACACACACTCCTACTGGCTTTTTTCCTTTTATATCTTCTGTTTTAGGGCTGAAGAGAGGAAAACCATCAAATTTCAAATAAATTTAAAAGGTTTTGATTGTTTATTGGTGCAGGTGAAACATTTTGAGTATAGGAAAAGTTTCCAGTAAACTCTCAGCATTAGTAAAAATACTTGAGGTGTGTTCAAGAAAAATTAAATTTTCTTAAGCTAAATTTCCTTCATTTAAGAGCATGGTGTGTTGGAACGCAGCTTTTGTCTCTCCTTTCTTTTCATATTTTGTTCCTGAAGTGTGGGAAATAATCAAATTCCTAACACAATCCCCCTAATTTCTTACGCACAACTATGCAAATACCACAATTTAAAATAGCACTAATGATTTCCTTCCTTACAGAACCTGCCATAGTCACTTTATTTCCTTGTAGAAACAGTTTTGTAAATAATAGAAAATTGTTCTTCTGCTAGACAATTCACATTATTGCTCACAAGGGCCATCAAGTTATGGATGCACTAAAGTGCAGCAGGAATAAAATATCCGCCACTTTAGAGCTTATGATGTGTCCAAAAATCTTGGAAATTTTAATAGGCTGTGATGTGTTTTGCCACGGCAAGTGACTTTCACAACTCACTGTGCAATAAATGATTTAACCATTGCCAATCTGTTCTTGGGAATCAAAGGCATTAATTAAAATGCTCTTTCTTGATATTTACAATGCCATCCCTCCATAAGTAAAATGCATAGAGAAGAAATCCCTTTTCAGTGTGAACTTCAGCAAGTAGGGTGAGAACTAATTTGAGAAGTTTTTGAAATAGCCCTAAAAAAGTCACAAAAGCATTACTTCAGCTTTAAGGTGGTGCCTGTGTGTGTCTGAAGATATAAGGTAGGCTGTGAAACTAGGAAGCTGGTATTTAAGTCAACTACCATTTTATTTTACTCATGCTTCTGTTTCCAGCTTTCCTTTTCTTCATCCAGTTTTAATTTAATCTTTATGACTTGTGTAAGAATATTTATGTGAAACTGAAACCCTACCCTCTCTTAAGAAGATACATCCTGATCCAAACCCAATGTTCTTAGCAGTTTTAAATTTAGTATGGAACAAAAACAATCCTAAAGTATCTCTTCTGTGCACATACAATAAAATGTGCAAACCACTCTGTGAAATAACACATAAACTTTATTTCCTACCTGTCCAACTGCACTGCGACATGATATACTTTACATTAGCTATTATTTCTGCAAATTCTCATTTTCTCTGTCAAATGATGCATGAAAGTGAGAATCACTGTAGCTTAATGGAATAAGCCTCTTATCAGTGCTATATATCAAAGGCATCCCTCTCTGAACACCTAAGGACAGAGGGATCGTATGTTCTAAAACAATTGCACTTGAATTCAAAGTAGGTGGCTGGGTTTGAGGCTTTGCTGCTGCTGTTGATTTTTCCCTTGCTGTGGGGACAGTGGTCAGTGTTATGCTGTTATTTGTTCTGTACAGGCCCAAGTGTGCTGGGGGTCAGCAGGGGGTTAGAGGTAAGGAATGATGTCAAGAGGGACTCCTCTGTCTTAAAGAAGCACTAGATTTGTCTCTATTGCTCAAGTTTGGAAAAGAAAAAATATGTGTTTGAAATCATTTATATAATAATATCAATGACTGCTGGAACAGCATTGACATAATATGAATAATATAATAATTAATAATTTATGAGGCAGCCAAAAGGAGGCTGAAAACAGTGTTTTATATCCAAGGCTGTTGTCACATAGGCTATGCCCAAAGAACAGCAATGCAGGTTTGGGGTAAGCTGCAAGGATTGATGAGGCAGGACAGGGGAGAGAAAGAGAATTCAAATCCATGACTACCTTGACCTGGGCTGATCTCTGCTTCTCTTCTGAGCCTGTGCTAACAGTATTTTGTAGCTGCAAGGCAGACAGCATGATTCAAGTACCATCCTGGGGGAGAGGCAAACAGGTACATGAGAGCTTGTATCTTTCATTAATGAAAATCATAAAAAAGTATTCCCAATTTACCTTTGTAGAAGGCAGATGGAAGTCCAGGACTGTGTAAAAGGTTTCAAACAGCACAGTAGGAATTAATTCAGAAAACTTCATACATGTCCTCTTTTTGCACATTGTTGAAAGCCAAACTTCAGCTGTCATTTTCTTTAATCATACCAAGCTTTTGATGTTGTGGGAGAAAGTGAGTCTGACTGAAAGTGTTCAGCTGGCTGCCTACTATAACTTCCCTTTCCAAAGTCCCACTTTCATTATAAAGCTGCATCTTAGCTAGATCTTCCAGCTCTATGGAGATTTAGCTTGTCCAAACTCTCCTTCATCTTAGTTGCATCATCTTTTGGATTCAGTCAAGTGGTATTTGATTCTTTTTTCATGGGAAGATGATTATGTTATTATAATGACTTTCATATTATTCATACTTTATAGGATGTGTTTCTTGTCTTGAGAAAAGGGCTATGCCCACAACATAGTCTATGCTCCAGAAAGTTTGACTTCAATCTAATTTTTTTTTGTTGTTGTTGTTTCCTGGTCACTCACTGACACTGCATTTATCTGGGATGATTTTCTCTATCTAAGCAAATTCCAGCAGCATCCGGATGAATCAAAGAAAGAGTGAATTATTTCAGTGAAATTTGACAAAGTTTGAAAAAAGCTAATAAATATTTGAATATTTTTAAGAAGCTGGACAAACAGATTTGAAAAAGTTTCTGCCTTTGCAGCAGAGTAGTCCTGTACCACTGTTCTCATGAGTATCTAGCTCACAGATGAAGCAGTATGAGCAAGAATGGGACCCAGATGGAAAAGTGCTGACAGAGGCAGCTGTACAACTTCCCAGGTATGAAGGGACAGTACAGCTGGAGGCACAGAACTGATATTAATTCATTTCTTTCTTTGTCAGGCCATGAAGGTTTTATTTTTCTAACCCTTTATTCTCAGTTCAAAGAACATTTGACAAGGGCTGACTTGGTGAACCAATCTTTTAAAGTGTGATTTATAGAATCAAGTCATGAATCTTTAAACCTGGTGATATAAATTGTGTCTTCAAAGTATCATGAATTGCTGAATATTATATTATTTTCCAGTTTTCAAAGTTCTGAAGCAGAGAGCAAAACCAGCACTGTATGATGAATGCTATCAATTACACAACACAAAATCAGCACTGATCCTTTGGGTTACATGGGACTTGGGACCCCAAGTAAAGAGGATCTGTAAACTGCAAGATCAAGAATAGAGCAACAAGATTAATTAAAAGGGCTGACTGTGATCATAGATATTAGCAATAAATGCTGAAAATTTTCCATCATGTTTAATGATCATACTTTGTCTTTTTCAAACACTTCTGGACTTTGCTATTGTATTGAAAATGATGAGCTATTTCCTCTCCTGTACACATCTACTTATGTAAAGAAATGGCTGACAATCAACTCTCCTTTCAAAAGCCACATTATCTCTACAGGACCTGCTTTGTCTGCAGGTGAAGTTGCCTTACCAGTTCAAGGATAACAGGTGAGAATGCTGGAATGAATAAAAGAACTAGTGCACTTAGCAGAAACCATGGGAGACTGGGCAAAAACACCAGTCAGTCCACTGCATTACACAAGAAAAAAACAAGATATATTTGGAAAAAGGTGCAGAACTACTCCATCCTCATCACTATCTTAGCAAAATCCAAATGCTTGTCACAATACCTCATTACAATGACATCATGGCAGAGAGAGCATAACCCTATCAACAACCAATTATTCAAAGCCAATACTCACTGCTCACACCTTACTTGTGCAACTCTAACTCCAAGTATTTTACACTGATAATGAGATCAGAATCTCACTTCCTAAAAAAGAAAAACCCAACAAAACACCAACAAAGTGATGAAAGCCTTAAAATGCAATTTAAGGGGCACCAAATTGCAGCCACAAATCTGCTGAATTAGCAAAGAGTGCAGAAAATGAAGCCCAAGTTTCATGGGGGATGTTTAGCTGCCTTTCACTGCCAACACATAAGTGAGTCTGTTTTATTCTGGTTCATCTGTCCTTTCAGGAACCACACACCTGGATCAGCTTCTCAATGCAAGTTACCAATTTTACCTGGCAAATAAAATAACAAACATATTTTAAAAAGACAAAGAGCATCTTAGCTTAAATTCCACTTTAAGAAAAAGGAGTAAATCTCTACCATGTTTCTCACCACTGACAATAAGAGGAGTCAAGAGAACAAGTCTGGATGTGAACAAATTTATTTATGATCTTTTCTGAAATGGATCCCATCCCTTCCCAGCCCTGTCTTCACTGATTACTTACTCATGCTCCTTCCTCTTGTTATGGTCAGCATTCTCTTCCATTGTGATCACATAATTAACACTTATTATTTGTACTGTAACAGAAAGTCTGCAGTTAGTTATAATCATAAATGCTTTAAAATATTAAAATATATTTTCCACCTTTTATTTAATGTCAAATAACACTTTGATTCCATATAACATAGTGATACCCAGAAATAAATGAGAATGTCCACAGAGATGTTAACTTGCATTAACAGAACTGAAGTATCAGTTACATTGCTGGGTGCAAGGTCTGATCTTAACTGAAAATAGATAAGTTATAGAGCAGCTTTGTTTATCAATTTGATAATTGGGGGGGGGGAGGGGGAGACCAGAAGGAAGCTGCACATATATTTTACACAATAAACAAATGTGATCAGAAAAATTCTTTGGAATTCAAGTAACAAGCTAGTCATCAAAAACTTACGGATAAGGATAAGCCTAAGGTTGGATTTTTTTCTAGTTATTATTAGTTATTGCTTGAAGTGTAGGTGACAAAAGAATCCTGTGTATTAAACAAAATTTTTGTTTGAAAATGCATCACAAGACCTTGGGATTTTCAGCTAGATATCCCCCAGTCCACCAAAAGCCCCTGTGCCAGATGCTCCAGCAAGCCTAATCCTGGGTCTTTGTTTGACTTCCACCTCTGCCAGCTGAATCATTATCAGGCAGTTGCTACATATGCCTTGTAGGATACCTGTAACCCCCTATTTTTATTTCTCTACTTTTCAGTTTACTTCCCCATCCCTACTACCAGTTCCCTTTTTTGCCCCCTTTCCACCTTTTTATCCATTCTGTCTCCTAATTTCTAATCAGCTTCTGCCTCTGGTAAAGGTCACTAGAAACTCTTGATTCTCCATCAGATTACAAATCTCTTTCCAAATTTTCAATCAGATACCCCAGGATTGTGTCTCCTCCTGCCTGACTTGAAGCTCACCTGAGGAAAGCTGTGTATCTGCTCTCACAGGGGGGCTCCCACATTTCCCTTGTAACTCCAACAGAAAAACACCAAAATCAATCGTTTCAAGGAGATGTAAATCTTCCTTTTAGGAGCTTCCCCCTCAGCTGTGCCCAGGTCTCTGCCTGCTTCTAACCAAAGCCTTTTATCCTCCTGCCTTGCTCTGGGCATACAGACAGTGCATCTCTCTAAAATCCAGAATTAAGGAGTATGGATGTAAAGCTGCTGTTCCTTTCCCTGACTCACTGCAGGGACTAAACACGGATTATAAAAATTTTAAAAATACAGAGATTTTTTTCTCTATCCCTCTCATTTCAGTAGGTATTTATCAGGGGTTAGAGGATGCTCAATCAATTGGTGTAAATTAGCCAGGTTGAAGTAGGAAAACCAGTTGCAGGCTGGTCACCTGAGCTGATCCTAATCTTGCTGTAAATCAAAACAAACAAACAAACAACAAATACAACTGAAGACAGAGGATTTCCATTGCTTTACAGTGGTGGATTTGGTCTCAAGCACTCAGTGCCTCACTGGTATCACAGTGTGTGATCACCTCATGCCTGTGCATAGAGATTATCAAGCAGAGGGTTTTGTTTCACCTCACACGAACACAAATTGGCATTTGGGCTGGAGGGTCAGTGGGCAGTCAAGCTGCAGGGGCAGCAGCGGGAGGAGAGCACCGCAGGGACTGATGGCAGCAGGAAGAAGAGAAAGCAGCTCCTTGCTGCAGTCAGGGCTGCTCCTCACTGCCCCTCTGCTGTCCCTTCTTTATCATCTCACACACTGCCTCCTGCTGGCTCCAGTATTTGGATCTGTCACTGTGATTATCACTCTCTTACCCCAAAATATTCTCTGCGTTATCTGAATACGAGGAAGATCTACTTTTCCCCTGATGAGTCGCCTGAGTGTGGATCTCCCCTGGCTGGGTTAGAAAGTGGAATGTACTGATGGTTCTGACAGGAGAGATCTTTCTGTGGTCACTGTAAATGGCACAAACACTCTATTAAACAAAATATGATATGACTTAATTTTTATTCCTAAGTGTACCAACATGAACGTCTGGCAAGCCAGGACAGTAATTAATAATATCTGTAAACAATATTTGTTTTGATTGCATTCATAACTCTGAACCACTACTGATGGAATTGCCAAAGTAAACAAGTTGGTTTTTTTTACTCTTCCTCCATGTTCATATAGCCCTGATTTCTTCAGCTGCTGACATTTTATAAATGTCATAGTTTATGAGGAAATAATAAAACCCCAGGTAACACCACACAACACTATGACCTTTAGCTGAGGGATTGCTCTAAGTTCTTTAGTAAGCTCAGTAAAGAAATTTGGAGGTGAAAATTCAGGTTCTAGGAAGTAATTGAAGACTTCAAAGGTCACAGATTTTCTGTCTGTGAGTCAGACTCAGAAATATCTTTTTTTTTTTCCAACCTGATGCTTGGGATTTGATTTTGCTAATGACCTACTTTAGGAACAAATGGTAAACAGCTTTAACTGAAAATGCGAACATTTTCATTATTATTTGGAAGTGAATTTGTTTCTAGTGACCAGTCTAGTCAAACCCAAAGGCATTCCCACTCTTAGGATTTTTGCCTAGGAAGTAGATTTTGTGAATATTCCCACAACAGTATTTCTGGTAGGTCCTCTTAAACAGGCATTTAATGAACCATTCCCAAAACACTGTAAGAGAAAAATGGATTTTGCTGATATTTTAAAAAGATTCAGAATCACTTTGAAGACATTTGAATTCTGTCATAACTTCAATAGATGTTTTGACATTTGAAGGTGTTATCATAACTTACCTGTCATCAAATTTGAGGAAGAATCCTCCTCTAGAAAGAATATCTGCTCTTCCCATGAGCCCAGGCACGTGGATCCCAGCAGAATTACACAGATTTTTAATCCCCAGGCTTCAAGAACTGAGGAGAGTGCACCAGTTTAGTTTATACTGCCTAGAAAATGGAATTGGACACAGAATGTCAAGCTCTTTAGATTTTCTAATAGGACAGACATTAAACCACTTCTCACCACTAAAACAGTTCCATCTAAAGCTGCGTGAAACATAAAGCTACAATAACCAGAAAGAGCAGAACTAAAAACCAGCTAAACAACTAACACTTAGCCAACAAATCACTATGGGTAGAAAAAAGAGCAATAAAAATTAGCATATTGTATGTGGGTACTTGATAAAGTAAGTAAGGACAGTGCAGACTTAAAATAGCTGCAGTGCCAGTGCCACAAAGGCCAGAATAGTCACAGGTTTTCTGTGTGCTGCATTTGAAATAAAAGAAGGAAGAACCAGCCATCCTCTGGGAAGTTGCAGGGATGGAAACTTTATTATAGGTAGCACAAGAGACATTGGACAACTTCCAGAATGAAGCCTTACTAACCCCAGAACAGGCAGAGAAGAGATCCAACGTCAATGAGACACGTTTGCTGCAATGACATAAAATTTCACAGAGATTGGTGACACTGGAAAAAGTGAACGTCAGATCACTGCTACAGGACAGTTTTCATTATGTTCAAATGTTCTTAAACCCACAACTTGTGCTTTAATACTCCTGGGATGGGAAAACATAAATTATATCTTTGGGATAGAATAGGAATCTGAAATACACTCAGAACTTGTCCTGGACAATCACTTCAGCGTGAGCTCATGTGAGAGTTGTGGTTTAAGTCATGGAGTTGCTGCATACACATATGAAAACAGATATTTTCCTGCCTGGATGCACAGCTCCTTCCTACTCCAGTCATGGCTTCCAATAGATTAATTCCTCACTTTCAGAAAAAAGTGGCAATACAGAACATAGAACAAGAAACTAATTCACACTTGCCTTAGCCTAAGGTTTAAATGACTTCACTCAGCTCCTAAAGCATCTTGATCACGATTCAAAAAGTCCCAACAATTGACAAGTAATGAAATGAGTTGTTTGATCAAAGTCTGAAGTCAGCACTTAGTTGCAGAGTCTGCCATCTGTTCATTGCTGTCACGCAAGGAACACACCAGCTTGCTGCTGGAATGGTGTCAGTTGTGACACTGCTGGCACACACCTTTCGGAGCACTGTTATAACACTGATGATTTGGTAAGAGGAAAGGAAGCATTTGAGCAGTTTGCCATTTATAGTCCCAGTGAGCTATAAATGGTCATGGTGGTGTGAGCACTGGGGGTCTCTGACCTCTCCAAGTCATGCTGCTTTTAGGTAAGAACTGAGAAGTCAGTTATAAAATAAATATTAAAAAAAATTAAAAAGTATTTTTAGCATATGGAGAAACATCTCAGTAGTAGGTCACTTGGTAATTCCATAGAGAAATTTTAGTGTTTTGGTGAATTAATGCATCCTGTAAATAATGCAAAAAAAGGTAACCACTGTCTCACTGTAACTGTCTCTGTCTTGTAGTGGTGCCATTTTGTAACATTTATTAAAAAATATCCATCAAACTTACCACCTTCTTGTGTCACGCACTATAATCTCCTAATGCCTGAATTGTAGGAAGAAATTTCTGTAAAATCTCTCACTGTGCTAAAAATTCCTCTTCTAAGTCCTTCTCCATTCACATTTTATTAATGTCACTTTTTTGCAGCTCACAGTTTCAAATTTATTAAGTCTACATGCATTTTTTTCTTGTCCAAAGCCACAGTTTGTGCTTAGAAGGCTTTTGCATGTCATTGCTGCTTGGACCTCAAGAAAATGATCTATCATTACATCTCAGTCCTCCCCTACCTACATATATAAAGGGTTTTAGAATAAAAGATTCATCAGAAAAAGAGTAGATGAAATCATAGATTTGCCTGTTAATAAGGGAACTCTTGCACTCATACAGAATAATTTTAGGGAAAAGCCTAGTTTATACCCAGATATAACTATCTCTTCCTTAAATCTTGAAAAAGAAATTTGCTATTCCAGTTACCTACTTTTAGCTGTAAAATCCACACAAAATTATGATTATAATTGTACAATAAACAACATTACTATTGATAAGTAATAAAGGCTTTGCCAATGTAAAAAATGCATTTCTTTAAACTCAACATGCAATGATTATGAAAGACAGCATGAGATTTATCTCTACAGATTTTGCAGCATGACTCATTCAAAATAACCTTTAATACTCTCCAACAAAAATCTGCTAAAAATTAGTCTGTCGTAAAAAGAATATTTTAAATACACTTTGCACATCTAACACCCATTTATAAATTCATTGTTTCTAGAGTTGTATTTTGCACTTGTATCGATCATCTTTAAAAAAATAAATTTGAGGTGGCATCACAGACACTGCCAGTGTTGTGTCACAGTTGTGACTGAATACAATAACTGCTGGGCATTGGAAAGGAGTAAGACAGCAGATTTCCTATGTAGAGCAGCATGTGGAAAGTATTAATTAGAAGTTATTAGGAACCTAATCAGAAGGTTATTTAGGAAAGGTCAGGTGAAACCATTTCAAAGAGGAAATGGAATATGAATGTCTCTCTGCTTCCCCCTTCCATCATTAAGCACTCATTAGGAGACGTGGTTAAGGGAGGTGTTGGATATCCTGCAGTGAGTTCCCTCAGTCTGTGCAGCAGCTGGTTAGAGATCCTTCTGCAGTAGATTGAGCCATCTAATGAGATGGTCTGATAAAGATTTCAAGCAGAAGGAATCGTGTTCTTCAAAAATCCTCAGAGACTGAATTTTCTTCTGTGTTGGAATTATTTTTTTGTGACGAGAGAAAACGATGAATTCCTTTACAAACCCATTCATCCCTGAAGGAAATTAGCTTTGTTAGGGGCAGGGGTCAGGAAACTGGAATTCTCTATTCAAGATTCACTAGTAAGAGAATCTGTTCAAGGTATTTCATTATAACTTTGGCAAGAATGAGGGGGAAAATATACCTTCTTGTTCTCATTCTTGAGGAAATCTTGCCAAGATTTGCTGCAACAGCAAAGCAGTGCTCTGAAGCAGCATCAGGGAGATTTTTTTGTGGTTTTTTTTTTTTTTTCTGTGAGCTGTTGAGAGGTCTTAAGGTGGGGAGATGAAGGTCGGATAACACAGCTCCTATTAGGGCTCCTGTTTCAGGAGGCTGTGGATGGAAGTGGAAATCTCTGCTTATCTCCTCACTGATCCATTAAATCCTTCACTGGTTCACTGATCATCTTTGAGGGTAACTTCAAAAAGTTGCTGTGGTTTGTAGCAGTTAATGGCTTTGATTCCCCAGTGCATCAGAGGTCTGGGGGTTTTACTGCAAGTGAGGCAGAAGCCAGCTGCAATGGGATCCAGCAGGGGAATGTCCCCTGCAAGTCACTTCAGTGACACTTCTGGCTGTGGCTGTAGGAAACACAACCAAGGAAGAAAGGAGGCACTTTGGATTCCTTCCTCAAGAAATCCTTTAAAAAAAAGGATGTCCTCTGTGGCCTGGATTATAAAATAGACTCCAGCCTACTTGGCTGATAGGGACACCTGGTTCCCATTTAGCAAACCTGTGGAAAGGGATCACTCCACAAATGCCATGTTCTTGATGGCTCCAGGCACAAGTCTGACACCTCCTCAGAGCTGGTGCTGCCTTTCCTCTCCAAACCTACTCTGTCCCTGCACCAAGTCACAGGTTTAAATCAGCTCCTCCAGTCCCATGGTGGAGATGGAATAAGGTTACTTCTCTTGGAAGTTACTGATTTCTGATTTTAGAAGGTATATAAATATTTAGAAGGAAAGAGTAATCCTAAGAAGGGAAATGTGTGTTGCTGTCCCGTCTAGGTGCAAGGGAATGTTTTTAATCAAGTTATTTTTTATTTTCTAATTAATTTTTGATTTTTGCTACATTAAACAATCCAAAGCAGTTCAGATTGGCTTCTACTTGGTACCACGTACTTGTTCAGATACAAAATTGAAGGAAACTAAAAGCCAACCACCTAAACTATCTGTTCAAAATAAAGTCTCTTTTTGTAATATTGTAGGGTTTTCAAACCACTTCATTATAAAAATATCATAAGTAAATGACATTAATTAAATTTAAATTAAATTTAAAGTTTTAGGAGATGAAAAAGGTTATTTTGCATTTCTGCCCATTTTCCTCCAACTAGGATAAAAATACCTGTGCATTCAGCTCTATACACTCACCAATACAAACCCATAGGAAAAAGGTATTCAAGGAGCAGACATTCTTCTGGCACATAACTTCATTCTCAGCTTGGTCATAATTTATGAAGAAAAGAGCTTTCACTGTCTCCCAAATGCAGCAGCCACTTCAGTGCACATCATTTTGTCTGAAACAGTGAAATTACTCAGTCTCAAATGCACCACTGAAAGAGCCATTTCTGCTAAACATTTGCAACAATTATTTTTTGAATGGCATTCAGAGATAAACCAAAAAAATATAAAAGTCCAGAATCAATATAAGGATTTTTAAAAAGCCTCAGCCTTTGGTTAGGAGTTTTCAGCCCTGGCAGCAGCAAACTTTTTTTTTTTTTCTGGAGAAGCAGCTTTGTCTTTCTCATGATTACCTTAAGAGCTGTATCCCATCTTCCTCTCCATATGATATTCATATTCCCAGATTTTTCCTCAGAGCTGTTTGCAGAACAAGAATTCCACTTGACTAAGATTCTGAGAATTTAAAATACTGTTTTGTTCTGATTCTGAAAGAAAACATTATAATTCATAAGGGCAATACATTCAGCTGAAGACAATTTGTTTTGCTCCAAGCAGATAGTTTTTAACTTTATATTTGACATTGTAACACCAAATATATCCTATATAATATTTTATATATAGATTTATAAATGCATATAATATAAATATATATTGATATTATAAGCTAAAAATAAAAAAATAAAACTTGTTCTAAAAAAGTTATACTGTTTGTAACATGTTTTAACATAGAATAACGAAGGTTTCCAGGCCCTTTTCCTATTTTCAGATGTGTATTTTTTTGAAACACATTTCTAAGAATTAATTCCTGCTTTCAATTGAGGAAATTGATTTAATGTGAGCCTTGCAGAAATAGCTGTGGTGCATTTCCTACCTGGCTCAGTGAGGAACTCTTGCCACGGTGGGGTTGGTGCATGCAGCGAAGTGTCCAGTTTAGGGTGTTCTGTACAGACACAGCCACACCAGAGGTGCAGTTGTCCCCTGCCAGATTGGGCTGATTTCCAGATTTCCTATGGGAAACCATAAAAAATATCCCATTCTCTGGTGGCTAAACTCTGGCTGAATTCAGATACCCTGCAAGAGTTCCCAGGTATGGGGTCCCTGAGAGGATTTCACTTACAGCAAAAGTCATAGAACCAGCCTGACAAGCTTCATGGGGACAAAGTTACTGTTAGTTCTTTCCAGTGATTCTTAAATATTCTGCACATATCGCTGTGTGAATGTCAAAGCAAAGTGCAACAAGAAAAATGTTTGTCTATTCCACACAATGCTGTTATTACATTGATTTTTTTCCCCAATTTCCTCTGTTTCGGAAATCACTTAAAGTCCTTCATGTTTCAAACATCACACTCCACACTCCTCTGAGTGGCAAGTCCATCTCCCTCACGAAGTTTCTTGTTTGACTTACTACAAAAGTATAACCAGCACCAAGATACTGACAGTGGGAATGGCTTTTCAGTAAGATATCTTAATGCATTTAAAGCATTTTTAATGGTTTGTTTAGTGGAACTTATCAATATTTATGTATAAGCTAGAATTTCTAAAAATATCTATACTTACCTTTTCAAAATCCATTTGGATTCTTTGACTATTATTGAGGGAGCATCAGGCACTGATGTACATAAACTTATATTTACTGTGCTCCATCACCACTGCATTCAGGTATACAACATTTTTTATTTATTTGCAAACCTTGTGCAAACTAATTCCAGAATAAAGGACTGGATGAAAAAGAGCTTGGTGCTGTGCAAAAGCACCAGCTCGAGCCCTTACCCAACAGCACAGGGAAATGAAATTCATGTTCTGTGCAATAACACACTCATCTGTTTGCCTTAGAATTATACATTGGAAAGGAATTAGGAAAGTTCCACATTTGGAATAAAACAACAACAACAACCCTTTTTTTTTCAAATGATGATTAAGCATCCTCCTTCTTCCAGGAACTGCTCTTTAAGTATATGCCACCTGCCCATGGGAATATTCCAAGGATCACAGTTCTCCCAGTGCCATACACCAAATATTTCATACTGCAGCAGTAACAGAGGTGTCCTCCTTCAGGTCTATCTAAAGCTGGCCATGCAAGGAGTTCCAACAGGAAATACGGCTTAATTATTTTATTGCTTTGGCATTCCTTAAGCCACTGGAACTTTGCTAGTATCACTTTTTCTGCCTCTCAGGGCAAAATCTTTACACCTAGAGAGGATAAGATTCATCCTTGAAATATTAAATACTTGTAGTTTCTGCCATAAATCAGGAAAACCTTTCCTTCCTTCACTACCCTTCACATAAAATAAAGATTTATAATGGGCCACTAAAGAGAGTGTGATCAGAGTCTATAAAGGTACAGCTCCTCACAGCACATTTTAGATGTTTACTTCTGTATCCACAACAACCTGGAGATAGAGGATGCTGTGTCTCCATGTACAAGCTTCTGACAAAGATGAACATTTTAGTCCCAGGGTCACATTCTCTACTTCCACTGCTCTTCTGAGACAAAGTTTTTGGGGGTTTTTTGGTGTTTTTTTATTTGGTTTTTTTTTTAATTTTTTAAATTTCTACCTAGAGCACTTCCATTTGTCCACATAATTTTCTTCACATGCCTGTCTACCCCTTCTCCAGAAATACAAGCTGCTTTCTCATTTGGCTGCTGCACTGCACTTTGGGAATGTTCTCCATTCTGCCTGAAATGTCTTGGATCTTTGCAAAGTGTTCTGTTACGCCACGAGGACAAGCCTTGCTACTGTAGCACTGTCCCAAAGGGAATGGAAGGACCCTTTGGAACAGGTCTCTCTGTGTGGTCTCCTCGTGTCTGTCACAAAACAGAAGGCGTTTGCTGGGTGGAAGATGTACCCAACTGAACCAGGAATGATTTGTTCCACAAGATGCCACGATGTGACAAGTCCTGTCAAAGTGAAGATCATTGTCAGTTATCGAGCTAACACCTGCAATCTCAAATTAGGCACTCCAAAGAGAATGGCTCATCAGGTACACCCTTGGAGTTAGAAGCAAATTCTGGATGGTTTTAAAAAGGTCCAGTTTTCCACTACTTGGGAGGAGAATTTCCCTCTATTTCAGAAGGACAATGAGTGCACTCCATGGCCACTCATCTTAATTATGAGAGGCACTCATTGTTTCAAAGCACCAAGAATCCTATTTCTCCACAGAAAACAAGGCAAGCATTCTATTAGCTTCAGGAATTATAATCCTGTCATTACTGTTTTTTTTATCTACAGAGTTTAGGCTGCTTTCTTTTATTACACATAAACCAACACATCATAGGTTTGACAGTGGTTGTATTGAGCAGACAGACACACATCTTCTTTTAGACAGATTAATGAGAGGTTTTATGAAGGAGAGAGCTCATTTAGGAATTATGTCTGAGGCTGCATTGCAAAGTCTTGTCTGCACGAGTACATTGAAGGTGATAAAATATTTAGAACTACTTTAATGAATCTATTCTTATCTCTAAAAGAAAAAGAGTGGGGGGCAATTCATGCAGTTAGAGCTTAATGGAAGAGGTTTATGTGCTGATGTGTACTGTTTTGTTAACCTCCCTCTAGTTAATTCATTATCTATTACTGAAAAGGCCTCTCACGAGATATGGTAAGAGATTTTCTCCTGTAAGCCAGGCCCAATAATTAAGAGAGTGGGCTGCCCTGGGTTGATACTACCACCAGTATCAGCCATGCTTCTCTGTGTCATCTGCTACATACTCAGGACCTTTTAGGTGCACCCATTTGTCAACCCTTCTTTTACACAAAGAAAGAAAAAAAATAAAGTGGGGAAACCACAGATAAAGTAGTGCAAACCCTGTGCAAAACCTGCAGATAATAAAAGAGAGCACACTAACTTAAGTAAAAGGGTTTTTCATTAGCTCTGGTAAAAATATGAGGGTTTTTCATTAGCTTCAGTGGCAATGCTTTAATTCGAAAGCAGATTTTACTGGAAGAACTTCTGCAAATTCACTTCTATTTTAACTGAGAAAGACTGGAAAAGCAGTTCCTTTTCCTCTCATTTGGCTCATCCTTGTCCAACAATGTGTTTTCTGTGTTTAAAAGTCATACTTTATAAAATTTACACTACATTTATTCTCTATTTCTATTAATTTTCACCAATGAAGCATTGTACACTGGATTTCCTATCCAAATATTGCTGGATTCTGTTCTGTGAAGAGACCCACTGGTTTCTTTTCTATGTGACAGGAATGTCTTAATGGCAATGAAAAATTGTATTTTTTTCACATTAGAGCAAAGCATGCTGTATCATTAAAGCAAGGGGCTGAGAGTTAAATGATCAGGGTCATCGAGCAGCTGTGGGCAAATCATTTGGAGCAGCCTTCCGAAGTCATTGAATCAGACAGCCAATTTAGATTCCACATATGCAACATCCATGAAAATCAGGTCAGTCATCTGCAGTGCCCCAATCCCAGTTCATCACACATGCTTTGTGAGATAATGGTAATCTCTGTGACAGTATTTCTCCCTATCTAAGATTAAAAATGTTTTGGGTCTTTCACAAAGGTATCTTATATGGGTTAACTAATTAATTTAATGCACAACTATTACTAAGTAATTAAACCTCCTCAAGATCCACAGATGAAAGGTGCTAATGAAACTCTGTCCTTAAGAAGCTGGTGCTAAGAAATGTGCAGTTTTGGAGGCAGTTCTAATGAGGTCCCAACATACATCCCTCATTTCTCACTGGCTTTAATAATCCATTTGGATTGGAAAAATAATGGTAACAGGTATTTCTTCTTTCATGATTACAGGCGAAAAGGGTGAAAATATACTGCTCATCCTCTTGCTGCAAATTGTGACACTGAAGGGCTGACAACTGCATGTCTGTGTGAAAGAAGACATTAAAGGTTTAGAAAGATTGGAGAAGAAGCTGATTTAGAGTGTAACATTATCCTCTGACCTACTACATATAATGAGTAATGTGTTCTAAAACTGGAGAGCATGTCCAGGCAGGATGTGGAAAGGTTATGTCTGAATGATGCAGCATTATTAATTGCAGACAATTCGAAGCAGGTTCCAACAGAAAGACACTTCCTGTATCTTTTAAGCTGTTTTTCTCCCACTTCCTATAAAAATGCAGTTATAGAGAAAAATATTTTCTACCACTTTGTTGAAGAGTCATGGGACTTCACCTAACTAGTGACTTAAAAAAAAAAGGCCAAAACTAGCTGCTGTCATAAAAATTCTGGGTTTGCAAGTTTAAAATTCAAAGTTGAATACTGTAGGTCCCCCTTTTACATGCAGTGCTCCTCATTCAGCAAGCAGAGACCTTATCTGTGCCCTACAGATGAATTTGGCCTCAAGCAGGCTGTGCTTGAGTTATCAGTGTAATCATGTCTAATTATTTTACAAGTGCCTACAAAACTGAAGACTATCCAGGTTAGATCATATCAAAGATAATGACCTTGACCAGAACTTCAGAACTGCTCTCACGCTGGAAAGCCTTTGATGCACAGGCCAAAGGCGACTCCAGCTCCCTTTTCCCCGGTTGAACTGTCATCGCTGAGCCAAGACAGCAGAGAAGCCATTGCTCACTTCTATTATCAAACAAGAACTTGAAAAATGTCAGAAAGGTTTGGAAAACAAATGCAAAAGTTGCAGCAGCTTCTTAGAAGTACTTTTTGAACACTAACCAGTGCCTAACATCACAGCACATTAAACGCTCTCTCTCCTCCCTATTTCCTTTTATACCAGATACTTGCAAGAGCAGCACTTTAGAAGTTTTGTGCACTCTCTCTTTTCACTTTGAAATCAAGCCCCAAAACTTTCTGTCAAACCAGCTCATTAGTATAAAAAGACTCTCCACAGCTAAAAGCTGTGTGATATACTTAGCACATCATGAGGGCACAGTGTTAATTGTTTATAGCAGTGGAGATGATTTTGCTGTTTCCTTTCCTGATCACCACTTCCACAGAAAAATTCACGATGGCTGTTGCATTATGTAAAACTGTGTTCAATAAAGCCTTTTTTTACATTTTTTTCTCCTAATGTACATTGAACATAGTTAATGTGAAATCTGCAAACTAGTGTCACATCCCTAGTTATGTAATTGATTTAGACATCCTATATAATTAGAAACTATGGAAGTGAAAGAATTTTATTCTTCCTGAGGTAGATCAGTTCTGTCCCAGCTGAGCCATCTTAACTCTTCTGAGATGCAAATAATATTTGAGGATCCTTCCATGAGAAGTGTTGTAACAGAAGGATTTCCCCCCATACTGGATGATGCAGTATTTAGTTATTTCTTCTGTAATTCACCACTTTATATAATGCAGCATTGCAAACCATCAATGAGACAGTCAAGGCAGAATATGCCACTGTTTCATGATCCTTTAGCTGACATGGTGGACTGGGTTCTCTGATAACTACCTGTGTGTTTTTGTTTTAAAAGACAGTTGAATGGAAACAGTAGCCT
Source organism: Motacilla alba alba (assembly GCF_015832195.1). Lineage (NCBI taxonomy): Eukaryota > Metazoa > Chordata > Aves > Passeriformes > Motacillidae > Motacilla > Motacilla alba. The sequence continues at coordinate 22,530,046 of NC_052023.1, forward strand.
AAAAAAACCCCAAAAAAACAGGAAAAAAAGCAGCTGAGAAGGAAACACCAGAAAGCAGCAACTTACATCAACAAGTCAAAGGCATCACTGAGACTGCAGCATCTAAACAGCCAAGAGCTTCAGAACCTGCAATCCTCTTCAAATCCCAGCAAGCAAGAGACTGAAGTACTTCTGTACATTAGAACAGAGATAGCTTTTTAAAATGAACATAGAAGTGTGCAATGCAGAGAAGGACCTACTAGCCCTGGGAAGCACAGAGGGTAAATTACAGCAGCATGATGACTTTGTTATTTAGTAATATAATTTGGTACATAGGAGTATCTGAGTTAGGCTTAGATTTTCTTTCTCTCTCTGAACTCCTGATAGGCCAACCCCAGCAGACAGGCCCTTGCTGCAGTGAGGTGCTCACTAACTGCCTTCAAATCATATTTAGTCAGATTACCACCAAAATATAGTGTGGCAGTTCCACAAGTGCTGTGTCCCTCAGTATCCAAACACTGGTTAATTGTCACATCTAACAACCCTGAGATGAAAGTACTGATTCCACACCATCACAACTGCATCTTTGGATTGCTGTAAAAACAAACAACAAAAAACCCACCCAAACCACAAAACACTCAGAGGGGAAAAAAACCAAACCAAACCAAAAACCCCCAATCAAACCAAACAAAAACCCAAACTCACAAAACCAACAAATACACCAAACAGTTCCAGAAAGAAACTGGTCAGATAGAAAAGAAAGACTGATGGTAAAAAATTGGAAAATTCTTTGATAAGGGAGTATCATAAAGCAGAAATTGCTATTTTCATTCTGGAGTGCACACAAGCTTTATATTGCCTGTCAATGAATATTGGGGTTTTAGACCCATGGCCACAGCTGTCCAGTTGTGCACTTGCAGACTGTCACAAAACCTCATGTGGAATAAAACAAGTGCAGTTTCTTTGGATCCTTGACAATCCACTGAGAATTATTCATGCTGTGCCACAAAATTTAAGGTTGAAAAAAACATGAGATCCATGTAAGAGGAAATTTATTAGTATTAAACAATGAGAACCTTAATTTTCATATCTTTATCTAAAGAACATTTTAAAATGGTGATAGCAAACCCAAAGTCCATAAATCTGGATGCAGAACAATAAATCTCCCAGCAATGATCTACAGATAATTGGGAAAAAAAAATCTCATCAGTTTCAACAAACTGTAAATCAGGCTTGAGTATATTTGTGAATAATAAACTCCTTTATATGTATTTCCATAGATATGCATCTTTTTAATCTGTGTTTTTATACATTCAGTAGATGAAAGAGATGGGAAATGCTACTTTCTGGATTTTTTTCCCCATTCATTTTCTCTCTCTTGCTAATCAGTTTTCAGTGATCTGACTGTAAAAATATCACCTTATTTTTCACCAATGGGGTTTTATTTCTGAATAGCATCACAGATCTGGAATAGTTTCAGTTAGGGAGAACTAACTGAATCACCAGTCCTGAATGCAAAAGAAATCTCAGACATGCCAGGTCCTAATAACGACCCCCAGCCTTAACAGGAATGGAGGATTCTTTTGCCTTTCACAAATTCTTTCATTAATTAAACACTCAACCTTGTAGGTCACACAACTCTAGAGATGATTTTTTTCAAGCCCACTGCCTGTTTTACATTCAAAGAACATAGAAAATAGCATTTTTGCTTATGAGTTCACAAAGCTCCTGGCATAATGGGAATATAAAAAAGCAAAATGTATAAAAAAGCAAAAAGCTGCTCCCCGGAGCACTGGGGTTTGCATGACGTGTTTTACATGTTAAGCAATACTGACAAAGTGATATTTTTAATCTCCCCACAAAACACAGGCTGATGTTCTCCCAGCTGCCCCATGAGTGGCCTTTCTCTGAGCAGTTCCAGTAGCCTTATTGGAATTCTACATGCATAGGTACCTGTAATTCAGATCAGCTGATTAGAATTTGTTTTTCTAGGTATGAAATCCTCTCAATTAAAAAAAAAAAAATTCCTACATTAAAAGCCTGAAAGATTAGGTCCAGCTAGCCAAATCTCTAATTGAGCAAGAATTCAGAGAGAAAGATAAAGGATAACATGAAAATCCATTTGCATCTTGTTTTTAATGTAGAAATTCAGCTCTACTTTGATTAGGCATTCAGACAACTCTGATGGCCTTCTGACATTTCTAAACTAACTGCAAAAATAATAAAGATGGGAGCAATATGGTTGTATTTTAAAGCATAGCTTCCTAAAATCCACCTCAGGCAGTTATTTTTTGGTTTGTTGTTTTAGCTTGGGTTTTTGTTTTGTTTTTTGCTGTAAGAAATATTTTATGAATAGAATTGATTTCTTTAGAAATATGCCACTAATGGCATTTTAATTACATTTATAATATAGAACAAGGCTAATTAAAGATGGCAAAAAAAATTGATTTTTACCAGCGCTATCTTTATACAGCAACTGATAACTCCAACTTCACTAATATGTAATTTTAATTTACTACTGTCCATTTTATCAAGCACGGTTGATTAACAAGAAAACTGAATGGATTTCTAAATTTAGGTCTCAGTTGGCAATAATTTAGTGAGATGTGATTTCCGTTGCAGTTTCTGCTGTGTACAATAAAGCTGTTATCACTGAGAAGGTAAACTACATGCAGGCTCACAATTTAGAATTGCATTTTGCCAAATTTATTTTGTAACTTTATTAGTAGCAGGCAGTGAAATTCTGCCTGTGTCACTGCATCCAACACAACCAAATCTACAGTCTGAACACAGCATTTTCAAAGAATGCTTTCTCTTCCAATCCTTGCTATGAGCTGGATCTCATCTAGTTTGGAAAAAGGGAGGACTTTTCAGCAGTCCACTTGAAATTGGAGGAGCGTGGAAATCAGGTATCAGCAGGAAAATCAAGTGGTTTCAGGATTTACTCTGTGTACAACAGGGTGAAGCAGCACATCTGTTATGTTCAAAACAAAGTGAGGCAAAGTTCCAACTCATCAGCACACGCAGCAGCCTTGCTGTAATAGGGGCTGTTATTGGTGAAGCAATTTATTTCTAAGGACACATGTGAGTTTGCATTGCATAGATAGCTGGATTTAATAACAACTGTATCTCCCCACAGGTAATTGAACATAATTCTGTCATTTTTATCAACAGGGGGGTAATGTTGTCGTGTTCCAGTTCCAAGGACTATACCATTAAGTTATTATTACCTAATAGTCTACATCAAGTTAATTAGACCTAATAGCTGAGTTAAGTGATAGCACTTAGTATTTATGGCATCATGCACTTACACTCAAGTTCTGCAGCCTCTTAATTTGCCTGTAAATGCTTTGTTTGGGTTACTCTGGAATTTTCTACTTTGCTGCTAAGAGGTGAATCAGTTTCCTCAGGCCTCAATGAGTTTAGTTTTAAGGAAGCTTTTTGCCCTCCCTCACATGGCCTACAGCTGTTAAAGGACAGGGTCTGTAAAATGGCAGCATTTGCCATTTCAGAGCTCTTTAACCACCCTCCAGCACACTGTGAATCCATCACTTTCCAAGGGATCATATGAGGCCCTCCAGCCAGACATTCCCAGCAGCACAGCTAAAATACCCCTGTAGGAAATCAGGGTTTTCTGCATAGTACAAAGGGCACAGAATGAAAGCAGCAACTTCCTTTAGCATTTGTCACATCCAAGGACTTCAGCCAGTGCTGGGGCTGGACACAGTTTAGGAAAGTCATCCTCAGAACCCAGGCAGAAATCAGAAGAAATGTTATAAAGAAATGTAACTAACCAAGGCTGGTACTGCCTGTTCTCTACACAGAAGTATTATTTTTTTAAAAAGGCAAGAAAAGAAAGCTGAATACAATAAGAGGACACTGAATTGGAGAATGGTTGAGGTTGGAAGAAGCCCCTGCTCACACAGGGTCACCCGGAGTGGGTTTCATGTTGAATCTTATGTGCTCTACAGATGATAAAGCATCAACCCTGCAAGCTTGTAAGCCTGCTGAAGACTTTAGGATCTCTGCAGCAGATTTCACCTAGGCTCATCTCACCCAACTGTTTCTGAATGAGATAATTTTACAACTCAGGCCAACACTAGAAGTAATTCTGAGAACAACATGCTAAAAGCAAACCCATAGAGTGCTTTACCAGGATGAGCAAGACCCAGTTAATTACACAGCTCCCAAATGTCATCCTTCTGGTATTTTAGCTTCTTTTGTAAGAATGTTGTTTTTTTCTAACTGACTAGAGGTGAAGGGTTGGGCTTTGCTATGCTTCATATACTCATCAAAGAATAAAATATTTAAATATAAACACATTTCTGATCATCACTTGGGGGGCTACAGAAGATGTGTCTAAAGCATTACTGGCTGCTATGAGGGGGGAGTAAATCCCCCCTAAAATCAGAAGCTCTGGGGACCTGAAATTCAGCATTAAAACCTTTTGCCCCTAACTGCAACCAAGGACTGACCTAAGGACAGCGTTATGCAGTTGGGCCTAAGAACTTCTGCACTGTGGATGTCAAAGCCTCAGAGAGGCAGCAGCCAAAGGCTCAGTGTTGTAGAGAAACTCCTCTTAACAACTCCCTTCCAAAATGTGCAATGGTTTCCTGCAAACTATGGAGAGGCAAACCGGATTTTTTTGTTCTAAGGGCACAGCAACATTTTGCATTTATTATGTAGCCATAGTGTTGTGAAAAAGAAGTGTCTTCATTTACATTTGCTACAGTGCACATTCCCACAGGCTCGTGTAAGGACAAATGCTTAGGATAATGAGACCATTCAAACATTCCACTTTGTTGCAGATATCCTCCATTTCCAAGGATAGGTTCTTATCACATTTTGTTTCAGAAATCCTCATCTGCATATCCACGAAATACCCAAGTCAGAGCCATATACAACAATTAAGCAACATACAGTCAAGATTAAATATTTAAGTCTCAATAAATAACCAGATGTATTTAGAACATGCACTTAAACTTTCTTGTCACGTGGTATTCAAAAACTGTAATGAACAGAACCAGAAGAAAGCCTGAAATGCCAAATTGATTTAATCTGGAAAAGTGACGGTTTCTGCCTTGGAACTTTGATGCAGTCTCCCAGTTATACCTAACTGACACCTACTTTCACAGAATAAAAAGTTACCTCAGAGTGATGTGTCTGTGGAAATTTCTGACATAAGGTACTCATTTAGGACAGCAAATGTTTCTAAAATCTGTAAAGTAACAGGAAACTGAGTAACCCTCTGTTTAAAGGTTTAGATTAAAACTCAGAAATAAACCTCATTATACAAATGGCTAGGAAATTTGTTTTTGAAATAAATGAGGACTTAATGTTTAAAAAAACCATTATGTTTATATCAAAATACTTTTGGCATGGCTCTCTGAATTTCAACAGTGATGCACATACATCAAAACAGAAATCCACATCCTTCTTAACAGCTTGCCACTCACCCACTTGGTGCTGCAGATGGTACCAGAATGTTTTCCTAAATATCTAAGCTTCTCTAAGACAGAAGAGATGAAACAGCCTTTCTTCACCAGGAATCAACCTAAGTTTAGCTTTCAATTGTGACCTTTTGTGTTTTCAACAACTGAGGAATAGGGGAAATTTGCGTTTCATCTCTGTGCTTTTTCATCTCCATTTTCCTTTTGAAGTATAAAGACAATTTCCAGTCAGTGTAGTATGCTAATGGCTCATTACATCTCCAGGCTAGGAGATGCTGCAGCTCCAGCTGCACAGCATTATCTGGGTCTGCTGGTTCCCAAATTAATGGGAAGATTTTGATGTGGAATCCTGTAATGTTGACTTTGCTGTTCACGGAGCGAAAGCCGTGTTTTTGTCTCTAGTGTGGTACTCACTCAGACTATCACAGAAACCCAGGAACAACTGGGTCAGAAAAGAACTTCAACATCATTGAGGCCAATCATTATCCCAGCACTGCCCTGTTCACCACCAAACCATGGCCCTCAGTGCCACAGCTGCACCTCTTTCACTCAAACTCCTCCAGGATGGGGACCCCAGTGCTTCCCTGGGCAGCCTGCTCCGGTTCTGACAACACTTTTGGTGAAGCAATCTGGGGGAAGAGACCAACCAACCCACGGGGCTGTGGTGACTCAGGTGCAGGACCTGGCCCTTGGCCTTGTTGAACTTGGCAGAGCTGACCTTGGCCCATCCTTCCAGCCCGCCCTTGTGCAAAGCAGCCCCTCAGTATAAAGCAGCTGTTTGACACCTGCTCCAACACACTTGGAGAACATTTTGTAGCTCCAAAGTACTTTAGAAGCATTAGCAGAATTCACTATGTGAGCCAACCAAATGGGAAGGGGGGGATTTTGCTGTGATATCTGCCAATATCTGAAAATAAGTCCCAACATTTCCATTTGAAGGAGCAAGAAAACTGACCAGCTTCGGAAGTTTGTCAGCTGACACTCAAACACAGGTAACAAAACACGGGATGACACTACAACTTGTTTTGTATAAGGAAGCTGGGACTGGCAAAGGGATTTTGAATGTAAAATGTTCAGTTCACTGCTTAAAATTCACAGGGTAAAACATTGCAATCATGCAGGGGCTCTTTGATGGACTGTGTGAAATGAATAGCTGTTAGCTATTGATTTATGATGGAAAACAGACAGTTCTCCCTACTAAATATCACAACCCAGTTGCCACTTGTCTTTTTCTGAATTTTAATAAAGTTGGCACAGGTTAAAAGAGATTTTAACTCGAAACTTAAAAAAAAAATATATATATATAACCATGTGCAATAGTTCCACTTATAAGACTTGAAAATGCAACAGAAATTGTAAAACAGGAACTCCTTGCTTCTATTTGCAGTACTGGAACAAAATTTACTGCATAGCATTCACCAGAAAAAAAAAATCTGTTAACAATTGTGACTATCAACCATTAGCCTTAAGTTGTAGAAAAAGAATGATTCTGTAATGAAAGGGAAAAAAAAAGTGATCTACTTGGCTTCCTGCCTAGTCACAATGGTCCATCACAAGTAGAAATGCTATGAAATAATGAATGTCAGACTTAATGGCTCTTAGATACTGTATCTTCCACCTCTCTAGAAGAAATGAAAACCAAATAGTGTTATTACAGAAATGACCAAGTACTACAGTGGAACAGCCCCTACTCTATCAGGCATTAAGGACAAACAGCACCACAGGGAGTCAGACTTGATCCTAACTTTGGGCAGAGTTTAAGCACATGGTCATCTGTGATGAGAATTGCCTCAGCATGGCCACTCTTGCATGGCAGGACAGGAGGGCAAGTGACAACCAAGCCAAAAAGCACAAATAGGAAAAGCTATGCAACAAATAAAACCTGGATACTCAGTGGAGAAAATTATAAAATGATACCAAGGTAGTCTGTCAGTCCAGAAGGCTCAGACTTCATACACAACAAATGTATGAAAATGTCTGCCTTCTGGCAGAACAGCCACTCATAGCTCAAGCTGCAGTCCTCAAAATAGCCACACACCTTCTATTTAATACTAGAATCGAGGTGAAGGTATCTAAAAATCCATCAAATTACTTTCTCCCAACAAGCATCAAAAATTTTCCTTCTAAGCTTGAAAAGATAGGCACTATAGATATAGATGAGCAGCTTCAAGAAAAAGCAGCATTCAAAAGAAAACTTAGGCAAATTTAAGCCATTTGGGTTTTTAAAATAGCTAAATTCATCCCAGATATTTTAAATTTCCAAATGAGAAGAGACAATAATGTTTTGACACAAATAGCCCTAAGATGTACGCCTCCTCAAAATGCTATAGAAGAAAGACAAATTGCTTATGTCTTTAATTGCATGAAGTGTGTGGGGAAATCATTACAGTATATACAGGTAATTATCTGGAGTATGGATGAGAAGACATTTAAATGTCAGCAATTTCATTAATTTTCTAACAGAAGACTGAGAGCTGGCAGAGCAGAGGGTAACAAAGCATGAACGGCTGTCATTAGGGGCTAAGAGAGTGTTAGGGTGGCTCTGGTTCTGCAAAATTCTGTAAAACTGGTTTTGAGGTACATGCAGAAGCACAGCAATGTGTTACCATTGCTGCGTGCAAACAGTTACCAACATCCTCAAATCATCCCTGTCAGGCCCACTGTAGAAAATGATTCATGAGATTGTGATTATTGACTCTGCTGCCTGAGCTCCGTGGTTTATGGACAGGACACAAAGATTTATCATGACAATGCAAGTGCCTCATGTGCTTTTAGCAGGACTTTAATGCAAAATCTACTTGAGAAAATAAGAATGCTCAGTTTGTGCAAACCCTACAAGGAAAGAGTGGGGTGCACTTCAAGGCATTTAAAGGATGAGTTAAAAATTCACAAAGGTACTATGGTTAAACAAGCAAAAAATGAAGTGTTTTCATTTCAAGAGCATGGTCCTTGAGAGTAAAAATCAGACCCCAGAAAGGTGTTTGAGTTTTTTTGCTTGCTTTTTCGTGAAAAGATAATAAAAAAATTAATTCAACATTATTTATCTGTCCCTGTTATTCAGTTCCTGGATAATTAGAACAGAGTTTTCATCCCTTGTCAGGCAAAATACTGTGTGGAAAGCTAATGATGCCACCCTCAAAATATCATCAGGTTACTTGATGGAAAACATGATTTATGTATGTTATGGAAGCACTTACTCCAGGGATCTTTTTCAAGTCAGCAAGAGCAAAATTTTGTTCTCTGATAAACAGGAATGTAATGACAGGCTATTACTTTTGGGTGGCTGATGTTTGATTTCCTGGAGTTACAAAGAGAGCCTGCTTTTGTTCTAATAGCATGATATATTTGTGGTGGAAATAATTAATGACTTTGCAAACTTTGGCCATCACTGCACTGGCAAACACTGTTCAGGTGTACTCTTACACATAGGTAAGCTTTAGAGTAAGTCAAATTCAACCTACATTTTCAGAAAGTAGCAAAGAAAACTTATCTCCAATTCCTGCATATTCACAGGCTTTATACTTGGGCAGAAAAAAAAAAAGTTTTACTTTTCAGATCTGTTTAAAAATTAGGTTCAGCTACTTCTTTAGTCATACAGAAGTGCAGTCAGAGAAGTTTTAATTCCTGAGAAAAGATGAAGGTAGAGAAGTAGCTTCCCTCACAGCTACTGCTGCAGAACTGTGCCATCACCTACTGAGCTGAACAGCACCCTGTGAAGGAGGTTAACTGGATGAAGCTGTTCTTAAGTACCAAAAGGAAGAGAAAACACAATGATCAAAGGTTTGGAGGTTTTCCTCCCCTTCTCCCCTCCCTCATTCTCCCCTCCCCAGCAGCAGCAGCATAATTTGCTCCACTAAAGCCTTAAATCTAAGGGAAGTATAAATGCAGGCATCTAACTTTGCAATGACTTTACAAGTGAAATACTTCAACTGATAATTACAGAAAAAAACTAACAACTTGCAGATAAAAAAGCTTGGGACTTGCACATAAACTAAGCTTGGGACACATGGGGTAAAAGGCAAGGCAGCTCTCAGGTGCAGTTTACAAATTGATACACAATGAGACAGCAGCCTCTTCATTTTGGCTCAGGGTAACCAAAGGGTTAAAATTTGGTTATTAACAAAAAATAAAGGAAAATTTCAGGCCCCAAAGATGCAGAGAACATACACAGAATCCTTACCAATTATGAGCTGAATCCAGGTTAAAGAAATTTGCTCCTCACCTCACTACTATGGAAGTTCTGATATATGGAAGAGAACATATGTGTACATTTAATGTGCTATTTTCCTCCACTGGATCTTCTAATCAGTGCTTGAACTGCCTGCTTCTCCACATCAGCTATGAACCACCTTTCTCATTTTTTATGACCCTGGAGGTTTCTCCCTTTCCCTTGTCGGGCTAGCACACATTTGGCAGTCTGAGTGATGTGAGGAGTTTCTAGCACAGAAAGTGTCACTGTCAGCACTGGAGGCTACGTTGGTATGACAAGCAGAGGAATATTAACCACAGTAAAATATCCAAGATATGTAAAGCTCAGCAAAAAGGCAGAAGTGTTTAAAGCCATCTTGTAGATTCCTCCTATCCTCTTCATCTACTGACCGTAATGCATCAAAATTCTTTGACTTGCTTAAAATTCTCAGTGAAATGCGACTTTATAGATAATAACAACTGAATGCTTGCAGAAGGCATCTGCAGAATTGATTTTGAAAAAATTAGAAATATTTAAACAGTACTGGGCATAAACATTTTCTTTACAAATGAGCACTGAAACTGCATACTGGTATATCTGTAGACTGAATCAGTTATATTTGCATTTGTTCATTTCACACCTTCATCAGACTGATGTTAATAGAAGTAACCTTAGGGTAGGAAGGAAATGAAACTGCTGAAAGTATCCAAAAGCATTTTGCTAACCTCAAGCTACTTGGGAAATAAAGTGCAGCTCTGCAGACTTTCATTGTGAAGTAATTACTGTAATTTACATTCTGGGTTCTTACAGGTACACGCAGCCAAATGCTTCCAATCCCTTGGGTCCAGTTACCTCATGATAATCATGCCAGTTGGTGCCATATTTAGTTTTACTCAAAATACAATGCTCAAAGTCAAAACCCACACTTTCTGAATCTAAAGAAGCTTGTAAATTTTTATTTTGTTGTGGGTTACTATGTGGGCTGAGAATAAACAGCCTTAATAAACAGCCTGTCAGCTGTGAATTTGTTTCCAGAGGTCAAAAACTCTTGAGTAGTTTAAACTGCTTTTAAGGAAAACCCCAAAATTATTCCTTCAAAAGAAAAGTCATTCCAGAGCTGGCAGCTACAAGTGGTCACAAGACAGGTTACAAGTGACTTGGTAGCATCAACCTTTATAAAAGATGAGGAATCACTCCTGACCACTAGAATATTTTTTATGACACGTGAAAGGATAAAGTTGGGTATGTTCAAACCTGAGTGCAAGGTGAAACACCAAGGGATGCACAGGACTCTTCAGATCAGTGAAACAGAAGAACCTTCCTCTGCAAAATAAGTCTGGAATTCCCTCCTAGCACTCTGAATTTCCAGCTGACTTGCCATGCCTGCAATGGCAAAGGTAAGCTTTTGTGAATCACAGGAAAATGGCATTGTACAACTGCTTTGCTCCATAGTGACATGTAGCAATACATGAAGGAGAACCATTTCCACACAGCAAGTGAAATAAATTTACTGAGAAGTGAAATGAATTTACAGAACCAATTATACACTATTACTAAAGAACTAGTAGTGTAAAGAATGCTGATATGTAACCTGAATAAACAATATCATCACACGCTACCAAAATTCACATATATCTGTCTGAAAGCTTCATGAACGATCACAAAAAACTGCTTACGTATGCATTTCCCAGCAATCAGCAGGTTACACTCCAGTGACATTTTATTTTGAATTTCAAAGGATTTTGCAGTGTGCCACATCACTGAGTACGTGGCAGATGCATTTCCTTGGAGGGCAGATGTTTCGGTATCTGGATTACCAAAAGTGGAATGCAGAGATTTGAACCTGGAAATCTCACCTGTAACAAATACTTTGAAACTCTTCAAAACAAAAAAACACCCAACACCCTCAGAGTCTACATGAAATGATGTTATAATGTTGTCCCATTTTAGCAACTGAAAACAAGGAGGATTTTTGCTTTAGGAGTGACTGAGTTTCCCATAACTTGATCTTTCATTCCCCTTAATCCTGTAATCTCAGACCTTAACTAAAACCTCACATCTCAACTCCTCATGTTCCTCATAAGGAAATTCCTTCTTGCACCTTGTAAATGCTGCATATACTAATTATTACCTCAGATCTGGATTGAACTGGTAAAATCCCTCTACTGAATTGATGTAGAATCTCAGAAAATACATGAGAAACTTGTTACTGATGGTTTTTAGTATCTCATCAACCAGTCTGGTGGGATTTGGCCTAGAAAGTGCCCTGAAACCCATCCCTCACTTGCTGAGAGACAGAATAAGTATAACTTAACAGAGGACACAGTTCTTACCAGCTCAGGCATTATTTATTGTGAACTAATTCACATGGTAGCAAGCAGAGGCTTTCTGTTATTTAGAAAAATGAGAGCTCTTGTAGAGCACAGTCCTAATGTATAAAAATGTTAAATTAGGAAATTAGCATTCTAATATATACACTTTTTAAAATCAGTATTTTAGGTAGCAGGACTTAATTGTAAATGCAAACTGTACTTCAAAATCAGTGGAGAAGTAATAAAATTCATATTTTTTTCCGTGTCCAAAGAATTTATGGTGGTTTACCACTGCATCAAAATAGAATAATAATATTTTACAAATATTTTAGAAATTTCTACTGAAGCTGAAAATTAAACATCATTTTTGGATATACCCACACTAAAACATTATAAAAAACACATTGGTTGTTCAACTCCAAATTATGAACTGAGAGACAATCCTGGAGCTAAAATATGCCAAATATTGAACCTATGTTCAGCCACTTTGGGTAAAGCAAGAGTTTATTGTCATGGAATGATGGAAAGAAAATCTAGGTTTTTGAGAAACTTTGCACTTTTCTGCTTTCTACTGATAAATAAAAAAGAATAACTATAAATGAAAAAAACCTGCCCACCACATTTCAGTCAGCTTTGGAGCAAACCTGGAGTATTTCTAGTCAAACACCTCAGAAACTCTCTCTTGTACCTAAGGCATTTTATTTATTGAGACCTATGGCAATAGAGAACACATGTCCAAGGTTTATAGTTTGGAGCTTTGAAAAACAGAGCTGAGCAGCATTCAAAATAATATTTTCATTTAAAAAATAGCCTAGATCACAATGTTGTGAAGAAAATAAAATATTTTTTATGAGAAGACAATTATATTTTTGTTCATCTGACGCAGTACAGTCATGGTAACTCTCTGGATAAGAGGACAAAAGGCTAACAGCCATTTGCTCCCTTCCTCTGATGTGATCTTAGTCGTTTCAACATCTTCTGAAATGGTTTCTCTATGGCTACTGCGAAAAGTTACACTCACCGAAAGAAATTAGTAATAAATTATAAGAAATATTGAATCCTGTTAAAAACAAATAGCTTTTCCCTAAAGGTTAATGGTAAAAGATCTCAGGTTCTCTTTGAATATTTTTTTAAAATGTAAAAATATTGGGCAACAGAGAATGTAATGGAAGGGGAAGCAACCAACTGAATGTGCTATTCCTTTTACTTCTTATCCTTCTCCACAATTCATCAGAAGCAATTTTCAACAGTTCAGCCTCCTGCCTTCAGAGTCAAAAAATCATCCCAAAGCCAGCCAGTGGGGCTGTACCCATATCAACCTAACGCTTTCAAATGCTCAAGGTTTACCTTTTCCCTTCTTTTCCTCATCCCACTCTTTAGATAAGACTTCTCCCAAGCAGCAAAGTTCCCATGGACTTAAAAACAGGAGCTTGGCTCACGAGCAGAACAATTACTTGTGACCACACTGCTCCCTGACAACTTGGGATCAGAAAGGAGCACCTTCACATCACTATGAAGAAGCTGCCAGAATCAAATATAAAAGACACACAGTGCAGGTAGAAAGCTGCCAAGATGAAATTTCACTTTGGGGATGTAGCTGCAGTGACAGGAATCTTCAACTTCTTGGACAGATGAAAATAAAAGTGAGGAAATCTGAAATCAGGAACCTTCCCTTCATAACTACTCTTTAAAATCAATTGTTTTGGTCAGCTCACAACAGCTGAAAAATTCATTCTCCTAAATGGCTGTAGTGCTCAGCAACACATAGGTATTTTTAACAGAAAAAGTGGTATATCATGGTGTGCCCAGCAGAAGAGCACAGTTTCACCTGCTACAAACTATCAAGATATTCATTTACATCAGCTATATCTAAATCTAAACAGCTGTATCTGAATCTCAACAAGTTGGCTCCAGCAAGACATGCCAAAAATCCAGACAAAGTATCTATAATTAGAAAAAAGATTCTCATTTTATTTCAGATTAACATTTGTGTAAGAAATATAACCGTTCATTCCTGTCAGTTTTCTATCCTTTGGACTGGTCAACATGAACTATCAAACAAGAGCAAGCTAAAGTTTTTGGGGCATCTGAAGAGATCTTTGTTCCCATAATTAATCTCTTTTGATAATTTATTGCTATTCACCATACAGGGATCAATCACCCTTTGCACTACTGCAAATACTTTCATTACATGTCACTAACAGAAAGAGTTATTTCCAAAATTTGAAAGATATCTTTAAAAGGTTGTCTTTTGGTATGAATAGAAATTTTAAAACATAAACAAAAGAAAACAAGATGCATTTAAGAAAGACCATAATATGCACAATAAGAGGAACAGACAACACACCTTGGCCAACTTGCACACTAATGTATTATTTCTCTCAAATTTTAATGGTAAAATATGGAAGGCCGTGCTTGAAAAGAGTCAGATGGGTGATTTCCTCAGAGCATAGAGAGAGATCACTTCTCTTTATAAGTATTTTTGGTGACAAACACTTCCAGCTGTGTGAAAATGTGATACCTTTCCCTCATTATCTCAATTCAAGCTGCCTTCCCTACCATCAGTGTGCTTTTATGCCAGATACTTTTCAGTCATTACTTCACAAACAAAGAGCAACATGAAGAAAGTCCATGAAGAAAGTACTGAAGAGTGTAAGAAGGATTTAGGTAGCAATTTATCCAAGGTGTCTTTCCAACAGTGAAGTCAGTTATCTCAGCATGGTCAATTATCTTGATCATGTTTTCTCACTCAGCTGTGCTTTAAGCTCACCACTGTGTTCAGGTGACACAGGAGGGCTTGCGGTGAAGAGCAAGACAGAAATTGTCATTCAGAGAGCTTTTAGGCAGCTAAAAACCCCCAAAACCACCTCCACAACAACAAAAGCCAACACATTTTAGCAAATCTCTTTGTAGATAGTAAAAAATATCCTTATAGTTGAGAAGGAAAAAGTGTAATTTTCATTGGATATATTTATATATTTCTTATGTTTTCACCCTGTCTATTAACTGCATTAACAGTGATCCACATCCATTAACAACTGCATACATAGGTTCATAACAAATTCTGTTTCACAGAAGTCAAGCAGATAAAGAAAACATTCATGTAGGGCAGAAAAGGACAGCATCTGTTCCTCAAACTATTAACAGTTTCCATACACTATGAAATGGAGAAGGAGGAGAAACAATTTTCATTACATAAATGTGGAGAGTTACTGAACTCCAGGGATATAAATGTTTCTTTAAAAATTCTTTAAAAATAAAAATATTTTTCATAATTACAATAACATCTTTTCCAATTTGAGTTGCACAAACTGAAACTGTGTAAATGCAAAGGCTTTGAGGCCAGGTAATGAGCTTTCACTCAATAGCATTTAACTTGATGTAGTTCTAGTAATTTAGCTGTAGCCTGCACTGCACTACAAAGTGAATTTGTCTAAAGATGATTTAAATGTATTTTGCATATTTTTGATTCTGAATTTTAAAGGGGCAAAAAGAGATGGATTTAATTTTTTCTTTCTCACAGAGGAGATAATTTCAAAGTGGAGAAAAAAGAAATTTGCAGACAAAAATGCTTTTACAGATGCTTCAAATCCAATGCTTTTCTACTGGTTATTTTAATTGTTAACAACCACCTATAATTGTAATGGGGTTGAAATTAAATATGGCAGCTGACACACATTCCAATCAGTACATGTAAGTGGTTTTAAGTAACATTTTAGCAAAGAGGAATTTGAGGTCGTTTGTCATACTACATGAAAACACACATTTTCATAAAAAACTATAGGACATGCAACAAGATTGTCTAAGTTCCAGATAATAGTTTCATTTCTTTCAGAGAATAATTATGCTATGAACATAAAAGCACAGATTACTGTCAAACACAGGTAATTACTGCAGAAATATGCACCAAATTGAAGATTTCCTCTTGCTATTATCAACTTTGGGATAAACAAACTCAGTTCCTTCACTTTTGCAAGCAAAGCGGAGAAAAAATCCTGAGATTCCATTTAATTATTCCCATTTAATGACTTGTATTTTCATCAATGAGTACAAACACTATAAAGGAAAAAATATGGGCTTCTGTAAACTTTTCATAGAATTTCATTCAAGGAATATTTAAATAATAATCCCCCTGTTAACCACATATAGGACAAAACCTTCACCCCTGCAGATTGGGAGTCTTTTCAAAGGTAGAGTCATTTTTAACACGAAACATTTATTTCGTCACCAATTTGTTCTCTCACTCGTGACTGGACAAGTGATATGGTTTAACTCACTAGAGAAAGCAGAGAACCCCAGCTGAGGGAAGGTTTAGCGCATTCCTTGGGCAGCATGGACCTGTGCTCTAAAAGTGCTTCTGCAGATTGCAAATGGATGCCCCATGACTCTTCACAGGAGCCAGAACACAGAAGATGTGGGGGTGTTCATGCTGCTGTCAAATGCCCTGGAAACAAACCTCTCATAGAAGTTTGGGGTCACTAAGGAAGACTACAGCATGGCTGAAAGCTGCCTGTGGCTGCATAAAGCATACCAGGACTACAAAGCTAATGCTCCAAACCTTCCTGGGTCTTAATACATACCCAAAGTCTGAACAGATTCACAGATTCTTTTCAAACTTTGTGTATTTCTGCTCAGAAGGATTGATCCATTTGTTTCAAGTTCCTGCTCATACTGCACTACTGACTGAGGCACAAAAAATACCCTCTTTACTTTTCTTGAGCTGATCAGACACAAAGAAAACATTTCCCCTTTTGTCAAGGTCAAGAGGTGCTTATCACCAGTACTAACCACTCAGGCCATTGCCTGCAACCCTTTGCTCTCGCAGTCTCTTATGAGGTGCCACTAAACTCGTAGATACGGTTTTCCTCATAAACTCCTCAGAGCAGTTTGTACAGCACCACCTGCTCTGAGAAAGAGCAAAGCAGCTAAGGACCTTTCTGTTCTCTGTCCTAATCCCAAATTTAAGCAACCTTCCTCCCATAACTTGCCATCATTTTCATGTTCTTTGCCCCTTTCCTACAAACGTTGCTTAAAAGTTGGGTTTCAAGGCAGTGGCACAGTGAGCTCCAGCACAGCTGCAGAAAACACCCAGGGGGGCAGCAATTCAGTTCTTCCACTGAAGTAAACCATGGCTTAGGTAACAGCAGCCAGACAGGAACGTTTGTGTCAGAAATCTATTAGCAGAACCAAACGTTATTTTATGCAGTGAACTACCATACAGATTTCTAGCATTGGTCTGGAAATACTGTTCATTCTCAGCCAGAATCTAAATGTCTAAGTGTAAATATTAGAAAAAAACAGCTGGGCTGAGTCATTTTCCAGCATGTCTTTTTGAGGTAACAAGTGTGATTTAACAGCAGGTGAGCAAAGAGGGACTTTATTCTTAAAACAGAAGTTATGGTTATGATGATGCAAACCCATCATCCAAAGCTGAGTTTCTGGTTCTCACCTGTTAATGGCTGGTTTGAGTGTGCCTCCAAAGAACTGTATTTCTCCTACAAGACATCAATGCAGGTGCTAATTACCATAAGATGGGCCAGTCAGAGGAGAAGAGCCCAAGAAGCTTGAAGAAAATGGGTTAATTTGTACAAATAAAAGCAGTATCACCCACAATTCCTGTAAGTAGCTTGTATGTAGATGGTATTGCTCGTGTTTCCACTTTTTCATGGGGGCTCATAAAAACCAAAAATCACATAATGCTTTCATTTGCATTTACATTCTTTAACAAGACTTTTAAAACCAGAAATCTTACTATGAACTGAGCATTTCAACCCTAAAACCAAAACAGTCCTGTCTCATGGCCCTAATGGGTTTGGCCTGCTGGGACACACAGCTGTGCTCCAGCTGTGAAACTGCAGCCTGCAATGCCAGAGCTTGGCCTGAAAGGGTGGCTGAATCAGGTGCAGATCATTAAAGACAAATGCACATTGCCCTCTGCTCTTTTTCCCCTGTAGCTCCCTAGAGAATGTGAATGCTCCCCCTCTCCCTCCGTGTACATGGGCTTTTTTAATTCATAATTTCCAGTGTCTGAAAAGACATCTAATGAGGACAGTCATCCTTTTAATGGCAGCAACTTTGACAGGCAGGACATGAAACCAGGGCCCTCAGTGCATCACTGAGAGAGGGGCAGGCAGTCACTGCTGCCATCCTCCAGGCAGAGACACACACCCATTAAAATCACAAGCAGCTGCACTTTAGGAGAAATTTGTGCATTACTAAGCAACATATTGTAATAAAGAAAAATATATTGTGCTGCAGCAAGGATTATGAAATACCTAAGAGAGCAGTAAAACATAATTAATAGGATATTGCAGATTTATAAAGCTGTAATGACATAAATTTGCTGTTCATAATTTAAATTAAACTCAACAGTTGTATGTGCTCTTCACAGGCACTGTAAAGGCAGGTGAGCTCTTTCGACATCAACGTTTTTCTGAATATGGCTTTTGCCTACATTTAACATGAGGGTGACTCAGAAGAAATCTTTTATACTTGTGTTTTATGGAACCATCTTAACTGTACAGAGGTGAGCAACAAAAATTCATAAATCAGGTTGGTTAAGAACATTGTTTATCACAAAATGTTTAGCAGTGGAGTCCAGTAGTTTGACTTCTCTATTCAAACTGATGAAAATTCTTAAAAAAAAAAAAAAAAAAAAAATTGGGCTTGTCCATAGCAAGGCAGCCCATGACAAGCCAGGCTGTGATTAGGAGCACACTGAGTAATTTCACTCGCGCAGGCAGCTGCAGCACGGGAACGCACTCCTGGTGAAAACTCAAAGCATTTGCTCAGGACCACTGAGGAGCACACAGTGAATACGAAATTCACAGCTGGCTCTGTACAGCAAATTGTACAGCTCATAGCCGAGTCTCCTCTTGATTTAGCGTGCCAAAGTTACTCCAATTGCTCAGAAAATTTCTCTCTGAATTTGTGCGTCAGAACAGAAAACAAAGGCATCACCTCATGATCTGCAGCATGTCCTAGCAAGAGCGCGCCATCATTTGAAAAACGTAAGGAAAAGAATATTCAAAATGAAGATGCTTTTTTTCCTTGCAACTGAGTATATCCATCTAGCATGGATGTATTTTCCTGCCTGTCACCAAATCACTCCAGGGATTTCCAGAAATTTGGGTAATGAGACACCTACAGTCAGTTTGTGCTGACTCTAAATGGAGCTGTGCCAATTCCCACTGGGGAACAATCTCCCTTGTCACCTCTTTATTTGTTACTGTCATCTCTCAGCCATATGAGGACCATTTTAATGCTTTTGGTTTATTAAATACTTTACCTGTTTTAAGGCAGGGTTTGCACGTGTTAAACACATTTAAGATGAACTATTCAATTGAAATTAACCATTTGATTGGATTCAGTGTGAAAGGTTTTTAATTTTGTCAGGATTTGAGAACAGATTGCTCTCACTAAGAAAGGTTTCCATGCCTCTTAAATCACAGATAATTTAATTTATAAATGACACAAAGGGAAAGGAAGTGCTAAATCCTAGCTTTAATCTTTCTTGTACTAAAATATGATTGGTCAATAATTTTAAGTTTTTTTTTTTTAAGAATTTTAGAAGGAGAAGTATAGCTTATCCAAGTAGTTTAATTTTCCAGAACCCCTTTCTTTCTTGACAAATATTCAGGGTCTTCTGCCACTTTCCACTGTGAGCTTCTCCAGAAGCCGAGCAAAACCAGTGAATGCTCTTGACAGGGCCTCCATTATAATTTATAATTTTTAGTAGCTGAAGTGGTTTTGCCTCACTAAAACTGACTGTCAGATAATTCCAAATGATGAAAAAGGAAAAAGACAGGTGGCCAAATTCTGAAGCAACAGAAGATGAAAATCAAGGATCTCCAAGATACAGCTCCAGTAATCCAGAAACAGAGATTGATTCAGTTTGAAATTAAGTTGTTTTTCAGAGACAGCACTAACAGAACAAAACAGCCAAACAGTCACGTGGAGCTCTGGCTATGGAATAACTTCAAGTCAGAATCAGCTTGGGCAGGAAAAGAGCAAGGGGCACTACACCCACCAGGTAAGAAAAACAGCTTGGGAAGGAAAAAAAGAGAACTCAAAACAAGGAAACAAACAAAACCCAACCAAATAACCTATCCCCTCCTAAATCCCCTAATATCAGTTTCTGAGAAAAAGAGTCAATCACCTCAAATCTCTCATTCTGGAATTACCAGCAATGCCACATGATAGGCTAGAAATGAACTTCAGCTACTCTAAATTTACAGGGAATTACTAAAATTGCCTCACTGGGATTATGCCAGTGATGTACGTATTGTAAGTGTTAAGGGGCAGATTAACTAAAATGAGAAAAATATTTGAAAAATAAATCTAGAAAAGTTTTAGTCAAGTAGTTTGAGGTATTTGGTGATAGAACAAATTTGAGGGTTTATTATTACCAGTATTAAAGTAAACAGATCCTTATTTGGGATCTGCCAATTTTCAAAATGTTATTTTTTGCTGAGCTCATCTTCAAAAATGTTTTGAATCCTGTTCTACAATCCAGAGAAACTTCTGTGGGGAATTTTCAGATTTGGGCCAGACTAAATAAAATAATTTGTGCGCAGCTTTGGAACTACAAGGCTGGTTTTGAAATGTGTTTCTTATCACTACTTCTGCTGTGACCCAAATGAAAGAAAATGCCAGTTCTGGGCTCCCAGAGGATGAAAACTGAAGCACAGAAATGGTGGGATTCCTAGTCCCTGTGGCTGAACAAATGGGGATACATCTCAGGGAAAAGATTAATAAGTTTCATGGAAACGTGAAACAATATCTGCATGTATAATTAAGGCATTTACAGTCTAAAATCTTGGGAAAACGCTGTAAATCAGCCAACTGTGAAGCAGAACGTAACATATAAACAAACAGGTTGCAGAGCAATTTAGAAATTCAAGAAGTGATGTAATTCTCATTATCATTCATGTATCACAGGCAACTAATAATGGTATCATGAGGCATGACTTTATTAGCATAATTTCCTTCTTGATGCTACCATTATGGCTGTCTTATGTTGACAAATGACTGCTGCCCATTCCTACATCTGCTCCCATCTCCCTTAGACAAATTATTTTGTGTTTCTGTCCTACCTACAACAAAAAACAACCCCCCAAACAATCATTTTTATTTTGTTTCTGTTTAATTACTTTGTTTTCTATATTCATTTATGCCATTTATTTTTATGGTTACAGCTAGTTGAATGAATTACACTGTTGTATGTTGAGGATCATGAGAAATTTCATAAGTGTAACCTTTGAGAAATATTAATTCTGCTTCTTACTAATCACTATGGATATATATTCTACTGTAACTGTGTTTTAGTTGGGATGAACTCAGAGTGTATTCTGCATTATAATTTTTGTATGGGGAAAACCACCTGGAAACAATCTTTAGATTAAACAATTACAATAAAACGTTATTGTATTGTATTGCTCAAAGCTCCATGCAGTTGTTAAATTAATGCAATTTATCTGCTCTGCAGCAGAGTTACAGTATCCAGAGACTGTGAAGATGGTGTTTAAAGCACAGAGCTATCATTATAGGTCAGATAGATTTTCCAGGAGTATGGACCCTACAAAATTAATTTTAATACAGCAAGTCCTGTCGCATCCTGAGCCAGGATTTTGAACCAAAGGTTCCTCCAGTCCCTGAAGGGCTCCACTGGTTTTCAGTAATGCCACCTACTGAGGTACTCTCCATGGAAATTAAAGGAATACCACAGTTCTTTTCATTAGAGGCTTTTCTGCAGAGTGCTAAAAACCCCTTAAGTCTGTAACACTGTGCTCTTTCTGAGGAAAATCTATAATTTCTGGCAACAGATCATTAAAAATATATGATATAGCATAATGCTTGCATATTCTCAGTATTTATGAAAAACATTTCTACTGAATTCATTAGCTGGCTTTTTAAGGATTCACTAATTTGTTATTACCTAAAGATTTTTTAGCTGGTGAGTAAAAAACTCCATGCAACTATTAATAGCAGTGGCAAAAAAATTATGTTGAAAATTTCTTTTTATACTTTTACTTGTAAGAAGAAAAAAAACTCACAGAAAAAAAATTACAAGAAAATGAAAAACAGCTTACCCTTTGTCCTACCAAATCAATAGGTTAATCAAAAGAATCTTAAATTACATGACATTGGAATGCCCTACAGAAATAAGCCACTCTAAGATCCATACTATCTTTACCAAGGACAAGATAACCTTAGATTGGGCATGTTGTGTACAAAATTGATTGGTTTTGTTTAAATAAAATATTCTTAGGTTAAATGAATACAAAACCTGTCACAAAATAGAAAGTAAACCATGATTTTGCTCTACCAAAAAAAATTGTTTAAGCATTGACGTTACAAACATAAATTTGATGTAACATTCTTAAAATATTTAACAATGTCATCATGCTACATTAAAAACTAAACAAAACAAAAAAAGAGAAAGTACCTTAAATCTCAAAAACAAGCTCCTTGTCCAAAAAGAGTATTGGAAAGGCATCAACAGTTTTGCTGGTCTGTGGTAGGAAATAAGGGATTAATGGATGTTGGAAACTCCTCTGGAGCTGACATTTGTGCACCTCGCTGCTGCCAGACGGTATCAGGGCACAACCAAGCAGATAGATTTTCTGAAAGTGTGTTTCTGTACTGTACAGTGAGAGTTACCTAAAGAATTTCAAACCATCTTGCACAGTTGAGGGGCACTGGTTATTGGCTCAGATGCAGTAGGTGTCTGTGTATATATATTATTTTCATGGCAAAGCTCATGCCCTGCCAATGCATTCTGCTCTGCCGTGGATTTTCCAGGCTGTTCAGATACTCAGCTGGGCAATGCAGAGCTATTTTCAGTCACTTAGACATGAGTCAAAAGACATCTGAAGCAGGCCCAGAGTTTTGTCAGCTGAATTCTGCTGCTGCAGGGCCAGGGCTCAGCTGCTGCAGCTCGAGCACCCAGAGCTGCCTTGGGGTTCAGAGATGTCAGAGTGCAGCTCACGGACAGGACAGGAGCTGGGCAGCCTGGCACTGCTGAAATGGCACTGGGTGCTTCTGACAGGCAGCTGCAGCATGCCCAGAGCACAGAACAGGTGTTGCAGGTAAGAATGAAAGAGTTTCAAAGCAGTTTGGGTCCCGCTGCCAATGCAGACACACTTCAGAGCAGCAGGAGCAGGAATGGGATTAGCTATCCTGCACTTAACACACACGAGACAGGGCTCAATCAGCAGCACACAAGAGCAGCACGTTGAAGGCCCATGCAAAGTCAGACTTTGATATCTACCCACAAGTCCATTTCCTGCTGTTTCAGCAGCACAAAAAGAGATTCATCATTGTATGAGCCTGCCTACAAAACTGCCCCTCGCAGGGCACAGCTCTCTCCAAGGTACCCATCAGAGGAACAGCAAAGAGAGCCAAGCTTGGTGTATCCAGCTTCCCACACCTACCAGCACTTGCTGCTCAAAACTGAGCAATAGCCATGCTGTAAAACAAAGAGGAATTTCTGGCAGAAATCTACACAGTTCAGTACTGGAGAACAATGCATTTATCAGGAACCAGGAGACTATCACAGCCAGGAATTGCTTCTTACACACAACTTCTCCATAAAATGAAACATTATTGGAACATTTCATTATATGAGACATTGCAGCACAGAATGCACAACTGTTGAAGGCATTTAAAACTGGTCAGCACAATCAGTGTTTCTTCAGCTTTTTCATTTTGTCCCCTGCAGGTTTCTTCTGATGGTTTACAAGCAAACATTGCTACACCAGAGATGTGAAATAATGAGCTAACCACAAATATTAATTTAGTACTTTAAAAAGCAGCACAATTATTGTCATTACTTTATGTTCATTATAATAATATTATGTTACAAATCCTAAAAAGCAATGTATAAATATTGATACTTGATTAATGGCAAATTTTTCTCGCTGTTTAGTTTGAATTTATATACTTTTCATAAATTTCAATACTTCAAATTACTTTTTAAGTTTTCTGGCATCAGGCACTAAGATGAGAGCACAACATTTTTCTGAAGGGATTAAAACAAAAAAACTTTCTTTTAAAACTTTCTTATTTGTGTGTTTGTATGTATTCTGGAAGATGGTAGAGCTGGTGACTACTAGCAAAATCAGTATCTGACCATAACTATCTATATTTCCACATCAATGGCAAAACCAAACCTGAGATTCTAGGAGATGAGCCATGTGGAAGCAATAGTCACTTGGCTAAAAATAGATTTAGGTTGAACTTTGAGGGTTTAGTGAGGTCTAAAGATGGTAACATCTTTGTTTCAGTGTGATCTACCTTCCTCAGGTTCTAAGAATTGCAGAAACTGTGTCTAACTTTAACTGCCTCAGAGAAAAAAAATCGACTTTCAGGTTCCAAATCTCAGATCTAATAGACTATAGATTCTGGCACATCTGTCATTCTAACAATGATAAAACCGGCTGCTCTGAGATCACATCTCATTTTCCTAGGAACTCAGACAGCTGTTATCTTAAAAGAAACAAAAATTGAGATCTTAGTTGCCTTTTAGCCAAAGGACTCTTGTTACTCTGATGACTGCTCATCATTCCGTCCTCTTCCATTTTTAAAACTAAATTATACATTTAACAAATTTTAAAAAATCAAACAAACCAAAATCTGTGTGAAGAGGCTGGGGGACCCAGCGTTTTCTTCCCTTGTCAGCAACTTCATAAAGAGCTTAACAGACATTTCCTGTGTTCCTGCAGGGAAGGGGAAGGATCAAAGCATGCAGGATTTTCAAGACTACGGAAACAAACACCCACAGCATCCCACACTGTAGAAAGTGAAAGGGTTTAAAAATATGACTGCTTGAAAATGCTTTCTCATGTAAACACCATGTGAAGGTGTTTACAAACACCAAAGCTCAGAAGGAGAAAATGAATAACTGAAAACACCAAGTAAAAAAATAACTCGAAGTTCAAATTTGCTTTTAAAATTAGGCAAGTTCATGGGATCCCAAAGTGGACATGCAAAAGTCAAAATGCACTGCTGTTCTCTACAAAACTGGACCTCAAAGGCTCAGCATTTGTACATAAATGATGCATTGCTCACTTTTACCTCTATTGTCACCATTGCCAAAACCAGGAATTAAAAATAGTGTATGATGTCATTCAATCTCCTGTTTAAAGCTCTGCAGACATAGAAATCACAACCAAATCACATTCTGATTCCAAAATTATCACCCCGATATCTTCCTAATAGCAACCAGCAGTAGTATTTTAAATCACAAGCTTCTGCATCCTAATGAGTCTATAGCCAGTCAAGACATGCTCCAAAAAGTCTGTAAACTGCATGAAAAACAAAATACTAGCACCCACAAGAAAAGGAGAGAGCTTCAGGGAGACTCTCCAACAAAATTCTTTATACAAAGTACAGAGACTCTGTACAGCTGCCCAGTGGTCCTGCTTCCTCCACTGGTGCAGGTGAATCCCCTCCTGTGGAAGCATTTCCTGGCCAGACACAGCAGGATGTGGCTGGCTGGAACTCCCTGTCTGTGAAACAGAGAGAGCTGGCACAAACAGGACAGCTGAACACTAAAAATTGCCTTCTGTTTTTCCTACTGGACTTCTCCAATAAATTACATATCTGGGAGCTGTGTCTCTGGATAAGTGGTTTATTACAGTGCTTCTACCTTTCCCACACCAGCTTGTGTCAACCTGCAATCTAAG
This sequence comes from Motacilla alba alba, assembly GCF_015832195.1. Classification (NCBI taxonomy): domain Eukaryota; kingdom Metazoa; phylum Chordata; class Aves; order Passeriformes; family Motacillidae; genus Motacilla; species Motacilla alba. The sequence continues at coordinate 22,555,664 of NC_052023.1, forward strand.
TGCCAGGTGAAGAATTTGACCAACCCTGTTGCTGCAATAAATAAGAATTAAGGTAAGTGTTTACATCTGAAGAAATCAGTTCCTAATGATGCTCAATATATCTACAGCTCAGTTTCTGGATTCCCAGCATCTCCTATAAACCTGAAAACAGTTTGACTCCCGTGCATGTCACGTGGAAAGATCCAGGCGTATTTTTTTTCTCATTGCAGTTTAAATTTCTCTCAATCCACTTATAAAGAAGATGGAATAATGGAAAATGGATCTTATCACACTTTCTTTATTGCATTCTTGTAAACAGGCCAAAATCCCACTTACTTCTTACAGAGACTAAACATTTAGTTTGCTGGCAAAGATCAAAACATAAAGTGGAAGAAAAGCCTTAATGTATCCCTTGGAAGGGCAGGCAGCATTACATCACATCAGAGAGAAACTGACTCCATCCCACAAAAGGAGAGGGCCATGAGACTTTGCAAAAGGCTTCTCAAAATAAACAAGTTTTTAAACTGGGAGAATTTCCCCCAGAATTTCACAATGTTGACACACCAAAAGAATGAAAGGCAAGAACAAAGTTTGCTTGGCAATCTGATATTGTTACAGATTGAGAGGTTTAGGTAATCAGGACCGTGCCACCAGGCAACAAGGATTTGCAGCTGTAGCCTCCATCTTATAGTTTTCTTTTTTAAAAGTCATATCAAACGGAATTTTCTTTTAATGTTTGTTTCTTTCTTCATTGCATTCACAACAAGGCCTGTCAAGATGTCCTCAAGATGTATCTTGAGGATTGTGCAGATATAATTTTCTACTGGGCAGATGAGCTCTCACTGCACATCTTAAGGACAAATTCACAGTTATTTCAGGTGGTGAGAATTTTCTAAATTCTTCATATAGCAAGTGGAGAATTGGGCTCCATTTTCATATACAAGACATCTTTACAGGCCCTGCAGTTAAAATAAAATTTTCTGACTCATAAACTGCACTGATTTGTTCTGGAACCATTCCAAATATTAGGAAGAAAATCCTCACTGTTTACAAGTTACTTACTGGGTAAATCCACAAGCATGTTAAAGATGACTTTCAAAGACTACATTAAAATAACCCTCAAATACTGTAACCTTCCAATAAAAATTAAATACTCTAGGCTATAATCTAAAGTAAAAAAAAAAACCCATTTTACAAGCGCAGGGCCAAATGAAATTAAACATGATAACATTTTAAATTAAATGGCAGTGTCCGAAACTATTGGTAATTCTCACCGTTGAGAAGATGTACAAAACATTCACAGAGATCAAAGTTACACGAAAAGAAGGAAAAAGTATCTAAAAATAATTTCACATATGTGAAAGAGTATGTCTAAGGAGAATTACTACACTTATAAAATGACCTCAGAAGCCGGAGCAGCTTCAAAATTCCAGCACTTTTGTAACACCTTTTATTCTGCTTCCCTTCTCTCTGTGACAGATTAATAAGAACTTTAATACTAGCTTTTAGTTGAAAATACTATCTTTAGATGAAACCCATATTGCACCAACTTTTTGAAAACTACAATAAATGGAGAGTATTCAAAGACAGGAATATTAGATATACTTTCACTGTACCCTGAATATTGCATATCTCATACAGCATTGTTTATGAAGATAATGAATTGGGGGAATAGTCATACACTGCTATGACTATTCGTGCTTCTATGGCATTTTATGACATGAATTAGTTAATTTTCTTCCGTAAATGAGTCTGATAGATACAGGAGGATAAGAAGCTAAAGGAAACCTTAATACAGGTAGGTTCTTTATCCCTGTTCATATTGCTCAAGACAAATACTAGAAGAGCCAGTTATGCCTGAAGATTATTCCATTTTCCCACTTTTATTCCATTTTTCTGCTTTTAAATTGATAACATGAATTTCATTAGTTTAAGCTTTTCAAGGCCTGACTACTGCAGAACTGGACATGACTGAATGAGCACAAAAATTTTACTCCTTTTTCAAAAGGACACTTTTCATAAATTAGCAGCATAACCCCTGCTGGGAATTGGTTCAGCCTGAAGAGAAGTTTTGCTGGTAGGCTGAGGTTAAATGAATGGCTTTTGTAGCATTTAATGGAATCCCAGGTTATAACTTTAATTGCAGTTATAGTGTAATGTGTTTGAACAATTTCTAAAACCAAATTCCAATCCTGGGGTTTGAACTAACCTTTCCAGCTCTTCAGCAAATGCAAACAGAAAGTGTGAAAGGTCAAGGCTGGAAGTTGTTTATATGAAATGATTTTGAAAATAACCTCAGGAAAAAAAAACACCAGCAAGATCTAGAACAGAAACATCTAAATTCAGTAAGAGCTCATAATCACTTGGTTCAAGCTGGAATCTCTTGCACACCACCAGAGAGTTGTGGTACACATAATAACCAGCACAACACAGAAATGCCTGCCAAGATAAGAAACTCTGACATTGGGCAGGGTGAGAAAGGTGAGAAAAAGCACTGTTCCAGTGCTCCAGAAGCTCCAGACTGAAACCCAGTAATTATAAAGGAAAACAAAAGGAAAACTCCCTAGGTTTTGGAAGACTATTTTTCTATGTAACTGATAATGTGTGTGCCTTTGTTCCTTTTATCCTTTATTCTTCTCCTGTAGGTGATATTACTAAGCCTGGTTGAAGCACTCATGGAAAGAGCATTTAAATCATTGTCCTCTCACAATTTTCTGAACTTGACTCTCATTGTAAGCCCTTAAAGCCTAAAAGCCCATAACCTCTAAACAGCTGCCATATCAAACAGATATTTTAACACCTTGTTGTTTATTCCTCCATATATAATGTGGTTTTCTTTCCAAATTATGCTTTTCTGGTATCTTCAATTTTACATCTTTACTCTTGGTCTCACTAAAATTTGGGTGCACTTTAACTCTCACCCTCAGCAGAACCTGCAGCTGCGGCAGCCAGTGCTGCTTTCCACAGTGCTGTGAGACTCAGCTGCAGAGTCCTGGTTTTATTGGTGTGACTCAGGCTGGTGTTTGACTGATGGTAAAACTGGGAATAATCCAAAGTGCATATGCGAGTTCCATTTGCTTTACACTCCTGCAACGCCACTGACTCCGGCATCATAGCTACTCCTGATTTACACTGCTATAAATCAAACTGCAATCACAGCCTGGCAGCACCTCAGCCAGCCAAAAACTGCCATTTCCACATAATTAATGTTCCAATGAGTTAATGTCCTACTTATTTTTCAGAATTCTTTACATTGTAGTTTTCATCTCCGCTGATTTAGCTGTGTAATTACTTTTCAGTGGTGGCAACAGAGAACAGGCTTCCTCCTTGCTATCAAGGCAGTATTTGTTTTGTCACTGAGACAGAGTAACCAGCAGGGGCCAAAAAACCAGAGGGGGTAAGAAACAGGCCAAATGGTGTAAATAATTCAGTTCAAGAAATGCATTTTTTTGTCATTTTTTTGTCCTTCCAAAAATGGCATCATAGGAGCAAAAAAAAATCATATATCAACTATGACATATCAAGTGAAACAAATAGTAAAAAGAATTAAAGGAACTGTTTCATAATTATAATGACTTAAAGAAGTTTGGCTGTGGAGAGAGAAGAAGAGGAAGTCAGGGTATTCTAACCACAACCAATTGCCATAGCCATTTATGTGCCAGCTATTGAAATGACACTGTTGAGCCTCAAAACTCCCAGAGATGGTCCAGAATTGAACACTACACACTCAAAGCATTTTGGGGGAGAGCATTTTAAAATGTATTTTTCAAAAAAATCAAGGTTTTCTGTGCCAGATATTATCAGTGGGACTGAGGCAAACCACAGAGAAGCTTTAACTGAAAGCACATTTTCAATTATTTACTTCAGGCACTGACAATAAACTGGTCAGGGCAACATGAAACTCATTATGAGCTAATTTATATTGCTGAGCTCTGTGCTGCTGCAGTTAGCCTGATATAGTCACCCTCAGCTGAGAATTTGTACATTACACTGTATCTCCTAACAGGCAGTTTATGTTTTAGGATTACCAGTCTAATCCTATCAAATTCAATGCTGCCAATATGTAATCCTGATTAATGTTAGTGTTTGCTAAGAGTGGCACCAGATGAAAAGTCATCAGCAGAAGTCAAATGAAAACCCCCCTCCCTGGATTTTGAATCATACATACTGAATATAAATTTCTGTATTATCAAGATTTCTGCTTGCACAAATGGAACACAGTTTGGTGGAAAAAATAAAAGGGCCATAAAAATGAAGCAAATTATTTTTTCTACTAGAGCAAGAAACCAATAGTTTCCAGCTCAAGGACAAATCATCCAACCAGTAGAATGGGATGCAGTCATTACTGCTTTACTACTTTTACAGTTAATGCATAAATGTAAGAATTAGACATTATAGAAGCCCTTATCTAGATATTGTGCTAAAAGCAATAATGGGATTTTAGCACTTAAAAAGGGAATCTAAACTCTTAAATACAAAATTGCAAGTTCCTGTTTAAGCCATAGAGATACCTAAATTAGTTGAGAAATGTACCTTAAATATCTGCTGGCAACTAAAATTCTCCTCAGTATTTTTTTTTTTTTTGCAAACCTTTAAATGTTGACAAGGGCAAATAACTCAGTGCTTAAGATCAGTCAAGATTCTATCAACCTGTCATAGGAAACTGCTCTAGAACTACTTAATTGCTCAAACATTTTCTTGTGCCCAAATCTTTGTCAGAATTACGTGGTGTGGGGATAGGAAGGAAAGGTAAAAAAACAAGGCAAAAGCTGTTTGTTTCACACATCTGCTCTACAAAATAAATAAGATTCAGAGTATCCTTAATTCATGCATATACCCCGCTGTAAAAGTGTAGAAAAGCACACATCTGCAAGGATAAGAGTGAGTGTATCCTAAACATTCTCCATTTTCTGTCAGCTTCAGCAGCAGCAGTGGGTGAGAAGTTACAGGTATGAATTCTCATGACTCTTTTACACCAGTAGGTTGAGCTCCCAGCTTTGGAAGAGGACATTGTGATTTGATTCCTCTGGTGGCAATTTTTCAAATGTATTTTCCATCAGACAATCACTAAATAAAGCATCTCATAAGGTGGGGTAGGGACAGAGCCCTGCAACTCCTCAGGGGACAGTTTTAAACACGAGGCTCTAAATTTAAAGGTGTGAGTGTACATTGCCTTCCTCTCCATCTCAAAGAAGGGCTTTTTTCCCCTTTTCAAAGGTGCGCAGCCACATGAGATGAAAAGTGCAGTTCAATCCATCTCCAATACTTCATAGAGAAGTTTCAAACACATTGCTTAAGAGAGTAACTTTTCTACAGTCCCTTCAAAGAACAAACTTGCTTTTAGGTGTCAGCTTCAGGTGACACTGCATGTCTCTGAAAATTTGGCTGGAGACAGATGCCATCCTGCTGGGTTTAGAGTGCATTTCAGAATGAAAGAACAAAATTATGAAGACTTCCTCAGTGGTTTTCTGATCAGTACAAAGACTGGGTTTTATTCCAGTTTCACTCTGAGGGGACAAACTTTCAAAGCATTGCTTAAAAGCAGATACCTAACACCAAAACTCTACATGATTCTAGACAATGGTTTTAGGGAAGAATTCTGCTTTTGGGGATGAAATAAAGAATTTTAAAATTATGCCTATTATTTGGAAAACTCATACTTTCAGCCCCTTTCAAGACAAACTTTTTACATTGCGATATTTCATCTTCCAAACATCTAATCACACACCTGATTACTCTACACATTAGAAATTAAAAGCTTGATGTTCAAAGCCCCACTGATTTTAATAAGAACATTGATGTAAAGGTATGATTAATCTCAGTTTTTGAAGCAGAAAAACTACAGAACAATTAAGTTGAGAGTGCTAAACAATAATAGCAATAATCAAAAATATTTCACAGATTAATTTGAGAAGGTCTTTAAAATCAGGAAACCTTTTTTGTTTGTAGAGGACATCTGTCACAGACTGAGATGCACTTCTGAACACAAACACACAAAATGATGCGCAAAGCATTGCACACATCCAGCAATTATTTGTGGAGACTCTGCTGAATCACATCACTGAAATGGGGAGAAATATATGCACAAAACCTTTAAAATTATTGTGCCTGTGCTTTTTTTCCTTCATCAGTGTGTTAAAGGCATTGAACAATAATTATATCGATGGTTTATGGTGCATTTTAGGGTTGGTGTATGTAGGGGGAGGAGTATATCTCTAATCAATTTCATTTCAAGCAAAGACATGCTTTTAAGAGACATCTTTCACAAATGACATGAAAACAAGAATCTGAAAGTTTCATACGCTACGTAATCTAAAATTTTTAAGTCCTGAAAATGCAAAGCAGCTGCCAATTAAAAGGTTAAACTGAAAATTATTGCAGCAGTATGAGAAAGACCCAAATGGAAACTAGAAAATTTAGTTAAAGGACAAATCAAGCACGACTGTATGATGGCATCTGAGTTTCTGTGAACAGATCAACACATCATCTGTCTTAAATAAGGTCTTCCTGCTGAAGAAGAGCACTTTATTTATTGTTATGGCTTATTATGCCCCATCATTTCTATTGCCAGGCTGCAGACGCCTCTCCCCTGAGAACTGCACTGAGACCAGGCTGGAGAGTCATCATGAAGCAATTAAAGCTCCATATGTTCAAAGGGCTACAGGAATGAACCCTGGCTAATAATTCCTCCCAGCATCATCCTCAACGTGGAACTTCATCCTTGTGGGGTCACTGTGGTGCAGAGAGGTGGGGCTGAGGTAAAGTGACACTGCCCACAGTGAGAAAACCCTGCCAAGGATAAGGAGTGGACAACCTTGGAACTGCCCCTCCCAAGTGTGATGTCCAAACAGTCTTTTGGTTGGTCAGGAAAAGGAATGCATTACTTTTCTCCACAGAATTTGTTGTACATTCTAGAAATATTAACATTAGTTAGCCATTCTGAAGAAACTTTCAGATTTGGATAGCTACTAATACAATAATAAGTGGTTTTTTCTACCCTGAAAACAAAAGCTTGTAGCTTTAACTTTTTTTGATTTTCAATTTTATTAATAGAGATAAATACAGAATCTCCTCAGCATAGAAATGATTGAAAATTTTTCTTCATTTCTTCTCAAGAGCTAAGCAAGTATTACAGCACCAGCTTTTCTAATCAGCCTAAATCCTCCCTGTCTCACAGGAACAGCCCACAGATACTGATAAGGGCCAGCAAACAAAGAAGGTGATCAGCATAGAATATACACTTCTTCATCAAGAAAAAATGCATCACAGTTTAAAATCTCAAGGTCTTAATTGGCATGAAAAGAGCTTCTGAGGGAAAAGATAGTAAAAATTGATACAGATTTTTCCCCGCAGTGAAAAAATAAGATAAGGTTTATTGGCATAAGCAAAGAGGAAAATAAGACTTATCTGTGAGGGTAAGAGTTTATAAGAATTCACTGGGGAGGACTGCATCTCAGTGGGCATACATAAATTTGTTATAAAAAAATAAGATGAACTAAACAACCAAGACAGACTGAGGAACATGGTGTTAAGGAGATAAGTATTGCACTACAACAGCATTAGCAATAACTACCACAAAAAAAGCCCCAAAACTCCAAACCAAAACAAAACCACCCAATGAAAGAAAAAGCTTGGGAGTTTGCCCTGAACTCGCGCTGATTCTACCCTGAACTCCACATTGTCTCCACGTGAACAGCAGGTCCACATAAGGCTGCTCCTGTTTTCAAGTCAGCTTTAGAACATTTGGCTTTTGCTGTGTGCTGCTGTCCTGCAAGGATGGACAAGTCATGGATGAGACCTTTCAAACTGCAGGGCTCCAGCACAAATCCTGTCTCACTGGGGATGACAACACAGGGTGTTATAACAGGGTGTGATAACAAACCAGAAAAACCCCAACACATCCTACCAACCAGTGGGGCTTCATCACTGGGGGCTGTAATAAAGCAGGCACCCACAGCAGGCCCACAGGGCTGCTCTCTGCTCAGATTGCCCCACAGCTCCACTTGCCTCTGCGAAAGATGTCAGGAATTTACACACTGGACACTACAAACCCTTACAGACACTTGAGTGCAAGAACTTGAGGTTCAGGTATGATCAACATCAAAGCTTCTATTCATATGTGTAACAGAAAATCAAGCTACGTCTATTTAGCTCTTCATGGTGACTTTTAATGCTGCTTTAATGAGTTAAAAATGTATTCCAACAGCCTTATTCAAACCTGGCTGGCTGGCTGTGGAAAAAATACAGAAAAACTGCAATAACTGTAACACCTTTAAACCTTAGCCCAAAGCATCCCGAATCTTAAATGATTTTCTGGACTACCATTCAAGAATCATTGTTTTCTTCCAGGGAGTATTCCTGGGTTTTTGTAGGATACATTGTGTGCTTTACAGGACAACGCTATATTATTTAGCTTATGAATAGTCCTTAAACCATCTACTTTAATTATAACATCTCTTACTCTGTCAGCTTAATCTTATCACTAGGACCACTCACTTACGTTTCCTGTCCTATTTTTTTTACAATAAAATTTAATTATTTTTTTCACAATAAGATATTATATCACATAATAAATTCCTCTTTTAGCACATAATAAATCCCCCTTTTATTCCTAAAGAAGGCATAGAGTGAAGCCACCAGAACATGACTTGTGCATCTTAAGCATATATCACGAACCAGAGCAGGGAAATCAGAGTTCATAACTGCCAAAATGAGAGGGCCCAAATGCTCAAAGCAGTTTTAGGCCTTTTCCAACCTGTGTTGATATTCTTCCATTTTCCCACTCATATCCAGGTTAAAGAGAACAAGACCCCAGCAAGTTCATTTTTGCACCTCAGTGTGTCTGTCAGCAGCTTCCTTCCCACTGCAAGAGTCTCATACAGCAGCCAGTGTGCACAAAAAAAAAAATCCACTGTTCTATGGGAAAGCACACAAATGGATAATTCCATAAACCTCATTTTTCCAAGCAGAATATTATTTCACAGATCATTAAACCTCTTAACATGGTGATGTTGGGACATCACTGAGTCCACACTACAATGGGGCTTCTGATGATTGTTGTTGCTTTATAGAAAACAGAAACATGCTAAACAGATATTTTTCATATTTTTTTAATTGAAATACTACTAGGCTGAGGGCATGTAGAAGACATTTTCATGGCTGAATAAATCTCTTAAAAAAGGTTTTTTAATGAAAACATTAACACAAAATTTACCTATCACACTGTTATGAAAAGTGTTATCCTCCTTTTCATTGTGATAGATGCTATGGTGTTTTTTGGCTTTTCTTACTGAAAGGAGGAGTCCAAAACCCCCACAAAACTATCTAGGTTGTTCTTCCCCACCCTGTGTCTGTGAAGTTGATGAATCTCATCCCAATGTGCTGCCCTTCATTTGTCACTACTGAATTTTTTTAAAGTTTTCCATATAGATTTGCAATCTTGTTTGTTTTCATTGATGTTGGTTTGGGTTTTTTTTGTTTTGTTTTGACATCATACAAGTATCCATCAGAGGATAAAATATCTTCTAATAAAATGAAGAAGGCTTATGAGGCTCATTAGGACAACACATGTTTTAAGCCAGGTACTGTCAAAAAATTCATAATTATTTAGTCATAATGAACAATAGAAGCCACTCTGAGAAAGTATCACATCTGAAAGAAAAAAACTAGGAAGTGGATTTAAATAGAAAAGAATAGTATACATCAAATATTCACTGGCCCCCTAATTAGTATTCATTTCTGTTTTCTCTTAAGTGACAAAGGAACATGGCAAATGGAAAATAAAGTTACAACATCAGCAATATTTAAAATATAGATGTCACTTAGCTCACCAAACTCATTATTTTCTTCTCTTTTCTCAGGCTATAAACAGCATGCCAAGGAAAACAGTTCTGTGTGTGGTCATTTCTATGCATTAGTACATTTTACAATTTTCTGAAGAATCATTTCAATTCAGTGCAAAAAATGCTGGAGGCAACTGTGGACTATTTGATTTTTTTCCAACTGAATGGTTTTACTATGTGATTCCAATAACTGTCAGTTTTACCAAATAGCAGAACTTTTCCATTTACTAAATTCTGCTTATTTCATTAATTTAAGACGTGCTCTAGACCACTTGTTAGGGCTTCAGTTTGTCTTTGCTCCACAGACCATTCCAAGGCATCCAACAGGAAACAGGAAATCAAAGTTACTCCACTATTCACTAAGTGTGCAGCCAACTGAATCCATTAATTACTTCATGGAGGCATTTCAAATGGTTCACATTAATGGTTAAATCAGGCTAAGACCCTTGGAGTAATTTTACCAAGACTTAATCAGGAGTGAAGTCCTATCTCATGTTACCCTCTCTTAACAGGCCCTTGCACCCCAAGAAGCCTCTTCTCCTCAATACTATAGCAGTTTTCTCTGGGATAAACACAATACCAAAAAGAATGCAGCTCAGAAATATGACAGAAATCACTGCTAAAATGTACTGGCAGTTTGCACATGATCAGAATGCCACCACTTGAAAAAGCTTGATCTATATGTTTTGGCATCACAGAACTAATTTAGGTTTTCAGTACGCCGCTGCAATTGCAAGTCTGTATTGTCCCAAATTCAGCTGTTGTCAGAGCTGCCCAGTGAAGAATCAGGACACATTTTAGGGTAACATCTACCCCCATGAATACAGTCCTGCTATCTCTGCAGTCTACCTTGCCTGTGTTCTTGGCCCCAAGCCTGTTTATACCCCTAGATACTGAGTCACATGGTGCTCACATTCCATGTTCCATACCTAGAGGAACAGTGACACAAGGAATTGACAATTAGGTTGCTGCAGCTCTTTCAAGAAAAGACATACTGCTGACACAAAATAAACCCATGAGCGGTTCAGAATGTACTTATCAGCAAAAGGGGTACAGTAGCTGCTTCCTTGCTAGGAATACTTTCCAAATCTAGAGCATCTGCAACATACCAAGCTTGATTTCTTTGGCCTCTGTTTGGATGCCTGTGTCTGCAGAAATGTGAGCACACAAAATTTAAGTCTGGTAAGAATAAAGGAGCTGTAGGTGTCTTCAGAAGTAAGAATGATCTGCTTCACAGGAAAGCTACATACAAATGGTGAGAAAAAAGAAAAGAAAACAAAATTAAAGGCTATACGTCCATTCATTAAACATATTTAGCTACTAGTTAGGATTACTAGTTATTAAGTGCAAGGCGAAGTACAGATAATGACATCATCACTGACAGAGATTTGATTTGTTAAGTAAAAGGGTTGAGAAATAGACCTGCTAATAGTTAAGTACAGATTTGACAAAGGAATTATCTGTGTAACTACGAATATAAATGAAAAGCTGAAGGGTGAGGCCATCCCTGAGTACTGCTGTATAGTGGATGTGATGATCCTTGGCTGGGATAGTTTTCAATCCTGAACTTATGTTAGGCCACCTAGCCAGGAGGAGAGGTTCCTGAGAGGGAAAGGAGGAACACAAGAGCATGGAAGTAAAAAAAATGGAAATCTTGTAGTCATTCATATACATAATCTGTGCGTGTACACATCCACATCAAAGCACATCCCTCCTTGTCTGCCACATAACAAACCATTGTCCTGTCTGCTGACAGGCTCCCTCCCTGCTCCTGATTCCTGTTTTCAGCAATTCATGGCACTGTGCCATCTCCTCACTCACAAGCTTAAGCCTGTACAACACATGCCATTAGGTGAGGAGAAATCTTTATCAGTGATTCTAAGAGCACTTACTATTTCCAAAGACTTTGACAGGTCTTTTCACATTAAAGGCAAAGGGGGACTGGTATAAAAATCACTCAAAGCAGGGGATGTCTCAGGCTGGCTGTCAAATGGTTGGAGCAAGCATAAAGACAGCCAGTTTTAATTGGAAAAGCAAGGTTATCCACACAGGTTTGGACAATGGCTCTCTCTTCAGAAGGGGAAAAAAGCTTGAAAGCTTGCCTGTAAAACTATCTATTATAAAAGTCTGGGATGGCAGAAATACAAGAATATTTCCAGAGACTTCATTCAGTCTGGCTTTGATTTAGCTAATCTCCTCAGAGACCTGCAAGGCCAACTAACTACACAATCTACAAAAATGACTAAATAGTTTAGATCTCACATGAGGCTGACACTTTCAATCAGCATCTGTTTTGTTCAGTTAACCAAAAATCTCAATTTTAGCTGTCAGACCTAAGGGGATCACATCTGATAATATTTAATTCTATTTCAACCTCTAAAATGCTACAGCATTTCAGGATTTCATAAAGTAAACTTGAAATTTCACTGTAGTGTGGCATGCTTCAGAATATGTGTACATATATAGCCTAGCACATAATGAGAGGCTCTCATTCACCCTCAATGTTTCATGATCTTACACATTTTTAATCATGTTCACAGATACAGGAGATGAAATTAATATTTACCAATTTCAGACATTAGTTACTGCTGAAAAATAATGACTTTTTGAAAACTACTGACTTGTAGATTATGACAGTAGCTGAAAGTACTAGGTACCCTTTGATGTTTCAAATTCAGGGTATTCACTTAGTAAAAGGATTGGGGGCTAAGGAATTACTTTTTTTTTTTAACTGTGATAATCCATCATTCCATGTGTGATTCTTTCCACACAACAACAAGTGAGCTCAGATGTTTCACAAAGTTGGCTTAGTTGAGACTAAGCAAATTACGGTTGGTAGGCAGAGGGAGTCCTTTATTTTTTCACAGTCTTTCAGATCCAAACAACCATCTGAGTGTCTAAGGAAATAGCATCTGAATTAATTAATGGCAGAATCATCTGAAATGACAGAGCAAGCTGCTTTCCTACCAGCTAAAATTACACAGACTGTTAGACATTTCTCTCTATTAATCTCTCTTTAGTCCTCAGGTGCACAAGTCCCTGAATCATGAGGCTGATCCACTACACCACTAAAAATTATTGTAGAGATTGAAGAAAGGTTTCATTTGCAACATGCACAAACAAAAAACCAGCAAAGACCAAGAGAGTCCCACGTGTGCAAGTAATGTGCAATAATGGCCTGTATATGAGAAACTCTTCATGTCTGCAAAGCAGCCCAAATGCCTCACAAACAGATCACAAATAGTCCTCAGAGAAACATCAGGGAAAGTTAAAAGAGGCTCCCCAAGTAATTCTGTCGGTGGCTTACTCAGGTCAGCTCAGAACAAAATTCTCCATGCAAAATAAAGAAAATAAAAGCCCTGCTTTCAGAAATCCATTTTTAGGAAGTCTTTAAATGTGAACTGACTCTGGGACAATCCTTGAACCTAAATCCTCACACTAATTTTGACCTGTGGTTCCAATCGACTCAATTTCTCTGCACACTCTGGTCCATTTTCTAGAGAACTTTAAACTGTGAATGACAAAACCAAGGATGCAGCATCCAGAAATCATGGACCAGATCTATTTTAAGCTGTTACACATAAAGTGCAAAAAGACATTGCCACTGGTAAAGATGCCACCTTTTCCTCCTCCATCTGTGCTTTACACATTCCCCACCTGCTCAGGGTGGCACTCACCCTGCTTGCATTGTTTTCATTGCTGAGAGACCAATTTAACCTGCCACCAGCCAAGGAAAATCTGTCAGAATTCATCATGCTCTGCAGGCAGTGCTCGCTCATTTACAAGCTCTGCCTTTCTCCTGGAGAATTAGAGAGAGATCACTGCAACTGAACTAAGTGAACATAACACAGTGGATCATACCAGAATCCTCATGGCTCATTTCCACAGCTTTCAACAAGAGATTCATACATTGCCTAGGTACTTTCTCAATTTTTCAATACTTTTGGAATACCTCAGAAAAACCTGGAGTGTCATAAACTGAAATGTTAGTGCATGGAAGAGACACTGCCTCACAAATTTGCTGTGAGCAAGCAGCATAATCTACAATCTTCCTCACCAAAATGAAATCCTGAATAACCAGATGACTGGTCAGCTTTCACACTGACTGACAAAGGTGCATAAATGAGAAAAATACACTGTGGGAAGCATGTAAGAGAACTCAGAAAATATCATAATCATTAGCTGTCCAGATGGTGCACTTACTGTTGCTTAGCTTTGAATCATGAACTGAGCAGTACAGAAAATTCTTGACAATCTGCATTTTCAACAAGAGTGATTCTTTTCCAGATGATTCCAATACTAACCATAAAAATAATAATAAAAAAAAGATAAAGATACATTCTTTTGAGCTTGATCTTTTTGTTTTCTAGAGAACTTCTGCTTCTTTGAACTCAGACTTTAATCTATGTTTTCAGGTTGTCCCACTTGCAGAAATGATGTTCTGTTTATACAGCTGGTGTGCTGGTGATTTGTAAGAACAGGAAAATCTGTTGAATTTCTCTCTCTAGCTCTTCAGAAGTGCTTCAGAGCACACAGCCATAACATATCTGTGTAATAGCCACAGGTATCACAAGCAAACAAGGCAGGAGAACAAAAATAAACCTCCTGTGGTCAGGCTGCAGAGAGCTTGCACCAATAGCAGTGTCCACAGTTTAGACAAAACTGCAGGGTTTTAAGTTTTTAAATAGAATATATTTTGAGAGAACTCACAGAAGGCAAGCATTAGAATGGAACAGAAAGCTACTAGAAAAAATGGGGATAGATTCACCCTTTGACAACATCAGTCTATCAGAAAAGAAAAAAGGAACAAACCTATTTTTAAGCTGCTAAAGTTCTGAATACATCACTCACAATCCTCTAAAGGATTCCAGAGATAACAGTCCAAGAAAAGTTCAGTCCTATATAGAACACTCTACAGCCATATCTGGTTTTATATCCATTGGAGTCCTTTTTTCTAGAATAATGTACAACTAAATCGCACAATTATTTTAATGTTCCACCTGCTCAGGCACACTCTAACTATTCTGCCTCATTATGCTGACACACAGATAGTGCAGCCAGCAAAATCTTAAGACTCATCATAAAACACTACTATGTTTCATGAATAAAATAGCAGCAAATTGAATGATGATGAACACAGGTTTGCTTTAGAGTGAAAAAGAATCCTGCACTGTGATGGAATCAAAGATATTTTATCATTGTTTCTGATCAGATGTCTTTATACTGCTGATTTCAATCCAAAATATATAAAAATTTATTCAAATTTCACCTCTAAAAAATCCCCTTTGCTTTAAGAGAAGCCTACTGGAAACCTCTCTTCCACTCCCAGATTCATGCAAGGTTCTCTGTTTTGAGGGTACTTGTTACAGTGCAAAATATTCTATTTTCAGCAAGAAATCCTACAAGTCCAACCTTGCTCCAGCCTCTGGCTTAAAATCTTAGAAGAAAATTGGACTATCCACCATTATCCACTGTAGAGGAAACAGCATCTGAGTGATTGTGAAACAGCACTCACAGATAATTGCATGAAAAACTTGGCAACAAAAAGCAATGAAAAACCTTCTAACCTTACTCAGCTGATGGCAGAGACTGGTTGCAGGGTATTTTTAAACTTTTGATTTCGTTAGTGAAAAGTAGCACAAAAGTTCACCTGTATCTTCAGCAGGCATATCTGCACAACACTGTGGGAGCAGAGCATTTCCTCTAAAAATGTTGTCTTGTTTAGTAGCTGAAAATATTTTCCTATCTTAAATATTTTCAGTTATCCAAATGAATGACATAATCTGGAAATTCTCTGCTAAAAGTAATGCCTGGGCTTTTTTTCCCCCCCGAAAATATAATCAGCCCTTTACTTAGGTTATGTGAAAAATATCCCCTGATTCAGCTGCCCAGTTTTGCATCACAGGTAATGGATGGCTGAAGAAAATGAAAACAGGTGTATTTTGTACTCATGTTTGTCCAGTTTTCCCCATGAATTAATGAATATATTTATAGAAACCAGGAGTTATGTACTGAACACTCACAGAATAAGAAAATATTAGTAAAATATTCACTGTACAATGAATAATTTAAAGAAAGATTATTTTAGAGATTCTTTGCTATTCTCATTTCTGGGTCACAGATGCTCTGTCTTTATTAAAACCTTGTAATTTGCTTCTCAGGAATATCCTGGAATTTTAAAACCATGAGGAATGTAAAGAATTTACAATATAGGAAAATCAAATAAAAATCTTTCCATTGCCATACCTGATCTACATAGAAACTATTCAAGAAACTAATATCTTTCAGCATTAGTTATTTATTAGTATTTTCTAATGAGAAAAAAAAACCCCAAACCCCGAATTCCAACTCTTTTTTTTTGTTCCTAATCATTTGAAGAATATTTCTCTATCAGAGATTTATGAACCAAACCTAAGTACAGGACCTTTTTTCTTTCAGGATGCTCTGAAAGTTGCCTCTCTGAAATCCTGAAACATTAAATAAGGCCAAAAGAATCCCAAGAATATTAAACGGGTAAATTACAAACTTGGTTTTCAGATATTAAAAGCAAATATACCCTTCTCATTTTTTCCTTGAAGTTAAACTGGCACTTTTCTCATCAATATATCCTTTTATTTGCCTTGCTCCCTTCCTCCTGAGGCATTCAGTTGAAATAATCTGTGGCACATCAGCTGATTTCAACTTAGCTACAAAATGGGTGCACCTGTCAGGAGTATATTTACTTTGAATATTACACAATTTGAAACCGTGAGAAAAATGGAATTTTAGCAGTCTCTTTTTGGAACAGAATGAATAAACATATGTGAAGACAGATTAGAAAAGGAATGACAATAAATTGTTGCCTAAGATACAAGGATCAACAACTGAGCAACATGGGAATTTTCTTCCAGTTTTAAATTTCAAAGCAAACCAAATAAAATCCCCACCACCTGCTGATTACCCAAAGCCCTTAAATCATAATTTTCCTTCTGTCTTGACTCCAAAAAGACTCTAGGCTCCAAAAATACTCCTGTTTTCCTACTTTATCGTGACAAAGAATCTCTCTCATCCTACTTCCATCACAATCTTCTATGCACCTCTAGTTCCTGTTCCATTTTGTACTCTAAGTTCAGTTGGAAAGCATTCATTCTCTATTGAATCCCTTGCTCCTCACATCCTAGTTCTCTTTCATTGCTTTTTAGCTTTCAAATCAATTTTTCTCATTGCTCTCTTTCCTGGACCATACCCTTAGTAGGTTCCCAGTGTCAACAGACCCTCTGAAGTTTCCCTTCACACAGCTGTAGCGACCTTGATGTAAAGAAAGTCTTTATGACTCCATGGTTCTTCTTTAAGAACTGCACTGAGAGTGCTTCAAAAATAACAATACTTTTGTGTTTTGCATTTCACATAAAATATTTCCCACCACAGCAAATACTGTAGATCATAAATGCATTTGAACAACTAGCTCACAAGACTAAAATGCAAGAAAAGGAAGTACTTTTTCTCCTTTCATATTTATTAAGGTTTGCCTCTATTAAAAAAAAAAAAGGAACTAATTCAAGCCACATCTACAAACAAAAGATAAAAGCTCATCAGACCTTCCTGAGCTTTATGCTGTTAGATTTAAAAGTTTTCAAGATACAATATTATCACATATTTCCTTGAAATAGATATATTTGTTTTCATAGCAAAAATACCCTCAATATACCAAAACTACTTTTGAAGTCAATATTAATACTACTTTTGAAAAAATCCAAACACAAAGTAGCCAGTTCCCTTTGAAAGATCTTCCTCAGGCTGCTGCAAGTACATCTTTAGAAGTGACATTTACTGTTATCAAATTAGCATATTCCATTTCAAAGGAATGTGTGTTTCCCTTCTGTTTTTTTTTTTTTTTTTTTCATTTAGATCTCATTGTACTCTAGCTCAATTCAGGGTCCATGGGCCACAAAGAAAACTTTAAATTTACTCCTGCAAGGTATGAACAATTCCTGAGTTTTGGGTCTTGGAATCAGAGTTCATCTTTTGAAGAAAATTAATTATTTAAAAGACCAAAAGGTACAACCCCTAAGCTGAGCAGCACAAGCAGCAACAGGAAGTTGATCTAACTAGCCACAAAAATCAGGCAGGTTGGGAAAGATAGAGTGAATCAGTGCTGGTTGTATGCAAATTGATCTGAGGCACCCTAATTTTAACATAAAGATGTGTTGGAAGACCTTTTTCTGGAAATGACCACAAAAAGTCCCATCTAAGCCTGCCCTGTAGATAAGAGATAAGGTATTATGGTCTGTGCAGCATTAAAGATTTTTCTTAGAGAAACAAGGATTTTCTGATTAAAAGGAGGATTTTTTTCTCATTACTTCAATAATCCCTAGTGTTTTTCCAATACTCATAGGTCTTGCTTTCCCTTGCAAGAGAGGAATGAATTTTATTTGGCGAATAAAAAAAAGAATTATCAATCTAATGGTTCTGATCATATTCTGGAGTCCTACATTTACATGTTTCCCCACATCCTGATGTTAAAGGCAGCAACTTTTTTTTCAATGACTTCATAACCTTGCTGACACCCTTGCCCTTACTATAGTAATACCACTAAGCCCTTTTGTCCTTCAGTTTTTATCAGTTGATTCCCCTCACTCATCTTTTCACCATTTAAAAGCATTGATCAGTGTAAGGTAGAGAAAGATGCAACTTTCCCTTGGTTTCTGTATTGTTTTCTTGCACCTCACTAAGTCGCAGTGAAAAACACACTGGATACTGCAAGCAGAAAAGAGAACTCTCCTTTCCTGTTGATTTAACATAAGTTAAATAAACTGTTCCTTGCCTAAATGACACCTAAGTAGACCAACTCCCTTCAAAGGATCTTTCTCACCAGGCAGAAAATCCCCAGGGCTCCTCTGTGCATGGCAGCAGCCACATCCCAAGAGGTCATTCAGAGAGCATCCCCTGACTGCCAAAGTTACCTTCCTGGGCTAAATTGATCTGGAATATCTCTCATGGATCCTTCCTTGGATTACAAACCAGCACCTCCCATTTGTGAAGCACAGCCCTGAAGTTCTGGCTGGTTTTCTTCGTTCTAGCCTGGCTTAGATCTTCCTGGGGTAGGGACTGCAATGTTTAATCAGCAGTCAAGCTTTGTCAGGAGCTAAGGCACAGCTTTTAACTCTCTGTATCTTTGTTAAATCCAATTCAGTTTTCAGCTGCTGCCTTCAAACTGGATGCCTCTCAATTCAGGCCTCAGACAGCTAAAACAGCTCATTAATCTTTTGCTTAATTAGGCTGGAAACTGCTATGGCAGAAGAAGGAAGGGAGCAGGATAATGTATTTGGTGATCTAAACGAATTGGCCCAGAGTGGTAAAACCCAAAGGAAAGTTGAGAAGGTAAGAACATTAGAAGCAGCCAATTTCAAGGTGACTGTACAAGCTTATATTGGTTTGTCATTTTCTGTGTAGAGATATCAAGGAAATCGAGGTTGAGCATTTCAACAGAGGTTAAGAAAGTGAAAATTACCCTCTTGGTTGCAGCCGTGTTTTTCATTACCAGGGAAACATGTCCTAACCTTGACAAAAACTATAATGAGAAAACTATTTTCTAACCATAAAATTATTTATATTCTCAGATTTACCTTAAGAATATATTATTGTGAATACATTTATATTTAAATATATATATTTATATTTACTTATTGTGAATATTCCATCCCCCCCCAACACAAATTCCAGAGCTTCAGAGGGCTTATTTCCCCAAACCAAACCAGTTCATCTGCCTTCCTGTTTTGCTGAGTCTTCTTGGGCAAACCCAATATTCTTAACAGAACATCTCACATTACTCCCTAGAATCTGGCTCTGAGTTATGATTAAAATGGAAAGAAACAGCTGATCTCATTTGATCAGTGCTGCTATTTCTCTTCATATTTCTGCCTTTTTCATAGTCCTACTTTCCAGTATCTATTGTCAATACCTATCCTTCTTGTTCTTTCAGTCTGAAAAAACATCAATTTGACTAGCATTACAAAAACCAGAGACCATTAGTTACTGTGAAAATATTTTCCCCCTCCTGGGCACAATCAAGGAAAATCCATACACTGAATATAGGTAAATATGAAATGAAATGCCTCAGCAATATGGGAAAATACTGTCTATCATAATTCTCACTTGTTAAAATGGATGCTTGCAGTGCATCATCAGCTTCACAGAAAATGTTGAGTTGACTTTGTCTGTCACAGGAACTCTGAGGAGTGAATATATTTCATCACATTTTAAACACATGAACAGCAATATTGTACTGAATATTTACTTGATATGGTGCTTAGATGAGTTTGCCTGAGGCAACAAGCAAATGATGTTTTATCTCCTCTCAATGTCAAGTACCCAGCAATGCAGGGAATGGAACTACTGCACAATTTGACAGAATTGCTGCTCTATTATGGGCATACCTAACCATTGAATATCTGCCTGGATTTCCTTCCTCCTTCAGGGTTCATTACATGTGTATTTGAGGAAATCATGTGCTCTACCAGGCTGCTTTCTCTCTGAACTCTGGAAAGGGACGACTCTGCTCATCACAGCAGCCACTTCTTAAGAAACCCAACTGACCCAACAATGACTTGGGTTTTTTTTGGGAAATAACTGCACCAAGAATGTTCTGTACATTGTTTCAGAGCAAAAAGGAAGAAGAACTGGAATGCCCACAGGTGCTTTCACTTCCCCAGGTTTTGTTTCAAGTTTTATATGCAGGGGACGTTGGCTTTTTCTGTACTATAGTCAGTCATTCAATTTTAGAGGAAATTATTATTTACAATCTTAAAAAATAATGTTTCTATAATATCTCCTTTAGCTCTAATACAGCCTATCATGTAAATCTGCAGCTCTATCCAGGCATTCAATAAATCACATCTGTATCAGCTCTAAGGAGGGTTCAGGGATTTGAAGATCTGATTGGAACAATCCAGGGTAACAGTCAAGGTTATTATGGTCTGTTTGGTCAATCAGGCTGTAATGTGTGAGAATTTGGTGTTCAACTCAAGGAATCTCCACAAGATTTTAACTAAGCCTTGAAAAATTCTAATGTCATTGTGTCATTCATTATCTTCTGTGTCTCAGTAGATTCACATATGAGAGAGGAAAACACTCAGTGATTTCTTTCTGATTACAGCAGGGGAGAGAAGAGAAGCCACTGCTCTCTCCCCTCACTATATCCTAATTCTTAGTTTGGAAATTACAAAAATTTCTTTCCTAGAACCTGTATCTAGGACAGAGAAGGGTAGTGTAATAAAGAGGGTTATTGGTATCTACGGTTTACATTTATTTATGGAATAGGCAAAAAAAAAAATTACTTCACTACTCCTCATTATACAAACATGGTATAGGACATTTCTCCTAAAAGCTGCATATCTTGATGAGCACTTTCTGTCTGATTATCTTGAATAAATATTTTACAAGTAAGTACAAAGATTGTCTTGAAATCATATCTCATTTTACTTTCCATTGAGCTAAAGAAACTCTGCAAATGAAAAACAATTACAAGATTGTCACTGTCTCCTTTCTCCACCAAAAATATGTGCATAAAAAAATATTTATTATTGTTGTCTTTTGTTGCATATGTTACTGGCATTTAAGCAGCCACATTAAGTGTAATTTGGTTTTATCTGAAGATGCATTTCTTTTTTCCCTAGATACTAATCCCTATATAAGAATACTATGCTGCTCCAGCCCCAAGCAATTTAAAAGATCATGACCATCTGTTAAGTATTACTTGCAAATTATGCACTGGCATCTTTACTTCTTGACACCAAAAAAAAAAAAAAATTAAAAACCCAAACCAAAAGAACCCAGCCCCAAAATAACACATATTAACTTATTTAGGATTGAGAAAACCTCAGATTAGTCTTCTTTGTTCTCCTTCCCTTTTGTACATAAGGTGTCCAGAAGCACATTCCATAGGCTCTACGCAGATACCTGGAGATGCTTCCAAACTTTAGAGAGCCCACGGTTATTTTTGTAAGCAAAAAAGGCAAAAAAGTTTTCTGTATTACTGAACAAGACTGCTTTAGCACAGTCAAATGTAAACTGGTGAATTTACTTAAAATATGGTTCTCCAGTAGAAACTATTTAAACTTCCACTAGTAAGTGTTAGTCAGGATATTTCTCCCAGTCAAGTCACAAAATAATTTTTAAATCAGTAGGAATCAAAGTCAGTGTTGCAGGAAACGCAGATTTTTTTTGTTTACTAAGATGGCCATTTGCACTGCAGAAGTCATTTTCCAGATGAAAGGCACTTTCAGCTGCTGTCAGGGGAAAAGAACGTGGAGAGCTGCATTATGATGTGGTACTCTGAGATGACAAGGTGACTCGCAAGAGAGCCAACGTGGCCCAGCAAGACTTCCTGCCGAGTGAAGCATTGCAGATGAAATTGTCACAAGTGCCCAAAATGGCTCCTGAGCTGACACCAAGTGACAATGCAATGTACTCCCAGGAGAACGAATGCTGGGATTTCTTAGAGCATTCTGTGAACACAGGCAGCCTGCATGCATTACACAGAACATCCAGCAATCCTTTTATAAATGAGATAGCAAACATCCCATCTATTGCATTGCAGTGCCTTGCATAAGCTGCTGTGCATTTCAGAACATACTAAACGCTTTCTCCAGCAGTGCCCAAACACATGGGCGTGTCAAAAACAGCAAACAAAACAAGTTTTATGCCTGCAACCCAACAACTGAAAAAGATTGTCAAAGTCAACAAATTGGAATGAAAGATCCAAGTGCAGTGAATGTTCAAAGAGACAGGACAGAGCCTGGCCTGTAAACCTGTATTTGGAAGAGACACTAATCCCACACCACAGGCTGGGAGATCAATAGTAAATAAATTAATTAATAAATAAAGTGGAATAAAGGAGCCAGTGAGAATGTTGTGGGCATTAAGTCTGCTTAATGGACTTAAAAGCAAGAGTATATTTTTCTGTTTTCTTCTTTTCTTTCTCCTACTTACCAAACTCATTCACACCATGTTTCTGGACTATATTAGTCCTTATAATTTGTAAGCTTCCCTGATATCAACTTTAACATATCAATAAAGCACACCCCAAAATCAATTTCCCCACAACGACTTTTTTTTAAATTAACTTCTGCTTATTCAAGACCCATAATATTTATGTGCTTCTGACTCAGATTTAAACCCTATTCCACACCATATCAATTATTCCCAATTGCATGCTTTAAACAACTGTTCATTGCCACTGAAGTCTAAAAATGTACTTACACAGTTAAAATTAAGTGCATGATTCCACTTTTGGACTGAGGTCACAGTTTAACACCCTAAGATTGATTCTGTAAATCTACACATTGAGAACAGCGCCAAATAAAGCCTTTCTTCAAGGGAAGGAAGAAAAAAACAATTCTGGGTAACTTTTCAAGAAGATTAATCCAGTTATAAAATAATAATTAAATGTATGAGCAAGCAGATTGCTAATTAGGAGAACACTTCATCACTTGAAAATATTCTTTAAACATAATGGTAGAGCAATTGGCAAGTGACAAGGGCTGTCCTGGAATCCTAATAGAGGCTATTGGGACTACATCAAAAGAAAGTTAATTTATTTAGTATAGTAGCTGATAAGACCTTTCATATGCACTAAACACTGAAACTGAACACTAAACACTAAACTGAAATTCTTATTTATTGCATAATCAAAAACATGTGCTCCTCCTCTATGCTGCTACTCACCCTAATACAAGTCTTACAAAAAGCAAATAGTTCCGGTAGAAGGAAGGGTGAAAATAGTGATTTACTAATGGCCTTTGTTTCCAGTTAAAACTTAACAGTGAATTCTCCATAATTTCAAACACTATGAAAATATCACTCTAGAACAAATAGAGATTCTTCAATGAAATTGTAGATGTTGCAAAGTGGAGAAAAAGAGTGTCCTTGATTCTAATCACAGCCTTTCCCCACAGACTGTATCAGCACGCTGTAACTCAGAACCTGCCTGGTGACAGGAGTTGCTGAAAGCACTGTTAAGGTCCCTGAAAGGTGGCTCATTTTGGAGTAGGCAGGCACAACTGATAGAACAATAGTTAATTTTACAAGGTGATCTAACAAACAGTTGGACAAGATAAAACAGTTTGTGTGGCAATACCTAGTAACTTTGTTTTGGCATTAACATGAGAATAAGGTAGCAGGAAACAGAGCAACTTACTTTTAAAAAGCAATTCTTCTTTATTGTCTTGCCAGCAGCTTCTCCTGAATCAGTCATACTTACATTTATTTCCTTATCAGTTATCATCAGAATGTTTGACAGCAAAAGTACATTTTAATCTGTTGTGCAAATGCTTAGAATTCATTTATACCCTAAAACGAATTTAGTCAATTTACCTTAGTACTCACACAAACTTTTAAAAATAGCTGTAGACCTATTTTCCTTCTCACAGATGGACAAAGTTATTTTGCAGCTCATTTAATTTGCCACAGACACTGAAAGGAATGGCAGAAGTCATTTACTTGTCTGTCACATGGACAAAATTTGACTACAGTTTAGTTCCTGTTCAGGATTCCAGATTATTTTCTCCAGTTATGGCTCTATAAAGAATTGGAATCTGGGCTTGATACTAAACAAATATTCCAGAAAGACTACATCTCGATTACTGAATAAAGCTACTGGAAGTTTTAAGTGAATTCAAATATTTTCCATGTGGGCACAGTCCAAATTCAAACATTTCAGTTTGCTGATATGCAGAGCTATGCAAAGAAAGAGAACTTCCAGTCCTCCCTGTCTGCCAGATTGTCACACAGACTACTTCAAATGTGGGAGAAAGTCCCTCTGATGCACCCTTCAGCAACCCCCAGCTTTGATACACCTGTGCTTTTACTTTTTTCCTTACAGGCATCAGACTCACCAAAGCTGAAAATCTAAAGCTTAAGTTTCATCATGACAGACAAGAGGCATGAACCATGAACTCGAGAAATGACTTGAAACAAAAGTGGGAAGGGGAAGATTTATCCTCCAACGGTTGCAAGCACCTTCCCTTCAGATTTCCTGCTCTGAGCAGGGGCACTGCAGAGCCTGCAGTGTGCCCGAGGACCTGGGACAGTCCTTCTTTAGCCACACCCGAGAGGTGCCAGGGTTTCTCTGCTCTTCTGACAGATGCTGCCCCTCACACTGAGAGCTCCCCTCTCCCCTGCCCTTACTCACTCACCCATCCCACTGAGCCTTCCAGCAGCTCCACGCTGGTCCAGGGTCACCCAGGGAGGACAGTCCCGAGGCACCTCCTAGCCTGCAAGCCAGCCAGCCATGGTCTTGGAGAGCACAGCAGAAAACCCCCTGGAAACAAATCAAATCAAGAATTCCCTGGTACAATTGACATAAAAGTTAGTAAGCTAGAGCTGTTTTAGGAAGGTGGCGATGACAGCAGGTCAGAGCAGAGCACACTATACACACTTGCATTTTATTGCTCCCATCAGCTTCTCCCATTTATTTCAAGAGTTCCTGCCTCAGTGTCAACAACTGCTGCCATCACCAATCCTGCACTGTCTGCCTTACCCTAAAGCTTTTCTCGGAGGCTGTAAAATACCTGAGTTTAACTTGTTCACAGATTTCTTCAATCCTAGAGTGCACACTGAGGATTACTTGATGCCTTTGTAGACAACAGCAGGAAAATAGATTTGAGACTGGGGACAGGTAAGGACCATCAAGGGAAGACCAGATCCACCCCAAGAGTTTAGAAAAAACCCAACCCTCAAAATATTCATTTTTACTCTGGTATATATTCAGCACTGAGTTTTTAAAGGAGCCTTTAAACATTATGAACTGCCCTGCCTAATTCCAAAGGTCTTCAAAATTCTAATCTTACCTAGTGGACAAAACCACTAAGTTCTGCAGCAACTTTATCTTTAGAGGGTTTTAAGATTATAACACATCAAGCACTTGTCATAATATCAAACCAAATTGATTAAAAAAACTAAGATTTAAAATATGTTCCCTCCAAAACTTGGCTATTTCCTACAGATAAAGT
This sequence comes from Motacilla alba alba, assembly GCF_015832195.1. Taxonomy (NCBI): domain Eukaryota; kingdom Metazoa; phylum Chordata; class Aves; order Passeriformes; family Motacillidae; genus Motacilla; species Motacilla alba. The sequence goes on from NC_052023.1 coordinate 22,581,474, forward strand.
AAATCCTTTCTCGTTCTCTTCCTTTTGCATGAATTTAAATAGATTGGTTGCTAAAAAACATTTTTACTGGAACCAGAAGAGGAGACATTTTAGGTGACTTAATGATAATCTCCTTCTAACAATGGATATAATTTCACAATAAAAGTTAACATTTGGTAAATTCAACCATAAAATGTACCCTTCTCAAATACAGCACACATGCTGACAGCAATATGCGTGTGAATAAAAGGAAATTGTCAGTTTTGCTGAGAAAGCAAAAAGAAAAAGTGAAACAAATGAAATGAAGGAAGTAATTAGAATATACTAAGTGAATATACTGTGAATATACTGGCATAACATTATCACATAGATATTTTTCCAATTAATTTTTGGGGTTGCTATTTGAGAGACTTTTGTAAAGTCCTAATTAGCTGATCCAATGTCCTTTAGTTCTCATAACAATGGTAATTCATGAGACTTACTGCACACCAATTATATCTCTCAGTAGAAATGACTTGCAGAACTCTTGCTTTCCTATATTAAAATGACAGCCACTACTTTGTCCTTCACTAGTCCCTTGGCCATAAAAAATAGATCTCCTTGGATTTTAATGAGGTTAAAAGAGGTACAAATTCTAACAGACATATAAAATATTGTTTCTGAAAATAAATCATTTGATAGATCATTTATAGCCCCTAATTTACAGGGATTTAAAGTATGTTAATATGAAATGTTCTATGGGATTAAGAAGTTAACCTCCTGCCTTTCTAGCTTTTCTGGCTTGCTTATATGGGCTGAACTTCGAGAAAATTTCTTCTTTGTAACCTTTTTTCCCCCCTCTCCCTTGGAAAACAAAACTTGTATGTTTAGACAAAGAAGATCATGTATAACTTCTCCATCCAGTTGTACTGGGAAGAATCTCACATCTCTTTCTTGAATCTTCAATCATAAATTTCATATTCTCACAGATTGCAAGCCGAGTGCAGAATATTCTCCAGAAGACAAATTACAACAAGTAATACAAATCCTGGGCTGACTCAGTGACTGTGAGTGACTTCCTCCCTAAAGAAGGAAATCACAGAATCACTTGGCTTGTTAAACCCTTTAAATTCAACCTCCAACTGCTAAGCCAGCACAGTGTGGCAGGATGTCTACCCTCCCACTCCTCTCTGCCGCAGACAGTTGGTGCATCAAGAGATAACCTGGGCTGAAAGGCCCAGCAAGGGGGCATCTCTGGCCCCAAAAGGGCTCAGAATCAACATATTAGTGTGGGCAGCAGACGTGGGAAGAGATACAAGAAATATTCTTGACTGAGAGATACTGTTTTACAAACTAAAAGAGACACACGAGTTATCACAGAGGCCTCTTACACACTAACAAAGGCTCGAGACTTCTCCTGGAGTTTGGACACAGATTCCATGGTTACTTCCCTGGGGACTGAGGGAGAGGATCTTGATGTGTGCCACACCAACCACTGGATGGTAAGGAACTTTGAATGCTAAGTGATGTGATTTCTTTGCTAGCTGTAACATCAACAGGTACCTTTAACCCAATGCTGTATTTTTTTACAAGTAGATTCTTTTTGTCCTTATTCCTGTGTAGTATTAAACTCCTATGTCTGTTAGTTTTGTGTCTATTAAAAATATAATTCACTCTATAATAGATTGAATCAGCCATTATTAAAGAACTTGTTAACGAGAGTGGGTTTTGGGGTGCTGGTTGCCTCAATAAAGCTCCTGCCTGCTGCCAGGACAAAAGGCAAGGACTTATCCATTACACCCATTGTGACACAAAGCCAAGCCTAAGTGCCACACCTGAACCTCTTGGAAAAACCTCTAGGAGTGGTGACTAAACCTCTTCCTGGGAAAACCTGTTCCAGTGCTACATCACCCTTTAGGTAAAGATATTTCTCCTAGTACTCAACATAAAACTGACAAATAATACCTGAATACTTCTATGGCCAGGCACTTCATGACACTACTTCCCAAAATAATCTTTGCAGATAAGTATTGCGCTTCACACCCATTTTTCCCTCCATAAGATTTCCAAGAATTCTGCGGGCTTTAGACTGCCCAAGTTTTCTTTAACCCCATTCCTTTTGTGACATTTTCTAGAGAGGCAGATACATAACCACAGCAAACACTGTACAATCATCTTAACCTCTCACAAATTTACCATATTCTAGCCAAGAGTAGCTGAAGTCCTTTATTACAAAACTGGAAAAAAAATTACAAAAGAAAATATCTGTAATGAAATTAATTTTTTGTTCTTCTCATGATTCAGAAATTTCCCAGAGCAATTATCAGCCACAATACTCCAGGGAACAAATTAAGAGTGTTGCCTCTTGAGGGAGTCCACTTCTGTTCCTTTTCCTGAGGTTTTCTGCTGTACATCAATTCACCAAAGAGAGATACTTTAACAATCTCTTAATTTCCTTATTAATTAAATGTCCTGTAATATTTTGTATAGCCTTTATTGATCCCATTTGCCTATATAAGAATGCTAATCAAGTACCCTTTAGTTTAAAAATTACTTCACTGGTACCCCCAGAGAGCTGATCCTTGCTCTTCTGTGTGCCTTTATGCCAGAACTGCAATTAATATGAGTGTGAGATTTAACAAATCTCCCATTATCTAGATATTTTCTTTGAGGAACCCAATTTTTCTTTACAGATTTTTTTTTAGAGAAATTAATCTGATTTTAGGAATGTTGCTCAAGCAGGTGCAGGTCACCAAACAGCTTTTAGCATATGTGCAGTTGATCATTATTGTGCTTTATTCACATAGAAGCAGCAATGGATTAATTCCACTGTTCAGATCTGGACGTCACTGGGAAAATAAAAAAAAATACCTTCTCCTTAGGTAGTATGAGCTGCCTTCAGCCCACCCCACCGATCAGGAACAAGGTACTAAATTCTTCCTAGAATCAACCTGCATTATCTCCCACAGCTGCACATCCCTGCCAGATACATTTGGCTTTCTTATGGGCTAAGGCCAGGTCTTTTTTCACTCTCCTGGTTTAATATCACCATGAAGCTTTATGGAAAAATGGGGGACTGCAAACAGCAGTGGTTCACAATTGCAACAGAAACACAACAATTTGCATAAAAATAAATCTTTTTTGACTCAGTGACCAGTTTTACCAGTGTGAGAGGTTAAGGTTTTTGGGCTGCAAAGAACAGTTAATCAGGTACCACAAATGCTCTGCACCCGACCAAATTCAAATCAGGGGAGGTAGGCAGCAATGACTGCGTCAGCTGAACGTTAGTTCAGGGCTCTGATTTCTCAATGTGTTGTGCTCTGAAACTGCTTTTCTGAACATATGGCTTACCTAATTGAGGGTTTGGACTAGCACCAAAATTACAAACTGCGTATGCAGGCTGAAAATACAATGATATATGCATTACAGGAAACCAAAAATAGAGGATGAGACTGAGGGATCATAAAAGCAAAAGCAAGAATTAATTACGAGGAAAAGAGAAGTAGTTAATTAAAATCATGAGCTTACAATCAGAGCTGGAAAAACTAAAACTGAAATCCCAGCAACTCGGCATGCTCTGATTCACATCCAAACAACTCCAAACACAGCTGTGAGAAGGAAATACGTTCCATTTGCCTGCTCTTGCAGGCATCCTCCCCACGCAGAGAAAATGCACAAGCAAGCAGTTCCAAAAGTGACTCTCCAGCACTCTGTGGGGCGTGGAACACCCGGTGAAACACACTGCATCCTGCCTGGGAGCTCTGTGGGGCGTGGAACACCCGGTGAAACACACTCCATCCTGCCTGGGAGCTGTGCTGGAAGGGCTGCACTGCACAGCTCTGATGCTTGGCACAGCAGCCTGATAAATATCTACTCGTGAAATCTATTTAACCAGAAACACTGACTGGAAACGGTTTAGAATCAACCATTACATCATGCTTCCTTACAGATATTGATCAGAAACGTGACAGTTGTTTACCTAAACAGCCTGTTCTGAAACATCTCCTGTGCTGATAAGAGTCCTGAATTCATGTGAAAATTTTTGGTTTGACTACAAGGAAAGTTTCATTTTCTCTTCACGTTCTTCAGCTCATTTTTTTAAGCAGTAAAGCTTAAGTCAATTGCAAATAAAAAATATTCTCAGAAATCTAAGTCACAATGTTTTGGTTTTTTTCTATCTCCTTATTGGATTTGCTTTGAAGGTTTTTCTGCTAGTGCAATTTCTTTCAGCTCACTTTTGTTTGATTTTTCTGAAACTTTCAATGCATTATTAAAAACAATTTTTACCTGGAATACATAATTACATGGGGGTTTTTTAGTCATGTTAGATGAAAAACTCAGATTATGGTGTATAAAATGTCAGTTTCACATTCAGCAAATCCAAATCCTATAGGCAGGCAAACCTAAGAATTTGTATTCTACACCACCTTTTTCTCATTTAGAACAGCTAAGCAGAAATTAATAGAGTAGCATGTTATTAAATATTACTACTTTTTCCTGCAATTTTGTGGGCTGAGGAATGCAAAGCTGTTTCATTTAGAGGACATTAATCACCCCTTAAAATACAGTGACAGATGGCAACATTGCATATATGTGTGAGAAGAATCAGGTGCAAGCACAGAGAGAAACACAGTATGCTAATGCAGTAAACAGTTATTCTTTCTGGTTTTTGTGTTTGCTTTTGAAAGTACTAGGTAATACTAGAGCTAGCACCAGAAAATGCTGTCAGCAAACACATGGGAATTAAGGACATTACCTAGGAAGTTTAGCAGTCTACCTCCATGGGAAGAAATGGAGCAGCTTGAGAGGAGGTGATTAGCTGAAACCCTAATTGACTTAGCACAGCACGACTGTTACAGGAATTCTCCAGGTGAGACCTTCAGCCTGTCCCAGAGATTCCCCCAGACAGCCTGTGCCAAGTATTTACCACCTGACAGGCACTCCTGAATCCTTCAATGCTCTGATAACACGGAGAGGGACAGGCGTGTCTCAGCAGCTTCCCCAGGTAGCTCCTGGTTTAGAAGCAAATTTCCCTTTTTCAGCAGAGAAGACACTTTGTGAGAAGAGACCTCCTGCAGATGAAAGAACTGTCCCATATGGCTCTCTCCTGGTGAAACAGTGTGGTGTTTTGCACAGAACTTCAAATCATTGAAGGAAACATCACACACAAATTGGAGTCATCAGGCAGAACCCCAGGCCAGCTGGATACAAGAATTCAGCAGAACAACAAAACTGTCCAGGGAGTCTTGGCTCAATCCATCAAGTCACCATGCCAGGATCATAAGATTATCTAAATAAGCATCTTATTTTAATGAGTTCCCACTCTCTGAGTTCAATACAATCAGCCTTTGAGAAGTTTCAGGTTCTCTCTCTCTCTCTTTTGTATTGTTTTGGCCAAAGGTAGTTGTAAATATCACGTGACTTATTCCTCACTAAATGATTCAATTCATTGATGGAGAATTGGATAATATACACAATACAAATACAGAATTTGTTATTATATATAAAAATCTAGGTATGTCAATGTATATGGGAGTCAGAAAAGTAACTATTCACAGTGGAACAAAATGAGTTGAGAGAACTTTCTGAACAACTCTAGCATACAGTTTTTATAGGTTTTACTAAAAGGATAGTTATTTAAAGCTGATGTTATATAAAGCTGGAGGGTGGAAGCCTGAGGGTGAGAAAAACAGTGCACAAGAGCACTACCCCATGTCATGGAAACAAACACTTGAGAAGCAGAAAATGGTTGGTTTCTAGCCCAAAGTCAATGTCAGCCTCTCTAATAAAACTAAAAACCGTTAAACAGCAAGTTAAATTGTGACATGGACATGAGTATACAAAAGCTGGTGACAGGTCTAGAAAAATAAAATTAAACAAAGAAAAAACCATTTATTTCAAGGTGAATTGCAAAAGCAGAAACTATTATAGACTAAGGTGAGAGAAGGATTCTCTTTTCAAAGTAATATTCTCTGTGATGCTTGAAAGGTACCTGGAAGTATTTTACACTGCAAAAGTTTTGAGATATACTGGTTTGGAGAAGAGGAGGAGGAGGAGAAGTAGAGGACAGTTTACACCTCATTTTTCATTTCACAAGTGTTTAGACTTCAAAGCTATGTTATAATAGTGCCTGTTTAGTAGGTGGGGAGGGTATGTTCTTTAATTGAAGTTATGTAAGCACCAAATACTTAGGAGTGGGGATCTTCATAAACATGCATCAAGTTCAATTAGTATTAATAAAGCCTATAGGGGGAAAAAAGAGTGTAAAACCTGACTGCCAAAAATGACACAAACTAGAAAAATCATATTTTCTTTCACGGCTCAAAATTCAGTATCTTCTGTTTTTCACTAGTGCATCAGTCCAACTTCAAAGATCAGAATTTTAAATGGTGATTATCAGTATTTTTGAGAGCACTCCCCTAATGACATCAATTACAGTCATTGGGTATAATTGGAGGGGAAGATTTAGAGAATTTTATAGTTTTTAGACTACCTGAAAAATCTCAATTGTCCAATTAACCTCACACTCAAAACAAAAAACAAACAAACAATCAAACCCCCCGCAAACAAACAAACAAAAAACCCACAAAGAAAACCCCAAAAAGCATATTCCTACTTGCAAAACCAAAACACATATTTCAAATTGTTTGCTTGAAGCTTTCCAGGCTTCAGAGCTCTGCTCCTTTCCCACTGCTTACAGTTATTTAGTGAGCAAGCTGTGCACTGCACACAACACTTGGGCAGCTGAGGATTTTGTCTGCCACTTCCAAAATACTCGTGGCCTGACTGTCATTCAGGTGTTCCACTCAGGATGCAGTAAAAGCTGTGGCTTTTTATAATTTCTATATAGAAAATACTTCACCATCTCCCAAAAGTCAAAACACAGAAATGGAAAAGTGTAATTCTCCATGTTTTCTTTGGTGTTGAGCTTACTCAACATAAACAAGATTCATGATCTAACTTCACTCTCAACTCTTTGTAGCACCCACCCAAACTTTGTACTCCAGGCATAAAAAGCTAAGAACATATAAATGCTATTTAACTCACATTATTATAAGGATCAAAGAAATGCATTTTAATGTATTGCATTTTTACTGTTCCAAACTTGAAGTTCTAAGTACAGATGAATTTTTTTTTAAATGTTCATATTAAATTTTCTTCAATTCAAATGAAATGTCTGCCTCACTGCAGAAGCATGGCAGGAAAAAAAAGAATAACTGTAAAGTGAAGCTCATTTGAGTCTCTACTAAGATGTCAACAGGGAGAGTTAGTAAGACAGGAGCAGCTTGAATAGTAGAATGGAGAAGAAAGTAACTCCTTTACTGTGAGGGGGGGGTTAACCAAGCAAATTCAGGATTGTTCTTGAGAGAGTTAAACAAAACCATTAAACAACTTGCACTGTGTAATTTCAGTGTGTCACAAGCCACAATGCAAAACCATAAAAAAGGTATTTGGTAAGAGCATTATGAGTTGGACATGAGGGAAGAACCTCTGTCTGCCCCCAGCGTTCTAAAAACACTGTGGTTTTGAAAAGATCCATTATTGCAATAGATAAACAAAGCTTTCATGAATTTATGCACTAGATAAGCATCACTTATCTATACTTTTGGTCTTTTGCTGTTTCAAATCTGTTATTTGATACCTGGTAATTTGCTTTGCGACTTTATCAATGAAAGCCATAGTTTATAAATGACACATAGAGGAAAAAAATCCTTTTAATGGAACACAGCTAAGCTTTTTCTTTTTTTTTTTTCCTGAAGACAAATTGACAAAAGACAAGTGAAGCACACTCAGCTGACAATGATACAAGAAGTATAGGAAACAGACTATGAAACAGGTATTTAACTGCTTTTCTCTTTAGACAACAAGGGTCATCATTAAAGAGAAAGATAGTAAATCATTGCTAAAAAGGCATGTGCTGTAAATCTTCACATCCTATCCTATGATTTAGAAAAGGAGATATAGGAAGGGAGATTTAAAAATGAGAGGAAGTCAACAATCTGTACCAAATGGCTTGGAAAGAACTGGTTATCCTTCAGGGAGGGATAATTATCTCTGGCTATATCCATACTGTCTTCTGCTGGCACCAATGTGTTGCGCAGTGTGAAACAGATGGTGAACACTCTCAAAGCTTCATGGTCTTATTGGGATAAACAAAGCCATGAAACACAGGAATAGATTGTGGGGACAGAGAATTTTGTATGCTGAGAAGCTGGGCTAAAGAGAGCTCTCATTATAATCCCTGTGTAAGTCCCATTACCAGAAGAACATAATCTTTGTGCTCACATAAGAATGGGGCTGGTCATCTCAGCTCTTTCACTGCAGCCATTTGCTGCATCAGAACACATCAGGTGACCAAGCACCCTGGAGAACCACGGGGCTGCTCCTTCCTCCAAGCACCCTGGAGAACCACGGGGCTGCTCCTTCCTCCAGTGTGACTGATTGAGAGGTAACCCCAGAAATTGCCCCAAAGCCTCTTCAGCGACTCCCCTCACTCCACTCTGGTGAGAGCCCACCTGGAGCCCGTGGTGTGGGACAGACACAGATCTGTCAGAGGGCTGCAGAGCAGGACCATAAAGGTGCCCAAAGGGCTGGAGCATCTCTCCTTTGTGACAGGCTGAAAGAGCCAGGCTTGCTCAGCCTGGAGATGAGAGCCTCTGAGGAGACCTTAACACTTTCAACGCTCAAAGGGGGCTTGCAACAGAGGTGGAGACAGACTATTATTTTATTGCCTGTGGCAGTAGGGCACGGGGTAGTGGTAGATTCAGACTAGATGGAGAAAGGACACTTCTTACACGTAGAGTGGTGAAACACCGAAAGATTTCCCAGAGAGGTGGTAGATGTCTCAGCCCTGAAAATATTAAAGGTCAGGTCAGACACTGGGCTCTGAGCAACCTGATCTAGTTGAAGATGTCCCTGTTGACTGCATGGGCATTGAACTTTATGACCTTTAAAGGTCCCTTCCAACCCAAACCATTACAGGATTCTATAGAAAACCGCAAAATCAGAAGAGTTGAGGTTGGAAGGGACCTTTAAAGGTCATTATGTCCAAACCTCCTCCTCAAACAGATTAGTCCTAGAGAGAGTTGAGCAGGGCTAAATATTCCCTCTTTGTGTGAGCAGGAGCTCCTGGTAGGTGCAACCCCATGGGACTTATCAAACTGCTTCTTTTTGATGGAATATTCATAAGAAACACAAAGAGATTGAAAGTAGACAAAACTAACACTGTCTTAGTTTCATAAGACCTAGGAGTGACTGCAGAAACCACCAAAAGCCAACAAGGCACTCTTTGAGCTTGGCTTTCCCTTGAGAAGATGTATAGACACACACCACTAATAAATGCTCTGTACTGGTCAATCAGAAAGTTACTACTAAAATGGAAAGACAAATAAGCCAATATTTCCTCATAAGTGTTTGAAAGGATCTCAGAAGCTGAGGTGATGGCATAGCAAAAATCTTAAAAGAGGCTGATTTATTCAGCATTTATTTCTTGTCTGTAAGAGACAAAATATCTTTGAAATAAAGATAGTTGGTTTTCTATAATAAATAAGCTTGAAGAGATCATTCTACCTAATTAAATAATGACGTAAATCCTTATTTATGGGTGATGATATGATTCTATTCTGGATTCTGGTCAAAATGATTGAAACATTTCTCAAACTTTGAGTCATAACATCAGCATTTGGGGAATATATTACTTAAAAATTTTCTGTGTTTCTTAGTCAGAATATTACATGAGTGTTTAAAATTCTGCTGGAAAGCCAAATTTTTTAGATGACATCTGTGTTTACAGACCCTTTAAAGTCTGTGGGATAACCAACAGATTTTAGCCCTCCTCAAATGAGAGTATCAGGAGCAGGCTAAAGGATAGGCTGCTGGCTCTGCAGCACATCATGCAATGAACTTACTCCTGCGCCTAATGAAATGCCAAACCAAAATGACACCTGGAGACTTTAATAATTTCTGTTAGAACTAATGAGGAAAGAGTAAATTTAAACTCTGGCTTTCTATTTACTTGTGTTTGTAGAAATTAGAGGCCTTGGGGTATTTTCATCTATGAATTCAGAATATTGTTTCACTGTTGCTGAAAATTTCCTTTTAAAATGGTATTTCAATACTGAAATTACATTTTCAGATGTCAAAATAACAACACTGTCACAGTATTTCTTGTTTTTTAGGACTAAAGTCCTTCCTGCTTAAGTTTCAAATGAAACCACACCCTAATATCTTGATATACCAGCACAATATGCAAGTCAAATAGAAGTGCTATGGATTTGCCACGTAACTTTCACAGTTCCATCAGCCACTTGCCCCAGGTGTCACTTCATGTGTATTCATGTGATGTACCACAACAGCCATACAAAGAGCAGTAGGGATTTCTTACAAACACTGAGCATTTTTTCATTATTTTGTAGTCAATAAATATAAATATACAGCCCAGGGTAGTTCTTTTTCCCAAGAAAAGAAATATAGTGTACATTATTATGAGACTCTCTGCATTAATGTCATGAATTGACCCCTTTTGCAGGACAGCACTTTCTTGCTGATTGAAAATCCCTGGAAGAGTAGCACATTTTTATGGGTTTCAACCCAGGAACTTGCTCAAAGTCACAGCTTTAGAATAAATGCATACTTCTTTCATGAAGGCAGGGTTGCAGGTGTTGGTGTTCATCTCTCTCTTTATCATTACCTAGACTACAAGTGAAAAAACTATTCATATTCTTGTTTCAAAGTGCAGACAAAGGTTCTGCCCTGGGTGACCCAACATTTAGTAAGGCTCGTGAATCTCACAAAGAGAAAAGAAAAATGGAAAATTTCTTCCAGTCAGAAAACAAAAGGGAATATTAAAGGCTTGACAATAGATGATTAAAAGGTTACCTAAATCTTTCCTATTCAATGATAGGGTTCCTTTTATGGCATTCTTTTTATAAAAACTATAAAAGTGTATTTCATCAGATTTTAGTAATTAAATCTCTCATTGTAGGGTGCCCAATCATACATTAGAAGCTCTTTCTACAACATGAAGAAAATTATCCTGTAAGCTCTTTGAGTGGAGTTTTTTCAGTCACAAATAGAATGTAAATAACATGCCTTGATAATTAAGAAACCTAGACTCAGATTTCTAATATCATTATTATAATTCAAATTCCGAGAAGGATATTCAATGTCCTACACCTCAATGAAGAATGTCAAAGGATCAGCCCTTAAGCTGACAAATAGACTGACAAGTGTTTAAAATCTAGGCCCCATTAAAAATACCATCTGACACATCAGCATTAAGAATGCTAAAATTACCTTTTTTAAAAAAAGTAAATAGAATTCCAACTTAAACAAAAAAGTAAACAATAGACAATTAACTTATGCAAATGAGTGACCATGGTATATGGGATACTTTGCATTCTACCCAGAAAAATTACAAGTTTTAAACTATAGACAATAACCTGTATCTATTTAAAGTATAAACTATAGCTTGTATTTATGTTTAAACATAGGTTTAAATGTATTGCATTGAACAATGGCCTCTTTTTAATCAAAATAAACCTTCATTGGGACAATTCAGATACTGCAAAGTTCTGCTGAAGGAATGTGCACTGTACTGAGTGATCCGGGCACACCCCCTGAGAACAAGCTGCTGAAAACAGGGCACTGCTCCTGTTCATCTGACACTGCCTAAAGCAACATCATCCCTGCACTTCCTGTGCTGCTTGCAGCATTTGAAACCACCCAGCCTCTTCCAAAGGAATCCCTGTGCTGCTGCGAATTCCAACGCAAAGTACACAAACACCTGTTGCATCAGAGTCTCCAGTATTCAAAACCTTTTCTATTCAGCTGTAGCCAACACTTCCATAGGGGGCAAACTTGATGCACATTAAAGCATACCTGCTCACAAATTTCTTCTCTTTACTCTGTCTTCTTCTATGTTGCTTTTCTCTCTCTCTTTTTTTTTTTTTTTTTTTTTTTGCTAAATATCACCAGGTATGCGTGTACAAATAGAAAGCATTCTCATACCATCAAATTATCTACAGCTTCTATAGGAAGTACCATATCAAGCATTAACTACCAGAACTTTTATTAAGGAGATTTAGTCCTTCCTCTGGCTGTAAAACTGTACTGATAAGACAAGCCTGACTTTTCAATCGTCTTTATTTTTGTATTCTAAGTGAAATAGATTAAGCTCTGAACAGATAGTGGCTCATACAGAAAGCACTGAACTGTTGAAAAAATTACTTTACTAAAATATTAGACATAATATTGCCCTGCAAAAAAAGACCATCAATAAAAAGCAATATTCAGAATGACGTAAAGGAGTCAGGCTTGGAGACATTTTTAAAAATTAAGACTTATTGCATTAAAAGCTGTATTTTTATGTTGCTAATCAGATCTGTACTGGAGGTTGATGGTAAAGTACTGCATAATGATTTTTTCCCCCACAAGTCTTGTTTTGATGTTATTGTTTAATACATTTGAATAAAACTTTCTTTTTCTTTTCTGTTCGCATTAACTAGGTAGGCTTTTGGCAAGGGTGCTCCTTCTCTCAGGGCAAGAGGGAAAAAAAGCCTCTTTTGATGACATTTCCAGTGTCTCCAGGCTACCACAATTCCAGCAGGGATTGCGCTCCAAGGGTGCCCTCTGTCTTTGCTCGAGAGGAGAGTTTAGCTGACTACCTTGGACTTAACTCCAGCTACTCTGCATGTAAACAGCTTCATTTGTCTGTGTTTACTGGTGTTGCACCCAGGAACAGCAAGGGCTGCAGTGCATAAACTGCTCCTGCTCAGGCTGACAGATCCTTCAGGATCTTTCCAGACATGCTGGTCTTCACCTTCTTGTCTGGAGAATGCCAGCTGTGACAAAGTATGCAAATTTAATTTAATGCTTTAATGGTTTGTGTCATATTCATTAGGGAGCATGCTTTTTTTTTTTTTTAATTAACTTTGCAAAAGATGACTTCTGACCACTTTGAAGTTGAACACGTGTTTGCAATTCATAAACATGCCAAACTCAATACCCTGCTCTTTCTGCTGACAGTTTTTAGACATTACTGTCCTACAGCAGATGGCTGAAGAACCTAATAAAGTGATGCTGTACAAAAATAAGCTTGGACTTGGAGTTTTCACAAAAAAAACCCCAAAAAAAACCCAAAACAAGCCAAAACAAAACAAGCAAACAAACCCTTCCCAAAAAACAAAACAAAAAACAAAACAAAAAAAACCCCCCAAAACAAAAACCCAACTACAGAGCCAACTATCTAATACACAGATATAGTTCCTGCAAAGAATTTAATGGGCTTGTAACATACTATCAAAAAGTCCTTCACTGCATCAACAACCTCTCTGGGCAAGGAAAGCTGCAACAACAGTAAACTCAGATGGCTTTTACTGAGCCTTGTCCCTTCGTGACCTGGGCACTGATAGAAAATTCCATCTCTTCTTGTTCTCAAGTATTTCCTTTCAGGTTCCTCCTGTTGAACACTTCCTCCACGGCCCTGAGTCATTCTGTGTGCCCTCACTCTGACTGCTTTCTTCACACTTCTCTACACTTCAGCTAGGGACAAAAGACAAGCCTGGGCAGAGAGTTTACTTGAGAACATTTATAGAGGTCTCCTTAGAAAAAGGTTAAAAATGCACTGATGGCTTCATAGAAATCTAAAGGAAACTCCAACTGAATCAGCTTCCTCAAGTCTGGCTTTACTGAAAGTCTGGTACTTTGGGGTTTTCTGTTTGGTGGGTTTGGATTATTTTTCATCTGTTTTTCATCTTTCAATTATTTCAAAATCAGAATCACAATTCTAACTTAAAACACCACTAAAAGTGCAATTAAGCAGGCACTGTGGTTGATTTCCTTGTGGCTTTACACCAAAAAAAGCATATCCATGTTTTGGCAATATGATTCTTGGGTGTTATTTTTCAGTTTTTCTTAATGCAATCACTGTGGCAAATTGCTGACTTTGTTTATTAAGTCAGAACAAATAGTTGTCCTCTTTCCTGAAATTCTTAATTACAGCACAGACAGAAATCCTGAACTGGATTTTGATTTAATTGTTGAGATGTTTGGTTTGGTTTTTTGGTTTTGTTTTTTAATTATTATTATTATTTTGAACTTCAGATCTGAGTAAATGCACCAATACTGTATGTTAGTTCAGCCTAGGGCTGAATTCTACAAAAAACACCACTAAGAAGCAAAGACAAGAAGATTGAAAATTTAGAAAGGGACAGGATGTCATGGTGACACCACTACAGCTTTAATGCAGAACTCACTGAGGACAGTATTTGTGGCTGGGCAAGCTACACTTGACACACAGAATGACATTAGCCTTTACAGTAAATATTGACAGATTATTCCTGAGCACTCTATGTGTGCATAATGAAAACTCTTCTAACCTCTGAGAAGAAGAATAATTAAAATCACTTCTGCATGAATAACACTTATTTAAAAACCCGACCAAATCTTTACATTTTCCTTGCATGTGTGATTTGAGTTGGCTCTTCTCTGAGCCAATAAAATTTCAGCTTTTAGCTTAAACCAAATTCTAATCAAGTCATAGCTGGCATTTTTATTGCTGCAGTTTGCCTGACTGCATGTTTGTTTATGGGAAGTGGTATTGTTTAACTCACATGTCAAATACAGAAATCCGCCGAAATTTACCAGAGTCTAGCAACAAAACTCACAATCTGCTTTGGAACAATATATACATATTAACTAAGGAAATTTGGGAATACATTACCTAAGACAAATGAGCAGTTACTTCATTTTTTTTTATGTTCCCATTGATGGGGGAACAGAGAAGCCTAAATGCCTGTATTCCCAAACTGTATGAAATTAAATGGTACATGTATGTGCAGTGAAGTAAGACAGCATCTAAATATTTAAGATTGCATAACAAAGTGTTTCATACCCCTTGTTCTCACAAAATTCTAGATTTGTTTTAGTCAGGAGTTTGTCTCCTAGCTGTAAATTGGTGCATTTATCTATAAGAAAAGAACACAAGCTCATTCCATTGCACTTCCCAAACACATTTTCACAAACACTCTGTATCCTTATTTGCTGGAGTACTTGTGTAAGTACATAAATATGAATATTAACTGAAGAGGGAGATGATAGAAAAACACAGACTTTTCTATTTAGTTTTTATTTCATGTGAGATAATACCATCTTATGAGTTTCCAGTGGTACAAACAACAGCTCTGTGTTTTGCATTGTTTTGTAAACACAAAGCATCACAGTGAAGGACTTGGGTCAAAGATATCAGACAGAGAGAAATCCTAGAAATTAGTCTTAATTAGCTCCATGCCCTTACAGAGGCAAGAGCAATGGCTACAGGAAGGAAGAAATGGGTACAGGCTGGGCTTAAACGAGAGCCTAAATGACCTCCCTGAGATATCCCTCAGCCTAAGAAAACATCATGGTAAGATTTCTTCTAACACTGCAGATAATTCTAAGAGTGATAAATGAAGACAGCAGTAGGTTTGTGAATTCACTGAGTAAACTGAGCCTTGAATTTGCCTGTGCAAAATGGTTTCTTTAATCTTAGATTAATGAGTAACAAACATGAAGTCAAGGCTTGTAATCAATTGCAGCAGCTTCCTAGCAGTTACCCACAGATTAGGCTTAAAGGTCTTATTTCTGCTGTCAGACATTCAACTTCTTTAGAGAGACAAGAACATTGCTAGATTTGAAAGAGAACAAAGGAAAAGCAAAAACATACTAGAGGAACCACTCAGTTGACATTTCAATAAATTCCAGGTGTTTCATACTAAATACCAAAAATGCAATATGAATATAATGTAAAACGAGAATTACCACAAAGGAAATCAATAACAGCAAAGATGCCTCAAAAAGACTGAAGTAGAAGTAATGGTGAAATAAAACACAGTAATATGATTAATAGAAACACCCTGAAGGACCAAAACTAATATTAATATTCTTCTCTTGCATTTGTTTAGGTTTTGTCTTGAGGGTAAATGAAAAATTGTGGACAATATTCTGCACAAAAATAAACTAAGAGGAATTAACATACTCTAGTGCTTTACAGAACCTGTGGAATTATTTCCCTTTTTTAAAATTTAACTTAATTCTCAATGCTTAATGAATATAGGCATCAAAGGATTTTTTCCCTATTTCTTAGAGCATTCTTCAGTACTCAAGTCTTCAAATTACAGCAATACAATGAATAAACATTTTAATCACTTTTACTTCTTTTTTTTTTTCAGCTTTAAAATACTATCTTAGCTGTACTACTGCCAAGAAATACAAGCCATCTTCCATTTCTTCTTCTTTCAGGAGAATAAACAGGTAGCCCACTCCTTACTGTTTTCTTATTTCCTGTTTCCATAACATCCTTTCAGCAGAAGAAGTTTTCCAGGAACAAGCTTGTTCCTAACCAGCTCAAACATAACTAAACCCTGCTCCTAATGAGGATCAAATATAACTCAACCTTTCCACATGTCAGGCAAAGCATTTTTACTATGGCAGCAATATTCCTATTGACCACTCCGAAAGATCACAGTAGTAAATTTTGAGGAGTAGAGGCTCTTTCAGGATAGTTTGTATGAGATGTAATTTTAATTTTGTTTCTGATATATGTATGAATTAGAGTGAAGAAAAAAATGAAAGCTTTGTCTAGAACTTGGCCTGGACATTCCCTCCTGCTCTCAGAGTTGTGTTTTCAAGGGCAAAAAAAAAAAAAAAAAAAAAAAAAAAAAAAAGGATGTAGACAAAAAACTTGGCATAATTTGGGCCAGCTTTTTCACCCAAAACAACTACTGTGGGTTTTGTGTCTCTCACAAGGCTCTCAGGAAAAGGCTGAGTCTCAGTTATTAGAACAAACAGTTGCATTCTTCTACAACCCAGGAATCTACAAATCCTTGGCCCACTCTCAGTTGTGAAAACCCAGTTTCCTTAACACAGCACCAAACTTGCACACAAAGAGGTACCTCAGCCAACAGGCTCTTTCAGGAAATATTTTATTGCTGCAAGCATGCATCAAAATGGCATTAAAATTCAGCAGAAGTTAGATGACTAATTCCTATCAGAACTCTGGAAAATTCCAATTAATGAGCTCGGGAACATAGAGGCTAATAAGTGAAAATGTAGTTATTTTTAATTAAAAGGCACAGTGCTAATAAGGACCGTGAGCATCACAAAGTGCATGCAAAGCAGACATCAACAAAGCAGAACCGGTCCACATAACTCCTGTGGAGTGGCACAGTGGCCATTTCCTTGAATCCTTTTCATCAGCACTTGACTGCTTGTTTGTTCCAGCAAATTACATTTTGTTAGAAAATATCAGTTTCACTCGGTGGGAATGACAAAAGATCAATAAAGTCACAAACACGGGGAATGTATAATCAGCTCCTTCAGAGCTGGGAATATGGACAGTGTGTATGACAGATTGTTCCCGTGCTGCTGCAGAATATTGTGACATGCTCCACAGTACAGCTTTTGCACTTCCCAGCTTCCTTGAAATGGGGGAAATTGGACCACTTCTGGAAGATTTGTAAAAACTTCTGTATTGAGGTTTGCAGATTAAATAGACAGGGAATGGTCACAAAACTCTCTGCTTTTTCTGTTTTTGCTCTGCAGTGCCCGATGTGAAAACAGACCAGCTGAAACGTGTCCAACAAATTGAAACCAAAATCAGACTGAGATGAACAAATGAAAGAACCCTGCTTGAACTGTAGGGAGTGTATTTTTGAAAACATCAGAAGTTATGCCTGTGTATCTCAGAGTGAAATATTGTGACAATCTCCTGCAATGATTTTGGCAAGTAAAGCAGAGGGCTGGCTATAAAATACAGCATAAAGGCACAATACTCAAGACACCTAATCTATCAGTCTTGGTCCTCTCTTCGATTAATCTCTTTAGTACACTGTATATTTACATGCCTTCGAGTTGTTTCAGCTAAGCACAGTCTCATTTAAGAATAATTTATCCAAATCAGAACTTGCATTGTGTTTATCTCTATTATTTATCCTTGCAGTTCCAGCCATGACCCACACATGAAGATTCTCAGATGCTTTTGAATTTACCAAGCTTTTAACTACATCCACATTTAGATTTGTAAGTAGAACAAAGAACAGAACTTTATTTCTCTAGCCCATGGAAGATATATTAAAATAAAATATCCAATGAGTTTGTCCATGGTTTGAGGAAAAAAATTCTGAGATTGTAAATAAACTTTAATTTTATAAAAGTGATATATTTTAATGCTCCTATAAATATAGCTCTAATCCATTAATGTGCAACATTTTGGGCATGTCAGGCAACAAGCTGTGTATTTAATGACATTAATTTTACCAATTCAATAAGGGCTCTCTTGCAAGCATTCAAATGTTCCTCTGAAAACAGCATGTAAATCTCTATAAAATTATATTTCATAGTAGGAAAAAATACTAGAAACTGCAATACAGGCTTGAATAGCTTGTCTGAGAAACCATCCTTTAATAAAAGATGCACATGTAATTTTAAAGCAGCCAAGCCAAATTTGAGTTAACTGAATCTCTTCAACATTTTGCTTTCCTGACAAGGCATTCCTGCCCATAAACTAAAAATAAAATTGGTTTTATTCTTAACCAACTATATTATACACTCCCATGAATTATTTATGTTAAGGATTTTTATTCCCTTTTGAGTTTTTCCCAAAAAATTGGGAAAAAAGTACACTAAAACCCTGGGAGTCAAACAGAAGCCAGAGGTTATACATCAGGTAAAGGAAAAGAATAACTATTTTCAAAATTTTTTCTGAGACCTCTATGATGTATCTACACACACAAACTACTGGGCAAGCCTTTTCTAGAGGATGGTCCCACCCCTTCAGGATGGAGTCAGCCCAGTGACAGAACACTCTAATTAAAGGGATTACTACTAATATTATCATCATTATTACCTTCTGTATATCACTGTAAAACACCTGGGTATTCTCTGGTTAGTACACAAGCAAAAGAGTATTGCAGTCTTTGTGCATGGATAAAAGCACACATGCATTAATGAGGTGAATTACAGAGAGACTTCACCACAACCACACTGCAGATCACCCCTGAGCCTCCTAAGGACAAAGCCCAAGGACTCTGTGGGTGGCTGGTCACTCACAGGTGTCCCCTGGAACCTGCTGCAAGTGGCAATTGCCTGGTCCAGGGAGGGAGAAGTACCATAATCCTGCAGCTATGTCTGCTGCAACTATAACTGTAGAAAAGGCTATTTTAATGGAAATATGGGAAAAAATACATGGCAATAGCTAGAGCTGATGATAGTTTTGGGAGACTTGCAGGTCCAGGAAGAACAATTTGCTAAATTAGGTCCCGAGTACCTTGTAAAAGAGGAGGAAAATTGAGGGGTTTGTACTTTTTTCTTTCTTAAAGCCATAGGAATTCATATGCTGGAGATTGCTCCTAAAGGGATCAGAGCATGCTATAGAATAGGAATTATCAAATTATAGATTTCAACTTTCCAGAGGCAGAGTCAATCTCTAAGGTGTCAACACACTTTACAACCTCCTGGGGTCTTTAGACGGCAGCACAGCATATTAACAATCTGCTTGTCTCTTTTCCTCATAGGCAACAAATCTGCTTTCACTTTCCTCAAACAGGGTTAAGACTAAAGCAATTACAAGAGCTGCATCACTTAATTTTGATGAGCTCTTCCATCAGGCTTCACAGGACTTCATGTGCTTGGGAGCTGTGATTCCTGAAGGTATGGGGCAGGAGGTTTGCTAACAAAACAACAGCTGCATCTCACTACTTGGGTTAAACACCTGAGCAGCACAGATGCTAAAGATGATTTGAGGCAAACCAGTGATTCTGGAGGCTCTGTAGGATTGTGCTGAAGCCTAGCACAAAGGAATACACTGTGGCTGTCCTGGATAATTCTGAAATTCATAACACAAAGTTCTGAATGAAAAAAAAAATTCTAGCATTTTTAAACCCAAATGCTTATACTCGGTGTACATAACCAGCAACAGTCTTTTGAAACAACATTTGGGTAAACTTGTAACTATGAATGGAAAAGTGCTGTTAAAACATGGTGAAAAAAGCACCAGAGACCACAAACCCCCTCCCAGCTGGTGGCTTTCACATGTAGAACTTGTTAACTACAACTGACACATATGCTGCTGCCTTTGTTCCTTTCCTGTCTCATTTTTCCACAGGAGGATGCTGATGGAGAAGAGGAAGAATAAGCTGTTGGTTTTACAGCTCCTTGCAGCAAAATTGAATCAGTAATAAGAGTCTGCACTGGAGACAGAACAGATAGAACTCCTACTGCCACCTTCCAAAGAACCCAACCATTTCCAGCCCCTGGGAGATATGGCAGGGAAGATCGTGGTGGTCTTTGGGTCCCAGGATGAGGGAAGAGATGAGAATCTGACTCCATCTTTCTCAGAAGGCTGATTTATTATTTTATGATGTTATGTTATATTCTATTAAAAATGCTATACTAAAACTATACTAAAGAAATAGAAGAGAAAGAATGCATCAGAAGGCTAGACAAGAGTGAAGAAGAATGAATAACACAAACTCATGACTGCTCAGAGCCTCGACACAGCTGGCTGCGATTGGTCATTAAGAAAAAACAATTCACATGCTGGATAAACAATTCTCCAAATCACACTCCAAAGCAGCACAACATGGAGAAGCTGAAGCTTCTCAGCTTCCCCGGAGAAAAAATCCTGGCAAAAGGATTTTTCATAAAATATCACAGTGACAGAAGATGGGGGCAAAGAAAATGGCAAGTTCAGTTCTTGCTTAGGAACTGCCAAATTGCTCCAAATATAGCTCTTGAAAAGTAATCTGGAAGGAATTTTCCTGTAATAGTGACTCATGTTTTTATGAAATTGTTTTTACAAATCTGATTTCCAAGATGGTCTTAAAAGTAACTATAAGTCTTAGTGTTATTTGGTGCTGCAGGAACAAACACAGAAGATACCATGGAAAAAATTAAATTGAATTAATGAATGCAAAAGCAATTATCAAGATGCAATGAAGCCACCCTTCCTTCTCCCACTAGCACTGCTGTGCATAAGCAGGTGAGTATTTAATGTGCTGAAGCTCTGGAGAGTTTACCCTGCACTGCTGTATTTCCTGACTGACTTATACCTTCTGAAATACAGACAGGCCTTTTTATTGCCTTCATTTCCAAAGGAAGGCTCAGATGTGTTATCTCTGATAGTTACTCAGTCCTATTCAAGTCACATCTGTGTCACTGCTGAGGCACCTCTTACACTCAACACTCAATGTCTCTGCACTGTTATATTCCTGAGGTGCGTGGGGATAGAGAGGACAGCTATCAGTAAGAGAAGTCACAAGGTGAGTGGATAGTTCTGTTCTTGCTGTTAGACTCACACCAGAGCTGGACTTCTTCCTCTGCATTTCCGCCCCTGTGTGGAATCTACAGTTCACTGAACTACAATTAGTTACCAAAGGAGAGAAGCATTTCGGCTGGAAAAGGCTTTTAAGATTACCAAGTCCATTCACTTTTTGCTCATCTTCCAGAAATTTAAATACATACAGTTCTAAAAACTGTGTGTAAAATTGCTGAGAGAAAACATTATTGCCCTCTCAACTGAGCAGGAAAGAAACTTGACCATAACTAAACAGTTTCTCCAGGCAATCATGGGTATCTTCTGCCATGTGCTAATGATGGCAGCCTTTACATCACTTTCCTACAGAAAGATTGAGATAGTATTCCTTATTCTTCCTTAGGAAACCTGAGACAGAAGAGAGAAAATGGAAAAGAGAAAACAAAAGGTAAGTGTTTTTCATGGCCTACAAACAAGTCCCTGCCTCTCACAGCAGAGCAGTTCACCCTGTGCTACTTCCATTCCTTCTCAGCTTCCTTCTCCTTTACACAGGAATGACAAACTCCTGCTCTACCCCACCAGTCTGATTTACTCAATCCAGCTAGGAAATGCAGATAAACTCTAAGCTCTATTCCTTCTCAATCACTCTACGCATGCTGAGTTTGGGGAGGAAGATGATTTGTGGGCAGCATTGCACACAACAATCCTCAACCAACACATATTTCTACACCTGAATTTTTATATAGCAAGGGAAATTCATATTTACTCCCTTCTCACTTCTTGCCTGAATCCAAGATTCAGTGCTTTTCATGTCACAGAGAGATGGGAATGTTTCATAAACAAAGTTCAAGCCTGTGAAAATCAGAAAAGCATGGCATAAACAAATAAATGTACCATAGATTTAGCTTCTTATCTCTTCATTTTCTGCATTAACTTTTGCATCCTTATCCTGAAGACCACGGTTTTTTTTCAAGCTCTAAGTCTCTCTAAACTTGTTTGGTACCAAAATAAGATATACAAAAAGCTCCTGGCTACTGATACCACATCTGTGTTCATTCCTCCATTACAAGCTGCCTGTTTTACCTACACCCTTTTTTGTCCAAGATGGGTCAGAACAACTCATTCCATAACCCCTTGCAAGGGTGCAATCTCATGTCCCCATCTCATCTGAGGTTCTCAAATTTTGGCATCTTTAAATTCCCTTCAGCTGCCTTTTTTTTTTTTTTTTTCTCTTGGCTTCTGTTTTTTTAATGAAAAGTTTGATCAAACTAGAAGGCAATCTCATGAAAGTGTCATGGGATAACAGAATAAATTCTTGCCCTATTTTAATTAGAACGTGAATCCTACTGAGTTTAATTAAATCTTCTTATGAATTTGACAATAAGGACAACCTGACAAAAAATACCCTTTTTTTGTTTGTTTTCCAGGAAAAGCTGTCACGGTCCATTTGCATCTCAGATTCACATGACAATGTACTCTGTGATTTAAACTTTGTTTCACTAATACAACAAACAAACCTGACGCACCAGAGCTCAACCCCCTTTGGTCCAGACTGTCTCACACATGAATTCCCTTATCACCATTCCACTCTTGAGGTCAGCCACAGCCTGGGAAGGGGTGAGGCAACAGCTACACCAGCTCAGGGTTTTCTGGGGCTACAACATTTACTAGAATAGGACATGTACTGGAATAGAATATTCACATTTGCTAGAATAGGAGAATATTTACTAGAATAGTTGTATTTATAATTTTATTAGAGAGAGCAACGATTATCTTCTCATATTTAATTCCTACTACTTAGTAATTTTCATGTTAAAATGTATGATTTTATGGTTTAATTTTTTTTTCCCCACAGCACTCTAATAAAATTCTCCTGTTTCCAAACATAATTAAATGTCATAGATGCAGCCAATTTAGAAATATTCTAAATGTAAGAACCTTTATAACACTCTATATTATATCCTTATTGAAATTTCATGATTCATAGCAGTAATAATTTATTTACCTGCATTTTTTCAATATGTTGATTAACAGTGAGCTAAATTTGTAGCTTCATAAACAGGAGTACAGTAATGTGTATACTAGACATGAAAAATAATTGTTATATTAATCTTTTTACCTTAGAAATATGGCAAAACATGAGACATTATATTTATGCTTCCCCAATCCAACTATTAAATAAAAAATATTGTTTTAATTTGAATTCCATTTAAAAAAAATATCCTGCCATCCCTCCTGCAATTCCTCTCAATTAGTACCCTCACTAATGGATTTAGCAGTCCCTTAAAAGCAATTAAAAGGGGAAGTGTTACAGAAACAACTGTTTTCATTTGTAAGGCATTAGAATGGATCTGAAATTTTCCTATAAACAATAGTTGGCAAAAAGAATCCTCTTAAGTATAACAGAACTGGAGCAAGCAATGGGAGTGATAATACAGCACTAACCATATTCCTGTCTCAAACAGGAAGAAACTTTAAGGAATAGTAGAGGTGGAAAGTAATAAGAACTTCTTTTGGAAAGATGTTTCTAATAAGAAACTCTGAGTATTCTAATTCAACTTCTATGAGTATTTAAGTCACTTAATAATGTGCTTCCTATTCTTGCTTCGTTGATCTAGAGAAAGAAATTATATAAAATATTTAATATTTGGGGAGGGGGTCAGCCTACTTATTTGATTTATACAGCATAGCAATATAAATTAAACCAGTAAACCTCTCGACAAATTCAGATGCAAATTTAATGAATCATAGCTAAATATTTGTTGTCCTTTTAAATGTTTTGTGTACATCACACACAATTTTCCTACACCTTTTTCCTCTGTTGATGAGCTTCTTGTTTGGTAGATTATGAAAAGTAGATGTAGGGGAAATTAGGGAAAGAAAGCAAGAAAGGTACTACTACTGTTTTCTTCTTTTAAAAACAGAGATTAATGCAAACCAACAAACACAATTTAAAAACCCAAAACAAATAAACCACAAAGCAAAGCAAAACCAGAAGTCATGTCCTCATTTCAGCAGAGGCAGGAATACCAAACCACTCTTCAGCTGAATCAGACTTAGGGGCTGCCTTGGATTGAAAACACTGATCCACTGTGGCAAGATGCTGAACGAAGCTTTCTCTGCAGCATGCACCCAGTGCCAGTGGGCTGGCTCCAGCTCCAGCCCCTCCTGAGCAACCCCTGGGGCAGTGGCCCATCCTCCAAAGCAACCTGGCAACAACTCAGTGCAAAACACACTTCTGACCTAATCCTTCTGAAATGAAATCTCAGAGCAAAAAGAAATAATTTCCATATGTGTTTTAAACAGCTCAAGTTAAACCCAGCATTATGGCACATAACACAGAGCTGTAGGGTTTTAGCCTAGGTCAACAAAACCCCACCATGATTCAGGGTGTGAGCAGCACAGATCTAGCACCACAGACTAGTCCAGTGTAAATTCTGATCCTCTGGGTGCTGCTCCAGTTATCTCTCTTACAAATCCTCATATTGCACATATCCTAGACAGCCATTTCCTTCGTATCAGATATTTTATAGCCTCACATCTCCATGTATCCAAACATCCAGGCCATCCCTGCTTCTGCCAGGGTTCCTCTCCTGTGCTGTGGGGCAGCAATGCAGCCATTTCTCAGCTGTACAGCTCCAGCCCAAGCCCTGAGTCCAGCTCCCTGACCAAGCCACTGCAGCATCAGCCCTGCTGCTCCATTTTCTGTGCAGGGACTCCGACTCACTGCATCCCTGAACAAATCCACTGCTACTGCCACTGCTATGTGCTCCTCTTTCTCCCCCTTGCCAGCATGAAGTGAAGATACTGTGGAAGGCCTGCCAAGCTGCTCAGTATTATGTGTGTATATATATACATAAAAAAAGTGATTTATTATTAGTTTAGGGAGTCTGAAGACCACATCTTCCACCTTCAGATAAAGCTGTGCTGCCAAACCACAGAGCATTTTCTAATTTGCTGTGCAGTTAGGACTTGTTTGGACACACAATATGTTTAATAAACACCAGGAGACATCATAATGACCAGAATTAAGGCAAGAGATATTCCAAATAACCGTGATTTTTGAAGGAGAAAATTATAAGGATACTTGAGGAAATTGTATGCTAAATTTCAAATATAACATATGGGCTTGGTGTTTAAACCCTTTAATGAGCTCCTAGCAGTGTTCAGACTCAGAAGACCTTGCTAATTCCATTTTGTGGCTCTAAGAACCAGTGATGACAGAGACCACTTGGAGTGAGTTCCAAGAAAAAAATATTTCCCTGGCCCATAATATATTTATATTTTTATTAGCAAAACTCCCTCTTGCAAACATAATTCATAATCCTAATTTTAAAAAAAATAATTTCAGGACATTTACAAATATTTCAGCAACACAAACTGTGAATTCCTCCCCAAAAAGTAACAAAGACATATGAGCTGCTGAGGAAAACAAAGGTAAATGGAACTGAGAGTAATGAACTTAACTGAAAAGGGAAAAATATTCATTCAGGGAAGTGAAATGATGGAATATAAATACATGGAACAAAACCTGTGGAACATAGGGAGAGCTATGTAACAAAGTACATAAATCAAGATCAGAACATGTAAATCAGGTAGGAGGAAATAAGGTGGAAATGAGGAAAAATATTCTAATATAATAAAAATACATTTTGAAATACATGACAGGTAGTAGGAAAAAAAGCCATTTAGCTACTTTAGTTTGTGGAAAGGACTATATGCTGGGAAGTTTGCTGATGAATGGTCAGAACCCACGAAAGAACTGTGCCAGCTGTCATGGCCTGACTGCTGTGCTTCCCAACAGGGAGAGCATTGTCCTCTGCAAAGATCCCCAAGTATTGATTTCTGAGAGAAATAAAAGGCATTTTCTCAGGTAAGCACCTCATAATTCAGCATAAAACAGAAAACTGCGCTCTGAAAACAGCTCCACTGTTTCCTCAGAACTGTGAATTCTGTGCTGGTTTAAAGTGGTTTGGATTTAGGCAAACGTGTAGAGCAAGGCAGGAAATAAGGAAACAGACCCTGTGAGAGCAAGAAATCATCCAGATAGATCAATTCACTTATGGTGCCTCAGTTTTGGGGTTTTATTGGTTAGTTTGAGGGGTTTTTTCCTAGCAGAGATGTGTCACCTAACCAATCAGCACTATCTCCATCTCCATCAGTGATACCTCAGGTCTCCAAGCCAAAGGTTTCGAGTCAGATTTGGGGAGTTTCAGGATGAACAAGTCAGAATTCAGTCTCTTCTACCTAATCCTACAACAAGTGTGGTCAGGAGTAACTTTGGGAGAGACCCATAAGGGATCCTGAGTACCTGAGCAGGAGCAGAATGAACCCCACAGCCCTGGAGCATCTGTCTTTGTGCAGCACAGCTGGAACCACTGTGCTGACCCACTGGACCTTCCTCCCAAAGCACACCACCTCACTTGCAGGGCAGGGAAGTAATTTCATTTGCTGTGCCTGACATTAGAATGTCCTGGCATCAGCTCTACTTAGCCTCCATGCTGACAGCTTGGTCTCAAGATAAGCACAGCTTAAAAGTAGACTTTATTAGAAGGCACCAAGGTTTTTTGGATGCTACAGTGCTTGTTATGATTTAGGATACATGGAATCCTTCCTCCTCCATGAATTTTTTCTCTTTTACAACTGGTCTCCTGGGTAACTTGAAGGAGGCAACTGGATGATTTCCAGAGTTACATTTCAACTCCAGGGTTTTGAATGGATATAGCAAATTATTTATAGAGTGACCTAAGAATGATTAAAACATAAAAATTACTTCATTAATCCTTTGTAAAAAAATTCTCTTGATGCTAGTTATCCTATCATTCACATACAAAAATCTCTTCAACAAACAAAACCAAGCTGAGATTCTGGCCTGAGGTGCAACATGGTTCTCATTTAAGAAATCATTACTCTTAATTTTGAAAAGCCCAAAGGCTATTAGGATATATCAGTGCACATGAATTGCAATATCATAAATTTCTGATATGCAAGCTACGGTATACAAAACACTGAAAAATTTCAGAGCAGCTCTTCATACAAAATATGGTCTACACTCATCCTTCTTATTCAACTTCTGTGTTAGCATGATTTGGAGTTCAGCTCAATCACAACATAAGCCTGATGGAATGTAATGACAACTCAGATTATATCTGGCAAATATCATTTGTATTCAAATCAGAAAAATGTATTCATGCTACTTTAGGAATCTGGCAACATAAGGACAGTGGCATTTGCAGTACTGTCCGTTTTTGAAAGACTTTGACTGCATTTATATAAGAAGAAGAGGATTCTGTATTCTTAGAAATTATGAACTAAATTACATTTTGTTTGCTTGTTGATAGGTTAGTTGAATTCACCTTTCCCTCCAGAAGCATTCTCCATCTTTAAGCTAACAACTACTTATTATCTATAATAGAACTATTGGCCACTGAGTATTTTCATACATATAACATCCAGCTGATAAACAAATTGGGTTTTTTTTCTTCAGAAGTTTTCCAAATAACATTTACCTTTAAAAAGGACACCCCACAAAAACACAGCAGGTCAAATAATTATTTTCCTGCTCCTTTTTTTAATCCAGAGCAATTCTAACACACTTACTGCAATTTTTGTGAGTTCACATCACAGTAATTGAAATCAGAATCTGGATAAGTTTTTCAAATACAACAGTTGTTTGTTCAGCTGGTCACACATTTGGAAGTAATTTCTAGTGCTTTAAAATCATGTCAAATGGATCCATCTCCCTCTCCCGCCTCTCACAGAATAAAATTAAATTTTCTGTAGCTCAGAAAATGTCCAATCCTGCAACATCCTGTGCATTTTCAGAGAAGTCATCCATGCCAATCTTGTAACAGTTGAATAGATTTTTCCCTACACTCACATAAACTAACTGATATACTTGTAGCAGCTACCACGCTTTGAAATTAGAACAGGACAAGAGCCATAATCTTATTTAGTTTACTCATTACAAGACTAATTTCTGGCATTATTCTCCAGAGTAAAACATGTCTGAAGAAAGCAGTCAAGGAATTCCCATGCATCTATTTAACATATTTGTAAAAAAAATTCTGTACAGGTTTTACACCTAGCCTGAAAATGCAGTGATGAAACACCCAGTGTGACTTATGCTGCTGAAAGTGCACCAGGGAGACATCAGTGGAAACCAAGATTGGAAAGAAAACACTTGCTCAGGAGGAAGTTAAACTGAAATGTGTGGCATACACCAGCAAAAGCTCAAAACCACCCCTGGCCACTGCCCTCCCAACTCCTTCCGTAAGGGATTTTCTCCTCTAAGTGGGATTAGCAGCTCATTTGCACTATTCTGCCCTTAAATCAGCCCCTAAAGAGGAACTCGGCACCAGAGAAGGCATCATGGCTTATTTCTCTGAAAGGTGCTTGGCAGTGGTTTTGTAGTTACCTAAGATAAAGGTCTGTGTACAACTCTGGGGCCAGCATGCTGCTTAAGGCCTGTTATGGTTTCACTGGAAGTCTTCTGGAAACAGCAGCAGGTTCTGCAACTGCCTTAAAGGTTTATATTAACATGAATGAACTGAAACATCATCCAATAGCCAAAAATCACAATAGTATGCAAAGGTAAACTGAGGAACTGTGAAACTAAAACATTAAGTTACTCATTGTAACTCACCCAGAGTTTGTAGAGCTGCATGTCCCCAGAACTTCTCACCATCACACAGAAGCTCATCCCTGCCCCAGGCACCTCACACCCAGTTTAGACAGGAGCCTGCAGCTGCCATCACACCACTGTTGCTGGTGTCCATGACCAGCCAGACCTGCTCCTCAGGTTGAGTGAGGAAGGATTTTATGTCCACTGGATGTCACAGCACTTGTTGCAGCTGAGATTGCCACGATGCACAGAGCATCATCAGACAATATCAGAGGGCTTCAAGCATTCACCCACACAGAGTGACATCCTGGCACTTCAGAAGGCTGCAAGCATCTGCCCTTCTTGTTCTTTAGCCCAACCTTTTATCCCCCTCTTGTCCATGCACTGCAGCTGTGTGCCCTCTGCTCCCTTTGGTGGTTGCTCAGTGCCCCTGGGCACTCCATGGCTCATTGCTGTCAGTGCTGCTCACCTGCCCTGCACAGCTGTGCCCACTGGGGATGAGGCTGGGCCCAGCCCCACTCCCAAATACCACCGTGTACCCACAACTGGAGGCCCCTGAGGGCTAACCTCCTTCCATAAATATCAGGTCAGGTCTGTTTAGCTGGATTTGATGGTCCATCAGGAACGTTGGAATCACTGCTCATGAGCCAGCCCTCCTTGCAAGCCCCTCAGCCAGCAGTTCACATGGCTGGTTACATCTGCTCATCCCAGCATCTTGAACCCAGGGGCAATACCCAGTGCCTGCCATCCCAGCAGGACACAGCTAAGTGCAGCAGATGTTTTGCATTGATTCATGCAGGTAAAGCTTAATCAGTTCAATATTATTTGTTCGACACTCCCATGCTGCTCACAAGATCTTTAGAGAATCTGTGCTCTCTCACAGCTGCAAAATTCTCAAATATTTCTTTTCTTGCCTATTTTACCCACTTGTACAGCATAACCAACAATTACACCTGAGAAAACAATGCTACATCACATTTTTTTCATTTCAGGCCAGTTTCAACCATCCCTTTCACTGTTTTTATGGGATCACTGCAATGGTGCAATTGCACAAAAGGTCTAGAAAGTTCTGCTCCTCCTCTCGTAACAGCCAGAAAATTCCATAATTCCCTCTTTGTGCATTTGGTGCAACAGACATATTAAAGACATAAAATGACAATGAAGTAACATTACAGACAATATCTCACACATAAGAGAAAAGAAAAACCAAAAGCTTATTGTTATTCACAATTGGTGGTCAGTTAAAAAAGAGTATCTGACAGCTCTGCCTGAAAACAGTACAGAAGCTGAAAACTTCAGTGATTCAAAATAAAGGCTTTGAAGTCAATGAAGTGCAGAGTCAGGATCTTATTCAGCAAGATGCAGGAATACACGCCTAACTTCAAACATCTAAGTAGGCCAGCTCAATTTATTTGCATTATGGCACCTTTATATAAAAATGCAAATGAGAATCAGATACATCTACTTCAAAGAGCATCTCCTGAAAGTGTACTCTGAAACCAGCTGGGTTCAGAACTGAATTACACACACTTTATGGCCATGTGAAATCCTAGCAAGGTACTGCCTTATACTTCAGTTCCAGACAAGGTTATTCTGTGTTATTTCTTTTAACCACTTCATTTGCACATTTCTGGACCTCTCAGAAGATCATAGGCTTCCACCTGAGTAACAAGTCAGCCTGAGTTAGAGGTGGTGTAATATGACATTACATTCCCCCAAAGATCTTGGCATGAGAAAAAGCCCCCAAACTAGTTAAATGCAAAAATGATATATGAATATGAATTATCAGATACTTCTGGTCTGGAAGGATGCAGACCTTTTAACGAGGCAGAATCTTTGCATTGTTCAAAAATTTAGAAAACAATAGCAACATGTAAAATATTATGAAGCAGAGCTCCAACTGGCAAAATCTCAATTTGTGGATCTGTGCAAGTACTGTCAGCTACAAACGTGTCTGTGTCAAACTGCAATGAAAAGGAAGATATTACTTCATTTACTAGAGGTTATGAATATTTGATAGAGACTGCTCTACTACCTTAATGAAATCCCTCAGGGACATAAAAATACAAAGTTAGCTCAGGGTGGTATCTCAGCAACGCGGTCAACTTAAACCTAAGGTGGTATTTGTTCCTCAGTGCAGAACATAAAATGAATTGTTCAGTACAAATAGTTTTATAAGTCAATGAAATTAGCTTGTAGACTGTTTTAAAAGGTTTTGGCAGTAAGATGAGTTTACTAATGCCAGTAACTTTGGGAGAGTGCAGCACTATACGAGTGCTGATGGCATTATATTTCCCTCCTTTGCCACTGGTGAGGTTCTAATGGGATTGTCTAATAAAGACATAAAATAACCTGATCTAGGAGTCTAGTCTGTGCTTCACAGGGTTTAGTAATTTCTCAAAAGTGTTGCAAGGACAGGCTAGATAATGGGAAAGTTAGAATAAATTAAGAGACAAAAATAAATTTGTGCAGCATGTAGACTGTGCACAACAGGCAGATAAGTTTGAAGGGAAGTCTGTTAACTGAAAAACTGCAGCTGCCTGCATGAACTCTCTCACTCTGCATCCTGTTCTGCTATTTTTATGGTGTTTTTTACAAATTTTACAAAACAAGAAATTGTTCAGATTATAGAGTTTTATACTTGAGTTTGAAACAATAATTTAAAATGACAACTACCTTTTTCTACCTTTCTATGCATTTTCAGTCTATAATTGAACAGATGTCTTAATTTCTTTGCTGCATCACTGTTTCCTATATGTATTTGTAAAAAACACTAAACAGTACAGATTTTTTAAAACCATCTTTTTCAGCTGGTCATTTCTCATACTCTACGTCAGGTTTTCCTCTTAGTCCTCTACTCATCTACTTTCTTATTCAGTCACAGTTTTCACTTATGTACCTCACTGGCACAATGTAAGGATGAGCCTCAGTCCTACAGACACTGAAATTATACCTTTCAAAAGACAAGGCTATTATTTATATTACTTTTTTGGGGCTTTGAAACATAGTTCAAGCTAACATATATTTTCACTGAATGAACATATTAAGAAGGTAAAAAGAGAATCATGTAATCATTACCCTCTCCGCCCAGAGAGAACACAAAAATATATGCAAGCCCCAAGAAATATTCCCAGAAGATTTTGGGGGATTGGCATTTAAAATAAATTTACTGTGCCTTCCAAAGATATAATTCTGTATTTAGCACACCACTGGCTGAAAAAGTACTTCAAGGCATTTTACATCCATCAGAGACCCACAACTTCACTGGTTTCATCACCTTACAAGTCCCCCCCAAAAATGGTATTGCCTCCCAGCCTTCAGATTTTTTGGAATGTATTCTGGAAAAGACAAGAACTTGAGTTTTTAAAGGAAAATGGGCAAATAACAGTTTTCCTAATTGGGATGCTAGATTTCTGTTGCGCATTTATGAAATATTATGAAATCTTTAGGAATTTGTTTTGATGCTTAACATGAAAGTTAAAATAATTGTAAATGTCACTACTTGTCTGTGTACTGAGAAACTATAACTACCTACTTCAGCAGTATCTGCATGTAATGATTTACCAATCCCTCTTCCTCTAATTTGAACTATTTTCTTCATTCAGCTAGTGCACATTTTTTGCCCCCCAGTCTCAATCTTCTTCATGCCTGTACTGTTCTCCAGTATTCATCTTTTCTTTTCTTGCAATGATGTTTAGACATCTTTCGAATTCCTTTTTTTTTTTGCCATTTTGTTTTGTATAGC
The DNA here is from genome assembly GCF_015832195.1 of Motacilla alba alba. Taxonomy (NCBI): domain Eukaryota; kingdom Metazoa; phylum Chordata; class Aves; order Passeriformes; family Motacillidae; genus Motacilla; species Motacilla alba. Next base: position 22,614,090 of record NC_052023.1, read on the forward strand.
AACGAAACTTGTGCAGCCTACCTTGCATTCACAGACCTAAAAATACTGTGTAAGGTATTCTCGAGCCCTCTTTATTGTATTACCCAATCTGCACATTAGGACTTGTTTTTTTTTCTTATTCTACAGCTGTAGACAACATTATATCTCCCTATATGTGCCATCAGTGCCAGTGAGTTCAGGGAAGCTCAGATGCAGACATTATACTTGGCTCTGTTGTCACAGCAGTGACCCTATGGAAGCAGCAGGCACAGCCTCAGAATTATCCCATTTTTAATGTTCACTGCAACCCAGGGTCTCTATTTTAGCACCATATTCTCCAGTTCCAAGCAGACAGTCAGCAACAGAGGTATTTCTAAGCTCTAGACCTGTCATTTTATGTCACCTCATTAATGGTTGTTTTTTAATACCCCACAGACTGTACGAAACATCTCTAGAGCACAAGTGAGAACTGAAATTTCCTCCATTGTCAGCAAGAAGGCCCTACTGCAGTGCAGCCCCCCTGCAACAGGAGGATTGGCAATGGACTGAAGCAAAATCTTCCTCTTTAACACCCTGTACTGCCTAAGTACTGTAAATGCAGTCTTGGGATTTGAGTGGTGCTGCTGTGAACAGTCTCAGGTTCATTAAGGCTTGCAAAGCACTGCATTGCTAATTCAGGGCTGGCTGTGGGACTTCTGTCACATACTTAATGGACAGCTGCAGAGAAAAGGGACCATTCAGGCTTCTGATGAAATGAAATGGCCCCATTCAGAGTTTCACTTGCCATTAGCTGAGGAGATGCTTCTCACAGATTAGAGATTAGTTGACAGAATGTTTGTTCTGCAGGCATTTATTACCTCTGCTACCCCTACACACATAAATGTTCGACCAAAACTTTGAGCACTACTAAAATACCAATCCAAAGACCATAACAACCCAAATGAACAAGAACTAGAGACAAGAGAACTCAGAATAATGCATAAGGTGATTCTGGAAAGATTGCATTGCAGCAGCATAAAATCAATTCAAGTCATTCAAGTCTAAAGGTTATTCTCAGGATCATTTAGTGAGTGTTTGTCAAAACACTCATTTGTTGACACATCAGAATGGCACGGTTTATCAAATATTGATAACCTGTATCATCATCATGCACTTATACTCAAAAGAGAACTATGTTAGGGGACAGCTGATCTCACTCATATCAGGCTGGTATTTCAAAAATCTGGACCTTAATGAAGAAGCAAAGGCTAAGGAATACAGAGAGCAACAGAATATGGAAGGTCTTTGAAAAATAGAAGTGAGCCACAGGTGTCACAGGCTATAACTAAAGTGTTCTTTTTGGCACAAAATAAACCAAAATTAATGGCTCTAATCTAGAATGTATGTATTGACTGTGCAACTGACAGCTTTTTCTCTGCCTATTTGATTTCAATAGGTAAGCTATAGGCAAATCTTGCAGAATCAACTGTGGCAATTGCCCTACCCTAAACTTTTTCTCCAAGGCATAGACTAACACTTTATCTACCTGCATTGTAAAGAAATATTAGTATATATTATTTATTGCTGATTCTATTTACAAGTATATTTTGAAAAAAAAGAAAAGGTTCAGCAGGGCCATGAGACTGTTTACAAAAGAAGCTTGAAAGTTCTAGTGCTGCTCTGAACAGTCTATGTCCACCCAAATTGATTGATGATGTCACTGAGATGAGACAAGACAAACACAAACACTGCCAAGAGCTGTCTGAGACCCTCTTTGGGAATTACCTCCACACCAAAACAGCACCTGGGTTCCACCACCCAGCTTCATTCTTGCTCTCCCTGGAAGGCACTGTCACACTCTGGCTCAGCAATAAGCTTACCTGGGTTAGTCTGTTGTGATCAAGAGAAAGATTCTTTCAATACTTGAAAATAAGTAAGGCTAGTCAAGGTATAAAATAAAGTACATTACTGTGACTCATAGTAGTTTATTTCATATGCAACTCTCCTATACCAACTTCGTCACACTTGTGCTACATTACTGCTTCAAGAGTCGCAATTGATAAAAGATCAAGTGATTGGACATATCGGTCCTTCTCAAACAACAAAAAAAGAATCACAGCAAAGCTTTGATTGAGCTCAGAAGCCTAAGTTTACTTCCTAAACCTTATTCAATAAACAGTGTGTGAATATGATGAGTCACACCCTTTGCCCCAGTCATTGCCAGTGATACTTTGTCCTGCAAACACAAAGTTTACCGAGTTGCTTGGTAAATAACCTACCCATAATGGTACATAGAATTGCTCTATTTAAAGACACCTGGCCTGACTGTGCTATAAATACATACACATCAACTTTTAAATCTTATGGCATTTCCCTTGGTTTCATTTCAAATGATTTTTGTTTCAGAAAATAGTTATATTAAAAAGAAATTAAATAATAAAACCTCAGCCTGATCTGTTTCTGGAATTCTAATCTGAGATGCAGATAGGAATGGGCAGGATCTTTAAAACCCAATTCTCTTATATGATCAAACACCTTTGCTTATCTCTTGCTAAAATATTTCAGTGCAATTTATTCTCTACAATAACAGCACACACCAACAAATAAATCATTCTTTTTCTCTCTCCCTTGTGTCGGAGTGCAAGGCAAGCACTCACAAATGCAGATCATCCATTTTCATCTGATGTTTTCCTCCTTTTCAACATTTGTAAGTAAAGCTTGGTAATAGAACCAATTTTGCTCGAGCAACAGGACAAAAGACAAAAAAAATATGTAAATCATATCACTTGACCTATTCCTGGATTTTTGCAGCCCCAACTCAGAAAGGCAAGGCAAAAGCACTGACAAGAGTCCAGAGGATTTCAGTGAACCTTAACAAGAATGGCAGTGACTGACATCAGCTGAGCATTTATTCCACTCTTCAAGAAGGGATTAACCAGGACAAGAGCAAATAAATCTGCTCATTTTCAACTGATTCAGCCTTAATTAAGAAGAATGAGATAAAGACAAGTGCATCTGATAGCACCCTGTATTATCCTTTCATATGAATTTTGGTCTTAATTCAGTTTTGAATGCTGGAATAACCTATCTGATCCCTGTGAGGACTCCTCTTGTCATTTGTCAAGTTCAGTGCTTGTCTGACAAAACCCTGCAGAAGCTATTGAATAAACAATCATGAAAATGAGGAACAGATAGAGATTTATGAACATAATCTGCAGAAAAGGAGATCTTTCAGATATGCCATTCTTTAGAGCTCTGCATATAAATTCCACTGAACTTCAAGGAACAATTCTGATAACTTTAAACCACAGGGAAGCAAGGACCTTCACTCTTTGTGGTGCATTACTGGAACAAAAAAGCTCCTTACACACTTAAGAGACACTGAAGGATAACTTGACCCAGCTATAGAGACCTCACTTTGATCAGTCATTGATGAGAAGAAAAGCCATGTTGATACCAAAAAGGAAAATTCAGTACAGCTACACTTATAATTGTGTGCATGGACACATTTTTGGAAAACATGACACTACTGACAAACTGAGAACCAATTTCAGATTGAAGTAACAAACGATACAATAGGAATAAGTTTTCATAACATTTATCAGTAATATAAATTTGTAAACCACTAAACATGTAGAAAGGAGAAATGGAAAAGAACAATACAAGAAGTTGAACATATTAAGGTATCACAAGCAGCTCCCTTTGATTCTCAAGCCCAGTTGCTCACCTCAGTTTCAAGAAAGATGACACACCCATAGAGTTATCTAATCTCCAGAGTTTGATACAAAATAGTAGTTTTTTTCCTAGCACATCAGTGATATTCATGAATTTAAACAAGGATTAGAAGTTGAGCTGGGATTCAGATTTGCTACCATACACAGACTTAATTCTTGTTTTCCATACTGCAGGTGTTTGTGTAACTGCAGGCAAGAGCCTTTCCAGCTGTGCTGTTTACTCAGAAGGCAGAGAAGGAGCTTCCTCCACCCCTTTATCTCTCAACCCCTGCCTGTTTGCCTTCATTTCCCTTCCCAGAAATAGTGCCATGTCTTTCAAAATCGAGGGCCAGGGGTGTGGTGGGGAAGAAGGGGTTGAGGAACAGAGAGGTTCCTAAATTTTATTATACATTGTCAATAAACAGTGCCATATTTTCAATTCATTATAATGTTTGTTATAGTTCATAAAAGCCCTCAGATTTATAGGATCAAACTGCACATACATCTGTATTTCACTGAGCAAACCATTCCAAGAGAGACACAAGAGACAGTGCCTTGCATAAAGCTCCTGAGAGTCAAACATGTAACATTAACATTGGGATAGCTTCAATAAAGCCTCATGGAACATCCTTCACCCCATACAGAGGAACTTCCAGATTATGAAGCATTCTTTAATGATATCTGGGAGGAAATCAGGTAATATTGTGGCCTACTACTATCACACTGCAAGGATGTGTAGCACCTTTACAAGTGGGTTGTACCTAAATGGAAAGCGTTTAATATCTAACGAGTTGGTAGTCAACAAATTTCAGCATCTGGTAGCTGACAGAACTTGGATACAATGATTTTTGAGCAAGAATGTAGCAGTTTTTCTTTATTTTTGCTATTGGCTTTTGTGTGTGTGTGTTTGGGATAGAGACAGCTTCCTCATACTATTTTTCCTCCTTCCCTGCTGAGGAGGTGAATCTCATCTCCCTCTATACAGCACAAAGACATTTTTTCTTAAGATAGTGCTTGTGGATTTGCTTCAGAAAACTTGGACAGTTAGGGACTAAACCCTTATAAACAGAGCAGTTATATGTAGGAAAGAGGCCTCAGTTCAGAAAGAAAAGCCTCTAACATGCATAAATACAGTTCTGTTAGAGCCAGGGCTCCAACTATTTCACACAGCTGTAATTTGGCAGCTCATCCCTCAGCAAACATTTGGAGCAAGCAGCCTCAATCTTCCAGCAAAGCACTTCATTGTCACTGATTTGATCATCACTTGAAGGTGCATACCTATGTCCAGCTTTTGCAATCTGTTTGCAGCTTCACAGGGCAGAAAAATGCTGTCAACTTGCTCTGATTCACATCTTTTTTTCCTATTCTAAACCTAAATTGCAGCTGGCATTTGTAGCCGACTCTTTTCCAACACTTCCTCCTCTAAGCTGTATGTACAAAAAAAAAAATTGCTCTGCCTCCTTTAGTGCCCACTCCTGTGGAGAACCTTGCCATGCCAACAAAGCAGTACCAACTCAATGGACAGTCTTCTCAGGTGTAGAAGTCAATATTCCAAGGGAAAAAAAATGCCAAAGGGGAAAAAACCCACAGAAACCTAAGTGTCAAAACCAAAGAGAGCAAAGACAGGCTGAAGGCATTTTATCCCTGTGCCTGTTTCTCTACAGCAAGAAGACACGGCACAAAAAAAAAAAGTTCAAGAAAAGAAAAAGAACTTTTTCACAATAGAAACTGCTCAAGTTTGAAACTGAAGAAAAGCTGCGAGATGAAAAGCCAACACTTCAGAACAGCTACATCAATTTGTGTAAAGGAAGAAAATTAATTCAAAGTAACTTTTCAGCTTTTCGATGGTTCTTAACAATTGTAAGAAATAATACCCTGCACAGCCACTAGGAAGCCTTGGTATAATACTGATTTCATTAAGATTCTTCCAACAAACTGCATTTCTCTAAAACTTTTAGGAGAAATCATAGACAAAAGCAGCAAAAGTTCTACAGAATTAAACAGAGTCAGGACTGCCTTTTTTTTTTTCCTAATAGAGCTGACCCTTGAAACTTTATTTAGTTTTTTAATTGATTTGCTTATTTAATTTAAAACTGTTAATTTAGAGGTCTGTTCAAAACAGAATGGATTTGCTGCTCAGAGAGGTGAACTAGTATGGACAAGACTAACTACTAACCTAGCAGTAGATGAGAAATACAATGTAGACCACAAACAGAAGTTTGCAGAACTCAATCCCTCTTTCCACAGTTCAAAATTACTCAATATTTTCCTTGCAAAGGGATGTAATACCTGCCATTAAAGCCATGATGAAGGTCTATTGACACTGCCACAATGAGTACTCTGGAAAAAGCTAGATTTTAGCTCTCTAGACACTGCCCAAACCTTTGGTCTACAGAACAGACGAGGAACATTCAATGCCTGGACTAAATGCCAAAACACTCCTGCAGCTTCAGTTCACTCCTTCCCTCCACATGACCTAGAGAGGACATTCAAATTATTCCATAGACCCCCATATGAGACACATCAGCTTTACATCAGTCTCCTCCACATCAGAAAACAGGGAGCTCTTTCCCAGAGTGATAAATGGGACTCTACAGGACTCTGCCTGAAGTTCCCCTATTTTCCCTTGCTAATACAAAGGAAAAGATACAGGCCTGCCAAGGATATTTAATGAAGTCTCCATACTGGAATAAAGCCATAGAAGACCCCCCAGCATGCAATGCCATGATGGCTTACATTACCACCTAACAACACGGTGTTATGCACTGCTTTCATCTCAATAAAATGGGTATATAGAGATTTTTTTTTGTAACATGCCTTTAAGAACAACAAATATAGCTTAAAAAGAGTCTGAAACTGTGCATGGCTATACATTAAAATCATATCAAATCCTATTCCTGAGAGAGAGCTGAAAGTCCTGTTTCAGCCAGCTTCTTGTCTTCTGTCATTTCTGATTACTGATGCAATATGTGTCAATGTTCAATAATGACTGTTGAAGTCTTCATGCTTGATGGCTTAGGATGTCATAATCAAAGTACAAGCTTTATTAATCCTCTCATCAATAGAAGCCACAGGGTGTCTGTCACATTTCATTTGTGTGTGCCAAGAGTAAATAAACTGCAGCAAATGAGAAGTGTGTTTATAAATATGGACAGATGTCAAGTGCTTTACACAGTTACCCATGCTGCTGTTTCCTATTATAAATTTCCAGGCTTCACACAACACTGATAGAGCCATACTTGAAGATATCTCTGTTTACATGGATATTTTGCACCAATTCTGAATAAAATGAAAAGAAAAACAATTAAACTAATGGCCAAGTGGGAGGAATTTAATAATCTCAGTCTCACAACTTTTATTCAGCTAGCAATTGGCTATTAGGGCAAATTACAACATTTGAGAATCTGATTTGCAATGAAAGGGCAATGTACAATATGTTAACAGACATGGTACTTTCTGGATTTTAGGCATTCAGGTGAGAGAGAGAAGATACTCTGCTCAGAAGTGCACCCTGTGAGCTCATGCAAGTATTCCACTTGGGAAGCTGTAGTTACCACTGCTTCAACAGGACCAAGGGGAGTTCACTGAGATACAGAACAGATTATACCAGAAGACAAATTATGACTAGCTCACTTTACACATGCAAAGTTCAAGGCAAGAGGAGATAATGTTATTTGCTCGGATCCCTGTGTTTTGTTACTGGCTCAGTTTCTTGATTTGGAACACAATGGACTTGCAAAAGTTTGTAGAAATCACCAGGGTCTTCACAATAACAAATGATTTGGTGATAAAAACAGTAATCAAAATTGACTGCAATTGAATATTTTAAGGTGATGCATGCAAGAAAAAGATAGCTGCAATTTATGCTGGAACACAATGAGACTCAGGGGTTGAAATACATAGTTCTGCTGGGGAAAAAAGAGTGATCTCAGTAATGTTCAGAGAGCAAACCAAGCACTATTCACTGAAACTGCTTACAGAGAAGCAGACCCAGGAGATGAGATGCAATCATGTCATCATGCAAACCCATGGAGTACTTGGATTACCACTGAGTTCAGAGTTCTGTTTTAAAGGATCCAGGACAGAGTGAAAAGACACCTTTCAGCCCAAGGAGGGAGGCAATTCTGGGTCTGACAGAAACTCTTGCACCTTTGGCAGGGAATAAACTCCCCCACAAAGCAGCCCTAGAGGATCATGGTGCTTGGGTGTGCCCAAGATCCTGTTAGTGATCATGTGCTAAGAGCTCCTGAGGGAGCAAGGCAGGCTGCAAGAGAAATGGGTTTGGTGGATCAGATCTCATGCCCCTGGACATGGCTGTATTTCTCCTCTGCAGAGATCACATGTCTTCTTAGCCAAAAGAGGGAGAAGAGTCACTGACAGCAAAATCCCACTGATATACCTCCAGGGACACTAAAACTGTATGTGAAGCAAATGAAAGAAAAAACAACCAACCACAAGCCTAAAAAACCAAACAAAATACCCTCAAAATCCTACTTGTAACTTAAATGAATAAATCTATGCAAAGATACCTAAATGAATTAACTTTCTATTAAACTTGTGAATGCAATATCAAATCATGGCTCAAATCCTAGTCCTGTTCAGAGGCACTACAACACTGTTTTGTTGATGTGACCCACTTTGTGTTCCTGCTCAGTGTCTCCAGTAAAGCCCAAGCTATTGCCAGGTGCAGGCCCTGGAATTCCTGTAAGCTCAGTATGGAGACTTGCAAGGCCTCCTAACAGATGCTTCTCAGGCGTGCCTTGTCTGAGCTTCATCTGGTGCAGCTGCAACAACAGTTTTTCCAGTTGAGTGTTTATCACCAATTTTGCTCACACCCATCTTTCTATATATAATATATCATAGATAATGCATGTTTCCCTTGGTCTCTAAACTAGATTTTGAGTGTAACATCTTACATGCAGTCAATAGTTTAGGGAATCATAAACAAATGGAGGCAAAGATATGCTCTGTTCACAATTTTGATTATCTGCTCAGAGCAACAGTTGTAAACACCCCTCATGGTATCTCATATTTCAGAACCATTTATGTCCCAATTATCCTCAGCAGCACCTAATTAACGCCTGCTGTTCTCTACTAGAAGTCAACAGCTATTTCCAAATTTATATCCCTTTTATAGCCTGACACCTGAAAGTTAGGAAAATAAAAACACATTTTTACTGGAATGAACTCAAAATTACCAGTTAATTCAGGAAATTTTACACAACACATGAACTTCTTACATCATCATTCAGAGAAATCAGACTTTCATAATATACCAAGGGATGGCTCCTTCTATAAACATATTGAAGTAAAGCTTTCAAAGTACTGTACAAAGTTTTGTTTACTAAAAGGCATTCTATGGGCATAAATAATTAAGTCAAATACAAAGATTGCAGCTTGTTAAGAATGGAGAAAGCCACAATTAATATTTTTAACCATAGAGCAATGATACAGAAAAAAATAGGGAAAACTAATAAAAACACATGAAGTCAAGCTTTCATTTTAACAGTTTCTCTAGCACTCCTTTCCTGCAGTCACACATGTTCTGTGCATGAGAGATTACAACCTGTATTTCTTTTGTCTTTAGGGGAAATGGGAAAAAACCAACAAAACAGCAACCAAACCAAAATACTACAACTCACTAAAGATTGCTTTCTTTTTGAGAAGAAGAAAAAAACAACAAAAAAGTTGATTTGTGATGAAGTCAGCTTTTCATTGACCCCTGATTTAACAGGAGCTGATGTTGTGCAAGTCAGAAAGTCAGTTCTTTTGTAGATCTTTGTAGCGAATTTAAATTTAAAGGCTCTTTTGGTATCCTGTTTATCCAGCACATTACACAGCAGATTTGCGTTTCCCTGCCTTCCAGCCATACTGTTGTAGTTAATAAAAGTTTAAATTAGACAGGTCAGTAATTTCAAAGGCAAGCTGCATTTCAGGAGACAGTCTTTTCAGATTAACTGATACAATGACAATATTTTTTGCTAATAAATTTGAAACCCATTTTCCATTTTCTGGCCTGTACCTAATCAGTTACATGACCCTACAAGAATAGCAGTATTTTTTATATCTTACTTAATCATATGTCTGCAAGGAAAACAATATTTCCTTATCTCTTAGAACAAAGGGTTAGTAGATAATTAACAGTGATGAAGCTTTCAAATGCCTTATCTAGGCTGTAAGATCAGGCTGGACTTCTGCTTTCAGCCAGAAGCCAGCAGGCCTGTTGTGGGGATTGAGTGCCACAGACTCTGCTATGCCAGCAAGGCAAAGCCAGTTTACTGCTCCATTTTACCAGTCCTTACAGGTCACTAAGTTCATGCAAGATTTTCCACTCCAACCCCTTTGTTCTGCTCCCCTTTAGAAACACAACCTCCTGATTGTTCTCCTTACACTGGCAATGTCCTTGTCATCTCTTTCACCAGCAAAGTCCTTGTTAGCTCTCCCCTCCTCAGAGGGACAGATATAGTGTCTTCACTTCTGTTCACCTTGAATTTATCTCTCTCAGGGCCAAAAGATCTGCAGTGCTGTCCAGCTCAGCTCCTGGGGCTGCCTGCTCCCCAGCAGCCTGGCTATACAATTCCACTGAACCAGAAGCAAACCAGTCATAGAAACTAATTACTGCAGTATTAATTAGCCAGGATATCTCACTGGGTCAATTCAACTACATTTGTAGAAACATATTCTCCTTTGTAATACAGACACTTCTGAATGTTGTGTTTTATACGAACAGAGACTCAGGGATCACTCTATCACATGCTGCAGCCCTGAGCCAGGTATGTCCATTGATTCCTGTAGGATCTTCAATGTCTAAAGTGCTAGGACTGATGAAAATATATACAAAATGCACAGTTCCCAGACTTTTATTTATTTATATATCATTTCAGTCTAAATTAATTTATATATGATACCAGCATTAAGAGCAAGGACTCTTATCTACATCATATCTGACTGGAGAATGCAGTTTGCTCTATAAAACTAACAAGTATGGATCAGAAATGTTCATTTGCAGACCAAATAGAAGACATGGAGGCTGTTCTTAATTTTTATTCCTATCCAAACAGGCAAGAATGATGCATCTTTTCTACCAATTAACAGCCAGCAAATTTGATCCAACACATCCTATCAGCAAAATGCAGTGTTAGATCCAGACCACTTCATTTTCCATCCCTGTCTAACAACAGTGGAACAAATGCAGTGCAGACCCCTGCCCCAGTGCATCCATAAAACAAGAATTGAACCCCTCAGAGAGGAGGTAAAACTCCAAAGATTAATTGTGTCAGTGGCACATAGAAGCACCAAAACAACATCTGCAGTCCCACCACACATTCTCCAAGCTGCTTGTGGAATTTAGTGAAATGGACATATTTGTATTAGAGCTATAATTTTATCATTTTTTTCCCTGGAGGAGAACAAGAGAATTCTACAGAGCTCTCCATATCAATAATCTCGTGACATTTCACATGTGTGCATTTCAAAGGAGTGACTCCTCTATTATTTAAAAATCTAGATGAGTAAAAGCTTCATTCAGCTTAGAGAATTCTTAAATACTAATATTTAATTTAGTCCAATGGGAATATTTTCAAAAACTTCAAAGGAAACAGAAAAGGAGCTCCCAAGCAGACAGGAGAATGGGAGGTCACAGAATAAATAGAGCTGTTGTTCTGAAATAGAAAAGGACAAGTATATTAATATACTTTTATATTTACTATTTTTAGTTTATTTCCAGTTATAAATCAGGTTGTATTGTAATTCTATCTTTAGATGAATCAATATTTACTAAAATAAATCTACACATATTCTTCTACTACCCCCATTACTTTTCCCTATAAGCTATATCTTTATGAATTATAGAAAGCAAGCTACTGAATGACTATTTAAGCAAGCTACTGATGACTATTTCTTGGCAAGCACAACTAAAATTATACACATATACTGATGCTGGGGTGAGGTTCCTCTTACTTTTGTGTTTTCTGCATTTACCCACCTTCATGCTATTCATTCTGATCTAGTAATAGTAATCTTGAAAAATTAGGCAGTCTGTTAATTTGTATTTAATATGATGAAAAACCTGTAAAGCACACCTTAAAGGACCTGATTACACAGCTGGAGACAATGTCCTTTCCAAAGATGACAACAGGAAGGTTCTGCCCAGAAATGTGCATCATGTGATGCAGCTGGTGCATCTAAAGACAGAGACAGACCCAGGTGTCTTCCTGCTGCAAGGCAGAATTGTGTATCCCCTATAGCCCTGAAATCAGCCACTGGCTGCCAGGAATCTGCCTGGGGTTTGGAAAGACAGGTACAAAAGATCCTTGACTAATCACGGCCATTATCACAGACATTGCATCCCAGAATAATGCTGGACCTTTATTCACTACAGCACACAGAGGCAGCCATGCCAGCCATTCCTCCAGGAAGGGTGATGTAGGAATGTAAATGGAATAGAGGATCTGTCTTGCTGTTTTGACCACTTGATATAGCTGCCAAAATCAGGTGCTTAATATTTGATAGCACATAATAATTTCTGTAGTACTATTTATTAATTCAAGTGTGGTAGATATTAAGAGTTCTAACTCTGTCACACTGAGGTTTCATAAGCATATCTTCTCACAACCTTCAGTGTACATAAAAAACCCCAAAACAGAACAAACAGGATCCCTTGAGTTATAAAAAGTGCCTAACTTTATGCACATGAACATATATGGACATATTTCATTCTGGAGTTGACTATATTAGAAAACTGACATCTCAAATTTTTTTTCCTAGCTAGGTTTTGCAACATGAAAATCTTGTGGGATTTATTCCTTTCTTTAAGGAGATCTTAAGTCAGAAATTATTCCATATCCATGTTCCTAACAGACCTCCTGGGAGTTCCTTTCTAAATTCAGCATAACTGGTTGCCAGCACACGCCATTCAAGGATCAAAGAGAGACACACTGAGCCCACACCACATCAAGCAGACATTTACTCCTGGCGCCATTTGCAGCAATGAAAGTTGGCACATATCGAAAAAATCAGCTTTTACATGATGATGCCACTTTTTTCCCTCCATCTTGAATGTAATCTGCACGATAGAACAGTATCTAAAAGTGCTTTGGAATTTTTACACGGTTTAAGACACATGGTGTTTTTACTGGGAACCAAGTTCATGTGCAATGCTGAAAATCACTGAATTTTTTTTACAAGTAATTACCATATATATATAGATATATAAATATGAGGTCTGACATTTATTTACAGTTAAGAACATTAGTTAAATAAAGCAAGGCAGCGTAAAATTTAAGAAGCAAACACTGAAGTATGAGCTTTTACATTTGTTGGAATATAAATTTCTATCAGCTGAGCCTACATTTATCAATACTTTCCCTAAGGTTTCTGAAACTCTCCTTACTAACAAAAGAATTATATTTAACAGAATTTTCTCAGCAAATACTCTTGAAGCCATAAACCAAAACACATTTCTAAAACTTTGCAACCATTTTGTCTGATTGAAAAATGGCAAAGATTGAGAAACATGGTATTAATACATGCCATGCTTCTCACCCTTAACAGCAGCAGTTAGTGCTTCACACCACTACAGAGATTAAAAATGGCCAGTCACGTTCATTTCGAGGTCAGTAGGACATTAATTATGCAGTATTATCCTGCACTAAGATCTAAACTTTATTCTACCCTGCAAAGACAGGAAAAGTTTGCTCATGTTTGTCAAGAAAAAGCAACACTGAGATTACAGCTGTGGATATCACTGACAAGGTTATTCCTAACAAAAGCTCATCTAAAAATCAAAGAGTGCATCCTATTTTTATCTCTGCCATGGTTAATAATTTCTTCTAGAATATGAACTGACCTTGGAATCCTGAGGCTGTTGACCTGGACACCGCCTGAAAAATAAAACAGTATTTAGATGTTGGTGGTTATATCAAAATTCATCCATATATTGCAAAGAGTAGCTAAGCTATTACATAGACAAAACATTTGAATAACAGCTTCAGTACATTCTAGAATTACATCTGACTTTAAAGCACTTACTTATCTGAAAATTATTCCCTGTGCCATCAAGGGGGAACTTAAATACACCCCTAGTAAAAAATTGAAACAGTTCTACCACATATTTGTACTTTCTTTTGCAATTTCATTTTATAATCAATAAATTCAGCCTTTTTCTTTGACAGTAAAGCATGATTAATTTGCAATAATTTTCTTATTCAGTCTGATGAAGTGTAAAGCTGTAAAAAACAAATCCAGAGGAACATATTTTAAACTAATGGCAGAGTTATAACATTAAAATACACTGGATTTAGAGATATCTATAATACAGTCCCCACTTGTGCCTAGATTTTTGGTAAATGGATACAAACTCTGTGGAAACTTTCTTTACTAAAAGACATGTTTTTCATTGAAAAGGATGACAATTTGGAAGAATAAGTTCTGTCTTTAATTTTAGTTCTGCATGTTAATCGTACTTCTGCCAAGTTTCCTTGAAATTTTCAGCTATGCAAGTTTTTCTCTCTCTCTTACTCTAAATTAATTAATTGCATACTTCTTATACTATTTAAACAAACCTGCATGAACAAAATATTCCTGTACCTACCCTTGTTGCAGATAAAAGTGAGAAGAAAATATAAATTAATAACAGGTTTCTGAGCAGCAAATGCCTGATGCCATTTCTTTTTTAACAAATTTATTACCTACTATGCCATGAAATCCAGGCAGTTACCTAAATTAACTGGAAAAATGTTATTTTTAGAACTCTGCTGAGTTGTGTTATCAAAAACAGCTTTGTCTTGGCCAAAAGTCACAAAAGGACAGTTGGCCCAATTAGACAGTGAAGGTCCATAAACGAATCCAGCACTCTGATGCAGTACCAGTGTTCTACCTGAGTGAAAAAACATATCTGACTTTAAAGTACTGACATCAAGGCACCTGCAGTGGAAATTATTCTGGATTAATATACAAATAAAAATTGTATATATAATACCAACACTGGTCAGGTGCAGGTTACCTCCTCACCGGATGCACATTTACAACCTTACCCTTGCAGCACCTCTAATAAAGTTTACAGGAAAAGAAGACTATTCTTGTCCAGTTACATAAACCAATTAGGATCTTTAAGTCTTTTTCAAGTATGAATAGATCAATTTAAAAAGCAGACTGATAGAATCTCTCTAAAATCAGTTCTTAAAAAATACTACTAAATCTTAAAAGTCAATGGCCAGTGCAATAATGCATTAAGAGCCAAGTATTTAGAAGGTTTAGGTATCTTAGATATTAATGTCTACAAATAAACACATAGGCCTGGAAACTCTTCTTACATTAAATTTAGAGTGCTGTACTATCATTGATTTCTGAGACAGTCCTGATTCACAAGCATGCAAGTGAGAGGAGAGGCAAGGCCATAAAAAGATCATCAAGAAAGACAGATTAGCAAAAATAGCCAAAAGGCAGATTTTCTTTCTCTTCAGTGTCAGATAACATAATTTTGATGTACTGGATTTTTTTTTGAAAAGATGAATTAATCCAGTGGGATTTGTTGAGGAAAAAAATTGCCATTTCAAAGTAGTAAACATCAGTGTGAAAAGGAACCTCTGCAGTTGTAATATGCAATAGAAAAGGTTGGCCTTTCAGTACACTTTGTATTCCTGACATGCAGATACACATTAATGTACCAGCTCAGTGCTCTAGTAAAAACATCTTTTCCAATTCCTAATCCAGCCTCCCAGAAATGAGTGTCTGACACTAAACCCCTTTAAACAGTTTAGGCTCTCAAGTGGGATTTGTGTTTTATATGTACTTGTCATTGTAATGGAAAACACACTGCCCTAATGTCAGGTTCTAAAAGCAAAGAGGGTCCTTTACAACAAATAGTAATTCCAGGATTTACAAAGCAATGGCACAGAGGTTTCTCTTAAGGATGGATTTTAGCTAATCACGTAAAAGCATTCTATGCATCCTTTTCTAATGCAAAACAAGGATGAGGTTGAGAGTGCCTGGGCTGGGGCTCTGAGCACTCCTGTCTACTGGAAGCTGTCCCCACCTATGGAATGAAATTATCTTTAAGATCCCCTCCAACTGAAACCATTTTCTGAAATTTCTCTGAAATGCAATGTATTTATAAAAGCTTTGGTTGATTATGGAAATAGGCAAAATTATGCAATGGAGCTGTGAGATTATCTGTGGAATTACAATCACAAACCATTCAAATTCATGAAGTCTGTGTACATATGCAAAGCTGAAAACATCATTGGACCCTCAGCAGAATGCTGGTCACTGTTTCCTCTAGTCTGTCTTGAACTTCAGCTCTTAAGTTCCTAAGGGTGTCTGTCATAAGGCTGATAATCCCTGGTCACTGACTTCAAGCAGTTTCACTGAACATGTAGTTATTCTAAAATGCAAGCACTGGGATTGAGGCCCCATTGGCAGGTCACTCTGGCAATAAAGTCACCTGTAAAACATATGTGATAGTTGATGGAGGCTCTGCAGTGAGGAAACCCTTTCTAGCCTTCTTCAACAGTCCAAACAGATGGGCATCTACACATACCAAAACCTTAAGGGGAAAACCCTATCTCCATGAATCCCAGGAAATTACTGTGTAATCCCATAAAGGGGGAAAGAGCACTGTGGGAGGTAAGGAAATCTCTATTCAGAACATTCATTGAGATGTAACTTCTTCCATTCTAATCCTCAAAATCAATGGTAAGGTTTAAAGGCTCCACACAATCATTTTGGTTTTTTTCAGCCTGTTTGTACATTGAAACTAAAGTCATAAACATTAATGAGGATTAAAGAGCTAAACTGATGCAATAATCCCTGCCCTTTAAATGAAGTAATCTTTTTGTCTCATATCCCCTCTCCTCTCTCTTAGCACCTTTATTTTGTTCTTGGAGTTTGCTTTCTGCCATTCAAATGCTCTCATTTGGCTCAGCAGACAAAGGAAGTGGAAGGAAGGAGTATGTGGCCAAGAGTGAAGAAAGCCTTTGAGGGAGTTGGAACTCTCTTCAGGGACTATTTAACCGCATCCTGTTAAAAACAGCTCTCCCTCAACAACAGAGGGTTTCCTTTGAGCTGGCAAACCAGATATTATCAGCTCAGTGAAAACACCCTCCTGAAGTGACTACATGGCCTCCAATACTCCAAATCCCTTATTTAGAGGTACCTAAGGTGTGCTGAACGGGCTGGGTCTGTTAGATCTTGTTCTCTGTGTTAGCTCCTTCTGCTGCAGGCAAGTCGTAAAGAAGGATTCCCAGCTTCAGCAAGGCTCTGTGAGGGGTTTCAGTACACATTTATCTCACAGTGGAAGTCTGACAGAGCACAGAACAAACAATTGGACTGAAATATAGCTCTTAGAAAAGGTTGCTCTACAGACAAGCTTGTCTCTGAATCAAACCTACATGGTTTCCCTGTATTTAATGGCAATGTGTGTACCCAGTATAAAAGCTCAAAATATTTGCCACACAAATGATATCTGGAGATGTGTCAGACAGGAAGCTTGACCAGATTCAATCAGAAACCAAGAGACAACCACAAGGATCCAACCATCAGAGCTAACACACACTTCTTTGGTTTTAAAATACATATTAAAAAATCTTTAGCAGTTTCAGTGGAGCAAGACTAACTAGCAGCCATAAATTACTGTTTCATGAAAGATTAAATAACATCTTTCTATTAAGGAGGTCTGTGTGGGATTCACATTCTCTGAACCTGAGAGAAGCAGAGAAGAGAATGATCAAAACAGTTCTTATCTCATTTGCTGCTCCTGTGTTGTGCCCAAGCAGAATGCAATATGGAGATTGTTTACCCAAAGTGATGGTGTTTTGTTTCCTTGGCCTATCACCAAGCGTGTGTCCAGACTGTGGGTCAGCAGACAGGCACAAGATTTTGTTCAGCTGAGTGCTTGCGCAGTTTCAGTTTAGATGTAGTGTAATACAGTATAGAATAATATAGTATAATAAAGTAATTAATTAGCCTTCTGATATTATGGAGTCAGATGCATCATTCTTCCCAGATGTTGGGGTGTCCTTGCTTTACAATAAGTCTGTTTTACTGCAACCACTGTCACGGACACAGTCCACTAACAGCAGGGAATTCTTCACTGATCAGTGCAAACCCGAGAGGGTTTCATGTCCTCTTTGCAGAGGCACAGAAGGGGCACAGAGAGCACTCAGCTGCCCCAGCTGCTGAGCCACAGCCACTGGCTCAGGGCTTTGGTGCAGTGTGGGCGCAGCAGGGCCATGGCTGGTGTGCACTGGGATGTGCTGAAGGAGCAGCGGGATGGGAGCTTGGGGGTTAAAGCTGAGTGTGACACAGGACACCCAGAGCCCCCGGTGCCACAGACCCAGCCCTGCACTGCACTGCCTGCCTTCTACCTCTCAGCCTGCAGCCAAATCAATTTCAGCCGCTTGTGCTGGGCACAGACCGATTACTAATCTTCTTTCTCTTCTTTCCTGCTGCTTAACAGAGCTACAAATAATGGTTTAAAATTACTCTCTGAGACCTACCCCCATGACTTTCAGAGCAGAAAACAAAGTAACTTAAATGATCAAAAATCGTTTACATTTCAAGGTGAAATGTCTTTGAAATACACAGAAAAGAAAAATCCTGGCTAAAATTAATGCAGAAATACCAATGTTTTGAGGTCACTGCAAGGATCCTATTTGGATTTGCAATCATGTAAAAGAATCAATTAGGAGTCAAATTTAAAATAAATTCAAAAACAGGAAAGGGAACTTCTCAGTATGTTTTCAGGTGTTGCAGAACACTTAGCATCACTCTGGCACTGCCAAACAACTATAAATCTATTTAACTAACCCGTTGAGTGAATTTTGGAACTGCTCTGGGCTGCTAGGGAATCGAAAGAGCTGGAGCACAATGACAACTCTGCTTGTGTGAAGACTGGGGCTGATTAGTGTATTTAATAGGCAGCTCTTTCTGATACTGCTATGTGAAAAACACCCCCCCAAACCCCAGAAATCTACATTAAACTAATCATGCAGGCCTAATAAATGTATTATAAGAGAAGCATGAAGTTTGCTCTTAAGGCTTGCTTCTCTCTCCAAAGCGTATTTGAATGCTGGTCCTGTCATAGATCTGCTCTGCACTTATGGCATACAACACTTGGTAATGAAACAAAGCTTAGTCAAATATTTAAATATTTTCTCAACTTCAGGAGAAGGAGTCACTCATGAACCTCCTATGTACCATGCTGAAGTGAGATTTAAGCCTAGATATATGCAACACTTAAAAACCTTCCAGACTTGCCCAGTATCAGATTGAAAGGAAGGAAAAATTCCTCTGGTTATATCAAATACAAAATACCCACAAAACAAAAACTAAAAAAAAAAAACCACCCCAAAAAACCTCCAAAAATAAAACAAAAAAAACCCCAACAAACAAACAAACCCAAACAAAAACCCCAAACCAAAAAACAAGAAAAACCACCACAAAAAGCACCAGACCAAAAGCCCCCCAAAAAAACTCTATCAATTTTTGGTTTTGGTTCTTGATTGGATTTAGAAATACAACAAATACTGTTGAGTTCTCAAATCAAAATTATCTTTCTAGGCACTCCCACTATATGTCACTATTTTAACTTCACTCACACATAGAACACCTTGACTGCTACCTGCTGATCAGAATCTGTGACACAAAGTTTTGCTAAAAGACAGTTTTGGCTTCGATAATACATACAGTTTTAAAAAAAATACTACATATATCTTGTATGTATCTTAGAAAAACAGTGACTTTTTTCCTTTTTAATGTAGGTTTTCATTACTTGCCAAGTGCTTTTGGTCAGCTGCTTACTGAAATCCATCTCTAATACAATTTTAAGTATTGTGAAATATTTTTTCATCTGTGCTGTTTCATTGGACTGAGAAAAAGAATCAATAGTCCTTTATTACATGAAGACATAATGCCTTGGATTGAAACAGTGGCAGAGGTTAATGAATGTGAAATGAGTTCACCCAAGGGTACCTAAGAACAGGGAAGAATGTGAAACATCAACAAGTGGCACAGCTTTCTACTACAGCTCTGCAGAAGCTTTTTGTTTGCTATTTCACCCAGAGAAGAACATGAATTATGAATCTGGATTGTTACAAAATGTAGGTAACTGAGGCAGGTTCCTAGGATGGAAGAAATCCAGGGAGGGTCTAATACAGAGCACCTTCAGAATCACCGATTACTTATTATCATGTATATAATTACATTTAATTTATTCCAGTATGCACAGTTACATGTGCATGGAAGCTGCTAATCAACTTTCTGTTAGCACAGAGAAACATCAAAGAAAAGCACAAACGGAGTAACACCTCTCCTTTCAAGCTGGTAACTGAAGCTACAGCAGTAAATTTCTGTCAGCAAACTCCAGCTGCATCTGGTACATCAAACGCTTCTGGAGCACCTTTAGCTTATACAGAATTATGATGGATTCTACTCCAAGTGTGAAACTTGCAGAGGTTATGAAGAGCCATTTGTCAGAGAGAATTAAGCACACGAAAATTTGCATCACTCCGGAAGTTAGTGAGGAGCTCCAGCTCATGTACATGCTGCAAACCAAAGGAATTCATGCAAATGGACTCAGATCCACCTCATCTTGCCAGCTCTGACAATGAAATTGCAGCACCGGCTTATCTTTGTGTTTCAGCTCAAGAGTCTAAGAACTCTCACAGTTTACAGTATGAAACTCTGTACAGGATCACGTGAAAATAGATTAATGCTGGTTTGCTTCTGCAACACAGCCACTGCATGGCTACGGCTCAGTGAAATCAACAGCATTTACAATAAAAGCAGGTTTTAAAAGAGGCTTCTAGAATGCATACTGTAATTTCTTCCCCACAATATTTTAGTATCACACTGAGTGACAACCAGTTGGAATCTACACTCATATCTTACTTCAAAATGATGAAAGGTCAGGCTTGATTTCAAGTTCTCTAGAAAAACTGCAGAGCAAAGTACTAAGATTGATACATCAAATTAAACATTTGAGAGAAGTGGGACTCATAGAAGCAAACCTTCCTTCGAGAACCTGGAGACACTACAGCAAAATAGGGCAGTTAAAAATCAGTAATTAATTCCTCATTTATTTCCACAACAAACTAAAGACAGATTTGAAAAACAGTAATAAATTTGAAGTGGCTAAGACATGAAGACAATCCTAACTTGATGACTTGGAAAGTGAATCAGAGATTCAACACAGCTGTTTTACACTAAGAAATATTGTATTTGATTGTAGTAAGGCATATGGAAGCATAGGGTGAGGACAAATGTCTTTGCAGGCTTTTAGTAAGCCCTAGCAGGTCACATGGTAATTAGTTTTTAATAAAGGTATTTTATTTAATTTATGCTTTAAAGTCTAACCAGAACTTAAGATAAAATATGTTTTCTATAAGATGAAGGGTTTTTTTGTAAGAAGTAGGAGAGAAATCAAAAGTACGAAAGGTGTCTAGAGAGGAGAAAGAGAAAGAAGCCCAAAAATCTTCATGATTAAATGACAAGTGAGGACCAAATTAGACTACATCAGGTCTGAAAGATATGGAAATCTTAACAATTAATGACTCGTTACATGACCAGTAATACCAGGAAAATGAGTTCATAGGAGAACAGAGTGTAGGGAGTAGGACATCACAAAGAAATAATCTCCTGCCAGAGAACGTATAGAAACCCATGAGTGACATATTAAGGGATTTTTGACCTATTCAGAAACCAGACTTTTGAAACTTTCTCATTAAAGAACAGCTGTTTTGATAGTCAAATAATCCAATTTATTCACCAGCTTCACTGAAATTAATTACTCTACCATTACCCTGAGCAACAAAACTAAAGGGAGAGGAACAGCCCAGCCTCTCTTAATAGTGTTGTAATATTGGAGCTACAACCAAGCATTTTCCTAAAAGGGAAGACTCCTCACTCATTAATTTTCTGTCATGTGCTGCAAGCATTGGAGTTGCAATGTCACATTCTCTGGTTTCTTCTGCCTCCCTGTTCTAAAGAAGTAGAGCTCCAACAGTTTCAGCACAATCAGACTTTGCTACTCATACATGCTTTTCATTAAATTACTAGAAAAATAAAAATAAAACCAAAGTTGGCATGAAATTAGGTTACACAGTATGAAATTATTTACAGCAGCCCTCCAAGCCCTGCATCAGGGAAAGTCACAGAGTCTGGGACTGCAGAATTTACGCAGCTTGACTGTACTACATCTGGAGGTCGACAGCTGGTTATTATGTACACCTAATTTACCCAAGCTGTAAATACCACAAGTAGAGAAATCTATTCACCTAAGGCTTGCGACTCAGTTGGTTTAGTATTTTATGTTTAAAACAAAATGTAGAATAAACTAGGAGCAACTCTTCCCCACACTTCATCAGCGGTGCACCATGCTCCACAGTTGAAATACACTAAATGGAGCATCATTGATCTAATTACAAATATGGCAATAAACCTGACACCCAATTGTTTTTGAAAGCAATTGTGATAACAATTTGAAATTCCAGCAGTTCTTCGGCAAATGACAAAAGGTATTAAAACAATTAGACTACAACTGACAACAAAGGACTACTTACAGTCTACAACAAGTAGGAAAAAACTCCCAGCAGACTGATTTTTCTCAAAGGATGATGGTGGAGGTACAACTGACACCGACGAAGGCTTCAAGCACCAGCACACTACTGTGCTTCAGTGCAGCCTTTTATACCCTTCACCCTAAATGCTTGCACCTGGGTGCCCTCTGTTCCCCCTGTGATTGGTCAGTGCCCCTGGGCACTCATCACCTCTAACAGCCTTCACCTGCCCTGCACAGCTGCAGCCAATTCCCAATGAGGCTCAGCTGCAGCCAATTCCCAATGAGGCTCAGCTGCAGCCCCACTCCCAGTTACCACAAACTGTGTGCCTGCAAAGGGACACTGAGATGAATTGAATACCTGCTAACCCAAACCCTAAGAAGAATAGTGGAAAGTTAATACTACTACTACTACTACTACTACTAATAATAATAATAAGAAGAAGAAGAAGAAGAAGAAGAATTATATTTTGCGCACCCATGCTGATCCCCATTCAGGTATCACTCTGCACTGCAAACAGCGAGTTCAACTCCCTTATGGGGATGTGGCTAAGCATAATTAAATGAAAGCAATTTTACTACAGGCAAAAGCATTCGAGGAGAGAGATTTCTAGATAATAGCTCTCAATCTTACTGAAAAATGGAAGGCAAATATTCCAAAGAAACTTTTTTGTTCCGTTTTGATTTTTATCACAAAACCCCATGCATATACAGAAATGTTGAGCAAGTTTGTCTTCATGTTACTTCCAGGATTAAAAGTTAATTTTTCACTTTCTCACAATTCTCAGTGCACAAATCATAGAAAGGCTTTGTTGGAAGGGACCTTAAGGATCATCTCATTCCAACAGACCCTTCCTCCATGGGCAGGGACACCTTCCACCAGACCAGGCAGCTCAGAGCCCCATCCATCCTGGCCTTGAACACCTCCAGGGATGCATTATCCACAGTTTCTCTGGGCAGCCTGTGCCAGCCTCACCACACTCTGAGTTAAGAACTTCCCAACATCTAGTCTAAATTTTTCAGCTTTTGGTTTGAAACCACTCTGCCTTGTCCTGTCACTGCCTGCCCACATCAGAAGTCACTTTCCCCTTTAAGTACTGGAAGAAATGAAGTAATTGAGGTCTCCCCAGAGCCTTCTCTTCCTCAGGCAGCCCCAGCCTGTCTCTATAGGAGAGGAACTCCAGCCCTCTGAGGATCTTTGTGGCCTTCTCTGGACCTGCTCTAACAGATTCAGATTATTTTTTTATTATTATTTAAATGGTTTAGTATTTTTTGAGCTTATAAGACTTATGCAAGAAACAGGGTATAAAAATCAACTGGCATTATGCTTTCTGAAAAAGCCAAGTTGAGCTGTTATCACTGTCTCCTGTGGCCATCCATCTTCACTCTAAAGGAATATGAACCAGAAATTTTACAGATCTTTCTAAAAATTAAAACTGACATCTTAAAATGAAATACTAATATTTTCAAATTCTTGAAACTTATTTTTAGTGAGCCAATTATTTTGAAAACTACTTTCTTCATAGGGAAGAATATATAACAGGTTGGGAGTTTTTAACATCTGGGAAGAAATATAGCACTAAAAATTGAAAAATCCCCAAGGTTCTGGAACTACTTAGAGAGCTCATTCTAAACTCAGCTGCCAACAAAAGCAGGTCATTACTTTGCCACCTTCAACTCACTGAGATTGCTAAATCAAGCCATCATTTTTTATTCCATCAAAGAGGTGTGCAAAGAAATACAATAAGAGCCAGACTAAAATTCCACTACCTGCCATTATTCTATTATGCCATTACATTTCTTGTGAATATATTTCATCTTATCCAAGTGTTCACCCTTGCCCTCAGCTTGTTGTTCTTTCTCAGACATCACTTATTCAGATTGCAGGTATTTATCTTCTTAATGTTCCCTCACAAATCATTCTCTGAGATAAAAATTCTTATTCTTTTTCATTCTCAGTCTCTCTTCGTTCTCTCTGCTTCAGCTCATCTCTTTTCAAACAATTGTATTGGTTGTCATTGAATGCAAAAATCTTAATAACACATTAAAAAAGCTGATTTTGGTGGTGTTGAAGGGGAACAAAACTACGCAGCAATAGTAGGGTGGGTTTTTTTTAAATAATGACTGAAGACTGTAGCAGTTTCTGGAGAAGTTCCAAGCAATCCCTCCCATGACTGTAAATATTATCTCCCCATTATTGCACATACCTGTTCCTCTGAGTTTTATTTGCACCCCATGTTTATACAGCACAGAGAGAATGGAAAGATGCCTATAAAGCAAATATGGGGTGATACACGTGCATTGAATAGGATCTTCTTTAGCTTAAGATATAAAATCCTATAACAAAGAATGAAAAAATCCAAGTTATCTCTAGAAATGGACCCTCTCAATTTCCTTATAAAGCATCTGATTCTCCACTCACATAAATAAAAAGTTATTAATATAAAAAAGATATAGATGAGATTTGAAGCTGAAAAGCCCTTGATGGGTCAGAACAGTTCAATCAAGACTAAGCACAGACACTGTGTGCACTTGCCACGGGCTTCTATCATGAGCATTGTAAGACATAATTTAGAATGTATAATATAGAATTATATGCAGTGGATCTGTTAGATATTTATATGCTTCATATAGCTGTAACATGCTATATATAGTTATATACAGCATATTTTAGCATAATTGCAATATATTATGTATCTAACATGTAACACATAATATATAACAAATCATATCTCTCATGTAACATAAGTTACTACATTGCATATGCTATACATTTAACTTGTGTGTGTTTGTGTGCACCACAAATCTCAAGCAGAGCTCCTGCTGTTTACAACACTTGCTGTTATAAAATGTTATTACTTTAACATCTTCAACCTCAAAATTAGTGTTCAATTAATCTGTTTAATTGGACTGTTTTGAACCTGATGGACTTGATGCAATTTTCTGTTCTCATTTTCCACAAATGGATTTCACTCTCTAAGCTTGGCCTTACAATCCTCCTTAGGCTGCTAGATGAATTTTGCTGGTCTGTCACCCCTGTAGCCCTTTTTTCTAAATTGTGGTACACATTAACTCCAATATAATGTCAAATACATCACTCTAAAACAGCACTTTGACATATAGAATCATCAACCTGGTTAACCAGGTTAACCTTTTATCTCTTTCTTCCCATTTTCCTTTAAGCGGTTTCTTCTCTTAAAAATGCTTAAGGAATGAAATTTCCTGGATGCCCTTCTTACATAGAGAAGTTAAATGTAAGTCCATTATGATCTCTAGTACATCTTGAGTCAGATCTAAATAATTGAGTGCTACATCTACTTTTGAAGATTTCCTGACTTATTTCTCTGAAAAGGACTGACTCGAATTCTAGATATGTCAGAAGCAAGCATTCTGTCCTGATATGACATTTATTCAAGATTTATGAAGTTAGCTGAAGCTTCCCATTATTACTGTACTTTGCAGTCTCCTTAATCTTTTGTGTTTCATGTTCTTTCTCCCTTACCATCATTGCTTGGAGAGAGTACAGACTTGATGTGATTCTTTCTGGAACTGGATTTTACATTTAAATCCACAGAGGCTCTGTGGTACTGCTGAAAGAGTCACCTTATCTCTCTGATCTGACTTTCTCTTTTGATACATCATGCCCATCATGAATTGTAAAATCCACTATAAAGGTACAACAAAACATCTATTTTGGAACTATTTGATCAAGCATTCCTATCAAGATGATGATTTTATCACTGCGCTTGTTTCAATGCACAGTTAAATTCAGTCATTCAAGAACAGTCTGCAGGAATGGAGCATTTATGCAGAAGTACACATGGTGATGAAGTCTATTCACATGTACCTTTCACAATTGAAATTTTGTAAAAATGTGCTTTCCTCTTTCCTACTCCCTTATTTGCTTAGTTAGTATCCGTGTGCTCTTCCGTTTTCTTGGAATAAGTAGGATTTAGAACTTAACCCTGAAATTAAAGACCCTCCTGTACCATGTGCAATTTGTATAGAGTGCCTGCATCCAGAAAACGCTTTAAAAATAACAGAACAAAGCATACATTATGTTAGAGACATCTAGGAACATTTAAGAGAAGAAATAAAGCTGTTCTGGTCCCTAATTTATCTTTCCTCTTCACTTAGTTATGCACATTTTGCCTCCTCTCACCATGGCTGGCTTATACAGCCAGCTACTGTAATACAATAATTTATTTATCCTTGAAAAGAGAACTTATAATCTACAGATATGTATTTCACAGTTAAATTTTATAACGATGAAAACTTTTGTTGAAAATGTGAAGTCAGTAGATGAAATAAAGTCTGCGTTAGTCCATAGTTCTCGTTCACATGACATGAATGAGGAGCAACCATACCAAACCTGTGAGTATTGTAAATTCTGAAGAAAATTCAGCTGGGTCACAAGTTGAAGACTGATGGTTGTGCTCATAAGTAACAGGCAAAAAATCTGTCACAGTGTAAAGCCAGAATTAGGGTATGCCAATAGTTTTTCCAATTCACTGATATTAATGACATTAGGATTAGAAACCTAATGGCCACACTGATTGATTAGAAGTTTTGTTTGATTTGAGTGCATTCATAGGCTAAGAACAATCTATTTTGCTACTTATTTCTACTAATCACAAACACTTGAGATGGCTATTTAAACACCTTTATGACTGCCCTGCAGGCCCTCAGTGTTATTTTCCTGACATAATGTGTTTTTCTGACTTTCCCATTATGTTTGTAAAGAGAGCAACAAAAAGAATAAAAATACATAAATTCCAAATAGCAGCTGCCTGTAGTTTGTTTTCCATTAGCCAAATTGATTTATAATGCCTGTAAGATGCATTTCACTGTGGAGCTCTATATTGTATAAGCACTCAGCAGGCTCATTCCATTCTGGTTATAAAAGCTTGAGCTTCATCTCAGGAATTTTGTATCCTTCAGACACGGAGAGTTTACAATTCCAACTCCCACGGCATTGATCAAAATCATTAGAGACTCGGAGCACTGAGATGAGAGGTGATTTGCACCTCAGAGAACAGAGTGATTTGCCCCCATTGGTTCTGAGTGGCACAGAGCCACCGGCAGGGCTTGTTCTGGAACCTGCAAATACTCCTGATCCAAGGAAAGCCACTGCACTGTGCCAAGAGCAGACCCAGCTGGCTCCTGGAAGGTGAAGGTGGAACACTAAATACTGAGCTCTGAACGCCAAGCATCTTAATGGAATGCCACTCAAGTAATCTAATTCCACTAACAAGAAGTGTAACTTCATTCAAAGTTTCTGCTGCGGAAGTTTTGTCTTCATATTACAGCTTGTAATAAATGGCAAACGTCCCCAGTTCTAAAAGTCTATGCCAAAGCTTTTCTGAAGACAGCTTGCAGAAATCCCCCAAGTGCAGAGCGTGGCAATTTGAATATATCTAAAAAAGTATATTACCTCTGCCACTTAGTTATACAATTATATCTCTGTTGGCACTCAGTTTTCCTGTGAATTCCATTTAAATGCACATTGTTTCCTAAGAGGATTCACTTTTTTTCTTGCTCTAGCAGCATTTTCAGGAGGAAACAAGTTTTATACAAACACTTCTATAACAGATTAAAAAATTGTTAGGTTTCTCTAAGCATGTGCATTGGGACAATGCTGCAATCATTGTATGAAATTCATCCAACTTGCTCTAATCCTTTATAGAAAACAGAGTTGAAATATATATTCAGAGGAAATAATATACATTTCAGAAATTTAGTAACTCTCTGGTTGGTTCTGTGGAACTATGTTCTAATTTCTCAATAGACAGCGATAAAGTAAAACTCTGATTGCATTTAGCACAGTGAAATGAAGTGCTTTTCTTCTCTCAGTAATATTCTGGATTGAATGGCAAGTCAATAAAAAAAGGGCAGCAATGCCATGTCAGAGTAAGTCATGAGCCCAGTATTCACTGTTGTTTCATAATGCAGGCTTGAGGATGATTTGTTCATCAAACCAGAGTTTGATCATAGATCCTGCAAACCCATAAATCATACAAATCAATTTACCAAACTGAATCCATGGCAATTTAAAGGAAAATAATAAAAGATTTAAAAAATAAATAAAATAAATTTAAAAAATATAATATAATATAATAATATCAAATAACCAAAAAAGTATCTTGAAATGTTTGCTTTCAGTAATTAGATGGTGCATTGACTGTCACACACCCAACATCATTATACACTTTTGGGTCTTTTAGCTCATTCCTTTAACCCTAAATTTATTTGGAATGACTAGTTCAACATATCACCCTTTTAACACATCTATTTAATGAGAACAACATTTACCACATACTTTTTTCCACTCCTATTCCATGATAAGATTTGCTAGGAATAGATAAAAAACCATAAATTAGTGAGATTACAGGCACCACAGCTTCCTGAGATACAGTGAAAGAATAAAATGAGCACAGTCAGATAAAACCATCTACTATTCTTTTTTTATTATTACCACAGACTCTTTGGAGAAAATACTCTCTTTGCCCAAGGCTATTTCCAGCCCTGCCTAAGGCAGTTTCTAAACTATTGATAACTATTTTTAGTCCTAACATTTAGGAATTCATAGGATTCCTAACACTAGAAATGAAGCTGCATCCCTAGATTTCAAACATTTAGTAATTATACTTAGGGTCATTAAGCAACTCAGCTATAACTTATTTGTTGATATTCCACATAGTGATCTCAGTTCTGACTCTGAAAATTTGCTTATTCTCTGGAATTGAGAGCGAAAGACCCTGATTATCCAGTCTGTGGGTCAGATAGACAAATATACATATCAGAGGGAGAGCGAGTTATAATCTTTCCTCTGTAAAAAAAAACTGAGGAAAAAAAAATCACTGTTTAATGATGAAAATTGCCCTTAACTGAGTTAACAAATATAATATCCCCTGATCTTAATAGTAAAAATTCTAGCTGTGCTTGAGCTTCTGGTCAAAAAGAGTGAAAAAAATTATTGAAAATTCCAAGGTATATAACTATGCTGATGGGGAAGAATTAATAATCAAAAAGGGCTAAAGAGTCAGGAGTCACAAAGATATGAAGTCACTGATTTGGTTTCGTTAAATCAAGACAGCAAAAAATTGCTGTCATTGGTCTCATATCACAGTAACTCCAAACTTTTGGAAATAAAGACTAGATGCATAATTGTACTACTCTCCTTCTGAAATAGTAGATCCTAAAAGTCAGGACTATTTTCAGGACTGGAGACTTCAAGTAGAGCTTAACACTTCTTGGCAACTGTATGGTGTTTTAACAGTTGTCATCCCCATTATTTTTGGCTTCAAGGATCTTTTAAGTAGGCTCATTAGTAAATAAGGCAAACAGTCCATGAACTCTAGAATCACAAAGTGTTTATAATTGGATTACATAACTTTTATGATTGGATCTTCTCTTTCTAATGCAAATTGCTTTTCCATTTGGGAACTCTCTGGAGCAGCTAATGATTAGCTCTCTGAGCAGCTCAAACTTACTTATTCTTTGATATTATCCACTAAATGCTTTACGAAAAAACTGAGATGGAACAAAATACTGCATTTCAGACTCAGTGTAGTAAAGATGAGGAAAAAAATAACGAAGCAACCAGCCAAGTAACTCCAAAAGTAGTACACTGAGTTCAGTACTAAGTTGATTCCGAATAATCCAGATAGAGGAAACAGGTAACCCAGGGAAACGATCCTGGCTCACGTGATCATCAATTTTCTGAGAGAAAGGGTGTTTGTTCAGGAACTAGGACAATGAATTCTCTTACATAATCTTCCTTTTCTTCACCAGTTCTTTCTGTCACCTCCCATGACAGAACTTTTGTATGCTGGTTAACACAAAAATGCAAAAGCTTTTAGTCCAAGTTTCTCATTGATTGTTGATGCTCTGCTGTCTCTTGCTTATGTTCAAGAAAATCAAAGCAGAGTGATATAACTCTCCTGCAGCTGGCTTGTTTGTAAAAGGCTGAAGTACTATCAGCTATGCCAGATTCCATGGCCAGGAATATATTCCTGAGAGGTGCAGTTTCCACTGGAATTAACTGGAGCACACAGATTTAGCAGACATTCCCAATCTCCTTCCCAAAAAGGTTACATGCAGTTTCTTGATGCCACTTTTCAGAACAAGCTCTAAGGAAAGCAGCAGATACCTTAGTATTTTATTTAAGAAATAACCCAAATGCACTTTCTGATTCGTTTTGCTCCCCACTTGCCATTACAGTACAAGACTGGAGAGAGATTTCCAGGTTTCACTTATAGGGGATTACTTTTAAAGGGTATTTAGAGATGTTGCAGAATCACAGAATGGTTGAGGTAACAACAAACAGCAATGCTTTATTCAAACACAAAAATAAGTCTACTAATATCTGAGAGAAGTGTGGGTTTTGTTTGAAGAATTGACAAAAAATATTCCAAGCGCAATTTCTTTCTTTTTTTTAAGTCTGCATTTTTTTTCTTCAGAGCATCCTGAAAACTGAGACAACTGAAAGTGCATCTACTAAGAACAGTCAAAAAGTGTTATTCATGAGTCTCAACACCTCCCATTCTGACTTCACCAAGTTTCTTTCACCTTTTTTCCCAATACCAATTAGAGAGTAGAAAGGAAATTCCTGGATAAAAATGAGTTGGCATTTAGATGGATATCTGCATATAGATTAATATGTTAATTACACTCATGAGCTGCATATAATGAGATTTCCAGAGAACCCTTAATGCTAGCCTTGAGTAGTGGATGTATCCGAACACGTCAAGCTCTTTTTTTAAACTTGTCATTTGTTTTTTTTTAAGAGAGTTTCTTGTAAATATTACAACCTAAGCAGTAGGAATTGCCAGGTCTGATAAAGCAGATTAAGAGCAAAACCAGACAAAAGGAGAATCATCAATACATCTTCATGATTAAGAACATTCCTACTTTATCTGGTGTTCTAGGTTGCTGCTACTTCATTATGGTCAGGCATACAATAGTAAGGCACAAAATACCTCCATACCATCCATACCTCCATTTGGATCAAGAATTTCAAAAAAGTTAGAGAAAAATTCCTAAACTTTAAGAGGATAAAACTTTCTGAAAAGTTTTGTCCTTTTAAAATCATGGAGAAAAAAAACCCCAAAACTGTGGAAAATCCTAATTATATACAGCATATATGCTATACAGTTACACCCCTTCCACCAATAAATAGGTTATCTACGTAAAACAGACTATAAATTTAAATGCCTATTGAGCTATAAGAATTCAGAGTTTCTGTGGGTATTTTTAAACTGTATTATGTTTAATTGAATATCACAAAACACAGCACTATGTTAATTACTCATTTTTATCTATGCAGTGGATGAATGTGCATAACCCCGGCTGCTGTTAACAGTGCAAGTTTATCCAGATAAATCCAGCACTGAAGTTATTTCAATATTAAACAGTTAAGTCCTCAATAAGAATCATTAACAATCTTTCCATAGTAATAAGGGAAGCTGAACTTTTGACCTTTGGGGAGAGGTGGGAAGAAGTTCTCTTACTGGGTGATTCAAAGATATCAGATATATGTTTGAGTTGTTGGTATTTCACAGCTTTGAACCAGATCCAAGACAAGCATTAAAAAGAAACTTTTCTTCAAAAAGAATTTAAAAATGAAATAGAGGTTAGTGTTTCCTTGTCAGTGACTATATTTCCTTTGCTCCACCTAGTGCCCTGACTCGCTCACCAAGAAGCTGCCATTCTTTTCCTCCACAAATACCCTGAAAAAAAATTTACTAGCAACATAATTCAAAAACCAGAAAGACTAATTGCTTTTTTTCTCATTTTATTCTATGTACCCTGCAGGAATAGTGTACTTGCAATTTTCAAATAAATGATAAGACAAGCTCTCTGGTCATGAAAATTTTTTAGGGATGGCATTTTTACATTTTAACATGATATTCCATAACTCATTCTATTACCTACAGACACACACACAATATACCAGTGGCATGCCTGCATTTTTTCATTCCCCTTCCAGCTGCCTAGTAGATCTGTTTCTTTCCTTACAGGTGCTGCTTTGTAATTTTACAAGTCCTCCTACTGTTTCTATCAAGGAAACTTGATAGACTTTTCTACTCACACAGCTGCCCTGATCACAAAGATGGAGTATAGTTATATTTGTCTTAATAATTCAATCAATATTCAGTATAACCTGTAGATTATTAAGAATTCATGTGCTGTTCATGTGAATGTCACAGGTTCTCTCACAGGGGTTCCGTTGCAATCCAGCACGTTTGAAATCCGCTTGGCACCATGGCCTGATATACCTGAGAACATCTGAGAAAGCAAAGAGCTCTTTTTGTTAAAATGTCTGTTTTGAGACAACACCATGAATTGTCATATGTCACCCTGATTTTCTAAGACTTTGCTAAGCCTTCTGATGTTTTCATTCTTGTAACGATCTTTCTCACACACAGTTCTGTAAACAACTTATGTTTTGCATTCTTTCATGGAGGAGGAGAGAATTGATGGACTCTTGGTCTGTCCAGTGTCATTGGGGAGGTGGCACTGTCACCCTCCAATCCACTGTCACTTTTGGAAAACTATAAATGTTGGAGTCAGAAAATAAAGGTCCCTTTTTTGTTCACCTGGAGAGCAGCAGTGTCCGTGTCGTCTTTTCGTGTCGTATTACGACAGTCATATGACATGAAAAAAGGGTAACTTGCAAATCAGCACTGCCTGTTAATATTCTGGTCAGGAAGCATTAGAATGAGACAAGGGTACTCTGCATTTTTCATCGATCCATGTTCCCAGAATCCACTCACATGATGAAGGAGGTGAGGAAAGCCCCTTTTGAAACTGTTCTGATCACTTATAATTTCTGAACAGGAAGACTGATCTGTACTCCTCCTTCCATATATTAACAGATGAAAAGGTTCTAACAATACAACAGTCAATCTGAGTTTCATTAAAATAGATTAGATTAGTAAGATTAAGCCTTAATCCCTTCCAGACTTCATCACTAACACTTTTCTGCTGTCAGCACAGCTGTGCTTAAATCACTGCAAAAGATCCAAGACATTCAATCTCCACACATATCCACAGAGATGGAATGGAACTGCTGTATCCATTATTGTAAATGTAGTGTAAGCTCTCACAGATATTCCCCTTAATGAGAGGCTGCTCTGGTTGGAGACACCACTCACAGTGACAGCTACAGCATGAACAATTTATTACTCTTTGGTTTTGAAACTAAGGCTGTTTCTGTGTTCAGTGAATATTAAAACAAGCTTGGCAGCTGGGCTGAGCCCCAACTCAAATTCACTGTGGCTGTGGGAACATCAACATTTCATAAGTTTCATGATCTGTGCATATGCCCCCAAGGGTTCCCTTTTCTCTGATGAAGTACTGGAACTGCTGCCCTAGAATATCGTTCTAGATGGTGTAACACTAACTCTAAGTAGTAAATTTATTCTATGCTGCTTTTTTCTCATTAGGCAAAAAAACCAAGTATCACCTTACAAATCTGGGGGCTTTTTCTCATACAGTCATCACAGATGCTTTCAGTTTTAATCATCCACTTTGAAAAATATGAACAATAAACAAGCCATTAAATTATCATTAAAAAAACCTGTCCAGACTAAGTTCTTATATAGTGAATTCTTCTTTAGAAGTTTATTTTTGTTAAAATAATATTTATATTAGTCATGCCACTGATGTGCATGAGTAGGATACCCAAATCATAAAATAACAAAGGGATTATTTAGTTCAAGCACAGGATTTATGTTCGTTGCAGCTGAAGAAATATGCACAATCCAAGGATAAGTTAAATTAAACAGATTAGGATATTTGGTGATAAGTTTAGATAGCTTCAACATGCTTGTTTGCTCTTAAATTCTATTAACAGTAAAGTCAGACCACATTAGTATTGAGGAAAATGCCAAGCCTATAGTTGTGTTTTAGCAGTGAAAAGTAGTTTTTTCTCATATTTTAAAAACTGTAGAGGATGAATTTATTACAGCATGGAAATACTGAGAATGTACTAACTTTTGAAATGCATTATATAACTAAAATGAAATGACATTATGCAACAAAAATGAAAATTGTTAATGAACCCTTTATCAAATTACATGCCATGAGAATGCCACTTCAGAAATGCTCTTTCTCTTACCTGCTGCCATGGAGTACCACCAGAACTGTATCCTGACATTCAGTGTCTGCAGGGTATGATGAAGTACCTGATGGAAATTCCATGCACTCCCAATACGAAATTCACTGAGGAAGAAAATAAACTCTTGGTGCCTCAAATCAAGCTGATTTGATAATCTTAAGGCACAATTTCAATATATTTTCTTATAGTTTTGCCTGACTTAGTGGATGCCTAGTCTTCCTAAGGATTCTGAGAACCACTTGAACTACCCTTCATTCTTTTGGTGATAATCTGTAATGCTCATGCCTAAAAACCAGCAAGGCAAAGGGTACCCCTGCAGCTGGCAGGGAGCTTCGGTGATGATATTTGAGTTAGATTCACTGGGTTTTTGATCAGAGAGGAACTTGTAAAAGTACTCCCTGGCAATGTCTGGGCATGGACATGTTGCACCTCATACTTCTGGAGACCCCAAGTTGACAGAAGCCCCTCATCTTATACTGAGGTTGTCTGGTCCAGCACAAATCCAGGGGATCACTGCTTCTATTGACAATGCCACACCCAGCAAGAGAGAAATTATTTGTGCTCTGTACAGAGTTTTGCTTTTGTTGCTCTAAAAAGGACAAATTCACAGCACCCTGACAGCTCCATTCACGTTCTCAAGGAGAATTTTTAGTGCCCAGTACCTGCAGTTGTATCTCTCTATTAGTGTCCACCAGGAACATTCAAACATGGGGTCGTCTAAGGTCACTGACCCCTAATACACAGGACATAACACACAAGAAAACCCAACCAAAAAACAAACAACCAAACAAAAAAGCATGGCAGAAAAAAACACAAGTGTTGATAGTAGCGACCTTAGAATAAAGCCAGTTTCTGTCTCTGCAGACTCATTTTTAAAGCGCCTGAAAAAATTATCCATGCTATAGGAACAGACTGATAACTGAAGGACAGGAAAAGGTCACACTGATTCTCAAAACTTAGCCTTTGAGCCAAACTATTTTACATCAGTGAAGACAGACTTACACCCCATATATTCTGAGCAGTCTGCATTGACAGCAAATTGTGTTTTATTTTGAATAATTACTCTTTCTTGGCTAAGATAATTGTGGTTCAACACTAGCAGCACATAAAATCCTGATCCTTTATCACTTTGGTGCCATGATTTGCTTTTGAAATTCATCTTGATGTGTAATAGGTCTCCATACTATTACATGATTTGTTTCTTCAATTGTTTATAACTCAGTAGAGCACAGCACCTGTAATTTGAGAACTGGAAGAATTTCAAGAGCCTGTTTCAGAAAAGCAGAACAGCAGATAAGGCTACATCCTCAACTGTACAAAATGAATCTGCATTAAACAATTTCTTTACTGAGAATCTAGTCCCTAGTTTGCTATGTCAGAGAAAAAAATTAAATACAATTATTTGTACTTTACCTATTATTTATAATTTGTCCAAAGTAATTATTATAATATCTATTCTATCTTCAGTCATTTTTATAACCCTCTGACTTCTTCCTCTAGGATTAGACTATGTAGACATTACACTGATGAAAATTATGACTTTCCAGAAAAAGCAAGTCAAATAAGTGATGTCTGAGGGGGAAGCATTTCTTCAGAATTGCTTTTTTCCCTCTCCCATAAGGTGGGTACCCCCCAATATCTTTCATATTTCTTTTCAAGGTACTTCTACATTGTTTCAAAACTATTTTTGTAACTCCCTGGAGGCTCTTCAGTCTGGATGATGGTCATCATCATCATCACCATCTCCAGCAGCACTGCAGTTTCTGCAGATGCTCTCAGACAGTTCTGCTTGTTCCAGTCACACAGAGTTCCTTTCACACCATTTCTTAGCAGCTCTTGTTCTCCAGATCAGCCTTTCTCCCCTGCCCCCAGCAGGACAACTCAGTGTTTAGCTCAAAGATGGAACCACAGTGTGAGGAAAAACTTTGGGAAATTAAGTCAAGGCAGTAGACCAAACCCACAAAAGCAGATGTGAACATAAGCTTCACCTGCATTGAAACATTCGGTCCTAAAATCCATAGCATCTTCTTGGAATAAAATTAAACAAATATAAATTATTTATAACTTAATCTGGTGTTTCAGATGATAAGAACATAACAATAAATGCACTTTTAAAATAAACCAAATATGCTTCTTAGCAAGAATAGTAAGAGGAATTAAGAGACTGTATCAAAGCTGCATTCATTTCACTTTCTTCATTTCACCAGCTTTGGTTTTATTTCAATTATTGCACTCCCTCAATTCTTAATGAGAGAGTGTAATAATTGAAATAAAACCAAATGAAAACCAAGTTCATCAGTCCTGATATTGTGTCATCTCCAGTGTTGGAAAGGTTTATTATTTATCAAAAATAAGAAGATCCTCAGTGGATATAAGTGGGTCATGTTTAAGTGTATATTACATCAAGTATGGAACATAAATAAATATACAAATAATTTTTATGAGAGAAACTGATGGAGTTGGATTGGAAGGTCTTTTGGTTCCTTCAGTCTGTGTATTTTGACTGGATTTTGTGAAAAAAGGTACCTGAACACAGGAAGAACTTTGATTGGTCTTCAACCCGAGTACGTCACACATTAATCACCAGATTAGAAAAAACAGAGAGAAAGAAAAATGATAGCATTTAGTGGAACAATTGCTATTAGCAAACAATTACTTAATTACTAAACAATTATTTAATTACCAAAAAAAATTTTTTGAGCCAGTATTTGCATCTGTTTAATTAGAACACTCTATTCTGACTCTCCTCGACTTGTTACACAAAGCCGAAGGAAAATAAGATTTATTGTGATTAGGTTCTCCCTAGATTTTCTAATCCTAATCTATGTTTCACATTTAGAAGAAAATGTGATGGAAACAATCTTAGTGACTTGTAACTCCTGCTTGATTTTGGACCTTATTTTCCATGCATTTTGAAATATGGAGCAAGCTGGAATGTAACAAAGTTTACCGTTGCTAGTGGTTATGCAGAAAAGGTCTGACATCAAGGAAAATAAACAAGGCTTTTTTAAGCAGTGTAATAACTGCACAATTAAGCACCCTATTTTACTGGTGACATAATGATGACACTGTTGCCACTATAATTAACAGCTTATGGGTCTAGCAAAACTAATTAAGTCAGCTGAAAGACTTCTGCAGCCTTTCCAAATAGTCTGTTCCAAACTTCACCGAATTACTTTCCTGTACTAACACAAAATACTTTCTTCATCATCATCAATTGGTTTTACTTTATTTCCTAAAATCAGATTAGGATAAAAGAAACAAACAAAAAGATTGGTATATTTGCTCCAACACGCAGTATTTTTAGAATTGGCTTTAATTATTTATGACTTAGCAAGGGAAAATGAAATAATTGATAAGCAAGTATTTTCATAATTGTCATTAAATATTGGGCACGTCTGATTCCATATGCTGACAATGCTGTCAGGGAAGACTTGCTCAGAATGTCTATGATGTGCTTTTGTTTCAGTATTCAATCATAATCAACAATTCCTGCAGTAGTAATAGTTCAAAATGGCCCCAAGGCCCCATAAAAAAAGAACTGCTGAGTTTGTGACCTTGATCTTTAGAAAAGGTAAAACGTTTTAAGACTGGATCTGAATAAGAATGCTGTCAAGATGCTATTTAAGAGTTTTAGGATTTTCAAATACAACATGTAATAACTTTGATAAAAGGCACTTCACTTTATTGCAGAGCTTAGTCTCCCTAATTGGGTGTAATTTGCTCTAGTTTTCAGTACACAGCCCCTAAAAAAAACAAGACAAATGCTGCAGGAAATGTGGTATGACCTTTTCATTATTGCTTTGTCAGGACATCTGTCAAGGGACTTTTGCTCCATTCCAAAGCAGACACTGCAATGAACTGGAGTAGGGAATAGCTTGTTCTTGGTAGGGTGCCAGACTGTGCTACCAAGAAAGATTCATAATGTACCGCAGTCAATAAGATATCAAGGTACAAGGTACAGAATAACCTCAAATTTATCTTCTGAAGTAGGAAAGATCAACAATTCACTGCACATTAAAAAGGAAGATACAAAAAGACAAAAAAAGATTACATTTGCCACAGCCCTGCTATTATTATCTATGATTATATAGTCTACAATTTTTATTATGCAAATCCATTTCTGAAATATTTTTATAAGAAATTTCATAACACAAACAATGTGAAATTGTTGCTTAAGATATGCAGAAGAAAGAAGACACAGTTTTCTCAAAAAAGGAAAAAAATAGGTTGGATTTATCAAATTCTGGCAAGCATAATGGTTATTGAAAGTTTTTAGGAAGCTGCTCAAACCAGTCTGTCTTCTCAGGTTAAAATGAATTGTTTCAGGGACAAAAGAACCGTGCCAACCCTGCAAAAAATTAATAACCCTTTTCTAATGCCTGTTCTATAGTAAAGACAAGAGTGACAAGCAGAGCCTATTTCAGCATGCTTACATTTTGTGGCCTCTTCATCTTACCCCTAAAAGAATTGCAGAGTAATAAAACTACAAGATACACATCAGTGGTATTGACAGCCCTGTCTGCTGGGAATGTTTTAGACACTTGTTTATCAAACCCATCATAGGTATGGAGCAAGCTGAAGCTTTACAGTAATTACCTGCTACAACAATACATTTGCAGACAAATATTTGCCAATTTACTTTTTATTTTGTTGAGTCATATCTTTACTCAACAAAATATACATTTGAAATATCTATAATGTTCTTAAACTTCTTACTGGTAATTAAATGCATTTCCATTATAGGTATCTTTCTCTTTTCTCCTGGTGTTTCACTTAACCTGTTACATCTCTCGTTTAATAAAGCTACATTCTTAGGAAATGAAATAATCTCATTCAAGTTTATGGATTTCTTTCTTCAAAATCAATTATTTTGTAACTCCCTATTTTAGTTAATACCTTCAATTTCCAGAGCACGCAGCAGTCAGGACATTTACAGCAGAAGGCAGCCACTTATTGAAACACTGTGAGTTCAGCTCCACGTTATCAATGCTATCAATGCAATTGTAATACTGTTTTCAACTGCAGAGCCCCAAAAGCGATATAAATAAGTATAAATGAAGAATATAAAGAACAATTCCAGAAATTTTCTCTTGTTTCTTAGTATACTGGGGAAGAATGCAGGAAGACTGCTTCCCAGAGTGACACTGATTGCCATTGAGGAATGGCACTGGTTTAGCAAATAATTCCATTCTAATTTAATTCCAGGCGAAGTTTCTAATGCTTTCTGGTTCCCCAGTCAGCCCACCCCCCTTCTCCTTTAACAAGGAAACACCCAGGCAGTCAGGCTTAGTTACAGCTCAGCAGACTGGTTTATTGTCATTTTCTGGGACTGAACCATGCTTTGACATGTCCAGTTCCCATTATTGCCTTAAACTTCCCACACAGTGAATGAAGCTGAACTTGACTTGAATAGAAAAGCAGAGTTGAAATCATGAAAATTTGCAAAATCAGGGGGGATATTAGAGCGAGAAGAGGACAAGAGAGCAGAAGGTTGCACTGACAGAAGTCACCTCACCAACACTGTCAGCCAGAGCAGCAGCACTGGGCAGCCAGCCCTGGGTGTGTGTAGGTGACCATGGTGTCTTTGTCCCCAGCAGGTTTAGTGGATTTACAGGTTTTAAGTGGGGAAAAGATGCATAAAGCCCCAAGTTCTTACAGAGCTGTGTGAAAAGGGCAGAAGCTGTTCCCCCAGGAGCCAAAGGGGTGCCTGCAGCTGCCATGGCCCATGGGAGGAGGAGTGTGCTCATAGTCTAGAACATTTGAGGAGTGGTCATAAAGCATTTATGGAATTGTAGGTCTTGGTTAACATTTTGTGCAGGCTGCTATAGCTATCAGGAATGACTGGCTCACTGACAGCTAATCACATGCAATTAATAAATCATGGAGCTGCTCCAAACCTTACTTGTACTAAGCCATGAGTTAAGCATTTTTCCCTGGGTCAGCCTAGCTCTGATTTTCATTTCATACAAAGCTCTGCTCTGTGTGCAAGCCCAGAAAAGCCAGATGACAGCAAAGTGTAAATGGCAGGTACCTGTACTGCATCCCCACACTACAGGTATTGGTCCTGGCTTGAAAATCGTGCAGGTGGAGCTCTGTACCTGCCTCCAAACACAGCAGCTCGCTCCAGCTGTGAGCTGCTGAGGCTGTGTGAGCCAAGGAAGGAGGACAAAGAGCTGTTCAAGGCACCACTGTCTCTTTCCAGGGCCCTGATGGTTTTTCAAGTGCTCCTTAGAGCACTTAGGCTCTAAGCAAAGCAGCTTCTGACAGGATTTGTAGATATGGTAAATACATTGCTAACTCCAGAGGACAAAATAGACATCTGAGTGACTTCATCTGAGTGACCTCTACCTCAACTACAGTGAGGAAGTAAGAGAGATTTATTTCTATAAAACTTATTTAGTTCTATAAAACTTATTTAGCCTACCAAAAAGACCTTTACACTGATATGAACTGTTAGTATGTGAAGTTACAGATTCATAAAAGGTGGCACTTGGAATATCCTGACAAAATCAGGTGCAATAAGTACTGACACCACATTTGTGGTCTTGTTCAGCACTGGTGCTCTGTCGGTGAAGATTTTACATTTAACTGGCAGGAATCCTCCAATCTAACAAAAAAGGAACAGAGCTGAGGTGAAATCTTCTTGATGTAAATAATATAGGACAGTTATAATCATCCTTTAGATCTTGGAATATACCCCCTGCCTATTAACTCCCATTCCTCCTACCACTGCTCATGTCCCTCTCTTTACTATACAGAAGAGGGTTTTTTCCTTCAAAGTTATTCACATTTTAAATAAAAAACTATAAATATGCAGTGTTTATAATCACACTTTCACAAAACTTTGGAAATAGGATAGGTTCAAGAGGAATTAAATGAGAAAATTTAATTTCAATAAATAAATTATATTCAATATTTTTTGTAACAATGTAGGAGTCACTAAATTTGAATTTACAAAATATTTTATAAGTAGTGTTTTATCAGTTCATGTGTACTAAGTTGCATGTAATTTCTTTTTTTTTTAACCTTTTTCCCCTAAAGTTATTAAAGTGTTCCATTAAGTCTGGACAGGTTTTGATTACTTTCTAGAGAGGAATATCTAAATTACAGCAGCCAGTGGCTACAATTTTTTTCTGAAAGAACCATGTACAGATAACACCTAATACAAGATGTAAATGCTTAAATTTAGGAGGGACCCAATCACGAAATAAATTTGGAATAGAGAGCAGCTGCACAGTCTTTGGTAGTTGTCTTTTACATTACACCAAAAAAACTTTCTCAATGACACCTCTATCACCATCATCACCCTCTGTAAACACAAATCTCTTGGAATGTAATCTGAATATACAACAAACCAATGGGGACAAAACAGATCTCAAACTAAACATTTGCTTTAGGATATCACAAGTCCCTCAAGGACCCTACAGACTGATACTACTTTTAATTAGGTGTCACTTAAGAAGTTCCTCCAAGTTTGGATGTTATAACCAGACTAATACTCTGTTGAGTGACTTTCTCACTAGAAAGAAATTAAATTATTGTCATATTTGCAGATACATAAAGATTGAGGCAAAGAGTAATGCAGTGGAATAATCATGACAAAAAGCCTTCTTTACTAGATGGTAAACCAGGCACAAATAGAAAACATTAATCTTTGTTTTTGACTAAATATAGAGTTTTATACAGAAGAAAAAAAAAAGTAGTTCACATTCTTTAGCGAGAGGAAAGGGTACTGGGAAGAAGTAATGCCAAAGAGAGCTTTGGGAATCCCGAGCCCAAGCTGACAATGACAGTGCAGAAAAAGGTGTTAAGCAGAAGTCTTGCTGCACATTGAAGAGACAGAACATCTACTTTGTGGCCTTATTTGCCAGGAAAAATTTTCTATTGGAATAGTGGCCAAGGTCCACAGTGTAAAAAACGTTGCAGAAACTGGGAGGGTTCTACTGCAAATGCCCCTGAAGGTCTGGACAACCTGCAGGACTGGAGCATTAGGGTCTATTTATTTTACTCGAGAAAGATGAAAGACTAACCTAATAATAACTATAATAATGTATAAATAACAATATGGGGAATAAAAGGGTGAAGAAGCTCAACTTCCAGATGTTCTTGCTTTATGTTCTTTAAACTTCACACAAAACATTTTGGCTTTCTCCTTTTTTATAGGACAAGAGGGAGCGATTGATTAACACCGATGTTGCAGCTCATCCCTTGACCTTTTGCTGTAAGTTCTCTGATCCTGTCAGTAATCATACACATGTTACAGTTTGTCTTTATCATGGGGATTTCTATTGTTCTCCCACAGCAAGTGCAAGGAAAACAGTGCATTTTTTAATAATGCGTTTATTTCTATGAGCCAAATTGAACTGACTGTGTTTAGCATAGCACTCATTACATCTATATGAGTTCTTCATTTATGTATTGATGTATAAATACCTATATTACATACTTCTGCCTGATTTTG
The DNA here is from genome assembly GCF_015832195.1 of Motacilla alba alba. NCBI lineage: Eukaryota > Metazoa > Chordata > Aves > Passeriformes > Motacillidae > Motacilla > Motacilla alba. The sequence goes on from NC_052023.1 coordinate 22,656,902, forward strand.
AGGATGAATAGGCTTTATTTAGATTTAGGGAAATAATGGTTCTGCTGCACACAAGGAAAAACAGCCATCTGTTTTTCAAAAAAGCATGGTCTAAGATGATTTGGAATAGTGAAAATATGTCACAAGTTACTGATCAATTTGAGCCCATCCTAATCAGCATGAGCAAAACTGGGGTGGGTAAAGTGGTCTCAGCAGTAAGCAGACTCATTGAAAAGTATCAGTACCAGTAAACCACTGGAGTTTCAAACACCTGTTGTGTTATTTAGGAAAACTTTTTTGTCAATGAACAATGAAAAACCAAACTGAATCCCCTTTCCTCCCCAAAAGTTCCCAACAAACAGACCCCCCCAGCCCAAAATGCTGATCACAAAAGAATTTTATCAAAAGTATATTGAACTGTTTGAACTTCTTTTTAAAAGCTGATAAATAGCTCTGAGAGTTTTTGATACTCTTATTCTCTACAACTGAGAAGTACACTAACAAATAATACAAAGAAAAGGCTTCCTAATTAATTTTAACAGAAATTTATAAGAATATATAAGAAAGAAGCATCATAAAAATAGCATCAGTGTAACTTACCTGAGACATAAGCATTACATCACTTGCTTCAGCCAAACTGGGTCTGCTTGGCCAGACTGCCTGATTACAAAGTGTCAAAGGAAAAAGGGTCAGTTCAGCACAACTTCAAAATAATTGCTTAATACTCAGATAATGATTATTAACTATGTTTTACTATCCCGAAAACAAGAAAAAAATCAAAAACAAGGAGGAAAACACATTGAACCAATATTTCACCTCCAGTTAATTGAAATCTTATCTTTTCTCTACACTGACTAACACTTCTAGAGATAAGAGCTGATATTTTTAAATGCTTTTGTTAAATTAACACAACCCAAACCTCTGCCTACTTTCAGTTCTCAGCCTGAGAGTGCAGGTACCGGGAAATGTCTCAGAGCACTGAGAAACCTCTTATTATTGATGGTTATACAATTTTTGACCATGATAGCACCTTGAATCCTTTCCCTTTTTGTTGTGACAGATAAGCCTAAAATATTTCAGAGTTTGAAATGGAAGATAAGCAGTAAGCAGCAAAATGTTTGATGATTATTCAAAGCTTATCTGAATTGCCCATACTTCCTGAGACCAGTGTGTGTCATAAGATCTACAGTCCTTCCAAATTCCAAACAGTTCAGAAGTACCTGGAAAATTGGTTTTAATCTCTGTATGTTGGCACTTTTATCTTTGCCGTCTTCAGGTAAGACTGCAAATGTAAACCTGTGCATGAGTTTAAAAAAAAACAAACAAACCCTAATATAATTCTGAACCTTAAACAGTTTTGTTTTTGAGGACATTATCATTTTTATTTGGGACCCCTCCACTACCATGCTATCCTCAATCACAGGTCTGCCATATGACTGGCCAGATAATAAATGCTCTTGGTCACACCACATGATTTTGCATCTTCTCAGCTTATTTTTCTATATTTTAAATGATTTCTGTACTGTAGCAGCAAATCATATAATCCAAAAAAAAAAAAAAAAATCAAGCCTTGTCATGGGAAAAGAGGCACACAAAAAAAGAAGTTGCTCTCAATATTTGGGAAGTAAAAAAATCCAAACCATTATAGATTTCCTCAGAATAATTAATTCCAGTTTTATCCTTTGCCCTACAGAAAGACTGGAAAGCATTTTCAAGGTAGGAGAGGTAAACACTCCAAGCCACTCTGCATTTTCAACTGTGCCCCTGACTAAAAGCAGAACGAAATCCTTAATTTATAATTTCAACCATTGCAGGCACACACCCTCACCCCAGCCTCGCATCTCCTGGAGAAAATGACTGTTCTCTAACAAAACCAGAAGGATCCATGCTTGCCAACCTGCACAAGGCATCTTGAGATCTGAATTGAGAAAGAAAGCAAATGGATTTGCCCGTGGCATTTGTGTTGCACTTGCAACACTTGTCAGCATTTAGTGCTCATGCTGAGTGCCCAGGAGTCATGTTTAGAGGTTTTTCAAGGTACATGATTATTTCTTTCTCTTCACATAAAACTTTCTCTCATTTGGACATTGTGTGCATTTCTCAGGGATTTAAATGTGTTCTAGGGTAGAGTCTGTATTGCCTCATTTGAAAAGTCAAGCACTTTATCTTCTAGTCACAGAGCAAAATCCTTTGAATTCAGGAAAACCTTCAAGGCACAGTCCTCAACTGTACAAATAGCATTTTGGCTTTAATCATTGCACTAGGATCTAAGAGAGTCCTGGAATTCAGAAGGACAGAAGCCAGTGCATAGAACTTTCTCACAATCATCTGTTCTCAAAGAACATATTTTACCTTAATTTTCCCACCCTTGATTTTCCCAAGATCAAGAAATTGTATCTACAATTTGTGTTGTACACTTTTATAATTTATTTACCAACATGGTTAGCAGAAATCAACTGTCCTTCCACTTGCACATTTATTTTAACATTTGAAGTACTTTGAAATTACTCAGAACTGGATTAGCCAATGAATTAAAACAAAATAGATCTGTGCGACAATATCCATGTTCTTTCAAGACTTCAGCATGTTTTCCTCCCAGACCAATGGACTCACGATACTGAAGCTTCAAGCAGCCCCCATGTCTGAGTATTCCAGTTCCTGCCAAACCAAATGACGCATCTTTGAGTGTGTGCAAATGATTTTCATGTTCAGTGTGAACTCTTTGAAGTAATGCTGCATTTGTCTTTGATATAAAGTAGCCGGATATAAAATAGCTTAATTAAAATAGTTTGATATGAAATAGCTTAATTAAAAGTTAATTCAGTAAGTTTTCAGTGTGCTGTAACTATAATTCTTCAGCACCAAACTTTCCAATCAGGACATATTTTTAATTGATAGAAGTGTTACAGCGGTTTTAGGAAATCTTTTTCAATTAATTTGGAAGCGTTGTTCCAGTTAATAGAATCAATGCCTGTTGCTATTTATCTTCAGGGGAATGTTTTGTTTCTAAGCAAATTAAATCCCAAAGGACAGAAAGTTGTATTTTAGCAGGCTCTCAATATGTTTTCTGTTTGAAACGATTGCAAATGTGCTGCTTGCTTTTAAAGCATATAATATGACTTCAACTTCTGTGCAAAAGGCTGTGAAAGACATTTTGGATACACCATTTCCCAGGGGAAGAAAATCCATTGGAACAGAAATCACATCAAGATTTCCACACAAAAGCTAATATACACTGCAGTCCTGATGTTAGTCTGACAATGCCTTCCCTCTCCTGTCATGGATTTTGTTTATACTCATCAAAGCTGGACCTGTCTGCATGGGTGATAGTGTTCAAAACAGGCTGCTAGCACGTTAGTATTTCGGGAAGAGCTCTAATAAACCTCCCCAGGCACAAGGAACAGCAGTTCATCCAGGAGGGATCACACTCCTGGAGTCACTCAGCACTTCTGGCAGTGCAGCGTAAGGGTTGGTGCTTCTGGCAGCAGCACTCCCCACAGAACAGGCAATCCTCTTGGGAAGTGAGCCCAGAGCACCCCTGAACAAGTGACCTGACGGCAGCACTGTCCCGGTGACCGCTTGGTTTTGGTCAAGATGTACACTTGTCCTGCAAACCAACAAAACAAAATTGAAATCCCATCCCACTGGATCCAAATCTCATTTGGTTTCTTGACCTACAAGAAAATGCTGTGCATCTTTCTGGTGTTTTGTAAGATGTTTATGAATTGACTTTCCACTGAAGAGTTTTTACCCTTCCCAGCCAGAGCAATGTATATTTTGTGCAGTGTCATCCAACAGCCTACGTATACCTGGTCAAAAAATATTTTATTAATAACAAAAGAAGCCATGCCCACACCTGCCACATCCCCCCACACAGTCTGAGGCCATTTCTTCTCTATTGCACAGTTCCTTTTTCTTTTGGGAGTCAAGCCATTGCTTCATCTGCCTCAAACTGCTGTTGGTGTAAGGAAGTTAGCTATGCCTTTTAACTCCCAAACCAGAAAAATCAAGATAAAAGCAGGCTCACATACAAACAGGGCACAGCTTTACAAGTTCATGTTCAGTGACACCCAACAGCAGAAATTCACTACTCACATGTCAAATATGTTCTCCAACATGCCTATCAGATTTCCCCTCCCCAGCCTCTTCCTAATGTCACAATTTTCCTGCTCATATTCTTCTAGGCCTTCACTTACCTAACAGATCCTGATGCTCTGATCATTGCAAACCACAGAGCACTCCCTAGGTTTTTCCTCCCAGCAGGCTGAACTGTTCACCTCTGCATAAAGTATGTGTGACACTGTGATGGATTCACAACAGATCTTTGTATTTAAGCAAATTTTAACCTTACAGATATGAAGATTGCATTAAAACTAGAAAACAGTCATGCTTCACTTTCCTTAGTTAAATATAATGTGATAGCACAAGCTAACAGAACTAATGGTAGAAGCCCAAGAAAACCTATCACTTAAGGGATGCTTAATAAGAAAATTATCTCCTTTCCCTCAAATGTCATGGTGAGATGGCACAGATCCTGTAAGGTGCTTAAGCTAAGTGTAAAGGATTTACTGTGCAATGATTATTTACTATGATATGTCAGAATCTCCTTCAAGTAAAGGTGAAATGAGCTGGTGGAATACAAAACACTCTATCATGATTAATGAAGAAAAGTCAAAAGATTGGTCACTTATCAGGTAATATAAGTGAGCCAAAGAAAGGATGACCATAATAATTCATGAATAATTTATCTAAAGATAAACCATTTGCAACAATAATCAACCAGAAATGAGTAGCTATTCTGAGCTAATTAATGTCCCCATTTAAGCACTGATTGACAGCTTTGTGTAAGAGATAATCCACAGAGGGCAGTTAAGCAGAGTTATGTTGCCTCCCATTTGAAAGCTGTGTGGCTTTTCTCATTTGGACATTTTGATATTCCTGTAGCAGATGGATTATCTGAGAACAGCTTATGGACAGCTGTAGTGTTTCTACTTACAGCACAGCCAAAAACACACATAAATTTACTGTAAAAGCTTTTTCAGGAGAAATTTGATACAGGGTCAAGGTTTGTAATGCAACACATGCAGTTATAATTGTATTTGTCTTTCAAGGAAGAAGTGACACTTTTCCCCTCTAGCTTTTCAAGCTTGACATATTTCAACAAAGTCTATATGTTTCTATATGTTTTTCTGTATGTTTCTCAATGTTGCCTCCCCGTAACAATTAAGCTACTTGGAAAAAATATCTATATTTAAATCACTACATTCCAAACCAGGAAACAGCACCCTGAATTCAAGTATAACTAAGGTGCAATCTATGTCAGTTACTCTTGTGGTGCATCTCATTATTCAGAACATACTGGATTAGAATATAATGAGCTATAAAACAAAACGTAAGAACTGTATATTTTGTTACTAGCATGTTAACAATAATTACTAAGTGTCATTACTACTTTTGTTGTTGTATTACTGGGAACTCATTGCATTATTCATGTTTATCACTCAGTTATCTGCCTCTCCCTACTTTGTTTTTCTTCCTCTCCTTCGCATCAGAGAAGATTCAGTGCAGCAGCATAGAGGCACAGCAACTTGGTAATGTGCTACTCATCACAAATTACAACTCACATTTCACTGCTTTGCTAAATGGAAATAGCAAGGACTTGAGGAAATCATTAACAAGATCTTATTCTGAATTTTGGATGGTAATTGAGCATATAGGGACAGCTAAGTCGTTACTCATTTTTCTAGGAATTAAATAATTCTCAGTTTGAATTAAGCCATTTGAAATCACTTCATTAGTTAGTTCATGGAATGCTGTGTTTAATCACTATCCATTCAGCTAGGATAGCCAGCTTTCATTAAAACAGAAGGGAACTCATTCTACTTCAGATCATACAGCAAGGCTCAGATCCTACACCAGGCTTTAGGGCTGAAGCTAAGTTTGGGGGAGCTGTGTCAGGGCAGGTGACAAATCCCTGCCTTCCATGCATGGTTCAGAACAAGTCAGGGCTGCAAAGTGAGAAATGAACCAAGGAGTTCCTCTAATTGTCTGTGTGAGAGGTGCAGAGACACCTGAAATACCTGAGCAACAAGGCTCACAAGTGTCTACAGGAGTCTTCTTTTGTTTATCTACGAGGAGAGCGATATGCACACTGTTAATGCTGCATGGCTTGGATTTTGGCCCCAGTATGACCAGAGTGGAGGGTCCCAAATCCAACTGGATGGAAAGCCATGGCCCCAGTGTGCCACTGCAGCAGCTGGATTTGCTGTGTGTACTCAATGAACAGGACAGGACCATGTGGTGTGAGGCCAGAGCATTTCTCAGAATGTGGTCACTGAAGTTTTGAAATAATGTCTGTGTAGTTAGAGCCCTAAGGTTTTTCCCATGAATAAAGGTTTTAGAACCATGAGACAATAGCTGTTAGAAATGGAAAAGGCTTGGATAATAACGTTTATACAGAGATAAGGAAATAAAATCCTACAAAGTTCTGAATTCTATGTTCAATTCACTAATAGTACTCTTCCTAGGAAGATAGCAATTTGGACAGACATCATGCAAAATAAAATTGTATTTGTTTCAGGGTAAGAATATGAAAACTGAAGTTTCAGTCAGTAGTATGCAAAACCAGCTTCCTGGGGGCAGTGTGGTGCATAATTAGTCACCTCCCACAAAGTTAACAATTTCCTGTTTGCAATCTGCACTTACTATAAATGTGAAGAGATGAAAAGTCAATGTATCTTAATGGACGTGTTGACTCACTCATGGCTGGGTTAGGTTTACAAACCGTCTGTGGCTTTTATTTTCTTCTGTTTATGTTTGGAAAGCTGACTCAATCAGCAAACTGAGCAAAGTACTGATTACTTCAGGAGATTACTTTCCAGTGGGCTGAATAAATTCAGAGGAAAAAGACCTTTAAACAAAGTCCTAATGGTTTCTTTACAGTCTCTCGAAACCAGTTTTTCTGCAAATGCAGGGACACTTCTAGCTACTCCACAATGCTAGGTGCTATTTAATGATTGCTTTTAAATTTTATTTAATGATTGTTTTTCCAATGTACTGATTTGACTAGATTACTGTTTGGTTTGGTGTTTGTTTGTTTGTTTTAATCTACCAAATGTCTTCCTAGACTGAAGATATTTGTCAGGCACTAAAAGAAAGGGGGGTTGGGAAATACCAGATACTGTTTGTAACTGTCTATTTTGTAATTTTTATTCTGAGTAGAGCTATGGTTAAGAGAAATGTGGAAACAGTTGATCATTAAAGATTAATACTGTGGGAAATTACACTATCAGATAGAACTGCATTATTTATAGAAAAAAACATTAATTTTCAAACCTTTTTCTGACAACTACTCTACTTATGGATTTGAAAATTAAATTGCACTTGAATTAAAGAGTTGGCTCCTACCCTGTTATTCACTGTCAAAGCGACAATCCAGAAGATTTATAGCAACATAAAGAATTAGATGAGCAGAAAATTGAAACATTCAGCAGTGAAAGATATCAATTAAAAAAGGATAAAAAAATCCCACCTGTGATTTTTTTTCAGTTTCACAGTGGCTCTGGCTGAGGCAAATGCTGCTTAATAGAGATGATAGTAATAAGAAAGTAAAGCAACTGTATTTCACATGACTAATATTTTTTTATTCCAGAAAGGCCTACTTTGCACAATCTCAGAATTTGTTATCATGCATCTATCTCACAGATACAATTTTTTTAAGAAAACAAAATAAAAACACATGGTATAATTTCTGGCAGTAGACATAGAATCTAACTCTTTAAAGGCAAAACATTATAGTTTTCTAGCATCCCATTACTCAGAAACTTAGGTCTTGGGCTGAGGTCAACATGGCCTTTTATAAATTAAGATTCTTCCTTATATTCTTATAATTTAATGGTAAAGAACTCGTTCTGGCAAAGGACAGGGTGGCAGACAACATTCTTCTTTTCTCTGACTCTAAGGAGTCATTCAACTTAACAGAAAAATCCCTCAACTCCACATTAGGATCCTACAGAGATTTTGGTAATAGGCTGTCAACATTTTCAGTTTCAGCAATTACCCAAGAGATGAATTCTTGATGAAATAAGCAGGCTGCTAATTTACTGGAATTGTCTCATTGTCCATACGTTTAGTACTTTCTGTACATGCAGAAATCTTTCTTGCTCTTTTTTCCCTTTCCCTGACAATTGTTAATCAAAATGCATTCAGATTTAATTTAACTTAAATCTATTTGTGCTTGAGGAGATTTGTTTTACTGAAATAATTTTCAATATGAAATTAACATTTTCGGAATGTCTTTTGTTATTTTTTGGTGGAAATTCCAAGACATATTCCACAAAAAAAAAAAAAAAAAAAAAAAAGCAACCCCCTTGTTTCCATTTATAAAAGAGGAAAATTAAGTCTTCACTCAGCACAGTTATGTTTCCATAAATATGTAATCACAGTATAAGGCAGCATCTTTACCCAAGAGCTCTAACTGATCTTTAAACAGACTCTCTTGTCTCCAGAGCAGCAGGTTCATGCAGGAAGAGATCACTTCAGTCCCTTTGAGACAGCTCCTGTTTCAGGAGAGCAAAGCTGCTGCTGCTTCTGCCACCACCTGAAATCAGGCTGGCGTCACCTGGGCGACCAAGGCATTCAGATCAGAATGGAAAGGAGGATCCCACTCTGACTGAGATTTTTATTGGGAAGCACTCTCCAATAAAGCACTGAGCAGATCCCTAAAACTCACTAAATAAGTAATGAAAAAGGTGTGCTCAAACAGTCAAGAATATTTGAGAAATGTTTTCTTTTGTCTTGTCTCATACAATTGCATCCTAAGTAATGTAGTGGCAAACTGTGTCAATGCTCTTAAAATTAATATAAAGACTCATTCCTGCATAGCCCAACTACAAACAAAATAGGTGCCAAGGCAGTGACACAGATACATCTTTCTAGTAGCTTTTCTTTTTGTTTGTGGGATTCTGTTTAATAATGTAATAATTTAGAGATATATTTGTATGCAATATTCCTTCTGTGTGCTGCCAGCATCCTTAAAATTCTCTGTGGATTTCAGAAGGATCAGCTCTGCTCACTTTCACTTGCTGGGGTATGTACGGAGCTCCTAGCTTTACAACAGCTCTGAAACTCTGACCTGCATTGTCACAGAGAAGTAAAAAGGAGCAAAGATGCATGTCTTGAATAGCATTTTGTTGAGCCTCCCAAAAGTCAATAGCAGAAGTGAAATATTACCTGAAGTGTACCAATAAGCCACATCTAGAAAACATTAAAAACACCCAAATGCCCAAGGATCAATGTCTAAATAAGAAAATGTAGTAATTTTTTCCTCTAAGTTCAGATGGAGTCAAATCAAAATTAAACACTTTTCTACTGCTGGGATGAAAAGGGCAACCCTTTGACCTCTATAATATCTGCAATTATGAAGTCATTAAGAGAGCCCAAGAAATCAAGGAATTAAGAATATCGATAAATTTGCTGAAGTGCTTTATGAAGGAAATAGCTACTGCTGTCCCCCTATCACGAGAAATTCTCAAGAACACAATATAAAAGTGATTCAGTACAACTCTGTCAGTGACTTTACAGATGTGTCATGCTACAACAGTGTCAGCCCAGGCAATATGACTTCTCTTACCCCTTCTAGAATACTTGAAAGAAACATTACTTGTTACTGAAGTTAAAAGACATTTGAAGAAAGCATCTTTGATTTTTTTATTAGAGTATTACAGCCAACACTGGACCACTCTGCCGCTCTGGTGCACGAAGACAAGCTCTGTCCAAACCAGCTCAGAACAAACAAACAGAAAAAAACCCAAAATAACAAAAAACAAACCAAACCCAAAACAAAACAAAAAATCAAAATAAATAAAAAATCACAAACACATTGCACCCTTTTTGCAGATGAAGGCCTGGGGCCCAGTCACAGCAAGAGTCTTAGAAATAGAACTTTCATCAAAGACCTCAACTGAACACAAACCTCTTTAGGTCATTAACCATATTGCCACTGCTCAGTCTCCCTTTTACAGCCAACTGGGGGGGGCCTTTATTTGTTGTTTATTTACTTTTAAAACAAAATGAACAAGCAAAGGCTATAAAACCTGTTGCTACTTTACAAATAAAAAGAATCAAACTCAACTGTATTAAAAATGTGGACTTAGGAAGAAACTGTTCCTTACCCAATACTTTGTTGCAATTCATAATTGCCATTACCAATCTGGTTTCTCTATCTTCACTGCAATAAAACATTCACTGCCATTAAGAACATTATTTCCATATTACATACAAAATCATCAGTTCTAATAATTTTCTGGCTGCCTGGGAAATAAAGGCTGTTAATATTCATATTGAATTATAAGCTTTTCATATAGCCTAAACAATTATTGTAATGAATGTTTCAATAGGTGTGTGATATTGGTTTTCAGTGATATTAAATTATTCAAATTGATTGTAGCCAAAATGACCTTAATTTATCATCTTGCATTATTACAATGTAATTGCTTTCCCCATATTGGGGATACACCTTGGTTGCTGATTAAGCCCTGTGAGTTCCCCACAGCACATGGCATCCAGCTCAGGCAGCAAATGCAGGTGGTGCTGCAGTGTTCCAGAAGAGCAGATGTCTGGGAGTGGGGATGAAGGGTAAAGACCAAATAAAATCTTTTTTCTAGGGCTCAGGACAGCATAGAGGTGTTTCTCTCCCTCCCACCTTGACCCCTTATCCACTGCAGGACTCGAGTTCAGGCCCAGGTACAATTTTCTTCCCTTGGGATTATGGCAACGCCCTGGACAATATTTCACAGTTCCGTAAACCAGAAGGACCACAGCTGACCTTCAGGTGTCAGGTACTTGATGAAAACCTCCCATCCTGTCATTTGTTAGAAATCTGATACCATGACTTACTCTGAACTGAATCCAAATGAAATTATTTAGGGCTTGGATAATCAGACTCATCCCAGCAGTGTGTTTGAACTTTATCTCAAAGCAGTGTCATGTCACATAATTATGACAAAACTCTCCTCTTTCCAGTGCTATCTTCTCTGCTGGTGGAAAGGCAGAATCGAATACACATATATCAGACCAGATATAATATTTTCCTGCAAACAAATGTTATTTTGATCCTCTTAAGTTTGCTTTAATAAATAGAATCACTGATAGTTATGTAAACAAAATATTAGCCTTTTTGCTACATTACACATTTTCTGAAACATCCCTAAAAATCAAACTTGCACCCTGGTGGCCATATTTTGGAGCTACAAAAACCAAGTCAGACAGTAAACTCTCATTTTTCATTGAAGAAACAGAGCTGTTCTGTTTCATTTTTCCCAAGAACTTGGTCATTATTTTGTCATGGTCATATAAATGCCTTTTCCTACATCCCTTGTCTTCTCTCGGTTTACTTTTATTTAACAGGTTTTCTACCAGCTACTGTTTCTAATGTAAACCCTGGTATTCACAAAAACAGAGAATATATTCTAAAAAATAAATAAATGAACCTCACCACTCTTCCCCTCCAAAAACCCCAAACAAACAAAAACCAAAAAAACCAAAACACCACATACCCAAAAACCACCCAGGTAGTAAATGCACTGGTATTTTACCAGCATTTGTCCTTTGCCACATTGTATAACTTAAAGCTGAGGCCATTCTTTACTAGGACCCCACAATGTGTTATCCGTGCTTACTTTATATAAGGGTCAGCAAGGCACAGACCCCAATAACATCCACCTTGATTCTATGGAGGACAGTATTAATTGTAATTTCTTACAAAAATACTCCTTTCTCCATCTTTAATTGTGATTTTACTATCTAAAGTTTAAAACCACATGTGGAAATCAGAAGTTGGAAGAAATGGGTCTTTTTCAGACTTGGTTTCCCTGAAGATGGGCTTGCTTTGTCATTGACGAGTTCTAATAGTGTCAGTCCCTTTAATTGAAAGGCTGCTGGTTTTTCCAAAGCACCTCCAGTTCCTGTGCATAAATTTATAAATGCCTTTTTATTAGTTCCTAAATTCTGTTTCCACTGCGGGTCTGCTTTAGGAACTTTGGTAATTATCTAATTTACCTCAAATTCTGACCCCTGGGTTACTGGCAGGAAACCGATTGCCCTTTGCTCATTTCCTATTAACTGCATACTTAGAACTGAAAGAATAAAAAGCCATCATGAAATGAAATTACACAAAGGTCAGCTGTGGGGATGGCTTTTTTCTTCCCATGGTATTAGTTCCACGTTAACTTTGATTAAACCAGAAGGTGGATCTGAAGGCCCTGCTGGACTTTTCCAGTGTTTACAGGCACAGAGGGTTCCGTATTGCCCATATTCTTGATACCATGGATTTCAACAATGTTGACAGCAACAAAAGCTATCCAAAACACTATGGGGTTTTTGGTGTTGTTTTCAATGATTCACTTAAGGAAATAATTTTATGAAAATTCATCAGAGATTAACTGTTTTTCTAGTATTGAAAAAAAAACCTGAGTAAACCACTCCTAAATTAAAATCAATATCCCATGATCCCAGCAATGAACATGACAAGTTATTTGTTAAAGCAAACAGTTTTGAAATAAGAAAGAAAATATATTTGTAAAAATTAATCTTCAGAGGGAGGGAGGTGAGTACTTCTGAGCAAACTGAGGAGGCTCACATACAAGATTTGCAAATAGAAAATGCTATAAAGGATCTGACAAGTTCTAAATTAATGGCATTTCCAGTCTCAGTGAATGCACATGACTCAATGTGCATGCTAACCTACTGAAAAAAATAGAAAAAAAGGAAAGATCCTGATGTTTACTTGTTTTTCACATGGAAAGCAGCATTTGAAAGCTCATTGAAAGCCTTTACAATACCCTGAAACAGTTCCTTCTGAGTTCAGTGGCCCTCAGATGAGCCCTCTGGGGAAGAAATGAAGGTAGATAAGGTTTACAAAGGATAGTTTTGATTAAAAAGGAATCTTCAAGAGGAAATTAAAACAAAACGAATTGACTGCATTTACATCTGTTTTGGCACAGGTTCATATGAAATGCTGTAAACTGCACTGCCAGAAATTAAATTAATAATGGTAATAGATTTCAAAATAGAATAGTTTAAAGAACCTGGTTAAGGAATATCATTGAGGCACCTCCTGTGATGAACACCTGCCAGAGACTCTGACAGGGCCCTGCTGAACACTGGAGTTTGGAAACCTTGCCTTTGAGCTGATTAACAAACTTAGGTCTGGGGGAGCAGGTGTGAAACTGTTACCATTGGAGATTTCCAGCTGGGTTTTGTTGAACAAATTACAAAAACTTTCAGAAAATTCCAGTGAATTCAGTTTACAAAGCTCCAATCTTACCAGTGATGTTGTAAGAAGGGATAGAGGATGGCCACATAAACACTAAGCGGAGTTTTATTTTGCCATTTTGTTTCTGTTTCATACCAAAAGGTGAGGCTCACAGGAAATACGTAGCTCTGCCAAAATTATTGGCTAGGATTTTGGCCTTTGATTCCCCTCTTGAGCACACAGGCCTCCTTAGGACTGAGCAAAACCTGCATATTTACATTTAAAGGCTTCTAATGTCTTGAGGGTATAATTAATGGCCAGGCACAAATAGACCGAGTTTAAAGGAACCCCGCTGCAGGATTGCTGGGGAAAGAGGAGACAGAGTACAAATGTATATCAGCAAAAGCCTGTGTTATTGCGCAGCCAGAAGACAAATGCAAGCTTATCTCAAAGGCAGGTACTTAAGACAGTTTCTTCTAACAGTGGCTTTTCTCTTTTTAGAATTCTAAGGGTTTGAGAAGAAAAGATTGGGTGCTTTTATTTTATAGGAAAGGCACTAAAACACAGGCCCCAGCAGGATATAAATGCTTTTCCTTCCCCCATTACAATGCCTGTTTTCTGGGTAGATGTGAATATAGAAAACTTGAACTAGACAGGTATTTCTTGAGTTCTCAGTACCATCTATAAAATCAACACTAACAGCTTTTAATTGCCTTTTAATTACCTCTTTTCTCATGTGAGGCCACTTCAGAAACTGAGCAAATGTGGAACAAGGGGATTAAGGTTTGAACTTCTGCCTTGAGCCACATGCCCCTTTCATGATCCTGAGCTGGTCACTTAAACTTATGTATTCAAAATTACCTAATGGATTGCAAAGTAAATAAACTGCTGCAGTTACCTCACTGTAGAGTTTCTTCCACTTCTCTGGATCAAAATGGTGACTGTGCAGATCCTCTAGCATTCCTGAGCTTTCTGTAAAGAACTTCAAAATGTTGGCTTCCCTGTAAAGACACCTCTCAAGGAGCACCAGAAGCAGCCCCATGAAGGAGGATGAGCAGGAGCCAAAGGTGAGCACAGCACAGGCTGTGTCCCCACCAGCTGGCACCACCCCACAGAGCCTGAGCAGGGAGAACAGGCAAGTGATGGATGCAAGAGGCAGCCAGGAAAACCTATGGCACAGCCCAGGGAAAAGCAGCAGGGAAAGGGGAGGCAAGGTAGCCTGCTCAGGGCATTTAAAGCCTACAGCTGCCCTCGGAGCCATGACAATACCCAGGTGCAGGAGTTTTAGAAGTGAGATGAATTAAATAGCTGCAATCTAGTCCAATTTACTCTTTATCAACACAAAGGAAAGCTGGTCCAATTGCCAGGCTGTCCAGGAGACAGCCAGTAATGGGATGACAAGAGCTTGGCTGGAGTGGAGAGAGCTCTGCTGGCAGAGCTGTGGGGAAAAGCTTGTGGAGCACCTGCTCCCAGCATGGCTGGCTCCAGCTGCCATGTCTAGAATCACAACACTTACATGCAGCAGTTTTTCTCCTGAAAGGAATGAAACAATCATACACAATCTTTCCAAGGCATGAGGTTTCTTTTAGATATTTAAAACCAGCAGAAAGAACCCATCAGAATATAAAGAAAATGAAATACAGCTCCCAAGACACAGCTATGACTTTATACACTGAAGATGCAAATTTGCTGTGTGAATATGATCCGTTTGCTGGGTTTAAAAAAAAAACTTCATTCTGACTGCACACAAGAGCATTTTGATAAGACTGTGCTGTCAGGAAATTTATTGCTTCAAAATATTCAGGTATGGTAGGTTTGATGCATGTAAATAAGGATAAAGACATGTCAGTGCATACATGTAACATTTATTGCTACATGCTAATCCCACAAGATGTTGGGTAAATTATGCTTTTATCTGCATTACCAATTTCTGTGAATATACCACAGAGAAAAAAAAATACATGGAAAACACTTCATTGTTACATATTGGTAAAAACTTATAAAAGAAAGCCATTGTAAAATCAGGCCTTGCTATTTTGGCTGAGCTAACAGCCAGCCTCTTAAATTCCCATGAGAAAAGAATTATAAGAATGAGAACCAGTTTGCATAACAATCAATTCTTGTGAGAAAACAGCTTGCACCTGCAAAAATAAGAAGTCTATCCTGTGAGCATCCATGAAGAAAAAATGTAAACTCTGTAGAAAAGGAAAGTTTTGATGGACATGTACACTAGCCATCACCAAGCAAAGAACTGAGTTTCAATGCATTGTTCACCAACTAGATTTAACACAGTGCCTTCTGATATTTCTATGAAGATAAGCTAAGTGAATAAAGATTGGGGTATTCTGCATGGAGAATCAAGTGTCTTGTCTGTCTCTACTGAGACACTTCCTGTCTCTCCAACTCCATCTCTGTGTACTGGTACCTACTACAGACCTTGTGCAGTCAAAGTATCCTGTTTTACAGAAAAATTAAATTATTTTTCAATGTGAAAGGCAGAAGCAAATGGAATTTTAAAGCCCTTTTTGCTGCAATAAAAGCTCTAATTATTTGTCCCTGTTAAAATTTATCACTGACAAACTTAAGACCAGTTTTTATAAGCTATTAATATAATATCATCTGTCCTTTCCAATACTCACAAAGAATTGTCACAAGCTCAACTTTTGGATACAAGACAGAGGCAGAGTAATATTACCATTAATTACTGTAATTAATGCAAATCATGCAAACCCAGTAAAACTCCATTACCAAAGAAATAATAACCTTTAAACTGAAAATACAACAGCAAATGCAGAAGTTCAGCTCATAATGGCTTAATTGTGACAGAAAGAATGCTGAGCAGTGTTCAGATTTTGGTTCTACATGCTAAAACAGCTAATAATAAGCAGCATAGATTTATAGATTGCTAAGATATGAATATAATATAGGAAGTGTTATTCTATGAAGCTGCTCATAGACCATTTGTTTTATAGGATTTGATATTATGATTTAAACCAGCTATTTCAAGAAGCAGTGCACAGTGTATTTCTCATAGAGGAAAACAGCCTGGCTTAATCCCTGTTTGAATGGAAAAACTCAATTCTCCCCTGTTTTAAATCAGCAGAGTAGGCTATTCTTACAAAATTCCTAGAGTTTCATAAAGCTCTAACTTCACACACAGCATGCCCAGCATGTCAGTAGTGTTGAGGGGTTTTGGTGGGGAAACTTTCTTACAATTCTAATCCAGATTCATTTCAACCCCTAGTCTCAGTTAAAGGGTCAGGAGTTTGGGTTTTTTAGGGCTTCTATTGTTTGTTATACAAACAAAGACTGTGATAAAGATGTAAGAATTGAAATGGCCTGCAAAATTATGAACCAAATCACAGAGTTCATGAAAGTCACCTGCTCCTACTGAAGTAAAAGAATTCAGGATTTTGTATCAAAGAATCAGAATTTCACCAGCTGTAGTATTCAGATCCAAAACTAGAATTTTTAGCTTCACAGCTTTTGGTTTCAAGGCCACCCCTTCATTTTAGTCATCTGAACTTATAATTTGGGTAAATAATAGGGATTATTGTGCTAGGTTATATCATTTAACCAATTACTTTAGGACATTTAAAAAGTCAGCTCTTGAAGACAAACCATATTTTACTTTTGAACTACCAGCTCTGAAATACCAGCTTAGCAGAAAGATATTCTGAATTTCAAGCAGTTCATGGCCTTAAGTGTGCAGGTTTATGCAAATGTTATATATCTAATGGAATTGTGGATGTTCTCATGCATTTCTTTTATAAATCCTTCAGAGCTCTTCAATTCAATTCCTGTTCAGCAATCTGCCCCAAATATTAATTATGTGTGGCATTAAAAAAGGAAGAAATTTATAGGTTTTGCTCTGCTAAGACAGCTTTCTTTGGAATAAATAGCAGCAATGCTACACACAGAACTTTGTAGATTTACATTTTGAAATTAAGACTTGCCCTGGTGTCAGAAATCTTACATGATTATATTGTGTCAAATGTGTGAGGTAAAAGGCATTTCTTTGCAGAGGGCACATTTAAATTCCCTTTGCAATCTATTTTCCCATATAATGTGCCATGAGCAACCTGGTCCAGTGGAATGTGTCCCTGTCCATGGCAGCAGGGCTGGCAACAGATGGTCTTTGAGATTCCTTCCAAACCAAACCATTCCTTTGCTTTGGAAACCATAATTTCCTTGATTCTTTAAAAATACAGGTGCTTTTCCCTGCAATTCAGGAGATAATGGCTTCTATCTGTTGAAAATATAATTTTCTGTTTAACTGAGAGCAAACACCGTTGTCTTCAAGGATGTGTTAAATGGTGATCACATATTGTAAAATACCAGATAACCTGAAAAACCTGACAGCTGTGAATATTACAAAATTCTGTGGAGAATCAGCAGAGGCCAAGTAGGAGAATGCTGCTGGTAAAATGCAGCTAATCTCTAATGAGTATAAATGTTTAGGAAATGCATATTTTAAAGTAAAATATAGTACACATAGGTATATGCATAAATAGGAATTGCAGGTGAAAAAAAAAACAACATTCCCTATTAGATATGTGGCTGTTGAGGATTGAGTTCCCTACCAGATCTCAGTAATACAGGGATGATATTGCCTGCAGACCTGGCTTGAAGGTTTGGTTTGTCAGTTGCTGTCTGGAAGAAAAATCTATCAACTTTACAATTTATTTTTATGCTTTAACAAAAGACATGGGAAAATTCGAGGCTTGATTCTGTGCCTTCTCTGAAGGTTGGATTGCCCCTTCTTGGCCATTTTTCCCTCATATTGAGTTCAAAACACCTTATATCAAGCTCCATAGGTACAGTTTCATGACACTTGGAAATCAGTTGGCTCATTCATTTTCCTAAATCCAAGAATGCCTATAAAGGGTTCACAAGATCATTGCCCAAGTCTTCTATTAAATATTTCATGTCATATTGTTTTATTCTAGCTGACTCTTAAGTGTGACCACAATGCTGGATTTCTTTTCTTGAACATGAGCTCAAGAATGTTCACTTTCTAATATGAACATTTTTTGTAAACAGCCTGTTCAAAAGACTTTTTAAAAGGCTATTTCTTGGTTATTTTATTTGGTTGGTTGGTTGGTTGGGATTTTTTTTCCCTTGATAAGAGAAGTTTAAAGGCATGAGAAGAAAACTTACAATTGGCTCATTTGAGAAAATGAAGCAAAAAGGCAGCCTTGGCCCACTGAGCCCAGGCATTGCCAGTGTAGTAAGCAAAAGTGAAACCAGAGCAAATGCCATATTAACAGGTGGAATAAAGCTAAAATAAAATGTTTGTTGGTCTGTAATGACGGGTATTGCTCCTTGCACCTAACCTGCAAAATTGCTTCCATTTGTCTTGACATTTTGCAGGATTTGATTTCCTTCTTTTATGTTACTGAATGTTTGAGTTTTTCCTAGAAACGTAAAAAAGTTTTTGCAACTTGAGTTGTAATTGCAGAAGAAAAATGGGGCGAGCAGTCACACTTGTGCCAACATTCCTTTAGCCAGGGGCAAAGGCACCTCCATCCACCCCGCACAACCTAGAAGCAAAACCCAGCGCCTCAAGCCAGCAGCCTGAAGCTGGATTGGTAACACCTTTTCTACTGCTTTTCACCAAGCTGCCTACCTGCACTTTGATATCCTCATGCCAATGGCACTGCACTCCCATTCCTTAACTGAGCTTCCTGGCCAGGGGAAACACCCACAGCTCGGCTCACCCTCCTTGTGTGCTCCCATGTGACAACACTAATGACTTCAGCTCCCAAAACCATCAGGTTGTCTTAGAAATCACTAATACATGCATACTTTCTGAAATTATGTGACCCGAAGAACACAGAAGGTTATAGGATGGCTTTAAAAATGCATTGCAGAGAGTACTCACTCATGTATTCTGATGTTACTCCTCTTTTATTCACTTAGTGCCAACACACAGTGTCAGCAGCTCTTGGACACTGTGTGATTGCTGTGGCAGGAAGATGCTTTAGGAACACAAAAGTCAGGCAAGAAAACTCTCTCAATAAAGAGAGCTCTGGCCCTGTGCCACTGTGACCATGTCAGTGGCCACCTGCAGCTGCCCTGCTCTGCACAGCCTGGCACACAGCTGGCCCTGGGGCTGCCCCCAGGCTGTGAGGAGCCAATGCAGCACTCACAGCTCTCACAGCATAACCCTCCTGTAATATCTGTTGGGATCATTTCTTACCCTGCTGAGAGCTCTAACACTCCACTTGATAATATTTTTAGGGCCTTGTTACAAATCCAGACCAAGTAAATAACAAATAAATGACTGCAAGTAAAGGCAAGCCAAGAGCAGTTTCCTCCTGCTGCAGAGCTCCACTCCTGAGATAATGCCCGTATCACACAAAAGCATTGCTTTCCTTGGAATGGAAAATGGGAATTTTAGCAGCAGTAACATGACTGCATAAGCTCAAAGACTGCACTGCCTCCCACTCAAAGATGGTACTTGCATGCTCAGAACCCCCACCCAGCAAAACAACATTCAGATGGTTTAGATTAAAAAGCATTTCAGTGTTTTCAAAATGACTGAGATATTCTGAAACAAAGATTGGTCATTAAACAAGTGGTTCCTATCTGGAGGAAAATAATTCTTTTATTCTCAGTTTCAGCCATCCCTATGCCATCATTTCAGACAATTAAATATAATCATTTTCATCATAACCATAGAATTTCAGCCTCATCTGTTCTATCCTTTAAATGAAACTATAAAACTCAGGTTTTTGACCTTTTTTCTGTTAATAAAGTTCTATTTTGTTTTTCTTCTCTGATTCTGATGAAAATATCATCTTAACAAAAATCTAAATTTAAGAAAAAACAAAAATAAATCCACAAGATCCCCAAAACACTCAAATCCACAAACAAAACAAAACAAAAATTTCTCCCAATTTTATTCAGCATTTTGAGGCTTGATAATCCATTACTCCTCACTACTTTTGGAAAATTATTTCTCCCTTCTTTTTCCTTCCTTGGGGGAAAAAAAAAAGCTTTTCAAGTATAACTAGATACTAGATTTTCCATTCTGCCTCTTGAGAAAACACAGGAAGGAAACTAAAATTTCTGCTGACTCTTTTAAGAGACAGAAAAATGACAATGGACTTTTTCTTTTTTTTTTTTTTAAGACTGCAGAAAAGGCAAAGGTAAAATTTTACTTAAGCCAAAAGCACTGGAAACTCTGCTATTCACTTCAGAAGCCAAGATTCACCTAAAATGTTTCCAAAACTCACTTTTTCCTGCTATGATGGACTTACAAATTGCTTTCCCCCTGCACTGTTCATGAAATTTAAATATTTGGCATTTATCTTTGATGTCAGGAGAGCCAAACAACAAAGTCCTCAGAGACCTTATTGCAGAGTGACCTGATTGTTCAGACATATACAAAAATGTTACTCTCCGGAACACTTACAATCTCCAGATGTATTCCCAGTTCTGCAAATCCAAATAGATCCCTGAACAATTTTATGCACGCCCATTTTCATTACTAGTGCCCACACTATTTCTTGTATTTCTTCTTTCCTTATCCACTCTTTTCCCCAGTTTTATCATCATTGCTTTAGGCTGTGGTAAACTTTAGTGTGCTAGTTCCTTAGAATGTTAGAAATCACAGGAAAATTTCTTTTTTGCATCTCTCAGCTTGTTTAGAGGATTCAGTTTGGCAAAAGTTATTTGCCCTGTTCATGATAAGAGTACTTGAATAGATCTGAACTGCTTAGAACATTGAGAAAAATCAGAGGAATGGTTCCTTTGGGGTTTTTTTCCATCTTTTCCAACTTTGACTTTATCCAACTGTATTAGAAAATACAACAACATTCTGGCTATATTTTGAAAGTCCTATGGAAAATATTGTATTCATATTAATTTTGCCAATGAAATTTGTTTCCCAAGCAATAAAGGTGTGTTTCACCCTGCCAGCTTTGTGGTTCACCATCTGGTGAATTATACCTCTGACCTGAAAAACCCAACTGCCTTGGTTCACCCTGGGCAGGTCCCAAGCCTGAAGATGTTCCTGTCTGCAGAGCTCTGTGTACAGATCTTGCAGATTGACCACTGAGTAACTTTGCTTCTGTCATTTAATAGTAGCATTTTGGTTAAGATTTTTAATGCAGCCTTCCATATTTTTCCCCTGAAGTTGCTCTGAGTTCAACAATCACAGTAGTTTATTCTGCTGTGGTATGTTTCCAAAGACAGCACTATTTAATGCAAATCTAGTTATTTTCCTTAATATCTGAGTTTCTGTTTCCAGAAGAGATAGCTGCCAGCATTTCTTTAATAAAAGATCAACAATTTGGGAAGGAAGAAATTCTCCTACTTAAGCAATACCTGATTAATTTATTCCAAACTCTCCCCTTGAAAACAGGGAATTTTGCACTGGCCTGTCCATTGCTCTGAGACCTTACTGACAAGAAGTGAAGCCAATACACAGATATGCTGAGGCTGTGACCCAAAGCAGGGAAGCTGCTCTACTTGGAGAAGAGCATCTCCCCCACCCTGGATGCTGCTCCCAGTCAGCAGTGAATGCTCTGTCTGCAGCAATGTCACTGCTCTGCTCCCCTTCAGCCCTTGAGAGCTGCTTGAGGTGTCTGTGCAGTTGGAGAAGGTAGGACTGGGCTGGAGGGTGAAAATGAAAGCTTTGTGTAGAAATTCGGGCCTCTATAAATTTCTGATTATTCTGAAGTATTTTTAGATTTCAGAGATCCACAGTCTGAATCATTTAAATTATTTAAATCCAGCTCCTTGACATTACACAGATTTTAAGGGGATTCTTGGTCAGACACATTTATTTCTTCATATTTCCAGAAGGAAAACATACTTATTTGACCATTCTATGCCAAGTCATCTTTACCCAAGTGGATGAGCTTGCTTCTAATGTTGTTTTCTCTTCAATTGTCATTCTTCAGCACTGCAGACAGAGCCCTGAATGAACTAGCCATTAAAAACATGGAGATGCTGTTTGGGACTAGGCCAGAAATTTAATATTACATTTCTGCCACTGTCCATATTTATTGTCTTAACAAAATGTCATTTCCTTGTCTCTGATTCTATGAAGCAGGGTGAATTATAGGCTGAATTTGGTACCCTCCAAATTTGCCTCTGCTAACACTACCTTTTCTCAGTGGGGTGAGAGAGTGAAAATGGAGATCCACATCCTTACTTATACAAACATTTATTTGCACACTTCACCAATTTAACTGCAGGCATAATTTGATCAATGCAAGACAACAAAAATGTTGTTGAGTGGCTGCATTCAAGCAAATGAACATACACAACAACACCGATGCACCCTTTGATGACTGGAGTAGCCTCCATACCAGCCCACAGCCCTACAGCCTTCTTGGGATAGTCCTAACTGCAAACTTTGGTAAATTTTGATTGCCCAGGATATGCACAAGTGTAATGATTATCTGTTTAGTGCTAGGCCTTTAATCTTCCTTCTAAAATAAAATGCTCTTCATTCAGAACCAGATCTGCTGAAATGGTAACAGAAATTGCCAGTGTTTTCCAATAATTTAATTTTCATTGTACCAAAATGAGGTGCAGTTTGTAATGATTTGGTGTGAGTAGAGACTGATCAAGCTAATCTAGCAAAAAAACAGCCAGTTTGGAGAGGCAAGCAAAGCTAAATATCAATACTCTTCTGTTCCTGGGAAAGGAGCTTGGCTTTAGGGTTAGCGCAATTAGGAAAAATTTGCTACTTTGCAGGTTTTATATCCTGGGAACACTCAGCTGTAAACACAATAAAGTTTTCTCATTTTTCACCCACTGTGGATCTGATTCTCTCTCTGCACGTGTCATGGATGAGAGCATCATTAGTATTACTACTAGGGCCCAAAAATGCACCAATAAATGGAGCTGTACCTTTTAGACAAATATGTGGTGCTGGGAAGAAGATCATAACTATTAATAAATGAGATATTGATTGCCTGTTAGTTAAAACCAGTTGCAGTTTTCCTATGCATAAAGTATCTGAGCTGAGCCTCATCAATTTTGTATCTTCCTTGCTGTTGATACAGAAATAGGCAAGAAGCTACAAAGCAGCATATTTAAAACCAAAGACTAAAACAATGGTCTGAGAGCTCACCTGGCAGAAATTGCTGACATCCTCCCTTGTTAAAACAAAAATATTTAATGAAGCCACTATCAGCTTCAGAGAATCTCCAGCCTATGACTACACCACACTCAGGTTGTCATGGAAACGAGGAGAGGTTCAGGATCATTTGACATTTTATGAAGACAATTTAAAGCTATTTTATACAGAGAAAAAATGAGAACTCTTAGGCTACTTTTGCAATTTTCCAATTAAAGGAGTCAATGCCAGAAACTCAAGCAGCTCTTGCACCTTTGTCTCTGTGATAACCAAAGGATGAGCAGGACCATTAGTACATGGTGTTCGTCCTGACTCTGATTTAAATTCACCTTATATATAACACAATAAAAAGAATGCCTGGTTATACACAAAATTGCATATAAGGGTCTCCAGAAATGTGAGACACAAAAGGGAGCAGGAGCCACTTCCTGAGCACTTCATTCTTAGTAGGGAAGCAGAGCCTCAATGTTTATAAACTGACATTGGAATAACACTGTTGAATATTTTTTTTGGCAAAAATAAATAGAAAAATTAGTCATGAAGATTGATACAGATTACTAACCTCAGAGAGCGGTTAAATCCTACAGATATTTTAAACCTGATATTTGAACAAAAAAGTTTAGACATATTAAAGAAAATCTTTTTCATCTTGTTATGAATAAAATTACCTACATTAGAAAAAGTTCTAACACTGTATCAAGGCAGTTTTCGTAATCCATCTGAATGGATGCTCGTGAGAGCTGAAGAAATTAAATACCTCAGAAAGAGGCAATCTCAGACCCAAATGAAGGATTTTATTTTTTCCAGTAAGAAGAAAAGCTCTTTTCTATTACTGCCTAAGTAGCTGCAGCATCAGTGACAACCTAAAATAATAGTAAATAAATAGCAGAAGTGTCAATCTGGAAAAAAAACCCAAGAGATATTCAAGCTAGAAAGTTGATTAAAGGATAAAAAATGGCTTTATGTTGCTTTAAATATTAAATATTTCAAAAGCAGGCAGATTAATAGTGCTTAAAAAGGCATTCTGTCTTGTTCCTTTTCATAGCATCTACACAGTCACAGTGGGTCAGAATAATGCCATGCAATATTTACAGCATTACTTTACAATGTACATTTTCTTAAATGGCACACTCTCTACCCTGTTGTTTACAAAATGAAAAATGCCTCCATTACATTCTGCCAACTATGCTTTGTGTGTGCAGTATAAAGGACAGAAATTGTCCCCAGAGCAGTTTTAGATTCTCAACAAATCATTTAAACTCTTTATATTGTATTAAGGGCTAGATCTGCAATATCATCTCTTATTAATTTTAAAATTAACTTGTTTAGTAAATTCATATTTACTGCAGGAAAATCATGTCATCTCTGTGGAAGGCTGAGCTTATTCTCAATTTTCTTACAGTTGCTATCTCTGCTGGAATTTGAAAAGGCCAGATAATTTCTGGACTGCGACTAGAATGTATCAATTTTTGTTATAAAGCTCCTGAAACTTCTACTGCTTTGTCCTTTGATAGGTCTCCCTTTGCTGCTGCAAATACACAGTTATATCCTGGTAGTTTTCGAGGTAGAATTGTACCATGTTGCTTATTTTATTGAATAAAGCAAATCTCTGAAAGCCCAGCGATACACAGGAGCTCAATCAGGAGATATAGTGGTGGAAGAATTCAACTGAGGAACTGTCAGCTCTGCACATTCATGTACCCAAACCAGGCTTTTCTACCAACCTTTCCTTTCCTGACTACAATTCCCTTGAGTTTTCTCCTATTCCTTATTTTGTTACATTCATATTTGTCAGAGGTAAACCTTTACTGGAGCTTTCCAATCACTTCTAATTACACTGGTCCTGCTTGCACTGTTCTGCTCTGGAGGAGGGAATCTGCATGGGCTCTCTCTTTGTGTCTTTAATGTGATCTCATTCACTAATTGCAGTGTGATTATAACCCCACTTTGCAGATGCAAAATGAAATCAGATGAAATGGAAAGGTAAGATTCTTCTTTGTCTCACTTTTTTTTTAGAAGGTTTCTTTTCTCCTGTAAAAATTTGCTTCAACATTCCAAGGATTCACTAGTGCACTCTGAATTCCCTGCATGTGTTCTTGACATCAAAACCAGAAGGAATCCTTAAGATTTATGGAATGGGTTTACTGTAGATGTTGAAAATGATAACCTTGGCTCTTCCCTGTAACTCTGTTCTCCAAAAGCTTCATTGAGCTGAGGTGGAAACTGTGGAGTTTGGTTGTTGGGGGCTGTGCTGTCTAATGATGTGTCCAGCTCAATCTGACCTGGCAATCCCTGGTAAGAAATTTCATGAGGTTTTTTCTCATTGAAAAATTTTTCATCTAGTTGATTTTTTTTCTTTTATCACACTTGGCTTTCTGTGGCACTGTCCCTTGCAGCTGTGTGCACTTAGGAGCTTTTCAGCAGCAAGCTGGCTGCCATAAGCAAGACTTGTGTTATCAAGTGATGCATTTTTTAATACAAACAATAAAAAACTACCCTAAAGATTATACTTGGGAACAAAGCTTGTGATTTTGTTCCAATCTCCTTTCCCAAACTTTATTTAAAAGGTCAACTCCAAATAACCTCTTTGTAATGATTCCTTTTTTTCTTAATTTTTCCATTAGACTGCTTTTACTTCTTACAGAAATACAAGAATATGGAATTGTTTCACTATTCTGAGTTCACATGCCAAATGACATCCTTACCACATTCACAGAGAAATTGTAGATTGCACCCAAGAGCCATTTCTGTTCATACTAATTTGATCACAAATTAAAGGTCCTGAAGAGTATCAAAGGAACACCAATAAAGTTAAACAAGTATTTTCTATTACAGTTCTTATTTCTTGGTTTTGACTGACATGCCTGCAGCTACAGCTTGCCATGTAGTTTGTGGAGATATTTACTTTGCAAGTAGGAATGATAATAAATGCTGAGATAGGAGTGGAAAACCCCTGCTTTTACCTTTAGTATTCAGAATATGTGAAGCATTTCCACATCTAAGAGAACTTCAAAAGCTACACAAACCTCTATAGATGATAATCTAAGCAAAGGACAGCACATTATATTATATAATATTCTATTTAAGAGAGGGAGGACAATTTTCAACCTTTCAAGTGCCTGGTAGGAAAGCTATAGGAAGACAGTATAAGGTGTGGGGGGAGATATAAAAGAAACAGGAAGAAAAGAACAGGGCAGAAAGACAGATTCTTCATAAACTTCACACTTAGCATAACACACAGACCTACACAGACCTAAACCTCTGAAATTCCAGCTGTCCTACAGGACAGGTGATTAAAGTAGCAGCAGTTGTTTTCCTTTTCACTGAACCTCATTATAGCTCACCAAAGAGTTATAGCTGTGAACAAGCATCAAGAAAAATCTTTGTACTCCCTGTTACCACATTGCTTGCCAGCTCTTCAAAGCACCTGAGGAAATCAGGAGTTTCATTGTTACCCTAATAAATATGCTCACTTTCCCCTGGTTTCAAAGTACTCACTGAAATGAATCATGCACCTAAGAGAGTACTTCTTTCTTTCAAGAACAGTTAAGGATCCCAAGATGTTTTTCCCCCTAAATGACCCTTGTGATAAATTTAAAAAAAATTTAATATCTCAAGGTGCTTAAATATAAACAAAGCTCTTTTTCTTTCCATTTTTTTTTGTTTATCCTATACACTTCAATTAAATTTGATTATACCTCTTTTATGCTTGAAGATCTTTTGTTATAAATGGTGTTCCATGATAATGGGAGGGTGGCATAAAAGAGGAATAAAACATCTTCTTAGCAGGGCATGGGACAGTGGAACAGAAGTCTTTAGGGTGTCATTCTGATTTCAGCCTTTTACAGACAGCTGCACTTGGTAACTGAGAATAGACTCAGGCAAGATCAGAGTGCTGCTTGGGGCTTTTGTCATTGTTCTGTCACAATGACCCCACTTAGGCAGTTATGAGTGTAACTGTGTAAGGTTTAAGAAAAGCCAGTAAAATGCCATTATACTATCCATATTATGGATTAGTATTTCATACAGTATGTATTAAGTAAAAGCTAAAGAACTCAGAAAGAAATGCTTCTAAACCGGGCCAGAAAATAATTTAGAATCACATCACTCTCAAAGATGCGACCCAGGCAAAACAAAACAAGAATGTGACATCCTGGAAAAAATGAGGAAGCAAATCACAAAGCTCTATGAATACTTAAATTAATTCACCCAGGAAGAAATTAGAGTACAAGATCTGTACATGCAGAAACACTTGGCCAGATTTACTGGCTGGAAAGACTAAGAAATTCCTGCCAACATCAGAAAAATTTTTAAAAATCTCCACACTGCTCTTGGATCAGATTCTATATATGGCAGTCATACCATTCAAAGTGGCTGTTACATCACAGACTGGCAGCAAACAACCAAACACTGAAAATTTAATATATATTTAACTCAAGGAGGAGTAGAGTACTCCAGAAAAATCCTTCAAGATATTGACAATAAAACATGCTATAATGGAAAGAGACTTCTAAAATCATTCAGAACACCAAAAATTGTAAAAACTTGCTGTAAATGGTTTTCCTTCTCCAAAGAGCTTTTCACTCCTGCTTAAAAGATCTGATGACCTTTGGAATGACGCCATGGCCTGCTCCATGTCCCACACTCACAGGATCATTTCTTAGCTCACATTTTGCAATCAGGAGCCATGTGCATCCTGACAATTTGTTGGTGTCTGTTCTCTACCAGATGTCTCTCAATCTCCTTATACCACTGACTGCTTTTCTCAGCCTTCTCCTTTCCTTTCTTCCAGTCTCTGGGTTCTTCTGAAGTGTCTGTGAAGTGATGGAAGTCCTGCAACATCTAAACTGCCCTATTCTTTCTTGTGAACTCCCTCACAGATTTTCTGCCTCCAGAGGAGATCAGGAAGTCTCAGTCACTGCTTTTCAAATAAAGCTATTTTTCCTGTGACAGATTTCTCAAGGGTCTCAGACTACCTGCTTGCCAAGTGAACAGGATATGATCTGGATCTCAGCCCTTAAACTGTGTGATTTTATTCAAATCTATGATGCAAAGCCGTTCAGAGAGGAATAGAGATGGAAAGTATTCCATCTGAGAGTCTGGGAAGGAGAGACAGTCACGTTAATGCACATACGGACGCGTAAGTGCAGAACTGGTACTGTAATATCCAGAAACCCTCAAAACTCAGAACTGGACCTGCTAATTTTCCTTTCAGCCTGGCTGAGGTATTGCTTTCAGCTGCTTTTCCACCTTTACAGTCAGAACTGGAATGGATATTTGCTGCGCTGCTGAGAGTGACATTTGTTATTAGCTGCTGTGTCCTACACGAAGCAGCTTGTAGGAACAAACAGCCCCTGATGAGTTTTCTCTGCACCTACTGCAGGTTGAGATGATAAAGGGGTACTTTGGCTGCAGCAATTTCTAATATGCATGCCAATTCCTTAATCCTAATTATTAACTATAATCTTCCATGAGAGAGTAGAGACTCTATCTTCCATCAATACGTCTAGACATGAAGATATTTGGGTGTCTAACTCTAATTGTGATGGATAAGAGGGCTAAGTAACTTAATGAGTCTGAAATCTCAGTCTAGGCATATCCCAAATCAGTCTGCAGTGAGCTTCAATTTAGGTTTTGCAACACCTTTTGGAAGAGAAAAGGAAAAACGATGGTTGAAATAGAGTTTGATGTCGTAGAGTTTTCAATGCTTTCATTTTCATGAGGTTTAAGAGGAAAACAGCACGGGAGGCAGTGAGGAATGTTATATGCAACATCAGAAAACAGAGGAATTTGGCTTGACTGACTGTTATTAGAACTGGTGTCTGGGCAGCATATTGGGGTTAGTGATCCTATTTACAAAAGGTACCATGGGATCACAGCTGATGCAGACCTCTGGAATTGAAATAGACTAGCTGATCCAAACGGCAGCATAAACAGAGGCTCAGAGCTCCCTGAAGTCATGCTGAGACAGTAGATGA
Source organism: Motacilla alba alba (assembly GCF_015832195.1). Lineage (NCBI taxonomy): Eukaryota > Metazoa > Chordata > Aves > Passeriformes > Motacillidae > Motacilla > Motacilla alba. Next base: position 22,686,210 of record NC_052023.1, read on the forward strand.
ATACCTCAGGGGGCAATCATTTGCAATTCCTCCAACGTTTATCATCCACATATTGGTGCATCCTGAACACGGTTGGTGTGGGTGCGTTCCCTCTCCCGATGGAACGAGGAGCCCTGTTCAGGGTACTGTGGGCAGCTCAGCACCGCCAAAGCTGCACAAGTGCAGGTAGATGAATGCACATATACATGTCAGAGATGGCAGCTGTAGTAGGCATAGGTGTTCTGCTGTGCTGAGGAGCCCTTCTGAGAAGGTAAATCTGTTTTATTAGCTATGACTTGCTGCCCCATAAAGATAAAGCAATAGGAATGCAGTCCCTTGAGTTTTCCTGATCTGTCTTATGCCTGTAACTTCCAACAACGATAACATCCTGCTTGCACACACATACTGTGACCAGAATATGATTCTCTGTTTTGCAATGCTGTCCATCCTGTATTGAAAAAATCATTACTGGGACAGTAGGCCAACTTTTTAGTCAGCCGGTTTCTGTAGATACTGCTCACCATTGTGCCCAACCCCTCTTGATCCTCCTGCCTGGACAATCAGGTGCCAACTGTGTTGTCCAGGCTTAACACATTTATCCTGACTAAAGTGTCAAACCTAGAACCTGAAGTTCTAGTGAAGAGTTTGCCTGAGCAGCAGGGAAGAATGATATTTTCTATTGAAAACACTTCATTGTGCCTAATTTGTTTTACATGTGCAGGATTAAAACGCAGGCTTGTAGATGTTAATCCCATGCCCCACACTGAATAACTGTACACCAGACATAAATAAAAATTGTGCCTCCACATCAATCATGAATGAAGTTTTCTAACATGAAATAGGCAACTTTCACATTTGGAGAGCAGTATTCTATGTTAGAATCCTACAAAATGGTTCATTCCCAAATAGCAATTTACTGATCCAGAAGGACAAGAGAGATAGGTTATCTGCTTTTCACTTATTTCTTCATTTCAGAACAAATGACAAATTCCATAAGGAGTAATGTGTCAATACAGATTAGTGCAGGGTTAGGATTCATTTTAAAAGTGCCACAAGCTAATTGGAGTCCTTAAGAAGCAGTTTTCTGTAAATTCAATCTTACACAAAATTCTAAGGCCTCTGTTGTGTAAGAATAACAAACCTGAGTATTTGCTCCCCAACTTATGGCCAGTATCAATTAACTTTCACTTCATAGCATACCTTGCTATTCTGCCTCTGTTTTTGAGAACTGTATAAGAATGTTTTCTTATATCAGTTATAAATTGAAGAAAAAGTAAATTCCATGTCCCCTAATGTATATAAAATACTTATGGGTATGGATAAGAAAAATCACTGACTTATAAAAAGCAAAACACACATCAAAGAACAAATGTATTGGCAGGAAAAGGAGGATGGGAAGGAAGAAAAAAGGAAATTTTTAATGTCTAGTAACAGGGAAAAAAAAATTCAAAATTATCTCAAAATTACATAGTTAGTACTTTCTATTCTACTAAACTCCCCCAGATTTTAGCATGCTCCACAGAGTCAAAAATTACTGTATGACCATTTTAGGGGAAGCTTTTACCTCTGCATTCAGTGATGGAAATATTTATGAAATTTCCCTTTCAGTGTGCCCTTGACTTTTTCTTACATAAAGCCCACAACAGTTTTGGTTTAAAATTTGATTTAAAACTTAAATTAAACAAGCCTGGTGGAGGGACTTTTTGTTTTAAAAAGTGTTGGTTTCCCATTATAATGGAAGCAATAATGAATAATTATTCATGCCATGTCATTGATTTCTCCAGAATTCAGTCAGAATGCTGCCATATGAATTTCCATACCAACTGCTGGATTGATTCCCTACTTGGCCAGCACTTGCTGATTAACAGCTCTTTATGCTGCCACAGCTCCAGCTATTTTTTTGACTCTGTCACAAACTCCTCAAATGAAACGAAAACTCCTAAAAATTTCAATCTGCCACCTTTTCATAATGTTTCTCTGTTTTAAATAGATGAAGAAATAACCCCTCTTCTTTAATAGCAGAAATATTGCTTTTTTTTCTCCGAAAGATATAGAGTGTACTCTGCCTTGTCCTTACGGAAAGGAAAAAAAAAAGGAAATGTTTTTAACAAATTTATATATGAACAGTAAGCAAACTTTCTCCTTTCATTTAATTATTAATGGTTTTTTTCTCATATATTTTACCTTTATGAATTATGCAACGATTTTTCTCCCTTTTACAACTGTTAAAGAGCCTTCCCAATTAATGATGAATAGTTTTATTTATTCCTTTGTCATCTTTTCATTAAAAAGAAACCTGTCTGCTAAACTCTAAGTGATGAGATAAATAAATGTTTCCAGCTATGCATCTTTTGTGGTTTCAGAAAAAATGGCAAACTCCTCTTTTCCCAGAGAGCTTAGATGGCCTTTTGAAATATTGATCCTGTATATAATAATATATGACTACATTTCACATTTTGCCATTCTCAGCCCAGGTATTTGATAGCTGGTTTAAGGAGAGTAAAAGCTGTTTCCAATTCCCAAGCCACAAAGCAGCTGTTAGAAAATTATTTTTTTCCCAGCTAAACCTACATTGAAGTAGAAATAATTCCATCCAAATTCTGTGCACTACATAACACATTTGCACATTTAATTTATAAGGAAGGTTAATTACATTGCTCTGCTGGCATCACCCGCTTCCGTGCTGCAGCCAGAAAGCATTAATGATTTTAAAGAATTCATCAAGGGAGAGGAATTTTCTCCTCTAGGGTTGCTTCTGAGTCTTCTGTGCTCAGCCAAGCAATAAGAGATTCACATGTATCTGCTGTGATTATATTCAGAATCCCAAGAAGTTTGAACCTCAAGGAATGTCAAACAAAGCTCAATAATAATGAAATTTTGACTCCAGAATCAAAACAACACAGGCAACATAATTTCTCTATAAACCTTAAGTTATGCATATTTCAGGAAAATGTAACTATGAATGCTGTATCTTTTACCATTTACAGATAATAAGTTCATGTGTTATCCAGGTAAATTATTTTCTAATGATTTCTCTTTCAAAGGGTAGGATAGATAATTTTTAACACATGATGTTGATGGGGAGAAAGTGATGTAAGGAGATTCACTGTTTGTGAAACACAGCACATTCATCCAGCATTTATGGGTTATTATAATACATATAATCCATCACTGGATGGTTACTGCTTGTACATTCTGATCACTGCTGTCTTCTGTAATCCTGATATTTGTGAGACACAGAATAATAATTCCAGCTGGCATTAGTGGCACTGCTGAGCCATCAGGCAAGGATTGGTTCAGACCAACCTCAGACCTCTTAAACAGAGGGCAAGAGGCAATTCTGTCCTTCCTTTAATATGAAGGCAGTGTTGTCCCCAGCATCCACTTCAGCTTCCTGCACGGATTCCAGAAGTGGACAACCTGTCACACCCAACAAGATGACACAACTGATGGGTGAGCAGTGCTTGGTGACAGTGCTGCTTCCTTCTCAGCACATCTACATCACACTCTGAGAGAGCCTCATGGTGAAAAGACTCCTGAATCAGATGATTGGCTACAAAAGAGCAACTTTTATACATAAAACCTTCAACAGGGATTTTTGACAAAATTACAGTAGAAGGAAAATTCACTCTGTCCCAAAGCATTTTGTCTTGTCTGCAGTTACACAGAATGTGGATCCAAACCACCTGATTTCTCTTATGCCCTGTGCATAAGAGCAGTGAGCATAAGGTGTTCAGAGAGTTTCAACAAAGGCCTCAAATCTGCCAAACAACCTACATTTCATGGGAAAACCTGTTAAATATCTCACTCAGATTTGAGAGATACAAGTAGCCTGTCTGACTGGAGTATTTTCAAGACCCAGACTTAAATAACATTCCAGAATTATGAGGACTAACTCCAAATATATGGATAATACACCTTGGATTTACAGTGCTTTTGATATAGCCACCTAAACACCTACCTACTGTAATTAATCAAGCTTGCTCAAGAAAGTTTCCATTTATGAAACACTCAATAAGCTGGGTTTTTAAATAAATGCACGAAAAAACCTTCATTGATTCAGCTCTTTCCAACTGAAGCCACTATTTACTGAGATGGAGCTATTTATTAATGAATGATCAGCTGTATGGCTGATTAATGCCAATAGCACACTGGGCTTTAGATACAGGGCAGCAGAGGAGAGGCAAAAACTCCAGTTCCTGATCAAACTGGATGAGCTTTACACTGCATTCTGTCATGCAATTGTTTTTTGAAATTGAAAAATGGTGTCTGATACAGAAAAAACAAACAGTTCAAGTAAATGTTTTAACCAGCCTCCAAGAAATGTAAGTCCACATAAACCAAACCAGAAAAGTGCTGTTGTTGTTATGCTTTCCTCCATGCCTATGAGTAAATTTATTCAAAGTAATGATAATGAACCCATAGGAATATATAAGCTGATATTTACTGGCAAAAAAAAAAAAAAAGACTTTTTTTCCATATACAATGTTTGATTGGTTGACTATGATTTTTCTTTTAATTTTTTTTTTCCACTAGGAGGCACATACTACTAATTGAAGAACAAAAATTTTATAATTGTGTGGTATGTTCAAAATCACTTCCATTAAGGAAAAATGCCTAGTGACTCAAGTTAGAAGAATATAAGATTTTAAAGAAAAATGTCATTATGTGAAACATCTCCTTTCTGTCATGTCACAGCCTTTCTGGTAATCCAGTCCCCTCAAAACCCAGCAAAATGTCCTGCAGTTATTAGAAACAGGTTTTTAAATACTCCTAGCACACTCTGCTAACATCCTTCTGAAACATATATGAACAAGCATAAGCAATAGAAAAGCAGAGGCAAACATTTAACACACTTCTCTTCATGACAGAAAATAGGTATTTTTCTCGAAGATTTTCCTGGCACTGATACCTTACCAGTTATTGAAAGGTTATTTCTAGTGCACGAGATTCCCAATTGCCAAAATGCTGATATTACTTTTTGCTCCACAGGCCTTCCCTGCACTGTCACCAGGGCTGACAAAAATAAGAGCAATTACTTTAACTACAGGCTACTATACGATTTAAAATGCTCCCTTATTTGGATTTTCAGATTCAAGTCAAAACACCAAAGAAATCATAATGCCAATGCTAGGCCCTGGTTTACTGCAGATTTATTTGTCAAAAACCCCCAAACCTAATAAAAAACCATCAATTACTATTTTCTTACACCTTATTCTCCTTCAATATTAGTTTACTAGGTGCATAATTATAATTTAGGAGGAAAAAAAACCACTTATGTAGAGGAGGATTGTCAAGCATGTGAACAAGAAAATTTCTCTAGGTCACTAGTAGGGAGTGTGAGTAGATGATATATATTTCTAATCTTAAAATCTATTAACCATAACTACTCCTGTAAGGCAGATCTGTAACTTTTTTTTTAAAAGCCAAGAATTCACTCTTATGGCCCTGTGTTGACCCATTTTATCATAAGTTATTTGCACTGTACACAGTAAGATTTCTTCATTTTGTACTTATATAGTCTATCTTCATTACCTCTAAAACACAGCATTTTTTTGAAACATAAAGAATTCTTCAGGGTGCTTGTAAATTAAAGTTTCAATCAAAGCAATATTGGTTTGAATGCAAGTAGGATTCTAAGGTAATTCTCAAAATTGATTTTTACTGTAGGCTCTAAATTATTTTAAATCCTAATGTCTGGGGAAATTAAGATTACATTGACACATAGATTTCTGTGCCACCAGAAGTTTGAATATTTATACTGCTATTAGTTTGGAAATACACTGGGTCCCCTTCCTAATTAAATGGTCATTCTGACCACTTCACAGTTACTCTGAGAGGGTTCACAGCACCTCTAAACAGCTTTGCCAGCAGAAGCAGCCTATTACACTGTTAGAGGTTTGATTCTGAAAGAAGATTTCAAAAGCAGAAATGAATAATTTCTAACACCTCAACCTGCAGAAACTTTTGATGTAAATATAAGTACATCCCTTTTGGAATAAAATAAATTCTACTGAAATGTGTGAAAAGACTGTCTGGAAATGACATTGGCAATGAGCTCTTCCTAGAATATGAATTAATAGAGTTTTCCCTGCCACTAAACTCCTGCACACTTTTAACATCTAAAATATAAAGATATTCTTTATAGCAAAAACTTACATCCAGTTCTCTGGACAGACATCAAATAGTCAAATGAAAAAGATGTGCAAGATTCTAGAAGTCCTGTTGTAATTATTACGTTCTAAGGAGGAGGTCAGAAGTTTTAAATTTGCAATCTGTGTTTAACCAGTTTGTTTAATGCCACGTTGGTGTTAAACAAATGTAACGTGCTATTTACAAGAAGTTGCTCCACAGCTTCTGATTTAAGATGCAGAACAGAGGTGAATCAAGACCAAAGAATGCCACTGGATACAGTGGGGGCTATCATGCTTTGAAATCAAACACCCCATGCCTGTTTTTTCCAGCTAACAAAAAACCCCACAGTGAAGTATGTGCTGCTTGCTCAGCTCTTGCCCTACATTTGTATGGGTTTTGAAGAGATATTGCTATTGAAGGCATGGAAAAATTTAAAATGCTCTTTGAGCAGACAGTTTTACCATTTCTATTCACGGAAACCATATAACATCCAGAAAATTCAACTAATGCTGTACTTTTTTCCCTAATTAAATTTCTCTAATTGCATTGCAAAGTTTGAACTATCTGTTACTGGAGATGTAAGTACCAGGAAATGTTGGACTTCTTATTAATCTAAACATACATGAGTGATTATGAATCAGAATTCCCTCATTAATTTCAGCAGAAACTCATATTTACTCTCTGGCAACTACCTTACATGTTAAAATGTATAAATAACTTTCCTTATCTTGGGAAGCATAAGTGGAGCTGCAGATGAGTGCGTTTGCAGCCCTCAGTTACATCTTTGGAGTGCCATGCATGGTTTGTTTGGTTAATTGATTTTATGCATTCTTACTGGTTTATGTTTATTTATCAAATTCACAGAATGCAAATGCTGACCAGCACTTCCACACACAGTGTTTGGACTTGGCACAGCTTTTCTGATTTGAAGACAAAGTTGAGGATTGCTGATTACACTTCAGAGAAAGAAAATTTATTTCCAGTCACATATGTTAATCCTTGACCATGCAGTGTTCAAAAAGCAAACTCAAATCACCTGTCAGTCACCTGGAAATTCATCACTTGCTTGCTTAAAGTAGTTATGCATCCAAAACCTCTGAAATGTTATCACATAAAACTGGGCATGAAAAGTTACAAAACAAGCTCTTAGAACTCCTGCTTTTATTTTAGTCTTCTTTCATTCTCCTGTTAGAAGAGCAAAAAGTGACACGTCCTATTGCCTTACTAATTCCTTCACACACAGACATGGAAAACCTTAAATTATGTTTGTTGGTGGATTAGGCTGTCCCACTTTTCACTGGGAGAGTCCTCATATAAATTTTTTCTGCTAATTCAGCTGTCAAATCAGCCATTTTGAACAGAGAAACAATATCAAGGAGCTGGAGGGCATCAGGGTCTTGATCTTTTACAGAGTATTTTGCCTTTCCTTAGCCCATTGTGAGCCCACACTTCTGACACTCCCCTCTAAGCAAACACATTTGCAAAGGCAGTGCTTTATCTGCTAGAGACGTTCTAGATCCAGCAGGAGAAACAATTAACTCCACCCTACACAGCCATACACCTCCTGATAAGGATGTAGAATGAACAGAAATTTAATTTACTACTGAAGGAACAGGAATAACGAGTATACAGTAACAGACACCCTCCAAGTAGAAAACACACCAGTAACTCTGCCACAGAACACACACCGATTCAATTAGGAATATTTCTGCAAATATTTTATTTTTAAATAACAACCCTCTTTCATTATTAAACAGGAAGATTTTTTTTTCTATCTTCCTACTATGCCAAATCTTCTATTTATTAAGAAATATTTTAGTTTTCCTGTGTGGCTAAACAAAAGTGTCTCGTGCTAGGAAAAGCAAATTCACCATCTGTTTAGTGGAAAATCCATGACACTGACTACATATCAGGCATCTGATTTTAATTACATTTCTAGTTGAGAGATGTTCTTCTCAGATCACTTTTCTTTCTACTTTACTTTCTGTGTTATTTCCAAAAGGCTCCTAGCAAAAGGTGTTTTGCTTGAGCTTCAGATCTACGTAGCACAAGACAGCAGTTCAGGTTTGCCAAGAGGGATTTCTGCGCACCCCATGCAGAAAGCGCAAGAAAGGTGGGACAATAAAAGAAAGGTTATCGTTTATTAATTGCAAGAACAATCTGCAAAAACTTTTCTGGTCTTAAACAGAATTTCTGTTCCCATTTCTCGGTTTATAAGCCTTCAGGTTGGAGGTGTAAAAATCAATCATCATTACTGCCCAAGTAAAAAATATTTCAAAACAGGTCTTGACAGATATAAACTGCTCTGCACTTTTACTTTTGCCTTTATCTTGCCATCTGATTTTAGTGGGGGACCAGGCTCCAGGGACCTCCCCTGGTGCAGCTGGGGCTGTCCAGAGCAGCTCCTGCTGTGCCTGCTGGGAAGAGAAATCTCCCACAGGAGGAGGGATGTCCTTCCTGCTGGCATTACTCCTTCCCCCGGCACCCTCCCAGGCTTGCTCCAGGCACAGGCTGATCCTACCTAAGCATTTCTATTCTTAGATCCTGCTTCCCAATGTCATCATCTTTGAGATGTGATTTTCAGAAGAACCATCTTCCTCTGCTTGTTTCAGACATATTATTCACTTAGAAAATATTGGTGCCGCTATGACAACAAATATCTTTTATTATCAATTACTAATATTTATTTGAACCCTGACACATTTCTAATTTCAAGAGCATACTCAAAGTGACAAACTAATGAGAACTGTCACAGGTCACTGTAATTAGAAACATTTTTCAAAATGCTGTGTAAGGCAACAGCAGCTAGAATATCATTCATAATTCATTAAAACTTAAAACATTCAAGTGAATACAAAAATGCTATATTTGCAACTTTGCCTGAAAGGCTGTATGCAAGAAGAGATATGAATGTGCTCTAGTTGTATGATAATTTCCCTTTTATTCAAATGACCTAAATTTTTGTCTTTCTTATGATGTGATTACTTTCATAGCAACAGTTTCAAAGCTGTGATCAGTTTGAATGAAAAATTATTATGACTGGATGTTTCAATTCAATGTTTCTACAAGATAATAAAATGAAGGTAAAAGGGGTTTAACACATCCTATCAGCAGTAGGATTCTGAATAGCTGAAAATATGTGGGTTTTGAGAAAATAATATAATGCCTCATTTCCATGCCTGCAATGAAGTTAATGAAATAGCCTTATTAATTTAAAATAATTTCATTTCTAAAAGTTCCAAGTGCATGCTTAAAGATAGCTGATCAAGTACTATTTTAAATAATAACATTTCACATCAAAACAGCTTTGTCATTACCTGCTATCAGTAATTTTTCTCACTTGTTTTGCCTAATTTGCCAAGTGTTTTGTGTTCTTTAGTCAGGTAATTTAAAATAATTCATTTTAAAAATGGGTGAAAGAAAGGAAAAATATGCAATCCAAGAACTAAGCTGTAACTGCTAATGCAGCATGAACTGCAATATTGTTTTGATTACCAGTGAATGGATCCATCAGCAAGTAGAAATAGAAATTTAGATGCAGACCTTTGCTATGATCAGTCTTACAAACACAATGCAATTGGAAATTTCTTTACCTGTGTCTGTTTTCACCTAATTCTGCTACTGTTTTGCACTTAATTACAGATTTTCTCTATTAAGCATTGTGAGAACACAATAAGAATTATTCTGGAATTTATCATCAGGATTTTTTAAAATTAACCTTATTATGTCCTTCTTTAAAACAGGCAAAAATGGAGGTCACACTATCATACCAATGTAGTAACTGGATAGTGGGATACTTAATGCTCCCCAGATAAAGAGATGAGTATTTTCATTCAGGTTTAATATAATGGCCTGCGTGGACTATGTAGTCTTGTAATAGTTCATTTTGAAAACCATCATTACTGGCTGATTCAAGCTATAACTTACATTTCACTAAATAAAGCTTGGAGTCTATTACAAACACAATTTACAGGAAAAAAGTCACAAGTAAAGGATCTTATCAACTTTATGTTGAGGACATGTCTAGGATGCTCGGATGTTGCTTATAGGTAAAAAACCTTATAAAAGAAAGGCCTTATAAAATCATCCTTCCTCAGGTGAATTAATAGCCAGCCTGTTATGTTCTTATGAGAAAGAATTATGAGAATGAAAATCAGTTTGCATAACAATCTATTCTTGTAAGAAAAATAGGTAGCGCCTGGATAAACAAGAAATCTATCCCATGAGAATCAGTGAACAAAAATATGTAAAGAAATAGAACTAGAGAGGCTTGATGGACATGCACACTGGTCATTTACCAACCAATAAACTGAGTTTCAGTGTATTGTGAGCCAATTGGATTTAACACGGTGCCTCCTGATATTCCTAAAAAATATTAGCTATGCAATAGAGATTTGGCTTTCCTGCATGAAGAAACTAGAGTCCCTCTGTTTATATTGTGACCCTTGGCTGCTGAGTTAACATATCAATTAGACTTAAGCACAAGGGACCAGGCAGTTACCAGTCCAGTGACCTGGACCCTTTAGTGAAAAGCTTAGCTCCTTGTAAAAAACTCTTGAATAAATTCCTATGATATTAATTTTTTTTTCTTTTTTATTAGGCATGCTGCACTGATCTATAAATAAGAATTTCATTGTTATATTGGTGGGCTGTGCTAAGCACTCACAGCAGGCAAAGTCACAGATTTATGAGATGGGAGAGTCAAAAGTTTCCTTCAAGCTTTCCAAAACTGCAAATACATTTGTCATGAGGTTGGTTTTTAAAATAGCACTGGTATGATTTCTTTGTCATTTTTCTTCAGGCCTATGATTATATCACCAAGCTTTTCTTTGCAGGCACAAACAGTTAAACTATACCATTGTTTCTTAACACATTAAGCTGAAATGGTTTTTGGTCACTGAAGATTTTGGAGGCATTATGGAGATCTGTGGTGATCTCGATGGTTAGCAGAATGGAAAGGGTTACATGGAATAATGCACCAAAGAAAATTTCTAAACACGATGAAAACATGCTCTGCTTGTCTCCTGCTGCAAGAGGCTGCCCTGACAAACCTTGTTTACCCAGACTGGTATCCTGGGCACCAAAGTTGAAATCTCAGAACACAAAAGCATTAAATGACGAGAGAAGGATTCTTAATTTGGAAGGTGAATTATACTTCAACTGTTTCTGTTCCTGAGTTATAAAGAGCCAGTAAACAAGGTGTTTGAGCTTGAAAAAGCAATCTGCTCCCTGTGCTGAATGACAGAAATAAATATCTTCACAAATAAAAAAAAAAAATGTAAGGGCTCATCACACTTTGTTTTTCTCTTGAGTCTTGAGTATTTTGAAGTGCAGCAATATTTCCTCTTTGATTTAGCTAATCTCACTAAAGCCAAAAGCATTTACTTTTGGAGAGAGATGTTTCTCCTGGACAGGACATTACCTCTTATTTTGTCAAATACCCAATGGGCCGTATAAATCATATCTGGCCTGCAGATATTTACCTGATAAGGCTTTCTAGGGCAGTGCCAGTTTTTCTGCTTTGATAAGCCACTGCCCCTCAGGCAGAAAGCAGAAATGGTCCTGGGCTTTTAGCCTGCTGCACTGGAATTCCACAAAGTTTCCATGTGCCTCATGGCAACTTTTTCTACATTGGATCATTTCGCCACATTGAATGACTCCCGGGTTAAGTGAGGAAGTCACCAAAATAAAAGTCAAGTTAGTCAAATGGACTTTTAGTTATTTTTGTCCAGATTTTAAAGCTGTCCCACTGTTTTTCATGCTGTGTAATTGCTATGTTTATCATTAGAAATAGGCTTTGTGCTGAGTAGTAGGAGACATCCGTTCTCTTCTGGAACTTGCCTAAGTTTTAGAAAAGCCAAGCCCCCGCTTCTTCCACCATCTCAGACTATGTGCTTTCAAGGTACCTTTCTTACCAAAAGATGAAAAGTCCAGCAGACATAAAAGTTTTGGGTTTCACTTCACAGCACTATGCTTTAGTGTGTCATTAAATGCAGAAACGCTGTAAGGCATTTTCTGGAATTAGACTTTACAGCTACTGGCACCATGTATCAATTTCATAGCAAAGCAAGGAATAAAGTACAGGAGTCATAACTTGCAGGCTTCACAATTAAGTTTTCAGAGCATGTAGGAATGAATTGCTCTACTTCATATTTTATTATTCTCGTTTGTCTAAAGTGTCTTATAATCCTTGTTTAATATACAGGAAATTTAATTCATTCCCACTGTTCTGAAGGGCCAGATAGATTGACAGTAATGTTCAGAATAACACATCATTGGTAATAAATATGATCAAAAATAATTGTAATTCACATTCACATATACAAGTGATTCCTGGAATTATTAAAGTAGTGATAGAGGAACTTGTTACATGTGGGCTGTGAAACACTCTGCAGGCTTTTCCACCTCAAGACCTCGATTTGCCATTGACAAAAATAAAGTGAGTGAAGCTAAAAGAATTCTACTTCTAGGACATGCATTATTTTCTGCAGGTAAAAGACCATCCAGGTTCAGAACCAACTCAAAATGTCCAGAGTTACTTTCCAGTTGCCCATTACGACTTCTGTTCCCGAGCCAAAAATAAGAATTATTAAAAATATTGCAAAATTATTTTTTAAAAGTCTGACTTCTCACTGCACATGTATGAGGATCCACCATTTTACAGAACTGCTTGTTTCAGGAATTCCTGAAGTAGACTTCAAATTTTCTTTCATCTATTTGCATGTTTATCAATTTATTTTCTGCTGTCAGAACTTTATAGAACAGCATTTTGTAATTTAGTACTTTGAAATCTTTGCTTCACTTCTAATGCTGTACTTCATTAGCTAAAGAGTGGAGTAACTGTGTAATTGTGCTAATGAATACAACCAAATTCCTCACTAGTTACTGTCACTAAGGCACTTGAAAAAGAGGGCAAGCTTTTGAAAAACGTGAACAGAATCATGTACATTCTTAAAGGACAGAAAATTTATCACATTGATTTGACTGAATTTGGCTCAGTGATCAAACATTCAGTAAAACTTGGCTTTAACTGTCTGCAACGCCTTAGGAGGATGCTGATAAACATGTGGTGCTGCTATGATGAGTATGGGTTTTTTCCATGTTTTACTGTAATCCTTAATTGCTTCCCTGTGACTAACTATGGCAAATTCCCAGTGGCTACCTTTTTTAAGGAGAATTTAACAAGGGAAGTCAGAGATTAGGGACAGTAGCAGTCAGCAACTTTGTGGACTTTTTAAGATTTCTTGAAGAGTGTTTGAAAACAGAAGGGCACTGTCAAACCTCAATCTCATTGGGGTGAAACTCAGGACTGCAGCTCCATCTGTGCATTCTTCCCTTCAGACTGCAGAGCCCTGACAGAGCAGCTGAATTACTGCAGTAAAAATAACCATAAAAAGCATTTTATGGAAGAGAATTCTTGTCTAATCAGAAGCCATCTACTTCAGTTTCCATAAATCTTAATGACCACACATTAGCACATAATGCCTTTAAACACTATTTTCTATTATATTAAATTTGCAGTAAGTAAATGCATTTGGGTTCTTCTGAATTGGAGATGAGACATTCTGTAATGTAAGTGAAATTGCTTAATAGCTGTCTTCAAATCATACATCCCAGATTATTTTTTCCACAGGAATAAAAAAAAAGGCAAACCAAATTACTTCATTTAATATCAGTTCCTGCCCTGATAAAAAATTTTCAATTTGCAGTGTGACGCTTTCTCTTCCAGAATTTTCAGCTCAAAAAAATGAAGCTATAAAACACTTGGTTTCTCCCTTTAGGAATGTCTTTGTTCATATCATTTGTTCCTCCCATTGACAGCAAAGTTTTTTCCAAACAGGCTGGAAGCAGCAGTGAATATTTTTGTTTTAGCAAAGCTTTCCTATTTGCTTTGTTATGTTTTCTGAGGACTCCAAACCCCTGCCCTCCCTTCTCGCTGATTCTCACAACAGGCACCTGCACACACCACTTGGGAATAATCATCACAAATCCTCAATTTTATCTTACAGTGCAGAGAAGTCCCATATTTTGACTAAGCATTTGTCTACTGGAACAAAAATGGTTGTGTTTGTGTACAAAGAACAGTTACATTTTCACCCCTCTGCTGCTCAGAGACATGATTCATGCACACTTTATTGACTTGCAGGAGCAATCTCAGGTATTTGCAACTTCTGTGGATAATTATTCAAGAATACAATAGATATTGCCATGAAATATGGGGCTACAGCTTCTATCAAATGCTTCAAAAGCCTGACAATGTTGCATTTAACTACTTGACAATGCTGCAACTCGGTGAGAAAGCCAATTGTATCCACTGGATAGAACATCAACCACTATTAACCAAAACTGAACCCTAGAGCACACTGCTCCACAGCACAGATTTGAACTGTCTGCTGCAAAAACACGGCTATTGATCTTCCCAGGGTGATTTGGATTTACAGAAGCATCACATAAGGGTTTTTTTTTTTGGCCTCCAGACAACAAATTTTGCCCATGATGCAGTTATGGCCAGGGCAGTGTCCTGGTGGTTCCTGCTGCGCCCTTGGAGACCCTGGGAAGAAGCTCAGAGTGCCCAAGGTGCGCTGGATGGTTGGGGAACCCCAGCCTGGGGGTCCCCTCAGTGACAGCACTGAACAGGAATTGTTCCACCTCAGCTCCCAGACAAATAAACATCAATTCCAATCACTTTTGCCTTTTCCTATTTCACATGAATCATCTATTTAGATATGGGGGGTGGGGGTTTCTTTCTGCCTAGTGGGGTTGATAGCAGTCTATATATAGCCACACTTGAACCAAAATTAGATTTTAGAACTCAAGTGCCCTATTGCATAATAAATTGTGTAATAACAGGCACAATACCCATGTGATGATGATGATGATGATGAATGCCAACAAAACCCATCAGTAATAGGGGATGATGTTACTGCAACATGGTTATCTTATGTAGGGTAGTTACATTTACACTTGTATAAAACTCCTCTGCACTGCACAGAAAAATCTTCATTATACAGGAGCCCATGAGCAGCCCCCACTTTTGCTGTACACTTACCAGAAGTTTACTGAGCATTTTCTTCCAAGACAGTGATAAAATTGGGTTCTCTTTCTATTATAAAAATTCTACATGTCGGAAAAAAATAAAACATGCTGATTCATTTAAGGCTGGAAAGATAGAGTAAATACAATTTAAACTGAGCAAATACCAGAAAACTATTGTCAGAGTAATTTCATTTTCAAAATTAATATGACAATACACATAACTCTACAATATTCCTTTCTAATGAGTCTGGTTTTCTCAAGTTAACGTAAGTTTTACACTTATTTTGAGTGTAATGCAGGAAAAGAAAGTTAACTTTTTGATTTTTTAGCCATTAAAGAAATCGAAATTTGTGAAAAGTCTTAGCCACTTATTTACTTAATTTTAATTTGGAGAAAATGCACCAAATACACAATCTACTAAATTTATTACTACAACAGACTGTTAATTTCCTTGAAATTCAATTACAAAAACCAATTTGAGCAATTTAATATTTGACAAGCTACAAATAATTTCCGTTAACGAGGCGGTTTTACAAATTAGCCCCGTGCCACATTTTGCTTTTGTGAGATGACATTCACTCAAAGCATTTTTATTAAGCTGATTATTACTGTGGTATTTCAGACAGCTTTTCTTACTGGCAATGTAATTTTACTCAATTGCTCAGAACGATAAGAATATGGACTTTTAAAACAGGAGTGATTACAACTGGCTTCCAAACTAGCAGAGCACAGCAGCTCAGGAACTAATCTAAACCCATGTTCTCCACATTCACTTAGGGGAGCTCCATGTTTGCACCAATTTCAAAGCTGTGGATTGCTGAACTTTAACCTGAGCTGCCTGGATCCAGCCATGGGAACCACTGCCTTTTGAACAACTGCAGATGCATTTTGGTTTTCTTTTGGAGGAAACAAAGAGGCATTTACAGAGGCTGGGCACTTGAGAGTCTCAGAATTTCAAAACTCACCTAATTATTCCCATTAAAATCAGCACAAAATTTATTATTGACTTGTAGGAATATACAGCTAAACTAGTGGTAAGTAATTTTGCATTTGCCTTTTCAGCAAAAATAAGAATTTAGTGTTTGACTCCCTCAAGAGATGGACAGAGAGTGTGGGGCTAAATTTTAACATCCCTTCTAAATTTAGTTTCTATGTATTTAAGTGGAAACTGTACCTGAATATAATCAATGAATTGATTAAGGATCTGAGAATTTGACCCCCTGACTGAAGAAAAAAAGAAGAAAAGGAACTGATTTGCTGTTCAGAAGCCTTCGGTTTCAGGAAAGTAATTTCCATTAGGCCTAGGACTGGGGAAATCTTATCTTGTTTCACTAAGTGTCCAAAGAAATGCCAGATCATTTAAAAAATACTTATATTTGCATATAAGAGTTAAACATCATAAGGTCTAAGATATCTTATCTGTTAGGCACATCCTCCCTCCTCAAGGATAAAAAACCCTATGGAAAGCAGAATTATATTATAACTAAAAAAATAACTATTAAAACATATAGATGGGAATTCTTCAGGACAAAGAGAGCTTTTCCCAGGTCCAGATGTTGGAATACCCAAAATTAGGTCTAAAAATAGATGCCCTTTCAGTGCTATTACTAGATGACTTCCTTTTCCTTGGAACTGCCAGATATACATATGGAAGAGTGCAAATGTCTAGGAAACTGTAATTAAACAGGACATTTAAAGTCAAAACCATTAGGCCCTGGCAACACTTTCTTCTTTCTTGACACAAATTCCTGGGCACACAATCTGAACAAGGCAGTAGAGAGGTTAAATTATGGATGGAGAAAGTAGAATCACTGAAATACAGTGAACACCACAAGTCAAGCACACTGCAGCTATGAAGGCTCTATATAGGTTAAAGAAAATACACCCAAGATTGTAATTAGCTGGCTTTCTGTTGAATGTATTTATAGTTTCAGCTGGTTGGGGATGAGCATAGCATTAGCTCTTCTGCACATGGAAGGGAGTGAACATACTGATTTCAATAGCTGAGCTATTACACATCATTTCATCATTTTACTAACTTGCTGATTCTAATTTTGTGGCTGTGAAACACTTCAAGTGTTGTGGTTTTGCACTGGGATTTTTTTGTAGTTGGGGTTCTTTTGGGTTGTGGTTTGCTTAGGGGTTTGTGTGAAAAAGCTGCTGTATGTGAAGGTACCATAAATGAGCACTAAGAAATACTTAAAAATTGCACACACCTTGAATACAAAAGGCAGTTGAGTGCCCTCTTTGTTCTCACAGGCAGTATAAAGCACTAGAGAGTGATGAGAAGAGTAAAACAAAAATAGTTCTCAACATTTAGATGAGCTACCTGGCACAAAATCTTTTCCTATTTTGTTCTGGGGGCTGGGGGGAGGTGTTTGTTCATTTTGGCTTTTGAGGGGTTTTTTTCTTCATCTAAATTATTCAGATAGACTGATGCTGTTTTGAGCAGAATTTGTTTTCCAGAGCTGCAGACCAATATGCAGTGCAGTATATATCTGTTATGAGCAGTGGTTTCAGGGACTGCCTATTGATTTCATAGCTGTACCTATAGATCATAACCTTCTATTTTAATCCAAGGTTTCCTTATTAGAGGCTGCTCAGGTATTTTGGTATTAATTTTTTAGGGACAGAGAGACAGTAATGCATGCATGATACCTGCAGACATGTGCTCTTCAGAAATTTCCTGCTCATTTATCATCATATGACTTTTTTTTTAAATCAATGATAAAATATAAAGAACTATTAGATATAAAATGACTGAGGGTACAGTTCACAGCAGAAAAGGACCCCAAAGGTTCTCCTGCCACCTCTGTGGAGGTCTAAACTTCATGGCAGCCCATGTTCTGCTATTTTTTATTCCTGCTTAGGAGAGGAAGAGTAGCAATACCTGCCCTCAAATGAAGGAACAGTACAAAGCTGCCTTTAAGCAGAACTGAAAGGTCAGCACTAACTGGGAAAACTGTTGGTTTCAGCTGCTGAGAGCACACACATCCTACCTGTCAAGGGGGCTGATTTGGCTCGTTCTGTAGCAAATTACTCTTGCTATGCAGGGAAGTGGGCTAGCAGGCGTCAGCCAGTGACCCATGGCACTTCTGTACCCTGCATTGGAAATAACTCACTCAACAAAACCTGTGGAGCACAACGCGGAACAGTCACAGCCTGCACTGAGCAGAATAGCAAGGTTTCCACCTGCCATACCTTTAGGACTACATGATTCCCTGAAGTGAAAGCAACACATGGCCCCAAGATGCTTGATCTTGTGAGAATACAGCCACAGAGTGCTGCCTTGGCTGGTAACCTCAAGAGATCACTATTTTATTAAGACAGGACTCATACTAGGAAGGTAGGTGGTGCCTCAAAGTGAGGCAGTCTCCAACTACACTGTCTTATTATGCATCAGATGATGAAAGGACCCAGTTATACTGTTAATTAGGTGAGACTGACCTACAGCTGAGAACTTGCTGTATTTGCACTCATCATAGATCAGTATTTTATCAGTGCCACTCTACCGTAAGCAACTTTTAGTTGTACGGCATGGCAGCTACAAAATGTAACTGCATAAGAATCTGTTTATTCCTTTAAGTTAAATAGGAAAAAAAGAAAGATTTCCTCCACCCAATAGACTCAAAGTGCAGAGGGAGTAATACCAGAGGGTGGAAGAGGCGATCAGGGAAAATTAGACAAAATCCCCAATTTTAGAATGTTTTAAGTTATGGGAGCATCATCTTTAATAATATTTTAAGTGAGGCACTAGATAATATGCTATTTTAACATTAAAAGTACCATGTAATTCAGAATAATATTAAAAAAATAAAATGCACACAACGTGTGTGTCCCTGAACCAGTTGTGTCTGACAGCACACGATTTAAATCTTGGCTGTCCATGGAGCATTCTAAGCAGAGAGCAGGAAAATGTAAATGAGATAATTAGTCTGGAGATGAGACAATTGGTGCAGACGTACATCTATGCATGAAGATTCTGGGGATAAGGAAAAGGCCAAGTACTTTTCCTTAAGCCTCTGAGAGCTGTGCTACAGATTTGCTAAGAAGGAAGATTTCAAAACAACTGCTTCATCACAAGCCAATTAAAATTTGAATTATACTGTCTTAAGTTTTGAAAAGCTGTCAAATCTACAGATAATTCCTCAGACCATAATGCTGCAATGCATGCCCAGTCTATTTTTATGTCTGCATGAAATAACACCCAGCACAATGTGCTGTGGGATAAAAACACAGCACACACATATTGAAATACATTTAACACAGCCAAATTTTATCTTTAAAGTCTAGTTTTATCTAATGTGCTTAGACACAGTCTATTCTTCCTGTGTGCTTATATGTGGACTGTTAAGTGGATTGATTTGTCCTATAAAAGTAATAAATTGAAACCACAGCAATGAGATATTAAGAGTTCCTTGTGGTAGAATGAGACTTTTACTATTAACATGGGGTTTGGACTTCTCTTAAGTGCTTCAAATCAACTTAATTATGTTTCCACTGATTTTGGTTAGGGTGCAGTCTTTGGCAGCCACCCTAGGCTTGTGCTAGGGATCTTGTAGGGTCCCCACTGCTATAGGTCTGCAGAGATAGCACAAATGATTGAGATTCTACAAAATCAAAATTTAGTTTTGCTCCACAAACCATTCTTTGCCTCAAACCCACACTTTAGGGCAGTGTTTGCCATAAAATGAGGAAGATTTTCTTTTTCCAATGCTTTTACCAGTATTCAGAACACTCCATGAAAGCCTGTGCCCCACTGTGCCTCAAGATCAGTGAGAGATTAGCACTTTTTGAGTTAAAGGGCTTTTGGTTTTCTCTGTTGTTGGTCCTCAGTGAGAGAGATTTAAGGGTTTCTTTGAATGATATTCACTGCAATATATACACACCTTCAGGGGCCAGCCACAATGTGCTTCCTTTTCTTGATACACCTATTTTGTACGTTTTAAATATCAGTCCAAAATTTCAGCTGGCATCAACAAATATAAAATGCATAATAATTGACAGAGGGAACTATGTGCTGTGCCATTAGTGTTTTTGTTGGATTATTGTAAATAGAGGGATTACAGAGTGAGCAGAGTACAGAAGGAAAGTACGAAGGGTATAAATGGCATCACTGATCCTTCAAAGAGTGAAAAAGAAAATTAGGGAGACAAGATTGTGAGGCCACAGCTTGACCACTACAAGTGTTAGAGAGGCCACTATAAACTCCCTCAATGCCCCACAGCAAATGCTGCAGGGCTCCAGGTAAGAGAGGGGTGCAGGAAATGGTCAGAAAGCAGCAGATCAGTGTTTCATTGGGACTGCCCCTTACCCAGGGCTGCTTCATTTTCTACAGCAGCGTAGTGCAATCTCAGGAATGCATCATTGCCTTCTGCAGGTGTCTCTGGAAAGGCATGGCAGAACTGCTTTACAAGAACTAGAGACAATTAATTTCAATTACTTTAGATAACATGGTGTCAGTTCATGTTCCTCTAGAAGACAATTTAAAGCTCCTGCACTTGTAGGCTGTCATTACAGGCATGCCACCTTTTTGTCATAATTTGGAAATTTGAAATGCAGTCACAAAAGAAGAATAAGGGCTAAGAAAAAACATAAACCAGAAAAATGACAAACACTGATTAGAAACTTGCAGAGTTTTCAGAATTGCCTGATGACAGCAAGATGAAGATTGTGGAGGTCACTACTGCTCCCAGTTGTGAAAAATGACAGGGATTTGAATTCAGTTCTACTGCAGCAAAGCTCAGCTCAAACAAGAAAACTTGACTGAGGAACTTGCCCCACTTAGTAAAATAAAAGGCTGTTTTCCAAGTTCTTGGAAACCATCAGTGCCCACTGTTCTAATTCTTGGGAGAAAAGGTTTAGTCAGCAATATTCAGCAGCATCAGCAATGGCCCCAAATGCCCCCTATCTTAGTTCAGTCTTTCTAATCACAGATGTATTTCTGCGATATCCTTTGGTTCAGAAAGCATCACAAAGCCAAGATTTGGGGAATTATTTCTTCTCATTTTCCTCTTTTTTTTTTTGCACTCATCAAGTGCTTCTCCCCACTACTGGCAATTTCCATTTGCTTATGTTTTCCTACTCCCTTTCTCTGTGCTCTTTCTCAAGGGATAGTGGTCCTTTTATTCAACTGGAGACTGCTCACTCTAAAAGTGAAGTCTGAGATGGGAGAAGAATATAAACCAGAATGATTCTTGTGAATTTTGGCTTTCCTCAAAATAAATATGTATGTAAATAAATTACTCTGACAGTTGGTAAGGTTGCAGAAATTTAGTACTGGGTTCAAACCTCTTTTCTTACTTTCATAGGGGCTGCATGCTTATATTTAAGGCATTGGTATAATTACACACAGTTGCCACCACCTAAATACCTGACTAGTCATAACTTCTGTGTTCCTCATAATTAATGGAAACGGATAAGGAATTTGAATTTGGTGATTAGTTGGGTGTCTGTGATTTTAAGCTATTTAACCTGGCACAGAAATCTGAGACCTGATGAAACCTCCTTGCTCCCTCCAGGCCCAGATTTCGTCATGATACATGTATTTTTTTCTGTGTGGTAAACAGATTAGTTGCACAATGATCCCATTCCTTCTGGTGCCTGCTTTGTACATGGCTCATGTTCCCTTTGCACAGAGGTTAACAACTATGCTGAATAAAATGGGGCACATAATGAGGAATTTTCTGATTTGAATTCATGTTACAGCACAACTCGGTGTTCCAAAGTCTGCCTTCAGCTACAGTTTCCATGCTCTGAGGGCGTAGTTTTAACCTAGGTTGTTCTCAGACAAGATATTGATAACTTTACATTCCTACTAGAATGATGCAACAATTACTAACAAACCTTCATCTGATTTTTACAAAATAGATTCTGCACATGCAGCAGTGGAGAGTGCTGAGACAATCTTGTGCAGTGCTCAAACAAGAAGACAGATGTTTTCTTGACTATTAGCTGGCCTTCCTCTCTCAAAACTCATCTTCAACTCATCTTTCAACTCCAAAAACTCCTCACACTTTCACAGAGCGTATTGCAGAAGAGATTGCTTGCCTGAGAAATCTTAGTGACTTGATCACTTCATTAGCCAAACTTCTCAGTAATTGGAACTTTAAGTTCAGAGGCCTAAACCACATATTTTATTCCACACATTTAAGAGACAGCCGCATTAAATGGTGTGTAATGTATATGTAAGCAAAGGGAAGGCTGAGTTTCAGGACTTGTAAGAACCAAAGTAATATTCCCACTCCAATTCCCAAGTGTGAGTTTCTGAATTCCACAGGTCTGGATCAAACCTCTCCACTCCACGCTAATCTAAACACCAAGCTGTAACTGTTCAGCTTGGAACATGTTCCACTTATATTGCAAGTACTCTGCAGGCCTTTTTCCACTGCAGATCTACAATTACAATGAGGTCTCATGTCTGATTAAGGAATGCATTTCACTCAATACTAAGAGCCTGGGGGTGAACAGCATAGAAAATCTATTGTGAATGCAAAGAAATGACCATATTACTTTTTCATCTAGCTACAGGCAAGAGTTCCTTCAATGCTGCTGAAAAGTTTTAATGATACTACAATATGTGTCAGAGAATTTTGAAAAATATAATGATATATATGGTAAGAACCCAGTATTTGCCTGGTAAAATAACAGACAAACATGTTTAAATAATTTACAATATTGAATATACAGACTGTCTGAAAACCCTTTCATCGTTTCCCACTGCCAAAAAAGGAACACTACCTTTACACAGTGCAGAGAAAATATTAATGCTGTTAACTCCTTATGGGAGACAGAGAGGGTTCTGGAAATACTAATGACAATGAAACCCTACAAAATCATCAGGGATATGAAAATCAGCACAGCAAGTTGACCAGCAGACATGCACCAGAGCAGAAAAGAGCAGCAGCCGTTTGGAAAGAAACAAGAGATGTTTCCAGCTTTAATTTCCAAAAGTAGATCAGGCATAGATCTTAAGCTTCAACTGACAGGAGCCTGTCCATGCAGTGTCACCAGGAAGCATCCAGAGGAAAGGACTGTAGTAAATAGGAAAGGCCTTAAGGGCCTTTTTCACCTTTGTAAATCCAGTTCAGTTCTGTTCACTCCTGTTCACCAGTGAGCACTCTGGGAGGGGTTCGGTTGCGGGTCAGACAGAAGGAAAATGGGTTGAGGCAGTGACGGGCTGGTGAGGCACGTGGGGACTGCGCCATCCAGGAGGCAGCTGGGAGGAGAGACCCAGGAGCAGTGGAAACGCTCTGGCAGGCAGCCAAGGCCCGCTTGTTCTGGGTTAAGTTTAGGACATAAAAAGGTTTGTTGCAATAAACAGTCTTCCTCAGGACAAGCAAGGAGTGTCTTTGTTCCCCATCCCTACGAAGGATCATGCCCGCATTAGCCCATCTGGTGCCATATCCAGCAGAAGCAGGGAATGCACAGAAGCTGCTCGGGGGGATGGTCACTGGGTGCACTCCACATTCTTGGAGTCAAGTGTGGCCAAAACACATATAAGAAGTTATATTCCAGATAACAGCAATAATGAAATTGCTGAGCAACCACAGCTTGGATCAGACTCTTGTAAACGTTTCCAGAAATAAAATAAATTAATTAAGTGTAAAAATATCATTTAGCACTGAAAAGCATGGACTGAGCAGACAAGTATCATTCCAATCTTGAGGATTGGATCTTGGGCACGAGAGTGATGCAGCATACACTTTACAATTAGTCAACTGGTTAAAATGCATTATAATTAATATATCACTGTATGCACAGACAAACTCAAAACAAGCAATTTTAAGACCAATTACTGTGCCCTGTGATATAGTAAATGATAAAGATTTTGTAGTGATTTTTTAAATATAAAAAGATATTTAATACCTTCTACAGTTGGTCTTTGTACTTCAGGCACTCATAATATAAATACAGTAGGTCCCAACTTCTCACTTAAGATAGAACAAACAGAAATATAAGTACCACATAATCCTGGGGGTAGATGGCTCCCACAGACTTAGAAAATAAAACCAAAATTAAGCATTTTTTTACAACTTTTTAAATACTTCTGAGAGAAACAGTAACCAAATGGATGGAAACAAAATCCCAGGATTTCTTCTTTATGGATCAAGACCAACATGACCTGAGTTGTGTTGCATAACATAAATGTCTGTATAAATATATATGCATGCTAAGTATATTTATATCAATTAGAGAAAGAGCAATCAGCAAAGACTGTTTCTCCTCCCGTGGCTCTGCTCCCCTGAAGAGAAACAGCTGCGTAGCATCCCAGCAGCAGGAAGGAAGCTCAGAGCCCATTTCAATGCTGCTTAATTCCTGTTTCCTCAGTTTAGATGCAAAAGCTCCCATCCCATCCCATCCCACCTCATTGTGAAAATGCATCTCTCATCGCATGCACCGAGCGTTTGTGCTCAGCAGCAATGAAAGAGATGAGACAGCACATGCTGAGAGAGGCAAAGTCTGTCAGAGCTTCACAGAGGACATGGAACCTGCCCACACTACCTAACCTCCCCTGCACTTCATGTTAGGTTTAACTTCAGGAATGACTGTGAATTGCTTTCTCGTGGATGTGGAAGATACAAAAAGTCGACACAAAATCTCTGGCATGATCTTCCTGTGCAGGACTCACTTCATCTTTTACTTTTACTCTTACTTGGGAACAGTATTTTCTTTCATGGAATTCAGCATAGTTTGAATTACACAATCAGACTTTCTGCAGACTAAATCATACCAGCTATTTTTTCTATATTTTTTTCCAGTTTTCTTTTTAATCACAGCAAGCACACTGTATTGTTGGGGTTTTTTATGGCATTAATCACTATATTTTTTAATTTAAAAAGCGTTCCCTGTCTTTTGTCCCACTGCCTCTTTCCCTGCCTCCTTTTAAACCTTAGAGTGTAACCTGCTGCCTGTTACAGGAGGTGAGTTTCTTCCCATGCCTGTTAGTTCAGTGGCCAACCCCCAGTGCTGGGCAGCTTTCCAGCAGGAGAGTCTGGACTTCAGAGCCTGACCTTTAACTACTCTGCAGTCAGTGTGAAAGTTTCCATTGATTTCAATGGCATTTGCAGCAGGGCCTTGGCCCTTAGTGTGACCTTATTTTCTGCCTAAAACGTCAATTGCTGACAACATTGGCAAAGGTAATCAATTTTATTCCAGCTGTAAATTTTATTTTATTTGCTAGTGTAGCCCTACAGATCTGTGTGAAGAATATTCCCATGCCCTACAGTATTATAAACCTGGCCTTACCAACTTAAAACTAATGCAGCAAAATCTTCAAAACCACACCCACCCACAATATTCCCATCAATATTTTAAGATAGTTTATAGGATTATGTACAGCTAGAGATTTGAAGATCAGTACACTCCTCCAAACAATGCTGTCCAGTAAGTCAAGGGGTTTTTTCCATGGAATGGAGTTCTCGCTAGGTGAGGACCTGGCCATTGCATTGGTTATGGTGTAAGAAGAGGTTTCTTGGCATGCAGTTACAGAAATGGATATATAATCCCACAAAACTATTTTCTTAGGTGGTTGACATTAATTCCTGCCTGAGCAGCATTGAAATGGTGTGCTAACACACCATGCAATCAGGGAGCAAGCTCTACCACTGGCGGTCTCGTTCAAACACCTCAGACTCAGGAGCTGCATTTCTATTCAGTGTAAAAGCTTTCACTGTGATATGTGAAAGGCTGACCTTTGTGCCCCGTACAGCTGGTGGTTCAGAGCCAGAGATAGCATTTATTCAACTTGAGCTGTCAGATAGAAAGGGCAAATGTACCGGCAGGTAAGTGAATTAAGCACTGTTCAGTAGTTAATAATATCTAATTATTCATGACACATCTATCATATGCTGTTAAGAGGACATTAAAAATGCTAATGCCTGGGCATTCTATTCAGTAACACAGCTGCTAAGAAACACTGAGTGTGTGTGTTTCAGGTACTGCTGATTGCATTCCAGCTTTCTTCTCCTCACAGAAAATATGTTTCATAATTTTATTTACTTTCAAGTGGGCTGCAGCTTCCATAAAATAAAAGCAAAATAAACAGAACTTGAAAAATCCCTGGTTGCCGCAAAGGGCAGTGTAACAATGTGCTGTAATGCCTGCTGTTCATAATCCAGTCAGAATTGTACAGCACTGCTCTGTATCTTTGCAGTGCAGCACAGAGCAGGTATTTTCCTTTGGTGTTATTTATGGCTATTTAATTTTCATTTTGGATGCCTATACCTGGGCTTTGCTAGTTTCCTGTAAAGCAAACAGTCGTGAACTCTATTGCTGTAAATGAGACAAATGTTTGACCCAGCTATCAAGTCAAGCAGTAGGAGAATGATGATTAACAGACAAAGATTTGCAGAACTCAGCACTAGAATGTCTAGCTTACCCTAAAAAGAGCTTAAAATATCTCCAATATAATCAGGTCTTTAATTTCTAGAAATGAACATGTTTAAATAATTTCTGCTGATCCTCACGCTTCAGTGGGAACAAAAGCATCTTCAAAATGAGGCTATCTTGCTCTGAAATAAAAATGTAAATATTTCTATTGAGTCTGCTTCTGGCATCCTTAATGAAAAGACTAAAATTTCTGAAGATAGCTGAACTAGTGCCAGTCTATATAGCTACTCTTTCACAGCTACAGATGGAGTTTGTGTTCATCACTCTCCTAATTTTTACTGTTATTGGCACTAATGTAAATATATTTTATAAACATCTTCTATATAAGGATTGTTTTGGTAGTTCTAATAGTATTGATATTTGCATGTCAAGTATAATATGCCCTCATCAGGCACAGAAGAAAATCATCTCTTCCTCCTGGCAGCTTAAGTGCCAAACCCAATCAATTTAACCACTTGACGCTTTGCTAAATTGCACGTAGCTCACCACTGAAAAACCAGAGCACATGCTAATTGTCTTGAACTTCAGGGGGAAGAGAGAGGTCTAATTGCTCTCATTTCGGCACGGCCACATCCCAGGTCATTAGCTGAGAGGACCCAGCTGAGTGGCCGGTAATTCATACTGCCCATATCACTCCTAGCACCGTGGGAGATAAGAACTGATCATCAACTCTCCAACAGGTCTTCCCCAAGAGCCTTCCAGGCTGCAGCTCCAAGGACATAGCTCATCGGAGGAGTCTGACCAGTCAGAGCATCTGTTTGTCAAACTGAGGTTCCTGTCATGGGGACAGTTCTGTGTACACTGTCACAGCATCCAGCCTTGGAAATGTTCTAAATGTGAACATTTGCGTCTGGATAAGCTCCCAGAAATATGAGTCTGAGCCCAAAGTTGACCCTGCTTTGAGCAAGGGCTTGGACAAGAGACCTCCAAATGTCCTTTCTGACTGAATTATCTGCTGATTTTTCAGTATTGGAGAGTAATAAGAAACCATTAAAAAACAAATTCCTGAAATAATAGAAAAAGCATGGATAAAGTGATTCTTCCATTTAATGTAAGTTTAGAGAATATCTCAAAGATGGAAACTAACAGGGACCCTACAAAAATTACTGTCTTTTATTTATTCAACCTTTTCTTGTAACTTTCATTTTCTAAGTAATGCCCAATTGATATCCAACATTATTTGCTAAAGTCAAGCTGTGTATAATTCTGAACAATCCTAATATTAAACTCTTTGGAAGGAGAATGACCCTGAATACAGCAATTCTGTGCTATGGAATACAGGAGTCCTCAGTTCCGGCACACACAATTTAATATTAACAAAAATTACACACCTAGATTAAGAGAGAGAGAGATAGCTATCATCTCAGCATTTTATTAAACTATTAAATCTAAAAAGAAATCTCTGGAGTATGTGTGTCCATAATTTTCCCCAAATAATTACTTCAGTTAAAAGGAGTTCGAAATGCACTGTAAAGTTATCACTCTACAAGTCCTGAAATGTTAATCTGCAGCAGGCCTGTATTCTTCTGAGTTTATTTACATGGACTACAAAAACAGAGAATGAGATTTCCTTTGAAATGTTGTAATTGAATTTTAGAATTGTTTGACCTGAGTGTATCCTGAAACACAGACCAAAACCACAGTTTGGTCTGTGCAAACTTGATTTTTATCTATATGCAAAACACAGAGAGAAAAAATGTGGGAGAAATCATGTAGTGTGAGAACAGAAAATCCCACAGAACTAAAAGCTGAAGTTGCCTCAAAGAATGAGGTAATGAGTACGAAAAAGAACCCCAGCAACAACAATCCACAAGTCAAAGCCCACACAGGAGCTCCATATTTGGCAAGTAGGAGGCAGTGGGGAAAACCTCCAACCAACCAAACATTGATGGCGTGCATGGTAGGAACACCTATTTATAGGAAAGTCATTCAGGCCCACAAGTAATTTGGAGCCAGCTCAGCTGTGTTTGTAAGATCTAATGTGCTCCACTGCACTGGGAGTCATTTCCATTCACCATCAGCCATCCTTTAGCTGCCACAGGGCAAAGGCTCCCCCTGTCCTTGTGCTGTCCATCACGCTGAGGGCTTTGGCCAGACCCCCAGCGAGCTGCCGAGAATCACTTGGCAAGGTCATGACACTGTCATTTCACACCCTGTCCCCATGCCCTGAGCACCAGCACTGAACTGACAGTGAGAGTCCTATCCCATGAGCTCAGAGCTTCTTGAGCTGTCTGTTGTCAAAACACAGACAGACCAAGATGATTTTCAAACCCATCATCTGGCAAAAAGCTCTTAAAAATGGTCAGAGCTTTTCAGTGATTTCCATGCAGGCACAGTGTGTATAAATAGCAGGAATGGAGGCAGAGAAGGAACTCGTGCAGAGCTGTGCAGCTACATACACGGTGTGATGGGGAGCAGATGTGCCCAACTGGGAGAAAGGGAGGGGAGAGAGGCTTTGGCCTCTGTGAAACCCTCCCTGAGCAGATCTACCCCTTAATACACAGGAAAACATAACTTATACTGAGACCTACCCTCTGTGTTTCAAAGGTAATTTCAGATAAGTTCATTTCTGTGTGGTTATGATAAACTAAACCAGATGAGCCTCCCACCTGAAATGTTCCAAAATTGATTACCAGCTTTTTCCCTTCACTGCTGAGTCAGTCAAGTCATAAGCAATTCCAAAATACAAGAAGAAAAATCACAAGTAAAAGCCAAAAGAATAAAATTAAAAACTAATGAAAATGCTCCCTGAAAATAAAATAAACCCTCACATTTTAAATTGTACCTCTGAAATATTCATACATTATTTATTAGCATTCACATTGTGAGGCCTACTTTCTCTTTTTCAGAAGTCTAATTTTTTCAGCTCTACTAGATTCACTCAAGCAAACTTACAATTTACAAAGCCTTGAGTGGGTTGATTAAAATTTCCTCACACTTTGCATGCATCTTTGGACAGAGCATTAATTTCTCTTATATGTACTCTATTAATAGGACCTTTTTGTAAGGCCATGGTACTGGACACCACATGGGAAAATTGTAAGAACCAATCTTTGCCGCCATCCTATTTAATTAAATAAATTGTAAGACACTTCAAAATATTTGTTCTATGTCTAATAGAACTGGCTGCAAAATAAATCAGTGGTGGAGAAGCCAGCCGAGTATTGAAAACTTGAGTGTCAGCTGAGGAATTCATTCCTATAGGACACCAAAACCCCATTGTTCTCAATATCAATCATTATTCCTCATTTATTTTAGTCTCAGTGATAACTTTGAGCAGCAATGCCATGAACTTCCCCAGGCCAGAGGAAAAGCAGGAAAACAAACTCTTCAGAGCCTTGTAAGAAGCAACTTGTCTGACACACTTGCCCATTCCATTCGTTGTTCTCACCTCAGCTTCCTCTTTACTCAGAATTTCAAATTCTTGAGAATTTTCTGATCTGGCTGAGAGGACAAAGGGAAGAAAAGCAGCCCTTCTCCTCCAGGCCAAGGGCTGAGCTTTAAGGAGAAGGGCAGCTTTTGTGACTGCACCAGAAAGGCTCTGGTAGCTCGGTACACGCAGGGTTCACACAGCCCCCAGCAGTGTGTCAAGGGAACAGCACAAGCCTTAGGACTTCTCAGCATATTTCTAAACTAAAAACTAAATGTTTCTTTCATTGTGACATACAAAGGATTGGTTTTGTACTGAAAAAAAGAAAGGAAAAAAAAAAAGAAAAAAGGCAAAAATACCACCAAATGAAAACAAACAAACAAACAGAACAAAACTGACTGCAGTTTTCTGATAATGTATTGTTAGTGAGATTGTCTGGTTAACGGTTTAAAAAAAAAAATTCCAGTGCTCCATTTGATGCTTCATGAAATGAAGCAATTTTGTCATACTTCACTGCATTTAGACCTAACAACATGTCAAATTTTTCTGAAATAAACTGTGGGTCATTGACTGAGAAAATTTCCTCTGACAAACCATATGCAGTGAAAAATTCCCTTATGATTCAATTTATTTATTTCATAGTAGTGTAGTCTGTAGTGCCACTACTCCAGATGTTGTGAAGCTGCCAGTCTTTGAAAGGGAGAAGCAAGGTACAAATAGCAGTACTAAACACCACTGAGAGTAACTTTTAACCTTTTCTTTTATCATCTGGAGTGAGTGCCCGCTGAACCCTGATCACCCATGTCCCACTTGGTGGCTAATTCTTGAACTAAGTGCATGTCCTTCACTGGAAGTGGTGATAATATTTCATAGGAAATCACAACATTTCCCTTTCTCCTCCCTTACAGCCAATAGCATTGCCTGCTGAACTCCTGGGTGTGTGTGTCTGCCTTCTATTTCATTTCTAATAGCCTTTCTTAGCAGGACATCAAGAAAAACCTTTTTAAATAAATACCTAGGCACTCACAATTCATTATATATTTTATGGGATTCAGAACTGATAGAAGAGATTCAATGTCCTCCAGCAGAGATTTCTAATTGTGAATAAATTTTGAGGAAATCTAAGTTCAGGACATATATAGTTTAGTTTAAAATGGTTTAAATGTATCTCAGTTGTCATGAATTCGCAGTTACCATCTTTGAATCTTTTCTACTCTCATGCTTAGACAATAAATTTACTTTAAGGAAAATTATCATGAGACAAGGTACTTTGCAAATATAAGGTAACTCATACATGTAAGTACCATTTTAAGGGCACTTCATGTCCTGAGATCCTAATTTTCTTTCTAGGCAAGCAGGATTTGGGCACTTAAGTTCTCAGCCTAGAAACCTGAGACATCAATTTCTCAATCCTTGATTTTAGATTCACTAAGAGAGATGTGTGCTTTAGATTCACTAGGAGAGATGTGAGAGATCACTTGGTGTGCGAGTCAGAGCTTGGAGCCTCTGCAGCCCTGCACTTTTCACCTTCCCCATCTGCATGCTATAGGAACATACTTGTCTGAACACACACACACATACACGCACACACACACACACATATCCCAAAAACAAAGGGATTAAATTTACTCCTGGAGATTCTGTTCCACGTTGCATAAATATTGACTGGCAGAAGAATGAAAATCCAGTTTCCCCTTGGAAGCCAGCTTTGAATAATTGTTCAGCTGCAGTCCAACATCTCACCAAGTTTGCACCAACAAGTGTACTGGGCACTGACCAAACTCTATTCAATGTATCCTGTATGTATATCATATTTCCCAAAGTAAAACTTCATTCTTTCAGGAGAACATAAACTTTCCACTATTTCTACATCAAAAGTTGTATCTGCTAAGTTAGATGAAATGAAGTAGATTCCAAAAGCTGTTCCCTGGAAATGCTGCATTACCTGCCAGCGTATCTGCCCAAAAATACTTTACATCGGTAGTTGAAAGGCTCAGTTTAACTGTTCAGACCTACTCTGTTAAATTGCACTTTCACACTCTGCTCTCAGGGTACTTTGTGCCAGTTTTACTCATTTTGCAATTAAAATCTCCACTATATGATAAGAGATTTTTTGGTTTTGGTGCAACTATATCTTAAAATGTTCAGCCTCATTGCCTATTACCTATGATAAAGTTATTATTACTACAAAGAACCATGTTTATTCTTAATTTGGCAGCAGTTCAAAAGTCTGAGGAGACTCTTGCTTATCTCAGTCAAAACATGACTGGATGGGGCAGGTTAGAATACCTGTACTTCAAAAGAGTAATTCATTTCATAATCTTTTAAGAGATTTGGGGTTAATTGAAGTTCATTAGAAACCTGCCTGCAAACCTCAGAGTGGACGTGTTTACTATCAGTTCCACCCTGCTGTGGTGTCCTCTGATGGTCTCCAGACTCCACCATGGTGCTGAGCAATGTGGCTCCTCTTGCACCACCTCCCCAGCCATCCCAGCTCCCCAGCCAGCTCCATTCCCCAGCAGCCTCTTCCACAGCGCCACTTAGGGCGGTCCCTCACTTTGCCAGAACTACACAAATTATCTGCAGGTGAAAGGAAACCTTTATGGGACAACAACAGTAATTATTATTAGTTATTGTTTTCATCCAGCACGAGAACACTAATTAAACCCAGTTAAACACAAAAGAATGTTAGAAGTATTGTCTGTAGTTGAAAACAGGCATTTTCTGAAGCTGCTGTTTCAGCTGTTTGTAACCATGGAATACATGAACTCCAAGTCTACATATTCCAATTCTGCCTCTGAAATCAGCAGGTAAGTAAATAGCTGAAAATGACCAGGATGAAGATGTTTAGAAGATGGTTTTTCAACATTAAAGCTGCTCTGCTACCAACACAGTGCAAGCAAACCTGTGTAATATTTGTTCCTTCCCTCAGCACGGGGCTCAACTGCTCCCTGGAGTAGTTCCAGGGAAGTCAATGGCATTGCCCAAGGGATAAACTTAGTGCTGCTCAGATGACCGCAGATGATCAAATTACTGCACTTCATGATATTAAGCTCTCACCAGAGATGTTCTAACAGATTGTGTGTGTTTCTAACTCAATTGAAAGAAACCAACTGACTTAATTGAAAGGTACAAGTTTAAATTTCCAGCCTGCATCCACACTGCCATTTCTCCTACCAGCAGGCATGCTTTCCAGCTCCCCTCTCCCACTCCCTATCCCTGTCATTCCCCACCTCAGTGACATTTCATGGCTATTGGGCAGCAGTGACCCTCAGGAGCTGTCATTTGCAGGTACTGTCTTCTTGACCAGCCAGCTTGTGCACTTACAGTTGTGTGGATGCACACCAGGCAGAATAATTGCTTTATACTTCACCACCTGGCAAAAATTCCACTTAGGAGAATAATCCCACAAAATATTTTTAGCTTTTTTGTCTTGTGTGTTATATTCCAGTAACACAGTTCTGCAGCTAAGAATATTTCTCGTTTTCTTGCTCAGTTGTTCATTATAGATTGAGATGGGGTTTTTTTGTCATACACATGCTGAAACAAATGCCAGTTTTCTACCTTTATGTTGCTCTACTGCTGGGTTTAGAAGGTATTTCACAGGAGAATATTAGGAGGATGAAACCTAAATTACCTTCATTTCAATGTGTGTTTTTTTCCCAATGGGATGACTGAACAGAGCAATCCAACTGATGGTTTGTACATGTAGTTACTGTTGCAAGTCCATGAAATTTTAACTACAGCCACCCATCACTTCCATAAAGTTTCCTTTAGAAACTGAGGATATATTTCAGGTGTCTTAAAAAGACACAAGACAGGTTGGAAAGTTTCCTATTTTAATTCTTTTTCTGGGATCAGAGATTTCTGACAGTGGACTTTCCTATATTTTCAGCTCTTTTTCACAAAAAATTCTGTATTTACATGGAGTAACATTTTAAGTAGGAGCACAGAGTCAGGGGAACAATGCAAATCTACCTTCCTAATAGCAATGGAACAACTAATAGCATAAAACCAATTTGTATGTTGGGGAATATGATCAGATTGATTACTGGGGGGACAACTTGAGTCACTTTACAAAATTATGTAGATAAAATAATATAATTTATGAAACAAGACATTATATTTTGAAAGAATTATTTCCTTAGCATCCACATGCAAAACTTCTCTGTTTTTTTACTGTTGAGATTTACCCAGTTCTCTGCAGACAGCAATGTCTATTAAAGACCATTCAGCTAATTTATTGTTCTTTCAATACACTCCTCTCTAATGTATTTTCTCCTGTGGATTAATAAAATAAGGGTCAGGCTTCAGAGAGTGACAAAGCATGAGCCAGTGAGGATGATTTATGGTTCAGCTGAGAGTGCCAACAACACCTTTTGATAAATACTCCAATCAGTTTAAAGTTGTCTCCTAACGATGACAGTGAATGTTAGTGATAACTTCTCCAGCAAGAGCTGCCAGGCTGCAGGAGTTAATAATGGCAGGAAAGCAGGTAAAGGCCTAACTCCTGAGGATCCCCTGGAGATTTTTTTAAATTGCATCTAAATGAACATGGCTAGAAAACAAAAAAAAAAAAAAAAAAAAAGTAAAATCTTGTATTAACTGCTTTTTCCATACAGAAAAGTATTCATCAGACAACTTAACTAATACTCTTGTATGTTCTGTATTTTAGCATGGAACCCTTTTCAAACAGAAATACAAAGAAAACCTTATTACTTTAAAATGTATGAATGGTGTCTGAATGAAAAAGGTCTTTAGAAACCTTGAGGGAAATCAGCTGTAAATAGAAAACTACAGTCAAGATCTAGAACACTGAGCAAAGTGACTCACAACAGATTACTGCAGTATTAACAAACACTTTCGAAGGAGCCACACTGAGCACAAAATGGTATTGTCTTCTGGGTGCTGCAGGCTCTGGGGAGCAAAAGTGTATCTGCAGAGGGGTGTGAGGCTTCAGGAGGAAGTCTTGGACAAGGAGAAATGGGGGAATTCTGCCAAGGAGAGCCTGTGGCTGCCCTTGGAAGAAATAATTTACTGCTGCCATGTTCAGGGGCTCCAGGAAGAAAGGGGTATTGCAGAATAAGACCATTTACAATACTAAATTACACTGTTTGGGATAATTGCTAAGAAGATTAGAACATTTTTGTATCGATCTTAAGACTCTGTTTCACACCCCTGAAGTAATTACAGGTCCAGGGAGTGCCTCCAGTGCTCTCCATGGTGAGAATTAAGTGGATCGTGTGGACACGATTACCATTTAAATTTTCAAACTCAGAAAGTTTTATCACAAAGTCTGGTTGGAGTTCTAAAATCAGCTCCTACGTTACTTTAAGAATATGGATTTATATGCAAATCCCATCAGCTTCAAAGGTATTCAAATGAGACCTGTAAGAGTTATTGTAACACAACTGATTTTACAAATAATACTAACTTTTAAGGACTTTATAGAGTTTTCAGTTCATCTAACCTTGAAGCTCATCTTATTGCCTGATTAAAAACCAGCACTGTATTGAGGATTTCAGAGCCTAGACAGTTTCTCCAGCAAGCTATGAAGCTTGACATTTAAATTTCTAAGCAAAAACTTAAATCAAGTTTTATACATTTGCTCTGATGGGATGTCTCTAACCTGTTAGCCTTGGAAGCATGATGGTACCATTGGAAATTTCTATGTCAAAACACACCCTTTTTAAAACTGATAAATAAATCAAACAAGTGCAAGTGTGACAACCCAAACTCAAAGTCTGGTATGGTAATGATGCCTTGTTGGGAGTACTTAAAAAGAGAGGCCAGACAAAATTTAGGGAGTAAAAGGAAGTTATATTTATTGAAGGGCCTTCAGGTACATTTCAGGATAAAAAGCCCCCCACAGGGACTACACCCAAGAATGGATGATGGGTTTTCACACTTTAATAAGTTTGGTTCATTTGCATATTGGGATTAATCTTCCAATTGCACCCTCAGGTAGTGAAGTAATTTACCCCCAGTTTGCTTCCCCAAACTCACTTTTGTTTCCATCTCTCAGGGCCTGAGACAGTGAGGTGTCCTTGATTCCCAGGCCTGGAGAGAATCGTGTCTGACCAAAATGGGAAAGCAGCAGCTCACACTCTGAATGGAGTTTAGAGCTATACACTGAAGAATTGCAGGATTACAAATATATGAAAAATATAAAAGCTAAAATCCTAAGGCATCAGTAAAGAAAGTGTGACTGTAACAGGCAGCAGCATTTGAACAGCCACACCACTGAATGCCCAACCACTCTGATCCTCCAAGCACCTACACAGAGACAGGAATGACCTCCTGTGGTCCTGACAAAAAATATACAGAATTTGAGTTGGGGAAAGCATTTCTCCAGAGATCCATGGCACAAAAGATTCAGCTGATGGACCTTCAAAACTTTCATGCTGCCTGAAAGCCCTGGAAACTTAAGGATTTAGAGATGAAAAGCACGGAGGAAATTCCTACCACTCAGCAGCCCTGCTGTGCAGGTGTGAACTCATTAGCTCCCACGGTCTCATCTGTTCCAAGGATTCACAGGATTTGTTCCTGGCTTTACAGAATTGCATCTGAGAATCTTCCCAAGCTATTAATCTTTCTGTCCGGCCATGACTATAAAATCTTGCTGGCTTTATCAGACTGCAAGATCTGAGGGCTGGTCCTTATGAGCCAGGAACTTTACAATTTGGACTCCTAAATTCAGTTACTTTTGAGAATTTCAAAACCCTTAAAATTTGTTTCCTACAAAAGTGAAATTTTGGAGAGAAGAGAATTGGTTGTTCTGGAAAGAAAATACTTCAAAATGTCAGTTTTTCAGGGAACAGATGTAATAACCAATTTTTGTTTGTCTTAAGGCTGCAGAAAGCCTAAAATTAGGTACTGAATGCATTTTTTATTCTAGTGATCATTCACTACTGCATCCTGGCAGGTTTATCTGAGATATTTCAAGCCTAACTTTTTCTTTTTTTCTTTTTTAAATACTACTTAACTAATGGCAGAGGAGAAAATGATTTATCAAGCTGAGATTTGCCCATAAGAGGAAGAAAAGACAGAGTAAGGAATTCCTAAGTTACTGGCTCCCAGGCACTGGGGAAAGCAGCGTGTGTTCCCCAGGCATAGGCTCCTCTTGGCCATATCCTGAATATGTGCAGTACCTGGCATCTCTGGAAGATACCCGGTTTTGGCTCTGAAGCAGAAAAGGGCTCTTGTC
Organism: Motacilla alba alba; assembly: GCF_015832195.1. Classification (NCBI taxonomy): domain Eukaryota; kingdom Metazoa; phylum Chordata; class Aves; order Passeriformes; family Motacillidae; genus Motacilla; species Motacilla alba. The sequence goes on from NC_052023.1 coordinate 22,723,328, forward strand.
AGGCTCCACTTATCCCCAGATACAGGATACAACATTCCAATGTCTAGTGTAAATTCAGATTATATACCTGTTAATCAAACATGTGGCATGATTATATAAAACATCTTCACAATCTAGCTGTCTCGAGTTCCTTTATGTTTTCTTGCTAACACATGGAATGATAGCAGCTAGAAATAATGTCAGCTTTAATTAAATTTCATCTTGTGCAACATCTACTTATTTTAAAGCCTGGCTCATTTAAGTTCTTACTAATATGCCTTCTTTTGTTAACCAGATTGCACTCTTTCACACAAAGGTCTGCATTTAAATATAGAAGGAGCACCAGCAAATACTATAGTTGAGATTACAGAACTATTTTATTTTCTCTTTCCTCAGCTTTTGATTAAAAGGCATGATATTTCCTGTGATCAGTATGAGCTTGAAAGTGAATACTTAGTTCCATCAAAAATAACCACACCTTAGAGACAGGAAAAATGTATTTCTTTATAATAATATTCTACGGCTGGGGATTTTTGTGGGTTGTTTGGGGTTTTTTTAACAGTATTACAACTGCAACAGCTCTACAACTGAAACAGCTCAAAGTTTTAAGCTAAAGTTTATCATTGCAATAGTTTTCACTTGGAAATAGTTGGGGGTTTCTTTCTGATGGATATTGCTCTCAAACAGACTGTGTTACAGATATAAGTCCTTGCCACACAGGTGCTACCTCCAAAACTCCTACAACGCGCAGTTCCACCTTCAGCTGACCTTCCAGTACCATTTGCAGTGATTTATTGTGCATGTGCTTGGGTCTGAGGTGCATAGCAATTAGCAAGAAAAGGCAAAAATTGCTCAAGCTGCCTGGACCATAAGGACTTGAACAAGAGAAAATTTTAAGATAAAAAGGGTCTGCAATGTGACCCTTGTAGCTTTGCTCTCGTGTGCTAACTGACCGAGCTGCATACCACGGAGAAATTATTCCTTGGCAGGGACATCACAGGCATATCTTTGGAACACAACAAATAATTTCCCAGAACAAAACAACATGCTGTGATTTGCCTGCAATGGTAACACTTTGGTGGAAAAAAAACCTGTGCCAACAAATGGTTTTTATCTTAAAATTCAAGGATGAATATCCCACTTTAAACCAAACAAAAACCAAACCCATTTGTGAATGGCTTCAACCTTGCAGGCTTTTTCACACCAACTTATGCACAGAACACAGTAAGTGTATGACAATCCTAAAATCAACTATTCTTAGACCTTTTTTTAAAAAAGAACAAGGATTTGCATTTATCATTTTAAGCATGTCCCTTTCTAAAGTTCATTAAATCCTTCTTCTAGTCTGGCAATACAGATCACTGGTACATAACAAAAGTAATTACTTCCTCTGCAGCATTACTTTTTTATTTATATATTTCTTTATCCTCTGCATTTTTTCTCCAAGTAAGCACTTTCAATCTTTTAAATCCTATTCCTATGGAACACTTTCCTCATCTCTAATCATTTAATCATCTGAATATGCATCCCCTCTATTCATGTTTAGGAAGGGTATTACTGTGAATCCTTGGACTTTGTGATGCTGTAAGCTATGCTGGCTGTCACTTCTCAAGGAGGCTGCAAGCCTGAACTTTCTAACATTTCATATTTTAGTATTTTATGAAGGAAGGGGAATGTTTAGGGCCCTATAATTTCAGGCATGTTCCAGAGGCAAAGAAGTCAATTAGAAGAAAGGAGCTAGGCAGTATTCTCTTTTAAAAACAGGGTATTCAGAGATTTTAAAGGCTTATTATATGGATTAGTAAGAAATTCTATCAGGGTGTGCACAAATTAATCAGGGACAATTATAAAAATTGTTCCTAGAGATAAAGCTGAGCTGGCTGTTGGAGATTACTCCTAGCAGCATTTGTCCAGGTTAAGACCAAGCTGGCTTTGGTGCACTAAAGAGAATACACACGATACCTGTACCTTTGATGATGCCCAAGAGGTCAGGTTAAAGGCCAGCACTAACAGTTTCATTGCAGTGCTATCACAGCAAAATCTGCCTTTAGGGTTGTGCTGAGGACAGAACAAGATGTTTCACCACAGTGGCCCTGCTCCAAGCTCAAATGCAGCATCCTGCCCCTTCCCACAGTGCAGATAATCAGTGGTTGGGTTTGGGAGTAGAAATCTATTTGTAACAGCCCAGCTCTGAGGGAGGATGATTTACCACCGTGCCACAGCTGGACTATTTCTCATTAGAAAGTCATTTAACACTAGCTTAGTTTTTTCTCCGGTACATTACAGTGCAAACACCCTCAGATGTTTTATCAGAGAGCTTCATTTTGGGAGATGAGCTGCCCTGGCACATTCTTGTATCCACATAGCTTAGATGACAAAATCAGGACTTACTCTTGTGTCTTTGCAAGCTCCATTTCTGTCCATTATGTTCAAATAAACAGCAGGAATGAGAGGGGAACCTAACAAGGTCACTGTATCTTATCCTGCAGGGTAATAAAAACATCCCTGATAGAAAGAGAGCACAAACCCTTGGAGTGATTTTCTGCCACTGCTTTTTACACCATCCTCTTGCTATCAGAGCACCTGGCAAGAGAGGGCCTGGTGTGATTTTATCTTTATTTTTGGAGTGCTACTCTAAAATCTGTTAGATCCTTTGTTCAGTGTATTCCTCAACGCTGAAAAACAATACAAAATGTGTGTTTATTGAAAATAATACCTTAATATTGTACCCTTTTAAAAAACCAGGCTGGGAACAAGAAGCAGAAATTGGTCTGGCTTTTCTGCAGCACAGAGGATTCATGCCACTACAAAGTCTGGATCTTTATTTTCCAGAATAATTCTGTTTTGTCTTGATAGTTTAATCAACACAAACTGCCATATTGTTGGTTTTACAGCAAAGCTGAAGTTTGCTGTGTACAAACACAGGGCTTTCAAAACTTCTGACTCCTCTCATCACTGCAGTCAGTCTTTTAAATAACACTTTGCATCACTATACTTGCATATTTTGAATGAAGCATCAGCAACACAGAAGCAAGTTTTTTTATAAGGCATCTAAAATGGCAAGAAATAATTTTTCTCCACTGTTTACTACATTTCTTAGTAAAACTTTCAAAACAGATCAGACAAGCTACACAATTCACAGCTGCAGACATGAACAGTCATATAATCCTAAATATTAAAAGGTATAGCCACAAGCATTTGCTTAGGCAAAGATAGACCTACAGATCCAAAGATATTAATATCCTTTCACCAAATAGCATACAAATGACAAATTGGAAGCTAAGATTTTAAAAAAAGGAGGAAAAAGGAAGACTACAAGACAAAATGACTCAATCTTGGAAAGATTTTGTTCAATTATTCAGAGACCATGCCTTGTGTTTGGAAATTGTATCACAAGTTCATTTCAAAGTGGTACAGAGATTGTTGAACAAAATCTCTCTTAAATAATGCTTATGCAACCACCAGTATGTGGCTTCTGCTGCTGCTGCTTGACCAATTATTTTTCATAAATCTAAAAGTTTGGCTTGCTTTCATCTTAAAAGTAAAATACACATAAAACCTTAGGTTGATGCTAATACTTGGACCCTTCAGCAATAATTTGCTGGATATCTGAGCATCTTTGCAACAAATGTTTGTCGCAGGGCTTAGTTTACATTCCTGATGTCAAATTTTGTTCCATTCCTAATAAATTATAGATGATAGTTTTAGCAACACTGTTATTGAAGCAGATAGTGTTTGATTCAATACATTAAAATCCAATTATATTCCTACATCATAAGTGGATAATAATTGCTTTATTATTAAAACATGGTTTTCATTCTGACAGTGTTTAATGCCTTTTCTGAAATCAGTGCAGCACAACAATATTGACAGAAAAGCTAAAGGTTATATGGACAGCAAAATGTCATGTGTTATCATTACACAACATGGAAAAGGTTTCCATTTATAGATTTCATTATCAACTGCATTTTATGTTTAAAATATTTAATCTTTTTTTTTATCTCAGAATCCCATGTTGACCTTCATCTTAAGGAGGATTTAAACTGTGTACAATGCTGCTGTTCAATCATCTTTATTTTAGTTTTCCTGAAAATAGTCTATTAAAAAACAAAATCAAAATGTCACATTTATTATTAATTTTCTTCCCTTTCTATCACAGTGCCTATTTTTTAAAAAATTATCATGAGTCTGGCTGGTAGAGACACCCAGTACTTACACTGCCTTTGCACACAGACTCAGCTGTACACGTGTAGCCATCTAGAAAGTGGGGACTTCAGCCTTTCTATTTGTTCCAAACATATTCAGGATAAACTGCATAAACTTTCCCTGCACATTCAGTGTGATCAAGGGGATGGATTCTCCTACCAATTGGAACTTTACATAAAAAAGCACTGTAAGGATCACTCACAGTGCAATTACACCTGTGGTGACATTCTAAAGAAAGCTTTTTTCCAACTTGGTGACTCTTTGCTTTCTTCTGTTCCCTTCTTGGCTGGTGAGTAGTAAAATGTAAAAGAGCTTGCAAGGTTTGAATGTCTATGCTTCCATAAACTCATGTCTCCAGAAGGCAGTTCTTTGGAGACTGAATTAGGATTTTGTCGGAAACAAAGATGATAAAAGTAGCTAGATTACTTCTAGTGGATTTTTTGAGAAATGCTATTATATAAGCATAAAAAATAGAAATACCTTCAGCCAAAAAAACTCCAACAACAACAAAGTAAATAGAAAGATAAGATGATTAAGGGAACAATCCACAGGAAGAGTTCACTAACCTTGCCTTGCCCTGCTATTCCCCCGTGCAAAGAGCCACTGACTTTCATGGAGGTGTGTCAATCAGGCAGCTAAGGACTTGATCTATCATAGTTTATATTGACCCTATGATATACACAAAATAAAACTCAGAAGAAAATTAAAAATCACTTGTATGGTATTAGGAAGTTCTAGTGATACAAACAGACAGACAACACAGCTTAGAGACACCAAGACAACTTATTTTCAAAATAGTGTGTAGAAATTGGGTTAACAAATAACATTACCAAGTGTTTTTGCAAACCACAACACTAAACCCACATTAAAAACTGCTCGTGTGCTTAACCTTAATTCCACTGACTGCCAGTGCACCTAAGGGCCTTCCTTACCAAAAAGGGTTGCAGTACTTAAAAGCTCTACACAAAGCAGAGGAAAGTTTGTGGAATGCCAGCTTCTGAAGGTCTCTTGCTATATCCCTATGCTCAGGACAACAGAGAGGAAATCAGATCCCTGCAAACTGGGCTTGCAAAAAAATGCTGCGCATGGAGCATAGTGTCCAGCCATAGCAATGTGGTGGAAAGCCTTATGGCACAGCTCTTGTTATTCTCTCCACAGCAGGTAATAGCCCACTCTGAAATCATGGGAAGATTCATCCAAGATTGTGTAACGCTGGAATAGACCATGACTCAACGCCTGTGGCTGCAACACTCTGTGGTTTGGGTTTTTCAAAAGTTTCAGGACATAGGATATCTAGAGAGCCAGTAAACAAAGCACATTTCAGTGGAAGACCTGAAAGACCTGGTGAATCTGGAATACACAGGACCCTAAACCTTGGCTGCCTTTCACCATGCTCTGTCTGAAAAGGCTGAGTCAGTGCCCAGCTCTGGAGAGACAGGGAGATGGGAATGCTGATTGCTGCAAGTGCTGCAGTGACTCCCAAAGGTGCTCTTCTCAGTTAGGACCGGATAAAAAATGCACTGAGGGCTGAAGTATTTGTCTTAGAAACTATAAAAAAGGCCTTATAGCTATGATCTTTTCTGTAGACATCTTTCCCCCTCCCATTTGTGACCAATACATATCTATGATTTGACAGGGAAGGCACTGATGAAAAACGGCTGTAGGTCAGGTGAATCCAGACTCAATCTGGATTATGGGTGAAGGAGATCAAGTTCAGTGTAGGGTCTGAAGGTATTTGCTCCTTCAGTTCAAGACTTCAAATTCTTGTTAATGCTCTGGACGTGTGTTATTTACAGACAGAGATGATCAGATCAGTCCATTGGTGTGATTTCCACCCACCAGCAGTAATGTTTTGTTCTGAATTCAGCATTAAGCAGAGCAGTACAAGTATTTCAATTTTGTTTTGATGGGTTTGATACTATGACCTCTAGGATTCTGTCTTCCTTTCCTGCTGTTCTAAAAAGTCTGTTTAGAAACACAGTGACCAGCTGGCACGCCCGTTATAGGAGGAAAAATAAATCCATTTAATGCAAGCATTTGTTATTACTTTGGCTTTTCTCCAAAAAGATCAGGAAAAAAAGTATATTCCAAGCCACAGGGAAGACAATGTGAAGAACTTTCTCAACAAAGCTGATCAATCAATACATTTTCCAATAATCAGAAGGAAACTATCACCCTACAGAATAGTGATGGAAACCACATTACAACAAAGCCCTCTCAGAAGCGGTCTTGATAAGTTTTCAAGCTTTTCTTTGATAAGAAAGTTAATAACTTCTGATGCATAGTGGGCATCTCTGTTTTGCTCTTATTGGTGCATGACCTAGAGCAAGTCAGAAATTCAGAACAGAGACCTCACAATGAGGGATGCATCTTCTGAAGCAAACACATCCTGTGCACTATTTCTCTACAAGAATTTTTTCATACTTGACAATCTAGACAGATTAAAACAAAGAGCTGCAACTTTATTAAGTGTGTATTTGCTGGGTCACTTCCTGGTGAAAATGAAATCTGGAGTTATTACAAATATCTTGCATTATTGTTTTGATATTAAGGTAAATTTTGGGCCTTATTGTACGCATTAGTTCAGATAAGAACTAAAACATGTAGTAAGTAGATAAAATTAATTTTAGGATTAATATTCACTATTAATTACAATTTATTGATATTATTAGGAATACTCATCAATTTACATGAAACTGATTTCAAGATGAACACGCCCCTTTGGACAGAAGTCAGCATCATTTCAATGGCCCAGACATCACTGTTTTCAGACACAAACAGGAACTTTTGAGGGCAGGAGTGAGAGCAGTGAGATTTTGGCTTCAAGGTGACCGTGGACAACACCTTAAACAGCGCTTGAGTCACCTGCTGTCCGCCCAGTGAGAAGGACAGCGGGTGAAAGGATGCTCTCAGCCCCGCAGCGCGGCTGTCACCGTCAGAGGGCGGCGGCGCCGCGGGACCGGAGCTGGCGCGGCGGGGAAGGGCCGGGAAGCGCCCGCGGCTCCCGGGGATTGCAGGGAGCCCGGAGCCAGCGGCAAAGGATGTGGAGCAGGCAGGGCTCGGCAGGCGTGGGAGCAGCAGGAACAGGCGCTGGAAAGGAGCCGGCGGTGCTGGCAGGTGCCAGCCAGGGAGCTTTGCCGAGCCCGCTGTCCGCGCCAGCGGAGGAGGAGCCGCCCCCGCTTCCCGAGCGCTCCCGGAGCGGAGACCGGCTCCGGCCGCAGCTGGTCCTGCATTGCCTTCTGCTGCTCTGCATAGTATCTGTCCTTGTGATCAGCATGAGGTTTTGATTTCTGTGTAAGAAAGTTGCTCTAAGCCTGTTCCGCTGCTGAGTTTGCAGTCTCCCAATTCTTGCAGAAACAGATAGAGCTCTGTAAAATCCCTGCCGTGCATTTCTCAGAGATAGATTGCCTTAGCTGATCACTTAGAAAGCAGAGACCTTTCTCTGATCTTTCTTACCAATAATTAAGTCACTTCAGGAACAGCTAACCTCCCAAAAAGAAAAAAAGCCAGTGTCAGGGTAACTAGTTAAAAGTACACTAAGCCTAAATATTTATGGTAAATTCCCAGGAAAGTCCATGAAAACACTATCTCTGTTTTCTCTGTCTAAGTTGCAAATATCCTAAGCCCCCATTCCAACACAATGGAATCCAGAGTGTAAGACACATTCATACTTAATGTGCTGATATTAATATCATTCCGTAGATTTGTTTTTGTCACACGCTAAGAAAACATTAAAGGGCACTTACAGTTTTCCCAAGACATCTGAAATAAAATATTGAAACAATTTTCATTGTTGGATACCAGCCAAAAAGTTGAGGTTTTTCTGAGGAAAAATATTATCTTCCTTGTCCTGACCATTGAGGATAAATGCTTTTCAAGCTTTAATTATGGTCAGATTTTTCACTGAAGAGGCAAAGTTAGAAACTTGGGCAAAATTAACCTTTGTTCAGATGTCTTTTACTCTTTGTTAAAATGCAAGCTGGTACAAATTAATGGATAATTTAGACTATTTAGCCCAGCTGTACACTGATATATTGATTTCTTGATCTTGCATCATTGATACATGTGATTCCCTTGAAAAGATATGAAAAATGCCTAGAAATGGACAGGCCTCACAAAGACACGAAAGGAAACTGAAAAAATGTGTTTTCAGGAGTAGATGAAAGGAGCCCACTGGAGTGAATTGTACATGGTGGTGTTTAATTGATTTTGCTGCACCTGAAGAGAACAGGGCTCACAGGACCTGTGTGTTTAAGAACTCTTATTAAACCCACAGGAATGGTGCTTCAGTTTTGTGCAGGATTCCGTGGCTGCTGCACTGACAAGCTGATTAGAAGCCCCTGGGAGGGAAGAACTAAAATGAATAAACATTCTGCAAGTGTCAGGCACCAGAGAACCACTCTGTTAGCTGGTGACAGGAAACAATATCTACTACACCACATCTCAAAATTGAAGGTCCAATAGTTTCCCAGTTTACTCCTTCAGTTTCTTTAAAAGTTCCTGTTTACAACAGATTTTCACATCCAGTACCTACATTAGATTGAACTTAAGGTCATGGCAGTGGAAGCCCTTTGCCTTGAAAAGGTGTTTTAACAACCCAGAATATTTCAGTGGATTCTAGACAGCAAAGTGTGGACTAGAGAAAAAGAATCTTTGAAGGCTGTAACTAGATACATTTTTTGAGAAAAAACAGCAACTACTGGAAAGCAAATTTTCAGAGTATTTGAAGAAAGACAACTAAAGAACAGACAATTACTCAGTACATTCTAACAGCCAGCTTTGGGGTTTTTTTCCATATAACTCCAACTTTTTTCATCTATTCATTTCTTCACCTCTTTTTTGGGTTTGCAAACTGCATGCAAACACCTATAAAGTTGCACTGATCAACTGCAGCTCAAAGGAAAAGAGTCCATTCATTACAGGATGGTGACAAGACTGGGGAAAGGGAACAGGCCTGACTCTCTGTAAATGATCATCAAAACTCTTCTACCCCAAATTCAGGATTAATGCACAAAAAGGCTTCAAGAAACTAGCAGGTAATTAACTAATTAATACATTATCCTGAATCCAGGTTCAATTCTAAATAGTTCCATTAACTTTCTTATTTTCCTGAATGTGTGAATCAAATCACTTGTTCTAGACAGAAGTCCACATAGATGAATTTCTACTATCAGTCCATTTAAAAGTGCTATGTTTAGTCCCAGTTTCATGGAAACATTAATTTACACTGCCAGAAGTGACTGCCATCATAAAATCAGGGCTATATTTTGTTGCCATTGAATACCTCAAGCCTAATTTTTAAATCATTATGTTCGAAGACCCTCTATTAATTACAAAAGAAATTAAATATGTAGATTACATAAGCAAAGTACCTCTGATCATTCTTTTCTGCTGACAAAAATAAGATTTTCAAGTCAATTAAAGCCTGTTCATTCATCTGAGAGAAAATATCTTGTTGGATTTTTCACATATCATGATAAGTCTATTGAGAGTAATTGACTGGAGTTTATTTGAAAACATGTTGTAGAGCATTAATGAACACACCAGTGCAATGAGCTGCAGCTGCTTCTTGACAGCAGTGTGCAGAAAACTATGAATTTGTTACATCTCTAATTAGCAAAGTCCTGTTTCAGGCCTTTGGTTACTAAGAAAGGTTATGTTTGCCAGAAACTGGTTTGTTTTTTTTTCCCTTAGTCTATGACCCACAAACTTGAGTGACTGGCAAAGAAAACATTTTGACTATTCAGCTCAATTCAAGATCAACTTTAGCTGAGCCAAATTCTCCTTCCACTACTCAAAAACAAGCAAACAAACAAACAAACAAAAAAACTCAGAAGAATTGATAAGGCCCAATGGAGAACTTGCTTGAGAGAAGTCAGATGATGATTTTAAAGAGCCAACAGCATTGTGTGGTAGTCATTTGACACTTTGCCATTGATCAAGAAGTGTAGGTTCATCCACAAAATCATAAAGTTTGGAAAAGACCTTCAGGATCAAGTTCAGCCTTCAACCAAACACCCACCTTGTCACCTGAAGCACAGCACTGAGTGCCACCTCCAGTCATGACCTGAACACCTCCAGGGACAGTGGCTCCAGCACTTCCCTGGGCAGCCCTTTCCAATGTGTACCTGCTCCATCTCACTCTCTAACCTAATGCCAGTGGCCATCTAGCACTGATTTCAAAACACTCTTGGCATCAGTTATCTCTCTGCAGACAAGTGCTTTCCTAACAATTAATGCAGAAAAATAATTGTCTGCCATGTCAAATCTTATCTTTCAAAATGGACATCTCTGTTGGCTCCCTTACAGGAAAAAAAAACCAACAAAAACCCCACATAACACTGACAACTAGAAAACCCACACACAACTTGGAAATCACCCAAACATCTGCCAAAAACTTTTCTGAGAAGAAGTCATCTCCTCACCCATTCTCATTTAGTTTTGTCATTAGCATGCACATATCCCCTCACGCTCCAAAAGAAAACAGTGTTTTCCTTGTCACAAGAAAATAACATGCAATGGCTTAGACTGCGTGGCTGTTTATGTACCTAAGGCAATTGTTAGCAAACAATCTCGATTTTCAGTAGTTGCTGTGCAGGTTACATTCTTGGCTCCCACTGGAAAGAGTAATGAGTTATGCAATAAAAATACACTCTGGCATAAATTACACCAGTCTGCCACATGCTGCTTTCAAATTACAGCTGTAAAATACACTATATTTGTCCAACAGTTATTGCTTTGAATTGCAGCAAATCTCCCTGATTTGGGGCCAGAAGCCTGAGTCTTACTGAGGTCTGTACTTAACATTTCATAATTCTTTAATCAATTTTCTCTTTTTACAGAGAGCCCACCATTGTTATTGTCATATGATTTTTACTGAAAATTCTTACAAACCAGTAGTATTATTTCCAGAGCTGATAGGTCATGAAACCCCTGAAGCTGTCATTAAAATTCATAAACGTTCTCTCATGAACTATTTCATTCTATATACACATTGCTGCAGGGTGGCTCAAAATATGACAGGTGCAAGCCCAAAATACACCTGACCTGCATTTTAATTTTGTCTTTTTTCTTTTTTGTATTTTGCAATAATCATATTGCAAAAGAGTTTCCTTTCTACAAAGTCATTTCTAATAACAACATTACAAACACTTTCAGATCCATAAATAATTGCTACTCCTTTTCCAGCTCATAATGGTCTTACTTTATTTTAAAAGATATCTCTCCGTAAAGGGCTTTTTCCATTTTAAAATTGCACTTTCTTCTTAATACCTTGTACTTAATGCTTTTTGGAGAAAGGGGGCTTAGGATTTTATTCAAAGCATTTTCCTGAAATCCTTGTCAACACATAATGTACACTCTTTAAATTGGAAGGGAGGCTGGCTCTAAGGCTCGCTGGAGATGGAAAGAGCCTGCCTTTGATTATTATGGTCCTTGCTTCTCAGTATCTCCTTCCTTTTTAATACTAACGAAGTCCTACCTTGGATTATCCTTGACCTTGTTTTTTAACTTTTCTTTACCCCAAAGGTAAACACCTAGAGACTGGATTTTATGCCTCAGGATTGTGCTTTACTCCATCATTACAGATGAAAACCCAAAAAACACTAGAAGCATGTTAGCAGAGAATTCCAAATTATTGTAATGAGGCCAAAACCTCACGCTACACAGTTTTTGTTTTTCTTGCCATTTAAAGCACGGAGACCTTTAATTTAAACAATTACACAAACAGGCATAACGTTCTCAATCTAATTATTACACAGCCAAAAATCTGCTCTTGGAGCCTTGAACTCCCTGGCACAGGTTTGGATTCTTGGTAAAGAAAATACCAGCTGGGAAAATCAGCAGTTAGTAGGGGATCTTCAGGACTATGGAGTTGTCCTGGTACACATCTATCCAGCCATCCCACTGTGATGTGTCAGGAATGAAACATCCACGTGTGACCTGGCTCAAAATGTCCCTCCCAGATGCACAAGGTGTTATAGGTCGTGGTGTCACTACCAATGTTTTGCAGGCAGCTTGGAGGACCAGGTAGGGTGGGCCCATCTACGTAAAACTGAGGAGTCACACTCACATTGATCTCACTCAATTCCCACAAATATTCCCACAAATATTTGCCCAGAGCCAAGTGGCCTTGGAGATACACAGGACATGGAAAAGCAGAGCCCTGCTAATGTGATTCAGTTTTGAAGTTTGACAAGATGAATGTCACAGAGACTTTCCAGCCTTCATTATCCCCTGTGGAAAACCCCCATAAAGTGTTAATCCATTACTCCACTCAGCAATATTTAATTTACCTGTTTTGTTTACAATTCTAATTTTAGGGATCCTAACTTTAAAATAATCATGGACATTTTATAATTGAGGGGAAAAATTAAACTCTGAACCTATCCGTTCCTTCAGCAAAATCAGAAACAATAATTAGCTATGCTATAATTTCATCACTAGACCCATAATTTTCCAGACATAAGAGTGTTTTATTAAACAGTTTGGTCAGGGTTGCTCAGTTTTGCAATTTTAGTGCCATTCTGGTAATATATGAAGTTTGATTTTATACTCTCAGATACGGCTCCTAATTTCTGCCTTTTAGTAAAAAGAATATCTTGTTTGTGCAATATGTTATGCACGGGTAAGCAGCAGAAAAAGAAAGACTCTTTCAAAACCACCGTGCTTGAGATTCAGAATATATTCATATATGTTCATATGATTTGAAGTGGGCCATAAGTGCCATAGCACAGTAAATCCATAAGGCCATTGCTCACTTAATGTTTGCCAAAGACACCATTTATGAAACAACATTTGTCTTTCAGAGATCGTGTCCTCTTCAAGATTTATCACCTGTATAATATTTGAAGTGTGTAACCTGGCTGAAGAGAGAATCACTTATTGTCCTGTTTTAAATGCATTCCAAATTAAGAACTGCTACTTTAAATTATTTTCCAAATTCTTACATGGAAATATGATAGAGATCAGTTGATCCAGAAATAATATATCTAAAGAAGAATTGCTTCCAAGTTATCTGTTGTAGCCAGCACCCTACAAACCCCTTATGAATTTCAATATGAAATGCAGATTAATGCTGTCAAAAACTGGTAAAAGACAGTCATGCCACAAAACAGAAGACAGTACAACGTCTATTTGAGAAGAATTATGTTTCTTGAACCTTGATTTGGAAAACTGAGTTATTTCTGAAGAAGTTATTCCAAGGAGCTATAAATTAGAGGTGAAATAAAAATTCATTTCTTATTGCTGTGTAGTGCCATGGAAACCTGCAAGAACATAGAGCTAAGAACATATTTCATATTTTCCCTGGAAACTTATCTGCATTTGGGAAAAATGAGAAAGAAAGTAGCAGAAATGCAGACTCACAGGAAACACAGAAGGATCTCACTTCCAATCACAGCTACCAGCACTTGTCATTCAACCCTGCCCAGGCTGAGGTGAGAAGCAGAGTGAATTCTGAAATGCAGAACCCCAGACTTATACTCTGGCAGCTTTCTCTGACTGAGCAGCTTTGTGGCCAATCCTGATTTTATTACCTACTTTGCAGTGAGGAATTATGCTTAGTTATGATTATGGTTGCCCAATAATAAATACAGTAGATAAAATAATCAAGCAATGCAAGGACTGGATAACTTAGAGACATTTCAAATTTCAAAATTATTGAAAATTACTCATGAAGAAAGAAAATGCATTGCCATTCAGAAGTATCTGTGATTACAGGCATTTAAATTATTTAATTGACTTTCAGAGTTGCCAGCATAAGTTGAGTGCCCAGATTTGGGGAATCTTAATGGGATTTCCTTGTCTAGATAACTGCCTAAAAAGAACAGGCGCTAAATGCTTATAACAAGAAAAGCAAAATGAGGAATTATTCACCACTGCAATTAGCCATGTTCTTCCTCCTAGCCAGTTTGCAAGCTGCAGTTCATGACATGTTTACTGCTAAAACAAAGTTAAATTGTCATAGCACCTAGGACAAGGGCAGGGACAAACTGCTAAATGCGGAAGAGATGAAGAAAATTAGTAATCCTTGATCAGATTATTTAAGCACTTCTTACACCTTGCATGTTTAACACCAGCTGGAGATTGTAGTGACATCATCTGACTGTTCCCCATCTTCAGATTAGCCAAACTACACTGAAAGGGAGAGCTCATCCTGTCACGGCCCTGCATCAGAATGGTCAAATATCCAAACCAGAGTTTTTTGCCTTTGCTGAACACCTTGCTGTTAACAGCTCTTTGTAAATGTAACAGGAAATTATATGTGAGAATTTTTATTTTTTTAAATGCTCACACTACAATCAACTGATTGAAAAGAAGTAAAACTCTGTCTATATCTGGGAACAGAAGAAACTGCAGTGCAGAGTTTCACCCAGTGGCAGCTTGCCACTGAAATGATGGTTGGCAATTATATAAAATGGACACTCCAGGTAAAACTTTGTTGCCAGTTTGCCAGCTCCAAAGGGCTGGTAATTGGCTTTGGCATCATTTTGGAATAGGTGCTCCTGCCTGTGTAAAGCTCCTGGATTGGGAAATAAACCTGGGGAAAAGATGGCAGCACGCTGCAGTTTGAAATCATCCATATTCATTTTGCTGTGCCTCCATGCAGATGTAGGATGCTTCAGACGCACAGGCTGGTGAGATTGAGAGTTTTTAAAAGGCTTTAAAGAAGAGAAGTGGCACATTCATGCAGTGGAAAATATTTGAGAGTTTGCTAAAGGCCCAACTCCTAAATAACAGGGAAAAATACCTAAAACCAGAACCATATTCTCCTGCTGTTCAATGTGTTTCCCAGTAGGTTGAACTTGAGGAAACAGGCTTCAAACTCTGCTTCTGGCTTAAACTATGGGAAGGTGAAAAAACACATCCACTCAATGGCAAAATACATCAGGATGAAATCTGAAGAGAAGCCAGCCTGACTCTAAAATTACTTTTGAACTGTACAACAGAGGAGAGTTTTACCCATAAAACTTCACATCATTTTAAGACATCTCCATCTGCAGATGAAGAACACAGGCTTCTAAACAACCAAATGGGAAAAGAATTACATATCAAACCCGGCACTAGAACAGATAATTTCCCTACCCTTTATTTCATGACTTACATTTTGATAGAACTGCTTCCAGGTCTTTATGGGAAATACTAATAAAAATTACTTTATTGAGCATCTTTAGTACCCCCCAGTAAGGCAACAGATACCAGAGAGTTCAGGGAAAATTCTTAGCCAATGACTTAAGCAAAAAGCAGCCTGGATGAGTAGTGCACATGGAATAATATATCAAACAACCCTTAACTTTTAGTCTTGAAATTGTTGCTGAGCTTTTGTTTGAGGGTTCTTTTTTCTGTAATATTTTATGTGATAAGATTGCTGAGATCTCTTTGAAAATTCAGTCTATTTAGGACTGAGAAGACAAAAAGGGCCAAGGTGAAAGAGTTTTTATTTACAAATTTCTACAGGGATTAACAGAATCGGCAATTTAATTGTTTGATTTGTCCTTAGGGCTTAGAGCAAAACTATTGTAATATTTCACTTCTCAGAAGTCAGCTGTCAGTATCATAATGATTACATGAAGTCATGACTGAACAATATAAACAATATTTCAAGGGGTTGCCATTAGTATGCAAAACCCCATGATGTTGCTGACAGTAAGTGATAGCTCTCTGATAGTAAACAGTTTTCGAGAGACACCCCTAAATTTCTAGCAATATCTCCTTCATTTTCATGTCAATTTGATGGATCTCTGTGAACAAAATAAGAAACATATTCAAATACAATTTAAAAAGACATTTTAAAGACAGCCAGCCTGAACAGCCTAATGGAAGAATAAATAGAGATCAAGGCAGCAACAGTGACTACTAAATCTGACAGATGAATGTCCATGTTATCAGCAGCATCGAACCCAGTATTTTTATCATACACAAGTGAGAGCTTTCCTCAAATGAGTTTACTAAAGCAGAAGCAAACAGACAGGAGGATTTGCTAACAGGTCAAGCCCAGCCAAGAATATCTCCTTGGTTCTTGTGAGCTCTGCTTCTGTTTCCTCAGCTGTGCTTCTTTTCATAGACGAGTTTGTTTATAGTGTTAAACAAACCTGAGGTACAGCCACCATAACACATACCATGCTATTTTTAGGTGGACTCTAGTCCACTCTAGTGCTGGTTTTGGCTGAGGTAGAACTCATTCTTTTCACAGTGGCATGGTGCTGTGTTTTGGATAATTTAGGGCTGTTTCAGTTATTGCTGAGCAGCACTTAAGAGAGTCAAGGCCTTTCCTGCTTCTTACACGGCCACAGCAGTGAGAAGCTGGAAGTACACAAAAAATTGGGAGGGGACAGAGCAGACCCCAGCTGACCCAAGGGATACTCCACAACATATGGCATCATCCTCACTGCAAAGAGCTGGAGGAAGAAGAACATTCAGAGCAATGGCACTTATCTTCCCAAGTCACTATTAGGTGTGGTGGAGCCTTGCTTCCGTCAGGATGGCAGAACACCTGCCTGCCCATGGCAAGTGGGGAATGGATTCCTCCATTTGCTTCATTTCTGGGGGCAGTTTTTGCTTTACTTCCTAACTGTCTTTACCTCATCCCACAAGTTCTCCCTTTTGCTCCTCTGGCCCTCTCCACCATGCCACCAAGGATGGAGCAAGGGAGAGGCTCTGTTGGGCTGAGTTTCCTGCTGGGGTTAAATCGGGACAGCTCTAAGACTGGGCAGTGCCTGAAGCTCCTGCTGAGTTTGACTGCATGTCAGAGACAGCTTTTAATAGAAAGATAATCCAGACAGTTCACTAGAATATGTTTCCTTTTATTCCACAAATTTCACTCCATCACACAGTTCTCCAGGGTCCCTTGGTGCTGAAGCACCTCCTGTCTTCAAAAGGTCTTCTCCATGAAACTAAGCTCTGGTTTAAGTTCTCTTGGGTAACCCTGTAGGGATTGAATCTGCCAGAGAAAGCTGCCACTCCCTTCTTATTGTTGTGAGAGAAATATATATTGGCCTGAATCAACCTCATGATGAATATATAATATTTCGAGTACAGGAGATAGATGGAGCTCTGGAAACTGAGCTAGCAATGGACAATACTCTGGGCACCTACATGCAGATAACAAATTCTGATAGTTCACTGCCAAGCCTTCTTCAAAGACTTGGTTCATGTTTACAACTCTACATCTTAAGGCTGACTGCAAAGCCAGCCCCACAAATTAATATCACAGATCCCAGCAAAGTAAACTTCTGTGGAAACCATAGAATTTGAATTATGTTTTCCAAAGACCTCCTTCTTACAGAAGGTAAGAAAGTTGTATGTAATAGGAGAAATTAAAAGAAAGTTTTAAAATAATTTTTGCTGCCAAAAAGCAACATTAACCTGAACAATGTATAGGCTATAAAGCTATTTTATAAGCATTAAGAGAAATCCCCTATTGTCTATTAAAAATTTATCACCAACCCTAAAATTTTATTTCTTCTAGAGCATAAAGCATAATTGAAAGGAATAAACAAAGAAGAGTTAGGTTAATAGTGCACAGCAAGAGAACAAACTTCAGTCTAAAGAACTGTGAAAAGCAAGATAATGAATATATTTTAAATCATGCTGTACAATAGGAATTTACTCAAAAGCAATATTGAAGAAGTGTTGCAAGGTTCATTTTCCAGGTGTTTTTATAGATAACTCTGCTTTTTACTGCATGTGCTGTATATTTTCTGGATTGAGTTTGACTCGCTTCACTTTTTCTTGCTCAGAAAATGGTGCAGGGGGAGGTGCAAATTGATTCTACTGAATTATTTATTATTTTAAACACATCAAGGAACTTTCCTCCTAAGCTTAAGCATTGTGAGAAGGTGTTGAACAAGAATGATATAAGGCTACACAATTAACTGTATTTCAAAGACTGAATGAATTTGAAGCAGAGTTTGAAGCAGTTTGAAGCAGAAGCTGCCCTCAAATCCACATACCAGTTGTCTACTAGGCCAGTATATACAGTGTTGAAATTATGAGGAAGGAGAACTGACATTTGCAGATATAATGTCATCTGGGAAATAAATTGGTTGTTTAAGGTCGTAGTTGTGCAAAATATTTCATGAAAGATGTTCTGTGGATTAACAGAACATCCTGTTGCAGTGGGCAGAACAAAAGATCTACAGGACCTTTTCTAGAATAATTAACAAGTCATTCAAATTCATGCAATTCACACTTTTGTGCCACATCTCAGTGCCACATGTTCATATACAAATCCGTGTAAAAGTCACATCCTTCTCCTTTCTAAAACAAACCATGGCTGTGGAGAAGAGGGAAAACACTGATGTGACATGAATTATTCAACTACAAGGAGAGTAAATTCACTTTATTCAAATTAAATAACTATTCAAGGACAGAGACCAGACCTGCTCCTCAAAACACCAAGAGTTTTCTGGTTATACAGAGGGCACTGAAATCTAATGATGCTTCAAAAAACTAGCTGTGGGGTAAATGGGATTGTTCACATTGACTTCAAAGCACCTTGGACCAAGCCCTATGGAAGACTGGAAAGCCTCAAGGATGACAGAAGACTTGGATGAAAAAGATTTACCATTCTGGTATTTTTAAGGGGAGATAACAGCAAGAGAAATTGAAAACCAACACAAGAACAGCACAACAGTTGACCGGCACAAGGGAGGTTTTAGCAGTTTAAAAAATGTCCTTGTGGAAAGATAGTTACAGATGAAGGATAAGGTACAGAGAAACACAAAACTATTCCTAGTAAGAGGAAACTGAATTCAGTAAATCGTAGTAGTCCTGATTAGAATTTTAGCATGACTTTTATCCTGAACTAGAAGGAAAAGGAATGTGAAACGTGAATTATCCATGTGATCTGAATCAAATTTTCATGTTGAATTCCTTAGCATTTGCTGGCTTGTCCTACTTATTTCAGTAATTTAAATGTGTTCCACTAAATTAATTTTATTTAAAATAATCTAAGCTGGTTTTGTATTTTTTTATTTGCAATATCACACAAACTAAGTCTCACTGTGGCATCTCTCATGATACAATGCAATTCTTTTGTACAAAAGGACCAAACCAAAGCACACAGAGGGGTAAATGCCTATTACCTGAAACAGCCTGTGTTTCCAACAGATCCTATTTCAAGGTAAATAAAGGCCCATTTAGCAGGACTGGCTTTCAGGTAGCTATACAATTTACCTTGCTGCAGGTCAAAGCTTTCAAGATGTCACAGAATGATAGCTTGCATGGGCTGTTTACTTCTTAATGCAAGATATTACACTGAACAAAGACAAAGCTACTTCTTCCTCAAAGTGTCGAGCAGCTGCAAAAAATCATTAACACATGATACCACATGGCTTTCAGAACAGTCTCATTGGTGCATCCCAGAGCTCTGCTGCTGCACAGGCTGACAAAAGGTCTGGCTATCAAAAAATCTTTATGTAACAGCTTTATAACAGAAGATATATAGCACTGCAGGGAAAGTCTGCATGGAATAGCTATTGATTGAGGCTGCGAACAAAAATGGGAGAGTCTTGAATTTATTTCTTCTTTTTGCTACTGCTTGGTTTTGAAATGTCACGGAAGTCCCTTTTGCATCTCCCTGGCTGGGAGGAGTGACTCCTCCAGTGCTTGTGCAGTATTTGACAGGAAGGCTGAGAACAATGAGTAATTTACTCCTTGAGTAGCAGCAGTTATATCCCAGTGGAGCAAACTCATGGAATGCACATAACTGAAGAGCTGGATTCCTTCCTCAGCCACTGTATGCTATTACTTACAATTCTGTAATACATTTTTTGCATTCAGCAGTTCAGCCATCAAGTCTGTCACCAGCAGTACCCGGCGGGGCACAGCCACCTCACCTAAACAGCACTGAGAGAAAAAGTGTGAGCTCTTGGCAGAAGGGCAAAGCACAAGGGTGCTGCTCACCAACTCAGCCACTCCTCAGCGGGTCCCAGTGAAAATGTCAGCACACAGCTGGGTGCTGGGCTGACAGCACATCACCAGCAGAAGGAACATGCATCTTGTGCCATTCTTAGGGAGTTGGGGAAGCACTGCAGACTCAGTCTCCTACACACAGGAGATAAAGATTCCCCGACTGTCTCCACGTGACATGTTCAGCTTTCATGACTCGCTGGGTGCATGCAATTGGATTCCTTCTGAAGGGGCTAAACCAGCAGCTTTCCTTTAAAGCACCCCAGTGTAAGGCTGGCTAGCACTGTCAGCCACTGTGTACCTAATGCCTTTTCCCTTCAGAAACCCCCAAGCCAAATGTTCACGTGGTGACAGGGACGGGGGTGACAGCAATCAGAATAAACACTTGTATCACATTTTATAAAGACATGCATAGTCCCAGCAATAGCTGCCTCGATGTATTTACAGAACTGCTATGAAATGCCTAATGTAAACAAAGCCACACTTTCCACTAACTTCAAACTGTGCTACATGGCAAATTCTGGGTCTCTGTTGCTATTTCAAAATTTTCCATCATTGGAGTAACAACAAAAGATATAAAAGTAATTATTAAGAGCACTTTTTTCCTAAATTGCTCTGATTATTTTGGAGTACCAGGTAACAAATGCAAAAAAAAGTATTATTCAGAGATGAGTGGAAAATTCCCATTTGAGTCAAGTACTGGGATCCTACTTAGGTGGAACACGTTTTGTTTAAGATAGTGACATTTTCTACTCAGGAGAATCAGTTTCAAACTGAAGTCTTACTACTAACTTCTGGGTTTAAATCAAGTTATGAGTGACAGCCATCCCTTATGTGCCTTTCTCTTCTGAATATTTTTTCAGTGGCTAATCTTTAAAGATTTCACAAAGACTGTTTTCTTCTTTTATAGTCTTTTTTGCTCTTCATTATTCTTCGTAAACCTTCCTTTTGTCCAGAGACATTGTTTGGTCCAAAAGTTCCAGATTGCTGTAATTTGCCTTGCTGGGATATTCTAATTTTCTATTCCTTCCACAGACATCCAGGACCTGACTCCCATTTAATTCCCACCTAGTGATACTGTGGTTACCTAGTTCTAAAGAACTCTATCATACTTCATAGAGTGGAATTCTGCACCACTGCATCCACGAACTCACTGTAATTGCTCCCAAGCTGTTGGCTGGAATTTTGGGACTGCAGTTAGAGGGGTGTCCTTCTAAGGACAGCAGGGAGAGGCACTGCCCATGACATGCTGAATCACTGCTCAGCAAATGCACAAATAACACTGACAAAAACAAAGGCTTCAAACTGAAAGGCTAGGAAAAATTAAACAATAATAGAGACCTTCAGATGAAGATCAGATCCTATGACTCAATTTTATGAAGATGTGAAATATTCCTAAAATGAACACTTGAAACTAACAGGAAATTTCTATCCTTAGAAACACAAGTCCCTTTGCCATCATCCCCCTTTCTGATAATTTAGCCTCACATTTCCTGTTATTTCAGGCAGCCATCAATGTAAGAATGGAAAGCAATTTTTCCTTCATAAATTAGGACCCTACCTATGGGTCTGTATTATAAATAAGGAATATGTGAGCTTGCATATTGCTTTCTTCATCCCTATCCTTTGAATCACTGAGAAGTAAATTTCAAGGGGAATTTGTCTATACCCTAAAGTCATTCCTTGGACAAGCAGTGAACAGTCTAAAGGTAAAAAACTGCTGACAGCATAAAAAACTGAATAGCAAATGCAGCCCCCAAAGCAGCAGCATGTTCACAGGCTATTCTTAGTCAAGACAAAGGGTAGGTTCACAACTAGGACAAAGACAACTGGGCACCACAGCTTGTTCAAGCAGTTGTGCAACAAACAACAGCCTGTGTGGAGACTGTTTCACCAATAAATAAAATATTTCCTGTACTGACACAAGACAAAAGAATCCCCGGGTCAATGTCTCAGGTCCTTTTGCAGTGGCCTGTATTTACTTTATCATGAAACAAAATGCAAATTGAAAATAAGAAGCCCAGAACTGGCATAATGTAAGGAAATGAGAATTACCTTGTCTGCAGTTAAGACCACATCAGTACTATGTCCAGTTTGGTTATGCAAAGTCATTGGGAATTCCACTGCTTCAAGATGCCCAATCAGGGTACACTTCTAATACAATATTCCTGAATTAAGTTAATGTGTATTTACACATTTTAGATATCTTAATCCATAACACAAAAGAAGTTAAATGGTTAAAGAGTTTGAGGTTGATAGAACACATCTTTTCCTCTATCTCTTTTCTGTTATCTACATAATAACAAGTCCACAGAGGGCTACTTTTCAATTGAACAAGACTACAGAAACATTTCCTTCAAGAATAAAAATCTTTACATAGAATCACTAAGCTTAGTGGCAATAGCAAGACAGAATGACTGGCTGTGTACTTGTGCTTATGTGTTTAGTGAATACTCAAAGAGTCTTGCAAAGGATCACACATTTGTGTTCACTCAAGATTCATTCAAGGAAGAGGAGAAGACACGCCTACCTGCCTTCCAGCACACCAATGGACCATGGAGGAACCCATCCATTTGTCATGCAGAACAGAGTATGACAGAGAGGAACTTCCATCAGCTTTCCAACAAGAGCCAGAGTGTTCCCAAAGTCCCAACCAAATATGCCAACTAAATTGTGCAAAAGGAAAACCCTAGCAATTCCCAATGTTGATGTAGTAGCACTGAAATGCTAATCTGGACATTAATTAATGCTAAATTAGTTACAGTGGAATGAAATTACATCAACATGAAAATCAAAGGAGCTAAGTGTAATTTGCCACATAGGATAAATATTTCTACTTTACATGGGAATTGTAACAAATGATTTTTATGTCAAATTAGTTGATGTCAAATAACAGTGAAATTCCCTTGGAAGTGAATATTCATTCACATTATTTTCAATAAAAACCCTAATTGCACTGTATGCTGGTACATAACAATGAAATTCCCACAGCCTGTACATGGAAACTCAAAATATCCTATCATACATTGAGGCCAAAGCCATATACCGTCACTGACCACAAATAGAGTGAAAAAGGAATTTTAAAAGCTCTGCCTAGAGCTTTAAAAGCTCAGCCATTTTAGTTGTCAAAGTAGATATCATCTTAAGTGGAGGCTTTCATCTTGCTGAACAATTTCTATTAGCTTAAAGCACCTAGAAATATTCTTGGCAGTTCATAATTGTTTTCATTTAAAGAATCTACTGAAATGGGTATTGGGGTAAAACAATCTCCCACTGCTACAATATTTTGACTTCTTCAAGTGGTGATTATTAAAAACATATTGTAGCTAATATCAAAATGAAGAACTGTAATCAAGGGAGATAAGCATTTTGAAATAGTCTATATCCTTAACAGCACATATATAACCTGCCTCATAGGCAATATCAAGATCTTATGCTCTATTTACTGTCATTATATAAAGAATCCACAGCCAGAAATTCTACAGCTATGCACACCCTTGCCTGAATATAAGCAGCATGTTGCCAAAACTTCCCTTGTTACTATTTGTGCAGCAATTATTCATGAAATTCATTAATGGATTTGATGCAACTCTAGGCTAGAATAGGTATCCAAGAAACATGGCATGAATCATCACCCTCAGTTTCCAATTGGCTGTAATGGGAGCCTAGTCAGAATTCAAGGAGTCAGATTCCACTTCCACTTTAGGTTTTCCCACTAATAGTGTCCAAGACTAGTCCATGCCCAGATTATTAGGGTGCTTAATTCCTCACTCCTCTTTCAAAAATCTGACTTACATTCCCATTGACTTCAGTGAGCATGAGTGATTAATGAGCCTTAAGGTTCAGGTGGGAAAACAGAATTACCTGGCAGTGGGGCAATCCATCCACCATCCCCATGGATTTCAACTGCTGCAAAGAGTTTAAGGTTTGTTGAGAGGAGCTGCACACACTTGAGAACACAACACACTGCCTACAAAAACATCCTCATCCAGTTCAAAAGGTCTCATTTATTTTGCCATTCTACCATCAAAAATGAAGAACTGATCTCTCCAAAAATAATTTAAAATTTCATTATTAAGGTTTCTGCTATTTTAATGGAAACTAGAATTACTGAATCCATAACTCAAAAAGCATCACAATATTCCTCATACAGTATTCTGAACAAGACATTGACCTACAATTCCAGCTTGGTTTTACCCTTTAGTTTTATTCCACTTAGTAAGTCACTCCTTTCTAGAATCATCTCTTACCTGGAAATATGAAAATAAGAGCTTAAAACCAGATGTGATTAGCACATTCTGTTGAAAGTTTTATCATAATGAACTGAAAAAGCATTCTTGAGTCAGATAAAGCCTTTTATCAACCTAGCACATAACTAAATTACATTTTTATGGTACCATTTTTTAGAATAAACCTCACTGGAGGATGTTTTTAAGCCACTATAGACACTTATCCTACATCCCTTTCTTATAAATTAGATACGCTTTTGAACAATGAAACCAACAATTCAGACAAGCAAATATACACTTCTCTTTAGTCAGCAGGCTTCCTTTACTCAAACATTTAGACTAGAAAGTATTACAGGGAGTACAAAATAGGTACAGTTTGCAACACTTTATGGCATCAAAATGGACCTTTGCACCTGTCTATAAGAGGAGAGCGGATTGGGCACCTGCAGAATATTTTCAAAGGAAAGTGCAAGCAGTGTTTGCTGTATAATTTTACTATGCAAGCATGAAGATTGCCACATAAATCACAGATTATCCTTCAAACTCTACATAATTGTGCTTTGAAAATCTACAACCCTGCTTTTACAAACAAAACGGAGGGCCATATTTTTTTTCCTTTATTCCCACTACTTCACGTCATTCTAGACCTGCAGAAGAGCTATAAACTGGGATTAACAGGTTGGTTGGACAGGTTTATAGCTGCTTTATATCCTTGCAATAGTAGATATCAAGCAAAACATAGTCAAATTTGAGCCTGAGGCTCTAAACATTATTCCAGATACAGAGCTAACCTTTTAAATGTGGCACGTGTAGCATGTCTGCCTAAGGCTGCAGACAGCTTCAAACAGTCATGTGGCAAGGTACTTTCATCTCAATGCAGTATTAATTCATAAAACTAATCTGGCTGGATGTTAGCCCAGTTAACTCCTAAAGTGCTGATGGTTTCCTTTTCTGGATTATTTATCTACCAAAACCACAAAAGTAATGAGGAAAACCTTTGTAGTTTCTAACTAATTTCAACAGTTAAGCATCTGAGTAGGTGCACAAAGTCCTACAATTCAAGGTCAAGTGACAATAAAACAAGACTACCCAACAAAAATTTCAGAGTCAGAATAATTTGTTAAACTCCAATTGCACCAGTCTTTAGAGCACCAGAAATGCCACGCAAGAACAAAACCCTTCACACCCACGGTGATGTGTGGGTATCCACTTGCAGTAGACAAGAGAAAAGCCCTGAAATTTCTATAAATTCAGTTTGATTTAATTCCACTTGCAGTAGACAAGAGAAAAGCCCTGAAATTTATATAAATTCAGTTTGATTAATTCCTTGCTGGTGAGGCTGAGTTCAGGCATATTTGGTGAACCAAGTTCTAACAGACCTTCCTGTCAGAGGAACAGCTCCACACGTGCAGCATTTACAGTTAACCAGTTGTGTACAGCAGGGTCTTTCTGATTTGTATCAGTGTATTTGCTCTAAGAAACCATAATCCAGTGGGAAATACTGGGAGAAAAATCAGCAAAGATCTTGATGTATATGTTCAGGTTTACAATTCATAGATGAGTAAATCACCTCTTCTTTCACACCCTGCAGTTATTTCCCAAACACGAGTGCAGAGCTAATGGCTAGAGAGATGAGGCTTGCTGGCCCCTACCTTTGAAAAAGCACATCCATAAATAATGATGGAAACTACCATCCTTGGCTGGTCTGTTTGCTGTCCAGCTAAAGCTGGCATATTAAAAAGACTGAGAACTGAAAGTGGAAAGGACTAGAAGCATATTTTCTCTCTTCACCTACCCAAACAAGGTTCACCAATGTCTCTTTCAGCTCCATTCCTAAACTGAAGTAAAACTAAATTTAAAATAGTATTACTAATATTTTAATAAATATGCATTTCCATTAAATTTCTTGTAGATTGGTCATTTAGTATTCTCTACGACCAAGCTAAAAGACATTAGTGTCAATAGATTAAAAAATATTTTTGCCCATTTAGAATGTTTGATAGTTCCATAAAATTCTTGCTTCACTCAAACATTGAGATATTTACTCTGATTTAAACTCTCTGGATGCAATGGGAGAGTTTACAAGTATCTCCAAGCACTTTTGCTAAGGTCCTAAATGCACAAATCAAAACAAAGCCCCAGGTAGCACAATTAGAACATAAACAAGTTTAACCTAATACATACATCCTGCACACACACTCTTAAAGTTTTAAACAGCAATAAACCAGAAATGAACTACTATTGGCCTGTCATAATTTTTAAAACCCAAGATGTATAAACGAGTCTAGTAACATTTCTTTTCTGCTTGTATTTCAGACACAGAGTAGGTTTTCATTAAATTTACCAACAGAAGGTAAAGCCAACCACCACTCCTCCCATTTAAGTTCATGTTTTCTGAATAAAAGATACTTTCAGTCATTTTATGAGAAACAGAGACAGGAATTTATCACTATGAGAGCATACAAAATTGTAAGGACAAATTTTATTTGCTCTTAATTCTCTTCCAAGACAGAGAATTAATAACTGCTTGTGAATATGTCATGCAGATCACTATGATACGCACAAGAACTTTTTGAAAATACATATGTTCAAGCAAAACAGCTTGGGAGGCTATAACAGATTTATCTCAACATTTCCATCTTTTATAAATGAAATCTTTAATTTTTTGCATCTTCTATTCCTTTGCTGTTGTTCAAGCTAGAAAGTCATGAAACACTTCAGGCAGTGCATCCAGGCAAATTAGCAAACACAGTGTTTTCTGCTTGAAAGCACTCATGGCTCCTCTGTATTCATGGCATGATGTTCCGATTCCCAACCCTTCGTTCTCTCAGGTGGCCTAAATATGTGGATGACATAAATTTTTACCTGCTGTCAAGTCAAAACCTATAATCTGAAAGAATACATGCCTGAATTCTTGTTAGTGCCATTCAAGTCCCTTGCTTTCCTTCTGCACAGAAAAGCACTTGGGAGGGCCTTTCCTGCCATCACAGGTGACCTAATAACTACAATATTCACTGTATTTTCTTTTTTGTCTGCCTTGTTCAATAGCAAAATAAATAATTTATGATAACTGATCCTACAAGTAAGACTGCTAGTATAGATGGATTATTTAAACCTACCTTATTTTAGGACCATCTTTCTCAGTTATTTACATGTCAAAGTTGAAGTCCTTGAAAATGGGTTTGGAAATCCTGTGGACTACCCCACATGGATTCAAAACTCCCATTCAGCAAAAGGCTGAGACATTGGTTTGAAAATCAGATTTGTTTGAAATCTTTCATGAGTCCATTCTAACTGCTTTCTTCCAATTCAAAGATTTTTTCAACAAAGTACTTGAAATTTTAAGTTGTTTTTTCATCCATCAGATACAACAGAAGTGTAACCAAGCAAATAAAATTAAACAAATGTTAAGAGAAGATCTTGGAAACTTGACCTCAAGCCGTGCTAAGTTGACTGTACACTTACCATGATGCACTGAGAGATCTGAAAAGGTGCAAGAGATAGATAGAAAGTTACAGAACAGGTGAATATGAAGGTTGTGTTTCTCTAAAACCAAACACAAGTCACCTGTGAGGGAATCTGGGTCTACTGTTTTTTGGAGTGTGCCAAACCAGCCCTGTTAAAAGCTCCAGGCTTGCAGTGCCTTTGTCAGATTAAATGAGAAGATTCTCACACCACCCTGAAACTGATCTGCACTCGGCAGACGAGGGCTCTAAATGGTATCTGATTCAGCACTCATTCCCACTGAGCAAGGGATTTGGGCACTGCAGAAAGCCAGCTGTGATTAAATCTGGGTTGTGCATCACTGATCACATTTAAACAAGGCTTTTACACACATTTACACAATACAGAGCTTCTGATACCGCTCCAAAAGAAAAACCGCTAAAACTTCGCAGCTGTAGAATTCATTTAATGAACTATAGCTCCAAGAATCTGATTGCCAAATTTCCAGCTAGACTTTCAGGGCAGAATTTGATTGGGTGTTTAAAGAACAAAAATGGTCATGCAGTATCTGTGAAAAAGCATTAATGCCTCTGAAAATAATTATGCTTGTGATTTAGCAAAGTACTGAGGATGGGACCCAAAACATGGATCTCTAGATAGCCTAACATATGTTTTAAGATGATTTTAGATGTCCTAAATCTAAAAGTAAGTCACAAAACCCACGGACTAACTTCTGTACACACCTAAATTTTGGCAGAAATCCAACTCATGGAACCAAAGTCCTGTTCTCCCTTACACAAAATATTCTTTGGTGATTTAAAATAAACTTCTAGGCACACCTTAAAAATAGAGAAAGTGAACCCCTGCCATTTTGTCCCCAGTAAAATGTTGCCTACCCTTGTCATACCTAAAATACATGCATGCTGATTTTTTTAACAGTCTTTAAGCTTTTAATTTTCCTCCAGATTTGAAAATTTAATTTTGCAAATGCACAGAGAAACTCAATTCTGGCAAGCTTCATGCAGGATTTCAGTGCCCAGTTTCTTCTTAAGCTGATAAATGTTCGCCTACTACTCCTGTTCAGAATGTAAATAAATCACACCAAAACAGTCACACAAATGCAACCTTCTTTAAAATGGATCAAAAACCCCAAACAACCAAAGACCAAACTTCTTGTGTAATAGCCTGGGTTTTGCAGTAAACTTTGGAAATAGTAATCAAAGTGCCTACCCACATTTTGCCCAGGGGTGCTCAGATTCCTGTCTCTCTGGCGAGGACTTTGACCAAATATCTTCGGGCTAATTTAACAGAGGAGGCAAAGAAAGTCTTTCTTTAGCCCTCATGCTCAAACACTGCTGGAAAAGGTATTACAGCAGGTACAAAAATACATTAAAACTAAGAGCAAGAGTGAAAGAGGAGAAGGGACGAAAGCACTAGGGCAACATTTCTGTCAACTTACCCAGCTGCATCCTAATTAAATTTTAAAAGTGAGCTTACTTTAAATTCTCTGACTGAATAACACCAGAAGGATTGCCAAGCAGTGCAACAGGCTGACCATGGAAGGGGCTGAGCCATTGTCCTTGGTGGTATATAAAAGTAGGCATGGTACATAGCCACATGGTTTAGGGGCAGACTTGGCAGTGGTAGGGTAACAGTTGGACTGTCTCAAAGGTCTTTTCCAGCATAAACAATTCTCTGACCCTGGCAGAGAGGACAATTCAAGCTTTACAGAATTGCTATTTTTAGGTCTGTGTTACATTGAGACATGATCATAACATCTCTTTAAGGCCAGACCATAAGGATGCCAAGGGCTCAGCGTTAGACTGATGAGGATCCCCTTTTAAATTCAGGGCATAAAACACGTCACAATAAATACTTTGGGAGGCTTCTGAAACTCACTGCAAATACCAAGTCATGTCTTATGGTGTAGTCTGTATTTAATGCATGGCAGAAAAATGCTGAACACTCAGACAGTGCTCTGAAGTAGTTCATATTTAACAGGAAAACAAAATCCTACCCCAAAAAACTAATACTAGCCACAGAGATAAATAATGTGAAAATCTCAGCAGCACTAATATCACTTACATGAAATGATCCCCAGCTACAGTTCCCAAAGCAATTACCTCCCAGGGCCATAATTAGGTGTGCTATGAGCACAGCATGCTTCTCTCTTTGGAGTGCCCAGCATTGCCTCGTGACAAGAGAGAGGATGCCAGTCATGAACATCTCTTATTCTGCAGCATAATCCTTAGGAAATGGATATGGAATCCTCCAGACATGATGTGGGGGGTACCCAGAAATATATAGGCATGAAATAACCCATAACACAATTAAATATCATGTGCAATACATTGTACACGATGTAAACAAAACCAAACTAAAAAAACAATATAACAAGCAGCGAAAACTCATTTGGTAAACATGATCCTTCAAAAGGCAGCATATGCTGTCCTCAGAAAGAGCACACCAATTTGAAGCAGATAAGTAAGGACCATTATCAAAGGGATAATAACCATCTCATACTTATGCATGCAGCATAATGAACAGAAAAGCACAATAACGCAGATACGTTAGATTAGCATAATTTTATTCCACTATTCAAATGTCTAAGTTGAAAATGGGTTTTGTTTCAATTACTGCTTTCCTCCATGGGTTTTAAACATTTTATTCAAACCCAGACTGTTTTATTTTGGTTTTAGCCCATTATCTGCTATTACCATCTACCTTGCCTCTCTTTTACCCATGAATACAGCTTTTCAACTATCCCAAAAGTCTTAGGAGTATAACAGACCATTAGTTACATTAGTCTAGTAATGTCTTCATGACATTTTAGATAGATTTGGTAAAATGTTTCTCCCATTTCTTTATTTGGTTACATATTTAGCTTCTTCCTATGACTAAACAGTCCCTCTGTCAGAGATACAGTATTTAAAACCTTGAACTTTTTTTTCAGAATATTTTACTCCTGTTAGACCTGTGTTCTTTAACAATTTACATCCATTCAATTAGGCAATTGCATTTAACTTAAAAGTAGGAATCAATAAGAAATTACTGCACATGAAAGTCTAACCTACTGTATACTCAAAACTACCTTATTTAATTCATTTACTTGTATTCAGATTATCAAGTTGTTTCTAAAGGAAAACAATTATCCAAAGATGAGTAGTTTAAATCTTAACTAAAAGAGAAGATAGCAATGCCCTCAGGGAATTTTTCCAAAGGCTAGTCACCAACACCATTACAGACAACAATAACACAGAAACCTTGTATGGCTTTTTGTTTCACTTCAAGTACTGACAATTGTGGCATTTTCTTGCAGACAGAAAATACAGGGTATTTTTCTTACCTCTTACTCTGCTGCTGCAAGAAAAGAAAATATAGTGTCTGAAAGGCAAGTCTCACATGAGGCACTCTATCGATCTAGAAAATAATTCCAGAAGCAACTTTTTTGGACTGTTCAACATTTTCTGTACCTTTTCTCAAGCACACCAGAACTACACACGTGGCTTTGTTAAAAGGTGTACTGCTGTCATTTAGAGAAATAAAATTACTTCTGCAGACTCTCACACTCATCTGATTTCACAGTTAAGTTGAGACAATCCCTTTTGGCCATGATACAACTCTGAGAATTTACTGGTTTAGAACATCAATGTTTAATTCTTCTTAATGAGATCTTCTTGAACCCCAACATCAGCACACAAAGCAGATTTTGATTTTTAGTTTGTTCTGACCCCAAATGCAAGCACAACCTTCACAGCTTTTCTAGTTAGTGGTGTTGGCCTCCAGGGAAGACACTGAGGCACTGGAATGAGTTGAGAGAAGGGCAGCGAAAGTGGGGAATGATTTGGAGCATGAATCTGATGATGAGAGGCTGAGGGACATGGGGGTGTTTGGCCTGGAGAAAAGGAGCCTCAGGGGAGACCTTAGAGATCTCCATAGCTCCCTGAAATCAGATTGTGGAAAGAGTGGGGGGGGGGGGTCAGTTCTTCTCCCAGGTTGGGAGAAGAGGATGAGATGAAATGGCCTCGAGTTGCCGGGAGGCGGTTTAGGTGGGATGTGAGAGGTAACTTCTTCCCTGAAAGGGCTGTCAAGTACTGGAACAGGTTGTGCAGGGAAGTGTTGAGTCACCATCCCTGGAGGTGTTCAAAAGACCTGTAGATGTGCTTGGGAGCATGGTTTAGATTTAGCGGTGGAGCTGGCAGTGCTGGGTTACGAGTTGGTCTTGGAGGTCTTTTCCAACCTAAACAACTCTATGATTTTCATTACTGATCATTGAAGCAATTAAAAAACCCACTGCTTTTCCTTCAAGGAGAAATGAAAGAGCAGCTATCTAGAAGCAATTTGGCTGATTAAACGTCTTCCATATCAGAACAACAAAACTGACTGTATTTAACAGATAGGTGATACACTGTGACACATACTTTATTAGAGCTCAAACAAAACCTGTTTATTGCAAAGCTGCAATTAGGAGGCCAGGGAAACAGGAGTGCAGTATTGTAAACACATGTCTGATAAGATAGGGTGCTCAAAACTAACAGGACATAAGAAGAGACAAGAGCCCTCACTGTACCCTTGGGACAGGAATTGGTGCAACTGCTGTGTGTGTGTATTCTTCCAGAACAAACTGAAAGCTCCCACAGTATATGGAGAATATGGATGACAGAGGTCCCAAAAAAGAAAAAGTTCCTGAAATACACTAAATAATAGCCTGTTTCCTTTCAGCAGAAAGGCAATCTGAATAAGATGTTCAAAGTAGTTAATATAATACCTTATTAAAATCACTTCCAGTAACACAAAATAGCTTGTCAGCCAGGGAGTAATAGAACAATTAAACTAACAAACTGAAAAGAAAATAAAACTACAATTATTCTGATCATATGCTAGCATATTTCCCCATTTTATTTTCTTGACTTGCTTCTATAGTAATGCACTCAAAACAGTTTCCTTATAGACAGCAAGAGATA
This sequence comes from Motacilla alba alba, assembly GCF_015832195.1. NCBI lineage: Eukaryota > Metazoa > Chordata > Aves > Passeriformes > Motacillidae > Motacilla > Motacilla alba. The sequence goes on from NC_052023.1 coordinate 22,756,062, forward strand.
ATCATGTCTGCACTAATTCTCAAGGCAGTTGAGAAAGTAATGGTAATAAGAACAGAAGCAGTCATTTAATTACCATGCTAAACAACATTTTCTGAGCTTCTGGCTTTGGTCTCACAACATGCAGTGGCATGGTCTTCTATCAGGTGACTGTTAGTGACTGGGGATGTCTGGTATGGCACAGCTTGCAGCTGTTGAGACTTCTGTGAAGGAAAAGTCCTTCTCCATTGTCTCCATTTGCTTTTGCTCCATTTCACAACTTGATTTGCTGTTAAATGGAATTTTTTACCTAGCATCAATGAATTTATTTCCTTTAGCACAAAACCAGTCCTTCCCTAGAAGGTCTGAAGCAGTAGCATAAGAATATTGAAATACAGAAAGGATGCACCACTGCTCAATGTGGTATTGAGCAGTTTATATATTTTGACTTGTTCAATAAAGCTTCTATTTTATTAAACCAAGGAATTAGGATTGCTCAAGACTAATTAGTTGAAACTCAAAATATGAAACAGCCTCCTATTTGTATGTTTGCATGTATATAAAGTTATTGGTTCAATACTCTGATTTCTAGGAATTACATGCAACTAAATAATCCACAACAATGTGGAATACAGTTTAGTGATACTTAATCAAAATACTTAAGGATCTTATCAAGGTTAAGCAAATCCAAGGAACTGACTGTATTTTTACTTGTCATCATGTTATAGGTTTCTTTCTATTTGAAGATGGTTTGCAATGCAGCTCTGCAGCAAAAATACAAAGCCACAAGGGAACACCTTATTTCTCCACCACTTTTAATCAGTGCTTGGTTATATACAAAGAATTCCTGCACTCTGTCACAACCATTAGTAATTCTGCAATTAATTTAACAGCATAAAATTTCATTAATAGCACACACTCCTCCCAAGTATCAATACTTCTACTTTCTTGGCAAACCTCAAAGTCAAGGAATCAAGAAAATAAACCTATCACCTCATTCTGACAATAAGAATTACAAATATTAATACTCATACTGAAGTCAGTTGACTTACACATGAATTCAAAAACATTGGCTTTCATGTGGAAAAGATGTTGGTAAAGATCTGTTTTGGTTAAGAAAAATAAATGTCTAAATCAATAGTATTTTTTCCCAGGAGTGTTTGATTCAGTTGGTTAGAGTCAGGTTCAATAATTCACCCTTCTGAAAGTGAAGTTGAAAACCTCTTCCTACTCTGACAAGTCATCCTATGGGAATGCATGGCAGTACTAAGTCTCAGCAAGTAGGACAACTTCCAAGTCTGGATCTAAGGCCTGATATAACTGAAGACTTTGGAAAAAGCCTCTGGCCTGTCTTTCCACTCTGAAACAGCTCCAGTCAGTACCTCAACAGTGTCAAAATAATTTAGCAAAAATACATCAGTGCTAAAAGTCAGAATCTAACCAGATAGGCTATGGCTACAGGTATTGGAAAGAGTGCAAGAGAGAAATAATCCCCTGTCTAATGCCATGTACTGATTCTATTATCCACAACTCATTCAGACTTGCAAAAGCACTTCTAAATTACCTTTGACAGAAAATATATTCTTCCAAAGCTCTCTTTACTCATATGGCTCTACATTAACAATCAGCAAGGAAAACAAGAGCATGAGATTAAAGTGCTTTTGAAGTCATTAAATATACACCACTGTACTAGATACTGGTGTTCAGCATCCAATATACTGAGATGAGAAAAATGTGCACCTTTTACATGATGTGTGAAAATAGATCATTCACAGCTTGAAAACACTTGTCATTTGGCATAGCATGGGTACCTGGCTGTTTAACTGGAAGGGAATCCCAGAAATAGTTATAGGTATTACCATAGCTCCATTAAGCTCAGTGGTTCCAAATTAATTGAGTTGGACTGAGATTACGACGCAGGGTATTTTATTATATTTATGAAGTTCAGAGAAGCAAAACAGAAGCTCAAAATCTTGCCTGAAAAGCGAGAAAAACATCCTTTAACTGCTTCAAAAAATAATTTGCCCGATCTCTCTAATCTCAGGTCTAAATATTTCCTTTTCTAACAGTCATATAGCCGTGTGACATGAAATGCTATAAACCCAGTGACACATCACATACCCTAAACTCCCCCTCTCAGAATTGTACAAGAGATACTTGGCTGTCACTTGTCTGCTTCACATGATCTTTGGATGGCCATGGCACACCTGGCTTAATTATCATCACTTTTTCACAGCAGAAGATTAATTCAGTCTCTTGCAAATATAATATTCACTGTAAATTCCTTGCGCTTGCAAATCTAAAATACATTTATAAAATGTTTGTAGATGTCTCTGCTTCTGCTGCTTTAATAATGGAAAGTATATATTCAAATGAAAATATTCTTTTCATATTAAAAGAATGACATTTTTGTTGACGAGATCATGATGAGTTCAGAGATCTTCTAACTTTTGAATTCATCACAGGGATCCCTATAAGATATTCCCATTAACAGCTTTTTTAGTAGCTAAATTAACTTATTTTATTCTTATGTTTCCACAAATATCTAAGTTATCAGTCATCAAAACTTTCTTGAAAGTTTTACTTTTTTTTTTTTTCTCTGCAACTATTTAACCACTTCCTTGCAAAGCTGGACAATCCTTTAGATTAACTGACAGTTTATTTGCCACATAGAAGACTCATGTGGAAGTCCTCTGATAAATTGTTGAGACTCATAGTGCCTCTATTCTAGTTTCCAATATATTTTTATCTTAAACTAGGAGCATTCATCCATGTTTCAGCAGATCCTGGGACAGTTCATACAAAGCCATGTTTAATTATGCATGGCCTCCTTGATTTTAAAGTCCTGATAAGAAAAATTGTTTGTGTTGATGTACCTACAAGTAAGGAATGAGAGCACCTTAGCAGTGGTTTCTAAACATATAGGAAGTTTGTTATTGCTCCTCCTGAGAATTTAGTTGTTTCTCCTTGTGCACAACCCATAGTGTATCAAAAAGAGCCTTCCCCTAAGCCTGCTGAGTGAACCATGGCATAAAAACATGAGAGATGAATAATAACCTTATGCAAACCCTACATCACAAAGGTATATAATTCACTCAAATTTAAAAAGAAAAAAAACCTGTAGTCTTAGTTTAGGAGGTTACCAAATTATTCTGTTTATTCACCAAATTAAGAAAAAAAATAAATAAACAAAACCCCAAGAAAAAAAAAAGCCAGTAATTTCTTTGTTTCAAATCCAGATTACTCATAGATAGATTAGTTCTATTTCAAGTGAAAATCAAGCCCTGAAAAATATGCATACTAATAACAACAGATTCAAGAAACACTATGTAGACAATTCTTGAAACAAAGGCCAATGTTAAGTGACCTGGATCACTAACTAGAAGTAACTTTTTCCTTTCAACAGCAAAAATTCTTGAGGCACTATGGTCCTAATTTAGTGCTTTATTTAGATATTTTAAGATAGATGACAATGGTCATAGGCAAAAAAAAAGAATGTACAGTGTACTCACATATATTTGTTTTCACAGAACTATCTTCTGCTCTGCTTATCACTACCATGAAGGTACCTAATCATTACCAGAGGGAGTGAAGTAAAAAATGAATGCTGCCACAGAAATTATTACTAGAGATTTGAAGGAGCTGGAGGAAATATGCATGCTTGCACAAAGTCGGTGAAAAGTTAGTATTTCTTTCTGTAATACAGAGACATTACAAATGCTTCCTGAAGAAGAAATATCCCATTTCTGTAGAATGGCGCTTTCCTTCTGAGATAGAAATTCTTTCAGCCTTAAAATGTTCTTTTCCTTATCTACTTCTTGACTAATTAACACTGAGAGCTTTGGCTTTGTGGTGTATTTGCCTCGCATGTTGTTAAATTGGTCAAGTAATAAGATATGACAATGCAAGGCAGGTAGTTATGTGGTGATCATTTTGCCTCTCCAAGAAAACGGATGAGAAGGAGATAAAGCCAAGTGTCCTTTATGTTAATGGGTGTAATTACTTGCTAGTACCTATTCCTTGTGGAATTTCACACTCTTTTAAGGAAGCCTGTGTTGCACGGGAGACCCACTGATGTGCACAGTAACTGCTGAGGTGCGCACACACATTGGCTCTGTGTGCGCACTGCAGCAACGCATTTTTCACTGCCCATTTACACCTGATCATATTGCTGATCCTTACAAGAGACCTGACTGCTGAGCGGCGTGGGTGGGATTGGGTAAAGCAAGAAACAAAAGCCTCAATATAAATGTAACATTCTGAAAAACATAACTTCTCAAAAAATTGTTGAAGAGAATCAATCAAAAACCCTTGTTTTTCCTCATTTCCTAATTCATGTTGAAAGCACAAACTGATATACAGATCTGCAGAATGTGTGTGAACTGCTGACTTCTGTAAATAACTAAATGCAAAGGAAAAAAACATCATGAAACTTAAGTGTCTTTAACTCTAGGAGTCAATTATTAAAATACTAAGGTTTCAATTTAAATGAGAAAATTTTCATTGATGAAAAAACTAAACATTGTTAATTATTTATTCACAGATGGATCTCAGGAACCACAGGGTTTAAAAATTAATTTTAAAAGTATTTTATGCACGTTTTGTTCAGAGTATTCCTTGAAGCCTTCTGTGTAGCCCTTCGAACAAGCTTTTTCACATAATTGGTGGAAAGATCAAGTCAAAAGAAGGGGTTTAGGGCTAGGCACTAAAATTATCTCTGTAAACAGTTAAGAGCTCGGAATTCTTAACTGTGGAACAAAAACCACTCCCCTCTAAGTTTCACCCAGGGAGCTGTCCTAATAGCTCAAGTTTTCTATTTTGAAATGAGCAGGCTGACTGGTTTTTCAGACATCAGTAACTTGACCAAAAATATATTCTCAGACTATATTGTGATTTACTTGCTCTTGGGATTAAATAACTTGACCTTCTATCCTTCTACTGAAATTCTCTTCCCTAGAAGATTCAATTGAACTATTCTCATTGTTAGTTATTATGGAATACCTTTATTTTCAGAAAATAACACCAATGAAATTCTGGTTTTCTGGACAATGGCCTCTCCTTGAATTATCTCTTGCAAAACTGAACACTAATTCTGCTCAGGATTTAGGTGGGGATTAGAAGAAGGAATTTATGACCAAATACTTAGCATAAACACCATAATCAACACTTGAACTGAAGTAACAAAGTATAAATCTCCTGCTTCATATTCAGCATAAGAATCTATTTCTTTCTGCTAAGTTCTGCTTAAAATTAATCATCCATTAGGATCCTGTCCTCCTTCATGGACCACACCCATTTTTTGTGAATTGAGAGGAAGAAGTTTGCAAAGGAATAGGAAGCTGCAGCTCCAAAGCTTTATTTGCTTTGCATTTGCAGAAAAGACTCATGGCTCATGCTGAACTCCTATCTAAATTACAGTTCTGGGGGGCTTTAAAAGTCCTCGAGAGCTCTTTGCTCTCTCTTGGTCCATATGTCCGTATAAACAGAGTGGAGCTATGATTTCAATATTTCCATTTTCTCCAGCCTTGAAACAGTTTGTTTTGCAGTTGTTTGTTTTTTTATCAACTAGTTTGTATCCAGAGCAAGATAAATATTGAGAGCAAGAGAAATGAAGAAGACAATGCATGTGTACAAAATAAGTTGTTCTAAAACAATGTAGAGTGAGATTTGATTATAAAACATGCATATAATTTTTCATATCTATTTCTAATGGTTTTAGGATTTGGTTTACTTTTTATATTCAAAACATTTAGTTTAGTAATAACTGAGTGCTTATTTTTATTAATGTAGATTTTTAGGCACATGCATCACCAGTATGTCTAAATATTATTGTGCAACAGATAAATCTTTTTATATTTCCTTAGTTATAATACTGTGCCAAAATAGTGCATGTAACTTGACTAATGAAAATGAGGAAATTTTGCAGAAATATGAATTTTACCCTCATAAAACACTTCTTAGCACTTATCTACATTTATTCACTGCAGGTCTCTTTTAAAAGGATTTCAATGTAACTAAAACAGCAGTGATCATATCACATGATGGCTCGGACAGTCTAACCTATAAATTACACAAAAGACAATATAAGACTCCAGAAACAGACTTCCAACACCAGAAAGTTCCAAACTTGATTTCCCTCATCCCTTTTCCTAAGCATATTTTATTTTGTAGCAACAAAATTGTCTTGGGCAGTTGAGTAAAGAAATGCAGCAGATTTACAACTGGCTCTGCACTGGAACATTTCAGCCCCATGCATTTTACCCTAAGGCTGGTAACTACCATGCATAGTCCTAAAGTACTAATTCCTTTACTGCTCTGTTCTGGGAACCTCAGCTTTATGAATGGTACATCTACTGCAGATATGTAAAGCACCCCACTCTGATTCACATATTCACAGTTGTCATAATGTTAACGCATTTATTCCTTTAATTTCAGGGAATTTGTAAAGGGATTTTGTAGTTAGATTTTTTTCAGAGGTAAGGGATTTTGTTGTATGGTTCTTTTTTTAATATGTTAACGGTTTCTGCATTTTGAACTTTACAACCACTTGTATTTAATACTCTAACTCTTTAATAATCCAAACCTTAAATATGCACTATACTGTTAGATACATGTGTCTATAAATACATCTCTATTGTGCCCAATAGGCCTACATCAGTGATTTATATCAAACCAGTATTTACATTCTGGAACTGGGTACCACAAGCCCTTTTTCCATGTACTATATTCATTGTCAGGAGAAAAGCTGTACAGTTGCTCCTGTAAAGTTTAAAAAAATTTTCACTGCAGAACAGTTCTCTGATTTTGGCAAAAGTTTAGTGTCTCACACACATAATCACAGAGTAGCAATAGGTTGAGAAAACAGCCTACATATTCCTTATCAGCTGCACTTTTATCTAGTCAAATATTCAGGGAAAAAAATTTAGCAGGAATAAAACTGCAGTAAGACAGAGAGAGTTCAGCACTAAGTTGCAAGCCCACATTACTGGATTTAGACAAAAAATGCCATTGCATAGGAGAGAGGACAAGTGAAAGCAGGAAAGGACTTATCCCTACCACTTCCCATAGCCCAGTCAGGATGCACTGTGCCATCACATTCATTTTTTCCCCTCTCAGTCCAGGCATCTGAACCATCTCTGCTTTCCTTGCCTTTAGATTATTATGTACAACCCATTAGAATGAGCCAAGTCTCACTACCACCAGGTACGAGTCCTCCATGTACAGTGTCTCCCCACTTTGGGGCTCATGGGAGGTTAAATTCTTTCAGTGGCATACAATTAACTGCAAATAATTGAGTCTCTTTGCCTTTCATAAGAAGAGTTATATGGAAAAAGCACAAGTTCAATGACTTAGCAGGAGCCTCAATTTACTTTTGATTTATTTTCAGTGTTTACGCTGTGCTTAATAGATTGTTGCTGGGGAGAGAGACAGTAAAAAATCCTCCTGGTAAACAATTTAGTTTAAGAATTAAAATTAGAGATAAATAATGATCCAATTTTATTGAGACTGAATGCAACCGAGAAGAATGCAAATTGAAGCATCTTGATGGCAAATTAAGTTGTTTCATTATCTTTCATAAATTGCTTTGGGAGGATTCACTCTTGGCTAATGAGTATAAAACTGAAGACCAAATTACTTTTTTTTCTTCCCTGGGAGTTTCTGTCGTTGAGGTCAAAGGGAGTCTCTCAAAGTAACTCTAACAGAGCCTGGGCCCTTGATAGTTACTAGAAGCAGCCATCGTTCTCGTGCTAGCAGCATGAAAAATATGTCAAAACCCAGCAAAAATCGATCCACTTCTAATCCATTTCATGGTCATTTCAATTAGTGTCCTTTCTCTCAGAGGTCCTCACAAAGCATGAGGGTCTATTGCTTGCAAAACAATATACACTCACCATGCTATTGAAAGTTCAAATGAACATATACACAAAGAAAAACTGTACCAAAAAAGAAAAATCAGAATCAGTCAAGTTGAAAGAGACTTTTGAAGGTCATCTGGCCCATTACCCTGCTCTTCTCATCACTTTTCACAGGAAAAATGCAAATAGCACATGATTATATTGAAAATGTATCTTAAGAAATATATACAACAAGCAAGTCCAGAGTCAAATCAAGTATTTGTGCAACAGTAAGCACTATATTGATGCCTTTACTGTATTATCGTTGTCATTATTAACCATGTGGGAGCAGCCAGTGATTTCTGTTCCATCAAAAGCACACAAACTATAATCCTACCAGTGCAAGTTCCTCCCCTCCAGCCCAGTTTAACCCAGCATACCAGACCCACAGCAATGGGGGCCAGCCACTCCTGACCCAGCTGAATCCCTGGGTCTTGGCTGGTGGCCCAGGGCTGCCCGTGGCATTTCTGTTACTGGCTCAGATGTGTCAGGAGTCTGGGTTTGGATGGTGTGGCTTAGGTGGGGGGCACATGCCCATGGCCTTGTCAGTCACATCAGCTCCTGGACAGTTTCATATTTTATACCTTTCTACACCCCCAGCAGCCTGCCAACCAGTGCATTTTTAATTCCTGCCTCAGGAGTCTCACAAAGGATGTGAAGTTGTTACAAGTTCACCTGTGCCTTTTTGCCTCAATAACCTAAAATGTTTCAGCAGGATTTCTGCAGGCCACAGCTTTCACATAAGCCTCCACTGTGACCATGACCTGTGCTTTGCTTTTCTTCCCATCTCAGTAGAGAGCTGGAGAGGTGTAGACTCTCCTTGCTCACAGCAGGGCAGGCAGCACCCCATGACTGCACTCTTTAAAAGATAGTCTCCTCCTGCCTTTGGAAATATGGTTTTGTCAAATGAAGGTCTAACTGTGAGTTTGTCCTGATTGTTATGGACCCAAAGATACTCTGGTGTATGGATTTGGGGAAAGCAGCTGTATTTTCTGTGAGTGCCTGCCTGACTTGTACACAATTGTATGGCCAGTGAAGGTAACAGGAGCTGCAGCCATTGGGAAGAATAAGGCTGCACACGGGCAGCCTGTAAACAGCACCCAGCTGAACAAGGTGGGATGGACTGACAGCCACCATTTAATGCTCAGCTGGAAGAGCCACAACTGGCTCTTCTGGCACTTCAGACAAAACTGGTTTTGGCCCACAAAAAAGCCTACATGAACTCCAGAATGCACCATGGAGATGAGATCCTCATTTCACTGCTTGCTTCCCTTGCCATGGAGGTGTCAGCCCCTCTCTCTCTCAGATATTAATTTGACAGTTGCACTGTCAGAGACTGATTTCACCAGAGTCACAGTGCAGCAGCAGACTCCTGACACTTTTCTTCTTTGGGACTGCTCAGAACCTCAAGAGAACTTTACAACTTCATGTGAAGTAGCAGAACAAGAACTTCAGGGGTAGCATCTCCACATGCTTTGGTTCAGTGCTTCCATATGTAAAATAAATTTTTCAGATTCAAAGAGGCTGTTTTTAAATGAGACACAGAATATTGAAGTATTTCCAGAGTATTTCTAATTTTTTTCTAAACCATTCCATGGATACTGGGGAGTCACAGTAGCTTATTTCTGATCTCACAGTTTGCCAGTTTCCATAATTGCAATCTCACAGGCTTTGGTTTTCATCTTAGCAGTTCCACTCAAGTGGCCCTCATTACAATTTGTATCCTAACCCCACGATGCTGCCAAGATTTTGTGTGTTTGGAGCAGTGACATAACCTGTTCTGGAATCCACACTACTTTCATTTTACAGTGCCAAATTCCATACTGGATTCCATTTTGTAGCTTTCTGTAGAGGTATACTTTGGAAAGACTGTAACACTGGGTTTACAAGGCTGTATAAGATAACATATGAATTGATAATCACAGAACTCCATAACTCTCTCAGATCTTCTATTTTTCTGCTTTGGTTAAAGAAGCAGTAATTCCTAAGAATCAACAAGTCGATTCACTTTGAACAGCCACCAGTGGATAATAACCTGACTCCCAATGTTTAAATTTGATGTGGAAAAAGCAATTTGAGCAACTTTTCTGCTTGCTTTGAAACACATTTTTTAGTTTATTATTATTTGATTCAGCCCTGAAAAAAAAAAAAAAACCACACAGCAGTTGCTGCTGGAAGTTGTGTTATACAAAGAATACAAAGACAACTATCCATATTGCTTGTAAGAAGTTCTAATGACACAAGATTTCACATTCTTGAAACCCCCACATAGTAGAAAAGATAAATGGAAGTTGCCCCAGCCTTAGCAGCAGAAGAGTTTAAAAAATCCAAACACTAAACACCCTTTACATTTCTGATATATTCAGCGATCTACCAAAACACGGTACAGAGAGCGCACTTTGGCCACCACATTCCATACAGAAGCCTGGCTAAACAGACTGGTTTGCACAATCAGGACAACAGATTAAGAAAGTAAAATACCATTTTATAAGCACATATACGGGGGCCGTTAAGTTTTATGCCTTATCTTCAAGTGCAGCCAGCACTGCTGTAGATCTGATGATAAATGAATGGTTTACATGGCTGGCCTGCACAATCCCCGCTGTGAATGCCAGGAACAGCTCCCCGTGCAATTCATGCAGGACCCACTCTGAAACTCCCACTCACTCTGCAGAGGCTACCACAGCCAGCACCTCAGCCAGGGACTGGGTTACAAGCAGCCTGGGCTTGCTCACCTCCACACCCTCACTTCTCGCAGCAGCAGATCCTTCCAGCCCACCCCACACTGTGCAAGGGGTAGGGTCTGTTTCTTACTTGTACTAAAGCAGATTGAATGACAAAAAAAAAGCTGGCCCAGTACTGAGCATCTCCTTGACTAACGCTGCTTTCCTGTGACCTTATTGGCTCAATAGGAGAAGCACATTTGCACCCAAAAGATATCACAGTGCTAGAGCTCCTATGTATTTAAATCTTTAGAAGGAGCAGGAAATTCATTATCATTAGAGCCAAGTTGAATTGCTACACCTTAAACCCCTAATTTTTTGATTCAAATCAAGCCTTACAAAATACTATGTTCCTATAATTTCTGACTCCTGAACTCTCACTGTAGACTGCTTTAAAATAGTCATAGGAAATGTGAGTTACAAGCAAACAATTTATCTACCAGAGACCAATCATTCTGCATGGATTTTTGATGATTATATTATTTAATAATTAAATATAATTCAATACTATTTGACTGGCATTTCTCAAATCTGAAGAGCTCAAGGAACAAGACAGCCTATTTATACAAGGTACATAGCACAACTACACAGCAATTAATCAAAAGCTCTTTCAAATTATTCTCACTCATCCTTCACATCCAGAATAGAAATCAACAACAGGAAATACTTACATTAAAGTAGTTTTGAAATCAAGATAATTACAGAAATTTCTGACATCTTCAGAAAATAAGCAAGGACATTGTTTACCAGATTAAATCTCTGTAATGTGAGGTCCATTATCAATAAATTGAACAGTTTTTCCACCCAAACATTCAATGAAAATCCTTCAAAATAATCACTGATATTTAAGGTTAATAGGTGTCATACGGCTTTATAAAATGCACGGGTTTCTTACATTATGCTGCATATAAAAATATCTTCCTTAATTTTTATTTTCCTGCATACTTCTTTTGTGACTTTTAACTGAATGGAACGTCAGAAGTTTAAAATTGCTCCACTATAACTTGAAAGAGGATGTAGTTCTGCACTGCAATATTAAAAATCAGATCTGCATTACTTCTCCTTCTCCTCAGTTAAGATTTTTCCCAAAATACTGCCTCTCTGGAAATGCCAGAGGAAAAAAATCAATCTTTAATACGGAAAGATACAAACTTTCTATTGATTTCTTGGAGTCTAATCTGATATCTAAATGTAAATGATTCACTTCGGTAGCTTTGTTTTTAAGCCATTAATTAAAAGAGTGTCATATAATAAGCTATTAGCTTTGTTTCTTACTGTTTCCCACTATTCCTATATCTGATGTGCTATAAAGAACTACACAAACCCTACAGTTTTAGAAGCCCATAGCTGCTAATTTTCTGTATTGATCAAAAATCCCCCAAAGCTTCTGATAGATGATAAAAAGATAAGGATATGGTTCTAAAAAGATGAACAAGACCCCACATTAACAAGATTCTACCATCAAGTCGTTGTAGGGGAGGCAGGTGAGTGAATGGGACTTTCAGTGGGAGGAAGTTCACCCCAGTGAAAGGAAAACCAGCCAAGTGTCTGCTGGGGGAGGGTTGTGCTTCATCTTCCAGGATCTACTGCCTGCTTGTGCTACTGGGCCCCAAGGGACACAAGGAACTGGGCAACACTGCTGGCTACACCTAACAGTGTGCAGGGGGAGGAGGTAATGCAAATAAAGCTGTTAGAAAGGCAAATAAATATAATAAAGACAAATACTATCCACAGCAGCACTGTTTAAAAAGTCATTTTTGTTAAACAGCTTAATAATTGTGATTATTGCATGCATGTATCACACTTATAAAGAACACCTGAAGATGACTTTTTGTTGATACATGTCCACAAAACAAATCAAAGATGAAAATCTTCAATGTCGTTCATGGCACCATTTGGACTCATTTAAGGAAAATGTCAGAAAAAACCCCAAAGTTCAATTATGTTTATTTCTCTAAATCCCATTTGAAAAATTAAACTTTCAGGTTAAACAACAACAACAAAAAACAAACAAAAAACCTTTAAGTACAAATGAAATTCATTTTAAAGTTGAGCTAAAAGAAAATAGGACACATACCAGCACCATTAAAAACTCAGCATCAAGTCTCTTGCAGGAAGGATGATAACTATGGCATAGATACATTTATAAAATATTAAATAAGAATTCTTGTTAAGAAAACCCATTTATTGCAATTTATATGTACATAACTTTGTAATCCCCTGCTCTCCTATGGCATTTTCATACATCAAAGAAGAAATAATTAAAATAACCCTTTAATAATAGTTTTCTCCTACTGGGTTTCAGCCCCAGCTGCTGGGAATCATTACATGGCAAGATCCATATTAGTTTATTATTCCATCCTCTGGGAGAAAATTTAGCTATCTGCAGAGAAGCTGCACAAGGTTGGGGTGTGATTTCCATTTGTCCAAATGTTTTGGTTGAGCTGTAACTCTGCAAGCACACATTTAATCTGCCAACAGTATGACACTGACAGTTTTAAAGACTGCACAGAAGACTTGCATGCAAGAACAAAGGCAAGCCAGCAAAACGTCAGAGGATGTGAAAAGGAACAAGTCGGGCAGCTTGGAAAGCTCTCATTATGAATTTGAGCTGTGCTTGGCTCAAACACGTTTGGCACCAGCATCAGCACTCTGTTAGTCTTTATGCTTCTGAAATATTCACAAGTGCTACAAGGACCAAAGTAGTTTATTTCCAATTTGCCAGTTTTCCTAAGCTAATTAAATATCTATGAAAGCAATTTGTGCTTACTGGAATCCAGCTTTTCATTTTTATAAGGATAAAATGACTAGGATTCAAATGATAATTCATACTGCTTTGTTCATCTATATACATCAAATAAACACCTTTTTTTCTCCACCTAAATAATCTCTAAAAACAAACAATTCAATTAACTTGATTATGAAATCTCTGCAGTGACATCCCAAGAGCTGAAATGCAAGGTCACTGACACGCAGCAGTCTCATGACAATTTTTTAAAAAAGATAAATATTTACATCTGTAGTGTCTCACCACAGACTAGGATGTAACCCACGTTTTAGATAGGAATAGAGATGCAAACCAGAGGATTTCCATGAGACAGACAGACCATGTTCTGTCTAAGCAGAGCACATTGTTTTAAACAGCACCTGGCTTTCAGGTTGCTGCTCAAGGACTAGTGTCGGAACCCAGGATTCTCCTCTGGGTGTCCTGGATGGCCAGAGCCGCTGGCAGGGGGCTCTGAGACCCTGGCATGCAGCCAAAGACACACGTGAGGGTTTTGATCTTAGCCCGTGGAGCAAATTACTAACTCTGTATGAAGAATTACAAGCCACACACACAAGTTAGATAGCATAGTAGAGATAATCACGAAGTAAAGGGTAGGATTTCTGAGTGCTGTACAGGGGGGTTTTAAGCCTTGTACGCAGGGGTCCAAGTTTTGTACATGGGGGTAAGGAGTTTTAAGATGGAGGGATTTGGGTGTGCCCTGTCCTCTTTCTTTCTCCTTCCTAGCCTCCATGTCTTTGGTGATGTTGGCACTCACAGATTGGTTTAGAGTAGAAAGTCACCATTCAATATAGATAGTAGGTATTGGAGAAAAAGCATAAACATGTAGTACGTAATATATGATATAAAAGATAGCACTAGCCCCCGGAGAGGGCAGAGAGAGAGTGCCTTTGTCTGAGCTGCTGAACGGGCCACAGCAGCTCAGGGAGAAGAATCTTTTAGATAACCAACAATAAACAACCTTGAGAACAGACAACAGAGGACTACTGAGTCTTTCTTTGAAGGCACGGGTTGGAGGAGGGACTTTTCCATCTTTCGGGGTCATCCCAATCCGGGGGTGAAACCCCACAGACTAGACTCAAGTTGAGTATTAGTGAGCCCAGGACTCAGGCTGATTTTCACATTTTCATTGTTTAGCTGGAGTGTTCAAGTTTCACCTTCGTTATAATGAACAATGTCTTATTTCCCATGCAGAACCACTGAACTGGGAGCCATTCTTTTGGAGTAAAGAAAGTATTCAAGTGCTGGTGAGGTGACAAATGTGTGATTTCAGAGCACAGCTGCACACAGCATCAGCTGTCTCCCTTCTTCGCACTGATGACATTATGGAAGGTACAAACCTTAGTCTCATGAATATGCAGGAAGGCAGGTGCAGCACTCAGATCAGCTGCTTGGTCAAAGAATAGCTTCAGCCTTTTATCCACCTAAAAAGTCACTGAAAACTATAGTTTTCCCTCCAAACGCAGTCATGGGACTTAAAAAAAAATAAACAAAAAACAATTGCAAAGCAACCTGTGCTGCAGTTTGAAAGGTGTTTCAATGGCTAATGCAAAAGCTATAAACTGTTTTAAACTCCCTAAACTTAGTCCTTTCTCAGTAAAATTATAATCAGCTCTTCTAACTTACAGCCTCTTCCTTTGTTATTAAATAGAATCCAGGGTGTTAGTTCTCATGACTTTGGAAGAAAAGTCCTCTCAATTAAATAAGAATTGAGTCTAAGTGATGAATATATAAAAATGTTGACCCGTTCTTCATAGCTGCAACAGCCACCTCTGATTCCCTGAACAGCCACATTTAGCATTTTTTCTCAAGTTTCCACAAAACAAATACAGATCTCCATAAATGCTAAATAAGGAAACCAACTCCTAAAGAAGCTGATCAGAGCCAAGAATTCTGCGTCCAGAGAGTCAGACAGAGGAGATGGCTTTCAGCTTCCTCATGGAGCCTTACTCCAGCTGACACCAGAAAGCTGTGACATGGCTTGCTAGAAAACCAGAAGAGATCTAGGCAGAAGATGCAGTCCCAGAGAAGCAGGGTCCTGAGTGAGATGTTTTTTGACATGAGTCAATTTGCAGTTCAATATTCCAATGATACAAGGGATAGAAAGAATTACAAACAGCTTACCAGCATGGGAGCTGGTAAGCTGAGCAAAGCTCATCATGATGGTCTATCCTCAGTCCAATAAAATTATTTATTACTAGGACCTATGAACTCAAATGCTTTTTATAGGAGTGCTCATTTGCCCTCTATAGACAGCACAAGAAACTGAAGCCAAATGTGCCACGCATATCAATCACCAGCACACAAATGGATTCTCAGGTAGGGACATGTCCAGCTTTTTACTTTGCCCATGTCATTGGCATTCTAAATGGGCTTTTTCTGTAGGAATGCTGGAAAATTAAAGCCAAGGCATCACTGCTTCCATAGGTGATGCCACTAAGGAGCACACACCGAGGAGGTTCCCTGGTCCTGCATGCTTCTCCTTGAAACCCTTGATAAGGGTTTTCTACCTTGTCCCTCCATTCCAGACTAAACAAAAATATCATTAGCTTTTATATTGAGAGCATCTCAGCAGCCTCTGAGCTCAGAAAAGCTTGTAGAACACGGTGCTGCCTGTGGGACACAAAGCTCCTTTTGTATTGTCAAAGTAAAAGGTTATCTGCAATGAGCCAGAGATAACTCCTTGGAAAAGAATGTTTTCCTTCCAATAACCCCTCCCCATGAGAGCTATTTCTCTTCACTTCCTTTAACACTTTGCACAGTTTGATCTATTTGTTTCCCCTTTTTACAGATTACAGTCATTGCTGAAACTGTGCTGGGCCCATATTGCAGCAGTGATGCAAAAGAGAATTTACAGTAGAGCTTTTGAAAATTTAAAACAAAATAATTTCTGGAACAAAAAGTACATTATAAATAAAGAAAAGAATAATCCATGCTAAAGGTTTCAGCTCAAATAAAACTTTGCTGAAGCTGTGCATCATGAAAGCTTGGACTTCACCACTGTATGACTTCCAGGAAACCTGACTGAATTTTGCCATTTCCATCCCATTTCACATCCTAAGTGCCAAGTTTTGCAATAAAAACCTTAGAGAAACCTCACTTTTCTCTCTGCCATTCCTTACCAGGTGTAGGTTATAAACAATGCACTTGAGGCTTCGAAAAAAATTAAATATGTCTCACCTTTAGTAGGCTTCAGTCTTGGACTACTCTGGGAGGCTCCTGTTCTGCTGCTTATGTCCAGTTTCTTCATAAAGTCCTCGCTGCTTTAATCTGTGCCCGGCACACACCTCAAATGAGTTCTGTTGCTGGAGAGAGCATCCACCCAAGCCATACTTCTCCACACCTGTTGAAATTAATGGTGCTCTTATAAAGGGGGAAAACCAAGCAAACAGAAACACCACACCACAAAAATCCCACAAACACAGCAGAACAACCATTAATTTCATTCCCAAAAAACCCCACACCACTAAAAGTGGTTTTGGGTTTTTTTGTTACTCAAGGAGAAATCTGCATGTACCATCTATGTCCTTTCAGCTGGGTAAGTGGATATTGCCTAAATGGGTGGCTTGATTGGATAAAACTTTCACCTTTAACTGACACACATTGTAGTTTTTCCCAGGTTATGGTATAAGCAACACCAAAACACAAGAAAAGAGCATTATATTGTAGTCCCCCAGTTCTCAAAATATTTTGGTCCTTCAATGTTCTCAATCTTCTTTTATGTCAGTTTCCTGTTACAAGCAGCAAGACCAGTATTAAATAATAAATTGGTATTATTTAATGACTGTGTTCAAGTATTTCTATAGCCTGCATGCAGATTTGCAATCAGGTATTTGAGAAAGATTTCGCAGCACACGGCACATGAAAATTATTAACAATATTCCCAGTATAACTGTACTAGAAATCTACCTTCTGTGGAGACTGTTGCAATAAAACCTCTGTCCTCATTTTTATAATAAAAAGTCACAAATGTCGACAAACTCAGTTTTTACCCCCAAGAAAGGAGGACCATCACTTAAGCAAACAGAGATATATGAAAAAAAAGCATTGCAAAGTTTCTGTTACAAATGTAATTATTTTATGTACAACACTTAAGCACAGATATGGCAGCAAAATGAAATTTGAATCCTGCCTGGGAGAGTGTGTTCATTACTCAGAACTAATTGCCTGCTAACAAAGGTGTATATATATCAGATCATAAATTACAGGGGTTTTTTAGGTCTCTAAATACCTTGAACTGGACATTTTTAAAAATGCTGAGGTTAGAAAAACTGAAAATATATCTGGAAATTTTCCTTTTTATTACAGAAATGAGGATTTTCAAAGTCAACACTAATATTCCACAATATTGATAATTAATGAATATTAAGGATTTTGTGGCAGCACATGTCACAGTTGAGATGGCCACCATACACAGAGTTTCACCATACAATATCAGAAAGCTTCACCCATACACAGTAACACCACACCTCTTCAGAAGGCTGCAAGTGTTGCACCCTTTTTGTTCTTGAGCCCAACCTTTTATCCCTCGTGTCCATGCACTGCAGCTGTGTCCCCTCTGCTCCCTTTGGTGGTTGCTCAGTGCCCCTGGGCACTCCATGGCTCATTGCTGTCAGTGCTGCTCACCTGCCCTGCACAGCTGTGCCCACTGGGGATGAGGCTGGGCCCAGCCCCACTCCCAAATACCACCGTGTACCTACAACTTATTACTTTGCAATCTTATAAAAAAAGGAAAAACTTTGAATGCCAAATCCTAATGGTTTTGAGGACAGAGGTGTTTGGTCAAGGTGAGAGTAGTACCACTGTAAATGAATGAATTTTGTCCCAAGTCATTTAATTCTCCTGTGAAGAGCTCCTCCCTCCTCCCTAGCAACTGCTGAGATTTCCATTTCCTTCATGTTTACTCTGTGCTCCAGAAAATTGCCAACTCACCTCTGAGCCATCCCATTACAATCTTGGGCTTTTCAACTCATGCTCTTATCTTTTCCTTCAGTAATTCTGGCTTAAGAATAAATGTGGAGCAAAGAAGAGAAATAAAAACTGCTTTTCCTCTTCATATTATTAATTAGATATAGAAAAGTATACAAGACCCTAAACATAAGACTTTAGTAAAAGGACAAAGCCCTCAAAACAGGCCTGCTCTTCTGTCCCTTTTTTAAATTAATCCATCAATAACATAAATCCCTACATATAGTAAGGAAAAACCCTTAGAATATCCCCAGCATTCACATTAAAACCATTGTGTTGAAATTCACAATACCTTGTGAACACAGTAGAAACATAAATAATTATTTCAAAATATCCTGTATTAGAAATCTACTAAATGTCAAATCTATAGCTTGGATGTTAAGCTTTCCTAAAAGGCTTGAATCTCCCTTTGAAAATGCTCTCTATTTCAAATGTCAAAGTGGGCATTTAGAGACATATGTAAGGAAATTGCTCTATACTAATAACACATCAGTACACACTTTTCTAATCAGCCAGAAATCACACAGAGCACAGCAAGGACTAAGATGACATATGAATACACCAATAACTGAGAAAAAACAGAGCATGGACAGAACTGTATAGTGAGTGGATAAAACCACCAATACTTGAAAATAAAGCAAGGAAATAGTTTTCTTTTAAACCAGAGATGCATGTGAATATTTACTTTCATAAGATCAAACTATCATTTAATGGCAAATATTCTCTGTTCTTACCAACG
This sequence comes from Motacilla alba alba, assembly GCF_015832195.1. Classification (NCBI taxonomy): domain Eukaryota; kingdom Metazoa; phylum Chordata; class Aves; order Passeriformes; family Motacillidae; genus Motacilla; species Motacilla alba. The sequence continues at coordinate 22,775,148 of NC_052023.1, forward strand.
GAAATTAGCCAAGTTTCTCTGAATTGCTGTGGAAAAAAAAAAGTTTACAAGTTATTTTCCACTCAGATATATACATAGTTCCTCATTATAGATTTATTTTGAAATTGGTGGACTTCAACTCTGACTTGTGTAAAATTCACCCACCACTTCGGGTTTATTTTAATTTGTTTTTTTTTATTGCCAAGATCAAAACTTCTTAAAAAGCCAGCACACCTAAATGCAGGAAGGCTGAGTGTATTCCCTCTCACTTTCTCAGCAGTTTCTCTCCGGATATTTACAAATGTGTATTAAAACACTCAGGCTGCTCTTCTATCACAGAAAACATCAAATTCAAGCAGTTGTGGATTTTGTGGGTGACAAAAAATCTGCTTAGCTCAAGAAGGCATTTCTGTTGCTCAGCTCTTTTCTCAGGTGGTGGAAAAGAGGAATAAGAGGAAATAGGAGATGGAGAGATGGATAAAGCAGAGATGAGGCGTGTGGCTGCTGAGCTGCAGTTGCTGTCTGAGCACTTCTGCAGAGTTTAGGAAGTTTTCCACATTAGCTACGCTGTAGCAATAGGTAGTTTCAGCACACCCAGCTCCATTAGAAAGTCAAATAAGAAAGGATGAATGGCAGGAGATGAAAGACCCAGTTTAATTCAGAACACTTCTTTCCTCATTTTGAAGTATTTGTATAAGTTTAATACATGCAGTTATAGAATCCAACAAGTACTGACAATCAGCATAAGAAGTAGATGATTAATAGCTTAAATGCAGGAAAATGTAGTTTTCAATGGCACAAACATGCCCACCACCCAGTGAATAGCAGCAATGACTCCCAGTCCACTGTCAGCTACCTCTGTAGCAGACACTCATCCCATGCTTCCCCAGCAATTCATGCATTTTCAAAGGTTTAACAAATTTCTTAGAGATTCGGGGGTGGCCTTCATAACAGAAAGCTACGCCTAAATAGGAAAGAGGATTATGTTCACATCAGACCAAAAAAATTATTCTATTTTTCCTTTGTCTTAGCTTAGTTCGATGTCAGTGTTTTCAAGCCCTTCCTTCCTGGAAGAAAACAGGCCAACACTGAGGACAAGCATGTCCAGCCTTCTACAGGCTCTTCCTGCAAACATTGCTCCTGATTATGAGGCTGTTTCATGTGCCAACATCTGGAATGACAACACCCCAATTTCAATGTACACAGGCAACAGATATTTTCTTAGGTGTATAGTAAGTCAAGCACAGAAGTACTTAATTTTCTTTTGGATCTGATTGTATTGAAAGGCTTAATGAGCTTCTGGACATCTGCTAAGCAGTTTTCTCCTAATGTTTATTTTTCTGATTCAGATACAAACCAAGCACCATTTGTTGCTTGCCATCCTGCAGCAAACAGGCACCTTGGATCAATTCTAAATGAGGTGATTTGTTTCATAAAAGGGGCAAATTTCCTTCTTTCACATGTTTCAAATAAGTTAAGACCAAAAAAAAATATTAGATTTTATGTGTTGTATTTGCACCCTATCTAAAAGGTATGCAGATGAGTGATGGGCTGCTGAGAATGATATTCATCAAATTACTCCTTATTTTGCCAAATCATATTCATTCTCTTCATTGTAAAATCATGTTCCCCTGCAAATTAATGCACCAAAGAAGCAGGCTGAGAGAAGCCCAAGCATGAGTCAAAGTAATTACTGGAAATTTAGCATGACACCCAAGCACCTCTCGGAGTTTTCTGGCCTGGAACAAATGTTTGCTCTGCTGTTAACTCCCATGAACCAGGTCATGACCTGTCACTGACACACTCATGCATGTCAGCATCTGGTATGGGGTTCTTGAACAGTTAACTTCAGTGCACTGAGACTTCACACAACAATCATTTAAAATACAATATTTATTGCCTAGAGATTGCAATTTAAAGTACCTCGACCCTGGCGCACATAGCAAACTTGTTTTCTGGCTTACTTTCCTAAGAATATTCACAAGGTTACTTGATAATAAACTGCACTGAAAAGGGGATCTAAAAACTAATTCAGAGCTGTGCATCCACTGTTTTTCAGCCAAACGTGCTACAACACTTTATTTCCCATGTGAAATAACTCTGAAGAGACTGATCTGACAGCACTGACCACAAGACCACATGGAATCATAGGATCAGCCTGTGAAATTGTGCTGAATTTTTAGCTAGTAATTCCTCAATTCCCAAACAAGACGTGACTCTATTCTTCTAAAACACAGAGCAATATGTTCACTTGAGGCTTCTCTTGCTCTCCAGCTCCTGCTTTGCTTGGAACTTACAGTTAGTATCATGGGTGCAGAGAAGTTGCAACTTTCATAGTAACTACTTTTCTGGAGAACAAATTCTCTTACACTTTTCCTCTTGCACAGAGGAGAATACACACGCCAGGTCTGACACTCACTGCTAGGCTAATTTGGAAGAGTGCATGTAGAGAATTCCCTTGATCCAGTCTGCACCTGGGAGCCCAAGCCTGTCTTCTGATTGTTGTCAAAGGGCTGAGGGTTCCTGAATTCATTAACTTCAGTAGGTGTGTCAAGAAGATGCCACTAAACAGTTCCCTGTTTGAAAAAGCTGAGATCGATATCTTAGATACAAATCAACTTTTCCCGTATGTACCAACTCCTGCACTTCAGTCTGATGTCAGCTTGACAGGGGAGCCCAGTGGAGCAGCCAGGCCATGGCTGGTAAGGGATCCCTCCCCCGGCAGTGTGCGTGCCCCAGTTAACCAGCTGCTTTCACTGGCAGGGAAACCTCTGCTTCCCTCAAAGTGTAAAGGTGCTTGGAATCATGGATTCTTTTCTTGCCTTCAGCACAGCTGTCACAGACATGCTGTAATTCTACTATTGTCTGGTTATATGCAGCTAGAGACCAACCTCCACCTGACTACACCCTCCTTTCAGGTGGCTGTAGGGAGTGCTAAAGTCTCCCCTGAGCCTCCTTTTCTCCAGGCTGGTCCCCCCCCAGCTCCCTCAGCCACTCCTCACTGGACTTGTGCTCCAGACCATCTGCCAGTTCTGTTGCCCTCCTCTGGACAGGCTCCAGCACCTCGGTGTCCTTCCAAGTGGGGAGCGTGGAGCAATTCTGCACTACAGGCACATCCAGCATCCTCTGATTCTTAACTTCCTGTTAAGAAACACAGCTCTATTAATCTGATTTTATTCTTGAGTGAAAGAATTTCCTTGAAAGAATAAGTATGGCAGAGCAGCAAGTTTTGTCTTTTTGCTCTGGGAATTTGCAGTTTTGTAGCCTGACCTTGTTTACCATTCAACTCTGTTCACATCGATTCATGCTTTGCATTTAAATCTCTTACTGCATTAACTGTAACTCACATAATGCATCTATACGTTGTGTTTCTTTTCTCCCATTGGAAATATAAACTCCTTTGAGTAGGGATTAAATCCTCAGAACGTGTTTTTATGCTGGTACACTATCATCCCTTAGCAGAACAAATGAACACCTCCCTCAGTGAAAATGCACATCCTAACCTCTCACAGCTATTTATAGCTGACCTCTTGCACCGTGCTGCCTCTGCTCAGAATAGCTCCCTTCTCTTGCTCTCTCCAAAATTTCCTACTCATCGGAAAGGCCTCATGGATGCAGGCTACTGAGAGCTGCACGTTCCTGCAGCAGCCTTTGGGAGAGAGAGCTGGAGCTGCTGTGCCTCTCGACAGCCGATGACCTCGCCTGCAAGCTGCAGGTCCCTTAGAGCTGCCAGCTGCATCTGCTGTGGAATCCTTCCCCTTCCAGGCTGCTCACTTTCACAACATTATAGGAACTGAGCGCTTAGACCTTGAGCTCTCTGAAATTAATTGGGTTTTGTTTCGATCAATACAGATGGACAGAATTTATGAATTAAAAAAAGCTCAAAGGATTGTTCTACTTGCACTAAAGATAAGAAAAAAATTACACTTTATGCAAAACACGTGAATATTGTCTGAAACACATAGCTGCAAATAAGAATACTGGTTATTGGCTATACTCACATATTCAGTAAATATATTAATATTCATTTTTGACTATGCTCAATGCTATTTAAAAAGTATCTCTAAGCTTTCAATTTTGTGAAAGTACTTAAGTAACCATTTACATACTGCAAAATAATTAATAAAATGTGAGAAAATCAAAGTGCTTATGATCAAATGAATAGATTAAAGATGATTTATTCAAAACATTACCAAATATATGGGAGTATAAAAATATTCTCAAAAGCTGAAGTCACTTCACATGTTCATAAGCAGAAAATTTCATGTGAATAATAATAATAAATTCTGGCTTAAGTTTTTAAATCTAGGAAATTCATTTCCATACCATAATATTCCAAGCATGACATACTGTGTGGGTATCATATAAGTGTTGTTCTTTTCTTTTAGAAAAGACTCCCACTTTTAATTTTCAATGAGAGGCACAACGCAATTTACACTTCACTGATGTTTCAAAACCCTAAGCCACCCTCCCTCTGACATTTCCCATTCCCTCATCCTCCCTGTGGTATATTGCCTCTTAACCTCAAAGGAACACAACTTTACACTCCATCTTTTTGAATTCACTTTGCTTGATCTTGAGGAACCAGAGACAGACACAGTATCCCAAGACAAATTGTCACCAACTCTTTATGCAACTGTGCTTCTTTCCCAGTGAAATCCCCTGCTGAATAGGTAATAAATTTGTTTTTCTCTGTCACTCTATGATCCACTAATACACTTTCTTGTTCATCTCTCATTTTCTGTGAAAACATTGCCACCACTGGTAGGAACCTTGTTGTTAATTTCAAGAACACAAACTTTTATCTGGAGATTAAATGTATTCAGTATTCACAGCATTTCAACTGTGATGCAGCTCAAGGACATCCAATTTAAAGCAAGCAAACAGAACACTGAGCCTCCTCCTCTCTGACAGTGCCACTCAATTCACAGCAAGGGAGAGAAAAGGCACTAAGGACCCAGCTCATCAGACTGTTTTCTTATTATTCCAGTTAAACTGAAGAATGGAATGGGAAAACAAAGCAAAAGGAAGAGTGGAAGCCCACTTAAACCAGAAGGTCACACCATGTGTCCCAGTATCAACACCAATTACAAAAATCGTATCTCTTGAGAAATACAAATGTTTTTAATACAATTACTAGCAACACAAATACCATACACCATCATAAATAATGTTTCCCAGCAGCTTCCTACATCTATTTCTGGGGAAGTCATTATTGCAGTATTGCTGTGCCAGGGCTGTTAGAGGCAATGTGGGCTGACACATCTGTGACAAGAGGCCGCAGCACCCGGGACGTGAGTGACAATGCACGGGCTCACCAGGAATGAAATAGAATGGTGCTGGGCACAAACTGCTTCAGATCATACCCCTTGGCTCCGTCCTAGAGTCTGCAGCTCTTCCCAGGACGCCTAAACCTCTTTCTTATTCATTTTCCTGCCAAAATTATTCAGACACAACTGTACTCTCCCAATAAAGGTCATATATCTAAAGAAGCTAAAAACTTTGACTATTTCTTTGTATGTCTTGAACCATCTTTCAGAAAACCTTGAACCAAAAAGGCACAATACAAATACCACCATGAACATGGAACAGCAACGATGAAATTAAGTCATTTGAATAAGCAAAAATACTGTGGCAGATAAAAGTAAGCCCTAGTTTTTCATCTCTCAGCAGAAAATCAAGATGTTGGTTCTGTGGCCAAATTTAAAATTCAGAATATACAAATTTGAATTGAAATAGCAACATCTTTTTACTGTCCAAGTAACTGATGTGGTCCCTCCCTCAAGTCTAAACAGTTACTCTTGTAAAAAGTCTTTTCATGCCTCTCATTCATTTGGAGTAGACTTTTCCTATTTATTCAATAATACATTATTCAAGCATTCAACCATCTTGCTGTTTTTTCATGGCAGTTGTTAGGCTGTATTTAACCTCACTTCACTTTTCCTAAAGTCACTACGACACCAAATTCACCATTTTTTTAAAATAGCTGTTGCTGAAATGAGTTAAATAAGGAAACATATACAAGACACCTCCTTTACATTACTAAAACCAGTCATGATTTCATTCTTTCTAGTTTATATAACACCACAGGGGATGAACTCAATGCAAGACAAGAACATGTTAAAGTTTTGTGACTTCCGTGACTTTTGTGACTTTTGTTGACTTTCCCTTGAGATAATGTTCTATGGAGACAATTGTGTATTGCTTCTTTACTTTCAGATCAGATGCACATAGAATACACTTATGAATTCTAAATATTAGCAGTTAAATATTTACATTAGGTAATAAAATGCTGTGCCATTGGAGCAGACTAAAGAAAATGCTGGTAATCAGGTTTCAGATACTCCTTTTAAAAATTCCAGAACACATGAAAAAATGGTTTCTTTACTTCCAAACAGAACTTTTCAGCCCCAAATTATTTACTTGAAAGTGAATACATTTCCAAGTTCCAACTCAGAAATCACTCTGCCTTTTAAGTACCAACAGCTCATTCCAGTTGAGATGTACATATTTATTTTTTGTTCTCAAATATATCTTTATTAATAAATATCCATACAGACTTTCTCCCTCGAACTGCTCTTCTGGAAGGACAGAGGAAAAACATCTGCATAAACATTGTTTATATAATGTGATATTATTTGACTTAAGAGTTCTTTGCTGGATCTGCATTCAGTATCAGATGATTATCAGTATGATTTCAAAGATCCTTTCAGGTACAGCCCTGGTAACTGCATTTTTGGCAAAAAATGAGTGCATTCTCTCTGTTCAGAAAACACGCCAAAAGTTCTACAAATCCACTGTGATTTTGTTTCCATATATACATTCTTTCCCTTAGACTGGCTTTTTCCCAGGCCCATTTTGTCAAACAATTTGAAGTATTATTCATACTGGTCAAAAGAAATCAGACTCCTTTTTTGGGTTTTTTTTGGGTGGAATGTCCTTGGCATTATCAAAAAATGTTTTTAAAAAGCCACTGGGGGACAGTTTGTCCTTGGACAGAGTGTGCAGAGTGTGCAGCTGCAGAGCAAGAGAAAGAGAAAACAATCAATGCTAGTTGCTACCAATAGAAATCCCCATTAATAGCAGTTTCATGGCAAGATGGTTGTGACATGGTCATCATTCACTTCCTTGGAGAACAGACTTCAGGATGATGAAGCTGGACAGGAATCCATCTGTCAGGGGGTCAGGAACCAAAGAGAGCCACAGCTCCACACAAACTTCCTTTCCAGCACAAGCAATTATAATGCAATCTAGTGAGGCAGAGCCCTGGCTAGAGTGGGGCAGCTGAAACCAGGTAAAAACACTTCACTGTCTTTAAAAGACGTTTAGGTCCCTTTTTTAACATATTCACCTTGAACTATTTGTATTTAAGAGGTTGTTTCACATCCCCACAATTCTCAGATGACATTTCCTATTGGCTGCCAGCCTGTGCATATTTCTGGACCCATGATGTCCAGCGCTGCTGTTGAAAAATTTTTCATACCCGCCATTATAATTAGCAATTTTTAAATTACATTTTACCTTTTCTGCAGCAGTATTCCCCTAGAATTCTGAAAACCATATGTTAACTCTCCTGCAAGATTTTAAATTTTTGTCTTTGGTTAGCAGTGATTTCCCTTTATCCCTGCTTTTTCCTAGGAGCACATGAGATAATTCGCCCATTTCAGTGCAGGCCAGTGCTGCTGCACCAGCACAATAAGTGCTGTGCCAGGGCACCTCTGGGGAAAGGGTTTGTAATTAACTGCAACTGCCACAGCTGAGAGGGCACAAAGAAAGCCTTTGTGGGGATTGCAGGAACTCTCCAGCTATCTCATAGTAAAAACCCACTTTTGCTTTCATTTTATGCTAAGTATGTACATTCAGAAAAACATCCCGCTCCATTTTCTGCACTAGAAAATTGTATTAGTGCAAATAATGGGACAGAATGTGAACTCAGGAGGCCATCACAGCTTCTACCATGGTTACAAAACAGTGTTAAGGTGGCTGTTATTGCTGAGATATCCAGGCTTGTATTGAACTTTCTAACATTCAATGTCTATTCAAAAAACAACACAAATCTGTCTGTAAACATTTTGTCTGTGGAAGACATTGTCTCTCTGTGTCCAAACTACTCATTTGATACTGAATTCTAGTATATCCACAGTTGGTAGCAGAATTTATTCTCATCCTCTGCTGATAATTTTTTTCCCCAATACACATGATTACATTTTTTTTTCATGAAAGGGAGGACAGTGAGTAAATACAGCTGAAAGAAGGAATCCAAATCTTTGTCCCAGCAGTGTCTTCTTATAAATATTACACATGAACACAGTATGTATATTTTCTGCTGATTAGTCAAGTACAATACCCAGCAAAGAAACATAGTATGACCTTCACAGAAAGAGCTTTCAGGGTTTTTGCTGTTAACTTGTGTCAATCTTGTACTTGCAAGTTACACCTATTTGAGATGTGACCAGGTTTCTAAAAGTTATGTAAAGCCAAGGAGGGAAATTGCATTTGAATGTTTAGGATTAGTCCCATCATTAATTTGACCCAAACATTCTCTAAAGCAAACATCTGTCTGGATCAGAATCTGTATGGATTCATTCTTTTTGCTGCTGGGAGGTTCCAGGTCACTCAGGCATGTTTGCAAATGTAAATGGGCCCAATTCCAAAGGTTTCTCAAGGTTGATTTACAGAAACTGAGGTTTCCCTGCACCTGAGAGAACTATTAAAGCATAAATATTCATGCTTCTCATTATATTTTTAAGTGCAGAAGTTTACATTCAACTTTCCTGTATGGGAATCTATAGAACACCTGAACCAAAGAGCTTTCTACTGCCTCTAAAATTAATAATGAGAGGCACATTGAAGCACAGATCAAATGAATACTCATCTTTATGAGCAAACGACAGCGGTGAATTTTGAAAAATATAATTTTGAAGTCAGAATTTAGTGCTGTATGTTCTACTTAAAAGATGAACTGACACAGGAAAAAACCCAAAATCTAGGTGGTAGAAGGCTTTCATCATTTTTATGTCCACTAGTAAATTCAGGAAAACTCAAGAAATTATTTTCCCTGCAGATAACATTTTAAAGTATTAGAGGATTTTGTACTGTTTACCCAAATCATTTGGTAGTGCACTTTTCAGTACCTGTAGGTACCCACATAAATCTTATGTACCCATGTTCTCTGTTTAAATCCCAGCACTCAAATGTCAAGATTAAAGGCAGATCTTAAGCACACAAGTAATCTCCTTTACAATGTGGGTATGGAGCTACTAATCTCAAAATTGTAATCAAACATATTCCTAAATCTTCTTAGAAATCAGGTTTAAATACCTCAACCCAAATCTTGAGCAAAGGCTGAAAACCAGAGAGTGTAGGCTTATAACTGTTTTATAGGCTCCAGGTTAACCAGAACCTACATGACCATAAGAGCCCAGTGTTAAATGTGAACTAACATCACTGGTTTATTCTGAGGCCAACTCCTATTATTCTGCTTCTCACATGAAATTTAAAATTATGAAGGCTTCTGCAGCTTTTGCTGCATCCACAGTACTCAGAAACACATTCTGAAGAGGCCTGGGTGTTACTTTGGTCATTGTAAGCCTCTGGAGTTCCTGTTAGGCTCTTAGGCTCCATGGAAAGACTCTCTTTGTCTAGTTCAGATATCTCTAAAAAATTGCCTGAAAGTTGGAATTTATCTCCTTGTCATTTTACATGGAAAAAACTACAAACTTGCTGTTAAATCCATTGTTACTAACTAGATCACTGCAAGCTGCAAAACATCCTCACAAAGAGTCGCTGAGGTTACAGGCAAGGTTAGAGTGAAATCAATTCCAAATAATATGAAAAGGTGCTCTGATTCCTGTGAAACATTTAAGCTGTAAATAAATATAAAATAAATATAAATTAAAGACAGAGCATGTTTAAAGTGTTTAAACAGGTAAATTTCTTCAAAGGTAAAAGCACTTCTGTTCATTTTCACAAAGCTATAGAAAAGGGTCATTGAAAAAATTATAAATAAATTATTGCAGCAGAAGTCAAAGTCCTTGGTCACATTTGGAGGGGAAATAGGCTTAATGTAATTCAAATTAAAAACATAACTTCTCAAAAATAGTACTGGAAAGATCCTCCTCGCATTACCAAATAAATCAGAAGGGTTTTCATAGCTGACAAAAACAGTATTAGGATTTATTTCACTATATTTCAAAACAAATGTAAAGACCTAAACTCTTTTGCCATTTACTGACAATTTTCACTCTAAGGGTAACTAAACCCTGAATTCTAGAATAAACAGGAGCAATGTCCCTAGGCCAAGGTAAGCCCCCTGAGCAGGTTTTCAAACAGAAGCATTTCAGTCTCACAGGAAGGCACTGCTCTGCACTGGCAATAGAACTGCAGTTAATGCAATTAACTTCTTGTGTCACAGGACCTGTTCTCCATATCTTTTTCCCCAGACAAGCTCCTCTCACAATGTTTGTTCAATGACCTGTCATCTTTCAGATCTCTGACGCAAACAACACTGTTCTTTAGCAGGCTGCAAGTTTATCTAAAGAGGGGGGTTTTTAGGGTTTTTTTTTTCAAGTCCGTTCATAAGTAATTCATTTGTACACCCTACACCCCATTTATCAAAGCAATGTGAAATCTTGACAGCTCCCCATAAACTCCAACTGCACTACAAGTAGAGCCCCTGCATTTACTACCAAATCTTTACATGGGGCTCCTGTCTATCCTTCATCAGTAAGACTTTCACTGTGCTACCCAAAGCTCTGTTTCAGCTGCCCATGACAAACCCTTTCTTGCCCAGTCTGCCCTCCCAGCTCCACCTCTCTTGGCCAAGGCTGCTGCTGTGCTCTCCCCTCCGGACTGATCTCTGCAACTCCCTCTTCTCTCTCCTGCAGTGCTCAGCCAAAAGGCAAAAATTAGTTTCTCATGTCTTTTGAGGTGACCACAATACATCCAATATCACATTTTTTGTAAAAGATTACATTTTCTGGTAGTTGCTCAACAAACTCTTAAATTCTAACTGCAAATAATGTCATTGGACATAAAATTCTGGCAATCTTATTTACTTTCTGCAGAGCAATAGGCATGACAAGCTCCTTGACTTACATTAGAAGGACAGCACACATGTGAAAGCAAGTGAACACAGTTGTTTTTCCTGACCTTCAATTCCAATAACAGCTCCTAACACCGAGAGCTTCCTGAGGACAGCTGTTGTTGTTCTGCTGCTTTGTCTCTTCAGGTTTAATGGGTTTTTCATAGAATCCTTGGAAGTAAGGCTTTATTCAAAAAACCCCACAACTTCTCTCATTAAACAAGGGAACTTCTCATCAAAGTCACAGCCTATGTTTACAGTAACTGGGACTTCCTCCCTGATGTAAAGAAAGGCATTAACTACTAAAGCCTGTTTTGTAGATGAATTCCAACAAAAGCAGGAGTGGTTAAAATAGAAAACCTTGTAGTAGCAGCAGTAGTTCACATATCTTTGATAAGCAAATGTCTCGACTACAGACAATAAACACAGCTTTCCTACATGACTTATTTCTTTAAACAAAAGGAAAATGTGACCCAAATGAAACCTGGAACACCAGGAGTCCAAAACACCTTAGACTTGGAACAAAGGCTTGAAAGTCTGTTTCTCTAGTGAGTGCTCTTTTTTAGGGTTTGGAGGCTGGGAGTATTCTCTCTGTGTTCTTCAAAGCTTTTATCTTAAGCTGTGAGGAAAATCTTTCCTATTTGCTTCACCAACTGCAGCTCAGGTGGTTGTATTATCAACATATTTTCCTTTCATATAAGCTTTCAATAAAAATTATCTGTTGAGTTCAGTGAAAATACTGTTTTATAAGCATGCATAATAATAATGTGTGATAAAAATTTAAACAGAAGATATGATAGACTGAATCATGCATGAAGTATGGAATGTAAGATAAAAGCATATTCCTGATTAGCACGGATATTTCTTGCTTTTGGTCGAGTCTAAAAATTCCAATTAAATGCCTTGAGTTACACCAAAAGTTTGAAGGAAACAATTTTCTCTATAGTTCAAATGAAAACAGTTGCAGATTTCTGGTCTAAAACATTTCTGAATAGCTAAAACAAAATACAGAAGTCCTAAAATGCTTTGTATCCAAGGTGAAAACTCAAAACTCTAAATCAGTTGATTTCCCAAATTTGTTCAATACCTGGATTGCATTAAAATCCTTCCAGGAACTGCACAATAAAATCCTGCAGTTTTCTACTCACAAATTTAGTTCCAACCACACTCTGAAGGCAGATTATGCATATGAAAGTGTTATTTAGATTTCTGTTATCTACTACAGCTAAACCTAAGCTGTAACAAATTTATAAGCACTATCCTTTAAAATCCCCATAGTTTTCCTATCCACTGCTCAGCCTTCACAGGATATTCTCTCTAGTTCTTGCAAATTAATATTGCGCATGAATGTGTCTCAGTACCAGCAATTTCTACAAAATTGCATTGGAATTTAGCAAATTTCTTTTTTTGTTTCACAAAGGCAGACAGCATTCCCCCAGTCCCCAGCATCTCATAATCAAGCAGAGAGCTGCTCAAGCTTGCCTTCTCACTCCTTTGTCTTTAGTGCTGCCTTCACATTTAAATTTTGTGCAAAACAAGCACTGCATTTGCTTTGGTGATGAAGGTAAGAGAGCATCCTCGATTAAAAGCTCTAAGTAGCTCCAGGAACCACCACTAAACAGGCAGAGCAGCCCTGTGAGATGTACCTACCCATGATAGGAAATAGAATTTGTAACTCATTAACAGAAATTATTAAGATTAATGTGCATATTTTGGCATATTTGTGAATATAATTACAGAAAGAAGCTATAAAAATCAAGCTAGAAATTAGAATGGATCATTGAACTAAAATGCAGGGGTTTAACAAGTTGCCTGAAATTAGGATTTTGTTAGAATGAACTCATACATAGTAAAAGCTAATCTGTGATTAACATAAAGCCTCCATGGTTACAATACCACCCAACAGTACTCACAGCCCAAGGAATACCTTTATATCACTCACATTTTTTGAGCCACAAAATACATCAGGAAGAGTACCTAAGGCTTTCCTGATTTTTAGTCTGGAACTACTGAGGATTTACAAAAATCAAACCTAATGAAACAAAGCTAGAAAGTGATTGTAGCTTGCAAAACATCATAGGTTGCAGTGGAATTTATCATTTCTGGGAGAGGTTTTTCACGGCAAGTTAGAGAAAGAGTGAAATGATTTCTTATTGTTTACATGCTAAGGGAAACATAATATGCATAATATGCGTAAGATCCATGAGGGGCAAGTCTTGAGAAAAAACAGGTTTGGTAACGGGACTGCAAAATAAAGGTCTGAGGAGTTATTTAAAGTTTCTGCTGCTGTTGGAGGATCAGTATATAAAGAAAAAAGGACTGTTGTCGTACTCAAACCTAAGATGAATCTTACATCACTGGAGCATTAAAAAATATTTACACTAAATACTTGCAATAGTTGATATTAGAATGACAGGCCACAGTTCCACAGCCACCTCCTTTTTAGAGCAAAGGCTTCCCTGCCAGCACAGTCCTTACAGAAATGTCTCCTCCTGTAGATGGGTGCTTTGTCTACAACAGCCATTTCCAGATGCACATCTGCAGAGCCTCAGAAGGTGCTTACATTTATTGCTTACAGGCATTTTGTGAAAAGCTCCTCTGGTTTTCTTCTGAAAGAGATAGGATAAAAATAAAGAGAAGCAACTGGCTTCTAAGCTGGGTAAGCAAGAGCCAACATCTTATGCAAAGAACATGGCTATTGTGTGATGTGAAAGGAAATTACCCGGAGTCAGGGCTGCTCCCCCTTCTGCAGGTTCCAAGGTGTATGAAGAGAATTAAATCAGTGCATCTGGATACAGATAGGAGAGGACAAGAAATGCAGGATGGACAGAGCCAGAATAGCTAGGCACTGTCTGCCAAAAGCAGCTATTGCAAAGGGAGAAGTGGTAATTAGGGACAGCCATAACCTCTCTTCCACCTGGAGAACCATCGAGCGCCCTGGTTACATTTTAGGCACTAATTACAGTAATGAGGCTGCAGCACATCTCCATCACCACTCAGTGGCAGGATGTGTCTGCTTTGCTGCCCTCGGCCCCTCCGGCTCAGCCTCCATCAGTCCCGCTGAGCTCAGGCCAGCGCTGCCTGAGCCGGGGCGAGGCACAGCCGGAGACTGAGCCTCGAGAGGCTTTTAGAGAAACTCTGCTCACGGCGTTGCTGGAACAGAACGGACAAATGTTTCACTCAATTAACTGGTGGGTCGCCCTCATGTAACATTTGAAGTGACCAGCTGTCAAATATTCAAGCTGATCCACCCAGTTTATAACGACTGCAAGTTCCGCTCATTCATTTTGTGTGAGTCTAGATGGAAGCCGAAGTGTCAAACTGATGTGTTGAGACATTAGGGTAGGGGAATGACAGAATCTGCTCTTCATCAGTGAACCTTGATGGTTTCCCCGAAGCAGAATCCCCTTTTAATAAACTAATAGCTGATTCAGCCCTCAACAACTACTATGCCACTCATCCGCAAATATCCTTCATCTTCAAGAGTGGACAGCTTTATTAAGCTGTTGTTCTAGCAGAACAGATGCTACTCATTAACTTTACCCAATTATTAGTCACATTACACTAGAATGCTTTTCATATACTCATATATCCCTCCTCAAAAAACCAAGTAATGACAGCTTTATTATTGACCAGCACAAGATTCCAAAATTTTTTCTCCAAAGTTTTCAAGAAAAAATAAATTGGTTTCATTCGAGATGAAGATCATTATACACATATTTTAGAGGCTGCTTGTCACTTCAGGAGCTGCAGTGTAGACCTCCATTTCTTTCAGAACACACTGGGAAAACTCCAGCTGATACAGAATGCCTGCTGCAAAATTAATCACCAACAGAGAAAAGCTGCTACCGTGCTGTCCCTTCTTTAGAATCCATGCTGACTTCTCAAATTTTCCTTTAAATTCAAGTTTCATAAAAATCTTTATTCCTGTACAGAACATTCTCCAGGGCTATGACCTTATTTATCTGAGGAAACATGGGTCCCTTATACTCTCCAATCACATGTTCTTGATAGCTTAGTCTATTAATTATGCAAAATAGAAATAGAGGTCAGCAGATATCACAGGCTTGGTAAATTCTACCTTATGGGGGCTGCTGACTTAGGTATTCTGCACCCTGTTCAGTACCTAAGAGAAAATAAAATAGTTTGGGGGATTTTTTTTCAAGTCTTCATGTGCACCCAAAAACATTCTTCTGTGCCATCTCCGTTGCTCTTCCTTGAACTGAACTTGTTACAGATCATTATATAGAGAAGAGAATGAAGAATATTATACTTTGATATGGAGTAAAAAATTGCAGATAATTTTAAGTAGACAGTATCACTCTTCTTCACACTTTAAGTGATGGGACTCAAAAGAAGGCTACCATCAGAGGGAAAAAAAGGGTAAGAACAAATGCTCACAAGCTCATTGTAATGATGACAGGATATAGAACAATAAACTGTTAGCAACAATGGTTGTATTTGAAAGTTATAGACTTCCTGACTCAGCACTGGGTCTTTGGAATTTAACACAATAATAATTATCTGGGACATCCACAGAAACCTTTTGAAATAAAAAGAAAAGCAGAAAGAAAAAGAAAAGCAGAAAAAGAAAAACAGAAAGCTGTGGGGGAGCCTGAGGGGCAGAGCCATGCCAAAATAAAGGGTAAAATGCACTTCACAGGCAGAACGGCTGGAATGGACATTGGTACCTGCTCCGGGCTTCAACAGGGGAAAAAAACATGGTAACATGGGTGAGCTATAAAACCCTAATGAATTAGGAGACAAGGGTAGAAGGTGGTAAGTCAACAGCATCACAAATCTCTTTCAGAAAGCAGAAGATCCAACTCTTCCTGTCCTGAATGATGCCTGCCAGCAGAGCCTCTTTGGGCATCTCATCCAAAGCAGGGAGCATACTAATGCTCAGCTTAGGAGATCATTAAATCCCAGCTATTTATTGGCTGGCACATCCAAAAAGCAAGTGTTTTACATCCAAATTATGCATTTTCTGCTCATAGATTCTCTTTTTCCAGATGCACTCAGCTCTGCCAAAAAATTACCCAAAAAGGGAGGGTAACAAGACCAAATTTCCTAAAGAATTAAGGAGATTAAAGCATGCAAATTTTTAAATACATTTAAATCCTCATTGAACTAGCAACTATTAGGAAATTAGTTTTTTAGTACCCACAACATCCCTAGTATAATTCTTACACATCTAACATGGAAAAATTGTCCATAAAGCCACTCTTTTTCAGAAACCAACAATAAGGCCACTACAGGATTGTAAAAGAAATACATGACCAGCTCTGGCCATGAATACTGCTGAATCCCACAGACACTGAGAATTTCCCTTTTATGCCTGGTTTCAGAGGGAGTAAAAGAAATACACAAATTAAATACAGGGACATGAAGAGGTACAGGGTCTCAAACCACTATGAATTTGTATTACAGCATTGCCTTGACAACTAAAGAGTACACTAGAGTAGAGGAAGAAATTTCTTGCTTTTCTTTCTCCTTCCTAAGGGAAGAGCTGAGTTTCAGGGATCTGGCCCTACCTGGATGAGAACAATATTGCAAGAAGTAGAAAATTTTCTAGAAAGTTTTTACATTTCACAATTAAATTACAACCAACTGTTGCCATCTGGCAACTTTGCACAGCACTCATACAAAAGTTTTAGATGAGGGCTGAGAACAAGTTTGGAAAACATTAAGGTGATTTTTTCCTTCTTTAGTCTAAAATACTGCATTATACATTCATTTAGGACTGGACATTTATCAGTTAGCTAAGGATTTTCAGTTGTTTTTCTTTAAGCTTTTTATTCTTTAAATCTGCAAGAGGTTGTAGATAGAATCATCTGTTATGGCCCAACATTTAGAAAAGACCTTGCCTTGAGGCGAAAATGGATTAAACATAATGGAACTTTGGCAGAAATTCCAACCCTTATGGTCTCCTATGGACCTGACTTATATTTACATTTATATTCACTGGGAGAGCCAGTGTTTGCTCAAGTCATAAATATGTAAGGCCAGTTTTCCCCAGGTTCTTTTACACGTAACCAGCTCACTACAGGTCTACGTGTTACCATACTTTTGCAAAGTAAGAGTTGGCTCTGCACACTTTTTTATCCTGTACGATTATTTCTTCTTTATGTTTTTTTTTTATGCCCAGTCAGTGATGTATAGGATTTCTTCACTGATAAGCTGAAACAAATCAACTGCTGTAATACTGCTGCCATACAGCAAATCAATGTGCAGCAAGGCTTTCTGTGTATTATCCACTTTGTGGCTGACACAAGTGTGCAAGTGGTCATGAAGTGGTCTGAGGACTAGAACAGGGGTCAGGAGAGATATATGAGGCAGGTTATTTCCACACTAGAAGCAAGAAAGTAATAAAGATACAGAAATAGCACGGTAAATAAAGATACAGAAATATCACTGAAGTACCTTGCAGTGACGTTACAATGAGAACTCTGAGGTCACCAATCTGTCACTAAAACCAAATCTCACAACTGAATCAACTTTTGTAACACACAGAATTACTGATCCTTCTACAATGTGAACCAATTATCCAATACCACCAGCCCAAGCTCTTCCATCAGGCCAGAAGAAAGCAGCCCCTTACCAGGCATGGCAGAAACCGCAGGTCCCTGAAGGGGAGTACATGTAGGATGTACACGGAGAAATGAGACAAGGTTCTCTGCTTCACCTGCACTCTACACCTCGTCTTACTATTCTGTTCAGGGTGGATATCTTCTGGCTTTTACTGAGACAAGATTTAACAGACCATCATTAGTCTGGAGCTCTTCTTGAGGATCTTGAAGCACCAGTGTGAGTTTACTGGAAAAGGTTTACAAGTACAGGCATAATTTAGTTCAGCTCTTTAGTATATTCAAAAGCATACCATTAGAACAGCTGAATAGCAGAGATCCTGCTTTTAAGAAAAAATTGGTCTTGCTTTTTGGAAGTTATTTCCATATTAAACTCCTTTTCCACTTTTTAATTTTAGTTTGTTTAGTTTTAGCTTTCATTATATATTTTCATTTCTTAAGAACACTTCATTATACTCTCAGCCATTTTCTAAACCTCATCTTGATTAACATTAAAAGAGCAAAATACTGTGTAGCATCCTTGGCAGGAAGGAAGAGGGAAGTTTGAACTTCAGAGAGTTCTATTCCTCATAGATGAAGTACTCAGTCCTGCTCAATGTGCTAAGTCTGAAGTCTGAGTTATACACACCCTTTTTCATTTTAAAATTTATTTTCTCATTTACATTTAAAAATATGAAAAGGCAAAAACCATTGTAATGGCAAAGGAAGAGAAGTTAGGAGCCATTTCCCTGCCAAGCAAGCAGCAACAACCATTGACATGCAAAGAGGTATCACAGGGTATTGTGTGGACAGAAATGTCTTCTAGAACCCTAAAATAATATTTTCCATTTAAGAAGAGACAAAACACTTCAGTGCAAATCCAAACCATTTTTCTTTCCTTGCAGCAGCAACCCAGTAACAGTAGTATGTTTTATGTGCCAGCAACAGATATTTTACTTCATTTTTTCAGTTCAGACGTTACTCTAACAGAAAAGATGGTTACCCAGCTTTGGGCCATGATGTGTGTTTGAGTAATTTTTCTTCTGATATTTTCACAGTTCAGAGTGGAGAATGCGAGCTTAGCCAAGAGATAAGTAGAAATACTTTCTACATTTGTATCAGTAAAAAAACACTGACAAAGTTTCCATGGGTAGATGGTTCTTCCTGGACAGTTTATCAAGGAAAAGGGATTTCAAAATACAGTCTCATCATATTTGGTCAAGCTTTCTTAAATACAGTGTGAGGTTTCCATTAGCATCTAGCACTGCTTCTAGCGAAGTGTTTCACCAATATTTCCCTGTTTTATTGCTGCTAAGTGAGCTAAGATTCTCTAAATTATTTCCTCAGTTTAGCCTCTAAATTAGAGCCTGTTGTTGCAGGCTGTCTTACTGTGACATGAATTTCAAATTGAATGTTTCATATTATTTCCCTATCTCACACTGTTAGAAAGAAACACGCAGCTGTAGATAGCATCAGCTTTTACTAACCAGCAAGGGAGGCAGCAAACTGGATTATCAATATACTCATTCTTTCCTGCTTCACTGTGCACCAACAGTCAAAGCACGTGGCCCTGAAGAGCCTGCAGTTACCTCAGCTTCCAAGCAAGAACTGCTTTATTTCCTCACTCCAGTATTAATTCATTTTCAGGAATCTTTTCTCCTGTCAAATACTGCAGAGCAGACACATTTAAACTCTGGAAAATGCTGCTTATTCTTTGTAGTTCCCCACCTGTGAAACACAAATGGCTGTCCCACAAAGGCACCTAGAGAGCATCAACACACTTGTGCTCGGTGCTTACACTCGGCCAGTTGTCATGTTTGTTTCAAATAATATACTGGATACCCACTAAGGATTAAATATTAACACTAATATCCTAGTCCTTGACTGGATAAATCTGTTTCAGTCAGAGGAGGAAAGTTCAAGAAGTGAGACAGCAGCAAGTGCATCAGAATCAGAGCACAAATTCCTGAAGCACTTCAGTGTTTTGGAAGTTCCTCTGCATGTATCCAGGTGTGTCTTCCCCAAAAGATTCACACATAACTTCATTTGCTTGAATTTCAACAGAAAATCTACAAATCATTTTCATGCTGTTGAAATTTATCAGTGGTATAAATTTGAAAATGAAATTTGTCTGGTTCATACTGCTCTCTGCACTTTTATTGTCTCTATCAGACTGAATAAGCATTCATAGCACTCTTCAAATTATATCCTATGCATGAAGCTGTTCTATCAAAAGTAAACATAGTTAAACAAACAGCAAGCTAAAACCAGATGAAACTGATAAATCATTTTCTAAATTGCAGCAGTGCCTGAATTTGAGGGGAGGAAAAACCTCCAAAACAATCTGCTGCAAAATATCCCAGCTGACCAGTAAATTGGACATAATTTTTTGTGCATTAGAGAAAATTATCAGAATGTTCTGCAGGTAACATAACATTGCAGTGGGATAAGCCACTCTGGCAGGGGTGTTGTGACAACATCCCAGCCACTCACAGTTATGTAAAGCTAATTTAACAGGAGCCAAAGCTGTATATCATCTTGGACAATATTCACCTGATAAAAAGGGGAAGGTACAGCAGGGCTTGGCCCCTAAATCTGAATGCTGTAAATTCTAGTCCCTCTGATTTCAATAACATTGGACAAGAAATCTAAAATAAAGCTTTTCTAACCACTCCACAGGAGATTGAGACTTCTGTCTGGCACTGAATTATGGTAACACTTCTTGTGAAATTCTGAGCTTTTCACTTAAAAATTTGGGAATTTTGACTGAACATAAATATCAGAAATTCCTGACTAGGCTACCTAAAATGCTATGCATGTCTTCTACTCAGTGTAACCTCATTTAACACAAATGGTCTGTTTAAATTCTTGTGCATAGTATAGCACCTCATGAGATCCTGATAAGATATGGAGGAAAAGTCTAAATGTATGTTTAAGGTATTTACAGATTAATATTTTTTTTTACTCATACTAGTACTATTATACATACACTAGTTCTCATTTTTGATTTCTGAAGAAGAAAACTTAAACCAGTATAAAAGTAATTATTTGTTTTAAATTATGGCTATAGAGCAACATTAAATTTTCTTGAATTTACATTCCCCCTTCAACACCTAAAATGCTGCCTGGAATGAAGCTTGCAGGTCTGTTGGTTAATGAGTTTAATAAACTGTGTCCCTAAAGACCATGAACATTATGATGATAACAAAAGTTATGTACTGGCTGGGAAGCTGGAACGAGATGATACTAAAAGGTCCCTTCCCAACCAAACCATTCTGTGATTCTGTGGAACCCACTGGAAAATGAAAAGACCATCAAATCATGAGAGTTTTTCTTGCAGTAATCAGAAATATGCAGAAATTGAAAAACAATGTAAAAGTCCATCAAAAGGACACCATAAATGATGACAAACACAGTTTCCACACTCTCTAATTAAGCATAACACTGATGGCAAAAGATGATGTAAGCAAAATAACATCTTAAATATTTTCCATTTCAAAGTTCATCTAAGAAGTCAAGTAATTAAGAATAGAGTAACTGATTTCAGAAATGAAAATACAACACTGATTTAGTCCACAAGAGGTGGTTGGTATCTGAACATCTGGTATTTGCCTAATACAAATAGAGACTAAACAAGACAGCTGCATAAAACTTCAGCTACCGCATTAAGAATCAAAAAACTCCCACAGATGCTTTTTAATAAGGAAGAATGGAAGAAAGCACAGTAGTATTGCTGGGGAATTTCTCTAACTGTTTCTTTAATTTATACATTTGACAAGTTAGCAAAAGAGAGTAATCTATGATGCAAGATTACTGTGTTACTGGAAGTTACACAAAAAAAAAGCAATTTCTTGTCCTTCTCCCCTCAAATAAAAATTTTGCATCCTGTATGCATTATTTAGTCTCTTAAGCCTTCAAGCCACTGCTTTGTGCAGCAAGCTCATAAATCATCTCTTCCCCATCACCCAGCTATGCTCAGAAAAGCACAAAAAATAGCCCTTTTATACAATATCTCTATGTGACCACAATTATTTTACCATATAAACATATTTCGTCTGCAGACTAATATAAGTTGAATTTTATATAGTAGTAGACTAGATCATCAGCAAATAAATGTTTGTATCTGAAGCCAATAGAGCTATTTCCTGATGAAAATTTATTCATGAGACAAGGCAAATAAAACCAGACCGTCCCAAAGCACATGGTACCACTTTGGCAAAGTCATGACTTTTATTTTCTAGTCTCCTAAGAATAAATAGATTTTAAAAGGGTCAGGACCAGCCTCGGGTTCAGCCTGTCACAGACAATTACAAGACACCCTGCATAATCTCAAGAAAATTTTTCCTATCCTTCTTTATTTCACCTGTTGTTATCATTGATAAAAGATGACAACATTTGTTATGGTTAACTTTCCAGTCTGAAGCAATTACATTTTCTTTTGTCTGCAATGTGTTCTAGGAAATAGTAATCACTTTCATTCACATCAGACTTTCTGGAGGAGGGCTGATCCTTCTGATGACAGAGCACCACCAAACATAGCAGTTTGTGACTGAAAGTGCCAATGGAAAAATAATTACACATTGCTGAGGAGAAAAAATTCAGTAAACAATCTACCTCCCAATGGCCCTCAGCTGGGTGTTTAAAAAGGACACTGAAGATTACACAGCAAATTGCACTTCATCACAGAAATGTAGAATGCTTTGGGCAGATGGGCATCATCTAATCATTATTATTTATAGAGGTGTCCAAATCCAGCTATCAGAAGGGGTGGCACAAGTAGCATATTATTGATGAAAATGGCTTTCCTCACCTCAAAGGCCACAAAGGCTTTACTCTCACTCAACTGCTCTTTAAAGAACATAAGAACTGTTCCTATGTGCATCACTAATTATCATGTACTGGGCATTTCTCATTTAGAATTGCATGCAGCTGGACACGTGGTATAAAATCCATATTGCACCAGCAAGTGATAGTACTTAGGCATTAACTGCTCACTGTGACACTTATATAAACGAGTGAAATGTGTGAGGAAAACCAGACATGAGGACAGAGACCAAAGAACACCCTGACTCTGTTAGTGCCGCTAATGCTGAAGAGAAGGGACAACTGGTGCAATAAACCTCTGCTCAAAAAAATATCACACACCAGAATGCACTTGCTGAGCTCCAATTCACAGTGAAAAAGAACCTTGGGAAAGACAAAAGCTTGCTAAAGGAATGCAGAAATCAGCACACATTGATCTAAGGCAGGGCAAGTGTTAAGAAATAGATTATTAAAACTACAGGATGCTTAGAGGAAGGTATTTGCCATTTTATGGTAGAAAAAGAAACAAGACTGTACTATTCAAAACTCTTACTGCAAACCTCAGCTCCTAAACATTGTTGGTACAAATGTAAAATGAGAAGGGTAAAGTAGTAACACAAGGCTCACTTTTGCTTTTCAATAAAAAATTGAATTACCAGGAAAGGGAATTACCATCAACTATTTAGAGACTATCATAGAACCAGAGCAGTGCTACAATACTAAAGACTATAAGAAAATAAACTTACTGCCCTTACCACTGCATTTCTATTCATACTTTCTTTTAAAATTTCAAAATAAGGATTTTGACATGGATATCAAATATTGTTATCTACTGTGGCATATGACAGAGCTTTTCATTTAGGCTGAGTTGTTTGAGTTTGATGTGTTTTTTAAAACTTCCCTTGCCTAATTTTATCTGAGTTGAATAAACATAGATGAACTTTAATACAAAGGCAAAGGACACATCTCATCTGGTGTGACAAGCTGAACCCCCTCCAGGGTGTCCATCTACTGAGGAAGTCATATTCTATCTTTTCCAATCCAATTGTGAGAAGTGACAACACTCCCCAGAAGACATTAGTGCACTTGAGCAGACTGTTGGTCTTGCCATGCCAAAATCTGGTCAAATGACTTTTCCTCCTGGTTTACATGAGCCAAGACAACATAAGCAGGTCCTGAAACTCCACTTTCACAGGGTGAGAGTCTGCCTGCTGTGCTAAGAGATTACCTGACTGTTCACTGTTTTTATATATATCTTAATATCTCCAAATAGAAGTAAACACGCTCATGCAGGAGCGTGCTCATCCAACACAGTGAACCCAGATACTATAGTTTTACAATGAATATTGCTATGATTTCTTTCATCCTTCAAGATCAGTCATCAGATGTTAATGTTGGATTTCTTTTTTCTGAGAAGCAGCAGCTTGCAAAATAACCAAGTTCCCTGTCTTCATGACCTCCAGAAAAAGAGATGCCAAAATCAGGGCCATTGTGAAGTCTGTTTGGTACTACACAGATGTAAAAAACCCAACAAATAAAACCCAAACAAACAAAGAAAGAACTAGAAATAAAACCAACAATGAAAAAAACCAGCCAACAAATGGTTAGGAGCACTTCTGTGTTTCATTTTGTGCTGTGTGTTTGTGGACACTGAGCCGTGCAATGCCCCGATCCATTCCCATGGACAGGAATAAGTTCATAGGCAGAGGTGGGACAAGCTCTCCTCCTGTGGCTGCAGAGCCTGCAGGAAGGCACTGCCCACCAGCCAAGGTGCTCCCCTGGTGATCAGGACAGGCCATGCGTTTGGTGAACTGCTTTCTGTCTTTCCATGACACCTGTAGAATCTCTTGGTTTTGATCAAGTTCTATTTTATTCCCCTCTCAGAAAAGGTTAGCATCCTACAGGGCATCTTCCTGCGCAAATCTCTTCTGCTATCTATATTGCTGCATGCATGTACCTACATGTATATTAAATGGGATTCATTTTTTACAGTGCTGCTGTTAATGGAGCCTGAGACAATAGACAGAATTTCCTATACGTTTTGGTTTCATCCTTAGTGTATTCTGTCATTCTCAGCTCCACGTTTCTTCACCATGACTAGAACTGTCAGATGCTGCTGAAGAAATCAGCACAGATGCATTGAATCATGTGAGTCTGGAAAAGCTCTCTTCCTTTCAGAAAGGGGCTTCCTATAGATAGTATAGAACAAACTTAAGTTTAACGTTGTAGTGGCATTAAAATATGTAATTACAAAAATACAAACTGAAATTCAAGCATCACTTCTATTTAAGGATCAAGTATTTTCTCAGCAGGAAAAAAACAGAATTATTTATACACTCTATAGTCTTTTTAAATCTTCTTCCTTGATTAAATACTGTTTTATCTAGAATTTTGGAAACCAAAGCAAAATATCCTCCTTTGCTAGACTGGAGACTGTCTTGTTAAATAGCATAACTATATTACCAGAATGCCTGCTGATACATGATTCAGAGCATACATTTCAAAATCACCAGCCTTGCTTTCATTTATTATCCTGACAGCTTTGCTGCTAACAAAAGACAAGTATGCAGCTTAAAACCAGACTGTTCCCCTGCATTAACATGGTCAAATAACAGCCCTTACTGGTAGACTGACTATACAAGCGCTCACTGCACAGTCACACAGAACACAGAGCAATTAAAGCAGTGAGTTTCTCTTTTTGCAAAGGTAGCGGGACAATGAGGCAAGTAGAATGAGCTTTCTAAAAATGACCTCACAGTGGTATTTCTCCTCACAGACCACTATTTGGATTATTGATTTTTCCAAAAGTTACCAGCTGGTGGTCACCTTGACTAAATGTCAGACTCCTTAAAATGTCATTTACAAAGGGGCCTGGCTTTCAATTATGTGTGCAGATGAACAAAAGGTTCATGGAATCATCTGAAGTAAATCATGACCCTAACTCATCTCTGACTGGTGTGATTATATCAATCCAGTGGGTTTTAGCATTAGGACAATAGACAGGAGTTCATATTTGCCTTACGTGTCTAATGTAAAGGTTCCTTATGGGTGAAGCCGAGATTTAAAGCTCAGAGAGAACCAGAACTCAGCAGAGAAGCAGCAAGGCTCAGATATCTGTCCCAGTTCTAGCACCAACAAGCGTCCCTCAGTATCCAGGAGGAGTCAGTCCCTATCCTTCCCACCTGACCCAGCTGGACTTCCATCTTCCCTTCAGCCAAATAAATTTCTGTCTCCTGCTGTTCCCTGAAACCTGTGCCTGAGAGCTCTTCTGCTCTTGGGAACTGCACAATACTGCTGCAGGATGGTCACATTAGCATTTCTGCAATATTTCCAAAATCTGAGAAACCCTAAAAAAAATAGTATTTGTCTTGCTTCATTACTTGATTAGTATTAGTAAGGCAAATTTCTCTCACAAGTTTGCATAACTGCTTAGAAAACAGCTGTCTGCAACCTAATTTTCTGGGAGAGTGAGAATCCTATAAATACTTATTATTTTCAGTAAAACAAAGAACAAATCATTATTTATTCTAAAGCACTGAACACTGACAATTTTCTCAGCTACTTTTGGCTTAGCACATCGCAGACAACTTGCAAGACTCCAGTTAGAAAGATCTGGGGCCAGAGTATGATCACTTCAGAGGTGTAAAGGGGTCTGAAATGATCCTGCATGGCAGGTGGGAGTCCTCCAGTCAGACCCTGTGGGAGCAGACAGCATCCAGCACAGGGGTGATTCACCAGAATGCCAGCTCTGAGAAAGCCTTGAGCTGAGGGGAACACAGCCACCTCCACGCTGCACAACTTGGCATAGTCCTAGGACCGCTCAAAATAATGATAGAACACCAATATTTTGAGTAAAGAACTTTGAGCATAGAGCCTAGAACAGGCTTACAATCTAAAATATTCGCTTTCCCTGAGCTTTTTGGTGACTGGACTATTAACAGATTACTGCTATCAGACACATTTTAATTCCTATATGTTGTGTCCAAATATTTGACTCTCATAAACTCTTTCCAAAGCTAGCAATTTACAAAAATTACTCTGAAAACCAAAAAATTTACCTGCTTTGCTTTTGCTACACAGTCACCTGCTGCTGCACAATCACCTTCTGATCTAAGTCCTTGCTGACATGCCCTTCCTGGTGTAGGAAGAAGTCTATTCCCGATTTACCCTTTAAAGGTTTACCTTGGTATCTCCTGGAATTTCCAGGGTCATTAAAAACAGCTTGGCTAATGCTTTATCTGGTGCTCATTAAATTTTTGCATATATTCCATTATAGAGTACAGACACATATGCAGTTTTTATAGGTTCCTTTCACCTGGTAAAGTTGCAAGGAGGAAGAGCAAAGGATGTTTTCTCACTATATAGTTTCAGATTGACCTCCAATTTTCTAGGAAAATCCCAGCGAAAATAGAGTGAAAGCATAGGCAATGCTTTGTACTGGAACTTTTTTCATCCACTGGCCTATTACTTTATTTCATTGCTTGGCCCTTGAGGAAACACTTCCCTTGTAGCTTTTTTGTTATTATTATTCTTTTTTTTAATGTAAATAAAACCTTATTTCCCTTTATTTGAGGGTGGCTCAGATAACCATCCAAAGTTACAAATGCAGCATTACAGGGCTTTTTGTCTGGGGCTTTTTTTGTGGTTTGAGAATTTCTGCAGCTGTGTCACATTCAAAACTCAGTTGTTTGTTCGGCCCCAATGAAAGACAATTTAAAATAGATGACTCTCAAATTTGGATTCATTTAAATTCTATACAGAATGTAGTTCAACAAGATTGCAGTTCTTTTTTGGTACACTTTTCAAAGCTATTCTAGTAACAGAGTTTACTCAATAAGAAGCAATAACTTTACACAATTATTAGGGAAAACAAATATCAGATAAAACTTGCTTTTGAAAATTGTCTCCATATAATCAGGAAATAAATTTCAAATTCTTTCTATGTATACAAATAATTTTGAACTGTGACATCGTGTAGTTCGAAGAACCATGTCAAACAGGAAAAACACCCTAGTAGGAGGCATTCCTGACAGAAAAAAATTTTTTTAGTTCTTAAAAGTTTTTAAAAAAATATATTTCAGAAAAGACTGATATAGAGATCCAAGCACAGAAAGGCCAGCTCTCAATGAGTACATTATTTCACCAGTTCTAAAGCTTTGTTAGTCCAACACAATCCTAAGAGTGATGTTTATTAGTTGATTACAGACATTCTCTGAAAATATCTCAGGTCCAAACAGCTTCTATCCACCATCCAAACCAATACTAAATCTAATTCAAGTAACCTCTAGGCAAGAGTTTCTTACTTAATTTGTGCAGATATATTGGAAATTATTAGAAGCCACAGCTTCTGATATATAGAGATAGGCCTGAAATAGTTCGCTTTACTCAGGCCCTTGCCCTTGAAGCACTCCTCTCACAAAAAAAAAAACCAAAACAAAACAACAAAATCAAGACAACATTACAATCTGAAAAAAAAAAAAAAAAAAAAAAGAAAAATCACACACTTTTTGTTTTAAATAGAGAGGAACCATTTTCCAGCTTGCTCTTGCTACAGGGCTTTTTGACAAAGCCCTTCTGACAATGTATCAGAACTCAAGATCCGTGGCGCCACTCCAGAGAGCCTGTGTTTAACACCACACCTATCATGGCTACGAGGATATAATTTTCCAAGCAATTGCGTTGCCACAATGTTACTGTGGTTTGTGTTTTAGAAAGGATTATAGACTTCTAAGAGAACACAGGGAGAACACAATTGACCTGGTTGCTATCTGAAGACTGCAGAGGGGTTAGCTGGCCAGGAAGCCCTGGTGAGAAACATTTCTAGGAAGCTGACCTGCTCTGTCTTACCAGTTTGAGGCTTACAGTGGAGAGAACCATTAGAAAGCTTCTTTTCTTCCCTAGTTCCTTACAAATGCTTTTATGTTCAATTACAGACTCAGAATTACACAATTCATGTTCCAGCACCAGTTCATCAATTGGAAAATAACCACAAGCTACAGGGTGTTATAGTATGGCTGAAAAAGTCCTGGAAAACTGATTGTAAAAGAGTTCATGAGCTGTAAACATCCCAGGGGTTCCAAGACACCCTGAATCTGAAACTTTCTAAACAGATTAAAAAACTTAAAGCTGTCTGCTCTCTTTTCCCCATCCGCCACCCTTCTGTTCTTGAAAACCAAATCATGTACTTGCCATTAGTGATAAAAAAATACCGCAGAATATTTGATCAGATCCCAACTCAAAACTCACTGCAGTCATTGGAAATTTTCCTGCTGCCTTCTGTAGGTACAAAATTAAGAGACAATGCCAAATGCTGAGTTTCAGCATGACAGGAACCTCCAGCCAGCAACACATAGAGAAAAAACACACTATGAAAGGCTAAACCCATCCAGGAAATTACTTCTTGGGTAATTATCTTTACTTTTATGCAGAAGGGGGCTGTCAGCATCTGATCACTGTAGTCAGTTCAAGCTCATTTACAGGTGCTAATCAGAGCAGATTCAATCTCACCTTTTATAGCTTATTAAATCTTTGAAGGCTTCTTTATAAAAAGTGCTTCCTTGCAAAGAACTCAGTACATTCAATTCCAGTTCATTCAGTAGAAACTGAATGGGTTTAGCAACCTTCAGGAGTCAGTAGTTTCTCAGATTTTAAAGCCAGAATAGACCCTTGTGACCACTTAGTCAGGCCTTCTGCATGCAATTTCACTGCAGTCCTGAGAGAAGCACCTAGAATGCAGGCAATTACTGACAGAATGAGAAGCAGCTGCCCAAGGCAAGCAGCTGGGTGGATTTTTGGTTATATTTTTTTCCAAAAGTTTGCTACCTAGAAAATATTTTCAGTAATGCTGCAGGGGAGGAGGGTGTGCGTGTGCGTGTGAGGTTTTTGGGGTTTTTTACACACTAATTGCTCGTGACAGAAGTACAAATAAAATGCAATAACACTTAGCTGATTTATGGACAACGACTGCTTAACTGAAGGCTTATGATGAAGATCTGAAATTTACCTTGCATTCCTTGGGGGTCACTAATGAAGTTGAGGTTAGGGTGTTTTTTAGCTGTGATGTAAAACCAGTTAGGAGCAGCCACACAGAATAATGGTAGAGAAGGATCAGCAAGCTGGTTT
This sequence comes from Motacilla alba alba, assembly GCF_015832195.1. Classification (NCBI taxonomy): domain Eukaryota; kingdom Metazoa; phylum Chordata; class Aves; order Passeriformes; family Motacillidae; genus Motacilla; species Motacilla alba. The sequence goes on from NC_052023.1 coordinate 22,804,701, forward strand.
AACTGCATTTAAACTGCCGCTGGATAACTCCTAAAATTTTTGAATGCACTAATCAATATTAAGTACCTTGTCTGGAGGAAGCTACTCAATTCAGAACCTACCAATCAATTCACTATCAAAGCAGTTTGATTTATTAGCAGCACAATCAGCAGCGCAGGCAGGAAATGTCCAGAATCAATATCAGCAATCACACACATAAACCTCAGCTTCACAAGGTATTAACACACACCTACTAATTTTCTAAGCACTCTTCAAGAACTAATCCCCAAAAGCTGTGATGCCCTCAAGTTATAAGCAGTTATGGGGCATTCCCCCACTCTTGCAGAGGTGCAGGTTCCCTATTGCCACACATTCCAGGGAGCTGTGGTTGCTGCAGCTTTGCTGCTGCTGCTCCCTACAACCCCCAATCCCCAGGCCGGTGAGAAAGCCAAAAAAACAAAGATTAAAGACTCCCAGTAAGAACCTCTTAGCAAGTCTTTACACACACCAAGGACAGCAATCTCCCACTGATTTTGCATTCCAGCAAATACACCAATGAAAGAAAGTCATAGGAATAATTTGAGATTATTATTATTATTATTATTACTGGAACATAACTATATGTATAAAATATTCAGATAATATAATAAGACAATATTTCATTCACCAGTGGCATTTTCAAATTAAAATGAGTATTTCTGGAAATAGAAGAGTTGTTGTAAGGTATCAGGCTAAGTTAGATTCTGTCAATGTAGAGAGAGCACTAAAGAAAAAGAAACTGAATGATAAATACCATAATAACATGAGCTCTGTATTTGTTGAAATGGCAGTGAATCAAACTAATCAGATTTTTCCAATGACCTTTCCAAATAGATGCATAAAACTTCTGAGGCACAAAAATGGGTATTGTTCATCACATCATCTTACAATGTTATATACGGCAGTACTGTAAGCTGGCAAGCACTAATAATAACTAAGTTTTTGGGTCTTTTATCTTGTTCATATTCCCAATGGAATGACCGCCTGTTATCTGATATAAACACACTCTCTTAGTACCAGTACAAACAGAGGAAGAATTTTCTCAATGTCTACAAATTTGGCAGAATTCCTTCATCATTACCCTCCTAAACTACTGAAGCTCTCTTTGTTACTGTGAGAAAAGTGAAAACTATTGTCATTTTTAGGTAGTACAGAATAGTTTTAATATTTAAACTTAAAAGAGCTGTGTAATTACCAATGCCAGTGAATCAGGCTCTACCACAGCAAGATATTTTCATTCATTTTATAGAAGAAAATTTGCAGAGGCACCACAACTGAATTTTATGCAATTTCTGACAATAAAATGTGTTTGGGTTATTGCTGTATGAATAAACCATTTCCCAGAGAAAGCAATATAGTTTCTAAAACATATTGCACAAACTCACCAGCTAACACCCCAGAGGAAAACCATCATTAAAAAAGCAATTTGGTAAGTCTGATTCTAAGAATTCTACCAGAAGTGCATCATCCAAACAGAATTACTGAAGTCAGTTCTATGATGCGAAGATTGAAATAAAAGCAAAAATCAATACCAAAATAAACACAGGAAAAAAGAAAAGAGGTACTGAAGAAATAAATCTGGCAACACTAATACTTCACAGAGAGCATGCTGTATTTCTATGTATTTGTATTTTACATTGCATACATTAAAACATAGATGTTTTTATTAGTCTGAAAAGGCAGCTGAGTGTTTCATTGCCACCAATGCGTTCAGGTCAATGTGCATGAGTAGAGAGAACAGATCTGGATATGGCAGAGCTCTTTGCCCCAGGGGGCACTGGCAGCCCACCCATTTCTGAAACAGGGAATCTGTGCTTCCTTTTGTATACGACAGCTACCCCAAAGTTTCACTGCTTTTTCACATGATAGGGAACCTATTTTTCCCAAAACACTCAAGTGACCAGGAGAACTGTTCTTTGTGGCCCCAAATGTTATACCTTACAGTAAAGCACAACCATTTAATTTCAAGATCCATGGAATTTTCTGGATATTGTGTGGAGGTCTGGTTCCTGTTCAGATGAGATCAGCTTTCTTACAAGATAAAATACCTAAAAAGTCAGATTTTAAATCATCCTTTCTACCTTCTAATCGTGTGTGCATATAATCTTAGTAATATAATTTAACAGAATGACCTTGGGAATGATAGAAAACTCATGATTAAGATCACAATTAGAGACTAGCATATCCAATATTTATCTTTTTATTAAGTACATAATAAATACAGTCTTTTAAGGCTTCACAGGAGGAGCTCTGGTTTAGACAATGCTTTTAGTTCCAGAATTTAATTAAAGATTTAAAACTCATTCTATTTTGTAAGAAAGACTGATACAAAGACTGTACAAATACATCTGGAGGTGTTCTGAGTGCCTTTAACGAGTTTTATGCTCAAGAATCCAAATGAAAATAAACCACAGGTTTAAAAAGCAACTGTTTCTTTCAGATTCTTATAGCACCACAAAAGAAATTTGAGTCCACCCAAATATCCAGGCAAGTCCCATAGCGGCTGAAAGAAGAGTTTAAGCAATTCCTGCACTCTTCTATACTCAGATTTTCACAAATACATGATACAAATTTGATACATTTGATACATGATTTTTCGCAAATACATGATACAAATTTGAAATTCACATTTTCAAACTAACTTTTATAGTACTGCAAGGTTAAAAACCTGTTTAAAGTTACTGCTAGTGTTTGTATCCTCCCTTGGTAGGCAATCCCCTGGCTTTGGAGTGCAAGGGCACAATTATCTTTTCATATTCCCCATCTTCAAAGCTATGCAACCAGACACCTGAGCACCAAGTCTGAAATCTTTATTTGCTAATAATACTTGAAAGGAGAATTTCTGATTAATTCTGTAAGTATCATTCTTTCACTTCCTTGATATAATCACTTACAAATTAATTATAGGAATAGAACTGAATTAGAAATTAAACCTAGACTGGCTATTATTTCTCTTGACTCGCTCAACTACATCTTATTCCTCAACAGCCTGTGTTGTGCATAACACACACAAGTGCTTCCTTTACTTGTCATTTTCCAGAAAAGCAAGTTAGGTATCAAGGCACAAACCAAATATCTAACATACATGGATAACTTTTGGAGATTACAAGTCTACAGATTCCACAGAAATTTGAATTTATTACAGATTTTCATGCAGAAAAAGAAGAATTAGCCATCTGAGAGCTGGAGATCATTTTGATCATTTTATGTCTGCTCCCCATGCCTGTGCTCAAGAGGCATTTTGTACTCATTTATACAGGAAATGAAAGGAACTTCAAAAGCACAGATACAATCTCCTTCAATTGGGAATACTTTACCTGCATTTTGTTTGAAAGTCCAAAAAATAACAATAGCTTTATCTGTACAGTCTAACAAGTTCAGGTTTCAGGGGTGCCTTATTCCTTAAGAATTGCTGAAAGCCTCAATTTCTCATAAATCAGTGTTTAAAACAGACTGGAAAACCACACTGAGCCTTTCAGGTCTTTTTGCCACAAAAAGGAATCAACACAGAAGTCCAAATCCCTGACAAGAATTCAAAGTTTCAAATAGAATTCTACATTTAAATTTGAAATTCACTCCCAACAGCATTGGTGAACTCCATGAAGGGAGGACGGGGGGAAAATAAGAATAATTCCTAAGACAAGCCCAACACAGGAGTTATTGCTGAGCCATGGGATACCCCAAGTTCCACCTCAAGGTTTCCTATGCTGCTTTGCCTTTAAAAGAGCAAAATACTCCATGCAAATCAAGACTGATTAGTCCTTAGATAAGATCTTAAACATGGGTCAAGTCTGTAGTTGATATCTCTCTTCTTCCCCTCATAAACGAGGTTTGAACTCTCAAGTGTAATTAGCTTCAATGGTTAATTCCAAAGTTCAGCTAAATCAGAAATGAGAAGTGGTGAAATTATGATTTTCAGAGAACTGGTGACTGAACCATGGGCATTGCATCACAGAAGCCTCACAGACAATATATTATGTAAATATGTGAGCTCAGCAGGGATGGTGAACTGCTGTTTCTTCCCTTCAGAAATATTAAATACATTTCATCTTTTGTATTAGTTAATATATGTATGATTGAAGAGACATAATTATTTTTCTAACAAAAAAAATATTACTGATTATGAAGCTTGTCTACTGAAGGAAAATATGGGGAGGAGAAGAAGAATATTTACATATCTGATACTCCCTAAACATAGAAAAACAAACAAAAAAACCCAATGAGCTAATGTGGATTTTCTGTACATTTTTAAATACTCAACTGGGCCATCTCTTGTTATGTTCTGTATCAGGCTATTTCCAGATAACACATATCAAATCAGCTTCTAAGAAGTTGTTGGTTCAAGTTGCAGGTCATTCATTAAATAGAGGGTACACTAGCACAAACATATGTACTTTGATAGGCTTAGACACTAGATTTAAAATAAAAGCACATTACAGTCAGAAGATAATTTAGAATCTAGTGGCACTTCACAGGGCTTTTTTTAACTTTTTCTTGAAATTACAGGGATACAACAAAGGCAAGCCCACTCCTTTACAAGAAGCAAGGTCACCATTTTATCTCACAGAATGCTGATGGGATCACTGCCTGTATCAGTCTAAAAGTAGAACCGAAGCTCAGGATTTTTGCTGGCACCTGAAAAGCTGAAAATATAACATCAGAAGCATTGAACTCACTGATTTCAGGTTCTGCCCAGCTTTCCATCTCCCTCCATTCTATTTCTTTAAACAGAAATTATGCCTTAGAAATAGTTTACTGGTTCTATTCTCTCAAGTAAAACCTAATAATAGTGAAGAGAAAAGATGAGGCAATGTACACTCCATTTACAGACTCTAAATGAGTGTGCTTGCTAAAGCAAATACAAGAGGATGTTAAACCACCAAGTTATATAAGAATAGAAGAAGCAGTCACTGGAAAATTACTTGAAAACTGAAGTTCATGAAACAAGTCAAAACCACATCAAACCTATAACACTTGGAATAAAGTTGGGTAATGAGTGCTTAATTACTTTTGTAGTTAACTGAAATGTCTTAACAGCATTATCAACTTTCAGACCAGGTGTGGATGAAATCTTGGAATTATAGTTATGCTGCTTGGATTAAACAAGGTTCAGAATTGATTAGTTTAGCTGGTTTTACTTAAGCAAGTTTTTCTTGCATGCAGTAAGGGCATCCAGCTTCTCTATTCATGGTTCTGTCTTCCTTCAGTGGATGTTTTTATGCAGATTTTGGGAATCTCGCATCAATAGCGGTTTGTTTCTATTGCAATAATAAAAATTATGCATGTACACATATGCCAAAAATCACTCTTATTACAGAGTCATAACAGATCTAACAAACACTGAATCTGAGAAAAAAATCAATTTTCTTCCTGAAAGGATGTCAAAATTGCCCACGTTTTTCCCAGCAGTTGCAAACCTCACCAAATTAGAGTTATCTTGTCAAAAAAAAGGTAATTTCTGTTCTGATTATTGTGCCCTGATTGCTGTGGATGTGCTGTATACAGGCTACTCTCGAAGTTGTATTGGGCTTTTCTGCTGGGTAGATTTTCACCAAATACTGAAATAAATACTTTTAAAAATCAAGTAAGCTTAAATTAGGTCTGCAAGTTCCTTACAGCAGAAGCAAAGAAAACTTGGCACCTTAAGTTGCAGATAACAGGAATCTTGTGAGGAATTTTTCTGAATGTCTATGCAGATGAGCATTCCCAAGGAGACAGGCAAGTCCCATATTAGGGCACATATTTCAAAACCTGAATTTAGGAAACCTCTTCCTTAGAATGCTGCTTTTGTGGCAAGAAAATACACACAGGAAGAGGAGAACTCTCTATCCCTTGGAATATAAAGATGTCTATACTGGACCTTCTCTGAGCCAAAGACAGTTTTGGCAGTAATATTTGAATACTGAAAATTTTAAAGATACTAATCAGCTCTAAATTATTAAAATCTGCCAATTAGAAGTATAATGAATACTGTATGAAACAACGTAAAAGGCATTTCTTGGAATTTTATCTGAAGGACTAATCAAGGTTAGTGGTGACAATATGGAAATGCTCATTAATTTTTCTCTCCTGCAAAGGACAATAATTAGTGCTTCCCAAAGAGCTCTAATTGGAACAGTGAACCTTTTTTCTTTTCTTTGAAAAAGGGATTCTGAAATTGTCCATGTTTCATCAAAAGCAAGCGATCAGAATAAAGACAATTTTCATTTACTTGACAAATTGGGCTTTTAACTCAACTCCCTCCTTTTTCACAATAATTAATGACTTTCCTGCTCAGTTCATCTGGAATACATCACATTAGGATAGACAGATTACAGTGAAATAGAGTGCAAAGGAAGTGAACTGGGAAATTCAGGAGATACCAGTATCTCCTTCCTGTGTGTTGCCATTAGCAAGAGTAGCCAGGCAATAGCCACAAGTTACTGTCCCAATAAATAAGAAGGTTGAAGATCAGTCAGGGCTTTTTTTCTCATCTGTTTAGTTGTGGGGTATAATTCTTGCTGCTTGTGTAACCTTTACCATATGAAAGCGTGTCAATCCCAGTTTACACTGATTGTGCTCACACTGAAGCTGGTGGTTGTGACCAGAGACTGCACATCTGCAGCCTCCCCAGTTTGTGGAAAAGGCAGGATTCTCTCCTAGCTCCAAAGGCACAAGAAAATCTGTTAGTGACAACATCTGTATGAATGCCAAGTTCAATCAGTCATGCATACTCCTTGCCTCAGTGCCTGGAGGAAACAGGCAAGAGGAGTTCATGCCCTACCTTTTTCCTCATCACAAGGAGTTTCTCCATCTCTTAGTCCTGATAGCTTCTTGCCAAGTAGTCTCACTTCCAGACAGTTTCAGCAGAGGTTTAAAGGAGATTTTTACTTCTTTGCTGTAGATTACTTTCAGTTCAGCTTTACTGAACACTAAGTACCTCCCAGTCACTACATGGTGCAAATGTTAGATTCTCTTTTAAGGAAACAAGATCTTTTTTCCCTGTGTTTCATTTCTTGAAATACACATTTTCCTTTTTTTTTTCTGAAAGGGATGAATGAAACATCGGTTTCATCTCCAACAGTTATTCACTTATGGGTAACTGAAGACCACATCAGTGTTATGTATCATTATGTATACCATATGGCTCTCCTACAGAAATGAGCTTTAGGAGCGTAATTATCAACAATGCTTAGTGGCAATATGTTCCACATAGTTAACAAAAGAATATCACCAGTGATGTGAGAGAAGGATTAAGACTATTTTAGAATTTTATGCAGTATAAACAAGGCCAGAAAGTCATGTATATATACATATATACACACATATATATACATATATATATATATATATACACACACACATACACACAAACACACTTGGGTGAAGGCACTGAAGGCACTTCAAGCACAGTATTTCCTGTTAAATAAAACATAACTTCCAATGCAGGATATTAGCTGGAAGCTAGGAAGATACTATAGAAGCTAAAGAAACTAAAGAACTGATAAATGAGTAACACACACCCCAGGCAGACACTTGGTAAAATCAGCCTCCCTCCTACCCCAGGGCAAGCATTTAAGACCATCTAGGGAAATAAAGGGTATTGTTGGATGATTTTTTAGCAGTAAATGTGAAGATGTGGAGAATTAATTAGAGCCACCTCATCCACTATGTTCTGTTCAAGGACCTGAAGACCACACATCCAGGGCCGTGTGTGCACAGCCAGCTGCCTGCCAGCATCTTGTGCCATGGTGCAGTACATGGAGGACAGAGCTCAGACACAGGACATAAATAAAACACTCTCAGAGTTCTGGGATGAAGAGCAGCAAGGTGTATTAAACACACACACAGAAGTAATGAAATGCTACAGAGTACAATTGCTCCAAAAAAGCTCTCCAGAGGAAAGCAAGCCACACACACATGCCACAGGGGAGTTCATACGTTACCTTTACCTCAAGGTACCTGCATTCTCAGTCTTCCCAACCATTTTCTGAAAATACATTTTGGATTCAGGTATTGAAGCTTACTTAGTGGAAAAGGCTTTCCAAGTGAACTCAGCAAAATACCGTGCTTATCCTAACCTTCTTATAAAGGAAGAATTACAGATTTAAATCAAGCACCCTTAATACAAAATAAAAGTTAAGCGAGTTTTGTTTCACTCTCTAATTCAGAACACTAACAGGGCAACTATCACAAAGCAGAAATTCAATCCTCTCACTAACTGAATGTAAATATTCACTTCCATTCTCAAATTACTTTTTACAAAAAATACCAGTAAAAAAAATTCACAGCATACATAGACATTAAGTGTTTTTGAGATACTGTTCTCTAATTTCACTTGCCAGATTGCAGCATAAAATACTCAGCTACTAAAAAAGCACAGCAAAGTTTTTGGCTTATTATTAATAGTAAACAGCAAGCAGCATTTTGCATAATAGAGCCTGAATTGCCCAGAACTGCTCTTCTGCATAAAAAATGCTACAGAGTCACTGAAAATGCAAAAGATTCCACCAATCAAATAGCAAATGAAAAAATTAAATAGAGGGGCAAACTTTTAAAAGCTGTGTTTTAAACAAAGCTTTTCCTGTCATTTAAAAACATCAAATGCAGTCCAAAAAGCTACATCAAAAGCAGCTTCACAGCAATTTCATTCAAGTTTCCACAAATGTCCATGTTGTGCTTCCCTCACCCTCTATCACCCCCCTAAAAGGCAGAGCACAAAGAAGTATTTCAGGAAGCTGGAAATTGCAGTGTGACAAGGATCCCTTATCACAGCTCAGAGCTGGTACAGTGTGTTAAAGTGATGGATGAGAATTCACTCTGTGCATTTCCTCCACTCGCATTCACAGCACTTCCTATCAGAGCAGGAGCAGGCACAGCTGCGCTCACTTTGATGGAAACAGGACTGCATTAGAGACAATCCCGTGGTAATGGCCTGCTTTGCTTTAAATACATACATATGCATTATTGCACTCACAATCCTTAAGTTTCTTCAGAGTATTTAAGATAATAGATGAGTTAATTATGAAATACTCTGATATTTTCCCCCTACTGCACCTACTTTTAATCTCTTTTTTAAATGCAATCTAGTTTTCCTTGCTCAAACCTGAGGAAACAGTAGACTAACTACCACAGTGACCAGGTTTCCTCCTCCCTCCTCACAGCAGCAGCCAGATACTTGAAGACTGTTGAGTTAGTTGATTTTACATTTACTCTATACAACTTATGGATCTAGTTCAGAGGTCTTATCACTGATGAGTTAACTATTTGCAAAATCAATCTCTTTTTTTGCAAAACAAGTACCCAGTGAGCTGTTCCTTCTCATGCACAAGCCCTACTTTCAACTGAACATTTTCCAACCTCACTTCTTTCCCTATTGTTATTCACCATTTAGCAAGGTATTTGTTTTGAATTTTGAATTCTTCATATATCCCCCAATATTTTCTACTCTGAAGGTTTCTTTCAGCTTGGCTTTGACTGAAGACTATATATACACCATCACTGATGAAAAAGAACTGTGTATATACTGAAACACGAGGACATCTCCACATATTTTCTATTAAAATATTAAGAGCTTCTCCTTACAGCTTTCTGACCAGTTCTGCACCATTTCATATTGCTTCATTTAGATGATGTTTTCCTACATGTATTAAGGCAGGCTTCTCCATCATTTATAGCAAGACAGCCTTGTGTGCACTCCCTGTAAAGTTTGACACCTACAAGTCATGCCTGGTGTCCACACACTTGTCATGACAGAATTGCACATTATTTCTGAATAAACAGTGAGCTGCTGTTAAAGAGACCACAGGAACCCCAGGTGCTCTGACCAAGTTCAGCTCTCCAAGCCTGCTCGCTGTCTGCTGCAGAGCACCAGAAGCAGCTCGAGGCAAGGAGCCCAGTGTGGTAACAAGACCCCCTCTTTGGCTGCAGTTGCTTTTCAGCCACTCAAAACAAACCTTCAACTGTACCAACTGACTTCACGTGGTTCCTACTTTTCCCTTCATAATGGGAAATGCATTTTTACCTCTGATATGGTTAATTGGAGAGACTGCCATTTTCTTTAGAGCCTCTGAGAAGCCTCTTGGAGGATTTTACTGACCAATTCTAGGAGTTTAAGAGAGTCTGTCATACTGAAATGTATTGTTTTTATTTTGCTATTTTTCCTCCTTCCTATCTCAGAGATCATCACTTGCACTGCTGACAGCTGCTCTCAGTATTCCCTCACCTTGACATTTTTAACACCTTTTTTTCCTTGCCAGTCACAATTAAATTCCCAAAAGTCTCTGCCTAAAATGCTTTTTTCTTTGCAGGAAATATCCACTGAACACATTTAAAGAATTGTGTTCTCTTTCAACTCCTCATCAACAAATTTCTGGGCAGTTAAAATCTCCCACAGCCATCAAGTCCTGCAAATCAAATGGTGGCTCAAAAAAAAAAAAATTTATTATGAAGAGACGTGTTACTTAATAATTGCTAAGCTTACTTTGAATTGATGATGCTTCCCAGTACATAAGAAAATTCATAAATACAAAAATATTTTTACCACTCTATTGCCATCCGACATACCCAAAATATATAGCTATATTCACCTTGAATCTGACTTCTGGTGAACATGCTGGCCTCCAAATCTACTGTAGTTTCATAGATTGTGCCAATTGCTATGGAAAACTTGAAAGAAGGCAGCAATGTAAATTACCTGAATGAAATCTCCAAAGGAAATATCAGGAAAATAAAGTAAGCAATTACTTTAACATTGAAAACAATTTGGGTTTGTGCCTTGGAATTAGTGAAACCATGGATATTTATGAATTCTGTCATTACTTGGAAACCTGTAGGATAAAACTCCTAAAACATACCATCCCCCCACCCAAAAAACCCTCTAAGGTTATTTTATACTTCGATACCTTCCTTATTATGTGAAGGAAATCACATAATAGCATCACTTCTTATGGAAATCCAGAAAAATTTAGGCATTAAAGAGTTTAATATTTCATTAGATTTCATTAGAGAAGGGCAGAAATCAGACCATTATTTTAATGACCATTTACACAGGGCTGAATTAATTCTCACATAAATTTATATGTATGTATTCACTTAATCCAAATTGATTGGACAAACACACTTCCTTATGCAAGGTTTTGCTTTATACAATGCCAAAGACCTGTGGGTAAACTTGTAAAAGGACTAAACTAGAACTGCATAAAAATAAACTATCAGCATTTCTTCATTTTCAAAGTGCTTAATGGCACAACATTATCTGTTTTCTTGCAGAGACAGTATCTTAGGCAGAGCAGTTGTCCTATTGTGGCCCAGCTTGGGTTGTGTTCCAGTTTTCCTGGCTGGTCTATCAGAACACTGAGGTCCATTCACACTTCAGCAAGGAAGAGTTATTTATGAATATTCTCACAAGATGGTGAGGCTCTTCAAGAAGAAACTGCATCTGCTCCAAGGATCTTTTTATAGAAGAGTAAAGAGCCACAGAAATGCAGTCAAGGAATGGGAATGACAAACAGGGCTGGTTGTTTTCACTGTTGAATTTCCTAGTATGCTTTACCCACAAGCAAATGGGTAGACAACAGAGTCACATCTTACCTCTTAAATAGTACAAAGAGGCAAGAAAAACAACTCACTAGTAGTTGGATGGAATAAAAAACTACTTAGAAAATGAACTTCATGCCTCAAGAAATGGGGTAAGATTCTGCTCAAATAAAAATATAGAATACAGCCCTCTATGCAGAAAATAAATAGGAGATTCCAGATTTTTTTAAAATCTAATTTATAATTGAAAAATTAATTTTACATTTCAATATTTAATTTTTTAAGACTCTTCACGTCATGACTTAAAAAACTTTAAACATACTTGCAGCAGAAGTTCTGCGCAACCAGAGGTTTACTCAAGACAACTTTCCCTCTTGTTCTTTTTTGCTATCCTAAAGGATTTTTTTCATACCATAACATAGTAATGTTTGGTGTGAATTTTTATTTAAGCTGTGTAAGCTGTATTTTAAGATGCTGGGCTTCCACAATAATCATAGTCCTTTATGGTTCTTAAGTTGAAGCACCACTGTAGCATCTTAGGGTTTATTAGTGTGACAGAAAATACACTGTCTGGTGCAAGAACGTGTTGGGATGATGTTAGTACATGACTCATAGGGATATAAGCACAGACAAAGGTACCCATGATCCAGCAAGAAAACTAGAAATATTGCTGATTTTCTTATAGCAGGAGACTTAATTGTAGGAGCAGAAAGCACAAAGGAAAAGCTGAGGGAGTAACAGCAAATAATGATCTATTCAGGTTTACAGGTGTCAGCACAGTTTTCAAATAGTTCCGTAATGGGACTTTCCAGTTTGAGAAGTATAATCTGTCTGACTTGAAAGTGTGGCACCAAATGAAAATTTGTTAGTGCCAGGAGGGAAAGTGTGGGAATTGAAAGTCATTCATCATGGTAACATTTCACCACAAACTAAACACAGATAAAAGGTTCTGTATAGGCCACAGTTTCCAGTACACCAGCCTTTTTGTTAACTTGTCATACTGGAATGTACAAGGTGCTTACACAGAAGCGACAACTTCTAGAGAATAATCTACAACTTTTCCCAAGTTATTTTTACTGTTAAGAGATTCTCTACTCATGCCCCCAAGAATGTTAGTACCTACAATCCTTCACCAGGCATAAATTGCTTTTAATACATAACTTGGTGGTTTTTTAACAAGCTTTAGCATAATCACTGCAAAAATGTTATTGAATTAGTTTGCATAGAGAAAACACTTCTTAACCAGAAGAGTATGTCAAAAGGTCTGAACTTGCTGACCATTGCTAACAAAGTGCCCATCTTTCCATCAGTTTTACTGTCTTGTGTTGAAAGGAAATAGAATTTGAAGGGAAAGAGCTTAAGAAAGAGCTAATTCTGTGTGAAGTGTCACTTCAGACAGTCATGATACCTTTTTACTGCTAAATGTGGAAACATTGGAAACATTTGTCACTGCTGGATAACCATCAGGAATGGAGAATGGAGCAGCATCAATCATGTGTCTCTGGGACTGGTATGAATATGTAATGAGCACACAGAGAAATCTCCTGGGAGGTCCAGCATTACACGACATGAATTAACATCCACTTACTGATTAGCCTTTATATCAGCTAATAACAGAGATGAATTTAAGACACAAGAATCATTTAATGAGCCTCATCAAAATATATTTTAAAAATTCAACAAGTATTACTCCTGATATTGGGAGTTCTTACAAAAAGTTCTTATTCCAATTTTTGCGCCAAGAAAACCTTTAAAGATAACGTGGCTAGATTTTTTTTAAGTCATAACACCATGAATTTAATCCAGAAGCTTTCTGATTGCCATCATATTTGAAGAGAGAGCATTTAAGAAACAACTTTGCTGGACAAGTCAAGGTATGACTGCTTATTCATTCTAGGCAAAGTCAGAAAATAGGATTAAATTAGAGAGAAATATCATTATTTAGAATGAGTATCACATATGTAGCCTGTTTATGTTATTGGCAAGATTATATAGTTACAGGTATTTCATACAACTCATATAGATGGGACAGCTTGATGACATTCAGTAACATTCCTCCTTTTAGAAATTAATCATATAATTATCTTCTGTAATATTAACAGCTTCCTTATTATCCAAATTTGACCCTGTGCCAGGCTAGGGGTAAAGATCAAGGATTAATCTTCATACTTTAAAAACAGACACTCCATACCCTAAAATGTCTACCTGCAAGCTTTATTTTGCACACTGGCATGTTTGACGCTTTAAGCATTTTGTTTCACCACATAACATGAGAAATGTTGAATTTTAAACCTGTATTTGTCTGTTCATGTTTAATGCTGTGCATAACCATCTGCAGCAAAACAGTTTTCCAATTAAGACTCAGGTGACTCAACTCTTTCCATAGAATGAGGCATTCTTAGAACCAAAAAAAGCATAAGTTCATCTTTTCACTTCTCTGAAGTATTTCAGAATATAATTCAGCCTAATTTTTGGGCTGCCATTCACTAAGTGCTTGTGTAGATTATAATGCCAACAGGAGCAAATTCAATGTTTTGAATCCACTGAAGACTTCTATATTTGACAATTCAAATCAACAATTCAAATATTCCTATCCCATATGTAGCATAACAATTATAGCCCTTTAAGGAAATTTAGGAATCTACAACTTGCTGTACTTGAAGCAAAGGTCATCATGTGGGGGACAATAGGTAATTAAAAGTTGCAGTAATGAAATAAAAAAGGAAGGGAGTTTCCTGCATTGATCCAAGTTTCAGGTGGGAAAAAGTCAATGTTTTCAAAGATAATAGAGTCTGACATATTTGATTTTCCTATTTATTGTTAGGAAAATTACAGATGCCTTAGGAGCACTAAGTGTTGTCAGAGCTGCTTATATTTCATTTGAAAACAAGTTTATAGGTCCTAATTCACATAAAAAATTCATTTGTTTACTGCCATGACTCAAGTTGGCTGGCACCAAATAACAACAGAAGCTGCACCGTCTCTATTGTATTGATTTTCCCCAAAACAAATGGCCATAAACTTTAGGCTCTGATTCACCTAAGTCTGCATTTAGCACAAACTTAAAACCAGCAACTCAAAGGAAATTCAGCAGGAATTCTGCTGCAGCTCCTCTTCTCCTCTGTAACTTTTCACCACGTTCCTTATGCACATTTTGCTCCCAAAAAAGGTGCTACCCACAGGTTGCAACACTGATTCATCATACCTGAAGTAACTAACAACTATCTTAGGGCCTTAGCCTTTCTTTGCCTGTTTCCAGTGGTTGCAAATCATCATGCAGCAACACCTAATTTAAAAATTACTTTTCTATTTAGCAAATATTTAGAAAGAACTGTGTGCTACATATTATTATTCATATAAAATAAAAATGCTCATATATCACACAATTAGAAATGTGTTTCCTGCTAAATAGATCTCAGCTACTCAGTTTAGAATAATGTTGACTATATAAAGATTATTTTTAGCCCTCCTATTAAAATATCAAGTTTGATTCCTTTAAAACTGCTAGCTGTACTATACTTTTGGCTGCATACTAAATCATACAGCTCTAAAACCTGAGGATCTTGCTTTTGCCCCCATCAAATGCTAACACAGAAATGGATAATTCCTCAGTGAATCTCTCACTTTGCACTGATGGATAAAGAATGACTGAAATAAAGAACAGCATCTTGTCCCTACCAAGTTCTCAGTTTGTTAATAGATTTAGCTGGTGTGCTAATCACTTGAGTTTTGGATGTATTCTGAACTACAGAGTATTCAGATTGTGTTTTACACTCTACCAACTAGGATATCTTCTTTTACACAGAGAAAAGAGCCAATTTTTTGATCTATAAATGAAATTTTAAAAAACAAACACCTGCTAAGTGTAGAAATACAGCAATAAACATATGTATTAGAAAATAACAGTTACACATAAGAGCTACAAAAATGGCATAGGTTTGATGTCTGATACTTATCTAGCACCCTTCATTCCACAGAATCGTAGTGGCTTTCTGAGCTGTACACAGGGGTCAATCTCTCCTGCACTGAACGAAACAGTTCTGCTAACAACACATGGTGTAAAACTTGGATATTGCCAGGAACAGGCAACACAGTCTTACCCTGATTGACATGAGGCAGGCATGGATATCATAAAACAGACAATTCTACCATGGACTAGAAATGCCTTTCAAGGAAAAATTACAATAATTACATTCTGATGCATTTTACAGAGTTCTGAAAGAAAGTCTGAATTTCTAAAGCCACTCAAAAGCAATCATTGCAGAGCAGTGTTCACACCATTTCTGCAATATAAGCAACTGAATCACCCTCATCAGGTCCCTTTTATACCTGGTCATTTCCCAGAGATCCTTCACCAGTCAATAAGAAACCCCAACATTGAGAAGCAGCAGAATTTTCATCTGCTGAACAATCTCTTCACCCCTCCTCCCCACACCAACCCAAACCTTCTCACAAATATGGAATTTCTATCCCAGAATTAGAGGTATTTTTAAACCTCACTGAGAAGCAGATCAAAGAGAGAGACAATATGAGTGAATAGGTACAAAAGTCAAAGCAACTGCATCTTTCATGGCTTTTCCTGGCAGCCAGGAAACATTCTCTCCCAGGAATGCTGTTTCCAATAAGCAGGCAAAACTTTTGTTCTAATAAAAGTGCAAGTGTTTTATCTAAGGGTGGATATTAAACTAAATAGCTGGTTTCTAAGACAAAAAACTTTATCCATATCCAAAGGCGAAGTGCAGTATTTGGGTTCATTTCAAATGCCGGCGTGCTGGGATGACAAGGCTCCCGTTCCATTTTCCCACTTGCTAGCAGTTCTCCAGTTTTATATTCCCCTTCAGCTCTCCCAGCATTTACATCCCAGCTTGCAACACGCAAGCAGCAAGGCTCAGCCTAGAGCACTTAGACCCTTGAGAAGGCAAAGTGCACACAGTGGCTTACAAATGCAAAGTAAATTATTTCATATCTCCTTGCAGCAAAAGACAGCAAACAGTGCACTGGGGAGCATCAGGAGAATGTTTGTCTTGGTCACAGTCTACACACAGAGCTTTGGGAGTTAGTTTGACACCAACACCTCTCATCTTAACACACTGGATAAAAGAGAAATGTCCCATAGCCCAACAAACAAGTGAAATAGATATTGCTACTCAAAAATCATTCAACATTTATGGTCACTGGTATTGTGCACACTAAGTACAGCTAGATTACTCAATAGCTTCAAATATGCTTTTGTCATGACATTGTTTTGAAGCAAGCAAAACCCCAAATTTTGCTATCCATAGCTACACATTCTTTAATCAGATGAGCTCCCTTCCCTTTCTGCAGAGATACATCAAACATGAGAAAAAAGGAAACTAAAAATCACCTGTATCACCTACTGATATTTGTACTCCTAATTAATGACTTCTTTTTTTTAATAAGGACCTCAGGGAGTAAAATAAATGTACAGTGAGCCAGTCAGTTTAGTGCAAAAGAGCAGCCTGAAAGTTGTAGGCAATAGAATGTGTAAGTTACAAACAGGAGAGATGAGCAGTGCTTGCAGAGCTAGAAACAAAGCAGAGCACAGATAACAGCCAGTCAGAGCCTTCCCCCACCCTAAAAACAAACTGGTTCCACATCTCATTTACCAGGAGGACTCATGAGGAATGCTGAGGTCTGAAGGGGTACAGTGGGCCAACCAAGGTCTAAGGCACCATCAGGCAACACTGCACCTTCAAGTTCAGGTCACTGCTGCTGTACCTCAAACATAACATTTTTTACAAGAGATTAAAACACCTACTTTTATTCCCCAATAGCCTTTGGAATGCATAATTCTGCTGCAAGACTGGAGAGCAAATTTCACTCAGCAATGTTCACACAGCACAGGAACTGAAGGAGCAGAGGAGAACTGCTACCACCTTTAGCTCCTCTCAGGACTATTTCACTCTCCCTAACAGGGAGAACTGCTACCACCTTTAGCTCCTCTCAGGACTATTTCAC
The DNA here is from genome assembly GCF_015832195.1 of Motacilla alba alba. Lineage (NCBI taxonomy): Eukaryota > Metazoa > Chordata > Aves > Passeriformes > Motacillidae > Motacilla > Motacilla alba. Next base: position 22,822,215 of record NC_052023.1, read on the forward strand.
TCTCCCTAACAGGGGAGAACTGCTACCATCTTTAGCTCCTCTCAGGACTATTATTTCACTCTCCTTGCCAGAAACTGGGCGGAGGTCTCAGGCAGAATTTCACAACAAACCAAAAAGTCAATTGAAGATAACAGAGCTGCTCAAGGGAAATCTAAAAATCATCCAGCTTTGCATGGGAGAACAAAGATAGACAGTGAATCATCAGACACTGCTAATAACTCTAATGATATCCCCAGTTTTGAATAATTCATTATCTTTCCCTCTGATATGCCAATTTGGTTGATTTCCTGGATATCTACCTGGACCTACTCACTGAAGTAGCAGCAAATCTGTACCATTTATAAATACAAACACACAAGTATATGTCTATTTTTACCTCCTCTGAAGTAATTTTTCATTGTAACTGGTTTTACAATAGCAATTCAATTTGTCTAATAGTGCCTGTGAGTTAATCAAAAGCTCAGTGATTACATAATTAGTAATTAAAACCACCCTGAAATAATCACAATTAAAATACATCTATGACAAAAAGAATTTCGAACAGGTCTGTGAATTTACACTTTGGCTGTAAAATAGAGAAAAAAATCACTTTTTTTTTTTTTTTTTTTTTTTTTTTTTTTTTTTTTTTTTTTTTGCTAGGGTAGATTGTATCCATGCTGCAGAAATATTGAGAAGTTGGTCCGTTTTGGTGTATGGTAACACAACATATTCTATGCCACGGCTCACATTAGAACTTCTTGCTTCATCTGCTCACCACTGTCCCAGCAGTTAAGCCAGGAACTTTTATAAGATTGTTTTAAAAGCCTTTCAAGGTAACACAGCATGACTAAGACAATTTGAGACATTAACAACTACATGCAAGAACAAATGTCTCTATGGACTGGGGAACTGTGTCTAGAACCTCACCTTTATGCTTCTCTCCTCAGCACTTGAGCGGTGACATAGGCCACAGAAATAAGCAAAGCTGCTTCTTTCATGCATTTAAAAAAGATTATTGGTTGGAGATTTCCTGCATGCATTAAGGAATTAAATACATTCTGTCCCAGCAAATGTAATGTTATTGGAACACCTTCAAAGTAGTTGTTGGGTATCTGGCTCAAAATTTATAATTCTACATCTAATTAAAGAAATTACAGAGATATTTTAAGTGACCTGTCATTTCAATATGCAAAAGGTATCAATACCATTTAATAATTCTTAAACCAAGAGTAAATTCTCCCCAAGATTACTGTATTTTTTCCTCAACTACCACCAAGAATTGCATTAAAAGGAAAAATCATTTCAAGAAATAAACCACATAACTGCAAACAAAGCTGGACAGTACACTTTTTCAAGAGCAACTAACTCAATAACCAGGTAATGTGATTAATATTTCAAGCTATGTTGGGCATTTTTACAGGAGTCCTCACCACTGTTCTAGTCTGTTGTACTCTAGCTGCTTGTGCTGCAGCTGATAAATACCCACAGCTGGCAACAGTGCCATCAATGGCAGTGATTAACTCATGTCAGGAGGGTAGTGTTCCATTTCAAAAATCCAGGAATTAGTGAAGCTGAATAAAGTTTGGAAATTGCTCAGGTTTTCCAACCCTAGACTTCTGTTTTTAACTCTAAACCGCTTTCGTGATATATCAAAAAGTAAACACATGCATATTTTTAAAATCCCTCCAAGGCAAGTATCATTTAGCAATCTAAACTTGTGCCCTGAAATTCATAGTTATTATTTTGCTTTGTGAAAAGATGAAAATGCTGACGGACTCACTTCTTTATCATTAGAGAATATGTACTTCCAAAAATTAGCAGCCTACCATCCAAATAAAGCTGGCTCTGAAGGCATGTTGAGTGCTTCCAGTAGGATGGTCTGGACTTAATCAGACTACACGTGAGGCCTTCACAAAGATGTGGAGTTTGATGTTTGATTGTTTTTTGTCTTGAAGGCCTACAATCCAATTTCCTCAGTTGCCTGATGAAAAGATAACTAGAGGGAGAAGTTTCACAAAACAAGCGTTTTGGCAGCTTTGCCAGGGTAAGAAATTGTCTTTTCTTATCGGCAGTTACAGATTCTGCAGCACTCTGCCACCTCATCTTGTGCCAATAAAATTGTTTGTAAGGCTGAAGTGAGAAACACATCAGGGTTTGGGCAAAATCAAAAGAATAGAGCCTATTCTTTATCCACATAGGTACCCTGATTCAGTCCCTGCCAGATCTGCAGAAAACATTTGTTTCAGTACACCTGTAAAACATTGTACAGCAGAGGCAGCAACAAACAGGCAAGAACAGGAACTCTGTGAGCCAGAACTGCTCTTGGAAAAACAGCCTCCCTTGCCAGGGCCAACCAGTGAGGAGCTGTTCAAGAAATAATGAAAAGGGGTTTTGCTAAATTCTTCTTCTTTAATTAGAATAGAACGAAGGAAAACTAATGGTCAGTGTTTGGAGGTTTCACAAGCCTGCGAAGAATTCCTGTTAATGGTTGGTCCTTACCAGGGTTAAAATTCATCTTTAAAACATAATACTTTCATGATCAGTTTTCACAGAACTGTTTCCTTACCCAACAGAAAACCATAAACTTTACTTCCTAAACAGGGACACACATTAAGCACAGACAGACAGCAATTACTGCACCACAGCAAAGGTTTTGGGCTGACCTAGGACTGGAAATGGCAAGCACAGTACAACACATTATCAATGAAAGGATGATCAAAGGACATCCAGCTGCTAATTTCAAGCTGCTGGGCAGCCAGGGACAGAGTGACACATTTTTTTGTCACCTGTGGAAAACAAAAAAATAATTTTTTATTGCCAAATATATATGTCCAGATTTTTCCCTGATGTCTTCACAATTCCCTATCATCAGTGATCAGACTTTTTTTAAACTATGTCAGAAGCAGCAAAGCAAGAGAGGGCACAGAAAGAGACAGCGGCTGATCCAGCCAAAAGAGAAAGCTGCATTTTTAAACAGAACTTTCTGCTGCCAATTCCTTTCCTCTGCATCAAAACATATTTCTGAGAGAGCTTTAAAGTTTTGTCAGCTAGAGCATGTTGTTATTCAAAAGCAGAATTTTTCATTTTTACAAGTGGAGAGAGTTGAGCACAGATAATGAATCTGCTGCATGGAACGACTCTGAGGAAGTCTAGCGCCTCTTAACGAGTCCTGCCTCTGACTTAATACATGCAAGGCTGGGGGCAACCGAGCTGCGTTAGCTGTGCTGTGTGAAGGGGGATCTCAGTCCAAAGCAAACCACTGCTACGCTGGGCTGGGTTCTGGTCGTGCACAACACGAACAGCAGTAATAGCCTCCATCTGTTCATGCAAAGCAGGAAGGCAGATAAAGCAAGTGAGCAGCACTGGGGACTTGCTGAGCAGCCTGAGCAGGAGTCACAGAAGGTTAACTGGGCTTAGGAGGAACGGGAGTGCTCAACCACAGTGGAGGAAAGGCAGCACATTGAATCACAGGACACAGCAAAACCAGGGAGAATACAAGATCATTCACCTTGTTTTCTCACTGAAGTGGTCATGTCAGTAGGGACAATGGAGGAGGGTGTGTTCATCTCCTCGGAAGCATCTCAGACAAAGAAACAGAATCAGCTACCTCCAAAATCAGACAGGCAGATTAGGGGCAGAATGGGAAAGACCAAAGAATTAGCTAAGAACTTTCCCAAGACATACTACACAGAAAGGGGTCCAACTTCTCTCATCTCTCACTTTGGCTCCCGGACTTGCAAAATTCAGTGAGTTTCATCTCTTTTTCTGCAGGATAAAAAGCTGCAGACCAAGTTAAATATGAATTCATGTTTTCTTGCTCCCTTTTTTTCATAGGTCTCCACATATCCCTTTGATAGCAGCCCACAGCAGCTATTCCATGACACTGAAATTACATCCATATTGGAAGAATGAATAAAGGTGGAGGGAAATCCACAGAAGCAGATTGAAAAGAGAGCCTTCAAGCACAAGCTGCTACTAAAAAAAAAAAAAAAAAGTTATACTAATGGCTGCATAGAGCATTTTTTGCAAGGGAACAGCACACGTCTGTCTGGAAGCAATCATACAGAGCTCAGCTAGTAGGAGAAAATGGAACGCTGCTCCCTCATGCATTGATTATAGCATTCATATCTGCAGAGACAAAAATCTGACATGAAAGAGAATCCCCAGCCCTATCGTGGCTCTACAGATAGAATAACAACAGCCTTGCAGAAGGCTCAGTTTTCTTTGCAGATTTTGAAATAAACTCCCTCTGCCTTGGAACAAGCCTCTGTTGAATACATGTTCCGAATCTGTAGTTTACTGTCAGAGTTTTCAGGCCTTCTGTAAGACAATACTGAATCTCATAGCTTTAGGACCACTCCTGGCATTAACAACACACCCTATAAAAAAATAAAAACAAAAAACCCAAACAAACAAAACAAAACTTATCCTGGAATTTGAAAAGATTTAGCAGGGCAAAGAAAACTGAGGTCGGCATAAATGCATTACTTACACTAAAAAGCAAACTATAATGTTGTTTATGTGTCACCAGTTATTCCTAATGTATACATCTATTTTTCTACACTTTTTTTTGGATAATATTGCTACACATAGTACACATCATAAAATTAGGATAGTCTCCATAAGAGCACCACAAACACAGCTAGAGCAGCTCAGAAATCAACCAGGAAATAAGCTGTGAAGCCTACTAACATCTTGGAAGTCAAACAGTCAATATTTTCCTGGTAAAAAACAAGTTTAAATTCAACCCAAAACTAGGAGGTGAAATATTAGAGCCCCCAGAACTGTTCCACATTTTACTTCTGTATTTCCCTCCCCTCCCTTTCTTTTACCAAAAGTAGGTCTCATTATGCCCCAGTCACCAGACACGGGCAGTGCCCTCCTACAGGAACAGCTTTTTATACTATCTACACTGGAAGACTGCTGGGAAGGAAAGGAGATGCCAGCATCTGGACAATCAGCCTGGAATCTCAAAATTATTTCAAATAATCTCAAATTATGTTTGCCTGGCTCCTAACAATATTTGTGCTTGGGCATAGGCCAGAGCCAGTTTTTCTGAGAGGAAATCATTTGGCTGCTACATATTACTCAAACTAGATGATCTGATATAACCTCTGGCCTTAAAAAGCAAATCTATGAAAGATATTTGGCTATTTTTATTGATATTTTGGTAGAGTGTTGAAACAAGAAGCTTTAACTTAAAAATTAATTTTCCAGTTGTAAGACTGGTAAAGAAAGGATTATCTTTCTTTTTTCAAAGTCCCTGAATGTATGCAGAGGCAGAATATTAAAAGAGAAACTTCTAATAGGAAAAGAGAAAAGCAGCTGCAGATTTTATGGAAAAGCAGTTTTTTCAAGTAATATCTTGGACAAATGAAAATATTTTTCCTTCATAATTAAAGACACACAAAAGTACAAATGCAGGAGTGTAAAGGACAGATTTCAACTACTAGCAGTCAAATACCTAGTTACAATTGCCCAAGTAATCCCTCAAGAAGGTGATAAAAGAAGCTTTTTAATTAAAACTAAACAGACAATATAGCTGCAAACATTCAGAAATTTTATTTTATTTTATTATGTAGGTTAAGGCATGTTAACTGTTGAGAAAACATATTTTGGTTTTAATTGCCAGAAGAGGGTGTGTGTTGTTATTACACAATGCAAAGGACACTAAAATCAAGATGCATCACCTTTTACTGAATTTTTCACTGTTTTCCTCCTCCAAAATTCAACTTATCATGCATTTAGCAATTAAAGGGCATTACTTTGTAGATTTTAGCTAACAGTCAAATAAAAGTGGGCTTTTTTCCTCTGGACAAGAGATAGAAAGTAGTTCCTCAAAACAGCTTTTCAGCTTTTCCTTCAAAATTTACAAACATTAGCATTTTTGTGAATGCATTCTGTTACTTAGAGCAGCATAAATTTACACGGTTCTACTCACATGCTGTGCTGTTTGCTAAAATTTATATTAGACCTAAAAATTAAATTCTCTGTGCATCCCTTCCCATGCATTCACAAAATACCCAAGCAGCACTTAGCAGCTTGGCCGTGGCAGTGATTAAACACCAGAGATGGCACTGGATCTATAAATAGCCAACTGTGCTTGTTGTGGAATTGGCTTCCTCCATCACCTTGGTTAATTACAGTAAATTACATTTGGGGGCATAGTCCTGGGCACCTTGGCAGCACTGATCTCCTGCCCAAGCATGGACATCAGGAATAGTTATTAACTACAGCACTACATTAATCCTTTCTGATTCATAAGCACTGTGTGTTCCCTCACAGATCCACATTAAAAAGACATATACACAAAATTACCCTCAAAAAGGAGCTGTTATTTAATAGCACAACACCACCCTTTTATATTATTTACCTGAAGTCTGTGTCTACAACACCCAGGCATCAAACTCTCTGAAAGACTCTGAGTCTACCTACCAAAAAAAGATCCCTGCTACACATCAGATGAGTAAGTGATAAACATTTGTCCTCATAAGATTTGGCCTGTATCACTACAAGCTTTCATTGTCACAGCCTCCCAAAGGTCTCTTTAACAGAGACTAAATCCATCTGGTCCACTGTTCGGAGACTGCTACGAAACAGAGGGAGAGGGAGCAGCTGTCCAAACAGCCCATCCCAGAGTCTGAATGTCGTGATGGTTCTTGCAGCAAAAATAAGACAGAGGCCTGCTCCCCCAGCCTACACTTGAGGGGAGCTGTGAGAGGCTTATGCCAGTTTCTATCATAAACAAACTAAATTCCTAAACCTGATGATTTCTTGTTTAAATGTTCTTTTGGGGAAAACCCAAACAATGATGTGTGCACAAAATAACCACTGAGTGACAGCTGACACTTCAGGACACTGCCCTGTGCTGGGACTGCAATCTCATGTAGTTATTCACTCTGGGCTGTAAACTGAAGATTAATACACATTCCATCTTTGCAGTCAGCATTTAATATAGCCAGGCTCTGCACCATGCCTTGGCACTGGCCTGAGCAGGAGCAGATAAAGACCTTCCAGGAGCCCTTTCAAGTGTCTTAGAGATGACGTTCCCCTGGAGAGCATCCCTCAGCCCTCTCTAACATGAGCCACGTTCCAGCTGCAAGCACCAGTCCAAACCTGAGATGCATTCACAGCAGTGATTGCTCATCCAAACTGAGTGCACTATGCTGCAGCTCTGTAGGACATCTGCAGTTTCTCAGCTCCTTAAAAATTTAAATTCTGACTCACTCAAGATGATGGTTATAGGCCTTACTGTAATAATGGCAGAAATATTAACAATCTGTTTCAAAGAGACAGGTAAGTTTCATTTTATTTCTCAACATTTTATAGCTAAGATCATGAAGTTTCAGCAGCAGGACTGCACTGTGTGTTAATTCTTCAACTGCACAGAAGTGACTCTCGCCTTTGACTTTTCTAGCATTGCCACATACTTTTAAAATTATGTTTCTGTAGTAAGAAAAAAATAAAATTACAAAATTACTTTGAAAGATGATTAACTTAAATCATAAGAGAATGAGAATCATTAATAACTCTTAAATAAAACCAGAGAAATATAGACAACAGGGAGAGAAATACTGTCTTCCTACTTATTCCAATTCTGCAGGAAGAATCAATGTTTTCTTGTATAAACTAAGATTAACAGCAGGTTCAGCTAAGAGCTCACTAGATCTATTCGGGCGTCAGATTAAACAGAGCTTTCAGGCAAAGCTTTAGCTCCTTCTTTACTACAATATCAAAATAAAACATAACTATAAAAACGGTTTTGCTTATTTGTTTTCCTGTGTCAGTATAACAATAAATTCATGGGCCCAATTCTCATGAACCAAAAGGAGAAACATGACTGGAAAGTATCAAGTGCTAACGTGTAACACAAGATGTTACCACAGAAACCTTTAATCTTTTTAAGGGTACTCTGCCTCGATGTTCCAACCCACACAAGCAAGTGGACTCCAATTCATTTTCATCCAACAAAGATACTTTTGACTTCCTAATTTCTACCAAAATGCCTCCATACTAAAAAAAAAACCCTGATACTAAAATAGGTTTTCAACATTTATAAACATCTTCTTTATTTCTTGCTTTTATCTGGATGGTAGAATATGGAAAGGACATTGACAGCAGCTGTGTACATCTATGTTCAAACCCAGTTTATGTGCATTTATGAAGTTTAAATCCTGAAACCTGAACATGTGAAAGTTCCCTATGAACACAGTGATGGCACAACCACAGTAGCCAGATGAGGGTGGTCATAGCTTCTTTTTTTGCTTTTTTTTGGAAGGGATTTTTGGTTGGCTGGTGTGTTTCCAAGGAGTTGTTTTTATACATCCTTTACGATGCACATCTTTATCCTGACATTTGTTCCATAAATGCAGAGCAGCCATATTTTTAGAAGCCCATAAAGTTATTATTGCTTTATTTCAAATAAAATGCGCATATGTTTGGTCTGGCAAACTGAAGTTGATAAAAACGCATCCCATCTTTCGAAATTAAGCAGCAGAACTTCAATGAAAGATCCATCAACTCTCAACTAGTGAGTACTCCCAGTTCTGCCAGAAACAGATATTAAGCACAATAAAAGTGCTGCAACTCTCTATAGCCATACTAGATTTTCTTTACAAACATTATTTCCAACATGCAGAGCTATGACCCAATTAATTGCACATAATTAAACAGAATCACAAATATGGTGCAGCTGCTGACTACAAATACTAAGAGCCCTCAGGGGATAAAAAAGTTTAAAAAGAACCTTAATTTGTTCAGACAACATGAACTTTATGCCAACGAAAATATCATTAGAAGTAGCTGTTCTAATCTGTAGGTTGGACAGTGATAATGCACACTGAAGGATTTCCTCTAAACTCCCCATTTGTAGGATGGGATTGCACGCAGGGGTGTTCCCATTACTGCAGCACTTCCACGCAGCCAAGGCCTTCCCTGCTGCTCACACCAGTGCCCCACCCGAGAGGGGCTGGGGGTGCTCAGCAAACTGGGAGGGGACACAGGTGGCCCTCGGGGAATTCCACACTGCACAGCACCATACCAGCATGGAAAGCTGGGAAAGAAGGACCAGGGATGGTCAGAGTGATGGGTGTTTTTCTTCCCAAGTCACTGTTGGGAGTGCTGGGGCCCTGCTCCCCCGGGGATGTGCTGAGTGCATTCCTGATTTTGCTTTGCTTGTGGGCACAGCTTTTGTTTTACCTACTAAACCGCTTTTATTTACACCTACAACTTGTCTCGCTTCTCCCATTGTGTCCCCCATCCCACAGGGGTTTAGGGTGGGCTGGGCATGGTGCAGGAGTGGGGGCTGTGTGGGGCTCAGCTGCCAGCTGGGGTGGCACCGCAGCAGCCCTTAAACATTTTGCTGTAACCTATCAGTCAGACAGACTGTGAGGGGCAGAAAGCAGTTTAACTTCTCTCTGGCAGACAGGAGTCTGAGTTCCTACAAACTGTTCTTGCAAACAGCACTCACAGATGTCCCAGCTGGCAACACAACAGACAAGATACCTTGGAAAGGACCACCTACGGAATTATCCTGCAATTTTGACTAGGCCTGCATGCAGAAGCTGTTTTTACAATCAGTTCTATGAGCATCAGTGAGAAAACATAAGGCTTTAGAAAAGGCAATAAAGACAAATATCATTTAATGTCAGCCAATATGAACCTAACACAAATATTAAGACTTCAGCTAAGCTAACTAAAAAAAATTCCTGTGTATTTAAGAGTTTTTAACTCTCCTGCAGATCAGGAAAGAAAGCCCACATAGTGTATTTCTGAGTAGTGCACTTGTGCCATAAAAAGGAAATCACACATGGAACTAACTTTAATCAGGCATTCAATTTCCTGAAGTCTTCAGAAAATAAACAACCGTCTTTGCTTAGAAATTAACGACTAGGAAATAGAGCAAAACCAATGAAAACTGACACTGACACTACAGTGACTACTAATGCAGACATAAGCAGGAGCTGTCCAGAAAATGAATACTCTAATATAGACACATTACCAAAAACTACAATTTATTCCCACCTGCCCAACAGGAAAAAAAAAAAAAAATGTAGTGACAAGCACTGGCAAAGCTGAATTACCATTTAGACTAATGTTGCAGCTAGGCATAAAAGTTAACAGATTCATTAATATAATTTTGTAGACTAACGACTTGAATAAAATAATAATAATGCAAGTGAGAATAACACCCCTATTTTTCCTGAGACAGGAAAGCAAAATAACTTCTACCTCTGGTTTTGCTTCTTGGAAAAAAAATTAAATCAGAAGCTCTTGTATTAATCTGTGTAACTTGTTTTAAGTTAAGAAAGTGTAAGGAACTGATCAGAGTTCTTTAAGAAAATACTGTACTACCCCCAAGTGAACACACTGGAGCAGATGGACAAAACAATTATTCAGAGGGAAAAAAGCAAGCAACAAAAAAGGCCTAAAGGAAAATTTGAGGTGAAAGAGAGATACACTTAGGCAGCCATCCTATTTCCTCATGTGTCTTGTGATTCTCTGAATGAAATGAGATTTTTTTTAAAATTTGCCTACCAATTCCAAGCACAAATAGTTTTCATAGTTTTTCAGCTACGGTAACACAAAGCTTAATACAAGGCAGGTACAGATAGTGAAAACACTACTTTGATTTAAGAAAATAATCAGTAATTTGGCAGAAGTCATTATTAATCTCTCAAGTGAGAATTAATCATTGATAAAGTTTACAGATTTGACTAGCATACAGTCTAGGTACAATCAGTCTTAAATACTTTAATTTCCACATGTGCATGTATCTTTCATGTCCTGGAAAAGCACAGATAATTCCTGGTAAATAAGTCTCACAGTTTAAAGTATTTTAAATAATATATACCAAAAATATTTGATTTTTTTTAAAAAAGGCATCCCAAAATCATCTAAGACGTTTACTTTCTGCTTTACTTGCATTAAGTGGTCAAGTGGAACCTTCACAGGAGCCAAATTCACCTCACAGTGTCAATGATTCTTTTGCAACTGACTCTTCAAAATCACTGTATTTATAAAACAGAAAGTGGAGATCAATTGCTTCTGGTCAGAGCCATCCTTTAAGCTTCATTGTGAATCCTTAGAAAAATGCTTTCTCATGGCTTGGAATTTCTCCACTTCCCACACGTTAAAGAAACATTTTAATAAAGTAGAAAATACCTTTTCCCCCTCATATTAAAAATGCAGCTATGCTTATATTTCTATATATCAATATTGCATGTACCTGGGTGGGTGGGGTGGAGGATTCCCCCAAAAAGGAAAACAGTGACCTCTGGAAAAATGTTGGAGTCATTAGTATACCAAATATGACACATAGAAATGGTAGCAAATGTTGAACTCACCATCTGGGAGACTCAGCTGAGCTGATGACTCTTCTTCTGTCTCAATGCACTTTACATATAAATGCAAATAACACATCTGAAAACTCGAGGCACATTTGAAATTTGGGAAGTTAGCAAGACACAGAACACAAGGTAAAAGACATGAACACACCACTTAGGTCGAGAGAAATTTGATGCCCACTTTTAAAAAGTTATAAACCTGAAATAAAAAATAGGAAAAGCTATTTTTTTCTAAAATGTCCACTAGCAACCAAATTGATTTACATGGCCACATTATTTCTCTCAGCTTAGACAGCATTCAGGTGAAAGCAGTAAAGACTGTCTAGCAGTCAATGGCTTTACTGCTTTCATTCTGGCTGAAATTCCAGCCTTATGGTCCCAACACCTGCATGAGCCATTTTGAGAGAGGAAAGAAGGGTTTTTGGCTATACGCTATGTCAGTTTGTCTTTCAAAACAAGCAGCAACACAAATCCAATTCTCAACGTCAACTAGATAGAGAGAAGGTTCAAAAACCCCAAACAAACAAAAACCCCACATTTGATTAAAAAAGATACTAACAAAGTTAGTTTTGAAGAACACAAAGGAACAAATACACTAAAATGCTTGCAATATGAAAGCAGCAAGTTTGAAAGGAGTCACCAGATAACGAAAATAAGAAAATTCAGACAGGACTATATTGACAACAAGCATCTGTTTTTCCAGGAATAAACACAAGCAAGTTCCAAGGAGGACGCCCTCGCATCCCCCCGGGCCCCTCACAGGGAGCTCCCACACCCTCAGTTTCACACGCCGAGGAAATACCCATGAGGCACCATCCACTCCTTTTGCCTTCCTTGCAAAAGGAAGAATTGCAAAAATTTCCACTTGCCTATTCTTATTTTGAAAGAGAGAAAACTAACCTCACGCTATTTCAAGCACCACGTAGGAAATTTGGGAATTCAGCTTTGTTTTTGTGAGTGCGTCACAGGTGAGGGCAGCGCCGGGATCCTCTCACCTGCTGCGGGCCCGCGAGGGCTTGAACGCCTCCGGGCGCACCACGCTCCGAAACTTGCAAAGCTTACAAAACTTACAAAAAATCTCCAGCACACCCAGAAACACGATGGGAATTTACACCTATTTACCCTCAGGAGCCACGCTGGCTCCACCTGAGTCTCGGCGGGTGCGCAGGTGAGCCCGCCCGGGCCGGCGGCTGCAGCGGCAGGAGGAGGAGGAGGATGAGGATGAGGAGCCCGCGGGGCTGCCGGGTCCCGACAAGGGCAGAGCGCCGGGAGGGTGCCTGTGAGCACCTTCACACCTTCCAGCCGCCGAAGATGCAGCCCTAAAGATCCAGCCTGCCCTAAAGGCCGTGCTCGGCTGGGTCGGGTGGGATGAGTCCCTGCCGCGGGGTACGCGATCCCTCGCAGGTGTGTGCGGGGCGGCGGCGGGCACCGATGAGCGGGGCCGGGGACACCGCCGAGCGCCCGGCCTTCCCCAGACCTGCCTGACCTCCGACTGCGGACAAAACATGGACCAGGCGGCAACAGAGGTCTGCACCTCTCAAACAACATCTTAGAAAAAGCTCCCACGATGGCAGCTGGAAAAGTTCCTGTTAAGCACCTTGCTAGAACCTTCGTGAAAATGAGAATGCATGCATAGAAAGTCTTATCCGACTCCAGCAGCTCTGGAACTAGACCATAAAAACAAATTTTGTTTGGTTCTCAGAGGCAGAAGAAAGCTGCAAAGATAATTTGAGATAGTGCCATACTAGGAAGCTTCGTAATGACTTTAATCATCCCTGACAGATACTAGGAATTTTAATTATTATTTAGTAAGATCATAAAATAGTTATTACAGTGCTGTAGCAACAGTTTGAAAAAGTGTAACTGATACTCTCTTGCTTTTTTTCCCAAAGTCTTCATTACATTTAAGTGAATCTCCTCAGCATGATTTTTTGGCACAAAGACAGCATGGATAATTATGAATTGCTGTCATAACATACCTGAAATCTGCAAAAAGCATCTGTTGTGGAAGTGCTCCTAATTTAACAGGACACATATTTACTCAGGAAAGATTGGTTGCGGTTAGTTTCCAATATTCCTAATTATGCAATGAAACCTTTTTTGAACTCACTGGAGTTTTGTCTCTGCCTCCCATGGAAAATGGATTTCACAGATGATATTGGAAATAACTGTGAACTCTGAGCAGTGACACTGCTGGGCACCTGGAAAAGCACCTACAACCTGTATCTCTTCTTCAGAGCTGTTGTTTCATTTGTGCACCAGAAAGGCAACAAGAAGTAACAAAATACTACGTGCATTTTAATTAAACTGATGTAAAGTTTTGAAGAGTTTCCTTTAATTACGGGACCAATTTTGCCCAACCAGGGAATGTATCCAAAATGTTACATGAACTTCCAGCACCAGGCTGTTTCTGTGTAGCTTTGCTGTCACGAGGCAAGAGGGGACTGTCACCCTCGTCCCCAGAGTGCTTGGCAGCTTTTCACTGCCACCAAAGGAACTTTTTTCCAGAAGTTTACTGAGTCAGCAGTAGTTGAGCTGGAGGCACTCAAATTATCCAATTTCCCAGAAAGAGCAGGGAGCTTCCCAGGTAAGCCTAACTGTTGAAACACCCAATATTTGCCCAGCACTGAGTATTGTTAAACACAGGCATCGTGTGCTGTGTCAATTTCACCTGCACTTCACAGTCTTTTAAAATTTGCCAGTGTCCCCATCCTCACTACATCTTCCTCTTCTATGTGAATAACATAAATGTTTACCTTTCCAGTGTGTTTTAATAGCTTGCTAAAAACTTTCTATGAAAAGAAATAATTGATGTTCCATTCTTAAAATAAATTGTGATGGATGGAAATGAGATGAGCAATTATATCTGACATTAACAAATAAATCTGCATGATATTTACTTGGAGCTTATATAATTTTTGCAATGTTACATCAAATTATTCAGCAAATTTCAGACTTAAATGATTGTAATGGAAGTATGGCTATAAAACTCTTAAACCTAACACTTAAGGAATGGATTTCACTCCAACTTAAATTCTTATTCCTATATAAAACTGTAATATATCAAAGAAATAGAAGTATCGGTGGTTTGGGTTTTTTCCTTTTACCCTCCCTTAAATACTATAATGTAGTATTTGTGAAAATCCTGGTTTAATAGTCCCCACAGCAGGATGCTCCCAAGAAATGGCAAAACTATCACAAGAAGAAGGCAGCAAAGTCACACCTCCAAAACAACATGCTTTAATGGAGGCTTCAGATGAATCTGCCGTTTCCTGAGTGAAGCAGATAAATGGTAGAGTTAACAAAGCTGAGAGAAACTTGGAATTTTTATTCTGTGGACAATTCCAAGTTAGGACAAAGAAAGAAAATTATTTCAAAGACAGAAAAATAATCGATGGTAACTAATAGAAGTGGGGATTTTTTTCTGCAAAAGGCAAAAACTTTTAATACTGATAAATCCAACTTTTTCTCTTACAGGGGTTGATATCTTTGAAATTATTTGTAAAGAAAACAAAATCATATAAGCCCATTCAAAGCACTCTGAGTATCAAAAGAAGGAACATCCACATTAATAACTAAATTCAGTCCTGGAGCCCAAAACCACACACTTTGAGATAACACTGAAACACCATATCTTGTTTATCCTACCAACTGAGGAAATCTGTTTTATTTCACAAAATGTGGATGAAAACTTTAAAGTATTTATTTAAGAATAAAACTGTGTATAAGATCTGATTTATCAGTAGGTCTTATAAACAAAAGGACAAACAATAGCAGATGGTATACAATACTTCAGAGGAAAAACAAAGAGGCTGCTAAGCCTCTAAAACTGGGGCAGAAATTTATTTCAGATACTTCTACAGAAGCATTTTAATGCTTTTATAACTTCTGTGGCTTTGTTTCATATATTCCTTGTGCAACTCTCCTCTTCAAAATGTACTTCAAAGTCAGCTGGTGTCAGTACACTGAGAAGCTCTTTTTTTTTTAATAAGTCTTTTTTTCCCCTTGTGCTTTAGCTCATTTCCTGCCTTCCTTGTCATCTTCTGTCACACTACTTGCTCTCCTAAACACTTCAGCTGACAGTTTATCATTATCTTTGTTTATCTGTTCTAACTAACTGGCATTCCAGCAGCTGTGAATAAAGGGATCTCTGTTACCAACATCTGCACAGCTAATTGCTGTGCTCTTTGGGCACATCAACTTGCACACACAAACATAATCTCCACAACTGCATTTTTTAGAGCATGGACATCTTTCTTTATTGAGATGAGAGCAGAGGTTAGCATTACATATGGTTCATATATGCTGTTAAACACTGTGGGAGGCTCTCAGCCCATTGCAGCTTTAATCATTTGTCACTCTGAAATTATAATGGTAGCAAGCGAGTAAAAAGCTCTTTCATCTTTCTGGAGAGCTAAAATAGCTTTTGAATGCTGCTTTTGGATCACTCAGATGGAACTTTCCAGGTCTCTCCAGCCTTGCTGAGAGACAGATTTCCTGTGCAACACAAGAACACACAGCATTCCATTGCTCAAAAAGTATGCTCAGAAATTAACATTCTCTTAATGTCAAGAATTCTGTGACCCTTTAATCATTAAAGGATGAAAAGGTAGATGGAAAGAAAGAGATCTAAGATGTCTTAGATACCATCTTTACCATGTAAAGGTAAGACATTATATATAAAATTATAACTCTGCAAAAGGTCTTTTTGATATGGTTTTAAAGTCGAGAATTTTTCGTGGTCTTTTTACAACATTTGAATAAAATTCATACAAGTCAGAAGACTAAGAGAGGTATCCCTTATACAATAGTAGCAAAACCAAAGTAGTTTTGATAATCTATATTTACATTACATTAACTGTACTTGAGAGTAAGTCCAGAAGTAAACTAAAAATAGTACACTGAGCAAGTAGCAAAAGACCTTAGAGAGAAAATGAACAAACAATTGCAAAGTTACATTTCCCAAATAATGTTTTGTAAGTAGTTCAGGTACTCAAAAGCTCCAGGCTCTGTTTTATGTTTTGCATTTGAATGATGGGATTTTGCTGAAATGGAGAAGTGAATCTCTCCAAAGTGAATGGAGAAAGCTGTTTGACATGGCCCATTTTCTGGTGCTTGCTCATGAGGAAGGTTTCTTCAGTTAAAAGTAGTAAGACCTTATTGAACTTTTTCTGCAAAAGCTCTCCTAATCCACTGCTCACCACTGAAAGAAGCTAGGTAACAAGTCATCTCCACAGAAAAGGGAAAAATATAGTTTATCAGAATTACATTTACTTAGATTGCCAGATCTGGATCAACAGACATGAAATGGAGGCTCCACAAAATGGAGAGGGAATAAGGACACCAGAAGAAAAGGAAAGAAAAAAGAGAAAAAAAAAAATATTAGGAAAACATGAAATTCTCAGTCATCCACACCTCAATTTACCCTACAAACCTATGGAGCTGCATTCAGAGGGTAGAAACATAACGATTATGACACTCAGAAAAATGCAGAAATTCTAAGAAAGGCAAAGAGGAGCAGGCATAGACAGTCTCCACCTGACAAGTGCTCAGATGACGAAGAGCCCAGAAAAGCTCTGTTAAACTGTAGTCAAAACAGATGTTATCTCTAGATAACTGAGTGAAATCTAGCAGGGAACAAAGGCAGAGGTATTCAAGTTTCAAGCATTCCTTTTCCCCTTCCCTCAGAAACATCACAAGATGATATTTTAGGCTGAACCTCTTGTGTTTTACCATTGTATGTATTTCTGCCTCACTGAAACATCCTTCTTCCTAGATTAATATTTTTTCTGCTTATCATTCTCCCCAGTGACAACCTAAGTCACAATCATCCTGAAAATAATGTTTAATACTTGGTGTCATTTAAAAATTCAAGTATAAATCACCTGCATAAATTAACTTCAGAAGATATCTTTTGGAGCAGTCTGGATTTGGCTGCAGATTTGTAGTCCTCTCTGCTGTTTCTTTGTCCCAGTGTGCCATGATTGTTAGTCAGTGTGACATTGTGCATTATAGGAAAAAGGCAAGAATTCAGTAACATTCTCCCACCTCAGTCATTTTTATTTCCTTTCAAGATCTCTCATTGACAACATCTCATTGTGCTCATTTATTTACTTAATAGGCAATCACATAACTTTCAGAACCATGATCTATTCATGTTATTAATTTTTGCTAGGCTGCATTGCTGTATCTGCTGTAATCATTGATTTGAATACCTGAACACAACCTTGAAAGTTTGCAGTTTATAGACTACCAAGTCCTTCCTGCATTTTCTTCTCACTAATTGAAAAATTTGCATTTTATTTTAATAAAAATACAACTGTCACAAACCACAAGCTTTTACTGTTTAAATCACACTTCTAGCATTCCATTACCATTCCATTACCCATCAATAGGGGTCTTCTAATGCACATTCTGTAAAACTTCAATTTGTTACTTTCTCGCATGACTTTGTTTTCTTTTTCTACTCCAATTCACATCAAGTAACACCTCACTCCTGAAAAAAGCCAGTGCCAAAAAGAATGTGCCAACTATCTTTTATGAGTCCACCATCATCAAAATAACAGGAAAACTAAAGAGGATGAGGAGTTTAGAGACTCTTTTTTCCTCTCCAGACCTGACTGAATGGATATTGATATTTTTCCATCAATTCCATCTCCACACAAAAATGATACATAGCTGCTACAGGTTCATGACAGATCAGGACACCCATAGAAGGTTATCAGCTAATATCTAGGAGTAATTCTAACTCTGAAAACTGATATAAGCAATAAGTTCACATTCTTATGCAACAGAACTATTTGTCTGCATCTGTCAAATTGCATAAGTACAGCATTTTCCTTTTTATTTATTCATTAATTATCTTAGATCAGATTAGAATCATGAAATAAGATGGGATCATTGTTAAATGTGCAAACCAGGGAATTAGTGCTGCCAACAGTGATGTCATTTGACCAAGTTCACCAGATCAGAAGAACCTTCTTTTATCCCAAGAGCCCTCAATAAGGCAAAGTTTCATATTACACTAAATTCTCTGTAAAACAGTAAATACAAAATCTCCCAGTGCCATTTTAGACCTGCCTCAGAAAAGAGAACAGTGCTTGAAATGAAATGGCAAGGCTCTAATAAAAAAAAAAAAATCCCTGTCTCTTACAAGCACTGGAAACCACTATTGCTTACCACAGTGTGTCTGCTAAAACAACACAGCTTGTACTAAAGTGCACAGCACAACCTGCTCTAACACCAGGGCATTCTTTTCCCCTCTCTGACAGAACACAAACAGAGCAAGTAACACTTAGAAAGAGAAGCCTTTGCAAGCTCACATAAATCTTTATTAGTGTATCCTTTGTATTCTGCCTCTTGTGACCCCACAGCATAACTGTTCACAGTCTTCCATTCCTTCAGTCAGGAAATCCTTTAGGAACTGTTTTGGTTTTCTGCTTTTTCTTTTTTTCAAGGGGGACAAAAGCCCAGCAGGAATGTGGGTGCACTTTGTAAGGATAAGAAAAAGACAGACTTCCCTATGGCACACGGAAATCTGCTAAAATGAAATAACAAAACTAGACAAAAAGAAAAGGTGAGAATCTTGGGCTGTGTAAAGCAAACAGGAAGTTCAGCTTTGTCCCTGAATATAAGTGTGTGTTTTCAGCAGCTTAACAAATCCACAGAAAAGGCTTGGATGGGCTATAATATCACTGTCTCATCAATCCTTGCAAACCTGAAAGGGCAATAGCACGGAGATGGATGAAAGAGCCTGTGCTGTTTGCAGGTCCTGTGTCTGCTCCACACAGCACAGAGTAATAAGTATGGTTTTGAAACAAAACATTTTAAGAAAGCTATTTCTTTTCTTTCTGCAGCCCGCTCTCAATATTGCCTCCAGGACGTGTTATCTGAAGATTATTTTCTAGTTGTCTTTGTTGTTGTTGCCAAAAGACCTCAAAGAATGAAAAGATGCTTTTCAATGATAGGAAAGATATTCTGTGAGGGCATCACAGGCTCTCTGGCCATTCATTGTTATTCTTTCTCTGCTTTAGGTTTTACAGCCCTTCTCAGGAAGTTGCATTTGAAAGCATTTTTTAGAGATACTAAATGTTCTTATGAGAGTTTTACTTCATACAAGTGAAGCCAAGAAGAAAGCAGAGTTTTGGGGATTGCATACAACAGCATGATTATGACCCTACCTAAATCTGGAAATTCTTAAATCAATTGCATTGGATTTTGAATTAAGCCCTAAGAAAACACTGATTTCATTAGTAAGCTAAAAATAGACATACACTTCAAAAGATTTACTGGTTCTTTTCACACAGTTCACCTACTCAGATTCTATTACCTGTTTCTGTTGCTCTGTGATAGCTCGACTTTGGTGTGGATTCCAAGGAGACTCTCATAAGGTTATTAACTCATTCCCACTCTCTAACTAACGTAGAAACCAATTAATTATTAAAACAATCCATTAGCTTGCAATATATGCAGTGAAATAGCGGAAGTTTTGCAACAGTTGAGGGAGGGTTAGAAACTTTGTCTACCAAAATTTCTCTACGATAAGCCTCACGTGCTAGTAAACATCAGTGAAGTCTCTTTGGCAAAAATCATTGCAGTCACACACACAAAAAAGCATTTTAAAGGCCATGCTATAAAATACATTAGCAGAACTCATGTTGTGACTAAGAGACATACAACACGAAACAGAAGAGAAAAACTCACCAATGCCTGCCCACAAGTGGCTGAGTTTTCGGTGACCAAACCTGGTTAAACCCAGCTCTGTTTGCTGTGTCACTGCTCACTGATGGCCCCTCATGTCCTGAGACAGTTTCTAGTGCAGCAATTCCTATCACACTGCTGGAGGAGTGGAGAATAAAAATGAAAGTGTGTATCGCCAATTCCAACTCTGTTTTAACTATGCTGGCCTCATTAATTCCCACTTTATTAAATAAAAATAGAATCAGATCACTGATCTTATCCAGAACAAAGAAAATTTTCTATACATTTGTTTCACTGGGATTAATTTAGATCTTTAAAACATGATATTTTTCAGTAGAGTGATTCATGGAAGACTTGGAAATAAAGTTAGGGGGAGGGTGAATGAAACCTTGAGATGCCAATTAAGTTCTCTGAACTCCACTGAGGTCACTGGGAATGCAGTGGAGGCTTAATCTTAACTCGGCCTGGCTCAACCATTATTTTTTATAGTTACCAATTCTAATCTTTTACATCTCTGGAAGAGGGTTGCCAGCTGCTGCATATACAGCTATTGTACTACACAAGCTGGTATAGGATAGAGGACAATTATTCATTTAAATAGGTCCATTAATCCTTATAGTTTGTCATTTGGCACATAAAATGGGCTTGTATTCATTTTTTTCTATGTGAAGTAGGCATTTTAAAATCTTTCACTGTCAAACAAGCCTGTTACACAGCCAGTGCAATCTTTAATGCTGTTTATTTATCAAACTTAATGTAATAGGATTCCTTGACACAGTACACTGATGAAGAAGTGAGGTTCATTTTCAGAATGCTGAAATAAAGCAAAGATTTGGTAGCTGATATTCTTCACACTTCCTGTAATGCACAAATCTATGTGCTGCCTCCACCTGAAACAATTTCTAGAGCAGCCCACAGATTTTGTAAAATGCAATGGAAAAGCTTGCTGTAAGACCTGTTAATCACTGAAAAGTGATCTTGCAAGCTACAGCTGTGGTCCAGTGATTCACAGATGTGGCTATAAACCACATGACAGATGAGCTATATAAGAAGTATTAGCAACTCCTGGATTTAGGTAAAATGGTGTAATATATATCATAGCTAAGAGACTGGTATGTGAAAACAATTCCCTCATGCAATGATATGCAGCTGCTCTCAGTTTCCAGAGAAAACAAGATCTTTTTCAGCTCATACTGCAATAAAAAACAAACCAACTATAATTCGCAAGTTGGTGGTTTGGGGTATTTTTGGGAGAGAATAAAAAGTATTACAAATCACTGTTACCAATACAGCAAAACTTTAAATGTTCTGTGTGATAAATATTTACTGCAGGTTGTATGTCTATGAGACCTGAAACTGCACTTTTTCTGTTTGCCAGATGCAATTACTCGCTATGTATTAAAGCACACAAACAAATGCAAAAAACCCATTTACCCAGTGTTAAGTACATTACTTTTGACAAACAAAAATAAGATACCTCTCCAACCTCTTACTTTCTATAGCCCAGCATCCTCTCTCTTATAACCTGAGAGTGTTATTAGAGAGATGCAAACCTTCAGGTGAAATTCCAGAGCACAGTTCAATCAACAGATATATTAAAATAAAAAAAAGAACATAATATTACCTCAGTGTACACACTCACACAAGGATTTGGGCTGTTTCTCAAGTGTCGTTGTTAAAAAAGCAGAATTGCAGTGTTTTTCATGGATATAGTGACTTTTGCAAGAACAGACACACTGTTTTATAGTGTTCCCATCAATAGAGCTTTCCACTTGTAATACAACCCATTAGGGAATGTGCAGGTTCATAAACCAGAATTTTACAGAAGGCAAGTCAAAAGCCACAAAGTACCAAAGTGGTTCTTCTACTTGTGCAGCATTTATGGTGAATCCCAGTGATGCAAAATAAAAAAGGTCATGACAGGAGCAAGTTCTTCAAATATTGGACAAAGCATGAGCAGATCCATCTACCCTCCCCCTTTTTGTGAGGCATAAGCATGGATCAATGATGATTTAACCAACAGCAAACAAAAAAAGCTCCAGATTTTTTTCTTCAAGAAACATATTCATGGGAGAAAACGCAACTTTATCTTTTTTACCTGAAAAAGAGAGAAACCAGCTTTTCCCCAGAGCAGCCTGGTGATACAGCATTAGGCTGGGTCTTGAACAGGCACAGGTGGAATCTGAATGTGCCCATGTCCCCTGCCAGGCAAAAACCAAACACTGACAACCAGGACAGACAGACAAGCACTGGCTCTCTGAAATAACCCTGCAAATCTAACTCACCCCACATCAGTCTTCTAGACGTGGCTGTTGAAACACAGAAGGAATTATTGGAAGAATTGCTTTTTCACCAAACCCCAGACTTTTTTCCAGAAAGGGAGTGTTTTTCCCCCAGTTGGCCCTCTTTAAGAATATATGGAGCACGTTAGATATAAGGGAGAGTGCAATATGTTTTGAGAAAATTCACAGTTTTCTAACCTAGATAATGTCAGCAGGAATTTCTTTATTTGCACTGTGTATTTTCAAAGCCAAGAGAAAAAAGTTATTTTAAAAAACCAACAAAAATGTGTTGTTGTAGAACATACAAGACTAAAAATTTGGGAAGACAACTAAAAATTTGGAGAAGAACCAAATGCCATTTCTAAATGTTTAAATTTTAATTGAGTCCAAGATGTCAAAGTAAGCCTTTTCTTAAGATACATGAATGAATATCACTAAAAAGAAATCTGGGAAGAGGTTTGTTTTTTGTCAATCCTAGCTCTAAAACATACATATAGAAAACCACATGCAGGCAGGACCCTTAATAGAAATTCAGGATAAATAAATAAAAGAAGACTGTTCAGAATGCCTGCAGTATATTTAATCCATCAAATTTATCTTAATTGTGTTTCTGTGAGCCTGAAGGAGAAAAATATAAACAGAATCTCCTGTGAGTGTGAGCTATAATGTCCAGTTCTTCTCTTACCTCCATCTTTTCTTCATTTCTCTTTCTGTAGCTGGGAAGAATTGTCCTGCTCATTCTGAAATCAACAGAAAATCTGATGTTAGACCTGCTAAAATATCATTACTGGAATATTTCATGTGTCAGTGAATGGGGTTTCTTTTTTGGCATGCAGGAGGAAAGAATCCACAAGAAAAAAGAATTCCAAATGGGTGGTATCCCTCCCTTGAAAATGTCTTTTGGTGGCAGTGGTGACCACAGAGCAACAAGGTGTCATTTATCATCCCTTCTGCAAAAAATACAGCCAAAAATTCCTACAAAGACATGGGGCTTCAAAGTCTTAAGAAAAACATAAAAAATAGTTAATGAGAATATAATATCCTTCAGGATTCTGAGAAAACAGAAATAGAAGCTTTTACATGCTCTAGTTTAAAATCTTGGCATTGTCCCTTCATTTATCTCTGTGCATTTTCACACAAAATGAAACAACTTGATGCTGGGAGATAAGCACGTGGAGTCCTGTTTTCATAGCCAAGGTGTTCTGCTAAAAAAGGCTCATCAAAACAAACAAACAAAATAAAGCAACAAAAGGTTTTCCTATAAACTGATATTTCATTTTGTTAATTATTACAACAAAATAATAAAAAAAACTTTAAAGTTCTCAACTCTTAAAAAAAACCCCCCATATCTCAATGCTAATTAATAGAGATTAAACATTTGCACTTAACTATGGACTAAAATGGAACTGCTCATTCATTGCCCTTTATTTCATAGCAAAAATTATTTAGAATTATTTCTGTCATAAGAGATTCTTGGTCTGCCACAATTCTAACCAAAGACAGAATTAAATAACATTTTAAGGTAGTTTTCAATTTCTCTGCCAATTTTGGATAAAACTATGAGAAAAAGGACCTTTTTTTTTTAATAACCAGGAATT
This sequence comes from Motacilla alba alba, assembly GCF_015832195.1. NCBI lineage: Eukaryota > Metazoa > Chordata > Aves > Passeriformes > Motacillidae > Motacilla > Motacilla alba. The sequence continues at coordinate 22,846,119 of NC_052023.1, forward strand.
TTCAAATTAAGTGAGTGTGATGGGAACTCTGTGAAAGTCCATATAGATCCAAATTAAAAATACTACTTAACCTGTACAAAAAGAAAAATAAATCAGAACTTCACAGTAGATATAGAAACAAGGTGTTATCTTCTAGTTTCAATGTCCATAAAACTAAACCATCAATACCTCAGGTCCCAGAAGTAGCTCATAATTGCATTTTTTAAATTTGTTGTTTTGTCCTGCAGTAGTGCCATAGCAACCCAACTGAAGATAAAGCAGAATTTATAAGGCAAGGCTTGTGAAGGAAGGCTGGTGGTGCAAAGGCTGACAGCACTCATTTATTTGGCACACACGCTCTGTAAAGACAATCAGATTTCCCTTGTTCAAATTGTCCAGAAGACATTTGGTGCCTTGGGTTAGAAATCAGTTCTTCACCTGAAGCTGGTTTTAGCACAGCAGGTTTCTTTCCTGGAATTAGCAGAGCAGAGCTGAACTCCTGTGCTTGCTTTGAGCACTGATTGCTGCTGCTCTGGAGCCATTTCAGAAAAAGTGCACCTGCTCTACCGAAACTGGAGCTGCTTTGATTTTGGACATACTTGGGTTTCTCTATTTCATCTATTTTTAAAGTGTTTACTCACTTAAATCTGAAACATCTAACATGTCTCCCCTCTAAGCTGGTTGTTTCTCTTGCAAATTATTTTCTTACCTAAATTAATAACAGCCTTCATGTTATTTCCCTTAAAATTGGCCTACAACACTGTCTCAGTTTTGGAGACAAATTTCAGGAGAAAACACCCTGGAATGAGCATTTCCTCTGAAGGGAAAGGGCTTCAATAACTCCCTTTTCTTCTGCCAGTGAGAGAAGTTGATACTAGAAGGTGAAAGTGAAGAAAAAGAACTGTTTATTACTTAAAAAAAAAGGGATTGGGGGGAGGTTGGAAGTCCCCACAAGCCACAGAAAAGGACTGAATAAATGCTAGATATGACCTCCCAGAAACTTACCCTCCACTCACGTATACACACCCACAGTGCAGCACAAAAAGAAACTCAAAAATGACAAACAGATATCAACAGCCATTAACAGTAGAGAGACTCTCCTCTGAAGCTGGACTCAGTTATTGTTCAAAAGCCTGGATTTGAATCATAGCATATTCCAAACAATAAATGAACTGCGTGTTACTGTCTGCAGCAGTCAGATATCAGATCCTACTTAAACACAGAATAAAACGAAGTATAGCATAATGAGCTCAAGAAAACAAACAAACAAATAAATAAATTAATCAATTAATTAATGAAAGAAGTAGTCACTGTATATGAGCCCTTCCTAGCAAATCATTCTATATTATGTTATTGGATTGTAGTCAAGTTACAAAATAAAATGTATTTAATCCTAAAGCCCAATCAAGTTATCATACATAAGCCCAAGAACATTAAGGGTATCTCAATATTCTCTCCTTGACACTTTCTTAATTAGACTCCTTTTTCACTACAATTCTGGAAAAGTACTCAAAGAAAATAATCGTGATATTATGAGATGCCACACAGGAGACAGGGAAATTCTGCAAATAATTCCTTGAGATGGAAAGCAAAATGTGTTTCTGTCAAAATTATGTGTGTTCTCCTGCAGTGTGGGCTTCCAAAGATGAGCTATACCCAGGGAGCTTTAATGTGGAATCTGAAATGAAGAAACTCCAGTAACTGTGGACAACTCCCAGGTGGCCTCTTGCCAAAATTTCTTGATGAGTTTACGGAGTGCATCCAATTTGGATTTGTACTTTAGCCCTTGGAAAAGTCATTATGTATATAAGGGAAAAACAATTCTCAAGTTTAACAAGCGGGAACACACTTGCAAAAAATCCCTGCTAAATTTGACCCTGTGTTTGTGTTGTAAGTGACTAATAGATGGAAATGAGCTCATACAGGGAGAGAGATTGTGTCTGCCAGCCCTATCTCCAGCATCAAGTGGGAACAATGTCTGCAGCTCCTCTCTTCTCCTTTTCCAGGGCAACTCTTGAGAGAACTCTGATTCAGACCTTGATAAAGTCTACTAAAACCAGTCCTTACGGACTGCTTGTTTTCCTTAACATCCCTGATTAAATGTGCTTGCCTGCTCCTGAACACCTCTCTCAGCACCGCGATCCCAAATCCTCTCCCGACACACTCTGTTCTCTGGACCAGTTCCTTTGCACCAGCACCTTTCTGCCCCCAGTTCTGGCAAAACTCCTCCTCAATCTTATGATGTCTGTCATCACCCAGCTGAAGAAAGACACCTCAGCTTTAACATAAGTGCACTTACAAGTATGAGTTTTGCAGAGAAGGGTTTATGGATAATTTTAGTCCCCAATCCATTAGGAGCTGTGTCTAATGTCATTGCACATATGCCTTTCCTGCCTGCCTATTCTGTTCCTTTATTATTTTACTGCAAAAGCTTTGACTCAGAGGATGTATCATGAAAAACTGAAAAGCATTTTTCTCTGTACAAACACTGCTGTAGTTTCAACCCTAGCTGCCCTCCTAGGTCGGTGGTTAATTTCCCCTCTTCAAGAAAGGCACTTTAATAGGGCATCTCTGGTAATTTTCTATTCCACTCTATTACATGATTTATCCACATTTTGAGTCTTTCTCCATAAATTTTTTTTGGCTGCTAATGGAATTATTCATTAGAAGAAACAACATTTTCCAAATAATTATCTAATAATGTGTGCCCAAATTCATATTTAAACATACACATTGTTGACCTGATTTTTTTTCCCAAAACCTACACAATGAGGGAAAATGCTTTATCTAAAAAAGAGAATCTAACTAATTTTAAAACTTACCAATTATTTTCACTACATTTTCTTCAGTGTTTGTGGAAAAAGACAAAAGCATAGTAGCCTCAATAAAAAGTATGATTTTGATAGATGATTAAAAGTATGATTTTGATAGATGACACATCCTTTTCTATAATTTAGTCAGTAAAATCACAATAGCACTTGAAATAAGTTAGCTCTTCTGAAAGACAGGAGCAGATAATAAGATACAGGAATATTTATGAACAAAATCTCAGTTGTTTCTAACCTGTTCTTTTCCACTAACAATTTCTGTGGAAACCTATGTTGAATGAATAAAATGGCCTATAACCTCCTGTTTTGGTGAGGATAAATAAATTAAAAATATATTTCAAAAATGTTTATCATCTTATTTGCAACAGAGGCTTGATCTTTTTGTAATGGGATTCTAAAGCCAAGTAGAGATGAGTGGAATGGATGGACCTGCTCCAGGTACACACCTGCTGGAAACTTTTGGTAAAGGCTGATAAAAATGCACATTTAAAAAAAAAAACCTGAAGGGACAAGTAACTGGAAAATCAATTTGACACTCTATTTTTCCTCTTCTTCTCACCCCAGAAAATATTTGCATCATTTTAGCCTACAGGTATTTGGCTTGCTGTGGACTTTCAGGGTGAAAAATGGAAGAATGGCAAGTAGCAAGTATTAAAACTTCCAGAAACAGCATGTAAAGAATTTAGGGGAAACTCTAAGGTACTAAACCCCTTGATTTTCTGTTCTGTAGACTATCTCCTTTACCAGATTTGAAGAAAGCATGCTGCTGAAGCACAAAGCCAAATGGAGTCCCACCTTATGCAGGAATTTTACAAAGCAAACAGGGAAATCTGAGTGGATCATAAATATGCAAAATTTGCAATAATTTGTTTGCTTTTGGGACATACCTTGTGAGAAGCACATTTGATTGAGCTGAGGACTTTGGGTATAGGGTTCAGTGGAAGTGTGTGCTGGTAAAGGAAACATTTGTCATTCCAGAATGACAGACTGTAAGTCAAGATGCCAATCATTAGAGGATAACAGATGTCTTCAGTTTTCTGCTGGCTCTTTATTTGGAATTTACTGTATTCCAGAGATGGACAGGAATACCAAAAGATAGCTCTTCTTTATCATGGTGAACAGTGAAGGTTTGCCCTAGTGAGCAGTTAGAGAGCAAGAATGGCCCAAGAAATGAGATTAGCAGAAAGGAAAAGGACACGTCACATTCTCAGCAGCACAAATCAAGCAGCAGGAACCACTCTGCTTACCAGCCTATTATCTGCCTTGCCAGGGGCAGCAGCAGTCTGGGTAAACAAAATGCTTTGGTAAAGTTAAAAGCAAAAGTTAAAAGACTAAAACAGAACAAAAAACAAAACCCAGGAACTTAGCTGTACCTGTCTTAGACCATCTAATGAATATAAACTAAAATCAGAATACTGAAAACAAGGCTTAGATGGAGAAAGCAATGACAGAATGTAACATTGTCCTTATCATACCACTTCTCCTTAAAGCCAGTAATTTGTACAAGGAATTATAACATGAAATACAGGAGAATACACTGAAACAAGAGAATTGAAGCACAACTTCTGCTCTCTCTTTAGCTTCCAGATCACTGGAGACATTTTGGAAACGTCAATAGCCTAATCTCAGCCAGTGTCTGTCAGGATTTTACATGAAAATGTTTTGTATGTTAATTTTGTATTGCAAAAGCTAACTTTTCATTATATACAGAATTATCCAGCAGACTAGGAATATTGCCTATAAAATTCTTCCAACTATATGTGGATGTGGTCAAGAAGAAAATCCTTATTAGGCAGTTAGAACAAAATTCTGTCCAACGCCTAGGATGTCACAGGAAAATTGATGCTTCAAAAAGCATTTATCATTATGCTTGTAATTCATGGAGTAATGAGCAAAAACCTGTTCTGTGCCTGGTTCCCAGCTGCCAGCATGCAAATGCCAGTCAATACCAGAGACAGAGATTTCCTCTGAGATACATCATTTCCATGATAAACTTGTGTTGACTTAATTGCAAGTTTGTCAATTAGTAATATTGATAACAGCAGTAGGCTTCCTCAACTAATTTCTGAAGCATAACAATACATTTTATTTTAAAATCATTCCCAAAATGCTTTACAGGCCAACAAAAAAGGTGTAAGGAACAAAGCAAAATTAAAGTTTAAAGAAATGTTCCGCATTTCTGATACTATTATAAGAAAGATTATCCAACTAAGAACAGATTTTTAAATTTTAAAAAAACCCAACTTTAAAAAACAATCAAAAGTACATCTTGATACTAAATTCGTGTAACGCTTAGGCAGCCAAGATTTGGCGTGTGAGTCAAAATCTTTTGAATCTGAAAAAAAAATCTTCTGAATCTGAACCTTTTCAGCTGAAGACTTACTAAGTGAGAGATCAAAATTAACAAACTTGATCCTATGAGCCCATTGATTCCACCAAATTTGTTAAAATAGCCAAGAAATCTGGTTTTACTTCTCATCAGACCTGCCCCTTATCTGTGAATATAGCTCAGTCCAGCTCCCCAATGCAAACCCTGCAAAAGCACTGAGATGGTTCTGGAAGTTTCAGATGCCCAAACACTCAAAAACTAAAGAGGCTTTGGCCACCTGAGGCTCTAGAGCAGTCTGAAACTCACATAGCTGGGGATTCAATATTTGCAATCACATTGTTCTTTAACTCAACGTATCTTCCTTCTAGCTGGATTGAAATCCATGATGCCTTTTGTTTGATCTAGGAAAAAACCCCACTTGGATCCAAAACCTACTTAGCTGATGAAAATGGGAAAAGAAATTCAGTGTCATTGACAAAACAAACACATCTGAGTTGATGTTTTATGTCAATAAAATTTTACAACGCAAATTATGGCACAAATTTCAGTACTTTTAAGGCTGGAGTATTCACTGATATTAACTCTAAGTCATTCCAATGCTTGTGGGCAAAGGACAGGAAACAGCATTCTCTGCCATGCTGAGTTTGCTCTATCAGCTGCATCGTATTTGAATAATTTCTTATATGTGATAAACCACACTAAATGACCTCCAGTAAGCTATTCTGTCTTCTGTGGAGAGCAGCTATCCTGCTCCTTGTGTATTTATCATTTCTCATGGCAGATTTTGCACCTTTGATAGCGACAGCTGTTAGGAAATTTTATTGAGGAGTTTTTGTTTACTGTTGTGATTACCCCTCAAGGTAAACAGAGTCACATTTTCAGCAGACTAAGCATTGTAGACAATAAAAGATACATATTTGTGTAAATGTTTGCATCATCTGCTCTATTACTAGAGCAGCTGATGATGAAAATTTTTTAATTTTCAGGTCATTAGAAAACATTTCTTCCTCTAGCCATATTCTGAGGAAACATTATCATTCACTGTTCCCAATGAATGTTTTATACAGATTTCAGGAAGAAATGACATCCAAGCAAAAGCTACAAGACATGACAATTACAAACAATTCTTCAATCACAAACTCCAAAAGCTACTCCAGTCAAAGTACAGGAATAGGAATTCTATTTCTATGACTTTTTATTTCCATCCCTACAGTCACTTGCAACAATTGCTACATGATCAAAATCACAAGTCCTGCCATGCTGAAATCTTTGAGTCTTAAGTATACGTAATTATATTAGAATATATGAAATATTTATTTGCTGTCAAGCTGCTAAAGAAAATCATAATATTAAAGAACTTCTGCAGAGCACTGGAAAAGCAGTACTTAATTCACTGAAGCTTTTTTTTTTTTTTTTGTCAAAATGGTTTAACTGAATCAGGGATGACTAAAATCCCACAAGAATTGCTAAATACTCTTGTATCTTCACTAAAGGCAGAGGCTGCAATATTAAAGCACGCAACTATTTTCTACTGGATTTTCTTGCTGCTGTTCACTGTTTTATACCACTTAATGGAACTCCTGGGTTTCATGAAATCACTAAGAAATGCTGTTATCATAAGTTTGTTTCTGCTCAGGTATTGACTCAGGATCTGCAGAATAATTTAGAATTTAGATCTGAATATAGATTAGAATGGGCACAGCTGTGAGCCAGTGACCTTTTTGCCAGGTTTACATTATTTCTATAAAGAAGAACATTTGCTGGAAAATAACTAGAGAAATGGTCAGTAAAGGTGACAAAATTAAAAAAAAAAAAAAGGGTGACTGAATGGTGAACAGGACCACAATTTATAAAATATCCATAGCAGATAAATTCAGGAAGCAGATGAATTTAAGGGAGAGATGTTCTGCTAGCAGGCCTAGGGCAACAAGCTTCCAGTAACAGAATTAATAACAGGGCAAACTGTGCTAACAAATGTGTTAGACTATATGAATACTTTTTTTTCTTGCCCCTGAACCTACAAATACAATCTCCTGCAAAGGAAAGGATATCCATGCTTAAAATGGAGTTATAATGCAAAACATAAATGTGTTCCATTAAAGATTCCAAACTCTAAATTTCCTGACTCATAATATCTCTGATAATATATTTCACCAGATCCCAGTACTGTGGTTCATACAAGCACAGTTGATTTAAGCAAGCAGAAAAACTCACCATGGCATTAATTACAGAAAATCTCTCTACTGAAGAGTATGCAAACCAATAGATCTACTTAATTAAACAGATGGGTGTTTAAAGCACAAGTGTAATATTTTCGATAAATTTACAGAAAAGCATATCAGAATATTTTACATCACATCACAACTAGAAGTGATAAAAGGTTGTGATTAATTTTTCTTTTCCTGAAGCCAAATTTGGCTGCTGGTTCCACCTGCTCCTTGTATTCCCTGGAGTTTCAGAAAATACAAACTCCTGTATTCTCCACAGAGAAACTCAAACCAAATATCCATAATAACTGTTCCTTCATTTGCCATCCAACAGGAAATTCTGCCCCAATGCTCTTATAGTTAATTATTAAAACTTTAATTCCTTTTTTATCTATTATTAGGATATTATTTTAATTATATTTCTAAATACCCAGTTTTACAGCAGCAAAATATGTTTGCCCTTGAATTCAAAGCATGTTTTTTTTCAAAGAAAAGAGAATAAATGGAAAACTTTTATTTCACAAGAAAAGCTGGGCTTTTTGCTAAATTTGTTTGTTTAAAGTTGCTGTGATTAAAAGGGAAGAGGGATTTTAATTATATCCCAGGACTTATTGAGCAAATGAGAATGCATTATGCACCAAAGTTTTCTTAGCCTCTCCTTGCACTACTAATGGCTTTTGCTGCTTGCAAATCTGCTCTATCAAGACTCGTCAGTGAAATGCAGCCTGTGGATCCCTGTGCTGCAGCTGACACTTAGCCAGGGCTGTGCAGGATTTTCTCAGCAACATTATTAATATGCAAATGTAGACAGTCCAGTTCACCACCATAATCTTTTTGCTTTGATTGGCTCTTACGTTCAAAATTTTCAAGATCTGTCCAGCAACAAAGACATATCTCAGCTTCTCATTTCTTGTTAAATGAGCAATAAACTTCAAGGTCAAACCCAGAGGGGTGTAATTACCTCATTAACTGAAAGTAGTCTCAAGTTATCATTGCAATAGTATTAAGGAGAAGAAAGGCTGTGACCCATAAGAGTGAGTGGCTCTGGTTCACATTTTGGCTTTAGCTAAATAAATAACACAGACTGAAAGCTCTAAATGCTTAATCTCCATCACAAACCAGCAGTTTATTTCTAACAATAAATCTATTCTGTGGCTTGATCAGACTGCATTCAAGTTATCCATAAAAGCTGATTGACTTGAATGATTTGGGAAAAATTTCCTCAAATAATATTCTCTGTAGAGACTTGGCACTCTCTTCTAGGGTACTTAATCCTCATGATGCAGCAGCACAGCTCACCATGGGTATGTACTAATGACTGTTTCATTCAGTGCTTTTTTTTCTGAAGTCATGCTTTTTAAAAAAATTAATAACACATTGATTTTTCATCCCTCTATTACAATTCTGGTCCTGCAGGCAGCACAGCCATTCATGACCTGATGCCTTCAGAGCACCTTGGCTCTCTGAGGGCCCAAAGTCAGCAGCACATGGAATGTCTGAGGCTGTCCCAGCTGTCTGGTGCTCTGACACTCAGGAGAAGGTTGCGAACATTTCAGTTATTGTAATCATGATCAAAATAGTACAAATCAGCCACTTCAGCATTCACAGAACAAATCACAGCCTCCAGTGACCACTCCCCACAGTCCCCTAAGGGCCCTGCACAGCAGCATCCTCTTTTTGGGCTGTGCTGGGCACTCCTGGCACAGGGCTTGACCAAGGGGCTGCCCAGAGCCCCCAGCCCTTCACAGGGTGTTGCAGTGTTTGGCTCGAGGTGGAGCTTGGGATGAAGGGCTCACTACCCCAGCACCAGAACAGGTCCTGTGATAAATATTCTTAGATTGCTCAGGTACTGCTGCCTGCTAATTTAGCCAGACAAATACACTTTGATTCAACAGTGTTTAGTGCAGCAAAGGACTGTCACTGCCTGAATGTAATATTTCAGATGAGATGACAGAGCAGGTACTTTCCCCATTTAGTGTAGTTATTCCCTCCTTGTTTCACAAATCTCTGTGCATTATTTTGTTTCTGTATTCATGATACCCTCAGTTATCAAAACATCTGAAATAATCATACCATTTGAAAAACAGAAAAGTTGAAATCTCTGCTTTTCTAACTATTTGCATATTGTAAAACAGGAGGTATTTATTACTGTGCTTATCTCTTTTGATGACATATGGGAAGACCCAATAACAACACTGTAACATCTGAAATCATTTGAGCCCGGCACTTTAATTTGATTTTAACATCTACAAATCTTGAACAGTTAACATTAAAGACACATAAATCCCATAAAACCTCATTTAGATGTGAAGCTACTGAGTTCACAAAACCCATTATGAACCTTAATAGTGATGTACTGTTCAGTTACACCAGATTGACTAATCCAGGCTGGGGTGTGTTTTCATCACTGTGGCTTGCTGGGTTTAAATAAACCATGTTAGAGATGTTCTCATGTGCACAGCTCTGCTCATAAAACCCCAGGCTGCAACAGAAAATAGTTGATATAATGATTGTAAAGAGCAATTTATCAGCTCAGAGTACTGAACTATTAGTCTCTATTGCTGTCTGGGATTTATTTCACAATTAAGAAGAGCTCATACCTCGGCTTTATTATGATCAGAGAGTAAGATACTGGAAGGTCTTCCAAACAGAAATCAACAATTACATCTAAGATCCAGAGAAAACCTCTGGGTTCTACAGTAAAAAAGGACATATATACCTAAGCAATTACCTATGGAAAATCATGAAAGCAAATGTTTTTTATCACAGCAGATTTGTAAAAGGAAGAAATTCCTCTTGTCCTCTGAATGTGCCACTTCAGGTTGGGGTCAGGTTTTCCCCTGCAATATTTGTAGAGACAGTTCAGTGGCAAGAGACAGGAACACAAGCTGACCACCACCTTCCTCAGCCTTCTAACAGTTCATTTTATTCCACTGCATTAGATTAGTTAATGCCTTCTCCAAATACAAGCAAGAAAATATGAAGCGATCAAAGAGGAGTCTCACAGGCAATGTTTTGCATACTTCTGATGCTCCTCACGTAAGTCCTTGTGAAAAAGGCACTGTGACACTGGCTGACCCTTTGCCTGTCCCAGGGAACCACATTCTGCTCCCTGTACAGAGGAAAGGCATCACAGCTGCTGCAACAAGAGAGCCAGTCTAAGCCTTGTGACTGCAAATAAGCACAATTTGCTCCTTATTGACTGCTTCATAAAATTCAGTGATTGCTCTGTATATGTCAATTACTGTAAATTAATGGCGTTCTACAGCATGTTGCCACTCTTCACTTCCCATGCCTTTCATCTGGGGATTCTTAACAATCCCAAATAATAATTAAACATTTATCTGTGGAGTAGTGGTTTCTATGGGAGTCAGTCACAGTCCAGCCTCTGAAGAGGGAGACAATCACGAGACATTACTCACTAGGCAATAGCCATGATGTGGCAAACTACAGCAAACTGATATTTAGAATAGTACCCTTTCCCCTACCTGAGACAGAACTAGGATGTCTTTCACAGACATACACAAACTCCTCAATGGAACCATGGAATATGAAGAGATGAAGCCAATTCAGATTTTTCAGACAAATGGAATAGAGTACAATTAATTTCACATTCCTTCAGTTTTGCATGGCTCTTTCAATGATCAATTAAAATGCTCTCTCTTCCATTGACAGTCTGCCTTGTCAATACCTTTCAACACTTCAATGCCTTCCCACTCTTAACTTTCTATTTCAACATATTATCTTCCCATCTTTCTAAAATTATATCCCAGGCTACACTTTATTTTGTCCAAACAGCAATACAGATATTTCTTTTAATTCAAGCCTGAGCAGTCAAATGTAAAAGCAAGTTTTAATAATCAAAGATTAAGCTTGAGATGGTAATTTCACAAAACAGGATGTCCTACATTCATTCTCAGCTAGAATTTTTTGCTTACATGGGCATTCTGGACATAAGATGTATAGAAATATCTGCATATGATGAGAGTGGTGACATCCCACCTTAAATAGTCATCAATCCTTATGTTGGCTAATTGTTCAAGTATCAAGTTTGTAACCTTATAGATGCTAGAAGATATGTCCATCATTATCATCCATCAATAATGCCATTTGAATTTTGTTCATAAATAACTGGACAAAGACAATATTACAGTGCTGAGCATTCATTCATCCTGAAGCTCTGTGAAGTCCTCAACTCCGTCACTCACGTTACAAATAGGTAGTTCCTAATAAAGGCTCAGATGTTCCCTAGTGGAAACATACCCAGAAGCCAAGAGGGACCTCAACACAGGCCATGCCCACTCCAGCAGCTTGGGCAGCACAAGCAGCAGCCAATGGATCCATCACCAGACCTCCTTCCCACTCCTCAGCAGGCACTGAGGTGGGGCAACATCCCAAAGTAGTCCTGGACTAATGGCAGTGTCGGAGATCAAGGGTTCTGAAGATGATCAAAGACCAAAGAGAAGAAGAATTCAGTACCAGCAAGATGATTTGGGCTGAGTAAGCAGGGCGATATTTTTATTTTCCTGTAAAATTTCTGTGTTTCAAAATATCACTCAGTAAAGTAGTGAAGTACCAACACTTTCCACATAATTTATATAAAGTTGTGTTCTTACCCTAGCACAGCTCCCACTGATTCACTGCCAGATGAAAGATAAGTCCTGACACCATCACACAGAATGTTATTTTCAACACCAGAAGCAGCATAGTGATCTACAAATATGAATTGATTTACAAACATATACTGATTTGGGGAAAAAAACCCAAAACCTACAACTACAGTCAGTACCAAGTGGAAGTGAACTTCCTTTTTACAGAAGAACCAGAAGTAATTTTTTGCTTTCTCATGGTAGCCATTGATTAAAGAGAAAACTAAATTTATAACCATCACAGAATCTCTGAGATGACCTTCAGAACAACCACTCATCCAAAAGTGTATTAATGTGTAACACGTTAAACTATCTCCTCTATTCAACAAATAGAGATATTTGTCATTGAAAATTAAGAATAATTATTTTATAAGAAAAAAGTCTCAGCTGCTCTTGTTGTAAGGTACTTCTGAAATATAAGAAAAAATCAAATGAAAATCCAGGAATATAACCTCCAAAAAATATAAATAGGTGTACTTTGAATGTATGGAGTATTTTTGTTTCTATCAGACTGCTCAGCACCCACAGGGATAATTTCCTTAAATAACTGAAGAACTGCAGTTTTCCTTCTTTGCATGGAGCCCTGGTGGAGAGAATCCTTGTCACTACTTATAGTACCACAAATACACATTTTAACTGGGCTTTGTTTTCCCCCTTGGCACAGTTATGATTAGGGATCCTCTGTCAAAGGCTGACAGGCCTGATAACAGAAATCAGACCTGCAGGAGGGTTCAACACCCAACGCCTTACTCACAACACCATAAACACCTTTCTTCTTTTTTACTAGGAGAAAACACAGACTTAGTAAGAAGCAATTTTAATGATAATTAGGCAGTAAGAAACATCAACAAACCCAAGAAACTCGTTTGTCAGATGACCTCATACAGAAGGAAATGAGGCATACCTGGATAGAGCTATTTTAGCATCCTTTTACCTGATCCCAAACACAGCTTAAAAAGAGACTGTCAGGTACCTCTTGATGGCCCTTTTCCCCTTAGATCAAAGCAAGCCACCAGCACAGCCCTTCCTTGGGAGCCAGCAGTGCAGAGCAGCATGGGGGACTGTTCATGCTGGAATGTGGCTCTCCTGCTGCCCAGCCTCTTTCCTGCACCTCCTGGCCAGCACTTGCTCTCCTTCAGTGGCTCCCAAACCAGCAATTGTAACCTCAAGGGAGATCACAGCAGTTAAAACAGTGTCATAAGCCAAATAATCCCATAGTTCACATTCAGGAGTATGGAACTGCTGCTCCACTTTTCCTTTTTATTGATCTACTAATGTTCAGGGACCGGGACATCACAGCATTTTTCAGGCTCTTTAGCAATGGACTGTTTCTGATCCATAATCAGTAAACTTACAAGAAATTCCTTCTCCAATACACCATTTGCTAAAATAAACCATCAAAAGACCTCAGATGGTTTGTTCTGAAGATTATTTAATTTGCAAGAGGAAAAACTGAAAATCTATTGGCACTATTACTGGATAGATATACCTTACGTTTTCAAAACGAACCTGTTCAAATAATCACTTCTGTTTACATTTATGTCTCTAATGCTTACCAAAAATTTAATTAGTCTTACACACTTAGGATTATGAAGCTTAAGGTTTCTTCAACTTAGAAATGAAAATGTAGGCAAGAAAAATGATAATTTGAAATTGTGATGTAATTCAAGTTGGGTTTTTTAATCAATTGCGGTGGTGAAGAAAGGCATCAATTATTGGTGTACCTCTTGAATTTAACTATTCTCCTCTCTTTGTATTTAATTTAATCTAAGACAGACAATGCAAAACCGTGGTGAATTCTTTCAGCAAAATTCTGATCACTGTCTGTTAGAATGTACATGTCTGCAGTGGAAATAACCTGGTCTGCACTTTGCTGCACATCTGCCTCTTCCTTCTCTCTTTCCTCTCTTCTGATTCTGCACTACCAAGCCACCTACTCCACTTAAACTCTGAAGTGTTCCCATTAATTGCACTGCATTAAATGTATATATGAAATTCATGCATCCAAATGTATACACTTGAAAATATAATGAAGTGACTTCCTGGGGACTGAGGATGTGTACAGATCTGGGCCCATTTTTTCAGCAGTTATTACTCATTCCCCTTCAGGCAGAGATCCTTAACCCTTTCGTGGCATATAACTCCCATTGTTCAGAGAACGACTCTCAGCTGCAGAGGGCGCAGCATTGATTTTGTGACTGCATTTCTGTTCAGATTGTTAATCCTATTCACAATGGTGCCTCAGGAGTATCAGACATGCAGATAAGGAATTCCCAAATTGTGCCCAAGGGGATCTCATGCCTTTTCCCCCCCGCAGGTCATGACAAAACCACCACCAGCTTCAGAGATTCAGAGTGAAGCTTTTCATTTAGGGTTCAATTAACTTAAGCTCTCTAAAGGAAAGACATCAGAAAAATGTCAGCCTCTCAGTCACTGAAGGAAACCAGTGCAGCAATTACTCATTGCTGGCTTAATGGATACATATTAAGCAATCAGATATGTTTAATCCTGGACTGCTGAGAACTGATGAGGAAAGGAGAGTCCCTGCAGAAACATCCATAGCCCAGGCTCACAGACAGTGATGAAAAGCCGGCTGCAAGCAACAGGGCATGAACAGCTGAAGACACTTGCAACTCCTGTTTATAGCTATTTTGAAAACATTTTTCTTCCTGGTGCTGAAGAGTCTCAAGAGTCTTTTTTCCCTTGATTATGAAAAGAATTTGTTCACAGCTATGAATATTTGCTCACATAGAAATAAATGGATGGCATGCTCACAAAATAAGAACTAAAGATGGGCTTTTAAAATGTCAATTTGTGCTGCTCAGTGTAAAGCAGATATGACACAAACCCAGTCATATGAAGGAAACATTTCTGAGACCACCCACCTGCTGACCTGTTCTTGGAACCGTGAACCCCAAGCTGAAGCCTGATGTGTCTTTGAAAAGAGACTTCACTCCTGTCTCTCCTGCTGCAGCTCTCTGTGGTTACTAAGCATTTTTTCTGAATCTCAGTACTGTCAAACTTTCAGAACGATTACAAATAACTCTTGATCAATCTCAAACCTTGTCTCTTCATTTTTCTTTCCCCACCAGCAGTTAATAGCTCATTCCAGTTTTCAAAGATGTAAATTCAAAGTGCACAGAGTGAGATAGAGCTCCTGAAATCTGAAACAAGAAGGAGATTTCACCAGAGATTTCTCAGTTCTGAAGAACTGCCATTTTGACCTTAATAATCCAGCACAAGTCACCACCGTGCCTGTGAACTTTGTCGTTGAATAATCTGAGCCTTGAATGGGGATACATTTCTGCATTTGAAAGAGAAAACAATTTCATGTGATTAAGAGTGATTTGGTTTTGAGATATAATGGTGCAGCATTTTTAAAAAGTTATTCCAATTCTATTAAGTAATGAGTTCCTTAATTTTAGCAAGAATGAAAAATGTAAAAATACCAACTGAATGGGGAAAAGGTAGATTGTCAGAGCCTTCTTCAGGAAGCATATTTATTCACTGCTACAAAGGAAAATCTGTCTTTGTTGTGGAAGTTAGCAGCAATAAGCTATGACAAGATTAATGAAAATATTCAAGTCCCTATTCCCAAACATGCCTGGCAGAAACATGTTCTGTCTTTCCCAGTGATGCTGCATCTATCAACTCTCACAACAATTTGTCTTCCTGGATTTCATTTGCTATGCTCTTCAAGGACAGAGCCAGCCTGTTCCAAAAAAGTCCAACATTTATTCCAGAAAACTTTTATTTATTTTTATTCTGTTTCCTCTGTGCTGGTATGACTGATCTTTCTTCCAAAGATTTTCCACATGACCAAGTTACACAAATTAAAATTCAAATCATAACAAATGTCAGAAATGGGCCTGAATTTTAATCATCATTGGGTCTTACAGGCATCATTTAAAAAATGGAAAGATTAAAGAACAGAAAATTTCTATGTATTTTCTGAGGACTGCTTCATTACTTATTTTTGCATTTTACATGCTTATTTTGCCCTTTTCTGATTTATCAGTGAGGTTCTCCTAAGAGAGAAATGCTACATGGCCTGTTGCAGTTTTGCTTTAATGACCAAACTTTATAGGGCTCTATTCCAGTAACAAGAATCTCTGGAAGAATCACCAAGGGTAAAGTAAACTCCAAGAATTGCACATATGAAAAATTAAAACAGCAGAAAGATACAGCACCTGAGGAAAGAAATATGCTTATTTTTGCCTACTTTCTTAGTTTTGTAGGGTCCTGGAGATCTTTAAATCAATTTTCCCATCTTTCTTCTCCTTTAGTCAATTTGTATTTGTCCTTCACACCATAGTTCCACTACCCCAAAGTTTTCCAGCTGACACTGAAGCATAGTAAATCTTTTACCAGCACAGCTCTCTGAATTCAAACACATACATTGTGCAGATGACAAAAGGGGCATAAATGGCTCAATCCTACCGCAGAATTATTGAACATTACAGGTTTCTCCTTATTTAGGCATTGTATGCATAATGGGATTGACTGATGAAGATGGAAAGCAGAGACTTCATTTGCATACAATTTGTGTTTCTTTCTAGGCTGGTACAAATTTAATCACATCAATTCTTGGAAAGTATTTTTCATGCTCAAATGTGCTGAGAAATTAAGGGCTAGGAAAACTTTACAAGGCAAGTGGTTATCCTCCCAATTTAAACCCAAGGTGTTTGCTTAAGGGACAGAAGTAGCATTTCTGCTAAAGCCTTTATTTGAAACATAAATTAAACAAATAAATTCACAGACCCTTTCCAGGTTAACACTGAAGAAAAAAATTAATCCTCAGCCACTTACAAAGCCACTATTTGTCCTTAACTTACATGCTGCTAAGGGTACAGACAAAGTATAGAATTTTATAAACTAATTGTTTCTGCTTTTAAAAACAACAGACAAGCTATAGGCTTCTAGTTTTAAATAAAATCTACATTTACAGAAATATGCTGAGTAATTTATGCTATTTTTTCTAGCTGTCCATCTCAAGCCATACCTTTTTTCCATTCCAAAGGAAGTCATGGCCACACCACATAGATGATCTGCCCAATGTGCAGCTAAGATTTTATACAACTAAACACTTAATTGTCACCCATACTATCACCCTGAAACATAAAATTTATTGAGGCTTTGTCTCTACTGCATAATATTCTTAAAAAAATCAAAAGCATCTTCTTCCCAGCAAAGTGTTTCTCTTATTTGGCATCAGTCTACTACCTGGATGATCAAAAAATCAAAATGGAGGGGAGGAAAAAGTAAAAGGGTTTTATTTTTAAGTATTTCTCATCCCCTGTTCAATTATTTCATATTGCAACATGGATTGTAATTTGAGAAATATATCTCTTCCTGCAAAAATTACTGAACTTGCATTTTTATGCAACTAACATTAAAACTATTTTGAAAACCTTCCATAATTTTAGTTATGTTTGCATTACACCATTCACAGGATAAGACAATTTTATGAATTAGTTTACAAGTAATGGAAAAACTGCTGTTCAAGCACCTGATAAAGGCCATTCTGATTGAAACTCTCCTTTCTGAGGTAAATAAAATTCAATGCCCCTGCCTTTTAATTCCCTAGCTCAATGAAGTATTTCTTTTTAGCCAGAGAAAAAATGATTCTTGAGATAACTAAGTGTAAAAATACATCAGCAGTGAGATTGTATTACTGACAAGAAATTCTTCCATGGTGGCCAAGTTAAAAGTGCCTCAGAATTGTGTCCTTGAGACAATGAAGGTCACCTGCACACTGGGTTGCATTAATAAGGCTGCTGAACAAAGCAGTAGGCTGAGCAAAAAAGTTCCTTTGGCTCTGCTGCACTCATAAAACCTCGTGTGTAGAAATAAGTCCACCCTAGGGCTCCCTGGAACAAGGCAGACATTGAAATGCTGCAGGAAATCCACAGCAAGGCCACAAGGCAGGGGGCTGAGAGGAGTGGGGCAGGCAGAAACTGGATTTCTGTCAGGCTGTGAAATGGCTCTGTTTGGAGATGCTTTAAGACTCACTTAAAGGTGAGGGGCTGAAAAATCTGCCAGGTTTGAAGTGTGCCCTGTGTTGAGCAGGGTTAGAAGAGATGATGAATAAATCATTGTGCAGTGATTCATCCTCTTTTAAAATAGGTACTTTGGAAGTTACCTAAATCACACCGACTTAGAAGCCAGGTAGAACTCTACGTTTCTACTATTTAAAAGCCAGTTCCCTACCAGATACAAAATTCATCCCTTGACTGAAGGAGTAGCCTGGATTTTGCACCTTTGAGGGCAGACCTTTTATTATCAACAAACTGCTTGCCTGCCTTCCCCCAGCACATAAGGCAATGGCCTCTTGAATGTTGGGGTAATCACTGTGGGGTGGAAGGATTTCAGCTAATCCTAATTCAGCACGCCTCATTTCTGATTAGACCATCACTCCTAAATAATATTTTAGATCAAAATCCTAAATGCCAGTTGTCTGTCAGTAACAGTGTCCCGCTGAAACTGTAATTTTTATGGATCTTTCTATAGCTTCTTATTTACTAGCACTAAGCTTGTCAAAACGGTATCTGCCACTACAGGAGCCTAACAGGAATTAGTTTATTTATTGTGAATGCAATCCATTTGAAAACCCAGTCATATCTGTTTATCAAGACCTAATCCAACCCACTTGAAGAAACTCTCCTGGGGGTGCAGCACCATGACCAAACTGATCTCCTTGCTTTAATGAGCAGAGTCTAACAGACTCATGCTATCCCCAGTGAGGGATTGCCATAACACGATCCCATCCTTCAGTACAAAAGACTGAAAAGAAAAAATTCTTCACTTCTTCCTTTGTTCACCCTGGGGAAAATTACCATGAAAGACAGCCAGCTCTCAGAGATGCTCTTGGAAAGAATCGTCTAAAAACTTTAACAGAACTTGGGCTAAAGAACCACTGTGACAACTGACATATTGATCATGCACTGCTGCTTCCAAATTTAACATCCAAGCCTCAGGGGCACGTGGTGTCATACCAAACAATCCATGTCATTTATGGAAGCTAAAGGAACATGCTTCTAAGTGAAGGCAGGAATCTGTTCTTAGTCTAATTAAAGTCTTATTAGTTGAACTGATGATCATTATTAGTCACACAACTTGTTTCCAACAAAGACAGTTAAACTTGACATGTACAAACTTTCTAATATATATCTCTTTGATATTTCTCTGCTCACTCTAGGTTTCCACAATCCTCTTCTTTCTTTGCTTTCCTTTCTGTACTCTCCTAAGTTAAGATCTTGTGGGATTGGCTTACTGCAAGGAGAAAGAGGGACAACCATTTATCAGCATCCCATGTCCTTTGTCAGGAGAATGATGCTCATCATCTATTCCACCTTGCTCCTGGTGTGCATGGGGTCAGTTTTAGCATTATTTTTAACACAGCACTTACTGCCTCTCTTGCCATGGGTTCACAATTCCATGTTATTTGTGAATTTTCTGTATAGAGTTCTGTATTTTAATGTTGTCTCTGCTATCCCTAACACTGATTTTAACATCTCACAAGGTCACACTAATTTAATGACCATTGATGAGTAATTTATACCTCTGATACCTGCAGTATCATGCTGTGTTTGTACTTTCAAGACCTGTGCTTTCATTCTATATTTGTGCATTTCAGTAACCTCTCCTTCATCCTTCAAGCTGTGGGCTTGTGATAAGTAAGGCTTTATTAGCACAGGCTAATCGTGCATATATCTTTGCTCAAGGGCAGTAATAGTTCAGTCTTCAAAGTATGATATATTTGAATACAGACACATAGAACTGCAGCACTCTGGTAACAACTTCCTGCACCAGTAGCTGCCAGATGCTGCAATATCTCCAGTATAATATTGAAATTGTCTGACAATAACACACCCACTGCTGACAAGGAGCACTAATGAAGTTCTCTGCAAGGTGAGGATTTTCTAATTGTAATGCACATTTTTGTGCTCGATTAATTTGAATTCATTGAATCGGGGGACTGTCTTCATGAACAAACGCCAATAACACCAACAAGCACTACTCCAGAGGGATGCTTTCTAGAACTCAATATACTGAGGGATTTAGATGTGAATAGTGTGCAGAAAAATGTTGAGATACAAGCCACTTTAAACAAATAAAACATTCATAGAATTATTTGAGTTTAGATGAAGTCTGTACCTCTTTCCAGATACATCACCTGAGCCACAGCCAAAGCACACTACTATATACATAAAATAGTGACAGATCACTTGGAGGGTGGCTATAAAATACCCCCTTGAGGTTACTTGTCAGGTTATGGCCAAGTGTCACAACACATTTGGCATTGTTGTTTGGGGATGCTGCCAAAAAGGCCATGGGACTTTTGGGTTCAAGACCCTGAGGAGGAAGGAAGGCAAACAGCAAGATGACCACCCCAGGCTTGGATATCTGCAGGTGCAGTCTCTTCTCAAAGCAGGATTACCTTCAAAGCTGACAGGACGCTAAGCTGCTGGTGGTGAAAATGCTCAGATTCATTACCACAGCCTTTTCCTGATGCATTCAGGAAATTGAATTTATTTTGTCTTGGCACTGAGCAGGTAGGATTCGTATGGGGTAGATTAACATGCCTCAGCTGACAACCTGTAACTTGTCTGAGAACATATGAGCATACCAGAAGTTTCATCTCTGCTCCAGAAAAGTTCCATCAATCTCTGGCAGAAGCAAAGCTGCAAATTGAACAAATATTTGCCAGAGTTCAATCACAATGGACAGAAGTGACATTTGGCATATTGAAGTTTATCTGCTATGTAACTTCCAAAAAAAGGCTAGCAACAAATAATGTCAAGAAAATATTAAACATAAGGACAGGTTTACTTTAAATTTTGCTTCAGATTCCAAACAAAGCTTGGAAGGCCTTTTTGGATCCCAAGTGCTGTGCTGAGATCAATAGCAACAACTCTGTGACTGAGGTCAGCAAGTGCATTACATGTGGAGGGAGGCACAAAGAAGGAGCTGCAGGACTGTGCAGAGGGATAACAGTGGATGAAACACCTGGCATGAAGGAAGTAACCTCAAAGAGTAGCCTACAGAGAGAGAAGACGAGACATGGTAGGATGACAAAGCAGGAGGCTGAATTTATATTTATCATTTGTAGAATATAAAACCTGATTATCAGAGATGTGGTTACAGGTTAAAAAGAAAGTAAACCATGACTTACACAGAAATATTTAGCAGTGCAGGTAAAAACAAATATTTCATTTTGAAAGGCTGTGTACAAAAGGGCAGGATCTGAATGCAGAAGGTATCTTTACAATGCAGATATGTGAACACAGGCAGATTGCAAGGAATAAAGAAGTGAGAAATGAAGGAGTAGCAAAGTAATATTGTGCATGATGGGAGATGGCAGGAGCATGCAACAAACTGTTCAAGTTTTATTGTATTCAAATTCTTCTGCCTTAGAAAATATATCACTAAACCACAAAAGGTTTACTGTTAGAGTCAAAAATGAGAAAACAAGACTAGAAAAGGCATTAGTGTTTTTAAAAATAGGCCTCATAAAAGCAATACATAAAAGGATCAGGGGACAAGAGTAAAAACAGTAACACGAAAGGAAGAGCATGACCGAAGTTGACATAATTCTATTCAGTATTGCTATAAAATTTCCTGAAGAATGGGAGCCTGGGAGAGAACTGAGCATTGCTGAGAAACAGTACAAGATTCAGTCACAGCAGATAAGCAGCCAACCATAAGGGAACAGGGCAGAAAATATGTGGGAAATGATAATGCAAAGGGAAATGAACCACTTTGGCAGTGAATTAAGAGGTGGCCTGACACAGAAACTACCTAAGAAATGCTCAACAATTCAATCACAAAAAGCATATTTGTCAGAAGGAATGTGCAGATGTGAACAATGAACTTCACTTTGGACTTCAAGGGACTGCTGTAGAGCAGCAATAAGGCTGTAAACATTGAGACACAGACGTTATCCTTGTTTGAGGAAATGTAGCACACAATGTAAATTCTCTATGAGAGAATTCTCTAGGAGTTTGGAAGAAGCAGGCTCTGCCATTCTTAACTGTTAATTTTTATATATTTTGTAAAGTAACAATTCCAGGCTAAATATGAGGTTTGCCGCAGGATTTTTTTTGGTGATAATTCTCATTTTTGCAAAGGCAAGAAGTCAGAGAA
The DNA here is from genome assembly GCF_015832195.1 of Motacilla alba alba. Lineage (NCBI taxonomy): Eukaryota > Metazoa > Chordata > Aves > Passeriformes > Motacillidae > Motacilla > Motacilla alba. Next base: position 22,868,257 of record NC_052023.1, read on the forward strand.
AGCAAAATGGAGGAAAACATTATTCCACATGCTAAACCACATCTCTATTGAGTGAAGTTTTCTACATGGAATTTTTAAGAGAAATTTGCCCCAAGTAAAATCCTTTAAGATTAACAATGAAAAGAGTTGTCAGTACTTTATTTTTTTCATATTGCCCACCTAGTTTCTTCAAGGCTATTTCAAAATGACCAATTTCTTTCAAATATGAATTCAGATACATAAACTAACCTTATGCAGAATGTCATATTAGGAAGGTTGTATTCCCAGAACAATGAGCTTCTTGCACCAAATTATTTTGCTTTGGGGTTTTTCTAGGCAAATCTGTGTATTCCAAGCAGTGCCGCACTCTTCCATCTGAGCTGTAGTTCAATCATACATCACTCATTTTTGGGAGAAGCACCTATAGAGAAGGCCAGTAGGGTGCATGTTCAGCACCTGCATCCCTTCTAACCTTTAAAGAGAGGGAGGGGAATAGTTCATCTGGAAAAGACATACGACAACTATCCAGCTCCAACTTCTTGACCCTTCATGGCTTCAGATTTAAGGAGCAAATAATGTTTTGTATTCTTTTTATTGGTATGAACTTACCCAAGTGAATTAACTAAGGAATCTTGAGCAAGAAGTGAGGATTGACACCAGATAAAATCTAACTCCAGTCCAACTGGACCAAATGGAAGAAATGGAGAAAATGTTATAATTCGTCCTAAACCAGCCCAAATTTTAACTTCCAGTTCTATTATATTCTCTTTTGAAGCCCATTCATGTTTTGCTGAATTTAATCACTCTTGTGACCACAAGGAAGAAATACCAATATCAAAACTGATGCATTCATCTGTCTTCCCAAGGATTCCCTTTTGAGTTAATTAAAGAGCTGTGGTGAGAACACACTATTATAGTGATAACATTTTATAGTTCTGTGTGTGCACATTTCCTGTTCCCTCTCTGACACAGTTTTTCGTCAGCATTTTCCCTATGTAAGTACTACCTTTGCCATCCCGTTCCTGAAAATTCTGTGTACAGAAAAACAATATGCAAGGAAGATCAACTAGTTAGCTTTCAAATGGTTTTCTGTAGGCTCTAGGGACTCCTGTTAATTCTCCTGTTAATATGGTAATTTCTGCTCTTTCAGAGCATAATAAAAATTCACCAAATGGGGGGAAAAGTAAGATAAATCTCTTCAAAGCTCCTCTGCATGGTCAGTAAGCTGAGTGTGTGTGCACCCTGATTCTGCTCACAAACCCCAGCTGTTAGCAATGCAAGGATGTCAATGAGCTGGGTCTTGGGTAAACCACACGTGTTTTATTTAAGCTGCCTTGGAATGATGGAAGGTTGAAACCACCCAGTGTGGATGTGACCCTCATGTTCTTTCTGGACTTAAATCTAAACAGCTGAATAGTAAATAAAAGCTTAGATTTTTCAGTCGATTTAAATGCATAATCCATTCATATTCACAGAACTCTGTCTACTAAATCCACAAAGGGCAGCTGAAAAATATTAGCATTAAACAAAGCTGAATATTATATATGCAGAAGAATATAAAATCAATTACATTTTTTCCCCTAATTTTTCATAAAGCTGCACAGTCTTTCAGCTTCAGAGCAGCTTTTAACATCTCCAGACCAATAACCAGTAGGGTTTGTGCTTTCAAAGGCTTTGTTCCAATATTGTCCAACAATTACAGTATGCAAATATCTTTCTTAACTACACTTGCTTTATGCAGCCATAAGAGAGGTTTGCCATGTTTGACTTCATTAAGTGTCACAGGATGTCTGTAGGCATTTAGCAAGGTCAGTTAATGAAATAACTGGCATATGCTAATAACAGCAAAGGGAACCCAGCTTACCACAGCAGGACTGCCTTAAATAGCTTAAGGCAACATTCATCATTTTATCTGTCTGCCTGAGATTCTTCTTCTCACCCAAAAACTGAACATATACACCCTCAGTAGCTTTTAGACTTCTCTGCTACTTGTTTACTACTTTATTTTAGTAAATATCTCCTTCCAACTTATGCAGAACCTGTGATTTTAAGAAAGGTCCGTCACATCGAAAAGGTTTTGTGTTTAATTTCCTTTCTTGCTTATAAATTTTATCAGGAAACTGATTATTTCCATGGCATTCAACACTGTACAAAAGGTGCCAGCTTTTCATCTCTAATATCTCTTGCTCTGCCAATGATACCTGCATTTATTTTGCATCTCCTTTCACAGCATTTTGAAGGATAATACCATCAGCTCAATTTATGCCTTAGTTCTCAAGACACAGGATAAGAACACAATAAACATAACTTAAACAGACTGAAGTAAAAACTCCTACATTTCATCATTCCTTATTCAATGTGGGTTCATAAGCAGAAATCATCTTACTGAAAAAAAGAACATGTCTTTTAAAATCCTGAGTACTGTGCACAAAAGGCTCTCTCTAACCCTTTTAAAGTGCCTGCTACTATTCCTGCCTTGTTTGGATAATCAGTGTTACAAAGGTATCAAACATCTGAAACAGACTACTGCAATTTTTTTTCCATAAAATCATCCCATATCTAACACACAGGAGCTGGGAAAGAATCTCTACAGTTTCCCATCACCTGTGCCTTCGAGCCCTTCCATTCTGCTTCAGACTATCCAACAATGGCTTCCGCTTTTTGTCTGATTCTAATTCTGTTTACTTTCATCTTCATGTTTTGAGCTGCCCCATAGCTGTGGGCTGGAATCAGCCAATCCTGATTTTCTTGGCGTTGAACTAACGCCAAATGAGAAGTTCATGATTTTACCAGGCATATTTTTTTTCCCATAGACCGAACAATAATTTGATTCTTATCTTCTGTTACACACAAAGGATTATTCCAAGCTGTGGAAAAGAAAAGCCTGAAGATATTAAAGAAGTTCTAAACAAATATCTAGAAATGTAAGGCAAAAAACAAACCCAAAGTTGATACATTATTATATATATTAAAAGATGAAGTTTTACAATTTTTGTCAGCAAGTCTATCATAATTTTTTGACTGGTCAGACTGGTTAAATACAGATAACGTATTAAACAAGTCCAAGCCCTTTTTTCCATTAAACATAAAATATGGTATAACTGACCTCAGTAGAAACTTGTAACAAATACACATAAACTTGATTTTTACTCAGGCTTCAAGCAAGCCTTGTTCTTGTGCAGTTTGTGCTGACGAATCGCTGTTTCTGCTGAGGAATAATTCACAGACAAAAATGGCAAACATGTAAGAAGTGAAGCAATACTGACACAACAGGAAAGGCCCCAATAAGCTCACCTGTGAAGGAAGACAACATGGGTTCGGAGTTTCTGCTCAGCGATTTTGAACAAAGAGCACAGAAACAGATGGTGAAGCAACTCCAGAGCTGCCTCGCTGCTCTCTTCCCTGCTGTAGCAACAAGCATGTGAAAAGTGAGACAACGAACTTGTGAGGGAAAAAAACCTGCAGAAAAACAGTTAAAGGGGAAAAAAACTTATTTATTTTACCACTGCACTGGATTTACCCCCCTGCAATGCCTCTCTGCTTCTGAATCGTTTCTTGGAACAGATCCTGTATTATTTTCTCTTCTGACCACAAGCAAAGGTACTAAAAACATGTTCATTTAGGACTTACATACCAATTTGAAAGATACCTCTATTACAGACAGACGGACAAGGGCCCTGTGCATGTGCATTTTTGGATGTGCATTGGTTCACTCCTAAACTGCCAATAAGTGCTGAGTCCAGAATTGTCCATGCTCTTCAGAGTTTGGCTTTTTTTTTTTCTAGTTTTAATCGCGGTCTATGAATATTTTGGTTTATAACCAAAATATGTTCAAGATTTATGTAATAGTTTCTCTCACAGCTGACCAACACACAGTTTTTCAGGGAAATAATTTTCCGATGCAATACAGTCATAAACACAAACATGGAAGCAGTTGTATTTTCACCTGTTACACACAGGTAGAGATATTATAAAAGAAAGGCCTTGCTCTGTTGAATTATCAGCTAAGCCTGTAAGTTCTCATAAAAAAGAATCAAAGAAATGAGTAACAGTTAGTACAACAAGCTATTCTTGCAGAGAAAAACCGTCTGCACCTGTAAAAAACAAGAGATCTGTCCCATGAGAATCAGTGAACAAAATATGTCAACAATCCAAGAATAGAGAGATGTGATAGACAGGTAAAATGCCATTCACTGACCAATGCATTGAGTGGCAATAATACTGCTGGCCAAATGGAGTTAAACACGGGGTCTGTAAAAACTGTATAAAAATGAGCTATATGAATAAAGAATGGGTTTTCCTACCACTCAGGAGGAAACTGAGTCCTGTCTGCTTTACTGCAGCATTCACCAACTCCATCTGCTAAAGCAGCAGGTCATAACTTTTTTAAAAAGTAAAGCAATGATAGAATGAGCCATACTGATTCCAGATAAGCAACACAATATTTTAAAAGTGCTTTCCTTCTTTGCTTGCCTTTGGAGTTCCACTAGCTGATACTACACATCACTTCTGCACAGAACACTGAACACAGAGCTCAGTTTTCCATACATGAGATACTTTTTCTCATATCTCAATATTGTCCCAGCAAAAGTCAGTGCTGTGACAATTTGACAGTATCAAGTTCACTGAGAAGGCTTTGTGTTTATCTCCAACAAGCTAAATGCACTCAAATTCAGTTAAATTCAGTTAATCTAACACCTGAAGCCTGAATAATGACCATAATTTTTATCAGGAGATCAGACCCTGTAAACCTCATTTATTGCATCACCAAGCAAATTAATCTCCTCCTGAGATTAATGCATTGCTGTAACACAGACCAAGAGTGCCCCTTCCCACTAAATTTAATCCAGCATAATTGCAGACAGTCCTAATGGGCAGCTGTAACCCCCTCCAGATGCCAGTCAGATCAGGAGTGATTTAATGACCCTGTGCTCACACGAGCTCCCAAGGGGAAGGAGGATCTGGGGTTGGAAATCAGGCTGTCACTGGCACAGCCATTATAGGCAGGAACCATGACAAAGCATGACACATTTTTGGTTTTTCAGTCAATTCAAGGCACCAGGTTTTTTCTGTTGTGCATGCATTTAATGTTTAAATTATCTAAAGCCCAAAAGACATCTCACATCTTAATATTCTGACATGCAGAGACAAATTTGTGTGTTGTCTTTGGAAATAACCAGCAAGGTTACAGCACAAATTTGATTGAGAAATACTCTGGTGATATTGAGATTTATTTTTTTTCTGAAGCAGTTTCCAGATGCACAAAATATACTTCTGTCCATGCTGAATGCTGTTACCACATGAACAAAAGGGTTTTACTTTATACTGAAGAGTACATCTAGATTATTCCACAGTAAAGTCATCTTTCTAAATCACTTGGCTTTCTCCTCCAGATGATAGTGTGGGATCAATTATACCCACGCTGTACAAACTGGTGCTTCCCTCTGACACTGGAATATCTGCCAGCCTGCTCTCCACCAGGTGCCCTGTGCCAGGTGCTCCAGGAGAGTCAGGAATGCCGAGAGGTAAACCTGGACGTGTATTTTGTCCCATTGCTGTTAAGAACCTGTCACGTCATGCAGAGCAGGACATCGGACACGGGGCAGGCGCGACTTTGAGACTTCCTCAAAGCCTCCTTTGGGCAGCAGGGATGGGTGTAGTGCTGCTGCTAAAGAGCAGGAGCCACTCCAGACCAAGCAGGGCTGCTGCAATGCCAGCAGTTCACACACAGCCTCAGTGTTCGGGAGCTCTCCTGCCCAGTAAAAGATACGTTACAGCCTGGGAGCTGCAAGGGCTAATCTGGAATTAATTTTTTCCTGCAGAGCCAGCAAGCAGCCACTTGTTTAGCAGTTTCTCAAAAAGTCAGAGAACACTAGACACTACTTTTGTATTTAGGAAAGCAGAGTTAGTTTTCCAAGGTATTCCTTTTTTTTTTTCTTTTCTTTAAACAAAACATTTATTGATAACTGTCGTTCACTGAGCACATACACATTATAAATTATTTTATCAAGCTATCAAATGTGTATGAAGTAGGATACACAGACCAGTGTTCATTAGTGACCTCTGGAAACTGAATCCACTCTTGGCTGAAGGGTTTCCAAATAAACCTGTACTTGAGGTGGAAAGAAAACCCAGGAAAAGCTTTTTGAAGCAATTTAATTATTCTAACAAAACTGGTTTGCATGAATAACACTATTTCACCTCAATTTAATTAAATATTTGGTATGACAAATCACCATGAAAAAGGTTTGCCATACAAATGCTAATTATGCTGCACTTTAAACATTTACATTCTCCCTATGAAAAAGCAGGTTCTTTTTCCTCAGAATATCAAAAGTGAATGCATGTTATAACACCCGATCAGAAGTCAAACGTTTACTGAAATATAAGGAAAGTCACACCTGATAGAACCATATTTTCAGAAGAATCAAAGCATCAAATCTTTGCTCACTTAAACCCTGGGAGTTCACACAGCCTATACAGATATTCTGATTTCCGTAGCTTCTGCTCATGAGAGAAATGTTCATCCTGGGTGCTAAACTGGCCTGAAAAGCCAGCTGCAACAGAGCAGTGTAATGGGCTCTGGGCTTCACAGCAGTCAACACTCAGGAAATAATTCAGACAAACCAGAGTTACTTCTTCTAGTTCGGGCATGAAACTAGCTCATGCTAAACTGCACTATTTCGTGTTCTTTTCCTGCAAAGAATCAGATGAGTGGTTTGAGTTTAGAAGAGATGGCGATTCCAGAGTGATCTGCAAGTGACCTCTTGGTTCTTACTGATTGACATTGAATGGAATGGACTCTGCTGTAGCCTGGGACCCTCAGAGTGACCCCAGTTTGACATAAGGGTTAGAATACAAAGGGAAAAAGAAAAGAAAATAAATAGCAAACCCCAGACTCTCAGAAGCAAATAGCCTATTTGCTCAGCAAAGTCAGAAAATAATCAACGCAGTTCTTTCTTTGCTTATTATTCTTCCAAAAGAAAGCAGAAGCTTCAGCTAGCAAAGAAGAGGCTACAGCTGAAGCGTTTGTGTGCTTTGTTGAGAGCTGTTAAATCAGGAGAGAGACAGAGATTAGCATTCTGATAACCCTGCAATGTCAGAGATAGCATCCTGATAACACACCCTCCCATGCAGTCCCACCAAAGTACCACCACCACTTCTCCAAGATCCCTGTGCTTGACGGAAGAGGCCAGCACACCTCCCTGATGCAGGAATACAGTTAAAGGCCTTGTTCTATGGACAAACAAGAGAGCATCATGCAGAAGTGAGCTCTAGATGTTTTCCATTTTGTTTAAAACCTCTCCTGCCCATTGGACATGGCACAGGGAGCTTAATGGGTGTATCTCATTACCAGAAAACAGTACACATCCTTGAAATATCATAAATTAGAAGGGTATCTTAGGGTACATAGTTTGTTTAAAAACAGTGCTAATCCATTGCCCAAAAATAATTCCAATACTTGAGCATTTACTCTCAGAGCACCCACACTGGGGCAAGGTTGACACAAAATTAGCCACCACTGAAGCCCCAGTGTAGAGGTTTCAGGAACACCTGCAAGCTTATCCAATTAACAAAGACTGATGTGGCTGCTCCTTGAGTGACATCACACTAGAGCACGAATTCCTGCTGATTCTAGATCTGCCCATGAATGATTTATCCTGAATTATTATGCTTTCTGTATTATTCTATTTTGAATTTATTTTCCAAAGAGGCAAATACTTATTTCAGAGCCCATTAAGAAACAATATAAACCTGTAACAACTTTGCAGTAAACAACTTTTACCTTGTCTTACAGAGAGAGCTGTGTTACTAATTCTATTTCCTAAACTCCATTCAAGTTTTATATAAAATTTCCTCTCTAAGCTATATGCTTCCTTTAAAATAAAGGAATAAAATAAAAATATTCTTTGTACAGTCTTATAAAACTTAAATTATCACGTTTCAATAACAACTTTGCTCAGCAGTGATACAGGGAACAGACTCTTGTGCCACTGACTGGTGCAAGAGGTTAAATTTTAGCTGAATGTCAGTGTTGGTTTAGAGACTGATGGTGAAGATAGGGCTTTGTCAGATCACAAATTCAATTAACTAGTAGTGATTAATTGTCAGGGTAAGGAACCCAAAAGCTTAGTTTGTAATACCCTCACACACATTAGAAATAGTTATAGCAACATTTTCTCATACTTCTCATCTGAGGAAGACTAGGTTGTCCTTAATATTGCTGTTCTGTTCATTTTAATGAGAGCATGCACCTGCTGATAAACAGAAAATGCCTTGTCATTACTCAGAACAAGTAAACTAAATGATACTTTATATGAGCCTTGGCTGTAGCACTGGTTCTTAAACTGTGAAGGGGCACTGATTGATATTTTCACTGCAACGGCAATTTTAATTTGAAATATGCATTTGAAGTTGATAACATAAGTATCAGTTATGAAATTATTTGAAACATCTCTTATCTAAAAAGTATGAGCTGAATTTCAATACCAACAATGCAGTTCCATAATTGCATGTATCTGAGGGCAAGAGATTTGTATCTGTAAAGACACACTTACTTCTCAAACACAAAGATTAATTTCTATCTCAGGATCTGAATATTTTTAATCACCTGAGCGGAGAATTGTGTATATATATATCTTGTTGCCTGGTAAACAGATAAGATGCACCATGGATTTAAGAATTTGCTTTGAAAAAGTAATTTCTCTCATTTTCCTCCAGAAAAGGGTTTTAATATGAACATTTTTAGGGTACTAGACAGCCATTTAAGATTTACTTCCCAATCAAAATAAGGGAGATTTGTCTGCCTGCAAAATTCAGAGCTCCTCTTCAGGGCTGCTCTTTGAGTTTGGGATTGCCCCAGCCCAGGAGCAGCACCTTGCACTTGGGCCTGTGGAACCTCATTTATGTTCACCTGGGCCCATTTCTCAAGCTTTTGACTCAAAGTACCTCATTTAAGGTAATTATCTCACCACAAAGCCTGCAAAAGCAGCAGTATCATGTATTTTAATCAACCTGATCAATCAAGATTTTGTGTGTGTCTAAGAGGAGGAAAGCACAGCCCAAGCCCTTTTTATGCTTCGTGCTCAATTCCCTGTTTTTATAGGGTGCCACACATGTAGGAATGAAAGTGAAAGATTTTTTGCTCTCATTTGCCAGAGGTACAGGCACTATCTTTTCATAGGTAAAATAGCAAGATAAATATATGGTTGCCATAACAACCATATTAAATAATATTGAGGTAAAAAAGTCCTTCACAAATGTTTTCAAGTGATAAGCTAATTTAAAAATTTTCACAGAGAGCATCTGAAAAATAAGATATACTGGGATATGAGCATAGAACTACAGAAGGGTTACTATAGTAACCCATGGTGTAAAGTACTGCTCATGCAGTGATTATCCTGAGCAGATAAATCACCCTCATTAACAGTGAGGTGCATCTCTGCAATAAGTTGGGAGAGTAAATAATGTAACAGACTCTCTAGACATGTTTATGTCATTACTGTCTGGAACAACGTTTAAAAAAACAAAAAAAATAACAAGATCCTGAATATACCAAAAAAACCCAGCACAAAGATTTGGATTAACTCTGTGATTAAGAAATAAAACCTCAGAAACTCAGAAAAGCTTCTGTCCATATTTCTAATAGCTTAAACTGAATCCAGGTAGGACATCATGCTTTTTAAGAAATTCATTTTCTTCCCAAAAATTATTCAATGCAATCATTAATTTCAGTGATTTATCAGTCCAAGATTTTTATTTTGCCTTTGATTCTTTGATGAAAACATATTTCAAGAGTTTCTTGTATGGAATGACAAAAGCAGAACCCAGCTGTTTTCATAGAATGAGAGAATCCTGGGTTGGAAGGGAGCTCAAAGCTGGTCAAGTTCCAACCCCCTGCCATGGGCAGAGGTGCCACTCACTGGGTCAGGCCCCATCCACACTGACCTTCTTGGTTGTCTTCATTTTCCTTATAAATGAACAACTTCATTTCTAACTGAAAGAGTTCTCCTCAAAAAAAAAAAAAAAAAAAAAAAAAAAAAAAAAAATCACAGAAAATGTCTTAACTCCATAGGATGATATAGATTTCTGCATTACCCTCATAAATTAAATATGAAACTGGTGAATGCTCTGGGTATTCTTGGAATGTAGCAGCTGCTGGAGATCAGGCTCACACTCATTTTAGACAGACACATAAGCAGCTTTCGAGAATGCTCCTCAGCAGTCCATCCTCAAATGTTAGCAATGGCTCCTGGGTGCACAGTACTTTTGTAATGTCACATAGAATAAAAGGCTGCATGAATCACACCCTCCCTCTGTCTAATTAATGCTGTAAATTTTAGATAAGTCAAACAAAGAGAAAAACACGCTTGCTTTAAACCTGACTTTGCATGCTGAGATATCATGTGTATAAATAATACATGTATGATTAGAAGACCACATGTAAAACTGCCCCAAATGCTACCCGTTCCACACACATTTTGAGTTAATCCTTAGTAGCCACAGACATAAGCAATATGTTAATAATATGTTAATATTATATGAATAATATGTTAATAAGCAAAGACTTTTGACAATAAATTGAATCTCCCTTGAGAAAGTGAGGGCAGAGCTGCAGCAGTTTAAGACACAAGATCTGACTCCTGCAGTCCCTGCTCATCTCTCTGGGACCAGAGATCATGGCTTAACCTGCTTATCCCAGGCTTCCCAAAGCACAGCCCGAGTGCAAGCCCTCAGGCTACAGCAAATTCAAGTCAGTACAACTCAGATTATCTCCTTACTTTCCCCGTTTAGATGTATTATCATCTAAGTGTGAGATACATCAAGGTGTTTTCCATTAAAATAAAGTAATGGGCAGGATTACCAAATTCACAAAAAGCATGGATTTGGTGAGGGAGGGTGTGTCAAGTTTTTCCATTCCTCAAAAATAAGACTGGGATGGGTCTGAGAGACCTTATTACAAAATATGAAAGAGTGGTTGATTTACCTCATGCAGTACTTATCAATGCTATGTTTTATAAGCTAAATTTTTGTTCAAGGCCTATTTAAAAGAGCAATTAAATACATTTGAAAACTGAAATACATTTATAACATACATATTACTAATGGAAAAACAACCATTCCACACAACTCTGAGACTTTTGGATTAGCCCACAGTAGTAGCACAATTCCAGAATAACACTGAAACAGTAATTCAGGTAGACAGCAGGAGGAGTGTGATCCAGCAGTAGCAGAAATACAGAAATTCATATATTCAAATATAGAAAGTTATTACACAGCCAACTGACGGTTTTAAGTCTCAAGAGCTATTACAGGTGATTTTCTCTGATGCCTCAAAGAATATTTTTGACTTGCCTTTAAAAACTTCATCATAGCCTAAAATATCAGTTATAATAAGAAAACACAGTGAGGCATCATCAATTTGGAACACTCTCATCGAGCCCAGCGCTGCTCTCACTCCAATCAGAGTCTGTGCATTTGCCACAGTTTGCTGGGTTTCTATTTATTGAATGCATGTGGCACACTATATATAGGCTTCTTCATCTGGAGTGGGAACACCTGGATGTGTTTCAGTGACTGCTGTGTCACTTGCCTTCAACAATGCCCAAGTATAGCCTTGGACCCAAAGGACTGAGTGAAAAATTAGAACTTGACGTTTATGATTAAAGAACTTAAAAAAAGATTGGTTCTTACAAACACAGTTCTAGTTCTACATTAGAGAACACTCAATAAATTATGTCCTTAGTAAAAATCTCTGTGTTTGCACAGGACAGATAGGAAAATCAGAAAAATAGTTACAAACAAGGTTCTTGCTCTCTCCTTGTGCTCCTTCTGCAATGCCAGCTTCAGGGAGGGGCATTCAGAGAGCTGCACAGATGATGGTCCTGAGACACAAACCGCAAAACCCAGACAATGCCCCTCCAATCAGTACCCAGCAACATTACAAGGTAGGATAAAAATGCAATTTCACTAAGGTGAAAACAAAACACTTCAAATAGATGATGGGGAAAAAAAAAAAAAAAGAAACAAGGGCAAAAGAAGAGGGGAAAAAAAAAATCTTCCTTGCTGACTAAAGTTGAATACATCAAATTCCCCATGTATTCAAATGATGGTGTACAACCCTATCCTCAAAACATCAACCAGAAACTCAGAAAGGTTCTGATTGATAAACTAACTGCTTTTTATACACGAAGAACACACGACCAAACGATACATTATGAGAGGAAATATTAAAAGCAAAAAGGTGGTATGCAGAAAAGTTGTAATATATTAGCAGTGTACTAAAGTAATGATTTAAACTTTCTGTAATAGTGTTTTCCTTTCTCCATAAAATCACTCATACCTCTTTCAAAAGCAGATAGAATTTTTCAGTTCAATTTTTAAATTCCTCTGTAGTAAGAAAAAAAATAATTTATTTCCACAGAAAACAAAAATAAACAAGAGAGGGCCTATGAAATTATCCACTCACTCATTTCTGATTTATCCTAACTTTTTTTTTAACACATGAAGCTTTTGAGAAGATACCTCTGTGTTTTTAATATTCAGGAAGCAATTTGATTAAACTTCAGAACAGGAAAGCTATCACTTGTTACAGCTTTCAATCTATATTTTATCCACCCCAGGTGTATGCTCAGTGCTTTCATTTTGTAAATACGCTGCTGAGATTTAATATGCAACAATTCATAACCAGGAGTAGCTAGATAAGAAATCAATGAAGAAAAGTGCAAAACTCAGTTTGGAGGCCCCCTTAAAGCTCACCTTGCCTTCCCAAACTATAATTTGCTGCTTTTACAACTCAGTGTTTAGAATTACTCGAAGAGAGGTAGCAGGGTAGAACTTCTCCTGTGTGACATTCATAGAGCAACAGCTTAAAGATAATCTTGCTATCATTACAAATAACCACTTAGGTGACTCAGAGAGAGAAATGGAAACTGAAGTAATTTAATTTTATTCTTTCCAACCAATCAGATTTTAAATGTTGATAATCCTTTAGGAGAGGTGAGTACAGATTTCATACCCAGGCTATTTCCATTGAGTGCAGAGAGATTCATTCCACATGCAGACCTGCACTCAGCTTAGGTGGGGGGGAGGTTTATTACAATTTGAATTGCATTTCAGTCCCCCAGAGCCATGGGATCTCACACTGCACCCACTACCGTGCAAGCATAAAGGGGGAAAATTCCCTGCCTTAGGTTGTTTTCATAACAGATCAGGCTGTAAGAATTTGAAAATACAAATGATGGCTGAATAAGCAAAATTATTTGCCCAAGGTACAAAAGGCCTTTTTAAAATTTGTCCCACAGAAAAGCAGTATAGTGCTAGCCTTTTGCATGGGAAAGTATTTTTATCTTAGTGCTTTGTTACATTAAAAAAATTATTAGGAAGTGATCCTTCTAGCTCTGTACTGCCCTTAGGTGAACCACAGGATGCTTTGATAATAAAGATAGTAACTGTCTAAAGACTGAAGAAAATGACATGCAGCCCAGGGCCCTGCTTTCTTTCCCTAAACACAAATTAGCAGGTGCTGCCTGGTTCTATTTAATGGTATCCTTAAGTTCTGAAGTGTTATTGCTTGGTGCTGTAATATCCTTTTGGGTTAAGTTTCCACTCTTAGCAACAATGTACCACATCTACAGTTTTTTGCTACTTGCATTTAATAAATGGTTGTAGACAATCTTTCAACAGGAAAAGAGAAAGAGAAATCTAGTCAGTGAAATTGCCTAAATGTGTAACAGAAAGACTTGACTGGTTTTGTTTCAAAAACAACTACATTTGGTAAAAGAAAGTGCTAATATAACTGCTGCTTGGGTCCAAATTCAGTCTTTCACTGAAGTTTTCCCAATGATTTCTTCATGGCTGATTCCTATTTGTGGACTAGACCCAAATTATATAAAGTTAATTGGTAGAAATCTGAAGGAATTCCATAGAGATTTGCTGTACTTTTAGTCACTAAGAATTCATAAGTTTAGATCCTGCAACCGAGTGCTGTAAGTAGAACTGTCAAATAAGCAACAGTGATTTTTTAGAATAATAAGAAAAATATGCTCTTTGAAAGTATATTATTTCCACTAGCTGAAAGGTCATTCCACTCACCCAAGAGATTTCAAATCAAATTTACCACTGATAATTCCTTTATAATATTCCCATATGCTGCATTGGGTATTCCAAGGAAAACGTGCTAAATTACTCTTTATCATCCTCAGAAATATCCTTTTCAAGAAAGAGCATGCAGACAGTGAACAGTGATAAGTGTCTGTTTGTCACTGTAAATACCTTGTGATGTTTACAACTTGCCATTAAAATATAGTAATTCCATGAGGACCACAGGTATATTGTTGATATCTGTGTGATTGTATCCTCAATAACCATAAGTCAGTACAGTCTATTTTTATGGTAATAAATGTTATACATGAGACTGAGCAGGAGAAGTATAAATTTCTGTGAAATCTTACCCTTTGTTTTGGAACCATAGAAACAGCTCTATTCTTGCTAGCACTTTGCTGGTGATTTTGAGAATATCAATTATGTAATTGTCTTGTAACTTACTGTCAGCAATAGAAGGTGTTACCACTGAATTCAGCTGCTGGGATACAACATCCCACCCATCTTAACTCTAATGACTCTTAATGGCTGCTTGAAAACATTTTCACTTACAAGTTATTCTAAGTATCTTAAAAGAAAATGATACTTTCAACAGCATAATTATTTCTGAGAAACTATTTACTTTTTGAGAGAAATATCACAATTTCATAAAAACCAATAATTTCCCAAAGTATAATTAGAAACCCACTGCTGTAATGCTACATGTGAATTCCCTCTTTTCCAGCCAGAGGCTCTTGTGAGGTGTGATTTACATCCCAGGGCCTCTCTCAGTGGCTGGAGATTCCTGCCTTGCCCTGCACTAAAAAAAAGGGTATGCAATGTGTTCCTCCAGTAGAGGAGCCCCGGCAGCCACAAAGCTGCGAGGACAGTACTGTGTCTAAGATATCACCATGGTTTTAGGTACAGTGGCATTTTCTTATAATAGTGCTGAATTTTGAGCAAAACCACATCTTCAAGAAAAACGGTGGAAATGGAGGGGCGGAGAGGAACATAATACTCTGTCACACTAAAGTGCCTGCTAACCTGCAAGCAGGTCAGTTAAAGGCAATGTACAGATATTAGAGAGCTGGAGATGTGCATAATTAAAGCTATTGTTACAAGAAAATACACAACTTGTAGGAAAGACTTTATCCACTACTCAGGACAAAGACTCTCCTTTGTAGCTTACACAGCACAAGTTACCCTGTCAGTGAAATGATAATTGATTATACACAACACATCTCAAGCTGATGTTGCATGTTCACTAGATTTCCACTTAAGGAGAAGTAATTGTGATTCTTCAGCTACAACGAGTTCCCCAGGTGCTGCTCTCTCTCACACTACCTATGAGATTGCATGCTGAGCTCTTCAAAAGATGAACACCTTAAATTGATCAGATCTCAAAACCCCTGACATTTATACAGCAAATTTCAGTTTACTGAGCCTTTCATGGAAGACAAGGCTAAGTTTTCTTCAAAAACTCATATTGGACTTCATGGGTATTTTATGTCACAAACATTTGGAGGGTTTGTCTGACTTTACTGCAGTTTATTCAAGACCAGGCTCAAAATCCTTTCATTTGCAGTCACTGTAGAACATTAATCTGCAAGAATCTGCATTTAACACATCTGTAAATTAAAAAAAAAAAAAAAAATTCTCCTAAATAGAGTATTAGTGTACAAAAAGTGACCCTACCAAAAAAACTCAAAAACAATCGAGGTAGATAAGTCTTCCATAGAAAGTGATGTGACTCTGCCAAATCCCATGATATGCATAGCTGCTTCTTCCTGCTTATATCTTTCCAAATGAGAACTTTCAGTATTATTTGGTGGACCAAAATGATAGAGGAAGAAAACAGAGTTTTAACAGCATCCTCAAAAATGCATTTTTACATTTTTGTGAATGTGATCAGTGATAAGTGAAGGTGATTTAAACCTCCAACATGGACAACCATGACAGAATTACCTTTATTCTATATCCTGATGCTAAGAGAATATATTAATACAATATATTAATAATTAATTAAACACAAAACTTTTCATCAAAACAAACTGTTTCCCTTCTGTGGCTGTAGACATAAATGAGCAGGATCAGTATTACAACATTTGCTCCCCAAAATCCCTTTCTCCATAGTGAAGAAATTTGCTTCCCTCTACAAAGGGCTCAGTCTCTGTCCCTGTTCCCTTCAAACAGGGTTAGTGCTTGTTCCCCACCAATTTGAGCAGAGGTTTTTACTTCTTAAGCCTTTTTGTTGGAAAAAGAAAATAATCTTCTTTTCAGTTAGGGAGCTGAACCATATGAATTGCTTCCCCTGTTTTTCCCAGCAAACACAAATTGTAAAGCACAGAACCAAAATCTTCTTATATTTTGCTTAAGTGTTTTGCCTGCAACCCACAAAAACTGGCTGCAAAATCAAAGAGGATTTTGTAGGCTTGGAACTGGAGAAACAAAATATTTTTTGTGCCTGTGTGCATCCTTATTTGCTCTTCTTTTGCATTAATCTTGCAAATGATTTCTGGTGGGTTACAAAATGATTTTTTTTTTACATGTAGAGATTAACTTACAGTGGAAGATATCTAAGATGTATAAATGAAGGATAAAATACGCACATCAGTACAATTATTAAAGGAAGAGGTGTCGGAACAAGGACTAAATAAATGTGAGAAGAAAGGGAAATGAAGGGCTGTATCTGCACCACAATGTTTCAGGTCCCACCAAGCTCAGGCTCTCCCCCAGTTACCACCACTGTACATTCTGTGGGTGCTCTAACACCAATTAACATCTCACCTATCACTCTTTAATCTTGACATTCTCCTGTACCCTTGGTTGCTACAGCTTTCTAGGTAGTTGTGCTTCAGCAGATAATTTACAAGGTGGTAGAACAGATGCTTCTCTTTCCCTTTCTGTGACATAAGCAAATACTTCCCATTAAAGATAGAATGCTGACCTGAATATTTTGCTGCATTTAAAAAACAGAAGCAGTAAAGACATAATAAATAAAATCCTCATTATAGCATAAACTTTCTTTGAGTGATTTCTCCTCATTTGAAAAACAGCTAATTGACTATATCACTGGAGCAGCTGTTTGAGCTGATGATTTGCAGAATGCAGATGGGTTATTTAGCAACTGGGAAAAAATTGAAATTGGAGAGGCAGCATTACCAACTCTGGTAGAGCAACTACACATGTGTTTTCAACACACAGCTAGCACTAAGAGTAGGTGTGTTTCACCCTAAGTGTGAGCAAAGACACAAGGCAAAGTAATGGCTTCGTTTAGGAGTGAATAAAAAATTAGGATAAATGTGCAGTTCACAGGAAAAATAACTTCACTGCAAGTAATGAAGTTCGTGCATGACATTGATTATTGCTTCTGACAACCACCTTCTTTGCCATTTCCTTTGAGTACATATGCAAGAATAAACAGTGTTAAGCAAAATATTTAACTACTTTGTGTTATTGAAATCCCATTCCTCTCCAGATATTTATTTTCTTTTAAATATATTACTGGCAAAAAATGAAGGAAAACATTGATCTATGCTGGGTAAAAGTGTGTCTCAGCCATACTCGTTGAAGCCTGCTAGGGTAAATAGGTGTAATTTTATTGGGATAAATGGAGCTGAACCAATTTTAAGCTTCACTGAAGCTTCTGGAGCTGAGGAAAGAATATATCCCTTGTTTTGTAAAAGGATAGAAAAATTTAGTAAAGAGGAATAACGATAAATTTAACTGCATCAGGAATTCAAAGATGCAGGAGAATCATTTCTTTCTCAAGTATTCTGTGACGAGCTGGCAGTGTAAGACTAAGTACAGCGTTCTTTTTACTTACAAATGCTGCTTGATTGTTCCCTTCAGTTGATTTTGTTTTAGAAGAGCAAGGCTACAGATTTAAATTCTTTGCAGGAATTATTTGGCATTTCTGCAAAAACTATCGATACTCCCAGCTGAAAGATCATCCTTGTGAAACAACAAGAGGTTCCCAAAGTATCTGATTGACTTTCAAAAAAATTAATTGCTTTGCTGCCTTGCACTCTTATGGGGGGAATCATCAGCTCAACTCTTGTTTTTGTGGGTACTGTAAAAGATCTTTCTCTCAGTCATAGCAGAAGATATGGTTAGTGCTAAAGGCAAAGGGGAAATTGCACACACAGTTAATTCAAATTATTCTCCAAACAAATAATGAAACTTTCAGGTAACGTCAGAGCTCTCATGTCTCTGCTAGAGCAGTAGTTCAGTAAAAATCTTGTTGACATTGGAATGATTATGAAAATGAAATGGATGTGAAATTGGCTTCTTTTACTCTAAATAATGAATATTGCTTTGTATCTATTCAGAAGCCTTTGATCAAGATATACTCTCCAGTAGTGTATTCTGGGTTTGCTTCTTCCCTCTCTGTCTTTTACTGTCCTTCTCACTGCAATCAGAATTTTAAATTCACAGGGGAGGAAAAAAAAATCCGTTTGAAAACATAAATCCCATCATCAAGAGCAGAGACTGGGTATGTCACAGGCACAGTGATGGTGCACATCAGCCCTCTACTGATGCTCATGATTTGGAAGGGTGATGACAGAATACAAAGCTACTCCATTCTTGGAGCCACCAAATCTGGGCAATAGGAGCTGAAGCAGAAACAAAGAAGAAATGGGAATAAGGAAAGTGGAATATTTGTGTTCTCCCACACAGCAATGCACTAGGGAAAGGCAGAAAAGGACAAAGCTCAGCCCTGGCTGGAAAGTGCAGGGCATTTCTGTGACCTGGCCATGCAAGAGCCATGTTACTGGTTTGGATGCAGCTGGACTCTTGGCCAAATCCTTGTTGAAACACTGCCAAATTTGTCCAGGAGAATCCTGGAAGTATGGAATGGCACTTTTCACTCTTTGCTAATTTGAAAATTAGGAATTTTTACTGCTAAACTTTGCATCCTCATCCAGATACAAAATACCAGGAGCTATTTCTGGCATAATTGAATCTGGACCTGTGTCTCTAGAGTAGACTCAACTAAATTTTTGGATGTGACAGGGTTGTCTATTTAAAATTCAAAATCTGGATGTAAGAGCAAGAGCTGCCCACTGTCCACTTGACCACTGTCAGTGTACCTGAACTGTGCTCCTACCATTAATCATCCTTACAAAAGCAAAGTAGTATTTGTTGGTACACGAGCTGGTCTGGATTTCTTCACCATACTCTTACTTTCTTCACAAGCACACAAATTTTTAAAAGTCTTTCAGAATTAGCTCTTTTTGTCTACTTTGCAAATTCTGACATATCTCAGCAGTCACACTGAAATCAGTATGATTGTGCATTCCCCTAAAGATGCTCATGTTGAACACTTTTATTGCAAAGTGTTCTATTTTCTGATGTCATCGTCAGATGGGAAGAGGGAGTTTCAGGCACTCATCCTTTCTCAGTTCCTTTTAGGACTAGAAGCATTAAAGAAGAGTTTAAGAACATTTCCAACAGCTCCCTGGAGAGCAAATGCTAAAGACTACTGGTATCTTCCTTTCCACTCAATTATGGAATTTAGCTAGGAGAGATTTTGAAGGAACTGTGTAAGCGCTTAATACCAAAGTTTTAGGGGCAATTCTGGAAAGTATAGATATAGCTGTAAGTCTGTGCTACTCCTACTTCATTTTAATTTAGAAACAGATAGTTAATAAAATAGTAAATTCCTTAACAAAGGAAGTAAAATGGCTTTTTTTAATAGAATTTTCTCCACTTAAAATTCTTACACACATTACAAGAACTCTATCAGGAAAAAAAGGTTGGTTTAGGATAATATTCTTATTTAACTCAATTCTAAAAAGAACAGATTATTTCCCTCTCCTTATAAGCACAGAATTTAAAGGGCAATGCTGTAGTTATTCAAGCTGTTTCACTGAGGCATGTTATGCTGATTACGAAGAGTGTAATAATTTCTTTTAACAAATTTGTAATTCTAATCAGCATTGGCTTGCTCTCAAGCTGTCAATGTCCATCCTATTGTTCTCCTTGATAATGAAATTATTTAAACATCAATCAAGTATGAATGTTCTATTTTTTGCTTGGAGAACAGCACATTAACATAGAGAGAGTAGTTAAATCCCTCGTAGTGCTTAATAAATGGATCTCATCAACCACAATTATCTACCTAAATACCTGCACACAGATGTTCATGATTAACAGTTCAGGGAGATATGTACAGCCATCTTTAGGAAACCTAAAGGTTTCTGATTAGTCATTAAGGTACAGAAGACCTAGAAATGGCAGATAAATCCTTGAAGCAGATCCTCCAAGAACTCTGAGGCTGCAGATGGACTCAAGTGAGACCAAACGCCTGCTAAAGGACAATGAGTGAAGGATAAACCTCACAGAGTTCTCTGGGGTTGGGCTGCACTCCTCATGACCTTTTCTAAGGCTAACTGAAAGCAGAAGAAAGACACCAGCATACTCCATCATTTTCCACATAGAAAGTATCCTGAAAAAACACATCTGAGATGGCTTCTGCTCCCATCTCTCAGAGCAGCACACAGCTGTTCCCCACTCCGCTGGAACAGCAAGGGCTGCCCCGGTGCAGGAGGGGAAGGTACAAAACCTGCTGCTTTTCTGTCCTGCTCTGGCATCTGATGCTGTGCTGAAACCTGCCACTGAAATACAACATCAAGCAGATTAAGGAGGTTTATCAGATTGTGTTATAAAGGCTGACTGTACATATGTGGGTACTTTAGCACTTAGGTAAATAACTCCTTATGGAAAACACAGAGAAGAGGAGAGTCAAGAAGATTCTGGCTTCCTCTGCTTAGGAACTGAGCTGTGGAACAGTGCTGGGGAGATGCAGCCTGAAAAAAATGTCATGCGCACTCGGGGCTTGGAGCCTTTGCCAGTATCATTTTCAAGTACATTTGGCTCTGGATAAATGGGATACACAGAGCTCTAATTTAGTCTTTATGTATGTACTGAATACACTACTTGAGTTACCACCCACATTATTTCCAGCTAATTCAATACCTTACAAACAATCTTTCCTCTTTTAATATATTCCAAACTACATTTAAGTATCTTAAAAATACAAATCAAATCTCTTCAGAGTGCAATAAAGGCACAATAAAGCAGGTCTAACACGTAATCAGACATAATAACCACTTATTTAAAGGTGGGAAATGAACTCCTGTAACACTTGCAAAACTCAGCCAGTGACCAACATTTCAGAACAAGAAAAAAATCTGTAGTCTGAATTCATCCAAACTACTCCAGCTCTCTTTTTGTAAAATATACAAAGATTAAAAGGAGCGAGACAAACCTTACAATTGCAGGAAACTACTGATTCTTCTCTGCCTACCATAACCGTGTATACTCATGAGTTTATGCATCATCATTTAGAAATATAGACATTTATTGAGTGGATGGGATGTGCCTGCCTAAGAAACATCTAATTCTTAAAATAGATAAAAGGGAAAGACAGGTCTGTAAACCACTCAAAAATTAATGAATAGATTTAACTTAGTTTTTTTTGTCACACACTTCTCATAAAAAATTGCTTCAATAGAGAATCAAAACACAATTTTTCCAGAAATATAGCTTAGAATTTATGTCCATTTGGTTTAGATGTTAAAATATCATATTTTACTTGTAGAAATGCCTAATAAATAGATTAAGGTACTTGCACTTAGGTAGCATGTTCCAATGGCAGATGTAAGGTAACAAATTCTGCTGTTGAGTGAATACACTGACATTTTGTGGTGGTTTTGCGTAACATAAAAGCACACTCTACATAAGGCATCCTCCTCTGGATTTCTACAAATATTCACAGACAACTAGCATACACACATTAAATTGGGGCCTTTTAAAGAAAATCACTGCCTTCAGTGTGCAAATTACAAGATGGAAAAGGATGGGAAGGATGGAAAATGACAGAATTTAAAGAATAAAAAGATAACTCCAATTTCTAAATTTAACTGTAAGAGCTAAAACTCAGGCACTATGTACCACTTAAACTCCTCACGCATTTGTATAAATAGCAACAGAATTCCAAGGGGCCAGCCTGCTGCAAGGACAGGTACTTAGAGGAACCAGCTGGGGATTCCAGGGGAGGTGAACACTGAAAAGACTTTTTGGGGCCTAATCCAGACATATCTGAGCCCAAACATTCCTTTTTTAATGTTCTATTTGCCTAACCTGACCAGTAAAACAAGACAGCATCACCAACATTTCCAACCACTTGAACAGAAACTAACTGTTGTAAAATTTAAAAAAAAAAAAAAAAACAAAAACTTGCAGAGGTTTTAGAAATCTTTTCCAGGAATAAGTTCCATGTGACAGACTTTTTTCCCCCTGGTGTTTCCATAGGGAGTTCTAATTTTCACCCCATCCATAAGAATGAAGAAAAATGGGTTTTAACTAGGTGTTACAAGTCTTACAGCAAAACTTATTGGGCAAGTACATAATTTTTGAAGGAGATATGGAAATATTACATATAGAACAAAATGGACTCAACTTACCTACTGGAGCACTTCTTCAGAAGCACATCTAATTCTCTTTATCTGTCCCCTCCTAGAGTAACTTCAGGAGGGGCTCTTGCAGGAATGGGAGAATCATTCAAAGGCAGCAACTTGACTCCAGAACTGGTGCTTTCTTGGAAAAGCACTGCTCTGGAAAGCAGTAAGTTCATGGAAAACTCTATAAAACACAAAAAATTAAATATTTATGTATAGGAAAAGGTGTTTTTTGCTTTATGTGACTGTTTGCTGCACACCAACATTCCTACATTTACCATGTATTTAGGCTGTGATTAAAAGGAGACCCTTTGATAAGACTAAAATATTTTTGCTCACAATTGGTGCAGTTATTCCCCAAAATCTCATTCTTCTTCCATGTGACCATAAGTTACAAACTTCCCTCTTGTCTATACACTATGGGAAATCTCTAAAAAAACTGACAAATGCTATTTATTCTTTTTCTCCAGTTCTCTCAGGCTGATATTTAGGGTTTATGCTCCTGAAAGAGACTCCAAATTTGAGTCCATTGATAAGTAGGTAAATGACTTGGCATGTGTCTAGACTGGAGGGGCTGTTGTAACTGGAAACTTCCCACCATATTCCTGAGGAACACATGGTTCCTGGGTAACATCAGAACTTCTTCCTGACACTGAAGGATTTTGTTCAAAGGTCACTGAGCAGCACCAAGAAATGACCACATGTACCAGAGAGTTCCTGACACACTGAGGTGATGAAGGCAGAGATCCAAAGCTCACTGCTACCAACCAGACACCCCACACACTAATTATGAGTTCCAGTTTAAAAACACAGCAATGACTCCTCCATTTTTTGTCTATAAGGTATTCTGAGAAACATCACAGTGTAGCAATTGCCTTTTCACCTGTAGATATTTCTGACGATGATGGAACTCCAGAAATGGGGTTTCTGGTGTCAGCAAAGGTCACTGACAGTACTGTAGCAGAGATGAAGTAAAATGTGGGAAAAGATGCCCTCCTGGAGTGTGCCCACAGCTCTTCCTAGCTCCCCCATGGCACAAAGCCAGGAAACATGAAACACCCTCATGTGCCCTTGGGACAGAGGACACCAAAAACATTGTCAGGAGCTGCTCAGGGTGAAAAGCTGCCATAGGAGGAGCTGGCTTTATATCATCTTTCACCCAAACAGGCATCACCAAAACATGCATTTCTGCTAACTCCAGAATGCTGGGTGCAGATACACAGCTCACACTTTTTGTTTTAAAGTTGTATTTTAAGTTCATAATGTTCCACTACTTCAAAACACAGACAAAACAGAAAATAAACAAAGTTCAGTTCTCTAAAATAAATGAGTCAATGAACAAAAATCACTGTCCATCCACATGCAGCATATGGATTTTAGTTGTCTCAACTGAAATGGCAAGGAAATAAAATAAGGCTGTTCCATTGTATACTACTGAAGCCAACTGAATTATTATCAGAAAATCTTCCTTTCAAATCATGTTAATAAAGGATTGTTGTAGCATCAATTTTGCATAATATTTTATGTATGAGCTTATAAAGTACAACAATAAAATTCTTAATCAGATAAGACATTTCTGGTGTTTGAAGGAAAATACTGCCATAAAAGCATATCCCAATGTTAAATCAGCAATCCACCCCTGAAACCATTGCCATCCTCACTGTGTCAACTCATCAATAGTTATAATGCTGTTGGGAATAAAACATTTCCAGTACTGCTAATATCACCACTTCAGTAGCTCATTTAGAGGAAAAAAAAGCCTTATTGTTTTATCACTGCTTGAATAAGTTCTTCACATCTGAGAATTTATTACTTTAATTACAAAGAGTCTTCCGTGTTATTCCAGGAGTATCGAAAAACTATTTCTCTGCAAATGTGCAGAGATCCTTTAATATTTATGGGTGTACCACAAAAAAATTAAGAATTTTTGATGGTATGAGTTTGAAAAGCCCAGATTATCAGACTCATTTTTCAGTTTCTTGCAATTCACCTGCTGTCACTGGCCTGATTTCAGAAAGTCCCTCAAACAAGGGGTCCCATTTAAAAGGTTGCCTTCTGGAAAGTAAAAAGGTAATTATTCAAAAGAATGAGGATGCTTACAGGGCCTCCTTTTTAGATAGCAAAGAGGCACGCTGTTTCATATTTTCAGGCAAAAATACATCAGTGAAAGCAATACTCCTGCAAAGATGTATCTGACATAATGAAAAAGGTGTAGGAATAAAACCTATACTTGCCAAAATAAAACCCAAGCTGCCACCCACACCAAATACACTATTAAAAACAAAAGAGGCAGGGAAAACAATAGAACTCGAGGGGTCAAGCACAAAAAGAAGGCAGAAAGAAAACAAAATCAAAGGTCTAAGCATTGTCACATCACTGGTTATCCATATTCCCATTAATCCATAAATTAATAGGAAGACTGGCAGAGAGAACTTCAAGAGCAACAACAGATAGGATTCACTGAAGTACCTGTTAAAAGACACTAAAAAGAAGGGCAACATAAGTAAAATATCAATATACTTTTTAAAGGAGAGAAAACAGAAATAAATCTGGACCCTTGGAAGGTACCTGGGAAATGGAAGAAGCTTGTCCTTTATTGCTCTCTGGAAAGAGAAGCTCTTGAGCTGCAGGTGCTACAGCCATACATCACAGCAGTGTGGGGCTTTTGCTTAAACCCTTAGGAAGGAGATGAAGAACCTTTTAACTCTGTGCCTCCAAGTTCCATCTGCTTTCTATATGTATATATCATATACAATTAAAATATCTAATGGACTGAGTTTAGCAGTTTGGAAATACTGAGAGTGACATATCCTAAGGAAGTAATTAAACCTCAACATTATTTATCATATCTTGAATCATTTTCTCCATTGTTGGGTTCCTTATGGAACAACTCAATCAAATCTCGTTCCTCACAGTATTTCACAGACTGGCATCTTCCCACACAGAGAATACTGTTCCAAATTGTTTTACTAGCAAAAGTTAGCAAGAGATTTTGCATTCATTTGCATGTGTCTGGAACTCCTTGCGTGACTGATGACACACTGAAGAGCTTTATTTTTGCAAAGTTACTCTCTGTAATATTGTGGAAATATCCCTGCCAGTGATTTTTGCTCATTCCTGAGTATGACAGGGAACACTGGTCCCCTGGGATAACCAAAGATGAGTGTGGGGTCAATGGAAAGCAGATGAAAACAATGCAGTAACTGGATACTTCATTAGGCTCCTTACCACTAGAAGATAAAGTATTCTGTCACAACAGGTCCAAACAGCAGAACAACTAGTCACTTGTAAAATAATATATAACCAGATTTCTTTTTCAAGCAAAAGCTGAATGTCAGAATAGGTTTTGAAGCATAACATTCTGTAAAATCAGCTCAACCAAGTGTTCCTGGGCTGCTCATTCAAATGATTGTAATGGAGTTCAGCAGTTTACATGGGTCTCTGTAGTAAACTCAAGAATCTGACATAAATAAATAAAAGCTGATATGCAGCTGATGAACCTTTTTTCCCCAAGAGCCTTAAGTTTCCAAAATCCATTGAGACTTTTAAAACCCCAAGATCTGTCCCAGCCTAACTAAGGGAGTGAGTCATTTGACAAAGCATGTCTCTGATTCATAAGCTGCTTGCATAATTTAAAAGCTGCTACTGCTTATCCAGCCCACACCACTGCTGGTGAAACTAATCCATGTAATGGCTGTGTTGGCACTCCAGAGTAATACATGAGAGGATTATTTTCTCCTGTCTTTATAGCTTAATTGATGAAGATATGTGCATGTATGCAGAGAGAGATCAAAACGATCTCACCATATGGTGATTTTAGCATAAGGTGCCTTATCAGTGCCTTATCAAGCTAAAAATGAAGAAAAAATCCAAACCACTTGATAATATTAGAATACTGGCATGCATATTATCAGTCTTTTCCTTCTTGGACACTCCCAAAGAATTAATAACCAGGAGATGTTTATTTTGGTAAACTGTAGGATCTCAAAACTTCATTTCTCTTTTCAAGTTTAAAAATGCTTGTACTAAAAAGAGTGTCACCTTCTACTACTTATGAAAATTATCAGGAATAAAATTCTCAATGACTACTGATTATCTGGACTCATATTACAAGACAATCTTAGCTACTATTACTTGGTTTACAATTTTCAAAATGGTCAAAAACAATAAATTAATTTTAACAAGAGGAAGTCCTAAAATAAGGAGATTAAAAATAAGAAAACCAGTGAATAAACCCCCAGAATTCTAGCACAGGGTTGTAATACTCTAACACTACATCAATTTCTTGGCTGCATAACTAGATTACCAACTAAATTGTAAACGTTTACTCTGCTACTACCACAAAGCATTTTCCCCTCCAGTTTGAGCTTAGTGGGATAATCAATGCCCAGAGCAGTATGCAGGCTTTCCAGTCTGTGGCAGCCTCAATCTCCTGTGGCTCTCTCTATCCCCACAGTGGAACAGAACTCCTTGAAGGCAAGTTCTCTTCACCTCACATCCTTCAGCAGGTAATTCAGAGTAACCCCAGACCCTCCACTGCCTGGCTGAGGTGGGCTGGGAGACTGCAATCTCTTAGCTACCAACTGCATCTTTAAATATAAATACAAGAACTGCTTTCTTGCATCCCCAAAAAGCTCAAAAAACCTCTTAGGAGAGAGATCATGGGCAAGAAGCAAGGAGGATTTCATCTCTAGTACTTTCTTTAAATTACAGCTCCCAAGAACAAGATAAAATGGAGCTGCAAGTGTCCAGTGAAAGGAAACAGTGAGAAATCATTTTGGGTTAGCACAGTTCAGAAAGGATCTTGGGCTTAAAATTATGATTTTCTTTCCACAGGTAAATCCTTTCCTGCGTGCCTTATACTTAAGCCCATTAAATCTTTTTTTTTTAAATATATTTTTACACATAATAAACATTTAGCCATTTAAGAGCCCTAATATTCCCCATCACTGGAAAATAGTCTCTTTGTGAGTACATTCTATCACAAGATCTGAGTGTATTCTATCTATAATCTTCTCCTTTGTTACACTAATTCTTTTCTATTTCCTTTACTCCTTCCTTTTGTACATTGTCAGTATAATCAAAAGTTGAAGGGAATCATGGACTTGGAAAAGCCATCAATGAATTCTAAAATTTTCCAGGAACTGCCTTACTTTACAAGAGTAAAGTCAGCACATTTGAATTTCAAGAGAATCAAACAGGCAAAATTACATCTTTCTGAGCAACGTATAGCATCCTTCATTCCAAATTAAACCCTAAATGATGCAACTTACACAGCAGTGATCTCTCATTTGTATATAATGTGATTTTACTGTCATGACCCAAACACCTCTGTTCTAACTGCCTTCCTCAGCTGTGTTCTGCCAATCAGCCCCACAGACCAGGGAGCCCTGCAGCTGCTGAAACTGGGTAATTCCTGCTGTGATCATCCCTCAGCACCTGTGGGAGACTTCGTTACACCAAACACAACTCCATTTTATCTGTCTAGAGAGTTATTCCAAGTCAGGTGAGAGATTTATGGAGAAAAAGACCTTTCCTCATCTTCTGTCGCCTCTCAGCAGTTTACTCAGAGAGACGATGATCTGTTTGGATTCTGACCTGCCACCAGGTTATATCACAGAGGGAAAGCTGTGAATGCTGAGCTGTTGGGTAAACAGCTCTAACTCAGGTAGAACACACAGCCCTCCTGAACAAACAGATCTACAGATACAGCAAGGTGTTTCACTTGAGTCTGCAAGTGTATTTGGCTTTCTCAAGGGATTGCAGAGAAACAGAGTAGTCTTTTCAAACAGATCAGAGCCTTATATCTCCCAGTGGGTCTGAAGGGATTCCCTATTTTAAAAGTCAGCAAGTTTTAGCTGAAAATTACTGGAGTCCTCGGGCAGGGATTAAACTAATGGTAGATGGAGAAATATTGTCTTACAGCTACCACACATC
Organism: Motacilla alba alba; assembly: GCF_015832195.1. Lineage (NCBI taxonomy): Eukaryota > Metazoa > Chordata > Aves > Passeriformes > Motacillidae > Motacilla > Motacilla alba. The sequence continues at coordinate 22,896,720 of NC_052023.1, forward strand.
AGAGACCATCACCATGGCCCCAAGAAGGACTTTTGCCTAAAGCTGTGCCCAAATTCGCAGTCCATACCTTCAACACAAAATTAATTTTGGAATGATGGTCCCTGAAGGAATGGATAAATGGAGCATAAATAACTATAGCTCACCATTCCATACTTTTGTTTTACATGAAAGAAGCTGTAATCACAGTCAAAGAATTAATAACATGGAATGAAGAAGAACTATTTTCTATTCCTGAAATCCAGTTTAGGTAGGCTAAACTTGTACCTGTGAATAACATGCAGTATCATACTTAATGAACTTTTAAATTCTTTCAAAATAAAAGTACATATCCAAATTTTGATAGTCTGAAAAGCAAAAAAAAAATTTTAAAAATATCAGTTCTTGTTTGTTAAAATGTAAAACCATGTGAGATATTAAGTCCTGCATACAAGTAGCAAATCAGATGAAACTTCAGATTTATATATTTCATTGATAATAACTTCAAAGTTTTAAGTACCATTACTCCTTGCTTTATTCAAGACAACCAAGCTTCAGTTTTTTCCCTCATGCAAAATCAATTCACATGTACATGTAAAATATTTCAAACCCCTTTATTCTTACTAATATACAAAACAATTCCATTAATGAAATCACCATGGGCAATGTAGCTATTAAATTGTATAAATTAGCCTGGTAATACTAATGAAACTTCAGCAAAGTCTCAGAAGACTCCCCAAAGATCTCCCAAGTACTTTTCCCCATTAAAAAAAATGTCAACTTTTAAAAAAATTTTCTAGACAAAAATATTTTTATATACACATCAAGGTAGAGGTGTGGGGTTCCACATCTCATTTGCAGGGAATCAGAAAATGGTTCGGGTTGGAAGGGACCTTAAATATCATTCAGCTCCAAACACCCTGCCATGGACAGGGACACCTCCCACTGTCCCAGGGTGCTCAGAGCCCCATCCAGCCTGGCCTTGGACACTGCCAGGGATCCAGGGGCAGCCACAGCTTCTCTGGACACCCTGTGCCAGGGCATCCCAACCCTCTCAGGAAGACTTTGTTTATAATATCTGCTCTAAACCTCCCTTTTGTCAATGGAAAGCCCTTCCACTCCAAGCCCTTGTCAAAAGACCCTTTTCAGCTCCCGTGCAGCTCATTTCAGTACTGGAAGGTTTTGGTTCTCATCTTTTTTCCTCCAGGTTGAACAACCCCAGCTTACAAACTTTTTGGGGGGGGAGGTTTCCATGCAGTACAAATTGTTATTCTAAGCTCTCTGTACAAAGCCTCATGTAGCAGAAAGAAAGGATTTCCTTGCTCTTGCTGCAGGGGAAAAGTGCAATGAGGCTAAAACCAGAGTCAGGACAGGTGAAAGACAGAGTCACAGATGCTCTCCCGTGTTTGCCACAGGGTAGGAGCCATGACAGCTATGAAAAGCACAAATCTTTGGAGCTGATCACTGTGTGGGGATGGGGATTGTGTTGGATTTAACAAAATTTAAAGGCAAAGCTTTTGTGAAATTATGCTTAGCGTGTCAAGCATTGCTTAATCTGAAACTTTCATACTATTTTCTTTAAAGGAATCCTTTACATTTCAATTTCTACTTGGATGAAATTCATCCAATCTTGGAAAGGCAAATCATTTTTTGCCAGGTGACAAGAACATCAACAAGTTCAAAAATCAAAGAGAAAACTTTTATTGCCTACCTTTCTCTCTTTGGAAGTTATGAATATGCTGAGGAGCAGCACATGAAAGAGAAGCAAATTAAAAATATGCTAATATATTGTATTTCTTTTATGATATGGCAGGAAGTGCACAGCTTGGATAAATCAAACTACACAACATAATTAAAATCCGAATGTAACATTCAAATGATGACTAATAGAAAATGATAAGGAGGTCATAAATAGTAAGTATTAAACACAGTAATTAGTACATCAGAAACTGCAAGGGAGCTGAGTATCTTAAATGTCTGTTCCCCCTCTCCAGTGAGAAAACACTCGAACGAATCAACATAAACTTATATGTGTTGAGAAATAGCTTCTGTTCCTGTAATTGCTAATTATATAGTTAAACTTAAAAGCTTGAGCAAATTATTAATGATCTTCCATAAGCAAGTTAATAATTTTTTTCTTGGTTGGTGAGCTATTACCGTGGGTTTTCTGGGCAGTCAGGACTTGGTGAAGTGAAGGAGAGATCTTGACTCCACTTCAGAAAGCTGGTTTATTATATTATGATATATATTACATTAAAAAAGACCACACTATAACTATACTACAAAGAACAGAGAGAAAGATTCATCAGAAGGCGAGACAGGAATAGAAAGGAATGAATACCAAAGTTCTGTGACTCCCAGAGAGTCCGAGAGCTGCTGCCTCCTCGATTGGTCGCCAAGTAAAAACATCCCACACTGACCGATTGAGAAAGCAGCTGCTGCAGTGAGCTGCTTTCAGAGCTGCATTTAAGCTATGTGTTTAGTTTTCTTCTGTATCCAGCCCCTCATACATCTTGAATTGTGTTCAGCCATGGTGATTTCAGGAGGATCTCCCCAAAGTCACAAAGCAGTTTGGCTTTATCTGGTTTATTCTCATGAAGGGTTTCCAAATGAGTTAATGGATGAGGTTCTGGTTATGGTTTTATCAGCAACAAAATGCTTCAGAGCAAAGGGGAGTATTCTTAAAGAAAATGAGAACTTGGGTTAATATTCTTAGAATACTGACAAATTCTTATTATATACATGCTGCTATTTTTTAGTGCAGAAACAAATTATCATCAAACTGATTCATGTAAGTATTTATTCTATAACTGTTTTGTAGGACTTGGAGAACATCAAGACAGAAGTGAAAGCAAAAATCTGTAAAGCATTAAAGCACTTTGATGCCAAAGTGAGTAGTGATTAGAAGCCAAAACAAAAATTTTTCTGAAGGACAAAAAAGAACCTGAAATAATAATTAGAAACCCCAACATCTGAGCATATATAGAACATCTCAGAAAGAAGCTGAACTACAAAAAGAGCCCCAAAACTATCTAAAGAGGATCATAGTTTTCAATAATTAAAAGAAAAATCAGCTGGAGTTTAAAACCTCTGATCTTTCTACACTGTTATAAATGCAGCCCACCTCTCATCTCATAAGTTGCACTTAAGCATAATGCACACTCAACAAGGAGTTGTTATGGAATTGTTTCTGGAAAGCCAGCAGCTCTTCATTTCAAGCTGCAGCCCCACCAGGGGTGACATCCAACCCTCAGAGTTTGTGAGTGCAAGTGAGCCCTGCTCACCTGTGCCTCAGCAGCATTTTCTTACCAGTGAGGACATTGCAAGAAAAAACCAAGCACTGAAAAATCACCATACAGAAATGTATGGTACAGACCACTGGAGGAATCAGCAAAGAACATATGAGAACATCAGGAGCAATCCCAAATTAATGCTGATCAAGTCTACTTAAAATTTGAGGCCTTTAAAACAATCATGTTTCTGGTTTAACTATTCAATGCATCTTTTTCTGGGATAACTCTTGCAATTATTTGAAGACCAGCACACAGATAGAGCCAAATGCCTTGTTGATAAATGACTCTGTAGTAAAGCACAAGTATTATCAGGATCCTAAGTACTCTTCCTGGTTTAAATCTTTGTGACAATCCTTTTGGAGGCAGGATATACACTCGCCTAAATCCATCTAACTCTGCTAAAAACATTCTTCTTTATTCTCCTGGGGTAAAACCTGTGAGGTGATCATAAATACACAGGAGTTTTTTAACTACTGGGGTTTTTCATGGATATATCAGCTTTATCCAAAAAGCAGGAGAGATAATGAAAATCCTGACAAAGTACACAGCTAAATTGGATTAATGTCACGGACTAGTGCAGTAAGAAATTATGCAATCAAAAAAACAAATGTCTCCTTGATACTGCCTTGACACTCTTTCAAGAAAAAGAGCTCTTGCACTTAAACTACAATTTTAAAAGCTGGCAAGGACACTGAGCTATAAAATTGTTACCAAAAAGGAGCTGTACAACCATGTTCATCATTAACACCAAAATCTTGACCTTTCTCAAGAATATCAGAGAAAGTGCTCATTCTCCTGATGTCTAATGTGCTGACAGTTATCAACAGAAACTGCTTGTTTAAGAACACCCACTGCTCTACCTGCCCCACAGAAATAAACACAAGGGTAAAACAGCTTTACAAAGGGAGCAGCTGACAGCTTTGGTCACAGCAGCAGGACTTAACCTGCCTTTAAATGTTTCTATTGAAACAAATTTCCCTTTTGTTTCTCTCAGCAGCTTGCTTAGGCAGATGTGCTTGCTCAGACCCTAGAAGGCGAAGCTCTGTTTCCTAACCTCACCCTGTACAGAGCAGCTGGGCAGCCATAAGGCACAGAAGCCTCAACTGGTACCAATTAATTGCCACATGTGTTCAAGTTAATACAAAACATGAGGCTACTGGTTCATCAGAAATTAAATTCCCCCAGAAATATCACCTGCCAACAAAAGGAAAACCTTCACAACTCTCCAATGCCTCATTATTGTACATCAAAATATTCTGGGTTTGGAAGAATTAATCACGTGAATGAAAAGGCATTATTAAACAAAGTTCCTTTCAATACAAAAAATGAACTATTCATTTCTACTGTAGTAACGTGAAAGTCATTCAAACTTTTTTGGTTGGGATAAAGCAGTAAAAACCAGGAATGTGAGAGCTGGCATTCATATTAGCTGCCTGCCAGTTCTCTGGTTTGAATTGCTCTATGAACACAAGCGTCTGACCACAGAGAAATGCTTCAGTCCTAAACTCCAGCAGCCCAAGTCATCCTCTTTGGATGCCTGAAAACAACAGCAAACATCCTGCAATGTTAAAAATCCAGTGTCATCTCATTAACATTAATGTCTGAGTCTGCATCCAGAGCATGCATACAATTATGATTTCCAGTCCAGGAAAAATATCAAGGGTCACCCTTGCTGAATCTGAGGGCATCTCATCTTCAGCAATGTGAAGCAAGGTAAGCCCCCCATGAGTAACACAGGGCAGGCAGGAAATTAAACTGACTTCCACACAGGCTACACCTTAGGCATTGGACCAAATTCACAGTGAAATAAAGTAATTATGAATGAAAACTAACAGCACTGAAAATCTCTTTGTAATTATCACTGAGGGAAGGAAAGGTGAGGGAACAAATACCTCACCCCACAAAAGGTTTTACTAAACACTAACTTACTGAGGATCACTTTAAAATAACACTAAATACTCTGGGTGTGTGCCCCTCATGGAGATCTCACAGAATCCTGCACCACATCTGCCTATTTCTGTTCCTTAAAGATAATACAATTAAATCAGGTATCGACTGCCTGCCCACCATGGTTGATTCATTTCTAATTAACACTGCTGCAACAATGAAGCACACACAGAGGGAAAAAAAATTTAAAAAAAAAAAAAGAAAAAGGCAACAAGTTAGCTTAAAAGAGCAAGGTCAGGGCCTTAATATTTCCTCCCACTTCTTAAATTTAAAAAGTTACTTCTTTGAAAGTTGACATTAGTGTAGCAGTCCCTGTTAATCTGCTGCTTATGGACATTCACACAACTAGCCAAGCAACACTGTAAAAATCTGTTAAGTTTGAAATTGTGCAATTTCTATTAAAAATCCAAGGAAAACCTTGAATAAGAATTTTGCCAGTTAAAACAACTTTCTTCTGCAGTTTGTATGTGCAATTTTTGGTTTAGGTTCCTGAGAATCCAAAGCACAGAAAATCTTGGCAAAACAGTGTTTTCAGTGTTGGTTTTTCAGAGCGTGGTGCTGGCAACACCAAGGTCATGGATTCAATCCCTGTATGGGCTATTCACTTAAGAGCTGGACTTGATGGTCCTTCCAGCTCAGAATATTCTGTGATTCTTTGAAAATGTTTAATATTGAAACAATCAGACAAAAATCTGTCATTTGAGTTTACCAAAATTAGAAATTTCTATTCTACTTGAATTAAAAACAAGAACAAAAAAATAATAATCCCATTAATTTTAGATACAAGATGCCAGCCCCCAATTTATAAGCTACAAAATATCTCAATTCTACCTGAGGGAATTAGAATATTTGATTCTCTTCAAAAGTACTATTTTTTTTGTTCTCCCTGCTACTGAAAGATATATTCACCTGAAGGGTAATGCTGAGAAGACAAAGATAAAACGCACAATTAAGATGGCAGGTTACAAATCCCAAAACCTGCTTTTGTGGAAAATCATGTGAGAAATTGTGAAATTTCAAGAGGAAATTAAGTCAGAAAGAAGTTTTCACTACCAACATGCTTTGTCCAAAATTTGTCTTAAAATGGGGGCAAGTCCACAATGTCCATTTAAGAGAAAAAAAGTACTGAAACATTAATTAGTTTTGAGACATTCTGCTGAGAATCAGAAAGTGTGAGATCTCCTAAAATTCAGTTCAAAAGACCTTTAGATTCATACCAAACAGATCATTTTACAAATTGGCCTCTTTTGTAAAACGTGAACAAAGTTACTTTTGATTGATGGTAGAAGAAAAACTTCTTTTAGAAAAGTACTTTCAGACCAAATTAAAGTATCTATCTCAAGAATAATTCTCCTTCCAATTCTTGTGACCACTGGTATCTGCTGTTCTAACAAAAGCCCCCCAAAATGATAACACCAGATCATGTCAATTTGCTCATAATGCAGTCAGAATTCCAGTAAGACCAGCAAAAATGCCAAATGACAAGATAAAATTCTCTCCTTCAGATCACACTACACATTTCTTAGAGATTATCTATTCTTTTTCTACAACTGGCTGTCATTTCAAGTTGCTTTCCTTGTTTTTAGACAAATAATCTGTTACTGGAAAACAAATATCTGCATCACATTGTGTTTACATTGCAGATATATATGCATTACAGCCCACAGGAGAAGTTTGATGTAAGCTTTCTGCCATCCTTCGCTTTTGGCTGCACAAACCTTCATCCTAAAGTATTGCAATTCCTTCAGAACATGTGAGAGATTTCCAAGGCTTCTCTCTCACCTTCCTATTCTGAGCCTTGCTGCAGAGCCCAGCCCAACAGGCAACAGATTTTAATGGGCCTTTGGAGACACCATGGCACTGCTAAAATAACACAGCTCAACAGGCAGGGGAGAGCTGTGTGAGCTGCAGAACGTGGCTCCACAGCAGACGAAGATCCTTCTTCAATGAAGGAACTGTAAAGCTAACAGAGGCAAGAAAAATGTGATTAGGAGACAGATTTCTTCATACAGGTACTTGATTTCACAGCAGTTGGTCTCAGAGGTGCTGAGTAAAACTACACTTGAAGTAATATAATCCCTAAAGATCCATACTGAACTGCAGACAGAATGGCTTGAAAGAATGGAAATTGTAGCTCTGTTAAATTTGTTTCTCATACACAGAGTGAGCGTTCCTGGAGCTTAAATCTTTATTATCTCGACAGGATGTGTGACAAAGGGAGGTATTTGTTAAGCCACTGACATTATAAAGCTGCAGCTCAGATTTATACTTTTGACTAACCACCAGTAATACAAAAGCAGGACTGAAGCTGCCCTTTCCTCACTTTGTTCTAAAACTTTCATACTAGTATTTTCAACTTATAGGTCTCAGTCTCCCAACATTTCAGTCTAAGCACAATAAAATTTTGTTCAATAGTGTAATACTTCCAAAACGTGGCTCCAAGACCACTGTTTAATTACAGGCATTGGTAGGAAAATGAGATATTGTTTCAGTACAACTGAAGTTACTTCAAAACATGTTTTTTGGTAGACTGGTAAGTCAATGCTATTTTACAAGAAATAACTTGATTAAAAATGTGGTGGCTTCCTCTGTTGCACAACCTATTTGGAGCTCAGCAAGGCTGGATATTGCTGCAGCAGAAGAACAGGTACAGGGGAGCTGGACAAAGCCCCATAGAAGGAGTTATACAAACTTTTGACTGTCAAACCCCACATGTTCAGGAAGTGCAGGAAACACAATCATTTTTAATCAATTGCATGGCAGGTCTGGAGAAAAGTGTAAGACTGGAGATCAGAATTTTCTGCTTCTTCTCCTATCTCTGTCTGTCCAGTTAATTTGAGCTCTGAAGTTCTGATATCCCTCAGGGGGAAAAAACCACCCTCTTTTAGGTATTTGTGGAAAGCAGTTTAAAATTAGCAGATTGGAAGCACTACTATGAAATCTAGACACTCTTCATTTTTAAAAGATATTTATGTGATATTTGAAGACTCTTGGCAGAGAGAAGCCTTTCAGTTGTGCTGCTGCATTTTCTCCAGCATACACACTTATCAAAAAGGAAAAGTTTTGATGCATCTTGAACCTGTTATTTGCTGTGTCAGCTTCATATTCATTGCAAATTCTCTGCAGTAATATAAAATAAAATAGCCCAACTCATGTATTAGATTTGTGTCTATTAACACAAAGCAGAAGCCACAAGCTTTAAGTGATTCTGACCTATTCTGTGACCATCACTTGATAACTGCATTAGTCCATAAAAAATGGAAATAAATATGAGATCTTCTAGGGAACTTAAGTTTTCTCTACAAGTCAGTCAATCCTAGCTGGTTTTTCACAAACTGCATCAGTAACTAACATGATTAGGGGCACACAGTAACACTGACAGAAACCACTCTGCAAATACACTCTGGTGTCCCTGACAGGGCTTCACAGGGGAAGAAGAGCTTTGCCAACTGAAGCCCCTTCACTGATGTCCTTTCCTGGCACAGCTTTCCACTGTTTATTTTGTCCTTCAGGGGTATGACTTAAGCAACAACAGACTGGCATTCCTGTTAATCATATTCAGTCTCAAAATCTTCTTTTTTTTTTCTTTTATGAGTATGATTACAATCAATACATATTCTGCCTTGCAAGTACATTTACATAGCAGTGGCAGAACTTCCACTGCCACCTACACTGCCTTGCAGGATCTTTACTTAAAAGATCTCATACTCTTTGCAAGGTGTATGTGACATTTCTAAATTCCATACACTGAGACTTTTTTTTTAGATCATCATTTGTTAGTTCCTCCTCACTCACCCCCTTCCTCCACAGAGTGAGAAATCATCAAGGAGACATATGACGAAGCGCACAGGAAGCGACTGCCAAAATGTTTCAGTGTGGATCTAACTGACAGTTCAGAAAGTGGAAAATCCTTTATACATTTCTCATGTAGGAAAACTAGTGCATGCATATTAGAGTGCCCCAGTTTCTTTGCAGAGGAAGCTGTCTTCAACCACCTTTTCTTTTTTCCATATTAGATGTTGCTTTTCTCACTAACACAGAATCCAAAATTCAAACAAGATTTTAAAAGGATTTTGTTTAGCAACTGAATATAAGATTACTATGCTCATCTGATACTACAAAATCATGCACTCCTTTTTCACTCCAACCTCTGGTTCCGTAACATAGGGAGCATAAACCACAGGCACACAAATGAAATCTAACCCATGTCTGATCTGGTTTAATGATCTGTTGATTGCTAATTACCTTCCTCAATGCTGTCAAATTAGCAGGACCAAAAAATGATCGAGGGATAAACCATTCATAGATCTTTAAAATCTCAGTCTGTTTTTTCAGTCTGCTCAAAAGCTTTCCAGGCTGGCAGTGAAAAGATAGATACAGAGGCAGCATCTACCTCAAAGAAAAAGCAGGGGAAGCAAAACAAGCAAGAAGGCAAAAACAAAGATAAACTGAAATTGAGAATCCTCAGCATCACAACAAAAGGCCATAACTAAATGGAGAAAGAAAAAATACACTTTGCAGTACATGCATTTGATGTGGTCTCCTACAGGGTTTTGGTTTGCTGGTTTTGCACCTTAGATACAGACACCTACGAAAAGAAGACAATCTCAAGGAGCTCTAAGGGCAGGCTGGTTTGTAAGGAAAAGTGGGGCAGGAGGCAGAGTAACAACAAAACAGGAGGGTTTTGTGCTCAGAAGCAAAAGGGTGATCCTGCAGGACCCCAGCAAGGCAGACAGGGCAGGGTCCTGCAGGACCCCAGCAAGGCAGACAGGACGGGCACCAGGTTCTGCCCCTGCCCAGACTGCCAGGCACGTCTGGTTGTCCGTCTCTTCTCCCTGGCAAGCAGCAACAGGACAAGAGGACGCAGCCTCAAGCTGCACCAGGGAAGTTTAGGCTGAACATTAGGAAAAAATTCTTTACAGAAAGAGTGGGTGGGCATTGGAATGGGATGCCCAGGGAGGTGGGGGAATCACTATTCCTGGAAGTTTTTTAAAAAAGACTGGATGTGGCACTCAGTGCCATGGTTTCCTTGATAAGGTGGTTGCGGGTTGTAGATTGGACTTCACAATTTCCACAGTAAATTTTCCAGAAAACAAGAGGCACCAAACTCAAAAATTAAAGTAAAACTTGTCTGTAACTACAAGAGTGCTAACAAGATGCTCTAACACAGACTAATATTAAACATGGTAAAATTCCAAAGATTAAATTCACAAAAGGAAAACTGTTTGCCAAATTCCACTAAAGTGTTTGGGGGAAACAAAGGATGAACAGTGCCTAGTGCCTATCTCTCTTGGAGTATTTAGCTTTTAGTACTTTTCCATCTATTCTGAAAGCCAGCAAGCACTGGGGAGAACGATGTATTGATGAAATACACAAAATCAGATACTTACACATTTGACTGCCTGATGGAAGAGGAAAATGATTAAGAAAAATCTCAAGAGGACAAGGTCACAGATGTGAAGGAGCAATCCTGATACTTTCAGAGAAGTAGCTTTGGCACTTAAAATATCTCTTTAGAACAAGGAGCACAGATTTTAAAACTAATTATGATGAAGATAAAACATTTTGATGATCAAGTAAGAATGTCATATGGTTGATACATCATAATTCAGTTCATATATAATTAGAGAAAAGTGAATAAAAAAGACTTTATTTTCTTCTAAAGTTGGTGTCTGTCAACTGTTTTGATGTAGATAACTAAAGACACCTATTCAACAAGAAACATATAAAGTACTCTTTCTGAATTTTTTTTTTCCCCAAAGTGTTCTTGTATCATTTCAGTCTCACAAGACAAAAAGAGCTGCGCAAGAGCTGGACTGACTTTGATTGTGATTTCAAAGCCATCAGCAAGTACCAGATCCAAAACAAGTGTTGCTTTAGCAATCTCAGCTCCATGCGGTTGGGGGTCAGCCCCCTCTCAGCTCCAAAAGCTTTAGATTATCCTCAAGTTTTCTTTACATCACTTGTAAGTATATTATTTATGAACAAACAACAGACCACGGGAAAAACCGTAATTACATTTTATCACAGATTGCCACAAATCCAAATTATCACATTTCGTAAGGGAAGACTCATTCTTGCTCTGGTATGTGATGAAATTACCTAAGTGACATCAAGACACCACAGAAGACTTACATGTGCGCAAAGGTAATTGGATTCAGTAGAACTAAGTTTGAGATGTGGTGAAAAATCATATGGCATTTCTAAAATGTCACTGAGGATGCATTTTCTTTTAATCTTACTGTCCCACCAAAAGATTGTGCAACCCTGAGCGGCTCACGTAGCAGGTATTCTATGTGCAAACTCTGGGTTTCTGTGCCTGTCTCATTCTCACCAAAACAACAGTCTCTCTAATTACAGCTATGTAGATTAGGAATTCTGCATGTGAGAGCAGCAGCATTAGCCTAAAGGAGGATTTCAGATGGATTATTTTTCTTAAGACTAGCAATTGTCGAGCAACGCTTTGTTCTGTCTGCTTAGACAATATAATAAAATGCTGTTTGCTCAACATGCAAAAAAAAAACATCACAGGAAAAACATTGCTATTGGCCTGAAAAGGAAGCAAAATTTTTCCTCTAGAAAATATCTTTCAATGTCTTCTTTTAAGAATCTTTGTGAATGGATAAGCCTGTCATTAATTTCAAGATGTGAGACAATTTCAGTCTCACTAAAATGCGCAAGAATTACCACCATAACTACAGTAATTTTTGAATTATCTCTTGGGTTCAGTTTTGGGGTGGTGTTGTGGAGGGGTGAGGAGGGTTTTCTGGGGTCTCGTAGGTGGCACCCCCGATAACCATTTCCAGAGAGAGTCCTCAGCTACTCTGTAGCACTCAGACTTCCAGCCATGAATGGACAATCAGTCATGAGTAAAGCAGAGAAAACCAGACAAATGACTTTGAGGACACTTGGACTGACCCTGATTCTCTCTATAACTAGGTAACATTTCATGGAATGTGATCCCATAATGTCCTGTTTCCAGAGTCAGGCAATAAAAGCTAGGCACTACATACCATAATCCAGGTTTTTCAGGTACTGAGCAGCTGCATTTTTATTAGCATTAATAACATGGATTCTAAATGTTTCTAGCCTAATCCAAGTTTTGACAACTCATGATAAAAATACCTATTTCAATTTTTGCTGCTAGAAAATTAACCACTGAAATTGTATAGTTAATTTTAAACAATTCCATGTGAGAAAAGGAAGGTTTCTGAGAGGGCCAGATCTGAATTTCTCAGGCATCTCTGAGGCTTACCTGCCAGCTCCCACAGGGCTGAAGCAAGGCCAGCACTTGCTCAACAGCGAGTCCCTTGTATAGCAGTTCTATGAGCTGGATAAGCAAGAGGGGGTTTTTTTGGGTTGTTCAGTTTTATAAACCAAGATGACAACAAAACTTTTGTCCAATACTGCTAGCACCAGGAGAAGTCACAAGAATCACACATCCATCCATAAATGTGGCAGAAGAACAACCAAAAAAATCTGAAGAACAATGTGGGGCTGGTGAGCCCATAGAGGTGGGCTGTATGTGCTGCTGGAAATGGCCTTCCACTGCTTCAGACTGTCCTTGCAACTGGGCAGTTGGCAGCAGGAACAAAAGAATTCTGCTGAGTTTCAGGTCCTGATTAAAGACATTCAGAGTCAGGCAGTGGCAGAACACAAATCTGCCTGGAGAGATGATGCAAATTTTTTTAGATCTGTTCAGTTAGAATCATAGAACTTCCAATCAAGCAAGAGAATCAAAACCACATATTTCAAACTGTTAAAAATGCCCAAACTTCTCCATCTCCAGTCTTGTTCTAAGATGAACAGTAAGGAAATAACCTGGTTTTATGAACACTCTGTTGACATCAGCATTGCTTTGGTAATTTCTGACTCATTTTTTCATATATACAACAAACTTCATTGCTCAAAAAGCAAAAAAACCTTCAAGTTACTTGGGCTTATTACCCCACAGACTTTCACAGTGACTATGTGACTAATAATAACAGTCCTTTTTCTAAAAACTACCAAATAAAAAAAGCCAAACCCCAAACAACAAAAATAATTTCCCTAAACATATTATTTTCCATTTCTATATCCCTACTGCACACTTCCTTTTGCATTCTACTTTAATATTTCACCTGTGCTCTGAAACATTCTGATATGCTGCTTATTTACACATAATTTTTTTAAAGGTGTGACTGTCTGGAATTTTCAAGTGGAAGGAGCTACACTCGTCTTTTATGAGAGAACAAATTTAGTACCCAATGAAACAGACATAAGTAACTCAAAACCATGAAAAATACTCTGTAGATTTACTTCAGGAGCACTTCCATCCACCTGTTTCAAACCACAACCATCTCCATCCTATCTGAATCTCCCTATTCAGACCTGGGTCTGGAAATTATTGACATCAAACTAATAGAGCCATCTGTGAACTGCTCCAAATTCCAAACCAGAACAGGTTCTAGTACCTCAGGGAAGTGTTAACAGCCCAGAAAGTCATCCAGACATCAGGCTTGTCTTCATCTCAACTTGACAGCAGCAGAGAGTCACCCCGCCATTAAAAGTATATTCTCAAATCTGTGCAAAACCATGCTTATTGTTATGTTTCCAGTTCTCTGGACATATATGTATACATCATACAAATTACTCTCACAGGTGGTGCATTTATTATCCCTTTGGACAGAGGCTGCAGAAGTCCTGAATGAACAGGATTTCCTCTTAGTCACAGTTAAAGGACATAATGAGTTATGCTGTAAATTCAGTTGTAGCAGAAAGTAACAGCCAAATGGCTGAAAACACAGTACATTGTATGTATTCTTCTTCCTTTTATACCAATGTCAATCAAAATATTTTTTAAGAACTGATTTTTTCTAGATGAACTTTTTAATCCATCACTGCAAAGAAAATTCTTTCCTCTTCTTGTAATGCCTTGTGTTCATTGTAATGCCCTTCCTTGTTCATAGGAGCAGCTGTTAGAACACACACATCATGCCTGTCCCCTGGACAAAATAAAGACTGCTCCTACAACAAGCAGAGACAGGCTGGAGGGGTCACTCGTGCTGAAGGGACTTGCAATTGGATTTTCAACTGCAAGACTTCATTCCTACCATGATGACAAGCTTTTATAAACCTGAGCTCTGTATCTTGCCCTCTCTACTTTCTACAGTTCATACAATCAGTTGTCATGAGCTAACCTAAAATTCATGTGGTGTGTGGATCAAACAGCCAAGAAACTAAATGGCATACTTAGGACAGGAGAAAGAGTTTAATTCATTGTTAAAAATTTAAAACTAGTTGTTTTGGGGTTTTTTTGTCAAGAAGACTGAAGCCACTCTTCAGTTGTTCAGCTACAGGTTCTGTTGGAAAGTGGCCTTACCCAACCCAGGTAACACCAGCATGTAGCTCATTTACTCATTCTGCACTGTCTCCCTTCACAAGCCATTCACTCTGCTGGCTGTTGTGGAACTGAGGCACAGCTGCACAGCTCAGTGTTGATCTCCATAAGACCTTGACAGAAGTTACACTTCTCAGCTCCCATTTTCCCTCCTGGCAATTAGTAAAACTGATTTTAACATCTACCGAAGACCTGCTGAAATTAACTAAGAGACTTTGATGGGCTCCGGATCAGATGTGGCATATGAGAGAGAGAGCGATAGATGAAAGCTCCCTCCCCTTTAAACATTAGAAAAGCTCAAAACAGCAGATGACATGAAAAACCTCATTCCTCTTTGAAGTCAGTCTGATTCATCAACCCTGGTGGGAAGACATTCATAAAATTTTAATTTCTTATGCCTTTAAACTTATTCCCTTGTTCTGTGCAAAAGTCCATTTGACCTATACAAAACAGGAGGTAATGAAATCAAGATTTCATATCTCAAAAGTTTGGAGGGCTCAGCTAATTATTAATGTTTACTGAGTACAGAATTCTGTCACTACATAGAGAGAAGATTATATACTTTTAAAAAATAGGGTACTAGAGAAATTGTATCAAAATCTTACCATCTTTTAAAAATACTCTGAAATTAATTACTTCTTGAAGTATCTTTGACAAAGAAAAAAAAAATCTGTGAAGATGACTGATTAATGCAATAGTCAGAAGACACAACTTATCCTTTTCCTGTCCATCTGTTGGCCCTGTGTTCCTCTGTCTCACAAGGTCTCTGTGAGCAGCTAGTCCATAAAGATAAAACCTGGGACACACATGGAGATTATTTACCATAAAAAGTAGTCTTCAGGAGCATATGTTGACCTGTGTATCAGAACCACCCTTAGTTACAGGAGAGAAGCACAATTCTACCCTTCTATTCATAATAGACCTTTGCTTTTGGAACACCATTTTCATCCAAGCTATTTTGTAAACAAGTGAGACATCAGAGAATAAGTGGTGCTTAAACAGACCACACAAAAGGTTCTGTCTGAAACTTAGTGTTGATTACTTTCATTCTTCTCTTCAATATTTGAGCACCTTTTAAAAATAAGGCTCAAATAGAAGGTAATGGTTGACTGTGCCAAAAACTTCTCTCAGCTGCTGCTTCAAAATAAAAGATAATTAGAGAGCACTAAATTTAACTCTTGAACCATACTGAGATGTCTGAAAATTTGTTTGATAGAGCAAACAAAACCCTGTTAGGCTGCATTGCTGGTAAACCTGCAGAAACTGAGGGCCTGCCCTTAGGGGAAGAGATCTCTTCCCCAGGTAAGACAAGCTGTTCCCTCAGTTCATCACCACAGGCTCACAGCTCCTGCCCTGAAGATTTCAGTGGCTCTCTGCTGAGCTCCTCACCTCACTTCATTTCTCCTTGACTTTGCTGTATTAGGAGAACAAAAACTGTCACTGGACACCAAAACAAATAACCCTGGTCCATCTTCTCTACACTCTCTCTTCAAGTATCCATTTACATTGATAAGAAAATCACTCCCCTCTTTTCTTACTGCAGAGCCAATTAGATTATAATCAATCAGATTAGATTACCAGCACCATGCAATATCATTTCCCTTAGATTAATCAAATGCAACAGATGCACGAAGTGCTGAGCAACCAGGTGAAGTTTCGTGCTTTTACACTGAAGTGTTCCTTTCTTTTTACTGAATTTTTAAACATCAAGAAATTAGGAATTTTTTTTATTTTTTTTTTTTTACTGAACAGCTACCAAATAAAGTCAACTCTGTTTTATACATAGCAAAAGTATTTGAAAACATTGAGTCAGGATGTTGCTAATAAAACTGAAACAAACTGTTTCATGCTATAGCCAGTTGTTTACAATAAAAAAATCATGTAAAGCTCAACTAGTTGATGCAAAATTCAAACCATTATGAGTACTTGCTGCACAAAATTGGAAATTGTATTTATCAGCCAGAAAATTTAATAGAAAGTCATATAATACAGAGAAATAAAGCTTGTCCCTACTCTATGGCATAAAACTTCCAAAATATTTGACTTGGTCAAGAATAACATCCTCAGATTTGAAACAGATTTATCATTAACTCTGCAAGAACTAACATCATAAGATGACCGCAAAGGACAAAAAATCTGTTTGCAGAGCTTCAATGTTAAAACATAGAGATTTCCAAAAATACCTGAGGGTCTGTTTAGCAAATGGCTCCTTCTCAGAAATACATACATAATTGTTAGGTGTAATTTCTACATCTACACGTTCAAAGGCTTAACCTGAACAGGAAACTATGTAAGAATTTAATTAAATATCTCTTTAGCTCCATCTGGGACAATAATTAGCATTGCAGGGACAATGATTTTGGCTACCTGGAGTTCTGCCTCTGGTCAGCCTTCCAGCATCTCATTCTTGTGGCCACCAACACCAGCTTCCTGGTCAAGTAATTCACCCTCTTCACCAAAGAAGGATCTTCCTCCCTGATCAGCTTCATCTTCATTTACGGTGCTTTCAAGAAGGTGATCAAGCTGGCAGATCATTATCCCATCAACTCCCAGTCAAGGGGGACTATATCATGAATTACTCTTGTGCCTGTGAACCACTAGATCCAGGTAAGGGAGCGTTCATTACCTGTCCAGTTTGTAGGTAGAAGGTGGCCTGTGCTCTCCTTCTCCCTCACAGTGCAGCCCAGATAAAAGGTAGGTTATTCCTTCTTTATGGATCTCCTTCACATATCCTTAGTCTCGGGTGCTGCAGCAGGCCTCTCATTAGGGGTGGAAATGGGCCAAGACACAGACTCTCCTTTAACAACATGCAAAGGCTGCCAGTTTACTCTCCTTTACAGCTTAGCCATCCTGACTCTGGCTGCAGTAAGCTCTTGCTGTTGGCTTCTCTGGCAGACTCTGACTGCTGGCTATTCCTGCTGGAATATGACTGCGAGTTTTTCCTTGCTGCCTCTGATCACAGGCTTTTACCTGGCTCAAGAGTGACTGCAGGCTCCAACAGCAGCTCTAACTCCATTACACCCACACTGACCTCACAGCAGAGCTTCCAACTCTCTTCCTTGTTTCATTCTTTTATGGCTCTCTCTGGATTGATCCTTCTCCCCCTAGGTCCTGTTCCTCAGGGCTCTCCCTGAGCAGCCAGCCTTTTATCACACTTGTCTTTATTAGTCACAGCTGTGACCCATTAAGGGCAAGGCTGTTCTTCTTCTTTGGTAATTAGTAAACTGTGCCTATCAGGGGTGAGGTCACTTGTAATCCTTTCTTCTACACCTACAAATTAGAGCTTTCTCTGCTCCGCTTGACACTGCTTTCTGTTTCTGGCTGAGGTAACACCCTCCCACTCCATGATCTCACATACAATAAGGGAAATCTATACATTTTCCTCCAGCAGCCCTCCTGGACTTATAAAGGAAGGACAGCAAATCTAGGTGAGAATAGTATAAAACCACCTTTGTTCATAACCTCAGCCAGGTATTGTGGAATGGAGAAATTGCATTGCTTTAATGGGATATTGCTAAATATTCCATCTGTTGTTCCCCTGCAAACTATCCCCAATGTCAATGGCTCAACAAACCCCACAACTGGACTAAGACCCCCTTTTGTAGTGCTCTGCATGTTGGATAGAATCATTGCCTACCACCACCCTCAATTTTTACAGTCACTGATATAAAGACAGCAAGTCCTAAATCTGAATCTCTGCTGCAATGAGCAGGATGAAATTTCTCCAAAGATCACTAGGATGAATATTGAAGCAAATCCTTTTAAAATGGCAGTAATAGCAGTAAGCACTTTGACCTAGATTTCAAAAGAAGTACAAAAGCTAGAAATGGAAGATAGAGTCCTGATCTCTTGGAATCCTTTGGAAATCTGAGTCTTTCCTCTATAAAGCAGCCAACACATGAAGCAGTTCCTATTCATCCCAAAGGCACAGCACTCAAACATTTAATTTCTCTTGAATAACATCCCCCTTGAAATCATTTATTTGAAAGCACTCTTCCATACAGCTTGTACTGAGTTTTTCCCTTTTTGATAAAGGGAGAAGTTTTTAATATAGGGTGATTTATCATGCTCTGGGTCTTTCAACATGGTATAAACTGGTGTGAATGTTTTTCCAAGCCAAATTACTTCCTACATTTAATACAACACTGTTACCATAACTACAAGATCAAGTAGATGTTGCTAATGAAGACAAAGAGATGGAGATTTTAGATTAAACATGCTCAGAGGAAGATCAGCTTCTACTGCTCATGCCACCAGTGCAGCTGCTATGAGCAGACAGATCCTCATCAGGGAACCTCAGCAGGGCACATCTGGTGTCACCTAAGTTAGAAAGAGCAGCAAGGGTCAACACCATCATAACAGAGAGAATTGGAATTTTCAGTGGCAGTGGCATATTCAGCCCTGACTGTAAGAGATTTCCCAAAGCACTCCTCTCACAAACACTCTGACCATGCACTTAGTACACGATAACCAGATTAAATCTGCCTGTTTCAGTTTAATTTAGCTGCTGCTATCCAAAGTCATGAAGTATGCAAATCCATACAATATAATCTCCCCCTCACTTTTGTGACTGCAATGGAATCTTTGTCTTTAAGCCACAAAACCATCAATTCACTTTCTTTACTTCCCAGAATTAGTCTCTTTTTCAGCTCATTAAAGCCTATGCCAGAGAAAGCCAGCCCTACTTTCTGGGAAAAAAAAAAAACCAACAAAAAAACAAAACAAACAGGTGTGTTCATGAAACTTAAAGTGAATTTTTAAAAAAGGAAACTGGGGTAAGTGCTAAGCTTTAATGCACCATAATTTTTACAGTTCTTCACTGGGAACACAAGTGGTGAAAAATAAAATCGTATCTGGTTTGCAACGAGTTTATCAGATTAAATTCTATCCACTCATTCTTCACAAACACGAAGTTGCTTCTCTATTTCACTCCTTCAGCTGCAATTCCAGGTATCTTAATCCTCATTAAGAAGCAACTGAGGGGTGGTAAGTTTTCTATATGGTACACTCTGCTGTAAGCATCAGCCAGCTGGAGCTGCTCAAGCGTGGGATTGGCCAATGCCATAAGTGCATTCTCATAAAAATGGGCACAGAAATAGCCCAAACCTGAGGGTCCCTGCAACTCAACATGCCCTGAAGAGAAGTTCATACAGGTGCCTGCAGGAATGCTGTTTCACTTCTCAGGAGAAATATTATAGCAGGAGGTTTATGGCAAAAAAATGATCAACTTAATCAATCATGCTTGTAACAACTGACCAAAAGAGCCAATCGCATTTTTCCCCACATGCTGAATCATTATATCTTCATAAACAGGATGTCCACTACTTCATTCTTTTTAAGTGACACCACACAATTCAAAGAAATCTTTCACTGAGGTCTGTTTGGAGTGGGCTGAACTCTTTCCACCTCACTCATGCTGCATTTAATGGTCAGCACCACCTTTTGTTTCAATTTTTCTGTGTCTCTGGTACTTCACCAAACTGAGGTTTTGATCCACTCTCCCCCGGTTTCAGGGATCTCATCTGCATCACTTAAGATAATAATCCACAACTACCTTACAGAACAATTGTAATTGAAAAATTAGTTTCTTCTTTATAAGCACAGTAAAAACTCTAATGGTATTCTCCCCATCAAATGTATTTTAATACTTGCACTCATTGTATCAGTGGAAAAACAGAGCACCATTAAGAAAAAAATAAAGACCTTACCAGATCTTCTTTAACAGTAGTGATTCAGTTTGAAGATTATAATCTCGGTTCTTACAATTTTTTCATTGATTATGTAGATGAAGTGTTTTAATTCAATTTTGCTCTATTATTTGTATGCATTAGGAAAAGTAATTAAACCAGAAAATAGATGGCAATAAATGACAGAAAAGGCCCATAATTTTCAGTTGAACACAGATACTAACCAAAGATGTAATTTTGTCTGAGCAATATCTCTGGAAATTAAAACTTTAATGAAAGCAATAACCGAAGCATAAGCAAAACAACATGAGATCCCCACTATAATTTTTCATTATACTAAAGGCTTAAAACTGTTTTCCTTTCTTAATTCTGCAGTGATCTCAAAGGAAGTTATTAGTTTTTAATATTATTATTCAGTTGTACATACTTGGAGAAAAATCTACACGTATAATGTCACTGGGGAGTAATGCAAGCAACAAACTGTGAAAAGTAAAAAATGATCAGTACAGAATGTGCAAGGTATTTTAATAACTGGAATAAGGCTTTTTGTTATTAATGAGATGCATCAAAAGCAATGCTGCTGATTCCCACAATTGGAGCTTTAAGATTAATTTCAGAACTGCTAGGAAGTCTCTTTGCAATTTTTCAAATTAAAAACTCTTCATTTTTGTAATGAACAGTAGGACTTATCAATGATTGCAGTTTTTCAAAGACTAATATCAAGACATTCAAGATTCATTTCTGACATGGACGTACCCCTCTAATAAATTGGTTATAAAAGAAGAAACAGAAATGCACATTACAATTAACCTTTTTATTTCCCTTCCATAAAATTCATCATTTCAATTTGTGAAAACATTAGGCTGAGTCCCAAAGCATGAGTTAGAGAATTTTGCAAGGTAAATGGAGGTTTTCTCTAATTTGTAGCAAACCTACTTTTTGAGATTCTTTGTCAAGAAAGAATGGTTATTCAGAGATTTTTGCAATCCCCCCAAAAGAAATATCCAAACGTGTTTTTAATTTGTATCAAATCAGCAGTAAATTAACAGGTTTGATATGTCAACTTACTTCCACATAAAATTCTCATTTAATTTTTGTGCCTTGGAAAAACAAAATGTACTTGAGTGCTGTGTATGAGGGAATCTTAATTTTCAACAGAACATTCTATAAAACCTTTTTTTTTTTTAATTTAAGCATTTGGGGAAATCAAAATGCATGTTTAAAACAGTAGAAATAAATCAGTTCCTTCATTTTAACAAATTGCAGGTGATAAAATAAGGCTAAACCAAATACCATAAACTCATGTGAATTACAGATAATCAAGGTGTACCTTCTGTCCACAAATCAGCAGCAGAACGTGGCAATCAGCAGAGAACAGAGGATCATTTTGTGGGAATTGCGGGTGACTGATAGACAAAAATTGTATCAATAATGAATGTACAACACTTTACAAGAATCATTAGAAACAAAAAAATAAATAAATAAATAAATAAAAAAAGAGAGCTCAGCAAGAAGAAAAAAAAAAACAAAAACAAAAAAAAACCCAAGCCCTTAAATTTCTCCCAGGGCTGAAATCTCTCTCCCTTTTCTCTAGCTCACCCCACTGACTGAAGTGGCTTAAGGGACTTGGCTCAGTCCATATGGATCAATGAGGGATGTATGGTTCTTATCAGGCAATTTACTGTGATTCCCTCACACAAACTGTGCACAGCACGCTGCACATGTGCACCCTGGGACACCGGGAGAGGACAGTCTGCTTTGGAAAATGACTTTTCCTGCTTGGCTCTCTGTAGATGCTGCTAAGCCAGGGCTGCTCCAACCTTGCTAAAGTTGTCATTGACCTGACAGGTTTTCTATAATTCCTGGTTACATTTGATTTCTGAGGAAGTTGTGTAAGGGTTAATAATATAGTTTAACAGTATAAGGTGGTTTTTATATGCCCAGTATAACAGGCTTAGATTACCTGGTGAACTTTCTCTGCTATCACACTAGTTAAGACATACCCCCAAAATCAGAGTTAACTCTGTAATCTTTATATAAACACCCTGAATCTCAAGTATTTGCTTCCCTCAGCAACATTTTATTGTTAAAAAACTTGCAAGAAGAGCTGAGGATCTCCCATTGTTGAAAGTTTATTAGCAATTAACACTTGGACACCTATTGTGTAAGTCCCTCCACAAGCCTTTGTAAGTCTATAAAAACTAACAGGACATTTGTTCAGCCACATAAATTTGATTTTTTTTGATTGTAAAAGGATATAAAGTGAAACCATTAGGGACTAGCTGAAAATTATGCAAAATCCATTCTAATCATTGCTGCTCATTGCAAAGAGAAGACCATAGGCCATTCAGAATATATCACACTACTAATGAAATTGTTAAATGCAATCCATCTAAGAGTTTTTGTTAATAATATGCTCTACCACACAAGATGTGCTGCCGCAGAGTAAATTTAATGCAAAAAGTCTCAAATTCCATTCTCAAAATCACTCATTATGTAATCTCACTTACTGAATATGTCCTAAAGGATTTCATTGTGTTTTAAGGGCAACTACATTATCTTATCTTTCCTCATCAATAATCCAATTCCCTGGCTGTGCTAAATGATAAAGGCAAAGGACAAATAATTATTCATTTAAGAGTCAGATTATCATGCAGGAAAATGAAAAATTATTTACATTCTCATGTAAATTCATCGGATGTGGCTTTGCTCAATGAATTCTGCTATCCCTGTTTTGGATCAAAGGAACACAAGATATTTCAAACTACTCGAAAGGAAATCCTGACTGCGTTTTCAAAAGGTGGTGGTAATTTAGAGAGATGATATTTTAAACAATAGTATTAAATTAACCAAAGCAACAGCAACAGTTTTACCTTGTAGCGGGTCTGAGAGCAGTGGTTTATCATGTTTTCAAGCAGAATGAATTTTATTTTCTTCTAGGACAGGTAATCAGATTTTTTGTCTCCCTACAGGTGACCAAAGTTCTGCCCTGATTTTGCTGGAGGTGCTAATTTAACTGGAGGGTGTTATCTCAATGCTGTGCATGGCTCCGTGCCTGGACAATGGGAGCTATAAACCAAATGCACTCTCTTAGCAAAGGTCTGTACAGGTCCACAATACAGATCTGCTGAGAGGAAGACTTTGAGGTGCAGGAAATATTTCCAAAAAATTTGAAGAGTTTATATTAAAATGGTAATATTATTGTATTACCTTCCTAAAAGTTGTTTTCCACTGTGAAAACTACATTTTTCACGTCTTTGGAGCAAACACCCTCAATTTTTGCAATAAGATTCCACATTTACTGTCTCCATTGGTAACAGCAAACTGTGTCTCATAACATTTCAAAACCTATTGGTCATTTCAAGCCTCTAGCCCCAAGTTTTGTGGAGGTTTGGGTGCTTTTTAAGCTCTTTCAGTAGCTTTTCTGCCATAAGTTAATATTCTAGGCCGCAGTAAGCTTTAATTGAAAGCAGTCATCTCTGCACATTATTTGATTTTAACTTTATTAGCTTTTCTCTTTTTTTTAATAGTATATTCCTCTTGGCTACAACCAAGGAAACCATCTCCATGCATGATTTCCTAATGCCTTTATATCTGCTTTGAGGGCTAAGTATCAGCTTAACTCTTGGTCTTGAGCCCAAATCAAATTTTCAGTGGTTGCAAGTAATTCAGGTATTTCCACATATCTCCACAGACCCTGAAAACATTAATCTGTAACACTGCTAGGAAATTCAGTGAGATGGAGAAATGGCAAATAAATGCCAGCATTTTTCTGTTCTCACATGCACTGCATGTGCCCTAACAAGATGGGTAAGTGGACAAAAAACCACCCCAATTTTATGTTCCTTGAACAAAAATCTAAATACTAACAGTAGTGCTTAATTGTGTCTTCCAAACAATTATCCTTAATGTTTAACTTCTGGAGTTTTGCAGAACAGAATCTGCATACAGGGACATCATCAGAATAAAAGAGAGGGACACAGCTTACTGGTCTTAAAACAGTCTCAGTGAAGCTGCATGCATTTGTGCTGATGCTGTGTTCTCTGGCCAAGTCTTTCACGTCTGCTTGGTCAAGTCATATTTCTTCCTGCCCACCTGATTCTGAGATTATTGGAGGTTGTAAACCCTGAGTTACAGGCATTTAAACTCTATCTATTAGGACCTTTAAAAGCTGTTGAGTGGCAGTCAAGTTTTAATCAACATCAGCAAAAGAGAAAGGCAGGTTAAAAGGTTTGAATGGCCCTGAAGGAATCCTGGGAGCTTCAAAAATCCACCAGGAAATGTGTGGGGTACTCTGCAACCTCATTTGGATAATGCAAAGAGAGCGGTGATACCATTTCCTAGTTTAAATTGGGCTTAATAGGTTTAAATGGTCCTGCAAATGCCAATTGCAACTCCAGCTTCCCAACAGCACAGTCTCACTGCTCTTTCACTGCAAGATGTTCATGCTGTTGATTTGTAGACTGACTGCCTTTGCTGTACAGATCTGGTGAAAAAACTTTTACATTAAAACAAAACTTGTGTAGGTAATAGATGTCCTTTTCCTTTAAATAAAAAAACCACAATATTTGTATTCTCAAAAAAGCGGATCAGAGAAAGCAGCGCTATTGATTTTATGAGAACTCACTTCTCCTTTTGTTAGCTTCTGTAAAAGCTAGACAATATTACATTGTAAAATGCCTTAAAAGTGTAGTGGGAGTGAATTTCATAACTCAAAATATAATAAGCACATATGAAGACCTTTATGCTCACTACATTTACCATTACATGAACTAACTATGAAGAGGAAAATTTGAGCGAAAGTAACAGTTCTAAAACTCTCAGATGTCACTGGACAAAGCACTCACAAAACAGGTATTTTACACTAAATACCTATATTTTGCACTAAATTCTATAGTTCTGGTGCTGCCGAATCTTTCATTGAGATGTAAAGTTCATGCAAAATGAACCAAACCTTTCTACTGTATCAAAACATCAATAACTTCTCTGCAGCCAGAGGGACTGCTTGGAATAAGAAAGGGCTCCAGGCTGAAGAAGCAGTAATTGAATTGAGATTCAGCCCTCACCTACCTCAAGGGGATAATTGAAAAGAGCCTGTTTGCTGTCTCAGTCTCATCTGAAGGCATCAGCCTTTTAAAAAAGGTATCCTAGCAATGAGTTCCTAGCAAGAGGATAAATCCACTCTTCACCCAGCACATTCATTTCACACACCCTTCCACACTCCCTGCATTTCCCTAGAAGAGAGCAGAACTGGGAGGACAAATCCCATCTCTGCACACCCACATTTTCCAGTCTTCAGTTATCTTCATGCAGAGATATTCAGGCTATTTTCCTCTTTCAGCTCCTGCCAGCTCTGTACACACTGACTGAGGAATCATACACAGTTCATGGACACTTTCATCTCCAGTACCTTTGGAAACCATCTTTTAAATGCATCTTTCAAGGTGGCAAGCAGATAAAGCTCCTATGTATATGGAATGGGCTCCTGGTGCAGGAAATGCCTCCTAGTGCTAGAAAAGCACCTGCCAGTGCTGATGTGCTTAGCTCTATCCAGTAATGAACATTATTTACCTTGTACACCCCTAAGGAAATACCCATTTCATGGAAAAACATAGGTAATTCATGGAAAAACATAGGTAATTAGGCAGACTGCAGTTCATTAAGGTGCAAACCCAACAACTATGTTACTTCCATGTCTCATAACTATTTTTGTTTGATATTACTGCTGATTCAAGGCATTTGAGCTTGGTTTACTTGGTAGATATTTCTGCAACAATTTTCCTCTTCATTTTCTTTCTGACACATTCTGCAATTGCTTTCAGTGAAAATACAATTAATTTAATGATTAGGATAAGAAATTACTGTAGCAGACAAATCTTGCAGGAGAAAATATGTCACAGAAAATCAGAGTTTGTAAATAGATTGAAAACTCAGAAGCTGTAGTGTCTGACTATCCTAAGACACAATACACAATTAGAATCATGATGGTATCTTTAAAAATAACCTGTCAGTCCTACTACTAAATGTTTACACACAAAGAAAATTATGGTTTTTCAAGAGATTGCAATGATTTTGAAATTGCTTGGGATGCTATGGAAGGTGGAAGAGCTTGCTAGGAGCAGCAAAGCTGTTGTCCTTGATGTAAAAAAATTATGTTTCTCCATAGCTTTCTCTATAACCTTTCTGAGATCAGCTGCCAAGGTACCAGGAATCCTAGGCCAGCCAGCTCTGGCTCACACTCCAGACAAAACTGTTAAATTGTGGAACACACCTAGAGCAACATCCGCATTGCTGTAATTCTGTCTTACACTGAGTTTTGTTTGATGTTTGGTTCATAAGCTGTATGCACACACCTTACTGCAGCCAAGAAACTGATTCCTGACTTCTGGGGACAGTGTAAACACCACCAGCATTGGAGAGAATTGCAGCCACCACCAAAAAAAAAAGAAACACAAAAAACCAAAAAAAAAAAAAAAAAAAAAAACCAAAAAAAAATAGATAGAGAGGAGAAAAAATTCTGGATTCACTTTTGCGTAAATACTAAAACCAGGACCAGCTGTGAGTGGAAAAGTATACTACAGAAGTATACTATACTCAGTATACTACAGAAGTAGTATACTGAGGCTGAAGATTTGTAGTGTAATTACATAAACATATCCATACAATGAAGAAAAATCATTATAGAGCAAAATGCTGTAAAAATAATAGAACTGACAGATCCTGGTCACTTGCAGATTCAAACAATGAGTTTTGTGTCCTAAATGAATGTGATTGCTCCAAAGGAACATCCCATCCCATAACCTGGACAGCATTTACAGTTGAGGCTGTGGTGAAAATAGAGTTATTTCTCAAATCACTGTCACAGCTTCTTTATTTCATGTTTTGCAGAATTCTAACAATTAAGATTTTTGTATTGACCATCCTCATGCCTTCCTCAGCTGTGATTCAGTAACAGAACATTCTGTCTCATGGGTGTGTTTGACTCATCACATGAAGCTCAATATGTTTATTTCAGGATGGTTGTGCTTTAGAACAAGCTGTTTTACACAGGATGATGGCACCTAACCAGAAAAGACACCAAGAGACCTTCAAGCAGGTTGTATCAAGAAATTTGAGGAATGTAAGGGTTTGAAATAATCATCTACATGAAACCTGACTTTTTTAAAAGCCTTTTACAACTTTAATATTCTATAAAATGTTCCCATCATGATTTCAACAGTTTAGCCTAGGAACTGTATATTGGTTAATGGTGATAAACAGAGAGCTGGAAGATTTAATTTTAATTTCAAATTTGACATGTCTTTCTCCAGACTAGTGGCTTGACTCACTTGAAATTCCAGAGAATAACTTCATTATGTTTTTTCCGAAATCCTAGTTATGATCACCTACTTTTTTTTTATCATCATACATTTTTTGCCAGCCAACACACTGCAAGGAGGTTTCACCTTTTCTTAGATACATTACACTGCTTTGCCACCAAACAAGCCCAGTTACACACACATGGGATATGCTGCTGGTTTGGGCAACAGAGTAATTTGGTTTTATTGCTCTTACAGAAGAGTTCTTTCACCATAAAACTTCATCAAGATGTCTCCAGAGATGCCACTGGAGAAAGTGTTTCTTAATAAGCAGCACTTACTGTTACTGCTTGGCTGGTTTTCATTTACCCCCACCCTACCTCCTGCTTTCCCTGATAGGTATAGATAATAATGAAATTATTAAGGCAAACAAATAGAACTTCTTATTACTCTGGAAAATGGATGATAGAAATTGCTGGAATAAGAGGAATCACTGGGCATTTTGAACATAAAGAAAATTTCAACAGTCAATCCCATCAAAGAAATTTCTATCTCAAACTCCACCTGGCATTGAACAAGGACCTTAATCTGCCATTCACAGTGGCTGTCACTGCAGTTAATCACTCAGACCAGCAGGGTCTACTCTGTATTTTACATATTTCTATACTTTTCTTTGCATAAGTCCCTGGTGTTTTCAACAGCCTCCTATTTAGTTGGTCCCCAGCCTCAGCCTGCAGCCTGGCTACAGCCATCTCTACTCCCGCTCCATCTCTCACTCATACCCCTGAGGAGTCACAGAATTTTTAATTTATTTATACTCTGAGCCCAACTCTTAGATACTGCTATAGAAGGCTCCTGTATCTGCCTTCATCTGCCAAACTGTCTTAATTCCAAATTGCCAGACACCTCCAGTGACCAGTCCTCTCACACACAGCAGAGCAGTTGGCAAGGATCAGCACGCTGTGCAGAAATG
The DNA here is from genome assembly GCF_015832195.1 of Motacilla alba alba. NCBI lineage: Eukaryota > Metazoa > Chordata > Aves > Passeriformes > Motacillidae > Motacilla > Motacilla alba. Next base: position 22,925,273 of record NC_052023.1, read on the forward strand.
CAACTTCCTCAACAGATGTATGCATTTATTCTTAGCCCTTACTTCAAAATAGCACTTGGAGAAGACACAGAGATATATCAAGTGTTCATTCTGTGATAGGTCATGCATACAATCCTGCTGAAATTACAGTAATTGTAAATTATGAAAAGCTGCAGTCTAGGATCTCATAACTGGGTGGCCTGGATATTAATAAGAATATACATACTAATGATGATGAAGCAGTTGTCCGTGGAAAAGCTGATTTAGAGAATATTCAGTTTTATCTTTCTGACAGCTCACATGGGAGCACATAGAGTATTCATTTCTTTTCATTGCACTAGAGTCAAATTAGAATATTGTTTAAAGATAAGGGGCAGTATCATCTCACTTCTGTGACCTACTTATTTAATGCTTTTCAATCTTTAGCAAGAATTGTTCAGAGACAGGGTAAAATTCAACTGACAGCAATATAGAATTGCAGTAATTCCATTTGTACAAACAAGATTTATTCCAGTTTTACACCAGAATAACTGAGATCAGATTGTGACCTTTAGCAAATGTGTTTCTATATTTCCTCCTTATCCAAACATGAGAAGAATATCAAGGACAAAGCATTGAATTTGCTGCCCAATTAGAATTCTAGCTTAATAATATTTGTATACTGGTTGCATTAAAGAATTGATACTAATTTACAGTAACACAACTTTACTGCAATTTGATCATTCATGCCTGAGACAGTTTTGGCAACAGAACCCAGAGTTCAGCACACAATCCTCACAAAAGCGTTATCGTGACATACCATGTTTTTACCTTGAAATGGTTCAGACCACAGTATCTTGTGCCCCACACCAGCCACACAAATATTCCTTACTCTGCTGAAACAGAGATTTATTCTTTAAGATATATCATAAATAAGTTTTAGTTAATTTTGCACAAGTGAGTTAAATTCTTGAGCAGAAGTTCAACACATTAAAAATCAGAAGCATTTAAGCCCTAGCATTCTCTTCCTGAATTTTTTCACCACCACTGACATATTTGGGCTGATTTCTGGTAAGATCAGGTCAAAAAACATTACTGCACATATGGCACTGAAAACTCAGGAACAACTTTTTAAAAAGCATTATCTTAAGGCTCACTGGCCTAAGAAGAGTTGAAATAAAGTTATTTACCACTTGAAATATGGAGTTTAAGGTTGTAGCTTTTCAGCAACAGATATATAGGGATTTAGACCATCACAAAGTGCTGTTTGTAAGAGCACAAATAACTGCTTAGATTACTGGACTGAACTGGATCCTCTGCTGGGGTGCATCCTACAGCCTAAGGCTCACTCCTCCTAAAGACACCAAGATTATAAAGCTAAGACAAAAGAGACTGTGCTCTTATTTAGATCACACTGCATCAGTAGAACCAGAAAAGCTTCCAGGATGAGATGTCAAAGACATTCATTTATTTTTAGAGTTTGTCACTTTCCCCATCATTATCTCAAGCCATAAACACAATGCTTGGATGTAGAAAATTAGATACTTGAAATACAAAATGCTGAGACATCCTTCAGCTCCTTAAAAACTGATTTACAGCCTGACCAACATGCCACAAATGAATGCTAAGAACATGCCTCAGTCCATTCGTCATCCCCTTGATACAGAGCTTGAACTTCTGTCAGCAACAAGAAATTGATTGCACTTTAAATACCAGAAGGAAGCTTTTTTGTAAGCAAACACTGATATGGAAAAGCCTTTTATTTTAACTCAGATTTGCATTAAATTCATTAAAACTGCTGAGAAATAAATTAAACCTTCTCCAGATTACCTTTTAAAGACCTTGGTTCAATCATGGACTAAAAATATTTCAGTGAGAATACAGCTAAAGCAGTACAAGTTAAGAAAATACATGTACCAGAAACAGGATACAGAATCAATTCACTTTTCTCATTAAAAGTGTTTGCTTCTGAAAATTCTAACAAATCCAATTGCTTGAGGAACAGCTACTGCAGAGACTGACACCTCCCTCTGAGATCAGGATATTACATGAAAGTTATTTACCAGACTAATGAACGAAGGCAAAGCACAGCAGAATGAATAAATACAAAAGTATTGTGTGTGTTTATAATGAATGCCTCTCCAAAGAAAAGCACCTGGTTGCATATCCCATAGGTAAAAGCAATAGAGAGAGAATTTCCAATCACCCTCAAGATTATAATTTATTATCCTGTACAGTGTATTTAAAACAGCATCATTTTATGAAGGAGATGGTAAAAAAATTGCATCAAGAAATCTTTTTTAATATTCCCTGACTAACACCAAAACATCAATAAGTGTATTGGTTGATATGTTTCACTGTCAGTTACTGAGGACTGAGTTACCTGAGATTTGGGAACGATTTATGAAAGTCAAGCCAGAGAACTGTTAACAAGTTTGACTTCTGTCCCCCTGGGCCCACAGCCAGTGTCCTGACTGGGGACTGGAATGGAATGGACCTGAAAAGGGTAAGTCACGCCTGACCAATCTGGTTTCCTTTTATGATGAAATGACTGAATTTTTGTAGCTGCAGAGAGCAGTGAACATAATTTTTCCCAAATTTAGTGAGGCTTTCAGTGCTATTGCCCCTGTTTTTAAATGAGGCTGCCATGGCAGCCTGGCTGGGCAGCCAAACAGGTACAAAGCTGGCAGGAAACTGGGTTTAGAGGAGAGGGAGGTTTAGCGGCTTCTGCTCCCCCTGGATGGTGGTAACAAGAGCAGGACCCCAGGGCTCAGGTTTTTCCCATTTTATATCTTTATCTCTTCCCCTGTAAACTGGAGAAAGGCATGGCTACAAGATGGCACCCCCTGAAGCTTGCAGGTGACACCTATGGAACAAAACAAGTGAGAAAAGCTGCTTAAATACATTCAGCAAATCTGGGCAGCTCTGTTTGCCCTCTCATTCCTCTGTATCCTGCCACAAATAAAACTAAGGCTGGTGGAAGAATCAAAATTCCAATAGATGCCCTTTGATCACATTACTTGGAAAGTGTTTTCCTAAAATCAATCTTTTTTTTGTTCCTGCTCTTCCCTGGTATATATTCCATTTTCTGAATTCCAGTTAGGAAACTAGGCAGTATTTCAATTAAGATTCTTTACAGAAAAGACTCCAACTGGTGAATAAATTACTGGAAACAACCAAACTAATTAAACTCCCTACAGAGTTTAAAATTCAGTTATTATGACTTCTTTTTGTGGGTTAAAAAAAAAATGGAACTAAAAGCTTAATTGAGTCAAAACAATTATGAGCAATTTATATCTTTGTCATAATCAACCCGAAATTACAAAGCAGAATTAAAATCAGAGAATACCAGCACTAGTTGTCTGTATTCTTTAAAAAACTGGAGAAAATTGCACTGAACAAGCCTACTGCTCTAGTCAGAAATAGGAGCCAAAAAGCAAAACATGGGAATAAATCAGCAACAGATTTTTATCCAGAGCTATTTTTCATATTAAAAATGTGAGCCTTTATAAAGACTTGGCATAAAACTTCCTATAAGAGGAAACGCCATCTCCTCATACATAGTGATAAAACCCCATAGGGGTAAATGTATGAGAAAAGTCTCATAACTGTGAACCCACAATGAAAGTGGAAATTACATTCAACAGATTCAGTTGAAGGAAAGTCTTTATTTGGACAGACTGAGGTGATTGATCCAAGTGATTAAAAAAAATGACAATCACAACATCAGGCTCTTCTAAACCCTATATATGCCATAGGTTATCTGCTCACAGCTATGTGGTACCTACTCAATATATAGAAAACCAGATGAGGTTTTGCATCCTCATACTTTGGTCACACACAAAGATAACAGATCACAAATAACAATACAAAGCTCCACACAATGTTTTAGCAGCGGCACTCTTGCCTGATGAGCCAGAAGCTCCCAGCCTCCCTGGCATTATGATATATATATATATATCATATATATCATATGCCTGCACCCTGCCAGCAATCACAGCCACTGAAGGAAACCAGCTGATTCTACCAAAGTTCTGGTCATCACGCCTGGACCTCAGAATTCTACCAATTTCACAGGCAAAGTACAACACAGTGCTGCTTTGTCAGAGCTGGTAATTCTCCAAACAGTGGGCTTTCCTAATTACAGCTGCTTGCTGAAACCATTTGATGTCACTAAAAACTGGGATCCAAATTTCTTCTTCAAAGAACATAGCTTCTGAGGGGTCATACAGAGGTGAGAAAAATACTATTGATAGAATGGAATACCAATGTGAACATTTCTTTCCTGGTGCCTTTCTCTTAAAGCTAGCTAAGTTTCTATGGAAATTATGAAAAAAAATTAAAAACACATGCGTTTGCACATAGGGAAGTCTCCCTCATTCTCCCCTTTTATCGAGTGCTATTCAGAATCATCAGAAAAATACACCCCAGAAGGAGCTCTACTATATTGATGCTGCCAGAAAAGTGCATCCAAAATAAGAAACTTTTACTGGATTATAGGATAATCCAGTTACATTGTAAAGCATATGTTATTATGGTTATATTGGATACACGCCTTTTAAAATGTAAGATTTGAGCAGAAGATGATTCATATGTATAGAATTTCATCTTCTTCCTTTGTATAATATTGAAGATGGCAGTGGCAACACAAACTTCGAACAGCTGATGCCAATTTGGATTTTTCTTAACTCCCAGTCAAATCAATTATGTTAGAGCCCTTCAGTGGATTGAGTCAAGTTCCCCATTTTGGTTTTTAAACAGGTTTGATTTAAACCATAAGCAGTGAGGTGGATTCTGCCCACAGGAACAGCTCATTTCTTCGGATCTGCCCTGGACCTGTGTCCCTGCTGCCTCAAGGTGCCCGTCAGGTGTGTGAGCAGTGGTAAGGGCTGTGATGGATTAGAGGAGGTGCTAAGAGTGCTCACACACCAGTCACAAACACAAAGGCTGCCTGGGATGGCTGGCACGGGGCAGCCTGCAGGGATCTGATTTTCTCACTTTCTTGGAGGCAGAGCTGCGTGTCAAATACTGAGGCAGGCTTGCTTTGTCATGTGCTTCCATCACATGGCAGGCTCTGCAGAGTACAGCAAGCAGCTAAACCAACTACAAAAGGTTGTGCACGGCCTCCACTTAAGGAACTGCCTAATACAATAGCAGGGTTTGAGTTCTGCTCAACGTGGCCCACGAAGTGAGTTCTCACAGCAGTTCATGATGAGGGAAAACAAACACAGCACTATTTACCTGGCTGTGAGTGACGGCGCAGACAGACATTGATTCACTTCTTCTGCTAGAACTGCTGTGGGTAGCTTGACCTACGCAAAGCAAACAAGAAAACAACTGTTCTTTTTTTTGATAAATACTTTTGAGGATATTTGAGCATCAGTGGATAAAAGTTTCTATTACTGTTTCTGAGCAAACAATTCCTTTTTTTTTTTTTTTTTCCTATAGAAAGTGCCCAGACTGGCTCCTCTTACTGCATGTCCTTTGGAGGAGACTGCGTTAGGAAACAACGCTGCAGGTTGTGCCCATTGCATTTCAAGAAATATCAGCTTTTCGAACATAAAAATGATGGTCAGTGTTTAACAGTAAAATGTATCAAAAGCAAATCAGGATCAGATCAAAGGAAAGGAATTCTGCTTACACACAGGCAGCAGCAATCCTTCTTACCGAGATATCACTGAAAAAAATCTGGTATGACGAAAGTTTAACATACTATTAGCAGCTTGGATATCACTAACTAATAAATGACAAATTTCATTTTATTAAATGATATAGTATTCTGCTACTTCACATCAAGACAAGCATTATCCTTGTAATTGCTGTGTTAGATCAGATGGCTTGTGCTTCATTTTACTATTAATCAAATTATTTATGAAAGATGTTGACATACACTAAAAAAAAAAAGTTTACTGAATAGGATGTTGCGAGGTGCCAGAAAAATTTTTACTCTAAGATCTGGAAATTAGAAAAGGCTGGGCATACCAGAGGGAAAAAAGGTAAAATCAAAAGAAAACACACCTTAAAAAAAAGAAAGAACTTACAAAAGAGGACGATAGACATGGAGTATTACCAAATCATTGATCAGTTAAACTGCACAGCTCCATGGGCACTCTCAAAGCAGCCCGAGTTGGCCCAGGTGGCAGCTTGTCCCTGGGCGGCATCTTGATATTTGCGGGAATCTATTTATTTATATTTTAAAAGTCTCCTTGGAGAAAAGATAACTGCTTCACAGGCAAATGTTCACAAAGTAAGGAAAAATATAGAAGGAAAGTATCCAAAGATAGGCTTTGGATTAAAAGACAAAAGGTATTCACCAGTGTTTTCTCAGAGATAAGGACAAGGTACATCACGCTTGAAAATATATCAACTTCATTTTGGAGTTCTAATTATTTTTAAGTGCTTAAAATCCCAAATTGTGAAACCTGGGAGAATTTCTTCCTTGTGTTGGTTGTGATTTCTATCATCTGAGCAAGGCTGAACAACTTCTGTTCTGTGGAAAATTAGTTTGGGATCCAGAGGGGAAAGGAAAAAAAATCCCCAAGAACTCAAAGAACAGGGCTTACTGCTGAAGCCCAAGGCTGTGACATGAAATATATCACAAAACTGTTTACCTGTAAAATTCTGATTTAGATTTACATTTTCCTCTTACATTCACTAGACTCATTCTTTGGATCACTAATTTTTTTACCCACACTCACTTGTCTTTACCCCATGCCTCTGTTTTTTTTCAAAAAGTGAACAAAAAAAGAAACGGCTGGAAAAGAATGTAATGATGTTAAGCATGAAATAACCTTAAGATGACAATTTATGGCACTACTTTGGAATAACTGCCTTATTCATAAATACAATTTCCCATGTTTTTTTTTTTCCCCTGAGGGATAAGTGGAAAAATAAAACAGCTGCTTAAGAGCACCGTGGTCCACTAAAGCACAATGAGCTGGCAGGCAGGAAATCTCATTTCAGGTATTCCTGTAACACTGTCTTCTAATTCTGGCCATGACCTTTACCTGCAGCAAATCGATGCAGCTGTTTTCCCCAGTCTGTCTTGCAAGATCTTATTTTAAACCTGTACTGGGGCAGCCTCGCGTTGTTTGTGCACAGAGGACCAAGCTCAACAAGTCTCGATCTCACATGGGACTGTGTCAAGGTGCTGCAGTACTACAGAGCAGGACAGTAACATTTATTGGTGTGGGTTATTTTATACTCACTTTATTTGGGTAACAGACTGGGGAAGGAAGTAAAAAAACTGCATCTCTAAGGGGGCAGTTTTTTTAGTTTAAGAGACATATGGATGTCTGGAGAAAACCACTACCAAAGTAATTTTAAAATATTTAAGTTGAGTTAACTCCCTTCTTTTGATAGAATCTCTGTAATGATCACACAGTGTCTTAATTTCCTTGTTCTGATATTTACTAAAAGTAAATTTGTTATTACATGTGAAATGGAGGAAAACTCTTTTTGCAGAGAAGAAAAATTTCCAAGCTCACTCATTCATCTCTGCCCACACGACAGAAATAAAAGCAGCTGTCCATCACTGTCCAAAATCCAGAAACCCATAACCCTATGCTTTCCACAAACTATTGATGCTGCTTCATTTTCTGTTAGCTCCCCTCTTTCAAATTTTAAAAAAGTTAAAAATTTTAAATGAAAATATAAAATCAGTTTAGTCTTCTATTTTGAGAATATTACTAAGATTTGTCTTTAATGTATTGCTCTGTTTGAGTACACAGCATCATGGAGTTATTTCAGCTGCCTTAAATTAATGACCCAACATCAGAATTGAAGGAGACAATAAAACAACTCTTATGTTCTGAATCAAGGTTTTGAGATTTATTTGTGGGAAGAAATACAAACACTGGGTTTGAACTAAGCTGTCTGTCTCTGGTGGCAAATGATTTATTAGTGACAGCCTCTTCCAAATTTCAACAGACACACCCCAGCTCTTTTTAAGGAGCCATTTAGCTTAAGCAGCATTTAACACAAGCCATCCTCTATTTGGAATTTCACACCTAAAGCTGGAAAATCCTCACTAGCAGTGTTCACCCCAGCAGTGTGAGGGATTCATCTTGCAGCCCCTGACATCCCGGGGCTCCTCCCCAGCGCTGATGGAATTGGCTTCCCAAGCTGCCCCAGGCAGCATTTGCAGGGGCTGGTGCCCCCGGGTGCTGCTGGAACCACACGGAATTTTTAGCACCCATTGTTCCTCAGCGAGTGCAAGGAGGGGCAGGCAGCAGCCCTCTGGCCTGTGACTGAAGGCTAGGGTGTCTATTATACACCAGATTTTGTGCCACTTCTCCTCAGGCAGTGCTGGGTGTGAACAGACGGACTCAAGGCAAACCCTTCCCTGTGTTGTTCCACACGGGCACACCCTCGGTGTCAGCCCTCTCTAACTGCAGCTGTAGGTCAGCGCAAAACTACAAATTACAATATTTAAGTGGAAATCAAAGTTATTGCAAAGAAAGTTGTAAAAGACTGAGAACAACAAAAAAAAAATTAATGTACCTTTGTTGGGGAGATATTTCATACATGTTCCTGAACCTCAAATAAGGTTTTAACTTCCTATAGTTTTGTAATCCTTGAAATTACTCAAGACAGCAAAACCACAACTTTTCTAAATCCAAAGCCATAAATTATACACAACCTTCAGCAATACAAAAAAAGGTCTGGAATATAATTCCTAATATCACAATCTTTCATATGAGGAAACACATTTTTACAATAGCAAACAAATTTATAACTATTTAAGCTTCCATAATTATTACCAGCTGACATCTGTCACTTTTCAATACACATTTGTCCTCCAGTGACAGCAGCATTCCTCCTGAGAGCCATAACTCAGAATTTTGAGCAGTCATGTCACTTTGCAGAGGAAAATATACCGCACATGAAAAAGCAGAGTCTTATTACAAATTTTGTCTCTATTAACACTGCATGAAAATTCTCCTAACTTTGTCTATGGTGGGTGAGCAACTGCCCAAGTTACTTGCTTAAGTGAAAAGCTCAAATAAAAGTAGTTCAGAAAAGATTTTATGTTTCATGTTAAGTATTGTAACTTTAATATTGCTTTTGCAATATCACTACTTGATATTAGTCTTCAATTTCAAAAGCATTTCTTATATGAACTATGTTAATATAACTATTTATTAGCTATATAGTAACTGATAATCTAACTCCATTTTCAATCAGAGAATCTCACAAGTTTGATATCAATTTCTTTTCCTCTATAAAACTTTCTCTTATAGACACGATATTTTTTTCTGCATTTTAGCTGCCCTTACCTGTAATTCTGTTAGCCAGGTCTCTGACTGAAACAAAACATTGTTTATTTTGTGTCACAATTCTTTCACGAAAGAGAAAACAGGATGTGCCATGTATTGGGCACATACTCCATTAATACCTAGAAATGAAAACTACCCTGTAAATAAATTTCATTCAGAATGGAGCTAATCCAGAAAGTTATGTGGTTTTTTAATTTTCTCTGAAGGTCCCTGTTTTCTATAAAAGTAAAGCAAACTGAAAAATCAGCACTACTTAGGACAGAATGTCATACTTATTATCAGGATACCAAACAGAGCCTTAGTGGCCAGGCTGCCAGCTTAAATCAACACAATTGGTAATAACTAGAAGTTTTCCTTTACTCACGTACTCAATGGAATAAAAGGACCATAGGAGTCCCAAAAATGCAAAAGCTTTAAAAAGAATGACTAGTGCAAGACAGGAATCGTGAACATGTGAATGCTCCTGTTCTGGGTATTAGTCCAGTAAAATGTCCAGCAGCATTTTTTTACTGGGACGTTTAAATCCTTACAACACTGTCAGCTGTACTTTTCCTTTTCAACAGAGAGGAATCCCCAAGCTTTGGAGAGAGAACAGAGTTTTTTCCCCCCTATTGTTCATAGGCAAGGAAAATAAAGCACAACAAAAGCAATCTAAGCAGTGCAGAAGTGTCAGGAATGGAAGGAGAGAGGGTGACTCAGCTTGGTGAATTAGTTATTTAACACACAGCTGGTTCATGACCTACATGCTAAAAAGGGCCTGCAAGGCACCTTTCCCTCGCTCTCACAGAAGCTGCAAGTCCTGTTTTCACCTTAGCTGAAGAGTCTCGAGTCTGTTCTTCACATGAGACCCAGAAATCTTTTTCCCACAATAGGAAAGTGAGCCCTGCTGCCTTCGGCTCCACCTCCAGCCTCGTTCAGCACACAGCCTTTGTTCCACCCCCTGGCTCTGGCTAAGGCTTGGATGCAGCTGTGACTAAACCTCTGGTTTTTGGGAGAAAGCAGGAATAGCAGAGGGTAACCCATGCTGCCTTCACCAGTCCTGGGCAAGCCTCCAGCTGCAGGGGTGGTGTCCTGATCCTGCTGGTGGAAACTGCTGCCAGGGCAGCACAAGGCTTTGCCCAAATGCCTTGAATTGTTAAAGGCATCTCCTTCCCCCACCTGTCCAGTAGGCAAAAGAATAGGTTCTCTGTTAGTATAAAACAACTAAGAGATAAAAAGATTAACCAATATTTGTTTTGCCTCTGCAAAGTTAAATCATGTTCTCAGAGGGCGATAGCACAGTATGAATAAAAAAATGGTATTCCAAAAGGATAAGAAACTAATACTTGGTTAGCCAAAAATTTGTTTGCTCCAGTCAGTAACCTGAAAAGCACATTTGACAACATGAGCCCTCAAAACTCACTTCCTTTACAATCTGTCTAAATCAGCAGCACACACAAATAATTTCAGTGAGAAATACTGAGAAAGCGGCGTGTGAAACAGCCAGCTCTACATGCAACTTTGATGTCTTCCCTTTCTCCACTCTTGAATATTGTAGACGGCTGAAATAAACATCATTTCTCTTCTGGCACAGCAGCAGGTTTTTCTGCTGGAGAACATAGAGTTGACAATCTTTCTTGGATTTCTCTTTTAGATTTTCTTTATCTCTGGGCTTTAAAGTTGATGAAGGAGGAAACTCAGCAGGCTTCCCCTTTGTGGCAGAGAGAATCCTGTACTCATCTGATTAGGGTGACACCTATTCTGCTGTGGATGAGTAAGCCTGCCAAACAAACCTGGCAGCTGTGGCACTGAGCACAATCCAGTAGCCCACATGACTATATTTGTCTGTTGACAACTTCTTTAATACCAAAACCAGATTCCTCCTTAGCTGCCTACCCACTGTCTGTCTCATTCATATCCCAGTGCAGAATTTGGAAACCAGCTCTAAGGTCTTAGCCTGCAAAATGGGCTCTTTAGGAGCAGCAGAAAAAAAAAAAAAATTCATTGAAGCCATCAGAAGTCACAGTCAATGTCTGTTTGTAAAAAAATATGGAGATTACTCCTGGTTTTGATGCAATTTTCCTTAAGTCCTATTCTCAGAATTAGGAATGTACAAAATAGGAGAGAACTTAAGTTTTTGAGGGAAGAGGAAGAGTGCAAGGTGAAAATCTTCCCAATTGCTAGAAGTATTTGGGGCTTTACAGAATAGCAATATTCTTCAGATATCCAAGTCTATATAGTTTAACTCCCAGTAGAAATCTGAAATAATTTGCAGTGGTTTTGCAAAGAAAGTTAAGAAATACTTTCAAAACTGAATACCTGAATTTGTTTTGGGTTCAAGCTCAATCATATTTTGGAGACAGAGTTAAACTGACAGAACATTATCTTCTGGGGTTAGAAGCAGTAGAATAAACAGCAGGAGGCTGTGGATAGATAGGTGAAAGCCCACAGGTCAGAACCAGCTTAAATTAGGGTGTGATAGATAATTTATATAACCTCAGTGGGTTACTTCAGTTAACACCAAGCAGCTCAAGAGAAAGTCAACAAAAATAACGTACTTTTCAGAAGGACAGCTTCTGGTTTACTCCTTTATATGTGTAAAGATAGACTTTTAGTAAAAAACTAATATTAAATACTTTTTAATAATTTTTATTAACATTTATAACAAAAAAAACCCAAAACAAAACCAAAAATAAAACACAAGAAACCAAACTAGTGCTTTATGGCTAAGAACTAATATTACTGATGAAAAAGAGTACTGAAAAATTTGGCCCACAGTCAAACCAACTGAACACTGTGAGCATCTTCAAATCCAACTCTGTCCTTTAGATGCTGGGACAAAGTCTGTACTCTTATTTTGGAAAGAAAAAGAGGACACTTATCAATTGAGCAATGGAAATTATTTACAATACAACTGTGGCCAGAACCTCAGCCACAAAGAGAGATTTCAAATCTGAAAAACAAACTGATGGCAACTAGTGAGTAACTACTCACCACACAGCCTTGCCTTCATCAAGCAGAATGTCTAAGATGAGTAGCATAGACTTCCTCAATGTGCAGGAAGTGCACTCATTAACCTCTTTTTTAATAATGTTTACTTTTATTACCAGGCAGTTGTTTTAACACCATCTATGTGACACTATCCCCAGGAGAGCAAGAAAATGTGACTGCCTTCTCTTTTTCAACACCAAGCTCCCATTGCTAAATTACTTGAGAAGTTTCAGGGGGGTTCTGAAAGATTGTACTGAAAATTTCAGCCACCTTATTAAGACAGAGCCATGTTTGTTTCCATATTGAGAATATCCAACTTTCCAGGCAGCTCTGGCACCAACATCTACCAGGCTCATAAGCAGTATGTCCTGTAATTCCAGTTAAGTGCATGGGACAGAATATTTTCCTTACATCAAAGAACATGTTTTTTATGTACCTTGACTCACAGAGCAATGTCATCCTGCAGCACTTCAGCATGAAAGACAAGAAAAACAGCACAAAAGCACACTGAGGCACTGAGAAGGAAAACAATCAAATTCAAAAACACCACTTAAAGCAGCAGTGAGCAGTAGTAAGTGCTCAGGTAGCAGAGCACAGCAGAAGGAAGAAAGGGGATGATCTTTAATTAAAGTACTTTTAAGGACAGCAGCTCTAAGGGTGTTCTGAAATAGGCAGGTTTGTTGGCATTAAGTAGACACAGGGGCAGAGCTGTACAACACAACTGGAGAGTGCCAGTAACTAGAGAAGTGAATATGAAGGGAAAGGAAATACGCATCTTCTCTATTTAAAAGATGTTTCTTCCCTTGAAAATCTTTGAAGGAGAAAAGATCTGGTGTGGGTAGTGAAAAACTAAAGGCAGAGTGATGTGTCAATGCACTGTACACCATCACAGAGGAGAGTTGGACTGTGCACCTTTGTTTTTCTTTTTCTTTTTTTTTTTTTTTTTCACTTGGGAAGTGGTAGTTGATTTGGAGTGCCTGTCTTGTACCAGCTGAGATGAAGCATGGCTGTGTATATTCAGTTCTTGCCTGAAAATACTTAGTGTCATGCCTGGAAAGACAGTGCTGTAAACACTTGAATATTTTAGGTTCAGAGGCTCGTTGATGGAACATCTCATGTCACGGCAGCACTCTGGGAATTCCTCCACTAGGCAGAAGCAAAGACAGCAGAAAATATTGGCCTGCTATGAAAAAGAAGTGCTTGGGCAGAGAGAGAGAGAGAAATGGTAATAAAGACTGTTCCACTTCTTTTGACCAATCTGTGTACAGGAAGAAGATAGGAGAGAAGAAGAGAATCCAGTTGGTGAACAGAAAATAACATTTTGTAGATGGTAATCACTGTGTCCAAATGCTGCTAAAGTTTGGCAAAATTCTTCCCCAAATGTTTGCTGAAGGTTTCTTTACAATCAAAAGTATTGCATGAAAACTAGATCCACTGGACTGGAAAGAACCAAAATGCTATCTCATCTGGCCCAATCATAACATGAATTCAGAACTCGGACAGAATCATTGAATTTATTTAGGTCAGAAAAGACGTTGTTGTGCATCATGTCCAAAGATAAGCCTAACACTGCCAAATCCATAACCAAACCATGTCCTTAAACACCATATCTCCACGTTCTTTAAATACCTCCAGGGTGGCAAACCACCTACTTCACTGCACAGCTTGTTGCAGTGCTCAGCAACTCCTTCAGTGAAGTAAATTTTCCTAATATCCACGGTAAACCTCCCTGGCACAGCCTGAGACTGATTTCCTCTCACCTTGACATGTTGTACTTGGGCTAAGATGCTGAGCCCCACGTGGCTACACCCTCCTCAGCCTTCTTGCCCACTGGCTCTCATTCAGCTGCTGCTGACCAGCACTGCCAGGACCTTTTCCGCTGGACAGCTTTCCAGCCACTCTGCCCCAGCCTGGAGCATTACACGGGGTGGCTGGTTGTGACCAAGTGCTGAATCAATACTGTTGCCTTCAGGAAAGGCTGTTCTGTCAAAGCCAAAATGTTTTGTGTAGGTCTAGCTACAGCCCAAGCAGAAGGTTTTAGAAACCTGCTTTTATTCCTCTGAGAAAAATTTGTAGGCTACTGCACAGTGTGGGCTTCCAAACCTTGTGCCAAGGGATTGCCCTAGCAGCAGGATACTGCTCCCAGAGCTCAGCACTAGTCCTGCATTGGCTGCATTTCTCTCCTTCATGCTCAGCCCCTAATCATGAAACGAACAGAGAAAAGGGTTTTGACTGACAGCTGTACCCTTTCCAAACCACTGTCTTTGCCTGTGATTTTCCAGATTACTGTTTGAGGGATTAAGAGGATGTAACAGGCTGCGCAATGGAAGTTAGATTTAGTTGCACTCCCCAGCAAAGTAGCAACTCCATGAACAAGGACAAAAAGTCAGAGGTTTCTCCTTTAACTCAGATCAGTTTCTTTAAGGTGCTCTTGATGTGCTGGGGTTCACCTTCTCTACCCCCTTTCCTTCCTGTCTGAGTGCAAGGCTGGGGCTGCTGCTGCAATTCTGCAGTTTATACACCTCCCAAAGGTAATTGTTCAGGGTGCGGCTGCGAGCAGTACTGAAACAAAAGGATGCAAATCACAAGGGTCATTCTCCACTGGCATGGTAGGGAAATCTGAAAATGTTAGCAGTGCTTCAAAACTCTTGCTAAAAATCTGAGCAGGTAGCAGACTCTTGCTTCCAGAAAATGCTTTTCATTAGGATTACTGAAGTTCTATCCCATGTCACCAGCAATTCTGAAAGCCCATTGGGCACCTTCCTTGACTTAATTCAAGTTAAAAGAACAGTGACCATTTTGTCAATCACACTATTGTCAAAGAGGACATTCATAGTTACTTATCCAAGCATATCAATTATACATCTGGGCTTTTGAAAGATGATTTTAGTTTCCCAGAGAGAAATCTCAAATGTATCACAGCTCTTTTCACAGAAGAGAGCAAAAAGAGTCAGGGCTGCTTTGGAACAAGCATTTCCTCCAGGGTTTATATAAACAAATATTCTAAATGTTTTCGTTTGTTGGGGAACAAGTATTTTCAAAATGTTGTACTTTTCTAAAGCCTTGACAGAATAAAATGCTGCAGAAGTTGTATACATATCAGAAAACAACAACAACAACATTGTTGCTTGGCACAGGAGACAACTTAATCTTTCTGCTCTTCATACTTCAATGTTGTTTCATACTCTAGTAATCCCAAAAGACAGGTTTGGATCTAGCCAAATTTATTACAAAAAGTAACAAGTCTATGTTCTTGAAGTACTGTCAATTGCATTTCAAGACATCTGATAATATGCAATTCATTTATGAAAAAAGAAAAGTCAAGAAGAGCAAAACAACTGGCTGTCACTGAAATAAGTTCCTGGGCTGGATGGCACCAAGTTTAAGAAGAAATTCTGCCACAGTCTCCTGCAAGAAAAGACACCAATTCTATCTATAATACACTCAGAGTCAAAACACACTGAACATTGAGCATGCAGAGATACACATTTGTAAAAATTCAAATTATTCCCATGGAGGGGAAAACCAATGTTTCTTTCTTTCTTTTGGTATTTTACAAAGTATTCCTGAAATTTCATCTCACTATCTGGTAAGCTGTAGATAGAATTTAAAAAAAAAAAAAAAAAAAAAAAAAAAAAAAAAAAAAAAACAACTCATTTGTTGTGAAATACAGTCACTACAATTTGACATTTTCTGAAAAATTAGTTGCTTCCACCTCTGAGAGATGTTAATGGCTTTAATTATGCTGTTTGCACAGGAGCCCGGTTAAAGTCCCAGGTCTGTCCAACACCAGGAACCAATTTAAATAACACCAAACAACGTCTTGTACTTGGCACCTTTTATCTTGTAGGCTGCTGCTGACCAAATACCATTAGTGTCAGTGGAAGTTTGCTTTAGCCTTAGGGCAGGCGTACCAGGAGGGCTTAACAAGCACTGCAAATCAACATTCAGCTGCTCCTGTCCCTCCCAAGGCTTCAAACACTCAGCTTTCCCCGCCCGCTCCTAGTCAAGATTTTTCTGTAGAGCTTGAGATAAGCACATATCAGGAAAGAGACTGAAATCATTTATCATCCTGCACCCACCAGAATTTTCCATCAAAAGACTTTTTTTCTTCAAAACCAGCTCACATTTGCTGGGGATTTTTTGTTCTCTCTCCAGCAACAGGACTGACTGCTTCCAAAGGCATATTAAGTTGTCTTATTACCACAGTAGTGTCATTTTCTAGACAAATCATGCAACATTTTCTGCTAAAGGTTTTCTTAATGCATTTTAAAGTCATCTGGGGCGTTTGAATTTTCGTATATAAGTATTTTTAAATTAGTGAATTTTAAGAGTGAAATGTTAGAATGAAACCGCTTGACAAACACTGCAATGAAGGTCTAATAAGTCAGGTGTGTCCTAAGTGGCTGCAAATGTGTTTATAAAACATCATAGCCTACATTTGAATCAGAGATGCAGAAATAAACACTATAGTCAAAATGTTTATGTTTAAAACTTACTTTTAGAAGGATTCTTCTCAAAAGCTACGATTTCCCACAAATTTTTGTCATTTTACTCCATCACATATTACATGAAAAAAGTGCACATAGCAATATGAAAACCTTGTTTAAAATCCCAGAACTTCTGCCATTTAAGAAATTCTAGCAATTCAAACTTGATTTCAGGATGGTGGGAAGTTGACATCCTAAAGCTTATTGCAACAGAAAAACTTCTAGACATGATAAAGATGATGTACATATTTAAAATAAAAGCTTGGTTTAACACAAGACCTAATTTTAAAGGTCAATTTAAGTAACGTTATTTGTATGCCAATAGTTTTAAAATAATCACAGTTTGGGTAGGTTTTGTTTAAGACACTATGACAAAGTAATTCCTAAAGAAAACTACTTAATTTTTTACCTTTATACCTAAACAAGTTGTATTACTCATGGATTTTTTTTTTAAAAGCCTGATGATTTTCTGGGTTTTTTTACAAACAATTTGTAATTTTGCCTGACCAGAAACTACTTACCATTAGACAATACATGCACTCTAAGTTATTTACAAAAAAAAATTTAAATATTTATTGTATTGCACCTTCTGTACAAGGCTCCCTTCCTCTTATAAGTGCTGGTAAATTCTACTACTACTTCTGTCCATGCTTGGTACTACTAGTTCCAACTAAACACCAAAAACTCAGGAGTTGGCCTCCTGTTCTTCAGAGCTGTGGACAGAAAATGTTGATCTTCTTTGCCATAGCAAGAAGAGAGAACCAGACAAGGAAATCAACAGTACTAGACACAAAAATGTGTTTAAAGTAAGCAGAACATTGTAAAATTACAGCTAAAGATGGTTTTTTTCTCCTGCACTTCCCTTACAATCTTAGGTTTATATTCTCTCCCAGAGGGGTACAAATTTTACAAATTCAGCTTTTTGAGCAGCATAAGGGGCTGTAATCTTATTTGCCATTCTAGTTCTTCTTTCAGGAACAATAGTTCCTCATTCACAGTAACACAGAAATGAAGGCAAACTCTGAGAAATCAGAAAAGTTGGACTGCACATCCTTGTTTAGCAGAGCAGGAGGTTGATGTACAGATCAAGGACATCAGGAGTTATTTTTTCACATTAAGGAGACATCAGTAGTACAGTTGTGAAATATTAGAATATTTCTGTAGGGAGTAACCTCCACAGTACTGCTTTAGGTCAGAAAGAGATGCAAAACCTCACAAGAGTTGGACATAAATATTCTTACAGAAAACCAGTGAAAATTTTATCTGCTAATTATTCTTAAAGGCATAATCAGTTGCAATAGATAAATTACATCCCTTGCTGAAAGCATCTGACTGATAAATGTGTGAAGACTTGACAACAAGTATATCATTGTCACAAAAATAGCTCTTGTAAGTCTTGCTGTCTTATAAAGTCACAGATCAGGGGACAGTGTCCTGACTTCAACTACTTTAACAGACATTGCCACCAATTAAAGCTTTTTAGAGGGTACCTGTGAAATTATTCAGTCTCTTTTTGACAAAGTAACACAAATGAAATCTACAGCGATGATCAGATGATGTGTCAGTAACACTCTTCCATTCTTGATCTCATGTAAAAATAACAGCTTAACGTTACTGACTCCGAAATCAACCGTGTGGCACAACGGGAATTCTATCTCCAGTGAAGACAGCTCACTTCTGGCTTCCTCAGGAAATGATCCTCCCATGGAAATATCCACAGCTACAGCAGCTACTGCACTTTGCAAGAAAAGCCTTTTGGCCTGTAAAGAATGGCCTTCGTCGTCTACTTGGGGTAAGCAGGATACAAATTGGAATATTTCCAACACAATAAGCAATAGTCCTCGTGTTTGAATGCAAATATATTTTTTACTCTTCTTGACTGGGAAAGCACTGGTGCCAGGGAGGAATTCTTAAGAAGTATTTGAAAGAAGAGGAAGTAAATCAATAGAATTTTATAGAAATGATTGTAGGAAGCTAACTCATGTAGAAAATATGTCTCAAAATATTTTTTAAAAATTATAAAACTTCTTCCGAAGTAATCAGGTTTCCACCTGACATAGGAAGAATCTAACAGACCTTTAACAGTGGACACATAACTCCCAATAATTTTTGTGGCAACAGATGATGCAAGAGCTGCTTGCAGGAAGCAAGTCCCTCACAGAACTCTGACTTTCACATCAGGAATTAACTGAGAAAAGGATCTTTCTGGCAAAGGTTAGATTCTGACCTCTTTATAAATTAGTACCTTTTTCTGTGACTCAATTATACTTGTCTCACTGGGACTATCACTAAGAATTCTGCTTGCCATGATGATAAAGAATGTCCTGATGTAGAGGTTTTACCAGGAATCTGATGTCAGCCATATTCACTGTACTAAGCCTGCACCATACAAGACAAAACTAAATAATACTGGAAAGATCCATGGGAAAAAAAAAATTATGTCTTAAGCTCTTTATTTTTTAGTGAGCTAATGTAAACCTTAATTCAAGGGTGTAAGAATATGGAAGGCAACATTTTAACCATTTTTCTGATATTTACATAGGAGCCACATAAACAAGAAACATATGGCTTTCCCCAAAAGAGAAAAATGTCTGGCATTGCAGTAAACAGAAATATGCAAGGCATGATGAATATTCCTTAAGAATCAAGGAAAGAAAATAGTTCTTTATAGCCAAAGGGCAGGCTTCTAAAAGAGAAAAACTTGAAGAAAATTACTAAGAAGGTTTAGACCCAGAGGCAGCGCAGATCTTAAGACTCTTGCTTTTCATAAATGCCTGTGCTTTTGATAAGCAAGTCAAATTGTGTAAACATTTTATCTGTATTATAGAATCTGTCACTATTTTTCAAGAAGAAAAGCTCCACAGAGTCTTGCTTTTTCATTTGGGAGAAAAGAAAAGCAGGCATGGATGAAAAAATTAGGCTGTTTTGCCTTCTACTACTATAATAGCTATTGAAACATGTTATATATTTCAATACTTTTTAATCATAAAAATGTTTGGGTTGGAAAGGACCTCTAAGACCATTGAATCCAACCATAAACTTACACAGCCAGGTCAATACAGCACAGTACTTGCAGGAGCAGCCTTTATACTGAAATAAAGCAGACTCTAGAGTAAGGAAAAGACTTGAACATCCCTGCACACCTACATGGTACAGGTGAAGGCCAAAGATACCAAATCTAGTCAAACTTTAGAGGTGAAATACCCTTAGCCTCACTGGTACATAAAATTTCAGAATGGATTTAATAGAATTTTACCTCTAGTAAATTTTTTTTTTACTTAAAACTGATTTGTATGGATTTGCTGAGTATTTTTTTCTAATGTTGTACTAGGGAAATTAACTGCCAAATTTGATCTGCACAAGATTAAGCTAATATTTCATGATTGGATCTGAACATCTATCTGCACAGCAAATGGTTTCATACACTTGAACTCTTTCATTATTCATTTGCGGTTTTGGGGGGACTCAGGGTTTTTAAACTTCTATGTAATTTCTTTCTAAAACACAAATCTTTAAAGTGCAACCATTAGTCTATGAAATGCAACTGCAAATGCAGGATTCAAACTCTACATAGATGAGCTGTGTCCTTTTTAAAGAAACCATTTCTTAATTGTTTTGTAGGAACATGTTTCCACCTGGGAGTTTTGCTGAAAAAGCAATAGATAGATGACATATATATGTCATCATATATGGATATAGATGTCCTTCCCCTGCTAAAAACATTCCAGGGCAAGTTACCTCAGAAAAGGCAATAAACAGGAGTCTAAACCTCAATGAGTAAACAGGAAAATAGGTGTTAAATGTCTGAATATTCTGAAGATAAAACCCCAGTCCTCCTTCAAAACACATAGATGATCTCTACATTATTTGAAAAGACTTACTATATAGAATAAATTATGCAGATTAGGTAACAAAAATAGAAAATTAAAAAAGAAATCTTAAATGGCAGTAAAAAAAAAAAAAACAAAAACAAAAACTGGTGCAAGAGAAAAATATCTGTCTCACATTATTTTACTGTAGAACCAAATCAGCTTTCAAAGCATGATGCCCATTTCAGCACATTATTGAGCTCCCTGTATAGGAAATACAGTCAGTCTACTAATTCAACCACTAAAACCACTAATGGTGTACATTCTCTTTGGAATAACGTGTATTGTGAGAAGTCTATCCCCAGGCACTATTTGAATTAGAGAGCTGGCTTTTTTTAGACTAAAACACCTATTCTCACAGCCCAAACCACATTATTGACCTTCTTTGGCTTTAAATAGTCTTGCAAGAAAGAGGACAAGCAAGCTTACATTGACTGCAGATTAAAAAACCCCACAGGATTAGAGACTAAAATCACTCCCTTAAAAAAAAAAAAGACAGCAAATCTTGCTTGCGAATATTTCACTAGGAAGGAGGAAGTGCACACTTCTGTCCCTGCCAATCCAATATGAGGGATGCTTATGGCCTGACTGTTCAGAAAATTGTTTCAGCTTCTCAGCCCCTCAGACACAGAGACCAGCATGACCACAGCACAGTTCAACATGTGGGGGAGCAGAAAAATATATTGCAGCTGAGCTTCCAGCAGAAAACAGTCCATCAGAAGCTCAAGATCTCCGCATGACCACAAGAATAATGCTAAAATCATTATTTAAGGATCGGGACAGGTTTCTACTTCTTGAAAGAAAAAATTAGCAAACATTAATAATGAGAATCATCAGTACAACAAATATATCCAGTACAAAGGAAAAAGAAATCAGGATATGGAAAACAAACCCAAGCTTGATAGACACAGGAATGGGGGGAGTGGAGGCATGCATGTGCCTCCATGCATGTGCCTCCAAGGAAACCTTCAAAATGATAGAGGAATCAAATAGACCCTTCCAAGGTCCTCATAGATCATAAACTTTCACATTTCCACTCCCCCTTGGAGTGCCACAGGAGTTACCTCAGCTGAGAGGTAAAACAACATCAGAGACCAAGCCCACACAACCACAAACAAGGTCCCAGATTAAAGCTCTGCAAATGGCATTGCCCTCTTTGCTCTTTGGAATAATCACAGGCAAAAGAACCCCAGCGGACCATTCCCTCATTTAATCTCAGCTGGACTAGAATAGAGCATAATATTTTCAAGAGAGAAAATCAGGAGTGGTGAGCATACTGTAATTTTCAGCAAGCAAACCTGGTCACTTCATACTCATAAAGTTGTTTCTCTAAACCTGGTTGTTGGAGAGGGAGAAAGCCTAGCCTTCCACAGGGCAGGGTGAGCACCACCCTGGTGCTGGAGCTGGCTCAGGTGTCTCCCCTAGAGAATTAACCCTGCAGGTAAGTTAAAGCTGCTTTTGACTCTGTTATGGATGTTTCAAACCAAGCAGCTTCAGGATTACAGAGCAAGCTGCAGAAACCTGTCCAGAGATTTTCCTGAGCATTCATTTTATTTAAATAATCGTAATGAATAACTCAAGAATTTGGACTTAATGAATTAAAATATAAATTAGGTGTCGAATGCAACCAAGTAAGTATTTTAACACTTCTTAACTTTTGTAAGGTCCAAATATTTACGACAAATTAAACCTATTTTAAACACTAAACTTAAGCTACATTAAACCCTTCTTAGTAGGCTACAGCAATTTTTTGATGATCACAAATTCTAGCATTTTCTGAGGAATGCAAGCATCCAGCATCCTTTGGAAGTTTGCTAAAGAGGATAAAAGGACAGATGAGAACAGCAGTAACAGAAAATGCTGAATTATCCTGACAACAACTCAAACACAGAAATTAAACTTGTTATGGGATGGAGAAGTATCTTGTGCTTTTTGTTTTGTTTTCCATGGGAAGCTCTCAAAACATTACTTACATTAAAAATAAAATAAAGTTAGAAAAAAGGGAGGGGGAAATTACCAAGCAGGCAAGTGGCACTTGGGGCTGCACTTTAGGAAAGGTACAGACCTGCAAGAGCCATAGGGCTGGGCCATGCCCCTCAAAGAGGTGTTCTCCATCTTCCCTTTTCACCACACAGCACCCTGGGCCACAGGCTCACTTTCTGCTTCCCCTGCCTTTAACCAGAAATAACACTGCTCTCAACATCCTTGATGTCTTTTTTCAGCTGAGCTAGCCCCTGTTTGACCACACTCAATAATAATAAAAAGGAAGTTCAGCTCGCCCTTTTGTTCCCCTGTTCCCCCCTGCCTCAGGTAATGAAGGCCAATGTCCCAGGGAGCCATCTAAAGAGACAGGCAGCTGCAGCCACCTCTGCCTGGGAAATGGTGCAATAAAACCACAACAGCTTATGTAAACACTCCCAGGGCTCCTTCCTCACCCTCCCAGTAAAAAGGGCAGCCAAAGAGCACACCACAAATGCCATCTCTTCTACAGGACACACATCTTTCACAGAAAGAAAATTTGAAGGATTTTTCCTCCTGCAATACTCACTGTGCTATTCGTGGTCTCTCAGTTTTAAATGCTCATGACCTTTCACTGCTGGCAGTGAAAGAAGAATGGTTTAAGTTTTACAGCAATTTCAGAACCTTATTTTTAATTAGGAATAATGCTCTTCTACGTGGGAAAACAGAAGCATGAGCAGCAGCTACGCAGCACAGCAGTGCCCAAGTTGGATGTCTAAGCAGCAGCAAGGAATGATAATTGAAGAACAGGTATAATGGCAAAGCAATAAAACTGTAATGAAAATTTATAATACAATACAATAGCTCTGAATATGAAAACAGATTAAAGTAATGTTGTTTTCATGGAGTTCTCCTCTTCTTAATTAACAGTAATTTTTGTTGGTCTATCATAAAAGTCATTGCTGTTCAGCTCTGGAATTTCTTTCTAGTACTACTTCATCTCTAACCTTTTGCTAAGAATATTGCTTAAGAAAATCCCTTCCCTCATTTTTCTAGTCCCAGATCCCATAGCCTTGATTAGTTTAAAAATTCATTTTGCTCTTGCCAAAAACAAGAAATAAATTGTTCTCTGCATAGGCTTAATTTTAGTGTGTTCTTTAATTTCTTCACTGTACTCACTGGATCACCTTAACAGCTCGTAATAAAAGAATAAATATAAAAATCCCCCAAATCCCTTAGAAATGGGCGGGTTTTAATATTGGCAATTTGAATATTTTAAAGGTTGTAAGCATGACTTTTATTGAGAAGAGGGTGACAGCATCTGCATTTCAGCTTTAATGACGTGGCAGTCCTCATAAAGAATAAGTCAGTATAGACTTGTTTTTTCTCAAGTCAAAAGCAGGTCATTAGGAAATGTAAGTGAAACAAGGCCACTGAATTTGTGTTAACCAAAAGTAACATCTTCTCTTCAACCTGTTGCAGAAAATATATTCATCTTTGCCTAGGATATGGCTTTGGAAAAGAAGCTGGGTTGGCTGACATAAGTCATGTAATTCTTTCAACTGTCTGCCTGAAGTTAGAGTTCCTATGGCATGAACATTTTTCTAATTTTGAAATATGAGTAAACTTCAAGGCAGAAAAATCTTTTCTAATCCCTAAATGCAAAGGCAGTAAATTTCGATTCGTCTTATATGCAGAAAAGCTACATTTATCTTGGTCATGGTTTCCAGTACATAGGGAAATCCTGTTTGCCTGTGGGAGGGACCCCACGGCATAGCAAAAAAACCCAAAAAAACTCTTTTCCCTGAGGGAACAGAAGGAAATCTCGAGTGACAAACTGCCCAAAACTCACACTGCACTGTTAGTGAGAAAGAAAGAAGGGCTGGGGAGGAAAAAGGTGTTTTAGAAGCTTATTTTATTTCTCATTATCTTCCTCTGACTCTGTTAAGAATAAATTTACTTTATACATTTCAATTTTTACCTGTTTTGCCCTTAGAATGTTTTCTCCCAATTCTTAACTCACGAGCCCTTTGTTAATTTTTTTCCCCTCTTCTCTGCTCAACTTTAGCAGAAGAAAAGCGAATGACTTTCATGGGGACCTGGCATTTGACCAGTGTCAAACCATGACAATTTCAAAAGTATCAAATACTTTTTAAAGTTTCCTTTTCTATTTAAAACCCTTAAAACTGTGCTACAGTATTTTAATAAAGTGAGCTAAAGGTTACCCTTTCGTGTGGTCAAACTCAAATATGAAAAACAAAAGTGGAATCAAAGTTAATAATATAATTATTTCATTATTAAAAAGCCTGACAATACAACCATTGCACAAGTAGGTTCTAGAACAGCAGAGCAGCTATTAAAACACTAAGTTGTAGTCGAGCTTGAACACAAGTTTACTAACAGAAGTCAAAGTGTTTAAGACATCTTGACACAGGACTCCTAAATGGTAAATATGACAAACATGCAGACACTGTCTGGAAGTTATTCCCATGGCAAGGGGAACTGCAGGAGAGAAAGCATGACAGAACCAGAGGAACTGATGAAACATAATAAAAATATTTTTTTCATTAAGCTGTAAAATTGAAAAGTAGAATAATAGCAATCTCAAACAGCAGTAGTCATTATTCCCTTCCCGAATTATCACTTGGCAATATTTAATATTTTCTGATACTGCTGCTGGCTTTGTATTATTCATTCAGTTTGACCTCCAACAGAGACAAGTTTCTGAAAGAAATCTGTATTAACAATCAAAGTAAGAAAAATTCAGTACTTCCTGTAGAAATCACCCAGCAAACTCAGGGGTGACTTAACTGAGGGCTGAGGTCACTGCAAAAGCGAGTGTTCTTTGCTTAGGATAGCTAAGAAAAAAGGTACAGCGAGGACAGAGCAAAGACATAATTGAAAACCTCTCAGTGGGCTATGCAGTGTTGTATCAATTCAGAAATAAATCCAAATTTAGAGACATCAGGTGGCCTTCAGGTATCCTCATTTGCATGCATCAGGTTGAATTCATTACAAGAATATAGTGCTGCCTGCAAACCTGATGCTCCATGCCATAAGAGAGCTGAGTTCCATAAGCCAGAAGAAAGCCGAGAAAGATCAGGTGCTTCTTTGTTGACCAATTCTGAAGCAGGGATAAACTGAGATTAACAGGGAGTTAGAAAGCTTTTTTTTGTTTTCTTTACTGTTTCTATCTTTATTTTAATTTATTTTACATTACACCTGTGTGAGGTTTTACCTATATCAGACTCTAAACTGCCTGTGGAAAGGTCATTCCCTGTTCTGATCACCCCTAGCACAGTGGTAAACTCTTTTTGGAGGGACTCGAGGTATCACCTTCTGGGTAACTCGTAATGACTACTCCACTCAGGCTGGGAAACAAGTCCTACTTCAATTCTGGGCCACATCCTGTAGATTTGCTTGTCAGCATGATGTTTATGAACATCATGTATTAAATTTTGGCTCCAAATCCCTGATTTACTTGGGGATTTTAAACTAAGTTAGCAAAATTGTTTTGACTGTAATTAACAAATTAGCTACATGCAATTTAAAAAAATAGTGTGCATCCCTGTCACACTTCATTTGTTATTCCTGGAGCAGCATAATCCTTCCTACTTAGCTTTTAAGTTTCTTGATTTAGAGCCTCTGTGCCAATCGAAGTGTTAACATTTGCATATGAGAAAATGTAAGAAAGGCACAGTAACAACTCAGCCTTCAAATCATCCCTAATTGACAAAAGCATGGAAAACACACACTGTTGTCTCTAATTCCTCAAAGCTTCATTCTCTCAAAGAATCAGGAGCATGCTTAGGTTCTGTTTGGCAGTCCTGAGAGGGTGAACTCACTGACATGTGCAAGCAGCACAGATGCATCAACACCTGAACAAAGATACAATCTTAAAACAGGAGTAGCTTTGATTTTGGCTACTGGCAATAAACCAACAGGCTGGTTTTGTACCAACAGCAGAGAAAACACCCCAAAATCCAGGAGTGCTTAAAAAAAAGTTCTTTATCTTCATTTGCCTAAAATGTGGAAACTGTTATCCCATCAAACCTGAGAAGTGACACATACTTTGAGATAGATTAAAAATTAATTACAAATATCTTTTTAAATTATAATTGCTCTTTCATCAGAGCAGAATCAAGCTGACCTCAGGAAAGTTTGGGTAAGGACAGGAACTGACAGTTCCTATGAAATGGAGAGACTCCCTAAAGTTTATTTCTGGTGTCACTGTTGTTTTTCTTCATGACAGGAAAATTTTAGAATAATTCCGGAAAAGTTGAAGAAATAGGCACCAAAAATTCCTCTTTTTACATTTCAAAAAAAACTTTCTAATTTTTAAATAAACATTCTAAATTAATATGTCACATAAATATGGTTTTTATTATTGTTCTAATGGTGATGATTAGTAGTAGTAGTAGTAAAACATATAGATGTAGATGGCCTTAGAGAAACAATATCAAAGCTGGGGCACTGCAAAAAAGCAGCCAGCTCTTTCTTTCAAAGGTCAAAACCCTATTGGCTCACTAGGAATTTAGCTCCTTAAGTTAAAATTACTTGTCTTCTTAGAATTTCAGCCATAGCCTTGTAACTCCTTATTCCTGAATAGAACAGCATTTACATTAAAAGAAAATTAATCTGTTTCAGACTCTTGGCAGGAATAGTGGGAAGGAATAGCTGTTATGTCTTCTAATTTGAAGATCTGAGAGCTTGAATCAAGGCTATCTGTAAAACCTCAGCTCCCATCTTCACTTAGTTCTGACCTCACAACATGAAATTACTAGAGTTTATGAATAGTTGGGAAAACTATTTTCCTGCACTGCATGAGATTTCCATCATGCCTTCCCTTGATTTTTATCCCCTCTAGATCTTCCCCAACAAAACACTCAGCGGTGATCCACATCACACTTTGAAGAAACTCCATACAAACAGGATTATGTGAGCCAAGGCTGAATTTCTCTTGCAGCTGTTTCTAGTTTTGCCACACCTTGCAGATGAGCTTGTTTAGAGTTGATGTCAATTCCTGAATTGCAAGAGCATTTGTCACAGGAGAAAGTAAGAAATTCATGATGGCAGAATGGTTCAAGGGAGGCTACAGCCTCCATTTAGCAAACAAACAAAAGGCTACAAATTGATTGCTGATGGATTAGGGAAAATTAGTCCAATGGTGGAATATTTGGGCAAAACATCATGCTGCTTCCTTACTTTTTCTACTTTTCCCTTTACAGCTGCTTCTTGGCTGCAGCCAGATGTGGGATATTTGGCTACATTAAGCTGGCTTGCTATGGATGCCCTTCTGATCTTTACATTCTTAAGAGCATCTCTTGCAATGAGTGTGCTTCTTTTTTTGTATTTCCCAGTGTTCTGCAGCCTGCAATGAGCAATGGCACAGCAGAAGTTCAGTTAAACTTTATGCAAGCAAACCAGATCCAGGGACAATGTGACTCCAGGTCACACACACCTGCCTGGTGCACGAACACACTCTTGGCCTGAATTAGGCAACCTCATGTTGCCACACCTTATGAAAGGCTCATGACCTGCTGATTATCTTCTTTTCCCTCTTTACCATGCTGTGTATGGAATTATAATAACTTGTATTAGCTATTTCTATTTACATGAAATACAACAAAACAACACAGTCAAACACTAACAGACATGGTAAGTAAAACCTATCAAACTTGGTGGACTTTATAAAAATAAAGAAAAGATCTGCTGTAAAAAAGAAAACAAGCTTACAAGGCTAGTCTTCGTGAATAATATTTCTATACATCACTTCCTTCTGCTCTAGCTAATGAAATAAATAACTGCTCTTGCAGACTAATCAATACACTGCACAACATCTAGAAAACAAACTTTTATTGGTGTTGGAGAAATATTAACTTCTAATAAACTGGCTGAAAAGCTCAGAAATATACTTGCTGTTAATGTGACCACAGAGAGTAGAATGGAATAATTTAGGTTAGAATAAACCTCTAAGATCATTGAGTTCAATTGTTTACTTGACACTCTCAGGTCCACTATTTAAAACCGAGAGCCCAAGTGCCACAACTATGCATCTCTTAAATACCTCCAAGGATGATGATTCTACCACTTCCCTGGGCCACCTGTTCCAGAGCCTGGCAACCTTTCAGGTGAAGGCATTTTCCCTAATACGCAAGATATACTTCCCCTGATACAAACATTAGGTCATTTTTTCCTATTCTTTAATTTGTAACCTGGGAGAAGAGACTGACCCCACCTGTCTACAACCTCCCATTCTCCAGGCTAAACACCCCCAGGTCCCCCATCTGTTGAGGAACAGATCGGATCAGACTCATACTCCAGATGCTTCCCCAGCTATGTTGCCCTTCTCAAATGCTCTAATGCCTTAAAACCCTCCTTGTGGTGAGGAGCCCAGAAGTGAGCACGGCCTTTAAGATGTGGCCTCAGCAGTGTCAAATACAGGGAAAAGATCCCTTCCCTGGTCCTGCTGCCACTCTGTTGCTGACACAGACCAAGATGTCCTTGTCTTTGGCCACCTGGACACACTCTTGCCCCAGGATGTATCATTGCATGGGGTTGTTGTGAGTCAGGTGCAGGAACCAGCACTTGGCCTTCACTTGGCCTTGTTGAAACTCAAAATTGGCTTTGGCTCATCAATGCAGCCTGTCCAGATCCCTCTGCAGAACCTTCCTGCCCTCCAGCACATCAACATTCCCACCTGCAAACTTCCTGAGGGTGCACTCAAGAGCCTCAGGCAGATCACCAGTCAAGATCCCAAATGGGGCTGGTACTGAGCCCTGGGGAACCCAACTTGTCACTGGCCAGCATCTGTACTTAACTGGGCCTAGCAAACAGAGCACCTGTCCAAGCCATGGGCTCCCAGCTGCTCCAGGGGAACGCTGTGAGAAACAGGGTCCCAAGGTTCTCCTAAAGTCTGGACAGACCACGTCCACCAAGCAGGTCACCTTGCCATTGATGTGTGGGTGGAGCAGGTTTCTCAGCTCTGGAGGAGCACCGGATCACTCAGAGTTCCAGCTGGTTGAGGACAAAACTCTGACATGTGATCCCTGCCACCTGCAGTTCCATACTTTTGCTCTAATTCCCTTACATTCTCTTTTTATCCCACCAAATATTAATACCAAATTTTTGAAGCAAATTCTCTTTCATTGCTGCTACTGTTTTACACTGCAAACACAGACTTGAAGCAGATATTAGGTTTTAGTAAAATTCTGAAGTGGTTTAGGTGTAATTTGACGTTAGTCACACAGCCCAATGCATGAAGGTAAGCACGCACTCTGCCTAACAAAATTGAGATTTCTGGTTAAAGGGACAAGGGAAAAGAGATTGCACTGAAAGGGCAACTGCTCAGCCTGAAGAACTATTGTTGAACAGGTTATTCATCATAATATTCATTATATTGTGAGTATAATTTTGTTAAAATGGGCATTAATAATGCCCCAAAGACAATGGTGCTAATAAAAATGGTTTTGATAATGTGCTATCAATACAGAGGATCTGAAAATCAAGAGGAATTGAAAAATCTGGTCTAATATATAGAAAATGGGCTAAAATAGCATTAATATAGAGTACACAATTATGAATTTCAGGACTGAGAAAGTTCCTGTAAAAAAATGCCCATTCCTTTCTGCAGCAAATCACTGATATTTCTTTGTCTATGTGACTATGAATCATCAGTCTAAGTCTGCTTTAGAAAAGGATATTGAGTTTATCAGACAAAATATTTCTAGGAAAGGTAAAGAAGATCAATACTCTTGTATAAGTCAGAGGTGAGAGATCATTCAAACAGCACATCTGGACATCAGAAATATTGCTTGGGTCTCCTGTGCTCAAAAATATCATTTCAAGTTGGAATACATACCGAGAAAAGCGATTGCTATGAGCATGGGAGTGCATTATTTACTTCACGAACTATATCAAAGTAGTGTGGCTTGCAGAGCCTGGCAAAACCAAGAGTAAGGTTGTGACAATATAAAATTTTCTGTAAAAATAAGCGAGCAAGAAAGATAAATGTAAGGAAAGAATAATAGCTAGAACAAGCAAATGCCAGTGTCCACCACCAAAGGATAAGAAACCAGGCATTGAAACGCTGACATGGAAAATTAAAGAAGATATAAAATTTTGGAACACTTTCCTAACAGTAATAGTAGTTTAAGTAAGAGCTGTTTGAATTTCTGAAAAGGTTTCTATGAACAATTAACAGAAACACCATCAGCATCCTTCCTCAAAGACAAGCTTTTCAACTCATTAGAAAAACTGAGAATGGTCATTTTTTCCACTTTTTTTTCTTTCTACATAGGTTGTTTTCAACCAAACCCATACAATATGTGCCTGCCCTTGCCTTCGCATCATACTAGAAGCACAAACATGAAGTAAGGTACAGCACAACAGATATCCCTCACATTTCCCCAGTCAGAATTAGTCAGTAATCTATCCATTATGCATCCCCTCTTATTGAATTTCTAAAGGCACAAGTTGTTAGCTTTAGAAAGCCCATGAAATCTCAAATAACAAAGTCGGTTTGAACATAATAGCTACCTGGTGTATTTCTGCTCACAGAGACAAACACTTGAGAACTGTATTTCCTGTTGTATTCACTAATGTAAACTATTTTCCAACAGAGTCATAGCAAATTATTTTGGCCTTTCTTATCCTGTATTCAGGAGCCTTTCCTGCTCTATACAATTTTTTCAGCCTCTCTCATGCATGTGTTGGCCTTATCTAGACATGGACAGCTCCCATTGCCCTCCTTTACATCTCCCCCCAACCTTCATTGTTTGAATTTCTGGTGGGAGGTTTCTTCCCCCTTCTCTCACATGTCCCCAAACATTCTTTCCAATAAACTCACATACTGCGTATCTCAGGAAGACAACTACAAATACAAATTAATTACATCGCTTTTAAAACAGGAAGATATCATCTAAAAGGTTTGTGATGTTTGTTCTCACTACCACATCTGTCTAAGTTTCAGTCATGTAAATCCTTGGGAAGGGGACTCTGCCTAGGCCAGAATGCATGGTAAACAAAACACCTTCTGAGAACTGAGAAACAGATGTTCTGGTAAAGGAGAGATAAAATGTAACTAAAATGCTTATCTAGAAACTCTGCCTAGAATCTAATGGATTAAAAAAAATAGTCTGAAGTTATTTGCTGGATGTTTTACTGTGTTATACTGCATGAAAAAAACCCATTTTTTTTCCTCATTCCTCAATAGAAGTTTAAAAAATGATATCAAAATAATATTTGTGCCAGTTCATTAGTCTCTCCTAAGCAGTGATGAAATAACATTTTCTTTGCAACAGAAAAGGAAGAAGGCTGGCAGCTAACCTTGTGCTGACTGTGTTATGAATTTAAGTTTTCCTCAGGCAATGAGGGTTCCCAACAAAATTCCAATGATAAATTGAAAAACTGTTACAGCTTGAATTTTATTTAGGAAAAATGGAATTTGCCACTAAATTTTTAGAATTGCAGTTAAGCATTTGTTGATCATTTCTAAAACCTGTCACAGAAGAGATTTTTGGAAATGCAGACTTTCAAAAATAGTATTTACTATTAATGGTCATTACTATAGTAGCACAGAGTATCTATTTTGAAATACACAGATTATGATTAATTATAAGAATATAAAAGTGCAAGAACTCCTTTACTCACTTGGGCTTCTGTTTTAGGACTCAAGGAATTAGAGTTTGCAGTCAACTCAAGAAAACCCAGCAAAACAAGTCTGATGGAAGTATGCAGCAAAATAGGGGCCAAAGTAATTGAAACTGGGCACATACAGAACAATATTGTGCTGGTCATACCTTTAGGAAAAGAGAGAATCTTTATACTTCTCTCTCAGAAGCATGGATGTGAGGAAAACACAAACTGGGGCCTACTTCATTGCAAAACCACACATCTCCTTCATTTTCAAGATACAAAAATGATAATAAATTACTCCCTGTCAACCTGCATGTAATGTCTGAGAGCTTCTGGAGGATCTTTAAAGCTCGACTTTTCCTTGCAATGGAAAAATGAGAATGTAGGTTAATTACTAAAAAAAAAATAAAATCTAATAGGAATCCTTTTGTAAATATTTTTGTCTTATCCTTTTATCTTCTCCCTTCTGATAAATTGGGCTGAAGAAATCAAATAATCCAAACTATAAGGAAACATGGAATTTGAAAACAGAGTATGTTTTAAGTATGTTTATGCACTTTCAGAAAACCTATAATGTTCAACATCAGAAAATGAAGGAACTATTATGTTGGTCTTTTCCATTAGCATGATATGACTAAACTTACTGTGGATATCTTAATCAGAGATCTTTATGAAATATAATCTTTCCTGTATTAGGAGTAAGGACGCCTTTGGTTAGGAAGACAATTATGTTGAGCTTATTTTTCCCCAGCCTATAAAGAGGGTAATCCTTCTTATTAATGGTTCAAATATCAAATGCAGGAGACAAGTTTAATGGAATTATTTTTTAATCATTTCACTGTCACCACAAGTGCCACCTGACATTAATCCCCTGGCACCAGTAATAAGATTAAATGAGAAATTTTACCTTTGGCATTGTATGATAGACTAAAGCACAGGAAGAAACCTCATCAATGGTTTAGAAAAGATTTAGTGTCAGTTGTGTGACAACCTAGAAGATATTCCCTATGGGAAAACAGCTACAAATAGTAAGCAAAAAATCATTGCTTTTTCTGTCTAGTGATATAGAAAAATATAGCAAAATATTCTTTCCACCAGGGGATCTAGCAATGGATACTTTAAGGCCTGGAAACACTAAGCAAAATAGGACAGTGGGACCTAAGTGAAGGAACAGTATAAACAAAAATAATAAAAGCTTCAGCAGAATATTTACCAACAACAAGAAAAAAATCTCATACTTAAGTCCAGAAATAGGGATAAATTGAAAGCTGCAAAAAAACTAGATGAGTCATATCCTTTTAAAAAAAAAAAGAAATAAAGAAATTGAAGACTGGGAAAGCTGCAGCTTGCTGCTAAGAAAAGAGGGTGTACTGGAGATGAAAGTTAATCTAGGTTTGATCTGGAAGCAAATCATATGAGTCTGTGGTTTTTCTGTTTTCAGAAGAAGAGATTGGTTAAGACAAAAAAAAGCAGCCAAGGCTGACAAAGTGGAAACTACAGTAAAATAATGTTGTGTACCTAGTCACACACTGAGTGAGAATGGTTTCAAACTTTACCAAATTTGTAAAGTCAATGCCAATGTCATATTGGTGAAAAACAGCCATGACACATTAAGAACGAGATCTTTAGGTCCAATAGACTGTCAATAAAATAAAATGTTGAAGGGTAGTTAGTCATATTAGCTGAATGAATAATTGAATCAATGGGAAATCACTTAGCAATGATAGTAAATTAGGTTGGCAGGGCAGATTTATGCCTAGCCCAGGTGTAAAGACAAATGCAACCCAGTGTATCCTGGCTTTATAAACCAGCATAAGTAACACACTGCAGAAGACCTCATTAAGGAATTGTCTAAAGGGGCATGGCAATGTGATTAACTAGAGGGATTTCCCCAGTTTTGCTCAATTTCTTACCTATTTGTTCAGTCATTAAAGTAACAAAAATACACATGGAAGATTTCCTGATGACTCAGATTTGGGAGGGATTCATGAAGAGAAAGATCACAAGATGATGGCAGATAATCCCCATGACTTCAAGGAAAGCAGCATTAGAAATGGAACTAAATTAAAATGCAAAGTCGTACCCTTGAGGACCAATAACCAGAATGTTTGCAGTAAGCAGCTTCAGAGGAATTGCTGAGGAAGAGTGAGACAAAAACATATTAGCCACAATACACAAAAGAGTCCCAAAATAATGGAGCAGATAAAAAAAGAATTGTAACCCTTACCCTTTTACAGCACTTCCAGCAAACACCACAGAGATGAATAAATAAAAATCCCTCTTTTCAAAACACAGGTGAGACCTCATCTGGGCTATCACACATCTCAAAGACTATGAATTCAGACTAGACCCTGCACCAGGTCAGAGAAGTGGATATCTCATAAGAAGAGCTGGAGGGCTTTGTTTATTTAGGCCAGCAAAGTAAACACTGAGGAGGAAAAGCTGCTTATCAGGTGGGTAAATATCAGGTGAAATTGCTATATAAAACAAAGGACAACTCTGGATCACTAAAGACACCCTCTTATGAGATTTGGATCCTAAACTCAGCCTTAAAAGCATTGTCTGACATTTCAATCAAAACTCAGAGTGAGAACATAGGCAGTGTCTGCCCCTGAATGCCTGGCATTTACAGTTCAGCACTAAACAAGACTCAGCGTTAATTGACTATGAACTAGATAGTTGGGGAAAACTGGTTTCACACGTGGGAACAATTTGTTTGAAAACAGTCCTACATCAAATAGGAAAATTAGTTAATTTCAGTTAATCCCAGATTATTTTCAAAATTTTACCCAACAGTACCTAAGATTCAACACAGTAAAATAGGAGAGAAAAAGCTGCTCATTTTAAAACTGACCTTTTATTCTCTTGTCACAAGGGACTCTCTCAAGTCACTTGTGTTCTGCACAGGTCACAGATTCTTTCAAAAGCAGTTCTCTAATTTCCAGACCATAGCAGGTGCTCCAGTTGGTGCAGTTTCTGTACTGAAGGCTGCCCAAAGGCTCTGGAGTCATTTTAACAGCTCACTGTACCAACATGGAGGAAGCACTCAGCACCAACCAGCAGGTAAAGGTCAAACCCAGAGCATCATTCTCCATAATTTATTTGGAGATACCATGTGTTTGCAGTACTTCCAGTTCCTCAACAGATGTCCTTATTTACTACCAGCTTTTGACAGAAGAGTGTAGCTGAATAATTTCAAGAGTGGCCCTGCCAGTGACCCGCACTTGCTGGAACTGGAAAACATGTATTCTAAAGCTAATTTTCACAAACCAATTTCATTTTAAGAAAAGGAACCAACATCAAGGATACTTTCCAGCAGCATAAGAACTCAAGTGACCTGTAAGATAAATCATCATTAAGCAGATATGATTCACATGCCATCTTCAGAAGCCTTAGTTTGTGTTCTATGCCAGAATAACGTGGGTCCCTGGAGGCCACGAGAGAGGATTGCTCACAGAGATTCTCAGCCAAACAGGAGAGAGGGGCTGCTAGATAAGGGTGCAGACAGGGCTCCTCTTGCCCCGAGTAGAGCACCCACAGCAGTATAAAGCATGTGGAATGTCTGGCACAGTTGTAGGTGCAGAAGTCAAGAGCTGAAAAGCAATGCAGTAGAAGCAATAAAGGAAAATTGCCAGTGTGGATGACAGTGTCAAAAGCTGGTGCTGGCTGCCTGGGAGACATGACAGATGCACTTACTTTTGCCCAAAGTTGGCAGGCCAAGGAAAAATACTGTATTTGCCATAGATTTGCACATAAAACCTCTAGAAGTGAATTAGGTAAACAAATGACATCTGCTGTCTAAAATGGCCTATGAAGTAGCTGCTGGAATTCAGAAACAAAACAAGACTTGTGGGAGAGGGAAAATATTTTTTAGAAACTTAGAAACTGGATTTAATGGATTTCTTCTGATTCAAAAAACACCATAGATATTGAGCCCAACAAAAATAGAAACCCAAACGTTAACTGAAATACCAGAAAGTGTACATTAGGAAAAGTAATAATTAAATGAAGACACATTCTCTCATATGCTCTGCTTGTGGTATCACACAGTTAATATGTAGGATGTGTTAAAAACATCCACTCTTTCTAATTCAAAAAAACAGAGCAGAGCTGCTACAGATCTTTACTTGTTTCTAATCTTCATTTTGCTAGTAGCACTTAATTATTTAGACCATCAGCTAATTCAATCTTTTTGAGAAATATTATCATTTTTTTGTTGTTGCGCACTCATCATGCTGATTTTCCAGGAAAGAAGATCATGTCAGTGCGACTGTTAGGAAAATGTACAAATTCCTTGTACTATTACATCCCTCAGAAATATCAAAACAGAGCTGATTTGCTTTGCAAAAGATTCAGATTTAGCTGAGAATTGAAAACAGTTTGTTCCAACAGCACAGCCCTTTGAAAGCAGTAACTGCTGCAGAAATAAACTCAAATCTATAGACTGCACAACTTGTATTAAATCAAGTGTCCAGCAAACATTCACAAATGTGCTTCTGAATGTCTGTTGAGAGGGTTTTGTCAAGGCAATATTTTCAAGCAAAAGGATTTAAACCAATGCCCTACTTCACATCATCAGCTTTGATTTAGAACTGTAATTCCTGCACTGTAATTTCAAGGTGATTTCCTATTTTATCTGTTAGAAACCCTTCAAAAGCCCAGATTTGTTCAGCATAGAAAACTAATATGTACATGCTCTGCTGGTAATCAAAAACAACACTTTCAGTGTAATTTTGTGACAAGATCACAATTTGGGCACTTTTTTTATTAGGAAAGGGCACACCAGCTTGATGTATCAGTGTTATTTCAGTGATCATCAACTGACCACACCAAATTTGGAGGGAGCTCAGTGCAAGATTGCTCTCATGATGGCTGAAACCTAAACACACATTCACTGAGGTCTGTGTTTATTTTTTTTTCCCTGTAGCAGCTAGCTCTCTGAATTTAACGGGTTTTAAGTGGTCTGAAATTGTCACTGCACCAACTACTTCAACAGCATTTATTCCCTAGATCAGAGTAAATCTTTCTACCTCAAACCTTACCTAAGCTATATTCAACAATATTTCCTGCCTTTGTTTTACAACATTTCCCTGCAAAATAACACATCAATTCTATTCCTCCCACAACTGTTGTCTGTTCAGTTTATTCAATACTGTTATGAAATGTGAAAAGTACTTGAGAAAACACTAAACAAATACAAATATTTGTGTTCATCTCAATAGTCTGTACTTTTGTTGTTGTTGCTGTAAGACATAAACTAGCTGCATGAAGCTACTGTGTTCTTAGAATTCTCTTCCTGACATCTTTTTTGTTTTCTTGGTAAAAGTTGATCATTCAATGCAAGAGAGATATTTCTTATTCTTGTCACTATTTCTGTATGACAGCTTTTCTTCAGTACTTTCTGCTTCATCTGAGTAACCAGCCAAACTCACTTAAAACAGCCGCCAGCACTGAAATGTTCCATTTTAAACAAACCCTTTGTTTGAAGCCCTTCATTCAACATTTCAGTCCCTTTGGGAAATTTCAGATTCATGCCATTTTGGATTAGTTTCTTTCAATGATTACATGACAGGTCATAGCTGGATCAATCACAAAACTGTCCTGATAACTGCATTTTCACAACTTTCTGAATTTCTTTCTAACTCTCTGCTTTAGTACAGCAAGTGGGAAATTCATACAGCAATTATGACTAAATTCTGCTGAAATTCAAGCAAAATTCAAGCAGGAGTCTTTTTTTTTTTTTTTAATAAAAACCCTTCTTCTAGAAACCTACACTGGATTTTAATGAACAATATAGCTCATTATTTTCTGTATGACAACTGTGGCAAGCATATTATTTTCCTTTCAATAAATGCATGCACATGAAGCATAAGTGAATGTCTTCCTTGTGACAGGTTCACCATATAAAATATTTTTGCATTTGTTTTTTTAGCAGTTCACCATTTTCTTCACTTTTCATAGAAAATATTTCTGGCAGAACTTACTAACTATAAACACTTCTTATTAGTTATGGTGTAGAGATTGGTCTGTCAGGTTTGGAGGGCTGTGTGTCCTGCCCAGATCACCAGGGGGGAATTTTTAGACGCTGTGCTGTGGGGAACAGATCTCACTCCAGCCAGCCAGAGTCCCCAAATTCGTGCATCAAGAGGCCCTGACACAAAGGTTAAAAATGTGATCTTTGGCCTTAATATGACCTTTGGACATACAAGCTCTTTTAGGCTTAAGATGTTTTTCCTTTGGCCCCAAGATCCTGGAGCTGGAGATCAAGCTAACAACAGTATCTGTTAATCCACAGCAAAAGCTGGAAAATTAGTTACATGAGAGCAAATTGGTGTTTCAAATCTACCATGGATAATAACTGATCATGTTATTCAAGGGAAGAACCTCTCATGCCTAATTTTTATTGTTTATCATCTTTTAATAAGGCATTGGGAAACATGATAAGCGTAAGTAGCATCACAGCTATCCATGGTCAATATCTACGAAAAACACTACACTTCCAGGTTTAAAAGTATCCCTTTTCACCACAATTCACAAACCTAAAAACTCACCAACTCCAAAATGCCATCAGTAGAGAGCAACTACCTTCAGACTCCTAAAACTGAGAACATGTTTGCATCTAACAGCTCTCACATACACACAATTTCCTATGTTAATAAGTGAATGTAAATTTTACAAAAATTTTAAAAATACAACTTCCATACTGATCTTCAATTTTTGGGGTTTTTTCAAACTATTTGAACAGTTAGCAGCAAATAAATGCTGCTATTGGTTCTGATTTCTGAAAATATTTACAGTTTTTGGTAACAAGTCACCACTTTTGACTATGTAAAGTTACATCTGCCAGTTGGAGTATGACACCAACAAGCTGTGTGGTTTGCATTTAACAAAATAAACATTTATTTGTTCAACATGAAATATCACAAGATAATACAAATTCCACCACTGATCTTCTGTGTGTCCTTATAAACATTTCTTGTGGGAAATATATGAAATGGCCTTAATTTAGAAGTGGCTTTCTTCAACATGTCATTAATTCAAGCATGTCATTGCTACAGGTTTAACCTTTAGCTCTATAATCAATTACCTCATGCTTCAGTCCAAAATGATATTTTCATTCTAAGTGCAAAGTCTCCAGCAAACCTCCAGCCTGTGTTTTCACTCTCTCGCATGAAAAGGAAAAATCAGATCTGCAAAAGCACATTACAGCTGCAGTTATTACATTTCCAGTGAGGCTGTTACGAACCTGCGTGCACTCAGTGCTACATCCCGGGAATTAGACAGTCTGGGGCTTGCTGTTAGCAAACTGCAGGCCTCTCACATCTGATATATCCCTACATGTATCGCTATCTCGTTCACTGAAGTAGAATTTATGAAGTGCTCTCCAATTTTAAAGAATCTCGGTATCTGAATTTTAGAGAAACATATTGCAATTGGTGAAACTTTGGGGTTTCTTGAGAGATAAGCACAGCTGTAATTGTGCTTCTGCCAAAGTGTCTGAAAAGGAGGCAGTGATAACATGGTCCTGAACACATGCACCTATCTGTTGTCTCGTGTAAAACAATCACTCTGCTTTTTGTGGACAGGCATGGATGAAAAGACTTAGAGTGCTATTACATCTGAGTGCATTGGCTGAGATTACTGATCAGTACTGCAACTTACCCAATTTTACATGAGCCCATTACTTGCAAAAAACTCTCCTCCAGGGGTGGGTGTTTCCAAGCCTGGTCTCCACTCTAACATTAATTTGTTTGGAAAGCTGATGTGAAATATTGTTCAGTTATTCTTCAGAAACAAGGCTTTTGATGGGCTTCAGGAAAGAAAGAATAAAAATTTGAGTTGGCTTGCAATGTGAACATCATCCTTGCATGCTAGTGAAGTATCTGCTAAAACTTTAGGAGTTTTTAATGAATCCTGCCCTTTGCTGAGGAGATTTCAACGATGTGTTCCAGCTTGTTGTGGAAAACCCACGGGACAAAATGCAGGTGGTAAAAAAAACTCTCTAAACCACAAATGTCTTATCAAAATAAATTAAAAATTAAATCAGTCTTTCAAAAATGTTGATTAAAGCCTAAAGAGTGCACCCTAACACACATTACTAAGGTTTTGCTAAAACTGGAAGCTGGTGTTTGTGGATGGAGATAGCCCAGAATCCAGCCTGTAGTGCTTACAGCTGGGAGTAGCCACATCGATTTCCATTGCTCCACAGCAATCAATTGGGCTACTCCCAGCTCTCAGTGCTGCTCTTCACTGTAAGCACTTACAGGCTCAGTCCCTAGGAGTCTCTTAACCCTGTCTCAGCTGTGTCTCAGAACACACTAGCACAGTATGTTCTGTAATATTTCTGTGCCATTTTCTCACAAAGGTTCATCCAAGTAAACAGAAGCAGCAGCAATGTGTAAAACCCACACTCATGCTGTACCATCCACCTGAAGGGATTGTCATTCCCCTGAAAGACTAATTATGAGATGTCAACTTCAAACCAATTCTTAATCACAGAAATTATTTCGACTGAGCAACCATGACCGCTGTTATTCCAGCATACCAGACTACATTAGGAAAATGAGTGGTGCTTTGGAATTCATTTGTCTGTGCTGATCACAGCCTGGAACAAGTTACATCACATGGTTTTTCATGCAAGTACTGACAAGAAGACAGGATTTTCAAAACCTGAAAACCATCTGCCTTATGGACATGAAAATGAAACTGTAGCACACAGAAGGAATACATTTTTAGCCCTAACTGAAGGCTTCATGAGGGACAGATGCTTTCATGACTGCCTTACTGCCAGGTGCTGTTAAAGCTAAAGGTACTACTATTTGTACCTGCAATATCTACCACAAAGTCACCATGGACATGCCAGCTTGAGCTTACACACACACATTGATACCCTTTCATTTCCAACAAACACATCCTGTAATCAAGAGGTCACAGGAAAGCTCAGGATGAAAGAAACTGCAAAAGGTTCCTGTGGGCAGCAGGTCAAGGGAAATGATTCTCTGTCTTCCTAGTCCTGGAGTGCACAAGACAATTCAACAGGGCATGCTGGATAACAATTTTTTGCAATAATACAATTCAGGCTGGTCAAGTGCAGCCCACAAACAGTGAGAAAGCAGACCAAGACAGCCACCTCTGTACAGAGGTACTCATGTAAAACACACATTCCATTAAGCCTGTTGTCCTGTGGGCTCAAGCTGCTTCCAAGTGTATAAATCCTGAAGATGAAAATTCTCCATTGAGGTTTTCATTGCTCTTAGTGAAATCCACCACCTCCCAGGAGGGAGCCATGGCAAAGTCCATACCTGAGTCAATACCTTGGAGAAGAGGAACATGCCTACCTGGCTGCATTTGGTTCTGTATTTAAGGTGCTTGGCAGTTTCCCACCTGACCTGAAACACCAGTGTGGCACAGGCACATTCTGTGTGCTCTAGCTGTGGTTACAGGGTCAGGTCTTGGGAACAGACACCAGCTCTGGCTAGCTTGGAGCTCTCTGCACCATGTGCTATGGAGATGTACATTATACTCTGAAGCTTTTATATTAGCTGTGGAAATCAGGAGAAGACTGAATCCTAACAGATTCTTCATACAAAATGGCAGACCACACCAACCAGAACTATTTTTCTGGTTTAGGTAACACTGCACAAACTGGTGAAAAAGCTGACTGTGGCTATAGCAAACAGGACAAACTTCAGGTCAAAAACTATTTTCATTGATGTCCCTGTCAATGTATTAACAATCACACCTCTGAAATTATAATGAAAGGACAGAGGAAAAACTCCTCTGTGATTATTTGAGCTGGCCCCACTTCAGGACACGTGCCTTAATTTCCCATCTTTTATCACTAGCTAGAGCAATTTCAATGCAGGTTATTTCATCTTATCCCAACCTTGAACTGCTTTTTTTCTGACTGTTCAGGCTCAAGATCTTCCCCTCATTCGGGATCTTACAAATTGTTTTACATAATGCAATTACTCAAGGATTGCTAAAACATAAAATTGTAATTTGCCTTTGAGAGTTCTAGAATGAAGTAGTACACAACTTATAGCTAGAGCATGGGAAAATGTATTCCTCTTTTCCCTTACTTAAACCTAAGCATCAGACACTTCATTGTGGGGAACTTAACATTCCCTGCTACACACAAATCAATGAATAGACACAGGGTCTAGCAGATGAATCAAAATAAGAACCTTCCTCATGACTCAGTCAGAAAGAGCTGTGATAAACTTGTCTAGTGTGGGTCATTT
Organism: Motacilla alba alba; assembly: GCF_015832195.1. Classification (NCBI taxonomy): domain Eukaryota; kingdom Metazoa; phylum Chordata; class Aves; order Passeriformes; family Motacillidae; genus Motacilla; species Motacilla alba. The sequence continues at coordinate 22,967,677 of NC_052023.1, forward strand.
CTTGTAATTTCTACATCCACACACTGTCAGGATAGATTGAGAGCTCTGGTTTAGTCAAGGGAGCAAGGAAAAGATAAATGAGAGAACTGTGCAGATGAAATGTAGTGGCACAGAACACGGGCAGAGATGGCATGTACACGGAACGATATATTCAAAGAAACTGCCAGAGTTATGCAGCTAAACAAGTTCCAATGGATATAAGCAAAATGTTTTACTGTGTGACTTTTATGTCGTACTCCTTCCATTTATAGTCAAAATAAGCTTACTGCTATTCCTAGCCCGCAGACAAGAGTAAATCAAGCTGTCTCCCAGATTTAAATCAGCAACTTGCACACCACCGTAGCATTTGCATCATTTCCACCATTCCAAATTAAAGCAGCCATTCCATGCTCTTTTATGATTTCTCATTCAAACCATACCTGGTTAAGCAAAAGCTATTTATAGCTCACATTTTTCCATAAATAATATTTTTAACAGGAAAAAAACGCCACATTTCATGGAACCCCATCAAACATCTATCTAATCTAATGGTTGTAATGCAAAATAACTCTTCTTCATTAATAAAAGTGAAAGGAAAAACAGTGATGGCAGACTATATTTGTATACATATATATAGAATAATATAGATATAAAAATGGAATAACATATATTTGCACTACATTTGCATACATGTGTAGACATACATACTATTTAGGTATGTTTATACCAAAGACCAGAAAATGGTGACAGAATAAAAAATATGTATTGCAATAAATACAGCATGGTTGAAGATAAAAGAACCTTCTGGTTTCTATATTGTCTAATTTAAATAGTCTCTTTTTGTGGGAGAAAGCAGTTTCTCTCCCTTCTTGCCATATGCAAAATTTAAAAAACATTTTTCTCTAGCTAGCCACTGTGATGACTAGAAGGCTGCTGCCTAGCTAGTTGCTACAAAAGGTACATTAATTTCTGAGAGAATATTAAATGTGATTGTCTTAAAATTTCAGCTATCAAATCTGTCAGGAAAAATAGAGCAGAAAGAACAAACAGGCTTCTGTGCAGAGGTTTGTGTCCAAGCAATGACTTTTCTGCATCCAGTTCCATGGTCATGATTGACACAGAGCACACTCTGCTTGTTTCCTCCATCCCTATTACAAGAATTTTCACATTTTTAAAGCTACCCTAAGAACTGATAATACTCAATATCCAGGCTGACTTTCTGGATATTTCTCTTTCAAACATAGACCAGTCCATTCTAATTAAAAAATTATTTCTATTGCATCAAGCAGGGATAATATTTATAATTTTTCAAATTGTAATTACATTCTCATGGAGTACAATTATATAGAGAGGTTGTGGAGATATTTGAAAGCTGTCTAAGCACCATCTTGTATGATCCACTCCAGGGGATCCTGTTTGGAGCAGGGAGTTGGACTGCACTGCCTCCAGTGGTCCCTTCCAACTTTAACCATTCTGTGATACTATAGGCCACCTACATTACAAATATTTTCTTGTTGTGATGAAGTTTCATCATTTTCTTACTGTTTTCAGTGCAACTAACATTCACTAAACAGCCATTAAAAAAATGAATGGTATTACCAAAGAAAAGTTGGACAAAAACCCAAAAATGTTACCACCTGCTCTACAGTAATTAAAGCTTGGTATTATCCCTAGTGATATATACAAAATCTTCACAGAACATATAAAAACACTGGCAGGAAAATTAGCATCAACTGACTTCAAATGGACATCAAACACACATAAATCTAAATTGGCTCCATAAGGCAGAGGTTCAAATAAATTGTAGTTAGAGGCAAGATGTAGCTTTTTTCAAAATGGAAAGAAATATTGCTGTATGCTCCATGTTACAGGATAACCAGATGGTCACTTGATAGATGCCTTTACTAGAGGAACCACACTGTCCCTTTCATATGATGAAAAGAGAATGAGTGTTTCTTTTGGATTCCAATCAATTTTAATTCATTTTTACAGGACAATACATACTACTAATGATTACTCAATTAACCTCAGAGCTCTACAGTAACCAGCGAATCTCTAAGAAACTTAATGACATAAATGCATTCTGAACCAAATAACACAGATCAAACTGCATTCAAATAAAATGAAATTAATAGCAGCAAATCCCCAAAGCTATCTTCCCAGCTTCTTTTAACAATAATTAGCAAAGAAACTGGAAGCATGAAGAGTATTATTTCATGCTGCTGTCTCCCTAGCAACAAAGAATGCAACAGTTAAAGAACGGAACTTTCCCCAGTGTGTAAGGATGTACATAATGAAGATTTAAGATGTTTCTACCTGTATGTAAACTATGAACCTAAAGGAAGTAAAAACCAATTACATTAGCAAACTGTCTGCTGGGAAGATTGACAGTAGGTGTAGAACACAAAAGATCACAAGAGAAAGTAACCTCAGGAGAAGGCTGGAGTGACAGATATGCAGTGTCAATAACAAATTAGATAAACAGCTGAGATAACCTGAGAGAACTGAAGCCTCTCCAATCAGGGCACATGGTCCTCTGAGCTGGTTGTTAGGATAGAAAGCAGTATCAACAGAAACTTTCTGGTTTTCCATTGCTTAGCAAAACGTGCTTAGGGACAGTGGGAAAAATCAAGTAGCACAGAATACATTGTAAAGAAAATACATTTTAAGGCAATATATGGGTTTCTTCCATCCACTAACACATGGCAGCTTCTAAAAAACTTACCCATCAGGCTGTCATGCACTATATGAGTTCTATGGCAAACTTTTAAATTGATAATTAAACGGTAAAACAGTTGCTTAACCAATATTACTTCCCCCATGCTTACTCTTCAAAACTTGCTCTAATGGTAAGAGTCACAAGGCAAAGGATGCTAAATTTCAAATTATCCATAGAGAATTTCACATTAGAGAAGCAACTGCAAAGCAGCCAAATGTGTTGTGCCCAACCCATTTACCAACTGGAGTACAAAACATGTTCTTGTCTGGAATTCCTGCATTATGTGAGGCAGTACAAAATTTACATGTCTGTCTTAATGGCACAATTCAAATCAATATGACTAAACCAGTAAATACCAGCCATGAAAAATCCTATTGGAGTGTTTTAAAGCAATTCACTGGGCATGATATAAAGGGTTTATTTCCATGTAGAATGTAGCTGAGACCGCATGAAAGCAAGTGAGAACAGGCACAGTCATAGGAAGTTAAAAAAGTACTCCAAGGAGCTCAACTCAGGTGAGAGAACTGAGGAAGCCAACAAATATGCTTTTGGAGTACAGGACTTAGGAAAAAGCTCCATGGACTTGAAAAGAGGGCTGTGGTTCATCCATTATATGGGCAAGGGACTACAGATTCTATTGGGATTAGATGCTGGAGATGTACAACTTCACACTCAGGCTGAAATCAGAGAGGGGAATGTGTTCTCAAAAGATGATAATATTTGCCAAAACATCTTCAAATACAGTGGTTATGGAGAGATCATAAAAAGTGAGAAGACACATGTACCTTACAAAGTTTCTCCCCCTACTTATTCCTATCACCATTAGGACTTTGGAACTTAAACAGATTCACAGAAACAACTTAGCTATTTTTCCAGTTGATGAGAGCTTAAATTTCATTCTTCATCAAACATTTCTTGATTCAGATATGAATCATGATCAGCACTCTGTAAAGAGCATGCTCTTTTTCCTCTTCCCCAATATTCATGTGACAACTGTCCAGAAGGTATCTTTAATCAGCTGCACAGCACTACTCCAGTAAGTGCACCATTCAAATATATTTCATAAAAAGACAACACTTAAACATTAAAATGTTCTTACGTCACAAGGAGTTTTCACAATGACATTCTTCAGAGCAATATTGTCTAGAGGATTAGGAAAATTAAACACTACACAGAAAATTACTTACCTTTTGAAGCCTTCCAGACAGAGCAGACACCTCTGCAATTTCTTCCTTCTATTTCAGCAGTTATCAGATATCTATTTGTCTTGGATAAAAAAAAAAAGTATTCTCTTAAAAACCTACATATCTAGTAATAAACTTAAACGCCTTTTCAAGTTTTAAAATAAGTTGCTCTCTGAGTTACGGAGCAGCATTCAATAAAAACAAGTATATCTTCCCATATTCGCAAATATTGGTAAAATTCTCTTTTTAAGCTCCTCCAGTAGTACCACAATAATTATATCATATCTGGAGTTCAAAAAAGCTACTAAATATTCACATTTTCTTCAGTTCTGGCAATCCATATCCAATCACCTGTTGGCTGTCCCATGCCATGTGACTGATCTGTACCATCCATAATGGGAAAGAGTTGTACAACCGCTGATAACTGTGGCTGTACAATTGGACAGGTACCTGTCACAGCAGATATGAGACAGCCACAGTACACAGAGTATCATACAATATCAGAATGCTTCAACCCATACACAGTAACACCACACCTCTTCAGAAGGCTGCAAGCAGCCACCCTTCTTGTTCTTTAGCCCAACCTTTCATCCCTCGTGTCCATGCACTGCAGCTGTGTGCCCTCTGCTCCCTTTGGTGGTTGCTCAGTGCCCCTGGGCACTCCATGGCTCATTGCTGTCAGTGCTGCTCACCTGCCCTGCACAGCTGTGCCCACTGGGGGTGAGGCTGGGCCCAGCCCCACTCCCAAATACCACCAGCTGTGTACCTACAGATGCCCCATCTCCTATTCCAGCCGGGGTGCAGCTCAGCTTTCCCACTCTCCTCTCTCAATACTTTCCATCAGAGGACTGTAGCAGTGAAGTTGTCATTCCATGGTATTCCTATCATTTGGTTTGGAAGGGACCTTATAGCTCATCTCATTCCACCCCCTGCCATAGGCAGGGAACCTTCCACTCTCCCATCTTGTTTAGAGCCTCATCTAGACTGGCCTTGAACACTTCCAGGGCTGGAGCATCCACAGCCTCTCTGGACAATCTTTCCCATTGCCTCACAGCCCAGTAAACATCCCTCTCTAAGCAGCTTTTAAACATCTCAGACTGGCACTATCTCACTGGGACACAGAGTGGCAGATTCAAGGCTCTGAAAAAAATCTATATTTTTCTGCAGTACTTCATGAATTTTCTAATTTGTTAGCAATCATGAAGACAAAGGATATTTTTAATGTGTCACTTGACTATAGGAAATCACAGCAACAGCTGGGAGGAGTGATAAGTGGATGGAATTCAAGAGGACTTTTTTTCCCTTACCATTTTCTCTGTACTAAGCTCCTACCTACTACTCCACAGTGCTTGCATTCGAAGATTGCTTGTTAAAGAAGATGAATCTTTTTTTAAAACTATAGACTTTAACCTTTTTACAGCAGAACAACCTACAGGTTTTGTGCTAACATATTTAAATTCTATCTTTAAAATTTTAGGTAAAAAGTGATAAAAGCTGTTCTTACCCCTTCCATATGCAAAGCTATGAGACTCAGCATGTCTCCCATTCTACTTCAAAGATGATTTTGAAGTTGTCACCATGCAAAATTATCACTCTATTACTTAACCTGGTGCCATAGAAATAGACATTTAAGACTAACTTTGAATTTCACACTAACTTGATTAAAAACCTTATTTCAGGATCAGAATCCCAGCCATGAGTATCCACACTACACCTGTCGAGCAAGTGAGAAAGGGAGCCTGTGCCATAATACAACCCCCTCCAGCCTAGACAGCCAAACATCATAAAAGTACTTTCATAATTAAAAAAACTCCCTGAAGCCTGCTCTAAATTACAGAGAGAAGGCAGAGGAGCTGTTGTGTGAGGTAAAGCTCGCCCCTTCCACACTTTATCCAATTCTGCAGTGTTACACAGACAGACTAAGGTGTCAAACTGTACACAAAGGACCTGGCCACTCACACCAAGCTGTGTTCCAGCTCTGCAATAGCCATGCTTTGGGGACAGTGAGAAGTATCCTGTTATCATAAATGCATACATGTAACAGGAATTTTATGCTATCATCTCTTTCTTACAAAAGTTTCATACCTATTCGGTGTTTTCTGGTGAGCAGCTCCTCTAAGCACATCCTTTCTCTCTCCCCAGGTAACCAACTGACTCCAGGTCCCTTCCTGCTTCAGGGCGTGTCCTCTTGACGAGCCAACCCACTCTTTTATAGCTCCTGTTGTTCTTACTAGTTACAGCTGTGGCTTGTTGAAGTTAGGCCTTCTCCTCATTTTGATAATTAGCCCAGCTGCAACTCCTTAGGGGTAAGATTACTTTATAGACCATCTCCATTCTATCCCCCCACAGTATCCTAAACCTTCAGCCTTGGGGTGCAGCTAGAGAGTATTTGACTGAAACTATGCTGCACAGCACACCTGATCCAGTCCTTTTGCATCACTTATATCAGGGAGAGACACAGCTGGAAAAAACCTTTCTCCAAAGTCCATAGGCTGAGCACCAGCTCCACTGGAACACGTGCATTGCTAAGGTGAAACCCCCTGCCTTTTATAGCCCCCCCAGAGCCTGTGGCCCATCAAAGCAAAACAGCTGCCTTTTTGTAGGGCATGAATTAAACAGAGCAGCTAACCCATGTTAACAAATGAGAGCAGAGAGGATTAATTTACTTCTTTAGTCAGTGTTGCAAACATTTACTGAAAACTACCCTTTTTAGTCAGGTCATCCTACTGTATTATTTCCCAGTGCTGTCTTAAAAGGTTCGACACAGCAGTTCCTTGCATGACCCAAAGGAATGCAACGAGACCTGACTTCACTGAAAATAGAAGGCAAGAGTCCTTGTTCTTCTGTGAGATTCCCTAAAGAGAAAAGTGAAGAAATCTGCTCTGTACATGATTTGTTAATCTAGAGTTCAAAATGGACATTTTCTGATTAGATGCAGGTAAGCTGTTGGTTTGTAGTTAACAATGGCACTACTGGGAGGTAACATCATAAATTCATCAATGTAGCAACTTCTTGAAGAACAGCACTTTTCCAGAACTCTCTGGTTTTTGAAACACATGGGGAGCTTTAAAAAATATATTGTGAAGGTAGGGAATTAATTTTTTGTAGGAGCTGTTGCTGACATTGGAATACCATTACTGGTAATGGGAGATGGATCTGTGCGGGTATATTCACAGCTGCAACACATGCAGGCTTAAATACATCATGAGGAAAAAAATTAAGAACCTTAGGATTTTAGTATAATAGCATTCCTTGTGATCTGCTGGTGCACACAGGTGGAAGTGGTTCTGCTAAAACACTGTCACCAATTCAGAGGGGGCAGGGAAGGGTTTGAATAAGTGGGCAACAAGGAGAGCAAGCCAAAGCCAACCCAGAGAACAATAGTGCCATTTTGAATAGACCTGAACGTTTTGAGTCAGTTAAAAAATTCTGGGCTAAGACAATGTGAAATTAAATATTCCTTTATCAGCTTGACAATGAACAAAATTAATCTTGGAAACAACAAAACAATGTTTTTAAAGATTTTTACCAAATTTTGCTCAATCTGCCATTCTGAGCATGTCTTTTGGCTCTAGGTCTCTTTCATATGTATGCTGAGGGACCCAGATTTTGTCTGTCAACAAATGTGAAATAAAGTTTTCTTGTGGGTCTTCATAACCCTTGATAGTTTTAGCTCAAGGTAGGCTTTGACTTTGGTGACTCCATCTCTGTCTACTCAGGGAACATGTCCAAGCTCTTCCAAGAAGCCCGTCGCTGCTCCTCCTCCCGTGCCCCTTTTTTTCACATTGGAGCTGATTCAGGAATGCCGTGTTTGTTCATCAGCCTCCTGCACATTGTAATGGGTCAGTCCTGCCCTCCAAGGAAACTGTTCTTGATTAGTCAACACTCCTGGACTCCCTCAAGTCCTGCAGTCCTGCTCACACTGAGACCCTGCTGAGATCCCCAAATAAGACCAAAATTTTTCCTCCTGAAAGCCAGCTTTATAATTCAGCCGGGTGTCTTGCAGTGCCATTGCCTGACTAACATCCTGTCACAGATCAGTTTCTTAAAAGTGCATTTCTACTAAAGAGACCTGGCTAATGTGAGCTGTTAGATTGCGGAGAGAAAGAAATATGGAAGGAAAAAACCTATTCCTTTTCCATTTGCCTTTTCCTCTCTAAGAAGCTCAGACGTAATTCAATCTAAAAGTGTCATATATATGGCTTTTAAATCTCTCATATTTCTTCCCAGTACTACAAAACCTTGCAAAGCAATAGAAAAGGCTTAGGAAAAAAATGTCTTCAAAATCAATTCAAGTCGTGGATGCTACAGAAGAGTTAAATTTTCCCACTAAGTCTGTTAAAGAGAGGTGTCTATCAGTGAGTAAATAGCAATTCTGCTTTGTACTACTAATGAGATTCCTTGTTGAAGATCAGGTTTCTTATGGAAGTTGCTGGGTTTTGTTTAACATCTTAGTGCAAGAGTTTAATAATATCAGGGCTTGGTATTATAACTATCACACGAATAATTAAAACCCCTAAATTACTAGTGCAGGGGAAAAAAAGGACATTTTGGAACAGATTTAATTATCCATAGCTGAAAAGAGGGTGATGTTTGCTTCAGAGTAACACCGGCTCTAGTTTTATGATAAGTCTCCATAAAATATGAATTGACATGTGCAGGGAAGGGAGATCAGAGTGCATTACAAATGCCACCCAAGAGGAACTATATCTTAAAATTTCATTTCTAAGTTAAAAAAAAAACCTCATCCTGGGATTATAGAAGGCTACAAGGCAAACAAAATCTTATTATGCATTTACTCAGAAATAGGATGATGATTGTAACTAAACCACTCATTGCCCCTATTTTTTTTTTTTCTACATGTAGAAACATACGATATTTGTCTGCTTCATGTGTCACTTAAAAAACCCCAGCTCCAAACATATGAAAACTTACTATTTATTCCTCTTAGTCCTTTCAAGGAAAGATTAGGATTAAGATTAGATGTCATTGAGATTTACACATTTATAAAAAAAAAAAAAAAAAGAAAAGCCAAATCTTTCAAATCTGTTTCATTGATCTAGAAGTGAAAATCTAAATTCACAATAGTAGAAAAAAGAGTTGTAAGGTAAACCATGGAGCCTGCAGGGCTCGGAGTCAGAGCAGCACTCTGGGTCACAGCTAGTTACTTTGCTTTCTGAAACAGAAGGAGTCGCTGCTGCTCCTGTCCCCTCGGAGCTGTGCTGCCCGTGCTTGACTCAAGAGCTGCTCCTCCCTGTGTGTGGAATAGAGGCACTGGAGGCTGATACCCCCCCTTCATCTCTGGGACCCCACAGGAGCCAGATTTTGAATTTCGGAGAAGTCCAAAGGCACAAATATTAACAGAGAGAGTACATCTTTAGATATGAAAGTGCACATGCACAGTCAAAGTTGAATTTTGTGGAGATAGATAGAGGAAGGTTGGTCCAATTTTCACACTACAGAGGTTCAGATTTTGTGCTGAAATACAAGTCAGGAATAAACAGCTTACACCACTTCCTGAATAGGATTCCACAAAGCACAGGTGGAATTTTTTTTCTGAAATACCTAAACTCCTGATTGCTGCATTGTGGTCCAGAAAATGCTGGGGATTCCTGAGGCTGTGGTAAGAGGCTTTGTGACTTGCCTTTGCAATAGATTTGCTGTTACTCAAGTGTGATTCATCCTGAGAAGCTGGTAAATATTGTCCCAAGCATGAAGTGGTTACACACAGATGGAGTAAGAGATTAACTGTAGCAGTGTAAACTTAAACTTAGCTGTTAGAAAAATGCAACTGCTTAATATTAAAATAAATAAGTAGCTTTTTTACTCCCTCTCCTTAAAGAGCATTAAGCATTTTCAGCTTCTAAATTTCCAGACTTCAACAAAGAAATATTTCCCCCCTTCAGCCACTAAATTTCCTTAATGTTACTTCACAATGCTGCTTTTAGATTAAGTTTATCAACTGCACCTAAAGTAATTATTCCAAATACATTTTAGCTCACATGCAGCCCTAAGAGGTAAATATGGAAGATTAATACTTGCTGGAGCAATCTTCTTTCTAGTAAAAACCCAAACCCACAGTTCCTTTAATTGAAAGTATCCCAACACTGATTTGCTTAAGGAGTTGAGAGAATGCCACAGGCTTCCCCATTCACAGAAACTCTCCTGTACATGAATGGAACTGTTGGGATCAGGAAGCATTTTTACTGGCCTTAGAGAAAATCAAGTTATATTAGAAACAGGGTCCCTAGGATACCAAAACAGCAAAAAGAGGGATTTTACACTTGCTGACAGCATGTTTGGATTTTGGAGAGAAAGCTAGAAAGGTCAATGGATCATAAAAGCTAATTATAACATAAACTATTGGGCCCTGATATTTTTCAGTTTGCAGTAGCTTGTGCTGGTAAAGAAATGCTTTGAAAAGTCCCAGGATATTTTCCTTCTCATATCTGTGCTTGCACAATAAGTCTTCTCATAGGTTTTTTTGAGAATAGTCTTTTAAAACAGTCATCCAAATTTAGCACAGGAAAGAAGTAACCTCTTGCAGAGCTAGGCAGCCACAAGACTGAGTATATTTAACACTCAAGCATTTTACAGACTGCTTTCTCATCTTCTGATCTCCAGAAAGTTCCTTTTCTCATCCAGTAAGAGACGTGTGACAATATCTAAAAATAAGATACCTTAGACAAGACTACTTGGGGAACAAAGTAAGAGCAACCTCATTTTCATTATGTTCGTTTACTCAATTCATATTACCACAGTTATAATACTCACTTATTTTAACCTAAGTCATCTAATTGGCTACTAATATCCTCTAATTCAATGTAGTTTCTTTAATGATCTCAAACTTAAATTAGCTTGGCATAAATCAAGAACTAGGTGTTTTCCTACTACACATTACCAAGTCATATTTTTTCTGATGAGGACTTACTGGCAAAGGGAGGATGGATGGAGAAAAACCTTCTGCTTCTAGCAAACGTGTAATTTCATATTCCTCACAAAAAATATAAATATTTAAATGAATCTATTTTTATTCGGTCTCTTTCAGGCTCCACACAGGCCATAATCCATCTTGTGGGTGGCTGAGTGAGAAAGAAACATTTATGCCTTCCTGTTGCAATTAATTAATAGCATAAATGTTTAAAAAGAGATTTTCCCGTTTTATAGCACGCAGTAACTGAATGCTGCAACCAAACAATATTTGCACAGATCTCTGGGTGTGATGGGCAAGCAGAGGCTGACTTTGTGAGCTACCATTGCAGGTGGGGGTTTAGGTTGGCCCTCATTCCCTGAGAACACACCTCCACTGCTCTTGGGGGCTCATCCCTTGCCCTTTTTGCCGCAACACATATTTGTTCCATTCGTAACCAAACAATCCACCCTTAAAAAATAACAACCCTGGGGGGGCTCCAGCTATCAACCAGAAACAAGTTTCGTGTTGTTACCTGGACAACAAATCATGTAAGACTCTGCCTTTCTTCCTATACAGACACTTTAGAAATATACAGCCTTGAAGCTTTTCATTTCATTTTATCTGACAAGGAGAGAGGTTTCCTTAGGAGACAAATAAAAGCTGTGTATTACTCAGTGAAACTCTGGGCCACAGGGCAATGTCCATCAGGGCAGTGTCCTGGGGCTGCCCCAGGGCAGGGGGGCCTCCCCAGTGGGGGCAGGACATCCCCAGGAGCAGCAGCTCCGGCACAGCTCACAGCCAAGGCTGCCCAGCATCAGGTGCAGGGGGGAGCAGCACTTGGGAAGAGGAGGAGCCCTCACACCCGAGTTTGACTGGAGCTGCACTCCGGGGCAGCACCTGGGGCCATCTCTGCCCTCGGGGCTGAACCCTTCCCATGGCCAAGAAAGAGCTCAAAGTGTCAGAGGAGGGGGTTGCATTTATCCTACTGCAGAATATCAATAAACTTATAAAAATCCTATTTGGAAATAAAATAAAGGGAAGAATTATTGCATGGTGGAAGAGCCACTGAATGACAGTTATCTGTTCTCCATCAAGAGAGGTGAAACTTGTTAATTTGTCTTATTTTAATCAGGATCAAGTACATCTGACAAACTGTTTCAAATCATTGCTACTCAGGGGGTTGATGACAGTCTCCAAGATACATCTGTTCTGCAGTAAGCTTCCAAAAAATTTAAAATAGATCCTCCTTCATTTTCTTAAGAATGAGTTCCTCTATCAAGATAGAGATAAAAATACAGATCTATGCAAAAATGACCCTATCATTTCTTTATTTGATCCTCAGTTTGTCCAAGGGTAATATTCTGCATGGACAATCACCCTGCAAAGAGCAGATTATGCCTGGCCCTCTCCATGGGTTAAGATGCAGTATGTAAAATCAAAGATGTGTAAACAGAATTAGAAAAATCATCATGATACCAAAATATAAAATTCCAGATCCTTTCCAAACTACACAGATATAAATCTTGCAACTTCCTGTGGACCAGCCTGAGCAGCCTGATAGACATATCCTTCTGCTTTTATTGAAACATCTTCTCTTTCTTTTTACCACCTCCCTTGATCTTCATTCTTTCTGTCTGTTCTGAAGTCTCAGCTTAACTTGACTAAATTTGCAGTCATTTTCTCTTACCCTTTTGTCACTTCTCCTATTTTCTGGTATAATTCAACATATGCCCAACTTCAATGCATGAAAATGTCTGCACATTTCCTCAGAGTCCTGGCTTCTGAAACAGGCTGAAATGAGAGGCAGGAGGCTTTGTGCCTCAGCTGTGTGTGAAGCTGAGAAGGGCTGCTGTTATAACTCACATGGAATTAAGGAAACAAACCATAGAATATTTCCTGCAAAGGATTTCCTTGTGTTTAATGTATTTATGGTCAGGATTAGAACCCAGGAGACGTGGCCTTTCTTGGGTTATGAGACTACCTGTCTCAAAACAGGATTTCTTCTGGTACTCCCTCCAGTCTCTCACTTTTCTGACACCACATTTTTCACTCTGAATTTACAGAAGTTATTACTATGGGGTGGCTGACAGAGCAGTTTTAAAATAAATAATGGGGTTTTTTTAATTACTGTAGGTTTTAAATTGACTGATAAATTACCTCAGAGTAATAAGAATCTTTGGTCAAAGCAAAGAATTGGATCCTAGAAAGTGGCTAAATTTTTCTGTGCATTTAGGGGTTTTCCAGGGCATTTTAAAATAGTCTGTCGCTCTTCCTATTACAGAATTACTTCTTTTCTGCTGTCTTTAGTTGCTTTTCAGTTTCTTTTTTATTAGGTAAGCTCTTCAAGGCAATGACAGTTCATGCAATGTCTAGTACAAAAGGCTGCTGATTTCCCTCCTGGCTTCTGAGGTACTTCGTAATACAAATAATGATGCTAATCATATTGGGTGAGTCTCTGGAAATGGGGCATTTTAGAAGTCTGATATAAATGAAATGAGGGGAAAAAACCCCAGCTTCATAAATATGTTCATCTTAAATAAAAAGGTATTCACTTTTATTCCTTTTTAGGTGCCCCTTTTAGTTGGCACTGACTGGCAAATGAATGGGTTTCTTTTAAAGGAAGTCATCACATCACAGAGTTCTTTGTAACTCTCTAGACAGACTAGAGGATTTTTGCCTTCTTTTTTCCTTTTCCTTAAAATGTTATAAATACTTCCTTTCCATTTTGCTCTCCCACTGCTTTAGACATTGAGATAGTTATATCACATAGATAAATTAAAATGACTGGTGTGAGGTTATAGATATACACAAGAACAAAAGGACTGATGGCTGAAAAGAGAAATGTTTTAAATTATTCAGAGACATTCTTTTTCTTAGCTTGGGATTTTGGGAGCAATTGTAAAAAACAGTGAATGAATATGAACACTGCATGAGCAATCTGACACTGTCAGACCCAGCACTAGTGCCATGTGCATTTCTCTCTTTTGATCACTCAGTTCAAAACTTGTTCAGTTCTTTTTAAATGGTTTACCTCTTTCTATTTAAATGCAGAACTTAAAGACTGTCCTCTAATTCCTCTTCAGAAATTCTTGCAGCTGTACTTTAGAGTACCTATGTGGTACATACCCAGGAGAATCAATTTTTCAAAACTTTTCTTTAACCTTGATAGTATCATAAGGGAGAATCTAAGATCTTCAAAGTGCTGAAAAACCCAGGAGTAAATCCAAAGGTTTTCAGTTCCTCCCTTCTACCTCTTGAATTAAAGACAGTCAAGCTATTTTTTCCTTAGATGTACTATCAAAGCAATACAGCAATCAAAAAGATACCCAAAAAAGTTAATAATGCCCTTAAAGATGTCATGTCAGCCAGAATCCTTGAGATTTTGAACATGTAAAAAAAGTTTATGAATAAAGATATGTGGAGTGTGTGCTTACTCAGGTAGATTTAGATCACCCAGGGTGTAAATCAGCTAATTTGTGTAAGCAGCACAGCTGATGATCTCTAATTCTTGCTATGTGCTCACTTACACAAGAACACTGTGCTTACTCCTTCTCCTTTTTTTTGTTGGAAGCAGAAAAACTTTTTTTTCGTTCTGTCACCATATTTTTTACCATAAATTGTGGGACCTGCACAACTGGAAAATGCCTTTTTTTGTACCTGACTGGAACTGTGCACAGCCCCTGGATAACAAGAGCAACATGTGAAGCTGGCAGAAATGAGCAAATTAGAATTGAATGCACTTCAGAGGATATTTTCCAGAGTTTTAATCTTGCTGAGGCACTTAATTCTCCCTAGTTTTGTGAATCAGCTGCTCATAAATTGTTCTAAATTATTTTGAACAGAATGACAGAACGACAGCTGTCTAAAAAAAGCAGAATATTAAGATATAGTTCCTGCCAGCCATACAAAAAATGTCATTTTCTATGTTACAAAAAAACACCCCAAAAAACTGTTACTAGTAGGTTACAGAGTGCGTAGGGGGCAAACAATGAAAAATGAAAGAAAAAAGGTTATATATATGACTGTGTATAACTATACATACATGAAAACAAAAAGAAAGCAATAAAATTCTACTTATTTTTACTGATGTTGCCAAGGTCATGCCAGCTTAGAGGAGATGGCTTGATTGATATTCCAGGTGTTTTTCCTTGGAGGCTGAAGGTTTCAGCTTAATTCCCTACATTGCTACAGCTTAATAATGGGGGACAGCAGGGAAGTTTTCTATGTCTTTCCATGATTTCTATAACATTGAGAGCAGAAAGGGTTGGTTTTTCTTTTTAAATCAGCACACAAGCTGACAAAGAATATGATGAAATTTCTTTTACTATCCAACTGTTTAATAAGTTAAATTAATTATTTTGGTGAAAATTTTTCCTTTTTTTTTTCAGTGTTGTATTGATACTGTTGGGCTTGACTCTCTTTACGCTCTTTAGTTTTTTGACATGAAAGTTTGTAAGTCAGACAGCTCCTAATATCAATTTTCTACCCAGTTTGCACAAACAGATTTATCCACTTAAGTTGCAAATAGGCACAAAGTCAGTCCTTCAGTGACCCTTGAGATGCCTTCACAATTATACACTGATCTACATTCAGGAATTTTGAATTCTTGTGTGTTTCTCCTCTGCCTTGCAGTTTCCTCTCTCCTGTCACTGTAATTGTGCTGTGAAGAAGAGCAGTGTAGTGACCCCAGCCTAGGAAAAGCTCTGTCAGCACTGGAGCCTGGGTTAGAATCCCCAGGGGAGCTTCCCTCCATTGCCAGAGTGCTCCTCTAAAGTTTCCGAGATGGGAGCGAAATGCAAAGGATCTCATGCGTGTGTAACAAACAGCCTCAAGACTGCATGTTAGAAAGGATATTCTATGGAGAGAAGCAGCAGCCACAAATAAATTGTTGCCCCCTGTCTTTCCCTTGTCACACAAGAACCATACAGTTGCCTGGTTTTCCCATTATCAGTCCCCGGTAGTCATCACTAACAGGAACCTTCTATTCATCTTATTTAATGTGACTTTGGATCCAGTGCTCAGTGAAAACAAAGAAAAGAATTATCTATACTTCCATGGGTTTGGCTAAGACCCTCTCAGCTGGAAAATAAGATATATCTCATAACACAGGAAGTACCAGAAGCTTATCCTGCAGCAATACTCTGCCTGTATTTGTTGAACTGGTTTCTTTTGGGCTCTGGTTTAACTCTGATGCTATTATTCTGTTCCCTCTGGCAAAAAAACGAGAACCAAATGCCACTACAATGAATGAATGAAAACACTGCTGGCTAAACTAACTATCATTTTATACCATTTCTCATTGATAAATCAGTGTAATTACCTTTATTTTCCAGGGCAAAAAGACAAAGTGAAGATATGTGATTTATCCAAAAGGCTTACAGCAAAGGTAAAGAATTCCAGAGTCTAAACCTAGGGCTTGATGGACTGTTTCCATCATTAGGGATAATCTGTCAAACATGTGAGCCAATATTCTGTTTTATATTTTACATACTGTGTTTTCTAGCATAGATTTCATTCATGTTTATGCAGTAACCTATATACTATTGGAGCGTAAATTAACAGAGTACTTGCGACTTTTTCCCTGGTGCAAATTCTCCTGAAAGAGAGAAGAAGATTGATTTTCCACAAAGAATATCAAATACTACCTCCCGAGGAAGCTGCGAAGACAAAGCTACTCTGGAGCCCAGATTGGGAGAATTCAGTCCCAAACTGGCAGAGTACAAATGTTTCTATTCACACTTTTTTTCCTCTTGCTGTCTTGGATTGTCTTTACTTCCCAATGTGTACTTTTGATCAGTAAAGGAGTTAAAAAGGGAACATCTCTCATTTTCCTCCTGCATGTAGGATACACACATATGTTTCCCTGGGCACATGACTCACAGCTAATGTCTGGCTCAGGGGTTTGGATAGGCTATGTGTACACAGAAACATGTACAGGATAGGCTTTATGTGCATAGAAACATCTCGCAGTGTATATTTCTCAAGATATAAAATATAATTAAAGCAGGGTCTCTCCACACAACTATTTAATCATAAAATGATTGAACTGAGTAGTGGAAGTTTGCTCATCCCAGCAGCCAGGGATTCCCATCACTGTCACTCACTTCACAAAAATGACTTGTCTGTTTCACAGAGCATGATTTCAGTTCCATGGATATCCGAGTGTGATGACCCCAGTTTCTGTCCTTTCAGAGATTTGCTTTTTTAGGCATTGCATTGGTCTTTTCTATTTAGTGCTTATTTTTAGTATATATCATTATCCTTTTTGCAACAGCACAAAATCATGCTTGATTTGCCTTTCTCCTGGCTTCTTCAGTGATTGCCTGGTGCATCCATATCAGGTTGAGGGCGTTGAGAAGGTCAAAGCAATGACAGCCTTCAGGGCTGTGTCAGTGAATGCTAAATTGCCTACTCAGCTCAGCACTACCACAGGCTCATCCACAAAATACAGCCAGGCTGGGATGGAAGCAGTGCTTGAATAAGCCTCAAACCTTCTTTTCCTGACTCAAAGCTTTCCAAATTTTACATTTAAGGCCTGATTTTCTCAGCAGTAAGCATCCTCTCCTCACCTTGACTTTCAGAGAAATTGCCTTTTGAGAATACAGCTCCTGTAATTCCTACTTCTCCCCCCATAGCAGGAAACAAAGTCTGCAGCTATTGTGGAGGGGTGTCATTCCTTTCAAGAGTTTTGTTTCCTTTGTTATGAAAACAAGGACCAGCTTGTTCCCTAGCTGTGTTCATTACATGAAAGAAACTGTTCCATCAACAACTTTTTTCTTTTCTGGGTTGGAAGTGCCCAAAAAGAGGCATGTTATAGCAGCACAGACAAATTACTTCAACAGGACCTTTATGCCATTAAGGTTTGTGCTTACACTCTAACTGTAGCCCGTTGGAAACACACATGAGATGACACAGGCACTGCATATCTCTGGTTTCTATCACTGCTATCCACTTTGGGCTGGCTTCTAACACTTTATTTCATTGAGCAGAACCTCACCTCACTCAGGTAAGACAAATACTGCCCAAATTTGGTGTACCTTTCAGAATCTGGCTATTTATAAACCATGTTTTCATTCAGCTTTGAGTACCACAAAAGTAACCAGATTCTGACAACTGAGATGAGCCCTTACCATCTAATGCATAATTACCAGCTTCAAAAATATTATCACGCAACTTTCATTCTACAGTGCAGCAGAGATATCCTATTCCCTTCAGCTGCTGCTCCTGGTGGCAGTGACCTGTGGCAAGGAAAGGCTAATGGAACTGCACAGGTGTCACTACAGACATCATCTGTACTAAGTGAGGTTGTGCAGGTGTAGCTGAGACCATAGCTTTGGACTTGTTTGGGGTGAGCTGCATGTGATGGACAGAACCCAGTGTGACAGCAAAGATCTAAGCTGAATTTGAAGTCCTGATATGTGCAGAAAAAACAATTTTCAAGAGAATTTTCTGACA
The DNA here is from genome assembly GCF_015832195.1 of Motacilla alba alba. NCBI lineage: Eukaryota > Metazoa > Chordata > Aves > Passeriformes > Motacillidae > Motacilla > Motacilla alba. The sequence goes on from NC_052023.1 coordinate 22,985,927, forward strand.
TAAGGTGTGGAACTTTATGAGAGTCAGAGATCCACATCTTTCTATGTCAATAAGCCATGTACCTCTTTTTGTGCCTCTTTTCATGGTTGAACTGTTTTTCAAACAACTGATAAGGAGATTTGAAACATCAAACATGAAAATTCCACCAAACCCATAAAAACATTTCTTAAATTAGGAACCAATAAACAATATTCTTAATCTGTTCATATTTCAAACACAGTACTACTTCCATCATGGCCTATTATCAATTTTCACCACGTTTTTGGATACTTGTTAAAATCTATCTCCCCTTGAACATGCATTTACTAAGACACAAACATATATTGAACTTCATTTTTAAAGAAGTTCTTGTTCTGGTCACTAGTTCAGGTTCTACTGCCAGTAGAACTGGCAATATCCTTAATTACAACATCATTATGAGTTGTTATAATTATTTTATCACTTATGAAGATGATACTTGTTGGATAAAAGCATTAAAAATTTTTAAGTGTGAAACATATCAGTGTAAGAATATAAAGGATTTAATTTAATTCCATTAAAAGAACCAACTGGTTGAGGTTTGATCTTTTATGTCAGTACTACAAAATCATGTTAGTGTTTATCGTTGAGGAAAAATGACACAGGACAAGGTCATCTCCTAAGCTGCAAAAACTAGAAAAAGTTAGAAGGAAAGAATGATATCAGTCTTCTCTCACTGATCCTGCTTTTAACAAACTCTAGCTCTGCTTTCATTTCCAGCTCCATTAGGTAGCCAAGAGCTATAAATATGCAAACCTGAGGGAACCTGAAATGCAAACCCAAACCTCCATGGCTTTCTCAGGCACAGAACCATGGACTGGATGCAGAGAGTGGCACAAACACAGGCCACACTCCCTTCCTTGCCACAGCTCATCCTGACGGAGTGCTGGGCTGATCCTGGCAGGCCTGCTGCTCTCTTCTCCTCTGCCTCCTTCCCTCCACCCCAGCATTTAACTGTTGGCTCTGCACTGCAACACATTGGTCATCAAACTAAAGTTTCTTTATGGACAACTTTCCTTTGCAGATAATAAACATTCTGCAGCAGCACCCCCTGTATAATTGATATCACAGGAAACAGCACATATGTGATATATGAAAGAGAAGTCCCAGAAATTTTCATTTGAAAGGAATAGAGGAACCCCTCCTTCCTTACAAGCTAATAAAACAGTCATCAAAATAAGTGGCGTATTAAGCCCATAATCTCACTGTATCAATTAATTTGCACTAAATTGCCACTGTATTTGCCACAGCACACATTGCAGTTGAGACAACCACAATACACAGAATATCATCATACAATTTCAGAAAGCTTCAACCCATACTCAGTAACATCACACCACTTCAGAAGGTTGTAAGTGTCCACCCTTTTTGTTCTTTAGCCCAGTCTTTCATCCCCCTCGTGTCCATGCACTGCAGCTGTGTGCCCTCTGCTCCCTTTGGTGGTTGCTCAGTGCCCCTGGGCACTCCATGGCTCATTGCTGTCAGTGCTGCTCACCTGCCCTGCACAGCTGCACCCACTGGGGATGAGGCTGGGCCCAGCCCCACTCCCAAATACCACCAACTGTGTACTACACTAAATCTCATTAATATTTCACTGAGTTTTCAAAATTGTAATTTTTCGTTGGGGGAAAGGCTGTCGCTTCAATAAAGATTTTTTTTCAAAATGAAGGTTCAAAGCTGCTGCATACATTGAACACTTTAATGCAGCCACTGCACTGTAGCAAGTTGAAAGGAAATCTCACTAGGAGAGGATTCCAGGACAAAAAAAAAAAAAAAAAAAAAAAAAAGCAAGCACAGTCACTGTTAGTTCTAATTAGCACTTTTTCTGCTGTTTCAAATGAGTTCCAAAAACTGAATGAGTAGACAGATTATTTCACCCCAGATGTATTCCTTCAGGTCAAGGGTGAGGCACCTTATGAGGGTGGTGTTACTCTTTGTTCTGATTCAGCAGCTAAAAAAACTGCCTATTTCTTAATCCAGCAAGAGTAAAAAATTCAGGTGTGTAATAGCAGTATCACAAAACAAAAAGAAATGTAATTTCTGCCAGAAATTATGGAGTTCTTTCTTTCAAAATTAATTGAACAATAATTCAAACGTGTGCAAAGCTGGCAGTATTTTTAAAACAGTCCATGTGAAATCCTAGGGCATTAATCCATTTTAACCATACCACTACTAACAATTCCCATGGCAGGTACACAGGCAGAACCTACATCTTGTAGTCATGGAACAACCAAAAAAATATTTCTGCACACTGGATTCAGAAGACACAAGGAATGAAGGAACCAGTGAGTCTGTGCAAAGGAAAATCTCATATGAGTTAGAAAAAAAATTAAGTTTTCTGCAGCAGGCTATAACTTGAAAGCATCATCAACTCTTCCTCTGATTTAATTCAGCTTGAGTTAGAGAAAGGCATAGACAAGTAATGAAATTCACAGCATCTACAAAACCACCCACAAAAATCAGAAAGTACCTAATCCCTCCAACCTATGAGGGTGTGTAATCACCTGTACCCTGACAGTACATTAAGGATTTATTCACCTCGACTGTTGACACCTATTTATGTTTTCTTTAGCCATGCACAAGAAATCCTAAAATAATCCACAGCTCCTGATTTCAAAATAATTCACCAACAGAATCTCAGAAGTTAGGATCTCCCTAGACTCAGCACATTTAAGAAGCACATCCCAGTGCATCCAGATGATCATTCTACACGAGATCTGCAAGTGAAAAAGTCATATTTTCTGCAAGAAAATTCCTGTAGTACTTTGGGAGGTAAAACCAGTGTACCAATGGATCATGGTATTTAATCATGGTTACTTGTTTAAAAGAAGTTATGTACTTTGAACTCTTGTGTTCTCGAGTCAAAGAAAAAAAAAAAAAGGATGCAGCAAACTGAAAATATTTTAAGTTTTATTTAAATTCCTTTAGATGTCCTTCTTGTGAAAACAAATCATTTTCTTGACCATAACTCTGCATTTCTTCAGTGGCATTGTGGGTTTTGTTTTTTTTTTCTATCAGGTTGTCCAGCTGGAAAGCCCCTGAAGGGAGCTCTTGCCTTAGACATGCCTCTAATGGGAAATGAGAAGGTAAAGTGCTTTCGCAGGGAAAAACACCTTTTTTAATGGGAAAAAAAAGAAAATGCCCATTCAAAACAGAAAGTCCATATTTTACTGAAAATCTTTACTAGTGGTATCTAAATGCTCCAGTAACTTCTTGGCTATTTTACACCTGGACAGTAATGCACTCAAGCTGTCAGAGGCTTTTGAAGGGCAGCCACTCTAAATTAATTTTACTGGAACTTATTTAATGTCAATTTTTATTGAAAAGAAAACAAAATCAAGTGATCAGGGGCAAAGGAATATTCTAGGTTTCACTTAGAAAGTGAAACTTAGAAAAAGTTGACGGAAAATCTTCAGCTGGGTTGAAGAAAGAGCAGACAATGAGATCCCCATGGAGGCTGAAGGGTAGAAACATGTTTTCTTGTGAACAGTTCTCATTTTTTAAATGCTCTAAGCTATTTTTAATGGGATTCATCTCTACCAAGTTCTCTAAACTCTATCTTTGTCATTGTTTCACAAAATGCAATACATTTGCTGGCATATGTCGTTCTGAATAACGAATTAATTTAATTCTGCAGATCATTACTGCCTTTTGACTGTCCCAGTAACTGGCACAGTGACACTCACTCCTGAGTGCTGGAGAGAAGAAAGGGTAGGTGTAAACACTTCAAAGACTCAAGACCTGAGTGCATTGGTTTTAACAGAGACATAATCAGTGGGGGCAATAGAATGCCACTTTGGATTAGGATCTTGAAAGCCAAATAAAAGCCTGCTTAGGCAAGCTGGGTATTTCTACCACTCATGCTGCAGCACAGCACTTGTGCTTGCTGGGAGCTGTGTAGGGAGGATTAGCATGACCTTAGCTTAATGATCAGGGCTCTAATCCTTTAGGGGCTGGATGGTAAACAAAGCAAAGAGCTGGAAAAGAACAGGAGTCACACAACTTTTATTAGAGATTGTTTTGTTTAGTTTCAATTTTTAAATCTGTAAGATATTTTATCACTGACTTTTGGTATCAGTTGTGTATCCCAAAGCAAATTTATCATGGCACCTCATTCAAATTGTTAAGGCTGAACTTGTTTCATTTTGGTCTACTGAAAAAGTAAAAACAGAAAACTCAATGTACATTGTCACCACAGGATATGAAAATCCCTTAGAAAATGACACCACTGCTTATGAAATCTGACACAAATTTTGGTGTTCCAGATACCTTAAGATCTGGAGAAGTTGATTCTACCTGTGTCATTTGACTCCTTATGTTACCTTGATGGGTCTCATGGTCTTTGTAACTACTAAAACTTGAATGAGAAAATCCAAATGATAACTTGGTGTCTTCTCTGTAAGATTTTGATGCTTCCATGTTTCCTCCTCTGTTGTCACAGGCAGCACAGCATCTGAGCCACTGCACTGGAGTATGTGCAGAGCACATCTTTTGTGCTTCTGAGGGAAAATTGCTTCCAGGGGTATTTAATAACAATATCCTCCACATCTCCAATTTTCTGCAGCCCTCCCTCTTCCTGAGCCAAAGAAGAATTTGTTTCCTGTCTCTCTATCCCACATTTAACCCAGCCACTGATGACACTCAAAGGGAGTATTTACTCTTCCCAGAATTTTGCTGTTTGGGCAGAGATGACCAATATTGCCAAAGTTATTGCAGAATATGGTTAGAAAATTATCTGGTGGAGAGATTTTTATTGCAGTGCTTTTCGGCATAGTAGCAGTTTATTTGTCATATTCATTACTAAAGAAACTCTTGTAAAAGATGCTTCATTTTTACTTAATCATACTATCTTTCATGGATATTTTCGATAGAATAAAAGGGTCTGTGATCCCTTTACCAAGAAAAACTACAAGTCAGATCATCAGTGGGTGAATTGGAATAGTCCCATTGCAATCAATGGAAGTGCACTATTTAGCCTAGCAGAGGATTTAACCTGAGTTTTTTAGAAATGAATGGCCCTTAGATTTGCAAAAGGAGGTTGCTGACACACAGAGCTCTGCAAATTTCTTCAATTTGTTCAGCTGGTTATACATTTCACTGTAAGGCAGATCTCAGATCCACCTCCTCTCTCACCCATTAATTCTGCTCTAAACCTGACCTTCTTTATTCTTTCACCCTGTTTTGCCACAGTTCATAGTAATCCTTTTATTTCTGCAGCTCCATCTATCTTACAATCTCTGCTTCCTTTCTTACTCGGGTCCTGTGTACTATAAAATATCCACTGAATTTTCATGTGCTGCATAGTGTGCCAAATTGCCTCATGAAGGGCACTCCATAAAATGCTGTTCTGAAAACACTGTCAAATATACTACTCAGTTTCTCTAAAACTAATTTTGTGCTTCAACATGTGAGCATCAATTCTTACAAACAAGATTATTCTAATTAAAATTCCAGCTTATGTAGAAAAAAAATCCAAACACAAAAAAAACCAACAACAACAAGAACGACGACAAAAAAAGGGATGGTCAGTGTTGGTGCTGTACAGCTGGGAATAATCAAGTGAACATTGCATTCATGGTTTGGAAACAAGTAGTTCACAGCAGAAGGCACTAAAGCAGTTTTCAGACACTGCATCAGTTTACGACTTAAGCTCTCCTTACCTCAAATTTTCTTCATGTGTCAGCATGTTTTCTACATCTATTTATCACATTTTGTTTTGAGGGAAGGTGGCAGTTGGAAAGTTCTGTTGATTTGAAATATTTACTTTGCATCTTTCCTAACACAGAAAATACCACTACAGACTAACAGACTAAGATTTTCCACCTGCTACATGAACTTCTGTAAGGCGAATAAAGCAAACCAAATTGCTGTCAAATCCACCTTAATGATCCTTGTTCTAATTACACATTTATAAAGTAATTTAAATTAGCTTTAAAAGTTAATTTATATTTGGTGTGTAGGTATGTAAAAAAAATGTTTGCATAGAGGTCTTAATAGGATTAACAAATTTAATTTTAGGTTCATTGATGTTTCCATCTTCAGTGGATACCATTAGCTTTGGTGGTTCAGAAGTTTTTGATAAGACATAGGATTCACTGTTCTAATAGGCACCAAGGGTGCAACAACACGGCTGGTGCAGGAGTGAGGGAATAGGGTGGGCAAGAGGAGAGGAGTGAGAGAGCAAACTGCATGTGTGCACAGCTCCAGAAAATGCAATCCCTGGTGTAAGAGAGCCCTTGAGTCCAGGGGCTTAGCAGGATGACGGCATCGTTGTCTTTTCCAAAGCCATGCAGTGCACCCCCACATCAGGTCTCACAGACCCCCTTTCCTCTGCTGGTAAAATTCAGTTACTCACTCTTATGAATTCATTTTCTACAAAGTGCAACCCTGCACCAGGAGTAGTTCAGATAACAGTAACAGTGCCCCTGCTTCAGCAGCAAGGAATGCCTGACCTCATTAACCCCATTGCTTCTCAGTAGGGTTATTGAGCCTTTGCAGAGCTCTGGCAGCTCTCCTACCCCTCTTTCCAGGGTTATTGAGCCTTTGCAGAGCTCTGGTAGCTCTCCTACCCCTCTTTCCAGGATAGCTGGGGCATGTAAAGCCTGATCAGCACGTCCTACAGAGGCTAGGCCCTAGAACAGATTCATCGTGATTTCATGTGATATGAGCCAGCTTTTGTGAAACATAAGGATTCGTTTCTTTAAAATGTAAAACCTGGTATGAAATCACTGAAACAGGCCTAGCTTATTGTTCTTCTAAGGGCTCACCAACCCATCACAGTGCTAGAGCATCCCATGTTGATTGCACTCACTGTCAATTCTGGGGGCAAGATGAACCATCCTAGCTAATCCTTGCTATCTTGGAAGGTCAGCACTTGCTTTCCCATCTATGTTGCTGTTTTCCCCTTTTCTTTTAAGTTCTGTAACTGTGTTTTATAAACTCCTTTTCATTCAAATACACACTACAGCACAGGTTGTGTTACGCATCAACTAAAAATTTGTTGCATTTCCAGATACCATCCAGGCACTCAATATCCTAGACAAATTGGCAGTTGTCACTTCCAAAATCTGGTTGGAAAGGGCAATCATGCTCACAAAAATCCAATCTTATGGCAGCCACCTGGCACTATTATCCTTTTTGTACTTACTGGAAACACTTCCATTAGCAGAAAACCCCAAAATTGGTCTCTCAGAGGCAGGCTGTGGCTAGCTGGTGAGGAAGAGCAGCAAACCAGTGAAGAAAATCAAGCAGTTCTCACTCAGTAGCTAACCATGTAGCCCTTGAAAGTCAGAATCATTCTAAATAGCAAAGGTGCAGATGTAAACTTAGTCTTTCATGGTTGCCTGCCCTTGTGAATCTTTAGAAGATCACATTAGTGAGCACTTTGTGTGGTTTAACACACTGCAAAACAACTCCTGCAAACTGCAGCAATGTGGCAGCTGGGCTGACTCCCAGGTAGCTGTGTTAATGACCCCGGGTGTGTATGCCGTATGTTATCATTCCCCCTGAAATTAAGTTACAGTTTTACTAGAGTTTCTGCAGATTGACAGTCTTTAGCAGTTGCTAAATGCAATGGATGCTTGGAACAAGGAATAATGGAATTAAATTTACATCTCAGAAAGCTCTATTTTATAAACCCTTGATTACTAGAGCTGAACAAAGTTTAACAAAGAATAATAGCAGATTTCAGTTAATTGTAAACACAGCTGTGTTGATTCCATAGGATTTTGTTTACCTTTCACTATGTTGTCCTGGGTTCACCGAGGAAAAAAAAGATATGCAGTAGTGTAGGGATTTTAGTTAGATTTTCCAGTGTTAACCTGCAAAGATTTATTTCTGTACCAAGCCTCCACAACAGAGGAGGGGCTGGAAGGGCAGGAAAACCTCCCAAAATCTATCCCACTTGGGCTGGATTGCAAATTCAGCTCAAGACATATGTTGTGATTTAGTAAATCCTATGTGAAGCATCAGTTTTATTACAGAATTGGATCATGAGATAAAATGGGATTTAGCTTTGGGTTTTTTTAATCAACTGACGAAAATACCTGGAGCCAGGTAAATTTTAAAGCCGTTTCCGCCAGCAGTAAGAAGCTCCATACTCATTCAGACAGTGCCCCAGAGGTTTGTCTCACACCTGTATTGTTTCATGTAAGTTGTCAAGAAGAAAAAGGAAAAAAAAAAATTTACTCAAGAGTTTAACCCCTAGGTCAGATTATAGGAGAGGAGAAAAAAAATTGACTTTACCAGGTTTAAACAGTACAATAAATCTGTTCTGACAGATATTTGACAGCCATGTTTTTACTGCCCTCTTTCTGTTTGAGTAGATGGAAAGGAAAGCAATGCTTATTGAAGGTCATTTTGGAACAAATAAGCAATCAAAACAATCAGGAAATTGATACGATTTTTTTGGAGCAGCTAAGGGCCTGTCTGTGTGAGTTTAATAGAATAGGAATGTGGATCACTATTTACCTTTAAAACCTGGCAGACTGTTTACCTACATTTATTACAAACCAAGACACTAAAATATATATTTTCAAGAAATTCTTTCTCTACTAATTAATATTAATATACTCCTGGATATACAGTGCCTGGAAGCACTTCTGGGCACCTTTTCTATGTCAGGCAGTTACCAACAGAAGTACATTTTAAGACAAAGTGATTCTTATTGAGTATCATTCATGAACATTCCAACAGGATGGAAACAGCAATGGCATTCAGAGCACAAGCTGTACATCCCATTAAACAAACATAAACAGGGTGGTGCTGTCTGTTGGTCCCTATCTGTTGAAGACTATGGAGCTGTAAGGATTTACATCAGCTGATGCAAATCCAGATCCTGATCCAGACTCCTAACAGTTTATTGTTATTTTAGGTTTTACTAGCTGCATAATTTTAGGTGTGGGAAAAACAAAACATTGCCCCCCAAAAAAGAAATATTAAATCATTACAGTAGAGAGAAAATTTGAAAATCATGATAAATTTCTTCTTTGAGTACTTCAGGTAACACTCTGAGCCTACAGTGTCTGCTATAAGGATGGTGGATTAAAGAGCCAAGGAGAAATGCTCTTTTAAAAAAATTACTTGTATTAGTAGACACAAGAAGAACCAAAAGGAGGATGACAATATTAATCCTGCTGAGCCAAAACAAAGGTTCAGTGAACATCAAAAACCATCTCTTTACAGTTACAAGAAAAATGCCCAGAAGACAAAACAATGGAAGAACTATATTTGATACATAGGTGCTCTCCAGCTTCCAACTATTTTCATCACAAGGACTTCCTGATTTGAATATTGTAGAAGACCTGGGCTGTCCAGCTCCTCTACAAGCTTTAAAAGTTTCCCAATATATCCATAGGAAAAAGAAAAGATGGTAAATGTTCTAGCACTTTATAGCTGGCCAGCCTTAAAGAACAGTACATATTTTTAAAAAGGCAACCCTAACGGTGCTGCAACACTGACTTTTTCTTTGTAACAGCAGGAAATAAGAAAAAGACATGTAAGATACTGTATATAAAGTGATTTAAAGGTTTACAAGAGTAGAGGAAAATTAGACGTCCAGATCACTCTGGATTTCAGAGAAATTTAGGACACTGACCTGCTTTGAATATTTTAATGGTATTTCTGACACTTGTGATAGCTCTGCAGGACAAGAACATGCACATCAGACTCTGCTGATGATTTCCCAATCATTTTGCTAGTGCAATGGAAGTTTCTGCAGACATGCCTAAGCTAAGTGGGTGTGGAGAAGGGGACAGCCTATTTTTCTCAGTAGTGGTCCTTCCTGCTTCAGTTTGGAGCTCATCAGTGGGATAGTGTGGCCAAGTTTCCACTACAGTGACTATTTGAGAATTTTTAAGTAAAAAATGCAGTTTCTGTTGTTACCAAACCATCACTTACACACTGTTTTAGGTTCCCAGGAGACTGCAGAATCTACAGAACAGCGCACAGAGCAATACAGTCAGAAGTATCCTCTAAGGTGAGAGTCTGTGGTCAGTATTGTTCCTAAACTGTGATCACAGAATCCTTTAGGTTGGAAAAATAGAGTTCCCAGGTCATCGAGTCCAATGATCAACCCCGCCCTGAGAAATCCTCCACTAAACCATGGTTATATGTCTGTACAAAAAGAGCTGGTTTTGTCTCCTAATTAAATATGAACTAATATTACCATTTCTTTTAATCTTAACACTGCTCCTTTAATATTTCTATCTGAAATTCCTCTAGAGCCAATCACTTTTGAGTCAGGAAAGCTGGAAGAAAGAATTAAGACTAGCAAATTCGTATTGCTTGTTTGAAGGAGAAAAAATAATTAGTTTATATAGAGTTAGAAAATTGATATCTAAGAGAAGACATTAATTCACATTTGAAAAATTCTATATTTTGAATCATTTTTTCAATATCACAATGACGTGTAGGACACCAATCATTTAACAACAGAAATAATTCTTGATTTTTCAAAATTATGTTTTCAAACTCCCTGCGTATGTTTCCTCAAAGACTCATTAGGGGATTTGTGATGGAGACAATTTCATTTTGCTGTACTCCTAAGGCTGAAAATTTGATACAAGTGTTCCTTATGCCATATTTCAAAGAAAGATGGAACACCTCAGGAGGCTACTCTGGATCAGACTGCAGTTGATTGTATAATGGTAGCTTGTCAACTTTGTCATCATCTCCAGTACTTAATTTTAAGCATAAACATTTCCTTATGAAAGCTTCCTAACCTTGATAACTCTATTCGCTTTCTGTTGATGGCTCTTGAGCAGCTTACAGCATAACTAAATCCAGAGTGAACAATTAATATTTTATAACGATATCTACTGTCGCCTATTTAACATTCATAAAGTTCTGTGAATGCATCTTAAAATGCATATTAACATTTTACAGATGTTGTGCCACTTGCAACATATATTTATATACATTTTTAATCCTTCTTAAGTCATAGATCACTGTACCAGTATTACAAAAACACACGCAGAAAGTTGGTGCGTGTTCAAAAGATCACATCACAAAGCCTTTTCTCGTTTGAACCTCCCATGCATATCACATTTTGGTTGATAACTAAGGCACAGCATAAGGGAATGGTAAATTTATACAATGAGACTGACTGGAAGGTCTGATTCTATTTTATAATATCCTGGCTAACAGATTCCATGGAGCTCTGTCAGGCTGGGAAACTGCTGCGAGCCTGTGAAAAACAAGACCTAAATCAAATGATCAGCCGTGGATGATTTTCATTGTTCTTTTTCTCACACTAAAGAAACTTTTTGTAAGGTTTGATTCAGTAGTAGTAGTTCAGATTCCAAACTTTAAGTCTACCATCCAGTTAAATTTGAAATGTCCATAACCAGCATAACTGGGGAAAAACCCCAGTTATTAAATGATATGCAGAAATTTGGGAAATGAGCAGCCAGCATAGAAAGGCTTAATATTGTTAAGAATAAAAGAGAGTAAAAAACACATTTATGGGAAGAGTGGAGAAAGTGGCAGTACCAAAGTGTATTTTTACTATATGATCTTGCCTTTTTTTGTCCAAATAATGAGATAATTTTCACATCTAATATATGCAATTAGGACAAAGATATGAAAAAGTTCATCCTTGAGAAGATTTTTATCAGAAAACTTTTGACCACTATTCACCTCTCAACTCAAAGTCATGGGATCTAAAGTTGCATGAATAATTGATGCTTCAGTTCAGAGCTCTTACTTTCTCTATTTTTCTTGTCCAATGAATAATTCATTATTTTTTGCAAAGTGGAGCACTTTAAATAGGAAAGATTAAGATAAAGCCATTTTCTAATATTCCATATCACTTGATTTGGAAAAACAATATATCTAAGTTCATGTCCCCCCTCTGAAGGTGGCAGGCAGCAGAGCTGAAGCCTTGTCAGATGCTCAGAAGATGTGTGAGTAGGAGGAGCATCAGCACTTCTGCTGTATTCCTCGTCATTGTGCCTGAGCCTCTTGGACTAACACCTGTCAGACATTTAATTTTGATTGTTTTCTTGCCCTATTATCTTCTTTCACCAATTCTTTTTTCCTTGCAGCTGGGTCAAGATAGCAAAGAGTTTGTACTGCATTCAACTTTTTAATGTTTTAATCTTCAGCAGTAATTCATAAATAGTGATTTTACACACATTAATAGATCATCTATCCAATTTTTAATATTTCTTCTGAGACGTTGTCAGAATGACTAAATATTTGCAGTCCTTAGACTTCAACTATTCATTATTATTTGAAATGTCAATAAATTCATAAGATGCATGAATTTACAGGGCATTCAGAAAGATAAGACAAAAGATATTGCCTCTTGGATGAGACCCTGCATTGACTGAATTCTTCTCAAGCTCGTCAAAAATAGTTTGTTTTAATTTTGAGTCTATTTTTAAAATACTTACTTGGATCTTCCATGCCTCAGACCTATATCATCTTTATGTATTTTCCTTTTGATAGCAAAGCTGAGATCCCCAGATAACTGAAACTTGGGCCATTTAGCATAAGTTATAATTATGTGCTCTATTTATACACAGAGAAATGGTTTGAACAGGAAAAAATTGAAAGATCCATCCCAGATTACTTAGAGGGCACAGTCTGTACATTATTTTTAATGAACAAGCAACAGGAGCTTCAATTAAGTATCTATATCAATGTAATGGTGGTTTAAAATACTCATTGCATTCATTAGCTGATAGGCAATCAGCCTCAATTCTATAAAATTGTCAGCATATTCCTTCTTTATGGTGACAGAGAGCATCCTTATTATCAGCAGCTTTTCATTCCAGCCATACTGAGGTTTAAGTGACTGTATTGTCACAATACAACAGCTGATAATGGTTTTTATCACTACTTTAAACCTTCCTTGATCTTATCTAAATGGGTAGCAAGGGAATATTTTTCCTCTTCTTTCTTCCTATTTACTACACAGCAAAAATCTGCAAATCTTCAAATTTTTCTTTAGTAAATGCACAGCTAAAATATTCCATCTACTGAAGCAAACTTTAATTTGGCTCAAGGTTTCACAGTCCAGAATGAGCACTCAAGCACCAATAGCAGGCAGCTATATCCAGAGTCCAGGAAGAGAATTTGGAAAAGGGCTGGGCTCTGTGACACCAGGCTTTACTGCTCAGGTGTCCAAAATAATGAGCATTGCACTTGAATTGGCTTGTCCAGTTAACACATGCTTTTAATTATTCACCCATGGCAGGTCACCCCAACAGCTCCACTCCTGTCTGCCCCAGGGACAAATCACTGCAATGTTGCTGATGGGTTGAAGCTTGGCATTAACAGTCATCTCCTGATGGCTCTTGATGAAGATTCCCAGCAGCCAACCTGCACAAGGAACTCCCCCAAGCTCTCAAGTGCCATTTTATTGAAAAAAATTTACACACTTCATTCATACTGTGAAACTCTGAGGGGAGGGAAAATTAGCAGGAAGCTTTACAGGTTTCTGAAATGTGACTGCTTGTTAATTGCGGGCTAAATGAAAATCCACTTGATGAAACCCTTTTTATTAAGTTCAACAGACTGATTATAAAATTATAAAATGCCCTTAAAATCTACACATTCGTGCCTTTCCTGATGTGACACTCTTTTATCCTCCTTTACAGCAGATTCCTGTTAAACACAAGACATCTGTAACTTGAAAGAATGGAAAGCATATGAAGAAAATAAAAAACATAATTTTTCTCCTTTCCTCTCCCTTCTTTGAAGAACTCACTGGATAGGAAAGTGAATTTAATTTCCTTTCTTTTATACCATAGCATTACACAGTGCTTTACCATGATAGTATGTATAGGTACGTTTCCATTAACAGGAAGCTCTTCCAAGGCATGAAAAAATGGCCCTACCTTGTTTTAGGGTATCCCTAAGCTCACCAAAACTGCCCTAAACATTGGAGTGCCTAGGAATCTATAGTACATTTATTTTTTTAGCATCCTGTGTTCTAGGGTTACTATTTTCTCCCCTTTATACAGAGGAACTGTTGTAAATTCAAGTTCTTCTAGCATAAAGGAAATCTGGGACAGAACAGACTTCTGGTCTCTAACCTGCTTTAGAAGGTTATAGCAGACTCAGTAACTAACAACCATTTACCATAAAGATTTCATTATGAAATCAGAGCTTCAGGCTTCTAACTTCATTATGTAGTTTACATATTACTGTCTGTTATTATCTAGCACTTATTAAATATAGATGCTAAACAAGACACCTGACAACCCATAAAAATCCCACATTTTTATTATCTTTATGTCCCCAAGAAGAAATGTGAGCAATATAACAAATGCTACTCTTTAAAAAAATAAACCCCAATTCACCTGACCCAGGCTACAAAAGGTTCCGAGGAGGAGGACACATTCTTTGTTTCAAAATTAACCTAGTGGTGATAAATGTGCATCCAAAATACACCTATGCACAAGCTTCAGTACAGTCGTGTTCTCCATGACTCTCTAGTTTTCTTTCTGGGTATTAAATGAGTACCTGAGATCTTTTCTTTCTCTACAGAATCTCTAAGGATCCTACCAATGAATCTGTGGATTCCATCAATTAACCTGGGAGTCCTCTGTGGGGAAGGCCACTCTCTGCACCAATGCCCATTTTCCCATACACACAATTAACCCCTGCAGGATCCTTTCTGCACCCTCTGCACACTCCATCGCAGGTGGGGCTTTTTCCATTCTACTGTACCATAAATTTTTGGGAGGAGTGATGAATGTGATGAATTTCACAGTGCTGCTCTGTCAGATTGTACATCTCCAAATTCTCCACATTGATTTATAAAGGATGAAAATCCTGTTACTATAGAAACTGCAGTTTTACATGCCCTGACTGCTCTGTCTTTAAGAGCTTTACCACAATGCTGTTACAAAATTCTTTTGTATTTCTTTAACATTAAAAACCATTAGATCTTCCACAAGCAGTCACATACAAACATTTTCAAATATTCCTCTCATAAAAAAACCCTGCTTTTTATTCCTGTCTGTCCTGAAAGACCCAAAACAGTAGGGGAGTGAATTGAATCAGTGATTTTAAATTGCTTGATTTAAAATTGTTAGGTCTGAGCTTTATAAAAATAAAGTGGGAAAAAATTGCTACCACAACTTGAAATTTTCATTTATAATGTAAAAAATTATAATTTTTATTATAACTCAATTGATACCTTATTTAAAAAATTTTAAACTGCCATAAGCAAGACCCACTGCATGAAAAAATAAGACCCAAATCCTTCACAACCTCAAGCTAGAATAATTGCATCTTGTCTTATCTGAAGAAAAAACTCTCCATAAATCTTAGGAACAAACTTCTTTTTACTAGTATGTTTTTTAAGTCTAAAATGAGTGCATCTTCAAAAACAATTTCTTGAGTGTTAAGATTGTTTAAATTGTTGACCTTTTACTTTCTTTTTGGTTTCTGTATATTATACTATAGGTAAGGGGCAGGATTCTGCTCTGTGCCAGGAACTCCATAATCATTATTAGATTTGCAAGGTATGAGCACAGGTGGCATTTGCCTGGGAATGCTCCAGGAATCCTCTGGCTTCCTGACCCCCCTCTGTAGGAGTATGGACAAATACTGTGCCATGGTCTCTGCTGCTGCTGCTCAGCAATGAACGAGCAGAGACAGTGCTTCACATACAGAAAGTGATAAAATTACTAAAATCAAAAGAATCACCTCAGAAAAGAACTCCAGGTTCTCAGCCATCTGCTTCTCATCTCCTTGCTCTTCCTCAACAATTTCTTTTGCCACTGATCTTCATTTAGTCAATCTGTGTATCTGACACTGGACAAACATTTCAATCTCTGGAGGCCCTCCTGGTTTTTTGCCTTTTCCATAACTAAATTCTCAGTGCCAATAAGAACCTTTTACATTTCCTTTTCCAGCATTCCACAAAAGCCAGGCAGCAGCTCAGCACTTCATTATCTGAACACAGAAACTCAAAACATGGCAACCTAAAATGAAAAGTGGGACCCTCACTTCCATATCTCATTTCTGATTTATGAGAAAGTTTAGCAGGACTTAAAAGTTCCTGATTTAAAGGGGAGATGCAGAGGAAAAGGTTTTTTCCCATTACCAACCACTGTACTCAAATTCCTCTGACTAATGCCTGCTCTCAGGCACTTGGATCTAACTTGTAAATACAGTCCTCATTTCACTGCAGACCACTCTACCCCCCAGTGTGAGGCATATATTTACTTCATGATTTCTGCTGAGGTTACTGCCTGGCCTGCATTAAAGAAATCCTCATTTCTCACAAATCAATTTAGTGTCAATTTCACCACACACTGTTAATAGGAGGTTTGTCTGTTTTCCTGGAGCACACAGTGGAGCACTTGGAGTGGCTCCTAAGAATTCCAGAAGTGACTAATTCATAAATCCTAGTTTCTCTCTGGAAGGTGGAAGTTGGACATTTTTACCTTTGGGATATGATTTTCTGTCACAGCACACGCCACAGTTGGGATGGCCACGGTACACAGAGTATCCTCATACAATTTCAGAAAGCTTCAACCCATACACAGTAACACCATTTCAGAAGGCTGCAAGTGTCCACTCTTCTTGTTCTTTAGCCCAACCTTTTATCCCTCGTGTCCATGCACTGCAGCTGTGTGCCCTCTGCTCCCTTTGGTGGTTGCTCAGTGCCCCTGGGCACTCCATGGCTCATTGCTGTCAGTGCTGCTCACCTGCCCTGCACAGCTGTGCCCACTGGGGATGAGGCTGGGCCCAGCCCCACTCCCAAATACCACCAACTGTGTACCTGCAATTTTCCTCTCATCACAATACAATGCCCCCCCAAAACCATAACGTGGCAAGTTGGATTTACTCAGCAGAGAAATCTTCAACATGCATCCTGCTAACTTGGGATGAGGCTGCACAGCCACCATGTCCCCAGAACAGCTCAACATGTCCCACTCCAAAGAGCACGACCAGGCACAATTTCTCCTCTCAGCACAGCTGCGTTTGGTATCTCTCAGGGCCTCACTTGAAAAATGCCAAGTTTGTGTCAGGGTTGCTTCCAGACTGTCTCGTTAGGCATTGCTCTACTATCAGTCAGAAACCCTGTGAGTCTGAAATATTTTGTGACTGATAATTTGTATACTATTTCTTCACTCCTGTAATGTTGGTCTTTAGGTCTGTATATTTGAATGCTGTCTCTGGCGTCTCTTACGTATGAATGTGAAATTCAGACAAAGAGTTGACCACCATTTAAAGTTTCTGATCTTCTTTCGTAACTGTAGCTTAGAATAACTATTATTTTGAGGCTCTTGGCATATGCCTGAGGTCCCTCCAAAAGCATAAAATAAAGGATACCTATTCAATATTCTAGATGCTGTTCTCATCACCAGGATCTAATCACTGACCAACTGTGACAAATTTTTGATACTGCCAGGTGGTTTTGGATCAGAGACTGCTTCTGTGCTGCAAAGCAATTGATCTAGCTTGCAAGTGTTACTGAAGGTAAAATGAAGACATTTATTTGCAAAAATATTCCGTCTTTATTTGCTCTGGCATATAGTTCAATCCTGTGGTTTTAGGATAATTTAGGACCCCTGTCTTATTTTATTATGGCCTATAGAAATCTATCTCCTCTTCAAACAACCTTATACCTTGCCAAAACTTTAGAAAAGCCCGACAGGGATTCCTCATCTTCCCTCTTGCTGGCATTATTCTGGAGCCATAGTGTGATCAAATGCATTGCTTTGCACTGTCCAATTGCACAGGAATGGTTGATTCTTGTGTCTATATCAACCGCTGCAAATTCCCAGTGCAAACGCCATGTAGTTTTGTAGTTTTTTGGGCTGTCTCCTCAGTTTCACAAAATAAACGAATTTACTGTGAAACAGATCTAGGCCAGATGGCACTTTTTGCATGGCACTGGATTTGCAAACACAGGGTCTAATTTTGAAGTTCTGCTCTACAGCTGAACAGATGCTATGGCTAACGGGAGTTTTGCTTGCTCGCTTGCACTGCTTAGCAATGACAAGAGATAAATACACAATAGTCCATAAATTCTATCCATGATATCATCATTGCTGTGGCAACTTTCCTTGGCTAGAAGGCTGGAATACCTTATTCCTGAGCCAGCTTTCCCTGTCTCCCAGGCAGGCAGCATAGCCACATCGATTTAGTGCTTCTGGTCTCTCAGAGAAGTTTCTGGGGACACAAATGGAACAAAGGTGAGTAGATGAAAGCCCTGGTGCTGTCCCAAGGGGTTTTTTGCCTAGGAATTTAAATAAATGAAAGATATGGAAAAAAATATAAGCACTCCTGAAGGCTCAAAGTCTGTTCACTAACCAAGTTGTGAAAGATACTGCACTCTAACTTCATGAATTCTACCCTTGATTTTCCCCTATAATTTTTTTACATTACTAAGAGTTTTTTAGAGTTTAGGAGAAGAAAAGAGGCCTTCAGTCAAAAAGATTGCAGATAGTGGCATGGATAGGAGCAGAACAATTAACCCAACATACAGTTTGCAGACTGTGTACCTCTGTGCAGGATCCAGTGGCACGCAGTGCACATAATTTCCAGATACAACCAACCTCCTATAAAGCTCATATACCAATGTTTACTGCAAATAAAAAGTTCACAAAGTCTCAAGTGAAGAAAGACTTTTCTTCCACATTTAGAAACAGGAACATGAAACTTGAGTGAAGAAAGAACAAGGTGAATGAGTCATAAACATCTCCTTTTTTCCTCTCATTTCCTCAAAGAAGTCTTAAATGTTGAAGCTCATTTTAGGAAAAAAATTCTTCTTTTCCTTCTCATAATTCTCCCCACATGTCAGTTAAGGACAATTGAGTGCCCACAGGACTATCAGCTTGGTAACTTTTCATTTCAATGCAGGACAAAACTAACTAAGGGGAAAAAAGAAAGTTTGTTTAGGTTAATGATTCTAAGATCCTTTCATCCAAGTTTTTACTCAGAGTGTCCAATTAACTGGGGATGAGAAAACCATGTGAGTTAAAAGAACCTGCAGCAGTCTTCACTGATTCTGCACAATGAATCCAGACCAAATCATTTAAGGTCAAAAATCAAGTTCCTTTTTTAGTATCTGTGCTGTATTTTTACTTTTTGCTTTCAGACAGTCCCTTACAAAGTTACTTCTTCTAGCAGTAATCATGGAAACCAGGTGAATAAAAACATCTGCATGCGTTGCCCAGGTAGGGCATCATCTCCACAACAACTTAGACCTTTATGTAATTCATGTGTAGAAAAATGTGTATGTCAAATTTCTACATGTAAATTTATAATTTTATAAATGAAGGTATAATTGAATGCAAAGTAGTATTTGTTTTATAACTGCCTCCAAAAAGAAGTTATAATTTATAATTAGAAAGACAAATCAAGGCCTGGAACTGAAGACAAAACAGGTAGGTTTGACTTGATAATAGGAAAGTTTGTGGAAAATATATATTTTATGTTTTCTTTAATGAAATGTCTTCCAACTAGCACGTAGAAAACAAAGGTGTGTAAATATTTATCTGACACTGATGCATACTTCCCCAAATGCAATACTAGTAATTCATAAGGTTTTAGTGGATGAAAATTTTAAGCTTTTCGAGTTTTACCTAATCAGTGCACACGTCTGGCTGTCTCCCAATTCAGAGCAGTGATTCCACAACATCAGCTCTCCCTAGAGTAGTTTAGGGCTTTCAGGATGTGTATTCTAGGACTCACAATATAATTTTCACCTCAGTTTGTCTGCTTTGCAGACTATTCTTCCAGTACTTCATAAAAGGGCACAAAGATCACTCTCCAGTACAAAGATTCTTTATACCCACTTTAATCATTCTCTGAAAGCCCTGGAGACTTGCTCTTGAATCGAGCTAAACAGAAAACCTCCACTTCAACAGTTCATTCAGAGAGATGACATTCTGCCTACTACATCATGGAACACACTCCCCATCAAAAAGTGGCAATCACTGAATACATCAGCACAATGGCATTGGGGAGGGCACTGTTCTTCATTCTGTCCAATAGACCATGGCAAAACACCCCTTTTTGTCAGAGATCGCCACTGAATGAGTCAGCCTCAGAAAAGCATCTGGTCTTGTACTCTTTTTTTCCTACATTTAAAAAAGCATCATTGAAAAAAACAAACCAGCAAGGTTCTGCCTTAAAAGTAGGAAATTAAATTACAATCCCATTACATTTTACATGGCATTGATGTTCTTTAAATGGTGACAATTATTATTCTGTAGCCATACCATTAGAGTTCTCTTCAAGTGTATCCACCGGGGAAGTTTGGCATGGCACCCTAAAGCATCTTCTCTCACACAGAATCACAGAATTTGTAAATAGATAAATAAATAATTTTAAGTTTGTGTTGACCTTTTATCGACATCCTCAGGACTGTTCTCTGCTAAAAAACATTGCCACAAGTTATGTGTTCCCAGATCCAGGGGGTTGAAAAAGCCAAACTGTGACATTCAGCTTTTGCAGATGAAAGGGAATGATTGGATACAAGCAACACAAAATTCTTACCTTGATATGGTCCTAGCTTTGAGATAAGGCAAATGCTGAGGTGCCCAGGAGCTGGAATATGAAAGGTTGAGAGAACTGGGTTTGCTCAGCCTTAAAGACAAAAAACCTTAGGGGGACTCCTAAGGGTACAGAGAAGATGGTGCCAAACTCTTCTCACATGCTCCACAGAGTGAAAAGGTAAGAGAAAACAAACACAAGTTGATAGACGTGGGAAATTCTAACTCAACACAAGAACAGTTTTCAATTTCTTTTTTAAACTTATGGGTGTTCAAAATTGCAACAGGTCACCCAGAGAAGTTAACTATAACCTTGGAGATGCTCAGAATTTGATCAACAAGGCCTTGAACAGCCCTGCTCATTTTAGCCCTGGTCTAGGTGGGAGACTGGAAGAGGGGACCTTTGGAGGTCTCTTCCCAGCTGGTGATTCTGTGCCTAGCTTTCAGATTTGCTGCATTTCACTCACATTGGATGTCCCCTGATCATGTCACAAATAAAGACTGATGCTATTAAAGTTACTGACAGAGAATAATTTATACAAAAAGAACGAAACTCTTGCATTTGTCTGGATTTTCCACATTTCAGGTAAATGATAGGAACTGCATCTCACTTTGGAATTTTGGCAAGGATATGGGCAAATACTTGAAACTCAAACCTTTTCTGACCAGTTGTATTCAGTGACTTTCTGCTGCAGTGTATCCCACTGAGCAGAAGGCCAGAATTCTAATGTGTCTTTTCAATTCCTCACATATCATTTCCAGTCACTAAAGGACCCTTAACAGAGTTCCACCACTGTGTGTCTCCTAGAACTCAAGACAGACAATAAGCCTTAAATTGCAAAAGTTAGCTTGAATATCTCAGCTTTCTGCAACCACAAGTTAGCAACTCAAAGGCATAGGGAAACATGATGTGCAAAGATTACAGTATTAGAAGCACTCCTATTTAGCAATGGCTCAAAATATAATGAAAAGGTTAAACTGGCTGCTAAAATCTATTACTTTTAATGTCATTTTCCAGTCTGCTAAATTGGAAATGGAGATAGTTTTGCTCCAATGCAATAATATCAACTTACAAAATAAAAAATTTAAAAATAATTTTTTCACCTTCTCTTCTGCAGCCCTCGTTTTCTGTGGCTGAATGACTTGCAACACATGAATTATGCAGCTCTCATTGGTATATGGAAAGAGGCAACAGCCACCAAATTATTTAATGCTTCTTTTGCTATGAATCAAGTATAATTGTAAAGTTTTTTTACTTCTTTCTTAAAGAGTGGAAGAAAAAGAGACAGCACAGAAAAAAATACCCAGCATCTCATTTTTGTCAAAAGCATGATAATTTAATTTCTTTAGAAACTTAGCAAAACAAAACAAAAAAGGAAAAAAAAAAAAAAAACCACAAAAATCTTTCTTTCCTCCAAGTACCAGAGGGGAAGAAAAAGCAGTGTAGTTGAGAAATGAAAACTGCATGAAAACAAAAATGCTTTGCAGCAGATTCCAGATCACACCTTCACCTATAGAAATAATTGTCAGTGCAGCAAAGGAAGCTACTCCAGTTGACTTTCGCAAAGGATACAGTTCTGTCTTTCCACTATACTTGTTACCCTGAGCTCAACTCAAGTAAAAAAAGTGACAAGTGACATGGCTATAGAAATCTCAACTCTAGCAAAAGGGCAGTGTCTGACCCACTGGCAAATAAGCTTGTGTTTATTGCTTTGCCTGACATTTTAAAGCTGATTTTAGTGAAAACATTAACTGAGTTATTAAATTAATATACACACTGCTGATGCATCTATCCCAGGTTGTATATGACATCTATTAAATATATATGTACAGATATCACCCCAATGTTTTCTTAGGAGAGGCTGTAATTGATCAAGTGGGAATTCACTTAGTCATTTTCATGGCTTTACTGGACATCTTAATCCTCATAGGTATAAATTAGAGTGGCAGATGTACTGATGAGGAGTAAACCTTACATGGCTCATCTTTTGAATTTCACTGAAATGCATCCATGCTATGTACAGCCAGCTTCTGCACTGGGCACTGGCAGGCAAAAAGGTACTACTCAGAAATAATTATGAGGCAACTACCTTGCAGTTCTCTATTCAGGTATAGAAAATCGAGATTTAACATCAGTCACTTGTGTATGCTTGTGCTGAAAGTACAATTCCCAAAGAGTTTATAAAACACCTACAAGGGCATGAGATACAAACCAACATTTTTAAAGGATATCAAAGAGAAATACCACTGCTTAGAAGGAGATGGACAAAGACACCGTTCTTTCTTATTAGAAGAGAAAGAACATGATAAAAAGCTTTAAAAATGCCAGTGCATCTTGCCCATCACACATGGATGAGAAACTGCTGATGAAACAACTTGCAAAATGTTTTCTTTATGGTTGCAACTGGCTTTAACTGACAGATTTTAAACTGATATTTAGGGAAGAGATACTTAGAAAAGCTGAATCATAGAATTCTGTGGAAACTGCAGAGCCAAGGTAAAGCACAGTTAGTACTCATTCATGTGGCTAAATTTCAACTTCTCAGGTTCAGGAAGAACTGCCAGCCACATGAGAAAATATTGGCATATGAAATGTTTAAAACACAGTGCTTCTTTCCTTTATGGCCATCCTTACAACTGCAGAAAAGCCTTCCAATGTAAACAGTCCATGCTCCACACATCCACTCGCAGGGCACTAAGGGCACTGTTGGTATTTAGTTTGGCTTGAGCTCTCAAGGATTACTCACACCTAAAGGGAAGCTTTAACAGCATTGTAATGCAGCATGAGTGAGAGAGGTTTGTGTATATAAATCTCAAATTCCCATCCAGCTCCACACTCTGCTCCGCAGAACTGGATTAGTCACAGAGTGCAGATGAAGTTCAGATCAGTGTCCTTTCACAGGGACAGAACAGCTCTGCCCAGAGGCCTGTGCACCACAGAGCAACAATTTTAACACTCCAACACTCTTCCTCTTTGTAGGTTAAGTCTAGTCAAGACTGAAGTCAGGCTAGTTTGACTTGTAAAAAAATCATTATTCGTCCCAAATTTCCTGATGTTTCAGTACATATCTGAGAGGTAAAGTGTGCTTTGTTAGGTCTGATTGTTAAAAACCCTTGCATAAGTGAGCAAAAATCATCCTTTAGAATAAAGAGTGTGCAGTTTGGATGTTGAGCACATAACTGTGTTTCCTCTGGGCCCCAGCCCACAGCAGACCCAGCACAGGGAGCTGCCCTGGGGTGGGAACTGCTGACAGAACAGCTGCCCGTGGTGCTGCTGCTCCTGGAGCTCATCCCCGGGAGCTAAAACCTCCTCCCTGCGGCCAATAACACTGCAAGTCAGGAACCATGACAAGAATTCACTGATTGTCTTTGTTTAGGTCCAATTCCTAGACACAAACTTCTCCATTAATTTAGTGTTCAAAGACATTTATTTGCAAAAGAAAAACGCTGCAAAGGTCTCAAAAATAACAGTAGGCAGATCTACATTTTAGCATGTGCTAGAAATGTTTTTCTGGTGAGAACTAACTTAAGAGTAGTTAATTTATATTTTGAGGGGATGTGGAGAGGAGCTGCTGATTTTGCAGCTCCTGTGTGTAACCCAGTTTTGAAGAAAAATCTAAAGCAGGGATTTCACCTGGATAACTGAGAGTGTTTGGCTTAGTTTCTGCTAAAGTGTTACCATCACAGCCAGACAAGGTTGCTGGTTTTCCTTTTTCTAGTGAAGCTTTTCAAATCATCATATTAAATAGAGATTATAATGTCTCCAACTGTGTTAATTTAATGGTAAATTTAATCCTAAATATGCAGAGCAGTGCAGTTCCACCAGAAAAAAAAATCCCTAGAGCCTTACCTCAGGTGTTTCTTTGAAAATATTATTATTTATCATTTTAAAGTTGCTTGAAAATTAACCTAAATAGACCCAGAGATAAACAAATAAAGACACAAATGCAAGCCTGTATCAATAGAGTGCCCCAAACCCACACATATTACATGTTTTGGTGAATGCAAATAGATTATTGTCTTGAGCAGAGTCAGTTTGCACAATATTATACACTTCAGGAGCTGCCTTTTTGACACACTGCTATTTTATATGCTGCTCCCACCATCATATGAGAATCACTCTGAATACAAATAAAGAATAAAACATGCAATCTCATTAAACATCTCACCCATGAAATTGTAATGATAATTAGTCTTGTAAAGCTAAGTGAATAAAATTTTTGTTAATTTTGCATCCATTTTTGTATACTCAGGTAATTTTTAACCAAAACAGGCCCATGAGCACAGGACCAAGATGTTAAAAACCAATATCTGTTTCTTCATCGACTTGTGCTCCTAAGAGCCAAAAATTCCCCCCAGCTGGTTTGGTCAAGGCTTATCAGAAGTTCCTGAGACTGTAAAGAAGGCCCAGGATGGGAGAGGTGGCGGGGGTGTAGCACTAAAACCTGGAAAACTCTGGAAGCATCAGGGTAGAAGTGGGAGAGCTTTCCACACGCATATTTCATAGTGCTATTTTTGAGAACATAAAAATCCTAAAACTGTACAAACCATAAAATAGTTATTTCTTTATTCCAGGAAATAATATGCTGATGTGGGAGACAAGAATTCCTGTTCACTCTAGCTCAACAGAAAGCACTCAGGAAAAGGTTCAGTTAACAGCAAGATTAAAAGCAGGTCCTGTAACCAGAGCTTGGGCGGTATAGCTTGGATTATTTGTTTAGAACATGCTGTGTACAAATCCCACAGCAACAAATGCTTCTGAAAAATGGAAAAAAAATTTGGTTGAAAATTACTTTTGCAGAAAAACACTAAATTTTAATAATTTTTTTTTTTTTTTTAGTAAGAGAACTATTTTAAATGGTTAAATTCAATACAAAATTCAAAATCACAGAATTTCATAGCCCCAGCAATTTTTTCCAGGTTGAGCACTGGGTTTAAAAACCCAGTCTACCTCAGAATTATGTATGCACCACTGCACCACCAGTATCAGAAGTATTTATTACAGAGCATGGGTGTCCAGGAAAGCAAACATTGCCATGAAAACTGCATCATGCATTCCCAAAATAATTCTATCAGTTGGTGGGATGAAAGGTGCAGAGTAGTTTAGAATGATACATAGTCCAGAAGACTATGGTAAATCAAAGAATATGTCAAATAGCCTCCCTTAAAAGAAATCATTCAAAGTGATTTTTTCTTGAGCACAGACTGAAAACTGACTAAGGAACTATAAACAGAGAGAGAATGACAAACAACAGAGTATCAGTATTTAGGTACCCAGGCACTTCTGGACTTGTTTTATTGCTGGACTTCTTTTATCTCCTTAAGCCAAGAGAGAAAACTGGATTAAAAAATATTATTATACAGAGAGGAGTCAGGGAGGTTTATCCTGCTTACCTGGAGAGCCAGGTAACACAAAGCGTGGAAAACAGTTCCTTTCCAAAGCACAGAAAGCCATGGGATGCATTTGTGAACAGGGTTTAAAAAAAGAGGCAGCATTTCTGTAATGACATGTGACAACCCACTCTGCCTTCACCCCACTTCAGCTCTGCAGGACAGCCTGACAGGAGACCCAGATTGATTGGAGGGACTAAAGGCTGGGCTAAATCCACCACATGCTATCAATCCAGCACCTGTGGTTGCTTGGGCTTCAAAGCATGAAGCAAATATGCTATGGCATAGTCCCACATGCAAGATACACAGCAGTACCTGTGGCAACAAAGACCAGCACCTTCTTTTAAATTAAAAGGCCATATTTATACATTCAGATAATTCATTGGATCTACATCACTTCTCCAGTATCATGACCTTGAAAATTTCACTAAGACCTTCACAATTTTTTGGGTAAGTCTAATTCCCATCATGACATTGCAATGCAGAGATAGTTTTTAGGGTATTTGTAATAATAGTATGCTGGGGTTCTCACCAGTAACTCTAACTTCAGTGAAAGTAAACAACTTTGCACTAACTTAGCATGTGATTCTCTATGTTAGGGTGTTGTGCGACAACAGAAAAGTAATTTTTTTGAGGCTTTTTTTCTTCCAAATGAGATATTAATAAATTTGGTTTCTTTGTTTCCATTCATATTCTTTAAATATTCATGTATTTGGTACTAAAATATTGCATTTTAAATGTGAGGTCAAACACCATTGACCATTTTTGTTGTACTTTAGTTTAATCTTTTTATTTTGGTTTGTAATTAACAAAGTGAACAGCAGCTTAAAATTGCAAAATAAACATGATCATTCATAGATTATGGGATGCAAACATACTTAATTTTATTCCCAGTTGAAACTAATGAAGTGGTGTTAAACTTTTTCTTGAAAACTTCAGTTTTTAAGATACATCAGAAAGAAAATCTTGTGTCCCCAGTCCCTGCAATGGTACATTAAACTTCTTCAACAAGCCACCATTTTGCCTCAGCTGAGTATAATCAGTGAAATGCAAACTGATGTGTAAAAATTGCCTGCATTGTTTGAAGTAAATTAAAATTACTTGTATAAACTTGATGTTCAGATTATCTGACAACTACTGTTGTATTAATATTTCTGCTGAATGCTTTAATTGACTGCAAAGTCATTTTCTTACATTACAATAATTTTGAATGCTGGTCAGGAAAAGTACTAAATACACCAATAATTACATAATATTTAAAGCTTCAATGATCCTTCTTGTGTTGGTATATCTCCTGCAACTTTTAAAAATGTTTAGTGACAAAACCTTCTGTAAAGTGAACAAGTTTTGTTTCTTTTCTTGAAAACACCAACTCGCACCAGAAGATATTTTAGCTGTTCTTTACAAGAGAGCCAGAATCTTTCCAAACAGCAAGTTAGGGTAGTCTCCTTGAGATATACCTGTACATGTATATTAAAACTGGTGCATGGGCACTTTGTATAGAGGCACAAAATGAGCTCTAGATTGCAGCAGAGGCCAGGAACAGAATTGAAATTCAAGTCCCTCAACTTTTGTATGAGTACCCAGGCCTCTAGACCAACCAATTTTTCAAGACAGATGCAAGGACTCCTGCAAATAAAATTTAAATCTCTTCACCCTTTCTCTCCCCTTCTCTCTGAATTTTTGAGGAGAACCAAGAATGCACAAAATGTGGCTCATGCTTTTGATTTTGAGTGTTTACCCTGATTTAGCACTGGTTCAGTCATGCTGCTGAAAAGAGACATGCTTGAAACATTTATTACTTTATATGTATGGAATCTCATTTGCAAAGGTGTTTCTGCAGCTCAAGCCTTTATCTCTGAGCATATATGCAAGTGAGAAAAGTGGGGTATGATATAGAAAGGAAGAGGAAATTAGGTTCTAGAGTTGGCTTTCAAAAACCTAATCCAGTCTAAAGGTTGGAAATGGCAAAGCAATTATGGTTGTTGTTATACCTATTTATATGCATGCAAACACTCTCAGGAATAGTGAATGATCTTCTGAAAATATTTTATCCTGATGTTTCCAAGAAAAATAGCAAAAGGTTAAAATATGGAAAATCAGGAAAATTAAAGCTATATGAAAAAGGTCTGTAAAATATTTTCTTATTGACAGAAATGTTTTATTTATATAGTTTTGATGAAAAGTTAATACAGTCCTACTGCCAATTCTTTCCTAAATGCCTGTGGCTAAAAGAAAAAGAATGTTATCTGGCCTCCAGCTTTTCTGTGAGTGCATGATAGATTTGCTAGAATCCTAACATAAAGTCCAATTTAACAGCCAGAAGGTGGGATGGTGATGGGATGCAGCACCAGAGACAGACAAAGGCTGTAGCTGCAGAAACACCTTTGCAACTGAGACTCCAGAGAATGTTGAATCATTTCACAGAAACACTCAATTTGCTAGTTTCCCTTGTGTTCAACAGGTACTGAACTGCACATGACTTCTTATGTTTAATATGTCAGAGTAACTTTAAGCTATAGGCCAGGCCTTCACTGCACCGATTTCTCCAAACAGTAACACTTTCCCTCATGCATCTATCTTCAGCTCAATAAGAGAGAAAGCAGTTGCTGGAGGAATTTCACATCTACAGTCTTGCATGTCCTTCTCAGCTTGGCTGAAAAAACCTTGCCTATAATTAAAGAATTCATCCAGCTCACGAAAGATTTCAACACAAATTCTTCAGTCTTGATGGATTTCAGAAGTTTTTTGAAGCTGCAAGAAAATTACCAAGTCAAACCACATACTCAATTCACATTTTCCTCCTTACTTCATTATAATGCCCCAACTTGTTTTTTGTTAGGTTTTGGGGTGTTTCGGGCTTTCTCGTTTTTGTCAGTAGCACACAAGCCATATTTATCTTCCAAATATCAAGGTATGTTTTAGACGTGTTTTAATCTAAACTTAATTTTTTAGAGATTAATAAATTGGTAATTGTCTTTCCTAATGAAATGCGCTGTAATTTCAGTTAGTTTTTCAATGGACCATGACTCACATTTAAAAGGACCATTGCAGAAATGCCTATCAGTTGCAGTTTAAAGAGGTAATGCTGAACTCATTTCCCCTATTTCTACATGACTCTGCCAAACATCCTCAGTACAAGGAGCAACTGCCTTCCTTTAGATTAGGATGAACCTCTATAAAATGAAATTAGTGAGCATTGTAAATAACAATGCATCATCCCTTGGTAGTTCCTGCCTGTAACTAAACAGCAAAAAAAAAAAAAAAAAAAAAGAATAAACACATGAAAGTGGCAGAATCTCATAGAATTTACCAGTTGATGGCCACAAATAATGACATTGCTCTTGTGGCAGTGGTAAAGTACCAGTGTTCACTGCTAATAACTCTCCCAGGGCCCCTCTCTTTGCAAGGACTATTGCTTTTAGTCATTACCATATAATGGATTTGCAATGGTGAGTAACCAGGATCAATCCCATTCTGCCTCTCACCTCACCTTTTCCACTAAAAAGGCAAAACTGCCCAAATTTAATGACTTCCCTCTTCCAGCAGCTCAGGGAGAACTTTGTATCTCACTTAATTACTGCCTTGATTTACTTGGTTTGCAGAGCATGAGGTTTGAAGGAAATGAGGATTTGAGTTTATATCCAAAGTATTTGTTAATCAGAGCTGGACTTCAGCATATGTGTGTTTGCCTGTATGATATCTCTAGCACTGCATCCCTGTAAGGCATTCACTCCACAATGTAATTTCGCCAAGTTCACGTCCCAGTTCTCACTCCTGTGAATCCCAAACACATCTTATCTAGCACACTGTGCAGGGAAGATACCACCTGTGTTCATACATGCAGATATGGACAGTGACTTATCACTAACTTGGAGTCCTCTCCAGGAAAGCAAATTCTCTTCCAGCTGAGAGAATTTCTTAGGAGGTGGGAGATAAAGTGGATCCCGGGTGTAGATAAGGTATTTCCATTACAGCAATGTTTCTGAGACGTGATACAGGTTCTTTCTAAACTTCTAATTTATTGCCTTTATTGTTTCTTATTCTTCACTGAATTTTAAAACTGCAACATGAGGAAATTGAAAAGTTCATGATAGAAAAATCAAGCCTTAAGTGTATTCATCACACAAACAACTTCATCGCTTGGTATTTTATGCTCCAATTCAAACAACACATCTGTTCATAACTGCATGCATGACTTGGTAAGATTACTACAGGCTACAAATTTATGTCTAAAACTAGTGGGAATATTGGAGAACGACAAGAATAAAGCATTTGAAATGTGAAGACCTTTTACATAGTATATGTAAAATATTATTTCAGACTCCAAGGTATATTTTAACATGTTGTTTTCTAATTCAAAGCCAATGTATTCCTGTACCTAAGTCTGATTGTATTGATGGTCTACCATAAAATTACTTTAAAGAAAAGAAATACTTTTAAAAAAAACTTGGTATTTCAATCTCCATGTAATCAGTACTTAGATAATCACCATAAATCCCAGTTTCCAGAACAACACATGCCCAACTTCCTCTGCAATAATTATGGTCCTGTATTGTTCCCCACTAATAAAAAAACCCTTTAACACATACATCTTAGGTCTAGCACTTCAAAGTTTATTGTATCTCACCTTAAAGCTGAAAAATATGGGGGGTTTTTATTCCATGATAGTGAAAGTATTGAATTTATAGCTCTTCCATCTGTGCTGTATAAATTCCTTCTTCCCTATAAAACTCCCTACTCCTCCCAACATCCAGTGGTATAAATATGTGAAGGGCAGCTGTCCCACATGGTGCACTTCTAGAAGAGGTTGAGTAGAATGGGGTAAAAGCAGTAGAAAGCATCTTGAATTCTGAGCAGTATGAATATCCTGGAGAAAGAGCGAGATGGGAACTCCCTCCAGGCAATTGAGCTTGAAGATTGAGCCTCTGACTAGAAAGGATAAATACCGATGGCTTTCAGCAAGGACTCTGCCTTGACCCAGGAACTTGATATTGTAAAGCTTCATTGCATTTATCATCCTCTTCTTTATTTCAAATCTACTGTTTATATTAATGCATGAGGAGGAATTTACAGAGCTCATACACTCCCAAATGAAACACAGCAATTTGGTGTTAGGGCAGTGCTATGAGTTAGTAGCATTCAGCACAGCTGCCACTGATTTACCATGATGGGAATTTTTTTCCCTTTTTTTATAAACATCTCGCAGTGCAGGTTGTTCCACATCATACCTCTAATACCTCTTTATCACAAAAAAAAACCTTTCTGGCTGTATTTCTAGCCAGGATGCTGCACAATATGAAGTTCTTTGAGTGGAACAAAGAACGAGACTTTCTGCCCTGGGCTTCCCATCCCTGCATTGCTTTCCAGCCACTAACAGGAGTGTTCAGCTAGAGAGAGACCCTCTCTCCCTGTGTGACCCTCGTGCCCACAGCTTCACTCACTGCAATGACATTTTTGTAAAGACCTGAAAATATGCATCCATTACATTTCCTGACGACTATTCCAGTTCTTATCAATTTAACTTGTTGTTATAACGAACCAGTGGGTATCCAAACACCTCTTTGCACTTTTACAGGACCAATTGAATTTGCTGAACCAAAAAGAGATTCCTACCATGACCTAGCAATGCAGTGTCTGACAGCACAAATCTATGTGCTTGCATGAAGTAGCACATGAGATGTCCTGACCCTCCTGGGACAAGGATTATTTTCCTGGTTACTTTTCCTGCAGGTGAGTAGGAAATCAAACCAACTGAACATAGTCTTGCCAAAGTCTTGCCAAATCTAAGCTAAAAAAGAAGAATTATCTTGGAAAAAAAGTGAGAAATGTTTTAGAAAAAGGAAAGCTCTTATTAAATTTCCAGAGCTTCTGTTAGTGAATCAGAGTAATGACACTTGTAAAAGGATTTTTTACTGCTCTCTGAACAATTCTGTTCACCCCTGTGAGGGCAGCTCAAGGTATAAGGCTGAATCACTCCAAGAGGTATTAAAACCTCATTGCTTGCATTCTGTCCATACCTTATTCTGTTTTCTCAGAAAAGAATGGGACCACTGAAAATTAAAGCTGAAAATTCACTAACAAATCCTGCAGGGATAAGAGATTTTTTTTTTAAAGGAAGATAAAATTCAAAAAATCTGCAGACAACTTGAGAAGTTTTGCAGCCTAAAAAAAGCTTCCAGGCATGACCAAAGTTTTTATGTCCTTGAAAATGCTTTTGTAATGAGATAGATGGCTTTTCCATTTGAGTAACAGTACCTGCCTTTTCACTTAGCCCTGTCAAGGATTTTTTTTTTTTGTTCCAAAACAGTGACTAAATCAATAGTTATTCAATCATAGACATGATTAGCGCAGTATGGACAACAGTGTTTTGTGCCTTTTAATGTATTAGAGAGCAAACATAAAGAGAGATTTGTTAACCCCTGGAGGCACTGTAACATTAAGGGGGTTTTTAAGCCTTCTGATCTGTTCTGTAGGCTTTAATATTTTTAAGCTCAAATATATAAGCATTCAAATGAAATTATTCTGATTTCTTAAATATCAGCAGAAGTATATTGCTAAGTTGCTGAAGATATCAAGCAGTCATTAATAAATTTTAAAGATATTATTGCTGAACAACATAATAAATCATTGCTTTTAAGTAGATAAAAAAGCATTTCAGAATTACATGAGAATAATTTCCATAGCTAATAATAATAATGCTTCTCAGGAATTCAACTGCCTGATTCTGCAACTTGAAGAGAGCAGAACTCTTCCTAAAATCTTCATAACTTTAGCTTTATAACTCTCTGAGATCAGCAATGCCATGCCTTTTATAGCAAAATGCTTAAATATTGGCATTCCCAGGCTTGAAGTCATCCGTTTGCTAGACCTGATTTTGATCTATCACCTGCATTTTAGCAAGTGCAAGCCAGAACACACAAAAGCTAATCAGTGTTCATAAAGCCAATCTGTGGCAAAGAAAGAAACTGAATTCAAGATGTCTAATTTCAGGACTCCTTTTCTAAGTCCTTCACTTCTAGTTACTAAAAAGGAAGTAAAATTATTTAAGATTTCTCCCTCTGTAAGACACTTTATGCATTGCTGTTCCTGGGTGCAGAGCCTATAAAAGACTGAAATACAAGGTATCCAAAGAATTTATTTCAAATAAATGCTAAATTAATGCCAAAGTCTTCACATAATCTTGTACATCTTTGGTCTAAAGGTTTAGGTTTCAATAACATCCAAGATGCCTGGAAATACAAATGGATACTATCTAGAAGTCAATGAAGCTGCTGAACAGGAAGGGCAACCTTCAGAGTGGGATCAGTGTTTCACAGTGTTTCATGCTGTGTTATAAACATGACTGTTGTTGCCTCTCTGAGACCAGCCTATATAAATCAGAAACAGGAAAACAAAAAAGCAAGTATTTAGCCACACAAGAAAAAAACATCCAGTTTTTTTAAACACCTGTTTTTGTGCAGGAGTAACAGGCTTACAAAACAACTCCTTCAAAGGGTTTAGCTGTTCTTGGAGAAATTAATAATATAGGACATCCAGAGAGGTAGAGGCTGAGTTATGAAAATAAAGCACTTTTTGACAATACATTCTGCTCCTAATGTGGTGTAAAACATCTCTAGGGTGTTGTGCATCCAAGGCTACATACCATGAAGCTAAATTAATCCCTGTCGGAGTCAATGAGGCCATTTCTTCCACCATGGATGAACTTTGGGTTAGGCCACGTTTTCAATGCAGAGTGTGAGAATGGATAAAACCACAAGAGCAGATTCAGACATTCCGTGTCTCTTCCCACTTTTGTCAGGACTGTATTGTATGGCCTTAGGCAACTCCTACCCTCACTATGCTTTAGTTTCCCCAGCATGTAAACATTGCTTTGACTGGGGGATGTAAGGCATAGCAAAACCAGAAATAAGTGCAGATGGTTGTAATAATTTCCCTTTGAACTGGTTTATTTACAAAAACAAATATAATATATAATAGTCAAAGGATAAGTATCTCCACTTTTCAATGGTGAATAAGATCAGGCTTACAAATAAAATTCCTGTTATCCATTAAGAATCTCTTGCAGACTCAAGTTATGAGTTTCCGTGACTAACTTCCAATCCAATATCTCCTTCTCAGACTCAAAAAAAAATTTGGCTCTTGGTCATGCCATAATTAACCCACAAAACCACATTCATAACATAGGTATGCAAATTAACTGAATAGAACACAACCAGTGGTAAGGATGTAGGTAATGAAACCTGACTCTTCACATCAGAATTAACTTGCTGTCTTGAAATTCATAGCTGTATGTAAATTTCTTTCATCTTGTTACACGGAACGTGAACAGGTGAGAAAGTGACATTTTATGCATTCATGTTTTAATGGTGTTCTTAGTAACACAAAAACCTCAACAACAAAAACACTGCTTTCATCATTATTGAATGATGAGCATTGTGAAAAACACCCAACTTTTGCTAATGGAGATGGGCAAATTTATCCTATGCAGGGGAGCTGGGGCACTGGCTATTCCAGCTACAGTCAGCTGAACTAGGGATACACCTCCTGCTCAGACTCCCTCCCTTTCTCATTGGCCTTGCAAAATGCACAGAAATGATACATTGACATGTGCAAATTGACAACTTTTAAAATGTGATTGATCTTTCTTCTATGTCCCTGTGCCCTCCCAGGACCAGCACTAATGCACTGTTACCAAGTGTTCCATCATCTGATTTTTAGTTCACTGAGAAACCAGATTAAAGGTTTGGGCAAAAGCCCTGACTCTGTATATCTTTCTATACAAAAATGGAATAAAAATTGTTCAGGATTTAAACACTATAGATGGCTAATTTCCTTAAGTTATTTGTTTCATTATAAACTTACAAGCTTTTCTTATTGCTGCAGGGTGATTTTCTAACTTTCTCCTGCTAGCCTGTAAAAGCAGAAAGACCTCTCCATCTTAGGGGAGGTTCTGCTTGTATCCACAAAATGAATCAATGACTACGAATCAATGAGAACTTTTGTATTACTATTATTATTCTACTATAAATAACAATTAAAAGCCCTGTGAATGACAAGAGCTGAAAATAGCAGTACGGATTGAAACAAAACAGCAGGTGGTCTCTAGGAGCTCTGTTCTGTTCAGCTGCTGTTCATAAGTGCACATAGGCAGCGCCATTCGCAGGCTTTGACATTAAAGAGCTGAGGAGACAAAACACACAACAGATGCCAACAGAAATTTTACTGTCAAAGCAACACTTCACAAATAGTATTTGGGTCTATTCTGAAGATGTTCAAATTTATAATTGGCAGTATCAAATGAACTCACGATTACCATCCAGTTAATCAATTATAAAAATCAGTTTTGTCACTTCTAGCGTCGATCCAGTCAAAAATATCTGTTAGCAGTGAAGCACATCTCCTGCCACAGAACCATGTTTAACATGAACAGGTTGCAGCGTGGAAAAATGTACTGAGCAAGGCACAATACAGAACACGAGCTCCAAACCTGGGGGTCATATGTTCACACAAAGAACTGAACAATTCTCAAAGCTTTAGCTTTGCAGGTGCTAAAAGGAAATGGATCCTTTCTTGGGGTTGTGACGCACAGTCCTTCTGACTAAGAAGCTTTTGGCAGATTTCCTTTGGAAGAACATCACTGCTGTGTTTCTAATCTCTCTGTACTTGTAAGCCCAATTATGCATAGCCCTTTGTGAGCAAGCTTCTCCTGCTGCAAGAAAAGCTCTGTTGCGGCTGCCAATTTCCTCTTACCTTCCCTGCCCACTCAGCACAGCACAAGATGGCAGCTCCAAGCAGCCAGATCCCTCTCTTTTGTTGCAGATCCTCTCCTGCAGACGCTTTAGCGGCCTACAGCATTTCTCAGAGCCATCTAAGCAAATGGCTTCAGCCAGAGAAACAAAGCTCTTACACAGAGCGACAAACATTTCACAGCGAGAGGAAACTGGCCGAGAACAACCGTGGGAGCATTTGAGACGGTGCCATCTTATGCAGCAGAGGAAAAAAGACAAAGAATCATCCAAGGAAAAGATGTGAGAATAAAGGACACAGCACAGGAAAGGTGCCCTGAACAGGAGGAAAGTGAGAGGCATAACTGGAACGTGAGAAAGCAACATGGTGTGGGGTTGGTTATTCATGCCAATGTAAAGAGCACAGGAAACAAAGGACCTGAGCCCAGAGGGTTCTCCTCAAAACACAATTTACTGGACTAGCGCTGCTTAGGAACTGACAGCTAGCCTTGCAGTAGTGGTCCATTCTGAGTAGAGCAACTTTTTTTCCTAAATAACAGTACTGGTCTCTTATGAGGCTCTGCTCACAGATGTTATCTACTTTTAAACCTCTTTTGATGTGTATGTTTTCTGATGACAAATTTAGTCTACACGCAACGTCTATACTGTTCTAGAATCAGAAATGTTATTTAGAAATTAATCCTTACTAGGTCATGGTAGAAATGAGAATACACCTCTATGAATTCCACAGAGTCAATACCACAGGCAAAAAAAATGTACTCAGAGTACAGGCTACAGCACCTGCTCTTTCTTGTCTCAGAATATACTTGTTCCATGTAGAGAAAAGCTCAGAAATTCTTGATTCTCCTGTGGGCCCTGATATATTCTGGCACTAATTAAATCTGCCTATGTATCAATGACTTAATCACATAGCCACATGGCCCCTGTGTGCTAATGATGCTTTCTTATTCATGCCTCCTTAATCTCACCTAATCTCTTCTAATCATAGACTCTTTGATCATATAATTAACAGACTACTAGTGTTGATGCTGCTTTCAAGAAGGCTTGAACTGGCCAAAATAGCATAATTTTGGTTCTTAGACAATCAAGTTGTTCACTTTCATCACTGTTGGTATCACAAAAAGCCGTAATGAGTGGAGGGCTTGGAGACAGAACCAACTCAGTGAAAGTCTCTTTACTGCCCTGATGATGCCAGCATTAGGATATGTTGTTCTTGCAGCATGTTAATATTAAAATATATATACCTATTAAAACTTTCAATCAAAGTTGGATGGCTTTAGGTATACCTTAAAAATCAAAACTGACAGTTTATGATAAGGGATAACTTACACACACACCCACTCCTAATAGCCAAACCAGACAATCAGGACTCTAATCTTATTTATGTATGCAAAATAGCATTATACAGTCAAGAAAGCCTTTTGGTAGAATGAGTCCAAACTATGTACAGCTTCAAAGTATGTTGGCTTGGTTTACCATCACCTATTCTGAGTGTTATATGCACCCTGAATAACTAATGTAGATTTTTGTGTGTGTTAAAATATATCAAAATACAAGTTATGATGGTCTTGCTTTTTCTTTACCATAGGTTTCTTATATACAAACATGAAAGTAAAATCACCAAAAAAATTTACATCACCATTTTTAAGTGTATAATGTTCTGTATTTTTCTACGCTTATCTTTATCTCCCATTAGTAATGTTTTGTGCAGCATTACTCCTGCACTGACACTGTGGTGCATCAGATACACCAAGTTCATGGGCCTGCACCATTGTCTCCTCCCTTGATCTAGGACACAGATTTATTTGGTCCAGGTCGTAGAAGCCAGACAGTTATGTCTGAGAAGTTCTACTTCATTATATTTTCTGCTAGGCAATGTCTTCCTCTCCAATTTAGGAATTTCTACTCAGACATATTTCTAGATCCAATATAACAGACATCTCTGCAACATACACAGGTTTATTTATTATATGAAGTGGTAACAAAATCTAAGTTGCTTTCAGAGAGGTTGACTGTGCTGATTTGACATTGATCTATAGAAATCTAAGTTTACTCTTAATGTTTTTAGTAATTGTAAGTTCCCTGAACAGTCTTTTTCTGATTCATGACTAAATATGTCTGCCTTTCATTGTGAAGCCAGAGCAACTTAACTAGAAGCTTTAAAAAGTTTTTAATCATTGCTAGAAACAAATGGGAAGACTAGAAAATGTGTATTAGTTTGCATTGTATCCCCTTCCTTCATATTTACTTTCATCTCCCTGGCTCTAATACAGGGCAGCAAGGTGGCTGGCAAACTCTGAACATCTACAAACATCACAGAGTTAAACACCTCTTGCAAATTTCCCGAGCCAGAAGCACTACAGAGAAAGCTGCAGGACTTTCTTGCATCTGTTTAGCCCTCTGCACAATCATACAGAGACAAAAAAGATCTAAATGTATTTTTTAGAAGGTAGTACAGAGAATGAACTTAGCAAATCAAAGGAGGGTCACCCAGGCATCACAAAAAACCTGGAGTTCTCCCATTCCCAAGGACATCCACACCTGCTGCTCTTAGACACAAATTAACATGGACACTGATATCAAAATGAAATGGATTAAAAGAAAAGAAAAAGAACCTTGTCAAATTTGCACAGGCAATATTAATGAAAAGGATTAGAGATAGAAACTTAGCTGTCATCTTAGTCTGTGCATGGGAAAATCATTATAAATTGTAAAGCATGTTTCCTGTTCTGGGCCCTCAGTTTGGGAAGGACACTGAGATGCTCAAACACGTCCAGAGGAGGCAACAAGGCTGCTGAGGGGCTTGGAACACAAACCTGTGAGGAACTACTGAGGGACCTGGGGGTGTTCAGCCTGGAGAAAAGGAGGCTCAGAGTGACCTTATCACTGTCTACAGCTCCCTGAAAGGTGGCTGTAGTCAGGTGGGGTTGGTCTCTTCTCCCAGGTAACCACTGACAGAACCAGAGGACATAGACTTTAGCTGTGCCAAGGGAAGTTTAGGCTAGATGTTACAAAGGGATCCTTCACTGAAAGAGTGATTGGTCAATGGAATTGTCTGCACGGGGAAGTGGAGGAGTCACTGTCCCTGGTGGTGCTTAAAAAAAGACTGGACACAGCACTCAGTGCCATGGTTTAGTTGATGAGGAGGTGTTAGCTCACAGGTCGGACTAGATGGTCTTGAAGATCTTTTCCAATCTAGTTCATTCTGTGTGGTTCTGTGCCTGACATGCCTGACCAATACAGCCTTACTGCAGCACCTCTGTACACTGGATGGATTCCTAAGGGAACAGAAGCACTTTGGGCCACATTTATCTTCCTTCCTTTCTTTAACAAAATATCCCAACTCACTTCAGGTAATCTCTTACTCAGAGTATAGAATTACCACTTCCAATGGGACTGCTTCCCACTCCATGAGAGAAAGTAACAGGGCAGGAAGAGACACAACAGTTAAATCTCACAGGAGATATTTCCACCTGATGTGAAATGTCACAGCTTCATTGACTTCAAATACAGCTATGCCACTGTATCCTGGCTGAGGATGTGGTCTGCAGGCCTTGAGCTCTGCAGCTGGATAACTTATTATTCAGTCAAAGCTTTAATGACATCCCTTAGGTTTGCACAGGAGAGGATATGAAAATTTCAGCCTGCAAGCCAGCAGGAAATGCATGCTTTTACAAGCATGAATTCATAGCAGAATGGCTGAAATAAAGTGCTGAGTTCTGAACAGATCCCTCCATCAGAAATGATACCACTTGGAACATGCTACAAAACCAGCTCCTCCAGGGCTCCTCCCAGGCGAGACTGAGTGTGAGAAACACAGGGGTGAAAGAGCCTTTTCAGAGACCTTATTTCTCAAGAAGAATAAGACATAAAAAGGAAAATGGATTATATGTCAAAACAGCACTGTAAACATAAAAGGGTAAGAGATACAGCCCTATAGATAGGTAAGACATTAGGAAATTTAGGAAAGTATATGCTGGTGACTCAGCCATTTCCCTGGGCAGCCTGTTCTGTTAGAAAACAAACTGGTTTCCAGTGGATGTTTGACTGGCAATGCAATTCAGTCAGGACTACAGAAAACAGAAAAAATGTTGCAATTTCAGCTTAAAAGATTTCTTTTTTTAAAGGGGTCATTCTGAGTCATTCTTGACTATCTGTATCATTCTTGAGTATTTGTATCTTAGTGCAGCTGAACATTAAATTCCTCTAATAATAGTTTTGAATTCCACAATAAATGTGACACAAATACTAAGCACAAAAAGACACTTAGAGGATTCTGGTGTAAAGAGGTGTCTGGAATAGACACTGATACATGTAGCCTGTGCTCTAACCCCAGTGATGCCTCACCCACAATCTCTACAATCACAGAATCCCTGGTTGGATATTAGTCTGTCTTGTAACCTATACAAGTTTGCTGTGCACTCTTAAGTAAAACTATTACTAATTAAGGTAATTGAATTTAATGTGACATTTGGTACTTCCCTTTAAGTATATTTAGGGTTACTTGGAATAAATTAGTCAAATATTTAAAATTAATAAATTCAGAATAACATATATATGTCTAATTTATTAAAAATATAATTACTGCTTCAATTAAAGTACAGGAATTTAGTCTAATAAAATATTTTTAAATGCTGATCTTTAACCTCTTCTGGTTCTTCTGTCCAAAACAATCATAACTTGCTGTTATCAGAGGTGTGTTTGGTTTTTGTCAATGACCAATATAATGTCGCTAATGTAACATGGCAAAAGCAAACACTTCTGTGAAGATGCAAGGACTTAAAAGAACTCTGGCATCTTACTACAATTTAAGGCCCAAATTCTTAAGGAATGCTTAAAGGGAATTCTTCAGTGATTTGGTAAATGAGATTGGAAAAGATACTCAGAACCCTTTTTTGGGATAAAAGGCTTATGGCACAGAGTTATGCTCACCCAGAGACACTTTCTGGCATTGGGTCCATTCAGGACCAAAGAGTTCTTCCTAATAGTGCCAGCTGTTGCCTGCCAGTCATCCCAGATTTTCAACTGATGTTTCTTAAATCCATAAAAATGCTTATTTTCAGAAGAACATCACCAAATCATTTTTCTCGATCTTGAATGCAATGGAACATGATAGGATATTAATGTAAACCTATTTACCTATTCTATGGTAAAATTGATTATTTACACAATTAATTGCTGAGGTAGAATAGTTCCCTCATTTTCAACAGCAGAGAAGTGCTGAATCAAGCCAGGCACATCCTTGCCAGACTTTTTCTAAGGTTCTGACTATGGGAAGATGTTTGATACCTCAGAGGAGAGTATGAGTACAAGATAAGGGACATGGGATGGACGTGTAAGGAGCCATGAAGGGGACCCTGAGACACACAGAATGAGATGGGGATACTAGGAAGTCACTGCCAGCTCAGGACTCTGCAGTAAAGTCACTCACAGCAACTGCGCATTGGATTTGGGTCAAAACCAACACATCACTCGCTTTTCATGGGCTCTTGAAGGCATCTGACCAAACATCCATAGCTGAGGCTTGAGCCTCACTCCAGACCTGCACTGAAGGTTGGCCCCAGACAACCACAGGAGCACAACATTAAACAAGGAAAAGACACAAAGTCAGAAAATCTCAACCAAAATCTAGATGAAAATGCCAGAAGAGGACAAGAGAATTCCAGGCATAAGTTAGTAGATATAATACAGCAAAAATGGGCAGCCTTGGTTGTTGGAGTTCTCCATAGATTAATCTGTTCCCAGTCTCCACACTTGCTCCCACTGGGTACCTTTTAAAAATAAAATAAAATAAATTTGCCCTGGAAGAAAATTCAATGTTCAGATTTTACAGCAGAGGGTTTTCCTCAATCACACTCTTGAGGTATTTTGATTGTAGAGGAGCCAGATCAATAACATCAGCCTCAACAGTTTTATTCACTACAAAGCAGCAGGATAATGCTGAGGGGAAGAGGTAGAATTTATGTTACAGTATTAGCCAAGCAGGGAAGTTCTCTACAAACATTTAACCCAAGAGCAAAAATCAAGATTTGGACTTGAAGTTTTCCTTTTTCTAACACTTGAAAACAGTGAGAGAATACTTCTGTGTCTGTAAAGTGCTAGTAATGTTTGTCAATAGCAATTCTAAAGTTTATGGAAAGGTCTTTACTAATGTGCTGTTTCCTAATATTGTTACCTGTCAATTCTGGTCAGAGACAGTGCAGCCTATGAGCAGATACAGAGTAGAAAATGTCCTCATTCACTAAGTTGTATGAAAAATCACCCATTAGGTAGATAACCACCACCTTAGTTACAATTTTTAAGGGAATTTAGGTTACCATGTCCACAGCAAACGTGCTGAGCAGAACGGAAGCCAAACTGGTGATTTTACTGGTCTCTCAGCATTTAATGTCACTCCACAGATGGTATTAACTGTCTTTTTCAGAGGTGAGTTCTTGGGAATAAATAAGATCATTTGGGATTCTATAATACAGTTATTCTTTATACCCCACAGATAACAAGACCAGTATTTTCATTCATGGTAATTTAAAAGAAATGCCTGGAAGAGTAATGTTATCTCTTGTGTTAGCATCTTGTGTGTCAAATATTAAAGGTATTTGAACACTGAAATTTCTCCCGGTCTTCAGCGTTATTTTATTGCTATGGTGCTTAACACCTTCTTTGCCTCAGTTTTCAACAGAAAGACAGGTTGTCCTCAGGACAACTGTCCTCCTGGGCTGGTAGATGGTGTCAGGCAGCAGTTTTAGCCCCCCTGTTATCCAGGAGGAAGCAGTCAGAGACCTGCTGAGCCCCTTAGATGTTCACAAATCTACGGGACCCCAGAGTGATGAGGGAGCTGGCAGGTGAGCCTACGAAGCTACTCTCCATCATTTACCATCAGTCCTGGCTCAGTGGGGAAGTCCCAGATGACTGGAAGCTGGCCAATGTGACACATATTCACAAAAAGGGTGAGAGAAGAGGATCCTGGAAACTACAGGCCAGCCAGCATGACCTCAGTGCCCAGCAAGATTACAGAACAGATCATCTTGAGTGTCATTACATAGCAACTACGGCATTGTCAGGGTATTAGACTTAGCCAGGATGGTTTAAGAGGGGCAGGTCGTGCTTGACCAACCTGATCTCCTTTTATGACCAGGTGACCCACCTGGTGGATGCAGGAAAGGCTTAGGGTGTCTATTTGGATTTCAGCAAGGCCTTTAACACTGTCTCCTACAACACACTCCTGGAAAAGCTAGCAGCCCATGGCTTGGACAGGGCACACTCTTTGCCGGGTTAGGAACTGGCTGGATGGCTGACCCAGAGAGTGGTGGTGAGCAGTGCTGCATGCAGCTGGCAGCCAGTCACCAGGAGTGTCCCTCAGGGCTCTGTGCTGGAACCAGTTCTGTTTAATATCTTCATCGATGACCTGGACGAGGGGATAGAGTCCACCATCAGTAAATTTGCAGACGACACCAAGATGGGAGCATGTGTCAAACTGCAGGAGGTTAGGAGGGCTCTGCAAAGGGAGCTGGACAGGCAGGATAGATGGGCTGAGTCCAATAACATGAAGTTTAACAAGTCCAAGTGCCAAGTCCTGCACTCAGGCCACAACAAGCCCCTGCAGCGCTACAGGCTGGGGACAGAGTGGCTGGACAGTGCCCAGGCAGAAAGGGACCTGGGGGTACAACTGAACACGAGCCAGCAGTGTGCCCTGGTGGCCGAGAAGGCCAATGGACCTGGCCTGGATCAGGAACAGTGCGGCCAGCAGGACCAGGGAGATCATTATTCCCCTGCACTCAGCACTGGTGAGGCCACACCTCGAGTGCTGTCTCCAGCTCTGGGCCCTCAGTTTGGGAAGGACGTTGAGATTCTCAAACACGTCCAGAGGAGGCAACAAGGCTGCTGAGGGGCTTGGAACACAAACCCTGTGAGGAACTACTGAGGGACCTGGGGGTGTTCAGCCTGGAGAAAAGGAGGCTCAGGGGTGACCTTATCACTCTCTCTAACCTCCTGAATGGTGGCTGTAGTCGGCTGGGGTTGGTCTCTTCTCCCAGGCAACCACTGACAGAACCAGAGGACAAACTTTAGC
Organism: Motacilla alba alba; assembly: GCF_015832195.1. Lineage (NCBI taxonomy): Eukaryota > Metazoa > Chordata > Aves > Passeriformes > Motacillidae > Motacilla > Motacilla alba. The sequence goes on from NC_052023.1 coordinate 23,029,621, forward strand.
TGTGCCAAGAGAAGTTTAGGTTCAACATCAGAAAAAAATCCTTCACTGAAAGAGAGATTGGGCAATGGATCTGCCCAGGGAAGTGGAGGAGTCACAGTCATGTTAGAAAAAGACTGGACATAGCACTCAGTGCCATGGTTTAGTTGATGAGGACGTGTTAGGTTAGGTCATAGGTTGGACTTGATGATCTCAAAGGTCTTTTCCAATCTAGTTCATTCTGTGATTCAACCCAAAGCAAGAACAGGGGACTGAACAAGTCATAAATAATTTTACCTGTTCCATATTCCATGAAGGTAAATCTGAGTAGCTCAGAATGAGCTAGCTGCAGCTGACTCCTATGAAACTTCAATATATTCAGTAACTTCGGTCAAAATATCTTCAGGCACAGATTAAATCCAAACACAGGGATATATACCATTTAAGTTTGTCTTTAATATTCCATATTGCTCTGGTGCTTCCATATTATTGCCCTGAAAGAATTTGGTGCCTGTCTGTATAATACCTGTGAAAGACCTTGGGAAAGCCACAATAACAGGAAATTTTATGCCTCAATATTAACTATAAATCAATGCACAGAAGAGAGACATTTTCTAGTATTAAGAAGTGGGCACAGAAGCATGACTTAAGCAGGAACCAAATGAAGAGGATGAAAGTTATAATGGTGCTCCATAATCAACACAGCTGTGCAATAATTTGATTTTCATTATAATGACGCTATTTAGACATGCCCTGCATATTGAAGATTGAGCACAGTACATAATTATTGATTAGTTATAAGCCATTTGTATTTTATGTTTATTTCATCTGACAATAATTATCATACATTTGCACTAATTAATTCATCATCTTTTATTCCTGGAGCTGAAAGGTAACTAGCAGAAAAAGCAGGAAGGGAACTTAGAAAAGTAGAGGGCTTTCTGAAGCAGTAATATTATTTGCAATATAGTACTAGGGTGATGCGGTTTGCTTTTTTATTTCTGTAACACAAATGGGGCAAATTATTTACTAGCTAAAATTTACTTGGAATTACTAGTAAATTGCTCTCTAAAGCAAGTTGAAGTGAAATTCAGCAAATATACTGATGAGATGAATATTGACCTATCATTAAATGTTAATGTTAACATTCTGCAAAATCACTGGCCATTTTGGAACACGATTTAGAAACTGTGCAGAAGATTGCCTGTCTTTGGAAGTACAAGTTCTTACATTATGGATCTCCTACAGCAGTGTATTGAAAACTTTATGAAATGCAGCTGTATGGCATTTTGTGAACAGCAGTTTATTCCCTACGAGGAAATCAGAAAGCTTGTGTTTTTCCTGATGGATGGCTTCATCAGCCAGTAACACAATTAGTGCGCAGGACGGATAGGGAGGGCCTGTGCGTGGTGCAGGCAGCCCTGCGCCAGAGCCAGATGAGGCAGAGGCCAGGGAAGCAGACACTTGGAAGTGCTCCCAAGCCTCAGCAAGAGATGCAATGCACTGGACAGAAATACTCATGGCTGCTTTGCAAAACCTGAGCTTGTAACTTCGTGGTGCTGCTGTTTTGTGCAGCAGTACCCCCTGGCCTGCAGGCGTGCTGGACACACATGGGATGCTCCATTGCACCTTGGGAATGAACCAGAAAGGGATCAAGTAAGGCAGGGATAAAAACACTGGAAGGTGAATATAAGTATTTGAGCCTTTCCTCTTTGAATACGGACATGACATGCCCACTCCCTAGGAGGCATCCCCAGATGACAGTGAATCAGACACTGCTCTCTGTTGAGCTCTGCAGGTGTAGGCAAGCAAGGAGAGGCAATAACAGGCAAGGGAAGGCAGGTGTGATGCTGGAGGCAAGGTGAGCCTGCTCTGGTGCATCCAGAGCTCCTGCATGGGCTACTGATGGAGATGGGGGTAGCAGAGCCTTGCCATTATTAATCCAAAGGCCATTGCATATTTAGTCCACATCTTGCTTCTGTGAGTGATATCAGATTGTTTTCAAAAGGTGAAAGATTTTAAAAACATTCTGAGGTCCTGTACATTACACTGACATTCCTGGCTGATAACTGATACAAACTGCAAAATTGTGTTTGTTTCGCCAAATACATATTTTGTATATTTTACTAATTCATGTAGTATTTTTGAGACACTACAGTAAATTGTTCCTGTCTTGTTCTATAAGAGATTCACGCTCAACTGGAAGACTCTGCTGTACTGCAGTGAAAGGAAATTTCAAAGCACTGAGTCTGGTGGCTTATGAGTGATCAATGAGAACTTAGGGCAGTAAGAAAAGTGGACAAATAAGTTTCATTTTATCAATCTCCCATACCCCTAGCAAATATTTTCCTACTTTTATATCTGTTTCATTCTCAGCACATCTGTTAGGCAGATTGTGGTATACTTAAGGATAGGAAAGCAAACAAATTACAAGAATTTTTTATAAAACCTTAACCCTCCAGAAACAGCAAGCAATTCTTTTCATGCTTAAATTTGATCTTTAGGGAGCAATAGGATAAACTCTCACAGAACAGCCTGATAACAACAAACAAAACCCTTGAATAAATGGAATTTTGAAGATAAGACTCATAGAAAAGCTGGAAATCATACAACCAAGTGCTACTGAATAAATATCAAAACTTTTTATATACCCTCAGAGCAATATAAATCACAAAAACACACAATTTTTTTGCCATGTTTATTTTGACAGCTTCAGCTGATATAAACATGTCCCTAAGATTAAGTCCCCAAGTTTGGTTCACTAATTTTGTATTTGGGATATTCAAAAGCATAGTTATCTCATTTATTGTAGCTGATGATATACTGGTATTTTCTTAAGCACACACAAACAAGGCAGTGATAAATAGATTGCTTAGGTAAAACAAGAAATGTGACTTAATCCTTTGTTTCAGCCCTTGAGTTGTGAGTGATGCTGCATATCTTTTACATATATTCACCTCCCTTTTGCTCATTTTTCTCCCTATCAAATTACGCCTGACAAAAAGCTCCATCTAATGCCTGACACTCATTCTTGTTGCACTGATTTCTCACTCTTCCCTGGCAGCTCCCTCTTCACTCTCAGCCCCCCACTAATGATTCCTCCTGTAAATCTGCTGTCCTTGGAGTATGTCTGGGTACCAGGACACAGACCACCTCTGAAGAAAGCAGCTGTCCTGCACCAACTGCCCAGGAAATTGCAAGGAAGGGATACCTAGTCCAGGATGCAGTAAATGCCTTTTATACAGAGTGATTTAGGAGTTTACTGGGATCAAAGACAGTAGCTGGCTTATCACCTGGGCCTTATTTGGCACAGTCTTTATCTTCATGTGCAGTACAAGCTTTAGACAATGTGTTAATAACCCTGTGACTGAGGAATAGTCCCAAAATGGAAGGCACATTCTTAATTAGAAATTCTAGTTTGGGGGAAAAGATTGCTTTTGAAGACTTCTTAGGACACTGAAGAAATAAAGGTGTTTTTTCCAGCGACTGTTTGTTTTCAAAGGAATATGGCTACATCCATGCTTTCAGCCATTCATTTTTGATTTTCAGGGGACTACTGTGGAAACATGAGAAATGTCATTCACTAAAAGAGAAACTATGGGTATCTAAGCTCTTTAAGTATTTAGATTTCTTAGTGATTTTTGTATCCCATGGCAAATGCTTACTCCACCCTATCACAACAACATAAACAGTACATGTAATGCTAAATAACCATGTTGTCATCATAATATTTCCTATATTTGCTGATACTCCAGTTTTGCAACCAGACTAGATAAGCAGTAAAATATTAAATGCGTTCTTATAATGTATCTTTGTGCTAGAAAAGACCAACACAATTCAGCCATATGTCTAATAAAAACAGTTTGCATATTCTTCAGAACTGTCACCAGTCCCCTTGGAGCTGACATTTTCTGCCTATCTTTCTTTTCATCATGCTAGAAAGAGCCATTGGGCTACATCCCCCACTATGCAAATACAGCCACCCTGTTGTAGAGGGTTAATGACAATTAAAGCACATTTTAGCATGACTGATAAACACATTCTTCCTTCATGAGATTATAGTCAGGAACTCGATTATCAGCAGCAGATAGACCTCTGGAGAATGCTTACCTGATATTAGCTGGGCAAAGTTAAAATATAGACAACTACCAACAGGTATTTTCCATGAGATAGAATGACAGTAGCTCAAAGATAATTAAACTTTAGGGTAATTCTTTTCAGCTTCAGGACATTGCCCACAGGAAACAGAACTGTGTTGTGCCAAATGGACATGCAAACACACACCAGAAAATAACTGGAGGTTTACAACACGAGGAAGCAGCACAGTGAAAGGAGACCCATCATACCCTCACCTTCAGTTTGACTTCTGAACACAAAAGTAAAGAGATTCATTGATTCACACCTAATCAAACCAGGAGGTTCTGGCAGTCCCTCCCTAAAAGGGAACTCTCACTGAGCTGTAATTACAAGGCATTTCAGACACAACTGAGCTGACGTTCATCACTCTCTAAATTAACACTTGTGGCCCTGTCCTGCTCTGTAACAAAACCAAACTGGACTTGGCTGCCTGGAGTGGGTGTTTTATGTCTCCTGTTGACTCCCTGGCGACTTTGATTACCCCCTCTAGACTCCCTGACACAAGAGTTTTGGTGAAAGGGCCAAATAGACAAATTTAATAAGTGGAATTTTTAAAACTGGTGATTTGTTTGGTTTATAGTTACTTATGAAAAATCAAAAGGGAGGCTTTGAACACAATATAAATTGGGTCACAATTTCCCAAGTCATTAGCAAATAATCAACAATAGTTAATAACTTGTTTGATGGTGAAATGTCAAGAGGAAAATGCCAATGAGTTTAATGGTATAATAGACTGGTATTAACTACATGAGCAAATATTTTTGCTGTTGACAACTATAACTACCAAGTAAATTAAACAATAATCTGCTTTTGAAAGAAAAAATACCACAGTTGACCTATCTGAGGTAGGATGACAGTCAAGGAATGTGTCCAGCTTTAACTGAAATAAAAACAACCATGATACAATACAGGTAAAAACTGCTGCGCTGCAGCAGACAATTTCTCTCGTGCCTTTTTTAAAATTCAAACAAAAACAGCAAAAAACCCTGGCAAAATAAACACAGATTTAAATTATCTTTCCATCTTCTTTCCCTTGTTTGATAATATACAATACATCATTGTTTCTAAATGTTACGTCTAACCTGGTACAAAACAACCTGTTCCACAGAAACTCTGCCAGTAGTTTCTTTCACAAGGAATTTGCACTAGAAATTTTTATGGAATACATTCACCACCAGTATAATTTGGAACATTATTTAAACATTCCAGAACCCTGTGAACCCTGGGCTTTGCCACTAACTTTTCTGAGTTTCCACACAAAACAAAATATGCACATTAAGGTGTGCTGCAAGAGAATAAAGGCATGTGCCAAAAACTGCAAAATCAGTAATAAAAAAGGCATAAAGCTAAGGTAATTCAGTGTGCTGAAACAAACAACCAGATCATAGAAAATATTGACAACAGTTTATCAAACCTTGCCAGGTTTCAGAGACAGTGCCTGATTCCAGTTCCAGCCTCTTTCCACACACACAGCTGATAGGAAATGTGGCAATGCACACACTGCATGAGGATGAGGCCAGCTCTAGTGTTGCTTTTCATCTGCTTTCCTCACAGTAGTCAACTTCCTTTGTTCCTCTTTTCCCAGGGTAACTACCTGCAAGGATCCTTTGTGTGTGTGATCTCAGAACGTGCCTGAACATGGAGGTAATTCAGAGGGATTTTTGGGGAAATGCATGTGTTCACCCTCTCCTCACCGAGGGCACGCAGTAATTACTCTCTCTGGGGATTAAACACAGAAATGTATCAGAGCAAACTGGTCCCACCTTTGTCCCAAGACACAGGGAAGTGCTGTCCAGCAACATCTCAGGCTGCCCTTTTACCTTCACTGAGATAACTATGGGTTTATTTCAATGCAGCTGCAACCAGTCAGGCCCCCAGGTCTATTAGCAGTTGAGAAACAATCATGTACCCAACACAAAATTCTTTAAAAAGTTGTAATTCTTTTAAAAGTTTTTTGTTGTTTTTTTTTTTTTTTTTTAACTAGAGTTGCAAAGTCAAGCCTACTCTAAGTACCTCTATCAAATAAATTGTTATTGGAAAAATACTATAATCCAAGAGAAATTGAATACCAGTTATCCTGCTTGTAAACCTGAATTTTTAAAATGTAATTAAATGAAACCTCAAAACATTTTACAAAGTGAGGCTTTATGGAACTCAATTTGACTTAAGTCATATTAAGTCAGCAGACTTATGGTGATTGCCTCCATTGTCATGCCATGTTCCCTTGTGACAGTCTGCTGGACTTAATGTAGTCTAAAATATCCAATCTCCAAAGCTACCTTCCTATTACAGAATTAAATACAATATTCACATTAAATTTGATCATTCTATACTCCAGGAGTGACCTGTGAATAATCTTTTCCGTGGCCTCGGGGGTTAAAAAAAGAAAAGCCACAAAGTTTGCAAATTGCCTTTGCCACACAGGAATATTCTAGCAAGTGTGGAACACTCTCAGACCCACAGGACCTGCAACATGCACACAGAGGGTTGCAAAATCTGGTTTCACAGACAAAAACAATTGCCACTAGCTTTGCAACTGCCCTTTCTGGTCCAGTTCTGTGGGGACAGATCCACGGACATATTTTAGGGGAAAATATAGATTCACATTAATGTGTGTATATATTGTACCTAATCAATGAATGTGGGTTAACTTGGTTAAAATTATTTAGATTAATTTTTTAAATGAATTTAAAAGTAGCTGTTCAGTTAAATGCTCTGGAAAACATTAAAGAAATGCCCAGATTAGCATACCCTGGGAACTAGAAACAGGAGGCTTTAATTTCCTTACAGATATCTGGGTTTAGCCATTTGAAACATATGGTAATAAAAAATTGATTTTTTTTTTTTAGTCTCATACAGAAGTTCTTTTGTTCTTTGACAAGATCATTTTACAAAAATATAAATGGTATTTTAATATCATCTGATCATGCCTTTCAACTTAATACTTGAGTGAATTTACTTTTTCTAGACATAAATAAAAAAGGTAGTCTTAAATATTTCTATTGCTGTAAAATGAAAGGAGGTAGTTATCCTTTTAGAAAAGCATTATTCCAACAGCAATTAAATATTCCTTGAAGTAAAGACTTAACCAAATTGAAGAAAAAAAACCAACTTCTTATTTAATACTACTTTTGTAGCCACTGGCAGGTTTTACTCTGATATTTAGCCTGTCATTTACAACAGATGGGTAAAAGATCACTTTTTGCAATTCTTACTAACTGGAAAACATCCTTAGTTAGTTCACATCACGCATTGCATACTACGTGGAAGCACAGTTAGTGACTGTGCCATTGCAAGTTTGCTGTCCTGTTATGTTGTCATAGCTCCTGGGTCATTGCTTTTTTAAAACTATTAAAATTTGTAATTAACTGTAGGCAAGTCAAAGAACCCTCCAGGATTATGGGAATATGTTTATCAACAAAGTGGACTTGAAAGCATAGAATTAAGTAATCTGATAGTCTGGGAGCAAAACTATTTACATGCAATAAGACAGCAGAGAAAGTGGATGGATTTTTCTCATAGGTAGCTCAGGTTAGATAAAATCAAGAGTGTAAAAAGACATCTTGAGGGTGAGATTATTTTCAAGATGTTACCACAGAAAAAGAAAACAAATCTAAAAATGAATAAAACTCCATTCTACCATCAGTCTCCAGCTGCCTTTGCCACAGCCTCGTTTGGACCCAGTGCTGAGAGCTGACACTAGAGGAGAAAAGGTTCTCTTTCAGCAGCAATAGAACCCCAGCCAGTTTAGACAAAGAATAAGAATTTTATCTATTCTTTTGTCAGAATAGACAAAAAGGCAGCGCTATTCCCAAGAATGCTGGAGTAGCTTAGTGGTCCTACATATGTTCACATACAGACTGCACTTGCTAGTCTCATCGCAGTTGCAGGACTGCTCCAAATTACTCAGTGAAAAATTTCCAGCAAAAAATTCTCGTCAGATACAGTACACAAACCCATCATGAAAAATAAGCATCAGAAAGGATTTTGTCTCCCCCATAAACATGCCGGTTACTCAAGTAACTGTGTTGTGTTTTCAGCCTAATTTCTGGTCACACCGAGCAGGGTGCAATACTAAAATTGTCTAAATAAGGAAAAAACTTTGGCAACTTCAACCAAGGTCCACTTGCAAGTAATAAAACAAAAGGGCAGGCAGGCAAATGTTTTTTCCAGAAAAATTCAGCTAAGTCAAATGTCCTTTACAGTTTAGAGAGTTAGCTTATGCGAAAAGTCCATGCTCTCAGGATGTTACCTTACTTTCATTAATTTAAGTTCCCATCTTTTTTCCACCACAGCTCAGATCCAACAGAACATTTTATTCCACAGCCAAGCAGTGCAGAGTTCCTTGCCTCTTCCCCTAGCTCCTCAAGTGTCCAGACTCAAGCATCTAGGAAGCTGAAGACTTTCCACCAGCTACCATTTAGATAACCTCCTTTTAGGATGCAGTACACATTTAAGACAACGGAATTACTGAAATGAATTCATACTCAGCAGTCTGAAAAGGTTACTCTGAACCTAAATTTTAGGAGATTCTCTTTAAAAAAAAAAGTGTTCCCTTCAAAACTGACACATTTGTGACATTAACTGTTGCCTTTTTTTTTTTTTTAATGTATGGGTTCTGTGGGTGTTGTACAACAATGCAATAATTTTATATCTTCTTTCGCCTCTCTGGAGCCAGGCTAAATGAGAATTCTAAAACAGTAACACAGCTCCCTTTTGCACATTCCTAGCACCAAGAACTAAATTAGCTGTAACATTGCTGACATTGGTTAAGCCTATTGCAGGAGGAACAGTTTAAATAAGATTGCACAGAAGAGGTTTTCATTCAGAGTCCTTAACTGCTCTACTTGTAGAGAGGGGCTGGCCCCAATAAATCCAATGAGCATGTACAGAGCTGTAATGAGTGCAAGTGTAGCATAACTCCCCAGCACGCTGCAGGACATCTCGGAGTTTGTCCTTGCCTTTTAGAACCACATTGCTGACAGATTGCTTCCTGGAGACTCTGACAAAGGGGTCAACCAAGCCCGCTTACTATTCCCAAACAAGTCCTTACAAATGCACCTACACTGGCAGGTTCAGCCAGGTTGATTCGCATGTTTGAATCAAATTAAATTGTTGCCAGCATGAGAAGCCATTATCAGGAGTGTGTCTCCTTTCTGCTCAGCCTAGCCCCATGTTACAGCAGCCAGCCAGGCAGTGAATATTTAATCAAGGAATGCTTATCAAACAGCAGGTTTGTGCTGTTCCAAGAGAAAATATAGAAATAGAAATATCCTCTAGCTGTCAATCAAGGCAATTATTTTAATGCTGGCACTCCTAGTTTAAAGAAGGTAGGAGCAGCTGAGATGAAATACATACATTCTGTGAACATCCAGTATACTCCAGCACCTTATGAACTCTTTGCATTACACCACGTTCATTCCAAACTTCTACACTGTGCAACTCAGCTACATTTTACATTGGCAAACACCTACAGTGAATTCAGTCATCTTGTCCATGTGATACTTCCCCTTTCTGCTTATTCTTGTTAACAGAGAAAGGCTGGGGTGGTTAATTTTTCCTTTTTTATAAGCATTTCTTAGCAGTAAAAGAACCAGAACAGGAATGCCGCAGCTCTTATGAGCAGATCAAGAAAGAGGAGCTCTGCACTTGCTTTTTGACTTTTCATTGCTAGAATTAACATGAGTTAATAGATTGGTGAGAGGGAAAAAGTACCTGAAACTCTGGCACAGACATCCTGGAGACAAGAGGAGACAAGCCAATTGATACAGAATAGCTTCCTTCCTTTTTTCTGCTTCTCCCATCAAAAAGAACAGGAAAAGAGTCCTGACTGAGCCATAACTTGCTCTGTGGTTTGCACCTGGGTAAATGTAATTACCTGCTGTCACACCTCCCCACCAGGCAGATTGCAAGGCTGCAGCTTGAACCCCAGGGTGCGATGATCTTCACTTCAGTGCATACAGACTCATTGTACCCAAATATTCCTTATGGCCAGTGGTGTGGAAGAACAACCACCAAATCACAGAATGTTGAAGAGGAAGGGAAAAAGAGGTAGAAATTCCAACTTTTTTGAGATAATTAGGCAGGGGGGATTTACACTGTATGCTTAATACCAAGTGACATTTACCACGTGCCAAAACTAATCTCTGAGGACAATAGTAAAGGTCAACTATTTTTATTTAAAAAACAATTAATAGATGAATTCACTTAACAAATGAAGTTTTGATGACATTTTTACTGAAAATTGTTCCTTGAATCCAGAATGGAATTTCTGGTAAAATTAGGAGAAATGCTAAACGCAAAAGAGGAAGTAGGTGGATTTTAAAGGGAACTTTCACAGATGGAGAAGGTGTAACATCAGGGCCATGTTCAGCCCTGTTTCACCTCAAGACTTGAACTGCAGCTCCCTATAGCAAAGGAGTTGAGATGATTAGAGAGAGAAATACTCTGCCACAATATCAACCAGCTATGAAAGGGCTCTGGCAGGGTCAGTGCTACCAACCTCCCAGAATGAGCAACCTCCTGTCCTCATCTTGGAGTGAGCAGGAGTTTATTGAAAATTTGAAACATAATCAGGTGCACCCTGATACAGAGCAGCAAAAAATTTTAACTCTCAAATATGTGCAAAGAACAGGAAAATCATTGATCTCTCTCTCTCTCCCTAGTAAAAATATGTATTTTATCACAAATCATTATAAAAAGCAAATACAAATATAAATTCCAGTTTAATACAGGCAAAAGCTGTAACTGAGGCCTAAAATCTGATTTACAGTTCTTTTTGTCTGAGATAAAAATATTTCAAATTATAATCTGGAATAGGGATTAGAGGTCAACCAAATATTCTGATTTTTAAAAAAAAATCTTGGAATTTATCAAAAGTAGCCTAAATAAGCTGTAAAATATTCTAGAGAAAATTATGTTGAACTAGACTGAAAAAAAAAAGGCATAATATAATTCATGTTTGGTAAATTTCTTGTTTAGTCTGATTGATATATCTCAAAGTGACTCAAGACATGACTTTGAAAACATCTTTATTTTCATCATGTATCAGTGCCAAGAAGAAAACAGAAGTACTGTTCAGTACTTCAGGTGTATCAAGGAGCAGTACCATAAACTTCTCTTTGAATACCTTGTTTATCAGCACTTCAATACAGCAAACATAAATGGTCAAAAGTCTATGAAAAACAGAGAAGTCACAATGCCTGGCAGCATGAAGAGGGTGCAGACCAGTTTCATTCCAGAAAACTAAGATGAAACAACAGAAGGATGTAACACCTTAATAGTCATACATGCCTTATGATCATTAAATCCTCAAGTGCTGAATTACTGCACAGTTCAAAACAAAGGATGAAATAATTTCAAACTATTTGTTGCTCTATTAAAGATAATGAAGTAGTTTATCATTCAAAATTTACTCCACAATGAAAAACGAAACACACGAGCTAAAGCCATCAAAGACAAGAACTACAAATTCATAAACCCCACCTCCTTTTAAAAATGAGACTTGCTGGTGACCAAAGAACTGAGATTAGAGACAAGTCCTAAAATAAAAAATCTTTCTTCTTCATCAGTTAAAAGTATATTAGAGTGCAGATTAAAATGATCTGCAGTTCTTTACAAAACCAAAAGTTCACCAGTTACTTTCTCCTCTGTTGCGGAAAATCTATTCCCCTGTTCTTGCCATTCTGCTCCTTGCTTGTAGAGATATCACTACATCCCATATTCTCATAGCCACTAATTTCTAATCAGGTGTTCAGCATGTTCAGGCAGAGGCTGAAAAATGATCTGTCAGTTCACTGTTCTCCAGCCAAGTGACAAAAAAAGAACCAGACTTTCTACAGCAGCAGAATTTCTGAATCCTGATTTCCCATGATTTTCCTCTTTGCAGATTCTCTGTCTAATCATGTGCTTGAGCTCTTGCTTCTACCTTTCCTTCCGGAGAAAATGAGGGTAAAAGTCCAAAGCTTCCTGATGATAGAAGCAGAGATTTGCAAAGGACCTTGTGATCACCCAGTGGGATACCTGCAGCTGGTACCCAGCTCTCAGTGAACAAGGGAGACATTGACTTTCCCTGGATCTTGCACTGAAGGAAATTTTCCAGACACGGACAATGTCTCCATATATAGCACAACCATTTTATTTTACATATAATACTGTAATCTCTCAACCAGAGAAAAAAACTAAATTCTACTGCAGCCTTCAGCTGTCCCTTAGCTCGGGTGTGGAATGTCCCAACCATCACTACAGAGATACAGCCTGGAAGAAACTGAATAAGGCATGTGTGAGGAGAGGTATTAAGAAGGATGCAGCAATGAGAGAAAAAGGAAAAAAACCCCAAACCCTCAATATATCAGGGAATCTCAGTCTGTACAATTGCAATGAAATTAAACAATCCACTCTCTTTTAAGAAGGATTTCTCTCCCGTGTTCCTGTAAATCACAGTCACTCCAGGTCTGCATTTAAAAACCATCAGCTATATGGAAGATAGAATTGAGGTTTTTTCCCTAGAATAATCAACTCTTGTTTAATCAGACACCCAAAAAGCTTTTTTTTTTTTTGCTTTCCTTTTCATTAAAAAAGTCATTGTGTTTACCAAAAAACCTTAAAACAAAGACTGTCTATCAGAGTATGAAGATCAATCTATTTCTTAAACACTGTTTTCTCATAAAAGCATTTTCATTTGCTTCCCTTTCTTTCCAGTACAGATAAGTTGTTTCTAAGCAATAGCAGCTGAGTAGGAATTTATACTTTTCACTTTATAATTTGAACCATCCAGGCTTGACAACATGCTGCTCAGAGCCAACATACACTAAATAGGATTATTTAAAAATATATGTATACAGGATAATTGCTAGAGTTTACACAAGGCAATCTTTTGGTTATTGAAATTGTAAGCAGGGTAAATAGTGCTGTACTTTCCAGTGGCAGGATTTCAATCCATTTCCAGTTAACCACTACAAGGAGAATATGCTCTAAAGCCTTGTGCCTAGAAATGTATCACTGCTGCATTACATCTATCGGGGCGTCCATCACAGGGGGTCAATAACAAAGCCACTGGCTGTGGAATTTGATTCTAGGCCAAGCCAGCTTTTATCAAACACTAATGCAAAATTTCTTACTGTTATGGTTGTGAGCTAAAAACCTGCATCTCTAGCTCAGATGACAACTCAATGTAAGAGCAGATTAAAGGATAATACTTCTGGTTTCTTTTATTTCATGATGCTCGAGTGCTTGGATTGGCCATGATGCACCCAGGAGTTTTAAGGTTCAAAAATGATGAAAGATCAGTGCTGAAACAATAGAGCCTAAATTCAAAATATGTCTGGATCAACAAGATGAGATGCACTGGCAAGGACACATACAAAAATACAAAATGAACAGAAAAATAAAGCACCAAAAACATGAGGCAATTTTGTACTGTAAAAGTAGAATACACAATAAGAAACATAAAAGTACTATTTTTCTCTACATTTTCCCAGTGCAAACAAATGAACTCTGAACTTATTTATATTCTGCATATCTCACTAGTGCAAAGGAACTGGTAAATCACAGAAACCAGAGAACAGCAGCACAATTTAGAGATATGCAAATCAGACTTAACTATAAAGGATAATTAAAAGAAGCAATATACACACAGGTACAGCATGGCAATACACTTATAAGGAGACCTGGGAAGTGAGAGGGGAAATATACTGTTCACTCAGGCTTTAAAGCACCTGGAAATAAGAGTAATGAGAAGTTATAAGGAATAAAGGAGAATATAGTTGTAGTGAATATTATTAAATATTCAAACATTAATTTTCTTCAGCTTCGAAAAGTTTCATGCAACACTTAATTTATCATTTTAATCAAAGACACCCTGGAAAAATGCTATGAAAATATACACTGGAAAACAACCTGTGCTAGTAAGTTGTGCAGGACTGCTTCACCTTACCTCCTGTAAGGACTGGAGCTCCTATGGGCAGAAATTAGCTGGAGAGAAGGGGAGGATGAGGAGGATGATGAGGATATGTGTGAGGGCAGTAGGAACAGAGCCATACACACACTGGCAAGAAGGAAAAAGCAGTCACCCTTCCTATGACAGGGATATCTCTTAACGGAAACAGATGATCTATTCCAAATTCTAATTGTAATGAAAGAAAGGTATCCTAAAGAAGCAACAACACAAAACAAAAAAAAAAACCAAACGAGGATCCCACCTTCTGGATCAACCTCTGCTAAGGGGACTTGTTGTACTCATCTTATTTTCCTCTTATGAGCAGGAATAGCAACAATTAGATATCTCATATCAAAATACTTCAAAGATATTAATGATCAGCCTATAAAGAAAAAAACAAACCTCTGTTAATTTCTGCAGAATCCAAATCAGCTAAGAATCAGAATCCAGTTTGGTGGTTTGGGGTTTTTCTCCTTTTTTCTTACTGTTCTTGTGAGCTGGATTTACCATAATTTCTAGTGGAAAGGGAAAAAATTCTAGATTTTGGAAAGGGGGGGAAAAAGCACCTTAGCTGAAACTGCAAGTAGTTAATTAGTGGATATACTTTATTTCAGGGTAAATCTGATATAACTTAGCATGTAAACTGACTTCAAGCAGGCTTAAGAGTTAAAAGTAACCAGCTATGAAAATACTGAGGACAGATACCTCCCTCATCTCCGAGCAATCATCCAAGTCCAAAAGATGTTAACATTTTTTATTTTTAATTAGTTGCCATTTTGATGTCAGCCTCTAGATAGCATAAAAGAGAACAGGGCATTGATGACTAGATATGACAAAATGCAAGACATCACCTTTCCTTCTAGATTTTCTAATCATCTTTGTACTTTCAGAAGAGTGGGTGAGATTCAAGAAAGTAACAAGCTCAAAAAGTTTCCAGCCTGCCTCTCTCAATCCAAGACAATTTCCCTCTTTCCAGCTGCGGTGAGGTTGTTAACTAAACAGTGATTCTGGCTCTAGGGAATAAGCACCACACTAAGGCTGCTTGGAAGGGAACACAAAGTCCCTAAGGCATGCCCGGAGGCTCAGAGAAGAAACACAAGACTGTAAGCTGCCAGTGTTAATATTTGAGATTCTGTTGGGGTTTTTTTCCCAGGAAATGAGGTAAGCCAAGGAGAAATAACATCTGTCTGAAGTAAGAACACACAGACACATTTAAGTGCTTTTTGAGGGTAGAGAATGAAAGGGGTTCTTCGTTTTGACTCATTTAAGTTCTCTGTGGGTTCGTTTCATGTTCAGGCTTTTAAAAGAGAGACTGAGAAAAATGGCAATCAATAGTGTCAGCTGAAGGTGACAAACAGGGCACAAGGTGGCTGCTGGAGGGACACACTGTGAAGACAGTGCTTGGGCAGTGATCAATTGCATTAGGAGATGAAGAAAGACAGAGGGAGCAAAAAGAGGAATCGATCCAGTCTACTACATCTGCAGATACAGGCACCTGGAGCAGGTAGCATGTGCCAGACAAGGCTTTAGCCTGTCAATAATTCATACTGCTTCACTGTGTAACTTTCAGCAAGAGTCTTCTTGAAAGCAGCAGTATTGACATACGTTGTATGGCAGAGTTTTACTAAAAGCTGCCATCTCCAGTCAGGAACAATTCAAAGCACACTGCTCAGGATCCAGTCATCTTAGTCCTTTCTGCTGAATGACTTCCAGGCCAAAGTAAAAAGGCAGGTGAAATACTGGTTTTGACAGAAAAAAATAATAAAGAAGCACTTTCAAAACTAGACAGAAAGGGAAAATCAAAGACAATCCTTCTCTTTTACATGCCTCACACAATCCAGCCTTACACTGTTGAAAATGCTATCATTGTATTTCGCCAGGAAGACTGACATGATATTCTAATGAATTCAGCCAATTAGAAAGGTCTGAAATCTGAGTGGGAATAATGATCTAAGACAGCTGAAAGCAGAGGCTGCAATTGCAAGATGCTTCCAGGGCCAAGGGAAAAGAAGGATGCTATTCACAGTCTGGGTTGTAAGCAGCATCTCAGGGAAGCATCCTCTGTGATGGAAACGTCAGCAGTGGGCTGCTACTTCATGGAGAAGACTCAGACCAGTTTAAATTCTCCAAATTCTATACACTCAACTACAACGAGTGTAAAAGTAAATACAAAAAATAGAATTTTAATACTCATCCTCAGAAGACAGAAATAAATCACTTCTCCAGAACTCTTCCATAGGTAACAACCAACAGAAGAAAAAGTTAATTCTATTTGCAAAGAGGCAATTCAGCTAATTCTTCAAATAGCTGTGTTCATGTATTTACTTAAATTCCTGGGTTTATTTACTAACTTCAGTATACTGAAGTTAGTATACTAATATATTATACACTATACTAATATACTACATGCTAATATCAATATACTAACTTCATTCTCCAGAGAAAGGATTGGTCCTCCAAGCATGATGCTACACTTTTCAACTAATATTCCATTAATTTATTTCAAATCCTCTAAGTAACATTTAATTGGTACTTTAGTTATTGTGATAGTCAACATTATGCAAGGTCAATCCTTTGATTAATTGCAGCTTCACTGAGATAAAAACTGGTGGTCGTTACTATAAAAAATCCACACAGCTGACTGTAGTGTCTTTAATATACTACAGGAAAAGTAAAAGTAGCATTTACCAAAACTCAGCACTTCTTAAACCCCTTACAAAAATTCCAAGAGATCCCTTTACATAAATACTCTCATATTTAAAGACAACAGGCTGGTTCAGAGAGGCACACACATTTTAGCCCTAGTGACACACATTCCTGACTGTATTTTAAGGAATGCCAGTTATTTCTGCAAGAAGCTATCACTGCTGTGTGAATTATCTTTTAGGCCGTGTGACCAGTTTTATTCTGGCTGATGACAAAAGCTCTGGTAAATTTTGTGACCCTGAGCTGAGAAAACTACATGAAGTGCATCTAAATTTGGCTTCTCTGTGAAACAACTTCAAACTGTTGTACCAAGAGTGTCTGTATCACTCACCCTGTTTTTTCTCCTCCCTCAGTCTGGAACTGCTGCACGGTTGTTAAGTTAGAACACAGTTATTAATTTAGAACATGTTTTGTTTCCTGCATTAGCTTTGTCCATATCACACAGCTTCTCCCAGCTGAGCATGCTGCGCACGAACCATTAATTTGGTGCAGAAGAGTTCATCCTTTGCTGATGCACAGGTCCCTCCTGTTACAATCCAGGCCACTTGCCTGCACTAGTGCAGTCTCCGGCAGTCCTTCACAGGGAAAGCAGAGATGATTCAGCACTCAGCAGAGCCCTACGTGTTTCAGAAATCTGTTTTCCAAGGCAATTGCTGGTACCCTGACAGCTATACTTAGCCTTTGTACGATGCCTACAGATAGCTACATTTCCAACCTCATTACAGTGCTATCAACAGAAGCCAAGCATTTAAAATGTTTTATGCATTGACTGAACCATATTTTAGTTTAGAAAGAGCAGGTAAGATTTGTTTCATCACAAATAGGTTAGACATTAAAGTAAACAAATCAAAAACATTATTCTATGCTGTAAGATCAAAGCAAATATTGATTGCAACATTCCACTGCTGCCTTCCAATACTTAGTGAAATTAAGTTATGTTGATTTTCTCACTTGCATTTTTACTGATTATCCAGCATTTCATTAGTTCCAAAAGTAAAAAAAAACTTGCTTAATCCATGATGTCTGTCTGGGTAAGAGATGGGAATAAGAAGTCCCTACACTCAGATGAGCACAGCAGGTTTTCAGCTCCTCAAAAATAAAGGCAGCTGCAATAAATACTTGTGGTTTTTCATGTAGTATGGCACATAAATCTTAAAATGTTCCATGTAGCCAAACCAGAATGAATTATTGCTGCTTCATTAAATTCAGATGCACAGTTCTCCTGATAATATTTGAGCGTTCATCTGCAGTTTCCCTAAGGTCAACATAATTTGCTAATTATTTTCCTTCTTCTAGTCAGACCTAAATCATCACCTTCTGACCTGTGTTGGTTTGGCGCAGCCTGGTTTTCAGTAGTGTGGGGGCCACAGGGATAGCTCCTATGAGAAGCTGCTAGAAGCTTCCACCATGTCCAACAGGGAGCCAGTTTCTGATGGCTATGGAGATGGACATGCTGCTGGCCCAAACAGAGTGGTTGGTAACACCTCTGTGATGACATATTTAAGAAGAAAATGAAAACAGTGCATGCATAGTTTTTTCTCCATGGCCAGCAAAGCGCAGCTGCCAGGAGCCATCCCCAGCACAGCACGTGGCAATGCGCCGCAGTCAATGCCGTCTCAAGGCAGCCCACACGAGCCCTGCCTGCGTGGCCACCCCCAGCCAGCCGTGCTGCAGGCAGAAGGGCAGGGCTGGCAGCTTCTCCTCCCAGCACCCCACATGAGCAGAGGCACTAAACAGCACCAGCACCGCGGCGGCTGCCACCGCACACAATGGCAATGGGGCCGCATGGCTGGCAGTGAAAACATGGCGAGCGTGGAACCTAAACAAGATCAACTTCTCAGCGCTGTGGGATCTTGCAAAAATCTTTGAATCAGTGGGACTTGTTGGCAGCAGTACCTACAAACAGCAGTTTTTCCTCTAGTCAAAGGAGAGGAGGAAGTGAGGACATGTGAGGGAAAACAACATGGAGGCACCAAGATCAGTGGAAAAGAAAGAGGAGGAGAAGGTGCTTCGAGCATCTCCAAGATTCTTCTGTGGCAGGCTCTGGTGAGAACCATGGTGAAACAAACTGTCCCCTTGCCATGCATGAAGCCCACAGGGGATGCAGAGATCCACTCACAGCCCATGGGAAAAGTGCTCACACTGGAGCGGGTGGATGGCAGAGAAAGCTGTGATCTAGTGGGAGACTTGAATAGAGGGAAAAAGCCCTTGTTTCCAAACTAGGGCAGCCTATCCTTAAAAGGCTTCACCACGCAGACATATCACCCACACCACAACAGTTTTGGGACAAGTGTTTGCCCATGGGAGGGACCCCATGGCATAACAGAGAAAAGACTCCTCTCCCTGAGAGAACAGAAGGAAATCTCATCTGAGGAACTGACCAAAACCCCCATGCTCTGCCAGCCTGAGCTGTCAGTGGGAAGGAGGGAGGGACTGGGGGGGGGGGGGGGGGAAGGTGTTTTAAAGGCTTAATTTAGTTCTCATTATCCTCCTCTATGTTAATAATAAATTTACTTTGTACACTTAAATTTTGAACGTGTTTTGCCTTTAGAATGTTTTCTCCCAATCCTTATCTCAACCCATGAACCCTTCATTAATTTTTCCCTCTCTTCTGCCCAACTATAACAAGAAAAGATAAGCAAATTACTTTAGTGAGTGCCTGGCATTCAGCCTGCGTCAAACCACAACATGACCATTGAGAAATCGAGTCTCTTCTCCTAAATTATTAGTCTTAGGAAGAAAAAGGAAAGCAAGGGAAGGAGAGACAACCAGTACAGAGCCTTTTTTCAGGACCAGAATGAGTGAGGACTCCACAACTTAAAGTCTATTTTAAACAAACCAAAATTTCATAAAGTTCCAAAGTGGTCGTAAATGAAGAATTAAATTCTTATGAACTGTAGTATTGTCTCCACTAATATCTATCTTTCTTCACACTCTTTTTTCTGGAAGAATATACTTTTTTGGACAGATTTTTAAAGAAAATATCTCTTGCAAAAATCTTCTCTGAACAGAACAAGGTTTCTTCTTAAATAATTTAGTGGCTGTGTGTGCAAAAATGGAAAAATTGGAAAGGAATTTTACAAGTTTAAATAATCACCCTGAGCACAAAAATTGTCCTGTCATGTACAGAATTAAATTGTTTAAAATGCTTTTCTGCAAGTTGCACTCTGATAAGGAAGACAGGCTTTTAAGGAATGGAATTTGTTCTAATGATCCACCTGGAAAGTATTTTTTAATTCAAAATTAGAACTTTTAGAGAGAAGCAATGGAGTATTTCTTTTTGATAAGCCACTTCACAGAACAGGGATCAGAATGCAAATTACAGTTATTTGCTCTAAGTGGTTTCCATTAGAATGGCATTAAAATGAAACATTTTCTTTTTCCATTTCATCAAGACATTTCACAGTATTTCTTCCACCTTTAAGACATGGTGTATTAATTTAACAAAATTATATATAATTTTGGGTGCATTATGTATGCTTCATTTACCTTTTGCAACGTCATGATCTTATTTTTCGTGTTTGAACCCATCAATTGATAACACAGCTACCTCTCCTTAGAGAAGATCATGTTTCAGATCAGAGAAGCAAAGTCTAATTACAAGAGTAATTTGTGAAAAATTGAGAGTTTTATTAAATAAAAGGATGACACAAGACCTTGTGTTTAATAGTCTAAAATCCTGTAGGTGAAAGCTTTCTTTCTCTCTCTGCCTGCTTTCAAGAATTTCTAGCAGTAACACAATGAACTGAAAAATATTTGGTTTTTTTTTTTACTCCAGTGTAAATGAAGGCAGCTGGCACAAAGGTACTGTAGTATGAGCAACCTGTAGCACCAAGAACACAGGTAGAGACTATTCAACATGTAAAAGAAAGTAACTTTTATCTGTGGCTTTTTCACAACAGCTGTTCAAAACTACTTGACTGCTGGCTGTAGACAGTGGACCACTACTCCACCAAAGGAGCAGGCGCGATTTCCAGAGTACATACTGCATCACTCTTTAGTTGTGTCTAAAAATTGCACTTTTACCAGCACTTGCTCCAGCTGCAGCACCTGTAAACATCATTCAATCCGCACCCCACAAAGTATATTCTTCCCTATTTCTTACTCAAATGAAAATGTGTGTAGTTCTGCAATGAAGACAGATAGAGAGAAGATCTGGGATAACATTTTTCTCTGGCTTGTCAACCCCAAGTTTTCCCCATATCTACTTTCAAGTCCAGCTGCACAGACAATTCTAGCATAGCTCAGAAGGTCAAACCACACATGCAGATAAAAATTCAGCTTCAGCTGGCACTCCTATAAAACCAGATCCTCGCAAAATGGCCTGCAGAAATGGTTGCCATTTAGGACCCCCTTGTAGGCTTGGTTCCAGGCCACCAGAAAGGCCACTGGATAACCTGTGTTGCAAAAGCACAGTCACTTGCTTCACACCATGGCCTCAAGAAAGCACAGGTATTCTCCTTACTCCTCCAATCTCTAAAAGCTTCCAAAGATGTGAACCATAAGCGCCCTATTACAAAGAAAACCTCAAAAAACAAGCTAAAACTATCAGGACAACCTCCAATGCCCACTTGGTTCTACCACAGAGGAGGCACAAGCTTTGTCTTCTACAGTCAGCATGCACATGGTTTCCTACACAGGCATCAAAAGCTAGGGGAAAGTCACAAACATAAAACACAGAATCAATTATCTGTTTTGCTATTTATGGAAATATAAAAAGTGGGGAAGTTTTGGTCCTTCTTCACGCTGCTAACTGCAGTCACTTCCACAGTAATGTGCAGTAGTCTGCACTTGAAAAGCCAGCACTGAACTCTTCTGGATTAAAATAGTAACAAGAACCTTTCCATTTTGTTATCATTTTTATTCCCCTGTCTCAATGCTCTGGCTTCACAGGAAGGCAAGAGAAGCCCGGTGGAAATTTCCAACACACAACTGAATTCCAGTCCTGAATGTCTGTCATAGGATCAGTGAAGCCCACAAATAAAGTATTTTATAATGCAGAACTCTTTGAAACACATAACGCTGAAAAAAGGAAGAGCTATCCATGACATCCGTGGTAATTACCTGCCAGAAAAAGTTGCAACAACTATCAGCGAACACAAAGAAAAGTCAGCCGTAGAAATTGTTCTGCTGGCAGAGATGGACAAGAAAGCACCATTATATGGAGATAATGACAAATAAAGAGACTAAGAAAACTTGTGCTTTCTATTAAAAATGCAGAAAAATGAAGGTGGCAAGAGAGATGAAGAAAAAGCAAGAAGGAAAATGTAGTCAGGATGATGAGCAAAACGCATGCTATTAATTATTAAAGTGGAAATCCCTCCATTAGTGGCCACTACAGACAATTAACTACTGGTTTATTATTTATTTTAATTACCTGACCAGAAGACAAACCACATTTTAAAAAACCATTACATACAGTAACATTAGGTTTTAAGAAGAGTAGCTCTTTTATAACCTGTGTTAACTAGTTTACAACAGCCATAATGTGTTTTTAACTCTGTTGGTTCTGTGGCTGCTGAAAAGTGGTTCTCTCTTCCTCAGCTGGCTATTGATTTCCTATCAATCCAAAGGCTGCACTATTTCCCTATCTCTCTTCCATGTTTTCTGTTATGTTTTAAGATAACCTGACACACAGAACGCAAAAATAGCTTTTATTTTTTCATGTGTTCTGTTTTGGGCTTTTTTTTCCCCTAAGTGTAGTGATTAATATTGGAAAGGAAGTGGCCCAAATCATTCAGCACTTGTTCCAACAAATTTCTTGGGGTCCCATCCTCCAACAGCCTCATGTTTCTCATACCACTGGGATCTGTATGTCAAAGCATCACCAAATCAGCAAATGAAACAGACATTGCCCAGCAAAAGAACCCTGTCTGAGCTTGCAGGTTCTGAGCTGAAACACTTTAGATCACACCGGCCTATATCTGACTGTTTCAGTGAATGAGCAGTCATGCTTTCCACAGCACAATCGGACTCAAATATTAAAACATAAACAAATCAGTAAAACATAAATATTTCTGTCTCTAGCTCAGACAGGAGCAGGGATCAGCACAAACTGCTGTTGAGGGGACAAGGCTGAAAGAGCCCATCCCTCCAGGCTCCCTTTGCATCCACTGCTGTCCTGACCTCAGCATTTCATCAAGGCTGCAATGTCTAGATAAACTATCTACAGTAATGGGCTGGGGGGACAGTCATTCACACCATGTCCTGTTGCACGTAGCTAAAACCTTATAAAATAAAGGCCTTGTAAAATCATCGTTCAGGTCTGTTACCCTGCTTAACAGCAGCAAAAGCCCGTGAGAAAAGGTATCTGTATCCATGAGAAAAGAATGGAAACATCTTTAGGGAAGAAAGACTTTGGTGTGCACATACACTAGCAACTACTAACCAATGAACTGGGTAACAAGAAGTTACTAACCAATTAAAATTGAACATGATGTTTTTAGAAAATCATATCAATATGAGCTGTGAACAATAAAGGTTGGCTTTTACTACACAAAGAAAAGGTGCCTTGTCCATCTCAGCTGCAACAATCACCATCTAAATAGATGACACGATCTAAACAGACTGAAAGGATCTCCAGTTAGAACAGCATTTTTATTTCAACAGCTTATTCTTCCTCCAATAATTTCATTTAATGTCCTCTGTTGTTCTAAAACTTAGTGGTGTGCTTCTGCTTCTGTGGCCACCCTTAGGCAACATTGAAAAGTATGGTATAAATGAAAGGAAAAGTCCATTTTCTCATTCAAGAAGCTAAGAAGATTTATAAAAACCTAAATCAGCAAGCAGTCATATAAACAAGCAACATTCTAGATGAGATCATAAATGATTCTCAAGGTATTTTTGCACGAAAGACAGAAATGCAGATGGAAGAATATATTTGGAAATTATATGTTGAAAAGAAGGAATATGACAGAAAAACATAATTTTGCATTAATATAGAATGATGTCAAACTTCAGAAAGGTAAAAGGTGAATTTTGAAAGAAGGAATGAGAGAAATGGATGCCATTCTATGTACCAGTCTTATGGTATTTCACAGGTATTCAGAACCTATTTATAGGCCAAAATCACTCAAGTAGCTCAGAAAACAGTATTTTCCTGCACTGAACTGCTACTGGGAGGATAAGGAAGAATACATGTGAAACACACACTGTTGTTTCTTTTATTGGAACAGAGCCAAGATAAATTTAAAATATAATAAAAACTAAGTCCATCACTCAGCTTCTCTTACCAAAACTTTTTTAGAATAGTAATTGTTTATTTATATGAAAAAGGGTCATGCTGAGAGGAGCTCAGTGGATTTTTTTTATGATATCTTGCATTTGGTCCATTGATTTGCTGATGCAAATCCACTGTCCCAATCCTTCCAGGCCTGAATTGCCTCATTTTCCTTTCCAGCATTTCCAGACTCATCTGGCTTCTCAGTGATCCCTTTCAAGTAATTTTTTTTTTTCATGTCTTGCTTAGGAAGACCAGCAGACTCTCCAAGGAATCAGCTGAGCACCAGAGCTCACATAACAGATTAGGTTCACAGAAGCAGGAAAGAAAGGAAGTCCAGCTCAATCCTCAGTCATGGACCATCAACCACCTCTTCAAAGCTCACCTTAACTCTAGTGCCCTGAGGAAAAGGCAGGCAGAGATTGACATTGAAGTCTCTATTCTAAATGAGTTAGAACCAGATCCTACCGCAGATTCCTTGCACACGGAATTCATCTGTCTGTGTGCTAGCATTCCCTCCTTCCTGAATTTAAGAAATGGCTCCAGTAAAATCTTTATTGAAAGAGTGCATTCATGTAGCAATATCTTACATTATCACAAAGTTTCACCTCTCAAATATAGTTGAAGAAGTCATGGCCAGTTGTCTATAGGATTATATCATACTGTGGAATAATTTATGGGGTACACAGGACAGCAATTAGCTGGAGAATGTCATGCATTACAACTGAAATAGTATTTCTATACAAATACACTACATTTGGCATTCCTGGTAAACTCTGAAGGCCTACTTTTACCTAGCAATTGCTCTTTTACAGAGAGAGTAACTGTCTGACCACAGAGGGTGACATTTTCCTATCATCTGCACATAAACATTCCATCACCATTACACTCTTTTGCTAACTTTGAAATAATTATGGCACCTAGGAATGTTGTTTTAGTGCACCATCCTTTTTCTGTTTGTCAGTACTTCTTACTAGGCTGCCTCTGGTAGCAGCAACTGTATCATATCCTCCTCTAACTCTGCACTGGTGCGAGAAAATTCTCTTTTGCAATTCTAGATAAGCAAAGAGGCTCCAATTATCCCTATTGCAACAGCCATGGGAAGATGCCCCTGTAAGCTGGGAGGCAGCCTAAATTCAGGACAGTGCCATTGTCTGGACTGATCTGCTTGCAAAAGAGGAGCATGTGGATTTAAATGGAGCCAAAAAGGACAACAACAGGGTGCTTTGTTGAAGGTTTCTAGAGAGTGACTATGGTCCCATCTAGGCATTAAAAATACATCTCTTCCTATGTCTTCTGACAGTATTCACCATGCTAAAAAGGGAACTAGGGCTTAAGCTGGCTGAGGGGTTTTTTCTTTCCTTGGGTTTAAAAAGGAAAAAAAAATGAACATGTCTTCCTCAATGTTTGAAATTATTTCATTTATAAGCTTCCTATAAGCTTCCCAGAAGAAGTTACTCCATTTCAGAGTAAGACAATTATCTACACTAACACAGAGTATTAGTTACCCAGGAATGTGCTCAAAATACTGCTTTGAGAATCTGACTATTACTGGATTTGAACAGCTGGATGCAGATCTTAAGCTCAGCAAAAGGAAATTTCTGCATTTAGATTCCCTAGTTTGTGTGGGTGACCCAAGCATTCATCCAGCAGGAAGGAGTGACAGGACAGAGACAAAAAAAAATCACCGACAGATTATTCCACCTATCTCATAATCAGACCTTAATTATAAACATGAGTCCAGTTCAAGTCAGAATTTAAAAACTATTGACAAAGAAGAAGAAGTGCACACATGAATAAAAGGTGTTGAAACAGCAGCTTCTTCACGAGGCAAAATAATCCTTAGGGAAATATTGCATATTGTTGTCAGAAATATATAAAAATTTATAATTAAAAAACTGGTGACCAGGTTAATTGCCTAGTTCTGTGTAACAGGACTATAGAAAGTAGTGACCACCTCAAAAAATAATCTACACTCAAGCTTTGCAACTGGTTTGATGGATCACAATCTTTTTTTGGGGGGAAACACGGAGGGGAAGAGCTACAGCCATACTGTACATACCTCATATTGTCTGGAGGCTGAGAAAGTGAAAGCAAGTTAAATCAGTACTTTGCATATCAGTCCATGCAATTTTATTCTTTTATAATAGCATCAATTTTGTTATTATTGTCCTGACACAGCAGCCAGGTACCGGCAACAGCCAGGAATTCATTCCTGCTGTGCAGTGCCACTGGCCTCCAGCCACTGCACCCCTTTGTGCACATTCCACATCTCCATGCAGTTCCACAGATCACTTTTTAACGTTTTACATCCATTCACAGCCCTTTCAGTAACAATGACAGAGACTGCTCCCTCTTCCTCAAGAAAGATCAGGTGTGCCTGTTATATCCCCAGCCTACTCTGTTCTTAAACACCTTCAAGGACAGAACAAAATGCCCCTTGGAAATAAAAAAAATTCCTGTTGTACCGCAGTTCCCTTTATGCAATTTGGCTCTATTCCTCCTTGTCACAGACCTCAATACGGGCATTTTACTTCAAGTTTCTTTAAATTTATTGAGCAAGAGTTTCCTCTTTAAACACTTGTAAATTGTCCTCTCAGATTTACTGGCAAAATTCCCATTCTCTTCAGTAATGGAGTATCCGGACTCATGATAATGAAAAACACATTTTAATCCAATATTTCTTTTCTTCTGTGACAAGCTTTCCGACAGTACACACAATTATTAAATTGTTTGAACCACAAGATATTCATCTAAGACACCTAAAAGAACTCAAAGATGAAATCTCTGAACTGACAATAACCTTTTCATTAAAACTGCTTCTCAGTCACAGCAAATGTAATGCCAAATTTTGGGAAGGGTATCAGATGGTACAGAGCATGGATCAGCCAGAAAGCCTGGCAGGCTTACTGGGAAAAGGGGTAGCAAATGAAAAACATAATATTTGACCCATGGATATTTGGACACAGGTGATACACTGCAAGGAATAAGTTAATGTCAAAATCATGGCATTGGAGCTACTTGAAAGAGTCTATTGTTCTAAAAAGGCAGATCAAGATGACAGAGGCAGCCTGGATTTCTGGAAAATGTTCAAAGAAAGATAGCTGCTGAGAGCTGATCTTGCCAGGTAAATACCTTGCTAAGAAATGATGAGAGCATACTGTGGAAAAGGTATGCTACTTGCTCTCTTGTGACAGGAAGCCCTAGATCTGAGCTGCCAAAGGCTTCCTAACAGATCCATTGGATTCTCATAGGATGTTAAATTAAGTGGGTATCTCCTCCTCCTTATTTCAGAAGTCAATGAATTTTCATTCTTTAAATAAACTTAATTCTACCAAAACACAAATTTTAACAGACTCGGAGAAAACAGCAGCCCCTTTTTTTTAAGGCTGTTTGTTCTTTCAAGCTCAAACCAAGAGTGGGAGAATTACCATCAAGCACACTGCTGTGCATTAATACACACAGCAAATACCAGCCACGCTAATTGCTAAGAAGCACAAGCTGCCAGTTTAAGAGAAATGCTGCAAGGATTAAAGGGACTCTAACCTTCTGGATTGCTGATACAAACCCCCTTCATTTTCATTTTCCTCTGAGCATAGTCTTGTGTTTCATGTTGGGCATCGACAGTCTGCACATAATGCTTGTGTTCACTCAGCCAGAATTTGAGCTTCCATAAATAAAAGACAATAAGGAAAGGCTAATCTCATAAACTGCCTCATCTCAATGTAAATACTGTCAGCCACAATTGTTTCTATAGATCATGAAAATTAAGGTCTCTTGGAACTTTGAAACAACTTAATTGAAGCGCAGTACAGACCTTGGAGCATCAGGATCTGTGTTATCCACTCCAAAGGGCACATGCCTGTGTACATGCAGACAGACAATCTGCAGTTCACTTGGAAAGAGCAAATTAATACCTTAAAGCATAATGCAGTTGTCTTTTAACATAGCATCATTACAATTTTTATTTTTCATCCTGTTTTTATTCTATGTTTCTTCCAGCTGAAAGTCCTGTACCAGCACTTCACCTATTATTAGCTATTTATATTAATAAAATTCTATTTAATATGTAACAGCACACTATAAATTTATATTGGAATAGGCAAACCTTATGATTACTGGGGAGGGAGCTTGTGTTTGGGTTGTTTTTAACTTGCCATTGAGCAAATTTACTTATCTTTGTGAACAATATTTTATATATATTCTTTCTGAAAAGCCAGGTATTTTAAAACAGTAAATTTACAGTAGCCAGAATTTTTTCCCCAGTGTCAGCTCCTTTGAATCCTTTTCCAAGTGATCAGCAAACTTGGGAGGTAACACAACTGACTACACAAGAAAGAACGTCATCTCTGGTTCTTTCCAGATATTTTTAGGAAAGAAAATTTCTTTTTTAAAAAACTTCATTTCCAATCTTGGTTATTTCCTTTTTCCTTTCAGTTGTCATAGAAATAAATTTTATATAAATTACTAATGTAACAGTATAATTCTGAAAAGGTTATATGGAAATTGTACTAACATCAAAAGTTGTATTTGGCAAACTTTATGACAGCTTGTGCTGTGTTGTTGGCTGATTCAAATTTTCTTGCAGAATATCAATCATATTCCTACATTTGTAGACTAAAACATGAATAAAATATGAAAGTCTGACATTAATAAATATTAATTTACAAGTCTTTCTTGAGCTCCAGAACTCTGGCAAGTTCTAAGTAAAATTTTGGTAGGCTGACTTCACAAAGCTCCATTGACCTCTACCGATCATGATGGAATTTGCTTTTTGAAACATTCCTGCCTGGGCACTCCACGGCACTTCTGTTGGATAAGGTTACACTTACCATGTGAACCACCTCTATGAGAGCTACACAAAACTGGGATATGAATTAACTTGGTAAGAAAATGTGAGGAGAGCTTAGTAATAAGGTTTTAAAACAATGGTAAATTTACTTAGTGATAATGAAATTATTTGAATATAACTTCAATATGTTTCGTTTAAAAGTGTGAGCAAGATAAGATAATGAGCACTGTTCCTATTTTAAGTTATGATTATACTCTGAAAATGCAAACTAATAGCCTGAAAATTATTAATCACATAATAAAGGTGCAGGTACTACATGATCAGCAAAAATCAAAGAGAATGCACAAAAAAGCTATGTATGAGAAACGAATATTGATAGAATGACAGGGCAAGAAATGTGAAGAAAATATTAGGAAGACAGAATTACTGTGTAACTGTGTCTAGTGATTTCCAAAATAAATCAGTGAGCCAATACACACTTCTTTCTATATTATTGTTCCTGCGCAATAACCAGAGGAGGAGGATCTCAGCTTATAAAAATGTAACATTATGGAAACAGTCAAAATCTGCTAACATGTTTTAAATATAAATGTGTTAGAGGAAACCAATAAATCTTTCATTTTTTTCAGCATCAAAGTCACTCACTTTAACAAAACAAAAAAAAATTATCTAGGAAAAGGTTTTAACATAACATTTGATGCTATTAAAAATGAAATGTTTCATACTGTTAGTTTCTTACTCTTGTTATTTGTGTTACCAAACAAAGTTCAGAATTTGTAAAACCACAAATTTTGTTCTGAATTAGAAAAAGAATTCAGTTTAGAATGTAGCAATGTTCCATAAATATGTACACCTTATTTTCTCCTGAAACTATTCCTAAAGTCAGCTAAAATCTTGGCTTCTACAGAATTTTTTCACTTAGTTCCATAAGTTAGGACCTCAGCTGAGTGCCAGAAACCTCAAGGGAACTGTAGCCCAATGATCAAATGTTGAATAACCTGTTTCAGAAGAGTTTCTAGTTCAAAACAAAAATTAAGATGCAAGTGAAAGTTTTTGAGGTTTTTTTAATATTAAACTCAAGTGAAGTACTAAATCAAAATGACCAATACAGAAACCAGTTCCTCATCTTTCACAGGAAAAAAGACAGCTCTGGGAAAAAGCTTGACCTTAAAAACTAATTTTACTAAAATAAGCTAGCATTGGCCAAGGGCTAAATTCCTTTTTTTCTCAGCCCTGCATGAAGGTCAGCCTTAGACTGACAGATTTCAAGATCCCGCTCTTACAAGGTCAGCTCAGGATAACATTAGTATGCTAACAAAATACATTTCACAACGTAAGGGAACAAAGGTATCGAGGTGTCAGAAAAGGATCTTTACCACCTTTAACTCTCTTTGACGAGAAACAGAAAGTTCCACTGGAAAGTAAATATATATTCATGAGAGGTTCGAGCCACGAGATGAGTTTCTCCCATTATGACAAAATTTCCCAAGCACATTATGATGAGACTATCATCCTGAATATGAGAAGGGAGGGAAGAAATGTGGAGAGAGGTTTACTCTCTGGCCAAGCCAAGGGAGTGTCTGTAAGCACCTCTCACCCCTCTTGGTGTTTCCAAAGCAGCACTTTCTGCTCGACTATCAATAATGAAATAGAACTAATGAAAATAATGAAACTCTTCCTCCTCTTTGCTATCACACTTGTTTTCAGCAAAGAACAAGGGATATTATTAATCCCATTACGTATCCCCTAAAAGGGAATTAAATTGTGGTGTAGAATTACACAGACTCAGGAGACTGTTATAAACTCAACAGAATTTTTGGATTTACTTGTTTTCCAGTAATTTCAAAGTTCAAATACATACAGTTTCTGAAACAAAATCCAATATGGGCATCCAATCTAAATCCCTATCAGGGCTCCTATGACCTTCCAGGGGAGAGTCTGAAATTTCCAGAACAGGACACAGGGTTTAGAGTAAACAAAGAGTAAACATTTACAGGAAAGCAAGGTATGAACAAAGATAAAGTTCCATTTTACCTCTTTTTCCAAGATTCTGCACAGAATATGCAATCACTCTGTCTACATCCTTTTCTCATTTGCATCCAGACACAACATCAATTAGAAATACATTAAATTACATAAACAGACATCATCGAGGGTTTTTTGCTCCTAAACTTTAGACATACTTCAGTAATAATACTTTTGTATTT
Source organism: Motacilla alba alba (assembly GCF_015832195.1). NCBI lineage: Eukaryota > Metazoa > Chordata > Aves > Passeriformes > Motacillidae > Motacilla > Motacilla alba. The sequence continues at coordinate 23,060,595 of NC_052023.1, forward strand.
TTGACACAAAACCCTCAAAATTTCCTGGAGAAAAAAGAAAACCATTTTTCCTCAAATCTCTAGACATATAAAGCAAATAATTTTATCTTAAAATGTCCATCTCCTTTTACAGCAAGTTTTGCCAGCTCACATCTCATTGACTGAGGTAACACAGTAAAACTAGTGTAACCCAGCATGAATGATCACAAAACACACCAGGCAAGGAACACATGGGTAATAAACATATAAAATGTGTTATGGGACTCACAGGGATGCAGCCAGCAGTGAGATGAAAGAAAACATTTCAGCAAAGAACCACCTTCATCATTTCCTTTCAGATAAGTTTCACTGGAAGGTCCACAATGAAAGTAATTTTACTCCAGCAAGCAGTATTTGCTGGTAACTTTAAACCTATATAATATTTTTTAACTCTTAACATCAGCATTATTCCTACATCTAAGGCACAGTAAAAGTAAATTCAGTCATATCCAACTTTATAGCATCACACACAAGTCACCTCTAAAAGGACAATCTCTACACCTGCTTTACAAAGAATTCAGACACACAATAGATTTTCAGCAACACTTACTTGCCTATCATGATCTCATGCTGATTTACACTTTAGGAAATTCTTAAATTTGAGTCACCTGTGCACAAGATTGCATTGTCCCAGCGTATGCCACAGCACGTGTCACAGTTGAGAGGGCCACAATACACAGAGTATCATGACACAATTTCAAAAGGCTTCAAGCATTTGCCCATGCACAGTAACATCCTGACACTTCAGAAGGCCACAAGTCTCTGCCCCACTTGTTCCTCAACCCAGCCTTTTACCCCTCGTGTCCATGCACTGCAGCTGTGTGCCCTCTGCTCCCTTTGGTGGTTGCTCAGTGCCCCTGGGCACTCCATGGCTCATTGCTGTCAGTGCTGCTCACCTGCCCTGCACAGCTGTGCCCACTGGGGATGAGGCTCCACAGCCCCACTCCCAAATGCCACAATCTGTGTGCCCACATTGTGTCATTATCTAAGAAATTTTTCAAGACCTGATTGCAACGTCTGAAAAGCCCACTTTTAGATGAATATTATGCATAAAGAAATTCCCCCAAAACAAAAAACAATACAGCAAAGAAGGCAGACCAACAAAAATGCTTCCACCAAAAGAGCTTTAACCATGACCCAGGTTCAGAGGCTCATTTTTTTCCTTTAGTTTGTTACTCATGCATAAAAGCCTTGTTTAACTAACTTGAAAATAGCAGGGAAAAGAAAACTCAAAACACAAAAAAAAAACCAAACCAAACTAACAAAACCTAAACAAACAAACAAACAGAATCATAACAACAAATCAGCCCACACAAACAAAACCAGAAACAGCTCATGGAGGGCAAGTCCTTGTTGTCATATATGCATACATTTAACAGGAATTTTATGGTATCAGCTCTTTCTTACAAATGTTTCATACCTATTTGGTGTTTTCTAGTGAGCAGCTCCTCTGAGCACATCCTTCCTCTCTCACCAGGTAACCAACTGACTCCAATTCCCTTCCCACTTTGGGGTGTGTTCTCTTAACAAGCCAACCCACTCTTTTATAGCTCCTGTTGTTCTTACTAGTTACAGCTGTGGCTTGTTGAAGTTAGCCCTTCTCCTCATTTTGATAATTGGCCCAGCTGCAACTCCTTAAGGGTAAGATTACTTTATAGACCATCTCCATTCTATCCCCCCACAAGTCCTAACATTTGAAATCTCACTGTGTAGTTCTGTTATGACCAAAATCCTTAGATAATCAATTACAGAGATAAGTGAACAGGAATTAGCCTCCTTCGTGTGCTTGAAATCCTAGCCTGGATTAATGTATGGAACAAGGCAGTACCACAAAATACAGCACCTATAAACAAGCTACAGTTGAGCCACGTAAATGTAGACTGTAGCAACATTCCTCAGTAGCAACAGCAATCTGATTTAATGGGCCATAAAGCAATCTTAAATGAAACAAAATGAAAGAGCAGTTTAATTTTTTGTTGTTGTTGTTGCAAAGCCTTAAGACATTGACAATATTTACAGCCCACACACAGAAACACAGATGGGCAAAAATTCATCTGCCAAAATAACTTCCCCAAAAAAAGTGGTGGACTTGTTTGAGTGAAGGTTTTATTATTATATGATTAATAATGCTATTGAGAAGTACAGGGTCAAACACTTGCACAGTGGTAAAGCTGTAGGTAAAACTACCTCTTCAGAGCAAGGAAGCAGATCACTCATTTTTACACAAATATGAAATCTATACATCATTGCATGTTGCTCTTCAGATCTATTCCTTTCACTGAAGCAGTGGACACATAACGTACATGGAAAATTATCTTGAATAAAAAACTCTGTATGATACCAATGTCATTGAGTTTACCTAAACTGCAAAAGATTCTGTGTTAATTTCCACAGTAGGATGAAGGGAAATTGATGATATCCTTTTGCTTTATTAAATAAACAGGTTTTAATGCTTCAAAGGTCAGTCACTTCCAGCAACTAAAATTAATCGTCACGTAGAGCAATTTTTCCCTCCTCATCAACACATTTACATTTGTCATGCCATAATAGATATTTCAAGCTCTCAGAAGTACAAATTCCCTTTGTCATTTGTTCCTGTTATGTGACTGAGATTCAATCTTTCATCCAAGTACAATAATGTTTGTGAAAAGGTTGTGCTGGCGGGTTCCACTTAAAGAGGAGCTTACAAAAGCTTTGCTGCAAGCTGTTCATGTGGGCTGTACATGAACAGCTTCCTCTTTTCAAGTATCATATTGCCTTTTCTTACTCTCCTCTGTAACTGTCCAGCAACCTGTTTTATAAATTCTTTCTCAAATGAGGCTGCACTTACAAAAACACAAGGCAAAGTCCTCGCCATGTGGACTTCAGGCTATTCTCTTCAGCCCCCCCAGAAATCCATAATTAGCAGAGACAACTTTTTCAGCTGTATGACATTCAAGGTCTGAATTCCTGGGAGAAAAATAAAATGCAACAGCATTTTTATTGCCCATCTCAAGGGATGTAGCAATTAATTTTTTTCTCAGTTTACTAATGTACTTCATGGATGCTGTTATTGTTATGGTGATAAAGGACGACTTTAAAGTGAAAATGAAGACAGCATGACTAGAAACTTCAGAGGAAGATTTCTCTACCAGGGTCAGAGAGAGCAAGTGAAATACAGAATTAAGTAGAGTGTTGTTATATCCCAGAGATCTTCATTTCTTTCCCTTTCCCTTTTTCTTTTTCTTAGAAAAATAATAATGCCTTGAAATAAACTGCCAGAGTTCAAACAAAACTCGAGTGCCAACGTCAACTGTTCAGTGATTTAGGATGCCAAACTACCTTGTTTCCCTTTCCTTACTTGTTTTTTACTCAAGAAAGTGATTTGAGGGGGAAAAGAGAAAAGGAGAGGAAGGAAGATTTAATGTCAATTTTTGATCAAGAGGCTACCTCTGCAGTGCAAATGAAGCAACAATATAAGAAGCAGAGGAAGGAACAAAATCACTATGATCTTAAGTCTAAATAATTTGTCCAATGTCTTTACTAAATTTGAATTTCAGGAGCAAAATATTTACACATTTAAAGCATGTACTTCTGTCCTTTGCTGGGTCAGAGAATCTATTTGTAAATTAGACCTTGTCTGTAAGAAGATCTACTACAACAGTTTCTAACATTTCTTTTTCCTCAGTCTGAAAAGAACAAGCTTTAGGATGCTCAGACTCGATCTGTGGGCTGTGCAATGTCATGGGAGCTTCTAAGCAACAAGTTGCTCACAAGTTTGGGAAGCACCACCAACAGAATATCACAGATCAATATCCACTTCTAGTCATATCCTCTCCCTGCTATTTCAAAAATTGTGTCTTTTGCATAGTTTTTCTTATTTAACAGAACTACATTTCTTAGCCCAATCCACAGGGGCTTATACTTTTAGGTAAGTCAGAATGTGAGGTCAATAATCCAGTCAGACTCAAAGCTCAAACACATCTAACTACTGTTTTGCTAATAACCTCTACATATCAGTAACTATCAGTGTGTGTAGATGTTTACATCAATGATTATCAGTACATGTATCTATATATGACAGTCAATTATCAGTATTACCAAAACAGACTGTGATCATAAATGTATCTAATTCTCTCTCATGCTCTTTTTCTTACTTTTCCTGCTATATTCACTTAGCAATAACTACATTTTCTAATTTAGATTTTTGATTTATACTTGGCATCAAACATTTACACTGAGATCAAAATTGGTTTCCTCCTAACTCACATCTCTACTTTACAAAAAAAGAAAGGTCAGAAAAACTATCTTTCAGGCTTTCTGAATCTTGTTGGTATCGTTGTATAATCATTCTGTCTCACATTCTTGTACAAAGAAGAAAGATCCTAATGGACAATCAAGCATCAAATGAAGATGCCTTGTGTTGATTTGGCTTAAAATATGACTTAGGCTCTGTCAGCAAAATTCACCCCTCTGATCTCCTGACTTTTGGAACTATGAAGATTTACACACATTTTCACTGAGGAAGCCAGTCTCTTCTTTACCCTTAGAGACTCTGACTCTGGAGTCCCTGGGCAGAGATTCTGCACAAACAGAGGTCCCTCATGATGAATTTAGGTGAGACTGAGCTGACACCAGTAAACAACAATTTCTAGTTTTTCTCCTCCCCTCTTTAAGATAATAGACACTGTCACATGAAAATAAAACAAATACAAAGCTACTCCAAAATGTGCCAGACAACTTTGCAATGCTCTGAGTTGGTGTAACAACAGAGAGTACTCCCAGCAAAGAAACCTCATAACCTAGAGACAAAAAAATGAGGCTGCAAACAGAAGTCGTTCCCCCAGGAGACAAATAAGACATATAAATACAAGTATAAATACATGTCTTGGTTTAAATAGCTGAAAAGAAACACGATTTTCATCTATTTTAAAATTTTCCTGAGCTGTCTTTCCCCTCCTGAGTTTAAAACACTGTTTTAGAGCCCTAGCCCAGTTTCAGGCATTCAGTGGTACGTCATGAAATCTGTATTACAGAGTACAGCACATTTCAGCAGTACATTTTACACCATACAGGTACCTCTGTAAATAAAGCTAGTTAATTATTAAAACCCCACTTTTCATAATACTCAGACAATTACTGTCAGAGCAGTCCAACAGCCTGAGCAAACAAGGTGCTGCCAGAGATGAGACCAGAATAATACAAGCAGCCTGCTCGCAGATGTTTGTGCCAAGCCATAAACAGTGGGAATAGGAGCTGATTCTGCCTCCTGCAAAAAGCACAGTGCTTGAATAGCCTCAGCTGATGACTTAAAATGACCTGGCTGAAACAGTCAGCCCTGTGGTCACACTGACTTAATCCTTCTTTTTTTTTTTTAAACAACGACTTCTCTTTTCAAATGAAGGATTTTTGGAGGGGTGTTGCTTCTTCAAAACACAAAGAAAAATAATAAATTCTTCTTTAGAGCCTTAGTTTAGAAAGAATTAGATTAGAAGGATTGCACTGCCTGAAATTCCCCCCATGATCGTGGGTGTTCAGTTCCCAAGGGCTGGTATAAATTGAGTACTGTATCACTTCTCTGCCTCACAGTGGGAGCAGAATATTACAGCACCTATCCCAGAGCCTGAATCCTGACTGGGACCGGAGCAGAAGCAGATGCTCAAGGAACATCTCTCACTGCTGTATTTTGCCAGTTTTCATCAGTCTCCTTCAATTGTTTCATCTTCCTTAGATCTTACACAGTGAGAAATAGTAAATAATTATTCTCTATTCACTCTCTCCAGGCAGCTCATAACATTGCATTATTTGCCCTCTGGTAAATTTTTTTCCTCAAGCTAGAAATCCTGCAAATGTTTAATCTCTTTTAGCAGGGGAGCAATTCCACATGTTCTTCTGCTTTATTATTCTTTCTGCACTTTACAGGTCTATGCTACATGTCAATTTTTTCAACATTTTGAGCCGGTGAAGTAAGCAGACATTCACAGATGTATACCATAACATGACAACTATTTTCTGTTTTCGTCTTCATTATTTCCAAGCAATTTCTAACACCATATTAACTTTTTTTGGCTGTATTAGCAAGAAACATCAAAAAAGATTGATTTTTATTAAATACATCCTCCAATTTTCTATCAAGTGCCACTGCTGGCAGAATACTCTCCTTGTATTGTACCCTGAGCATCACAGTATGCAGAGAGGTTTGAATGATTGCATTCAGAAAAGAAGCTTATTTGTCTCTACAAATTAGTCACTCTGATATCCTCAGGGTAATTACAGTATTAAAAGTTAGAAATGAAATTAAATACATGAGAGACTGGTATGAGAGTTAGCAGCACCCTGCAGTGCCAAGTGCCAGTTCAGGTCAGGAAATTAAAAATACTGTGGTCAGCTGAAACAGAGAAAGGGCTATGAACAAATGAAGTGGGCTCATAAGTGACTCCTCTGAGGTGCAGCCAGGTGCTATTGACTGATTTCATCCAGTCAAAGCCTCATCATTTGAAAAGACAGATGAAAATGGTATCTTTGGGAGCATAGGCCCTTCTGACATGAGAGATGTTGTGATTCCTGTTTTGTTTTAATGGCCTCAGAATGGAAAATGTTGTCTGCTTCCTTTCCATCACAGCCCGGACTTTCCTGCTTGTACACTTTTCCTGCGTGATACCCTATTTGTGCCATTTCTGAGATCTGGAGATCACAGCCTAAATTAAGAAGGCAGCAGGTAACTCTGGCAGTATCACCAAAGCTTTGCACAGCTCCGGGTTCCTGATGTTGTTTGTAACCACTTAGTGACGTTGTGTAACCACTTACCCACCAAGGGCTGGTGAACACACAGTTATTGCAGAAAATATTCATTAAAAAAGCCAAAATACAGGACAAATATTGAAGAATTTTTTACTCCTTGATGTATCCCAAATTGTAAACCAAAGAATATAAACCCACTTCATTACTCATTCAGAAGGCATTCCCCAGAAGACAGTGGGCTGTGGAGGCAGCGTGTTCTGGGTAAAGAACCATGCTCTGACCCACTATTCCTTCCAGCACCACGTGCTACAAGTGCCATGAGGATGGGAACCATCTCCTGCCATGACCTTCACCTACAGGTCTATAAAATACTGGCACCATTCCCAGAAATGCAAGCCTGGGTGGTGTTTTCTGGAGGGAATACACTGGGCAGGGAGCTGCTTCAATATCCAGGCACTGCAGCTCCTAAATGGCTCCCTGGGGTAGCCTCTCACAGCGGGAGCAGAGATCCAGGGTGGAGCAGACACAGGGTGAGGGCTAAGCCACAAGCAGCTGAGATCCTGCTGGGAACAGGAAAAATGGAGGGGGAAATTGGTAGAAGTTACAAGTAAGCACATGGACCCAATAGATATTTATTGAGGAGTTATATTCTCTAGCATATAAACTTCTGAGGAAAAGAAATCGAACAGCTCCAAGCAATTTTTGTGGAAACCTATTAAATGAAAAATATTTCTACTCTTTTTTATAACAATTTCTTTATCTCTGTATTAGCTGCTCCAAAAGCAGCTTGAAGAGCACAACAGTCTGTACACAGCAGCAGCCTCTCTGAACTAAAGCAGAAGTTCATAAATGGGGGGAGGAGTATCTTGAATATATTAAGATCATATAGACTACAGCCAGAAGTAGTGGGACGTTCAAGTCCAGACTATTCATTAAACTCTCTTTACAGAAAGAGAAGATGGCAACAGCATAAACACGCAATTCAGCAGTCCAGATTTTACTGCTGGAAAAGAAGTAACAAGTGTGACCCTTCTGAGCAAGGATGGCAATGAACACTTGACAGAAACTTTGGCAGTACTTTGAATGTCTTTTTATGACTATACATGTAACACAAATTAGTTATTTTCTGCTTTTCCTTTGTCTTGCAGTTTACTCAAAGAGATATTATTAACACTATTTTTAGAAAGCATTGAAAGTTTCAAGTATTATGGATACATATCTTCTTTATATAATCTAAAAAAGCATATATTAAAAATATGGATTGCCTGGAATTATCTCCTTTCTGAAAGTTATTTACCACCTGCTACACCATGCAGAGCTTTTGCTCTGAGACAACAGATGAGAACACACACTTGGTTTGTAACAGCTATTAAATGGAGGTAATTAAACAAGCTACATAGGCATCTTGAAATATTAATGCCTTCCTACATTAACACAGGAAAAAAAGAAAAAGAGGATTTCAGCAGCCCTTGGAGCAGTTCTCTTTTTTAAGAACTTAGGAATGGTGTAAGACTTTTTTGCTGCACAGAAGTCTCGTGCACACATGAAAAATCAACTTAGTCTAAAATAAGCATTCTTATAACCTAAATTTAGTTTAAAATGCTTAACTAAATAATGTTTGAGCATATTCTTGAAAAAGAAAAGCAACTTATGCCTACCAGGCTTTAGTTTTGAATAGTATTTCCAATATTAAGTACAATATCAGTTTTAGAACTAAATCAGGACCTGTATATGATCTTACTTGTCAATCACAAGCACACAGGTGCATTTGAAAGTGGCAATCTATTGTGCAATGTTCATTTTTTAACAATCATTTTCCATTCACAATATAATGATTTTTGTTTTAGCTGAAGGACACTTCACAGTCACCCAGTGCTGCTCTGACACATTTAAAAGGCCTCATCATCAATTTCTTTGAATCAAATTGAGACACAATATTATGAAAGATCAATTTCCTTTGCAAACTACTGCTGTACTTTTGAAATAAAAATATATAGCAATAAATGTTAGCACCTATGTCTGGATATAAAGGGAGCAAATCCCCCAGGAGGGTGAGGGAAAGCTTGAAGTGGCAATTACAGGGGGAGAGAGTTACAAAAGTCTGTTCATAATTGTGTCTAAATAAAGAAAAATGTGACTTTTACATTAAACTTCTTTTCTTTTTCATTTAGGATTGAAATCAAATCTTTCTAACTACTATTAAAATAATTATATTTTAGAGCACAGAGTTGTCAATTCCCCCCTGAAGCCATCATGTAGCCTACCATCACACACTATAGAGAGGCCATTTTTGCCATTATGAATGTTTCATGTACATCACAAAGTTAATTTTAGTGGGATAAACTTTCTAACTTTAAATTTCAGTATTAAAATTACAGTAAACCATAATAAGCTCTGTCTCTAGAAGCTAAAGGTGAAAGAAAGTTTAAGAAGGAGATTATTAAAAGTGAACATTTTTTAAAATCTGTTCTCCCTTTATATTTTACCTCAAAATAGGATTTTGCAAGGAGGATAAAAAAAGAAAAGCTTACACAACATCAGCACCTTTTCACCATTTCACCTTTCACTAAAAGGCCCTTATTTACTTAAAGCATAGGTCTCTATCTAAAGACAATTTTTGAATGGTTTTACAGAGTCAAATGAAAACACTGACTCCAGTGAAATCTACCTAATTTAGTCTCATTTCTGACTCTACAAGGAGTGAATGAAAAAGAGCAGGAAAGCTTTGTAAGAGCTGATGAAAGCTTTTATAGATTGATAGTAGCAAAACACTGAGTTTTCCTACTGAAAAGGTTTATTTAATCCAGCAGACAATATTCAGCATCGTTGCAACAATCGGCATGCTCAGATATGGAGCATCAGCAAAATTAATGACAGGAAGGTCACACTTTACCCCTGAGAAACAACGGCTGCTGAAACACCTCAGCAAGGTGTGCCCTGGCAACTCCGTTACTCACACTTTACAAATCAAGTCTGGGTTTCTTTCTGAAAAATCTGTTCCAGTTTATCCCCCAAACCAGTTGAAGGTGAAGTTTATGACCTGTGTTGCCTCATGGACTAGCCTAGATAGCAATGACAGTCTGTATAGGCCTTCAACACCCAAACCAAAATATCTTTTTGATACTAATGATACTCATGTGGTCAAAATTCAAAGAAAGGGAAGAAAATGTCCTAGTTTTCAGCTGGGCTGCAGCCACACTAGTATTTATGTAGTCAGTAAAACATGGGTGGACACACGCTACTGACAGGTTTTGAAATATTTTTATATCAACACCATGTGTACAAATCAATGAGGAAAAAAATACAGGTCCACGGGTAGCAGTTTTCCTGCACAGCTGATCTTAAAGGCACAAGATGCAGTAAGACTGGAGTGCTGCTCTGCATTAGATTCTGATAGATTTTAAATGACACTTTTAGTTATTCAAAGCATGTTGTGATCCTGACATGTTTGAGGATACTTAGAAACATGGGTGAGAATTAGAACTGACAAGCCATGCAAAGAATCTAAGTGGACTGTCATTTTTATTTACCGTGCCATTCTTATGTTACCGACATCATGATTAAGAAGACTGCATGTCACCACCTCTTTTGTGCATTAAACATTGCACTGTATCACTGAATGAGTTAAAGTGATTGATCCATACCTTTTAGGAAAGATGGAGTAATCCCAGCAAAGGCAACAAGCCACTCTTCTGAGTACTAATACTATAAATGAACATAAACACATTATAAAACTATCAAACATCTCTGTTAATGACTTACAGAAATCCATTACTTAAGCAGTGAACTAATACTACTACAAAAAAAGCACATCTTATTAGATACATGGTAATAATGCCTTTATGGTTCAAATTCACCCAAATCCCCAAATAAAACTAGCAAATATTAGCCTTGTTTCGCATCATCTTCTAGTTCACAGTCAAAAGGCTTTAGCCAGTAACACATCTGTAGGTTTTGTTTCAAGTCTCAAAATAAGTCAGGAATAGTTCTTGAATCTGTTGAACCCCCACACTACACAAGGAGCCCAAGTCTCTCATTCCTCCAGTGAAGATGCTGGGGCACTTTTAGCAAGTTCTTCATGGCATTTCAGCGGCAAACACATCATGTAACATCTTCAGGTGAATTAAAGGGAAATAAGGAGAGGAAACGCAATTATTGCAGTAGTCTTAGATCTGAGGTTTAGTGTACTTTGTGCATTTTGAAAAAGTTTCAGACTTTTTAAGAAAAAAAGCTTGGAAGAAGATCCTAACCATGCAGAAGATAAGTTGAGATTTTTGTTGCTTCAGGCCCAAAGACTTTCAAGAGAAAATCTTTGACGTTGCCAAGCTTTCACTGCTCTGATTCACCTGCCTTCCAAATCTACATACCCCGTTTCTGCTGGGTTTGTGTGGCATCCTCTCCTAAACTCCTGCATTTTGCCAGCCCCAGTGTCTGTCTCCTGATGAGGAGAGCTCCTCTCTCTGCCCGTGAATTTCTCACCGTACCAAATTTACCTGCCTCCCCAACTCACTTGTGGCAACTGCTAATTCCTTCCCGAGCTGCCATCACCTGCAGCACACCCAGATGGTTCTGTCAGAGCCTATCTGGGGACAGCACAGGCTCTACCCATACCACAGTGCTGGGAGAGGAGGTCCAGAGGCAATCTGGCTTCAGCAGGAGCCCTTCCAAGCTCCTTCTGACTCGTGGTGCAGACAGCGAGAGATGGCTCTGCCCGTGGCTGCGTGCCCTGAGGAGCCGAGCTGAGGCTGGTTTGTCACAACTGTGCACCCAGCTGCAAGAATTTGAGTTCCTGGAGGGGAGGGAGGGGAGCTATTTCTGTAACATGCCATGGCAATCACCACTGATGCATACAGCACGCTGTCCAAGGAGACAGGAAATTTACTGGGGGACGGTTATTCACACTAAATCCTGCCCTCTCTGCGCACCGTGTGACGCTTTCCCTAGTGCAAAGCGAAGCTGGAGGGCGTGGGCATGCAGGGGAGGTGTCCTCCCAGGCTCGGGGGGCTCCCGCCCGGGGCTGCTCCCAGCCCGGTCAGACACAGGGGCTCCTGCAGGCCCTTGGTGGCCAGGCTTGTGGCAGGGGCATGAGCCAGGGGCATGAGCCAGGGGCACAGATCCACAGGCGCAGGTCGGCTGGGTGCCTCCAGGCACGCAAGGGCAGCCTATTCACACAGAAAACAGTCAGGAACGGAGCTGAAAGACCGGGCAAGCCGCGGTGACAGCAGGCAGTGCTGACCAGCAGCCTGCTCCCGCCTAACCGGCCTTTTTTAGCTCATCTCCCTGCTCTCTCCTTTTTCCACGCTCATTCTTCCTCCCATTTGCATCTGCCTTTCTTTTCCTCGAAGGAAAAACACACTCCTGAATACTTTTCCCATTGGTTCCAATTTTGCTACACCTATGCCCGCATTTGTTGTTCCTGATCCCATTATCTAGGTCATCTAAGCTTTATACTACATGTTGACAGATTAGCCAAGTTCCATTGGTATTGTGAGATTTCAGTCCCACAAAGACCCCCTCCAATTATCAGTGAATTTCATTGCCTCTCACCTAACTCCCCTGTGAAATCCAGCTAAGCTCAGGGCACTGTCTGTACACAAAGTTGGTATTTCTGAGCCCATTACCGAGGTCATCTCACTATTACATAGTAGTATTATTATGGCTATCTAGGTGCTTTTATGGCTGTCTAGGCTTTGAGAGATTCCCTTTCCTGAAAGGTCCCCCTTACAATTATTGGCATTTCTCATGTAATTCCCCCTTAGCCACCTGTGCAATCTGACCACACCCCACTGCAGCACACACCTTTGCTCCACTCATTTCTGCTGTCACATCTTCTCACACCTCTCCACACCTTTCATTTTCCTTTCTGCTAAATCTGTCTATCCTTCCAACTGCTTATCCCACTTACCCTTTCATTCTGGCTTCAAGTCTGAAGATGGATACACAGAGAAAAATGAGATGATTCATGGAATGTAAGATCTGACTTTCCCTTGGATAGGGTTGGAACTATAAGGCTTTTTGCATATATTTATCCTCCAGCAAATGAAAAAGAAACCTTATAATTAATTTGTATTGTTAGTTTCCCCCCCTTCAAGCCCAGGGGAAACAGTGTCAGTATAGGCTCCTTCCTTTCTTTTGCCCATCAGATTTTTGCCTCTGTTAACAGGAAAACAGTCATCCATAAGAACTCTCTCCAGCAGATGTCAGTTCCTACTTCTGATTATGAGAATTTTGCAATGAAAACAAGCAGAGAAAAGGGAATGATGAAGCAGGACTCTTCAGTGTCAGGAAGATGAAAAGTTTCTCTTCCATTTCTGGTGGTGCAACAGCTGAGCTCCCATTAGTTTAGCTCATGCACTCGGGATTCATGTCTCTGCTCTGTTAATCACGTCATCTCTGACTGGGAAAGCAGAAAGGCACACAGGAGCTGCTTTTTGTGATCGTGACAAAATTCTCCAGTGCAATAAATTACACAGAAAAGGGTGAATAACACATACTTTTAAACTAAAGTTGGCAAAGATTCATTAATATGGGTACAAATAACTACACTTTGATGTTTCAGGGTACTTGCATGTGGCTAATGCAGGTACACAGGGCAGAGCCAATTCCAAGAGGTGTCAGATAAACCCCCGTGGCCTCTATCACCTCTTGCTCTGACCTCCTCGCATCACACACCCTTTGAGTCAATCCTGTTTCCCAGCTCTCCAATTCCCTGCAACACCAAAATACAATTGTGATCCATTTACACTGCAGAGCCACCTGTCAGAGCCAGGATCCATTAGGACTTGCTCTCACGTAGCAGAAATAAACAGCAGAGCTCCAGCAGGAACACCAGAGCTCTGCCATAAAATGAGGATTCTTGTAGGAATCTTTCAGCACGGTGCTGCTGTGCCCGGCCTTGTCCTGAGCCTTGTCCTGTCTCCTCCTTCTCAAATGGTTGGTTGTGGCCCAAGGCAGCCCAGAATCAAGAAGGGACCACCCTGGTCACCAAGAATTGCTGGCATCCATGCAGGGAGTACCTAAACAGACAAGGTACACAGACCAAATTCCTTCAACTTGTTTGAAATATGTACAGCTCTGCAAGTAAAGAAACAGCAACTCAATACCAGGGGAAAAAGTACAGCTCAGTGGAGCAAGAAAGAATCTTTGAATTCCTGAAGAGGGAATTGGGAAAATGGGCAAATAAAACACACTCTACTGTGATTGTTATATTCAAGTTAGCAGGAGTTGAAGGTGATTCAATTTTGAAGGCCAGGAATTTGCAGAGAGATATAGTTTTGATCACATTTAATTTTGGACACATTAAGCTCCCAAAAGCTTCTTTCCAAAGAACATTTGACTTATGATAATCAAGGATCCTACTTCCAAATTAGGCATCTAAAATTACTTTTTCAAAACCACAGCATTCATTATTAAGGCAGAGTCTATTAGTGATCAATTCACTATGTCAACTCAAATTCTAAAGAATATTCATTTATTCAAATGATTTCTTCAGAGTCAAAGCTGACACTTAAGCACTCAGTATTTACATATACCCTTAAGCAATTATTCTCTAATTATTTTTTAAATAACCATAGTAACCAAGCGTAATCATGAAACTCATATTTCAGGGCTGGCCCAGAGTGAGGACTCAGTATTGTAAACACTGTAAGTGATTCCAGTGCAAAGAGCATGGAGCCCGAGCAGCCAAAACAGATAAAATATAGAGGAAAGAATATAAACACAAAGCAGACTGATCAAGGAGTTATTCTTGTTTCTTTGAAAAAAAAAAATAGGTTAGTAAGCTAGGAATAAGCCAGAGAAGTGGGGGAAAAAAGGGGACATTGATGCTAAAAGCAAGTGAGAGAGAAAGTAAGGGAGGCAAGTGGGAGAAAAACAGATAAGGAAAGGAATTCTAGACTGGGAAAGTAGGAGAGAGAAGGAATTAGATAAAATGATCAGTTGCCACAGAGCAGAGAACATCCAGCCAGAGCCCAGGAAGGACACTCCAAGTCCAAAGGCTCCTGCTTTGCCTGCTTTTGCATAATCCACCCCTCATGTGTTGCAAAAGTTTACACGAGTGAGCAATAATCTAACCTCCCATGGAACACCTTTACATCAGTTCAGAATCTGTTTTCAAATCAATTTTTAACGCTATAAACTCCAAAACTAAATTTATCTCAAGCCAACTCCTCCACAGTGCTCAGTTCAAGTTTTGTAGGGGTATCCAACATTATTATTTTTCATATCTTAAGTGGTAGCAGGTTCTCATAATTATTAATTTTGTGATATAGTAACTGAAAAAGAAAAATATATATCACTAAACAATGTCATTTATGGTTGTGTAAAGTATGCCTAGGTCACTAATTTGTTATTTTCAAAGTCACCTCAAGATTGGCTTTTTGTTCCTTTTCAAATTTCCCTGCTGCTTTTCACAAGCAGGTCTGTGTGTTCTATATGCCCTACGCCTTGCTCTATGTTTGTTCTACATTCACTACGAGTGAATTTAGTTCAGATTTGTGTTTCACTCATGTGAATGCTTTCTGCTCTCTTTATAACCCCTCTGACTGGCTTTATCCAGCTCATAAGGCTGCATTCCTTCGCTGCCCAGGATCTGACCGTGCGTTAGCTCGGGTTAGCTCAGGTGTCCTTGTGTAACTGCACTTCTGAGGTTTCTGCCAATGAATAGCTCACTCCCCACAGGATAACTGCTTGTGATTACTTTGCATTAGTTTAAGGAAGATTCATAATGTTTAGTGCTCTGTTACACATCTTTACAAAGCTAAGCAAAAGGCAAAAGGAGGTTGGTCATGGCCCTTTTGTCACTACATAATCATCTTCCTATGTGCAATTTCCTATTGTTTGCCAGTTTAATATTATGAGTTTAGGTAAGATTTCAGCTGTTATTTCTGTTCCATGGACCAGGTTTACTCTAAAGAGCATCTGTATATCTGGCTTGATTGGATCTTTCTTCCCATTAATATCCATCTTTCCTTTCTTTTTATTATTCCATTAGGAGACAAATTAAATTTGTATGGCTTATGTTCCAAGCCCCTATGGCAGCGGGTTGGAACTATATGATCTTCAAGGTGTCTTCCAACCCCACCATTCTATGATTCTGTGATTCTCAGAAATCCAGATTAATAAAATCTGAGGCAGTCTCTCAGCATTCAAGGACTAAAATGCTTTATACTTTTATTAATGGAAGATTAAACTCCAAAAGTAGAGTTGATACATAAATCCTGAGTAAAGGAGTAAATATGCAAGCATATGCTCTTTAACTTACAGCAGTAAAAGTGTTTGTCACCTCCACACAGCTCAAATAGGAGTCAGATTAACAAAGAATAAGATGATCTGAAAACTGGGACTGAGTAAGCTTGTTTGGATTTTTCTGCCTGTGAAGTCCTACAAATTATGCTTCAGTCTTATCTGCAAGAGTATCCTCACAGCTACAATGATTAAAAATACTCATGAATGGGCCCTGGGAATTTGAAAGTTATTAAAACACAAAGAGGCTCATATCAAAATCCTCAGAAATAACTTTCTAGGAATCACAAGTCTGTAGGACATGGAAGAGGCACGGGGAAAAAGCAGGAAGGGATTCCACGAATTTTTCTCTAGAACTCAGGCCATAACTTGGACCATTCAGTAGCCTGTGTCACACCAAAGCATTTCCTGCTGAAATGCTTTCAAAGATTTTGAGTTTCTCATGATCCTTCCAGTGCCCTCAGAGCAGTTTCGTCATTTCCTTAATTAATGTTTTCACTTGGAGATTTCTCTGCAATTCTTTAACAGAACAGTACAATCATTGCAATTTTTTTGGCCTAAAAAATACCTTATAGGGAACATCTTAGAGTATTTTCCTTATAACACAGGCTTATTAATAATTTTCTGTACCCCCTTTCTAAATCTTACGGTGAAGAGTGTATAAGAGTAGGAAGAGAAGTTTGGAAGAAATATCTTGCAACTGTTTTATTAAACACAAACAGCAAACTGTGCTGAACCTTAGGGAATTTTATATTTTGGGGATTGATAAAGGGCAAATTCATGTTAGAAGATGGAGATAAAAACAAGAGCTGTTCAACAACAACTTACAAGAGCTGTTCAAAGAGTGATTTTTATTTGCCTTCCAGGATGATAAGGATTCATCATAAAAATTTTCCACTTTTGTTGGAGTAGATGGGGGAAAACCAGCCCCAAATGAGCCAAAGCTAAACATGGAAAAAGGAGTGAGAAGAACTCAAGGGAAAAAAACAAAACAACAACAAAAAAACCACCACCAAAAAATGTGTTTGTTTTGACTCTATTACATTTCTTTCAAATCAAAGTTCTTCTGTCTAAGCCTCAAAAAAGCTGGTCTCTCAAAGTTGCTGAAATTCCCTGCCTGATTTCTGATGGAAGCTCAGACAAAACCAAAGCACTCCTAGGGAATGTTACAATTCCAAGGATGCAGTGTTTTCCAGCAGAAAGACAATTTTTCCAGAACCTGTAAGCATTTTAAATACCAATACCAGTGTTGATTCAATTACTTAAGGTTAACATTTCAGTCAACACTTTTAAATATTATATAAATTAATTTTCCTGCTATTCCCATAGGATAGCAGGAAAATCCCTTTGAGGATTTGAAATTAAAAATTAAATTCTGCTTATGTTAAAAAGTGTACCAGAATTCTATTTAAAAAAACTTAGAAGAAGACAAACAAAGAAACTTCCCTGCTAAGATTACTGCCTATTTAAAATCCTGTGGGTTGTTGCTTTTTATTCCTTAGTGCTGGAAAATGGAAATGGCCACTCATCAGAAGGTCCAGCAGGGAAGCATTGGCTGTATATACACTGGCTTATAGATGCAATGGTAAAGGTTTTATACAGAACCCCTAATAATGACCAGAAAAATCTCTCCAGCTCCAGTAAGCTTTGTGCCTATTCCTGCTTTTATTGAGATTACAGTTTTGCCTTCTTTCCTCTCAGGTGGTTGTTTGGTTTTTTTAATGTACTGCCTTTTTCTTTATATTTCTTTATGTTTGAGAGAATATTTGTGTGTTTGCTCTTGTCTGAATACTGGGAGTTTTATTATGCCTTAAAGGAGTATAAATAAAGCTATTAAAAGAACATGTATATTTCTCTTCCCAAATCTCAAGGTGAAATTTATTTTCAAAATAGGTTTGTCCTTCATTTCTACTATTGTTTGAATATGCTGATTTTATGCAGATCTAAAGTTCAGCACTTTCTAGCACTTTGAGTTCATAATACAAGAAAAAAAATGCATTTATAGGTGACTGAAAATGGTGAGCTCAGATTTCGCTCCATAGGAAAAGAGTATGGGAAAGCCACGGCTCCAATGTACTTGGCAAAAGACAAGTGAATGGGTTGCAGAATAGAAAATGAGAATGGATGAGAAAATAAAGCTTTTTTTTTTTTTTTTTTCCCAGAGATTACCTGAGAACATCAGGTTATGAAAACAAACCATTCGAATAACCTATTTTCCACTGTTCTGGAACAGTCATGCTTCTCTGACAAGCAAGAAAAAATTGCTTAACTTCCACAGAAGTTTAGTGGCATTAAATACAGGCGTAGCCAATAATACAGTGTGACAAGACACCATATTATGCTGAATATAAACTGGCCTCCGTTTGCACAGATGGAGCAGCAAAAGGCGCCTTTGGCTGGCAGAGCTGTCGTTAACCCTGCGGGCTGGGATGTCCCAGCTGGACACGCCCCACTGCAGAGATTGCTGAGCCGGGCTGAGCAAGGAGACACTCACTCCTTGCACACACTCACCTCTCCTTCCTCACTGTTGCCTGTCACCGCAAAGGGATTAAAAGCACATGCTCCAAACATCAAATGGATTTTTTTCAACCTTAATGTCATCTGACATGTGGATCAGGCGTGTTTGAGTGTGCAAAGCCATGTGCTGCTGCTTGGCCGCAACAGTCAGGATGAAAATGGTATCCTGGGCTGCCCTTGGGAATTGCTTCGTCAGACTCCTGATGCTATCCCAGAAGCCCCACATCTCCAAACCAACGTTTAGTCAGTACCTCTTAGTTCAGTTCATCTGATTAGACACCTTCAAATCTTTAGAACTGTCTCATTAGACTGGTCAATAAATATGGAAAGTAGCATTGCTTACTCATTATTAGTAATTTAGTACAAATTCCCAGGCCTTTCTGAAATTATTTCTGTATTTTCTCTTGTTTCTCTCTTTTTTACTCCATAGATTTCTTCTCTGACCCTTTTCCTTAATTCCTGATGTTTTGTTTGTGCTTCATCATTTCACACCAAAATTGAATCCCTTACAAGTCACCTGTTAGGAATATTCTTGCATATGGTCTCAGACATAGAAAAGCAGAGATACAAGAGCTGTTCCAAGAGTGATTTTTATTTGCCATCATATCTACGTGAAGTAGAAGCATTTGTTCTAATTGAAATAATCAAATTATAAGTGCCTTATAAAATGGGTCATTCTTCTGTCTCCTAAACAGAATTTTTCCATGAGTCTGCCTGAGAGCTGGATCTTTCAGAAGTCAGCCATCACCTCAACATGAATTCATTTATGTAAAAGAGTATGTATTAATGCAAGGCACACCATGTCTACATTGAGGAAAGACAGTGGTCAGATGAAGGTGAAGACTCGAGATTTAAAGGCTGTCGTAGCTAGAAATGGGGGAAACTGTCCTTACAGTACAGAACCAGCTCACAGGCATAGATAGAAACACTTCTGGGTATTTGTGAGTTCTGCAAAGACTTCTAAAGCTAAGATGTAAATTGGGACACAGACTGAACCTCAAAGTCCTGAGTTTGGTGGTTTTCTGCATCTAGCGTTTTTGGTTGATTGGTTTTTGATGTAGTCAGACTGCAGGGACAGCAAAGTTTTCCAGCCTTTAAATCCACAGAGAAATGCACGAGATAAACAGCTGTCATTTTAAAAGGTGTTGCTGTATGTCTCTTCTTTGCCCTTCCCCTGAGAACACAGTGCCAGAGTGAAAAGCACTGCAGTCCTGGACTGCCAACCCAAGACATCAGCAGTGAAGCTTTCCCAAGCAAGGAAAAACCCAAGCAGGACACAGCCTCCTCTCCACACCCCTTCTTCAATTTGAGACCAGCCTGAGATCTCAGTTGAGCTGTTTCCAGCTATCAGGATAGCAAAATATTTGTAAAGTTAATTTTGGGCTCTCATGTTAGGATAGCATATAGAGTCTGACACCTCTTGAGAAAACTGAGTCACATCAAATCACTAGTCTCTGGCAGAAACTATATTTGAAACATATGCTGCTACCATAAAGTGCTGCTTTTATTTCAGGAGGAGACGAATCTGAAGCGGTCTGCACCGCACAAAGAACTACCAATATTGCCATATGCCCACTCTAAAGAACTGGTCTGGAAGCTGCCTTTAACTTGTGCAGGAAAAACTGCTTTCCATCTCCTAAAGGAGGTACAATAGCACCAACTGCTGCTAGCTCAACCGGTGACTTCTGGATCTTATTGCTCTAAATCAGGAGCAACTGCCTAGCACAAAAGCTCCTTTACCGCATGGATCAGCTGCAGCCCATCTTTGGCCCTGGCTGCCAAGGAAGCTCTTTCATCTCTATTCAGCTGAAACCTCCCCTGATCTGAGCAATAATACAGAAACCACGCTGAGGAGGGGGAGACCCAGAGTAGAAAACCTCTTCCTGGTTACAAAACAATAACCAAACCGCTCCCCCTGAAAAGTCAGCAGAGAAGAATTTCCTCCTTGCAATTAGACTATATTAAAGAACTGCTGTGCCATTCTTGTCCTTTGAAATGGCCTCTCCAGATGTTCTCTCTCTCCATCACGTATTTCCGTGTCTGTCCCGCCCCCTTTGCCTCGCTCAGCAGTCACACGCAAAGCAGAGATGCACGGAAGAACCAAAACCCGGCTCCAGGCTCTAACGAAAGGATGGTGGGAGCTGAGAGATTTTAGAAGCCACATTTAGCAACCGTTTTGAAAAACTTGGTTTGAACTCGTTTTCTAAACTTTCTGTTCTAACAGACTGTTTGGGAAAGGAGGAAATGTTTTACAGAGAAAAAAGGATTACACTTCTGTGCTCTATTCTTATCCAAAGAATCCTTCTTTCACACGTGATGTTACAACATCAATAAAATACAGCAGATTGCGTGGGCAGATTCTTTAATAATCTGAAGGTAAAAATAATGGAGCAATGACAACGTAACACATGCATGTGTAAAGAACCCTGGTGCTCAAATCTTATGGCTAATAATAGTCAACACTGGTAAGAGTTGAAGTGTTATTCATAATTTCTGGTTGCCTCTGAAGAGTAGCAGATATGAGGACCTTATCACTTTACCTCCGGTCAGAGGGAATTGGCCATTTTCTAAGCAGGATTGTCCTCTAATCTGTGCTACAATTTGATAATTATTTTGATTATTAGCTTGGCTGTTTACCTGCATTCTGATAACTACAGAATTCCAGAGCCCCAAAACTCTTTTGACTGCTGCTCTTGAACAATTAGAAATATGTAACAAAAGACTAGTGCAGAGGTCAGGGAGGAAATTTAAAAATATTATATACAAAGACATCAGACTGTTAATAAATGCAAATATATTGATGGCATCTGTAAAGGCTGGAAAGACAACACACCTGCTCTTCACCTCTAACATGTCTGCTTCAAGAACTAAGCAAATCATGGTAAGGTAGGAGCTCTAACCCAAAATCTAATGCCCCGAATCAAACCCAGTGTCCCAAGATAAAGTGTTCTTCAGCTGATAATGTGCTCGGGAGAGCCAGATAAGGGCCCTTCCATTTGCAATGTGCCACCATACAGGAATTTGTTTCATTTTAATCCACTGTGTTCCCCTATAAAGACTGTCTTAATCAAGTGAGCAAACTCTGGCCCTGGTTCAAAATCTTTCAGGGGCAAGACATTTTCAGCAATTGCTATTTTTAACACGTGTGAACCCACTCTACTAAATTTTCTTTTGGCATTGTCCAAATAAACCTGCCTGAGTATGTAAATGGTTCATATGTTCTGCTTTTTCCTTTTTTGGGCTACTTTGGATATCAAATGACATTCTTGTGACAGTTACAGCAGATTGTATTTTCTGGTACAGTAAAGCAAACTCTCAATTTTTTTCTGTACAGTAAAGCAAACCATTTTAAATAACACTGCATTTTAAGGCTAGAAGAGACTGAGATCCTCACCCAGCTTCCCACAGAATAAATCAGAGAATTTTATCCTGTGATTCCTATATCTAACTCATCTCTAAAACTCATTATTCCATTCACATCTTGAAAAATCTCAGTATTTAACAAGCAACATTCTTTTGACG
The DNA here is from genome assembly GCF_015832195.1 of Motacilla alba alba. Classification (NCBI taxonomy): domain Eukaryota; kingdom Metazoa; phylum Chordata; class Aves; order Passeriformes; family Motacillidae; genus Motacilla; species Motacilla alba. The sequence goes on from NC_052023.1 coordinate 23,082,615, forward strand.
TCAAGAAGTAAATTAGATATCAATTTATACCACAGATCATTGCAAGCAAGAATCCAACACCCTCATAATTATCAGACAGGGCATGGTACTGTAGTTGATTAAAACTAGGATTCTACCAGCATTGAAACAGTCCTTGGTGCCTTAACAGCAGCAAAAATCCTCATGAAAATGTTGAGTTTACTTTGAATGGTTCCTTTCATGTTAGGAATGGGGATGCTTCCCCTTGAATTCCCTCCCTAGACAGCCCTGGCAGAGGGATCTTTACTGTTAACCTTCTCTGCAACTGTGAAACAACAGGGTGAAAAAACAGATGCTTCCTGAAATTGGTAAACTGATAGGTAACAGAGCTCGACTACATTTCACTTAGCATACAAGGGAGAAATTGGAGCTTGCTAGACTTGATTAATCCAACATTCAATACTCAGTTCCAGTAATGAGAAACGCTGAAAACCTGGTTTCACTTGGCGAGGTAAATGCATCTCAGAGGTCTTTTTGCTGTTAGTGAAAAGAACCTTTACTGATGAGGAGCAATAACACTGAGAAGAGGATTGATTCTGTGAGACAAACCACAGTGAGACTAGGTCGGTGAAACTTCAAAAACCTCTGAGATTTGGCAGGAAAAAATAAGCTGTCTGAAGGTTCCTAAGACACTTGAAACTGTCTGGATAACATAATTTTGCCTTGCATCTCACTGACCCTAACCATCAAAGCCACTTTTGCTCCTGTCTCAGTCAATATCTTCAGCTGGAGGGGAAGAAGGAACATACCCTAAATTAATCTAGGAAGATAACAGGCAGTGGCTTCTGACTACCAGCCTTCATGTTTCATTAAAAAAATCTGATTACCCTGTTAACCTGCCAGAGACAAACAGAAATCTCTCAGAATAACTTGAAACTTAAAAATACCTTCTCAAACTGACATAATTAATTCACCAGTGGTCAGAGGATCAAGGAAGAAAACTGAGAGGCAAATTGGCTATCTCAATAATAGCAGGGAAAAAAACATAGCTAACACTTGAAGAAAGGCAGTGACAATTTTTTCCACAAAAAAAAAAAAAACAAAAAAAACCCCAAAAAACCAAAAACTAAAACCAAGCCAAAAACTCACACAAAAAAAACACTAAACAAAACAAACCAGTTATGGGTACAGGCTTGTGTTTAAGGTACATTACAAAAAGTAACTTTCTCCCTCTGGATCTGTAAAAGATAGCAAGCAACTCTTGTTCTTTGCTGCATAAGCTGAGATAGGTGTGAATAAAGCCATGCTGCTAATTGGCAGGGGAAACAATCAGCAAATAAACCTGATTGTTAATATTTACATAGCAAAATCATCCTGGCCATTATTAGAAGATTACTCAGAACAACATTTAAATACCACCACCTTCTTCTGATTACAAACTGACTGATTAAACCGAGGAGGCAAATGAAACTCATTGCTTTCCTCTGCCAGGCACCTCATCCTCATGGCCACACAGGGAAAATTTACCTGGTTCTTGTTCAAAGATGGGGGCGGCAGCTGCAGGGCCGGCATGGTGTGAGGGGATGAACCGCAGCTCCGGGGGAGAGGCGTCCTGAGGCACCTGGGCAGGGGCGGTTCCTGAGACCCCTGAAAGGGGGTGATTTCTGAGACCCCTGAAAGGGGGTGATTTCTGAGGCACCTGAGGCTCCTGAGGCACCTGGGGCAGGGCGATTCCTGAGGCACCTGAGGCAGAGGTGATTCCTGAGGCACCTGGGGCAGTTCTTGAGGCTCCTGAGGCACCTGAGAGGGGGGTAGTTCCTGAGGCACCTCAGGGTCCTGAGGCACCTGAGGATCCTGAGGCACCTGGGGCAGGGGCAGTTCTTGAGGCTCCTGAGGCACCTGAGGCAGAGGTGATTCCTGAGGCACCTGAGGATCCTGAGGCACCTGGGGCAGGGGCAGTTCCTGAGGCACCTGAGGATCCTGAGGCACCTGGGGCAGGGGCAGTTCTTGAGGCTCCTGAGGCAGGGGCAGTTCCTGACGTACCTGAGACACCTGAAGCAGGGGCGGTTCCTGAGGAACTTGAGGGTCCTGAGGCATCTGGGGCAAGGGCAGTTCCTGAGGGCCCTGAGGCACCTGAGGCAGGGGCGATTCCAGAGGTACCTGAGGTACCTGAGGCACCTAAGGCAGGGGCAGTTCCTGAGGGCCCTGAGGCACCTGAGGCACGGGCGATTCCAAAGGTACCTGAGGGTCCTGAGGCACCTGAGGCAGGGGCGGTTCCTGAGGCACTCGAGGAGCTTTCCCTGGAAAGCACGAATCTGTTGACATGGAAGCCATTGACACAAAGGAACATCAGCATGTGACTAACTTCAGACGCTTCTGTTTAAAGGCAGATGTGAGATTAACTGGGTCCTAATATTAGATGGCACGTTGTACATCTCTACCACATAAAGGAATGGTCAGTGGCCTTGAAACAATGTGAGATAGTAAGGAGACAATGCAGAGGATTTGTGGGCTCATGGAAAAGTCCAGGTCTATGGAGATCCCCGGGTTCAACCTCCTGTTAAAAGCAGGGCAACCGACCAGGTGAACCAGAGCCCACAAAGCCGAGTCTGGAGTACTTCCAGCAAGGAAAGAAGTTTCCAGTTTTCTGGGCAATCAGTTCCTATGGTTAATTGCCCTAATGAAGATTTTTTTTCCCCTTTTCTTCATTCCAGACAGAGATGCCCCTGAAGATGCTTGTCCCTGTCTACTCTTGTTCTGTCACTGGGCATCCTCACGAAGAAAGAACCCCTGTCTTCTCCTCAGCTACCTTTTAAGTACTTAAGGAAAACACAGCAGACCTCCCCTTACCCTTCAAAAATCCCACGTTAATTTCTCTCCCAGTGATGAAATGAGTGTCAAAACAGGAGAAACATCCTATATAAACAAATCAATCCAAAAAAATGGCATTTCTCTTAGATAAAACTAACAAAAAATACATTGCTACCCCTGAAAGTGAAAACAGAATAATCTGTTTACATTGAACCATCTAAATACACAAGCTCCATTTTAAAAATAGTTTTATCCAACAGAGAAGTCCCAAAAAGGATTAGTTAGCAGGGCTTGCATTAGAGGCACAAAGTGGCACTCCAAAACTCAGGATGAAGGCTACTAGTTAAATACAAATTTTAGGCTAAGACTGCAATAAATTCACTTACCCTGAAGGCTTAGATCCTTCCACAGAAACTGAATTAGCAAGAGCCCAAATTCCATGGATTTTTTTTCCAGAAATCTATGTTTCTTGTTCTTTCCCATTTTATACAGAATCCAGAGTGAGCCTCAAAGGATGCACCTATATTATGCTGCAGTTTGGGTGAAGAACATGTCCCCACAGAAAGCCTGGATGTTCTCTGCTTAATTAGCTCGCACACTCCATTGTTACATGCTATGTAGACATTCCACATCTAATTTGAGAGAAACTCACTTCAATACTGGAAATACTTGATCTAGAATCAATAATTTTCTTTCTCCATGGTCTTTCACAAGCATAATAGTTAAAAAGATATCTGTGGAAAATTATAGGAAAATCATATTAGCTCTGCATGACACAGATAATTACATTAGACTTTGCACTTTACCCTGCAAGTCTGGTAAATCAGGTTCATCATGGTGTTAAAGATGCACATATCACTGCAAGTAATTAGAATTAAAAGGGGTGCACAGGAAGGTAGAAGTTAATAGAACAGAATGTCTTTCCAAAGGGCACAAGGCATGCCATTTACAACTGTAAGTCAACAGCAATCATTCACACTCTCCAGCAGTCAGCAGGCAGAAATTCTGCCTTCCAGGCACCTATGATACAATGCTTGGACTTGCTACCTTCACAGGGAAATAGTTACCAAACACTGGTGTCATTGGGCAAAAGCACTGAATTTCTAGAAAATGTAAAGATTCCAAGTCATCTGCCTCAAAAGGAGTGCTTTAAATGTCATTTATATCAGTCAGCCGTGGCACTGCTGATGCAAAATGAATCTGGTCCCATGTAAGCAGCTGCTTTCTGACACTGCTGAGGACCTGCAGCTTTCTCCTATCATCAAGATACTTCATGATTTTTTTTTTTACCTTGTGATCAATTTCCAATAATAGAAAAACTGCTGTCTTTAGCAGTTATTAGCTCCATACTCAGCTAATGTAAAAGCTGTGTCAATTACCCTCATGACCTAAATTATGTTATGCAGGGTCAGCTAGCTTACCAGGGAGAAGGATGCAATAGTTAGCTGAGTCAGACAACCATTTCATTAAGATTGTTTCAGTTGCATGTTCTAATAAAGGCAATAGCATGATGAAAAAAATGGTATCATTTTTTTAGCTTGTAAATCTTAACCTAAAAGTTCACATATAGACTTTTTCTGACATCTTACAGAGAATCTACTGATGGCTCCATCTAACCTCCAGAGCATAAACCACAGCAAAATAAAGTTAAGCCATGATAAATCATGACTGCCTGTGGGCACTGTAGAAATACGACTCCTTTGATGGTCCTGAACCTCCTCACCTTATCATCATTTTATGACACAGCAGAACCCCCGCTCCTCTGTCTGGATGCTAAAAGCTTCAAGGTTATTGCTGGTTTTAAGGAGTCTTTTAGTCTGCAGACAATGCCATCCACTGCATTGCTAAGTGTGGCACAGAACATTAAGATCTGCATTAAAGAAAACCAGACATTTATCTCCGTATTTCAGATATAAACTTTATATCATCTTTTACTACTATAGAAAAATATTTGACACGGATATGAGATGGCCCATGACTGTTTATAAGGTTAGCAGTACAGTTCTGGCCAGCTGAGTTATTTTTACAGAAAGTGGGCAGGTACTGCAATACAGTACAAAGATGGGAGAGCCTGAGAGAACAACAGGAAGTAAATGCTGTGAAATAGCACTGGACAGGAGGTAAGAAAAACTAGCTACTGGCTGAGACAGTGTGGGAATTATGACTTCCTAAACATTTGGGTTGCTGTGCCCCGTAAATCAAGCAATGACTACAATCCACTTATTTTCCTGTTTTTCAATTAAGCAACTCTTCCCACTCTTCTCAGCAGTACACCGCTACCTGCACTGGACTAGACTGAAATTCCTGTTTCAAGAGATACTGGTTATTTAAGGAGCTAAAAATTACACAATATTATAAAATACCTGCCCCCTCCTCTGATGTGACTGGTAACACACCTGAAGGTGTTAATCCCAGAAAAAAACAGTACAAATCATAATTTCTGGGTATAAGAGGAGAAGCATTAAAAATATGTTGCACAAAGAATTGTTGGGCCAGTGATGGTGAATTTATTACCATTCTGCAGACTTGACATGTGAGAGATGAGAATGTTTTGAAGACACCTGCTTGACATTTCACATCTCATATCAAATGGGTAAATCCCTGACATATTCCATGCATTTCGAAGACTTCTAGCAGATTTTATTATCCTGAAATTCTCAAAGGCTATTTATTGCTCTTGGAAATAACCTTCAGTCTGTATCAGTGTAAAAACAAGTCCCTGAGAGGCAAATTGCTAAATGCAGAGTTCTCCTTACCTATGATTTCTCATGCAGCTTAGTTAAGGTATTGATTATAGTCTCAAGCTGCATGGCCAAGTGTCAGCTGTGTTCTGAAAGGAATTAACATATGGAGAACACCACGCTTTAATTTTCATACATTACAGAAGTCATATAAAAAATGACAATGTACATCATGATGGATGCACATTTCTCAGTAGAACAGTAATGTACATGCACATAAACACAAAATTAACTGTTACTTTTTTATTTACCTAATTCTGTACTTACAAGGTCATCCAGCTGCCTTGATATTTGGGTGAAAGAAAAGGCAAGATGAACAGACCAATAGCTACTGACCAAAGCCAGAAAAATCCAATATGAAGTGAAAATAAAATTCAAGAGGAATTTTACACCAGTGAGTGAATTTGTGGATCAGTTAACTTGACAAAGGCAAAACAAGATTATTTGGAACACAATTTAGGGCACTAATCCATACAGAAGAAATTTGTTGTATATAGACTTCACAATGCATTGTCCAAATGTATTTCAGTTTTGTAATTTCTATGTTTGGGTTTGCTGGTGTTTTTGTTAACTTGATTTTGTTGTTGGGCTGTTTTTGCAGGTTGTGGGGCTGTTTGTTTTCTTTTTTTTTTTGGTTGTTTTGGTTTTAATTTTTATTCCCATTGTTACTTTTTTAGCAACTTTTCAGCAAGCAGACTAATTGCTTCCATTGTACATAAAACACGGGCTCTTTCCTACAAGTTTTATTACAGAATAAGAAGATGCCCTGTCTCCAGTGGAACTTGCAATCCAAGAATGGACACTCCAGCTGAGGTGGGGCTCAGCCCAGATGTCCCACTACAGACACAGCTGGTGAGGTGCTGTTCAGCTACACCCTCTTTTTCTGTGAGAATCTGAACTTTTTAAGAGCATGCCACAAAATTTACTGGTAACGCCTAGCCCTGGAAAACCACCAAATCCACAAGTATCAAACTTTTAGTTTTTCACTGCTTTTTATTTAATTTTGATCTGTCTCACAAAATCAGAAACAAAACAAGTGTGATGCTCCTCAAACCCTGTGGCAGCTGTGAACAAAGGCTGTCAGGTAATTAAGCGTTTAGATTTCACTCTGTCTCAGGTTAAGAATGACTCAGTGGAGCTCAGGATAATCATTCTGCACCTAAGACTAATCTGCAGTAACAGGGAGAACCGTGCAGTTAAAGGTCCTTGGAGAACAATTAGTGGCATACCAGTAATTAAGGAAATACTAACAACTAGTATGCCTTCGGTATTTTTATGTTCAAAACTTCAAAGATTCATTGCTCCAGGTCAAAACTAAACTAGGAAGAAGCAGGATGAAATATTCAGTAGGTCATACACGCATTTTTACTGGTTTTGAGGTTTTGTTTGTTTGAGGTTTTTTAGTTTGTAAACAGCTTTAAGACACAACAGGGAGAAGTTCGTGCTTCTTGCGCTTCCACTGCCCTGTCTGTGCCCTAACAGGGCAGAAGAATCATTCCTAGTGTGTTTACATAAAAAGACTGTGGGTTAGGGAACAGTCCCAGTTTGGCAGAAAAAAGCAGGAAGAACAAGTCAGGGAAGCAGAAGAGTAGCTGGATAGGTCTCTGGAAAGGATTTCAAGAGGGAAGGAACAAGTGAAACATTAGAAGCTGTTACTTCAAGGTATTTTTTACATCCTATTTTACCAATAAAAATACATTCAGTGTTATGAAACTACATGTTTGGTGCTAACTGATAGGAACATGAGAAACATGCTTTGTTTCTTCTTTCAGGGCTAAGATGACCGTTGCAATTAGAAAGACATCCCACCTTTTAAAGTCTGCAAGATATTTTTCCTAGGAATTTTCAAAAGTTGGACTTGAGCTAATGCTGAACTATAACTCTGTAAAAAGCATCATTAATATAGTTCAGATCTTAAATAATGGTCATCTGACAAGATACTTCCAAAAATTTAAATTTAACAGTCTATTAAACACAAATTTATGACAGTTATGTCATAGTTTAAAGGTTTAGTCGCATGGAAAGTTTCTTTTCTCTGTCATTCAATAGTAGCTGTTCCCATAGGGTTCTTCTGAGATTTCATTTGAATTTCAACCTTCAAAACCACTATTAAAATTTGGGCCCACTGACACAAGCCAGAACTTATAACCCACACACTCATAAAATCTACAAACTTTCAAGCAACAGCAGCTAAAGATTTACCTCTGACAGTTTCCAGTGATACATGCAGGAACCCTGTAAAGCAAGTAAACAGTTTTTCTGCATTTGAAATACACCAAAAGAATTTACAGATGGAAATAAAAAACAGACACTAAGTTATTTTTCTTACAGATTTTCTGTACCACCTCATATCTTTCATTTTTACAAGTGAACTAGCATCTGCAATGAAGTTTGAAACATTTGAGATTGTTCTTTGCATTTGCATTCTTATTTTAAAAATTATAAAATTCATTCTTACAGAAAAATTAGCACAGTAACAGTCTGGATGCATGGCCTGCCACTGTGTACTACCCACCAACAGGTTGTGCTGGATTAAATCTCATTCTCAAACCTGCCCTCTGTGATAGCATCACCACTGAAAGGAATGATCCAGAGAGGAGTCAATGACAGCTGAGCAATCACAGAATGTGCTGAGTTGGAAGGATCCACAAGGATCATCAGATGTCACCCTCTGGATCACAGTCCCATTCAGACACCGTCTTTATCCTTGCCAAGCACCTGAGCTCCACTCCAACAACTCCATCCTCAGTGATCTGTTTTCTGTCCCTGCCTCAGAACCCCTGTGTTGTGCAGTCTCAATGCAAACCCAAACCTGGGACAGAAAACTACACAACTGTGACTGAAGTATGCAACTGCTAGCAAAGGAAGCAGAACTGCCACCTCTCGAAAAAAATCCGTTCATTACAAATGAGCAACTCAGGATATGACATTTGGAGATTCCAGTTTGTGGTAGATTTTTCCACACATTAGCTGAACTGTAACCTACTTGGCCAGCAGTTTCTTCAGGCAGGGATTTTAATTTTTCATGAACACATTGCTCTAATAAAGTACTTGGCATTAGTCATGGCTTTTGAATTAAAATGCATTCATGACATTAAATTTTAAAACCTCTAAGCCATTAATTTTGATCAGCTTTTTTTTCTTTTCTCATATAGTGTTTGCAAGAATTAGCAACTAAGTGCATATTTCACCAGTAAAAGAATAAAGGTTGTACTAATAAAACTTACTTTTGCACATCCCTGTAGAGAATGGCAATATTTTATACACCAACTGCACAGCAAATGAAAGCCAAAAACAAATTTGCTGTTCCAAATTTGCTGTCAAATATAACATAATACTTAAACTTATGATGAAGGGCAACTTAGCACACAATTTGCTATATACATTTTCTTCTGAATTCAGAAATAAAAAGGTTTACAGCATTGCAGAACAGTTCCATAAATTGTGTAGCTCAAGCACTGACTTTAGTACCCATTTGTAAAACCATCTTCCTACAAAAATTTCCAGGTAATAGCTAAATAGCTAGCCTACTCAGCTGAGGATGCTGATCTGCAATTCCTTCAGGTATGCAAGTCCCTGCAGTTGCCCTACTTTTTCTTACAAAAAACCTCCCCTTTTGTTTGCTTTGTTCAGACTGACATTCAAAAGCTCAGACAGTAGAAATCACAGGTATTTTAGTTTTTAATATAAAATCATTACTTCAGGTACAACTACTGGCCCCACTAACCCTGTTACTAAAAGCAATAATCACCTGCTGACAGCATGTGAGCCCAATCAGACTTCAAACCGGTTCTCAGCTTATCAAGCTTCATCTCACTCATCTCATCCTCATGAAACAGTGCAGAGTTATGACACTGAAGGTGCACAACAGGAACAGCCAATTTGATACCTGATTCTCACGCTCGTGTCATTCTATTGTTCAGTAAACTGCAGTCAGGGAAGCAGCTCAGCTATAGTTGTACATTTTAATTGAATACAATTTACACACTTTATACACCTCTAAGTAGTGTGTTGAATTTGCTCAGCTAAAAGAAAGCATCTCAGTAAAACAGATGTCTGCCCCTCCAGCTTCCCCACTTCTTAGTATCAGTTTTCTTTATTACTCTACATCAACGTGCAGACAAATTAAGCATAACATAAGTGTCTAAAATTCCAGCTGTGTTGCAAAATACTGCTGTAAGGCTAACTTTTTAAGTCCAAGTAGTTTCATAATCTATGTGCAGTTATTTATGAAGGCAGCAGGAATGCTATTCTGACAACCTAATTAAACTTCCAATAATGTCAGCAGGAATCTGATTGCAAAATGGCTCATTTTATAAACGCTACTACTTTTATGACTGACAAAAATATGCACAATCAGGTGCCAGCTCCTTCACAAATACATATTGTATAACTTGGGTCACAAACTGCTTGCCAGTACAAAATTCTAAGATGTTAAAGGTCTGTCCTCAACCCATAAAAAGCAACAAAGGTCACACAGATTTCATGGACATTGCTTTTCTGCCCATTCCACATCCATGTAACTTCAGTAGTTTCAGAGGAGTTAACTGCCAATAAATACATAAATCTCCATCTAAATCAAGCCATCTCCTGCATACAATACTGGATCTGGAATTACACCTGTACTGAAAACACAGGTGAAGTACAGGATACAGAAAAGATAACTGTCCCTTGCCTACTGCAAACCCACTCTATGGTCTGCATATCACACTGCATGTGAAGCACACACTTGTCCAAAATGTACTTTTCAAGCTGACTGCCTAGAAGTTTCTTTAAAACAGCACAGGCCACAATGTACTTATTAAGTCTGAAAAAATTGACATTTCTAATTGGAAATGCTCAAATTTAAAAAAGCATACATGACATCTCACTGTTTAAAGCAGAAATGAACTTTAAATTGCTACCACGTGGTAGCAGCAACTATGTTGGTGGAAGTCATTACAGCTTTGCTCTGTACAGTACAGGTTAAAACCAAGCACTCAACATTTCTAATATGCTTAAGTACAGGGAAAACATGGTTGCAGGGTACTGCCCAACTGCCCACACAAACAGGAGACATCCCAGAAGTTCTGCAGTGCCCAGTCTTCCCAGTCACCACGCTGAATCCATTCCAAAATCCAGGGTCAGCTGCTTCTAATCTTGGGATTCATGGAGGGTCGTTTTGGTGGTTTGAGATTTTACAGTTCCATTAAGATCACTTGAAAATACAGTCTCAATATAGCAGGGATGGATACATACAATTAAAAGTCAGACCTCATGGTCCTCATAAACTTAAGACATAGTTTTAAAAATCTCTTATGGATCTATGACTTTGGGTTTTATTAAAAATGAAATTAACATCAAATAAAAACCAAAACAGAATAGGTAGAACATTTTATTTTTGTCAAACCTTAAATGTAAAGTATATTAAAAAAACATGGTTTGGAATTTCAAGAACAGGAATATAAACATGTATTTTCTATCCCAGAAAAAAAATCATGCAGGTGTTACAGTATTTGATCATTCTCTACATTCACTGGTATGCGACATCAACTTAATGTTATTCCATAGATACAGAGATGCTGTAAATTGGTACAAATACCAGGATCCTCTGGCCTCACACTGTAGATGAAGCAAATCTGTTCTTTGGTAATTTGAGAAGGCTGATTTTCCATTCCAATGCAGGACTCTTGGGAGGCCATATTAGCCACTCACCTCAGAAAATTACAACTCCTGTTGACAGTCTGGGCAACTTTTGTCACGAGAAAATAGTATTAGAGGTATAAATGCGAAGTTAAAATTATTCATTCCTTGTGGTGGCTGTTCCAGGAAAAAAAAGAATCCAACTCTCTCCTCCTCTATTCATCATTTAATCTAGGTAACATTTAGATTCATATGCAAAGGTATTTGCTAGATGGGAATGTACACATGCACACTTTCAGTTTAAAGTAAGAGATGTGTGTGGAGAATGGCAATTTAGAGTTACCATGACTTGAAGGTATGCCTATAATAAATTTTCAAGATTCAGTAAACTGGGACATTACAAATCCAAAAAAAGAGTTAATAGATTTTTGATCTTCCCTTTTTAACAAAGACTGACAGAATATACATATACAGGCTGACATTTTGATTTATCGAAAACAACTTTCACTTTGCTCAGTTTGCAAGTCCTATTGACTAAAACGTAATATCATTCACAACAAAATATTTTCAGTAAGTGAAACAGTAAGCAAAGAAACCCCAACCTAAGCTCAGAAGCTAAGTGGTTTAGGAAGCCTGGAAACACCTAGGTGTGTGTCAGCGTGTCTATAACTTTTTTGTACACTATATCTATAGACACACGCACACGTGTATTTACACCCGCCCGTGAGCACACGCGCACACGCACACACACACGGGGAACCTGCCGTGGAGATCCAGCTAGCATCTACTGGGGAACAAAACACATTCTTTAAAAATGTGGCTAATTTAACAAAACAGAGAAGAAACTGCTGCTATCAAAATATACAATTTGGATTGCAGACTAGAAGGCTAACAACATTAAAAAAATAGTTTTAAGCAAAACCCCTTTGCTTCTGAATAACAGGTATCAACCTGCCATAGCATGAATCATCCAAATAAGATTTTATAAAAAGTTTAAACTGTGACCCTTCCTCATTTGTAAAGTTCTTGACATATATAGTGCGAGCTCTGGTCTCCAAACTGGAGCCCCTTCCATTTTTTTCAATCCATACTTCAGGAAATAAATGGCAGCTGAAGGATTTAGAATCTCAAATGAGATTTGTGCTTTACCATATACCTGAAAAAAATTAACAGAAGACAGCATTACTATCCTTGTGGCATTTATAGGAATTTTACTTGCAGGAATAAAACGCCCAGGCATTGTTAAAAGAGAATTCTTAGGGAATTAGAAAGTTGCCAAAGAGATGCAACATGTTGGGAGCAGGATTTGTCCCACTAAATAACAGCCAGCTACAGCCTTGCCTCAAAGAAAACTCAGCTTTCCAAGGCATTGCATGACCTCTAACATTGAAAGACTGTCGTAAAGACAACTAGTTCATCTGGGAGTTCAGATATATTGTTCACATGAGACTTTTAAATAGAAAGCCATGGAAAGTTTGATGATTGGAATTATTTTGACAATTCCCACAGGATTTTTCTTTCCCACTCAATCATTCAAGCAGTTCACTGTGAATCAACATGAAAAAATTAAACATTCATGAAACGCATGGGCTTCTCGCCTCCCTCAATATTTCTTCAACTGCTTCACGATAATAGTTTCTTCTCTACAACCTGAACAAGGGATTGCAGTGAACTTCCCCTTCAGGAGGCTTCTGACCCAGAGAATCAGAGTCAGGAGGTAGGGAATCATGGGACTAATCAATGATTAATGGTAACTACCCTTCCTTTAAATCCACACCATGGAGATTATTACTTACAGTCTGTAAACATATACCACTCCATTTTATTAACTGTTTCATCAGGGAAAATCAAAACAAGCAGCATTTCCAAGCTAAATCATTGTTTAGATGTCTAAGTTGTAAACAATTCCCTGGCTGCCAGAACTCTTAATTCCCACCAAAACCATACAAGCATGAACATCAAGGACTTCCAGCAGGAACCATACCTGTCCAAAGTTTCCCAGAAGCGCAGGAACACTGGCCTGTCCAAGTGTCTTTTGTGGTAGCTGAGCTCTAACACTGTTACATCCCATTTCTGTACGTTGGGATCCAGGCGCACTTCATCGTATTTGAGATGAAAAGCTTTAACTACAGCAAACAGGAGAGCATTTGGTACAAACATGAAGATTTTAGTGTCTCTTTATTGGTCAAAGAAAATTCCCACCCCACTCTTCCTCTTTCAGAATGAAGCCTGAGAGTAAAATTAACAAGCCCATAATCCAAAGAAGTCAATTACTCACTAAAGGGCACAGTTAAATATAGAGGTCAATGGCTCCCAGGCTATTCCAGGGTGAAGGGCAAGGGCAGCCCCTACTTTTAGATGCACAGATTCCAAGGGAATAGCAGAAACACACTGCCAATTTAAGTACGTTTTCTTTGAGAAACAAAGAAGATCTTTCTTGAAATCTCTGAGCTGTCAAAGAATTAAAAATAATAATCAAAAAGGTATTTCTGAGACCTATGAGTAGGAAGCCTGGCTAACTCCCAGAAGAATCTGTATAAGATTGATAGTAGAATGCCAGTGTGACCCCCAAATGCTGCATAAAGCATTCTGAGAAATTTAGTAACTACCAATTTCCCCTGATCTAGTACTCAGTTAAAAATGGTAAAATATTAACTGTTATTTTTCTCTTGGGAAGTATTGTCACATGTGAATTAGGTAAAGCCTAAGCATTTACACAGTGAGCATTAAAACCAATGTATTTAAGCCTTGCACAATTCCTGTCTGGTAACCCAATCTGATGATTTTAGTAGTATTGGAAAAGTAAAACAAGCCATCAGTCTTGTGGAAACTAGTTCTTTTTAATGCCATGCTTCTATCTTCTTCAGATACCACACTCTTAATTTTGTCTTCCACAAAATCAGTTCTCTTTTCCAGATCCATCTGGGAACTTCCTAGAAGGCTGGTATGCAAAATTAGCATTTTTTTTTTTGTTGACAAACTAAAGAAATGAACATCTGACTTGTTTCTCTGACAGATAAATTTCCAGGCTTTGTGATTAAGAATACATATACATTATTTCCACTATACATTGTTACACATATTCATATAACTTCAGAAAAAACAAATAAAGATATACCAGGGCCATGCCTTTACAGAAAATATCATCGGTACCTGACAGACTCTCTGCATACAAGTTAACTATTATTAAGCACAAGAGGATCCACTTCTGAACCTGAAACAAATCACTATTCAAGCTCCCTGAGGTGCTCTGGGAGGAACACCTTTAAAATGGTAGTCAAAATGAAATATTTGTCCATCAAACGGACAGCATTCAAAACTCCATCACAAACATTCACTTGTAGATGTGAAATTAGGTTGGTTTGGTACATGAACATGAAACAGTCAGGACACCATGCATAAGGAAACTAAGGAGCACAGTTTTAGAGACTCAGCTAATGAAATGTTCTGGGACAAAGCAATTGTTCCAATAAAGCCAGTTTGGCAGGCTCTGGCCCAGTACACATTTTATTGAGGAGTTCTTTCTGGTAAGCTACCTGCTTGTTTTCCAAGTGACAGCCTTCAATACTTGGTAACCACAACACACCCAGAGACAGAGGAGAAGAAGAAATGCAAACTGCCGATGAAACAATGGACAGCTGCAAATCCCAGAAACCACATTTGTGAAGACAACTGAACACTGTAAATATGGCAAAACAACAGCTTCAGATAAAAATAGATACATAAAACTGGACTGACACTGTCTGTGCTCCCTTCATTCACCTCTTTTCATTTGAGGGATGAGTAAAGTTATTGGGGAAAGTTCTAGAAATACACTTTACCAGGAAAATATTTTAAAAATGCCATGCTTTGAAGGAATGGAATGCATTTCTAAATTGAAGATCCATTTCAATGTAAGACTTAAGACCAGATATCCCTTTTTCACTTGAAAAATGTATGAATTTGTATACCTTCAGCCTGAACTGTGCAGGCTGTGATTGTGATCTTTTGGCATGTTGACACCAGGAATGTCAAAGCAAGTCAGAACAATTCCTACAGCCCTCCATACATGTATATATAAAAATGATAAAATTAATAGGAAGCAGCATGTAACTGCTAGCAAGACCTTCAATATTTCACTGCATTTTTCATAGCCTTGCTTTTCACAATTTCCATTTTCTCAGTATCTTTATTTTGAAGTGCTATTTCCTTCTTTCATTAGTCTCTTTTGTTAAACTCTCTCCTGTGGCAGAGTTTTACTTTCACAATGACTTTCAGGCTCCTTCTCTCTTTCCCTGCTCTTTCTCAATACCCCTTTAACTGACTCATTCTATTCTCTTGTTCACAGACCCATCCTTAGCTTTCTGTCCCACTCTGGCGTTTTTTCCTTGCTACTCACCAAAGTGGCACTGTCTTTCCAGATTCTACATCACACACCAAAGAGGGGCACACACAAAACCCGATCAAACCTGTTTCCTCATCACACTGATTGCAAGATGCCAGAACTGAACTAAGGTGGGTTTGGGTCTGCTGCCTGGGGTTTTTTTGTGCATGTGCGTGTGCGTGTGTGTGTGTGTGTGTGTGTGTGTATGTGTTGGTTATCTGAAACCACAGGACACCATCAAAAGGTCTGTTTTCTAAGGCAACTCCAAACTGAAGCAACAGAGAAGAGAAGCTGACACAGTCCTTATATACTATGGCCCACCTCTGTGTCAGATGGGTGAACTGTGCCAGAGAAGTGACTCAAAGCACCGCGGTTGTAGGGACCCAAAAAACCTGTTCAGATCTATACAATGCTAACATCTAGCTCACTGAAACTTAAACTTTTTAAACTCTGAAGTTTTTGTCAGACACCAGATCATATTTTCAACACTTTCTTAGTGGTGCACTAGGTGATTAATCCTCTCTTCAAAATAGCACTGGAATGTGCAGCCAGCCTGTAAACCTGTTAGCTATGAATTGCAGGAATACACATTGTCTGTTCACCCTTTTTTTAGAAGATTGGAAAGCAGATATGTACACCAGCTATTTGTGACTCTTGGAGCTGACAGCTCTGAGAAGATTTCCATGAGCTTGCACAGATCAGAGCCAAACTACCACAAAGGGCATGGGAATATTTGCCATCATGAGGAACCAAAACCTGCTCAGCCACCCGCACCCAGCAGCACTTTGGCAGCACTCTGTCATGAGCATAAACACCCTACAAGAAACCCCAAACACAACACCAAACCCCAAACCAAGGAACAAAATAAATCCCTTACTTTTTGCAAAGATATCAACAGGAGATCCATCCGGCAGGAGCCAAGGCCAGCCCTTGAACTGCCAGGCAGGCCCCTGGACAAACACGGCCACCACGCGGTCCCTGGAACACACAGAGGGATGGACATGGCATGGGCATGGCCTGGGACATGTCACCTGCTGTCCTAAACAGGCAGTGAGCCTTAGCATAGCTGCTCCTTTTATAGAGCAGGAGAGCACATTTAACAACCACACCTCCAGCACAATTGCTTTTCCTCTTGTAAAGAAAAATAATTTCTGTGATTCCTCTGGGCTTTCAGCCCTGCCCCTTTGGAGAAGGCAGCTCAGTTTCTCAGGTTACAATTTTTAGAAGGCAGTGTTTATTTGTGGTCATCATTAATTTGCTTTTGAAAAGTGCTCCAACATTTTCAGAGGTAATCTTCTGCAAATGATACTTGAAAGTGAGATGTGCAGATTTAAAAGCCTTTATTCTCAACACTGCTGACTTCCAGGCTGAAAATTAATGAGAAGCAACAGCTGCTAAATTTCTGCAAAGTGAAATTTCAGCTAATTCAAGAGTACATAACCACTACCTGTGGTCTAAGAAAATAAATTTGTGATTAAGCTTTTGCATTACTAAAATTTTAAAAACCCCACCTTTGAGAATAAATGACCTCCTCACATATGGTCTATCTTTCTCTTGAACATTTACATCATCAAACCACAGTTCTTACCTACCACAACAAATAATTACCTCTCTAATCTAATCCCCAAATTTAATCTATCATTAGATATCATATCATATCAAATCCACTAAATCCCAAATGAAAAAGAATAATCAAGGTGAATTTTTGTGGTCTGGGGTTTGTTTGGGTTTTGTTTTTTTTTGTTTTTTTTTTGTTTTGCAGGTTTTAGAATGGCTTCCTTGGGTAAAACCCAGGTGAAAAAACCATACACCATTTCATGTCTTTGGTCAGAAGTACTTTAGAAAGTATTCTGATGGTTCTTAAAGGTCTGATCATTAAACATTTTAAATGCTATTTAATATTCAGAATTCTAAATCCACTGATTTCTGATTAATTCAAGTTCTAAATACAGAGAATAACTGATTTAGGAACAGAATCTTTTAAAAGGATTTCTCTCCATTAAAATGTAATTTGGAAATGACAAAGCCATCAAATATGTCCTTGTCCACATCCCAGATCTTCTCACTCATCAGGAAGAAGTAAAAATGCTGCATGTCATCAAATACCAAAAAGATGTCAAACAATACAAACTTCTCAGAGTTTTTCTGTTCAAAGAAAGCTATTTCTCTAGCCTTGAAAAATGGGCTACAGAGCAAATAATCCATTCCCAGCTTTTTCATAAAAGTAAAAAACTATCTACGATTCCCTTTCTGCAACTAGGGCTCTTCCTTCCAAAGTAAAATTCCAATAGTTCTGATACTGGAATCACAGTTCAGTCTTTACTGTCTGATCTATATTCTTTCTGTAACTATTAAAAAAGATAGAATGTCAGATGCTGATGGCCTGCAAAAGCATCTTCCCAAGAGACTCTCCCTCAGAAAGCACACAGGAGAGGAGGGCTTTTCTTGCATATCATGGCTCAGTGACTTGCATGTTACACTACCACAAACCAGAACAATAATATGAACATTTCTATTGGAATTTCTGGAACATTTCTGGCAAACTCAATAATATTAACTGTGCTGCTCACACTGTTAAAATACAAAATGCTGCAAGTTTTTAAGATCTTCTAGATTAATTGAGTTTCATATGATTTTCAGCTGAAGACTCCTTTACAGTTAATAAAATGAAGACTCTTATATCTGTACCTTCACTTTTCAGTAGATTTCAGAGCATTTTATTGTTTCCAGATTCTGCATAGTCCAGGGTGAGAAATGGAGTCAAGGAGAAATGTCCTTACCAGTCCTGTGGCATGAGTTTCAGAGGCTGGTCTACGACCCGGTAAGGGACAGTGACGCTGACTGTGGTTCCCCCCGGCTGCATCTGGTCCTTCCTCCTCTGTATTAGAGTCTCATTCTCTCGTTGACAGCCCTGCTTCTTCTTCTCATCTGATGGTACAAACCTTAGGGAATAACAGACCCCTCAGTAGACAAGGGCAATTTACTTGATGGAATCAGCAGGAAAAGTAACAGCTTTATCAGAGCTTGGCATTAGTGACAGCAGCCACTGGAGCCACCTCATTCTCACGATCTCAAGTCTCCATCACTACTCATTCAGAACATCAAAAAAATGTAAGAATAATATTTCAGAAGCCCTCATGATAAAAACAGTCACACTAAAAGGTCCTCTGTGCCTCAAAAAGACAGCCTGACCCATTCTTAGACACTTGGGGCCTTACACAATATATTTGCATATGAGGAGCCAGACCACAACTTGCAAACTGACCACAACTCTTCTTTTCAGTGACCAAGGGTAACCTGGGCATTAAACCAATTGCTTTCAGGAGCAAATTTTAGGAGCTCTTTGAGTCATTAGAATTATTGCCAACTAGAATTTTCTCAAGAAAGCTGGGATTTTTTGGTCAAAAATGGTTTTGAGTGAGGTTTTATATTTTTTGGAGGATGGTGATTTTACATTATCAGTGATTCATCTGGTTACTATGAGGCATGACACTACAGTTTTTTGAGGTTTTTTTCTCAATAGATTCTGTGATAGAACAAGTGCTTGTAAAATCCAGATAACATTGCTCTCACGTCATATATTACCTCCATACGACAAAAATAAATGCTAAGATGTGACACAGCTTTCCTTCCTCCAATTAATTACAGATCCTTAATCTTTCAGCCCTCTCCCCTTAAAAAACAACTGCAATGGCATTTCAAGGCCCTCCTCTTTATGGTGATAATAAAATACCCAGAACAGGTCTCAAAATTGGCATCATAAATGTGAGAGCAGTGTGGGCCTTTTTATTGATAAACCTCAGTGGATTTTGAGCTAGAGAAAAGAAAGTTACCAGAGTCATGCCTTTCACAGAACTGGAAGCGTGTCATGGAAAGGGAAGCTGATGTGACCAGCAGCACCTCCCAGGCCAGCACAAGAACAGAGTTCAGGCCTGTGTTCTAATATTCTACTCAGAACCACCCAGCTGCACTAGAACCCTGTCTGCTGCTGACATTTCATTGCCAAAGCTTCTGATGAAAACAAAACTCTGTTTCTCTTAACTGCAGTAGTTAGCAGGAGGATTTGTGGTACATTTTAAAAGCACAGTGCATAGCTGGTAACATTTCTCTTCATTACAGTGCACATGGTGCTTTTGAGCAGTTTACTACATTTTTTGGGTAGTTGTTTGCAGCATTTCTATTTGTTCTCTTCAATTTATTTCGATTTGAATACTAAAAACTAAATTTGACTGTGCTTTAACAGGCAGACTGCACTTCCTATTGTTGGATTAACAGGAAAAAAGAACACAAGACTGAATATGAAGTTCACTAAAAAGTGAACTATTCAGTCAACTTGAAAACACTAGTTTTCACTAGATAGTCAATGAGAAAATGGCACTTTGGGGGAGGGGGACAAAAACAAAAACAAGCAAACATGTTTTAAGGCAGCAGGTGAAAACTGTCAACAAACCTCCAAGAAAAATCATCTTACCTTCCCAATGTAAATGAACAGATTATATCCCCTCTTACTCCTCAGTTTTAACAGTGTTTCAGAAACAAAGTCACAAGCAATTTCTGAAAGTGTGTCCAAATGCATTCAATTGATACAACTGCACTGAGAAATTTAAAAAAGCCCAACACCTGCTAATAACTAGGAATGGTGCATTAAAGCTGACTAGAACTGTAAATACAGAGAAAGCATTGCAGGTTTTAAATGAGCAGCTATAAATTAAATTATGCTTGTCTATCTCATGTGAAACACCATCATTCTAAAGGAAATACAGACAAAAAAGCTGTACAGGACACTGGGAGAAAAGTACACATTGGCCATCTAGAATATATATTTTTAGAAGTTAAGATAATTTCCCTAATAACTGGAGTAATTAGCAAACTGTTTATATTTACATCTATTTTATCCATCACAACAGACTGACACATACAATTGCACACTATGCAGTGAGTTCTGCACTGGAAAAAGCCACCCAATGCAACACCAGAACTGAAGTATTTCTCATCAATTTGCTAATTTAAAAACTCCAAAGTGAGGTGCACCTTTATCATAAGCACTCCTAATGGCCCGTCCTGCCAGTGTGTCACAGGCTTTGCTTTACCAACAATAACTGACAGGAAACTGTAACCTAAAATGAGGATTTGCTTCGTGGTCCTTCAGCTTTTAAGAAAACTACTAATGAGTTTCTTAGTACAAAACTACTAATGAGTTTCTTAGTAGAAAACTACTAATGAGTTTCTTCTTCTCATCGCCCATTAGAACTAAAGGAATCTGGGCTGAAAAGAATGAAGATAAATTTTTTTTAAAAATAGAGAAATAAGCCCTCAAACACCTTTCATCCAACTGGCAATGTTGATAGGAAAAGCCAGGGTCACCTGAAATGCTGGGCAGCTCGAGAAGAATTTTGTTATTCTCCATCCCCTACATTAAACAAGAACAAACTCTTAGAGAATATGTAAATAAAAACCAAACAGCCCTACACACATTACAGTGATAATCAAGTATTCATCTGAACAGGGATCTAAAAGGTCACATTTTAAATTTAATTTGTAAATGTGAAGAAGCAAACACATTTTAAATGGAAACATGAAAGCAAAGCAGCCCTGCCACATGAGAATGGAGGCAATATTGCTGTGCCACAGAGTAACAACTTCACTACTCTTGAGTCTTCTCACATTCTCTGCTTTAAATGTTTCTGTGTTTAAGAATTCATTTCAACACCAGGTTTTTGGCAGTTTCTGCCCATTGCAGCTAGAAACTGTGTTACAGCCATTGAGGCACCATTCAGTTATGTCCCCTCTAGACAATGGCTTCAGTTCTATTTCCTGGAAAAAAAATTGAAGTTTTGAGTGCAATTCTCTAGGACACAACACAAAGATGTCTTGTTAAGGACAAACTATCAATGAGCAAATTCAAATGGCACAGCAGAGAAGTCAACTGTCACAAAGCAAGCATTGAAGCAAGCACTTACATCCAGATAAACACAGAGAGTACAGGAATAAAGGACAGCTGACAGAAAGTTTATGGAATCTGTGCCTGCATTTCCGGGAATGATCGACTCAGTAAGC
Source organism: Motacilla alba alba (assembly GCF_015832195.1). Lineage (NCBI taxonomy): Eukaryota > Metazoa > Chordata > Aves > Passeriformes > Motacillidae > Motacilla > Motacilla alba. The sequence goes on from NC_052023.1 coordinate 23,104,167, forward strand.
ACAGTACAAGTCATATGCTCAAGAACTGAGAATCAACAGAAATTACTGTATGATTATAAATATATTTATGGTCTTTGTCATCACTACCCAGACATAAAACACAACCGTAAGAAAACTGAGTATTAAACACCAAAAATCCCATCTACTCTTGGAGATTATTTATAACATCACTACATAATACTATAGCCAGTGGCTTAACTACACATTTGTACTTGACAGCTTTTTAAACATCAGAAATGGGTTCTGAAACCTGAGTGTGCAGGAGCTTACAGTTTCTTGCTGCTTCTCCAGATTAGTATTCCCTGTTTAAAAAAATTCCATATCTACTTAGAATGCACTTTTATGCCCCTAGTAGGGGTAGGAAAATATTAGCCCTTGCTGTTAATTGCTAAAATCATTATCCACGTGAAAAATGGTGCATTCTCACTTTGTAAAGGCAGCAGGTCCCTTCCCTAAGGTGACAGGCAAGCAACTGAACACCATCAGGCTGAGGGAGGTAACTGGTAAGACACCATCCACTGAAGGGGCATCCACACCCACCGGCAGCAGTGCCTGTGAAACACTTCCACTGAGGTCAGATCAGCACTTTCTGGCCCCCAGCTCAGGCACACTGAAAAATGCGTGAAAGGAGAATAAGGCAACTTACCAGCAACTACACATTTGATTGTGTTCAGAACTAGAGACTTATTTCTACCACCCACTTCTGGTAAATTACAATATCAAAAGCTGTAGACACCTATTTTTGCAAGAGAACAAAGGTTTTTTACACTACATCATGCCTGAATCTACCCCAGACACTTCACTTGGTATCAAAGCTGGATAAATCTCCAGTGAGATTGCCTGGACACGTATGGTTAAATGTATCACGAGCAAGAGCATCATCATAATAAAAATACATCATCACCATTTAGTCATTCTCATCTGCCTGATGGAATTCCTGCTTCACTTTGGCTCCATGTAAAGCAAAGCCTTGTCTCTGAAAAGCCTCACTCCAGGTATTCTCAAATACTGAGTCACAATTTCACATAGTAACTGTGATATCCAGTGCTGCATTCAGATGGTGAGTAAGAATAAAATGTATTATAGAAAATATTTTAAAGAAGCATCACAACATACCAGAATGTATTGCAATCCTGATTTTATATCAAATTTTATCATTTTACTACTTTAAAAATTCTTCACTTTATGTTGTACTTGGCTCCTTAGAAAAGTAACCTTTCAAAAAAAAACTTAGCAAGAATATTTGCATGTTATTTAGCAGGTGAACTGTATATCTTACAATCACATACAGAAATGTCTCCCTTCAAAATCTAAGTTGCAACAAATATATTGAATACAGAAATCAGATATCTTAAAAATAAAATCTTAAACTAGTGCCATGCTTTGGGTTTGTCATATGTATTTCCTTCTACACATTATAGTTTTCCTGCTTTCCATACTCTCTATCTTAAAAGAGCCTAACGTAAGCGATAAAGTAAGATACTAAGCATCATGCAAATGTCAGCCAAGTTTGGCATAAAAAACTAGTATACTACAGAGCTATAAATGGGCTTAGTAAAAATTTTGGTATAATTAATAAGTTTCTCTCAATTCTTGGCAATTCAAGTCCTACCACAGAGCTGGATGAAGAACCTCTTGTTTGTTTTACAACCACCAACCTAAAATATCTGGCAATTATATTACAAATAATTTTTCTCATATCCAAAGTATGTATGGCAGTCCAATTCCTCAAAAAAAAAATCCAGGATTGTAGACAAAAATATCCTAAAAGACAGATTCCCAGCTATGATTGTAAATTTTGATCTCTATTTTGATCTTTCTTTAATTTGAGCTGATTTTTTTTCCTTATTTTGTTTTAAGAAACATTTAAGTGGACAGAATCACAGAAGTCGATTTATGAAACTGAAATTCTCATTCTTTATGATCACACACTTCATAGACTGCGTTTCCTCATGGATATCCATATCCCAATCACCACAGGGGCATCATCCTCCCAGGCTTCTGCTACATTTCTCCACAGTCTCCCCTACAATGGCTCTTACCCTTCCAGCTCCAAAAATCTCTCCTCCTTCTGCTGTATCACCAATCCCCTCTGATGGCAAATACAAGCAGGCTGACTATGTCTAGAAACACAAGAACTGCAAATCTACCTGCATCTTCCTCAGCAAGGTTAAGGGAGGGAAGATTAATTTAGGGGTGTCTTTTCTACCTGGACAATATTTCTTTATCCCATTTTTAACTGGTGGCAATGAAAGGAGTCTCTGACATCTCTGCTCTTCTGTCAAATTTAGCTGCAAGCGGGGAATGAGTTAAAGAAGGTGCTGACTTGGAGGCAGAAATTAGCTAAGTCTTCTTTCCTTGGAAAACCATCATGTATCTATCCATCACACTCCACATCAAGGCTAGTTCTACACTCTGCATACCTTAACAGTAAAAACAAACCCTGAAGCCATTCCTGAACAAAGTACTTCCATAAATCTGAATGCAAACAAGTACAGGCCAGGTGGCATATTTTCCATAACAGTGCCAGACCTGTCATGGCTAAATTAATATTTCACTCGTCTGAATTCTGCTATTGTACTTCTGATTCATTAATACACCTTGCTTCTCCCCTTTCTCTTTCATGTAGGCTAAGTATACAGTGTCATCCATTAAACCCTTCCTTTCAGTTGTTCTGGATCATGTTCCTTGCACTCTAAATACGAGCATCCTCTTGGGACAGGCCTTGGCAAGTTGACTGCTGAAAACTCTGACTCCTGGCACAGATGCACTTAGACATGACAGACCGATTGTCCTGGGTTTGCCTTAATTGAATTTTCGGTGAGGAGGAAAAAGGGTCAGCCAGAGAAGTGACTTTCCCCATGACAGGCATTACAGCCTCCTTCATAGCTGACAGAAACAGCAGCTAACTGGCTCTGGAAACCGATACGCTGCTAAGCCAATTAGAGAAGCCGGACACGCCTCTATAAATCATATTTAAGAACAAAAAAACCCACAGAAAGCTCTTTCTTACTTCCTGCTTTCTAGAGAAGAGAGAAGTCGTCCGTCCCCCCGCCTCCCTTGCCCGCCCCCGGCGCGGCTGCAGCGGGAGGGAAATCCCCGCGGAGCGCGGAGCCGGCCTGGGCAGCGCGGAGCGGAGCGGAGCGGCCCCGGAGCGCTGCCGGCCGGCCGAGCCCGCTGCAGCAGCACCGAGACACACAGCCAGCCACGGCCCGAGGCAGGGCCCGGGCGGGATTAACCTTTCCAGCGCTGCAAAACTCCATCTGAGAACAAATAAGGCTGTGGACAACAATCTTCTCCCGAAGAGCAAAGGAAAAGTGAAGGCACGAAGGAGGGGCCGAAGCCCAGAGCAAAGGAGAAGAGATGCTCCAGTTTCAGAGCTGAAGACTTTTTGCAAGCCAAGGTGAGAATATAATACACCAGCCTATTTTCCTGTAGCTCATACAGCATATGGGGAGATGCAGCATTCATCTGCAGCTCAGAAGAGAACTGGAGTATACAGATGTTGAAAGAAGCTGTGACCTGACTTGAACGGAGAGAGACATCCTTTGCTTTAGGAGACAGAAGAGAACCTTTGCTTCTGTACTAGAACAGCTCATCCATAAAAAGTTGCACCCCATAAGCCAGTGACCCACAGAGGCAGTTGTGAGAAGACTGACAAAATATGGGAGGGAGTTCAGGATTGCAGATTTCCGGGCGGGCTGCTGCTCGTGAAAATTAAAACCACGAGAGACTGTTTCCTGTGACAAGGCAGGAGAAACTCCTCTCCCTAAGTGAATTGAAGAAAGATTCATTTTTAGAAGTGGTAAACTGACTCAAAATCCCATGTTTTGTCTCTTGACGTTATAGGTGGGAAATAGAAAGAGGGTGGGGGGAGGAAAGGTGTTCTAAAGGTTTGTTTCAGTTTTTATCATTCTCCTTTTCATTCTGTTAATAAAGTTTTCTTTACACCCTTTAAAGTCTTGAGCCTGTTTTGCCCCTAAAACATTTTCTCCTAATCCTTATCTCAACCCCATGAGCTTTAGTTTACCTGGTTATTTTCCCCTCCTCTGCTCCAATTGCAGCAGAGGAAGAAGAGCAGATGATTTTCATGAGTGCACTGGCGTTTGGCCAGCAGTCAGCCCACTACACAGGTGCGTCATTCCTTTCTGGGTACACGTGTGCTAGGAAGTCACAAATTATACAGCTGTAAAAGCCAGGGCTTTTTTTTTAAGAAGCCAGGGCTATTTTTTTTCCTAAATATTAAATACCCACATAAACAAACACCCTCTGTCAATCCAATTGGATCAGTGACAGCTTGCACATTGAACTGTAATGTCAAAAGCCAGCCTTCCCTCAAAGTATTGCAGAAGAGACACAGAGCCCTGTACACTCACTGGACCTTCAATTGTGGCAGTAAGATAGAACTGGAGCTAGCTGTGGATCAGAAGGCACATGGTATCTCAGAGCACAGTTTAAACAATTCTAGGGCAACTCCAGCAGAAGTTGTACCACCACCACCACCACAGCCTGGTTTGGCTGAAAAGCAGTGTAACAGTATCATGAAACATGAGTGCTGAAGGTGATAAAAAGATGATCCCTCCATTTTTTGGACATACCATTGCAGACAACCTACAACAGTGTATTTCTCTGTGAAAAAGACTGTTTCCAAAATATTACTTGATATTTAGTGATAGGCAAGTCTAAAAACCATGATCTGTGGGACAAGCAGAAAGATTCATTCACCCATAATGAATTAAATCTTAGAATCAGATGTGTGATGTGATAAACAAGTTTTAGTAACTCACTGAGATTTCCCTGGATGCATTTGCATCAATACTTAATGACAATATGTGAACTCCAAAAAAAATTTTTGCTTGCACAACCAGCTGGGATGATACAGCTCCTCTGGTCACCTTCTCCTTTACAATAACTGTGGTCCTTTCCCAAAATCTTTTCTGAGCTCCAGGAGTCCCCTTGGTCAGCTTCTCACAGCCTTCTTCCATGGGAAGGGTTCCCTTGCACGTGGCTGCACAGATGTTACATCAAAGAGAAGCACTACACACATTCCAGCTGCAAAAGTTTCCTACATCTGCCCACAGGTCACAGCTGAGCCAAAACTCTGAATTAGGTTTCTGCTTTTTTTCCTACTCGTCAAGAGGAATTAATTTCTTTTATACTCTGCTCTGTAAAACTAGCTTGTCACAAGAGAGTAAATGAACCCTCTTGCTTAATCACTAATTAGGTGTTAGTATAACTTTCTATCTGAAAACAAATTGTTATACAGTATGTTCTAATCAGCTACTTACTTCAGATCTTGCAGAAGGTCCTTTGCATTAAGCATTGTTATTAAAGAGGTCGTGGCTGCTGGAATAATGATTATGGGAGTTCGAGATCCTGTAGAGATAATAAAGTTAGACTTTGCCTGGAGGGGGTTTTTTGTTGTGTTTTGGTTGTTGTTTCCTCCCCTCCCCCTTTTTTTTCATTAAAGGAACTGTACATAACAAAACTCTTGCTTAAAAGGTCCCAGTCACGAAAAAATAGTAAAAGAAAATAGTAGTAAAACTTTACTAAAGTCAAGGTTTTCATTCACCAAAAAAAAAAAAAGATCTCTGTATCACGAGTCTCTCAACATGTGTGGGCTCATATTTAGCACAATAGAATGCTATTATGCTCTACAGAATACATGCTATATATTCCACTGCTTGCTTGTACTGTTGCTTGTAGTGTCAGGAAAAAAAAAAAAAAGGAAAAGTGGGCACAATTCACACAAAAATGAAAAGGATCATGTAACTATAATTGACTCACCTTTTTTCTGGTTTGGAGGGGGTCTTGCTTGAGAAACTAAGGAAAAAAACAAACAAAAAATACAGCAGAATGACTAGGACATCAATCCAAAGGTCATTGCAAGGCATCTGTTTAATTGCAGGAGTGAGTAGGGAAGAGTCCCACTACAGCCATTAGATCATTTTTACAGATGCAAGACACTAAGATGAAGAAGGGATTTATAATTTGGGTATGAGTATTCAGAAAACAAACAGCTTTTGACCATCTGAAGGAGACATAAGGAGAATTGAGTCAATCTCTCCCAGTTTTACTGAAGCTACTCATTCCCCTCCATCCTCCACAAAAGGCCAGGACACGACACCACGGACAAAAATTCCCAGCAATCTTGAAAAAAGCTGCTGGTAGATCTTCAGTTCAGTAGTGATGAACCAACAGGAAAACCTTCACAAGAAACTCATCTCTACACCTCACTTTTTCATTAGTAGTTATTATTGCACGACATCCATGGGATTTAGCTATCTCAAAGATATATAGAACTTTCAACAATCAAAACCTGAATTCCAGGCTTACTCAGGTTAATTTTGGATTGCAGCTGGAGTTACATGAGGTCTTCAGGAGCCAGACACAGTCAAGCTTGACACTCAAGGGGAAAACCACCCAAGCAACCAAAAAAAGAAAAAAATAATAGAGAAAAAAACCAACCCACCCACAAACAAAATTACCCTCAACCACCAAAGAAATCCACCAAACCACTGCTGCACTGGTAGGAACCAAAGAACTGCCCCCCAGCTCTCCAGCAAAATATTTCCCCTTCAGTCTTCCAAGTTGTGACCACCTCAATACAGGAGACACTGCATTCCCAGAGTGGAAAAGCATCTTTGTTTCTTCACTTTGGTGCTACTACCTGGTTACCAGGTGACCTGCCTGGTTTCCCCAAATCAACATTTTACAGTTCAGTTTTCAGGAGCCCTAGCTTCAGGAGAGAAGTGTAGCACTTGATAATCATCATCATCCATGTTTATCCTAATTCAGAAAATGGTGAGTTGTAGAGAGATTGATGCAGACTAACTCAAGTCTCAACTGCTACTATGCATGACAAATTTCATTAATTGACTTCCAATTGCTTAGCACCAACTTGCTCATGTTTATTTATGACCAACTGTTTCAGAAACTTCCTAGAACAGTATAAATATTCACAGCACATACTTGCCATTATTGAAATATTGAGACCATATCCTTAATTATCTTTTCCTGACACTGTCAAATGCACAGATATAATTGGCAACACCATATTGAACTACATGAACTTTACCTACCCAGTGATTTTTAATTTTTTTTCTTTAATTTAGGTATCTCCTTAAAGTAAAAATATTCTTGAAATTATGGGCAGAGCCAGCCGTCTGAAGGCAAAAAACATCCAAACAAAAAGGAGGGGGAGGAAGAATAAGCATCTGTAAGAAATTAAGTAGCTATACAAAGACAGGTTAGGAGAAAAGTTGGTAATGCAATATGGGGCCGAGAAATATCATTTAAGAGTGCATCTCAGGTATTTTCCTCAAATCACTACAGTACAACAGTTTAGCCTAATTTAACTAATGCTTCCTGTGTGCAAAGCAGCATCCTCCTGGAAATAGCAGGTTTTAGTTGCTTTGACTACTAAGAATAGAACAGCTGAATTCTTAAAATATCCGAATATCAAAATGCAAAAATATCCTAGGACAGGCAGAAAGAGAAACCTCTTCTGACTCCACCTGTCTTCTTTACTCTCTCTCCAATTTCCAATGTAGATGCAAGGTAATGGATGGGGCTGGCCTCAGAGCAGGGCAGTATCAGTGTCACCTCTATCATGTACAAAGCCCACACTGCTGGCAGGAAATGCCCAGGAAGTCACAGCCAGCAGCAGGGACTGTGACAACTCAGTCACATTTCCCTTCTTGCCACTTCTACCCTTTTCATACTGCTGTCTGTCAACTCCATCTGCATTAGGATGCTTAAGGGGGCTAGTGAGATAAGTATGACAGGCAGCATGACCTTTCCAGTTCCAAAATAACCAAACAGAAGAATCTGTGCACAACAGCATTTAGGCATGCTGAGAACATTCAATATTAGAATGGATTTTGGAGGAAGAAGCAGCTTTACAATATTAAGTCTTAGCATTAAATCCTGCAAACAAATCTCAAGGAATTAGCAAGGTACACATTGCAAGCATTTAGAGTCTCAACAAGGATATACAGTATTCCAGCAGTACTTCTAGAAAAAGTATATTCATTTTAACTGGTAGCTTTGTTTCCAAGCCCCCCAGAATGTCCCCAAGATCTTCATAACATCATCTTGTCCTGAAATAGCACCTTGCACTTGAGACCTTCTTCCATCAAACCACCAAACTCTCCAAGTATGTAAACTAGGGGCAAATCTGCACATTAGTTTGCAAACAGTGTCCCTCTCATGTACTGGTCCTACACAGTTCTAAAAACTCATCCTAAGGGTTTCTTATTTAAACAAAGTACATTTATCATCCCATCACTGCATCAAAACTTGAGATTCAATCTGACAGATAAATGGACTTGGTAGCCAAAATTTACTGAATGGGAATTAAAAACCCAGTTGAGGATTTTGGCCCCATTACAAATATCTTATGTGCTTAAGAAGTGTGAAGAAGTAATGATAACACATTCAGAGAACTACTTATTTCTGACATATTAATCCTACAAGTAATAATATATCTCTTTTTGAGATCAGGTATTCTGTTTGTTTATCCTTGGAGTATTTACCAGATCTTGTTAGATATTTGAGTGGGAATTTTGTGACATACCAAGCCCACAACCAAGAGAAGTTCTTGACTTTTCAATTTCAGCAGTGCCTCCTTTCAATGGGCTAATTGGGCAACACACCGAAGAGGATGACCCCAAGTCCCACGGTATTACACAAAACAAAAGGCTATGAGTTTTTTCTAATACATGCACAGTTAAAGGCCAAAAACAAATGACCTGCACTTCATTCTTGAGCTAATTAAAGTTTCAAAGAGGACTCCTTAGAAACTCATGCACATGTGGGACAGAAGCCCGTGTGACAGTGGCCACCTTACCTGGTCGTGGCACAGGCTGCGCTGCTGGAGTTTGTGTTTTTCGAGCAGATGCACCTTCCTTTGAAAAGACAGAAGAGCAACATGATCAGCTGAGCTTCGTGTCAGGCACATGAGTTTTCAAATGAACACAGAGGTACTGACAGTATCGTGATAATGAGAGCAGTATGTTTCCACTAAAGAGATGGAAGAAAATAGAGAAAATATTCCAAACTCTTTATAGATCCTGTTTTAGCTTTAGGGAAGACAGACAACCTCGAACTTTTACAGTCTTACATTTTAACCAATCATAAACTTTTTAAAATATACATTCAAAGAAGCCTTTCCCATTTATAGCATTGTTTCATTTTACCTACTACCACTTTCACCAAGGGTTAGTAATGTAAATATAAGCAATTTGCTGTAGAAATTTCCAGACAAGATTCCCTTATGCTTTGGATGGAAAACCAGGACCAAGAAATTGCAATGCATTCCTGACTTGAGGAGTTTTAGTGCCCAGAAATAGCACTCTCATGATAATTAGTTCTGCTCATGCCTTATCCAATTACCTTAATGTAACACACAAAAGACCTGCACTGCTGTTTATTCTTGTTAAGTCCCCAGAGTCAACACAGCACCAAAGAAAACAGTGAGGTCACATGTCTGCTTCCAAAGCAGCACAGTTCCTGCAAGAACAAATTCTGCTCTCAGTTTCTGCTGTGAAACCTCACTGAACATAACACACAGCACCAACACCCTAAAAAGCTGCAGCATATTCCAGCCACTTCCATCTATTTGCAGAGCTGACAGGAAAAAACCTTTTTAACGTGAAACCATGGATTTTAGCTGAAAATTACTTAAACATTATGAGAGGCATCCTACAAGCATGAGACACTGAGAAAGGTCAGAGATCCCACTTAGAGAAAAACCTGTTGGAAAGGACTCCAATAGGCATTATCAGACTTCTATCTCCATGCATAAATAACAGCGTGTTTTGTAATGCAAAATAAAAGAAAGCTCATGAGAGGGCTCACTGCATGATTTAAATAATACTTAGAGGAGCTGCTTTTAAGTTTCCATCATGAAAGTTAAAACTCTTTATCTCATGATCTCTGAAGTACAAATAAAAGCTCCCACACAAGCCCATAGAAAACACAAACTTACTCCAAGTCTCTCTTCCCTGAGCCTCAGTGAAGCCACCCATGATTAGTTACAATAAGCTGGAGCTGCCATTTGGTGCAGTGAGCAGCTTTTGTAACTTTTACAGGCAGCAGCCTCCCATTAATCTTTAGTAGAAGGATTTAACCCTGCACTGCAAGTAATGGGTTTATCCCGAATTTTGCTGTACTCTTTTCTGATTATTGAAATACCAACATTTATGTAGGGCAGTTGAGTCAGCACCTGTTATTTTAAGATATACTTTTATTGCAGCAGAGGAAAGGTATTTTTGCCAATGTCCTTTCACAATAATTACTCAGAAAATTATAAAAATGAAAATACTACCACACTCTAGAGGAAGAGCAGCAGGAAAGGCTGACTACCTTTGAGACAAGCCTTGCAACTGAGAAACAGCATCTTTCTTTTTACTTCCACTTTCCAAGAAAGCAAAAATAAAACTTTTTGCACCTCTTTCTGTAGAAAGATACCATGTTCTGTGTCAAAAGAATGATTCTGTGCTGCACTAGTTACTCATTTTGAAGAAACCAAGAATTCCCCCATAACACTTCCTTAAATTCACAGTACTTGATGAAATGCAAAGAAAATTATCAAGCTAAAGAAACATCAACTCCTGCAATGCCAAGTTTCAAGTTTCTAAATCCAGTTTAGATGCATAATCATTACTGTGTGCTGTCCCACACCTTCATTGCTCCTTCCACCCCTATGGAATGAGCAGTGCAGCCTTGCTGCCTCCTCTGCCTCTCAGCCAGTGCTTCCCATGGCTCAAGCACAGCCTGCAGAGAAGGAGGCAACCAGGAGCTGCTGCAGAGAAACTGGTCAAGAATTATAACCAAATAACAACCAAAGCCAAACCTGTGGCTTGAGCCTAATGAAATAACTGGCAAATTGTATTTTTGGGGGTTCTTCACACTCTCCTCTGAATTGCCTCCTCTACAGGGATTTATGGGAAACTTAGTGCAGGAGGCTAAAACAAAACAGGAAGGCTCTGAGAACATGGTAACTGAAAGAAACAAAATACACCCCCCCAAATGAAAACCAAAGCACAGAAAAAAAACCCACATAAAATATCTGATTAATAGTAGGAAATAAATTCATTTAAATGAGTAAATACCACTTCCATGTCTATGACCATTCTGTTTGTAAGACCAAATTCTGCAAATCAATAAATTATGGAGGTCACAGCTTTTAGTTGTATAAATTGGTACCTTAGACTATGATAATCTCAGGAAAGAACCTCCCTCAGCTCACAGCTCCTGATAGTGAGGTATCCTCAAAGCTCAGCTGGCCCATGATTGAAGGTGCACCATCAATCCTTTGGAGGTGATTTACACCCCTTCTCTTTTTACCATTTTCAGTGATCTAACCACTACCTCCTGTTCTGTAAAAGCTGCAGCCAATGCAGCAAAAGAAACTCTGATCAATATTTCACTCCCACATTTCTCAGAAGATTTGTAAGCAGAAATGTATACTACTAAGGTGAGGAAAAGAACAGAAGTACAGAGCTGTGATGCTTGACAAGACCTGCCAGTGGAAAGGAAAACCTGGTGTCAGTAAGGAAATCATTATCAGGATAATTTTGTTAATATTTTCCTTTGTCCTGCTAAGTTTGGATTTAGAATGAACGCTTTTCAAAAGCATTCAGATAAGAGATATAAGCTTTTCCTATGACAACACACTCATTTAAGACAAGCTCTGCTCTTAAGGAGGTATAACCACAGAGAAGTCCGTGCTAGGACTTCTCCCAGAGAAAAGGAGTATTCACCTGACAGAGCAACTCTGCAGCTGCTTCATCCAACCACACAAAGGGGGTGCTGCTGGTGATCTGTTGCCTCTCAGCTACTCAGAGGCAACTCCTGGTTTACACACTCTCACTCCCTGTAAATGCCAGAGTTATTTCTCACTGAGCACCCACAAAGGTATTTCAAATCTTCTCATGTGAAATTTTTCATCTAAAAGTTACTTTTAAGTAACCAACACGCTGCAAATTTGAACTCCAGCTAAGGGAGCTTTTGTTCATGCAGCTGTACCCTGAGCATCACAAGCAGCAGAAATCACTGTTTAGCTATTTAAAGAACATTCATTTCCTCAAAATTTCTGAATACTTAGACAGTTTTGCTTGAAAATGACATACCTAATTCTCATGCATAAGCTGTTTGACACTGTTAAGGAGTATATTATGAATATTCATAAGTTGAAACTAATTTAGTAACAAAACCATGTAATTTGAAAAATACAAATCTTCTTTAAGACAACCACTTAACGTTGTTTTTTAATCAAAAACATATTACTTGGTTTACTTCTGCTAATTTACCATAGAAGGTTATATATACAGAGTTTACTTATGATTTACATTTTAACCATTCAGAAGCAACAACCTGACACAGAATGGCATCAGCTCCATACTTTCCTGAGCCTCACTGCCTCGTTTCCCTACAGGGCTGGATCTGCTTCTCTGTGGCACTCATTTTAGTGCTTCTGGGCCCTGTCATTTCAGACATTTAAAATATCTCTGCCTAACAATGTTTTTGTGTTTAGTGTATTCCTTTTGCTATTGAGCATTGTTGTGCCTAAACACCTCAAAAATACTGGGTTCACAAAGCAATGGATGGGTGGAAAATAGCTCAGTACCTGTGGTTAGTAGTTTCTGAAGAGTGAATGTTGGGGGTTTGTTTGTTTTCTTTTAGACACCTTTTAAAACCTCTTGGTTTTAAACGTCTTTCTTTAAACCTCCTTTTTTGACCTTTCTAAAAATAACAATTTTTAAAAACAGCTATTAAGTGTTAATATTAAGTGTTGATATAATAATTAAACTAACAAAAAATTACCCAGTACCAATATTTACCTGACAGATTCATCAGGATCCAACTATTATTTTCCTATATTTTAGAAAAACAGTCTGTATTTTAGATACTTATTGCTTTCCATAGGTTCAAAATGAGCATTAGCATCCATAGTTAGGTTCCCATCATTTCCCAACTGGAATGAAAAATTGCCTGAACAGTAACTCCTTCTACACTTTAGAAAATAAACCCCCCTGTTTAAAACCAAATTATTAAAGATGTCTCATGGCAGCTTTACAGGTCCAAATGGTGGAAGGAAAAACTATCTCATTGCATATTCCCTTTCCCAACTGGTTTCTCTGTAGAGGTCATAAGAGCCTGTAGTATTTTGACCTTTAAAAAAAACATTAGGAGCAAAGGACAGAGTTTACAATTTGATGCCATCTTGTGGCTTTAATTTGGTAAATTTAATTACTATCTCATTCCTTAATAATATTTAAATTAGTCCCAGAATTTCACTAAAAAATCTGAAAATTATTGGGTAGCTTGCATGCTCCTGCCCAGAAGCAGCAGAAGCAAAAAGTAACATAGCAAGAAGTGTTAGCAACTGCTTGCATGTCAAACAGAGAACAGCTTCCAGCCATGACAGAATTCAGCCAAAGACAGCTCCGTTTGTGAAGAGGAACACAGCAAAAACTCAGATTCAAAAGAGAAAGAAAAGAAGTGCATGTGGATGGCGAGCTTGTAAAATTATTTATAAGAACAGCCTTCAATGTATCTATTCAATTTGAGGTACAAGAGACTGTACAAACCCCACTTTAATTACCAGCAACTCTATTATCATTTCCTGACTTAAAGTATTGAACCTTTGAAAATTTTAGCACAGCCAGCCTAAAGAACTATGAAAAAACCTAAATCAACTGCATAGTCAAAAAGAGCACAATTTTTCTATAAATTAAATATTGCATGTATCAATGTATGAACAAACAGTCAAAACAAAGGGTTGACTTCAAAGCAGGTATCTAAAAATTAGTCCAGATGCCCTACTTGAAGCCTGATAGAAACATCTATTTCATATAAATTGGATTCTGAAAACATAGAGCTTTGTTCAAAAAATTTAAAGCCCATAGAAGCCTTGGAAAAAAATCCAAGCTTTTCAAAGAGTCATGCAAAATAATCCAACTCAGAGGCTCTGCCTCTGCAGCCTTCCCAGTAATTCTCTGATTTATGTTTGCATCAAGAAAATTTTCGTAATATTTTAACTAGTGTTTCACATCATCATTTTATTTATACATCAAACTGGTATCATTTATTTTCATATTTCCATGCACACACAAATCTACATGCAGCCCCACAAGACGTACTTAAATAATAAATTGCAAGCTTTTAACTGCCTTCCTAATTCTAAACTATACAGTAAAAAAATAGAATTTATTGTGCAAATACTTCTAATATTATAGTTACTTTCACTTCCATTGTTTGCAATATTAATGAAAAGGTCATTTCTACTGTTTCTATTGTTTCAACTTTCTTATTTTCTGGAAGGGAGAGTGGGAGTTTAACAGAATTAAAGATATTTTTACAGAACAAATTTTAACAGAAGAATAGTTTCCCAGTATTTATCAAAGGACTCATATACCAACTACCTAAAGAAAATAACAACATAGATTCTCTTTTTCATACCTGGACAACCAAAAAAACTGATGTGACAAGACAAAGAAGACTGATAAAAAATACACAGAACATGTTTATTTCAAAATACAAAACTCATCATAGAATCATTAAATTTGGAAAAGACCTTCAAGCTCATTGAGTCCAACCTTTAGTGTATTATATTAAAATGTATTTTACTGAAGGTCATGTCTTATCCAGCACAGAAGGCTTCCAATGCTGAAATTCAGTTTCATGCCACAAAACTCAATGTCAATCTTACAAAGGTAATAGAAGCCTCATTATAGTTTTCCAAATATTGAAGCACATATACCAAATTTCACAAAAGAGGGAAATCAGAATGAGCACAGCACTACAGGGATGGAGGAGGGGGAAAGGAGAAGCAGGGGAGGGTGGCACAAATAAAACTCTGCTGGTTTCACCCAGGGACTACCCAAACTTTAACACTTGTTGTACCATACCATGCAAATTCAACTTGCACTTACAAATCTGGTCCATTATTAATCCATTACAGAATTAAAACTGACAAGATTATTCAAATTCAGAAACCCTGACACTGTTAAACATGATAAACAGAACTGATGGATGTTTGCAGGTTAGACCTGGCAATGAGTGTCATTGAATTTAAAAAATTCCCTGCAATTTCTTGTTCATTACCAGGTCAAAAGAAATTCACTTTAAATGTGACTGAATTAACTGGACCGCTTATTGATATCTTAGGAAATACTATGGTTCTGCAAAGAAAACAAACCAAATCACAACTGAATCTAAAAGAAAATTGTAGTGACTTGTGAGCAGCTAGGGACAAAAGCAAATAAAAAATCTGCAGTAATAACAATCATGGAAATCACTGGAGAAGCTTTTGAAAAGAATTAATCAAAGCCACAACTACTGAGATGCTTTAAAACCATTACCCCCAAAGTTAAGCTATCCAACCCCTCTGAAGAGTCCTCAGAAGTGTGCTACAGCTCCTCCCACCTTTATCCTTTACAGAATATCTGTAAAATTCAGAATTTTGTCTTGAATTTACATCAGCCACATAAATTCAAACTGTTGCTATAGAAATAGCAATTTTTGAGCAGAAGAGAGATGTTGGTAATGAAGATTAAACATGTAAACAGTTCCATTTTCCTGGGGATAAGCTGTTTTCATCAAAAACAAGAACTCTTAATCCTGAGAACTCCAGAGGACTTGTTTGTTTGTTTGAAAAATAAAGGCTTGTCTGTCCCTTCCTATGTTCATTTTAATGATTCATTTCCATGAACTGAGTGAAAAGACAAAGGCAGTTATCACTAAAACATTATTTTTGCCTAGATTTCTTTCCCTTCAGGTTAGTTATCTAAGCCAGCCTCACACGTATTTCTTGGCAGCCAGGGAGGGTTTTGAGATGCACAGTTTCAGTATTAAGGGATTGTTTCATCCTTCTCTAAAGCCAGGTGTAAAGTTTCTACCCTACTGGTTTTCTGCATGCCACAATGAGCCCAGGACACATCAGTCCAACAGAGCTGGAATTTGTATCTAACTGTGAATTTACTGCAATTGGCTCCTGTTTGAGTCTCTAATTTACAATCTGACACATTCATATCTATGGAGTTCCAATACTGTCTCTAAGGACAGGCACTGGTCACCCACGGGAAGTGGTTTTATCAGAAATATCACAGAAGAAGGGGCTCAAGCAATCCATTTGCCCAACAGCACAACTGGCATGTAAATTCCAAACATATAGAGAAGCACTATTGTTCTTGTGTTCAGATTCAGCTTTGGAAATGGGATTCAAGGGAACAGTCACATTTACATGACACAAAATGCTGCTCAGTACAGAGCAGCAGGAAGACCCCACTTACACCTGCACTCAGTGAGCTATACATAAACAGGGGTCTATGTGACCTCAGAAAGGCTCCTTTGCAATTTCTGGAAAGACTCATGAAATGCTTTGTGTGAGAAGAATGTTTTTAAAGCTCTGCAGGTGCCTAATTGAATGCAGATGGACCCTTGACTTCTGTATCAGAATTTATCCAAAAAAGAACCCCAAAATGAATCAAGACCCAAGTAACTGAATAACTCTGTGGGACACTGTCGAACATCTGCATGCAGCAGAAACTGCTGAGGCTCTTTCCAGCCTTCCCTTGCTTATACTGACTCCCATTGCTACAACACAGGGGATGCTGGATTAGAATTCTAATACACGGGCAGCTATTAAAGACCTTGGGTTATTTCATGATTGCTTGTTCAACAAATTATCCAGCACCAGTTGTTCCATCTGATGTGATCTTCTCCTTTCTATTCACTAAAAAGTAGTTTTAATACTATTCTTCTGTACCTCACCAGCTTTAGCAATGCCAGCACTTATGCTTATGTATTACATTATGTTGCAAGAAAACACAATTATCATGGGTGGTCATGGGCAGAGAGATGAAAGCAATTTTCCAAGTAATCACCCAGCAAAACTTGAAATATCTGGGGAAAAATCCTGAAACTGAATTCCTGGAGGAGCCAATGTGCAAAGCTGAACAGTAGAGCAATGAACTCCAAGTTGTTTGTGCTGCCTAGAAAAAACACTGCTGAGTTCAAAGATGTGTTTTTCAGGATCAAAAGCTTTAGCTGCAGCTATAACAAATTGTGACAAACAAGCCAAGAGATGAGGGCTTGAGTGATGACAGCGATGGATGTGAGCATTCAAGGGACTGTAACCACTTGGATATGGAAAGGACTATTTTGAACTGCCACAGGCCAGAAAAAGGACAAAAAAATGTCCAAATTGCAGAGTGTCTTGTACTCCAGGCTTCCTTGATGATGAAGAACAGCTCATCTGCTATGCAAATTCAGCTGAAAAGGCAAAGATACTTTTTTTAAAATGCCCAAAAGGTGATGATTGTGAGATCTGCTGTAACTGTAATAAGCTGCTGGTAATACTAAACCACACCTTGGCAGTCAGCTGAGTAATACCAGTCATGAAACTTGTGCTACCTCACATTTTCTTCTCAACTCTTGTATTTTTTACTTTGTGACTTTTACACAAGCACACCCCAGGAGATTCTTGTGGAATGCCCACTGCTTCAATGGCTACAGCAAAGTGAAGTAACAGAACAGTAAGTATAGGTGAAAAAGGAAAAAATAAGTGTATTACAGAAATTATCTATGCCATTTGCAAACAGAGTAGTGAAACCCCAGCACGATATTGTTTAAAGCCCCTGGATCAACAAACTGTCTTGTTCAGACAGAGCAGATTCACTGTCTTGGTTGCTGGTGCTAAAACTATTGACAGGATACTGAGACACAAGTGAGATCTGTACAACATGAGACAAGCAAGTTAGAAACAGAGTGGTAATTCTCTGCAAAAACTTCTGAGTTTTAGTCCAGCACAAAAGTGTTAAGATTTCTGGACTCGCATATGCTGCAATTATCCACACCCTGTAATTCCCCAAGAGGGAGAAAACTGGATATTTTAATCTGCTTACAAGATAACCGGAATTCTGTCTCTGAACATTTGTCCTGCCCCAGCTGTCTCAGTTCACAAGTTCAGTTTTAGCTGTCATATGGGGAAAAAAAAGTTAAAATTAACCAAAGGAAAATTAACCAAAGGAACACCACAATTCACAGACCCCCAGATCCTATCCTGCCCTCGCTCTACAGATTTTATTGCTTTAATTCACTTTAATTCATTAAAAAAAAAAAACCAAAAAAAAAAAAACCAAACAGACTGAAAGGGGAAAATATGTTGTCTACCATGAAGACAGAAAGTGAATCAAATCAGGATGCAAGCAGAGATTTTCTGGAGGACAGGTGTGAGAGGACAATGGGTGAACAGACGGTGAACAGACTTTTTTTGTTCTACAACACTGTAGCTAAGCACCCCTGATCATACTGGCAGCAAAAGGTATCACTTCAATTTGGTCATTTCCCCAGTTTTGGGGTGCCCAGGTGAGTTTTGGGGTGCTGAACTTGAGCTAAGCATTTACAGCTTGTTCAATTGGAACAGCCCCTGTGAAATGTTTGTCAAGCACAATGCAAGGTTAAAATGCAGGGGAACAGCGACAAAAGCTTCAAACAAAGCTTTCTGCACCAAACCCACCTCCACCTGGGGGTGGCACTTCTCCCATGCTGCCAGCCCAGACTGTGCTCCCCATCTCCTTTCCCCGTGTGCAGCCCCAGAACAGTCACAGACTCACAGAATGAACAAGGTTGGAAGAGACCTTCAAGATCATCAAATCCAACCCAGCCCCAACACCTCAACTAAACCCTGGCACTTAGTGCCACGTCCACTCTTTTCTTAAACACATCCAGGGATGGTGACTCCACCACCTCCCTGGGCAGACCATTCCAGAACTTTATCACCCTTTCTGTAAAAAACTTCTTCCTAATATCCAATCTATATTTCTCTTGGCACAGTTTGAGACTGTGTCCTCTGGTTCTGTCAGTTGCTGCCTGGAGAAAGAGATCAACCCCACCTGAGCACAGCCACCTTTCAGGCGATTGTAGAGGGTGATAAGGTCACCCCTGAGTCTCCTTTTCTCCAGGCTGAACACCCCCAGCTCCCTCAGTAGTTCCTCACAGGAATGTGTTCCAAGCCTCTCACCAGCCTTGTTGCCCTCCCGAGCATCTGAAGGTCCTTCCCAATCTGAGGCCCCAGAGCAGTCCTTGCTAACAGGCTGATAGTGTGTTCAGAGAAACTGAGACACGCTCAGATTCTATCACAAGTAGCTGGAAAATCTGCCCCCAAACAGGAAGTTACTGGTCATGTTGTGAATGAACTTTTACTTCACTAAAAACACTAAATCAGAGAAAGCAGCTGCTGTGAACATAATACTTTACTTTCCTATGTGTAGGCTTGCTAAAAGGTGCCCTATGAAAAAGCCTTATTTTGAGAACTATTATGACCAGAGCTGACATTTGATTGCAATGGTTCTTTCTGCCCCATGACTTTACACATTTGCATCAAGTAAAACAAAAGATGTCAACACCACATATCTATTACTGGATTTAAATGTTTATGTTCCAATTTCAACAATATAAACACACCCTTGGAGTCATTTTCCCACATTTTAAGACAGGGCACAGAAGCAATCTGGGATTCAAACACAAACTCAAAACCTACCAAGATCCTAAGCAGCGTGTGGATAGTACCACAATCTTAATATTACACTTTAGGAGTTACTTACCTGCAGCTTCCCACAGCTAAGCTTAGATATTTAGCACAATAAAACATTACTGGAAAAAAAAATTGTGCTCTTCAGTGTCCTCAAATGGCTGCGCTCACCTAGAGTCAACATCATTAACCTATTTTTCTCAGTACAATATTCTGAAGTCAGCATTTCCAAAATTTGCAGTAATAGCATTCCTCTCACACCAGTCACAGCAGCTCTGACAAAAACTGCCTGCTGGACTACCTTCTCTTTGGCTGCAGGATGTCCAAGTTTCATATGCAGCATCATAATCAAATACCCCCCATAAAAATGCAGAGGGTTTGGTGCTGTTATGTGCCATTTATCACCCTGTCCTGAAGTTCTTTCTGCCTCCAGCTTTCCCTGGGAGATCCATTCCAACACATACTTTTCATTGCAGAACTCTCATTCCAGAAGTCTGTTCTAATTAAAATATTCTTTCATTTACAGTTAGGAAGAAGCACTCAAATTAGACCAAAACATTTATTATTCCCCCTTCTTGAAGAAATTTCCACTGAGTGTAACTGAGTAACTACAAACGGCCTAAATTTTCCCTCCCTGGGTACAGATGTAAACAGATGAAAACATTAAAGTATTTTGCAGGTATCACTACTACAGAGCACAAAATCACACTACTGTACATGTCAGCAGAAAGGCAGGCAGCCACCTGAACCCAAAATTCTGTATTTCTTCAATTAAGCCTTTATACTTATCCTATAGATTCCAAAATTAAAGAAAACAAAACCCAACCTAATAATCCCCCAAACACAACAAATTAAAGCCTTCTGGTTTATACCCAGAGAACAAACAGACAACATACATTAAAGTTTCAGTTGTCTCCATTTCAGCATGCACTAAAAGCCAGGCTCTTTGCCAAAAGCAATACAGCCTATGGACATGGCTGATTTCCCTCAAAAAGCAACCACACAGGGGAAACAAACAACAGAATCACAATATTAATCATCACCTAACAAAGCCACCTGGGACAGAAGAGCATCCCAGTCACACGACACAGATTCATATATTGAGGACAAACAATTGAATAATATATACTGTATTTGCATCACAGCAGCAAAGCTTCCTACTTCTGTTCTTCCTGAGAAATGGAGATGTTTAAAGAAGTGCCTTCAAGGTTTTTAGTGCCAGCATGGCTTCAGCAGGATCTGTGTATTGTTGCTGTAATACCATACACCGAAGAGATTGTGCAAATGGCTGCTGGTGTTGGTGTCCTGAAGAAACACATCACTCATACTGCCCTGCTGGAGCATATAAAAGCTGATGATGTTACATGCCCATATCAAAAACTAACTGTAGTGGCAATAAATCATGCATTAAGTTAAAATACAGGAAGGCTTCTGGCTGTATCACAAAAGAGGAATTTTTCCATTTGGCCTTCTGCCTCTACTTTCAGCTTCCTTTGGCATTATATCTAAATTCCCCATTATTCTTCTTTCTTTAGTATAGAAGATTAAATTAAGCCCTTCTCAAAGCACTAAGATGACAGCATTCAACTTTAATTTTTTCATTTTACACACAATCCATATACTAGATAGACTATCTCCAAGCTTCTAGCATTGCATATTGCATTAGGAGAACTGGTTTATCACAGACTGTTCTCAGCTGTGTTTTTGGTAGTGCATTCTCCTAAATAAAGGTCAACTGGCGAAATCTCACGTAGTTTGGGGCCAGCCTATTCAAAGATGAGGATAAGGGCTCTACAAAATCAACAGATTTTAGCATCTTCCTGTTACACTGTAACTTTTATACAGGCTTCATCCATTGCTGCAAAAAAAAATAACCCCTGACAAATGAGCAGACTCCAAAACGCATGACAAAACAGGTTCTGTAAGTTTTCAAACAGCTGTGCCCTCTCGCTCTGTACACACACACACACACACAGTCACCTTTAAGAAGCTCCCACTGTGAACAGCCACTGGAGATGACAGACTGCCAGTCAGCACATTCACAGGTGAGGTTCACTACAACCATTATTTCTGCTCCTCACATGTTAGCAACCATCAGTCATCCATGATGATCCTGGGGATTTCACAGTTTATCTGAAGGAAATCTGCCATGAGCAGCAAGACCTCCTCAGCTCTCCTTCAGCCCTCACATCTGTCCTGCTACTCCAAATAGCTGTTTCACCTTTGAGAAGTCTAATGTCAGTCATAAAAAAATAACTAAGTTCTTTTTTTTTTTTCCTACAGCAATGTGCTGCAAAGTAAAATCCCCTCAGTTCAGAAAACTGAACATTAAAGTGGCAGGAAATAAAAATGAGTAAACCACTAAGAGCAGACAATGCTTTGGAATACAGTTAGGCTTGCAATGCCAAGACTTCAATGAGAAAAAAAAAAAAAAAAACAACACAAAGTGTAACAAGATTCCTCTGTTATGACACCCTGGAACTTTCTGTACGTGCTTAGGATGGCTTTACCAGTCACAAACAGATTCAATTTCATAGAGACTCTTCCAATAACTTCCTTGTCTTAGTCAGGTCGTGCTCTACTTTTACGAGAAAAACACCAAAACAAAACAGCAGCATCTCCTTTGGAGCAAGGGCAGCAGAGTAATCTTACATGTAGCTCAACGGGCTGATAATAAGTACACAGACCGGAGACCTCACACTTTTCTATTTATTCCTGTGCTTCCAAAAAGACATTTTGAAAAAGTAAGAAAAAAAAAACAACTAATCAAGAGCTAATGCCAGACTACATATTTCTTCCTTATTTCACAGGTTCTGCATTGGCATATTCTTGGGGGAATTAATATGTGCCTATTCTGGGGGAAGAGCAGAAATCCCTATCTCCTCCAACAGACACTTCTGTCACCGACTAGTGCTTAGTTGGAAGAAACATCTGAAGGCACTACCACTATGAAAGCTGCTCTAAGAAAAACCCCAAGTTACTATCACCCTCAGATCTCAGTCGGCTGGGATCAGGTATTTCCAGGTAGCACATTTTCCACTGGAGATGATGGAGATGCCTCAGGTTTCACACTTTCCTTAGCTCAGGGCAGCTTCTCAGAACCACTGCTCACTTCCTTCCCAGGCCACAGCACTGCCACCCAGCCCAAGCTGCTGCAGCTCCTGCAGGCACCTCATGGCTGCCTCAGCATTGCTCTGAGAACAGAAATTCTGCACGGAGTCATCAGCCACACGGGAGCCAGGGCTGCTCTGAGCAGGCTGCTGCATCTATTCCCACATGGTGGACATTCCACAAGGCTCAGGAGATTGTGTGCATTATCCTGTGCATACACACATCCAATTTTACTCTGGCCCTGGTCCCAACCAACCTGCCAGGGAGAGGAGAACAGGGATTCCAGAGAGCTGCTCTAAGCTATCTTGCTGCACCCAGCATTTCCCACTTTACTGACATATCTCCTCGCTCACTCCCTTCCTCCCATGCACCTCAGAGAAGTGACATTTAATTACATGGAATAAACAACCTCTTGTCATTAGGCAAACACAGCATACGAGTACAGATTGTGGCACATTGTGAGGAAAAATAGAAAAAGAAAAAAGGAAAGAAAATGGCAAATGTAAATTTTTCACAGTAGGGAAACCTTTTCCTTATGAAGTGACCTAGATTCTCAAACAAAGGGATTCCCTTTCTGCACTGTATCCAGGCCTTATTAAATAAAGAATGAATTTTTATTCTATTTATTACTTTGCTTGTTACCTAGAAATACAATAGAAGGGCTTTTGATATTTGGCAAAATAAAGAACACCATGGCAAAGACTAACATGGAGATCCAAAGGTGTGAGGGAAAGAAACTTTAAAATTAAAAAAAAAACCAGAAAAAAGTGGGTCAGATTTGGTCTCATCCACAGTTCAATCTTTTGATGTGCAAAGTAAACCATAATACTTACACACTGATAAAACAAGCATGCATTAACCAAAACTTACAGGAAAAGCATTTGTAGAAGTCTGAATGTTTGATTACACAAATCCTCAAAAGGAGAAGACTTCAAAGAATCTACAACATGCATCATCCAAGGTCATGAGATTTGGAGGGCTTTTTAAGAGGATGACAGGTTTTGGTATGTTTTTAAGAAGCAGGGTGGGTTTTTTCAGATTACAAATGCTCTCTATGAATTTACTTTAGCAAGACAGATCAGCAATAGAACTCTTTGAAGATGCTGATTATGAATTGCGAGATTATATACCTAACAGAAGAATATAATTGTGAATTTTAGGCCCAATTTTATGAATTCAGCATTATTATATTAAAAACAACCAGTATTTTTCTTTTACAGACACACCTTCCTACAGAATGCATTGATTATTCTTAATATTGCATCTTGAGGACAAGAAGCAAGGAGCTGTCTCTGATTTCTTCTGCTGCTAGAAGCCACTAAATTAGAAAAACTAAACCACCTGGAATTTCAGTTTGAAATATAGCTTAAGATAGCAGAAAATAATAAAATTCTCTAGTTCTCAATCAATTTTCTCTGTCAATTTACATTATACAAACCAGACCCTGAGGATTTCCTCTAAATCAAGTATTTGAGGACTAGGAGTGCTGGTTACTGACTCTACATTAGTAATGTATGCGAAAAAAAATCCTCAAGCTCATGAAATTAATCTAGAGTCTTACACAGATTACAGAAGGAATTATGAACACAGTTATTCAGACAAAATCCATTATTTCCACAGCAGAGCTTCCTTTTCCTTGGAAGCCACTCAAGCAATGGTATCATTTAAGTTTAATGTGAATTTTAGAAGTGGAAAGTCTGCAGCTTAATCTCCACTGATTGGGAACTACAGCAAATCGAGGGAAACATGAAGATGGAACAGCATTCAGTAAAATGGGGAGTACCTGAGACACATCCCCAGCTGGCCAGGCTGAAGCAGTTCAGTCAGACTGGGTGATGTTCAAAGTGTTTGGCAAAATTTCAAGTCTCTCCAACATGTCAAAAAAAGAGCAGTAGGGAATTTCTCTTAAAAGGAGATTTATTCTCCATTTTATGATCCAGGTTTTCTGTTGGCTATGAACAAATATTGCTGAAATTTTTTACACAAATAGGACCTCTTGAGTCACTGGGAAAGGATTTTTTTTCCACAGATTTTGTTGGTTTTCCTAGTTTAAGCATCTGTGTTTGAAGGAAAGGATTCAGGCATTTAAGGCACTTGCTAAATCTCTGTTATTTCTGCTGTAAACCTTTCATGTCCCCCAGAATTAGCTGTAAATGAGGCTATCTCCAGGATGGAGCTGTAGGAATTAACATACTAAAGCTACTGAGGAAATGTGACAGATGGAAAGAGTCAGTGCAGGTCTCAACCCCAAGTCACAGGAAATTCTGACAGCTCTGAAAGTCCAGTTCTTCAATTTCACATTATTTAACATTCACTAAACAAATGCCTCACCAATTGCAGTACTAAAAATTTTGGAGGCAAACAAAATGTCTCCATATTCCTGTACAAACCATATTTATGGGGAAAAAAAACTCAGTGAGAGGATGAACAGTTGGAGTTGCTAATCTCTTAATTGGTCCCACACGAAAGAAAAACAAAGTCTAAGTAACTCCTCCAGCATGGAAGAGTGCTAGGCAGGACAGGATGGCTGCATCATTTGCTCAGCCTGATGAGCCAAGACTCCCTAAGTTATTGGGAGAGAAGTGTGGGATGCCTCAAGAGCCTGAAGACAGCCTGATGGAAAAGGGGCAGAAAATGCCTGGACAGGTGGCAGCAACTGGAACAAGACATTTGCCTTCCTCAGCATAAAAGCCAGTGCCTATTATCTCCAACAGGATGCCATCTTCCTTCATTCCATCTTCCAAGCTTTGAAATTGGATATTTAGTACCAGCTCTTCCACAAGAGTCCCCCCTTCTGTAAGCACTGGAGTTTTTATTTCTAATTCTCATGCTGGGGTGGGTGTTAGGGGTACCTTGATCATACAGTGCAGGCAGGAGGATGAAACAACCCATGAGGTAAGGGGGGACACACCAGCCCATTTCCCACTGTAAGCTGCCTGTGAATTTTGGTACTTCAGCTGCTTGGCCTCCTCTCCCCTGCTGTGCTGAATCAAAGCTTCCTAAAATCCCTGCTCTTCTCAGAATGCAAAAGCAACACTTGTGACAGGCAGAAAATATTACTGCTGGCACTGGCTTGTCAGTTCATCAGGGGAGAACACGCAACCAAAAATCCTGCACAAGACAAATGAAATTATGTTGTCCAACCTCTGGAAGAATAAAATCTGCATTTAGCACTTGAGATCAGCAATAATTGCATGCAACGCCTGGGGGAAGATACGAAAAATCAGAATACAGAAGAAAGATAATATATGGTAAAGCAAACAACACAATATTGAAGAAATAAACACACCTGGAAATAGTCCAATATACATTTGTGTAATACACAAAACCTGAACTGAATCAAAGCACACCAAAACTTTAAATTTTGTATTTTGGTTTTTTGAGTGAATTTTGAATCACTCCATACCTGTGATCCTCTAAGGAGGCTGTGACAAGAGAACAGAATGAATTCTAGCTGGACACCTAGAACATCAGTTCACTTAATAAAAAAATACAAGCTTTAAAATTACAGAACATGTCCCTGAAATGTTTTCCAAGAAACAGCCTTCTGACTTGAAAACATCACTTGGACTTTGTCCCCTCTCACAACCTTGTGAAGTTGGGGATATGTTTATATTACTTATGGACTAAAACATAAAAATCAACTGCATAAAACCTGATCCATGTTTCGTATTAACTGGGGACTTTTTCTAGTTCTATAGATTAATCTATATTGTTGCATTCAGGTTCCAAAGTTATGACACTCAGTAGTTAATGAAATCACCATGTTCATGGCTTGGGTGTTATTAGAACAGAGAGCAAAATCTTGACCATTTATAAAAAATGCACCAAGTGTTAAAACGGGGTTTCACTACCAGCTAAGCAATGGTGAAAATCTACTAAGCAAAATAAGGCAGGCAATACTGACACTTGTGGTCATTTCTAGATTGCTATTTTTCCTTCTCTTACAAACATGCCTGGCATAGCTAAGAGACATGTTGGGATCTCAAAGTAGCCAAGCAAATTCCAAGTATTTGCCAACCCTGTCTCCACTTTAGATAGACCTCCTGGGGAAGTATTATTTTTGAAGAAAAGAGCAGAATGGCCACTAGCCATATACATAATAATTCTCAACATGGAAAATTAAAACTAAGCATTTTTGACACTCTGTATTAACACATTTCCAGAAGGTAAAAATAAGCTTAAAAACAAGAAATCAACCTTGAAAATGTTGCCATTAATCATTCTGAACTGTCCCTGGAAAGGTTTTCAGCACATTACAGTTGATATAATACTCCATTTTACTATGATAAAATGAACTTTGCGAAGTATTCCTGGAGTATCCAGAATGCACAATCCATATGGGAACAGTGATAGGTCACCCATGGCCTAAGTATTGCAACTCTCAGGGGGCTTGTGCCACCAGACAGAAGTTGCCGAGCAGTTCATGCCTGACTACTGCAATTAATCCAAATCAGTCTGAGGAATTTCTGCTAATGTTATCAAGACAGAACTTTACTGAATGGCTCAACCCAGGAGTTTATTATAAAACCAGTTAGACAAAGCTCTGCTGACACCCTCTAAAAACAACACATAAATAGTTTTTAAAGTTTTTTGAAGAGAATATTCCAAACCACCACAAATTTGTTTTGCATTGGTACGTTTTGCTCAGTTCCAAGTGGTCAGGTGCACAGGGAATTGTGAGCAGCCCTCTCCTCTCCTCTCCCTCCTGGGCTGTGTGCAGGACTCGCTGAGCACTCCAGTTCCTGGTCACAGTCACTCTGCTGCTCCTCACCCAGGCTGTACATCTTCACTTACTCCTTGGAGCCTTAATAGGTGGCAGCCTTTCAAGCACTAACACTGCAGCTTCTAATTTGGGATGTAACCATAGTAACATTACAGAACACACTACTCCCTGCATGGAGAACAAGCAGTCAACTGACCCTTCGTGCTGAGACTGGGCTGAAATAAAGCTCATTCCAGCCTCCAGCCCAGCAAGATTACCCAAACCTGCAGCTCCTATTCCCAGCCCAAAGCAAGACCTGCCCTCCTGAAATACCCACAAATGCACAGTATCCTAGGAAAGTAGCAAAGAACAAAGTGCTATAAAACAAAAGGCAATTCTTCCCAAAACTTTGACCCTAAAGCTGAATCACTCACTCCCAGATGGAAAGCAGTACGAAAGTTTTTTCTTACTTTTTTGTAAGATGAGCCAAGAACTGCTCATACTTTATTTGAAAAAAAAAAAAT
Source organism: Motacilla alba alba (assembly GCF_015832195.1). Classification (NCBI taxonomy): domain Eukaryota; kingdom Metazoa; phylum Chordata; class Aves; order Passeriformes; family Motacillidae; genus Motacilla; species Motacilla alba. The sequence goes on from NC_052023.1 coordinate 23,132,050, forward strand.
AGAGAAAGAACGAAAGAAATTGGTCATTAATATTTAAGAATTCAATACTCAATTTGTTCACAAGGCAAGATGACAATTTTTACACATACCAACAGACAACAGCTCTGCCTGAACTTTACAGGCTACACACAAGGGATACGGCCATTTAATTAAAAGCCAGAGGTGATGTCTGTTCCCCTCTAAATTTACTTTAAAAAGGATTCTCTTTAGAAAAACAGCCCTTGGGATTTTCATACCTTTAATATTTACTCATGAGCATTTATAGAAAAATAAAAACAGCTCTCCTCCTTCCAACAGGTCCCAAGCTTTAGGAACCAGGTACAGTTAAGCAGTAGCAAATAAATTAAGTTGAAACAGCGCAGATTTTAATAACCATTCTGTTGAGATCTGAACTTGTTTCCCAAATACTAGGTTACATGTCTTGTCTGAAAATTCAAAACTCAGAGGCAGATTTACGTGTTTGTTTTTGACAAAAGCATTCCTTCCTTCTGCCTGGATGCACTGACCACATGAATAGCCCACCTGGTTTCCTACCCAGAGCCCAGAGTGCAGCACACTGGGAGGACTCCTGGCCACGCTCTCACATGTTTGTGAGAGAGCAGCAGACTACACCAAATTCTGGATATTATACAGGGCAGGCATAAGAAAGCTTTGTGTGTCTAGGTGGGAAATTGAGTCGTGTGGGCACATGTGGAACATCTCAATGCACTGGTTCTCAATTATTCATAAAGGTCCCAGATCAGTAAGTGGTGCTGGACACAGGCCATCTTCTCACACTCTACCCCCACACTGACCCCTTCCCCCCATTTTTTAAACACTGATTTGTTTAGACTGGAGGAGATACAAAGTCTTTACTGATATGCACTTAATATTTATAATTACTATTTAGGAAATATGCTCATGATCCTAAAATGTCCTCAGATAGGATCAAAGGATTTGTGGAAATCGTTATTAGGTTAGGAAACCCATGCATTACAAACAAGACTAAATTAATAGAGAAAGTTAGTGTACACAGATGATTTAGTTAGGAGGATCTAAATCTGATTATGTTTCTAGTAAATTATCATATTATGCATCTAGAATAATAAAACATACTGACTGCCTGGGGAAGCCTTATTTCCCAGTGAGGGACATGCCCACCCCCAACACTACGAATCAGACACACCAGATAAGTCACAGTTTCTTTAATCCTTGTCAAAAAAAAGGTCTGAAGAGCCAGTCATTAGCTTTTCAAAACAAGAGTGGGCAAACGCAGTGACTAATAAATACCTGGGTAAGTACGCTGCTAGGTCTCTATTTTCTCAGGTAATATGGTATTTTACTTATATAGTAAATATAATAAGATGCTTCAGCACAGAAGGGTCAGTCATTGAAAAGAGAGAAATTAAAGGAACACAAGTTTCTTAAGACCCAAAAGCCAATTTTTATGACATAGGTATGTCTGTAACAGACAAAAGACATTTTAGGTTCATCAATAATAGAAATGAAGTGCCCCTGACTTTGCAATGCCAGACCATAGCAGAAAGCTATTAACAGCAGAGAGGCAGCTCAACAGCATGTGCTTATAAATCAGTGTTGATCAGCCCAATTGAATAACCTCAGATAACAAAAAGCAGCTTTTAAAGAGTAAGCATGTGTAAAGGAAACACGAGCAAAGAAAGGCACTTCTGTCTTGTCTCTGGCATGAAGGCACAGACCATTTGTACTCCAAGAGAGACAAATGGGTTAAATCAAGCTTCAGCATTTAAATGCTTATAATTCCCTTGCACTGCAGAACAGCTTTTGGAATATGGGACTAAAACATCTAGCATTAAAAATCTCCTAGAGAATGTAAGTTGCAGCGTCAAGGAAAAGTGAAAACGATCTGTAAAAACCCTCAAATTTTCACTTAATGATCATACAATTTTTATACTATTCACCTATCACGGTGCATGAACCGAGTATGTATCATTTATCAAATAAGAGCGAGAGCCTGTAAAGCTTCCTGTCTGCCTTTGGATTTAGTCAAAATGAATGCAAACAATCACGTGGGATTCAGCCAAGCAGTGACGTTAAATTCTGCTCTGTCAGAAGACAGCATCTGTCAAAGCCCACATTTAAACTGCTGCCTGCCCGTGCAGCAGCTGAAGAACTCCGGAATGGATTTTATCCACCACAATTCTGGGTTAAAACAACTCCAAGCCGTTTCTATTACCGCCTAGCAACAATGAAGGAAGGAGCGGAGGGAGATCCTATTACCGAAGCCAACCGAGGCACTTAGGCGCTAGCACTCCCCGCTAACATTTCCAGCAGAAATATGGATCCCGAGGAGAGCAGAGCACAGCCCTGCATTGTCCGAGCTGCGAGGCACCGGCCGTGAGAGCCCCAGCGCAGCGGCTGCGAGCGCAGCAGCCGGCACCGCTGTCCTTTGTCTGCAGCATGAACAAAAAGCGGCGAGGCAGGGACGGCAGCGGCCAGCGGGGAAGGTAACGCGGCCGCGGGGGCAGATGGACACAGCGAGCCCGAGCGCGGCGGTCGCAGCAAGCACGGCTGCCGGGGGATGTGCGCATGGTCCGGAGCATCTTATTTTGCTGAAGCGATGGCGCGCCCAAACTATTTTCTGTGGGTATAATCCTGCACCATAAATGGCCTGACCGAGGAAGGTATGTCAAACCCTCGTGTGTGATGTTCATTCGCTTGTCTGTTACCTTTGCAACCATTGCAGATAATGATCGCTCCTAATTCGCAGAGCCCCGAGATAACAGCGTCTCAGAGCGGGGAAGAATTCTAGCAGGTTTTGCTCTCCCCCTGCACAATGTCACTCCCTTACACTGACTAAATGCGGTGCTCACAGTCTGCCAAGGCTGGTGTGGCTGGAGAGGAAGGATTAAGGGGATAATGGAGTTCCCGTAATGATTGCTTTTAACTGAGAAATTAAAAACTCAAACCCCTCCAATACAGAAAAACCAGTTAGAAATCCTCTCAAACTAGGTCAGAATTAATCCTTATCTGAAGTAATCTTAAAGCACGGTAAAATAGCCATAATGTGGCATACCGAGAGCACCGAACCATCAAAACAGACCACACAGTCAAAAGACATCATCTTAAAAGTGCCCTCAGCCCTTTTTACACTTGCTTTTCTGCCCCAAACACAAGCAAAATGTCACAAGGGCACTACCAGCCAAGCAGAAATTGGGAGCATGCAAAAGACTGGGCACGATTTAAACCATCAGCAGTGCAATCAGGCACCACGATTTACAAGTAACGTCAGGCTCCCTGACATCCCAAAAGGAAACCTTCAAACACTACACACTCAAAATGGTAAGCACGTAACTTATCTCCTGCCATCACTGCAATTTCTGTTTAATATGAAAACACTGACTGTTTAACTTGGATTGTAAAATGACATTCCATCTAATTGCCATCCATTCCTAATTTTTTTGTTGAAATTTAAATACTTTGTCACTAGGGACAAAAGAAAAGGTGAATATCTGCGATACAAATTTAAGACCTAAATCTATAGCAATTCAATACACCACAAAAAGAAAGTGCTTATCTGCAGAATCTTCCAATAAGCTATAATAAATCATTAAATGTCAATATAAATGTGCTTTCTTTGCCCAAGGCAATGCCAACATGAAATAGAACAACTGCAGCTGGAAGGAGTTCACAAACTAAGGGATGCAGCATACATCAGACACCGGTTTCAAATCAGTTTTAAGATATTTAGAATATAAAGTCACTTGAGAGAACTTCTAAAACAACAACCAAAAAATGTACCTTCGGGCAGCACTCCAGGAGAAGCGCACCTGGCTAATGTAAGACATTGGTATCAGACATTTAAAAACCTGCACATCAAACCTTATCCCAAATACTGTTTTGTGCAGAAGATTAATGGAGCTCGTAAGGGAAGTCAGGCACATTAAATGAGGCCCAATATGCAACTGCTGTTCATCAGAATACAGACTCTGGCTGCCTTTTGAACTCTTCCCTCTAATTTAAGAGTTTGCCCACACAGCTAATTAAAATATGAAAATCCAAGACATGTGAATAGGAAGTGGAATGCTTCAATTTTCAAAGCTGTAATTATAGAGCAGAACTGCAAGTACCAGGAACCAAAACACCAGCAGAGCACAGACCACAAATAAAAATTCAAGAGGCATTCACGGTTTATGTATTTGGCATTTGATAATGCATCAGTGACTGCACTGCCAGGTGCCAAAAATGAAGCAGCATTATCACAAATAATATCTGCAAAATGCAGTTACATGCAACAACACCCTCCTCGGGGACAAGGTGAGTGTTCTAGAGACCCTCTGCTGTACTTAGGTTCTCTTATCTACTGTCAATAGTTGGTCCCTATTCATAACCATTCTCTGAAATGGAATTTTAAGTATTTGGGCAAAAAAAGTAATGCTCTAACCCTAATTAAATGAGAGAAAATAATATTTTTATTCTACAACTAGATGGTGGGTTTAATATCTATTGACAGTTTTATACATTCTTTTTAAACAATGCACCCTAGCATGTAGTATTTTTTTTCAAAGGTGCCACTGTTGTTGCTGTATTTTCAATGCTTAACACCCCACTATGTATTTTGGAATGTTTTACACACAACTGCAAAGAAAATGAGCCCACGTTATTTGGGTTTTTTTCAGTCAACAGCTCTATGAAGCTGAAATACAGATGTGGGTGCTTCCCCTATTCATGAAATGCCTTTTTAAAGGGCAAACACAGACAGATTTTCTAAGACACTCCTACCTCGAAAAATCAAGCAACTACATAAAAAATATCAAGGAAATGCAACTCTCTTAAAATGTCTTCTAATTCCAGTTCTGTAAAAGTTATTTTCATATGCATTATGTAAGCATGCAGCCTAATTAAGAAAGGCTTCGGCCATGGCAAGTGCCTGTGCTGGGACATCAGTGCATCAGGCAAACACAGCACCTGCAAACCCCCGTCAGTTCACACAAATATTTACGTAACTCAAGATTCTCACTTTGCCTGTTGCCTTATCCAAGTAGGTGCTCATCCAAGCACTGCCTCAGATTAAACAAAGATTAGTAGTGCAGTGCACTTTTTGCTGAAGTATTTCCATCTAATGACTGTAGTTTTTTAAGTGGAAGAATTTGGTGTGACAAAATTCATCTGAGTTCTAGCTGCTGCTCCACATTCATGAAATTCTGGGTTTGGTTTTCTTCCTGAACTGTGAATGCATGCGATGGAACAACAATTAATCAAACATTCCCACTGCTGCCCTCCAACCAAACAATGAACTGCCCTGAGATCTAGGCTATCCTTTGAAGCGACATTTCTGTTTGCTTATACAGAGATATTCCCGAATAGCTGAGCGTTCATTTACAACTCACTGCACACTGCAGACAAACTAACCATTAGGAGTTTTGAGGGGAAGCTTCTGTTTTGCCAGCAGGGAAAAGCAGGTGCAAATGGTCACACAAACACGAGTCTCCACATCTGGGGCTTATCTTCTTTTACATTCGACTTCAAGCAGCACAGCATGCAGTGTCAGGTTAATTCCTGAACTAGTTTAGACACAAGGCTTTATGATTTTTACAGAGACAGCCGAGTCTCCGGCAAGTGGCGAATAGCTAAATAAGAAAATCAGGGACACTTTCAGCAAGCTTTAAAACCGAACGCACGGAAGCAGCCGGGGCTCCCTGGGCCGCTCGGGTGTTCCCGGGCCGGGCTCGGGTGTTCCCGGGCCGGGCTCGGGTGTTCCCGGGCCGGGCTCGGGTGTTCCCGGGCCGGGCTCGGGTGTTCCCGGGCCGGGCTCGGGTGTTCCCGGGCCGGGCTCGGGTGTTCCCGGGCCGGGCTCGGGTGTTCCCGGGCCGGGCTCGGGTGTTCCCGGGCCGGGCTCGGGTGTTCCCGCAGGATCGCGGCGCGCGCGCCCCTTGGCGTCACACTGGGCGCGCAGCGTCGCCCCCTGGCGGGGGTCGCGGGGCGGTAGCGGGCCGTGAGGCGGCTGCCGCTCGCTGCGGAGGGTGATGGTAAAGATGCCGGCAGTAAGTAAAATAAACATCAGCTGTACCCCTCTCTCCGCCCTTCCGAAGTACAAATATTCCCTTTCGTGAACAGGGCAGACTGAATGTTGCATCGCACATATACAACTTAATATCCTATTATTCGATTGACATCTCATCTTAAATTACTCCCTTCCAGCGTTAAACCCTGTAATTGCCCATGTAACGTATCACTTGATTCTTAAATGCACAAATTAATCCAAATATTGGTTTAAGAAGATAGCGAAGCAATTAATAAACCGCATTTTTCTATTAGGAACAGCATTTTCTATGGACTCTTGTTCAACTGTCATCCTTTTTTCCTATACAAGACCCTAGGGCCCAGGAATAAATTAGAGCAAATTGAAAATCACAAACGAATTGCTATTGTACAGTGAAAGTTCATTTACGAGATGATGTGATCAGCTTTTAATATGCAGCATCATGAAGCTGCCATATTGACTCTGCTGCTGAATATGAACAAAAATTTAAGAGAAAATGAAGCACAGACTACTTTGGCACTTTTTCCTACAGCTACAGCTGCTGGTCAGAATACTTGAAATTTCCAACTGCTGTGTGCCGTACTTACATATACTTTTATAGAGGGAAAAAAACCCAACCCAGTATCATGATCATCAGATAGCTGGCCAGAAACGCAGTCCTGAGCAATTTTATTTCCAGTTAACATGATCACTACCCAAGATCTCTGTCTACTGAGAATCAAGAGCTTAATTTTAATTCAGCTGCCTCTGAGGCTGGCACCACAGCCCAGTGCTCCATTCAATGTTTCCCTCCAATGCAGAGCAGAAGGTGAAAGGTGTCTGAGAAGTGACCAGGAATGCTATCCTGCACTAGCATCTGAGGGCTGGGCAGTGAGGTTACTGGACCCTGAAAATTAATTTTGACAGGTGCATCTTCTCAGTGACCTTCCTTGCACAGTGGGGGCCGGTGGAGACGCGCCAGGCACTGTCCTGTGACTAACACAGCTCTGCCATCGCCAACCCCGCGCCGTCTGTCCCACCACCAGGCACGGCCGTCTGCAAAAAGGGCTTTAAAACTGTGAGCCATCCTAGCCTCTGCATGTCAAATCAATTTTAATTAATGCCATTAAACCTTCCATCTGCCAGCAAGGCTTTCTCATTCAGTCCTTCTCAAACACTCTACAAGGATTTCACAGCCATGGACATGAAGCTATTTACATCTACTTCACACTTTTTCCTGCTAACATGATACATTTTTTTTCCTCTTTATCTTTGGTATCAAAGATGTTTGTCAAAACTTTTACCAGGCAAAAAAGCATTTTTAAAAGCTAACAAATCAAGTTAAATCATAAAGCAAGGTTGGCTTTTAGCCTAAGTCAAATCTTATTTCCATTGACATGGGCTGTTCTTTGAACCAGTAAATTTAACTCAATTTTATGTTTATATCTAGTTTCTATTTGTAACCGTTTATATTACAAGTGTGTAAAATGAAAGATTTCTGATTTTTTTTCATTCTTTGCAGAGTGAGCCATTTGCAGACAATTGCTCTACTCAAAGGAAAATGAATACCAAAGAATAGCAGTGGATTCTAAACCAATTGGAAAAGCCTTTTCCTTGAGCATTGTCTCATATCCCATCACTGGATCCTTACAACATGCTTCAGTGGAGAAGACGACACTGCTGCTTGGCAAAGATGACCTGGAATACCAAAAGGTCTCTGTTTCGCACCCATCTCATTGGCCTGGTCTCTCTGGTGTTTCTTTTTGCCATGTTTCTGTTCTTTCACCATCACGACTGGCTGCCAGGCAAGGCTGGATTCAGAGAAAGCCCCATGTCTTACACCATACGAGGATTTAGATCTACAAAAAGTGAGACCAACCACAGCTCTCTAAGGAACGTGTGGAGAGATGCTGTGCCTCAGACACTCAGGCCTCAGACAGTCACCAACCCTAACAACACGGATCTGTCCCCACAGGGAGTAACCGGTTTGGAAAACACCCTCAGTGCCAATGGAAGTATTTACAACGAGAAAGGCACTGGGCATCCAACTTCCTATCATTTCAAATACGTCATCAACGAGCCCGGCAAGTGCCAGGAAAAGACCCCTTTTCTAATACTGCTCATAGCTGCAGAGCCAGGCCAGGTGGAGGCCAGACAAGCAATTCGACAGACCTGGGGCAACGAGAGCCTGACACCTGGCATCCAAATTGTGCGGATTTTTTTGTTGGGCTTAAGCACCAAGGTAGATGGATACCTCCAGAGAACCATCCTTGAGGAAAGCAGACAGTACCACGACATCATTCAACAAGAATACTTCGACACCTACTATAACTTAACTATAAAAACTCTGATGGGAATGAACTGGGTTGCAACCTACTGTCCACATGTTCCATATGTTATGAAAACTGATAGCGATATGTTTGTCAATACTGAGTATTTAATACACAAGCTTCTGAAACCAGAACTTCCTCCGAGGCACAGGTATTTTACAGGTTATTTAATGAGAGGTTATGCACCCAATAGGAACAAGGATAGCAAGTGGTATATGCCACCCGATTTGTATCCAAGTGAACGTTACCCTGTATTCTGCTCTGGAACTGGTTATGTTTTTTCTGGAGACTTAGCAGAAAAAATCTTTAAGGTCTCCTTAAGCATCAGACGTTTACATTTAGAGGACGTGTACGTGGGGATCTGTCTCGCCAAGCTGCGGATTGACCCCATGCCCCCACCCAACGAGTTTGTCTTCAATCACTGGCGAGTTTCTTACTCCAGCTGTAAATACAGCCACCTAATTACCTCCCATCAGTTCCAACCTAGCGAGCTGATCAAATACTGGAACCACTTACAGCAGAACAAGCACAACGCCTGCGCCAACGCGGCCAAAGACAAGGCCGGCAGGTACCGCCACCGCAGGCTGCACTGAGGGCCCCGCGGCACGTGTAAATAAACAGCGCTCCACGCATGGACAGGGAGCACGGGGCAGCCCCAGCTCTGAGCCCAGCACACACTGCAGGAGGGAAATTATTTTTTTAAGTTAAAAAAAAAAAATTTTAGCTCGTGAATATGATGAAATGATAACCAAAAGGTTTTCCCAGCGAATTCGAGATTAAGAAAAAACAAATGACAAGATGGTATATAAGGATTTCTGTGTTAACATGCAATAATAAGCATGCACACTTGGGTGGTACAATTGCTGAATCATGTGCCAGTACAATATAATTGAGCATATTTTCCACACTACAATTTTTAATTTAAGGAGTGCATTCACAGCTATAGTTCTCTTCCATGTAATTCCTTATTATTAAGTAATTTCTTTCCAGAACAGCTATAAAATCAAAAATTAAAAACTAAGGAATTGCACGAAGGGCAGCTCAGTTTTACCTTCAAATGCCACATGACAATTATTATACACTCCTTTAATGTACCACACATTTACCAATGTCACAATTTAGTAAGACACTACCAATAAAATCTAAAGCACTAAGAATGTACTCCCTGAAGTAGGTCCAGTTTTCACACGTTTGCTTATTTGGTTTGGAAGGAGAGATAAATGAAATCAAAGTTGCAAAGTTGCTTTGTACATTGCCTTCAGAAATGCAAGTGGTGTTCTGGATGCAACTTTCAGTCCACAAAGAGCTGACTGAAAGTTACTTCATTCTCTAGAAGTCACAGGGCAAGCTCCTAAGATCTGATGCCAAGTAACATTCATTCCACTTGGAACCTTCATGCAAATTCATTGGATCTGCTATTAATTTCCCTACATAACTTCAAGGTAACTCAAAGGCTGACGAGAAATGTAAAACACAAGTTCCAGTCTTGCACCGTTCTCGACAAAATTTCATTTTTTGCAAAGCGGGAGAAAATTAATCAAACGTGTTGTTTTGCTCTTTCCTGTCTGACAAAATGCAAGGGTCAGCCAAGTGAAAGCACATCTGCTGGAGAAAACGAAGCCCCACACCTGAGTTTATAGGTGGAGAAAACTAGGTCACAATAAGATTGAGAGTTCCAGCCAGCAAGATGGGCAGGAACAAAGCCTAAGCAATTTAAAGTCACAACACGTACCACTGAAAATAAATTGTGAGAAGTGGGTTAAATCTATTTACAGGTTTGCAGTTTTCTAACAAACAGAACTTTTAAAGCTTATTTTCCAACTGTTACAGCAGAGTTGTATCAAATTCAGGTTATTACTGCTTGTCACAGTGCCAGGGTAAGCAATACCCACCTCTGATCATCAGCAAATGATCAAACTGCAATTAGTTTTCTGTTTGACTGGGACTTATTAATTGGAGAAAATACAAAACTTTGATGTACTTTTATTATTTAATAAAATTGATTATATTTATGGTCTTAAGATTTTACTTTTTCTGGGAAAGCTGCTCAGGGAGAAAGAAATTTCTAACTTCAGCATTACTAGGTTTCCCTAGTCCTTGAAGCCTGGTTTTCATGCACAGTACAGAGATCACAGCAGGGTTTTCTCCTTTGTAATGAGAAGACAAATCATATTACTGACCATTCTCAGCAGCTCTTGGGCTGTCTGTCTGCAGCAGCTCTCACATGTGAGCAGACTGCAAGGCACTGGGTGCACCTCTGAAGCAATTTCAGCAGGTCCCCTGGAAGGTGGAGATGGGAATTTGCTCAACACCTTTTTTTTTGTGATCTTCTACTAAATTTTTCCTCTGCTGTACTTAGGGTGTGCCAATTGTACATTTCTGCATTTCCAGCACACCTCAAATCATATAAATGTCTAGTTTTGGGGAAAGCAAATACCTGTAAAAGTAATAACTCTCTTCTGCAGAGATTTCTCTGACTAAATTGAAAGTTCATACACTCAGTTTACATGATTCCTGTTGGCATTCATGTGAGAGAGCTGCCCTGGACAGATGTTTTGGGAGCGTGCTTTAGCCCCCAGTGCAGTTCTCCCCGCTCGGTGTGCTGCTGGCTCCCAGCTGACATCCAGCTGAAGGCACCTGGCTGAAGGTCACTGGAGGCAGGCTCTGCACTGCAGCGCTAGCTCTGGACTCCCAGAGGGAGTGCGGGAGGCCGGCTCCTGCAGGGGCCTGAGCTGTGGAACATGTCCAATGCCATAAGTGGCCCCTCCCCAGGCAGTGCTGGCCAAGGACACAATCCAGCCTCCTGGAGAGGACTCCAGCGCTGCTCCCAGCCCTTGGCGCTTCCCAGCTCCACTGTGATGTACTCCATTTTACCAACTCCGGCTAATCCTAAATGCTCTTCTGGCTCCTGGGTGTAGTCCAAGAGGTTAATACTAAACCTTAAATAGTTTGGCACTGGAATCATCAAGTTTGGCAGCCAAACCACCTCTTGGGTGCTGGGCTTTGGAGCTCCTACTCGATGTTGATCTGCCCGAGCTTGGCAGAACCACGGCACAATGCCCATGAGTTCAGCATACCAAACCTCCTGCTACTTACAAGACTAGTGAGAAGCTGCAGAATGCTAAATAAAAAGCCATTCTTAATGCCCTTTTAAGGGTCCAACATGATTTTTTAAATTTGTATTGATGTTTGGGTGTAAGTTGAAACTACTCTATAAACATACTTGAATCCTTATCAAGATGGTCAAAGGCTACTAAAAGCATTTGCATCCAAGTACTGTTTTCTTGCACAGTTTGTTGCAAAGCTTTCAGAAACAAAAGGGAATCATTTTGTATGATGAAATATGCAATTACAGAATGAACGCTCTACATTCTTTTCTCTGAATGTTTTGCTGTTTTCTAGCTTGTGTTTAAGCTATTTGCTCACTCTACTAGACTATAAAAACAGTTCATGTTAAAAATAGTGCAATAATTAATTATATCATTAAAAGCTTGGACAAGTTCTCTCACTTCCTTTCCCCATACAGCAAGAAAAAAAAGCATTTTTCATGAGCAATAGCATACCAACTTGTAGCTAAAAACTCTAACATGTCTGCGATGCAGCAAAAAAAAAAAGGATATAACTATTCATTGAATACAGAAGTACAAGAGTTTGTATAATAGTTGCTTTAAATGTTTTTACTTCTCTGTATGTCTGCTTCAGGTTGAAAAAATATAAAAAGTCATAATGGCTCAAAAGTTATGATGGGAGAAAAAAATCCTGACATCATCAGCACCATTATTATGGCAAAGAAAAATCTTAGAAAAGCTGGCCTGGTAATAAGAACCAGAAATTGGAAAATTTTCCCATATTTATTTAACTTTCAGCTTAATAAAGATTTACACATGGATACTATAGGACCACAATGAAGTCCCACAAAAAAAAAAGTTGTTATTGAACAGAACTGTTCCTTTCACGTCTCCAGTTAAATCAGTGGTACAAGACATTTGCACATCCCACACCAATAGAATTAAGAATGCAAAAACGTGCAACTACAGCTTTTGGTGTAGTAGGACTGATCCCATCCTCAGTCACTGAGAGATCTTTCATGGGTAAAGTCTGCAGTCATTCTAAATTTTAAAAATTACATGTCAAGGTACTCCCAAGCATCAGTGGTTGTTCTGAGAGAAAATTCAGTGCCCACTAAGATCTTCACTTAAATTTATAAACTTAAATTATGGGATGGCAGTGATCTAGAAGAGATGAGACAGACTGCTTTTCAGGTTAACCTTACTAGAACAGCAATTTAGAATCTGCTTTTCTTTGCAGTGCAGTAATATTAAACGTGTCAGTCCTCATTTACAAAATATTTTCAGAATATATCAACATGTTAAGACATGCATTAACAGTCTCCAAGCCCAGGCTAAATCAGGCACTGGAGGGGAGGGAAGCATCCAAAGGCCATTACTTTAGACTGCCTCCCTCTTCCCACTTATTTTCCTGATATGTTAACACAGTCCCTAATCATACATCAATCTAACATACCTACATAATCCCACAGGGCAAGAAAACCTTTTCCCTTGAACGAATGCTCATTGCAATGCATGGAAAGTTCCTAGGAGGAAATGAAAGGGAGAGGGAAGATGCTAATATAGGAGCTACTGCTTCTTCCATTTGTGCTCTTGGAAAGAACGGGCTTGTAACTCATTGGCAAAAGCATCACTTGTTGCCATATTTTCCCAATTTTAGATGCTATTTCTCAATCCCTCTTTTGCTGTCCTGTAGCACAAATAAGCAAATATTGGACGATCACTCAGTTACACTGTGAGAACTGCACCTCTCAATGAAGAGCATTATTGTCCTTTTCATTTCAGATTGTCCTTCCAAAGCAGGATGTGACTCGGGGCACAGTATCACCCCCCTTGCTGAGCACATGTACTGGCCGTGGCACTGGCTGTTCTTCCTGCAGATCCCTTCTCCAGCCCATCCAGCCCTGCCTGCCTTCCCCAGCACTCCATGGGCAGCCCCGGGGAAGGAGGGAGGCAGGGAAGCTGCATGACCAGCTCTGAAATGCTGCACTGTGCAAATGTAGGTCAGCAAGGACAGGACGTGGGCTCTGCTTTGTACCAAGAGCGAAGGCAAAGGCTTTCCAGGGCAGGAGGCTGGGGGAGGGCTCTGGAAAACAACTTCTTGCAGCAAGCCAGTGAAAAAAAGGAGCTTGAACGTCAGAAAACAGGAGAGTGAAACTAAAAATGCACAGCTGATCAACACCACACAGGTTGGAAACGCAGGGCAGGCTCAGTGGCAGGGAAAAGCGTCACAAAAGTGAGGCCAAATGAGAAAGCAGGATCTGGAATTCTAGTCATAAGTGTTCACACTTCTGCACTTAGGGAAAATTTACATATGAGATAAATCCATTCTTCTAACAAAATTTTTCATTTCTGACTGCAGTGCATATGTTTTTTAAAGCCCAAACCAAATTCCAAGTCATGACACCATGGCATGAACAGCAGATCAGTAACTCCACAGAGAGTACTTTACACATAGTACACAAGCAAAGCAAATGGGATCACTTGTGCCTAGGATTTGTATTTCATCTTCACACAAAGAGTTAAATTCAGCCTTCATTTGTTCCAGCTCAAAAGAAACTGAGCCTGGTACAATATGGTACCTTCCTTTCACAGTTAAAAGACTGCAAAGGAATTTAACTGAATATGGGATATGGATGAACATTACCACGTTGCTTTTCTGATATTGCCATGGCAACAGTTACAAGAGCTCTCTTAAGCATTAAAATCTGACAGTTTTCCTGATAACACTAACTGAATGATAGTAATGATGCATTTTGGTTCATGAGCTAGCTGCTCTATAACCACAGGGTACCAACCATTCCCTTCACTTTTCTCAAGACTGTCCTTCTGGTCAAAATGTTCTGACCAAGACAGTAACCTTGAATTACCACTCAAAAAAAAAAAAAAAAAGTCCCCCCAGTTCAGGGAGTACTCATGGCTTAAAGCTTTATATACTCTCAAAGGTTTCCATGTGAATGCTTAAGTTGAGCAGTGTGCGGGGTGGAGAAGTCAAGGCTGCTAAAATCTTTGATGGGATTTTTCTCAAAGGGCTTTCATTAGCCTGGGAAGGCTGGAGGAAAAAACCCACTTTCTGAAGGGTGGAGTGAATTGTTGCTGACCTTCAAGATGTCATTTGCTCAAGAAAAGAGGAGGAGGAAAAAACTGGCGTTTTTGTACAATCTCTATCAGTTTGTAACCACTACACACTTTTTTAAATAACAAAACGCTGCAAGCTGTTCTACCTCAGAGGAGGCCAAAGTGCACTAAGGAATACACAGTGTGCTCTGAGGACAAGGGCATCACAGCAACGCCTCCACCTCCTATTAGCCCATTTAGCTTTAGCTAATAATAAGTGGCATTTCAACAGTTTAATAGGAATATTCTGTGAACCACTCACTCTGATCCCCCAGATGCTCAGTGTGGGCATAATGGAGAAGTCTCTTTTTCTTTACCTCATTAAAAAGTGAAGTGTGTGAAACATGTTTGTCATCCTAACATTTTAAGGATACCAGCTTTGATAATGTCTTGCAATATATTCAACTAAAAAAGATTAAGATACTGAAAACAGTGTGAAATCTTTAAAAATTTCCCAAGATGACAAAAATTCAGATTTCAGAGAAAAAGTCATGCTTGCAAAGATGTAAGAGAGAAATCTTTTCAACACAAAAAAAAAACTCCTCAGAAGGTAAAGTATTCCCAGTTCTTTTGCTGTTAACACTTCTTAAAGTTTTATATTAAATTAAAAATTAAAACCATCCATGCCATCCTAAAACCACCAAATCCCTCCACATTCTTGTAAAACCACAACCCCACCACATCATTTCTTCTGGAAAGGCCAAGTGTTCCCACATCTCAATCAGACTCAAAGTTTATAACAAGAAAAACCAACTGCCACAAGAAATCCTTTGTTAATAAAATACCAGACAAGACACTGAAGGAAACCAAAACCTTCCTCGCTGCCTTTCCTAAATATTTAACATACCCTGCATTTAAACAAGCTGAGGTCTAAGAACTATTTTGAGAATGAGAATAACCTACAATCTTGCAGGTTTCATTCAGGATTTGTGTCACTGTCATCACTTTGAAAAGAAGCATCAATTTACGTCACATTTTAAGACTGTTTTGGCCTAACATACAGGGTGATACAAGATGACAAAACAAAAAAAGAAACACTGGAAAGTACCATCTGTGACTCAGTCAAAAATTTAGTGCTGTTACTTAATGCAAATGCCAGTCCTTTTATCGGCATTCTTCCAAAGTCCACCTAGACATCGATTTTTGCCGCCATAAAAATTCAACTCCATTATCCAGCCTTCTGAATGAAGAGAACCAATGTCCCACTGCATCATCTTTAACTAATCCAAAATGGTGTATTTTATTGACTGTTTCTTAGTGCAGAAAAGCACCCTTTTTTGGACATTTTCATGTCCCAAAAATGTAAAGAAATGAGACGATTCAGAGGTACTGTTAATGTTGCTCAAGACTCTAAAGTAAAGGTAAATAACTCATGCATACCTGAGGCAACAACTGACACCTGTACTGTACAAAAAGCAAATTACAAAGCTTATGCTGTACCCACAGTTTATCAAAGGGTATATCAAAGGGAAAAAGCAAAACCAACCAAAATCTAGCAAAACTCCAGAAACCACCTTATTCTTATATAGATGCATCTTCAAAAGTATTTTCAATAATACCTCTATTTATGGCATGACAAAATTCTGTCTTCCAAATCTGAAATGATTTTTAAAACCTAATGCAGCAGTTTGCTTTTATTATTTGATCAAATTTTACATGATTTAACTATTTTGGAAGTTATCCACATTAATTGAGAAACCTAATCTTTTCCATGAATTCTCAAAATGGTAAAAAAAAAATTAGGCAAGAATTATAGATGATCACAATTCTTTTACTTTACAAAAATTAATTTTTTTTTCAGAGTTAAAAGCTGTAGTCACTACTGCCTACTATCCAGCTGTGAAATATCCCCTTTTTAAAAAGCAGGCAAATCTGTTTGCTACATCCATCAAAAGTATGATTTTTTTTTCTAACCAAAATTCAGTTGAGAAATGGATGCTGCAAACAACTTCAGATATCCAGCTTTCATTAATGTTAATAAAGGAATGACAGCCCTGTGACAATAATTTGGAGGCACTAAGCCTGAATGAAATATGATGCTGTCCTAGTCATTAAGAAGTGCACTGCCTGGATCCCTCAAACATTTTAATTTTCTTTTTTTCTCTTCCACCATTTCCATATTTTCTACTAGTAGAAGTTAAGCAGTTTGAATGATTTATTGTCCAAATTTCATGCTAGCAGAACAGAATAGAAAAACTATAATAAACTACACAATGACATTTCTTCCCTACCCATCCTCCTATTCATTAAAAAAAATTTACACCCATGAGCACACTTTTGTTAAGTAGCATCTTCTGTACACATTCCATAAATTGAGAGTTTTATGAAACACTGCTTTGGTTTTGCCTGTGAGACTTCTTATGACAACCAGTCAAGTATAAATGTTTTACCTCTTCCAATTCTGTAAGAAAAAAAACCACCTATGAATCTTGCCTTTTTTTTTTTTTTCATTGTAAATATTTGACATGGAATAAAGTGGTTTTTTTCCCCCATTTCTTATCACAATATTCTCCTGGACTTCTGAGCATTAGCACCTGAAGCATTAATATAGTCCTCAAATTCATCAGACTCTGATTTACCCATAGAACAGATAAATCATAGCATGTTCATGACAAAACAGATGCTCAGGAGCATGAAGTGTTGTTTCTTTTTTCTCACAACAATGGAATTGCAGCAAGCAGTCCATGCTAGCATATCCTGGCTAGGACACAGCAAAGTTCTTCTGCTCCAGTTCCAAGTGCAGCCATTTCAGCACACACAGCTAGGATCCAGTTTAAATGTAACATAAATTGCAGTTGGACAATGGTCACACTCTGAAAGAATGCACACTTCTTCCACAGCTTGTCTGGGCAACCTGTTCCAGTGCCCCACCACCCTCACAGGGAAGAATTTCTTCCTGACATTTAATTCAAATCTAAATCTCCCCTTTTAGTTTATTTAAACCGTTCTCCCTTGTCCTATCACTGTGTGAGTGTCGGAATCCAGAACATCCCTCTGGGTGCCCTGGATGGCCAGAGCCACTGGCAGGGGGCTCTGAGACCCTGGCATGCAGCCAAAGACACACGTGGGGTTTTGATCTTAGCCCATGGAGCAAATTACTAACTCTGTATGAAGAATTACAAGCCACACACACAAGTTAGGTATTGTAGTAGAAGTAGTCACCAAGTGAAGGGAAGGATTTCTGAGTGCTGTACAGGGGGGTTTTAAGTCTTCTACGCAGGGGTCCAAGTTTTGTACATGGGGGTCAGGGGTTCTAAGATAGAGGGATTTGGGTGTGCCCTGTCCTCTTTCTTTCTTTCTCCTTCCTAGCCTCCATGTCTTTGGTGATGTTGGCACTCACAGACTGGTTTAGAGTAGAAAGTCACCATTCAATATAGATAGTAGGCATTGGGGGAAAGGTATAAACATGTAGTACGTAATATATGATATAAAAGATAGCACCAGCCCCCTGGGAGGGCAGTGTGCCTTTGTCTGACCTGCTGAACGGGCCACAGCAGTTCAGAGAAAAGAATCTTTTAGATAACCAACAATAAACAACCTTGAGAACAGACAACAGAGGACTACTGAGTCTTTCTTTGAAGGCACAGGTTGGAGGAGAGACTTGTCCATCTTTAGGGGTCACCCCAATCCGGGGCTGGAAACCCCACATGTGAGAATGTCAAAAGACATGCCCCCTCTCTTCCACAAAGCCTCTTTGAGGAAGGCTGCAATGGGGTCTCCCCAGAGCCTTCTGCTCTGCAGCTCTCAGCCTGTCCTGGAACAGAGGAGCTCCAGCCCCACGAGCACCTCCATGGCCCTCTGGACCCGCTCTAACAGGCCCACCACGTCTGCCCCGTGCAGGGCATTCCAGAGCGGGATGCAGCACTGCACGTGGGGTCTCAGGAGGAACAATCCCCTCCCTTCACCTCTGGCCACCCTGCTTTCCACACAGCCCAGGATTCAGTTCACCTTCTGGGCTGTGAGTGCACATCTTGGCTCATGTCCAGCTTTTCATGCACCACAATCCCCAGGTCCTTCATGCCTCTCCCAGCCTGTGACCCTGCTGCAGCACCTTTTGCACTTGCTGAACCTCATTAGGTTCACATGGGCCTTCTCACTCTTCATCGTGTTCAGTTGTGTAACCCAAGGTGCTGGACAATTTCCTTTTTTTTTTTTGTGACACTTTAAGACTTAGGCAAAAATAGCTTTACATATTTGCTGAACATATTTCACACTGGCTTTGTCAGTTACTTGAAGTGAAAAATGATGACAATGAGATGTGTTGCCATAGGAAAAAAAAAAAAAAAGCTGCCTCCCACCACAGCCACCTAAAACATTTGGCATTTCATTTGTTTCAGTGGCCAATACAGATAAGAATGTGTTTGTCCCTGGATTTTGGGAAGTCAGAAAAAAAAAAAGAATTATTTTTCCAATTGTCAATAAAGCTTTCTTTTCTTGTTGTCCTATTTCTCTTTTACAACTACCTCTTAAAAGCTAGAGGTTTTCTCAAGTTATCAGAGATATGCTGTTACCCACTAGAAGCAAGTTTGCAAGATGCAATATGAAAAACGAAGCATTTTCTATACAAACCCCATAGCAATCTCCCTCCTCACCCAAACACCTCAGAAACACATTAAGCATTCACTTTCAGAGAAACTTCTAACTAGTCCTTCTAAACAAGTGAACACCAACTCCCTAAAAACCAATGACTCCCAGAGATGACACAAACCTGTCTCTCTCTAACAAACACCAAACTACAGTTCCTGAATTTTCTATAGAGTATTTTCAAAGCTTACCAATAAGATTTAGTTCTTTAGAGAATGGATCATATACTGCAGACCAACTCTTTACTTAACAGTGGCATCAGATGACATTAGACCAAATCATAATTATTTGTTTAAAAAAAAAAGATAAGTATAAATAAATGTTGATTAGGACCTGGTACTACCCTCCCTAGATAGTTGATAAAATTTAGCCAACAGAAATATAACCCAAGTTTCCCCATTTACTGGAAAACATAAGGGCAGAAGACAGAAATTCACCTACACAGATTCAACTCTAGGGATGTTGTGATCTAGGACTGTACCACCCTCCACACATGCAAAATGGGAGCAGAAATTATCAGTACATTTATTCTGCTGCTGCTAACTGCATTAAATGGAAAACATTTTTAAAGCCCGGTAGAAATCTTTTAGAATAATGGACAGTAATTACAAACTTTCTAAGTTGTGACACTTGAGTAAGTATTACACAGTACATCTCTTTCTATTAAACAGGGAGATAAAAGATGCAGAACCCACAAACTCATACTTAGGGGAAATACACGGGCAGGACAAGCACTTAAAAGCGAAAATATTCTGCCCTAAAGAGCTTACGTAAGTAAATAAGTGGACAAATTTTAAGTGGTAGGCTTCAATTCATCAGTTTAAGTACTGGAAATGAGTGTTTTTTCTTGTGTAATGACAATTGAGGTAAAGTGTGAAAGCACTGGCTATGCCCAAAAATAAACAGCCTATTAAGCATCCACAGCAATTTAATTTCCTATTCCTTTCTCAACTTAAACACCCCAAACATAAAACTGAAAGCAAAACAAATTACCCTTGTGCTTGCCAACCAAAATAAAACCCAAAGTTAAAAATACCTTTACAATTTTTAACACTGTCTATATATACACACACAGAGCAAGCGCATTATGGAAGACTCAGAAGGTGCTGAATTTACTGCTGGATGTCCATGAGATCTAGAGGATCCTGAACTGGGCACTGTGGAAAGCATGCAGGCTCTGCAGGACAGCTCATAAATGCTGGCCTGGCTCTGTGTAACCCAGCCATTGGTGCCTGCAGTGAAGAGCAGCGAGTGAATTTTATTTGTGGTCCCGGTGCAGATCAAATCTGTAATCCCATGTAGGCTACACCCAGCACTAAGGAGTGGGACCCCAGCAAGCAGAGGAGCAGCAACCATACATCACAGTCTGGGGAAGCTGCTCCCAAACTTAATGGGAGAACAAAGATCTGAAGGTTTAGCAAGATTCAAGGAAAGGTGAGAAGTCAAAACATATTAATTTAAACGCACTGAATTCCCATGTGAGTTTTCCAATGCAGAAGTAAATTGGCCTTCACTCACTGTAAAGCAAGGAAATTAAACTACATACAGCTCACTAAATTAATTTTATTCCTAAAGACATCACCAGCCAATGGCAATTTAATGCATTATAACTTATGAATGTTGATGTTGAACACTTTGGTAATTTGCTTTAATTTGCTTGAGTGCCTTGATCTAGATATAGCCTTAAGGAATACTTGTATATTGCCATTTTAGATCGCATCATCCATTGTATTAAGGAGAAAAGGTTATTTGGGAATGGCAGAACAACGAAGTACTTGCTTCAACAGGAAAACACAGACCATTATTGAAGATTCTTAACTTCCTAATGACTCCCAGCCATGCCCAGGTGGCAACAGCTCCACCCTGCAAAGTCCTGATGGGTTTCATTACAAATGAAATATTAATTAACCCATTAAAACAAATCCTGCTTTGGGGAGCTCAGGAGCTACAACAGAAATCTGGGAGGAAGTTCCACAAGGTCTTCAAGCCCCTGAAGTGCGCTGACTGACAGTCACACCAAGGCTACCAGGAAGAACCACAGTCATGTTTCAGACACAGGGGGGGATTTTTTCACCCCAAAGCTTTATACAGCTATTTTTTAAATTGTATTTTGTGTGAGCACAAGGGTACCTCCAGAAACCTATTTATTTGTCACAAAATCCCTTAACAAGCCTGGAATCCAGGAGGATCCAAAGATGAGAAAGGAAGTAACTTGCCATTTTAAATTATTTAATAGCTCCCAGGTCAGCACCAGGCTGGAGAGTGCCACAGAGAGATGAGACTTCAGAGGTCAAGAATCAGTTCATTCCAATAAGAGAATTCTGTGCATTCTGCTAGAAAGCACACAGAGTCCACCATGAATTTCTCCCACAGGAGCTTGGTCATAGGGAGTAAGCCAGACTGCAGCCAGGGCTTTATCAACAGAAAATAAAAACACTAGAATATTAAGCAAAAGAACTGAAAACTAACTAAACTATGTAAAATTAACTGAGATATAAATAATGCAAGAAAATTCTGAATTTTAAACATTTAAAAGAAAAACAAAGAAGTAAAAAGCAAGTAACATTCACAGTAACACCTAAGTTTATTCTGAAGCATAACAGATTCACTACAAATCAGTGTTGGAGTAAGTGAACTACTAATACATAAACCTAGA
Source organism: Motacilla alba alba (assembly GCF_015832195.1). NCBI lineage: Eukaryota > Metazoa > Chordata > Aves > Passeriformes > Motacillidae > Motacilla > Motacilla alba. Next base: position 23,153,785 of record NC_052023.1, read on the forward strand.
ATACATCTTTATTTTTCCAGCAAGATAATGTCAAAGAGCACATGAAATATATTACAGAAAGGTATAAATGCCTTTCTGCAATTTAACTAGAAGCAAAACATTCCCTCCTACCACCATTATCTTCAGACTTGCCAAAGAAGCTCATGCTACTTCCTTCACCCCCGAGAAAATAAAACATCTGCCCACCCCATCAGCTTTTAATCTTCTTATGGACAGAATTAATTTAGCTTCCTTCTGGGGAATGCGATGGGAGAGAAAACTGGCCAAGCCTATTGGAGCCAAAGTCAGTCTTTTGTTTAAAGGGGAAAAAAGAATAAGAGAGGGGAGGAGGGAAAAAAATACCATAAGCTGTGAACACTCTTTAGTTATGCCCCATTTATTAAGTATCAATACATTTCTATGCATTTTACCATAGTTTAAATATGATGTCACTAAAGAAACACCACTTCACTGAACATATGGCAGAAACTCCCTGAAGCTTGCCAAAGATTAAATGTCAGGTTAATCAATCACTTCCATTCCACTTAGGAGAGGCATCAGGAAAAGTCACATCATTTCCTTAAAGGAATGGTTTTTATTCATAACTGAAAACTTTCACAAATATTAGTATGCTAATATTAGGAACACTATCCTAGTGTTTATATTTAATCCATTCTGGATCTTAACCTGGAGGATGTTGAGTATTTATTACCTTTTATAGTCTATTTCTCTCAGCTCCATATAAAGGAGTAATAAAATAATAGTTGAAAATATTTTCTGTGTACTGCAAATTTCCACCTATAAAATGTTCCCTGCATATGGATTACTGTTATGGTACTCATTCTTTAAAATTATCTAATACTCACATTCATATTTGAAAAGCTTATAATTCACAGTGTTTGGCATTACAAGCCACGTGCAGGCAGCTTTCCAGAGAAGAAAATAAAAGGACATTAAGAGTCTTGCTGAGCCCTGCCAGGGGAAGGAATATAAGAGACATATTGAATCTGTGGTTCTGTTGTGCAGCACAATACCACACATATGCAAGCTACCCATATTAAATATTTAGCTCACCTTAGGTGAGCAAGCTGCCTGATTAGGCAATTTCATTATTCTGAATGGGAACTGTAACAAACCAGCAAACACAGTTTCCAAAAGATTTCAGCTCTGAACAAGAAAGTTGATTAACTTATTAAAGCTTCAGCTTTGAAATCTAAGCCAACTATAAACCTATCCTTTAAAACTAGATGTAACATTCAGGCAGTTCAGAGTCCCCTTCGATTTTAATTTCTAATACAGCATTAAAATCTATTTAGGATTTTAATATGTAGTTTACTGCTTTAATCTGCATTTCACCTGCTGTTCATGTCCAGATATTTTTGGAAGCTTTTTCTTGACATTATTTTCCAGACATAATTATACATGTGAAAGCTACTATAAAAATCACTATTTGCTACAGCACACATCATCACCCTAAAACAGAATGGCCTTTTTAGACCCAGATGAGGTAGCTGCATATGTTCTGTATATTATTATATAGTCTATGTATTATTAGCTACAAAATATTTGTCCTAAGTCATTATAAAGGCCTTTCCATCCACAGGTCTTTTGTTAGTTAGCAACCATGATAAAACACAATTAATCAGGCAGATTATCTGCTTTACTGCTGAGTGTATTCCATTTTTATTTCAGTTATACATAAATCTGTTTGCCTGATTTACACCAAAGGTAAGTGGGGAGTAGGGCTGATGGATAGTGCTGCATAATAGCAGCACTCTGAAGTCTCCTATGCTAAAGCAAAAGCAGAGTTGGTTTTTCCCCACCTCAGCAAAGAGAGCACTTCTCAGTCTGCTTCAGTAACACTCCCTCCCTTCTCCCACAGTACGGCTCCAAATTACTTCTCAATTTCAATAAAACCTGGAGAAAAGTTATTGCCTTTGTCAACTTTTATGAAAATTGCTGGCCAGGGAAATTAAACCCTGGAATTACTGCTCCCAGGGAATGAAAGGCAGGCAGTGCTTTCTCTGTGTCTCCTCAAAACAAGCACCAAGCCACCCAAAATCACCCATCTGTAACTCAGCAGCTGCACTTCCCTCCAGGCCAAGGGAGGGCACGAGGAGACACCCACCTCTCTTGAAGAAACCTAGAGTTTTTTAACAATATTCTAAATCAAAAGTACTATGAATTTACTGCCAGTAGACTGACAGTTAACTACAAGCAAACTTATCACATCACTACATCACTTTGCTTAGTCACACCAAGTTTTCCTTCGCACTTCAACTGAATTTTAAAAGCATATCTGTTGCTCATGCACAAAACTGACTCATATATCTTCATGGAGAGACAGAAAGGAAGATATTTAAATTCCAAAAATACATCCTAAGTTTCTTAAAGCAGCAAACCAGCTGAATAGTTGGACTTCCTCAACCTTAATGCGCCAAATGCAAGATGAAATAAAAATGTGAGATGAAATAAAAACATGCTTTGTTAATATTCATGTTATATAAAGTCTAACTAACAGTTTTATAGGTGTGAGAAACAAGTTCGTGGGAATTGGATTTACAAAGTATTATCTGAATCGATATTATAATGTTGTTAACATTAAGATAATAATTTATGTTATGAAGTGGTTAACGTTGTTACAGTAGCCTAGTTGTGAAATTGGTTTTCACGAGGACAGTATGGTTTGGTGGGCTGCAATGTGGGTTCATGAGTTTGCATTGGACAGACTGTTGCTAGCCAAACTTCTGAGACACAACCCCAAAAGGAGAACTTCATCCAGTGAGGACCCTGACAACCACAGTGACGAAACCACATCGGTGCCAGAGAGTGACATGGGGTGAGACCATGTAAAACCCAAAATAAATATGCATAAAGCTGATGCAATATCAGGTGATAAAAGGTGAAGACACCATTTTGTGCACAAGCCTCTGGCATTTCGCCACACTCCCAGCACTGTCCCTTTTGCTTTGCTGATTTTTTTTGTTTTCAATAAAACTCATTCACACTTGAGGTCTGGGTCATACATAACAACAGGCCAGCTAATTAAGTAATGTATTTGTAAAAAACATAGTTGTTCTCAAAGTTATTTATCAATTTCTTTCCATTTACCAGCTGCCTTAGATAAATGTGACACTTTAGGTACATTGGGCAAACCTTCATTATTTAAAATAATTAAGTACTACAGATGCATAGATCCAAGGTTAGCCTTTTACATTTCAAAAGAAAATAAAAATGTGTGTCTCTCAAAGAAATTTGCATTCAGGCTACACATTTATTGATTCACAAAGGTAAGGAACCAGATTTATTTTTACCAGATCACCTTCTTCAGTGTTAAGTCCCATTTGCATGAGGCACGTGTTACTTACAAAAGTCCCAAACCAAAAATCTCAAGAAAATCCCACAAGCCTTTTGGGAACAAAGAGGGCCAACAGAGAAAGTGATGAATGAGATTTAAACTAGCCAATGCATCACGCAGTGCCTGCCTACATGCACTTGCATACACACACATCTCACCTGGACTCCCTCAGCTCAGCTGAGTTTGAGATGAATAAAAAGCCAGGACCCACCCTTGCAGCAGCAGTGATGTGAGTGCTGTCAGCACTAGCATATTGCTCAGGGCAAGCACAAACCCAGCTCCAGATGGCAGCCCAGCAGCTCGCAGTCACAGGTACATTCTGGGAGGAATGATCACTGCTGCCCAAATGCCAGGTGAGTGAGCCATAGCTAATGCAGAGTTCATTATATGGCCTTTGCAGTCATTTACCTAACGAGAGAGCCTGCACTGAACACTTACCCAGAACCACCAGGAGCAAACCTGAGTGAAACCTTGGCCTACAGACATCATCCTAAAAGTGAGGACACTGATTCAACAGCAAACCGTGTGGCTGCCTGAAGGACACAGGCAGATTAACACCTGGATTTAGATGGAACACTAAAATCTCACAAATTTCAAGACCTAAATATAGTCACTCTTAATCAATTACCTTCTTAAATGGTGCAAGAAGGAGCTGCCAAAAAAGCTTAAAATATGTTCTGTTTTGCTATTCTAACTGGATCTTCTCATTAGTTCTGTTGCACTACCTGGAAATAGTGCCCAATGACATCACTTACAATCCATCCCCAAAAAGACTAAGAACCAGGGCTCTTGCCTCAGCATTCCATCAACATTTGCCTCTAAAGTTCTGTCTCAGCTCTGAGCCCTGCAGGTTTAATGCATTTAGAAAAGACTATCCTTGCCTTACATATTCTGACAGAGCAGCTGAAGAACACCTGCCCATGCCACACTGCTGTAATAACTGTGTACCTGTGAACAAAATTTGCCACTTTGAGATAGAGATAGCCTCTGGTATCACACACTCCCAGCCACAAAGTGAAAGAATTCAATAGAAGGGAAGAAAACCTCAATTAAACAACTAAATAAACCCACAAGTGCAAGAAAAAGGAAAGGAAATGGACCTTAAAAAAAACAACACTACAACACAGTCCACATAGTCCTTAAGTGTGTTCAAAGAGGGCAACAGTAAGGAGTAAGCACAGAATGTATAAAAATAATTGTAAACAAATCATAAAGGAGAGTGTGCTCTAGCTTAAGGAAGTAGTAGTAAATGGCATGAGTGAGATATACATGAGCCTGGGCTCTGAGGCAGTTCCTATGGATATTGCTAAGGTAACAAGCTATCCTACTTTCCAAGCTCAGAAGAAGGTATGACTATGACACTAAGGTAAATACGAGCAAGTACTCCAAGTAGAAAAAGCAGAAACCTTGTTTCACAAATAATGAATGCTACCTTACTCTATTACAAACAAACTAAGCAGTAAAGTGTCATAGGGCCTCATGACAATGGTATAATCTCAAAAGCTGACCAGAGAAGGAAATCTTGACTCAGTTCTCACATCAGTTACATGAATTACTCAGATCATTCTTTTACTGTAATTTTTATTGAGTTACTGTATTATGAATTGCAAAGTGTGCTAGAAGCCTTCAAAACTGCATCAAAACTCTAATTCCGAGACAAGAGGATGGCTACCCATAACCTGCAGGTAGAAGGAGGTATGTTAAAGTGAATTATTTTTTGTTCCCCAATCTGACACATGCTCATTTCTATTGGGTCTGCAAGACCTTTACATCACCTTCAGTAGGTGTGAATAAATTACAACCCTACATAACAGCAGAGTTGTTCTTTCCCCAGAACTGTCAGGTGAAGATGCAGCTGTTAGACATTCATGAGATGCTTGGAGATAATTTGTAGAGGGAAAGGTGTTACCCCAGTTGTTTGAAATAAGCTTGTGCAGTGCATGATGTCTGATTGCTCAGAACTCTTAGGACAAAGTATAAAAATCTGTAGCTCAGGTTCAGTTGGTAGCACTGAGCAGCACCCTATAAAACTTTGATTACACACAAACCCAAAGACCTGAGAAACAAATGAATCTAAGCAGAAACCTATGCAGGACTCAAGTAAAGGTGGACATCCAATCCAAAGAACACAAATGAAGTGTCCTAGGCAGTTTTACTTGGGGCGATGTTTCCAGATGAGAGTGACTCCTGAAACATTTCTAAAGGATCCCAGTCCTAGTGCACTGTGTGCATGGCAGATGAGTTTCTCAGGGGATACCCCTAGGGCTGGCAAAGACACTCCTGCCATGCAGCTTTGGATAAAGACAGGTCTAGGAGGTCATCTCAGAGCTCATACCAAGCATGCCTGAGGCTCTCAAGCCCTTTAAAGTAAAGCTTCCTGGATGTCTAAAGCTCTCGTTGAATGTATTCTCAAAAATGCTTTGGGTTCCCCTGCCTGGCACTCCTCCATTCTCACCTCTCAGGACCTGCCAGCCGTGCCACGAGCACCCAGAGCACTGCCACCCACAGCTGAGCTGTGCACCCAGAGCACTGCCACCCACAGCTGAGCTGTGCACCCAGAGCACTGCCACCCACAGCTGAGCTGTGCACACAGCAGTGACCCCAGGCACGCTGGCTCAGGGGCAAAGCTGCACAGCTCCAGGTCTTGCTCCCTCTTGTTCAGCAGTCCACTGGTGCCACACAGCAATGCCTAACTTCCTGAGGCATGACTGATGATACAACATGCCTGTCTTTAGTTCAATTTGCAGTTCTGAGCCCCAGCATAAAAGAACAGCTATTACAGGGAGCAAACCAGGCAGTTCTATTGTGTAATGCATACAGCAGTCAGATATCTTGGCACAGATGTACACGACTTACAATCCCAAAGAAAACGAGTGCACCATTGTTCAACCTTACACATTTTCTTGAAAGCAGCATTTGTATGTGATTTTTCTTGGTCTGTATCAGCTTCACTATTTACACTCAAACTCTCAAGGGAAAGCAATTGAATATTTGAAACACAACCGAGGCAAAGAAATGCCAACCACTGAAACTGTTGTGTGGGCCTTAAATATAAAATACAGCAATAGTTCTTGGTTGCATTTTATCCACTCTCATTAGAGTAATACAGACACACAAAGCCTTCTTGTCTGCTACCCCAGAGCATTGTTAGGTTGTTGGCAGACTGCTCTGGAGAAACATCCATTTCTCCAGCTAAAAGATTTTTTGAGTTCGTGGCCATGTCCTGGCCCTTAACCCTAATGGACCAAGGACCTCACGGGTATGTCTGGATTAGTTACAGAGGAGTATACTTACAGTGAAAAATAATTTACAAACCAAATAAAAACAAGTATCTACCTCAAGTATCATCTATGGAAAAACATCTGCCCTCTATGCAAATCTATGTGGCTTTATGATTTTATATTATTACAGTTTTCCTCACCTCCTCTTGCTGGTTAAAAACTGAATAGGATGCAGAGAGAATTCACAGAATGCTGCTCAGCCTGCAGAGGGGAGTGGGGTGTAGGCAGGCTGCTGTTGCACTCACCCTGGGAATAATGACCACCTTATGCACAGGCTGCACGGAAATTATGCAGCACTTCAGAGCCTGTTGCAAACATTTCAAAGAGTTCATTGTTTTGCTGACTCCTCCCTCAATCCCACTGCTTCCCAATATTTTAATGAGATTAGGACATGACACAGAAAACTGCTGATGTGGATAAGATAGTATCTCTCTTCCATCTCTAATATTAAAGATGTATTAAGTTTTTATTTCTTTTTAAAAGTATTATTTATCTGAACACTGAGAAACAATGTCCAACTCCACCATATGCTTCTAAACAGCCATTCTGAATTTTGGCATTGAATCACAAATTGCTCATGATCAATTACAGGATCCTGCAGATTTACCTCCTCACACAGAAGCATATCAATTTTCTAAGTCTTTTTTATATAAAACACATGCACACACCATGTTAATTGTTTCTGCCCCAACCACTTCCTCTCCAATGGTTTAGTCTGTAAAGTGCCACAATTTAGTAATTTGTTTATACTACACACTATTCCTTTGAAGATACACCAGAGGTGGTTAAACAACCTCTCAGTTAAAAAAACTACAAAGGTTATACCCAACTCAAATGATTTTGAGGGCAATAACAGTAAAATCCTTTGATTAATTAACTCCCCTAATCTGATACTGACTGAAAAATGCTGTTGATCTTAGGGGTGCTGAACCAGTCTCCAATTCTTCTGAAATTAGACCTGCTTGTACTGTGGTTTACATAGAAACTCCTTTTTAATTACTTGGTTTCTGCTAGGATTATGAAATGTATCTGTTGTAAATGAAACGTAGTGCATTTACTTCAATTATTGATATTCTCATATGTTTACTCGGAGCACTTTTACCCAGAGACTGCTGAAAAGCCTTACAATGGTAAGTGGGATGTTACTTTTGTCAGTTTGGAGGAAAAATATCACTCAACTCAGAAGCACTGAAAATTTACATAGAATTTCTTACTTAGAAAGTTTGAATACATCACAGAAATTTGCATTCGAGTTTGTTGTCAGTGAAATCCTCCAGTGAAATCCTCACTAACTATACTGATCATACAGGTGTAGCTCCAGATGCCCCAGGAAGGCCATCAGCTCAGTCCTACAGGAGCTCTTGCACCTGCCTGTTCACTCAATGGGAAGAGGAAGAAATGCCAACAGTGCTCTGGCTGCCTACAAGTGCAGATGATCAATGACACATTCCATTGCTAGCAGCAAAAACCAAAGCCAAAGGAAGCTCCCAAGCTTCAGCAGCCCTGAATGCTAAAAGAAACCCCAAGTTGAAAACAGGAGATTTTTCCAGGGGAAAAAGAAAAAAATCATTTCTAAAAGGGCCCAGTGCAGTGCTATGCAGTTCTTGTTCACTTGAACACAAGTTTCAGCTGAATCCTGAATCACAGCTCCTGACCAGCCAGGGCACTCAGAACTCAGAGGAAATCACCCTACAGAACTCCATAGCCTTTCATGCTATTTCTTTCTTTCATATTAAAGCCATGAGAACTCAAGGATAAAAGCACAAAGATGAGTAAAACCAGCATCACCATGACTATTACTGTAACGGATAAACAAATATTATTTGCAAGTGCACACAGTCAATACAAAGCATGCCCTCAGCTTGGAAGAGTTTAGCTTTACCAGGTGCTCACAGAACAAGCAACTTCTTCCCATCCTGCCCTAGGTGCAGCTAACTGGTCTGTTCTGATCTTTGCATCTTGAGCTGCACTAGCTGTTCAATGATTCACATATCCTAGTTACACCAATGAATAGTCCAAAATTCCACTTCATTGTATGTAAAAGGTGAGAGCCTCCTTCTAGGCTTCCACCGAATGACACTGGCCTCCAAGCTAACATTACCCTTTAGAACAGCAGGAGGCTAAAGCCCCAAACACGTCAAATTTACACAAGTGACAAAGAATCTTCAGAATATCAGCTTAAGCATCACCTCACACCCTGTGCGGTACAGAAATACAAACATACTTCTCTTCCAAAGATTGATGCACCTCAAACACCAAACTTCCCTGGATAAAAAACAGATTATGTTCTGCTACACGGGGGATTATGCTTGGAAGTGAAGGCTGCAGGGAGACCTGCAGGTTTTGGAAAGTCATGCTGAACAGTTTGCTACCTGAACTGCTGGGGAGCCAGCAGAAAGAGGTACCACCACTAGCTTACTTACTAATTTCCAAAACATCATCAATCCAGGAAAACAGAAGGTGCCACACGTAATAAAATAAGGAAAAAATATTTGAAAAAATCTTTCTGAGAAAAATGCCTTGTTATAAACAATTCCAGGTCTAGAATAATGAGATCATGCCTTCACAATAAAAATTCAATAAATAAGTCAGTTCTTCCTAAGAGGTAGTGTGCCAATCAAGCAAAAACCCTGTTACAGGGAAGAACTGCCAGCAGCACAAGTTATTTTAGCTGACATTACTTCAGAAAAAGCCCACCATTCACCATCTGCTCTGGCACAAATTCTGAAAGCTAAGAAAGTTTCCAACATCACTGATGAAAAGAAAGCAGTCGAGATGAAGAAGTTTTTGTTTTGCTGTCAAAAAGAACAAGCAGCTAGGACAGCTCACATTTCAGCAAGAACAAACACAAAACATAAGTTTTGCACATTTCATTAAAATCATTACAGAGAATTAGAGCAAGGCAGAGTGCAAGAGTAGGGAATGTAACACAAAAAAAAAAGCTTTTTACAAATTTTGTATGAGAAGTAGGTGAGCAACTCCAAACAGTGGATCACTTCACACGAGAGGTAAGAACTGTAAGTTTTAAGGCAATCTGACCACACTCCAGAAAGACATTAATGGAAGCAAACACCACAGGAAAAATGGAGGAGCCATCATGTCAAGGAGAGCAATGGCATAAAAAAAGAAGCTTTCAAACGTGAGCATCCATCTGGAAATCAGAGGGCTGAAGTTTGAAGACAGCCTCTAACCAAGAGCTTCCTAGAACTCTTAATTCCTTTCAAATGTTTGATGAGCTCCTACAGGAATTATACCAATACTATGAGGACAGCCATGAGACCATGCAGGTGAATGAATTCCAATGCTATCCTCCATATTCCCATGATTTAGCCAATGAGTATGATGTACTTTCCCATTAAACACTTAGGGGAAACAATTACTTTCCCATTTCCTCCCTAGTTTTGTCTAGCATAAAAAGACAAACTAACCACAAAAAAACCTTGAGTAAAAGCAAAACGTGAAACTTGACAAGTGGCAGGAGATTAACTATTCTCCACAAAAATATGATCAGACATTAAGAGTTAGAACTGAGTGGTCCATCACTATGACAAAGTTTAGACAAAGCAGATGAACATATTTAACAGATTTATTTCTCCCCCATCTGAAACACAAAGCCAGGATGTCGCTGCAATTTATGAATGAGCTAAATACTGAGGGCACCTTTTTAATAGTCTGGAAAATAAGGCTCCAAAAATCCCTCACCAGTTCTTTCTTAGACAAAAGCTAAGTAACAGATGGAGTTTTAATATTTCTCATGACACCAGATGATGCTTTATGTGCAGTCATGCACTCTTAAACAGCTATTTTAAAAAATTCTGGTTTATGTTTAAAAAAGGTTTACTCGTAATTTAATATCTATTATATTTTCTTCCTAAATGGAAGAAACCAGCAAGGATGGTTTAACAACCTCAAAACCCTAGGCAGTATGCTCAATACATGAGGTAGGATTCCTAGGACAAAAAACCTTACTTATTTTATGATCTTAAAAAAAACATATAATTTTTAAAATTAATGTGCATCTCTTCACTTTTACAGATTTTACACTTATAAGCTTAAAACATTTTAACATTTCTGCTTTACTATAATCTTGCTTTTCTCTTTCCTCTTTCATTTTCCTCCCCACAGAGCAATTTAAACAGAACCTATTTATTAACCCATTTCAAATCCCTACCCCTTGCAGCAGGTATGATATCCCATACAAACAACACTTTGGTTCCTCATAAAGCAGCCCAAAATTCATGCAAAGTTCGAGAACAAATCTTCAGACATAACAGGTTATCTTTTTTCTTCATCCAGTCAATTTCTGAATTCATCTAGAAATTACACTAGTTACTGCTAAGTAGATTCTTTCATTAAATATTCCCTTCCATTTTCTTTTACAGTATCCTAAGTCACGAGGAGTTGGAAATTACAGATTTGGGAAAGGACTTTTATCAAACAAAAAACCTTGTGATGTTTTTCAGAAATTTCTACTTAAGATATTATTTTATGTTCAAATAAGAAGAGCAAACTAGAAGTAGTTCATGTGTTTAGGAGAGTGTTACGTGCTGTCTATTCACCACATTTACATAGGTATGCAGCTGGCAAAAACCTTAATGAGGGCACTACAGCAGTTTTCTAGCATCTGTCATACTTATCATCAGATCAAAAGAGCATTTATTTATTTGAGAGCATTCAACCCACTTGCACAAAAGCAGACAAACACTGGCCAAAGAAAGAAAAGGGAATCTGTCTGAGGGTCTCTCTTTCTCACCTGTGAATGCTTCAATTCCCACTGACAGCACTGTACAGCCATACAATACAAGTCCATCTCACCAGGCTAGAAAGCTTTAACAGTAATGCTGAGGTCTAACTCGTCCACCACCAAAAAAATTTATTTTGTTAAATGCAGAGCGGGAAACAGAGCGATACTCCAAAACCTGGGCTCATTACTTCAGTTTTCTGAGTGTAGTTTTATCACTTAAGTCCTTTCCAGACACACCTAAGGTCAGCAAAAATCTGGGTATGTTAAGTATAAGAGAAAAAGGCTGCACCTCAAGAAGCCTTCCCAGCACACCTTTTTACTGCAAACAAACAAACCCCTGGGGCACAGACCTCTAGAACACACAGATCAAACAAAACACATTTTGGCTTGTCATAGACAAGAATTTTCACTAATTGTTACTCAGTCTAAATGACCTTCCAGAGCCCAGGCCAGGAGGACAAGCTCTCTCTATCTCCAAACACAGACTGCATCTATGTTTACAATCATGTCTATAAAACATATTTAAGCCAGGACTTCCCACTCACCGTCACAGACTTCAGAGTCATCCCGTGGTAGGTGCCCATGGTGTCAATCTTGAAGCCTTCCGTTTCTGCAAAGAGAAAGAAGCTTCTGTAAATCCTGGTGAACACAGCAGTGTCTTGTCTAAATGGACAACACTGGAGACCTCTCTGGAATTCTTTTGTCAAAGAACACATCTTGCTGCTGGTGGTGGTTTAGGTTCTGTTTTCAGTAGAAAACCTGGGTAGTCAGTAGGAAATCTGCTTTCTTCAGCAGAGGTCAGTTTGAGTCTGCTGCTTTCTCTAACCATTTAACATGTCCTATATTTGAATTAGTACAGAAAGCTACTATGCCATTATTTGCTAATTATCTATTTGCTACCTGAGTAGCTTCTAAATAGTACTTTTCCTGCTGCATGGAATGATTGGAAGTACTTCAGAGAAAGGCCATAAACCTAAACCTTTGTGAGAATAGGTTACAACTTGCACGTGGTCTCAGAAATTCTCCTCACTGCAAGACTGAGAAGCCTCATTCATATTCCCAGAATACATTATAATGCAACCTATTCAACCTGTATTAATGGAAAAATACACCTAAGAAACCAATTTACATGTCAACTGGAAAAGTGTGGCCATTTTACTTGATAAATTCACTTCTGGAGTGCTGAAGAGTAACACTGTCATTATCATATGATACAGAGGACAGAATCTGCATAAATGCACAATACCAGACTAAAGGTTATAAAAAGGGGCATTCTTGGAGTGGATTTTTTTAATTAGTTTTAATTAGATTGAATTTATGCTAAGTGTCAGAAGCCTGCAACTGCCCAATGACAACCTGCTGTCAGAAGCCTCTTTGCTTTTGAAGACTCCTTCCCCGTCCCCCTGTTCTCAACTTTAAGATCAAAGTAAGCTCCTGAATAGGGCCACCAGGACTCTCTGGTGGCACTCTCTGGTGCCACAAGAAAACCCTTTTTCTTTTGTAAATTCCCTAGCCTCATGCATCTACCATCAATTGATCCCATCACCCAACCACCAAACAATTCCTACCTAAAATGGCACGATATTCACCACTCAAACCATGATAAACAAGCTTTTGTCTACATCTAAGCAATTCTGGGCTATTTCAACTAGACTTGGGTAAAGGTAACTGATACTGTGCAGAAACAGCTACTTGGAACTGGTATGTTTTTGTCATTTCTTACACCCCCTTCATTTTGTGCACCAGCCCAAAACCATGATAGACAAAGAAATAAGGCAGAACCAAAGCATGGCTCCTACCTGAATCTAAAAAAAGTCCAAGAAAAATATTGAATTTTCAAAACCATTAGAGCTTCTTGCTCTCATCATGAGTAAATTAACTTAAACTGAAACCCAGACAAGCTGGAAAGCAATTCACATGGATCTGGGAAACATCTGTGGCTGTTAATCCTTTCTTCCTTAGATGAGGAAGATCATCAGACACTCAGAGGAAAGGAGGCCAACAAGTTTCCCAGATTTAAGGACCCTCCAGTGCCTATAAAATGATACTCCAGAGTTTGGAACTAATCGTACTCCTCTCACCACAGAGACAGCTATCTACTTACTGAACAGTTTGGGCTTCCACCTTTTCCCCCTCATTCCCTCAATTATGCCAGACTTGCCACCCACTATCAAGTCAAGATGCCCCATGCCACTGACCATGTTTAGTTTTACAGTCACCTCAGTTCCAGCTGTTCTTCAGCTCCACTTCTCAAGGCCAGCCCTCCCCTTCTGCCAAATTAACATTTCTGAACTACAGAAATAATTCTGAGAAAGTAAAATTCAGGTACAGACACATGTGAATACAGTCCTTCCTACTAAAAAAAAATCAAAACAAACCAAAAAAAAAAAAAAACCCACACACAAAAAAACCAAAGAAAGCAGCCTAGCCTCCCTATATAAATTGATGCTGCCTCCCTATATAAACTGATAGGCATTCCCACCTTTCCCCTCAACCCCAAGCTATAACTGTGCCTTGAGCCTTAGCTCAGAGGTCACACCACTGAACTTGAGCTGAGGATGGTCAAGATGTGACTGCAGAAACGCTTCCATGGAGAACAGGTTGCTCTGTGACTATATAGGGCACTGCTGCAGGGCAGGGAGCATGTTAATATTTCAGGTGGTGCCTGGAGCCTTGTAGAAGGCTTAGTAAAACTCCCTAAGTTGAAAGGATGCTTTTGCTGACTTGGAGTGATGCAAATCAGAGGTGTCTAATCTAGGCTGACAGTTGTTTGTGAATTTCAGAACATCATCACCCCAGAAGAACCTTTATCCTTTCCAGACTGACCTATTATGGGTTCCTCATGCCTGTGACACAGAGCATTTCCAACTATTTTAGTTAGATATTATCTCCAAAGAATACAGACACCCCATGGCAAGACCAGCACAGCACCATCCTCTGTTGTGCCTGGCCTGCTGTGGCTTCTTTCCTCTCAGCACAAATCAGTTCTCTATGTTTGTTCCCTGCCTCCATCAGCATTGCAAAGGGAACAAAGGCCCACAGAGCCAGCAGCACGGTTAGAAAGTAAATCAAAGGGGAGAGACGCACCTGGCAGGGAACAAATCTCTGCTCAACTGCCACTGGTTTCATCTTTTGCAAAAGTCTTCCCGAGTCTCTCATAAAATCTGTCTTGGTTCATTTAATGATCCATGGGAGCCACAAACCACAGCTCTGGCACTCATCAGCTTCCTGCTCCCAGCCTTGTCCCGACCCTTCTTTCTAGCAGAAGTAAGTAACTTGGATGAAAAGCCACATGTTGCCTCCAGCAAACTCCAATTTCCTGCCTGATGAATGTTCCCAGCAGCTATATAGGGGTCCCAGTACTATTTAGAAGCTACTCAGGTAGCAAACAAAACAGTTCTGATAATTAGCAAATAATGGCATAGTAGCTTTGTGGACTAATTCAAATATCAGACATGTTAAATGGTCAGTGTAGGTACCCACAGACATTCCTGCAAACAGTTACTGCAGCCTCTGCCAGAGCTACTGCAGGGCCCATGCTCTGCTGTCTGCAGTAGGGTGGGACCAGTAGAAGAAACCACCTCCCAAACTGCCCAGCAGCTCTCCAGCTTCCTGTCTCCAGCTCTCCAGCAACTGGTGGAGTTCAGCATCTCCAGCTTCCAGAGGGGGATAGCAACCCCCCCCATGAAGCAGGAACAGCAGTGACACATTTGTCAGAACACAGCTTTATTGATTCAATCCTCTCTCACACACCATGTGGTATTGTACCTGTCAGCCAATCACTTCTCTTACAGAAATAAACACTGCCAGAAGCACGAGCCCTGCCCCTTGCATGTCTGGACCATTTTTTTAGGTCTCGGTAGTTTGTACACTTGGGCACATCCAGCAGCACCTCAGCTCCACTCACTGTGCACAGCCAGGGCAAAGCGGGAAACAAATGTTTCCAGGTCAGGGACTCCACAGTTCCAGGTTCATTCCCACTTCAAAAATTGCTGAGGGTGCCAGCCAGGTTAATGCTGTAAAAGATATTCAAGGACCAGGCTATTCTCCAAGTCCAGGGCCTGACCCTGATACAGCTGCTCAAAAGCACACCTGGGATGCAAGAGGAACCACGGGCCATAGTGAAGAGGAGCAGAAGAGAGTGATCCCAGGCCATGCCCCCAGCACTCATCAGCACAAACGCTGTGCCACGCCCTCCAAGAACACAAAAGCTTCTCCTCTCCCTCCCAAAGCAGCTCCAACCTGTGCTGCTGAGTCATGCACCAGCTGTGAGCTGAAATGGTAATACATGGCCAAGAAGCAGTTTATAATTCCAGCTTCAAAATCCCAGCTTCACTGGTGGCAATAGAAGCAGTTAAAATCATAAACCATCTACTAAGAAAAGGGTATTTAAGAAAAAAGAACCTCATAAATAAAGGTACCATGATGGCAACACTTTGGACCCTTGTTTTTAAGCTTTGAATTAGATGCAGAACAACTATTAAAAAACTTATTGAGGGTCTTGTAGACACTGGGAATTTTCAATATAATTACTACCAAGTTATGACACATATTTCCTTTAGGCATAGAGCAGTCCATATTAAATGCTTCAATCACAGGTCTAACACTAAGGACTAAAGAATGCAAGCAAAGCCCAACAATAATTTTGTCATGAAAAACTGTACTGCAACCTTTTGTTTGCCAAATAGAATCAATTTTAGAAATATATGCATTGTTAGAAACACCAACACCGACAGATGCCTTAAAACTACATCTTGAGAGACTAAACATAATAACTAGAACTGAATAAACAACTCCAATGCTTTAAAAATACAACCTATCACCACGATTTCTTTTTCTTCAGTCATTGCATGTATTATGGTCACAGTTTCTCAGTTCCACAACCCCAAGACTGGTAAAAGAACCATGAATATTTCCAGTGTAGTTTATCACAAGTTACCTTTCTAGCATCCCCATGCATCAGTCTGAGTGCCTTTTCTTAATTAAAATAATTAGACCTGGAAATGAAAATAGGCACCCTAATGCATCAGCTTTTTGGACTGATGATATTCTCCATCAGTATTGGGTTGCATGTTCCATTTCCTTGCATACAATATTAATGCTCAGGGTGCCTTGCATTTGCTTAAAGCCACTGCTCCACATCCATCTAGGTCACCCTGCACTTTGATTCTGCACCTTCTGCAGCTCCAGTCATCCAATCCAGCCACAAACTTCAGCTCTGATACATTACCAAAAGAATAAAAGCTTGAAAAAGACTCAAATTAACCTGAATTTCTGGAAGGAAGTCAAGGGAAACAAAAACAGAACAAAGCAGCATGTCTCAGACACTGAAGAGCTCACGTTAAAGCCTTGGTTTGAATTGTGGATGAATAAGACTGAATAACCACTTCTTTTTTCAGCTGTATACTCTTCAAGCCCCAGACAGCAACACTCTGCATACTGCCTGGAAATGATTCACTACTCCACTTCACAGCCCCAGTAATTTAATCCCTGACACCAAATGTCACTCTGCATGAGAGTTTGCTGAGCACTCCTTTACAGTACTCTATCCTAACAAGTAAGTTTCACACCTAAATTTCCAAGTTACACTAATTACTTTACAAATTCTCTGTACAGTTCACATATAACAGCTCGGTAATAATCTTACCAGTAATTAACACCAACATTTTACATTTCTCACAGCAATTTATGTGCATTGTAATTACAATTTATGTGTACTTTCCAGCACAGAAGTGAATGTGCAGTGCTGAAAGTTTTTAAATTAGCTGGTCACACCAAGCCAGAAAATACAGACAGATCACATTCTTTTTCTAAATGTGCATCTCTTGCACATACTCTCTGTTAGGGAAAAAAAAAAAAATCATATAAATCTTCAAGTGAATGCAATAAATGAATGTTTAACCGGTCAAACTAAGTCTGACCAGTAAAACTTCAGAACCTTCTATCTCCTGCTATCAATTCTACTCTCCCTGTGTAAAAGGATATCACACAATTTAAAACAAAACAACTTATAATGAGAAATGCCTTATAAAGAAACTTTCTTAACAAGGTATATGAGAGAGAAACAAAATGTTATGGTCCAGAGTCACCTCAAATATAATAACTTCACAGTCCTCTGTTCCCTGGGCTTAGCACTTAGGACTGACAAACTTCTGGAAAATGGCAGCTGTGTCTGAAAATCCAGTAAAGTTGTAAATAAAATATAAGATGACAATAGCAGGAAGTCAACAGTAAACTTTCCTGAAAGAAACACTTGAACACAGTCAGGAATATTCTTTCCACCATTACGGTGAAATCACACAGCAATACTCTCTGATTTACCCTAAGTAGGACTGAATATTGCTGGAGGTTTTGGGGGTTTCTTGTTTTGGGGGGAGTAGTAACAATTGGCTGCTACTATGTTGAAACTTTGAGAACAACAGGAACACTCCAGGGAAAAGCCTTAAAGACATAACCATGGAGCAGCACAGGGAAACTTGACTTTGCCATCCATACTGAGAGAAGTGGGTCACAAAAATGTTACATCTGCAAGACTGCCATTCCAGCACTATTGCACACTTGGAAATTACAGAACAAACAAGCATGTGAAAAAAAATCTTCTGAGGTAAAGCTACCCAAGAAAATAGGGGGAAAAGACAGTATAGCATCTAAAACATATATATCAATAATGTGTATTTGAATATCAAACATTAGGATGCACAGGAGAGGACACAAAATAAGCTTCTAAAGCATCAAATGGCATTTGAGCACAGGACTTTTAAATCCTGAACAAGATTTTAAAATTATGTTGCTCAAGAAGGTATGACAAACTGCAGTTGGGAAAAATTTCTCAAGTTGTAAAGATGCACATTAATAACATGTAAAAAAGCCACTCAAGCTAGTAATACAAAGGAAAGGAACAGAACTAGCAAGGTAAAAGCAGAGGAATTTTAGCACAGGATGGAGCTCTATGCTGTTGAAGAGACAATACCATCACTAATTGCCAGCATGGAAGAAACCAAAGCAACAGCACCCAAGGAAAGTGACTGCAAGCAGTTCACCTCCTCACCTCCAAACCATCTGAGCAGCTGGGCAGGATGGGTGCACTGCCAGGCAATGTGTGCTTCCACTTTCCATGTGGAAATACCCAGGATGTGAAATTCCTACTGCCAACAACATTCTAATGCATCACAGAACTTGAAGGATATCAAAGGAAAGGTTTCTCTGTCCTGCCGGACCAAAGCTGCGGGAACAAGACCCCTCTGGACAAAAGGTGCCCAAGCCTTGTCCCTGGGCTGCTGAGCAGTTCCACTGAATGCACCTGGAACTCACTGCTTGCTCTTCAAGAACAGCACAACCACCACCCCCTCACACTGACTGTTAAACCACTCTAGCAGCAAAGCATGCCCCATCTGGCACAAAAATTTTAAGTCAGTCTACCAGAGAGGCATCCTGATACACTACATCAGAAATAATGATCCACCACAAGGAGCAGAGAAATTTGGCTGCAACTCAACAGTTTACTTAATGCATGTTAAAATTCCTAAATTTACTCTTAGCTCTACAAGCTTCAAATTTCTTATGCTAAGGACAAGACAGCTAATGGAAAAACTCTCTATTAAAGCCCACAAATATTCAAAGAAAAACAGTTCACCTCTTTGCTGCCTAAACTTTAAATACTGTAGTATCATACAAAAGTGAATATAGACAATATGCCACAATCCTGCTGCAACTAGAAGAGGACTACTGTGAACCCTTCCTAGGATTTCAGTCCCTCTGAGGAAAGAGCAAACAGGTGAGACACAAAGAACAAAGCCTGGAGACATTGCTTTTTGGCTTTGTTTCACTCTTTAGCCAAGCCCACCACTGTGCCCATTGTTATTAGCACCACACCATCCTGCCTTCCACAGTTTGTAGCCAAGCACAGGCAGTCAGAGAGGGAAAGGTGTGCAAACCCTTCAGAATGGCAGAAATCTGCAGGATTCAGCTTTATTGTCGGTGTTATCCACCATTATTAAATAAATGTGGATATGGTGGCATAAAGACTGCAAGTTATTACCCTCTGAACTTAATTATCTTTCTTTTGCTTCAGAATTCTTTCCCAAAAGTCCCAATACTGCAACCTCTCCATAAACAAGTGGAATTCCAAATTCTTACTAGACTTATTGTAAAAAAACCCCAGAATTTATTGAAAAAGAAACCCCTTATTTTATTTTTATTCATGACTATTTCTGCTTGTAGTCTCACTTCTACACTGAATATTTGGGAGCCACATCTTCATTTTGAGCACAACTAAATTAAAAATCCCATAAGGGATGAGCTTGTGACACTTGTGACAGAGCTGCAAGTGATGTGCATCGTTCAGTTTTAAGCAAATGACATTATCAGTGCATTAATGCCTAATTGTGACAGGAAAACCACCTGTACTCAAAGTTCCAGATAGACTACAATTTAAAACTTCGTAGTTTACAATAGAATACCCTAGAAGTAAATGAGATCTTTGCTATTTTCTGAAGTTAATTTGAAGCCAAAAAAGATCTCAAGTATCTCTAGGTCCTCTCCTAAGAAATCCAGATGTTAATTACTAATTCTATGTAACTTCCATAAGTGATGTACCAATACCTTTCTTAAGTCAATCTCGCGTTTAAAAAACCTTCTTTCCAACACCTCATTTTTATTTCCAGTGCTGGCCTACACTCAGCTAACTTGGTATTCTTAACCTATGTATTTCTTTAAATATCCCTAGAAACCTGAAATACAAAATTAACTTTGTGTGACTACACCAAATATAAGTAATGAGAAAGTTAAGGCAGAAAAACACCCTCTAGAATGGAGTGTGACAGTGAGTAAGGCAGGTAGAGTATGACCTCATCACAAAAGAATCTTTCAGCTGGAACGATTGCTGCAGTCCAGTCAATCCCATTTCAGCACCCAGTGAAACCCCAACATCACATTCTCAGAATCACACAGGAGGAAGAGGCATTTCAGAAATGTAACAAAATTTGCATGACCTTCTGCAAGAAGCGCAAAACCATCCAAGCACAAGAAATACAAGATTGCAAAATAAAACCACAGCAAGACATGAAAGTGAAGTAACTGAACTTGTGCTAAAAACAAGATAAAAACAGCAACGGGGACAGGAGAAAAATTATGTTAGAAAGACAAATCATCACTCAAGTTCAATGTTCACCATCTTTTAAAACTGTTGAGAATTCGTCAATATTGTACATTGTTTCCATCTCCTCTCCAGAATGGTGCTTGTGTTTTGCACTGCTATTCCCAGTTTGTTTTTTAATTTAAATAGCTACAACTAGATAATATTTACTTGGAACTACTGGAGGCAACTTTTAGAGTAACTGTGGTCGTTTGAGGAGAGGGAATCTATTCCATGTTATGCACCTGACAGTTATCCTTGCACTAGTGATTTTTTTATTAATTGCATAGGACACTCCCTAAACAATTTTTTTCCCCAAGAAGTTCTGGTTTTAAGCTTTCAGTTTGCTTCCTAAGAGGTAGAAGTAATTTCTTCAAAATTATACTTTTGGATTTTATTACTTGGAAAGCTATCTTTAGGCATAGTTACAGCTCTTTTTTTTGTCTTTCCATAGGTTTGTGAAATAATAGCAGGGAAAATCCCCTAATATGAACTTGGTGACTGGTCAGTTTTGGTTCTCAATTATTTTTTTTTTAATTTTGAAAAAAACATTGCAATCAACTTACCCTCTTTGCCTTTAAATCTTTCCTGATCATATCTGTTGTAGGCAGCAGGAATAGGTTGCTTATTTCGTAAAGTGGGATCCTAAAACAGATTAAATAACATTTGTAAAACATACTAAAAGGGTATTTGATGGTTTTTGAATTTCATGAAGAGTTACTTAGAACTACTGAAGAGTATAAAACCAGTTCATTTTTGTAGGAGTTTCAATGCATTTGAAAACTTCTGATGTTTCCATTCAAAACCCACTTACAGAAACAGTTTAGTTCTGAATGCAAAGAGAATAACCTGAGGCAAAACTGAAATAACAAACAGTAACAAACTACATCATTAAAATCTCTACTGAGTTTTTGTTATACTTAAAGAATTAGTGAGGAAAAAAATCATTAACTGACAATTCATGATTAAGGCTTCAGCCACACCAAATTTCCCCTGGCAGCCTGATTAGGATAAAATTTTGCTAAATAAAATAAATAAAAACAAATTTTGAAGGGAAAAAAAAGGCATTCTGGGAAGAAAGTTTTTTAAAAGCCCCAAACTAGAGGCACACTCAATATCAATTCAATCCTTTTTGTGGATGGCTTAGTTATGTATTCACACTTATTCTGAGTGGGGCATTTGAATAATGCCATGCACAATTTAAGAAATTCAACACAAAGCAAATATTTACATGTTGGAATTCATCTCGCTATTTAAATTTAGTTCTTTGTTAAATGCAGTAGCAGCAAAAACAAAACACAGCACAATTAAACATCTTTTAGAGCAGACTACCACCATGTTCAAAGATATCTTAGGTTTAATAGAACACAGTAGTAAACACCACACTTCTAAACAAATCCTGTCTAATACCTGGATAGAAGTAAACAATACAGCTCTAAGTCTGTCCTGATTTATTACAGGCAAAAGAAAGCTGGTTCGAGCTGTTCCCACTCATGAGTCATGCTCCAGACTCTTAAACATTTGCTACCCTATCTGTCAGAAAAGCAGCAAAACATTTCATTTGAAATGGCAGCACTCTCATCGAATACACTTTTTGCAAATAGATGCAGCATGTGGCTAATGCTTGATAGATGCAGAAGCTGGCACTAGCAGATTAATCTCTCAGTAACAAGAGCATATTGAACTAATTAAACTAATATATTCAACTCTTTAAATACCAATAAACGCAACTTAAGTCAAAGAATAGCTGCGAAGTTATGCTTGAAAAATGTGCGTTTTTTGGAAGTAAACCAAAACAATTTGTGTATGTAATAGTGAGAAGACACTGTACTCTCACTTGTAGAGTGCCAGCCCTCGTGTTGAGCCAAACACTGCTCTTACCGTTGGTGCTGTGTTTGGTGCCGGTCTTTGCTCAGGTGCTCGGCCTTCTTCTCTGGCTTTAACTGATTGAAGAATTGCAAAAATATTCTTGGCAAAGTTCTGAAAAAGATACCAGGTACCTGTGAACCTTACTGACCATCTGCATTTCACATAACAACCATCCAGATGGAAGACACCACTTGGTTAACTTACATTTCACCAAAAACCAAAACTGGTGTACCAATTTTCTAAATAGCTGATTTCTGACCCCCTTTCTGAGACAGGAGCCAAACATTAACAGGGTTTTAAGGCATCATTGCTACCCCCCATTCTTTAAGGCCCACACCTGCTAAATCTAAACTGGCTTCATTACACCATAAGATAAACCAAACTCTTCTCAAAGTACTTGTAACCTGTGACGTACAGAGTTAATTGTACACAATGTCTCTTACTAATGTCAATTTTCAGTAATGGTTCATCAGTAAAAGAAACCTTTTTATCAATTAGGGAAACCAGCTTTTTTTTTTTTTTTAGTGGTTCAGAATAATATAAAGTATTCACAAAATGCTAACACTGTTCCAGAGTATTGTATATTAACACTGAAGTGGTGTTAACACCACTGGTATAATGAAACAAACACATGAATTACAAAACAGAGACTTCTGGGGTGAATTTTGTAGAAATCACTTAGAGAGTTGTACTGCAAAGCTTCCCTGCTCAGTTGATCTCAGTGAACATCTTGTCAATCCACTGCAAGCCACCACGGGCAGGAAAACCACCAGAAACCACTTATGAAGGCAAAGCCATCCCCTGAGCAAACCCAGTTCTTTTGACAAAGTCTGAAGGAACTCACACAAAATTGTATTTAAAGTTCTTTTCAGTCAGAAAAATCCCAGGGAAAAAGACTTTCAAGAGCTGCAAGCCATGCATGTATCAATTATAAAAGGATACTCAAGGTCTAAACTACAAGCTTTTACTGCAAATTCAGACTTCTCCCAGTCTGTGGCCTGGGCATCATATCAATCAAAATTCTTGTCATGGCTGTGCTTTATCACACGCTGCCTCTAGGAAACAAGGCTGCTCCATCTTCAGAAACTCACAAGGAGGAGCTAATTAACAAGAGGAGCAATGTCTTAAGGGTGACTGTCCATGCAGAAGCCAAATCTCCCAGTCACAAGGAAGTTAACAACCAACATTCACATCCAGATTTTACTCATAAAACCTACAGTTAATATAGTCTTAAAGGGAGTTGCAACTTCAAATGATGAACATTTCCAAGGCCTTTAAACACATGGGACTTTAATAGCTTTAAATTGCACAGCCTGGACCAAACTCAAGTGAAAAACCCCACAAGGTTGTTTCTCCCATCTGCTGAAAACAAGCCACTAATAAGCATGGAATCAGAAGTGTTCTTGCTGATGTCTTTTTCCCACAGCATGAAAACTCAAGTTCCCCAGGGCCACAACTAATGACTGTTTGGAAAGGGAGAAAACCAGCAGTGTTTTAACAAGCACTCCAACTAACATCATCTTCTTGCTGGTCACTGGCTTGGTCAGGGATATGGGATTATCTTACTGTGACAGAAAAATGATTGAGCAGCAAGTGCACTGCATGTACCTGCTGATTTGTAAAGCCCTGCAGAGTTGAAGACTGCTAAGTTTTCAATGTTCATCTCTTCAGAGATCAGAATATGAATATCCATTAGCTTCTGCCCTAGATTTAGTTCAACTTATTAACCAAGTGCAACACTTTTACTACCAAAAACTTCTGGTCTTAGGGACAGAGCAGAAGAAGGGAAGGAAAGAAGAGGGGAAAAAAACCCCAAACATCAAAATATTTGTTTCTCTGCACAGAGGCTCTATGCCTTGCCAACACAGAGACCAACACACACCAAAATCAAGTTACTATCACTGGTGGTGATTTAATGCCAGGATGTTAGTGGAGAAATCCCAGGGTCAGTCAGATCAGACTGCTCTGATGAGGAAAGCTTAATGAAGCCACAACATTAACTAAATTTCTTTTGTAATAAAAATACTTCCATTGCAATATATCACAGTTTATTCTAAAAAACTGCAGTCTTGAATTTCTGTAGCCCACCATAATCCTAATTCTCATTAACAAAGACTTCCAGTCATTACAGCAGCTTTATCATGCTAGCAAATATAAATAAATATTTTTCTAATAGTGATCATCAAGGATAAACATCGGTTTCAGCTTCATTGAAAACAATCCTAGAGGAAAAAATTGAAGAAAAGTATACTTCATCTCAATCATCTGACAAAAATAAAACCTTAAATCTAACATGTAAAACTAGAAGTATACACCCTTGTTACACAATATGGCTTACAAAAAGTGCTTCAAAACTTTCCTAGAGCTAAGTTGTAACCAATTTTTAATCAGATTTACACTGTGGTGTTTCACTGCAGAGAAAGAAGAGCCTAAGAAAAACCATATAAATTCAAAAAAACTCTTGAACTGACAGTAAGGATTTCCTGGACATGCATCCCAGGAAAATCAAGAGCTGCAGAATGCTGTAAACATTGTCTAGACTTAGAGTAGGGCTGGAGAAGGAAGAATTGAGCCACAACTACATTTCTTTACACATTTGCTTGATATGCTGAGATGTACTGCTAAATCCTTTACAGCCATTGGCAGACTGAAAGGCATGATGCTGTGCCAAAAAGGCAATATTCCTCTCACACATTCTCAGTAATTCCTATATATGGCATGACAAGAAAAATGAAAACAGCATTGAGATGGCCTCATAAAAGTACAGCAGAAATTAAAGCACTGCTCATAAGGAACATGAAGTGATAAACTGTATATTTAAAAGAAAATATTTTGCACATCTAAAATTAAAGCACATCTTTCAATCTCAAATTCAAATCAAAAAGTAAAAAATCATTTAAGGCATTACTCTCCCATGCCTTCAGAATATGTATCTTCAATTTACAAACTGTTCACCAAGTTAGAAGTTGATTTTCTCTTCTCCCTGCTCTTGTAATTGCCAGCTGCAGGGACTCATGATACCCCTCAAACAGCTCTCTGTTGGATCTAGACAAGCCTTGCTGGGGCACACAACAAGCACACTGCCACACAGGAGAGTGCAGATTAACCTCCTGAACAAACAGGTGTTTGTGATCCTGCTTTCAGGACAACGGTAGTTTAAGAAATTCACATTACACTGCTGGAACTTATATTGCTAAACAACTAAGAGCACGTGATGACTCTGGCAAGCTTCAGATTAGGGAGCCTATAAAAAAAGTTTGATAAAAATTCAACTTGTTACTAACCATTGGGGGAAAAGTAAAAACTAGACACTCCTTTCACAAAAAAGTTCATCTGGGCATTTCTTTGTGTTCCACTCAATAAGTTCTGTGTATTACTAAAGCTGAACTGAAAACATAGCTGTGAGTGTGTCTGCTCTCTGTGCAGCTGTGGACTATGCTCCCTGTACAGCTCACTGTATATTTGTGGACTATGTGTTCAGTAAAAAGGTGCAATTTTCACTTGTTCTATGTTATCTTCACTAAATTTTTATGGCAAGAATATTATATGAAAGACAACCGAAACGTTTAATTTGAAATTTTAATTCAGAAGTGTGAAATAGCAGCAACACTGTAACAGCCTGAAAATACAGTACAGCATAAAATCTCAACAATCCCAATCCCCTTGATACATAATCCTAGTTTATTTCTCCTATGAATGCAGCATATGGAAATACATAATTTTTTAATAGTTATGTCGGAGTAGTGCTTAAGGAATTACTTTATAGCCAACCTAAATATTGTTTCAGAAAACATAATGCTTTATTCTAGAGATTCTTTGGTCAAATTCAAGGCACGTAAAGACAAAACTATATTTATTATTGCTCAATGTAAATACAATTTTTTAAATCTGGCCCATCTTTCCTTTAAATGCTACATTCCAAATGCTTGCATTAGTGCCTGGCAGCAATAAAATAATTTGCCTCGTTTTACTAAGGGAGCCAGTCCTGCATAAACTGGAGTTCGGGCATTCAGGCTGTACTGTGACATTTGTGCACAGCCACTCCAAAGCCAGCCCCTCCTGCTCCACCTGAAGGACTGATGAGGACACCAGGTGCTCTTGGCCTGGCACACCTTCACTTTTTCAATTTGCTATTCAAGTCTCACTGCTGTGAACTCCAGGAACATGAGACAATCCTGCCACCTAGAGCCCACATATAAAGATGCTTTTACAATCAATTTCTCTTAAAATAAGCAACATTTTGCTCTCAGACCTCTTAGTTGTCCAAAGTGATTAAATACTATTAGTCTTGCTTCAAAATTGTTTTTCCAGCTAAATTAAATTATTGAAATTTAAATTACAACTGCAGTATTAACCTCCTCACAGGTGACTTCACTAGTAAGAATGATCAAGAGTCATCAGAACAAAAATATGAGAACTTAAAGTAACTGAAAACATGATTTCTCACATTTAATTCAAATACAGTAGTTATTGTGAAAAGGATCAAACCTATAAAGAAAATATATTAATTTTAAAAATAAAATATGCAAGTACTTATTGCAGTAGTAATATTTTGCAGGCAGTAACACAAAACTAAAAATCATGACCACCGCAAAGATAAGCTACATGTGTAGAAATAAACCAGTTCTGCTCTTTAATACTTGTGTACAAAAATACAGAAGACCACAAAACAACATTCTGGAATAATTCAGATGCTGTATTAGATAAATTTGCAATTGTGGGTTACATGCAAGGTAAATGCCACACAGCAGGAAAATGCCAATCCCTCTAGCTAGGTCAGCTATAAACTCCAATCACCCTACTCAGTTCTGGTCTTCTCTCACCATGCACACAAAAATACCCAGAAGCTGGGGGTGGCACAGTGGGGAAACACAAACCAAAATTATGAAATTTAATACATAAAACTCACAGTCAAGAGCTATAAAAGTCTATTATCTTCTGTATTAACATCTTGTGTCATGGGTAACAAGACAGGGGCATCAAGCAACCTTCCCAAAGAAAAGTACAGATAACTAGCACATTGCAACAGGGCTGCAATAACTGCAATAAAGATATAAAAGCTGAAAATTTATGAAGGCTTAAAAAACAAAGCTGTTAATTTAATCAAATTACTTGTTATGCAGTATAAGATTTCCATGTTTTCAAAACAAAACTTTAAAAAATGTGCTGGATAACCCAGTTTAAGTCTTTCACATAACAACAGAGGATATATAAGGATCAAGGCAGGAAATAGTTTATTGTATTCAGGCTTAGTTCATACCTTATTAGAAAGAAAAAAGAACTATTTTATACAAAAAAAAGTTGTCATTTACAATATTTTCTTAAGTTTTTTGTACCTATTAAGCAGACTGCAAGAGAATCAAATTCACCAGTCTGCAGCAGTGAAGCAACAGCAAGAAAAAAAAACAGACCATTGCTTCAACATGGCAACCTTGACCTTGTAAGTAATATCCAGTTAAAGGAACAAGGTTACACGTACAAAATGATACAATTTCATGATGTAAAGGTTATGAAACTACAGAGATTCAGCTCCACCTAACTCTGATCCCATGCCAAGCCTTAACAGTTTTTCCATTATAAACAGTTACCTGCAGAAAGAGCCCATATCCCATCATTCTTAGACCTGATACACACCTAACTCCATTAGAAATGTGTATACCTCAAATGCCAATTTCTCCTGTCCAACTTCCATGGCTCTACTTCAGTGCTTTTCCCTGGACTGTCTCCAGGCAGGCAGTAATGTTAGGGTGCCATACAGGTCCCTCATTGCCATACAATGCCTGGCAAAGTCTCCAAAAGACTTACACGAGGCTCGAGGAGGAGAAAATATTTACAGATGTGCTAAAAGCTGAGAAATGCTCCAAAGCAGCAGCTGGGGCAGCTGCTGACAGATGTGTCCATGTGTCTGCCTGGACAATGCACCTACATCAGGAGTGTGCAGCCACTGTTCAGCTTTGTAGTTGTAGAGATTTAGAAAGGTTATGTGCTATAACCTTTAAGACTTCCCATATCTTTGACAAGCTGGATTATGTTATTTCCTTGTACAGAGGGTTAGAGTTCACTTGAGAAAATAGAATTCTAATATACTTGCAACTGTGAGAAAAGATAACTGAAGAGTGCTGGCAAAAATCTCAAGGTTTAGCAATAAACTCTAGCATTTTCCCATGAACTGGGTGTGGCTGAGGTGGAGTTAATGCTGTCCTAGCTGCCCTGGTAGTGCTGCACTGTGCCTTGGTGGCCAGAAAGGTGCTGATAAGAGCAGTGTTTTGGCTGCTGCTGAGCAGTGCTGACCCAGCCCCAAGGCTCCCTCCTCACCAGTCAGTGGGGCTGGGCAGGATCTTGAGGGGACAGCCAGCCAGGACAGCTGACCACAGGGATATTCCCCATCACACAGCATCTGCTCAGCAGCAAAAGCTAAGAGAATGAAGGAGGAGGGCATTTCTTGTTACAATATTTGTCTTCTGGAGCAACTGCCCAATGTACCCAAGCCCCGCTCCCCAGGAAGTGCCTAGAGATTTCCTGCTGATGGGAAGCAGAGAACACATCTTTAGTCCTCCTTTGCTTCTCCACACATCCTCTGTTTTTAATTAACTGCCTTCATCTTGACCCACACATTTTTTTGCATCTTATTTTCTCCCAGCCATGCTGCTGAGGAGGGAAGCAGCTTGGTGGGCACCTGTCATCCATCCAACCAAGGTCAATCCACCACACTCCACAAAGAAAAGGATGAAAGATTTTGTTCTTTTTTTAAAGAACATCTGAAATGCTCAGAGCTGCTCATATCAGAACACTGGTTCATTTCAAAAAGTTCCAAATTCACATGGCCAGTATTAGTGCATTTCCAAAATTCCTGCTTTAAGATCCCACCCAGTTACCTTGCTGCTTATCTAAGAAATAGTCCTGAGCAATCTGGGAGATTAAAAATAAATAATGAAATATAAATCAAGTACACCAGCAGCCACAGACAAAAACACACTCTCCAAATACACCTTGAATGCTACTTTAATTTGTTCCCAAGGGAAAAATTCAAGTGCCAAATACATTTACAGTAGAGCTGAAATGAGGAGGTTTTTCCCTCAGAAAAGACTGCTGTTGCCTGCTACAGAAGATCATAAAAACAAAAGGATTTTTAGGAAAGAAAGCTAGAGGAAGGATGTGAAAGGAAAGAATCAAATTCAGTATAAACACAGGTTTCTTGCTAGGTGCTCAATGGTTTGTTTTACAAAACAGCCTCCCATTTATCTAAAAACATGCACACGACTGACACCTGTGCAGAGCACTGATGCAAAGCTTAACATTTCAAACACTTAGGATAGTAAATAGTCTATGTATGGATTCAAAACTCTTCCTGAAATTAAATTCCTTTAAACAATATATACTGTCAAAGAGTTCTAAAATTAAGTTACTACGAGAAGGAAAAAGATCTTTATACTAAACAGATACAATTTGGCTCTGAAAAGTGATCACATAAAAATGCCACATTATTCATAAAAATCTAGAAGACTGCAGTACGGACTTGGAGAAAGCCAACAAATATTTAAAACAGAGAGAGCAGGATGATTCATCTACTAGCAATTACATCAAACACTGACTTTCCAAAAGAGGTAGAACTGCACAATAATCATACAGAAAACTATGGAATAAGAACTCAACAAAAAGTTTTAAGCGAAACATAACAATAAGCAAGCAGATAAATGCAAATGTAGAAATCTTAAAACCAAAAGAGGACAGGTGAACTGAAATGTCTGGTTTTACAAACAACAGGAACCTCAGAGCAATCAGTAAAAAGACATCCAGGGATCAACGCAACAACATCTGATCAAAAGAGGGTAGCAGACAGGTCACACAGACAAGGGACCTGGGTGATGCATTACAGAAATCTTAAGGGTCAAATGAACTGGGAATGACACAGCTGCTGAAGCACCTTCCACAGCAGGAGCATCAATGCACTCAAATTACACATTGTCATAAACAAACAAAAAAAACCCAACTCACAGCCCAGAAAAAAATCTATCAGTGCAATTTCAGCAAGGGGAGATTTGTGACAATGAAGATGCTGGCAATAAAAGCAGCAGGTAAAAGGACAGAATGCAAGTATCATGAGAACTTTTTAAAATGTTCAAAAAGAACACTACATCACCAGAGACTTTAAAAACATCCTGGAACAGTTCTGTAAAGCAAACTTCAGAATTGGGAAGTGTGTCCAAAAGGAGAAACAGTAAATGCTTCAGAAATACAGTTAATATTTTTGACATCTATGAAGAATTTGGAGCAGCATATTGCTGGAGGAATCAATATTTTCCTCAAACATATCAAAACCAGAGGAAACCTGTCAGTAAGCTGAAAAGGTCGAGAGATTTTTTTTGTACTGTGGGCTACTTTTTTTACTGTGGCCTTTTGTGTACTTTTTGCATCTTAAGCTGTTTCTGCATCTTACTTTATCACAGAGAACACTGAGAAAACCTACACACACAGGAGTGTTTCTCTGTGGAAAAGAGCCTCAGAAGCCACCTTGTAATTTTTGCAAGTAAACAACAAAATTTACATTTAGGAGTGCTCACTGTTACCATTCATCCAGGAGCTCCAAAAGAATTCAGATATTACAAAGGCATGCACTGCTGAAGTCAATTTTGGATTTAAATACTCTAGGAGGGTTCAAGAGATTGTAGATAAACCCATACCAAGCAGATAGTGAAAATTTACAATAAAAAGAATTATCAGGCACATCAGCAATTCAAGTATCATACAGAAGAGTCAAAACAGCATTTGCAGAGCAGCATCATGCTTCCTTGATCAAAATTCTTAAAAGGAACAGGGAAGAAGGGAAGAAATTATTTGCCTGAGACAATGTATCTGAGTTTCTTCACAACTTTAAAGAAGGTCTTTACAAAGGTTCTTGAAAAAGAGAAAAGGAAAAAAACCAAAAAAAAAACCAAAAACCAAACAAAAACACACCAAAAAACCCTCCCAACCAAAGTACAAATGAAAAACCTGAGCTGTTCTGGGATAAATCACAGCCCTCAGTAACATGTGATGTTTCTCTATCTACTTACTTTCACTGCTACTTGTTGGGAAATATAAACATTAACACTCGGTGATTGCTGTCCAAGCTACCAAGAATGTTCCTGCAACCCTGCACAAACCGAAATAGAAGATTTGCTGTTATGCTCATACACTCATCAGGCTGCTCACAGTAACTGCATGCTAGAGTCCAAGAACAAACTTCACCTCTTGTTTCTTGTCTTTCTCCCTGGGTCATGTTTTGCTCAAAGCCACTACCTCATCTCACTGTTACTACAGGGATACTACAACAAAAACATTCATCTCTTCCCTACTACCTTGGCAATTTCACTTGGAAGAAAAGTAGAGATAGGAATGCCATGAAAGATTCACAAAAGGAAGAAGAGCTACACAGATTCCTTTGGTACAAATCTTCCCAATGACTAAAACATCAAGGTTTTTACCAATTTATCAGCTCTCAGCAGCGAGGCTGCTACAAATCTCTGAGACTCAGAGAAGCAATACTCGCTGTGTAGGTGGCACACAGGAATGTGCCACATACCCAGTAATTACCCCATAATTCATGAATTAAACTATTCTGCTACTAATGCCCTGAGACAATACTGGGAAGTTGAGAACTGTGTAAAATACTGTAAAACACTGTTAAAAATAAGACAAATGAAGTCTGAGAGTTCATTTATTTCTAAACATTATTTTCCTGTGACAATACTTAAAAGAAGTAGTGAAGGCAAAGGATGCAGCTTGACAATAACCTCAGGAAAACAAACCCTTGAAATCTTTTAGAAATTGACTTACTGCTTCCTTGAGAAATTTAGTGCCAAGTAGCTCTGCAATAAAGAAAGCCTCACTGTTCAAAGACAGCAAGCTGTCAGCTGTGCTTGCAGCCATGTTCAGAATAGCACATAACCAAGTGCAGCCCAAAAGGAGCATCAAGGGACAAAAACCTCTTCATGGTAACACCTTCTGGTTTTGTTCATTCCAGCATTTTTCCTCCTTACTCCTTCGGCGTTTTCCACAATGTAGAGAGCATTGGGCTTTTAATGTACCTGCATTGTTCTGTCTATCAATTACTCCCCACTCTGGTCTGCTTCCAATCCATTCCTGGAGCCCTCCCCACTGCAGGGCCCAGGCCAGCTTTGGTTAAGAGGAATTAGGTGATTACTTAGTATCTTTTAAATGGCAGAAGCAAGTAGCTGGAGATACAATTTAGATTTACTGCAACATGATAAAGACAAACTCTTCTGTCACTGTGCCAACAGCCCCGCAAGCCCACCTTTACATGAAACACTGAGCATAATCCCCCTGTCATCTCTGATTAACAAATTAGACACAGAAAATAAAAATGCAGTTTGTCATAGGGATCATAAAACCAAGCTTCATATCCAGAGCATTACCTTGCCTGTGCTTTGTAAGATTGTAGTTCTTGTCCTCCATACTCTCTCCCTGCTGACAATATCTCTGGTTACATCCACTTCAGCATCAACAAAACTTCTCTGTTTAAGAGCAGTTATGTCATCATCCAGATCAGTTTTGATAGTGGATCTTTTCTTTGCCATGATTTTGGCTTTGATAGCAGCAATTTTTTCCACTGACATAGCTTCAGACAAGGACCTAAAAGAGCAAAAGTAACAGCAGAGACTGAATTATTGCACCAACAATTGTTCTGAAAGAATTTGTGAATGAGTTACTTCATCCTGCCAAAGTTTAAGGCTGTGCTATAAACTACAAAACAGTCACTTTATATATACACTGAAATATTATATAGGCTTGGCATTGCTGTTTTGGGCATGTGAATCCAATTTGTGACAAAAGACTCACAGTACAAACACAAAGATCACCCAGAAATCCCAACTACACCAAACAAAAATAAAGAATCCAAATGTAAAGCATCAGGACCTCGTTTATAACAACATCCAAATTTCAATTCCCTGTTATCTTTAGTGAATTAAAATTTTGCCAACCAACCCCTGGCTGCTCTGAGGCATTCAAAGCATTACTCTAAACCTTGGCTGAGGGGCAATTATGTGGACTTGGTCGCTTGGAAGATGTGGTACCTTCTCAGACTGTGCAGGTCAGCAAACAACAGATGGTGGTAACCCTGCCCACATAAATCTGGGTTTGAGAGAACTCACTCGAGTCCAAGAATGCAACACCTATGTGTGTTTGGTTTTAATTGTAAACACAGCATTGGGCTGTCAGTGAGCCCTACTGTTTACAGGTGAGCTGAAGAAAAAACATCAAGACTGAATTGCAGAACGCTAACTGTCCATACCAAATTTACTGTTACATGGGGCTGTTTTTCCTTTGAGAATACATGAAAAAATTAATGCAAGTACTGGCTGTGATGCATTCTCCTTTGTAACTATGTTATGGGGAAGAGAACTTCTTTGTGTTGCTACTTGGTGCATAGCAGGGTCAAGCACGGAGTTGAATCTCACTACCTGTAAATATTCCTACTTTTTTAAAAGGGGTAGCTGTTCACATTCAGCATTAAAAGAACTGGAAACTAGAGAATATAAACCAATTCAAAAAACACATGGTAAGCCTCACTGCAGCATTGCAAAGTTGTAATGCTACACACAAGGTAGGATCCAAATAATTAGCTTACACAAAATCACATGTACCTTTAAATTTTTTATTCCTATGCTTTCTAACTATGTCACAATCAGATTTTTTTTCTATAGTTTCCTTTTAAGTATACCTATATAAGAGATAGGAAGAAATCATTCAAAATACATATTTTTCACGTGGTTAGCTATAGTTATGGATTTCATAAATGCCTCAAATCTGCACTCTCCTAAGTGTTTCAAGGTCTGACTCCTCAAACATTACTGAGACTATCAAAGAGGAAAATTTCCACTGAGAGCTGCTGGACGTAAAACTGGCTGCTTTGAATAGCACGAGAATTGTTCTCCATCCTGTAATTAAGCATTAGGCACAAGGAGAAGTAATCCCACCTGATCTGCTCTGTTTGCACGATGCCCTCTTTGTGTCCTTCCAGCCGAGCTGCCAAGCGCTCCTTGTCGAGGCGCACACACTCTTCATCCTGGAAGAAACAGTCATCTTGAAGTTCTTGTGCACTCTCTTTTCAAATATACATACAGCTAGAATTAAAGCTATTCAGGAGTATTTTCTTCACAGTTGCATGGACCATCTTTATTTCCACTGCTTTTTCATCTGAGCACTATCATTAAATGCAGAGCTATTGGAAGTTTCCTCAAGAACCACAATTCTTCAAGTCTAACTTTTAATCCCTTCCGGTTCCCATTCCCATGAAGTCCTAATTCCTTCCAGTTCCCATTCCCATGTTACCTGTACACCAAGGGACAGGTAACTCAATGGGATTCCTACAAAAACCAGATGAACACCGTAATTTACCTCCACCAACAATTTGTATTCATGACAGGCACTGTCATTACCTCTATTCTTGGTTTCTTTGCTTCTGCTAATATTTCATCTGCTGCTCTTTTAACTACAAGAAAAAGAGGACATTAAAAATGCAAGATTGTAGTAGATTTTCACAAAATAAACTTCAAAGTTATTTTTTAGTTAAACTTTACCTTGAGTGGATCGTTGAAGACCAATTTCAAGTGGAGCACTTCTGTCTATGCTTGATGAGGTTGCTGCATTCAAACAGAACATTCAGTTGAAAAAGAAAATATTTGTAATAATATTTGGGTATAAAAGAAAGAAGGACAACAGATGAAGTGCAGCAATGGAAACTCTACGTATTAGGTAGCAAAGGTGGTCAAACACTAGTGGAACTAGTCAGAACCTGACTGAATGTAAAGTTAAATCATGTTGCTCAGGGTTATTTGGCCCTTCTTTGAAAAGTGGATTGAACCAGGTGACCTCTTCTGGTCCAGTCCAATATAAATTAATCCATGATTCTACGATCTCTATATACCATTCATAAAAGAAAATAGCGTCACAATGAGAATTAGAATCTAGAATCAAGATCTACTGATTTGTCTAAGTTTTGTTTTTTTTTTTTTTTAAAGACCTGCTGATCCCTACAAAAAATATATATGAGATTTTACTCATCATATTACAGAAATAATCTCATACTCCAGGATACCTAAAATTTAAAGGCCACCTACGAAAGAGAGCATCTTACAAAGATGTTATTGCTGGTTTTCCCAGAGAAACCTCAAAAATTAAGATGATGAAATGTTAGGCAAATCTGCCAGATTGACAAAGCAGTGATTTCATATATGTTATTAAACTGAAGATTACATCCCACACATTTCTTGCATTCAAGATCAATGCACTACTGAAAGCTTCCCATAGTCTAGAGAAGGAAAAAACATACATGCTAAGCATTCTAACACATAATTATTAACCAGAGTAGGTTAATAGCAATAATAATGTTCACCTCTAAACATGCATGTAGGAATGCAGCTCCTATCCAAGCAAAACAGTTAATTTAAGAACACAATTAAAAATGCAAGAAATAATAACTTTGAGAAGTTTCAGCACCTTCAGTTAAGATGCAAACTGCCTACTGTCACCCAACCTTCCCCTCCTAGCTCTCACTTGTGCCATGAATATGAAGCAGTAAAGAGCACTGTGTGTCCAAGTCAAAAGAACACATCACTCACATGTTTCCCCATTTAGGTATGCAAGCAAGTCTTTCCTATCAGGTCTTCTTACCACAGGAATGTTTTCAGTCTGAAAAGACAGCAGATGTGACATTAAACTGTTCTTCCCTCACAGAGACTCACTGAAGATTTTTTACTGAAAACTACTCATTCACACCAAGACATGACCACGTGTCCTGCCATCCCAGGAAGTTTAACTATCAAGCTTAAAGTGCAACCACATCCTAGAGGATGCTCAGCTACACAAAATTAAACATACACCTTGCCACGAAACTAAAAGAGAGGGCAGCCTTTTTTCTCCTTCCCTTCAAACTTGCAAATAAGATCAAGAACCAGCTTTTCACACACACACAAACACTTCCCTGCCAGGAGTCTGTGTTGATACATACAAGTCAAGTATCTCAATTGTGTTGTTCCAGCACAGCACTGCTGTCTCAGGTGAAGCACGAGGAAAGACGAAGAGGGGCCTCATAGAAAACAGTCAAACGGAAATTAAAAGGACTTGAAAAAAATTCCTTTATCTTGATTTGTAGGGCTTAACCAGTAAATTTTTTAATTGGATTGCTTACTTCCAACTCCACTCCAAAGCTGTTCTGCTTTTCTCCATTCTGTAGACCCCTGCCATCTAAGGCACTAAAGGATCATCTAGATTGGGATCACTCCGCACAACAGATGGACAAAAGCACTCCTGAAATAGTTTAGTGCTGGAAACGACTATGTCCATAGACTATCATGATAAATGCTGCCTTTACTGTTAATAATTGGTAACAATCTCTTGCTGTAAACATAATTTGGTGGTTTGAGGGGATAATCTGTTAGGAGGTGAATTGTTAGGAAAAATACACCACCCTGACAGGGCTTGTCCTGTGATCCTTCTGCAGAGGTGATTGTTTTTAAGCACTCACACACACTCTGCTGCATCTCATTCTCACTTTCCCCAGCCAAATTCATACATACAAGTGCATTTATCATTCCCTGAAAATAACTACACACATATTCATCATCACAAGACAAAAATCACATTTTGTATGATCTACTTACTGCAGCACGACGGACATACACAGGATGGGAAAGGTGCACATTGTTGAGCAGGAACAAGATAGAATCCAAAGTGTAGTATTCCCTGGGCTGGCCCTCTTTCCCTGTCCTGTAACACAAGAAAAGGTTGTAGCATTTAATTTCTCCATCTCTGTCTCCAGCACACCCTCTTTTAGAAAAGGTCTCTTTTCTTTCCAGATAACAGTTTAAAAAGCAAGCAGTTAACATTATCATCAGGCTACTGCCAAACTAGTGAGCTCTCAATTGTGTTAAAAAGTACAGGTGAAGGAGATAAATTCTTGCAGCTTCTTTAATGAATGAATTATTTTAAAAAGCCTTCCCAAAATAAGAGTTGGATATGTTGTAAAATAAACAAGCAAGACCTGGGAAATGGTAAGCACACATTTCCTCTCATTTACACTATTTATTCTGATTACCAAAGGAACTGTCTGTCACATGCGAGACAGCCAGACAAACAGAACTGAGCTGCAAACGAAATAAAGCATTACATCACCTTCAGGTACAACAGGCCAGAATGTTCAGCACTGGAGAAAGCACAGTGAGAACTCAGGACATATAAATTCCACAAAGTCTAGGGAGCAAAGGGCTCAAAATGGTGCCAAGAGATTAAAATAAGGAGTGACTACAAACTAATTGCACAAAAAAAACCCCAGCAAAATGCTGAAGGATACAAAAATCACAGTGAGCTCCCATACTGAAGTCAGACCACATCAGAGCCACACAGCAGCATCAAGCTCAATCTCAGCTGTCAAACAGCTTGTTTGGAAGATACAGCTCTTAAGTCTAAAAGGGAACTTGTTCTGTGCAACTATTCACAAAAAAAACCCCAAACAAACCACACCAAACAAGGCCAAATAAATCCCTGGCTCAGCTTGGCTCCATGTACACAGAACAGAATTCCCCCCTCTCAGCCATTAAGCTGTTACTACAAGATTTTGTAGGGGAAGCAATGCCTGTCCATGTTTCAGAAACCCCTGTTCCCTTAACACTCGCAGTGCTCTGAGAAACAGCCCTGGCAGTCAGGAAAGCAGCAAGGGTTGCAATTCCACTGCCCACCCCCACTTTGGGACGTGTCAAACCCCAGCTCCAGGCAGGATAGGGCTCCTCCACATTGCCCACTCCCTGTCCCTGACCAGCTGGCTCACCTTAAAGCCTGAGGAAGAGAAGCCACCACAAAACCAGCCCGAAGCTATAAATTTAAGACTGGTAGAGAATTTTCAACAAACATAAGATTTCAGGAAGAAACCCTTTCATTAAAAGAGTTTTCCCTCTAACTACAGTGGCTTTACTCATGGCTCATCATCAGCATCAAAACACACACCACAGAAGTGCCAGCCTCACTGGGGGAAGGGAGAGGAAATAAATGCTCAGTCACAACTTTATGGAGCCTGGAAGAGCCAGGCAAAAATCTACTAAACCAACAGAAGTGTAAGTCTGTTTTCTCAGTACTGTGGATTTAATGCACTTACTGCTTTGCTTGTCATAACTTTTCTGAAATTAGCTGAGAGTGCCCAGTAACCTGTTCAGAACTTATTGTGAGCATAAAGTTCAAAACCTCACCTTCACGATGATGCCTGAGAAAACCAACATAAGAATAACATGCAGAAAAAAGGGATTCAGGATACCAAAACTGTAGAATAAAGGGTGTCTCTCACCACTGTCCCTTCCTTCCAAAAACTTGGTCTGCACGAGCTGGAGGGTGCCTGTACTTTTTGTTGCTGCAGAGGAAAGGGGGTAGACACACAGGATTTTTCTTTCAACTGCTAAGAAGCCAAAACTTGACTTCACAACTACAGGTAGCCACCAGAACTGGATTCCTCAGCAAGGAACTGTTTGAACAAGCAGCAAAGCAGTAAGGATCTTTGATAAGGTGGTATCCAAAAGCAGTAAGGATCTTTGATACGGTGGTATCTAAAAGCAGTAAGGATCTTTGATAAGGTGGTATCTAAACACACTGGAAGCACTAGCAGAAACAAAAGCTTCCTCTACACAGGCTTGGCTCTGAAGCAAAGCCATGATGTCACATGATACAGCTGTCACTTCATTTTAAAACAAACACTTGAGATTGTCTTAGTTCAGAATCACTCATTATTTCTTTGAAGTGTGCCATATGCACTGAGCACGATGGAAAAGTCCAGCTGGTCATCTACTCAAGCTTTACAACATTTAGCAAGAAATGACAACATGTCAAAACAAACAAATACTGAATCGTTATCTATGAATTTAAACAATACAGTGCTCCAAAGGCACGGGCATTGCCAAAGCTCAGCAGGGCACAGCTGGTACTTCATCACTTCAACCACACACACAAGGATTCCCCGTGCTCACTATGGCTCTAAGAGGATGTTTTATTAGGAGCACAAGATATTGCATTAATAGGAAATCATCAGATGGACCAGCAGTTGCACACAAGGAGAAAACCTAAGCCTAAACTGACATTCCAACATCTGTGTGTGCTCCTGCTAAATAATCAGAGAACTAAAAACAGGCAGATCTGAGGGTAGCTTGCCTCATTGAATTTACAAACATCCAAAGTAGAAATAGAAATTAATTCTGTTATTTCCCATATTCAGTTATGGCACCAATTACTTAAGAAAAAAATTAAAATCTTAGGAGGCAGAACTGAACAATCCCAGTGACAATCATTAAAGCAAAAATACAAGGAACAGTTGCATCTCTTACAAAATAAAAGCTTAAAAACGGAGAAAATGTTTATATAATAGAAGAGAGTAAGTTTCACCTGCTCATCTTTAACACCAGAAACTTACTTCTTTCTCACCTATTCACCTTCCACCTGTGGGCACCAGTAATTTATTCATTTTTAACAGCCTTATTTCCTCTTTCCTGTTTCAAAGCCTGAAGTTTTACAGAGGTACTAAGGACCGTGTCTCATCCACAAAACCAAGCAGAAATCTTTAACAACACAAGACAAAGCACGCTGAGTATCACAGAACTGACAATACCCAGGGCCAGCTGCTCACTGTTTGAAAACTCAGCTGCATAACCAAGCCCCTTGACTAGGCAAACGAAGCAATAAATTTCTCTGGTAGATTGATTCCTTCCTTTGGTTTTGAAACAGATTCATTAATCACTCTTCAAGGTCCATAGGTCAAAACACACAAACCACTTCACCTCAGCCCACCTAGCCTTTTTCGTGTGCCAGCAGGAGCATCCCTGTAATTATTATCTGGAAACTAAACTGGATTAAAGTTGCTTTCCCCCCCACACTTTTTTTTTTCCTCAGGTTACCTTTATCTTGGCTTGATTCCTCAGCCCAATTCCCTGTTTGGGTCACACTGTGCTAGAGAGAGAGAAGGCAATGCAGGGCAGCACTGCTGACTTCTGCCAGCTAAGCTGCTCCAGGAGCCACAGCTAAATGTCTCCTGGGACTACTTCTAATTCTAGCAGGGACAAATGCCACTGCTGCTCTTCAGCCTGGCATTACTCTCTTCAGGCTGGAGATGCAATTACAGCAACTGGGACTGGTGCTGGGGACACCTAAAACAGAACTCAAGGTTTGCTCTGTGAAAGATTAAGCCACCAACACCTGCTCAGTGCGAGCGTAATTTGGATCCTGTCAAGTGACCCGAATATAAAAGGGTTTGAATCTTGAAAGTTTTTGAGAATGTCCCTCCTGAGTGTAGCAATTACCTAAATTAGCAGCTCTTGAAGTGTGGTGCTCAAGCTACTGAGCATGGCTTGCAGAACTGGTCTCATTTTCACAGTGGCTTCAGTTCAAAGCTGAGACATGCAAAACGCCACAGTGGTTGACAAGAAATGCTGTGAACTGAGAGCAGCCTGATCCTATCAAAAGCTCAGAAGCCACTGGTCTAAACCAAGATTCAAAGAACAAAACCCCTCAAATTCCACCACACACCAGGAGGTGAGCACTCCCAGCTCTGGCAGGAGCTGCTGCTGTGCCCAGAGAACCCTCTGCTCACCCACACATCCTTCTTGACCAGGAAGATAAAGCTGCCTGGCTGAACACAGCAAAGTTTGCTCTCCAGCTGCTTGTAGGGTTTTGGTAACAATTTCTGGGTCTAACCCAAGCTCTCCTGAGCAATAGGATAGGGCTGCAATATCAGTTTCTTGCAATGAAACTTGTTTGTCTCCTTAACCACTACTTGTTACTACTTGGGAAAGGCAACTTGTAGCAAGGAAATCACCACATCTGTCTACACACAGCCCAGCAAAAATACAGCCAAGACTTCGAACTGCTCATCCAAATATTTTTCTTCCTCTTCAGTCTACGTACCAGTATCCCCCACTCAGCCAGGAAGCACAAATAACTCCCAAATTAGTATCTGAAAGCTTGAAACAGGTAATGAAAAAGCAAATTTCTAGTAATGTATAAGGTGCAAAGTAAAATCAGCTATGAAAAGTCCACCTACAATTGAAGATAAGCAAGTAGGCTTAATTTCTTCATCTCTCTCAATCTAAGGCTAGTAATAGTCATATCATAATTATGAGGGAATAATAATTCCTCTGAGGATAATTTTTTTTTTAACTACAAGTTCAACGTTTTGTGAGAAATCTGCAGGTACTTCTGCTTTTCCAAAGGTTCACAGGATAACATGTCCTTTTTGATCAATACCTGAGCTTTAAAAAGAAACATTTTTCCCTCTCAAGTTTGAAAAAGATTCATTGGAACCCTTCTAGTGAGGACACTTAAAAGCAACAGCTGCTAAATTCTGAGGAAAGGCAAACAAAAAACTCCTTTGCAATGTAAGCAACCCATGCTATGCTAGGAAATTCAACAGGTAAAACCCCTCATTTTCTAGAGGCTTTCTAAAGCCAGCCATTTTATCTACTACAATCATTTAAGCCACATAAATACTCTCTCCACTCTCTCCACTTGTTTATTCCGATAAGAGCAACTAGGAAACAGCCTGTCCAGGAAGAGGCCTCGGGTAGGGGCAGAGCACCTGCACAGCCCATCAGAGGGAGCGCGGCTCGCTGCCTTCGTGCTGCTGCATCAAAGCTCCAGGAGACGAGGAGCAGCCTGGACAACCCAGGACAGCAGAACCACAGCCTACGCTGAGTGGCAAGGGACCGTGGGGATCAGCGACTGCAACTCCCGGCTCCGCGGAAAACGCCCCAAGAATCCCACCGTGTGCCTGAGAGCGTCGTCCGAGCAACACAACGCGTCTTTTTCACCGAACACCCGGAAAAACTCGGGAGCAGCTGCCTGCTGCCATCTCATCGCATGAGTCTGCAGGACGCGGCCCCGCGGGCGGCACGGGCAGGAGAGCCGAGGAACGGCCCGGCCCCGGCTCCGCGGCTCTCCCGGCCCAGGGCAGCAGCCGGGAACGTTCCCGAAGCGAGCGGCGAGCGCTCCCTGCCCGGCCGGGCTGCCAGGGGACGGGGATCGCCCGCGGGACAGCCGGACAGGGCGCCGTGGCCCCGAGGCCGTGCGGGGGGCGGCACCGGCCCGCCCGGCCCCGTCCGCCTCGCCAGCCGCGGAGCGCCGGGGGCGCCAGGGACGGCGGCAGCCCCGTCCGCGCTGCCCGGGAGCAACTTCGGGGCAACTTCTCCCCCCGCCCGCCCCGTGCCCCGGCCGCGTCGCTCACCCCCAGATGACATAGTTGGTCTTGACGTTCTTGGGCCAGGAGAACTCTCCGAAGATCACCTCGTCGCCCTTGACCACGATCTCCTTCTTCTGCGTGTTGTACTGCCGCAGCACGCTCAGCACGTCCGCCATCTTCGCCCGGCCGCCACCGCTCCGGCCGCCGCCGCCCGCCGCAGGACCCCGCCGGCGCGCCCCGGGCTGCCCGCCGCGAATGCCTGAACCGACGCCGCCGCGCCGCCTACTAGGGGCGACGCCGGACGCGTTGCCATGGGAGCGACGTGGGCCCGCCCCC
This sequence comes from Motacilla alba alba, assembly GCF_015832195.1. Classification (NCBI taxonomy): domain Eukaryota; kingdom Metazoa; phylum Chordata; class Aves; order Passeriformes; family Motacillidae; genus Motacilla; species Motacilla alba. Next base: position 23,196,691 of record NC_052023.1, read on the forward strand.
GTCCGGGGGGCGGGGCTGGTGGGGCGGAGGCCACGCCCCCTCGTCCCTCACGGCGGCCGCGCCCCCGCTGCCGCCCTCACGGCGGCCCAGGCGGGGCGAAGGGGTGGTTGCGGCTTTCTCCGTCCTGAGCGCACAGAGCTCTCTTATGTTTTATGTGAAAATAAAGCTTTACACGCAACCACTGCCTGAGTTTATAGGCGTGCTTCTCTTCTCTGGAGCTTTGATGCTCCCGGGTGCCCTCCGAGTCACGGCGCGGGGCTGCGCCGCGCTCCCCGGGCGTGCTGGGATAGTTTAGGCAGAGGAACCAGGAATTTTGGTGGTGCTGAAGGGATTTTAGAGGGCACTGGAAGGGCTGGGTGGTGCTAACGAGGTTCTAGGAGTGCTGGCATGGATTTGGGGGTGCTAATGGGGTTTTTCAGGGTGCTGGGAAGGATCAGTAGATGCTAAAGCACAACTACAAAGGGTTTCAGGCGTGTTGAGGTTTGAAGGGGGTTTGGGATGCTAGGACAGCATGTGGTACACTGGGAAGAGTTTTAGTGGGGCTAAAGAGGTTTTAGAGGGTGCTCAAAGGGATTTGGGGTGCCAGTGGAGCTTTAGGGCATGCTGGGAGGGGTCTGAGAGGGCTAAAATGGATTTGGGGAGGCTGAGGAGGTTTGAGGGGTGTTGAGGGGGCTGGGATGGTTTATGGTGTACTTGGAGGGGTTTTAGTGACACTGAAGAGGTTTTAAAAAGGGCCCTGGGAGGGGTTTGGGGGCGTTAAGGAGGTTTTATGTCATTACTCCCAGCCATGTGCCCGGCAGCACATGGCTGGTAAGGGCTGGGACTGCAGGGTCACAGGAATAGCTCAAGAAAACGGTGTAACAGGAGCAGAGGGAGCAGCAGGAAGCAGTATCAGTGAAATTTATGCTGGACATTAGGAAAAGGTTCCTCACCTAGACGGTGGTCAGGCTCCCCCAGGGCAGGTAATGATCCCGGTCCCGCCAGAGCTCCACAAGCTTTTGGGTAATGTTTTCAGACACATGGTGGGATTATTGGGGTGTCCTGTGCAGGGACAGGAGTGCAGCTCGATGATCCTTGTGGGTTCCTGCCAACCCAGGGTATTCTGTGACTCTGATTCTCTCAGACACTGTGCTTGCATCTCACTCTACAGGCTGGAGAGAAAATCTCCTGCTTCCTGGATATAAAGCTGGGTAAAAAAAGATTTAAAACTCTCTGCTTTATCAATCACAAAAATTCTGGTACAAATAAGCCATCAAAAGACCATAGCAAAAAAAAAATGTCATTAGGAACATGTTGCCTGTAAATGTGAAGAAGGACAAACAGTAATGCCATGGAGCACATCTCACATTACCCTGCAGAATTTGGGATCCCAGAGCTCAGTTTGCTCTGTTTGTTCAGCTGAGAAACTGCACAGCTGCAGCTGGCACTGCTCTCTCCGTGTTCCAGGTTAATTTCTTCTGCTCAAACACACAAAAACTGGGAGCATAGCATTCCCAGCAGAACCAAACAAACTGGTACCCCCTGGGGAATACCGATTGCAGGATTTGAGACCCCAAAACGAGCTCTCATCATGACTTATTCTAACCTTTGATGCTCAGAATTTTCTTAACACTCTCCAACACTGGCAGAAAACATGACACCATCTTAAATTTGCAAAAGGCAGAATTGGGTCATTTTCCTTCTTTTAAGTAACATGTGCTGAGAGTGAGAAAACAGACTAAAAGGCAACAGCCCATAGCAAAATGTTCAATATGTTAGTGACATCCCCATCTGTGTCAGAACAACAACATGCAGAGCACCACAAGTGTATGTAAAACATTTCAGATGTGGTATTGAAATAGTCTAGCACACAAATATGTACTACAACACCCATTAACATGGTGAATTATACCAATCACTGCCAATATTTATTTGTCAGTGGGTATAGAGTAATATTTATGTGTTTAGAAGACAGAGGCATAATGAATAAACAATATCATTTCCTGAACTGCATTTGGAATTATGACTGGAGCTACAGCTCATGAAAATTGGAGCAGGACTTGAAATGCTTCCAACAGGCCAAGTCCAATTTCCGTGCCTCATCCAAAAGCCCCAGCGTATCCCCTAAACCAGTGCTACCTCTTCAGAAACACATCCTGTACATCTGCTGCACGACAATACCTCTTTTCAGTGAGACACACAGTCCCTGTGACCCAATGACACCAAAAAGCCCCTCATTTCAATTCTGCTCCATTCCGCTGCTCAGGGAGCAGGGAATGGTGCTCACAGTCAGCTGCACACACGGCTGCAAAGAGATTTATTTTCACGTTTCCAGAAAACATTGCAGTTCTGGTTTCCTTTTTCACTCGAGGCTGCCTTCACTGGGAAGAACAGCGAAGAAAAAAGAAAAGAAAGAAAAGAAAAAGAAATCTGAGCAAGGAGTGTGTGCACTGGCAGTAGTTCAGCAGGGACAAGCTGCCTGCAGCCTTGGGAGCAGGATCCCTGCAGGAGCTCGGTGTGCTGCTCTGGGAGGAGGGAACAAAGCAGGGAGCAGCGGGGAGCAAGTTGGTATCGCCCTGCTGAAATCAATGCAGATGTGGAACAAAGGATGGAGCAGCACAGAGGTGCTGTGGTCATGCTCTGGCAGGAACAATGCAGGTAACAGGAGCTGGGGCAAAGGAATGACCCAGCTTTGTGTCAGTACCCCCGTCTATGCTCATGACTAAAATCAAACTCCACTTAAACAGGAAATTATGTCAGCCACAACTTCACCTTCTCCTGTCACTCACTGGAAACAATATAAATACAGCTGTAGTGGCGAGGGAGGTCAGAGGAGAACCCATCTCTGGTTCCTGGCACTGTCAGAGGGCTCTACCCATCTCCTCCCCACAGGGACACCTACTGGGTAAGACTCCAGCGCTCGGCTATAGCGGGTGCTGCCTCGGGGAATTCAGAACGCCAGCCTGTGTTTGTGATCGCACTCTTACTGCTACACTGGCACCTCCCGCCTGGCTGTGCTTGTGGCTGCCGTGTGGCTCATGTTTCATGGGCTCACACACGCCTCTGCACGCAGGGTACTCACCACCAGCACAGAGCCACAGGCTGGGCTGGGTTGGAAGGAGCTCCAGGGGTCATCTCTTTCCAGTGCCACACCAGCTCTGCACGTCTGCTGCCAAATCGGCCACGGCTCAAAAGCTAAACCCAGCTGTCCCCTCCGATATCTGAGGAGCAGCTGGAGTGGCAGGGGATGATGTTCTGGCAAATTTAGTTCAAAACTATAGTGGGTTTACTCTTAACGTGGCACTTCCATTACAAGTTTTAACTGGGAGTTTACAAAATAGCTCTCCCAGTTTGCTTTGGGGATCACAGTGACATAATTAGCCAGCATTTATATCATTGAATCAGGATTTGATATGAAACTATTTTCATGTGGCATTACATACCTGAGAGTTTATCAGTTTTATCACAGAAGATTAGGCTACTAAATCATTATCTGAAATGAGCAAGCAAGTTTCCATTTAGTAAAATGAGAGTGTATGACATGGGTACAATGTGTCGATTGCATTTTCTCACTACTTTAACAGGTTATACTGATGTTTTGTAGGAAAGCAAAATTAAGTTGCAAAACATTAGATAAATTTACATCATAGGTAAGTTCATTTAAGATTAATCAACGTCCAGAAAGATAATAGAAAGATACATCATGCATGAACACACATTCCCATTTTCACAGACACGCGTGAGCAAAACCAAATCAGTTCAAGCGCGCATTTCCTCGCAGTATTTTTTAAAACATGGGGCTGAGCACTGAACAGTGATCCAGAGGACAATTTGCCTTCTCAACTAAGAGGGAGTAGAAAAGTTTCTCCACTACTGGAATACTTGTGCAGACCCCAGAGGGGATACTCAGGGATATTCCACAGGAGTGCTCTGCCAGGGACACTCATTTGACCAGGCTCCTCAGCAAGGAATGTGGGGGTGAAATAGCAGAATATTGTTGGACAGCTTTTACCAGGCAAACCGAGGAAATACCTAAAACCCAACACCTCCACATAAAGTAAAACCTCCCCTATTTTTTTTTCCTAGGAGCCACTAAAAACATTCCACACATCACACGATTAGCCAACTCTGCTAACACAACTTCCCAGGTACCAGGAGGAGCTCTTCATCCCCCACCCAGTATTTAGTCCATTCCCAACGCTCCTGTTTCACAGGTCAGTGTCTGACCGAAGAACTGCACGGCAGGAAAGAACCGTGAGGAAGAACAGGCAACAGAAACGGGGACGGAGAAGATTTAAAGTAAGTTTTACATTGCACAAAGCAAAGGCACCGCCAAAACTCCCGCATCTGGAAGTCGGCCGAGCGGGAGGCCAAATCCGCCCGACTTCCCCCACACCAGGAGCGGCTCCGGGACACCCAGCCCCTCCTTATGCCTCTCCTGACCCCCAGGACACCCAGCCCCTCCTTATGCCTCTCCTGACCCCCATTCCGGGACACCCAGCCCCTCTTTATGCCTCTCCTGACCCCCATCCCGGGACACCCAGCCCCTCCTTATGCCTCTCCTGACCCCGATCCCGGGAAACCCAGCCCCTCTCTACGTCTCTCCTGACCCCTATCCAGGGAAAGCTGCCCCATCCTGTGCTACCCTGCGCTGCCCCTGTGCTGCCCTTTGCTGGTCCAGCTGTCCCTGTCCCTGTGCTGGCCCTGTCCCCGTGCTGGCCCAGCTGACCCTGTGCAGTCCAGGTGCTGTCCCTGTCCCCGTGCTGTCCCCGTGCTGTCCCTGTCCCCGTGCAGTCCAGGTGCTGTCCCTGTCCCCGTGCTGTCCCCGTGCTGTCCCTGTCCCCGTGCAGTCCAGGTGCTGTCCCTGTCCCCGTGCTGTCCCCGTGCTGTCCCTGTCCCGGTGCTGTCCCTGTCCCCGCGCTGTCCCCGTGCTGTCCCTGTCCCGTGCTGGCCCCGTGCCGCTGGCGCTCCCGGAGCACCGGCAGCGCGGCGGGCAGCCCCGGGAGGCGGCGCGGGGGCCTGAGGGGAGCGGCGCCGTGAGGCTGCGGCGAGCCCGCCCCTTCCTGGCGAGCCATGGCCCTGCAGGGGGCGCTGCGCCGCGTGGCCGCCGCCTGGGGGGGGCGGTGAGTGCGGGCCGGGGGCGCCGGACCGGGACCGGGACCGGGAATGGGAATGGGAATGGGACTGGGATAAGGATCGGGACACGGATAGAGATAGGGATCGAGATCGGGATCGGCACAAGGACACGGTCTGGAGCAGGAACTGGGATCGGCACTGGGACTGCGACAGGGACAAGGATCGGGATCGGGACACGGACAGAGATAGGGATCGGGACCGGTACTGGGGTCGGTATAGGGACAGGGACCGGGACCGGAACTGGGATTAGGGTCGGGACAGGGACCGGAACGGGGACAAGGACAGGGACCGACACCGGGACCGCAGCTGGGATTAGGGTCGGGACAGGGACAGGGACCGGGACAAGGACAGGGACCGGGATCGAGATCGGAATCGGGACAAGGACCGGGACCAGGAGAGGGTCCAGAACAAGGATCGGGACCGGGACAAGGATCGGGATCGGAACAAGGACCGGGATCGGGATCGGGACGGGGAGAGCGACAAGGTTCGGGATCAGGATGAGGGCAGGGATCAGGAGCAGGATGAGGGCAGGGATCAGGAGCGGGATGAGGACAGGGATCAGGAGCAGGATCAGGATGAGGACAGGGATCGGGAGCAGGATGAGGACAGGGAGCAGGATCAGGATGAGGACAGGGATCGGGAGGAGGATGAGGACAGGGAGCAGGAGCAGGAGCGGGATGAGGGCAGGGATCAGGAGCAGGATCAGGATGAGGGCAGGGATCAGGAGCGGGATGAGGACAGGGATCAGGAGCAGGATCAGGATGAGGACTGGGATCAGGAGCAGGATCAGGATGAGGACAGGGATCGGGAGCAGGATGAGGACAGGGATCAGGATCAGGATGAGGACAGGGAGCAGGATCAGGATGAGGACAGGGATCGGGAGGAGGATGAGGACAGGGATCAGGAGCAGGAGCAGGATGAGGGCAGGGATCAGGAGCAGGATCAGGATGAGGGCAGGGCTCGGGAGCAGGATGAGGCCGGGGCGGGGTGCGGGTGCCGGGCCCGGCGCTGTCGCGGTGTGGCGGTGTGGCGGTGTCGCGGGTGGCTGCCGGCGGCGCGGGAGCGTGTCCCGTGTAACGGCCCCGCCGGGCGCTCGCAGCCGCTGCCATCCCGCTGCTCCCTCCCTGCAGGCACACGAGAAGCGGGGCGGCTGCAGATGCGGCAGCTCAAGTGAACTTCCATGGCGCAGTCAGTGAAATACCCGAACCAAACAGGGCCATGTGGCGATTCTTTGAAAGCTCAAAGATCTGACTGCCATTTCTTTTTAGTTATAGAATGGGGAACAGCCAGACCGCTTCTGTAGGATTGTCATATGATGCTGCTGTGAATCAAATACAGGTAGCATTTATGTTGCTTTTACTGATTTCCAGCATTTATAAAAGCCAATTACTTCAAACCTTTTCCTATTTACACAAAGAAATACTGTACATAGTTCTGCCTGTTGAACCTGTTCCTGTGTTCATCATGGTTATCAAGCCATGCTGGCAGTTTTGTTTATCCACAGCCCTGGATCCTGATCTTCCGGGGCTGGACCCATTTTATGGGTTTTTTTTAATACTTCTACTCAAATTCAGTGCTGCTGTTGACATCAGGGATAGAACCTTGTAAAATTACTGATATCAAGTAACGTTAAATATTTTAGAAATTGTGGGTTTTTTATAAATTTATTGATAGTTAATGATAGCCTGAAATCCCCTTGAATTTACAGTAAAGTCATAAGGGTGTATCTTCCACCCACTGCTTTTGGTCACCGTGCTTTCCACTGGCACACCCAAGCACCTTACGGACAGAGGAAACTGTCCTAAACAAGGCAGGGGACAAAGGGAGTTGGGCAGACTGCAGAGCAGAGCTGTACCACACACCCCACCATCCTTGCGCTGTTTTGGAGCCAGATGCAGGTCAAACCTGCTTCCAGAGGTGCCAGCAGAGATTTTCCCGTGTTTGCTACTCTAGCAGCAGCTTTTTAACCTGTGTATTACTTTCCTGACTGTTCAACAGAGTCCTAAGTGCATTGGCTAGAAGCTCGCTGACTTTTAACTTTCTTTTGAGCACACAGGACATTATTTCCCACAACTGTGTGGTGATTTTCTCTAAAACAACATGCCCATACTGCAAAATGGCAAAAAACCTCTTTGAGGGTTTGAATGTGAATTACACAGCTGTGGAACTGGACCTGAATACAAACGGAAGGCAGTTCCAAGACATCCTGGAACAGATGACTGGTGGCAGAACAGTGAGTATATTCTCTGATACTTAACAAGTAACAGCTTGGGCTACACACATCACTCTTGGGTTATATCCACAGCAAGTCCTTAATTGTTTTGAGACAGGTAAATCTGGGATACAAGCTCCTAAATGAAATACTGCAGGAAGGAGGTCTCTTCTTCTAGAACCCCTCTGGCTATCCCTCACAGCTGATCTTTGCCATACTGCCACTGAAATAATTGAAGTATCAAAGCCATTTTTCATTTGTATATTTAAACCATTGTGTTTAACACCTTTATTTTATTTTACATAGTCTCACTTGACTCAGTTATTGGAATTTATTACAATCACCCACGCAGTGTCTTTATCCCACTTTTGAGGGGCACATGAAGTTTCCCATCTCTGTAAATATTATGGGTTGTACACTGATATTACACACACATCTAGATGAACACAGTAATTGTGTGCACTGGAGTCCACATGGGCTTGCTTGAATGTTTACCTTTTTCCAAGAGATAACTAATGCAACTTTTGTTTTCTTGATAGGTCCCAAGAGTGTTTATCAATGGGACTTGTGTTGGAGGTGCAACAGATACTCAAAAGCTTCATGAGGAAGGCAAACTGCTTCCTTTAATTCATCAGTGTCAAATGAGGGCAAATTTCTGAGCAACTGTCTCTAGCTTAGCTTCATCTTCCTTGCTATGAACAGAATTTCAGATGAAATCAGAAGATCACCGACACAGCATGAGCTGCACTCAACAACTTCAAACCATGTCTTGCTGAATTACAGATCACTCTGACAGACTTTATGGACTTGGTGAATTATTGGTGTCCTTGCCTCAGCTTTCCCACAAGCCCGGTGGTCCTTAGCAAACATTATGTAACTCTCGGGGCTCTTGGTGAGACAGTGATGTCATTCCATAGTGATTACATCCTGCTCCAGGGAAGCCCAGGCTCTGAAAAAAGAATCCTGTGGGTTTTGCTGCACGTGAGTTTGCTTTCTAGCTTTGTCTCAATAAATTGTCAGTTTTACTTAATGGTTTCTTTAAATGGAATTCTTCTCTGTCAAACTGAAGTGTAAAGCAAACCCAGTCTGTAGTGATATTGGTGTGTGCATGTCTTCCTCTCCTGTACTCCAGTGCCTGGTCACCCAGCTCCCAAATCGTGTGTCCAATGGAACAGAAAGGGAATAAAGATTCTGGCAGCTTTAGAGAGTGACAGCTTTCATCTTTACTCTGCACTCTGAGCTATCAGTCTGTATGCCATTCAGGAATGGCCTTCCAGGGGCCAGGCAGCTCGGGCACTCTGTGAATCCACCAATCCACTGCACTGTGGTACAACTGATCCAACAACAGCATGAAACATAAGAGCAAGTGAAGCAGGTCTAATATGCATAGAGTTTATTTATTTAGTACTTAAAATTCTACAGTCAGAATGCAGTTTACTAGCCATTTTAACTTTCAGTTAAATGTCTAAAAGAAATGACTAAAATTCCATAGTTTCAGTACAATGTACATCCAAAGCCAGACCAGGCGATGCCAAGACTCTTGGTTATTTCAAAGAATTTCATATGCAAGTAGAAAATCATATCCCATTCTTCAGTTAAAGGGACCATTACACAACTAAAGGTGCACATATTAGAATAAAAACATTAGTCAATTAATTTTTTACTTACTTTTTGTCCATTAAGAATCCTGTTATTTCCATTGCTTTCAGCACTGCATGTACCTAAACTACTTTTTCCTTTAAGGGAAAAAAACCATCAATCTTTAATTCCAGCTAACTAGGACGGCAAGAGCATCACTTAAACTCGACAGCTTCATTTTTGTGATGCAGGTTTGAACTGAGTTTAAACTGCATCATTTGTAGAAAGTCTTTAGTATACAGTTGCCTGCACTGTGCATCTTTGATATGTAATCAGCTAATTCGCACTGACCTTGTTTCATTTGAATTATTGCATTTTGCTGGGTGCTGCTAGGACACAGTCATCACGGTAAACACACAGATGTGCATCTCTCTCTGAATTTACACTTAATAAAGCAATTTATTTTGCACATACAGTCATGTAAGAATACCAAGTATTCTTTTTCTCTGTGTAGAATTCTTCAGCCAGTGATGTTTTTACCAGAAGCTTAACAACAATTTTGTCCCCAAAGCCGATAAACCCATCACGTAAAAATAATAACAATAGTATGCAAAGGAATTTTTCAAAGGAATTTTTCAAAGACTTTTTCATTTTGTTCCCTGTTTAGAGGCTCATTTTTTTAACCAGTAGTCTAAAATAACCCTTTGAGTTCCAAGTTCTGGAAATCCCAGGGCATTGTCACTTAAGGCAATTCTCTTGCAGCCGTTGAAACAAGCTGTGTGCCTGCAGATGCAAGTGAGTGCCCCATCGTTAAAAAGGATCGAGCTTAAGGCACCCAAAGGGTTAATTATGTTTCTTTTTAACCATATTAAGGCTCCCCATCCAAACAGTTTTATTCATTGTGTACAATTTCACAGAAAGTAGCAGCAAGACAGTGCCTTCGTTACTGGATGGCACAAGGCCATGTTATGCTTAAGTAAATTAAACCTGATATGGCAGTTAAAGTGTAGTTCTAATCTAGGGGAAAAAAAACCAAAACAAAGCAACCAAAATGAAGAACCTCAAGAACAGTCATTAAAATTTTCCTTTGTTAAAATTTTTTTCCCCAGCATTGTCTCCAGGACAAAGCTGTTTGTCTTAAAATATGCTTGTCCTGGGATCTAAATATTGAAATTTCTCCACTAGAAGATCTGGATACCTGCTCATCCATTTTAAATCCCAAGCTTCTAAAAAGCAGAAGAAGCTGGAAGCAAACTGAATTATTTAATGAAGCACATAGAGCTGTCGATGTGCCCATGTGTTGCTTTTTTAAAGAGTAGAACTACACTTTTACAGGAGAATGAAAAGACATTTCATTTGTAACTAGTTGTGCTCAACTCTTAAGCTGGTAACATTAGAAAAACAGCTACTTATATTCATTATTTGTTAATGAAGCATTTGTAAAAGTTCTCAACATACCACATATATATGCAAATATATAAATATTTAAACTTAAATTCAGAATGCAGAAATAGCTAAAAACCCCACGCTTTGCAGTATCAGAATCATAAATCCAGATATGTAAGCACACATATTTAAAGACACCAGACCCTCTGCTGAAATTAGCTTATCTTTTATGATTTCCATCAGGGCAGCACATCCATGAAACACTGTCCTGGTCAGTGTTTCACCTTTTCTCCAGAACTCTTGCTCAGCCATTTGCACACCCCACAGTGTCACGGCAAGATGAAATCTCTACCATTCCAGCAAGAAAGTCACCAGAACAGCTGCTTACAGCAGCATACCTCTGCACTGCAAACCACTGCAGACAGCAAGATAAACCTAGAAACTGGTGGAATTTCATAGAAACTAAATAAAAAGATGAAAAGCAGAAGAAAGACAAATTATTCTTTACTTAGATTTACTTCTCTAGGCTATTCTTTGAAGACTTTCTCTAGTCAATATTGCAAAGAAACTGCCTGTTTATCCTGAATATTAATTTAAATGTTTTCCTAATTCTGCATGACAGCAGCTTGATGCTGTTTAAAAGAAGGAAAAGTTTCAAATCATTGAACTAATTCTAGAAAAAAGCTGTACATTTGAAAAGCCAATTGTAATAGTTACTTTTTTCAAATAAAGCCATTCACAGGCAGATGCTGGATTTTTGTAATAAATAAAGTATACTTTTGTAACTGATTTTTACACAGAGTTTTACCAAAAATATGACAGATACAACAAATTAGATGTTTTGTAAGAGATTTCTATAATTAAAGAACAGAAAAAATTATTAATTATTAGAAACATTAAATACTATGCCATCAGTTCTGGTGCAGGGAGCTAAGCGAGCACACTCAGTGACAGCAAGAAGGCAGAGGAATAGAGGCAAAAAGTAAAAGAAAAAAGGAATGGATGAGAGCTTGTGAAAAAAGATTCAAGTATAGGCCTGAGGTGACAAGATGGAAAAGGAGAAAAAAACTCAACCCTAACAGAGAAAAGGGGACAGCAAAAGAAGAAACAAAACAAATGGCACCAAAACGAAAGCTTCTGTTATGGTGCCTGTGAGCTCAGGACAGGGTTAGGCAGTATTTGCAATGCAGACAGATATTTTCCTAGTGTTTTTACAGTCAGAGCTATTATTAAAAATATATTTCCCAAACTGCTGGTGTGTTTTTAAGCCAAGAACATGTACATTGTTGAACAGCCTTTTAAAGGCATGCCCGTTTATGGGCATCAGTTAACAACAGCAATGTGAAAAAGCAACATAAACCTCCGTAAGACTTGTGTTTGACAAACAGGTTTAACAGTGGTTTTAAGGAGCAAGGTCTTTTAGTGTCAGTTATTAGTAGCCCTCACACAGTGGGCATTTAGACTGGCCCTGCTGACCTCAGAACTACACCTACCTTTAGACTTCTCTTTTTTGAAACACAGAGGACTGTGATCTAATTCTACAAGCACCTCAAACTCTCCTACTCCTTGCTCCAGGTCTAAAATTCCTGACATGAAATTCTATTTCTTGGCTAAATTATTACTGTCATTATTGAATTGATTACTCAAAGCTGATGTGCTCACTGCATTATTTTTAAAAACTCGAGAGCCTCCTGCCCTCTCCACGTCTTTGTGTCCCTGACAAAAAAAACTGACCTTGGATGTTCATTCCTCACAGGAGAATGTTTCACTTCTGCTGTGCTTCCAACCACAACATGCTTTTCTTCTTTCTTAAAGCTGAAGTGCCTGAACATCACAGTGTTAGACACAATAGTCTAATGCTCCAGAATTGCCAAGGGGGTCACAGAGAAATGGCAGACAAACTGAAAGCAGGTAACTGTTGGCTGTCAGGAAACCTGCATTTGCCTGGTCTACAGTTGCACTCTGCATTTAGACCTTTTTTCATTCAGCATTTTGAATAAAATTAACTAGCTTTAAACTTGTCCCTGCTCAATGTTTATTGATTAACTGCAGTGCACAATTATAGCCCCTTTGCTGCTTTTCCAGTCAGTGTTCCTCCAATGCAATGACCACTACTAATTTGAAAGTCTCCTTTTTGGTGAAAGAGTAGCTTGTTTATTGTACACTGAACTGATGCTTAGCTTATCAATTTTGTCTTAGCTCACTTCTTTATTATTTTTCAAGCATTACAGTAATTATTTCCTCTTCAGGTGTCTAGAATTGTTTTGGAAATTATCAGTTAAATAACTCAAGACTAGAAACGGGCCAAATGCTTGTTAGGGCAAGTGAGTCATGCTGCCCCCTAAAATTCAGTGTATGGGCAGATGAAAAAGATCCAGTCTATGGACAAGGAATATGCAGCATCATTCTTCTATGCCCCTTAATAGAAGAGAATAGCAAAACCAGAAAGAAACTCCCAGAAAGAAAGGGCCACATACTACAAAATTTCAGCTGTCAGCATTTACTTCAGTTTCCCCTTTCTGTGCAAATCCTGAAGGAGGAGCAGATGGCAATGTGCTCTGATCAGTGCTGGTTTTACATCACATAAACCACTGACCAGGCTTTTAGTCCAGAGTTACTATAAATGTTTAGGAGCATGTTCTGTACCCCAGCAGGGATGACTACCTTTTATCATGGGTCACAGCTACCCAGTGTCAACAGATACAGGGATCTACAATTGCTATCACTCCTACTGAAAAGTTCATCTTTACCTCCACACTCTAGTTCAAGGAACTGCATTTTAAACTGGACTGCTTCCAAAGATGCAACACCACTATAACCGTACACTCTGTTAGTAACTACTCTAATTTTTATTTGCAATAAATTTACTTGAAAGTTACTTGAAACACCTGTTTTAAGTTTTCGTTTTATATTTAGTCCAAAATATCTCCTATTACTTCACAAATACTACTGCAAATAAGAAAAAGTACTTGCAAAAGATACTCATCTATCAGTTATTTTGACATCTCTAGCTTAGAAGGAAACACCCTATCAGATGTTTGACTATTGTGTCATTTAAAATGCATCACTACCAAACCAAATCCCAACACACCAGTGCATTTACTGGAGATAATTATTAACATGTATTGAGCAAATGAGTTTACTCCCCATATTCACGGTGTTTTGTTTAGATGCTAAAAATGATATGCAATTTTTCATGGGAAATGGCTGGTTTTCTTTTTGCAAACCCCAAAGTGCTGTGTCTTAGCTTCTGTAGGAACGCTTGGCTTGTTCTGAACTCACCTGAGGAGCTGGTGGCAGTCCTGTGTCCCCAAGCATTCTGTCAGAGCTGCTCTGTGAGAGCAGTGAGAACTCAGGAGCGATTTACATTCATGCTGGCTGAAAGGCAACGCTCTACCCAGCAGCTCTGGTGGCCCTGCTTTGTGTCAGGAAAGGCTTCCCTCACTGGATCCATTATGCATCAAGGGAGAGTGTAAGGAAGTAGCAGAATACCTTCAGTAACATGTAACATCCTATTTTAGCACCAAATGAGATATCCTGGCTACACAATGCAAGCTTTGAATTTATCATCAATAGGAATGAGGCATAATGAAAAGCGTTACAAGTACCAAAAGTATAGTAGGAACTTCAATTTTACATTTAAAAGCTTGGGTTTGAGGCAGAAAAATATGGTTTTATGTGTCATTTACCACTATGGGTAAACATGATATTTTTATAAATCATAATTATTTTCAAATGAACATCAAATTCACTGTTTAAAACAGTCTGCATTAGCATAAAAGAGGCTGCAATATGTATGTTTTAGAGGAAGTTGTAAAAGCATCACTAAAAAACCTTTCAAATCTTGTAAGACTTATCTACTAAAGAGATCTTTTAACTTCCCCCTATACACACATATAGAAAACACAGAATTAAATACATATACACACGAATTGCTATCAATTTCTGTTCCAAAGTGGTAGAATACTCACTGGCTTTCTCCTTGTCACACTCTTACTATCAGACTAAAAATAAAAAATTAAAAATAAAGAATCCAGTTTCAATCGCTTCCTAAACAAGATTTTGTGAACATGAAGGAGGCAACTGTACAGTTCATAAAAGTTTTTAAGAATTGGTCGCTATAAACTGGAGGTAGTTTTGAAATATGTTAGCTTGAATTAATTTATGAAATCAGAAGTAACACTAATCTACAAAAAGATTTTAAAAAATGAAATACTCTCCTGTTAGGAAGATTGTTTCTGAGTCATTGAATACATTCTTTTGAAAAAAAAAAAAAAAAAAGTAGCTTTTTGTTTCTGGTTGCTCCCACTCAGCTTTGCTGAGTAGGCCAAGACACATGCACTTGTTAATCCTGCTCACTGAAGGTGTGCTGATGCTTCTTGAAGTTGTGACAAGGACTGAATGTGACATCCCAGTCATTTCCAAGGTCTTTTTCTACTAAAAACAGTTTTTAGAACTTCCTGTACAGCATTTTTAATTCTAAACTAGTGCTTCTGAAACAGTATTGTGCAGAAACTGCCCCTCAATTTACCTAAAGAGATATTTCCTCCTGAAAACGCAGATGATAATCCAGAGAGAAAAAGATTAGCACGAGCTCTTGCACTTTCAGTTTTAGCAGTATAAAATGTCCCTGGGTAACTTTTACACTGTATCACAGTCACATGGTCTCAATACATACCAGAAAAAACTTCTTTTGCAGATTTTAACCATAGCCATGGAAACCATTGAACATTACTAACACTTAAAATACAAAGATTTAAAAAAGCCCAAAGAAAATTCCTTCTCAATGAAGCTGCTGGTAAACTGCCATTATTAAAAATACTAAGCCCATTTGTTTCCAGCTCCATTCTAAAAGTAATTAATGAATTTATTCTTGCAAATAAGCATTCCACAGCAATGGGGGAAATTAAAAATCTCTCCACATTTATCGTCTACTATAAATGAAATTAAATTATATACTATGTAACCCTGTAACCACTTTTAGCAAACTTCTCACTGTTATTCTAAATTGTGTGCAACAGGAAAAAGAAAAAAAGAGATTCCTCATCTGCTTTTCTTCTTTTCCCTTCACAAAAAGTTAATAAAAATCACAAAGTCGTGAGGGTTGGAAAAGAGCTCTTAAGATCAAGTCCAACCATCAACCCAACACAGCCAGGTCCAGCACTGAGCCATGTCCCTAAGCACCAGATGCACGTGCTTTTGGAACACCTCCTGGGATGATGATTCCACCACCTCCCTGGGCAGCCGGCTCCAATTCCTGGCTGCAAACAGGATTTGAGGTTCAGCCTCACTGGTGCCAAGTAAAGAGGAACAAACCCCTTCCCTGGTCCTGCTGCCACTCTTCCTGATCCAAGCCAGAGTGTCTTTGGCCTTCCTGCCCACCTGGGCACAGCTGGCTCTTGTTCACCCGCTCTTGACGAGTATCCCCAGGTCCTTTTCCACGGGGCAGCTTTCCAGCCACTCTGCCCCAACCTGGAGCATTACTGGGATTGTTGTAAGCCAAAGGCAGGACCCAGCACTTGGCCTCAATCCATGGACCCAGCCTGTCCAGATCCCTCTGCAGAGCCTTCCTGCCCTCCAGCAGATCACCTCAGCCTGGTGTCATCTGCAAACTGGCTGGGGGTGCCCTCGATCCCCTTGTCCAAATCAGCCATAAAGATACTGAACAGGACCAGCCCCAGCAGTGAGCCCTGCAGAGCACCACTGGTGACCAGCCAGCAGCAGGATGTGACTCAGTCACCACCCCTCTCTGTGCCCAGCCATCCAGCCAGTTTTAGCCAGCAAACAGTGCACCTGCCCAAGCCACAGGCTCCTATCTTCTCTGACAGCAGAGAAACAGTGTCCAAGGCTTTGCTAAGCCCAGGTAGACCACATCCACAGCCTCTACCTCATCCACTAGGGAGGCCACCATCCACAGTAGAAGATCAGGTTGTTCAGGCAGAACCTGCCTTTCATAAAGCCATGCTGGCTGGGCCTGATCCCTGGCTGTCCTGCATGTGCTGTGTGACCCAGATGATCTGTTCCATAACCCTCCCTGGCACTGAGGTCAGGCTGACAGGATCCTCCTTCCGGCCCTTCTGCTCAATGGGTGCCACGCTGGCCAACCTCCAGTCATCTTGAGACCTCCCTGGTTAGCCAGGATTGATGATAAACGGTGGAGAGCAGCTTGGGCGGATTCCATCAGACCCCAGGGACCTTTCAACATTAAAGTGGAGGAGTAGGTCACTGTTTCCTCCTGAATTACAGGGACCTGATTTGTTCCTTGTCTCTGTCTTCCCAAGGACAGCTGGTCTGACTATTAAAGACTGAGGCAAAGAAAGCATCAAGTACCTCAGCCTTTTTCCCATCCTTTGTGGCAATGACCCCTCACATGCAATAAAGAGTGGAGATTCTCTCCTTGGCTCTCCTTTTGTTACTGATATATTTGTAAAAACACCTTTTGTTATCTATTTCGGCAGCGGCCAAATTAACTTCTAGTTGGGGTTTCACTTTTCTAACCTTCCTGCATAACCTAACAACATCCTTGTAGCCCTCAAGAGTATCCTGCCCCTTCTTCCAAAGGCCTTTTTTCCCTGAGTTCCAGTGACAGCTCCCTGTTCAACTAGGCCAGTCTGCTTCCCCACTGGCTCATCTTTCAGCACACGGGACAGCCTGTTCCTCCATCTTTAGAATCCTTGAAGAATGTCCAGCCTTCCTGGACCCCTCTTCATTCAGGATTGTTTGCAAGGGACTTTCTCAGTCCTAAAAGGCCAAGGTCTGGCCTCCTCAGCCTCCTCGATGACTCCCAAGTGGTGCTCAGGGCTCTGAAGGTGACCCACTTGCTTTCTGGCACTGCTGGTCTCTGCTGCAGCTGAAGTCCTGGGGGACAGGAAGCTGGCCATCCTGCAGTACAACCCTGCTCCTGGGGCTGACGAAGGCAGCACATCCTCAGCAGGTGCTGGGTCTGCTGCTGCAGCAGGGGTACCTGCAGCAGAGGCACTCCAAAGTCCACGAGGAGCTGGACAACACTGTGGCCCTCTTCACTTACCCTTCGGAGGAGCTGGATGTGGCCAAGATGGTGTCTGGGCTGACTCCAGCACTGGTGGAGAGTGAGAGCAGGGTCCGGCATGCTGACACAAAGAGTTTGCTGTGGTGGTGTCTTCCTTGGGCCCAGGCAAAACCACCCTTCTCCTCAAGGCAGTGGATGCTGTGGAGCTTGAGGACAACAGGGATGGGGTGATTCACGTGCTGCAGGCCAGGCTAGCCAGGAAGACTTTGGTGAAGCTCGGGGACCAAGGGTTTGTAAAGTACACTGCGGTCCTGCCGTCATCCCATCACAACGGGGGTCCTGTTTACCCCGGGACAGATCCAGAGTGGCTGGTGCTGGCTCACAGGCCTCAGAGCACAGTTCCTGTGCTTATCACACAAGGGATGATGCTCTTTGGAGCTCCAGCTCACACAGAGCCCAGGCTGGTCAGGGAATGAAGTCCAAGTAGAGTTTTGAGTGTGTGTATAGGAAGAAACCAACCGCCTTGGGAAAAGGAGCGTGCTGGATCCAAGGAAGGTGGCTGAGGAGTGGAGATGCCTTTCTGAAGGAGCATGGAGCAGGGCTGCAGCTGTGCTGCAGGGCTCTGAATGGCAATGTGACTGCACTGCCAGCCATTACCAGGAGTGTCCAAATGCACAGCGTGCTGCTGCATGGCGCCAAGTCCCAGGGTGACAGCGGTGACACGTGGCTGCCACCTCCAATAGCAGGGGGACCACTGGCTACTGACAGTTAGCTTGACACCAGAGATGCCAGCACTGAGTTTCTCTCTCAGATTTGCATGAGACTGTTCTGAAGTTCTGTTCAACCTTACAAACACCTTAGTGAGAAGCTCTAGTCAGAGATGCTTGAAGTGCCACCACCTCCCGTAACATTCTGATATGTATACAATATGCCATGAGCTAATAAAGTATATTTGGCTGGGAGTTCCCAGAGTGAAGTCTGTTGCTACCAATGGACCCACTGGGAAGAGCAGATGCCTAAAAAACTTAAATCAGATCCAAAGTGAAGTTTCGAATGACATCCAAAGCTCCTGTGTCGAAGCCGCAGATATCCAACATGCCTCTGTCATCCGGGTCCGCGATCGTAAAACCGTGGGAGGTCATTCCACAAACAACCAGCTTGGCAGGAATACCCATTTTCTACAGGAAGGAGAGCAAAAAATATCAGAAAACGCATCTAGAGCAAAACCTGTGCACATATGCAGTAACTTAAATATGCCAGAGGGCCAAATCTCGCTTGCATAAGCCACTGTCTGAAGAGTTGTACTGACAGAAACAAGGGACGCCAGAATCAGAACTGCAGGATGCCTGTCAGCCCTGCAATGGCAGCTAACCTCAACCAAGGAAACCAAATTAAAGACTTTTGGTATTCATCTCAACAGGGTGGAAACTATGTCATGATTAAAGTCCATACACCCGTGCCTGACAAACATATTTTTGGTAGTTTAAAAAATAGTTTATTTAAAGCATAAAGGATTGTTAGCTGAATAAATAAGCAATGTGCTTGGAGAAGGTATTTTTCTCTGTTCTACTGTAATATTATGAAGCTGTACAGATTAGAGCAGTCCCTTTAAAACACAATAGGCTTTCTTCACAAGATACTGTCACCTTATCCTCTCGACACCTGTCTTCATGACTTCATTGAAACATTTTGACATCTACTGCAGACATCAAAGCTGAATTGAGTTGTGAGAGTCAATCAATCAATCATTCTCTAACAACTACAAAAACTTATTCCATCAATTATATATAGGATGTAGAAATTCATGCAGTAACAAAATCCCTGAGTAACAAAATTTCATGAACATTGGAGCACACCAAGCAGGGCAGTCTAATTACAAATCCTTTTAGCAATTCTGTGGTTTGAAATATGCACAATTAGTGCAATATGTGCACTAATTCTGCCTAACTGCAGGATTGACAAGTTTTTAACAATATATAATTATTTACTGAAGAAAGCCACAACCAGTCCAATCTCTAAAAGATTTTTAGAGCTGGTACTTACTTTGCACAGTATTTATTAATCATAAATAGTCAGAAGCATATTTACCTCTCTGTACTCTCTAAGGGCCATTGCAGGAGGAGTATTCCCAGCAAAGGTCTCGTTATCAGTAAACACAATGAAGACATCAGCAGCTGTCTGAGTTTTTTGAGCCCATATCATTGGAAGGGAACAATCAGTGGTACCCACTGGAATCTTATCGAGAAAGAAAAAATATACATGGAACACATTAATACAGAAATTAACAAATAATGGAAAAATTCCTTTTGATGTAAGCTTCATGTTTTAACATGTGTTACTACACAATGAGGCTTTTTTGTTGAACTGGTTAATTTTATCTCAGTTTGTCCAGAATTTTTTTTTGTTTGAACTTTTTAAAGTATTCTTTTCAAACAAACTCATTGTGACGCAGCACTGACATTCTAAATTGCAATGTTTAATATCCAGCAAATGAAATAACGAGGTTTGCTGGGCTTTCTCTAAATAAAATGCACCCAAAAAAATCCAATCTTGTACTAGAGCTATACAGATTAAACAAGGTAGTGGCATTGATTACAAAGAAAATACAATGTAACTGCTGAGACTTTTTTTTTTTTACATACTTCATACATTTTCACTAAAACTTGAGGTAAGGTCATGTCAGCCGTCACTGGACACGGGACCATTTCATGTGAAAAGGCAACAATTTGGGAATCCTTCTCAGTCCGAGCCACAACCTGAGGAAGAGTGAGAAGAGTGAAAATAACTCAGTTACATTACTCTGAATTTTTCATGTCTGAACGGAGCCATTCCCTACCACATAGCATGACAAATGCTCTTGTATTTAAGTCATCATGGCTGCTCATAAACAGTAATGGTTCACTCCACACTTTGAATATTCTGTCATATTACTGCCAACAAACACTGCAAAAAAGAGCTGAACAACTGCTCTAATTACTGTAACTAAACATACTTCCATTTTCTTCCCTCCCCTCTGACATAAAACCTTGACCGTTTCTAAGGGCCAACAAAAGTTCAATTCCTCTGCAATAAAAGAATACAACACAAGAAGCTTTCGAATATTAAACTGAAGAGAAAGCAGTTGTGAATAAAGGCCACATCAACAACTCAAACAGACATAAGAACTATCCCAATATTTCTTAATCTAATCTGTATATTCCTGTGAATGCTTCTGAAAAAATTAAAATGTGTAAGATAAAGTTAGCACTTTTTACTTATAGTAAACCATTTTATTATGGCTAAGATAAGTGAAAAAGCTGCCCTGACCACTTTGATCTCCGACAGACAGCAACTTCTTCAAACTGATGTTTCTGAATATGGTTGCTAGTAGCTTTCAGCAATGACTAAGGTCACACCTTCTGTACCCAAAAAATATTATATGTGAATTTCCTCTTGATTTCTAACCAGCTTCAGAGTATCCTTCTATCGAAAAAGCAATTCAAGCTGAAAACAGTTATAAATAAAAGAAATTGAAAGCCTCACCATACACATTACTGCTGCAACTGTGCTGGCACTGAGCACACTGCCCAAAACCTTTTGTGTCATTGACGCACTAACATCAACTGCAATTACAATGCGCTTTCCTGTTGGTTCCACTGTCTGAAACAATAAAAGACAAAAATATAATGGGTACACATAATTTATATATTAATTTCTTCTTCTGTTTTCACTCCTAAAGAGGGCATTCTTTCCTCTTTCTGGGTAACATCAGGACAGTGCTGTTGCCAAAGTTTCAGAATTGTTATCCATCCCAGGAACTGTTCTTGATAAGCTTTCAGAAAACACAGAACTCTTAGAAAGCTTAACAAATTGGAGAACTATTATTACCTTGAAAGCTTTGTAAAATGAAGCATCTAAAGCTTCTAAAATGTCTTCATCAGGACGCCACCAAAGCTTCCCTCTGTTTCCATGTCCAGCCTTATAGGTTTCTAATGCAACCAAAATATGGAAGGGATGTATTCTACCCTACAGGCAGAATCAAAAACAAGGACATGAAAATTTAACCTCCTTAAAAAAAGTAACAAACTAAACATGAAAATAAGTTCCTACTACAAAAATATCTCAAGTTTAGTATATGGTTACTTTAAATTTGTGAAATCTAAAGACTTCATGCAGTCTTTACACAGCTGTTGGATGAACTGATAATGGACCTCACTCCCTCTCAAGAATCCTCTCATTAACACCAAATGGGATGCCATCACCAGATTCTGGTAAAATTTTGTAGCTCTGTGATTGTCCAGGGCTATTTTCCATCACAGGCTTACAGTAAAAGAAAGTCCCTGCCCAGCAGAAGAGAAAGGAGCTGAGCAAGGTAAAGAACCAACTCAGAATTAGCTTTATACAAGATACACTAACACTGGACAATAAATTATTTTTGGAACATAGCATTCATTTTCCTCATGCTATAAAACACTCAAATTTTTATTTGGTTTCCATATATGAACTTAACTTATATAACTATATCAACATTTTATTATCTTTATCCAAAAGGGGTGTTTCAGTCCTTAACCACTGCCAGCATCAAAACTGAGTAAATCTGAATGCCTGTGCATGGTCTATCTTCCAGCAAGGTATTGCACCATGATCTTTGCTCTCCCTTCTCTAGGAAGGAACCAGAGAAAAGGAATTGCAATAGGATGAGGAAAAAAAGGACTTTTGTTGCTGTGCTCAATTCAGCTCTGGTGCTGAAGAATTTCAGTGTCCTGATTTTCATCTTCCCAGCTCACAAACCTGCTGCTCAAGACACTCGCCCTCTCTCCCTTTGACTAAATCCCTGAAAATTTTCTTCTCGCTTTGTGAAACCCTCTTTTCCCTCTTACTTTCCTCCCACTTTGGTGGACAATAAAGCAATCAGAAAAGAGGAAAGTCTCCTTGCCCATCTTGTTTTTCCCCTCAGCTGCTATGCTATTTTCTTAATTCACTTAAAAATTGTAAGACTCAGAAAAAATTGATGAACCCAACTAGCAAAGCTTGCCACAGCCCTCATTTCAGAGAAGATCCAATAGCTGCCAGTACACTCATTTTATCAGAATATTTCAGAAAGCAGGCGGGGAATCAAATGAGAAATTATAAACAGAAGTTTTAAAATAAAGTTGCAGACAATAACCTGCAGTTTTTAAATAGAATACACCAAACATTAAAAATTAAAATCCACAGAGGCTGGCACTGATTATGAAGTTCTCACCTTTTTTAGCAGTTTCTCATTTCTCAGTTTTTCACATACTATTGCCACTTCTGAACCTCGTGGCTCAAGCACTGAATTTGCTGCCAGCTTTCCTAAATTTCTCAACAGTACAGAAATAGGCATCTCCTTGAGTAATGCCTTCCAAACCTATGATGAAAGAGAAGGGAAACACAGAAAGATGAGATTCTCAAAGTACGAGAACTGTTATCTGCACATTGAATAAGTGTATTTTAAAATAAAGGTACAAATTATATTAAGATCTTCATTATTTTAAATTAACTATTTGGGTAAACAATTTGAAAAAGAGTCTAAGGGCTATTTTGAAAAGAAATCTGGACTTAAGACTCTGAACAGCATTACTCACTGCAGAGAATTCACAGTTCTATGGAGAATTTGACTAAGGAAGTTTACCTACCTCTTTAGATTTCAGATGGTTTGTCAGGAGATGCTCTCTAACTAGACCATACTCCTCTATCAAATGAATAACTTCCAATTCATCTTTTGTGCGTTTTACTTTCTCCACAGCCTCCAGATACTTCAAGAGTTTTTCAGTCTCAGCAGAAACTGCTTTCTCTTTATAAGCTTCTTGGACATCTTTCCACCCCTTGGTAATATACTTAGTGACTATAGCAATTCCTGATGAAAAAGAAAACCATTTCTCAAGCAGGATTACCATCTATATACTGGAATTTATCATTCTAGCATGCAAATGAATTAGCAGGTTTCATTCTCAGACCTGCCAAACACCTACTGAAAAGGTCAGCCACACACAATTCAGAGCAGTAATTTTAATTACTGTATTCATCTCCTTAGAAGTAAGGAGCTTTATGTATTTGCTACATTGCCCAGAGATGCTGCGGATGCCCCATCCCTGGAAGTGTTCAAGGCCGGGCTGGATGGAGCTCTGAGCAGCCTGGGCCAGTGGAAGGTGTCCCTGCCCATGGTAGGAGGGTTGGAACTGGATCATCTTTATGGTCCCTCCCAACCCAAACCATTCTATTATTTTAAGATTTGAAGTCAACAGATCTTCCCACATAACAAAAAAGTGTTATTTCATCATTTGTAAGTAAATAGGAACAAAATGAGGGAGTTATTTTGTCTTCTCTTGGCATATGGAAGAAAAGAAGGAACAAATCCTGTTTACCTTGAAGATAAACAGGGCTGGCTATTGATATGATCACCCACGTTTTTAAGATGCAATTTACAGGATATCCTCACTAAGAATTCATCTACAATGGCACTTGGGTATCCAAAATACTTCCACAGTAAATATAAAAGGTTTAAAACACAGTATTTTCAGGTAAATAAAAATTTATTACCTTCACTGGCAGGTTTTAGGTGGGACAACCTCAGAAGATCTTTATGAGACCAACCACTTCTTTGCTTATATTTTGTAACTGCTAAAGCAAGAGCCATGCCATTCTTTCCATTGTACCAATCTGCAACAGCTTTCCTCAGAGCACGGCCCCACATGCCACATTTCATGCCCTCCTTCAGATCTTTTTTAAACTGGATGAAAGTAAAGAGATGGGTTGGTATGCAACACACCTCGGGGACAGCTTTAAACGCCGCTTGTTTTGTTTTGGCATCGGAGCACTGCGAGCAAACTGCGAGGGCAAAGAGCAGGGGCTCCTGTTTTGCCGCTCTGCCCTCTTGACTAAATGCTTTTATTTCTTCAACAACTTCGCAGCCTCTGCCCTCTTCAATCAGCCTTAGCAAAGCTTCGGCATGTTCAAAGCCCAGCTTCTGCTCCTTGGCGTGGTAAGCGGCGCCCTCGCAGCCGAAGCACAGGAAGCGCTGCAGCCGCCCGCTGTCGGTGAGGGGCCGGCCGGCGGCGCTGCCACAGCCGGGCTCGCTCGGGGGCTGCGCTCGGCTCTGCTCCGCCTCCATCCTTCACACTGCCAGGGCCCTGCTGCGAGAACAACACGGTTTGTTAAGAACTACGGTTGGCTACTCTTTTAGCAAAGTAAATACGCGCTGTCTGTAAGCTTGGAATCTTCAGTTTTCTTGCATGAATTTAATCACAGCGTACTCCAAGTGTGCGGTAATACGCATCACTTAGGGGAAAAGAAACAAAAAGCTCTCCGAGTTATAATAGCAACTAACTTACTGTGGTTGTGATATTTTGTGAAAATCCCTTTGCTAGGATTTTCTTCTCCTGAGAAGCTGAGAGGGCCTCAGCTTCAAGTGTAAACAGTTTGTTATCTGCTGCTGTGGGATGCAGCAGGTGCTTCCTCGATTGCTCAGTGTGGGATGTTTCTACTTGGTGACCAATCCAGGAGGCAGCAGCTCTCGGACTCTCTGGGAGTCACAGAACTTTGTTATTCATTCCTTTCTATTCCTGTCTGGCCTTCTGATGATTCTTTTCTCTCTGTTCTTTGTAGTATAGTTATAGTGTGGTCTTTTTTAATGTAATATATATCATAATATAATAAACCAGCCTTCTGAAATGGAGTCAAGATCTCTCCTTCGCTTCAGCAAGTCCTAACTGCCCAGAAGACCCGTGGTAATAAATGGTGACCGCAGACGTGGCAATAACTTACTTCTTGAAAACCAACTCAGAAACTACTCAACCCCGATAAGTGGCACACAAAAACCATCTGGTGTTATAGCCTTTTGCCACTAATACATTACATCACTTTCTTAGGTAGATTTTTATATTGCAGACTAAGTGGCTCAAAATTCAGATTTTGCCCCAATCTATTTTGCTTAAGAATTGCTAATACCGACCCACTGAAGAAAAATTAGGCTAAAATGAACAACTAAGATATGGAAAAACTTTAGTTGGAAGACTTTGTGAGAGGTTTGTATATGGTAGGTTTCAGCGAGGCTTAGACAACAGCTTTTTAACAACTGGGCAGTTCAAGAACAAATTATCTTTCCTACAGGCTCAAACAGTCTGCTGCTTCAAGTGAGATCCAAGAAAACAGAGACACAACAGATTCTGTACTGCTTTACATTCAAAGTTGAGAAGCAAAAATCAGCACAAAAATTTACAATCATTCAGGTCTTTCTATTTATACACTCCTCAGCTGCAAGAGAGCTGTAATATTTGTAGGGCAGCACCACTGCTCTTACTTGGAGAACATCCAGCACAGCAAAAATCAAGCCAGGACATTTACAATAAAGCAAATGCAGGTGAAATGAAATTAGCAGGGCAGGGGTAAGAAAATTCCTCATCACCACTACCTCCAAAACATTAATGGCACAATAATAAATTTAGTTTACTCAGTCCTCACCGAACAAGAAAATTACACTGAATAACACCAAGAGCTCCTACTGAAAACCAAAAAGGCAGAACCAATAATCCACTCCATCAAACATAAAAATCAGGGACTAAAGTCTGAGCCCACACAAATGACATTTAAAAGATTTTCAACTTTCAAGAACTGCAGATATCTACTTTTGTCTTTTTTGCTTGTTCAGATAGTGGAGACAAATGAAAGCCATTTTGCTCCATTTACCAGGATAAGCCAGCACAAACAAATGCCACTAATGTAGACAGAGGGTGCCTCCCCCACCCAGCTTCAGTGAGTAACACTCTGATTTACAAACAACTTCCCTACTTCTTGGACAGAGAATTTCCCTTCTTCTGCAAGCAACTGGAAATGCACCTTTCCTCTGATTTTGCATATCTGCACTAATCTGCACCCAGAATTAAACAGCAATCTTCAGTGCTCCCATTGCATTCTACAAACTGATACACCGTAAAAATAGAAGCCATATGCTGACACCTGGTTTAAGAAAGCAGGTTTCACTGAAAATTAACTAAGAAATATCTTTAACTGTATTATTTACAGCATTGGTGCTCAGCTAAAATTATATATTCTAACCATGTTTTCTGCCAAACCTATTTAAATATACATCATGGTTGAACTGATTTTTCCCTGACATCTGAAGCATGCAAATACACTGAAAATAACAAGGGTGCTATTCCTCATGCATGAATACCAGATCAGGACTTTTTCATGTCTAAATATATTATATTTCAATCCAGTTCCATTAGCTCATTTCATTACACAGTCAATAATGTTTCATGATAAACACAGAAAACCCAAACAAAAAAATCCTGAAATCACAGTAAGCATCCATTTAGTTATTTGAAAAAAAAAAAATGGTACATGAAAGATACTGAGAAATAACATTATCTTGAAGGAAAAATAAGCATGGGAAGCATAAAGGATCACCCATGGACAAGAACATCTCCATGTACATAAAATACTGAGAATGATTTCTTGCTGTAGCTTTCATAGAGGGAAAATTGTAGAGGATATTTGTAGAGGGAAAACTCTTATGGATATTAACAATGGATAATTTTTATGTTTACTTTTGTATGGACCAGGCTATTCATGGACTCACAACACTGGAAAGAGGCATATACCTGCATCCATATGCTTCTGACACAAACCCATAATAGAAAAGATGGTTGCAAATAGTTTTTCTGACACTTAGCTCCTTAATTTGCTTTCTTAGGAATATGCTATAAGCTACAAACCCAGACTCTGTTACCCTTTCCAGCAACTGTCTAACACAAATTGTAAATTCTTGAAAATAAACCTGTATTTTAAAAATTACTTTTGAAATCCACACTAGTTGATGCAAACCACCAATCTCACTACTAAACAGTCACAGTAAAAGTATCAGATTTACAATTCACCAGCAGCTACTGGAAAAGCACTTATTCTTAGTTGAGCTGCTCTAGTCATTTTGGCTATTTCTAACCCTATATTACATCCCAGCCTCACAAGCTCCCAAAGCTATTCCCTCCCTTGGACTCATCCCTCTCCTCTGCACAGACCTCAAGCTTATTTTTTCGTTTAACACCTGTACAACAGAGACATCTTTCACCCTAACAGGTGGATAAATGCAGATGCTCACTTAACATATGCTCCACTATAAGCCTACTCTTCACCTGCTGAGCTGTAGCAGGGAACTTGAATTTCAAACACCTGTGGAGGATTTATCAACAATATTCTGGCTCCGCAAGCACTTCCAATTTCGGAACTACAGGAATGCAAACAGCAATTCTTCAAAGTCCCAGACTAGGAGTTTCATAACAAAAATTGCTAAACTAAACTCCATGGCTCTTCACCACTATTAATGAAAGAGAAAACCCACTATATTTCAACCACCATAGAAATTTATAAGTAAAATACAACTTTGACTGCTCTGAAACAGTCTATACACCAGTTACACGTCGAGAAGTACGTCAATGTTTTTATGTTGCTGTACCATAGCATGATTTAGTCCTTTAAGTTGACATTTCTCAATTCTGATAACTTTTCCAACTTGCCCTAGCTTTCCTAAGAAATAAAATGTGTGACAAGTTTTATGGATGCATGAATAAAACCACATAAAGTATAAAGCTTTAACAGAACTACAGATTCTAATTTAAGTTCTTAAGTTTAACTGCTACATTAACAACTAATGACACTTGGTAGCGAAATCTCATGGAATTAAACTTTGAGAAAGTCAGATCTTTTATGACAAAAAAAAAGCATTAACATTTTAAAGACAACTTCTCAAATTGCCTTTGAATACTTCAAAACGACGTATACTTCTACGAGGAACTGCATTCCACTTCTCTGCTGTCTAAATCCTGTATAAGCATTAACCTGCAGACTGTAAGGAACGCCTTCGAATTAATTGAGCAAAGACACCACAACCATCACATTGAGCTACGGTTGTAACAAAACAGGCTTGTGCCGCAGCTCTGACAACATAGTTCTCATACTTCAGAAAATAAGCACCTCCATGTCAACTGGGATGCCAGGAGAACACTGCCCAAATCACCAATGGAGTGGTGGACGCCAGCAGCCCAGCAGACATCCCATTATACGAACCACATACCAGCCCACGCATTTCTACTGCAGAATTTGCCTGTCTGCTTTAAAAAATGTACTGACTGGGGGGCAAAGGCAGCTTAGCTGACGTAGCGCAGAATTAGGAGCTCGAAGCACCTAAAGCGGATACCCGAAGAGCTGCGATCGCAGCTGTCAGCCTCCTTAAAGACGATAAACACGCGTGACGGGGAGGACGCGCACCGCCGGAGATCCGCCCGGGAACGCCCCGCGGGCCCCTCACGCCCCGCGGCTCTCCGGAGCTGCCCCCCCCCGGCCTCTCCGCGTTCCCCACGCGTCCCCGGGGCCCGCCGGGGCCGGCCCAGGGACCCCGCTCCCCGCCCTCCCTGCAGCCCGGGAAGCGCCACTTGCCTGCGAGGCCGCGGCCCGGGCGGGGCCGGGCGATGCCGCAGCCGCGGGGCCGCGGGGCGATGGGCCGGGGACGGCGAGCGGCGGCCGGGCCGCTGCGGGGCGCGGGGGGCGGGCAGGGCCGTCCCGCTCCGGCCGCCGGAGATCCGCGTCTCCCGCTCCAGCCCCGCCCGCCGCGCCTCGACGGCATCGCCGGGACCCGGATGGGGCCGCGCCCCCCGCGCGGTGCCCGGATGGAGCCACGGTCGGGGTCGGCCCCGCTCCCCGCCGCGCCGCCCGGGGGCCCCGCAGCTGCCGTGCCCTCCCCAGGCGCCCCGGAGCGCATCCCCGAGGCGCGGCGCGGCCCTCCCGCGGCCGGGGCGGTGCCGGCGGCGCCCGCGGCTGCCCCGGATCCAGTCCCGCGCGCCGCTTCCTGCGGCCGCCCCGCCTCTCCATGGCGCTGCCCGGCGCGGGTCCTGCCGGGAAGGGAGCGGCGCGGCTCGGCCTCGCAGCCTGAGCGGCGGCAGAGCCGCCATGTCCGGGGGCAGCAGCGCCGGCGAGTGGTGCCTCATGGAGAGCGACCCGGGCGTCTTCACCGAGCTCATCAAGGGCTTCGGTGAGGGTCGAGCGGGGCCGGGCAGGGGCGGGGGCTCCGCGGGGCCGTTCCCGCGCCGCCGGGTGCGAGCCCGCCGTCCCTGCCGGGCGAGGAGGCGGTGCGGGGGCTCGCTTGCTGCAGGGCCGGGAAGGGGCTGGGAGGCGCTGCCGGTGGCCAGCGTGGCTTCCGTGATGTCCGCGGCGCTGGCCCGGCCCGGCCCGGCCCGGCCGCCTGCGGGCACCGCGGAGTCCGGCCCCAGCGCGGCCTGTGCGGCCCGGCCCGGCACCTGTTGCTGTGCTGCGGGACGGCTCGGCAGGGACGAGCCGCGGAGAGTCACAGCGCTCTTTAGGTTGGAAAAGGCTTCTCAGATCGTCGAGGCCAACCTGTGACCCAACACCGCTTGGTCAGCCAGACCGTGGCACTGAGTGCCGTGTCCAGTCTTTCCTTAAACGCCTCCAGAGCAGTGACTCCATCACTTCCCTGGGCAACCATTCCAATGTCTGATCAGCCCTTTGGAAAAATTCCTCCGAATGTGCAATCTCAGCTTGCCTGGGAAGGTGTTCGGGTTACAGAGCCCCAGGAGTGAGGACGTTCAGGGAAAGGACTGTGCCTAGGCTGAGCTGTGGGGCTTGGCAGTGGCTGGGTAGCCTGCAAGCGGCTGCCTGGCCTTCTAGAATGTTAAATTTTGTGTTGAATTGCATTAGAAATATTTGGTGAAACTGTGAATGTATGGTTATTACAGCAGCCAGGTTATTCTCAGCCAAAGAACCAAAATGATTTTACTCCACGTGTAACTGATTCATACTATGTTGTGTCTTTTTCTCAGAAACTAAGTCTAGACATGCTTCTTTTATGTTTTTATTTAGCTAATGAATGAAACATCCACGTAATAAAAATTTTAACCTTTTGGGCTGCATGTTATGCAAATGTTTTGCTTGAGTGCACAGCATTTCTGGTCTACTACCATATGTCTTGTCTGGAGACAGATGTTTAAAGCTCTGCTTCAGGCTTGCTGATAATGCCTTTATAAACAGCGTTGTTTTCAGTTAAGCAAAGGCCATGAAGTGATCAGAGATATTTAAGCTCCTCTGCTGCTTCTTTAAATGCAACTCTGTTGTAAAGACACTGTCACCATACGTAGGTTCAGAAATTCCTGAAATAATTTCTCTCTGCCTGCCTTGTTTGGGTTTTTTAATCAAAGTCTGTTAAAGCCCACAGATATATTTACAACTAGTATATCCAGGCTATGGAAAAGTCTTACATAATGTCTTTGTGTTTTCTTTCATAAGTCTGTCTTTACTGGCTACATCCCTTTTCGAATGAGTTAGTTGAAGAAACCTGTATTTTTTTCCTTATTTCAGGCTGTAGAGGGGCACAAGTTGAAGAAATATGGAGTTTGGAGCCAGAGAACTTTGAAAAATTGAAGTAAGGCACATGTTTTTTATTCACATTTGTCTGAAGTCCCTGAAAGAATGTGTACTAAATTCAGGTGTGTCTTTGGTGGATCTTTTGGTTGGGGCATTTTATGTTTGTGTTTTTTCCTTCAGTTTCTCCTGAAGTTCGGTAGGACTTTGATTTAATGGAATAGCTGGCACTTAAATTGCTTTTCATTAATGCTTTGGTACTTAATCTATCTTAATCAGGTTTTGAAAGAAATCCTGATAGTAGCTAGAATGTGGAAGTAGATTTCTAATGATTTTTCCATTAGCTTGCCTTACAGCTCTTAACAAATGCTTGGGCAAATTTCTGTTCCTTGCTTTATCTCCCTCCCTCCTCACATCCCATGATGTTGTCTCTGTTGCCTTAAATTATTTTCTGGTACTTACATACCTTTGTAACCCATTTTTCCTGCAGAGCTCCTTCCATATGGATGTGAAGGCATATAGGATTTTTATAACTCATAATGACTGGTGCCATGTGGAACAATGTTGCCCTTGTTAAGCAACATTAATTCTTTTAACGTTTTGTCCATGATATCCACGTGTAAACATGCTGTTATCCATGTTTACATACAGGATTTCAAGAGGAAAATATAATTTAACCTGGACCATTCTCTTGTAGCTTGTGCAAATATCCCATACTTGTAGGATTAGTCTTTCAAAAGATGCAGGAATTGGTACAGAGGATGTACTTGTAGAATTTTTGACTGAAGATGTTTGACCAGCAACACCTGAATGGCAGAAATGTTGCCTACGAATGGGTTTATTTGCTGTCTGCACCATCAGAGCATTTACCTGTTGGTTCATTAAGTGACAGCTTTGCATATCCTGCGAGGTGTGTATCTTTCTAGTCCTGAAGGATGGCCAGCTTCCATGCTCCCTTCTCATTTACACCTGCACTGGGAGTGAAGGAATATAGAAGCATCTTTGTTTTCTAAACAGCATGTCTGTGGGCGCACAGTTGGTGGCATTTGGGAGTGGGGCTGGGCCCAGCCTCATCCCCAGTGGGTGCAGCTGTGCAGGGCAGGTGAGCAGCACTGACAGCAATGAGCCATGGAGTGCCCAGGGGCACTGAGCAACCACCAAAGGGAGCAGAGGGCACACAGCTGCAGTGCATGGACACGAGGGATAAAAGGTTGGGCTGAAGAACAAGAAGGGTGGCTGCTTGCAGCCTTCTGAAGAGGTGTGGTGTTACTATGTATGGGTTGAAGCTTTCTGAAATTGTGTGATGATGCTCTGTGTATTGAAGCCATCTCAGCTGTGTGGTGTGCTGTGACACAGGTCCACTGAGAGAATTTGAAAAAATGCATCTCAGATTTCTGGTCAGAGCTTAGGAAAAGTTTCTTGTGCAGTACAAGCGTATGTTTGTCTTTTGTAGAGAAACCATTTGTGGCCTCTTTTTGGTGATGACCTTAGATTTAAGTTGATGAATCAGTTTTTGTCTTACTGTAACTGAAGATTTTTTTTAAGACCTATTTTCTTTACTGATAAATTTTTGTGTTCTGGAAATACTAAATGCAGTGCAATGTGTAGTAAAAGATGGTTACTATTCAAGACACACAGTCTGAAAGGCAAGACATGTTTGTACGAGAAGAGAAAACTGGGTTTCTCTTCCTTGTTGGTGAGATAACTCAAAGCATAAAGTTTTGGGAGAGCTCTTCTTTGGGCATTTCATCTGTGTCTAGAAGGATTACCAAACCTTTAGTTCCTGCTCTCCTATTGACTGACAAATGCTTTGATAGCTGTTTATCACTAACGAATTCAAACGAGAGTTCTACAACTATAAAAGTTGCAGTAACCAGGAAAACTGGTCCTGACTTTTAAAAATTAGTGGCTAATTGCTAATTCAGATTGAGATTGTTTAGCACTTACAGAAAGAAGTGTGAATTGCCTTCTGCCTAATTAAAAGAGCACATCTGAGAATTTCAGTGTGAGTTCCTGGTATTTAGAAAGAATTAACAGAATTACCATACCAGCATACAGCTAAACTACAGTACAGATAATTTTAATATTTTTCATCAGTATTGGTGACCTTTTTACTATAAATTTTGTTTTTCAGGCCAGTACATGGGCTGATTTTTCTCTTCAAGTGGCAGCCTGGAGAGGAGCCAGCGGGTTCTGTTGTCCAGGATTCCAGACTGGATACAATATTTTTTGCTAAGCAGGTATGAGAAATTCAGTAATTGTTTTAGCTATATAATGAAACATAGCTTTTAATAAAAAAAGCTGGTTTTTTTTTGTTAATATGTACACAGAAATCAGTGTTTTGCAAGCTAAAATAGTTTCAACAAATTCTGAGAGTAGGAGCTGTGTATTGACAAAGCAATTCAGTTTGATCTGTCAAGTCAGACAAGAGTTGCAGCTATGGATGAGTAAAGCTCTTTTTGTTTGTCAGCTCTCACCCATAAAGTAACTCAGTCTTCTGTGCAGTAGAAGTGACTTGGTAAATCTTCTCAGCAGGATGAGCAAATTACTTCTTTTGAAACCACTTTCAACAAATTGTTGGAAGAAATTTATTTTGGTCCTGTTTTTATTTCTTACTTTCCTCAAATGCTCTGAAGCTGGGGCAGTGTATGTAGGATAACACTTTCCTTCAAGGGTTTGCAGACCGTTTTGGCATGCAAGTTTTAAGTATTCAAATCAGAAAGGTGAGTTTAAATTAGAAATCACTGGAAAATTGGTTTAGCTGATGTAGTCCATTGTGTTTTATTAAATACAGAGTAGTACTGAAATTTTGTCTTAGAGTTAACTGACTGCTGTGTGCATTTTTTGCAAGAAAGAAAAGCAAGAGAAAGTGACCAGAATGAAAGTTGGAGTATTTAATAGGGGTATTTATTACAGAACATTGACATCAAAGGGCAAATTATTAGGATTTCTGTGAAGACTGTTACATGGTCTAGTTGTTGGGGTGTTTAGGGTGGGGGGTTTGGGAGGCTTTTCTTTTGGTTGGGCTTTTTCTTGTTTTATTTCCCACCACAAATGCAAATTTTGAATGTAAATTTCAGGATATGAAAAAAATCTCTTCACACTTCTAGGTAAAAGTATAGAAATATGGAAAACAATGTGAATAGGCATCCTGGCCACCTGCACTTCTGTTTCATTCCTTTCATAATCGTGTTGTTGTGGATCAGCTTTTTCAATGCTGCTTCTCTTCATTCTTCCCCTGCTGTAGCTCTTGCGTCCTGCCAAGCACTGCCCACTGTTTTTATGATGCAGTGATCAGCAGCAGTTTGCTGATGGTCTTTATAGTTTGGTAGCTCTCATAGACACTGGCTTAGGTTGTGGTTCCCACCTAACCAAACATACTGTTAGCAGCTGTGGGCTGTAGCTAAACAACAGCCATGAGGCAAAGAACTCAGAGAAAAACCTTGATATAACTTTCAAAAGGTTAGTGCCATGGTGGGAGGAAATTACTCTGATTGGAATCTAGAGAGGGATTTTTTGGAGGATGTTGGATTTTTTATTTTAAAGTGAAGGTGAATTTTCCCTCACTCAAGGGATTTAATCTTGTTTCTTTTGAGTAACTGAGGTTGTCCTAGAATTGCTGTTCTTGTGAATGCTGTAAAGTTTGAAAGCATTTGTCTGCTTGCTCCACTTCTTTTGCTTTTTCCACCTCCTTCCTTTTTTCAAACGTGACACTGTTTAAAGGCAATAGCTAAGAGGAGCTTTGTTGAGCTTTAAGATGAGATTGCAGAATGTACATCACAAAATTTGGATAATGTTAGATTTGATAACAAGCCCCACAAAATTCAAGGCTTACAGTGAATAGCCTTATTTTATAGTTTTCTTTGAAACACTCATAATTTAATGTGTTCTTAAGCTGAAACCTCCTTTTTAATTGTCCCTTTACCCGCTGCCTTTAAAGAGAGTGTGCTGGAGTGACTCTTAATTTTAGCATGGAAAGCAATTTCTAGAAATGTTGACTCTTACAATAGCACTGCCTGGTTATGCCAC
Organism: Motacilla alba alba; assembly: GCF_015832195.1. NCBI lineage: Eukaryota > Metazoa > Chordata > Aves > Passeriformes > Motacillidae > Motacilla > Motacilla alba. Next base: position 23,231,370 of record NC_052023.1, read on the forward strand.
TTGATGGCGTGAAATAGATGTTTCAAAAGTCATTTGCAAAAAGTTTAGAATTTATTATCTTTTTGGTTTTTTACTGTTATCTCTCAGTCAAGTGCAGTGGCTTTGCAAAATTACAACGTTCCTTGAAGACATATATATGCTAGTGTTTCATATCAGTTCAGTTTTGCCTGGACTGAGCTATTGTGGCTGAACTACTAGAAATAGGTACAGAGAAATTATGATTAGAAGTCAACAAAAAGAAACTGCTTTGGCTATTTTAGAGGAATCTGTTTAAGACCAGTTTAGCTCTGGTTACTTTCACACTGAAGAAAGTTAGCCTGGGTTAGAGATCCAACTTGACAAGCAGTGTTTTGAGGACTTAGTGTTTTCTTGAGCAAGTGTCTGATCTTATGATTTGCTGCTGATGAGAGCAGGGTGCAGTGAACCTCTGTGAGCCAGTGAAGCTCATCCCCCAGCAGTTTCCTGTGCATAGTACCTGGGCTGGTCTCTGCTGTACTATGAGATGTGTCTGTTCAGCAAGTCTGTATAGAACAAAACTGGTAACAGGTGAGAGAACAGGGGGTTCTTTATGGTAGTGCTGAAGTTAGTGCACTTCACAAAACCACAGTCTGCATCCTTCTGAGTCACCCAGGAGTACAAAGCAAGATGAGCATTAGTACTGAATGATGAGAATTAGAATTGTGAAAGAGCAAGTCTCCAGCCATCGTGCAACTGGGTTCATGTGTATTTTTTATTTCCTCTGTATGTTTTAAGCCAAATTTTATGCTTGCTTTGAGGGTCTTTCCAGAAGATCTTTTTCTTCATTACAAAAGGGATGATATGAAATTACACTATGTTCATTTGTAGGCAGGAATCCCAGAACAAATAGATTGGTTAGGGCAATTTTTATCACATTTAAGGTTATTGATCTGTTGATCTGTATCTTCAAAACTGCCATGACACTGGAGCCTGAAAAATCTCAACAAGTCTTTGCCTCTCTTTCTTTTCTCATGCATTTTCTTCTTTTAAATGTTCCTATCTAAAGACATTTGGTACAGTCGATTTTCCTGCAGACATGTTTTCAAGTGCCTTCCTGAATCCTGTGTGAGCAAGACAAGGTTACTGTTAATACATAACAAGAGTTGAGTGGAGGAGATAAATTTGTTTCTGTTCAACTTTATTATGTGTTCATTCTTAACAATTGTTTCATTGTGGGGGACTTTAGAGGTAAAGGGCTACAGCTCTCAAACTGTCCAGTAAAACTTCTTTAAAATCGCACTAGGAAACACAGTTTTGGTAAGAAGCTTGTGCATGCTTACATTTTCCTCATTTCCACTTCCATAGTGATGTTGTAGTTGAATTCCAAATGGAAACTAGATCTTGTTTGAGGTTATAGCACGACTGTGTTGGGGGGTTGAATTTTGAAGTCTGTCTTGTATGCATGCATATTAAAGGGGTGTTTTTGAATGGTCACTTTTATGTGCTCTCATGTTAAATTTGGCCTCCCTGTTATGCCTAGGTATGGTTTGGTCCTCTAGTTGAGGCCAGAGAACTCTGGATGATCTTACATACCCTTTGAGCTAGGATACATAGGCACCATGAGGTGAGTTAAGGATACAGTTTCAGCCTTAACTCAGAATTTCCTGATTTCTGTGTTGCTTCAGCGGGCCCTTGCTGTTGTTTTCACACACAATGGATACATGATTACAGCTGTTCCATGTACTCAGCTCCCTGCCACGCTCTTTGGAGGAGCTGCATTCTCTGCTGAGCACTGCAGAAGTGTCTCTGGACAAAAAAGAATGCCATTTGCAGATCTGAAACTACTTCTTTTGAGTTTCATAAATTCTCCAGCTTTTAGTATGGAACTGCTGATATCCCGCCTTTCCAAGGTGCCATGTGTTTATTTTATTTTGCATTGTCATGGCAGAACGTTAACATCATTAACTGGGAATACCTTCAGAAGGAGTGTCTTATAAATGACACTGCTCATAACAAACCATTGATCTCTGGTTATGTTTATGGCACTAATGGAAGCATATGTATAAGCATATGTTTTTGGGGTTTTTTTTACATTTCCAGTACTTAATTGATTTCAAACTGAAATGACCTTTTCAGATTTGGTAACATTAAGATAGACCAGATATCTATGTTAAAGCTAAGTTTGGGATAACAGATAAATTACAAGAAGTACAACTTCAAGACATGAAACAAATCAGAAAGAGATTTTCAGTAACTGAATATAGCTGTAGAAAGATTATGTCTTTACTCCAACCAAATTTAAATGGAAAAAATTGTATTGGGTTTCTAAACAAGAATAAATTGTGGAACTTTGTGCTAATGCTGAATTTTTCATGTTGAGTTCTGTAAAACCAACTGATCCGTAATGTTGCAATGTTTAGATGGTGAATTCCTGGGATTTGCTGGTCATACTACCAATTGCAGCACTGGCTTGTCCACAGTTTTTTTGAAAAGAAAAATACATAATCTATCAGGTAGAAGATGTGAGTCAAGAATTTGAAGTGCTTCTGCCCAAAGTTGATGCAGAAGGTCAGATCTGATCCCTAGAGAAAGGTGCATGCTTAGGAAGTAATGCATCTTACTTAGAGAGTAGCCTGATCAAGTGGTTCCTCCGTTTAAGCTGAGCTTCACTTCGGGATAGGTCAGTCTTCTCTCTGATACATTTCTGTGTATGTATGTTCAAGTTTTCTTTCAAGTATTGTAAAATACTCCTTGAACTTTTGCCTACAAAATCATTTAACTATGAGTGTCTGCTTTAAGTTGGAGTCTTGCGTATTGATCAATCAAATAACTCACCAAGACTTCCTGGACAGAAATATCCAGGCAAATGTTGGTATTTCTGGACAAATGCAGAAAATCCTCTTAATCCTCAAGTCCAAATAAAAATCTTTTGGGAACAAGGTGCATTTATTATCATGTTACTTAAATGCAAAGAATGTGTTCTACAAATGCTGAGGCACCCTAAGTAAGAGACACACTGGAAATGAAAGGTGGGTATCCTGAAGGATGCTCTAGGTTGTGTGTGCAGCAGTGCTGGACTGGCTGTGTGCACAGATGGCACTGTGTCTGTGTGACAAATCCCACACTTGCCTGCATCTGGTCCTGCAATCACATGACTCTGCACTCCTCACCCTGCCTGTGAGCCACCACTTGCCCGAGATTCCCTTGTTCCATCTTGGTGTTCTCCTGTGTCATCCAGGAACAGACTGGATTTTTATGCACATCACCTGCATTTCCTTCTATTCCTCTGCTACAGGACTGTTGTTGCTGCCTTTTCCTTAACTCCTGCCTCTCACTTGACTGAAGTTCTAGAATGTATTTCTATAATGTGTTTCTATTTCAACAGCTGGAGGCTGTTGCCCTCAGATCCACATCTTTTGCACAGTGTTTCAGACTTTGTTTAGCTTGGTCTCTATATACTTCATCAGACTTGTTTCATAATATAATTGGAATACAAATATGCTTGAAGGCCAGTATTTGATGAGCCCATTAAATCTTTGCAGAGTCTAATTTTCCCTCCAATTTTATTTTCTGTTTCAAGCTTTTGTATCCTGCTATTCAGCAGTTTCAGTGTTGTTCTTGCCTCTAGGCACAAAATCTCAGTAAATTTCCTTTCCTTGTTTTGAAGCCATTTTTGAGTTGTCTGTAAAGAGAGCAACTGGTTGTTCCATCTTGATTTTTCAGCAAAATTAGTTGCCATTTAGTCCTGTCCCTCCTATAATGCCCTGTATTAATTATCATTTACAAATACAATTTGCTGTAGTGACCCTGCCTCGATGGTAGCAGCACTGTTCTAACAGTGCATCAGCACAGGGGTCTGTGCCTTCTCTTGCTTCTCTATCAGCTCAGTTACACTGCATCAGCTTCACCCACTCTGATCCACTTGAGATTTCCCTGCTTTCATCCTAGCACTACTTTACCACTGTCTCTGCTAACATTCTTTAGTTCTGTCTCAGAGAGTCTTTACTTCTTTTTCCTGAGTCACAGTGTAATTCAAAGTATGCCATTCTGCTGGTCTGGGGGTTTGAATTTTTCTGCTGCTGGTTCATTATTTTGCTGCCCTCGATGGATTTTCCTTGTATGTCCTTTATTTTGCACCTGTGTACTCTAGCCCTTAGCTGGTGTACCTGCACTTGGTTTAATTTCAGTTTTGGCTGCTGTAATCTGTTCTGTATGTGTAGTTGACTCCCTTGCTTACTGTTTAAGTCAACTAGATTGTATTTTTCTTAAATTAAGAAGTATTTTCTTATTTATCATCTGCATATATACATAATCTGAACTGAGAGCACCCTGAAGTATAGAAAATAAATTTATGATGTGGCTTTTAGTATTAACATAGTAGGTTTTCCTTTGTTAGGACTAGCTTTAATTGTAAAACAGGTTGCTTGGGTTTTCTCTTTTTTTTTTCCTTTTTTCTTGTTGGAAGTGGTTTCACATTCACAGCCCTGAACTAATTTTCATATTTTTATACAAAAGTCACATCCTCCCTGGAAGTTTTAAGTAGCATTTTCGATTGCAAAATAGAGTAATGTATCATTAGTCTTTGAAACTTTCCTAACCTATAGCTCTCTGAGAAGAAACTGCTAATATAAAGTCCTGTATTACAGCCTCATACCATTTGATTACAATGCATTTAGTTAAATCTCAGATTATATTTAATAATCTTTGCAGCTTCTTTCTTTAAATACCATGTTTTAGTTTGGTTATTAGTAAACAAGATTCAAGACATGGCTTTAATACAAAGGGGGTTATTTATATTTTCTAAAAGTGGAATATTTAACACTGAAATGTAACAGTGTCAAACCAGTAACTTTAACTTGAAAAGGATAGTTATATTGGACAAGTACATTATTCAGCTAACCATCATTTAAACAGTATCTGCATCTTGGAATGCTTTTATTAGTTTTTCCCTAGAAAACTTGAAAACTTTTTGTTCAATAAAACCTATTAATAACAATTTCAAGTTCCATAATGTGTTTTATTGCTTCAAATTAAATTTTTCGACCTCTTACTCCTAGTAGGAGATCTCATTATTTGAAGGACTTTTTTTGGGAGAATTGAATTTTTTTTAAGGTCATAGATAGCACAATTTGGGCAGCTTGCTTTGAATATTACTGTGTGTTTTTCCACAGGGATCCAAGGATTTTTGCCTTTCTTCTATGCCTTTCAATAATCGCTTTAGAAGAGATGGTGAGGCAGTGGAATGACAGTTTCTGAGGACAGTTGTGAAATTCAAGTTTTATCAGTGAATTGTATATGATAGCCATGCAGAGCTGATTTAATCATAGCAAGGGCTTTTCTGTAGCTACCCAGGCAGCAAATCCAGTCTGTGTTAGGCCGCAGCTCTAATGTGAATCAGCACAGAAAGTGTGTGTGTGTGTGTGTAACAAAAGCAAACACAGTTTGGAGTGAACTTTTATCACCAGTGCTGACCGAATTCTCCATGTTTTTTTCTAGGTCATAAATAATGCCTGTGCAACTCAAGCCATAGTAAGTGTGCTGTTAAACTGTGCTCATCAAGACATTCACCTAGGAGAGACCTTGTCAGAATTTAAAGAATTTTCCCAAAGCTTTGATGCTGCAGTGAGTGACTACTGTTTTCTGCATTTTGAGTGTCACAGTGTTAAAGTTGTGGTGGTTTACAGATGTTTTGTTACTTCATTTCAGATGAAAGGTTTGGCACTGAGCAACTCGGAAGTGATTCGGCAAGTTCACAACAGTTTTGCCAGGTAACCTATGTTTTAAATCTGGCCAAAATTTGAGCAAATCCTTTTTAATCTCAGGGGTTTTAAAATTTTCTTTGCAGACAACAGATGTTTGAGTTTGATGCAAAGTCTTCAGCAAAGGAAGAAGATGCCTTTCACTTTGTAAGCTATGTTCCTGTTAATGGGAGGCTATATGAGCTAGATGGCTTAAGGGAAGGACCAATTGATTTAGGTAACATTTTACATTTTTGCTGAACATCCTTTATTTTAACAATGGCTTTTTGCAGTAAATTGGTCGTATGTTATAGGCTCAAAGCAAATTATTTATTAAAATAAAGAATATCTTTAAAGTTTTTTGAATGTGCCATAGGCTTGTACTTCCTTGCAGTCATTTGTATTGTTTTAGTTTTGTTGGTCGGAAAATACAATTTTCTCCCTGCTTCCTCCATGTCTCTGATGCTCTCTTTTCATTAAGTAATCAAATGATCAGGTTCTGCAATCCCTTCCAAAACCTTGATAGTTTTGTTTGCAAGAGAAGTTGCAATAAAGGGAGAATGTATTCAGCTGACTCCAGACACTTTTTTTCCTTTATGTGGCTTGTGTTTACACACTGCCCTCTTTCTTCTTAGATAGCAAGTGTTTCCCTAATGGTTTAAAAGAAAATAGCTTTGTTCTCTGTAAGACAGGCTTCTGTTTTGTAATCTTTCTTGAGATAAGTGTGCCCTGTTGAATCTTGAAAAGCTCTGCACTGCCTATCATGTGTCTGTACTTTAGAGTCCGATACATTGTCAGCAACACGTTCCACCCTCCATTCCCAGAGTGTCTTCCCAGATTTGTTGACAATTTTATTTATGTTTAGGGTGAGCAACTGCTTGCTGCTTAATCTTGTCTTTAGTCTGTCCAGGGATACTGTTCAGTCTTCAGACCTAACAGTAACATCTGTGTGGTCACAAGATCCTGAGTCTCTAAATTTGCTTTAAGGTCTTGAAATTGCAAAAGAGGCATTTTCAGCTTAGGAAATCACCTGTGGGTATATCCTGTCATGTATCTTGAAATCAAGTTCTCTATCATAGATCCTTTTATGGTTTTTCATTCTGCCTGACTTTTTAACATTATATTGCATCCACACAGACAAAATCAAGAGTTAATATTAAACAGCTGCACCTGTCCATAGTGTTTTCCTTTGCTGTCTTCTTCAATTTTGTCATACCAACTAATTTCTCTTGTGTCATAAAAATATTACATAACATACTTTCCCCCACCCCATTATTTCTTGTTATCAGCAAAACAAATGTTAGGTGGTTATGCCCTTAAAATTTAGCTTTGTTCCATTGCTTTGGTCACTGCATTATCTAACTATTGTTATTAAAAAAATATCTTTCACCTCCTGAAAAACCACCTAAGTAATTTCAGACTGCAGTAGCTAAGGAAAAACTTGTTATATACTCTGAAGTTGCTGCATAAGCCTGAATTATGAGTCGACTTTGAAATAAATTTTGCCATGATACTGAATTTTTTCCTTTGTTAAATTTTGCAAAGAAGCTGAATTTTTTCCTGTGTTTTCCCCAGGTGCATGCCATCAGGATGACTGGATAAGCGCAGTGCGGCCTGTCATAGAGAAGCGCATACAAAAGTAAATGGTCGTGATGCCTTTAAAATATAGCACCTTACCTATGCTTGAAAATCCCATTGTCTTAACTTCCTTCAGTTAAAGGATTTCTGCCAAATTTCTAAGCCATGGCACTTATGCATCATTTCTTTATGCATGTCACTGTGTGACTTGAGAACCTGTTGCCCGACATGAGGCAAATGTGATGATAGCTAAATCTCAAATACACTGTGCTGCTGCATAATTAATCCAAGTAGGTGTCTGTGTAGTGAAGAGAGATCCTACGAGTGCTCTGGAAACGAAGATTGTTATCTGTTACACAGCTGTGGATCTTTGTGAGTGAAAGCTAAGAGTGTCATGACCATGAATAACATTTGCCTATGCACTTAAAATTATTAGATAGTTATTCTGTCCATACAGCTGGTATTTAGACATCTGGAGTTTTTCTTAGGAATGGCTTGTCTTAGAAATTTAAGCTAGAAAAACATACTTTGTGGAACTTTGCTATTTCTTAACTCTGTTTCCAAACTGCAGTCCCAAATTTGTTAGAAGTAAAGTTGATTTTACATCATTTTTAGAAAACGGTTCTAAGTTTTTGCTTGAAGACTTTTTTTTTTTTTTTTGATAAGCAAAACAGGGCTACCAAGTTGTTTCTGGAGAATTTAACCTCCAAGAGGCCTGCTAGTCTTAATTGTTAATGTACTTTTCACACTGTGTGGAGAAGTCTCCAATATTTTCTAACATGTAATAGTAATGAGAAAGTAAAAACTATTGTGTGAAGCATCTTCTGTACGTGCTGTTGTTGTGCTTTCTTTTCTTTTTTGGACAGTTTCAGTATTTGTTTTGTGACCACAGACAGGAATAGTAAATTTTGGGCAGAGAGGGTAATTAGGAATTACATACTGGATAGAGTTAATTTGTGGTCTGATTTTATTTTGTGACAAGATTGGATCTGTAGCACAACTTAATTTAACAGACCCATTTAAAATTGTGTTTCCATGAAATGAAATCAAGGAGGGGGCTTTTGAGTTGTCATGTTAGTACCTAACTGACAGTGGGTTGTCTTTGTTGTTTTGTTTTTCTGTTCCTTATTTAGATACAGTGAAGGTGAGATAAGGTTTAACCTGATGGCTATTGTGTCTGACAGGAAGATGATATACGAGCAGAGGATTGCAGAGCTACAGCAGCAACTGGCAGAGGTAGGCCATGGAACTTAAATTGCTAAAGTAGTTCCCTGATAGTTCTGTGTGTTGGCTTTACTATTCACTTCCCTTCCTTGCTTCCAATGGAGCAGCAGCAAAAAAAGCAGGGAGTGATTGCTAGAGATCTGCCCAGCACAGTGTGGATGCACTTAGTGCTGCAGCTCTGGGCTGAGCACTCAGCATGGTGTTGACCATGTCATTTTGACTTTCTGCCTTGACTCATTTGCTGGTGCTGGAAATGGCTTTTTCCCAGTACCTGCTTGTAACTAACTGCAGAAATTCCTGGTATATACCTATAATGGTAAACAAAACTGAAGCCTACTTGATAGAAATACCCTTGAGACAAAACTTGCTTTTTTAAAAAGTAAAATTTAAAAATGGAGTAACATCATCCATTTAAATTTTTGTTTTGTGGAAGGAGGAGCCTATGGATACAGATCAAAGTAGTAATATGTTAAGTTCTATACAATCAGAAGTTGCAAAATACCAGATGTTAATTGAAGAAGAGAACCAAAAATTAAAAAGATATAAGGTATGTAGTCTTTGCTTTTCTGATGAAATTATTGGAACAGTTGTAAGATAAAGTCAGCTTTTATGTGTATGCATATATATATATATATATATATATATATATATGGGAGCTTGGCAATTAATGTGAAGGAACTGGATGGGGACTAGAAGATAGTTCAGCTATATAATAATTCTGTTAATGCTTTTAATTTATTTTTAGATTGAAAATATTAGAAGAAAACATAACTACCTGCCTTTCATCATGGAATTGTTAAAGACTCTAGCAGAGCACCAGCAGTTAATACCATTAGTAGAAAAAGTGAGTATTTCCTAGCTGGTAGTATATTACTATAATTCTTCATACCTTCTCTTTTAAATAAACGAGCCCATGTGATTTATTTTTCCAAGTTCTTTGGCCAGGGACAGCTCCCCACACTCCTGTGGAAGCCATGGCACAGTGCTGGGAATTCGGTCCCTCCCTTTTCCCTGCTCCTGTGCTCATTTACTGGCTTGGGTTTCCCCTTTCTAAGGTATCTGGCCATTAACATTGATTTATTGCTAAGGTTTATATTAAAACTTTATTAAATAAAGCGTGTCTGCCACTTTGGCAAGGTTGTTAAACTGGTCAAGTACTTGAATCGTACTCAGCTGTGCTGGTGTACACTTGAGTGCCCGAGGCAGGATCCCTGATTTTATACTCACTGAGAAAGGATCTCTGAATTAGTATAATGAAAAAAGAGCTGTGTGTTATTTAATGAGTACATTCTTTAGCTGAATTTATTCAGGAAGGTACATTTGCAGGCTTGTAGTTTTTAAGAGAGTAACTTGTGGAGTTTTAATCCAGTTTCTTTTTAACAGAAGTCATTGATAACACCCGTCAAGCTGCTTTCACAAGTAAATTACCAGTGAATTGGTAGTAACAGATCTTTATTCTAAATCACTGAATTAGATGCTGTTCTGTTCAGTAAGTGGTAACAAGCAGCAGCTTGATTCAGAATTAACTAATGTTTTGACAGAAAGTTGTTGGCCAGTATTGCTTCTAAGTTGTCCCCTCTTCTTGCCCAATCTGTTTCTTAAGTAAATTCATAAGGAAGAAAGTGCCAGTTCCTTACCATTTTGAACTGTTTATGATTGATATGAGAATCTGTCTGCAAATATTTTGACTGGATCTTTTGTGGGGGCTTTTTCCACTTCTTTGAAAGATCTAAACCACTAAGATCTTGGTTGGTTTCAGAGTTCAGTTTTGATCATCTATATGTCTGAATGTGGTGTTTTCTTGTGACATAAAATGTTTCCATTAGGAAAAGTTTTTTCTGTTAAATGAAATTGGTATGGAGGTATGAAAAATGAAAGTTTAAATTATGATTTTAAAGTAGTGCTTTTCCCCTAGAGAAGTTACCTAATCTCAGTTTCTTTTGCATAATTTATTTAAAACTGTATTTGTTCTTAAAAGGCTTTATACACTAACCTAGTAAAATAGTAGTAGAATGCTTCTGAACGGTCCAAATTTACATTTAAATTTTTCTTTTTCCAGCATATTTTTAATACTTAGAAATGTAATGGGCAGTCATTGAAAGCTCCAGAATGATTTTCATCTTGTCAAAGCTTGACATCATCTCCCCTTCTTTCCTAGGCAAAAGAAAAACAGAATGCCAAGAAAGCTCAGGAGGCCAAATGAAGATGACTTTGCAAAACACATACAGTTACTTGCTTCTGATACTATTTTCATGACAACAAATAAAGCTTTTCATAAACTTCAATTTTTGTCCAGTGCACGTTTGCCAGTTGTAATGGTTTGTCTTGTACTGTTTGCATGGGTCTGACTCTTCCTTCCCTGCATCTTGTGCATGTAGTACTGCTGAGCAATGTTTAGGTTCTCCTGGTCACATTCAGTATTTAACAGTCTGTCTGAAAGCTTGGGAAGTGGACCCAGAAATGTGCAAGGAAAATGTCCCCATTTTGTCCCATTTGAACATGATAATCATACAAATGCCAGAGGTTTAAGTATAAGCATGAGCTTTCTTTGCTCATCCCTACTAACAGTTACAATCCTTTCCAGTTATTTGGTGGCATAGCCTGTGTCTTTGTTTTTATGAAGTATGTGTCTGATTTTTTTACAAAATGGAAAAGTATGAATTTAGCTGTAGAAACATTTGCAAAGACCAATGTATAATCTCAAAAGAACTGCATTGCTTTAGTAGAAAAGATAATAAATATTCCCATTTTTATTTTGGCAAACTTTTTTCTGTGGTATTTTATTATGGGATAAGATGATTAGGATACAGAGGTCATCAGCCTTGTGACTTGAGTATATGCATTCTAAATTTGAGGTAGAAAGAAGGCACGTTATTGTTTTGGGGATAAGGTATTGTTTTGGATATAAGGTATTCCTCTTTTGGAGTATGTTCAATTTAAGTCTTTAAAGCACTGCTTTTTTTTTTTTTTTTTGACTTTGAGAAGTAATATAAGGAAAAACGTGTATGAAAGATGATTGTTGATGACAATATTGCTGTGGAAGACGCTTGAGCTGTGTCCCATGGACCAAAGGAAATACCTGGGGAATGGAGTTCACTGGGTGTCCTGCAGGCAGCATGTTCATGCTGCAGCAATGAACACATTGTTTTGGTATGGATAGTAACAGGCCACTGCAACACTGCACACTGTTTGAATTATTCACTGTCAGTGTACATGTGTTTGTTTAGTAACTTCCAGTTTCTTCCTAAAAGACTCAGATAAGAAACAGAAAGAAAAGAAAGATATGAAACATTCTGTTACCTGTGGTGCTTCATATATATTGCATATATATTTATATAAACAGGATAAAATTTTGGCTGAAGAAATAAAACGTAGACTGTGCTCTTCACTGCTGGAAGGATCTCCCTGAGTCATTGTTGTGGCTGGAAAGGTAAGCTCGGTTTTAGAAAAACCTGAGATCCATATCTGTGTTTTGTATAAAATTGATCAGGTTAATGAGAACATAAACTCTTGTGAGAATTTCTTACTTCAGTAATTCACTGCAGCATTATAGTCCAAGGACACAGAAAGACTTACAGAGGAAGAGACATTTCTGCTTTTAAAATTAAATTTGAAACTCTATTTCAACCTGTTGAAAACATTTGTCTGTCTTTTTAAGTGGTAGCCTGATGACTCCTGCTGCACCCTGTCATCCTTGAAGAATTTTGGAATTTGATATTAGATGTCAACTTAAATTTGTACTGAAGTCATTTCATTCTCCTTTTACTGGTGTGCTTGGGCACAAAAGGAAAAGCAATTTTGCTGAAGCAGACGATTATTTTTGCAATTATCAACAAATTTTTAGTAGCAATTGTTTCAGAAATTAGGAAACTTATATTGCAAGCAATCTTTCTGGATTTGTAAACATACAAAAAGAATGGATGTAAAGATCAAATTTTAACAAAATTTTTTACTCTAATGAGCAAGTGAAAAATGCTTAGTTTTTTAAAAAGACTGTTTAATGCAGAAGTAGAACATTTCGAAGCTAGTGTTTTCTGTTGTATTATGAATCTTTTCCTGATCAAACATGTGGCAAATTTTTTACTTTTTTTGCCAGATTTGTAGAACCATTTTTTCATAATGTATATCTTCACTTTAAAGGCAGTTATTTGTATATTAGGACAGCGTCATATGAATGCAGAGCTGGACAGGAAGTTGATCCTGGCTAGGCTGGGATACAGTTCATTTTCTCCTTAGCCGCTGGTGCAGTGCTGTGTTTTGGATGGAGCATGAGAAAAATGTTGGTAACACGCTGATGTTTTCAGTGGTTGCTAAGCCTCCCACAGGGTCACAGTCTCCTCAGGCATCCCCCTACTCTGGCACGGGGCTCCTCCATGGCCTGCAGGTGGAATGCTGCATCCCTGTGGACCTCCAAGGGCTGCAGGGGCACAGCTGCCTCACCATGGTCTTCTCCACAGGCTGCACAGTAATGTCAGTTCGAGCTCCTGGAACGCCTCCTGCCTCTGCTTATTCACTGCCCCTTGAATCTGCTGTTCCTCTCCCATATTCTCACCTTGCTTTTCTCTGGCCACGATTACAGCTGCCCATCTTTCTGTTCTTTATTCCTAAATCTGCTATCACAGAGGCATTACCACCATTTCTAATTGGCCCAGCCTTGGCCAGCATCATTCCATCTTCGGAGCCACCAGGGATTGGTTTTGCCAGACATGGAGGAAGCTTCTGGCAGCTTCCCACAGAAGCCACCCCTATAGTCCCCCCCATGCTACCAAAAACCAGGCAATGCAAACCCAGCACAGCTGGGTTCAGCCTCTGCCTCCAAAACTTTGTGAGTTTTAGCAGCTACACCTGAGAGATCAGTGAATGACCGTGTTTGCCCTCAACTGCTTTTCAGTGTTTTGACTCATCAATGTAGGGTAGAAACAGTTTTATCTTGTCTATTAATTATGCAAATAAGTGCATACATGCCTATATGCTTCCTGTGGAAGGAAGTCCAAGGAGAAGGTGGAGTTTGTGTATGAAAATACAGGACACTCCTTTTCTTTCCTTTTTTCTTTTCCCAGAGCTGTTAATGGAAACCATGATAAGAAAAACAGCTGCCTGGGAGAGTCTCTAATAAACTGCCACAACCTTGATATCGAATTGCTGAAGTCCAAGTACATTCAAGTTGCAAAGACTAAGGTCTTCACAAGGAAGGTGAGTTATTTTATGTTCATATTTTTCATGCAGGTAACACACGTCTGCCTAGCAAAGCCCCAGAAACATTGGGGAAAAACAGACTGGAGATACCATGGCCTTATGTACAAGAGCAAGAAGTTTCCCCAACAGAACAGAAAGTGTGCTTCTCAAAATAGCTGGCATTTGTTAACAGGCTAAGACTTGTGCGTTCCATGTGCCTCAATGAGCATATAAAAAGAATCGATTCATCTCTGAGAAATTGATGACACTTGCTAAAAATAAGTGAGTTTAATATCTCAAAAATGTATACACAACGTAAGCTCTATCTGTGCTCACAGGATGTTCTGATCTTTTCACTGATTTTTCTTTAGCAATTTTATCGGTAGCTTATGTAGAAAAATAACATCAAAAATAGCTAACTCACCGAACCACAAATACTATCTCTTTCTGTCTGGTAATAAGAGGCAATTCCAGTATTACTAACTTTCACTCAACTTATGCATTTCCTTCTGTGATTTTCCTTTTTCTTCTTTTGTAAATGCTGCTTCTTTCACCTGCTAGACTCAAAAAAGAGTAGGGAACATTCATTATGACATGTCAGATTATAAAAGCCTTCAAGAAAGCTTGAAAAAATCTTTTATAAACAATAAAAAGATAGCAACTTCTTTTTACAAAATCTCTCATCTTCTTAGGCAAGTTCAAAAAAATAATAGTTGAAATATCAATTTTAAACAAAATCCTTAAGTGTCAGGATTAATGATGTAATTCTTGATGAAAATTTACCAAAACCAGAAGAACATACACAACAGGAACAAACTGTACTGTACATTTACAATACAGAAATTTCAATGTTTCCTGCTGAAACTGAACTGCTAGAATGATGTCTAACAGCTTTTTTACCAGTACAGAAATGAGAGGAAACTGAGAATACTGAAAAGAAATTTAAAATTGGAGGAGGAATTATTAAATTCTTATTTAAAAGCTGGGGGCTTGCATGTGTGCCTGACAAAGAAGACGTGATATGTAGAATCTGGTAAAAGACTAACAGAAATTACCATACAGCTATGATCTCCAAAAAATAATCTCAGCCTACGTAAACAAATTGTGATGGGTTTTCACTGGAAATAATATTTTTAACTGTTTTTCCAGCATATGCTGCAGCTACATATATAAAAATAAGTATATTACATATATATTTGTGTATTATAAAATTGATTTTTGTTTACATATCTCTTTTTGAAAAGCCACTACTGAGGAGTTAAAAACATGTCCCTCTGCAACTTCCTGAACAACATACTTTTAAAATAAAATCTCAGATCTGAATAAGCAAGAGTTCCTTGAGATCCACACTAATGTAAGGGCACCTAAGCCTGCTTTATCCAATTATTCAGAGGTTAAGATTAGCTAAGGTTGGCCCTTGATGTTCCTGTGGGAATTGACAGTCCGGTCTTGTATCAGGTCTTGTATCAGGTGTTCTCAAACCAAACCAGTACCAAAAACCTGGAGCCTTTATAGATAACACAAAGCAAGGATAATTCCAGGAAATTACCAGTACATTTTCTTTTACTGCAGAAATGTGATGTGATTACAGAGATGTAAGACAGTCCTACCTTTTACATGTGGTAAGAGTGCTTTCTCTGGGAAATTTGGTTGGTAAAATTATTCAGGTGGCACTTTAGTCATAATGTAATTACAGTAACTTGCATGAGAGTGGAGGATGCACAAGGTCTAGTGGTTGGAACAGGAGGCCAGACCATTCCTCACTTGCCACTCCTTGCTATGTGAACACGCCAAGTTGCTTAACCTTTACAATTTAGCTTAAAATTGTTTATTATCCCAACATATATGTTACCTTCCTAGGCTCATTAAGAAGCTGCCGTAAAATGTGATGCAGCAATGCTATGAAGGAAAAGAACAAATTTCAACCTAAGTACCACTGGAGCAAGGAAAGGAAATAAGGGGTCCTACTTCTGCTTTTCTGTTGAGACAGAATAGAAAAGGAAATACAGCTGGGAAGTCAAGTGCAAGATCAAGAGTGGCAGCACATGGCACTTGGCAGAGGCTCCTGCCCCTGCCCGAGGAGCCTCGGAAGCCAAGGAGATGGTTACTTCAGCAGAGGGCACTGGAGTGACAAGGATGTGGTGTGGTACTGGCTCTGCCTTGCCCTGCCTCATGGAACTACAGACTTGCTCTGCTGCAATTTCTTCTGCTTTCTGTCGCTTCAAAATTTTTATTCCAAAAAGAGAGGAGATGTGCTGAATGACACTGGAAGGTCTGGGATTGGAGCAAAGCAGGCAATGACATGTAAGCAAAAAAGGCAATGAGGAGGAGAATCTGGGGCACATACTCCTGAATCAGCATTCTGCCTCCCACACCAGCAGTGGGACAAGGAGGATGATGAGATGGGATGGTTAAGGAAGTGAAACCTCTAATGAGAAATCATCAAAACAAAGTTTCTTACCTTCCTTATAATTTCTTCTTTTTCCACAGCAGCTGCAGTCAGGGGGTATATTTACATAGACCTCTGCATTCCAAGTGGGCTGGAAACACAAACATTAATACTTTTATTGATATTCTACAAATTTATTATGAACAGCATCAAATAACTGCAAAAAATTTTTTTAAACAAATCTGATGTTTGGTGGGTTATATAGTACTATTCATTTGTGCAAACAGTGAATTTGCTAATGCTTGGGAGAGAAGCTTTCAAGGAGGAACACTCATTTTACACAGATGGACTCCACGTTCCTTTAGATCCTCCAGGCTTCTTTTAGACATGGGAAACAGAAGCCTTGGTGTTATGGTGGAGATACTGAGCATGCCCACAGCGTAAGGCTGTATTTTGCTAACAGTGTTTTATTATTTAAAATAAGCATATAAAACTAGCTCCACTAGTTGCACCTGTATCCCATGGGCTTGGATGACATTCAGCGTGCTCTTTAATGAACATTGGATTTTTTTTCAATGATTATGTTGGGTGGATACAGTCTTCTGCTTTTGTCCGTGGAATTTTATAAAAGTGCAGGAATTTAGGTTTTGTTAATGTGATGGTCAATTTTTTAACATGATGGTCAACCATAGACAAGTGCTAAGGATTTTCTTTTTTATCTGTGGTTTAGAATTTTCACTGTGTGAAATAACAAGGACATGCTTGCAGCCACCTGGAGAATATTTCATTCTTCCATTCTGATATCACAGGTTTCAAAATGAGAATTTTTCCTTTATCAGCTTTACAAGTCACATTGCTAACTAAAATAGCAAACTGAAACACTGCCAAGACATTTAAAAAATACACATTTCTTTTTTTAAAGACAGCTACCCTGAGCAGTTTTAGAGCAGTTTTATATGGAAGGAGTAATATAAAAATTGAATGGTGAGATGATGCCATTTGACAGTTACACTGGTATTTTAGGTATTTTTCTCAGTCATAGAGGCTAAAATGGGGAGTCATTTTTAATGTATAATTTGAAGAACATTACTAGTGTGGCCACAAATGTCAGATCTTAAAACCATGCCTACACATTATCCCCTTTTGGATGGGAAAAAAAGAGAGAAAGGAATTGAAAATCGAGACTATATGCGGTAGAATAAAACCTAATTCCTGTGGGTTTTTAAGAACATAAAAGAAAGAACAATGTAAACAAGTGGAGATGAATTAGAGATGATTCAATGATAAGCTGAAATGATATTTGAAAACAGTAATCCTAAAGACAAATAACACTTTGTGTTTCAAATGCTAAAAGCAGTGTATCACGCAGGAAGAAATGCTGCGTAACTGGGGAAGGCAGACACTAAAAATAATCTAAGTAATCTAGTCGGATCAGATCCCAGCAAGAGAACAAGCTCATCTACAAATTTCTGAACTTTCAGAAAACATAATAAACATTAGAAAAACCTGACTCTGATTCAAGTCTAAAGTGGGGTTTGAGAATTAAAGTGCTCATCTGTGCAGTGTTACATAATAAGAACAATAGGTGATTTCATATCCCAGTTCTCTTAAATTTCAACCATGTATTACTGTGGTAACCTATGCTGTGCTACTGCACATTGTTGTTAGCATGTTCCTACTGGTAATGCAATTACATGTTGAGGGAAAACATAAACTACATGAGAAATGAAGACTTTCCACAACACAGGAACCAAAAGACAAAGTGGTAGAAGGCCCCAGACTGGAATATTAAAACCCAGACTGAAGAGAACATCACAACACTGTTCAGTCACTTGCTAGAAACTAGGAAGTAACAGGATTCAGGCCCTGACCATTTCTAGCTTCTGTGACATTAAACCAAGGTTGCAAAGAACACCTACCATTTTAGCTATTCCTAATGCCATCTTCTGCTTCTAATCAGGACACTGACAACTCCAACAAGGTTCACATTTATATTGTAACATTTAAAGAGGAGTCTGCAAAAGATGGTAATTGTTGATTGAGAAGTTTCTGTGGTACTGAATATCAGACTGGTTGGAAGCACCTTAAAGCTCATCTTGTTCCAAGCCCTGCCACAGGCAGGGACAACTTCCACCAGACCAGGTTGCTCCAAGCCCTGTCCAGTCTGGCCTTGGACACTTCCAATTTACACTTATTTTCTAGCTCATAGTAAAGTTCTTGCTAAGTCAAGATGCTTTGTAAATATCCTAATCTTTTTTGTAAGATCTCATTGCCTGTGACTGTGATTGGAAAACTCTGTTTTCAGAAATGAATAGGAACTGATACAGGATAGCTTGGAGGGTCCCCAAACATCTTACCTGTGGTGTAAGTTAAAGCTAAGGATGATTTGTGTCCTGCAGCACACAAAGCTACGGGGGACCCTCCAGGGCCGAGTCCATCTCTACGCCTTCACTTGGGACTGGCGGGTAAAACTCTGAAAGCTTTGCCCTGCACGGCCACGTAAGAGGGAATTTAATCTGTGTTATTTTTCCCTGAAGTAAGAAAAGTAACCGGCTTGAAGCAATAAGGTGTGATGGCATGAGGCAACCGCAGGTTCCGCCAACAGAGGTTCTTGAGGGAGAGAAAATGGCGGGCAGGGGCCCTCAGCAAGCTCCCAAAACACAGAGCGCTCACCACCAGCCACTCCGTGTGTGAAAACCTCGACCTCCACCCCCGAGCCCGCAAACTATGACAAGGGGAGGTGAGACGGGAGGAAAAAGACTCCACCTGAAACGAGGAAGGCATCTGCCATTGGAGCCCGTCCCTGACGGAGCGCGAGGTACCCTGCCCGAGACGGGAGGTACTTCCCCCTCCCTGCCCTCACGGGCTCCAGGCCGTGACTCGGGTCTTTCCCCCCGTCCCGTCCCGTCGCGTCCCGGTTGCGGGGGAAGGCGGGCGCAGGAAGGGGCGGGTGGTGCGGAGAGAGAGGGAGGGAGGGAGGGAGGTGGGCGGTGAGAGGAGCAGTCGACGCACAAGATGGCCGCTGCCGGAGTGGCAGCGGGGCGGCGGCGGGCGATGGCGGCGCTGCCCCGGGGCCCGCGTGTACTACTGGAGGAGCAGCAGCAGGGCGCTGTGGCAGCCCCGGTGTGCCGGAGCTGAGGGGGCCGGTGGGCGCTGCAAGAAGCCCGGCCCGCGTGGTGAGTGCGCTGCCTCCGCCGCGGGGTGCGGGGAACAATAGGGCGGGAGAGCTCTGCCCGCCTTGCCGAGAAAGGAGGCGGAGGGGCGGGCGCTGGGACGAGATGATCTCCAGAGGTGCTTTCTACTTCTAACAATTCCGTGACTTTGTGTCTCGCCAGGCCTCAGGCTCCGGCCGGGCTCGATTTCCGAGCGCCTCGGGCAGGCGGGGAGGGACCGCGGTTCGCTGTGCCCGATGGGGGGGAGGCGGAGAGCGACTGGGTCCGGCTGGGGGTGGGGAGAGGCGGCATCGCCTCAGGCTGCGGCGGCCGAGGGACAGGCGGCTTTTGTGTGCCCCCTCTGCCTGCTGTTGTTTTTTTCCAGGGGCTCTGCCTGCCTCTGCGTGAGAAAACTCGTCCCTCTGTCGCGTTGAACAACAGAGACGGAGGGAAAATAATGACAGAGCCCTACCCGTCCCCGGGACACCTCTCCGCCCTGGGTTGTGGTTCTTTTGTCTGTCGTGCGTGAGGGAAGAGCGAGGTGGCCGCGGCTCCCTCTGCATGGGGACAAACGATGGTGAAACCGCACAGGATCTCCCTGACTTGCACTAGTTTTTCCACCCTGGCATTGTTTTGGCTGTTGAATTACACCCACAGAGTGGGTAGGGTTTCATGCCGGGGGTGCGGTGTTGGTGTAGCTGGGATTTCATTTGCTTTGATGGTTGGGAATGTCCTGGTATCAGGTTTTGTCTTCAAAAGCCATTGTGAGGTCTGTCTTGCTTTAAAGCAGGGAACTGATGCAGGTTTTGGTTTTTTCCCCTAGGAATTGGGAATGTTTCGTTTACCTTTGCACACCGTTTTGTCCAGAGTGTATATCTTATTTTTATACATTTTAATCAAGTATGTGTGACAAATCATTTGTTCCTCCAGCAGAAGCTACGGTTTTCTGTGCTTTTTTTGCCATATTGAAAATGGCTGAAGCGGGGGAAAAAATTAAAAATTTGCAAAAATAATTGAAAGGTTCAAAGTAACCTGGATTGCAGCCTAGCTGCTTTAATCTTTGTAACTGGTGTAGCAATGCTGCCATTTAATGTGTCTGTTGGAAGATAAATGCAGCATTTATACTCCATTCACATTATTTGGTTATAGAATTGTGAGATAATACAGGAATACTCTGAGCCAGAAGTTAATGTATTCATCAACTTAAGTTTTCTTACTTCTTTCAGGCTTATGAGGATGTGGAGGTGGTTGACTTTGTCAGCTATAAATGTCTGTATTGCTGCGTTTGAAGTCAATGAAGCTAATACGGGACTTCATGGCTGTATAAATAACCTGTGTTCAGGAGCAGCTGGTAGATTATTGCCAGTTTCTAAGCTTCACCGGGAGCCCCATGGCTTTCTTCAGTGCAGTAATACACGATGCTGATAATGAAATTATGGTTCCCACTAGCATAAATAGAAGCAGACGTTATCAGGCACGTTTTCCTTTCCCAGTGATAGCTTATGGCTTTGCCTTCCTGTCCTAGAAAAGGGTCTGTCAAAGCAGACAGCCTGGCAGGCTGCTTGGAGGGAAATTTAGAAAGGCAGGTACCATCAGAGCAGTCTGTTTTGACAACCAGAGACTTGAGTTTGTCAATCACTTAGGAGCAGCAGGAACCTTCATCGACATAAGTGGGAAGTAACTTGTATGGTTTCTGGTGTTTTGTTGTTCGTTTTTGTGAGGGTTTTTTTGTCAGCTTTGTATCCAAAGTAGCTTCGTTTAAAGCAAAATATTTTAGAAATTTCTGATGGGATTGTTGTGTGCTGAGAATTTAAAAAACTAATGTTCCAGTGAACAGATGAACGTATGAAGCTGGAAATTGCTGACATTAATATCGCAGGGTTTAATTTAGGGGCATCTTGAGGCATGTATTATTATATAAAAGTGCTCATGCTAAAGCAGATGAAGAGAAATGAGCAGGAATGCTTTTGGAAACTTCTGACGTGTTGCCAATGATTCACCAGCAATCTGGGTGGAGCCATTATCAATCTTGTTGAATTAAGCATCACAGAAGTTGAGATTCAGTGAGTGTATATTAAAATAATGCTTTAATTACTTTGTATGGGGTTCAGAAGTCTTGGGTGACACTGATGCTGGCTACCTTTCACAGTGATGGCAAAAACTGACATCCCATTTAATTAGGGCCTCTATCTCTTAAGTAACCAGGGCTGCAAAAGGTTGTTTCATGATAAGGGAAATTGACCCTTCCCTGTAGTCTGTAATATGTAGTGATACGAAGGATAATTAGCTTTTTTCTTTTTTCTTTTTTTTTTTTAATCTGCACCAAGAATTATAGTTGACATGCTGCATACCTGGGGGAAAGAAGTTTCAGCTATTTGAAAGAACTTGTGGAGTCATAGCTTTCCAATGGGATGACATGTAAAGCTGAATTAGAAGGAAAGAACTCATCTGCGTGTAGGTTCCCAAACCTCCCAACAATCTCACAACAGTGATGCAGAGGCCACTGTAAGGTATCTTTTAAGCAGGTGACCTTTATAAAACTTCGGTTTTTGGTTTTTTTTTTTTGCAAAGCCTACTCATTGTTTAAGATTCCTCTCCCACCATGGATTCATTGAGTCATTTTGCAGATGAAAGTCTGTGTGGTTTTGTGGTGGTTTTCCCCACACCTAGTAAGTCAGGTAGTTGTTTCCTGGAGCATCCCAAGTAACGTTGGCTGGTGGGCCAGAAAAACAAATCTGACATGGCAGATAAAACACGGGGGAATTAGTAGCTTGAAGTTAATGTCTTGGACTGTACTAGGTAACAAGTGGGAAACCATCATCGTAAGGCATGAAGATATAATATGCTGCTATTGTGAAAGATTGTTGTATAAACACACTGCACCGACTGAAATTTCAGTGTGACCTTCAAGATTCCATGTAGGCTCTGTTGCAGTAATGAAGTCTAGCAACTCTGCTAGCTGAGAAAGAAAGCCACAAGTGTTTACTTACGTTATATTACTTTCCTTTCTGAGCACAGGTTCCACAGTGTGCCCAGAATTAGGTGCAGTTCCCATCACTGAGTCTGACCACTTGTTTTGCTGAAGAAGTGTATCTCTTGATAATTACTTTTTGCATCAGTCTCATTTTCTTTGTTACCAGTACGGTTAAAATTGAAATAGTATTAGATTTCCAAGGGCTAACTGATTTCCTAATGAGGTTTTTTATTTGTGGAAGTGGGTTAATGGGCAAGGAGGTGCAAAAGTCCTGATGGCTTATTATAAATAGATTTTTCTGATATAAAAATAGTTTCTGGTTAGAGTGCTTGAGGAAACAGCTTTCCTGTTACTGCATGGTAGCATCATATTTGGTGCTATCAGCTGGAGAAGAAAGAGATTTTGGTGATAGAAATAGCAAGAACTCTAAAAAATTGCTGTAAATGTGTGTTGTCAGAGGCAGTGCCAGTTGTGCACTGCTCTGTGTCAGAAAGTGTAGAGGGGTGTTTCGTGCAGGCATGATGGGTGTCCTGGCCTCACATTGAGATTGCTTTCTAATGGAGTGAGAAGCAAGGCAGCTGCAGGGGGTCTGAGGGAAACGTCCAGTGGGTAGAGATGACTTCTCCTATCAGGGCATATGTGCATATACTGAAGAGCCTGGACATCCTATGCAGACTTTTACATGAAAAATTCTGCCCTACATGCTAGGTTAGCTTTTCTTCCCCCAGAACAAAAAAAAAAAAAAAAAAAAAAAAAAAATTTAGGAATCCTAAAAATCAAATGGAGAATAAGATCTCTCTTTATCACTTAATTGTACAAAGTAGGTAGAGGCTTATGTAAGCTACCTTGTTAGAATGAAGAATATTTCGAGGAGTGGACAGGAATCGTCATATGAGAGAGAGATGTGAGGAGGAGAGGGGAGACAAGGGAAGAGGCTTGTTTTGACACACAAAAGGATTCTTTTTTTCTTATTCTGCTACATAAGAAATGGAAGATACGCAGTTAAACTGAAAAGTAGTGGAAGTGTTGCTGAAGGAACTGATCTTTCACTTGCTTCTCATAGATTGTGACAGAGTTGCCATGTAATTTGATACAAAGAACACAAAAGAGAGTGTTTGTGTCAGGGAACGCTGTGTCGAGTCTGGAATTCAATACTACAGAAGCTGGAGGATTTATTGACAGTTATGCCTTCCAGCCATGGTCACTAAAACTACCATAAGGACATGTTGTTCTTGCCTCTTGCTGAATAGACCCCTCTCACTACAGGTTGGTTGCAAAACCACTTTTTGAAGTATTAATTTTCAATTACTGATCTTCTGGTGTTTGTGGTGTGCCCATTATATTGATCTGAGACAGGACTGCTTCAGCTACAAGATAACTGAAGAAACAAAGTGTTTGGTGCAGCTGAAATGGGCTGGGAAAATGAGATCTCGCAGGTGGTTCCTTATTTCTTTTAGTTTGTTTTTAGTTTTGACATGGAAAGTCTGGTTGGTCTCATCTCTCTACTATTCCAATTAATTAGGTGTTTTTAAAATTGTCTTATGTAATACTCTTTCAAAGCAGGCTGTTAATCTTAAATAAAAATCTGGACATTCCAAATGTAATTATTTTTCAGGATGCTTCTGTGTTTATTACCCTGTCAGGATAAGCTTTGAAAGTTGAGGTATGGTTGTTTTTAAACCTGTTGTTGTTAAAAAAATGCTCATTGATCAGCTGATGAAGCAGGAATGTTTCTAGCTTGGATCTAAAGGTCTTCTCAGCACTTTCTCCTGAGCTCATTTTGAGCAATTACTTTAGTTCAGATAGTGAGCAAGTTGGAAGGGTTTTCAACTTTCAACTTCCTTGCTATTTACAAAGGAGACATCTACTAGAGTGGTAGGAATCTCACCTCTTTGCTGTGCATTGGAGGTTTTCAGAGACTCGTATTTAAATATTTTTGATAAATTGTGTCAGCCAGGGTTGGTCCCCATCTCAAAATTAGGTGCTACCTTGAGGGCAAAAGGAGTAAGGTTCAGGACAGGTATTACTAAGGGAATGAATTGAAATTCATGCCACAGAGGATGGTCTTAATTACCTGCTTGTTAATAAACCAAGTTCTGTGGACCGCTCCCAGTGTTCGGTAGCAGTTAACTTTCTCCATGCTTTGTTTTTAGAGTAAACGTTACTCATAATGACTTGGCACTCTTCACTTTCTGCAGCAATTGTGTTTGAATTAGTAACTTCTCCGCGTCTTACTACAGTCACTGTGTAATATAAATGCCCTTGAAAAGCAGCTGAAATGAAACTGTTACTGTTGACTTACTTTTCCTGTAAGTCACATTCTTTCAGTTCATTCTCCTTCCACCTCCTTTCCTTTGTTACCACTTTAGAATGGAAGTCCTTGAGGTGCTATTTGATGTTAGAACTGTACCAACAAATGGAACTGTTAGGACTTCATTATCCAGTCACTCTCAGTACAGCAAGATAAAGTGTTTTGTCCTGTGGTTTTTTTTTCAATTCTGCGCTGAGATGCAAGAACTGAAGGAGAGACCTTGAAATTAATGGAAACCAAATTGTAAAGCAAATTGTAGAAAGTGAGTTTGATTAGCTTCTGTGGCATTCCTAAATTGTGGCATGTTGCATAAACATTATTTTATGACCATTAATGATTCTGGCAGTTATGCAGGCCTAATGATAATTAAATCTCACCCTTCTGGATGTAAGCTATTTTCTGGGAGGCTTAGTAGAAAAAGTTCCCCTGCCTTTATAAGTGAACATTATGCTAATAAAATCTTGAAAAATCTGCTTATGAGTCCAGTGAAGCAATCATCTCTGTTTGTGGGGTGTCACAATTTAAAATTCCTATTTCATTGTACGAAAATCAAGCTTGGGTTTTGTGCTGCAGATTGAGGTGGCTTGAGGAGATAGGAAATAGCAGAGTGCTGTCCTGCTTTACAATCTGTGTATGGAAGGAAGAGCAGGAATTGTGAAGCAAGTCTCAGCTCTCTACAAATGAAAAATCTTCACAGCTGTGTATGGTGTTGCATGTGTATTTCTTGAGCTCTGCTAGAGCAATTGTTTGTTTACCACAGCATCTGGGAAGTTGGTTCTAGACCTGTCTGAGGGGTTTCATACCAAATCACGGGTCCCCTATTGTAAACAGAACTAATTAATCACATTGGAAAGATCTTGATAAATAGCTTTTTATCATCATACAGAAATTGTCACTGGCACCTGCATTGTTGTTAATTATTGTATGGGTAGACAAAGTCCAGAAAGTTTTGGAAGCTGGAAAATGGCTTGCTCTTATTTAGCAGCTCTGAAGGACAGTAATTCTTGGTCTTGCTTGCTTTGAGGGGATGTGGATTTTGGATCAAAAATAGATGAGAACAGGGCAAAGTCTCATAAATTAGTAAAGCAATTGCAAAGGAAATACCACTCTCTGATGTACCTTTCCAGACTTGAAATAACTTTTCTCTAAGGAGTCTTTATCTCTTTGCTTGCTAAAATGCTCTGTTTTCTTTGTAGGATTTTTTTTTCCTGGATGCACGGTTATCTTTACCTCTCCTGTTCTCCTTAATGAATTTTCATTCTCTGGTATTCTCGGTTTTTTTTTTTTTGTTGTTGTTTTTTTTTTTTTTATTTAACTTTGTTTTGGTCTGAGCCACTCATCAATTGAGCCAGCTAATGCAGGTAACAGAAATGGTTTATTGCCTCTTAGTTTGATTGCTTTGTAGTTCAGGGTTGCAAGAAGGCTGGTTTGGATAATGGAGCAAGCTGTGGTACTCTTTGCTAGAATTTACTGAGGACTGTTGAAACATCACTGCTTCCTCTGGAACTGATGAGAAGTTAGGGAGCATTGTGACCACCTTGTTGTAAATTTGAAAGGAGACCTGGAGAAAGATAAAAATAAGTTAGGCTAAACTGGCCTGATGAGATGGACTGGGTTAGTTAACCCAAAGGCACTCAGGCTGTCCTTCCTGTTTTATGAGTCATTCTGCCATTTAATTGTGTTAGAAGGCCTCCTGTAGAATTAATTAAAAAGGAGGCCTTATTAGTGCTGCAAAAACCTGTAGTCAATTTGAATGTTAGTCTTCGTTGTTTAAACCAGTCCTTATGGATAGAAGGTTGACACTGTAACTTCTTTGTAAGTGAATCGTAACAGTGGAAAGAAAATGTTATTCAGGGCAGTGAGAACTGCTGAAACGGTGGTTGTTTGGAGTAGACCAGACTATTTAAAATGTAACTGTTGCCAGCTATTGTCAGATTCTACTGAAGAGATGTGAGCCAGCAGGATTGTCTTCTGGACTTTTTAACCTGTGTATGGATTGCTAGTTTCCTGTACTTGTGTGCTGTGTTAAATCATGCTGGCTGAATATAGCTCTTCCATGCTACCTTCTAATGCTGCTTATCCACTGTTTAGTAGTTTTTACAAAGCCATTTCTTGAAGACATCTCGCTTTGATTCCATCTGGTTTTGTCTCCTGAACGTTTTATTATATTTTAAGGATGCATTTGTGTTGAGAATCTTCAGGGATGTGAATAATTTCAGTGCACAGAAAAGGTGCTCAAAGTAAGGGTTGGCTGCTTTGGAAACCCTCTAAATCCTCCCATCTCTTTTTTTAGAAGAGGTTCCCTGTTGATAACAGTATGAGAGTGGAGGTATGTGGAATAACTTACTTCTAACTCATGCCAAAATGCATTGGGAAACTGAGCTTTTTGGCTTTCCCTTCAGTCATGCTGCTTAGCATTTTCCTGGTGAAGTGCCTGTAGGCATAAAGGTTCTGTTGGAGTGCAAGGTACTTCTTATTTTTATTAAAATAATAAAGTAAAGGCTAGGCACAAAGCTCTCAAACACCTTAACCAGGAAGCAAAAAAGCACAGCCCAGTTGGTTGCAAATCAAAATAAATTCCTTAAGTTATACTTGTAGTAAATTTACCCCTTTTCTCTAATTATTACTAGACCTAAGTCTTATCTTCTCTCTGAGCAGTGTGATTTTTTCAGAATGTATTCTTAGTGGGTGGAAACTTGGCAAAATTTTAATCTGTCCTTAATTCATGATGTTCTTTCTCTTTTCTGTAGCATTTGCAAAAAGGAAAAAAATAAAAATAGGACTAATAAGATTGTATCAACACTGGCAAGTAGCTTTCAGGCTTTTTTTCAATTTTTTTTTCTTTCAGCATTCATTCCTTTACCAGGAGTATTGGAAATTCATCAGTTAAGGCAGAATAACCTAAGTGTCAACGTCTGCACTGTAGTTCATAGAAATGCAATATTTCCCTTCTGATATTCTGTAAATCTGAGGATTTACATGACTTCAGCAGAGATCTGTAGTAAGCTTTTCTGGTCACTCCTTTCTCAGTGGAACTTTTCTGTCAAATGCTTCTAACAAAATAGCACTCCGGGGCGGGGTGGGGATGTCTGTGGGTGTGTTTCTGAGGAGAATTCTATGCTCACAGCAGTTTTTTATGTGAGTTTTTAGATTCACTAGACCGGTTTAGAACAGAACTTGAGCTCTGTCAAATTGAAGCTTGGCCATGGTGTGGGTGATTTCAGGACATACCAGGAGGAAAGGCTTCCACAGAAATCCTTGGTATTGGCATTTGAGGATGTGATGATGTGGCTGTCACATTGGGCACTACAGGAGAGGAAAGGCCTGTGGAGTCAGGATTACTCACCAGGTATTAAAACAGTCACAGGTATATTTTAACTAAAATCTCAACTGAAAAAAAAAACCCAACCAATCTTCTACAGTGTCTTCCTGTGAGTAATACAGGTATTCATTCCCCTGATAAATAAAAATGTAGCTTGTCCTTCCCCAGGAGAGGACAAAAGGGGGAAAAAGCCCTTGCTTATTTACCAGTTTATATGACAGTAATTGGGAGCCTTTAGGACGGGGAAGTGAGTGACAGCAATCCTTTCCTTCAAGCACATCTGATAATTCATTAATATAATTTCAGAAACTTGGGGTAGCTTTTGAGAAGTGGGAATAGTCAGTGATGTTGATGTGACAAGCTGCTATGTGAGTTGTCATTACAGAATAAAAATGGACAGTAAGCCTATGGAAATCCAGTGACTTCAGTATGCTAATAAATACATTTAAATACTTTGTTCTTGTAAGGTTTTGCACGCTGAATAATTCCCAGTGCAGTTATGAGGGATACATCACTGCTATTACAGCTGCCTCTGGCTTACCCATTTTTAGAATTTTCTCTTTTGAATTGCTTGTCATTAGGTTTTAGTGTATTGTCATTGCTTTTATTCCAAAGACAGCAAGTGGCTGAATAAAGGAATATGTGTAAATGGACTGCCTGGGTGGTAAGAGAGTTTCAATGCCTAGTTTTTCCTTTCCTGTACCTTACCATATATTTGGATATCTGATGTTTAACCAGGCTTACACAACACAAGTCAGAGGAAATTTAAATTATCAAATCATGCAAATATTGGCTGTACATGGCTTGTCATTTGTCGTGGCTCAGACTGCAGCAAAGTGGTGCAATGGGCAGCCGAGTTCTATTTTTAAGACTCTTAAAAATAGGAAATTTGAAACATGGAAGGATCTTTCTGAGTAGTTCATGTGTGCCATAGGTGTAAAACACCGATCAGGTGTACTCTGTACTCTCAAGGTGCTGGACAAGGTGGCACTGCAGTCAGGGTTTGTAAAGGCTCAAACACTAGTCTCAGGGCAGTCTGGGACAATGCCTATTAAAATCTCATGGTGAGCTGTCACTATTGCAAGGAGATTGTTAATGGAAGTTAAATCACCCAGATGAAGTACTGAGTTGCTTGATTTTGCAGTTACTGTTGTTTTCTTTCTGAGCATATTTGCAGTTACTGTTATTTTCTTTCTGAGTCTTATCTTAAGATACCAGACTAGATAAGCCTTATCTAGTCCAGTATCTTAGTTTTCCTTGAGTGAAGTCTGAATTTCTGTGAATAAAGTTCATTAGTGCAAGTTTACTCTTTGCTTTTGAAAAGTTAAGCTGGTTCAGCAGAGAGATCTGTGTGCTTTTTAGTAAGACAGTTCTGGCAGTAGTTTGTGAGGTAGTTTGTGAGATTGTATCCCATGTATTTTTATTTTACATCCTTCTGGTTGCTGATACTGCAATAATACAGTTGTAGTATGTTTTTAGAGATGAATATATCTTTGAAGACTGGGAATGAGAAAAATTCTTTGTGGATGCTCCATTTAGAATAAGTTTCATGCAAAGTAAGCAGTAAGTAAGAGGACTTTCTTTTAAAAGACAGCATTTGCTGTTTTTACAAGTCATAAGCAGCAAAATTCATCAAGTTGGCACTGGATTTTTAGTAGATTACTCCCAGGATTATTGCATTTTGCCTTCTTGATTGAATGATTTTCAAGTTAGGTAACTTTAAACTTCTATAACTAGGGTCTTAATTCAAAATCTCTATAGGAGGATGTTGGGTATTCTTTTTCTGAGTTGAATTCAGGCTCCTGCAAAAAATAAATAGACCTCCTATCAATTACTGATGGGAAGATCTTTGAGATGTTGAGGGTTGGATTTTTTTCTCTTACGCATGACTATCTTATGTTGTTTGCTCTATTAAAAAATGTAAGGCAACAGCTTTTATTTTTGTGGTTAAGCCTGAAATCTTTGTTACTGGTTTAAGAGTAGGTGTTTAATGGAAACCCTGAGAATTGAGCATTTTGTTACCACTCACTGAAACTCTGGGTAATTTTGTCATGGGTTTGACACTGGCTAGAAGCCCCCAAAAAAACCCCCCAAAAAAACAATTCACTTTTTCTTCTCTGCTATAGATGAGCAGAAGAGGGGGAAAGAACAACTAAAAGGCTCATGGGGTGAGATAAAGATTGGGAGAAAACACTCTAAGGGCAAAACAGGCTCAAAAATTAAAAGGTTTAGATAAAAAATTATTAGCGGAATTAAAAGAGGATAATGAGAACTAAAATAAACCTTTAGAACACCCTCACCCCACAGCTCTTCTTTTCCCCTCATTGACAGTGCAAGGAGACAAAACATGGAGTTAATAGCCAGTTTGTCACTTTTTAAAATCTTTTCTTTAGTTAATGGTTAAGGGAAGGAGTCTCTTCTGTTATGCTGTGGGGTCCTTCCCACGGAAGATAGTTCTTTGTGAACTTTTTAGACGTGGTTCTGATTTTCACAAGGAGCAGTCCTGTCCTTCCCACAGGCAAAGCAGTCTTCCCACAACTGATTTTCATGGGCCATTTAGTTTGTGGGATGTAGTTTTTAAGGATGAGCTGTTCTAGTATAAAGCAAGGGTCCTCTTCCCCTGTCTCTGGAAGCAAGGGCTGTCTCTGTCTCTGTTCAAGTTTCTCACTACATTACAGCTTTCCAGCATCCTCACGCTCTGGTGTGAGCGCCTTTTTTTTCCACGGACTGTGGGTGAATTCTGCATCTTCCCCATGCACTTCATGAATTACAGGGAAACTGTGGTGTTGTCGTCCTCACCATGGCTTGCAGAAGAATCTCAGCTCCCATGCCTGGAGCACCTCCTCCTCCACCTCCCTCCTTTTCACTGGCATTAGTATCGCCATGTTGTTCTCCTCACATGTCCTCCTCACCTTGTCCTTTTTTCTACCTCAGAAGAGAGTCGGTGTCCTTAGGTTCCTTTGTTATCAAATTCTATCAACTGTAAAGTTTTATGGAGTTCCGCAGCGCTCAAAGGTTGGTTCTGTCCAGGGAGCACATTGGGAATTGCTTGCCGTGCCTCTCGCTGCTGGTCCCACGGTCCCTGCGGGCCGGCACTGTGTGAGCCGCACCGGCCGCTGCCTCCACTCAGCGCCTCTCCTCATGTGGGGCGCCGAAAATGAAAAGCTGCTGCCGCCTCTCCTGCTCTTCTGCTGGCAGCGTGGCTGGCTGAAAGCAGCTAAGCGAGTCAGGTTCATCACGAGCCGTGCCGCAATGGCAGCGGTCGTGCGGCACCGCACCGATTTCAACCGCGCGGTCCTGGCCACGCGGCTGCTCCCGCCGCTGGCTCCGGCCGCGTGGATTCGGCTTTGTGACTGCTCATGGTGCCAGGATGGTCCCCCCAGCAGCATGGCCCTGTTGGCCACACTGGGAAGGGGCCCGGTGGCCCCTCTCACCACCCCTCGGAGAGGCAGAAGAAAGAGGAGTTGAGTTCTCTTTTTTCTTTTTAAGTGTGGTGTCACAGAGGCGTTGTTCACTTCCCTAGTGGGGCCAGCCAGTATGTCCATCGTCAGAGCCTTTAGAGATTGGCTCTGCTGGACATAGTAGAAATTTCGAGGAGCTTCTATTTCAGAAGCAACCTCTGTGGCTTCCTCCACTCCCACTGAAAGCCAGATTGTGTTAAAATAACACAATTTTTAATTCTGTTGTCAAGCTGTAAAGAAAAGGTTCTATTTTTATAAATCTAGAAGGTGAGACTAACACAAAGGCTGTAAAATATTTCAGGGTGGGATTTTTTTCACGTAATTGAAGGTTGCCTGAAAAGTCTAATTCAAAAGGAGTACCTTGCCCCTGGCTATTTTTGGCCTCTGGAACTGCTTTTTTTAGCAGTGCTACAAATTGAATCACCGGCTGCCAGTATCATTTAAAGCAAGTGAGGCTCAATTACATTCTGAGTCAGACGTACCTGAATTAACCTGCTTTTCAGCAACAGTTGTGTGACCTCTCCTGCTGCTACTTAAAGACTTTAAGCCCTGTGTGAATGGTAATTTAACACTGCCTAAAAGTCTTGAGCAGGCTTGTCGGTGCTGAATACTCTTTGGATTCTTACATCAAATCTGTTAGAGGTGTGGAGAAAATCTTGTATAGTGTGTTGACTAGCTAATTTTTTATTTATGCAATTGTTAACAAGAGAGCTGAAATTCTCCAGGCTCGGTGCCATTTCTGCCACAGCTGCCTCTTGACCTTGGATGACTCCAGAGCTGTAGTGTAGGTTAGGTTGTGTTACTAAAACACAATTGCAGTCTCAGTCATGAAAACAGGTAGAATAAGATAACGAACATAAGTTTCACAGATGAGTAATATTCCTGCTATTATTGCAAGGGGAGCTATTACAGGATTCAACAAAGAAGTATATCTGGTTTTGTTTGGGCCCTGTAAGCTATTTTTGTATCAACTATTGTAGCATTTAGAATAGCTTCCTTATTTGCAGCTAGGTTCTAGGGGCGGTAAGGTGATGTGAGTTATGGACTGACTGCTAGAGCATTCTCTGGACAGTCCTGCACTCGGTGCTGTAACTGCAATGAGCTGCAAGGATGGCTTTGACTGTATTTGCATAACCTACACCATTAAGCATTGCTTAAATCTAGCATTGTTTCTGAAATTAGATCATTTTGGTGTGGATTTAATGTAAAGTAACAATTCCACAAATTATTGCTCATATTCCTTATTCCATTTCACCTATTCTCATCATTTCAACCTGTTAGTGTAGTCATCCTTACTGTTAGGATTGCTGAATAGCATTTAGGTAGCTAGTTAAAATTCAGTCAAAACTTTCAAGATGGCTTCCATTAATGAAGAAATACATAAAAAGTCTGTGTTGCCCTGGTTGTGCCCAAATAAGCTGCTTATGAAACTACACCTAAGAACTTGACAAGTCTACTGATGCTAAAAGTGTCTGCCTTGAAGTTCCTTCTTCTGTGCTTCCCACATTTTTCCCTTGTTTACAGGACTTCTTAACCATTTAACAGATCTGGAACATCCTTTGGAACTTTTTAGAAGCAAATGTGAGAAGGAAGAGAATTTGGTTTCGACAGGCTTAGGTCCATAGCAGAGATGAAGCATGGGCATGGAGAGTACTTTCTGTGAAGTAGTTTAAACTTTCCTTGCTCTAAGGCTATGCTTGAAAATGCACTGGAAATGCTAAATAGGTAAAGTTTCATTATCCTTGGATGTACAAGGCAAATATGAGTCTGGATTCTTGGGTCCTCACAAGGCTAAGGTGATTAACTCATATTAGTTTTTTTGGAGAGATTACATTCTATTGCTTCAAATCTCATTTGAAGTATCATGCTTGTAGGTAGGGGCTGTGATTTGCTCTTGTTTACAGCTTGGGTATTTTCGGAGATTCACAGTGGATCAGGTTGGAAGGGACCACAGTGAGTCATCGGGTCCCACCTCCCTGCTCAAGCAGGGTCATTCCAGAGCACATGGCACACGACTGTGTCCCCACAGGTCTGGAATACCTCCAAGTGGGAGACTCCACACCCTTTCTGGTCTCTGTTCCAGTGCTTGGTCACTGCACAGGAAAGAAATTCTTGGTCATGTTCAGGTTGAATTTCTTGGGCATCCATTCCTGCCCAGGGTCTCTTGTCCCATTGCTGGGCCCCAGGGAGCAGAGCCTGGTCCTTGCTCTGAGCCCTCCCTGCAGACAGGGACAGACAGGGATGAGGGCCCCTCTCAGCTGGGTCTGCTCTTGAGGCTGAACAGCTGCAGGTCCCTCGAGAGCTGCTTCACACTCTTCCTCATCTCCTCAGCCTCCTCTGGACCTGTTCCAGGAGCTCCAGGTCTCTTCTGCCGTGAGGAGCCCAGACATGGACACAGCATTCCCAATGTGTCTCACTAGGGCTGAGCAAAGGGATAGGATCACCCCTGGAAAAGCTGGCAATGCTCTTCCTAATGCATCCCAGAATGCCATTGGCCTTTCTGGCCACAAGGGCACTTGTTAAATTAATGTTTAACAATTCTCTTAGCAGCTAGACTTGACTGATCTGGGAGAGAAATGAGGAAAACCTGGATTATCTTCTCTTAGCAACTCCTCAAGATTTTGGTAAAACTGCTGCGTTGTGGTGGGCACAAAAGTGTTTTGCACATTGTTTGTAAATGGGCATCTTCTCCCTGCAGCTGCTGGTGCCATACCATTTCATCACAATGCAGAAATGATATCACATGCTTGACCGAACAGGTGCGTGAAGTAGAGGAGCTGATTTATTGAAGCTGATATAGTTCAATAATTCTGTATCAAAATCTTTGAGAGAACAGTGTAATGGATAGAAATACAATAAGGCTCAGAGGGTGAAAAAAATATTCTTTGTCACTGTGAACTCCCACTATGATAAAATATATGTGCCAGAAAAATCAGGTGCTCCATTGCCTTTTGAAATAACATCACAGTAGTCTAGAGGTGGCTTTGTATGTAACACAGAAAAAAAAATAGCCCTTCTTGTGATGATGATGTTTAAAATGAAGTCATACATTAAACAGGCAGGCAAGCAAGCAACTACATTGGTAGTTCTGTTAAAAAATTAATTAGTTTTCACTGCTCTTGACTTTCTGCTTTTATTAAAAGATTTTTATTGATGTTTAAATGCAGTCTTCCAAAATAAATTGCTTTGAAGGTAAATAGAATAACTGAAGCTTTATTAGAGAGTAGTTATGTAAACAGCAGTTGTTATATGTTATTAACATGAAGTTATTTGATATCTATTTTTAAAATGAGAGTGACATCTACTAAGTTACAAGAAAAGCCACCTCCCAATCAGAGAAATGAGAAGAAAGAAGAAAATACTGTAAAGAAGTCCTGAGACATAAGTTTTCAGGTGGACACTGAGAATGTTTTCTGAATACCTATGGAGTTCTTCATAAAATGGGATTTTACATTTCCATTTTACACTTTCAGTAACAATGAAATAGAAGCCTTTTCTGGCCTATGCTAGGCAGTAGCATTTCTATTCACTTAGAACTGCTCTTATAGTATATTTCAGCATTTCCTCACTATTGCACCTGGAATTTTTGTCATATAAGGTTTGTTTTCTTCAAGTCTGCCAGTCAGTTCGGAAACAAATAAATAGCAGAGTGGCAAGTGTAATGCCAACACTTGGGCTTAAGGGGAAAGAGGTGGGGAGGAAGTTCAGACTATTGCTTGATTCTTGCCGTGTACGATTATCAAATAAAAATTTTCAGTAATATTTTCACATTTCACTACAAAAAAAGAAAAATTTCTGGGTTATTTTTTCCTTTTGGCGACAGTATTCTTACATAAGTTTGCTGGGGAGCAGGGGGTGAGGGATTAGAGGTTGTATTATAGGTTAGAGGGCTTTTTTGAACAGTTTTTGACCAGTATCTCTAGCCAGACTATGTCTGCCCTTCTGTCTATTGTTTGACATTGCAGTTGTTACGGTAGCTGTAGTGTCGCTGACATCAAAGCAGAACTGGAGCTGCTGAATTAAGTGGGGAGAAAAGCTGTTTCTGAGCAGGTGGCAAGCAGTATTTTATACCTTTTTGTTAGATTGGGCTTTTTAATGCTTTCTTTTTCATTGAGTTGTGCTGAGTCTTCTCAATGATTCATGACTAAGGAAGGATAAAGGCATTGTAGTGATACCAAGATCTTCCCCTCTCTTTTCCTCAGCTTTTCATTTTGATCTGCCTGATGCCTGCAGTAGTAGTTGTCAGGTAACTGTAGATTGTTCTTGCATGGAAAAGACTGATACTGACCTCAGTGATCCAGAACACTGCTCACTTCAAATGCTTTCTCCTCCTCAAGTCTACTAGGGGTTATTTTAGACAAGCTGTTTGTGTGGCTGATTTGTTGCCTTGTTTTAGTTAAAATGAGGCATTGGTTGTGTAATTGCTGTCCACCCACATTTCTGCCTACCTGTGTTTATTAATAAAAATCTATGTTTAAAACTTCAGCTTGGACAGCTATGCAACCAGTCCAGCCAGAATATCTTAGGAAGGAATGGGAAAGAAGGAGTAGTGGCTTCTCTAGCTGACCCTGAGAGGTAATATCGTCTGTACCCTTGAATCTGAAGGCTTCTACAAGCTTGTCCTCTTTATCTTTGCTATGGCTTTTTTTGAGTGTGTGTTTTCTCTGGGAAAAGCAAATTATTAGCTTGCCTCCTTGGCAGCAGGGTTGAGAGCTCTTGAGGATGTGACCTGTTGAACCCAAGTCCCTGTCCTGAAAACTACTGTGGATTTTTGAAGTGCGTGCTGCCTTTCTTCTATTAATCTATTTGGTTTTTCCTTGATTTTTTAAACACTGGTTTAATCATTGTGTTACCATTAGAGTTTTCATTGACAAATGCAAGAACTCGTAATTTGAATTGAAAGGAACATGTTGAGCTGTTGTCTGCTATTAACTCCCTAGACTTTATCATCTATTGGTAGAAAAAATTCTCTAGGTGGTAGATCATAAAACCATTTATTTATTTAAATAAATAAATAAATGTAGTTTCCTCTTTTAAATAAGCTGTAAGGGATGTATAATATCAACCAGGAATTATGAAGCTGGTTACGTATATCTTCCTGAAAATTAATGATTTTATTCACATGCAGGTTTTATATTTTGGAGGGCATGAGCAAGAACACTTAAATTTTGTCTACACGTGTTGTCTTTTAATGTTCTTGACCCTAATGGTGGTTGGGTGAGAATAGGGGTCAAGAAAATGATATATTTTAAGGCTTCATTCCTTGCATTTCCTGTTAAACACCATATAAATAACCTCATTCAACACTTTTTCCTGTTGGAAGACATGAGGTCTTTCCTCACAGGATGTTGGGAAGCTTAAATCATTGTAAATTGCTTTCTGTTGGGGAGGTACTATGGTAGAGTTGTGATGTTGATGGTTTGGTTTCCTTGTTTTCCTTGTGTTATTACTAGGCAGGTAGCTTCAAATAAGGAATAACATCTTGTCGTTAAGTGGCCCCATTTTCCTAAGGTACTTCACTGACTCTACGACGTAAGAGATTTTTTCTGAAATTACATAAATTTCTCCCTTTGTTTTCACAGTCAGAAATTACTGAGGAGAAGAGAAAGCAGATCTTGAATCCGATTTAACTGAGCTTCGGTTACTTTAGGACACAGTTTTGATGATGTTCATGATTTTATCTTTGCTTCTTTTTTGAAGAGCTTTATTAGCCAGCTCCTCAAGGCAGCTAAGGCTTTGAAGGAAGGGTTGGAGTATGCATTGCGCACGGACTCGCAGGTTGTGGTGTTGGGTGGGGATTTCTTTGCCGGGCTCCGTGCTGTGGGCAGTGTTGGGTGCTGTTGGGTGTGTGCTGGCAACACGCATGCGTGGAGCAGGAATGAGGAAGTGGGGCCCTTGCTGCCAGCCGAGTTTACTGGGGAGCTCGAGAGAGCAAACAGGAAGGGGAAAAAAACCCTGAATCTGTTGCAGATACTCTTCTGGCCTTATGGTATGCGTTGTTCATGGAGCTTCCCAGGCAGAGGTAAGAAGCTCTTTTCTTCTACTTTCTCTTCTCTGGTTAGGTATGGACTTTCCCTCTCTCTTCAAAATTTTTCAGAGGTTTTTCTGTGGAACTGGTCATGGAAAACATAGCTAGTGTGACTTACCCTTTTCTGTGAACAGTGAAATTGGCAGTACAGGGTGCTTGTAAAAAAAACACATTGCTTTTAGCTGGTCAGGGCTTCCCACAGGTTCTCAGGTTAATTTTTCCCTAAGATGATATTCAGGACTTTTTAAAGTATTTCCTTAGGGAAAAGAAGAAAGCTACTTAAGTGCCCTCAGAAATACTGTTTATTATAATGAGCACACTGGAATAGAAAACAAAAAGGTTCTGTGAAACACCAGCAAAAATTTTTCTGTTTAGCACTAGACAAGAATGGAGGAGGTTCAGCTGCTGGCTAGAATTGTACTATGGGTATCTGGTAGTTCTTAAGACTTAGGAATTGCTTTACTGTTGTCTGTTCATTTAATTTATGTTGTTGATTTATTTTTAATTTCAAAGTGTCTGAGGTTTTGAAGTAGTTAATGTACCACAGAACCAGTCTCACAGAAGAGAGAAGTGGTTACTTTTTCTCAGAAAAGTGTAAGTTATTATCAAGGAGGAAGAGTCTTTAAAAGAATTAATGAAATTGTGTTTTCTTTATTAGAATAAATAATGATTACTCAAGAGTTGTATTTGCATGAGCAGTTGAGTTGGCAAGCCTGAGTTTGTTTTGGCTCTGAGGAGCTGCTGTAGTGTTAAGCTTAGCACTAAATAGGCTTTGCTTGTGTTCACTGGTAACTGCGACAGGAAGCTCCACTTGGTTTAGCCAGGAGTAATACTCAGCAAAAATGAAGCAGCTTCAGCTTAACCGAGTTTTGGTTAAGGTGATGATGCTGTTTGGGTAATGAAATGCTGTGGGAATACATAAAACTCAGGAGGGAGTAATGCTCTTAAGAGCTGTATCTACTGAATTGGCAGGAGCTGAGCCAAGGGTGCCCCTCAGGTATGCTGAGTCATCTGCTTAAACTGTGACATGACTTAGTGTGGACTGCTGCTGGGAGAGAGCAGTGCCAACTGGGTGGTGATGAAACAGCATGTGATGTGTCCATGCAAGAGCGTGCTGGGTCCAAATAACATGTTTGTGAGAGAATTTGGGGTGTGCTTGGAACCTGCGCTGAAGGACTCCCTCAGAGTGCACTGAATTCAAACTGAAAGCAGGGGAGTTTTCCTGTGTGTCATTGTGGGGGAAACTCGATGCCGGTGTTGGTACAAACTGTTCTGCATTTTACCAGCATCTTTTTGTCAGGAGTTGAATCTGCAGAGAACACGTGGAAGACTCTGGTTGCCACAGACATAACACAGCTTGGGCATGAGGCTACATCAGCCTCTGCATTGTAGTCCGGCAGAGTGAGGATTGAGGGGTTGTTCCAGTGGTTTATGGAATAGTTGTGGCTTTCTCTAAAGCACTGGCAGGGTCCCAGAGGAGACGGGTCACCGATCTGATTACGGCGTGACATTTCCAGTCTGGGTTGTAGGATGGAATTTCAAGGATTTTTTTGGGGCTGGGAGGCCCAGAAGAGAGGAGAAATTTTTCCAGGTGGTTCTAGATGTGGATAAAACAGCTTATTCAGGGGTAAACAGGAGGATGAGACTTACATACAGGTATTTTCTATTTCCAAACTCAGAAGTAACAAATTCAGTCTGTCTCTGGTTTCAGTGTAGGATTCAAGGTCTGTCTTGGGGCATCTTCATTCTTAATTACACCTTTTTGTCTTCCAGTTTATGTGCTGTGGATGTGTCTTTTTAGTTTTTTGCTTTCTTGGGTTTTGACATATCTGTTTTCTTTAATCATGCACCAAGAAGTGTATATGGATACACATTTTACAGTGTTAGAAGCTGTTGAGTGTCAAATACTTAGTGAATTGAGTGTGGGTTAAAAATGTAATATTATGGGGAGGTGGGCTATTTAAATAGTTATGGCTTTTGTAAATTTTTGCATTCTTTATGATTGGCTTACCTCTGGTATAATGCTGAAGATTTTTTTTTTTTAAAAGCACTGTACTATAAGAGGTAATTTACTTTTCCTGCTGTACGTGTTCAAAGTGTTCTCTTTCTGTAGTGGTGCTGGTTCCCATAGCAGACAGTGGTAGTGAAACTGTCTTATTTCCACTGTTTTATTGCCATTTGTAATGTCTCCTGTTCAAAGTAGCTCTTTCAAGTTAGAGACTCTTTTTTTCCAGCTATTTCTAAGGTGAGCCACAAACCTTGATACAAGGCATAGGTATCTTCAGCAGCTTCAGGTCTCTACATCTTTGTGCCTGGAAGAGATGTACATTGTATCTCAGTGCTTGGCTCTGCTCCCTTGAGCAAGGGTTGATCAGGGGGGAAAAGAGGACCATGTATGTGGAAAGCTGTGGCACCAGCAATACTTGGCTTGGTGCATGTGGCCTGTGAATCCTGAGTCCCTGGGATGCCGTTCCTGTCTTGTGCAGGATCAGAGGAATTTCCACAGGTTTGTGCTGATCTGCTGTGGAGGTTCTTTAGAAGCACGGGGCTCGTTGTTCCAACAGCTATTGTTTTCTGTGGGGAAAAGGTTGGCTGCATCACGCCAGTTAGCCATCTGTTGCAGCAGCTAGACTGTGCTGAAGTAGATGACTTTGTGAGGTTTCTCACAGCTGTACGTTCTATTGTCAGTGGCCTTCTTTTGGCATTTAGGCACCAGGACACAAGCTCAGACGCTGTAGAGTCCTTGAGAGCTGTGCTCATGCATAAGCTTTGCTTCCCTTGTTCCCCAGCCTTTGGAGACCTGTCTTGGCACAGGATCAGGGATGCCACTAATTAGTCCCTTCATCTCCAGACTCCCTAAACTTCTCTTTCAACTGTTGAATTTGTAAATAAATATGACCTATTTCATTATGCCACAGGTACAGGTAGTAACAACATGGCTCTGTTTACTGGGTTTTTTTTTTTAATTAGTTGACTAACATTAAAGCTGCATTCAACTCTTTTCTTCCAGTTCACAGCGTGGGATAGTGGTGTCTCCATGTTCACATCTGCTTTCTAGACTTGATGGTACAGCTTCATGTTAGCTTCTGGTTTTAAGTTTCCTCAGTTAGTAGAAAACTTGTTTTCCTGAGTGCTTGGCTAATAATTTGTTTTAAATAGACTGCTCAGTTTGTTTCTGAATTGCAGAGGAGTCTGGGAAGTTGTTGGTAGATATTCTAATAGCGGTGTGGTCAAAAGGAAGAACTATGATTCAGCTCTTAAATTTTGATCCCCAAAGGATATTTCATAGCACAGCCATACATACAGTAGATGTACCAAGCTGTGTACTGCTATTTGCAGAAGGATTTCTGTGGAGTTTCTGGGTAATTTCTGTTGCAGATTTGGTTTACAAAGGATAGTTCTAGCTTGAATGCTTGTTGCCAAAGTTTACTCAGTATATAAGAGGGCAGGTAGCCAGGGAAGGCTTGGAAATAAATTTGCTGAATGGTTTAGGATACCATCTCTCAGTGTACTAACCTGAAAGTATAGAAGATTTCCTTTGGGTTGTGGTGACACATTAGTAATGAGAATGATTTGAGCCTGTACTGACAAAATGGAAGAAAATGGCTGATTTGCCGTCAAAGAGGTATTTTGGAAGAGGGAGCCCTGAACAACCTTGACATCTTGTTGTGCAATGCTGGTGGTAGGGTTAACCACATGTGGTGCCTCTTCCTTGTGCCACCCTGCCTGGGTAATACTGACTTTTTTTTTTTACTGATTGCTTATTGGCTGGAAACCAGAGGCTGTGTGGCATTGTATATTGTCTTTTGAAGAGAGAAATAGCTTTTTTTTTCCCTGGAATCATAAAGCATCCTGAGTTGGAAGTGACTCAGAGGGATCATCATACTACTACTCCTTTTCATTAGCTTTAGAGCTAAGGTTAAGTTTGATGAAATTCAGCTAAAGGCCTAACCAGTAACACTTCATTGTTTACCTTGGCAAAGCAATGTTAACTGTGAACAACATTGCACTAAATTCTGAAAAAAAGAAGCCTTTTTTTCCTAGAAAAGAAGTGGCAGAGGCTTTTCAGAGTCTTTATTTTAGCATTAGGAATTTTTTCTGTTTTAAAATGTCTTAATTCTGAATTGCACAGGTCCTGATATAAAGTTTCTCTCTTTGCCTTTAGAATTTGCATTTTAATTGTAAACTTTTTTTAAGCTTAAGGTTTGATAAAAAGTTGCTGTTTTGCTTATGGAAGAACTTCCTGTCAGAACAGACACTCGCAAGTAATGTGCAGTCCTTGGTTTGAAACTGAAGCCAGTGGTGTGTGGAAAAAAGAAACTAATATATATGGGTGGTTGGGGTGGCATTTTTGTTGTCATTTTGCTCCTTGATTTAGAAAAATTGTTTATGAATCAGTGATTTGCACTTTTTTTTTTTCAAATTCCACTGGTGAAAGTAAGCCAGACATCAGAAATTATTTTATTTCCAATTTTCTTTGTGATAATGATTTTTTCATATCATGTGATCCATCTATTCTTGTACATTTCTCCTCATATGAGTTCTGCTTTTTTCCTGTCCCAAAGGGATATCTTCTCTTCCATTCCCTTATAATGAATAACATTTGATCTTCTTAGTATTTTGATTTGAAAGTGCCGCGTAATAAAGACCTCCCAGCTTTTCTTCTGTGGTAGTTTCAGTGTGGTTTCTCAACAGAGTAAAGATGTTGCCTTCTCTATCAGTATAATCTCTAGGCAGGCTGTGAACGATACAAATTTGGGTTACAAAGGAACAGTTAAGGAACGATTGTCAGTCATCCAGTCATAAATGACTACTGGAAGTGGTCGTTTAGTTTTTGAGGGATGGAGGTGCATGGATGGCAGGCAGAGGGCACGTTGGCCGTGCTGAATTCCAGCAGGAGCGCATGCCGATGCCCAGGGGAACTGAGATGCGTCCATGTGGGACCGCAGAGCTCAGTCCATATGAGGTGGTGGGAAGGTGCTGGAGTAGCAGCACACAGCATCACTGAGTGGTGTGTGGGAGCTGCATTGCACAGTGTCTGACTGACCCTGAGCCATTCATCCTATCCCCCTCGAGGCTTGGGCAGTCATTGGGTGCCAATCCAGAGCCCACTGGACTCTGAAGAAAGGTTGCTTGTGATAGAGGCTTTGGATGAAGCCTTGTCTAAGCAAAATTATTTAAATATTTAATTATTTTGTACAGTCAAAATTGTACAAAAGTGGATTAGTGGAATTGTATTTTTAATTCACATTTTGTTGATGTCAATTTGCTCATTTATAAAGACAGAACATAAAAACAAAAAACTAATTAGTCTTACAACTTCAGTGTGATAGTTATCTTCCTTGTTTTATTTTAAACTGTGTAATCACAGAAATGGTTTACACTGGCTTTTCCAGAACCAGAGACTAGCTGGAATTAAAGCAAGTCGTGACTCAGTCCTGTATTTAATTCAGCTACACCTCGAGGAGTGGTACTTCCCTAGCACAAAGGAGCTCACGTGCCTGTTTTAGTACAGAATGCTAACTCTGTGTTTCTGTTTTCTTCTAGGTTATGTTTCACACTATGTGCAGACTGTCTGTACTTACAGAAGATATTTAAAACCAAACAGACTTTTTTGCAAAATTTTGATTCCAGTGGAATCTGTGCTTTAGATTTTTGTCTTGTCAATTAACTCCTGAAGCAATGCCTGTACAAGCTCCACAATGGACGGATTTTCTCTCCTGCCCGATTTGCACACAGACTTTTGACGAAACGATCCGCAAGCCCATCAGCTTGGGCTGCGGCCACACTGTCTGCAAGATGTGCCTCAACAAGCTCCACCGTAAGGCATGTCCCTTTGACCAGACCACTATCAACACAGACATCGAACTCCTTCCTGTGAACTCCGCCTTGCTGCAACTTGTGGGTGCTCAGGTATCCCTGATTTTATTTTTTTTTAAATCTGTTTCAGTATATTTCTGCTTTTGGGAGGACAAGTCAGGAATAATAAAGAATATGATATTGTCTTAATGATGTGAAGAGAAGGCATCTACCTTTTTGTAGATGTCTGCAAGAAGTAGTAAAGGTGCCTGGAACAGTAGTTTAAATCTTTATTTTGCTGGTGACCGTGACTTTTGTTAATCTAATTCCACGGGCTGTGACCAGAATGGGTTTGTTGTGTTTCCTTCCTTCTTCCTCGACTCTTAACTAGCCGTGCTCTGCCAAAAGGATGAGCTGGATGAGTGAACTTATTTTGTAGGAAGACATTTTTCTGTGGTAGGTTATGTGCTTTACTGTATTCACCCTGTGAGACCTGCGTTTGGTTGTCCCAAAAGCAGGAGGGGATGTGGGACGGATCTCTCTGGTAGCAGCTTTTATACAGCCTTATTTGAAACTATGCAATGGGAATACAACTTCCTGAGATGACATGTTACTCTAAATCCATATTGGTGAGGGGGGGAAGCCTGCTTGGACTCCCTTTTTTGCTGGAATAGGTACTGATGAGGTCAGTTGAAGTGGTGATATGAGGGGATGAGTGGCACTGGGATTGACAACAGCCCCAAGAAAGGGCAGGGATGTGTGGAGAGCAGGATCACCCCGTTCAGTTGCAGCACAGACTTAAGCTGACAAAAGCTTATGGATGTTAGATCATGGGTAGATCCCTGTGACCCACACCTTCCAAGGCTTGTGGACAGGATTGTGGTCTTAGGAGAGGAGGG
This sequence comes from Motacilla alba alba, assembly GCF_015832195.1. Classification (NCBI taxonomy): domain Eukaryota; kingdom Metazoa; phylum Chordata; class Aves; order Passeriformes; family Motacillidae; genus Motacilla; species Motacilla alba. The sequence goes on from NC_052023.1 coordinate 23,275,378, forward strand.
ATAATCCTGTCTAATTTATGGGTGAAGAATGAAAACATAGGTGAGATCAGTTACCATAAAGGATAACTGCTTTATTTTGTACTGCTCCAATGTCTGGGATAACTGAAATTAAACACAGCAGAAACTTCAATGAGATCCATCGTTTGTGGAAAAGGAAAGAATTGTGGAAGAGCTGTAAAAGGTGTGGAGGAAAGGGAGATGCTCTTATGTTGCTTTTTACTAGGTACTGTGACTTACAGGTCCAGGTGTGCTTTTGCCACTTCTTAGTTTATCAAGTAATATGGCTAGTTTGTTGTTTTTCTTCCATGGTGTATGGCATAGAGGTTATTTTCAGAAACTCAAAATCAAATGGTTTCTGGCTGTGCTAAGTGACTCATCCTGCTCTGCAGGAGGAAGCAGTGAGATTGTGCACTCCCATTTCTGTGATATGCTGCCATCTTTGCAGAGCTTTCAAGCCATATGAAATCTATGTTATTAAAAAGAAGTTACAATTCTCTTTCTCTCTTACGTGTTCTTCCTCTGTGCAGTTTCTTGAATATTTCCAGTTGCATCTAAATGTCCACATTTGTGATAAATGTCTTCCCCTTGCATTTTTTGTTGCTTTGTGTGCACTTGTTAAGCTTTATGAGAAGCTGTATGATAGCTTCAATTTGACCTCTGCCAGAATTTGAATTTTTATGAAAACAAGATTCTGTGGAATGAGGTGGAAATCCAGCCTTCTCTGTGTAGGTAACTGAGAATTTTTTTTTCTGGTTTTACTAGTTAGCCAGCCAGAGTTTTTCTTATACATATGTGTGAGGTATGAAGAAAGGTTTTATAGTATAGTGTTTGTCTCGAGAGCACTCTGAACTTTAGGTTCTGACTTTGCACTAATGACATCATTTTGTGCTCCCTTTTTATCTGAAAATTTTGTAGGATGAAGATTCACAGGACCTTGTTTCATCATGACCTTAAAGCTGCAAATGCCACCAAAAGATACATTATTCCCACCCCTGTTCTTTGCCACACATTTCTGATTGTTTGCTACTCCCAGCAGTCTGTTACCTGTAACAATAGCCATGGATCCTAGCTGGGTATTTATTACTGACCAACTTTCCCCTTACGAGACCTTTGAAGCACCTTCTCTGCCAGCTCCTCATTTCAAATGAACACGTGAATGAAATCAGTGTTCATGAATGAAATCAGTGTTCGTTACAACTCACTCTCCTTTCTCTTCCCTTTCCCATCCTGGCAGCTGTTGCAGTGTTTACCAGACCCTGGATTACTAGTAAATGAATACAGCTACTTTCCTGGGAAGGACAGGGAAACAATTGCTATTTTCCAGTAGACTGTCTAAGGCCATTTTAAAAAATCTTTTTAAGAAGAAGGCTTGCTTAAGGACAAATTAAAAAAAAAAAAAAAAAAAAAGAAGGTACTTTAAGGAAACTAGTGATTTTGAACTCTCCCATTAAGAGAGTGTACTCTTCTTCTATTTCAGCATAAATGGTCTGTGAGCAGCAATCCAGCTTTCAAAGCATGAGTAGTGGCAACTTCAGTTGAAAACACTTCCATTTGTTTTTCCACTTCTGGGTTTAGTTTCAGGAGCATGTATGTGTCATTACTGTCCCTTAATCTCCAACAAACCTCTGTACCCTTAATGTAGTCCAGAGACCTGTAATATTTTATTTGTAAATGCTAAATTCCAAAAAAACAGGTTTCATTTTGGAAGGAAATGCAGTAAAGCCCAACTAAAGCTTTTATCTGTGAGGGGGAAGAACAGTTTGTTCTTTCCCCTTTGGAGTGACTTCTGAGGAATTCACACATTTATACTTGTTAAATGCTTTTTTGCTGGAGGTGGAGGAGGAGACCAGGCAGTTTAAAGAAACAAATCTATTCTGCTGTGACTGGCAGCAGTGACAGGATTCCAGGGCAGGTCACTTTGGCTTTTGCACAAGTACAGCGAGTGAAATAAGCAGGATTGTACTTCTGAGGAAAACACTGAATTTGTCACACAGTCACCCAGGAAAGCAGTAACGTATTTCTCTGATGGTAGCATTCTCTCTCAAGACAGAATTTTTCTCTCTAATGGTGAAAAGAGTTGGTTTCTTACTTGAATTAGACTCTTCCTCAGTTTTCCCTCTCCCCACCCCTTTCTGAAATGAAACCCATTGCCCGGGTTATAGCCACCCTTTGTGTGAAAATCAACTGTTTCAGATTCTGATTTTCTACCTGCTCCCCTGTAGCGTGGTACACATCAACACTGGTTACAGGGGCTGTTCTGGAAGGCAGTGGTCACAGAATAGAACAGAATCACAGAATGGCTTGGCTTGGGTTGGGAGAGCCATCTCATTCCAGCTCTGTGCCATGGGCAGGAACACCTTCCGCCTGACCAGCTTGCTCCAAGCCCTATCCAGCCTGGCCTTGGACACTTGCAGCGATGGGATAGCCACAGCCTCTCTGGTTTGGTAGTTCAGACCATGTCTAGATAAGTTTTGCTGCATAAAATGAGGGGAGCAGAGGGATCATAAGGGGAAGATGAGAATTATTATTCCTGCAAAAGCTGGACATAGCTGAGCACCTAAGCAGGAGCTGTGAGGGAAGGGAGACACAATGGCCTTGGACACAAATCAGCAGGGCATTCATAGAATACCTTGCTTCTTAGACTTCCTGGGTAAAGGAATCACTTAAGTTTGTTTCTGTGAGACTAAGGTTTTGAATTTTAGTTATTCAAGCATCCACACATTACTCACTATATGTAACTATTTTAAGCATTCACCTGGCTAGTGTTTTGAAGGTACCTAATCATGAATCTGTCATGTAAGCTCTTCCCTCGTGTTTTTTTAACCATGAAACAGCAGCATGCACATTCCAAACAGGTGATGTAGAGTGGCAGAAATGCCTGTGGTGCTTTAATTTTGGAATAATCTCCTGCTGGACATGATAAACACAATTCTAGACGTTGGAATTGTACATGATGAGAGACTGGGTGATCTCAGCTGACAGCCCTTGCAAAAGAGGAAGGTTGAAAGTGCAGAGCTAATAGAGGCATGTGTGATAATTTTTTTTATTTTAATTTCTGATGAAATAAAGTGCCACAAAAGAGGAATTATCTGTGAAAAAGTTGTCTTTAATGTAAACTTTTGAGGAACTAAAGACAGTAGTCTTTGGGTTTTTTTTTTTTTTCTCTTGGCAGGAAGCAAATCATTCATTTGCAGGGAGGGGGAGGGAAATATTGCTAGAAACAGTTTTCAAACCATACAAAAAGAGGTTTGGTCTGTTTAACATGTTCTCATTCTGTGCAATTAGATGTCTAATGGTAATTACTGACAACTCAAGGTGACTTTCTTCATCAAATTACACTTAAATCATCAATTCAAAATCACTGCCTGGTATGAGATGATGCTTTAGCATTCTTTTCCGGTTCCCTTCCTTATGCTGTCATAACCTGTCTCTTCCCACAGCCACAAGCCATGCTGATGGGTAACATTCCACTGTCAGGATGCTTGCAGTCATTGCCAAAGCAGATACATGCAAAACCATCACAGATTTAAAGCAATTAAAGAGCTGAGATCATTTTTCCTGTCTTGCTCTCATCCCCTTTGGGAGGTGTTGATTACATGATGTGAATATATTTGCAGTGGAAACTGTCATAAGGGTGTGATGTCTGAGAGAACGGAATATGGACTGAGTGTGAAAATAATGAGCTCACTCTGTGGGGCATCTATTCTGAGGCTCCTGAGAGGCATTGTAAACAGCAGTAACCATAGGGTCATGCATGCTATTAAAAGGATATTTTGGGAAGGGGAAGTGAAAATGCTTTCCAGTTGAATTATTTCTCAGTTGTCTCTCAGCAGTTCCATGATGGAGCCAAAGTAAAAATTCACATTTCCTGTCACTTATATGAATTATGTCTTCATGATTTTTCTTTTGGTAGATGCTATTCTTACAATTATTCTAGCCCTAAAATATTAAAATAACTCTTGGACATGCGTATAATACAACCAGCAAAAGGAGAATTACTTGTAAATTTTGTTGTGAAGTGCACTGCATGAATAGTGTGTGCATGAGAACTAAATTCTCTTCTCCTGAACACTCCTGAAAACCACAGAAAAAACATGTTTTACTCTTCAGTACTACACTTACTCCAGCTTCAGATAAAAGTTTAATCTCTTTTGGGTTCATTTTGCAAACAGTGCAGTCGTACAAAGCATTTAGATTTTTACATTGAAGCTTGCCTTCGAAAGAGAAGGAATGGGAACAATATGCAGATAGTGTTTGAATAGCTTGATTAGCTCTTGGAAGTTTTTCTCTGCCAGCTTTTCCATGGGGGAGGGGGAAGCTTTCTGTTAGTCGCTAGACAGTCCTTGTGTCTCACTGGTGGAGTTGTGCTGTGTCTGGCATTCCAAACCACTGCTTTGAATGTGTGCTAAAGCCACTTCAATTCAGGGTGGAAATCCAGGGCTAAGTGTGGCTTCCTGTCCCACGTCTGTCCCGAGCCCCCTTTGTTTGGCGGGGGCTGCGACGCTGTCCCTGTGTTGGGGCTGTCAGGGGTGCCAGAGGGAATGCTTGCAGGAGCAATAGGAGTTGGTACCAAGTGTGTGACTGCAGGAAATAGGGCAGAGATGGTGCAGTGTCTGGACACATTCACTTGAGATGTGTCATTTGCTCAGTAAGCCAGTTCTGCTACGTAACTTCCCTGGCAGAAGCAGACTGCTAAAATGGCAGTGCCTTTGAAAAGGAGGTGTGGAATATTCTGTTAAGGGGCAGGCAAATATTGCAGGAGTTCATAATCGTTTCCCAAATCCCAAGAAACCACTCAAGATAAGGTTGTTGTGACTGTTTACAGCTGACCACTCTAACATACAGAGTTGCAAAATCTCCTTTTGCTGAAAATATCCTTGCTTACAGACACAAACTCTTCAAACTCAAAAACCACAATACCCCAAACAAATGCTGGCCCAAAATTAAAATCAAAACCCCACAGAACATTACAAGTTAACTTCCATCAGTGATAAGTGTCGAGGCTAATCTTGTTGTGTTGGTGTGATTGAACTTGGGTTTTTCTCTTTAGTAGCCACGGAAGCCTAGGTCAGACACAACCTCTGTCTTGTTTATATTGGGTTGTGATGATACTATGTTAATTCCAGCTAATATGTTGCATTTTGAGGTTTTTCTTTGTTACCTGCTGGAAAAGCAAGATAGTAACTTTTTATTTTGCTCTATGTGTCAAATGAGAAACTTAGCACGATGTCCCGGTTGTCTAAGGAGAAGTGTGATATGGTTGTAGCATTGCTTTTTATTAAAATTTATATAAAAGCTGTTCACATTGGTGATGGCAACCATGTATGTGTGTATATATATATATATATTTTATATATATTTGCTGCTTTTATTTGGTGCTGCCATCATAATGCTGCTCTTGCCATGGCTGGGTTACACATGAAGGTAAGCAGGTTTGTATCTGTATTTAACTGAAGCATTAAAGGCTTTTGCTTTTAGATGGAAGGCCTGGGTTGGTCCCTGTAAGCAGCTATGTGGGATTAGCACGCTGTTATTGCCCCTGGGATAGGGATTGACTTGGAAATAGAAGTCTGAGATATATTTGCACTTTGACAGTAAATACAAAAAGTGTTCGTGTTTAGTCTTCTGAGGAATTCCAATTCTCTGTCCTATCATATTGGGTTGACTGCTGAACGGTGATGTTGACAAGTGTTAGTACAGTGCTATACTGCACCCTCAAATTTGATAAAAGCTTTAAGAATTTTCCAAGAGGAAAGTAGAACCAAAATTATAATTTGGAGGGGTGGGGTGCAAATTCCTTGGAAAAATCCTGATTTCTGGTGAATGTCTGGAAGAAGAAATAAATGTCACCTGACAAAAACCCAGCACAAAACCCCAAGAATGTAGTTGGTGTCTATCATCAGATAAATACTCACAGGGTGTGTTCATATGCACTACATAGGATAATTTGGTCATTCTTTGTAACTGTCTAGTCAGAATATGTTCCAGGGGTGTCTTATTGTATTTGCTGCTAAGTCTTTCCTCCACTAATCTTAAGTAGCTGCAGTCTCTTATCCCTGGATGATTTTAGAGCTGTGAGGCCTTAGATACAAATTTGTACTTACCAGCAGACCAGGGTTCTCCTCTTTTTTTTTTTTTTTTTTTTTTCTTCTCCCTGAGTTTTTTGGCCAGTCACCTTTGGGGATGTTTCAATGTGTTCTATTTTAGCTGAAGTTTTATAGTTCTAGGAAGTGCCATGTTAAGCCTTCTGCTTCTAGCTCCTTTCAGCCATTAAATAAAAGAAGTGTCTTAAACATGAATCCTGTATTTTTGTTTTCATTTTCACTGGGGTTTCTTATGCTATTTATTCAGTAAATAAGCTGAAAAATGCCAAGTAATACAGCCAAATCACAAAAGGAGAACAAAACAGGAAATGTGACGTAGTAATAAATGTTTATAATCATGGTTGCCACTTATTTATGCATGTTCATAGCAGATGTACATGTCATCTCTCTTCAGGTTCCTGAGCAGCAGCCGATTACTTTATGCAGTGGAGCTGAAGATACCAAGCATTATGAGGAGGGCAAGAAATGTGTGGAAGAACTGGCATTGTACCTCAAACCACTCAGCAGTGCAAGAGGTAGTTCCTGCAGTGCTTTCTTGGAAAATGAAACAAAAAACCAAATAAGATGCAAAATAAACTATCCAAATTATTAGTTAGTATGTTTGAAAAATGGATATAAATCTAGTTTAGAAACGAATTGAAACAGATTTCTTAAACATTAAGGTGGTGTTTTCATGGAGGGGAGTGGGATATAAAATTGAAAGGTCAAAAATAATTCAGAGAAAAGGCTGAGGTTTTTGACCATGCCATAGTGAGTTGAGACAAACTTTGATTTGATCTTTGCAGAATGAGTAAAAATAGTTAATTTTGCCCTTTTTTCAGTTGTGCTTTGTGATAATTGTAGTGACGCAGCTGTTCTGTGCAAGATGAATAAACTGATATGAGAAAGTTACTATATATAAGATAGATAAGGAAGATTATAAGTAATACTTCGTTTATACCAGGTCAAATACAAGAGCTGGGTCAATCTGGGTAATTCTAAGTTAGCAAATCTGCACTGTGTTGAAGAGTATGGATTTTATATATATTACATGTGCTGGATTTGGACAGTCTATCAGCCCAAGTAGTGAAGTTGAGCGTCATGGGCACTGGGTTATCAAAAATGGTTTTTTTGAGGAGCTGTTTGAGTCTTTTGTGACCAGTGCAGTGTGACAGCAGTATCACTCTGGGAATTGGTGGCCCAGTGAACAAGCTCTGGCTGTAGAGCAAACTCAGCACAGCAGCTGTCTGTCTAGTGAGTCACCTCTTCCTTTAACCTCAATTAGATGGCTCTCAGCATGTTTGTGATTCAGAGTTTTGGCACAAAATTAAACATTACCCAAGCAGTTCAGGACTCATGTAGGCTCTAAACCAAAACAGTGAAGGTACCACATGTAGGCAAGAAACTAAATGTATTCTGAAAACAAACAAATGTCCAAGTGATCCCTAAAGTCCATGAATAAGGGATGAACTGGGAATCTGTATGGGAGGGTGTGGGACAAACTACCAACATGGGAAGAGGATTCATTAGAGGTTCCATCTTCTTAAAAAGCCAGATCAGTCAATCACAAGATTAAGCCTGTGGGGAAGCTGACTACCAGAAAACTGTTTTTCTTGCCAAGTGAAACAAGTGAAATGAACTTACGATATGCCTTGCCTAGTATTCCCTTTGACAAAATGGACACCAGGAGAGCTAGGTTTGCACTTGTCCAGTACAGTCACTGAAGACTGGCACAAGAAGAGGAGTATGAGGTAGTTTATTATTCTGTTTCATTTTGTTTTGAAGGTGTGGGTCTCAACAGTACTACTCAGAGCGTGCTGAGTCGTCCCATGCAGAGGAAGCTTGTGACATTAGTCCATTGCCAGCTGGTGGAGGAGGAAGGGCGGATCAGAGCCATGCGTGCAGCACGCTCGCTGGGTGAAAGAACAGTCACAGAGCTCATCCTCCAGCACCAAAACCCTCAGCAGCTCTCCTCCAACCTCTGGGCTGCAGTGAGAGCCAGAGGATGCCAGTTCCTTGGGCCAGGTAGGTGACATCACAGTACCACTGCTGTACTAGAAGCAATTTTGAATTGAGCCATTGATAAATGGCTGTCCAATTGCCCATGGGATTTTATTAAGCAACAGCCTAATTTCTTAATAGTAGTCTTCAGAATTAATTATGTGTCTGTTGTGTTTTCTTGTATTTTTAATGCTTTTTCAAGTCTTCTGTAAAATTCAGAATAGGTGTCCTTTTTGTCATAAGATAAATGCCCAGTTGCTATTCCTTGAAGATCTTTCTTGAAAAAATAAGGTTACTGGAAGTGACTAGCATGGCTTCTTTTCCTTCTTAGGGCAATAAACATGCAAAACAGTTGTAGGGATAGATTTTTTATCGTTATGTGTACACATTTTTAAGAAGTTTTGCATTTATAAATTAAATTCCTTTGCTTAAAATACTGGAAGGAAATCAATGTTGCTTAAAAAAAATGAAGTCTCGTTATTGAAAACACAGACTTCATTTGTTGAGTCTTGAAATATGAAGTCAATTTCTTAATGAAAAAATAGTGAAGCTTTTCCTGACTGAAAAAGATGAAGACTAATTTTGAGATACTAACTTTCATACCACTTCAGGGAAGAGAGAGGTTGGTTATGTAGCAAAATAGCAGTGCTGCAGCCTGGTTGATTGGTGTGGGCGCGCTTTTTTTTTTTTTTTTTTTTTTTTAATTGCATGGAAATGAACCTTGCTCTCCCTTAGCCTGTCAGCTTTTTCTTCTGGGATAAGTGTGGGATGTAGGCAATACACTTTGAAAACTCATATTGATAATCAAGAGATGTATAGACAGGAACCTTCTTATCAGATGATACCCAAAACAGATGTTGTTGTAGTGGTAGTAGTAGTAATAATAATATTATTATAATTTATCATTATATATTATATTAATGATAATAACATTGAAGGTAAAAAGCCATGTTTTCCCAAGTCACAGTCTGGGAATCTGGAGGGGTTCCTTCTCTCTTTGCTCTCCCTTCTTGCTCCATTCCTTTTTTTCTCTGGGTTTGTGTGTCTGTTGGTGGGAGTTTTTAACTGTTAGCACAATTGTAGGTGAACAAGGAACTGCAAAAATTTTACTTAGGCTTCTCTCATTCTTTGTCTCTTTTTACATTTCCCCTGACTCCCAGCAATGCAAGAGGAGGCTCTAAAGCTGGTTCTGCTGGCTTTGGAAGATGGATCTGCTCTGTCACGAAAGGTCTTGGTTCTCTTTGTGGTGCAGAGACTAGAGCCGCGATTCCCTCAGGCTTCCAAGACTAGCATCGGGCATGTTGTCCAGCTCCTTTACAGAGCCTCATGCTTCAAGGTATGAAGAATTCTGCCCAGAGGTTTTGTAATACTATGAAAACCATTGGATTTCACCTTCAGCTTTTATTGTTTTGTTACATTAAATGTGCCTAAAAATATGTGTAGTTAGAGGAAGTATTGCTCGTTAAGTCCCACATGAATTTAGAGTTCTTTGTCATTCAGCTGTGATGGCAGTGTAGGCTGAAACAGCAACTTGAAGCTGTAGAGGTGGATTTTGCCTCTGTCCAGTTTCATAGAGGTACTGTTACAAAACCTGGATGTAAAGCAGCATACTTAACTTCTTGGAAGTGGCTTAAAGCCAGAAAATCACTAATTGTGTTAATCAGTTGTGGTGTGGTTAGAACCAAAGAAATAGGAGACTTTGGGGTGTCAGCTGTATGAGGAAAAACTGCTTAATGTACTTCATGGTATTTAATATCTGTTACTAGATGCTCAACCTGAATGTCATTTACTCTTGCTAAATGAGTAGAAAAATGCTTTGTTTTTGTTAATTGTACCCTCGAACAAAATTCTGCGTTGCAAACAAAATATCTTGATTGAAGGTGTAGGTGCTGTAAAGTCATTTGTAAGTGTGACACTTTGACCGATGTGTGAGTCAGAGTCTAAGTAAGCAATGCTTTGTGTCCATTTTATAGTGGTTCCACTCTATGGAGTGCGTATTGCTTTAGTAGGAGCTGGTGTTCACTGAGCGGTGTCATAGTTGATTTTAGTTTGGGAGAAGGACTTAGATGCTGACTGAAGGCGTCACTTGCCTCGGACTTCACGTAATCTTGGGCTTATCCTACTTAATTGTATTTGGCTCATTTCTCCTTCCTAGGTGACCAAGCGAGATGAGGATTCCTCCCTGATGCAGCTGAAGGAGGAGTTTCGGACGTACGAAGCTCTGAGAAGGGAGCACGACTCACAGATAGTTCAAATAGCTATGGAAGCGGGTTTGCGCATTGCACCAGACCAGTGGTCCTCGCTCTTGTACGGAGACCAGTCTCACAAATCCCATATGCAGAGTATCATTGACAAGGTAAAGCCACCTAGAATCAGCCCAGTCCATCTTGTTTGCAACTGTAGTAGATATAAATGTTTGTAACGTTGAACTTAGAAACTGTGTCCACGTGGACTTGCCCGTTAATCTTTTGTCCTGTTATTTCAAAACCCGTTATTGTCCTAAATAATTAGAATATATATTTGTAACCTGATGAATCTTGCTTCCTCTGCCATCTGGATATTTTTGCTACTTTACTTCTTTCTGCAGATGGAAACCCACAAAGTTTAGCTAAATAATTGGGGGTGACCTTTATGAACAGCTGATAAGTGCCAGTGGAGTGACAGAGGCTAATGGTCCGTGTTTCTGGGTAGTAAGTTAGTGCATAAGCTGGGAAAAAAATGAGTCCCCGTGTCTGTGAAGACAGAGAGGTGGAAGCACATGTTGTAAATAAAATACCTAAACTCTGTGTTCAGATCTTTCTGTGTTCAAAAGCAACATAGGATAAATGGGCTTTTAGATTAGGGGATGCTTTTTTAAGTGCCTAAATTAGGTGGGACAAGCTGAACCTTGTTGAATGGTTATGAAAGCTTTGAAACAGCTTTGGCCGCTGTGCAAGAGGATTAGCTTCAAGATAGCTTCTGCTGTGTATTTATGCCTTTGCCCACCTTTTGAAGTGTCCTGCCAAACATCTCGTGAAGGATCTAGGTAGAGTTAACAGTTTTAAAACTGGAATTGAGTGATGTTAGGAAATAGAATGTTGCTAGCTATCTTTTCCTTTAACCATCTTGTTCTTTATTTTCTGTTTGCTGTACTCAGTTTAAAGCAGGGTGCAAACCTGTTGGTTTGGGGATTGGAGATATTAGACTCTCCAGAAATCTAAATAAAGTATTTCCAATATGGCTTATTTTTTTTTCTTGGGTAGCAGCACTACACAAAAGAAATGGGTTTTATTGCTAGAAATAATACCAGCCTTTATTTTGTCTTTTTTTGAAGTGTAATTTAATGCAATGTCAAAGCACTGTGCATTCTTAATAGAAAGGGTTCACTGGAATGAGCTTCTGTGAAAGATGTTTATCTCCAGTTTTGGAAGACAGTTCTTGTGAGCCTGTGGAGCAGCTTTCAGAAACCATGAGGATTGCTATGCCTGTAGAAAGTTAATGATGATAATTTTTTTAAGTTGCAGACCCCGGCCTCGTTTGCACAGAGCGTTCAGGAATTAACTATTGCTCTTCAGAGGACTGGAGATCCAGCTAACTTGAATCGTCTTAGACCTCACCTAGAGCTCCTAGCAAATATTGATCCTAGTCCAGGTAAATCTGGGTGTTTTTATGAAAACCTTTACATTTAGCAAGATGAGCTTAACACTGTTCAAGGATTGAAAGCTGATCATCAAGTGTAAGGAAAAGTCCTCCTTACTCGTCAACTAAAGAGTTTTGGATTCCAAAGTAGAATTTTGATAGATTGAATAGAGAGAAGCTAGGCAAAAGTCAGTCTAGACAAGAATGGTTTGTTACTGTACAGAATTCAGTATTTTTCTTGTTCATAGGTAATTCTGCAAAACTAGGAAAGAGTCTGGCAGGTAGAAGATAGTTGCAAAGAATTTAACTGGGAAATAGAACCTAAATTGTTGACAGAGGAGAGAAAGATAGAAATTGTTGGAAAAGTCAGCAGTGCTGTAAGGATGGACTACCTGAGAGAGAAGGGAAGGAACAGAAAAGTCCTCTGGCTGAAGTCTTACTTTATACCTGCTAGAATTTGTAAAATCAATATTGTATGTCAAAATAGTAAAATGATATAAACTACTACTTCAGGAGATGAAAAATTGTACTTCATATTTGTTTAAACAAGCAGAAGTTAAACTTCCTTTCCAATGAGGACCAGTTGTAATTCACAGCTAAAGGAGATGCAGTGCTTTCTTCCCAAATCTTTCATACTGAAACAAGCTGGGGATAAACCCGTGTACTGCAAATTTGTTTGCAAAAAACTGGTATGGAAGGTGGCATCACTAATAGCCTTCCTTGATTTCAGTAGCCAAGTCTGGTCTTTGGGGTTTTTTCTGTACTGTTGAGTTGCCTAAAGAACAGCAGAGAAGCATGTTGAAGTACTTCTGGAAGAATTTAGTCCCTGTGAGTGGAATATAATGTCATTAATTCTGCTAAAGATCTTGAAAGGCTCTTTGAGGTACAGTCCTTTGCAGCAGAGTGTGCAGGCACATAGTGGGAGTGTCCGCTGCTGGAACAGATTCAAAAACTTGGAAAAGTAAATCGGCTAAAAAGAAAAAGTGCTCCTCTAGAATTGAGACTGTACAATTTATTCACAGTGTTTTAGATGGTAGTCTGATTCATAGACTGGCCTTGTGATGTGTTTTCCACATGAGAGGCATTAATTTCTGTTGCTATTCTACATCTGTGCCTGTGTAATCAGGCCAGCGATGACTGTATTTGTATGGAATAATTTTACCTTCAGGAGTCTGAATGCAAAGAGGGATTTTCAACCTGATGTTTTTCTTAATGAGAAGAGTTTGTACAGTGCCTTTACTCTGGAGTTCTTGTGAGATGAGAGTTCTTCTAACAGGAAATAATTTTACATGCTAATAATGGTCTTACTGGCTCATTTGGTATTTTATGCAGATCAGTCTTAAGTTTATAGATACCTCTATTCTGTAAGAGCTAAATGTCCCAGAATTAAGGTGCTGAATGCTTTCTATCTTCTGATGAAATGTTTTTTATAAACTTGGCTAGTCAAGTTTTGTGATACTGTTGTGAGGTTTTGGAAAATCTTTCTGATTTTTCTTTTTATATTTGGTGTTTGCTGTCCATGCAATAGATGCTCCATCTCCAACATGGGAACAACTGGAAAATGGACTAGTTGCTGTGAGAACTGTGGTTCATGGCTTAGTTGATTATATCCAGAATCACAGCAAAAAAGGAACAGATCAACAACAGGTAAAAGCTAAATCATTTGGGCAATGTGTACCCCTAAGTTTTATTGGCTGTATCCTATAGTAGAGGTTTACTAATGTCTGCTGGAAAGGTTTGGTTTGACAAGGAGCCAATTGAAAACATCACTGCAATTCATATTTATCAAAAAAGAAACAAGAAAGGAAAAAGTGCTAAACAACACATACTTACCTCCAAAACCTGTGGAATTGATTTTCACAGCTCACTAGGAGGGAAGGAGAACATTCTGATCCAGCTGCAGGCATAGGGAAATGAATAACCTTCTTGAGCAGAGGGTGGGGAAGGGGCATTGGATGCTGCTGTGGTTTGTGGGAATTTTCTTGGGTTTGTTTTAATGTGACATATTTCAGGTAGCTGGCTCTTTGTTAATGAAATCATCCTTATACCTGTGCCGAGTGGTCTGTCAAGCTTGAAGATTTAAGAGCAGTTGATATGAAAGTGCAATCCAAGTTCCTGAAACAAATTTTTTTGTTTCAGCATTGACAATATAATTGTATATAAACTTATCTCATAGTTACCTTATCACACATTTCTTTGATGTCATTTTATTGTGCAGCTCAGTTGATATAAATGGTGCTGAAGTACAGCGCTGCCTGTCCCAGTCCTACTCCTCCATCACTTTGGCATTTATCCTCTTGGAGAGCTGGTTTGGGGAGCTCAACTAGTAAAAAGATTATCTCTGCCCAAAAAAAGGGGGCAAAATTGAGTTTAGAATAATTAAAGAATAAATAATTAAACAATAATTTCTGCTGTTTCATTTTTTTGCATTGCTTGGGATGGATAATGAGCACTGTCACCAGCAAAAAGAAAAACAGCAGAAATGCATAAGTGGGAATCTGGGAGGGGAAAACATCAAGAGTTTTTGTTGTGTAGAGACTGTGGTACATGCTGTGCTGCTTGGAAGGGAGCCCAGAGCTTTGTGAGTAGGAAAGGGATGTCTGCTGAGTCTGGGTAAAGTTGCACTACCTGGCAACAGTGGCCAGTGAAAGGCTGTGTGGCTTATGTTCACTCTGCCAGGATCTTCTCACTGCAGTAGAAGGCAAAAAACCCCGAAAACAAACGAAACAAAAACAAAACAAACAAACAAACCCTCCCCAAACCAACCAACCAAAAAAAAAAAACCATAAAAACAAAAAAAAAAAAAAAAAAAAAAAAAAAAAAAAAAAAAAAAAAAAAAAAAAAAAACAAACAAAAAAACAAAAAAACAACAACAACAAAAAAAACAGCAGTTTGCAGGTGACTTCTGACAGATATACACCTTTTGGCTTCTCAGAAAGCATGTTGACTTGTACACACCAGTCCCTTGGTGGAAACTGTTGATAGGGTATATCTGATTATTGGTAATTTTTTCATCCTGTATCTGTTTTGCCCACTTACCTGTGTCCTAGAATGTACACCTGTGTTCCAGTCAAGCTCTCCAGTAAGGAGTTTGAATAAAAATGCTGCAGAGAACTGAGAGTGACTTAGTTGTCGAAACATGTACTCTTGAATCTGTTGGTTCTGTTGAAGAACCAAACACAAGTATTTCAGGTTTATTTCATGTCAGGTATTTTAGAAACACTTAAATTTGAGGAACTGTCAACAGTCAACCATCAGGCCTTTGATAAGATGATCCATTCAGCTTGGTTAAGTGCACTTTCATGTTCAGGTATCTCACCTGGTTTCTTTAACCTTGTCAGCCCCCTCAGCACAGCAAGTACAAGACATACATGTGCCGAGACATGAAGCAGAGAGGAGGATGTCCCCGGGGGGCCAGCTGCACCTTTGCACACTCACAGGAGGAGCTGGAAAAGTAAGTGTATCTCTAGTAGTAGAAAGCAGCCCAGTCTTTGTTTCATCTTGTCTATAAGAGTTATTTCTTATATTTAGGAATGAGGGGGAAAGGAGGTATAACCTGGCTGTTAAACTAGTAAGAAGTAATGTGATAAACTTGTAACAGTCATCACTTAGATTTTGGAGCTACTTGTTCTTCCATGCAGCAGGATATTTGCTTTGTTCATCCGTAATGCAGCTCTCAAAGTTTGATGTTACACAAGTGTTACCCAAAGTTTTTGGAGGTGGGCTGTTTTCCCTACTTCTTGAGTGTGACTAAACATGCTATGTGAGGCATTCACAGTGGCTTTTGTTTGGGGGTACTTCTCCTCTTCCCTTTTCATTCAGGTAGGTTCCTGGCAGTTTTCCAAATTAAGGAATGTGTTGCTAGCTCTCCAAAGAGCTAAAAACAAACAATTCAAGATTTTTTTCCTGCAACAATTCTTTGTGCAATCTGTCAAAAAGCTTCATGCCTTCAATTGGTTACATCTGTTGTTGTAGAGTAAAAAAATGATGCTCATATCAAATTTGCAGTCTAGATCCATTACAGATTTAGGAGGGCTACCAGTTATTCAAGAGCAAGATGCTGTTGTTCTGCAGGTTGTTTTAATGGGTTTTTTTAAGTAAAATGGATTATTGAGGAGCTAAAAGAAACAAATACAGTAGTATATTAGCTTGTTACTTGCTTTTTGGGATAAAATAATTCAAAGAAAAGGTGCTTTTTAATGAGTAGAATACTGCAAAGGCTCGGAATTGGCATGCAGTGTTTCTTTTTCATTTCTTAATCTGAAACTCAAAGCATTAATGTCAGTTCATGGCCTGTATGGCCAGCATGCTACATAGACAAAACACAAAGAAAGAGGAGCATGTGGTGTTAGAATGACAAAGACAGTTATTCATATGAACAAGGAATAGGACTTTAGTACTTGTGTGTTGCAGAAACAGTTGACGTTTGCCTTCTGTCACCATGCTAATGAAATGGAGATTGGTAGTGCTGCTTTGGGATGATTTTGTTGACCTGTGGTGGGTCAGTGTTACACCTCTGAGCCAGTTGTATGTATCAAGGACTGTTTGTCAGCTTTGCAGGAGGGGAGAGGCCTGTTGTAGCCAGACTGACTTGCCTGCCTTGGTTCTAATGTTGTCCTGGGCTGAAGAGAATGTTTGTTCAGTTTCTGTGGGTGGTTGGGGAGCTTGGGAGTTTTGATTGTTCCTTGTACCTTTTATCTTTGCTTAATTCCTTTAAGTAGCTATTGTGTTAGCACTCCTCCTTTTAAAAATGCTTAGTGTGACTAATGTGCATTGCTGTTGCTGCGTGACTCCTCTAGCTCTCTGTATAGCTTTAACTTAGGAGGAAGGTTATGGGGAAACGTGTGGTAATGCTTTAGATAGCATATTATAGTCTAAACTTGCTTAAACAGCAGCTCATTCCCCTCTTGACAAGGGTCAAAGACCCTGTGTGCATAGACAAGCTCTGAACTTTTTAAAAATTAATTTGTGTTCTGCACATGTAGAGACTGCAACAACATCTAAAAAACAAAACAGCCCCAACAATAAAACCCCTTTTTACCTCTCTTGTGTTGCTGTTAAAGCACGTGGGCAACTACAGAGATTATCTAAAGATTGAGTAATCAGTCAGCTGCCACCTTTTTCTGCAGTAATTTGTATACCTTCCTAGTCTGGGTTCCCATCTCATTCTGACTGTTATTTATGATACAAAAGTAATCAACCCTGCTGAAGAAATACTGTTTGCTTCTTGTTTAGTGAGAACACTCAGGTCTGCAAATATGCTCTCACACTTGCGTTCTGGGATCTGAACTAATGGCAGGGTATTTAGTGGAGGACCTTCAACTCTGGAATTTGTTCTCCGGTACCATTGGCCTACTGGTTTCTGTGGAGCTTTGGTTAAAATGCCTGTATTTTTTCAGGCCTTAGTCAGAAGCAGATTTTTGGAATTGCTGCATGTTCATAGAGTTTTTATCTGTGCAATCACTTTATCAAAATGGTGTAAGCTGCATATCGATATAGCAACATTAATCTTAAAATGTGCTTTAAAATATATCACATGGTAGTAAACATTTGGCTTATTATTGCACAAACAGAGCAAAAGGGTATAACTTCATATTCTTTCATTTAAATTTTATGCTATTAGTTTCTTCTCTGAATAAAACATGCTTGAACAGTCGGTGATTCTTATTCTGAAGCTTGTATTACTGTATTTTATGTGATAATAGTACTTTGTGATGCTTGGTTTTGGTTTTCTTCTCTTGAGATGCAAATGTGTAAAGAAAGTAGGATTTGTAAATTTGCTGTGTGAAGTTTACCTGTGAATTCTTGATGTACTTGTCATTAAAAGTCCATTCTTGTTCTGATTGAAACTCCAATTAATAGATCAACCAGCAGGGAAGTTGTCTTCTGAAATGTGTTTTCATAAGCCCCTTGAAGAATTTGAATAAAAGGAAGCTTTCAGTAGAATCCATGTTTGAGAAATCTTGAAAGTACAGCTCCTTTTATTTTTTTGTTTGTTTGTTTGTTTGTTTCAATTTTTGATATGTGGTTTCTCTTTCTGAAGATTCCGTAAAATGAACAAGCGTCTCGTTCCCAGAAGACCCCTTAGTGCTTCCCTGGGCCAGCTGAATGAGGTGGGCCTGCCTTCAGGAGCTATCCTCTCAGAGGAAGGGGGAGTGGACTTGCCCAATAGGAAAACTTCTGCTCTGCCAAATGGAATTGTGTCAACAGGCAGCACAGTGACACAACTGATTTCTCGAGGGACTGACTCCGGTTATGAAAGTGCCCTGAAGCCTGGGAAGATGGACCATCTGAGTAGCAGTGCCCCTGGATCCCCTCCTGACTTGTACGCCTCTTCCTACCTGTTGTTCAAATTGTTGTGTGTGTAAATGTGGAGTAGAAACAAAGTAAGCCAGTTCTTTAAAAAAGAAACAGAGCTGGGGTTGTGGTTATTCTTGTGTTTGGTTGGGGTTTTTTTAGTGATTATGTAGCAGAGTAGAAAGCTAAAGCTCTGAACTGTGTTAATTCCCTGATTGCTTATATTTTGATTGGAGAAGGTGATAGAAGCCTTCAGAAGGTGGAGTGTAGACAAATAGCAGTGTGTTAGAGTACAGTGTGCTATATCAGGCCTTAATGAACAGTGCCATCTTTCCACTTCTTTAGGCTGGAATCTGTTCCCAAGAGCTCTATTTCTGCCTTGCCAGTGAACCCTCATCCCGTGCCTGCTCGGGTGCCAGCAGATCTGCCCTCGGTGTCTGTCACCAAGCAGTTGCAGATGGTACCCCGAGGGTCTCAGCTGTACAGTGCACAACAAGCAGATATGTTTTATCAAGACCCCAGGGGGGCTGCCCCATCGTTTGAGCCAGCGCCCTACCAACAAGGTAAGATTGACCAAGCTCTTTCATCCTCATGCTGATTTGAGTCTTTCTTCCCACTCTGGCTTTTATGCCCTTTAATTGAAGTTTTCTTACAAATTACATGGATGAAAGACACCAGTATAGTGATGTGATAA
Organism: Motacilla alba alba; assembly: GCF_015832195.1. Taxonomy (NCBI): domain Eukaryota; kingdom Metazoa; phylum Chordata; class Aves; order Passeriformes; family Motacillidae; genus Motacilla; species Motacilla alba. Next base: position 23,294,071 of record NC_052023.1, read on the forward strand.
TAAAATGGAAATCAGCAGGATTTTATGCCTTGACTGAAGACATCAGTGCATGTGAAAACAATACCTGTATCTGTCCAAATGTTGCAAGTCCTTCTGTCTTCAGTTTTTCCTAACTGGGCTGGAGGAGGGATCCAGTATGGTAAACCTTAATTCAGTTTGACTCAGGGAAAATGGAAATAAAGTGCATGTGATCACTAGAGATACATGAAATTAGAGAAGGGTGTTTACAAAAAAAAGAAAATGTCATAAAAAAGGAACTAAGAGGAAAAACTTAACTATCAAGAGAGCACGTGGAGAAAGATAATATTGAAGGGGATTAAAAAGAGAAGGTTTTGGCTATCTATATGAAAACAGAGAATGATTCTTAGGCAATGTGAGGTCGCAGAGAGAAGTGAGATAAAGTGAAGTTAATGTGAAAGAAAAATAAGCAATGAAAGACCAAAGGAAGTTAAAAGCAGAAAAAGTTCTAGAAAGGAAAGGTGAAATGGGGGAAGCCATTTCTGAGAAAGTTGCAGAGCATTTTGAAGAAAAACAAACTACTTACATTTGTTCATTATGTGCCAGTGAACATCTGAGTTGTCCACAAAATCTGATGTCATGCACATATTCGTACTTATTTTAAAATTATCCAGAGATCCCAGATAGAATAATAAAATCTTGAGGTAACCAGGCAATGTGATATTACAAGTCTTTGATGATTTACAGTTCGGAAATGTCTTTCTCCTGTTCAAGACATAGAACAAATCTCTAGACGACTTTAAATCCTAATAATCAAAGTTCCTTTACCCTGACAGTGACTCTGGTATGTTGAGATAAATTGAATTCAGTTACATGGAAGAAGTTGTACAGACCAATCTTCAGTTTACTTTTTAGGTCTTACCTAGCTGAAAGCATTTGTAGCAATCTGCAGAGACATTCTGGAGATGTCTTTCTGTTCCGTGTGCTGGCAGGGCACCCGTGGTGGGCTCAGTCTCACCAGCTCTTCATCAGCTACTGTAACATTGACACCGTGCTGGTATCTTAGGGAATTACACTACCTCACTCGAGCTTTGGATCAACTTTTGCTTCTTCAGGGTTTTCTGCAGTCAATTTTTATGGACAGTTGTGGTAATCGCTTTCTGTGTCTTGTGTTTTTCCCCCTTGCCTCGCTTCAGGAGTGTACTATCCCACTCAGTCCATGTCTCGCTTTGTCCGACCTCCTCCATCAGCCCCCGAGGCGGGTACGCCGTACCTGGAGCACTACGGGCCGTACCTGCCGGAGCGCGTGGTGAGCCCGCAGTACCCGCAGCCGCAGGGCTACCCGGCGCTGGCGCAGCCCATGTACCCGCCGCACTACGACGGCCGCCGCGTCTACCCGCCCGTGCAGCCCTACCAGCGGGACGACGTGGTGCGGGGCAGCCCGGTGCCCATCGACATCCCGCAGGCGGCCGTGCCCCTCTACGTACCTGAGGCCAGAGACAGATACCAGCAAACAGAGCCTTATTGCCCGGTGGCTCCGCATCTTGGGCAGATCAGACCTTCGTGCCACAGGGTATGGGTTCAGCGCTGTGTTTTTGTAGTTGTTTGGAGAGAGAAACTATAAACTGCTTGGGGAATTGAATGTTTTTGTACTAAGGGAGTGGCTTTGTGAAAGTCTGAACTTGAGGAAGTGGATCAAAAGCTGGAAGGTATTGTAGTTACTGGTCAATTCTGCAGTTGAAATGATGTTAATATGTAAAAGTAGGCTGTTTTAGTGCTCAAAGTAGAAAAGCATTGTAATTCACTTTGGAAATCTCCTAAGTCTCTGACTCCTCCAGCAAAGATTAGGCTAAAGAGGGCTACTCAAGTGCGGAGTAAATACAGCGTGTGGAAATGGTCACATGTGCATTCTTGTACTGCCCATCTGTGACTGACCGACTCTGTACCTCAATAATAAACATTAAACATACCTGCCTTGATAAAAGAATTAAAAATTCTGCTCTTCTGAATTTTTTCTAGTTAGATAGCTAAGTGGAAGGTCTTCCTGTTGTTTACAAGTTTACAAATTTGTTTTGATAACTTACCAGCTGGAATTGAGTTCTGTAGAATAGTTGGACTTAAGTAATTCAGATTAAAGGCTCTGAATCCTATTGCTGAGTACAGGAAATGTTTTTAACATAACTTACAGATTTATCAGTTTGAATGTGCTGTGTTTGTGTTTAATTCTATTGCAAAGTGAATAATAAATGTGACTAGTGACCTGTAGAGTTGTATCAATTTACCCTACGTGACTGTAATGGGAACTTGCCATGCTGAACATATGCCAGGGAGAACTTTGCCAAGGAGTAACACATTGCCTGTTTGTGGGGTGTCTTGAACTAAGGTTGGCCAGTGTAAGAACATGTATGTCCTGCATGGAAGCTAACAGGTAGACTTAAACAAAGTGATCATTATTTGTTACTTCAGTGATACTGTGTATCCTCTGTATTTCCCTCTCCTTGCAGTACATAGCTGCCTTATTTTCTTCAGGTAGACATCACTTAGGAAATTATTCATTTTGTACTTCAGTGCTTCAGGAGCTCTGAAACTTTTTCCTGTCTTCATTTCAGCCTCATCCCAGCCTGGATGAACTTCACCGACGCAGGAAAGAGATCATGGCCCAGCTGGAAGAGAGGAAGGTGATTTCTCCACCTCCTTTTGCACCATCACCAACCTTGCCTCATCCTTTTCACTCAGAGGAGGTAAGCGTATTTTGACGAAACATGAGATACTGGCATGTTTAGAAAATACTTGGGTGTTTACGTGCTGATAGATGTAGACAACAAGAAAATCGGAACAATACAGCATTGGCAAGTGTTGGGCAAAGTAGATTTTGTGCCTAGCTGGGAAGCCCTTGTAGTACAGTCTCCAGTATTTCAGCTGGCTGTTGATCTACCACTGGTCCTAAGCTCTCTGCTTTCAGTGCAGCCAAGAACATTAATTTAGAGCCATTACTAATTGAAGTAATCGCTCTTCACAGTTACCAGACTTTACTCCTGACATATTTAGGATGAAGTAACAGCTTGATATTTATTTATTTTTTTAACCAGTGTTAAAATATCACCTTTGAACTGGCCAAGTGAACAGTCAGCACTGGGAATGTAGCCAGGGGCTCAGAATTTCACGCACTTCATGTGTTCTCTGGCCCAATTCCAGAGGGTGATGTTTCTGATAAAAAATAATCCTGGTGGTGTTTCTCAAGTTCATTACTGTTGAAGTGAACAGGGATGGCTGTGAAACTGCTTCTTCCCTTCACTTACAGAACCAGATTTTTGTTTTTGTACAGTACTTGGATGAAGACCTGAAGGTAGCTGGGAAATACAAAGGAAATGACTACAGCCAGTACTCTCCGTGGTCCTGTGACACCATCGGCTCCTACATTGGAACCAAAGATGCAAAACCCAAAGATGTTGTGGCAGCAAGGAGTGTGGAGATGGCGGTATGCAGGGACAAGGGGAAAACAGAAGACGAGTGCATATTTCTATGGGTTGGGGAGGACTTTCATTTGCTTTCCATAATAATGGCAGTGCTTTTATTTAAACTCAGAGGTGCACTGCAGTCACAGAAAGCATTTGCAGTGTGTGAAGCACTTTGTTTTCACAGTTGTGAACAGTCCTACCCTTGTGTAGCTGGTACAAAATTCTGCATATAGTTGCAGGATAACCTCTCTGCTCTGAACCCATAGATAGCAAGAATATTGTGCAAGGGTTATTCTTTGCACTTACTTGGAATGCAAAAATTACTCAGTCCTGGCAGCTTGTTGATTAAGCATGTCCGTCTGTTGCTGCCTGTACTTCTTTCTGTCAGAGAAAGATGCTGTAACTTAACTTTAGGCAATTAATTCCTTTTAAGGTGGCTGTTACTGCTATTAAGGGTGTTGCTAGTTTTTACTTGAAGGACTGTGATTTTTGGCCACAAGACTACCCAAAACTTGCATGAAGTTTCTTTGTAAAAACACAGTAAAAACTTTGCACTAGGCTGGTTGTTCTTGAAGGCAATTTCTACCTCTGTGCTGCTCCATTTTTGCTAGGTCAGTGTTGCAAAATGAAGGGGCTGCTTGGATGTTACTATTTGGAGTCACGAATGGAGAAGAATGTAAAGAGGAGTCTTACATTCAGTTTCTTCCTAACACTCAGGCATCACTCAACATGAGGAATAGGCTGGTAGCCCGTGCACGTAGCAAGTCATTCAGGCTCTTCAAGAGGAAAGACTGTTTAGCCTGAGGAACTATTTTACAGAGATTCATCTATTCTCCTTCACCCCCCATCTGCCAAAGTGATCTATTGACTTGTTTTTGTATTGTTGGAGTCATGGTGACCTGTCTTTGGCCAATGGGGGGAACATTTCTTAGAAGAATGAAGTCACCTGTTGCAACCATTTAATTAAATCAGATTTTTTTGGTTCAGCTTCTCCTCAAAAAGGTTTCCCTTTTCCCCCTCTGCCCCATTAGAATTAAATTTGTCTTTTTTCTGTCTGCTGAATTGTTTTCCTCTTAAAACTTTGAAGCCACTGTTGGAAATGGACCCAAAAAGGAGGCTTTCTCCTGAAAAAAGCAGAGCAAAAAATTGCATTTCATCTGCAGCTTTGGCCTTTTTACCTGTCCTCTTGCTCTCAGTCCTACACAGTGTGGTTGCCTGGAGTTATCACACTGCCATGTTTGACCTGGGGAAGTACTGAGATTACTTGGAATCAGCTTATTGCTGTCCAAGTGGCATCATCTAGGAGTGATAAACAGCTCTTGGCTTTCATCCCTGCTGCTAGAAAACTGTGTAAAAAACCTGCAGCTCAATTACAAGTAATAAGGTTCTGAAGAAGTAACGTCCTTTTTCAAGGCTAAACAAAGTATTCTTCTGCCCCAGAGCTAATTTTCAATAAGCAAAATGGGATCTTTGCTGCTTTTCAGTTTTTGTCTCCTCACAGGAAAAAAATTATCAAGAGACCTTTACTGAATTAATTCTTCAGTGTTTTTTTTTTTTTAATCATTCATAAGAGATTCCTTTTTTGAAGGAGAGGAGTAGTATCATCTGAGTGCATAATGCTGAATATTCTGCAGATACATGCAGCTTTACTGAGTAAATAGAGTATTAAAATTGGTACTAGCATCCTATGGCCTCAAGATTAAAATTTTTTTTTTCCAGAATTCCAAAGTAGATTTTCCCTAATGTTTCAGTTTCCAAGTATTACATTTCTTGAGTTTAGCTTCCAACTTAGTTGTTACTGCTATTTTCACCCCTTTATTCCTGCCTCAGCTATGTTAACTGTTTCTAGCAATCATTATCCCCACTGAAAGCTTGCAGAGTTTTATTTTATTATTGGACTATACCAAAGGTTGTAGCCTTTAGACAATTTTCTTGGTGTAGTGGTCCCACTTACCTTGCTCTTTTTGTTCTACTGTGCACAGTTTTACTTCTTTAGCAAAGTCTTAACTTGATTTTGGAAATTCTTACCATGTTACAGTTTCTGGTAGTCAAGAGATAGCTTCCCTATTTAACTCAGCTCTTGGAGGAGAGAGTGAACACTTTCTCTCTTTGTATACTGACCCATGAAGGTGTTTGAGTCTGAAACTCAGTTAGAAACAGCATGTTCCAAACAGTACTGCTGCTTTATGAAAAGTGCCTGAAAAGATATACTAGACATGTCCAAGTAAGTGCAGTACTGAAAAATTCCCATTCTGAGTCATTTGCAGGCTGTTACACATTTCTTAGCACTGGGCTTCAGAGAAATTTCTTTTTGATTCTAGAAGGAATGTGTATTCCTCAGAGATGCCCAGTGATCTCTTCTTTGAGTTTATATGAGGGGAGGGTTTTTTCCACCTTCTCTTCCCATTAGACTTTCTCTGACACATTTGCTGCTGCTCTCTTCTTCTGGATTTGATTACAATCGATTTTGCAGCTTTTTCACTGTGGTGTAGTAATGGTCATCTTAAGGTAGACCATTAAGGAGACTTCCCCTCTGACAGTGGAGTTAGAAACTGAAGAATAGAAAAACTAGTTGAAAAGTGAAGGGAATAGAGAACTCGAGAGAAACTAACTGCACTCAGCAAATTGTTGTGAGAGGAATGTGTCCTGTTTTGGAATGAGTTTTGGAGTGCCTTTTCCATGTCTTGTGCAGAATGTGGACAGTAAAGCCATGCGTGAGCAGCGACTGGACATGCAGCGACGAGCGGCCGAGACGGGGGACGATGACCTCATTCCATTTGGAGACCGACCAACTGTGTCAAGATTTGGGGCCATCTCCCGTACTTCCAAAGCCATGTACCAGAACTCTGGGCCCATGCAGGCCATGGCAGTTCAGGGAGCTGCCACCAAATCCATCATTTCAGGTATGATCTGTGCTCTTGCGTTTTGCTGGCTGTTGCTGTTTTCTTTACTGCTATAGTGTTGTACAGGTTGAAGACAAGCCCTGTAAGCTTGTATCTTGTCTTAGAGGTTCAGCTGTGGTGTGTGTTAATGCCACTTGAAATAACTGCAAGTGGGGCTGTACTCAGAAGACTGAATTCACAACAAGGTTGCCACAGCTTTCTGAGATCACTTGGTCTGGGCAAGAGGAGGCTGAGGGCAGACCCCATAGCAGTCTACAGCTTCCTCCTGAGGGGATGCAGAAGGGCAGGCCCTGATTTCTCCCTAGTGACCAGTGATAAGAGTGGAGCTGTGTCAGGAGAAGGGTTAGGTTGAATGTCAGGAAAAGATTCTTCCCTCAGAGAGGGTGATGGGGCACTGAACAGGGAATGGTCACAGCCCCAGGACTGCCAGAGCTCCAGAAGTGTACGGACAGTACTCTCGGGCACAGGGTGGGATTGTTGGGGTGTTTGTGGAGGGCCAGGAGTTGGATTCCATGGTCCTTATGGGTCCCTTCCAACTTGGGATATTCAGGGGTTCCATTGCGTGTTTGTGCATACACAGTGTATTTGTTAGTGATATGTTGTTGCTGTTTTGAAGAAGTTACTTTGTTCTGCCAGTCCCTCTGATAGGAAGCTTATTTTAAATCTGTAGCAGCTGAATGCAGAAGCCTAGCACTTTCCCAAATACACTATGCAAAACTATCTTATGAAGTATTGTACTGCTGTTTTCCTGCTTTATGGGTAGCTGCTCCTGCAAACTTAATGCGGCCATTGTCTTGTGTACTGTTAGACAAAGCAAAAAAGTGGAAGTAGTTCATTTCCAGCACATCTGTTTTCTAATCACGTGTATAATATGGCCTTCTGTCTTACTCCAAAACTTACTTTCTTGAGGTGCACTGCATAACCTTAAGAAAATATTGAATTATTATATTCCCCCAAACTTGCTTCTAGCTCTTTCAGGCAATAATTTTTTAGACTTTATTACAGGTGAAAACTTAATCTTTAAACTGTAGTTACCGAGGTATGTCAGAATTATCAATGAACTCCTGACTCTTTTAGGAACTTCAGTAGTAAAAATAACTGCAAACATCATGTGTGTAAGTTTTGTTCTGTGTTTGCTCATCTGCCTGAGTATCTGAAGTCCTTCACAATCCCAGACTCTGGAAGGCTGTCACGGACTGTTAGACATACAGGAAGAGTTGTGTATTAGACATGTGAGACCGGTCACAGAGTATTTCTGTGTTTATTTAATCAGAAAAAATGTTCAGCTTCTCATAATTAGCGGGCTGGCCTTTCTTCTTCTCTGTCTAGTTCTGTGTTGGCTGAATGACTGAAAGGGTGATTTTGTAGTAATGCAATGTGGTTTTCTTCTGTTCCCTGGTAGACTACAGTCCTTACGAAACCCACGGTGGCTGGGGAGGCTCTCCATATTCTCCTCATCAAAATATACCTTCTCAGGGACGTTTCAATGACAGGTAGGATTGCTGTACTTCTTCTTTGCCTTTTTCTAAATTTTCTTTTATCTATTTTTTTCTGTGCCAGTGGAGCAAAGATTTTTTTTTAATCTCTTTGTTTTCTAATCCCAAAGGGAGAGGCTGTCCATGGCGGATGTGGCTGGTCATGGGAAGCAGTTGCCCTCAGCTGAACGAGAGCAGCAGCTGCGCATGGAACTGCAGCAAGTTGACCATCAGATCAGCCAGCAGACCCAAATGAGGGGGCTGGAGGTTTGTACCAGCATTTGGAGCAGAACTGGGGGGTGGGATGGAGGGAGATGAGGCTGGTAAAGCCTTTCAGGGGCTGACCTTTGTAGTGATACTCGGTGGCAATACTTAATCCTGTGATGCCAAGCATCAGGGCTGTGGTGCAAGTTCCAGCCTTTCTGCTTAGCAGCAGAATCTTCCCTGCACTTCACATGCACATCAACACCATCTTTGAATCTGCAGTCTGTGCTCAGTCTTGTTTGCTGTCATTCTCTTTTTCACTCCCCCTCTGTTCAGCTCTACTCAGAGGCAAACTTGGGGTGTAGGAGCCTGTTCTTCTTGACTTTACTGCTGTTGGAAATGTCTGATCATATGTACAAAAAGCCATGAGCTTCATCTGTTTCATGTTTGGCTTTGTGTTTGTACCTGTTTCTTCCTAAATAGCACAAGCCACAAGAGTCAAAGTAAATATATAATATATTTAGCTTGAAAAATTAAGGCTTAATATTTTATGGCTCTTTGCTTAGAAGAAATGTAGCATAAGGAAAGATGAGTGTGTGTTTGTAAAAGAATTAATGAGCTGAAATATTTTGATTTTGTGAGACAGGAGTAATGTCAAGCCATAATGAATGGTTTCAGAAAGTCTTAGTTACTTTTTTCCTCTTAGGAAAAATCAGTAAATATTTACCAGAAAACTGTTCTAGGCACCTCAGCAACTATTTGTGTTAACATTTTCCCAGAAGAAATTGCTGTAAGTAGTGGATAGCAACTTCTGCTGAAGCTATGGTTAGTTAAGAATACGTTACAGAGGAGGGTTATTGCAGATTAGTTTAAGAGCTCACAATTCACAGCAGTAGGTGCAGTAATATGCATTTGTTAGTTACTTGAAACATAGCTTGTGTTCTTGTGCTCTTGTTTGGGAATGAGAGGAGAAAATGTTTTCGATCTTGCATGTCTGCATTTGCCATAATACAAGAGTACTGGAAAGTTGCAAAACCTGTAAGTTGCCTTCTCCCACTCATCGTTGTTGTGATTGTGTGTTAAATCCTGCAGAGTTGAATATTGGGCCTTGATTTTGGCATAATATGAATTTTGCAGAATCAGTTATTTTGATTAAGAACAGCTTTCAGTTTATCTCTTATGTTTAAAGCTGCGTGTCAGTATTGGAAATCAAGGAGCCTTCACTGGTTTGCCTATTACAAGGTTGCAGCAATCAATTCAGCCAGAGCGTGAAGAACTAGATCATTTTGCTTTTGCATTGTATGAGCATTTCTTCTCAAAGACCAGCCAAATGCTGAGTTGTGTGGAATAGAAGATGTTGTATTTAAATGCAGAGCCCACACTTGCAGAACTGATTCACAAGTGTTAGCAGATTTTTAGGATGGCTGACATGGCTACTGCTTTTATTAACTTGTAACTTGTGAATGACCATAGTCACTTGCCCCTTTCTGTTCCTGTGTTTCCTAATGTGGGTCAATAGAGACCTACATATTGACAGCTACATCTCTCAAGATGATGCAATAATAATTCTGGCTCTGCTGTAGAATTAGATAAATTCTACTGCTGTAAATAAAGCAGCAAACTTGCTTATCTGCAGTTCTCTTTTGTTGAACATAGAGCTCAGAAGAGAGTAATGTTTTTGTTCATGGGCTTAGTCGTAGTTTTGAGAAGGGAGTGACACATGAAGAAAACACACGCAAATTTATGACAGCAAGAGGTATTTAACACTGCTTGTTTAAAAATTAAAATACTTGTCCGTGTCTACAGAAACGTGTTGAAACTTGGATTGGAAGTGATTTCAATTGGGACATTGTGAAGTGTGGTGAGAGGCAGCCTTGGTTTTGTAAACGAGCAATACTCTGGAATTATGGCCTTAGAGCTTTCTGTGCTTGGTGTGTTGTGTGCTCAGTTGTGTATGTGCTTGGCTTTATGCATCTAGGCTGTTAGTAACAGGCTGCTGTTGCAGAGAGAGGCGACTACCCTGGCAGGCCAACCACAGCCCCCACCCCCACCTCCCAAGTGGCCTGGGATGATCTCAAGTGAACAGCTGAGCTTGGAGCTACACCAGGTGGAAAGGGAAATTGGGAAGAGAACCCGTGAGCTGAGCATGGTGAGTGCTGGGGGGCTGGGAGGCAGAGAGATGCAGTGAAGAGCCATGTAGCTGGCTGCAGCCCCTTCACCCTGGCACAGGGGCTCCCTACTGGAGGCCCACAGATGGAGTCAGCCATCTTCCTCTTCACCTCTATTCTTCAAAACCTCCTGAGGAGTTTCTCGAGTCTTCTTCATGAAGAAGTTTAATGTAGCCTCTTTAAATGTTGTTAATTTGTCACCATTTGAAATAAGCATGGTGTTGACTTTGATGGAAACCAAATTGTCTCCAAGGTCACTGTGCCATGAGCTCTATGAACTGCTTTAACATAGGAAACATTGTCTGCAGGTACAGGCTAGTGTTCAGAAGTCCATGTGCTGTTAGTCTGTGGCCTTTGCTTGTTGTTACAAGGATCATCCCTTCCTTTTGGGAAATACTGTGTCTGGAGAGGATGAGCACATCTAAAAGTCTGTTTTTGTCTCATGGCTTTTGCCGGTTAAACTGTGTGACTGCAATTTACAGGCCTTCTTCATCGTCCCCAAGGAATGATATCTCCAGTTCTTTCAACACACTCTTAAAGAATTTTTCATCTGTCCTTTCTTTAAAGGAGAGCCAGTCTTCACTGGATATGAAAAACAAGCTGGGCACCACTAAACAGACAGAAAATGGACAATTAGAACCACAAAACAAGGTTCCAGCTGAGGACCTTACACTGACATTCAGGTAACACAGGCCTTCAACCTCTCTTTGTGTAACAGGAGACTGACTTCTTCAGGGCCACTCTCCTGTTGAATAAATACCCTTGCCTCACATCAGCTGTGATGAGGAAGCGCCTATCAGGCAAAGAGGCTAAAAATCAAGTTTTTATAGTGCAGGTATGAGTTAAGGACCTCTCTAGCTGTGGAGTAGGTGAGTGGAGTAAGACTATATAAATTAATGCAACAGAAGATTTGCAGAGAGGAATCCATCTGGTCAGTATTGGATGATTAGTAGAGAGAAGCAGGAGTTTCACAGCCACCACAGAAGTAATCCTTATCTGCTGTTTTGGTTTCAAATAAAAGAAATGTCCCAAATGTGAAAGGTATTCCATCCTGCTAAGGTTTGTCACGTGAACTTTGTCTAGGAAGGCACAGACTTTGAAACTAAGTTCACTTTCAGCTGTCAGTAGTGGACTTTTATCTGTGTAGATGCTGGATTGATTTCAGTTCACATTTAATAGACAGTTGGAATAAGATGTTGTTTGGGAATGCTGGAAGTCTCTACAGCAAGTATTTTCAAACAGCCACAAGCACCTATGTGTATTCAGGCCAGCACTGAACAGAGAAGCTTGCATGCTTACATAACTGCATGTGAGCCATTTGGAATATTAATATTTATTCAGAATGAGCATTTTCTGAATAAATACACTATTGCTGATGAAGTCTGTGCCTTCTTTTTATGACTAGTTCTGGAGTTTTGTCCTGCACCATCAGATTGACACCTCTAGAGCAGGAACTAATTTTTCCATATGGTGCTGTGAAAGTAATGAAATCAAGACAACTGTTTATATTTTTTAAATTTGGGGGGCGGGGGGAGGAAGACAAATTATTATTAGGTAAGTTAAATATTGTAGAATGTGTACACTGATGTCCTCTTACTTAAAAATAAAGGAAAAAATCTCAGTAATTGCTTCTTTTCACCCACTTCCCCTTTCTCTTCAATTTCCCTTCAGCAGTGATGTTCCAAATGGATCAGCTTTGACCCAAGAGAACATTGGCCTCCTGTCAAACAACATGGCATCTCTCAGCCTGTCAGAGGACCCCGAGGGAGGAGGAGATGGCCATGACTCCCAGCGAGGGGGAGTGACACCCACATCTGCTCCATGAAGCGAGGCCAGCACACCCTGGGGTTCCTTCTGCTGGGGTGTCGGCAGTTTCCATCTTGTGTTTTTTTCCAGGGATGATTGGATAAACCCAGGAGCAGCAGTAGTAGCAGAGCAGCAGATCCAGAGGCAATGTGCACAAACACAACTACTAGAAACAAATCCTGCACATAGTTCACGTTAACGCATTTTTTAATTAAAAAAATGAAAATTAGCAGTATCTGCAAGCAATTCAAATTAAATTTGTTTTTGTTCTGTGAATGAACTTTATTTTAATAACTTTGGACGCCTTGAATCCCAGGGCTTAAAAAAAAAAGATATTATATATATATACTCTGTTTGATTAATTGTATGATCTTAATGAAGTAGGTTTTCTTTTATTTTGGTATTATTACATACCCAGTGCATAATTCCTTATTTACCTTATGACAACAATTTGACCACTTCCTTGTATGGTTTAAGGGTAAACAAGGAATGAGGGTTGGAGAGTAGCTGTGAATTGCAGTGTCAAAAGATGTGCAGCAAACTTCATCTTAAAACAGTTCCTCCCATTGTGGCCAGGAACTGAACCTGAGCTTCTTGCTTAAATTGCTGAATTTAAACTACAAATGACAGAGTCTTTGCAAAGGTGTGGTCCTTTTTAAAGGCTGGCGTTATTTAAGGTCTGTGTATGTTAGAATCTGACACCTGAGTATCAACCTGCAGTTTGTCAGGGCTGCAGTGAATCCACCCTGGATTCTTGTTTCATGGGGGAAAAATTGCACCAAAGGAACCACTGAAGGTGCAGCACAGATCTTGCCAGAAGTATCGAGAAGCAAATTTTGCCTGATAGATCTAATACTTCTCCAAGTAGATGCTTTGTGGGCATAAGCCAGAGAAGCTGTAAGTGTCTTTTGATTATTTTTTTTAGAATAAAATTTTGTTCTTGCTGCACATTTTTTTACTTTTTTGGCATATGCTGAGGTAAGATCCTGGATATGAAGACCTCTTGAGAGTGATTTTTCAAGTGCTGCTCCCTCTCTACCTTCTTGGCCTGTGTCCTCATTTTTTCTTCCTGGGTTAGACTACTAAGTGGGAAAGCACTGGTTATGTAATAAATTACTGCATTGCTTTGGTTGGGTAAAGCAAGAGTTAATAAATTTTCTTGGGTTTTAGTTTTTTTTTTCCTTAACCTTAACTCCTGCTGAGGTTATAGCAACCTTGGGCTAAGCTTTGCATTCATCATACTGTTAAATAAAACAACAGGGGGGTGGGAGGGGATACAGTCTCACTATTGCCTACCAGTAGGAGAGTCCAAACAGAAGACTCTTTTGAGTAGCAATTATTTAATTTGCCCAGTCAAGGCACCGCGTTTATATACTATTTCACATTGAATTTGATTATGCCCTACAGACCTGGCTGGTCAAGGATTTGATACACATATTGGCTTGGGATTCGAGCTTTCTTTTTTATTTAAATAAAAATTTATATATAAATATATATATATACATATATACATAGTTATATCTGTATATATATTGGGTATGTTTTAAGAATTTTTTCGCATGAGCGCAGCTGTTGTGATCAAATGTCTGGGAGGTAGAAGCACTGAATGAAAATAAAAGCATTTTTTAGCACACCCCCCCACACTTTCCATGTGTCTTAACACGGGTTTATTTCACTCTTAGTTGAACTTTGGCCTCTTAATTGCCTGGAGTAGTTTGAAGCTTGCTTTTTTCTAATGCTTGTTTTAACTTTTGGCAAAGAATCAACTTTGCACTGAAACAGCTTCATCTCCCCTTGCCCCTATCCATCTGTATCTCCTACTTGAAGCCAAGCATTCCAGCCACTCCCCTTGGAGCTGAGCAGAGCTGGGGTGATGCAGCTGGGAGCCCATCAGGTCTGTTCCTCCCTTCTCAGCTCTGGGCATGAGCAGGATGAAGGTCTTTTCCTGGCTGCCTGCTTCCAAGTCACCTGACATAGGGCCTGGGCCCTCTCATCCTTCAGTGCAGAGCACCACCCTCAGGTCATCCTTTCCCTTAATTTTAATTAGTTTGCTAATTAAAATTAGTTTAGCTCCTTCCTGCTGTGTCTTTATTATCACAGGGAGCTCATCTTAGTCAAGATAATTAGTGCAATATTCTAATCTAGGAGGACAAGCCCAGAATGTGCCTTTTTTGACTGTAGTAATTGTGGATGTAAAATTAATTTTCCAAGATGGTTATGATAGGTTGGACACTACAGGTTCATTTGTAATACTAGGAAGAAAATCTAGAGGGCCAAAAACCTCTTTACCTTTTATTTCCTAGTTCCCTCACCAGGTTAGGGATTATTCTATTCTACACATTTTCTCCTGGAATTCTTCAGTAAGCACTATTTAGATTGCTGGCCTACATATGACAAATGCTTCCAAAATCTGTGGATTAGAAGGGGGACCTTACTGGGTTTTTTTTCTCCTTCATCCAGCTCTCTGTGCTGTACTTTGTGCATAGTGTCCTTGTTGTGATCAATGTGTCCAGGTGAATGCCCTGTTTGCCCAAAATTATAGTTAGGCTTGTTAAATAGTTTACTTAGTATCTACTAACAGTATTGATTTTCAACTTTGTTTCATCCTCTCTTCCTCTTACCCTTTCTCTGCTTTTTTTGCAGAACTTTAGTTGATTAAACAAATAAAACACCAAAATGCAGTGCATACTCTTAACTTTTTTTTCTGGAAACTGCACCTAAAATGTTCCGGTTTTGTGGAAGAACTGGGAGACCCTGGGGGACAGCTAGCTCTGTATGTAGTGGCAGCATTGATGTTTACAGCTAACAAGCATGAAAATGTCTGGAGTGACTCTGTGTCGTGCTACACTCACTCCTGTAGCCCATCATTGTCCCAGTTGTACAGGAATTCTGGCCACCTAGTGAAATTGGTCTTGGCTACCAAGTGGTTTAGTTCCTTCTGTTGGGCAAGAAGAAGCAGTATTACCATGGTGTCAGGGCACTGCTGCATCCTTTGGTAGGTAGGTTAAATTTTCTGCTGCACCAGACAACTCTTAATATTTGAGTTTCAGCCAGATGGACAGCATGGACAAACCTTCAAAATAGGAAGCTTCAAGTGGTAGGTTAAGCTTCAGTGTGTCAGTGATTCAGTCAGTATATAGATGATGTCTGTTTATTCTGTGGTGTTATTTCCCTCCTTCTGTCAACATCTCATCTGTCTGTCCTGTGACCTAGTTCTTTTTTCTTAATAGGAGAAGTTTAAACTTTTTCTTCTGCCCTTCTTGCATGCTGTCCTATTTCAGAGTAGGACTTTTTTTCTGTAAATCAGAGCACCTTTCAAGCTAGCAGCACTTTTATCCCTGTTCTTCTCAAGTTCTTCTCTCTGTAGTCTTTTCTGAGCTGTCTCCCCCCTTTTTGTGTCTTTTTCTCCTGTGGCTTGCCCATCCACCCTCCCTGATTGTGTAACAGTGACAGCTTGCTGCCTCAAAACAGAGCATTCAAATGAATTCGCTTAGCCAATAACTTCTGTGAAGTTGCCTTTTCTAATGGTGTTATTACTCAGTGATGCACAAATGTGATATTGCCCCTACTGGTAGGCAAACAGGGGATCTGTATAAACATGGTAAACTGCTGTTTTTTGTTAAAGGAGAGCCAAAGACTTGTGCTTTACACTTTTTTTTCCCCCTGGTGTAGCCATTTTGATTGTCAGACATTTGTGTGGGGTATTGTGAGTTGACTGTATTATCCTAATAACAATTTCCAGAAGTTAATGATTGTCAAGCCTTGCCCATGCATTGAACTGTGGAAAATCATTCCATTTAGTCATACAATTTGCAATGTACTGAGATGTATCTGAGGTGTTGTGATGTGTTTTCAGTCTCTCATGCACTCTCTCAGCTGACTGAATGGCTCATTTAGAGAGGGAGAAGGAACGTAGAAATGTTATAATCCAAGAAGCCTTGTTTTTAAGTGTTTCTAAATTGAATACTGATTGAAAATTTCTTCAGTTACAGTAAAAGATAAATCTGTGTTACAAATGTGACTGACTTTTAAGTCCACTGGGACCGAAAAAATTTGTGAAACACTAGCATTGCATTAAATTAGATGTGGAAGAACCAAACTTGTGATGATATTGTCTCTTGACAGCATGGACTGAGTAAGGTGGGGCAAATTTTGTACTAGAAAGGGCCAGGAGTGACACTTTTATTGGTAATACAAGAAAGCTGCTGGCATTTCCCTTCCTCGAGCTACTAAAACTCTCCCGGACTTCTTAGTAAAGTTTTTAGGTTCAAAGAGAAATCTCTTAAAGTCCCAGTAGCATAAACCCTCATTTCCACTGCTATTTTTAATTTTGGACTATAACAAAGCAGACTTACAGGATAGTTATCTGAAAGACCCCCAGTATAAAGTTTCTTTCTTGGACTGGCTCCTTCAAACCTCCTTTTATGGTCCAAGAAATGCCATGCCAGTGTTCAGGAGGCTCAACAGTGGGCATGCCAGCCACTTTCTCTGCTCAAAAATGGGAGAAAAGACCAAACATATGCAGTGTGCAAGTTTTTTGCTAGTCTGTGTGTGTATGGAGAGGTGGTTTTGGTCCTAGGATAGATAAAAGGAGCACTGAGCAATGCTGCTGGGTCATGATGTTACCTTCATATTCAAATTTTGTCATCATTCACTTTCCAAAACACAGTCTTCCATTCCTGCCTCCTGATGTTGCTGATTTAAAAACAACGCAAAAAAAAGCTAGTGTGTCAGCAACTTAATTTCTTGTATCACAACAAATCAATTTCCCTGGGGGGAAAAGCGAGCAAGAGTTTTTGAGTTGCATGCATGGTGATGGAGTTATGAACAGGAAAAACATGCACCTTGCTTGAGTAAGTGTAAACTGAATTTCTGGGGAAAATGAAGCAGCTCTTCTACGCCACCTTTTGTGTACAGCTGTGGTGCCAAGAGATGAGCGGGTTATATTGTTATACAAATTATTATGTAGCACAAATTGATTTGCTCTCCATTCAGATAGACTCTTAAAATGTCAAAAACTTTATTGGGAATTTTCATTTCCATAGTGAACTGTTACCAGCTGCATTATTTTCTGTTGGAATGTCAGGGGATGACAGAGACTAAAGTTAATCCTAGTTATACAACATAAGAAAGGGATTTGGGGAAATGTTATCCCAGCAGTGTCCTTCTGCAGTTAACATGTGGCCTTTATCCTTCTGTAGGAAGAAGAATGTAACTGCTTAGTGTTGTCACAGTCTTCAGAGCACTTCTTGTGATGCAGGTAGAGCCTTGGTTAGCAGAGAAAGGAGAACAAATTTAACGTTTTCTTTTTATAATTTTATTTCCTATTGGCAAGTGTAATATTGTTCCATGGGAAGTGTGGCAAGCAAAGAGGCTGCAGCTTATTCTGAAATTTCCCACTATAAAGAGCACATGACAATGTGTATTTGTCTGCATCAGGAACATCACGGTCATTTGATGCTTAAAATATGTGGCCATAATAATCAAAATTGGATTCCTGTAGCTGAATAATTCACTGATCTTTCCCAGGCAATCTTTGCAATTCCGGGGAGTTTGTGTATGATTTTTAGTGCTAATTGCAAGGTGTTCAGCAGTTGGGAGGGTTTAGGTGCCTAACTTCATCCAGCAAGGCAGCTTTCATTAGGTATACTGGTTGGATGTTTTCATATGCCAGGAAACTACTGTTTTGAAGATCTGCAAGTTTTAGGAAAACACAATTGTCCAATTTGAAAAATACAGTATTGGGAGAGACAGAATCAACAGGTCTGTCAGAATCAACAGACAGAATCAACAGACAGAATCAACATTACCAGTCTCTGGTAATAAAAAGCATTAGACATGATGGAATTACATGTGAAATGTATATGGGGTAAATGTATCTGTAAGAGGAAAAAAAATACTGTGGAGTATTTGATGCTCGAGAAATTATTTGCTTCTTCATAATGTTAAAAAGATTTCATTATTAGTTCTGTGGCAGACAGTACTCACAAGTCTTTGGCATCCAAACCAGATTGTATATCGGATGGATCCCACAACTGGATGTGTGCACTGAGCTCTTTATTTGTAGCTTTTTAAAAAGAAATTTGGCAGCAGCCTTTAATAAATGCACGAAGCAACCTGAGAGGAAGCAGCAATCCCGTTCACATCACAGCTGCTGCACAGCTCACAATTGGTACTGTTCATCTGCAGCCTCTCCTCAGTGAAGCTGATCAACATGGGCAAAACAAATCACTTTTAGGGTTTCCCCTAATTTTAAGGAGTTCCCATTCCCCCTTCAACCTCTGCTTGCTGTGTAAGCAGCTTCCATGCTAAAAGGATCTTTCCTTCAAGTCAGCTTAGCAGCTGCTCTGTAGCTTGGCTATTGTTCCATATTTTCTCTAACTGGTAGTGTCATGTTAAGCTCTTCCCCTCCTTGTATTTGTTGCTATGGGGAGGAAGAGGTGAAGCAAGACATGTGTGAGAGGAGGGAGGAAGAATTGTGGGATCTGTATGACAGTTCCCACTTCTTTGAAATCATCTACTTCCAGTTGTGGGATTTCTCGATATATGATTTTTTTTTTGTGGTTTTTGTAAGTCTAATTTTCTTTGATCTTGTTAGTTCCTTACAAGTCTCCCCGAGACATTCTGCAGTCATTATCACCTTTTTGGGTGGAGTTTATTTTAATTTTTTGGGTTGTTTGTTTGGTTTGGTTTTTTAAATAACTTTTTAACATTGGTGCATATATGCTTGGGATAGAGCTCATGTAATTATCCAATCGTATTGATTGTATGTGATTGTGCCCTGCAGAGGTATATTTAACAGAAAATAAAATAAAGGATAGTCTAGGTAATAAAGAAGACCATGAAATTTGTTGAGTCAGGTTATGAACTATTTCTTAAATTTATATAGGATCCTGGTAAAGTGAAATTCCATCTGCTGTTTTCATTGATCAGTGCTATACAAAATGTCATTCATTCTCTCCTTGTGTTTTTCCTTGCTTTTCTTCTTCTGCTGATTTCTTCCTTTCCTATTTCTCTTTCCCATATACAAAAATTCTCAGTCCTTCATGGGAGTGGCTGGCTCTGGGTCGATAATGTGGATATTTATTGTAACTATCAAAACATTCACAATAGGAGTAGAGATGAAGTAGAATGTATGGGAAGAATTCCATAAATTGAATTCTTTCAAGTTCAGAGGAATTATGAAGTTTTGTACATACTGGCCTGGTCATGGGTGAGATGTTCAGAGGTACATGGGGAATTGCTATGTCTTTTCCAGGAGAGGTTAGGTGCTTTGCTACCTCTTGGGAAAACTGAGATAACAAAAGGAGTAGAAGAAAGTTCTCTATATCCAGCTCCCTGTGTCTTTACTCCTACAATGTACTTTTTAGACTTGAAAGAAAAACCTTCTAGGTATTCTGCTGAAGTGGGACAGAATGCATTGAAGGAGGCAAAACGCAAGAGAATCCAGAGATTTGAAAATCAGTGTTGGTCTTTATTTAATTCTCAGACCTACTGAACCAACAGTGTCGCTTTTGTGTGAAAGAACAAGGGAGTGGAGACCTACTGTACATGCATGGCAGTTACATAGAAAAAAAAAAAAGTTGAAATGCTATTTCTTCTTCCCTGTTCATCTTGCTTTTCTCCATCTTTCTCCCTGACTCCACCTTGCTCTCACAGAATGTCTGAGGGTCCTTTGAGCTGCAGATTGAACAAAAAAATAAAAGTGGAAAAGTGATTCACTATGTGGTTTGTAAATAGATGAAATACAAGGTCTTACTTGCTTTGCTGTCAGCATTTATATTAAGTGATAAATTAATGAACACTTTGAAGTATCTCTTGTTTTCTGTCTGGCATGAATGTACATTCTTCTAAATTTTGTGTGAGGTGTAAGACTGTTGGACCATCTGAGTAAGATTTTCACCGGCTCAAGGTGTGTGTGTTCTCTGCCGGGCTGGAGCATAGGAGATGCCAAATAGCAGAGGAGCCACATGTCTCCTGGGTTTGGTCTGCTCTCTTCTGACTTCACCTGTAAACAAAGTGGGCCCTTCACCTGTTCACCAGAGATGAACAAGAAAAGATACTCAAAATAATCTTTTTTTTTTAAATTGCTCAGAGTGTACATATTTTAAAAGCAAACCAGACCCTTCAGAGCAAGGAGTGAGCAGCATTTGTCTAATGTTGAGCCTGGTTTGGAACTTGCCTTAAAAGTGAAAGTAAGTTTTGCTCCAAGGTCTGCTTTGTGGTTTTTAGTCTTCTCCTTTCACACCTTTTTGTGGTCTTTAACGAGTCATTGTCTGTAAATCTGAAACTGGATGAAGCTGCTGCTTCACTGAAAAACTGCTCCTTCTACTCCAGGGCAAGCACAGCCTTCTGCCCCTTGAGTTTGTGCATAATGTTCATTACTGCTCTTTATTATTCTTGAGCCTGGGCACCGTGGGTCAAGGTAAGGTGTGTTTTGCTGGGCTGAAGCCCATCACTGCTCATTCTTAGGCCCCCTCACACTTCCACACTAACTTGCTAGATGACTCAAAGCATTCAGTTCCTATAAAGGAATTGTATTTATTGGGAAATACAGCAGAAAACTAAGTTTCAGTTGGTGATGGTTTCCTTACCCTTTCTCCCACTAGTCTGAGGATTCAGGATCCTCATGTAGTGACTCACCTCAGAAGGAAAAAAAAAAAAAAGCTGAATTCCAACAGGGACTGGCTTTTAAAAGGAAGATCTGAAGCACTGGAGAGTCAGATGCCTCTGGAAGGAAGGGGTGGGTGCTCTTTATCAAGAGAGGTTGGGGGAAACTTGCTGGGTTTCTTTATGTAGAAAAGAGAGGAGACCAGGCTCAAGTGGACGGTACCTGCTGGAACTTTTTTCCCCTTTGCATATGGATAGCAGGATAGAAAGAATCTTGAAAAGGCTGGCTCATGAGATTCCCTGATTCCATCTTGCTCTTTTGAGCGCGAGAGTCATTTTTTCTGTGCATATCCATGAAACTCAACAGTGAACACCCGAAGCACAAAACAAAATTAAGGCAATTTATGTTCCTGCTCACCAATCAGGTATGTTCAAGAGCTGTTTCTGTCCAGCTAGGATGTGTTCAGTTGTTTCTGTAACCTCCTTCCTCCTAACTCTGAACTCCAGCTCCCTGAGGACTAAAAATGTGGGAGAGACTAAAACCAAAGCTTCATCTCTCTTGCCACAGGCTGCCAGGCTTTGGTGCTTGATGATTTTGAGCCTCTGATCTTTGCTTTGAGTCTGGGAGCAGCAGCTTTGGGAGAAAACCAGCCCCTATATCACAGCAAACAAGGCATCTAACAGTTTGGATTAAGACAGTGGCCATCTTGGGGTCTTCCTGGATAGCTCTGCTCAGATGCAAGTGCTGGGTTGATGCTTGGAGCTAAACCAGCCATAAATTACCATTTACATGCTGCATTCAAAATTTAGATTTACTCAGCTACCCTAGAAAAAATGCCTTTGGAGTTCTGTGGGATGTGCATGGTCGTTTGCTTTTGGTTTTGCTGCTTTGAACTACCTCTGAGCACTGGGTAAATGGAAACCTGTGCTTGGATGTCTGCCTGAGTGTGGAGCATCCCTAATCATCTGAAAACCCTGGGGTCTGTGAGCATGTCAGTTACCTCAAAGCATTAAACCAGCGGCCACCTGAAATAACAGGTACAGTGTGTGAGCCCTTCCTTTCTCATGGAGGACATTATTTTTTACATTACCCTTCAGTTTATCTCCACAGTCTCTGTCCCATTTAACTATGTCCCATACTGATGCAGTAAAGTCTTTTACTTAACCCAAACCAGTTGCATTTTCCATTAAGGGGAAATGTTCCCCTCACTGGAGGCTCAGCACCTGCCTGCTGAGCCAGCCTGCTGCTCCTGGGATTTGGAATTCAGAGGGCAATGCTGCAGGATTTGTAGAGCAGCTGCATCCTGGATCAGAAATGGTGTTCAGTCCTGCTCACTACTCTGCCTTGTGAGTCTGGACAGGAGCTGGGGGAGCTGCTGTTCATCCTCAGCTTTCCAGCTGTGCAAGTGAAAGGTCACAGAATCACAGAATATCCTGGACTGGAAGGCACACACCAGGATCACACAGTCCAGCTCCTGGCCCTGCACAGACACTCCAGCAATCCCACCCTGTGCCTGAAAGTGTTGTCCCAATGCTTCTGGGGCTGTGGCAGCCTTGGGGCCGTGCCCGTTCCCTGGGGAGCCTGTTCCAGGTGAGTGTGTTTAAGAAGGGATCTATTTGAAACTGCAGAATGTGAAGTGGGGCAATTTCTCCCGACTTGTGTCTGTTCAGGAAATGGGATACAGGTGACAGGGTATGGGACAGATGGAGGAAACATTTTGCTTAGCTACAAGATCCCAAAATCAGATCTACAAATAGTTTTATATAATTTTTGTGCAAACTCTTGAAGGGTTTGAGGTTCTTCTCATGGGATAAGCAGTTCGTTTTCTGTTGGCAAAAACTGAGGGCATGTGGCACTCGTGTGGGGTAGGTGGTCAAACTCTCCCTTGTCAGATTGAACTTTAAAACCTCTTTCAAACTAAACATTGCCTCTTTTTTTTCCTACTCTTTGCTTAACCTTCGGCAGCTGGTCATCAGCCTTTGGCCTTAGCATCCTACTCCCCTCCCACCATCCCCTGCTGCTGTCTCAGCTCTGTTTGAGCACAGAAATCCAGTGGGGAAACTGCTTTGGGCTCAAGCAAGACTGTTCTCTCAAAATTTTGCATTTACCTCCTAAAAGCAGAAGGCTGGAGGTACAAGGGGCAGGTAAGAAAAACAGACTCCACGCATCTTTCATTGTTATTTAATTTCTTGAAACACTTTCTTTTCCCTAGTAGGAGCCTATGAATCTTAGCTGCTGCCAGAGTGGCTTTCTGCTCTATTAGAGAGAGTCCTCCCACCCTAGGTGTCATGAAGGCTGCTGTTCTAAATTGTCAGGCTTGACTTGCCCCCAGCCTGCAGCAATCATGGTGTGGAGGGCAGTTGATGAAGTCAGGAAGCCCTGAGTAATTGCTGGCTGCAAAAGAGCTCTGCTGTTTTGCTTTGGACTCTGGTTTTATGGTGTGATGCAGTGGGGAAGGTTTCTCAAGAGCCTAAATTAATCTCAAAATGGTTTGAGCTATTTTATCTTAGCTAGGCTGTGTAGCACAGTGCTTGGCTGCTGTGGGACATTCCCACTGCTACCAGTAGCTCCAGTAGGATCAGTAGGGTGGGTGCTGGGGGTCTGTAAGCCCAGTTAATCGTGCTGTCCTGCAGCCATGGCAGAGTGGGATGGAAATGGTGTGTGCTGGTGAGAGCCCAGCCATGTTGCACAGCAGCCAAGGCATCGGGGAGTTTCTCCATGCTTCCCTGGAGCCTTCAGATTTTGAGCTGAATCAGCAACTTGTTTCTTGGCTTTCTGCACTTTTTGTTGCTTCACCCTTGCAAGAACCTTTTCTAATTTCTACATTCCCCCTTGCCAGTAATCCTTTTCAGGCAGTGCTGTTGTGGGAATACTTTTGGCATCCTTCCAGGTTGACACACATGGAGTGCGTGTCAGTGCTGCAGAGGAAAAGGGAACATTGAAGAGCTGTGGGGGGAGGAGGAGCGAGTTTTGGCCAAATGGTATGACAAAGAGCTGGTCTGAGAAACAGCAGGGGCTCTTCCCTGTAAGAGACAAGACTGGATGTGTCAAAGGCTGGGTCAACCTTAATGGATGGTAAAGTAGATTTAAGGCATTAACGTAATGTCCTGTATCTTCCCTGAATTGATGGAGTCAGGGCTTTACTGCAGAGTAAAAACAGGGAGTCTTTCTCTTTTAATGAGGACAGGGTGAGGATGGAGGTGCCCTCCCCACTCTTGTGCTTTCGCCTTTAAGTATGAGATTAGATTAGCAGCAGTTTGTGTGATGGCAAACACCACGAGCTGCTTCTGGCTTGACAGAAGCAGGTGTTGGTCCTTGTCCAGACAGGGATGGGCCATGGCTTTCCCTGGAGGTGAGTGGAGTGACAGGGTAGGGACCATGGTGAGGTTGTCCTGTCCATGGTGGGACTGGCCACAAGTGTGTCAGTGCTGCTGGAGCTGCAGGACCAAGTGTGGGTGAGGGAGGGCTGCTGCAGGCAGTGAAGGGCTCTGCTCCTGGTCCCAGGACTGCAGAACTCTGGACTGTGTCTGGCTTGTTGCTGGCTGACTTTTCCTGTGGGATTGAAAGGTTTGGAGGAACAGCATTTCCTGGAGTATTTTCAATTGTCTTAATATTTTTCCTTTCTCTTGGCCTGAGTGTTGTTTTTTGCTTTTTAATTGGTTAACTTCCCTTCCTTTTTAGTTTTTTCCCCCTTTGTGGTGTTGCATCTGTCCTAAACCTTTCGCAAGATGATCTTCGTGTCGCTACCAGCGAGAGCTGTGGCCGTGGCCTGAGCGAGCCCCTCTTGTTTTGCTGTGCTGTCACACAGCCTTGGGCTCCAGCCAGTCCTCGTGCCAGATGAGGTAGTTTCTGCTTTTGCAGGGGAACTGGAGCACAGATGAAGTCATTGGCCAAAGGCCCGGAGAGGGGGTTGTAGAAGAACCCAGAGGTCTCCTTCATCCCAGATCAGCCTTTGAGCCTGCTCCTCTTGTGCTCCAGCAGGTGCTGGCCCACCAGCACTGGAAGATCACAGACGTGGAGGTCACCAGTGCTAAATGCAGGTGACTTCTAATTTAGTGTCTCAGAAGGCAATGCTTGGTAGCCATGGCAGTGAGTATGTGGAGACAGGCAGAGACTTACCTAACTTAGACACATGTTTGAAAAAGTAGCAAGACAAGACCTGAGCAGGCTGCCAGCCCCTCCCAGGAGTGTTTTCCCAAACTGTTGTGGCTGTGGTTCTTGAGCTTCCTCCAATGGGGTACATACACAAAGCAATCATGCAAAGGGCATCTTAGAACCACAGCGTGCAGGCCCTGGGATGGCTCCTGAGGCCTTGCTGCCAGAGCTGGTGAGTGATGGGATTTAGGAGGAAATCCCATCACTGTGAGGGTATGAGGCCCTGGCCCAGGGTGCCCAGAGAAGCTGTGGCTGCCCCTGGATCCCTGCAAGTGTCTAAGGTCGGACTGGGCTTGGAACAACCTGGTCTAGTGAAGATGTCCCTTCCTCTGGAGGGGGGGGAACCCGATGATATTTAAAGTTCCTTTTAACTGAAACAATTTTGAGGTTCAGTGTGCTTTAGCAAAGGGGAAAATATAAATTATCTCTCTCTTGCTGGAGGATTTTCAGAGAGCTGCTTTTGCTAGAACACAGTAATTCCCATCAGCCTGCACTCTTTAGGTACCAAGGACAACCAGTTTGCATTGAGGTGGTATGAACTTCAGACAGGGATTGGTGTGAGGTACCAGCTACACCATACATGCTTATAAAGTACATTTTTTGGGAATTAGAGATGCTCAGTCCACAGAGGGACCAACTTCCTTGGAGACCTTTTCCTTGTCACCTTTCTTCTCTGCCACAGTGTCTCCTACATCAGTAACTGAAAAGGACTGTAAAGCTGAGGTGAGCCTGGCAAGGTCCTTACGCTGTAGTCACCTCACTGGTAATAGGGAGGACTGAAAAGTTCAAATCACATGTTTTGGTACAAACTTGTCAGGGCTGAGCCTGCTGCTCAAAAAAGAGGGGCCCCAGGTCACTGGTTTCAGTGTATTGCTTCTAAAAGCATTGTGTGCTCACAGGCAAGCCTGTCCTCCTGCTGTCTGTCTGTCCTTGCTCTTCCTGCAGGCCCAGGGCAGAGGGATGAGCTGAGGGGACTGTGGGGCTGCTGTCACCGTGATGCTGGCTGGAAGGGGCCGGGGCCGTGGCAGCAGCTCAGGTTTCACAGCCAGGCCGCGTGTCTAAGCTCTGTCTCTGGTTCCAGGACAATGCAGCTCCTGGTGCTGTGCCTGCTCAGCGTCTGGGGGCTGGCTGCCCCGGAGCAGTACGCCGTGGAAGACATCTGCACCGCCAAGCCCCGCGACATCCCCGTGAACCCCATCTGCATCTATCGCAACCCTGACAAGAAGCCCCAGGAGGGTGAGGGGCAAGAGCCAGCAAAGGACAAGCTCCCCGAGTCCACCAACCCCCGCGTCTGGGAGCTGTCAAAGGCCAACTCTCGGTTCGCTGTCATCTTCTACAAGTACCTGGCTGACTCCAAGGACAGTGGGGAAAATATCTTCCTGTCACCCCTCAGCATTTCCACAGCCTTCGCCATGACCAAGCTCGGAGCCTGCGGCAGCACCCTCCAGCAGCTCATGGAGGTTGGTGGAGATTCCTCAGCCTTTTCCTGTAGCAGGCTGAAAGACAGGAAAGGTGATCATGGCTAATGGCTGCTCTCAGGGTCTCAGGATTTGCCTTGGGGAGGAAATCCCAAGTTGGAAAGACCTTAAAATTCATCTTGTTTCACCCTGTGCCATGGGCAGGGACACTCTCCACTAGACCAAGGTGCTCCAAGCCCTGTCTCTGGATTTTTTTAGACCCCAGCTCTTTCCCCTTACTCCCTATTTGGATCCAGCATTCCTGGCTTTGAGCAGTTAGTTTTTATCTGGAGGAAAGGAAGCCCATTTGGAGGGTGAGGAAAGGGAATGGCAACAGTTTGCTTCTTGCAGACTGAGCTAAGCTTTTCCTTATGTAAAAAGCATGAAAAGCCATGATATCACGTCCCGCTGGCAGAGGAACTTTTTCACATTGCTTCTCTCTTCCTTGGGACAAAAATCAGACACATGGGAGAGCTTGCAGTCCACCTGACTTCCAGGACAGGGGAGCCTGTACACGGGGAGTCTCTCCCTCTACCTGTTGGCCCTGTACTCAGGGGATAGTTCTGATCCCAGACTGAGGTAATTCTGAGTTCTGGCTCTTGCATGCAGTTAATTTAACTCCCTGCCTGTGCTAGCACCCTTCTCAATGTCAGACCCACTCACCTGACAACTCACCCTGCTGTGTGGGGTTTGATGCTGCCCATACCCTTTCTCCAATGGGAGCCCTCAGCCCAGAGGAGCCTTTCTCCCTGCAATGAGGAGGTGTGAATCAAACCCCTCTGCTGTCCTTACAAATCCTGCCACGGGAACAAATAACGGTGGTGGTCTCCTGTCATTATCCACACAGCCTGAGTGGAGCAGCAATAACCACATCTCCAAAATCTTCACTTGTGTGTTCCCCTCTGGGCAGCCCTTCCCACTGGAAGGGAAACCTTCTCCATTGAGCCTCCCACACCTGCAGTCCTAACCCCCCTTTTCCCTATGAAATGGCTGGGAACACCAGGAATGCCTTACAGGAAACAGTGCCAAAGGAGGTTCATAAAGAGCAATGTGCTGTGGGATTTTATGTGCCTTAAAGCCTTGAGGTTGCATAGCAGTAGACAAATCATAATTGTCCTTCCAGCTGGCAGCTGGGAACAGATAAAAAAATTCCCTGTGCTGCAAAAATCTACCCTCAAAATGATTGCTACATATTCCCATTCCCTGTAAAAATAGATAAGATGTACCAGAAGTACTCAACAGGCCATGAGAATTCCTCCTGGGAAAGAGGAGCCTTTAGCATTTTCACAGGAGGGTTTAGCACATGAGAGTCCTCCCATGACCTGATATGACCCAAGAGCTGCTTCTAGGCCCTGTGGGTGCAGTGCTCATCTCTGGGGTGTACTAAGGGGTTATGAACACCGTGTCAATTTTAACAGCACTTGGAGGTCTTGGGCTGTTGATGTGTTGATTTTCCACAGATTTGGGTTCCCATACGTGGAGGGTGAAGCTCTGAGGGCCTGCAGATTTGTTGCTGTTGAGGCAAAAGCTGCACCACCATTTCCTCTGGGGCCCAGGAGCACAAGAGCCTTCTCATGGATGCCTTGTTGCTGTTTTGCTTGTCCAGGTCTTTCGATTTGACACCATCTCAGAGAAGACATCGGATCAGATCCATTTCTTCTTTGCCAAGCTGAACTGCCGCCTTTACAAGAAAGCAAACAAATCCTCAGAGCTGGTATCAGCCAACCGTCTCTTTGGGGAGAAATCTTTGGTCTTCAATGAGACTTACCAGAACATCAGTGAAATCGTTTATGGAGCAAAACTCTGGCCCTTGAACTTCAAAGTGAGTTTGACCTACTCAGGATTTTGCTTTTTTTGTTTGGTTCCACACCCCACCCCCAGTCCATCCCTGTCTTTTGCTCAGAAGAAGTGCTCTGCTCCGGGTGTGTGGGACACCAGTGAAACCAACAGGGAACCTGCAGCTCCTCTTGCTTCAGCTCACCTTAACCACAGCCACGTCCCCACTCGTCATACCTAAGCTTCATTGTCCTCCCCCAGCACGTACCTTTGTGAACCTGTCTCCTGCAGTAGGGGTACAAAGAGGGGTTTAAAACCCTTGGCTTATCCTGTTTTGGTCTCTTCCTTTAGGAGAAGCCAGAACTTTCCAGGCAGATCATTAATGAGTGGGTGGCTAATAAGACAGAGAATCGCATCACAGAAGTGATCCCAGAAAGTGGTATTGATGATCTCACTGTCTTGGTCCTGGTCAACACCATTTACTTTAAGGTAACAAAAGCTAACAGAACTGGGGAGCCGCACCCTTCCTTGGAGGAGATATGGTGCTTATGTTTGTTTTCCCCCTCTCCTTTTTAGGGGCACTGGAAATCGCAGTTCCCAGCTCCAAACACAAAACTGGATATATTTCATAAAGCCAATGGTGAGACCTGCCAAGTCCCAACTATGTACCAGGAGTCCAAATTCCACTATGCATTCATCCCCCAGGACAAAGTCCAGGTGCTGGAGCTGCCTTACAAAGGGGACGATATCACCATGCTGCTGGTCCTGCCCAGTGCTGGGACGCCACTGGAGGAGGTGGAGCGAGACCTGACACTGGAGAAGCTGCAGAGCTGGATAGATTCCATGAAGGAGATGTCTCTCTTCGTCTACCTCCCTCGCTTCCGCGTCGAGGACAGCTTCAGTCTCAAGGAAAAGCTGAGGAAAATGGGGCTGGAAGATCTCTTCAGTCCAGAAAATGCCAGACTCCCCGGTGAGATGTGGAGATAGGGCAGCGTGCAGGGTGGAGGTGAGGGGCGGCCATTCCTCCCTGGGCAGGGCAGTAATGCAGCAGCACAGGGGAACGAGCACATGGAAGCATTTGTATGTTGCTGCAGTCAGTGATGGACTCTCTGGTACAGTCCCACCATGCACAATCAGCCCTGCTCTGCCCTGCAGACACGGCAGTTTAGCAGTCAGTTGCACATGGAGAAGGATGTTTTCGTTTCAGGGCAGCCATGCCTTCTGCCTGATCCCAGGCCATGATGGATGGCAATGTGTTCTTCCTTGAGCTGTCTCTAAACTCACAGTTTGACTTTCGCATGTTTTTGTGTTTCAGGTATCATTGCAGAGGGCCGCACAGACCTGTACGTGTCTGAGGCTTTCCACAAAGCCTTCCTTGAGGTGAGCCTTGTTTTGTGCCAGCACATTTTGCTTTTTAAAAACAAATATTAAAGAGAAGAAAATAGTTCTGAACCTACAGCGTTCAATTCTCAGCAGTCTGGGGCTTTGGAGGGAGGCTGGCCTGCGTTCTGTGGCAGAGGAGGAGGGTGAACCCTCTCCATGCTGCATAATGCCTGTATTTTAATCCCATCTTCTCTCTTGGCTGGCAGGTGAATGAAGAAGGCAGCGAGGCCTCAGCTGCTACAGCTGTCACCATCTCTGGCCGTTCCTTCCCTATGAACAGAAAAATCTTCAATGCCAACAGGCCCTTCCTGCTTTTCATCCGGGAGGCTGCCCTCAACACCATCATCTTCATGGGCAGGATAGCTGATCCTTGCTCCTGAAGGGGCTGGTAGAGCCTCACTTCTCCCTCCTCTCTTCGGGAAAAGGGAGGGGGGGTATTGCCACAAAGTATGGGCTGCTCCTGGGGAGGTTGGTCTTGCTGTTTGGTGCCAG
Source organism: Motacilla alba alba (assembly GCF_015832195.1). Taxonomy (NCBI): domain Eukaryota; kingdom Metazoa; phylum Chordata; class Aves; order Passeriformes; family Motacillidae; genus Motacilla; species Motacilla alba. Next base: position 23,323,917 of record NC_052023.1, read on the forward strand.
CTGCAGGCAGGGACTGCATCCAGCTGGCTGTCCCTGCTCCTCCCTGCCATGTCAGGTGAGGGAGCTCATAGCTCACCTCACTGTTCTGTCCTTTGTGGCAAGGAAAGCTGAATTTCATCTGGTACCAGTATTTTTGTGGCCTTCCTGTGCCCAATCCTCTGTAACTCTGATCACTTGGTTCATTAAAACCTATAGATCTGTATGTAACAGGCTACTCTCTGAATGCACACTTTACACCGAGCCACTTCCTAGACTTACTGAAATTCTTCTTTTCCAGCAATGGGGCTCCACACTGGAAAGGTGAGAGAACAGCAGCAGCCGTAAGGCCTGTGCTGGCTGGGCTAGGAACACCCTTCTGCAGCTCCATGTGGGTGGAAGAGCTGCCAAAAGCTGTGCCCTGCTTGCCAGCAGCTCTGGTGTGTCCTGTGTGCCCAGGGAGTCACTGGTGCCAGCCTTGCAGAGCCAAGGCTTTGAAACTCTTTTTTAATGCTAAGATTTCATCTAACAGTTACTGCAGCAGCAGTGCCCATGAACCACCACAGTGCCCAGGTGAGGTAACCAGTACCTGCAGCTTTGATAAAAATAAATTATTTCATCTGCAAGTTTACTCCGGGAGCTGAGGTCTCCTGGCCTGCTGCCAGGCCACACGTGATCAGACCTCTTGTCTTCTCAGGGTGGCTGTATTGCTGTAGAACCTTTGGCAGGGCTGTCCTGAAGATGCAGAAGATTTCTCCATTTCAGGCAGCTGTTTCAAACCAAACAGTGAAATCACAGCTCCTGTCCTCAGGAGGTGATGGAAGTGGTGTGTGCAGACAGTGGGGTGCACTCCCCAGTGGGCCACTTACTCTGGATTTTGTAGGACCAGCAAAATATCCACCTTTGTAAAGGCTTCTCTTGGCAGGAATTGCCAGAGCAGCCAGCCAAGCAGTGAGGGAGCTAACTTGGACAGAGCTGACATGCCAGATCTTTGGTCACTGGGTCTCTAGTTTTGGAAGCTATCAGAGGTTTGACTTTCTTCTTCCTAGCAGGATTGTTTGGCATCTGTGCAAGCAGTGTGTGACTGGGACATGGAGAGCCACCTCCTCCACTGTCCCACGGGCCCCGTACACATCTGAGAGGTGTCCTTCAGGGGCTCCTTTAGCTGCATGCTCCCCTGGGGCTGTACCTTGGAAAGAAGCTGCGATGGGTTGGGACCCTGGGAGAAAAGGGGGAAGCATTTTGAAAAAAACAGCTCAGAAAGCAGCTCTTCCTCTCCCTGCCCTCCTCTGGCTGTTACCCCTGTGGCTTTTCTTGCTGGATCCCATCTTCTGCCTGTGAACATCACTGAGAGACACACAGCCTCCTGTAACTGCTGCCTTTTCCAGCTGTGCTCCAGGCTGGGAGGTGGACACTGGTGAAAGAGGAGAGCTGAGGCAGTGCCTGGGCCTCCCTAGCATGGCACTGAACCAAAATGCTTCCCCTGCCATAGGCAGCTGGGAAAACATCCAAAACTTGGCCTGCACAGGGCACGTTCCTCCTGGGGAGACTGACAAGGGCTGAGCCTGCTGAAGAGATGAGACAAAACTCAGCCAAAAAGGACAGAAGCCATCTGAGTTGCCAGGAACAGCAGCCTGGCACTGTGCAACCTCTCTCAAGCTGCTCAGCTCAGGAGAGTGGGGAGCAGCCCACAGCCAGGACCAGGCAGAAAATCCATGTTGGGTAAGGAGCAGTAAGCTCTTCACAGACAAGGATCTGAGTATTAAACCATTTAATTCTCAAACCACTCACATGCATAATGTTCTTTTACACAGTGTTAAAAGAAAGAAGAAAATGCATTTTTTTTAATACAAACAGAATTTCAAGTATACATTTATAGAATTTTCCAAGATTCTTACCCAAGTTGCTAAGTTCTCATTCACATTGTTCTTAAAGCTGTCCAACGAGAGCGCTTTTTGCTAAACTGCTTGCAATGCAATTGTACAGTCCCCTCTACCTTGGTTTTATTTCCCCCTTTCCCAACTCTGGTTCCCCTGCCACCCCTGCCCACCCCCCTCCAGCAGTGCTGGCTGTCCCTGGCCACAATGGCCATGGAGCTTCTGTTTGCCAGTGCCTGCTGGAAGAGGAGAAGGGAAGCAGTCATGGAGGGCCAGTTTGGAAACAGCTTGGAAAATCACTGAAGAACAGTCTGATATCCACAAGTTACAGCAGGCTTACTCTTCAGCCTACTCCAGACTAGCCTGAACACTGACTTTTTTTTTTTTCTTGAAATAAGGACTGCAACCAAAAATAAAATAAAATAATAAAAAAAGAATAATTAGTACAGCAGGAAATTTCTTAACTGTGAAAGTAAGTCTTGAGTGTTAGGACACCTGTCCTAAAAAGGTTTGATTTATAGGTCACTAGTTGAAGGTGACAGCACAATTTCTGTTACAAATGGTTACTCTGCAAACCAGCTCAGAGCAGAATCAATGTGGGACACACAAACTTGGATTAAAAAGGAAAAAAAAAAAAAACCAAACAGAACTGACGAGGGCTCCGTATTCATGTTATGGAAAAAGCCCACAACCCCAGTAACAGCTTGCTCCTGGCTTTGCTGCTCAGCTCAGCTCAGCCCCAGGCCACCAGCTGCGTTGTAACTGGGTGCAACTTCTGACCTGTTAAAAAACGGGGTTTCAATCTTCTTGACAGGCAAGGGTGGGTTTCTCTTGAAAGATTCCTAAGTCTCCTACCAGCCCCCAGCCCCCTCAGTGCCTGGGCACGGCAGGGCCGCTCCGGGCAGCGCGGGGGCCGTGTCGGCCCGGGGGGCTGCTGGAGGTAGAGCTGCCATGCCCGAGGCTCTGGCAGCATTGCTCCCCCCGAGCTGTGGCTGCCCAGGAGCTGCCTGCCTGTACAGTACAGCTGTGTCCCCAGCCAGCCACAGCTGTGCTCCTCTGACGAGTTAAAGTGCATTGCGGCAGAAAAGGGTTTGCTTTTTAATTTTTTTTAATTTTTTTTTTTAAAGAGGAACCTATTTAAAGTGCTGTTCTAGTTTGGAAAGGGACTGTTTAGAAAAAAAATGGCACCTTTTCACATGAGAGATTTGCTCTCTGTATGTGTGTATATATATATATAAATTTGCAGAGTCAGATCTGCTGACTAAAGAACAACATATAAAAGTGTTTGTATTTTATCTTATTGCTTTTTTTTTTTTTTTTTTTTTAACTGCTGCCTGCTGCCTTAGAGGCAGGAGGGAGATGGATTCTCCTTTACCTTCCCCACCATTAACTGATTTCCCAGTGCAGGAATGTGGTCTTACAGCTCTGGCCCAGGGGATAGTTCACTGTCACACAGCACACGGGAGGTGACAAAGTCCCCCTGAACTGTCACAGCCCCATGGCCAACCTGCAAAGGGTCACAGTGTGGAACTGGAGGCCAAGAAGGACTGTGGACCCCAAGGGACTCCCGTTGCTCCTGCCAGATGCCATTTTCATTAGAGTCACTTTACAAAGCAGACTTGCGTTTCTGAAACACAGAGGTAAGGAAAACAAATCTCTTTAAAGTGAAAGCTTTGCTGCTAGAGTGTGTAGTGTGGTAACCTCAGCACTCCAAGAGAGAGAGGTAGTTACTGTCCTGTGAATACACTGCTGCTTAATGCGACTCCATTTCTGGAGTGATTGCTCAAAAGAAAAAAAAAAAAAAAAAGAGGAAAAAAATCCTGTGCTCTTTATTAAGTTATCCCAGTTAAATCTTTCTGGTGAAGAAATACTTGACTATTTCCTCTAAGAGGCTTTTGTATTTTAGAAATTGATTGTCAGTTAAGTTTGTTACAAGATGAAATTTGATTAGCAAATTGCTATACAAAGCCACTTCCCTTGTTAACTCTTAAAATTCTCTCTCCCACTACTCAACTGTCCATGCCCTGTTTGGGGGTCACATCCTGTCTGCTCCTGCAGTAGGACAGCATTACCTGCTCTGAGCAGTTTTAATGGAAAAATCCAAAGTTTCAAAAAGAGCTACAGATATCATATTCACAGTGTTGTGCAGGAAAGGTGGGGTGACGCCAGGGAAATGAGGGGAGCTCTGGGGACAACGGGGACACAGCTCATGGGAGGTTCAGCTAGTGTTCAACACACTAGAGGCTTGGGAAAACTGCATTCATTCCCTTCCCTTTTCAGACTAAAGCAGTGCTTTGAATACCTTGCTTCCATTTCCATGAATTACCATCTGATCCAGTCTTCTCATCCTTCACTAATTCTCCCCGCAAGTGCGGGGCACGAGGTGAGGAATATGTTACTGCAAGAACACACAGGTGCGTGTTATTCTCCTCCTCACTCAGCCTCTGAAAGACCTTATTCAGAAAAGTCTGTCTCGCCACCCAGGATTGCTCTTGCCTGTCCTAAACGTCAGCCGTGTTACCCACCAACACAAAAGAACCATGCCTTATTTGAACACCACCACTCCTCTCTCCCTTCCCAAAGTTCCTCACTGGCCCTTGCCCCCTGACAGCACAGCCCTGGAAGCTGTCTGCTGTCAGCTTTCTGCCCAGGCCAGCGCCTTAGAGGGGAAGCCCAAGGAATTAGTTTTAAGCAAAGGCTATGACAAAATTCTACTCTCCATCCCACCTGAGGCGCTTCCCCCAACAGCACAAGCCTGGCTTAGGAAATCTTCTAACCCATCAGAAAAGTGCCTGCATGTCACCTACAGCCTCCTTCCCTGCACCTCTGCTGGAGATCCAGGCTGCCCTGTAAACAGCCCCGGCAAACAAACATCGACTGAAAGAACGCCCTGGGGCTGGGGACAGCCACGGTGGGGCTGGGGACAGCCACGGTGGGGCTGGGGCTTGGTGCCCCTTCCCGCACTCCAATCTGTCAGCTATTGCACTGTCCATGTGTTAGTGTCACCCGCTGCTGCCACCCCCCTCCCACCGGCCTCTTGCAGGCAAGAGCTGTGTTCAGTGATCTTGCACAGGCAAGGGAGGATTCAGGGAAAGCTTCACAGTAATTCAGGAGGTTCTTTAGACATGTAAACTCTCAGAAAGCACTCTTGGAGGCACAAACCCCACATCAAACCAATGCCCAGGACGTGTCGATGAACGAGCAGAGCCAGGGAAACCTCAAGAAACGGCTTTTAAAACTTGACCAAATGGGGAACCAATTAATTGGTATCATCAAGTTAAAATTCATTTCCCTCAGACTAGTTTTGTGACTCCTCCCCCTGCCCCAGACTCAGTAACTTCTATTGGAATTCTAGCAGAAGACATCCCTGCCCGAGGCAGGGGGGTTGGAATAAGATGAGCTTTAAGGTCTCTTCCAACCCAAGCCACTCTGTGATTTGAGTAGCTAATTTAAACTGTATTTTATCTTTTTATACTGCCACTTTCTGTATTTTTTGTCCAGCAGTAAATGAACCAATCCAACTTCATTTCTCATTAGTTTCACAGTTTCATAGCCAATGATATTGGGGCTGACTGCAAAGGTAATGGGAAGGTTTCAATAAATAAGTCTCACTGCAGTATAAAAATAATGCAGCCATTTCACCATAGATCTGAGGGGAAGGGTGTTAAGTACATTATCAAAAACTAAGCTAAAAGTCTGCAAAAAAATTAATGCACTGATTTTTTTAAGTACTGCCTTAGGTAACTGCAGTAAAATAATGAATCAGAATATGTCAGATTAAACAAGGAACTTACACAGCAGTATTTAAAAATACCTGAACATGTTTCAAAAGCTTAACTGATACAAACTAGGAAGGCCAGTAAAGCTGCCAATTTTACATGATAAAACTAAAAAAAAAAAAAGGTAACAAAAATCCAGCTTGGCGCAGTCTAATGGAAACAGGAACGTGGAGGCTGCACTCTCCCATGATGGAGATTTCCAGCCTCTCTGGACAACCTGATCCAATGCTGTTTGACTGTACTCATGGTGAGATAATGTCTTATCATACCTAACCTGATTTTCCCTTGTATAAACTGCTGCCTACTGCTGCTCCTCCTTCCACCGTGTGCCTCCAGGAAGGGTCTGGCTCCATCTTCTCTGCACCCTTCCCTGAGCTGTGGAGTTTAAATAGGAAAAATTATATAGGTAAAGGAGAAAGCACTGAAACAAAACCAAACTTCAGTCTTCAACACTTGCTAGAAAACTCAGAAAATGGCACTTTGAAGTCTAGTACTGCCCCTTCCACTCTTCACATCCCACCCTTCAGTTCCTTCCAATGGCATTTTTGAAATGCTCACAGCAAACCTTGCCCCCACAGGGGACTGATCCCTTTTCCTTCTTACTATTCACAGCTCCAGTAAGGAAAACGCTGGTGCTGCTCAGCTGTCATGTGCCAGAACAGGCATCTTTGGACACCTGTCTCACAAGGCAGCAGCATTTCCTGCATGCTCCTGCCCTGTGCAGGTTCTACACCCAGCATTTCCCTGCCCGCAGCATCCATGGCACACCAGATACATGCACTACCTCTTCCCAGTGATGCTTTGCTGCTGTTCCACCTTTCTAGCCATTCCCCTGTGTGGTTCCAGCGCCAGCCAGGGCTGAAAACAGATAAGCTCTCTCCTTATTTCAGCTTTCTTCCTCCTCCCTAGAGGAAGCAGAGCTGCTGCCAAGCCTGTGGGACATGTTAGAGGTGAATTTGTTCTTAGCACTTGCTAATTCCTCAGAAAGGTAATTACTCCCTGGCACAGAAAAATCAGCAAGATCTTATCTTTGAACCCATTTCTTCCTATTGGTGGCAGCAGAACACGTGCCTTACAGAAGTTATTAACAAACCCCCAACCACTTCTAGACACCACTAAATAGCAATGGCTCATTTCCTAAAACTTTAAATTAGACACTAAATACATCAGTGGCTGGTTTTGTGGCTTCCTCCCCAGCTCCCGGCCGTGCCAGGTCACAGTCTGATTTTCTGCTTTCTTCCCTTTTATTTCTAGCTTTGCCAGAACGTCCTTGTTTTACAACAAAACTGTTAAGGACCATGAAGAGCACCTTCAGAAGGCCCCACCATCCAACTTTACTCAGCAAGTTTCAAATCCTTTCAAAGGCTGCAACTCCCCAGCAGCACAAGTTGTTAAGTCTTACTCCTATCCATGTTTTTGTCACCAAAGACCTTTCAGGACTCCCACCTAAAAAAGGTTCCTCCTATTTCCGAGAGACATCATTTCACAAGCTGTAATACTTTGGTTTACAACTAGATTAAAATATAAATTAAATAAGAATAATGCTAAATGAGTTTATATTGAAACACATTATATTTGTTTCTATATATGTATATACAGGTATGTGTGTGTGCACTCCCTAATGACAGCTAGAGGAAGCAAAAGACATTCTCCAAAAGCTTCTACTCTTCCAACTAGCATGGTCAACTTATCCATTGCAACAATTCCCTGTGCATAAAAGCTAATGAAGCACTGGAAGGTGGTGCTGGTGACCAGCTGGATCACACAGACATTCAGGAACAGAAAGACAATAAATTATAAGAAGCAGTAGTAACTTGTTTCACAGTCGGGATGAGGATAATGTTATGGGAAACCTGAATTGTCTACAGTTCCAGGAATAAAAAGCCAAAGCTCACTGAAAGTTACAGATATATTGCAGTTAATCCTAAAAGCAAAGATCAGATCTGACACAAAGAAATGGCAGAAACCATATGGAATTTCTCCCAGCAGCCTTAACTCTTGTACCATCAGATTCAGCAGGAAGCTTTCCAATACCTCCATCAAAACCAGAATTCATCCTGGGGATGCTCTGATCACTGCCTCCATCTCAGCAATGGACATTTTCCCAAGTAGGAAGATTCCTTGAAACCAACCCAATCCTACATCCAAAAGAAAATGCTCCCAGTTCTTTCTTGATTCCATCAGCCCAAACATTCAATCTCTCCTAATTCCCAGCCTCTGTGTTTTTCTATGTTTGCCAAGCCAAAGCCTTTCAGCAAATGGAAATATTTTAGAGATGGTAGGACCCACTTGAGTGGGTTTCAGGTTAGGAATCACCTACATTTTTAGTAAGATTAACAGCAGCAAAACTTTGGTCTGCTGCATTTTACAGGTTATAAAACAAAACAAAACAAAAACAAACTCCTCAGCAAGTCTACTCCAAATCTGCTCTATTTCAAAATGTTCTGGTAGACTTTAGTTTCAAGAAGCAGCCAGGATTGCTTGCATAGTTCTAACTTCTATTTGGTTACAAATATATATATACACACATATACGTACACAGGTACATATGTATTTTATATTAAAATATCATTTGAATGACAGTGATTAAAGTAAAGATTCTGAGCTCCTCTTTAGGCCCTTTAACTGCAGGCATCAAAACTCTGTGCATGGCTCTCACCTTGTGACAGGAGCAATGCTCACCACAATTATTTTGCTATGGCAGTGAATCCCAGGCTTTCCAACTGCAGTGCTGGGCACAGACTCAGCTCCTAGGGAAAATTCAGAGCCCAGATCCTGGCAAAAAGTCTCCTGAAATTATAGCTTCTTGACTTACAGAATAGTATGGGTTGGAAGGGACCTTTAGAGGTCACCTAGTCCAACTGTCTTGCCATCTCCAAAATATTTCCAGCAGAGCCTGAACAGCATTTGATGTCACTAATCTGCAGAAACATTTGGATGCTGACATGGCTAAATTGGCAGGCATGTCATGAATCAAAGAGGAGAGTTCGGTAAAGTTTAAATAATTTTAAGGGCTGGTTTTTGTTGGTTTTCAAGATGCACGGTCCTATCTACCTCCCAAGCCACCTTCCACCCAAATCAGTTTAATCAGCTGCACCTTTGCAGCTGTATTCCTATTTACATGTTGGATTCTGCAGGACAGATGAAGTCAGCAGCAAATAAAAGCTGCAACTCTGCTCCTGCAAAGGCCTCGTTAGGGCTGAATCACCCAAAGTGGCAAGGACTCTACTCCAAAACCTTCCCTGCTTGGAATCCCTTCCTGAAATGGGCATCCCACAGTTAAGTGACATTCCTATTGCAGAGGTGTGGGATGGAAACGCAGCCACGCAGCTGTCACAAAATGAGAGCAGGACAAGCAGGGAGAGCTGTCCTGTCCATGTATTTCAACCTTGAGCTCACAGAGGGCTGAAATCCTGGCTCTGTGCCCTGTGTGCTGAGCCAGCCCCATGATGCTTTTCAGCTTGTTCCCAGTGCCACTGCAGCTCTGTATAGCTGTCAGATGGGAACAGGGTCAGCCGCTGCCGACCTCTCTGCGTTTAAAACAGCAGCAGAGACACAACATGCTTTCTGTTCTTCCCAGCACCCAAACTAAAGTTAAATTATACAGGTCACAGCTTGAGAATATTGTAGAGAAGATGCAGGAAAGTCCAAGGACTGAACCTGATGGTGGATAATGCTGAGAGGACGAGGAGGGACTGCCCATTTGCACAGACTGCTCTGGCTCTCACCAGGCTATCCCTGCATCTCACTAAGTTACCTCTAAGCATGTCCTCAGCCTCCTGCAACATATTCACATTCCACAAAGCCTCTCATTCATCCCTCTCTAGCTGCTGGAAATACAAAGCACAATTTGTTCTCACATCCTCTCATTGCATTTTGGCCTTCTCCCGTTCCCAGCATCACATCAGTCATCCTCCTGAGACAAAGAGGTTTAGCTTTTCTCCAAAGCAGCACACAGTATTAACACAATTCTTGCTATTTTCACAGCTATTCACAGGTAACCTGGCAGCAGCAGGGAACAGCCGTGGTAACCATCGTGTCACTTGGCTGACGCTTGGCACCAGGGCTTGCTGCAGGCTTAAGGAGATAAACCACAACTCTTCACATTTGGGAGGTGAGTTCTTTGACAGCAAAGAACTAAGAAATAAGTCCACCTCCAAGAAAGCAAACTGTAAAACCAGAGTGTGTTCTCCCTGTTGCCTGAGGCAAGAAAACAAATGGGTTAGTAAGCCCTAACTCTAAAGCAGACAAAAATGTTACGTACAGAGGTATTAAAACACAAGAGTTCTCTTCACATCCTCCTTAAATCACAGTTGAAATCACAGTTTTGGCAGAACAAGATGCAGCTAGATGTGGGAATGCAAAGCTGTGCCTCAACCCATCACAGAAGCATTCACACTTGGAAAGTTGGCATCTGATTCTCCACAGCTTTGGTGCAACCTTAAAGAGCCACACCGACGCAGAGGCAACAGGACACAGTATCATTCTGTTAGGGAAAGCACCTCTAAAGTAGCTACACCACTGCCAGAAAATTCACATGAGGTTTCTCCATACCGTACAGGACCTCCAAGCCCTTTTTTCTCGAACCTCGGTCTCATCTGCACTCAGGAAGTCGACCCTTGAAAGAAATGTTCAATAACGATTCCTTCAGAACTGGTTCCACTGTCTAGTGCGGATGGGCCTGAACTGGTTTCAGCACTGTTCAAGAAATATTAGACATCATGATTCCCACACATACGTACACATCCATTAAATGTACAGAAATAATACCAAAATGATTCCCACTACCATACCTTATACTGACTCTAGCTACAAGCTATAAACTTCACCTCAGCGAGGCCTGGGCAAGAATATTGGCTCTTTTGCATGCAATCAGAAATGATCATTTATACAGTGGCAACCTCTGCACCAAAAAAAAAAAACCAAAAAAAAACCCAAAAACAAAAAGAAAAGCAAACATAAAGTAGGAAAAAAATAAAAACCTTTCACAAGCTTTGTTTTCAGCCTAGTAAGGTATGAAGGACTAATTTCATGGTTTTCACCAGGCCACTTGAAGTAGTGAATCAGCAAACAGGACACGCTGTTGGCATCCTGTACTGTTTGGATGCTTCTCCGTTCACAGTATTGATACAGTAAAATAAAAACCTGCTCAAGAAACTCACAGCTATGCCATGGGAACAAAGGCATTCACCATTTTATGTCAGCCCTTCTTCACTACGGTTGCCATCTGTCTCAGAGAAATGTTGCTTGTGTAGCAGTTACTGCACCTTCACCCTTCTCTTCACAGCAAGCTTAGCAGGGAAACTTTCCCACTATATTTTTATATAATATATGTATATAAATAATTTTATGTTTTTATAGTTTGGTAGTATTCTTTTAAAATTTCTATTTTAAAACACTTAAAAATCTTTTAAGCAACTAAAAGTAACTTTTTATGCTCTCTAGTGTGAACAGGATAGGATTTCAAAGTTTTTAACTTTTTTTTTTTTTTCTTTTTTGGTAACTTCAAAAGCTATGACTAAAGCAGCACATCTCCACTCCTCCCTGCACCTTGATTGCAACAAAATCTACCTTGGCCACCCTCTCCCCTCATCCTCTGCCACTGCTCTCTGGCAACCTCACTGTTTTGGTACCGTGATGTTTGACCTTTGCCAGGAAACCTGACGGAGCTGGTGTTTGGGTGGCCAAACCACTCCCTGTGTGATAGATGCCCTTGACAGGAGAGGAGGAAGAAGGCACAGAAGGAAAACGGAGGTGAAGTATCAGTTTTCCTGTTTGAAATGGTCAATGAAATGGTACTTTGCAGGCACCCAGCTCAGAACACCTGCAAAGGCTCCTCTTGTAGGATCACATCCCTGTTACACGTGATACTGGCACCGAGCCCTTTCCCACGCACAAAAACACATGAGAGCCACATCTCTTTTTGAGAGAGAGATGGGAGGAACAGTGAGACTCCTCACACATAAAAAAAAAATCTATAAATCAAGGCAAGAATACATCACCCTTCTCCAAATTATTCCCTCCAAAGGGGCAGGAAAATGATCCCAAGTCCCAATTTGCAGATGGGGAAAGCAAGGGCTGGAGATGTTTCCATGTGCCCAAAACTGCAGTCAGACAGCAGGCCAAGCTTTATTGTCACTTGGTCAGTCTCCTGGCCTGCTAAGCCCCTGCTCTCACCTGTCATCCAGCTTTCTTGCAAAAGCAAGAGGAAGTGTATTTCTTTCTCCCTGTCTCCTTGTTCCTCCCATCACCTTAAGGTTCAGAACTTCACCCTTCCTCACCATATACACATTATACATCCTCAAGAGAACTCCTTCACCAAACCTGATACGCGCAACCTGTCGTCCCCCCTTCATCATGAACAACTTGGCATCAGAACCAGAGAAAACTCTTAAAATATTGCATATTTTTTTTTTAAAAAAGATGTCAGGATATTTGCACTTATCTGCCTGTCCCATGCTTTTCTGGTTATGAACCTCGTAAGCTCGTGCAAACACCTACAATACACACGCAGGCATGTCTCTCCAGGTTTGCTAAACTTGCTCTAAACATCAGAGCTACTCAGAATACAAAAATGTTAAGTCCATGCAAGGGGACAGAGTTGTGATTGCTCTAGGAACCGTTCACTTTTAAGTCTCCTGAACTGTTATAAGGAAATAGAGTAGGGTTCTCTTTTCTTTTTGCGTTTCATTGATAAAAAAGTTATCAAACTAGTTTGTAGAAACAGGTTTAAAAGCAACCACCTGCGATTGCTCGGCTGTGACAACAGCATTGCAGTATTCCCATATCCCGTATTGCTGTTCTAAAAGATCAAGTGTGTGTCGAGGGGGGAGCAGGGGTGAAAGAGGACTTTGGTAGCCAGCCTCTAACTCTGCAATTCAGCAACTCCAGAAAATCTCTTCCTACTTGGCACCACCTGAAGCACGGCAGCGCTCCAGCCAGGATCTCAGAGCGCTCTGAGCTCTCCAGATCAGCACCAACAGAGGACAACCTCCTCTGGAAGATCCCTCCAGCCCTTCTCCCAATGCATCAGAGTCTCATGCAAACTTCACAGCTGCTAAATTCCACTCTCAGTAGCTGAAGTACTTCCTTCACATTTTGCTGACCTCTGGAATACCACTTTGTAGCTGTGCCCACTTTAACAAGGGGCACCAGGGCTGCATGCCTGGAACGAGCAAGCCCAAAGCCCTAAAATAACAGTTTAAATAAAAACGTAAAGAGACACACCAAAATAAGACAGGGATAAATACACTCGGGCAAGGCAGGTTCCACCAGGACAGTATTTGTGTTTTCTTTGCTGTGGCAACTACCTGGGGAAGGGAGAAAGGCAACAGCCCCTTGCCCCTGCTCTCCCCTCGAGCGGGAGCAGTGGATATGGCTCTGTGGCTGAACCCGGCACCGCCGGCGGGACGCCCTGCTGGGCCACAGCGCTGTCCAGAAATACAAACGACTGCTTGTCCCAGATCACTACAGAACAGTAAAAAAATTTAAAATCCTGTCGATCCCTGAATAAGAAGTTGATTGACACAGTTGTTCTGTTTTTCTCCGAGAGGAGGAGGAATAAGGGAGAAAAACATTTAACACTCTATGGGTGCGTGTGTGGGTGTGTGAGAGGAAGAGAGAGAAAGAGAGAGATTTTTCTATTTTGGCAACATCTTGGGAGCTTCTTTCTGTTCAGTGGTGGCATTGCACTAATTACAGTACCAGCCTGCCGGGTCGGTGCTGACTCTTTAGAGCCAGGAATGGGAAGACGGTCCTTTCTCCTGGGACTCCAGAGCCGCGCTTCAATCCGGCCCGGTTGTGGACACCGATCCCTGGGCCGTCTCCCCCACCGCCACAGCCTCTTCCTGCGGAGGAGATTCCTCCTCTGCCTGCCCCCGGGACGTGACGGTGGTCTCGGGGGAGATGCTGTGGGGCCCCTCCAGGGGCAGACAGCCGGGGTGGTTCTTGCGAAAGTGCTGGTTGAGGATGGCCTGGAAAGGGAAGCTTTTGCCGCACACGTGGCAGTGGAAGGGCTTGTTGCCCGTGTGCTTGCGGATGTGATACTCCAGCTGATCCTTGCGGGTGTACTTCTTCCCGCACATGCGGCACACAAAAGGGGTGATGCCCATGTGGAGCCGCATGTGCCGGTCCAGGCTGCCCTTCTGGTTGAAGGATTTGGCGCAGTAAATGCACGTGAGCCGCGGGTTGTACCGGAACCAGCGCTCGGAAACCTCCTGCTCCCGCAGATATTCCACGTAACCGCTCACTCCAAGCATGGCCGATTCCTCCCCCTGCCAAGGAAATGGCACAGATTTAAATAACAAGCAGCCTAAAACAAGTCGCACAGAAGATCAGGCCCAGGTCCAGCCAGCAAAGCATGTGCCAAACCTCAAAATCGGCAGCACTAATGTCTGCAACCTCAAGCGCACATTTAAGTGCTTAACTGTGGCCTTGGGGCTGAAGACAAACGAGCAATCAATTAGAAACCACTGCTGCAAAGGCCCCTTCTGCCAAGCCATTCCCTGGATCTGGTGAAGAAAAGACAGCCCTTAACACAAGGGCACTTGGCCACCAATTCAGTTGTGGACCACATGTCAATACTTGTTACTTTTTAAAAAATTTGTGCTGGTTTAATTAAAGCACTTGGGAGTATCACCTTCTGTTTTCCTTACTAAAAATCAAAAAAACCCAGAAGCCGATTGATGACCTTGCAGTAAAACAAAGGAGAAGCAAATCATATCTGAAAGACTTCAGGTGTCATTTTACACAGGTGTTTATTCGGATGTCACTAAGAGTTCATTTTACAATGAGTCCCATTTGCCTGCCTGGCTGTGTAATCCATCCCAGCCCCGTGGCACCGCAGGCAAGGATGTGCCTGACCCAGCTTGCACAGCAAGGACTCCTCTGTATTTTCTGAAGTCACACAGACTAACAGCCAAGAGCAACCTGAACCACAAGCCCGGTCTTAGGACAGACACTTCTGGCCATCGTATTCAGACTGAGCAGAAACACACAGACTCCAGAAAGCTTCTGTGCTGGAGATGCACTGTTTACTCCCCCAGTGCTGCTTGGAGAGAAGCAACCAGCAGGAGGGCATCTCCTCTGTACAGGCATGAGCAGCAGTGTACCCGTGCCAGGTGCTGCTGAATGCAGCTGTACAGGCATAGGGAAGCTGTTGAGGACTAAAGGAGATACACAAAGCTCTGGTTCTTCCTTTCCACTCCACCACTGCCATTGGGCAGGGATCAGGGGCAGGCTATTTTAGTATGGATATTGCAATGCCAGGAGAGTGGAAGGTGATGATACTTCCCCATGGTGTGTAAAGCCTAAGGTTTCATGGTTGAGGCTGTCTCACAATGGAGAAATAAGAGCACCTTTTTTTGTAGGCAGAGCTAAAATTGCTTAATATGTCACATTTACCCTAGAGGGTTGGTTTGACCTGAAATTTTTGCAATGTCTTCTGAGGACACAAAACAAAGCTTTGCAAAACAGGAACAAAAAGGTATCTGTCATTTTATGGAAGTGTCTAACAAAGTCAGCAGACAGCAATCACAATTTCCCCCCTCCTTGCTTCACTCAGTCTTACTCAAGAGCAAAGCAGCCTAGTACCTCCTAACCCACCTCCAGCCAAGTCCTTTGCTCACACACTGACACATTCCCTACCTGCCAGGCTCACAAGAGTCCTCCTGCACTGTGCTGGCTGACATGCTTGCACTACAGTGGCATTGTGACACTAACTGGATGTGCCTAAATTAGACCAAAATGATAAGGCACAGGCATTACTGTCGTGTCCCACTTGGCTGCACTTTACAGCCCACTGCTCTCCCATTTCTGCACATCTCTCTCTCCTACCCAAAACTGTGCCCAGGAAAGCAGAGGATTCAGAGCTCCTTTATGTTGCAAAGTCCGCTGTGCAACACAGTCATTTGGAGAAGAGACAGAAAAACTCTTAAAACTCCACAGCTCTTTGACACTCCACTCCAAAGGGTTTATTGGTGAAGTGCCTGGAGGGCTTTTGGGAATGGTCTTGGTACCAGCATAGAAAGATTCAGCTGTTGTCACCCGTCTTCCATAGAAGCCAAGCCACACCTCCTCCCTCTGCTCAGGCATTTGCTGCCAGTGTTTGAGGGCAGATCCAGCTCTGCAGGCAAATGGGGTTTCTCCTCAGGAGTTGGTGGCCTGCCCAGAATACGGGTGGATATTTATGCCCTCAAACAACAGGAGAAACTCCTTGTGTTTTCCAAGTATCTGGCCAAAATCCCAAACAACAGCCAGAATCCATTTTAAATCATACTTGCCCAGCACATGTTCTCCTGTGAGCAGGTAGCTCCTTTGCCAAAGTAAAAGGCCCTTGTATCACACACATTATTGCTTGCAAACATAAAAGATGACACACTTCATCACCACAAAGTCCCCTTCACCTTCAAGGCAACATTTACTTGCAAACATCTTGATCTGCCTACCTGGGAACTGGGCTGCTTAGGCTCGTCCATCCGCCCAGGAGACTCGCTTTTCGATCTGTACCGCTCAGTCACAGCAACCATGCTGCCAGAAGGGCTAAATCTGTGGGGTGGGGGAGAGTGGAAATGGGATTTTTAATGGGCATCAGGTCACTACAGTGTTTAGAGCGATGGAGGAGCAACAGAGGCACCTGTAGAGCATCTCTTCATCCTCATCAGCTAACACGCTGGAAGTGGAAAAATGCAAATATAAAGGAAAAAACAAAGCATACCAGTCTATGGTTTCTAAACATCTGAGAAATAAAACTGAGCCATTTGGCTTCCAGTTCAGCAACACAGAGGGGTTGCTATATCATGAGTAAAATAATATGGGGCTGATGACTCAGGAACTGTACAGCAGGACAGACACCATTGCTCAGAGGACAGCTCTCCTCCAGCACCCTCCTCCTCCATTCCCAGTGTGAAACATAAGGGACGTGATGGACTAGAAGTGGGAAACAGAGCATACAGACTGCAGTGCAAAAAGAGATGCTAGAGACCAGCTGATCCAAGGAAAAGGGCTAAGGAAGTAGGAAAGCATCACTCTCCAAAGGCCAGCTCAAGATTGTTCCCACTGATTGATTTATTAAGGGACAAGTGACAGATTATCCACTGCTTCCAGGCAGCTGTTTCCCCATGGGACTGAGCTAGAAGAGAGGCAGATGTGAAGGGAAACCCTAGAATTACAACCCCCCCCAAATAAAACAGATCTGCCCTTTATCAAATCCATTCTCCGGCCTGAGCCTAGGGGAAGAAAGCAAATGCTGGAGTGGAGGGGAAGCAAATGGATGGAGAATCCAAACACAGCAGATTTCACCACTCATTTTAAACAAAGGCTTACTGCTCTCTCATATAAACCAAAACAACAGTGGAGGCCACTGGGTTCCCCATTTCAACTGCCTCAGAAGATGGAAACCCAGGGCCCACTGCTGTCATGGACCACTGGGAAGACCTCGACCTACAGCTGGTGTCTGGCTTGTTTCTCAGCCAGAACCATCCCCAGACCTCTGCGCCAGCAGGCACCAGTGCAATGGAGATATGTAACACGTATTGTATGCGACCTCATCAACCCAAGTGCTGAGTCCGGTATCTACTGAGGCTGAACTGAACAACTTCTTTAAAAAAAAAGTCTCACCTCAGCTGAGACACTGAGAGGTAGAGATCCCAGCCTCTAAGAACTAATAAGTAATTAGTTTCCCAAGCTAGCCTGTACCTGGAGATCCTGGTCTGATCACTACCCAGCCAAAATACTATTACCCAAACTGGACACGCTTCCTAACACCAGGTAAAAACCCTTTTGCCCTTATGCTTAAGATGGCCAAAGGAAATAGAAAGAGGAAATGTTACAAAACGACTGACCCAGCCAGGTCAGAATCTTGCATAACCTCCTCTTACAGCCAAGGTGAATAATTAGGTTTAAGAACACCCACCTGTCGATCTCACTGCTGGTCGGCCTGACCGCTTTGGCTCCAGAGGAGCCTAAGGCAAAAGCCTCCTGGCCCAGCGATCCGTGGCCCGTGGTGTCGATCACCATGGCCGTGACCTCCTCAGCGCTGCTCCCATCTTCTCCCGAGGGCTGGTGCTCCGGCCCCAGCCACTCCTCCAGGTTTTCCGTCTTAATGCGCACTCCTCCCAGCACCCGCACCTCCTCGTCGTTCTGCGCCCCGCGCTCTCCCATTCCCGTCTCCACGTACCACTGTCCTGCCCTGTTAATCCGCAGGATGGGCTCCCTGCCTTCCACGTCGGAACTCTGCTCGATGATTTGGGGGCTGGTGGACTCCTCGGGCGGGCTTAGCTCCCGAATGTCCAGCACTGTGCTAACCTGGCCCAGGCGGCTCCCCTTGGGGGTGTTGTGACGTGGGCTCAGGGGACGGTTTAGATTTGGCGTCGCCCGGTGAGACTCGGGCGGTCTCTCCTGATGCTTCGTCCTGGTCTGGCTCAATTCCGCTTCCACCTCGGCCACGTTAATTTTGAAATGAATCCCCTCGAGTATCTGCGTGCATTTGTCTATGATGTGCTGCATCTGCAAGAAACTGGCAGCTGTCAGGTAACTGATGATGTCAGCCAGCTGCAGACATATCCTGCCGGTGTAGCAGAAGGAGAGGAGCTGCTCGAAAACAGAGGGGTTCTTGATGACGGAGATGGACACAGTGCTCATCTCGTTCAGGGACATGTGGTCACGGAAGTAGGGCGAGCTGGCAGCCAGCACCACCTTGTGCGCACGGAAAGCCTGGCCCTGCACGTTGACCACGATGTCACACAGCCGACCCTGCATGCGCAGCTGGTTCAGGTGGCTCAGGACAGAGTTACTGAAGTTAGGAATCTCCAGCTGAATGTTCCCACTCTTCTCCATGGCTGTCCCAGCTGCAGGTGCACCACTCTGCTGGAAAAGGGGGAAAAGATCCCGTCATTAGCAGAGCCAATCATTTGAAATGAGAACTTTTTTCACCTGCTTCCACACAGTTTGAAACACTGGAGACCCTTTTAGAGACCTTCCTCACCCACTGAGCTGCCACACACCTGGCAGCAGCTCTGCCATGAAGGAGTGTGTTTGAGATCACTTAAAAAAGCATCCCTAAAGCTCTCTGATCTCTCCATGCTCTGCATCCCCCTGCACAAGAGTTCTGCTAAACCAGACCCCAACAGGCTCCAATTCCCTGTGGCTTTAGCCTGCAAAACACTTTGTTCTGCCAGCCCCAATAAAAGCACATCTGCATGTGAAAAGAACATTAAAAACGGCACAGGTGTTAAAAATAGGCACCTGATTGCATAATGGATTAAAACTCTCACCACTTGTACCTTCTAAGCATCTTGAAAAGAGAAAGTAATAGGGAAAGCTCCTTTGTAAAACAGGAACCGGGAAGGAGACACTGGGACCTAAATCCTCCTGAGACTTTTGAGAAGTCTGACCTCAAGGCATCCTAAGTGCTTTGTTAACCAGAGATACCCATCCTATGTGGCACTTCTGACACATGCCAGAAAATATATAATAACAGGAGAGTGAAAAAAAAAAACCAACCTGTGGCCCAGGAGAGCTCAGAGGGCCTCCCTCGGGATCACTTTTGTAGGGTCCCAGGAGACTTCATACTGTTCATCACCAAGTTCCTATCCTGGCCTTACCCAAGGTCAGTAACTCCAGGACTCTTTCCCAAGTAGAGCAGAAATGGGACTGTTCCACTGGGGCTGCAATTCACAGCGCTGCTGCTCTGCTCAGCCTGCAGTCCAGGTAAATGGTTCAGCCACGCTACACACGGCTCATCCCTTGTTTCCCACCTCGCCTGGGATGTTCCTCGTTGTTCCCACCTCTACCACACAAGAGCTCCTGGTAGGCTCAGGGAGCACCTCACTGCCCAGCTGGAGCAGTCAGGGGACACTTCACCACTCAGCCGAGGCCACCAAGGCTTATCAGGAGATCTCAGAGCAGGGCCAGGGCGGGGGACTGGGGGATGCACCAGCACATCATCACATTTCATTCTGGCAAAGTTTGAAAAGAAGCCCTGACCGTATATGGTAAAAAGCTGGAATGAATGAAAGTGAGATGTAAACTCATCCAAAAAAAAAAAAAAAAAAAAAAAAAAAGGAAAAAAAAAGGAAAGTAAATACGCTTGTTAAAGTCCACTCACAGCATAAGCAGCTTCCAAGCCTGATAGCATCTGAAGTGTGGATTGAGCAGGGTCCTGCAAATGTCAAAACCATTTCAAGCAGGCTGGGAATACCGAGGCTCACAGTGCCCACTCTGAGGAATCTCTGAATTGAAGGGATTGGCATATGAGCATGTCTGCTGTGGAGGACTTTTTATTTGGAATTTATGAACATTGCAGCATAGCACATGTCCATATGCCCAAGCAGGCTTTGTGCAAACTTGGCAAACCCAGTTACTAAACAAGAAGCTGCAGGACAGCCTGTCAATCTTGTGGAGCTGTGCCAAGGGATTTCTGAGTGGCAGGATGGCTGCATGTCCCTGGGGAAGCCAGAGCAGAGTGCACAAAGCTTCACAAGGTGTAGCTGAACAGTGCCAGGTCTTAGGGCTTCTTCTCTCCTTCCCCTATCACAGAGTCCCAGAATGATTTGGGTTGGAAGGGACCTTAAATCTCATCCTGTTCCACCCCCTGCCATGCACAGGGACACCTTCCACTAGCCCATCTTTCTCCAAGCCCTGTTCAATCTGGCCTTGGGCACTGCCAGGGATCCAGGGACAGCCACAGCTTCTCTGGGCACCCTGTGCCAGGGCCTGCCCACCCTCACAAGGAACCATTGCTTCCCAATATCCAATCTAAACCTACTGCCTGTCAGTGGGAAGCCATTCCCCCTCATCCTGTCATTCCATCCCTTGTCCTGAGTCTGTCTCTGTCTTTCCTGCCAGCTCCTTCAGGCACTGGAGGCCACAATGAGGTCACCCTGAAGCTTCCCCTCTCCAGGCTGAAGCACCCCAACTCTCTCAGCCTCCCTCACAGCAGAGATTCTCCATGTCTCTGATCATCTTGGTGTCTCCTCTGGACTCACTCCAAAAGCTCCATGTCCTTCCCTATCTTTTGGAGAAACAACAAATCCCACAAAAATCAGGAAACCACAGTGCACAGGTCTGTGCCAACACAGCTTTGGGAGCAGAACACCAACTGCACAGAACAAGGGGAAACAGAAAAGCCAACATCTTACCTGGAGTGCTGTGAGTTACATGCAGTGGGAAGGAAATGGGGGTGCTGCCTTCTTTTTTTTCTTCTGATGTAGCAAGAAGAGCACTTGTTGCCCCCTTCCCCTTTAGGAGGTAAAAAGAAAGAAAAAATGAAGTGCAGAGGAATTGGGTTCTCCCAAGAGCGGTTGTGAACATCAAGCTTTGTCATTCTTGGTTCTGCTGGAGGATCTAGCAGCAGGATTAGCTCACCATCTTCCCACAACAGCTGTTCCTAAAGCAATAAGCCTCAGAGTACACTCTCAAGGAAGGCAAAGGTGAAACACCCCGGCCAAGGCCACGAGCACCCAGGGAGGCAAGAGGGAGGCAGAGGTTGAGCTTGGGATATACAGAAAGAGAAGGGGAAAAAAAAATCATCAGACCTTAACTGCTGAGCATGGCTGGGTATGGCTGTGGTGAGAAGGCAGCTGCTCCCCAGAGAGCCCAGCAAATTATCTGTGAGCTCCTGCTCCAGAGGCAGGGAAAATCCGTCTGCTCTTTGTGACCCACAGAACCCTGCTCACCCCAGTGCCAAGGAACCTGCATGTTATGATCCACTCAGAGGCTGGGGAGAGGCAATCTGTCTTTTGGTTCAAACTACCCTGTCACAGGCTGATTTCTGCCCCTCTGAGTAAGGGAATGTCTCAGAGCTTCTGCACCCCAGGGCAATGACATCCTGATGTCTCTCTGCTCTGGCAAGTCCATCACCTCCAGCCACCTTTACGTGCAGGCTGGGCTGAGTCAGCACAGGGCACACACTGAGACACTGCTGTTTGTAATGCCATTTGAAGTGTCACCAGCTGAGACTCAGACTTAGCTCAGCAAATGCCTTCCAGCCTGTGAGGCAGCTACCAGGAGTGGGTGGAATTCCTGCTCCCTCAGGTAAGAAGCAGAGACAAACCACCCAGCAGATGATGTCACCCTGGAAGCACTGACAACTCTCAGCTTTTGGGTTGAGATTTACCGTGACTGGGCAACTTCACAGAATATCCTGAGCTGGAAGGGACCCACAAGGACCACTGAGCCAACTCCTGGCCCTCCACAGACAGCTCAGCAATCCCACCCTGTGCCCGACAGCGTTGTCCAAACTCCCCTGGAGCTCCGGCAGCTTTGGGGTGTGCCCATTCCCCGGGAAGCCTGGGCAGTGCCCTGCACCCTCTGGGGGAAGAACCTTTCCCTGACATCCAGACTAAACCTCCCCTGACAAAACTCCAGCCGTTCCAGGGCTCCTGTCCCTGGTCGCAGAGAGAGCTGCTTAGAATCCCGGAATGGTTTAGGCTGGAAGGGACTTTAAAGCTCATCCCGTTCCACCCCCTGCCATGGGCAGGGACACGTTCCCCTAGCCCAGCTTGCTCCAAGCCCCGTCCAACCTGGCCTTGGACACTGCCAGGGATCAGGGGCAGCCACAGCTCCCCGGTGCCAAGGGCGTCACCACCCTCACAGGTGACAATGTCTCCCCAGCAAACCCCTTTGGCTGCCCGCACATTCCAACGGGACTCCAGCAACTCTAAGCGCGAACACAACTCCAAACTGAGCCAGGCGGCGGCGGCTTCCCGCCCGCCCGCACCCCTCCCGCAGGACCTGCCTCTCGGAGCCGCTGTCTCCGGGCCCAGCGCTCCCGGACCCTCCTCCAGCGGGGCCCGCGGCTCCTTCTCACCCGTGACAGCCGCGCCGCGGCCCCGCACCGGGCTGCGCGGGGCGGGCGGGACCAGCCTCCCCCCGCCCCCGCCCCTCCCAGCCGCGGCCCCGCGGGGCGGCGGCCGCGCCCCCGCCGCTCCGGGGCCCCGGGCGGCTTCGCCCGCCCCTCCCGGCCCAGCCTCACCTGCCGGGGGTGGGAAGGGCCCGCAGCGCCGGCCCGGAACCGAAACGCGCCAGCGCGGGCCGCGCCCCGGAAGGAAACGCCGCGCGGACCGCACGCCCCCGCCCCGCCCCTGCCCGTGCGCCGCGCCCCGGCGGGGGCGGCCGCGGCCGCACCACGTGACCGGGGCTATGTAAGGCGCGCGCTGGCGTCGGGCGCCCCTTTCCGCTCTCGCGACCGCGCGGGCTCCGCGTCCCGCCCGCGGCCCCGCCGGTGAGTGAGGGCCAGAGGGGGCCATGGGGGTCATGGGGGCCGCTCCGCGCTCGGGGTGCGCCGGGACCGCTCCGAGGGGCGGCCGGGGGGCCCCGCGGGTGCGGGTCGGGCGCCGATGGGAGGTGGCGAGGGAGGATTGAAGTGGATTGCACGGCCGGGCCCGGGCCGCGGCCTAGACCGCCGGGGGCCGGGCCTCGTTGCGGCCCTGGCGATGCACGGGGCGGGATCCTGTGGAGCCCACACGCGTTTGGGAGAGCACCGGGTCACTCGCGAGAGGTCTCCCGCGTTAGTGGGTTTGGGTTTTTTTCCCCGAGCTGGGCTTTAAGGAGCGTGTTTTTGCAGATAAGTGGGAAACGTTGTGCAAGGAGCAGCGGTAGCGTTCTGGAAGGATTAAGGGTCCCCGCACGGCTGGGATGTGCGTGCAGGGTAGGAGGGTTAAGGGCTGGCTTCACAGCCCCAGCGCTGGCAGGCTTTGGAAGCGTTCGCACGGTGCTCTCGGGCACGTGTCCCCACTCTTGGCCATGGACCTGTGCGAGTCTGAGGGTTGGACACCGTGGTCCTTGCGAGTCCTGACTCAGCACGTTTAAAGAGAAGTGGCTCACTTCTGTATGCTCAGCACGTGATGAGAACTATGTTGGTAGGGACATCTGAGAGGGTGATGAATGCCAACATATCTGAGCTGGGCATGGAATACTTCTGAGAGCATTATCTGGGAAGCCTGAGACACCACTGGGCCTTTGAAGAAGCCAGAGTTCATGCCTGCCTGGCTGCCCCAGTGATAATACACCAGAACTGATGTGGTAGAAAATCAAGCAGTTAGCGATCACGTCCCGCTTAAAAATAGATAATTGCAATTATTTTTTGTGGCCTCACTCCTTTTAAGAGCCAAAATTAAGATTGCATCAGGGAAAATCTTAAAATTCAAAGTGTTTTGGGTGTTGCTTGGATTTTTCAAAGTAATATTTGTGAATATTGTGTCCCTTTTGGTTGAAGAAAAACTAACGTGCTTTCTTGTTTTCAGTTCAACATGTATCAGCTACACTCGTCCTTCCTGTGGCTTCACTGCAGGTAAATATTGCTTCTGAAATACAGAGTTGAAATTAACCAATGTTGGGTTTGTGTGCACCACTAGCTTGGGGTACTGTTACATCAGGGAGTTACAGCATCAGCACTTGTAATCCAGGCATTGCCTGTAGTGTCTCAGGCTGGCTTCCCTTTTTTGCTGGGAAAAGTCACCTGTTTGTCCTGGAGAGTGTTCATGAGGCTCCTGACTATGAGCTACTGCTCATACTGTAACCAGACTGCAAGAGTACCCCCTGGTCCCTTTTTCCTTACTGCTGTTTCTTTGTTCACAGCAGTAAATAATGTTTTGTGAAAACTGCCTGGAGTATGTTGAAGAAAATGGGTAACTGTGGGGATTGATGCTGAGTAAATCTCAAAGCCTATGATGGTTTCAGTGTAAGAGTAGTGGACAGAAGTGATTTCTGAAAACTCCATGCTGAGGCTTTCTAATGTGATTGCCAAAGAAGCTCCCTAGTTCTGCAAGCATTTCCATCTAACTCTTCTCTCTTTCAGATCTGCCCCCAAATGTGGAGACCTAATACTCCTACCCAAGGTAAAAAAACTATTCTTGAAAATTAAATATAAAATTGTGCTTAATATTTGTCTAGACAGCATCCTCTGCTTTGATGCTATCAGCTTAATTCCTTGAGCAAAGCTATCCCTCTGGTGCCACAGTGATGACACTTATTTGCTACTCTTGACCAAGAGAGTGATGAGCACTTTTACCACCATAAACAGTTTTCTGAGGCACAGCAACTTAAAATTCCCCTCGATGCTTTGACTGCTGAATATACTGTTGACAAGTTTTTTACTTCTAGGATTTGAATCCTGCACTTCAGAGGGATGCAGAAGGAGCATCATCTCCTGGTAAGAAATAGGTACTTGTGTTTTATGATTAATTTCCACTAAGACCAAAAGCAATTTATACTTGCTGGTATTCAAACTTGTAAATATTACTTTTTTCAATTGGGAAATGTACTTGTCAAAGCAGTCCCAAGAGGCGATGGCTTGGTGCTGTGATTGCAGAGCAGATGCAGTGATGACGGCATAGTTCAGCAGAATATCCTGTGATGAACACTCCTGTGCTTCGCCCCTATCTGATGTGTCTGGCTCTTGTGATCTCCAGACAGGGGCTGTGGGCTTGGGCACAAAGGCCGAAGGGATCTGATTTTGTTTTCTGTTGTTGCAGGCACTGGGAAATTAAACTGTAAGCTGTTACAAGGTAAGAACTGCACTTCTGACATCTGTGAAAACTCATTCAATCCCTGCTGTTGGGAAAGGCTGCTGTGTGATGAGTGCATAGTTCAGCAGATGACCTGTGGTGATCACAGTTTCTGTCTTTCGCCTTTTTCTGATGCAGCCTCCTGTAGCTTAGGCTAGTTCAAAAAAATCATGTGGGAAGCTGAAGGGGATACACTTTTTTTGCTCCATGAATGTGTTTTTAAAATTGATCTCAGAAGACCACTAAGTGGGAAGACATAAACTTAGTAAGATGAGTAGAAAGATAGGGATTAGGATGTGGTTGTAAAGTCAAGCACAAAATATAGCAGAATAAGATTATTCAGGTGTTGGTGCTCCAGGTTCCAAAAGTTTCTTGTTGCTTCCCAGGCTGCCCTCGACAGAGGAGCCCCATCCCTCTTGTGTGAGAAGCCATTTCACCTGTTCCTGATGTTGGTGAAGACAAGGCCTTCCTAATTAAAGGTGATTAATAAACCTTCATTCCTTAGATGGATGCTACTTTTGTCTGTGCTGCATTTGGGAGTTTGCTTTTAGAGATGCTTGCAAATTCATTTTGCTCTTAAAAAGTGTGAGGCAAAGATTAGTACTGTAAGTGTGCCTTTTGCTTCCTGTATTCACAGTAAGAGCATCAAATAATTGTGGTGTTAATGATCTCTTGAGTTTTCCTGTTGAAACTAAATGGTGAATGCCACATTGCTGTGAAATCAGTGTCCAAATTGATTATCCTTAAAATGCCCAACTTGGTTACACAAACTTCAAGTCACTGAACTCTGCAGTTGCAAGGTTTGCTCTTTGCTGCAGTTTCAGCACGCTCTAGAGGTGAGGAATGAACATGGCAGTGTTGAAGAGTGCTGGGAAATGGCGTTACAGCCTGCCTTCAGAAGAGGGATAGGAGTGTTGCAGCCTACTGTAGATGATGTTGAATCAGGTCTCTGATCTCCATGAGGATGAATCGACCAAAGCCTGATACAGTAGTTCACTCAAACTGTTCCTAATGCTATAACTTGCTGCTGGATCCTGGCTAATAGCTAATTTTTCTTTGCAGGCTTCCAGATGTTTGTCATTGTGAGGTAAGTACTTGTTTTTACTTCCTAAGTATTGGGGTTTCAACATAGGCCCATAAGTTAAGTATTTTAACTGCTTGTCAGCTAGGGGGCATGTGGCCCATTGCCTGTGGCTTACATCTCAGCCAAACAGGAGCATGTTTTAAAGGGGAGCTGCTGGCTGGAGCCCGTCAGTCTTGACAGGGTGGTGTGCACACAACTTACCACAGTGAGCTCCTCTTGGATTTGCTCTGTTAAATACTATTGAAGTATTTGCCCTCTTGCCCATAGCAGCCCAGCCCTAGAACAGAGCAGGGCTGCACAGGGGCTGACAGGGTGAGCTGCCTGTGTGATGAGATGTGACTGCCTTGACTTCAATCATGGAGGTCTGTAATTAGCTCTATCTGACTGCAGGCACCTGACTTGGGTTTTCTCCTTCTGTGCTTGTTTCTGTACTGTCCTAACGGTTTGCTTCATTCCAGGTGTGACAGAGCTGGGAGGTGATGGACCTGGTAGTGCTGCCAGCAAAAGTAAGTTACTAACACACCAGTGTGACTGGTCAGAGCTGTGTGATGCGGGGAATGAGGAAGTTACTAGGTCCTGGCTTTTACAGGGTGTTACAGGGCTGGCTGCAGCATTAAGCAGGGTTCTTGATTTTTATAACCTTTTCCAGGTAAAAAGTCTGGATTTTCCAGCAGCCTGCAGGATTCACTGCCCCAAGGTGCTGCATATCTCAAAATAAACTGTTTCTTGTGACTAAAAAGAAATAGTGGTGACCATTTTAAATGTGGAACTGCTGTGGACTACTTGAATTCCTACTTAATAAGAAAAGCTCTGTGCTACCAGGTTGTCACTTATGCTGGGCTGAGCAGATGCAGTGCAATTAACTGCTATTAAACTTCTTGTTGTATAAATTCAGTGGGCTCTTTCAGGGAGTAGCCCTGATCTTGAATGCTTCTGTGGTAAATTGTTTTATGTCAATGGCTAGATCAGAGCTCTTACGGTGATGTGATTGGGAGTAAGGTCAGATCCCCCTTTAAAGGGTTTGTCACAAGAGATACACCATTAAGCTACTCTTGGCATGTACTGTTTGTGATGAATTCTAAGCAATGGGAATCTCTCTGAAAGAGGCTGAGGAGAATTCTTGTGCTGAAACAGTACCCACATTCACACTCTCAAACAAGTGCCAAAAGTGTTTTAGTACAATTTCCCTTCTTTACAGGGTGATGCTTGCATGGAGTTGGAGAAATAAGATGAATGTGTCTGAGGTAAGTGTAGAATACATGGGGTTTAATAATTCCTAGAATGTTGTCTTTGTGCTGAATACTTAAATAGTGATGCCTAAAATTAGTCCTATGAGATACCTGCTTTGTCTTCCCTTTATTGTCTGCCTGTTTTGTGGGCACTCTAACACTGCACTCTGGAATTTAAATAAGAACTTGTGCTGTGGCTGTCACTTCTCAGCAGTTGTTACTACTAATCTTTATATTGGTTCCACACAAATGTAGCTGAAGTTTAAGATGATTGCTGTACAAACTTGTTTTCAAACAAACTGGACCACTCCAAACACTTTCAAAAATAGAAGCCATCTTGAAAACCTATGGGACTTGTATTTTAGGTATTTAAAATCATGAAATACAACGTAGTTGGTAGAGGCAGTATCACAAAGCAAAGTTACAGCTTTTTACTTTCCCTGATTCTTCCAATGTTAGTAAATCTGTGTTTCCAGTTAATTTAGAATTTGTAAGCTTTGTGTATCCTATTTGGCTGTTGTAAGTTGAACTTGTAAGATGTCAGCTAAAAGTCAGTTTTGTTTTAGGTAAAAGTTTGGTGATTAGAAATGAATAGATAAATAAACTTTGCATATTGTGCTGCTGGCTGTTATTCTGAAAGTACTTCTTTCTTCCTCAGGAAGGGACTGTGCTGTGCCTGCAGCCTCACTGGGTAAGTCCACACAACAGATTAATTGTGTTAAAAACTTCTGGAAATATTTGTAGCCGCTGATGAAATTGATTCTGCCAAATGAGTTCCTGTGATATTACCCTTTCCGTTCCATTTCTATCTGAGGTTACAGAGCTGTTATGGAGCTTTTAGCACTTGTGCTGCTGCATGTTCTAACTGTGTTTTCTTGATTTAGGTGAAGAGGCAACTCTGAAACTAGCATATGAAGAATTGAGAAGGTGAGTGTAACTGCTGTCATAATGAATTTGTTGGAACAAGTGATGATAACCTTAGCTTGAACTCTCTCACTGAACAGAGATGAAATTCTAAGGTCTGAGATGTTCCCATCAAGTGTGTTATGCTGGTTTGGTACCTTATAACAGTTCTTATGTCTGTCTTAATAGGTGGAAGATTGCTGCTGAATGGGTTACACTTGCATGAACAGCATTTTAAAAGCCAGTGTGTTTTTACCTTACTGGTCATGTTTGCCTGATATTGATTGGAGTGAATAAAAATCTGTAAACTCTACTTGGTGTTGTGACCTCCTTTCTGGCTGAAACAACTTAAAGCAAAATACTTCAGGCTGCTATATTTAAATTGAAAATGCTTAATTTAGAGCAGGGTCTAAACTAGGCAAGATGCTAGTCCTGCAACTGTCTTAACTATGGTGTCGAATGCTGCAGGTGTGCGGGCTGCAAGGGACCAGATTTAGACAAAGCTAAATAACTTAAAGGACAATTTCGAGTGTTTTAAGGAGAGAGCTAAACTTACTACTTGTGTATTTGCTACTGAAGTAATAGTCTATCAGTAATCCTGGTATTGCATGTTCAGGTGCAAACCTTCTCAACAAGTGTACAGCTTGGACTTGATAACTCTTTTCCAAGGCTTCTGGATTTAAACAACACAACACTTGGTCTTCATGAGGGAAAAAGGTTGGAGAAGTGGGAGATTCTGAAAATACTGATCGGAGTCACTAAGGCCTGCTAAGATGTTTCTGCTTTCTAATGCTCCTTAATGGAAGCTTGCTTCTCTGGAAAATTCATTTAAATTCCTCCCTGGTCTCAGGGATGATGTCAATATGAGGGAAGTCAGCTTATGGAAGTCAGTTATGAAGGACTCCCTTTCCATAACACTTCAAGTAGTGCTGTAGCACTTCTAATGAGAAATAAAGCTACATACCTAAAATTCAGCAGGATTATTTTCACATTATTAGTGTTGCTTAGAATCTTTAAGAGGAGTAAGTTTGTTTCCTGCCCATTCCACCTGGTATGATCTTGAATTACATTTCGAAATGTTTCTATCTGGAAAAGTACTTTATCCTAGAGAGAATAAATTTGGACACTGTGTCCACATGTGAATTAAATCTCTTCTGCACTAAAAAGCCAATAATAATGTCTGTTTTCATCCAGAGCTGATTAGTAGCCTCTTAATATTCCCCCCCACTTGTGTTACTTTCTAAAATACCACACTTCATTATGCCTGTTGAAGAGCTTGAAGGGACTGTCATAGCCTGCAGTATAAAAGAAGTCTTCGTGGAATGGTTGGCCTCTGTTTCTTAAGGTTCTGGCCAAGGCATCAGCTTCTTCAGCATACTTCTCTGGGGAGGCAAATCCACCAAAGGACCTGGTACAAGTGAGAAAACGACAGGTTTTGGCTCAAGCCCCTGGCTTTATTTTCACAGAATGCTTACACTTACAAAGCAGATTTGAGCACTTGTGCTGCAGTTTGTAGTTAGTACATTACCCATGCAGAACTAGCAGTCAAGCAGCAGGGGTATTTATGCTGTTTTTAAAGGTAAGATTTAATACAAGTAAGCACCCTAGTAACAACTGCCCTGTCTGTTCTGTGGCAGTTCAGGACTACAAATAAAAGAAAATGCTGTGAGAGCAGTTTAGGTGTTCTGTACAGCAAACTGTCTTCAAAAGATTCTGGTGGCTGCATCTCTGTGAAACTCAAAGCAATTTTCAAGTGTTGTCTAAAAAAATCAGTTTCACAACTTGGTCACTTGTCTGTGGTAAGACACCCAAACATAAGATTGCCTGAGGGCTGGGTTTTAGCAGTTAAAGCTCTGAACAGCAGGGTCTATCCATACTTCTATCATCTTTTAGGAGAGTCTAGCCCACACTGAAATGAGGGCAGCTGCTGCCCTGGATTCGTGTGGCGTCAGCTGTGCTGGTTTTGCTTACCGGACAAAGAGAGCTGCTGCCTTCCGTTCCTCAATGAACACATCGGAGTCAGTGGGCTGGGGGGGGCAGTCCTGGTGTTCGAATGGCACAAAGAAAGAGATCTTGAAGTCTGTGCAGCCTGATTTTACCAGGCAGGTCACTGGTACAGTCATATCAATCTTCATTTCTAGGAAAGGAAAACCAGGTGTCTAAGCTGCATCTCCCAGCTCCTCTATTGCTCATTATTTGTTTTCATGAACTATTGGTAATTCTGTCCATTAAAAACCAGCATGTCCTACCTTTTTCATTCTTTCCCTGGATGTAGTGGAAGAGTTTCCAGAAGCCCTGGCGCATTGCTTCCTTCTGGGTTTCCCCCCTAATGACTGTGCTGACCCACTTCGCTGGCTCGTACTGACGCAGTTCATAGTCCTTTGCCTGAAAGGTACCAGAAGTCACAGTCACCATGAGATGGGTGCTGACAGCAATTAGTAGTTACTTTTTCCAAATCAGCATACAAGTATTGTTGCAGTTACCATTGCCTCTGCTGAGCTCCAGCGAGGGGACTGCAGGTCCAGGGACAGAAATGTTTGCTTGAAGGACTTGATCATCTTGGCAGAGCTGGAAGGCAGACACAGTTCATTGGCATCTGTTAAATTAATATGGCACTAGAGCTTTTCAGTTGTTGCTGAGCTGGTGGAAGGCCTGAAAAAAGGCTGGAAGTCATTAAGCCCTGCAGGAACAGAGCACCAGGACCAAGAAACTACCTCTACTGGAGGAGGTGTTCTTTCAGGATACGCTGCCCGTGCTTCTCCATGACAAAAAGGTATTTCCTGACAGTAAAGTCAAGAGATCCTGCAAGTGGGAGTTCTGTGGAAATCTGTAAGTCAAAAGGACTTCGGTCTGTTTGCTCCTGGATGAAAAAGCAGTTGTGGTGTGGTGAATGATCTGGTGTTGACTGTGCTCTTAACTTTATTTGGCCTCTCATGATAGCCGATGGCTTTCTTAAAGGCCTTTAGCCTCAGAGTCCTGTGGGTAAATGAGATTTTCTGCATTTCTCAATGAATAACTATTTCCTCAATAGCCTTCACAAGGGAGGAAAAAAGGTGAAAACTTTAAAACACTGTCCCAGACAAAGCGAGTGAAAATATTCAAAACCAGTGTTGAAATTATCAGATCTGGTAAAATGCTGAGATTTTAGTGGCCTCTATATATGACTTCTGTTAACCAGGCAGACTGTAGAGTATGATGTGCATTTTGACAGTCTCTGCCTTGTGCCACATTACAATGTCCTTCACCCTTCGTGTTGCAAAGAGCCCATAATTCAGTATTTATCTGGATTTTTAGGTCATAGAATGTTGTCTTCTCAGACTATAACTTAAATACCTGTTTCTTGGTAACAGTGTGAGTTTTGTAAAATCTTAAGCAGCCTTGTGCTGCTTAACCATTTTCTTGGCTGTTACATTTTCTTGCAATTCCTGGACTACTGTTGAATTCTATTAATCCCCTTCTGTACCCTGCCTAGAGGTGGCTACGAAGAGTTCTTGGGATCTGAGGTTGAAAAGTTGTTATTAAAACACACCATAAAAAAAAAGGCTGCAAACCCTGGTGGTACTGGGTTCCTTTAGAGTCTGTAAAATAAGTAGCATGTGGAGCCACTTCAGTGTTGAGCTTTTTCCAGCAGCTCCTTCAGTTGTCACCACAGGTCAAGGGAAGGTCAGAATCAAACAGCTGGATACAGCTGCTGGTAGTAAAGGCAGGTGCTGTTCCCTTCCCTGTCCCAGCCTGAAGGTACATCATCTCTCAGGTCAGCAGACCTGACCAGAATGATGGTCACCAGGGACTGCTGCACAGTTGTACTCTATTAATAGACTTTGTCCTTGTGTTTACAAATCAACAAAGCATCATAAAGCAGGAATTCATACCATCAGAAGCAAATATGAGCAATTACACTGAACCTTCCTACAACAAGTTATTGCCACTTGAAAGTCAATGCTGCTTCACACTTGTGAAGTGTGAACTGAACAAGCTGGTTTCTCTTTACTGGCTAATTCCAGCTGCTTCCCAGTATACTTTTCTATAGCTACTGGATAGACCTCCCAGCTCTGGATTTTGTAACTTTATGGCCAGTGCTGTCTGTGACTGCATGCTAGAAATATTTTAATTACGTAATATTTTAATTATGCTTTGGGATGGGAGAGACAAGCAGAAGAATCCTCAAGATACAGTTGAATTTTTTTAGATGTACAGGGAAGCTGAAATGTCCAACTATTCGTATAAATATGTCTGTAGGGTGTTCAGTTTATTTTCTGCAGCTGTTAACACATGGGCCAGCCAAAGGGACAGGCAGCAGGTTACCCTGCTAACACGAGTAACTGCAGCCAGAACATGCCACTCCACAAACTACTAGTGCTATTAAGGAAGTGGAGAAGGTAGACATACTTACAGTTTGAGTCCTTGTCCTTCTAGCTGTTGCAGTGTGTCCTGTGGAGGCTGCACATCCTCATTAGATGCTGCATGTCAGTGTTTATTTGAGTTTGGGCAAGCTCCTCCCATGCCTCAACCCTACTGGAGGGGGCTACTGTTATGAAAACCAGAAGGCTGGAGCCTTGTCCTGCTCTGGGTCTCATTGGAGAGCCCCCACGCAAATGCCAAAGGCCCCACCTACTATCCACAAGGCAACACTGGCACTAGTGTGTGATCTGGCTCCATAAACAGTTTTGCACCCTTGTGTAACTTCCCGTTTGCCATGGCTGCGTGCCCACTTATGACAGGGTCAGTGGCAGGTTTTGTGCTTTGGGAGAAAGGATTTCACATAAATAATGTGTCTCTCCCCCCCACCTGACTTGGATTATGGGAGAGTGGTGTTATACAGAATGCCAGCTTTCCCTTTTTACCACAGGGGTGAAGAGTAGGTAGAAATCTGGCTGCACACTCTGCTGAGACCATCCTCACGAGATTTTTGCTGGCATGTTATGAAAGACAGATAGTGTTCTCTGATGGCTGGCTGTTCTGAGTGGTATTTGAGGTTAATCAGCCCTCTTAGCCCTTGGATATCTGCACAAAGGGGTTATACAAAGCTATTGTGAAATCCTGTCCTGCTTATAATACACACAGTGAAGCTGGGCTCTTCATTTAGCCAGCTGCAGCTCCAGACATAGTTTGGTACCAGCACAATAGGGCAGATTAAACTGCACAGTTTGTGTTCTGAGAACACCTCTCAGTTTGTCATGGTTTGTGCAAATTCCTTGCAGCCAAATTCAGCTGAGCTCTCAGGGACATTTTACATCAATAGCTGGGAATGACTTTTAATAGGAAACCCACTTTTCTTGCTGAGAACTTCATCAGGATGCTGTGTGGTACACTCCTGTTCTGAAAAGGGAAGTAAAACCATGCCAAAAAGCAATTGTGAATTTATCTCTAAAGCCACAAGTCTCTCCAGAGCCACAGAAGAGGGTGGTGTACAGTCATTTGCTACTAGAGTTTATTCAAACAGGTTGAGGCCTGAAATGTGTAACCACTTCTCTGCATGCTTTGTGCTTCTTATTTTATGGAGTAAAATATTTCTCCATTTTACCTGTGCTCTGCTCGGGTCAAACAGGAACAGCAGGAGGGTGTTTGGAGGAGCAGAAGCTGCTTGGTCTTTACTCAGGAGCCATAGGCATGGGCTGGTTGTAAGTGAGCTGTCGCCTTACCCTGTCACCCCAGGGATGGAAGTGGTTTTGAACGCCTCCAGATATGAAAAACAATACCCAGCAATAATAGTTTGGCAAATCTCCACAAATTTACCCCAATGGTGAGCACTGAGAAGTATTACCTTGGCAGGGGGGCAATAACTGTAGATAAAGACAAGCCCAGAGTGGATTTTCATTTGGTTTCTGAAGCAGAGAGGCCCAGAACAAACCCACAGTGAGTTTGTGTGTCCAGCTGATGTCCCTGACAAAGAGTTGACTGTTCCTGGTGGAGCACCCCCAGGCTGGAGAACAATCCTCAGTGTTTTCCCCAAGAGGTTGTTTTCCAGCACTCTTGTTTTTACACATAAACATTGAGAGAACATGTCAACAGCTGCATGAGACAGTAGGGCAGGCATGGGGACATGCATTCTGTTTATATACATTCCAAAACTTAGAGAATGGGGATGGGATTCTGGTGCAACCTGACACACATTCTCACTAGCTCCTCCAAACAGAGGAAAATCCAAGTACACAGCAGCCATTAAGTCTCCAAGGCTCTGTGACTTTTGACCTTTGTGTAATGTCATAGGTATGTGTCTGGGACTTGGCTGGCATTTTCTAGAACCGTTAACAAAGCAATGTTTTTCTGTTCCCTTGCCTTAAGGAGCAGAGATGTGGGCACAAGCAGAAAAAAGTGTGGGGTTTGTACCTTAATTTTACTTCATCTGGGCAGGAACATTGTAATGAACTGGTATTTAAATAATAACATTGATTGGATAAGGACGAGCCTGTGATGTGATCACTTGTGAATTCCACTTTGCTTCTCTGTAGCAAGACCTTAAGCAACATTCTCCCCAGCAAAACTGCTTCCATCTGCTGTGTGGCAGCATTACAACTGCTGCTGTCATATCGATGCAGTTGTGTTCTAAGTTACCTTTATCCCTAGAGGCAAGCACCGACTGTGTGCACAGGCAGGAATCCTTTCCACTGACCTAATTGTGTCAGGACTGGAGGAAGCCAGGAGAAAAGTGTGGTTGATGATAACTCTGAGTCGTGTTCTTGTAGCAGACAGGTCTGTAGTGTGATATGACGAATGGGGGTGTGAGGGGCAGACAGGGATGTGTGGCCACTCACATATTTTATCAAGTGGTCTCAACACAAAGCTCCAGGCAGTTTTGCATTGCTGCCTAAGCCTGTCAGAGAATCTTTGACAATTAATTTAAAAGAACTGAGTCTCTCCACACATAAATGGCCTGTACTTTTGTAAACATATGCTCTTCTGATGGTGCAGAAACCTCACTTCACAGCAAAGGAGTTGAGCATGTGATGTTACTGTGGTTACTGTCCAGGGCAGAAGAAGTGTCCTTATATGTTGTTAGATGAACTGTGGTTTACTGCAAATTCATCTCCTAAAAGAAGCCTCTTAGCTCCTTGCTCTAAAGAAAGCCTCCATTTTATATCATATTCTCACTCCCAGCATGGAAAATGAACAAGCAGAAATACACCATCTTCTCAAGAAGCAGTTGAATGTTCTGTCATACTGTTCCAAGGAGGTTCCTTATTATCCTTAGAAATTGTGGAAAGGAAATCTATGCCGTAACTTCAGTGAGGTGGTACTTAGACCTTATGCTCTGACCTACACATTTTATATCAGCAGGGGAATTTGTTACCATTGAATTTGCCTTCAGCCAAAAATCATCTGCTTTCTGGAAATGTGTGTGTGGATTTTATCCATATTTTTGCCCGATTCCAGCTGGTTTGTTACAAGTGATGTGAAACTACTGCATCTTCCTGCTTACTCAGTGACGGTGTTACCTAAATCTTGCTGAATGAGTGATTCTGTGCTCACTTCATCAGAGAACACATGGAACTGGCTGCTCTTGGCCAAATAAAAAGCTTCCTACACCAAACACCGCTCCAGAGCACTCCTGACTTGGCATTTTCCAAGATTTCTCTGCTGAAGCTCACATTTTGAAACCATTCCAGGTTTGGGGAATTAATCTTAAATGAATCCTTGCTTCCAGCAGCCTTGAAAAACATTCCTAAACCTTCCTGTCTTCTGTGCATGGAGCCAAGAGAGAAGCTATTTCAGCTTTATATACTGCTTTATTCACTGGTTTATTTCTACATATAAGGCTTATTTTTAATATGGATCTGTTCTGGGATCTAGCTAGAAACTGAACTCCACAGGCGATTGTCTCAGTGAACTTCAGCCAGTGAAAAAAGTTGCCTAGATCCACAGAAACTTCCAGTCCTCTCTGATTGCTGAGAGGAAATTAATTCATCTTCCCCTACAAATTCATCCACATTCTGTTGTTGACAGATTCTTCTCAGAAACAAGAACATGCAAAAAGGTACGTTTTTATCTTCAAGATAGGACTGTCTCATAAAGGGACAGAGGTAACAGTGACACAAATTGACACAAATTTATTGCCCTGCTGGTTTTGCTTTTTTAAATGGTTTAGAAGGGACTTAAGCCTAAACTGTGACAGAATACACCTTATTTGCAAACACACTTCTGAAGAGGCAACAGCTGCCTGGGCAGAAACACAGTGGGCTCTGCATTTTCTTTCTTCGATCCCCCTTCCCAGAGTTTTAAAGTGATCTTTTTCTTTACCTGCTTTGGCCCCCTCCTTCCCTTCCTCTCCCCCTCTCTCTCTCATTCTCAGCCTACCCCAGTCTATATGCTGCATGGACTGAGACCACCTGGCAGCTCCTCTGCCAAGGACCTGGGTTAAGCTTCTGACTCTGCTAAAGGGGTTCTGAAATTGTGGGGACAGCCCCACATGTTTGAAAAAGACCCTAATACGCAGAAATTGCCCTTGAGAGCTCAGGATTTCAGTAGTCCCAGGAACCTGAGAACATCCAGACATGATGCAAACAGGCCCAGAGAGTAGGGATGAATATGTTAAAGGAAATACTTTCCTTAAAATGATTTCCACTTCCAAAAAGGCATGAAGAGGTAACTGGAACTGAGGGTTTATCTCATAAGCTTCTTCCTCATCTCACTGGCATGAGTGTGGTTCATATCAGAACTTTCCCATCATCTAACAGTGGGGATATTGGTAGTGGGTGTGGAGTTTTGGTAGGCACTTCTGTTCTTTAGATGATGTGAGTAAGGCCTTCAGAGATGGATTCTTCCTTCAAGAACCTGCTGCTCTGCTGTCTGTTCCCAGAATGAGCCCATGCTGCACTCTGCAGCAGGTGGCACTGTTGGCTGTGTTCAGAGGTGAGCTTTCCTTCAAGAGGAACATCCCTGGTCCTCTCTTGGTTGCCAGTGGTCACTTCAGCTCCAGTGCACCCTCATAGTTCTTTCCATTTCCAGAGACATAAATTGGATTATGCTCTTGTTGGCTGCTAATGGGAAAGCATCTTAACATCTAAAAATTAATAACTTGGCATGTTAAAACATCTTTTATGTGACAGTCACAGCAACCTGAATCAGAGAATCACAGAAACATTTGTGTTGGAAGGGACTTAAAAGAGCTTATAATTCTGACTCCCTGCCAGGGAATGTCTGTGTAAGACAGTTAAGAAAATGCTAAGTTAGGAAAATCCTCCAGGTTATGCTTAACTCTAGAACAGCTAAACTGGCAAGTTTTCAGGTGGAATCAAAAGCAAATTTAATAATTTAAAATTAAAATTTAATATCCAGAAGGTCAGTATTTATTTTGATTTTTGCACGTTTAGATTGAGAGCAGAATAAATGTGGGTAGCTAGGTAGATAGATCCATAGATACATACATACATAATGACATCACATCAACTGCTCTAGAATCACAAAAATAACTGCTCTACAACTCTTTTCTGCAGTTCTGGAATTCCTGCTTAGAGACAATGCTAAAACTCTTCCGAAGCCCTCTAAAACCACTCTGAACTGCTCTAAGGTAATCTAAGCATTCTATAGACTGTTCTAAGCAGCCTAAAGTCCTATGAAACGTGTCAGAACTCTTGTAAAGCAGTAAACTCCTTTAGCTCTTCTAAACCCCTTCTCAGCACCTCAGAGCTCCCCTAAACTGATCTAAAGCTGCTCTATGTTGCTGTAAGCAGCACTAATATGTCTTTAAATGCATCCAAAATGCCTCTAAATCTCTACTGTACAAAAATCTCAACTCCTGCAGGCTGCTTTAAAATTCCTCTGAGGAGCTCCAAAGAGCTTTAAAACCCTTTTATGCCAATCTGTGACTCCTGCAGGGTTCTAAGTAGCTCTAAACCTCTCCAGGCTACTGTATAAAGCTTCTCTCCTGTGCTGTCAACACCATGAAGTAGCACTAAAACGGCATTAAAATACTCAGGAAATCTTGAGGACTTCATCTAAATGGCTCTGTAGAGCACTGGATTGTCTGTGAACTTCCAGAAATACACTGGTGCTTAGGGGAGGTGGCAAAGGTTGCAAGGGCTGGAATTATTGAGCCTGGAGAAAGAGAAATTACCCGTGGGAATGGAAGAGTGTAGAGAAAGGGGATTTCTGGAAGATCAAGATGACCCTCTAAGAGAGATGACCCTCTTAGAAAAGGGGAATATATGTGCTTTGTAAGGAGCTGTTAATAAGGCAAAAACCCAGAGAGTGATCTCTGCATGCAAACAGCCCACAGTGAACATATTTTGGGGTGGAGGAGGAATACCACAGCCCCAAACTTCTGAGGTTATTATGTGAATCCATGAACATGTGCTCCTGAATCACACAACAGGGGATTGTTCTCTCTGCAGGCACTGGCTGCTCTCAAATCACGTTTTAAAGGAAGATCTCAAAGTGCACACTGAAGACAATCTATTATAATATTTTTTTGACATTTATTGCTATGAATTTGTTTAGGGCAGTACCTTGTCTTAGGGGATGCTCGTAGTCTGCTGGTCAGATCTGCTGAGAGCAGATTTGAATCCTGGCCCAGCTGCAGTTCTGGTGGGATGGGGAGGATTGTGCTGTGCATGGCTGCCATGGAGCCCACACTCCACGATGGACACATCTGGCAAAACCACTTGTTGGGCTGCGTGCAAGGAGCAGGAAGCCTGAGCTCCGTTTGCCTTTCTCACACAGGGACATGGATCCATCTGTGTGTCCCAGAGCAGGGACACTGCACTGCTATTGGGAGTGCTTCCAGCACCTCAGCAGAGCTGTGAGGACATTGGGTGAGATATTTGGAGGAGCTTTCTCCGTGTGAGGGTTGGGAGGCCCTGGCACAGGTTGACCAGAGAAGCTGTGGCTGCCCCATCCCTGGAAGTGTCCAAGGCCAGGTTGGACAGGGCTTGGAGCAAGGTGGGATAGTGGAAAGTGTCCCTGCCCATGGCTGCCGGTGGCACTGGGTGATCTTTTAATGTCCCTTCCATCTCAAATCATTCCAAGATTTTGTTTGTCTCCACCCTTTTATTTATTAATACTTAAAGGTTCATTCCTTTATTTTGATCTTGAAGTTTGCGGATAATTACGGATAAAACAAACCAGCCTTATCTCTTGCACACAGCACGGGCAGCAGGAGCCCCCGCGGGCTCTGCTGAGGGGCCGGGGGGCTGCGGGGCAGGCAGAGGATGGGCTGGGCAAGGGCGGGCGGGTGGAGGTGGGCTGGACGGATGAGGAGGGCGTAGCTGGGCTGGTGGAGGTGGGCTGGACTGATGAGGAGGGCGTAGCTGGGCCGGGCGAGGGCGGGCTGCGCTGAGCGGGGCTGGCCGTGCGGCCGTCAGCTGCCGCCGCTGTCCCCGCCGCTGTCCCCGCCGCTGTGCCCGCCTCCTGGCCGCCTCCTGGCCGCCCGGCCGCGGCTGTGGCGGCTGGCCGAGGTGAGGGGGAGCCGGGGCAGAGCCCCCGCCGCCCGATGCTGGGGAAGGGCTCGGGCCGGTCCCCGCAGAGCCGCCCTCCTGCCCGGCGGGCTCGGCTGCGCTGCCCGCAGGGGTTTCACCCTTTCACAGCAGCGCTCGAACAGAGATGGTAATCCCGTTTATACCTTTTTTTTTTTCCCAAACAGCTCAATGGCACCCCGAAAGAAGCTAAAGGGACTTGTAGCTGCTACCATCACTCCAATGACTCCGGATGGGTGAGCTGTCAAAGTTGCACTGATTATTGTTTCCTTCCACCCCTATTTTCCTTCTTTCTTATTTGGAACTGATCTGCTTGCTTTCTTGCTTTCTTGCCTGTTGTTTTTTGGGTTTTTTTTTTTTTTTTAAATTTAAAAATCAATTTCTGATGGGATTGGGGAAACTTAAATTTGTCCCAGAGTGAGATTCCCCTGTCTCTGCTTCCTTCTGTTGCCAGCAAGTACTATGGCTCTGGGTTTGGAGAGTTTGGATCAGTCTCATATCTCCTTTTCTGTTGTTTTGTAGGTGCAAATGAAATCATAGTACAGTTACATGTGTAGAGCATTGCAGTGTTTTCACATTTGTTAAGGAAAATTACAGTCCTAGTTACAAAGAGCTCTCGAGAGCTAGAAAATAATTGTCAGAATCCAAAGGCCTTTTAGACTTCTCTCTATCTTAGCTAAGTCATGCATGCAGTCATGTGTGTATGAGTCCATGAAATTAGTCTAAACTTGAAGAAAATACTGCAAGGACAGCACCGTTTTGAAAATAACCTCAAACTGAAACTTGAAATTCAGCTTTCTTCAGAGCAGGCATGGCAAACAGAAGCCTCTTCACTGCAATTTGATGTTGCAAGACTGAGTTGCTTGGAGTCAGCAGAGAACCCTGAGCTCTCGTGGGGGATGTGTCAGAATCTGTACATGCTTTTGAGAGAGACAGTGGAGATTTGCTAGTACAGATCTCCAAAAGTGAACTTTACTTCAAGTGCTGAAAAACAAGGCTCCATCCCAGTCACGGAATTCATTGCATTGCAGTCACTGCTTTGATTCTTGCTTTAAAGGAAACCTATTTCTGATTCCTTTTTTTTTCTTTTTTTTTTAATTATGACTCAAATTTATTGCAACATGGTATTTAGAGAGTGACCTGAGCCCTCTGCCTGGACTGCATGGTCCTTGTCAGATATGTTTTGGGAAGGCATCTATGGAATTTTGAATGTTGTGTAAAATCTGTCGAGGCATCGGACTTGACTTCCTGACCATAGGTTTGGTCTGTATTTTTGACAAATGAAAACAACAGTGAAATATTATACACTGGTAAACAAAATAAGTTTGTCTTGCGTAGAAGATAACCCAAGAATTCTCTTTCCCCTCTTGCCGGGGAATTCTGTTGCTCTCCTCATCCTTTAATGAGAGAGAGGTCAAAGTCACATCCAGCGGATGCCGTTTCCCTCTCTGTATCCAGCAGTTGTAGCCATCCAGCAGTTTAACCATTTGCCAGCCCTTGCACAAATAACTTTGTGCTCTCAAGAGGACTCCTGTTTCCCTCAAAAGAGGAAGAGGTTTTAGTGTCTCCTGTTCTCTCACATCTCCCAAAAAAAGTTCTTTGCTGTGACAAGCCTGCAGCAATTCCCAATAAAAGTTTGGAACGGCGAACTACTTGTCACAAGGAAGAGAAACTGCAAGAGAGAATTCAAGGCTGAGCTGCTCCCTCAGATGTTAAACAGATGTCAAGGGTTTCTTACCTCTGGGTAATCTGTGTGTGTGCAAAATCAGGGCTTCAAAATACAAGGGGATTGTTTTGTTTCTTAATCACTAAGTTTAAAATAACTGTGGGTGGGGGCTTAATGGTTGCTGTGGTTCCTTTTATTGCAGAAAAATTAACCTCCCGGTGATTCGTCAGTACGTGGATTATCTGGTAAATGAGCAGAACGTGAAGAACGTTTTTGGTAAGTGACAGAAACTGTGTTACAGCCCTTTTACCTGGATGGGAATCCTGTGATAGCTTACCTAATAGGAGCTGTAGTGGGAGGGAATGTGGATGTGGCATCATCCTGGCCATTTATACTCACCATTGGAGAGACTGCAGGCATCTGGTCTTGCCCACACTCCATTTCTGTGGGGGATGAAATAAGGTGCCTTCATAAGGTGATGTTCCCAGAGATGAATAATGTTGTGTTGACAGAGGAGACTGATCTGAATGATTCTTCCCAACTCAAAAATGTTAGTTCTTGTCTTCAGTGAAACCGATGCGTGTAGGTGAGGCCTCAGCCAGTGTGTTGTGTTTTGTTTTGTTGAAACAGTGAATGGCACAACAGGAGAAGGCCTATCCCTTAGCATCCAGGAGAGGAAGCAGTTGGCAGAAGAATGGATGTGCCAGGGAAAAGACAAGTAAGTAACTAAGAGGAAAGGGGGATTCCAGATCTTATGTTATAATAATGCCTGATTGCAAAACAAAGTGTGCTGATACCTTTTTTTTTATTATTTTAATATTGTGTTTCTGGGCTTTGTTCCCCAGCTCCTTTATCACAGAAATGTGTTTTTGCCACTGCCAGTTAGCTGGTGTGTGTTCCTGCTGCTTAGAGAGCTTGTGAGAGTCCTTCTCTTGGGTACACTGAGAGGTGGGGGGATGAGAGAGGGCTTGGAAAAGAAGGGCTGTCCCCTTTGCCTCATCTTGAGAAGAAATGCAAATAAAGAGCATTTCTGAACCTTTTAAAGTATTACATTATTTGGTATGACTGAAGCTGAGGTGTGAAGTGCTTAACTGCTTCCCTAAAGGTACAAAATTAGTAACAGAAGAAAGAATTCAATCTGGATCTGCAGCTGTGTATCCAATTGCAGCTTCATTCTCCCTTTCTTGTACCAGTCACAGCCTTGTACCCCTCACTGCTGCCTTTCTCTTGGATGCTGGGTCAGAGGATGTGCAGAGGAGGAGGTGTTTTGGGGGAGAAGGATAATGAGGAGAATTAAACTAGGGTGAAGGATCATGGCCTTCAGATCCATAGCCCTTCTATCCATGTCTCCTATGGATATAAAGGAGAAAAACAGCAGTGGGGTTGATGGACTGCAGCATGGAGGATTCCCTCTGCAGGAGCAGACAAGCTGTCAAAGGTGCTGCTGCTGTGAGGTTGAACTCTTCTGGTAGGTTTGCAGAGAATTAGGTTTAGAAAGATAGTACTTTGATTTCCTTTACGCTTCCCAGCCTCCCCTTAAATCCTTGATGTCTTAATTTCAATTTCCTAATAAAATGAAAAGATTCATCCCTCCTGACAGCCTTGCAAGCACTACAGCAAGAAGTCCCATGTGATTCATGTTTACAAATGTGTTTTCTTTCTTCCACCAGCACTTGTCACTGTCAGCATTAATCCATGTTTCTGGTCATCAGGTCAATCCAGGCTCAAGGCTTTTTTTAGGTTCTTCTTCTGTGGCTGCCTGGGCTGAAGAAAGTAATTTTGGCAGCCTGGTAGTTCACCATCACTGAAACCTCCCCAAAATCTTCTGAATTAGTTTTTTTTTTGTTTTGTGCAGATTGGACCACGTGATCATTCATGTGGGAGCACTGAATCTGCCAGAGTGCCAAGAGCTGGTGTGTATATATTTTTCACTCTGTGTGTGATAAATAGAAGCAGATGTACCCTCAGATACTTTCCACTCTGTCTTTTATAGGCAAGACATGCAGCAGCCATAGGTGCTGATGGCATTGCTGTCATAGCCCCCTTCTTCTTCAAACCCACGAACAAAGGTGAGTAGATGTGACTGCTGAGGCCTTTTTATTGCCCTCTCAACATTAGTCATAGATAAAGGATGAATGTCATGTACTTTCTTTGGAAAATATTCTGATAATAATGTTTGCACAACTGTAATGGAAGAGCAAAACCTGCAAGAAGCATTTTTTAAAGAGGAGAGATAGCAGAATTGTCCAAGTAAGAAGGATGTCTTTTGGGATGTATTTTATTAGCCTTTTGTAAGAAGAAGAATTGCTTTTGGAAAGAATGGTCTAGTTAACTAGTCTGTGTTCTGAATGGATAGTCTGGTGTTCATGCTTGATCTGGGCCACACTAGGAAGCAGCTGGTTCCATGGTGACCCTTGCTAGGCACTGACCAAGTTGAGCAACTGCTGATACACAGGTGTGGCTCTTGTTACTGAGGTGATCAGGTTTGGCTCTGTCTGTCTAAGGTTACCTCAAAACTTGCAAACTTAGTATTTTGTCCTTAAAATCCTGACAATAACATAAAAGAACCACATGAAGTAGAGGGTTG
This sequence comes from Motacilla alba alba, assembly GCF_015832195.1. Lineage (NCBI taxonomy): Eukaryota > Metazoa > Chordata > Aves > Passeriformes > Motacillidae > Motacilla > Motacilla alba. Next base: position 23,367,934 of record NC_052023.1, read on the forward strand.
TAAAAGAAATATTAAAAGTTGTCTGAATGAATTCTGAATGGAAACGTTCATATGAAAGCACCATACCCCAGGGAGGTGAACGTGAACTTGATCCCTCATCCGTTGTTGCACACAAGTGATCCTGCTGAGGCCACTTGGCACACGGGTCTGGCACATGTGAGAGCATGCCTGAGTTACACCTGTAACAGAATGAGCAGGAGCTGCTGAAACTGGTTTGGTTTAAAAGAAGTACTGTCTTTGCCTTTTTAAGGTCCTCGTCTGATTTATGTCACATTTAATGTTTTATGACATGTGAAGGGTTTTGTATGACTTGCTGTGTGTGTGCACAAGCTGAGGCCCCTCCACAGCCCCTGTGCTGTGAATCTGAACTGTGCCTCCCTATGGATGGTCTCCTGCTCTTACGGGATGCCTGCTGGTTTCCTTCTAGATGAGCTGGTTGCTTTCTTGCAGAAGGTTGCATCTGAAGCCCCTGAGGTGCCATTTTATTACTATCACATTCCTCCTCTGACGGGTGTGAAGAGTAAGTACAGAGTACAGATCTTTGTTGATTTGCCCTGGAAAGCAGGTTATATGGTGTTTCTGAAAGCATGGATATATATTTAATCTTAAATGTGTTGTTGCTGGTTCATTCCTAAACTTTTTTGGATCTGGTAAAAGATTCTTACTCTTTGTTGTCTTACTCGTTGTTTTAGAGCTGTACAGTTTACTGGGCTTAGGCTGAAAGTGAACAACTTGTAAAATATGAAGTCTTTCTCTTGGGGACAAGGCAGGGAACTGTCTCAGAACAGGCCTGTGTTCCCTCATATGAGATTCCTGTTCTGCACAGTTCGTGTGGAAGAGTTGCTGGATGGGATAAAAGCACAGATCCCCACCTTCCAGGGTGTGAAGTTCAGTGACACGGACCTCTTGGACCTGGCACAGTGCATACACAAGAATGAAGCAGGGGAGTTTGAATTTCTTTATGGGGTGGATGAGGTAAGAAGCTTCTCTCAAAAGTAATTTCTTCTAGGGTACTCTCTTGCTTCAGCCTTGGGGAAGAAGTAACCCTGGACACTCAGTGCAAGGCAGTTTTGCTGCTCCCTCCCACCACCCCCTTTTTCCTTTATTTTATTAAATGAAGTAATTTTTTTTTTACTTTTTTTTTCTCCCTCCACCCCAAACTAGCAACTGTTGGGTGCACTGACACTAGGGGCAAATGGAGCAGTTGGAAGGTCAGTATGTCTTGGACTCCTTCCCCTCACACATGCACTGTGCTGTTTTACCTCCCACTATCTGCATAGTATTTCCCTGACTGTCTTCAGCCACAGCAATGGAGGATTTTGCAGGGTATGGATGTACAGAGGCAAACAGACTCACAATCTAACCTCAGTCCGAGTGATGGGACAGTCAAATAACCCAGGATCTCAGATTATGTTCCTTTGGGTGATCATTGCTGTGGTTTCTAAGCTGACCCAAAGGTTTCAATGTACTCTTTATCCTCATGGCAACTTTTGAAGTAGGTAATACTTCTATCTGCATTGGGTAAGGGACCAAATCCCAAAGAGGTTAAAACTGTTAGTTCACATGAGCAGTCTGTGAGGAAAAGGGCTGTGCTGAGTTTGATTTCTAATTTATCCTCTGCCCCTCATATCAGGCTGAGATGATTACTGTGTGATACCTGTGTTCCCATCTAGGAAATCCATTAAATAAACAAGCAACTGGAAAATTAAGTGATTGACTTTCCTTATTGCCCGATGATTTATTTTAGTTTTGGAAAGCAGTTCCATTTGTAAAGAACTGGGAAGAAAAAATCGGCTCTCTTAATTCTTCCATGGAGCTTGGCATACTTCAGATGCTTGACATTAGACTGCACCCCACATAAATTCCACTAATTTCTCTCATAATAATGACAATGTCAACAGCAAAAGCCTGTGGTTACTTCTTTTGTTAAGTTCCTTCTTTGCATTTACCAATTCTATTTTTGGTTTGGTTTTTTGACAGTACATACAACTATTTGGGCCGACAAACCAATCTGATGTTGCAAGCCTTTGCAAAGCCAGACTTTGCCTTGGCACAGCAGTATCAGGTACAGCATCTTCCCAGGCCTCCCTGGGAGCAACCTTCTTTCTCTTTGAGCTTTGCTGTGGCTGCTCTCCATGTGGTTCTCTCATCCACACTGAGGCAGCTTTAGCAAAGAAAAATTCTTTCATCTCTGACCCCTCTTTTTGTTATTCATCCCTCCTCACTTTTTCGACCATTCCTCACTACCTTTTAACCAAGACCTTTTAACCAGTTACCCTTCAACTCTAATCTCATCCGTGCAAGTGAGCAATGACATAAGATATAAATGTAGTAGCTTTAGATGCTTTTACACCTTCAAATTTGAGGGTGTTAATAAATTACTGTTGGTCTTTTCTAGTTTCTCACTGGGGAATTTCTCAACTTTGTCATCAAACTGGGTAAGTAAACTGGGAAAACACTGCCTGTTTCCCTCACTATGTCTAAAAGTGCAAACTTTCTGCTTCTCAAACTCTCATGTTGCTGTACTCTTAGAACTTCCTTCCTGAAAGATTTTGCAGTGAAAAACTGTTGCATCTGCTGTTTCCCAACTTAGTAGCAGTAGGGACCGCAACAAAGGGAGCTGACCAAGCATCCCTGACAGATTCCACTCTCCCTTCCTTCCTCCTGCTGTGAAATCTCAGAGGTTTAAAGCTGTGACTCTGTGGTTTACCCTTCTTCTTATCCTGACTCTTTCTGTGGGTTGATTTTTTTGTTAGGTTTTTTTTCCTTCCGTCTCCAAAAGCTCATGTCCAGCTTTATTTCTACAGTAATTTTTCTGAAATGCTGGTGCCCAAGTAGAAGGATAGCTCTCATATACTTATCTCTCCTGCCTTGCTGTAATTAAACAGGAATTTTGTTGAAGGCTGCACAAGGCCAAAACATTTAAACATTGAATGATTTCTAGAAACAATATCAAGTTAAAATATAAAAAGCAATTAAAACCAACAGAGTGGTCTAGGGAGACTGAAACAGACAGGAAATGTTTACATTAAATTATATCAGACATTTAATGAAGAGACCTGTTTACTGTGGGTTTCCTGTACATATGCAAGCCCTGATGATCTCACCAAGCTTTAGAGCGTGATTGTACTTCTTGGGTTCAAAGCCAGAGGAATTGCATTATTTTTTAGCCTTATAGATGAAGAGGCAAACACTAAATATCCAAAGGTACATAAAAAGTCGTGAGCTATGGACAGAGAGCAGGATGTTGCTACTCCCAAGGCTTGGCTCTGTGTGAGTCTGCGCTGGGGGATGCTTACATATGAATAAATGTACTAAGTGGGTGTAATTTTTACTGCAGTGTCGTTCCTGTCTGCAAGCACAGTCACCTCTTTTCAATTACCCTGTTCTCACTTCCAAGAAGTGCTCGAAGCCTGGTTGGTACTGGATTACACAGAAAATCCGTACTGCTGCTTTTTTGGACACCTGTATTGAGGCTGCTTTAAGGAACATGGTCTGCAAATGCCCTGATTTTGCTTTTGTCTGCCCAGGTTTTGGTGTTGCACAGACTAAAGCTGTAATGACTTCTGTTTCTGGCATTCCCATGGGACCTCCACGGCTTCCGCTTGTTGCTGCCTCCAGTGAGTTCATCGTCAAGGCCAAAGCCAAGCTGGACAGCATTGTGTGGCCTAATGGTGACTGATCATGGAGGCATGGAATCATTACATTGAGAAAGACCTCTTGGATCATCAGGTCCAACCATTAACCTGACACTCCTGAGTCCACCACTAAGCCACATCTTCAAGTGCCACGTGTATGATGTTGTTCACTTCCATGTCGATCGGGAGGTTCTTTCCTGGGATTCTCTGCCATGTGACACATCCCCCACGTGATGGGCAGGATTTCTTTCAGGGAACTGGCAATGTGCCCAAGCCCCTTCCTGTTAGGGCTGGCTTTGCTGGGGCACATGTGGCCTGACATTTTACACTGCTCCCCTGGAGCTCTGCACATTCCAGGACTGACTGGGATTGTTTAATAAAAAAATAGCAAAATTTTCCCAGTTGAAGAAGAGGGCTGATGACTTTTGCCTAGAAAGGAGGAAGATCTGTCTCTGCCCCCTCTCAGCTGGATGGTGTTTTGTCCTCTCCATGAGGACACCACACTGTGTGTTTAAACAACAGTATGACACCATCAGGTTGCTCAGGCTGCTATCTGTTCATCAGTCACTGGGACATTGTCTGTGCATGTAAAATCTTGCTTCTGTCTGATCCCTGTGTTTATACACCTTAATGCAAAATTAAAAAAAGAAGTCCCTTTTGTGACAACAAGTTTTGGATCACTATTAAGCAGGTATTTCTCCCATTTTTTTTCTTCCTTAGGACAGAAATAAAGCCACAAATGAGCTGTGCACCTCCATGTGGCAGTGCAGAATGCTGTCATGCAGGTTAGGAAGGCATAGAATTATAGAAACCTAGAATGGTTTGGGATAGAAGGGACCTTAAAATCATCCCATTCCATCTCTTGCCATGGGCAGGGACACCTTGACTATCCCAGGTTGCTCCAAGCCCTGTCCAACCTGTTCTTGGACACTTCAGGGATGGGACAGCCAGAACTTCTCTGGGAAACCTGTGCCAGGGCCTTCCCACACTCACAGGGAAGAACTCCTTCCTAATATTCCATCTGACTCTGCCCCCTGGCAGTGGGAAGCTGTTCCCCCTTGTCCTGGCATGTCAGACCTTGTCCCAATTCCCTCTCCAGCTCTCTCGGAGCCCCTTTAGGCACTGGAAGGGGGTCTGAGGTCTCACCTGAGCTTCCTTTTCTCCAAGCTGAGCACCCCCAGCTCTTCCAGCCTTGTCTCCAGAATAGAGGGGCCCCAGCCCTTGGAGCATCCTCAAGGCCTTCTCTGGACTCGCTGCTGAAAGGGTTAAAAGCACTGTGTCTAGGCATACTGGGGCAAGAATAAGATACATCGCAATCAGTATAGAAGCTAGCAAATATTAAACCACAAGCTAAAGACACAGGATGAAAATTGGCAAGAAATAGGGACCAAAACTTACTAAAACCAGTGAGGAATCGCTGAAACAGCTAAGAAGAGACTGCCCAGGCCTGGAGGAGAAAGGTGAAAGGACACGGCGAGGAAGACCTCCAGCCTTCATCAGAGGAGCACCGAGGGGGACGCAGAGCCTTCCTCAGCGCGGCCACCAGGGTGCACTGGGCCTGCGCCTATGCGAGTGCTTGTGAGGCTAAGAAATAGTTTGCATAACCACACCTTTCCTAAGGAAAACAGTGAATATGCATGGCTTATAACCGTATATTTTAATTTGCTATGCGCCTGGGTATGCGGCACGCTGAGTAAAGCAAATACCCACGGTTTGGACTTGGGCTCGGAAGTGTCTCTTGGCCCGGTTTGGGGCGATTCGGAAGCTCCTGATGTTGGAGGCCACAGAGCTGGAGGCTGCTCTGCAGGTGGGGTCTCACCAGCGCAAATCACCTGATGTCACCTGAAAGGTGCATTTTGTTGTGTCCTGGGCTGAACCTCTTGCTGGCTGGTGATGCCTGTGGCTGAAATACAAGGGGTCCCATGCCCTGCTCCTCATGAAAACAATGATTGCAGGGTGGCTGGAAGGAGGGAAGAGAGATCCAGGATGTACTGGGGCACTTGAGTGGTTTTGCCACAACCAGTGGCACCACGGATGACAACAACAGAATTGTGATGGATTGCGTCCAGAATTTCACTTTCAAAATTCTTCACAGGTAAAGCCTCCCTCTCTTCTTGGATCTGGAAAAAAAGTGTCCAGGACACTTCCAAAATCTCCAAAACTCAGCCTCTTCTGCTCCACATCTATATTTTGCCTCACTCTTCCACACTTTTCCCTTACCCAAAGGAAAAACTGCCAAAGAACAGGCCATAGTTTGTACTTTTTCCTGGCACAGCACACCTCACCCCCACATTCACCGCGGTGGAACATCCAGCACTCCTGAAAACGTGCTGTGTATTTGTGCTGAAGCCCAGCCTTTTACACTTGGTGTTACGTTCAAGCCCTGCTGGAAAATGCAGAGCCCGGCGCGAGGATGACAGGGGACAGGAGGCACACTTACCCTCTGTAATTCCTGATCCTGCTCCAGACGGTACATGAAATCACTTCTCAGATCCGCGCTGATTTGCTCCGGAGTCAGCTGCAAGTGCAAGACATCGTTTGGAGGCTTTTTGACCCCTCTTCTTACCTGCATCCTAACTTCAGGAACAGATCAGTCACACCAACCTTGTGATCCCAAATATCCCTAAAGCATTGTCTCCTGCATAACTCCCTGAAACCACTTATGCCTCTGAGCTGTTTTATTTCACTATTCCAGTGTATCAAACATTCATCTCCTGAGAAGTCTCTCAGAAAGACCGAGAGCACTGAAAAAGAACAATTGTTTAAACCGAAACACTTGGACCACTTGAGAAACACACTCCGTTCAGCGGCAAGCCGAGCAGGAGGCGGTGCAGCCAGGAGCCCGGTGGAGGGGCGCTGGCGGGCGGGCTCGGGGGCCGCGCCATGCTCCTCCCGGCTCCTCCCGGCTGCTCCCGGCTCCTCCCGGCCGCCGTCTGGCGCCGCGCAGGCGCTGCCGTGCCGAGCTGCCGCGGGCCCGGCGCCGGCTGGAGCGGGCGCCCGTGCCCCGATGCCCCCGGCCCGGCCATGGGGGACGTGAAGAACTTCCTGTACGCCTGGTGCGGCAGGAGGAGGGTGATGCCGGCCTACGAGATCCGCGCCGCCGGCGGCCGCGGCCGGCAGACCTTCCTCTGCGAGGTGCGGGCCTGCCCCGCCGGGGGAGCGGGCTGGCCGTCCTGAGGGGGCGGCAGCTGTGAGGGGCGCTTAGGGCAGTGCCGGGCACGCAGAGGGGGACTGGCGGTCTCCAGGGCCTGGGCGGGCTCTGGGCGTTTGGCCGGGGCTGTGTCGGGGCTCTGGGGCCCTGCCGGGCGCCTGAGGATGGCGCTGGGGGTTGGAGGCTGCGGCGGGAGCCCGGGCTCTGCCAGGGGGAACTTGGACCGTGCCCCGAGCAAGGGTTCGCCTCCGAGAGGGGCCGGGAGCTCTGCCAGGGGGTCTGGGGACCCTGCCAAAGGGAATGTGGGGCCCTGCCGGGGCTCTGAGGTCCGTCACGGAGTCTGGGCTTTGCCAGCGGTCTCGGGCTGATGCCGAGGACCGTGCCGGGCCGGACCCGGGGCTGTGCCCCAGGGAACGTGGGATCAGTGCCGGGGTCTGCGAGCAGGGCTGGCGGCTCGGTCAGAGGGAACCTTGGGCCCTGCTGGGGGTGCTGCCGGCGTCTGGGCTCTGCTGAAGGAGCCTGGGGTCAGCACCGGGGTCTGGGCCCTGCCTGGCCTGGGTAGGGCACTGGATAGGGCACTGGGTAGGGCCTGGGTAGGGCACTGGAAGCCGAGGGCTTGGAGAGGACTGGGGCCCCTTCAGCCAGAGTGTCCTGGCTGAGTGTGCACTGAGGTGTGAAAGGAGGGAAAAGAGGGAAAAATCCCGAATGATGTTCTTACAGGAAAAACAGATTGGTTTATTTAAGGGTGGTCTGTGTCTCTGCACTGTGTGTGACCCTTCTTGCATTTAAAATAGTTGGTGAGAGGTATTGTATGTCACCTTTGCCAAGAGCTTTGGTCTGCTCTTGAACTTGAAATGAAATGTATTAAAGAATTCTTATTGGAATGGTTGCTACTCTGCACTGCTCTAATGGTACTTTACTCCTGCCTCTAGATATTGGGGATGTGGGAGCTGTGAATTCAGGTTGGCTCTGACAGGTAGTTGGCACTAAGTGTGAGGCCATATGTAGAACATCATGACTGATGCCATGGATTTGCACTAAACACCTGAAATTTGTCATTTTACCCTTCCCTCCCCTATTTATCTTCTGTTTGTCAGTAAGAAAACAAAGAAACACAGTGGCATTAAAGCAATTTTCAAGGTATTATAACTGGTTAAGCAATACTCAGATGGAATGGTTGTATGAATACATATATTCTCAGAATCATGGAATGGTTTGGATTGGAAGGGACCTTAAAGCTCATCCAGCCCCACCTCCTGCCATGGGCAGATACTTTCCACTATCCCAGGGTGCTCCAAGCCCCATCCAACCTGGCCTTGAGCAATTCCAGGGATAGGGCAGCCGGAGTTTCTCTGAGCAACCTGTGCCAGGGCCTCACCAATCTCTCAGTGATTAATTTCTTCCTAATATTCCATCTAACCCTGCCCTCTATCGGTGTGAAGCTGTTCCCCCTTGTTCTGTCACTCCATCCTTTTTGCAAAAAGTCACACTGTACATATTGTGCATTATACAATAGATCAGTATTGTACTGGGTTTGATATGTTGGTGCCCCATGTTTATCCATGGAAGCTTAACAAGTGAAAGGATCAGTCTCACTGAAACATCTCTTGCTGATTTTTGCAGGTAGGATGGCTCTGAGTCTTGTATGGTTACTATGTGCTTGGAGGTACCATTGTCCAGGGTATAGAATTGCTGTTCTAAAGTAAAAATAAAAAAAAATCAGAAAGAAATCACATCTGTGTAGTTGGAATAACATGGAGCTATGGCTGAGTGGACACACGGTCACTCCTGTCCTTGCTGTCCAAGGGTTTGGGATTTAGGTTGAGGAAAGTGACCTTGTGCAGAGTGTGTTGGCAGAGTCCCTCCCTACACTGATTTTTCTTCTTCCACAAGGTTTTGGGAAGCCCTTGTGTTCTGAGAGCAGAAGTTCTCAGAATGTGAGGGTTTGCTTTTAAAAACTTAAAGAAATGTATGGTTATATAGAATGAAATGTAACAATAGTTAGTAATGCTATTTCTCCTGGACTTATCAGCAGCCAGGATTTGGTGTTCCTGTGGGTGTCGCTGGCCTCCGAGCCCCTTTCAGCTGCACATGACAGTGTGTTGTTCCTTGCAGGTCCGAGTGGAAGGCTTCAACTATGTTGGCATGGGCAACTCTACCAACAAGAAGGATGCACAGAGCAACGCTGCCCGAGACTTCATCAACTACTTAGTGCGGGTGAATGAAATGAAGAAGGATGAAATCCCTGCTTTTGGAGTAAGCTGCTCTTTCTCCTTACCAAAGACTACTCTGTCGTTGTGCTGCCATGCTCCCGGTTGTGTTTCATCCCTGGAGTTCAGTCTGGTGCCCCTGTGCAGTGATGGATGTGAGGAAGGCTGGGGCACATACAGAATATCATGGAATCATGGAATCATTTAGGTTGGAAAAGACCTTTGAGATTGTCAGGTCCAACTGAATGTTGTAGGATGATCTGGCAAATACAGCTGCATGTTGTATTTACCAGATCAAATGACGCAAAGCTGATGAGGCTGGAAAGAATTCAGAGTCCCTGTGAGGTGCAGCCTGGCTTTCAAAGTGCTGAGTACTCACACCTGACACTGTGAAGTCTTAGAGCCATGTTCTAATATATATATGTGTGTGTGTGTGTATACATACATACATATATATATATATATATATATATATATATATATATATATATATATATGTGTGTGTGTGTGTGTGTATATATATATATGTATAGAATCCTGTGTGCTTTAAAAATAACCAAAACCAAACCCAAGAACAATAATCAAAGATATATCAAACCAGACATTGAGAATCTGGCATTTTTCAACCATAATTGCTTCAGGTGTGTAACAAGATGGCTACTTTGTATGATGTTGTGTGAACACTCAGCAGTGACTATCACTTAAAGGCTGAGGAAGAGGAGGGTAACTGTTATTACACTAAATTTAGAGAAATAAATAAAGCATGAATTTATGTGTTGCCTGTTGAGAGGGAAGAATCTTTCTCTAGTGCTCCATTGAGGATAAATGAGTTTTCTGAGTGGAAGCAGCCTCCCTGCCTCATCAGCCTAGGTGGAACCCAGTGGGAACAGGACTGCTATTTTGGTTTTAATGTACCAATTAGTTTCTTGGCAGTTCCGTGTTAAAATATTCACCATTGTGTTACTATTGGGATTGCTTCTGAGTACTAACTATTGCATGTTTACTGGGGATAACTGTTGCATGATTTTGCCTGAGGTCTTTAAACTTCCTGAACAGTTTCTAGTTAAATAGTAAAATGACTTGTTCTGCACCCATGTGCTGAGGTTTTCCCTCATTCCCTTCCCTAGCCAGCAGCAGGTGATTACTCCACTGGAGGACAGGAAGCAGCAAGAGATGTCACTGGTTCCAGTTCAGCTGTGGGGGGACCTCTTCCTCCACATTTGCTTTTAAAAAGTGAAGTAGGTAAGACTGAAAACTGTAATTTCTGTGTATTTGAATGTATTTTGGCAGTGTTTTCTCCCCCAAATTGCATCACTCTGCAGACAGGACACAGAAGTCATAGTTTGAGGCAGAGGTGTGGATGACTGCATGAGATCTGAGGGACTGGTCATGGCCTGTCCAGGTGGCCAGGCAATGCCTCTCCATTGCTAAGAACATGTTTTGGGGAGTTATTTTATTTTATTTTATTTTATTTTATTTTATTTTATTTTATTTTTTCTGTGTGGTAGGCAATGGACCAGGTGCAGCACCTGGAAACTGTGGCAGTCATGGAGCTCAATGGGATCGGGGTGCAAATTTGCAAGATTATTATTCCAGAAAAGAGGAGCAAGAAGTGCAGGAGGTAAGTCATGCAGAGGAATTCTCCTTTAGCTCTTAAATAGCTATCTTTCATCCCCCTTAATTTGTTATTTGCATTTATAATCAAGGTTGCAGTTTTCTTTTGATATTTTACTGTTAGTTTAAGCTGCAGATTTAAAGCTGCTGGACTTTTAATGAAGTTAATTTGTTTAAGCTAGGGACAAATAAATCACTCTGGATAGTCTGAACATCCAGGACTTTGTATAGAGATTTTATTCTGAAAATAAAGAATTACTGAGGACTTTTTTAGCTTTTTCTTTGATGTCTGAATTATTTTATAGCATACAGGTGAATTACCTAATCTTTAAACTGGTAAACGATACTCTTCTTTTCCATACTAGACCTCAGAGTCTGAAGTGGACTTAAATGCAGATCTTCACGGGGGTTGGACCTTGGAAAATGCCAAGGCACGTCTGAACCAGTTTTTCCAAAAGGAGAAGATCCAGGAAGAATATAAATATACTGAAATGGGGCCTGATCACAACAGGTTTGGTAGTTTTAGTCACTGTCTGTGTGTCAAGGGTTCAAACTATTTTTAACAGTGGTTGTTCGCACTTCCTGCCATGCTCCATAGAGCCGTAGTGTTCTTTGCCAGGACCAACAGCATCCCTAAATATTGCTATGGGGGTGAGGAGCCTCAGTGCAGGGATCTGAGGGACTGAAGAAATTCCCAAGAAATTCTGGATATGCAGCTTTTAAACTGATTTTTGTCCTCTAGTCAGCTGCTGGGGTGTCAGTTTCTGTGAAAAGAGAGCTCAGCTGCTTGTGGTAATTGTTCTGTAAGTGTTGTTGCCTTTGTGCATTTTAAGTAAATATTAAATCTGCTTATGTAGCAATGTACTTTAAGGACATTTTATTTATATTTTTATTTATATACATTATTATAATACATATTTATTATAATTAACTTTTTTGGCAATAGAATCTTCTTTTGAAAAAAGCAGTTTGGTAGAATCATCCCAAAGGAGTTCTGAGAGTCTTAAGTTTCAGTTAAGACCAGCTGGATATTACTCTTTTTTGACTTTTAGCTGTTCCACCAGAGAATTTGCATGTGCTTCTCCCAAGTGAAAGTAGTTCATAACAGACTGTGCATAAAGAATTGATGGTTTTTATTATTTTATCCCTATTAGGAACAGTCTTTACAAATCATCCAGACGTTAGGACATTGTATTATTTCTGTGAAATATAATGTTTTGTGGCTGGAAACAATGGTATGCTGCTGCTGCTGGATTCTCCTTATTGGGTTTGGGGTTGGGCTTTTTTGCATGATATAAACTTGTGTTCTGTAAGAGTTATATTTTTAGAAAGACAGGAGAATTTTCCTATTACAGCCTTTTCAAGAGAGTCTTACGTGCTGGACTTAGGGTATTCTTTTGTTAATGAGTCTTCCAATCATTTGGAACATCTAAAAGATGTCTATTGGTACAGAAATTTGTAAATTCTCATTTAAAACCTGTCTGCAAGTCACTTCATCTCAATTCATGTGTCTCAGGCAAGGCCATTTCATTCACTTAAGTGACATAAAAAGTTAGTTTGTACAGTACTAGGAATTTAAATTATGCTTGTTGCAGGTGTAGCTTCTGAACATTTCTTCTGTCTTGTAGCGTGGGCACACAGTTTGTGGCATTTGGGAGTGGGGCTGGGCCCAGCCTCATCCCCAGTGGGCACAGCTGTGCAGGGCAGGTGAGCAGCACTGACAGCAATGAGCCATGGAGTGCCCAGGGGCACTGAGCAACCACCAAAGGGAGCAGAGGGCACACAGCTGCAGTGCATGGACACGAGGGGGATGAAAGGTTGGGCTGAAGAAGAAGGGCAGAGCCTTGCAGCCTTCTGAAGTGCCACGGTGTTACTCTGTATGAGGGAATGCTTAAAGCTTTCTGAAACTGTATGATGATACTCTGTATCATGGCCCTCTCAACTTTGAATATGCTGCGACATTGTAGCTTAGGGATTATTTGTGTTGCTCATTTTTTGTTGCAGCTTCTGCAGCATTAAATTCCGTGTATATAAATTTATCTAGTCTTGAGCAGAATGAAATTGTACTGATGGCAGTATGTTTCTCAGCCTGGCTGTTGTTCTCCTGGAGTGCATTTCAGAGTTTCCCATGTACTTTTTTTAAGGGAAACGTGTGTGGATTGCCCTGGATGGAATGGCAGAAGGGGCTATTCACTACCTGCTGCAATAGATCAAATAGGCATGAAACAATCCTAACATGTTGTAGGGCTCATTGAGGGACTGTTGGATTTAATCCTTTTGGTGTGTGTAACAGGAGAGAGATGCTTTTGGAGTTTTAAGGGCATAATAAAGTTTAGGTTGTTGGGTTTTTTAAAGAAATACCAGTTGTCGTGCATCTTGCCAATCTGTTTTGGGGATTTTTTGAGGTAATGATCAGGGATATAGATTATAACAGATGTGTCAGCCATGCTCTCAGAGGTTTGTGGTCAATTAACCATACTCGTGGTCTGAGAACTTAGTAATAGCTGGAAAATTTGAATTTGGAAACTTTACCTATGGTAGGAGGGTATAAGTTGTAAATATAAAGATGACTGTCCTAAAACACAAAGCGTGAGCTCATGTTAAGGGATGGGATGTGGCTTTTCTGTGTTGGGATGCCTGTGCCTCCTTCTGTTCCTGCTGAAGACCTACACCACAGACCTGTGCTGCTGAGGCTGGACTAGGGAATCATGTGGGATTCTGCTGCAAACTGATTTCTGGTGTTGCTGTTCTCCCCTCAGGTGGAGGAGAATGAGATTGAATGCTGACTGTAGGCCTGGCTGAGAAACATACTGTCATCGGTGTCTTAGGTGGCTGTTGTGTCCCTGAGAGCCAGTGGCCTTCCACCCCTGAAGCCACTGTGCCTGAAGGTCAGTTCACTGCTAGCACAGGAAGGAGGGCTAACCTGAAATTGAAATCACTCACTTAACCTTTTTTATTGTTTGTTTACAGCAAAAATTGAAGGATGCAGGTGCAAGGCACAGCCTCCACCTGTGCAAATGCCAAGCCCTAGTTTCCAAAGAGGATCTCAGTCCAATAAATTCCAGTCATGCACCTTGGGTCACATTTGCCAGTTTAAATCCTGTCTTACAAGAATTCAGCTTTAATATTTCGTATGGCAAATACAGGCTTAGGTTTGGGACTCTTAAAAACATGGGTCGTGATTTCTATTCTCCTCTGCTGAGGGATTTTTTTTAAGCCTGAATTCTTCCCTGTGAGGGTGGTGAGACCCTGGGATAGGTTGCCCAGAGCAACTGTGGCTGCCCCATCCCTGAAAGTGTTCAAGGCCAGGTTGGATGGGGCTTGGAGCAAGCTGGAGCAGTGGAAAGTATCCCTGCCCAGGGGATTGGAATGAGATGGTCAAGATCCCTTCCAACCCAAAGCATTCCATGATTCTGTGATGCCAGTTAACCTTTAACTGAACTGGTTACATGTCTACTAAGCAACCTTTTGGGTTTGCTACCAGAGTTACCCTTGAGTAACTATTACTCTGTTACTCAAGTTTTGCTGTTTCTAGAATATGGCAATAAGGGAATGGAAATTCGTGCAAATTCAAATATTCTGTCTCCTGTTCAGATAAGTACCATGTTTTTGACTATATGACCTGATTTGGTTCTGTTTATGCTCTGAGCTGATCAAGTGTGTGGCAAAAAGCAGAGGAGCTGTGTTAAATGTTGTATCTAGTCATTAAACACAGGCTGTTAGTGGGTTACATTAGGGTTATACTGATACTAATGTGGGATACAGTTAATGGTACATTGGGATACATGTTCATGTTACATCCCACCTGCTTTATTGCTGTTGCCTTAAACTTGGACAGCTCAGAGCATATTTCCTAATAATGTGGCTGTAAATTTCAGTGCTGAACAGTGGCATGTTCAGAACTCTTCTTAGCAAATGTACTGGTTCTGGTGATGACAGGTCTGTTACCTAGTGCCTTGGGGTTAAAGGGACTAAAAGCAGTAATGCTTTACCTTGGTCATTGGTGAATTGAGACCTCTGACTGAGGACAGAGATCTTTGTCTAAAAATATTGGAAAGACTAAGTATGTTTGCAGTGTCAGCTATTGATAGTTGTACCTTTGTGTTCTTTCTTTCTCTTGCAGGAGCTTTAATGCAGAAATGAACATTTATGTGAGGCAGCTGGGCAGAAGTAAGTGCTCCTATTTAATTTTTAACTTAGCAAGAGATGGGTGTTGGTATAGAGGAACATTTGTGGGTACAGAGTTTATTATAGTTATGTGTTGGAGCCACTTCCAGAGGTAAAGGATCATTTGTGTGATGTTGCTGGGTGGCATTGGGCAGCCATACTTCCTTAGGCACTGAATGCAGAAAAACTTCAAAGGACTTAGCAGTAAAGTAACATCACACAGCCAGTGTGAGCTGGGCAATGGAGGGGCCTGGCTGGGTTTTATGTTGGAATTCTGGATTTATCAAGATTTGAGACTGTCCATGAAACCTGGTCTGAGTGTACAGTCGGAGAGCCCAGTTCAGAGTAGTGTCTGCTGTGGAAGCTGCTTGACTCCTCTGCTGCTACAGCTCTGACCTTTGTGTGCTGCAGGGATTTTCAGTCGTGAGCACGGATCAAACAAAAAGCTGGCAGCACAGTCCTGTGCCCTTTCCCTGGTCAGACAGCTCTACCATCTTGGTGTCATTGAGCCTTACTCTGGGCAGACAAAGAAGAAAGGAGAATCGGTGAGTTTGGCAGGAGGGACAGGAATTATTGCTTTCATTTTGTAACACAGAAGCACTCTCAAACAGGAGTGAGTTAAGAGTTTGCTCTCCATATTTAACATCTTACAAGTTATTAATAATTTTTATTCTTTAGCAATTGTTTCTGTTCTGGTGAGTGATTCGGATCAGAAATACAAATTCATGTGATTGGAACAGTAACTAATTTTACATTGTATTAAATGATACAGGATTTGTGAGAAATGCTGTTTTCAGTATAATTTTTCTACAAGCTTGAATATTTCTGTTTAGGCTGGCTGTTTGGATTAATTATCTGTCACACGAGCATTTTCTGGCAATTCAAATATATATATATATATATATATATATATATATATATATATATACACACATACCAAGGAATATGGGTATTTTGTTGCAAGTTTGGGAACGTGTTCCCCTGAAATTAAACTCAGATATTTAAAAATAGCCTACAAATCCTTATTCAATGAAAAGTTGGCAAAACATTCCAAGAGTGTGGATGCTGAACTGACGATGCTCTTTGGCCTTGTTTCATGAGGAGGTGTTTGATGATTCACCTGTAGTAGCCCACAGTTCTGGCTTCCAGTGCCTGTCTTTTTGTGTATAATAACATGTAGTTTTTAAATATTTCCTAGCTGGAGCCCTATGAGGTGTCGCTGTCTCCTGACTTAGAAAATCATCTGCAAAAGACCGTACGGGAACTGTCCCTGGAGATCGTGCCTTTGGTGAGTGTGTGCTTCAATACTCCAAGTATGGATCATCACACCTGCTCATTTAATCATTTATCTGTCTTTGCCCACTCTGCTTTTGGATTTATAGCCTGAAGATCCCAGTAATCCAGTTCTGATCAACGTTGGAAAGTTGGCCCATTTCGAACCGTCGCAGAGACAAAGTCAGATGGGAGTTGTTCCCTGGTCACCACCTCATTCCAACTGGAACCCTTGGACTGGCTGCAATATTGATGAGGGTCCGCTGGCAAATGTAAGACAGCTTAAAAAATGGATCTGTTGCTTGATTTCCCCATGCTTCCAGAACTTCTAAATGCTTCTCCCCCACCAGGATTTAAAGTATGAGCTGTTTCAAAGGAGAAGACAGTCCACTGATTAAATTTATTCCCTTCTTGACCTGGAGGCAGAGTTCTTTGTGTTTACTTCATGTGTTATCAGGTCTTGACCAGCACTGTCTTGAGTGTCCCAACTCTCTGCTTTGTTTCACCTTTTGTCTGCAATCGTGCAACCCATACAAAGTTGATAATTAAAATTACAAGGGAGGTTCATGGGCATGTCATTTATAATTCTCTGGCCTCTCTTTCCCATAATTCCACGCTCAGACCCTTGTTCTGGGAGGAGAAACTGCTCCAAGCCAGTGCCACTACACAAACAACCAACTTCCTTACTTTTTGTCATTTCTAGTCCCATTCAGCACAGAAGAAATGAAAAGCAACAGTGTGGCATGTTAAAATGAAGGAGAAGGGAAAGAATTACTGCTTTGCCAAGTTCAGAGGGTAATTTGGTCTGACTGGAATAAATTGATCAGAAGAGACTCTCAGGGCAGGAACTTGATTTTCCTACAACATTCAGATTGCTTATGGCCAAAATAATAATTTAATTATTTCTCTACTGGAGTTTTTTCCATAAATTACATTAATTTAGTATTGATTGTTATTTATTGATTTTTTTAAATTATAAGGAAGTAATGTAAATTTAGCTGTTGCTGCATGAAATACCTAACCAATATGGACATTGCAAATTGAGCTGGTTTCAAATCTCTCCAGGATTTACCTGTGCTAGTTCTGACTGGAACAGCTGACTTATTAGCCCTAAAAACAACTAGCCTTTTGGTACCAAATTTGCATTACTTCAGATTTCTTTTGCAGTTGTTAGACAGGGTTTGCCTTATGAATTCTCCTCAAACTTATACCTTTTCAGCTACTGTTTAAAGGGTGGCTTTGTGTTTACATTAGGTCATTACTTATATTAAAAACTCCTGTTTAAATAATCTTCTGCTCGGCTTGCTGCTGAACAGAGTGTGTTTCTCAAGTGGTCCAAGTGTTTCAGTTTAAACAATTGTTCTTTTCCGTGCTCTCGGTCTTTCTGAGAGACCTCTTAGGAGATGAATGTTTGATACACTGGAATAGTGAAATAAAACATCTCAGAGGCATAAGTGGTTTCAGGGAGTTATGCAGGAGACAATGCTTTAGGGATATTTGGGATCACAAGGTTGGTGTGACTGATCCGTTCCTGAAGTTAGGATGCAGGTAAGAAGAGGGGTCAAAAAGCCTCCAAACGATGTCTTGCACTTGCAGCTGACTCCGGAGCAAATCAGCGCGGATCTGAGAAGTGATTTCATGTACCGTCTGGAGCAGGATCAGGAATTACAGAGGGTAAGTGTGGCTCCTGTCCCCTGTCATCCTCGCGCCGGGCTCTGCGTTTTCCAGCAGGGCTTGAACGTAACACCAAGTGTAAAAGGCTGGGCTTCAGCACAAATACACAGCACGTTTTCAGGAGTGCTGGATGTTCCACCGGGGTGAATGTGGGGGTGAGGTGTGCTGTGCCAGGAAAAAGTACAAACTATGGCCTGTTCTTTGGCAGTTTTTCCTTTGGGTAAGGGAAAAGTGTGGAAGAGTGAGGCAAAATATAGATGTGGAGCAGAAGAGGCTGAGTTTTGGAGATTTTGGAAGTGTCCTGGACACTTTTTTTCCAGATCCAAGAAGAGAGGGAGGCTTTACCTGTGAAGAATTTTGAAAGTGAAATTCTGGACGCAATCCATCACAATTCTGTTGTTGTCATCCGTGGTGCCACTGGTTGTGGCAAAACCACTCAAGTGCCCCAGTACATCCTGGATGAGTACATCAGAACCAATCAAGCTGCTGAGTGCAACATAGTGGTGACACAGGTGAGGAATGTGTGGCCACTGCTGTTCTGTGTTGGATATAAGAAATCACCTGTTGGTTAGGATAAAATTACAGAACCATGGAATGTTTGGGGTTGGAAGGGACCTTAAAGCTCCTCTTGTTCCAACATCCTTCCATGGTCAGCAATGCCATCCACTGGACGACATTGCTCCAAGCCCCATCCAACCTGGCCCTGAAGGGGATTGAAGGATGTGTTGAGGAACCTCTTATGATTGCAGGACATGGTTCATAAAGATGCTTCCTCTGCAATATAAGTAGGAGAAACCTCAGCATCATATGTCTTTTCATTTGGAATGTTATTCTTGCATGGATTTACAGTTTGGATAACCTGGTTTGAACCTTGCCCAGGTGAAAACTCTCAGCAGATCAAGGGGAAATTATTTGGGAAATAGCAGCTGGTAGTTGCTATAAATCCTTATATCCTTCCTTTGTGAAAAATCCCCAGTGCTGTTACAATATTTTTGCTTAACGATTACATTGTAGAGAAATCTCAGGACAGGAAACCTGTAGCATTTAGGATTTCCTTTATCACTTTCAGTGGTATTGTGATAAATTTCTAAAACCTCTTCATTAAGTCAGGGAAATCTTTTGCCTCCCTCAGCCCCGGCGGATCAGCGCAGTTTCCGTAGCGGAGCGTGTGTCCTACGAGCGGGGGGAAGAGCCTGGCCAGAGCTGTGGGTACAGCGTGAGGTTCGAGTCTGTGCTCCCTCGGCCGCACGCCAGCATCATGTTCTGCACTGTAGGTCTGTATTGCTTCCTTATGTTTGGATCTTATCGTGGGTCTGAGCTCTGAGTTAGCAGCAAAAGCAGAAATATGGTTAGATTGAAATGTTTATAAAGTCTGCTTAGAAGACTGAAAGGGTTTTTTGGATAAAAGTTTGCTGACATGCCATTGGGCAAAGAAAAATAAATATTTTTTGTTCAGAAATCTGATAATTATGTGTTTAAAAAAAGACTGGATGTGGCACTTGGTGCCATGATCTAGTTGAGGTGTTAGAACATGGGTTGAACTCGATGATCTTAAAGGTCTCTTCCAACCTAGAAATTCTGTGATTCTGTGTGATAATACAGGTCTGATAGCACACAGAAATAATTCCATGAAGAGAGAAAATTGTCATACACTGATTGTCCTTAAAAGACAGAAAGGGAAACAGCACTGGGTGGGAAAGATGGAAGAGTCTCTCTTGTGGTAATGCCTTCATGGCCTTGCCATCACTTGTACAAAGGAAAGCATGGCAATTAGAGGGGGGGTTGGAAAAGGGGCTGTGCAGCCTGCACACTTCCTGATTTTTAAACCAGGGGCTGGGAGGGGGAAGGTTGAACTGTTACATGAACATTTACCTTCTGTCTCTGGTTTAGGTGTTCTTCTGAGAAAGGTTGAGACTGGGATCCGCGGCATTAGTCATGTGATTGTTGATGAGATCCATGAGAGAGACATTAATGTGAGTTAGCTGGTGATGACAATTCTACTCTCTATATGCTTCTGTTCTGTTTAACTTCTGTATGTGTTTGTGTGTAGTAGCCAACCTGTGAGAGGAAACTGTGTCTTAGTGAGTGTCAGATGTGTGAGTTTTCCTTCTTTGATAAGATTTTTAGAACTCTGGGTTATTCCTTATCTAAGTAGCAGAGCAAGGACCTGTGCTTCCTTGTTGCCCTCTGACTGTTCTCCTGTTAGGATCCCCTGTGTCCTGGTCCTCTCTGGAAAATGGAACACCACAGTGCAAACACATCTCGTCCAAGTGGGGGAGCACGCTGAATGACACTGTTATTTCGGAGTGCTGTTTTTACTGACACTGTTGTATTACTGGTGGTATTCACAGAACCTGCGGTCTTGATAGTGATACATTCAAATTCAGGGTTTACATGAAGTAAAATACAAGCTGATGATAGAATTAGGAGATTTATATAATTTGAAATGGCAACCATTTTCTGTTCCCTTGATTATTCTCTATAGTTTCAGCTTTGTCATACCAAAAGTGAGAGAAACCGTGAAGTTCTGACATGTTAAGGTTGTTTGGACAGAATTTGGGGACTCATTTGAATAAAACTGCCACACAAATTTTTCTGATGCATCTCTTCATCTATTAAATGTATGTTAACAATGTAAAATACGAGTTTGGAAATTGTGAGTGAGATTGGAATTTTGTCTGTTGAGCTAAGTGCATGCCTAACTGTATGGCAGAGCTAGATAAATGCCATATTTAAGCAGAACTACAAACATCACACACACCTGCACTGAGTAATTCCTATTTATTTTATGAATTATGGCTACTTTATATGTAAGCCAAGTGTAAAAATACCTGGGGTTGTGATACATTGTTAGGAAGGAAGCAAACTATTTTTGTAGAAAAAAAAAACCTTTACACTGGGAATCCTAAAACCCGAGGCATGGCAGTAGTTTTAAAATACAGCACTGACAACTGTGTCTGGTTTTAGAACACTTCTGCTCTACTTGTTACATCTCTAGCTCATTAAATGTGTAATTCCTTCTGGTTTCTTGGGAAGACACTACTTTTTATAGCTGTGAAGTTAATGATGCTCCTATTCTCTTTCTCTGCAGACTGACTTCCTTTTGGTGGTGCTGAGGGATGTCGTTCAGGTGTATCCTGAGATCAGGGTTGTCCTCATGTCTGCCACCATTGATACCAGTATGTTTTGTGAATACTTCTTCAACTGTCCCATCATCGAGGTCTATGGCAGAACCTTTCCTGTCCAAGGTAAATCCTTGGTTGTGCTTCCAGAAACTGCTTGAGTTTTTATCAATCTTGCATTCATACTCTGAAACATCCTGGTTTATTTCAGGAGACTCTTGAGAAGTGGTGTAAAGACTTATGTTCCCTTGCACAGGATTCCAGCAGTCAGTCCTTATCATTTGTCTGTCCTTGCAGATTATTTTCTGGAAGATTGTATTCAAATGACTCAGTTTGTCCCTCCACCCAAGGAAAAGAAGAAGAAAGAGAAGGATGAAGAAGGTGGTGAAGATGATGATGTATGTTTGAATTTTAATATGAGAAATTAAACAAGGGCCATTTTCAGTACTCCAGCTTGAGTGTAATTCATTTGGCTCTGTTGAAGTGAAACATCTCTAGCTGCTTTCCTATTATTAATATATGAGATCGCTGTTAACTTCAGCAGTGGAACTAAATTTTCTTGTTGCCCTTGTAAATTGAAGAATTTCTTTTTCATTGAAGCTAAGGTTCTCGTGTTTTGTCAAACTGCTTCTCTTTAAAGCTAAAACTGCAATGCTTTTGAGAGTGAAGTTTAGTAACCTTGGGAGAAGAAATAGAGAAATATGAGCTTGGTGGTACCTTCTTAGGGTGAAAATATAGATTCTGTCCCTTCTTCTCTTGCAGTTGATATTGTCAATGCTTACATACATTGTCAAGAAAATAACAGTTTTATTCAACTTTTAATTTTGAAACTTTTGTTTGGGCCACTTCATTGAAATCTCTTTTTAATGGCCATTTTTTCTTGAAAGGCATCTACCCACATATTTGATTTTCTTATTTGCCTGGCCAGCCAGTCTCTGTAGTTTGAGTAAATTAATTTATATGATTTCCTTTGTGGTATTTTTCTTTTGTAGGCCAACTGCAACCTTATTTGCAGCGATGAATATGGCCCAGAAACAAAGCACTCCATGGCTCAGCTGAACGAGAGAGAAACCTCTTTTGAACTCATTGAGGCTCTGCTGATTTATATCAGGACTCTGAATGTCCCAGGAGCTGTCCTTGTTTTCTTGCCTGGCTGGAACTTAATCTATACAATGCAGAAGCATCTAGAAATGAACCCACGCTTTGGTACAAGCAGCTGTTTTGTTATATTTTATTTTTTCCCAAGGAAACTACTGACTGAGTGAAGATGGGAGTTGGATGGGTGGCTTAGGGACGTAATTAGTTGTGAGAGTGAATGGCCAGAAATTTTTATGTTGTGGGAAGAAGAAATGAGATTGACATAGTAGGAGTAGTTACCAACCTTTTTGTATTCCTGTTGTAGGAGGCCACCAGTACAGGATTTTACCTCTGCATTCCCAGGTTCCTCTGGACGAGCAGCGTCGAGTGTTTGATCCTGTGCCTCCTGGGGTGACCAAAGTATGGAGCCTTCTCTCTGTGCAGTTCCCTTGTGCTTCTGGGGAACGTATTGCTGACTTCTTTAATAAATTCTGTAGTTTATCTTGCTGGGCATTACCAGCTTTTTCAAACTAAATAACATCACTTTGCATTTCCTGGTTTTTATAGGTTATTTTATCTACCAGTATTGCCGAGACCAGCATTACCATCAATGACGTGGTCTTTGTTATCGACTCTTGCAAGTGAGTTCATGAAGCAGCTTTTTGTTTCATAAACCCTACCCTTGGGAATGCAGAAGAGGTTTTGGGAGTGCACAGAAGTGCCTTGTGTTCCCATGCTCCCTGAGCTGAGTTTGAGGATTCTGACTCCCTCAGGACAAATCAGCATTGTCTTTAGTTGGTCAGCAGAGTGACACACCATGCTGGCATCTCAGGGGACTGGGTTGGTCACGCTGGTACTATTCATGTGAGGTGTCACTGGGTCTCCACACCAATTTGGTAGACGTCATCTGCCAAAGGAGTTTTACAAACTCTCAGTGTCTGGCTGATGATAAAGAGGAAGGTTTTTGTAGTCTGTTACAGTTCCTGCCTCACTGTGCATGCTCTCTGGGAAAACTACACACAGAGAGCTCATGAATTCATGCGAATTTTTTGCTTTTTGGACAGTTGTGAGAACATTATTCTGTGCAATAGTTTGGGGCACTGCTTTTGAAAGAGTGTGATGCTTTAGTTTCCAGACTGGTGCCTGACTAACACAAACCAGGGATGGTTGGCTTCTTAAAAGCAGTGTGGCTGCAAGCCATAAAATAGGAACTGATTTGGCAGGGCTTAAGATGGAGGATGTGATCTTTAGTGGTGTTTTTCCTGTAACAGGCAAAAAGTGAAGCTGTTCACTGCTCACAACAACATGACAAACTATGCCACGGTCTGGGCATCAAAAACCAATCTGGAGCAGCGGAAAGGCAGAGCTGGGCGCGTGCGAGCTGGGTTCTGTTTCCATTTGTGCAGCAGAGCTCGCTTTGAGAGGTGAGGCTGTGGTCTTCAAAAATACCCTCAGGGAATTCTCCCAGAACTGTTGGGTCCTGCTTTGGGTCCAACTGGGGAAATCATTGCAGAAAGCACAGAGAGGAGATGGATGATGTTGGCTCAGAAAAAAATATACATATGTTATGCTTTTACCCATAGTATGAGGTGGACACATAGTTCATGATTTTAGTAGTAAGAGTGTCACTGCAACCTACCAAACTTCTTGAGAAGGGAGCAGTACTGCTTGGGAATTGAGGCAAGGAAAAGAGCTTTGTAATGAGGACAAGGCTCTAGTCTGCCTTCAAAGAGTGGGGGCACCTGGCATTGCCATGTAATAGGCCATTTTGTCATGAGAATGGTAAAAAGCCGGGATGGCAGATGTTAGTTTTCTCTCCATCCCCATTCCATGGCCAGGAAGCCCTTTCATGGTGCTCTAGCATGTTCCCTGTTGCTGAAACTTTTGACCTCTCTGCCAGACTGTTTGTCCATTACTAGAGCCTTGTAAATCTCTTTGCTGGTTGGAGAAGGCAACACAGCTGTTAGATGTTAGGTCTTATCTCTCTCCTGGAAGTTTCAGTGCCCCTTTCTCTGGCTGTTACAGCATAGCTGTGTTTTGATGTTCAACTTTTTGTTAACTCTTGAAAGCCTCAGTTGATCAAAAACTCTCATTGAATTTCTCAAATTTATTTAGATCTGTTGTTGAGTACAGTGCAATGATTTTAATTAGTAATTTTTGACAGGGAGCTGATTTTAGGCTACTGAAGTAATCATGGTTTTAACATTGCCTTCCTTCAGAGAATATAAACCTGAAATATACAAGTTCCTTGGTGCTTAAGAAAGCCTGTGTGTGGACTTGTACAGATAGTTTTCTGAGAGAAATCATCTAAATCTGGTGCCATCTGAATCAGGGTGTATCTGTTCAAGGTGTTTTGAAATCTTTTCCAGCTGCACTAGGAAAGTGCTTTTATGTAGAGCAGGCTGAAAGCAGCTTGTCTCTGAGGAGTATAAGAGCTTCCTTATCAGAGCAGGAGGGGATTGTGAAGGACAAATGCGGGGCTGGACACAGCCATGCTGCTACCTGTGCTCCAGCCCTGCAGGCTCTCTGTGGTCAGCTCATGCTCGAACCCACAGCGGGCAGTGGAGATGAG
Source organism: Motacilla alba alba (assembly GCF_015832195.1). Classification (NCBI taxonomy): domain Eukaryota; kingdom Metazoa; phylum Chordata; class Aves; order Passeriformes; family Motacillidae; genus Motacilla; species Motacilla alba. The sequence continues at coordinate 23,392,431 of NC_052023.1, forward strand.
GGCACTATTCCCTCTGTATTCCCAGTGTAAATTTGCCCCAAAGGAGAATGGAGAAGTACAGAATTTTGTGGTAGAAGAGCCCAAGTTCCAGGAGCACAAAGAGAGTCGATGGGTTGGCTCAGAGATAGAGTTTACTTTGGAGGGCAGTGGTTTCTGCTGGTGGAATGACCCCTCATGGTGATCAAAGCCTGTGTTCAGAGAAATGGGACTTTGTTCTCATTCCAGACTTCAGACTCACATGACGCCCGAAATGTTTCGAACGCCCCTCCACGAAATCGCTTTGAGCATCAAGCTGCTGCGCCTGGGAGGCATCGGGCAGTTTCTGGCCAAAGCCATCGAGCCGCCCCCTCTGGACGCGGTGATTGAGGCAGAGCGCACGCTGAGAGGTACCCTCCTGTGTACGGGCTGTAATCCTGTGCAGTAATCCTGGCTAGTGGAGCTGCCTCCAGGTGCTCTTCCATGTATGTGATCTCTGACAAACGGCCTCACCGCCTCGGGGTGGATTGGTGGAGCACCGTGTTCTGGCTGACGCAGCAACCTGGAGGCATCGTGTGGGTGGCAGTGGCTTGTGCAGCTGAAGAAATACTTGAATTCCCAGTGGAATGTCATTCCTTTAAGAAACTTGAGCCTTCAAACTTGAGGCTTGTTTTCTTGTTTTACCAGTAAGTTATGTTAGCTTCCAGCTTCCTGTTTTCCAGCTGTGGCACTGCTGTGTTTGGCATAGACTCAGTCCAGTGCTTGAGGCATTAACAAAGCTTTTAGAAAAGTACTGAAAGACAGAGGTTGGTAGTTTATTAAATAATTACCACTTTTTACAGTTTTCTGACCCAGTATCTCAGATTTTGTCAAGAAATTAAATCTCCCGTTTATGAATCTCCATGAAAAACAAAAAAACTGCCACGTGGGTTAGGTTGTCTCCCCGCTCTCTTCAAGGAACTAGACTGTGAATAAAATAGAGCAGGGAAGAACTCTAAATTTGTGCTTTAGATGTAAAGTATGAAAGTGACCTCAAACCTCAGCACACTTTGTAAGTGTCACTAAATAAGCACTTCCTACAATTTTTAACAACGGAAATATCTATTTCATTGTTGATTTTATGGTAGAATTGTGTGCTGAGCCTAACTTGCTTGTATACAGGAGAGACCAGAATAAAAAAATATTGATGGGGATATGTAGTCACGTTTAATGACTTTCTGTTCTGAAAATTGAGCAAATAGCTCAATTTTGACACAAATAGCTGTGTCTGCAGGTGCCTCCATTTCCTGGATGACCTGTGATTTTTCAGTGCACGTACACTGCTAGTATGTTCTTAGGACAGTGAAACATATAATTCTTCAAAGTATTCTTTAGGCTTTTGGGTTCAGTAGATACCAAGAAAAATTGATTTTATGGTGGTCAAGGAATTCTTTGTGTTTCCTTTCCCATTTAATTGCTGAGGCTACAAAGCTTCTTTTTTATTTTATGTGAGGAAACCTTTGGTAGCTTTGAGGATGAATACAGGTGGTAATTTTCAGGTAATGGGAGGAGGAAAGGCAGGTAAAGCCTCAAGGAAGAGAGTCTGTGGTGTTCTCTTTTTGATGAAGAGGTTTCCTGTGATTTTGCAATGGCAATGAAGACTCCACAGCTGGTTGTGACAGGCAGAAGTTAGGTTAGATTCATTAGATAATAGATGGTTTAATAGTGTAAGAGGGGTTTGTACAGAAGCAAACTAGAAAGGAATGGGAAATTATGTGAATTACATTGTGATTATTCTAATTGCAAAGGAGGTAGTAAAAATTCTGTAAAGCTAAAGTAAAACTTGTCTGACCTCAAACCAGTTTTGAAAATCAGGTTGGCAACAGTGTAACCAACATTAAACTTAAATATGAGTGGGGTTCAGTTTAAGCACAACTATTAAAAGTGTGAATTTCTTATCTAAAGATTTCTGGGCTTAGCTAACTCTCTTTGATAACAAAGGATCTTGTTTCAGAGCTTGATGCCCTGGATTCCAATGATGAGTTGACACCTCTTGGAAGAATCCTGGCCAAACTTCCCATTGAACCTCGTCTGGGCAAGATGATGATCATGGGCTGTATTTTTTAGTAAGTTGAGTGGTCACAGTCATTATGTTCTTGTTTCTCTGAGTTCCTGAGCCTCTCACAAGAGAGTAAAACCAATATATCTAGATGAGCAACAAATGCTGCAGCTGGGGAGAGGTGACTGAATCTTCATGGGAGCAGAGAAGAAATAGCTTTCATTGTAGGCCATAAAGTAGTCATGAAATTCAGTTAAAGGCAAGACACCAGTGGAGGCTGAGTATTTCTGAACTAGGAGTGGGTATTGATATATATATATATACACCTAGGTATAACAGTGAACTAGAGGTGGGGAGATATGGAATTTTACAATGAGATAAGGAGAAAAATCAATCTCCACATTTTGCTTTAGTAGAAGATCTGTTCTTTGTTACTGTGGTGGCTGTAGGGTCCTGTGATTACTGTAGGGACCTTTTCACCAGAAGAAGGTGGTGTATGGATGGGGGGGGGCAGATAGGGCTAATTTAACATCCACTTCCAGGGAAGTGTTTCAGTGAAGAACTTTAGCAGATAAAGGCCAAATTCCTAGGGTCTCAAGCAGAGAAGTTTTCTCTGGTATCTGCAGCCTGCAGCAGGTGCTGGCAGCACTAACTCCGAATGATCCTGATCCCTTGTGTGGTTCCTTTCAGTGTGGGAGATGCTGTATGTACCATCTCTGCAGCTACCTGTTTCCCTGAACCTTTCATCAATGAAGGCAAACGCCTGGGTTATGTCCATAGGAATTTTGCTGGGACCAGGTATTCAGATCATGTTGCTTTGCTCTCTGTCTTCCAAGCCTGGGATGATGCAAGGTACGTTGTCTGGCACAGCAGGTGATGGGAGGTTACAGTGAACACAAGGTTTTCCTTGCCTTGGTCAGGCTTATAATTCCCTCTGTTTGTTTTTCAGAATGGGTGGTGAAGAAGCAGAGAAAAGATTTTGTGAACACAAAAGACTCAGCATGGCCACTCTTAGAATGACTTGGGAAGCAAAGGTCCAGCTAAAAGACATACTTATTAGTTCTGGCTTTCCTGAAGGTGATTCTGATAAAGTTCAATAGTTTAATGATTACATTTTCATTCTGAGAGGATAAATAAATAACCAGGATAATCTGTGTTGAGCACCCAAGCATAGGGGTGTATAGTGGATTTCCCATAACACTACTCCACTTTTACAGCTGCATTCAGGTGGAATTTTAGTGTTCTGTCCTAAAGTTGTTGTGGCTGTGGTGCAACATGGAGATTTTGGAGGTTGAGGTTAGAGCTGCAGGATTAAAAATTTATTAAACAGGTGTCCTTAGAGTGTTACCTCCCTGGCTTTCTTTCTCCTTCACTTGCTGCATCTCCAAAACATGCTGGCTGTTCTTTCCCCCTTCTTGCCATAGACCTTAGTGGGGAGTCTGTGTGATCTGAACAGTGCTCTGTTCTGTGACTTCCTGGGTTTGTGCTGCAGGAGGGATGTGCAGCAGTGTGCCAAAATATTCCATTTTCTAGAGAAAAAAAATTTTAAACTTGACCAGGTTCTGAAATTACCTGATGTTGCTGAGGAGCTCAGTGAAATGGCATGACTGCCTGGATTAAGCAGATGTTTATCTCCCTCCCTTTCCTTTTTTTTTTTTCCTCTTTAAATTTCTTTAATTTTTTTTCTCCTCTTGCTGTTACGGATAAACGCAGCAGTGATCCTAACTCTTTTTTTCTGGGCAAGATGACTTGAAAACAAGCCACCAGAGACCCTGGGGGAGATTTGTAACAAATGAACTAATAAAAACATCCATTTTAACCTCCCCAAAAGATCTGTCTCCAAAACAAATGCAGTAAACACACTTTGGTACAGCACATTCTGGGCAAACCCATTTCTCCTTGTTTTTGAAGAGTTTGGGAGAGGAAAATGCCTCTTTGTAGTAGTATTTTTCAGCTTTTCATTCTCCATTAAGAAATAAAAAATTGAATGTAGAACTTGAATGCTCTGAGTGCAGAGGTCATTGGAGATAACATCTAGCAGTTGATTCAATCAGAAAAGGCATTGATCCAGGATCCTAAACAGCTCTGCATTGATCCAGGATCCTAAATAGTTGTGTTGTGCTCTCCTTCATGTCCCATGGATTTGAGCCACTCCTCTGTTCTCTGCCAACAGAATGTTTGATGACTCAACCATTTAACAACACTGGCCCTGATAACAACCTGGATGTTGTAATCTCCCTGCTGGCTTTTGGGGTCTACCCCAATGTCTGCTACCACAAGGAGAAGAGGAAGATTCTTACCACTGAGGGGCACAATGCTCTCATCCACAAATCATCTGTCAACTGCCCTTTCAGCAGCCAGGACATCAAGTATCCATCACCCTTCTTCGTTTTTGGAGAGAAGGTAGAGACTTGGGGTTTATTCTTGATCATGTGCTACCAAATGGTTCAAGAGGCTCCTTTTGGCAAAGAAGTCATAAGAAAAAAACCTGACTGAAATATTTGGCTTGTTTTAGTGGGGAGGGATGGGGGTGTTGTTTGTTGGTTGGTTTTCTTTCCAGAAAGTAAATGCTATATGGTCCCGTTGTCACTTGGCCTCCTTATAACTTCCAGTCAACAACTTTCAGTAGAAGTAGAGGTGCACAGAAAGTTCCTGTGAGTTTTGTTACAACAGCAAGGTCATAGAGAAAGATCTAAATCATTATCTTCATTGACAGTTTGTCTTAGGAGCTCTTCCATGCTAATTAGGCATCAGAGAATTTTTATCCTTATCACTTCTGCTGCTTGTGAATCCAGGGAAAAAACAGGAACATGGAATATGGCAGTGGGGTGCTCCTGTTCTGACCTGTAGGTAGCTTGCCATCTCCTGAGGATAATTCACACTTCCTAAGCATCACCCAAAAGGTCTCCATGACCTTTTCATCCTGTGAATTTGATGTACATTCTGTGTGTGTCCATTGCACCCCCATGAGCTCTCCTGTGCTGCAGTGACAGCCATCGTGAACTCAGCTGCTTCTGCTCGAGGAGCAAAAGAAGGCAGTGCTTTTGTGTTGGTGATAACTGGAATTCCAAATCCTTTAGGCACAGGGATTTTGTCTTGACAGTCTGGAGTCCCAATCCATAGTTCAGAGCTGTGGTAAGGCTTTGCTGCTTCTTCACCCTTTGTATCAGGATTGCAGGAGGGTTAGACCTTTGGTCCACCTTGACCATCTCTCTCAAGTGAAATTCCCCTAAACCAAACAAAAGACTTTTGAGCTCAAAAAGTTTTGCTTTATTAAATAAAAGTACACACAGCAAATGAAGAGTGACTAAGATGGTGGCTTAAGAGAGGCTTAGACAGCACCTGGGTGAGGCTGGGATGCAGGAAGGATTTGTGTGCAGCTCTCTCCCTGCCTGTTAGGTACCTCTTGAGTTCCTCTTTAAACTGAGGGGCAGGAGCTATGCAGCAGGGCTGTTATCTCTGGCTTGATGTTGTTGAAGCTCAAGGTCAGGGTAACATGACACAGCAGTGACTGCATGGACATCTGGCAACTTCATGAGGAGGAGCCCACTAAAGCTTTTCATCACAGCCTCAGTAACTGAAGGGAGGGAAGAAAATTCAGATGTGCCCTCGTCATTTTAAAGCTGGCAAAGCATGAGGTGTCTCTTGCAAAAGCTACATAACTGCAGATATGGAAAATGAATATTTTAAAATGGAAGATAGTTTTTGTTAAGATTTTACAGCAGCCAGTGCTGAATGCCTGTAAACCTCTGCCTGGCATTCAATTTTGTATGTGCATGTGCTCTTGTAATTTCCTAACATTATACCTCGCTTTATTATGTGTTGCTTGGGGTTTTTTTAACAAAATTCTCCAGTTTCAGTGTCCATAGGAAGGTGCAGAGCTCTGTTTTCCATTTCAAGAGTAATTTTCCTCTTTAACTTGCAGATTCGAACACGAGCCATCTCGGCCAAAACCATGACCTTGGTGAGCCCACTGCAGCTCCTTCTCTTTGCTTCCAAGAAAGTCCTGTCAGATGGGGAGCTCATTCTGGTGGATGACTGGTATGGATCTGCTTGGTGCTCAGAATCATGGAGTGGTTTGGGTTGGAAAGGACAAAGCTCATCCAGTTCTGACCCCCTGACTGAGGAGAAGTGCCGCTAACACAGACCAAATGTCTGTAGAACAGGGATCCCAGAGCAAACTGTGCACCACAGGTGTGTTGGGAAGGCATCACCTTTCCTTCCTGTGAAGAAGGGATAGGTTACTTTGAGTCTCCTGTTTCATGCAGATTATCTGCTTAAACTGAAGACAGGACAAGGAAGTTTCCATTAAAAACTGCTGGTTTTTTCCTCTTTAACTGAAAGGTGAAAGGCACTATGTGTTTTGGATGTCCTCCTCAGGCGAAGGCTGAGGAAACCTTGTTTTCAAGGCACAGAAACACAGCTTGAGGAGAGAAACGTCTCTGGCCATGTAAATTTTATGGCCATCGTCAAAAAATAACATCTGGATGGGGTTGTGGTTTGGTTTTTTTTGTTTGTTTTTTGTTTTTTTTTTGGTTTTTTTTTGTTCTTTCTTTCTTTTACCCTCTAGTCAGTAAAAGAGAGGCAGAGAAATCCTTAAGCTTAATTTACTAGCAGTTTGAGGGTGGGATCTGGGATCTTTCAAAATCTTGAAGCCTCATGTTTTCAGTTTACTTCATATTTTTGTATCTTGCTGTTTTGATGCAAGAGGTTACATGCTGAATTTATCCCAGTATAGAATGATAGAATCACATAATGTTTTGGGTTGAAAAGAACTTTAAAGTTCATCTCAGGTCCAAACTCTGTTCAGCCTTGGACACTCCTAGGGATGGGGCAGCCACAGCTTCTCTGGAAACCTGTGCTAGGGCGCTCACAACCCTTACAAGGAAAAATTTCTTCCCAATATCCCATCTAACCCAGCCCTCCATCAGTTTAAAAGAATTCCCCCTTGTCTATCACCATCTGCCTGTATCTCCTTTTGAAAGCCCTCGTTAGGCAGTGGAAGGGGGTCTAAGGCCTCCCTGGAGCCTTTCTTTCTCAAGGCTGAACACCCCCAGCTCTCCCAGCCTATCTCCAGAGCAGAGGAGTTTCAGTCCTCAGAGCATTTTTATGGCCCTTTGTAAAATTTCAAGAGCAAATTTAACCAGAAGAATAGTTATGTTTTAACAATGCCAAATTTTAGGGATCTTTCAAATTTGCCTCCTGAATTTCTCACCCCTTCAGTGACAAATTAGAACCTCAGAGATGAGAATGTAAGTCTGTGGCTCAATGAAAAGCCTCTCTGCAGAACCTCTTCCTTGCCAGGTGCTCCCCTGGCAGCCGTGGCAGCTCTAACAGCCTCTTTGTGCCGCAGGATCAAGCTGAAGATGCCGCACGCGGCGGCCGCCTGCATCACCGCTCTGCGCGCCGCCATGGAGGCCCTGGTGGTGGAAGTGACCAAAGAGCCTGGCATCATCCGGCAGCTGGACCCCGCCCAAGAGCGCATGCTGAACGTCATCCGCCAGCTGTCCCGGCCAGCGGCGGCGGGGATGGCACTCATGGCCACCAGCACCAGGTGAGAGCCCCAGCTCGGAGCTGAGGATGGGGACTTCAGGCTCTGGTCTCAGTGCCAGTGAGGATGGGGACTTCAGGCTTTGGTCTCAGTGCCAGTGAGGATGGGGACTTCAGGCTCTGGTCTCAGTGCCAGTGAGGATGGGGACTTCAGGCTCTGGTCTCAGTGCCAGTGAGGATGGGGACTTCAGGCTCTGGTCTCAGTGCCAGTGAGGATGGGGACTTCAGGCTTTGGTCTCAGTGCCAGTGAGGATGGGGACTTCAGGCTCTGGTTTCAGTGCCCGTGCTCTGAGCATGTGTGAAATGCTTGCACTCAAAGCTTATGCAGAGACATCACTGCCTGTTTGCACAAGGACTCACAACTCTCAGGAATAAAAACTGTCATCCTCTCTTCCAAAACACAAACCACAAATTATCTTTTAAAGAAAAGATAATCCATATTTATTTTGGGCCAGCCTTTTCCTGGAAAGAAAACACATATTTGGCCAGGCTTGCACCCCTCTATTGCCCCTTATTTCCATCCCTTGCTTCTGAAGCAAAGGAAACTTTTCTGAAGTGGAAAAGGTGTAAAAGCGCAACTGTAGTTCAACCATCGTATTGCGTTCACAGAAAATCGAGGTGGCTTAGCTGAGGATCGTGCTGTTTCCCATCTTTTAGAGATGCAGTTTGTAGGATTGCCTCAAGTGTACGGTGTTGTCCTTGGCCAGGTTTGGGGACGGTCCCCGCCCGCCCAAGATGGCGCGCTACGACAACGGCGGTGGCCTTCGAGGCTGGGGAGGTTACGCGCACGGCTCCGGCCACAGGGGCAGAGGCTACGGTGGCTACTCCAGCTGGCACTCGGCAGGAAGAGGATACCCAGGTAGTCCTGGGGGAGGCTATGGAGCTGGGGGTGGCTGCCGAGGAGGAGGCGGATACCGAGGAGCAGGCAGGGGCTACCGAGGAGGCTATCGGGACATGGGCAGGGGAGGGTGGTAGTGATAGTTCAGTGGAGTCTTTCCACTTCAACAAGTGTGTTTCCTTCCCAAATTCCTTTCTTCCTCTTCCCAGTTTGTATGCCTTTTTTGGTTCCTTAGTACAAGTACAGCTCTGTAATATATCATGCCCTTAGGGAATTTCCTGCAAGTTGTATTATTTTTAATAAAGAGTTTGTTTCTGAAGACTTGCATGCCATACCTTTGATTTTGTGTTTGGATTTGAATTTTGAAGGCTTCTGTTGCTAATTGTCATTATTGGAGACTCAGGGCGTTCTGAGGAAACCTTTTCAGTGTCAAAGACTATTTCCTGCCAAACAGATTCCAAACATCATCTTAGGCTCAGTGGGGATTCACTTCATTGTCTAACAAGCTGTGCAGACAGTCTTTGCTGCAGTGGTTTTCTAACCATGCCAGGCAGCACTAGGTTCCTTTGCAGCCAGCCTCCTGCATGCTGTGTGACCCTCCATGGTGAGTTGTTTGGGTGATCCAGATCATGCAGGAACATGGAATACTTTTTCCAAGACTGATGTGATGCTGCTGGTCTCTGCAGAACCTGGAGTAATCTCTGAAGCATGAATTGCTCCTTTCATCCAAGACAGTGTTCACTCTTCCCAAACTGCCAGGCTTCACTCCTCCACATCTGTGTGGAAGAGGACAGTTCTTTAATGGGAACACACTGGATTCCAGACACTGGAAGCTCAGCTGGCTGCCTGGTGCTCACAGAAGTGTATTGACACAGAGGGGGTAAAAAGCCTTCCAGCCCTGTTCTGGTGCCAAGTCTGACAAAATTAACCTCCCCTCTAATGCCACTGCAGAAACAGTAATTATTTGTGCCTGCTGGGGTGTGGAAGATAGTGGTGGTTGCATAGCAAGTTCCAACATTTTTTGTGTTCTCATGAAGAGTTCTTAAAAACTAAGTAAGGGCAAAGCAGTCCTTCTTTAATCCAGCTCTGAATTATAGAGGATAGCTATTCATGTCCAAATTTAATTTACTGTGGAGCCTGTATTATCTCCTGCATGCTCTGCTGCAGTAAACCCGACACTTCCTTCTGCTGATGCAGACTTTTCTCTAGGTTCAAGAATGAATGAATGAAGAATTGTCACTCCATGCCACTGTTACAAAAAACATAGTTATTTTTCTTTTCCAGTGTGAGCCAGGAACAACCGATGGGGGAGTCAGCAGGGATGGACATTGGAAGATGTGCTATAGCATTAGCCACCTTCCCTTTGCACATTGGTAGTCACTGCATCCAGAAAAAACTGCTTTCCTTGGCTTGCCCTTCACACATGGTGTTCTCAGTCGTGTTACTAGCACCAAACTGGAAGCATGAAGCAGAAGTCCAGTGGTTTTAAAGATAGCTCTACTTAATTTTAGTAGCACACTCACAAATCTGGACTGTGATCTAGTATCTTTAAAGCTTTCTCATTTCTTCTGGCTGTTACTGGTCAGCATTTAAACAGGAGGCAAGAGATGGGTGCAAGGTGAGGAAGTAGAATAGGATACCAAGGATTATTAAGTATATGTACAATATTCTACAATACTAGCAGAAATGCTTTTACTAGGGTATTAGATGTTAAGTCCTAGCTAAAGAAATTCCCTTTTTAGAGTGAAGTTGATCTTTCTCTGGTGAATTTATGAAATTGTTTCTAATTTGTAACTGTAAAGCTATTATTTACTATTACTGGGAAGAAAAGATTAAAAAATGTTACCATTAATATCCTACTGGTTGTCCTGGGAGGTCTTGCTGATTCTGGTACAGAGGCAGTGGTGAATTTTGTTGCTCCCCAAGACATCTGTGTGTCTTGGGCACAGCTCACCACCCTGTTCATTCACATAAAGATCTAATTTGTGTGATCCTTGGGGTGTCCTGTGCAAGGCCAGGAATTTGGCTCAGTGATCATTGTGGGTTCCTTCCAACTCAGGATACTCTATGATTCTAATTTCATGTTGCTTTCAAGGACTGGCAAAAAAAGTTAATGAGCTCTTAAGGGAACAGCCCGGTGTTGAAAAAAGTGAAAGTGTGGCTGGGAGGTCAGCTGCTGGTTGTGAAGGGAGAAGGAGCCATGGACTTCTTAGCATCTACAAATGACAGCTTATGGCTTTATTTATGTGCTTAGTGCTTTACGCATTAAGGAGTGTTGAACATGAAAGTACTGCTTAACAACATTCAGTCTGGTTTTTAGTATCTAATCCATCATGGCCAGTTAAGTGGGGAAGCAATAATCCTTGCCTGCACTTGATGAATGGCACAGTCTAAACAAGGATTGACATGCTAATGAGGAGCTTAAGCAGCCGGGATACAGAAAACCGAAAATTAACCTGAAATGACATGTACGTTTTCCCAGTAAAGACAGAGCCAGCAGTGAGTTTCCTGTGCAGTGCATGGATCTGTGCTCTGCTTCAAAAAGCCAGAGTGTCAGAGCACTCATGGGTCTTGAGCAGCATATTGAATTACTGAAATTCAAGAAGAAAGAACTGCCTGAGCCACGGTGCCATCGAATGCTCTCTGCTGCACCCACCTGAGGCACCTTGGGTTTGTATATCACATATATCAAATATTTTTGGCTTTTGATATCACAGAGTTCTTATAAGAGGATTTGGAAACACTAATTTCTTCTGTTTTTCAGTTCCAAGTGGAAAAGGAGAAAAGCAATATTAACAATAGCCTCACAACCATAATATGAAGGATAACACTTGACAGTTACTTGAATTTTTATCTTGAAAATCAGAATTGCAACTCACTAACTGATCTATTTTTGTTGCCTCCAAATCAAAAGAGTGAGGAGTGCCAGAGGAAAGCTAATGTCATGAGTACAACTTGACCAAGGTGAGTGGCTTAGCATGAAAGATCATGAGACTTTATTTATGTCTGAAAGCCATACATTTGAGACAACCCCTCCAAATCTGGAACTGCTCTGCTCACCTGCAGCTTTGATGGGAAAAGTTCTGGAAATGGCTGCCTGGAAGCAGTTTGTCAGTTCAAACATTGTCTGTCATAAACAGGTTACTTGTTATCTAATCTATGATTCTAATTTCATGTTGCTTTCAAGAACTGGTAAAAAAGTTAATGGTAGTTAATATTATTTGATATTAATGTTAGTATCTGTCATTTGAAACATATTTGTCACTGAATTCCTGTTCTCTGTATTCCAGCAGCAGTATTTTTTGCCTAGGCAGTAGCTAACAAGCTTTCCTCTGGTGTTTATTTTCTCATTGCAAGTTTTTCATCCCATTAAAAGCCCTGGGGAACTTAACAGTTCTCTATCATTTGCTGAGAGCCATTAATCAGGACTGTGTTGAGCTATGGTTCATGAAGGTAAATTAGAAGAGAACATAATACCAAGGCCCAATAATAATGTGTTTAGTTAACAGGGATAGGTTTACAGCCTCACATTCCCCTGGGAAAATGACCTCATGGTCTCCACTGTACCACTTAATAAAGCCACGTTCAAATTATGTTACAGAAATGGAGGGTCTGTAGGAAAATCTTTCACCTCACAGAGTTGAGTACGACTTCCTATGTTTGAGCAACTAAAAAAAAAAAAAAAAGAAAAAAATAAAGTTTCCAATTTAAGAGCAATCTGTAAATCTGCCCCACCCTGTTTCCTGTAGTCAGTCCCTTTTGCCAAGCGGTTTTAGATACCAGGACTGTTATTATAGAATTCCAAGTTTTCCTCCTGCCATCTGCCAAGAGATGTTCACAAAGACTATATTGGAAAACACATGGAGAACTAGTTTTTTCCCCATAACTACTGGTTTCATGCACATCTCAACTCCTAACCTATAGTCAGTGCCTGATGTGTATTTCCTCACTTTTCCTCTTACTTTCCTAAAGGAATTAATAGCCATCTGGATGTTTTGGGAGAAAGGGGAGTAAGTAAGTAAGCTGCATCAGTGCATTTTCCAAAGAAGGCAAGTGCAGAAAATCTCCATTATGGTGAGCAGAAAGAATAATAATATCAATATATAAAGTCATGTGGATCTATTGCTATAATGATGCCCCAAAATTCCTGCCTATGGATGGAGAACAGAAAGCCAAAGGTCCAGTCATAAATCATAGAATCACAGAGTGGTTTAGGTTGGAAGGGACCTTAAAGATCATTCCGTTCTACCCCTCTGCCATGGGCATGGGCACCTTCCATGACCAGCAGAACAGTCAGTTGCACACAAAATAAGCAAAACTCTCTTAAAGAGAAGAATTTGAGATGCAGTCACATTATTAGCTGTTCCAAGGCATCTCCCAAATACACCCCTGCAGAGATAAAGCTGAAGGAAGTGAGAACCTGCAAGCTCTCTGCAAAGCCCACTGCGGAAGCAGAAGGAAAGGCCTACTAAACTCATAATACAAAAATTAGGCACAGCAAACTGCCTGGTTTTGCTCTTAGGAGAAGCCAAATGAGAAGTTTTCTAGTATGTCCCTGAATGTGAGACAACTTTAGACTTCTAGATATTTATAATCTCCTGGAATGCTCCCATGCTTATAAACAAAGAAACCCAGAAGCCCCGGAGCTTGCATGGATTTATGCAGGAAAGGCAGCATGTGTATTTTCAGACAAAAGTTTTCAAGTGTTACAGGTCTTGAGACCTTCTCAAACTGAATCACCAGTCTCTCACTGGACAGAACAACCCCATATTAATGAACTAAATTTTGCTAATTCTCTAGTTTGTAATGTGAACCTCACAAAGCCAGGAGAGGGCTTTGAATCACTGACTCTTATGCAAACCACTCAAGCCTCCAAGCTGCTTGGATCACGGGGAGAGCAGATGAGCAGCAGCGCAGGTGTTTACTCTTTGACCTTTTACAGCTGCCATAAAATGGTTCATCCCCCTCCCTTATGGCTAGTGCAGACATTTGCTTTGGCCAGTGGAGCTGGCAGGCTGCTCACAGGAAGCTCAGCAATGCTTCTGGAATGGAATTTGGCTTTGCTCATCCTTCGGGTGTGGCAGCAGTCTGCCACAGGAGGAGAGAGAAGGAAGAAGGGGTAAAAAATACCACCCCTGTGTCTATGGAGACCAGTTCTGTGCAGTCATATGGGAGAGATGCTCCTGTATGAGCCCAGCAGCAGCACAGTGGCTCTGCTGTGCTGGTAAAGATGGGCAATGAAGTAAAGAGGGGCTAAGCCATGCTGACCAAAAAGAACAGACCAAAAATAGACAGCGGTGGGTCAGCATCTTCATCTTGCACCAATCTTGCCCACAGCAGAGACCAACAGTACCTTTCCAAGGGCTTGCTAAGGAACTTGAAACTTTCCTATGCCAGGAGAGGCACTGGAGAGGCTGTCAGCCTCAGGGACTTCTCTAGTGCATCAATTATAGAAGATACCTTTGTTATATGAACGAAGATAACTTTGCTTCCAAAGACTTTTCCTTGTTTTCAAATAGGAGTGCCCATGGTAATGGTTCACAAAGCATCTACACCAGGACATGGATAGCAGGTAAAAGTTGAGTGTGCAACACACATTGAACTTGGTTTGCTATAAATTAGGATAAATCATGCAGAAAGATATTTCTCTGCACATGCTAATGGCCTCTAAGGATCATAGTCATCACCAGACAATGGGAGAATCAGAGCAAGTCTCTATATCAGTTTGTTCCCAAAACACCAACACCTCTCCATTAAACAGGTGAGTAGAGGGTTCTGTAGGGGCCTCATCTGCCCTGCTGTGAGGTTGTGCAATTTTTTAAGCTGGCTGTAACACATAACAGAGAGAGAAAAACAAAGCCAAACCCTGAGCAGAAACAGCTTACAAGTTGCAGGCTGCTGTTTGATAATCTTTATTCAAAGGGTGCAGCACCAATGAGCAAAACAAATCAATAGCTGAATGTGAAAGCATTTTCAGGTTTGCAGACTCTCAAGACCTTCAGATTAAGATTTCTTCTTCCTTCACTCAGGACAAAGTCCAAGAATAATTTTTTCAAAACTCAGAACCTCTTCTGTGAGTGTTCGCAGTCACATGCACTCAACAAAGTTTTATAACAATTTAGTAGTTTTGGTTTTTCCCCCAGATAAACATCTCTGGGATTCAGACTGATTGTGTCACCTTAAGTGACTGTAAAATCACTTCAAACTGTCACTTTAAATTTATCACTGGGACAAAGCCAATGTTACAACAAGCTTTATCTCCCTGAATAGCTCTCAATCATGAGAGCCATCAGAATCCATGCCAATGTTGCCTACTTGATATTTTTGACCAAAAAGATATTTTAAAATGTCCTGTCAGCTCTGGAGATAAATTGCTATAGCCTTAAAAACGACATACACAGAGAATAGTAAAGCAACATGGAGCAATGCCTGTGGAATAAAAAGAGCAAGGTGGGAAGAAGACACACAGCTGGAGTGAGGAGACTAAGGTCAGAGATTTCTGTACAGCCAAGACTGTATTATCTGTCTACAAGCTGATAGATATTTCTGTGTGAGGTCAACTGAGCCAGAGAAGTTTCTGAGCAATGTGACATTAACATTTCCAGGCATATGAAGAACCAGAGAGATGGACATAGCTGTATGATCTTGTGATTCAGCTCACAAAGCTACTTAAATGAATGGTCTGTAATGTAAAGCAAAAATCAGCTCTTGTGAGAACAGCATCTTATCCTTCTGCAGTTCTTTCCAGGCAGAATACTTGCCCAGACTCAAAAGTATGAAAAAATACACATGAAAAAGAAAGGCTACATCAGGTAGCCATACTAACTAACATCTAGAAGTGGACAACAAAGAGCATTGAAGCTGTCCCAAATGCTGCTTTCAGCAAAATGGGGGAGAAGCTGAATATTTCTGTGGATTTGTAAAGCCCTCAAACAAGGGTATAAAGTTAATACAATTGTTATGTGGTGGTGTCAGCTAAATCAATAACATTCAATATGGCAGCCTTCCCTGCTCATGGGCACATCTGGGGAAATTGCTTAATTTTAACTATAGGAAAATGCAGGACAAACACATACAAAGTTTCCAATATGATTTTGGAGCTTTGGGAGTTGCACCGAAGCATTGGTGGCAATGGTATGGTATCTACTACTGCATAGAGATGTTCATGTTCTGGAGCCTTTTTGTTTTCTTAACCTTTGAAGTCAAACAGTTCAGGTGGCAAAAATTTGGTTGCCACAAACCACTGGCTGACGGGGAGGTGTGAAATGTGTTTTGAGAATTACTCAAGTCAAAAAGTAGTCCAACAAAAACTACATTCTAGGTTAAAAAAACACTGGGCAGTCACAGTGAGACGCTATTTTAAAGAGCCTTCTGTGATTTAAAATAGTATCTAAATCTCCAATGTTGATTCAATGCTACTTAAAATACCTTTCACTGACAGGAATCTGAATCTTTGTGAGAAAACAGGAGCAGAAGAGATTGACAGTGTCATTCTAGAAAGATGTAGGTTCTCCTCTGCAACCTCCCCTGGTGTTTATTGTAAGTTAACTCTATCACAAACAATTACAATTAATTGTTGAATAAGTCAACATGCTAAATCTTGATTTTGCTTCATGTGATTTTAAAATAACAGGCTTATAGCTGGAGGAAATTTACACTATCAAAGATGAGTGTTGCAGTTGATCTACTCAGAGAAATGCTTTTAATACAATAAATATACTGCTTTTAATATAATTAAACACACGATGTAAAAGTTTTCCAGAGCTTCAAAATGGAAGAAATTAATAGCAGTTCCAGAAGGTACAGATTTCCTCTTCTTTAAAGATCTGACAAGTAAAGAACAGGATACAGGGTACAGAATTTCCTATCCCTTTAAAACCACTCCATTTTGCTGAACACTTGACTTTGTTCCTCTGATATTTCCATGAACTGAGTGTCAGGGATGAAAATGTGGGAAGTATGCTGAGGTTCCCAGTGCAGCCTACAGCTATTAAAACTGTGTTTTTTCTTGCCTACTGAGTTCTTATTTTAATAATAATAATAATAATTTTTTAAATCTTCTCCTTAGGTAGTTTGCTAGTGGAACTTAAAAAAAAAAAAGAGACTTCATCAGGAAACAGTCTATTTATAAAGTATTTTATACATTTTCCCATTGTTTGTGGTATGCAGTGATGAGTTTAAAAATATCATTTCCTTTCCAACAATCTTGATTTTCCTCTTTGCTTTGATGATCTGTAAGTAGCCGTGTGTTTAAACAGCATTTTGCATACCTCAAACCAGCAGGAAAAATCCTCTTATTATTAAAAAAATTATGGGTACAGAATAAACAGGGATTCAGTTCCTTCCAATGAATGAGGTTCCAACACTCTGCCTTATGGGTCAGGATTAATTGTAAATTAAATGCTTTCTTTTATTTTGCACATGCAATTTATATCAAAGCCACTGTAGATCTTTCACAGTGACTCTGTTTGATTGAATAGCAGTTTGACATGGGGATGGTATTGATGTTAAGAATAAGCTTTCATTGTTCTTGCAAGCATCTACCTAAGGATGGCTGAGTTAGAAACATCTAAAAATTGCAGTTCATGTATGCTCTGTAGCTTTGCAAAGACTCTGTAGAGATAATAGCTATATTTTCAGAAGATTCTGTTCATTCCAAGTAATTTTTTCTTTCATTTTGGTTCTTGGCTACAGAGACCAGACAGATTTTTCCCTCAATGGCTTCTTTTGTCTATTTAGTCTTCGGTGGCAGGGGGGCTTTGAGTTCAGAGAATGTCTCTGCTGTCCTCTCAACTGGTAATTGTCTGACCATCAACAGAGCGATGCAGGGGAGGCATAGTGAGCCGGGAGTACCAAGACTAGAACTGGGACATGCTGACAGACCAAGAGCAAGCCCAAAGAGCTGCCCAAAAGCAGCCCTCTAGGTCAGATTCCTTGAAGCTGCTCACCCTTCACTGTATTCTTCCTGTCATACGTCAGGGAAGCAGCTCTGCTTTAAGTCTGTGTGGGAGCAGAGACAAATTATTGAGATACGTGGGGAGGGACAAGCAGCTGGCGGAGATCAGTTATCTCCAGATCCCAAAATTCCCAGCCTCCAGGTGGACATCCAGGTTTAACTCTTCTGGCAGAACAGCAAACCAGACTGCAGCCTGCTTGTCAAGACAAACTATTTATTTAGCAGGAGAAACAGGAGCTCTGCTCATTCAAAATCCGTCATAGAAAAGACTGGGTTTCTCAATCGACTGTCAGAGAAGCACAGGGTGGTTTCAGTTGGAAAAGAACTTCAAGGTCATCTAGTCCAACCCCTCTGCAGTGAGGAAGGACAGAGTCCACTGGATCAAATGTTTCAGAGCCCTGTCCAAACTGACCTTGAATGTCTCCTTGAATGGCTTCTCTATTAGACGGTTGAGCTGACCTTGGCAAAGGCTGAGAGAGACCTTAGGCAAAGAGCATTACAGGCATTACAGGTTTTTTACAGGAAAAAGAAATATCTAAAAGAAGATGGAGTTCCTCAGAGATTATTGCTTTTTTCTTTTGTTTTTGAAAAGCAAAGAAAAGTTCATGAAAACTAGGCTTAAAGAACATTAGACTGCAAAGGTGAGCTCTTGTCATGAGGGAGACACCTGAACCAAGGTTGCTCTCAAGAGTCATCATATATGAAGAAACAAAGGGTTTTACAAATGATAGAACATCACAATTCACTGGTAATGAAATTATGGCAAGACTGATTGGCAGATGATGCCATGAAAAGACAGGCTGTGACCATAAAGAACTGGGATGAAAGTTGCACCCCTGTCTTACCTTGGCAAAAGCAGTTAGCCAGCTTTCTGTTGAAACAATCTTGGGAATTCTGCTGGAAAGCCAGGAAGTAGTTAAACAACTTCATTGTGGCCATGCACGCTGCATGGTGAGATTCCCATGACCACCTCCAATACACACACTGCTTTCTGGGATGCATTTTATCAGGCTTGGAAGATAGCTTCACTGAGAATGTTTTGGTGTAGTGTAAACAGGCCCAGCTCATGCATTCGAAGGATTTGTGTAGCCAAGCAAGTTGGGGAAGAACAGGGCTCAGGCATTATCCAAATGGATTAGGGTGAGTCCTGCTCTTTACAAAGCAAACTTCATTAGCATGTTGGAAACCTAAATATTGCTGGAATTTTTTGGTGGCAGAGAATCCATCAGCAGACCCTGTAGTGCAAGGATGATGGTGGCTAAATTCTCAGAGAATTCAGTATCTCTGTACTGTAAATTTAGTCCCATACAGAAATGAATCTAATCAATTCCCCTGGTGCCCTTTCATCCATGCAGTGCTGGTGTACTGTGTGAGAATGGAGTGAGAAGGGAAGGGAAAAGAAATGCTGAGGAACATCTCTTCTCCAAGAGATCCATTGGCTGTTTCAAGGCTGAACACACCTCTCCATGCACGTCTCTTTGTCCATGGGAAAGGTGTGGGACAGGCAAGGGGAAAGCTCGGAGAGGGGATGGGAGTAAAGTTTGGGCTGGCTCCTGATGTTACTGCCATGGTCTAATGTAGATTGCAAGATGTGTTTGATTAAATTCCACACGGGTACATGGCAGAATAAAAGCAGGGAGTAAAGATAAAATATACAAATCTTATCTGCTAGGAATAAAAGATTACAAATTCAATTTGTATACATGAAAGTAGTTAAAAGGATGAGCTGTGTTTGAATCCACCGTAGGAAGATGGAAAGCTGCACAGGCCTTTCATGTTTTATTTTTGTTTTAGCACATTTTTTCCCAACATTACCAGTATTAAGAAGAAAAAAGGAAGCTACATCCCAGACCCACTTGAGAAAAGAGATAAAGTTATCCACTTACATCTTTCATTTCTCCAGGGTTTGCAGAAACTTGTAAAGAAGCAGCTCATGTGAACAGATTCAGAGATATATTTTTATTCACCTTTACAGCAACTACCCACAATTGCTGCACAAGATTATTTAAGGCATTCTGCAAAAGAGTGATGAAGAAAGTCAAACCTAAATAAACAAACCATTTTATGAAACACCTTCTGCTTTCATGGCTAATAGCTCTGTTTTTCAGTTCTATTAATAAGATTAGAGTAACTTTCTGCTTCCATAAAATAATGATGAGATATGAATATTTAGTAACTAGTATGGTTGTCTGACTTATTCTATATTTGTACTGATTGTGAATACCTCAGGCCATTTACCAAAAAAATTCATATTCCTTTCACACCTGTCTTTGATTGTGGAAGAATTTCTCCTAAGCAGGATAGCTTTAAGCCCTATTTTAATACAAAATTGTGTATCTCATGCATTGTGACATCAATCCTGTGCTATGTTAGTCCCCAGGGCACTGCTGGAGACTGCTGAGGGGTTTCTTTTTGCTGTAAGAGAAATTGAATTGTCACCCTGCCTTCCTGAGTTTTGAGTCTTCCTCACCAACTCTTTGGTTGATCTGCTGACTCACTTGCTTTCTTTTAAGTCTTTTTGGCTGTTTGTTGGCCAGGGGGTGGATGTCTGCTGTGATTACTGTTGTTTTTATTCGGTCTGCTGAGAAAAGTGCTGGGGCCAGCAGGAAGCCCCCTGCATGACAGAGAGCAGGGCAGGAAGCTGCTGGAAACTTCTTTTGGCCCAAACAGCCAGATTATGACAAATGACATTTCCTAAACTTGCTTGGGTGGCTCCTCCACTGGCTGATGACTCTATGAGGCTGATGGTGAGCATGGGGCTTTTCTGTCCTTCAGTTTCTAGTGTAAACTGACATCTGCTGGTAATGAAATGTTGGGGTGTACAACAGTTTTAATTTGGGGATCCTAAAACTATCTATTTACTTTTATTAGCAAAAGCAGGGTTTTGCTTTTTTCTCTGTGGATGTTACTTTTACCTGTTTTAATAATTAACAGATATGGAGCAACCAAGGTCTGCTATCACAGTCTGAAATTTCTAAGTTTTTCCTTAGCCTTTTCCTTTCCTATATGCACACATGTTGTCCTTGAACAAATGCTGATGCTAAATCAGTATGGGAAGAGTGAAAATTAAAATGAGTGGTGCTCTGTGACTCTTGTGAAAAACATTCTGGACCTCCTAAGCCCCAAATGGGCCAAATATCTTGGTGTGGTAGCACTTGTTTTGAGCTCCTGTAGAAGGACAGAGGCCAGCAGTGATCCTAATTAATTATTTCGGCTTGCTTGTGGGCACACATAACACTGTTGCAATTTTTTTTATCAAAAGGAAAGAAAACACTGATTTTCTTTTTCACCTCCTTTTTTTTTTTTTTTTTTCTTTCCAAAAAGGGGTCTATTCTAAGAGGGAGACCGCCAGCGCCAGCCTTGGAAGTTCTGGCCTTCTGAGAGCTGACAGAATTTCCTGTAGGAGTTGCCTTTACAAAAGCTGTTTCCTATCAGGTTTTTATGTTGCTTTTCCTTTTTTGCAATTCTTCTCTTTGTTCTTAGTCTCTCCCCACTTTTTCTCAATCATTTAACCCAATATGTATATGTCAAGAAAGAACTGAAGTTAGAACATACCCATTTAGACAGCTAACTTACAGTAACAATTAACTCACAGTCAATATGTGTGTCTGAGCCCAGCACAGTCATGAACCTTATCCACAAATACTCTTATTTTACAGCTGCTTAGCTGTAGGTGTTCATCCTATCAAATAGGATGTCACTTTCTTCCAGGCCACTTCTGCCACACAGGATGCCTCACTCTGCACCAGGTGTTGCCAGCTGTAACAATGTATTTACCAATGTTTTTTTTTATATTATTCACCCCGTAAGCATTGCAAAGTCACAGAAGTTCTCTAGGTTCTGTGCTTTTAAGGGGCAGTTATTTTACACAAGGATGCTTTTATTCTGCGTTGGGTTTAAGGGAATATGTCACAATGCTTTGATAGATTATTTCAGTAGGTAAAAAAGGAAAAGGAAAGCACAAATCCTGTCTTCACAGGGATCTGAGATTTAATTCTGGTTTCAACTGAATGAGTGTAGGTTTACTGAATGCAGTATAACTGCATCACTCAATCTCTCAGAGTGTTTTAAGGTGAAATTGCATGAAGAGTACGAACTGGATTTTGATGGCAAACAGTAAATATCAGCAAATATCTCTTTGTCAGGATTTGTTACAATCAGTACCATTAAAATGTCAGGGAGGGCTTTAAATAAACTGTGGAGCATGGTCCTGTGTAGGTACTTTAAAATGTTGCAAGTGAATAGTTAAAAAACCCAAGTAAGTTATTTGGTTTAGGTACTAAGACTGGCTATCTCTAAACCCAAGAATGTTGTGTGAAGCTGAATTTTTTCCATTATCTATGGCAACCTCCCGCATATGGACAGATGATCTCATTGCATCACTGATAGGGATTTGTGGCAACACCCTTTTATCCTGCTTGGAGTCCCTGCCCCCTTCTCACCTCTATCCTAATCCTTCCCTTCTTCCCTCAAGCTGTTCCATGTGCCTTCCTTGCTGCCTGTCCTGCTGTGTCCACTCTCAGCTGCAGGCACCAGCCAGGCTGTTGCTGAACCTGAGGAGCTCCATCTGCACGTTGTTTTCAGAGCTTCTGCCCTGATGGCATCAGCTCAGCGCTGCTTTCACAACAGAGGGCTTGTTTTCAGAAAAGGAGGAAAAGTGGGGGAAGCAACGGAAATCCAACTTTCCACTGGAGATGTGTCATCCCAGCCTGAACAATAGCGAGGCAGCGGTGACTGTGCTGCACTGCGGCCCTTCTGGGGGTGCCAGGGGAACCCTCAGCACAGATACTGTCACCACGGCTCTGTGGGGAGGCAGAAAGAGGAATCACCCCACTGAGGTGTAATAACAGCCACAAGTAAAAAACATCTCCCAGCAGCAGGATAATTTCCAGGCGTGCTGACCAGGATGTGCTGTGCAAACCTTGTGAACAGTCTGGCTCAGGCTCTTAATGCAAGGACTTCTGTAGGATACGTGTGTTTACTTTGAAACAACAATGTGCATTTTTTCCCAGAACAGACTGTATTTTTTCTAGTTCTTTCAGCCACAGGCTGCATTCAGGCTTTCTCGGGATATAACCAAGTTTACAAGGCCTTTCCTTGACTCCCCTATCAATTTTTTCTCAAGGAGTAGTTTCCTGTTTACTGAGAAGGCTTCTGGAGGCACTTTCTCCTGCAAAAGCAGTTTTATAGATTCACAGAATGCCTTGGTTTGGAAGAGACCTTTTAAGGGTCATCAAGTCTAACTTCCTGCCGTGGGCAGAGACATTTTGGCTTCACGGGATTTCTAGTTTTCACACAATCTTCACATAATTCCTCAACCTGAAAAGTTGTGGGGAGATCTTAGGATAGCTAAAAACCATAATGCAGTCTATGGCCAGGTCTGGCAGAGCTGATGCCTCTAAGCAACAGAGAGATCTGGGTTATGGTAGGGAAATAATCAAAAGTTCATAAAAAATTACAGTAGCTGAGGTGGGTCCCCTCAGATCTGCTTAGGATTATGTCCTTGGATGCCACAAACCATCCAGGTTTGGCAAAGCTTAGCTGGGAACCCACATCCAGTTTTCTCTCATTTCTCAAGAAACTTTTTTTTTTCCCTATGAAAAACATTTAAATGAAAAAAAGGACCTGGTGGTGGTGTTAGACAGCTGGCTGAACGTGAGACAGTGTGTGCCTAGGTGGGCAAGAAGGCCAGTGGCACCTGGAATCAGAAACAGCGAGACCAGCAGAACCAGGGGAGTGATTCCTGCCCTACACCCGGCACTGGTTGAGGTACCTTGAGAGCTGTGTCCACTTTTGGGTCCCTCAATTCAGGAAGGACATTGAGGGGCTGGAGCATGTCCAGGGAAGGGAACGGAGCTGGGGAAGGGTCTGGAGCACCAGGAGAGGCTGAGGGAGCTGGGGAAGGGGCTCAGCCTGGAGAGAAGGAGGCTCAGGGGGGACCTTGTGGCTCTGCACAGCTCCTGACAGGAGGGGAAAGCTTAGGGGGTTGGTGTCTTATCCCAGTAAACAAGTGACAGGACAAGAGGACATAGTCCTAAGCCGAGCAGGGGAGGTTCAGGTTGAACATTGGGAAGAATTTCTTCACGGCAAGGGTGATTAGACAGTGGAAGGGGCTGCTGAGTCCCCATCCCTGGAGGTGTCCAGGGAACGACTGGACGGGGCACTCAGGGCTCTGGTCTGGTTGACAAGGCAGGGATGGATGAAAGGTGGCACTCGATCATCCTGGAGCTCTTGAACAACCTGAGCGATTCAGTGACTGTGTAAAAGGCGCAGCTTTGCGGGGTGTGCCGGTGCGGAGGCGCTGACAGGCCCGTTGCTCTGCCGTGGTCACTCACTCCGCGCCGCAGTGAGGGCAAGGAACCTCGCCGCGCCGTGGGAGCGGGCCCACAGCCGCCATCGCCGCTTTAAGCCGGCGCATTCCGCGAGGCGGGGGCAGCTCCAGCCCTGCTACGCTGCGGGACTCCGCTCCCGGCCTGCTCCGCGCCCGCCCCGCCTCGCCTCGCCTCGCCCCGCCGGGCCTCGCCCGTCTCAGCCCGCGGCCGGCGCGGAGCGGTGGCACCCGGCGAGCGAGCGACCCCCGTCCGTGCCCCCGCCGGCTGCCGCAGCCCCGCCATGGCGGGCGGCGGCGAGCGCTGGGCGCTGTGGCTGTGGGTGCTGTGGCTGTGGGCGCCCGCGCGGTGCGGCGCTGCCATGGACGAGTGCGCGGAGGAGCGGAGCGGGCGGGCGCAGCGCTGCATGCCCGAGTTCGTGAACGCGGCGTTCAACGCTACGGTGCTGGCCACGCACACGTGCGGGACGCCGGCCGAGGAGTACTGCGTGCAGACCGGGGTCACCGGCGTCACCCAGTCCTGCCACCTCTGCGACGCCGCCCAGCCGCACCTGAGCCATGGCGCCGCCTTCCTCACCGACTACAACAGTCCGGCCGACGCGACCTGGTGGCAGAGCCGCACCATGCTGGCCGGCGTGCAGCACCCCACCGCCGTCAACCTCACCCTGCACCTGGGTAAGGACGGGGAGCGGGCGAGGGCGCCGGGGCAGGGTTAGCCTGGGCACCAGAGCAGGCTGGCGGTGAGCTGCCGCAGGGCAGCTCTGCGAAGGAGAGCTGGGAGTCCTGGTGGACAACGAGCTGTCCCTGTGTGTAGCGGTGTCCTCGGGTGTGCTAGGACCGATATAGTCAGCTCTTCCAGGGCGGATCCTGCCCCTGTCCTCAGGCCTCGTGAGGCGTATCTGGAATGCTGTGTCCTGGTCTGGGCTCCTTAGGACCTGGAGCTGGTCTAGCAGAGGTTGTGGAGATGATGGAGAGGTCTGAGCATCTCTCTCACGTGGTGGGAGTGTTCAGCTTAGAGAGGAGATGGCTGAGAGGAGCCCTGTCTGTCCCTGTCTGCAGGGAGGGCTCGGAGGCTGGACACAGCATACTGCTCCCTGGGACCCAGCAATGGGACAAGAGACCCTGGGCAGAAATGGATGCCCAAGAAGTTCCACCTGAACATGATGAAGAACTTTTTTACTGTGCAGTGACCAAGCACTGGAACAGAGACCAGAAAGGGTGTGGAGTCCCTCACTTGGAGGTATTCCAGACCTGTTGGGACACAGTCCTGTGCCATGTGCTCTGGAATGACCCTGCTTGAGCAGAGAGGTGGGACCCGATGACTCACTGTGGTCCCTTCCAACCTGCCCCAGTCTGTGATCCTGGGCTGAAAGGCCACCTGCACAGCGGGCATTGCTGGGGCCATGCCTGGGTGAGTGCCAGTAACAGGCCCTGGGTGGTCCAGTGTTCAGGGGGTGTCATTGAGTCCCCGCTCTTCAGGTCCTCAGCCATGTTCACCAGGTCTAAATCAATGCTGCCTGCATCCCATGGTTGTGTTGGGATGTCCTCAGCCAGAGATCTGGCTCTGTGCTGGTTCTTCACCCCTCAGCTGATAGCTTACTCACATCTGCTCAACAGTGCTTGGTAAATTTGATTTTCAGCATTGTCCAGTGAATATTGCAGGGGTTGCTCCACTGCAGTCTGTATTGGAGGTGCTTTTGGTTTGTGAGAGGAGAGGCTGCGCTGGAAGTGGAGCAGGTTGCAGTGATCAGGTCTCACCCCATGCACCAGGGATCATGAAGTCATTTAGGTTGGAAAAATAGTAGAAAGAAATTGTTCCCTATGAGGGTGGTGAGGTACTGACACAGAGAAGCTGTGGATGCCACATCCCTGGAAGTATCCTTGGACAGGTCTTGGAGCAACATGGTCTAGTGCAAGGTGTCCCTGCCCATGGCAAGGAGTGGAATGAGAGGAGCCTCAAGTCCCAACTCAAGCCATTCTATGATGCTGTGAAAAGACCTTTAGGATCGAGTCCAACTGGTAACCCAATGCAGCCAAGCTCAGGATTGGATCATGGAGTTTTCCAGACAACAGGCTTTGGATGCAGGTTGGAGATGTTGGTTTGCAAAGTGGCAGGCACATCTGCTGTGTATCCTCTTACCCCCCGGGGCAGCATTGTCCTTTAATTGCTGGGTGGGTTAGGCCTGTCAACAGCCGGCATTGCTGCTGAACTGTAACAGCCAGTCAAAAAAAGAAGGTGAATTTTCTGATTGGTTGTCAGTTCCAGAGGTTTCTTTGGGATAAAGTATTTTAGCCTTCACTTTGGTTTGCAGGCAAGCTTTTCTTTTCTGTTCATTCAGTTATTCAAGCTGTCATGACATGGAGGAAGAGTAATCATTTAAGAACTGGAAGACAAGACAGCCAAGAGAAAGTTGAAACCACAACTTATATCCTCATGTCATTAAATCTAGTCAGTATTAAAGAAAGCCCCACTGCAGCCATTCACAGCTTCTAATGATGAGCAGCTGTTGAGCATTAAGTTTAGTATCAATAACAGTCTGATTCAGGGGAAAAATGGTGTTAGGGCTTGGAGAGCTGGATCTTGTGAGAGCTGACACCTGCATTGGTGAGATGTAGTTGATGGCACCGAGTCTTGTACCGGGGTCACCTGATGAGCACATCCATGTGCCCCAGAAGTGTTTCCTTGTGTTTGGAGTTTCAACATAAATATACCACGTAAACATATCTAACAGTTCCTCTTTATTTTCTTTTCTTTGTACATCAGGATTTTTTTTTTCAAAAGTCCTGGAAAGCAAAGATTTTATTTCAGCTTCTTAATAACAGTCATTGTAATTCTCATTATCAAGGCAAGACTTACAAACCCATGTGTATTACTGCTGCCCTTGGTTTTCTGTAATGGGTGTTCTTTGAAAAACAGTACTGGGGGCAGTGTGCTGTGTCCTGGGCTTTGAAGAAATGCACACACATTTTGCTGAAAATGTCTGCATCTTCAAAATACTGTAGCACTGCAGCTCTTTCACTCGTATTCCAGGTTTGTTTGCAGGCTCTTGGAGCTTTGGGAATTTGCTTTGCCATGTATTTTGAGTTGAGTACAACTTTAAAGCAGAAGCTGCCTGAACAACTTAGATATATTTGAGTGGGTTTTTTGGTCTAGTTAGGTTTTTGGGTGGGATATTTTTAGTATAAAGCCTTTTAAGAATCAGAAGCTTGTTGTGGGCATGGTGGTGGTGAAGTTGGTTTTAAGATGACAACAGCAAAGCATTTATCTCTCTGCACGTGTGCTATGTGATTCTCTGCATTGCTGAGTTCCGTGGCAGGTTGAAGAGCTGTTGAGTACTGACAGTGCCTTTTTAGCCTGAAATGCCCCAAACTTCTCTCTGCAGCATTGCTCCTCCCTACTTTTGTGAGGTCTTAAAACCATCTTTGTTTGAGTGAGCTGCTGGGTGCTGCTTTTGCGTTCTGTGTGCCCGCAGGCACTATGGTCTGTGGGACACCTAATTATGGACATTACTAAGAGAAAGAGGCAAAGAGCTTGACAAGTATTTATGCGCTCGATAGGATATAAAGGCATTCTGGGGCACAAAGCCCTTTCATGCAGTTAGTTCTGCCTGGTCTTTGAGGATTAAGCTCTGTGCTCGAACCCGTATCCGTATTTGATGCTGCAATTGCCTTAATTTCTGAAAGTGTTGTCGTCCTGAAGGGTTAATGCTGTTTTGCACCTGGTCAGGACCAGCTGCACTGACTGTAGGTTTCATGTACATGCTGCCCTGTGCTGAGTTTTTTGGCAGTTTGAAATGTCTTGATTAACATCCAGCGATGTTCAGTCCATGTAGAACAGCATTAACATTTCAGAGGGGCCTGCAAGAGGTCAGTAAGAGCTGCAGGTCTGTTGCCAACATGTGAATGTGGATTTCTTTGAATCTCCTTACAATGTGCAGTTCAAAACAAGTTTAAAAACCTTTCGTTTTGGGACTATGTGCCAGCACGAAGCCTGATACAGAAAAATACAGCACAGATCGCTACTACTGAGTTAAAGGCTCAGATCCCAGGAGTGTTTGGAGATGACATCTGTGTCCAGAAGTTAGGGTGCTCCCTGCGGAGAGGGGAATTGGGATAATTACCACTCCCTGCACCAGGAGCATCTGGAGTTATAAAGGCTATTTCTCTTTGTATGAGAGGGTATTAAGACCCCCTAAGTAAGGGTAAGTAAGAGGCCTGGAGACATGAATTTGCAGCTGTAAGTCAGGAGAAGGAGGAGCTGAACCTCCTTCAGTTCATAGGGTGGTGTCTGGATAATTAGGTTAGTGAATGAGAGGAGGGGGAGAGCATTGCTGTGTCCTTTCTCCTGCATTTCTTAAAAGTATCCCTTGGCTTCCCCATTTTCCATTTCCTCAGAATTTATTACTTATTTACACTTGACCCAGCCGGTCTTTTTTTTTCTTACTGCTCTCCTACTATGTTCCCATATATTCCCAAAAAAAGGAACTTTGAGGCAGTGGTGCCAGCTTTCAAATAGAATATGGAAGCCAAGGCCTTACAGTGCGTTGTCTGCTTTGTTTTTGAAGCCAGGGTGTCGTGTTATTTTTACTGTCTGTGCTGTTTTCTTGTCCTGGGAGCACTGGGATGGCTCTGGCATCTCCCCAGTGCTTTGTGTGCATACGCTTGAGCTCAGCATTGCTGCAGACCCCTGACACACAGAAACAACGCCGTGTGTTGAAGATGCTCCCTTGAACACTGGAAGAAGGGGAAAAGAGACTGCATGGAGGTACATGGAGTATTTTTGATACTTGGTGCTCTTGCTGGGGCAAAGGTTTGCATTTTTTCAGATGTTGTATCATTTTTTCAGAGCAGATTCTCACTCTTTCCTTCTGCAGCTCTATTTTCTGTGTGCTTTCTGTTGTTTCTATACTTCTTTAAATCCACTTTTACGTGTGCCTTTGTGTTCCCTTCCCAACCAGCTCTGCTAGAGCCACCTCTCATTTTTCCCCACCACTTTTACTTTTTGGCCAGATCTGCTTGATTTTGGCTACTATGATTTTTGACTGTCCCAGGGTTTTGTTCCTCGGACAAAGAGGAATTCTCCTCAGCATGCTGGTGGCTGTTCCATGGTGGGGTGACTCCATCTCCACTGAGGGCAGCTGTGCTTTTATCAGCTGTGAGCTCGGAGCAGTCCGGTTCCTCGGGCAGGTGACTGTCCTCTGCATCTCAGCAGGGATGGTGTCCAGATGTGCCTGACTGATGATGCCGGTGGCCTCAGCTAGGAATTCAGGACTATCTGGAAGGCAGAAAAGATCAATTCCTTCCTCTTTTGTCATTGCCTCAGAAGAGAAGACAGTATTTGGTGCTGGAAGCAGCCCTCTGGTAGGCTGCCTTTGAAGAAGAGAGATGAAATTGCTGGTTGCCTTGGATAAAAACATGTCGGCTCCTGAAATCCTTACTAGAGACTAGCCTGGAAACTCATGTCACCAAGCTGGATGGTGTCTTGTATGCGTAAAGTAAAGAGAAACTTGTGAAAGCTGTTGGTTGCTAAAGGAATGAATTACCCGTCTCCTTCGCCTCCCCCTTTCCTGCCCGCTCAGTCCTTTATTTGGCTGGGAGGCAGCGATGATGCTTGGTTATATATACTTTGCCGGCAAAGCATGGTTTGAGGCATGACTGCCATTTGAAGGCATTTACAAGGAAACCCAGGCGAGTTGCCAGTTCTTGTGCTCAGCCCTGGCTTGATTTGCCCGTTGTTTTTAGCAGACCAGAGTTTTTTTTTGAGTACAGAAAACTAGTGGGTTTTTTTTTTTCCAGAAGGGAGAGCTATAAAGTGTGACTTCAATCAAGTAGATAGTTTATAGCACTGGGATGCAGTTGCTCTGTTTTATTCAGTGCAGCGATGCCCTCAGTTTGCCAGTTATCCCATTAAAACTTTATGAGGCTGTGGTTTGCTGCTTTCCTTAGGGAACCACCGTGGTAAAACCAAGTGCAAGCAAGCAGGGTGCACGCACGTGAAGCTTTGCCTAGCGTAGCTGCAATTTAAAAACTCAGCGGTAATTAAGGCATTGGGAGGGCATTTCCAGCTCCAAGGCCGGTGTTCAGGGTGTGTCGGGAGCCTGGGCTTTGCCGTGGTATTTGTGGAGCCCTCGGGGAGACACTATTTTAGTTGGTCTCGCAAGGGCTTGATTTACATTTTGCAGGTTTCAACAGGAGTACTGAAGAGATCGGGGCTTTTAGTGGCCAGCAGTTATTCAGTGCAGTTATATAAAGGTATCACTTCCTGCGTACACTTCAAATTCCCCAGGTTTTTCTCCTGCTCTGTCTCGGGATGCTGATGCTGCTGCATGATGCCTTTGGGAATACTATACATGGCAGAACACTTACTTTTTGGTGGTGGAGAGAGCTGGAACTGTGTGGTATTTTGCTGCAAAACCAGCTGCTATTTGTGGGTGCTTGCCCTGAGTTGGTAGAAGAAATAGTCGCAGGTTTCAAGCACTCAGACAGTTCCTTTTGTAGGTTTAAACCTTTGCTGCTCAGAATTGTTGCCGTGCTGAAAAGCTTCTGGCTTATTAGGTACCGCTTCTCTTGTAGCCTGAGGCTTTGGGAGGCTCTTGTGGCCTCTCTGAGTCTGCGAGTGAAAATCCCAGGCTGCCGCTTCCCACAGAAATGAAAAATGGGATTGCTCTGCAAACAACACTTAGAGAAGAGAATTTCCAGTGTAGATGGATGGGACAGGAAACTTGGACCTTGGGTTCACTATAAGAAGAAGGGCTGTGAGCGTTATGCTTACCGCCTTTGTCTGGCTAAGACCTCCTGCTTGTGTCCTGCGGCCCTAATTCAATGCTTACCACTGCTGGTGAGGCCATGCTGAGTGATTTACCCTCTGGCTGCATGCTCTTCCCGTGGGTTAACTGGGGTGTGGGATCTGGCATGTTAAACATCACATCTAAAGTCACCATCTCTGGTCTGCAATAACCTTTGGAAGCTCACCCTGGGCTGCTGCGCCCCATGGAAGCTATGGCATTCTAGCCCGCCATTACACATCTCTTAACCATGACATCTTGCTTATTGGTGGCTACCACGGTGTGTTTTGATCAGAAAATAACATGAGTTTCATAGTTTTCCAATAATTTGCACAAATCTTGCTGGGTCTGCTGTCCCACCACACAGAAAGGAATATGTTTCCCACCCCAGATACGGCATAGTCCTGTGTGCCTCAAATCAAGCTTTACAGACTTTAGGTCAGGGATGAATGTGGCTGCTTGTGCTGAGAGGACATCACTAGCTGTGTTCAAAACTCTTCGTTAAATTAGGATAATCTCTTAGCCATTTCCAGAGGGTGCACTGGGGATTGCTCCCACAGCACTCCATGGGTAAGGTTGGGTTTTAAGCCCTGTGCTGCTGATGTTGGTTGTCGCATCAGCATTGACGAGAGCTTCACGACAGCTGCTAACAAACCATGAGATCAGAGAGCTGCTGCTAGTAGGCATGTGCAGGTGTCAAACAGGACCAGGAATACTGAGAGGAGAAGCTGCCTTTTGTAGCTTGCCAGACCAAAAGTGCGAGCTGCTGGTAGCCTTGCTGGGCTTTTAGGTAAAACATCATTTCTATGAATTATTCTCATGTAGAAGCTTGGAAAATGGTGAAAACTCATCAGCTGTAACAGGATCTGAAATAAGGTAATTTTATTTAAATTTAAAGAAAGCCTCAGTCTTTTTTTCTACCAGCCCAGACTTATTTGAGAGGTCTTTCACAAAAAAAAAAAAAAACAACCCAAATTCCCACCACCCCCCTCATATATTATTCAGTGGTCTTCAGCATTCTGTTTGAAACTGGGTGGCAAAGCACTTTTTGTTTCCATGCTTCTACTTGTTTTAGATATTCCAGTGTGATAGTCATCAAAGAGCTGTTTCCAGTGGTAATCATGCCTGCAGTTCTGACACAACACAGCTGTGTTCAGCAGTGGAGAATTTCAAAATTTCCTTGTCTAGAAATATTATCCAAAAACCATCCAAAAACTTTTATTTGCCTTTTTTTTCCTTTTTTTTCTCTCCTTTGGCAGGTAAACTAGTACCATCTTGTACATGGAGGTAGATTTCCAGGGAGCTTGAGACCTTATTTCTACAGTTATTTGGGGGTTTGGTGTTTTTGTGGGGGGAAGGGGAATACTTTTAAGATGTTTGTAGAGATGATCTGTTGAGAACTTGAAAAGACCCAGGATTTGTGGGTTCTTGGCTCAGCTTTCTGCAGTGTTCTCATTTCTGCTACAGACTTTGGTGTGCTTGGAGAGCTGTTTTACACAAAGCTGACTTGGCTTTGTGTAAAACACAGGACTTGGGTCCTGTGTTTTACAGGAGAACAAGGTAAATGGCTGTTTCATCCTCGGGGGCTTGAGATGCTCCTGTGAGAAGGCCAAGGTGCAGAACCAGGGTTCAGTGTCTTCAGGAGTGGCGCCTAGCCTGAAGTGCCAAGCAGGCAGACCTGACCCTTCCTTTGCTATTAACCCTCTCTAATGGAAAGATCACCTCTTAAAAAAAATCCTAAACCTCCTTAAACCTATCAAATATTAAAACCTGCTTGATAACAGAGATTGTTCAGCACATGTGTGTTCAAGTGGGCAGTGGCTGGCTGAACATGGTAGCCCTTGGTTTCCCAGTGAGTTGCCTGAAATGCTCATTCCTTTTGGTGGTCCAAGGCTGAGGGAGCGCTGGGGAGTTTGGGTTTGGCACCAGCCCAGTTCTAAGCACTCTGCTTTCTTCTTACAAGTTTTTTTTTTTTTTTCAAAGTCTGCTTTATAGCTCAACCTACTTGGCATCAAAAAAGACCTTGTTCCTAGCACAGTGAGCAGCTGCTTGTGCAGCGAGTTGCACTTGGTCCAGTTTGGTTTATTTTTGTGTGGGGAAAATATCAGGGCTGCTCAACAGGTTGTTTTTTAATTTTTTGAAAACTTTTCCTTTCCCTGTATACTTTGTTTCAGGAAGGTGAATCTTTCTTATCTTTGGATTAAAAGATAATGTGTCTCAGAGTCTTTTTAAGGAAATGGTTGCATTGAACCTCTTCAAGAGGGATAAAGGGACTGTTTTGTTGGTGCCTTCTTATACTCCACAACCTTGTAAATATGGTATAAGTCATGTACTCTGAAAGGCTCAGGTTTTTTTTGGTGTATCTCTTATTGAGATTAGTGGAATCAAAAATCAGTCCCTTGTGGAAAAAGTGCCATCAAATGCTTCTTGATCTCAGTTTTGTGTGGGACTGTTCGACTGAGAGAAAAGAAAATGTTCTTGTCCTGGGTCAGCTCTGATTATGATGATTATTTATAGTCCTTTCATCCGTGGTCCTTTGCATACTCCCATCTGGTGGGACATTGCAGTGGGATTTTCTTCCCAGCAGCTTGCAGGACTGGTCCCTGGGGAGCAGCCCTGGTCAGGCTGCCCTTGCTTCTCAGCTTCTGAAAAAACATGGGTTATTTGTGAGGATCCAGCATGTCTCCCTCTGTCCTGCTCCTGGCTGTGGCTGTCAAGGTGCTGGGCTTGGCTCACAACCTCCTTTAATGTGTGACAGCAGCTGATGCTTCCCTTCCAGCTGCTGCTTCCTCTGCTTTTGCTGGCTGCCTTCCCTGGTCTCATGGCTCCAGCTATCCTTGCTGCAGTTACATAGGACAGGGGATTTCTCAACACTGAATCTACTTGATGGACTTGTTAAGAAGCTGTTGATGAAGTCTGTGGTTGCTCAAAGCTTGTAGATCTGTTTACTGTCCTGTTTCTCCCTTTTTTCTCCTTCCTGAAGCTCCTTGCAGTTTTCCTGGGTTTCCCCTCCTTCCCACTCCTGTTTTCCTGGTGCTGAGATGTCCCTGGGCTGTGCAGATTGGGAGGTAACCCCCTTCCTGGGATCCCCTTCTGAGTTTTTTAGCTGAGATCTCTCACAGTTCTAGTCCTGGCAGCAGCCTTGGCCTGCCTGGAGCATTGCTGCTGCCCTTGTACACTGACTGCTTTATGCATGTGTACAGACAAGGTGCTGGTGGTTTCATTTTGGTTGGTCTGAGAAATACAGTGCGAGTTTCAAATCAATAAATGCTCAATGTTCCATGGTTTCTCATCTTGCATATGTTAGGGACTGGGCAGGGATGGGAGCCCCTCATCAAAGGGCTGTTAAAAATTTTCCTCAATTTTTTTTGAGGAATGAAGCCAATTTTTTTGGTCATAAAACCAAATGTTTGTCTCTGTTGCTTCCCAGCAGGGTTGTGAAGAAGTTACTAAAAGCTTGGAGTCAAGAGAGTTGGGGCTGCAGGGATGGGGCAGCTGCTGCAGAGCGGGTGCCACTGCCAGAGCGAAATGTGAACTCTAAATAAAGTGACAACCCACTCTCATTGTGCAATGTCTGCTTAATGAAATCTAGTTTTTGCCCTGCTTGTCCTCCCTGCCTTGTTCTCCTGGAGCTGGGAGGGTTGCTGGGCACTGGGATGGCTCTTTTGTGCCCTCCATCCGTGCTCTGCACCGTGAGTTTACTGATCAAATTACGGGCATTACACGAGTCACTGCCCTTGTGCTTTCTAAGCAGAGTGACTCTGCACACACCCCTGTGTGCTGCCTCTTTCTCACACCCTCCCTCCCAATGTGGGCCAGCCCACATTGCAGGGGGGTGAGCAGGGACAGTCCTGGGGCAGCTAAACCTTGTTTCCTTATGGAGAAAAGTACAGATTGTTTTGGAAGTAATGATACAGAGATGAGCTTTTCCAAAAGCTCTGTAGCACTTTTCAGGAAGTAAAGGCCTTTTTACTATTAGCAACTTAAGATGTATTTTCTCTGCCACATATTTCCTTGTAGCCCTGTTTTCCTATGCTTCAGTTCCTTGTGAGATGTAGGAGCTGTGTCAGGAGAAGCCCACAACTTTTTTGGGAGATTCTGGAAAGGCTGTGAATCATGAACTTGGGGCACTCCTTTGCACCCCTCATTGGTTCTCTCTGGCAGACTACCACCAGTTTTTGAGTATGGAGCACACCGTTTCATAAAAAATGATCCAAGAGACACTCCTAGAAGATCTTTAATTTGATATCCAGTGAGACTTTTGGAACTCTCTAGGAAAATGCATTTTTCTGTGGCTCTGAAAGTACAAGGGTAGCCCTGGGAAACAATATCATAAGATTCCCAAAGCCAGGTTTGTTGTCTTTCTGTGCTTTGATTTTCTTCAAGTTCAAGCAACAACATGGCAGTAACATGGTTTTTTGATGGTAAGTCATGTTTGGCTCATAATTCATAACCCTGTGGTGTTGAAAATTGCTTGGAACAGCTATGGTGCAGCTGTGGCATTCACAGCTCATGAACACCACAGTCACCAGCTGGGTACAGGCCTTGTAAAACCTCTTGTGTCAGGGAAGGCACTGGGCTAGTTTTGTGGTGCATTTCAAGCAGTTGGTTCTGTTTTCATTGTAGTTACTCAGCAAATTAATGGTTAATTTGTCAAGGATTTGGATATGCAGTTAGAGGAGTGCTGTGGTCTGACACTGATCTCTGCCTGGACAGTGACGCTAACTATTGTGTGGAAAAGGTTAAAAATGTTCGTAGGAATCTCAGTTCTTCCTGTTGTGAAACCTTGTACTGAGTATGTCTCCTCGTTAATTTGTCTGTGAATTTATCACCTTCTTCATGTCAGCCATTCAGTCTGTTTTGTAACTCCAGGGCTGTGGTATGTTCTTTTGTGAACTGCGTGTTAGAACATTAACATGCTGCTCTGGTGGGTGGGAGGGACCCTGTCTTCCAGCCTTTCTGTCCTACAAATCCTGATTTTCTTTCTTGCTATTACCCAGAAAAAGTCAAAGTTGACTTGAAAGCAGTGGGAGGGAATGAAGTGTTTTGAAAGGATGATGCCATCGATGGGAGCAGTGTTGAATGCTGGGGTGCAGAGATGGGCTGTGGGAAGAGAGGTGGTTCAGCCAGAGGGACAGAATTTGGAGTTGTTAATCTGCTTCATTAGAGCTGTGTACCGGAAAGTTTGAACTGTGCCTGGCTAAATCGCGTGAGGCTTTGAAACTCACAGCAGTGCTGGCAGCCCGCTGGCGTTTGTCCTTCCTGCAAACAAACACAAAGCTGCTGGGACCAGGCATCCCCGGTGCTCAGCACCCCACTGCGTCCTCTGGGCCCTGCAGAGAGCTGCTCTTGGCTACCGGGAAACTGCAGGAGAGCAGGGGGAAGAGACCTCCAGGAAATGAGGTGGTGTTGTCATTGGACCCGTGGAGGACATGAAAGCATGAAGGGTTTGATTCACATCTCTGCTCTGCGTGTGTGATTTGCATCACAGGGTGAAATCTTCTCTGTGGAACCCCTCTGAGGAGTGACATGGGTGCTGGCTCGCTTAAAAAATTTGCTGGTGAGAGTCTGAACTGTTGCTGTGGTTTGACACTGGCCAAAAGCCAGGCACTCATGAAAATCATTCACTTCTTTACCTCTGCTTTAGCTGAGCAGGGAAGGGGGAAAAATCCTGAAAGGCTAAATGGTAAGGATTAGGAGAAAAACACTTCAGGGGCAAAACAGGTTCAAAATTAAACAGTATAAAGAAAATTTATTATTAACAAAATTAAAAATGGGTAATGAGAACTAAAAAAAACCTTTAGAACACCTTTTCCCCCTTCCAGCCCCTCCGTCCTTCCCACCAACAGCTCAGGCGAACAAAACATGGGGTCTTTAGTTGGTTTGTCACTTCTAAAAATCTTTCTTCAGTTCACTTAGGGAGAGGAGTCTCTTTTGCTGCGCTGTGGGGTTCTTCCCACGGGAGGGGAGTTTCCTGTGGACTTCTCCAACATGGTTCTAATGTTCACAAGTAGCAGTCCTGCTGTAACGCGAGTCCCTCCCAGACTCCCTCATGGGCAAAATGGTCTTCCCAAACTACATGGTCCTTTTAGTTCATGGGGTGTAGTCTATTACAGATGGGCTGTTCTAGTTTGGAAGCCAGGGTCCTCCTTCTCTGGAAGCAAGGGCCTTTCTCTCTCTATTTGGGTCTCTAGAGCCTTTCAGCATCCACTTGCTCCAGCATGAGCACTTTTTCTCATGGGCTCCAGGTGGATCTCTGCATCCCCCCATGCACTTCATGAATTACAGGGGGACAGTTGGTTGTATTATAGTCCTCACCACGGCTTCCAGAAGACTCTCAGCTCTGATGATTGGAGCACCTCCTCCCCTTCTTTCCTTCCACTGACCTTAGTGTTGGCCATGTTGCTCTCCTCACGTGTCTTCACCTTTTCCTTTTCTCTGATTCGGAAGAAAGTTGTTGTTCGTAGGTTTGTGTGTTCTCAAGCTCTATCAATTGAAAAGTTCTTACAGGGTTTTGCAGTGCTGAAAGGTTGATCTTGTCTGGGCTCCTTATCGGGGAATTGCTCGCTGTAGTCCCCAGCGAGGGACTGGCACCATTCAGCACCTGTCTTCATGCCACCTCTGCCCTTCTGCTCGCAGCATGGTTGGCTAAAAGCAGCTAAACAGGCAAATTTCACTGCAGACTGTTCTGAGATGGTGGCAGCTGTGTGGTGCCAGCTCTATGGCCCTGGCCACATGGCTACTCCCGGCGCCAGGAGGACCTGGACCCCACCACCCTCGGAAAAAGAATAAAAAAACCTCCCCACCCCTGGGAAAAAGAAGAAAAAAACTGCATCTGTTATTTTTTCTTCTTAAATACATCATCACAGAGGCATTACCAACTTCTCTAATTGGGCCAGCAACATGTCCATCATCAGAGCCTTTAGAGATTCACTCTGCTGGACACAGTAGCAGCTTCTCTCTCAGAAGCCACCTCTATGGCTTCCCTCACCCACAAAAAAAACCAAAAACAAACAAACCCCAGACTGTTTTAAACTAACAGAAATGTGAATGGAGAAATCGAGTGTGTGCTCCTGTAACAGTCTATGGTCCTGCTTTGTTCAGGTACCTGTGCTCAAAGGAAACCTATTTTAAAGCATACAGCTGAAATTATCAACTATTGGTTTTCTCCTGCTGATGTCTTATAGCTGACTTTCAGCAGAGGTAACCCTCCACAAATGGCAATGGATTGCAAAAGGTTTTGGCTGGATAGTAGGCATGGAGCCTGTTAAGGGTGTTGTGTGTTCCTTACCAAGTTACATGATGTTTGGCTACCCTTGGGAAAGAAGTGGCAATTGCTTCAGTGGTACTACAGGGTGTCTTGTCACATGTAAAATAAGAATAGCCTCAAAAACAAATAAGAAAAAATCCATGGTGGCTTTCCACATGTCCTGCTTCCTGAGGCAGATGCTGAAGCCACTTCCTTACTCTTGCATCTGCTTGCAGAGAAGAAAGAGCCTTTAGGCCAAGTGACCGTGATTTGCAGAGTGGAACATCATATGCTTTTTATCATAGCAGTAATGATTAATTAATTAAGTTCTAGTAGCAGAAGTTTGCTTTGAAGTGTAAACAAGCATTAGTAGTTAAAAGAGTGTGTAACTCCTGGGTCTGTGTGCTTTCTTTGAATCCTTTAGAAAGGCATGTTTAAAGATTCCGAAGGGGAAGATTCATGTCCTTATTGGAGAAGATTACTGGTCATTCTGAATCAGTAATTAAAAAAGGATTAATAAATAATTGATAAGGATTTCTTGAAGCATCTTCATTTATTGTGCCTAAAGAACACATGCCACTGTTTTTTTAAAGTATGTTACCAAGGTAAAACAATCAAATCATCATTTATCCTCCTCCTTTCAGTACTTAATGGGAACTAATAAGAAAGGTGGGGACCGACCTTTTAAGAGTGATAGGACAAGGGGTGATGTTTTTAAACTAAAGCAGGATTGGTTCATTTAGATATAAGGAAGAAATGAGGGTGGTAAAACAGTGGAACAGGTTACCCAGAGAGGTGGTGGATGGAAACATTCAAGGCCGGGTTGGATGGGGATCTGAGCCACCTGCTCTAGTTGCAGATGTTGGACTGGGTGGCCTTTAAAGATCTCTTCCTACCCAAACCATTCTATAATTCTCCAGAATGAAGTATAAGCCATAAGGATGAGCTGGTGGGGGCTTGGGCTTTCTGCCAGGAGCTGCTCCAAGACTGGCCGTGTAACTCTGTACTGTATCACCAGGCCATTTTTGTCCTGCACATCTGCTGCTTCCCCTCTGTCTTCTTCCACCACCCAAGGCTTTCATGCTGACAGTCATGCTTTGTGTTCAGTTGCTGTGACAACAGAGTTCAAGGCAGAAGCATTTTGTGTGTGTGAATCGTGCAGTGCCCTTGCAGAATAGCTGTCCTGGGGCTCCGTGGAGTGCTAGAAATCTGGGCAGCAAGGAATGAAGGTGTGACTTCACAGCCTCTCAGGGTACACTGGTGTCTCTCAGCCCTGCCCACTTATTGCAGCTGGGGGCAAGGAGCCATGCAGCCCTTGGCTGGTGGGATCAGTTTGCTTGCTTAAGTGCCAGCAGTTAATTTGATGGAAAGATAAGAATTTTGGTGGCCTTGGTGATACTGGGGTGTGCCTGTGGGCAGGTAAGTGCTGACTGAGGGGAAACAGGCACCGGGATGCACAGCCCAGGGACAGGGGATGTACTTAGACTAGTCGCAGACAACTTTGAAAACATCCTAAAACTTTTTTAGAAGAACTCGTGTGATGAGACTTGAGGAAGAAATTCCTCCCTATGATGGTGGTGAAGCCCTGGCACAGGCTGCCCAGAGAAGCTGTGGCTGCTCTATCCCTGGAAGTGTCCAAGGCCAGGTTGGACAAGTCTTGGAGGAACATGGTCTAGTGGAGAGTGTCCTTGCCCATGGCAGGGGGTGGAACGAGCTTTAAGGTCCCTTCCAACTCAAACAATTCTGGGATTCTCTGATTCTAAGACAAACTCAAAAGTGTGGACTTTGGATTATGAGAAGCTACTGTGAGCTTTCAAAACTCAGACTTCTATAAAAAGAATTTGAAATTTCCACTTTTATGTCTTGCACATGGGAGCAGCTCATGAGGTGAAGCAAGAAATGAGGAAAAGGTTGAGATAGATCAGAGAACATTTCTGGGGAGGGCTTTCTTAGAAAAGACATTCATGTCTGTATTTAAGTTGAAAAACTGAATTCCTGTTAAGTTTTACTTGATGCAAAACCTCTTTATTTGGAGATTGAGCTGTCCTAGCTTGTTTTAGCTGACTTTGCATAAGGAATAATAATGAGATATGGTTTTTTTAAATAATAGCCCACTAAGTGGGCCAGGTGATATTTATGCATTTGCTTGACTAACCTAGAAGCAGATTCAAGGGCAGCAGATGGATCTAGACTAAAAAATAACTTGATAGATGGTCCACTTGTTTGTCTTTTTACAGCTTTTCATCACAAAGACCTGTTAAAAAAATAATGTCAAAGTAAAAATTTCCCATAAATGATGCTGAAGATGGAGGTAGTGGATTCCAGTGCAATTAAAATTATAGGTTTATTCATTTTAGAATTAATGACACCACAATAACTTGCTTTTGAGTTGGTGAGTTCGAAGTTCTCATGGTGGTGGATGATAAAGCCCATGAAGGAGTTTTGCACCTCTGATACTCATTGCATATCTAAGAGTTAAACATAAGAAGAGAGGGAGGCTGAAGTGATTGGGTTAATTGCTAGAACGGCTCTTGCTGTTGCGTCACCATTTCTTTCTTTTCATCTCTTAGGAAGCTTTTCAACAAAAGTTGGCATATGTGTCTCCTAGGAGGAGGTTTTCTTGCAAGTCACCTGCCACGTGTACAGAGCTGCTCTTCAGAGACAGCCAGTGAATGGTGATAAATCTTTGCAGTTTATAGTCATAAAAACGGTCATGCCTTCTGGTTTTGGGGACAAAAAAAAGGGTGCTCTTTGATCCTGCAAATGAATTGTATTTATTGGTCCTAGAGAGAGGATTGAGGTTTTTTTGTGCAACTTTCACCTACTTGCTTAATCTTCCGGGTGCCTGGAGGAATGGAAAACAAGTTTAGCATACCTGAGGGCTTTTCTTGCTGAGGTCTCCCTTTAGTTCGTGTCCTGCCCACACAGAGCTAAAGATGAGCAAGAAAACCCCCAGAGCAACGCATTTTTGCATGGGTATGCAGCAGTTCCTGCCCAGTCAACTCCTGCTGGAAAGATCCAGCCCATCTGCTGACCTGGAGCTGCCTCTGATGTGCTGGGAAGAGGTACTGAGATCCCCAGTGGGGTGTTCAGGTTCTGGGGGTGCTTGTGTAGAGGGTGCACCAAGGACATTTTTGGTTTAATCCTGGTTGGAAGCAGAGCATGTGAACAGATGCTCTTCCATCGCATCAGGGAAAGCTCCTTTGCAAGGCCAGGAACAGCATTGTAGTGCAACTTCATCTTTCCCTCTCACTCATATTTGGGAGAAAGATGGTGAAGAGTCAGCTCCCTCCTCCCCAAATAATGCTTGAAAGCTGTCCCCAGTGGGCTTGGTTTCAAAAGAAGTG
Organism: Motacilla alba alba; assembly: GCF_015832195.1. Taxonomy (NCBI): domain Eukaryota; kingdom Metazoa; phylum Chordata; class Aves; order Passeriformes; family Motacillidae; genus Motacilla; species Motacilla alba. Next base: position 23,433,498 of record NC_052023.1, read on the forward strand.
TGAAGTCACTGGAAGATGTAAGCTGCAGAGTCTTGCTGGGGCTTTTGGAGCACTGAGCCCTTCCTTCCTGCTGGGAGAGACTGAAAAACCTCTGGATCATTTTATTTTTGATGCTAAATGCATCCTTACCTCCAAAGGCAATGAGTTTGTGACTGCTCTGGAGCAGGGTGTCTCCAGCTCCAGCACAAGCTGAATCCTGCCAGCCAGGCAAGCAAGGGCTTGTTAGCTAAAGATAGCGTGCACACATGTCCACAGGCCAGGGGGGTTAGAGAGCTCTGCAAGCACTCTGATTTACACTCATCCTAGACATCCTCAGGAAAATTAAAGGAACCAGATGCATCCAATAAATAATGAGCCATTTAAGGTCAGCTTTATCATTTATAGCACCTCTTCTCAATGGCAGCCATACCAGATGACACCGCATCACATGAGCATATAGGGCACTGACCTTTGCATTAGATTCAGCTCCACCATGTGCCTCAGGAGACCAGGCATCAGTTTTTGGCACCTCTCCTGTCTTTGAGGCCAGTATACGTTTGTAATTCAGTGATCCATGTAAATCATTTGGGCTGCCTACAGTTGTGGCTTGTGCTCATGTTATTTGGGCTGGCCCTGAAGAAAGTTCTGCTCAACTCTCATTTAGTTGTACTTCCTTTAGATTTATTAGATAGCTGTCTTTTGCATGGATGGAAAATGTTAAAAATAGAGCTCTCAAGGCAGGGCTATTGTGTTGGTGCTGACAGGTTCACTGAAAGCTGTGGCATGTCTTATATTTTAAGAAGCACCAGGTTTTGGATGGAGTTGTGCTCGCTGATGTCCTCTTGACCCCATACTAAGGAGCTGTTTTTCTGAGTTAAGAAGAGACGCCTCTTGGATAAATTGGGGTTTAGTGTGCTACTGTTCACTAGGTCGTGTGGTTATTTTTAGTAATTGACTGAGCTTGGGATTTCTGAAGAACTGGGGTTTTTTGCTGTCGATTGCTGTGCAGGCATATATAAGGGAACAAGGCACAAGTGATGATACAGAGTAAATATGACAGTATAGTGATCTGTACCATACAGAAAAATAAGTTTTTGCAATTTCCCTTTCCCCAGTAGTTGTAACTGCTGTAAAAACCAAATTCTTTGTTTTCAGGACCCTTAACTTTACTGAGCTTGCCCCAAACCAAAGCCATGCCTTTCAGATGAGAAGGTAAAGGCAGGCAAGACCTTTATTTGGTGGGATTCTATAACTATGAAACTATGTGTGTCCCCAAACATAAACCTGAACCACAACTATCTCTGGCCATCGTGGTTACAGAGACAAGATTCCAGATGTAAATAGTGCATAGAATGATGGAGAGCGATTTCCTGATTCTCCCATCTCAGGCTGTTTTCTTTACAACAGCTGTCAGCTGTTAATATCTGCATTTTGTCATTGTGGAAATCTCAACAGTGACCACACAGCTTTTATTGCACTGTGTCTGGTGGTGTGAGCACATACACAGGCTTATGTCAGGCCTGCGTGGGCACTTGCCAGGTATTGTCCTGTATCCATCTGTCTGTCTCTTGTGCAGCTGTGAAAGTCACCTGTAACTTGTGTGGAATTGCCGTTCTGTGGGAAACTGGGACATGGAACAAACGTAAGGGAAAGGTAACAAGCTGTGGAGTGGCGCCTTTTTGTTTTTGTTTTTTGTTAGCCTTCCCAAAATGGGAGGAATAAGGGGAGGTTTTCTGAAGTTCAGGTTTTGGCGACATAGCCATGACTCCCTTCTGCTTTCCATTGCACTGCACAGATGTCTTTTTTGCCTCCTCGTCCAATGAGGATTCCCTCTGATTTAGTAGGATCATCTAATCTTGATAAAAAGAACTGCGTTACTTCCTGTTGCTTACTGGTTGTGCCTTTGTTCCAAAAGTGCTAAAGTTTATTGCTTTGTTGGCCGTGGTTGGTGTGTGGCAGTGCTGAGGCTGGAGCTGGTGGGAAGCACTGCTCCCTGACTTCACATGGAGCACAGCTAAATGTGTTCAGAGTGAGTGCATACATGTACTTTCATCTTCAGAAGTTAATTGTAAAATGATTTCAATATACCTGGAGATTTTTAGTTGAAGGGCATTCAACTTTCTTTAAAAAAATAGCGGGGACTACGGGTTTTTTGTGAGAAAATGCTGTTATGCTGGGGCTTTTTTTGGAGTTCAAATGAGTAGCATGCTTCTGTAAGCCTTTTTTTAAAGCTTCTATTTATCCTTGTGGTCGTAAGTTATGAAATAGTCACTGCCATAGGTCATAATATTTCTGTGCTAAATTTGGGAATATGACTGGCAGCTTGCATTTTCCCTGGGAACTTTGTTGTCAGGTTGGTACAGCAAGCTTTAGCTCCTTAGCTGTTGAGGGGAAAGAGGTTCTTCATTCCATTCCTTTTTAATATTTTTCTTTTTTGCTCCCAGTGCATTTCTATTCAGTACCTTTTCCATAGCTGGGGTAGACATTGAGACTCAGAGTGGTAGAGCTGTTGCAGCCCCTTGGTTTTAGTGTTTGTCTTGCCTCTCGTGTCCAAGATTACCTTTCTTCTTTGTGGTTTCTCATTGTATCTTGCCAAACCCCTGTATTTCAGAGCTGCTTCCTGCTTGTGGCTTTGTACCAGCTTGGGAATCTCCACATAATTGTTCTTTGCTTTTAGTGTGTGATAGAAGCAAAACTGTGCGGGAGGTGAAAGTGTAGAAGGCAGTGAAAATCTGTGAAAGAGATCCAGGGGTTTTCCGTGTTTCTTTCCGGCTTTTTGCATATGATTATTTTGCATTTAAAAACCAACAAATAACACTATTTTATTTTTTTCCCCTATGGTATTACAGCTAGTCGAATTTTTATTAAAAGAAATAAAACTAAGAAAGGCAGACCCAGAGATCAGTGGTCTTCACCTGGCTGTAAGTGCCCGGACTTCAACAGCCATGGCAAATGATGTGGTTTCTCTTGCAAAAGTGCAGTAAAAAGCCAGGCTGCTCTTCATGCCTTCCTCTTTTGTTTACTGGTGATTTTCCCAAAATTAAATGCTGCTGACGAAAGGGATTGCTCAACGCATCAGAGTATGTGTCCCACTGGGTCTGCAGATTGTCTGTCCTTCTGGCAGAGGCAGTGCAGGACACTCAATGGCCAGTGGTTGGCTGGCCTACAGCTTCCAGCTGGGGCATGTTGGAGGTGACACGTGGTCCAAGCACAAGCAACCGGGGATGCTCAAGCATGAAATCTTTTCAAGGGTACTGCTCTGGTGAAGAGTAGAAATGGTGCTGGACCAACTGGAAACCTCAAGGCCAGGTCCACACTACAAGTAGGTGGTGGGTGGAAAACCACCATGTCTGGCTTGGTGCCCAGAGTGCATGCTGTTGGAAATTCAAGTGTGCTGCAAAAAGTCCTTTATATGTTTTACTTATTGCTGGGCTTTCCAAAGGTGTCATCATTTGGCTGCTGCCAGCACCAGGTGGACACCTGAACAAAAAAGCACTCAATCCCCCCAAACTAGGTTCACTTTATCCTTAGTGACTTAAGTGCTGTTAGCTGGAATACCCCTTGCCAGGCTCACCATGGCCCTCAGAGGCTTGTAGGGTATGTTCCAAGGGTCTGTGCTCCAGCCCAGCTGCCCTGTAGTACTCCAGCACACTGCTGGAAGCTAATAGGCTTTTCCTGAGGATTTCTTAAGCACATAGGCATTAAAATTCTCTCAAAAAACACAGGGAAACAATTAGGGGTAAAACCCTAGGAAAGGAACCTGGCTGATCCTATTGTTTCTGGGATCTGCAGCTTTCCTGTTTACTCAGCCGGGCTTTCAAATTTTTGTCCTGCTGCTTAGAAGTAAAGTGCAACCCAAACCAGTATTTAGTTCCTTCTATTTTTCTTAGTATTCTAGGGACAGCACAGCCCCTTGAAAGGAGGCTTTGCAGAGCTAGAAATTGCTAGGTACTGATTGTTGCTGTGCTTTTCTGCTGGAGACTTGCTGCCTTTGAGGTGAATTAAAATGTTTAAAAATCTCTATTATATAACTATAAAGTCTTCTATGTGAATGAATTGGGAATTGATATACAGCTTCATTGCCTGACCCTGCTCTTAAAAGTTCAATGGGCAATGGAGAGGTAAAAGATCAAATGGACAAGACTGAATGTTCTTTAGGGCTGTCTAGTAACTGACCATCCAAATGGCCTTTGCCCCTCTGATCCACTTGGTCTGTGTGGGTGAGGAGAAGGTTGTGATTTCTGGGGATCTGGGAGTGGCAGGCATCTCTGAAGCTGAGGGTTTTGTCAGCAAGCCGAGATTGCTGGGGGCTCTCAGCTAGACACTTCCTTCCTAACCTCTTCAGCAGAGCACTCTCAACTAAATGAAGTTTTGCCAAAATAAGCATTCCTGCTTAATAGCAGTATATCACCAGGAATGACTTTAAAGCCTTAGGAAGAGGAGTTGTCTGGACACTGTAGCAGGATAAGATTTTTATGTACTTATTTTTTAAAGCACAAGCCTGGATTGCAGAGGCAGGGTTTCAAATTCTTGATCTGAAGTGAACCGGTAGGGAAAATGCCAGATTATTTTTCTGGAGTGAGAAATGTTTTGTACCTCTACCCAGCCTACTCATGGTGTGATGCCCCTGGAAGGAGCAAGGTGCTGATCTACAACTGTGATAACTCATTACAGCTTTGTTCCTGAAAAATGTCAGGGACATTCTGTTTCTGTCCCAGAAAAAGAACAGAAACAAACTTCAAAACCTTGGAGGTTGCTATGAAACAGAAGTGTCTTCCCCTTGGCTCTGTTAATAAAGCCTTTAAGTATACTCAATGCTGAATTCCTTTGCTATTGCTGTTGAGGTACAGTGTCATGTATGACTGGTAGGTATGTATCTTCTCTTGTCCCCAGACATGTCTTGGTTGTGGATTCACTGAACTACTTCAGGTAGAATTAGAGCCCTGCATGCTGCCTGTCCTGTGGTATTGGTACAGAAGTATTTCTGTTCCTATTTTGTGCAGGTAGAGGAAAATAATTTTGATCTTTTAATACTTCAAAAATTTTTGAAAATATAGTTATTTTAGGAAATACAGCTGTCATACACATAACGCTTCTGGTTATTTTTTTTCTCTCTGGCTTTCATGGTTTCCTTAAAAGCATTTGTGATTTCTTAGTGACTTACCTATGGAAAGCTTGATGCAGTTTGCAGGAAGGACCATGTAACCCTAGACTCTGTGTTTTCCCTGCAAGACCCAAGGTAGCTGGCACTGCCTTTGCATCTGCTGCATGCAGGCTTCCTGCAGGGGCAGATTTGGGCTTGTAGAGCACAGATGAGCTGAGGGTCGTGGAGCCTGCTCAGAGGATGCAGTTTCCATCTGCAGTGCTCAGCAGCAGTCCTGTTCACTTTGGATAATTTTGTGTGAGAATCACAATCTGTTCTATGGAGGATGATAGCCCTAATGAGGAAACCTCTCTGTGTGCTGCTAAGGTGTTTTGGAGCCTGTGTACCCAAATGTTTGTCCTCTGCATGCAGGGCTGTGGCAGTGAAGCACGTTGCCCTGCAGCCATAATGTGCTCTGGCTGTGTTACTTGGGCTGGATCCCCTCCCAGGGGTAGATGTCCTTGTGGAGCTTAGGTAGCTTTTGGTCAGTGAACCCCGAGACCCCTTCAGCTGACGTAGTGTGGTTGCTCTCCGAAGTCTCCAGGCTGCTTTAACTTGGGTGCCACTGACTCTCACTGGAGATCAGCCCTGTGTATTCTCTGTCTGTCTGTCTGCAACATGGACCTTAATCCCTTTCTGCTTCTGTTCATAGAAGAGGTGAGTTTAGAAGGGACCACAGACCCTTCTGGACATCTAATCCAGACTTCTCCTTGGAGCAGGATCAATGTTGAATTCAGCCCAGGTTACCCAGGGATTTGTCCAGTCTCATTCTGGAAAGTTCCAAGTTCTGCTCCAGACGTTTGTTCATGAAGTGATACAGTAACTCCCATTGGTGTTGATGCCAAGGACGTCTCCCTGTGTAGTTGTGCCTCTTTGGATTTGTTCTTTGTTTCTTGCTCATGACCATCATGATTTTCCAGGTAGCAATCACAAAGCAGACTGCTGAGCCCCTGCTTGTTAAGCATCAATTATAAGATGACTTTTCAGATGGGGTTGGTTTGGGTGCTTACATCTGTGTAACATGGAGATACTGCCTTAAGAAAAAACACTTAAGTGACTGGAAAGAAGAAAAAGGAGAAGTTGAATTGGTGACCTCTCTGCTGGGTCACTTATTTCTGTAGCTGACTGCTTGGGAACATGTCATTCAGTGCTTGTGCAAAGCATGTGCTGGGCAGGGTTGAGGGATGGCTTTATTGCCCCTGCTGGTCCCCTTGATGGGATATGCTTGCTTTGAAGGTCTCTGGACTTGATGTTTTCCTACTTTGAGACTTTCTTGTCAATTTATATTTTCTGCAGAACTTCATGCATTCTTTCAAGGAGCAAACACCTAACTGATAAATTTACCAAGCCACATTAAGAAATGAGAAATGTTCCTCTCTTTAGGTGTTCCCTGAACCTGAACCTCAGTTGCAGTAACTATAGCAGTAAATGAAAGGTGTGAATTGTCCTGGTCTCCCCAAAGGGTTATTAAACATCTGAAAGACAGCAGTGGTGCTTGGGCCCTGGAGCTAGGGAGTGCTTCTGATATGGCAGAGACTAACATGCAAGTTGTGTTGCACAACTGAGTGTTAAGAAAGAGTAGATGGAGCTGACTGACCCTTCTTATAGGTGAGTGTGGTGGAGCAGCTGTTGCATCCTGTGACTGGAGCTTAGAAAGGACCTGAGCTGTTTTGAGGTGCCTGAAAAGCCTTAATTCTGAGTTTATGTTCAGAGCTTTGAAGTTTTGAAATGTTTGAAAGTAAAAAGATGTGGCTAGAAAAAACCTGGAATGAGTTTCCCCTTCTAGCAGTTTAGAACCCCTCTCCACATTACATCTTCCTGGGCTGATTTCTGCTACTGTTAGTACCAGGCTGATCTCTGAATTTGAGTTTTTCTACTGTTTTGGAAAGCAGAAATTGAAGTAGAAGTAACATCTCAAGAAAAGCAGGAGGTGTGTATGGAGTGTTGGCTGAACAAGCCTATACTTTTTGTGTGTGTGTGAAGGTGAGAGAGATGCAGAAGGCCCCTCTCCACTCCACATGCCTGGAGCCTGCTTCAAAGAGATCACCCAAGCTGGAAGGGTGGGCTGAGCAGCCCAGAGGAGCAAATGGTGCTCATTTCTGAATTTACAGTGTTTCCTCCTCTGCCCCTACCCCCTGCAGACATATGAAATTACTTACCTTATTAATTCCAGAGACTTTATTTAACAGAATGTGTAAATACATATAAACATCTACTTGATCTGCTCTGGTTTGCATGTCTAGGAGCAGTGCTTTACAAAACTTTGCTCCCAGCCTTGGGGCAGAGGAGGAGGAGTGGAGAAGGAGCTCATGCATAAGAGGCATGCACCTCTTACCTTTGCTCAAGTCCACCTCTAAAGCAGCCCCCTGACCTGAGCTGGTCTGGTATGGCAGCCCTTGCTGCCCAGGGCAGGGTCACCCCAGCTGGGCTGGGAGGCTTAAAGCCCTTCCCCCCTTTTGAAGCTTGGAATAAAAATGGTCTGTTGTGATGGAGTGGGAATGAACCTTGGTTTCATCTGCCTTCGTAGCATCCTCAGGATTGATCACGGTATGCTAGTCTCCCTTTCCAGGTCATCATCCTTGTTTTTGCTGATGTTTTGATTATAGCTGGTGATGTTGAGCTCCTGAAGAGTGGATGTCATCAGTTAAATGGCCTTGTGCCACTCAGCTCTGCAGGTGTTGGGAGGAGCCCTGCTGGGCAGACATTGGGTTGCTTTGATGACCATCTAGTTGGAGGCTTGACTTGATGCAGAGCAAGTGATGCGAAAGTTTTTTTCTGCTCTTTGTTGCTGAGCCTCAGGTGGTAAATTCTGCCAGATGCCAAGTGCTACCAAGGGAGGGCAGTCACTGTCCTAATGAGTTTAACAGGTGTTGGGCAGTTATCCATCCTGGGACAGCAGTAGTAGCGCCTCAAATTTGTTGTTCCAGTGATCTTAAGGATCTTTTAAATGAAAGGAGAAGAAAAAAAACCCAGTTCCTTCCTAATCCTCCTCTGCAGCCAGGAGGGTTTTTTGGTGAGCAGCAGGTTTTCTGGGAGAGAGAAGGAAGAGACTCGTGGCCAAGTTGTACTGGGAGTACGGTATAGGGCAGATCAGTGGGGTGATGCTTCTAAACTTAACTTGCCCCTTTTCAGTGAAATTAAAAAACCAAGAAATTGTCTAAGGTGTGTTCTGGGATTTTAAAAAAAATATGAGATTACTTGCTAGAGCATGCGGTAGGCTTGGAAAGCTTTTACACTCCAGATTTTGCTTGTGGTGAGGAGGGAAAAACTGGCACAGTCACTTTTTCATTAGAGGTTAGAAATAGGTTTCTCAAGAACCTCTGTTGGCATCTGTGGTTTTTAATCTCTTCAGAAGGTGAAGAGGTAATATTTTCAGATAATGTAGCTACTGAAGTTACTGCTAATGAAGGTGGTTACTTGGTTTCTGAGGAGCATAAAAGGCTGGAGCAAGATCAGATTGTTCACTAGCACCTCAGCAGATAAAAATACCCCATGGATGTGTTCTGTGTGGCATGCTGGAAAGAAAACATTGGAGTTATTCAGTTCTGTTGATGAGATCTGTATTAACTCTGGGAGAAACACTCAACCATGCATTATTTGGTGAAACTCCAAGGGTAAGTGGGATTAATGGTATCTCAGCTGTAATTTTAGTAATTTCCAAGTGGTAATGGGAATGTCCAGAGGCTCCTAACACAGTACCACTGTGGCTGCTGCACAAGCTTTGTATGGAATTTGTAACTTTAAAGAGCTCTCTGCTGGTTGGATTTGGTGATTGAGTTTAAGAAGGTTTTTGGGGAAGTGAAGGGATTGACAGCATGGATGAAACTTTAAAAAGTTGAAGAAAGGGGAGGAAAAAATAGAGCAAGGGGAAGACCTGAGATGGAAAAGTTGGTATAGGAAGCGGCATCTTGGACGCTTTTGGGAATACCACAGTGATGCTGGATATCACTGGAGTCTCACTTCTGAGGTTATGGGGCTCTGGTAGCATTTGGCAGAGTACCTGGTGCAGAATGCCTTATTCCCCATGGACCACTGCTGTAGATTATTTAAACTCTGCTGACTTCACTTGGAATATCAGTTAAAGCTCTTAGAACTGATTTTTTCTGAGAGACTCTATGTGCCTATACAGTCTCAGAACTCCTTCCTGCCTTTTTTTCTGAAGTTGGGATGGATTGGATGGTAACTCAGTGAAAGGAGCAAAACATCTTAAGACACTGAAGTGCTCCAGCTGTTAAGCCAGCAGCTTGATGCTGTGATTTGCTGGATAATGCCCTAATGTTAAACGTGAAGTGCTTGAATGAGTATGAAGTCTTCTGCTGAGGTTTTTGGGGAGTAAAAAAGTGACCACCACTACCCCCTATAAACACTTCTCAAAGGAGATGGCCATGTAGTCAAAGACAGAAATTTCTCTTGGCTGTCCTGCCACTCCTCATGGGGAATGTGCAAGTCTGGAGCACACTCTGACTACAGCACTGGCTGTTTTCCTGTCCCTGATCCGTAGCTGGAATTGGCTTCAGTTCCCTGCATGTTTGGTAAGGGCCTGCAAGCTGAAGCAAGAGGAAAATGGAAGAAGCAAGTGCTTCTGTTGTGCAGAAGAGGGATGGGGCATGTGCTTTATGGTGACAGCTCTTTCATTTAATCTCCAGATTTGAAGCACGAGTGATTTATCTGTTGCTCATGGCGCTTGGCAGTTGCCCTGTGAAATGTGGTGCTGCTGTCAGATGGGCTCTGGACCCTTGGCTGGGAAGCTTTGGGTCTTGTGCTCAGTGGGGTGGGGTGAGCTGTGGCTTTGGAGCTGACACGTGGGAGCAGAGATGCTGGATTTGCTCTACGTGCTGTTCTGCAGCTTGTGGCCCAGTGGGGCTGCTGTGAGGAGGAGAGACTTCCCACTGCAGCTGCAAGTTTAAGGGGTAAACAGGAGGAAAACCAAGAATGTTAGTACAGTTTGTGCTGGATTGGGCTGTCCAGACTGTGAGTGATCAAAAGGGAGCAGATGTGGTGCGTCTGAGCAGATTTGGAAGCCCTGGTCATTCTTGGCCATTCTTGGGCTTGCAGACTCAGCTGGATGCAGGACATTAGGCTTCTGCCTCTGAACCACACTGCAAACCTGAATTGCAGTCATTTCTTCCTAATTTTTAATACTTTCCCTTTGAGAGAATGGTGACTGTCTTGAGGAGGGGTGGTGATTTTTCTGAGCAGACCAGAGATTAATGCTGCTCTTTGCCTGCAAGTTCTTTATAAAGCTTTTGTTGTTTTATAATTTCCTTTTACATAGGTTTGAAGGTACTTCCCCCCCCCCCCCCCCAGTGATGTTTCATTTGAGTACACTTCTAAGATCTGTGGCTAGTGGCGGATATTAGGCTTGAGGGATTATCCAAAGACCTGTTGGAGCACTTCATTGTTAGACTCAGAAGTGGGAACTGGGTGAATTAGTTGCTTATAAAAGGATTTAATAGCAATGTGAGAAAAGGGGGAGCTGTGAGTTTCCTCTCTGTGCTGGCACTCAGCATCCACCCAGTCCTGGAGAACAAGCTCGGAGATCTCATAACCGGGACTTACTGATATTTTTTTTAGTTAAATGCTACTTTAAACACTGTTGAAACTATCCTGTGCAAATAGAATTGGCACAGCTCCATGTTTGTTTGCTATAGAGATAGAAATATTTAGGAAAACTTTGCTTAGCAAATCCACCTTTTTCAGTTGTAAAAGTGTCTGTGTCAGAGGGACCTTGGAAGCTCTTTGTGTTTTGGAGAGGAGTTGAATCTTGAGAAGAGCTGATTACAAAAACCCAACAATTACAATTATTTTTTGAATTGCACTAATACAATATATGACTGCAGCTAGACGGCACAATGATTTTCCTCTGCATCTTCATGCTCACAGATTTATCTGTTGAAGTTCATCTTATTTCCAGAGCTTACTGGTGTGTCCATGAAAAGGCTGGGAACAGTCTGGCTGTGTTTTCTCAGGAGCTGTGGGAGACTGAGCTGGGGGAGCATAGATTACTTTTCAACCAGCAAGTCTGGAGGAGGATATGCTCGTGTTGGGCAATGTGGTTTAAATTTGCAAGCTGTTACTATCTAGTCACTTGGTTAATGAAGCAGTGAATAATTTGTGTACTTAATGTTCCTGGGAGATTGAAATGTACTTAAGAAGCCAATCTGTCCAGCTGCCTTGTCTTTCTGCAACAGAACTCAGCATAAAAAGTAAACAGACCTGGTTAGGTGACCAGCTCAGTAATACCTGAGGAAATGAAGCAGTGTGTGATCAGCATAGTGACTTACTTATTTATCAGTGACCTTGACATGGATGAAAAATACTTTGTGTACAATTTTTAGCTGCGCTCTCTCAGACTTTCATATTCTTTTGGGTTTTCATGATTCTTTTTTTTTCCCCTCCCACTCACATTTACTTACCTTCAGTACTTAGGGGTTTAGATAATTTCCACTCTTGGAGCTGAAGTGAGAGGTAGGAGGTTAAGCATGAATGCTTCCTCAAACTCCCTGAAGGTCGTCTTCCCATGTTTTCCAGAGTAAGTTCTGCTTAGTCTAGCAGTATTTTACCAGTGATTCTGCTCTGTGCCTTTATCCTCAGCAAAATCAGCTATTCCAGGAAAATGCCCCCTGCTAAATTGTCAAGACTGTCAACTTTTTGTCCTTCATCTCCACCATCATCACTGTCCTTCAGAAAGAAGCAGTGCAGATCTGGATCTCTTTATACACTTGTTAAAAGAAATGTTAGTTGCTTGGTTTTAGTGGACTGAAAATTAAATTTTTACTGCTATCCTTAGATTGCCAAAAAGTAATTGCAATAAAATTTCAAATAATTTCTTGCAAAAGTAAAACAATATGATCTGGAACTGATTAGATCATTGCTGGTATTGATATAAGGCTTTCTTTTTATTATTTGTGTGAACTCTAGTGTATCTAAGCATAGGCCCAGAGCTTATTTTTTTAATAGCAGTGCTTTGCTTTGCATTGGCTTGTATAGGGAGACCTGAAATTAAATTAGACTGTACTTGAGTCTTTTTTTGTGTGTGTGTGTCTGTGTGTGTTAAGAAAAGTCAGCAAGTATTGGGTGGTACTATGTGCTGGTAGTAGAAACGTTGAATGAGCTTAAAAATTACTTTTTTTTCCTGACTTGTAAAAGAAAATAGAATATTTATTTCATAAAAAGGCTTTTTGAAGTAAAATACTACTCTTTTTTTGTAGTAGTACAAATAATCTACAGCAAATATGGGGTCATCACACCGTGGTGGAGGGAAATCTGAGCATGCAACTTGTCCACGCATTTGAAGTACTTTAACCCTTCTTTTTTGGAAACTGGTAACAAATCCATTCACTAAAACTGCTCTCCAGGTCTTTGGAGGAGTGAGACATCCAAGAAGGTTATCACTGTCCATTTACTCATCCAGAGGGAGGCTGCTCTATCTGATATTGCTGCATAACTTTGTATGTTAAAGCTTTTTTCCTGACAGTGCCCCTGAGAGGCTTGTGCAGTTATTTGCAGTGACTCAGGCATGGCTGTTAGCTGACTCTTTGCAAACAGTTGTGTTCCTCCTGCTGGAATGCATTACCCTGTGGAAGTAACACTCACCTAAGAATTTGGTCTGTGCCCTGTCATGTCTTACATAGTTTCTGAACCCTTTGCTCTTCTGCTTGAATGGGTAGAAGAAGCTCTCCACAATAATGACAGTTATTTTTAATGTTAAGGGGAAAATCAGCCAAAGAGGGACCAAAGAGGGATTCAAACATCATCTCTCACATCTTTTGCCTTCTGCAGTCAGGTGTGACTCTGAAGTAATTCTTCTTGTGGAGTTGAGATGATGCACAGATTGCCTCCTAAAGCTCAACCAAGAAGCTGACACATAGGAAGCCCTGTGTTATTAATTCCTCTGCTCCCAGGGCTCCTTCTCACCCCACTCCTCCTGTTTTACCAAAACTGGGAATTCAGTGTTATTTTGGGTGAGTGGCTGCAAATGTCTCACATTACCCACTTGGATCTTGGCAGTCATTAGTATTTCTTCTGCTTGTGTCCATCTGCTGCCTTGCATTTAAAGAGTCCTTCATAAGTCCTAGCAAGTCTTCTTTTCAAACTGAAGTAGAGCAAGGCTTTTCACTTTTAATTTAGTGTGGAGTTCAATAAGGAGAAGTTTGAGAGTAGAAGGAAGAGTCAGTGTTGCATGTGCTTGTGGTGAACCCTTTCACCACTGGCCCACTGCATTTGCAGCATTGCCTTTACATGGACAAACCCTGGGCTTGACTCATTTTCTCCTTTCAGAGGCTCTTGCAACTAATGAATCTCCTGTTTTGGCTCTGAATTTGATGTCATTGAAGTAGAGACCCAACATGAAATGCATTGTGCCAAAAGAAGACAGCTGTCTACTATGGCTATGTATGCTGCTCTTAAGGTTTTAAAATTAGCTTTTAGGGTTTTTTGCCTATGAGTGCAAATTTTGCCCTATTAATTGCTTTAAGGATAAGGACTGATATTCAGTTGAAATCAGAAGTCTACCGGGAAGTGGTAAACTTCAAAAAATAATTACGTGATCAGACCATCAAGGAAGCAAATTTGTACTAGAATGTGTACTGTTTGATATATTTTGGATTTTCCTCCATTTCTATTGCACTGTTGTACAGATCTTTTTTTGAAGTGATACTGTGAAGATTAGCATTCAGGGTTGTGTGGTTGTAGCTTTCTGCAACTCCTGAGAGAGGTACCTGTCTAGGCAGGTATGGAGGAACAGAGACATGGAATACTGTGGAGCCTTGGAAGTCTGAGCTTTTGGAGAAGCCAAACCCTCATTGCTGAGCCTCAGCAATAGATTGATGAGTGTGATGCTCTTCGTCTTTCTTGGGGTATCTGTAGATTGAAGGACCACAGGTAAGTTGGTTTGGGTTTGACTTACCACTATATTTAAGAATTTAGTGGAAACAAAGCCTTGAGAGCACTGTATTGTTTGAGACTTCACAAAGGCGGAGGCTTTACAGGTGGGTCTAAGTGGCTGTTTCTTTCCCTTTCCCTAAAAAATACTATCAAAAGTGTCAGCATGCAAACTTAGTATCCTGAAAGGAGAGGGCAGAAGAATTCTCTTGTCCCCTGTTTTGTGGGCTTCTACTGATGGACCACAAATTACTTGAAGCTTTAATGCATGGTATTTTACATTACTGAGTTATGAGAGTTGTCATTTAACTTCAAAAAAAACTTTTTCATTAACCTACGGATTCTATATTTTAAAAATGAATGAATGTACTTAGCAGTACTAATAAGAAAATGAATTTTAAAGTTTCTCTCCTGAGAAAAATGTCTTCCCTCTGGTAGAGTTCCCTTGGCTTCACAGCAGTGTAGTGTGCCTGAAGAAAATCTCATCACTTGGCATTCAGTGCAGATGGTTAAACTCACTGTCTGTGCAATGACCCTCTTTTGGGCAGTGCTGTTACCTAAGGAAATCCCTGCTTGATGTTCTGCTTGAAGAACATGTGCAGGAATGGACAGGGTGTGCTGTGGTCCAGCAAGCTGTGGCGTGTGCTCAGGGATGCAGAGTTTGTCCTCCTGTGTGCACGATGGTCCTTGTTGGGAGGCCCTGAACCATCTGGGCATGAAATGCATTCCTCTGCATAGCTCCCACCAGGCTGCTCAGCCTGTTTTTGGCAGCACAGCTGCCTCACTGCTCTGCTGCTTACTAGGTGAATTAATTGCACATCTGGAATTCCCAGAGTTGCACTGCATCCCTGCCACTGGGAACCAGGTGCTAACATTTAGCTTCCTACCACACTGTATGGCCCAAGTTTCAACACCACCACCTAAGCTTAGAAAATTAGAAGTTCCTGCAGAAGGTCTTTTAAATGCATTAATGTTTAATTTCCTTGTATCTGCTGGGGCTGATGTAGGAAAGCACTTTTTCCAGGAAACTCGTTTGACGTTATACTGTCTCAGCAGTATCCCAGGTGGTGTTTGGCCCCACTTCAGCAACTCTTGTTGGTGTCTTCTCAGTCCTTCCTTTACAAAGCAGCAAAGTAATATCTCAGTCTGTAAATCTCCCTTATACAAAGCAGTAAGGAAAGACTGTTCATGTACCCATTCTTTTTCTTTTTCACAGTTTCTCTGTTCCTGGATGGTCAGCCTTTAGCCTGTAGAAGGAATTTTGATCTGTAGGTAGCTTTCCAAAATCAAGGTCTGGTGTGGATACGTTGAGATGTTTTGGAGCCTGATGTGAAGCGGATCTGGCTCTCTTCTAATCTGTCAATTAAATCCAGAGCTGCAGATTTTGCAGCTGGACCTATCAAGAAGTCTGGACTTAGCATTACCTTTGAAGGATCAGCAGGGAAGCATCCAATTTTATTCTCTTTGTTCATGGTATTCTAAAATAATTTACAGAATTGCGTCTGTCCCTTCATGCTAAGCCTTCTCAAGTACTTGTGTTTTTTGGCCAAACTCTTTTCTCAGAAATAGCCACTGCATTAAGTAGTACTTTGTCCTTCGTGTGTCTCCAGATGGGATGTGTGGGTGAACATGAACTCACACACTTGTGTGTTTAACACACTGTTGTGACTTCCACAAGCACTGTCACTGTGTACAAATTATTCTCCAGAGGTTGAAGGCATATTCTGGCTGTTATGTGGGAATCAGGAACTGGAGTGCAGTTCCTTCTCTGCTTCAGTAAAAATTTGGAAGAGCTTTGCTTCTAAATTCCCAAAACATATTTGAAACATAACTCAGTGGCAAGCTTTGTTTTGGAAATGACCTCGCTCCAGCAATGGTTTTGTCAAGTCTGTTTATCCCAATTTCTTCCCCAGCTTAATAGGCTGAGAAAGTAAAACCATTGTGTGTGTGGGTGGTTGAAAATGGGCTCTATGGATATTGCTGCAATTTGTGTTTCATAAATAATGGTAGCTTGTGCATAAGCCTGTAATTGACTGAAAATGCATTAAAAGTTAGCATGAAGGCAAGTCGACTGCTGCTTAAAATCCATTGCTGGAGTCTCTTGGGAGGAGGGGAAGATGGAGAGGCAGGAGATACACAAACTGTGCGGCATTAAACAACATGATTCAAATGTGATCAAAGTTAGTTTTCTTAAATGTTTACTGAAGAGGGCAAAACTTAAATACTTGAGAAAAGAAAGCTGTTGATTCTGCATCAGGCCAGGTGATGGATGTTCACAGCAACAGTATTATTCCCAAATAACAGTGCTGTTAATTATGGCCTGTGTCTGAAAAAAATCTGGGGCTGGTGAGTGGGAGTTGGAAAGGCTGAAGGGAGAGTAAAACATCAAAATTCCAAAGAATTCAACATTCTGTGTGAAGAACGTTTCTGGCCTCTCTGTGGCTGTACAGCCAGCAGTGCGTGAGTCAGTCTGGAGGGTCATGTTACTCCCAGAGCTGCTGAACTTGCTGCTGCTTAGAGCACTCATTGTATGTAGACATATCACTTAATTTGTTCTTAATTAAGCTCAACAATACGAGCTGTGTGTTTTTGATATCTAATTCAGATAGGAGCAAAGCCAGGTGTTAGAGCTGTTGCAGGCTGTGAGCACATGTGGGTCAGGGGTGAGTAGGTAAAGTGCTGCCTTTTGACAGGGGAAAAGGCTTCAAAATGTTATTTAATAGAAATTAGTGGCTGATTATCGTAAGTGATGGAGCCATTGAAGTGGGTGGAGCAGCAGTGCTCCAGTGGGAGCTGGTGTGCCCACCTTCAGGAGTGCTGGGTCTGGAGCAGGGAGCATCTCACCTACACATATGGGCACCATACAGAATAATTTTCCTGCTGTCTTTGGTCAGGACACCTTTGGCTCTGATCATCTGGGTTTGTTGAACTTCTGAAACTGAAGCATCACATGCTTTGACTTTAGGTGTGCTGGTTCAAAGAGCAGGGGGAGGACATTGAGCTGCTGAAGGGTGAGGCTCCTGGGAGGGTATGCAGAAGGAAAACAGGCCTCAGGAAAACCTGCTGATATTCCTGCACTGACAGCATTCACAAAATGTTTTTTATTTCATTTTTTTCCCCTTCAGAAGTCAGTAAAATCTAGGTGTCCTTTAAAGAAATCGTTTCCCAATTCTCACCAGATTATCTGATACTATATTTCTTGCAAGGTACTGCCCTACAGTCCAGTAGACTTTTTCTTTCTACAGGAAAATAATGTTTTTGCCAGTTGGCCAAATACCATATTTAAAGAAGCTGTAACCTCAGTTTTCTGTAGCCATTTAAACTTTTGGAGTTTGAAAGTAGTTTTTAGTCTCTTTCTTCTCAGCTGTTCTTCCATCCCTGCATCTCCACCTGTTAAAAGGTACAGTTGGAGCTCAAGATCAGGAATACTCCCTCCAACACCTCCTACTGCCAAATTAAAATTTCTGAGGGGAAACTATTGAAATGGGATTTGCTCTTTAAGGTGAAGACTATGAAAATGACTTGAAAGTGGGTAGGACTTGTTGCTTTCTTGTGATTTCTGTGGAGATGTGGTCTTACACAAGAAACATTCATGAAAGATGCCTTTCCATGTTACTGAGGAGATCAAGGATGGAAAGTGTCCAATTCGATGGAAAGCTTTTGGTGCGTCTTCTCTGGCCTGCTGCTGCCACCAGCTCTGATCTTCCTGGGGCTGTGGTGCTGGTAGTTGCTTGCTTCAGATTTTACTGGATGGTAGTCGTATCTCCAACATGAGAAAAACTCTTCAGAAAATGTAATCTTGCTTGGTCACGAAGGTCCCACAGTGACTTGGAATATGTGGGAATTGTCAGTTTTCAAGGGTTGTTATTACTGCATGCACTGTTGGTGTTGTCATTGGTCTGTCAATAATGAAAGGAAGGTAATAACTGCATTCTTCTGCCAAGAATAAAAGCAAAAGACAGATTTTGTCTTTTCTGATATATAAATTTTTCTGATTTTTTTTCTTCGCTTCTTGGGTAAAACTCCTGTTTTCTGAGAGTTAACTCCCACTTTCCTGTGTTCCTTCAGTTGTGGGAGTGACCTGTTTTCACCCATACCAATTGTGTACAGGTTGTGGAGGAGCTTCTGGACCTTTGATACAAGCAAATGAACTTTCCAAGGATCCCAACCCACAGGAACACCAATCCAGCTTGTTTTGGTGCTGATTCTGGTGGCAGGAGGTAGCTTTGCAGTCCTGATACATGAGTGAGATGGAGCCCTCCCTCCCCAGAATGGCCCATGGCCTCCTTGATCGTCTGTGATCTGCTGTGCTTGCCAAGCGCAAAGGGCCTTTTTAAAACCAGCTTTTATCGTTTGTGCTGAAAAAGGACTTTGAGGCTTCCTGTGCAGCTAGGATTTTTGTGTTGGACATGGGATCTTCCCAGTCCCCAGTGAATAAACACAGCTGGCTGTTTTGGGAAATGGACTTAACATCTTTGCATCAAAGCTGTACAAATAAGGCATCAAGCTGCACTGAATTAATGGATAAGGTTTTCTGGCTTTTACACTGACTTAAAAGTGATCAAATAAAAAAATGCATTTTTCGCAAGGCTGCCTTCAGCCCAGAGCAGGGGGAAATAAGCCTCCCCCCTTTGGATACATGACTAAAACAAGCAGCCTCGATGACCTATCAATGTTGGATTATCATGCAATAATTTACTGGGCAGCCTTTTGCTGTCCAGAGCCGCCCACGCACAGGAGTCAATGGTGCCTTTGTTTGGGAGTGCTGGAAGAATGCATGATCTAATGGGGTGGTGGGAGTTTGCCTTCGTTCCAGCATGCTCCAGGCTGTGCTCATTCCCCCAGTGTCCCAAACACATTTCCTTCCTCTGTCCCCATCTTAGAACGGGCTCCCAGAAAAAACAATCCATGTTTGTGTCTCCATCAGGCTTTTTTAAAACCCCAGCACCCGTCTGTGGTGGAGCTCCACATGCCAGAATCTTTGGTTTGGTGGGGC
The DNA here is from genome assembly GCF_015832195.1 of Motacilla alba alba. Taxonomy (NCBI): domain Eukaryota; kingdom Metazoa; phylum Chordata; class Aves; order Passeriformes; family Motacillidae; genus Motacilla; species Motacilla alba. The sequence continues at coordinate 23,452,499 of NC_052023.1, forward strand.
ATGGTTTAAGAGAAGACTGTTAAAATCCTTCAGGCCTTTCTTGTTCACGATACATGCGCATAAACCTTGAGGCTCTTCAGATGAGGACAAGAAAATAAACCTAAGATTTATTATTACTGGTTTATGTTCCTGTAAAGGCTACAGCTCGGAATGTGAGACCTGTTGTCTTTGCTTCTGCATGGAGTTGTTTCCCTAGTGGGATTCCTCAGAAAGTGGAAATCATTCACTTTCCTTTTTCAGATGCTGGATATCCCATTTTCTATGGCAGTACCAGTGCCCTTATCTTTCTCCTCCTCTGCAAATTTTCTCAGAAAGCTAGGTTGTAGTTGTAAAGGACATTTGCTCTAGAACTTAAAAAATTTCTTGATTTTGGTCATGAGTGTGGTTTTTTCATGTACATGTGATGCAAGCAATATAACTTAGCATTTATGTGTCTTGCAGCTGTTGGGCTGTTTTTTTAATGAAAGTACTTTATTCTGAAGGATCAACTGTCTCCAGGTGTTTCTCACTCTCCTCCCCTCCTTATAAACTCTGTCCTGCTCTTGTTACCCATCTGCATGCTGAAAAATCTTGTCCCATTCCCATTAGATGGGATAACTCATTCTCCTTAAATATTGCCCTCTCATTTGCTGCCCCTGTGATCCAGGAGGGAAGGCTCTGGCAGGGTTTCTAGCAGGAGAGGCTGAACAAAGTTCTGCAGTAGCTGAGAACTTGGAGTGGCCAGTTGGCTCAAGATGCAGCAATTGGTCTTGAAGAAGACCTTGTGAACTTGCTGGCATCTGTCTGCTGACATTCAGGTTTCTGTTCCCTGCTAGGAACACGCTGCTTGTGTCAGGTTCTGGGATCTGTGTGTCTGGAAGAATCGGGGCCAGTCTGTTTTGCTCATGGCTGGTCCAGCATCGTGCTGGGTGCTGGGAGAGCTGATGGTTCAAGAAGGGCAGAGTTGAGACAGGAATAAGGGTGAATGGCATGGAGCACATTTTGGTCTAGTAACTGGGAAAGCTGGCCTATCTTCCTGGGAATGATGGGGAAACAGGTCAGAAGAAAAAAGCAAAATGAAATGCCAATTGTATTTGATTGCTCTCTGTTTTCACTGCAAAATGGAAATGAAATCCAGTCAAAAACCACTAAGGAGGCTTTATTTGTTACTGGGTTTGTTTTCAGTACTTTTAACCTTTACTGAGACATAGGTTGTCAGAAAGTACCTGTGTGAGAAGAGCTGCCTTGAAACCAAAGGAGGAGCCAACCAAAAGAGAAACAGTGAAGTTTAACCATTTCATTACTACCCAGTGGATTTTGTGGAAAACAAATCTTCAAAGGTTTGATTCTTTGCCCAATGCAGTCTTCTCAGGTGGATTCGTTTTTCCCTCAGCAGAACTCAGTGGCTGTATGCAGGAGAGGTAGCATCGATTCTTTCCGTGTGCCAGTATTCGATTGGACCTATAATGAAGGAGGCTGAGTGTCCTCTGGGCTTATCTCACCCAGGCATCTGCTCACAATTCAACACTTGTAGTCATGGTGCCAGCTGGCGGGACGGTTTTCCTGATGTAAATTATCCATCCGTTCTGAGGGGCCTAAATACAAGGAGGTCTTTTGTGTGTAGAACGAATTCCTAACTTCAGGGAAAAGGGAGGAGTTTCTGAAGATCTAAATGGCATTGGCTTATATGGGTTTTAGCATGGCACATTTCCTGCTGGACTTTGGGATACTGAATTTGGTGATGACCCAACTGAGCGAGGGCTGTAATTGCTGATGACAGCTGGGCAAGCCCCGCAATGTGAGCAGGTTGTTTGGGGCAGTATTCCCTCAATGAAACAATGCTGAACATTTTCTGCTGCCTCTCCAGGCACAGGACTTGCTCATTCCTTTGAATCTGTAGTTACAATATTGTCTTGAAGGCTTGTATGTGTGCTTACTTACAGTAGAGAAAAAGATTAAAAGTTATTTTCATCATCCTGAATTGTCAGAGGGAGCTGATGATCGTATCACCTTGTCACTTGCTGGTGAACACAACTACTATCATAGCAACTCACAACTACTACTCCAGCTCCATGCCTCAGAAAAGATGCATTTTTTAAATGTGTGGCTCGTGATTTTGAGCTCTGGATGCTTCAAACACACGTCAGGTTGCCCTTGTGAAGTGCTGAGCTCATGGTCACTGATTACAGCGTTTGGAGTTCCTCCTGCAAAACAGATCTGTCACTTCTCAATACACGCAGGGAAATACTACCTGACAGTTGACACTATCAGACAGTTCTAAGCCAAACTGAGCTCCAAGTCAGTACTGGCTTCTAGGAAGAGGAGAACAATGTCTTTTTGTCTTCTAAATGTAATGTTTAAAACTGCCTTTCACCTGGTTATTGCTGTCACCATTTCTTAGCGTAATAGCTGTATATGTTTATTCAGCCCGGCAAGACATGAAAGCAACCCTGGCTGCTTATCTTTGCTAGAAAAAGTCTCTGCAGCCTCAAAGAACTGCCAGGCTGTTAAGCACAGTATTTATGTTCAGTGTGAACAGTGGGGAAACACATTTCCACACTGTGTCAGCTGGTCTTGGGTAAACTCCATTGTTCCAGCAGTATTTCCCCTGCAAGGCGCTGCGCAGCTTCTCTCTGTGCATTAACTGCATTCCTCTTTAATGCCATTTACTGCCCTGCTCAAGGAGTTACACTGCCAGCTGCCATAAATGTCTTTTTCACGTGGGTTGCTCACTTGGGAGGGGTTTGAATGCATTTTCTTGGCCTGCCATGTAAAACTGGAGTGAAAAAGGGAGGGTCCTTGCCATTTAGCAGAAGGGGTTCCCAGGGATAATGTTTTCATGCTGCCCAGAGTGCAGTTGGCATGTGCTATGCCCTTAGCTGAGCTGGGGCTTTCACAAGGAGCAGTAGGAGACCCTGTCAGGAAAGAGGGATCATAATTCAGTTCTACTGGAGAGCGAAAAAAGTAGTTATTTTCTGGGGCAAGCAGCCTGTGACCCTGCCTTTCATCTGGAGCAGAAAGTTGTGTGTGTGAGTGAAAGCACATGCTCAGCCCCCTCATCATTCCCAGGATTCTTTTGAAACATTTCCTCCCCATCTTGATGAAGCCCGAGCACAGGGGTTTTGCTTCACCCCAGAGGAATGCAGTACTAGTAGGAAACTAACCACCGCAATTCAAAAGAGCTGGGTATTCCTGACAATTCAGCTGACACTGTTTAATGAAGTGACCTTCATTATTGTCTCTGGCTTATTTTTTTTATCCCCTCTTGTCTTAGGGAATGGCTGCTCTTTCCTGATGTTTTCCTGTTTTCACTTGTCATTAATGTTGCCCAAAGAAATCCCACCAGGGCTGACTTTCAGCAGTAGATTTTGCTTTATCTTCCCATGTGAGCTTTCTCATTAAGCTAATGACACTTTTACTACTGATAAAACTATGATAGTAGTTGTGTTTTTTAGTTGCTCTCCATCCAAGATGTTGGTGAAGTTCTGGGATAGGCTGCCAAGTTGCAGGTCAACATCACAGGGGTATGCCTGCAGAAGAAGGAGTATTTGCTTCCTGGGCCCTTTGCCTTTTACCTGGAAAAGGTGTGAAGTGTATCCTGGGTTTGTGTACCATTGACTTGAAGATGTTTGTGTGTCTCCAGCCTATTGTCTTGTGTCTGTCTTGAGTTCCTGCATGTGCACTTTGCTCCTACCTCAAGCATATTTTGCCTTCAGTGAGGAGCACCCTTTGAGAAGAGCCCTTGTAGTAAGAGAAACAGGAAAGCTGGGTGGGTCTGATTTGTACACAGGATGCCTGCTTCTTACCTTTATTGCAATTCATGAGAAAAACACTCCAAATACACAGGAACAGGATTCATCTCTTGTGTTGGGCAGGAAGGGGAAGGAATGCCTAAGCTAAGTTAGTGCTGATCCTTTGGAAGAAAGCAGTTTGGCATTAATGGTGGTGCTCGCTTCTCACTTGTCTTCTGTGTGTAAGAAGATCTCATTAAATAATCAACCCCAAACCAACAGTGAGCTGCTACTGTGCAAGAGCCACGACTGTGAATGTCTGGCTTCCAGTCGTGTGCTTAGGTCATCCGTGATCCATGCACACGTGATATAAATAGGAAGGGGTATTTTGTAGGGACTATCAGGGGGCTTGTATCTGTATAATGTCCCAGCTGTCCTGCATGTCACACACAGACAATACTATTTGGTGGATAGTTTAAACACTAGATTGGCCTTTTTCCATTCTTGGGTGTCATGGTTTGACGCTGGCCAAATGCCAGATATCCACAAAGTTCACTTACTTTTGTTACAGCTGAGCAGAGGAGAGGGGAACAAATTTAACAAAGGGCTCATGAGTTGAGATAAGGACTGGGAGAAAACACTTTAAGGGTAATGGTTACAAAAAAGTTATAAAGTAAATTTATTATTAACAGAGTGAGAGGAGGATGATGAGAAATAAAAGAAGCCTTTAAAGCACCTGTTTTCCCCCAGCCCCTCCTTCTTTCCCGTTGACGGTGCAGGAAGACAGGGCATGGGTGTTTTAGTCAGTTTGCCATTCGAGATATTTTTTTGTTCTCTCAGGGAGAGGAGTCTTTCCTCTGCTATGCTTTGGGATCCCTCCCATGGGCAAATAGTTGTTGCAAAACTTTTGTGGTGTGGGTCCTTTGTCCACAGGGTGCAGTCTTTTAAGGATAGGCTGCTCTAGTTTGGAAGCAAGGGCTTTTTCTATCTCTGGAAGCAGGTGCCCTCTCTTTCTCTACTCTGGTCTCCCACTAGACTACGGCTTTCCCTGCCATCCACTCACTCCTCTTTTCCCATGGGCTGCAAGTGGATCTCTGCATTCCCTGTGGACTTCATGCATGGCAAGGGGACAGTTTGTTTCACCATAGTCCTGTCCCTCGCCTGCACAGGAATCTTGGCTCTGATGCTTGAAGCACCTTCTCCCCCTCTTCCTTTTCCACCAATCTTGGTGCCTCCATGTTGTTTTCCCTCACACGTCCTCACTTCCTCCTCTTCTCTTAGTAGAAGAAAATCTGCTGCTTGTAAGTACCATTGCAAACAAGTTCCACTGATTCAAAGATTCTTGTAAGATCCCACAGTGCTGAGAAGTTGATCTCCTCCAGGTTCCATGTCGGGGACATTGCTCATCGTGCTTCTGCTGCCAGCCAAGCCGCCTGGCCGTGCGGGCAATGGCGGCTGCCGCGGTGCTGGTGCTGTTTAGTGCCTCTGTTCATGTGGGGTGCTGGGAGGAGAAGCTGCCACCCCTGCCCTTCTGCCTGCAGCACGGCTGGCTGGGGGTGGCCATGCAGGCAGGGCTCGTGTGGGCTGCCCCAGGATGGTGTTGGTTGTGGTGCACTGCCACACGCCACGCCAGGGTTGGCCCCCAGCAGCAGTGCTTTGCGAGCCCTGGAAGAAGAAACTATGCATGCGCTGTTTTCATTTTCTTCTTAAACATGTCATCACAGAGGCATTACCAGCCTCTCTGTTTGGGCCAGCAGCATGTCCCTCTCTGGAGCCATCAGAGATTGGCTCTCTGTTGGACATGGTGGAAGCTTCTAGCAGCTTCTCACAGAAGCTTTTCACCCCTGTGGGCCTCCCTGCTATCAAAAACCAGGCTATGCCAAACTAACACATTGGGGAATATAATTTTTCAGGTGCTGTATATCTTGATTTTTACCTTATTTTTTTTCAGGTGTGTTGGTTTCTGGACCCTTTGCTATGCTTCTTCTGCTACTTTGGCTCCTCGCTTGTGCCATACAGGCTTTGGGTGTGACATGCCTGATGCAGGCTGGCCCCTGGCCTAATCACTGGGGGCCTGCAGGGCAGCTCCATGGTTCGTGACCTAATTCATGGCTGTCGGGTTGTGCGTGTGTTCTTTGAGGACGCTCTGTTCTTGGTGCATGGTGCCTCTGGTCTGCTCTCACGTGTGAAGGAGGTGAACACTTCAGCGAGTGCCAAGCCTCATGTTAAAATTTAACGCGGTGCAGTTCATTCATTTTACAAGTTGAGGTTAAATATGTGTGACTTTTACAGGTTGAAAAAACCTGTTTCTCAATCAGCTGAAACTCTTCTAGTAGCTTTTTTTTTGGATCAACGAAAGAACCGGTGATGGCTGCAAGTTCTGCTTAGAGCACTGTTTTTCTTGGAAGTGGTGGGAGCATAAAAGAGCATGGCAGGGACTGAACACCCGAGGTTTTATTCCAAACAAACTCAATGTTGTTTTAGCAAGCTCCCTACATGCTCCAGGATGTCCTAATTGTACACAGTCTGCTTGCTGAAGTGGATCAAGAACAGCTGGTACACAGCTGTATGCCTCCTCCTGGGAATCCTTGGCCAGCCCCTTGGCCTGTGTGGATAGCAGACGAAGGTGGCTGCAGAGTAATGTGGTCCTTTTCTCTTAATGGGTTCTCTCAGGGATGTGACTCCCCTGGGCGCTTGGTTTAGGTGCCTGGGGGTAGATGCTGGAGTCACTGGAGAAGAGCCATTAGGCAGGATGATGTGCTGATTGCCACAGACCAGTTAGGAGGGGAACAGAGGACAAGGAAGTGGGTTTTCTTTCATTCTTCTAGGAGATGGAGAACATGGGTAGCTGGAAATCATTGCACTCTGATCTTAAAAATGGCTTGGTGACTTTAGTCAAATGATGTGGGAAGCTTAAACCTCATTTTGTTTTTCCCAGGGAATGAGTAGAATAGGGCTGTAGTTGGTAGGTACAATGCTGGAGGGAAAGCTTTGTCAGCTGTAAAAAGAGATTGAAATATTGTCTATTTAGGGAGGAAGCAGAGGTACAAACCAGGCTCTACAGTGTGACTTACTCCTCTCTGGTTAATACTGTTTCTGCCATACATATATTTGGGAGAAATATCATCAAATGTCATTATTAACTTGGGCCAGGCCTTAAATACACACAAACTCCTCAGGGTCTGATGTAGTCTGTGATCTGTTAAGGATGTATGTGGAAGAGAATTGCAGCTTCTGAAATGTGTTTGTTTGCAATAAGCTTTTAGGTCTCTTTATTTATCTATTCAGCCTGCCCTCAATCTGCTTTCAGTTCCTTCACCTTGTCTTTACTTGGAGATACAATACTGGACTGGAAGAAATGGTTCTGGTGTTGCTGGACATGCTCATCCTTCTGCATAATGCTGGGAGATGTCTCTGCAGAGAGAGAAATGCAGTGCAGCTCTTTCCATTCTTTCTCAGTTTCGAGTCTCTCTCACAGGTGTGTCCTCTCCCCCACAGGAAAAGCCTTTGACATCACGTACGTGCGCCTCAAGTTCCACACCAGCCGGCCCGAGAGCTTTGCCATCTACAAGCGCACGAGGGAGGACGGCCCTTGGGTGCCCTACCAGTACTACAGTGGGTCCTGCGAGAGCACCTACCGCAAAATCAACCGCGGCTTCATCCGCACCGGGGAGGACGAGCAGCAGGCGCTCTGCACCGATGAGTTCAGCGACATCTCCCCTCTCACCGGAGGCAACGTGGCCTTCTCAACGCTGGAGGGGCGTCCCAGTGCCTACAACTTTGACAACAGCCCTGTGCTGCAGGTATGCGAGCAGGACTGCGTTGGTCAGGTGGTCTGAGTTGAGTCTTCGTGTTGAGTCGCTGTGCATGGTGGCTTTGTACCAGCTGGGCTGCCCTACAGCCCTTACTCATAGTGAAAGGCCCTTGCACAGCTGAGTTGGGGTGGACAATCCACAGAGATGCTTTTGAAGGAAGAGTTGAACTCTTGAGTCTATTGATAGTAAGTTTATGGTACAAAAAAGCAAACCTGGTGGCATTAAGGGTGATTTATCAGTAGGGATGATGGAAGTCATCAGAGGATGAATGTAGATCTCTGCCAGGTTAGAAAGCAGCTGTGGACATTCGGCTGTTGTTTCAGATACAAGGACACAGAGAAGGTAAACTCTCAGTCCAGTTAATATTTGAGGCATCTGCATGTATATTTCAAGCAGAAAAAAGTAAGAAATACAAGATTCTTCTAAATACATAAAGCATTACAGGAATCCCTACCCTGTTCTCTTCCATGTGTGTTGAAGCAGAGAAGTTTGATTTTACCCTTGGTATTTTTCTCTTACAGGTGGCTTGACAAGGGGGTTTTGGCAGGGGTTTTTTGTTGTTGAACATTCTTGAGTGTTTTTTTTTGCATTCACAGGAGTGGCTGGGCAGTGGTCAGGAGCATACAGTTTATCTGATTTACTTGCCAGTTTTTGTGTTCTGCTTGATGACTTCTCCAGTTTATATTGCAACTAGGAGCTAAAGCTGTGGGGTTTGCCTCACTGGGGCTCGTTGTCTTCCTTTCAGAGCTGTAATTACCATCACTTCCCTTTGCTCTTAGAGTAGCAGGAGTAGACTGAGACAGGCCCCCAGCAGGCTCAGGGCTTGCCTGTTTCCAAATCCCAGGCAGGAGAGCAGAATCTGGTGGGGCTGATTCTGCGAACTAAAGTGAAATGAAAAAATAAGATTAATGGGAAAGGACAAAGAACTTCTGAAGTAGAAAAGAACCAGTTTGGCCAGCTCATTGATGTAGCCAACCCTTGCAGAAAACTATGTCTTATCGTTTAGGTGAATAAGGAGATTTCAAGTTAGCAATTGTATAATTTTCTGATAAGCTTCTCTATGTAAGGAGTAGAGATCTGACCACCAGTTTCCTAAAATACATACCACTCCTGGTGTTGCTTTTTAGAACTGAAGTAAATGTGTATATTGTGATTGGTATTTCCATGTGTTTACATCAGTGTTTGTAATTCAGTAAATAAACACTGCATTACTGGCTGAGCAGTGACACAGGTGCTGCACAGTTGTACATACAGGAATGTTTCTTTGTGTTCTTTTTTATGGTGTTTGAAGGAAAACAGCTTTGTAAAAGGTGTAATAAAACCAAGGAGCTGCCAGTGTCAGTGGCTGGCAGAATGTGATATGAAATTTGGCAGCAGGCTGTATGTGCTGGCTGCTGCTGCACGAGGGCAGGGCAGTGTGTTACAGACACTGTGTAAATATTATGAAAAACTCTTGTGTTGCAAGTCAGATCTGTCTGTTTTTCTTCCTCAGCCTCCCCCAGCCTCACTCATTTGTCTGTCTGTATCTTTTAGTCTGGTGCAATATGCCTGCAGACAAACGTACCCTAAAGCTTTTCCCGTTGGTGCTGCATAGCTTTGCAGGGAAACTACAGCCAGACAGATCCCTACAATTAGCAAGCTGGCATAATTGCCTGCCCTGCACTTTTTGCTGGAGAGGTTACTCAGTGCTTCCCAGCTGAAAGCAGTCAGGATGTGTAGAGGCATTGGAAAGGGTCTCCAGAGATGAGAAAGGGTCAGGAAAACCCATTTGAACCAAGAGGATGTGGCATAAGACTTCTGGGGCAGCTTGTGAGCTCCTGAGGTGCAGAGGGGAAAAAACAATGAGGAAGGAACCAGCTGCTGAGGAATGACTTCGTTGGTAGAACTGCTAATGATTGGTACTCTCTCAAGGAAAAGGGTGTTTCATCTGATGGGCTTTCTGTCTGCTCTAGGAATGGGTGACAGCTACAGATATTAGAGTGACCCTCAACCGTCTGAACACATTTGGAGATGAAGTTTTCAATGACCCAAAAGTTCTCAAGTCTTACTACTATGCAATTTCTGATTTTGCTGTGGGTGGTAGGTGAGTAGACAATAAAACTCCGTGCTTACTAAAGTTTTTGGTTAGTTTTACTAGACTGCTTTAAAGATACCGATTGTATTCACGTCATACCAATAGGCTCTGGTCTTTACTGACTGTCCTAAATCAAGAATGCATTAGAATGAATTTTACATAACTTTCAAATATTGTAAACAAGCTTTTGTGGCATAACTTCAGGGCTGGCAGAGATAATTTTTTTTTATTGAATAGATGAAACATTAAGTGATTTGAGAGGGTAAATGGTAAAAAGAGTTAACTGAAATTAAAAACAAAAGAAGAAAATCTTTTCTGCTCTGTGGTTTGTGTGGTTTTTAATGTGTTTTTAAATTATTCTCTTCTGTGTCTGTACTCGAATAACAGTAAGTAGAAAATCTCAGTATCTCTACTTCACATATATTGAAGAAGCTATCTCCTTTGGAGGTCTGGAACATGGTACAGCGTGGTTGTGGTTGTCCATTCCTTTTGCCAAAGTCTATTATAGAATGTTTTAACCTTAAGTAGTTGATGATAAAATGTTTTACTAAACAGAGATGAGACCACTGCAGGGTTTTGGGCTGTTTGCGTATGGCGGTCCTGAGACTGGGATTTGGCCACATGAGGATTTGTATTGGCTGCACCACCAGTCTGGAAGTCCCTGGGCTTCTGTATTAGTCCCCTTTGTGCTATTTAGTTTCCTACTCATACCACAATAGCCCACACTCATTGAACATACCGTGTTCTCGGCTCTCACAGGAGAGAGGTTGTGGAAAATTTACTAACATAAAGCCAGCTAAATCTTTGCTTCTCCTACACAGGTTAGTCTGAAGACTGCAAAGGAGTTAGTTAGCTTTCTTCCCTTTCTAAATGCCTACTCCAGAGCAGGCTGCACATCTTTGTTTGTAGGATGGTTTGGTTTGGAAGGCTCCTTCAGAGATCATCCAACCTCCATCGTGGGCAGGGACACTTTCCACTATCCCAGGTTGCTCCAAGCCCTCCCTGTGCAGCCTGGCCTTGGACACTTCTAGGATGGGGCAGCCACAGCTTCTCTAAGCAATCTGTACCAGTGTCCCACCACCCCCATGATTCCTTATGCCCAATCTAAATTAAAATTTGAAAGATGTTTAAAATTACTGCCCCTTGTCCCATCACTATGGGCCCTGATAAAAAGTTGCTCTCTGTCTTGTAAGATATTAGAAGGCCTCCATAAGATATCCATGAAGCTTCCTCTTCTCCAGACGGAATGACAGCAATTTTGTTCTCAATTTTATTGTAATCATTCACCTTCAAATTTCTCTCATGTCAGATTTTGAGATCTGGGCCCTGTTTTTTGGTGTTGCTTTGCGAGTGACCTGGAGCCCTGGAGTTTTAATACCTGTTCTTTACCTCTCCTGAACCAGGTGCAAGTGCAACGGGCACGCGAGTGAGTGTGTGAAGAATGAGCTTGGGAAGCTGGTCTGCAACTGCAAGCACAACACCTTTGGGGTGGACTGTGAGAAGTGCCTTCCTTTCTTCAATGACCGCCCGTGGAGGAGAGCGACGGCCGAGAGCGCCAACGAGTGCCTGCGTATGTGCAGCTGCACCCGGGGACAGCCTGGCTGGGGCACGGTCCCTGCCTCTGCTGGCAGCCACAAGCTGGCCCTGCCTTCTTTTAACTTCAGTCACAGCCAGCATTAAGCACAGTTCATGGCACTGTTGGTCATTCCACTCCTGTCCTGTGGGAGCTTTCTGGTAGATCCTTAGGAATGGGCATCTCCTTTCGGGAGAAGGATGGGAACAACCCATCTTTCCCAAAGAAAGAGGTGGCCTGCAAAAATGTACAGGCTTGTACTTTATGAGACCCATGGGAAAAAAATCTGTTTACTATGCTGGAGTATAATTGGCCTTTCAAAAGCTCCTCGTTCAGCAGCTGATTTTTGTGTTTGGGTTATTGGTTTTTACAGTTGCTTGTAACCTAATTTCCAGACTGCAAATGCAGGTCTCTGTCACAGAACACCAATTTGCTTGGTGTTTTGTCCCAGACCACAGCTCCTGGTAGTTTACTTTATGGGGAAGCTTTTTCAGACAGAAAAGTTTTCTTCCTGTCTGACCTCTGTGTGTCTAGATAGGTCCCAGCTGTCTGTGGCTTCCCTCAATGGGCTGGTGAAATTGGGATGTCCTGCTGTCTAGGGATTTGCAATCCAGGGGAGAAGCTCTGATTACAGCGTGGGGTAGCCTCATGTTACCTTTTCATGCTTGTTTGGATGACAGGGATTGGTGGTGCTGTGTGGGAGGACATTTTGGCTGCAAGGGGCAGCCTGATGCTGAAAGAAGTGGGGTAGCAAATGCTGGTTCTCTTTTGGGCGTTGATGAGCATGGTCTCAAGTTTGTTTCAGGTCTCGGAGTGGTTGAAAGCTCCTTCCCCAGCTCATCTACAGCTGAGCTGCTCAGGGTGGGATTTGCACTGTGGGGACGGGCTGGTCACTGATAGTGCCGTGTCTTTGCAGCGTGTGACTGCAACGGGCGGTCCCAGGAGTGCTACTTTGACCCCGAGCTGTACCGCGCCACGGGCCACGGCGGCCACTGCACCTCCTGTGCCGGCAACACCGACGGGCCCCGCTGCGAGCGCTGCCGCGACAGCTTCTACCGCCTGGCCAGCGACCAGGGCTGCCTGCCCTGCAGCTGCAACCCCGTCGGTGAGCACTGCTGCAAGCACTAAACCCACCTCTTCTTTCCATCATGCAGCTCGTTGCCAGCTCCGGGGTAAAAGGAGGGTGGGGGTGTTTGGATGTCTTGTCTTTTTTTTTCCATGTAGGAAATGTTTATTGGGTTGTATTTTGGTTTAAGTTATCCTTGGATCTAAATGGAGTTAGGGTGACAGGGGCAGATGGGTCACCTCTGCAGCACTTACTCCTTTGAATGTATTCTGAAATAGATTTTTTTTCCATTGTGTATGTGTTACCCTAGATGCTCCCAGAACTAAAGAACTCATTTAAATTCTTAATAACCAAGATGATGTGAGTGGGTATTTCTGGAAGTTGTTCATGCTGAGAAATTGTAGTGAACTTTAGCTGCTGCATCAGTTTCTCCTACCGAGTATCCAAGCACTATAAATACAAACCAGTGAAACATTAAACACAGAATGGGGTGGGGTGAGATAAAACAAAGTAAACTCAAAATATGTAGTTAAACTCTTAAAATAAACAGGGACGGGGGTAATTCTGGCAGGGGAGTAAGTCTTTTGTTGTGTAGGGAACCACTTAACCTGTAAGGAGTGATCCCATAACTACACCAGCCCACAGCAAGTAGGGTGGAAGGAGGGAAAAGGGTAACATAGTAAAAATATGATGTGAGGTTTCAAAAGAGTAGCTGACATAAGTAATTGCTTGCAGCATGCCCTAAAAGCAGCCAGGGAGAGGTCTGCCAGGGTGCATCTCCTATCTAATTTTGTCAAGGAGTCATTCACTTGTGAAATTTTTGACCAATAAAGGCCCTTTCTTCTTCTGACTGCTTTCCTGGGTCCTTGTGTTAGACCTTATTTTAAGAGGGGTGTGGGCTGGTGTGAGCTGAGATGGTTGAAAGGTGCGGGGAGATGACTTCTCAGATCTTTAAGGACAGCTTTCAAAGGCCTTTATAACTTAGCCATTAGCTTGTATGCCATGACGCACTGACACCCAGGGTGTATTTGAGTCTCCTGGACATGTTTGGATTGGTATTTTTTGTCAAGTACTCTTTTTTCCTAAATAATCCTAAGTGGGACTGCAAAGGGGATTTGAACTTTGGCTGTATATGGTAAAGGTTTTGTAAGTTCTTCTGTCCCGTCCAGACTAATCATCTTATAACTCTTCACTTTGCTGTAATCTTCTGGTGTGGATTGAAGTGGAAACAAGCTACTATTTCTGTATATTAAAAATATTTTTCTCCTGCTCTAGTTAACTCTTGCAGTGCTGACAGCTGTGAGGCTGGCAGCTACATGGATGCTTGGGAGAAAGCATTTTGTCCAGTATGGATTAAAGAAACCTGCTGCTGCTTTATGTGCAAGATCACTTGAAGGGAGCAGTACTGACGAAGGCATCCTTCCACAAATGAGGGTTTTGCTCATGAGTTTACTAGGATTCATAGTGGTACACGCAGCCTTGTTCCAAAGAGGCAGTTTAGTCTTTAAATGCAGCTTAGGAATCAAGAAAGGAAATTGGAGTGTGAAAGGGAGAGGTCAGGGTAAGGGGAGAGGCTGATTACGGGGAGCACAAGGGATTCAGGGAATAAAATCTTGGAAATTACATATTGCAGAATAAAACAGATGTGGAATCAGAGGCATGCAAATGTAGCACTGAGGATGAAGCAGGAGAAGGCAATTTGAAGTTAAAATTATATTTTATATATAAAAAGGTGGGTTGGTAAGAATAAAAGCCTGAATATTGTTTGGGAAGACTAGACAACAGTTCATCTGTCTAGAGCTGCCAGGGGGAAAATCCCTGTGAACTAGAGGCAGTCTTTAGGTAAGGTGTTGCTCATCAGCTTGATGCTATGCTTCCCGCTTTCTTCTTCCTTATTTCTTGGCCATTTTGTAAAGCTTGAGTAGCTGATGGAGCCATGTGTGTGTGCTGAGGTGCCTGTCCCTGCTGTCCCCACAGGCTCCCTCAGCACACAGTGTGACAGCTACGGCCAGTGCAGCTGCAAACCCGGTGTGATGGGGGACAAGTGTGACCGGTGCCAGCCAGGGTTCCACTCCCTCTCCGAGGCTGGCTGCAGGTAAGGAGGGTTGTAAAAGTAAAACTAGGGTTTTTTTTAAAACTTTCTCTGTGTGGCTCTTACTGAACTCTCCTGACTCTCCCAGGCCCTGTTCTTGCAATGCTGCTGGCAGCACAGGGGAGTGCAACGTCGAGACAGGGCGGTGTGCGTGCAAGGACAATGTGGAAGGATTCCACTGTGAGAGGTGAGTTTTTCTTCCCATGGCTTTGTTTCAAGAATGAAAAACATTTGAGCGAGGACCTGGGGTTAAGCATCAGGGAAATTAATTCTCTTTCCTTCACATCTTCAGATGCAAACCTGGGTTTTTCCATCTGGAGTCCTCCAATCCAAGAGGCTGTACCCCCTGCTTCTGTTTTGGACACTCTTCAGTCTGCACCAGTGCTGTGGGCTACAGTATCTATAGCATCACCTCCAACTTCGAGTTTGGTAAATTTGAGCTTTCCTTTGTATCTCAGTTTGGGCTGTAGACTCAAGTCAGAAGCTATTAAAAAACCCCATCTCCTCCTTTTCTCTGCAAGACCACAAACCTTGGGTGAGCAGGCAGGTCTAGGATCCCTTTTTTGGAAGTGCTGGAGCTTCCATGTCTGCAGCTTGTTTGTTCAGATGGGGAGGCATGAATTCACAGCTCTGGCCTGGGGCACGCACTTATTGTACACCATGCAGTTGCAAGTGGGAATTGCAAATAGAAACTTTTTCTATCCTGAGAGGTGTGCTGACAAAGCAGAGTTTCCTCACTTCTAGAACCAAGTGAGGACTTTCTGACTGAGAGGATCAAAATCGCTTTAGATTCGAGGTTTACATGGCTCTGAATAAAATGCAGTTGTGTTTCCAGTGAGTCTGTAAGCCCAGGAAAAATCTGTTTCTTTCATGCAGTCAGTTTCATGAGTATGCATGTTTTCATGCTGCGTAGTCTGAAAAGAACATCTTTTTAATTACATTTCCACTGGATATAACAGTTCATACAAAGGCTGCAGCTCTCAACAAACCATAGGGGCCTGCAGGTTTTTCTATCTCTGCTTAAGCTCTTTAGAAAAGAAGGTTTTGGACAAGTAGTCATCAGAGGGTTCAAAGTCCAGAGGTTTCAAGTCAGCACTTGAGTAAGGGGCTTAAATTGGAAAGATGGTGTTTACTATCTAAATTGTTCTGCACAGCTGCTTTCCGCAGCCTGTCAGTGCCCACGCGCATTAGGTTAGCTAAGACACGAGCAACGTGGTGCAAGAAGTGTGTGCAAATCTTCATTTTCCAAGGGTGTTAATTCTAGCCTGTCTGATTCTTCAGGACAGGATGAGTGGCGTGCTGAGCAGCGTGATGGCTCGGAAGTCTTGCTGCAGTGGAGTGCCGAGACGCAGGATATCTCCGTTATCTCTGACACCTACTTCCCCATGTACTTCGTTGCACCACGTAGGTCATTCTAAAAGCATGGCTTTCTGTGCTGCTTGTGCCCTTTGTGTTCTGTTTCCTAAGTGTAAGGATTTCTTCCCCTTTCAGGCAAGTTCTTGGGCAACCAGGTTTTGAGTTACGGGCAAAACCTGACCTTCTCCTTCCGTGTGGACAGGCGGGACACGCGCCTCTCTGCAGAGGACCTGGTGCTGGAAGGGGCTGGGCTGAGAGTGTCCGTGCCTCTCATTGCCCAGGGCAACTCCTATCCCAGTGAGAATGTGCAGACCTACACCTTCAGGTACAGTGGGAGCGGCTGTCACCTGGCCCGGGCTGCCTTTGGCCTCTGAGCTCTTGAGGAAACAGAGATCATTAGGTTGAAACTTTTGTGGGTGATGTTGCAATAGCACAGCGCTGTTGCAAAGGGAGCTTTTGAGAGGGTGCAGCTGTTAGCAGCTGGAAGCTGTGCTGATCATGCTTGGCTCTTCTCCCCAGGCTCCATGAGGCTGCAGATTACCCGTGGAGGCCTGCTCTTACAGCATTTGAATTCCAAAAGCTTCTCCACAACTTGACTTCCATCAAGATCCGTGGGACATACAGTGAGAGAAGTAAGTCACTGAGCAGAATGTTGCAGAAGAGGGGGCAAACTCACTTGTTTAGTGCTTGGGTTGCTTCATTGTAGGGCCCAACCATAAACAGCTGTGGCAGCTTGTTTGGCAAAGCTTGTGCCAGTGGCTTTTCACGTGGCTTTCCTGTGTAGCATCTTCTCCCAGGCCTCCTGAAGAGGATGTGGGAAAGAAAAGTGTTGTCTTTGAATGTCTGAAAGCTGAATACTTAGCAACTGCTGATTCCTTGCTATAGACATGGGAATTTTTCTTTGTTTAATAGCCACTATCCTCCAATTGGTAAAAATACATAGTACAGAGGACTGAAGGAGGATGTAGGAAGTTTACAACACTTGGCTTTAAGCTTTGCTGCACTGGAAATGGTTACATCCCCCCTCTTTCTGGGTCTTGCCTTGACATGACAAATGGGAAAGACAAGGTCTAAAGTGCTGCCTGTGTAGAACCTGAGTGAAAGTTCCTCATAACGAAGATTTATAAAAATGAGCATGAATTAGAAGCAAAAGTAGGTCCTTAGATATTGCTGTGTGATGAAGAATTTTTGCAGAAAGATGCAAAGGATGAATGTGCATTTGTTAAAGGTGGGAAAACTGCAAGTGTTTTCAGAGGGGTGGCTTGTAATGAGGAATGTGGGGTTGTGAAATGGAGGGGTAGAAAGGTGTGAAGCAAACCATCCCTGAGTGCTGTGGCCCGTGATAATGTGTAGGAGCTGAGGCTGTGCTCAGTGCCCTGGAGCTGCTGCAGTGGTACAAACACAGTGGTATAAGTTAAAAGTCAGCTATGTTGTGTCTGGGCTCTGTTTTGCTCCAGGCAAGGGGCTGGGAGTAGAGGAGGGAAGTGCTGAAATGCCAGAGGAAGGAATGGCTTGAGAGGAATAGTTGAAGAGTTTGTCCCGAGGCGTGGTTTGCAGATGGTGTATTAAAATTGCTAGAGACACGGTCTGTTCTGTTTTGAAAGCCAGGAATTGGTTTTGGTATTTGATTTGGAAATGGAAACCATACACATATGTAAAATGTAACTTAATTTTTATTGTCTGTACTTGCTGTTCTCAGATTCTCATCTTTATTGTCATTCTCAGCTTTCCTACCCTGCATGCTCCCTTGGTGAGCTTTAGTGTGTCTTTGCTCATCTCTCTAAACCTTCCTGGAGGGTTTTGCATCTTGATTCATCTTACCAACTGCAAGCACCCCCCTGTCTGCCCCTCGTACCCTTCATTCAGCTGTGTTTGGGGAAGCAGTGATGATAGCCTTTGTTGTTACTGAGGGTTTGCCCCTTGCTGCTTTCTAGGTGCCGGTCACCTGGATGATGTCACCATCACAAGCGCTCGCCCTGGACCCGGTGTGCCTGTGGCCTGGGTGGAGAGCTGCTCGTGTCCAGTGGGATACGAGGGGCAGTTCTGTGAGCGCTGCACCTCTGGGTACCGCCGAGAGAGCCCAGGCCTCGGGCCCTACAGCCCCTGCGTGCCCTGCACGTGCAACGGGCACAGCGAGACGTGCGATCCCGAGACGGGTAAGAGAGCAACAGGGAGCAGCAAGAGCTGGTTCTTCTTTTCTGGGTTGGACAATGAAGCAAAACTCACGTCCCTCTCTGTTGCAGGCATGTGCAATTGCAGGGATAACACAGCAGGGACTCACTGTGAGAAGTGCAGCGATGGGTATTACGGCGATGCCACGGCCGGCACGGCCTCGGACTGCCAGCCCTGCCCGTGCCCAGGCACCTCGAGCTGTGCCATTGTGCCCCGCACCAAGGAGGTTGTGTGCACCAGCTGCCAGGCTGGCACTACAGGTGTGTTCCTACACAAAACATCCTTTTCTACATGCACGTGCTTGTGGAAATGTATCTCCTGCTAGTTCTTGTTCTCTGATCCACAGTGAATAGCTCTGAAAGCTGCTGTGACTTCTGGTTCAAATCCTTCACCCTTCCTCAGCCCTGTTTTCTGTCCTGTGTGAGGCTTGGGGCTTCACATGTTTTTCATGCCTGTTTCTTGAGAACAAAAGGCTTTATCTGCAAAGTCCGACCATTTCTGTGCTGTATAGGAAAGCCATGCTGCCTTCCAGTAGAGCTCTGATGATGGCATGGTGTTGGGCAGAAAATAGATTTAAAAGAGCCAGGAAGGCAGGTCAGACTGAAATAAAATTAGAAGGTGCAGTTTGCCAGCAAGTGAGGCACTACAGGATGCTTCCTAGGAAGAGCAGGAAGGCTACAGTGACTCACGAAACGCAGCCCAAGAATTAGAAGATCAAACTAGTGCTTGGCAATTTTAAGGAGAAATATGTGAACAGATACTGATCTTTTTTCTTAGCAATAAGCTGTGAAGTCAAAGCGTGTAACTGAGTTGTTAAGCAGAAACTTTTATTCTGCCTGCAAGCAGCAAGGATGATGGGCAGCCTTCATGCTTCTCTGCTGATTTCATGCTTGGCATGGCAGAGTCCAAAGTACAGAATACCTGTACATTCTTGAGTGCTTAGGAAAGCCTCTGACCAAGCACATAAGCAGCTCATAACAGGGGGTTCCTGTGGGTGCCACTGCATTGTGAACCAAAGCAGAATCCAGGCCCCAGGTTCCCTTCAGCTCAGGTGTCTGTAGCAGCTGATCTTTCTTGTAGCTATGTGGCTGCAGAAGAGTTTCTCCTGTCTCACACCACCTTTTTGGGATGTGAGGAAAAAGGGGGTTTGTTTGTGCAAGAACTGCCTAAGAAATGGAGCTCATAACTGGCTGGGGAGGTCAGATCTGCAGTAAGTGTAGGCAGCTGCTGAATTGGATGCTTCAGTGGCTGCCTGTGGAGGTTTGGCAGCTCTCATTGGCAGAGGAACTTCCTGGAGCAGTGATGCCCCACGGAACTCTACCTCTTGCTTGATTCTTAAATTAACAACAAATTGCAGCAAATAGGTTTGGCTTAAAGGCATAGGAGGGGAAGGAAGAATGGAAATAATTCATACTGCAAAGTTCCAGTGAAAAATCAGCTTGAATTTAGAGATGAGGAGGGATTTGTGTCCGGCCCCAACAGAGGGATGAAAGGGAAGAAACTGAAGAGTTTACTTTTCAGAAGGGGTGGCAAAGGGGATCCACGTGAGATGGCAGCAAAAGACTTTGTGCTGCAGCACCCGTGTCTGTGTTGTGTCCCAGGCAAGAGGTGTGAGCTGTGTGATGATGCCTATTTCGGAGACCCCCTGGGCAGGAATGGTGCCGTGAGGCCCTGCCGCCTGTGCCAGTGCAACAACAACATCGACCCCAACGCCGTGGGCAACTGCGACCGCCAGACCGGCGAGTGCCTCAAGTGCATCTACAACACGGCTGGCTTCTACTGTGACCGCTGCAAGGATGGCTTCTTCGGGAACCCCCTGGCCCCTGACCCCTCAGACAAGTGCAGAGGTGAGGCTTGCTTCTTGTTGCATTTAAAAATGGTTCTGTCCCCAGGAGCTGCTGTCGGGCTGTCACTTGCGCCCGTCAGCAGCAGTGTATGGCTTTACCCTGATTTGGTGGTTTGAGCTTGCTAAAATCCTTGTGTTTGTGGGCACACAGTGCTGTCAAAGCAAAAGCACGGTGTGATGCAGGGGCTGGGTGGCCGTGTGATTTGGATCCAGGCCCATTAGGGTAAGTACCAGCACCACAAGGGATTTCTAACTTTGTGCATGTTTCTCCATACCTTTTTATTTTTGCAGCGTGTCACTGCAATCCCTACGGCACAGTGAATCAGCAGACGATCTGCAATCAAGTGACTGGGCAGTGTGAGTGCTTGTCTCACGTCACTGGGAGGGACTGCAGTGCCTGTGAGCCCGGATTCTTCAACCTCCAGAGTGGACGTGGCTGTGAGAGGTGAGGTTTGGCTTGGCTTGGGCCAGAGACCCTGCTTTTGGAGGGTCTGTGCTTACATTGTACAGGAATGTGATGTTTGTCACCAGTAACAGGTGTGCCTCTGCCGCTCTGGGTGGGGAAGAGCAGTGGTCAAGTAGCAGCTACTACGGCTGTACAAAAAGCCCGACTTATAAATAGCTTTATAAAGAGCTCTAAATCAGGGTTTTAAATAGAAAACTGCCACATGACTTCATGATTGTAGCAGGGGCTCTTGGGTTCTTTTTTTAGTGCGGGCAGCAAGTGACCTTGCATGGTTCAAAAGCTCAGTGCCTCGCCTGCTGCATCTTCACAGCAAGAAAAGCGGCTTTTGGCAAATGTAAATGTTGAGCTGTGCTCTTCAGAGAGACACTTGGCCCCATGTGTCCCTTTTGTGTTACATCTGACGTGTGCCTGCCTCCCCCAGGTGCAACTGCCACCCGCTGGGCTCCACCAGCGGGCAGTGTGACATCCGGACGGGGCAGTGCGAGTGCCAGCCAGGCGTCACCGGCCAGCGCTGTGAGCGATGTGAGGCAAACCACTTTGGCTTTGGCTCTGAAGGCTGTAAACGTAAGTCTGAGGGGCCAGAGCAAGGCAGATGGGAAGGATGTTGCACACCCAGCCCTGTCTTTGCTTTCCTTCTGCCTCTGGGAAGGTGTTTTGTCACCTTGCTCTTCATCACAGCAGAAGTTGGCACTTTTATGTCCACACTGTGCCTGATGAAATTTGATTTCTGTACTACAGCTTATCCCCTTCTTCTTTTGTTACCTTTTTCTTGTCTGACTTACTAGATATCCAAATTAGTAGATATCTACTTCTCCTTGGTGTAAATATATTCTCTGCATCTTGCCCTCCAACAGTCCTGTTTCCTAATGTGTCCCTGCACAGTTACTCTGCAGGTGGCCTCAGTATCCAGGTTCTGTCGTGAGAAGCAGCTGTTCTTGTAAACGTGATTGCAAAGCAGGTTGATCCAAACTTTCCTCATTGATATCCCTGCCTGTAAAGAGCAGCAAAACTAACTCTAGATGGTTACAATGCAGTGGGGTAGAACGATGCCTTGTGGGAGAGGTACTAGCAACACTGAGCACACACAGTGAATGATGGATCCTGCTTGTGAGTAGAAGCACTGCCATCAGGAGGGAGGTCCAGCTGTGGGTTTGTGCCCCATAAATCTTGCAGATGCTTTAGGGTATTAAGCATATCCTCTCATCCTGTGAGTTTTAGGGTGTTTCTGCCTCTTCTGCAGTCTGACTGAGGTTTAACTCCCCTGCAGCCTGCGACTGTGATCCCGAGGGCTCGCGGTCCCTGCAGTGCCGGGAGAACGGTCACTGTGAGTGCAAGGAAGGCTTCGTGGGGAGCCGCTGCAACCAGTGTGAGGAGAACTACTTCTACAACCGCTCGTGGCCTGGCTGCCAGGAGTGTCCAGCCTGTTACAGACTAGTGAAAGATAAGGTAAGGCCACAGGCACTGCTCTTGGTACCGCTGGAGATGGTGGCACGTGTCCGCTTGTGCAGCATTCCGGCCCGTGACTGTTGGTGGTTGCTGAAAGCAGAGTGGCTCAAGGTGCTTTGCTGTGTCAGAGCTGTGCTGTGTCCCTCTCATGTAGGTGGCGGAGCAACGTCAAAGGCTGCAGGAGTTGGAAAATCTTATAGCAAATCTGGGTACCAGAGAAGAAACTGTAACTGATGAAGCCTTCGAAGAGCGGTTGAAGCAGGCAGAAAGAGAAGTTACGGAACTGCTCCATGAAGCACAAAAGAGCAAAGGTGAGTTGACCTCATCAGCCATGGACCAACTAAATGAGTTCTTTGCCTGATGTTCCTGTTCCCTTTGGAGACAGCATGTTTTATTTCAAGCCAGTTCTGTGCTCCAGGATTGACAGCAATTTCAGGCAGCACTGAGTCAGTGAATGTTATTATCATAGCAGTAGTGGCCATGCTGTTCTACCAGTTGTCTTTGTTGTACAGGGAAGTAAAGATCTGCCTCTAGCTCTGCATGGATGGAAGTGTTTACGTGTTATCCTCTTCTCTCGATGCAAAGGAAGGTTTTATTTGTTAAACAAGCAGGAAACTTCCCAGTATACTTATTATGCTTTAAATTTGCTCAAACGTCTTGGAATCTTGTTGTTCTGATCATCAGCAATCAGAATGAAGGCTTCAAAATTCTGATAGCAAACTTAATTATGCCACCATAAAGTGTAGAATATTCTGCAGAATGCTGTTTTTCCTGTTAAACTCTGTTTCAAATTGATTCTTGTGCTGTTGCCACTACCACAGGATGTCTGTGAGCAGGATGTTTGTCATGTCTGTGACAGTGGTTTGTCCTAAGGGTCTCTTTAATGTATAAGATGATGTGTGTTTTGGAAAAGAAAACCCTGAAGTACACTATTGACTTTGCAGGAAAAGATGTTCCCCTGGGAGCTGGTTCAGTGATTTCAGACCATTTTGGGAAAATTTGTCCCTTCTGTGTGAAGCTGGGAAAAAGCTAACACGCATCTAATGCTGGCATCTGCTTGGGAAGATTCCTGCCAGAGAGAATGGTTGCTTAAGCTTTTCTCAGCTTTAGCTGAGGTAGATTTTTACTGCCTAGATAACAGTCCCACATAAGGGGGTAGCAGGGTGGGGATTGGAGAAAGATGACGGAATGGATTTGGTTTTGTGGTGGAATTTTTGATCGCTCTCTCTATCTTGGAATCATAGAATCATTTATTTTGGAAAGATCCTTAAAATAAGTCTAACTGTTCCCTGGCCCCCAGCACTGCCCAGGCCACCACTAACCCATGTTCCCAAGTACCACATCCACCCAGCTTTTAGATCCCTCCAGGGATGGTGATTCCAGCATTTCCCTGGACAGCCCTTTAAGTGAAGAAATTTTTCCCACTATCCAACCAAAACCTCCTCAGGCACAGCTTGAAGCTATTTCCTCTCATCCTGTCCCTGTTCCTTGGGAGCAGAGCCCAACACCCTGGGTGCACCCTCCTGTAGGGGAATTGTGGATAGCCAGAAGGTCCCCCCTGAGCCTCCCAGGCTCAACTCCTCCTAGCTCCTTCAGCTGCTCCTCGTGAGACTTGTGCTCCAAACCCTTCCCCAGCTCCAGGTTCTTCTCTTACTAAGAGGGCAAGGTAAATGCCACAAAACCTACCCTTGCAAAATCTGTGCACAATACTGGAAAAGTTATTTCTGTTTTTCTGTGGTAGTATGTTTTTGAAATTTGTCAAATGTTCATTTTCAATACTTGAGATGTGCTGCAAGGTCAAGGTATTTGACCAGTCTTAATTTTGGAGCTCTGTGGGCTTCTGCTTGCACTTTAACACTCTCAGCTTTTCCAAACTAACTGCCTTGGTTGTGAGGCACTTACATACCTGTGCTGTGATGCCTCCATTATTAAGATGCTGTTGTGGGGAGTTACCTAATGGTCCAAAAATTCGGTGAAGTGTGGTTGCCTTATAAATCCTACATATGTGAGAGCCAAGGCTCACAGCTTTTGCCAGCCCTTTGGTTTGAGGAGAGTTTGGAGTGGGTTTGCTATTCCACACAGCTCTTGGCTACTCCATGTGGAGCTCCTTGGGTCTTTCTTTGGAGTAGCCATTGTTGCCCTGAGTGTGGAAAAATGTATGTCTGCACTATTCATCCATCTCTGCTCAAATTCTAGGAGATAAGCTAAAGAGAATTCACCAAACAGACGTTTTGTACCTATTGAGGAGCAGCTCTGTTGTCATTTTAAGTCAATGAGAGAGATAAAACATGATTCTGAGCACAAAATCTCCCATCAGAGTCAGTTCCAACACCTGGCAGGATTGTCTTATTAGCAGTTAATGGCTTTTCATTTCTCCTGTTTGGTGCACATTCTGATTATGACTTTGATCTCAAACTAAGTGACTTGTGAAATGGCTTTGCCTGGTTCCCTTCCAGTAGGGGATTAACCTACCAACGTGGTGCCTGCTGTGGTAAGCTGCTGCTCCAGCTTCTCTTCCTGCTCTAATTAATTTTGCTTCCTCTCTTTTTTTTGTCCTGTATTTCAGATGTAGACCAGGGCCTCATGGATCGTCTCAAAGACATCAACAGCACCTTAGTGAGTCAGCTCAACAGGCTGAGGAACATCCAGGGCACAGTGCAGGACACGGAGAGCCTGGCGGAGCAGGCCCGGGTGCGGGTGGAGGACACTGAGGACCTGATCAGCATGGCTTCTGAGATGCTGGAGAGGGCCAAGATGGCAGCTGACAACGTGGTGAGTGTGCTGCTGAGATCCCACACAGCTGGGACAGGCTGAGGGCCTTTCCTTCTGTGCCTCTGGTGTGTTTCTCCACTTGCTCTCTCCCTCAAACAGTAAATTTTCATCAAGATCGTGGGAAATCAATGAAGTTCACCACTGTCAGTCACAGATAGTATCTTAGCCCAAACCAACATAAAAGTCTTAAATAAATATTAGCACCGTTGTTTTTCAAGGGGTAACCAGGGGTGGAAACTGCATGGACTTAAGAAAAACATACAGAGAAGTGAGAAGTAGGTTAGACATATCTCTAAGCATTTAGATCATGACAATAAATATTTAAAGCAAATACAAATAAAAGATGATAAAAGAGCTTTAAGGGTTTTTTTTTTTCCTTTCTTTTTCTCTTCCAGTCCATTACACCTCCAGAGCAAAGCGGGGACCCCAACAACATGACTCAGTTGGCAGAAGAGGCCCGTAAGCTGGCAGAAAGGTAGGCTGTGGCAAGACACACTCGTCATGGCTTTTGTCAGGGCCCTGCTTTTCTCTGCAAGGGGAAAGCAGAATTTCATTTGCTGGCTACGAAACACACACCCTTTGCTGCTTAAGAGACTGCTGCTGTAGGATGATAGCTTTGTAGCTCTGAGGGCAATCATTGCTCGTGTGGATGACAGACATGGCAGCCATCTTCCATTACGAATGTTTCAGCATCTCCCAGATGTAAACCTGGGGGAAGGAAAGAAGGAAAAGTAAGAGGGAATATAATCAAGAGCTGAGGATAAAAACTATTGGCTAACAAATCTACTGGCATTATTTTTCTTTTGTCATCAGGCACAAAAAGGAAGCTGATGAGATTGTTCGCACAGCCAAGGCTGCAAATGATACTTCCACGGAAGCCTATCAACTGCTGCTGAAAACCCTGGCTGGAGAAAACCAAACTGCAATTGATATTGATGAGCTCAACCAGAAGTGAGTCAGTAACAGAAAATTGGTTTTATTTCCTGATTTTAAAGCAGAGCTTAAAACTAAGGCAACCCTCTGTATGCTTTGGATTTTGTGGGAGGTGATTTTTGATTTCTTAGCCTCTCCACTCTCTTACTAAGTTCAATTCTACAAAAAATGCTGTTGCATAACTGGATCCTGGGGGATTTTTTTAGGTACAACCAAGCAAGGAATATTTCTCGAGACCTAGAGAAACAGGCCAACAAGGTGCTTGCGGAGGCAGAGGAAGCTGGAAACAGAGCCCTGCAGATCTATGCTAATCTCACCAGCTTGCCTACTGTGGATTCCACGGGGCTAGAGGTACGTGTGGGCACCATCACGTGCACTACTTCCTGAGGGTTGCTAGCTTGCTGGCATACCTTGCATGTGCTCTGCTAATGTTCTCTGCATAAGATCGCTCTGTGGGTTTTTTGTCCATCTAGGCATAATCCAGTTTTTTGCTGGATAATAATAATAATGCATGCAATTGCAACATTTATGCAGGAGATGTAAATGCAGAAAACCACCTACATAAACCCCACCTCCCCCAGTTTCTGAAAGACAGAAATCTGAAATGTTTGCCAGACGTCTTGGCTTGAATGTAGAAGTGGAAAAATTTACCACCTGTTCAGGAATTCTTTAACATTCAGGAATCTCTGTGTGTGATTTCCACCTGCAGAATAAAGCAAATAAGATCAAGAAGGAAGCAGAGGAACTGGATCAACTAATTGCCAGGAAGCTGAAGGATTACGAGGACTTGAGAGAAGATATGAAAGGAAAGGAGCTAGAAGTAAAGAACCTCTTGGAAAAAGGGAAGACAGAGCAGCAGGTCAGTTCCACTTTGTGCAGGCTTTTGTTCCCTGGGAAAAAAAACCAAGGAAGACAAGTAAGTGGCCAGATGCAAATGATTTTGTGTTAATCTTAGTGTTATTTATTGATTATAAGAATGCTGAAGAACGGCCCCAAAAAGGCGATGCAGAAAGAGGTTAAAAGCAATGGCTTTAAGGCTGTGTGGGAAAATAGGAGATATTTGCCAGATGTGGTGTCAGCTTTGTATTCAGAACAGTATTCCCAAAGTACATACACTGATCTGGTCTCAGAGGAAGCACTGCTCTTCTGGATGGTGTTGTTTGAGGCTTAACAGTGCTTTTTCATACACTTGCATGATTGTCCTTCAGAAAGTGGGAATACATTGGTACATGTCATGTCTCCTCAGACTGCAGACCAGCTCTTGGCTCGAGCAGATGCAGCAAAAGCCCTGGCTGAAGAAGCTGCTCGGAAGAGCAGTGGCACACTACAGGAGGCCAATACCATTCTCAGGAACCTGAAAGGTAAAGAGGAAGCACTTGGAGTGAATCCTTCAATTCCAGTGTGACAAGTCACTTGGCAGTAGGATATTCTGGTTACAGAGGCCCTGCTATTGCCCTTATCTAAGTGTTGGGTGTGTTCTTTTGGCTTGTTTTTCTTTAAAGGAAAGGTATAAGCATTTTCAGGGACTGGAAATTTCCTTTTAACTTCCTTATTTAGCACCAGAAGATGTGCAACAGGGAGAGCCGACCCCCGTTTGCTCTTCATCCCTCAAATGTCAGGGCAGCAAAGCCTTGGGTAGCTTGGTCAAAGGAGCATCCCAGGGCTCTTCTGGAGCACGTGATAAGGATCTGCTTTGCCCCCTTAGATTTTGACAAGCGGGTGAACGATAACAAGACGGCAGCCGAGGAGGCGCTGAAGAAGATCCCTGCCATCAGCCAGACCATTGCAGAGGCCAACAACAAGACTCACCAGGCAGAGCTGGCACTGGGCAACGCTGCTGCTGATGCCCGTGAGGCCAAGGCCAGAGCAGATGATGCTGAGAAGATTGCCAGCTCCGTTCAGAAGGTGGGTCTGCTGCAGCTCACCCCCTCTGAGATCCTGCTGTGTGATTGCATGAACTCCTGTCGCAGTATTTCCTGGTGAGCCCCGTGTGCTCTCTGCTGTATTCCCCACTGCAAATGCAAAATATGACAAGATAGGAGGTCAGTGCATTTTGATGAGAAGAACTGAAGGAAGTTCTGCCCCTTCACCACCTTTTTCCATCCTCTCCCACCTGTTGGCTGCAGAGTGCTGCTGCTACCAGAGCCGAAGCCGACAAGACCTTTGCTGATGTGACAGGACTGGCCAGGGAAGTGGATGACATGATGAAGCAGCTGCAGGATGCAGAAAAGGAGCTGAAGCGCAAGCAGGCCGATGCTGAGCAGGATATGAAAATGGCAAACGAGGTAAGTACTGCTGGCAGGTGACAGCAGTGGCTAGGAGCTGCCTTCTCCCTGCTGTCCTGGCAGTGAAGGCTTTCCTCCTGCTCTCCTCTTGCAAAGACAGTGCTGGGTCCAGCCAGTATTCTGACTCTTCCAAGTTTTAAGTGGGACTGAAAAGGAAACAAGTCCTGGTGCATTAGCATAGGCTCCCTGCTGGAATTTGAGAGCTACTTTTCCTTTTATTATAGCTAAAACCTGACTGTACTAGCCCTACTGATTCCATCCTGCCCTTTACTGCAAAATCCTGCCCAGTGTTCAGGGATCCCCATCCTGCAATACTCAGAAAACTGATTACTTAAAGATTGTCAGGCTTCTTCCCAGCCCTGTGATAAGGATCTTAGTGCAGGATCTCACTCTCCTGGGGTGAGAAGGCAGTGATGTGGTTACTAACTGCAGAGCAGAGGCAACAGTTTTGTAATCCCTACACTTTTTTTGTGCTCTCCTTGTTTTTATATCCTACAGGCCTCACAGGCTGCCCAGGAGGCAGAAGACAATGCAAGAAAAGCTAAGAACTCTGTGAACAGCCTGCTCACTGTCATTAATGACCTGTTGGATCAGCTAGGTAGGACTGTCTGTAATGTGCTGTATGCCTTTGAGTGCTTTCCTGATGTGTGCTGGGTTTCCTGCCAGTTTTGAAAAGCCAGATGGATCTGTTGATGTCTTGAAATGGGGTTTGTGTGCTTTTGGCAAGGACTTTGGGATTTTTTCTTTCCCGAGTAGCCTCAGAGCTTGTTCAGCAATGCTCTGTGTTGGTTTTCAGCAAACTGAAGACTTCTTGAGGCAGTGGAGATGTCACCCATATGGTTGGTCCTGTTTCAGATGCTGTCTCTAGAGGTGGCCTGATGGGGGTCTGCTGTGGGCTCAGCTGGGTGAGCACCCAGGCTGTCAGAGGTTTTAATGCACTTCACTGTTTGCTTCTGGCTTTTCAGGGCAACTGGAGACGGTGGACTTGAACAAACTGAATGAAATTGAAGGTACCTTGAACAGTGCCAAAGACCAGATGAAAGATAGTGACCTGGACCAGAAAGTGTCTTTCCTTGAGAGAGAAGCCAAGAAGCAAGATGATGCGATACAGGCCTACAACAGGGACATTGAAGAGATCCTGAAGGACATTAGCAACCTGGAAGACATCAGGAAGACCTTGCCATCTGGCTGTTTCAACACCCCGTCCATTGAGAAACCCTAAGGGTGTGCTGGGGGTGGGGGGAATCGCCCTGGTGAGTGGTGGTTCAGCCATGGAGTGCCTTAACACACATTGCCTTCTCCAAATCCCCAACTCTTCGCTGCTCGCAGCCACTGTTTCCTTTCAAATCAGGATAAGTTGAAAGTTTTTTTTGTTGTTTTTTTTTTCTTTTTTTTTTTTTTTTTTTTGGTTTTGTTTTGTTTGGGGTTTTTTGGTTTTGTTTGTTTGTTTCTTTGTTTCTTTGTTTGGGGGTTTTTTGAGAAGCAAATTAAATATCCGTCTTTGGGCATCAAAGGGGTTTTTTTATATAGATTGTTTTCCTGAGCACTCCACCTTTGCCCCTTCCTCAGACACAGTTTCCCTTTGATTAGTGCAAGGATGAGAGATGCTCTGGACTCTTTATTCCGTGGTTCAGAAATAACCATGTGAGCTGTGTACAGCAAGGCAAAACTAACACAACTTTCTCTCCTGTCTTCTCCCTTTGACTGTAAACTCCTCAGTCCTGGAGCTCTTTGTCCCTATGAAGGAAGGGGATGGCTACCAAAGTATTACTGTAATGGCCAGTATAGCTGCACTCAATTCAGATCCTTCTTCCCAACTTCTAAGCCTGTGAATTTATTTTTTTCATCATTACGTAGTGGCCAATCCAATAGTGCTGGTAGCCTTTGGCAAAATAGTTGAAGCCTCTTTCTGAAATGCTTTCTTTGATGATGCATTGCTGTGAGGAAAAGGCAGCCTCTGATTAGGGCTCTTTGGGAAGATGGGATACTGGTGGGTCATGGCAGCCCCACTTCTGTTCTGTGGAGAAGTTTTGGGTCTGGTCTGAAAGCTGCTACCTGCTGGCTAATGCAGACTGTCAGAGTGTGGAAGCCACGAGCTGCATTCCCATCTGTTGCTACTGAACTTCCAGAGGATCTGGTTTTCTGGGCTTGGAATGCTGGACTGACAGATGAGTTTGTTGAAGCAGGACAAGTCTTGCTGAAGAGGAGAGCTGCCATCCAGAGCGTTCTGACAGCTGCACTGGCCTCCATGCTGAATGTCTTTGGGTGGGGAGGGAAGGGGGCACATGAATGGAAATGGAAAGGTCTTTTTTTTCACCCCATCTTTTTCCTGAAGGAGGACAGTGGGATTTTTATCTCTCCTGCCATTGCTGTGGCCTTTTGCCTGTTTCAAAGCTGGGAGGAAGAGCTGGAATTTCCTGGTGCCCTTCTTTCTTTTTGCCTCTGAATCTCCCGGTCACCATAAAGCTGCCACAGCACAGGGACCTCAGGCCAGGCTCAGGTGGCAGCTCTGCCTTTTACACCACTCCCACGGCTTCCCTGCAGGCTCCCTCCCCAGGCAGTGCTCGCTGCTGCTGGGTGGGAGTGGCAGGGAGCCCCTTGCTCCCAGACAAGAGCATCCTCTGCAGCTTCCTCCTTGCCTCCAGCCTGGCATCCCTCCCCCCTCTCCCTGAGATCCAGTATATATCTATCCTTAAACACTATGCAACTTTGTACGTTTGCGTAGCGGGGAAGAAATTATTATCTGACACACACTGGTGCTAATAATTATTTCAAATTTATGTTTTTTGTGTGAATGTGATTTTTTTTCCATTTTTTTTTATCATGATTATAGTGTGAGGAAGTCTCTCGTGCGTGTGTATGTGTGTGTAAATATACTCAGCCAGATTTCCAGAGTGGCACAGCCTGGCCTCCTCCATGTGCTTTCCCTGTAGCCATTGGGCGGGTGCACCGTGTATCGCTTCTCTCTGTATCATCATTCCCTTAAAACTTGGGATTTCTCCTAGCTGGGCTCCTGCTTGCTTCCCTCTATTGTATCCCCAGCACCCATCCATAACCACTTTGCTGTCGGGTGGATGCCTTCCAGCCCTGTCTCCAAAGCCAGCCCTGCTCCCCGTGGTGCCTGCAGCAGCCAGTTCTGTGTCCCTTGTGCCCTGGGATGCCGTGCCAGGAACGGAGCAGGGGCTGTGGCTTTGCAGCTGAGCTGGGAGGAGCTGTAGCTCTGTTGGGAGACTGGACCAGCGCTGAGGCGGTCAGAGAGCTGCGTTTGGGGACATCTTGATACCACTGTGCAAGGCAGGAGGCTTGGTGCAGACAGTGCTGCTGGGCAGGGGCTGCTCCTAGCAAACCCTGCATGGCTCTTGTATCCCTTCCCTTGATGATTGTGGGATTTCCCTCCTGCCTGGAAACACCTCTGGAGGAGAGCTCCCTGTGCCTGCACACACAGGGACATGGGTCACTCTGGGAAGATAGCTGTGACCACATCACCTCTGCCAAGGCTGTGAGAAGAGCAGATGTGTGCATGCCCTGGCTGACCTCAGGCCTAAGGTTTCCTGCTCTCTTGTGTTGTTGTTTTTTTTGTTTTTTTTCTTAAGCTGTTTTTAACAGAATTTTATTTTTAAATAAAAAAAAATCTTTATAAGCAATCTGTTAATCAGTACTGCATTACAGCCATTATTCATTGTATAAGTCCAGTTATTTCTTTACGTAATGTGATGATGTGACAGCTGCTGGTGGAGTGCTGGGTGTCATGGGTGACACGTGACATCCCTTCATCACCTTATTCCTGACTGTGGCCCCCTCAGTATGTGCCTTCACTCCAGCTTTTTTTGCCTTAATCTGTGGTCTTGCTGTCTGGGGCGGTGAACAAAATGCAACACTTGCAGTTTTTATGTATAAAACAGTATTTCTTATTTATAATAAAGTCTGAATATTTGTAACCCCTTATACCTGGAATTCTGTTGAGCATTACTTTATTTTTGGTGGGAGGATATTGATGGTGACGTGTCTCGGTTGCAAGATTCACCTCTTGCTCCTTAGACAACCTGGTTTGGTCTGGGAACAAGAGAGAAGAAACTTGGAAATGCATGTGGTGGGATACAAATGACAAGGATGATGGTTTTTCCTTGTGTCACTGCTCCACTGCCATAGCTGTGATGGATTTTAAGCTGCTGGTTTTCCAGGGCTTAAAACCAGACCGTGGTGTTGGTGCTGATGCTGTTGGAGTGGCACTGTCTTCCTGGGAAGCCCTGAGGAACTGGGGGGAGTTTATTTATGCTGTAAGGGAAAAATCCTTTTTACTAAAGAGGTGGAAAAGGAAAAGGCTTCTGGGAAAAGAAAAAAAAAAAACCTGAATAAAGAAGCTGAAATTACTACAGGGAACTGCTACAAATCTGGGTGCTCCATGTTGTTCCTGGGTCCTTGTTTCCCAGAGCCTGGCCTGAATGAAGCAAATTTTTAAGGACAGATTGCAGTGACAGGAGACCAGGCTGTGTTCTGCATTCACACTTGTTTTTCAGCTCCAGCTGGATTTCTGTTATTTTTCTCAGCAGAGGAAAACACAGGTCTCATTAACTTGCATCAGAGCTAATCCCATCTCAGCTGGTAAATTCTTATTATTTTTGCATGTCAGTTTGTGTACTTTTGACCTTTCATTCTTCAGTTGTCACTAATGAATTTGTTTTCTAAAATATGGTGGATTTTTTTTTTTCTTGCCAATGTTTTTGAGAAGCAAATCCCAGCTGGTGAAATCTGGCTGAGGTCTCAGCTGGATTGTGGGGAGCAGTCAGGGAGCAGACAGCTGGGTGGTGGGACAGTTCTGACCTTGCATGGGCTGTAGGTTGACACGGAGCCTCTTACCATTTTGAGGTGAAAATGCTTAGATTAGGGAGCAAGTCTGTGTCCTTTATTTTATCTTTAGGAGTTTTATCTCCAGAAGATAAAGATATTTTTTTAAAGATATTTTTTGTGGGCATTGTGCAGATGTGTCTCAGAGGTGATCTTGAGCGTGGGCCTCGCGTTCACGTGGTTTTCAGAGGTACTGCTGGAGGATAGTGGAGGATTGCAAGAGTAACCTGAGGGGATACTCAGCAATCTCTTGCAGGGAGGAGCAGGCCCAGCTCCGAGGGACCGTGATAATGGCTTACAGGTTGCCAAACTCTTCTACCAATACTTTGAAGCCCAAGAAGAGATGCTCTCCCCAGATACTCTCTGCTCAGTGTAGCCGGGGCCTGACATCAAGGTGGGTGAGGAGGCACCTTGCTGAGCAGGGACCAAGCCATGCTCTGGTAGCCTTTGTTCTCCTTCAGTTCCCTGTGTTTCTTCTCACTGCCCAGGTTCAAGCTCCATCATCTCTCACGTGCTCTCCGGAGAAGCTGGCAGGCGACAAGGGGCCTGGTGAGAAGGTGGCAGTGGGGAGGGCTTGGACAGACCTGAGCTGCGTTCCCTCTCATTTCTGGGGAGGACAAGTTAAAAAGTGCTGGGAACAACGGCCTGGAGGGAGATGTCTCTGGTGTCTTTGTGTGGATCTGAGGAAGTGGAGGAGGCCGTACAGCTGTCACGTCGAGCTGGCAGTGTCCTGTGCACCCCATCTACAGCTGTGACACTTTGGACCATGTTCTGGTTATTTTCTGTAGTTGGCTGCTGGCTCGATACCTTCAGTGTGCCCCCATCCCAGAAACATCAGGAATGCCACATAAAAGTTATCCCACAGAGGCTGGCCATGGGGACAGAGAGGGGAACGGCAATTCCCCTCATTGCAGTTGGATGGCAATGCCTTCTTCCTTCATCCCTGTTTGTCTCAGCCCTCGCTGGGCCGGGCAGGGCCCAGGCAAGGCAAGGCCAGACATGACAGCACTTCCTTGCTGTGCCAGCGCCTCTGCCCTGCCCTGCCCCGCTTGCTCACTGCCGGTGTGATCCCTGCCTGCCTCTGCCCATCCCGGGACAGCTGCTGCCTGAACGAGCTCTGCCCCAGCTGCCTCTGGCTGTCAGGAGGACTTCTTCCCGGGGCACCCAAATGTCAGAGGAGAGACTGAAGTCCAGGCTCCATTGCCGCACTGGTGTTTGGTGATACCAGCACATCATTCCACACTGTGAGGAAATCCCAGGGGACCTCCTCCTGGATCATGTGGCGGATCAGATGGGCCCTTGCAGGAGGAGGCTTGGGGATGCAAGGGTTGACCTGGGCTGCAAGGGCTCACAGCATCATGCTGTTCATCTGGCATAAGTCACCAAAATGGGTTTTCTCCCTTGCTTACATTAATAAAATCACCACTCCAGAGTTTTTACACATCCATCACTTTTCACCAGCAACCATCAGCAAAATTTAGATTATTATGTTGTTTCGGATTGGTTTTGGAGTAGTTAATTCTGCCACAGCCACATCCTCAAGGACTGATGAACTTTTGAGCCACAGTGGTCTGCCTGCTGGAGCAGCTTTTTTGGCTCTGTTGTGAATGAACATAAAACATCTTCAAGAAGGACTTTTCTTGTGTTGCAGATTAAAAGACATGTTTTCCAATGAAAAAAAAAAAACTGCTTCATTGCAGTGTCTGATGGTGAGCACAGCTGTTCTTTATACCTCCCTTTGCTTACACTTTTGCTCACTCTAAAAGGTGAGACATCTCTGGTAATCATGTTGGTGTGAGACCTTTTCTAAAGGCTGTTGCCGTAGGTTGCAGTGGGACATTTGCTCTGTGGAGGGTGGTGGGCAGCTGCTCGTTCCAGATCAGATGTCTTCAGAAAATCAGGGCCCCAGGAAATGCATTCCTGGTAGTCTCATGGCATGTGGTTTCCAGAGGTCCCGTTTAAGCGTGGTGGCAGATGGCAAGGTGAGAGTAATCTGAGTCAATGAGCAGACATGACTGAGGAGCGAGCTGTCACGGCCTTGTTTGCACAAGTGGAGTGAGAGGTGGGGTGGCAAGGGTGAGATAAATGGGATAACACAGAGGAGACAGATAAGGGAAAAGCTTCCTGCTGGGGAGGGCTGGTTTTCCAGGAGAGAAGTCAGCCAAGGATGTGGTCTGGGTGAGGTCTAAGGGAGCTGCTGTTGTGGACCACGCTGCTGGAGGTGACCTTCCCGAGCAGAGGGGTGTCAGCAGGGAGGAAGGACACAGCAGAGGTGTTGTGGGCAAGTGATGTACTTAAGAGCAGAAGGGTTTGTGTCTCCTCAGAGGAATGGGTGGATCCTAAGAACTGCTGAATTGGAGGGAACACCATAAATAATTTTATCTCACCTAAAAACTAGTAATGAGAACGGGATAAAAGAACATCAGATGCCAAAACCCACCATGCCACTATTGTGTTTGGGAAGCCGTGTTCCTTGTTGTGAGCTGTATTGAGATCCAGCAAGTGAAATGAAAAGGAAACCTCCTGTTTATAAAAGTGGGTTGACTCAAACGGCAGAGGCAGGTACAGTTGGCAAAGGGAGGTGCAGAGATGTGGTGTGTTTGGGCTGGCTGCGCCCATGAGATCACCAGCAGGCACAGAGGAAAGCCCTGTGAGTCAGCTCCAGGTGTCTGCAGTGTCTGGAGGCTCTTGGGCAGTGTAAGAGGCTCAGACAAGGAGCTCAGTGTTAATCACCCCAGGCTGTCAGGCCTCAAGTGAGCAGCGTGTCACGCCTTGGATTGAGTTTGAATCCCTAGTGCAGAAGGGGACCTAAAAGGCAACTTGCGTCTCTGGGGATGCACTTGTTAGGTGTTTTCGTTGTGTTCAAAGGTGCTCCTGGACCACTCGCAGTCACTTGTGGCATTAGGAGTCTCATGGCGTTGGGCAGGGGAGCTGCCGTGATGCAGCACGAGGGCCCATCCCTCACTGTGCCCCTCTGATGGGCTGCTTTCACAGGGCAGGTGGATGTGCTGGAGTCCTGCTTGTCCTGACGCGTGCAGGATGTGGAGGGCCCCTGCCTCCAGATTTCTCTATTCCCCTGTAGAAGTGCTCATGTCCTCCCGCAAGGCAAAGGCAAGGAGTGAGGTGGAGCTGGCCCTCATGCCTTGTGTGGCTTGTCAGCTACCCTTGAGAACAAAGAGCTAATGGACCTGGGACTGTGGAGCCTGGCATCTTCCTGGCTCTGTCAAGTGTTTCTCCCCTCTCTGTCTCCACTCCTGGTCCTTCTTCTAGCATACAAATTATGTAGTGGGTGAGGCTAAGGACCCACCTAAGCTCATTTTCCATCTCGGGAGCAAAAGCAGACAAGTATGTGTGATGATTTCCACCTCCACCTCATTTCTAGGTCTGGGGATTTCCTGAACTTGATGATTATCTGGTAAATCCCAATCGATCTGCTTTCGGGGCATTTATTCAAGCTGATCTTGGGTCTCTTTGCATCTCCAGTCCTGCTAGTCACCTGAAACGAGCCCTGCTCTTGCAGGTTGGCTGGCTGGGCCTGGCTTGCGAGCAGGCGGCCCCCATCCACCCTCCCCAGGCTTCCCGTGAGCTCATCCCGTTCCATTTTGTTCCCGCAAGCCTCCGGCGTGCCCGGGCAGCCCGGCTGTCCCCGCCAGCCCCGCACGGGCCGGCGGAGCCGTGCGAGCGGGAGGGCAGGAGGGCTGGGCAGGAGCGGCTGATGGCCCGAGGGGCTGCTCGCAGGAGCTCCCTGGGGTGCTGTGCCCCGCAGCTGCGGCTGATGGCCCGAGGGGCTGCTCGCAGGAGCTCCCTGGGGTGCTGTGCCCCGCAGCTGCGGCTGATGGCCCGAGGGGCTGCTCGCAGGAGCTCCCTGGGGCGCTGTGCCCCGCAGCTGCGGCTGATGGCCCGAGGGGAGCTCGCAGGAGCTCCCTGGGGTGCTGCGCCCCGCAGCGCCTCCGTCCCGCTGGGGCGGGCGCCCGTCTGCGCTGCCTGGGCTGGGCTCCGCCGTGAGTCACCCGCGGCGCTCCGCTCTTCCTGCTGGGAGTGACTCAGGTGGGGCAGCGATAAAAAACGCCCCCCAAAAAAAGGCACCCGGTAGCCGGTGCGGAGCCCCGCCGGAACGGGCGGCTGCTGCTCGCCAGCACAAGGATGGCCGAGCGCTGGCTGCTGCCCCTGGCCTGCCTCGCCGCCGCCCTGCTGCCCGCGGCCCGGGGCGCTCGCCGCGGACAAGGTGAGTTGGGGCTGGGGCTGGGGCTGGGCGGCTCTTGCTGCTCTGCTCCCGCCCGCAGGTCGGCCCGCAGCGCTCCCCGCGCCGGAGAGGGCCGGGAGCTGGGAGCTGGAGCTGGGAGCTGGGAGTTGGAGCTGGGAGCTGGGAGTTGGAGCTGGGAGCTGGGAGCTGGGAGCTGGGAGCTGGAGCCGGGAGCTGGAGCCGGGAGCTGGGAGCTGGGAGCCGGGAGCTGGGAGCTGGGAGCTGGGAGCCGGGAGCCGGGAGCTGGGAGCCGGGAGCTGGAGCCGGGAGCTGGGAGCTGGGAGCTGGAGCTGGAGCTGGAGCTGGCTGGGGTGCACGGCGCCTTGCTAGGGCACTCTTCCCCTCCTGCCCTCGGGATTGGTACTGGAGCTGAAGGTGCTTCTCAGTTTCCTCCGAGGTTAAATATCCCACGCGCAGTTGGTCTTCGTTTTGTCGCTGGCATCCCCTTTCAATGACTTATTTTTAAGCAATTGCCTGACTGCTGTCGGTGTAGAGCTTTGCTCCCGGGTGGGATGCGGGTGTGAGCACAAGCAGTGGCTGATCTGCCCATCACTGCTGGAACCAAAACCTTGCCCAAGCCTGAAGAAGAGCTGGAAGCATCTGGGATCCAGTTTGCTGTAATAACGTGGCGGTGGTTGGATTATGTGCTGTCTGTGGGGCTCGCAAGGTGCCGCAGCCCTGCCCCATCCTATGGGAGACAGGAGTCTCCTGCCTTCCACAGCTTTAAAAATCCAGCAGATCCTCTTGCACACACAAAGCTCATGCAGTGCAGAGTGTCGTGGAGGGAGATTTAAACGTGTTTAGCCCAGTGGTGATTCAGCTATCAGAATTTCAGTTCCATTGGCCTATATTCTGAGATGGGTATGTTTGGCCAAAACCAGGTTTTTGCATGTATTTTGTAAATACTGAGGGATTTTGTAAATACTGAGGGATTTGAATTTTTTTTGTCTCCAGTACTGATGATCTGAAATAAGCTTGCTGGGCTTGAAGTAGAATTTTATCAGTTTTAAGTTCGGTGCAATGGGAAATAAGTTCTGAATAAGTGTTTTAGTTAGGGTTTTTTCAAAAGAAAAAAAATATCTGCTTTGCTGTACATGCTACTTGGGTTAATTGTTATATCACCTTAATTACATCAAAGTTTTAAATACTGATATCAATTCTTCCTCTGCCCCTTCCTGGCAGTGTGTGGGATACTGCTGCTTTCCCAGGGACTCTTGAACCCATTTCTATGTGTATGTGAAGCCAGTGGTCGGTAACAGCCATGGTTTTATGCTGCAGCATAAAAATTTGAGTGGGTTTGGTGGCGTAACTGAGTCCCCTGATGGAGCCCTGGAAGCCCCAGGCAGGTCTTCCTGCAGTGAGAAGGTGTGAAATGGGGACAGCCAGCCCTGGAGCAGCAGACGGGACAGGCTCGTGGGTCACTGTCCCGGGAGCACAGAGCAGGGAATGGCTTGTGCTGGCTGACACGGAGCCTTCACTGCATGCAGAGCTCTGCCCTGATGGAAGGAGGGATCTTTGCAGGCTGGCTCAAATTTACAGGGCTGTCTGATCCTCACAGACCCAGGGCCACCCTCATTGTCCGGTTTTGTGAATTTAGGGAGACAGAAGCCTGAAGCTGCCTGTCTTCTTCTCCAAACCTTTCTCATGTGAGAATTCATCTGAGCACAGCCATCAAGCATTTTTAATGCTTTCTTCTTGGGTGGGAGCTGGGGGAATGACAGCCTGCTGGAGGTGTGCCATGGATCTCCTGCACCCTGGTGCAGCACTGAAGAAACCCAGCTGCAAAGCTTTTCCTCCAATGCAGCCTGCTCTTTGCCATGGATGATCTCAGAGCAGAGCCTCGAGGCACCTGGATACAGAAGTGATCAGTTGGTCCTCATCCTCCAGCAGCTCCTTCCTGCTCCATCTCGTTATCAATTCCAGTGCCTTGCTCTTGGTAAGGATTGGCCTGCCTGAGCTCCTGGGTTCCTGGGAGATGACCAGGAGCAGACACACCAGTGCAGTGGCGGCACTGACCTGCCACAGCGTCTCAAATGGCTTTGAATCAGCGAGATAGGAATTTGTTCCAGGCCTGGAGAGCTGGTTCCTGACATGCTGCAGCAGTGGAGAAACACTCAAAGAAAGGTTTTCCTTCCCTGGGGGAACGGTGCTCATGCCTGTAATTTAGCAACCCAGTAAATCCTCTGGATTGCGTAGACATAGGGTGATGCATGGGTGGAGTTCAACTCAAAGATCCTTACGGGTCCCTTCCAGCTTGAGACCTAGCTGGAGTGTAGAGGGATGGGCAGTGGGATCAACCCAAGTGAGATCTTTCTGCTCTGAAGGTGAGCACAAATACTTGAAAAAAGTCTCACGCTGCTGCTCTCCATTGGTCCTTTGTGTTGTCCACGCCCTTTGGTCACTGGTGGTGCTCTCTGAGGCTGGAGTTGCTTTCCCAGACCCTCGAGGCAGGAATTCTGTGCCCACAGGTCCCCTCCCAGCAGGCTAGGGTGGCAGAAGATCTGAGCTTGGTCTCAGACTCCCGGCAGCCAGATTGCGAGGGAAGAGCTGTGCTTGCTGGAGTTGGAGAAGCCTCTGTCCCTGTTTGCTGGCGCATGAGGTCATCTCTCCCCTTGGCAGAGGCGCTTCTGAGTGCCTCCCTCTGGAATGCGCTGCCATGGGTGTGTGGGAGGGCGGCGCCCAGGTGTGAGCGCTGAGAGCAGGAGGCTTTGCCTGCTCCCGGGAATCACGGAGGCAGAGGACAGGGACGCTGTACCCTGGGGCTGAGCTGTGCCAGGAGAGAGCTGGGCAGGGGGAGGCTCAGTGTGTAGGAGTACGAGGCGCTGTCTGCATCCATGCAGCGGGTTTCTGCCCATTTTCGGGCTCTCTTCGCCTCCTGTGCTCTCAGAGGTGACCTGGGCAGGGGGTGGGTAGCTGGGGATGGCCTTTCCTGTCCCAAGGAGGTCAGCAGTGAGCAGAGCTCCTTAGAGGGAGGTCGAGGCTCTCATGGCAGCATCAGGGTGGTTTGGAGCAGTTCCTCAGCAAGCTCTGTGCCCCTGAAGACCTGGCTTTTTCCCTTGGGATGTTTCTTTCTCCTGCCTGTCGTTGCCAACCATTCTCTCAGGCGTGCCTGCTCTCCCCAGTGATCTTGAGGGGCATGTCTGGTGTTAAGGTCCTCAGGATTAAATGCTCCAGCCCTGGCCACTGAGGGATTGCCAAGTAGGTGCGAGGTGGCTTCAAGACAGCAGCTGGACAAGGCAGTGGAGCCCTGGAGCGGGCACGGATGGTGAGATGCCTGAGTCTGATGTCCAGAGGGATGATCTGTCTTGGCTATAGAGGAGTGCAGAACCTCATGCCTGTTCTTCCTGCCCTCCCTCATGCCCAGTGTGGGCAGCTGCAGCTTTTCTTCACAGTGAGGGAGGGTGGGGTCCAATCCTGCCCAAACCTTTTTTGTTAATCTCCCTTGTGGCTGGCACACTTCTACCAAACTCCTTGGATCACAGATCACTCCTCATCACCCTGCACTGCAGACCTGGGTGGGGGGACCTGGTGGAAGCTGGTTGAGCTTTTCCTATTCAACTCACTCCTGGCCAGGTGAAACAAAGGATAACCTCAGGAAACTTTCCCTTTCCCCCAAAGTGTCCAGTAAGGTTACCCATGCTTTTCCTAGGACAAGGCTGGGTTTTTTTTTAAACCATCTCTGCTTATTCAATGTCCTTCTTTCACACTGTGAAAGAATGGAGAACAGCCCTGGCAGTGCTGTTGTGTGGATTGCGGCTGCTTAGCTTGGGTTTGTCCATCCTCAGCAGTGAAATGGGGCATTCCTCCCCAGGGTGGGGATGCAGAGCACGGTGTGGACACCGGTGGCACTGGGGTGGCTGATGGACACACACGTGGGGACGAACACAGAGATGTGGGGAAGCAGCTCACTGTTGGCAGAGCAGGAAGGGGAGGTTTGCAGCACCTGCACCCTGCTCCTTGCCCCTCAGGGTGGGCTTGCTGCATCATCTGAGACGTCTCTCTGCTCTCCTCTCCCCAGTCTGTGACTGCAACGGGATGTCCAGGCAGTGCGTCTTTGACTGGCAGCTCCTGAGGGAGACGGGGGACGGGTACCGCTGCCTGGGCTGCCTGGGCAACACGGAGGGCACCCGCTGCGAGCGCTGCAAGGAGGGCTTCTTCCGACGGCACGGGGAGCAGTGCTGCCTGCCCTGCCTCTGCCACCCCTGGGGTACGTGCTGCTGCTGGGCTAAGGGGGCTTAAGGCATCTGCTGAGCACCTGGGCAGCTCAGGCTCCGAGCCCCTGCCCACCAGACCATGGTTTCAAGACCCACCTGCCCTGTGAAATAATCACAAACTCACGGAACGATGTGGGTTGGAAGCTGCCCCTCCCAACCTGTCCCTCCTGTCTTTCTGCAGGTTCCCTCGGCCCACAGTGTGACAGCGATGGCCGGTGCAGCTGCAAGCCGGGAGTGATGGGGGACAAGTGTGACCAGTGCCAGCCGGGCTTCGAGTCCCTGTCCGAGGCAGGGTGCAGGAGGAGCGGGCAGTGAGTGCTGGCCACCATCGGTGCCATGAGGCCAACGGGAGGGCCAGCCTCCAAAGCTATCCTGGGGCCCGTGCTGGCTGAGAGCAGCCCCTTTGGGGGGGGCAGGGTTTCATGGCAGCTCATGGACAACCTTAAGCCAGCCATGCTAGGAGAGAGTGGGCTTGAGTGAGGCCAGACCTCCGTGCCACCCTGCAGGGCTTGGTGTCCTGCAACGCCATCAAAATCGGAACTCAGCCACACTCTGAGGTGATGGTTTCATTACCCAGATAACACCCAAGAAGCTACAGCCCTGTAAAACAAAACCTGCCCATTGTGGGGCTGCCTCATGCTGGTGCCACTCACCAGGAGATGCGCATGCAAAGATCAACCCCTTCCTTTTCATGAAGCCCTGTTTAAACACCCTTAGAAATGTTTCTGATCTGGCTTCCTCAGATGCGTCCTCTTCTTCCTCACCTCACCCTTCCATTGCTCCTTTGGGGCTGCTGGCAGGCAAAGGGTGTTAGCAGGAGATGGCTGCCTGCAGTCCTGCTGCTGGCCTGGCCTCCTGCCCAAGCTTCCCCGGGGTGCTGCTTCGTGGTGGAGCTCAGCCAAGGTCTATTAAACTCAGCCTGGGTTTATTAAGCTCAGTGGAGCTTCACTTTGCACTTGTGGGCGGGTCTGATGCTCTGGGATGCCCTGGAGCAGTAGCAATGGGCACTGGCTCAACCTGACACCCACAGAGCGGCAGATTCTGGAAAGGGGTGGCTGTGCAGCTTATTTCCCCACTTCTTGCATGGGAATGGTAGGGAGGGTTCTCTGCTCTCTTGTGTAGTAGCAGGAAGCACTGACTCCCAGGCCAAACTGGAAATCCAGGTAGAGGTTCGTGCTGTGCCTTTGCAGGAGCCTGCAGTGTGAGTGTGACCCGGCGGGCAGCGTGGGAGGCTGTCACTCTGGCCACTGCATCTGCAAGGAGAGCGTCACTGGAGAGCAGTGCCAGAGGTGAGGGTCGGGAGGATGTGCTGGACACTGCTTGGCACAGCCTTCTTCTCTCTGCAGTCACTTCCCGGGCAGTTCACCAATGGTTTGGGTTGGAAAGGGTTTTAGAGCTCATCTCATTCCACCTCCTGCCATGGAGGTGGCAACCCACTACCCTGGGTCGCTCCAGGCCTGGGTTGCTCCTGGCCTTGGACACTTCCAGGGATGGGGCAGCCACGGCTTCTCTGGGCAACCTGGGCCGGTCCCTCACCACCCTCACAGGACGATTTCTTCCCAGTGTCCAATCTATCCCTGTCCTCTGTCTGGTTGAATCCATTGCACGTGCCCCTCTCACCATCACAGCCCAGTGATGACCTTAGGCCCTGCTGATGGCTGTCTTGCATCAGAGGGATGGTTGTGTGGGCCAGTAAAAGGAGGAAACCACTTGAACATTGTCACCTTCTTGCATTTTCCCAGGTGCAAGCGACACTTCTATAACCTGGATGCCAGAAACCCTGCAGGATGCTCCCCCTGCTTCTGCTACGGGCACTCGGTCACGTGTATCAGTGCGGACAACCACAGTGTCCACAACATCACCTCTACCTTCCAGCAAGGTGAAGCCCAAGCAGGACATCCCCATGGCTCCTGGGCGTGTTTGCCATCCCTTCTCTTCAGTGGGCTGGAGGAGCCACGTGGTTCACAGCCCTGCTGGAAGTCAGCCTTGGGCTGTGCTTGCTCCTTGGGTGCTCATCCAACCTGCCTGTGGCTGCTGCAACCTTGCTTTGATGGCATGGCTTGGTCACGGGCAGAAGAATAGTCCCAGGGTTGAGGGGAGCATAGGATTTCTTCATCATGTCTTTCCTGCCACTTGGAAGGAGGCCTCTGTGGCCAGCCAGGCTGATTTACAGATGTGTGGGCACAGGGATAACTGTGCTGCCCCCTCAGAGGTCAGGGTGGGAAGCTGGAGAGTTTTGATAAGACACAGCTCAAGAAAGTTGCTGGAATCCTAGAAACACCTTCCCTATCCAGGCTGACTGCTCCTTTGTGCTCCAGGTGCTGAGGGCTGGCGAGGTGTCCATGAAAGCGGCTCCCCAGCCCAGCTCCAGTGGTCCCCACGCCACCAGGATGCCTTCATAGCCGCAAGGACATCGGAGCCAATCTACTTCATGGCACCTGGTAGGTGTGGGATCAGAGGTGGCCAGAGTGAACCCTTGGCCTGCTCTGATCCCACAAACTGAGCCTTTAGGAGGAAGGAAAGATTTTAAGCCTTTGGTTTTCCCTTTGCAGCAAAATTCCTTGGGAACCAGCAGCTGAGCTATGGTCAGACGCTCTCCTTTGATTACCGCCTGGACCGAGGGGGACGCCAGCCATCTCCACATGATGTGGTCCTGGAGGGACATGGCCTGAGAGTCACTGCCCCCTTCCTGCCCCAGGGAGAGGTCCTGCCCTGCGGCGTCAGCCAGATGTACACGTTCAGGTAAAGGGGGAAGCTGGGGTGCTTGGGGCAGGGGGAGCAGGAATGGCTGTGGCTTCAAGGAGGTCCTGGTTTCAGCTGTGGTCCCTTGGCAGTGGCAAATGGCTGCCAGGTTTGGGCTGGGTGCATCTCAGGTGCTTCTGTCCTGGATAAGGAGGTTACTTTGTGAGCGGGGCAGCAGAAAATGTGGCTTGAGGTTGGGTTGGGTTCTCAGCTCTGGATCGCTTGCAGGCATGGACATTGTTGCCCAAAGCCTTGAGCTCCCAGGAGGGAGATGGGCGAGGGCTGTTGTGATTTTTGGAAGAGGCATCTCAGTTTTTTGAAACCAGTTCCACTTTCTCCCTCTTCCACGGCAGGCTGGACGAGCACCCAAGCAGCAAGTGGAGCCCAAGGCTGAATCACTTTGAATTTCGCAGGCTGCTGGGGAACCTGACAGCCCTCTGGATCCGAGCCACCTTTGGGGAATACAGTAAGTGCAGAGAGAGCTGACAAGGTTGGCTTCTCCTAGTTGTTGGAGACAGCAAGTCTCTGGATGGGTACACCTTTGCTAAAATTTATTAAAAGATAAAAAGAGTAAGTGCTCCAAGGGGGCAAAATTAAATAGCAAAGAGATTGAGCAGGACAACAACAGGTTCGGCGGCTGCTCCGTTTGCGCGTGGGCATTGCAATGTGTGCCCTGTGCGGGTCTGGCTGTGGGCCCGGGCAGGTGCAGCCGCTGTCCCCGCGGGTGACTGTCCGTGCTTCCCCGCAGGCACGGGCTACATCGACAACGTCACCCTGGTGTCGGCACAGCCCGGCCCCGGCGCCCCTGCCCCGTGGGTAGAGCGCTGCCAGTGCCCGGCGGAGTACCGCGGGCAGTTCTGCCAGAGCTGCGCCCCTGGCTACCGCAGAGACGCCCCCGGCCAGGGGCCCTTCAGCACCTGCGTGCCCTGCCATTGCCAGGGGGGAGGAATCTGTGACCCTGACACCGGTAAGAGAAGCCAGCACCGCGCTGTGCTTGTGGGCTCTATGGGAATGCAGGGAGGCTGCCTGTGTCCCGAGAATAGGGATACACGGGAGTGGAGACCGCTGGCTTCACAGAAATTTCTTCACGGAAGTGTCATTAGACATTGTAAGAGGCTGCCCAGGGAGGTGGTGGAGTCATCATCCCTGGAGGTGTCCAGGGAAGGACTGGACG
Source organism: Motacilla alba alba (assembly GCF_015832195.1). NCBI lineage: Eukaryota > Metazoa > Chordata > Aves > Passeriformes > Motacillidae > Motacilla > Motacilla alba. The sequence goes on from NC_052023.1 coordinate 23,497,323, forward strand.
TGTCACTTGGTGCTCTGGGCTGGTTGACAAGGTGGGGTTCTGCCGCAGGTTGGACTCAATGGTGCTGGAGGGCTTTTCCAACCTTAATGAGTCTGTGATTCTGTGGGTTGCCTTTGATTCTGAGGTTCTGTCTGATCATGAATCTGTGACTTGGGTCTGAAACGTGGGGACCATCCAAGACAAAACTCCCCAGAGCCTAGAAGCACTGCAGTCAGATGCATTTGGAACAAATTGGATGCATGTTAGAGAGAGAGAAAAAACATCTCCTGCTGCCAAGATAGCAATATTTCTTCACTGGTGACTTCTTATTTGGAAGTTAAGCATCACAATGCCTTAGGTTGGACAGAGCTTGAGCAACCTGGTTTAGTTGAAGAAGTCCTTGCCTATTGCAGGGGAGTTGGACTAGATGACCTTTAAAGGTCTCTTCCAATGCTAACCATTTCATGATTTTATGTGGTGCATGATGTGGGCATGCTGGGGATTTGAAGAGGTCTCATGGAGGTTGCTGGTCCATGCATGCTGCAGTGGTGGAGGATGTCCCACTGGGAATGTGAGCAAACTGCCCTAAGCCCTTTCCTTGCTCCTCCAGGTGAATGTTACTCGGGAGATGAAAACGTGGGCAATGGTGCCAGCTGCCCCTTCGGCTCCTACCGAGACCCCCGGCAGCCACACAGCTGCAGGACCTGCCCCTGCGGGCCCGGCCAGGGCTGCTCCGTGGGACCAGGTGGTGAGGAGGTCGTCTGTGACCACTGCCCTCCTGGAGCTGCTGGTAATTCCCTTCTTGCTTCTGCTCTGCCTTTTCATACAGATGTGCTTGGAGCTGGGCAGGTCCACACCATCCTCTCAGCCCAGCTTGCCTGCGACACTGCCCCTCCTGCCTGCGGTGGGGTGTTTGAGCCCCAGGGGTTGGGTAAACACACCGAGACCTCTGGGAAAAGTTCTCATCTAAATGTAACATGGATGCAGAAAGGATGGGTAGGAAAGGGAGGGGAACAAAAAATAAGTAAAAAAAAAAAGGTCAATTGTGGCACCCAGTTTCCAAGAGCGTGTGTGGAGCATTGAGTTTTGGCCGTGGTGGTGATGACAGCAGAGCAGCTGTTGTGCCAGCCCTGATGGGGCTGAACACCCCCATTTCTGTGGGACACAAGCAGTGAGTCAGCCTCTGCCCCCCCGGCACAAGCATTAACTTCTGCTCATCTCTCCTTTCCCAGGAGCCAGTTGTGAGTACTGTGCCGATGGCTATTTTGGAGATCCGGCAGCTTCCCAGCCCTGCCAGCTGTGCCGGTGCAACGGCAACGTGGAGCCCAACGCCGTGGGCAACTGCGACCGCCGCACGGGCGAGTGCCTCAAGTGCCTCTACAACACGGCTGGCTTCTACTGTGACCGCTGCAAGGATGGCTTCTTCGGGAACCCCCTGGCCCCTGACCCTGCTCACAAGTGCAGAGGTGAGACCCAGGCGCTGTCTGAGCTGGGGATGAGTAAGAAAACCCATGACTGACTTTGGAGTGGTTTGATGGGAAGGAGGATGCTGGGAAGTGGGAATGGTGAGCAGGAACAAAAGCACAGGGCTGAATGGTGGGAGGAAAGCAGGGAGAGATGTGCTGTGGCTTGAGGTGGGGCCAGGCCCCCCTGAACCTGTGTTGCTCTGACCTGCAGCCTGTAACTGCGACTCAGTTGGTGCCGAGCCCCTGAAGTGCAGGAGTGACGGGAGCTGCATCTGCAAACCTGGCTTTGAGGGTCCCCGCTGTGAAGAGAGTGAGTGCCCAGCTTGCTATGGCCAGGTGAAAGAGCAGGTGAGCATCTGTGCCAGCCCCAGGGCCACTGAGCAGCAAGGAGTGCAGTGATTTGCTCATCCTCAGGGTCTCCTCCTGTCCTCCTCAAACATCTACTCCTGGTGCAGGTGAAATGTGAATTCAAACCTTGGCTTTGTACCTGATTCAACTGATCCTTTGTGTCCCATCCTAAAATGAGCCTTCATTTTGGTTTCTGTCCTTGGGCCTGGCTGTGGCCCTGGTTCCCCCCTGGTCTCTCCCCCATGGGGTTGGTGTGCTGCTGGCTGATGGCCTGGTCTGTGGTTGCAGGTGGAGCTGTACCTGCAGCAGCTGGCAGAGCTGGAGCTGCTCTTGTCAGAGGTGCGAGCTGGCGGTGGGACCAGCCACGAGCTGGAGGGGAGGATGCTGGTGGCTGAGGAGATGCTGCAGACCATCCTCAGGGAAACCCTGAGCCTTCAAGGTACCACCTGCCCACTGCCCTGGGATGGGGCCCTCTGGGCCGTACCAGGGAGGGTTTTGCTGCCTTGGCCTTTTGGCACAGCAATGAGTTTTTCTTCAGCCTTTCTCTTTCCTTCTCACCAGCCTCCGACAGGTCTCTGGAAGGCCGTGTGGCCAGGATGAAGGGGCAAGGGTCCAGCTCCCAGAGTCGCTTGGATGAGGTCAAGGCAACAGTGGAGAGACTGAGGTCTCTGGGGAGCCAGTATGAGAGGCAGGTGCAGGAGACACGTCAGCTGCTGGAGAGAGCCAGGCTGGACCTGGATCGCAGCGGCGCCGCTCTCCTTCGGGTGGTAAGAGCATCCCGTGTGACACGCTCCTAGTTCAGCTCAGGGCTGGAAAAAATCTACAGAGAAAGCAAGGATTTAAAGAATTACAGATGTTGTTTTGTGAATATGGGTGTTCTGGCAGTCCTTTCTTTGGGGTCAGGGCCTTGAGAGGAGCTGGCAGGGGTCTCTGGGGGTGGTGGAGGTTTAACATGTTGCAGTTGCCTCTTTCACTGCCAAATTGGATGGAGAGCAGGGAAGAGAACTCACACCTCTCTTCCTTCCTTCCTCCTCAGACCATTCCTGTTTCAAGCTTTCCTGGGGGTTCGAATCAGTTCTTGCTGCTGGCCCAGGAGGCTCTAAGACTGGCCAACAGGTGAGTTGCTCCCACTTTTAGCCAAGAGAGAGGGGAGGAGGACTGAGATCCTGCTAGGTGCCCAGAAGGTCCTTTTTGAAGGGTTCTGTTTGACATCTGGCAGCCCTGGAGCAGGGGAAGATACAGCTGCTGGGCTGTCTTTGCTGCCCTATAGACTTGTCCTCAGCTGTCTTTGAGGATGTAATGGATATGATTTAGAAGCATCTTTGGGATCAGAGTTTTCCCTGTGGATATCCATCTGGAACAGAGAGCTTGTGCCCTCCCCAATGCTCCTCTATCCTTGGGAGATGCGGGAGGAACAAGCAAAATACAGGTCGCCTTTGCAGACACGCTGTGTTTCTCAAGGGGGTGAATCAGTGAATGCAGCAGTAAAGGAAGCTGGTGGAGAAAACCTGGGTGGGAACCCTTTCTGACGAGCCCCCTGTGTGCTCTGCAGCCACACGCAAGCAGCCAGTGCCATCGACCAGGCTGCGAAGGCGGCGCGGGACGACGCGCGGCAGGCACTGGAGCTGCTGCGCGCGGCCGCTGCCGGAGAGGCCGCCGTGGGCTCCCTGCCAGGGCTGCCCGGGAGGTGAGCACAGGCTGCCCTGGCCTGAGAGTCTGCGTGCACCTGGGAGGGAGCAGGGGCATGGCCAGGAGTCTGGGCCTCCTCCCCGTGTGAGCTGCAGGAATGGGCGGCTGGAGGCAGGGAATTCGCTGCCATACTTGAGGGCTGCTGATGGAGGGTCAGCAGCTCTGCAGAGGGTTTGCTTCCCACCTCACAGCCCTCAATGCTCCTGGGGTCCTGCCTGCAGCTGGGCGAAGGGATTCGACACCGCATGTGTGAACAGCTTTCGGGGATGATTTCCACACGCGGTTGAAAATCTGGGCTGGGTTTAGCCCAAGGGTGAATTTAAGCCCATGGTGTCTCCTTTGGTCAGACTTGGCCTCTCCAGGGCCCACCACGTTGGTGCTGGGACTTGGCACACCGTGGGTGGGACATGAGCAGCAGCCTTGAAGGAAGTTAAGAGGTTAAATAGGGATGTGCAGGAGAAAACATACAGTGCTAGGGCAGGGATTAGCAGAGCCACCATGGTGCCTGTGAGTGTTCAGCTGTATGAAACAACCTCTGATTTTGGAGCGGGAGTAAGGAGCCTCCCTGCTCATTGGAGGGGCTGGGATGCAGGGAATATTTGTAATTGAATTTTTACATGTGATAAATCTGCATGGAGCCTCGGAGAATGTGAACAAGTCAATGCAGATGGTAGCATTAATGCTGGGTGGGAGGCTGGCAGCTTGGCTGGTACCAGGCTCTCCAACCTCACATCTCTACAGGTACGAGGAGCTCAAGGCAGTGGTTGGAGGTCTGAAGGCTGATGCTGATGGAATGGCCTCCAAGGCAGACACGGCTTATCAGGGCAGCCTGGTGCTCCTCAGCTCCCTGTCCCGCCTGGCAGAGATGGACATCAGCTCCTTTCAGGTGAGGGCTTTGTGTCTGTCAGACCATGAGATCCCCTTTTGCTCTTCCTGAGCCCTCCCTGCTTATCCTACCACCAGCTCAGCCCTTCCCAGGGCTCCATCCCTTTTGGAGAGCCACTAGATAGGCACCTTCCTACCCTTTTTCCCCTTTTGCCTCTGGTTCCTGGTGGGCACTGGGGAGATGCTGGGGACCCCACTGTGTCTCTGTTTCAGGAGGAAGCCTCGAGGCTGAAGCAGGACTCAAGTGCCCTGCTGGGCGTGGTGGACACCTCTCTGGCCCAGTACCGGGGCCTGCGGAGCCGCGTGGGGCAGTGGGAGGAGGAGGCCAAGCAGCTGCTGCAAGGGCAAGAGGGCGAGAGAGCGGTAAGAGGCTGGCTGGCGAGGGCTCATCCCCAGCAGGAGCTGCAGCCTTGGGGGGGCCTGTGGCCCCACCACTGTCCTTGCCTGGCTGTCAAAGGCAGCTCTGCCTGCTGGTGCAGGATTGGACCCTTCCTTGGGGCTGGTCTTCAGACCTCAGTGTGTGCAGGAAGCTGCACGTCTCCTCCGTGTAAGGCAGGATGAAGACCTGCTCCTGTAAAGATTAGAGCTAAGACGACTTGGGATAGAGCTGGAGCTGGTGGAGGAGCACGGGCACAAGCTTCTGATGGCAGATCAGCCTGTGGTGGCCTTGATTAAGGGGCAAGAGCAAGTATTTGGAATCAGACTGATGGGTCTCTTCCAGCCCAGCTCCTCCCAGACTGCCCTGGGACCCTGTGATGCTCCCATACCATGTCCTTCACCTACCCTTTGTGTCCCTTGATGCATTGCAGAAGCTGACACAGCTGCTGTCCCGAGCCACCCTTGCCAGGAGCACAGCCCTGCAAGCCGTGAACGCTGGCAATGCCACCTTCTACGAGGTGGAACAGATCCTCAAGAGCCTCAAGGGTAGCATCCTAGAAACCCTTAGTTCTCCTTTCCATGTAGGATCTCACAAAGGTATTATGGCTTCATTTCCACATGTGTTTCTTCCAGAGTTCAACCTGCAAGCGGATGACAAGAGGAGGCAAGCCAAAGATGCCATGAGGAGGCTGCCCATTATCAGCAGCATGGTCACCACTGCCAGGGAGAAGACAGACCGAGCCAAAGGGATCGTGGGCAGCGCTGCTTCCGAGTCAAAGGCAGGCAGCAGTGTGGCAGAGGAGGTGAAGGAAATCACCACGGGGATCCAAGAGGTGAGGACAGACTCTGGTGCTATTGCTGGCAGGAAAGGATTTGGAAGGGGAAAAAATGGAAGAAGAGATGGTTAGCAACCTCTTGGTGGACCTGATGGGTTGATTTTTGAGCTGAAGTGGGTTTTTTTGAGGTTTTTTTTCTCTACAGTGAGTCCTGCAGATATGAGTTTGGCTGTAGGTGGTCTCTGCAGGCACATTTCTTCCATGAGGACCTCTGTGGCATCTCACTGTAGCCACCTTTCAGCAACCAAGGGGATTTTTTTACTCCTGCAGCCAGAGTCACGCTTAGGCTTGTGAGGTCCAAAAACTGGTGTTTGTGGGTTCACCTCCCAGATGTGTGTTGTAATTCCCCAGGGATTTGCTGATGTGTGAGGGAGGGATTGAGCCATGAGCATAGAAACATCTCTCTGGGGCAATCAGTGGGAGAACATGAGGACAGCTTGTGATACTTTTGGGTCCCTTGTAGAAGAAACCAGTTTCTACCTGTTCCCCACTCCAGCGCACCCGGATTGATTTTGGTTGTGTTCTGCCCTCTAAAAGTGCCTTTTCCTATACACCACACCCAGGAGATTGCCCGGCTGAAGGAGGAAGCCAACAAGACGGCTGACGGCGTCCTCGCCCTGGAGAAGGCAGTGGCCACCCTGCAGCTCGAGGCCAAGGAAGTGGATGATGCATTTGAGAGGAAACTCTCGGAGGTTGAGGCGGATGCTGCTGTGATAGAGAAGGTGGGTCCCCATCTCCCTTGCCTTCTCTCCTTCCCTGTTGACTTGTGGGCTTGATTTCACTTTACAGCTCATGCCTTTCCTCCTTCAGACAGCTCAGGAAGCTCAGAGGGTCCACGACAAGGCTGGCCAGGCAGGGGCAGCTGTGCAGCAGATGCTGAGTGCCCTGGAAGAGCTGCTGCGTCTCATGAGTAGGTTTTACAATGCCACTGCAGGGTGTGGATGGGGACAGGTCCCCATCCTAGGGTCCCCATCCTGGGGTCTAGGCAGGGCTTCTGGGAGTTTAGTGGGAAGCTAAATTACATGATGCCTGTGAACAGGCTGGGCAGCAGGGTGGAGATGAAGTATCTAGGAAGACCTGGTCCTCAGCCTCCATGCGTGCTTTCCTATTCCTTGTTTTCCTTCTGTGCAAAAGACCAGCCTGGCGCTGTGGATGAGGATGGCCTGAGGCAGCTTGAGGCGAACTTCAGCAAAGCCAAAAGCAGAAGCAAGCAGCTGAAGGCAGAGATGTCAGAGCTGGAGCAGACGGCTGCCCTGCAGAAGGCCCGGATGAGCATGCTGGAGAGCAGCATCAATGACATCCTGGCTGATATTGAGAACCTGGAGGATATCCAGAAGAGTCTTCCTCCAGGCTGCTACAACACAAAAGCCATTGAATTGCCATGAGCCAGCTCTGGAAAGGCTGCAGCACCTGCCAGGCTGAAGGCAGGAGGGCCTCCTCAAATCTGGCAGAACTGGCTGAGTTTGGTTGTGTTAATCTGATCCTTACCCTCAAGATCAGTGTGGCAGATGAAGTTCACAATGTTCCGCTGGCCCTGGAAAGTCCATAATTTTTCAAAGTGCTCCGTCCCTTGCTCATGGGAGGAAGGAGACTCCTGGTTTGTGAAGGTGCTACTGTCTGAAGAACAGCCCATTCCTCCAATATATCTCTGAGGTGCAGGGTTAGGTGTCAGCCTTGTGAGTTTGCACAGTTTGGACCCTGAAGCTCTTAACTGACAGGTTCTCCATCACCTGTGGATGCCCTGACCTGGTCCAGCACACACAGAAGGACTGGGGTCTCTGTCCATACTTTTGACACTGCTACCACCAGCTCCTCCTCCTGTTCTCCACGGGGTTTTCCTCACCTTCAGCAGTTACAGGGAGCAAGCAACATGAGAAGCTGCTGGGGGAGATGAGTTCTGAGTTGAGGCACTGGTGATGCTTCATGCAGTGTCTCCTCCCAGGCTGGCAGTCCTCCCCTTGCTGGGCGTGGTGCTGGCATGCTGTGGCTCTTGTACCTAACCCTGTCCCATTCTGCTGCAGTGCCTGTGACCTGATTTCATTAGTTTAAAATATTGAAGATGCCTTGAATGTGTCTCCACCTCTGGTTTGGTGCTGCCTGTCCTCTCTCCCTCATGGTGCTGTATGTTTCTCAGAGGCCACCATCACCACTAAGGTAGCTCTCCACAGGGGTTTCCCACTGTTCATCTTGACAGAGCTTGGATGAGGCAAAGACCACAGTGCTCCCTTCACCCTTCGCTGCAGCTCTCATGCGGGTCCTGTGTCTCATGTGGGACACGGCACACTGCTCCCACCTTCCTTCAGATGCCATGCCGGGGAAAAATGTTTCAGGGGAAATAAGTGCCACCAGATGCTGGAAGCTGAAGCTCTGCTGAAGCCCCTGTCCCATGTGCTGGTGAAAGAGGAGGTCCAGGATGGAGAAGGACACTGGGGACTCACTCACCCCTCCTTATCTCTTGAGTCTTTGATAAAGTGGTATCTGGTAAAGCAGCATCTGTGCTTTTGCTTCGTGGTATACCGAGTATTATGTCTGCTTTACACTTTTATTTAAGTGAGATGTATTTTAGCCCCTGGCATGTGTCCCTTCTCCTGTTGTACAGGGTAGGGACAGCTATTAGGGAACCCTGTTTTTCCATGAGTTGGCTTTTTTGAAAGGTAGGTGTAGGTACACAGCTGGTGGTATTTGGGAGTGGGGCTGGGCCCAGCCTCATCCCCAGTGGGCACAGCTGTGCAGGGCAGGTGAGCAGCACTGACAGCAATGAGCCATGGAGTGCCCAGGGGCACTGAGCAACCACCAAAGGGAGCAGAGGACACACAGCTGCAGTGCATGGACACGAGGGATAAAAGGCTGGGCTCAAGAACAAGAAGGGCAGCTGCTTGCAGCCTTCTGAAGAGGTGTGGTGTTACTGTGTATGGGTTGAAGCTTTCTGAAATTTGTGATGACACTCTGTGTACTGTGGCTGTCTCAACTGCAACAGGTGAGAGGTCAATAAATGATGAATACTCTTGTTCTTTTTTTCAAACTTCCTCATTTGGGAGGATTTGGCCGTGGGTTATCCCAGCAGTGCAGGCATTTGCTCTCTTGTTCTGACTCAGTCTAGGGGCTATTTTAAAATCACACCTGTAACATCTCTGTTTTGTTTTGTTTATTACATAATTTAAACATTTTGCTGATAAAGTATTTTTTGTCAATGACTGTTTTTTTCATATAGCAACAGAAAAAAAAAGAAAAAAAAGGCTCCAAAACTTTTGACAAAGGTGAAATTGGTGGCATGGCAATTTCAACCCCTTTCCCTCCCCCCCTTTATTTATTTTCTTTTCCCAAAAGATGTTTGAAGTTCATTTCACTTTCAGCAAATTGACTGTTAAAAAGTGGCGGTTCAAAGACCAAAACCCACGAGCTTCTTCCCACACCTCTCCTGCACCCTGGAAACCCCCTTCCTCACCTCCCCAGCGGTCACATGGATCATCACAGATGATTATTATCTTCCCATGCCCACCCAAAGACATTTTTGCAAACTGGTCCCAGAGCTGAAGGCCCCGTTACAAACCCCCATCCCTCCCCCCATGCTGTGAGTTTTACTGAGCGGGTACACGAAGGTTAAGAGCAGTAGGACAGAACAAACTCAGCATCCTCACCACAGCTAAGCTTCACCATCCCAACCCTGTGGATCAGGAGGCCATGGCGTTCCCAGGTCCCCTTCTGTGTACTGGAGGGAGGGTCAGAGATGATTTTGGACATGACTCTCTTTCTTCCCCACTCTCCGTTGATTAATTTTCTGTCTTTGCCTGGGGAAAACCCACTCCCTTTGCTCCCACCTCAGAGGTGTTGCTCCCCAGGAGGTTCAGTCCCTCTGTGTGTTTTGGAGGCTGGTTGCCACCGCTGCTGTTTCTCTGGCTTGGAGCTAAGGAACACAGGGGACATCTGGAAAGGAGGGGAGGCTGCTGTCTGGGATACCTTGTGTGTTGGGGTGGGGAGGGAAGGCAGGCTGACAAACAGAACAAGTGAGAACAGCAGGTGGAGAGCAGTCCAGTGAGTGGCTGGCATGCACTGGGTGTCTCAGGGCACTCAGAGGCGTCACTGCCAGGGGAGCTCAGTGGGGTGATGGTGGTGACCTGGCTGGAGGCCTCCCTGGAGCAGAGTCCCCCACACACTCACCACCCTCTCTGCTTTGGCATCCTCAGATCTCCTCATCCTATGGGATACATACTCAACCACCTGGAGATACCAGAGCTGGCACTGAGGGACTCAGGTGCCAAATTTAGAACAGTTCCCAAACAAATCTCTCCATGCAGAGGGAAATCCCTGACAAGGAAAGACGTCTTCTGGCCTTTGGGTGAGTCACATCACTTCTGTCTTTCTGGGAAGGGCTGTGCCTTCCTGAGAAGTTGTAACTACTGCTCCTAATATCCTGTCTGCTGCAAGGACCCCGTGGCTGTGGGTTTCCTTGTTTGTCCAAAGTGGCTTGCTGTTCCAGGGATGCCAGCTGCACCCAGCAAGTCGCCAAGTTTAGCACAAAGTCCCACCTTTGGAGCTTGCCTGAGAGCTACTCGTGACCATTTATGGACTTTTAAGGGACAAAATAAAAGATTTTTCACATCTTTCCTTGAAAGACCCTGGAGGACTCTCAGCCAGAGGCAGAAGGACTGTACCCAAAGTGATACAAGGTCACAGGGAGCAAGGGGGAGGAGAAGGTGAGGGCTAAACCTTCCTCATGGCTGTGACCCTCCCCAGGAGCTGTTCAGGGTCCTTGTGCCCGAGGGATAATGAGCAGGACAAAGCCCTGCTCCAGCAATCCTCCTCTCCACAAGACTTCAGCAACTGCTCCACATTACCTGTCCCGCTTTTACTGTGAGCATCTCCACTAGGATCCATCCCTGGCACCAGGGGGGTATCACAGGAGCCTGGCTTGTCCCGAGGAATGTGCAAAGTAGCCATGGCTGGTTTGGGAGGGGGAGGTTATCATGCATTTAATGAACTCTTCAAGGAGAGGCAGAGAGTAGGAGTGGCAGGAGAAGACAGATGGAGCAGAAATGGAGATCTGGAGGGTAGAGGATGGGGATGGACACGGCCAGGTTTGGGGCAAATTCTCACCAGAGGCTTTGGCTCACCACCTGCTTCTTTCTACCCAATCTCTTGGCCCCATAAAAGGCAGATCCCTTCCTAGGTGCTGTGGGATGCCCCCTCTGACACTGGGTAAGAGTAGAACATCACCTCAAATTTACTTTCCTAGGGAGTGGCTTCAATTCTTGAAGCAAGGGGAAGGTGAGATGTGACATTCTCTCCATAATGCTTCAGCAGCAGTGCTTACCAAGGCCTCTGCTGCCTTTTAGAAATGCCCTCCCCATGATTTTCAGGGGCAGGAGGAGGATTTTGTTAGCTGGGTTGTCTCATGGCTGGCCTGAGGAGGTTCCCCTGCCGTGGAACACTGAGCTGGTTGTGTTACAACTGTCCACTGCCAGCCAGGGTTTGGTTGGTCACTGGGCTGAGAGGCCCAAAGGGCTCACACTCAAGTTACTTAATTAAAAAAAAAAAATCCACCCAGATTTATTGAGCTTAGGTTGTGTAAGATGATGCAGAATAGTCAGCCCCTGCTCTGAGCATGCTGGGAAGATGGACTGAGGGGACCATTTCCCAGGGACATGCTGAGAGCACACGGAGCATGTCGCTCCCTGACCAGCCCCTCCTCCCTCCCCATGCACACAGGGCAGGGCAGTACCCCGGAAAAAGAGACCAAACATTCCCTGGACACGGCTGCACAACAGAGTGTTGGTGCTAGGGGTGAGAGGCAGACACAGGCAGGAGGCCATGGGATGGGGAGAGAGATGGAGACACGGACTGAGAGAGAGAGAGAAGAGTGATGCAGAGCTGCAGGCAGGCGGGACACGAGGGCTGTCTCGCTGCAAGGTCTCAGGCTCTTAGCCAGAGGCGTTGATGTAGAGCTGGCTCTTGAGGATGTAGTCAATGACAGGCTGGCAGAGGTAATCCACAACATGTCCATCCCCGTGCTGCAGGGCCAGTCTGGGGGTGTGGGGAGGGGAGAGAGAAAGGTGTCAGAGCCCACTTGAGTGGGTCAGGTGCCCCTGCAAATGGAGAGGCTGGCTGGGGACACCCTGCTCTGTAGTGGGAGTAGCCCTGCTTCACCCACCTGCTTTTGGTGGAGCTGACAACTGACATGGGGTGGTTTGAGTCATCCTTCACCACCAGGATGTTGTTCTGCAGGGGAAAGAGGAAAACAGGAATGAAGGGATGGCTTGAAAGCAGATACGTGTTGCTCCAGCCTCCCCACCCTGCTGTGTGGTGACCCATTGCTCATCCCATCCTGAGCTGAGAGTATCTGACCCTGAGATGCTTTGTGTCCCATGAAAAAAGCGTCCCCCTGGGCGAAGAGACACTGTGAATCCTCTCTCAGCCTTCCCTGGCCACACGTGCACCCGCTGACTCACTTTGTACTTGCGGAGTATGGAGGAGTGGTTCATGATCCGCTCGGGGTCTGCTCCGTCCCGGGGCACCACCACGATCCCAAACTCCCCGACAATCACCTCCATCTGGGAGCAACACAAAGGGTGGAGAGCTTTATAGCCCGCCATGCAAAACCTGCCACTGCCTGCCAACCCCACCCTGCCCCGTGAAAGCTGGACCACAGTCTGGAGGGAGATGGTGGGTGAATATTGAGGCTGTGTCAACAGCCTTCAGCAGAAACACGGAATTGTGCAGGCAGGTGGTCGGCTGAAGATCAAACAAAAGGCACAGAGTTAAATCCTACAAGTAGACATTGAGGTCAGGCTTTGAGGAGAACTTGTGGCAGAAGGAGGTGGCAGCAGAAGAGGATGCCCAAGGTGAATGTGATCTCTGCCTCGCTGGAAGGGCTCATGAGCAGGATGGATGTATTGGTCCTGACAGAGGTCTGGGAGGATTGTTCTTCCAAGGTTGTTTGGCCAAATTTGCTGCTGCATGGGGACTACTCAGAGTGCTCACACCTCTCTCAGATGAGACTAATCAGGCTCATCCAAAAGAGCTTTGGGTCAGCAAATTCAGGCAGCAGGAGTACACAAGGAGGTGCTGCTGCAGAGTGCATCTTCTGCCTGTGCTTTGATGTCATTTCTGCATCCTTTGTGCTGGGCTCAGGGCTTGGCTCCTTTCATTTTTTCCAGCCCTTCAAAGGAGATGCCTGCTGCCTAAATGCTTTGAAAAGTTAAGGATTGAAGATGTGGTATGTGATTTTTGAAGGCTGAGAAGTTCAAGGAGGGAGGTTTATGTTGACTGATTTCAGGGAGGAGCTGGGGGAGCCCTCATAGTCAGCATGGAGCAGCAGGTGGGTCAGCAGCCCAGCCCCTCTCCAGGGCTGGTGTTCTCCCATGAAAATACAGCTTCTTCCAGCAAGGACCAACAGTGAAAGAGCTGATTTGGCTCTAAATATGTTTAATTCCTAACATCTGAACCACTCCTGTAAATACCTTATTTTCCTACCTGCATACCTCACTCTGCTGGGATTGGCATCTGCTTGATACTGGCTCCTTCCAAGGGACAAGGAGTGAGAGCACAGCCTTTGGGATGGGCTTACTCTCCACCCCAGGTGACATCCTCTGCGTTAACAGTGAACAGGGTTCAGGGCTTGGGACCATGGAAGCCCTATGGATATGTGTAGGGGAGATGACAATCAGGGTTGGGATGGAGGAGGCAGTGGAATGGTGGGCACAGCTCCTGTCATCCCAAGGGACCTAGTGGCTCCCAGGAGCACTGGCTGTGGGAAGCAGAGGAGGAGGAGCATGGAGGGGTGCCTGGCAGTGGTGACTCACATCTGCCTCATTCCAGAGGCCAGGGATGCAGAAGGACTCCAGCAGGTCGCTGCCACAGAGCAGCAAGATGCGAAGCTCTGGAAAAGAGAGGAGAGAAGCCCAGAGGTGGGAGCACAGGGGGCTGAGAAGGACCCCCCTTCCCTCCCCCACCCAACTTTGAGGGTTGGCTTTGTAGCTCAGCAAGAAAATTGTGCTGTGGGAAATTTTCTGCTCTGACAGGCCCATAAAGATTAATTTATTTGCACAACTGCCCGATAAAAGCCATAAAACCCGCCCAGAGGGGTGAAAAGAGGTGGCTACATGGGAAAATGCCTCCCTATTTGGCATTCCCAGATGGCCAAAGCCTTTAGGCTCTGCATGGTGCTAGTGCTAGGATGGTTGTAGTTCCAGGCTGTGTGTGAAAAGGGTCTCAAAATTCCCCATGCAGAGCTCTGGGTGATGTCTGGTGGGGCTAAAACCCCTAAAAGCCTTAAGAGCAAGGGGCACCATGGCTGGTCAGGCAGCCAAAATCTCTCCTGCTGCTGTGTGAGGCTCTGCAGGGCTGCAGGCAATGCGGGCATGGGGTGACACCACCATGGGAGGCCAAGTTTGATGGCACTTGAGGGGACTGTCAGGACAGGGTGCCATGGTAGGTCTGTGCCAGTGCTGGGAGCTGTGTCCCCATTGCACTCCCTTATTTCAGGTGGTTGTCTGTCAATGGGACTAGGCTCAGCCCAGCTAGAGCTGTTTCTGTAGCATTCCTGAGCCCCAGTAGCTGGCACCAAGGTGAGATGATCCCGTATCTGCCAGAGCTGTCATGCAGATGCTCCCAAGCCATGCAGCGCTCACCCAGAGGAGTGGGAGCAATGTGGAGAGGGGCTCTGTACTTACCAATCTCCTCATATCTCATCACTGTCCCCAGGTTGGCATTTTCATCTGAGAAAGGGCAGCAAAAGAGAGGTGCTGGTGCCCAGCCTCAAAGAGGGGTTGAGAGGAAGGGTGGGGATTGGACTCTAGAGGTGATGCTGGACCTTTCCTCTACATACCCACAAAGGTGAAGCGCTCCATGGGCGGGCGAACACAGCAAATCCGGCTCAGGCTTTCGCCCACCTTCCCCAAGATCTTTGCTAAAGGGGAAGAAGGAAAATTAATGGGAGGGAGGCTGTGCAATTAACCCATCCACATGCTCCAGCCAGGCTGGTTCTGCAAAATGTGCCTGGGTGTGCAACTACTCCCAGCATCTCCCAACACCTCCTCATGGTCTTAACTCCCAAGTGTGCTGCACTGTGCCTTGAAGGGACCAGGACCAGCTAGGCAGCTAAAATCATGAACAAAATCATAAGATGTCCATTTTAATGGGATTTAAGTAATGTTCCCTCTTCTCAACTAATACCTTTATGATGCACATCCCTCTGATTTGTAGGGAGTCCCACTACATCATCTCTCCTGCCAGCTCATCCCTTGGTACCAGGTAGCCTTTCCTTTTGTTGGTGTCACTGCCTAGACATCATCCAGGTGAAGCCCAAGGAGATTTCACAGCCATTTTAAGCTGTTCTTGGCTGACTCCTGCATCACACCCCTGCCCCACTCTGGACTTGCTGCACCAAGACTGATGAGACACCTGTCCAAATATAAGGCAATGGAGCACTGTTCCAATATGTGGCAGCCCTGGCTGGCAGGTGGGGGTAAGCAGCCATCCCTCTCTTCCCGAGGCCACCGCCACCTACCTGCAGTGGGCTTGCTGGAGACGTTGTTGTTGTTCTGGTAGATGTTCTGCGAGGACTCGTTCTGGGGCTGGCCGATCACAGGCGTGATGGAAGGTGTGTTGACATTGGAGAGGATGCAGCCAGTCACTCTCTGCAATCAGGGAAGGATGCAGTTGGAACAGTGTCTTCACCCCAGCAACCGTGCAAAACCTTTCTGATCCTGTAACAAGCCTCTGCACCCCTGGTTCAAGGCTACCTTTTGTGACAGGTACATCCCAGCTCACTTTAGGGTCTCCAGTCCCATCTGACCTCACCAAATGGGCCTGGGGCTATCAGGACCCTGTGGATAATGACTTGTGTTTAAGGTGGTATCAACTTTTTTTGTGTGGGCTAGCAAGGAGCATACATGTCCTCTTCTCCTCCACCCACCCCTGCAGGAAAAGGAAGGTATCACCAGCAACGACCTGGCTTCAGCACCACAGTCCCAGGATGCACTGGACATCCTGCTGGGCTGGCTAACGCTACTCCTGTGCCTCCTGTCTGGGCTGTCTGTGAGCTTGTACAATGCTCTTTCATCCATTTCCTGTCTTTGGTTTGCTTCCTACATCTGAGTGTACCAGCAGCTCTGCTACCCCTGTCACCCAAGGGTAGTCACCTTCATCCTTGGCTTTCAGGACTGCCTGGAAATTTTCCTCCTGGGGCTGTGCTCCCTGGGGACTTCCCAGATGCTGAATTTTCCTGTCAAATCTCTGTCAGGTTCAAACTGAGTTCTGGCTCAGCTGGTGAGCAAGGAGGCCCCTCTACCCCTCCCTCCCTCCCTGAGGGAGGAGGAAGCAGGGTGTCACTAATGATGTGGCTTATGCCCACTCCTGCTTTGAGTCTGCCTTAAGCCCTGCTGCCCTCCTGGTGTTGCTGAGTCCAGGATGGCTGCTGGCTCCAGCTGGAGGGCTCCATTTCCTTCCACCATCAGGGCCCAGACCTCAATGCAGCTGTGACAAGGTCTCACCCCTTCCAGGTCAGGATCTCACTGCTCCTGCAAGTCTTCTCGCTCTCAATCTCTGTATTTCATCTCGCTCTCAGTCTCTGATGTGTTTTGATTGTTGATAGCCATGAGCTGGGGGAAGAGCACCCCCACCCCTGCACTACCCCATGCCCTTACCCTGGTGCACCACGGCGTAGGGGCTGCCTCACCTTCATCAGGTCACGGTGGTGCTCCAGCACGCTGCAGGTGGTCTGCCAGGTGTCCTGGTAGCACTCCCAGGGGTCCACCCTGCCAGAAGCACAGCAAGACAACAGTGTTCCTCATGGCCACTGCCTGGATCTCCTGCCCATGCCACCTCCTCCCACTGGGCTGGCCAGCAGTACCATGAGCAGCCAGCATCTATCCCTCAGCCCTGGCGTGGACCGTGTCCTTCCTCCAGCCCTTCTGCACAGTGATCCCTAGCAGCTCTGGAGACCTGAATGGGTGCCTGGTCATCTTTCCATGCTTGGTACCCACTAACCAGCTTTTTTTTGGCTTGGATGTGACTATGTGTGTCATAAGCCTCTTTCTGAGGGCAGCCCAAGATGCTTCTGGTATAACTTCAACCACCAGATGCCACATGGCAGTGCTGGGAAGGTGGAAGTTTCCAGGCTCGTGCTGCATGTGTGGACAGGGGAGGTGCCACAGCACAAGGCTGGAGTGAGCTGAGTGACTTTGGGTGTCACCTAGACACCACAGGCTCAGGGATGGGCTTGAATGACTCCCCAGATCCTGAGGGCTCCCTTGGAGGGCAGTGTAACCTCCTCATCTGTTCTCTGCTGGACTGGGAGGGGAAGGTCTCTGATTTTTAATCAAGCTTGGGCTGGGAGGAAATTCATCCTGGAGCTCTACCAGCTGGTGGCATCTCCACTTCGCATGCAGGACTTTGCCCCGAGGTGCAGGGAAGGGGCAGGGGCTGCTGGTGCCATGGCAGTGCCAGCTCTGCCACCCACCTGATCCAGTCGGAGGACTGCACGGCCAGCTGGCACATGGTCAAGCGGTGCCGGCTGGAGACCAGCCCCTGCACGAGAAGGGGAAGGAAGAACGGTTATGAAGCCTTATGCTCTGGCCAGCCTGGGCTTGCAAACCCTCCTGGGCAGAACATCAGGCTCGCTCTTGTGAGACAGGCCAGAAGGATTCCTTCCTGCCCACAGAAGTTTATTTAAGCTCCTGTTTGCTGGAGGGGAGGAGTCTCTGTTGGGCTCAGCCCTGGCTACGTGCTTGGGTGGTGAGATTTGCTCAGCAGCACCACTCCCAGACCTGTGCTCCAGCGGGGCCAACCTGAGGGGGTGGTTTCTTGATGAAATTCCTCCAGCTTTCAGGAGACAAGTGAACTCACCACTCCTAATTTGACAAGTGCTTCTAAAGGTCACTCATTTGCATTATTTCGATATTCCCCCCCCCCAAAAAAAAAAACAACCCACTCCAATTTGCTTTGAAATAATTCAAACTAAAAAACCCCCACTTAAGGCATCGCCACCATGACGGTTTTGGATGGGACCGTTTCTCTTTGTTGTCTAGTACTTTGGCTCATTTTAGGGTCTCACTGCAGTTTTTATCTAAACAGTGAGAGGTTTCATCCTCTCCCTTCTCTCTGAGACTTTCCCAAGGTCAGGAGCTGCCCCAGGCAGAAGAGGGCCATGAAGGGACCACAGGTCAGGCAGTGCTGCCCAGTGCTCATCCCTAATTTCAGAGATACCATCTCAGACAGGAGGCAGAAAGGGAACGGGGACAACGCACCGTTTTCCCATAGGAGTCGTGCACGGGCGAGACGATGCCGCCAATGACAATGAAGCGTCCGGTCTTGTGCAGGTAATCCCGGGCTCGCTCTGGAGGGGGGACAAGGAAAAGGGTGGAGGGAGGTTTAGCAGGACCCACTGAGCCCTGCAACACGGTGGCAGCCACCAGCCACGGCCCAGCCAGTCCCTGCACAGCCACACAGCTGTCACACCCCTCCCTGGCCTGTGTCAGCACCATGTGCTGCCCATGTCCCAGCTATGCTAAGAGATGTTCAGTTTCAGGCTGGTATTTCCTAAAGGTGACATTTGAGGAGAAAAGTGCTGGTGACAAATTGCCAAACTCACCTGGTCTCCTACATATCTACCCCAGCTATTGAGACAGTAGCAAGGGAAAAGAAGATAAGGAAAGTAAGAGCAAAAAGGCAGATAAGATTGATGAGCCATTAGAAAGTTCATTTTATCTTCAAGATCTATAAAATATTTTGAATTTGCAAATAAAAAGGAGTATTTCTGAAATGGAGGTGGTGATTTCATGATCCATCAGCCATCACAAGATGTCACTGTGCATCACATCCTTCAGACACTGAACTCAGTGTCTGGCACTGCCCTGGGGGATGGTGAGAGGTCCTTCCTGAAGTGGGGGTGTTCCCAGTGGGGCAGTGGCTGCCACATCCCTGGAAGTGTCCAAGGCCAGGTTGGATGGGGCTTGAAGTGACCTCGGTTAGTGGAACATGTCCCTGTCCATGATAGGGGCTGGAATGGAATGAGCTTTAAGGTCCCTTTCAACCCAAACCATTCCAGGATTCTAAGTTACTAAGGGCAAATTTTTTTTCCTCCAAATTTTGAAATTTCTGCTAGGGAATATTATTCAGTTACTGTCAGTTAAAAGTAAATTAAGGAAATATAATTGCCATGGACCTTTTTTTCCCCCCTCGAGGGCATTGAGCAGCCTCAGGCCTCTGTGACAGCCTGTGGGAAATTTGCCAGCCTTAATATAGCCTCTTCCTCAGGCTCACCTGAAATCCTCACTCTGGCTGCCTTCCCAGCTCTTGTGCCATGGACACACCAGCCTCCAGAGAGGGGAAAGTGGGCTTAAATCATTTGATTGGTGCAAGGAGTAAAATTTGAATGCCTGAATTGGATGCACCAAAATTATCCTTCCTGCCCTCAAAATCCCATGAGAGCACATGCAGCAAAACACAGTATGCTTGGGTTTGGTTTTTTTGCACAGGTAGGGAGAAGCGAAGATTGATGGGTCAGCATTTACCTTTTTATCATAAAGCAAATTAAAATGCAAATTGAAAGAAAAAGGAAATTCCCTAACAAAAAAGATGCCATTGAGTTTTAAATGAACACATCCTTTCATTATTTCCTGATTTACCCTGACTTGGTTTTCCTTGCCAAAGGAAGATTAAAAACACTGATCTGTCCCTCTTCATGTATGACCCCTTTAGAAAGTTCATCTTTCAGAGGAGCTGAACTCTTCACATGCAAACTCTGCTTCAAGCTCTCAAGGGTGGCTGCTGGTGTTCATTTGCCTTGATTTTTGGTGGCAAAAGCCAAAGGTTTTTCCTGGCTACCAATATCTCAGGGTCTGTATTTAAACAGCCTGGCACCCTCTCCACATCCTCAGGCAACGTGACCCATGCTGCTGGCATGTCATCTCAGCTCCAGCTTCCAGCTCACACCAAACATCCACCACCATCTTCTGCCTTAACAAAACATTTCTTCTGCAGAAAACAGGCACTGGCACAGGATGCCCAGAGAAGTTTTGGATACCTCATCCTTGGAAGGGTCTAAGGCCAGGTAGGCTGGGGTTTGGAGCAACCTGCTCTAGTGAAAGGTGTCACTGCCCATGGCATGGATCTGAGGGGTTGCTGATGGCCTTGCAGCACTCAGGGAGGGCTCTGCTGCTGGCAGGAGAGGGGTGCTGCTGCTCTGTATTGCCATCAAAACTGCTCATTTGGGTTTTAACCTGCACAATCTGTAAAAATGAGGCTGCTTTCTAAGTTGGGATCTGAATTTCCAAGAGCTTGCTGTCTACCTCAGAAACACCACATAAAATTTAAATATGCAAGGGAAGTATTTGGGCAAATGTGGGCTAAGAAGCAGCAGTACAGTGTAGGGAATGGGAGCACCTGCCTTCTGGTTCTCTCTTTCCCATAACTTTCCATTCCTCTTGTCCTCTGTCACAGCTTCCCATTCCTTTCCCAGCCCACTTCTTGCCTGATGAATACCTGTGATGTCCAGAGATTACACCAGACCACAGAAAACTCCCTCCAGTATTTTCATTTTCTACGAGCACTTTACATCCTGACACACCAATGCAGAGACGTCAGCTTGTAAATGCAGGGCTCATTCCTTTTCTGGAGTAAATCTGTAATGCTCTAGGCAGCCTTGATGGCTTTTAAACATTGTTGACATAAATAAACTCGGGGCAGTGGCTCTGCCAAGACATGCATTAGCCCCCTGGCAGCCTGCTTGTGGGATGGGAAGCTTTCAGCCATGGCTCTGTGCCTGGCAGCTGCTGGATGACCATAGCCTTGCTGTGTTGGGGAGGGACAGGGGTGACACTTGGACCCATCCCAGGCACTGGAGACACTTTCCTGCTTTCCCAGCCCAGCTTTGCTTGCCTGTGCTGCAAATGCACTTCAAGTATTTTCATCTCTGCTGCTTTTCTGAGAGACAATGATAGGGAAAGAGCAGTCAGAGGATATGATCCAGGGCTACAAAACTGAAAAGTGACGGTTCTGTCCAGTTTGAATGAAAAAATACCATCCCACTTCCCCCATAGGAAATCAGTCCTTATTTAAGAGATGTTTCTTTTTGGAGGTTCTCACTGAGAATATTTAATCACAATGTTTGGGCTCCTCTGGCAGTTCTCCATCACCTAAATTGACATGACTGAAATCAAATATTCCTCATGTTCAATTTTTCAAGGTGTAATTTCAAATTGTATTTGCTTTGCCTTTGTACCTGGTTCATCTGCACCCCTAAGACTTCCTTTTTTCTATTTTTTTTCTTACAGAGTAAAGCCACAGGCCAGCTCTGATTTATGCCCTTCCCCCTACAGGAGATTGGAGCTGCGGCTTGCTCACACTGTGCCAGTTCTCTGAAAACACACACAAGGTAGCAGGGAGGCAAGAAAGCTTTGCACAGCCTTCATTGCACAGCCCTGAGAGTTGGGACAGAGAAGTTGCACAGCCACAGGTGATGGAGAAGGCAAAACCATTTCCCAAGTGTCTCATTTTTATTTTCAGCAATTTGGCCTCTTACAACCTTGGACAGGAGGTGGGACATGGCCATTAAAATCCCTTCTTCTGCAGGAGGGAGTGACCCAGATATGCCAGCACACTTTGTTTTATTCTCAGCTAGCAGTACTTGCAGGACCTAAATGGCGCTTCCAGAGCTCAGTGTGGGCAAGGAGCCAGCAGTTACTCTCAGTCTAATTGAATGATGTGTATGTATATAGATAGATATTATAAAAAAAAAAGCCCTCTGAATGCCAAATCAGGGATGTATTCATCAGAGGTGTCCTTATCCCAGAGCCCAGCTCTCCTGCCTACCGCAGAGCCTTGTTCTGGGTCCCAACCAGTGTCTTCACCCACTGTCAGATCTTGATTAGAGCTGGGGAAACTATTGGCATCTCCTTTCCCTGGGCTCCCAGAATAGACATTTCTACCAGAGCAAGCCCTGGCTGCTCTTCAAGAGAGGTCCCTCCTTTGGGAAGAAGCAGGAGACTGATTCTTCGCTGTGGGGTTGGCTCTTCCCAAGGCAAGCCTGGGGAGATCCTAGTGTCCCACTGACCCAAATAACCTGTCCTACCCCGTGCTCAGTGCCTCTTAGACAATTTCAGTCAGATTCTCAGGAGACTTCTAGCTGGTAGAAAAATTCCATTAAGCCCCCTAATGATTTTTTAAAAAGATTTTAATCTCTGAGCTAATTGCTCTGTTACACTTTTCCCCACCCCATTAGTTCATAGCTGTACCCAGGCACCGTGGTAATAACAAATATGGGAAGGGCTTTGTAGGCACACAGTTGGTGGTATTTGGGAGTGGGGCTGGGCCCAGCCTCATCCCCAGTGGGCACAGCTGTGCAGGGCAGGTGAGCAGCACTGACAGCAATGAGCCATGGAGTGCCCAGGGGCACTGAGCAACCACCAAAGGGAGCAGAGGGCACACAGCTGCAGTGCATGGACACGAGGGGTATGAAAGATTGGGCTAAAGGACAAGAAGAGTGGCTACTTGCAGCCTTCTGAAGAGGTGTGGTGTTACTGTGTATGGGTTGAAGCTTTCTGAAATTGTGTGATGATACTCTGTGTACTGTGTCCATCTCAAGTGACGTGTGCTGTGACAGGGGTTCAGGTGCTGCTGCACATTAGTTTTATCAGCTTTTCATAAGCACAAAAAAGAAAGCATTGGCCCCCAAATGCCTCAAGATTTGTGGTGGAAGTGGAGGCTGTGAAAGGCCCTGAGAGGTGATGCTGCAGGACCTGACCCTACCAGCCCACCCAGGTCCCCACCAGTGTCCAGCTCAGAGCCACACAAGTGATGACTAATGAGTCTCATGCTATCACTGTCTGTTGATCACTCCTGGCTTCAAGCAGAAAGGTGAAACTAGGTGTTTAAAACTAACTAACCAGCTAAAAATAATAAAAACAGGAGACTGAGTCACAATAAGCTGACCTAGAAATGGCAGAGCATTTCCTGGAGTCCCAGCTAGATGGGGCCTGGGCAGGGGACCTGGCTGGTCCCAGAGAATCTGGGTTCCCTCTATGAAGCTGTAGAGGGACAGCCTATTTGATATAATTGAAATATAAAATGAAGACATCCTACTTTTCCCTCTTTTATTAGAAGTGTAGTATTGCAAGGGTCAGTGTGTCTGAGAAGTTACACAGGAGTCCAGGAAGAAGAGCTCTCAGGCCCTAGATCTTGAGAAGGAGCATCTGAGGAAAAGCATGACAGAACAACCCAGGCCAAGATGCTTTTCCTTCCTGTAGCTGCTACTCCTGCTGCTATGGAGTGGGAAGGAGCAGGCAATACCCATCAGATGAGCAACATAAGAAGAAATACGAGGAGCTGCTTCTTGAGTTGAAGTGCCACCAGCTCCTCCAGGAAGGGACTGGACCTACTTTTCTGTGATCAGCACAGTGCTGCCACTCTCTCCACTTGTACAGAGGAGCAATATAACCTATTGCTTGGAGATCTCCACTCTGGTATCACAGGGAGAGCAGGAACATTCTCAACGCCCTGCTGGATCTCACCTGAGGTGTGGGCAGATGAGCGGGTGGACTTATTAAATACCTCCATGAGGTGTTCAACACCTGGGTATCTCAGAGGTCTTGGAGCTAAAGAGGTAAGGGAAAGCATCTGATGAGGTAAAAGCAACTATACCAGATGGTTGGATGGGGCTTGGAGCAACCTGGTCTAGGGAATGGTGCTGTAACAAGATGATCTTTAAGGTCTCTTCCAAACCATTCAGTGATTTTAAAAATGGATGAAGAAGAGGCCTTCATTTAAAGAAGGCTTTTTGAACTGTCTTCTGCAGGACAGCACTGAGACAACTTGCTTAGAAGCTCTTGGAGAAGGATTAAGCATCTCTAGATAAGAAGATTTTTTGTATCTGTTGAATTGAAGTGGCAAGTGAACGGTCATGTACCTTTCCTTGTCTGGTGCATAGCTGTCACCCCACCCCCAAAAGGATAGCAGCAAAAGGCAAAATTTTCACTATTCTACCATGGTTTTATATGTCAATTTAGTCAAAATGTGGATGGAAAATCCAAAATAGGACAGGCATCTTAATGTACATCCCTGGAGAGGTCCCAGTCCCCATCTTGCTCAGGGAAATTGGTGTCACACAGTGCCTTTAAAAAAAAATGAAGGGGAAATAAAACCCCAACAGATTTTTCACACTTGTTTTCCAGTGCCCTAATTTCCCTGTGGAAGCACTGTTTGTTTTCATTTCCAAGCTGTTGTAGCACATCAAAGGCAGTGCTTTTTACGCCCTGGCATGTGTGGTGCTGCTCCTCTGGGCTGACACGTGGCAAGATCACAATCCTACCAGGAGCAGAGGATTTATGGTTCCCAATTCCCCATGTAGCAGGGATGAGGAGCCTTTGTCCAGCAGCTCTTGGCTGCTCTTGGGCTGCCTCCACATGGAGCTGACCCCTGTGTGTCTGACCCAGGGCTTGCCTTTGCTGGCAAAGTATTTGAAGATGCTGACCTTGTCTGGGATCTGCGTTGGCTGAACCAGGACTGTGCAGGCAGAAAACATCCCAGCTACAGAGAGGCAGGAAGGCTGGGGGGATGCTGGTGAGGGTGTGGGGTGGCAGAGCCATGGTAGGATTTCAGGCTCAAGGTGACACCAGAAGGGATGTCACATTCCCATTACTGCAGTTGTGTCTCTTTGCAGACCCATTCCCAAGACCCCATTTTCCCCAAACAGAAACATCAACCATGTCTTTGCACAAAGCAAAGGTGCCAGAAGCATAGTTATGTTTTTAAGCATTCCCTAGCCCAGCTTGTCCTGGGAAAAGTGGATTTTCTGCTTTCCCTTGCCAATGAACCACAGAGAAACGTCATCTCCTCAGGGAAGGCTTAAGCTCAATTAGGGGCTGTTGGGTTTTCAGTGAAAATAGAAACCTTTGTGTAGCAGGGGCTGTGCAAGTTCTTCCTTGCCTGGCTCAGAGGTGGGTTCTCCACCCATCCCATGGGGACCTCCTATGCCTGTGCCTCCTATTCCAGCCCCGAAACAGGCTTATCTCAGTTAATCTTCTCCTGGGGCAAGCCTTACAGTGGCTTTTGAAAATGCATATTTCTGAAGAATCTAGGCTTTTCTGTTCCCTAATATTGATTTAGCAAATTTCTGCTGTTATGACTAAGATACATCCAGTGGCTCAGGCTTACTGAAGAATACTACTTGTTGCTGAAAAGGGGGAGGAAAAATAGTGTTTCTGAGCCAGGTTGCCTTTTCCAGCAACAATTGTGTTTCAGTGGAATGAGAGCTTGTGCCTTGGCCTGGTTTATTTTCAGGGTTGTGATGGGCACTATTGACTTTCTCCACACGTGGCATCTATATCTGCCACCAGTGTCCAGCCATCTGCTTGGCTGGGCATTGGTGGCATAATGGAAGTGCTTGGATTAAGGGGTTATAAATACCAGAGAGGGCATGCTCATGTCAAAATCCAGAGGTGCCCTGGCTTTGTCTCTATCTTATGCTGATTGTTCAGTCTTTAGAGGTTGTTGGATCTTCCCAGAGCTGCCCTGGGCTCCCTGGTTCCAGGTGGAGGATGAGGTTAGGGTTAGGATTAAAGGTGGAGGTACTTGTGCTACACTTCAACGCAGGTGGACTTCTTTGGCTCAGAGGACCTCTTGCAGCCCCCCAGCCTTGCTGCCAGAAGGGATTTTGGAAGCCAAAGCGTTCAGAGGTGAGGATGCCCATTTTGGGCCAGTTGCCACTCAGAGGCAGGAGCATCAGCACAGTCATGACCCACTCCTACCCCTGGCCCCCATCACTGGGGTACCTGACCCACAGCAGCCTGGCAGCAGAAGGATGTGGCTCCCCCCACTGCACCACTCAAGCAGTTAAATGAGCTGCCCAAGGTTACATGAGAGATGTGGGCTGCTGGTGTTTAGCATGCAGCTAATTGATACCTTGGCATTGCACAGGCTGATGTTAAAGAGCATCTGAGAAGACAGTGCAGGAGGTGAGAGCATCACAGTGAGTGCAAATGGTTTTTAAATAGAAGCAGAGCCCCTGTTTCCTCCTTGAATGAGGTTGTAGGACTGGATTTCTCACTGCCAGGTTTGTTTATAGTCGGTGGAAGTAAAAGAAGGTATGTGGCACATTTTGGGAGGAGGCATTATCATAGAGTCAATGTGATGTCTCAGAGACTGTAATAAATACTGCTAAATATTTAATAGCTTATAAATGTTTTAAAAGAATCCCTGAATAGTTATTGATGGAGTTTAGTCTCATGCTCAGGAAAACTCCTCACTCTGGGTCACAAAGAGGAGATGCTTGAGACGCAGGAAGCTGATGACAAAGGCTGTGAAAAATGAGTCTGTATGGGGTGCAGTGATGGGAATGTGACATCGGCTGATATGAAAGGGTCCCCAGAAGAGCCATGGGTGCTGCAGTCTGCCAGTGCTGCTTTGTCCTCCCGGCACAGCCCGCAGGTATCTGCAGTTTCAGTGTGTTCGGGGCGAGTGCTGGGCGTGGAGGCGCGCTGTGACTCAGCCACCGCGGCACCAGGGCTGGGCTGCCGGCTGTCGCTGCCCCGCCGAGCCAGAGGCACTTGGTGCCGGGCACAACTGGCCTTCCCGGACCCCTCGCACCGAGGAAAGGTTTCGGCTGTTCGCTGTGATTTCAGCGGCTCGGATGTCAGTGGAAGCTCCCCCGCCGCGTTACAGAGGGATGAGCAGGGATGCCGCAGCTCCCCGCGTCTGGTACCTCACCCCGGGTGTTTTAAGGGACATCTGTCCTGGCTCTGCCCTGGTCAAGTCATCCCCACTGCGCTCTGCCGATGCTGCTGAGCTCCAAAGCCGGGCGGAGCTCAGCCAGCCTCTCCCTGTCCGTCCGTCCGTCCGTCCTCCCGGAGCCCCACGGCACCTCCCGCTCCACCGATCGATCCCTCCTGCTCATTACGCATTCCCATTCCAGCCGAGGAGGAAATGGAACCACGAGCAGCCTCACAGGGGCCCGCACTTCTTGTTCATGCTGCAGACAGCAGAGCAAAGTCTCTCTCAAGCTCCTGACAAGATTTCGTTAGATGGAGGGGGAAGGAATTTTGCTCCTGGACATTGGCCGATGGATTCTTGTTTAAGCAAAGGGGAAAGGGTGAAGCTGTCACGCCGCTCAGGCATTTCTCCCAGCTCTGTCCCAGGCAGCGACACTCTCATTAAACTGCTCTGCAGTCCAGTCATCTCAATCAAATAAGAAAAAGTGATTCTTGAAATTCAGCTTATTAAGACAATACATCATTAACAAAAGCCTCAGCTCCTACCTCTTCATCCCTCTTTACTTAGAGACACCATCCTTTCATCTCAAATCCCTTGCTACGGGATGCAGCAGCCCTCACTGCTGCTCCTCTACAAGGATTGCCGTGGATAATCAAAGAGCAGCCTGCTGAGATTTTTAATTGCTCAAGTTTTCTTAAGAACCAACCAAGAGGGTTTTATGTTTGATAGCAGAGTCCTCTTTCATTGTTTTCCACCAGAAATGTTTTTTAGCCAGCTGTTGGTTGGGATATTAACTCTCTTCAACAACAGATGCACATAGGACCTAAGGAAAATTTAATTAGACAAAAAGGAAAGAGTAGTGGGGATTTGCTGACTTTCAGGATTCAGGCTATTTACTGGCAGTGTTTTTTCTGGGCAAGTCCAGGTCCTGGGCACTGCTTGAAACGAGGTAGGTGGGGAAACCCCATGGTCAAACAGGTTTGAAATATCTGAGGTACCAAAATTCCCTATTCCCTATGTGGGCCACATACGAGTGACATCTCACAAAGCTCTTCCTCCCAAAGAAGCTGACCTGGAGCAACCCATCACCCATAAATGCACATGCAGGAGGTGAGGCAGTCTGGATACAGGCAGATGATACAGATTTGATTAGAATTCTCTATTTGCCATCAAGTGCTTCATAGTACCCAAAAACCAGCTGTAAAAAAGCCAAGTACCTGTGACTAAATCGAATAATGTCCCATTTTTGGGGGGGTTACCCAACCTGATGCCTCTGAGACCAGCTCTGAACATCCCCACGGACCCCAAACTCCCCCTTGCTGGACTTTGTGGGCACAGTGCATCCAGAAGGGGGGAGGAAGGCTGAAATCTTCCTCTGCAAGAGCAGGGAAGTCCCAGTGAAGCTCTGCTACTTGCAGGCTGATAAGCAGGTGGAAAGGGGAATCAAGGGGTCATCAAGTCTCTGGAGACGAAGCTGTTCTTAGAGCTGAGCAGAAATAAAACTGTGGTTGATGAGCAAGACTTTGTGAATGAAGCTAGAAGCCTGCAAAGAAAAGAATGTATTGTGAAGAATCTTAGAACTTCATAAAGACAAGGAAAAAAAAAGTCTGAAGTGCCAAAATAGGGGGTGTGGGCAATTCCAGAGGGGCCTTTTCTTCTACTATTGAAGAAAAATTAATTAAAGAAAGAAAAAAAATCAGTATCAAAACACAGCACATTCATCAACTAGATACCATTTCACCCCACCACAACCCTCATTTCAGTTTGAAATCATCAGAACAATCCTCCAATTCTCACATAGCCACAGGAGAGTACAAGCCCTTCCCACTGCAGAACCTACAAAGAAACTACTCTCAGCACCTTCCTTCCAAATTCAGCTATTTTTTGGCTCCTTCTCCAACTCTGAAACACCATGGCAGAGAACCTGGAGCCTCTGACCTTGTCTGGTGATGCCTTTAATCCCAGCATTTTACCCAAGACCACCTTCAAAATGAACTATATTTTTTTGATTGAAAAATTTGCTTTCCACCTTGCTCTACAGAGCTGCCTTTTGGTTTCAGAACTCTGGACACAGTTGTATTAGGGCTCCCTGAGCCAGGACCACATGGGGAAAGTGATTTAATTGTCAAAGCAAGCACGAGCTCCTTGTCTGGCAGAATGCCAGCATGGGCTGTGGCGTGTTAGAAGAGCTGCATGGATTAGGTTTTGCTTTTGACGTTGGTGCCTTGGCTTTTGTCCTTTGGGTGGCATTGCTTGCACGGGAAGGGAGGAGGAGGCAAACTGTGAGGAGGCCAAGATGGAGGAGATGCACTTTAGAGAGCAGATCCCACTGCCGGGTGTCTGTGCCACTCACCATGCCCCAGTGCTTCGTGCTGAGACCCAAAGCCAGCACGGGGATGTCTCAGAGGTTCCCCTCCTGAGCTGGCTGCAGGGCAGGAGGGACAAGCAGAGGCCCATGCTCTGTGCTCCTCTGAGGGGCAGCAAGAAATGAAAGTGAACAGCTTGGGCTTGGTGTGTGCTGGCTGAGGTGAGCAGGTGGGCTCCCTGCATCCAACAGCAGTGGGGGTTTTATGTGGCTTTAACACAGGACTTTGTTCAGAATCTTATTTTTCTTCAATTATTAAGACTTTTTGATTGGGCTCTGCTTTTTCTTCTCCATACCTCCTTAGGCTATTAATGGAGTTTAATTTTGGGTTAAAGGCCACCAATGTTTATGTCAAGCTTTGGAAACAACCTTTGCCCTCTCTGTCCTTCTGTCTTTCCTCCCCGCCACAGTAACATCCCAAACTTTTTCTCATAGCCACATAAAGCTGGAAAATACAACTGACATTTGTGATTCAGAACACCTCTCAAAGCACAGCTGATACCACAAATAACTCGGAGTGTTTTCAGGACTATGTGGGTGTTTGTCTCAAACCCTTGGTAGGGATGGCTGTACATGACTGTGTCTCACCTACTTTTTTTGTTATATGTCATATATCTTAAAGTATTAATTTATATGTATGATATTCATTTTGTATACACAGATACGATTCAGCCTCATTTGGGGAGCCCCAGTGATCCAGAATTTTAACTGGCAGATGGAGCAGGGAGCTCTGCTGCAGTAAGTTTTGCTGCTCACAAGGTTCAGTGGTGGGATGCAGTTGCAGATTTGGGGTTGTAAGAAGAATCCCAGCTTTCTGGAATCCCAAAGATGAGTCTTAAATTCATAGGACTGATGAAAGAATAACTCAATGAAAATCTTTCCCCCACTAGAAGAGACTTCCACATAATTAACTAATCCCCTATTCAGGCAAAAATCCTATGGGAAAAGGTTGGGTTTTGATCTGAATAAAACATGGTAAAATCCACACTGAGAAAAATGATGGTTGACATACAATGGTGTGTTTACAGTGACATCCCTGAGCAAATATTGTACTTCCTTTTGGCTTAATTAGTGCTATATGTTAAAGAGATAAATTGTCTTTCTTTATACTAAGCAAAAAATCCTCCTATTGGGTTCTCAAAGCCCAAATATTTGTCTGAATGATGAAGACAATATTTTTGTCCAAATTCAGCTGTTTGAAATGCATCAATTACAGGACAAAGCCCTGTTTTGGTTGGACTCTATAGTGCAGAGCTAGAAGAGTAACACAGATTTTGGTTGAGATTCCTATGGCTTCACAGGATTAGCCCTTTTTTTTGGGAAGAAGTGTTCATCAAACAAAAATCATGATGGATTTAGAAGCTAAATTCTATGTCCTTTCCTCATGGAAGTCTCCTTTGTCCCTATCAGGTATCTCAAGTATTGTTTTCCAGGAGCTCAACACAACGCATGCATAGAAAATTTCCACGTCAAACCAACCTATTTAAGCTAAAACCTGTCTTCCTGAAAGATGTCTGAGTATTCATTTACAGCCTTCATGTGACAGAGACTCCACCAGGTACCCAGGTACTTTCTCACCACTCCAGGTACTTTCACAGCCACACAACAGATTTGTAGTTTGAAGTGGTTCTGTGATCCACTCTTGGCATCTCACGTGTACTTATTCTGCTGAGCAAAGTTGCCCACTTTCATCACATATCCCTCCCCTAAGCAGATCAAGATACCCCTTAGCATATTTAAGGATGGGTCTAGACTGAGCCTCCCTAGTCTCCCGCCATAAAGCCTGGCTTCCAAAACGAATGTAATTCTTCTCACTGTTCCTCAGAGAAGGGTTTTGCTAATGCTGTACATGAAAATAATACAACCTTTCTTCTTCTGCTTGATATTCCCCTGCTCATATCTACAAGGGTCACATTTGCTGCTTTATTTACAGCACCACACAGAGTTTGCATTCAGTGGGTTGTGCACAATCCCCCCTCAGTCCTTGACACCACCACTGTTTGGCAGAAGACATTTGCCTTTTGTTTATATTTGAAGTGTGTTCTTCCCCGCTGGACATATGACTTTGCCTTTGCCTCTGCTGTTGAACAAGCCCTTTTTATCAAACAACCAGAGTTAGGCAGCACAACTGACTCATTACCAGCAGGAATTGCTGTTCTGCCCACTTTGGGGTCATGGCCACTTTTTACCATCAGGGAGTATATATCTTCTTTCACATCTTTGATAAAGATGCTGAAGAGTACTGAGCAAAAAGAAAATCTTACTGCGAGTCCATAAGAACATGCACTGCATACTAATATCTCACTGATCCTTATTTTCTAAAACACATTTTGTTACTTGTTGTTAGTCCACTGAATAAGGGCCACATGGATATCTTTAGTGTTGCTTAATCAAAATAAGAGTAAATGTGAATTACAGAAATCTTTTTCATCAGTAGTTGCTTCCATCAAACAAGTCCTCGTAATTTAATTTAATAATTGTTTTTATTTTAAAATAGTTTCTCTTGATCCCTCTTGACAATTTCTTTTTCCTTAGGGGATAGGATTTTTTTTTTTTTTAATTTGAAGCACATTGGTGTCCAGGCCTACATTTTGCTGGCACTTATGAAATGGAATAACAATGTGCTCCTTTGCCTCTAGAAAGCCATCATTTTCTAACCTGATGTGCAGCTCATTATGTTCTACAAAAACAAGGTCTGATGCAGAAATACCCAAGCTGATTTCAAGTATTTTTATATAGTT
Organism: Motacilla alba alba; assembly: GCF_015832195.1. Lineage (NCBI taxonomy): Eukaryota > Metazoa > Chordata > Aves > Passeriformes > Motacillidae > Motacilla > Motacilla alba. Next base: position 23,528,713 of record NC_052023.1, read on the forward strand.
TACACATTTAGAAACTTATACACAGCTTTCAGAAACCCCAGTGATGCTTCTCTACTGGTAGCACACAACCTTCAGTATCTGCTTCCCAGCTTTAAATCTCCTATCAGACATAAAGGATGAATCCTGTCTCTGCACTCCAAGGCGGTCTGCAGTGGACACTTCACCCTCCCAGGACTCCTCCTCAGCCAAGCGAGCCACTGTTTGCATTGGGATTTCCAGGCATTTTGAGCTTTACCCAAACAGTATCTACGGCATGTCAGATCAGACTGCCTTTGATGGAGACTGCCCTTCCTCTCTCCCTCCTTCCCTCCCTCTTGTCTTGCCAGGCTGTGGCAGTGATTCCAGCATCCCCATCATCTGTATCATCACAGGGACGCCCGGTAATATCCATCATCTCACACAAACGTTTCCCGTTCCTTCGACCTCGTATCAATCTAATGGTGGAGTACTCCAATATCTCCATCGTATTTTTGTTGACTTTTGTACCTGGCTGTGGCTGCTTGGTTCTATCTCCTCCCTGGTCAGAGGAAATGGAAGCGCTGCAGCGGCTGCAGTCTCGCAGACCCGAGGACGAATAGCAGCGGACAAACAGCGCCAGGACCGACCCCGGGGGCTGCGGGGCCGGGAGCGGGAGCATGTGAGTGCAGAGAGGGGACCCCGGCCATCCGAGGGGGACAGCCCCAGAGGGATGGGGACAGCCGCCAGGGATGGGGAGCAGCTTCGGGAGGCCCCGGCGGTCCCCGCCCGCGGCGCCTTCAGCACCACCGGCGGCGGACAGCGCCCGGCCCGGCCGCGGCCCCCGGGAGCGGAGCCGCGCCTCCGAACGCGCCCCGAGCCCCGCCACGGCCCCGTCCCCACCCCGGGCTGCGGCCCCAGGCCTCCCCCCGCCTCCCCCGGCCCGCCCCGCCGCCGCGGACACCGACCGAACATCTGGATGTGCCCCTTGGTGATGGGGTTGAAGCTGCCGCAGGCCAGCAGGATGACGTGGGTCTTGGTGGTCTCGGTCATGGTGCGGCCCTGCCCGGCCCCGCCGCGGTCTGAGGCTCGGTGCGGCTGCGGGAGGGAGGAGGGCGGAGGGATGGAGCGGGGCCGGGCGGCAGCGGGGGCGGCGCCGCGGCTGCGGGAGCCGGGCCGGGGCCGCCCCTCGCCAGCACGGCCCGGGGCGCGCCCCCGCGGGGTCCCACACACGCGTGTGTGCGAGCACTCTGATGTGCACAGCCCACGGGCACGCTGCCATCCCCGCGGCGGGGACAGCGGCACACGGCCCGGCACGGATGCGCCCATGCACAGCACAGGGATGGGCACGCATCCGCCCTAGGGGCACTCGCACTCGCAGAGGCGCAGCGGGGACACGCTGGCATCCCCAGCACCGAGGAGGTGTAAGGGGAGGCTTAACCTGCAGATAAGGAGGCTGAAGGGTGACCTTATCACGCCCTACAACTCCCTGGAAGAAGGGTGTAACCAGGTGGGGGATCAGTGTTTTCTCCAGGCAACCAGGGACAGGACAAGGAGACATAGGCTGACAGACATCAGGAGGAATTTCTTCACAGAAAGGGTGATTAGACATTGGAATGGGCTGCCCAGAGAGGTGGTGGAGTCACTGTCCCTGGAGATGTTTAAGGAAAGGCTGGACACAGCACTTAATGCCATGACGTAGCTGACAAGGTGGCAATCAGTCACAGATTGGACTTGATGACCTCAGAGGTCTTTTCCAGCCTAACTGATCCTGTGATCTGCACAACTCAGTACTCATGAGCAGCTATGTGTGTTCCCCCTGCTGCTCACATGGTCCCAGCATAAGTCTCCCAGTTGCTCCAGCCCCAGCACAACATTGCTGCAGCACCCTTTTCTGGGGTTCTACAGGGAAAATAACTTGCAGGGCTTCAGCTTCACCCAACACATCCATTTCACTGCCTGAAAGAGACCAACATTAAATAGATGCTATGCATTCACCAAAAACTAGACTTCACTGCAAGGTAAACTAGTACCAGACTACGCAAGTGTCTAATTCCCTAAATGTCTCATTTTTAGGACTGCAGCTTTGGTGTTCTCCACTAAAGAAGCTCCTTGCCCTGAGCAAGGGCCAGCAGAGCCCTCTTTTAGTAGCTGTAAGCAGAGAGGGCTCTAAGAAGAGCTGTCTGCAGCTGCCTTCAGCTCCTTCCTGAAGGCTGCCCTGGCCTTATCTCTGGCTCCTACACACAAATTTTCCTCTCAGCAGGGCCTTACTTCCCACCAACAGGTCTCCCTTGCTACCTTCATCTATCTTCCTCCTCTGTCCTTAAGAGGACACTCCCCAGACATTAATTTCTGCCTTCTCATGGCAGAGGCTTTTAGCCCTACCTACCCACAGCACTGTGCTGTGTTTCTCCTTGTCCTGCTAAGATTAATTATTTACAGTATTTTCCTCAAAAACTTTTTCCCTCTCAGCTCAGCCAGGTGCTGGGATACTCACTATCCTGAGTGATATGAAGGAGCAAGACCACGAGGGAGTGAACCCGAGATGATGCTGAATCTGTTTGTTCAGGGAACCCTTAATTCCTTGTGGAGGCTGTGGCTGCACTCACACTCTCAAGAGCACACACTGATAGCAAGGGGTGGTCTGTCTCACTGCAGAGGGGTGTGGTAACCTCAGGATATTTCTATCCTGAATTTTAATTCAGACTAAGCTGGTGTTGAGGGAGAGAGATGCTGAGACAGGTGGTGTGCTCTGCCCCTTGTTCCCTGCTCTATCTTCTGACTGGCTCTGTATGGACATATGATGATTCAATGGAATTAGATTTTGGGGTTGTGTTGGGCTTTTTCCTCTGCTGCTTCTTCAAGCTTATCCTGAAAAGGAGAGACTCACGACCTTAGGAAAAAGAAGAAGTGTCTCTGCAGTTTACCACTGGTGCTGTGCACAGCATAACTCTGCCTTTAAAACCACAGGTCTTGCCAGCAGGGAAATGGGTGCTCCTCTCCTGCACATTCCCACCAAGGATAGTGTCCTACCCCTTCCCTTGAGGGTGGTACAACTGCCCTGATATGAAATATGGAGGTGTGCCCTTTATGAGAAGATTCTTCACTTGATTCCTTTTATATAGAAGAGGCTGAAGTTGAGGGGAGACAGCTGAATTTTTTGTTAATCCTGACCCCATTCCCTGCTAATTTTGCATAGGAAATTTTGCAGGGGAGCATGTTTTCCCTTCTGTAGCTTTTACAACCTGCAGCTGTAGGAGCATTAATTGCTGCTGTTGCAGAAGGCACAAGTGGACAAAACTGCTGGTGGTCAAGTTCTCCCACTGCCTGGTGATGCCAAACACATCCCACTGGTCCTGACAACTCCTGCCATGCAGCTGAATCTCTCTGCCTGCTTTGTTTCACTGGGGTTTAACCTTAAACACCAGTGAAAGATCAAGATCAACCTGTCCAGATGTCGGTTATGGGCTGCCTGGCCATGATGGGGACAAGGTCTGACCAGCACTGCCAGGCCATGGTGAGGATGAGGTCTGGGCAGCCCTGTCTGTAGCTCTTCCCTGGCTTTCCTGCTGCCTGCTGGATGGTGAGTGATGTGGTAAATCAGCTGTCACTTAGCAACGCTGCCGGCTGGGGAGCGGCAGCAGGTTTTGGTGCAGGAGCGACGCCTGCAAGGCTGTGCAGTTGTTATTTCACCTTTCCCCCCACCCCTCAGTGTTTTCCAACCCAGCATGTATTTTCTTTCACTTGCTGCTTTCCCTGAACGTGTGAGTGCAGGTTTCCCACGGCTGAAGACAACAGCCCCAGCTGCAGGAGCCAGATGCTCCCTGCCAGCCCTCCCTGGGATTGTTATGCAGCGTTGGAGCACCCTGAGACCCCCAGCGGATTTGAGCTCCAAGCCAGCCCGTGGTGGCAAGCAGCCATCTGCCACCTGCAGAGCTGGCACAGCAGGACGCAGAGGGGACAGAAGGATGATTAGCTGGGGTTTATTCCCTGAGGAAGCAAACAGCATGGACAAACACAGGGACCTGCCTACACAGGGAGATGAAATCAGCGCTGCAGAATCGTTGCCAATGGGACTTGAGGCCTCTGGCTCACACCAGGAGGATTTCTGCACAGGCATTTGTCCAACTCTTCACCATCTGCACAGCCAGCCCTCAAGAGCTGGGGGCTGTGCAGCAGAAGGCAGGAATGTCATGGCTGTGTTCACTGGGGTGAGGGATGGGGACCCCTCAATTCTCCCAGCACTGCCTCTCATCTTGTCCCTCCTCTTGGGAGCAGGAAGAGAAACCTTCCAGCTTAAGGCTTTTAAACAGACAGTGTGCAAACTCTTCAAAAGAACTCAAATCTATCAGAGAAAAGGACAATTAGAGGGGCTTAAACCATTTGTGAACCCATCCTGGCACATTTTGAAGCCTTTTCTGATAAGGGCTAAGAAGTGGATTCAGTTCTGCTCCCCACATGCCAGCCCTATGACTCTAAGGAATTTCTGTAGTGCAACAATGCACTTAAAAAGAAAAAAAAGAAAAAAAAAAAGAAAGAAAGAAGCCTTTCCTTGAGAATTAATGAGTAAAAAAATCTTGAATAAGGGAGTGCTCACCTGGTGGCCCAGCTGGAATAAAATCCCTGGTTCCTACAAAAGCAGATTTTTAGTTTACACCCATTTTTGAGATATAATCTGAATGTATCTAGCCAAAACTCAGGCTTGCAAACCCAGCCCATGGGAGGGAAGGGATTTGCAAACATAAAGAAGCCAGGCTGAACTGGCAGATTGGGCCGGACCAGACAGGCCAAGCTGACCCAGTTGCTCATGGAACAGCAGCATAGGACAATAAATGGAAGCTTGGGATTAGCTGCTGTGGTGGGAGCCTAGCTGAGATGGAGGGAACTGCCAAACCCATGGTGACCATGTCTGAGGCCACATGGGGTGGAATAACCTGGCCCAAAGGGAGAAATCTTCCATTTCGGATAACCCTTTGTAGGAGCAGACATTCAAACAAAGAGGGAGTAAACAAGGCTGAAAAGCAGCTAGAGAAAGACATGACTTATAACTGAGGTTTGAAAATTTATGAGTAGCCTGGGGAGTTTTTCTCAGGGCTTGGTTCCTCATGCACTGGAAGAAGATGCCAAAGGGTGCCATGAGATAAAGCTGGAGATCTATCGAGGCTGAGGACTTAACACCCTGGTTGAGGCATCTGTGAACTGATCCCAGGTGCTGTGCAGTGTTTCTGGGACACTGGACTGACATTCAAGGTAATCTCCTGGGGAAGGTCAGCCTGGCAACTGACTTCTGTCTTTCCCACTTTCAGCAACACCAGCTGAACATTGGCCACAGATGCAATTAGCTTGGCAGCCCTTTTAATATTTCTGAGGTTACAGCTTGGATCAATCTGCGCAGGTAGGATTGTGGCTGGGTTCCTGGGATGGGCAGTGAGGCTGAGGCACTCGGCATAGATCCCTGGGAATGGCTGCTTGCTCTGTCCCTTCCAAAAGTGAGCTAGCTTTTAGTTACTGTGAAAGGGTACTTCTGCCCAGAATGTGCAGCACTTATCCTCAAAAAATTAAAAGGAAATCCATTACTTTATGAATTATAAGGATTAGAAGGAATTTCTCAAAGAAATGAGGCCTATTTTATAATTTTTTCTTTCTTCTGGGTGATATTTGCAAGGGAATAATGAAGGCTTAACAAACCTCTACGCAGTTGAAATTCCTGAAGTCTAAAATGCAGGTTATATTTGGGGGAAAGAGGTTATTATTAGGGTAAGATGAGGCTTTTGTCACTAACAATTCAAAATCTAAGTAGGATAATCTGGGATGACAACAAACAGACTTTACTCATGATAATATAATTACCAATCAGGAAGAATAGAGGACAAAATTAGGATTGTTTAGGTATTATCATGCTTTGTTTCTTCTTTCAAATGCTGTTGAGTGCTAATTCCCCACATCACAACATTTAGATTGAAATAATCACCAGACCTTGCAGAGAATTTGATGTTTCATCATTCAGCTGTTGAGCTGTTCACTCACCTTTGCTTGATCCCAGGTTTTCATGCCGAGCAGCAGGAGAATGTGATGTCTCAAAGCCAAAGTTTGGCACAGAGGGCAGTTCAGTGCCACCTCTGTGCATGAAAACAGGGGCAGAATATCCACGCACAAAGGAGAGACCTTGGACTCAGTGAGCCTCACAGGACAATTAAAGATGTTAGTGTTAATGAAGAAAGATGGAAGCAGGCTCCACATGGTCCACCTCTCCATTGTTGCCTTAAATGACCTTGAAGCAATCTCTTCTGTTCCCCTGACTATTTGTTAAGGACCAACTGAGGATGGTCCTTGCTTACATCTTGGGAGTGTTTTGAGGATAAACACATCCAAGGATTGTGAAATGTTGAGCTGATATGGTGACAGAGGCAGTCGAAGGATGTAAAATGGATTCACGTTTGGGACTACAAGATTTTCCCTCTGGAGATCAGAGCAGCTCCACCCTGGGCATTTTGGCTGCATTGTGGCTGAGGGCTGGGATTATTCAATGGGTTGACAGTGTCTCTGGTCTACCCTCCCTCTCTGGGGACCAAATCCTTTCCCATGCTGTGATATTAATAAAATTATAGACAACAGTTATTGACCCATAAATAACAAAGAAGATAATACAAGTTGACCTCTATGAGAAATCTGCTTCTTTTATCAAAATCTCTTGGAACAAAACTAAGGGGAGATTGACTTGGGGGTCCCCCTGAAATAGAAGGAAATTATCCCCTTGCTGTGTGCAACAAGAGGTTTGAATTAGAATTTCATAAGAATTAGAGCAGAGCAATCAGCAGCAATTGCAAGCCCTCAAAAATGTTATGTGGGACAATCTGATGACAAATCTGGAGTTGTGAAAGAGCCTTCTGAGAGTCAAGAAGAGATGGTGTGGGAGAGAAGCTCATGTACACGTTGTCCTAATGGACAGATCTATTTCAACAGTGCAGAAACTCAGAGGGAAGCAAAAGACCACACAATTCAGAGAAAAAGCCCTGAAAACCACTGAAGAGTCTGCAAAGACTGTGACATCCTTTGCTTCTTTGTCTGGAAGTTATTAAAGAGGAGTGAAAAAAGGTGAAGGGAGACTTTGTGACTGGGCAGGTTGTCAGGACCCCAGGTTTCTCCATGAGCTGCCCTTAGGTGTAGCTCTGCTTGGCAACTTATATTGGCATTAAGCAAGTTAAACAACACTGGCAATGACACCCAACAGATTCTCTTGAAAATCTCCAGGGCTGCCTGTTCCCTACTGCCCAAGACTCAGAAGTCAGTTCTGCCCCATGGGAACCTCTCTGGTCTTTTGGAGAGGCTCTGAAAGTGGTTTGGACCCAGACAAGGCTAAACAAGACAGCCACTGAGTTGGTGCTGCTGGTCTTTGTGCCTGACCCAGCACGAGCATAATGCCTCCAGGGAGCACTTTGTGGTCTCCTGGATGAGAACTGTGCTCATCAAGAAAGGATAAAGGAATTGGGATTGTTCACCTGGAGAAGGTTTTGGGGTGACCTAATTGTGACCTCCAAGTAGCTGAAGGGAGCTGACTGGAAAGATGGAGAGGAACTTTGGACAGGGGCCTGGAGCAACAGGACGAGGGGGGATGCCTTTATTCATACTGACAGAGGACAGGGTTAGATGAGATATGAGGAAGAAATTCTTTCCTGTGAGGGTGGTGTGACACTGCCACAGCTTGCTCAGAGAGGTTGTGGCTGCCCCATCCCTGGAAGTGTTCCAGGCTATGCTGGAAGGGGCTTGGAGCAGCCTGGGATAGTGGAAGGTGTCCCTGCCCATGGCAGAGGGGTTAGAATGAGGTGAGGTCTGGCACTTTGAAGCCATTCCCCCTTGTCCTGTCACTCCAGGCCATTGTCCAGAGCCCCTCCCTATCTTTCTTGATGGCCCCTTCAGGTACTGGGAGGCCACCAGCAGGTGCAAGATGCCATGATGGAGCATGCTGGATGAGGAGCAGAAGGATAATGCTCCCAGTCACAGCGTGAAGGGTCTGGGGACAATGTGCCTGGACAATGTGCCTGGACAATGTGCCCTAAGGGATGCAGCTTCTAAGAGTGGCATTTGTGCATTGATCCAGCTCATGAAATCTCAGAGTGCAAACTCAGCCTGGCTCAGCACAGGACAGGCTCCAGGCAGGCAGGAGCAGCCCCAGTTTGCCCAGGGCCGAAGCAGTTTGCTCCTGCTCTGCAGCTGAGAGGCTGCAGGGATGGAGCTGAGCCCCAGTCCCGGCTGCAGCACCTGCCTGAGGGGCTGCACAGCATTCCAAGGGAGGTTTCCCATGGCTCACTGCCCAGCCCTGGTTGCACTGAAACCAGGAAAACCATTCTGCTCCTGTTTGAACACGTGGGGGCCTGAAAATCATTTCCTTAAAAGCATTCCTTTTTTCAACCTGAAAAAAAAATGTGGGGGACTTATTTTTGAAACACGATCTTTCATTTTGTCCTCAGGTCACTTACAGACTCAAATGACACAATTTTTATTAGCCAGCTGTCGTAATGTGACACGAAAAGACGACATGGACACTGCTGCTCTCCAGGTGAACAAAAAAGAGGGCCCTTTATTTTCTGACTCCAACATTTATAGTTTTCCAAAAGTGACAGTGGATTGGAGGGTGACAGTGCCACCTCTCCAATGACACTGGACAGACCAAGAGTCCATCAATTCTCTCCTCCTCCATGAAAGAATGCAAAACATAAGTTGTTTACAGAACTGTGTGTGAAAAAGTTCGTTACAAGAATGCAAACATCAGAAGGCTTAGCAAAGTCTTAAAAAATCAGGGTGACAGCCAGCTCCCTTGTGCTCATCTGATCCCAAATTTTCCTCTGCCTCATTTGTCCAGGCTGGCTCATTTGCTCGAATGGACACTGAACTCAGTGAGATTTTTCCTGCCATAAAAAAGCAAATTGGAGCACAAATCAAGTCACCAAGTCAGCGTGGGAGGTGGCACCACATGGGATAAACAGTGGAAATACTGTAAATATTGAGCTGTGATAGAATGTTGCATCCAGGTGCAAGGTTACTGCCTGATGTGCTCATGTCCTGCTCCATGCTGAGGTGACCCTACCTGGAGCACTATGTCCAGCTCCAGAGTCCCCAGCACAGGAAGAACATGGAGCTGCTGGAGCGAGTCCAGACAAGGCTACCAAGATGATCAGAGGGATGGAGCAGCTTTGTTATGAGCAAAGGCTGGGAGAATTGGGGTTGTTCAGCCTGGAGAAAATAAACTTCAGTGAGACCTAATTGTCTCAGGACAGGAGAGACCTGGAGCTCCTGGAACAGGTCCAGAGGAGGCTGAGGAGATGAGGAAGAGTGTGAAGCAGCTCTCGAGGGACCTGCAGCTGTTCAGCCTCAAGAGCAGATCCAGCTGAGAGGGGCCCTCATCCCTGTCTGTCCCTGTCTGCAGGGAGGGCTCAGAGCAAGGCCCAGGCTCTGCTCCCTGGGGCCCAGCAATGGGACAAGAGACCCTGGGCAGAAATGGATGCCCAAGAAATTCAACCTGAACATGACCAAGAATTTCTTTGCTGTGCAATGACCAAGCACTGGAACAGAGACCAGAGAGGGTGTGGAGTCTCGCTCACTGGGGATATTCCAGACCTGTGGGGACACAATCCTGTGCCATGTGCTCTGGAATGACCCTGCTTGAGCAGGGAGGTGGGACCCGATGACTCACTGTGGTCCCTTCCAACCCGCCCCGTTCTGTGCTTCTGTAATTCTGTGACGGGGCTTCCGCCAGCGCCATGGGGCTCCCGGCACGCCGCCCCTCCGAGGGCCGAGGGGGAGCTGTGACAAAGCCGGCGGCGGCGGGCGGGCCGGGCGGCGGATGCAGGCCCCGGGATGCGCCGCGGTTGCCATGGCGACGCCCCACCGCCCCTTCGGTTGCCATGGCAGCGGGCGGGGGAAGGGTTTGCCGGTGGCGCCGCCGGAAGTGCCGGCGGGGGCGGGGTCCGGCCCGGAAGCGCGGCCGGCGCGGCGGGAGGGCCGCAGCGGCTCGGCGGGGCGGGAGAGCGGCGAGCGGACGCCGCCGGTGCCGGAGCGGCGAAGCCGGGGCTGCCCGGGCCGCCGAGGGGTCGCGGCGGCGGGGCCGGCGGGGCGCGGGCGGTCCTGCCCGGCCGGAGCGCGGAGCGGGAACACCCCGCCCCTTCCTCCCCGCGGGCCCTGCACGGGAAGATGGCGGCGGCGGGAGGCGGCGGCGGCGGTGGCGCGGGGGCGGCGGGCCGGCCCGGGCTGTGAGAGCCGCGGCGGGACGGGCGGCGAGCGGCGGAGGATGAGCCTGCTGTGCGCGCAGTATCTCCGGTGAGTGTGTCCGGAGCGCGGCGGGCGGGCGAGGCCGCGGCCGGGCGGCCCGGGAGCGGCGGGGAGCGGGCGGACTCGGAGCCCTCGGGCCTCGCAGCGGCGGTGAGGGGCGCCGGGCCGCGAGCGGGCCGTGCCCGGGCCGCTGTGCGGAACCCAGCCGCCGCGCTCCCGAGCCCCCCGGGCGGCCCGGCTTGGCTGCCGCATGGCCCAGGGCTCTACAGCAAGGTCACGCCGGTGCCTTGGAGCCGCGGGGAGGGTAGGGGAGGCCACCGGCTTCCCTGGCGGAATTCCCCATCGCTTCCCGAGGAGCTGGCACGGTAAGCCAGCGCTGCCGAGCGACCGCCAAGTTTGAGCCCGGCTGTGGAGCGGGAGCGGTGCTCGTAGCCCCGGGAGGTGCTCCGGGAGAACGGGAGTAGCAGGAGTCGTGTCTCAGCCCTCGCCATCAGCTGGAAGTCCTCAGTCACGGCTGACACAGCCGGTCGGTGCCGGGGACGGTCAGCTGAGGGTTTGGGAGAGGAGAGGCTGCCAGGGCTGTGCTCTGGAACAGAGCTGTTCCCGAGTCCCTCAAGTCGAGAGCACGAGATAGCTCACGTTGATACGAGCAGAACTGTGATAGGCTTTGGGGTGAACTTATACCCAAATGCTCGTTCTTTAGCGGTTCTGTAGTGGTTTTGGAGAGCAGCGTCGTGAGCTACAAATGGCTTTTCAGTAGCTGTAAAGTACTAACTGTCCAGGTTGATCGTGTTGTGTCACCCCTGATGCTTCCAGAACACCTCATGGAAAAGGAGTAGGTATGCCAAAAGGGCATGCACATTCCTTCTGAGGAGTTCGGGGCTTGAAAAGGATTTAGAAGGAGTGAATTCAATGAGGATTTTACATTTTGAAAGACTTTCTCTACAAAGTTCTGAAACACTTCAGCAGTCTCTCCTTGCTGGTTCTCCAAATTCCTCTCTTCCTCCTCATCTTGTCTTTGGCCTCTGCTTCCTTCTGTTATCCCAGATCCTACCTCAAGTTAATTTCTTCAAAAAAGAAGAAAAAAGTAATCTTTTTTATCTAATAGTGAGTTTATGACCTTTTGCTCTTCCAGGTGAGTATACCTATGCTGTCATGAAACGTCTTCATTCTTTCTTTCCTCTTTGATTATGACAAAGCTTTTAAATGCTTTATTATTAGCAATCTTCTATCAGTAAAAGACTTGCTTTTTATTGTAGGACGTGTCTTAATAATATTGTAACATCTGGCTCCCCGTTCCTTCTTGTGGCTGCACGTGTCCTTTGGGCTGTGGGAGGCTGTACCACGTTACACGTGTCCCTGCTCCTGTCACCTTCCTGCACCACCAGGCTCTTCCTTAGCGTTTTGCTGTGCCAAGCTGGAAATCCTTCCTGTAAGCTGTGGGCAGGAATCACCAGTTTCTCCTCTCTTTGTTCCTCCCACACTTCAGCTCATCCTGGGTTGTTCCTGCTTTTTCCCGACTGCTTTGTTTATATTGTGCCAAAGCAACAGGACTGACGCGTGTGTGCACATAACTAATGCGTTACAGTCAGTGTCTCTGTCACCAAGAGCCTTATTTCTTCCTAAAACAACAGCACAGTCCCCTTCTAAGCTTCTCAAGCATTCTGTAGTCCCTCATCTTCCTTCTGCCTCTGAAGACCGTTTGGGTTTGTTCTCTCTGTAGAAGGTGTGCTCGGGGAAGGGTTCCTTGAAAAGCTGTGAAATGTACATTTAAATGGTTTGATTTGCATAGGGCAGAAATGCAGCTGCAGAGTACTGCAGCCCAGGCTCATAAAGGGAACTGGGAATTAAGCCTCAGACTCTCAGAGCCAGTTCTGTTAGTACTCTGTCTTAAGGAGCAGGGCATGCTCCTTTTTACTGTGGCAGGGCAGGCTCAGTCCAACTGTAATGAACATCAAAGTGTAACAATGTGAGAGGGCAGCTTAACAAAATGTTGTGTCAAATGAAGACATGAGGCAAGTAGTCTCTGCTGTCTTCGTAGTCTTAACACTAAGGAGGGACTGAAAGGTTTCTGCAAGAAATCATTTTTCTGTGTGTTTGGATTTTAGGCAGAAATGAGACAGGTTTCTAAGGTGAACATGTAACGATTGAATACCTAGTGAAATAATGACTCTGCAGGAATCAAGCTGTTGCAAAGGTGAGCGGGGAAGAATGGACTTTTAGCTGGACTACCTTAACTCCTCCACTTCTGGGTTCTTGCTTTCTGTATGTGTGTGAATCAGCTATTTTAAAATGCTCTCCTTGAAGGACTGTGCCCCTTCAGTCAACCTGTGAGAACTGAGGAACACATGAGCCCCCTACAGAAGTCTTCCAGGAAGAGCAAATAAGGTCAGGCTTCATGTACTGAGTCTTTGAAAAGTTCCAGGAAAGTCAGTTTTTAAGTCATCTTCCTATGTTGCAATAGATTTTTGGGATTTTTGCCTCCCCAGTTTTATCCTTTTCAAAGTCACCTGTCAAGAGTATTGGAGTCTGTTCTCTCCCATCTAGTTTCCTACCACTGGAGTCATTGTTTGAGTCACTTCTCAAAGGCTTGCATTGCATCTGGTAAGGTGAGTAGACCTTTCAGAGGGTTCTTTTAGGAGACAAGAACCTAAACGATATTTTAGGAAACAGGGGCACTGTTCAAGTCTCCCTGTTCAGGTGAATCTGTTCATCACATCTGGTTAAAAATTTGTGTCCATGCTATTTGTGCTGCTTGGGGAATCTACAAGTACTCCCCAGAAATCAAATTAATCTCATGGGGCACTTGTCTTAAAGTAGACATTTCATGTATCCTGCTAGATATAAAAGAAATCACTTTTAAGCAAAATATCACTGATAGGATTTCTGACACAATAGCACAGAAACTTCTGAGCACATCCGTTTTATAAGCCAGTGTTGAGCTTTAGTCCATGTTTATTCACTTTAGAGAAATGATCTTTAATGCCAATTTTGCGTGTTAATGTTCAAAAAGGAGTTAACTAGGATTCAGAAGTTTAGCAGTTTGACATATGATTGTCTCAACTGCATTTCAGAAAGATGAGAGCTCAGTTACCAGTTAAATGTGGTGTTGCTCTGGTAAACTGTGGCTTTTAGCTCAAGCACAAATGTAGAATAAAAGGTGCTTGAATTACAGGGCTTGAACACTGCTTAGAAATTCCAGTGCTGATGAACCAGTAGGTGGTTTCCTGTAGCCTTATGATGAGGCTATAACCAAATTCATTAAAGGTTTGACTGCTTTAATAATTCAAATTGTGGGTCTCTTTTTTGAAGACTCATCAGTAGCTCCATTAACTTCTGCATCTGCTGTGTCTCTTCATGGTTACTCCTTTGCTGTCTGCCAGCCTGTGACACACCTCTTTGCAGTGTTCCTTCTCTTTTAAAGGAGGAGGCTAGAGCAGAGGTAATTGCAGTCTGTGTGTGAGCATGTTCTGGTACTGATTCCTGGTCAGGATGATGTAGAGGTGATGCTTGTCTGTGCTGGAAAGGTACCAACCAGAATACTGCTTGAGTGAGTCTCAGCAAGACTAAGTCAGTTATTTAATTATCTTGGGAGTATATGAAGGAAAAAGTTAGTAAATGTAACCTCTTAATAGAGAACCCTGTGTCTCTGCAATGGATTTCTTGGAGTTGGCAGGGTCACAAGGCTGGAGGAGAGGCCTCAGGAGGCTCCTGTCCAGCCTCCTGCTCACAGCAGGGACAGCTCTGGGTTCAGACCAAGTGCCTAGGGCTTGAGAACCTCCAGGGATAGAGACATTCCAGCCTTGTGGGGAAGCTTGAATATCCTTGTGGTGGAAAAGATTATCTGTACATTCAGTCTGAACCTCTCCATTAACTTATGCCCATTGTCGCTTGTGCTCCCACATGGAGAGCCTGGATCTATCTTCTCAATCCCCTCCCTGGAGGCATGTGGCAGCTGAGGGTACCCTGGAGCCTTCCCTGCCTCAGGCTGACCTAGCCTGGCTCCACAGCCTCTGCTCCAGTCCCAAATGCAAGTGCTTCAGCCCTGACTGCTCTGGAGGCCTTGCTCCAGTTGTTCCACAGCTTTCTTGATTTGTCTTGGTAGCTGAACATGACCAAATCAGCCTTGGAAAGAATTCCCTCCAGCTTTTTGTTCTCTGAAATGATTAATGCTACTTTCATACGGTGTTTACTCTTGAATTTTAAGCAGGGGAGACATAGTGGGGCCTGCTTTGGCCTTCCAGGAGACGCCTCATAGCATGGTGATGTTTTCTTTGGGGGAACATAAAGTCTCCCTTCTAGTTTTGTCTTTTTCTCTATACAAGATGTCTCCACCATTTGGTAACTAGAATTTTTGCCAATATTTAATATGAACAACACTTCTTATTCTTCTTTGAGAGTGAGAGTAATGATTTGAAAAGTTAAAAGATTGATGGCGCCTGCTATTTACTTAGGATCAACAAGCTTTTTGTGGTGACCTATGAAGTGAAAAGAATCACAATCAAAAAAGTGTCAAGCAATTACCCACTGAGCTTTCTGCTGAACGAAATGCATCTTGCTGAGAGCCCCAAGACACACACCATACTCCTCAGGTGTCTGGGCAGCAATTACTTGTTCCCTTTTTCCTATCGTGGGCATCCAAATTATTGAGCATCCTCCAGTCACCCAGGGACAATTTGTGCTAAACTCACTGTCACGCCTGTGATAATTTTTTGTTTTTCAAACCTCAATTCCTAAGGAAACAAGGCTTGTTCAAGTGTCCTGAAATTGGTTGCTGCCATTATAACTTTGTGAAAGTTAGCTGGTTAGGTGATCATGTCTGGATGATCCAAATGAGTGTGCCTGGTGAGAGAGAAGCAGGCAGGGCCCAGCTGGGGTAAAGCCACTTACAGAACTTCCCCTGAGCTGTGGTGTGCTCGTTTCTGTGCTGGGGTTGGAGCATGCTCCTCTGTAGGGATGTAGCAGCAGGGATGGGAGTGCCTGTGCAGGTGAGCAGGTGCTGGGCATATTTTTCTGCTGGAGGGACTGGCAGGAAGGTGGACATGAGCCAGAGAGAAGAGGGCTACAGTAACCAGGGAATGTGACTTGCTTAGCACTTGGCAAAAGCTTGGCCATACAGACCAAGGGTGGGTTTTAAACTTGAACAGCTCTTGATGGAAGTTTCTCACTCTCCCTTAGCACCCTCAACCCTGATGTGATGGCATAAGTTTATAAGTTTATGGCCAATTCTAAAGGAAGCTGAACTGGGGGACCACACTAGGTTAAAACTGCTTTAGTTTTGTTTTTTACCCATGGGGTTTGGTCCAAGTTGTTTTCCTGATCCCATTCATTGTGTTACTACAGATGTGCTGACAAAAAGGGTGAAGTTGTGTGCAACAGGATTGAAGCACTAATGGTTAGACTGGGGTGGGACTGCTGCTTGGAGTGATAGTGCTCATTATCAATAAAGTGCTCCCTGACCCATAACCCGGTGAATAGTGTCCTGTTTCTTAGAATATGGCTGTAGCTATGTGTAGAATATCATCCTTATAGAATGTACCTGGTCTCACTATCAACAAGCCATCCCCCTCTTTCCAGTCTGGACTGAGAGTCTCCCCTTGCTGCAGAACACAGTGTATGCTCTTGTGCACTCTCGTTGTGCTCTGCTGTGAGGTTACTTGCACCACAGTGTTCCAGTGACCTAGAAGTGCAGGTTAGTGTAAGTAAAGTTACAGCTGTATTCATTCATTTATTTATTTATTTTTGATGGCAGGGCTGATTCCTGTAGCAATTAGTTCTTGTTCTAACCTGCGTATTCCTATGTAGTTTGATCTTTATTGGAAAAGAGAAAGTTCTGTTGTGGCAGTAAAACCAGGTGATGCTTGTCTGAAGCGTTAATGAGGGAGGGCACCAAAGCATTTTGAGAAGGCTGCCCCCATCCCTGAGTATGGGCGTTGGAGGGGTTCCTTCCTCAGTTTCTTCATTTCAGTGCATGGTAAGAGGGTGAGTTTTCTTGGTGAATTAGCTGTTTTATTTAAGTATACAGTGTAAAGTATACTGTGATATTCTGGCTACTTGTAAAGTCTGCTTCTTCTATCCTAAGTCATAACAAGTAACCATAGCTTGGTCCAGTGAGATGATTTTAGCCTCTAAATAGGCTGATCTGGGCACTGAATTGTATCACAAACTTTTAAGTTAAGCAACCTAAATCTGTTTAAATCAATGTATCTGGAAACTGAAGCTTCCCTGATTTTTTTAGTTTGCTGCATTGGCTGTTGTGGGCATTTCCTATTGGAGAAAGAAAGGTTGGGTTGATGGGAGAAGTCAGTGACTTGATGGATAAATGCCTTGGCATGTTCCCTGCCTTGCTCAGCCAGCAAAAAATGAGAATAGAAGAGGAATAATTGCAGTTCAAGTGCATAGTGGCTGGGGAGGGAAAAGAGGATAATTTGCTGTAGGATCTGATTTTGTTGGATGAGGAGCTGCTGGGGATTGTAGAAGTTTAAGGGTTCTTCATCTTCACAACAGTGGCAGAGATTCACTCATAGCAGCAGGCTGGTAGAAGAGCAGTTAAAGAATGAAGCTGTAATTTGTAAGGAATATATGTGGGAGGACACTAGTTGTTGCTTTCATTACTTTGAACTTGAGGATTGTCCTCATCTTACTGGAAAAACTGCACAGCTGCTGTCAGGCAGGAGGGGAGTAAACCCACAGATTTTTTCTTTAAAATCATTAGCAGAGATGCATACTTTGATTCTGTACTTTTTCATGTATTATGAGGGAGGTCATGAATTTAAGTGGTGTTTGGGAAAACACAGGTTTTCCTGTGCTCAGGGAGGGATATGGTATCTTATTTCTCCATCTTAGTGCTGTGGATGGAATAGAGGAATAACAGATTGTTTGTTGTGAAGTGACGTGAGGACTCTGGGCCATCGGTTCTCATGATTCCAGGGTGGAGGGCTGGTGGCTTTCTTTGTGTGTACCTGCTGAGCATTTGAGTTGTTGCACTGGGCAGGGTATTGCTGGCAGCATTAGAGCTGTACTGGAGTCATCACCAGCTGCCACTTGTGCAGCCCTGCTCCGAGTCCCACCTTTGGGCCACATTTCTAGACTTGTCTGCCCACTGCTGCTCTTCCCATTTGAATTTAAGAGGAATTTTTCATTGTAAACTTGGGGACTTCCCAGATGACCAAATGAGGGGAAAATGGCTTAAACAGTGTTCTGAAGCTGGATATTTAAATTCCTCTGAGTTAAATCAGCAGGTATTTGTTCAGATCAATGCAATCCTGTGAGCTGAGCTGGGGTGGAATAAACTTTTTGGAGTGACATTAGGTGTGCCTTCTCTTCTTTCTGTATTCCAGTCAGACTTTTCTTGGATTATTCACACTGGTTTCTCCACTCAAGGGATTATCATAAGGAACCAGAAGGCTGAGGAGTCTCTGAATCTCTTGGGATTGTTACAGAGCTATGGGTGGCAGACTGAATTTCACTGATGGGACTCAAATCAGAGATACCCTTGAGGTACTTAGAAGTCCTGCTAGAATGAATATTATCTTCCATCTTCATGGAAAACAAAGATAATATCTCTGAAAGTACTTACTATGTCCTGAATACATCAGTCTATTTCTCTTTTTTTTTATTTCATTGTTTTTGGTGCTGAAAGTGTCCTCCAGTGCTCAGCCTCATTGAACAGTTTCCTGTTTTGTCTAATGGTGGTATGGGTGAAGGTTATTTTAATTTTATTTTTCCCCCTCCTCTCCTCTGAAGCATTGTCTGTTTTGAGTCTGCAGGCCCTGCTTGTTGTACAGTTGAATTATCTGAGAGCTACTCTCTAGCTGTTAGAAAATGACAAATTCATTTTGAGTGTGTAACCTTTAAGACTGATTCTGCCAAAATAGTGTGGGGAACATTTCTCCAACTACTTAAAGGAAACAGGTCTTTTGGGCATTAAGCATCTTTACTTCAGACTTTGGTGTTTGATGATGTCTTCATTTAATGAGAGTAGTTCCTGTTTGGTCAGGCTATGGCAGAGGGCAGTTTGTTTGGAGCCTGCCTGTTTTGGGCCCCCTGGACCCCCCATAGTCTGTGCTATGTTATTTACCACATCTTAACTTCCCTAGACGTGAAGAATAAATGAATTCTGTTGCGAAGACCATTTTCTCCCTTTTTTTAATGATAATCCTGTGAATTGTGCTACTGTCTGTTGCAGTGGAGTTCTCCTGGTGTTTGATTTGCCTTGTCCTGTGTTGGTCTCGCCATGATGTGGAGAAAGCATGTGGATATTGCTGTGTGTCAAACAGCTGTGACTGTGTGATAATCTTTTTTTAACCCGAACAACCTTTGACAGCTTTGATTCCTTCTGCAGACAGTACTGGTTTTGGCAGGGCCTTTAGGCATTCCTGCTCTTAATTCAAGGTACACTTGAGCTGTTATGAGGGATCTTTAGGGCAGATTTTCCAAACTAGCCTAATAATAACTGAAAATGAAAATGCTAATCCTCTGTACCTCTGGAGAAGGAAGAATGGGACAAAACTTCTGGCTGTTGAAGCTGTCTGTCTTGAAATAGTGTAAATACTTTTTAATGACATTGCCATAACCAAGCTTGTGAGGAAAGAGACTTAATCCAGCCAGATATTCCCTGGAAAAAGCCAATCTGTTGGTAAGAATTGTGTTTCAAAGGATTTAAGCTGCATTTATAAGTATTAAAGAAAGACCCAGACCCACCAAAAGTGTATAAAAACATGAAAACTGAAGCAGCTCTTAGAGCTCAAACATGTTGCTTCAGTTACTAGAAAAAATAAAGGAAATATTATTTCAGTTTGTTGGTTTTTTTTTTAAAGTGAGATTTCTGTATTGGTCAATGATTGTAAATTTAGTTATTAAAATATGCAGAGTAAACTTGCAGTAAAAATCAAGAAGGATTTAAATTTGTCTTAATACCATTCATAGATGTAATGTTGAACATGTAAGTGAAATCTTTAACTGGAAAAGAAGTGATCAAATCCTTAATATGCAGAGTAAACTTGCAGTAAAAATCAAGAAGGATTTAAATTTGTCTTAATACCATTCATAGATGTAATGTTGAACATGTAAGTGAAATCTTTAACTGGAAAAGAAGTGATCAAATCCTTAATATGCAGAGTAAACTTGCAGTAAAAATCAAGAAGGATTTAAATTTGTCTTTATACCATTGATAGGTGTAATGTTGAACATATATGTGAAATCTTTAACAGGAAAAGAAGTGATCAAATCCTTAATATGAATTGTTGACATGCATCTGAATTATTACAGCAGGCCTTAATTTATGAGCTTGTCACACAGATTATGCCAGGGCATGAATGTGTGGCAGGTATTCCACCCAGCTTGAACATAGCATGACTGTTTAATTTAGAGATTTATTTGTTTTGAGGTAAATGGTAGGAGATATGGGGCTTGGGGCAAAGACATCTTTAGGGGATTGTGTCTTGCTCTGAATTCAGCTGGAGTACCTGTTTTCTGGTTTTGATATCAAATACTAAAATAATCTCTAATGCGTGAAAGTACCCAGAAGAATATTTCCAGTGTGTTTCTAGTGAAGATGTCAAGTGCTTGCTGATGCTGCTTGTGCAACTAGAGAATGTTTTGGTCCCTTCCATCATAGGTGGCCAGTCAGAAGTCAGCACTAAAAAAAGTGCTGTGTCTGCCTGTAACATTACCTTACATGCTAAGAATTTGGGGATACTCGTTCAAGATCAGTTCAAATTCTGTACTCTTTAATGAAAGATGGTTACAGAAATGTATCTTCTGTCCTGCATAACTGATTGTGTTCATTCCTGAAATAATTCTTTGAGAACTGCTATGCTGGAGCATTAGGTGATGTAGGTCAAGAGTGTTTTGTTTTCAGGGAGGACATATCCAAAAGACATGAAGATCTTTGGGCCTTTAAGGACTCAGGTGCAGGAAATTTTTTGTGTATAATGGAAAATGCTCTTGAACATTTGGATTTCAGATTTTGGTATTAAAGCAGCATGATTCACCTCGTTTCCCTGCTTTATTGTCAAACGCTGAAGCACAGTGCCAAAATTATTCTATTTTCAAACTTGTTTTGGACAGGCTAGTGTACTACACAAAACAAATGACTATGAAATCCAGTCTATAGTTGATTGCAAAGTGGAATGCAGGGGCTGCATTGGCTTGTGCAGCCTGAGTAACACACAAATGTTGAGTTAAAAACTGGTAACTATGTAGTCACATGTTGAATCTTTTGTTGGTATTGTCTCTTCTTGCTTAATATGCCTCAGAGATTCAGGGAATGTCTTCTCTGAGTGAGGACAGTCACTACCCTTCCCCATGTTGCAGAAGTAGCAGTGGGTTGGGCAAGGCTGGTGATTTTTGCTGTGGGATTTGGTGCTGGGAAGGAGCTGGAGTGGGTGAACCCTAGGCACACAGCAATTCCTGAAGGCAAGACATAATGCCATGTGGGAATGGTTTGGCAGAGCGTCCGGGGTGCTGCTTTGGCTATGGAGGTGACTTGGTAGGACTTTAAACACAAGCAACTAAATGTTTGTCAGAAATAACATCAGGGTGATGGAATGGGCTGTATAACCTTTTGAGGGTCTTTCTAGGCTTACAATTTGATCTTCAGGTGGGATGTGTTAATCCATTGCTATGGAGCCTTTTCCTCAGCCTTTGCAGAAGATAAAGAGGTCTGGTCTGACTGCTGGAAGGGAGACTGCAGTCTGGAAAACTGCATTCATGTTATTCTTTTCTACAGTTTATGTTTAGTAAAGGTCTGCTAAACCCCCACATTTTCCCATATATGATTCATAAACCAGATACTGATTTGTAGTCAGCTGAACATCATGTGAACTTTTCTGACAGAACTAGAAAGGACTCTGTTTTAGGTCTGGAGATTTAAATTTGAAATAATTTTTCGTTTTTTAATAAAAATATTTAGGCCTCACAAGTAGATTTAACCTTGGGGTTACATATTTACCCAGATGCTTGCTCCTAACAATCCATTAGTTTTCAAAACAGGAAAGAAGGTTACTGGTTAACTGGGAGTACCTGGCAGCACTCAGTGGGGCAATGGTGGCAGCAGATCTGTTCAGAGGCAGTTTGGGCCTGCTGCAGCAGAGCTACACAGGTCAGGTGGACTTGGGCCAGGGAGCTGCATCTCTTCAACCTGGCTGGATTTCCTCCAGACCTCTTGGTGTTTGATGGGCCTCAAAAGCTTCAAGCTGCACCTTTCCTGGAG
This sequence comes from Motacilla alba alba, assembly GCF_015832195.1. Lineage (NCBI taxonomy): Eukaryota > Metazoa > Chordata > Aves > Passeriformes > Motacillidae > Motacilla > Motacilla alba. The sequence continues at coordinate 23,550,149 of NC_052023.1, forward strand.
AGGACAGTTCTTGTAGTAGTGCATCCATCTGCTTCCCTCCTGTGCTAATAACATTTGCTAGTTCTGAGGTGGTTGGATTGGTCATAGGTTTCCCCTTCAGCTGAATACAGAACAGAGTAACTTCCCATATTCCAGGAGTACCATGTGTTTTGGTGGTGGACTGGGGTATTGTAGCCAACAGCCCTTCTGGGTGAGCCACTCCTGAACTGAGGAGAGCCAGCAGCACAGACTGTGGGTGAGTCCTGTGTTGCTAAGCCAGAAATTATTTGAATATTCTCTACTTGGAAAGTAAGTTTATCTCAGAACAGCATTGCCCATGTGTTTCTGATAGAGAATGGGGAGCAGCTAATGAGACTCCTGTAAATGATTGGCAGTGATGTACTGAGTACCCATTTAATTATCATAAATGAAGGATATAATTCTCCCTGACTGGTGTTCAGCCTTCTGCCGTTACTGTGCTTTCAGGGTATGGTTTGCATGTAATTTCAAGATGGAGAATTGGAAATAATTCCTAAGATGCAGCTTGCAATTAGGATCCTATCCAGATGTAATCAGGGTGTGTTTTTGTCAAGGCTTGTGTGTACCATGTGGTGCCCTTTCAAACCTCTTAATAATGAAAAGCTTTTTAAAACTTTTGGGTATGTTGTGTTTGTGCATAGATGTGTGTTTTGTGTGATGTTGATGTGATTGGGAGTTCATAAAACAAATCAGATTGGCAAAAACCAGTTTACAGTTACTGAATGATCACAATATTTAAATATCAATCATTTTTCTTTAGGGCTTATGTTTTGGAAGGCCTTGACTATCTGGGCATAGATCTTAGTATAAGGACTTGGAGGGCACGTGTTGAAAACGCTGAACTCCACTGTATCTGTCATAGCTAACCTGCCACAAGCACAGTATGAGGGATTACTTGAGCTTTATTTCTGCCACCTCTGATGGTACCATCTAAATGGATTTGCTCTTTATCCATCTGCTGCTTAGGAATGAAGACAGTATCTCAAATTCCCAGTAACTGACTCCTCTTAAATGATAATTTCCTCTGTGTTGGAGTCATTCCAGCCTTACTGAGCCTAAAGTCAGCATTTGCCTCTGTGCAAGGGGCAATTTGAGGCAGGGATTGAGAGCAAGGGGTTCTGTAGGGAACACCAAAAATGAGCAAGAGATCTGAGTTTTATATTCCAAGCTCTTAGTGGAGGTTGGAGGCAGCAGGAAACTTGTAGAGCTGAAAGTCAGAATTTGGATGCTGCAGTTGTTGCCCTCTTGATGCAAAGTGGAGTGGCCTTTCTAGAGGGAAATGTGTGTCACTGCTCTCCAGCTCTGTGGGCAGGTGAGAGGGCACATTTTGTCAGCATGGCACGTGTGGCACTGAACTGACTGTAATTTCCTTCCTTTCAACTGGATTCTCTATGCTTGTTCCGGGAGATCCCATGCAGTGTCCAGGGAGGGCTGATGTCTGCTGCCTGACCTGATCAGGCTTCTCCAGGGCTGACTTGAAGAGAAGAACTTCCTGAAACGGATTTGATGATACCCATCTGAAGCTGATCTCAGTGCTCAGATATCTGCACTTTCTGTAATTGTGGAAATGGTTTTCATTGCAAAAGCTGTTAAAAGAAGTAATGTTCACTTTTTCTAACATCTGTTGTCTGCAGTTTCTAGCCCCTTAACACAAGTGATTTTACCAAGTCAGGAACTGTGATATAGCAAATTACTGCTGGTGTTACTGTACATTTATCACCACTGAGACCTGATAGTGTACACTCTCATCAGGGTTTAAAAGAGAAAAAAAGGGTGTGAGAAACGACTCCTCACATCTTCAAACTTTAAAAGGTTTATTGAACCACAACAAGGGACTGAATAAGGAAAAAGGGACAGTGCTGGGTGCTTAGCTGCAGCCGGAGGCACACTGCCCACACTCATAGCTATCTTTATTTATGCTATTGACAAGCCACCCCTCCCTACACTCTTCCCACCCAGCTCTTCCTTCATCCCGCCTCTCAGGGTCTGCGCAGTCCTTCTTGCTTCGACTTTCCCAATGGTCAGAGATCAACTTTCAACATTACAAAACTTGTATTAAAAAAATCACCAGATCTTAACAGAACTTCTTTCAACCTTACAACATAGGTTTAACATTTGCTAGAGCAAACATCACACGATACATTTATTACAAGGCCGTAGTTTGGGGAGGGTTTGTGGTTGTTGTTCAGAAAATAATTCTGTTGTTTCTCCTTGCTCAGTCTCAAAACCTTGTAAGAATTACCATGGCAAGTTCATAGGGCCATAGTCCTAAGAACTGGTAACCCTCTGTGTACTTCCCCAAAGTTCCTTATTGTGGGTAGTGAGGGAGCAGGGCTTTGTTTTGGTGTCTAACTTCCTTTAAGGGAGAGGGCTGTCCATGACTGAGAGGATTGGAGGGCAATCTTGAAGGTTTTGTGCACTTGTACCTTTAAGATTGCCTTAGTTTTGAAAAATCTGTTTATCCAAGGAATGGTGTAAAGATTGGAGGAGATATACAGATGGATTATGTATTTGATCTTAAGTGTTTTGCCTTTCACTTGTTCTCAGGTCAGCTGCAAAGCTGACATATTGTCAGCCAGTGTAGTAAATGTGGTACTGTATGGATGTGCCCGGGTATTCCACAAAAGTATTCATTTTTTACTGTTTGCTATTAAAAGCTTTCTTTTGAAGGTATTCCTTAACATGAATATATATATCAATGTCTTGAATCACCACACATATTAAGTATCTATTTATTATTTCCTGAGCATGCCTTTTTATAGCCATAAATTCTTATTATTGTTACTAAACTAGAATTTTTCTATACTGAAAATAATGTCAGGGTTACCTATGGAGCTACACTATCAGGTCCTGGAAGGTGAACAGGGTAAAGGTGACTGGAGTTTTTGTGCTTTTCTTTGTTGGGTAGCATCCATTTAGAGGTTATTATTATCCCTGCTGTCTTTAATAAAATTCCACGTAACTAGTAGGTCAAGATAATGGGTTAAAGAACAGCATAGTCAGTATTTTTAAAAAATTACTATAGAAACACAGCTGAGCCTTCCTGAGCTAGTCCTAACATTATATTTATTGCCAGCTGTTCTTGCTTGTATTGGAAAATACAGGTTGTTAGGTATGTAGTTTTCAGGTAACTCTCCTGGCTTAAATTTTGGAGTTCTGTGGAACAGATGGAGGCGTGTTGCTGATCCTGAATGGCTGGACCCCATTTCTGAGGCATTTAGCTCACGTTCTGACTCCAGGTTGTGTAAGGAGGGGGAGAGTGGAGAGTCCAGTGGAGGCAGTGGAATGCTGGAAGCCTGAGCAGGGCAGGAGATTTGTATTTCCCTCTCTGTAAATTAAATCAGAGATTAAGAACACATTAACTTCCCTTAGGAGTGCTTTTACCTTTGGGGCATATCGTTTTAAAATCTTGGGACAAAGAAACTGACTTCCATGAAACTGGAGGAAGAAAATGAGTTTGAATGAAGCTGACTTCAAGGGTACTTCTACCCTTACGCATGGAGGACAGTTGTCAGCTCTGATCAAACTTGGAAAGAGTTGCTTTTGGTGGTTGTGTTTTGAGGATGATTATTATGACTTGCTTCTTATAGAGGAGAAGGAGGGGAGATGGGATTAAGGAAAACTCTGCTCTGTGTCCCCATTTCTCAACATCCTCCCTCAGCTACGGTGATAACAAAAGGAATAGAGCAGGATTCCCTGTGGAGGGGGTTTGTATTCAGGTGCTTTAATATGTGCTTGCAGAAGTGCAGTTTTGTTTTGTTTTGTTTTTAACTGGTGATGAAATACTTGTTTCTGTGGCTTTGATCTACAGCTATAATCTGATTAAACTGCAGGTCAAGGAAATTAGCTGTACCCTGGCTTCAGCTGCCTGTAAGAGGAATAATAAGATTTAAACTATTTAGCACATAAAATTGACAATAAGATGATTCTGTTAAAGGTGTTTTTCATTAGTGTGTGTTAGCAGTGGCCTTCCAAGGCACATGGAACATTTAATTCCATGACCCACAGGCTGAAGATCTCTTGCTAGCTCAGTAAGAGCTGACATCACTCAAACCTGCCAGCTCCCAAAGCAAGCAATTCCAGAACTTTGTGCAAACTACGGTCATTTAAATTAGGTGGCAACACTTGAAAGTTTGGAACAGTAAGAACTTGTTCTATAGAGGTAAAGCTGTTAAAGTTGTTTAACAATACGTGTCTGATGTATGAGTAGGTAGAGTCTTTACACAAATTAATAAGTAAAATTTAATTTTATATTTTTATATTAAATTTTATATTTAATTTTCCTGGCTTATACCCCTGCAAAATCCTGATTTCATCCGTTTGCCCTTTCAGGAAAAGGTATGTGAGGCTGTTAACAGGAGCTGTTGTCTGAAGGTGCTGTTGAATTAATGGGTGGAGGAAAAATAAAAGATGAAGTTTACCCACAGGTTTGCTACTACTGTACTTCAGGCATAACCATCTAGGTTTATGCACAATCCTAAGATTGCTGTAAAAATATTTCCTTTTGACAGGTCATAGTTAGAGATACAGTTACTGTCCACAAAACAGTTCGGGGAAGTCAGAGTTTTGTTTCAGAATGCAACCTTTAGCAAAGTGTACCAGCTGTAAAGGATTAGTAGCCAGAGAGTCTCTAAAAACTGTAAAGAAAGCTTTCAGTTTTAGCAAGTGTTAGTGGTAACTCTTAGGAATTGAAGGAAAAATACTTATTTTCCAAAAAACTGTCAACCATTTGTATCAGCAGGTTTTCCTCACATCTGAAGTACTAAACTCCAGATGTGAATGTTGTCTTGGATACAGTGCTTGGTGACTTCTGAACAACCAATCTCCCCTAAATATGCTGTGGAATATTCAGTGTCCATGCTGTTAGTGTTTCCTACTGCTTCCACCTGCCCTAAATCAGCATGAGTATGCTTAAATACAGACAAATAAAGGAAAAAAACCCCACAGAGTATTAAAACTATTATAATTTTTTGTTGAAGATAGCTGTTATTTTGAGGAAAATCTAAAATGACAGGTTGTTGCTTTGAAGTTCCTTCTGCTGTGACCCTTGCCAAATATTGAAATAATGAAATTAAAATATTAAATGTTTGACTTTTAGTATGCTAGTATAGAAAATTTACCTTTTCTATGCAAAATGAAACATTTCCCACATTTATTCTATATATTCTCTGTACTTTTCTATTCCCTTTCAGAAGAATTAAAGCTTTCTGGCAGTGCCCTTGATGAGCCTTGGGATCAGTCACCTCCTGCTAAGGCTCATTGGGCTGCAGGTACTTTTCATTGCGGTACAGCTTCTGCACACACCTTCAGGAAAGAGAACTGCAGGAGTGTGAATTTCTGCTCGGAGTGAAACTCCTGGCCACTTAAATGTTTTTTAGTTTTTATTAACGTGATTGGATTCTGATGGCTTTTATAAGGCCAGCTGCTTGGATTCATTGCCCATTTTAGTCACGTAAATCCTCAATTCCTTATCGGGGAGTGGTGTTACTGAGATTTGATGAGGGAACTGATACAGCTGCTGATGCTTAGGGCTGTCAGGGGAAAACCGGGTGGAGTTCCCCTTCAGGAAGGGTGAAAGCAGTGTGGTGTTCTTGTTGGCTTTGGGAGGTCTGGGGTTTTCCAGTTTTTTTGTTGAACTTGTCATGCCGCAGCAGATCACGCCTGGCAGATCCTCAGTGTGAAAATGAGAGAGGTGTGGTGTAAGTGAGGCTTGACTTCCAAAAAATAGAGGATGGTAGCTGGGTAACACAAAACTGCTGCTTTGAGAAGTTGGGTTTAATTTCGTTGGCTTATCTGTGCTTGATAATGCAGCTTGTTAGCAGACCCCTGCTTCTGTAGAATGGATACGGCCCTATTAGAGGGGCAGGGTGGCGTATGCAGAATGAAAATTTGTGATTGAGTGCTTTGAATTATAGCTGAACTGAAGGCAGTTATTGGAACAGAAATGAGTTCTTTTGGGGACAATGGTAAAATAGATCCATTTGTTCAGTGATATGCAAATAGAGTTGGAAGGCTGATGGCAACAAGAGGAAAACTGGAATAGAATAGTTAACCAGAGAGGCTGTATGATCTTTTCTTATGTGATTTTAACATCAAATTAAGCAAACTTGCTCTACTGTTAAAGAGAAGGTGTGACTGTGTGATCTTTCAATCTGTCAGTGTGATGGGGTAACCACTTCAAAATATATATGTAGGAGAGACATCCCAATATTTGTGGGATTTTCTTTCCGTAGTGCTTACCACCTTTAGGGAAACAATTTGTTTTCTTATTCTGATTTGGAAAACTTAATTGATCAAGAATGGTAAAAAACTTGGAAGAGGGACAATGAAATCTGTCTTTCTTGTCTTCTTTTGCTAAGTCCAGTGGTTCATTCCAGATTAAATGTTGCCTTCAAGTTCCAGCAAAACAGAACTTTATATACTCTCAGGTTCTTAAGAGAAGTTTCTTTTGTCTCCAGTGGGGATTTAAATTTTTATTTATCTTATACCTTTAGAACTTCGAGAGATGGTCCTAACTACTGTGTTTTAAAGTTTTGAAGCTTTTCAATTTTATGAATAGCTATAGCTGTTTTATAAAGCTATCAAAAATGTCTGATAGCTTTAGCTGTCAAACATTTTTACTGAATTGGATGGGAGGCTGTTGTATTTCAGTTTAAAGTTTGACTAAAGCACAGAGCTGAATCTACGTACTTGATTAGGAAATGATAAAGAGTAGCTATTATGATATATCAAGGCTGTATAAGGAAATACTTGAAATATAATTCTTTTAACTATGGTTTGGATCAAAAAAAAAAACAACTTAGGGAAGCTTGACTGAACAGCTGAGTCCAACTGGGCAAGGAGGTACCTGAGAATATTCTTGAAATGATACAATGTCTAAACAAGCCCTACCAAGTTTTCTAGCAGGCAGCCTTTTTTGCCCCAGAATGAGTAATTCTAATGTAAATTCAGTATGAGGTGATGCAATAAAATATATGGTCAGAAAAGCTTGTTAAAAATGCTGGCTGATAGAAGGAGCCATTGGCACTGTGGGAAACTCCTATCAGTTGGTACCAGTGAACTCCAGTCGGTGCCCACTAGGAGTCCCTGAGCACCAGCAAAGGCCCGTTGCAAAGTTTGTTTAATGAGCAGGCAGTGCATCTTCTCTCTATCCTCTCTCTCTCTTGCTGCTAATGTTTTGCCACTGATGCAGAACAAGTTTTGTATCCAGGCTGCCCCCATCTTATCCTGGCTTAGAATGCAGCTGTTTGAAACCAGTTGTTTCTAGGTGTAAATGAGAAGCAGCATACTAATGTTAGGTCGACTCTCCTAATTTCTTTGGCATCTAGGAAGTATTGAAATAATTTCTATAGATTTTATTAAAAATTACAGTGACAATTGCTTCAGTATTGCTTGTTGCAATTTTATAAATTATTTAAGGCAGTCCGTGTTATGGCCGGGGAATCGATTGGTGCTAAAGCCTCTTGTTCTGTGAGCCCATGAGTCTTCTCTTCCAAAAGAAAGTGTTTTTAAATAAGTCTTTTTTGGTAGAAGCTCGAGTCTAGCCATATGATTAGGTCTGTGCCTTTACAGAGAGTCTGTCAGCAGTTGCACTGATGTAGAGGCTGAGGGTCTCTCCACCAGAATTCTCTAGGTAGCAGTGAGGGCAAACTTCCATGGGAAAAAAAAGGTGATTTTACATTTACCCTTTTAAAGATTATACTTAGTGGAAGGTAATTCTGCACAAGTGATTTCCAGAGGAGCAGTTCTTGGCTTTTAAAGGGCAGAGCCTTTGTGCCTGGAAGAGAATTCTGGGCTCATGTCTGTGGGCGCAGTCCTGCGTGTCCTGCTGTGGCTGAGCCTCTCAGCGTTCGTGGCTTTGGCAGCACAGATTGTGTTCTCAGCTCAGAGGAGACCTTCACAGCACTGGAAGATGTTTGAAGCGTGAGCCAGACTGTAGGAACTTGGCTGGCTGTTCAGAAAAGCAAAATTCCAGCACCTGAGCAAGTCAGCTTTTCCTTGGGAGCAGTGGCATTGCTGGCTGCCAAGTCCCAGCACCACAGCTCTGGCTCAGCTTGTGCCTGACTGGACTTGCAGGTCAGCAGCGCAGGGGCTGCCGAGGCACAGCCTGCACAGGCTGTCCCTCCTTGTCTCTTCTTGGCTCCCTGGGGGCAGGATCTGCTCATTCCCATCCTGCTGGCTGCAGCCACAGAGAGCCATCACTTAGGGGCCTTCACTTAGATGCCTTTTGTTTCCTCTGTGTGGATGAGGAAGAAATGTTTCTTGGGCTTTCAGCTTTCTCCCGATACAGTAGCTAAAATTTGCATTGCTTGTCTCTGTTATCTCTTCTTTCAGGCAACTGAAAGAAGTTGTCTTAAAGGCATTCAGTTTGGATCACGTGAGGAATGTGCAGGTTCACTTCTGGTATCAGTTAAGATGTTCTTGACTTGTTCCTGACAATTAAAGCTCTTGGGGCATCCCATTGCTTTTTAGGTGGAGGTGGCTATGGTGAGCTGTTAGAGATAATGCTTGCATTTAATAAACAGAAATTTTGCAAAGGGACTTAACCAATTTACATGTTCTAATGTATATCCTATTGTGATACCTGTTTAATTCTCACATGGATCTCAAAACCTTCCCTATAATTTATGGCCAGTAGGTAGATCCCAGAACAAACTGAAAAACTGTTTACAGTCACCACAACTTCACATTGGCAAGAGAAAGTATATGCTGATTTCTGCAGCCCCTTTAGGGATTAGGTGGTGCTTTCTCCTGGCCCTCCATTCTTTTCCAAGCTGGCATCTGACATTCATGTTAGGCACAGTGTGTCTTCCATTTGTGTTTGTTTTTTTCTGAGGCAGGTGAAGGGGGCATTTCATATGCTGGGAGCATTCCATGTCTGATGTGAAGAGCTTGCACTCCCCAAATCTACATCACCACCTGAGTGCATCAGGAGCAGAGGGACATGTCTCATCCAAACCCAGCCAAACCAGGCAGCCTCATGTCCCCCCTGCCAGCCCTGGGTTAATTGTGTCCATCAGATGGACCAGCAGGGCTGCTCCTTGAAGCTTTATGTACTGCTGACACAGTGTCACACAGTGACACAATGACACTGTAGCACCTCCACTGCCTGCTTCAGCCAGACAGTGACCATTCAGAAATATTTATTCATTGAGGACTGCCCCAGTGTTCCTCTTTTTGGGAAGCTATTTGCCAGCCTCCACCAGCAGCGGGGATTTGCAGAGGATGCTCAGTGCAGGAGTTGTAGGTAGTCACCTGTAGTTGCCATTCTTTCTCTGTGTACTGTGTGTTTTTTTTTTCCCTTGGAAGCCTGCTCAAAGCATTACTTTAGGGATGCAGTTCAAGGAAGAGAGGCAGTTGGGGAAGCCATAGTCTTATCCCTTCTCCCTTCAAAAACTTGTGCAGCCTGGGGGGCAGGAGGGCTGCACTGAGGTGCTGACAGACACTGGTGGGAGTTTGTGTTGCTCTGACTCTGTTGGCTCCTGCATTTCACGTGTGACAACTTAGAGTTGATATCAGGTTCCCAGGCAATTATCACTAATGTTGACAGGACACTGCTGCCAAATAAAGCTGAAAACCCAAACCATAATGTAAGCATTATTAGTTTTTATTTGTTCAGAAAGAGGCGTAAGCAGGGGAAGGTGAACAGTTGACTACTGTTATGGTATGAACTAAAAGCAGTCACACTGTTGAACCAACAGTAGCTCAAATCCTGCATGGGGTGAACTAGAGCAGAGTGAGCTCTAAGCAGATTCACCATTGCATGAATGTGCTTTGGCATTATTCAGTTATTTTGATCTTTCTGTTTCTAATTTATTGTCATATTGCTTTCTTACAGGCAGGCAGAAGTCCTGAAGGCTGACATGACAGGTAATTGCCTTTATTATACACTTTATATAGCTTATTAATAATATTTGATTCCTAGTTTTGTTTTCCTTTTGCGTTCCTTTTGCTTATCATTGCTAAGAATTTTCTGGAAAATGTGAGACCTTATGTTAAAGGCTCATCTTCTGTATATAAATAAATAAATAAATAGTATTTTAACAACTGTGCTCCTTTTGCCTGTACCTAATACATATTTTTGAAGTTGACTTTGGATGTTCTAAACATTTGGAGATGAAGGTAGTGTCTCTACTTCTCTCTGAGACTCCTGTCCAGACTAGCACAGGAACTGCTATACTTGGGATTGGCCAGGATTTGGGTGATTTTAAGGAACCTGGGTGAGGAAATGCTGATCTGAGCACTACCACGTGTTGTGAAAGTGCAGCCCTAGATGCAGTGAAATGCTGTGAGCTGTGATTGAAGCTATAGATATTAATGGGAAATGGAAATGGTTTATATTAATGAATCAGCCCTGCAGTAAAAGTAGCTTCCCTCATGAATCTTTGCTCAGCTGTGCTTGCCACCTGGGTGCAGTGAAAGTAGCAGGCTGGTGTAGTCCCCACAGGACTATTAAAACCACCTGGATCCACCTAACCCAACAGGAGTGGCTCCACCATCAGCATCAGGATGGTTTCCCTGGGGTGAGGCCCATCCCTTGTGCTCCTGCAGCCCCAGCCCAGGTGGTTGTAGAAGCCATGGGAAGTTGGACTCTGTAACTCAACAGCAGGGAGCAGTGTGTGCACTCACCCTCTGGGATGGAGAGTGGATAGCTACTGAAGAGTTAGAAAATGGCAAGCACACAGCAGTACTCGCCCACAGTGTTCTTTAAACACCAACAGTGTGTGTCCATGCACTGTCCTATTCAGCATCCCTCCGTGGATTTATTGTCTGCTAATTATTTTTTGGCTACACTGGAAATTTTTCTAAATTCATCCAATGGCAAGAAATTCTGCTGTTTAATAACTTATGGAGAATCACATCATCCTACCTGTTTCATTTTTTAACTTGCTGGTTGCTAACTAGTTCTGGAGTTGTAGGAGACTCATCAGTTAAGCAGTGAGCCCTCAACCCCTCTGTAGCTCTTGTATTTCACTATTCTGAGGAAACTGATAAAAGCAGGTGTTTGGTGGTGTGTATCTTACACTGAGCTCTATTCTTTCATTTGGTAAATGAGTGAAAAATCAGATTAATTCCATAAATTTGTGTGACTTTGGGTATTTTTTCTTTCTTGTTGTTCAGATTCAAAGCTGGGTCCAGCAGAAGTCTGGACATCCAGACAGGCTCTACAGGACTTATATCAAAAAATGCTAGTGACTGATTTGGAATACGCTTTAGATAAAAAAGTGGAGCAGGACCTGTAAGTACCTCATTGAATTTGTGTGTATGTATGTGATCTGAGCTGGGGACCAGGAAACCCTCAGACTTCCAGAAAAGCATTTGTATCCTATGGAATGCTTGTCTTATTTCCTTTAAAATGAGAGCTGTGCTGTGGGTGAAACATGAGAATGCACTGCAGAGCTGATAAAGAACATTCAGTAGGTTAGTGTTTTACCTCTGGCAATTCAGAGGCGGCCATGTCATGCAGGACTGGGTTTTGGAGAGCCAGATGGAGGTGGAGAAGCTAAGGAGCACCAGTCTGCTCTGCTCTCAGGGAGGGGCTGAAGTCTGCATTTTCCTGAAAGGAGGAAATTTGCCTGATGTAATCACCTGGAGCTTTGAGCTAGGTCTAACAGGAGCTGCTGAAGAGAAGTGTTTTAAGCCCTGTGAGGTAGAGCTGGGCAGAGGGAGGAATAATCAGGGTTGTTCATGGGGTTAATTAATGGGTTGCTCATGGCACGTTACAATCAGGGTAAGATCCAGCTGGGTTTTCTCCATGCCCTGAATCCATTCCCTGTTATTTAAGGTGAGGACATGGGCTGTAATAAGTTTAGTTAACAGAAGAATGTGGTTCTCTCAGCATTGAGGAAAACCAGATGAGTAGGCTGGCTGAGTTCTCCTCTCCATGCTTCCAGTTACTGAATGATTTTTAACCCTCATTTCTGTACCCCACACCTTGTTTTGGGGAGGGACTTTTATGCTGCCTGAAATAGAACAATTGCAAGCAAATATTGATGATGTTAGCATTAGCCATATACACATATATGTTAAGTATATATATATCTATATATATAAAATCAGGATCTGTTTCCCTAGATATGAGAGGTGAGGAAAGGTGGTTATTTCCACATGTAACATTTGTTCTCATCTGAATGTTGCCTGAATTTGAATATTCTTCATGTCTGATGCTATGTAATTAAACAGTTCTTTCCTGTTATTTATGCCATCTGCATAAGACACTTCCAAAGTAAAAAGATAAATGCTTCTTTTATTTTCAGTTGGAATCATGCCTTTAAAAATCAGATCACAACACTCCAGGGTCAGGCGAAAAACAGAGCAAATCCGAATCGGAGCGAAGTTCAGGCAAACCTTTCTCTGTTTTTAGAGGCAGCTAGTGGCTTCTACACACAGGTGAGTTGCACAAAGTAGAGGATGGGTGGAAGATCAGTTTTAGCTGGGTAAAATCTGTTCATTGCCCTTAGCTTAGGAAGCTGCTGCTGTATTGGATTGAGCAGTGTACCTTGCTAACCGTGGTGCTCTCAGCAGATGTCTGTAGAGCTGCTGATGGACTTTCTCTGATCAGTCTTGAGCTGAAGCTTTTGCCCATCTGGTAGTTGTTTTGGTGCAGTTTAGGTTCCTTTCTAATGAAATCTGCTTTAACACCTAAACCCCACTGTTTTGGGTAAGGTCAAAGGTCCATTTCTTACTGTGCTCTGCTGTGCCCACTCAGAGCAATCATGAAGCAGCAGGAAAGGGTAGTGTGATGCTTCTTTGCACTGTCTCCTGCTTGCTGTGCATCTGTTGCCTTCTTGAACTACCACCTAGTGTAGTAGTGAATCCTCTAACTATTAGAAGGTCTAGCCTTCATTAGCTCTCCAGTCCCTCTTAAAGCCATTTACTCTGTCTCTGCAGTGACCTGTGGTGAGGATTGTAATGTCTTACAGAAATGATGACACAAAAAACCTCAAGCCCAGCAGATGAGTTAGTTGATGTGCTCTTAGTACTTTTTTCCTGCTGTTTCTCTAAAAATTCCCATTTGGCTTCTCATTCCTCTGTATGTGTTTGTGGGCCATTGCCTTCATTGCTTTTCATTTGCTGTATAGTGAAGGATAATCAATTTGATAATAATAATAATAGCAGCAAGGATAATCTGTTTGTTCTTGGATTAAGTTACTCAGGAACAGAAATATGTGCAGAAAATGCAGATGCACAGGATGTGTGTGATGGCCTAATGTTTTGTTGTTTGCCTCTTCCTTGTGACTCCCAACACCAGTAATGAGCATTGAGGTGTAAGTCTTTATTTTTGACAACAATGAGAACAATTAGTTCCCTTCTAGGAACTTTTCTTCCCCTAAAGCAAAACTGTATTGAGTGCTCTTGGGCCAAGAATCTTTTGCAAGGTTTTCAGTTAATTGCCAAAGGAGTGGGATTCCTATTCATATTCTTATTTCTTACTGGCATGTTTTTGCCTGCACTCTGTCCTATGTTAGATTTCATTAGATTTAAGTTATGAAGAATAAGAGTCAGTGTACGATAATGGCCTTAGTAAAGATAACTTGCCTTTCTTCCCTTTTTTCTCCTCGTTTGGTGTCTGCTTCAACAACATTGTGGTTGCTGAATCTTCTCTCAGTGTTCAGAGTAAACTTTTCCCTGGCTACTTTACACTGTCTTCAGCTTGCAGCACTCACAGTAGGTCGTTTGAACTGTATCATGGCCTAGTTGGATTCCAGACATCTGCAATGACGACCCCAGGGTACCCTTGTGGCTACCCTTTTTTCCCCTACCTCTACACTGTTTGTCTTGCAAAAGCCTTGTTCTTTCCTGCAGTGGATCAGGGAATTTTACTCTTTCTGAGTTTGACACTACAGACTGGGTCATCTTTCTCTGTTTGCTGTGATGTTAATTACATTTTCAGCCTAAAGCCTTGGCTCAGCCAGGGTACCTGTTCTCCACTTGTGAGGCCTCCGCAAGTGACATCTTTGAACAAGAGCATGAATTTTCTTAATCTGGTGTCTTTGAAGATGTCAAGATGCTCTCTTTTATCCAGCTTTCATCTGTGAGATCTCTCTTGTTTGGGTATTTTTTGTTTTCTGTATGAAGACAGACCCAAGGGGGTGTGAGGTGTAACACAAACCTCTTTCTGCAGCAAGCAAAAGCATCGTGTCACATCTTGCTTGACGGAGAGTGTCTCTGTCAGCCATGGGCTTTCTCTGTGCCTTTATCTGGAAGTGCAACCCTCCTGCAGGTCTGTTCTATTTGGAGACTGAGCACATGCCCAGCTGGGAGAAAGTCTGTCACTTCTTACCTGCATTTTTTACCCTAGAACTCAGTCCGACAAACACTCTTCACTCTCTGATTGCCATTACTTTGCAGAGTAGTTGCTGGAGTCCGTTAGGAAAAACCTCAAAAGCACTAATTAGAATGGCAGAGTTGAGGCTTTCTTTCAATCAGCTTTTGAAATGTTTCATCAAGTAGCTGATGCCTTGTTCCTTGAAAGAGTCTCAGTGTTGGCTTAGTGCAAATATTTGCTGACACCTCACTCACTGAACTGTTAGTATTGCCTTGTTGCTTACAAACTTGGTTTGTTCCAGCTTCTTTCTAAAGTTTGGATAGTTTCTTTCTGAAGTTCAAGTTGAGTTTCTTATGTTGGAACAAGCTGCTTTGGAGAGTGAGGGATGTTCCTTTCTATTATTTTCAGAGAACAGTGTCACTTCTTGAAGATACAAAACCCACTGTGCTCCTCTTGAGTGTCCTACTGAAAAAACAAAAAGACAAAGCAAAACCATGAACCCCAACAAATATCTGTCGACCTCCCCATGGTCAGTCTCCACTGATAAATCCTTGGTGATTTAAATATCATGAGGATTGAGTTGCTTACTGGTTTGGGATGCAGAGTTTTTTCTTACTGGGCAGATGAACGCAGTGGACACAATGGAACTCAATGAATTCCATGTGGAGAATGTCTATTAGAGTCTCACTTTCAGTAACTTGAGCTTGTTCACTTCAAATATGTTTGGCTCATCAGTGGTGAGCACACGCCTCTGAGTGGTGCTCTGTTAGTTTTGTGACTTGTTGTGATGCCTTTCCAATGCCTGTGTGGAGCTGCCACTGACCCGGGCCGTTTTTGCAGCTACTACAGGAACTGTGCACAGTTTTTAACGTAGACCTGCCGTGCCGTGTGAAGTCTTCCCAGCTGGGGATCATTAGCAATAAACAGACGCACACCAGCGCCATCGTGAAGCCGCAGTCCAGCTCCTGCTCCTACATCTGCCAGCACTGCCTTGTCCACCTGGGAGATATTGGTGAGTTTGAGAAGGAAAGGGCTGGCGTGTGGAGTTCTGTCTGTGTTCAGCTTCTAGAGAGGGATCTGCATGTATCTGGGCAGCTGCTGGAGCAAGTGGGCTCCGCTTTGGTAGCTAGTTGTTGATTGTGCCTGTGGTGATTGCAGCAGGGGGAAAGACCTGGCAAGAAACTCTGTTCAGACTTATCTAGTATGTGTTACACATTAACATGTGGAGACAGTTAATCACTGGTTTGCTAGTGATCTGCTAGAGTCTGTCTCCTAGCATTTTCATCATGTTCTAGCTGGTAGGCACAGGGAAGTGCTGAAACGTAACTATTCCAAAAGCTTGTTGCAGCAGGCTAGCACATTTCTCCATTCCAGAACACTAATATCTTATGTACAAGGGCACCAGTTAGAAATCCAGCCTTTCATAAATGGGTTTCTTTTTTACATTAAGGTCAAAAGGTTTATTTCTTTCTTGATTTGAGTAAAACTTTATGTTGTAGAAAGTTGTCTTTTCACAGGAATCTGCAGTTGCTTTTTGAACAACCTAAAAATAAATCTAGTTGGTGATCATGCAAAGAGGGATGAAAAATATTTTTAGCTCTCTGATGTGGTGTTAGCACTGTTGTCCATAAGACAGTCTTAGCTCTGAGGCAAAACAGCCACCTCAGAATTGAATGTGTCAAATCTTGGTGCTATTTGGTGTAATTGCACATTCTTTTGATGCTTATTTCTGAAATACTAGTGAAATGCTCTTCAGGTAAGTTGCATTTTATGAAAGTAACTGCAGGGCAGTGGAGTTTTGTGCCTCAACTTGGATTTTTTTTGCTGTTTTCTTAGCTCGCTATAGGAATCAGACCAGCCAGGCAGAGTCTTACTATAGACATGCAGCTCAGCTTGTCCCTTCTAATGGTGAGTCTGGGATACCTTTTCAGTTCATAATTCCAAAGGAAGATTTGGGGTGTTGTTTTCTTCTGTGGCAGTTGAAAACCTGGGCTTTTATATACATATGCCTCTCCAAATTCTCCACACAACCAAATTCAGTTTTATTGCAAGTTGCATTCTAACTGAACAAAACAAAAACTCAACTCTCTGAAACAAACAAGCAAACAAAATCAGAGACCCCCATACCCAATTCTTCTTCATCCAAAGTAAAAAAAAAAAAGGCAACAAAAACCCACAACAAAACAAAAACACCAAAACCCAAATCAAAACAAAAACCAAACCAAGAGCAACAAGTAAGAAAATGCAACACAAGCAAACAAAACAAACAAAAACCACAAAAAACTCCCAAACAGCTGATGCACCACAAGTTTAGAAGCTTTTTCACTGAAGTGGTACAGATTTGAGGCTGGGGTGGAAGGGATGCATCTGAGCCTTGCCTGTTGAAGAATGAGGATTTTATGCTCCCTTTCCAAGTGACCACATGTACACTGAAATCTAGCATGTTTCTAGCTTGTCTTTTTCTCCCTTAGGTCAGCCTTATAATCAGTTGGCTATCCTAGCTTCCTCCAAAGGAGACCACTTGACCACAATTTTCTACTACTGCAGAAGCATTGCTGTGAAGTTTCCTTTCCCAGCTGCCTCCACTAACCTACAAAAAGCACTTTCTAAAGCACTGGAAAGGTGAGACTAAGTAAATTATTGCCACTCAGGTAAGTTGGAAGATATTTCTTCTAAAAGTACTTGCCTTGCTAGAAATTATTCGTATTTGGCAGTGGAAACAGAAATCCCTCAGCCCTTGTCCAGTCAGAGCATCCTTAGAGGTGTATGGAGCAAAGAATAGTTTGTGATGCTGCTGGCTGTGATTAGTGAATGCAGGAAATAAACATATTGTGCCAACATGAAAAGTAGCTTTGCAGGACATTCCTCCCTCATTTTGGAGTGATTCTGTGGTGTTACGTGCAGCTCTGTGTAGTTCCAAAGACTGAATCAGGTGTTTCTATTCTAAATGCAGTCGAGATGAGGTGAAGACTCGATGGAGCGTGTCTGACTTCATCAAGGCATTTATTAAATTTCATGGCCATGTGTACCTGAGTAAGAGCTTGGAGAAGCTGAGCCCTCTTCGAGAAAAGCTGGAAGAACAGTTCAAGGTTAGTTCTAACAACATATTAATTGGTATACTGAGGAGAATATTTTTAGCAGCTGAGTTCAGAAATTACAGTCCACTAATCATTCTTTCACATTATAAAATATAAGAAGCTCAAGTAGCCACTTATGGAAGGTTTGCATTGCAGCTAAGATTGGATAGTTCTGGTAACTTCTGCCGAGATTAGGGATTTTTCCAATTTGAACATGGTCCATTGTTGGTGGAGATACAGGAGAAGTCAGTGACCACTGTTGATTCTCTTCTCTTTAACCGGGATAATTCCTGGATACCTGTGAAAAGGACTTGATTAATCTGTGAAGTCTTGGCTTGGTGTCCTGAGGAATTTAGAGAGCTTCATGTTTTGGATGTTTATCATTCACACCCAGTGGTTATTAAGGTTGATTTTAATCTGCCTTGGGAAACCTGCCTCTCCTGTTAACAGTTTGCCCTTGAAAAGTGTCCCATACAACCTTACTCTGTGCAGGCTAGAGCTATGCTGAACACGTTTTCCATGGAAAATCCAGGAGTCCCATTGATTACATACCCAGCTCATTATGTTGGACAGTACAGCCAAGATCAAAACAAAAGATTTTTTTAAGGTATTTATGCAAAGTAGTATAGTTTCAGAGAGGACATGGTGTTAACTGGTAAATGCCTTTTGGAAACTGCTCTGCTTCAGCTTCCTAATTTGTGGAAAAACATCAGGGAGGATGAATATGTTCAGCAGAGAAGTGGATGCTTTTCAAAAATGGGAAAGGGGAATGCAGTCTGAGCAATATAAAAGTCACAGATGTTCTTTACAGTGTCCTTTTACAATTTTTTGTCTTGAATTGTGCTGCTACAGCTAGGTTCACACTGTCTTTAAAATAAATTCAAAAAAACACAGTACTTGCTCTGAATTAACTTCCAGTGTGGGCTGCTCTAACCCTGGCAGTTTGCTGTTTCAAAATGAAATAATTGTATCTCTTTCTGTGTGCGATGCTGGCTGCTGAACAAGTACTGCTTTTTCCACAGTGCTTATAATCAATAATTATGAGCATTGCTCAGGCATGTGGGACAGTCTTCATTTTCTGGACTGATCCAGAGTGGTAAAACAGCTAATTGAGCCCTGCTTTGCTGCTAAGATTACCTTTTTTTGTTTATATTATGCAACACAAGGTAATTTATCAGAGAGCAACTCTTCTGGCTTCACCAGGTTGGATGTGGATGTGAAGTTGGCTGTATGGTAGTGAATCATTTCAACTTTGTGGCTCAATTTAACTCCGAGGAGAGCAGTTGTAGGGTTGGGAGCATTCAGTCAGACCCTGGATGCTGCTGCTGGCAGCTCTGCCAGTCTCAGTTGTCAGCTGTACAGTGCTTGTGCTTCATGCCCTAAATGAGAGAGTCAAGGGTGAACGTGAAACTTAAACCTTTTCCTGATGCTTACACTAGTTAATCCACCTGATTCCCTGATTGTTGTGTCTGAAGATACATTGGCTGAGATTTAGGATAGCTCCTTTTTTCACCCAAAAAGCCTTGAAGTCTCTTTTCCTGTCCTGAGAGAGGTGTCTTTTCTAGCATAGTTACTGAAAGATATTTGTAAATAGCTCTCTCTATTTTAGTCCACTGAGGCATTCCATGACCCATGAAGTCAGGTGTGGAATTAGTCTTTAATGCATAACCATGCAGTAGTTAAATTTTCCTGGGGTGTTTTTTAAAATGTCACCTTCTCCATGCTGGTTCTTTGAAAGGCAGACAAACCCAGTGGATCTGCACGCCTTTGCAGCGCTGGCAGTGCACATTCCAAGTTGCACTTGCTCTGGAAGAGAACCATGTGCATAGGGATGTTGATTTGTTGTGTGTCTGAGCTGGTGTACAAGCAAAAACCTTGTGCTTAACAGTGGGGTCCTCCTGGGAAGCCCAGTGCTATGCTGGGAGGGTTGACCAGAATGAGTGTTGTGTAGGAGCAGAAACGTTAGTCAAGCAGTGAAGGAGCAACTACCAGTCCTTTCCACGTGTTTTCCCATCTCAAAATATATGCACCCCATGTCTTTGTTGCAGAGGTTGTTGTTCCAGAAGGCCTTCAACTCTCAGCAGTTAGTCCATATTACTGTGATCAACCTGTTCCAGCTGCACCACCTGCGAGACTTCAGCAACGAAACAGAGCAGCACAGCTACAGCCAGGATGAGCAGCTCTGCTGGACACAGCTCCTGGCTCTCTTCAGTAAGTGTGGGAGCTAATTGATTTTTGTAGTTCTCTTGAATTTAATGTGGATTCCATTAGTAATTTCCTGTCAGGATCTAGCTTAATGGCTGTCTGAGGTAAGTGCTGAGAATAGACATTAGGGAGAAAGTTGTGAGAGATGGTCACACAGGATCATTTATGTCAGCAGTGCTGACTAACACTGGGTTTCTGTGTCCGGACTTACTCTGTTTGAAGCTTTACAGAGCTCTGCATCGTTTTCCTGGTTCTGAAAGAGCATTTTAACTTGGGTGCAAAACTGGATCCAGCTTGGCGGTGAGTAGTACCCCTCTTGGGGGCTGCTCCCCAGTTGGCTGCATACAGTTGGAGTTGCTTTGAATGGAACTGGTTCTGATTCAACAGGACTGAAGTTGAAGTTGAGTCAACCAGGAGCTCAGCTGCTTCTTTGCCTTTGGTAATATCAACCAGGAGATAAGCGAGAGTGCAGAGCGTTTTAGACTCTAGCCACGTAGTGCTGATTTGCCTAACCTGATTGAGCCTGTTGTCAACTTGGCCTTGTTTGTCATTACCTAAATTTCTCAGTGGCTGGATTTCTCCAAATTCCAGCCTGGAGTTGATTCTGAGGGCACCATGGTCACATGGGTGTGGTTACTCCTTCTCAGCTTCTGTGCTCTAAGGGGTCTGGGCTGGGTGCCTGCCGAGCTCCAGTGCATTTGTGTGCCTGCTGGTTGAAGTGAATAAAGTGCAGGTAGGTAGTTGAGTTGATAATTTCTGATAAATAGATGAGTGACTTTTTGCACTGGGCTTGTCTCAGCTGATTTTTTTAGCTTACCAAAATGACTTGCCATGACAGTTAAGAGATATAAACATCAAGATTCTGCTTCATAGTAGAAAACTATTAAAAAGCCCTGTGTTGTGATCTGTTGGAGGATTGTTTAAGATGAGGTAGCTGAACTGCCTTGTTTTAAAGAACTAGTTCTTAGAATAGGGGTTTATGGGGTGTATATGTTTGATAAGTTATTTGGTCAACTTTGAAGTGTCATTCCCACATAATGGAGTTTTTTTCTTTTGCTTTTTCCTCTTACTCTGTCTCTAGTGTCATTTCTTGGAGTTCTGTGCAAGTGTCCTTTACAAAATGACTACCAGGAGGACTCTGGGGCTGCATATCCTCTTCCAGCTGTGAAGGTTTCAATGGACTGGCTGAAACTTAGGCCCAGTGTTTTCCAGGAGGCAGTGGTTGATGAGAGACGGTAGTGAGTGTTAATCTTTCTTTTGTTACATTTGTTGCACGAAGGTCCTAATTAATCCACAAATTAGTCATGGAAAAAGTGATCATACAACTCATCATTACAGATAGAAATGATAGAAAGTGTATGTGCTAAAAAGTTCATAAAGCAAAACATGAGACTTGTTGGTTACATGAGCAAATTGATCCTTTTAATTGTCTTTAGGTTTGCTGTAAGTTTTTTACAATCAGGGGATATTTTTTAAACGTCCAGTTTGAGCATAACTACTGAGTGTTCCTGTAGTCTTATCTAGGATAATGATTTCTCAGATTACTGGGGGAAGTGGCAGGAGAATACTTGCCTTAATTTTATGTACTAAACCATCACTTGGGCAGTGCTGTAATGTAGTCACCTAGGAGTTAAATTCAGTTTAGTAGAGGGGCTCTTTAAATGTCAATGCCGGCATAACTGTTCTGGACTGTTGCTCTGATTTTTCACTTTTGCCACTAATCTCAAAAATTAAGGCTTAAATTGCTCAAAACTCACATTTTTTTTTAATAGTCTGTTAAGTTTTCATGAATTTTGTGATTCAATAAAGTGTTTCTGTAAGGGGATTCTTAGGAGCAGTGACTGTTACTGGTGCAGCTGGATGAGTATTGTTCCTAAGATGGGCTCTCCAAGGAACACAGTATGATGCATGGGGGAGCAGGGGTGCCTATAACTTTGGTTTGTTAAATAAGAAACAAAAAGCCCTGTGGAGTTTTGGGAGCTTAAACCACAGAATTCCCAAAGGCAGGATTAAGGAAAAGAGTTCGGATGTGGTTTTGAGATGGTGATAACTATTGCCATTTGCACATCCTCAAGGAAGACCTCTGCCTGTATTATAATAGGCAAGATACCTACTTGATATCAAGTAGTTTCTGCAGAGAGAACATGCAGGCAGTAATTCATGGAGTAAATGGCTTTAAGCTGAAAGAGGGTAGATTTAGATTGGTTAGAAAGAAATCCATCCCTGTGAGGTCAGTTGGGGTCTGGCTCAGCTTGCTCAGAGAAGCTGTGACTGTCCCATCCCTAGAAAAAGGGGATGTCCAAAGCCGGGTTGGATGGGGCTTGGAGCAACCTTGGGGTGGTGGAAGGTCTCCTTGCCCATGGCACAGGGTGGAAGGTCCCTTCCAGCCCAAACCATTCTGGGATTCTCTGAAGGAACCAATTTTCTGGTCAACGTATTATTGACTTTATTTGCCTTATTGAAGATACCTGGGGTGTTTTTTCCTTCTTTTGTTCCTTGTCAGTCATGGGAAGGAGCTGTTGCTCAGTGTAGTGTAGAGAATAATCATGAGGATCATGCTGTCTGCGCCTGCAGCCATGCTGGAAGGCAGCTGAGGGTGTACAGTGCTGTTTGGGGCACGGTGCATTCTCCAGGCCATGTGCTTGCATGATGGCTGAAAGCCTTGCTGAGGAGGACGCATTCATTTCTCCTACACTGAGCACAGTGGGCATCCTGAAATAGCTTTCTATTGTCTCTGTGGTGCCCATCAGTAAAGCAGAAGGATTTTTGGACTTTTGTGTGGGAGCTTCTAGCAAACAGGAGCAAGCAGTCTGGTGGTAGCAGTTAAACGTTAACACAATGATCAGTGTGATTTTAAAATTGTTTGCTCCAGGGCCTTTGGGAAGAATTTCCAGTCATTGCTTGTTACTGGTGTTGTGAGGGCAAGGCAGGGATTGCAAGTTCACCTCGAGTTTAATGATCTTTCTTGGTGCAGCCCTTACTTAGAGTCTCTTCCCTTGGTGGTAAATGCTCCAGCACTACAGTACAGTGTTCTTGTTCACGGAGCAGAAGTGCTTCTGCACAGCTGTGTCTGGATAAATTCTTTTGCTGCCTAAAACTGGTTCATTGACTATGCCTTGAGAGCCATCACCTTTGGACTGCTAAGCATGAGTTGCAGACAGCATTTGCTCACGCTCTAGTTTTATCTGGTTAAATTCACAACAGGTTCTCTGGCCTGCTAGATAATGAACAATGTGCTGTGAGAGCCTGGCTTCCTTGGGAACTTCAGGTGGGCTTTTTAGTAATAGTAATTCCTTCAAGAAAGTGGTCTTTTCACTCACACTTTGCAAGAAACTTTTCTTGGGAATCAGAGGATAAATGTAAACTGTGTTGGTAACAGCATTCAGTGTGTTTTTGGTAAAGCAAACTCATCCAGTGTTATGCAGTTTTAACTCAGGGTTTGCCTGTTTTCTAATTTTTAGCATATGGCCCTGGCTGATCTCTCTTCTAAATAGCTTCCAGCCTCATGAAGAAGATCTATCCAGTAATAATGGTAAGGACACTTACAGTCTGTGCTGTAAAGAACTGTGAAAAACAATGTTTTTCCTGCTGATGTGGGGAGTTACGGTTGAAGAGCAAATAAGGAGCAAATAAGCAATAAGATACTGTGTTCAATGCTTTTACGCTTTCCTTATGCTATTTACTGTCTATTTGCCAGCAACCCCGCTTCCAGAAGAATTTGAGTTGCAAGGATTCCTGGCTCTGAGGCCCTCGTTCAGGTGGGTGACAGCTGAAGGATCCTGCACCCTTGCTGATGTCACAGCTTCTACAGACATTGGCCTGTTCCCTGCAATATCTTATCTATGTGTCTTTACTGCTGTATGGATTGGTGTTGGTCTCTTCAAAACAAGTGCAATGGATGGTGTAGCCCTAAGAAATTCTTGAGGTTATAATATTGCTCATGACACTGCTGAACCTCTTTAATCCATCTTACCAGATGAGAATTACATGTGTAAACCAGGCATCTCTTAACAGCCACGTTTTAAATAACATCTGGTGAAAGTTCAGAGCTTTTAATAGAGCAATGCTGACACGTATTTCTAGAAAATAGGATATTGCAGAAGGTAATTTTGTAATTAGTATTCCCTCTTCTGCTTCAATACTAGGAACTTGGATTTTTCCAAAGGCCACCAGGCAATTACAGGGGATAAAGAAGGGCAGCAACGTCGGATACGGCAGCAGCGCCTGATCTTCACAGGCAAATGGATTGCTGATAATCAGCCAAGGTAATTGCAAGTACTTTGTGTTTCCCATGCTACTGGAAGCTGAGGTGACACAGGAGCCAGTGTGGAGTGTTATTTTACTCTCTTTTCAACACAGCAGTTAGCTGTAATGTGAGCACAAGATACTGACAGCACTAATAATGTGGTCAGCTATTACTTCACAGACTGATTGTGATAAGTCATGTAGAATATGTACTTGCTTTTTAATTCCTGGTTGTCTTTTTCAGGTTGATTCAATGTGAAAACGAGGTAGGAAAGCTCTTGTTTGTGACAGAAATCCCGGAGCTCTTACTGGAGGACCCTAGTGAAGCCAAAGAGAGTCTCACCTTGCAGGAGACGTCCGTGGCAGAGCCGCTGTGTGCTGATGGGAGCCCTGGACTCAAATCAGTGCTGTCCTCTGGCAGAAGCCTGAGCAACAGCTGTGATGCAGGAGAAAAGCCCATGGTCACCTTCAAAGAGAATATCAAGCCCCGGGAGATGAACAGAGAACAAGGGCGCATCTACCCCCCAAAGGACATAGCGAGGGAGAGACGGGACTTTGGCAAAGGAATAGTAGCAAATAAGAATGATGGGAAGAAGGATAACAATAAAAGGAAGAATGAGACCAAGAAATGTGGCTTGGATAAGATGCAGGAAGCAGGAAAGCAGAATGTGGCAGTTCAGGTAAGCCTTTAGCTCAGAGGGATACTGTGCCTGAGAAAGGGCCATGTTGTGTCAGGGCAGTCTCTGCTTGTGTAGAGTGTGATTAGAGCTGAAGTTTTGCTGTGGGCAGCTAATGCTCAATAATATAAAATATTTCTACCTCAAAGACCAGGTGATAGTGATCTTGGCATCTCTTTGCTTTTCCTTGATGCTATCTCAAAAAATGAGAGAGAGGGAGAAAAACAGTGCAATGAGGGGTGCTATAACTGTCCTAAAAAACAGATTCCACAAATTATTTAGGCCACCAAGGCAGTTCATGTGGCCAGGCCGTAGGCATGCTCTTGCCATTCTGAGGTCTGGTGTGAAGGAACTGAGTACTCTGCCTTCGCTTCAGTTGACTGGTGCACATTGAACAAACTGAATATGTCACAAAAGCAGCAAATTGTATATATGTGGAGTAAGATCCTCTGTAGTGTGGGTGCAACCAAGTGTCTTGTCAAAGTAAAGAAAACCACTGGGCTCTTAAATCATCAGTCTATGCTCAGGCGCTTGGTCAAAATGGTTTGTTTTCAGCTGCTTTTTCACCAGTTATATTTTTTAGGGGCATGCTTTTTATCTATTTATTTGAGCATTGCACATGAAATATATCAAGTAAACAGTGAATTTGCTGGTCTGCCTTCCACTGACTCATAGTAAATGAGGGTAGAGAGTGTAAGGGCTGATCTGATCTGTACTCGGACAATTTGGCTCTATCTCAGGTCATTCCCTGATGATGGCTGGAACCATTCAATGGTAGTAATGGAGATTTCTGTTATTTCCCTAGAGAAATTGTTAGTTCTTCACTGTTCTTGCAAGTGGAAATTATTTCCTAATGCACCTTATGTCCCTTGCCTCTGTATAAGCCCATTACTGCTGCCCAGGACAGGTCTGCAGAATAACTCTTCCTCTTTGCAGCTGCTCCAAAGGCCTATGCAATTGAGGTCTTTTCCCCAGGCTAGGCAAACCATCTCTCTCAGTTTTTCCAGCTTGTGTTGTTTAGGAGCCTTGGATTATTCTCCCTTTTTTCTCCTGATGATTTGCTGTTAAACATCATGGTTATGAAATGGAATGTGTGAGCTAGCAGCATTATTCAGTTGGTTTTGCAGGGGAGCCATACCTCGGGGTACAGAGGGTTTCTGTAAAGGCTACAGAAAGCAGGGGGCAATAGTTTGTGAGTCATGGAACACGATTCTGGTGTCTGAAAAACAGCATAGGTGAGTTAGAATAGCAAGTTTCTTATTTATTTGTCAAATGGATCTGGAATGTCATTGCAGGTCTGAGCATAACTCCCAGTTTTGATCTTTGTGCCTCTGTCTTGCAAAAGAAAGACTTCAGGTGGATAAAAACCGGCCAGATCTGAGGATTCTGTGTAGCTTTCTGGATAGGGACAATAACTTATTTATCAGAAATTTGCTTGATTTAGTCTTAAGATACAACAAACCCAGCTGTAGCAGAATCTGCTCTGATGTTGTCTGTTATTGTTTGTCTCCTCTTGAATAGAAATTAATTTTGGCTTTTTAACTCCATCAGCTTTATTTAGGGCAACAAGTCCAGTGGAATGCCTTTTGTTTTGTATAATGTGGTGGACTTGCTTATCCAGACCTGCTCCAGAATAGAGGGAGAGCTTGCTTCCCCCCACACTGATAAACTAGTGTAGGTTTCATAGCAGTTGATGGACTGTTTGTGTTCTGCTTTGGCGCTCCTGACAATTTCATGCTTTATTTCCTACATAGTTCATTGCCTTCAAAAACTTAAATGCTGCAGTTCCTACTTTGCTGAAATGTGAAGAATGTGGTACAGAAGTGATCAGTCCTGCTTTGCAGATACATGGGAAACTTGCATGCTCAGGCAGGATGTGATCTGGGTTGAGTCTCTGCTCTCTAGGGAAGATAATGTTAGGAGCCAAGGAAGTTCAGTGCAGACTAACTCAAAGTGTAGCAGACTCTTAAGAGGTCCCTGTGATAAAATGGTGCCTCTCTCAAGCACTGTGTAGAAACACTTAGGGCTATTGTGGGGGTAAATATTTGGTAGCATTGACACTTCTGAGGTGATATGAAATAGAAGCAAGGAAGGAACTGAAATTTGTCTTGATTAATCAATTTTAGTAATGTATGTTTTTTATAAAATTAACTGTAAATCATGCAGAGGGCCTTTTGGAAGCCATCCTCTGGAAATGTGTTATAGTATACTTGAGTTTTGGATGGATAGAGCTCGAGTTTTAAAATGCTGTGGCAGGAAGAATGTCTTTGAATTCTCCAGCATTTCCATAAAAGAATGCATAGTGCTTGATATGGGTTATAAAAATATTTGGCTTATTGTGGAGGGAAAAGGGACAGCGCAATGTAAGTTAAATATGCTGAATGTGATGGAGAGTAAAGAGATGCAGCATGAGCAAGGGCCTGCATTGTTTGTGGTGTTTAGTATCAGCCAGAACCTTTAGGTGGAGTTCCCTCCAGACTTTTTCTTGCGGGAAATTAAAAATCCACCCAAATCTCCCAATTTTACAAATGCAGAAAGAACCCTACACTCCCATAACTTCTAAATGGGGAAATTAAATTTTAAAAAGTACTTAAGAAAGGATATGAATGCATCTATCCCTTTACTACTGTAATTTGGCAGAAAACAACTGTCCTGTAACTCCTTTCAACTCAGCAGCACTAAATGTCTAAATAAACCCCTCACAGTTATGGTGTGGGGATTATTGTTGTTGTTTGGTTTGGATTTTTTTTTTAATTTGATCCCTGATACAACCCTTTCTTTCACTCACCTTTGAGGCTTGGTGTCAGGTCTGCTCCTGGGCCCTTTCTGTATTGCCCGGGTTCCTTGCTTGCTGTCTTTTTCCTGCCTGCTCCATCTTGCATTCCAGGCAGTTCTGCCGAGCTGAACAGAAAGGGAAAGTAGTCTTCCCCTCTGTCTTCCTCCCCAGGAAGACCCAGACCGCGGGAGACTCAGAATAAGGTAAACATTACATTACATTCTTCTCTCTGCCTTTAACTGGTGCAGCTCTTTTAACATAACCCCCCGCAGTTACACAGTAAACTGAATGAGGTGAAGCACTTCTGCTGTTTGTCTTGTATGCTCTGGGTCAAAAGAATTCCATAGTGTGGAGTTGGTGCATATACATCACCGTATGGATTAGGCTGAGAGAACTCCCCAGGAAGAGTGTGGCAGTGTTTGTTTTTTAAGGTGATGCAGGTAAGTAGCATAACTTAGGTTGAAGCAGTGCCCTAGGAGAAGCATAGTAGCATCTGCACTTTTTGTTTTTAAACACTGCAGGTGAGCAGCGTGGTAAGTTCCTTGGATGGTGTGAGATACTGTGTCTGCTTCTCACTGTCATGCTAGAGAAGGAGCCTCTTGCATCTTCTGAGTAAATATCCTTGAGTGCTGTTGTGAGGTGAGAAGTGCCTGAGGACATGCAGGGTAATCTGCCTGAGGTCAGTGAGATTGTGTTCCAAGCTTCTCTCAGTTACTTAGGGAAAAGAAAATAATTGCTCAGACAATCTGAGAGTTTATTTTTTGGCTTGAGATGTGATATGGTTAATGTGGAAATTTAGGGCAATGATTTGATTTCTTCATACTTTCTGTTGTATCAGGTGAAATCCCAGACGGAGATGAGGAAGACTCCAGTATCTGAAGCCAGGAAAACACCTGTAACTCAGACTCCAAGCCAGGCCAGCAGCTCCCAGTTCATCCCTATTCATCACCCAGGAGCCTTCCCTCCCCTTCCTAGCCGGCCAGGTAATTTGCATCATTCTTTTGAAGTGTCATTTATTGTTGGCTGAGGGAAATCCTGTAATAGTGGTTAGTACAGCCTCTGGAAGGTAGGGGCTCTGTTAATGACCATGAATTTTCCTGTTGAACATCTTATCAAGTGGTAAAAAGGGGCATAGCAGAACTGAAACAAGATAAATAAGATTCCTTATGCTTTGGAATCAAGGTTTGTCATGAAATCTGCCACCTGCCTTCTGGTTTAGTGGGTGTGAGATCAAGGAACGTCACGCTAGGCTCTTCCTGTAGTTAGTCTGAACATGACAAAGCTTTCTGCTAGCCCTGCTTCTGAAGCATTCCCTGTGCTTCAGACTCCATTGCAAAAGATCAATCACACTGCTTGCTTTAAGACTCACTTTCTTTTGTAGTGGTGCTCATGTTTGAAGCTGTAATTTGTGTGGTCTTACTTGTTGCTGTGTTGCATGTCCCATTTTGCTGTGGAGTCTGCCTGTCATACCTTGCTGTCCATGTTTGCTCATGGAATAACTGGAAGCTGTGTCTTCCCTGCACGTGTTACATGGAGCTCCTCAATATAAGACAGATGGGCATCTTCCCTGTCCCAAAGTCAGCATAAAATCTGACCTGTGAGACACTGAATTAAAGCTCGCCTTCCAAACCTGGCTTTTCAGTGTGAACTACAGGGAAGGAATTGATCTTACAGATATGAGGATTTGTTTGGTTACTGTCTGTCTTTCTCTAAATTGATCCAGACACTGGTGATCCTCTGAGCGGAGGCAGTACACTGACTGTATCGATTGCTTCTGTTTGTTCCTGCAGAAGTTTAGTCCCTGAAAATGTGTTTGAAGGGGAGGAAACTTTGGGGGGTAAAGCATCAAAAACCCAAGAGCAATGAAGGGAAAAGGTAGTGGGGGTCAGAAAAAGCAGGGAGATTGGGGGACAGGGAACATAGGGATGTGGAAACATATGACCCTCAGATACTGCCGTGCTGACTGCTATCAGTCCCTGGAATATTGCAAGAAAACTCCAAAACAAACTTGGAATTCTTGTGTGATCAGAGCCATGCACATGCTAAGGTGAGGAATGACATTGTAGTGCATGTATGCAGACCAGTGCCTCCTTTCCTAAATGAACAGGAAGAGAAACCCCCACTAAAAGTTTTCTGGAGGGAGTTGTATGCTCTGTCCAATTGTGTCAAGGTGCATTTTTTTATCTTTTCCAGGATTTCCTCCTCCAACCTATGTTGTCCCCCCTCCTGTGGCTTTCTCCATGAGCACGGGGTACACCTTCCCAGGTGGCGTTTCTGTCCCAGGAACCTTCCTCCAGCCCACAGCTCACTCGCCTGCAGGAAACCAGGTGCAAGGTGGGAAACAGTCCCACATTCCTTACAGCCAGCAACGGCCCTCTGGACCAGGGCCAATGACCCAGGGACCTCAGCAAACACCACCTCCTTCCCAGCAACCCCTCTCATCTTTACCAGCTCAGGCAACAGCACAGTCCGCAAGCCAGTTACAGGTCCAGGCTCTGGCCCAGCAGCAGCAGCAGCAGTCCCCCACGAAAGCTGTGCAGGGCTTGGGGAAGAGCCCGCCACACCACTCTGGATTCCAGCAGGTAAACTTGGCCTGTGCTATATGCCGGGCTTTATTTTAAAATAAGTGGCAATGTTCAAGACTTGTTTTCTTGGATTACCTTTCAAAATTGTCATTAAAGAGTTTTTTGATTGTGAACTTCTGGGCAAATTTGAAAATGAGCTGAAGTTTAGTGGGTGCGAACATATGATGCTGTAGCTGAAAGGAAGGTATGTACTGGAATGGAATGTCTTTTCTGTCATCTCTTTGCTCTGTCTTTCTGATGTAGACCAGGTATGGAGGTGCTGTGTCTGTCTCAGGCCTTTCTAGTTTTCTTGTGTGAGTGATGAGGACTGAGCATGAACTGTTGTCATATATGCATATATTTAACAGGAATTTTATACTATTATCTCTTTCTTACCAAAGTTTCATACCTATTCGGTGTTTTCTGGTGAGCAGCTCCTCCGAGCACACCCTTCCTACTTCAGGGCATGTCCTCTTGACAAGCCAACCTACTCTTTTATAGCTCTTGTGGTTCTTATTAGTTGCAGCTGTGGCCTGTTGAAGTTAAACCTTCTCCTCATTTTTGATTATTTGCCCAGCTGCAACTCCTTAGGGGTAAGATTACTTTCTATACCAACTCTATTGTATCCCCACAGTGAACCTCCACCTGCACTCTCCTTTTGGCTAACTGGTTGCAGTGTCAGTTCCCTTACAGCTCTTAGTTCCTTTGCTCACCTTTGCTGGAGAAAATCTCCCTTCTGGCAAATCTGGACCCAGTGGTGAGATCCTGCTTGTGTTCTGGGCAGCAAAATGCTGGCTCAGTACCTTACTAAAGGTTTAGTTTGTAGGCTTTTGGGTTAAAAGGTACTGGATAGAGTAAGGATTATACTTGGCTGTTGGTTTAAAGCTTGACTAGAGAGCATTAGATGCCTATGGAAATTGCTTTTGATGAATAACACAGACATTCCACAAACGTTCTGATTTGCTATCACGCATGAGCCAGGCTGACGGCTTGGATGGAGTTAAGCGTTCAGGTAACATGAATTGTTCCTCCCTGCTGGTGAAATCCTATGTCTCTGCCTCAGTATCCACAGACAGACTCGTCGAAGCAGCTGTGGAACCCCCCTCAAGTCCAAGGCTCCCTGGGGAAGATCATGTCTGTAAAGCAGCCCTATTACCTGCAGGCCCAGGACCCTCTCAAACTCTTTGAACAGTCATTACAGCCTCCTGTGATGCAACAGCAACCTCTGGAGAAAAAAATGAAGCCTTTCCCAATGGAGCCATATAACCAGAACCCCTCAGAAGTCAAGGTGCCAGAATATTACTGGGACTCTTCCTATGGCATGACGGACAACAGGGTGATGACCCAGCAGTCGAACATGGACCGCAGGGGGAAGCGACAGGGAGTCTTCCGCTCCGAGCAGGATGCTGTCTCCAGGATGACCTTTGAGGTGAGACCCATGCTGCAAGTGGGGAGAACTAAAGCTCTGATGTTCCTGGCAACTCTTGGCATTTCTCTGTCTCAGGAATGCCCTGTGGTCCCAAGTAGGTCAATGTAAACTTGCTTAGAAGAGAGCTGAGCGTCAGTACCTGGGGTTCCAGCACAAAGTAATGAATTCCTCATTTTAGTAGGCTGTGTGTAGTATCAGTCTCTTGAAAATTCGGTTTCAAGTAGATGTAAGTCTTTTTCAGTATGGATGTGACATCCATCTCTGTGCTGTGTCTGCCAGGTTGAGAAACATGGCCGCTGATAGTTCTGGGGAAGATTCTTGTCTGCAACTGGTGAAAACCATAAAAGCCCCCCAAATAATTGCAGTTGAATTATTACACTTTAGGTGAACTCCTAACACTGCTGTAGTGAATTGAATGGCTGAGGCTGCAATAGGTTGAGCAATCAAGGGGTCTTGGATTTTTTTTTTGTTTGTTTGTTCTTCCTGAAAATCCCACCACACTGAGAGAGCTAAACGGCTTCCTTAGCTCCCAGTTGCAGTAAATGGAATACTTTACTTCTGTTCATGTAATCATGCTTCATGTTAGTGTTTATAAACCCACCAATCTCTGTTATTTATTAACAGCTTTGGAGTCATCCGTGAGTGCTTTTGGTGATGTTTATAATGAGGCTTAAACAGGGGCCTTTTAAACCTTTGGTTGGGTGTGCCTCTGTAAATGCACTCAGGACATGGAGAAGGTCAGCTGATATCACTTGGCTCATCCTTCCAAGAGAAAAGCCAGACAATGTTCAGGAGTGCAATGTACAGACAATGTATAGTCCTACCCTCATGTCACATTGTGGTTTTTAGATGGAGACAGGGTCAAAGCCTGGTCTTCTTTCCTAAAAAGGAAACCTCGCCAGGGTGCCAGCACATTGTGCTGCAGAGAGAAGCTATGCCTGTGATGCTTGTGCTTTAAGCATTCCTCACAAAAGTCAAGATGTCCAGTCTGACCAGCACTGAGCAGGTTTTACTGGCCCAGGGGGCTGCTCATAGCATTGGCATAGCAGCCAGTGGAAATAAGTCTCATGGGATTTAAACTCCACAAGCAGAGAAAAGAAGATGATGCGAACATAATTCTGCTTGAAACCTAAATTACTCCCAGGTCAGCTGTAGAAGAATGATGATAAGGTTTTGTTTGTCCTTGCACGTGGCAGCAGGTTCAGTGTGTGGCATGGATGCAAGGGGAAGCACACGCTCTGCTGATTACTGTCCCTGCAGTCACTTTGCTGCATGGTCCTCTCCCCGTGCGCATTTGGCTGCGTGGTTGTGTCTGCTCAGAGCTCTCAGTGTGTGCCTCAGCACCATTCTCACCTCGCCCTCTGCATGCTGCTTTCTGCCTTCCTCTTGCTGTTCTCTCTCCTGCTCTGGCTGTTCTTTCTGCCTTCTGTTGTCTCACTGTGCTCATTTCTGTCACTAGGACCCCAAGAGCTCCCCTCTGCTTCCTCCGGACCTGTTAAAGAGTCTGGCTGCCTTGGAGGAGGAGGAAGAGCTGATTTTCTCTAATCCTCCTGATCTTTACCCAGCTCTGCTGGGGCCTCTCGCCTCTCTTCCTGGACGAAGCCTCTTTGTATGTATTTGATGTAATATTGCTGCTTCTCACTCTTAACTGGCATCTCTTTCTTCTGCGAAATTACAAGAAATGTGAAATTCCTTTCTCTCCCCCATACCTCCTGTCTACTTTCCTGCCTCACCTTTGAGCTAGTTTTCACAGGGGTGAAAACTGCAGCTTTTGGGCTGAATCTGGGCCTGCTAATCTGTTCAGAAATCAGAGGAACTGTGGGGTTTTTGTAAGTACAGTCCACAGGAGAGGTGTTGATGCATCATAATAACATTTAATGAACTTGCTCTTCTGCACTTGTATGGGTTTAGTAATAAAGAGTGGGGAAGGCACTGATAGGGCTCTGGGGAGTCATGAGAACCAGGGTGTAGTGACAGGACAAGGGGGAATGGCTTCAAACTGACAGAGGATAGGTTTAGATGAGATACTAGGAAGAAATTTTTCCATGTGAGGTTGGGGAGAAGCTGTGGCTGCCCCGTCCCTGGAATTGTCCAAGGCCAGGTTGGATGGGGCTTGGAGCAGCCTGGGATAGTGGAAGGTGTCCCTGGGCAGTGGGGTGGAATGAAATGAGTTTTAAGGTCTCTTCCAACCTTAGCCGTTCTGCAGTTCTGTGATATGATTCTGTGATTATAAACTGCATATAAAAATTCCACAGAGGCAGGGGGATGCTGCCCTGTTCAATGCAGAAGAGATTCTTAGAAAAGAAGGATGGCTTTGGAAGAAAATAGCAATTAACTGGATAAATGCATAATAACTCTTATAGAAATACAGTCATTTTTGACAGAGATTTTTTTTTCCTACTTTTTTTTTATTAAAACCTTCCTAGTTCACTAGCTGGGGGGGGTCTCAGACCTGTTGAATTTTTAAATTGCCTCTGAAAGTGCAGCATGCCTTTCTACTGTGGCTACAAGCATGTTCATTAAATCATACTCATTCAGATTAGCAGCTGTAACAAAGAATTATTTGTGACTACTCAGACTCTCTGATTAAGTCTCTTCCTCAGTTATTTTACCTGCCATCCCAAGGAGCCAATTGTAAAAGATACTAATTTCTGTCTCATTAGATAACTTTGCTAAGAAACTAATAGCTGCTGCTTTAGCAGCTTCCTTTGAAGCTCCTACTGTTGTGTCTGCTGACAAATGGAAGGAAATCCTTCGCTGTGCAAGCCATGTGGATATGCAGAGTGGAAATTCTGTCTGGCTTTTAAAACGTGCTTTCAAAGTAATGAGCTGTCACTTTGAAAATCTAACAAGCTAGGGGCTGCTTGCCAAGAAAATGAGGCTGTTTGTCTTAAGTTTATGGGATGAAAGCAAAAATATTCCAGGTACCGTGGCTGTGTTAAAGACAGAGAGATGCTAGTTCTGGTTTTTGTGGTTTGAATAATAAATTTTAAAACATCTACATGCTGAGCTGGTGAGAATGCAAGAGGGGGTTTATTTGTAACAAGACCACAGCTTTTATTTTGGTTCACACACATTTTTACTTATGGTTTTACTAATTCTATGGCTTGGTGATGCAGATCCTAGATTTGGTGATGTTCATTGTCTACCAGCCAAGCTTGGTAATTTTTCTTTGGTTTCTGTCAGTGATAACTCAGCTATTTTTTTCTCTGAATAGACTCGTTTCAGAGACACTGTTTTTCACTCCTTAATCATAGTAAGACCCAAACAGAAAAAAACAAGGAATATTATGCTGGAAATAACAACTGTGTGAGAGGGAGGTGGCATAGATGATGGAAAAAGGTCATGGTCTGTAATGTCTTTACGTGGAAGTAAAAAGTCCAGGGGAGTCCAGGGAACCTTTCTTTTAAACATTTGGGTTGGATTTTTTTTTCTTCCTCTCTACAAGTAATTTATAATGGAAATGAGAGAATGCTAAATGATGCTTGGACTACTAAACCTAATTTAAAAAGCACTTTGCTGCTCTCACTTTCTGAGAACATCTCTATGGCAGAGATGCTGTCGGAACTGAAAAAATACTTTGTCAATAGCCACATACAAGAGTCTGATCTTGTTTGAAGGAGTCCTCGTGTCACTGGGAGGGGTCCTGTCTCATTTGTACAAGGTTTTCTCACTTGTACAAGGTTTTACACAACCATTAATATTGTACAAAGTTTAACACAACCGTGAGGCAGGAGTCTCCCCTTTAGATGTATCAGAGGATTAGACTTTGCATTTGAAAACCTGTTCTGGGTCTGAGACTCTCAGCTGTAATGTTTGTTGATTTGTAGATTATTAATTACAGATAGTAGGAAAACTACTGATTTTTTGCACTTGTTAGCTCGCCTTCCCTGTCCTCCAAGGTGCTGGAGCTAAAATGCAGGACAAGTTGTAAATGTGACCAAAACCACTTTGGCAGTTTCTGATTACGCACTTTCCTCCTGGTCCCTACACTGAGCACTAACTGGGCTTTTCCCCTTTTTGGTTTCTGAAGAAGTCCCTGCTGGAAAAACCATCAGAACTGATGTCTCAGTCATCATCTTTCCTGTCCCTCAGTGGCTTTTCTCTAAATCAGGTGAGTGAGAACCAGAGTCCAACACCTTTTACTGTTTCAGCTTGTGGTTAAGCCAGTGGAAAACCTGAAAGAAATCCACATTGATGTGTAATTCCACTCTGTATCAACCCCAATCTTTGCCTTTATCATTTTTCTTCCCAAATTCATCTTAGCTATATCTCTGCAGATGTACTCTTGAATCTTGCTGAGTTCAGGGGCCCTTTGCTCTTAGTGAAGTCATGAAATTGACTGAGAAGGTGCATCTCAGGGTGCTGTGGTGTGTAGGTTTTTATTTCCAGGGCAATGAATTACCTGTTCTCTTCCAGAGAATTTAGCAGGGTCTTGATACAACTTTTCTGAAGATTTTGTGAAGACTTTGCAGTCCAGCCAGGAGAAATCTGTACTGATTCAGAATGTGATGGACTTAATATTAAATTAAATGGTCAAAGAAGATGGGGCTGGGAAGTGAAAAAGGAATTAGGAACTATTTTGAACTAGAATTGTTTCCTTTCTACAGTCTCAGTGTTTGAAATAAGTCTAACGCATAAGCTCTTATATTGTTTGTTTTTTTTCAGGAAAGATATCCAAACAACAGCATGTTCAATGAGGTATATGGAAAAAACATCAATACCAGCACAAAAACAGAAGTCACCCCTTCAGTTGCCCATCAGGAGACTTCACTCTATTCTCTCTTTGAAGGGACTCCGTGGTCTCCATCCCTTCCAGCCAGCTCAGGTAATTCTGGTGTGGCATTTCTTGTGTCCAGTGATTTAAGAAGATTTGATTTAATTCCAAACCAACTGCAAATTATATGTAACTGGAAATTGAAAAAAAAAAACCAAACCCAAACTTGCTTGGCAAGATTTCTGAAGGTTTCTGTTTTACTTTATATGTCTTCAGAAATACGAGGGGATTTTGTAATTAATACAGTGTAAGAACCTGGATTTTAGTTTAAGTATTTGAGCAGGATAAATGTTGTAGGAGGTGATAAATCCTGAAATCTCTTTAACTTGGTTTCCTGACAGCCATTTGGGAGTAATGCTTTAACTCAGACATCCATATGCTTTGTGTTGCTTTTTTTTTTTTTTTGAAAAAGCAGGAGGAACTGGATTTCATAATGCAGATATTTAAAAAAGAAACTGTATGAGGGAAGAGTGGAGGGAAATACAACAGCAGTGGGTTTTGTTGTGTTTGTTTTTTTACTGTTAAGCAGCCCATATAGCAAACCAGTTTCTTTGTTAGTAATTATCTTAAAGGCATAAACCATAACTATTATGTCATAATTTTAATCTCACTAAAAATCCAGAAGAGTGTGAGAGAGGAGTTAGTTGAATTTAAGAAAAGAGTGGATTTTAAATAACATCTGCACTGGATGAGATGTTTGGTGGGAGTTGTGCAGTCAACCAGGAGAAGCCGTTGTGGGTGAAATGGAGGGAGTTGCCAAGTGCTTTTATTTTAGCAGGATTTTGGCTCTCATGGCTTCAACTCCCTCTCCCTTCACCGTTTCATTTGTTCAGTTCTGCCTGTGGACAGCCTGCTTCATGCTCCCTTTCTTCTTTTGCCCACTCTTGGGTTCTGATCTGAATTGTTTTAAGAACTCACATAAGTGTAAAACATTCTCAGACCTAGGAGTTGAAGTCGTAAACTTGCAAACTCCTCAAGGTCTAATCTAATTTTTCTGTTGGTTAGTCAAGCTTGGAGACAGTTATTCTTTTAGTTTGAGACAAATTCTTCAGGAGACGTGGGGGAAGCTGGCTTTGCCTAGCCAACCCTCATGAGGTGTCCTGGGTTTTGTTTTTCTGGTAAGCATTAAACACAGTCATTCTGTTCTTGTAAATTTTTCACTCAGAATTTAGGAATTTGCATTATACTCATGTAACAGAGGGAATAAAAACTGACCTTTCAGCATTGTAGCAAACTGGTGATGGTAGAATTTGCAGCAGCACTAAGAAATTCTAAACTGGGGGGCTCCTGCTGTCTTTGCTGACCTTTTTTCCTCTTCCCTTGTAATCCCTAGATCATTCAACACCAGCCAGCCAGTCTCCTCACTCCTCCAACCCCAGCAGCTTGCCAAGCTCCCCTCCAACCCATAACCACAATTCTGTTCCTTTCTCCAACTTTGGACCTATTGGGACTCCAGACAACAGAGACCGGAGA
This sequence comes from Motacilla alba alba, assembly GCF_015832195.1. Classification (NCBI taxonomy): domain Eukaryota; kingdom Metazoa; phylum Chordata; class Aves; order Passeriformes; family Motacillidae; genus Motacilla; species Motacilla alba. Next base: position 23,587,659 of record NC_052023.1, read on the forward strand.
GTCGCAGACCGCTGGAAAACAGATAAGCCAGGCAAGTGCTGGGTTCCAGGTTAGCACGGAGCTGTCAGACACCATCATCTGATGATGCCTGTTTTGCACTGGTTTTGCCATCTCACTTTGAACTTGTCTTTCTGCCATTTTAGCAATGGGAGGGTTTGGTCTGGACTATCTCCCAACAACATCATCCTCTTCGGAGAGCAGCTGGCACCAGTCCAGTGCTCCCAGTGGTACCTGGGCAGTCCAAGGCCCTCCTGCCATGGAGGACTCGTCAGCTGTGCTTATGGAGAGCCTGAAGGTGGGTTTGGCTGGGGCTGTGCTCAGGGATGGGTCTGCAGGCTGGATGATGAAGTGATGGCCATTAGCCCGTTGGAAGTGTCAGAGTTCAGTGCCAGAAGCCCAGAGTTTTTCCTGCAGATTCACTTACATGAGGCAGTGTGGGAGGTGTCACCAATGCAGGAAGATGTCATAAATTTATAGTTCTTGCTGGTTTTGAGATTTCGTGGAACAAGCCCAGGCTGGAGGAATTGGAAGAAATTTCTATCATTAGCTTTGACTAGTCTAAAATTAGTAATAGTTAATATGGGATGAATTTTTATGGTAATGAGGGTTCTGGAGGAGGATAAAATTCTTCCAGGGAGCCTCTTTTTAGAAGGTCTTCTTTGAAGCCTGGTTAACTTTCGTGATAAGCCAGGTTTGAGTAGGTTTGAGTGAAAAAGAGGGAGCACATACAACATGGTGTCTGCTTTCCCATCCGGCAGAGGGGCTGTGTAATGCAAGTAGGTGCTAGTGTTGGCTGTTTGTTTTTAGTCCATCTGGTCCAGTTCCATGATGCACCCCGGCCCCTCGGCCCTGGAGCAGCTGTTGATGCAGCAGAAGCAGAAGCAGCAGCGCGGACAAGGTGCCATGAACCCGCCGCATTGAGACAGAGGAGACAACCCTTACAACGACGGCTCCATAAACCATGGCATGTTGGGTCTGTGGGACTGGCACACGCAGTCCTGTGCAGGTGGCAGCCCTCTCTTCTGTTCCTTGCTGTCAGGAGGGCGTAAGTGCTCCACCAACCCACTGAGTGTGCACAAAACGTCTGCAGTGCAAGCAAACAACATCAGGAACTCTCCCATCCCCCGGGCCCTTCGGAGGGAGAGAGGAACTGCTGTTTGGCTCACTCAGTAACCCAATATCACCGCCTCTCACCTTCTCCATTGTGCATGTCCCCAGCCACATGGGAAGTAAAAGCTGAGAGCAAAGGGCAGATGGGAGAAGCCAATGAGAACTTCTCAATCCTTTTCCTCTCTTTGGGGAGATACAATAGGAATCCATTAATGATTGCTTCGCTGACTGAGAATGTAGTTGAAATTACTCCTAAACATCTTTATTACTATCTCAGTAGTAAGATCACACTGAATTCTGTACACAGACGTGCTTCATAGTCAGTGTGTAGCAATGAAAGCCCCAGTTGCTGCTCCAGTCACAGTGGGTGGTGATGAGGTGGGGCTCTGTATCCCGGACTAGCAAAGGAGTTTCATGAAAGAGAGTCTGGCACTTGGCACTGCTTCACCCAGAGGCTTTGGGTGGCTTAGAGACTCCAGCATGAAATGTCCTTCTCTCGGTAGGTGTTTGAGCTATAAGGGGTGACATGGGGCCTCACAGCACTCTGCTGCAAAGCAAGTTAACTGCTATGGGGTTTTAAATTAATGTGTGATTCCTGTACATTTTACTGTAGCATAGTGGCTAGCCCCACAAAGGGCAGGCTAGTCTGTGCATTCACAGCCTGACTCATTTTAATAGGTAGGTAGAAAGCTTTCAATGGGGGTTTTGTTTGGTTTTTTTTTTTTGTTTCGGTTTGGTTTTGTTTTTTCTCTTTCCATCCTCCCATCTTCGCTGAACGCTCGTAGTTTCATTACCATGGCAGAAAATAATCAGGGGTCCAGCAGGGCTGGGTGAATCCGACAGCCAGCCCAGACAGCGTGGGGCATCCGCACGCCCGGTGAGGCACAGGTCAGCTCTGCAGAAACCTGTCCCAGCTGCAGCCCCAGGCTTTCAGTGCCAGAAACACATCCGAGGCACCCATGGACACACGGAAACAGCACAGTGCTGTTCATAGACGAAAAGGTGCAGAAGGGAAAAGGAAAAAAACATTTTATTTGCTATTTATTAGGGGGAAGGAAGACTGGAAGTTTTGTTAAAGAAAAGGACAGCGTTTTTGTTAGATTTCCCAGGGAAGTTACAGAAACAGACTCAATGTCCATTTGCTGTTTTTAGCAGTAGGGGTTTGTGTGATGATTCAGGATCTCTGGGCTAGAATTCAGCTGCAGAACAAAGCACATGCAGGAGCCGAAGTGACGCTGGAGTCTGGGCAGCCCCAGAGAATACAAAAAGGGAAGGCGGAGGAAACCCAATACCCTCGGGGGTGCGAGAAGCTCCCTACGAGCTCCACCTGAGCAACATCACTGTTCTGTGTTGCATTTCAAAGCTGTATTTCCTTTAACAAGTCCAAAAAGTGAAGTTCCCACCTGGTGGTAATCCAGCCCACCCTGTGTGTCCCCTCCAGCCCTCCCGCTGTGTGTCCGAGCTGTGCGCCCAGGCAGCTGCGACATTCCCGTGTTCGCACCGTCACTGACTCTTGCACCCCAGACGAGCTAACCAGGAGCACCATCTCACTCCCGGCCGTTCCACTTGTGCATGAGCACCCGGCCTCGGGAATGCATCCGACCCCACCTGCCCTCCAGCACCTGGAGGAGCAAGGGAAGGGGCCCCCAACAGAAACTGGTTTGTGTTGTAAGCTTTTTTTGTGTTTTCTGTCTGTCTGTGCAAGAACTGCAGCTGCCGAAATCAGCTTTGCCTTTAATTAAACCATGTTCTCTCCATCCAGGTCTGTGTGTAGCGTTTATTTCCTGTGTGACTTGGCTTCAGGCCTTTAAAAATGCATTACTTTTCTGTAGAAGTCAGAAGAATGTTTGAAGTTGATTTTTTTTTTGGTTTAATTTGAAACAGACCTAAATGAATCACAGCGATTCTGACTTGGGCTTGGTACAGATAATTTGGTTGTGGTTTTGTGCTGCCTGTGTAGTGTGTTTTACATACTGAACAAAATATGTAGGATGGGAGCAGCTTGCAAAGCTCCTCCCTAGTTGCAGACTCATCCTGGTACGGTGTGTGTAGTGTGCAGATGGAGGGCACAGATCCTTCTGCCAATGACTTGTCTGCAGACCAGAGTGCTCACTGTTTCCATGCTTCCAGGTATGTGACAGGAAACTCCAGAGATGTTCTGGTTTTGAAATTACAGGTGTTTATTGTCTCCAGAATAAGTTCCTTTAAAAATAAATGTGATATTTAGGTTAATGGGGCAGTGGGGTTTTCTGGACTTGTGTGATAGAATCCAGAGTGCAGAAGCCCCTGTCCCCTTAGCACCTTTGGAGTAAAGCTCTGGGATTCCAGGCTCTGTATATCAAAGTTACTGTACCTTCTGGCTGATCAGGAAAAATTTTGATGCAGGGGTCCCAATGCTGAAGAAAATGTTTCTGCTTTTATTGGTGGGAATTTTCAAGTCCCTGTGAATTTGAATTGTGAGTTGGAGCAGGGTGAGGCTATGTAAGTCCCTGTGAATTTGAATTGTGAGTTGGAGCAGGGTGAGGCTATGTGGTGTCTTCTGAGTTCTTGGGATTGGCATTAATGTCTTAAGGAAGCAAGTGCTTTCCTGGTCTGTAGCTTCCTGAACTCGCTTCCCCTTCGGGATCTCCTGGCAGGGCTGCAAATGCAGGTTGCACCACCCTCTCGTGGGTGTTCCCAGTTTCTGGCATGTGTATAAAAGCTTTTTTTAAGGATGGGGGAACATGGCAAGTCTCTTGGCAAGCACAGGATTGAGGAATTAATGTATCCCTAACAGGAATTAACAACTTTTTAACAAGTTCCTTTTTAAGAGAACAACACAAAAGGTAAGAGAAAATATAAAGCTTTTAATACAAGTAGCAATAACATTTAAAGCTCATTTTCAGATGCAGGGATTAATATGCAGACTACATAATGGCAAAAGTTGAATTCTTAATTTCTCTCCACAACTTGAAGCTTTTCTGGGATCACTTCTCTGGGTGTTCAGTGTTGGGCTGTTGAACGAACGCCGATGGGAAGATGCCAGTCCTCCCCTTGCACTTGCCTTCAAACCAGTCTTCATTCACTGGAAGGGAAAGTTGACACAGTTTTTATGACCCTAGGAATGTACAGGAGCATAACGTGCTGCAGACAGGCCTGAGCTCACCGTTTTATGGTGTTTCTGCTGATAAAACTTGGAGCTGTGCTAGACCCAGCAGGGAGTGGAATGTGGAGGAAAGGGAGGAAGGAGGAAGAGAGTAAGTGGTAAGGTAAGAAGGAATATCAAATAGGGGTGGGAAATGAGATCAAAATAGAGACCAGGGGGCTTGGAAACTGCCTTGAATGGAAACCAAGTGTGTGGAGAGTGAGAAAATTATCTGATACTTGGTCTGTCCTCTTCAGGATACATCTGAAGTGTTTTGTCAGCTATTTCTCATGTTCACATAAAAACTAAAACAGCCCCCCCAAAGCCCCTTACCCAGGGTTAAGTAAAGCCTAGGAGCTCTGGCAGTTTTGCTGTGGGGGAACCAAATGAGGCAAGAACCAGCTTTGTACTGGCAAATATTTAGCTCAGCAATGAAGGGGAAGGTAGGATTTTGGGGTGGAGGGGGTCATCGGTATTGTGTGGTGCAAAATCTAACCTGTCAAAGGTTGGATGGGGGACTGATTGTCTACTACTGCCAAAGCCTGCCAGCCACCACAAATCAGTGACATAACTACAGATAGCTAAATGTAAAGGGGTTTTGCCTATAAAACTTATTCCTGATGTCTTGATTTCACTCAGAGGCTCGAATGAGATGGGCAATGTGCCCTGTGTATACAATTCCTCATTGATCTCCCTGAGATTTAGTCTATTCAAGGCTCAATTCCCACAAAAACACTAAGGACTGATATTGAGCAACTAATAAAAGATTGTACTCTTAACAAGAAAAGTGGATGAAAAAAGGTTCCAGGTGGAAGGAATGGGTGTGAGAGCCTGCTCCCATTGTGGAGATGGCAGCTAAAATGGGGCATCTCCTTGAAAGAATCCACTGTGATCAATAAGCTTAAACACAGTCCAAGTGTAACTCCTGTCTTAGATGTTTGGGAGGGCTGCGGTGGAAACAGGAGCGATGAAAATCTGTTGGAAGAAGTGTGTGTAACAGGGATGTGTGGATGGGAATCCCAAGGCAGAGCTGGAGGGGCTCTGCTGCTGCCACACCACCCTCCCTCTCACCAGAGTTGGGGAGTCCCTCCCCTTTCCTGTCCCAGGAGGAAAACAATTACCTTTGGATAAAACAAGAATCGTGTCTCCTGCCTGAAACTCCAGGTCTTCAGGTTGTGTGGCTTCATAACTGTACTGAGCTACAACATGGTTTGGTCCCGTCTCCCCAGGCATTGCCTCCTGCAGTGACTCCTCTGGTTTGCTGTCTGGTACAAACCCCTCTCCCTAGACAGGAAACAAGCTGGTGAGGACACAACCTCTTGGTTTCCTTTCTCTGTAGCAGGACGAGAGATGAGCTCTGCTTCTCCTCTCAACTCCATCTTTGCTCCTGTGCCTTTCATGAGGTTGCTGCCTTCTGTTGAAAGCCACAAACCTGTGCTTGTGGCAAGGAAAAGAAAGGCAGGAGGGAAGAGGAGGTGGCTGCCCCCTGTGGCTGTCACTGACCTCTGTGCCATTGCACCAGACTGTCAGGCAGTTGTCCTTGCTCTGGCTCCAGGCTGCCTCCAGGTTCTCTGCACTCAGAGTCACCAGCTCCTGGCCCTCCCCATGCTTGTACCTGGCGTGCAGGGGATGCAGGTGAGGAGCGCTGGAACGCAGCCCTGGCTCGCTGGGGCTGGCAGTGCCTCACCTCAGCTCCGTGTGCTCGGGCTGCAGCTCCAGCTTCTCGCAAACCAGCTCCAGGAGCTCCCTGTAGGAGAGGCCTTGATCGACTCTCAGGGCCACTGTGAATTTGTAGTGCACCTTGAGGACAGTTGGATCAGCCTCCTGCAGGCAGGAAATGGGATGTCACCTTGTGTGGCTTGGCAAGCACAGGGATGTGGAAACTGTGGTTGCCTGGGTTAGATTGTGCCTCCCAAGCTGTGCTTGAACACTGGCTGGTTGGCAGATCAGGCTTGCTCCAGGAGAGAGCTCAGTAATAGATTAGGGACTTGGCACCAAATTGTGGCTTTGGGGTGATCAAATTAGAGCTGTGCCCACCCTCCAAGCTCCTTTTTTTAGTTGGAATTGCTGTATTTTCCCATCTCTTCCCAGCGTGGTCTTTTGATGTGCTGACCATACCCAGGAACATGTGCATTCCAGTCAAGCTCTCTCCGATTTCTCCCTTCTCAAGTGCCTCAGGTTGACTACGATGAGAGTCATCCAGTGGGCCCCTCACCTGGGGCCTGGAGGAGAACTCCCAAAAGGCAGCCCTAAGTCTCCTGGTAACTGCAGGTTTGTATGACCAGCAGGACCTCGGGGCTGCACTCACAGGACGTTACCTTTGCTGTGTCTCTTGGCTGCGCCACGGTAGCAGGAACGTAGTCTGGGGAGGAGGAAAAAGGTGGCTCAGGAGGTGGGGTGGGATAAATGTTGTCTAAACACACAGCCAGACCTCCTGCAGCCCGTCATGATCTCCAGCAACACCAACCAGCCCTGGAGCCAGCAGCAGTCCCTTGGATGGATACAGCGTCTGCCACAGGATTCCGTAAGATCTAGAAACAACCACTGAGCAGAGGTTTTGGCTCCGTCCCTTCCCTCTTGCAGAGATGGGAGCATGAGGGGTTGGGATGTCTTTCAGGGGTGGATTCAAAGAATATAAACATGGAGCTGCTGGTTTTAGTGTCTTTGCTCTTCTGGTCTCCCTAGGTCCATCCTGAAAACCAAAGGGCTGTAAAGCCCTCCCTGTCCTTCACTGGGGCTGTAAAGCTAAACTCAGGCCTCCAGGCAGGGTGATTTCATGCAGCTTTGTGGAAGCCTCTTCATGAGGATCTGATTTACATTTTGGCAGTGCTTTGGCACAACTGTGCTCATTCCAGGAACAGCCTGAGCTACGCTGTTGAACATGGTCCCACTAATATACCTGGGTTGTCTTTGGGTGCCATGAGTCACAGCCTTATTCTCTGCCAGCTCTACCCATGGACCCTCTACAAGGCTGCTCTGTTGGGGACATGAGCTTGGGATGTGGGACACTGGGTAGCACCAGCCAGGAATCCCCTTCACACAGCTCCTTTAAGCCTAGCTCAGCTCACAGCAGCACTGGAACTTTCACTCCAAGCTGGACCTTGCCCCATTCCTATCTCCAGCCCTTTTTGTCATTACTCACTGTGCTAATTAAAAGCACAGAGGGACTTGCTTTCCTCAGGGACCCACAGACACTATTTTACGCCATCCTCAGCACTGCAGTTGCTGTCTCTGCCTCCTGTTGTAATGTCTCCCAGTCCTTGACCACAAATGGGGCCAGGAATGAGATGGAGATGAGCCCTAGCCCTGCTCTCAAAGGGTGGGGACATGGCATCTCAGTTGCTGTGGGTGATGTCACCCCGTGCTCCCCATCCCTTCAGCTCCCCACGCTGACCTGGCGCCAGCCGCCGCGGCTTCTCTGGCACACTGGAGGTGGGTGACTCGGAGAGCTCAGCTTCCACAGGGGTTTCCTCCTGTGCCATGGGAAGAAGGTAGTGGTGTCAATCCCACCCTTACTGAGGGGCTTGTGCAGCTCCCCTCCAACTTGCTATTTTCCTGAAGTCTGTTTGGGGTCTTGAACAGGGGAGGGGCGACTGAGCTATATCCATTATCTCCCCAGCATTGCCACCCACCGCTAGGCTGCCACCAACACAGGCTTTGCAGGTCTCTGAGCTCATGATAAGGTGACCATGAGCCAGAAGAACCAACCCCAGCATCATGAGGGGGAGGGAGTCACATACATGAGTCCGGCTGGGAGGCAGGTGTTAGGTGAATATTTCGAGATCTGCCCTCCCCAGGACACCATTTCCTCCTGGGCCGCCTCACCTGGATATGCAGCTTATTCTGGAGCTCCACAGGCTCGAGGAAGTTGCAGGGGACAATCCCTTTCTGCAGGGGGAGGAGAGATGAGTAGTGATTGCTTGGCAAGAAGGCAGCCCACTGCCAGAGGACACAACTGGATGTGTCCTCTCCCTCCCCTGCATCCAGGAGGGTTCCTGAGGCTTGAAGTTTAGTTTCTGCGGGTTGGGTGGGTTTCACTGAACCCTGTGGCCTAAGCCAGGGTGGACATAAGACACTTGAGTCAGAAATTCACTTAATTACTGTTGGCAGGCCTCTGCCTCTGCAGAATCTCAACGATAATCTGCTGTCTGCCCCTCCTGTCCAGCACACTCCTGGTATACCTTTCCATTGAACATCACAGTAGCCCAATTGTCCTTCTCTTTCTTCAGGACAAAGACAATGTTTCCTGGCAGGACCTGCAGCTCCTCATCGGTCTCAGGAATGAACTCGTACATGACACGGTGTGGCTGCCCTCTGAGGGCCCTGGGTGTGGGAGCAGTGGACAGGTCAGGAATGTTGGCGATGCTGTTTTACATTGCGGGGAGAATCCACACCTCAGCCTCCATGTTTCAACATTCCCCATTCCCCCTCAGTTTTGGGTGCCAGCTGGATGCTCAGCTGTGTGAGTGCAGGATGGGTTGTGCCTGGCTGCATGGGTTATCCATCTTTCATCCAACTTACCTGAGGATTTCTGGGGTCTTGGGCCTGGGTGGAGGATCAGAGGCCTGCCAACAGGAAGACAAAAAGGAAAATACCAGTAACCCAGAGGATTTTGTTTGCTTTGCAGAAGTGTCCTGCAGACTTTTACCATGCCCTCACCCCAACACTGTTCCTTCCTCCACATGCAGGTGCCTTAAGTGCCATGAGGAATATCACTGGCTTTGTTCCTTCTAAGGAACAGTTTCCATATTCTTCAACATACAGTTGGTTTTCAGAGGCACGATCCTCTTTCACTCCTGATTTTAGTTTCAGTTCACAGAGGATTGAAATTGTCAACAGTGTCTGCATTGAGAAGGCTGTCATTTATCTTGTGCAATGGTGCTGTGCTGTGTTTCCCCATATCCACCCAAAAACCTGGAAAAACTCTTGCCACATTTAGGAATGGGAAGATGCCATTACATCATCTGGAAAACGGCACGGGAAATGCAAAGCAGTTGTGGAATGGGCAGGAAGGTGCTAAGCGAAAGCAAAACTGCTGTTGTTTCTCCCCTCGGGCTTAGGCAGAGGATTCCTAATGAATCCTTTGGGGAGGGTCGGAGACAGCTCCCTGCAGAGAGCCATCACCCTGCCAACTACTTCCCCGTGCAGGGAACCAGCTTAACCTCAGCCGCAGCTGTGGGTGGGTTTGGGATGAGCTTCCCGGTGGTGGAGGGAGCAGCTGATCCGTGGGAGCAGTGCCTGCCTCCTCCTCGCAGCGGTGGCGCAGAGTTCAGGGGGGTAAGGGTGCTGCTTGCTCCCCACTGTGGATGACAGCCGCCCATGTCACCCTGCCCTGAGCATGCTGTTCACTGACTGAGTCTTACCTGTGGCTGCAGGGGAGCGAATCCTGAAAAATCATCCTTGTCCACCACAGAGGCCACCACCTAGAGCCAGAGACAGAGTGACTTGGTGCCCATAGACCCCTCTCAGACCTCTGATGATCCACACTCCTCCTTGGCTGTTGGCCAAGCCAAGCTGCTCAGGATGCTTTAAGCTCAGGAGAGGCTATGAGTGCCTCAGGTACCAAAGCTTCCCTGTCAGCTGTGGTAAGTTTTCTGCTCTTAGCCTGGTTGTTTCTGTGGTTTGAGGCATTAAAGCATAAAAGTTTCCCATTCTGTTTTAATCACAAATGTTGAAGGGAGCCAAAGTGTCCGGCTCAAGCCCATACCTCCTACAGGTGACCTTAAATGTAATTTAGAAAGTTGATCCATGTTTTTGTGCATGTTTCTGGCACGCAGGCAGCTGCCTGGCTCTCAGCTGCCTGATTCCCCAGTGCCTGGTTCCTTTTCTGGATGAGTGCTGCCTCCCAGGGCCTGAACCCAGAGGTGGTATCCCAGTGACTGCATTTTGCACACTCACAGGAGAAAAGCTTGCTTGCTTATGTGAGCTGAAAAGCCCTTTTCACACAGAGTGGTGGAAGAGCTGGAGGTTGGTTGTGGGTGTCAACTGTTAAATAGCTCCTCTCCCCACCCCTGAAAATGCCTTGGCTTGAGATGAAGCTCCAGTGGGATCTTTCCAGCTCATTGCTGACTATCCCTCACGTCTCACTAAGAGACAAACTAGAAATAGGCCATGCTCAGCAGGAACATGCTTTTAGCTCTTGTATTCTTGCAGTCTCCCTGTTTCCCAGGAGATCCCTGTGTGCCATCCCTCTCTCCACGTCTGGGGGATCCCTGAGGCAGAGACCAGCTCCCTGTCTCTGGCTGCCTACCAGGCAGCAGACAGCAGCTCAGAGGGATGATGAGAAGGCAGTCAACAGCTCTTCTCAGCCCACAGGCTTGGCCTGAATAAATAGCATAGATCTTTCTTACCGTTGCCTTTCCCAGGTAGTCCTTCTTCTCCAGCTGAGCCACTTGCTTCTCATTTGGCCTGAACAGCTTCCCAGCAGGAATGGCCACCAGCTCACAGAGCTTCTGCTTCTGTAGCACAGACAAGTCATGGAGACTTTGGAGGTGAGAGCAGGGACTGATGCATGTCCCTTCTGCTCTGGGCTTGGGGGCTGCTCCAGACCACCACCACGACAGCCCAATCCTAGCCTGGGTATCGTCCATGGAATCCCATCTTCCCATCCCTGCCTCCCCAGTGACCCAAAGCTCGTCCCACAGACTTGTGTCCCACTACAATATCCATTGCCACGGCATTTTAATCCTGCTAAAAGGGGCATGTGCTGTCAGTGGGATTTCCCTCCCTCTCTCTGTGGGGCTGTGAGACCTGCTCCTCCGTACCAGGATGGCTTCCATTGCCCTGTCTATCTTGTTGTGCTGGGGCTCACTCTTCATGCTCATGGCCAGGGTCAGGTGCTCCTCAGCCTTCTCCCAGTTCTCTGTTGTGGCATACACCAGTGCAATGTTGTAGAGAATCTGCTGGAGGGATGGGAGTAAGGGAAAGAGCTCTTGGAGCAGCCAGAGCTGCCAGGAAAGGAAAGGACAGTGGGGCAGTGGCAGTGCACCCGCTTGCTGGTGTTTGCAGGGTACAAAAGAGGCTGGCTGTCTCCTCTTTAGATTTCTCATGCTGGAGAATGCTGGAGAACAGAGCTTTGGGATCAAACTGGTGGCCAGGTGTGTCTCACCTCGCAGGCAAAGAGCCGGTAGCGCAGCCCCAGGATCTTGTAGTCGATGAGTTGGTTGCCTCGCAGCTGGGCCAGCGCTTCTTTGAAATCCTCAATGGCCTTTCTGTGGCTGGGGAGCAGAGGACAAAGGTGTCACCAGCTCGTGGTGGCAACCTGCCTGCCTCTAAGCCTGTACTCAGACTTGGTGAGTTCAGGGTCTCCCCGCTATCCTTGCAGTGTTTCAGATACCCCAGGGAAGGAGAGAAGTTTTGAAGATTAATCCCAGGACTGCAGTGCTGAAGAATGTTTGACCTCAGCAGGTTTCAGTCTGGGCTCTGGGGCACCAACCTGCCTGGGACCATCCTCAGATGAAGGCTGATATCTCTGTAAGTGGCAAAAATGAAACTTGAAACCCTTCCACTCACTTCTGGCTCCGGTAAAACACGGTCCCTCGCTGGAAATAAGCCACAGCCAGGTGCTTGTCGCAGCCGATGCTCCGGGTGAACGCCTGCAGAGGTAGGAGTGGGGCCAAGGCAGGGTAAAAAGGGGACACCTTAAAAAAAACTGAGGGCATAGAGCAGTTGTACCTATCCTGCCCTAGCCGAGCAGCCCAAGCTGGGCTCTGTGGGCTGTGTCTCCCTGCAGCACTGGGCATTGGGTGGGGGAGAGCCTGGAGCGGCTCCTGGGTTTTTTTGAGCTGGAGCCATCTGCCAGCACGGTCACCTCCTGGAGAGAGGGAGAGTGAGCGGTGAGCCGCGAACCACTGCTGCTGCCTCACCTCTGATTCACTGGCAGAACAGGTTTGGCAGCCTAGGGCTGTCCCCTTCCTCACAGCTTGAAAAGGCCCCAGATCCATCCCTTAGACCGTGATCCTATTAATTCCTTCCTTCCCCGCCATGTCCGTGTATCTGGGCAAGTCCCAGAGGGGCGAGGATGAGCGGCCCTAGGGACTGTACCTTACCTCCTCCGCCTCTGCCAGCTTCCCCAGGACAAGCTGGATGCAGCCGATGTTAAAGCAGATTTTGGCAGGGGGGTTCTGGACGGCCGAGAAGGCATCCAGGGCAGCGCGCCACTCCTTCCTGTCCGCTGCGCACACCCCTTCTTGCCACAGCCGGATCGTCTCCACCAGGGACATGGCGCGGTGGGAGTGGGATGTAGGATCCCCGTGTCGTGGCTCTCGCCCCTGTCCCTGTCCTTCCTTGTGGCGCAGCTCGGCCTCTCCGGCTCCCTTCTGCCTGCACTTCTGCCTTCCCCCGCGCTGTCACCAAGCGCGCAGGAAGTGGCCTCGCTCGCATCAGCCCCGGCATGGGGAAGTGGGGCCGAGGCTGCCTCTGACACAGCGGCTGTCCACGGGGCGCATCCCTGCTCCTCTCGGGCAGCCGCTCCTCGCCTACTCGGGTTTTGATCTTCCGCTTTGTACATTAAAAGCCATGGATTTTGTCAGCTGGGTGGTTCGTCAGGTCAAATCTCGGGCTGCAAAATCCCAGGATGAGCGCTGGGTTGCTGGGCTCCTGGTGCCCTGGTGCCCCGCAAAGCGCAGCCTCATCATTGCTGAGCGGCTCCTGCCGCCAATTCCGGCAGGCGCGGCTGGGCTGGGGCTCCCCTGTCTGGCACAATGGACCTGTCTGCCGACGTGGGGAGGTGAAGCAGAGCCCAAGGCACCGCCTGCGAAACCCTCGGTCCTTCCCGACCCCACGGTGTTGTCCCTGTGGGCAGTTCCGCAGGCGTGGAGCTGCCTGTGGATGAGGTTCCCGGGGCAGTGGCCGTGATGCACCATGTCCCCGGGGCTGAGCCCATCGTCACCTCTGTCCGGGTGTTTTAGGGCCAAGGAAGCATTACTGGCTCTGGAGCACTGCTGGGAGCCCAGGGCCAAGATGAGCATGGGGCACGCGGAGACAGCAGGATTCTGACCTGCTGCTGACTCACAGGTTTGGAGCACATGGTTTTTAAGCATTTTTGGAAGAACTTTGCCTCTGCCCCATCTACCAGCAATGTGATGTATATTTTGTAAGAGCTTAAAATATGTCAGCAAGACTCAGCCCTTGTGCCTTTACCAAAACTTCCCTAGCAAATTACCTAACTCCAGCAGTGGGAGGGAGGCTGGGGAGGTGACTTCTGCGTACTGCTGATGGAGAAACCTGAGCCCTGGAGCAGCAAAGACTGGGGTTTTAATCCAAACTGGGACCAAACAGAACTCTGGGCCTGGGGCTCTCTGGTTCTCCAGCTGCATGTGTGCCCTCAGCATCCCCCCTGCCTCCTATGGGCTTCCCACAGGAGCATAGAATACTCCCTGATCTCCAGGAAAGCAGAGGGAGATGCAACAATCTGAAGCGATGCCCAGGTGAAAGGGTAGGAATAACAACATGGTGAGTGTAGAAACACCCCTCTAGGTGCCTTTTCTGATTCCTGTGAGGGATGGGAGACCCCAGGGAGCAGCAAATGATTCACCTTATTGGAGGCTTAATTTCCTGCTGATTTAATTATCTGAATTGGTGCATTGCTCAGTCAGGTTTATCCCAAAAGCAGTACAAGGGGAGCTGGAGGAGGATGAGAGATCATCCCCATTGTAATGCTCACAGCAGCCGGGTATTTGTACCAACAGTGAGATTTCAGAGCTGTGATAAAAACAGCCCTTTTAGCAAGAGTGAGTCTCTTGTTCCCCTTTCTCTGCCCAAAGCTGACTCAGTAGGTAAACTTGTTTCTTCTATGATAACGTCCAACAGGAAGTGAGCAACAGTGATGGTGACATTTCCTGGAAGACTCTTGGAATCCAGCAAACCCAGATTGCCAATAGAGGGGTCAGAAATGGAGAAATGTCCAAATCCAGCTGGGGTGCAGTGCACAGGTTTTGACTTTGTACAGCTACAATACGTACAAGTCTATAATTTCTGAAGAGTCAAAAAAAGACTGATTGAGGCACAAAGAGCCCCCCATTACACACAAGGGAAGATCTTCTTGTGAGTGGTTATATTGGGGAGAAGTGGAGGGGCATGTCCAGCTCATTCCCAGGAAGGCAGGCCAGAGCTCTCTGCACAGGACCTGGAGGTTTTGGCTCTTTTCCCAAATGGAGGCAGACACTGAGCTGGCTGTGAGAACAGCAGCAGCTCTCAGCTAGCACAGAAGCAGGATGTGATGAGAAGGTGCCATTGCCATGTGCTGTGGCTGAAGCTGAAGGCAGCAGAGCTCTGTAGGCCCTGTCACCCTTCCCAGTCTGACCTGCATGAGGCTCTCCGTTGAAGGCTTCTTCTCCTGACAGGAATCTGAACCCCTGTCCATGCATGGTGTCCATACCATCCACCAATGCAAGCAGGGCAGGATTTGGAGGAAAGAGGCTGTTTTTTAAGACTGGATTAACTTTTTCCCCTCCTGTCACTCATTACCAGCAGAGCTGCCCCTGCAAATCCTGCCCTATCCCCACATCAGTGCGTGTTTTAGCACATCCCTGAACAGAAACACTGATGTACGTGTTCTGTAAATGTTCCTAAATCATCACAGCCTCACCCAAGGGGATCTGCAGAACCTTAAGACCACTCAATTTATTCACTCCATTTATCTAATGCCATCTAGAGGCAGCTGATCTGCTTTGGCATCAATTGCTTCAGAAAATACTTTCCACTTCTTTGGGATTACAGCTTATTTTTATTAAATGAGGTTAATCGATGTCTTAACCCAGATCTGGGCAAGAGGAAAGAACCAGAGAAGCCAATCACAGACCCTGGCAGAGCTGTAAGGACAGAACCCTGGCTGCACCACCTGGAGAATTTCTGTACAGATCCATGGGTGAAACCTGGATGCTTTCCATAGCAAGCTGGGTCTCCCACCTGGTGATCTCAGTGCTTCCTGTGCTTGAGCCTGTGTTCTTCTGGAGCAGGTGAGCAAGGAGAAGCACCCTAGGAAGAGAACTGGGGAGGCACTGAATGGTTTAGGGGCAACCATGCTGGTTCCTGTCTCCACTGAAGGCATGTGAGACACAGTGAGTAAATATTCAGTGACGATTTATTGTCTGGTCTTTATTATTATTACAAAAACAAAGCAGATATCAAAAAACAGCAAAGATTTCACAAGGTCCCCAACAGTTTTACACAACTGAACTGTAGTAAAATAGTGAAATTAAACCACACGTATTTCCATCCTGGCCCTAAACCTTCTAAGGTGATCCATGGTCTGGGATGCCCTGGGCTTTCCTAATTCTTTAAAATTCTGCTCTCTATTTGGGAACCTGACTGGCCCACTAGCTAACATGATGAGGCACAATGCAACAGGAATGTGAGCTGTCTGGTATCCTTACACACCCTACACAACCAGAAAACAAGACAGAGAGGCTCTGCAAGGATGGTGTCGATACCAGGATATGTTTCTCAGACTATCCCAAGCAGCCATTTAGTTGTGCTTGACAAAACCAAATCACTCTCCAGTTGCTGAAAGGTGATTTGCTGTGTAAAAGCTGCTTTTTCTTCTTCTCCTCAGGAACTTTGCTCCCCAAAATAAGAAGAATTCACTGGGCTGGGCTCCAGTGTAAATGGACCATTAACCTTTTAAATTCCACTTTCCAAACTGCATGATGGACAACTCCATCCCACCGTGACCTTCCCACTGTGGACCCAGCATCAGACTGATGGCAAGGAACCTGAGCAGGTTAAGGAAAATACTCAGCTCTCTGGAATGATAATTTGGGTTGGAAAAGAGCTTTTTTTCTCTCTATTCACAGATGTAGGGTCAGAGGCTGACCAAAGGCATTATGGTCCAGTTACCTGTGTTAGTAATAGCTGCCCCACTTCTCAAATATCAAGATTTCAGCTCAAAAACGCTGCTTGGCTAGCAAAAAATTAAGACATTGCCCTGTGTCCCTCAGCACTTGCTCAGAGAGTCAGGTCCAAATCTGCCACAATTACACACAAATGCAAATCACTCTAAACACCAAATTGTTTACATCACTGAATATGTTACTGAAAGGCTGGCGAGTACCAAATATTCCTGTTAGAAGTGAAATTCCACCTTCATAATTTTCCAGGATTTGACTGCAGGAGAGATCACGGCGCGCATCATTGGTGGGGTATGACGGAAGCAGCAGGGCGAAGGCAAAGCTGGGGGCAGGGCTGCCCCGGGGCGGCTGTGCCGGGAGGGGATCGGGGCTCGGAGCAGCGGCTCCCTGCTGGAGTCACACCGTCACTCCCTGCTGAGTCACACTGTCTTCCTGGCAGTCAGAACACGCACAATGGACCCAACTCCTCCAGCAGCCAGCGCCTGCCAAGGGAAACATGGCAGTGAACAGCAGCCCATGCCAGCTGCAGCCTGGAGCTCCCTTCCAGGACCTGAACAAGCTGACAAGAATGATGCAGAGGGACTTTGAAGCCCTTCCCCCTCGTTCTGTCACTCCAGCCATGTCCAAACTGACAGGGAGCAGGGGTAGGTATCAGGAAGAAATCCTTCCCTGTGAGGGTGGGGAGGCCCTGGCACAGGTTTGCCAGAGAAGCTGTGGCTGCCCCATCTCTGGAAATGTCCAAGGCCAGGTTCGACGGGGCTTGGAGCAAGCTGGGATAGTGGAAGGCATTCCTGCCCATGGCAGGGGTGGAATGAGATAAGCTTTATGGTCCCTCCCAACCAAAACCATCCTGGGAGCCTAAGAAATTACTTGGATCACATTTATATTGCACATCAGTATCTGCCAGCCCTCCACGCAACACCAGCAGCCAGGGTGCCAGGGTATGATAATCATACTCGATTTCAAGAAAGCTTTTTTAACTTTAATTAAGCTTTCATTTCCCTGCATAACCAAGCCCCACATTTTGCTTCCCTCCAGGAAAGAAATTCTCCTTGAATCGCTGGATGAAACCACTTTGTTTGCCTCAGTCTAAGAGAAACCCAAATTTTGACTGTCGGGTGTTTATTCAAGGAAGCAGCAGCGGGCAGGAGGTGTAACTCAGCTGTGAGCTCCAGGGCCATGCCCTCGTCACAGCCCGAATCTGGCACCTGAGTCTCACCAGCCAGGAAGGGGGTTCTTGCCAGGCCCAGGCCTGGGCACTCGGGCAGGAGCTGTCCCCGCGCACGCACCTTCTCGTGCCACTGCAGCAGCACAGCACTGCTGTTGTCAGAGGGGCTCTCAAAGCCCTTGTAGATGTACTTCATGAGCAGGTCCACCCCGTTCTTGTCCAGCGACTGCACCGCCTTCTCAATGTCGTTGGCTTTGAAGGAGATGAGAACCTTCAGCACGATGCTCTCAGCACGGTCCTGTCAACAGGCAGGCACAGACACAACCATCCTGGTGGGAGGCACAGCCAAACACTGCTTCTCTCTCAACAAACTGAATTAGAGCATTTTTCTCTTTAACACCTCTGTGTTGAAGAGCTTGTCATAGTAAGGTATAACAAACACGTCCTCCCCAGGATAAACAAGGTAAAAGAGTTTAACACATTTGCCCCGCTCTAGTTTTTCTGCCTCTGTTAGTATTTGCAATTCTGCACCCCTTAATTATGGCTGAAGAGGAAATGCTCATATGGAAGCTCAAGATCTATCAAGTTCCAAAAGAATTATAACAATCAAGTGCTTGTCTGGCTCCCCTTCCCACCAGAGCCTTTTCCATAGCTCTGTACTGTTTAACGTGACACAACCATTAATGGGATCCAGGGAAATGCCACTGGCAGCCTGGAAGAGGGGACTGCTGGAAGCCACGTGCTTTCCAAGCAGTCCCAGGCACACTGGATGCAGACTGGCCATTAATATTAAGAATTAATAACCATTGATCTGGATGTCATTTCAGGCCTGGGAATGTGTGAGGCGTGCTTACAGCAGCAATTAGCCATGTAATCAGCAAGGAGCAGCTCCTCCCGTTCATCCAGCACTAACTGAGGCAGGAGGAGAGAACAATGTCTCAGGGTTGCTGGACTTTTGAATAATTCCATCGCACAAACACCTCAGGCACCTTCCCCCTACAGAAACTATAGGGTGTCAGTTTTCCTGCCCAATTTAATATCCCATAATCACTTGGCTTAGCAAGACTCCTCACATGACTGTAAGTAAAATTATTTAAGTTCTGAAAGTAACAAAAAATTAAGGCAAGTATTAATATTCAGTCATTCTACCCTCTTCAACTCCACCACCAAGTGTATTCTTAAATCCTTCAACAGAGGGCTAATGGAAACAAGTCATTAATGTGAGGACAAAGCTATACAGCTCTCTTTGTAACAGCTGGTTCTCAGGGCTCTGTAAAACCCTGCAGGAAAGGGCTGGGGCTGCAGGAACAGCCCTGCCAGGAACCATGCCCCTGGGCCTCTCCTTGGGCAGGCAGAAGTGACTGCAGGCACTCACCAGCTGGGCAGCGCCATATCTTATCAGCCTGTTCCTCCCACCACTGCAATCATGAGCTATTCAGGATCCATTCTGGGGATATTCAGAAATGCACGTACGCAGCAGACTCCCACACTATCACAGGGGGAGGGCTTGCTTTTCCTGAGGTTTTAACAGCTTCATTTTGATTGGATGTGACAAAAAACAATTCTTCCTTTTTTGTAAGCTCAGTGCTGGTGGTTTCGTTAGTGAGAGGTGACAAATGCAACCCTGGTTCCCTGAGCACACAGCGGTTACATCTGTGAGCTGCCACGTCTGCTCTGAGTCAGGCACAGGCACCTGGTGACACCTGGGCACACAAAACACAACCAGCACTGGCAGGAGAACCACACCTGATCCAGCACCAAGCTAAAGGCACGTGGACAGTACTGTACCTGACCTACAGTACTTTGAACAGGATTAAAACACTTGCGGTCATGCATGTTTCAACATCACAGCATACCCTAAATTCTGCTCCTCTGGCCTCCTCAAGGTACAACTAGTGGCACAGAGGTAGCAGAGACAGGAAAGGATTTTTAGGAAGTAATTCATGAGCAAGCAGTTGCTATTTTACCTTCACTGCCTGGTTCTTTGTGTTGATGGGAGGGTTCTTCAGAGCTGCCTGCAGTGCAGCCATCATGTTCCCTGTGCCAGATGGTTAAGGACCACACACCAGACACCAAGTACATGGACATCAAGTACCAGGACAGCTATACTTGTAGCTGGCTTGTGCATGACTGAAAACACTCCAATCCAAGGATTCCCTCGCCAGCTAAGAAGACATTACAGCCTAAGGCAGCAATTTTCAGGCCATTTGAGGCTGGAACAGCATCAACAGGCAGCTGTATAGTTCCAGGACTATACAGCTGGAACTACAGCTGGCCTAGTTGAATACTTCCTAGGCCTTTCCCTGAAAGAGGATCCAAGTAAAAGAAACCATTCTCCATCACTTCTGCAATCTGCAGCCCTCGAGAATAGGTCCCAGCTTGTCACATCCAGCCCCAGCAGCCACCGGGAGAGCAGCCCAGGGAAAAGCGACCAAGGGCCAGCTGGGCGAGGCAGCCCTGGTAGCAGGCACAGGGACCTCTATGGGCACAGGAACCCCCTGTCTGCATCCACCCGGGACACCTCCCTGAGCGCAGCCGGGGCACTGCGGCTGCTGCGGGCAGGGGAGGAAGGTGGGCCGCCTTCCTGCTGCCAGCCCCTTCCCCCTTCAGCCTCTTCCCTCTGCCAGCCCCTTCCCCCTTCAGCCTCTTCTCTCTGCCAGCCCCTTCCCCCTTCAGCCTCTTCCTGCTGCCAACCCCTTCCCCCTTCAGCCTCTTCCCCTTCTTCACTCAGCCTCTTCCTGCTGCTAGCGCCTTCCCCCTTCAGCATCTTCCTGCTGTCAGCCCTTTCCCCCTTCAGCGTCCTCCCTTGTCCTGCCAGCCCCTTCCCCCTTCAGTCCCTTTCCCTTCAGCCCCTCGCGGCGCTTCCCACCCGCCGCGGTGCCCGATCGCCGATGTTCCCCCTATAAGGCCGCCCCGGCGGCGGCCGCGCCCGCTCCGCCCGCGCCGCTGCCTTCAGGATATTGTCGCAGGCACGAGTCCACCTCGCCCTCATCAGGCCCCGCTTGCCCGTCGCCCCCGTCCTCCTCATCCACGAACTTGTTCTCGTCGTACTCGTCCACGTCCACCCGGCGGAACCGCGCCGAGGACACCGTGTGCTTCGCCATGGCCGCGCCCGCCCCGCGCAGCCGCCGCCCGGCCCGCCCCGCCCCGAGCGGCGCCGGCGCAGCGGCAGCGCTGCCCGCGAGCCTGAGGCGGCCGGCGCTGCCAGGGAGCCGGGAGCCCGGCCCACCCCGCCAGGGACACCTCCCCTAGCCCGGGCTGCTCCAGCCTCCGTCTGGCCTGGCCTAGGACGCTTCCAGCGATGGAGCGGCCACAGATTCTCTGGGAAACCTGTGCCAGGCCCTCCCTCCCTTGGGAAGAAGGGAACAACTTCCCTATAGCCCATCTAAACTTACTCTCTTTCGATTTGAAGTTTAACAGACTCACAGAGTATTCTGAGTTCGAAAAAACCCACAAGCATCATCGAATTCAATTCTTAAGTAAATGGCCCATACCAGAATTAGTCACAGCCTTGATGTTGCTGTCACCATGCTCTGACTTTGAAGCCATTCCTGCTTGTTGTGTCGTTCCAGGCCCCTGTAAATAGTGTGTCCCCGTGATTCCCATCTGCTCCCTCAGGCACTGCAAGGCCCCGGTGAGGTCACCCCAAAGCTGCTCCAGGCTGCACAATCCCAACTCTCCCAGCGGAGCTGCTCCATCCCTCTGACCATCCTGGTGCCTCCCCTGGACTCTCTCCAGCGGCTCCAGCTCCTCCCTGTGCTGGGGCAGCTCTGCAGGTGGGGTCTCACCTGAGCTCAGGGGCACAGGGGCAGAATCCCCCTCCCCTGCTGCCCAGGCTGGGGCTCAGCCCAGGGCAGGGGGTTCAGGGCTGGGGCAGCTCCAGCTCTCACCCCCAAATCCTTCTCCATCTGCTCTTCCCCAGCCTGGATTGATCCCAGGGGTTGTCCTGACCCAGGTGCAGCACCAGTACTTGGCCTTGTTAAATTCCATGAGATTCCCATGAGCCTCTTCCCGAGCTTGTCTGGGTCCCTCTGTCCCCCTCAGGACAGCGCCAGGCTGGGCAGGACCCGTGTGGCTCCAGCGGAGGTCAGAGCTGCCCTGCTTGGACTGCTCAGGCACTCCAACAGCACCTAGTGACCTTGGAGGTTAAAAAATAGCCACAGCCTGACTGGTTTTTGTTGGTTTTTTTTAAGTCACACATGGCCTGTGTAGATAATAATTATCCTATTATTAATTAGGAAATGGCATGGCTTTGTGAGGTTCCTCTTAATAGAAAACAGCAGCCCTGGGAAAAAAATGGACTGACACACATATATATACACACACACACACACACATATACATATATTATACCCACCACCCCCCTTATTAGGAGGAAAACAGCAGGTGGGAAAATTGATAAATTGATTCCTGTATCAGCCCTACCTGCAGGACCACCCACCTCCTTGACAGAGGAGGAATTTAGGATATGTCACATGCTCCACCAGAGTTGCCTCAGCTTGGGAAGCTGCAATGCAGCTGTAGCTGTGGCTGGAGCTTGGGCACTGCTGGCATTTTTCTGCTGGAAATTGGCTTAAGGGCAGCAGCGTAATTGCAGGAGGTAAATAGACTGTCAGAGAGTCACAGAATGGTTTGGGTTGGAGGGGACCTTAAAGGTCATGTAGTTCCAGCTGCCTGCCATGGGCAGGGAGTGCTGAGGCTCAGGGTTTACTGCTCTGGCTTTCAAGGTAGAGGATTAAAACCAAAGTATGTTCATAATCCCTTATTTGAGACCCACAGTTATTCCATAGGTTAAATTTGGCAGGAGGGGACTTTATTGGTGTTTTTTGCCATCTCTGATCTCGGTTTCACACCAAAAATGGGATGGCTCTGTGTCATCCTCAAAGCAGGTGTGTGCCATAGGGAAACACTTCAGAATGAGGACTTCCACTGAATTATTCCTTTGGCATTTTTAAATGCCTTACTATATTTCTGGGTGTGGGGTATGGCTGTTCCCTCTGAGAGGGCAGAAATGCACCTGGGAAAAGCCCTCCTTGGCTTGGAGTCATCAGAGGAAGCAGACTGCCTTCCATGGCTGGGAAAGGCTGTTGGGAGGCTGGCTGAGAGAGGAAAAAGCCTTTAAATTCTGCTGTCCAGATGGCTTTCCCTGCTTTCCTGGGGGAAAGGCTGTCCTAAGAGATGTTTTAATTCCTATTAGGTTAATTTGCTGTCAGTTTTGTGTACCTGCTGGCAGAGCTGGGTGACGAGGGGCTGCCCCTGTGATGCCACACACAAAGTGTGTTATACATTACAGTGGACACAAGAAGCTACTGAAACTTGTAGCAGCATATGGAAACTTGGTTGATGACACAGAGAACAAAACCACAAAACTCTTGGAGCCTGAGGGCATTATTCACAAATCAGCCTTTTTGCTAAAAAAACGAGTAAAAATTTCTCATTTACCCTAGAGAGGATAAACTGCACAATAGAAACAGCCACACTTTTTTAGGATCGTTACAGGTGATTCCATGATTCAATATGGCAAAAAACCATGCAAACACCATCAAAAAAAGAACTGAAAAAGGTGTCATTACCATGTCAGCAGGTCCAGCTCAGAGTTACAGCAAATATTTATCTGATTTCCTTCAGTGGATTTTTAAGTTTCCACTTTAGTGTTCTTGCAACCTTTCTTTGCAAATTCTGTGGTGCAGAAGAAGGTTCCTCCCTGGTCTGGGCAGTTCAGTGCAAAAGGATCTTTCCCAGCTGGGATGGTGACAGCAGGCCGGTTCTTTTAGATGTTTCCAGAAGCCAGTTTCTGGGAGACAGGAACAGAAACAGAATTTGCCTTTGTTGGGCCAGGCATCTGTGGGAGTTGAGCTGCTGTTCTGTGCCTGTCAATATTTTTTTTTCATTTCTCAAGTGATACTATTGCCCTTTTTTATTAGTGAAGTTTTGCTACAAGATTGTTATAGCTGAAATCTGGGAGCTCTAAGGAATGTCCAACTGAGTTTCTTTCCAAATGATTTCTGTGTTTATCTGCCTGATGTGCCAGCAGGACAGAAAACTCCTGTTGTACTTCTGCACCAAGGTTTTCCCTTTCTTAGGAAGTTTGTGTCCCCCTCCTGTAATTCCAGGAAGCACTGGGCCATTCTGTACCAGGGTGCCAGAGGAAGGCAAACACAAATTTTGGTGGATGAACAGCTTTTGGCTCGAGCAGGAAATTATTTGTCTTCACTGCTGCTCTCGTTG
Organism: Motacilla alba alba; assembly: GCF_015832195.1. Classification (NCBI taxonomy): domain Eukaryota; kingdom Metazoa; phylum Chordata; class Aves; order Passeriformes; family Motacillidae; genus Motacilla; species Motacilla alba. The sequence continues at coordinate 23,611,138 of NC_052023.1, forward strand.
CCCCTCATCATTCCTGGATCCAGTTTAATTCTGTTGCTGCTGCACTGTAAAACATTGCCATCTGCCTGTTTTATCTCAGCTCACTTCTGCATTCCACCCTGTTTTGCCCTCTGTCAGTATTTATTTTTTCCCTTAAATTCCTAATTTCGTTGATTTGCTTTGCTTTCCACTCCTGACTCTATACTACCTTCTGTATATTGTCCTCATACATTTTTGCATATATATGTACTGTATTTCCTTCCTGATCCAGACCATTGTGCTGCTGTCATTTAGATTTCTCCTACAGATTGGCTTCCTGACATCAGGAATGTTCCATTCGTCATTTCTGCTGTTTCTGGACATTTTGGATGGTCGGTTGTGCTCTGCTCCGCGCAGTGCAGTGTCACCCTGGCAGTGCTGTGCCTGGGGAAATAGAAAATGCCTCTGCTCCCTGGCATAAAGGAGGGCAGCTCTGGAGAAACGAGTGCTTTTCTTTGGAGAGGGATGTCAGGAGAGGAGGGTGTCACCCCCTCGCCAGCTCTCCTGTAGGTTGCCAGAGCTAAAGACAGTTGAAAAAGCTGCGAATGTGGGATGACGTTCCGGTTCCTCCTGTCCCTGCTGGTGCTCCTGCAGGCTTGGCATGGCCACATGATGGCAATGTCGCACCTCAGGGATGTGTGTTGTCCTCTGCCGGATGGAGCCGATTGCTTCTCCAGCTCCATTTAAATGTCTCTAGAGCTTTTCAACCAGAGGCACTGGAAATTTTACATCTCCCCCTGAAACTCTCCTCTTTTTCTTTGCTTGGTGCTTTGTCCTGATCCACACCCGTCAAATTTTCAATCTCCTCAATCAACAGTATCACATCTTTACAGGACGGGAGTCAAATCCCAAACTACCCCATTGGATGGGTTAATTGAAGGAGTGTTCCCTCAACCAAAGTGCATTTCTGGATGTGCAGCATCAGCCTTTGGCTCTTTTGCCAATGCTGTCCCTCTCCATGAGCCACCATTCTGATACAGGAGATAGTGTCTGATGGATCCCTAGGAACTCAAAATTAGTGTTAACAGATCCATCTTTATCTATCTATCTATCTATCTATCTATCTATCTATCTATCTATCTATCTCTATCTCTATCTCTCTCTATCTATCAAATTATACTTAAAATTAAAATTCTATCTCTGCTCCTCCCAACTATATCTAGAGGGGACTGTGGTATAATTACAACTTTAAGAAATTATTTAACTTTTTGCTAAAATGCCTGTCTGGGGCAGAGGGCAGGAGGTACTGATTAGTGCCCCATGACAAGGTACAAATGTTCACAGGAAGAGCAGGAGAGGAATGCTTTATCCAGCGAAAACCACAGGGAAAACAGTCCCTAATGACTCTGTCTGGAAGTGAGCCAGAGTCCAAACCATAAGTTCTGCACCTAGGGAAAAACATCCTAATGATCAGGGCTGGGATTTTCTTTTTCTTTATCCATATGTTAGATAAACTCTGGTATCTCTCCAAGCTAAAAAGCATGCAAAAATTCAGATTCATCCCAACGGGGCCAGTTTGGACCTGATTTTATTGATGTCAGTGTGTGATTTTGGGATTTCTGAAGATGTCTTTTGGAAGCAAAATAGCGTGCCTTGATTAGACAGAAGCTGATGAGTCATTATATGGAATCAGGATATTTTATTCCTCAAACTAAAGCATGATCTGCTTCCATAGGCTGGTGTAAGTGTTGCTGTGAGTATGGGGGGAAAGGGAGGCGCGCTCTAGAGCTTCCCCCGAACGCTGCACTCAGGACAAGGATGGTTCCTCTCCTTTGTGCCTCTGAAATGTGAGTGTTGAAATTCTGCTGCATTTCTTAGTACAGCCTGGTGCAAAATAATCTCTGCTGGAAGCATTTTACACGTTTTCATTCAGTAGGGAGTTTATCTGAGCTCAAAGTCCAGAGCAGTCACATGGTCCCGTAATGAGCCGGAGACTTGATGTTCCTGTGCAGCCCTAAGGTTTAAAAAATAAGAAACAAAGGATATGAGGGAAGAAGCAAGATCTGTCCACAGCTGCTCATAACCATACCCAGACCATTTGAACCACACTGCCTGCTCTCCAGCTCACTGAACACAAGAGGATGTGGGATGTCTCGTGCCACAGGAGCGCTCTCCTGGCTCTGGAGCAGGGCCCTGGTGCTCTGCACTCCGCCAAGGGGCCATAAAGATTAGCCAGGGTTAGGTCCTGAGCTGGGAATGTTTCCTGCTTGGGCTCCTGTGAAAGTCAGACCTTCACAAAACCATTCCAGTAAATTTGCCTCATGTGGCTTGTTTAGCCTCAAAGTGATTGGAATTATCACCTCACTTCCAGAGATTTTTACTGGGCTTCATTATCTTGATTGTTTCCCTTCCTATATGCCTAAAAAGAAGTGTTTTCCCCTTTCTGGCTATTAAGAGTAGAATTGAAACCCACAGAGCAGTAAGCAGTCTGTAAGGGGAATGACAAATAAGGACATTTGCATGCCATAGACAGGGTAACCAGGTTAAATTTTAGGACAGCAAAAATCATAAGGAAAAATTACAGAAATAACCCAGGATTTTGATTATTAAAAGAAAAAATAATCCCAATTCTATTGAATGTGGCCACACCAGAGATTACAGGCGGAGAAATTCTTATATATTAATTATAAAATGTTATCAGGATGCTTTGTTTGTCAAACAATTGGACAGATTTCCTCTTGCCCTAAGAAAGAGCCAGGAAACTTGCCAAGAGCCTGTGTTTACAGATTGAAAATGTGGAGGAAGAAAACGAAAGTTTAGAGATGGAAGGAGACGAGACCTTTCCTACATTGCATATAACATACAGATTTCACACAAACACACACACACACGTAACATATATATTATATATATATATATATATATAAATAAATATATATATATATAATATTCTGCTTCATCTTCTTTCCCTTTAAAATGAAGATGATTCTTGGGACTCAAAGAGACATATTTCATTCCTAAAAAAGATCAGTTCAGAAAATATTTTAAGATTTGGGGTCAAAGGATTAGTGTGCACACAGATTTGCTTCCATGCTGATCAGTGGAGTTTGGATGGTTTCCAGAAGCACAGGACCAGGGAAAGTTTTACCAATTACTGGCCTAAGTGCTATGAGACAGACAGTAAGGGTCATTTTAATTTTGGTGTGAGCCTTGTACATGTAGAATATTGTACCAATGTTCAGTCCAAATCTGATCTCATTTCCACCTGTCTCCTTTCGGGCTCTTCTCTAGGAATGAGGAGAGCTGTGCTGTCAGAAAACCCACTGGAGCTGTGACTCTGTTCACAGAGTAAACCAGGCAAATCCTGATTACCAGGGCAGTAATTACACCTACCATCTCCTCCTTCCAGAGCAGCTGCCTAGTGATTCCTATCAAACTGAAAAATGCTGGCTGTCTGTCAAGAAAAAAGAGAAGGCAGAGTTTGGTGTGCTTTGGGAACACCCAGAGTTGCTGGGGATGCTGTGAGCCTGGGCATCCCACACAACTCATATTTCTCTATCTGGATACCCCATTTTCTTTCACTATGCAGGGATGGGTGTGGGCTAAATAACATGATTTAAGACCTGCTATTTTCCAATACAGTCAGACTTTTTATAGTGTAGGAAAATCTGCTTTCAATTGCCATTGTTGTGCATTACTTTAGTCAATGAAAATAAAGTGTGCTTGGGAAGCTGCCTGGAAGCCATGTGATTTCAGGGTATTGCTATTTCCCTTTTTAAGAGGAAGGAAAGCCAACTTTTTTCTTTTATGTCATGGTTGAATACAGTGATGTATCCAGTATGGTGGAGGGGAATTCACTCCAGCTCCTGTGATATGTACAGGGCAGCTCTGTGTGCCCGTTTCCAGGCATTTGGAGACTTTCAGACCCACCTGAGTTATGCAGCATCCATGGTGGGCCAGTCCTGCCCAGGAGCTGAGGGTCTGGCAGCCCCTGTTCTTTGGCTGCTGCAGGTATGATCCTCATTTACATCAATATGGAATTTGGGTTTAAGCTGCTTCTGCCAGCTTTGCTCTGAATGGAGTCAGACTGCACAGGTGAAGGCAAGATGTATTTATTTTCTTATATATAGGTAGTGCTTGCTGTGTGTTTGATTTAATTAATGTTTTCCTTCAGACAGTTTATTATATTTGGATGTTTTGGGGTTTTCATTTTGCCCTGCTGCTTATGTACCAAAAACCAGGCCAATGCTTTGCAGGTATTTCTCTGCTGCCCACGTTCCCCTTTCCAAGTGACTCTAAGTGACTATATCCCATTCCTGCATCCCTTCCATCCCTGGAAATGTCCAAGGCCAGGTTGGATGGGGCTTGGAGCAGCCCGGGATAGGGGATGATGTCCCTGCAGGGGTGGAATGAGATGATCTTTAATGTCCCTTCCAACCCATTTCATGCTTCCGTGAAAGAACCTCTGCTTGCTGGGCAACAATGTTCTATACTTCACTTGCCCCATTCTACATGAACTTTGGTATATTAACAGAGATGTTGAATCACAAAGTGAAAACGCTGCTCTAAAGTATAAATTTATTTTTTTTTTAAATTGGCCTGTGTAGATAACAATTAATTATAATTATTCTATTATTAATTAGGAAATGGCACGGCTTTGTGAGATTCCTCTTAATAGAAAACAACAGCCCTGGAAAAAAAATAGACACACACACACACAAATATATATATATATATATATATATATATATATATATACACCTATATTACACCCACCATCACTCCCCTTATTAGGAGGAAAACAGCAGGTGGGAAAACTGATTCCTGTATCAACCCTACCTGCAGGACCACCCACCTCCTTGGCAGAGGAGGAATTTAGGATATGTCACATGCTCCACCAGAGTTGCCTCAGCTTGGGAAGCTGCAATGCAGCTGTAGCTGTGGCTGGAGCTTGGGCACTGCTGGCATTTTTCTGCTGGAAATTGGCTTAAGGGCAGCAGCGTAATTGCAGGAGGTAAATAGACTGTCAGAGAGTCACAGAATGGTTTGGGTTGGAAGGGACCTTAAAGGTCATGTAGTTCCAGCTGCCTGCCATGGGCAGGGAGTGCTGAGGCTCAGGGTTTACTGCTCTGGTTTATGGCTTTCAAGGTAGAGGATTAAAACCAAAGTATGTTCATAATCCCTTTTTTGAAAGCCATAATGGCCTTTTTGAGCTATCATGGTGTAGGTCCTCTCTCAGCTGTAACGGCACCTTTATCTGCAGTGAAAACATGACAAACTGCAAAAATTCCCTTTTGGTCTTCATTAACCACTTTTGAAGATACCCTTTTCCCCACTTTGCACTGTTGCTGGCCTGAATACCTACTTCAAAGGAGACTGTGAAACAATTCCTCCAATAATTGAGCAGGAAAAGTCAAAAGAATGACCTAGATAAGATACTTTTCCAGCAGCACAATAATGTCCTGAGAAGGGATTCCATAGTCCCTGGTGTCTCCCTCCCCTGGAGACTAATTAAGTTTTGCTGTGGATTCTCTTTTTTTAGCGTACCTGTTTAATATCTGTGTTTGATCTGGGTGGTGTATTCTGTTCTTGTATGAGCACAGAGACCAACAGAGATTAGAGAGGGCAGGTTAGCACAGGCAGAGGATTTGCTGCCATAGGATTGTTCTGGGAGAGGGCTGCTCTGGCAACTAGTCATAACATGGACGTGATACACATGTTTTCTTAAGTCTTTTGATTAAACATGTAGGAACAAGTTCATTAATGCCCTCTATGTTACATGCAGGGCATTCCTTTAATGTATTTTATGTTAATCCACATTTCATGAGTTGAATGTTCCTTTGGATTGTTTTTTCCACCCTTCTCGTCTAAATGCTATTCGAGGAACTGCTTTCCTTGTCCCTCAACTGCAGCCTGACCCAGAGGAATCTGTCATTTGTCCACTGAGGAGGCTGAGAGCTGGCAACAAGGTTACAGGGAAGGAAATCCATGGTGATTAAAGAAAGGGAGGTGGGAAAGGAGGAAGGGGACCCATCCTGTTGTGGAGATGCAATTGTGAGAGTGCTGTGGTGACACAGCCTCAGGAAAAGGCCCGACCTTCAAACTGGTGTTAAATTGCCTTGGAGGGGCAACACTGTTCCCTTCTCCCCCCTCACTAAACCTTCAGTATCCAGGCTGTTGCAAAGTTTAGTTAGTGCTATCTAGATCTGATTAGTGATGAGAGGCAAAAGGTCACCTTTTCTTAAAAGGAAGAAATTAGTGAAGCTGAAAAAGAGGGGAAAATGCAAGGCCGGAGTGTTATCCAGTATCACTGTCATAAAACCCCAAATAAATATTCCTGTCTGAACCCAATTATCAGCCTTGCCTGACTTCCCTGGAGATTTAACTCTTGGGTCTCTTCCAGAACTCAGCTGTGATCTCAGATGCTTTGGATTTTGGTATTTAATTGTAAGAAAATTAGCAAGTAATGTATGGATTTTCAAATTAAAGCTCGGGGAGCAGTCTTCTTGAGAACAGGAGGAGGATTTAATGGCTGTAATCCTTGGATTAAACTTTGGCTTTCCGTGCACTTGTAAACAGACATTATGGTTCTCAGGAAAAAAAGTAGCGTCCATCAAAACAATCTTGAAGGCTTGGGAGATGTGGCGATAGCTGCATTGTTAGAATTGCTTGTGGAAAGGGATTTGCAGTCAATCTCTTGGTGTTCAGATTAAACCGGACAATATCCTTTCGTGTCTGCATGGCAGCTGTTGGGATTGCAGCCACAGAATTATCCACAACCATCCCTTGGCTTTTCCAGGCCTCCGGTGGCTCGAGTTGTCACTGAGTCCTGCGTGGCTGTGAGAGCGCTGGAAACAACATCTTGCCAGAGTCCTTGTGCGCTTCTTTGTCAGGGATTCTCTGCTGGTTTCAGCCCCTCTTTTTGTAAGGCTTTGTTCTGAGGCTGCCAGGCCTGAATGGAGATTAGGAAGTGACTCCAGCTGCTTTCCTCGTGGTAGCATTCTGTGCTGAACAGGAATTGCTGAGCAAAGAACATCATTTCCCCAGAGAGGTTTGCTGGGGTAGCACAAAGGCAGTCTGGTGTTTGTTTTTTTTTTAATTAGAAGTTCCTGCCAAATATTGTCATCAAGGGCTGGGGGAGGAAGGGAGAGAGGGAAAGAAATGCATGAAGTCTGGAGTCCACTTGGAAGAGCAAGAATCCTGCCTGGGAGAGCAAGAGCAGTTCTTTCTCTCCAGAACTCTCGCGTCTTAATTTATAACATCTTATCCAGAAAAGAGGGCTGGGAGTTTTTTTCCTTTTTTTTTTCCTCCCCTCTTCCGTGGATCTTGGTTCTGACTGTTATTTCTCCAACAGAATTGGAGGGATTATGCAACTTTGCTCTTGGTTTTGGACTAGCCAGCGGAACAAAAATAAGCAGAATTCCTTTTCTTAAGTGGGTGCCAAATTCTCAAGTGACACATCATGCCACGTTGTGGTGATGAGTGCACGGCTGGCTGCTTGCGCGGCTTGAGCTTAAACTCTCTTTTTTTCCTTAAGAAAAAAAGATAAGGTTGTGGCTTCTTTGCTTTCTTTTTGCTTTGCAAAGGAAAGGTTTAGAAAACAATCCATAAAGAATAATTGACATGTATTTGGGGGAAGAGGAAGATGTGGAGACATTTCACTTCTTGTTGCAGGTTTAATCCAGGATAAATCTGTAATTACTGAAACATACTGGGACCTGATGCTGTCTGGTGCTGGATGGGGAATGCACTGGATGTTTTATTCCATTCCTCGGTGCACTGGTGACCACTTTATTTGTCCTTCTGTATTACTTTGTAATATTTGACTCTTTCTTGTGTTCTTGCTGGCACTATTGCCAAAGACTTGCCTCGCAGTTTGAATAGGCCTCTCCAGCAAGGTGGCTTCAGGTCAGAACTGATTTGTGAATGAAAGATGTTATGTTTAAGCTTATTTTTTGAGGATGCTGCAAAATCCCTGTAATGCAGAAGGCAGGTGTGGGTACACCAGGATTGAAAAATCGCCTATCTAGTGCATATATATGTCCTGACAATTCAGCTGTGGACAAGTACGGAGTAACTTTACCAGAAATGGTTCTCTCAGTGTTCATCTTATAACCCAAAGTGAAAGAATTCAATATTCCTTTGACTTTTTGGTGTGTGGTTTAATGGTTTTTAATGCACATTTTATGATTATCTACTCTAGGTTTTGATTTCCAGTCCAGCTCATCTCCCTGAGCATAGTAACATATTGCACAATTAATTTGTTGTTTATAATATGCCCCTGAAAAGAGGCTCTTCCATCCTGTTTATTCCTGTGTTTCCAGCTGATCTCCACAGAACAAAACAGTGGCTTCTGCGTCAACTTTTGTTACAATTTTGCATAACAGTGTTCAACTTTGGCCAGATTTGAAGGTCTTGGGTTTTGTTGAGGAAGTTTTTCTGGAAAACCCCTTAGAAATAAAAGTATGTCGTCCCAGTACAATGGATAGGGTTTGAGTTTGCTAAGTAAGTTGTCAGTAGGCTAGATGCCAGACCTGAATTTTCTCTAAAATTTTCCACTCTGCTAGCACCTATACAAGAGGATTTCCTCTTCACAAGGTTTTGGGTTTTATTTTGCTTTTCGGACTTTGTCTAATTCTTTGGTGAAGATCATCTGGAAGAGAACTGGGGGAACTGTCAAAACACAGGTTGTTTCCTGTCATTGTCTAGAGCATTGTGGGCTTCCATCTCCTTCCTGCCTTTTGTTCCTGGGTTGATAATGTTGCCTTTAAATAAGTTCAAACAAAAATAGATGTAATAGAGCTGGAAATAGAAACGAGTATCCTTAAATGAATGTCTTTGCTGCCTGAGCACAATGTGCCAATAATAATAAAGCCAGGTGATCCCAGAGGGGAGTGAAGTGTTTACAGCCCGTGGGTCTAATCCTGTCACCTTTCCCTTGCAAGTGAATCTGCTGGAGTCACCAGCAGCACTTCAAGGAAGTGACAGATGGATGACAGCAGCAGCAGCCAAGTAGCAAGAGGGATTTCTTTTTAGCTGGAGGGTGCCGCTCCCAAAAATTCACAGCATTTTTTATAGGTGTTGATCATTTGTTCAAGGCGACTTGTGCTCTATTACTCTATATCCCAGTGGCACCAGTGGCAGGAGTGTTGGATGTTGGACTTGAAAGATCCATCATAAAATCTGTCCTTCTACTGTAACAGCACCCAAAGGTCACAGGGAGGGTTTGTGCCCTGTCCTGGAACATCTGCAAGTGGGCAGGAGTCTGTCTCAGGGCACAGCATGGGAATCAAGAGGCAGAGCAGAGGTGGAGCAAACAAGGGGAAGGATGCAGGGCAAAGTGTGAAGGTAAATACCAACAAAAGCAAGTATTTATAAATCACTAGTGATATGCCTCAAAAAGGGCAGTGCATTTTTTAAACATCTGTTAGCAAAGGAAATATTGCTTCTGTCCCATTGTCGCATTTCTGGCATCGGGATAAAGGTGCACCTCAAAGCTGGGTGTATGATTTTGAAATGGATACCAAGGGTATAGTGTTAGTATATAAAAAACAAAGCCTTTATCCTTGGGGAGCATTCTGGTAGCATCTGTGAGAAGAAGCACCCGTAGAGATGAAAAGCTTCTAAACTGAAAACAAGGAGAGTCAAAAAGGGAGATTGAGTTTTGAGGGGTCTTAGAAGTGAGTATGAAATAAGTGAATGAAAAAGGAAGTCTTAATGCTGCATTTTTACTAATCTGGTGGGTAGGAATGTGAGCTTTGGAAAGCTCAGAGTCTGCATTAGGTAGAAGACAAGAGTCACAGCAGCAGAAAGGGAAAAAATGGGAGTTGACTTATGCTGATAAAGGCATTTTTGCCTCTCCAAGCAAAATAGGCCACTTCCAGAAACATGTTTAGCATTCATTTATTAAACTAGAGTGCCACTGTGTGTGGCACCGCATCTGATGGACATGACTGAGCTTCTTCCTCATCCATGTTGTGACTTTATTCAACTGCTGTGTTTCATGAGAGAGAGAACATAATGGAAATTAGAAGTAAATGTGTGGCTGTCTGCAGTTCAAAACTGCCTTTGTCTTGTTTTCAAACAGTTACAGAATTTCTTCTCCAAGGGTGGAACTTGCTGGAGAGTTTTTAGATGATGAAAGAACAACTCCCCTGAGGAAGATTCGTGGAAGATGAAGAAGGCAAGTCACTGTTGTACAGACTGTTTTATGTGACTGTAGGATATTTTAGAGATGGAGGAGGTAAAACTAATCCAAGAAAAAAGTAACTCCAAACCCCCAAACCCCAGTTTCCCCAAACCTCGATTTGCTGCACTGCACTCAAAAGATACAATTTCTAATTTAGAGATTCCAGGGTACAAGGCTGCAGTAGTTAGTAAGGCCCTGCAATTTTAATTGTTTGAGGAGTATGTATGATGAAAAAACATCATGTGGTTGCAAAGGGACCACTATATCTATTTCTAGAGTTATCTGTTACATATTTGTTTACGATTCTCTTGTTTGTGGCTCCTCCCTGCTCAGAAGAAAGCTGTGGAGAAGCTTTCTAATTTAATGAGAGTCTGATTTAAAAGGGCCTCCCAGGCTCTGTTAGAAGTACTATAAAAATCTTTGTAGGATTTGGTGAAGTCAGATAGAATGAATGTAGTATAAAAAAAAATCAAGAGACCTGTAGATAAGATGAATTGATGCTTCCCTTCAATTATTTCCCTTTTAGCCCAGTGAAGAGGACAAAATATGATGTCAACTCTGGCTTACTGTTGCCTGGGTGCTGGGAAGAATTTTGAGTCAGTAAAAAGCTTGCAAGACTGTTTTAGATCTGGCTGAGAAAACTGTCCATGGTGTGCAACCATCTCCAGCATCCAGAAGATCTCTCTGACAGGACAGACATTCAGCAGGCTCCTTAAATCAGGGTCTAGGAACTTCTGAGTATCCTGAAACATGTCCCACAATAAAGGGGGGATGAGTATCATCATATGATGTCCCACAATAAATTCAACATGGATCATTTAGACTAAAAAAGCAAATAACATAAACTATTATCAGGATTTATGATTAATTTATCCCTGTTATTTTAATCTTAGAGGTCAAGAAAATGCAAGCAGTAGGATTTTTTGTAGGAACAGCATTGAAATTCAAACTCTTCATTTACCTGTTGTGTGCATGAAGGGAGTGAGTCAAACTTAAGACATGCTGCCATCTGATTATAACCCAGTGGGTGGGAGGGACTAAGTCCTTGGGCTTTGAACTCGTTAGATAGAAATACAGAGCTCACTGGCAGAGGTCTGCTCAGAGGGACAGGGGCCCCAGACAAAAGGGGAAGTGCTCCAGTATCCCAAACAGCAGACACTCCAATATCATCAATAAGCACAGAGTCTTCTGGGGAGTGCTTGGAGTAAAGGATACCGGAGTGATACAGGCTTCTAGGGGAGGAAATATTTCTCTTTTGAGAGGAAAACTGAAAAACACTCTGTGCCAGAATCAGGAGATGAAGATCCTTATAGCCAACAGAGATTTATCCTGTTTAAACATACTGCAACAGGGCCATAAAAGGCATATGTGCAGTATATCTGTAATCAAAGCAAAATGAAACAGGGCAGAAGGGAAGTTTTGAGAACACATTTAATCAAATAGTTAAATTTACATTTCTGGAAACTGAAGCTTGCTCAAAAAGAACAGGAGCTGTGGCAAGTAATTTGGGAATGGGGGGGGGGAGGACTTAATACTAACTAGCCAATAATATAAATGATAAATTTATAAATGTATTGAAAGTATGAAGCTTCTTATGGAGAATCAGCCTATGTAGAGAATCAGCCTATGGAGAATCAGCCTAAGGGAGCAATGAGGGAAAATCAGCATTGTGCTAAATCAACCCAATTCATGTTTGTGCAATGGCAAATTTAATTATTAAACCTGACTTAGGTGCAGAAAAAAGAGATCTGAAACACAGTGAAGACAATCTTTCAAGTAACAATGTGAGAGCCATTTGACTTATTTTATATGTGACAAGAAGATTTTGGCTTAGGCATTTTGGTGTGTTCCGTTATGGCACTGTTGTGTTCTTGTACAGATGAAATGATTGCTGGATAAATTAGCCTTCTGTTCTCAGTCTTCCATAACTTTTTGTTGGAGAAGGCAGGGATAATTTTTATTAGTTCTGCGTAAGCACTGAGATTGATTCAGGTCCCATGACAATGAAATTGTTGTCAGGAGAGTTACCCACAGTCAAATTTGTAATTGAGCAGTGCCTTTTTATATGATTAAGTATTTATTCTTTGCAGAGAGTTTTAAAATTGTTCAAATAAGGCCCTTGGCCTGTGCTCAAAGGTGAACTTTTTGGAAAGTCTGAGTGAAAACATTTCATCCATTTGTGAATATGAGGAGAGTGGAAAACTATTTTTCCCCTCCATAAAGACTTTTTGCTGCCTTCTTTTGAACATCTCTGCAGTGTGAGTAGCTGAGGCCTGTGGGCTAAAATCTGGCATTGAAATAGCCATAACTATGAAGTGCCTTAGTTTTGGCTTTGATTTGACTGAGTTGTGAGCCTCAGAAAACAATGTTCTCAGCATGCACTCCAGGGTGTTGTTTCTTCCTTCAAAGCTGCTGAAATGTGCAGCAGAGAGGATTTACTGCCAGCAACTGAGGAGCTGTGCAGCACAAAATCAGAGAAAGACATTGCTCTGAAGCTGCAGGGTCTCGTGGGCATGGAACAGGAAGAAGAGACCTCTCAAAGCACTTATGGTTTACAAAAAATTTCTGGGTGTTTTGTGGTCTGAGAAACTGAAAGTGGAGTTCCAGGAGCTGCAGCCTCTGCTCCTGCAGGTCATTTCCAAGGAGCCCAGAGAGCGAGTGGGGATAAGGTGTGGGTGAGCCCAGGCTCTGAGGCACACAGGCACCACCTGCACCCCTCTGGAGGCAGAGGCTCAGGGATACAATACACTGCTGTTCCTCCCCAGCACACAGCAGGGCTGCGCTTTCCCAGCCGTGTGCCTCTGGTTTTACACCCGGCATTGCTTTGAAGGCTTTCCCAACGGGAGTCCAGGGACTCGCTGTTCCTGAAGGAGATATGCCCCCCAGATCTGAGATTATGTCTCTTTGTACAGCACAGACTGTGAAACAGTGCATGCCTATCTAATTGCAATCACATGTGAAATCAGAGGGTCAGGGATGGCTGGATGTGCTTCCTTAACTACATAATTTTTTGACTTAGCATAGTTAATTATGCAGCCTTATGAAACATTAATTTAGTTTATGTATGGGAGCTCTGATGCATTTCCTCCGGCATTTTACAATGAAGCTGGTTAATATTTGCAATTACTTGAAGGCTTCTGTTTAGTTCTGGTGTCCAGGAAGACAGATTATGATGGACTTTTGTGTCTGGTTCTCTACTGAGCTGCAACTGCATTGTCACATCTTTCAAAGTGAAGGGGAAGCAGTGCTTTCCCTTTTGCACAGGAGTGAGGCTTGCAAAGGTTGTAGACAGCCAAAAAGCAAACATACAGTGTGTAATGTAGCATTTTGTTCACTTTGATTAGTTTTTAGTTTGTAACTGAAATTCAGTGTTTGATTCTAACAACTTTTCTGGCTGGCTGATGTGTAGTGATAGTGCATCTCAGTCATTTAAAGAATACATACATAACCAAGTTTATTAATCCCAGCTGAGGCAGGTGGAAGACCTGGCTCACCTCTGCTCCCTTCTACATCAGCTTGCAGCACATGCAGAGCATTGCCTGTGCTGATGGAAATGTGAGATATGTGCCTGCGAGGTGCTCTGTGCCATAAAGGACCTGCAGGAGATTGCAGTGCACTGAATATTAAGCAGCTCTAAAGCAGCCCCTGACAAACTGACTGTGTCATGGAAGGGGAAGCTGCAACTTGGGTGTGCACAATGGAAAGGAACACTCCCAGGTGAAGCTCCTGTAGTGTCTGTGGTGGAGACCTCTCTGCTGCCAAGCTACATGTCAGAGTGGGCTGTCAAAGAAACACAACATAAAACTGATTTGTGTTTGGATTTCCATAGTGCCTGCATTATCTAGCTTTTGTGGTTCACCTGCACATGATTTTTTTTAAGTTTCAGTCTCCAGAATTGTAGGCCACAGCACCTGTTAGTTATCAAATTGAGAGCATGTGCCATAAACAGGAAGCAAGAACTAAGAACTAAATATGGTTAAAAGAAACCAGATGAATAACTATTAATGAGATAGTCTTAATAGAAACAGTATTTATTTTCTTTTGTAGGCACTCACTTCAAAGGCATCATCCCTTGCAGGGGTGTCACTTTGGACAAGCTTTATTCCATATGATGGATTCTTGTATCTCCTATGGAATGAACAGAGTGTCTCGTGGAATTTTCTTTTTCAACTAACAGTTAGGTATGCCCTTAAGGTGGCATTGCTTTGGAGAAAAATGTAAAACTACAAAAATGTTGACTACAAAGGCATGGTTACTAGGAAGTGTCTTGCATAACCAACACACAACCAGGTCTGGCTCCTGGCCTGCTCCATCACCAAGGGGTGGAAATGGCTTGAGCTGGTGCTGCCATTGAAAGGACCTTCTTGAAACTATGGCTTAACTTAAAAAAGAGACAGTGGTGTGTTTTTTTTTTCCCATCTCCCAGGGAACATCCTTGCCCAGGGAAGGTGAGCTGCATGCACACCTCAGATACATGGCTTTGTCCTTTTAGCCTGTGTGATTTCTTTCTCTCCTGGAGAAGCTATCAGGGATCATTCTTACATCACCTTGTTGCTTTCTCCTTTTCCTTTGCTCTCCCAAATATTTTCCATATTTGGATATCTGACTTCTGTTTCCTCCTCTCCTCCTGTCAGGCCCTGAGCAGGAGCAGTCAGATGAGCTGCTCTTTATTCCCAGCTGCTTTATAGATCTTGTGCTTTGTCTTCCCTTGCAGGCATCTGTGTGCCAGCTGTAGGAACAGCTGAAACCCAGGGAAAATCATCACTCTGCCACTACCTTATTTCTCTGCGCACAGTTGGCCAGTCCTTATTGGGCTGTAAGTGGTCAATGATCTGCAGACTGAGGGCTTCCCAGACCTCAAAGTATTTTCTTATATAACATTTCACTGTGAGAAGTGCAAAGTTAAATTCGCAAGTGGATTTGTGCTTCTCTCTGGTTGTGAGTGGGAGGGAATGCGTGCTCAGATGCATTAGAGGAACAATTCTGCTTCGGTAAAAAGGGCAGGCACGGGGCTAGATTATGGCAGGAATGTAGTTATTGCATGTGAACACGATTTGGAAAGAACCAAATGTTTAACACGGTGTTGACCGCATGGTTCATTGGTGTAGATCAGTTTTGTGATTAAAGTCTGCTAAAAGAGCAAACCAGCAGTTCTACTAAACTGAGTTGTAGACTCTTCTTCCTCCTTTTCAGGCTTCCTTCTGTCCTTGAAATATTTACAGAACATCTTTTAGATTAATCAGAGCCTGGTTGGTCTTCCTGTGCATGTTTTCCTGTGCATTCAGACTCTGTCTCTTCGTCTCAAAAAAGTGCTTGTACACTATATAATGGACTTAAAATGTAATTAAGTGTTACATATGCTTTTTCTTTTGTCCAGTATTAAAGAATCAGTTTTTGCATGTATAAGGCAGATTTTTACAGGCCTTGAAATATCCTTTTCCCAAGGCAGACAGTTATCAATAGAATGTCTGATTACTGCCCCTTCTATAACCTTTCACTGTAACATGATTTGACTCAGTGATTTTAGATGTTGTTTCCAATCTAAACAATTCAATGCTTCTACAGTCTGAGCACTATCTCCCTAAAAATAATCCACGAAGAAGATCTAACTCTGTGCAAGACTAGTGGAAAATGCAATGAATAAAAATGGTAGCTTTCTGCTGCTTGCTAAACTGTATGAGGTCATCTGCTGCTCCTTCCCGATGGAGGTTCTCTCAGTGGCCAGGAGGATTCAGGAACATCATTTCTGAGAGGGCTTTGCTCTGCCTTGAATGGAAAGTCCTGAGCTTGTCTGTCCATAAGGTGTTCTGTAAGGATCCAGTCTGAAACATGTGATTGAAGAGAAGCTATCTTGAATCAAATATAGGAGCTCCTTCCCACTGTATTAACCTGCTGCCATTTTCTTTTTAGTAAAGAAACAGAGTAAATGCCATTGCTTTGTGACTGCCATCCAAAGTGGTAGCGGTGCATGTACTGTGGCACCAGGACATCACCTCACAAAAAAAGCTTTTTTTTCAGAGTAATTTTTTGGCTTTGTGTACTTTGGTATTTCTTGTGGCTGGATATGCATTTGCATATGCTGGCATGCTGGTCCTGTTCAGTGGCAATTCGCTCTGCAGCTACTCACACACCTGCTGGGCTGGCCACGAGGGGATCAATGCACACTCTGCTTTCTGCACATTAAAATTACGATGTGGAAGAGCGGTTTGCAAAATCTAAAGCATTCAGAATGCTCTTTGCACTTTTACAGGAGAAGCCGCAGGACTCTGGGAAATCCACACTTCACTTATTTGGTGCAGTACACTTGAGTCAGGTTGTTTGATGTCTGTTTATTCCCGACCACTTCACATCACACATGTAAACTAAAAGCACAGCCCGGCGAGTGACCAGATCAGAGCACCTGTGACCACACAGCTGTCTTGGTTTCGTAGATGAAAATAATGTTCCTTGCTTCTGTGTGGTTCCTCGTGTTAAGAGGCAGAACTGCTGACAGCCCCCGAGTCTGCGATGCTCCTCAGGTCCTAACACGGGTGGAAATAAAACCAGGAGCATGCTGGAGGTTAGTGTGGGGCTTTGGGAAGTCTGAGCTCTGTTTCAATTCTTGGCACTTTCGTTGCCTTGCACGGGAGTTTGTGCACTTGGATCAGCCCTGTTTTAAGTCCCCAAAAGCAGGTAATTAAGGACAGCTCAGCTCAGCGAAGTTAGTGGGGTTTTTAGGGTGTCTTGAGATGGTCGTGTCAGCACGCAGGTGCCTATAGCTAGAGCATCCACAGAGGGGCTCATGGGGCTTCTTTGTGAGCGATATAGAATAAAAGTGAGGACGGTGTCGGCGATTGCCGGGCAGGGCTTACTAAAACCTTTCATTTCCTTACTTCCCAAGTGGCAGAAGTAAGTTTTTCAACTTAAGCACAGCTTAAAATTCCTTCCTTACGGCAGCCCGGACACCTGACCCGCGGTCGCCCCTGCTCCCCTCCAGCCTGCCCGGGCACCGGCAGAGGCGGGAGGGGAGGGAAGGGAAGGAGGGGAAGAGAAGAGCGATGAGGAGGAGGCGCTTCCCCGGGAGCGGGGCAGGACGCGCCCGCCGCCCGCGCTGCGGAGCGGGGGCTGCCGGGGCAGCGCAGGCACGGCCGGGCCGGGGCCACCAACAGGAAACCCTGCGCGGGCCGGGCCGGGCCGAGGCGGCGCCAGGCGCGGCCGCCTCCCCCTGCCCGTCCGTCCGTCCGTCCGTCCCTCCCCCGGCCCGTCCCTCCCGCGCAGCCCCGGGGCCGCTCGGCTCGGCTCGGCCCGGCCCGCGGCGGGCGAAGCGCGGCGCCTCCGACCCGGCAGCCGGCAAGCACCGAGGATGAAACTGCTGTGGAGAGCGAAAATGGTAACCGGCCGTGCCCTGCCCTGCCCTGCGTCCCGCTGCCCGGCGATGCTCAGTGCCAGCGGTGCCGTGCCCGGGACCGGCGATGCTGTGCCCCGTGCCAGCGGTGCCGGGTCCGGTCCCGGCCATGCCGTGCCCGGCGATGCCGTGCCTGGTACCGGGATATGCTGTGCCCCTTCCCCCCGCTTTCTCCCTGCTCTAAAGCTGCTTGGGGTTTTGTTTTTTTTTTCTTGTTCTGGGAATAATAAGGTTTTTGGAAGAGCAAATCACAAGCGCTTCAGATCTCTCCTTCTCAAGAGAGTGAAAATGTCGCTGTGTTTTAAATGCTCTGTAGCTTCAAAGATTCAAGGCTGTGTGCCGAAGTAATTCAGCAGTTTTAAAAGTGCGAATCCTTCCCTAAATGAAAGGCCAAAGAAATTAGCTGCTGTAGAAAAGGGGGGAGGAAAGAGACGACTGCTAATCAAAACCAAACTCATTCCTTAGAAGACTTTATGCAGCTATTTAAAATATGTGCTACTTTGGGAAAAACAGTTAAATGGAAAGTCCGGGTACCTCGATACCACAGGAAAGGACAGCTTGCCAAGAATATCTGCAGAGTTCCCTCAACGTAAGGGTATCCTGGATTGCTTTGATTGCCGTATTTACTTTGTGCTGCCCATCTCCTCTGCTCTGCCTGGAGCAGCAGAGCACCTGGGACTGATTGTGGTCAGCACAAGGGCGAGAACGTTCTTTTTCATCTTATTTTTCTTTCTGCTTTTCCTGGCAGACCACATTTCAGGATGGGGGCGAAGAGGTAGAAGACGGAGCTGTCTACAATGTCACCCTTAAAAAAGTGCAGATTCAGCAGGCTGCCAACAAAGGAGCAAGGTGGCTGGGGGTAAGTGAGGCTAGCGCGGAGGCGTTGGGGAGGGCTGCTCGTGGACTTCGGAGCCCTCCAGGGAGCTGAATTCCACAGGAATTGTTACAATATTAACTTCTAGCACTGACCGCTCTCATTATTGAAAAAAAAACCAACAAACCAAACATTGAACTGGTCCGCCCGGGTCATCTGAAATAACACTCTCCTTGTGTTGACTCTTCCTCTTTTCTTGACCTGGGAAAACAATTTGACCAGCTGTGGCCCTCTATCAGGTGATTCTTGGTGCAGAAACAAGGATCTTAGTTTATGGCCCGAGAAGCTGAACATTTAACAGTTGTTTCAGACTGGACTATGGCTTGTTTCTGCTGTTAGGAACCTATCTCAGGTCTCCAAACAAATAGTTAGGTTATTTTGACTGGTGAAGGTCCCTCAAAGTCAGCAGAACTTCCTCTGAACTTACGGGAATATTGGTTTGGGTCTTATTTCTGTATTGCTTTCTTAGCCAGATGAGAAATCAATTGCATTTCTGTAAGAATTTCAGCTCTGTACTGTTTTTCAAAGCACGAAGGCTTTAATGGTAAGTAAAATGAGCTTAAATGCACACAGTTGATTTGACATGCTGCTGAGTGCCTTCACCTTTATCAGGCCAAGTCCCCAGCTGATAAAAAATGTCCTCACTTCATTGGAATCAGTGCAGCTGTGGCAGCTGGGGCCAGGTCTGCAGGAGATGCCTGTAACTTTCATAGTATTTTGTTATGTTTATTTTTTTTCCTTTGGGATCAAAGGCAGTAATATAAGAAGTTGGCTTGATGTAGGACCAGTGTTGGTATTTTAAAGGCTTTTAAAACTGCCCTGAGATTTATATCCAGTCATTTTCTTGTGAAGCTCCTGTGACGTGAAGCAATACACCAGAGCTGAAACCAGAGTCAGGAGAAATTAGCAAATTCTGTCCTGCATACAGATAGTGCTTAGAGTCTCCCCTTCCCGTGTTTCCAAGAAGTACACAGAGTACTAATCAGAACAGATAATTTAAAATCTGCTTCCTTTGAGTGGCAGATTTCCCATTTCTGTCTGCTGTTTTTATCAGGAAAAATACTACCAAGTATATTTGCGCTCCTGCAACTTTCCCAGCTGGTTTTGTGTAAGAGGTGAAGATCACTTTGAGTGTGTCCGTGTCCCATAAACATAGTTTAGAAAAGTCTGTTTTTTGAGTACAAAAACAGTCTGAATTTTTTTTGCCTGCTTGGGCTGTGTTGTTTCTTGTAATAGAAAGAGTTTGCCAGGCCTTGGTCCTGTTCTCAGAGAAAGGGAGCCTGTATGTTCCTGTGGTCATCCCCACAGCTGATGCTGCCCTTCCCAATAGGAGGACCAGGGATGGCAAGGTCAGGGCAGTGACTGTCAGGTTCCTCTGCCTGCTCTTGGTTTTTTGAGGTCGGAATGTTTGTGGGGAAGGAGATAATGTGTCAGAAATCCACATCTGTTCCAGGCATAAATCTGTGACTTCAGCTCCCAGTCCAGTCTCTTTCATGAGCAAAACCCCCCAAATCTTGTGTATATTACTTAAAAATATTTTGGAACATATGGGCTGTTTGTTTCTTTTAAGCTCGTCAGAACATTAAGTATTTTAAGCTCTTCTTGTGATCTTGTTTTATTAATGGCTTTTTTTGTGGTCCTGAAATCAATAAATAGCCTCTAACCCAGAGCATTATTTATGAAGAGCCATCCCTGCCCCCAGCAGTTTGGCTTTGAAGAGCCAAATTGTCTCTTTTAGAACTGTCATCAGATGACCTTTTTTTTTTTTAATCTGGAGTTTATAAGGGTTTATGATTTTTTTCTATGCTTTGAAATTCATTAGCACTAAATTAACAAGGTGTTGGATTTAGCAATGTTGGTCCTAATTTTTTTGAAGGTACTCTAAATCAGGCTTAGTTTGAAGACTCAAGGTCAACGACCTATTTGTACATCAGCAAGTATTGAGCCTTCCCAGTAACAAACACAGTAACTCACTTATTGACCATATTGCCTGGATTTCCTTTTTAAAAAACTTTTTCTCAGTGTCAGCTTGTGTCCTGTAAAAGTCCACTTAGCAGTATGACCCCTTCTGAAGCACTGAGCTTCTTGTGGCAGGTCAAGTCTAATGAACCTTCCTTAAGATTCTCCATCCTAAGAACCCATCCAGGGTCACTGAACGGTTGGCCCTGTAATGAGAGAATGGATTGTTTAAAGGCCAATCATAAGATTCCAACTACAGCCCCATAAACACTTGCCTACTGAAATACAGAAATGCCTTTCTTGCGTTTCAAACTTCTACAACTAACAAAAGGAAAAGAGAAACGGGCTGTGACTTAAGCAGGCAGCAGCAATTCTGAAACTTTCAGCAGTGAGAAGCTTTTGGATAATAACTGCATTTCTTAGCTTTAATTTTAATACTAGACATCAAAGGATGCCAATAATAGCCACTGCTTTTGTCACCACATACTTAGTCACTAAATATTTAGTGAAGCTTAAGACTTTAAGTATTACAAGTAAGTATTAAGTATTAGGAGTATTAGGAAATACTAAAAGTTCTAGCGGGAGTTCAGTATTGTGAGAGATGTTGCACAAAAGCAATGTTTTGACTTAAAAGGATGTGCAGACATGATATTTAAAGAGGATTATCTGTACATACATCTTAGCTGATGATTGGTATCAAAGCTTCGAAAGTCAAACATAGATAGAACATAGAAATATTGAGAGAGAATCCCTCCCAAACTCAATGGATTCTACCATGAATGCGGTTTTTTTGAAAACAATGTGGGTTTTGGTGTCTCCAGGGTAGATTTTGAGAGGTCTCCAGGATCCTGGAGAGAGAGGAACAAGCTACAAAAGCCATGGAAGCTGAGATACATGGCCCGACATCTTTGTGAGAGAAAAGGATGGAGAAGTAGAGATTTGTACATCCGGATGGCACACACTCGGAAGAGGGGAAGAGGAGGATTTGGGGTGTACAGTCATCAGTTTGAATGGCATTATGTCAGGCTAGAGAAAAAGGCATCTTGGTAACTGGAAGGGAAGGTTTGGGAGCACAGCAGGGAGTTTGAATGATGTGGTTAGAAAGGGAATATTGTGTTTTAAAACTTTATTTTCAGAAAGAACCTGAAAAATGGGATTCAGTTTCCCTCTGAGGATGTGAATGCAGCCCATAGGGAGGCTGGATGTCAGGATGGTGCTGTTGTCCCTGAGGAAAAGGTACCAAAGCATGAGACAAATGTTCCGAGGGGGCTTTGGTCTTGAAGTGACAGCCAGGTAGCCGTGCAGTGACAGAGACCAGCGAGTCACACTGTAGCCAGAAGTAGGCAAGGACAGCCAAACTCTGGATGTAAGAGTAGATCAGCCACTGAGCAGCTGAATTTCTGTGGCCAGGAGCAATGTGCTGCCAGTGCCAGTGGCCTGGGCAGGTGAACTCCGGCCCGTGATCTACGGGAAACAGTGAACAGCTGGAGAGAAGGGAAACGGCAGCGGGCGGAGAGATGGGGGGAGAGGGCTGCAGGTAGAATAGAGGCATGGGTGTGGTGTGGGCGGGTGGACAAGATTACTAAAACAAAAGCAAACGAAGTTTTGAAGTGCTGTGAAGTGGCTAGTGTCGGGCCTGGGTTAAGCAGCTGGAGTGCTTTATCTGCCCCTTGCAGGAGTTAGGGAGGGATGGGCTGTCCAGCCCTGGGAGAGGAGGGAATGGTGAGGAATGAGCCGCTCAGACATGAGGGGCTCCTGAATACCTGCAAATGTCTGTCCTATCAGACTCCTTCATCTGGGGAGGAGTGAGGAAGAGACCTGCAATGTGTGAGTATTTGGTGGGGCAGATCACAGGAAATGCAGCCAGGAACTGGAGCTCCCCAAGCCTCAGTGCTGGTTCTCCACACCTGAAATGACTGCTGAGCTTTCAGAGTCCATTGCTTTACTGATGGATGACAAGGACTCCTCTTCCTTTGAGTCTTAAATATCCAGATAACAGATCAAGAGTCTGCTGCTCACTTATGGCCAGGCTGCCTGGCTTCATTAGGCATGGATTACACATCTAGAGGAGATTTTAGACACTTAGTTTTTACTTTTTGCTTTCTCTTCTTCACTACAGCTGAACTTATGGCTCTGGACTTTATTAAGGCAGAGATGGAGGCAAAACATAGCTTGTCTTAAAGTGTCTTTAATATCATAATGCTGGGTGTACAGCAGAACATGTTCCAAAATTGTCAATGAACTGCTGTTAGAAGGGTGCTTTTCAGTACCTTAAAATGCTGAAAGTAGGAAAAGCTGAAAAGTAGCAAATGTATCACTTATTCTTTGTGTATATTCTTAGCACTACTATTACTTGATAATTAACTTTTCTGGGAATTTTGTGGTGTTTTAGAAAGAAGTTTTTAATTTAAAAAAATTTTTTTTTTTTATTTTTTTATTTAGTGTGAGTGATTGCCTTGCACTGAAAACTGCATGTGACTACAAGTTTGGCTTCTAAGCACATCCACAGTCACATACATTGGCAGGAAGTTTGTGCTGGAGAGTTCAGACAGAAAAACATTGCAAAAACTTGTGGCTAACTAATCTGTATCCCAGTTGGGACCTGGGACGCAACCATCTCTCTGACTTGATCAGTATGTCAGAAAAGATACTTTAGTCTGGATTTCTTTCTTTCCAGCACAGACCTCCTAACTCTGGGTTGAGTTTTAAGTGGTGCCTGGAATCATCAGCATTTAGGAAGAAGCAAAACCTGACATTTTCTCTGAGCCTGCTCCTGCCCTCCCACGTGCCCTTCTGAGCCAGCTCTGTGATTTCTTTTTCATCTTGCCCTTAGATACCAGATGTTCTGGTCGAGTGTGGTTTCCTGTGGAAGCAGCAGGCAAAGGCTTGGCTGATCATTGTCCTTGCTGCAGCTTGCTGTTTTGTCTCTTCATTTAGAGCATGTGTTGGTCACTTTTGGCTAAAGCAGACTCCCTCTGCTAAATCAAGTTTCCTCAGCCTGTCCTGACTGCCCAGACCAAGGCTAGGGTGTAGTTCTGGCTGTATATTTGGCAGAAACAGAAAAGCAGTTCCCAAGGAGCTGACAGGCTTCCTATGGAAACTGAGCTGTGCTGCTGTCCACTCCAGAGTCTCCGAGGAGCTGTCTTGGAAGGGGGATGGGGTGTGCTCACTTGGGGTTTGCTTGGGGGAAGATGCCTGTTGGGTGCTGGAGACCCACAAAGTTGTGTATTCTGAGGGAACGGAATGATTTTACCCATAGACATGTACTCAGTTATCCAGAAGAAAGCTTTGGCATCTCGCTCAGCTTGTGTTTTGGTTTGGAGCAGGCTCTTTCCTCCTGTCCTTCCTTCAGTTGTGGGCATAATAGTACCATGGTACAATTCATAGCCCTTATTAATGACTTCTCATGGAATATTTTTCTCCTGGCTTCCTGGTTCAGGTTCCAGGGGTATCCTAAGTAGCAGTCTTGGATACAGTCATCAGCTGGTTAATAGAGGCTTTGTGTGCAACAGACACTCAAAAATGGAAACTGAGCCTATTAAGAGTTCTAAAAAGGAAGCCTGAAAGATTACTGTCCATTACTTTGCCAGTTCCAAATCCAAAATGCATAATTAGAAGGGTGACTGGCTTTGTAGCACAGTGTTATGCTCTCAGTTGAGTGTAAAACCTCCCACTCCGAGCTGCCAAAGCGTGACAGGGTTAAATCCTGTGGTGTTACGAAGGCTGAGTTAGGGCTGGGATACCCTGGCACAGCCATGAGCAACGAGGCAGAGGCAGGGCCAGCCTGCCTTCCTGGGGCTGTGCAGGGGCACCTCTTACTAATGGTTCTTGTATTAAATGGAATAAAAAGGGTTAAGGGAGCCTCTTGAGTAAAGCTGCTGGAAACTGTTCTGTTGCTGCACTGGCTGTGTGTATCTGCATTTTGGATATCTCCCAGCAAGCCTGCTCATGGACAAAACTTGCCCTTGGCATTTACCTGTGACATGCAGGATTAGAATGACATCCTGTGCTGTAATTGCTTTCCCCTGGGAATTCCTCTGACAGCCAGGATGACTGTTTTTTTAAACTGTGCTGCTTGGGTGCTACAGGTTCTCCCTAAATTCCAGTGCCTTAACTGTCTTGCTGCTGACATCTCTGTGTGTTATCTTGCTTGCTTTTTTAAGAAGCAGTAAGTGAAAGGAATAAGCCCCAAATTTTGCTTGCTCTGCAAAGGAACTGGCACTTTCTTTCTGAATGCTAGATGTAGGTCACTTGCTGGGTTAAGGAAGAGTTGGCAAGGAATGTGGCTATGTGTCATCGGAAAGCCTGTGAGATGCAGCACATGAACTGGACTGAGATGTTGTACAGAGAACAGCCCTGGAGAAACCATTAGTTTCACTGTTTGGGGTTTTGATGCCTTCATTTAAGGAGCAGGCTGGAGCATTTCATGTACGTTAGTCACACTTGGATTTAAATTTAACCTTGGTAGAGCTAATTAAAAATATGTGTGTACATGCATGCTTTGAACTTACATCTTTTGCTGCTGCTGTTTTTAAAATACAGAATTTCCTTTAGCCAGCACTGTAAGGGGGTGCACCTGTGTGAAGAAGCCAGCACAAAGTAGTCAGATCATGGCTTAGCCCCTCGGAGACAGGGTTGTTTTGTGTAACAGGGGTAAATAAATGCTAACTCGGTGTGGATCCTGCTCTTCCTTGCCTTTGCGTAGTCACTGCGTAGTGTCTTGTAAAGCAGGGGCAAAAAGTGTGTGATGTCTTAGTGTTAATACCACATTAAGATAGTATCAGAGACTGTGAAAGATGATTCCTAAAGGGAATTGGAACCTCATTCCTGAAAGGTTGAGCAGCTCACCAGCAGTTCTCAGTCTCTGGGAAGGTGTCATGGTTTGCTTCTGCAGTCTCCCAAAAGTACTTTTGCCTTTGATTCACCCCAAAAAGCACTATGTTCAGTGGCCAGACAAGCTCTTCAGAAGTGACTTGTAATTCTTCCTGGATGGTACACCAGCATGTAGGGCTCAACTATAGTCTATGTTAAGTTTTTAACCTTATGAAATAAGAATGTTATTGATTATGATGATGTGTGTTTCATTTTATTTTTTTTCTTTTCTTTTTTTTTTTTTAATTTAAATAAAGTATTAAAGCTATAGTGAGGAATTCTGTGTTTTGGATATGGAAATCCATTTACTATTTATGGAAATCCTTTTACCTTGGACCAAACTAAACTCATGCTTAAGTCTGAATACTGCACTTCAGTTTAGCACCATGCCACCAATAGGTGACAATTTAGGGACTGCAAGGAAAGAAGAAACATATCCATCTTTCACCCAATGACTTTCAAAGCATGGCTGCAGGTTTTGTCCAGACTGACTGTGTTGGATGTTGTAATCTAACACAGCACAGAAGTAGGATTGGGTGGGGATTAAAATTCAGCCTCAGTGCTGTGGCCTGGGTTTGGGAGATTCCCCTTTCATCGGGAAGGTGGAAAAGAGATGGGGAAAAAGTGTTTCTGGGGTGAATGTGACTTCAAAAAGGCTGGGGTTTTGAGGCTGCTGAAGGGTTTGAAGCATTAAAAAAGTTATGGGAGATGGATTAGCTGTCAGAGCTGCATGGTAATATTTATTTAGTGGCTTCACACTGTTATCACATGGATATCTTCTTCACATGTGACACATGCAGTGAGGAACAGCTGCTTAGCAAGGCTCAGCAGCACATGGAAACAATTTAGGACCAGAAGTGAATAAATTAAAACCACCTGGGGAGAAGACCTGGCCTTCTGAGAGTCCAGAGTTCTGTGGAAGCATTTGCCCCCCATGCAACAGCAGTTGTGAAAGGAAGCTCGAATATTAAGTTACAGCAGGGGAGGGGGGAGTGAAGTAAAGCTTAGAAAATACTCTTAGGGAGATGACAGTAACTCCTCACTCGTTCTTGGTGCTTGTTCCCTCATCTCAAAGGTAGGAGAACTAGAAGGGGGATCCACAAGTGGAAAGGGGTTTGGAGACACCAAAAAGGTGAGCAATGTTATATTTGTGTCTTGGTGCAACTGGGGCTGATGTGCAAGTTTTACAATAAATCCTCATAGGACTGAGGCTCCATTCTGGCAATGAATAGGAGGATATAGGAAAAGCCTTCAAAACAGTGAGTGGAGAAGGGACATGTTATCTCCAGAGTGGTTTTGAAAGCAAGGGAGGAGGCGGGGGGGGGGGGGGAGAAATTAGTGATTTTACATTGTGTGTAATTAACCTGAAGGGACTTGCTGCTGGCAGAGTAATCGAGTCCAACCAAGTCCAGGAGGATTCAGAGAAGATTGAACATTTATGTAAATAATGAGAACAAATATATGAGATTCAAAACACAAGACATTATTTTTTGTGATTTAGGGATGAAGCAAACATGTCCTGCAGCTGAGAAGAGTCTTTTCCTTTAGGCTTGTTATTCTGAATGTTATGTGTGTTATTTCTTCACCTTCCTCTATAGCATCTGGTTAGAGGAGGGAAAACCTCTAGTTTAGTTTAAAATTACAATTGTTATGTGTGGCTCTTTATAAAGTTCTGGTTTCAATTTGTTTGCAGCAAATGTTTAATGAGGGAGAATAAGATTGAACACAGGTACTTATCAAAAGAATCATGAGGACTTTAATGCCCGGGAGGTGTCAGGGCCATACTGCCACATGGTACAGGAGTTGGGTGTGGGCTGGTTTTCCAGCAGCCCTGCTACCTCCTCCTGGTTCAGGAGAACTCTGGGTGCTCAGATCTTGCTCTTTTTTTATGTGTGTAAAGCAAAAGTTTGCATCTGTGCAGTTTTAGACTCTGCAAAAGTAGGAATTGTGTGGGTTGCCCTTTGCTTTCCTCCATTCAGCTTCACAATAGCTACTTCAGTAATGAGGCAGCTTGAGCAGAGCAGGGTACTCTACATATGGGCTCCTCGGGCATTTTTTTGTTTGCTTTTGTTGTCACTTCCAAGCATTGTGCTGAAATATGTAATGTTCTACCTACTGTAACCCTTCAGGCCTTTTCTCAGATCTGTGTGCCACCATGGGACCTCTGAGGGTAGGACTTTCAGCAGACTTTTTTCTGGCCTCTCACATTTATCTCCATTTAGTTGCATAAACCATCTGCTGCACATCAGAATGTAGCTTGCCTTCAGCAGCTTTGGCAATCAAAAAGAGATTTTGGCAGCTCCACCTCAGGTGTGAAGCTTTGTGCCACTTTGCATGGTGACATTTACTAGCCTTTTGCTCTTCTGGGTTGCAGACTGATGGAGTTCTGACTTTTTCCTGTGCCACCTCCATGGCTGTCCTGCACAATGCTATGACAGCAGCCACCAGTGCTGCCCCTGGGCCACAATGGCACTAAGGAGGTGTAGGCATTTCAAGTGCTTTTGTGGAGTAATCCTGTTATTATAGTGTATTTCATCTATTTTTTTTCTCTTATATTCTTCCCATTTTTTTTGGTTTGAAAGCAGTTTAAAGGATTATTTTATTTTCCCCTCCCACCCCCTCACCTACTTTGTACTTTCTCCCTACGGAGACTCAGCCTTTCTTCCACTCAGCAGCTGTTTTTTCTGGGGAGTGCATGGGCTCTCTGTGCAAGTGAAACAGCATGTTTTTATTACTAAGTGGCATTCTCCATTGAAAGATCTCAGAATGACTGAACAATATGGAATGACTGAATGCCTTGAGATAGCCCCTGGCCTTCAAACTGGAGACTTGTGGTAGATCTCATTAGACTGCCAGATCCCAGTGGCTCTGTGTTAGTATCTATAAATCCTAAAGCAGAAATGGACCATCATGTTAGAGCTACCTAGGGTTTTATTTCTTTCTAAATATAGTTCATGCCCCACGCAAGCTTGCATGTATTGAGTAAATGGAGTTTTTGTTTTGACTCGAATTGAGTGCAGAATGTCCTTCAGTTGTTTAGAGGATTCCTGTGGATAGAACTTGTCAGATGAGGTTCACAACATTTCAGAGATGTGTTGGTGTTGGGATGCAAACAAGTCAGTGCACTCTTCTGGATTAGCTGTTGTCTTCAGTGCAAAATAAATTAATTAACTAAATACTCCTGAGGGGCACTTGAAACCTGGCTTTAATATTCCATGCAAATACAGCAAGAAAATTATTATGAAGGTATACCTCTGCTTTTGTTTGCTTGGTTTGTAGTAATCCCTGGCTGTACTTCTGATACATTTTGTGTTTCTTAGAGTAGAAACCCTTTAGGGCAGGGCTGGTGCCTTTGGTTTGGAGATGGCAGCCCATTGTGCTGCTGTTGGAAATGCCCCATGAGTAACAGCAACGTGTTTCACTTGGAAGGCAGATCTTAGGCCTTTGCATTCCTTCCATGGAGTGCTTCGGATTGATTCTGGCTGTGCTCCAGGCTCCTGGCTCTCTGGAGCAGAGAAAATGTGAATGAACTCTTGCACACTTACTTAAAGCATGAGGCTTGCATTCTTCCTGCAAAAACAGGCACTTTGTTCAGGAAAACATCAGGTGGTCAGAGAGAACAGGACAGGGAAGAGCAGAAGTATGCTATTAACTCCTGGTGGGTAGTTAAACAACAACCCCCTCAAAAAAGAAGAAAAATCAAACCAGTGTGGACAACTTCTGATTTATCTGGCATTTTTTCTTTTTTTCTTTTTCCCTTTACTTGCAAGCTATACTTACTTTGCATTCTGACTCAGTACTTCCACATAATTATGTGTTTTGATTTATGTCCATTGCCTAAGGATTTCAGTCCAAGTGCAACACAGCGTTCTTAAACCAAAGCACAAATATCTGCAGAGGGTTCAGGGCCAGCTCACACTGCTTGTGCTGGGGCAGAAGAGGAGGGCTCACCCCTGGTGCTGCAGTTAGGAGAAGGCACATCTGTGTAGTTGCATGGTAGTTCAGTTGTCACAGCCTCTGTTGGTCCTGTGAAATGCAGGATTTCTCATAAACTACCTGTACAGCTGGGACAAGGATGTAGCCATGGCTTGCAGACACACGTGTGGCCAAACACTGTCACTCCCTGGCTCTGCAGGGGGGTGTGTGCAGGACAGGAACACCAGGGCACACCATGCTTCATCCCTTGTGGTGTCTAGATAATATAGTAAAAATGCAGTTTGGCCTGGACTAATGATTGAGTTAATATTTTTGGACTCTTTCAGCACATAAATAAATATTCAAGCTGGTAACACTTAATATTAGGAAACATTAGCTTCCTATTACTGCTTTTTCTACTCAGACCCCACCCTGAAGAGGCCTCTTAGTTTCAAAACAAAGGGTAGTAAAAAGCACAGCCATGGAAATGAAGTTTATAATGCAGTTTAGGTATGTTTCCATGCTACAAAAGTGGCTACTGACTGCTAACCCATTTCTTCTTAAAAGCTTAGAAAAGTTTGTCATTAGGGATTGCTCACATTATTAATGATAATTAATTATTATGAGACATGTAACAGCATTTCTTGGGTATTTGTTGTTCCACAAAAATACCTTCTTCAGTTTATTTAAAAATATGAATCAGTCTTCTGCTAAATATTTTCTCCTCTGTCAGAAGGCATGTCATCTCCCCTCACCTACAGGTTTAATTTCCAACTATTCATACTATTAGTAATTTATCACTCTTGCCTTGTTGCTAACACTGGATACAGTGGCAGTTTACACTGATTTCCTGACTCGGTATAAATTTAATTTCTGTGTCTGCTTGAGCAAGCTTTACAGTGTGAAAGGAAAGCCAACAATACAATTAGGATGAATAAAAGCATTTTGGGTTATGTAATATGCATTTGTGCTACTATTATGCAACAGAATTATTACTTGTGGCATCCTTAAATCCATTTTCAATTTAGCACTGTTGCCTGCCTCATACAGGACCTTCTTTGTTTCTACTGACTGAGCAGAAAGTGATGATGAGCTCCATAATTAATTTAAATTACATTTCTGGAAGGAGGTAAAAAATAGTGTGACTTGTCACAGGACAAGTATTCTGTTGGTAGTCAAAAATCATGATACCATATGAAATCTGTCTGACTGTGTTAGTGGTAATATCAATCATCCCCTCTTTTTGCTACGCTTGGTATTTATTAAAAAATGACAGCATATTTCAGCATTTTTCATGAAAGAAACATGGCAAAGGGCTTTGTTGGCCACTGTTTCACAAACATTTAAATAATAGCTTTTCTCTGGCATTTCTTAGGGTAGGCAGAGAGTTGTCATTTTTAACATCAAGGCAGCTTAGAAATATTGTGTATAAATGCAGAATTTGCTGTGCTATGAGATTGAACCTGTCAGTATTTGTCAGATGGCAGGTGCACTGTACCTATCCCTGTAATCTATAATCAGAATCACAAGAAGCTGTTTCAGACTCAAGTGAAAAGTTTGAGCTGCCACCTTTTATACTTGTTTTCTTTGCTCAGCACCTCTTCTCCCTTGTGGTTCCCTGTAAAGGTTCCTGGGTGCTTTGGCACTTCCAGATTTCCAGGGCAGAGTGGAAGCTGTGAGAGTGTGGGGAAAGAGGAAGAGGAGTTAGATAAAGCCTGTGAACAGAAGCAGTAATAACTGTTTCTGGGGCAAAGGGGAGCTGCCCCAGCTGCCTTTACCTCCTTAAGGACCTTCTGTAATCCATACCTGGAAAAGCTGTTAGTAGTTTTCACAATTAATCACTTGCTTTACGCAAGTCCCAGGTGACTTCGTAGAGCTCTTCTCTCAGGGAGACACTGTGTAACACTTCCTTTGGCTCCAGAAGTCAAAATATTTTAGAAAATGAGCTGATTGTACAGCCAAAATGGGCACTAAAACCCATTTCCTTGCCTTCATCCTGGTGCTCTGTTCACTTAGCTGTTTATTATTTTAAATATTTATTTACTGCTTGGTTTGGAGATTGGGCATTTTGGTGTTTCTGGGCACTGAAGAGAGGAGGATACTGAGTTTTACAAATAATTTTCTTTTACTACAGAATGGCTTTGGAAAGATACTTAGTATGGGACACCTTTATTTACTGGATTGTAAGAGTGTTTGTAGTAAATGTCATTTGATGACAGATGTACCACCAACCATGTAAGATGCACATGACTAAGAGTCTTACCTGACTTACTGGTTTCTTTTTCTTGCTTTTCAGTTTCAAATTAGGAACTTGCTAAGCTTCAGTGTCCAATCAAAACCACCACAAGGAATATTTCATAATACAAGTTATGAAAATAATACATCCCTGGCATGCCTGAGAGGGTACAGGGTTGTGGTGAACTGCAGATCTGTGGAACACGACAAACAGAAAAGAAACATCAATAATCTGATGATTCAGGTTCAGTTAGCTCAATGATGACACTGAGTCAGAGGAGAGAAGAGGGTGAGAGGCCTTGTATTGGTTTTGGCAAAAGTCTTCCGAGCAAGAGAGGTGAGAGGCAGGATGAGAGGGAGCTTTTTGTAGGTAGGAAGCGACGAGAAGGTAAATGCATAGATTGTACAAGTTAGAGATGGAGATCTGGAGCTGCTCAGGTGATTTTTTTCTTTATTTAGAAACCTTGTATGCTGCACAGTGAACCTCCTGGGTGACTTGATTCTCAGTGAATAATATGGCTATGTTCCTTGCTGCACAGATGCTTCTGAGTGGGTAAATTCAGAGCAAGAATTTCTATGTTCCCAGGGCTGGATAAGATCCAACATTTCTAAGGCCTGCACAGAGCCATTTTAACCTAGACCTCTTTGAAGATTCAATTTATAATGCACTTGCTAAAACTCCTTTAGATGCATGCAGGGAGAGGCGATTTGTGAATTTGGCTTCTTTACTTTTGCTTAGATTTATGTAGAGCTGGTCCCACAAAATTCACCGATACCCAAATGAGTCAAAATTTGCCTCGCCTCAGAAGGTGTGAGAATGCACAGCTCAGCACCACGGAACTTATTTCTTGTTTCTTATTTTCCCCAGAGTGACTTTAAGTAGCTGCAAGGTGTCTGAGTGAAAAGGTTCTGACTGAGCAGCAGCATCTGTGTAAGAGGCTTTTTTCCTTTTCTCTTTTTCCCCTCTAAATCTGCCCCACAGCTTTTGTGACTGTTTGCCAGCACTGCAGACAGATACCAGCCAGGCTGTGAGCTTGGAGGAGAAAACAAGAATGCCTTTTGTGTCATGATCATGGAATTAATTGGTCCTGGAAACTGTGGATCGCTGCCAAGAACGGGTATTTGTGCGGCAAGAAAGGAAAAGGGCGGAGCATTGGAAATCCAGGAATACCCCTCCTTTTTGGAGCTTAGGAAAGAGTTCATAAACTTATTTTGGCTTCTGAGTTTGGTGCAGTCAGTATGCAGAATTCTGGTTTTGTGTGGGTGTTTTGGTGTTTCTTTTTCCTTTTGTTTGGTTTGTGTTTGTTTGTTTTTGTTTCGTTTGGTGTTGTTTGTTTGTTTGGTTATTTAACAGTATTCAAAACGAGGAAATGAGAGTTATTGAAGTGGAGAGAGTTCTGTAGAGAGCTCTGGCGTAATTTTATTTCATTTCATTTCCAAGTGCACTGTAGGATAAAAGCATCTGCCTTTGTCTGCAGGACATCCGCTGCTGGCCACCCAAGCCCTGCACTGCCAGCAGCGCTTTCCTAGCCTGGAAATTCTGCTCCAAATTCACAGTTTTGCCCCTGCAGCCTGTTTTCTGTGCTGTGAGCGGGGCACAGTGTTTTCCTAGGCTGGAAATTCTGCTCCAAAATCACAGTGTTCCCCGTGCAGCCTGTTTTCTGTGCTGTGAGCTGGGCACAGCATTTTCCTAGGCTGGAATTTCTGCTCCAAATTCACAGTTTTGCCCCTGCAGCCTGTTTTCTGTGCTGTGAGCTGGGCACAGCATTTTCCTAGGCTGGAATTTCTGCTCCAAATTCACAGTTTTGCCCCTGCAGCCTGTTTTCTGTGCTGTGAGCGGGGCACAGTGTTTTCCTAGGCTGGAAATTCTGCTCCAAATTCACAGTTTTCCCCATGCAGCCTGTTTTCTGTGCTGGCAGCTGGGCACAGAGCCTTCCTAGGCTGGAAATTCTGCTCCAAATTCACAGTTTTGCCCCTGCAGCCTGTTTTCTGTGCTGTGAGCTGGGCACAGCATTTTCCTAGGCTGGAATTTCTGCTCAAATTCGCAATTCTGCCCATGCAGCCTGTTTTCCGTGCTGGCAGCTGGGCGCAGCGTTTTCCTAGGCTAGAATTGCTGCTCCAAATTTGCAGTTTTGCCCATGCAGACTGTTTTCTGTGCTGGCAGCTGGGCACAGAGCCTTCCTAGGCTGGAATTTCTGCTCCAAATTCACAGTTTTCCCCATGCAGCCTGTTTTCTGTACTATCAGCTGGGCACAGAGGTTTCCTAGGCTGGAAATTCTGCTCCAAATTCACAGTTTTGCCCCTGCAGCCTGTTTTCTGTGCTGTGAGCGGGGCACAGTGTTTTCCTAGGCTGGAAATTCTGCTCCAAATTCACAGTTTTCCCTATGCAGCCTGTTTTCTGTGCTGGCAGCTAGGCACAGAGCCTTCCTAGGGTGGAAATTTTGCTCCAAATTTGCAGTTCTGTCCCTGCAGCCTGTTTTCTGTGCTGACAGCTGGGCACAGAGCCTTCCTAGGGTGGAAATTTTGCTCCAAATTCGCAGTTCTGTCCCTGCAGCCTGTTTTCTGTGCTATCAGCTGGGCATAGCGTTTTCCTAGGCTGGAAATTCTGCTCCAAATTGGCATTTTTGCCCCTGCAGCCTGTTTTCTGTGCTGGCTGCTGGGCACAGCGTTTTCCTAGGCTGGAAATTCTGCTCCAAATTCTGCTCCAAATTCACAGTTCTGCCCATGCAGACTGTTTTCCGTGCTATCAGCTGGGCACAGCGTTTTCCTAGGCTGGAAATTCTGCTCACATTGGCATTTTTGGCCCTGCAGGCTGTTTTGTGCGCTGGGTTCCGCAGGTCCCTGACTGTGCCGGGCCCTCAGCGCTGAGGGCGGGCGGGGATGGGAGCGGCCTGGCCCCAACCCCTTGAAATGCTTGTGACTCTGATCAGGTCAGCCCAGGCGCTGCTCTGTGGCATTCTTTGGGCAGAATCCGCACTTCTCAGAGGGTTTTTTTTTTTTGTTCGGCGGTCATGCGGCGGAGCTGGGAGTCGGTGCAGATGAATGTCAGCTGCTGTGGGTCCGTCTGTCTGTCTGTCTGTCCGGCAGCCGCGGCGCGATCCCGCTTCCTCCGCTCGGTTAAAAACTCCATCGAGGGCTTTGTGGGAAGGAAACGCTTTGTTGTCACCAAAGTTGTTAATGTCTTTGCAGTTGTTCTTTACTAAAATACTTGACTAAGACAGCTAAACAACTTCTGTTCATCTGTCTCGCTGTTTTCTTGAGTGATGTGTGTCTATGTGTTAAATGAAGGGTGTTTCAGGCTTTTCTCCTCTTAAACTGACATTATGGATGCTTATATTTGGAGATATATATATTTGATGCTATGTATTTTTATATATATTAAAATATATAGCATATATAAAAATATATTTTATATATATAAGCTATATATATTAAAAATATATTTTTTTTTTCAAGTGCAGTCATTCCACAATTTGATTTTTTCCCCCCTTTTTTTATTTCCCCCAAGGATGGGTGTAGACGTTAAAGACGTATTGGAGAACCTGTGTGTAAGGAAGCAATGTGAAAAAAAATAAGGTTAAAATCACAAAGAGCATCTGATTTCTATTTTCAGATTCATATTTAGACAAACAGTGGCAATCTTGATTAGAGTGCTTTGAGTTGATGTACAAGTTAATGCACTTCAGGCACTTTTATTCCAGCACAGGGTGTCTGTCCAGTAAGTTAATAAAAACAGAGTGGAATACTCTCCATCTGGAAAAGCTGTAAGTTTCAAGGAAAGTGAAAAGCTTTAAAGAACCTGTCAAAATTGGTAAAAATGCATTTAAAGTGCTAGTTAGATGCTCCTGAAAAAAACCTGCAGAATTTCGGATAAAACAAATCTGTAGTGGCGTGGTAATGTTTCAAATGACTGAGCCTGAAGTATATTTGCCACCTCCTCTTATTATTGTTCATCCCAGTTGTTTTAGTATTTTTTTCCAATCTGCGTAATGAAAAACAATTAGATTGACTTCATCCCACCATTCTCACTTCCAGAATCTCAACAGATAATATTTGCATTGGAAAAAAACCTGTGCAGAGCAGTGGGGGTTTTTGGGTGAAAGCAATTCTTTCCAGTGATATTTCTAAGACAATGACTGCAGTTCAGTATGGCTGTTTGGGTAGCAGCCTGGTTCTGTACCGATCAGAGTTTTAACTTTCCTTTTTATCTTGAGTCTCTGATCCCTCTTGCTAGGCTGTAGCATTTATTTGGGCACTGGTGGTGTTTAGAGTTAGTCTGTATTCCCAGTGGAGCTTAACAGGTAGTGTTGGCAGGAAGCTTTTCAGCCTGGATGTGTTTTGGTGTGCACGGAGCTCTCCTTTTTCAGCAAGAGCTGTGTACGTAGGTAATGTTTAATGCTGTAGAGCTGTAAGATGATCACCTTAAAGACAGTGGGCCCCTCTGAAGGTACAGCATTGCCAAGGGCTAGTAAAGTTGTTGGAATTACACTACATCAGTACGCACACAACCTCAGAAAATAAGGATCTGCAAGTACATACCTCCATTTAATCTTTCTGTGTTTGCTTTTGAAAGCAAACTGTCTGTCTTGTTGGTAGCTGCTTGCTCATCACTTACACTTGCGGATTATCAAGGTTACAGTCTGTTCCCTGAAAAATCAAAATGAGACTTTAAAAGACATAAATCAGAGTATAAAATGCCATATCTGTGAATTTTAGAGGACTGAGAAAATGTTACCAATGCCCTGAAATGTTGATGTCTGTGTTAGACCACTGGACATGGTCCTGAAGGAGACAAAGAGGAGCTGGGGAGCTTTTTTTTGTTCTTTGGGTGTACAAAACAGTGCAAAACTGGTGTCATTTGTTGGTACCACTAACAGTGCTCACTGTGCACCCCTGTCAGAAATTGCAGACAGCTTTAGGAGCGTTTTTTCATGGCAGTGAGTAGAGTGTTCCTCTGAGCAGAGAGCTCTGAAGCAAACATGAAAACTCCTTTGCCTTTGGGTAGCCTGCCTGTGTCAGTGAAGAGATGCCCTCTTGATTAAATCCAGACTGAGCAGTTTCCTGTTAGCCTGAAACTCAGCCCACAAGGTCTTGTTCTCAAAGCCTGTTATTGAGCTTGTCTGCCAAGTCCCTTTTCCTTTTAAACTTACAGGCAGAATTGCTAAAATAATACAAATACAAGCAATCCCAGAACTCTCACGATGATTTCTAGCAGTCTGATGTTTTGCTGACAAAGTTTTAGATTTTTCAGAAACTGGGTTGGTTTTGTTTAAGTTTGGTGGGATTTTTTTTTGGGTTTTGTTTCTTTTTAACATTCTCCCAACATGATGTCTCAGGGAAGCTGTAGTGTTGCAATTAATGGAAAATTTTGTGCGTGTATCAGTCTTGGAAGCAGATTCTGCCCTTGTTTTGAATATACTAACATGGGAGAATGAGAGGGTTTTATGTGGAATATGCCCATAAACCACTGCACTGTGAACGGGACAATCTGCTGGATCAAAAATTAAGAGTTAAATACAGTGGTGCAGACTTTCTTCCCTGTCTGAAAGTGGTTGTATTGTGTAACTAGTTCTTTTCAAAAGTGTATCACAATTGTAAGATGAAGAGTTAGCAAGAAAATTGAAATTTTTTTTTATGCAACCAAGTTTTGCTTATGGAAGATTTGAATGTAAGAGAGCTACATAGGGGTGACAACATATCCTGTTAATAATTTTTCTGTAATGACAGTGTCATATGTAATTCCAGATACAATTTTAGTTCATTTTTATAATTCATATATTTCCAGATGCCCATTTAGGTCAGACACATTACAAGTTACACACCTTTTAAAGATCCATGGAACAAAATGTAGCAAAATATTCCCTGTCTTGTCTGTTTTGGTTTTGTTTTTTGTTTTTTTTTTTTTTTTAAATACAGACAGTAATGTATTTTAATGTTGCAGCAAGGGTTTGTTGGCGCTCATGAAGCTGGGAAATGAGATGGCAGAGCTTTGTAAGTAATATTAGCAACAGAACTTTAGAATGATGTTAAAGACATCTATATTGTTTAAAACTGAAAAGGATGTCTATTAGAAACAATTCCAAAGCAGTGGAGGGTAGTGATGTAAATAGGAAGTGGGTGGGGTATTTCTTTAAATTATCTTTATTAATAGATTATTTTTTTCCTTTGTGTTTTGTCAGTATCCCGAGCCAGGGTTGGTAGTGACTGTCATTAACATGCTGTCCTTGTGCCCTCACTGTCAAGGTGTTTGAGTAAATGTTGGACATTTTTTATTTATAATCCCATTTTTTATCCCACATGCTTTACAAAATAGAGTCACGAAAATACTTTTCTGAACTGCCCTCTAACTAATTAAGGAAATGTTCTTTCAGACTCAAAGCAGGCTGTAAGCATTTAAAGCAAATGCTGTTTAAAAAACATACCCACACACAGTCCCAAGCCCTAGATTTATGGACAAATATTGTGCCAAGTGGAAACTCTTAAGAGAAAATTGGAATGTTAGGATGCCTTGTTTGCAAAATGAGTTTGACACCCTCCTTGCAAAAGTATCTTGAAATGTTTTTGCACCAAATGTGTTCTGGCCTTGGATTCTGTGTGACACCCCAAAAATGGTATTTTCAGCAAGGGAATCACAAGTGCCAGTGCTTAAGTTATGGTCAGTTTTTGTGTTTATTCAGAAGTTAAGTGAAACACTGAATTATCATTTCTATTCCCTTCAGTAATGCTGCTCTTTGTGAGATGATGGATTGTCTTTTAGATGATAATATATGGTGGAATCATGACTTAACTTGATAGTGGTCTCACTGTAAAATGTTTTTTTGAGCACGACAGAAAAATGTTTTAAAATAAAGTTTCTTAAAAAATCCATTATTTGATACAGCATTTGGTGCCAGGACAGCACAAAAATTGACAAAAACATTTAGTAACTGGTGATGGCCAATTCCTGTGCAAAGATATGATTTAATCTGTGTCGGGGATCTGTCTCCTGTCTGATTTTTTTGTGCTTTTTGTTTCCTTTTGTAGGGTGAAGGAGACCAGTTACCCCCAGAGCACACTGTCAGACAGTATGAAACATCCAAGATCAGGGCTATAAAAGCTGGAACTTTGGAGAAACTGGTGGAGAACCTTCTCACAGCTTTTGGAGATGCGGATTTTTCCTACATCAGCATCTTCCTTGCAACATACAGGGCCTTTGCTTCTCCCAGGGCAGTGCTGGAGCTTCTTCTGGACAGGTAAGAGCCACTGCTGTGGAAATTTCCAGTGGAAATGGACCCATCATTTACATCACAGGGGAAAGGAACTTCTTGCTTGCTCTTAGTGGGCATGGAATTAATAATCTGTTGTCAAGAATACTTCAAAATCCAGAATTTCAGCATAAAGATCCAGTCTATAAATGCATTGCTGCTCACATCCCAACGCTCATCAAAGCATAGGTAAGGAAAGTGTGCCATGTCTGGCTGCTAAAGAACCCAGCTGGACCAACACAGCAAAATTAATTCAAGTTTCCTCCAAAAATCCCAACAGAATGCATGTGCTGCAAAGTCACACCTAGAATAGGTTCCAAAATTTTGTTGGATACCAGTGTTTTTAGACCGATCTCTCCTATTTGGAGGCAGCTGATTCAGAGCAGGGATTATAGAAACACATGAAAGAATTTGCTCTCCTGTTGTATTGCATCACATGAATATGCAGCCATAAATTTCTGCAGACAGCCCAAGAACTGCTAAATGTTATAAGAACAGCTT
This sequence comes from Motacilla alba alba, assembly GCF_015832195.1. Lineage (NCBI taxonomy): Eukaryota > Metazoa > Chordata > Aves > Passeriformes > Motacillidae > Motacilla > Motacilla alba. The sequence continues at coordinate 23,650,269 of NC_052023.1, forward strand.
TTATGGTCAGACTGTTAAATCATGGCAGCTGTGTCTGCATAAATGCTTGGGACACACAGCATTAGTTTCTCACCCTAAATTCTAACTGAGACATGGCTGGGTCAGGGGTGCTCTTCTTTTGGGAGTGGCATATTTGTTGCACTTTCACAATCTGTCATTCACAGAAATGGTTGCTCTGGCATGAAGTAATTAGAACAGAGAAGGGGCACAAGAGCTCCTAGGGTTTAATGTTCTGCTAGGGTTTAATTTTGTACTATCTCCCATTAGGTAGATAAGGAACAAGGCATTGATAAATTATCTGTGCTTTTCTTTTCTGTCTGGAAATGATAGTCCTGGCTGCTTTGTAGGAAAGCTGTGTGGCTCAGTTAGTAAAGATAATAATAATAACCTGACAATCAGGTAAGCAGTCAGCTGAGAAAAGAGCAGCCGTCCTGGAGAGCAGCCTTGGTTACAGTTACATTGACTGTTCTGTGCTTTATCTCTCAGTCCATCCCAGTTCTGGTTCAGAATGTGAGAAATGATAAAAATTGACAGTGGATAGGTACAAGAATATAAAAACATTGAGGCTCTAAGGAAGCTGGCCCTGCATTCCTCCTCTCACACTGATTTGAAGAGATTAAAATGTCTGGAGAGAGCAGGAAAGCCCAGGAGAACTGTCTCCATAGAACAGCTCTTTTCTGAGCCCAGTTTTGATCTTGCTGGCTTGTGTACCTCTCTGAGCAAGTTACAATATCCCCTTCAGAGGAAGGGGCTGCCTGATCTTGTCAGCATCATCCCCAGCCTTTTTTAATACATGAGAGGATCCACAGGAAATCCTAGGAGGTTACACTTCCTTCCCTTCTCACAAATCATTGGAGCATAGTGCTTAAGAATGCATGGATGTTTCTCTTGGCTTTTTGTGTATCATGGATAGTCTAGAATTTTATGGCTTGGGAGACAAATATAGATTAAATTTAAGCTATAAAAATTAGAATGATATACATGTAGCTGAGGAATATGGACTTGTGAAGAAAAGCAGATGTTATAAGAAAAAAAATTGAAAAAAAAGATGGATAGTAATTGATTTTAACCAGCTTGGTTTTCATCTCTAGATTAGTTGAGAAAAAGTAGCCCAGAGCCTGCATTTTTGCAACTTTGTTTTTAGTGATACCTGTTAATAATCAGAGTGCAGAGGCTAAAATGGGTGTCAGTGCAGAATTTGTGTTTTGTTTTGTGTGCCTGTGAAGTAATAATGAAATAGGCAATCTCTTTAAAATAAAAAACAAAGGCAGCACAGTTTTGGCATTTGTTGGCAGTTTCAGTTTCATCTGAAGAGTTTGAGCCCTGTCTCTTATTCTTGGGGATAGAGCAGGGTTGTGGAGTAAGGGAACAATGAGAAGTGCTGAGCTCTCTGAGTTTGGTCCAAGGGAGAGCAGTGATGTGACCTGATCAAAAAAGGCCCTTCCAGCTTTTTACGGGTGAGCAGCTCCTTGGGAGAGAGGAGGAAACAGCATCCACGTCCTTTGCAAGATATATTAGTTTGTAGGGACATACTCACTGAAAAACCTCCTCCACAATGGATTTGTGGAAGCTGGATCACCCTCAAGCCCAGTGCCTTCAGTTTCTGCTGGGTTTGCTGTGGATGCAGTGCTGCAGAATTGTCTGATGAATGTGTTAGACTTAGACAAACCCAGCTCACACAAAAAATCCTGGGAATCTTGGGGAAATGTGCATGTCCTGTACCCTAAGTGTGTGGGGAAACCTTCTGGTCGTTTGTCTGCTGAGTATCCTGTCCAAGCAGTACAGTGCTGACTGAATTTGGGGCAGGAAGCATTTATGGTGTTCAAAAGCTGCTCTTCCTGAGTCAGGGAAGCAAATAAAAAAGTGGATGCTGTGCTTAAGAGAAACAGTTTCAGAAATCTGACTGTTGCATTTTTAAACTCTTTCCTCCAGGATTTCACATTACCCTTTAGCTTTTGATTAAATTAGAGACAGAAGCCCGATTAATTTTTTTAGCCAGATTCAGCCTGTAAAGGTTTTCTTTTAAGATAGATTAGAAGTCACTAGACAAAACCTTGAGCACAGACTGGTATGTTGAGTAGTGAGTGGGATGACTTGTGTTCCCAGAGCTATTTAGCAGTAATTGAACATCCACATCCCTTCATGGGAGCTTGGTATCCAAGTGCAGCAGACAGCTTTGGAAATCTGCCAAGCTTTTAACACTGTACATTCTGATATTCTCTAGTTGTTTGGTTCAAGGGGGCATGGAGAGTTAAAAGAAAAAGATCCTGGTGGCATTTTGATGTAGAAGCCTTCCATGGAAGTTCTTGGAGGGAAGGAGAGCAGCTCCTCCTGGCCCTGGGTGTGGGGATACAGAGTGGTATTCCAAAGTGTGATGGAAGCCAGAGGTGGTGAGCTATCCACATGAGGTTAGAAGGAGGCCAAATTCCTCTTTTCCATAATGTATTTTGCCCTGATAACCATGCTCCTCAGAAGTGGAGCTGTGCTGTGCTTGGCACAGGCACAGAGAAAGTAGCAACCAGTCCCTGTCTGGAGCAGTTAACAGAGGAGGGAATTGAGACTGTTTGGTGGGAGAGCTGGAGCTGGGTAATGACAGTGAAGAACGAGTTAGATTTATGTTTCCCATTCATTCCTTTTGCAGTAGGATGGTCTCCTGCAAAGGGTAAATGGAAAGGACAGGAGGCAGAGGGGAGTATTGAAGGAATGGGTCCTGCAGTAGCAGAGCCACACGTTTTGGGACAGCGGCTTTGTGATGTTTGATTCACTGCTGTTCCTGTAGCATCTATGATTTCATCTCTTTTTCCTTTCTATCAGGTGACTGGTCTACTCAGCTAGAGAAGTGATTTCACTTCCATGACTCCATGTGTGTAGGATTCAAACCACCTTATTTTTTCCTGAGGATCTGGCCTTCCAAATTGCTTTTTTTCAATGCTTACAAGCTTATTTAGGGTTTTGTTTGGGGCTGTTGCAGACCACCTTTCTTTATTATTTCTGAATTATTCAGAGTGTTTTCCTCCCTCCCTCTTAACAGAGATGCAGGGATGCATTTTCCACTCTGTTTTCCAGTATTTGAACATTCAGTGTTACCCATTACATTCTGGTCTCATTTGCTTAGTCAGTCCCTTTGAGTGCAGTTTGTAACTTCCCAAATGCCAAGCAAGGCTGAATAGTTCTGTGAGCTACAGGATCCTTTTGTTTCTCGTGTCTCTTTTTGTATGCAAAGCATTCCTACAAGGCTGGGCAGTGAAAGGCTCTTTGTCCGGGAGCTGGTGAGAACAGAGTGCTGGAAGGCTGCAGAAAGGCTGTTCTTCACATCAGTTGTGTTGTTAACTCCTCCTAACCCGTATTTAATGACCTGGTGTTCATGGAGAGATGAGAGATAGGCAGAGATTTACATCTGGCAACATGAGGAATCGTTGTATCCTCCAGTTTTGCGCAGAAAACTGCCTCCTCTTCATTGCCATCTTAAGGATTTCTGCTGTAAAACTCAGCTTGTGTCTCTAGTGGGATTTAAACACAAGTGCCTGATGTTCTGCAAAGACATATTTAATATTTCACTCGATAGTAGAACAGTGACGTTGGGACTCATCTCAATAAGTTTTCCTCAAAAAAATTAACTGCAAGTTTTGAAAACTGAATATAAAAATCTAATTTTTATTTAAATAAAAAATTCCTTGGCAGGGGAGAAGTGCATTTTACCTACTTGCTATGATGTGTTCTTGGCATCTTACAGAGTAGATGGCAGTGGAGAGTGAAATCCTCTCCCTTTAACAACAGGTCTGTGATCCTTATATAGGAAGTCTTAGACCAATACTTGAGGGGAGCATAAAATTACCACCACTTCCATCCATTGAAATGTTTTTGGATGAGTTTGTGACAGTTCTGACACGAACCTTCAGGACACAGCTCACTGTGTTCTCTCTGTCTGATGTTACCAGGTTGTTATAGCACAAGTACTTAAGGATGCACTTGTTTTAACTCTTCAGATTAATTGAGATGTGTAAACTGAAATGGATAAAATCAGCTTGTCTTATTCTGGACAGTGAGTAATTGTTCACCTTCATTAAACCTGCCTGTAGGGAGCCCTGGAATTCCTCATGGATAATGATGGAGCTGTATATCTGAAGCAATGGGCGCTCCCGCTGAAAATGAAGTGGATGATCCTGCCTGCAAGGCACAGGGTTGTGCCTTCTAGGGAAGAGATTTCCCTTTGGCACTATTGGAGCTGTGCCCATGGCTCCCTCTTTTCCAGTGGTGTTTCCACAGCGTTGTCGTGGGCTTTTCTCACTAACATGGGGAGTTTGGGCACAAAGTGAGCACTTGCCACCTAGGAAACCTTGAACTAGCACTTGGAGCTGTTAGGAATGGCAGGTGCTAGAGACACAGAAGCTGTATTGGAGAAGGTGGTTGTGTCCCAGTCTCTTTGCACACTGGAGTATTGCCCTGGGAAAGGATGGAGTGAAAACAGGCAAAAGGATCTTGGAGCTGTGAGCAAAGACACAGTTTTGGTTGGTTCCTCCTGTGTGCAGGCTGCTTCATATAATTTAACAAATTAGGTTGGAAGATCCTGGCTGTTTCTTTAGGATTTTTTCCCTCCTAAATGAAATAATCTTCAAGGTCCTTAATTTAGCACACCTGTTAAGATTCCTTGTAGTTTGAGCTGGAAGCACTTTGCAGTTGTTTATGGTAATAAACATTAATGATGCTATTTGGGATTTTGCTTTTATTCACTAGAGTTTCTTCTAAACATCCATCTCCTTTTTCAGGTTTGGAAACCTGGAGACCTCAAGCCAAGGAGAAGTGGCAAACCTGAATTCCTTGGAATCTGAGATGGTACTCAGGGCGTAAGTATGGATTTGCACTGTGGAGCAAGCCCCAGACAGGGTTTGGTCTTGGAGGAGGATGCAAGCAGCAGAGCTGTTGTTTCTGTTGAAAATTCACAGCACTGTTTGCATGCTTAAACAAGCTTGTGGAAAGGCCAAGTGCCAATTGTCTTGTAACATATCCAATAATACAATCCAGGCATCTTTTGCAGGGAAATTGTTTTGGAATTAAACATGAGATGAACACATCTAGGCCAACATTTGGCTGATTAAACAAACAAGGAGTGTTTGTTTCCTCTGCCTTATCTGTGGCAGTAAGTGGTTATTGCTTATGAGTGATTTTTTTTTGTCATTGCAGCAATGTCTGCAGAGCAAAGCTGAGGGTGACTCAGGCAACGTGTGTGCGTGGATCTTTTCTGTTAGTACCCTGTGATTTACAGTGCTGCTTTTAGAGTGAAATTTAAATTCTGAGGTCATCCTCATTTGCAAAAGAAATAGCAAAGCTGTTTTGAACTGCAGTTTAAATGAGAAAAAGGTGGTTTGGCTATCCTCCTAGGGTTTTATCTTTAGACATTGGGTGTAAAATGTGCCTTAGGTCATCAGCATTTGTACTTTGACATCTGTGGTTTGCACGCACTGTGGCATGCATGGTTATATTTGATTACAGAATGAAGATGCTTGATTCTTGTCAGCATTACTGGTTTTCTATTCCTCTTGCCCCATGGGACTTGACATAAGAGTTCAACCCTCAGTCTCCCTGACTGGTAAAATGTTTTGCTCCCATTTTGCCATGAGAACTGCTCAAAGAACAGCTGGTGGTTAAAACTTGGTTAGAGGCACCAAGGAGGCAGCATTATGTCATGGGTAGAAGCTATAACAGTCAGTGGTTCCCACACTTCCATCCAGACTGAGCTCTACGGTCTCTTCCAGCTTTGGGCAAACCGTTTGACATTGCCTGATCTCAGTCATAAAACGTGAGCTAAAGCTGTACCCTTCCTGCAGAATAGCTGAAGGATTTTTACTGGGGGTGAGGAATTAATTTCACCAGTATAAACCATGGTGGGATTAATCCCCCAGCAGCCTTTTTGTGGACCCAGAGGACTTTGATGATGAGATGGAGTGAAAAGGGGTGAAAGTAATCTTGATGTTACCTCTGTCACTTGGGCTTTGGGCAAAAGGCATCCATTTTGAATTATACCTGCAGATGAATGTGCCAGCAAATAACATTTAGTAGGAGAGTGTTTGTTTTGGTTTGTTTCTTTGTTTGTTTTAGTGGAGGTATTTCCTCCTGACATAGATACAGTTTACCAGCCTTGTCAGTTGCTTCCTTCTGCATCTGTGCTTTCTTCCCTCTTGGCACATAACTTTGCACAGCCAGGGAGGGACAAATGGGTAAAGCCCGTGGTCCTGTTCCTGCAGAAGCTCAACTTCTGATGAATTTTCTGACAGATTTTTCATTATTGTAGCTCAGAACAGCTGATTTTAATCCTTTGGCCTTCATAAGATAACTTTTATGTGTGAATTTGATATCTTTACTCAAATCCATGTCTATAAAAAGTTCAACAATGGAGTCAAAAAGTTGTCAGGCATCTGTACATGTCTAAACAGATCCCATATAAATATGAATTCACTTTCCTTCCTTAAAAATTTCCATTGCTTTCAGTTGCTCTGGCTACTTGTCTCTTAGGTATGATTAGTGGTATCTGGAAGGTGTTTGGCTTTGTAGTCCTGTTGTGAAACATGTACTTCTGGTAGTTCAGGTTTTCTCCTGTCTGGGATAATTCCAATATAATTGCACTTGCCCTCTTTTCTCATAGAACAGAAACATGATATAATTGTGCTCTTGGTTTTATATGACTTGGAGAAATAGGAGGAATCAGCAGTAGAGCCTTGTTATTTCTTGCCATTAACTCTGTATTTCTCAGAGGAAAAATATCTCATGGGGAAGCCTGTGGTCTGTGGCCAAAGACCTTCTGCATTCATCAGACTCCTGTTGTGGCAGCTCAGAGGCTTTAAAAAGCCAGTTGGGCCATTAGAATGGGATGCAATTTAAAGCATTTCCACTGGTTTGACACAAAAAATGCTGCAGAAGTTAAGAACCACTAGGAGGAGAGTTTATGACTCCTTAAGTACTTCATGGAGCCGGAAAGAAGGAGGGGTAGCAAAAACTGAGGGTATGTGTGGAAGGAACATTGTCCTCTGTGGTGCACTGTAATCCCACAGGTTACTGTCTTCCACATTGAAATTCTCTGTTCTTTTTGCACTTGTAGTATAGAGCTGTGATGTGTTTTGAGGAGAATGCCTGATGTATATGATGTATTTTAAAAAAAAAATTATGTGAACATTCTACACAGTGTTTGTGTACCTGCTTCAGTGTTTAGAACCTGCAGATCCTAAAGTAGGGCTTGAGCACATTTGTGGCACAGGCTTGTGAGAGGGGCTTGTGGGAGCTTTAAGCCTGCATTCTGTTCCCAGATCCTGCAGTGATTCCAGACTGCTGCAGCAATGTGTAGTTGTTACTGACCTGAGATCACTCCAGCTGTGTTCAGAAACATGCCCTCCTAGGGCCCCTTCTGCCAAGGGATTTTCTCCTCTTCACTTGAGCATCATTACTATCATTTCTTGGGCTGCTGGAGGGGTCAGAAAATTGTTCTTTTCAACAGGGATCTGACTAATATGAGGTTTAAACAAAGGTACCATACTTATTAAAATACCTTGGATCTTAGAGTCGTGAGTAAACTCATCAAAACCATGAAAAATTTTGTAAGCTTCAAACAACCTGCCTTTTTCATTCCCTATCAGCACCCACCTCAGCTTTTCATGTTCAGTAACTTGCTTTCCACTCTTCTCACTACTTTCACTCAGTTGGACAGTTTGTGATCACAAGTAACAGAAGAATACAGTCCAGAAAAGGTTGTATATTCCAGCTAAACATCTGAGTTAGATGGACTTGAGTCTGTGTTTCCAGAAATGTGGTGTTGTGTCTCTTAATTGCCTGATAAGATAGTTGAAAGGAGTAGCTTGCTTGACCCTCTACCTCCTTTAAGTAATTTTTTTGTTCTTCATGTTATCATATCAACAAGATTGCCTTGTTCTTTGTCTCATGCTGCATATTTTTCTGTCAAGGGGTGACAAACTTCCCTTCTCATTGTAGGTTATTGTTGTGTTTGGAGTGTTCTGTGTTCTCTGCCTGGTTTTTAGCTTTGGACTTCTGTTCACATTCAAACAATTGTATAACACACCAAAGGGTGTGACAATTCAGAAGGAAACCATATATACATTAAACACAAATTATTAGCATGATGAATTACATTAAAATTTAAAGAGGGGTAATAAAATTTCTATGATAATTCAGTTGTGTTCTTGCCTTTTAAATGAGGTTGTGTAGTTCAAATGTGTTGTTTGGTTTGTGTCACCCCAGAAAAGCAAATGAGGAAAGAAAGTAAAGCAAAAAGTAGTTCTTTCTCTTACTCATGTCTGATGTGAAAGCTCTTGGCATCTTATCAGGCAGAGTCATGGAAAACCTGAGTGGGATAATCACCTCCTGGAGATCTTCAGCACTTTTATGTATTCTGGGAAGGGCATCAGCAAGCCAAGCAACTGATGCAGTGTGGGGCCTTCAGTCCTCCCCAAATGGCCAAGTGTACTGCCCAGGAGACAGAAATAATGCTTTTGGTGATAGGACCTATCACCTGATGTCTCTTTGGAGCAGACCAGTTCCTCAGTTAACCCTGTTAAAAGGTTGGGTTTTCTGTGCAGGGCGATCTGTGGAACAGCTTGTGCCATTTTACTCCTCTAGGGAAGGACAGTGTTCATTTTGATTTCTGGGATTTTGGGTCCTGGGCAATCAGTCCACTTCTGGCAGATAGCTGCTCCCAAAGCACAGGCTCCACAATTTCAAAGAGGTGATGTGTTAAAAGAGCAGACACTGCTTTCCCCAAAGGCAGACACTGAAGACCAGGCTGAGGACTGGAACTGAGAATGGGAAGGCTTTATGTCCCAATGTAAAATATTGTAGCTGCTTGTACCTGCTGGGATTCAGTGGCTCTGCAGGATCCTGGGATGTCTCTGGGTAGAGTGAGGGTCCCAAGCCAGGCCATGGCACTGGAATCCCTTGCTGTGACAGGCCTGTGACACCTGGGGAGCTGAGGGAGTAGATCAAGGAGAGATGCTGAGCTGGCTGACACCAGTTTTAAAGATTTGTGTCAGTGCAGTTCCAGAAGGGATTAATTCCTGTCCAGACACACGAAAAGCTATCCAGGCTGGCAGTCCAGGCTTGCCTGTGGTGTTGCATTTGGGGAAGCCTAGTTTAATGTTAGCTGTATCTAGTTCCTTGGAGACCTTACTGAAAAGTACAGGAGTAGAAACCTGGGATTACCTGCAGGAAAGGTTTTTCAAGAGGCAGTCATGTTGCCATGTTGGTCTGTGGACTTGGACCATGATTATTTATTTGTTTGTTTGCTTTCCAGAGGTCTAACATTAGTATTGCCATGGCTTTTGAATCCTTGAGTAACAGCAAAAAGTCCTTTCAAGCTTCCTCTTGAACTACAAGGCTGTGGTTTCCTTCTGTTACTGGCTTTGGTTTGCTGGTTTGGAGTCCATTGTGCTGCTTTCCCTGAGATGGACAACAGGCCACAGAAGTGACTCAAAATACTTGGGGCTTTTTGCTTGTCTTGAATGTCAACTCATAGCTGCATCCACCTTATTATCAAAATGGTGGAATTTTTTTTGTTATTAAAACCTGGGATGTGACACAATTGAAAACCACAGACAAAGCACCTTGAAGCTAAACTGAAACCTTGTTTCATTTCACAGCATTTGCATTTGGGGGAAATAGTTGAAATAGAGGAAATTAAGGAATTATTCGGTGACCCCGTGGCATGTCTTGCATGTTCACCTCTCCTCTTCTGCATTAAAATAGCAAATACCCAAAACCTTCAATGTAGTACCACAGCATTTGGAGTTTTTCAGAGTGACAAGCAAACATTCTCCCATGGCTTTTTGTGCCTTGAGATCTTCCTGACCAAAACCCCATGTCTTTTGGTTCCTTCTGAACCAAACAGCCCCACTGGAAAACGATGTGCACAGTTACAGCACTGCAGAAGTAAAATGGTCTGAAACACTGTACTCCAGCACAAAAGACACCAAAGGAATGTGAGACAAATGGAAGAAAATTGACTGGAAGCTTCTGATGCCTGGGAAATCCATGGTGGGGAGCACTTAAAATGCATTTGGGAGAGCAACAATCATTCATTCCAGTAAAGCAAATTAAGCTCCAACAACATCAGAAACCAGTGTGGTTACATGAGAAGCAGAGTCAAACACAGGGCAGTGCAAGAGTGGGAGAGTTATGAAAACAACCAGAACTAAGTAGAAAAGAATAATTAGAAAGGAAAATAATGATTGGCATCTCAATTAAAACAAAGAACAGCAAGCAGAGCTTTTCCCTTAGCAGCTTCACATGTGTCCCAGCAAAAGTCTCCCATGTGTTACTGACCAAGTTTTTTCCGAATCAGACAGAGCTGATCATTTGCTGGAGGTCATCAGGATGGTATTTATAAACAAACTGGGTGTGAGAAGTCACCCTTGGGGCAGCCTTTTCTTGTGGTTGGCTTACATTTTACCCCTGATTTAACAAGCAAAACTGAGAAAATATGGATCATTTAATTTAGTCTGTGTGAGCAAGCCTGAGAGTTAATGCCTGGACAGTGGAGGAAAGGGAATAGCCATCTGTAATGAGTATTTTCTCAATGGACTTAAGTATGCATTTGGCAAATTATAGCTGGTTTTGTGCACATTCTTATAGAATTTTATAAGAAATTAATCATTTAACCTCCCTTTGCAACTGAGTTTCCCCTTATTCTCCTAAGTGTTGAGATTCACTTCTCATTCTTTAAGACATAATTGTGGTAGGAAGAAAACACTACTTTTGCCTTTTTGGTCAGAAATTGGGGTTTAACAAGTCCAAGTGCCAAGTCCTGCGCTCAGGCCACAACAAGCCCCTGCAGCGCTACAGGCTGGGGACAGAGTGGCTGGACAGTGCCCGGGCAGAAAGGGACCTGGGGGTACAACTGAACACGAGCCAGCAGTGTGCCCTGGTGGCCGAGAAGGCCAATGGACCTGGCCTGGATCAGGAACAGTGCGGCCAGCAGGACCAGGGAGATCATTATTCCCCTGCACTCAGCACTGGTGAGGCCACACCTCGAGTGCTGTCTCCAGTTCTGGGCCCTCAGTTTGGGAAGGACGTTGAGATGCTCAAACACGTCCAGAGGAGGCAACGAGGCTGCTGAGGGGCTTGGAACACAAACCTGTGAGGAACAACTGAGGGAGCTGGGGGTGTTCAGCCTGGAGAAAAGGAGGCTCAGGGGTGACCTTATCATCTCTCTAACCTCCTGAAAGGTGGCTGTAGTCAGCTGGGGTTGGTCTCTTCTCCCAGGCAACCACTGACAGAACCAGAGGACACAGTCTTAAGCCATGCCAGGGAAAGTTCAGGTTAGGCATTACGAAAAAATTCTTTGGGCTCTGGAATTGTCTGCCCAGGGAGATAGTGGATTCACTGTCCCTGGTGGTGTTTTAAAAAAGACTGGATGTGGCACTCAGGGCCATGATTTAGTTGATGATGAGGTGTTAGGTCATAGGTTGGATGATTTCAAAGGTATTTCCAACTTAGTTAATTCTGTGATTCTGTGAAATGCTGTCTTTAATTCCTGTCAGATCCTGTCAGGACTGTTAGAGTTGTCTTCCCAGTAGAGACAAGGCCATGCAGAGTTCCCATGTGGTGGGAAGGTCTCATTTCCCACCTCCACTGTGCCCTGCTGAGCTGACAGAGCTGTTGGACCTGGAGCTGCCACAGTCCTGTGACCTTCTGTGCAGCTCATGGGCAGAGGGAGGTGGGTGAGTTCTTGGTCCCAGTTTGTGAACAACAGGCTCAGATACACTTCTCCACCTACCTGGAAAGGTTTTGGATATTGAAACCTTCGGAGATGGGCTCCAGTCAAAGCAGGTGTGGACATTAGAAGATTTTCTGATAGGTGTGAAATTTGAAAGCATTGCTTAGCAGAGCCTGGAGGCTGTGGCCAGCAGCACAGGAGTTAAGCATTGAGGTTTGTTATTTTTGTATAGGCAGGAAGGATTTATAGCTCATAATCAACCCATGAAAAATGTAGTCTGTAGTGTTTCTTTCCTGCCTGAGCTCTTGGAAGGCCCCTGTTCCTCTCTGAGTCTGTCGAGTATGGAGAGTTTCTTTGCAAAGGCAGCAAATACAAAGCTGCTGCAATATATGGGCAAGTGTCCAGCCCATTTCTGGAAAGCTGCATTATTCCCTGGCACTCCAGTAGAACAGCTGGGCAGCAGGGGATCACTAGGGCACAGTGTACCTCTTCTCTCTTTCCTATTTCCCCTCTTGACTGAAATGATTTTGCTGGCAAATTCAGTGTCTGCAGCAGCTGTAAACTCTTCACCCTGCTCTGGGAGTCTGTATCTGTCTTAAACTCTGTTTATTGTTCAGCTTTAGAAAGTTGCCACCAACCAAGCTTCTGGAAACTGAGCTTAGTGTAGGGAGTGTGAACAATATTAGTACAAAAACTTGCTTTGGTGAAAAGTTCCTCCTTCCAAATCATGGCTGAATTGGCCAATAGTTGTAAAAATAGAATACCTAGCATGGCTTCTGGTTTTGGGACTGGAGAGGTGATGGTTTGTGATGTGTGTGGGGAAAAGGAGCACAGAGCAGGAGGAAATGCACTATCTGGGCATGGAGTGAGGGACAGTGTTCCCTGCCTGTGGTGGGAATGAGAGGAAAATGCTGTGGGCTTAGCACAGTGGTGTTTGTGACTGTTGGTGCTCTGTGACAGCATTCTGGGTGTGTGGGGCTAGAGGGGACAACTGAAACTGGGAGGGTGGTGGCAGAGTCTGGGAGCATCTGCCTGTTGTGGTCTTTCCAGGCCTTGGGCTGGAGCTGGTCTGGCACTGCTGCCTGTGCCACAGCTTGCAATGAAACCTGAAATCCAGAACGTGTTTACATGTTAATTTTTGATTGTAGATATTTTTCGCAGCTCTGAAATTGTAATTCTGGCATTTCTCCTGCCAGCAAGCCTAACCAAAGAATGTTACCAGCAGATTTTCAAGTACTTTAACTGAAAATTCAAAGTTGCCACATTATCAGAACAAGAAGGGAAAGAAAAACAGACTTTAATGGATGCAAGTTGTATGAAATCTGTCTGGTATTAAAAGTTAATTAATTGAGTTTTGAGGAAAACCTGCACAATTCAGATGAGACACAGAGAGTGGGAGAAACTCTCCTTTCTCTTTCTTAACTATTGGTTTCCTTTGGATGCTGCTGAGCAGCTGAGTTAACCAGAGACTGCTATGGTTTCCCAGCTTGCAGCAGGAATGTGCCAGTATTTGTACACAGCTCCAATGGAGAGTTTCCTGTGCTGGAAGAGACTTGAGATATAGAAAATGGTTTTGGAGACGTGCAAAGTTCAGGGCCTTTTTCTCAGGATGTTCAGGTGTTTATTGTGCCTTTAATTCTGAAATAAGGAGCTTAAAGTTTTAAGAAAAGTGGTTCTTTTTTTAGTAATTTTCTATTTTTGCTACACTGAGTTGAAAATTGTCAACAACATTGTAAATTATGTCAGGAAAACCATAGCTCAAGTTGTTTTAATTTCTTACAAAACCATGTTGAAATGATGATAAATCCCTGCAAACGTAGGATCCGAGGGCATTCCCTCAAACATATATTGTGCAGTATCTAAGTACCAATCTAATAGATGGGTGTGGGTGAACACCTACATAAATCAGGAAAAGCAAACAAACAGATCACTTCCCCCTGCTTCAGCAGGGAGGAAACCACGCTGAGTCATCAGCTCTGCTTTCCCGTCATCCCCCTCAGCCTGTAGAAGGATTGTCCATGGGTTGGTGTTCTTTTAGCTGCATGTACTAACAAAGTCTGGGATAACTTCCCTGCACAAGATCCAGTGGTCCTACAACTCCTTAAGCATCCTTGCCCTGCTCTGCCAGCATGAGTGGGACACCCTTTTTGCCTGCTGTAATTTGACAGCCCCTCCTTGGTTTGTGCTGAAGATGAAATCAAGACTCTGCAGATACATTTTCAGTCGCTAAGATTAGCAGGACCACTGTGTCTCCTAGGCTCAGCTCCCCTGGCACTCCCAGGCTGGCTCTGGCACGGGCAGGCTCGTGCTGCAGTGAGGGTTTTATCCTCCCAGATGAGGCAATCCCACTCACTGTGTGTGCCAGTGGGGGTTAGGTTTGGGATTTTCTTCCTTTCCTCCACGAAATCCACAGTTTCATGAGCAGGCAGGCTTTGTACCAAGGCTGTAGATAAGGAGGAACACAGTGTGTTGGGATATGCAGCTCCAGTATGATCCCCAGACTCTGCAGCTGATGAAAGGCCCCAGAGGAAGCATTTGATTTAGCATTTCCACTGGGAAGGAGCCATGAATACCTTGTTTCCTCCCTGCTATTTTCCCACAACATCCCAGGGAGTGGTTATGGAGCAAACACTGAGCTTATCCCAAGATGGAATGAAGAAATCCTGTTGTGCTGTTGATGGTGTGTGTAATGTGTGGAGCTTGTTAAACATGGCTGTGTACAGCTCAGCACAGACACTGCAGGTGGTTTGTGAATGTCTCATGTGTTGTTGTTCTGGTGGGTACAGGTACACTCAGTTCCATCTGGGTGCAAACAGTGTGTTCTCTCTGTTTGCTTGCAGTGAAATAGCATCAGTCTTACGGGCCTGGCTTGATCAGTGCTCGGAGGATTTCAGGGAGCCCCCTGACTACATGTGTTTGCTGAAGTTGCTGGATTATCTGAAGAACAATATGCCCAATTCTGACATGGAGAGCAGGGTGCAGAACCTCTTGAAGCAGTTTCAGAACCAAGAAGTAGAAGCTGTTGGTGAGTTACCATTCCCTTCTCTTTTTCTGTCCTCCCAGACTGTAAGATGCCTCAGGGATTTATGTGCAGTACATTTCACCACCTCCCATGCTTATCAGTAATACTGTGAGGCTCACCAGTGACTTTTGTCTTGTTTTTTTTTTGTTTTTTAAAAGGAAACCAAACCTCTGTGTGAGGCTGCAGCCCTGTGAGGGATGAAATAGTGTTACAGTGTGAGGTGCCTATGTCTGTTCATCCTGGGGTGGCTTGGGAAATCCAACACTTCTCTAATATTTAGCCAAAGCTTTGAGATTGCTGCAGCAGCCAACTGGTTAATTGTCAGCACACTTCCCACTTTGTCACTGAGTTAAGGCATACAGCTGCTCTCTAGCTGGGCTTCTCACTTAACCTCTCCCTCCCCTAAAAAAAAACAAACCAAAACCAACCAAACAAAAAACAGAGTACAGAGCTGTGACAAAATACAGCTTGAGTCACAAGCTTTGTCCTGCAGCTTTTCTTCCTAGTCACCATCTTGTCTAAGGAAGTGCCTGTGTGTGTTTTTTCCTATTGGAGTGGCTGGCTGCTGGTATCCAAGGACAGAGGAAAATCTGACGTTATTGGGGGTCACAGTCTGCTGGAACAATAGTGAACTGCAGTCACACAAACCTGACACATCCCCGTATCCTGGTCAGAAAACTTCCTGTGGCAGAGCTGGGGAGTGGGGAGAGCTCACATAGGGTGTGAATGAGAACTGGAATCAACTTCCAGCTTTGGTAGAGGGGTGAGAGGGAATAATTCCTGATAAAGGAAATGCCAGGAAAAAAAACCACTTTCATTCCATAAAAGTCACGTCTGCCGGAAGCTCCAGAAATACCATGTCAATGCATAATAGTGTGAAATGCCAAAATAACTCAGTCACGAACAGTAAAGGAGGAATGCCCAGAGCCCAGGCCTTTACTGAGCACAGGTGAGGAACAGGATGGCTCAGATGTCACTTGTGCTGATGTTTCCTGGGTTGGGTTCTCCCAGCTCAAACAAAGAAAACTCGTGAGAACTGTATTTGGGTTCATCTGTTCTTCAGAGTGAGCAGAAGTTCCCAGCAGCTCTGCTTCTTTATTTGTTTCCTCAAGTGACAGCTGAAAACATTCTTTTTTGAGTCATAGGTGGGCCAGTAGGAATGATAATATTTTCCAAATTGTGGCAGAGTAGAGGCTGCTTATTAGAATAAAATAAGGGGAGGACAATGAAATTAAGCTGTGGAACTTGCAAAAAAGAGTTTTAGCATTGCCTTACTTTCATCAGAGCTCCATCTTTGTACATTTTCTTTCAAAATTCCTGATACGTTTTCTGCAATCTTTGTTGATAATTACTGTCCCAAAGCATTCCTGCTGGCTTCTGAATTTTGAAATTTGGGCTCTAATCCTACAGCTTGATTTGGGTAATCAAACCTCTGTTCTGTGCTGCCCATCAGCCATGGCAGTAGATTAGATTGCAGTACCAGACAGGAAGATAAAAGCTGCTTCTGGCCTCAATTCTTGCAGGTTGAGCAAGCAAAACAAGGAGAGGTAGAGGTTGCAGGGTCAGGAGGGACACGTGGTTGCTCTCAGTGCAGTCAAGAGGCAGGCAGTCTTTGAGGGGGCTGAGTGGATCATAGGGGTCCTAAGATGATGAGATACTTGAGTTCAAGGGGATTCTAGCTTGTTGGAGAGTAGGGGAAAGACTGTTTACACATTTATGAGGGAGAAAAGAGGGGTGAAAAAAGAAAAGGAAAATTCACACTATGCTTCATGTTGTGAATTTTTGGGTAGGGCTGCATCTCAGTAGTGAGGATTTTCAGTTGAATTTCAAGAGCCAAAAGCAAAAGGAGGTTTTACAAAGCCAAAAGGAGTGAGACTCTTGTAGCAGTCCAGTCCAAGTCCATGTAATTATGCAAATTGTTACAAAACAGCCAAAGTAGCAGCTAGAACAGAGGTCTCCATTTACCCCACTGAGTTCTGCCAGTAAATTGTGCAATTCAAATGTACAGATGGAAATCAGCTTGTAGACATAACTTGTTACATCAGAACTGCGGCAATTTACATTGGTGATTATGTTCTGTTAATTACTGGAGGAAGGAACAATGAAGTATTTTGAAAAACAATGATTCTCTATCACATTATCTGCTGTTGTTTAATGCTCTGCTTTAACTGGGTATGAAGTCTTGCATAACACTCTTTGTTTTTGTAAATGAAATCTCACCACTAGTAAACTCAGTACTTTGGTTGTTAGTCTTCAACAAGTCCCTATTTTTTTCTCCCTCCCTATGGAGTTACTGTTGCCTTACAGTAAAAAGAATTAGGATTTATTTTCAGGGAGTTTCTCTTTCTTCCTCCTCTACCATGTGAAACAAGGGCATGTTTCTTGGTGCTTGAATTTTTGGTTCCCAACTTCTGGTAGCCAAAAGGTGACATGGCAGCAGCTGCGGAACCCTTTCCTCTTTCTGCACTGGCTCAGGTCCCTCGGTAGGGACAGTTCTGCTCTCTCACCTCCTCTCTGCTGCCCAGTGCAGACTTAGAAGAACCATTCTGCAGAATATTGTAGGGGCTCACTGCATTCCATTTCTTGGGAAAAATTCCCTGAGAGAAAGGGTGAAGGCTGCTGGAATAAGCCCTCTTCAGCATAGCCCACGTAGCCACAAAGGGTGCCAGGATATCTGGTATCTTCTTTTATTTCTGGATTGAAGAGCATTCCTAATGCAGTATTTTGGGGGTATAACTGCAGCCTCATGCCTTTGTAGTTTGATTCTTTTTGGTCAGACTATAAATACTGAAAAATAGATTAATAAACCTGTGCAATGTCAGTAAGGAATTTTTGTTGGGGTGGTGGTGATGCCTTTTCTTTGAGAAGAATAGTTAGCAAATGGGTCAAGCCACTTCTCTGCTAAGATTTGTTCTCTTTATTTCTTCTTACTCCACCTTTTCTTTGCCAGTTTAATCTTCTGGTCATTTTTCTCACTCCAGTGGCACAGTGGGGCCATTACATCAGGCAGGGCCCTTGGGGCATTCTGCTGTAATACAGTGATGTTGCAAAATAAACACCTGCTTTGATTCATTGTTTGCTGTATAAATTCACTGAGTGGTGTTTTCCATCCTGGCCAGATGGGTTTTGTAGCACTTCCTCCAGTGACCTGGTTGATGGAGAGGAACTGGACATCAGCAATCCAGAAGAATTCTCCTCTTTTCAAGACCACGTTGTGGCAGAACAGTTGACATACATGGATGTGGTATGTAGAGTATTGCATATAATATAACTTCATTTTTATAAAATAAGACTTTTTTTTTTTTTTTTTTAAAGTTACATTGCTTTAAGTGTAGGGTTCCAGAGCAGAACTGCTGCTGGGACCCAGAACACAGCTCTGTGGTTATCCCAGCTCTTTCAGTAATTGAGCTTTTTCCTTCTGTCATTTTGAAGGGATTTTTGGTTTTGTCTTTTGTTTTGTTTGGTTTTTTTTATGGGTATTCTCTTTTGCAAAAGTTGCTGTCACTGAGAAATAACACATTTTAACTATAACACTACTTGGCTTAAAGATGTCTAGGAACTCTGGACTGTAATGCTCAGATTTTGCTTTGTCTCTATCAATTCCCTTCTAAATATCATTATATAAAAAAAAATTATCTTTGTTATGCAGCTGATATAAAGGTGCCCCTTATTTTCCCAGTGTTGTTTAGCTGACAGTTCTTTTGGGACATCAGGCCTATAAAGAGTATGCCAAAGTATCCTTTAAACTAAGAGAGAACCAATACTTACCTTTAAGTACCATTTTAGATTTAGGTCAAATTTGTCCTCTAAACCTATATTTCTTCTTGTGGATAAAAGATTTAGGAGAAACCTGCTGGCTTACCACACCTCTGTTTCATTCTAGATGCTCTTCAGAAGAGTTGTGCCCTACCACTGCTTGGGGTCCATCTGGTCTCAAAGGGATAAGAAGGAAAACAAGAACCTGGCTCCAACTGTCAGAGCCACCATCACTCAGTTCAATGCAGTCACCAAATGTGTCATCAGCACTATCCTGGGGACCAGGGAGCTCAAAATCCAGCAGAGAGCCAAGATCATTGAGAAGTGGATTCATATTGCACATGTAAAGCATTTATTCTGTTCAGTGTTTTTTGGGTGGGTGCCTTGGAGTGAAGGAGTTGGGAGAGGAGAAAGGGGTTGTACACATTGGTCCCAGGCCATCTTAGCTCTAATTCTTTGTATTTTTAATTGGAGTTTTTTTGTGATAACAAATATATATTGCCCTTCCTCTCCTCAATTCTTCCCCACCATGGAAATGGGGTTGATACTTGGCCATGCCAAAGCTTTAGAGAAGTCCAGATAGCTGTTATCAGTAGCTCTTCCCTTGTCCACTGCTGGAATCACTCCATCGTGGGAGGCCACTGGCCTGGGCAGGCAGGACTTCACCAGCATGTGGAATCACCTCCATGTGCCTCAGCAGGGCTTCCAAGAGGATCTTGTAGCAGATTCCATGTTCTTATCATGTTTTTCCTAATGAGGTGTCCTCCATGTGCCTCAGCAGAGCTTCCAAGAGGATGTTGTAGTAGATTCCATGTTTTTATTCTGTTTTTCCTAATCTGTGCAAGAAGGGGGTTTTTGCATGCCTGCTTTACATAACTGGTTTGCTAATTTCCTAGGTTTTAATATTCTACTGTAACCTTCCTCATTCCCCTCAGAGCACTGGGCAGCTGGCAACAAACGAGACCTCTCTGGAGGAGACCATTTCAAGCACTTCCATGTGGATGTGTGTTCACCCCTAAGAATCCCATGGATTCTTCTTGAGCTATTTGGAAGAGTCAGAAAAAGCTGAAGCCAGAAGCTTTCCAACCTTGGCAACTTCTGTGCTTCCAGAGGCAGCGTTCAGTCCTGCCACCTGAGCTCTGGCAACTGCATGGTTCAGGAAGCTGGTATGGGGAAGGTCTTGGACCTCTCCTGTGGCACTTACATCTGCCTGTTTTTATCATCATCTGGTGGATGCTTTATTGCCTGTGTGAAGGGATTAGGAAGTTTGATTTCCAGTTTCTACACGCAGATCTAAGTGGCAGCTTCATCATCATCCCAAGCCAGAAGGGAGCCCTGGGGAAGTCAGGAAAGGCACTGCCCTCATCCTAGTCACTCTGTGGATGGAGAGCTTTGTTCTACACCCCTGCTGATTCTGTGCTTCTCCCTTTACTTAATTCATGAAGTGCTCCAGTGGTAGCATGAAACACATGAAAAATGTATGTGCACACTCTGCAGAATAACGGCACATGTTCAGCAGCTGGGTGCACGCATACTGAGCTGCCCTTCTGAAGAAAGCTGCTTGCTTCGTGCATGCAAATGAGTGTTTTGAATAGTTAGGAGCCTGAATTAGAAAATAATCCGCTCATTAAAGTAGTTATTCACTGATAACTAAACTTAGCAGCACGGAGTTCCACATTTGTTATCTCTTCAGGACTTTTGGATCCATTTTCTTGGTTCAGAAGATAAACTGGATACTTTCTCTACTGCCAACCCTCTGCTCCACCTAGATCTAAGGTTCCTGAGCAGGAGCAGCCAATTTCACTCAAACAATATTTTCTTTAAAAATAAAAAGAAAAATGAAAGAATTAATGTCCTCTTATGCTTACATTTTTTAAAATTAAAGCTGTTTCTGCACAGGATTCTTTCTGGTTTTCCTTCTGTGAGGGACACAGCATGAAACAACGTTATTAAAACCAGTCTTAAAAATTCTTCTTACATGCAAATGAAAGCTTGCTCAAGTTTAGTCTGCAGTTGGTTGAACCACTGAGAACACTAAATCCAATATTAAATGAAATTCCTACTGTGCTCTAAATTACACAGTGTGCAGCTAAGTCAAGATGGTTCCAAATTGGATCTTCCAGTTCAAACTCCTGTTGTACTGGGAAGAAAGAAGAAAAGCTGATAATTTGTGCCTCTAAATTCGTGATCTCCACAAACTAAATATCAGGTTGAACAAAAAGAAAGGTCTCATTCTTTAACGTGTCAGTCTCCGGAGAAGAGCTGTTATGTGGCTTTTTTTGGCCCCAAGCCATGCAAAACCAGCTTTTGGTTCTAGTGAGTCCTGCCCCATGGTCTTGAACTTGGTGTTTTATCTGACCCAGGTGTCCACCTGCTTCAGGTGCTGTTGGCCCAGGCTCTCTAAGCCACACTTGGATAAATGGAGTCTCCTAACTGGGAGAGCTTGTGCTCTCTTTAGCTCATCACTCACTTCTAATGCAGCTCATGAACAGGGATGCTGATATATTAAGGTCTGACTTTTGCTTCTGCGAGTTTGCTTCACATTTGTTCAGTCCTACAGAGGAAATAAATCATGTCCGTTTTCACTGTAAGGATCCTTTACATGATAAACATTTTTAGGGTAAGAATCAGATTAATAAAAATGTTGATAAGTGGAATTGGAGTTTGAATACATTCTTATCTCCATGCAGCAGTCAAATTGGCAGGTGTTTTGTCTGCTGGATTGGCATGTACAGACACCTGTGCTGAAGTTTGTGGTATCCAAGCTCTCGTTCTTGAGCCACCAAAGGATTTCCAGGAGTCACAGACCAGACTTTCCCTCTTGCTTCCCTCCACTTTATGAGGAATCTGTGCTACTTTTTTGCGTTTTTCATTATCCTTTTCCACCCAAGCTTTTGCCACAGAGTAGCTGCACAAGAAACATCCATGAGCCAGTCTCTGTTCAGATTTATCCCAACTCTGGAAAAGCTGGGAAGGTTTTTCTTCTTTAACAGTGTGCACGTACTTGAATAACAGGTTACTCCTTTGCATGGCTTTATTTTTAATTGACACTGAGATGATTGAGGGTTTACATTTTAAATACCACATATAAAGAGGCAAAGCCTGGTTTTCTCCCTAAGGGGCAAAAGGGATTGGTAACTATAAAGAGCTTTTTAAGAAGCATAACCTTTGTGCCTTTCACCATGGCTTCATGGACTCAGTTCCACTTTTATTTTTACTTGGAGAACTGGAAGCTGTGACACCACAAATACATGAAAGTGAGGAAAACAAGCTCTGAATGCCAGAGCTTGTGAAGTGTTTGGTGGCTGGAGTGGGGAGTGATACTTTTGATGCTCAGTATTTGCACAGCTGCTGCTCAGCAGTGAGAATGTGTAGCAGGCCTGACAGGGCTCCCAGAGAGGAGCACTAAGGTCTGTGCAGTGCTGACATTTAATGCTCCTGTGTTTCCAACCACTCCTTTCACAGGAATGCAGGATCCTGAAGAACTTCTCCTCCTTGAGGGCCATCATTTCAGCTCTGCAGTCCAACTCCATCTATCGGCTGAAGACCACCTGGATGTGTGTTTCCAAGTAAGCCTCTCCCCCAGTTCCCAAGGGCCACAGGGCTCAGTGCTCCTTCTTTTCATCCTCTCCTCACTCTTCCTGTTCTGTTCCTTCGCTGACATGGGTCCTGTCAGAAGAACCTCTTATTCCTGGGAGGCTCAGACCCCTCCTATGAGCTCCTCTTTCCTGTTGAGGGGACAGTCTGCCCTTGGGGATACTGGATTCTGTCCTTTTTAGCATACTGGGTCTTCCACAATCTCTCTAGAAAAACTATGGCACTGACTTCTCACCCAGCTCATGCTCACCACTCCCAGGTCACCATGATCTCTGATTGTTGTCTTCTCTCCCATGAAGTTTGAGGAGACCCAGCTTGCTACAAATCCTCCCAACTCTTCTCATGTTGCTGATATTTACATGAAATAGATTCCCAAATTACAAAATCCAGTGTTGAAGATAATACTTCTTCCAGGGGAACACTTTATTGTGTTAATAATATTTACTGCCTGCCCCACAGATGCCAGAAGTTGCTGCCTAGAAAAGATGGTGTTCTGCTCATTCAGTTTGGGGAAACCAGATTTCTTTGCCTTTGATAAATTAAAGTATCACTCTGCTAGGCAGTATCCTTCTGTATTTCCTCTCCACAGAGGTGGGATTTTCCTTCTGCTGCCCCGTGTTTCTGATCAAAATTTTGCCTATCTTGTGTTTATAGTCTTGGGCAAAAAACTACTCCTGCACTTATTTGCTTCCAGCTTTCCAGCATGCATGGAATAGGGCAAAAGTCAAGAACTTGGGTTTTTCTGTTCCTTTGTATCCCCTGACCCATTTTCACACTGCACTGACAGTTCACAGCCCTGCCCAGGGGCTGCTGCTGGTGTTTCTTTGCTGTCAGATGAGGCCAGACTTTGCTGGAAGCACCAGAATATCCCACCAAGGCTCCCACGAGATGTGCAGCATCTCACTGGGTCCATTTTGGTTCTGTTATCTTTTATAAGTGGAACTGTTAAAGATTGATGAGAAAGAAATGGAAAATTGATTGGATTTTAGAGTTCTTGCTAATGATTTAAATGACATTATCTTCTCCTCTGCAGAGACATCCTGCTGATGTATGAAGAGCTGTCTGACATCTTCTCAGACCATGACAACTATCTGACAAGTAGGGAGCTGCTGATGAAGGTGAGAACTGGTGTGAGTTCAAAACTTGTGATCTCAATGAAACCTGAGGTTTGACCCTTTTTGAAACCAGCTGCCAAAGCTCATCTCTTCCTCAGGGGCCTTTTGTGGTGCTTTAGGGAAGAGTAGGCTGTAAAACCTGAATTTCTTGCTGGGCTGAGAGTTGATTTCCTTGTTCCTGGAAGAAGCAGTAGCTTCAGCCTGGATAGCCACAACCAGCAGGCTTTGCAGCATGATCTGGGTGGACAGCAGGTCTTGCAGCCCCTCAGCCCATGAGGTCACTGGAACAATGCCACACCTTCAGCTGAGGAATCAGTCCAAGATGTTGATCCCATTATCCTGTACCTTTCTTAGAACTGAGGAAGCAGGGCTGGGAATTCTGAAGGAACAGGCTTCCTACTCTGTGGGTGGCCAGATGGACAACAAAGCAGGCTCTGTTGTCCATAAGTTTGACTTCTGCACTCTGGTGGGTGAACCCCAGTAAGCTCAGGAGCCTGAAATGGGTGAGGAAGAATGGCAGGGAAGGGCTGTGTTCTGCAAAAACTAAGGAATGTTTGTGGCATGTTTTTTCCATCTACATAAAAAAAAGTTCCTATAATCTCACTAAGCAGTTCATTCTTTGGCAGTTCTGTCCAGCCAGTCTGGCATTTGTCCCTCAGCCCCTTGCCTTGGGATCTGAAACACTGTGTTTTGCTCAGGAATGGTGGGTGAACACATCCACATCTGTCAGTCTGTTTTGTTTATCATCCATTTATCAACATCTGTAGGTAATTCTTAAAGCAGGTGAGACCATAATAAGCATAGAGGGAAAATGTGTGTTCAGAACAGCCTATTTAACTAAATATTAAAAGACAAAACAACTCAGACTGAGCCCAGACCTCTGGCTCCCAGTAAATCACCCTCCAGCTGCCCTAAGCAGATTTTAAAAACATTTTGGAAGCAGTGAGAGGAGGAAAATCTCTCAGAATAGCTAGAACCTCTCGCCTGCTTTTCATCTTGGACCATTTGGAGGATTAATATCCAGTGAATCCTCAAAGGCTTAGTTTTCCTTCACTATAAATAGCCCCTGTAAGGGAAGCCATGTTGGACCTTGCCTGTCCATCCTGCAAATCCAAGTGTGGAGCGAACAAAATGCCACTGGAAACAGATGGGGTGGCATGGAAAGGGAGCAGTGTTCTCTCCTCCTGAACAGACATTGATGATGCTTTGTGATACATCTACACAACCATGGGAAGAAGCACGTGACTCCAACATCCCCTGTGCATCCAGGGAAATACAGGTTTAAAGAACTAATGTGGAATATCTCATCCATTCAGAGGAAAGCTGGAGTTGTGGGGATGGAAGCCCATTCCTTTTAATTTCCTGCATGGTTTTGGATTAGCCAGTAAGCCACAGTTGCTGGATGTTGGTGTTGCAGCATAAGAAAAACAAAGCATTACATAAGATGGAGATGTTTACTTGTAGCAGGCCTGATTCGGGAATTAACCAGAATTCCTGATGTCAGGAGTGTTGGGATAGAGCATCTGGACACCCTGAAGGATGTCTGAGCTTCTCTGATTTAAACTCCCAAGAGATTTTTAGCAGCACCTGGCTTTGGCCAAAGCCATTCTGCAGAAAAATTCCCTCACGGTCATCTTGGGTGATTTTTGTCCAAAATTCCCAATCAGCATCTGAGTCCCAGGAAGTCACCATGTATGTAGACACACGTGTGTCTGCACAGCAAATATTTTTTGCTGGCTTAACTTGTCTGGTTAAATGGACTTACTGTTTTACATGCATGGAGTTGCTAGTTTACCACTTGGATCCTTCATTAATTGCTTTAATTCTTTATCCCCTCACAGGAAGCAACATCCAAATTTGCAAATCTGGACAGCAGTGAGAAAGAAAATCAGAAAAAGTCACAGAAACGACTGCAACTTCAAAAAAACAAGGTGTGTTTGGGGGTTTTCCTCCCCTTTTTGAACTGGTAACATGATTAACCCTAATTGGTCAGTTCTATAAGAAGCAAAATCTAGAAAGGTCTTCACCAGAGTGAGTGGGCAGGAGGGGATTGATGGATATAAACGTGTGGTCATCACTTCCAGCTCTCTTTTTTGGTCCTACAAGAAAGAGTTTCACTATCTACTCTTGTTACACTTTAGAGAGAAACACAATTTCCGTGTAGTAAAATATGTGCTTGCTGTAAATACTGGAGTTCTTGTGACAAAGAGAATTGGCTCTGGCAGAGCAGAATCCTCATTTACTTTCAAACATGCTGATGAAGCTTCTGACACACCAGCTTGAAAATTGCACAGGCTTCTACAGAGATTGCTTTGTAAAATCTATCTGGGTTCCAGTCTGCTGGTGAAAATAGTTTTTGTCTCAAAGCTGGCAAAGATTTAAAAGGACAGGGAGAGAGAAATGTGGAATAGGGAGGCAAAAGTGCTGAATATGATTTTTGTCTGTGTAGTTGTTTGACTGGAAAAAATACAGCTACTTCTGAATGGTAGAAACAAGTGTTTGCTTTGCAAGTGTAGAGCCAGCCTGAACTCTGCAAGTGCTGGCAGTCCAGAAGTTCAAAGTGTGACTAATTAGCATTAAATTGCAGTGGATGGCTGGGGAAGATGGTCACTTCTTGGAGAGAAAAAATGGTGGCTTAATTTGACCCCACTATCACAAGGTTTAATCACACATCATTGAGTACAAATCCACAGGGATGAAGCAAAGCTGCTCACACAGGCTGGCCAGGACCATTCCCCTGCTGCTCCTCTTGCAGCAGGTGACAGCAGGGACCCTGTCCCTGGTCCTCAGTACTTCTTCCAAAGGCAGGGTTTCCTGGGGACCCACTGCTGGGAATCAATGATGGCAATACTGTCATGCAAAACCACTGGGTAATACCTGTGAGAGCATCCTGGTCTCACTGGAATTGGATTTAAATTCTATATTATCTAATGAAAATGATGTAATGAAAGAAAACATAATTACAGGACTGATGTTTGGTTAAGCAGATTACTTTAATTTCATTTTCTTACACAGGAGTGTTCTGGAATTGTAATTATTCTCATTTTTCAGTCTGTTAATCCAGCATTGCTCTGCTCACTTGCAGGGAGTGATGCAAGGCACAGTCCCTTACCTTGGCACCTTCCTGACTGATCTCATCATGCTTGACACGGCCCTTCAGGACTATGTTGAGGTAATTTGGGGCAATTTTTTGGAATCCTGAATACCCTCCCTGCCTTCCCAATTGAGTTCACATGTTTCTGCATCCTCTCCTTCTGCAGCTCTTAAAATCTGTTTACCAAAAGAAAAGGGAAGCAATATGCAGCGTTATTAACTAGAACTTGTGTGAATTTTTTGTGCATTTATCTCAAGGTACAAGTCTGGCTCTTCTCTGATCCCTTCTCTTTCCTTCCAACAGGGTGGCCTGATCAATTTTGAGAAGAGAAGAAGGGTAAGTTGAATGTTCTGTGATTTTTGGTTTATTGATACCCTCTGGGCAAGGGCATTTGTCTTTAGCAGCTGAACCAGACCTGGTGGCAGGAGACCTTTGCTTTCCAGAACACACAGTTAGTAAATATCTTCCTTCTCCTGCGGGAAACCCTTTGTAGGTGAAAGGCTGCAGACAGCAAACCAGGTAGAGAGGACTGAGAAATAAATGCTGTCAGTCTGTCCTTTTGGCCCGATCCTTGTTGGTCAGAGATCAGTCATGTCCTGTAGGAGTAAAGGTGCTGGGGTTACCGTGGGCTGAGTGAAGTCAGGCCAAATCTCCATCCTGGGGCTTGAAAGCAGACCTGGACTTGGCTGAGGTGGAGCCATTTCCTCCCCTGAACTGCTCAATAACCTGCCCTGAACAGTCCAGGGTTATTCTGGCAGGGTGTGTACAAGTGCAGTTACAGAGAGCAGCACACTCCGGTCACATGCCTTAAGGGTAGCATTTTACATTCCTCTGGAGCAAGTGTGAGTGCACATTATGGATCCTAGGGAAAAAAGCCCACCTTTATTGTTAGAAAGCTGGTTCTTGAAGTAGTTAGCTGAAACTGAACTTCACATCAAGCTGAGTTTGTCCTGGATCCCTCATTGAATGAATGAATATAACCTTGTTTTCTAATTAGACTTCCTATGGGATTATTTCTTCTCTTAGGAATTTGAAGTCATTGCCCAGATCAAGCTCCTGCAATCTTCATGCAACAGCTATTGCCTGATACCAGACCAAAAATTCATCCAGTGGTTCAGGAGGCAGCGACACTTAACGGAGGAGGAGAGGTAGGTCCTCAGTGCAGCTGGGAAACCTCTGTTCTCAGCCCCACACGCCTGGGCAGGTCAGGGCAGGGACATGCAAACACTGGAGAGTTTTAAAACCTGTTATAAGGAGGTGAAATATCCCCTTGGCCCTGGTAAAGTGCAGGCAGAGCAGTGTTCCTCTTTGTGGTGCTGCAACCTTCTGTGAGGTGAGAGTAACTGAAGGACTCTTGGATTTCTTGAATGTTGCTGCTGTGAGATGTACAACTAAATAACTGTACAACTAAAAGGCACTGTCTGCAAATATTCACCTGCTGGCCTCTGCCCTGCAGTTACAAACTCTCACGTGAGGCTGAAGCAGCTGCTGATACCAACATCCTGTCTCCAAAATCCCAGAAAAGCATGGTGAAGAGGATCAGCACGTGAGTATGATGGGGCACAGAGGGGTTTTGGGGTGGGAATAAGGACCTGGATATCTCAAAAAGCAGTGCTCATTTAATCAGCTGCAGAACCTGGCTGGGGATCCCCAACCCTGCATTGCTTTAAGGAGACATGCAGCCTTGTGGCTGAAGCTGTCCCTTTGTGTAGCTAGAAGCAGTCATGAGGTTTATTAAAGATAGAAGAGACTAGAATAAAGAATCTTTCCTATGGTGTCAAAATAAGAAACCATTTTAGTGATGGATTATAATTCAGTACCTGTTGTGTAATAACTTTGCTGAATGCAGTCTGGTCTATTATTAGTCTAAACTGCTATAGACATGCAAAGATTCCTTGCAGGATTTTATATGAAAATTAAGGTTAGCAAAAAGGCATTTGATAGTGGAAACAACCAGCTGGAGAAGGAGAAAAAAAATCATGGGGACGTTGTCCAATTTGGTGTAATACCACAAAGATTCAAACAGGACAGGGCCATGCAGCTGGACATGGGAAACGAGTCTAGCAGGAATGCAGGGAAAGCTGCATGGAATAAAGCACAGCTCCAAGACTGAAGTAAAACCATCTGCACTCTGATTGTGTTTTGCAAATGAATACTGTAGAAAAGCAGTCAGTGACACCTCTTAAGCTGTATTAATCAATAACTGCATGCTGATGCTCCCTGCTCCTCCTCTTGGTGGGTCAGACCAGCTTGTTTCCTTTGACACTCCTTTCAAGTCACTTGACCTGCATTTAGAAATGAGTCTTGGAGAGGGAGTGCCTTTAATTTACACTTTATGATCTCCTTATTGTGTGCATCTCCAGTCTTCTAGAGAGAACCTGGTACCTGTGGCACTCTAATAGAGGGCAGGGGGGTGAATTTGCCCTTAGAAGCCCTTTTTTTCTGTTAAAGGAGCCTGAAAATGCGAAGAGATGGAAGGGGAATGTTCTAGTGGGGCATGAGCTGGTTGCTGCCTTGCAGCCGTGGGCACTCTGGGGCAGGAAGGTGTTGTGTTAGCCTGTAACAAAGCCTCTGGACAAACTGTATAAACACCACAAAGGAAATGACAACAGGCCACTCCAGAGAGGAAAAAACTCCAGAATGAAAGAGTTCTGAACCAAGGGACAGCTTTGCTCTGCACCAGCTCTCGCTTACTGGCTTTTATGCTTTCTTTCTTTCTACACTAGACTTTTTCTGGGCACTGATGTGTTCACCCCACCCAAAGAACAACCCCTGAAGAGCTCTCCTGTAGGAGGGAGCTCCGGGGAAAGCACGGATTCAGCCAGTGTTTCATCGTGTGAGTTTAATCACTCTGAAACTGAGGATGTGTGTGTGACTCCCATCTCCAGTCCTGAGGACCCTCTGAAAAAGGTACAGCTGGGGCCTCTGCATGCTGCAGGCAGGCCCAAGACACTGGCCCAAGGCTCTTGGTCATGACTAAAGCATTGGTTTTAGTGAAATGGGGAGAGAAGTGTGTAAAAATGGAAGAAATCCAGTTAGGGCTCTTGCACAGTGTTCTGTGTTGTCACTAACAGTGGGTTTGTTACTGTCAGGAAGCTTTTGAGCAAGGCAGAGGGAGAGAAAGGCGAACGCAGAGCAGGGGAAGGAAGGGGGCAGTTTCAAGGAGAATGGCAGAGAGGAGGGGTGCGTGTATTTCCATTTGTGTAAAGGCTCTCACCTGGAGCAGGAGTGCCTGTGACACTCTCTGCTCCTTCCAGCTGGTCCCAGTTCCTGGTTGGCCGCCTACAGCCTCATGCTGTTCCTTGGATCTGCTGCCACCTCCTGGGCTGCTCTTACTGCAAGGCCAGAGCAACCCCAGCAGGCCAGAAACTGTCATTAAAATGCTGTAATCAACCAAGTGAAGTTCAAGTTTCCAGTTCAGGAGGCAAGGAATCCCTGTGCCAGCAGGTTGGGCAGAGTGTGGGTGACAGGTTTTGTCTGTGCCTTCTGCCTTCTCCCATTCCTCTGGCACAATGACACAGCCAGACACACCAAATGTCCCCTTTGTGACAGCACTTTCCTTTCTGTTGTGCAGATCTCTGGCTACTCCTTATCCTCCTGTTCTCCTGACTCTTCCATGAGCACGCCTTCCTCAGGGGTGTCATCTTTACCCTCATTCCTGCTGGCCTCCACCGACGACAAGAGCTCCGTGGGCTCTGACAAGGGCTATGACTCTGACAAGGGCTCCATCAGCTCTGACAAGGGCTCTGGCTCCAGCAAGGGCTCCATCTCTGACGCTGGCTCAGGCTTGGACAGTGGCTCCATCCCCTCCAGGGACTCGGGCTCGGTGCCGAGCGGTGCCCCCAAAGCGCTGCCCGTGTACAACCGGCAGAGCGAGGGCTCCTGCATCATCCGGGTCAGCATGGACGGGCTCCATGCCAGCGTCTACAAGAGCATCCTGGTGAGTGCCACGGCTCTGGGCTCAGCAGCTGGGTCCATAGCAGGGTGACTGCACCCATCACTGCATTTGGAGAGCCCCCCTTCACTGAGCTGGCTCATCAAACCTGGCTGGAGCGGGAAAATGGCACATGGTGCCATGCAGAATGGAGCCTGCTGGGAATGAGATGTTTTAAAACAGCTTTTGGGAAGTTTCTGGTCTGGAAATTGGAGTTTGTGTTTTATCAAAAAGCTCCAGGTGAAGCACTGTGAGCACACTGAGCTTTTGACTTAAGATAGTACATTTTCCTTGGAGCAGCTTTCCCCGGGAGCTGACATGCCCTTTAATTCCACAGCTTCTCCCGGTGAAGAAGGGAGACTCTCCCTCCTCTCACCAGACCAGGAGCCCCAGAATTCAGGCATTTCCCTCTCTGCTTATTCTACAGACACATCCCAGCAATGCCACTGGTGCTGGACCATGGGTGATGTGGCTTAGCTCAGCTGGGGGGAAACAAACGTGGGGTAGTTCTCAGCATCTTTAGTTCCTGATTTTAATGGTCTCACTTCCCCAAATCCAGCAGTTGTTCCCTGAGGCCCCAATGCATTTGGCTGCTGGTGAGACTGGAGGAGCCATGTGTCTGCTCCAGATGCACTTCCACAGCACACAGCCAACCCAGCTACAAGGCCAGAAAGCTTTGCAGGATGTCCAAGGGAGCACTTCGCAAAGGAGCCTGCAGCAGCAGCTGGGGCAGCTCTGCCTGGGGGCTTCAGTGGCTGGTGAGAGTGAGGTCTCTCAGAGGGAGCACACACTGGGATCCACTGCTGTCTCTACTAGTACTGTACCTGTGTCAGCTTGAACTAAAAAGCCACCACCTCCAAATGTCAAAACCGCTAAGTTCAGTTATCTGTCAGCACCTGCCCCTTTGTTATTGACCTGTTTTTTCAGTTCTCTGACATCTCGCCCAAGAACAGTCAGGTTTTTGCTAAGTACTAAATCACAAGAGTGAATGAGAACAATCTCTCATTGCACCTTATCTTTCCAGATAACCAACCAAGACAGAATCCCTGACGTCACCCAGCGAGCCTTGCTGAAGCACAACCTCGAGCCTGATGCAGTTGAAGATTATGAGCTCGTGCAGGTCATCTCTGAGGACAAAGGTAAGGAAGCAGAACCCTGCTGCTGCCTGGAAAGTTCTGTTGGATTTCAAAGTGAAGAGTAAAATGGGAAGCATTAGAAATGCTGCTGACAGGTCACAGCTGCCATTGAGAACCCCCTGGCTGCTCAGGGGTGGTTTCTGTCAGCATAGCCCCCTTCCCACTGGCAGAGCCAGCTCCTGGGCTGCCAGGCTGGCTTCATGTGTGCCTTGCAGCCGCAGAGTGACCACAGGATCTTGGGTGGGGGTGATGTTCTGCCTCCCCGGATCCCACCCATCATCAGTCTTCGCTGAGAGTCTGCCAGGGCCTTTGCCAGGCTGAGCATGGCCTGGGCCTGGCCTCCCCCTCCTGCCCTGCTCCCTTTCCTGCAGGAAGCTGCTCCCGGTGCTGCTGTGGCAGAACAGGGAGATGGCCCTGACCACACGGTCCTGCTCCTGCTCCCTGTCCTCTCTCAGCTTTCCTGCTGCTGTGCCCCCTCCCCACTAAGGCTGCTGTGGCCCTGTTCTGCAGAGCTGGTGTTCCCCCGCGATGCCAACGTGTTCTACGGCATGAACAGCCACGTGAACTTCGACTTCATCCTGCGGAAGAAGGCAGAGCTGCTTGGCTGAGGCTGCACCTGCGCTGCCCTCCCGGGCATCTCTGGGAGGAATCTCTGGGAATCTCTGGGAATTCCCTGTTCAAAATGTGCAATTGGAGCAATGGGTAGCCCTGGTGCAAAGGCTCCAGGCTGCTGCATTTGTCTTGAGGACACCCCGTGAGCCATCTCTGTGAGAAAAGGGTCTCCTTCGTGCCAGTATTATACAGAAGATCATCTGAACTTATTTTTATAGAACTGAAGCAAGTTCTGAGTATGTCTGCCTGAACCAGCCGAGAATTTTTTGCACTTGTTCTACACCAGAGAATGACCCATTTTGGATCTTGTTTCCAAAGAACTTTAAAATGAATGAACTGCACTTGCCTTTGCGTGAACATCATGAATGGGACAGACAGACACTGCTTTGTGTTGGATGGAGGTCTTAATGTCACAACGGGCTGGTTTCCCTTGGACTTGGTTAAGCCAAGGACCAGGACTTGATGCCTTTTGTGTGCACTCCCATGTGATGGATGGACGTCCTGTCCTCCCAATGTGCAATTCCTCTGCTGGAACTGAAATCTGAAGCTCTTCACAAGCCATAAGAAAGACGTTGGATTGTAAGCAACCCTGATTTGAGACACATGAAATACACAGAGCATTTCTGGTTCTGCTGGTAGCACTGTGCATCCCTGCACAGATCTAGGAGCTATTATCCAACCAGACAGCTTAGGATTCTTAAGGATCATTGGTTAAAATAGAGTTTTATCCATGCCTGGGCCTTTTACCCCCAGTTCTGTGGCACTAATTTGCAACACTGGGCTCAGGTAAGTTTTACACTACATTTGGATTTATAACTTCTGTTTACAGGTAGGTAAAACAGACCGACTGTAGGTCTGCTGTACATCCAAGAGTCCTATGGCAGGTCCCACAAGCCTGCTGTAGGTCATAGCCTGAACAATTTATGAATTCCAGTTGTTTGTTATAGGGTGACGGGGGGGGGGGTTGTTACTGAGCCTTAAACTTTGCCCAGAGTTAGGGCAAAACTAAGTTCAGTTTTCTCTGCTTTTGGTGCCTGTACAGTGCAGTGCCCTGTGTACATAGCATAGCTCCTCCTGTATATAGTACTGCTCACTCAGAGGGTGTATGGCAGTGTTAAGCTGAAACATAAATGTTCTGGATTTTAAAATTACACTTTGCAAATGTTTATATATGTTATGTTTTTAACTGCTTACCTGTAATCTTTATATGATAAGTATATAAATTGTTTTTCATTAATATTTGCCTGGAATCAGTCAATTTCCTTTTATTAGTGCACGTCAGATGTGTAAAAACACCTCACACCACTTCCCTCGCTGTCACTTTCTTCAGCCTCTCCACTTTTACTGTTTTAACTTTTCAACAGCAAAGCCAAAGCCCTCCCAGTGCATCAGCCCTGCACAGCCTCTGAGAGATAGGGATCTTTTGTGCTATCAAAAAAAATACAAAGTTGTGTCAGGGACCCAAGGTCGTGCCTATGGCACTGCCATATTTGGCCCATGGTTGTATATGTCAACAAGACAAGGAAAAACACTTTATTGTTTAATGGAGGGAACCTGACCCTTGAAAGAGAAACGATGGATTGGTGCATTGACAGGAAGTTAACCTGTGGAAGAGGAACAGTACTCACTGGAGCTGTGGGCAGCTGGAAGGGCTGTCAGGAACGACTGTGGCCTCATCTCACATGCTGGCCACACGTGAGATGATGCTGTAACTGGAAAAATTCCACTCCAGAGGAGGAGATCCAAGGCCTGGTGCTGGGGTGGAGGGGGTGAAGACTTCCAATGTCCTTCCACAGGCCATGTGGGCTCATAAAGCAAGAGACCTGCGGAGGAAGCAAGAGGGATTGTGAGGAAGGAACGACCCAGGCTGTGCGTGGGCCCATGGGGCAACATCCATACTCACCAGGTCCTGTGGGCAGCTGCTCCCACATGGACACCTGCAGGAACTTGGCTTCCAGGTGGGAACTGCAGAATGGGCCCCTTTATACAACCAGTGACTCCATGGGAAAGGAGCACAGCCAAGAATCCCTTGAGCTGGACTTCCATTAACCTCCAGTAACATTCAGGGTCAGGCTGGAGGGGGCTTGGAGCAACCTGGTCTAGTGAAAGGTGTCCCTGCCCATGGCAGGGGGTTGGACTGGGTGACCTTTAGAGGTGCCTTCCACAACCCAAACCATTCCAGGACTCTCCCACACAATGAGGACACACAGAGCTGCTCATCTTGCACCAGGTTCTATGTATTATCAGACCGGCTGACAGGTAATAACATGTCTTCTGCAGCAGAAAGCACAAAACTGATCAGTAATTATTCAAAACAAACAAAAATTAAAACCAAAACCCCAGCCACACATACTCAATGCACACATCTGCCAGCAGGTGAGCCCCTGGATGGCAATTCCAGGAGGGAATCCTCCCACTGCCCAGAAGCTCAGGGTCTGTGCCAGTATAGTCCGTGATCACCTGGCCTCTGAGAGAGGTTTTTTTTTTTAAAAAAAATAAACACCATATCCTGCTGGCATGTGTGCCAACAGCAAAAACATCAGAACTCATTCAAAACACAGAAAAGTTCACTCCTCACATGAAAAAATATCCAGGCAAGTCGCCCTTCCGTCCTGTAACACACAATTCTATCGGGCTGTTGAGAGAGTAACATTGCTGTAGGTTCTTTTGGTTTTAGAAGGAGAGTTTGTAACCTAACTTCTTACATTTTAAGTTCCCAAAACTCCTACACTTGCTTTTATGGCCTGAACAAACAGGCCTGCCTATAGGTCGTGGGGTTTTGTTTTCCTGAAGGACTAAGGTGAGGCAGGGGTGAAGCAGGATGCAACGTGGACCAACTCTGCCTGCATTCCCTTCAGGCAATGCAGAGATAAATAACTCCAGCTACCTCCACTTGCATGGCTTCCATGGCTTCAGACATTCCAAGACATCCGTTCTGGATCCAGAGGCCTGTTTAGATGGGATGCAGCAAGATTAAAAATGAGCGGATGGGAAGCCAGCACTGGTTTTGTACAGGAGTGTGACGGGGAGAAGACACGGCAGAGGAGCACTGCTCTCCTGCATTGAACATTTTGGGGAAACATCTTGATTCTGATAGGGATCCCTTTGGAAAACAAACCCAAATCCCCCAGATGCTCAGCAAACAGGGTGGTAAAAGCCTACAGACCTACAAGGAGTAACAGTGAGGGAGCAGCCCAGGTACAGCCATCCCGAAAGGCACTGACATTTGTACACCTCTATATATTAATCTTTATAAATACAGTGTTCTACACGAGGAACTGTGGAACGACGTAATTCCAGGCTGGTTTCTTCTAACAAAAGCTTGCCAGGGCTTTTGCTTGGATCTGGAACGCTTGTTCTTCTTCCTCCTCCTTGGTGTCCCACCCTGTCCTCGGCGGCCTGGGCAGGTGTCCGGCCCGATCCCGCGTGCGGCCCTTGGGAGTGGTGGGAAGGAGACCACATGAAGAGCTGCTCTACAACTTTCAAGGGTGAAAAGCTAAAGTGTGAGGCAGGTTCAGCTGTCAACAGAGTCCCGGGGAGGCGGGCAGTCATAGCTCATCCCTGGATGATGGCGTGTCCAGGGACGACTGGGAGGGCAGGGCGTCCTTGTTCTGGGCGTCGCTGTGGATCTTGCCCTGCTGCCGGGACTTCCAGGAGTGTGTTCTGTCCCAGTCCGTGGACACGGTCTCGTTGTCCCAGATGGTGGAGGTCTCCGTGTCGCTGAGGTAGCCCGGCTGCCCCGTGTAGTGCGTGGGGTAAACAAGCAGGGGTTCTGCTGAGAAGGCCTTCAAGTCTCTGGACTCGTAGTACTCCATGTACTTTGTGCTACAGAGGAGAGAAACACCGTCAGCAACAGAGGAACCCTCACTGGTGCCAAGCTTGTCCCTGGGAGACATGGCCAGTCCAGGGAGCAGACTGGTCTGAGAGTGGGGGTAGGTGCTGGGGTACAGCCAGAACCACGTCCTTACAACCACACACACCTGTACAACCAAAGCTCCCAGAGACAGGCAAGTGCCTCAGACAAGCAGCCCACAAGCCCTGCCCCAGGCATTCCCCTCTGTCACCTCCTCGGACCTGTGCCACGAGGACAAAACCAAGCACCACAGGGAGTCCCCGCCAACCAGGCTGCCAACAAGACCTGGTTTAAGATCAGTCGGTGAGACACAGCCCATATCCCCACAGAGGGACTTACACAGGGTGCTTGTTGTACATGATGGGCAGGAATTCATCCACGGGCAGCATCTTGCTGAAGGGCTCGGCCCCGATGAGCTTCTGAGCCCCGTGGAAGGAGATGGCGTAGCCCAGGGTCCAGTAGGAGTAATCAGCTTCCACCAGGTTCCGGACATTGGGAACGGCTCTCTCAGGCTCCTGCACCTGCATCCTTTTCCGGCCAATGTAGCTTCAGGGGTGGGAAGATCAAGGAGATGGGGACCAAAGTGAATTGGTAGCAATTCGGACAAGACTATTCCTGTCAGCTAGGCCAGGGCAAAGGGCCAATCCCAGAAGCAATCCCTGACCCAGCTCACAGATTTCTATTCTGCACCACTATCCAAGTCTTAACCCAGTGGGTGGGACAGCTGTGAAAGGCCTCCTAAGGGAGCTAAGATGACACAGTCTGAGGCTCAGGACTGAGCTGTGCTGGTTCCTCTGTCAGCATCTCCAGCACAGCTGAGGTCAAACAACACTGCCCATGCCAGGGGCAGGGATGGTGCCCACGGGGCCTCCTGGCAACAGCCGCCCCAGAGGGCGGATCTGTCGTGGTGGGAAGAGCTACCAAGAAGACTGTGCCACCATCCCGTGCACTGCAGCATCAACCTGCACCTCTGCCATGCCCCAGCAGTGCTGCCAACCTCCCCACATGCCCAGCAGGAACTTACATCAGCTCCCAGTCTAACTGGGCTTGCTCGATGTCGTCCATCAGCCTCATGAGCTTCCTCTTGAACTGGTGCTCGAAGCGCACATCGTCCTCAATGACGAGTGTCTTCTCCAGGCCCCTGCTCACCACCTGAAACATGAGGGCTCCAGCGTGAGCACAGTGGCCCCCACGGGTGCCCTGCTGTCACTGGGGCCACCCTGACCTGGCACTGCCACCCAGACCACACAGGCAGGGAGCTGGAGAACCACTCTGTGACATATACATTATATGCAAAGCTACTGGAACTTGCTCCTGCTCAGATGCAGAATAAGGGGAAAAAAAACAGGAGTGTTGCTTCAGCCTCATTTGCTTTTCAAAATGTAGCCTTTCTTCTAAGCAAACTTGCCCCAATAAGGATATTGGATGGACTGCAGAAACAGTCATGAAAATGTTCTGATAAAAATCACTGGGAGCTGAGGGCAAATGAATCACAGAATCCCCAAATGGTTTGGGTTGGAAGGGACCTTAAAGCCCATCCAGGTCCACCCCCCTGCCATGGGCAGGGACAGCTTCACTAGCCCAGGCTGCTCCAAGCAACCATCCAACCTGGCTTTGGACACTACCAGGGATGGGAAGCCACAGCTTCTCTGGGCACCCTGTGCCAGGGCCTCAGCACCCTCACAGGGAAGAACTTTTTCCCAATATTGCATGTAACCCTGCCCTCTGGCAGTGGGAAGCCATTCCCCCTTGTCCTATCCCTCCATCCCTTGTCCCAAGTACCTCTCCAGCTCTCTTGGAGCCCCTTTACATACTGGAAAAGGAAAGGGGAGGTGTGAAAGGTGAGCACTGCATTCAAGAAAATCCCTGGAATCCAAGGCAATCACTCCTATCCTACACTTCCAGAGAGCTGGGCTGGATCCAATGCTCTGCACCAGGACTGGCTGTGCACCAGGACACAGCACCTTCCTGCAGGACCCCCAAAATGCTCACCTCCTTCCAGATGTAGTAATGGCTCAGGAAGCAGCCGATCTCTCCTCTGGTCAGGGGTCTGGAGGAATAGGGGTCCCGGTACCCTGGCAGCATTTCGATGCTCAGAGCTTTGAGCTGACTCGTGTTCAGTGCTCTGGGAAACACAAAGTTGTTTATCACCATTGCAAAAGAATAAGTCACTTCAAGCCAGACACAGGCACAGCATGGGGAATGCTGCTGATCTTCAGGGAAAAGCCACACCTTGAGAAATTCCTACACTTGTTTTGCTCAAAAACACAGAGGAAAATTAACTTCTTGATTTACATCTCTAAATCAAGCTGATAAATTGCATCCTTAACTCTGCCAGTGACTTCTCATGGGACCATCAATGATCTTTAACTCTGCCAAAAACGTCCTGTGGGACCATCCACTTGCCAGGTGCTTGGCTTTGATTAATTTTCTGAGGCCCTGATAGGATCCCAAGTCTCCAAGACCACTAGATGGTACGTGGGCTTCTGTCTCCTTGAGGCCTTTTTGCAACTCACAGACTCGAAATTTCTGCCTTGGTTACTCATTATTAAAAGGTCTTAACATAGCTTAGAATCATAGAATCATTAAGATTAGAAAAGCCCTCTCATATTGTCAAATCCAAGCATTAATCTAGCAGTTCTCCCAGGGCTGGGGTCTCCACCACTGCCCTGGGCAGCCTGTGCTAGTGCCTGACCACCCTTGGCATGAAGAAATTTTTCTCAGTTGTCCAGCCTGAACATTCCCTGGCACAGCTTGAGGCTTTTTCCACTTGTCCTCTCCCTTGTTCCCCTCTCTGGCTGTCCCCTCCTGTCGGGGAGCATGCTCCAGCCCTTAGAGTAAGCCTGGAAAGGGCTGTGGCAGGGTTTACACTGCAGCACCACAGCCCTAGGATGGACAATAGCACTAGGATGTATGATACTAGTTGCAAGTTGACAAGTAGCACTAGGATGGACAATATTCCCAGGAGTTAAGTGCTCCATTCACAGAAACCTGTGATTTTAACCTGATTTGGACCCTAGTCTGAACCCCAGTGCCCTGGTTCTCTCACAGAGATTGATTGCAAAGGAGGAAAGAGACAGAGCAGGATTGGCCCAAACAGATGGTCAGGGAGATCCAAGTGGTGCTCAGTTCCCCCCGCAGCCAACTCTGCCCTGCTGGAAGTAGGTCAGGGCATCCAAGGAGATGCTGTGAAGCAGTATAGCACATCCCACTCTGAAAACACCCTCAAGCCCAACCAAAACTCACTTTCCATCCACAGCCTCCACTACCTTCACTGCAATCTCCTGCTCGTAGAGCGTCCGCAGCATCCGATCCCGCCGGTCCTTGCGGCGCTTCAGGTTGATCATGAAAATCTGGGAGGAAGAGAAAGACACCAGGACATCAGACTTCCACCTGGGAGGGAGGGAGGGAGAAGGGAAGTCCTGATCCACTCCTCTCCAGCAGGTCCACTGGAAAAACAGGTCTTGTGAAAATACCACGTGTGTGTTTGGTCCAGGTTGTCTAGAATTTGTCTGTCAAAAAGCTGAACTTGGTTTTGAGTTGAAAGTGTAGGGGCTTTTTCTCTAACAACTACTTTTTATGGGTGTTCACGGAGCAAACTTGCTCTTTCAGGATAAAGAAAATGAGACCAGTTAGAGCCAAGTCTGTAATTTCCAAAGATACAGGATGTTTAGGTTTATATCAAACAGAGTAACATGACCATCTGCAGAATAAACCCTAGAGGAACACTGCCACTTGCCTGGATTTAGGATTATCAGCAGGGCCGCCATCCAAGAACAAGGCCATGGTAAAGAAAGGATTTCTGTGATTACTTCTGGCACTGAAAATCCACTGTGATCCCTGCCAGAGCAGAGAGCCAAGGCTGAGAACAGAGATGTCTGGGCAGGGCTCTGGCCAAAGCCTCGAGGAGACTGGTGGAGGGCTGAGGACTGAAGCCCTCACTGCAGGTAACCCTCAGGGGCTCAGGGATATTTTTCAGTCCCAGGCAGGCTGGTACAAGCACAGCCTTGTAGCCCATGAAGCAAATCTCATCCCAGTAAGAAGCGGAACGAATTTCAGCTCAGTGCAAATGACAGAATAATGAACTGCATAAATTAGGCACAGCCACAAAGGACAACATGGAAAAATCCTGGACCAGCTGTGCCTTAAACACAGACACACAGCTGGGTCAGGTTCAGCTTCAGGAGCTCCACAAACAGATGGAGCAGAGCACAGCAAGAAGACAAAGGCTCCCCTGATCCCCACAACTCCCTCGGTCCCAGAGCCACCCTGGCAGCTGCACACACAGGGGCTGCTGGCTCTGGAATAACACAGACACCAGGCAATCAGAGCCTGGCATGTGCCTCTCCAGCCTTCTCCCCAAGCATGGCTTGCATCCCTGGGGGTATCCAAAGTGGGCCAGAACTCAGCTGTGAGCCTGGCTCCCCCACCTGTTCTCAGCTCTCCAGTGTCTCTCTCAGGTGAGAGAAATCCTTCCCTCCTGCCACTGGAGAGCTTTACCAAAGCCTAGTTTCTGTTACAGATGGAAGGGAGGCCAAGCTGCTCTGCAGAGTCAGATGCAGAGCCAACAGCACAAAAACAGGGGAGTTAACTTGTTTTTCAGCCTCACTTCTGCCTCCTCTTCCTGGCTGGATTAAAACAGAATCATGGCACGGTTTAAGTTGGAAGGGACGTTGCGGATCAGGTGATGAGTGAGAAGACAAGACAATAAACAGCAGAACAGGCTCCTTACTTCATCAAAGCCCATCTTGTCAGGGTGCTTTGGAGGGACAGAGATGTACTGAGAGGGCTCCACGGGAGGGCGATCGACTGAAAGAGAGGAGAGACCCCAGACGTCACCCTCGTGCCCACCCTGCAGGGGACATGCAGTGTCTGCAGGTGTCCCCAGACGTCACCCTCGTGCCCACCCTGCAGGGCACATGCAGTGTCTGAAGGTGTCCCCAGATGTCACCCTCGTGCCCACCCTGCAGGGGACATGCAGTGTCTGCAGGTGTCCCCAGACGTCACCCTCGTGCCCACCCTGCAGGGGACATGCAGTGTCTGAAGGTGTCTCCCTGCCGGGCTCCCGGAGCCGGGATGAGGAACTGCAGCATGGGAACAGCAGGAAGCACCACATGGCAAAGCCAGACAGAC
This sequence comes from Motacilla alba alba, assembly GCF_015832195.1. Classification (NCBI taxonomy): domain Eukaryota; kingdom Metazoa; phylum Chordata; class Aves; order Passeriformes; family Motacillidae; genus Motacilla; species Motacilla alba. The sequence continues at coordinate 23,691,234 of NC_052023.1, forward strand.
ATCAGGAAAAAAAACCATGGACATGCAGCACCTTTTTCCACATGAAAGATGCATTTGATCTGGGGAAGTTGAGGGATTTTGTGGATGGGGTTGACCTGACCAGGAAGCAATTACATCCCTAGGTAGAAAAGTGGTGGAAAATTCTGAAAACTGCGTATCAAAACAATATTAGAGCAGACAGGTTGGGATGCAGACTTCCAAGAGAATGAGAGCTGGGCTGCTGGCAGGAGAGCTCTGCAGGCATTAACTTGGGGGGTGTCCATCATGGCAAGGGCACAGCAACTCACTCATGGCCTCGATCAGGGCGTGCACAAAATTCTCAGCTTCCTCCTGCAGCGACTGCTGCGGCTTCAGGGGCATGGGAAGGAAGCCGTAGTGCTCACGGTTGCAGATGAACATCTGTACTCCTGTGGATCACAGAGAAGCAGAAACGACAATCAGGCCTGCTACCAGGGCACTGCACTGCTCTCTGACTACACAGCCACAAACACACTTGTGCCAGGATCTCAGTCCCAAGAAGTTCTGCTTCAAAAGCAAACAATTCAGAATCATTCCAGTTCCGCTTTCTGTTTTGCCTGGCTGGCAGCAAGTGGCCTCTCCCATAAAACCAATCCCTACCGACTGCCTAACTAAGCCTCCAAGGGCCTGGGCTGACAGGGGGTATGGCTTCCCACTGAAATAGAGTGGGTTTAGACTGCATATTGGGAAGGAATTGTTCCCTGTGAAGGTGCTGAGGCCCTGGCACAGAGAAGCTGTGGCTGCCCCTGGATCTCTGGCAGTGTCTAAGGCCAGGTTTAATGAGGCTTGGAGCAACCTGGGCTAGTGGAAGGTGTCCCTGAAACGAGATGATCATTAAGGTCCCTTCTAACTCAACCCATTCTATTTTTTATCACTGCTTCCTTTTGCTTTGGCTAGGAAATAAAGGTGATACATTTTCACCTGTGCTGGCAAAGGACTTCAGGAATACATATGACAACAACCTTTGAAATGCCAAGTCACCACCAAACACAGTCCTTTCCTCTCCAGAACTAATTTTTACTGTGCCCTGAAAATGAAAGGAAAATCCCAGAGTGAGACACCAGTGAGGAGAACAGATGTGACAACATTAACACCCTTGTACTCAAAAGCTTTTGCAACTGCTTGTTGAAGGTGGGAAACAGAGAAGGTGCAAAGCCTGTCCTTGGAGTAGATGCATTTGCAGGGCACAGACTCACCCAGTGGGAACATCCCAGCATCAGCAGAACGCTTTTCCCTCTGGGATGACAAGGATTTGCTCACCACTGGCTGTAACTCTGACTTTCACATCAGGCAACATGCTCAAAAGCCACGTTCCAGAGAAGCCAAGGAAGTATTTCCGTTGTTTTTCATTGAGTTCTGGTAAGGTCCTTTATTAATTAACCCAAATCAAAGCTGCTAGAACCCAAGCAACCGGCCAAAAACTGGCTTTGTCTTTCTTTGTATTTTTTTTTTTAATGAAACAAGCTTAACCAGCCCCCTCCCTCGAGGAAATAAATGAAAAGCAGACACTGCCTGGTGTGCTGATGCTTTCATCTATTAGTGCCCCTAATCCATGGTATTTTTAGCAGAGTGGAACTGCTGGCACTAATGACTCTGGTGTTGGTCTCATTTTGAGTTCTACAAGCAAATTGCTGGCTATGCTCCTTGCCAAAACACATTCAGCTGTCAGCTGCAATTTAGGTAAATGGCACAATAAAAAACTACTACCTGCAGACATTAATGGATTTGGCACTGATCTAATAAACTAAACTAATCTTATCTGGCTCACTGATCTCTGTTCTTATCTTCCACTGCCTTGAACATACTTCATCTGCACAGATTCACACCAGTGCTCCTGCTCTGTCTGGGATAAAATGTACTTGAAAATGGTAAAGCTCCCATAAAGGAGGGAGGGGGACTCACTCTCCAGCTCAGTTTTTATTATAAAGTTAAATGATTGCTACAAGGGATAGAGAAAATACAGGTGTTGGCATTATTCTTCTTAATGGGCTTTAAAGGCAGTGTCCAGGATTTACAGTCATAGCCTGAAACCACAGCTATAGTTAAGGAACCAAAATTGTCCCCACTTGCCTGTGACCAGACCTTCCTGCTGGCTGGCTCAAGGGCTTCAGAGACCCAGGCTGAAAGGCAGCTCAGGAGATCATGGAATCATGGAATGGTTTGGGTTGGAAGGGACCTTAAAGCCCATCTGCTTCCACCCCTACCATGGGCAGGGACACCTTCCACTAGCCCAGGGTGATCCAAGCCCTGTCCAGCCTGGCCTTGGACACTGCCAGGGATCCAGGGGCAGCCACAGCTTCTCTGGGCACCCTGTGCCAGGGCCTCCTCACCCTCACAGGGAACAATTCCCTCCCAATATCCCATCTGACCCTGCCCTCTGGCAGTGGGAAGCCATTCCCTGTATCCTCTCTATCCCTCTCCAGCTCTCTTGGAGGCTCCTTTAGCCAGTGGAAGGGTCTCAAATGTCTCACCTCAGCCTCCTTTTCTCCAGGCTGACCTGGCTGGCTAAAAGCTCTCCTGTGAGTGCAAGGGGCTCTGCAGGGTCCAGTGCTGGCAATAACACACCCACTCTGAGTTCTGCTCAGATTCAGCACTCCCACACAGGCCACGTCCTCTCCCAGAGGTGGGACCTCCTCTTTGGAGCATCACAGAACAGCTGCTTCCAGCAGCAGATTGCCTGTTGGGAATTGATGATTTTTTAAGCACAGCTTTTGGCCTGGACAAAAGCCAGGATCATTTCTGACTTGGGGGAAAGTAAGTGAAATTACTCCAAAAAGAAGTTTCCCTCGAAGCTCACACATTTTTCACATTTCTGAACTTGGATGTCATCCTTTTATCCTGGGTGACAAAACCGAGCTCAGGACACAAGTCAACAATCTGAGCAGATCAACAAGGCCAGACAGCTGTAGCAAAGCCTTTAATGTCATGGGTCAGTCCTGGAAAAAGCTGGTGTTCTAGGACAGAAGGAAAAAATGATGGGTTTGAATCCCTGAAATGTTTCTGAAGCAGCTGGAGCTAATGCACTGCAGTTACCACGTGGGTTGGAGGCTGCACTTCTGGGAGAGCTGTCAGGGGGAAGAAATGGAGGGGTAGATTTTAAGCAGCCTGCTTTGCTCTCCAAACTTAAACCTCAACTCTTCTCTGCAGCCAAGACGTGGCACCTGGGGACACGGTTCAGGGATGGATTGGGCAGTGCTGGGGAAACACTGAACTCAATGGCCTTGGGGCTCTCACTCTGATTCTGCACTCATGTCCTGACTCTGAAAGTCAGGACCCTGAAGCTGCTCTACAATTCACTTCTCACCTCTGCCTCCCAAGGGCTCCAATCTCAGCTCCTGCTGCCTCTCCTCCATCATTCATCTTATCTGACACTCCTCATCCTCTCGCAGCTGATTCTGAGAACGCCCTGCTCAGGCTGCCAAGACAACAACATCATTTTTGGTGCTGTCAAGACCTGCCAACGAGACCCACCACTAACAGGGAAGCTACAGGCAGCTGGTGGCTGCTGTGCTGGTCTGGGATCAGTGGGAAGGGAGGCTCAGCCTGCAGAACAACAACAACAGCAACCCTCCTTCCCTTGGCTTTCTCCCTGCCTGCCTGTTCCCAAGAGCAGCCCCTCCTGCTCTCCTTAACATCTTCTGCAGAGGACAGGGAGCACCAACTGCACATCATTCAGAGGATTCATAAGCAACTTTTCCTTGATAATTCACCCCACCAAACCCACTCACTTCTGAACAGAAGGCACTTATGGGTGCTGCTGAGGTTTCACCAATCCCTTTTTCCTTATAATGCCCCAAATTTTTCCCTTTCCAACACAGCAGGCAAAGAACACCACAGATGGCCATACAGTCCTGGGAGCCCCCTTCAGCTGTGACACTGCTACACACAGGTCTGGCAGCCTGGACTCTGCTGGAGACAGAACACTCCCAAGAGCCACTCTCCAGAAATAAATGTGACTACACATCCTCACCACAAGCATGAACAGCAGCAGCTCAGGGCACTTAAGAGACAGTGATGTCTCAGCAACACCTGGAGCCCTCTTAAAACATCAACAGCCAGAGATCTCCTCTCCCTGGAAGTACCCAAGGCCAGGCTGGACAGGGCTTAAAGCAACCTGGTCTAGCGGAAGGTGTCTGTGCCCATGGCAGGGTGTGGAATGAGATGAGCTGTAAGGTCTCTCCTAACCTGAACTGTTCTAGGATCCTGTGGTTTAAGAAGAGTCTCTTGTCCTCACCCATTTCCTCATGGATCTTTTGGAAGTGGTAACTTTAGATACCTCACCCCCAGACCACCTTCCACTCTCCCAGCACCCAGCTGTGTTCACCTGCTGTGACACCAGCCAAGGGTGGAATCCCACGTTCTGTCTCTGAAATATTGCCCCATCCCAAGAACAGCCCCCACATCCTCTGAAAGCAGCAGCAACCCAAAACTGCCTTTCCAGTCTCTTGCTGCTGGTTACCCCTGACAGGATCCCAGAGAGGAAAGGGAACAGGGTCTGAACTCCCCATGGAAGTCCACCCAGGACTTTGGGCTGTGACCCTGCAGTGGAGGTCTGTGTGTCTCTAGGAGTGAGCCCTCCCCAGCAGAGGCCCTGGACACACCTGCTTGGCGACTGGAGAAGGCAAAGACCATGATATCATCAAAACTCCAGGTGTAGTCCTGGTGCGGGGGGTAGAATGCCAGCTTGGCAGACGCCTCCTTCCTCAGGTCAATGAGGAACGTGGAATGGACCATGGGGACAGCAAAGCAGCCCATCCTCTTCCATTCCCGAATCAGGGGATACTCCAAGGTCCTCTTGTAGTAGCCCTGAAACCACAAAGAGGGGCTGTTGTCACAAGAGATTCCTGTTTCAAAGCTGCTCCTTACCAAGACCTCACCCCCTGAGCTCTGCAGCACAGGTTCACCAGGGCTCAGCTCTCAGCTTTTTCAGTGTCTCCCATCTGGAAACAGCTCAGTCAAGTATTTAGAAACAGTCTTCATCCCAAAAGGTAAAGACTGACCTTCTCCCTTCTTTATAGGAGCTCTTGGAGAGCCCAACCTTTCAGCTGCAAAATTCCCCTGCAATGGAGCTCCAAACCTCAGACTATTTTTTCCTGGTTCTTCAAAACCCTTTTTGCACTTAGACTCTCCAGCCTGATCCTGGAATCTGCTGAGCATCCATGACATCCTCCACACTCAACACCTACAAAGTCCATTTAGTATCTCAGAGAGTAGGATCTGCAAATTAATTCTATCCATTAATTCTATCCTATCAATATCTTTAAAAAGATTCCTTTGTTGTCACTGCAGTGAAGGCAACATCTCAGTCTCCCTCAGCTGTGTAAGAATCCCTGCTTCCTCCACCCTGGGGCAAGCAGGTTTGACACTCACTCCTGACTCTGCCTAGGGAGGCACTTCAGTCAGCTCCTGGGTAATTCCCTGTACCCAGGAGCTCTGCCAGACTTCCAGCACTCTGGGTGCAACACCCACAGTGTGTGGCTCATGTGGAAATAAATACACTGAATTCCTCCAGGAAGAAAACCCTAGAGCATCAAATTGACACCTGGATGGTTGGATCCAGAGCAGATTCTGGGCTTTACAGAAACAATGAGTCACTAAAAGAAGTTAAAGCTCCATTTATGCTCTATTTTCCATGAGCATTCAGCACTGGCTGAGCAAAAGCCAGCAGAACTGCTCTGCCCTGGGCTGTGTGGGGCCACGGTGTGGTGCAGTGTGCCTGGTTATGGATCTGCCATCTCCCTGTGCCTTCCAGGTACACTGTGACCACACTGTGAGGATGGGATAGCCCAAACACAGCCATCCTGACTGCCACGGGAAGGAGCAGGTGGGAAGAGATGTGTCTGGCATTCCCACCAAAGGAAGGGTTAACACACCCACCCTTTAACCTCAGAATGCCCACAAGGGAAGATGCTGGACACTCAACTTTCCTCCTCCAGTGGCTCACCCTGGGTTTTTGGGCTGTCCCCTGCTCATAAACCACATGTAGGCAAGGAGGGCTCCAACTCCCCCACACTGCTGCCACTCCCCAGTTTTGCTCCATGACAGATAAATGCCAGCCTGTCTGGAGCTGGGCTTGGCTCGCTGTGGCCCTGTGCTGGGGGAGGCTGTGTTTCAGGATGAGCTCCAGCTGTGACTCCCTGCCCAAGCCCTCTGGGAGAGCAAAGCTGAGCACATGAAGCCCATGCAGAAACAAGAGAAAAGGAAAAATAAAGGGAGAACTTTCCTCTTCACTCCAGCAGGATTTTTTTTTTTTTAAACCCAATTTTGCAAGATGCCTTTGCTGGTTTTCCTCTCCCCTCTTCTCAGTTAGTGCTGGTAATGGTGGAAACTTCCTGCTGGAGAGGTAGGGCTGGGGCTGGTGTACATGGGCAGAGATCCACCCCAGCCTGGGAAGCAGGGCTGATGTACCCCAGTGGAAAGCCTGGCTCAGGACTTAGCCTTAAAAACTTAAAGCACAATCAATACCTTTGCTATGAAGTTTATATATCCATTTTCAAACAAAGCAAACAAACCCAAGTGAAACAAGCAAACACACCTCGTCACACCCCCTTTCTTATCTCTCTATTTACTTCCCAAGAATTTGGAAAGTTCAGGACCTTTTCCTGCTATTTTTTTATCCAATTACTCGGTCCGAACTGTGGAACTCCTTGCCAGAAGATGGTGTGGGTGTCAAAAAAGAGATTCAGACAGGGATTTCTGTAGAATAAAAAAAATCACTGAGTGCTTTAAAGACAAATATATTCCTCAAAAACCCAGAAGGGGATTGCCAGAGGAAAGAAAAGTATTTTGGGGAAGTAACACTCATCATTCACAGATGAGAAAGATAACTTAGGCTCAATGGAGATGTGTGGAAAGAAAAGCAAATTCCTCTTGGATTAGCATCACTATACAAAAAAAAGGCCTAAAATTATGCACCAAGGGTTTTAAGGCCATTACAGAAACATGCAACCACCTTAAAAAAAATTCTGATCTGTTCATCAGTATGGTTTGTGTGGGATCACACCCTGTGTTAACACCACCTCACAGCTACAGCAGCAGATGGGAAAGCCCAGAGAACAGGAAGGATGCCTGCTGCTCCAGAGACAGGGGCAGGAGCCCCTGGAGGACACCAGTCACACAGCCCCCAGCACCCTTCACGAGGTCACCTGCCTGGGGAGTGATGCCACACCAGAAGTTGGAGTAGAGGGAGCGGGACTCGAGCATCGGTGCCACCAGGGTCTTGTTTTCTGCTATCAGCAGGTTCAGGGTCTCCGGGTTGGTCAGTAAATTATCTGCATCAACAAACTAGGGAAGGAAGAAGAAAAAAACCTGTTAACAGATTAAACAGTATGATTCCCCTGATGCTTTCTTGGGAATGAGGCAGCCAGAGGCACATCAGCAGCCCTGGTGTGGCCACAGGCCCAGGGCAGTGCCTGTCCCCTGTGCTGCCACTGCTAGGGCACCTCTGGCCCCTCGCAATGAGAAAAGACCTTGAGGAGCTGGAGCAGGTCCAGGGAAGGGAATGGAGCACCAGAACAGCTGAGGGAGCTGGGAAAGGGGCTCAGTCTGGAGAAAAGGAGGCTCAGGGGGACCCTGTGGCTTTGCACAACTCCCTGACAGGAGGGGACAGCCAGGGGTAGTTGGGCTCTGCACGATGGGAAGTTCAGATTGGATATTAGGAAAAATTCCTCCTAAAAGAATGGCCAGGCATTGAAATAGGCTGTCCAGGGCAGGGGTGGAGTCACCATCTCTGGAAGTGTTGAAAAATGGTGCATCTGGCACTTGGGAATGTGGCTTAATGGTGAACACAGCAGGTCAACAACTGGACTCAGAGATCTCAGGCCTTTTCCAATGTTAACAATTTTAAGATTCCATGAGGTCAGCAAAAAACTACCCTAAAAGCAGTGAGCTGGTGGGTTTGACTCCCTAGATCACAGGGCTGTCACAGGGAACCTGGGGGCAGCTGCTCCTGGGCACAGCAACAAGATGGGCAGAGAGCTTCCCTGACTCCATGCAACCTCATGCCAGCACAGGGACCAGGGAGCTGCCAGGGAAAATAACATCACTGGAAATTCAGGATGAGTTCATTCTGTGAAAAGCATCAAGAACAACTCCTCAACTCCCCTCACACCTCACCTTGCTTGGAGGCTTTGGGAACACCCCCCTCACAGTGACCAAAGGCAGCATCTTCCCACAAGTGCCTGCACAACTATTTCCCTTACATTTCACCAGGTGGGGGTTCAATCTGGGGGACCCTTGCGGGCACCTCCCACCACCAGGACTGTGTTCAATCCTGGTGCCTGTGGAGAAAGCTCCAAGCTTAGCCAGGACTCACCTCCCTCACCGCCAAGTCTCTGGCTCACCATACCACGAAATAACCTATGACATCTCGTCTTTAGCTGGAGAGAAAACTTTCTGACAGCCCCCAGCACCCAAGTGAGCACCTGGAAAGCTTTTGCAATAAATCAAACCTCCTACTTACCAGGATATAGTCTGACCACTTCTCGCGGGCCGTGCGCAGCGCAGCCTGTCGCAGCTTCATCACGTGAGTGAATCGAGAGCTGGGCCAATGCTTTGGCCCAATTTCTTCTGGGTAAGACCTAGAAAAGAAATAAAAAAGGGACTGTAATACATGTCTGGGCTTTAGTACACTGAAGAAAAAGAAAGAAAAAGAAAAAAAATTAAAAAAGAGAAAGAAACGAAAAAAGGAAAAAATAAAAAAAGGGAAGGAGAAGGGGAAGGAGAAGGGAAGGAGAAGGGAAGGAGAAGGGAAAGAGAAGGGAAAGAGAAGGGAAAGAGAAGGGAAAGAGAAGGGAAGGAGAAGGGAAGGAGAAGGGAAGGAGAAGGGAAGGAGAAGGGAAGGAGAAGGGGAAGGAGAAGGGGAAGGAGAAGGGGAAGGAGAAGGGGAAGGAGAAGGGGAAGGAGAAGGGGAAGGAGAAGGGGAAGGAGAAGGGGAAGGAGAAGGGGAAGGAGAAGGGGAAGGAGAAGGGGAAGGAGAAGGGGAAGGGGAAGGGGAAGGGGAAGGGGAAGGAGAAGGGGAAGGAGAAGGGGAAGGAGAAGGGAAGGAGAAGGGAAGGAGAAGGGAAGGAGAAGGGAAGGAGAAGGGAAGGAGAAGGGAAGGAGAGTTCCATTGCTGCCTTTATTATGAAAGCAAAACAGCATTAGAGTCACCTCAGGCAACCCAGGAGAGGTTTTGAGGAAGAATAATTCCAAGTTCTGTGCTGGCATGAGCACAGAAGGCACCAGAGAACAAGCAGTGCCAGTTTTCTGACACCACCACCCAGTGCAGGAGCTGCTGAGCAGCAGAGAGGGGACCTCCAAACCCACCTGCAGCCCCCTGACGCTGCCTCACCTGGGGTACAAACTCATCTGCCCCCTGCCAGGCTGCAAATCCAGCCCCCCTCAGCCCAGCAGAACCAGCAGGGCTGGGATGTGAAGGCAGCCTGGCCTCCCCTGGGGCTCTGGGCATTATTGGGAACTGCTAACACATGCCAGGAGCAGCCCCTGAATCTCCCAATACCTGGCCTCACAAGCCCCAGCACGGCAGCAAATGGCTCTGCCTTCAGCTCCAAAAGCAATGGCTTTTGAACAAAGATGGAAGGGAATCCAGAGGCAGATCCCAACGAGGAATAAAAATCCAGGACTTTGAAACAGTGCCAGAGTTAAGTCAGGGAAGGAGCTAAGAATTTCAAAAGCTTTTTGCAGAACTTAAGCAAAGTTTGGTAGGACGAAGGAAAGACAATTCAAATGAAAGGATTAAAAATGTCAATAAAACCAGCACTCCCTGGGGGTTTGTACCACAAGCTCCCTCCCCATCACTGCAGTGAGGAACTCAAATATAAAAGCAGGCCTAAAGAAAGGGGAAACTGATGTAATTTTCCTTGAGGGAAGAAACTGAAAATAGAACAAACCCAGGAACAGCTGATCTTAAAAACAAATAAAAATTAAAGTAATAAAAACCCAACACACCATATTTCAAAGCAATGGTCCTGCAAATCACGTAAAGGCAAAATATGTGGAATTAAATCTAATTCTATGGCTCAGCACTTACTGAATATTTGATGTGTCAGAGCTTTCATAGATACTATTGAATGGGCTATAATTTCTCTGCTTCCTTGCAAATAAAGAATGATAATTTTAATTCCCTGTAGCTCCTGATGTAATTTGTTTACCATGCAAAGAGAGCAGCTACAGATGCTAAATAACTGAATGGAAAATAGTTTCTTCCACAAAATTCTGCATGAGGTGCTTCACTAAAGTCGGAGACCTTTCTAGAGACCTTACCTCACCTTTTTCCCTAAGAAAACAATTTTAATGGGACAGACTCCAGAAAGCAAATAATCCACATTTTAACACTTGGACATTTAGTACCAACTCCTGCTTTGGAAACAGCAGTCCTCGGGAATTTGGGCCGTGCAGCCAAGAGCCCTCCCAGGTACTCACGGGGGTTCCTCCATGGGTCTCCACTCCACATCGTGGTACAGGTGCTGCACGTTCTTCAGCCACTCCCTGAGGATCGCCGTGGTGTTGTCAATGTTGTGGTCAGTGGCTGCCCTGGCAAAGCAAGAGCAAAGGAAGCACGTTAGCACGAGGTTTGTGACTCTGCCTAAACCCTGCTTTACCATGGAGCCCTCTGTCCAGTCCAGCCAACAAAAAGGACAAGACATGCAGCTGAGGTTTAAGCCCCGCTGGCAACTGAGTACCACCACTGTGGAAAGGGCACAAAGCCTGTGGGGGCTGACAGAAGAACCACTTAACAACTGAAACAAATGACTAAAATGTGCCCTTAGTGGAGGGGAGGGACACAGTGCTCGCTGAAGAATGGCTTTTTCCCCTCAGGGTTGAGCTGAGCAGACTGGAGCAGGAGGCACAGATTCACACCCCTGACAGCAATCCCACGGAAATGCTCCCGCACACTGCTCTCTGCCTGGGATGCTCAAGGCTTCAAGCCACAGGATGAGTGAGCCAAGTCCCATCCCAGCTGCTCCTCCCCAGCTGCCTTCCCTGGGACCAGGGCTTTGCACACCCACCATGGGGCTGTGTCAGATCCCACCACAAACTCCTGTCACTGAAAGGGTTGCTCATTTTTCCTAGCTGGAATGGGCAGGAAAGCACAGTCCTGTGGCAGTGCACAGCTCAGCAAGCTCCACTGGGAATTTACAATCCCTTCCTATTCCTCTGGGAGTATAAATAGTGCCACAAGGTTTGGTGCAGACAGTAAAGCCAGTGTGAAACACATCACTGAGGGAGGTTGCTGGAAGCTCCCCTCAACTGCTGTACATTTCTTGGCTCATCCTCCAGCTCCAGAGACCCAAAGGCACTTCCCAGAACATCCTCTACCTTACTCAAAGACAGAGCTCCCTGTAGCCAGGGGAGGACATGCAGAAAGGAGGCATGTCCCAAACCCTACAGCCACTCCAAAGCTATTTCAGGAAAATACCTCCACTCCAAGCCACCATATGACCCCATGGATGAAAACCAGGACATGAACCCTTTTCAGTTTGTGCAACAGGAACATACCATTCCCATGGGGTCTAGCCTGCTTTAAAGTAAAAAAAGAACCAAGAACTTGGATTTTCAGTTTATTTATAGTCAGAACACCACAATCACTTAAGGCCAGGGGGCTTATTTGTTGAGTATTTATTCATGTCTGCTGAAACAATAAATAGTGAAAGTTCAGCAAGTGTTGGAGGCTGGTTCCTGTGTCATGAACTGCTCTCCTGTCACAGAGCAAGGCTGGGCTTCGTCATGGCTCCAGGGTTTGCTTTAGTCCAAGACCCTGGCTCATGCTGCACTGTAGATCTGGTTGGCAATGCTGTTCAAACTGGACTAAAACAGTCTCAGTGCTGACTTGGTCTAAATCCAACTTGCTCCCTGTGTTTCATGGATGAAGCTCATCCCCTGGAGCCCATTTTCACACACTTCCTTGGGCTCCCACAGCCACCAAGGCCTTTCGCAGGTCTCACTCTGCTTTCCTCCCACGTTCCAGCTGCACAGTCAGCAAACAGCTCCAGAATTCCTAAAATACCAGAGAGCTGGGGAAATGGCTTCATGTTCATGGTCGTCACTGGAGCTGCAGTGGCACAAGAAGGTGGCACTGGGGCCACAATGCAACTGGGCATCACCAAACGAGGCCAAGAGGATGGTGGCCACCCTGGGGAATGTAGCAGCTCATCCCACAACATCCTCTTTGCCAGGTCCAGACCAGCCTTAAGGACGACGGAGACACCTTAAAGTAAGCACACAGCTCTCACAGAGTCAGGTCCGCGTGCCTCTTCCCCTCAGCAAGCCTCATCCCATTCTTTCCAACCTCATCCCAGTCCTTCTAACCTCACAGACTCAGTGGGGACATGTGAAGGGATTTGCTGCAGTCTGGGCAGGGAAAGGGGAAGCTCCAGCTGCACACATGTCAAACTAATCTCAGTTTCATGTTGGCTGCTCCCATCTCAGCCAGGAGATCCTTCTCCATTCAACTCTGTGCACACACAAGCCCAAAATGTTTTAGATGGGAAGCTGTTTGCAGGACTGTGCAATAGAAACCCAGAGCTCTCAAATGAAACACAAATTTCCGTGACAATGTGAAAATGTAGAGTCATCCAACCTCAGAGAAAAGGGTTACCATGATTACCAGAGCTGCTACACAAAGCCCAAATCTCTGACTAGCAGAAGAAACCCTGAAGTTGAATGGCAGTGATTGGGCAGAGTTAGAGGAAGACCTCTGCCTCCCTAAGCACAACAAGGGGGATGAAGGATGCTCTTCCCATCACATCTGGAGTACTCCAGCCTGCTCCTGGTAGGGCAGCAGGCCCTTGACAAAATTCACCCTGGATGACACCATCAGCCAACCTCCTCCAGGCAGAAGCAATATGAAAGAATGGGAGCTGCAGGGATTTCTAAATCTACCCACAAGGAATCTGCTGGAAGAAAATGGCGTTTTCCAACCCAAACCATTCCATGATTCTATGACTTTAGTGCCCAGGCTGTCATGGTGATACATGGAAGGTAAATCCACATCCCAGAAGACCTCTTGAAGGCACGGATCAGCCAAGGCTCTGGCACAAAGGAGGGACAGCTTTCTCCAGGACTATCCACCCAGCAGCATTTCTAAGCCCAGAAGTCCTCAAAGGCAATAAAGTCTGTTCCACCCTGGATGAAACACGCCCTATGACTAGCAGTTTGGCAAACCTTTGTTCTTCCAGCTTTGGGCTCAAAAAAACCCAACAAAAATGACCCAAACCAACCCCCCCCCAAAACCCCAAACAAACCAAGCCATTACAAAAGCAATTATCATTATTAGCTTAGTGGATAAATTAATTTAAGATCAAACAGCATCAGCACTAACTCTTTTTGTAGTATCTGAACCACTTCACCTTTCCCCCCAGAAAAAACCAGCAGCTCTGGTGTTTGCAATAGCACTGTGTGGAAAAACAGGCACATACTTTATTTTTCCCTCTTTTTTTTTTTTTTTTTTTAAATGACAAACCCTGCTCAAGAAAAACAAGCTAATTAAAATGTGAGCAGGGCTTCTCACTGGGAGCAAGAGCTCCTCAAGCCCTGAGAGGCACATCAGGACACTCCACATTATAAACAGTTCTTCTGTAGCACTCTGTAGCATTTCAAGAAGCCAAGTACACAGTTTAAGACTTCAGTTCACTGGTGAGAACACATTACACAAGAGATGCTATCACCTCTGCCCACTGGAAAAGTATTTTTACTCCATCCTCTTATCCTTACTGGTCTGTGATCTGCACTTGACAGGATGAAGAGAGTGGATCACCATAACCCAGCTCCCCTCAGCTCACCAGGAGCATGGCTTGTCCACATGGCCCTTAGACTAAGGCAGTGAGTGAATTTTTGGGTGTATTTTCTGAAAGCACCATTATCTGTGTGGGAGTCTATCAGCAATGTTGTTGAGCCGGCACCAGGTTCAAATCCTGGTTTTCAAGTGGATCAGCAACACCTTTTTCAAGAGCTGACTACAAACATCTAGGATTTAATTAAAGAAAAAAGGTCCCCTATAAGATTTACAACCCAAAGCCTGTGCAACACAACCAGGAAAAAAATAGCGGAAAAAATTCGAATTCCTCCCACTCTTTTCAGAAAAGAAAGTTTAATAAATAGACCAGAACATACCTCCAGATGGACACCTCTATTCCAGTAACATGGCAGCTTTTTCCACTCAGATTTAAACCCATGTCCAATAAACAGAAGTTACATTTTTGCAAAGTTTGAGTGAGAATGTTCGTAGAGGGGCTTATGTCGACAGAACTACAACCACTTCAATATTGACTTTGGCTTTACCCAGGAGCTGTACCATGGACACAAGCCCTCATTGTTCATGCTCAGCAAAGTACCCCCTCCCAAAAAAACTCACGGATCATGCACAGTGGAAAATCAAAGCACGATGTTAAGCACCTCCTGTTTTAATTAAGTAATGTGAGTAGCAGCACATGCAGAAAACAGCTCCTTTTACAAACTGCTCATATTTTTAGCTTGATAATGTCCCCTCAAATTATGTTTCCGAGGGGGAGTTAATTTAGGCTTTGATGGTTGCTCTCCTCTTTTACTCCCCAAAACGGGAATTAAAAATAACAATCCCCCTTTTTCACTTCTTCACACTCTGGCCTGTCCTCCCAAGCTATTTAATTCATTTACCTCAGGCACTGGGTCAGAGAAGAAAATTTTCACCTCCACCATCTGTATAGGAAAAATACTAGAGGACAAAATGCATCCTGTGTGCTGCTGGCTTGTCAAGAGTATGGGGTTATGCTGAGACACAAGCAGAGGCAAACTCCACAGCCAGGGCCCTGCAGTAATTTTCCTACTGAATTTAACATTTACCACCCTCTCCTTTCAGCAAAAAAAGGGTGAGAAGGACAGCTTCAAGCAGTGCTTCACTTCCAAGCAGTGCAGAGCTGAGTCAGGACTGGCTGGAGGTAGCCAGCTTTCAAAAACAAAAGTGGTAAGGAGCTTTTGCTCCTTTTTCCTTTCCCTTTCTGTCAGTGTTTTGAAGACTGATGGGCTCGAGGAGGGTATTGGGCTCACCCTTTATGGCTGTCAGAGCCAAATCTGCACACCTGGGTTGCAGTGGGCCCTTCCCATCACTCTGCTGGGAACACACAAAGGATGACAGCGGTCAGGAGGCTGCTGATGCTGGGCTTGCAATGAAAATGGTTCACAGGAGGAGGATGCACTTGGCTTTCCAGGGCTCCTGCTGCTTGCAGAACTAAGTTGCAAATGCACCCAAATTCCAGGAAGCCCCAGGGATGTCCGCTTGAACTGTCTGCCTTGGCTCCTCTCTGCCTGCAGCCAGGGGTTCAATTCACCCACAAGGCCTGCCATGGGATGTGGTGCAATGCTGAGTTCCACTGAAGCAAGAGCCATAGGATGACCCTGTGCCCTAAACCCACAGGGTCTCCCCCAAAGCAAAGCCCAAAGTCAAAGGGAAGCCTGTTAGTAGATCATCCCTAACAGCTGTAACACAGAAACTGGGAACAAAACACCAGTACCTCCCCATGGCCATTTTCCTGAGAGCTGAGCAGCATAAAACATTGAGAGAGAGGTTACAGCTCACACCCAAGTGATGGAGGAAGCACATTTCTGTGTGCTCAGTTCCAGAACTTGTGCTAACAGAGGTGCTCAAATACTCTAGGACAAAGCTCAGCCCTCAGATCAGGACTCAGCACCTTCCTGAGTATCACCAATGGGGTACTGGGGACAGACAAAGGTGATACAGAGACTCCATCTTCTGTATCCTCAAGGCATCCTCCATCTTCTCCATCTTCAAGGCATGAAAAACACTTTATTATTAGAAATCCACCAT
This sequence comes from Motacilla alba alba, assembly GCF_015832195.1. Classification (NCBI taxonomy): domain Eukaryota; kingdom Metazoa; phylum Chordata; class Aves; order Passeriformes; family Motacillidae; genus Motacilla; species Motacilla alba. The sequence continues at coordinate 23,707,054 of NC_052023.1, forward strand.
TCTTATAGAAACAATGGTGGACCTAAGAACTCATTGGGCTTTAGGAATCTTCTCTTACCTATTGGTCAAGAAGGGACAACTCCTTCTTGTAAACATCTTTGACAAAGAGAGATTACCTGCCAGGTGCAGAGATTGAGATAATAATTGTTTTAATTCTGACTCTGAGCTTTCTTACAGCTTCCCAGGAAAATCCTGGGAGAGCTTTGTCTCTCTTTGTTCAGAGGATATGAGATTACCACACCTGAGCACCTCCTGAGCCCAGCCAGCAGCAACAGGCACTGCACAGGGGGTTCCCCCAGTGCTCTGGGGAGACTCCAGGGATTTCAGACCCCAGAGCACTGGAAAAATCCACAGCACTTCATCCAGCCCCAGCCACTATTAATAATTTACTCCAGCAGCAGTTTTTTACCGCAACACTAACGACACACAACGAACAGAGCACAGGATGGGAGTTTTAACCTCTGCATTTAGATCCTGCATAAAAGCCTTTGGCTTTCAGTCCCTTGAGGCAGCCCCAAGAGCTCCTGGTCTGAGTGGAGCTGAGCTCCTGTCACCCAGGCTGCCCTGCTCATGCTGGGTGTGAGATCAGCCCAGCCAAAAATAACTGAAAAAGCAGAGTCCAGCCACAGAGCGCTAATATGAGTCAAACATAAATTTGGATTTCGTTTTCCCAAAACAAGTGGTAAATAAAGTAACAGACGAGTCATTTCTCCCTGCTCTTTTTGTCTGAAAGCTGCCAGGCTTGGAAAACCAAGTCAAAATATAACCCCCACCCCCCGAAGTGGCAGTTTCCACTGGGAGCCGGGGATGAATTACCTTGACTAGGAACAGTGCACTAAAAGAGACTGGAAGAGAAGGGATGGATCCTAAAGAAGAAGGGAAACAAACTCAAGACAGAAGCAAAACACTTCTGAAGCACAGTAAGAGAGATTTAATTTCAGCTGTGAAAATGTCTGTTTTTACCACAGATTAAGTCCCTGGAAGTATCCAAGGGCAGGCTGGATGGGGATTGCAGCAGCCTGGTCTAGGGGATGGTGTCCCTGGGTGGGACAAGATGAGCTTTAAGGTCCCTTCCAACCCAAACTATTTGATTAGTCTCTTGTATAATTTTAAATGGAGTTACTGTCAACTACTCTGTACTCTCCTGCCCAGGATCATCTCAAAAAAGCAACAAACCAAGCAGGGCTCCCCGTGTCCTTCCAAACACTCCCCCACTGACAGGCAGATATGGCTCCTGCTCATCCAGCAGAGATGAGACTCAGGTAATAGATGATTTTGAGCTCTGCCAGCCCTACCTCACATCTGTGAATTTGAAACTCGGTATCTCAGATCTCCCAGGCACCCATGGGATCAGGGATAACACACCAACAACTCTGGACAGATCCAAACCATCTAAATCACTTATTTTAGCACAATTATGCTCACACACTTCATAAACAGAGCCTGAACATTCAGCCCAAGTTCAAAGAACTGCTTAAGCATTTAAATAAGTTGCCAAAATTCTAACGTATGTATAAGACTTTTTGGCTTCGTAGGGACTTGGCATTTGTTCTAGGCTTTCCTTAATTAAGGACAGACTTTTGGAAGTACCTTCTTTTGTTTTTTTTTTTTATTTTAACTCGGTCCCGAAGCCACCTGGGCCCAGATGGGTGGCAGGGAGCTGCGTGGGAGCGTGGAACCAGCAACAGGAGCAGCGCTGCTCCCCAGGCTGGGCAGCTGTACAAGAACAGGACCTCAGAGCACAGGAATGCAGCACACAGGGCTCCCCTCTAACTCTTTTTCCCAGTGCCCTTCAGCAGCTGTGGATAATGGATTTTGCTGGCAGCAGCACTGATTTTAAAACCTTCAGTGGTCTTCCAAGTCCAAGTGAATGACTCACAGATGTATGTGTGTACATACTTCTGTACACACCAGGATCTGTGCTCTTTCCATGCTACCTCAAGAAATCACTCACTTTCTTGTCCCTCACTCCCCATGACAGAATTGTGGAATCCCAGAATGATTTGAGTTGGAAGGGACCTTAAAGCCCGTCCCATTCCACCCCCTGCCATGGGCAGGGACACCTTCCATGATCCCAAGTTGCTCCAAGCCCTGTCCAGCCTGGCCTTGGGCACTGCCAGGGATGGGGCAGCTCCTCTGGGCACCCTGTGCCAGGGCCTTACCACCCTAATTGTAAAAAACTTCTTCCTTTTATCTAATCTAAATCAACCCTTCCGGCTCCCTCATGCCAGAAGTCAACAGCTTCCCTGGCATCCATGCAATGGGAATTCTCTTGCAATACAAAGGAGGTTCTTGCTGCTTCAATCCCAAGTCCTCCCTCTGTCTTTAGCTCTCCCCATGCTTTAAAGCTGCTAAGCTTTAAAGAAATGAAAAGCCAGCTGCATCTTGTGAGTATTTCCAAGCAGTCTTGGCTTCAAGGGAACAAGGCCCCTAAGGGAAGCCCAGGAAATCCCATACGTGCAGGATCAGGATAGTGACTGGCCTCTGAAATCAATTGTTCAAAGAAGGAATTAATTGCAACAGTTGTGTAATTTCTGAAAGGATAGCTTAATTCCAGCAACTAACTCAGACACTAGCTGATGCAGCTGTTTGAGATTAATGCAAGTGTGTAAGCCATTGGGAAGGAACACTGGGATTCAGAAATATTCTTGTCTCTGCTAACAAAAAAAATTGATGGGTTTCATATTTAGTTGCTCAGCACCACTGATTTTTCCATGGTCACATTGAATATGGGCCTGTAGCACATTGCCAAGGGTCCCCAAACAGAAACACCTGAGAAGCCTCTGCACCAAGCCTGCAGACAGAGCAGAGCCAAGGTCCCAGAGCCTGCCTCACCCCTCGTGAGAACACTCACACCATGGACCACCAGACACCCAGCAGGGAGGGAAACATGGACCCAAATCCTTTCCCAATCCTGTCCCACACCACCCAACAAGAGCTTTCACCAGTTCTGCACAGAACCACTGAACTATTTGGGCTGGAAGGGACCTTGAACTCATCCCATCCCATGGGCAGGGACACCTTCCACCAGCCCAGGTTGCTCCAAGCCCCATCCAGAGACAAACAGGACTGGGTGAATATAACCAGGTTACGTGTGTGAGGCTGGTATGTTCCATTCTTCCCAGCTGTGTAAGGATTACCCTTCCAGGCAAGACATTTTTAAGAACTCTTGACTTAAAATATGAAATACGACTTCATTACAAATCGGTTTTCATTCTAAACATCCTACAAGACTAAAAGTAATTTCAGCACACAGAAACACACTCTTGATTAAATACTGTGGAATTAAATGGCTACAAATAAGTGATTTTTCATCTCTTGCCCAGTGCTGGCTGAAAGAAACAATATAAAAAATGAGGGAATGAAAATGGAATATTTTAATTCACATTATCAATTAGGAGTTCAAGCAGCAGTAAGAAACACACTAAGCTAATTGTGGAGCAAAAGACAACTTCTTTTACCAATTGAGAATCTGCTCTGTGATCTGGAAACTGGCAGGATGTTTTGTGTGACACTGGAGAGCTTTACACAGTAACGGACCCTTTTATGTGAAAATTTTGCTGATAGGCAACAATAAAGCCATTCTTCACAAAAGTTGTCAGACAGCTTTTCTTTGAGGCCATCACAAACCTAAAATAACGGAATAAGAGAACAGGAAGAAGAGCTCAATGAGTGCCAGCAACAGTGCTCCCTGAGATGAACCCCAGATTTGGCATTTGGAGAAGAGGTCCAAAAGCATTTGGAGTAGAGAAATGTAAGAATAGGCAACAAACTGCTCTTCCTACAAACAAAGTGGCAAAGGATGCCTAGCTATCCAAAAGGATTTTTTTTGCCTCTGGAGAGAGAAAAGTGGCTATGTTTAGAATGGTGGGAGATGCTCAAAGTTAAACAGTTAATGAAGACCAACACTACTCCATATTTTCACATCAGACTCCCTGGAATTTTCAAACTTTATCCACAGCTTGATGCAAAGGTCACTGAAACACAGTTTTTTTTTTTCCCTGCAGCACTCTTCAGAACACAGCTCACCAGCCTCCAGCCCGCCAGCAGGGCTGAGGGAAGCCCTTCACTCAGTAATTTACTATTTTTTTAGAAGGCTTTCACCAACCCCCCTGTGCAGACCCTGCAACAGGACTGCCACCCCAACAGGTCTGTTTGGGGTCAGCTCTGAACTCAGGGCTGATCTCCATCCTCACTCTGTGCCTCTCAGGCACAGTGGACCAGGAATTCCTTTGCTGTTGCTGCAGGCTGAAAAGGACTGTCAACAGGACAAGAGCAGCAAGCCCTGCAGAGCTGTCTCCAGCAGGCTGCTACCTGCCTGCATACTCAGGTGCACAGAGACACCCTGAAGAAAACCTCGACCTAGACAGTAAAGCATTCGGTGTATGCCTGACGATTCCTGAAAAAACGTGGCACAAATGCTGGGAGACACCTTCCAGCTCAGCAGGGCTGGATGTGTGCATCCAGGGATACACGCACTAAATGACAGCTTGAAAAATGCCACCTTTGCAGGTTTTGCAGTCACATTGCAGGAGTCCACACCAGACCTGCAGAGCACACTATGGTACCTTGTGCTTTCCTGTGCCCACCTCTGAGAAGGCTCCTTTGATCAACACAATATGCTGAGTTTGAAGGGACCCTCAGGATCATCCAGTCCAACCCTGCCCTGCCCAGACACCCCAACAATCCCATCCTGTGCATCTCTGACAGCCTTGGGGCTGTGACCATTCCCTGGGGAGCCTGGGCAGTGCCCAGCACCCTCTGGGGAAGAACCTCTCCTGATCTCCAGCCTGACCCTGCCCTGGCCCAGCCCCAGCCATTTCCTCAACTCGTGTCTCTGGTCACAGAGAGTGAAGAGATCAGTACTTGCTCCTCCCCTGCCCCTTGTGAGCTGTACAGGCAGAGAAAGCTGAGGCTCACATGTGCCCCACCAGTACACATCCATTCCACGAGAATAACAATCTGCCCTTGCTCACAAAGGCCGGGAAAAGGGGAGTTAGAGACAGGAAGAAAGTCTGGACTCAGACAGGATCCCAGGCTCGGGACTGCTCTAATGCAGCAGCCTCACCACTGAGTCACCCAGTGCAACAGCAGCAATGCATCCCAGGAGCATCCCAGCAACTCCCAGCAGGCTGGGACAGTTCCTGAGCACTCCCGGGGCACACAGGACAACAAACCCAGTGCGAAGAATTATATTTTTGATGCACCACCCTATGGAAAAGTCTAATTGTGAGAGACAGCGAGTCAAAGTGGAGGACATTTGGCTGAAGGACACTTGGCCCTGTGTGTAAGCTGTCCCCCAAGAGAGCAGGGGTGCCAGCCCTGGGCTCCCCCGTCTGCTGGCAGCACACACGTGGGGTGTCTGCCCACTCCTCCCCTGCTCCAGCGCCAGAGCTGCTCTCAGAAATGAGCCTGGCCAAGCCCACACTGCTAACAATCCCCTGGCTAATTTGCACTCAGAAATATGACTCTGCATTTCTCCATGAAAGGGCTCAGTGTCTGGGCACGGAGAGGGCTGCAGCAGGATCATGTGCCAGATGAACGGATTGTTACAGACACACGGAGAAATCCCAGCGCCACCGCCAACACGCACACGGTTGTTGTCAATCCAACAGCTCCTTCTGCCCTGCTCTCACACAGGGAGCCATGCCAAGTTTAAAGGTTTGGACCCCAAGAGAGAGCTCCAGACTTGCCTTGCACAGGCAAAAGCATTTACAACAATTTCAGGGGTTTTTTTTAGCCCGCTTATGTAGGGAAACTCTTTCCACGCCAAGGATCTGCAATGCTCCCACCAGGAATAGGTAATACCGAACACAAACCAACCCAAGCCAGTAAGGGAGGGTAATTCCATCCCTGCCTCTAGAGCTGATTACCCTCAGGGTGTCTTGTACCAGCTATCTTACTTAGCAATGTTGCCCAGAGTTGTGGCTGCCCCATCCCTGAAAGTGTCCAAGGCCAGGTTGAACAGGGCTTGGAGCAAGCTGGGCTAGTGGAAGGTGTCCCTGCCCATTGCAGGGATGGGACTGGATGGGCTTAAAGGTCAACCCAAACCCTTCTGTGATTCTGTGATTACAGAAACAGAAAAAGTCAGCGAGACTTTTTCCAATGGAATTCAACCCAGGGTAGCTTGAGAACAGCAGTTTTCAAACTGTGATCAGCAGATGTCTGTGAACTATTTCTAGTTTGCTTGTGAAAGGGAATAATAAAAAATCTATCATATCCAAGTCAAAGTTTGCTATGCTACACAGGAAAAACATGTTGGGTTTACGCTCAGCTGACGGAATACCATTCCCCTTTCAGTGCTGCTGGAAGGGCCAGAGCCAAAATCCTCCCCAGGACCAAGACCGCCCGCTAAAACCTCACTGTGTGATCCCCAGCACTGTCTCAGCAGGCAGCACAATGAGCTCTCTGTGCACCCAGAAACTCATGGAGCTTTAGACACTAAGAATAACTTCAGTTTATTCTTACAGAGCAAGATAACAGGGCCAAGGCTGGCACAGGCACATCATAAACACTCCTGCTCTCCTCAGCCGGCTGTGAATTACTGGCTGCTTGCAGGAAAACTGGGCAACACAAGGATGATAAAATCCCAGGTGTTTATAACATGTAGTACAGACACAGAGGAATAGAAACAGAAGTGAATTTCTTGGCTATTTCTCCTACAGCTTCTGTACAAGCAAGTCAGTTACCTTTGGGATGAAGAATGTTAGCACAGAATCTAACAGTCAGGAGGTACAGCAAGAAAAGTCAACCACGGAGCTGTAACAAATTCTTCCTGAGGAGAAGAGCTGCCATGTTTTACATCTTGTATCTCACAAGGGACCCAGGCACTGCCCTAGATCACAGCAAGCCTGCAGGTAGGCTGGCCTTCCTCCTGCTGCTGGAGCACCTCCTCTTCCAAGCCCTGGGGCTGTCCCAGGGGGCAGCCAACCCCACTGCTGCACAGGAGCTTTCTAACATAACCCCCTGGGCTGGTAATTCAGCACCACAGGACAAAAAGCACAGAAAGAACCTCTGGAGGTCATTGTGCCCCCCTTCCTCTAGCAGGGCCACCGAGACCAGGCCGCCCAGAATCATGTCTGAATCAAAATCATATCTGCTTTTGAATGTTTCCATGGATGGAGACTCCTTTCTCTAGTGACCAGCGACAGGACATGGGAAAACAGAGTGAAGCTGCACCAGGGAAGGTCAGGTTGGACTATTAGGAAAGTTCACTGAGAGGGGTGTCACTGGAACAGGCTCCCCAGGGAAGTCATGTCACCAACCCTGTCTGTTTTCAAGGAGGTTCTCAGTGAAGGTCTTTGTCACACAGTTTAGTTTTAGGTAACACTGTGAGGAGCAAGGAGTGTGACCCCATGACCCTTATGGGTCTCTTGCAACTCAAGGCATTCTGTAACTCCATTCTGTAATTGTGTTTCTGCAGGGACCAGTCAAGCCTGCAGGCAAGGGCAAGGTTATCCTCACTTTTACAGCCAGACCACTGTGACCTTTAAGTCTTTCTCCAATCTTAATGATTCTATGATTCAAGGCTTTGCCTAGAGCACAGCATGAGGCGAGGCAAGGAGTGGGACTGATCTGTCCAAGGCCAGCTCTCCCCCCCCACCACGCAGCCCAGCCTCTGGACAAAGACACTCGTGAAGAACATGCTGGTAGAAACCAGGAGAAATCCTGGTCCACGAGCTCCAGGTTGGGAGAGCACAGCTCCACAGCTCAGACATGGATCCTAAGCTCCAACACGGGCTCCAGGTGCCATCTCACAGGAAAATCACATCACAGGTAGTGAGACATTTGCATTATTGATCCCACTGAACCCTGTCACCTGCTGAGGCTCCTTCTTAAATCACTCAGGTGTGTGGCTGATGGGAAGCCAGAGAATCCTAAACAGCTTGGGTTGGAAGGGGCCTTAAAGCCCATCCAGTCCCATCCCCTGCCATGGCAGGGACACCTTCCACTAGCCCAGGTTGCTCCAAGCTCTGTCCAACCTGGCCTTTCAAGAATTCACAGGGCTAACACCTCTCTTCAGCAAAGGAGAAGAATTTCTGTTTCAAAACCACTTTTCAATCTGGCCCACAGTATCAAAAACAGCTAAAGAAACTTCAAAACACAGCAGCAAAAGTCAGCCATATAGCAGACGCTCCTGGAAACACCCACACTCTCTCCAAGTCCACCCTAAGATATCCAAGGTGCTGCAGCTGGTGGGAGCCACCTGAAGGAAGCTAATATTGTCCACAAAACACATATCCCAGGATGCTGCTGCCTGCCATATGGTCAGGAAATGAAAGGAGATGATGAGTGCAGGTCAGGACAATCTGTCTTCAAGTCAAGGCACATGCACCAGCTTTGCAGTTCGCATTAATATTAAAAAGAACCATACAGAAAAGGTAATGCAAGACAAGTATAAATAAATAAATCAAATGCTCAGCATAGTTCCAACTGGTTTGTCACTGTCTCTGAATGACAAAATGGCAAATGGCTGCAGAGCTTTCACCTCTACAGCAGGGAAGAGGTTTTCCCAATCTACAGGAGGAGATACTTTGGGAGCCAGGCTGTCATTCTAATGGAGCACTCCTACAAAAAGAGCTGGAGAACGACTTGGGACAAGGGCGTGGAGCCACAGGACACAGAGAATGGCTTCCCACTGCCAGAGGGCAGGATTAGATGGGCTATTGGGAAGGAATTGTTCCCTGTGAGGGTGGGCAGACCCTGCACAGGGTGCCTGGGAAAGCTGTGGCTGCCCCTGGATCCCTGGAAGTGTCCAAGGCCAGGATGGAGAGGCCTTGGAGCACCCTGGGATAGTGGACAGTGTCCCTGTCTGTGTGAGGGGGTGGGACTGGATGAGCTTTACAGTCACTTTCTGTGACCTTTCACAATACTGCACTCACCAGCCAGGCTTTAGGGACTGACTCATGCCCCCTTCCTGGACTTAATTAATTCAGACCCTGTTTCCAAGCACTTCAATGCCTGCAAGAAGCTCAAGCTCTTCACCACATCACATCTTCACTGCACTGTCAAACTGAGTTTGACCTTTGGGGCCTGTCCTTCCCGCTGTGTCCATCTTCCAAACAATTTGTAGACTCTCCCCTTCACCACCTGCACAAAGCACGGTACCCCCACCACCCAAGCAGGCAGAGGTTGTGTGAGGCACCAGCCAGGCTGATGCCCAGCGTGCAGTTTGTTCCACTTGTCACACTCCACAAAGTGGCACAGCTAGAGGATAAAGCACCTGAGTTAGTCACAGACCCAGGAATATCAGATTTTTGTGTTTTCAAGGATCATCAGAGCCTCAGAGAACACCCATGAAAAGTAATTTTATAAGAAATACAAAACTCATTTAATCTCCCATATCCTGGAATCAAGGAATCGGCAACAAAAAAGCAGAACTGAAGCGTCAGCACTGGAGATCTGACCAGCTCTCTCCTCTCAGAATCAGCAGTTTAATAACCCAACCAAAGCACCATCCCTGTGAACCTACAAGACACACCTACAACACAAAATATTTAACAACATCAGACCAGACATTTCCCCTGCTCCACTGCAAATTCACAGCACACAAACACAGCAGGTTTCATTACTCTCTCCCTGGCACAGGCTTCCCTTGGCATAAAGGAATTTAAGCCAAACTTTGCTTTCACCAACCCTAAACTAACACTTGCAGTCATCAGTGAGTTATTTTAGAGTTAGACTTTGCTGAAGCCAGCATGGAACTTGAGACTTCATAATTTTGGCCTAATTTTCCTCAAGTAGCCAGTTACCCTGGAAAACAGAGGTTCTCTGAATTGCATGGAATGGTACACTGCTTGAAAATAAATGGATTACATCATATTTGCTGGCAAATGGCTAAAAATGTTTTATACATAATTAAGAGAATAGAAAAACAACTACTGCAGCCAAGCAGGGAAAAATATATTCAGCCTTTACAGATGAAGTAGAGAGTTTTCCTGGATGTAATTTTGTCCACCCCATTTCCGATGAAGAAACAGCTGAAAAGGTGACAACCTCATATGCTGACAGGATTCTGAATAAGGGGGGAGGAAAAACACAACAAACACCACTCTGCTAGGATGAAATAATGAATTTATCAATTAAAATCTTCTGAAGTTTTTCCTGATCGATTTTACAGTGTTCTCGGTTTGAATGGTTAAGTGTGCTCATCTGCAATGTACCTCTGGGAATGGGGTGATGTGAATCACAGAGGTCAGAGGCCATGCCCAAAACCCACAGCAAGGGTCTCTACCTTGCACTGAGGCAGCACTGTGGCTTCATTTTACAGAGAGAGAAACAAAAGCAAAAAGATTAATGGATTTTCCCAACTCACAAAAAAAGGAGTGGGTGTCAGGGCCAGGAATGATAAAATAAGCTAACATTCTTTCCAAAATATACACTGAAATAAATGACAGATATTCAGCTTTTGTAGAGCAGTTTACTCAGAGCATTCACAGAGTACTTGTCAGACTAGTGATAAATTTGTGGCCAATATCAAGAACAACTTTTCCTCTGTGCTGCTTTTAAGAAACTCTCACAAAACTCACAGACAAAAATCTCTCTTCCCATCCAAGTATTTTGCCTCCAGCACTGAAAAAAAAACACTCTGGGTTTTTTGATATGAGGTCCCTGATTTTTAGGGTTTAGAGTTTTAAAGCAGTGAAATACTAGTACTGGAGGGAAGGAAAAAAATTCAAAGCAAAGCATTTCTACTTTAAATTCCAAATACTTTGGGCTAGCTAAAATTTCTGGATCTGAATCTCTCCAGTTGGTGATCTCATGTTTCACTCAGGGATACAGAAACCCAGAGGGTTTTCTCCTATGGACACACATGTGCTGCACACATGGCTGCTGTGGGGTCAGCACACAGGACACACTACAGATGCCAGACTCAGAACACATTCTCTCTTGGAAAAGACTGACTGGACTCAAAGTGATGGAAAACTGGTGCTGTGCTGATAGCTGAGTTAATGCTAAAGAGAAGACAAAGAAAAACAGTGAGGTCTTAACTCTAATCTTGTAAGCTAAAGGCTCTGCAGCCGTCTGTAAGTGATGCTGTACGTTTCCCATCCCCAGCTAAGGAAACTGGATCATGAAAACAGAGGGACACTCGGTGGATGGGATTGCTGCTTCTGCACGACACAACATCACAATTCTCCCTTCTGCTGGTCTGTTCTCTTTGTGTGGATTTCAGGGAGCAGTCACTGGAGAGGGACAAATGCCAGGGATCACCCACTGAAGCCAGGCAAATCTCCGGGAGAGCCAAGCACTGAAGGCTGCACCAGCAAGTGAGGTGTGGAGAAGAATGCAAATGCACAATTTATCTCTTTAAGGTTTAATCCTGACCACAAATACACAGTTTAAGGACGGGTAGTTTTTTCCCCCATCACTGTCTGGATGTAAATAGAGAGGAAATGGACACTTAGGTCTTTCAGTAGCCAGTTCCTAGGAAACCGGGTAACTGGAATCCCCAAAAAATGCATATGTGCCTTTATTCTGCAGAGCATGGCTCCTAACCATGCTGTTTTCCAATGGGAAAAACTCCCATCTCAGCTATCTCCATCCCAGGGGATGAAGTGCATGAGATAAAGTGCGTTCCAGCCCCAGCACGCCTGCAGGTGTTGCACTTGACTGGTCCCTCAGGGGATAGGGACACATCAGGGACATGCTCTGGCCCAGGCATGTATCACAGCACTTGTCCAGCAGCATTCCCAGGCCTGGACATTTCAGCTCCCTGGGGCTCTGAGGCAATTGCAAAGGCTGGAAAACTGAATTTTTGGAATACCTCAGCACAAGGCATTGCTGTGGGAGGAATGAAGGAGCAGAGAATGTCCAGCTTCAAGGAACCCACAGTTCCTCTGCTGAGCATGCAAGAATCCAGTCCCAGGCTTTCCCTTTGCCAGGGGTAAACACCATCCTAACCCCAACCCCAGCACTGCACAGGGAATAGCAGACAACATGCCACCACTTCCTATATAATACAAAATATGCACCCACATACAAAATAACATGACTGTCTTTGAACACTGTGGGGTTTACACAGAGATGTGATGTATCAGCAGATAAATTGAAACCTTGTTTTAAAGAGTTTCATTAACCTCTTCAGATCGTGTAACTCAATACAAGACCTAATGAGCTGAAATCTAGGGGTTTGGGCTCTTTCTTTTGGTTTCTTCCAAGTATATTCTTAACTTCTATGCCAGCACAGAAGTGGAAGAAATATACCTTAGGGTCAGCAGACCTGGAATAAATACATTCTCCTGAGGAAAGGCTGGAGGTTTGGTCCAGCTGTGTGCCCAAACTATTGGAACCAGATGTTTTCCTTAACCTCTGGGATATCCCAAAGGTGTCCTTGTAATACCCAATAAGCCACACATCTGCAGGAACTATGGGAGCCTGGTCAGCTTTGCCAGGTGGGCAATTCCTGCTGGGAGATGTAACACACCATCATTTCCTCTTGGAGATCTCACTCTGTTGGAGAGGTAAAAGACCTGAAGCACATTCCTTCTCAGCAGATCTCAGTGGGACACTGACTTTATTCTGGCTGTCACCTGTCATTGTGATCACATGCTCCACGAGCAACAAGTTCTGCACCTTGCAAAAGTGCAACAGAGCAAACCTGGAGGTGGCTGAAACTCTCCACAGGTAGAATTAACCAACATCACTGCACAATGAATAGGTGAGTGTAGAAAAGAAACTCCTGCTTAGGCCCAGCCTAGCCCGGAACGCATATTCCTCCCCCCTCAAATCTGCACCACATATACAAAGACTGGCTCATCCAAAAATCCAGATGGGAAGTTTGTAGGCAAGGCTGCTGGAAGCACCACTGACAGCAGCTCAATTCTTGCTCTGTGAAACAGAGCTTCCTTCAAGGCCCAGGTATTAGCCAAAAACTCCTGGCAGCAGCCTTCGTTTGTATTAAGTCAGAGCAGAGTTCTGCCAGCAGACGGCCATGAGCTCACTAGTCTGAAAAAACATCTCATTGACAAGAGTTTTTGTGGAAGCAATAACTTGTTTGTGTGAGAAATAAAGGGAGAAGGGGGAGCGAGTGTATGTTAGGAGTGATAAAACATGTACCACAAACACATTCAGTAACTTAATTTGCATTTAAAATTATATATGATAATTTCCATTTAAATTCTGCTTCAAATAAAAAAACTGAATTTAAAAGAAATCATAAATTAAGAGACAGTATTTAGCACCAGTGACATTTTCACATTCCAGTCACACACACTGAACTTATTTCAGACTGGTGTTCTGAAAAATGAGTGCAACCATAGTCTCTTGACAGCCAGAGTCAGAGGAAGAAAATATTTGAGGAGGCAAAAGACCCAAAAGCAATTATTATTCTCTATCAACCAATTTAAAAGAGTCTGAGTAGGCTCCTCCGAAACCATGGAGCCCATCTCAGAGACAAATAAACGGGAACTCCATCTAGAGCTTCGTACTGAAGGAGCACATATCATCTGGAGCAAACACCAGCAGCATCCAGAGACTGAATCATGGGAGTGAGTCAAGTAATGCTAAGGGAGTCAGACTGGGAAAAATGAGCACAGTACTGGACTACTGCTGTGTTGTTGCAAGAACTGGTTGTGCTAAACCAGATACAAATGGCACAGAGCACATGCAGTGCCTGGTCCCTACCAGCAGCTGGCTTTTCTAAACCTCCAGGGCCTGAATAACCTGCTCATATCTCAGTCTACAGCAGCTTGGAACTCCCAATCCCAAACCTCATCTAAGCTGTCTTGTGTAGCAAAAGAGACAGAAAGGATTCACCTCTACCAACATCCCACTCCCATCTGAAAGTGCTGGAGGAGCTGGAGCCAAGCCAAACTAGAGAAGCTACGGAGTTCCAGGCACTAAAAGTACAGAACTCTAGTTAAAGGACTTCCAGAAACCCTCTGCACGTGCTGAGAGAGAAAAATGCCATCCAGCCAAGTCAACACCAATCTGCTTCCCAACTCTGCCAGCATGCAGAATCCACCAGAAAATTAACATCTCCAAATCTTCCTTCTCACCACAACCCTCTAAAGAACCCCAGTTCAACCAGGGGCATCACAAGGTCATGTCAGACACTCCACTATCAACAGCCTTTTCCTCCATCTGTAGGATTTGCAGAAGTGACCAGAGTTCCCAAAGTCTTCCCACTCCCAAAACCTAACTTCACTTTAATCCCTTGGGCAGCAAGGGATCCTGTCCATATCACAGGAGATTATCCCACCTTGCTCCCTGCTGACACCACTCCTCCTCCTGAATTTTTAAGCCTGTACAACCCACCAGTAAAACAGATCCTTGAATATTTAGATTTGCAAACCTGAAAGCTATTCCAGCTATTTCTCCCACTGGTAATTCTAGCCAATTGTATCCCAGAATTAAGGAAAAATAAAATGCAGGCCAGCAGTTCCTGAAGACACTAGAACTCCTTTTAATCCTTCAGTTTACAGAAAAGAGAAAGAGCTTGCCTTCTACTGTTTTTCCAAAATGAAAACACAAATCTTTACCCTAATTATGTAGTTCCTATGCTAACATATATTTCACTGTCTTTTTTTAAATTAGGATTTTTGTTAGTCTAGTGTAGTGACTTTTGCATGTAACTGCCACGCTTTTCATGACTTTTGCCATTGTCTTTATGAGTTATGGTGTTAATTACAAGTTCTGGTCAGACTACAGGAATGTATTTGTTGTCTTCATTTAAAAGAAGAATTTGCAAGAGTAAAAACACACCCTCAATGAACCACAAGGGGAGCTCCCAGCATGAAGGGACACCCCAAGGAAAAGGCAAAACAGCTCCCTGGAGCAGTGCAGCCAAGCACAGAGCTCAGCATCTGCTCTGCTCCTGCAGAACCCAAGGATCCATCTCACTCACAAACTTTGTTTCTCTGGTTCTTTTTGATGCAAAGAGGATGCAACATTCCTGCTTCCTCACATGAACTGGGAATGACTGATGGACAGAGAAGAACCTTGGTGCAAAGCTTCACTGGTCATGTTCCTCTTTGCCCCCTAGACACAAACTGTGGGGACAGAACAGATCTCTCACAGCTCCTCCTGTCCAGAATCACATCTCCTAGCTAACATCTTTTTATGACTTGCTTGAAGCAGGCTTTTGGTTAGCTAATGATACAGCAGTCCAGCTACAGGATTTAAGTTCACTTGGCTGAAGTCTGGTAGGGAATAATTCACATGTTTGAGCTAAAAACCAGAGGAAAAAATCAACCAACCAACCAACAAAAACCAAAACCCAACCAAGGGTTTGCATTTGCTAGAGTTTTAACATTTACCTTCCTTGTCACAATTAGCAGTTCAAAGTAGGAATGCTGGAAAACAGCCTTTTCCTCCAATCCTGAAATGGTTTGGGTGAGAAGGATCCTTTACTTGTCACCCAGTCCAACCTCCCTGCAATGAAGAGAGACACCTTCAACCAGACCAGGTTGCTCAGAGCCCCATCCAACCTGACCTAGGGTTTTCCCAAGTACCTTGTAAGGACAAGAATGACTGAAAGTACTGAGGAAATGACTCAAATAACAACCATCCTCATTCTAGCCCCAAAGGTACAACGCAGCACCCATTTTAAGGGCAGATGCTGAGCTGCTAACTGAAGGTTCTGACCTGCTAACTGAAGAGATAAGCACCTGCTATCAGCTTCAGGATATAAACTAAACCTTCACAGGTCATATAACCTCACTGATGCCACGGGGCAAAATTCAAAGCAGGCTGCAGCCACACATAACCTCCCCTCTGCAGAGAGATCAAAGTGCAAAACCAAGCAAACAATCCTTTTAGAATCAAGGGAAGCCCGTACTCTGTGAGAGGAAAGGACAAAAAAAAAGCCTAATTATAAATAATGTTTTTCTTCCTTCCAGGAAAAAATCTTTAAAAAAGCAAAACAAAACAAAAATCCAACAAAAAATCCCTTTTGCAGCTGAAGCCTTACAAAACTGATGTGAAAAAGCTTAAATGAGCCCTACCACGGCACTGTAGCGCCACATGGACTCCCACTGTCTTCTGCTCCAGCATGAATTTAGATCCTCATGAGCTCCAGGGGGACTCAAAATCTTTTGCAGCTGAAGCCTTACAAAACTGATGTGAAAAAGCTTAAATGAGCCCTACCACGGCACTGTAGCGCCACATGGACTCCCACTGTCTTCTGCTCCAGCATGAATTTAGATCCTCATGAGCTCCAGGGGGACTCAAAATCCTGCTCCAGATCAAGACCTGCTTATAACAGGTGTGCCATTCCTATCAGTCCATCTAGACAAAATCAAATAGCTGGAAAATCTATTTATTCCATGTATTACAACCACTCAGGCACTACAGATGATACAAAGATGATACATCAACATCTATGTTTTAACAGATCCCTGGAAAAAGAGCAAGGACAGACTTTGGTGAAGGAATATTCCCACCCCAAAACAACACTATCAGCTTTCATGCTCAGCTTTACCTGATTCTACAGTTAGTTACATGTCAGAAAGGGGAAAAAACACACTGACTACTTAAATAGTGGGTCATAACGAAAGCAGCCTTCACTTCTGAGTAAGATTTCACTTCCCAAAATGTCTAACAGCTACCTCAAATAAGCAACCACTTCTCCCAAAGAAATACAAGAAATTCTGCTTTATAGGCCATTAGCATAACTTCAGTCCTCTGCAGTGAATTCAGCCTCTAGTACAAAATTTAGCCTTTTTTTAGCGGGGCCACATCATGTCAAGAGGAGGAACAATGTGTTATGTTGCAAAAACTTCATCACAACCCAAGCAGTTCACCATAAAACTTTAATGACTGAACTCCATTTGAAAGTATATATCAGATCCATAGTCACATGGAAAAAATCAACATGTTGCTATGAGTCTCCCTGTCAACTTCTCCAGAAAGAGAGCTGGCATCATTTTATAGCAACAAAAGTGCTCTGGCCCAAGGACACCAGATACAGATATATAGACAAATGCATGTGCCTGCACACACAAAATGAATAATTTCATGCTTAAAATTTGGATTCAGGCACTGTATGAGGCAAATTGTGCACAAAAAAAAGGTAAAAAGAACAGTGTTTTTCTTAATTGATGAATTTATTAGCAGTGCCACATGCCTGTATGAAGGAGCTGAGCATTCTATAGAAGAGGGAAAAAAATCTACTTCATCAGAGAACACCAAAAATTTTTTTATTCCTATCTTTCTTTACCCTGAAATTTTGGTGCATGTGGGTCCCATTTAGCTGTAATCCACCCTTGGCCATAAGCACCATCAACGTGCACAATGCTTGACGAGAATAAAGGAAATGAGATGCACAGAAATAGACTGCAATAATACCAAGTCTGAGACATCATCCCACAGGAAGGAAATTCCAGGTTCTGACAGACAGCACCCCACATCACCTCGGTCCTCTCTCCACCCTGTAGCCCAGATGAGCCTCCTGGGACGAGAGATGGCAGCAGTGCTGGGCCGTGCTCTGCACACCATGTGCATCACAGATCTGTTCTTAGAGAATCTTGACCCAGTGCAGGAAGACTTTTAGTCCCAGGGGACTCAGATAAATAATTGCAGGTATGTGATCATTCATGTAAGAGATCAAAAGAGCCCTTCCATCTCTGGCTCAGCACAAATCCCTGGTTTGGTCTCCTCAGGAAGGGCCCTGCCAAACCTCCCAGGGACTGACCCCTCTCCAGCTGCACTCAGACACCCGGGGTCCTTTCCTCAGGAATCTCATGGGCACTGACCAGGCAGTTTTCTGACAAGATGACGTGTTCCATTTAACAGAAAATAGGAAAGAAAAAGGAGAAAAAGCGGTTGGAACAACAGCCTGTATCCCAAAGGTCTGCCACCCTCAGCCCACATGAATTTCCAGGACAGTCCTTGATAGTGACAAGGCTTCCCAGGGATTGCAGAGTCCCCATCCCTGGAGACATTAAAAACCTGAATTGAACCAGTGCTCTGCCTTCACCAGATCTGGCTTTGGGAGCAGCCAGCCCTTGGAGGTGCATTCCAGCACTAACCATCCCAGGAGATCCAAGCATTAGCCCAGCTGGAGAAGCACTGGGGAAGGGGAAAGAGCTCTGTCCCTGTAACACGAAGATAGCAGGAATTGGGCAGCTTCCCTCTGGATCAGAGCAGACTGATCCAGACTCCCAGATTCACCAGAAATGAGGAGCTGAAATAGCTGGTGTGCCAAGTACAAGTGAAATGGACTTTTCTGGAAGGGGGGGGCAAATTAATAGGAGCACTTAACAGCCAATATTGGTTGCAGCTGGCCCTTGGACCCACAGCTGCTGGTCCTTGGACCCACAGCTGCCTCCCACCTTCCCCACAGCTGGAGGTGGTTCAAAAGACAGGTCAGTGCACAACCCGGGCAGTCTGGGCTGGATGAGGAATTCCAACCCTGCGGGAAAGACAAGTAAGGGATGGAGTGGGATCCTGCCCTGGGCAGGAATGAACTAGATGATTCCTTGAGGTCTTTTCATCCCTATTTTGTACATATGAAAAGAGACAAAAAAAGCTTGAAAACTAGATCTTCCTGACCTTTGAAAATATCCAAAGGCTTATCATAAACAACAGCCTCTGCTACTGAACTCTGTCCTGCTGCTTCTTTTGGGCAACAGATTATTTTATTGGATTCCAGTCTCTAAACCCACAACCTGCACTACAAGGCACCAGGCAGCCCATGACACAAGGGACAGACACACAGATAACAGGGTAGACCCCTGTCTCAAAAGGTGGGTGGCAAAAGATGGCAGCCAAAATAAACTGTTGCATTTTCAGAGATACAGACCATGCAAAATTCAGATATAAAAAATGATTAAACAAACACACACAATGTACTGTGCTCACTAGTGTCACAGAACCCCTACACATTTCAAGATATCAGTTTTATGGTATTATCCCTGTACCTCTGGAGGGCTATTTCTTCATTTTATGGTGATAACAAATTATTTTTGCCTTTTTTCTTTTATCCCAATATTCACGCTGCTGTCCACTAGACCCCAATATAAAGTGTGGGACAAAATGGTCTTTAATGTCATCAAAAAAGCACCAGAATCTGGCAATTTGTGACCACAGGAGGGAAAAATAAAGAGACTCCTGCTACCCTGCACACTGCCGTCACACAGCTCACGCCTCTTTTATGGCTTCTCTCCAGAACTGCACAGTTTTTAGCTGAAGAGTGGTTTGTGTCTTGCCATGCAGACCTCAGCAAGGCACAGCAGCAATTTTTGACTTCCCTTCAAATGTTTCTACTGAGTAATTTCATGATGCCATTTGCTTCAGTTTGCCAAGACTGAGATGAGGGAGAGAAACCCAAAGGACAAAAAAAAAAAAAAAAAAAAAAAAGTGATTATGGATATTGGGATGGGAACAGTTCTTTAGCCTTTCCTGGTTTTCTGGTTTTAGATAATTTTTCTGCACCTTGGTGTAAAAGTGACCTTGGCAAGGAAGTATTTATAACTGACATTTCTTGATTCTTCTATCTCCAGTCTTGATAAATTCAACAATCTCATGTAGGTTCCTTTACCGTTCTACCCCTATTTCCCCAGCTAAAAGTTGGAAGTATTTACTCCTATTCTTTCTTTTGATGCAGTCATCTAAATGCCAGTTCTCTGGCAGAAAGGCTCTCTGCAACATCTTGCACAACAGGAGCATCATCTCACTCTTGCCCCCTCTTAGTCTATGACTGTTATTAAAATAACATAATAAATAAATTTAAAGTATCTACAAATACAAACAGGAAACTAAATCCCATCAAAATTTAAATCACGAGCCAAGCAAAAAGTCAGTTAATTTGTAAAACCTGTGTTTTAATATTGCCACAGCACAGGTGAGCACACCTGAAATGGATGCAAAACACCAGTGGACAGAAGCAGGAGAGGCAGAGCCAGCAGACTGGAATGTCAGCATTCCTAAGAGACTAATAATGACCCTGAAGATTAAAGTGACCTCACTGCTCAAATGGAGACAAGGACAGAAAACACAGGGTGTTTGAAAGCCAACACTTCTCTGAGAGTAATAACAGCCATTAAAGTTTTAAATGATCCCTGCATCTCATTGGAGTTTGCCCTCGAAGTGGAATTTTTTCACATTTGAAAAGTAAACCACTAAAGAATAAGAAAATGCTCAGATATCATCAGCTAGTTCCAGTCTAATAATACATAATTATGAAATACAATTATTACAATGATCTCATCAGCTTCTATTTTTAGCTTCAACAAGTTCTTTTAAGTTGAAACTATTTCCTCACTGGAGCTGTGTTACAGTACATCCACTCATCTCTCAGCTGGGATTTATCCCACCTTTCCACTGTCTCACTATTGTTTACATTATCATTTCTGAAATATAAGCATACTCTGATCCCCAAAGCAGATTTTCAAGCACAAAAGGAATTAATTACTGCTCCCAAGCACCAACTCATTTATGCAGGCATTCCATCCCCAGGTTACTAAGAGAAGAGAGAGTAGATGACCCACTAGGATGAAGCAAAAGATGAAATCACAGGCAACTTTCTTTCCTACACCATCATTTAATCTGAGACTAAGGAAAGTGTAAGGGAATGTGATAAAGTGCTGAATACACACACTTTTTAAAGGCTCTCTATTGCAGCCAAGACAAACCTTCCTGACAAGCAAACACTCTGTACCTGTAACTGACCAATCTCAAATAAACAGTCAGCATTGATAAAGCTCAAAACAAAACCCCATAACCTCGCCCTCTAAAAAAAAAAGAGGGTTGGGGCACGCTGACTGTGTAACTTCTGGGTCATTTTTGTCCGAGATAAAGATCTCTTTCCCTCCCTCTGCAGCTCTCCAAGCCCAGCAGAAACAATGCTGTACACTTTCCCTGCGAGTTTCCCAGCTGGGCTGGGAGCACAGGGAGCTCTGGGAGAAGCCCAGCCACACGAGCAGCGCGTCAGAAGAACCTTTGTGGCTACAAAAAAAGCTGCACTCGGGTCCAACAGCCAGCTTTTCTCTTTAGGCTCCCTCCTGTCGTGGGCCCCAGCCCGTGCCCCACAGCACTGGGTATGTGGGTGCTCGGAGGGGACAGCTGTGAGCCTTCCTCCTCCACAAGAAGGGACAGCTGCTCCCTTCAGCATTGCACTCCACGGGGACATGGGACCCACATCGGGTTCTGTGGGCAAAGCAGGAGACCGCCATTCCCACTGAAGCAGGAGACAGCAATTCCCACTGAAGCAGGAGACCGCCATTCCCACTGGGCCGGCCGGCTCCAAAGGCTCCCAGGCCACCGATGGCCGAGGCCGTCCCGGGAAGCTCAGCAGGGCCAGCACAGAAACCTGAGCTGTCGCACAGAAATTCCCAGCTGAAGTCACCAGCACGATCCCGGGATGACCCGGCCCGCTGTCCCAGGCAAGGACAGCCGGGGTTAACACAGGCCAGGGACGGGCCCAGGAGCGGCTCGGATGCATTTCCTGAGGGAAGGAAGGGTTTAACTGCACGGCCACGGCTCCTCCGAGCCAGCTGGCCCCAGACCAAATGGCCTGCTCGGCTCATTAGGAGCCATCAAGACCTTCCGAAGCTGCTCACAATCACTTTCAGAATTAAGTCATAATTAAGACCAAAGGTAAGAAGGGAACACAAGGCTGCCCAGTGCACATCCCTTGCTCGGTATCAGGGTAACAAAGCTTGAGGTTAATTGATACAGACTAGACAAAAGAAATTCATGCCTGCTTCTAATTCATTATCTCTTAACCCATCTTTACTGTCACTCATAAAGCTTCCCCCCCCAGAAATCCATCAGAGGAATCCACTGCTCAATTTCAGCCCTCCAGCTATGCAGAGAGAGCATATGGGAGCCTGAGAGATGATTTATGGTTTTAGTTTCCATTCTCAAGATCTATGGTTGGGTATTTTAAAATGCTGACTTACTCAAGAAAATGCTGAAGTAGGATATAAGTGGCAATTCTTCCGAATGCAAGTCCGAGACAAACACCACGCCCCTGCCCTCCTCCCCAAGCTATCCCAGTGACACAGGGACACAGGTAAATCTTGGCATTCATCTGTGGAAAGGACTCTGTCTGAAACACAAGATGCTTCCAGAAATGGACTGAATGGTTTCACTTGTTCTCAAGAGACTTTATAGATATCGTATGTGAGCTTGCTCTGAGTGGGTGCTTTGTGTCCTGAACATTCCCAGCTCTGGAAAAGCTCAAGTCTTATTGAGGGAGCAGAGCTAAACCTCTCCAAGGAACCACTGCCACCCCACAGGTACCTCTCACTCTCTGTGGCAACTCAGAGCATCCTCAGAACTTCTCTTCCAGTGGCTGTGACAATTTTAGTCACTCTCATTTTATAAACCTTGACATTTTCATCAGCAGATTTTCCAGCTTAGCCATGCCTTGTGTCTGTGTGCAATCCTCTTAATAAGGGAGCAATTTCTTATAAGAACCTTAGCGTATTTTAAGCTACGTTAAAGTAAGTCCCCACAAATACTTTCGCACAATATTGCAGAGACCTTAAGTCTAGTGAGGATAATGCAAGTAATGCACTGAAAAAGTTGTAGAGCCAAACAATTATCTGCAGGACTTAACCCCCCCCCTACAAAACTTACTTTGCACTTGTACAGCAAGAGGCATTTCGAGATGTGCTCTGCTTTGGTGATCAGGACTGCACTTAAAACTCCCACAAGTTTTTATAAACACCAAGCTCAGCTGAATCACAGGCCATGTGGGGTCTGATAATATCTGTTTTTATACACATCTGCTATGAGGAAATCTCAACTGGCAAAATTCCTACTGTTACAAATGAATGAGGAGTCACAGATCTACACAGAGAGGAATGTGAATTTACCCACTGCCACACACCAGCCTGTGATTCCACACCACGTGTGGCACCCCGAATTTGACCTGACAGCACAACTTGCTTTGTACACCTGCAACATGAAAAGAAGGGGGAAAAAAAAGGAAAAAAAAAGAAGAGCCATGCACTGACGTACTGCAAAGCCCTGTACTTGGAAACAAATCACAGTCGCGTTACTGAAGCACACACAGAAACATCTGTTTAATGACACTTCAGTGATGTGACTGGGGGGCAGCTCCTCCCCACGCCCCTTCAAAGTAAAACAAAACTTTATTGACGTTTTAAATTAACAGGAGTCTCGCCACGGACTTCAGCGAACTTTGGATCAGGCTCTACAGAGAAAAAAGAAACTCTGTTTGGGGTTCTTCCAAGTGATCCTGTTCCTCCCAACACTTATGTCAGGTTAAAAGATTATTTATTTCTTTGTCTCCTTGCAAAGGCAGATTGACCAGTTCCCAAACTGCTCCAATTTCTCCATCCCGACCCCTGTTTGACCGCCGCAGCTGCCCCCATGCTGCGATTTCTGAATACATCTTTTAATCCATCTTCCAGCCTCCAGCCTGGCAACAATGCTCCTTTCAATGCCCACCAGCACCTACCCAGCCCGCCCGCTCTCCAGCCCGGGAACATCCCGAGCAGCTCCCACAAAGCCCGGGATTTACCAGCCGGGAGCCGGCCCCACGCTCCCCGCCGGAGTTCTCCGTGCCTGTGGATTTGGACACATGCTCCGGCGCTGAATGTTCCCAGGCTCCAGGCCAGCTTTGCTGGGATAACTCATCTCCCTGCGGCTCCCGGCAGAGCCACCGCGCTCCCGACACGCGGGGGGACCGCGCAACGCGGGGCGAGCTCTCCGCGGCCGCCACAGCACAGCCCCGCTCCCCGCTCCCGGGCGGGCGCAGCCGCTGCCCCTCCGCGCTGCCCGGCCGGCGCGCCCCGGTCCCGCCGCCCTCAGAGCCGCCTCTCCCCGCGCCGGCCCGGCCTTACCAGAGCGCGATGCGGCTCTTGGGGTAGCGGAGCCTCTCGATGCAGCCCAGGACGTGCGGCAGCGTGTGCGCGGCGTTGCGGGCGAGGATGGCGAGCAGCACGGTGGGCTGCAGCAGCGCCGACTCGGGCAGCGCGGGCTGCTCGGGCCCCGGCGGCTCGGGCGGCTCGGGCGGCTCGGGGGCGGCCCCGCAGCCGCGCAGCAGCGGCGGCAGCAGCAGCAGCAGCAGCGGCGCGCTCGCAGCCATGATGGGCGAGGGGCAGCCGCGGAGCCGCCGGCAGGCAGAGCGGGCTGCGGCGCAGGGAGCGCGGGAGGAGGAGGGGCAGGGACGGGACGGAGGAGGGAGAAGGGGAAGGAGGAGCTGAGCAGCGCCGCCGCCCTCCCTGCGAGCCCCGCTCACCGCCCCCCGGCACCGCCCGGACCCCGCGCTGCCGCCGCCGCCCCAGGTGAGAGCCGAGCCCCCGGAGGCTGCGGTCAGCGCAGCACCCGCGGTAAACGCTGCAAACCCCACATTTCTCCACCCGAGTGTTGGGCTTTAAAGAGGCTTTCGGAGCGTTGCTGCTAACGCTGAGATGTCCCTTTGTTCGATGCTTACGTGAAGATCTCGCCCTCATCCTTCCCACACAGGTAGGGAATCAAAGTAGATTTGAGCTTTCGTAGCAGGAAGTTTTTGGCAGACATCCTCAGGATGTCCGTACGAAGCAGCCGCACACCCCACACCCATCCCACGCCGCAGGAGGGATGCGCTGTTCCAGCTCGAAGGCAGCTGGAAGATTAATATCCTAGAATCATAGAAAGGCTTGGGTTGGAAGGACCTTCAGGACAATCTCATTCCAACCCCCTGCCATGGCAGGGACACCTCCCACTGCCCTAGGCTGCTCCAAGTTCCATCCAAGCTGGCCTTGGACACTTCAGGAATGGGGCAGCCATGGCCTCTGCAGACAACCTGTGCCAGGGCCTCACCACCTTTTCAGGGAAGAAATTCTAACTAATATTCTAAATGTACTCTCTGTCAGTTTAAGGACATTCCCCTTGAGCTATCAGTATCTGCCCATTTAAAAAGTCACTCTCCCTCTTTTTTAAAAGCGCTCCTTGCATACTGGAAGGGGCTCAAAGGTCTGCCTGGAGCCTTCTCCTCTCCTAGCTGAACAACCCCAGCTTTCTAAGCACCTCTTCTCTGAAGACAGGAAATACAGGCAAAATTTTCCCTGTACTTCATTGACTTACCCACCGTGGAAATGTTCCTGTGAATAGACTGATGGTAATTTAGCATAATAATACATAAAACATATTTCAGCAATTAAAATTATTGGGTCGTGATCTTAAAAGGGGCAGAGTAATCATAGCTCTCTTAGAAGTTAATAGGATTTGGGCATGCTAGACCCTTTTCAAGACAAAATCTCTAATTAACTCTAAGGGCCCCATCACAGCATATTTGGGTTTTACTGTGGAAGTTTCTCCAAGGTGGACAGGCCCACTTTGAGCAGGTGCTACTCTTGGCTGTGTGTTTGCAACACTTAAAAAGGAAAACTTTTTAAATACTTAAACACTTTAGAAACCTTTAGCAAGCAAACAATTGTTTAACTATCCATAATCTCACTGTGAATTGCTTGAATGCAGGTAGTATATATAAAAACATACACACAGATGATATATGTAGAGTTAATGTTTGCTCCTCTTTGCTTATAGCACCTAATTTATCACGCACAGCAAATTATATTGTCTCAGTTTCCTGAGCAGATGACTCCCCAAAAAGGATCGTCCTAGGAAACTTCAATAAAGAATCCCCAGGGGTCATAGCATCATCTGCACTAAAATTTGAGAAACTCTCTCAGTTTTTACTCATCTTCCTGAACTATCAGCATAAATGTGTTCCTCCTGTTTGCCCTTCACGGTGCCTTTATAATTGTCCTTCTAGGATGATACATTAATGAGGCTTTTCTGTGATGGTTAGTTTGCCACATGTTGCTTTTATGCTTGGATTCATCAACCAAATAGAAGGAGCAGCCTTGCAGCGGGTGTGGGGTGATTAGAGTTCCACAGGAGCCAGCCCAATCCACACGCAGGAATTCCCTGCTGCCCCCGGCACAGCTGGCCTTGGGAGGGTGGGGACTAACGCTGCCAAATTGTTCTTGATGGGGAGGGCTGGAAGCTGGCATTTTCCGTCCACTGGACGCTCAATTTTTAGGATGTTTCAGCAGAAATAAGCCCCTCCTCTGCCTGCCTTTGCCAGAGCTCTGAGCGTGCCTTTTCCCTGCGCAGCTCTTGAGGTCCTCAGTGAAATCTAAACTACCTTCAGCTCTTTTCAGACTCCTCTCTTCTTTTTATTTCGGGAGCAGCATCAGAGCCATAACGATTTGCTGGGGGCAAATGAAAAGACTCCAGCAGCATCCCAAAGCCAGCAATTTGCTCTCCAAAGTGATGTTCCCTCGCTCACACAAATCCCTGTGCTGGCTGGCTGCCGTGGAACACAAAAGAGTGAGAGCAGCAGAAGCCTGAAACACGAGATGTTCTTCCATGCAGAAGAGAAAGGAGCCAGCTCAGCTTCATCTCTCACTCCCAGTCACACACAGCTGGGGCAAAGTTTGGAGAGCTCAGGTAAACAGTTACCTGACAATTCGTGTCATTCCAACACCTGTAAATGTGTCTAACTTCATGTCCACGTACAAAGAAATCTGTGGTCATTCTGACTTCTTTATTGGTGGCCAAAATGATGTCCTCTGGGGTTTTTTAAGCCCAGACTCCATCCTGCTGTGACAAGACAATGAGCCACTCTGTGGTGAAATATTTTAGCTTTGAGGAAGAAAAGGCTTTTTGCAGATGTAAGTCCCACAGAAATCAATTTAAGCCATTTGTTTCAGCCTCCCCTAAATATCTACACCAAACAAGGAGATTCCAGCTCTGACAGCTGTCTCTGGCAGAGGCATAATTCCTCGGTTTGACAAATTCTCTCTGAGGCAGATTTCTTCTGAATTGTTTCCCACATTGAGGAAAACAGCGGTTCCATCCTGCTGATGTAATTGACTCATCTATAGATTGATGTGGGTCCATCTCCTTTCACTTGTTTCTTCACTTCTAAGAACTCAAATCCATCCGATTATTTTCCCAGCAGCTGAGTGAACCCCTGTTGCCAACTCTTCCATGAAAGTCTTGGAGACTGGGTTTTTTTAATCCCATCCAGCTATCTATTCTGTGCTCAGGGAACTGAAATGCTGGCTGACACAGAATTCCTTGAATTAGATTGGCCCAAATATGACTTCCTGTGCCTACAAACCACATACAATTTATGTGTTACATACATAGAGACCAGTTTTCACTGATGCTTTATTATAGAATAGCCACTGTTTGAAATTCATCAGAGGAGTCACCGAGGCAGATGGAGCTGATAAGCCAGACCTGGGACACTTGGCATTAGGGAAATGTTCTATTTCTAGTGAAGCAGCCCAAGGTGTTTTTAATGGCAACACCTTGAAGGCACGTCCCTTATGCAGTCCAGCAAAGCTCTGGGCACTGCAGATTCATAACGCTTTGGAGCCTTTAGGCGAAGGGACCGTGAAAGGAATGCATGTTTATGCGTGTGTGTATATATATATATATATATATATATATATATATATATATGTGTGTGTGTGTGTGTATATTTTATTTAAAGGGTTTAAAGCGGCGCCTTCGGCCGCGGCGAGGAGGTAGGAACGGAGCGGCGGCGGAACGGTCGTGGCGGTGCGGCGGTTTCCGGGGAGCGCTGGGCAGCGCGGCGCCGCCCGGAGTGAAGCCGCGTTGCACACAGGCGGGCGAGCATGGAGCCGGCGGCCGGGCCCGGCTGGAGCGGCCTTTGCCCGGCTCCGGGGGGCCAGGGGGGCACCCAGCCGGGACGGGGCTCCTCCGCGGCCGGGAGGGCCCCGGGGGCACAGGGCAGCTGGTCGGGGGCGGCTGGCGGCAACTGGATCACGGCTCACCCCACGGTAGGCCGGGGCGGAGTTCTCCGCGGTCTCTCGGGGGGTCCCTGGGTCTCTCGGGGCTCCCCGCGGTCTCTGGGCCGGACCTTGCAGGATTCCCCCCTCGCGGCTCTGGAGGTGCACGTGGGTCCCCCCCAGGAGGGTTCTGCGGGGAGATGCCCATATAATCCATGATACTGGTTCATCGAGGGGGGCTCCGGACCGTGGGGTAGTTCGGGAGTGCCACTGCCAGCAGGGGCGGAGGTTATAAATCATGGGGTTCCTGCTGGGAAAGGTAAATGCCTTAAACTTCGACTCCATCTTAATTTTTACCACATCGAAAACATGGAGGTGTTTAATTTGGCCATCATCTTACGTCGTGTTGTAGCAAAAATAGGTACAATCATTTACCCCAACACAGGTGAAATTCCACAAAGCTAGAGCTGTTCCAGAAATAGTTGTGACTCCTCTTGTGTTTGTTTATTTTGCTTGCTTTTTTTAAGTGCTAAAATATGGGGGATGCGGAAAAAGGAGCCTTTGAGATACTGTCAGGAAACAAGTCCTGCTTTTTGATTGCCTTCAAACGGGTTTGAACCTCCGGTGTCTCTGCTGGCTGTAGGGATGGCGTGTGCATTCTTAGTTTAACTTGTGCTACCCTTCATTAACGTTCCTCTTTGGGTCTCAGTTCACAGAGATGATGTCACTGGATGTGTCTGACAGCACTCAAGTCTACGCTGCCTTTTTGGTGTACCTGGACCTCTTGGAAGGTAAATGGGGGAAGTGGCTGTGTCCCAACCGATGCCTTTGCCCCGAGGAGCTGTTAAATTCATCGACTGCACTGGGACAGGACCTTTCCTTCCAAAGTCCTTGCTGCCCATTTTGAGAGTTTTTGTGCTGGAAGTTTCTGTCCTCTGCCTCCCTGGAGCCTGTGCAAAGATGAGGGCCTGTTCATCCAGCGCTTCCAGGTGCAGGTGTTCAGGGAGAAGGCAGTCAGCGTGGAAATAAAAGCAAAAGAGCAGTAGGGGGAGGAGAGGGAATGTAGGATGGTGAAGTGACAAGTTCAGTGGTTGAGCCTGTCATAGTCCTCACTGGCAGATTAAAGTGAAATTACTCACAGTGTTTCACAAAAGTTCAGCACGCGGCTGCTGTGTGCTGGCCTGCTTTCTGGAAAGGGCAGCAGTTCCTCTAGCAAAGAAGATCATTTGCAAGTGTGGTAGCAATAATTTATAACCATTGTAGTAATATTATTTTTTAAAAAAATAGTAACTTATACAATAAATTCTATGTGTTGTGCTTAGGGCCGTGGCTTGGTGGAGGACCTGGCAGTGTCAGGTCACTGGTGGGACTCCATGATCTTGGAGGCCATTTCTGGCCGAAATGTCCTGTGAAATCCAGTGTAGACTGCTGGTGTCTGCTCAGAGTGGAGCAGAGTTATGTGATATATAAACTTCTGCCTGGCTTCTTCCAAGTTGGCTTTATGGAAAAGGGACTGTGAGTAGGCAGCCAGCCAGCCAGCCTAAGAAAAATATTTCAGTTTTGCTTGGAGCCTGGTGCTTCTCAAGGTCAGGGAAGGGAGGGATTTTACAGTCCAGGAATTGCGTCTGTTACACCTCTGAAGAAAATGCCTTAATAGTCTTCCAGAGAAGATTTCTGTAGTTCTACAGCAAAAACTTCATCCTTATCCCTTCAAGCAGGAGGTTAGGGCTGTGTATGATCATTGACCGTGCTTTTAGCGCCTGCTGCTTCACAGATCAGGGTGCTGAGTCAGGTGACTAAAGCCGAGTGGTTTTATCCTCTTTGTGCTTCTGCAGAGCGGCTTTGTCAGGCAGATCACTTCACCACCCCCCAGTGCAGCTCTGGAGCCAGCAGGCTGCTCCTGCTCCTTGGATTTCTTTAGCAGGATTGCTTCTCAGGAGGGGAATTTGGCAGATGAATGGAATTTTCCTGTGAAGAGAGGGAGGGAAAAGGAAACCTCAGACGTTAACTTAGATACTGCATTTGTTACTTGACCGATTAAAACTTGTGTTTTGTGTTCTGCCCCTCTCATCCCCATCAAACCTTTCTAGGGAGGAGCTGGCACTCGGTGCAGCCGGTGGGCGTGGCGGAGCTGCAGCTGGTGTGTTTGCATGCCCGTGCCAGGGAGCAGGAGGGGCTCCAGGTGATGGTGCCAGTGCCTGCACACGTCCTGATCAGCCACGACAGGTGAGGGTGTGCTCAGCGCTTGTCTCGGGGTACCACGGACAGCACATGGGGCACAGGTACATTTTTGCAGGCTTGGTCAAGAGGGGAAGGAGGAGGAAATGGAGGAATATCAGAGGAGAGCAGCCTCTCAGCCTGTAAGCAGAGTTATTTTGGGTTCTGCAGACGCACAGGCAGCTTGGAACATCAAGGAAACCTCAGCTTTGCATCAGTCTCTGCCTGTCTGGAAGTGGTTCTTGGAGGTCAAGCAGAAACTGATGCCCACTGATAAACACTTCCTGTTGTCTGGAGTTGCATATGTGCTAGGAGATAACAGTGGACACCAAAGTATGTGTTTGAGAGACAAGGTTAGAACACAAGGCCTTCACAGCTTATGTTTTGAACATTCCTTGTACTCTTGGAAATGTACGATGCTTTCTGAGTTGCTGGACTTCAAAGGACCTAAGAGGAAAGAAAATCCTCCTGGAGCTGCCTAAGAATCAGCTTATTTTTTTTTTCAGATTTGTGGATAAGCCTTGTATGGTTTGCTTTCAAACTATAATTTGGCTACTTTGAACAGGAAACTCCTCTCACTTTTCATCTAGAGTCTCACGTGCCTGTGATTTTTGACCTGATTACCTCACACATGCAAGAGCAATTCTTCAAGCAGAAGACACCACAGCCATGAATTTGTTACGTTCCAGATATTTACAGCCTTGAAAACTTCCACTTCAGTAGTTTTACAGCCTCTTTTGACTGGCCCCTAGAGCAGCCTCAGACACAGGGCATGATTTACTCTCTGATAAAGGCTGCCTTCTCTGACTGGTGTCTGCCATGATGACTCTGAAGACCTGAACTATTCCAGCGGCATCACACGGTTGCACATTTTTCAATTTCTTCTGTTCCCACTCCTGCTAGGAGCTGGCTCAGGGCTGGCTCTAAAAATCTTACTGTAATTTGCTGCTTCCTCTTGCTCTGTGGGCAGCAGCCTGACACAGTGGGAGGTGCCTAATTAATTGCACTTATTAGATGTGTGTGTGCACTCTAGGACTGATGTTTTTGCTTTTCATTTTGGGTTTTGGAAGTGACAGATCAATGTCTTGCTAACAGACTTTCATCATCATTTTACTGTTTGTTGGGTGAAGGGGAAGAAAATTATTTATTAGGTATTGATGGGGTTTAGTACTGGTTTTGTGCTGAAAAAAATATTGTATTTGTGAGTATTGGTCAATCACTCCTGAGGGCTTGGTGATGTGATCTCCACAGCAGAGGAAAGCTGCTGAGAGGCCTTGCAGGGTGAAATGCTGGGTGTTATTCAGCCTGTCTGCAAGCAGGAGATGTGTGTGTGTGTGAATGAAAGGAACATGCTGCAGCTCTCAGCTCAAAGATTTTAGGT
This sequence comes from Motacilla alba alba, assembly GCF_015832195.1. Classification (NCBI taxonomy): domain Eukaryota; kingdom Metazoa; phylum Chordata; class Aves; order Passeriformes; family Motacillidae; genus Motacilla; species Motacilla alba. The sequence goes on from NC_052023.1 coordinate 23,738,320, forward strand.
GGAAATAGAAGGCAGCCAGTGATCTTTGAGGAATTCCACCTACATGCTGAGCTGTTGTGCTTGGTTAACATAGTGTATTTCCACCTGGACTGAAAACTTGGATTCCTGGCATTGGCTAAAGGCTAGGAGTATGTTCTGATTGCCTTTTAATGACAGATCTTGCACTGCATGCATGTCCTATCTTATTCTGTGTCATTGGAGCTTTTCACGGGGAGCCTCTGCACTTGTTTGTTCTGTGGTGATGCTGTTTGCTCTGCCTCTGGCACCGGCGTGTCTGGAATCCAGTGCTGGAAGGATGTGTGGTGGCGAGGCGAAGAGTGAATACATCACATTGATTAAAAGTACAGTTTGTAACCAGGGTTTGCTGCAGAGCAATGACACAGGGTGTGTTGTCACTAAAATGAGCTGAATCCCAGGCTGCAGTGCCAGGTGTGTCCATAAAGGCCCGAATGTGTTCAATAGCCATGGATGTTGTCAGGCTGGGAGGTTGTATTTGTGTACAACACTTGTGTTTGTGGTGTTGAACGTGCATCTGCATTTTGTTCAAAGCAGCGCTTTGTGGTTTTGCGTTACCTGCTAAAAGCAGGGGAGGAGGTGTGAGTACAAGTGAATGCAGCTTGCTTAGTGTTGAAAATAAGCCTTTGGAGGGATTTGGGAAGGTGAAAATGTTCTGTCTCTATTCTAGGCCTGGAATTGTGCTCACTGCAAAAGAAGCCAGTAACAGCAGCATTTACAGACAGCACTTCCTTGTTTAACCAGTAGGGAAGTGACACCTTGAAATCAGTCTTCCATCTTCATTCTGCTCTGTGTTTTTCTTATTGGTAGAAGAAAGAAAGTGATTCACTGGAAGAAAATGGATTTTAGTACTACGTACGTGCAAAAAAAAGATCTCACATTTTGCCAGTATTAGTCAGTCACTCTTGTGGGCTTGGTCTTCCAGAGAAATATAGTGGTGGTTCTCTATTTGAAATCCTTGTCAGCCAAGCTCTGCCTTCCCAGATGTCTCATGAAGTTCCCAACTTGGCTGCCACTGAGAAGCGTGTCCTTAAAAGGCCACAGGAAAGTTGCTGTGGAAATTAACCAGCAGGACACCTAGGCAAATGACAAATATGAGAGCCCTACAAAAATTAAAACCTATTCAGTGTTTTTTAGCCTATTACAAAATTTCGTCATGTCCAGTCTGGGCATGGCAGATAAGTGCTGAAGGCAAAAGCTGTTCTGCTTCCTAAGCTCACTGTCCCCTTCTGCACTGCTGGGTGGAAGCTGCTCATCCATCTGTGGCAGGGTAGGGCTACACAGGAACCCACTAAATTACAGCATTATGGGCTGTGGAGCAAAGAGTCTTGAGAAGTGGCTTTGTGCTCTGCGTGTTCTTCAGATGAAGATTGCTGAATCTTCTCTGAGCAAAGCCCTGGGGAATACGAAGCAGTTTCTGTCTGTCTTGGCCTGCTGTGACCCACACACAGCTGGCCGAGGCTTGGAGAGCCCCTGAATTCAGCAGGGACTGGTGCTTTTGGGAGGAGTTTGTGGGTGCATAGGCTGGGGTGTGTGTGCTGCTCACTCCAACACCTCAGTGCATGCCAAGTACCTCGCTGTCAGTACATTCCAGACCTGTGGCTCCCCACTCTGGAGCAGGCAGTGAATCCTGGGAGTGCTGCTTCCGAGCTGGCAGAAATAACTTGCATAAACCCAGCTCAGCAAGTTAGGAGAGCTCACAGTGTTGGCAGCTGGATTTTTAGATAGCCTGGAGCCTTGAGCCTTCAGGGACCAGGGAGTTAGCTCCCAGATATAATAGAATTGGGCACTGTCTGTCCTAGACAAATAACTCTGTCCAAGCAGAATGTTGCAGGTAAACTGTCAGATTAAATGGCATGTCACTGCTCTGTTTGTATTTTGTGTACCAGTGTTGTAAATGAAGGATGAAGTTGCCTGAGGTCATGGAGACCTGTGAAGTTTGGGAAAGGCTTATTCCGTTGAAATGCTAACTTACTTTAGAAGAAAGCCATACATAAATGTTTTGTTTTAAAGCTGATAAGCATCCTGAGAAGGAAATCTGAGGACTGGAATTTAATGTCTTCAAAGTCTGTAGACTGTGAAATAAATCTTGCTGTAAACTGAAAAATCCTGTTATTTTAAAGCACTGGAAGTGTGACGTGCATCTTGCATCCTCTTCACAGTTTGTCAGTAACTCCCTTGCTAAAAGCATAATTTACTCATGCAGTAAATCACACATTGAAATATAATTAGTGGCTCCTAAGTGTAAGATCTTTGTTAGTATTTTTATTTATTTTTTTTAAATTTAATATTTTAAATAAGATTGCAGCTCCCACAGCAGAGTGGGTTATGCAGTACTGTGGTTGAACATCCAGAAGTCAGTGTGTCCTGTAGAACTTTGCTGAACTTTGATGCCTGCCTTTTCTGGTTTCTCTTGTTTTCTTCTTGAACTTACATGGAAAAAGATCTTTATATTCCTTGAGGTTTCAATTCCTTCTCCTGACCAGTGTGGCATGTAGTGTTTTATTTGTATTTATTTTTTTCTTTCAGTTACAAAAAAACTGAGTTTCTTCTAGAATTCCCTGCTTGTGTGTTTTGGGGACAAATCCCCAGGAATAGTGGTGGACATTTACACTTTCTCCCAGCCCCATCTGCTCCTTCCCACATATTTCAAGGCACTGGGTTAATGCTGCCTGCCCTGCAGCAGGGTCTGGAGTAGCATTCCTGGTGGTGAGCTGTGCTCAAGTTTGCAGTGCTGGTTAAATCCAAGGACTTGTGCTCTCTGGGAGGTTCCTGGGCCGTGGTGCTGGCCTAGGCTGGGACAATGGCACGCTCCAGTGCCTGGGGTAATGATCTGCAGAGGCACAGAGACCAACTTGTGTGCACTCTGCAGCCCTGCCTGGCCAGCAGGGGAGGGAGCTGTTCAGGCTGGCCAAGCCTGCAAGGAATTTTTCATCCAAGTATAAAGGGCAGATTGAAAGCCTTTGGCTTTTGTGGGATGGAAGGCAGCAGTTGCATTTCAGCTCAATGGAGCTCTATGCAACCTCGATAAAACTGCCCTGAGCTTGCAGAGGGATGCTGCTTCTCAGAGGCATTGCATGGGATGTGTCTCTGAAATGCTCTTTTGTTCATCACAGAAGTTGCTGCTTGAATTCTTTATGATTCTGCCCTTGGTTGGTTTTTTCAGAGTCAGGTGAAACCTCAGGGTCACCAGCTGCACACCTGGCTCTTTCTCCCAGAGAAAAGGGCAGTTTGTTAGGAGCAGATATTGGGAAACACAGCAGAGATTTCTGATGGGTGTTGAGGGCCTACGTAGTACAAAATTAAGATGGGGCAAGGATGCAATATTCCCCTCTGCTCTCTGGGTAGATTTGTATGGGTTTTCTTGTTTTGTAATTTGTTTTATTTTAAAGCTATTAATTGCCACGGTAATAGAAGACAGGGTCAGTTCACTGCCATCATTAAGTTTGAATGCAGCATTAATGACAGATGTAGGATGACATTGCTAGTGCTGTTCCCTTAGCTGCAGTGCTCCTTGCACAGTGTGAAGTTAAACCTGCTCCTTTGACTAATTCTTTGGTAGAAAAAAGCAATCCCTACTGACTCTAGTCTGTAGATAACTAGGAAGCCTTTTCTAAACCCTTTTTCTAATGCAAAGTGTTTTAGAAATGCCAGCTCTTTGGATAACAGTGTGTTTGAGGTGAAGTCCTTTGCATCTCCTGGAGTATGAGGTGAATGTGAGTTTGCTTCCTGGGTGGAAGATGAGGGCTTTGTCCTGCTTGATTTGGCCTGGTGGGAGCAGATCTGGATTTGAGTCAGCATGCAGCTGAGCTTTTACTGAGACCCTGCAGAACAGCACGAAGTGTTTCTCAGCTGCACCTTTTCTCATGACAAGTCTCTCCATTCTGCTGAAAACTGGCTGTGCAGACAGCTGAGTGGGCATGCTGGAATTCCTGTGGAAAAAGAGGAGCCAGAGAGAGACAGTCCATGCCAAAGGCTTGACCCCACAGCTTCTGTCGGACTCACACTGTTGTAGCACAGCTGGGGAACCAAGCCCAGAGTGGTCACGGGCCCGTTGGTGTCAGTGTTCCATCAGTTATCACTAATGCCAGACTGTGTCCTGGCACAGCTGTGACTCGGGGAAAGGCTGCTCAGGGTGCTGGGGAATGTAGGTGGTCAAGGCTGTTGGCATCTGCCAGACTGCTGGATGCACTGAATTCCTCTGTTCCACTGGTGTTTGACACTTTCAGAAACATTAAATCCACTTTCATTTAAGCAAATTCATCTTTTATGGTTGTCATCACCGGTATGGTGGAGCAGATTGTACTGGTCACTAAGGAGCTTATTGGTAGCCATGAACTGGATAATTTAAATCAGCTGGCTCTCTTGGGGGGTGCTACCACGTGGGCTTCTTGCCTAGGACTTAATTTCCATCATTGACTGCAGCTGTTTGTGAGATGGGTAACCTTGAAATAAAGGGTTCTTGCCTCGTTTAGGATGTTCAATGTGCATTCTTTGAATTTCAGAAGACCAACAAGGCTTCACGCTTTCTTTATTTTTCCAAAGACAGTCTTTGATGCATTAAAAGGATTACAGAAGCTATACCTTTCCTGTTTCCTGCAGTATTTCCTCCTCCTGCTCGTGGCAGGCAGCAAGCACAGTAAAATCAGAGGTGCCATGGCTCCTTTGCAGTATCTGCTGGTGCAGAAGAACGTTGTGATCAGGCTGGACACAGAGGCTGCTGGGGATGCCTTCAAGGGAGGAGGGCAAGGGATGATGTCTGACACAGACTTCCTGAATTCCAAAGCTTATCCCTCTAGAAGATAGCCTCTCACCGCTTTGCAGATGTGCTGCAGTGCACTGTGGCTACTGTGGTATGCATGAATGAGAGCCCTTGTCCTGGGGCTGCCTGGGTGGAGGGAGGGGGGAAGGGGAGAAGGGTGCATTTGCACTTGTCATTCTTCATCTGTGGATGGCAGAGTTAGCAGATCATCCTGATGTAATGGTGTGTCTTTGTGCTCCTTACATAAATCCTGGAACTCTTGTCTCCTGAAAAGGAAGAAGAAATGTCATTAATCTGTTGTCAGGACCTGGCTGCTTTTGGGATCATGGGGCATCTTTGAAGTCCTAGTTGCTAAATAGGGGAAATAAAGTCTCAGGTGTTTGTGTTGGCAGTATAAGAAGAAATCATGAGTTATCAGAAATGTACATCTATGGCCTCACTTGTTCCATCCCTCCTTCTAACAGACTATGAGGAAAACCAGTGACAGGTATTAAAGAAAATAGGAAGGAACTTCTGCCCTGGCTGACAGGTGAATCCAGGCCTCTGCCTGAGTCTGCTCTCAGATACAGCATTGTCCACACTCAACACAAGTTGTTTTCTTTGGCTCCCAAAATATCTCTCCTGGGTAGCTATGGCCTTTAATTTGGCATTTTATCATTAATTCTGTATTGCATTCACAGGAGAGAGAGAGATCAATGCCCACTGCTTCATGGATAGTTCTTTCCTCACAGGGTCTCTGCCTGCAGTCTGCCAGCTTAGAGCTTTCTCCAGACGCTTGGCTGCTGAGGGTGGAAAGGCCCTGTCACAGAGTGCCCAGGGAAACTGTGGCTGCCCCCTCCCTGTAAGTGTACAAGGCCAGGTTGCACAAGGCTTGGTGCAGACTGGGTTAATGGAAATGTCCCTGCCTGTGGATGGAATTGGATGAGATTTAAGGTCCCCTCCAACCCAAATAATTTCATGATCCTGCATGTGACTATTAGACTCTTGCTCTCTGCATGTGTCAGGAAGGAGATCTGTAATCTTTTCCCAGCCCTTGTCTCCTGACAGGGTTTTGGCAGGACATTGTGGTGCTGGGGGTACCTCTGCACAGGGGCTGGAAGTGACAGGAGCCAGAGGTTCAGAGCACAGAGTAAGTTAGAAACCTGCAGATGGAGCCTGCTGAGGTGGCAGGAAGCGCAGGAGTCCCACTACCTGAAGGAGTCTCTTGCAGTGTCTCTCCTCTGCCAGTGGCCAGCACAGTCTCTCTCACCTTATTTGTTGTGTTGTTAGGAAATGTGCTGACGTGGGAGGGCTAGGACAGTGCTTTTCCCAGCCGTGGTGTTTCTGTTGCATGAAGTGAATGTGCTGTGTTGCCTTGCTGTGTGTCTGGGCCAGTGGTGCAGGCAGGAGGAAAGGCCTTTCTGAATTTACCAGGCTAGATTATGCACAGCTCAGAACACAGATGGGTCCTTAAGAAGGTCACGGGCTTAACAGCGAGGCATTCCAGGCTGCTGCTCATTCTCTGCCATGTTCCATTTGGCTTTTATTAGAGGATCAAAGGGGTTCTGAGGGAAGATGGTGATTGAAGTCTGAAAGCTGCTGCCTTTAGAGAGAGCCCTGTTTTCAGCTGCAGTGCCTGGCCTCAGAGCTGCCTATGCTCTGCTGGGTGAGCTCTCCAGGGTGCATGAAGCCAGGACTGATTTATCCTGGTGCACAGCTGAACTCCTGGAATGTAACCTGTCCCAGCAATCTCAGAGGGGCCCTCTTGCACCTGATGTGTGGGGGCAGGGTCTGTCTCTGGTAGCCACACTCCTTCAGAACTTGCTCCCCAGTCAGACCAGGAATGCCAGGACTCCAGGGATCAGTGTTGTCCTGAGCTCTGAACCATAAAGTAACTGGCATGTTACTCTTAAAAATAAGCTAAACAGGAAAAATTGCATAACTTTGTCTTGAGCTTTTAAGGAAGACATTATTTGGGCTGACTGTTCTGAAGACGAGCATTAGTCTTGTGGCTTCTAGTCTAGACAGGGAGGTAGAGAAACCTGGCTTGGGCTCCTGGGCCTTCCACAGTCTGGCAGAGACCTGTGGCACAGGGACTGGAAGACTTACCTCTGCAAACGGAACACATCTTAATTATTCAGTTCTCCAATCGAACACCAGGTGTTACTTAATTAGATTTCTTATATAAGTCTGCTGAAAACGGGGCCAGTAGAGATTGCTATGCTGGGATTGTGGTGGATGAGGGATGGCTGAGGCACATGAGTACACCTAAACAAAGCTTAGAGTTATGTGTTGAGCCATTTCCAGCAGAAATGTGTATAACTGATTCTGTCATTTTATTTTGTTCCTTGATTACACAACTTTGCATTTTTATTAGAGCAGCTATTATGCTCACTTTAGTGAAGACGAGTTTGCAGAGTGAAAATGGACTGGATAAAAATGGTGCTATTCTACCTTTGTGCCCTTGTAGGTGGTTGTGGACTCCTTTCTAAGTGATTTTTTTCCTCTCCTAGGTTAAGGGAAATACTGAAGAAAGCCTCTCTGCCTCCAGAGGATCCCGACACCCTGCTGTCAGTTACCTTGGCCATAGTTGAGACAGACTCCACAATAGTTTACTATAAAATGACTGATGGCTTTGTAATGCCAGATCCTCCTGATGATACCGAAGATGTGGATAATAAACAGTGGAGGAAGAAAAGAAAGAAACTTTTCAAATGATTGGGCAGAAAAAACAGAACGTTTCTTGAACTCCTGTGCTCAAACCCAAACAAATGCAGGAACTGATGTGTGTGAATAAATGGTGTGCTAAAGTCTGCCTTGGCATATCAAGGATGTGTTGAGGGAGAACAGAGGCTTGTGCAGCTGCCCTGTGATGAAATGCCATTTGAGGTATGAAGTAAGTCATGCTTTGACACAGATCAGTCCTGACTAATAAATACTCTTGAGAAGTGTTTGCAAAGCCTGTGTTTCCTCTTTATCTGCTCAGGCACATAACAGAACAAAGACATCCTTACCCATACTGTAAATTTTGGTTACAGGTAAGTCTGAAGGCTTGTGGCAGGACTGAAGGGTTTTGTAGTTTACAGAGTGTCTTTGTCTTAGCCCTGTCAGAAGCACTCATGCTGCCCCCCAGGTTCCATTTCTGAGCTTTGCTTTCTTCCCTCTGCTTTTGGAGAAAAGGCTCTTCCACAGAAATACCTTATTTTAATTTTTTTCCCTGCAGAGGAAAACTGATTATAGCAGCACCAGAGGCAACTAAAACACCAAAGTATGTCACCATCTATGCTATAAGAGCACACCAGTTACCTGCTTCAGGCCCCAACTAGATTTCTGAAGCTATTGGCATTCCTAGGATTTATTTTATTATGTCTTTGGACACAGCTTCTGCATATTGAAAGTGATTGCCCAGGAGGTGCTTCAGCTTGGAGTTAAGAGGAAAATAACTGACTTTTAGTTACTTCTGCAGGAATTTTCCACGCCTTTTGCATGAAGATCTTCTCCAGGTTAAACTTAAGAGTTCCCTGGCAATCAACATCTCAGAGCAGCTTCTTGAGCTCAGGATTGTCTGTGTGACAGCTGTGTGGCCGAGGATCACACATTCAGAAGGTGAAGCACAAGAGGTTGTCTTCTTGCATAAGTAGAAGAGTGAACCAAGCTGAAAATAAAAGACCATTTAAGCTTTGCTGTCCCTGGGACTAGAGTGAATGTTTCTGTGGCTGTGGAGCTTGATGCTAGTTTGGCCAAATGCGCTTGGAGGCAGAATGATCCTGCAGGGAGTCCGGCACACCCTTGGAGGAGGTGTGTCACTGTCACCTGGAGCTCTGCAGGACACCTTTATCCCAATACAGCCAGGGGAGACTCAGCATCTGTGGGTTTCAGTCATGGAGAAAAAGAGTTTTTCTTTGCCTTTCTCAGCATTGCTCCCCTCGTGGAGGCAACCATCATTTTACTTTGGTCTGATGCTGTCCTGCCTTGAAGGGCTCCCTGTGTGCGAACTCCTGCCATGCTGCCTGTGACCTCGACATTGATATTTCCTGGGATCCGTGGCTTATTCCATAAAGCAAGTGTGACACCTGGCTAAGCTACCTGCCACCAGGTAAATTGTCCTTGTTACAGGCTGGGAAGTGCTTCAGCCCTGCAGGAAAAGAGCTGGTTTGTGTGAAGGAGGCTGTAACAGATGTGACATGTGGCAGACTTGCTATTTAAGCAACACGTGCTTAGCCCTAAAAGCAAATTCCTTTGCATTTGCTTCAGTTTCTGGGAAATAGTGCCAGTTTGCAGTTTGCTGCATGACTGATGCTTGGCTTTACCCCTCATTTTATTATTTCTGTGCACAGAAAGAGGAGCCTCATAACTTGAGCCTCCTTTTCTATATGCTGAAAACTGCTGATCCAGGCTTCGCAGGTCAAATTGGAGAAACTGTGTCTGAAGGCTTTGATTTCTGTTTCTTCTTGTGTCCCACTGAGAAATGATTATATAGGCCTTTTTCCAGCCTCCTTAGATTGTGGTGATTCTTTATTTCTGAGGGAAAAAAAACAGAAAAGAACTAATAATACCACAGCACTGTTTGTCCCATAGGTATTACAGTGTAAACACGGGGATGTTAAATAAGCTTGGAGCCAGCTGTGCTGCTCCTTTACATTCCACTGAAGTATTTGTCTCTCTCAAGTCAACAACACAGAGACTGAAGCTTCTGGTCTTCCAGGCACTGAATAAAGATGGGAAGAGACTTCCCGTAGAAGTCTATCAGTTCAGAGCAGCAGCTCATTAACATTCCTGAATCCATAGCATCCTGTGCCCGAAGTGTTCAAGCGTGACTCTGCTTTTAAGTGTTTGTGATACGTCCATGGAAGTGTGAGCCATGGCACCACTGCCAATCCAGCACTTACTTCAGCCCAGAAGATTTTGCAGGCTCCACACTGCTATCTTTTAGAGTTTTTTTAGGTTTTATTTGCCAAGCGCAGCTTGATACGTTTCACTGAGTGCCCCTGACCAACAGCAGGTGTTTAAAAATCTGGAGAGTATCATTTTGCAGTAGATTATTGTCCCAAGGCTTTCCTCTCTGCAGAGGGATGTTTGCATTGATGCTTCCCCACCGAGTCAAGAATGACAGAAAAGCAAAGGGCTGTTTTGGCCTGGCTTTGACAGTGAGACTCTTACATAAGGGAGCTCTTGCTTATGCAGACTGTGTCTCCTTGAGGCACTGCTGGCACCATCTCCCACCTCTCCCGGAGGCAGCCTCACTGTTTGCAGCGCACACAGAACGTTTTATGTGAAGAAATGCTGGTGGAGAGGCAGGAGAGCCTTGTCAGGTCCATGAGGAGGAGCTGAGCTTGCCAGCAGTGGCCAGGAGAGCTCCCACAGCCCTTTGTGAGCCCACTCTGAGCACGGGGGGCTGTCTGGGCAGCAGCTGCTCCCGTGGGAGTCTCCCAGGCCTCCGTGGCTGTGTGTGCTCTGGGGCAGCGCAGGAATCTCTGGCTCAGCACACATCTCTGCTTCCTGGGCACGCTGGCATGGCAGCGAGGCAGAGGCCAGGTAAAGAGGTGCTGCTTCCACGTCTTAAGCACAATCCCACTCCCTATAAAGTGACCCTCAGCATCTCTACAAAACACTTGAGCTTCTCAGAAATCACTAGCAGGAAGACCTGAGTTCTCGTAACCCCTCCTTGATCTTGGCACAATTATCCACAGGATCTCCTGCTGGGCCCCAGCAGTTAGATAATAACACTGCTACTGCTAAAGCTAAGCCATCTTAATCTTCCTCTTGTCTGTCAGCAAAAGCTTTTTTTGTTTAAAACATTTTTTTCCTAATAAAGAATCCATATGAATTTATTAATTGGCCTACTAGTGTTGCAGAGCTATAGGAATTAGGTGTTTAATAGCTTGTCCAAGTAGTTTTCAGCAGATTTCAGTAGAATCTAAATGCTGTCAACTAGCCAGCAAACCCTGTTCTGTGTAAATGGACTACTTGTTAACCTCTACTCCTCCAGGGCCAGGACCCAAGGGGAGGCTGGAGATCAGGAAAAGCTTCTTCCCCAGAGGGTGCTGGGCACTGCCCAGGCTCCCCGGGGAATGGGCACAGCCCCAAGGCTGCCAGAGCTCCAGGAACATTTGGACAATGCTCCCAGGGATGCACAGGCTGGGATTGTTGGGGTGTCCTGAGCCAGGAGTTGGACTGCATGACTGATCCTTGTGACTCCCTTCCCACTCAGGATATTTCATGCTTCTAAAAATAACCACAGCTGCAGCTCATATTTCAGAGTATCCAGGGAGCTGATGGCTTTTCCGTTTCATTCCCTCATTTCTCAGATGCTCCCACTGAGACCCCGGATCCCTGTCTGCAGCAGACCTCACTAAATGAATGATGCTCTGACTCCTGCTCAGCTCCATGCTGGGTGTTGTGTTTGCAGCACCTGACAGACAGAATCCATTGCCTGATGCCTCGTTAGTCATTCTTTGCATCCCCACCTGCCTACATGTTTCTCCTCATGTATCTCGCCTGGCCATCAAGCTCTCAGTGCCATACTAGAATGGCTCTGCTGATCTTTTTCATTGCTTTTTTTTTTTATTTCCCCTCTTTCTCATTGCTGTAGTTATCTCAGCAAATTTCTTACTAGTGTTCACTGCCCTCTTGACCACATTTCATACCCTTGGTTACCCTCAAACTTATTTTCCTGTGCTATCTGGAAATGCCTCTTTCTTTCCAAGCTTCCTGTCTTCTGCTGGGGTGCCTGGATGGTCTGTGAAGAGCCATCTATGCCTTTCTCTGCTCCAATCCAGGTACCAGCTGATCCTCTCAATTCCACCAGACCAATCCCATTTACACTAAAAATTTGGGTAAATTCTGAAGCAAGTCTTGTGTCAATGTCCAGCTGACACAAGAGCTGGAAGGGACGCACAGGATGATCCAGTCCAGCCCCTGGCCCTGCACAGACACCCCAACAATCCCACCCTGTGCATCCCTGGGAGTGTTGCCCAAATGTTCCTGGGGCTCTGGCAGCTTTGGGGCTGTGCCCATTCCCTGGGGAGCCTGGGCAGTGCCCAGCACCCTCTGGGGAAGAACCTTTCCCTGTAACCCTTCCCAACCCCCCTGGCACAACTCCATGCATTCCCTGGGTCCTGTCCCTGGTCACAGGGAGCAGAGATCAAAAGGCCCTCTCTGCTGGGGAGCGCTGCCTTCACAGAGCAGGGTGGCTGTCACCCCCCTTTCCATAACTCCAAACAGCCCCATTAACATCCAGCTGGATGGATGCTCTGGATAAATCCCCCGGCAGGGCTGGCTGGAGCTGCTGGTTGTGTCTGCACCAGAGGGCGCTTGGAGACTGCCAAGGCAGAGTCTTCCTCCCCTGGGAACGCTGGAGCTTTGCAGAACTCCCCTTACACACCTCTCCTGCTTCTCCTAAACAAAAGGAGGGGGGAAACCCTGCCAGCAGAAACACCTAGCATGCCAATTCTTCCTACCTGAAGGAAATGGTATTACTTAAACCTTCCTGGAGAGGGACTTTGGGCAAGGGAATGTTGTGACAGGACAAGGGGAATGGCTTTAAGCTGACAGAGGGCAGGGTTAGATGGGATATTGGGAAGGAATTGTTCCCTGTGAGGGTGGGGAGGCCCTGGCACAGGGTGCCCAGAGAAGCTGTGGCTGCCCCTGGATCCCTGGCAGTGTCCAAGGCCAGGTTGGACAGGGCTTGGAGCAAGCTGGGCTAGTGGAAGGTGTCCCTGACCATGGGTGGAATGAGATAAGCTTTAAGGTCCCTTCCAACCCAAACTGTTCTGGGATCCTGTGATTCCAGGAAAAAACTGAGAAGACCTGCAATGGAACAAATACAGTAGAAAACCAGAGTGGAGCAGTAGGTGGAGTCCTTCTCTGCTGCTGCCCCTCTCCACCTGCAGCACCCAGGAAAGGTTTGGTATGACCTGAGCAGCCAAGCAGCTTTGAAGTGCTGGTTTTCATCCTTGGAGTCCTGCCAGAAGCACAGATCTCCCATAACAGAACCATGGAATCATTTACGTTGGAAAATCCCTCTAAGGTCACTGAAATCAACCATCCCCCAGCAGTGGCGGGGCCACCACCAACCCACATCCCCAAGTGCCATATACACAGGGCGTTTAGATCCCTCCAGGGATGGGCACTCCACCCCTGCCCTGGGCAGCTGTGCTAGGCTGGACAACCATTTGGGTGAAGGAATTCTTCCTAATATCCAGTCTAAACCTCTGATATGACTGTGATGGCTGTAGAGAGCAGGGTTGTCCTCCTTGGGTTTGGTAGCACAGTACAAGAGGGAATTTGGGTCTGTTATGTGGAGTTTCAGGGTTGCAAAGCCTGGCACAAGGAGATCCCAGAATTCAGGCTGCTTCTGCATCCTGAACCTGGTCTTCTTGTCATCCTGGACTTGACCTTCTTGTGGATAAGTGTTGAAAAGTCCTTTGTTATAGGTTTCAATACTTATTTTTCCATCCTGTAAATGTGGAGTCACTCAAAAGTCTGTCTACTCTTTCTCATTAGCATTTACTTTATAAGTTATTAATCAAAGGGCATCTGGACGTGACACTCAACACAGAAGTCCTGCCTTTGAGGTGTTTCACTGGAATCTCAAACAAAGCATAAGTATTAGTGAGCTGCCGGCTCTGTAATCCTGTGTAATTAGATGAGGAAATTAGACAGGGCTGATGCTGCTTCCTTTTGCAGACAGACATCTGAGGAACAGAGATTAAGACTGTAAGTGTCTACTAATTTCCAGTGTTCAGCTTCAGATAAGGAGAGCTTATTTTTTTAATTTGATTTAATTTAATTACTCATGCCCAGTAATTCTACTGCCCTTCACTAGTTCAACCTGCTGTGCAAGCAATAACTAAACCATTAAGTCTTCACACCTTGAAGAAAACTTCACTTTTGGGAGCTAAACTGGCATCTAAGGAGGAGAAGGAACCTCGTCAGGGATGCAGCGCGGTCCTTAGGGTCCTCAAGCCCACCTGGAAATAAACTCATCACAACAATAAAGCCCTGCACTGTAAGCCCACAGTTTGGGATAATTGGGAATGGGGCTGTGGAGCCTCATCCCCAGTGGGCAGAGCTGTGCAGGGCAGGTGAGCAGCACTGACAGCAATGAGCCATGGAGTGCCCAGGGGCACTGAGCAACCACCAAAGGGAGCAGAGGGCACACAGCTGCAGTGCATGGACACGAGGGGGATAAAAGGCTGGGCTCAAGAACAAGAAGGGAGCTGTTTGCAGCCTTCTGAAGGGACAGGATGTTACTGTGTGTCAGCAGATGCTTGACGCCTTCTGAAGTGGTATGGTGTTACTCTGTATGGTTGAAGCTTTCTGAAATTGTATTATGAGATTCTATGTGTTGTGGTTGTCTCTGCCATGGCATGTGCTGTGACACTGCACCTCCTTATTTGCTTTAATTTCATGTCAGAGATAAACCCTGTGCATTAAGCAGTGTTAAGACAGCTACAAGTCCCAGTCTCCTGGCCAGGGCTCAGCACAGCTCTTGACAATTGGTGTTCTGGGATGGAGAGTTGGGCTCTGACCAAATGTTGCTTCTCAGCGCTTGGACCCTCGGCCCAGAAAACTGGCAAAAACACCTATTTTTTTTTTTCTTGTTTTGTTTTTCTACCAGTACGTTCAAATCTTAGTGGGTTTCTGTTGGGTTTACTGTGCCCTTTGCAGAAGAGTGGCTGCTCTGGGATTGGTGTGCAGTTTTAGAATCACAGGATCACAGAATGGTTTGGGGGGGAAGGGACCTGTAAAGGTCATCCAGCCCAACCCCCTGCCATGAGCAGAGACACCTTCCACTGTAACTTCATACATGGCCAATTGGATTTGTGTTCTGAGCCCTGCAGCTCCTCCTGAGGGGCAGCCCTGGTCTCTGCTCCCTGTGACTAGAGTCAGCCTGGCTATCAGGAAAAGGTTCTTCCCCCAGAGGGTGGTGGGGCACTGAACAGGCTCCCCAGGGAGTCTCTGCATGGCCGGCAGCTCCCTCCATCCCACCTCATCCTGGCAGGGAATGAGGAGCTCTCTTTCCCTACCTTTGGTTTTGGAGTGAGGGCTGCAGCTCCTCAATTGGTCAGGCTATATTTAACTGCTGTGTAGTAGCATTTTCAGTTTCCTATTTTTGTAACTCCTCACTTCCCAGGAAAGAGGCTGAGCCCCAGGGGACAGGAGATGTTTTCTTCTGTGTGACTGCACCTGTGCCAGTGCTGGAGCTGGTCCAGGCAGTGCCTACAGCTCTGCCAGTGGGATCTGATGCATAGCCCACTCTTCTTCCCTAGAGCACATCCCCACAGCCATTCTTCCTTCCCTTATAGTGCCTGCGAAGGTTTTCCCCCTCTGTGCCTACATTTCCCCATTGCAATCACTCATGGAACAATTTTCTTTCTCCTTGGCATCCTCCCTGCTGCCATCCCTGCTCCAGCCAGGGCACTTTAGGGCTTGAGCTTGGGTCACCCTGCATTGCTTTCTGCCCAAGCAGGGTTGCACAAAGGTAGATACATAAATATAGTATATAAATGTCATGATAGGTAGTATAGAAGAAGCACAGCAAGGTGGTAGGAAAATAACAGCAAATAAATCCAGCATGGGAACATCTGTACAAAAAGCTCGAGTTCTCCTCTTGGTGGACAAAGAGATTTAGGCTGTACAGGGTTATTCCTTAGACACCTTAAAAACCATGTGCTGGCAACAGTGTCTCCTGGAAAGACCATGACTGCTTATGGTGGTCCTGGGGCTGCATGGGTATGAGATCCAGAGGGATTGGGATAATTTCCCTAGTGAAGCACTGGGCACCTTCCCAGCTCTCTGTGCTGGTAGATTTTCAACTTCCTCTCCAGGAAGTGACTCCAACAGCACTGGCTTTTCTTTAGTGTGAAGAGCCCTTTCATGTCCAGGTGATGTGTCAGCCCAACACAGCCCTGAAATGCATTGCAACACGCTTGGCTGGTCCTTCAGGCTGGGAAAGGGACCTAAATCTCCCATTTCTTTCCATGTCTTTCATGCCAAGCTTTTCAAAAGCTTTGCAGTGAGAGGTATCAGGATGGACCCAGACCCTGTGAGGCTCCTGCAAAGCCAAGAGAGGAAAGGGAGAAACTGGTGTTCAAAACACTCTTTGTGGGGTCCTTGTGTGGTTTCTCTCTGGTGCAGCATCTCCTTGGCCTGAGAATAACCTCATGTGTCTTTGAACTTGTGGTCAAATGGGTCTGGCCAGATATGCAGAGTACCCAGGAGAGCCTCCCATTAGTGCTGGAGGTAAACTTGGGTTTCCCGTTCTCAGTGCTCAACAAGCAGCAGCTTCCTGAAAGAGCACCTCAGGCTTAAGCTGTTCTTCTAGGCTGGCACAGCTTTCCCCTGCAGTCAGAGGTATTCCTGAATATTCCTAAATATTAGCTATGCCAGCGTAAGCCATGGAATTGAAGGAAGAGGGGGAGACTTTGGGTTGGTGACTTGGGTTTGCCAGTGCTGGGTCTCAGCAGGGTAGGGTAATTCAGCCCTGCAATGAGTACCTCACCCCAAGTCTGGATTGCAGAGGTGCTGTTTGGCTGGGGCTTGAGAACTGGAGGAGCTGAACACTGAAAATACAGCTCAGTGACTTCTCCAAGCCCTCTTGGGCTGATGGGGACAGCATACAATGACAAGCCACCCACCACCTGACTCCCATTATCACCCAGACAAACCAGAGGGCAGAAGCCACCCAGCTGGATTGGGGCACACAGGTCTGTTTTTAAAAGCTTGTTTATTTTCTGTACCTGGCAGGGTCAGTTCATCCACACAGACAGCACACTGCAGATGAGCCACTAAACCCAGCTCTTTCCTGAAGCTGTTTAGTTTTTGTGCTGTTTTCACATGGAGAGGTGCTCAGGAGGCC
Source organism: Motacilla alba alba (assembly GCF_015832195.1). NCBI lineage: Eukaryota > Metazoa > Chordata > Aves > Passeriformes > Motacillidae > Motacilla > Motacilla alba. The sequence continues at coordinate 23,754,939 of NC_052023.1, forward strand.
CAGCAGTTTGCCAGTTGAGTTTACAGTCATTTCAGAAACTGCACATTTTTGTAATCTGATTTACCTGCAGTGAAAAATGGAGGTGGGGAGGAGTGAGCAAGTTCTGTTCTGGATTTTTCCTCCTTCTTTGCAATAAACTGTACATTCTGCTTCCAGACTGCTGTGTTATGATATCCTTTTCAATTGCACCCTGAGGTCAGTGCTCCACGGTGTACACACACTTGAAGTATTCCTGAAGTCCATCTCTCATTTGCTTTGATGCTTTTTTCCTTCCTAGGTTATACTCTGGGTTTCTGACCCAATGGGGTGCTGAACAGTTCCAATATGGGGATAGAGCAGATACAAGTGTAGTTACCTTCTTCTGTGCTTATAATAGAAATCTGAGCCCATAAATGGTAATATTTATTATATAATCTTGCCCAAGAAGTTACTGTTGTTTCCTGGACCCACCACAAACTCTACTTGCCCACCTCTTCATTACTCACAAGCCTCTGAGCTGGGAGAAGTTGTTCTTTCTTGACTCCAGTGAGCAACACATGGAAAAGCCAGAAACCATCTCAGTATTTAAAACTGGAGAGCCCATTGCACCTTCCTCTGCCCAGACAAATTTCTTTTAGCCCTTCTGCTTCTCCTCAGACAACATTTCTTCTGATGTTATTCCAGGGCTGATACCAGGCTCCTTTGATGCACTGGAATTCTCCAAAGAACAATACCCAACACTTATCTGCATGTGTATATTCCTTTTCTCTGCCTCCAAGGAATACTTTCCTATGATCTTCCAATGTTTATTTAGGTCATTTTTTGTCTCTAGCAAATTTTCTCTTTGGAGAAGAAAGCCTATATGTTTCTTCAGATGTCACTCTCACTCTGTACAGTCACCATAAATATGCAGCTATGAAGTCTTTCCTCTGTGTAAACATTAAAATATAGAGCAAGTATCCCAATTACCTCCAAGATTTCCCCTTGGGGTACCCCTTCCCCTTGAAGTCTGTATCAGCTTTAGTGTTCACTTCAATTAGAAGCATTAACCCAACACCAAGGCACTTTCCAAAGCCTCCACCCAACCTTCCGCTACCAGGGTTTGCTTCTCCCGAAGCTCCCAGGACATATTCTGCACATTTCATGCTAGTGCAGCAATTCATTGTATCCACAGGAACTCAAAAGACACTTTTTACAGATCTGATTTCAGCTAATTTCTGGATATGAAACTCTTTGAGAGCGGGAGTGGCCCCAGTCAGGAGACAGCCCAGTCCTGCCTCTCCCTGGGTAAGGTGCCCCTGCCTTGGTGACCAGCTGTCCTGCTACAACCAGCCACCACGAGACTGCAGAAGAGGAAAACAAGGCTGGTTTTGTGTCTAGTTATCAGACAGTGGAAGACGTTTCAAGGCTGCCAAGCCAGCATTAGAGGGACTTGCTGAATTTCTGCTGGTTCCTGCGATTTGCCATGGCCCAGGTACCACTGGCACAGGCAGAACCAGTTTGTTCTGCAGTAAAACAGCCTCCAGCAGCACCCAGCTCAGCAGGAGCAGGGCTTGCTCACTGCCTTTCTGGCTGCCGGGCCAGAGGGACAGGAGCAGAATGGGGCTTGAGCCAGCTTTTCCCATGTGGGACAAAGAGCACAAATGAGCATCGGCACCACTCGGCTCCAAGGTTTTGGGAGATGCTAAATGTCTGCCCAGGGCTGCTGCTCTTTTGTAGGCTCTAATCTGCTGACATGGCAACTGGATCCACTCGGGTGGATCCTGGGATAAGCACAAATTTCCGTGGCAGGAGACTGCATGGGCAAAGAACAAAAGCCCCTTCGTGCCAGCAGAGCCAGGTGCCAAATTCTGCTGGCTGTAATCTCTCGGTGAAACCACTTATCTGAAAAGGCAGGAGGAAGCTGGCTCCAGTCCTTTGCATAATTAAAGGCCTGGTGCTCTGGGCACGTATCTTTGGAGTAGAAATCTTATTATCCCACTTCTCAGCTGCCAAGGAAACATGGTTTAGCTGGAGTGACTTGGACATGTATAGGATCAGGATCTATATCCTTTGCTTGCCATCTGATGGGTCCAGAGCCAGCTCCAAACCAGGTGGGAGCACACCTGATATTTCAGGCATGGGTATGAGCCTGGGAGATGGGTATTTACATCTCATCACATGATTTTAAAGCTGCTTTAAGTTTTGGGAATAAATCGTTATGTATTCATATATACATATCTGTGTGTGGGTGTGTATAAAAACACACGGGGGTAGGTGAGAGAGGGGGCTATTTATCTCAAAAGCAGATTTAATAAGGAAAAAAGTATTTCTGAGTGTCTGGGGATGTGTCAGGATTGGCCGCTCAATGCCTTGTCTACTGGAAGTTTTCTTCTGACAGATTTTACTGAGAAGTTCGTTTATTCACTCAGAGAAAAGCATTTATTTAACCAAACTCCTGGCAAAGAACAAAGGTTGGACTGTCCTACTTACATCAAATAATTTGGGTTTAAAGCTTTTTTTTATTCCTCTGGTGGACACGAGCGGTCAAGTTTAACAATCTTTTTAACCTCTATTTATAACTTTGTCAGAGCAAGGTGAGCAAAGGTCTTTTTGTACTCCTCTGGAGAGCAATGCAAACTTTAAGGGAAAATATCCCATTGCTCTGTTACGGCTCTGCTTTCTGCTCCAGCAGCTGCACGACTCGGGCTCCTGGCTTGTTCCTCACCATTAGTTTTACTACTCATGGTCCCTGTTTTTTCATGGCTGCTCCCCCTGTGGGGGACGTTTCTGCACTTTTTACCCCCTTTCCTTAGTTTTTTGCCCGGAACCTTTCCTTACAACACCTGCCTAGGAGCACGATGCATTCCCATAGGGTGGGATGGGAAAGGCAGAAGTTATTACAAATATAGTGCCAAATTTTGGAGGGGAGCTTTGAAAAGAGAGAATCCCAGGATCCCAGGAGGGTTTAGGCTGGAAGGGACCTAAAGATTGCCCAGTTCTACCTGCCCTGCCATGGGCAGGGACACTTCCCACTAGACTTCCAGCACAGAGCTTTCCCACAAGAGATGGAATGCCACCCACTGAGGTGAGGACCAGCATCTTCAGGGCTCACCTGTGTGGTCCTGCCCTTATGAGTGCTAAAACTCATGCTGTTTAAATGTCCTCAAAATGCTAGAGCAGCTGTAAATCTGGTGGATGGCCTTATCCAAAGCAGCAAATGTGGATGTGTTCTGGCTCTGGCTGCAGCAGGGTGAGGGTCTGACCCAGCTGAGCTGGGGCTGCTGATGGACCAACACTTGGGCTCCTTCACGTGGCTCTGAGCTCCACAAGGAGCTCCCTGGGAGGTGGGTTTGAATGTCTCTGGAAAGACAGATATTGCTAAGCTGCTTCCCAGCTGCTGGTGGTGAAAGGCTGAGGAACAGCCCTCACATGCTCACTCAGGCAGACGAGCTATTTTTGCATGAGTAACCCCGAAACTCTGGATTGAAAGTCTGGTGATAAGAAGGTTGTGTTCTGCATCCAAATGCAGTTATAATTTTGCTGCTGGGTAGTTTATATTCAGGCACTGTTGCTTAAGGACGTAGCTGCAGAATCAATGATCTTAACATAGCAGCAAATTAACCAACAACTCATTTATTATGTCAATTCTGTCTGGAAAAGTGACTATTACTGTTGGTGCTGGAACAAGCCTGATTGTTCAAGTGGGTTGAAATGCACCTCCTGTGTCCTTTGGTGGCACAAAGGCGCCACCTCAACTGACAATTTATTTCATTTTAGGCTTATCTTATAACTGGGGGCTCATCTTTGGACTCTGTTGGTAGATTCAGGTCTTCATTTTTCATTTTGCATTTAAAGTTATGTTCATGAGCAGAGATTGCTTTGCAACAAACTGATTGAAGGTCCGGCATGGCTGATGTAGTCAGTACACCAGCTTGGGGTGGGGTGAACCCTTGGCACTTGAGGGTGGTGCTGGTCCTTCGCTTGGTCACTTCCTGCTCTGTTGTGCTGCTATTTTTCAGGCAGTAAACACAAATACTCACAGGGTTACTCTTTGTGCTGATATGCACCTCTCAGGTGCTCAACTCAAGTCCTAATCCCAAATCCCTGTTAGAGCAGAAGAAATCTGCTCCTCAATACTCTCCTCCATAAATCTGGCTGCTTCTGTGGTGCCTTGTAAGGTTTTACCCCACAGGTCTGGGAGACACCTCTGACACATGCAGTGGATCTGCTCTGATTTTAAAATAAATCCACTGCCTTGAGCAGGACTGTTTTCCAAGATGGGGTTTTCACATGTCCATGCCAATGCTCTCGGCATGGATATCTAAAACCATTTTTTTAGAGTTCATCCAAGATAAATAGAAGGGAAAGGTAATAGTATAACTGATGCCTTAAGTTTTAGCTTTCATATTTTTTAGATTCTGTACTGCCTTAGTGTGTGACTCTGAACTGCATATAAAGTGTTAGCAAGTTCTCTTCACAGTTTAGTCAGACAAAACAATCCTTTTCCAGCCTGAGAACCAAGGACACTGCTGCAGCTTTAGGCTCAAGAAGTATAAACAAGATAATTGAGCAGAGCAATCTGAGAGGATGGAACTTCATAACCTGAAGCTGTAATTGGACAATTAACCCCAGCATGTAAATGGACCAAAACTTACAAAAGTGGGAAAATTTGTGACTGGTCATCCATCTTGGGCAGAGCCACAGCCAGGCTCTTGTACTGCCCAAGGTGTGTCCTCTGAAGGCCTTTTAATAAATTCCTCCTTTATTCCTTGAACTCTGTCCAGCCTCTGCTCCAGGGCAGCCTCTTTAGGCACCATAACAAGCCAGCTCCTGCTGACTTAAGTGGGAGCATGGATGCAATCTAACAGTGTTTCAGGCCCACAGAGCACCTTCTGTCGTAATACGACACGAAGAGACGACACGGACACTGCTGCTCTCCAGGTGAACAAAAAAGAGGAACCTTTATTTTCTGAGTCCAACATTTATAGTTTTCCAAAAGTGACAGTGGATTGGAGGGTGACAGTGCCACCTCTCCAATGACACTGGACAGACCAAGAGTCCATCAATTCTCTCCTCCTCCATGAAAGAATGCAAAACTTAAGTTGTTTACAGAACTGTGTGTGAGAAAGTTTGTTACAAGAATGCAAACATCAGAAGGCTTAGCAAGGTCTTAGAAAATCAGGGTGACAACCTTCCAACAGCCTGTGCATGCCTTGCTGATCAATGCACTGTGGTGCAAAAATGCACTGGAGCTGCTTATCTCTAGCTGCACCATTAGTGAGCTCCAAGGTCCTGAGCAGAACCCAGCCCTGGTGGCAATCCCAGGATGAGAGCTCCCAGTGGCACGTGCCTGTCTCAGCTCCGGGATGCCATTGCTGGGTGCTCATCCCTCAGCAGAAGGAGGCAGCAGGAAGTGTGTGGCTCCCAGCAGCCCCTCGCAGCCGTCGGGATGGGAACAGCTCCAAGAGGGAATACTCAGCAGATGAAAGATGTTTGTTTCCAACGTCATCTAGCTCATCTAAGCTAATTCTTTTTGTCATCCCTCAGACTCAGGAGTGGCTGTGTGATGAGGCCTGACAGGGAAACTGTCAGAACAGCAGGGAAAGCAGAGCACTGCTGTCAAACACTTGACTTCTCAGTCCCCCTAGGTCTCTATTAATTCTCTGTGATGCACTTGGGCCATCAGTCTTTTGGTCTAAAGAGCAGGTGACTGGAGTGTCCAGCATGTGAGCAGGTTCGAGTGAAGTCTGTCCATTCCCTTGTTGTGTCAGGGCAGTGGAGCACAAGCACCACTCATCCTTTCTTTTTTCTAGTGGATATTCCAGTAGGAACTCTGACACTCCCAGAGCAAGCCTCCATGAAAAATTAAAGGATGTCTTACATCTGACAGTGAAGATATTTATCCCATGTTCTAGACTGATGCACAACGATGTGTTAGACAAAGCAGTCCCTGCTGGTTCACCCTCCCCTCAGGATGCCCTGGCTGAAGTCTGTATTTTAGAGGTGGGGAGACATTCTCTCCACAAGTTTCAAGCACAACAGAGTGGTAGGTCTAGTCTAGCAAGCCTTGTGAAAGCTCTGTTGCACCACTGAGGGCTTCCTCCTGCTTTAGACCAGCTGTGCAGAAACATCTTCCTGAGAGGTGCATTTTCACTTTGATTATGTTTTGGTTTAAATAGCCTTTGAGGCCTCAGTTTGCCTCCTGTAAAGTCTGAGCCAAGCAGTCCTGCAGGCTCAGTAACCCCACCTACAAAGAAAGAAATGTCCTAAACAGCTTCTGTACAGGATGTGAGAGATTCCCAATTCATGAGCAAACAAGGAGAAGTAAAAGAAGCTCAGAAAAAAACACTGTTTATATTGAAGCAAAACGTTTCTGGGACTTAAAACCTATTTTTATGGCCTTGAATGGCCTAATGGGGGTATATCTTATTAGCTGTGCTGATGGGGGATGCACCTCACTGGTGACTTTATTTTCAGCTTGTTTTGCACACAGACATTGGCAACACAGGAATTGAGACTGACTTGGCTTTGAAAGAAATGCTGTGTTCTTCATCTCAGCACTTCAGGACTACAAAAGGTACACAAGAGAGCCTTGGAAATTTGGAAAGCCAGAAATTTGCCCTGCTGAAGCCACACAAGCTCAGAATCAATGCTGGGGAAACCAAAGGGGATGATGTGTGCATTTTTCATCACAAGGATGGACACATCCCAGGGCACGTGGCATCCAGGAGCAAGGGGTCGTCTTCATCTCCTTGCTCACACAAGCTTCTTTCAGCTCCAAAAAACTCACCAAAGCCCATGAGATCATGGCTGGAACCTAAACACTAAAAAGCTTTCAGCAGTGATAATGCTTTAAGAATAAGTTTCCAAAGAGCAGGTGGGGAGAATGGAAATGAGACAGGATTTCCTTCTAACCCCTGATGTGATGGACAGCACTACCCTGCAACGTGTCTCGTTTCTGCAGCCTCCAAGGCAGAGCTGTGGAAGAGCAGGGCTGGAAACCATTTATCTGAATTCTCAGCAGCTGCTCAGTTCAGCCACGCTTGAACCTCTCACTTATTCTTTGCAAGCCATCTGTAAACAGCCAGGGAAAGGGCTTTTTGTTCTCACAAAACATTTGGGAAGTGCCTCTGTGTGCTAAATATCCAGAATTGTGCACGTACAAAAATCTATTTGTTCTTCCATTGACAGAACCTCCCAAACATCATTCATAAATAGCAGCTGTCATGACTGTGTGCTTCGAGAACTGCTGAAAATGGCTTTTAATAGCTCCTATCTTCATACTTACAGAAAGAAACATTCCAAAAAATAAAAGGAAATCTGTGAAATAAGGGAATTTTTTTTTGGTGCTTTGTACAGCTGCCAGATACTACGTGAAAAAAAAAAAAAAAAAAAAGAAAAATAAAGGCAAAGTTTGAGGTTCCCTGTAAGGGTAATTCAAAGTTCATCTGCTTGTGGGGGCAATTTAACAAACTCCTCAGCTAATGTCCAGATCCAACAAGTCCCCCTATGGCTGCACCTTTGTCCATGCCTGCCAGCACTCCTTCTGAACCCAGTTTAGCAGTGTGGCACAGCAGCCGTGGTGCCCATTCAGAAATCCAGGCCTGTTTTTGGAATCCAGTCATGTAGGACATCCCCTCTGCATCGCCTGCCAAACAATCGCCCGCTGCAATACCACTGAGATTAGATTGCCAGTGCTGCTCCCAGCCCACCGTCGCTGTGGATCAGCTGAGTGCAGTGGTTTGAGTGATGAAAACGGGGTATAAAAACCCAGAAATGCTGCAGAACAGCAACAAAAAAAAAAAAAAAAAAAAAAAAAAAAAAAAAAAAAAAAAAAAAAAAATCAGTTTATCCACTTTTGTGCCTCCTTATTCCCTACCTAGTGCAAAGATTCCCTTCTCCCCAGATTTTAGGGCACACTGCTCCACAGCCTCATCTCTTCTCATGCAAATAAGAGCTCCCTGTGCATGAATAAGCAAGGAAGTTTGTGTTTCCCTCCTGCTTTAGAGAATTCAGCCTGTCTGGGAGCAGAAATGATGTTACTTAGGTGATGGCACAGGGCGGGAGGAAGGAATAGCAATGGCAATGGGGACGTGTCTGAAAGCTGAAGGAATACATCCAAACTACTTCACAAGCACTTAAAATACTAATTAGCAAGTCAAGATGCATCAAGGATGGCAGTTATAATTAAACAAATAATTTGGCTGCTGATGCTGCAGGGCTTGTTGTAGTACAAGCAGTGCCTTTTCATGGCACCAGACAAGAAATCTGCATTCATGTCCACCCTCGCTCTCCTTCCAGCTTCCTCTAAGCCATGGCAGCAACTGTTTGCTTCCAGGATTTTCCACCTTTTTATGCAAGAAGGAGAAGGGAGGGAAGCTGCAGGTGGGCTTGGGCTGGCATCCAGCTGGGCTCTGCCCCCGGAGGCTGTGTACCCCGAGGTGGCATCAGGATGTGGGGTCACTGCAAACAGGGAAGGTGCACTTGAGGCACAGATCCTAGCTGGCCCCGCTGCTGCTGCGTTTCCTCTGAGGTGCCATTCTCTGCCCCTCTGCATTTGCCTCATTTTCACAGAGGAGGTCAGCAAGGACAGCACTTTGCCTGATTTCCACGCAGAGGACCTCGTTTGGTGGCTCCTTCTTCCAGTTTCCTTATCCTTGGGCCAGGGATACCCACAGCACACGCCCCCAGTTCTTTTCTTTACAGGAGAGCATTGGTTTGGTGACAAAATCCAGCCCTTTGGCACCTCTTGTTGATGAGGTGAATCCCTCCTGTCTCTTTTAGTGTGGTGCCACCAATCCAGTTCCTTTTTCCTGGTTTCCATCTAAATGCTTCACACAACCTAGTGTTTGCCTCCTCAGGTCTGACAAACTTTCCTGAGGGACATCTGAACAAGGAACAGGCGCTCTCCAAGAGCAGGTCCTTCCTTCTCCTCACAAAGGGGAGGAAAGGTGCAGGACACACGCTGCCCCTGAGGCATCCCTGGCACCTGCACCATGGGAGCAAATCCAGAGTGTCTCGACTTGAGGGAGCTCGGTCGGGGATTTGATGGTGGCACTTTGACAACTGAACTTGCAGTAGCCGCCCTGCTCCAGGAGATGTTGCTGTGCTTTCAGCTAAAGGCCTGGAGGAGAGCAGGGCGATTGCAAAGAGTTAGGGAAAACATTCTGAGTGCTCCTGGAGCAAGTAGAGCTGGGGACTGTGACAGGATGAGTAAAAGATGTGTTTGGGGCAGTTCCACGCTTCCCAGGCTGCCAAGTGGAGATGAAGGAGGCATCCTTCATCAGTAAAAAGCAGATGGGTGTTAGCACTGAGGGTTGGGTCCCTGTTTCTGGGTTTCTTTCGCATCTCAGACGGATGCTACTTTTCCATACTTGCTGGTCTGATGCCACGCAGGAGGCAGGTCCCTGCCTTAAATAAAAAATCCAGTTCTTCCCAATTTCCTTTTGACCTACAGCAGGAAAAACATCCCACTGCATGGCCAGTTAAGCACAACTCTCTAGAGAACAAAAGAACAAAAGAGGCAAACACTTCACTAAGCATTTAGACAAGAGTCTGCATCTTGTGATAGCACCAAGGCTGTGAGCAAAGTCGCCAGAAGAGCCAGGGCTCATGTAGCACTGAAGGAGGCACTGAGGAGCCAGAAGTCCTGGTTGGACTGGGTCTGTCCTGGGATGCCAGCAGGATCAGCCAGCGTGGGGCCGTGGGGCTTGCTCGGGGCAGAGGCTTTGTGCTGTCTCTGGTCACCCCCTCCAGGATGCAGCCTGGGAACAAGCTCGTTCCAGTGCCTGCAGCAGCCAGGACAGACTTCTCTTCTCTTTGCAGGGTCACTCCTGTGCTGGTGACCACCCTGTGTGACCCAGCCTGGGGGGCCTGCAGCCTGTGCTTGTTTGCTGAGAGCGGCCACCCTAGAACAGAAATGAGGACAGCGGGGAAGAACAGGAGCACTGAGGTTGTGCTGGTTGCCCATGTGCACAGCAGGAACTGCAGCATGGCATTGCCAATACCCGCCCAGACCTGGTGGCCAAAGTGTGCTGAGCCCACCTCAGCTCTGCTGGCAGCCAGGAGCACTGTGGTGACCTGCTTGCTGTTGGCTCACTCTGCTGTGTCCTCCCCATCCACCCTCCACTCCTCCTTCCAAGAGGCTGCAGGACATCCCTGCAGTGAGGAGAACCTCAGAGCTTGGCACTGTGTCCAACCCAGACACAGGGTGTCTGTTGGTAGAGCCATTTCCCTGAGCCATGGCTTCATCCAAACAGGAGCCATTGAAGCCCAAATCCCCGTGAGAGCAATGAAAAGAGTGTTTGGGGTAATTAAACTCCTCTGTTTGAGTTGTGCTCCCTGCCCCAAGGAAATTGCCATCTCCTCAGGGGCAAACACAGATGTTACAGCAAAAGCTGGGAGATGATGCTAACAGCCAGGGACACAGGGCTCTCAGAGGGTTGAGTCAGCACCCGTTTGCCCGCAGCAGAGCAGGGGACAGGAATGCTGAAATAGCTCTTAGTGACGCCAGCAGCCCTCCAGTGCCTAATCCCTGTAAAACTCCACTTCATCTGCACTGCTCCCAGGTGAGTGCATCCATGCAGGGAGGGGGAGGTGGAGTGGGATCCTGGCTGTGAGGGTCCTCTTCATCCACCCACTTGTGTCTGGGGCCAGCCACACACAGCCCAGTACCTGAGGATCTCATTGAGTGCTGTTATTCTTAGCAAGGGTCTGGGTGTACAACAGCTAATGACAAAAAGCCAATAGTGTCTAGACACAGGTCTGGTCACAGCAGCTCTTTGTTGTGCTCAGGACTGCTGTGGAGGGGACACGACGTGTCAGGAGCACAAGATGCTGCTTTGTGCCTGTGTAAAACCTTGCTGCAGGTGGGAGGCAGCGCCTGAAAAATTCGGGGCGCCTCCATGCTTTGCACAGAGCTTTGATCCCCAAATGGAAAGCACTCCTTGAAGCTGAGCCTTGCTGCTGCTGCCTTCCCGTCCAGCCTCTAAGCTTCTAGGCTTCACTAACAATATGTCAAAAATAGACTAGAAATACAACTAGGATATGTCAAAAAGAATGGAGAGGAGGGAAAAATGTGCTGGTTTTTAAGAATTCTGCTTTTCTGACTGAAGGCAGCTGTGGGCACAAGGGATTGGATGCTGAGCAAGACAGGGACTAGAAATCTCCATTTGCCATCAATTCTGCCCATTAATGTCTTCACCTCAGGACATGGACTGGTGCAGGAGGAGCAGCTGGCTCCAGAAGCATGGCATGAGAAGGATTAACGGAAATATATCCTTTGTGGTCACCTCTGTGTTGGCAAGCTCTGAAATATCAACTAGAAAAGCACAACATGGAGGTTGTGGTGGGCAAACACCGGGTCAGCCACGACAGCCAGCCTTGAGCAACTAGGGTGCAGGTGGGTATCTGGATTGGGGAATTCACTTGAGAAGTATTTGCATTCACTGAAGTGTCTCAGAGTTCCCAACAGCCTCAAGGATGCTGCAGAATTGCAGCTGGGGCTCCAGAGGTTCCCAGTCTGTCCTAGACCAATTAGCTCTGCTGAAATAGCTCTCAGCAGCCTGGTCCAGTGGAAAGTGTCCCTGCCCAGGGGACACTGTGGCAGGGGGTTGGAATTAAATAATCTTTAAGGTCCCTTCCAAGCCAAACCATTGCAGGACTCTATGAAATAGGGCCATTGCAGGGACTGTTTGATCTTCAGTGATGCTGAGGTCTCAGCTTGCAGAAAATATTGCTTTTCCAAGCAACACGTGAGAGAGCAGGAGCCTCAGGCTCACCCCAGAAGGCATCTTTGTCCACGAAAAAATGAAGCTGATCCATGCAAAAGGGGTTTCCAGGTGTGGCTATCCTGGCAGCACAGACAGGCAGCAAAGGCCTGAGGCAGAGCTGAGTTTACATCATGACATTTAACATGCGTGGGCAAAACCAGAAGTTGAGCATCAGCTGTTAAGATTAGATCCCAACGTCAAAGAGTTTGGAATTAGAAGCACAGGCAAAGGGGAAAGCAGCTCTACCTCACAGCAAGCTCCTGTTTCATTCTTGAGACACTCTAATTGCTACTATTTTTAATTGTATATTTATACCACTGGCTATTTCTTCCCCTTTAACGAGACAGGAGTGAAATCAGCTTACAATATTTCTACATCTTTTCATGAAGGTGTTGAAGGAACTGCCTGCTCATTTTTACTTTTTTAGGGCTGCACAAAATGTGAATTGATAAATGCCAAAGGAATGAAAAGTCAGAGTTCCTTCCCAGCTGGGAGATTTCAGTGTGGGTAAGGGAAGGAGCCCAGGGAAAGGGGGAAAGGGGGTCCAGGTCTGAACCCATGGCCACATCTCCAAAACAGGCTCCACCTGGCAGGAGAGTTCAGTGGGGAACTGGGGCCTTTGACAGAGTTGATGAAACAGCTACAGGGCAGCTTGGGTTTAAAACCATCCTGGTGTTCCCAGGTCAGGGGGTTGGTGAGAAGGCTGGGACCAGTTTTCCTATATGTGGAAATTCAAGTAGGAAGGCATGGCAAGAGAGGTGGTGCTGCCTCTCTCAGGCTTGCAGGAGCCCTCCTCTGTGGCTAGTCCAGATCTTCACCTGCCACATGTTCACCTACCAACCTTCAGGGTGGATAAGGTGAGGGGAAGAAGGCAAGGCAGGAGGAAGCTCCCTCCATCTCAGAACTCTTAGTGAATGCAGGAGTAATGAAAAGGAATGAGGAAAAACACCCCAACCTAATATTTTAGCTTCCAAATTTTAATTTGTTCAACTAAAAATACAGAAAATCCAAGTTGTTGCCATTTGTGCAAACAGTTGTAAATTTTGCTGAATCTTTTAAAGCTGACCTGTTACACTAGAGATGCCCAATTACATTCAGAGGGCAGGCAGAGAGACAAGGAAGAAACCTACTTGAAGGGATACCTTTGGGGTAAAACACATTCTGGGGGTGGCCTTTTTTGGGAATTGGCAAAGGCAGGCAGATAAAATACCCAGTGTGAGCTGTAGAGTGGTAAAGCAAATGAATGAATGTGTTTGGGATTATTCGGAGTGGTTTTTGTGTGTTTGGGGGTTTTGTGTCTGTGTTTTTTTGGGTTTTGTTTATGTGTGTGTGTGTTGGAGTTTTGTTAACGCCTTATAGGATCAGCACTTGAGGAAATAAACCTCAGAGAGGCTATTTGGGTACTGTAGAGCAATGCAAGAAGTTTTTCTAAGTCTGAAAATTAAAGAATAGCTCCAGTGGAAGTCCTGGATGACCTGACAGTGCTCATCCTTCCCAAAACACTTTCATCAAAGTCAGATGCCTCCAGCCACCCTCCTTCCCAAAGCAGGAGCAGGACAGGCCCTGGGGGAATCCCTGAGTAACCCCCACTGTGAGATCCTCCAGATAAAGCACAAACCACTGACCCTGTGTTCCTGGCAGTTTTCCCACTCTGTCAGTTGCCCACCCCAAACTGGACACAAGAAAATTGAGGGACACTGCATCAAAGCCCAGCTGAAGACAAGGCAAGTGGCATCCACTGCTTTCCCTCATCCACAGATTCAGTCACAGAATATCCAGAGTTGGAAGGGACCCACAAAGATCATCAAAGTCCAGCTCCTGGCCCTGCACTCTCCCTGGGCAGTGGGCAGCCTGGGATTTAAGGGAAAAGTACTTTTAGTTGTAAGTCAGGCTGTCAAGAATCGGCTACAGAAGCTCCCAGCCACAGGAGCCACTTGGAAGTTACAAGGAGAAAACTGAACTTGAGGGTAACAAAAGCTGAACAACAACAAAAAGTGCCCCAAGATATAACAAACCCCACAAGCAGACAGCAAAACCCAAAGAAAACCTCACTCCCAGAAAAGCCTGCCTGTATAAATAATTCACAAACGGTCGAGAAAACAAAACAGGGATCCACCTACTTCCCCAGACTGTCAGAAATGGAGGGAAAAGACAACAACAAAGTCAACAGCCATCCAAACAAACTGCCCAAACCCCCAGGAACAATAACCCCTTCCCTCCCCAACCTGCTGAAAAGACCCGCAGCAGTAATGTTCCCTGCTGAAAAGCTGTCCAGAAAAAAAAAAACTTAAACAAGGAAAAAAAAAGAACAAAATAAAGACACAAGGCAAACAATAGTTTGTTGGTTTCTTGGAAATATTTATGAACAATATTCAGAGGAAACGTTCTCAAGGGGAAGTCACGTAACCAAGTACAGAACCCAGGCAGAGATTGGGAAAACAGATGGATCTTGTTCTCCTGAGGGGATTTCTGATGCCTAACCAGTCCATTCCTACCACACACATACATCTAGGCTCTGAAAAAGAACAGCCTCACACCTTCCTTACTGGCACTCCTGGTGAGACACAAAGCTGGCAAAGCTTTGATTTGTCAGCCCCAGAGCTGGCTGATGCCAGTAGAGTCTTCCAGTTTTCAGAGGGTTTTTCAATCCATTTCCTTCTTTTCAGCTGAAAATTTCAAATGTTCTTTAACTAAATACCCACAGGATGATTTGCTGTTAATGGTCCTTGCAAGAGAGAATTTTGCACCAGAGGAGATTCTTTTTTGCACAGAAAGCAACAGACCACAAGACAGGTATGGATAAGTTTGAATAAAATAAGGCAATAGCGATGAATTCTGGTCCATGAAAAAATATCTTTGTCATTTAGCATCCATTTGAAGAAAATGTAATTAAGCACTGAGTTCATGTGAAGATTTTAGTATTGTGTATTGTATTGTATTGTATTTAGTATTTAGTATTGTGTTGCTTTAATGTTTTGTTTGACCACAGGTAGGAAAGAATTATTCAGAGGATATCACATTAGAGCACCTCATCATAAAATCCACCTTCCATGTTCCTAGTCAATACCGACATTGAAAACCTCACTGGGAGCTTCTGAGCAAGCAGGGACCTTACTCCAAATGTCTGCTGGGGAAATAATAAAGGAACAAATTCCACCAGGAATCAAACATCAGCCTCAGCGGGCTGCTTGAAGTCTCTGTTGACACCCACACAGCTTCCCATGTATAGCTAAGTAGTGGTGCTCCTCCCAGCCACAGAAGACAATTTATTTGGAGGTCTAATTGGCATCTTTAGCACTTGTAATTGTCTCTTCTCCCCGAATTTTGGCAGCTGAGGTGATGAGTGGCCACCCCCTGTTTTGCATCCCCCTGGGGCTGTGCAGGTGAGACCCCCAGAGTGGTTTCACACCCAACTGGGGCAGGACAGTGTTCCACTACACAAACATGGGCTGAGCTCCTCCTGCACTGATCTGTGCCCACCAGGCTGAGCTTGCTCCTGGGTGTCTGTAATTGCTATGCCAGCAAAGCCCCAGCAGTGATTGCTCAGCATCTGAGGGCGTCCTCCTGCCTCTGCTCACAGCA
Source organism: Motacilla alba alba (assembly GCF_015832195.1). NCBI lineage: Eukaryota > Metazoa > Chordata > Aves > Passeriformes > Motacillidae > Motacilla > Motacilla alba. The sequence goes on from NC_052023.1 coordinate 23,770,253, forward strand.
GACAGGGGAAACAACTCTTTTTGTAGCTGTGCCTGAAAACCCTTTGCTGGTTTCCCTTAAAATTTGGCTTTGGACAGGCCTCACCAGGACTGGGGTCCTTGTCCCCTCAGTGTCCCCCTGCAGGGTCCTGGGACACATTTCCCAGAGTGAGAGATCTGCTTACAGGACACCCAAGCTCATGTGACATGGCTTTGGAGCCTTGTTTACAGTGAGCAAACCCAGCAGCCTGGGCAGACCTGTTGGGACATTTATAATTGTGTCACCAGGGCTATGTGAGCCCTGTCCAAGAGCAGGACAGGCTGTCCTCTGCCCTTCCCAGCCTCTTACCCACAGCCTTAACCGGAGGGTGATATCACTGCTTTGCCCTACTCTTCTTTAGCAAAAGAATAGCATGCTTGCATCTGTCACAAATGCATCCAGCAAACGTGCTGATTGTCACAAGAAATATTTGATTTGGGACTTTCAGCCTCGAGAAGGTCACATGATCTCCAAGGAAATTTAAATAAATTCCAGGCAAGTCTCCATGCACCCCCACATGCAGCCAGCCAGTACTCATCAATCTTAGGAGCCATTTAAAAGTTCCGCAAGAACAAAAATCTGATTTTATGAACATTTTAAATACACTGTACATTTGATATCCTGCATTAAATTTCCAGGAGACGTTCCCACTACGTTAATAATCTTTTATCTCTAAGTAATTCTCATTTTTCATTCAGAAGTTACAGTACTACTGAGTCTCTTACAGTGTATTTTTTCTTGAGTTCCCCAAGCATTTAAGCCAGGAAGGAAGGGAAGGTGAAAAGAAACAAAGCAGCTTGCTGAAGATCCCTAAAAAAATAAGAAGAGGCAAGAAAATCCAGGTGTCTCCACATTGGCTCAGCACTCCTATAAACAGATTCATTTTACTGTCCTTCAAAGGTCAAAGCCAAAAGGAGATTGCAAGGAGGCAATAAAAATACATGTACACAGAAAACTTTGCACACCAAACCTAGAGTTCTGTAGATATTTTAAAAGCCTGAATAAAAGCACTCTCACTTGTTGAGCTCAGAGCTCTCGTGCTTTAGGAAACACTGATCCTTTCTAGGTGCCCCCACAAGTCTTGGTGTTGAACAAGTGCTGAGAGAAAAAAATATCCCACCACCTCCTCTTGAGTAGTACCAAAATTATTCTTTTTGGCAAGTTGCACAAAAGGCAATCCTGTCGATGCTCGAGCAGGGATTCTCAGACTCCAGAGTCAAACCATGGCCAGATGGGCCATCAGAAATGAGCACGGAACCTCAGCACCTCTGAAGCTTCCAAAGGATTGCCATCTTCTTGAAGACTTTGTTTTCCTGAAGAAATAAGAAGTTTTGCTCCTTTGCTAAGGTAAAATAAACAGATAAAAACTCCCCAAAAACCCAGAGAACAAAAGCCAAAACCCAGCTTTGAGTCAGAAATCTGTAACTCTGTGCTGGAGAGAGCCCAAGGGTCTGCACATCCCTGCTCACCCTGCAGGTTGATTGATACCTGAGGGCACCCATGAGGCAGCACAGGAGCAGAGGCCAGGAGGAAAAGCAGAGCACTTTTAAGACCCAACAGTCAATGACTCAGCCTGCTGTGACATGGCAGCAGCCAAATTCTCTGATATCCAGCAGTTCAACCTCCACAGCACCAAATGAGAGCTGGGAGAGCTCTCATCCCAGATGGTACACTCAGATGTGCCCTCCACAATCTCCTGAGCTCTCAAAAAGCCCATGCAATTTTCTTCTAAGCTTTTTCACACTTTAGGACAGGCTAACAGAGCTTCCATTATTTTACCTCCCCTCCATGTCCTTTCTTTGTCTCCCCTGACAGAATGGGAACACCTCCCGTCCCAGGGAGCATTCCCAGCCACTTTGAACACCCACACTCGGCAGCAATGGGAGGCCACTGCACAAAGCCAGTACAGCTGCTTGAGTCAGAGCTTGGCTTTCCAGATGAAAGCTTCCCACAGGCTCTAATTCCACTCTCCTTGGCCCAGCTCCTCAGAACCTCACAGCCCAGCAAGGCTCAATCCTCCCCATAGCTTCAGGAATTTGTGAGAGGAGGAACCTGCCGCCACTGGGAGTTTTGACAAGCCCTGGGTGGCAGCGCTCAGGGCAGCTCTGAAGGAGGTGGCACAGCTGATCCTCGCAGCCTGATCCTCTTCCTAAAGCTGTTTCAGCCCTGAGGAACACCACAGCTGAATGCTGGGGAGCTTTCCCCCGGGAGAAGGTAAAGGCAGCTCCTGGTCTTTGATGGCATGACAGTGGCACTGCGTGTTTGAGGTCTCCTGGAGCAGAGGTTTAGCTGTAACTGAGTTTATCAGAGTCAGCTGCCTCCATCCCACCAGGTTCTGCTGACAGGGACACGCTCCAGGAAGAGACATTCAGTTTGGATGGGTAAACAGAAACGGTTGCCAGCAGGAGAGATTAACTGCTGAGGTGAAAAGGTTGTCAGCAGAGCTGCGCTGAATGTTGCCAGTGCAACCTGAACCTCAGACACTGCCCTACAAACCCAGGTGAGCACAGGAGGAAGCACAGCCCAGTTTGGTTTGGAGATGCCCCATTTCCTCACAAACAGGGACTTGGTTTTGAGAGATCAGCTTTGAAATAAAATGTTCAACAGCAAGTGAGATTCGTGCTAAAACAGGCAAAGTGTTGGATGGTTAAATGCAGCTGATGAACTTGATCCAGCATCATATCTAGACAAGTGCTACATACCTTCTTCAGAAGCCACTTTGCAACCCCAAAATTCCCACAATTAAGGGCCATATAAGGGCAGCATTTCACAGAAATTGATGACTTTTGAAAAACTTCTGCTTATGTTGTCTTCCAAGGGGGAAGGACACAAGCTGGATAGCTGTTGGTTTCCATTCTGAAACTTTACTACATCTGAAGTTTGAGTCCACTGTGTGTGCTGGCTTTTCCCTACTGCAGCTGATCCAACACCTCAACATCTGAGCTGAGCACCGTCCCTGGGTGCTTGCTGTACTTGCCACCACTCTCCTGGCAGAGCAGCAGGATCAGTCCAAGGAGTCAGATGTGGGAACTGGAGGAGGGAAGAGTGAATGGGAACAGATGCAGCATAATTCACATGGCTAAAATGTACCCATAAGTTTGCCATGCTTGCCTTCCTTTATAAATATATATATATATATATATGTATAAAATAAAGCTTGGCAGCAGTTCAGACCTAAGATTAAAATCATTTCTTTGTGTCATCCTAAAGCAAGAGCAGAGGGCACCTCTGTGCTTTGCCAGCTTCTCTGCCCCTGCTGCCAGCACAGACTGTGCAGGCTTCAGCTCCCCCTGGACAAGTAGGAGCCAAGAAAGTTCCTTTTGTATAGCCATTATTTGGAGATATACATAGAATCAGAGAATCCAAAATTACTTGGGTTGGAAGGAACCTTAAAATTCCTTCCGTTTCACCCCAACATGGGCACGGACACCTTCCACTATCCCAGGTTGCTCCAAGCCCTGTCCAGCCTGGCCTTGGACACCTCATCAAGTCCACAGATTCAAGCTCTTCCCTCAGATAAGCTTTGCTTGGTTGGGAAGGCTCAGTTTGGGAGATTTTTAAAACCAGCTACCAGTTCCTACGCTCAGGGGTGATAACCTGCCCTACACACAAGTCCAGATGGAGAAGATCCACCTCAGGTGGTAGCAATAACCTGCAGGAGTGTTCAGTTCACCCCAGAAGAGTTATGAAACATGCAGTCAGCTTCTCTGGAGTTGCTATTGCCAGACAATCTGGCTTTTCATTTAGAAATAGATTTATTTCCACAACTATGAGGGCCTGAGTGTTTGAGAACAAGAACTCAATGTTTACACACCAGTAAGCAAATTAAGACCCTGAGGTTTCTTTGTATTAAAAAGACAAAAAAAAAAAAAAAAAAAGGAAACAAAGAAGCAATGGCTGAGTCCTGACTTGTAATTTCAAATTCCTATAGGCAGCAAACTCAGTATTCTGTAGTCTCTTGTGGATTGGGATGTTCATGAGTTTCCCTGTAGCTGACAGACGTTTCACACAAGACTTTCAACCCCATTGCCGTGCTCCATGGAAATCTGTTCCATTGAATGCAGTCCAGGAAGACTGGTCTGTGACTTCCACAGGAGATGCTCATGAATAATACATCTAGCTGCTTTCAGCAAATCCAAAGCTCTAATGAAAAGCAAAGGCATATTCCCAGTTTGAGCCCTGCTGAGCACCAGCTCAGACTCTGGCGATGCAAATCCACGGCCAGGGGCAGAATGCAGACCTTCAGCCTGCCTTAGCCCTGAGCACAAAGCCAAAGGCTTCTCTTTAAATGTGCTCCTTCACCTTTAGAACATGGATTTATAGATATTGGTTTATACAATTGGATGTTCTCTCCAGCACAATCAGCACAGAGATTTTTTTTGTTTTGTATGCACTGCTGCATAAAGATTTTGTAAGCAAGATTTTTAAAATGCATTTTTTATGCATATAATTAGAGGATCACAGACTGGTTTGGGTTGGAAGGGACCTTAGAGATCATCTTGTTCCATTCCCTGCCATGGGCAGGGACACCTTTCATTATCTGGTTGCTCCAAGCCCTGTCCAACCTGGCCTTTGAACACTTCCAGGGATGGGATGTAAATTTCTTTTTATACATATACAAAATATTTTTCATCTCCACTGCTGCCCCACATCAAATACCCGAGGCCATTCAGTGGTTTAGCAACAGGAGTCTAGAGGAGTTGCAGACTTACAGAGGCACTGGGTGGGGGTGGCTGGGTCCCCGTGATGTCCCCCACCCAAAGCCCAACCACACAAGCTGGTGTGTCAGGACAGAGCAGCCTCTCAGGGTGCTCCTGGGAGCATTGCCTCACCCCTGTCACACATGGCTCAGTAGGTTGGGTTAGGGGTCTCTGTCTGGGGACAGAAGGCCAGAATCAGGGCTGATAGGTTTGCTTTGCCCCAGGTACCTCTGCTCCTTGCCCAGCTGTTATTCCAGGTCCTGCTGGGGGCCATCTCCATCCCCACTGCCTAGCGCTCCCCAGAGCCCTGCAAATTGATAAGGCTGCTTCATGATCTATGGCTGCTGGTTTTAATTAAAGCTGCCTCCTCTGCATCACTCCCAGCCTTGTGCAGACAGCAGCACAAATTATTTCAACCTCTGATCCACCAGATGCCAAGCTCTCAGTTACAAGCTGACATTATTCAGGAAAATTCTCCCCCTGCTCCCACTGGCTCAAGTGAAGTTAGAAGCAGAGAACTGAGGGGAAGGTGCACAATGACAGCAAATAACCCTCCATGTCACCTTCAAACCTGCCCATCTCGAGAGGCCCTGGAGGGCAGCTGCAGAGGGGATGACCCCTCACTCACAGCCTCCTGCAGGGAGCTTCTGGTCCCTCAAACTAACAGGACAGGTCCTAGTCAGGAGAGCACAGTGTTTCCTACTTGTGAGAATCCATTCTTAATCCCTACTGACACGTTCTGGGAGTGGGGTGCAGGTTAGGGCTCCATTTACACCTGGAGTCACTCCCAGAGTCATCATTCCCTCATTCCTCGGCAGGTGGGACTGGGGACATCAATGGGCTGTGACTGCCCTGACCGCTCTTCACTGGGACCCACAACTCTCTGCCCTGCACAAAGGCAGGCCCAGAAAGCTTTCCATGGGCACCACGTGCTGTCCTCACGCTCATGCTGCTTCTGCAGTGCATGAGGTTCAAGCAAGACATTTTATCTTCCAAGCATCCTGCAGAGGGGGAAAAAGAAAAGCCCCCAGACTCCTGACTCTGGACTCCAGGTGGGGATCCAGCACTTGGACCTTGCTTTTAGGAGCACCCTTGGTAGAGATAGTGCTTAAATTCTGCAGTACCAGACCATTGACAGGTAATCTCGTTTGCAGAGTGGGAGGTTGTCTTCTTCCCGGTTAGAATCAGGAAAGCAGAAGACAGGGATGCCACCAGCTCATTCCTCACAGGCTCCCTTCACCTCAGGGCTCCTAAAATTTGGATCAGAGACACCACAGCTACAGTCAACTCAAGACTTGCTGTTGAGGGTCTTGGAGGGAGATGTCAGACTCAGGTGCTGTGCACCAAGACTCCTGAGTCATGCAAATAAATATAAATATTAATTGACGAGAGGGCTTTATGGTCACTGCAGGATTGCTGGCAGCTTCAGCTCTTTCATGTGTGGGATGTGCAGTGTCTTATTCCTCTCATGTTTCCAGTGTTGTCATAGAAGCAAGCAACATATTTTCTGGTACAGATCTACTCTGGTACATCCCAACTGGTACATTCCGTGCTTTGTTTGTGTCTCCAGAGGACAAGAACAGCCATCCCGGACCTATGGGAGCTTTGAGGATGTTGCAGCATGCTGGGGGTTTTCAAAGGACCTGTGGTATCCATCTCCAGGAAACAGATTGACATGGCAGGGGGTGAGTGTTGTACCACAGAGTGACGCTGCTCCATCACTCCTGCTGCTCCATCGCACTGTTAATGCAGGAGTGAAACAATTGATGTGAAAATGCCAAATGTTTTCAGAAATTATTTGTACATTCAGCCTTTGATAGAGGTGGAGGGGAAAGATGTTTCATGACTACAAATGATGCGGACTGTGATTCCAATGAGGAAGCTGAACAAGCCCAAATTCACACTTAGAATTTATTTAAGTTTCAAAAGCTACATAAAAATGGGTGCAGCTCTGAAATCTTTTCCCATCTTGGAAATGAAAGGGATTCAAATCCAGTGAATTCCCGGGTTCTGTAGCCAGTTTGCTCACACTTGTGGCACTCAGTGATCCCACAGAAGCACAGTTCAAAGCTGGGTGCCTGACCCAGGGCCCTGAGCTCCAGCTGTGCTCCAAAGGGGAGCCTGCTAAGAAGGTGGATCTGGAGAGGCCAGGCACCTGGGAGGGTGTCTCTGTGCTTCAGCTGGGGACCAACAGCCCAGCCTTTGCTCAAAGCTGGATGTTGTGGTGACTCAAACGAGCACTTCTGCCTGTGGTCTAGCAGGAGCTGCACACTGTGCTCTCTGTGTGTCCTAGCTCAGGAAACGCTTCCCATAACATACGGAGCTCCAATCTATGTTTATAGCAAGGCACGTCACTTAAGAGTACAGCACTTCCCCCCATGCCAAAGAGAAAACAACCACCCAGGAGATAAAGTGCTACTCAGAACCAAATGGTTTTCTTCTCAGTGAAATGAAAATGCAGCACGATTAGGACTGCCAGCCTGAACTCAGAGCTCCATGCAAAATTCACACAAATTTGGTTTCCTGGGTCCCTTTCTTCCTTCTCACTCAGGCACCTTGTACAAAAGCATCAAAGCACAGTAAGCAGCACCCAGCTGGTCCAGTCCCTTCACCAGGAACATCCCTTCATCCTGCAGAGCTCAGAAAGTGATGGATGGAGACACTGGCCCTTTCTGGAGGCAGCGGGACACTCTGCAAGCAGGCTTTTGCTCTGAGCTCTGCCTGGCCAGATATTTGCAGCTCTCTGGTACCCTCAAAAAGACCCTCTCACACCACAGCTCACAGTCATGGTGTCTCTGCAGGCACTTATCAAGCTGTGCCTTCCCTCCATGGGCTCAGCCTGGGAAGAGCTTCCCTCTATTCTGGCAGAAGTCCTTGGGAATTCTGCTTTTTGCTCTCCCTCCTCTGCGCCTCCCCAGGGCCATGCTGGCAGTTCAACATGGGCCTGAGATCACCTATTCTCCAAAATCACCTTTTCCTGGATGAAAAGAACACCTTCCTGCCCTTGGAGGGTGCCAGTAGCCTCCTGTCCCCAGCCACAGCCTGGAATCTCCTCCATCTGCAGCAGCTTTGGGGTGAATCCAAACTTGGGAAAAGTGCTCTTGCTTTTTCCAGGAGAAAGCTCTGGTGCTTCCCTCTGAGATAAAAGATGATGGCTGGGGCTCTTCTGGAGTCACGGATGCTCCTAATACAATTACAGCTCCTATTTTAGCAAACTTATCTATGGTTCTCCACATAAATCCTCCTCAGGTCCAGCCTACATGTTCATCTTCCGTGAGGAAACTTTACTTGTCTCTCTGTCTACATAAAAATAGATGGAAAGGGGTAAAGATGAATTAGGGTCTTCTCAGTGGGGCCAGGACAAGAGACAACAGGCACAAAGTGAAAAGTGTGAAATTCCACCTAAAAATAATGAGAACTTGTTTACTGTTCAGGTGCATGGGCAAAGCAGCAGGTTGTCAGGAGAGGCTGTGAACTACCCAACCCCGGAGCACTGCCTGGATGCAGCCCTGGGCAAGCTGTTCCAGCTGGTCCAGCTTTGTGGAGGGCTGGATTAGGCACCTCCAGAAACACCTGGAGAGATCTCCAACCTCAACTGTTCTGTGATCCAGGCACCTGTCATTGTAACTTCATAGACAGGCGCTGCCAGCCCCTTTCTGTAGCACATGGATATGCTTCCCCAGCCTTTTGGGAAAAAGCTTGGCTTCCAAGGGGACACCATAGCTGTACCCCTTTCCCTGACCCTTAAGCAGAGTCCTCTCTAAACAGAAATCTAGGTCAAAGTTTAATTTTCTTTTTTTTTTCCCATAAAATAATGTCCCAATATTATTTTTTTTAAAATTTCCTGTATGTGGCAGAAGGCAGAAATCAGAAATCAGGGACAATGAAAGGCAAACATGGGAGAACTGGGAAGCAGCGTCAGAGCCACTGAGTTACCTCGGGGTTGCTGTCAAATCCATTATTATTCATTACAGTAACCTCCTGCAGACTAATGGACATGTGTCCTATTAGTCTTGCAGTCACTGTGGGTAAAATAAAAAGCTTTGGACAGTTCCAGGAAGGGTCTCAATTTCAAGCCAATTTTATATCACAGCCTATTTTTGGTCAGTGCTGCTCACTTGGGTCCTCCCCAGAGCTGCTGTTATGGGAACAGAGTTTTTCCTTAAAGATGGCCATCTCTTGTTGACTGGAGCTCGTGCTCTGGGTGATAAAGCTGCAGGGAGCTGTATCAGAGTCAGGGTGGAATCCAGACCTGAGCCTTGGTGAATTCAGTGGGGCCAGAGCTGTTGTAGGTGGCTGTTCAAACAACAATATGTATTTGGGAAATTTTATTCAAGACTACAATCCATCATGTTTCAACATTGGACACCATTTATTTTTATATTTATTTTAATTTATGTTAATTGGACACCATCTATTTTTTCTTAGAAAATAATTTTTCAGCAAAAACCATGTCATTGTTCTGCAAAGCTTGCTGACCTTGTGCTAATTAACCACTCTGGTAGGCACACAGCACAACCCCATGCTAAACTAAACAATGAGCAGCCTATAAATAAAAAAGAGCTACTGCTAAATTTCACATGTTTGGCTTTAAACTCAAAGATTTCCAAGGGGGTTGGAGGTCGCTTCAATCTATATTTATCTCTTTAAAATTAAAAGAAAGGAAAAAATAGGCCCCTTTGCCCTCGGACTGGAACATAAGGTCAGGATGACAAGTGGCATGGGCAGGGCTGGGGGAGTCTGGCAGCTCAACCATCACCATGGACGTCCTGGGCTCCACACGCTGCATCCATCAGGAAATGGTATTCCCCTCGCGTCCTGAGTCACTGCCCTGAGATTTTACACCCACGACATGCTAAAAAAAAAATAAAATAGTATGCTCAGTCTTTCCTGCCAGTTCCTGGCACGTGCTTGCTAAAAACATCAGGAGAAAAATACTTTCCATGTGTTTCCAGAAGCCCTGGGGAATGAAGACGTGAAACCTGGGGGTGGCTCAGAGGCTGTCCTAGAAAATGGTCCTTGTCCCACAGGCAGATATCCCACAGAGCCCAGGAGGTGCTGCTGGTGAAGGGACAGGCAGCCCCAGCCCTGAGCTGTGTCGGGGTGGCCGTGCTCTCCCCTCCCTGCAGGCACCGCTGCCGTGCTTGGCCGTGGTGGGAGCTGTCCTTGGGTGGAGGGAACAGCGCTCTCTTGATGTCCCTGCTCTCCTCTGCTCTTCCTGTGGCCCTGCTTGGCTCTGGCCAGGCTGATGAGGGACCATCTCCACAGGGAAACTGGCACAGAGCCTGCCAAAACATGGGGATGCCGAGCTGGGCCTACCCTGAGCTGGGCGTGGCTCAAATGCCATTCCAAGGCGATGCTTTATCTTGGATTTCTAAATTAGGAACCCAGGCCTCCAAAAATGGCTATTTTTGTCTCTCTAAGGGGGTGGTGAGGCCCTGGCACAGGGTGCCCAGAGAAGCTGTGGCTGCCTCATCCCTTGAAGTGTCCAAGGCCAGGCTGGACAGGGCTTGGAGCAAGCTGGGACAGTGGAAGGTGTCCCTGCCCATGGCAGGGGTAGGATGGGCTTTAGGGTCTCTTCCAACCCAAACCATTTCATGATTTTATGACATTTGGACACTGAAGTGTTCCAAACGCTAGAGCAACTGACAAAGAAATTATTAGAAAGTGGATCCTGTTGCGATAAACCTGATTTTGGTGTTAAAGTCATTCTTTACCGTAATCTTTGACTCAACCTCAGTTGCAAATCCAAGGTAGCAGGTCATAAGGGTCACTGGTAAAACAGGGGAAGAGAGGATGGGTGTGGACTGAGGGGTCTTTGATGCTAGTCACAAACACAAGTGAAGGCAAACATGGAAGACAGTGACTTTGACAATCTCATTCCTGAGAGGAGCCAGGGAGCAGCAAGGACCCTGAACACGAGTCTGACATCCTTTGATGGAAAGTTGCACGGCAGGATTTTTCCAGAAGCATCCCAGGTTACTCTTCCTGCCTGCAGGAGCCTGTGGTCATCGTGCTGTGCCCAGGAGCCTGTGGACATCCTGCTCTCCTGCAGCCCCGTGAGGCCCATGAGAGCCCAGCCATGAGCCACTGGTCAGGTCCTCTCACCTGCTGAGCTCAGCAGCACCACAGCAAGGGGGAAGCTGAAAACATTGAGGATTATCTGATGAACATGGAGCACCAACTGCTCCATTCTTTGACCACCTTTGGCATAGTTAACACCCATGGCACAATTTCAATTGCAGAAGATGCAGCCACACTGCTTGGATCTGTCCCAAGGACTGAGGAACTCGAGGACACTGCTTTTTTGTCCCTCTCTCTTGCTCATCAAGTAATGCTTGGTGTGCTGGGCAGATGTACAACATCACTGCAGCGCCTCAGGCACTCAGCTCCAGTGGAAAAACCCAAGAAGTTCACACCCGTGTCATGCCGAGCTCTTTCAGCCTGTAAATGGCCCTGAAGCACCCAGGGGAATGGGAAATAAATATTCCTTCCCTGGGTACTACTGGGCTGAAACGCATCATCTGAAGGCCCCAGTGTAGGGTGAGATTCCCCCCAGGGGCTGCAGATGAGGATGCTGAGTTTGAGGCTGCTGATTGGCATTTGGAAGGAATTTGTTCCACCACTGGAAACTTTTGTGGCCGAAGAAGTCAGAGGGGGGAAAAGCCAGTTAAACTTTGGCCTTTTTCTATGGAGGGTAAACTTAGAAACATGACTTAGATGCATAATTTAGAAAACCAAGATAAAAGTCAAGCCAGCTGCTTCCCCCAGAGCTGTTTTTATGATTACTGCTTACCAGGCTTAGCCACAGGGACTAAGTGCCATGTTTGGAGTGCAGACTCTTCTGGCTGGTAGCCCTGAAACCCACCACGTGTAATTTTTGACCATGTAATTCATCCTCCCTGAACAAACTCAAAACCTAGTGAAGCAGGAAGGAATAGGATGTGAATTGCAAAGCATCTTTGTGCACCCAGGCTTTGGTGACCAGTGACACCCGTGTTGCGGTGTGATCAAATTTGCTAAGGGGATTTCTGATGAGAGACTATCAGTGGATGATAAAGCTGAAAGCCTTGACACATCAGAGGAGCTGTGTTTGCGTATGGACAGCGGAAATAGGTTTGCCACTCATTTTGTCTTGGTCTAAACTACACCAAAATTAATGCCATGGCCTCATCTCACCCTAGACTGGCTTCTAGTTAACAGCTCTGAATAATTCAGGAGAAAGTCTCTCTCCTGCCAGTTACTGCTGCAGACAGCACCTCCAGCCCCTTCAGCGTGCACAGCCCCAGCTCTTCTCTCCTCTGGCAGACACTGCCTACCCTGGGCAGGGGGACACTGCTGTGTAAAAATGAGATTTCTGTCTGCTGCATTGGTTAGACACTTCCATGTGATAAAGGAAAAAGGGAAAATCCAGCTTGTCTTCATCATGTTAGGAATAAACTGTTGGTTAGTGCCATGTGTAACTTTAATAAATTCATTGCTGCAGTTACCAATCTCTCCTATGGAGTGAGGTTGTGGTTAAAAAGACAAATTACAAGAATCTGTGTGTTCCCACAGATGCAAACCAATAGCGGGACACTCTCCTGCTCCATGCTGCTCCTTGAGCACCTCTTGTGACAAAGAAGTTTTCTGCAAATGGAGTTGCAAGGGCATTTTGGGATGTACTGAAATATCCTCACTCACATTTGGTACTGGTACTGGCCTGACAACAGTCAGGTTTTTCAGACATTTCATCCTGCTCTCTCACACTGTCCCAGCTTCCAATAAGAAAATATTGAAACCCTTGCTCTTTTCAGACTTCTGTAGGCATTGAGAAATCAATCTCCCCCGGGTTTTGGGCACTGTAATTAATTTGTTCTCTCTCTAATGTTAAAAACTTTCTTCATGATTTCACTGTCCCAGACAGACATCATGGAAAAAAGGGTGCATGTCCCATCTCTTACTGCATTAAAATAGACTTGAAGGGCCAAGGTAGGAGCAGAAGGCTGTGAATCAGATCATGCACAAGTTCTGCTGGTTAACATTTGCACCCTTTAGCAGAAGCCTGAGTCCCTTCCACAGCACAAGAAACTTCATGCCAAGCTCTTGAAATGACTGTTTTAACATCTTTCCACGGTGATCTGCACAAATCCAGGCAGTCAGAGCTGCAGGCAAGCAGGTACCACCTGCTCCCCTCACTGGGACTCAAGCAGGGCACCCCAGGCAGGATCTGGGGAAGCCAGGGGAGGATCCTGCCAAGCTATTTGCCAACATGTTGGCCCCCAGCACCTTCTTGTGCCTGGAGTTGTTGCTCCAGAAGGGCAGGACCTTGTACTTCTTGTTGCAATTTGTGTGGCTCCTGCCAACCCATTTCTCCAGGCTGCTGAGGTGCCCATGGATGGCACATCCAGCTGGGTCCCTCAGCCATTCCTCCCAGGCTTGTGTCACCTGTAAACTTCCTGAGGGTGCTCTCTGCCCCATCATCCATCACTCAGGTCATTAAAGCAGAGGTCTGGGCAGCACATGGAAGGATTTCAGCCCTCTTGGTGGCCTAGGTTGGTTCTGATGAGCTCAGGGTGGGATTTCTGGATACAGTCAGGAGCTCATCTTCCTTTTAAAAAGCCCGAACACTTGCAAACATTGGTGTTAAACAGGGGCTGTTAGATTTGCAAGTACAAGCACTTCAGAAGTGGAAGCATTAAAGTTTCATATCCAGCTTAAATCAGTTCTCTCAGCTGTTGTTCACTGCCTCACAGACACTTTTCCCCGGAGCAGACAGAGCTCAGGAACGTGTGGTTAACGCGTGCTTTGACACGACACTGCCTTCTGCTGCAGAAGTGGGTAGTGAGCCCAAAACTGCTATCACCAGCTAGTCAAGGACTTCCACTGGACCACAGCGTCTTGTCCCCAAGTGGTGCCAGCAAAAAGCTCTGTGAGGCCAGGCTATCAGATCAGCTGTGGACATTGCCTGGTTTAAAAATGCGTAACGAGGAAGAAGCAGCCTACTGTGTTGACTTGGCATTAAGTACTCCTCTAAAGATTAAAGCAAGGACTCCACTCAAAAACTGGATGAACTTGCAAGGGAACTGAAGCTGAAATGAAGTTGTGACAAGCCATGGCCTTGTCTAACTTTTGAGTGGGTGACTTTTTTTTGGAGCTACTAATGAAAAAAAAGTCCAATGGCCTGTGGCTCACTTTTGGTGACTCCTCTTCATTTTGGGACCAGTTAGCAACAGATCAATGTAAGGAGCAGCCAGCATGTGTCATTCCCAGACACTTCATCCCCAGGGAGATCTCCTGCCAATACCTTGTTTGCAGTGAGATCAATGACTGGGCAGCTCACCTTTAGGCTCCATGGGAAAGTAATTTCAGGAGGAAGCATGGGAAGGTCTGCCTTTGTCAAGCAGGCTCTGGCAGACTGTCAAACTGGCAGCGTCCAAGTGCAGGTGAGGAGAAGGCTTTTAGCCTGGTTTCCTGTGGAAATGAGGCTGTTACCATCAGACTGTGATCAGCTTAATCCAAGGGACTAACCAGGCTGCAGTAAAGAACTTAAAAAATAATAAAGTCCTCTAAATTTCGTAAGAATAGAGAAGCACATAGAGAAAAGTGATGATTTTGATGCTGCCACAGAGGGAACGACAGGGAGGACTTTCCTCCTAGAGATTGCCTTCAGCAGATGCTGCTGGCCATGGAAGTAGTCACCAACTGATCCACGGGAATGAAACTCAAGGGAACTGCTTGTGCAGTACTCTGGCTGGGTGAAGAGAGAACATTTTCTCTTGTGGCCATGGGTGACATGAGAGAGGAACTGATGAAAGAAAAGATCCAGGAGAGCAGAACTGAAGCTGTTTCGAAGAGAGCAGAGCTCTATGATTGTGTACTGTAGGAGGTTTGCTGGACCTGGGGCTATAGCAGTGCAAGAGGTGCAGCAGTGTGTGGCTGTCTGCAAGAAACCAGCCTACAAGAGTTCTTTTTTATAATTTTGATAGTTTCCACAGTAACTTCAGTGCCATAGAATAATGTTTTTGCAGAGAAAAGGATCTGAAAGCTGGGTGACTTGTTCATGGGTCTTCCTGCATCAGCAGAAATACATCTCACATTCAGCCCCACTTGGCAAACCAAGTTGTGTTTAGCCTGTAGCTAGAAATGTTTATAATTTGTTTTAATATTTATAATTTGTCCCTGAAAACTGCACTGAGCATGTCATGACGCTGGAAAGCGTTCAGCTGGTGTCAGCTGAATTAAGGGAGATGGGCAATTATCTTGCAAGGAGTCTGTGGATTCAGGTATTAGAACACCCACCACTGCTGCAGTCTGGCCCATGTGAAAGGCTCAGCTGCTTTTGAGTCTATTTTTACAGCTCCTTGGGGTCAAATCATCCCTGCAAAGGAAGGATTTAATGAGAAGGTTTTGCTCCTCCTGCTATTCAACAATGACATTTTACCCAGCTTGTCCTCTCCTCAGAAGACAAACCACTCGTCAGGCTCATTTTGTACAACGGGTATTTCCATGAGATGGCCACGGGACCCCTGGGGGTTTCAAAGGCCTCTCAAGGAGAAGGATTTGCCTGGCACTTGAGTTCCCTGACTAGCCAGCCTTGTCCCACAATGCCACGGCATCAGTGCAATCAGGCCACCAGCCACCCTTCTCTGCCTCAGGAGCCTGTGGCAGGAGAGGAGAGCAGAAACATTTCTCCCAGCAAAACATGTCCAACCCAGCAAGTTCACCAGGAAAAGGTTTGCCAGCAGCTGGGCTTGTGGCAGCTCCTCAGGATCCCCACAGGACACTGAAACTCTGAAAGTCATCCAAAAAACCCAGTCATCCAAAATCCCAGGGGGAGTGAGGACATGCAGGCAGCGTCAGTCTGATCTCACCAGTGCCCTAAGCCTTGGTCTGAGGGCTCTGCGGCTCCTCTTGCAGCCAAGCATTTTTCATCCATCAAGAAAAGGGATGGGGAGAAACAGGCTGCAATTCCAGCAAGTCCATGAACTTCTCCAGTCAACTACAGCCTCTTTAGCACATCTTTGACTCAAAGCTCTGAGCATTTGGAGGTATCCCTCCTTCTTCTACCAGGAGGAAGAAATGCTCTTGCTAAAAATGGGGGCTAGGGTAGGGTGCATAGAATCATTTAGGTTGGAAAAGACCTCTGAGGCCATGGTATCCAGCAGTTGTCCCAGCACCACCACGGCCACAACTAAGACATGTCCACAAGTGCCACGTCCACAACTAAGACATGTCCACAAGTGCCACGTCCACATGGCTTTGAAATCTCTCCAGGGATGGGGGCTCACTCAATGGCTGCCCTGGGCAGATTGCACCAGTGCTTGACAACTTGACAACCTTTTGGACAAAGAAAATTTTCCAATATCCAACACACAACGCTCCTGGTGCAACATGATCTATTTTCTCTTGTCCTATTGCTTGTTACTTGGGAGAAGAGACCAACACCCACAGACCCGCCCCTAATCACCTTCTTGCCTCTCAGGACACTTGCATTTGAACCTCAGATTCATCTTGAGTTAGAAGGAGAATGCCCAGCACAAACCTTAAAACAGCTTGGCCGGGTGTCTGTGCTTCTCTTCCCTCAAACCCTGAGCTGCATTTTCCTGCAGCTGTGGCTGGTGCCATCAGATCGTGGTGGCAGCTCTCCATTTCAAATAGTTACTTTTGCTTTATGAGATCAATCCCTTCAGTAATTTGTTTTCTGCCATTACTCCAGACAGCAATGATGAGAATATTTAAAATATTGGACTGCAGCTTTTCTGTAGTGGCCAACAAAAAGTAAATCTGGAATACCAGAAGGTAATGGCAAGGTGACTGGATGTTAGGGTATTTTTGTGGTAGACAGAGTTCTATTCCTGGCCATGATTTGGTTTATATTAGGCAGGCAAAATGAAGTTTTAATTTAAAATTTGAAGGACTTGTGTCCTGAAAGTTGAAAAGTTTCTTCTAACTCCATCTACCCTTAGAAAAAATATTCTCCCCAGTGTTTTTTGTTCCCTGCCCAAGCAGACAAATCTGAAGTTATCCAGACTGTGCTCTTTGTAACTGCTTGTGGCAGCAGATGGCAGCCCAAAAGCAACGCTCATCCAGGAAGATGCACCTGAATAATTTCATTTTCTTTGGTACTATCTTTGCATTGCCAAATTTTCCAGTCTCGTCTGTTTGTGGTCTAGGGTTTAACACAGCCCAGGTTTATATCATCTGAGTAATTACCAGGATTTGCTCTGTGAAGCAGAGGAGTTCTGGGCAGACATTTTAATTTCCATCAGCTGTCATACCCTGGGAAGATAATTAAACACTCTTCATTTTCCATTTTAAATGATATACAAACGCTGGACATTAAACCCAGAGAGCTTTCCAAAAGGGAACATGTGGGTAGCTTCAAACTTTCCTTTGGCACCCCGCCACCAGCAAGGGTCAGCCCAAGTTCACCATTTCCCATTGTGTAAGGCTATTTGTTTAACATTTCTTTTGTCTGAAGTGGCCTTGTCAAATGAGATCTCCACATAATTTTCATTTGGCCCTTCACTCACATCTGAGCTGTCACTCCCATGGAAGCAGTTTGAGCTTAACAGGAATGTAGGCATAAGTAGACAAAGCTTTAAGACATTAATATAATTTTCAGCTTAACCTTAAAGGTATCCCAAAAAAACTGGAGTAGGCAGCTTCAGAATCTCATGGCGTAAAGATCCAAAGACACTTCCAAGGACCAAGGCTCAATAACTTGGTTCACTTTGCTGTTGTAGACAGGCTGGCCCAGGTTTTGCAGCCAAATTTCAATCTCTGTATTTTGACTAGATTAAAAAAAACAAGCCTCACATTGTTTTGAGTGGGGGACACATCCTCCTTCACATCCTGTCCTGCATGGCACTGCTGAGCAGGGCTGAAAGCTTCCCCTCCTCCAGCATGAGGCCACACCGTGTCACAGGTGCACGTCATCCCCAGTGCCCTCGGGGTCCCTGTGACACTGCATCCATGTGTTTGCTCCCTGTGATGCAAGGACATCCCCTGAAACAAATTAATGTCACCTCTTGGCGGGTCTGTGCTGCAGGCTTTAGCTGGGGGCTGGAGCTGCAGTCGCTGTTGCAGTTAATCCTCCTCGGCTGCAGTGGTGTTCCAAGATTTCCAGCTGGGCTCATACCTGCTCAGGTACTCCCTCACCCAGCTGCTACTGAGCAGGAATGGTGGCAACTTCTCTTAAATCTGACTTAAACACAATAAGGCAAGGGATGTTGCTGAGCACTTTGATAATTACAGGTGATATCGCTGAACACTGTGCAGATCCACCTCCAGTGGTATTTGATGTGCAAATGAAAGCGACCACGTTGCTGTTGGCACAGAACCACACGGGCTGTGAAGGGCCTCCAGAGGACCTCTACTCACTCCCACTTCCTCATCAGTGCAGGTACAGGGAGCTGCTTAGAACCACATCCAGTTAAATTATGGATATCTCCTAAGATGGAGCTTTTACAGCCTCTCTGAGCAGCTGATGTCAGTTTTTCTCTATCCTCGTGGTAGAAAATTCTTTTCTTCTAGAGCTGGAATTTTAAGCTGACGTGTACAGCAAGAGGAAAAAAACATCTAGCTGCAACTAGAAGCTACACTCATTTCTGGTGTAATTCAAAATTTCTGCTTCCTCCTTAGCATTTTCCCACTGCTAAAAAAATAACATTTCTCTAAATCATCTCCATTGTCCATACGCTCCATTTGTGTCCTGGAAACTGCCAAGGTTGTGTCTCATTTCAATTTCTTGATGGCCTTGCTCAAAGGCCAGTTGCCATTGTATGGAAGTCCAGTATATTTAAAATAATCAATTACAGAAAATGACACAGTTCCAGCTGCCTTCCAGAAAGCTCCTTTGGCAGGAGTTAAACACTGCAGCAGGAGCAGGGCTGCCTTCTCACAGGTAAATGCATAGAAATTTGAGAATTAAATCAGGAATACATATTCTTTCAATGAGATTTTAAAAATACTTTTTTTAGTTGCTCATGACATTGTGGAGGAGCTTTGAACAATCCCCTCCCCACTCCAAATCCCAATCACATCTTCCAAACGTGACATGGAGTAACAAGGATGATTCAGATTTCAAAAATCTGAAATTGTCATTGAAAATGAAAGATTTTATTCTTCTTTTTTTTAATGGGGAAAACAAAATACTATGCTAAAGCAAATCCTTAATGTAGCACATTTTTCATTCAACAACAAAAACCAGGCAATAATTTCCACCCCAGTGGAAGAAGGGCAGCTCTCTGCACGGTGTTCTCAAGCAGGCTCCCTCTGTGTTAACATGCACCACAAGCTGTAGCTATTTTAATGTTCTTTAGCTTCAGCATTCCTACATGGCATTGAAAACATCCGGCTTTCCACGAAACAAATCTGTACTTTATTGAGGTATCTGCCTAGAATACATATTTCTTCCCATGCTATCAGATAGGAACTTTGGAAATTGAACAATAAAACACACACAAAGCAGACCAAAGATGAACATCCTACGTCCATGGTACAAGGCTGTGCCTATGCCCAGAGTGCAAACTGTTCCTTCTCTTTGCACAGTTGTTTTGTTACTCTATGCCTTTTTTTCAGGGCTGATCATAAAATCTGATCACTTCTCTGGTTCTCTATGTGTGACTTTGCCTTTTAAGAAGAGATGTCAATGAATATGATTAATTTTGCACACCCTTAAGTAACATTAAGCTATTTTAAATATATTCCCCCTAATATACCAGCTGTTTCCTGTGAAGAAAAGATTTTCTTCAAGAGATTTCCTTCTAGAGAAGAAATATCCTCTCATTTCCCCCCAAAGTAGTTTTCTCCTTTACCTTTAAAGTTAGACTGCGTGCGTTTTGAATTTGTCTTGTGTCTCGCTGCTGTGACCTTCAACACATTTCCTTCTCAGATCAGAGTTGATGGCTGGGTCTGCTTTCACTCAGCTTCTCACAAGGTCGTAACTCTGGTGTGGTTTTGCTCTCAGAAAGCAAAAATCCCACCTGGAGTTTCAGGGAGGTGCCTTTGCCATTGCAGACTACCAGATGCATTTTCCCTTCAACCCTCAGATGATCCTTCTATTCATAAGCTGAGCTTCAGAACATGAAATTACCAATAAATGGAAATTTTGCATACTCAAATGGGCGTTTTCTCCTCTTCCTGGCAAGGAATTGCTGCAGCATGGATTAAAGCTAATTCTCATCTCCCTTACTTCACTCCTGGCCATGCAGCATCTAAAGTTTTTCCTCAGTTTTCACTGACTTCTCCATCCTACCACTGCTCATTCCCGTGGGACTGTGCCTGTCTGGAGAGCAGAGCTCCTGCCCCATCCTCACGGGGAGGCTGCTGCCACCAGCTTTTCTCCTGATGCAAAGTGTCCCTTGAGGGGGTCACTCACACTTATGCTTCCATGCATTCAGCTCCAGGTCCTTAGGAGAATGCTAAAAAACCCCTCTTTCCCCAGAAAGCACAGCTTGGCTGGGCCAAATGTGAACTGGGCTCCAATGACTGCAAGCAGAGACAAGGCAAAGCTTTCACTGCAAGCAGAGACAAGGCAAAGCTTTCTAGTGTGGCTGTGCAAACCAGGCAGAGGGATGATCACCTGCACTGTCCCTCTGAGGAGTGCCCACCTGTTGTGTTCTCAACGTAAAAGCGTTGTTATCTCATTGCAAGAGTCCCATACCTTCTCAGTGACTGGGTAGTAGTTCTTCTCAACACTACTCCTCCTTCTTCAAAGCCCAGGCAGCAACTGACCCTAGGTCCCAGTTCTCCCTGTCTTACAGGACTGTTCTTCCTTATTGGTTACAGCTGTGAGTCAAACCTGTTCTGATCTTGGATAATTGGCCTGGCTGCAACTCTTTGGGGGTAAAGCTGCTTTTTTACACATTTCTTATACTCTATTCCCACCACACCCATCACCTGCCCAGCACTCATCCCAAGCTGGCTGCACAGCCTTGGTCACTGCAAAGAGGTGGGAGTTACACCTCAGCTCACCTCAGGAAAGGACAGGATTTTGACTTGATCCAGTCAAAAATTTATTGTAAGTGCCCTTAAACCTAGGGCAGGCTGTTGCTAGAAATGACTCAGGATAAAAGTGGTATTGTGGCACTAAGGACTAAAGGAACTAAATTGTATTGAAATATTTAATTTTTTGTGACAGACTTGACATCAACCCACTAGGTGATGTAGTAATAGAATCCTTGAATATCCCCACTTGGAAGGGACCCACAGAGATCACAGAGTCCAACTTCTGTCCCTGCACAGACACCCCAACAATCCCAGCCTGTGCATCCCTGAGAGCATTGTCCAAACCCTCCTGGAGCTTTGGCAGCCTTGGGGCTGTGCCCATTCCCCGGGAAGCCTGGGCAGTGCCTGAGCAGTGAGGGACTGCAAAGATACCAGGGCATTCACAGCATCATTCAAACTTCCAACACTGCAGCAATAAAGCCAGCTCAATGTGTAATTTAATGAGGAAATTCTCTTTTCAGGTCTCAATATGTGTATGTCTCTGCCAGTTCTTCTCTTCTTTGCAAATGAAATTTTTATCTTTGCATCAGTTTCTCCCACAGTCATGTTCCAAAGAAGGATGGCCCAGTGTAGATTAACTTTCTGAAATTCACATGAATAATTTGTTTCTGTCATTTCAGATTTCACCTAAATCTCTGCCACTATGCAAAAAAAACCTGAATGATAAAAATGCTTAGGACCATGACAGAGGACTATTTTGCCATGACTTTTAAAGCTAGAAAATATTAAAATATGTGAAGTAACATGAACTTAAGCCCAGTAACATACAACAGACAGAAACTGGCAATGGTTATTGGCTAGAAATGGAGAATTTTCAGTAGTAGAAGAACAGCTTCTTTCTTGTGACCCTGTCTAGCAACCTCTGCTGTGAACAGAACTATTGATCCAGGGAGGGTGTTTTGCTCAGAGGCTGGAACTCAGCCTCTCTGTGTGCAGGCAGCTCTGCTCCTAGCCTGCTGCCCAGCAGGGCTCCAGCCAAGTGGAGATGACCTTGCAGTTCACAGTCCCTGTTTTCCGACTGGCCAGGCCCAGCCCAGGCACTGGTTTCCCTTTCAGCTGCACATCTACAGGGGCTTCCTTCTGCATCATTTCAAAAATGCAGTTCCTCTCTCTCACATTGTTCCAGATTTCAGGCCAGCTTTCACTTGCATTTCAACCTTCTTATCATCTGCAGCTGAGTCATCTCCCACGTTTCCTGTAGTCTGGATTAATTCCTTCTTTGGCAGATGGGATTTCCACTCCCACTCTTCCTCCACAGACAACTCCTTGAGCAAGTCATCTTGCTTTTCTGCCTTAGCTTCTCCATCTCTAGCATGGGAATCAGGACACTTTCCTTCCTTGGACCAATTCTGAGAACAAATCCACTTCTGTCTACAGAACGCTGTGATGACTGCCGCTGGAAACTGCAGCGTAATCAGCGTCGTCTATAACGCGCTTTCACAAGGGTACCATCCATGAATAAGGAAATGCACTGGATTCCTCCTCCCAGCCAACCACACCCTAGGAATGAAAAAATTACAGTCACAACTATATTGTAACACAGATGCTGAAGGACAAGTATCAACTGTACTGCAGACAGGGGTGGTGTGGCAGGAAAAGGATAAAAATGGAGTTCTCCACGTGGAGCTGAGGATTTGTGGGGCTCAACCTGAGCCCACAGAGAAGGAGGAGGAAGAGAAGGTGCTTAATGGACCAAGCACAGACATCTGGTTTCTGGGACAGAAGCAACAGTGATGGAGAATAAAGCTTGGAGGGCCTTTTAGCATTCAGGAAACAACCTGAGATTTCAGTAGACAGCTCTGTAAGTGCCCTTCCTCCACAGCCTCAGTCACACTCTGGTGACAGAAAACAATCTCCTGGGGAAATCCACAGAGCTGTAGAGTGCTGAAGTTAATGAAAACATCATCCAGCTCTCCGCCTGTCAATATTGACCAAATTGCTGATGGTGTTAAATAGACTCCCTCTCATTTGAAATGCAAACAGGTAAATATTAGTGCTACCTCTAATGAGACCTAGAACACACACACCAACCCCTGCTCATTACCCTTAGGCACAGCCTGGAGGGTACAGAGCAATGGAGAGGATGTGCTCTGTCACAGCCACCTTAGACCCAGCTGGAAGAAAGCTAAAAGCAGAAAGAGCTCTCAGCTTCTGCTGGACACAAGCTCGTGCATTGGAAATTATTCCAGAATGATCTGTATTCATGTTTCATCTGTATTTTCTCAGCTCAGCCGAACAACTCCTCCTGCAGTCAAAGGTGTGTGAGGGACACTGCAGGATGGATGTGCCTGAGGAATCTCCCTGTCCCTCCCTGTGGAGAATGGGACCAAAGGACGCCTGAACTCCCTTGGCTTCCAGTAATGCTTCAGTTTATTTTCACAGCCACACCAAACCAAAGAGGACACAGCCCTGTACACCCTTTGTATACATTCTTTGGACTCCTTCTTTGGAGAGTAAATAAAATATTTACAGTCTATAAATCTAGGAAAATCGTTTTTCTTTCAGCAGCAGATCGACTTCCCTGGCCTGCTGCAGGGCAAATTGAGTACCAGTCTCCAACTCATCTCCTTGCCTGCAAGATTTATGTATTTTTAGAGCATCTTGGAAAAGGTTTTTGTGATTTACATATGATTTTTTTTTTTGCCAGAGAGGATACTAGGGGTTTGTCCTACAATACAAATTATATTCTGCAACTATTGTTATGAGAGTCTTTTGTAATACAACTTTGTAGGATGCAGACTGTCTTCTGCTGGCTTTATTTACATCTGCTGTGTTTTATGGGCTCTGCACCACTCACATTTCTGAATCATTTGCATTGTTCCTCATACCCTTTTGGCTGAGAGCAGCATGGGGTTTTACACAGCACTTTACAAGCAGGACATGCATGTTGAAACAAATCGTAATGCTTGGGATTTGTATCCTTAAAGCCCTCTTCAAATACAGCCAAATACAGCTTTGCACCACTGGGGTAGGGAACCAAGAAGAGTTTATTACTCTTCCAATGGAAATTGAGTGGCCAAAGTTCCACTGTGTCCCCACAAACCCAGTACATGCCCAGGTGGGACATCAGTGCTAGCTGCCACCACGCCGAGGGAAGAACAGGCTCCTTTCATTTTGGAAATGGTTAGTCACACTCAAAGGAGACCTAATGCTATTTTGGACCATAGAAACACGACCTTTGGTGCATTTCCATGCAGTCTCAGAAGTTATTGGGCTGATTTCCTCCCTGTCCAACACCACCAGAGTTGGACAAGACTGAACCTCCTCCAGTGTCGCTTTGGTTGTACACACAAACACATAATGAGATTATGCATGGTGTGCAGGCTCCCGTCTGGTCACAGTACACAAAATATAGAAAACACTTAATCCAGTTAAATGGAATAAGATTAATGGGGCAGTTATTTTCCAAAAGGGAGTACAGGAGTGCAGGTGGTTACAGAGATGAATCAAGTAGTCTCATTCCCCAGCTACTGGGATGTGAGTAGGGACATTTAGGAGCCTGATTTGATCCTCACTGAAACAAAACCAGAAAAACAGTCATCCTCTGCTTTTTGATAACTGGGATGTGCTTAATGTCTTAGTTACTCTGTTTTTTCCTTCATTTAACTGCTCTACCACCAGCTAAAGTCACAAGCATGGGCGTCTGCTAAAAGAGTACAAACAGGTAAAGCTTCTTCCTCCACCTTCTGCACATTAACTGAACTAATGAAATTTGAGGTCCTGGTCATCCAGACACCTCAAAGGCTGACATGGAGTGGGCCAGCCTAAGGAAGATGTTTGAGGGCAGACTGACACCTGCTATGGCATCAAAAGCCACTGCTGACAGATGCCTGTACACCCCGTGTTTTCTGCCAGTCTTTACACTTCAGATTCAATCAGGCTTTGCACACAACTCAGACGTACCTGGGGAAAGGAGATGCACAAGGAACTATGAGAAAGGTTTCCAGCAAAGCTGATGGGACGGTGTTCTTCCATTTGTGAAAGGCTTTGCTGGACAGACACTGTGTGCTGAGGACTGCCTTCCCCTTTTTGGTCGAGAGCAGAAGTCACAAATAGAATGAGCTGTAGGTTCAGGTTTGCCCCACACCTTTGCAATGCCAACAGCAGGTCACAGAGGCAAGCACAGCCCCAAGGCCACCAAGGGAGGCAACAACACTTTGCATTTCTTCACCATAGTTGGGCAAATGTGGGAAATCCCCCTTTACCATTGCATGGATGATGAAAATCAAGGGGTTTTAGAAGCCAGATGAAGTGGTCCACCTCTGAACATTAGCAGAGATTTGTTTAAGGATCTTTTAATATGGTTCAATCCCACTTTTCTTTAGCGTGGCACCTGGGCCTCTGAGTCACAGCGAGCTCCAGAGACTGGCAGTTCTTTCCCTCTCTAAAAAGCACACTCACACACACACAGAGACTCAAAACAAACAACAAACCAGTAACAGATGTTTGCATGGTCTCAGATGTAGCATACCCATAAAAAATGACACTGCCACAGTCCTTGGAGGCAGGTTAATATTTAGTTTGGCTGACAGTTTCTTCAGATTCCCCAGGCAAGAGTAACCTTAGGGGAGATGCCTCCATAACTTTTGGAGCCTGCAGCACCCCATCCTAGCAGCAGTAGATGGCAGATGCCATTGGAGCTGATCCAGAAAGGCTGCAGCTTTCCTTTGTTCTCCTGTAGCTCCGTCAGTCAGACTTTCATCTCTTACCCCCACCCAGAAAAGGCTGCATTATCTCTATATCTAGCTGGATCACCTGGGTGGGTATTGATACACAGTCGAGGGAAGTTGTTAGTGACCCTCAGCTGGTTTTGTCAAACTACAATTAACATGGACTGTCACAGGCTCAGGCTGTGGAGGAAATATCTCTCTCTTTCATTCCTAAGGTCAGATTCCCTTCCAGTCCCCGTGGTCACTGGTGACTGACATTCTTCGGGGTATCCATTGTCTTTTTGCCATGAAAAGCACCATTTACACACAGGCAGATTTGCATGTTTTCTGAAGGGGGTGACAGGAGACTGGCACCCCACTCCAGCCACCTGGGACCCTGCACAGGGATAAGGAGCACCAGTAGATTTTCTGTGCAGTTCTTCAGAGACAGGTTGTACCAAAGCAGACTCAGGGAGGGTTGGGCAAGATGTTCAGCCTTCCCCCCATCATCCTGTGAATCTGTCCTGGCTTTCCCCTCTCCTTATTGTTCAGCCACAGAAGAAGCTGGTGAGAAGACCCCACTTCACAGAGGTCTTTGGACTTCAAAGAAAGAAATAGAGTTTAATTTTGTGATAACAAATAACACAGAACTGCGTATTGCTACTGCTCTTCACTGGTTTGATAGTGGCCAGAATGTTTTTATTTAATTTTTAACCAAACAGCCTCTCTCTCTCTCTCTCTCTCTCTCTCTCTCTGGGATGTATAAATCTTTGAACTGAACATTGAATCTGAATTTCTCAGTCCACAATGGTCTCCATTGTCCAGGCATTATGATAGAAAGCACATTTTTTTTTCATTCTGCTTAAACATGCATAAGTAACACCCAAACAATGTGTCAGATATTAACACATTTCTGTTATTCACTTATTCCGACTTGTCCCCAAACCAGCTAAACTTACCTGGAAAGAACTCCTAAGTGATTTGCAACTTTAAATCACATTGAGTTTCAATTATGACTCTATGGAAGACTTGCCTTTTAATGTCTCCTATTGCCACCCCAGTTCCCCTCTCTGTGTCTAACCTACACAGATGATTAAGACAAAACTGCTGGCGATACCATCTCTGCCTTTTTGTAAGGAACACCCTTCTCTACTAACTTTTTCCTTCTTCCTCACAGACAGAACCTTTTGAGCAGCGTAGGGAGCAAGGGAGGTTTTTTTTGATAATGAATTGAAAACCCTTTTTTCAGTAGGTACTGCTGAAGTGGGAGCATTTACACAGATCTGCAAGTTGAAAATGACAAGGAGGAAGAAGGATAGATAGACACTAAAAACGTAGGGGAGGAAGAAAGGCAAGACTTTTGATATGTTTATTGAGAGGAAGCTCCAAAAAACTGATGAGGAAACTATTGTCTTGCTAAACAGCATCAAATTGCCCAAGGGTGGATTCACCTTGCATGGCTTAGACATTAGGATGTAGGTCCCTGTGCTCATGCCAGTTATCCCAGCAAAACACAAGCCTCTGGAAGGTCATTCACTTCATTTCAACACCAACCAGCCTTTGATGGCCCTTATTTCCCCTCACTGA
Organism: Motacilla alba alba; assembly: GCF_015832195.1. Classification (NCBI taxonomy): domain Eukaryota; kingdom Metazoa; phylum Chordata; class Aves; order Passeriformes; family Motacillidae; genus Motacilla; species Motacilla alba. Next base: position 23,797,200 of record NC_052023.1, read on the forward strand.
CTCTAAAGGGATCCGTGGAGGAGTCGCAGCAGCACAAGTAGCTCTCTCTGAGATGTCCGGAGAAGGCAGGAAATCCTAACCCACAGCTCTGTATCATCACCTGTATGTAAAAGCTATGATGAAAGTGCATTTGTGATTAATCACATATCCTTACAAGCTGGGGAATTCCATGTAATAGTTCCCTTATGAACCATAACGCACACTTCCTGTCAGCTTAATGTTTTCTCTAAAGGTGTGCAGCAACAATTGCTCCAGAAGAGCTCAGTGTTTGGGACCAAGTTACAGTTTCTAAGGGAATCATAACTTTGCCTTGATTTGAATGCAATTAAATTCTCTGCCATAATAGCAGCATAATGACAAGAATATTTTTTCTTTATTCCCTCAGCTTGGAAATTAAAAGGGAATAACACACATTGGTGCACAAGGAAATAGACCTTCAATTCCATACAGACAGCAGTGTAGTCAAGTCAGTGTGTTCTCCTTTCTGGTTTGGAAAGGGATGCAGGAAAACCTAATAATATATTTCTTCTAAATGCCCACTTCCTGTACATGAAAAGGGGGAAGTTGTGCCAGCAGTTAGAACATGGACTCAGCCATGGCTTGTAGCTTTTTTCTCAGCCCCACTCTGGGCTTTAGGCTACTTATCGAATCCCTGTTTGCCAGCCTGAGATGTTGAGACCTGAGACTTGATCTGATAAAAGCTGTGTACAGGTTTAAGTTTGCACATGGCACACAGTCCCTTGCTGTGATGCTGATAAATGCCCTGGGTAGAACACAAATGGTGATTTCACCCATGTCAGTTCTACTAGCCATCCTTCAACTTGTTATGAACTTAAAATGTTGTTTGTTGGTTTTTTGTTTGTTTGGGGGTTTTTGGTGCATAAAATACATGAAAAAAAGTCCCCAAATTCTTCATTACTGTTATAGTCACCTGGTTTTGCTTTATGTTCTTGCAAGCAGTGTTTTTATGGGCCCCTGAAAGACTGATTTACATAAAATCAGTGTTTATCTCCTAATGTAGGAGATACAGTTGAGATCTTATCACAACAAGTAAAGTGTGGTTATTGTTATTGGGACAGGTTCTCTTTTCTCTTAAAACTCTAACTTAAAACTGGGCTTTAACTTAAAACTGCGTATATTCCTGGGGGAGGTGAGGAGTGGGAGTGGTTCTGTGCTTTGCAAACAGCTGTGCCAGAGAAGAAATCACCAGTGAGCAGTGTCCCTCCCAAAAGGAGATGTGCACCTCTCCCCAGGAGGAGGTAGAACAACTCACACAAGTGTTCTCTGTATAACTTGGTGTCAGAATGAGCTGTGTTAAAGCATAAGAGGCTTAAAGAGAAAGCCATGCTGGCCTAACTGGTACTGAGAAACAAATGTGCAGCCTAGAAGAAAATGTTCTTGGCTTTTTTGGTGCTAACTCAGCAACGAGCAGAACTCAGCCTGTGCTTTGCATCCAGTTCTGCACCTTGAAAGGCAGGGGGACCTTCTGCTGGTGACCTGAACAGGAGCACAGCACCCAATCCTCACTTGCCACCCCTTCCCTGGGTTTTCCGACCATATACTGTCTGTTTAGGGAAGTGCCATAATAAAGGGGGAGGGGTTCTGGTGAACTGGACCTTCAGGCACACAAATGAAAGTCGATTTGGGAGTTGGAGTTGATGATCCTTGTGGGCCCCTTCCAGCTCAGGGTATTGCATGATTCTGTGACTCTGTGTTCTTCACTGATTTATCTTATTCTAGCACAGGCACATGGCCTATCATTCCAGTCCCAGCACGAAGCATTCTTGAGGCTAAAACCCCAGTGTACTGACTTTAGCACTACCTCTGCTGCATCCAAATGTTGAACAGTTGACAATTAAAGTTCCTGCTTAGTCTTTCCTCTCTCAGCCCTTGCCTGAAATTAACAGATAGTTTTGCTAAACTGTTAATCTGGAATTAGGACCTCAGGATTGGATGCCACAGACCTTTTCTTCTTGTTTATACAGCTTCCAAAATGTGGGTGGTTTACTGGAGGGTTTGTCTATCTATTTTATCTTTCCTAATTGCAAGCTAAGGAATAAACAGAATAATTGAATCGGCACAGTAAATAAACAAGCACTGCACACAGAACTGGGATCAGTAAAGATTGCCTGAAAGTTCCCAGGTGTATCTGTAGGTTTCTCCTACAGCTGGGCTTGCTTTGTGTCCCAGGGTTTTGATGTAGGCCCTGCTCTGTGATGGTGAAGTTGTGAAATAGAAAACTCTGGAGAATTATGCAGCGTTAAGTGACGCAGAATCATCTTTGACTCTTTTAAAATATTTCATTCTCCTTTTTGCCCTCTGAACAGTTGTGGTGCTGGGTGAGGTGAATGAGAGCAGCTCCTACCTCCAAGGGCATTATTTATTCATAGACAATTATTTATTGGTTAAAATGCATTCTCTTATATGCCCGGGATTTGCAGTCCATGTTTTTCTATATTGCAGATTAACATCCATTTCCATTTTAATAATGACAGTGAATGCAACAAGCAGGGCCAGACTGTGCAAAACAAACATCTGCTAATTTGTAGTCTTTTAAATATGTAAAGCTAGTCTTTGATGTTAATACACCATTAAAAAGGAGCTGGGAAGTTCACATGTCTGTTCCTGTGTCGCTTGTCAGGCAGCAGAACAGCTCAAAGAGCAGCTTGTGGGTTTGCAGCATCAAACTCACCTCAACAACGTTGGCATCCTGTAAAAAATTTTGGTACCTGACATCTCAAATTTTATAGAACGTGCAAAATCCTGGGAGGTAGCTGCATCTGCAGGGCTCATCCCCTTCTGTGCCCTTTATTCTTTCTCCAGCAGCAACAGCAACGTGGTCCACGTGAGCCTGACTCGGCTCCTCCGCAGTCCTTGGGGATGGGGGAATAGCCACATCACCCTGGCAGCCAGAGTCCATGCACAGTGACCATACTTTCCAACCCTGGGGACTGTGTTTACAAAAATCCTTGAATATCAACACAGTCAGGCAATAGTTCACTGTTTTGGGACTACAGTACTTGAAGGGAAAATGAATATGTCATTGTGAGGTTTACTATAGCCAGGGTCGAGGTGATGACAACTAATAAAAATCCTTAAATTGTTTCTGGCAGCAGCTTGTGCAGCATTTTAGTTTTTTTTCTGAACTCCTGTTAATTGGGAAAAATGTGCAGCAATTTCACTTATTCTTCTATAAGGTGAGCCATGGCGACTCTCATTTCTCCCAGTGAAGTGAAGAGCTTCACTGAAGTATCAGGAAATCATCAGTGCCTTTCAGAAAATAAAACAAGGAGGTAACTTAGGCATTTGAAACAGTTTTCAGCTTGAAACGTAGACAGTTGTGCTGATAGCAGCTACCTGATCCAAGTAATGGTCTATTTTTCACCCATAACAAGTAGGACACAGGTACAATAGATATACTTTTGGCATAAACAAGTGAACAGCAATCCCATTTTTAGGGGAAGACAGACAGAGTCTCATTAGCACTGCTGTATTGATATAACTGAGGCACATGTGAGGCATGCACACATTGATTACACTGCAGGACTGTGATGAAAGCCAACTCTTTTTTCCCCTCAAAAATAGGCCAAACTGGTGCTTCTACACCACTGTTTTACCTGCTATCTTAAGAGGCTTGTTCTTTTCTTTTGGCACAGAGGTGGAGCTGCTTTCAAAATAAGACAACCAGGTACAAGCCATTGACTTTCCATACTCAAATATATCTTCATCTTTCCTCTTCCCAAGAGTTTTGAGGGGCTTATTATTATAAAAATAATGATAATTTCATCTTTGAAAATATTTGTCTCTGGCCACTTTCAGTCCATGACTCTCCCAGATCTAAGTCAATTCATTCCCACAGCAGCAGGAGAACTGAAGAAGGAAAGCCAATTTCTGTTCTCATGTATGAAAAAAATCAGGATGAAATTTGTCCTGCTCTTGCAGGAACAACCCCCAGCACTTGATTTTGATATTAAACCCGTAATTTATTTGTGAGTTAATACCTGGTTTGAGCATCACTAGGCAGGGACAGAGCACAAGGCCCAGCTGATGGTACTCTTAGTACCAAAATTGTCCTAGATATCTGAAATTGTTTACACTGTGTATAATTTTTCAGCTTCTAAAAATAGCTCTCCGAAATGAGAGCTCAGAAATGAGTAAAACAAACACCAGAAATCAGGGAAATAACTGTTTTCTGCTTTTAAACCTATCGTTGACTACACGAGAGTGGCAGACAAAGACTCCATCAACAAATTTGTGCATAAGGAAATGGATTTTCATATAAATAATTATTATGAATGTTAACTAGCTGCACACGTCCTCAGGAAAACATCAGGGAGGTTTGTTTGTGGAGGCTAAACAAAATATGTTTGCTTCCTGCTGTTCTTTTATGGGCGTTTTTATTGGAAGCACAGTTTATAGAGGCATAGCAATCATATATGTTTCACTGTAAAAGCACCACGTTTCTTTGCAAACAGTATCAGGCTCTCTGCAGAAAAACAAAGTTGGCCAAACTTCACAGTTATCAACCTAGAGTTGAAAATATTCCCTCTTCTGGAATGTCTTGATGTTGTTTATGAGCACCTTTCTGGTAGTGATTTCCAGTGCAGAGAAAAATAATTAATTGCTGGAAAGTTAAAAGTAAAAATTACTTCAAATGGGATCTTGCCAAGGATTTGGCAAACAAACTGTTATTTATTTCAACATTTTCATCATGGTGAAGGAAAAATGTCCTTAGATGAAAACTTATCTGCCGGGTTTATTGGATGATACTAAAACTGTAAGTGATGAAAAGGATGTAGGCTTGCTGGAATCTTTCTAGTTCACATGGTAGCACTTCCTGGCAGGAACAGTCTGAGACAGCTTTTATAACCCAATCTTCAAAGAGGCCTCATCTCCATCTCCAGCTTTTCAGTTGTTTTCATGAAAAACTCTGCCTCTGTGAACAGAAAAACGCAGGTTTCCAGTGAGAGTTTGGGTGCATGATGCCATAGAGCTGATAGGCATTGCATTCCTGGGAAAACAACTCCCATGCTAAGGGGGAGAAGCACTCTGCTGTCTCCCTGCTGAGTGGGGCACGGACGCCAGAGGCACAGGGGGCTGTGTTTGAGATCCACATCCCAGAGGCAGGTGGCAAGGGGATGGTGCCAGATTCTCTTTGGTGTTTAGTGACTGGATGAGGAGCAATGGACAAAAACTAAAACACAGGAAGTTTAACAACAGGGAACCATGGAATATCCAAGCTGGAAGGACACACATGGTCATCCAGTCCAGCCCCTGGCCCTGCACAGACACCCCAACAATCCCAGCCTGTGCATCCCTGGGAGTGTTGTCCGAATGTTCCTGGAGCTCTGGCAGCCTTGGGGCTGTGCCCATTCCCTGGGGAGCGCCCAGCACCCTCTGGGGAAGAAGCTTTTCCTGGGCCTGACGTGCCCTGGCCCAGCTCCAGCCCTTCTCTGGGTCCTGTCCCTGGGCACAGAGAGCAAGAGATTGGAGCTGACCCTCCACTTCCATGGGGAAGAACTTCTTTCCATGGAGGGTGGCAGAGCCCCGGAACGCCTGCCCAGGGAAGGTGTGTAGTCTCCAACTCTGAAATATCCCAAACCCACCTGTGTCACCTGCTCCAGGTGACCCTGCCTTGGTGAGGGGTTGGACCGCATCATCTCCAGAGGTCCCTCCTATCCCTACCGATTCCATTACTCTGTATTTGTGCATCGTGACCTCACCGGCTGCCTGGTGCCTCCCCGCTCAGAGCCCCTGCCCGGCGACACCGCGGATCCGAGTGCGGGATGAGCGGTGCGGTACGCCGGGATACGTGTGCGGGATGAGCGGAGCGGTACCCCGAGATCCGAGTGCGGGATGAGCAGTACCGGTACCCCGGGGTCCGAGTGCGGGATGAGCGGTGCGGTACCCCCGGGATACGTGTGCGGGATGAGCACTCCCGGTACCCCGGGGATACGTGTGCGGGATGAGCAGTACCGGTACCCCGGGGTCCGGGTGCGGGATGAGCACTCCCGGTACCCTGGGATCCGGGTGCGGGATGAGCACTCCCGGTACCCCCGCACCCCGCGGGCCCGGCGGCTCCTCCCCGCGGTGACGGCCCCGCGCCCGCCCCGCCCCGCCCGCTCGGCCCCGCCCGCTCCCCGAGAGGCCGCACGGCTCGGCTCGGCTCGGCTCCGCTCCCCGCCGCCGCCGCACACCGCCCGGGAGCCGCAGCCGCCCGCTCCGGCCCGAGGTGAGCTCCGAGCGCGGCTGCCGAGGTGAGCGCCCGGGGCCGGGGCAGCGCGGGTCAGGGGCCGGGGGGAGCCCCCCATCCTCCGCGGGGCCGCTGCCCCGCTCCCCTTTCCATTCCCTTATTTCTCGTATCCCGGCCCCCCTCGCAGCCGCCTCCGGGCGATGTTTTATTCATGGCCCGGCGGGCTTTGTGCGCAGCGGGCTCGCCGGGAGCGCCGGACCCGCGGCCGCGGCGGGGAAATGGCTGCGGGTGGGCGGCTCGGAGCCCCCCCGGCGCTGCCGGGCCGGGGCCACCGCGCCCGGGAGCTCGGCTGCGGCTCCACGGCCGGGGCGGGAGCGAGCCCTCTCCGGCGGGTTTTGTGTGTGTAGCCGTGTGCCGGTATCTGTGTCTCTTTACGGTTCTTTTTGGACGTTCGGCGGCAGCGTATTGCAACGCCGAGCGCTCGTGCGCCGGGCGGCACTTACACCGTCTCCGAGTTAACTGTAGATGTCAGGCTGTGCTTGCTCTGGGGTGATGTCAGATTGGTAATAACGCGCAGAAATGGGGATTCGGTGCGGGCAGAGCGTGATGGAGACGGCCCAGCCCCAGCCCCAGCCGGCGCGGACGGAGCCGGCGGAGCCGCCGCTCCCGGCGCAGGGCCTGCTGCGGGGGCCGTGCCCCGGCGCGGGCGGAGCGCGGGGGCACCGCGCTAATTAGCAATTATTTGTGGCTAGCTGCGGACTCGGAGGAGCAGATATTTATGCCTGGAGCAGAGATACTTGGCTGGGTTTGCCTCACAAAGGTATTCCAGGCGTGTTTTGGTTAGAATCGGCTGATGCCTGTCTTGTCTGCCGGTTGTGCCATAAGGCAACCTCCTCGGCTATCGTCAGTCCAGAGGAGGAATTCTGTTGTGTGCTGTGGAAGGCTGGCTGTGATCAATAGGCAGTGTAATGTTAGCTTCTGATACCGCCTCTTGATTTCTCCCGAGCTGATCATGGACCCGTGAACTGAAGCTGAGAGATGCTGAAACGCGTCCCTCACCTTATTCAGTTCCCCATTCGCCTGCCCTTCACTTTCCCTAAGCCCCGGTTGGTTGGATTTCAATGGAAAAATCCTGATTCTGGGCCTGTTCAAAGAAATCCGTGTGTTTTGCTTTGCATGTCTAACTTGCTGTTTAATACTAGCTGCGAGGCTGAAGATCCCCGTGCCCAGGGGCTGGGGGTATTTGTCCTTTCGTACAAGTGAAGTTAACCGATACTGCTTGGTGCTGTTTAACCTTGTATTATCTTAGGTGTCATATGATGAGGCAGCTTGATTTGTTTAAGGCTTTGTGATGATGCAATGCAATAATAATTATAAATCTTCTCATTGTCTGAAGAATCTTTAAATACTACTCTGTCTTGGGAGGTACTTCATGTGTGTTTATTCCCGAGAGGCCTGGGCACGGATGAGCAGATGATATTAATCACGTTCATTTTGGGGTGGGAGCAGTTTGGCACAGGTGCTTTAAGTTGTAATTTATGGGTGTGATGTCATGGGCGAGATAAGCTTTCATAGGATCCGCCGTGTAAATTACAGCCTTTGTTTATATACGTGCGATTTCATGTTTTGGAAATCCACGCTGTATAGTTTGCTCGGAGCCTGCGCCCGAGCTGAGCTCCAGCAGGATGTGCTTCAGTTGCGCAGTGGAGCTCAGGGCTTGGGAACATTTGGCTTTGCCTTGTGCTCCCAGCCCGCTCCAGGTGCGAATGTGCCCCGTGGCATCTGCGTGCTGTGCTGTGTCTCGTGGTTGGCTGTGAAAGCAGCGGCCAGGCACTTGGTTTGTTTTCTTCTTTCTCCATGATCTGGTCTGCTCCGTTTTTTAGAAGAAGCGGGGTGCTGAAATGACTGATTTCAACTAATGTGTGCCGGAGAGAGCAGCTTGGTTATTTCAGGCTGCTGTGGTTTGTTATGCAATCAGATTAACAAAGGTTGAAGTGATCATTCAGCTTTGGGTAAACACGATCTATAGAACAGCGTGGATTAGGGCAGCTGTTTACATCGGGCAGATCTGCTGCACTTGGCGTGTTGCAAATACTGGCTGGAAACACAATGAGTGGACACAGTAACATCCTAAACAAATTTTCAGCAATCTCTTTGGGATTATGATGTACTTACTATCGATTGTCAGTGCTCCAGGAGCTTCTGCAGCGCCTTAGGTGCTGCCTGCACGCCTGGGCAGGCTTACTTTGGGCTTCATTTAGTTGACATCCCAAGGCCTCGTGGAAAGTCTTTGAGCATGGCCACTGGTGCCCGGGGCGCTGTGCAGGCTCTGGGCTACTGCAGTCCAGGGCTTGGATCAAGCAAGATGACCGATGCTCAACTGGAAGCTTCCTGAATTAAACAGAAAATACGATTCCAGCCGTGTTTGCTGAAGCTGGCAGCCCCTCAACCGGTCCATTATTAGTTGGCCGCTTCTTGTCGCTGTTGTGGAGGTGGCGTTGCTGCAGGAGAGGTTCTCAGGGCTTGTCTCCCTGAATCTGCTCAGCGAGCAGGCGATGACGCGCGGGCAAAGATCGGCACAGGCATCGCCGCCGTGCTGGAGGTGACAGGAGCTGAGAGGGGAAGGGGCAGGCTGGGATGTGGGGAGGAGAGGGAGGTGTAGGTCAGCATGGACCCCTCCGTAGGTGTGTGCTGGGACCCCTGTCCGCAGCTGCACTGCGGTGGGCTCGCCTGGGCTCTGCTCTCCAGGAGGGCAACTTGTTCTGAAAATACAGGATGTGATGGCATCAGGTGTTTGGGGCAAAGGAGGAGTAAGCACCTCCTGTGGAGTAAGCAACTCCTGCAGACAGTTTTCCAGAGGCCTTTATGTTGATGTGCAGCCTGAGCCTTCCAATCTTCCCCTCATTCAGGGAAAGGTAAGGGACCCTCAAGGATGCTGCTTTTCCATCCTCTAGCGGGGATGGAACAGGGCTACATTTTGAATACATGCTCAAAAATACTCTGGAAAGAGTTTATTATTATTGTTGCTATTTATTTCCTTGCTGGCTGTGTTTAATTCTATATAAGCAGGTATGCAATTGCAAAGGGATTTCACAGGCACTTGCAAGTGTCTGTCACTGTGCTCCTGTCTACTCTGTGTGCTGTATAACGTGATAAATGTACACAAGCACATTTTGGGTACACTGGAATCCAAAGAGGTACTTTAGGGAATAGGTAATATTATTAAGGCTGTGTTGTAGGATGTTCAGAGGAGGCAGTGTGGAATGTGATATGCAGTTAGGTTAAAGCTATTTCTTTTACTGGTATGAGTTTATTTCAGCTCTGATATATTAACAGGTTGCTCTCTTGTCATCTTCAATCTTGTGAATGAAGTAAGAGCAGTTATTCTCTGTCAGACTAGAGGTCTGTCTGGCTCAGTAGCTCTTCGGATGGGACCACTCCCAGGTGCATAGAAAAACTGGAACAGTGAAGTTCTCCTCCCGCTAAACCCTTGTAGCAGTTACCACCCTAGGAGACCTTTGGGCTGGCAGTTCCAGGGAGGAATTAAACTCTGTTTAATAGCTGCCGGTGGATTGTTGTCTCTAAAATAATGTCTTAATTAGTTTTGAAAAACTTCATGGCATTAGTGTTCACAACCCTCTGTGCTGGTGAACTTCTTGTATATTTGTCCAGTCTGAAAAGGATTTTATGTTTTCATTTTACAGTTTGCCATTTGAAGTCCTTGTGATTTTATCTGAGTTCTAGAAGAACATATTTCTTTTTAGATTTTCACACAGAAATTAACTCTATATGGGGATGCTAAGTGGTCTTAGAAGGTGAGTGAAGGTAACTGCTTTATATTTGCAGTGAAGTATAATCCCAGCCCTGTTTGTAGTCACATTTCATGCCTAGGTACCATTATGGCTGTCATTTTTAGGTGACTGCATGCAAAAAAATGTTCAAATACAAAAAGTGATTTCTGCAGCTGTGCATCCTTGACATAGATTGGGGTGAGTCTTGACTCCGAAATGCTCAGATGACAGAAGAGTTGCTGCAAGCCAAGGAGCAACTTCAGCAACGTTGTTGGAAGATTTACCAAAGTAAATCTTAGCAAGGGATCTGGTGCAACATTTTAGGGCATGCGTAAGAATGCAGAGAGCAGAATTTAAAAGTCCTAATCAAGAGCTTGAAGTTACTGGAATCTGTATACTTAAGTGCTGCATGATGCAGAAAAAGCAGTAACTCAGTCCCTGCACTGTTCTGTAGGTTGGCTTCTACCACGCCATCCTCGATCATTTCAAGAATAGATGGGTGGTAACAAAGCTGTGGTTTAAATTCCACTTTTTCTTTGTGTGGCAGAGAAGCAGGATCCTTTGGCTGCGAATTGACCTACAGTATTTATTTTTGTGCTGGTGGTTCAGGAGTCTGGGTTACAGAAGCCCTCTGGGTCACAGACTTGTGGATACTGGTACTAAAGTCGTGTTTGGTTTATTAAAGTAAGCTCTTCAAAGGTTGGTAATTTATTCAGAATCATACAGTCAGAGTATCCTGAGCTGGAAGGGACCCATCAGGATCATGGAGTCCAACCCTGTCCCTGCACAGACACCCCTCCAGTCCCACCCTGTGCATCCCTGGGAGCATTGTTCAAACACTCCTGGAGCTCTGGCAGCCTTGGGGCCATGCCCATTCCCTGGGAAGCGTGGGCAGTGCCCTTATTGTGGTGGCTTCTGAAATCCTGTTGATAAAATGGGTAGAATTTTCATGTTTCTAAAGCAAATAGAAATTCTTGATCTTGTCATTTCTACTACCTTTCCACCCTTAAGCCTATAAACTTATGATTAAAGTGGGTGGAATTTCAGCCTGGTGGTTTACGGGTGGGATAATAGTAGAGACTGACCAGACAAATGTTTTGTTTTAAAAATAGAGAGGCTTACATAATGATGCTGTACAAAACAACAGTATATGGATATGGATAAGATCTCTGGAGCAGTGTTAATCCGACAGCATCCCTTGCCTGCATGTCTGCTGTTGCTTGCTTCAAAGGAAGGCAATTCTGGAGTGAAGAGATGCCAGTGCCAAGTGATTTAACTGGAATATTGATCCAGTCCTGAGCAGACTTTAGACAGGCCTCTGGGTTAGAAGTTTATCTGAGGCCCCATTTTGGAGAATAAAAAAACCAAACTGGTGAACATGTCTAAAAGCATCTGGATGGGTTTAGAAGCCTTCCTCTTGCTATGGCCTCAGTTTCTTCTCCTTCTGTCTCTGTATCTCTAAAAGCACAGGCTTTATCTGTCAAGTTTGGAAAAAGATAAAGAGCAAGTTCACTTGAAATATGTATTTAATAGGGAAAATTTCCCAGGGTCTATATATACACAGGTGGGCATTTTCCCAAAAGTATGTTAGGTGTTGAGGCCATAAAAATATTGCTGCTAACCAAAATTCTAGCCCTGAATGTATCTATAAATACCATAGCCTCACCCCTTTGGCTCTGTGAAATTATATGTAGCTGGAATAATTTCATACATCAGGACATAAAAGGACCTTGGTGAACTTGTGCTTTTATAATAAACAAGGGAAAGTTTATCTAGGTTGCCCAGTTTATTCACACAAAGACAGCTCTTTACTCGGGGAGGGGGAGGTACTTACCTCTTAGACTTTCCTCCTTAGGATTTTTATCTCATCCCGTCCCAAGATTTTATTAATAAAAGCAAAACAACATTAATGTTTATGCGTTTAGACAGACAGAGCTCTGCGTTTTGGAGTCACGGCTAATTAGATTTGTGGAGCCTGTGCAGTTTTGGATGTTGGGCAGGGAGGTTGTTTTTGCAGGAAGACACAGAGGAAGGAACGCGTTGCTCGGATTCCCTTTCTTACAGTGGCAGCAGCATTTTCCATGCCCTGTGCACGGTCACGATCTCGGTGTGCTGTTCCTGGGGAAGCAGGCTTGTTGAAGTTCACCTCTGTGTTTGGAGAATTTCTTTTTAATTCAGTAAAGCTCTGAGCAGCAGACATTTGCACTTCTCCAGTGGAAAACGGTCTGAGGGAAGAATCGGCTGGTAAACCAAAACAAATGCTGTCTTTCTAAGGGCTGCTAATGGGCTGGAAGCCCATTCCTGCTTCAGCTTTGAGGGATGACTAAGATGTTTCTCTGTTCTGGCAATATCCACTTTGGATTCTGCTGCTTCGTTTCATCTACAGGCCCGCTCACCCCCCGCTGCATCTTGAAGGGAGCACAGCTGACGTGCAGGGGATGCACCGGCAGGCTGGCTGCAGGGGATGCACCGGCAGGCTGGCTGCAGGGGATGCACCGGCAGGCTGGCTGCAGGAGATGCACCGGCAGGCTGGCTGCAGGGGATGCACCGGCAGGCTGGCTGCAGGAGATGCACCGGCAGGCTGGCTGCAGGAGATGCACCGGCAGGCTGGCTGCAGGGGATGCACCGGCAGGCTGGCTGCAGGGGATGCACCGGCAGGCTGGCTGCAGGGGATGCACTGGCAGAGCGTGCAGGAGCTGCTCTTTTGTTAGCGATGGCTGTGCCTGGCTCCAGGGCGTTCTCTGAGCTGGGCTGTTCCAGGCTGTGGTTTGGGCTGCTGAGCATGGCCAGCCGTGTGATGCTGAAGGACAGGCTGCTGCTCCTGTGCTCCCGGTGCAGCCTGCCTCCTCTGTGCGTGCAGTTCTTGTGGTCTGGTGGATGCCCAGGGGCTCAGCTTTCCCTTGTGAGCCTTTATTTTTGCAGGAAGCTGAAACAGCGGAGCTGACGCTGCTGAATAAGCCAGACTGAATCCAGGGGAGCAGATCTGGCTCTCCCCTTCGTCTGCCACAGAAATGTGGAGAGGAGAAACTCCTGCGAGTACTTTAGGGAATTGTTTTATTAGTGGGTGAAAGGAAAGCCAGCCAGGGTTTCCAGTCCCATCTCTATTCTTTTTACCACTCGAAGCTCTAATGGATGTAATTGTTTTTTCTTATGATTTATGGTTTTAAATTACTCCCTGGTTTTCAGGTGTGGGAGTCTATCAGCCAGGGCTGCTGAAATTAAAATTAAAACCTCGTGATGAACAAGCTCCTGAGATGATCCCTGTTTAATAGTGAGAGGGAGCTGTATTCTTTCTGTTTTGGCCATGTTGGATAAAGTGTATCCTTGAGATTAAAAAGTCCTGCTGCTCATGGGAGGAGGGGAGTGCTTCTTTCTTTTGTCTCCAGCATTGCAGCAGAGATGCTAATTAAGTACCAGACAAATTGGATTTGGGCAAGTTTGCCTTTGCTATGGCAGTGAAAATGTTTTGTTTGGGAGAGCTGCACAAATGACACCCGCCGGCGTTCACAGAGAGATAAATCAGCCCCTGGCTGCCCCAAATCTTCCTGTTTCAGTTGGCAGAGCCATGCCAGAGAAGCTCTGGGGATGGCAAGAGTCAGTGAGCATGTTCTGGAGCAGATTGCGTAGGGGCACAGCCCTGAGCAAAGACGTCACAGCGAGGAGCGCCTGCGATGCCAACACAGAGAGGCTCTGTCAGCGGGACAGGCACGTCGGGTGAGCAGCTCCAAATGTGGGGCTGCTCTGCTGCTCTTCCCCAACAACAGGGCTCTGAGCTGGCTTTTCCTGGAACTTCCATTCTGCGCTGAAAAATCAGACCTTAAAACGTAGACTAAGAGACCTCAGGCTTAGTAACAACGTTTAGGAGAGTAGGAAACGCTCAGCCTGGTGAAGCTGCATTTAGTTGTACATTTATTTGGGGATTTTTTACAAGCATAATGGAAAATTATGCACTCGACTCTTCTCAGAGTTGTCGTGGGATTCAGGGGACCTAATTTCCCTAAGACTATGGAAATCCCAGGCTTTACCATGTAATTTTTGTTTGCCTTTACACTTCTGTGCTAGTCTCTGAGCCTTCTTTCATCCACAGCAAATGCTTGGGTGCTGCAACCGAAATAGTTTGAAAGGCAATGATTTGAGAGAAAAAGAGCTGGAGCTTCTTAGATGTCTGGGGACTGGATGAAGTAGGATTAATCTGGCATTAAGGCAGAAATTTGTGAGAGAAGCGTGGTCAAGTGACTGACTGGAGAGAGGGGGGATTCATGAAGTCAAAGTCACTTCTTCAGCCCAAGGGGGGGATCAGGCTGATAGATTTCTGACGGGGTGTTTTGCCTGGCCTTTCCCACAGACTCTGGGTCGCTGTCACATACTTTCTCTGCAATTGCTTGCAATTGCACTCTGAGAGATCGTGCCTTAAAAAAAGACTCTCAGAGTGAGCAGCTTTCCAGAAGGTCATTGGAAATTTAATGCTACAGTGTAATGAGGTTTGTGAGTTACCTGTAACGCAAATAACAATGCTGACGAGTTGCTTTTCAATTATTAATTCTTCTACAGTAAGCTGTGGCCATTAAGATGGGTTGTCTATGCAAAGTGGTTCCATAAAATGCAAATTATTAGCTTCTATGTGGGTCAGAAAACATTGCATACTTGGTGTAACTTGTAGTTAAGTAGACTCCTTTGCTAAGCAAATAATTTAAGCACTGGTTACTGTCAGCATTGTCAAAAACATACATGACTTCTTGCTGAGTGTAAATAAAAGGGTTTCAGCTTCGAATGATGACTGCAGGATTTGGCTTAAAAGCTATTTTTGGGCCACGGGCACAGCCCAAAGCCGGGGGACGTATGTGGCTCTGCTCCTGGAATGGCGTCAGGATGGAGGATGACTAAGTCACCCCTGCAACTTCCCGGTTGCTCCAGAAAGGTGGTAATTTATTGCAGCTCTGTGTCAGCAGTAAATCGCTGTCCACCCGCGCTGATTCAGCCGCCCAACTTAGCTGGGAGTTAGGGCTGTGCCCTGGCTCCTTCCCACCCGGCAGCTGCCGGGGTGGGGACGGGGCCATCGCCCTTCCTGCCCCGTGTCCGAGCGCCAGCCAGGCCCTGGATGCTGTCCTGCTGCAGGCATGGCATTGGGATGGCCTTCTTGCCAAGACCGGCCAGGAAAAGCCTCGGGGCTTTGGGTTTCTGAAGGTGCTGAGGTTGAAGCAATAGCAAATGTGGCAGAATCAGCACATAGTGATGTTGCTGCTTGGGGAAAAACTGGTCCAAAGCCTTGCAGGCCCTGCCCTGGCTTTCCTTGGTAGGAAGAACAGGTTGGGCAGCAGTGTAGGGAGACTACACAGAACAAGGGGGAGTTCACTGAAGATGTTCATTAGGTGTACCATGTTGAGGGCTCCTGTTTTCCTGCGGTTTACCATGCCTTCAGTGCGCAAGGACAGATTTCTTCGCTCTTGTTGTGATGAGTAAGGCAAGTAGTTGTTTTACTGCTGCCTTCTCCCTCCTGCCTGCCCTCCAAAAGAAAGCCCAAGGTGCAAACCCCCACCAGCCTGAAGACCTGATTTTGAAATAAAACACTTCATTTCTGGTCCAGCAATGATCTGGCTGTGATGCAGACTGATGGTAATACCTTCTCTCTTCTCTTCCGCCCTGCTCTCCCAAGAGCTGCTCTATCCTGGGAAAGCACATGAAGAACCCACTTGCTCGCTCTTGTCGTCACAGCCCTTATCTCTTTAGTGGAGTGTAAATAACCAGGATAATTGTTGTGTTCCTGTATGTTTTGTGCCCTAAGCCAAATGCAGAAGAGACAACTCTTTTCTGGAGCATTTTTGCATCATCCTGTGCTTTGAAAAGGCACAAACAGGCTGTTGTTGGCCACAGTCAGCATCAGCTGCTTCCGGAGGAGTCTCTGGCCAAGCAGCAGGTAAGTTTTGATGCAGTCCTGGTCAGAGGCAGAGGTGGGAGGGAAGATCCCAGGGGAATGAACCATGCCATAAGGATAAGGAAATTATCCCCCAAAATCGGTGAGCTTTCCTAGTGTGTGGGGTCAGCTCTGCTTTTGATCTTGGTTGTGACTGAATAGCCTCAGGAATTAAACTGCAAGTAAGAGTGGAGGCAGCTCTGAAGACTTCTGGATTTCTGTTTCATGGTTGGTAACTGGTGAATGGTGCTGTCTAGTTTGCTGATGGATTCTTTTAGTTGGTAAATTGGTGACCTCTCTGCTTAAGCGTTCAATTTCCCATTCTTCTTTTCCTTGTCTGTAATTTTCCATTCCTTACCTGCTGCCATCTCCCCTAACATGTCATGAACATGCCTGAATTTTTGTGTTGAAATGGTTTTATTGCTTTCAAAATACTAAGTGTGACTGGGTGTAAAAATGAAAGTAGCATGTGAGCTTAGCCTGTTGCTTCAATGCCAGTGAAATCAAACTTTGTGAGCTAGCATCCACATCCAGAAGGTTTTTTTTCCAAGTGCAGACTAAGCTGTGGTGCTGACTGTGGGAATGCTGACTAATGCTGAGGGAGAAGAACCCCAGCACTGGAGGAGTGCAGGGACCTTTCTGTACCATCAGACTGCAGGACTGGTTTTGGGCCTTGATTTAAATGTCAAAGAAAGTGATGGAAAGCAGAAGATGGGAGTGACTTTGGCCCTTAAGGCAGAGTATGCCTGTTGGTGGTAAGGGTTGGAAGCTGTCTCCAGTCTCCTGTTCCTCATCCCTACCTGGTCATTAGCCAGGTTGAGTAGGTTGAAGGATTCGAGGTGCTCTAGGACTAAGTTGAAAACTGATGGAAATTACAGTGGGCTCAGGGGCAGTGCCTTAGACCTTCAGTTGTTTGTGATTACCTGGAAATGTAGGAATGCTGTGTGCATCTGTCTTTGGCCGTTCTCCTGGTTTCTCTCTTGTTTGCTGCTTCGTTTTAGGGAATATTGGGGGGAAAAAGAGAGCAAGCATGCACTGGTAAAATGGCTTCAAAGCCTGTGATAAGGAGGAGAAAATGCATGTGCTTCCAGATATTGCTGGAATAAGAGAAAAATGACATGGGGTAGGGAATGGTGCACTGGGATGGGAGTTGGGAGACCACAGCTCTTTTTCCCAGGGGTCTGTGGAGCTGCTGTGATGGGAGCTGCCCGGCCAGGCTCTCTGCAGTCACAACAGTGTCTTTGTGGTAAGGCTCTGAGCTTGTCCTGTGCTTTGCTATCACAAAAATAAAAACTGGTCTTTTTTCTTGCTTTTGAAGTGTTTCTGTTTGGTTTTTTTTTGGATCCAGAGTGAAATCTGGATTATTTTTCAAAATCCTTTGATCAACTTGAACCTCAGTGTCTTAATTCTGTTCTCATAAGAGATTTGCTTGTCAAATACTATTTTTAAGTTCAGAATTACCACAGAGAGTATTTCCTCTTGCTGCCTATGACAAGTACTAATGCTCAGAGTGCAGTCCTGGGGCTGGGGTGTGCACCCCTATTTCCTGATGTTTTTTGGAGCTTCACCTGCCTCCGCAGGGCGAAGGCAGTGCTGATGGACTGCAGGGTTGCATTGCTAATAACTGTAAACAGCAGTTCTGACTCATTGGTCATGGAAGACAGATGTACAGTCATATATTGTGGCTAATGTTAATTTGTTTACAAATAGGAAAATTTGTATAGATGAGGTTTAGCACATGTCTTTTTGGTTGCCCTCTTTGGAAGGTGTATGGCTCCCCTGCACATCTGGTGTTTGGTTGTCCCCCAGCTTCAGCTCCCACCACCTTTCTGCAGTCCCTCCCTACCTCCTACAGACTGGGGTCTTTAGGTACCTTGGGCTTAGCATGCATTAAAAACTAACTTCTAGGAAGAAATTCGGAGTAATGGTTGGCCACCATGATGCCCAGCAAAGGAGATTTCACAGATGTTCATAGCATGGCCTGGGATGGAAGGCACCTTGAAGATTATATCATTCTAACCCCTGGAATGGCAGGGACACCCTCCACTAGACCAGGTTGCTCCAAGCCTCATCCAGCCTGGCCTTGGGTATTTCATTTTGGCTGACTCTTCATTTTGGGTTAAAGGCAGAGCCTGAGCATGTTGTGTTTGGTTTGTCACCATCCAGAGCTGGTGTCAGTAACCAGAAAAATGACAGGGAGAGTGGGAGTATAATGTTCATAAATGTAATGAACAAGGAGGTGGCAAGGTGGAGCGCTGAGATGGAATGTGAAGAGCTCAACAGCTGATGGCATGAGGCTGGAAACGTGAGCAGGAGAAACTGAGGCATGGCCTACCAAAACCAGAAGGAGGTACTTGGTGCTGGAAAGGAAATTGTGTAAGGGCACACGTGTGCTTTGCATCGCTGTCTCAAGGTGTGTGGTCAGGGGCAGAAATGATCCAATGCTTCTTTTTCCCATCCTGTGTTATGAATAAAAACTTTCAGAGTGAGTGCTCAGGGCCAGAGCTGATTTCTGTAGGCTGCCATGACTTTGTGTTGCTTTTCTTCATTGTGCACCCTTCTCTTCTAATAGGTGACATAGAGTTGGGCTGGATCCAGACAGAGAATTTATCACTGGAATCATGCTGAACAGCACCTCTAGGTATGGGCAAGGCAGAAGAGGAAAGATTCAGTCAGGGTTTTTCTTCAATTCTGAAATGCTAAAGATCAGCCAAGAAGCTTGTAAATATTCCAGTTGTGAACTGCAGTGATTCTGCTTAATGTGCTTTACTGATCTTCCTGTCATCTCTTCCATAGGGAAATGTTAATATTCCACTTAGGAGCAGTATTTCTTTTGATCTCTGGCTGCACCCCTTGTTTGTTCCCTAAACCTTCTCTCTTTCTACCACAAACCACTTAGATAACTGGTGTTACAGCAAAATAATCACCACTTGTGTTAGTTCCCTGATTCTCAGTGGTGCTGGTTTGTATTCTGGGATTTGATTGCAAGACAGACAAGTAGATAAGTAAGTAAAAGGCAAAGCAGCAGCAACAAGAAGAAAAAGGAACTGTATTTGATTAAAATCCATTTTACTGTGGTCCCTTAACTGTAGCTAATAGAGTGTGTGTTTTTGAGGGAGAAGTGAGGGTATAGGTGAAATTTAATGGATGAGCCTTGACTTGTTAAACTTGGGATGTGGTTGATGGAAGAAATCAGTCTCACTGTGGGCACACTGTTGGGAGAGAGGGAGCACTAGCTGGCTGTGGGAGTACAGAGATTTGTGATTGCAGTAGCTTTGACTGGTTAAAGGCCCTGCTCTGTGGATGGAGGCTTGTTGGTGTTTTCATGTCCCCACCCGTGCTGTGTGGTGTTGCAGTGACCTGCAAAAGCCAGAGCAGCCCCAATTCTCGTGCAGTTGCATGTTGCCACTTGTGCTGGCACATGGGATGTTTGACAGGAGAGGTCCTGGCAGGACACCAAGGAACAAGAGCTGGCTTGTCAGCAGAGGTGATGGAGGGAAGGCACAGAGCTGGTGCAGCAGGGCCTGGTGTCCAGGACAAAGAGCTCCAGTGCTGGTTTTGGGCAGGGAACCTCATGTGTGTGGTATCTGCAAAGTCTTAGGCAACGTAAAGTTGTTCCATGGAGATGTTCTTTATTGGCTTAAAATTTTAAGGTGTTTCTAAAAAGCTCTTAAGAAATTCCTTGGTTAATTTTCCTTCCAAGTCAAAAAGCTGTTCTTCTGGAGCTTCCTCTCTCCAGCACTGGCACCATTTCCCATTTCCTCTTCTTAAATTTCCTCTCACCACATTACCAGTTGCGTTATGTTGGTGCAAGGAAACCCCAGATGAGATGAGGTGCTGTTCTGGGAAGTGCAGTCATGCCTTTCAGCAAGGAGTTTGGTTTTCCCAAGCTCGCAAGGTGTGGAAGAGGGAAGGAAGGAAGAAATGGACAGGAGAGCCTGACAGCCGTGATGGTCAGTCCATGTTGACTTGCTGCTTTGCACTTCCTACAACTTTAGTTACTCTTTGAGGAGAGAAGAGTTGCCCCTGTACTTGAGTTGGGGTAGGAGGGTGTGTTAGTATGTGGTGGTTTCTGTATTCTGCACCGTTTCCCGGGTATCTGCTTTTGGTTTCCCTTGGGTGCAGGATGAAATGGACTTCACAAACTGGATGTAATTGCTGGGAATAGCTGTATTGTCAACTCACCTTCAAAGTCCTGGGTGAGCTTGTGGGGTCTGTGTAGGATGGCTGGGGGGATTGGGGGATTCCTCTGAAGGCTTACTGTGGAAGGAATTGTTTCTTTCTTTGTCTCTCTACATCCTCAGCTGAGCTTTTGGGATAACAGCAGTTTAGGAAAGCAAAGGAATATAATGAAAGTTTGCATCAGATTTGAAAATGAAAAAGGCCTGTTTCTTCCATGGATGTAAGAGCAGAGGGCTGGAAAGGTGGAGCTTTCTTTTGCCTCTGCTGTTCTCCTTGCCCCTTTGCTTTCCTGTCTGTGAAATGGTGTAAAAATGCCAAGCAGCTCTGCTCAGCACAGGGGAATGAAGGTGTAAAGTGCTTTCCCCATTCACGAAAAGGAGCAACTGTTCTGTTGGGTTTGGTGGAGGGGCTTGCCTGTCTTTAATTTCTTTTACATTGTTTTCTCATCTTCCTCTCCGATGAGTGCTGAAGGAAGTGCTGGTATTCCTGCAGTCTCTGAGGAATGATGGATTATCATCTGTTAAGGGACTGACAGTCCAATCAAAGTGGTGAATTTTGAGCACACTGTGAGTGCACTTGTTCCTTGTGTGCTGTTACTCGGTGTCTGTGCTGTATGAATGTTTGCTAGTGACAAAACTCACTCTCTTATTTATAGACCTAATGATTTGTTTTGGTGAAACTCCCTTAATTTAGTCTCTTTGAAGCCAATAGAAAAATTCATTTACTTTCAGAGTTGGTCACTTTTTTTAAGGTTGCATTTTCCTCATGTTTTCTGTCTACTCAACTATGCACAGCCAGTCAGAATGTTTTTAGTCCCACTATAATTTATATGGTAAATAAGCAGTTTATTCTATTCTCCATCAGATTCCAGTATAAAATGACTGAAGTGATGGGCAGTGACTCTAAGAATAAAGGGTTTGCCATGTCCAGTCTCCTGAAGTGCCTCTGTGCAGGTGTGGGAGCAGGGATGGTGGGAATGCACCTGTTCCTCCAGAGGAGCTCTAATAGAAGGTGCAGGTGTCTGTAACTGAAGCTATATTTGTAACATTGATAATAATAATCTGTATTATTAAGCAAGTAAGCTCTTAAGTGCAAGTTCAGAGTCACTGAAGTTTGAAAAGATCTCTAAGATTGAGTCCTGCTGTTACCCCAGCACTGCCAAGCCCACCACTAACCCATGTCCCCAAGTGCCATCTGCATGTCTTGTGAATGCCCCCAGGGATGGTGACTCCATCCCTGCCTTGGGCAGCCTGTTCCAGGGCCTGACTGCCTTTGAATGAAGAAATTTTCCCTGATATTTAATCCAGTATTCCCAATCTAAACCTTCCCTGGCACAGCTTGAGGCTGTTCCCCCTTGTCCCATCCCTGTTCCTGGGAGCAGGGCCTGTCCCCCCCAGCTGCCCCCTCCCATCAGGGAGCTGTGCAGAGCCACAAGGGAATAGGGGTAAATAAGAAAGTAATAGGGATAAATAATAAGGTAATAGGGATAAATAAGTAGCAGGACACATGCAGAGACAATGGGGCAGGTTGCAGCATAGGACAGCTGTCCAGGTAAGCACCCAGTGTCCCCTGATGACCCTGAGATTAGCGTTGGTGACAGACAGGGACATGATCTGTGATTCTGGGTTGGGTTCCTTTTGCGTGTTCCGAGTTAATTAGTGGTCTGTGTGCAGATTGGATTGGGTGGCAGTAATTACTGTGGTGCCTGTGCCCAAGGAGAGTGTGCAGGTCTGTCAGGATTTCGGGAGGGAGGGTGGGTGTGCAGACAGACCATGGCAGCAGGAAGCTCTGGGTTTAGCTTGAGTTTTCTGCTGACTGCTTGGCACCAAAGCCTCGCTTACCCCTACCTTTGACTCCCCCCCATTTTACATGTGTTAATTGGCTTTAGCCAAAAGATGTTCCTGCTGAACTTGTTACAAGTGGAAGCCAATCTAAACCACGTTGTAGCATTGTACATATTCAGGCAGTAGCAAATGTGCTGGAGCTTTGTCTGGAGGTGTGGAGATCTGTCCTGGCTGTGGGTTTGGTGTCAGCAGTCACCCTGCTCCTGGTGGCTTTCCATTCTCCTTTGTCAGCTTTGTGAGGAAGCAAACTTGAAGCAGGAGGAGAAGGTAAGTGGAGACAGAAATTAATATTAAGCACTTCTAGATTAATTCCACTGACAAAATCACTGCTTGATTTCTGTGGGAGGAGCGTTTGCCAGAACCTTGCCAAATTACCCCAGAAAGGAGCTGGAGAATGTTAAGCAGAAACCTCACAGCGTTTCACAGGAGTTTATTCTGTTGTTTCTGTAGTGACTCATCTCCAGAATGATCCATCCTTTTCGCTATATGTTTGTGGGGGGGAAAAAATCCACTGACAAAGGTCTCAGAGCCATCTCAGAGCTGTACAAAATGCAGTGTCCTGTTCAATTATTAGTTAAAGCACCTGAGTGTCTCAAGCCCTTAGGCAATTTTGAGAGTTATCCTGGCAAAAGCTGTTTGCAGTCAAACCTGGTTCACTTTTTGTTAAACATCCTGATTTTTTTTTAGGAGTGTGGAATGAGACAGAAGGGATAGGTATAGGCAGAGGAAAAAGTGCTAAGTATGATTCTCTGAATGGACAGAATTGTTGTTTTTGAAAGCTCAAGGATTGTTAAAATGTCACTTTTTCCTTTCTGTACATCACATTTTTGGCTAGATGACCTGAAAATTAAAGATCAGCATTCCAGTGTGATTGTTAAATGCTTTGCTTCCTGAGGTTGCTGTTTAGAAAGCTGAGGGCTCTCCTCTCGATTTTTCATCCTGCCCCTGCTCAGCATCCTCAAAAGGCAGCAGCGAGTACAAAAACAGGAAAGGGGAATGATAAAGTGTGGGAATCAAGGGAATGCTGAGTTAGCAGTGCCAGGAGGAAACAGCTCTAACAACAGCCTTGCTGGCTGCTGGTGGAAAATAAATGGAGGTGAACTGACTTAAAATACTTCTGAAAATGGAGTTCTCTTTCTTGTCACATCTTTCTGTGACTTCTCCTAACAATTTTTAATGCAATAAAGTAGAAAGCACACCCGTTGTAGCGACTGGATGCTGGCATTAGTGTTTTAGCAAACACCTACACAGCATATATATGGACTAAATTATCTAAAGGGCTTGTTAGCATATCATCTGCATGCAGAAGAAAGTGATGGTGGTGATGCATGCTGCTCAGAAATCTTGGGAAGGATTCTAGCTCCTTCTTGCTTTCCTTTTTCTTTTCATTGTTTTCTCCACAATAAAAATGTCCACTGCATTTGAGGAGGACTTTTTCTCTTTGTCATCATTTTTTGTTGTTGTTTTGAAGGCCTTGAGACATTTTCCCCTATTTTATCATAGGGAAGTTTTGTAAGGTATACAGGCAGTGCTTTTGTGAGGTTCACAGAGCACATGAAACAGTGGAGAGCAAAGCCATCTGTCAGTGACAGTATTTGATCTACAGAACAAGCTATTTTTGAGGGAAGTTGAGTAATGCTTGACTTGATGTTGTTTTGTTTTGCTTTGGTTCCTTGGCTTCCAAATCACTGTTGAAAAATACCTGCCAACTGTAATTATTTTACTGGAAGTTTAATGCAAGGTCTAATTTTACTGGAAGCCTGGAGGAGAGGAGGAGACAGAGCTGGAGAACGGCATCTGATGTGGAGCAGTGGTGATGTCAGGCATATTTAAGATAAGTGAACTTGCTGTTAATAAAATAAACACACAATGCTGCTTTTGGCCCACTATGGGTCATGGAAGCACTTGTGGCAAGCTGGGCACTTCACCACTGGACCAAAAGTCTTTGCTGGTGGTTTTGGTTGTCTTTCACCAGACCCTCTTGGCATATGTGTAACTTTGAGCCCTCAAGCTTGCTGTGCTTGAAGTATGTGTATGTTTGAAGTGCTTTGGCTGAAAAGAAAATCAGTACTATTCTGATAAGGAGATGGGAAGTATTGAATTGCTTAAAATGCTAACTTTCCTCATGGGATTCAGGTTTTCTGTTAAAAGCTCACTGTTGTGCTGGTATTTCTCCATCAGGGAACCTTTGAAGCAGTTTCAGCATTTTGAGATGGGTCTGCTAAAACCTTCCTTGTCCAGCTTTTCTTTTAAGAAGGCCAGAAAGTAAAGAGAAGAGAGGAAAAAAAAGTGAATTTTCAGAGGGAATCAACATAAAGAGCAGGCTGTCTGGGGAGGAACCAGTTTCTTCCACATTTTGTGATGCTCTGTGGTAGAAATTCCCAGATGTGCAGGCACTGATGTGTAGCTGGTGTGAGACAGGTGAGTTACACCTGATGGCTTTGCATCCAGCAGAAATCCAGTAATTTGTCTTTGGTCCCAAAAGGAAGGATTTGAGAGGAAACTTAGAACTTTGAGAGGAAGCTCTTAGAACTTGAGGCTTTTTGATACAATCCTGATCATCCCTCTGGAGTTCTCTTCCCTGTGTTCCAGGTGAGCTGCATTCACCTTGTGGGTCACTTATTTATTTGTTTGTTTATTGAGTGAAAGGTCAAACCCCCTTTTCAGACCCCCCAAATCTTTCCTTTAACTTTACTTAGCAGGTTATGTAGTGTACCACTGACTTCTGGTTTTGCTGCCCATCACAGAAGCATGTGAGGAATTTTAACTGCAGGACTGATGTATTTCTGAAATTGGAGAGGTGGCAAAGGATTGGTGGTGCAGATGTGCTTTGTGGGAAGTGTTTACAGAGCACAGGGGTTGTGGCAGCAGCAGTTAACGTTGCCTTTTAATAATTTAGGCAAAGCATTTGGGAAGAAAGCAATGGGAAACTATTTTCACGTTGTTCTCAAAGGGAAAATAGAATCCATCCTGTGAGCATTGGGCAGGACAGTGCCAGTGCTGGGCACAATGCAGTTTTGTAGCTCACTATGAAAATGAAGAAGAATGAAGGGGAAGGATGAAGGCAAAGAGAACTTTTCCTCCCTCACCCACTTTTTCTTCAGGGGAAAAAACCCAGACCCATAGATTTTCTCAATTTACTCATTGAGAATAAACTTTTAAAGGTGTTTATAAACCACAGGGTTTCTGTGATTTGTCTGGTTAAGCAAATCGGCAGAATCTGCTTAGGCAAGGAGCCAGGGAGGGTACTGCTGCCTTTCTTTTAAATTTCAGGTAGAACCTTTAAATTAGAGGTTGCTACAAGTCCCTCCAGCGTGTTTTATATAATTTGATATTTACACAGTGAAAGCTTGTCTAGACTCTTCCCAGTTGTGTTTATTATGTACAGCGTCAATCACTGCGTGTCTCTCCTTGCCAGTTTGTGTCTCTGAGATTCATCCTGGTCTATCTTCATCTCCCTTTTCCCCATAAAACTCCCCCCCCCAAAAGGCTTACTCCCCTTTTTCCCATAAAACTGCTGCTGTCAGGAGCCCAGCAGTGTCCTGGGCTGTGGTTCAGTCTGTGAGCATGGAATGTTTTAGCTGATGCTACAGGCTGGCTGCAGAGCCCTCAGCTGACTGGATCTGCCTCTGGAAACCATCTGGCATGATTTAACAGGTACTGGGGGAATGGGAGAAGAATCAGAGAAAGGTAAAACCTGTGGGTTGAGATATAAACAGTTAATACTTGAATTAAGCAATAATGACATTATTAGTTTTATTATTGTTATTGGGATGAGAAGGGAGAGCATTAAAGAAGGGAGTACAGTCCAGACAGATGAGTGACCACAGTGCAGTCCCTCCCCACCCACCCACTGATGCCCAGCCCCTCCCTCAGCATCCTTCAGCCCCTCCTGGCCGACTGCCCCAGTTCCCAGGCTGGCATGGCATCCCCTGGTGTGGAATATCCTCTGCCCAGGGGGATCAGCTCTCCTGG
Organism: Motacilla alba alba; assembly: GCF_015832195.1. Lineage (NCBI taxonomy): Eukaryota > Metazoa > Chordata > Aves > Passeriformes > Motacillidae > Motacilla > Motacilla alba. Next base: position 23,823,096 of record NC_052023.1, read on the forward strand.
CCATGCTCCATGCCAGCTCCTGCTGCAGCTCCTCACTGGCACAGCCTGGGACACTGCGCAGTCCTTGGCTTGGGGTGAGCTCTGCTCAGCAGCAACTGAAGCATCAACATTGTTCTCAGGCTGAATCCAAACCTCAGCACTGTACCAGCCACTAGGGAGAAAATTAACTCTCTCCCAGCCTAAGGCAGGACACCATCTTCTAAGCTGAGGGTGATTCATTGTGTTCACAGGCTGAGGGCTGATCTATTTTAATCTGGAACCCACTGCAGTTATGTTTAGGTGTCTCTTTGCACCTATGCAAGATGGGAATTGTGGTACCCTCCATCTTCTGTGTGGTACCCACCATATTCTGAAAACTTGCCCTGGTGACTGGAATGAGCAGCATTTTATAGGGGCTGGATGATAGTAATTCTAGTGTTTATTGTTAAATCCAGGTTGAGGTTTTTGTGTATCTAGCAGTAAAATTAGTTTGAGTAGGACTTGCAAGTTGTCTTCTGTGTGACCTTGTGCTAGTGTTTGTTTATCTTCTGTTTTATGCTTTAATCACAGGCTTTTGGGGGCAGCCTGCTCTTGCTCGATGTTCACAGTGTCCAGCACAGAGAGATTCTTTCTCACGCTGCTCCCATGTACTACAGAAGTTGAAGTAATAATGAAATTGCATGCAGCTCTCCTTCTCCTCCTCCACAAACTGCTTTAAATTGTTCAACTCCTCCTTTCTTATCTGCAGCCCTGTGAATTGTGCCTAGAATTGTTCTGAGCTTGTCACAGCTCCCTGCTGCCTGTTTGGTAACAAGGGACACTCTTTACTTACATGGTGGTAAACCCTTTCTGTTAAACAGGAGCAGAAGCTGTTTGCTGTGTTCCGAGGAATTCAAGATATCTTGAACAACAAACAGCTTTTCCTGTTTCTTTTCTAAATGCTGAAATATTTACTTCTTGTCTTAATCTTGCAGTGACATCCTTCACAGGACGCGTGTTTAAAAAAGAAGCAAATCTGAAATTTGTAGACAAGAGATTAGAAAGTCAAATCCCAGTTTGGAAGGTAGATATATTTATTCTCTGTGCTCACACTTGCTTACAGTCGATGCAACGTTTGGTTTTGTTTTGGTTTTTTTCCTATCCTTTGCTGCTTCTGCAAGTATCTTGCATATTTAATTAACAGTTTCACATTTGAATTACTCCCCACCCCATTTTTGCTTCCCATTATCAGTCTCTTCTCTTCTGCTGTCATCTGAAACACTTCCTTTCAAGCACAAGAATCGAGGGAATGCCGGAGCTCCTGTTGGTGCTGAGGTGTGTGGATGCAGCCTTGAGAGCATTAAGGGGCAGAAGAGGTGCCCAGAGTTCCTTGTGAATAGCTGTGAGTGTGAATGGCTGTGTGAGTGCTGGTCCTCCTGGTGCTGCAGGACGGAGCATCTTGTCCTGCACATCTGCAGAGAGCCTTGGCACAGAGCTCTTCCCATTTCAGGTCTCACTGACCTGCCTGGCTTGTCTGTAGGATTGAAATTAAATCCCTTATTGCCAGTGCATTCCTGTTGTACGACGGACAAGAATTTGGGTTTTGTGAGTGGCTGAAAATGAAGCCTGATACTGAGAACTAAATCAGTTCATTTTCTCATTTAATGGAATTGTCTTCCTTTATGTATAAAGAAAACACATGCACATGAAAGGGGAAGATTTCATTGGCTTTTGGGGGCTGGAATCTTACCAAAGCAGTGATAATCTCCTTTTTTGACTTCTTTTCATTTGATTGGAAACAACACAATTTTTTTTCCCCCTGACTATGTTCATATTGTGCTCTGTGAACGTTACATGACCTTTTTCTTCCTGACCCGTGGCAGAACAGATATCTCTGATGCTGGATGTTTTCCCTGGTTGTCCTGCCTTGCTCTGTCCCAGCCTTGGTGCAGTTTCCCTGCTCCTTGGTGCCTTTGAGGGTCCTGGTTCCAGCTGTGCAGTACAGGCAGTTTGTGGTAGCTATTCCTGTTTATAGCAGGGTCAGGATGCTTGGAGCATGAATCCATGTTCCCAGCTAGCCTGGAATTAAGACTTCCAAGTGCAGAGTGATAAATGTGTCATTGTGACCTGGATCTCTGCATCTTCACCTGGAGTCACAGCTCGTGACACTGGACCCATTTGTTAAAAAAAAAAAAAAAATTAAAAAAAAAATGGAATGAGGAGTTTGTAAGGGATCCAACAAGATGTTTCCCCACCTCTCTGCAGGAAAGGCATCTTCACAGCTGTGAAAGCTGTGGAAAAGGTCTTGGTCAAAGCTGTCTTGTGTTTCTAGAGAAAAATTCTTGCTGAGGATGCAGAAACCTTCCTCTAATCCAGATCATCAGGATTCTGGATTATTATTGTTATTTATCAACAGGAATACCCTGCAGTAAATCCTTCTGTAGATTTTAAGTTCATAAAAGGCAGACCACAGAGTTAAGGCTGGCGGGGTTTTCTCCTCCCTTGGATTTTAATGTTGCTGAATGATAATGGTATCCATTTTTAAACCTGCTTTTGCAGCCTGCAGCCAATTTTTTTCATTGCGTTTCATGCAGGTAGACTACATATAAATGCAATATTGTCATTAGTGATATGAGTGGTGTCCTAAATATCTTCATACGTGGTGTTTGCATGTCAGAAATGGTTAACCTTCATTGCAGAGCTCTGATGTTTCTCCAGCAAGAAGATAATTGCACAGTACAGGAACATGCTCCTGCTAAACACTGAAGGATGCCCTGTTGTAAGAGAAAATCAAGTGCATGTTAAACAACTGTGGGCTGATCTATTTTGTAATTTAATAGAGGAGCTCATTTGAATGTTTTCCTGAGGGAACGCCACTTCAGTGAGCGTGTTGGTTGACTTGTAAGTACTAAACCACTTGCATCAGAAGGGAAGCCCTGTGGGATGTCATGTTGAGAGGGGATGTTGAACAGGGTGAGTTTTTGAATTTTTTGGATATGGATTTGTTGTCACAGTAAAGTTTTGGATGAGGCAGAAAATGAAGGTAATCATTGGTTTGGGCCCAAAGCTCCTCTCCAGCTCCCCTGTAGCCCCTTTAGGCATTGGGAAGCACCTTTTCCATTGAACTTTTTCTTCTTTTTTTGCTTTTGCTTCTCTGAGCATTTGGGGTACAGGAAATGCTGAACACCAAAATGTTTTTTTCTTTTTTTTGAAGCAAATTAGCAGGTACTTAGCATTTCACCTTGTGCTTTGTTCCCCAGACCCTATTCCTGCTGGCAGTGGGCACCTCTGGCTTGTGCCTGGAATCCAAATTCTGACAGCTCCTACCCCAGATTTGAAGGTGGCTCCAGGAATCTGAGAAGATGTTACATTTACTTCAATTATCATTATCTGCACATAGCTTTTATTCTCTCGTCTCTCTAGCTGTTAAATGCTCACTTTTTACAACTTGAACCCCTCTGGCTCTGCAGTTGAAGTGAAGGCTGTTTGGTAAAGGAGGAGGGAGTTGTTTTTGTTTTGGCTTTTTCCCTGAAATACAACTTATTTTAAAAAGTGGCTAATGTACTGAAAAGTGCCTGTATGCCTCATGTACAATTTTATCTGTATACAGGGCAGGTTAGTAATCTTTGCAGAGTAACAGTTTACTACCTCAGCTCTGAAATCATTGTTATTTCCTGTAAAAGTGCTTTTTTATTCCATTAAGAGGTTGTGCCCCTTATGTGTCAGCAGTGATCACCCTTTGGGTCATTGCACTCGTGGCAATTGTTGACTGCATAATCTCTTACCTTTTGCCTTATGAGAGATTATTCATGAAGCTATCATGATGCCTGGCAAGGATAATTTTTTTTTAAGATGCTGTGTTAAAATGCGTTTTACTGAGTCTGCTAAAATTTCTTTTTGTAAGGGTTTAGTGTTTGCATTGCAATAGCATGAAATCCTTTAACTAATGCTCCTCGGCTCTTTGCTTGCCTTCAGGAATACTCAGGATTTTGCAAACTGAATAGGACATGATGCTTTTCCCCTGAAAAATTTCTGCTGCAAGCTTTCTTTCTTGGCAGACAGCCAGCTTTTTCTTAAAAAATTATACCTGCACTTAAACAGTGAAAAAAAGCAACAAATTTTTCTTGATCTTTTTGTCCAAGTACTAATTACATGATTTGTGTAAAGGCCTCCGACTTCAAATGCAGCATATCTCCATTTTGAAGGATAAACCTCAGGTAGTGTTTTTCCAGATGCCATTAAAAAAAAGCCATAAATGAAGGTGTCTGACATACACAGAGTTCTGTAAGAACACCATTCCAAGGATAGCCAAATCCCTGAAGCTTTAAGCTTCTCTTTGATCCCAGGGATTAGTGGAGGTTTCTGCTTTTGCATGGCAAATTTTTTGGGCTGTTAGAGATGCCCAGAGGAGCTGTGTTTTCCAGGGAGATGAGTCAGGTAGGATCAATATTGCTCCCAGTCCTCCTCCAGTGCTTGGTAGAGCAGCTCCAGATGGGTTGGAACATTCCACTTGTGCTTTGTTTAAAGCCAAGGATTTATGATGCAGCTGTTGATGGGGTCAGTGACATTCAGGTGGCATTGCCACACCAGCCTCATGTCACAGGCTTGGAGCAGAGGCTCTCTGAGAAAGACAAAGTTCTTCTTCACCTTGGGTGAAACGTTTGCAGTCATTTTGGGTGATATAAGACAATACAGAGGGAATGCTTAAGTCCTGGTGGAATGATTCTCTTGCCCATGCAATCATAACAATAACAGAATAACTCATGCTTAGGTAGGTGTGGTTGGTCTCACCTGTGAGGATGTTTCCAGAACAGGCTGATGATGAGGAAAGCTACAGTGAGAAAGGTTGCAGAGACACCAGAAGGGGATTTTCAGGTGCAAGGAGAAAGCTCTGAGGTGAATTATAAGAGATATTAGTGATATCTAGAAGATGATAGATGTTCTGTAGGCCATCAACATCTGTCTGTAAAAGAAGGACTGGTTTGTATAATCCATTTACAGTCTAAAATTAATATTTACAGTGTAAATACTGTAATGTGCTTGTAGCACCTCTTCTGGTGACAATCCTGAGCAATGCAGGAATCCTGTTGAGTGGAGCCAGGGTTCAGCTGTCTGGGTGAACTGTGGCTTCTCTCAGGCCAGAATGTTATAAATTTAAACCTTAACAATGAAACAGCACCAGGCTAAAGAAATGCTCAAATAAAGAATGGGAACTATCTCAAAGAATCATCAAATCCATCATGTGGTGTTGTCCCGAGTCCTTCAGGAGCTTCAGGAGCAGCGTGGATGTGGTCAGCTGTGGCAGGGCTGCCGTGCCAGGCTGACTCCTTCCTCCTGGGGTGACTGTGTGAGGGGTAAGCCACGTAGGTTTGGTCACACAGGAGTTTTAATTTGCTCTCACTCGGCGTTACAGTCTCTCTTCATCTTTACTGCTCACCCCTACTCAGCATCCTTGGTCAGGCACTCACTGGTGCTGTACCTGGTGAAACAAGACAAGTTCCTTTGGCAGCTGTGGTTGTTAAAACCCAGTTTTGTTAATAATTCACCTCTAGCAGGGCCTGACAGCCTGAGCAGCTGCAGGGACGAATCGAGGAAGCCCTTGGTGAATATTTCATCATTTTTTTGGAACGTCTGTTTTTGGCCTGGACTAAAGCAAAGGATTTCAAGGTTGCACTCAGAGACAAACGGCTTTGGGTATAGAGAGAGATCATGTGACAGCATCCTATCAAACTCCCAAGTGTGTTTTGGTTATCTAAAGCAGGAAAACAAGATTCTGCGCAGCAGATGAGAGTAAAATTTAAAGCAGGGGTAAAAACAAACAAGCAGGAGACCTGTAATACCTTTTTTATGATTTAAAGTTGTACCATTCTCTTGCTGTTTTGATAGAATTATCTGTTTCTTGGTTTATCTTCTGCAGGGGATAGGATAGATCATGTTTATGAATGGCATGAGCAATTTTTAAATTTTATTTTATTTTTCATGTGTGTTGTTTCCCGTCACCATAGTGTGAAGCTCTAACAATAGAAGCCGACAATTAAAAAAGGATATTATTAGTATCTGAAGGTTTCTGTCACTGTTCTTTACTGCACGTTTGTCGACATTTATACTTTGTCCTTGTCTCCTGCTTTCAAGTTTTTAGTTGTGTACAGTGTGAAGAGCTTTGTTTTGCATAATGAGAATATTGTCAGTGCATAACAATTGCATTTTTAGTGAAAAACCCCAAGCCCTCCCTAAACAAAACAATTTCCAAGTGATGTACTTTCAGGGCAGCTACCAAACTGATACTCCTGGAGAGCTGTGTTTTAATTAAAACCTGTATTATTATTATTATTATTATTATTATTATTATTATTATTATTATTATTATTATTATTGTTTGTTGCAACCAAAGGTGTTTGCTCTGTTGCAAGACACTTTGCTTTAACCTGTGATTCTGCTGCTCAGCCAGACACTGAAAGTCTGAACAATCCTTTCTGTTTGTCACCTCATGTTTGGGAAGCCATGGAGAGCAGAACCCCAGCAGGATGCAGCCATTTCTTCACTTGGCATCTGGAATTGTGCTGTGATTTCCCAGCTATTCTTAACCTGAGCCACCAGAACACAGCTCAGCAGAGGCTGCTGGCTGTTGCTTGGCATCGAGGAGAAATTACATAAATCTGGAGGCTGGGGCTGTTTCTGTCAGAAATGAAGGTTCCCAGGATTACTGGAAATTCATCTGGAGTCGTTGGGAGTGCCTTGGCCTGGGGAGCTTGGCATGCACGTGTCACAAGGGTTATGGGCCCTTCCTCCCCACCCCATCCTTCCTCTCCTGCAGGCAGCTCTTCCCAGCTTCTTGGAGGAGAGCTGCACAGTCACAGAACACACTGCTGTTAATTCAGGAGTTCCATACAGTGTTGTTATTTAGAGGGGGAGATCTCATTTGGATTAATAATAAAGTCAATAAATAAATAAATGCAGCTTTTATAACCAGGGGAAGTATTTGCAATAGTTTTGGAAGGTGTTTTAAAACCCAGTGTTGGGATAATTAACCGGAAAGCAGTTTTGATGTTTAAGAGGATGAGAGATGTTTTCTGTCCTGGAAACCAGTTGGCAGAAGCTCTGGCCCAAAGTGCTTTTAAATCTGTTTGAGCTGAGAGAGCCTGGCACCATGGGGGGAGGAGGAGGCAAGGACTGGCATTTTTAGGAATCCTGGTTTTGAAGTGCAAGGATGTGTGTATTGGTGCCTTCTAGGTGCTTTGCTTGCCTTTACAGGATATACACACATATATTTATATATATGTGTGTGTACACATAGTTTTTATATATATCTGTATGGGCAGATACACCTTTGTGACATTTTCATGCCAGAGGGGAAGATGTAGGGGAGAGCAGGAACACATATTGGGAGGTGCCCTCAGCTTCTGCTCACTTGCTCACTCATGACTTGTCCTAGATTTGCCTCACTTGCCTTGGGGAGTTGGAAGATACAAATTTTGCTCTCTGAAGCAAGAGGGTATCTAGAGGAGCTGAAGGTGGCTGGGCTTTCCCCTTTTTACTTCCCAGCAGTAATTTGTTTGAAACATCTGATGAAGTTTATAAAATGTCTAAGGAGAGAAAAAGAAAAAATAAGCTCATGTAGGGTTTTACTCCAGAAGTTTTCTAGGCTAAAAAAGCAGTCCAAAATATATTATGGCAGCCCCAGCTGCACCGTGACAAAAATACTCCTTGAAAAAAGGAAATTCAAGTAACTCTGACTGTGAGACGAGTGAAAATGTACGGACTCGGTGTGTGGGACCAACAGGAAATGATCCAAGTGGGAAGAGTGCATTGCCCTCAGTCTGGGGAAGTGGGAGGAAATGTGCCAGCCAGGATTGTTTCTCAGCTCTCCTTGCTCTGCTGTTTTGACTGAGCCTCCTCGTACAAAACACGGCGCTTCTTTAGAGGGAGGGAAAACATCCATTGACAGGGCAGCTGATGGAATGGGATGCTGAGGGTTGAGCTGAAGACTTAATGAAGGGCTGTTGGCAAGGAGCTGTCTGGGAGCATAAGCTGACTGTGGTGCTGCTCGGGAATACAAATGCCTCCCTCTTAGGGAAGGCATCGGGGGGTCTACGTGGAGTCTCTCATGCTGAGCATGAAATTTTAATCTGGGTAAACAACATCCCCTGGCTGGTGGAAATTAGGGAAGAGGAGCTGCAGCTCATGGGTGTGCTGAGAGTGTCCCAGCAGCGAGGGGCTCGTGGGGCTTTCACCAGAGATTGTGTGGGACAGGCAGAACCTGCAAGAGCTGCCTGGCGTGTTCTGATGCCACATCGTGACACCTCTCCGGAGTGTTTTCCGTGACTGGAACTTGCTGTGAAATGGTGCTGTGCCTCCAAGAGGGCTTTTTAGAGTTTGTGAGAGCTCTACTGAATTACAGTCTATCAGGGTGAAGCCTTCTGCTGGTGAGACCAGTTGACTGTTGATGTGCATAAACAAAGTCTGTGTGGGGATGACTGTGAGATATAATCTGATTACTGAAATAAAATGTGAGTGTCTGTTACAGCTCATCTTGTTATACAAATCAGTATACATCTTTTGATGTTGTTTTTAAAAAGTATTTTAACTCAGTATTCAGAATATCCTGTGGTAAATAATGAAATGAAGGCAAGAAATAAAATACCACAGTGCTGATCTAGCTTTACATTGTTTTTTGTCAGGTTTTCACTGAATTTTCTGAATCCCAATGAAACATTGTTATTAGTTGTCTACAGTAACACCCTCATCACAGTTGTACATTATTCCTTCTAATCTGTGTTACCTTGTGCTTGTCAAGATAAGTTTATTTCAATTTCAGGCAGCTTAATTGTCTGGCTGTTCTCTGGCCCCTTGGGATTTTGCCATTTTCTGTAGTCTTGATGAATTTGCAGTTTAGCACCACCCATGATGTATAGCTCTTCCTTGGCCACTCCTTGCAGGAAATGTGCTGTAGCCCATGTCGCTGTTCAAGGATGAATGCTGCTCTGGGGTTTTGGGGCGTTTTTTTGTCACTGAAGTTGATTGCTGTGTGATTGGAGTGGGGTTAATGAGGGCTGGGGAGGTCATCGGGGCACTCACCAGGCCCAGGTCAGGCTCTGGAGCGTTCCCAGAGGAGTTCCTCACTTACACGGACATTCAGTGAAGCCTCTTGAGGGTGAACTTGCTCCTGTGAAGATTTCCCTCTTCTTTTCCCTCTGGCAGGCCAGGTAGCATTCTGGGGTTCCTTCCAAGCCACTTCCCAGATGCTCAAATAAAGCTCCTTCAAGTCACTGTCCCTGGCTTTTGAATGTTCAAGTAACATGACATTTTCTTTATTCCAAAACACCAAGCTTACAGACTTCTCTGACTGAAGCTTCAAAATTTCTTGGTTTAACATCTTCCTCTAGTTGCTTTCAAACACCACCATTAATTAATTCTGATTTCAAACAACTTGTAAGGCTGATCAATCTATCATTTTCAAGATCTTTCCCAGAGTGTTTCCCACTCTAGCTAGCTTGGATGGGGAATGGAGTATTTTTCCCAGGTAAATTGTGAGTAAAATCAATCATTTATGGCTTTATATCAACCAGTCAACCATGTTCTTGCCAAGTGGGGAGCAGGGAAGTGTCAGGGGCAGACCATGCACCTCGAGCTCTGCCTTAATGCACCCATTAACTCCTTGTGCAGTGGGTGAGAAGGGACCAGGGCAGTGTGTTTACCTCATGTCTTCAGTTTGATTTGCTCAAATAAACAGAATTTATTGCTGCACTGTGCTGGCCTGTTCTGGAGCCCCTGGTTTGGTTCCCAGTTGTCCCATCCCATGTCATTGGTATTCTGTGAGGGTGTGTGGCAGCTTGCAGGGAGAGAAAGAAGTCCTGGGGGCTCAGGGGGAAATTGCCAGTCTGGGCTGGCTTTTTCACTCTCAAACCATTGAGGGAAGCGAAGCGCCATGGTGAAAATACAAAAGTTTGGGATTTTATCATGTAAAATTGGATTACCTACTCCTCTCCTTATGAGTAAGTCTGCTGTGCTCTGAAATACCTGTCTTGGTTTTTATACACTGATAAAAAGATCAGTTAATGTCCCTCTCTGAGGCTGTACTTTGGCTTATATAAAATCAGATCCTTCCCTTGTCCCCCCCCCCCCCCCAATAAGGCACTTAAACAACCCTAAATTAAGATTAATGTTCCATTACACTTTTATCAGTTGTGTTATAGACTGAAATGCACTAGTCACAAGCAGATTGATCTTCTCCGTCAAATAATAGCAAAAATCAATACTTGTATTTTTCTTTATAAGCCACTGCAGCTACAGAAACACTTACTTGCATCAAGTAACTCCCTTGTTCTGTTGGATCTCAGCTGGGGGATCTGTGTGTTGCCCAGGCTGAAGCTGCTGGAAAGCCCAGCTTTGAGCCCTGGGATCTGTGATGAATCTGTGATGATCCCACATCATTCCTCCTGCCACATTTTTACTTAACGTTATCATTTGTTCTTGGAATTCAGAGGCCTCTACCAGATCTTTTTGTGGCCTAAAAAGAGAGGATTAACTGAGCTGTTGGGGTTACAGCCTCCGTTCCAGCTGGTGCTGGCTGGCAAATGCCCCATCCTGATTTGGCATCTTGGCTGTACTTAGAGTTTGATCTCTGGTGCTTGCTCAGAAACTCACTTCTTGGGCTGCTTGGGAGGAAGCTGTTGGCATTTGGGTATGGAAATCCAAGTGGCTGCTTTGTGTAGGTCCTGATGCTGATCAAGTCTGCCCTCCCAAGGTTTCTGCTGCTTTATTTCTTTGCTGGGTAGCTGCTGATTCCTGTTATTTTTGCCCTGCATCCGCAGCTGGCACAGTGGATGCAGGGCATCCGCTTTGATTTAGCCCATCGAAAACCATCTGAGTAATGTGACTCAGGTCAGCTGAGGACCTTGGAGAAAACAAAGTTTCTATGTTTAATTCCTTTATCTTTTCAACTTCTTTCATCCAACTGGCTGTCAGAATAAGAGAGTTGCTAAGCAACTTCTTCCCTCCTTCCCGTGGCCTTTCTCTCCTTCCCTGGTGTTTTGGTGGACTTTAGAGGGTCTCTTCCATCTCAGTAGCAGTCACTTCCCATCATCCCACTGTGAGGAGGCAGGATGATACTGGTTCAACACAAAGCTGATTTCCCCTAATTCCTTATCAAAAGTGCTTCTTGTGCTGCTCAGATTCCCTGTGAGCTCCTGTGGCAGGTTCCCAGCCCAGCACTGGGTCTGGCTGTGTTGGAAAAGCCCTTCCAGGGGTGGTGGTGGTGCTGTCATGAATAGGAAGGGCTCAGGTATTACCACACAGCAAAGTAAGGAGATGAGAGAGTAGTGAATTACAGAAAGCTGCCTATCAGAAAGCAAAGTGAAATGATTTCTTGGCTAATGTCCTGAGGTTTTTATTTATTTATTTATTTATTTTTGGCTTTAAACAGCATTTTTTTGTCAACCTGAGCACTTAGACTTTGTTTCTCTTTTATCCCTGAGGAAGTGAGGAAAAAAAACCAAGGAAAACATAAAATTTTCAGTTTTTATTTCAGTATCTTTTAAAACCTGTCATAGAATCCTAGAACAGGTTGGGTTGGGAGGGATCCTGTCTCATTCTACCCTCTGCCATGGGAGGGACATCTTTTAGTAGCCCAAGTTGGTGCAAGCCCTGTCCAGCCTGGCCTTGAACAGAAACTGGTTGTTCTTGATGAACTAGGGACAATGTTTCTGTTCTTGCTGTTCTTTAGCTTTAAGCTCTCCCAGCGACATTCTGGATTTAGCCTTTGGAGTTTTGAGGATGTCAGCTTCACCTGGATGCAGTAAGGGTTTTTTATGAGCCCTGACATATGTATTAAATGATTCACTGGAGATGAGAAAACAGTGGCTCTCTGTCGTGTGATTTTTAATTATAAAACATGCAACTGAAGAGAAACAAAGTCAAGAGAGAAAAATCCAGTTATTATTTTTGGGGTGGATGCTTCTGTGCCGTTGCTGTCTTGAGAATGTTTTTTGCAGTGGGATAAAGGCACCTTTAAATAGTCTGTTTAAAATATCATTGGTAAGTGCTCAGCTACAGTATTATAATACAGTTGCACAGAATTTGCTTTATGACACGGGGATGGAAAAATACAGTAATAGTGAGAAGGATTTATGGTGTTTTGGTGCATATTGCTCTGGATGCTGATTTTCCTGAGCCTGGGTTTATCAGTTGTCTGGCAGTGGGTGATTTACAGGTGCTGTAAATGACACCAGCACTTACAGTTGTGTTGTTTTGAGTTAAAGGCTGTTCCAGGGAACTGGACTAAGTCAAATGGTTTTTCTTGCAGATAACATTGAATCAGCTTCCAGCTATGGTCTCCTTGTGCACCCATGACCATCCCAGGTGTGGCTTTGGGAGGGAGGGAGGTGCTCAGTCTGCAGGACCTTGCACATTGCACAATTGGCTCTCCCATTTTCCTTTTTTGTCCCCTCCTTCTTATGTTTAGTGTCCAATTCAATGTTTTTTGAATTTAGTCTCAGTATTGCTTTCCTAACATAATAAAAGTGTATCTAAGACCAGGCTGAATCATGCTGGCTATCTCTTTTTTTTCTAATTTTAAAAAGGAATTCTCCTCACACTTGACCCTAAAAGAGGGAGAGAAAGCCCATAAAGGGATTGCAGAATTGACTCTCAGGAAAGCAGCTGCTATTTTCATGTGCAGAAAGCTAAATGTGGGAGCAAAGGGGCCTTTGAGCTCCACAGTGTCCAGCTGCTGGGTGGCTGCCTTTTATCATGGGATGCAGCTGTGTCCAAGTGTCTCTGTCACAGGGAATCACAGACCCTGGACAGTGGAATGGTCTTGCTGGCTGGACCTGCAGAGCTGGACTTGGAGACCTCGGGTTACTGCAGCTAGTCCTTGCTGGACACAAGGAGGGAAATAACAACAAAACAATGAACAAAATATAAACGGAATTCAAGCAACACTGCATCACTTCCCAAATCAATAAACGTGACAGGGTTAAAAAAAAACTTTAGAGACAAGTCCCTGGGGAAGATTATAAAACCTTGACAACCTTTTTGAGAGGCTTTCAGAAATACTGAGCTGATGCTGTGCTGCTGAATCCCAGAATGGTTTGTATTGCAAAGGACCTTAAAGCTCATCTCATTCCATGCCCTGCCATGTGCAGGGACGCCTTCCACTAGACCAGGTTGCTCAGAACCCCATCCAGCCTGGCCTGAGTATAAGCACCTTTGAAATGTGATGGTTTTGTGCCCAAATAATCAGCAGGCCAAAGTACATAAGGTCTGAAGGCTGTTGAAGGTGAATTCTTTATGGCTGCGTGGGTAGTTCACAGAGGTACGTGTTCCTTGGCCCCTTACCTAGTGGCATTATGTAATGACTGGCACTACTGAATAACTAAGGCCCTGATTGAATTGGAAAAGGAGCAGTATTTGAACATTTGAATCCTCGTGGCAGAAGAAGGAGGACTCAAAATAACTCCTAGAGGGTCAGCTCCCTTGATCCCCATGAAAAAGGAGATCTGCTTGGAGTACAGTGGAAGAACTTGGGAAATAACTTTTGAGACAGTGTTGTCCTCAAGATGATGAAACAGTATGGTGGGTGAAATTTTCACTGGCCTGTGGGTGTTGTCCTCTGCTCTCAGGTGTGAGTGAGGGTCCCAGTGTGGGCCAGCCTGGGGGATGCCTTTACACTCTCAGAGGCAGTCTCTGCTCAGTCCCCCTCAAGCCAAACAGACTGTGCACTCACATTGTCCTTGCTTTTCAAAGTTCTCAGTCTTTTGCAATCCATATTTCTGATTTCTTCAGGGGCCTTGTATAATTTTGTCCCACTCTCACAAATTGGACAGTGTTGCATTGACTCTTCTCCCCATCAGTTTTCTCTTCATGAGAAAACTGCGTGAGCATCTGCAGAGCTTTAGTGCGTTTGGATGCCTGCTCTGGCCTATTTTGACCTGGTTTTCCACATGAATTATGATCCTGTAGCCATTTGTATTGTTCTGACACTGCAATTCTTAAAAAAAATCCTGTTACTTTTCAGTTCCTACTGATTGTATTCAATGGTCTTTGGAAGCCTTTTCAATTATTTATAACGCATTTTTTTCTCTGCTCTTACAGCTGAGCAGAATTTGTATTTTTTTTCCCTGCTCTGTATGGGTTTTCTCCTTGCTTTGACTGCTCTGAGGCTCTTTCCAGCTGGGCTTTCCCCCCCTTCTATTCATGTGTGGATTTGGCAGGAAAATGCCACTGTGGCCTGGCTGTGTGGCTGTGAGGGGGCGTGGGAGAACGCTCCTTTTGTCCTGTGCTTCCAGGATTGTTTCCTCCAGCCTGCCCCTGCTCAGGGATAGACCTTTCACAACTGCAGCACCACGAGCCAGCAGTTCATCTCCCTGCATCCAGAAGCTTCCCAGTCCAACAGCTGGACTGCCACGGGACCCCCTGCTCCTTCCTCAGTGGGTTACATGCTGTGTGCTGCCTAAAGGGAGTTGGAAGAAGGACCCAAAATAGTTTTGGGTGGTTCCTGCTTGCCAGGTCAGCTCCAGTTTCTGTTTTTGGTGGTGAACAGCACGGATAAGTTTATACCCTGCACTGTTCCTGCAGAGATGTGAAGGCACGCACACACTTGGCGAGGCTGACTTTCATTATTTAATGCCTTCTGCAGTCCCTGCATGCATGCTGTGCTTGCAGGAAGCCCTGGCATGGTGTTTGCATGCATTAGGGCTGAATCTAACTCAATAGCAAACTGATATCGAACTCAATAGCTGACTGATATCTAACAGGCCTTTCCAAAAGGATGCTGTGTCCCTTTGCTGCATGGGTTTTGCTGAGCTGGGACTCATGGATGAGGTGTAAATGCTCTCAGGGTGGTTCTTAGACCTCTTTATGTACCAAAAATTGCTTTATCATTCCTGTTCTGCGTGGTATTTGGTTTCAATAAATTCAAATGGTATCCAAGAAAAGTTTACACCATCAAACAGAAAGTTGTGCTTTATACACAGTTGGTTTTAAGTGGTGGTTTTTGACTTCAGACGGGTGCTTAAACTGTGGCTCAAAGATGAAGGGTACTCTACCGGTGTATGAAATGCAGAAGAGGACCCAGCTCCCTATACATAGAAAATGATCACTTTTGGGAAATGTAACATTAAGTCAAAATACAGAGGCAGGATGCTACCAGCTGGAATGAGATGTAGGCAGTTGAAAAAAAGACAGAAGCTAGTTTCTGTGTTTAAAATCCTTGTGAGGGCTGCTGCTGTCTTGGCTGCTCCTTGTCATCAGTGGGAGGAGAGATCTGGAGCCCTCCCTGCTCCTGTGCCACTGATCCACTTCTGCCCTGGCTGGTTGTGTTTGAGTTATAACTGTGTTAACATGAACTGAAAATACTGCAATTGGTTTTGGCCAGTCTGCTGCTCATTTATTTATATCATAGGCCGAAACATGGTTTAGATGTTATTTTTTTAACATCTAGGCTTGGTTATGGATGTATCCATTCAGCATCTCACCATGGAACTGTAACTGATAATGTTCTTAGACTTTTTTTAAAATAAAAAAAAGAAAAAAGGAGAAAGCCACTACCCAAAGCTGGGACTGGAGTAAACTCCTAAATCTGTGTTGAAGGAAATGTTTTTGCCTCCATCAGGGATGCCCAGAAGCTCCTGTGCCTGAGTACTGCACAGGGGGGTGGGATGAAAGTAGGGAATGGATCACAGCAGATTTTACAGGAGCAGAACCTGGTTCCTCTCTCACCTGTGTTTTTCCAGCTCCCTGTTCTGGGCTGGAGGTTTCTGAAGCTCTGCTGCTGTCAGAGAAGCTTTCTCAGCTCCCCTCCCAGCTGGGGATTCTCAGGGATAACCTGTGGGATAGGGTATGAGATTGAGCAGCATATGGCATAGGGCTCTTGGATCAAACCATACCAGCACAAACATTCAGGTACCGTGGCCTTCAGCACCAAAAATCCTCTGTTCTCCTCCTTGATGCTGAGGAGTCATCCTGCAAAGCAGGAGGGAGCAGTCAGTAGTGTCATTTTGGGAATGCAGATTGCAGTGTGCATCCTTTTCATTCCTACTTGGTGCCATTTCCGCAGGACTACAGTTAGGACATCATAAAAAAATCCAAAGAAACTAGTAGAAATACCATGCAGTTGTTCAAATGAGCTAAGAGTGAAGTGAGTTGCTTTGTTAGCTCTTATCCTGAATTTTACCTGCTGATTTTTAGCAAGATTGCAGCTGCTGGTTGAGCCATGGAGGAGGCAGGCGTGCATGGAATGGGAGCCTGTGCTGGGATTGCTCCTCAGCAGCCTGGATGAGTCACCTCCTGTGGTTTTGAGCAGCATCTCTGCACTCATTTTGTCATTTAAGTGTTATCAGGTTAGTGAAGAAAGATTTCTTATTTCTCTAGCTTGTCTGCCAAAAGAGGAGGCCCCTTGAAGCTGCTCCATCCCCTAATTACACAGCAGCAGCAGCAGACGTGCATATGGCAAATGTTCCCTTGCTGACACATGAGCAGCAGGTCCCCAGCATCTCAGCCCCTTGGCTTCTGCAGAGCTCACTTGCTCTGTGTTATGTTTACCCTCAGTGACACATAAAGTAGCTCCTGCTGTAGCTCTTTGGAGGAAAAAAGCCTTGGAAGCGAGGTGGGGGGTGGGTTGTGGGCTCTGCGTGGGTGCAGAGATATCCAGGGACATCCAGGCACCTCTCTCCAGCTGCAGCTGCTTTCCTCTTCCTCTGTGGGCAGGAATTTGGCCCAGATAGGTTGTTGTTTGCCCAAGCTTACCAGCATGCAAGGGAAGGTCTCCAGGTGGAAGCTCACGGCATAACTGGAGCGTGTGTATTCAAGGCAGAGTCAAAGCAGTTGTGTGAGGTGGGTAATTCTGTGCTGGATTTTTGAGCAGAGAGGTGAGTTGCTGCTGTGTTTGTATTCATCATTCATTGATGGAGCTGGAGATAGAGGGAGATGCCGGGGTCTGTCACACATCCACAGATAGAGGGAGATGCCAGGTCTCTCCACAAATGAGAATTTGTGGATATTTTAAAGAATTTTCTAGGGAATAACCAGTCAACTGGCAGTGAGGCTTTTTGTTGTAGAGTTGTTATGATAAATCAGTGGGTCTGAAGGGAGGTGAGACCCTGCAAATGTGCAATTACAGATAATTGCATTAGGACCCATCTCGGAGTGGTTGTTTCTACCTTCATGGTGGCACGCAGGAAGGATTGAGGAGTAGTTTGGGAAGGAAATCAAAGTGTGAAAGAACAAGAAATGAAAATCAGATATTCAAGTCTTAAAGTTCCAGTCTTTGCTACCACACTAGTGGGTGGTATTAGGTCCTTGATGCTTTTCCTGTTGAAATAAAGAAGTGTGTGCTTCGCATTTTTAGGAGAGACTTGTTAAACCACTGCTTTTTGTGGGAGAGGGGCAGTCCTTAAAAGAGCTCAGCTCCAGGCCACAGTCAGTGTTGACATTTGGAGATTGATCCCTCAGCCCTGGTGGGAAGATGAGAGGAATTCAGGAGAACAAGGCTGTTTTTTCAGTGTGGTAATTATCCCTCAAGGTTTTCCTCCAAAGCAGCAGGGTCTTGTTGATGAAGTGGCTGCAACTTCTACATCAGTTATTTTAGTGTGATTTGACATGATGGTGGTGGCTGCCTAGATGTAATGGTTGCATCTTTAAATTATTTTATTAGGGCAGAGCAAGGGGAGTGAGTCTTCAAAAGGGAGATGATGCTCAGACCTGTGCTTGGAGCATACTAAATATTGCATAAATCTCTGTTCCTGTACCTCAGGGCCTTTTACTGTGTCCTGCTCAGTAAAGCACATCTTACTCTTATACCATGAAGACAGAAATAAAATTAAATGGGAGAGCTTATTGCTTGCTTTTTTTATGCTTTAGAGGTGCTTGAGCTACCTTCCCATTACGGTAAGTGCTGGAGATTATTCTTAGATGCACTGAAAGTCATATACTGAAAATGGAACCTGGCTTTTCTGTAGTCCTGTCTGGTGTCTCACATCACATCAGCCCGCGGTGCCACCACCAGCACTGCATTTTCAAAATCCTTTGGAAATAAATCACAAAACAATCTTTGTTTCATGAAACTGGAGGTTCAGGAGGTGACCTCAAGCCACCTAAAGTCAATGGAAAGGTCTTGTTGCTTTTAATCAGATCCCTTGTGGTGCTTGCTGGTGGGTTTTTAGTTATCTGGTGTTGACTGTAGCAATTTTTAGCCTTGGGCAAGGTAATGGCTATACAAACTGCCAGAGGACAGGGTTAGATGGGATATTGGGAAGAAATTCCTTCCTGTGAGGGTGCTGAGGCCCTGGCACAGGGTACCAGAGAAGCTGTGGCTGCCCCTGGATCCCTGGCAGTGTCCAAGGCCAGGCTGGACGGGGCTTTGATCACCCTGGGCTAGTGGAAGGTGTCCCTGCCCATGGTGGGACTGAATGGGCTTTAAGGTCCCTTCCCACCCACACCATTCCATGATTCTGTGAACGTCTCTCTGTCATGTCCTTCTAACAACCACAGCAATCTCTGCTGTAGAAGCAGGAAATATTTAGGTGTTCCCTGCATATTGTCATATAGTCTTATTTTTTATGAAAAGTTCTTGTTTTTTTCTGAGAATATTGAGGGTAAATGTCCTGAATCTTTGGAAATCTGGTTGAGTAGTGCCTGCTTCTGTGCTAAGGGCAAGCTCTGCTACTGCTACTGCTTTGGAAGAGGTTGTGCAGGTGAAATATGTTTGGAAAGTTTGGGTTCTCACCTGAAACAGGCCATCTCTGTGTGCAAGCTAAAACAAATACTCTACAGTGTTGCCAGTCAATTAAATCTCATCTACCTTAAAAATGTTGTCTGTTAATTCTCATAGAGGGGAAAAGTTATTAAATATTAGAACTGCATTCTGTAGAGGTGGTGGTTGCCTTTGTATCACTACTCGTAAAGTATTTGAGGGTAAAAGAAATTCAGAATGAAATGTAATTGATTTTCTTTGGAAAAATGGCAAGTTGTATGACTGACATCTCATGTGCTGCTGGGCTTTTCACACTGATTATACTTTAACTCCACCCTGTGTGAATGAAGAGGATGGTTGCAATGCAATTTGCTTTTCCTTCCATATTTTTATTTTACCCTGTGATGTTCGAAATATTTTCCCATGGATTTACTGGTGGCATTTCTCCTTAAGAGTCTGAGCAAGGAGAAGATGCTCCCAGGAAGTATCATGATGCTCTTGAGAGCATTTCTGTTTGGAAGTCACTTGTTGCTTTAATATATCAAAACCCCATGTACTGGATCAGCAGAAATCCTGATTGCAAGCAAAAGAAAATAAGATCAGCAAATTTTGCTGATGAAAAAGGTGATCTAAGCCTCAGCGGAGCAAAGGCTGTCCTGTGTTGAGCTGATGATATGAATTAGTAGAATTAATTCAAACCAGGCTCTCCCTGCTGAGAAAAGACTCGGTAGATGATCTTCTCTGTGATGCTGGGTGGTTCTAGTTCTGTGTTTTCTCTTGGCAGAGGGATTTGTGCCCAGTGCAGCTTCCCAGGGGAGGACACATGGTGTAAAGCCATGGTGTGTGTCCCTGTGCTCCTGGCTTTACAGCCTGGAGCTGACTCCCTCCCCTTCCAGGCACTCCCTGCTCTGCTCAGCTGCCTCTCTGGGACAGCCTGCTTCCAGCAGGAGGCTGAAGTGGTAATAACCACAGGACTTGAGCATCACAGGGGCAAACCATTCATAGAAGGGCAGAAATTTCTTCATTTCCTGGCTGTTTGTAGCAGTGGGTGAGGGCAGCATGTTCTGCCCATGGCTCCCAAGGAACTGAAGTCACCACTCACTTTGACTTTTCTTTTCCCCCTAGTGCCACTGGAAGATGTTGCTCCAGAGTGTTTGCACCACTCATTCTGCTGTTCATTTAGCCCTGCTTATTTAGCAAGCCAATTGGTTAATTTTTGATATAACTGCACTATTCATGCCAATTTGAATAATTTGAAGAAGGAGAAAGAGACCTTATAAGAACTTTTTTTAAAATATTTTTTCCTTCCCTCCTTAGGCCATTGGTGCACTTCAAAGGCAAAAATGATATCATTTTGGCTCCAAAAATGCCTTTTGGCTGTTGAATAAAACCCAAAAAGCCATCTTTTGTGGTGGAGGGTAGCTGAGAAAGAGGAATGTTGCAGTGGAGAGGTCCCAGGTGCTAACTACCAGCACCCTTTGTGCAGGACAAATTCTGCATTCATTTCTGCTTTCTTGTTCTTGGGAAAAAAAAAGAAATTGAAAGCAAACAGGTGTATTTCTTATAGGAAATAAATGTAATGAATGGCAGTAAGTGAAATCCTCAAGTTCTGCCTGGAACAGGTTGTTTCATAGGAAAAGCCAAGTGTGGCTTTTGTAGCTTAGGAGTTTTTCATGGTTGCATGAAACTTGTTGCTTTGATCTCTTGAGCACTGTGAAATTTTAACCTGATTTCCTGTGTGGTCAGCACAGAAAGAAACTTGTGGATGTATCTGCAGCCTGAAGATGATGCAAGATCAGTTATCTCAATGCAATAAAGATGAAAACAAATACACCTGTTCTAATAGAAGAGTTAACATGCATTTGTTGTAAAACACTGGAAGTCCTCCATTTGTATGAAGTGTTTGTGGAAGCAAAAATATGTTTTGTCAAGGATGCAGCCTATGACCGTCAGAAATAAGAGGTTGAGGGCGTAATAAGTGGATTAATGAAGTGTTGAAAGAGTTGGTAAAAGAAAAAACACATCATAGACATTTCTCAGAAGAAAGAAAAAAGGAATTGCTGAAGGTTTCCAAAGGTATTCTCTATTCTAAGAGTTGAGCTCCCCCATTTTTAGCTCAGAAGAAACCTGGGGTACAAAGCACAGCATCTGAGAGTGCCTCTAGTCTTCTTCTGACCCACGTGTAAGATGTTAATCCTCAACCTGCTGCATTTCATTTGGGGGTGGTGTAGACACTTTTGATCTGCCTGAGAGATTTTTCTCACCAGCGTTTTGCAGATTGGAGCCTGCAAATTGCCTCTCAAATCTTGATAATTAGTGATGGTGGGTGGTGAGCATGAACTGCAAATGGTTTGAGGTTTTCTTCTTCTTTTTATTTTGGGCTTCTGAAAATCTGTGTGCCCCCAGAATGCTGTGGAAGACAAAAGGGAAGATTACATTTGTGCAGAAGTGGAGGAGGAACGGATGTGTTGTTCTGCTGCCCTCTGAAGTGCTGTGTTTCACATCCCCAAAGCTTTGCCAGGCATCCCACTGAGTGAGGACCAGCACCTCCCTTCTGAGTGATTCCCAAACCTAGTCCCTGAGGGCTCTGATCCTCAGGCAGGGGAGGTTTCCCAAGGCTGGGGAGCATTCTGCTACCCGTGGATTTCATCCCCTGTGAAATTAATGCTGCTTTCCTCCCACTCTGTTCTTGGTATTAAATCCTCTACCATCCCTGGCTTGCGTTTGGTTACCTGTGTCTCACAGCCCTATGTTAACAGCAGTCTGAGGAACATGCCTGGAAGTGTGTGTTAGACTCACCTTGGAGGTCCTTTTTCAGGAGCTTTCTCAGCCCAGTTTATTGGCACCAGGAGAAGTTTGCCTCCATAACCCAGCTATTAATTGGATGGCTTTTTCAGGTGTGCTGTGATTGCTGTTCTTTAATGTAAAGGGAGAAAATTCCAGTTCTTGTATCCCCATCTGTGTTCTTTAATCACAGCATGCCTTCAAACGTGACCATATTTTTAGAGGTTGATGTGTGCTACCAAAATGCTGCAGGAGAGATTTGACTGTGGATATTTTTTCCCTTTCTCCCCCAAAGAGCTTTATCCTTCTGCATTGCTGTTCTTTATCTCCTTGCTCCTGATTGTTCATGCAGCTCAGTGGTCCTGGGACCATCACCATCCTGGGCACTAATCAATAATTAAGTATTTTGCAATTTGTTGTGCTGCATGCTGGCTGTATAAGGCTTCATAAAAAATCTCCTTCCTAAACCAAACCCACTGCTCCTTTGTGAAGTACATTTGGGTTTTATTACTAAGCAGCTGCTTTCCCTTTTGTAAACTGTCCCTGCTGAGAGGCAGAAAAGGAAACAGGAAAAATAATTGAATATGGCAGGAGCATAATTCATTGAACAGGTACTTCTGTGCCTGCAGTTCTGCTGCTCAGAGAGGCTGAGCTGTGCTAGGCAGTAATTCCCCCATGACAGCCTCCTACCCAGGTCTCGCCCAAACACCTCCACATCCTTTCCAGGGTTACATCAAGCGTTCCCTTGCTCCTTTTCCTATAGTTGGCCACACACTTTTCCCTGGAATAATACTGCTGGTTGCATTTTAAACCAGAAGTCAGTTGATCCGTCAGACAGCCAGACTCTGGTGGTCATGTTTACCCCCTCATTTGTTTCAGCTGGTCCATTAAAAGCTCTTGTCTTATGTCCTCTGGGAAGGTAAGTCCCTGTTTCATTTCCAGTCCAGGTGGCAGTTCCCTCTCCCAGTCTGCTGTTTCTCCTCCATCTCCCACACCTCTGTGTGTGTTTACCTATCTCCAAGCACAGCCTGGCTGATGCTTTAAATCCCTTTGGATCCTTGTTTCCCCCCAACAGTGAGATGAAGACCTTAGTGCAGGCTGCCACTTGAACACAGGAGAGGATGAACTGTCAGCTGTGACCGTCCTGAACTGCAGAAACAGAAGAACTTCCCTGGCTTTACAGTGGCTTTTCCTGTAAAATCTAGGTTTTTGGGGATGGGGGGAAGTTATGTAACCATATAGGGTTAAAAAAATAGCACCAGAGGGGTGTGCTCACTCTCTTCCACTAACAGCATCAGTGCCTGGTGTAAGTTGTCCAAAGCATTGGCTGCCCCTGGATCCCTGGCAGTGTCCAAGGCCAGGTTGGATGGGGCTTGGAGCAACCTGGGCTAGAGGATGGTGTCCCTGCCCATGGCAGGGGGTGGAATGAGATGAGTTTAAAGTCCCTCCCAACCCAAGCTTTTCTGTGATCCTATAAAATCCTGTGTTTTGGGGTGAGTAATTAGCTTTGTCCAAGGGGGAAGAGAAGGATGGGGCAATGAGAAATTCAGGCTCAGGTGTGCCTGTATAGGAGAAGGAAAAAAGAAGTACACCATGTTGGGGGATGTACTGAAATAAAACTGGGGCGGGGTGGCTGCTGGGAGCAGGGGTTAGCAGAGACAGGATGTATGTTCTGGAATGCCCTTGCCAAGTGCAGGAGAAGCACTGCTCTGTGCAGAGAAGGGGGAAGCTGGCTGTGAGTAGGAGTTAGAAGGGGTTCTGCATCCAGAGTCCTTCCCCTTGCGTGCTGAAAGCCATGGCCTGCTGTAACAGAAACAGAGTCACTCTGAGCCTGGCTGCCACATCCTCATGTCTGTGGTTCTGGGGATGGGAAGGAAAATCCCTGCAGAGGCAGGAGCAGAACCCTCCTAGACCATGTGCTGGTGTGTCACTGAGCTGCCCAATGCCGAGTGCTCAGGGAAAGTCACCATTTCCCTTGGGATTATCCATTTCTGCTGGAATGGATACTGCTGTGTCATAGTGTGCTTTGGGTTGGAAGGGCCTTAAAGTCATCCTGCTCCAGCTCTCCCTAGGTGAGAGTACTTGTCTGATGTTACAGATGAACTTGTGGTCAGCGTGGAGCAAAATGAGCCACAGCCTTGTAAAGTACATGCTCAGAAGTAATGAATTAAGAAATTGTGTGTGTGTATGATCTTCTGCTATGGCTGAGCTAAAAAACCTGGCAAAAGGGGGAGTTTCTTGCCTTTCTCTCTTCTGAAAAGTTTGGCTGGTGAAAAGGCAAACCAGGTCATCTCACCAAACTTTGAGGTAGCTTTTGTTCCAGTGCAGAACCATTTAGCAATAAACAGTTCATGAATTTGAATTTCTTTTTAACCTAAAATATTACAGTCCTGGATTCGGTTTTTCTTTTCCCTTTTGTTTTATGTGACATCTGAACTGTTCAGGGAGTGTTATTCCATCTTAAAATGGGGGTGGTTGTCTTTTTGAGCGATGGAGGTTTTATGGATTGAGTAGAATAATGAACACGTAGAGGGAAGATAATACAGCTGACTATCGCCTTTCACATCTGGTAACATAAGATCTTTAATTGATTTAGAGGGGTTATTTTGTCCCAACACTTGCAATTAGCAGCTCTTAATCAGTAAAATGCTTTTAAGAAATCTGGCTTGATGGGTAGATTGGTAAAAGGAGCAGGAGGAGCAGATATTGATGGTTTCTTATCTCCTCTCCCAAAACCCTCTGGGTTCTGTGAGAATAGCTGGCTGGGTGGGAAACAGAGCTGCTTGCTGCTTTCTTCAAGCCATGGATTAAAGAATCAGGCTGGAAGAGGCTTTGAGTTCAACTGCTCTGTCCCAGGGCAGGGTGGAGGCACCTTTATCATGACCTGCCTGTACCAGCTGATATGGAATATGGTTTTAGCAGCCTCAGGCCGTGGAGGCTGTGCCCTGGTGCTCCTGCTCACAAACTCCACTTTTTATCTCCTTGAAGCTCACCATGTGGAGGGTACCTGATGTGAACTTTCCCTCTCTCTTTGGCCGTGTTTAGGTGAAAGGCACGCGAGAGCCGAGCGGGAAGGTGGATTATTTCTGCGAGGATGAGCGGGCGTCGCTAGAGATGATCTGTGGTTCGGTCCAGCTGGAGCTGTCTGAATGAAGCTATGGGCTGTGCCTCCGCCAAGCATGTGTCTACTGTTCAAAACGAAGAGGAAACTCAGAAGGGCAAGAACTACCAGAACGGAGATGTGTTTGGGGGTGAGTGTCGCAGGATTGTCTTTCTCCCGGCACCGTGAATGTCCTGGAAGGCGTACGAGGGAGTCTTAACCTTTCACCAAGTACAAAGCAAAATGCCTGTCAAAATATGTCAAAATAAACAATGGCAGAGCAGTTGGCCCATGCAGGGGAGGGTACCATGACGCTTGAAAGAGAGGTGAAATCCTTAGTGAAAAAATAACATTTTAAGTGAGGTACGGTACTACACTGTCTTTGCCTCCACAAGTCCTAGAATAGTTCAAAGACAAGTTGCACGACTCCCTCATGCATTTATATATGCATTTATATATGTATTTATATATGCATTTATACATGCATTTATATATGCATTTATATATGTGTCTCTGTTATATGTTTGTCATTGGGTAGCAACACAGTTGACTCATTTCCTCAAAGTAAAAATCTGTTTGGTAGGAAAAGCAATTCCTCACTTCTGTGAAGCAATAAAACATTAGTTTTGAAGTCCTGTAGCAAACAGGGTTTGAAGGTAGAGGGAAACTAGAAACTGAGGGGATTTAGTGGTGCTGGGAAGCTGGGAACGTGGGATGGAAACATCTGGTTCACTGTGAAGACTGGTCTGTGATCCAGGTCTGTGCATCAGGAGAGGTGAAGTGATAGGAGATAAAATCATAGTGAGCTTCATGGGGTTTGTTTTTGCCCCAGGTTCTGTTAGTATGCACAAAGGTTTTTTTTAGATAAAGATGTAAATCTTTAAATACAGATTTTAAAATGTCAGGAATTATCTGAAAGACTGTTCAGAAATGAAATTTCTAGATCTGCGCGGATACCTGCCTGAAAGTTAAGTCAGCTGTGGATAAGCTGCCTTGGTCCTGTTATTCCTAAAACAAGTGCCTTGGTAATGAGTACACCAAACCTCCCTGGTGTTTTTTCGAGCCTTTTTGAGTGCTAGCTTGGTCTCCCAGTGGATCCTAGAGTCAGAATTCCCAGAGATGTTACCTGAAGAGAAAGCAGTTGTTGAACAAACTTCAGGACTGTTCAGCCCTCTTTCTTGTCCCTGGGAGATGCTGGGTTTGGAATTGTGAACTCAGTACATTGCTTTTCTTTAAAATAGGCTTTAAGTGCTGCCATAAACAGAAAATTCTACCAGTTGCTCAAAGGAATTTGAGTTTAGATTTTAGCTTATACTTAGTGAGGGAACTTTTTTTTTTTTTTTTTTTGGATGGTGGTTTAACCACATGCTGTGGGCCAAATATCAGAACTTTAACACAGGAAACTTAAAGTAGCTTCTGGAGTCAGAGGATCAGGAAGATTGAAGGGATTTTAAAAAGCTCCCATTAATAGAGCTGGACTGGTGTCAGCAGTATCACTGAGGTATTCTGGGATCCATTTGAGGGCTGTGAATCGTTCTGTATTTTACTGTCAGGAGTACTACCTGCTCTTAACCATTTCCTGGCCCATGCTTTAGTTTAGGTGTGGGATTTGTCATTCCTAAAGACCTGAGTCCATGACTGTGATTCCTTCTTAGCAGAGTTGTAGTCTGACTTAACTCATTGAATGGTAATCCCAGAAGTCACCTTTTCCCCTTGCTGTTGAAAGACAGCTTCTAGTTCAGGAGCTGGGTGCAGGAGGAGGTTGAGCTGGACTTTAACAGATCATCCAGTGCCACCCCTGCCCTGGGCAGGGATACCTTCCACTGTCCCAGGGTTCTCCAAGCCCCATCCAGCCTGGCCTTGGGCACTTCCAGGGATCCAGGGGCAGCCACAGCTTCTCTGGGCACCCTGTGCCAGGGCCTGCCCACCCTGATGCTTCCTTTCCTTTTTCTGGGAAGGGACAGAAGTGTCTCACCCAGCCAGTGGCCACGAGCAGAGGATCTGTGCTGCCTGTAGGGATTGAAAGTTCCCTGCAGTATGATTAGGCAGAGCTAAACCAAGGTGAGAGGTAGGGAAATGACGAGCCAGGAGGTGATGGAGAGGGAATTAGAGGTTAGTTTTTGAGGAGGAGGATGCAAGGTGAAGGAAGCAGAAGTCAGGTGGGGTTGGAAGGTGGCTGATGTGTCAGTGGCACCCTGAGAATGTCAGTGAGCATGAGCCGTGCTGTGCGTGGACAGGGAACACAGGCAGTGTTGGCAGCTGGGGACTAAGGTGCCATCAGGTGCCTGTGCAGAGCCAGCAGGGATGAGCCTCCTGGCTGTGATGGCCACATTGCCTCAGATGGTTCACTAGGGCAGGAGGTCCTGAGGGATTTGGTAGAGCAGTGAGAGGATTAAGGGAAAAGAGCAGAGTGCTGGTGCTGCCTTCCCCGGGCAGGCAGTGGGGTCTGAAGGATGTGGCTGGCAGGAAGTTGCCCCTGGCTGTGTGAGTGCGCCCCACTGGGAACAGTTCACCTTCCTTCCTCTAGCACCTGCCCCAGACAAGCTGCAGGCAGAAGGAGTCAATAGTAAGGATTCTGCTTTCCAGTTAAGCAGTGTTTGGATTTTTTTCCCCATGAGTAGTTTTTACTTGACTGACATTGAATCCAGAGAGAATTTTCTGAGCTTCTTGGAGTGGTGCAGTTCTGCTTTGCTCTTCCTAAGAACCTCTGGATCTTTTTTTCTGCTTTCATGGTGGGATTGGTTGCAGTTAAGCCTATTGACTATTGGGAGATCATGGCTTCTGAGAGATTTCTTTAACTTTTAAAAGTCACTGCAGGTTAAGATTGATCTCCAGTACCCTACTTCTTCCCCAGCTTTTAACCTTTTTTTTAAGCTGAGCAGACACATTGAGCCAGGTGCTTGCTGTGAATTTGAAATCCTGGTGTTTAAAACCAAGAAACCCATCACGAAACCCATGAATTCTGTAAGGACAAATCCTGGTAAATGAAACCAAAACATAAAAATTTCCACCCTGTCCCAAGCTGTAGAAGTCATGCTGCATTTTGCTGTAATATATATTTAAATAATTGAGTTAGCAGGCCTATCAAAGGAGATGTTCTAGAGAAGATTGAATATAATATGATTATTATGTCTGTTGGTCTCTAATGACTTTAAAATCCCTCTAATAAGGATAGTAATAATAAATCTTCATTTATTCATCATTCCACTTCAAAGCTGATTTCCAGGGCAATACATAAGAACTATAATATGTAAATACCAATGAAGAACAAAATGCCATGATAGAGCCTTGAGCATTGTTGATTTCAGCATATGTTTTAATAATATAACATCTCTTGTAGATTAATTTTATTTGTGCCTTTATAAAAAATTGCGGGATGTTCCTATGAGGAGGAGGTTATTGAAGTAATTCTTTCTGTAAGAAAGTAAGTGGTAATGTGATTTGGGGAAAAAATATTCCAGAATGTGTTCATTAGTCTGAGAGGCTTAATCCAGATGTTTCCATGGAGCTCCTGGGTGCTTTGCAAAAGGGGAGTTAACATGTCAGGTCAGAATTTCCTGACAAAATGGGAATATCATGGTGGGATTTCTCTTACTAAGAGCAGCTCCAATTGCTAAACCTGTCTAAATAAAGCTGAACCCAAAGCACAATAGTTTATAAAGCAGTTGATCTCAGAACAGCTGGGAGAAGGCTAGGAAAGGAAATCTTCTGCAGTAAAGTATTGTAACGAGGTTGGAAAATTGATTAATTCCCAAAGGCAGGCTGGATGGGCTTGGAGCAAGCTGGGATAGTGGAAAGTGTCTGTGCCCATGGCAGGGGCTCTAAGAGATGGGCTCTAAGGTGCCTTCCAACCCAAACTCTACTATGATAGTATCTGATTGCTTCACAAGCTCTAGGGCAGTGCTCTTTCTCATGTTGTTTTCTTTCCCCCTATGTGTTTTATGGGATTGTCTCCCTTCTGTCCATCCCTGTCTTGTGACAGGAATTTTCTTCCTTGTTTCTGTCAAAGACAGCAGAACCCTGACTTATTAGTTTGAAGTAAATGCCAAATAGCTAACATACTTGAAACCTTTAAAATATGTCCACTCTATGCAGCAGGAGAACATCAAGGGGGAATTTGGACTATTATTTACCTCTCCTAAATATGCATTGTCATCTCCAAAAATAGTGTGTCCAGACCTTTGTAGAGGTTAGTTTGCTTTGAAGGCTCTTTGCTTAACAGGCCAGAAGTATCATCTTACTGAAAACTTCAGTCTTGGGATGTTGCTCAGGACGATTCAAAATATCTCTAGGCCTAGCAAGACTGTTCAGATGTCCTTACTTAATATGAGGTAACTTCTAAACCCATTTTGTTCCAGTACACAAAAGGCTGGAGGTCATCTGGCCATTTGGACTGGGAAAGTTTTCAGTTGAACTTATCAGTCAGAAAAATAACTGAGAATTGTTTTCAGTGAATAACACCTTCCTGTGGTTACACCATTTTAACCCCTCTCCCTCCCCCTCAGTTGTCAGGGGGGAAAAAAATTCTAAAATTGAAAACAAGAATTTCTTTGTTCTAGAAGACAGCATGGCTATCCTCAGTGAACTGTAGCTGTCTGGAACGCTGTAGCTTAAGCAATGGAACTTGTGTCCTGTCAAGTGTGGATGTGTGCAGGGATCAGAAGGTCTCCCTGCACCCAAACACACATTTCCCTTTGCCTTTATTTGATGGGTTGTGGTGGTTAGCTGATGAACACTCCAGGAGGAACTGCTCCAGCTCCTGTGGCTGTCCTGATAATGTTGTGCAGTATCAGCTCTTACTCATTCTGGGGACAGATGCACAGCCCTATGCTGTGTCCTAATTCCATGCTTTGAGAGTAGAACTTTTTTTAAGGACATTTTCAAACATGAAAAATATTTTGGGTACAATCCCAGGCACTTGTTCTTAATCCAAGCTCCATGGAAGTGAGTGGCCTGTAGGCACCCATTCTCTGAAAATTCGGTCTCAGGGGTCCAAAACCAAATATCACAGTGAGTTTCAAAGGAAGAGATTTTCATTGCTTAAATTGACACCCTGGCTGAGCTCCTGAAAGGGAGGGTTTCATGTTGTTCATGGTTCCAGCAGCTCATGTTGTAAAGTAGATCTTGTTCCAGTCCATAACACTTAAGAACAGGAGATGAGTGAGTGAGTGCATTGCAGCAGAGGGCTGAAGTGCACGAGCATCTTCCAGAATTGTACTGGACTCTGTGTTTTATCTGCCAGAGGGCAGGGTTAGATCAGGGATTGGGAAGGAATCGTTCCCTGTCAGGGTGGGCAGGCTCTGGCACAGGGTGCCCAGAGAAGCTGTGGCTGCCCCATCCCTGGAAATGTCCAAGGCCAGGCTGGACAAGGCTCGGACCACCCTGGGGCAGTGGGAGGTGTCCCTGCCCATGGCAAGGGTGGGATGGGATAATCTTTAAGGTCCCTTCCCACCCAGACATTCTGCGATTCTCTTTCCTTGCCTTATTTAGCAATTTGTTGATAGCCTGCTTCTTATCTAAGTAAACAGGGGGCAATCCTAAACAAGTGCTTCAGGAAGTGAGAGGAAGGAATAGAACCAAACCCTACCCACCCTGGTTATATTCATGTGGGAAATGTAACAAAATTGCATGTGTTATCTAGGTTTATGATATATTTATGTAACTCTGAGAACACCCTTGGTAAGTCAATAATTTACTATTTTATTACCGTAAGGAAGCAACAGAGTTTAAAGAAAATCAAAACAAAACCAAACCACACCCTCAGGTTTTGTCTACTTATGTTTTCATGATCAATATGTGCAAAAAAAGAGAGTGTTTTCCACATGAATTAAAACTGGTTTTTTACATTTTATGTACAGAAGTGGCTCATCTTTATAGCTCTTGGGGAAGGTGCTGCATTTGCAAAAGGGGGAAGAGGCTGCTCTGGACTATGGGTTGGCTCTGAGTAGTAACAAAACAAAGCTCTTCCTCCCTCTCCAGCACAGAAATATAGATACATAGATTTATAAAGGTTACAGAAAGAGCAGTCCCAGGCGTGGCAATGAACCAGATCCAGGGAATTGCATTTACTGGGTATCCTTCCTGCCACCAGGAGACGAGGCTGGAGGCGGGGAGAGGAGAGATGGGAGAGAAGATATCTATTTATAGATATCTATTATATCTATAATGTGGGGCTGAGGTCCCTCCAGGAGATGGGACCAGAGGCAGGCAGACCTGCTCTGGCAGGGACTGGAGGCCCAAGTCTCAGCAGAGGCAGAGCTCCTGGATCCATGGGCAGGAGATGCAGGTGGGCTCTCAAGGTTGTGGCCTCTTAGTGCACTCAGGACTGACAGCAGCTGTCCATTAATTGTGGTCTGTATGTAATGATGGTGATTGAAATTGTTCTCCCTTCTCCTACTCTTTTCCCCATTTTTTTCCCCACTTGGAAGTGCAGAAACACTGATCTGGTGCTCCTTTAGGGTGACATCCAGGCCTGTGGAAAGGTTCCTGTGGGCTCCAAGATGGTACCTTGCCTCTCTTGGCAAGATTGGTTTTCAGTGTCTATTTCCACCAATCCAGCAGAGAAGAAAACCAGTTCAGAAGTGATGGGAGAGTAGCTTTTTAGATACCTGGGTGCTGGAAAATTACATAGTTGTAAATGGTCCAGGTAGTAGAGCAACAGTGTTTGAAGATATTTCTCGGTGCCTATTTGAAAAAAAATAATCAGGAAGACCCAAAAAGAGATGCCTTTCCTGAATGGGTAGAAGATCTCTGCCATGGAAAGGTTGCTGAGGTTTTCCTACCTGAAAGAGAGCTGGACTTAGAACAGGTATCCATAAATTAGTTAGACAGCCCTCATACTCTATAGTGACCTGCTTCTGGTAGTTAATCCTCTTGGACTGTTTTTACCTGTTTTTACAACCCCTTGTCATGGTGTTAGGTGAGGGAATTATTCTGCACAGTCATTCTCCTCAGTGGAAGGGAGCTGTTTCTACCCAGATCTTTGCAGTGCTGGGTTTGGAACGACGCACACACAGTTGGACTCGCCACTTCCAGGGGGGATTTACAGTACAGAGACAGAAGGTGAGCCAAGGTGGACAAACAGTTGATATCCCAGTTTTAGGAGCAGAAATTAATCACAGGCAGGTCATCACTTCCTTTGTGCTTATTTTCGTGTGAGCTTTCCCCTTTTCCAAGCTCTCCATTGGCATCAGAGCACCCAGAGAGCGACCAGAGGGCTCCCAGGGACCCTGAGTGTCTGCAGTCCCTGGAGGGTGGGCAGAGAGAACGTGGTGTTATTCCAGGAGTGACCTTTCCTCCAAGCTGCTCAGCCCCATGGAGAGTGCAGTCCCAGCCCGTAGAAATGAAGTGCAAGGGGTGTGCATTTCACAATTGCATTAGTGGGCTATAAATAGGGCCATACATCCGCCTTTGGCGCTGCCTAGGAAGGAGCCAGGATGTGTTTTCTGGCAGCCTTGGTGCTAAAGGAAATCCGTTTATTTTATGGTACAGACACACTTAGTTTTTCACTTAATCTTTTCAAGACAATCTCTGGCATTTATTGCCTACCTGTACATGCAAACAAGGAAAAATTATGGTAAAAATGCCATATTCTTTCAGTTACTGCAGTTCCTTTAGCCATTTTCCAAGTGTTTTATTACTGGGCCACAAGCTTGGAGAACTAAAAAAACCAGGAGAAAACCCCAAAGCCTGGGATTTGGCCAGAAAAGACTCACTCTGGGAAATAATTCCCAATTCCCCAGGTAAGCCTTGTGTAGCTGCATGGGTGTGTATTCATTTCAGCAACACAAAACTGAAATTTTTAGGGCTGTAATTTTATATTAGGAAATATCTACTGGTAGAAATAGCTGTTAAATACAAAGAAAAGCTACCTAACCAATAAGTATTTGTGTATCTTTGGCATACACAGCCAGAGGTGCATTTATAGGATAGAGGAAGTGAACATAGAAGGCGTTTTTCCAGTAGGTAATTCTCAAAACCACTGTGCCATCGTAGGTATTATAAATAAATATTACAATCAAGTGGTCTCATGTTCTCTTTGGGTCAGATGCCCAAGACTGGCAGTGCTCTGTCTTGAGCTAGCACTAGAAAAAAATGGGAGCAAAATGGAAAATGTTAAGACTTCTGCCTCATGTGCTTGTGAAGAACAAAGCCTGGCTTCTGCTGAGGGCTGCCATTATGCCCTGCCATGCACTTTTTCTTCTTACCTGTATGAGCAGGGGCTCTGGCAGAAAGGATCACGTTTAGGGTGCTTTTAAATTCTGTTTTTCCTTTCTGCTCTTGTCACGGGAGCGCTGCAGGGGCTGTTCAGGCAGCTCGGGTGCAGAGCACTTTGTGTTCTGTGCTGCTGGGAAGGAGCACAGTCACCTTTGTTCCAGGAGTTATGGCTCCATGAATGATCTTGAGCTATTCAGAGGGAAAAAAAAGGGGGTGTAGTGCTTTGCTTTTTTCCACTGAAGTCTCCTGAATTGTGTAATGGTTGTAGTTGTTACATTTGCATGTGTGTTATCCCCTGTATTTTGTTGTCAAGTGGTTGCAGCCCCAAGGCTGCCAGAGCTCCAGGAGTGTTTGGACAGCGCTCCCAGGGATGCACAGGTTGGGATTGTTTTGGGTTTTTTAGCTATTACTAAGCTCTTTTCTTTCAGACCTCAGTATTTTGCTTTCTTTTAAAAAGTGTTGCCCAAAGGGAAGGGAAGAAGGCATGGAAAATCTGTAACCAAAGTAAAATATTAATCTTTCCAATAGGTTACTTTTGGAGCTGCTAGATGGTCTGTAAGTAAAATAATGTAATTAACTTCTCTATCTTTTGCATCTGGAAATGTGTGCTGTATTTTGTAAATCAAGTTTTTGTTAGATCTCCCCTCTTGGCTTAAAGACGTACTGACAGTGAAGAGATGTTACTGCTTCTGGGTATTTATTCAGTCCCTTCCATATTGGAATTAATAAAAATGAAATAGCTGCTGATTTGCAGACACTCTTTGAGGCCCGTGAGCATGGAAAATTTGATAGCCTCATATGAATAGAAAAAAGTTACTATCCCAGAAAGGGTATGAAAATCCATTTCAAGTCATACGTTGCGGGGCAACAATCTCATTTAATAGCTGACTGATTGAGAATGGCATTGCTTGTTAAGGAAAGAGGAATTGGCTTTTTTATTGACGAGGAAACTGAAGGCACCTCATCCCGTGTTTGCAATAATAGGAGATGTGTAATTTCGAGGGTGTGGAGTGGTAAATGACTTATTTTCCAGGGAATGCTTGGGGCAGCTCTGTTCAGGAGTGGTTTTGGGTGGGTGGATAGGTTAGAGAGGTTGTAAAAGGCACAGCCTCCAGTGCTGCACGAGGGATGCTCACAGGAATGGTCAGTTAGGTGTTTTTCCTGGAGTTGAATAGTCCCTGACAGGTTCTGTGCCAAAATGAGGAATGTTCAATGGAGTACATAGACAGATGGGGGTGAAGGGAGGGTCAGCAGAGACTGGGAGTTTCATTAACAACATTGAAAAACCTGAAAAGAATTAAGTGTTTTGTGCTTGGTGGTTTTTTTAAACTTACCGAGGGAGAATTTCAAACCAGAGCAGTGAAATGGAGTTGAAGAAGCCTTTCCAAGCTGGCCGTGCTGTGCTGTGTTCCAGGCAGTCTGGATCCAGACACCCACCTGGGGACTTCAGATGAACAGTCATGTTTATAAGGCACAGACCCTTTGTTTTCCTCCTGTCCATTCCTTTAATTAATCTCTCTGCTGCTTGTTCCCTCTCCTGCTTTCATCTCTCAATTTCATCTTTTTAGTGGGCTAGAAAATTGCATTTACTGGGTATCCTTCCTGCCAAGCACTGTGGCTGTAATCTCCTCTACCTGAGGAATGGTTTCCTTTAAAAAACCTGGTGTCTGCCTCAAAGTTATGTGTTAATTAAATGAAAACAAAAAGGTAGGGAAAAAGTGTCTGTGTGTATATATATATTTTATATATATGTGTATATGTATATATGAATTATATAGTTTCAGCAAGCAGAAATCTTGGTAGCTGAAAGATAGTTATGAGTGCACACCACCAGCACTCTTCTTTGGCTTTGTAATTACAGAGGAGTGCACAAAAGTCTTTAATTATATGATCACATGGCAGGTTTTTTCAATACCATCTCACATATTGTGTTTCCTCAGATCTTGAACACAGAGACAGTAGGAGCAAGGCAGAGATTGTGTGTTTAGCATTAACGGGATTTGGGGATGTTGAGGTTGTATTTTAAAATCTTCCCTGACATAATGAAATGGCCTCTGAGGCTGTGGTTCCTCTGGCCTACCTGCAACTAAGGTAGACCTGGCAGATACAGAGCAGTGGGCCTGTGCCTTTGGGGTGAGGTTAGTTAAAACAATCCTTAACTCATAATGTGGTGGAAAATTGTATGTGCAACTCCAGGTTTCACAGGGCTTGGACTAGATGACGGCTCAAAAGGTAGAGTAGCCTTGGGGACTTTTTGACCAAGAAGAAACCAAGTGGTGGAAGGAAGCAGAAATAAAAACAAGTAGAGAGAGCTAAGAAGGAACCAAGTGAAGGTGGGAAGCAAGTAACCCCCTCCTTGATTCGGCTGCACATCTCCTGCTGTGACAGCTGATGTACAGTGGTTTGTTTCTGTGAGTCACATGCCAAATTTGAGAATTAAACCTATAGATTTAAACAAGGCAGCTGAATTATGGCTTCATCATCAGCTGCCACCTTTAAACTGGGGGGAAAGTAATCAGAGAATGCAGGATCGATGAACTGAGACACCCGAGGAGCAGCAGCAGTGCAGGGGACAGCACCTTCTGCCACAGGCAGACATCAGGCTGGGAGAGGACAGAGCTACCAAGGGGTGGAGAGCTGTGAGCAGCTCTGGAAGCTGCTGACAGCACTGGTGGGGGTGGGCTAATACAGAAACATGAGGGTTTGTGCTTCTCCAGCAGTGAAGACCAAGGTCGTGTCCAGGACAGTTAATGGAGCTGTGCTCTGTCAGATCTGTCAGCCTCAGGGATTGCTGCTGAAAGATGTCATGGATTGGGCCTGCAGAAAGGAGGATTGGTGAAGTAGAAGGGAAGTTGCTAAATTTCTTCAGGTAGGCATCACCCTTGAGGGAGTTAATGTTTCATGAAGCACTGGATCTGCCATTGGGCTGCTGGATAGCTTAGAAAAGAGCTACCTCTGTCTTGCTGAATGTCCTTCCAGTTCTGCAGGAATCCTCCACTTAGGGACTGGCTTTTGTTGCACTGAGTGTCTCAACACCTCTTTTTCCTCCAAAAATCCAGCCCTAGTGGTCACATCTGCCTCGTGCAGAAGCAGTTGTTGGCGTTCCTTGGGTACATGTCAGGGCTGTGTAGGAAGAAGGAAAAGTGCTTGAGGGTGGTCTTTGCAGATGTGCTGCAATCTGTGTGGTGTGTTGATTTTTAAAGAGCTGTTCTGTCGGAGGATTTAGATTCTGTTGGCAGAATTGGTGTGTTGTTCATGTACCTGTTCTGTCTTTAGTATCTGGTGGTGTCCACTGCCTCGACTCCCAGCAGTGGCTGTATTTTTACATTGGATTAGGGTAAGGTAAATTAATTTGGGAAATCTGAATGAGCATTTTCAGATAATCCTTTGAGAAAATTGGGTTGGCTTATTTCATAAGCTATTTTTATGATTCTGTTCATGTTAGTAAAACTATGATCACATGGATCAGGAATTGCCTGTGAATTGATAGCTTTGAGGGTTGGTAACGGAGGAAAACAGCAGGCTGCTCACCCAATACTGGTTGATCTCCAATGAAATTTCACTCCCAGCCCACATCCAAGTGGATCAGAAACCCACCCCCACAGCTGAGCAAATGCTTTAACCCTTTAGACTCAAATGAAACATAGAGCTGCTGCTTTCTGTTTGTGCTTGAAGCTGAACCTAGGAAGATAATTTAGATATCCTCCATTTCTTAATATTTAGTTCAAGAAATACCAATTTGCAGGATTTTTACAACTGCTTTCTCTGACTGTTGCCTTTTTTTTGGGATTTTTGGGATCCAGGCAGTTGATACCCACACAGATAACAGAGATGGAATAACCTGTGTAGCTCATCTCACCCTTCCAGTCCTCCGGGCCAGGTGCACATGAGCCCGTGGCACTCCAGGCTGGTGACTCAGGTGCTGGAAGCTGCAGCCACCCAGGCAATCTCATTCTGCTCCTTGACTGTCCTGGTGCTCTGTGATTTTGTTTTTGACCCCGATGTGTAGCCTGGCTCTTTCTAGAGCTGAGCCCACCGCTGCTCGTGTCCTCCCAGTGCAGCTGTGCATCTTGGAGTGTTCCTCCTTCCCAGTGGCACTGGAGATGGGCTCCAGGAGAGCTGCATCCAGCTCCAGCATCCCAGCACAGGCAGGACATGGAGCTGTTGGAGCCAGTCCAGAGGAGGCCATCAAGGTGATCAGAGGGATGGAGCAGCTTTGCTGTGAGGGAAAGCTGGGAGAATTAGGATTGTTCAGCCTGGAGAAGAGAAGCTTCAGGCCTTGCAGTGCCTGTAGGGAGATGACAAAAAAGATGGAGTGACTGTTTACAAAGGGTGGAGTGACAGGACACAGGGAATGGCTTCCCACTGCCAGAGGGCAGGGTCAGATGGGATATTGGGAAGAAATTGTTCCCTCTGAGGGTGAGCAGGCCCTGGCACAGGGTGCCCAGAGAAGCTGTGGCTGCCCCTGGATCTCTGTCAGTGTCCAAGGCCAGGCTGGATGGGGCTTGGAGCAACCTGGGACAATGGAAGGTGTCCCTGCCCATGGCAGGGGGTGGCATTGGATGATTTTTAAGGTCCCTTCCCACCCAAACCATTCTGGGATGTTTGGCAGGTTCTGTGCTCAGCATCCAAATGGCTCACCTGCTGCTCTATGTTTCAGTTAAATTGCATCAAAATTGCTTACGGTTCTTAACAAATATTTTTAGAAAAAGAGATTCAGTCCTTTATCTAAATATAACTTCGAGCTTTCAAGCCTTTGGGAGAGGGGAGCACGTGGAGCTTTGATCCGTGGCATTCACAGCAGCAGGAGCACTTTCTGCACCTGGCAGAGCCAAGTGCAGTGCAGAGGAATCTGTTAGACAGAAAGCTCCTATTTTACAGAACAGACGAGTGGTTTAGTAGGGATGGAGCATAAATCCTGGCATGTCGTGTCATAGAAAGGCAAGAGAAACTGCAGAAAAATATGTGGCAGAGGAAGATGAAGGTGTGTTTAGAAACTTCCCTCTTGGTGGTATGACTGAAGCACCACTCACCTCCTGCCTGATACTTGATATCGTGTTAAAAATAGAGAAGAGGCTCACCCATCGTCCCTCTTGATGACAGTGGAACCAAATCTGTTTGTCCTTAGGTGTCTGAAATGGGAATCAGCGTAAATCAGCATTCTATTCATTTACTTATTTAAAGGCTTGCTGTTCAACCAAGTATTTCTCTGAAAGTCACGGTGACTCTAGGTGTATTTGACAAAGTTATGCTTTTTTTTCTGGTGTTGCTCTTTCCTTTAAACTGAGCTAGAATTGATGTCATTGCCCATCTTCCTGTGGTAAAGGCACTTACAGCCGCGTCTGGAAGTGCTGAAGACATTTTTCTCATGGGAACCACCACAGTTTTGTGCCCCCCACCCAGTAATTGTTTCAATATTCTAAGTTGATATGCTCATTTATCACTGAAATTGTTATTAATGAGTGCTGTTTTTCTTTGTCACATTGCCATGGCAACTGGGTGACATGTTTGAGTGGAATTATCTGTTTCCAGATGGAGATCTTCATTCATAAGATTTGCCTGCTGAGAATTTTTGCAGCATATTCAACTTCAGAATTCTTCCTCCCTGTGCCTTTCCACAGTTTGGAGCTAGAAGCATTTCTGCTTTCTGGTTTATATCCTGTGATTTTGTGGTGGGTGTCATGCTTGCAATATTTCTGTCTTTTGTGGTTCATTTATGTTGTTTTTCTTTCGATTTAATTGAGTTGCTTCTCTTCAACTCAGGATTTGCTGTGACAGTCCTGTAAAGCCATTCCTCCCCCATATGAGTTATTGGAAATTTTCTCATTTTATATAATACACCACACAGTAGAAGAGAGGACTTGATTTTGTTTTTACTCCTGAAAGGAGCCTAAGGATGCATGATACATCAGATTCTGAGTGATAGTGTCCTATTTTTTTTATCCTATTCACTACTTAATTTTTAGTTCTATACAAGAAAGAAGCATGAACATGTTTCTCTTTTCTTTTTGATTTCTTTTTTTTTTCTATTTAGGAAAAAGACCAAGGTAAATACACGTAGAGTACAAATTTCATTTATCCTGAACTTCTCACAGTTTTAAAGGTTTTGTTGGCTGCCAGACTTAATGAGGCCCTGCTGGATCTCAATCCACGTTTCAGAATTTCTCTGGGTTTGTTTCTGATCACTCAGACCAAAATACCTCAAAAATGCTGCGTTTGCTTCAGTAGAAATCAGAAGGTAAAACTTAAAAGATGTTTTTTATCATTCTTCTTCAAGTCCAGGTCACTCTTAACTTAATGAGCAAAACCAGGTTAGCAGTTTTTTTGCACCTACAGGAAAGGCATTAAGGGCCCATTCATCCAACCTGTCTTTAATCTAATTTTCATATTCACCTCAAACTATTAATGACCATACACCTCATGATCTGCTTCAAGGTCCGTGTGTTGTGTAAACATCCTTTTGCACTTGCAGTGCTTTCATCCTGACAGTAGGTTTAGAACAAGAACAATCTCACAAATAGCTCAGAATCTGTAGTTTCTGAACACTTTGCCTTACGTGTAAAGTATCTATGGAAGACAAATTTTGTCTTCACCTAGTCAAAAGAAGTCTATATATCAGTGTGTTCCTCCCAAAAATAGCATAATGCAGTGCAAGACCCATCTTCTCAAAATAATTATTTTAATTCCTATATTTATTTGAAATAAAGGATCTTGTCTTACCTGTGAATAAGGCTCTCTGTTACACCAGCAAGCAGTGTCCTCCCTAGCTGTATAATTCTGTAGAATTACGTGGCTGTTCTTTTCCCTTGCAAAGTGGAATAATATCTGTTTATACTTCCCTCCAGCAAGAGACTACTCAATACTAACAAATATTTCCAATGTATTAGACCAGTGCTCTTTGTTTTAAGGAAGGTATTTTGCCTGTGATAGGGAACTAGGAGGGCTTATGAGGAATGATGTTGCTTCAAACGTAACAAATCTCTGATCTGCTCCCTTCACTTCTGTGTGTAGCTGATATAACAGTTGTTATGGCTCAGTTATGAACCAAAACGAAGTTGATCCCTGGCTTTCCACAGGCCAGTGCTGCATTTGCCTTTTGGTCTCACCCTGGTGCGTGCACGCCTTGCCCAGAGCCCCTGGGGTTGCTGGAGCTGGGAGCTGCCTGGAGCTCCGGGCTGTTCATCACTCCTTGAGGCACTGGGCCTGAGTGCCCACCCCTCAACCCCTTCCCCAGTGGGTCTCATGCCAGGAGATAATCTCTTGGCCTTTAAAGCAGATCCTCAGCTTTAGATTGTGTCAAAGCTTTATTGCTTTTTGAGATACAAGCAGAGATTTCTTCTGCTCAGACAGATATCATCTATTAGAGCCAGGACATTTATATTAATTTTGTAAGACACTTTCTATTACTAGGCTGATTCTTCCAGCGTCTGCAGGGGCTTCCTGATGTTTTTATCTGTATCCACAGAATCACAGAATGGTTTGGAGTGGATGGGATCTTAAAGCCCATCCAGTGCCACCCCTGCCATGGGCAGGGACACCTTCCACTGGCCCAGCTTGCTCCAAGCTCCATCCAACCTGGCCTTGGGCACTGCCAGGGATCCAGGGGCAGCCACAGCTTCTCTGGGCACCCTGTGCCAGGGCCTGCCCACCCTCCCAGGGAACAATTCCTTCCCAATATCCCATCTGACCCTGCCCTCTGGCAGTGGGAAGCCATTCTCCTAAGGAGAAGTTGGATTTCTCCAAAGTAAGACTTGCTGTTTGCTGTGGTGAATTCAACTTGTCCAGAAAATATTATGAAAAATGACTGGTTTATTTTTCAAAACTTTCTTGCTGCTGCATGTCTTAGGCATAAATTATCCAGTTGTCTGCACTTCTGCAGTTGGTCGGATGGAGGGGAGAGTAACACCAGCTGTGTCAGAGATAATTGAATACTTATTGTATCATCAGGAAAGTATTGAAGTTTGCTAACACTGTTGGAAATAGCTCTGGAAATATCATAAGAAATCTGTGCAAAGTTTTCTGTCGCCAGTTCAGAGCTACTTGATGCATCTGGCAAATGATGCAGCATTTGAAGGATCTGTGCCCATGTCCATTGTGAATTTAAAATTTTTGATCTTTAGGAAGACTCTGTCCTGTCCAGGTGTATGAAAATTTCACATGTCACTCTGATTGTCCTGGCTATCACTCCTTGGTGCCCTGGCTGACCTGCTCCAAGGGATGATGTGTCCAAGGAAGCATCTCTCCTATACCATCCCCACAGGATCAGCTGCAGCCTGGATATGTGTTTGATCACAATTAATCTCCTGGAATAAGCAGCAGACACATTTCAGGGTTATTTGTGTCATGGAACGTCAGCCCCTCCATACCTTCCTCGTTTTCCACAAGGCTGGGCTGAACTTCCTCTCTCCTCCCGTGCCCATGGACGGGCTGTGGGTTGGGAAATGTCCTTTGTGCTGCTTTCTCTTGCTCATCTGTTTCCCCATTCAGATCCCTGCGTGCCTCTGTGGGAGTTGGATGCTTTTTCTGCGTGTGGGTTTTGTTGCTACTCACAACACAGAGCACTGAGGCAGGGAGGAAAATGTAAGTTAGGTAATTGCAGTCAATCAACTCTTTCTAATTCCCAGGCTTTACTGTGTTCAGCCCTTTTGGGCTTATGAGTTGTCATCTCCAGACTAGCTGAATTACACTGGGAAAAAAGAAAAAAAACAACAAACAAACCTCAGAGTTGTTCACATTTACCAATCTGATAATACTGTCTCAAATTCTTCCATCTGATTTGAGGCTCTGTGTCTCAGATGCTTCTATTTGATAGGTTCAGTTTCTTTGAACTCTGTAATATAGAAAATTTATAGATGTGACTCAACCAAATGCAAAACCATGATGTATTTTTTAAAATAAGATTTTTTTTGAACAAGCTTATTTTAAAAATAAGCCTTATTTTTCAAAGCAAAGCTTATTTAACTTCTAGACTCTGTGATTAACAGTTTCCTGAAAACAACTTTGTCCAAATAATATTGATTCTTTTTTTAACAATACAGTAACCCAGAAAAATCTATTTGTGCTTTGTTTTCTCCTTAGTATAAGTGAGAGAAATTGCTTGAAAACCCAGAGAAAAAGAGGAAAGTTTGTGCAGTGTCTTCTAATTTGCCATGGTTTTGCCCTTTATTCCAAGTGTACTGTGTCTGATTTCACTTTGTATTAATATTTTCCACCTTTGTGGGATGGAGTTTCTCTTCTGCATTGTTTTTCCTGGCTGGAGGAGGGTGGGTGCACAACTCTGGGTGTTTGTTCCAATAGATTCACATGCTGGAAAGATAAGCAGAGCAAAAAGTGACTGTTGGTCCTGCAAGAACTGGATTCACAGACTGCAGGGAAGAATAATCCTTCTTCAAATCCCACCTTGTCCTACCAAGGAAAAAAATCCCTTGTTGGAGCTTTGGGCTTACTGTGGTATAGCACCTGTAGGTTAGGTAACATTTCCATACTGGCAGTAGAGCTGGGAATTGTAGTATTTGAAGAGCTGATAAATATTAAGGAGAAACCAAGAATCTTACTTTTAAAAGTTATTTCAGGCTGAATTTCTGTCTGGGTAACATTTGTGTGCAGGAGCACTGGTGGTTGGTGGGGGAAGTGGGAAGAGGGAGATGGTCAGCATGGGGCCTTTTCTCGAGAAATCATTCTATGACTGTGCATTTCATTAGGAAAAGCAAAATTTAAAAAAGGACGAGGTGATTATGGTGTGGGTTGGCTTTTTTCCAGCTTTTAACCTACATTTTCAGTGTCCTCCAGCAGCTGTGCTGTGCAGGGAACACCCATGAGTAGCCTCTCGAGTAGCCACTGTCCCTGGCTTGTTGGTCCACTGAGAATGAATGTCCAGGGAGGGTGCAGGAGCAAAGAACTTGTTTGTGTTGAACATATTAAGCAGAAAACGAGGGATTTGGGAGAGATTACACACCAAACATCCCTGTTTCCTGGTGCCTTGGCTATACTAGACCAGAGAGCTACTGAAATTCTTATTGAAACTTTCAGCAGGAGAAACTTCCTTTGTATTAGTCACATGTAAGCCTTTGACAAGATATACATGTAATTTTTAGTTGCTTTGATTAACTAGGGTCTATTCTAGTCAGCTGTTTTGGTTTTAGTTTGGTTTTTATCCCAGCTGCTGAACTACACTGGTTCAAATTTTTTTTTCTTTTTTTTTTTCTTGGTGCTCAGATGAGTATAGGATCAAACCAGTGGAAGAGGTCAAATACATGAAAAATGGGGGAGAAGATGATCAGAAAATAGCAGCCAGGAACCAAGAAAACTTGGTAAGGATTGAACTTATCACTTCTCTAATGAACTAACGTGGCTCTGCTTTTGTAATGGAATATGCAGCACCCTCCAGCTCCGGCTTATGCGCGGCAAGAGGATTTTCTCCAAAATGTCACAACTCCCTCCAAAGCTCTCATGGAGGGTGCAAAATACGACTTTTTCCTGCTTGTCCTTCTGAATTAGACTCCACCTGATCTTGGAGTGAGTGCCTCCATGATTTTAAGTCACTCCCCTTCCTTGCAGATCCAAAAATACTCTTTATTTGGAAATGCGTGTGTCTGTGTTACAAGCGAGCTGGAGTAAAACAGCACTTCCCTGCCATTAAGAAAATGACCTACTTATGTAGATACTTGCTGGTTTTCTGTATTTCAGAATTCCCAGGGAAGGCAGTTTGGAGCAGAAAAAACCTATATATTCATAACACAGCAGTCACAAAAATTGTGTTTTCTTTTGCCCCGATTTGAGCACTTTGCCAGCTCGTAGTTCCATTAAGGGAAGGCAATCACAGGTAAACTCTTAGGACTACTTGAAATAACTAAGATGCTGTTGAAGCAGCTTACAAATCACATTTGAGTCGCTTCTGGCATTTCTGAGAATTTGTTTCTTCTCTTCCGAAGCTGAAGGACTGTAGGGTTTGTTATTGCCTGGCTGAGGTTTTGACCAGTCAAAGTTTTCAAAGACATCCCACAGTTCCTGTAGGTGGGTGCACGTTTCCACGTCTGGTTCCACTCATTCAGTGCAGCTTTTCTTCACGTTGGGTTTTCCCCCCCTCCATCTGTAGGTCTAGAGGGGAAACGGCAGCACCAGATTCCAGTGGAACCATAACCATTATCACCAGCTGAGGATTTGTGGGGGGATAGAATGGAGATGGTCTAGAAAGTAATC
This sequence comes from Motacilla alba alba, assembly GCF_015832195.1. Lineage (NCBI taxonomy): Eukaryota > Metazoa > Chordata > Aves > Passeriformes > Motacillidae > Motacilla > Motacilla alba. Next base: position 23,867,042 of record NC_052023.1, read on the forward strand.
TTAGCCCTAAGGAGTTGCAGCTGGGCCAATTATCAAACATGAGGAGAAGGCCTAACTTCAACAGGCCACAGCTGTAACTAATAAGAACAGCAGGAGCTGTAAAAGAGTGGGTTGGTTTGTTAAGAGAACACACCCCAAAGTGGGAAGGGAATTGGAGTCAGTTGGTTACCTGGTGAGAGAGAAAGGGTGTGCTTGGATGAGCTGCTCACCAGAAAACACCGAGAAGGTATGAAACTTTTGTAATAAAGAGATGATAGTATAAAAATTCCTCTTACATATATGCATTTATGATGACGAGGATTTGCCGTTTGCCATTACTGGGCAGCTGTAGAAAAAGCCACTGTTTGGGATTTTTTACTTTTGATGAAGATGTGAGCTCCAGCAACTTGGCTACTTTATATTTCCTCTTCTAGACACACACAGCTGCAGTGCACTCCTGTAGCAAATGGAGTTTATTTTGCTGCCCTGTCCTGTGCCTGAGCAGCAGGCAATATGATTTCTCCTTCAACCTCCAGATCAGCCATTTGCTACCTACAATTTTGCATAGCTGGTGCTCCAGTGGCTGCTGCAACTTCAGCTTGGAGCAGGATTTAGAGGTTTTTAACAGCTTGTTGGGGAGCCCTTTGCAGGGCTGGGAGTTGGGAGTCAGTGATCCCTGTGAGTCCCTTCCAGCTCTGGATATACTGTGATTCCTATGTTAGATTTTTGACTGGCCTTCAGCTGGAGTTAAATTGAGAGTATTTGCAGAAGGTGCCATGTCAGTGCAATGACAGCAGGGGAGAGCTCAGGTCTGCTGGGGTGACACGCATGCTGAAGGTCTATTCAAAACTAGCTCGAGCAGTTGTGCACTTTGGTTGGTGCTAGCTGTCTTGTAGCACCCAAGTGTTCACCTGATTAAAGTGTAGGAAGTGCACAGTGCTGCTTATTTTGTTATTGGTGGGTCATGCTTGAAGGGAGCAGTGAGTATGCTGGAAAATGTAAGGATTTGGAAGGCTGGTGTAGCTCTTCTGTCATGTTTATCAGGAAAAAAAAAAAGGCAGTAACACAAGATAGTCTTCAGCCAGACAGGGTGGCTATGCCTTAAAACAAAAACTGTCTTGCCCACCAAAAAGGCTTTATTTTCCTTTTCCTCATCTTACTGTAAGGAGATTACCTTGTCTGTAATATATGCAGCTTTTTAATCCTGGGAATTGTCAAGTCCTCATCACTTCTGGCTTTTTTAAAGGGGTTTCACTATTTGAGTTCTTCTCAGTAAACATGTTTTAGCTCACTGCTTAGAGGATGGGTTAAGCTACCCATCACTGAGGCTTTAATTTCCTTAGCGTGTGAGAAGTTGACAAGTGCTTACATAATCCCATCTTCTCATCAGCCATTTCCAGGCAACTGAAATTTTAGGAACAAGAAAAGGCGATGGGAGAATCGACTGGCCCTTTTTCCTCCTGTCTTGTTTCTTCACCCCAATTTCTTTACTGTCACGGGGCTGCAAATTCACATTCCCTTCAGAAACATGGCCCAGATGAGACCTCAGTGTCTGGGAGCTGCTCTGGGTGGGTTATCTTATCCTCTGATACTGGTTCTTGGATTATGTTACTCAGATGTCATTGAATTTTTCGATCCCATTATTATCTCTGTTGCTTTTTTAAGGTATTTTGAAGTCTTGCTTAAAAAAAATCCTAGCTCAAGTGAAAATAAACCTGCTTCCCTTGTATCTTAGGCTCTTTGATGTGCTGCCATCTCTGCCTTTGGTGCTGCAGTACTTCTGAGTCAGGGGGAAAGGAGGTCACATGAGTAGATGAAGAGGATGGGAGGACATGGCACTCATCAGAGAGGCTGTCATTTCACACTGGGTGCTGAGGCCACAGCCCCAGGCTTTGATTCTGCTTGAGGAGGAGCCAGAGAAGCTCTGGCTGGTGCAAATGTGGGTATCTGTGGGAGAGATGAGGCTCTGTCAGTGAATCACCACCTTCTCAGCTTCAACCTGGGGCTTAAGCAGGGCTCCACGCTTGGGCAGGTCTGGCACAGGAAAGCAGAAATGCTCCTGAGACACAGTGCCAACAGGAATGGCTGTGCTAGGGCTGTCTGCCAGGGGAAACACAAGATGCTCCATGGGAAGACATTTTCTGCTGGAATCAAAGGCCCCTTTGGATTAAAATGTAGACTTTTGACAAGGGAAAAAAAAAGGGAATATAAACTATGCTTGTTTTCCTGCTGTTCCTTTATATCCATAGGCCTGATTCACTTCATTAATCAGGTTGTTTCTCCGGTTCTCCACCTGCCTTTGGGATCTCTCTGCTCCTGGTTTCATTCCAGCTACCTCTGACACCTTCCAGAGCATCTCTGCCTTCAAAACAAAGCCAGAGTCATTGCACTTGAGCTGGCAGTCCCACATCCCACCCACATCCCAGCCTGCAGGGTGGGAAGGGGATGTAGCAGGGTTAGGCACTGCATGCTGTCACTGCACCACGTGCTTTGGTGGCTGCTCAGCTAAACCAGGGGTGTTTGGAGTCAGAACAGTGAAGATCTGGTAGATAGGTGAAAGACAGAAGTAACTTGTACTACATATTATATATGTTTTTAAATCACAAGTGTTTGTTTGTGCACATATATATATATATATATTTACCCACACGTAAGAAAACATGGGAGCTGTGCTAATTTTCATGTGAGATGATGCATAGAAGGTAATGTGTGTGCTGTTATTCCTGGAGGTAAATGAGCAGCTAGGATGGTTGTTTGTGAGTTCAGAAGCAGAAGGCCTGCCTGGGGTGGTTTGTTGGGATCCTGGGCTTTGTCTCCATGCCCAGCTTGGTGCCAGTGTGCCACGTGTGGTGCTGAACTCCACCTTGTGTTAAAACTAAACTTCAGCTCCCCAGGACTGCACAGGGGCTCTACAAAACCTCTCCTGCACTTCCCCTACTTGGGGGAAGGTTTTATGCTAAGCCTTCTCCAAAACAAAGGGACTTTTGCCAGCCTTGAGTTTGCCACTCAGCAGATCTGGATGGGTTTTTTTTGGCCTTAAGGATTAGCCAAAGCTAAGGGTGGATTTGTCACTTTGAAAGCTAAAATGTCAAAACTCAGGCAGTATTAATATTTTACCAGCAGGTATGACCAAAATAAATAAGACATTAATAAAGACCTGTTAACTTTTTTGTTTGGAGGGGACTGTTTAGCTCTACACCATCATGTTAAATACACAGAGTACAATTGCATAACAGCCTTTTTAATACTCAGAATAGGGCAAATTTAACTGTCCTCATTTCCATACTCTTCACAGCACTCCTGGCTTTCCGTTGTAAAATATTACTGCCAGAGAAGGTAAAATGAGAAGGTATGTGGTATTCCTGCAGCTTAGCATTGCTTTGGCAGACTTCAGGAGCTGGATCAATTTTCCTCTGAACTGGGCTGTCATCGTACAGATATCCCTGAAAATACCAAATCCCTAAAGCTGCATTTCTTTTCTGTTGGGTAGTTATCTTGATATTTATTGCAGTTCAGGTTTTGGATGTTTTTATAACTTTTATTCATCATTTTCTGGGCTGTACTGGCACAAAAGGCCACTTACTGGGATTTTTATGCTTTGTTATCCAAACCTCTAAAACAATTAGATACAATCCTGTGTTTCATCCTGGAGCTCCATAGTGAAATTGCATGTTAGAGCTTGAGATGAATTCCTGCTGGAGCTGGGAGAAAATTGCCTCTCTGTTGCTCTTGCTACCTCTCACTCCACCTTTAATAACAATGTTTTGCTTTTTGTTTTACCCAATTTCCACAAATTTCCACTCCACTTACCTGCAAATGTGATTTTTGTCTCTCTTGAGCTTCTCAGCCCAGCTGCTGTTTTCCATTTATCACCCAGCTCCACATTGCTTGGAATTGCAAACCCCCTGCCTCCCTGACTCTGTATTCAACACCAGCTATCATTTTCTGTAGTGATTTGTTTCAAGTAGGCAGTAATATCTGATAGATGAAGTGTGTGAAATTAAAAGCCTGGCAGAAAATGCAGAATGAAACACCTTAATAACCATATAAAATGTAATATGTGAAAGGGAAGACCCCTATTTAAATATATATATTACACACAAGGTGTAAAATGCATGTTATAGATACATCAATCATAAATATTTTTCATGTGCAGCGCAAAGATTGGTATATGTTGAATTCCACATCAATTTAGGAAAATGCATTTTAATTCTATTACTAGCCTGCCCAGTCTAGGTGTTAAAAAACTAAATAAAAAAGAAATAAGCCAGCTAAAAGAAATAGAGTAGCCACCACTAAATTTATCAGGGTTAGTTGTAGTGTTTTCCTTTCTACAGATGTAAAATACCACAAGGGAAAATTTAAGCCCATGGAAATAATATGGATATATAATTAATTTGGTGCTTTAAAATACTTAAAGCCAGTGCTGCTTATTATTGCTAGGTGAGCTTTGAATTGCAGTGTTTTAAATGCTTAACTGCATTTTTATTTCAGCACTGGTACATTGGTTAGGAGCTTTTTAAAAACTGAAGTTAGCACATATTAATGCATATTCCAGTGTGAGGATTTCTCTCTCTAATGTCCTCATTATTTATTTCAAACCATTGTGCCGTGGCAGTGTTTCAGAACACACCATTTCAGGATAGAACTTGCTCATGCTCTGCTTATAAGGGGAAAGAAACAAAAATGCCCAAGAGCCTTCAAGCATTTAGAAAGAAGAGGTTTTCCTGGGTTTTTTCCATCCTGAAGAGTTGGGGTTTGGGGTTTGTTAAATCCTGCTGGCTTCTTGTTTGCTGTCCTTGCTGCTTGTGACATTCTCCAGGAACCCCATTCCACCAGCACAGGGTCAGCTCCAGTGCAAGTGTTGGGAAAACGTCATCTTGTTGGTTCATTATCCATTGTAAAGGATGGATAGCTACAGATGTATTTTCTTTTATATAAAAGACAGGCTGTTAATTTCTCTGCATCTTGCCCCCTTTTTTTCCTGTCTGCTTTCAGATCACAGAATCCCAGGTTGGTTTAGGTTGAAGCCCATCCAGTGCCCCCCCTGCCATGGGCAGGGACATCTTCCACTAGCCCAGGTTGCTCCAAATCCCATCCAAGCTGGCCTTGGGCACTTCCAGGAATGGGACAGCTCTGCCAGGGCCTCCTCACCCTCACAGAGAGAAGTCTCTGCTCAGCAACTCACCTAACCCTGCCCTCTGTGAGTTGGAAGCCATTTCCCCTTGTCCTGTCACTCCAGACCCTTGTCCAAATTCCTTCTCCAGCTCTCTTGGAGCCTCTTTAGATATGGAATGCCAGTACATATAGATGTAGCATAAGTGTGTATATATTTATATGTATAGGCTCAGCTTAATGAAAAACTTGGAGATGTTGTTGGTTCTTGTGTTGGAGTCCAGGCAGGGTGGAACCCACAAAAAACCACAGCAAAATGCAGCTTGGGTCATTGTGGGAGGGGGAAAAAGAAATTGAGACACCCTTTTTCTTTGGGTCCTGGGGCATAGGAGTGCTGAAAGGACAAAGTGAGCACCAGCAGATGTGCCTGGAGATGGGATAATGTGCAGAGGTTCCTGTGGTGTTCTTCCATCCAGCTCCTGTGCTGCTGAGAGTTAGGAGAGAGCAGGAATGGAGGGCTCCAGAGGCAGCCTGCTCCCCCACAGGTTTTCCCACAGGGACAGGCATCCACCTTGCCCAGGTGCTGTGTCAGCCAAAGCCCAGGGCCTGGGGCAGCTCTGTGGGAACAGGTCCCACAGGTTCCTCACAGCCCAGCATGGAGCTGCTCCGCATCTGGGCTCTCCTCCCTCTGCCTGAAGAAACAAACCACAAAACAAAAGCCACCACTGCAGAAATGCAGCTCCAAAACCAGTGAGTAAAGGGAAGCCAGGGATTAAAATGCAAAAGAAAGGAGGTGAAGGAGGGAGGAGTGTAGCACCAAGCTCCTTGTGCCCGAGGTGGCAGGGTTCACCCTGGGTGGGTGGGCACCCCTGGCCCGGGCACCTGCGAGGGCAGAGGTGGGGCTTCCTCCAGGCAGAGCTGCTCTGGGCAGCCCTGGGACAGAGAGGGCAAGGCAGGGGCTGGGCCCCACTGGGGGAAGGTGCATTCCAGACCCAGGGAGGAAAACACCTTTACAGTTCTGGATGCCTGGTACCCTGTCCCTGGAAGTGTCCAAGGCCAGGTTGGATGGGACTTTGGTCAACCAGGAATAGTGGAAGGTGTCCCTGCCCATGGCAGGGTGGGACTGGGATGAGCTTTAAGGTCCCTTCCAAGCCAAACCTTTATAGGATACTAAGAGAAATTTTACATTCGGCATTTATAAGATGATACCTAGAAAACCCCCAGGAATATACAGTATTTTCCTCCAGTCTTTGTTGGCAGGGCCTGGGTTGGCACATTTTGCACTGCATGCCATCTGAGGTTCCCTTTCTCAGAGAAATGAGAATTAGAGAAGCATCCTTTGGATTTCTTTTTTTTCACCAGAGCCTGAGATCCTGAATGAATGCTGCCCTATCACTAGCAGTACTAAGTAAATACAGCATTTCAATTTTCATAACCCAGCCTCTCCAGTGTTTTTTGCAGCTGAAATAGAAGTGCACAGAAAGGACATTGCTACTGGAGCCAGTTATTTTAAACGCTGTGCAATTAGCTCATTTCCATATTGCTCATTTCATTTCAAATTTGCATTGATATTCTTCAAAGAATGGTTTCTCATAATGAATTTATGACAGTTTTAGCTCATTCCACTTACGGGTCACTACATATTATATAGACATCAAAGTAAACGATTGCACTGGGTATTAATATTCTTCTTCTGGATTCCATTAAAATGGTTCTGGTGAAGAAATATTCATTTTTCCTCCAGTATTTAATTTTGAAAATTTAGAAGGCAAATGAACATAATTAATAAATATTTCTAGCAAGTCAGAAAATCATACAAAAGTTGTTGAGCTCCAGGTGCATTGCTTCAGACCAGACTCTGTTTCCTTCTTCCCCCTTTGTTGAATAAATCTGCACAGTGCCCTATGGAGAGGTAGAATTATATGATTTTAAGTTCTTGATGAATGTGATTTGAAAGAAATAAAATTACATATTTTTAAACTTTCTACTTTAAAAGTGTGTTAAAATAAAAGTGCCCAGGAGCAACATGTAATTGTGGGCTTCATGGTGGAGAAAATGTATCAGTGATGGGCAGCTCTCAGGAGCATGGTTCAGGACCAGCCCACGTTGCTGGTGGAAAGGATTCTTGCAAAACCTGCTGAGGCATTCCCACTGTCACTTGTGGAAGCAGGTCATTTTCTATACAGGTTGTGTTGTTTCCATGCCTGTATCATTTTGACAGGTGAGTTTCTGCCTGGGATTTTCCCCCCCTCTCTCTCTGGGAAAGCTGATGCTGTTGAGGAGGATGGACACAGAGCTGTTGGTGAAACAGAGGAGTCAGCAGTCATGGCAAGGTGTCAAGTTCTTGATTTAAGAGTTTCTTCCATGACTGTGGGTTCCAGGAACCTTCAGATTCTTTTTTTTTTTTTTTTTTTTTTTTTTTTTTAAAGAACATGAGCATCTCCACACTTGCAAGAACTGAAGCTTTAAGAAAGATGAGCTGTAGGATTTTGCAAGCTGTCAGGAAGAGAAGCTCTCTGTATCCTCTGTTTTGGTACTTGCTGTTCAGCAATTGCCTAGTAGGTGTTAATTATTAACTCTGCTGTTTTGGAGCAGAGGATGAGGCAAGATACAGGCAGAATGGGTCACGCAGAAATACCTAAATCATCAGAAGTCACTGATAGAGACTACAGCTGTAAATGCAGGCAGCTGCTGTGGCCTGAGAGTCTGAGTTTGGAGCACTCCTGACCAGTGGTGAGCTGTGATCTCCTGACCTCCTTGTGATAGTGGCAAAATGATTCAGCCTTTCATCTGTTCACATTTAATTACAGATATAATGTGGTCTGCTCACACTTTCTTTTCAGGGACTCCTAGAGTCAAAGTGGTTGTGGTGGGAATGTGGGGTCTGGGATTTCCATATCAGGTGAGGTGCTAATTTCAGACTGCTGTAGAGCATGGAGATAACAACAAATTCATCCCTAGGTGCTCTGTTAGATGTTTACCCCTGGAGCCTTTGTGATCTCTCTGTTTCAGTGTGAATACAGTATTGCATCTGGAAAAGGGAGAGTGGGGAGGGATGTGCCATTTTAGACCCCAAAGCAGGACAGATGTGGTGTCTGGGGAGGTGGTTAGTGGTGGCGTTGGCAGTGCTGAGTCAATGGTTGGACTAGTGATCTTAGAGGGATTTTCCAGTCTTTGTGGTTCTATGACATCATTAATTTTGGTGTTTTGAAGCTGAGGTGAAGCCCTTGGAGGGATGTGACTTTTGGGGCTGGTTTCAGGCAGATCCTTTGTACAGTTGCTGTGTTTTGGGTGGAACTTGTTTATACTGCAGTTATTTTTTTCAGTAGAAAGTGTTTTCTTTTGCAAGCTTTCCCAACTCATGTCTTTGAAGGGCAGTTAAAGGAGGTGAACTTGAAGGCAGTCAAATGAAAAATATTAAGATCTCCAGCACCCAATTTTGGGGATTAAGCCATAAAATCTCAGAAGATTTGACTTGGAAGTGACCTTAAAGCAGTCCAGAGACCAAAGAGGAATGGGTGTTAGTGGGAATTAAGTGACCATCCCAGGAAGAGGCTGGAGGGGTAAAGGAGGAAGGGAAAAAACATGACAAGAAAGGGGAAAAGGAGCAGAAGCCCCACTAGGAGCAGTGAGAAGAGATTCAGAGGGCTCTCTGCAGCCCTGAACTTCTCTTCTTGCCATGAACAGCACATGATAGCAGTGTGTTGCATAATCCACAGCTGTCATTATTTGACAATTTTCTAACTTATTTTTTCAAACTAATGTTTGCAGCTTTGAATCAGCCACTATTTTTTAAAAGCCCTGTTGCCTCACTGTTCTGGGATTAGAAAATCAGAAACTCCCAGTCCACTTTGTACCATTGTTTTGAAATAACTTGGGTTTTGTCTCATGTTTTACACCAAAAATGCCATTTTTCTCCAATCCACAAGAGGCTTTTTTCATCACCTAAATTATTTCTAGTTTGGTTTTTTTTTTCCTCATTCATCCTGGTTATTTAGTAAGAAATGTTAAACAATACCTTTATAGGCAACATAAACTAGAAGAGCCAAGAGTGAGGAGTACTCCCAGGAGCAGAAATTGTAGCAGTGGTTATTTAACTAAGCTCCAAGCAGACAATGTCTGTTGTACTACAGGAACATGAAATGTGACTTTTCCTTATTCTGTAGTCACTGCTTTTGTTAGCTTTCCATCTGTTAGGCAATTTTATGCTCACATCATCCTTGAGGAGGAGCATTCCCACCACTGCAAGCTGGAGTTTTGTGTTTGCTTGTTCCATGTTTTGGTTGTGCTTCACCACTAGATGTGAGCAAAGGTGGGAAATGTTTCATTTTTGTAGTGGAGAAAATTGTGTTTTGCTCAAAATTACTTGAAACTGTGGTGAACATTTTTGAGTGGACTTATTTTCTTCTTAATTCTTCTGGGGAAATGCAGGGGCTGGGCTACCCAGGCTTAGGCTTTTTGGGATGTGAGGGCACACATCAGCAGGAAAGATCTTGATTTAATGGTGTCTTCCCTAGAGAAAGGGAAAGAGAGCTGCTGGGGAAGCTCATTAGCTGCATTAACAGGTCCTTTAGCTCTTTAGCCTTAATTGCTGTGTGCTCAGGGTGACAGGATTGGCAGATCCAGGTTTCCCCAGGACCTGGTGTGAACTCAGGTGCGTTCTGGGAGCTCTGGGAAGGGCACACCAGCCTCACCCACAGCCTGCCCAGGGCTCTGTGCTGCCCTGTGCTGTACAGCCATGGCATGACCCTCAGGGAGCTGGTGGGTGACCCAGGAGGGGGGATTTATCCCTGGTGGTGGGATGGGTGTGCAGCTCTCCCAGGAAAAAGGAGCTGGGCTGCCTCTAGCTGTACGAGAAGTGCTTCAGCCACCTCCAGGAATAAAACAGTGAGTATATCCATCCTTCTGCACTGTGTATTCCTACAGCAGGGCTGGAAGGAGTTCAGCCTCGTCTGTTTTTCACTGTAATTGAGCTTTTGGACTTCGGTTGTTTCCCTTTGATTTTGTGGATAGCCAAGACCAGCTGCTCTGCAGGCAGCTGGGAGACTCAAATGTGTGTTGGAAGGGATTTCTGCATTTCAGCTGGTGGAAAGAAGAGTAAGAAATTGGACTGGGAGGAGGGGAAACAATGCAAGAGTATAACATTCAAGAGTTCAGGATTTTTTTTAAGTAAGAAAAAGTCAGGGATGGAAAGAAAATCTCTATGGAAATAAGTTTATGCCAGTAAAGGCAAGTACTTCAATATTCTGAAAAAGCTGAGCAGCTAATTCAGACTCTTGTGCATACGGAGTTTGGAATTACATGCAGGTATGTTAAAAAATCTCCTGAATAATTCATTAATAATTTCTGATAGAAAGCAGTGGTTTATACAGATACCAGAGTAATACTGACCTAAGTTAATATGGAGCTTCATGTTTGTTCTCACTGAGAAGAAATTTTTTTTTAATATCTTTTTTCTTTAAATTGTTTGTTCCTTGCTCCTGGAAGAACCAGTGTTGGAGCTCAAAGAGAGCTCTGGGTGCTCTGCTTTCCTCTCCCACATTTGGTCTGCGTAGACCATGTGCTGCCCTATCTAATATGTAATCTTTCCATGGGATACCATCAAAGACAGGCAGCTTTAAAAAAAAAAATAAGCCAGCAGATAATCTCTGCATGGGAACACAAAGCCAGTGCTTCTTAATAAGGTGATCATACTATAATTTTTTGTGTGTGTGTATGTATTTAAATGTAGTTTGTATTGCAGCAGCACCTGAAGGCAGGTGTTGGGAATCAGAAGCAGCTGCTCTGCCTGCAAACACAGCAAGAATGGGCTCACATATTACCAGTTCTTCCCCAGAACTTCATCCAAATGAGTACTTTTATTCCAAAATCCTTGTACGTCCAGGACAGCAAGCTAGGGGGAGTTTTCAGAGCCTAGGGTGTTAAAAACAAAGGCACAGCCTGGTGCAGGGAAAGTTCTGTGCCACAGGGGTGTTGTGCTGTCCTCTTCCCCCCAGTATGGGCCCTACAGCACAGGGGGACCTGGCACTAGGGTCTGGAGTGACAGAACTGAGGGGGAATAGCCTTAAATTGCCAGAGGGCAGAGTTGGATTGGGTATTTGGAAGAAATTCTTCCTGGCACAGGTTGCCCAGAAAAGCTTTGGCTGCCTCTGGATCCCTGGAAGTGTCCAAGGCCACATTGGATGGGAATTGGAGCACCCTGGGATAGTGGAAGGTGTCCCTGCCCATGCCCAGGGGTGGAATAAGATGGATTTTAAGGTGCCTTCCAACCCAAACCCTGTGATTCTGTGGATATTTGGATGTTAGGCTCCATGGTGGGGAGGGACAGTTTGGGAGGGAGTGCCATCAGGCTGCTCTTTTCCCTTGTTTTTCTCTTTTCCTTTAGCCTTTCAAAGAAGTAAAGCTGCTGTGCAAGAGAGGAGGGACAGATTTGGCTTTCAGGCGTGCTGGAACACAGAGGGTGTTTTGGTTGGAGAGGGTGTTTTGGTTGGACCAATGCTGGTAGTGTGGCACTTCTGCTGAAATGCTGTGGGTTTGCCACATTACCCTTTCCTTTTCATGGAATCATGGAATCACAGACTCGTTTGGGTGGGAAGGGACCTTCAAGATTGTATAGTCCCACCCCCTGCCATGGACAGGGACACCTTCCACTATCCCAGTGTGCTCCAAGCCCTGTCTAATCAGGGCAGTGGCCCTGGGCACTTCCAGGGATCCAGGGGTGTCAGCAACTTCTGTGACATCAGCAACTTCTCTGTAGAGTTGGAGAGCTCATTTCCTTAGACAAGCAATCACCTGAGCTAGGCGTAGGAAACCTCAGCCATTTCAGCTGACTGCTGGGGCTCTGAAACGACAAGCTTGAAGTTGCTTCACAGTGTCTCAGAGTGAGTCAGGGTCAAAACGTGCCTTACTTTTTTTTGTAAGGGCTTGGCTGCATTCACAAGTTTAGCAGCTTGTATATTTGTGGGATTTGTTGCTGCTGGAGATCTCCCTCCTCTCTAAGTCACTGCATCCTGCCCAGCTTTTCCAAAGAATAACATCCTTATGGGAACGCTGCCTCTGAAGTGTTTACACTCATTTCCTTCCTGGGGAAAACATTCCACACTGAAACAGGCCTTGGGTGACGGCGAGGAGACGGTGGCACATCTTTCCAGAGTACAGCTCGTTCTTAGCTGGTTGTGTATGGAGTTCTTTGCATCCTCTTTTCCTTTTCTTCATTAGAGAAGCGAGCAGAAAGCTCTTCCCAAGCTGAGGCATTGCTCGGCCTCGCAGCAAACCCAGCCAGGGCTGGCCACCGGCCAAGCCTTCACTCGCTGCAACCTGCACACCATGTAACTCCTCTAAGAATAGCCCTGGTGATCTTAAAAGAAAAAAAAAACAAAACCCACAACATCAAAAAAAAAGGCTATTTTAGCAATGTATTCTCTTCATCCCTTCTGTGAAGCAGTGGAGTTTGGAGGGGATTTTTGCCCCCCACGCCCGTGTCCGTTGTTCCTCCCGCAATGAGCTGTCGCTAATGCCGAGAAATATTTTCGGACTTAATGCAGTGAGTCAGGGCTTAGCTGTAAATTGGTCATGGGATGGGAGGGATTCAGATTGTCTGTTACCCAGGGTCTGCTTTCAGCCATTTCGGTAACATGAGCCATTTCTCAACTGACGGTAATTAGACTCATAACTCTCCCTGAGATGATTTAAGGCGAGGATTAATTATAAAAGTTTCTCGGTGTTAGAACATGTTTCTTTAGTTAAGGTTTGGCACGCTTTCGTTTTATGATGGGCCTGAAAGAATGTTCCTCTACTTAAAATCTCTAAATACACCATTCTGTCATGCTATGTAAATACCCATATTTGTGAGTTTATGTAAACAAATCTCTTAAGTGGGAAAAATACATAGATGGGCCAAGAGCCAATTCAAGGGCTCATGGAGTAGACTTGCATATTCCTTGTGGGCCTGCTTGGGTTTTGGTAACTGTTTTTCTGGCTGTACTTGATTTCTCACTAAAATAAACAAAATATAGTAGTTTTTCTTATCTTCATTAAAAGATGAGTGACCTAAGTACCCTGATGTGCTTCTCCTTTTGTCTCCATAGACAGGGGCTTTGCCAGGGCCAGCTCAGTGGGTTCTTGATGAAGCTGGGGATCCAGTAGTCCCGTGTTAAACCGCCTCCTTTGGTTGTATTGCCTTAAAAAATATGTTAAATTGTCAGGTGTGAAAAGAGCCAGTTCAGCCTCATCAGTCTGCCTTTTAGAAAACCTAAAATAAAAGTGGTTGGATGGGATTATGGAAGGCTTGGCTTGATTTGATGGCATAGATTCACAAAAGGCTAGATGGCATGACACATCTTCTCTATGTTCCTTATTTTCCTGGGGGTAAATTCCAGCCGATTCTCACAGCATAATAACAGAGTATTCCCAGTTAATATTTGAAAAACTTGTCCAAGTTTTCATTTTGTTCACTTTTCTACTTCATAAACCTATTTTCTTATGGTTAAGTCACATAGCCAAATAGTGATGTCACTTTTTTTTCTTTTTGCTATTCTGCTTCTGTGAGTACTTTTAAAAGATAAGAGATCCATATCTGGCTCCCTGGCTGCTATGTTTGAAGTCTGTTTTTCTAGAAAAACATTGTGTTATTAGCCTGTCCTTAAGCTCCGGGAACAGAAAGTTGTTGAGGGGTTTTTGCTTGTAATAAATTTAGACTTAGATTCATATCAAATGTTAATGTTTTTAATAACCTGACACTCCAGATCTCCCTTGCTTTATGGCCTGCACTTATGACTCCTGCATTATGGATGCTGATGATTACTATGAGCATATAAGTTATTGAATTGATTTTATGAATGGTAGCATGGAGCATGAAGCCGAGTTCACTTAAGGAAATAAAACAAGGCAAACAGACTAAAATATTTACAATGTGTTTTGTGGCATGGTGGGTGGCTTGTAATTCACTGAAACCCTTTTGTGAAGTGGTGCTTCAGCATCACTCACCCTCCAGTCCCCAGTGTCCCCAGACTCAGCCCAGTTACCTTTGAGACCAAATGTATTGGATCCGCTTTGAGTTTACAAGTGGTGACAGATTAATTTGGAAAGACAGATTGCAAACATGCATCACGGGCCCGGTCTGAGTCGTAAAAATGTAATGTATGGCTGGTGCAGAATGATAAAAATTCATATCAGGGGAACAGCTTAATTAACTATTCTTGATTAAAGTAATACAGTATGTGAATTTAATAGCTTGCCTTCAAAAGCGGAATGTGAAATCACTTATTACTTTGGTGTATCTTGCTGGCAAATAGGGAGCTGCCAGCGGTTCTTCGTGATTAATTGAGTTTAGAGGAACTTAACACTGGGGTGGGAGATACCAAATAATTATTCTGCTCATTGCCTTACATGAATAAAGAAGTTGTCAGGAACAAAGTTGTGGGAGTGGACTAGGAAGAGGATCGAGAATGCATGAAATAGGATTGATAGCTAGGAATAGGATTGATGGAGGAGGGAAGGCATGTTGGGATTGTGAAGAATACAGTGCAAGGGCTGGAGCTCTGCCACCACAGTATTAAACACTTTGCCATCCAGATCCCTGTGTTGCTGACCCATTTGTTGGTCCTTGGGGTGGTGGTAGGTATGGAGAGCAGGAGAACATTGTGTCTCATTGCTGTCACCTTGGAGGCTGAGGAGTTCTGGTTCATGGAGTGTTTTCTCCACCTCACATGGAGCATTGTCATTCTTGTTCTTTGACACCTTCCTGGCGCCTGTAGCCAAGCCATTCTGCAGCCATCCCAGCTTCTAGATGCATCAGGACAAGGCCTGGCTTGGTTGCAAGAGCAGGATGCTGATGGCTGGTGTCCAGCAAGCTTCTAGATCCTGTCCAGCAGAGCTACTGCATAAGCTAGTGCTTCCATGTTGGTTATTTTATTATTGATATTTCAATGTGTTATTGTGTCCTGTTGGTAATTTCTGCTGCTGTACTACCTAGGACTTGGACTTGTTGGAATGATCTCCTGACTTTTTCAGGACATCTCTCCAAGTTGTCAAGATAACTTTGCATCCTGCAAAACCGAGCCTTTCCTGGCTCGGTGCTCTTTGGGGTTTTGGAAAGCAGTTGTAGTCTCCAGTTCATTATTATTCATCATCCCAGTCCCTAGTGGAAATCCAGCTCCAGGACAGATACCAGCAAAATCCTGCTTGATGTATTCCTCCATTTAAACAATGTTCCATTGTAAAGTATCTTCTTCTCAGCCAGCTTTGCACTTTGGTATCAGTCACAGCTTAGATTCAGCCACTCTGATCAATTAGCACAGACATGTAAGTAGTGAACTTTTGACATCATTGTGTCAAAATGAGCTTGGAGAAGGGTTTTCTCATCCTCTGTAAAATAGTACACAAATAATTCTTTATATTTCTTCCAGAGTCAGTACCTTCAGTATATTTACACATGAACTCATCTGAAGAACTTTCTGATTCCAGTCATTGATAGCTTTCAGGGCATTTTTTCACTTTAGGTTGGTAAATACTCTAGTTGGACAGCTGAGCATTGCTGATGCTTTACAGTAGGGTGGGTGAAAACAGGATCTTAGAGCAGCTTTCCTGGCTTGGAGGCTGGGCGTCTGCACACCTGTGACTGAGCCAAGATGCAGAATTCGGGTTTGCTCCTAATTTTTTCCTGATCCAATGTGAAGAAATAGGGTTCCTAATGTTTTCCTAATTTGTTAGGTTTCGGGCGTGGGATTTACCTTGACTACTGTTACTGAATGTCTGGGTTCTGAGTTACACAGCAAAGAGGTTTCCTTGGGAGACACTCATTCCTGCTGGTGTCTTTCACCTGGGATCAGGGCTCACTGCAGCAGGTAGGCTGGCTGAAATGAGTAGGACTGCCTGTGGCTGAAGATATTGTACCCGGCAGTAAGGAAATATAAAGCCCAAACTTCTTAAGGGCATGTCTGTGTCAACACATTCTCCTTGGAGAGGCACGTGTTGCAGAAGCTGCTGCTGCAGTTACACCTCATTATAAGACACCATGTTTTTGTATTTTATGAGTGCTTTGAAAAAATTAGCAAAGTCCATTAATAATGTGGCCAGTGAACTCAAATTGCCTGACGGTGCTGTTCTGTGCACACAGTGGAAAAATCGATCACTTTAATCCAAGGTAAAGCTGTCTGGCTCTCCAGAGGAGGAGGCTGCCTCGGTTGCTGAGGGCTGGAAATCATTGCCTCACGCTAATTGAGTAACATCCAGCAATTGTGAGGCTGAATCTTCCAGACTGGTTTGACTCACGGGGTCTGAGTATCTAAATGAAGTGTATTTGTCATGCTGCAGTCCTACAGGATTAAGAGTACTTGGATTCGTTTGATCTGATGCATTCCAACAATATTAAGTAAGTTCATTTTTTATTGTCCTTTGCGCCTTTTATTTTTCTGGCTGTAAAAGTCCAGCATCTTACTTTTTGGAAACTGAGCTGTGATACGACAAATATTTCTGGCTAGTATTTGTAGCTCTGGCAGGGCTTGAAGAATTCTTGGCTGGCTTTTACACTAGGCTGATAGCTGAGACCAAATATAACAAGAAGCAGAGTACTGCATGTAGAATTAAATCGTATTACTAGTTATTTTATTAGTTTTCTTGTCTTGAAATTATTCACTGTTCTCTGTTTTTTTGTGATAAATAGTAACTCTACAGTGTTTAAATCAATACTTCAATGTTAAAGAATTTTAAACAACAGTTTGAGAGATCCTTTTGTCATTCAGCAAGATAATTGTGCTGCAAAATTTGCTTTCCTAACTCATTTGGGAAGTCCAGCTTGTTGAATGCTTGGAATGAAGGACTTAGTCCTGATACATCTGTGGCTTCTCCTCTGCAAGTCTTCTTTGTTTAGTGTCAGACCTCAGTCAAATGGCCATGAATTGTGGCTGCTCCACCCCTGGAGGTGTCCAAAGTCAGGCTGGACGGGGCTTGGAGCAGTCTGGGACCATGGAAGGTGTCCCTGCCCATGGTAGGGGTTGGAACAGAATGAGCTTTAAGGTCCCTTCCATCCCAAACCACTCCATGATTCCAAACTGACTGTGAAGCTGCACTCTTAATGAGAGAGGGACCTGCTGAGAGGAAAATAAATACCTTTAGATATTGAAAAATATTCTCAGAACACATGTTATTAATGCTGGCCAGAGTTCCTGGTCAGTCCAGGAGAGCATGTGCTGAGTGTCCAGGGGCTGGCTGTAGGGCCCACCGTGCCTAGTATTACAATTAATTGAAAGCAGTTTTAAGCCGCAGGAATTTGGGGCTTAAATTAAACTCTGAATTTGAGGATTATGAAGAGACTAGCTAATCATCTAAGCACTTGTCTTCCCAGATAAGCCTTGACAACATCCTGAGCATTCCCTGCGCCCCAGCTGCGAGTGAGCTGCTTGATGTGCCCTTTCACAAGTGAGGGGACGGGGAAGAGAGCCGAGAACCATCCCAGTGTGGGGCTGCATGGTCACAGATTGCTCACTTGGTGCTGCCAAGCAGCAGGAAAGTCCATGGGAGGGCTGGAGAAGAGAGTCCATGGTCGCAGGAGCTCAGGTTTGAGGCAGGAGCTCGGGTGAGCAGCGCATGGCAAGGCCTTGCAATGGCTGAAGCAAAGCAGCAAGCCCTGTGCATAGTAACAGAAAGGATTTAATGACCCTGGAACTTAATTAGGACAGTGCAATGTTACCACCTGCTTATTTATAGCTGTAAGTTTAGGCCATGTGTGACTCTTCATTTAGAGGAAAGGAGTACAGGAGCCTTGGCTGAAAGGAACAAATTTCTTTCTGCTCATTACACTCAGATGATCACTGTTGTTTAAGTGAAGTTTAAACATCATAAAATGTGCCCTCATCTTGTGATCCCCATCTGCTGCTCGCCCTTCCTTTCTCTGCTGAAGGTTATTTCAGCAATTTTGCCAACAGCACAGGATGCTGCTCCTGGGGCGGGTTGTTCGCCCATCTTCTCCGTCAGCTTTCCCTCCCTGCGGGCCTTACCCAGCTGTTCTAAACAGAGTCCTTCCAGCATGGAGTCATTGCTGTTATCATCATGTTTAATAACTGCAGGATAAGTCTTCACATGCTGGAGGACTTGTGCAGGCCATGATTCAGGAGAGCAGCGAGTGGGCCCGGGCACCATTGACCCACAGGGGATTTAGGCACCTCCGTGTTTAGGGATGTTTAAGGACCTCTGGTCCTTCAAGTGCTTTGCAGATCCAGGAGCAAAGTGTCCAAGTTTACATCAGGAAAACTGCTAGCAGTGAGTTTAGGCACGTTTTGTTAAGGACATACTCCACCTCATCCCAAAGCCTCGGTGATGTGGAAGGCTGTGCTCTTGGTGAGCTGTCAGGGAATTAGAGCAGTTCTGCATTTCACTGGTGGGGGAAGCACATGATCCTCACGCACATTTCGTGCCTCTGTTTGTTTCAAAAGTGCTTTTGCAGTCCTTCAGGTTTGGAAGTTTAGGGTTTGTCAGATTGTTAGGTTTGGCTGCTAAGTGCCAAGCGTGATGTTTCCAGTTTTCTTTACAAAGTTATATGATCTGTTTGTTGTTGGTGTTTCTTGTAGAGCTGAAGAGCCTGCTGGAAGGTCAAGTGAACTCCTTGCTGGGTCTTGATGTTCTGGGTTTGGTAGCTCTTCTAGTCTGGTTTTGAGTGTTTATGAAGTGTGAGGCATAGAAGGGCCAAGAGTGGGATTCATATCATGGGGTCTCTGCTGTGGGTTGTTCAAAAGGTGAAAGTTCTGTCAGAATGAATGATCTAACCAGGTACTTGAACATACATACAGGATCTCCAGAGAGCCTCGATCACCATCTCTGTTGCTCTTCAGTTTGCTGATAGATGAACAAGTGAGAACTATTAATCACAGCCAACTGATTTTGATTTCAAAATAGACTTTGTTAATCTTTATAGTGGCAATCGGGGAAGATTCTTGTCCTGATGCATCTGCTGTGCTTTTATATGAATCACAGTGTTATAAAAAGGAAGAGGAATTATGGGGCTCGGGTGACTGAAATAAAATCTATTTTTGCTGTTAGGATCATAGCATTGACATGGTATATGGTTTGAATTAAAGTTCTCATTATCACATTAAGTTTCAACAAGGAGTTAATTAAGTGTAGGGAAGTAATGGAATGCTAACAGTACAACACTGCAGTGAAAAATGAGGCCACATCTCCATGCTAAACTCCTCATTGTAAGTACTATGCCGATGACCATGCATTGGAGTGCAATTCTGACGCAGGCAGAGAGCTTTCTTGTTTGGGACATGCTGGTAAGTCATTTTTCAACATTCCTGTGATGGGACAACTCTGTTAACTTTTAGAGGTGCTTATCTTTTCACTCACCTGACTTTAAGAAAATAGAGCTTGTGCTAAAACTTGGTGTCTGCCAGTGGCTGGAAATCAACTATAGACTTGGAAGCCAGTTTTGCTTAGATAGCAGAATTGAATTGATTTAAGAACACCTGTTTTGCATGTTACATGTGATTTTGGTTAATTTTAAGGAGACCTTATGGTCTGTGATTCATAGAACATGTGGATTTTTTACTTCCTGATATTTATGTTAGCACCAAATTGGTTTGTTTAATATTTCAAGCATTGAGGCAAGAAGACAGACCATCCCCACCAACTTTTTTGGTGTGAGAGACATCTTGAGCACTGTACAACTGTTTTGTTGCCATTAGAGAAGGTGAGCTTACCTAATTTCTCCTTCAACATTCTTTTACCTTAGGTTTTTTTGAGTATGAATGTATAGTTTACATGTGCTCCCTGTATCTGTTGTAGGTCAGCCTCGCTTGTTTGAGGTAATGAATTAAAAACAGAAATTAAAAAAATACATATGGCAATGCATGTGATCCATCCTGACTTCAGAGGGGCTTTAAATACTGTGGCTGAAATTGGAAATGTGCTCGGTAGGAAAGATGTGGGCAGATGGGGAAGAGCCAGAGGGGAGTGACAAGAATAGGACACTTAGCAAACGTAAGCTCTAATGGAAGATGGAAGGGATTGATTTGTTTAGCCTAAAAATACAGAAGGAAACGAGTCATTCAGTATAGGAAAGGCTGCTTTAAAAGGTGCAACAATCGTTTTTTTTCTCCATGACTCCTGAGAGAGGCAGGAAGGCACCAGGCAAGGATTAAAGCTGAGTAGTAGGTTAAACGTTTGAACTTTCATGGAAGTGGTGAAATGAAAGACAGACTGTTGGGAAAACCTGTGGGATGGGAGTTTGGAGAACAGGTTAGACAGAAATCTGTTGAAGTGGTTTGGGTCCGTGCCCTGGGGTGGTGCAATTGGGTGGTATTTGAAATATCTTGCTTCTGTGATGGTTGATACCAGGTGAGGATCTGAGGAGACTGATCTTGTAGGGTTTCACTATGCTATTTCGTGTTCTGATCGAGAGAGACATTGAAATTCTGTGGGTGAACGATGGATCCATCCCTGCTTGCCTGATCTTGCACAGCATGCTGCCTCCTTTTCCATGGCTGGTTGCTCCCAAGGGAGCTGACACCAAATCCCAACCCTGGCTGGGCTCATGCGCTGCTGGGACTGATGCACACAGCCACCCTGGGCTGGCTCTGAGCCTTTCCTGGAGGAAAGATTTGCTGCCTTCTGGAAGACAAAGGCAGAGCTCATTTTGAGTCTCCTCCATGTCCTCTCCCACCTATGAGGTGGTTTTGGGAAGAGGGGATGCAGAAGATGAGAGGATGGAAAAGCAGAGTGGGTATTAAAGGCTGTAACAGGCATACAGTCATTTTGGGACTCTGAAACACTGGTCATCTTAGGTTGATAGAATCATAGAATTGCTAAGGTTGGAAAAGACCTCTAAGATCATTGAATCTAACCATTAATGTCCTGAATGTTGGACTTGAGTATTTCAAGGCCTGTAGTTGTATTTTAGGTTAGTTCTTCTCCCAGTATTGGTTTGGGTATCTTCTAACCTGCGCCACCCTGAGCATCAGAGATATATTTCTACATCCTCTTTGGAATATATTGGTGCTTCATTTTGCCAGCACTTAAGAGTTACATTTATTTATCTGCTCTTCATCCAAGGAAACTTAGAGGAGATAAACACTTAAACCCCAGCCTCCATTACTGATTTAAATGGCTTATAAAATTTTTAAGCCGTTTGTGATTGTCTTCCATTCTGATGTATATGGTTTCTCTTCTTAGTATTACTCTCAGATAAATGTGTTAGGAGAATCCAGGCAAAATCCGTGCTTATACAGCTAAGGATTGGAAATGCAGTGAGTGAGCAGGCCACTGTAGTCCGTGAAACAATAGTGATTCTTTCTGCTGTTCAAAAGTACCTGCTAAAACAAGGAGAAGGTGGTACAAAATACACAGATTAGATGTAAGGCTTCTCCTGCAATCCTAATGTTTCTCATGTGTGTCATAGTACATATGTGATACTTAATGATATTATGTCCTTTAAAATGTACGTTTTACCCAGGCGTGCTGGAATTTGCCATGTACCAAGAGCTGTTATTCATTCTCTTGGGTCTTAAATCTTATGCTGGGTGCAAATTTGAGACCTAATGCAAATAAAACAGGCATTGAGAGGAGCAAAATACAGACATGGAAAATGTGTTCCAGAAATGGCATTTACATAATTGCAATTACTGAAAATCTCAAAATTAGAGCCTCGGACAGTGCTGGGAGAATGAGAGTTTATTGTAGGGAATTCTTGCTGGTTTGGAACACACAAACCCTTCCTGAAATTAATGTATGTGTATTGCTGAGTAGCACCACTCTTGGTTTTCTCTTCTCTCATTTCTCAGGGTTATATCATTCATAATTTCTTTCTAACCATTTCCCTCTGTTTACCGATGTTGTAACAGTGTCTTTTCATTTGCACCGCATCTTTGCTTAGTTCGGGTTTTCCTCTTAGTTGTAAGCAACAAACCCAGAAGGACTTTGTCTTTGTTTTCCCTTGTTCCATCCTTTAAGCTCATCTCATCCCACCCCCTGCCATGGGACACTTTCCACTAGCCCAGGTTGCTCCAGGCCCTGTCCAACCTGGTCTTGGGCACTGCCAGGGATCCAGGGGCAGCCACAGCTTCTCTGGGCCCCCTGTGCCAGGGCCTGCCCACCCTCACAGGAACAATTCCTTCCCAGTATCCCATCTAACCCTGCCCTCTGGCAGTGGGAAGCCATTCCCCTTTATCCTGGCACTCCATTTCTTGTAAACAGTCTCTCTCCATGTTTCCTTTTGGCTCCTTCAGGCACTGGAAGGCTACAATTAGGTCACCCTGAAGCTTCTCTTCTCCAGGCTGAGCAATCCCAATTCTCTCAGCCTTTCCTCACAGCTGAGCTGCTCCATCTCACGTGTATCCTGCTAAATTCCCTGTTAAGACTTGGTTAATGTCAGTGCACTTTATGGCACTGCTGGATGTACTAAGAAAAATGTAACAAGCATAGTCTGCCCAAACCAAAGCCAATGACCGCCCTAACTCCAGACGAAGCACCATCGCCATGCTGTTGTTTGCAGGTGGGGGGAGCCAACTGCTATTTTTGCCCCCTCCTCAATGTGGCTGTTTGGTGATCACCCTCATTTCCATGAGCTCATCCTACAGTGTAACCCAAAACGTTGTATTAAGGCAGTGAGGGAGGAGCTGTGTGCATCTGCATCAGTCTCGTTTGGTTTTGACAGCACAGGAAGATCTCAGGAGGCTTTGCTTGCATGTGAAGGCAAGGCATCTCTCAGGAAACTGATTTTACAAAGGGTAAAGTAGAGCATGTTCCAAAAACAGATTGAAAAAGACCAGGTTTGGCTCTAGAAAAGCAGCTTAAGAATTTGCTACAGCTGCTGAAAATGTAGACCCAGCTATTTAACCAGGGCACACTCCTTTCTCTAGCTATCTTCTCTCATATATGTTTGAAGGGCATAAAACTCTTCAAAACCATCCCAGTAAAAAGTTCTTCAAAACGGTGATGCTATGACCCTCCTGCCATTCCAGCAAGGTGCCTTCATGGAGCAGGAATACCCTGACACCCCGACTCCCTCTCACACCATTTGTTCCTGGCTGGAAATGTTTCACAGACTTCACCCAGTCCTGTTGTTTCATGCTCATTGCCAGCTCTTTCTGTGCTACTGCACTTGGTGGAAGAAGGCCTTCAGGAGACACGCATGAGGAACTGGGAGCATGAGTAATATCCACATTTACTATAAATAAGTGTATTTTTATAAAAGCTGGTTGAGCAAGAGAGACAGAGTAGTTGATGGCACAGAAAATTATTAAGCAGAAAATTAATTTTTGAGTCAGGTTTGTTATCTAGGGTGGCTCTACAATCCAGAAGAGCAACATACCTGCAGAAGTGCAAGGTTGCCAAGTGCTTTATGTTGCCAAACGCTCTCTGAGGTTTCCTCAAGAGTCAGCCTAGTCTTCCCAGTCATCAGCAATGGAGTTTTAAACTTTTTTTCTATCTATTTTTTATTTGCTAGATAAAAGTTTCAACCAGTCTGATGTGCCCAAGCCACTGAAGATCAGGTGTATTAATGAGAGCTGGAGAGCAGGTCGCCTTCCTGCCCGTAGCACTTTGTTTGAAGTATTTTGGATATCTTCTGATGCCACTGTTCTTTGTGCTCCAAGGCACCTTGCCACCTGGATTTCTGGGGCATACAGCTGTGAGGGACAGTTTTCAGCCTCCTGCCAAAGAGAGGGGATGTTCCCTATCTTCACTTAGCAAATCCCTTCCTGCTGGCAGTCCTGCAGACGTGTCCCTTCCTTCCTCTGCTTCCTGCCCGTGCTCTCTGGGTTTATTACACAGATGGGCAGGGCTCCCACTGCAGGAGCAAGGCAATTTCCCATGTGACCTGTAACTTCATGCACCTTTGGAGACAAGTGTTCTGGCTTTATTTATCTCTGCTGTGCTCATTTTCTTACCCTGGCTGACCTTTCGCAGTGCTGCGGAGGAGCGCTGAAGGAACCAGAAAACCCTGATTGTCAGGGCAGCATAATCCTCATATTTCACAACAGAAGCATTTCACCAGTGATTACACCTCTTGTTTTCTCTAGGGGACACCTTGAGGTTTATCAGTCTGTCTGCAGAAAGGAACTTTGAGATAGAAATCCAGATTTTATTTTTCTGGACCTTAGTTTCCCAGGCTATAAAGAATCCCAAGGATTCACTCTTGTGGGCTGATAAAAGCCCAGAGCTCTGAAAGGGAGCCATGATGGCAAGGTGCGGGGAAGAGTTTCCCTGCAGGATTTGTTGGTAGTACTTATTTATAATTTATGTGCCTTATTTGTAATTTCATCTGTTTACCTGTCCTAATTTCCTGTCATCAGGCCAGCTGCTGCTCCCGTCTCTGCTTTTCACACAAAGCCCTGGTGTTTGGCTGCTACTCGACAGAATTAACTGGAATTACTGTAACTAATTAGCCCAGACTTTCTAATATTGACTAGGAGAAAAGATGATGAGGATGTTTAGAAAGTTGTAGCCATTAGACTTAGTAAATACATGCTCTGTGAAAACTCTTCAGTGGTGGGAATTGCCCTCCTTTTTTATCCCTTGCTCTTCAATGATGTCCTCCACCAAAGCTCAAAGGCCACTGACTTGGGCTGAGGGTGAACTATATTTAGGTACTGCAGGAAAAGTCCTGCACCTCACTCCAGAGGGAGCTTTTTCCTTCCTCTTCCTTTATGTTTTCTTTATTTTCCCTCTGACTTTATACTTTTGGCTGGATTTTTCTGATTTTTGAGCTCTTGCAGCTTGAGTTGAGTGTAAAGGGCATGTTAAATGTTCTTATGGAAATAATCCCTTCACGGTCTTTAAAATCTCAAAAGCATTTAAAAATAATTATCCACGTGTTACTGCACCACTGTGTGTGCCCCTCTGCATGACTGGTAAATAAACACTGAAAGCAGCGTTCTTCTCAGCAAGGGAGGCTTTGGTGGGCTGCAGAAAGCTGCTCAGGATTTATACACATTTCTCTTTTTTTACCTGTTTTTATCCCATTTTGAGTAATTTTTTTTTTTTTTTGGGGGGGGGGGGGGGGGGTTGTGCTTTAGGATTCCTGCTCTTCCATATTGCATTCCAGGAGCTGGAGTTCCTACTTCCTACAGCAGACTTTCCCAGTGGTTTCCCTGGGAAGGAGGAGCTTCATTAAGTGGCTGGTTTCAGGATGAGGTCTGCCCTCTGGAACATGTTTTGGATCCCTGATGAAAGCCCAGGATTTTTCCCTGCCAAGCCTGGGTTACGCTCCCTGTGTCGGTGCAGACTCACTGCGTGATGCTGGCTGGGTTTGCAGAATCAGGTTTTTTTCCAAAATGAATGCCAGGCGCTGTGTCTGCTGCTGCCTTCCCTTTGCATGCCTGAATGGCCTCAGTCTCTCCCACTGCTGCTTGGGGATGAAACTCAACAAACCTACTCAAAAGTGGGTTTTTCCAGGCTCTGATTATACTTTATCACGGAACTAAAGGCTGGGTGAGTTGGAAGAGACCTCTGGATGTCATCTGGTCCAGCCCCATGACTCAGGCAGGGCTATCTAGAACCCCCTGGCCAGGGTCAAGTGCAGACAGCTTTTGGACGTCTCCAAGGATGGAGATACCGACAGGGGTGGGGCATCATGGGCAGCTCCTTCATGCTGGGCTGAGGAGATACTGACCTGGCACAGCAAGAGTATTTATTAAAACATTCTGTTTCAGACACCCTCCTGGACTGGATGCCTGTACACATTCTGACAGGGCTAATGTGATTCCTCTGATGAAATTGCATCCAAGAATAATCTCCTTTGACTAGTATTCTGAGATCTTTCCATATTTGATTTGCCCCTTCATTGTAAAGTTACCCTAAATAACATTTTCTGGTGGTTTTGCTTCCAAGTAGGTAGAGAAAAAAGGAGAGGCTCTCTTCCTGCCAAAGGACAGCACAAAAAATGAGCCCTTACATACCTATAAAGCAAGGAAACTTGAGTAAATCTCATGGGTCACTGCTTCTCCCTCGTTCATCCTGATGGATCTGGACGTCCCATGTGAGATATTACTACCTGAGGCTGGTGCTCCTGACTGAGGGAGGTTAAAAAGTGCTGGGCTGGCATATTGAAATTTAACATCTCATCATTCAGTCCATTTCTAACGGATGCATTTGGTTCCTCCCTTTCAACTACAATTATTTTAAAGAATAATTTATGGTATAAAAGGAAAACAAATACTTCATTTTCCCTCTAACTGACTTTAATGATAATTTGCTCAGGTCTAGAAAGCAGCTGAAGGTGCTGTTGGCGCCTTTGAAGGAAAGTGTCATCTTGATATAAATCAGGAATATTATTTTACAAGGACTGTTAGCAGCTTACCTGAGTCAGTCTGTGACAGCCTTATGAAGAAAAGCAAAATACTTCAGATGAAGTTCACATGTCTCCAGAAATGGGCTTGTCAGAGGGGAGGCATCAAGGGAAATGTTGACAGATATTTAATTATAATGGCAGTAGTGGCTGTTGCTGTGTTAATAGCATCTGGCAGCAGAGTCACTGCCATCTGTTAGTGCCCTGAAATCCTGGAGATGGTGCATCCTTTATGGAGGAATTAACAATAATTAACAAATCTATCACATGAAATCACCTTGATTGGATGACAGCCCTACCTTGATAATGATTAATTGCAAAATAATGTGGAATAAAATGTCCACTATTCTCCTTTTCTGCTACTGCTGCTCTCCAAGTGCAGCATGCCAGGGGATTTCCTTTCAAGCCTGTGGTGTGAGGCAGCATTTACTGCACTTATTGTAAATAATCCTTATAAGCAGAGCTAGATTAAAATCAAGCTTCTGCATTTTCATTTCCATTCGCAACAGATTAGGTCTCTAAAACCAGTTGTGGTTCTTTTGGTGCATGGTAACTTACTTAGTGTTAAATAAGGGATAAAATGAGGTTGGACTGCCAGAAGTGACCCTTCAGCCAAAGTCAAGTCAGTCTATAAGAACAATCTGACTGCATTAAAGTGTTTCAAGGTGTTTTTGTTAGCTTGGTATTAGAAGCCAAGCCATTAATTTCTGATGAGTCATTTTGTCTTCAAAGCTATGAGGAAAAAATATTCTATTTGTTTGCATTTGGAAGAATTATTTTTGAATATCTATTTTTATCCAAGCCAATATTTCGATCGGTGCAATGAAATACCACTGCTGTAAGTAAGAGTTATAAACAAAGCAATGAGCCAGCTTGAGACCTGGTTGGGTTTTATTTTTCTCTTAACTCTTTCTTTTTCTGTCTGTTCCTGCTGAGCAACAGATGGAGAAGGTAACATACTCTTTGCTTAAATTGGAGAATTGTGATAGATAATTGAGGTGTGGTAATTAACAGGAGCAATAGGAGGGAAAGAGTAAACTCTGGAATCTTGAAGTCAACTAAACAGGAATTTTATTTCTCTTTCCCCATGTGTGTCAGTTAATATTCTGAATATTGCTCTGGGACCCATGGTGAGAAGGCAACATATACTTTCCTTGTGTCTATTTGTTCCTAAGTGCCAGAAGTTTCTTTAGGCTGGGATTTGGACTGACTCCAGCTCTTGATAGAGCTGCCCTGACACCAAACCACAAGCAGAGATGTGGAAAGCTGACTTTGTGCTTCCTTATTTATCACAGCTTCCAACACAGGAGCTGTAGATCAGAGTCTTCCCTTCCCCTTCCCGTCCCATGGAGTAGATTTGAGGATGGAGGCTCAGGAGGCTGGGCTTTAGCTGATTTATGGCTTTGTTGTCTTCTCTTTGAGACCCATCCCTCTCTTTTTGTTCTGCTTTGGCAGCCACGTGAGTCAGACACGAGCTCATGGGCTGTGTGTCTGTGTACACTCGTGTTCGTCACACACAACGTGTACATGTCACACCCTCCTAGCGCTGCTGAGATTGGAAGATGCTTTGAAAAAAAAGTGATTT
Organism: Motacilla alba alba; assembly: GCF_015832195.1. Lineage (NCBI taxonomy): Eukaryota > Metazoa > Chordata > Aves > Passeriformes > Motacillidae > Motacilla > Motacilla alba. The sequence continues at coordinate 23,895,001 of NC_052023.1, forward strand.
TGTTTTTTGTTCTGCTGCTCTGGCGTGATATCACAGGATCCTGAGCAGGCAGTGGCTGGTGGGGCATAGCAAACACAGACACCCTTGTTAAGGCTTGGAAGAAGGGCTTGTTTCTCTCTCACTGCTATTTTCATGCAAGGCACTGTTCCCTGGTTAGGAGGATTAGAAGATATGCATTAAACAGTGTTAAATATGCTGAGGCAGTTGATGTTTACAGCCCTTGTGGAATTATTCATTAAAATATTAACTGCTAGACAGCCTCCTTTTTTTTTTTTTAATTCAGTGATTTAGTAGCCCTCTCCAAAATCTTGTGTGATTCAGACATTCAAAGACTAAATAAGGCTAAATAAACCCACCAAAATTACCCACAAAAACACTGATTCTTGGGTTTCTGTTTCTTAAATTGCCATGGGTGTGACGTGTCTAAGGAGTACAGAGGGATTTGTGGAGCGGGTGTGCTCCAAGATTTGACTCAGACCTCTCCCATCTGCACCAGCAGCTTTCCCTAACACATGGCACTGGGAAGATCTGGAAGGGGCTGTATCCCTCGGAAGGATTTTGGAGATAATAGATACGTGTTTGCACTAAGTTTTGGGTTACAGAAGCTCATGACATGATGAAGAGGTCTTACCAAGCAGTGCTGGCTCTCAACTTTCCCCTCCCAGGCCTTTTTTAAGAAGCTTTTAATGGTTCTGGTCCTGTGCAAAGGACAGAGCTGTGTTCTTGTCTATAACACAGTCTGGTTTGTCTTGGAAGGAACCTTAGAGCCCATCCAGGGCCACGCCCTGCCATGGGCAGGGACACTTTCCACTAGCCCAGGTTGTTCCAGGCCCCATCCAGCCTGGCCTTGGACACTGCCAGGGATCCAGGGGCAGCCACAGCTTCTCTGGCACCCTGTGCCAGGGCCTGCCCACCCTCACAGGGAACAATTCCTTCCCAATATTCCATCTAACCCTGCCCTCTGGCAGTGGGAAGCCATTTCCCCTTGTCTTTTCCCTCCATCCCTTGTCCCAAGTCCCTCTCCAGCTGTCCTGGCCCCTTTAGGCACTGCAAGGGGCTCTGAGGTCTTCCCAGAGCCTTCCCTTCTCCAGGTGAACACTCCCATCTCTCCCAGCCTGGCTCCAGAGCAGAGGGCTCCAGCCCTTGACACATCTCTGTAGCTTTCTCTGGACTCTCTCCAGCAGCCCCACATCCTTATTTTTGGGATCTTCAGAGCTGATTTGCTTCCTTGTGCCCCTTGTGCCCAGTTTTGTGGCTGAGCAGTTGCTGCTCTCCCCCTGCACATCTGACACGTGCTCCCTCCTGCAGACAGTTCCTTGATGCTGATGTTTGCCCACTCTGCTCTGAGCTAGCCTGGGGGTGCTGGGTGACTCTGGGGCTGCCTTCCCAGTGCTTTGCCTTGCTCTGGGGGAGGTGGAGGCTGGTGTTGTTATTGATTTATATGAGCACCCCCCATTTTCCATGGACCGCTGGAGAGTTGCCAGCCAGCCTGGAGTTTGATCCCTGGATTTCATCCAGTGACCCCGAGGCAATCCCACATGCCACCGAGCCCAGGGTGTTCAAAAATTGCCCACCTGGGGCCATTTCATCTCTTGTGTTACCTTTCATTTCATTTTTGCTGAGCTCTTCTCATTCGGTGGAGCCTGGACCCAGCCGAGTGTGACACCCTGATGACAAATGCCTGTCACCTTTGTGTGCTTAATAAATACTGATGCTGTTGTGTGCTCTTTGTGTGTTTCAGGAAAAAAGTGCCAGTTCAAACGCAAGACTTAAATCTAATAAAGAGATCCCGGGATTAGTACATCAACCCAGAGCAAAGTAAGTTCAATTTCTGTCATTTAAATCATAATACAGATGAACACAAGCAGTGTCTGTGAGGTTCACAGTTACTGCCTAGGCAAAGACCAAATGACCCAGCAGCCCTAAAGTCATGTTGAGTACTAGAGGTAAGATCACCTGTGTCTCAAGGCTGGGAAGCATTCTCTCCTTTGCACAGCAAAGATGCAGGACTTGAAAAAAGGTGAGATGCATCCTGTTGTGCCAAACAGAAGACCCTGTGCTATTTCTCAGCTTTCTGTACAACTTACACAGAGCAAACTTCTCTATATCCATCCACTAGTGTTCCTAAATACAGCTGGGTCAGTCCCAGGGAGGTTTTTGCTAGCTCCTGGTTTTGATTAGCAGCTGTTCTGCCTGGGACTGGGAACGGTCAGGTTGTTAAAATGAAGGCTGTTCTGTAGCTGCTTGGCTGGCAGTTCTGTGCCCATGCTCCGCCTGGGGTCAGTCAGTGTTACATGAAACATTTGCCTCTTGTGGCAGAGCCGGTTATTGATAGTACTAACTCATTTCTTTTCTAACTCAGTGTTACATTTTAATCACTAATTGGCTGAGGAATAACTGATTACACAGAGCCACATATCGGGTTTGTGAAGAACAAGTGATAAAGGTTTGTGCCCTGGCTTTGGAACACCAGTGGAAGTGCTGTTCCTTGTGCCCTGGCTTTGGAACACCAGTGGAAGTGCTGTTCCTTGTGCCCTGCCCTCAGCTCACTTACTAACTTAAACTTGCTGCCTCTCAAGTGCCTTGAATACAATTTCAACTCTGGAAACTTTAGTTATTTCCGAATCAGCTGACAGTGTAATTCAGCTTCTTTTCAAAGGGAAAAGCCAAGTGCTTTCTATGTAATTGCAAAGAAATTCATGGTAGGGAGGTGGAGGTAGAAGCACTCTTCAGCAAAGCTGTGCTTCATTTTTGTGGCTTCCCAGCAGGGTCAGAGATGTGTTTAAGATGCTGTAACATGAGGTTAATTACTCTGGGATAAAAAAGGGCTGTTCTTTCTTTGGGTCATCTTTTGGTACATCCACAGAAGAGGAATTGCATGGGGCCATGGCCTCCATTCCTTCATAAAACTCAAATTTGAAAAGTCCCTACAGAAATCAGAACTGACCAAAAAGCCCATTTTTGACATTGCATTGACAGAGATAAATATTTCTGTCACAGACCTGCAAAAATAAGGAAACTTCCCAGAGAGGTGCAGAATGTAACATAAGGTTGTTGGGCAGATCCTCCAGTGTTTGCCCAAGGCTCTGCTGTTTGCCCAACCTGCCGCTGCATTTCTGTTTATAAAGTGGCCACGTGTGTTTGAGTTGCTAATTGCCAAGTCAGCAAACAGCTGTTATAATGTACAATTATTTTTTTAAGGTTTATCATCTAAAAACCGTGCCAATTCTGACTGCAGGGTGGGATGACATTGGGTGGAAAAGGTCTGCTCAGCTGGAAGAGCAGAAATTAATAGATCGTTAGATGCATCTCACAATACTGTTCGGGTACAGTGAATGTTACTTCTAAACAAAACATAGATTAAGTATCAAATTATAAATTCATTTGCTATATTTAGATGTCAGTTGAAAAGTAAGACTGTGAGGGCTCTTCCCCCTGCAGGAGGATTTAGATTTTTCCATCCAGAGCCCTGGACTCTAAAACCAGGGGATGTAGGAAGCCAGCAGTAGCTTTATGGGGGTCTTTGGCTGAGGGAGAAGGGTTGGTCCTTCCTCTTTACCCCCAGTCCTGGTACCTGCCACACCTTCAGGGCTTCCCCCTGCACTCTGCTCTGACCTCACAGGCACTTGCTCTGTCTGTTCATCACCAAACTCACCCCCCTGACACCTTGAATGATCAAGCACACCCACCAAGTGCCCTGGGACAGGTTCGTAACTTAGGGAGTGACAGCAGCCTGAAGCATCAAATGGAAGTGGTTGTTTCAGAGCAGTTTTACCCTGCCAAATCACAAACTCTCAGAATAGTTTGGGTTGGCACATGAAAAATCAGCTAACCCAACCTCCCTGCCATGGGCAGGGACACCTTCCACTAGACCAGATCTGTAGGATTATCCTGTGGGAATTTTCAGGGATATGACTACATAATACTCCTTTTTTTTTTCCCCTGCCTTCTTTTAGTTCTCTTACGAATTATGGTTGGGGTGAGTCACTACAGTGTTATCTCATTTTATTGGAAACTGGATTTATGATGTTGTAAAGGCAAGACTATTTTTCAAGCACTTGCCTACTCAGAAAGTACTACTGCCCTAAAATCCCTCTGCAAGGCACCTGAATATGCAGGTGATGGGGTCAGCTGTCCCAAAAAAGGCATCTCTTCCCCATCTGAGGAGGAGGTGGGAACCTGAGCAACAGGCAGACAGCTGGGGACAGGAACTCCCTCGACCACTGAAAGGTGAATTGTTCCTGCTCCTGAATCACCAGCTTTAGGTTTTAATGCCATTTCTGAGCCCTCCTCGTGTGAACTGAGCTTCATTTATGTCCCACATAAGCAGATCTTTGTATACGTTCAGCCCATAGCAGGAAGGGCTCAATGCTGAGCTTTGTGGGGAAGTGCAGCCCGTTGTTGGGCACTTAGGGAGAGCATTAACTCATTACAGCTGAAAGGATCGCTCTGAGGAAGAGGGGATGGGTGGGAATTCAGCAAGCTAAGCCAGCTTTCTGTGCTGGGGCAAATCTCCAAGAGCTGTGTGTCCTTCTGACCGTTTGGCTTCATTGTCGCCACTGGCTCCGGTCCCCATCCTCCCCTTTTTGCATCTTTTTGTGCTGCACATGGAGTCCCTGGCACGTTTCCCCAGCTGCTTGTGAGCCCAGTGCTCCTCCCTGCTGCAGGTCCAAAGGATGCTCCAGCCTCACCTTCCTGGAGGGGTGTTGCTCCTGCAGGAGGGAGGCTCTCACCATCCCCTGGTATTGTATTTGCAGTGATCCCCGTGGCAGGAAGGAAGGATGAATCTGACTCCATGTTCTTGAAGGCTAATTTATTATTTTATGATACTGTATTATATTCAAGAATACTAACCTAAACTATACTAAAGAGTACAGAAAGGGTACTTACAGAATGCTAAAAAGATAATAATGAAACTTCTGACTCTCTCTCCAGAGTCCGACACAGCTTGGCACTGATTGGCTGATAAGTCAAAACAGTTCACATGAAACCAATAAAACGATCTCCAAACACATTCCAAAGCAGCAAAACATGGGAGAAGCAAATCAGATAACTGTTGTTTTCCTTTTTCTCTGAGGCTTCTCAGCTTCCCAGGAGCAAAATCCTGGGTGAAGGGATTTTTCCAGAAAATATGAATGCCACACCCTAACATAAATAAACACCCCAAATACTACCTGCCATCCATCCTCAGCCTTGTCTCCTCATCCTTTCTGGGTTTTTTGCTTGCAAGTTCTCCATGGGGAAGGACCTGTGGTCTTGTCTTGTGACCATCAGCATTTTATAGACAATGAAAGAAGAGTGTTTTCCAGCCCTCTTTACCAATGCAAAATCATGTCGGTGAGCCTCTTGGTGCTAAAGAATTAGTTGAAGGGAAGGGTCTGGAGCACCAGGAGTGGCTGAGGGAGCTGGGAAGGGGCTCAGCCTGGAGAAAAGGAGGCTCAGAGGGGACCTTGTGGCTCTGCACAACTCCCTGACGGGAGGTTGTAGCAGCTGTCAGTCTCTTCTTCCCCATAACAAGTGGCAGGACAAGAGGACAGAGTCTTTAACCTCACGTTGTGGGTGTCTCATTCTGTGGTGGTGAGGTTGGCAGTCCTGGAAAACCTCCTGTCCTGAAGGAGAGGGGCTCTCCCTCTCAGAGGAGAGGTACTGTGCTATCAACTTCCTGCAGTCAGCCTGGAAAAGGGAGCAGTCTCCTCTGGATGCACGTGGATCCCAGTTACCACCCCACGTGTTGCACGTGTACACAGAACTAAATGCAGTAATTTTTCGTGGGCAAACAAAAAAACAGGGGCAAAAAAGATGAAAAATTGACATTGTAAATGAAAGCATAAAGTGATTTATTTTTCACAGTGGTGGAAGCTGGGCCCCTCAACAACCCTGGGCTGTTCTATAATGGAAGAAACCCTGTTGGTATTGACACTGTTCCTTTGTCTTCCAGCATGCACATCTCCGAAAGCCAACAAGAATTCTTCAGAATGCTTGATGAAAAAATTGAAAAGGTAAGGCACAGTAATGTGAGCATGCAGTCTCCCTCAGCTTCATGGCAGGACAGGGACCTGCCTGCTGCAGCTCTCTGTGTTCTCCATGATTTGGAGGGGTCTGGCCCAAGATTTCCCTTCCAGCTCCTTGGTTAGATAGCTCAAGTGCAGAGAAGACCAAGAAGGTGAAGAGCTTGCAGGAGGTACTGAGAGAATCCTTTGTTTTGGGGGAATGTCACCAGCCTGGGATTCATGGCAGGCTAACTCAGATGTTCAGAACATACATGTTGAGTAAAGGTGAAGAGCAAAGTGAGATTTTAGTCATTGCTGATTTGATCTTTCTTCTCACTGGGAGACAGCTGGAGTGTTAATGCTGGGATAGTAGCTGGGATACCCCAGGAATTCTTGCTGAATCTCCTCGAAATAGCCACTGGCTCCAAGGGATGGTGTGGCTGTGAGTGTGGGTAACCCTGCCCCAGGGCTGTGCCAGTGAAATAATGGTGCTGGAGATATTTTGAAGAAGAGGATGAATAATTCTTTGCATATCTCAGCTGTCCTGAGAGCAGCTTTTGTGTGTTTCAGAAAGCTTTTAAATGACACGCTTGGCTTCTTTGTGAGGCAGCAGTGAAGGAGCTGGAGCACAGCTCATACTGGGAGTATGAGGGAGATGGTGGGGCTGATGTTCACACAATAATTTACTCTTTCCACTGCCTGTTTGGGAGTCATGCATCTTTTTAAATACTTTATATTAAATATTGGTTTCTTCAGTAGCAGTACTCTGAGAAACTAATTTGTTCTGAGTACTGATTACTAATCAGCAGTACTCAGTACCAGCTTGTACTCCCAGTTTCAGACTGGATATCAGGAAGCATTCCTGTATGGAAAGGGAGGTCAGACACTGGAACAGGCTTCCCAGAGAGCTGCTGGATGCCCCAGGCCTGTCAGTGTTCAGGAGACATTTGGACAATGCCCTTAACAACACGCTGTAATTTCGGGTCAGCCCTGGAGTGCTCAGGCAGTTGATGGTTGTAGGTCCCCTCCAACTGGAATACTTCTAGTCTAGCCTAGTCTTCTGTTCTTTCCTGTTCTGTTCTATTAAGTTGCCATGTTGGGTTGTAGAGCAGAAGGGAAATTTTTACTTGCATGGCTCTGAACTTCTGCCTTTTTTGCCAGCACTCCTGGTGCTAGGAGTCAGAGTGCTACAGTGGGTGCATCTTATATTTGTCCCAAGCAACACATTTGTTACTTTCCTCTTCAAAAATAAAAATTATGAAAACAAAACATAAAGGGGAAGAGTAAAAGTGAGGAGTTCATAGATTCCTGGGAAGAATATTTCTGTACCCAGTGTTTCACAGGAGTAAGATTTTATGTAACCTAATGCATTTAAAATGAGAATTTCTACATATCCATAATACAGCTACCTCTCCTTTGAATAAATGCATTCACCCTCTGAATATTCAGATGCTTTTCCTGGACATCATCACCTTCCAGAATGCTGAGCACAGAACCTCCAGTAAAATGGATTTTCCAAGGATGTATCTTATCTGCAGACCAGACAATGCCATCAGGCTGTATCTAATTATGAATTTTGGTTAATTTTTGTTCCTGAGGTCTGTGGCAGGGCACTGACACCCTCATTCCCCAGCTGCCACGCTGAGGTGCAGCTGACCCTGTCTCCTGTGGTTGGAGCTGTTTGGATCCTCTTTGAGATGTTCCCAGGTGATCTCCAGGGCTAATTTATCTTGGGGATAATTTATCCTGGGGATCAGGAGATTGTCTGTTCAGAGGAAATCCACAGTTTATCTGTCAAAGAGACCAAGTTGCTGTCAGCTGATGGGATTGGCAGGAGTTAATGCACAGCTGAATGTGGGATTTGTGTTCCCTGGGGACCTCCTGTGTCTGAGGAAATAGTCTTTATTAGAGAAGCTTTGGGGTTTTTAATTCATCTTTGCTCAGAACGCATTCTTTTTCTAGGTGTTGTCACAAATGCCAAAAAAGATTGGAAAATATAAGGGCTTTTGTCTGATCCTTAAATAGCATTTTCAGCCCCTTCTCCAGGGAGATGGAGGACAGCAGTCAAACATTTAGAAGGATTGTATCAGTGGCAGCTGAAAAGGTCTGTGGAGGTGTGGGGGGTGTCGCCTGTGGCCGGTGAGGTCCCAAACCTTGTGGTGTTCCCATGGTTACCGTGGCTGTTGGATTTGTGATGGAGAGGCCGTGGGCTGTGCTGCAGAAACTCCAGCCAGGGGCAGAACACCCTCAGCTCCACTGGGACCCCCAGGGGTGCTGGGTCACCAAATCCAAGTGCCCAAGTGCTCTGACATGTGAGCATTAGGCAGGAGCATCGCATGGGGGCTTGGACCTGGCACAGCCATTCTGTGGAATAAAACCTCCTGCAGCCAGATGGGAAATGGAAAGAACACGGGCTGGTGTTTCAGCTGCACACAGGAAGTGTTTGTGAGTCCTGGAGATCAAAAAAAGCCTCATTGAAACACTCTGGAGAGTTTCTCTGGAAGTCCTGCCCCCAGTAGTGCATTCCTGGCTGCCCCTACAAAGCTCCACTGCCTCCCGCAAATGTCACTTGAAGGTAAAAAACAGAATGTCATGAAGCACGGAGCTTCTGTCTACCAAAACTGAGTGTCAAAACACTGTGAGTCGTTCAGAGGGGACATCTGCTGTGTCTCTGAGTGAGTCTGTCCCTGCTTCAGGAGCTGGAGCTGAACTGGCATGTACAGAACTGCCCGTGGTGCTGGTAATGCCATTCCAAGGGTTTGCTGGAAGGAGGAAATACTGGGATGAGGGCTGGGGTAGGACTGGCTGAGAATGTGGAAGTTAGCCTCCAACGTGGGCTTAGATACTGGTTCTGCTGGAGTCAGCCCAGTCCTTTCAGAAACAGGAGAATTTGAGTAAAAGTACTCCCTAGGCCTGGTGAGAAGCCAGAGTTAGAGGGCAGATGGGAGACTGGGAGCAGCTGGAGAGAGCCGAGCAGTCAACGGCACAAGAAGCTGTAGTTCCTGTACTGTGTAGTTAGAATATCCTGGGCTGGCAGAGACCCACAGGGACCGTGGAGCCCAACTCACAGGACAACCCCAAGAATCCCACCACGTGCCTAAAAGCCTTGTCCAAACACTTTCTGACCTGTGGCAGAGCATGGAGAGGAGAGCAGAGGGGAAGACCAAGGAGCTGTGTGCAGCACAAGGCCCTGAGTGCTGGCAGAGCAGGCTCAGAAATGTTCCCAACATCTGGCAGCAGCTGCAGCGAGTCCTCCTGGGGCTTCCCACTCACTGAGGTTACTGGGAATAGAGTCATGGGAGACAAAAAGCACCTGTGATCCAGAGTTCAGCGGGAAATGGAACAGAGACAGGCAGTGGGAAGGAGGCAGCTCATCTGCTGTCAGCATTATCATCATTTATTGAAAATTAGCCTGAAATCACAGGAATATATTCCAGTGGAGGATGAGCAACAGGTAATAGCAGCAATTAAGCTCGAGGAGAGCATTCCCTGGAGTAAATTAGAAAGATGTGGGTCAGGAGTACAAGTGATTTGCTTGACCTGAGAGATGAAGGCAGAAATACACAGAAAAATGGCTTTGGAGAGCAGAGAAGGAGGCAGAGAGTGACTGAGCAGTCCTCCTAAAGGGAACTCTGCTGCTGCTGGATAAATCTGAGATCTGCTGTGCCCAGCTGAGGAGAAATGGCCTTCACTGGCTGCAGCCAGGACTGGGACAATCTCTGCACTCCTGTGGTGGGATAAACCAGGTTTTGAGCTATCAGCTCTGATTAAGAAGATAGAAACATGTCCTGGTATCAGGCCATTTGTGTTGGCATTCAGGCAAGTAAATTAATGACCTGGGTTCTCCAATCTGATAGAGCAAGGACTAATTTAGTCAGATGTTGCATTTGGACACTAAAAGATTTGCAGTGAAACACACAATGAGGAATTAACCTGTCTCTCCTAAAGTTTCTCCAGTGTCTTTTTTTTCTTTCTACATCTCAGATTTATTTGGACTCTGATTCCACAGGGCTCCATGCAAATTCCATGTTACCCCCTGGAAAGAACAGCAGCACAGGAAGGACATAGAGCTGTTGCTGGAGAGGGACTTGGGCCAAGGGCCTGGAGTACCATTTGGAAAGGGGGAATGGCTTCCCACTGCCAGAGGGTGGGGTGGGATGGGCTATTGGGAAGGAATTGTTCCCTGTGAGAGTGGGCAGGCCCTGGCACAGGGTGCCCAGAGAAGCTGTGGCTGCCCCTGGATCCCTGGCAGTGTCCAAGGCCAGGCTGGATGGGGCTTGGAGCAGCCTGGGACAGTGGGAGGTGTCCCTGCCCATGGCAGGGGTGGCACTGGGTGGGCTGTAAGCTCCCTTCCCACCCAAACCCTTCTGGGATTCCATGAATTGCATAGGGTGCTCAGGGCAGAGTTGATGCTGGGCACAGCCCTGCAAGCTCAAGTCCATTGCCTTGAAGGGGCCCTGTCCCACCTGGGCTTGCATGAAATAAATAGAAATAAAAATTAAAAGCTATAACATACAAAGTGCTGGCTGTGAAAAGTTTACCCATTTAGTGCTTGCTAGCAAAAACATCTTGATGATGGCTGTCCTGGAAAGTGGTTGGAAAAGCAACTGCTGTCTCTGAATCCTGCATGGAGCAGGACAATGATCTGGAGGAATTATCTCCTTGAGGTGTGTGTTATTACTGGAGGCTGTGGCAGAGTGTAGAGGCAACTGCCCCCCTGTAGGAAAAAGGCTGAGGGGTAATGGAACTACTGACAGGCAATTCCTGGGGTTATATTTGGGGATTGTAACCCCCCCAAGAGCAGCACCTCTGGCTTTGTGGTTCAAAAGGGACCATGGCAAAAGAATCCTGGCAGCTGTACCAGAGGAAAACCATCACTGGTCCCATCCTCATAAACTGCCTTCTACACGGCTGCAGTGGTTTGTAGAAAATAATCACAATGCAAACATGCTCATGGGCAACAATGAGATTAAAAAATGAGAAGATGTGTTGCTGTGAGCTCTGGTGGGTACCCCGAGCCTGGGACATGGTGTTGCCAACCCCATGGGGCTGTCACTGTAGGTCAGCTTGGTCTTGAGCACCAGCACTTGTCTTGGGGTGGGTGTGCAGGGATTTTTCCAGCATTCTCCTCACCTGGAGCTGGTGGGAGGATGCCCAGCCCGTGGGAAGGATGGCTGGCAGCAGCTCCCTGCATCCCTGGTTAGTGACACTGGGAGAGGGCACAAAGAAAGCAGCTCCTGGTGTGAGATGGAGGGAATGCCCTTGGGAGCGAGCTGCCAGCCCCACGTACACCAGGGCACGGTCATTAGGCTGAAACTCATTAGCAAAGTGGATTGCTCTTAATGACTCCATTGATTTTTCCCTAACAAAATGAGAAAGGGACAAAAATGAGCGCGGTATGCAATGATGTAGTGCCGCCTCCCGGCATTTTCTTCCCGTCCTTTCTGCGAGCGCTGTAAACAAAACCAGCCTGGTGAAAAGGGTTCCCAGAGCAGGCTGGGGCTGCGGCTGCCCAGCCGGGCCCCTCAAAGGGACTACTGTGTCCCCAGCCCCTGAGCCCGCAGAGAAAGGGCTGCTTGCTCTCCATCCTCTGCCTCTCCTGCCTCCTTTGCCTCCCCTTCCTTCTGTCCCTCCCCTGCATCCCCTCCATGCTCGTCCTGCTGTCCCTCCCCTGCCTGGCCCAGTCCTCCGGCACAAGGGGCCATTGAGCCGGGTTGTTTATTGGCCTGTCACCCACACAATGGGGAAAAGGCCTTTTTCCTGCGAATTTTTTCTTTCTCTTTTTCATTCCCTTAACGGATATCACGAGCATCCCCTGGAGGGGCATGAGGAGGGGAGCGCGGGAGAGGTGGGGGATGAGCCCTTCTGGTTTGGGTGCAGGCAGCAGGAAAAGAACATCAGGCTGCTCTTTGATTTACCTTAAATTCACTCGCTCATTTAGAAACACTCACGGTGTGCTGTGGACATCTACAGAAGCTGACAGTTGTATTTTGAAACTGCAGAGGTGAGAGATGGGATTCCTCAGAGATTAGCTGGACTTGGAGGCACCTACTAGAGCTGTCATTTTCCTCAACATAGGTCATTTACACTTCAATCACTGAAACTTCTCAGAAATCACAGAATTGGAAGGGACCCACAATAATCATTGAGTCCAACTTAAAAGTGAACGGCCCATGCAAATTGAACCCACAACTTACTTAGTCCATGGGTGGTCCATACATTCCTGTTAGCCCCCACCTGCTCTGTGCCTCTGGCCCCTCTGGGTGTAGGAGGCTGCTCCTCTTGGCAGAATTTGACTGCCAGTCATGGAACCATAGCATCAGAGAGTGGTTTGGGTTGGAAGGGACCTGTAAAGGCCACCCGGTCCAACCCCTGCAGCGAGCAGGGACGCTTCCACTGGAGCAGTGTGGTTTCTGCCAGCTCTGAGCTGACCATTTCCCATGAGGTGTTCCCAGGCCCATCTCAAGCACTGCAGCCTCTCACTGATCAAGGGATCATCTCCTCCAGCATCTGGCAGACATCCTCTGAAACAACCCACAGGCCAAAAATGGACATTTTAAAGTATTTCACTGGATTGTGGCTGAAGCTGCCTGTCCTCTGCCAGCAGGGAGTGGCAGCCCCTCCCAGGGAGCACCAAGGGCACAACCCTTGTCTTGGATTTCTGGTGCAGCGGGGAGGGCTGCGACAACAGGGCACTTTATTCCTTCTCTGATCTTCCTCAGCAATGCTGACCTTGTTGTTACTGACAAAAATGCATTTGGGGAGTAACATTTATACCAAAGCTCTGTTGGGCACCACTGGGACTCACCAGAGTCTGGGCATCACCTGAGCTGGCCGGGCCACCAGGATACGGACGTGTCCCCATCCCCAGCAGAGTACAGATGGAAGTGACGTGCCTGGAAGGACCAGTCCAGCTCCTGCTGGCCTTCAGGCCGTGGTGGGAGCTGGTGTGTCTGTGCCGTGGCTAGGACTGGCTCAGCACGTTGGTTTGGAGCAGTTCTTGGTGTCCATTTGAGAACTGATGCACGTGGCAGCCAGGGAGCAAACCCAGAAGCAGGAGAGCAGCAGGAGGAGTAGGAGGGGAAAGTGCAGGATGGCTTTTCCTCTGTCAGATTTGGGTCTGCTCGAGGCTTTAATAGCAGTGATGGCCACCAGTGGGGAGTGCTGTGCTGTGCTGTGGGACTCCCTCTTGAGCAGGTACAGGGATGTCCTGGCAATGCTCTGAGCTCAGCCCTCAGTCACTGCTGCTGCCTTTCACAGCTCTGAAGCATTTTGGACAAAGCCTTCATCACCAACCAGCTCAGTCTCCTGGATTTGTCCAAATGTGGTCCCTAGCCTGGAGAAAACCAGGGAGATTTGAGAAAACCAACCAATTTGAGCCTCACTGCAAAGAATTTCAGTGTTCCTTCTTTTTGATTTACAGCTTTTAGTTCAAGAAATGTAATTTTTTCCCCTTCTTTCTGGGTCAGTGATAGCTGAGTCGGAATTTGGGCTGATGAGTCTCTCGGGGGTTATTTTAACGTACTTAGAAAACCCTTCTGCTCTCAGTGCTGGGCCACAGGGAGTTGTCAGGGCACTGCACATTGCTGGGTCTGGGCTCCAGCAAAGCCAGCTCTGCAGTCCCACCATCAGCACTGGCACTGCAGACACCTTTTGGAGCCATTGTTCCAGGTGTGCAGCCCAGCTGTGTTTCCCAAATCAACTGATCACTCCTACAAAACATCTCCCCCTTCTTTTCTGTCTTTCTGGCTCTCCTTCTCCAGGTGCTCAGGTGATACACCCAGCACTCAGGAACAAAGGGAAATAGTCCAGAGGTGGAGATCTTGGGTCCTGCACTTGAGGCACTTGTTTGATGCAAGATCCCCTGGGTGGCTTGTGCCGGGCAGCTCAGCTCCAGCTGGTTTTGTGCAGGGAAGCAAGGCCAGTGGCTCCCAGCAGGTCCTTTCTTGCTGCTCTGCAGGAGCTGGGTAGGGAGGGATGGGATGTGCCTTCTCCAGGCCATCCCAAGGGGAATACCCAGAGAGATGCTGCTCCACACCTGTGTTTGGGATGGGACAGAAGGCTTTACATGACTGGTCTGATAAGAAATCCATGTTTTGTGAAGCTTAGGCTGAATCCCCTGTAGTACAAGCATGATTTCAATACGAATGGCATCTTTTGCTCTGGGGTTAAACTTCTGCTGGGGTTATCAGATGAGGGATTCCTGTTCACAGCAGCTGCCTTGTGTTGCTCATAGGATTATATGCTTTGTTGCTTTTGCCTCGGAGATTATCCTTTCACAGCAGATCTCAGGGCTGTGTCCATCAAGGTGGATCTTTACATAAAGCTGGTTTGTAAATCAGTTTGTTGGAGCCCCCCCAGAATTCAATATATGGGGGATGATGTTTATGAGATTAATAGTGACAGAAAGGGAGGTGTCTCCTATCCTGGATTCCTGCAAGTTCCCTGTGTCTGAGGTTTCTACCCAGCTCTGAATTCAAACCCCCCAGGTTCAGAGAGCTGCTCTCAGAAAGTGTTGCCTGGATTTATTCCTGTGTGCTTCTCTGAGTACCAACTGCCTGGCCTTTGTCCCTGCAGGGTCGTGACTACTGTTCAGAGGAGGAGGATGTCACATAGTGCCAGCTCTGCCCTCGCCCCGGGAGCACCTCCAGTGTAAATAGATCCAACCCAGCCTTCTGGATACAACCTTTGGGACGTCTGCTCGAGTGAACAGCACTCCATAACAGAAGAAGACCATTTCCACATTATATGCTCCATTCAGTTACAGTGTTTCCTAATGAACACATGAGGAATATTGCTAAGGACTCGTAAGGAACTGTTTTTGTTGCTGCTAGTTAAAACTTGTTGCAACTTCTCACTTTTTTCTGTGTCCAGATACGCAGCAAATCCTTAAAAGTTAATCCAAAAGACGTTGTTGATTTTATTGAGGCTTCTGGCCTGTTTTCTATCAGATGAGGTAGTGTTATACCAAGCTTCCATAAGTGAACATCCAAGCATCTAAGAAACACCCCTGAGCTGTGTGTCCGTCCGTGCTGGGGCCAGAGTGCTTGTTAGTGCTGGTGATTCCAAGCTTTGGAGATGGGATGGTTTTGCCATGGCAGGCCTTGTTTCTCAGCTGAGAAGAAGCTGAGAAACTATTATCCATTAAAAGCATGTTATCACTGAAATACTGGAAGTGATACAGGAGCAGGAACTTGTATTTTAAGAGGAAAAAAAGTTTCATTTAAAAGGTATCTTAATCAAGGACTAAGCTTGCAGTATTGGCTTTGCTGAGCACGAATGGGAGTGTGATCACAATCATTTTGAATCTCTTTTTTTCTAAGAAAATAAACATTTTACTGTTTTTATGTATTCTTGTCTTTTACCATTCCTACAACACGATGTTTTAAGAGTCTGGGGACAAGGAAGACCAAACCTCTCCTCTGCCTTGCTGTGTCCCGTGGATCTGATCTCTTAAAGCAGCTCTGTGCCAACTGGGGGGATGTGTTGTGTGTCCTGTAGAGTTTATTTTTCCATATTAAATGGAGAGGATATTACCTTCTCAAAAGCAGATGTAATATTTTTAACAAATGCTGTCATGAGTTAAAAAAAAAGGAAAAAAATACAGCTTTTGTATTTATTATTTCAAAGAAGATTGTTACCTGTGCTGATATTTCTTCCAGCTTTGATGCCCTATGAGGGCAGGGTTTGCACTGCACCCAGTGGAGAAGCTGTGCCAGTGTAGTTTGCTGTTGTCACTGTGTTTATTTCATTTGTGGGATGGGTGTGGACCAGACTGAGGGTGCATTCACAGCGTCTCCTGGGATGTGGCTGACACTTGAGTGGGCACTCAGCCCAAATGTTGGCCATTTTTCACTGGCCTTTCTGAAAATCAGATCCCTCTAAAGGATCTAAGTCCCTCAAAGATCACCTGTGATCTCTGCAAATCTCTAAGTTACTGCTGAATTTCTTCACTAAAGAGGTTTCCGTGAATGTTGGCTCTGAGTGGGGCTGGACAGTCCACATCAGATTTCATTCCCCATCAGTACTGTGCTGTTCCTGGAACATCTCCAGAAACCCCCAGCTCCCTCTGCTGGGGTGTGAGCCCATCCAGCAGGGGCAGCTTTCCAAGCAGCAGCTGTGAGGCTGCAAATCAGCCTGTTTCCTACAGGTAGAACCTGTTTCTGAGCTCTGCAGGCTCCCCAGGCCCCTGGCTGCCTCAGTCTGAGCCCAGGGGTTGCTGTGTTCCAGGATTCAGACAACCCAAGAGCTTCAGCAGCTTCCCCTATAAAAGCTCAGTGTCAAGGTCCTCCATGGCATATTCATCTGTATCCTATTAATGGTCAAAAACCACCAGCCAGCTCTGATTTCCATAAATCCTTGCTCATTTGAGCAGCTGCATTGGCCAGGCAGCCCCTCCCAAGTATCCTGACCCCCCTGGAGACCAAGTTTCTGTGCCTCCCTCCCATCACGTGGCTGTTCCTGGGGCTGTGGCATCTCTCAGTGCTACAGAGCCATTGGGTTTTGTGATGAATTCTTCAAGGTGATGTCTCTCTCCTCCTGGATATGATTTTTTTCCATAATTAATGCCAGCTCTTGAGCAGGTGACTCCGCTTGGGAGAGTCGAGAGACTGTGCATTTCAATTATTTAAAGCACTTTAATTAATAAAGAGTCCTGGGGCTTGGTCCCACAAACCCTTCTCTGCGAAGCCCTTTGGAAAGCTTTCAGAGCAGTGCAGGAGTGATGGGGTTGGGTCTGTTGTTTTGGAACATTTCCTTGCCCAGGTGCTGAACATCTTGTGTGTAAATGTCCCACGCAAACACTGTGTCAGACACGTCGTGGTCGTTCTTTCAGCCACCTCTTAGTTTTAATAATTCTTTTATTTAACATTTTCCTCGCTGTTGCTGCTGGCACTGGAGACCTGTGCTTTGTGAGACGTTTTGTGAGAGAGGAGA
This sequence comes from Motacilla alba alba, assembly GCF_015832195.1. Classification (NCBI taxonomy): domain Eukaryota; kingdom Metazoa; phylum Chordata; class Aves; order Passeriformes; family Motacillidae; genus Motacilla; species Motacilla alba. The sequence goes on from NC_052023.1 coordinate 23,911,926, forward strand.
AGCAATTCCCATCTTACCTGTGCTCCTATTCCAACCAGCAGCAGGTGCTTTAGACTCCTGGATGAGTTAAAGCAATAGATGGCAATATTTGGGAAGGCCTGGGTAGGCACCAGGGTGGGCAGGAGGTTTGGAACCTGCTGGCATTCTGGGATTCTTCCACCTTTGCAAAACCCTGGCAGACTTTGTTAGAAGTCTAAATAAATGTGGCAGCTGAAGGTCTGTAATAATCCCGGCGGATTACTCTGGCTGAAAATGCATCTCCTTGGAGCTCTGCCTCCCCATTGCTTTGCTCTGCTCAAATGCATTCAGCAGCGTGGAGAAGAGGAGGCTGGGAAGAGAAGGAGAACATCTGGTATGCTGTGCTTGGCTGTAAATGGGATTTCAAGGTTCCTCTCAAAATGCCAGGGACGTGATTTGGGCCCCAAGCTTCTCTTCAGGAGGCTGGTGCAGTGTTTCCTGAGCGCCACATCGTATTCTGGGATCTTGGAGAAAATTGTGGTGGAGGGGTTTTGCAATCAACCTTCTTCCACTGAAGTGCTTTCTCCTTTGTCCAGAACCCTTTGAGTGGTGCTGGTTTTCCTCCTTGGAGCCACCCCCAAGCATTGGGAGGGGAACTGGGGAGCTGCTGCCCACCCCAGGCCCAGCCTTGGGCCCTGTTGTATCTCTTGTTTAATTACTGGGAGTTCCACTTCACCTGTGGCCCCTCCCAGTGCCTTCCACCCCTCCAGTTAACATTGATTTCTTCCCTTGAATTCAGAGGTTTGGTTGTTTTGAATCAGGTGTCCCTGCCAGGATCCAGCAGAGCCACCTCTGTGTCCCTGCCACAAGTCCTGTGTGGCCACGGATGAGCTCCAGGCTGGCTCACTGCACCTCTCCATGCCTTGCAAACAGCGGGAGCAGCAGGGCTTCAGCAATCCCAGGATTTTCTGCAGTGTGCCTCTTTCTTGGTGTAAGAGCACCCAGGCTGGTGCCTGGCCCCAGAGCACAACGGGATTTAAACTCTGGATGACGAGACGGGAGCGAAGGGATCCGTGAAGCACCAGGGAGATGCGTTTGAACTCTGAAGACATCACTGTCATCGCATGAGAATGGGCCTGGAGATAAATATTCTGTTCCCAGCTATTTTGGTTGTACCAGGTCTGTAAAACAGTAATTTCCTGTCACTTCCATTTGGAGTCAGCAATGACTCAACTCCAGATCAGCCTGGCTGACACACCAGACCTTCAGGATAGGAGAGGCTGGGTGAGATGTGTGTCTGTCAAAGAGCAGATGTCACATGGGCTTTGCACTGGTGGTTTCCAGTTCCACCGTGGTGGGACACTGGCACAGCGTGCCCAGAGAACCTGTGGCTGCCCCTGGATCCCTGGAAGTGTCCAAGGCCAGGCTGGTCAGGGCTTGGAACGAGCTGGGCTAGTGGAAGGCGTCCCTGGCAGGAGGGAACCTTGTTCCAGGATGCCCATGGAACAAGATGATTTTTAAGGTCCTTTCCAGTCCAAACCATTCTGGGATTCCATGTCTGTAAAACCAGTTCCCTGACTCAGGTCCTTTGTGGGGGTTGGGGAGTCTGAGCAACATCCCTGTGCTCAAGAAGCTTTTACCTGTCTGGGGCAGCCCCAGCCCAGGGGCGAAGTAATGGAACTTGCACTCTGGAAAAGCAAAAGCTTTGATCTCATCCACACTGTGTGGTACAGGCAATTTTTGGGATGTTCACTGAGAAAGCACAGATTTATGCCACTTCTGCCCAATGTGGCTTTATGGAAGATGCTTTTGGGTCCTGGTACTGTTGGGCAACTCTCCTTTTTCAGGCTGAAATCTCTCTCTGTTTAGTTTAATTCTGTAGGAGTTTGGGGAAGAGGAGACAAGAAATGCAGGGATGGCTTTGGAAAGACACCTTATTTGCTTTGTTAAAGGGGAGATCAGACATCCAAAAAGTTGGGAAAGACCTGAGTGGAATTCCTATTATTGTTACTGTGCTGTTGTGGCAAAGGGAAAGAAGCCCCAAGCTCAGGATACTTCAAGATGGGAAAGTTGATAGAACTCAAAGATGTTCATGTCTTTGCTTTATAAAAAACATCATATTATTTTCTTTCACTTTAGCTGCCCACATCTACCCATGACATCCAGGGAAATCCTCACTCTGAGTTTGAAGATGGGAGAGTCACCATCATCATCAGGATCATCATCATCAATACGTGTGGGACCTCCTTCATAGGAGCCAACTCCAGCACCAGCCTCATGGACACCCATGGCAGCAAAAGGAGAAGCCTGTGATTCTTCCCTCTTGAAATGACTCCCTTTCTCCACCCTGCTGCTCTGCCATCCCAGATGGAGCCTGGCACCCTGGAGCAACCATCCTTCCTCCCTGCAGAACAGCCCCTGCTAAAGCCTTCGAGGTGCCAGCTCAATGGAAAATTCATGTATTTAATTCTTTTAATATATCTGTATATTGAATTAAATTTTGAGACAAAAAGTTCTCAAGAGCAGTTGCTGTGAGAAGCTAGAAAGCTCCATGTGGGAACAGAGCATATTCCTGGGGTTTTGGCATTCTGCTTTTGTGTCTATTAATAATCCCCCGGAGTGAGTCATATGGAGCTGCATTTATTCACTGACTCGGAGAGAGCTGCTACCCAAAATAGCAGCTCTGTAATTTTTTATGATGCTGTAATGCCAGTGCAGTGAAGATTGACATCATTTGAGGGAGATGCTCCAGCCTGGCAGCCAGAGAACCCGTGTCCAGCCCCACAAGGAACGTGCAGAGCCACGTGCTCCATTACATAAAAGCGCCGGAGAGCCAGCACGGGGCTGAGATGCCTTTTCTGTCCTCACCTGAGCATCTTTTGCCCAGATTTTTCCCCCTTTTTAGGCCTAAGCCTTCTTTGCTCATTTTCTTCAATCATGAGGAGCACTGGGCCAGAGGATGATGAGGAAATGGCTTTTGCTGCGGAGGGGAGCCTCAAGCACGTCTCAAACCATCAACCTGCCTGCCAGGAGGTCCATAGGGGAATCTTGAAATGCATCAAACTCAGCATCACCAGCTCATCCTTTTTCTCACCCACGTTGCTCCTCCGTGTCCCTTCCTGAACCCCTGAGTGTCCCCTGGGCCCAAAATCCGCCGGCTCCTTCCCAGCCCGGTGTTCCTGACTGATGGCAGCCCCAGGCAGTGGGCAGGGAAACGCTGGGCAGGGTTTGGGCTGGGCTTTTTAAGGATCAGTCTGGTTTTCTGGATTGCTTCTCATTCTCTGCCCTGCACTGCTGCCATCAGGTCTGTCCTGGAGTGGCAGCCAGTGGGGCATCCGAGACATCCCAGAGTGGTCCCACTGCTCCCCAAAAGCAGCTGTGGGTACCACACAGGCTTTTTGGCACAATTCTGGCTAAAATTCCTCTGCAGGGGCCCCAGCCCATCACTCTGTGCTCTCCACCAAAGCATTAGGAAAGATGAATTTGCCAGTGCTGGGCATTAATAGCCTGGGTGAACTTCTGCAGATCAACAGCGTTTCACAGGCTCCATCTCAGCTGGAAATGTTTATTAATGTTACCTTGTCATGCAGCACCTGGGGAGAAAATGGAACTCCTGCCACAGCAGCTTGGAGCCAGTGTGACTGATGGGATGAGCAGCAGCTGTGGCTGAATTTTGGTCAGGGCAGCTCAAGTCCTTTGGGTGAGAAGGGTGTCTCACCTTTGGGTGACCTGCAAATGGAAAATGGAAATGTGACAGTTGAGCTACAGGCCCTCAATACAACCACTGGCATAAATAAAAAAATACAGTTTTAATAGGAGGGGTGGGGACTTGGTGTCCCTTGTTTCTTGAAGGGGGCAGAAAGGGCCTTTGCTCCAAAATACTCCAGGCCCTAAGGCCTGATGTTCCCAGAACACAGAAACAGTAGATTGAAGGAATTTGGCACTTTCCTAGCAAGGCTGGCAATGCCTTCTACTTCATGTCATAAATACTGCTCAGCACTTGACCAAGGGCTTGCATTTAGGACTCCTGCATCTTCATCCTCATTTTCTTAATCCTAACTTCCAGAGAGGAAAAACTTAGAGGAATAGAGGTGGTGGAGGAGAGCTCATAACAGAGGAAGGATGAGGGATATACCTCTCAAAGACTCACCTCATCAGGCCCAAGTGAGACCTGTTTTTTTTCATTCTAAATAAAACAGGTGCAGCAGTCAAAATGAACTTGTGAGGGTCTGAATTCTGGATTTTAAGCATAAAACAGTAATGCTCAAGTCAGAGAAGAGAGGTTGAAACAGTCCCATTGCTGAGAGCCTGTCCGGTTTCAGTTCTAGACTGAAAAGGTGGTGTTTTGGTTATTACAATACTTCTGGGTTCAGCCAACTTCCCAGGCAAGAATTCCAGGCTTCTCAGGGTGGAGAGTGAGGCTGCCAGTGAAGGACTGGTGTGCCTGTCTTGCTGAAAGTGACAGCCAACAGCAGTGCAGAAATGAGCATCAGTTCAGCACAGCTTGACCAGAATATTTACATTTTATTAAATCTTTACAATCAGCAGTTATAATCAAGTACACAATTATGTACACGGCTTATGTACATTTTAGCCCAGACTTTTACATCACAGTACGTAGTTGCCCTTAGAAATATTGGGTACACTTATCACCAGAGAGTAAAACCCAACAATAGTGTTACAGCACCTGTTATTAGACATCTTCCATAAGAAAATATACGGCTGTAAATTGGTCTGGCTAAAAAAAAAACAAACCAAAAATCTTATAAAATCTGAACATACAATTTTCATTCACAGAATGGTTTGTTTTCTATGTTCTGACTGATGCCTGTTGCATAAGATGTCCTGTTTTTCACCTCTCAACACACACTCATTGGTGCCTACTCAGGGACACTGGCAGGAGGAGGAGAACCAGAGCTGGGCTCATTCTCAAACTTCATTAAGAAACAATAAATGTAAACAATTAAGAAGATTCCTCTAAGATCAAATGAGAAATTAATTGGCTGATCTGAATTACATGGCGTGGAATAAGTGCTAGTTGCAGCTGTGATTCCTGAATTCTTCAGTGTTCAATACCATACAAAGAAATGCACAATGCTATACTCTAAGGGTGATTCCTGATTAATGATGAGCAATATGCAGGGAGCAGACTTCCCAAACATTTGGGAAGAACACTCTCTCCTGTTTCCAAAAGGGTTTTTCTTTTAGATTAATACATTCTTTTTGCTTTTTAAGATGATAGCAACAGAAAACTGAATTCTTTCCAGGATGATATGAACAGGTTAAACTAAAGCCTATGTCCACATAAGGAAATACAAAGTGAAAATAACCTGAATAAAACTGTCCCCCCAATTTAATCCTCTTTCCCAGAAGGTCAACCTTGCCTGATTCAGTTCTGTAAACAAAGCTATGGCTCTCATAATGGTTGCAAAGGTGAAGCAGAACTAAACGAAACAAAAACCACTTCAAAAGGAAGGAGGCAACAGTAATCTGAGGTAGGCCACCACCAAAATGCTGCCCCCTAAATCCATGTGGAGTTCTGGGATCCCTGAAAGGTAATGCCTGCTGCTCTAATAACAGGTGGAGAAAGCAGTTACTAAAAATGAGCTGGTGATGGCAAGGAAAGTTAACCTTTTAATAAAATTTGACATCTACACCTAAATCTGCAAGTAAAAAAAGAAAACCTTTAGCTGCTATTTTGAGATAATAATGACCAGAGGCCTCTAGGATATAAAAATAACTCTGTTTCCACCAAAAGAGCTACCAAAAAGGAAGATGATGTCCATGTCAAAAAGCATGGGAACAAAGATGCTCCTTTTGTGGCACTGAGCACTGACAGATCAACGGAATTCTCCGAGCGAAGACGTTTGATCTGCACCTCACGGTTTGATCCTGCACTTGGCTGTGTCCTGGCACTCCCAGGGCTCCCAGGAACCAAGGACACTTACAAGGCTCCCATGGTCAAATACCTTCTATGAACTCATGTAACAAGACCCATAAATAAAAACAAGCCCAACTGAAAACCCCCAGCTGCTTCAAGTCCAAGCCTCCAGACAGTTACTTGTGCAAAGGAATGACAACTCCATTTAAGAGCTAATTGCTTTCAAAGGACACTTATTCACTATTCCTCCTCAAATTCCCTCCTACCCTGGTGATTTAAAGTTCTGGATGATATTTAGATGGACTGCCATGCTCTCAAAAGGTGCCTGTGCATTCTGAGACTTTTGAAAGCAAGTGTGGCCGAGTACATGGATCCAGCATGCCTGGGATTGCTCTGCTCACTGTACAGAGTATAAATACAGAGTATGGCTGTGCTAATTAACAGTTGCATATTCAGCACGTTTAATTTCACCAGCTAAATCAAAGGTGCAGTCCAGAGTGGGGCTTCCTGTTTATTTACTCCATTGCAATGATGAACATAAACCTGCATTCTTAGCCTGGTGCAGCATATAGGCAGTGTTCGTTTCATCTTTCATATAAAACCATTTTTTGAACCACAAGTCACTAAAAGCAGTTTCTATAAATCAAGTTAATTAGTTTTTGGCAGTTTCTTTGGACACAGTCAAAATGCCTCTACGTTGTTTAAACTTCCCCATTTTAACTTAAATACAATGTGGATAACAAATTTGGACTCCCACTCACCTGTAACAAACTCCAGAGCATGGGATAACACCCCTGGACTCTGAACTATGGACCCAACAGCCAGAATTGTAGCTCTTCCTCACTGGCCCTGGCCTCCCTGCCTCAAACACCACATACACAAGTTGTATATAAAAAGAACAATGAAGTCAAGCTGTTGGAAGTCAAACTTGTAGAAAAAGGTTTTGTTACAGCTGATGGAGCTGTGTCCTTTCTGAGACTGTTTCAGATTTTGGGGCAGACTGGAGTTCTTCCATCTGGGAGGCCGAGGGAAACACCTGGGACTCAACACCTGCCTTGCCTGCTTCCCCTCAGCCTCCAGCAGGACCTTCCCACACCTTTTCCTGGTGGCCCCACGGCTGGCCCAGCCTCCCTGACAGGACCTGCTCCCACTCTGCCTTTGGTTGGTACAATCCCTCCAGCTGGAAGCAGAGCAGGAGGGGAACTCCCAGGTCCCCTCGTGGTTCCTTGTGGTAAGGGGTGCAAGGAGTGATGAGCAGCACTGTGATATGTCGGACAAAACCAGACTGCTTCCAGCTGTGCAAACACCTGGAAACAATTCCCCTGCTGCTGTAAGGAAGGCTTTCAGCTGGGGAGGGGTGGGTGCCCCATCAAGAACCATTCCATGGTCTGTCACCCCACCCTGCTCACTGCTTCCCAGAGCCCCAGGAGTCCCCTCAGAGCCCGGAAGGCATGAGTCAGGCTCCTCCCTACCTGGAGCACAGCACCAGCCACGGGGCCACCCAACTGCTTTGATTGCACGTTCCCATTTTTAAACAGGAAAAATTAAAACATACAAAGAGCCTGTGCTGGAATTCTGTGTTGTTTTCCAGGTGACACCTGGTTGCTCATCCCAATACTGAATATGTTTTCTTGGATATCAGGGCCTCACTTCTACCCAAAGAGGTCTCCATTTGTTTATTAACAAATAAGTTATTATTACAAGTCATAGCTCATCCTTTTCCATCATTTCAAACGCTTCTATATCTTCATTCCAGTCTGCTAATATGGATTCCATAGGCTGGACTTTACTATCCCAGTGAGCTTTGGAACTGGCCTCTGTCTGGGTGTTTTGTTCCTGAGGCTGGCTGTCCCCTGGTGTGCATGCTGGCTCTGGAGCACTTTCCTCTGCGGGTCCAGAGGCGTGGGGATCCTCATCTGCCATGGGAACACTGGCACTGGCTGTGCTGGCAGGAGACAAAGGATCAGGGTCACCAACAGCAGAGCTCTCTTCTCCTCCTTCGGGCTCCTCACTGACTGCTCCAGCATCCTGAGGTTCTGAAGGAGCTTCCTCGGAATTTGGTTTGTGTGAATCACTTTCAGATGATTTCTGGTCCATATTCTCCATTTCCAAGTCTTTGAAAGGGAAGAAAAAAAGAAAAAAAAAGTTAAAACAACCGTAGGAATGCAACATTTTATTATGTATTCCAAAATCAAGGTCACTTCCCTTGGCCTTATTTCTTCAAGGAAGAGCAGATTTTCCAGTGATATGAAAATTTAATGGTACTGAGGGATATATTTTACAGAGGGATAGGAGTGAAGCCTTTAAAACACATTTTAAATGAGGGCAAACAATACATTAAGGCTCATTTTGGTTCCTCAAACTTCAGGAGTGACTTATGGGTCAGTGCCAGTTACCCTCCTTCAGCCTTAAGCAAACATCCACTGTGTGCATTGAACTTTAATGCTGGATTTTAAAGCACTCCCAGATCCACCAGGATCCCACATCTGAGCACTTGGGAGTTGGACAGAGTTTCCTAAGTTTACTGAACTGTGCACTTGAGAGAGCCAAAGGCAGAGCCTCCCCACTCAAAGCAAGTAACACACGTCTCCCACGTCCCAGCCTAGCTCCCAACAACTGCCCAATTTAGTCATGCACATTTCTCTGGGTTTGATGTTTATGGCTATAAGCAGGACACTGATATTTCAGGTTTTTTAGGGAATTTAACTGCACATGCCACTGTTGACATGGGATACTTACTGCTATCAATAATGTAGTTTGGAATCATTTTACCTTTAAAGATTGTTGCTGGGATTCCAAACGGAAGCACAAGGAGGGGGAAGAAGCAGATATGGATTACAAACTCTCCAAGGCAGAGCTAGCCTGTATTTAGCATTTTGTCAGAGCACTTAGCACAGTTATAAACAGGAGGGATTTGTAAGTTAGGAAGAAACAAGACAAGATTTTGGCATGTCCCCTTTGCCAATAGGCTGATTTTCTAGATACTTGTTCTTACCTACTCTGCTTGGACACAGCAGTGCTAACGAGGAAGGCTTACAAGAGGAAAGTCTGGAATTTTCTGCTGCATTCAAACATTTTGACTGGGAATGTATTAGCTTGCAATTTTCTTGCATTATACAAGAACACCCACGAAACATCTGAGGTCAGCAGCCTTATTTCTCATGTTAACCACTTCTCCTGAGACAGGCAAAGTATTTCTAGCACTTGTCTCTCTCCTTTTGGGTCCCAGGAATGTCACGGGGGATCTTACTGAGGGAGAGATGCTCACAATGTAGGGCACTGGAAACACGCTGTTCCTGATGCTACTTCAAAGCAGCTGGTGACAAAAAGGGTTCAAAAGGAATCCAAAAGGCTGGATTTTCTCATAAGCCAAAGTGACATTTAGGAACAGCATTTCTGGATGTTATGGGGGGGAGTGGGTATCAATGACATCTCTCAGAAAATGGCTTGCTTAATAAAAAACTAATTCCAGTGTCAAACGGAAAACCACGGCACCTCTGGGCTGCAGTGCAAATCCTTCCTGTCCATTTTCCACTGTGCCACAGCACAGATGGGAGCTAGATTTACATAAATCACCTCAAACCTTACCTCTGTCTTTTGCTTTATCAGAAAGGAGCACCTCCACAGCCTCATACTCCCGGATGGCATCCAGGATGATGTTCCCTTCCTTGTTGAAGAGGAAGAGCATGGGAATGGTGATGTCATCTGTGTTCTTGCCATCCCCAGCCATTTGGAAGAGAGGAGCTGTGTCACTGCTGCTGCCCTCGTTGTCATCTAGGCAGAGCACACCAAAGGAAGGGCAAACTTCCTGTCAGATCAGCTGAACATGGAACAGCCTCCCCTGCCCAGTCACTTCACAGCAAACCCCAGCCTGGTGTGTTTTTCTCCACTTTTCATTTCTATCCCCGTTATTCCTCAGCAGTTAGTACTGACAACACACTGCAGTCCTTAAAGTAACAACTTTTAGTCTGCAAAAACACTGACAACCCCTCATCCCAATGTGTGTCTGCACAGAACCAGACAAACCCCAAACATTTCTTCATCTTCTGAAAGCACACTTGCTGTGCTTCTCAGCTTAAAGCTTGTCAGCTTCCCTGTATCTTCAAATCTTTAAAATTAGGTTACATTTACACAAATTAAGAACTTGGAATTGTATTTACCAATGACAATGCCTCCTATTGCTCCAGCTTTCTGAATGTTTCGTGCCTTTTCAGCAAACATGCACTGGCCTCTCTGCATCAAAGCAATTTTCTCTTTCACTGCCTCAGGATTAGTGATCTCTGAGCATCCATTATATGGCTTAATGGTTGCAACGAATCCTCTTGTCTGTTTGGAAAAAAGCAAAAATAAAGAGAGAATTAGAGCACTATGGTCATGCTTGGGACAGGTTCCCAAGTATTTTTGTTCCTTCAGTCATTCTACTGCATTTAGTGTTGTCTTGTGGCAGTGCAGACAATCTGTGCCCTGAAACTGGAGCTCCAGAAGCAAAGAATGACTGAATGAAAACCTAATTCTCATAATCAGTGTGGTTTGTCTACACCTGGGAAGTGCTGTCTCTGGAAATTTTTCTCCTGTGAACTGCTAGTCTGGAACTCCTCTTTGGGGCTGCAACATGGGTTTTCCTAATGCTTCTCATAGGGACCCCTGCCTCTGTGGATTGCCCTCTTCCATCTACACAGAGCCTTCTAGAAAAGCTCTCCTTAGAACAACTTGCTCTAACTCTACAAAGCTGCTGTCAGCTCCTGGCTGACATGGGAGGGAAACTTCCCCTAAATCACCATCTCCTCAGCTGTGCACTGCAGACTGGATAAGCTTGCTTTGCAACTCATGCTGTGCATGTGTTTTAAATCCTAAACCATGGCTGATGACTCAGGAGCAGAGCACAGACAGATAAGCCACTCACCCCACTACTGTAACTGCTGTCATTGTCACCACTGGGCCCTGTCATTTTAACCACTGTAATTAACTGATCACCTGGAGGATCAGCTGGATGCCCTCAAACAACAGCAGTACTGTAAAGCTGAGGCTTGTGCAACAGGGAAAGGAACAGACACACCCACATCTCACATACCCCTGCTTTGTGTTTGGACAAGTCCATCCCAAACTGTGCTGGCCCAGCAGTCAAGACTACCCTGCCAAAGAAGGGATGGGAAACAATCTGAACAGCACGAGGAGGGAGCTGCTGCTCCTTCTGCTGCTGGCTGGAGAGCTCAATCATTTCCTGCATGAACCGTAAGCCATCCTCTGCATCCAGGGAACTTGCTGCCTGCAGAGAAAATAATCAATAAACAGTTTTATCTTAAATGTCTGAGGAATTTGGGGGAAAAGAAACTCAAGTTGTGTTTGCTTGGACCACTGCTACAAAGACTTTAACACACAGGGTGGATGCTCACTTCCACTTAAGGATCATTTGACAAAAGGTTTAGCACCTGCACCACCCAGGAAATTGAAAATACACAAATATATAGACCTCATAGAGAGATGAAGTATCTCACACTGAAAACAGTGTTTTCAACCAAGATGCTGTTGGCTACATCACTTCAACCTGATCAGCCTCAACCTAATTTAGTGGAAGATTAGTTAAAAGTGTTGCTGAGGCAAAATATTAACAAGCATCAGCCTGCTAAATATAGCTACAATATTCAGCTCATGTGCCTCTTTCCACAGGGTGGCTGTCCCTCCTGAAGCTCCAGGTGTCAAGTATCATTGCTAGGAGGACTTTGCTGAGAGCTACGAAAAAGAAAATCCTGCCAGGTCATCTTACTTGCACTGCGTGCTGCACTAGTTGTACTCGTCCATCTTTCAGATGGATCAAACTGACTCCCATCTTCTTCAGGATCTCCAGGTGCTCAGGATTACTGGCCATGAAGTCTCTGGCTCTCAACGGTGGTTTTGGTCCACTTCCCAAACTCTCTTCTCTGCCAAAAGACAGCACAGATCAAAGCTTTAAAAATCAGATTATCCTCGAAAGAGAACTCCAGTGTTATCCCCGCCCTCACAAGATTGGAATTCTTGGTACGTTGAGTGCAAGCTTCAGTGGAATGCAACTTCTCAATCAAGTTTATCTTTTTTATAAAGTTGTCTATATAAGCAATAATTTTATAGTGCAAAATCTCCCTCCCAAGTATTGATAACAAAACTGCCATATACTCTCTCTCATTTGTAAATAGTCTGCATTATTGCAAAACTGACCAAACCCAGTTTGCCCCTACAGTTTCAACTCAGTTTTATTCATGAAATACAATATAAGAAGAGGCGGTCAGGAGGACAAACTTCCTCAGCCTTAACACTGCCCTAAATTCCTCAAAACAGGTGCAGTTATGTGTGGCAGCATAACTTCCTTACTACAAAGAAGACTATCAGAATTGTTCAGGAGACTGCAGAAATTAGTTTACAAATCAGAGAGGCACACTTTCTGCAGTACTCCAAGTGGGAGCAGCAGGCAAGGTATGCAGCTCATTCAGCTCCTTTTGCTTTGAAAGACCTGCTAATTCCACCTGGAAACAAACTAAGTTTTACTGAGGATGCAAGAGAAATACAAAGGGATTTTTCCTGTGACCAGGAATCATCCCTTTGGCCCATCCCAAAAGGACTGCCAGCTCCAGCACACCTCATGCCTCTCCTTCCCTGCAGAGCAGAGCCTGTTCCACTCAGTCCTGTGCTAACAAAGAGAGGAACCATCCATCTTACGCTCTGGAAATGCCCCGGGGACAGCTCTTATCCACCACGTTCTTCAGAGGCTCGCGGATGCTTTGGGCAAACATGGGGTCATTCGGGAAGAGGATTTGGGTGTTCGGACAGGTCCAGTCAAAGTTGCTGTCATCCAGCTCTGTGTACTCTGTGCTCTAAAATCAAAGATAAAGAGTAAAAAAAAAAAAACAAAACAGGTTATGTTTTTACATAAAGAACATCAACAGATAATCCTAACTTAAATAATCTGTGTTCTGGGGACGTGTGGCAGCTGAGTGCGATAGGGGGGAGCCAGTGCACTGCAACCCTTGGACAGATAAATAAAACACTCATTCTAATTTGTAATTTATTAAATTTTTATACAGTTTCTAGATTTTTTTTTCCAGAAACAGCTAATCCTCTGCTGCTAGACAGTACTTCTCAAGCCTGCTCATGACAAAGCCAATGCCCTGTATTTTACGTGCTGGACAAGTAAAGGGAGTAGTTCTGGTTACACCTGATATTGTCTTTACACTGAGTGACCAGCTGCAGGCTTTAGGTCATTCTCACTAAAAATGTCACATCTTTTCATGTGAACAAAAGATTACCCTCCTCAGGAACCACACAGACTTGCAAGTCTGGATGAGCAAGGATGAATCTCTATATAATTCAAACAATTGCTATTTTCAGGAAAGATGGCAGAGTGAACATCTGCACAAATTGCTGGTTTGTAACACGTGAAACCATGTGGAACATGCCTGGTGGTTTGGAGCCACATTTAGCATGTCCTTAGCTTAGCAAATAACTGGCTAGAGATAACTGGCAAGCTCATTTCATAACCCATAAAAATTAATGTAGTATTTGTCTACCTAAAAAGACTCACCCCTCCTGTTTGCAACATACTGGCCAATGAAAAATCAAGTATTTCAAGGCTCCTTAAAACCCAAGACTTAAAGGGCTGTTACTAAAACATGACCTTGTTTATGAGAGCAAATACAAACAGGATGTTGGGTTGATAGTACCAAGTATCTCTCTCACAGTTTGTTTTAACAGCACTGTATTTATGTTAAAAATCATTTACACATTCCATCTGTTCAGATAAAATTCCATAAAAAAGGAACACTTGACGTCACGGCCTTTCAGCCACCTGATACCATTTTCAATGGGTTTTGCTTACTTGGATTATGCCCATTTGCAGCTTTGACTCAAAGAGCTTAAAAAGCTGCATTTGAGCAATTTATTCTATCCTCTCTATTGGCTCTTCATTAACATTTGCAGTTCTCAATAGAACAAACCAAGTTAGACCAGCACTTAGAACAGCACCAGCTGTGGGAACCCTGCCTGTCTCAAAGGTAAAAAATTCTTATATTGGGAACAAAAGTTACATAAAATGCTCCTTCAGACCCTTCAGAAAACTTCTTGCTTAGTTCAGAAAACAGCCTGCTTCCAAAACTCAAAGAGAAAAGATAAACTCTCAGGGAAGGAACATTTCAGAGAGGGTGTAGGATTTCCACCCTGAAGGAACACTTAACACCAAAACCATGACCCATTAAAGCACAACCAGTGTTTGACATTGAGATGAAATAACTAAAAATTTGTCACTGCTTAATGCTAAAGTCCATCAAACAGGGTGCTTTTTCCAGGATACATGGCTTGACACACAATATAAGCCTTTTCCTCTGATCCAGGCATTATTCTAAAACTCTTAGAAAGTGTTAAAAATAGAGGCACAAATAAGGGAATTTGTATCCTTGACGTCTCAGACATCATTTTCTTTTTCTCTTCTTCCTTTTTCTTAATGCCTTACAGACAAGTCACCTTGTTGACCACAAAATCAAAAAAAAAAGCGAGGATTTATGATGCTTCATGGCACAGCTGTATCACTCCAGGTTATTTTGGAAGGTTAAGTAATTTATAAACCCACAACTGTTCTCGTATTTATGCAATAGGTGCCTACTGCATGGACTAAAGTGATTAAACATCCCTAATCTGTGTGCAGCTGTGTCTTGTCATATTAACTCCACAGCTGTCTCAAAAAACCTCTCAACATTTGTTCACAAGAATGAACAAGAAAAGCTTAGGTTTTAGAAAAAATAACAGCAAATGAAGATGGGGATAAAATATCCTACTGTATGATCTTCCAACTTATATATATTATCTTCCAATTTCTATTTTATAGAAGTGGAGAATGATTATCTTTTAAAATCTTGCTAATAATTCCTATCTTTTATCTCAAGGTTCAGCAGTGCAGAATCCAGACATTATTCCTACTCTTGTGACTGCCCTGTTAATATGAAATAGTGCCTATTAAACAACGTGTTCAAACTGGTGCACCTCCTCAAACTATGATCTTTCCTGATTTTATTACCATTTCCCCTCAAAAAAAGGAAGTGTATCACTGAAACTGATCACAGAAACTGATTTAGACTGGAGCTGTTACATACTGTATTTTTTTTAGAGATGGTTTGGTTTGTAGTAGAGAGCCAGAGTGGCAACAGATGAGCTTCTGTAGTGAAGATATAATCTTCAATGTCAAAAATCATGTCCTCCTTATCAGCAAACAGCAGGTACAGATATTTAAACATCTCAGCCAGGAAGAACGAGTCCATCCTGTGGAGAAAAAGGGGATGTCCTTTACAGAGATCTCATTTCTAGAACATCAGTAAAATAAATATTCCTAGTTCTCCATCTCTGAAGACTTCATGACAGTTACTGCTGGACATAATTCCATTAGCATTCCTTCTGCTTGGAAGAAGCTGTGTTTGGAGGGAAATGATTCAGCACATTCAGTATAAAAGAGCATTACAGAAAAAAAAAAATAAACCTCCTGACAAACTTAGAGATTTGAAGTATATTTAGCTTGAATGTAATTCATCTATTGCTCTCAGACAAATGAAAGGTTATTAAACTGAAAATATTCTTCTAGAGCACCCTGTAACCCTACAGAAACAGTGCACACATTGTTTCAATGCATTTACAGTTCAACACAACTACTAACAGGTAATTTAAAGCTTGGTTATCAGACTGAAGACAGACAGCTCCTCAAATCTTAATTAACTCAATTATACAGGGCAATTTGATTTTTTCTGTGGTTTTATATTTTAAAAAGTAATTGTACAAACTTCACCTGTCTTCATGACTTCCTGTACGAACATCCTTCATTGCAGCAAACCCACAGGGAACTCTGGCATACTTGTTCAAGTTTTCAATGAGGGTTTTTCCTACTTCTAGGTAGTAAGGGTCTCCTGTAGCCTATGAAATAAAACAAAAAAAAAAAAAACAAAACATTACATCTTGTTTATATCCTAAGCTGGTTCCAGTGGATAAGCTGGAGATATGCTACTCAATTCTGTATTGAAATAAAACAGCAACAAAACTCTAGGTGCAAGAAAAAGTGCTCCAAGGTCAGAGGAGTGGATGTGACTGTACCTTATATAAGAAGTAGGTGCTTTCAGCAAATTCAGGCCTCAGAGGATGCTGAGCCCAGTGAACTCTGAAGTCTGTTGTGAATGCCTGAAGATGAAAAAAAAAAACAGACAAAAATAAAATAAGTGCAGGAATGCAAAGCAAACACAGGTTTATCTGAATTCTATGTTAACTGTATAACCAGCCTAGCTCTGATAAACACCATTTTTGCTAACATACCTACCACCTGACACCTCCAGTGCAGTCAAGTGTCACTGCACACTGACAGATGGTTAAGCAGCTGTTTCTAAATTAATATCACAGGCTAGAAGCCACATATCTAAAAATTTCCAAGTCTATCTATTCACTCTAATGTGCACTGGGAAAAAGCCACTTCTGTCATATATTCACTACTATTTCATACTAAGGTTGAAACCAAGTCTTTGCTTAGGGGATGGTCTGTTGGCTTAAATACAGCTACCTGACCTTTTAAAGTTTCCTTCATAAGTACAAAACACAAACCCCCCCCCCCCCCCCAAAAAAAACCCATAAAGAGCCAAATTACACCATTTTAAAAGCCCTCAAAAATTAATTCCAGTGCTTAGCATTCTTTGCTCTCAATAACCACACTAGGTGAATGTGATGTTAATTAAAATGTTCTCTCACAGAAATAAGCTTACACTAGAGGAAAGTCAGAATTAAACCCGGAGTCAGAAGCTTTCAAATATAATCTGAGTCATCACAGATTAAAGACATACACTTCAGCAGGTAAACAAGCTTTTCTGTGCACAATGGACTTGCTCAAAGACTTGCAGCATCTGCAGTAAGTTTGTGTGCTGACTTTCAAAGACATTATACAAAATTTCAGAACATCCTCTCAACTGTCAGACACGCAGAACTGCAAATCACGTAAGAATGCTCTGGAAATGGAAACGGAAGTGGAAATGAAGCTCTGATTTTAATAACATATATACCTGCTGGTTTTTCAAATGGGCATCTGCAACTGCTCAAACTGATGTAAGAATCAGTTTACACAATCAAAAATACAAATTTTTGATTTACAAAATCAAAAAACTACTACCTTACCTCTGGAAGAAAGTTATGCTTTTTTATAACCTGATACAGCATCTCATGTGTTTCAATAGCAGGTCTAATATCACCCTTCAACACCTAAAATTAAATCATAAAAGTAACACTAATTCACCAAGCATAGGAATAATACTCAAGGTTAAAAACACTCGTGGGGTGTTCATGTAAAGCTACAGAGCAATCACTACATATTGCAATTATTAATCCCTATCAGTGTAAGTCACAGCTACTCCTTAAGAGTTTTTTAAGCAAAATCCGTGAACCCATTAAAATTATTGCCTATGTAGAACAAAGACCTCTGACATTTACAGAGAACTGGGGTGAAAATGTCATTTAGTTTATCTGAAAGATGTCAATGGGACACAAAGAAGAACACCAGTTGCTAGTAAAAAGGCAGCTAACTGGAGTATTTTCATGACTAGGAGTGAAGGAAGCAAATTACAGGAACACACTTGTCCTGATCCTCAACACAGCCAGAAAAGCACATTCATTGCATCATGGCATTGAAGTGACTGGAAGACTAAGTACAGAAATTATGGAATCAGAATGGTTTGGGTTGGAAGGGACCTTAAAGCCCATCCAATGCCACCCCCTGCCATGGGCAGAAACACTTTCCACTATCCCAGGTTGCTCCAAGCCCTGTCCAGCCTTGCCTTGGACACTTCCACGGATGTTCCCTCAGTATTTCTGAAAATCAAATTACTACACTTGACTTGAAAATCACATATCCAACCCAGTTAATAATGCCTTTGTTATTAAAACCATCTCTAGATGGGTTTTACACCTTACCTGCAATCCAGGGAAGAAAGCAAGCAGAGAATCCATCCAGGTCCGAGCATTTAGCATTGGTTTGTGAATGTGCACATCAAGGAGAAGAGGTGGCTGGCTGATGTATCTCATTATGGCATCATAGTGCTGCCAAACATCAGGAAAAGCAGGAGTTTGTGTACCAATTATTTCCCCAAAAGAGAGACAGATCACCAGACTGGCATTGTATTTGAATGGAAAAGGCAGTACTACATTCCCAATCATTACTACATTTGGCAGTGCATCTAATCTCTAGTTTTGCAAACTAAAACCAAGTGTAGTAAATACTGAAAAACTCCACATTATTACACTTGCAAAGCTTACCACATTTCCAAGGAATACACATACATAAAAGTATTTCCAGCAGCCATGTGATAAAGCAGGAATATCACAGTTAAGGCACATTTGTTTTGGCTGAATTTTAAAGCACACTCTAAGGAAAGCTGAAATTGCTTTCTCTGAACAACAGAATTCCAAAGCATATGGATCTCAAGAGGAAAAGGAGGTTAAAAAACCCACGCAAAACAGCTAGACTGGATGGCTCAGAAGAACTTCTAAACTCACTAGGTCACTTGTCACATTGCTGACTTCCAATCCTATGGTTTGTTTTCAGAAGGTGCAATCCTGAGCACATGAGCCAAACTGACAGGAAACACTTAACAGATCTAGCTCAAGGAAAATGTAACACTGGGGGCTGCTCCTTAGGACCATGAAATCATCCTTACACCTGAAGTATTACAACTTTAACTATGGAATTATTCCACTTCTAATAAAAAAAATCATTATTAAATCATTTTATGATCTAAGATGTTTTTAATGGATATTGCTATTTTCAAAAAAATGCTTTTATAAAATAATCATGATGCTGACCAAGTTGCTCAGTAATATATGAATTTAAAAAAATCTAAGCATGGTTTTCAGCTTGTATACTTAAATGTATCCTGGGCCTGAAAATCTGCAGTGCAAAGCAAGATCCACACTTAAATTTTTTTGTTGCTCCAGGATAGAATGAAATTGTACAATGGCTTGGAAGAAGAGGGCCTTACATTCTTTTCCAGAAACATTTGCAGTATTGGTCTGGAAATACAGCTTCTCCCATGCTGGGAATATGGATAAAGGTTCTGATTTTTACTGGATGGGGTTAAAATAACTGCTCAGGTGACAGCTAATCACCCAAGATTAGCAAAAACCCTCAGTAAAAAGAGCTGGCACTAAACACAGCAGAAGTCACAGAAATTCTGCTAAAGATCCCTTCTCAGGCTAACAGCTGACAACACAATTACTCTGAAATTTGTAATACAGAAGGCACAAACCTGAGCAAGGTGTTAACTTACCGTGTTAAATCTTTCCAGGAAACTGTCATCTCCCAGCAAGACATAGGCTTTTAATAAATATTCATAGTATGAATCTATTCCTGCTCCAACTCCACTATCTAGGAACAGGTGAAAATAAAAAGGTGGGTTTACTTTATGTAGCAATATGGTTATTTTCCACATTTTCCCACTTTTTGATTTTAAAGGCTCTTCCAGTGAAAGGAAAAGCCTCCTTTCACTGGAATTAAGGCACAGATGGAAGCAGAGGCACAATACTGTGTGCCTATGCCAAAGGCTTTGCACTACCAGTGCACATCATAATATGGACAGACATGCATTGAAGACACTTATTTCACGGGACATCACTTCTCCCATCCTATTTATATTTTCCCCATGTATTTATAGCAAAGTCTCTGAAAATTCATCCCAAGGCATTTCCCTCTTGGCATTAAAGAGGATCAGGGAACACTTTGCCATGAATAAAACCACTTTCTCTACCAGAGAGGGCTCTGCTGTCTCAGAGCAGAGCCAGGCTTTGGGGCAGCAGGTTTCTGCACTGCCTATGCCATTAACATCTCCCAGCAGCCCAGGTAAGCATGCTGGGGGTGGGTGAGATCCCCCTGGCTGTGGCTCAGCCCCACCTTTGCGGACCCAGTCTCCAGTGTGGATGTTTATGGTGACCCCCACTAAGTTGCTGCTGCGCTGCCTCTTCTCCCAGATAAAATCCAGCGCCTTCCGGGCATATTCCTGCAACAACAACAACAGGGAATTAGGCAAACACAGACACTCAGCTCTCTGATTCTTCTGGCTATTTCAATACAGATGCTAGGAAAGGAATAGGATGTTTCATATCTAACAATTTCAGAACTCCTTCTGATCTTCAGAATATTTATTTTGTTTACTTCTGTATTACTCTAACTATTTTCAACCAAATTTGTTTCCTGTGATTTAAAAAATGATTTAAAGAAATCAAACCTTAGAAGAAAGCCCACATACACTACTAATCTCAACATATACAGATGTTTTTGTGCAGCACAGCTAAGACGTGCATTTAATGAGCTCAGAATTGTTTTTCCAAAATTACAAAATGTAAACACTGATGCTACACAAATGCTAAAGACCTACAGCAAAAAATAAGATATTGTGGAAAGCAAACCTCAAATATAGATGTTCCTGTGAATCTGCTTAAAGCTGCAAACTCAAGGATCAAGGTACCAGCACAAGCTGTACAGGTATCAGTTTCTGTTCCTGTTCGTGCTTCTGGATGTCTTACACCAAATTTTAAGTTAACCTAGAGAAAAATAGAGATTAACACATTTATTTTTCCTAGTTGAAAGAATTTACATTCCTATAGTCGTATAGCAAGTATATAATCTATGCTCTTTCTAAAACCAAGAAAAAACAGATCCCTTTGGTTTTCCTCTGCCAACTTAGACATGAACAGAGAACTATCCACAAATACTCAAAATCTCAACCCTCCCCAACAAGAACCTGTTGCCTGGTTCTCTTATTCTTTGAATAAGAGAATACACTCTAAAAATCTAATCTGAGCAATTTTTTTTAGCAACAAATAAGAAACTCAGAACATCACAAGTGCTCCTGGAAATTCAATTTTGTAAATATCTCACCACTCCAGGCTCTTAGAGAACCCGCAATTTATCAGCTTTTGATTTTCTGGCCACTTAATAAACACAGAAATTAGTTTGGAAACAGATATAAAATCAAAACAACAGAAGTCATGATGACAGCTATAATCTTGCATTACAGAAACAGAACTTACTCTTGGGTAAGGGAGACCACTAGTGGTGTTAAAAGCAGGTAAAAGCTTGTAGCCCAGTTCCTTTGCCATGTGCAGGAGTTCACCACTGTACCACTGCATATATTCACCTTTTTCCTTCAGCATAATTGCCACTGAGTGCCCGCCTAGGAGACCTCTAAACACAAGAGAAATTATCCACATCTCAAAAGGTATGTTCACCTCAACAGCAAGGACAATTCTTTACAACTTAGATGACGTGTACATAACTGTGACCCTAGTTTTTAGACTGCTGATTCAATTCCCATTATAATCAAGGTTAGCTATCAGTATTTAGGAAGCAACTCTTCTTGTTTATCATTGGAATCATAGATTCATCAATATCAGACAGGAATAGCAACCAAGACCTCCAAAATGGCACATAATAACTTAAAATTACATGCTCTGATCCTGCATTGAGCCCCAGAGGTCCCTTCCAAGCTGAAACAATCCATGTCCCCAGGTATCAAAATGTGGTAAATCAAGTACTGAACAGAGCCATTTGCAAGGCTGTTTCTCTAAAGCAAACCCCTGCTCCCTCAGCATGCACACGGGGTTCTTAATCAGCAAAGCTGTGCCTGCAGCAGTGACATGGGGCAGCTTGATCCAGTACCACTGCAGCAAGTCCTGCCTTGCATTTTAAAACCACTCTCGGGCAAACTGACAAAGGCACGACTATTTCAAACAGGTGGAAGAGCACAGAAAGGTGTCTTAAAGACACTGCCTAAAATCCACATTTTTAGGAGTTTTGAAAACAAAAGTTACTCACCCAAGGACTCTTATGTTGGTTTCAAAGACAGACACAACTATGTCATTATCTAAATTAACATCCTTTATTACTTTTTTTACAGCCTCTTCAAACTCTTTGGTTTTATTTAACACCTGGAATACAACAGTGAGCAGGTGTTCAGTTCCAGTATAGCTAATGCAGTCACAGTGTATTTTGCATACAGGATATTTCAGTGCATACAAAGTTACCCAAGAAATATGAACATACAATTTAAACCAGAAATACATCAGTAGTTATTCAGAGGTGCCCACCCCTAACTGGAGCCCCTTGCTTTAGACTATGAGGCAAAGCAAACCCTTTTGTGTTAAGTTAGACCCAAAAAAAAAAAAAGCAATACGAAAAAGTATCAATGAAATGTGAAGGAACTGCTGTAGTTATCACAACCGACTCCAAACTCCATCCTCACAGCACTTCAGAGTTCCCACAAGCAACAATCACTTCAAACAGAGCCAGAGATCAACAGTCATGAAAAAGAAATCTAAAAATAAGTCTGAGCATCAGAAGACAATCTCTTTGTTTCATCAAAGCTTATCAACAGATTAAGCTTACCACAAGAGTGTCCAAGGTATCAATTAAGGTCAGTGAAAACCTACAAAAGAAAATTAAAACCAGATTTACTATAGCTCTGTATGTGAAGGAATTAAGTGATTTTTAATAATAACTGATACCAAGGAAGAAACTAAATTCTCACAGACCACCAGCTGCAAAACAATCAGTTGTACTCAACATGTTTAATATCAAAACCTCTTTCTAAATTTCTCCCCTTTGCCAGTGACCAGAATAGGAGCTGACAAAGAAGCTATGATTACAGATACATTTATTTACTGCAAAGCTTTCTAACTTCTGGTAAGCAAATTTCATTTTTATTTCTTGTCTCCAATCAAATCTATTAAGAAACCCAGCACAAAAGTTTAAGTTGTTTTCCAGCCTCTGTTTCACTTGTTTTTTCAATAAAAAAGGAAAAATGTTGAGATCAAAAGCCATTCCAAGCTAAATTTCTCATGCCAGAAACTGTTCCAACACTAGCAAGTGGTAGGCTTAAAATAAAGAACTACTTTATTTATTCTAAAATAAAGAACTATTTTAGCAGTGTCCAAGGCCAGGCTGGACAGGGCTTGGAGCAGCCTGGGCTAGTGGAAGGTGTCCCTGCCCATGGCACTGGATGGGCTTTAAGGGCTCTTCCAACCCAAACCAGGTTAGGATTCTGTGATTATTCCATGAAAAGACAGCATCAAGTCAGCTCCACAGTGTCTGAAACAAGAACATCCTAACAAGGATCAGAGGTTTTCTCCAGGGCTGTTCCAGTGCATCCCAAGCTGAGAGGACCTTTCCCCCACCCTAGGAATTATAATTGTATCTTAAATATGTCTCATTCCAACAACTGCTCCTATGCTGAGACACACCCACAACACAGAATAGAATTTACAGAACATGATGGTGTCAAAACTGAACACTTGGAACAGTTAAAACTGCCTACTGAGGAGCACACACCAAGGATTTCAATAAGGGCCCAATGTCTGAAAACTTGCAGGTAATATTTGACAACCAAAATTCAAATTAAGTGTTCCTATACGATAATTCTCTTTAATTTGTAAAGATATAAGGGCATTCTGTAAGTGCTGTTTTACAGGAGATAGATTACTAATGACTGTGCACAACTGCCTAACAAATCCACAACTTTTTCTGTACAAGAGGAGGGAAATGATGCATTTCACATCTATATGGAAGGCTCCTAAATTCTCCAGGGAAACAGAACTGACCCAGCAGCCTCACCCTGTCATGCTGTGATTGCAAAGACTGGCAGAGAACACAACTGATGAGGCAGCTGGCATGGAAAAGGATTAGATAAGAAATCTGCTACATAATAATGTAACTAATAAAAGGTACAGAATAACAATATATACATACAGAAAAACAATAAATACATACAATAATTTAATGCATCTAAGGGTAGATGATAGAGGGGAAGGTATTTTTACTCAAATGGGCTGGAAGGTATTTTCACTCAAATGCTAGTATGTTACTTTTAGAAAAGATCATTAAAAAGAATGGATTAAAAATACATTTTCTTGACACATTTCATCTGCTGTATCTTTGGATACCTCCAGGGCAGCAGGGTTATATGGAAGTCTCTAGACATTTGTACACAACAAAACATAGCCAAAATAACATGCTCAATATCCTAAAGACAATTAGAAGCAGTATTTAAGAGAAGGATTTCAGCTTTGATTAACACTATTGTGCTTAGAGACATTAAAACAGTGATGTTTAAAAAATCAGCTATTTGTTATTAAAGAATTTGATCCATGAACTGCACATATTCAACTGTATCAATTACAAATGCATTTAGAGTAGGTCAATTTTGTCTTTGACTATTCCATTTAACATGGAAAAAAACAGTCCTTAAATCTACCTTTTGCTAGCCAAAGTATCAGTATTTTGTAATATCAGCTCCCTTGAAAGAAAGAAAAAAAATATTTCCATGTCTGAAATAATGTTTTATACTTCAGAGCAAAGGCCTCAGGCTATCATACACATGATAATAATTTGATTGCTTGTTTTCAGAAAACTTTCTACTTAAAAAAAGCACTTTAAATATCACTAATTAGGTCAGCATCATGGATAAGAGTTTATTTTTCCGTTCAGCTGATCATTAACCCTTATAACCTGTACTACTAATACCAAAAATGTCAGCCCACATTTGGAAGGTTTTCCTATGGAAAATACTTGGGAGAACGGTTAAAAAAAATTATCTTTGGATCTCATTCACTGGGCAATTCTCTTCTTCTAATTAAGGTACAATTTTACATGAGTTAACTTCATAATACTAAAAACACTTCTTACAAGGGTAAGTTAACTTCATAATAATAACAACACTTCTTACAAGTGTAAGTTTCTGGCCATATCAACTGAACAAACAAGTTTTATGGGCTGCCAATTGTACTTCTATTCCTAGATGTTTACAGTGACCATTTCAGACACTAACTTTCCCAAGGCATCATCCACATCCCCTCGACTTGGCTCCTGACCCCGCACTCGTCCACGACAAGTTAAAGGCATGAGTTCATCAGCTGGATACGCATGCTCCTGTTGGGAACAAAACAGGGGAATCAGTTACAGTGCTCACAGCCACCCTTGGGAGCCTGTCAAAGGAATCCTCATCATGCTGTTCTTCAGAAAACCTGCATGGCCATCATGGAGCCCAGCAGGTGGGAAGGGACCTCCAGAGTTCATCTTGTCCAAGCCCTCTGCTGGAGCAGGGCCACCCAGGCCCAGCTGCCCATTACCATGTCCAGGTAACTCCTGAGCATCTCCAAGGAGAGAGACTCCATGGCCTCTCTGGGCACCCTGTCAACTCCACCTGGTCAACTCCACAGAGAAAAAGTGTTTCCTCCTGTTCAGAGGGAACCTCCCGTGGTTCAGTTTATGCCCACTTCCTCTGAGCACTCCTGAGAAGAGCCTGGCTCTGTCTTCTTGACAGCCTCCCTTGTTAAATTCCTTGGAGCCCTCCCTTCTCCAGGCTGAACAGCCCCAGCTCTCTCCCTTGTTAAATGCCCTGGAGCCCTCCCTTCTCCAGGCTGAACAGCCCCAGCTCTCTCCCTTGTTAAACGCCCTGGAGCTTTCCCTTCTCCAGGCTGAACAGCCCCAGCTCTCTCCCTTGTTAAACGCCCTGGAGCTTTCCCTTCTCCAGGCTGAACAGCCCCAGCTCTCTCCCTTGTTAAATTCCTTGGAGCCCTCCCTTCTCCAGGCTGAACAGCCCCAGTTCTCTCCCTTGTTAAATGCCCTGGAGCTCTCCCTTCTCCAGGCTGAACAGCCCCAGCTTTCTCCCTTGTTAAATGCCCTGGAGCTTTCCCTTCTCCAGGCTGAACAGCCCCAGCTTTCTCCCTTGTTAAATGCCCTGGAGCTTTCCCTTCTCCAGGCTGAACAGCCCCAGCTCTCTCCCTTGTTAAATTCCTTGGAGCCCTCCCTTCTCCAGGCCGAACAGCCCCAGCTCCTCAGCCTCTCTCTTTACAGGGAAGATGCTCCAGCCTCTCCATCACCTTGATGGCCCTTCACTGGACTCTGCACAATGAACTCACCTGGCTGAGGGTGACAGTCAGTGACAGGTAAGAGAACTCAGAAGTTCAAACAAAACACTGATGAATTACTACATAAGACATAAAAGATAACATTCACCAAAAAAAAAAAAACAACCCTAACAAGACTGAGCCTTTTACAAATATAAGACTGACACCAATGACAATGAATCTTAAATATATCTAATTCAAATGAACATGAAATTGCCTCCTTTAGAAACTGAACACAAGTGGTTTGGGATAGAGCTTTTCTCTTGATTTCAGCAGGAAACTGGCTGCTGTACTGAGGTCTCCAGTTTGACTTCTAGTGGAGAACTAACATGTGGCAGGATAAAAAACTTCAATTGCTGCACTGAAACTGCAAGTAAACACATTCAAAATCTTTCCAAATATATGGTATAAAAATAATCTGTATTCAAGCATGAAATAAAAATAAAAAAGGAACATTCCTCTATAAATAAACAGCTCTTACAGCAACTCCTTTTGAAACTGATGGTTTGTTTCCCTGTATACCACCCTCCTGAGTGTATTGGTCTTTGCTCAAGTCTTTGTTCTCCTCAAGTTTAACTACAAAAGGCAGAATCTAGATCATTTTAATACACCTTAGATGTTTCTGAATATCTCTGCAAAGTATTCAGAAAAACAGATTAAAGAAGTACACAACAAAAGCAATGTCAAAACCGAGATCTCTGGCTTAAATTTTGGATAAGAGAAGTGATAAAAAATCTGGAAAAATAAACTTTTAGCTTTACAAATAAAGAACTTGAAGCATTTTAAAAAATAAAAGTTCACTTATTCTCTGCCTACAACAGAGAATAAGCAGCTATTGGATTGAGTTATTTCCCAACTTGTCACTGGCCTCAAGTGACTGACATTTTCACATGTTCTGACAGCTAAGAAGAAAAATATCCCCATTATTACAAATGTTGCTGAAGGACTGAAAAAAAGCAGCTTTTTCTCTAAGCTTCTGTTAACAACTTAAAAAAAGAAAAAAAAAAAAAAGGCAAGGGAATTTCCCTTGCAATCAAACAGGAATTTTCAGTCTTCTAAATACGCATGTCTAAAATATGTATTAATAGAAACAGAAAATCAAAACTTTTCAGCTGGCTGTTTCAAAAACACCTGCAAAAACACTTCATTCTCCTGTTGTCAGAATCAAGTCTGATATTCTAATCTTTTCTTCAACTTTAAACAAGCAAGTCACATTTCTCTGTTTGTTTAGTGCTCCAGCATACGTGGCAAATAAATATCCTTTTGGCTTCGAAGTTTCCAGGATAGCTGAAGTTTTCTCTTTCCTTCAAACAGAATTTTCTTGCTTCAGATGTGGCAAGACCCCTACCAGCTGCCAATTTATCACACAATGAACAGTAGAAGCACAGATCCTTGTAATATTTTGTCCAATTTTGCCAAACACTTAAGTTTTCCATTGAGGAAATCCAAGCCAAGCGTTTTTCATGGAACCAGATTACAAAAATTACGACCAAAAAGCCTTGATGTTTAACTGTTAAAGGTTTCAAAAGTACAGAGCTTAAGTTAAAAGGAGAAACTGC
The DNA here is from genome assembly GCF_015832195.1 of Motacilla alba alba. NCBI lineage: Eukaryota > Metazoa > Chordata > Aves > Passeriformes > Motacillidae > Motacilla > Motacilla alba. The sequence continues at coordinate 23,939,259 of NC_052023.1, forward strand.
ACCCCTTTGAAAATCCTCTTGGCTCGGCTTTCTGTCCACTCCTCAGTCCTGTATCTCTCCCATGCTGTATAAAGTTTTAACTCCTGAGATTTTAAGTTTGAATTACACATTAAAGTTTAAACTATAACACGGAACATGTGGCAAGATGCTGCAAGCAAACAGCAGTTTGTGCTGCAGGAACTGATGCAACTTGAGAGGGGTTTCTGCAACAGCCACCAAGGATGTGCAAGAATGTCCATATAAAGTCAGTAAGAATTAATATTTTGTATTTATCTTAGTCACATCCACACTTTCTCCTCAGAAGTGTGTAACTTATAGAATATTTGAAAGTAATTTTTACTTTAGGAAGCCTCCTCCAAGTAACCATTTATTGTTAAGCTTTTGTAAACAGAGCCAGACCAGGGTGTGTGGAATGGCTGAGAGATCCAGAACAGGAGGACACCTGCACCGGAATCACAAGTCAGAGCAAAAGAAACCACAGCCAGCATGGCCCATGGTCATATGACAGTCACACCCTGGGCACAGCCTGGAATGAATGCCTGGATATGGCACCAGATTCCCTTTCTCTTCTGCAAACAGTTCGTAGAAGAACACCCAAAGTGCATCTGACATGGCTTACCACTGAAGAAATATTAAATGTCATTTTTACCTACAAAATAAGTAAGATCAATTTGTGTTCTCCAGAATCTAATGCCTACAGACAGCACTTGCAAACTTCCTTTTCCTAAAGTTTCAAACCAAATCCTTTACTGTTGATAGCCTGACATGAGATGAACTGGTTTGGGAAAGGTCAGGCATGGATTAGGAGAGTTACCACAAGCAATTCTCAGTTACCACTCTAAAAGCCATCACAACCCTCCTGAAAGTAACACTTGTGGTCTTTTTAAAGGCTTTATAGGTGCTGTTATTTATTTCAGTTCTGTTTTCACCCCTCCTTCCCAGATATTTCTATAGAAGGTCATGTACTGTAGGCTGATTTCTGCCCTAGGTCAGCAACAACTGACAACAACCTCTGAAAAACACCAAGCAAGTATTTGACTTACCATGTAATTGCTATATGCATGATCAAACATCTCAAGCACTTGATTTCTAAAAAAGAAAAAAGAAAAAGCATTAGTGGTCTGTCTCCCAATGGCCCTTAACACACCATCATACATGTATCACACTTTAATATCTGAATATCTTTAATATCATGCACAGGTCCTCTACTAACATATTCTACTCAAGTAAATGAAATACAGAATAATAATTTTTCTTGATTCAGCTATTCTTGTCCACTCCAGAAAGGAAAGACTCTCTCTTCACCTAACATGAAATTATTTGGGGATCTCTTGGCAAGCAGATACTAAAGAAAACCCTTACATTTGTTTCATATGTTTGAAAGGACAGGGATGCTTCTTACACATAAAACCTCACAAAAAACCACATTGTTTTTATAAGACACAGCACTACTTCTGATCATTCCTAACTGTTTCACTAAGGAACCCTGCAGGGAAAAAAGGATGCTAATTTCTACCATCAACATAATTCACAATCTCTGCTGATAAGACAGAACATAAAGGAGCCAGGAACACCACAATTATATTGTAAATATCCAATTTAGTACAATGACTTGGAAATTCAAGAAGTAGTTTTAACTCATCAAGTGCATTAAGGCATCAAAAGGGCAGAGGATGGTGCTTTTCCCAGGTGCCTCTCAGGTTGCAGCACAAAAAAAACCCACCCCAGATAAACACACAGAGCTGCTGGGTGATGCAGCACACAGACAATTGCTTAAAACTCACATTTACAGGCAAACACAAACCACAGCAGGACATGGCCTGCACATGCCTGGGGCATCAGATGATACTTCAAGCGCAATGCAAACATTTTAAAACAAACTGGGGAATGAAATTTCAACTCCTTGTGTAGCCTCGTGAAGAAAACATATAAAAGACGGCACACACAAATTATCCTGAGAACCCATGACAGAAAACCCCAGTAATTGTAAACACTGGAGTTAAATATCAACTTATACCTGACAGCTGGACTTGATGATCTTGGGAGGCCTCTTCCAACCTTAACAACTCTGTGATTAACAACTGTGAGAGAATGCACACTGCTTCTCCAGCAGACTTTTTGCATTATTGTTCTGAACAACTGACCACTGGATGGGAAGAGGAAGATGAAACTGCCCCCAGAAACATACTAACACAAAATATTCTTGATTGCAAATTTGTTTTAAAAAGTTCCCACTCCATGCAGGGAAATGTATTTCCATTTATGTTGTAATATTTACCCTTCAATTAAAAACTACGATAAAAGAATCAGCCTCTCACACGGAGGTGCACGGGGAGCAGAGCAGTTTAGCTCACACACAGGAACTCGGCAGAACACACGTAAACATTTACCTTTTTATGACTCCCGCACTCTCACAGAGGCACGGCCACAATTAAACCAACCGAGCGGGGATTCACACTCACCTTTGCTCACTTTCCCCCCACAGCCCCTTTTCAGCAAGCCCCGGCTGAAACCTCCAAGGCGAGCTCCAAGCTCTCACAGCACACGCCTTGATCCCACACCGGCGCAGGGGCCGCGTGTGCCCCGCAGCCGGGTGAGCTGGCCCGAAACACCGCCAGGGTCCGGCACACGCAGCCGGGTGAGCTGGCCCGAAACACCGCCAGGGTCCGGCACACGCAGCCCCGGCTCGGCAACGATGCCACGCGGCCCCTGGAGTGCTCGGGGACAGACAGACGGACGGACGGACGGACAGGGGACGCCGTCCCGACGCTCTGCGCCCGCAGCCGCCCAGCCCAGCCCCGGGAGCAGCGCACGCCCCTGCCCGGCACGGTGGGGCCCGGCCCGCCGTCCGTTCCTCCCTCCCTCCGTCCCTGCGCTCACCCCAGCCGGCGCTTCTCCTCCCTGCTCATGGCCCCGGCGCCCGGGGCGGCCGCCAGCACGGAGGAGGCGGAGAGCAGGCCAAGGGCCAGGAGCTTCCATGGCCTCCTCCAGCGGGGCCCCCGCTCCCCGGCGCGGCAGCCCGGAGCTCCGCTGAGGGCCATGGCGGCCGGCCGGGTGCCCGCTAGTCCCGCTGCGGGCCCATCGCCGCTCCCGGGGCAGGAAGGGCCCGGCCCGGCCCCTCCGCGCGCGCCCGCGGGGGCGTAGCCAAGGAAACGGCCTCGCGCCGCCGCCGCTTCCGGCACCGCCCCCCCGGAGCGCGCGCCGCCGGGCCAATGGGGGAGCGCGGCGCGGTTGTGGGGGGGAGCGTCACGTGAGCCGGCAGGGAACGCGTAACGCGAGGGTCGACGTGGACAAAGGGCGGGGAACCACAGCTCCCGGCGTGCCCCGCGCCCCGCCCCGCCCCGCCCGCCGCGCTCCCACAGGCGCTGCCCAGAGCGGCTCCGGACGAGCTCCAAACGCGGAGCAGCTCATGGTGGGCAGGGACGTAATTACAGCCCCGTCCAGTCTGGCCCTGCACGCTCCCACGGATAGGGCAGCCACGGCTTCTCTGGGCCCCCTGTGATGGGGCCTCACCGCCGTCACGGCGAAGAACTTCCTCCTATATACCCAATCCAGCGCTCGGTTTGAAGCCGTTCCCCCTCGCGCTGTCACTCCCTGCTCCCGTAAAAACTCCCCTCTCCGTGCTGGCAGCGCCGCCGTCACTGCCAGCTGCCTGAGGAACGTTTCTTTAATAAAACCCCCCAAATCGCCACACACTCGCAAAAGCAGCCTCCCAGCGATGGAAGGGAAGAGCGTCTTTATTTCCGTGACAAGCGTTTAGTACAAAGTTCCAAGCAAATACAATGTGTTTCATTAACGGCGGGAACACACCCGGCCCGCTCCCCTCAGGGAGCCCGACTCTCGGCCGCGGGCCGCGAGAGGCGATTTATTGCGGTCCCCGGTTTGAGAAGGAAACTGCGAGAAAGCAACAACAAAAACAACGGAATTATGCATTATTATAATTTCTGATCAGTGGTCCCACCTAACCTTGTAGGTTGCTGAGCTCTTCTAATCAAGCTGTTGCTTCCAACCAATTGTGGTTAAAGACTAGAAAAGCGCTATTTTACCCAGTTGCGAATGGGCAGAAAAAGCCCCCAAACCAGGAAAAAAGTCCCACGGCCATTAGGAACTGCAATTTAAATTATACAGGCTGAATCCTCCCCATCCTTACCCATCTCTCTGGTGAAAAACATCTGAGCATCTGCATTCAGCAATGCAACACGTGTCACAGGAAAATATTAGCCAGATCTAGGCCTGCCACAGAAATAACTCCAAAATTACCATTGTGGAAAATACTTATGCAAAATGCTCTCTGTACAGATGTATCTAATTCATGTTAGAATGAATTAGTTTCCTTTTGCAGGAGGCTGCAGTCTTTTTTGCTGCCATGCTGTCTTTCATACAAAAAAAAGTACTAAAACCCCATCATGTCCCCTAATTTTAGCATAAAAGGGCTGCTTGCTGCTGCTTAACTCTAGAGCACTTTATAAATTTGAAATCACTTAACACTCAGTACCAATCAGAAACAGTTAATGATTTGTAAAAGTGAAGCAGCTGACAGTGAAATAACCAGTGATTTGTAAAAAAAAAAAAAAAAAAAAAAAAAATTGGCTGGCAGTGGTTTGTATGTTTCCAAATTAGTATTTTTGCATGAAATATAAGGAGGAAACGAGTCAAAGTACTTCTGCAAGGAAAACGTCTGTGACCCTCACGTTTCCATACCACAGTACAGCTTCTAGAATAAATAGGAACTGCATTTATTTTACTGTAGTGACAGAGTAGTTAATCCAGTTACTCAACAAGGTTCCTTCCTCACACAGTAGTATTTGCCTGTTCCTCTAGTGTCAATTTTCTGTTAGTATTAAACAATATTTTGATAGCATTAAAAGACTTTGCACAGTTTGCTGAAGTTAAATGCTAACACATATTATGCTCCCGGGACTTTGTTATTTCTTCCTGTGTCTTTATGGGCATAAATCCTGCAGTCCTCACTGCAATTATAATTAATCTTTACTGTCCTGCACTGTATGACATTCAGAAACAGGCTCAAAACACCGGGCCAGAATTTCAAGGTGCCTTAAACTGACCTCTAAAGTGAAGTCTTGCATTTGAAAGGCCAATTTACTAAAATACTGGGTTTCATCTCCAAGCTTTCCTGTGCAAACTGAGATGCAAAAAAACACATTTAAGCAACTCTGTGCCAAGATCATGGCTCGATACAGATCGTGTGTATGAAAGCAACCGTCTCATTTTAATAACTGCTTTTGTAATGTGATTCTGCCCTCCAAAATCTAAGCCCATGAAAAACAACTTCTGGCTTCCTGTCGCTTCAGTTAACATCTGCATTAGAAATTAGATGCAATGATTCTGGTATTTCACAACTGTTGCCACATATCACATGATCTCCACACCTAAAAAGGTCTACAGACCTGAGTAACTCAGTGGGAATGGCAGGACTCCATATTCTCTATGAAATAGCTGTAAGTGAATCTATTTTATGGTGGGATTTAAACCAGAGAAATGCTGCCTAATGGTTATAGTTGTTGTAAACATTCTCTTCTCTCCCTTCCATAAAACAAAACAAAACAAAATAGCCATAAAGTGCTCTGGAAGGCTAAAAAACCCCGAAGTGCAGAGTGGGACTGAGAAACCTGCTCCCATACTTTCCCCTTTTTAAATACAGCAATAAGAGAAAAAAAAAATTAAAAATCAGAATATTTGCTTGTCTTTGATATCTGCCAAAACTTGAAAATAATTAAGTAATCAGTTTGCAGATTTTGCACAGTGTGGCTTTTCAGCAATCTACTAAATCAACTATTTGGTTCTGTTTACTACTAAAAAAATGGTTTTATTTCCTGTATACTTGCATGCAAATACTAAAAGCATCCTCGAGTATGTATGTACCAACCACCAGAATCCGAGCGGTACTTGTCAAAACCATGCATTTAAAAATCAAGAGGATCCCTAAGAACAGCTAAGTTGTTAAAATAAATTGATGATAGTTGGGTGTTGGAAGCATTCAGTGGTCACATTTCCAAACTTTTTTTCTCTAGCTTTAAAAGGGAGCAGATTTGAAGTGACGGATGAGATTCCTCAGCAGTAATCTGGTTTTAACCGAAACGAAACCCATCACCCATCCTCAGGAAGGGATCCGTGGGAAACCTGCAGGAGCTGGGGACACCACAACAAAGCGCATTTCCTCCAGCCCCGACCTGAACAAGTATTCAAAACGGAACAGGGATTCCTGGAGTGAAGAGGTCCTGCAGGGCTGGGCTGAAAGCTGCTTTTTACTCCTCAGAGTTTTGGTGTGCGGGACCATCTTCTCGGTGCTCTTCTGGGAGAATCGCTTTTCCTGCGGTGCTTTGAATTGCTGCGTGTGAAGAGGATTGATCTCCCGGCTCCCCCTCTCGCCGCCCGGGCTCCGTGTCCGCCGTGCGCTCCGCCCTGGGCTGCTCCCGGTGCTGCTGCGGCTCCAGCGCCACCGGCTCCAGCAGCCCTGGGCCCGGGTTTGCTCTATCCAGGATGGGCACGTCCCTCGTGGCTGCATCGGCTGCAGGACTCGGAAAGGAGCTCTGTGTCCCAGCCTCTCCCGGGACAGCGTGGCTGTTCCCCGTTCCTTCCTCCCCATACATCGCAATTCCCGTCTGTTCCTCTGGCTGCAGCCTCTCACCTCCCGCACCTGCGAACCACGCGCTCGGTTTGCTCTCCACCTGTGCCTTTGCCTCCTGAGGCGGAGCCCAGCTCTCCACCAGCCACGGTGCTTGTGCCCCCCTGGGCACGCTCTCTACCCTCGTACCATCTGTCCCCAGGCTGGCTGAGGACGGTCGCTCCTCCTTGAACTCCACACATTCCGCTGCATCTTCACTCTTCATCTTCTGGCTGACCTGGATTTCTGCCACAGCCACTTCGCTCAACTCGTAGTTCCCATTAGGGTGCTCCTGCAACTTTAGCAGCTCGGCCTCACAGACCTCCTTTATGTCCTCAGCTGGAGTATCTGCTGGGATCTCAACTGTCAGCATCAGCAAATTCCTTATCTCATTCACATCATCGGGGGATTTACGACTCTTTTCTTCTGACTGGCTTTCTTTTTCAGGACTATCCCCAAACTCTGCTTCCCCTGTCTTTTCATCCTGGGAAGCAATCTCTGTCTCAGTACTCTCACTGCTTTCTTTTTTACTATCCCCTTCAAACCCTGTTCCTACTGCATTTACACTCTGAGATAATTTTCCCATAGTTTCATTTTCTACCTTGCTTTTCCTTTCTGCACTCCCTGAAATCTCTGTATCTGTTACACTCTCAGGTGGGAAAGCGAGCTTTATCTCAGACACTTTTTCCTGTGCTGTGCTTGCTTTCTCAGTGCCGCTGACAGACACCGCAGCCGTTATTGTTTGACTCTCTGAAGTCACCTCGTCCTCCACTGCTCCTTCAGGTACCTTCAGTTCTTTTTTAGGGCTGGCTTCAAAATTTTTTACTGCAGTGTCAGTCCCAGAAGCTACTTTTTCCTCCACAGCTTTTTGTTGTGCCTTGAGTTCTCTCTCAGTGCTCACTACACACTCTGATACGTTCTCCAACGTGTTTTTTCCCTCTGCAGCTCCTTGTTTAGTGTGGCCGGCTGAAGGGGACTCCTGTTTGTCACCAATGTCTGTAACAGCCACTGCTTCCCTCTCGCTGGCCTGATCACCAGCTGCACCAACGGAGGCGCCTGCCTCTTTGTCTGGTGGCTTTCCCTCCTCAGCATCCTTCTCCCACACGATTTTCCCTGTCACAACGAGCGTTTCGTCCCCATGGCTCTCGGTGTCCGAGCTCTCGGCCCGGGGAGCTGTGGGTGCCTTGGCGGGGGTTCCCTGTGCTGATCCCACGGGGGTCCTCAGCTCCGTCAGGCTGGACACGCTCTCGCAGGGCACGTTCAGGTTATCCTCAAACAGGTTGTGCTTCCTCAGAACGGCAGCTTCGTTGATCACTGAATAAAACAGAAACACCAGACTGCTTTGGGAAGGCTGACAGAAGCACAAGGAAGAACACACAGTGCTTTCCCAAGTTTATGTTGTACATTTTGATAGTAAAGGCAACACTAATGTTCATTTTCAGCTTCCTTTTAGTTCACATTTCTTTTCTGGGGATGGGGATTTTGTTTTTTTTGAATAATGGCACTTTAGTATTGACCCAAGCATTTCTGAAGCAGAGGACCCACAATGCACAAGGGTAATGCTTCAGTGCAGAAGGATTTACATTAAATATGCCAATTAAAGTATGCTGGTTACAATTATTATACTGCCGTTTAGGAACCGGAGTGCCTATGGTCTGTGAAAACATCCTGTGTAGTACATCTGCTTGTCTTGTATCCAGGGTATAGACAAACAGGCACATATAGAGAAATACAAGTATTTATTTATATATATATATATTTATAGAGATATAGATTTAGTAATTATTAAGAATAGTCTCATTTTCTGACACAGCAGCAGAGACATCTGCAAGGAGTACTGCACTGGCATCAGTGAGTACTGGAAACTGAATGCAGCAGTTCATTTCATTTGAGGAAATCAATCTCTGTTACCATTAGTCTTTGCAATTCTCTTAGTCTTGCAACTGGCATAGTCTTGCCATTTAGTCATCACCAAATATTTACAAGTAAGGACAGAATCCCCCTCCTTGGCCCAGGGAATCAAGATCAAGCGAAGTTGCCATAATTACATTTTGTTAGAAAAAGGCCTGTGCCAAGCCATCACTCTTGAGTTCCACGGGTTTAGTAAAGCTGCCCTATAACTCAGATTTTAGGGCTTGCAACACATCTTCAGTGAGCCAAATGAAAAAACACTGTAGGGACATATCCACTAGTGTTGGAGAAAGCGGGACAGGAACAGCCAGTTGAGGGCTCTGGGAAGCTCTGAAGGAACAGGCTGCAGTGTTATTCCTGTCACCTCAGAAATGTTCTCACCTTTCAGGGCCTCTTCAAGCAGTGTCTGATGTAAAATCTCTTCATACACATTCTCTACTTGGATCACACTTGTGTAATCAGCAAAAATGTACTGCTCGTATCTCTGCAGCTCCTGTGCAGGTAGGGAAAAAAGAAACAGATGGAGAAAACCGAGGCATTCTGAGTCCTACTGCAACCAAACAGCTCGGAGATGCCATGGAGCAGGTCTTGCCACACCCTGGGACAGCTCCTGGGGTGCACTGTTTGAACTATGACTCCATGAGCTATGTGTGTCCACAATCAATTATGTACTTACCAAACAGTGTTCCTGCAGTACAACCACAGTTAAAAGCCCTGCAGATCACTGCCTGCTGAAACAAACAGCTGCTGAGGAAATGCCTCAAACAACTTGTTTGTCCAAGGAGGCAAATCCACAGTGCCTGGGAGATGTGGGGTTTGGTTTTGTTTTTCTAATAGGTGTGTAACACTTTGAGCTCACTGATTTATACCCGTCTGTCTAACTGAATCACTGTCATCAAGCAGCTGCTTGGTGGTCCATAAAAAGTAAATTAAGTGACCTCTGCCCACTTCTAGAAGAGGCACCTACATAAATCACCTGGAGGATTTCAAATAAAAGGTCAGGACTTGGGGGGGCCTGTCAGCTGTGCACACTTCGGCCTCGAGAGCTGGCTGCTCATTTCTGCTGAGGCACAAATACAAAAGGCTGGTGGGAAACTAAACAGGAAGCGCTTGTGGAAGTTTGCTCCACTGTGACAGAGACATGAGGTGTCTGCACACATATTCCAGGTGATAAAATGCTCGTCCCTGTGCTCCACACCTACCCAACCCATGAAGTGGCACATCTAAGCACTGAGCAGGCAGGAAATCTGCACAGTTCTCTGAGAGCAAACAGCCTGACAGTGTTAAGGAATTACTGCCAAGGTGCTGTTCCTCCCCTGCCTTCCATTATTGCTTTTTCAGGTTGTTAGTCCCAGACACTTACTGGTTTGCATGTTGAAGCCAGTGTCTTCTGCATTGTGGGCAAGGTAATCTGCACCAGTGCCTCTTGGAATATCTTCTTGCGGATGGTGCTGCTGTCGTAGTCATATTGCTGCCAAAACACACCAGAAAGAAACAAGCCCACGCGTGCCTGGGGTTATTCACCACTCCCACAGGGAATGCTTCCTGTCAGCCTGTGGCTGCTGCATCACAGGTGCACAGGGGTTGGAATGGCCATGCAGGTTAGTCCAGCTTCTGCAGAATCACTCTAAAATCTACTGTTCTGGGATCTCTTTCACTTCTTTTAACTCTTGGGCTAGAAACAGCCCCTGATTGCCCTCCCCGGGTGTTTCAGCACTGCCCTTTCTGAGAGTAACGAATCCCAGTGGCAGGCTAATTATAAAGTAAATTAAAAATTATTTATCCAGATCCACAGCATATTAATATGTTGATTTACCTACAATTAAACGGACTGCACATGCAAATACTTTTATAAGTGTCCACCCAGAACTAAGTTTTATTCAAATGGGCAGCTTTGCTAAGTGCCATCAAATCAGTATTTTCAGCTGGATGGTAAAAGCTTATCCTCTTTCAAATACTGAGGTACCTTCATATAAAATATATTCTGTTTCCAGAAAGACAGGTGCAAATGAGCTACATGACATTTACCTTCAGCACTCTCAGCTTGACTTTTTCAAGGGTTGTTGCAACTCTGGCCGAGTCTGCCTGGTGGCTTGGAGAGAACAACTGCTCAAAAGTATAGACTGCATTTTCCATCAGCTAAAAACAGTAATTAGAAAAAAACCTGTTAAAGACCAGTAACATCAAATTCCTGCAAACATGATACTGTTAATTTAAATTGTGTTTCTGAGAAGGTGCTCTGAAGAGCACTGAAATGCTGCAATAAATAAATGAAATTAAAGCTGTGGTATCATTATCATGCTGTCCCAGCTTTCTTGTACAGATCTGATCTCATGTCACCACCCAAACTGATGGTGGCAGAGCCAAAATGTAGAACTGATGATCTGTATATACAGACCACAGTCAAAACTCATTATCCCTAATAAGAAGACTCCCATTGACTTCTATCATTAATAAACAGTATTTAATCATATGCAAATCATTTTCAGTAGCTTTCATTATAACACAAATTAATAATCGGCAAAAATCACACAGAGTGCAATCTCACAGAATTATGCTAAGCTGGCATTTACCATATTTTCAGCTTATCATTAAGAATATGATGCCCCTACTCTGAAGATATTTCAGACAAACAGTTCTGCAAGTGGTAATGGAGTCTATTTAATGAGGCTTTGCCTTTTCTTTAGCTGTTCCCATTCAAATTTTAACATTTTCTAATTGGAGAAATATCGGGAGATATGCAGGGGGTCCATTCCTTCAGCCAGTTGAGCACCGTGCTCCCAGATTTCCTGAAACCGGCCACTAGAGGATGCCAGGCTCCCAAGGCAAGGAATCCTGCTCCACCCTCCACCCGAGGTACATTTTAGCCAAATACTACACGAACACAGACATGTCTGATTTCACTTATTTATGAAATAAACGTCCATGGACAAAAAGGGAAACTACACAATATTTTTATGAGGAAAATACCAGCCTCTTAAAGAGGAAGATGCAATAACAGCATGTTTAGAACAACTCCGGCTATAATTTAACTTATTTCTTGTTAATTTTGACTCATGTTCTGTTCAGAAAAAAACGACCTCTTGGTTTATATTGGATTTATTTTCTGTCTACATCTTTGTCTTGACTCATGGTATTCACTCAGTGAAAGACACTTTATTTGGCAGCATTTTGGAATGGTCCCCCCTGAAAGACCCAGACATGAAATCAGAATTTTATTTCTGAGTAATTCCTTGGCTGCTGGTCCTGGCTGTACTCAGAAGAGCTGCTTTTAGGAAAACCCTATCCCAGCACTGTCCTACACACTTGTTTTCCATATTCATAACTTCCACTCCATAGATCTGGACCAGCTCCATTTCACAAGATTACTGAGCAGATTAATAAATTTCCCAAATACAGATTAAAATCACAGGGTTCAATTTAGAGCTCCAAGGCCAAATCTGCCTTGTGATCTGGCAAACTGAAATCAGTCCGCTGGCCAGCTCCTCAGAGACTTCTGGCCAGGCATCCAGGAGGAATCCAGGCAAAGCAGAGTTATAGCCTGTACCAACACACACAAGAGGGGACAAAGAGGCGGAGTTCAGTTTTCATCTGGAATTATATTGTCACCTCCACCAGTCCCCTGAAAAGCGAGGCTGGATAAAGCACCTACACCCTGAAACATCCGTCTCTGAGTTTCTAACATTAATTGCTTTACTTTATATTAGTGAGAAAATCAGCTACCAAGGAGGAAACATTCCATTTTGGTAAAACACATTTAATACCATTCCTGAAAAATCGAGCCTCGAGAAAGGGAATCAGGAGAATTTTAGCCACCCCACTAGTTACACACACAACTTTCTTGGGTGCTGAGACACTGGGAATTCAGAACCTGAAAGTTCAGGGGAGCAGATGATCCATCCAAAATTTTAATGCCTTGCTAAAGGATTCACACACACACAGAGTCTCACAGATAAGTGTCAAGCAGCTTCTAGCTGTTTTTCTCAGGTTTTGTTACCTGTACCTTGCCTGAGAGACACTCTGAGGCTCTTTCACAACTTTTATCAAGATTACTTTGAAGCAGATTAGCAGGACAAACCTAACCTGTTCTCCCAGGAGGAAAAACTGGATCTTACAGTACCTCTTGCATGAAGTTCTGTGTCCTCTGAATCACGAAATCGATGTGATAGACCTTGAAGCGACTCTTGAGGTCCTGCAGGAGCTCCTGGAGCAGGTTCACTTTCAGATAGCAGGGCTCCATTTTCACCGAGTTGAAGGGCAGGGTCATGAGCTGATCCACATTCTGCATTCCCATGCAGGTTTTGAGAGAAAGCAACCAGAGGTGAATTTTTAATAGAGAATGTAACAATTTGGCTTTAACCCAAATTCTGGTATTTGCACTCCAGTTACAAGACTTTCTACATGACTAAACCAGGTGCTCACGTGCTTCCACTCGGGACAGCAAATCCTGCTGCCAGCCAAGGCCTAGCCCAGAACATCCTTGTGCTGATATAAAGGCTCCAGCTCTGTTTTGTCTTACCTCCTTTAGCCTGGTCATGTCATTGGTCTTCTGGAAGTCCTGGATGATTTCATTCACTTCCTTATCAAAAAGCGCGCGCACTTCCGTGAATCCGGAGCTGACGGGGCCCATGAGCTCCTCCAGGATGGAGGTGAGGAATGGCTGGATATTCTCTGTGCAGCACTTCTGGGCAGGCTCAGAAACACTGGCTGGAGGGTCACACAGGACAACAGTTGCATTTAGAGACAATGAAAGAAGTAATTGGAACTTATGTCTTTGCAGTTAATTCAATGGTTTTGTATTTTTCTCTGGAGTCACACCTCCACAGAGGTGATGAGGGCGTGAAAGGAGTTCACAGCTTTATGAGTGACAATGAAAACTCTTGTCCCAAGCCTCACCTAAACAAACACTGCAAATGGGGGCACTGTGAGGGTGGAGGAAAGGGCAGCTCTGAGTATCATTACCAGCTATTTATTTATTTATTTATTTGACAGCTTAAGCAGCACCAACAACATTTTGCCTCCTCTTTACAATCCTTTTTTAAATTAACAACAAAATTATGATTACTTCATATTAAATAAAAGCCACCTAAGAAGCCCTTTGGTTTAAACATTCTTTGAAAGCCCATGGACTTGTCACATGACCAGAATCTGGTTTTGTGGTACATTCCTAGAGATCAGGTCTTAATTAAGCTCATGTGACCTGTATCTTCACCACCTTAGACTATGAAAGTGAAAATGAAAGCAGAAGGAACAATTCTGATCAGGATACTCAAAACCTGTCAGTTCCAATTTGAGAAGACCTGGTATTTTCACAGACACAGTGGCCACAGATATCAGTTCCCACCAAAGGCAGCAGAGGCTCATTTGTGTTCTGAAAACTGGTGTCTCCAGTTGGATTTCTCAAAAAACACAAGGATTTCAAAACAAGCACATCTGGTAATTTGAGCAACACAATGGGAAACATTGGAGAATTGCTCCACAGCACAGCTGTTCCTCCACTAACCTTTGATTTTTCCAGCTAAGAAGTTCTTGGAGTTCAGAATCTGATCCATGTCTGAGCGAATGGTCCCTTCAAGAGTTTTTGCAAATTCTCTACATTCTTCTTTCAAGGTACTTAATCCTTCTGCCACCTGCTGCTGGACTAAGCCATAGGTTTCCTCTACGATCTAGACCCAAATCAAATTGAGAAGCAGAGATCAGAATCAGCACCCACAGAGAGCTGCCATGAGCCACAGCTACTCTGCAAGTGTCAGTCCTTACCCCAAACCAGGCCCTTTTCCTGTCATTCCTCTTTCCCTTCATTTTAGGCAGGATCATTGTCTGCAGGTTAGGCAGCAGTTCCTCCATCACCAAGTTGCTCAGGATCTGTACGGTCAGGAGATGAAAATGACAAGTTCACACGCTGTTCTTCTCCTGAAGGCTGAGCACTGAGGACAGTGATGTGTGCAGGCAGTGGCTCTGCTGTCCCTCCCTCTCTCCCAGCTGCCAGGAGTTACCCACAGAGGCTTTGCACTCTCTCTGCCGAGATTTGAACTGCAACTCCTTCTTCACCTGTCCTACTCAAATGCACCAAATAAATATGCAAGACTTAATGTAGATCTGATTTTGGGAGTCTAGGCCTCCCTCTCCATGCTTTTTATTTATGGACACTGTTTCTGGCCTGAGAAAGCTGCACCAACAGCCCAGCACAGTCTACATCCAGGATCACATCCCTGCTGTACCCACCTGCTGGCTGAGCCAATACAGAGTGCAAAAACACCCCTCAACTTTCCATTTTCAGGGCTTTTTAATTCAGGTCCGTGCTCCCAGACACTGCACCTCATGTATTACAGCTGCCAGAAAGATCTGAGGCATGCACCAACACCAGCAGAGGGAACTGGCAGGAACTAGAGCAGCACAAGTGAAGGAGTCTGACTGCAGCCCAGTGTAAAACAGGGCATAAACAGCCCCTATGGAAATACAACACTCAATACCCTGCTGTAATATACCTCTACCTCAAATATGCAATACACTTTCACTGGAGTTTCATTTAAGTACTTATAGATAATGCCACGGCACTTCATATTCAGCACTGCTGACTCAAATGTCTGTCAAAAGCAATTCACTAATTCAGGTCCTAAACTAATGGCTCCCTTAAAAAAGATCTCATGAATAATCCAAACTATCACAAATAATCAACGTGACAACAGATCAGATGGATTTAAGAGCCAAGGGAAAGGCATGAAGCTGTGTCAGGGGAGGGTTAGGTTGGCTGTCGGGGAAAGGTTCTTCCCCAGAGGGTGCTGGGCACTGCCCAGGCTCCCCAGGGAATGGGCACAGCCCCAAGGCTGCCAGGGCTCCAGGAGCATTTGGACAACGCTCCCAGGGATGCACAGGCTGGCATTGTTGGGGTGTCTGTTCAGGGACAGGGGCTGGACTGAATGGTCCCCGTGAGTCCCTTCCAGCTCAGGATATTCTGTGATTCCACGATTTTATATTGTGAAGAATCCTGAGTTCTCTGGGAACATTTTTAAGGCATTGGTGGATCTTCCCTCAGGTGCCTAGGCTCGTGCTCCCACTCCAGCCATGCTGCAGCCCCAGTGTGCACTGACACTGCAGGGATTCAGCCACCACAAATGAGTGTCAGCAAATACATTTCTAGGCATTCTTCAGGGACTTTTAGAGCAACAAATTTCAGCCTGCTTGCTCCAAACCACTCACTTAGCATGGATATTTGCCTAAAATAATTATTATGTTTGGTCCAAGCAGGCCATGAGAACACACTATACTTACAGAATGAATTATTGCTAAGAAGATAATAGTGGAACTGGGCTGGATGTCTTCTGATTACAGCTCTCTTGAGACATATGGGTTATGAGTAAGATGTTGGCAAGCAATAGGAAAAATAAAACATAAAATGAAACTAGCACTATAATAGCTCCATAACATGAAGGAGGAGGGGAGAAGAGAAAAATCCTCATGTAACTCCTTAAAGTAAAGAATTTATCATCAGAGGTTAGCAGGGAATTTCAATCACTGACATGATGGCAGTGGGAAAGACACTGTTTATAGATTTTTCTCCAGATTCCATATTTCTTGGCATTTCAAAAGTAGACTTCTTCTAAAACAATGATCTGGTTCCTTAAAACAAACCACTCTCCTTAAGGTTTTTCCATTTTTCCAAGGGAAGCCAGATTTCATCAAGGAAAACAGCCAGGAGTTGGCACTAAAGTAAACAGGTAAACATTTGCTGCTGAGTGCTCAGAGTTTGGGAAAAAAATTATAAATCAGGGTGTAAATAATGCCCTCAAAGTCAGGTAGAGTGATGCCAATCTCAGCTACTATGAGTGCTCCAAAGCAGGATGCACAAGTACGGACCCAGACTCTGGCCTTAGCATTTCTTTTCTGCAGAACTGAAGTACACAGATTTTCGGTGTTTTAGTGCAACTGTTACTATGCAAGACTCTGTTTCAGAAGTTTTTATTAAAAAAGAATTTCACTTATATATGAGTAAGAGATGTCTTAAAATCTCAGGTATTTCTATCTATGAAATTTTCTTTTTTAAGATGCCCTTTTTGCTAAGAGAATTTATAATCTTCACTGTCCTCAGAGCTGCAATGCCCAAAGCCAAAACCCCATCAGGAATATATTCTTTTACCTCTTTTTCATTGCCAGTTATCATCTCCCATGTGCCATAGTGGCCTTTCTCTTGCCGGAAGAACTGAATAGCTTCTAAGAACGCCTCCACTTCGTACGTGGTCTGTTTGAGAAAGTCTGGAGAAAACAAAAAGTAACATAAAAGATTTACCCAGAAATAATCTTTTAAAATAGCCATCATTTTCTGAGCCATTTCCCAGTCCACATACACCTAGCAGTAATATTTTTAAATAATTTACTCAGCCTGGATGCCTGCAGACCTTGGGCGTTCACTAAGATTTAGAAGTGCATTAACATAGGAAAGCTCATTCCTTGCCTTTACACCAAAATGAGCAATGTAAGGTGGCACAGAGGAAGACTCTGACAGCATGTGACAAGGCCAACAGCTGGGAATTCTTCCTCTTCAGTTTACAATAATGACAGGCAGCTCATTGCATAAATTGCTAAATCCCCAGTTAACACACCCCAATAACGTTTAATTTCCTTTGTTTTGTTAAGAAACTGAGGATCAAGATGGTTTTTCAGGGATATGGGACAAAAAAGACCTCAGAAAAAAAAACCCCACCATGCTTGTACCAGTTAAGAACAAAAACTCCTGACAAGATCATGCTGATTTCCCTAAATATTTCAGGAATGCTCAACCAGAGCTCTGGAATATCTGGTTATTGTGCAAGGCCACTTTTGCCAGATGGGAGCTCTTCCCGAGAAGAGCATGGTGGCCTGGGGACACCTTGGCCTCAAGACATGAAGCAGAGTGGCTGCTTGGCAAACCTGAGTGAGAAAACCATCCCCAAACACTTCAGTGACTGAAGTGCTGTGTCTCACTATCAGAGCGTCAGGATTAGTATCTTGTGGGAAAACAAAGCCACAAAGGCTTATTGTCCCCTCTCCAAGATTATCTGCTGCAGCCTCGAGCAGCTGAAGTCCTGCTGTGCACTCTGAGAACAAAGGAGGGAAGAGCAAGAATGTTGATTCTCTCAAAGGGAATTATGCTGCTTTGGAAGGCACTGATACATACAAACAATTGTGATGAGAAGAGTCAGGAGGAAGTCCTCAAGCCTTGCTTGTCAAGCAACACTTCTTTGGCCCTGTTCATGAAACTGCTCAAGAGAGAAGCTTTACAGGAGCCTTGCATAAATGCCAAGGGCAATGCAGGGATTAGAGAAATTATGGGAAACATGAGGATTAACACCACAGTAATGCCTGAAATATCTCCTCCATGCACTTTAACAAAAACAAAAGCTACAGAAACCTACAATTAACTTCATCAGGGCTTTGTCCTTGAAGCTTGAAAACTGCTTGAGAACTCCATGGTTTCAGATCTGCTCAGAGCCCAAATGTCAAAATTTGCTCTTTCAGAGTTTCACCTGGCTGCAATGACTGCAGGAAGGTTTGTTAAACACACTGAGGGGCAAAAAACACTCTCTTGTTCTTCATCTGCAGATATTTGGAGATTCAAAGACATAACACAAATTCTCCAAGCTCATACAATGATCAAACAAAAAAAAAATTCAGCCAGGTAAAATCCCAACCCTACCTTCACTGCTGCCTCCGGGATTTATAGCATTTGTCATGGCAAGTCACAAACCAGTATTAGTTGTAAGTCAGGCTGTTCAGTGCTGAGAGAACATTCTCTGACCACAGTTTTAATGAAAGAAGGGAGTGTTCCACCTGAGCAACTGAGGTGGAGCATTGCATTCAAAAACTTTTGTTCTCCCAAAATAAAAATGAAAAGATTTTGATGAGAAGACGGCCTGGTTTGGCTGCAGGGAGGGAAAACTGCAGCTCCCACAGCCCTCCAATGATGACTCACATGTTTTCCTCCTTCACAGCTGTGCTCCCTCCTAACCCAAAGGGACAACAGACCATCCAAGAGGCTGGATCTTGGAGCTGCTGAGATGGTGATGCACCAGTGCTGACAGGAGTCTGCCCTCTAAGATCGCCAAGTTTTAAATCCATGCTCAAGGGAGTATTCTCTCTCTGTTCTGACTGTCCCCAAGCCTGTACTGCAGTGGGAAGAAGGTGCTAAAAATCCAAGAGTGATTCATCTGAATAGTTCATGGGAAAAACATTAAGCTGTAAGTGCCATAAAATCCCAATCCCACATTCTTTCCTATGCCAGTAAACACAGGACGCAAACACAATCATGGCAGTCTTGCTACAAAAACAACTCCAAGCAGAAAGAAAGCTTTATCCTTCAGGGCTGCTACAATTGCTTAATTTAGGCAATTTCATCCTCACTTTCCATAGGAGGAAAAGATTGCCTCAGTGATAAGGCTTTGAACAAGTAGATCCATCCAGTGCCGGGCTGTGCAGAAGCTGCTGGCGAGGCACACGAGACAGAAGCACATTCATGGACAGGGCTCAAGAAAAGGGAATTGTACCCAGCTGAAAGGAGCTGCCACGCACATTCTGCACGATCTCAGCGGGGCAGAGCCAGCCTTCTGCCCATCCCATGCAATCCATGGAAAGGCTGGAGGAGGGGGGTGGCTTGGCAGCCACAGCAAGGCCAGGGAAACAAGGGCTGGGCTGTTGGGGGAGCCCCGCTGGCGTGCAAGGGAGCAGCTGGGCTGTGGGCCATGGCAGCAGAGCTGCAGCTGCAAACGGGGCAGGTGGCAAAGCCCAGTGGTGCCAGGGACGAGTGTTCACCAGGGGAAAGCACGATGGGTGCTCCCCTCTCCTGAAGCCCTCACAGGGGCTTCCCCTCAGCCATCCTGGCCCCTGTCCGGAGGGATCCACGTGTCCTGCTGGTTGTGTGGAGGGGAGCAGCTTAGGGCAGCTTGGTGCAGTGCTGGCTGCAGTGTTCCTTACCCAAATCTCATACAAAGCCAGGAAGGTTACTGAGTGTTCTTCAGCAAAGGGCCACTGAGGCTTTACAGGCCAGGCTACAGGTAGCCAGTCTGATACTGTGTACTTAATCCAGGATGCCTTGCCCTTGGAAAATCACCCAAGCGTCTTCTCCAGCTGCTAATGAACATAACATGCCTGCTGTGTGGAGATTAAAACAAAACTCTGTTTGTTCTGTTTAATTTTTAAAATAAGAAAACCTACCTAGAGACTCTACATATCCAAGCATGGAGCCCAATTTCAGTAACAGACATTGCTAACCAAAGATTCCTTTTATAAATGCAAGAGTAACTGCTATAAAGCTTCCTTTGACTTTGGGAGATGGAAGGACAACTGGAAGCACTATAACTTTATAAATCTTCCCAAACTTGCACATGTCTCAATGGTATGGCTCAGTTTGTTCAGGACTGCAGAAAGCTTTCTGGGAAGGAAGGAGCTTCCATGCAGTGAATAATTTCTCTTTCAAAAAACATAATATGTCAAACCTTAACTCATCAAAATGATGCTCAGAGGACCAGGCTACTGGACCCCCTCTGAGAGCACCTGCACGTGGTGCAGAAGGGTTAACTTAGAGGGTCCTGTTCCCAGTCTCAGCTGTCTCCCATGCTCAGGCTGCCCTGGGAATGGCAGTCTTCTAACAGGGTGCCCAGGGCTATGAGGTGCCCCTTCTGTCCCTTAGCAGGTGAAAGTTTGGGGAGTGATGAGCAAATCTTAACTCCCAAGGCCCTGTGGGCCCTCCCAGCCCTGTCCACGGCAGGACAGCTGCACCCTTGGAGATGGACATGGCTACAGCCCCTCAGGACAGACTGTCCATTTGGGACTCACCAGCTCTTCCTGTGCGTCCAAGGACAGCAGCAGGAATCAACTGCCCTCATGGATTTGGTCTCAGCCGCAGCCACAGATCAGCTGGTCTTACCCGGAAGAGCTCTGTGCAAGAACTTCTGCACATGGGCCTCGATACCAGAGAGGATGAGTGTTCCACTGCCTCTGGCTCAAACTGGATTTCCAGCAAATGCAGATAATATGAAATCTGCATTTGAACATTCCAGTTCATACTGTGCATCTGTCTGTACTGCACACTGCTGCCTTGGGGCTGCTGCCTTGGGGGTTTGATCACTCAGATGATGATTTTTCTTAATTAAAAGCAAAGATGCCTTTATAACACTGGCATAGCTGTTAAAAAGTGATTATTTCCACATCCCATTTAAGCTGTCCCTCTGAACAGTCATTGTCACTAATGGCACTTGGGGACACGGTTTAGTGGTGAGCATGGCTGGGTTAATGGTGGAGCTCAGCTGCAGTCCAGTAACAGTGAAGGGGTCTATTGACTGTGGATAAAGTGCTTCACCAAAGTGAGCTCCACCACGAAGAATAACCTCAGCCTTTTGGCTGACATTTCGCACAAGGCTGAGGCCCAAAGACACAGCTGAACAAGTGTTAAGCCAGAATCCAGGAGTCTGAGCTCACAGAGCACAAGTTTTAATTAAAGAAATGCTGACTCTGACATAACGCCCGTCATCTGACCACCAAAACTCAGGAGCAATCCACCCTGGCTTCATCTGCTTCCTGCAGCATCCCAGCCAGATTCTGCAGGCAGAGAATAAAATTTATATGATCCTGGAATTCTCCCTGCAGGTAACTAATTGATATTAGCAATGTGGCACCCAGTGTTGGCAGTTTCTGTAGGAGATGATCATGTCAGAGCCCACAGGCCTGGCTCAGGCCCACCAGCCTCAGGAACTGCAGCTCTCTCTTCCCAACAAAAGACATTCACAACCAATACAAAAACTCGTGACTTTTTCGTTCCCTCCTACAAGACAGCAGGGCTCTCAAATCATTCAAAGCAACAGGCTTTGGACAAAGACTGGAGAAGGCAGGAGAACAATCACTGGAAGGAGATGAAGGTGACCAAGGAGTCCAGCCTGGTGGCCTTTCTCTGAGGAGAAGAATGTCACTATTAATTTTTGGAATATGATAAACGAGTAAAAACTGCATTTGATTTCAGATGATGTCACAACATTATTTCCTTGCTTCCTCATCTATTTGATGGAGAGCTGACTCTCGTGAAGGCAGTGCCAAAGCATCTCTCATAACTCCTTCTTGTTGGTCACTTTATAGAGCTTTTTCCTGGGACACAAAAAATCTCAGTACAGCTACTGGTGCTGGGCCTTCCTTCTTGTGATGTTACAAATAGATAATAAGAGGCAGATAAAGAAGTATTTGGAATTTGAAGTGCAGTCTCAAAAGCTGGTGCTTCCACCCCTTCTTATTTCCACTAGATACTGTTGCCCTCAAGAGAATAGGTTTCATGCTAAGAAATGCAAATTACATTTTCCCAATTTTCTCAGCCTTCCAAGTCATTCCCCTCTCACCTTGGCATCTGTTTCTTTTGTATATATTTAGACTTGCTTTTCCCCTGCTTTCCACTGTACACACTCTGTAATTTAAAAAAATAATCAATTTCTGGGTTTTTTTTTAAATTTAGTTATTTTAAAACAAAAGCTGGTAGAAAAAAAAAGGAAAATACACAACCCCAAACCAACTAAAGAGACAGGATCGTGGTACTGACACTCCAAAGACAGTGCTCCCACTCCTCCAGCCCCCAAGGATTTGGGGTGGAGGCAGCTGGAGACCATCAGGGAACAAGAGACATTCCTGCAGGGAAGGAATCACTCTGCCAGCCTTCCAGCACCACAATTAGGGAACGCCCTTCAAATAAAAATAAATGAGCACGATAAAAAATTATTTCCCTTTCTAAGAGCTCACGTGAGCTCCAGCATGTTTTAAGAGCTGCTGCATTTAGATACCGCAGACGGCTGGTGAAAAAGCCAAGGCCATCAATCCAAACAAAATTAAACTTTGGAAATTCTGTCTCCAAAAAATAAGCAATGGTCCCAAACCCACCGGGATGGCAGGTAGGAAAAGGAACATGCTTTGAACCTGGGGAGATGAGGAAAGCTCAGGAACTGCACCTCAGGAAAAGGGAGGTTACCTGGGGCTTGGGACATGGCTCAAGCACAGCTGAAAATGACCCTCTAAGTAGAAGGACACACATTTTACCCTCACAAAATGCTGTCCTGTGTTGTTAGCATCCGAGCTGAGAACAAAGTGAGATATATATGGTGCTCTGGGGCTGAGAGGCACCAACCTCCCAGCTCTGGGGATTTCCTGCGAGCAGTGTGCTGTCACATTATCCACAGAGCATGTGGTGTGAAGCTGCTAACCACCAACAGAAGCTAGATGAGGTCACTTCCAAACATGATACAGCCCTGAAAGAATACTCTGTACTTACAGCAAACAGAGCTTTGCAGCACAAGTTCCTTCCGTGGCCACCAAACCAACACTGAGCAGGGTTAACTGTTTGCTTATCAGCACACAGCACCCGGATTGAAGCTGTTCAAAGCAGCACCAGACAGGGCACAATCAACCTCCAGTGGGAAGCCCAGCAGGTGTGGCTTTCATAGTCTAAAAAATTAATGAACACTGCATAAACACACACAAAGGGTCACAGTATCACTTATTTCTGACATTTTCCAAGTGCTTTCCAAACCAGCTACTGTATTCCTGGAGCAGGTGGGAATTTGGAGAAGAAAAGGCTCTAGGGTGACTTTGTTGTGGCCTTCCACTACCTAAAGGGGCTCCAAGAGAGCTGGAGAAAGACTCTGGACAGGAATGGAGTGACAGGACACAGGGAATGGCTTCCCAGTGCCAGAGGGCAGGGATAGATAGATGGGATATTGGGAAGGAATTCTTCCCTGTGAGGGTGGTGACACCCCAGCACAGGGTGCCCAGAGAAGCTGTGGCTGCCTCTGGATCCCTGGCAGTGCCCAAGGCCAGGCTGGATGGGGCTTGGAGCAGCCTGGGACAGTGGAAGGTGTCCCTACCCATGGCAGGCGGTTCCTCCCCACCCAAACCACTCCATGATGCTGGGATTTCTCTGCTGCAGAACTTTGAAGCTGGAGCCTGAACACCACCTTACCCTGCACAAATGAGTCTTCACAGCTCCTACAACAGGCTGGGCTGGTGGGCTCAGGGCAGTGGCTCCCCTGCACCACCCCACGCTCAGTAGTATGTAAGAAGATAATCAGCCCAAGGTGAGAGAGATATGAGGAACGTAATGGCAATTATGAATTTAGCACATTCATCATCTTGCTGTTTCAGAATGAATGTCACTCCTACAGACTCCTCACCACAGTGTAGGAAACCAGTGTAGGCTGGCAGGAAAGGCAAAAGCCATGCTGACTGAATGCACTCATGGTGTAGTGCAAAAACATCCTAGAAAGTGGATAAATAGTCTTATTTCAAGCAAAATACTCTAACTTATACAAATATTTTCTATATCATGTCCTAAAAGTTTTAGTGAGTTTTTTTAACACCTCACAAGCCTCATCAAAGGTATTTCTAGTGAAATGAACTGGTGAAAGAACAGCCACAGTCTCAGCCACTCATGTGGATCACAGGTGGTCTTATCTTATTAACCAAAAAGGGGTTTCATTAACCCGAGTACAGCAGCTGCTTGAGAGGAGCCAAGACACAAGTCTTGATAGATGAAGGGGTAAATATTATCTCCATGTCATTGTACTTTTTCCCACCCCAAATTACCACACAAACTTTCCAAAGGGCCTCACTTTCATCCCAGTGCACAACGACATTTATCTTTAATGTCATAAAAAGCAAGTTCCTCCTCAGTTCTCCTTTAATTGCTCCCTCCACATCCATTGGAAACAGGCAACAAGAAAATCCTTCCATTCATCTCCCTCTCCAGGGAAGAAAGGCCACCCTGTTTGTGGCATGAAGTCTCAGAAACCCTTCCAAAGTGGTATCTGGACTCCTGACAGCTGCTCTGCTCTGTACATAGAGATATATAGACACATTCATCCCTCAGCTCAAGGATTTCATGTCAGCTTCTCAACCTTTATCAGTGCTCCCAGAATTATTCTGAATTCTGGTCCAAGAGTTGGTAAGTCCTATACAGGTACTATAGACATGTAACATTTAGAATTAACTATGAGGAAAACAACTGTCAGATAAATTCAGAGCTGAAAAAGGAAATGCAGACACTGATAATGGCAACCCTGAAAGTCAGAGATGGAGAAAAAAAATCTGCCCTCCACAAGCTTTTGTCTTTCTTTCTTGCCTATTGTATTTATTATACTTCTTTAATATATGTATTGCT
Organism: Motacilla alba alba; assembly: GCF_015832195.1. Lineage (NCBI taxonomy): Eukaryota > Metazoa > Chordata > Aves > Passeriformes > Motacillidae > Motacilla > Motacilla alba. Next base: position 23,963,954 of record NC_052023.1, read on the forward strand.
CAAAATAATTTCTGTTGTTGTTTCTGCTGAAATTGGAGATGACAGGATATGGTTTTGAAAGTCCCTCAGCTTCCTGTGTGAGGAGGGTGATTGTCAAGATGTGGATGTGAAATCAAACCAGACGTAAAAAAATAAAATCACGAAGTGAAACTCTGTGTCTCCCAGAATGAGCTAGTTGTCACTTCCTTCCCATCATGCAGACTTCCCTCCATCCCAGCACCAAGTGGTCAGGGTTCCCCACTTCCAACAGCAAATACTGAATGAAACTCATATAGGAAGCAAGAAGACTTCCAAAAAATACAAGTAATTTAAGAAGTACTCAGAAGAAACTTCAGTCTGATTTTCAAGGCACGCAAACATGAAGGATTAAAACCTGGGGAATAGCTAATATTAGAGCCCTGTGAATATTTTGAGCCTTTCCCTCACTGTTGCCATTGGGGGACTGATAGAACATCCCCACTGGGGGCTAGTTGACCATTTCAGCAGCAGATTCCCCCCAAATTTGAGGTGTGCACTTCTCAGTATTTCACTAAGGAAACAGGGAGCAAGATGGAACCAGGTAAGTCCAGGCTGTGGATCAAAGTGGATCGTGGAGCTAAGGCAAACCAAAGAATCCCAGGCTGCCACCCCCATCTAACCTGGCGGGAGCAGCTTAGAAAATCAGAGGAGAATGCTAAACCACTTCCTGCACACTCCACCTAAGCTCAAACACACCTTCTAAAAAGCTGAGGAGTGTTAAAACTCCTACACTGCTGGAGGTCTGACCTGCAGAGACCCTTGGGAAGCACAAGCTGCCCAGCAGCAGCAGAGGACAGCCAGCAGCCCCTCCAGGGACCCCCTGCACCCCCCAGGCTGTTGGGGCTCCTCTGCTGCTCCCTGGGTACTCACCTCCTCACTGATTAGCCCTAATCACGCCACCTCACAAATTAAAACCCAAAAAGCATTTGATCTTCATGTTCCATTGCTGCTGAAGGAGATCATGGTGTCCTCAAACCACCAAGCCCTCATCAATGAGGGCAAAGACAAGAGGAGAGTTGAGATGGGAGCAACACAACAACCCATACTCCAAACATCTGAATGCCATTTCCCAGTGGTGCTCACTAAATCCCAATGCTTTTCTCTGCCCAGAAATCCCAGAAACACGGGCTGGGTATTTATACCAGAGGGGGACAGGAAGCAGCTGAATGCCAGGGCGGCTCCCAGCGCTGATTCACTCCAGCTTTCCCTGTTTAACTCTGCTTCCTGGGAGAAAGAAAACACATTGAAGCCACGAACTCCTCCAAGTGTTCCAGGAGTGGCAGATCACAGCAGGGACAGAAAGGCTACCTTTGATCAGACATAACATTTGTCTTTGTCCTGCCCTTGCCAAATCTGCCCTGGTAAATGGGAACTCGGTGCTTTGGGAAGAGGTGGAGTGAGTATTGCCCTGATTCGTGCTCCTTTTCCCACTAAATTATATTTCACAATCAAACATGAAGGATTTTTGACAGCTCTTTCCTCTTTTCAATTATTTTTTAATAAAAGAGCGCAGTCAAATTTTGTACCGCAATCCTTGCTACCCATTGTTTTGCTGCGCGTAGCTGTGACTTTGTAAGATTGCTCAGGCACCTGTTTTTGTCAGCAGAAGTGTTTGCAAAAAAAGACTTTAAGAAGTATTAATAAACTGATATTTTTCAGTGATGTGCGAATGATTAGGAATCAATATGAAGCCCTTGAGAAAAAAATTCTCTCCAAGGGCAGAGTTCAGGTTACTGAGGTGCTTGTCAGTGACCATTTTTCCACTTGCAGCACCTTAGATCTCCAGGGGATAACATAACTCCAAGAAATCCACACAAAAGGGGCTCCTGCTTCCTTGATAGCTGTTGAAACTCATTTCCTGGTTCAACAGTAGATCCTAATCCAGACTGTCTTTATCTGCTTCAAACCCCATTGGGCAGAAGTAAGGATGAGCCTTGAGGCATCGTCTGTCAGATAAAAACTGGACCACAGGAAAAGCTGAGAGGGATAAATCCTGGAACAGATGCATAAATGAGCAATAGCTAAGCCATATGAAATATAATGAAGTGCAGACTCACAGGCTTTGGAGACGGAAAAGACCTCTTAGGTCATCCTAACCCAGCTTCTGCCAGTTCAGGATTGGCCCCTAGAGTGATGTGCTGAACTTTAAGAAAAAAACAGGCTGCCAAAAGCTTTGTCAAACCCATTACACTTGTTCCAGAAGAGAAATGAAAATCCCCAAACATCATGAACAGGTTTCAAGTCACGGAGTGCCAGGAAAACTTGATTGTGTCCTCATCTCCCTACCAAACCTCAGTGAGGAGCCAAGTCCAGAGTGTCGGGGCACTGTACACCACCTGGATAGCACTGGGAATGCAGTTAGGGATTGTACAGCACCTGGACAGCATTGGGACCAGGAATGGGGAGTGTACACCAGCTGGATAGCACTGAGCTGGGGAACCCCACGTTTCCAGTGAAGAACGCTCCTGAAACCAACCAGCCCTGAGAACCACACAAGTGACTGCACATCTTAGGAAACTGCCTAGAAATGCGGTCGTGTGTGTTTTCCTCATGGGAATGGAGTCCTAAAGGAAACCTAAAGGAATGTCTTTGCCAGTGGAGACAAGGGAAAAGAGATGGTAGTCGAGAATGATCCAGGGAGGACAGCAGGAGAAAGCTGTCTGAGGGCAATGGGATGAAGCTGATGACCAGGAGACTAAAGTGACAGCTAAAAAAACATTTACCAGGAGCCACTTGTGTAAATAAAAGGGACTGTTCACACCCTGCACTCACAATTCATTTACCCACTGGGCTCCAGACCCAAGCCTGGGCTCCAGACCCAAGCAGCTGAGTTTAATGGAGAAGTTGCTGAGTGTTCCCATCTCCCACCAAGGGCAGCAAGAGCAGATGGGACTCCAAAGTGACACTAAAGACATGGAAGACCCTGGAGACCAGTGGGGAACTGAGGGCATCTTGGTGGAAAAAACATCATCTGAAAATCAGGAAAGCATTTCTTTTTCTGAAGGATCCAACTTATAAATGATCTTCCAATTTCATGGGAGCAAAGCTGTTTTTACAACCCTAGCAAGTCACAAATTAGGGTTTTTTTTTAAGTTTTCTAGGCTAACCTACTCAGAAAGTGACATTTATAATTTATCTTTGTGCAGACAATCAACACTGTGTCCTACACACCATTCATGGACCAGCTACGAGGATTAACCATGGCTGGGGCTTGAGCTGCCATTGAAACATCTGCAGAAAGGCCAAATGTTTGATCAGGACAGATGTATGTGTAACAACACGGGAATGTACTGGGGGAATATGCTCTCTGTGTCTCCTGTATGGCACAGGGTGGGATTCTTGGGATTGTCTGTGCGGGGCCATGAGTTGGACTCCATGATCCTTGTGGGTCCCTTCCAGTTCAGGACATTCCATGATTCCTGCCTCTATAGCTGTGATGCATTAACCAGCTTGCAAATGCAGGTGAGGGTTTGCCTTAGTAATGAACACCTCTTAGGAATTTTGGATCACTGCACAACTTCCAAAGCAATTCCCATGTTTTCTCCCCAGGCTCACACCTACTGCCCCCCAAACCCCCACCTAACTGTGTTCCCAGCACAGCAAGCAGCAGGGCTGTGTTCATTCATTCCTAGGGGTGCTGAAACCAAGCACCTTTCATAATGACTTGCATTTTCCCACAGCTGGGTGGGTGGGTCCTGGGTGGGTGACACTGTCCCAGGCTAAGCCTTTCCTGCACCATTCCTGTGGTTGGAATGTCCCACACAGTCTCTTTCTCGCACTTACCATGGTTGCAATGTCCCACATGGTCCCTTTCCTCAGGTCCCATCCCTCACCGTGGTTGGAGTGTCCCACACAGTCCCATCCCGCACTCACCATGGTTGGAATGTCCCACATGATCCCTTCCCGCACTCACCGTGGTTGGAATGTCCCACATGTCCCCATCTGTCACTCACCGTGGTTGGAATGCCGCACGCAGTCCCCCAGCACGGCGCTGAAGCGTCGCTGTGCCCCCGGCTCCGGGAAGCAGTAGTAGCTGTGCCGGGAGAAGGGCTGCCACAGGTACACTGGGAACTCCTTCGGGAGAGGCACGAAGGCTGCAGCCGCCTCCTCGCTCGAGCCTGCACAAAAACACCTCTGTTTGAGAGCTGCAGATTTCCTGGGGGTTGGCTCTGTGCCAGACCTTTGCCAGCAGGTTAATCTCCTTCCCAGCCCAGGAGGTTGGGCACAGAGGGCAGGGGGACGCAGCAGGGATGGGCGCACTCAGCTGGCACCAAGCACCTCTCTGTGCCACACCACAGCGACTTGATGGCCTCTTGCTTTGTATTCAAGGTGGCAAAAATCCACTTTTGGCAGAATTTCAAAGAAACGATTTCACTGGATTGCAGCTGCTAGGGAAACGGTTTTCATGGCAGATAAGTAAATTAGTGGGGAGGCCAGGTCTGTTCCACATAAAGACCATTTAGGAGCGTATTGACTTTCCTATAGAAACAAGCTGCATTAAATAAACCATGTAGGAACAGCAGTGCTATCCCTGGTTCCAGGACTTCCACACACAACTTCCCTTAAAAACTGTCACTTCAAGCGCTTGCAGGTGATGTAAAGAAAGCACCAAGTACCTCCAGCTCCCACCTGCCTCGGGTCCCTGCACACAGGGGATGCTGGACAGCACATTTAGGGATGACCAAACCCAATCTGGAGTCACTGACATGCACTGAGAGCCCAGACACATGAGGTTCACCTTGGAGGGTCTTCAGCACCACACGGAGAGTAGTGCCATAAAGATGAAGTGATGATGCTTTTGAAGGGAAAGCCATGGGAAGCCACGAGCACCCCTGGGGTGTTCCACATCACTCAACCCCAACTGCTGCAGAGCTGTGGTGACACATACAGGACACCTCCAAGCCCCTCTGACCACCCTGTGCCTTGGGAAAGGGTGTGAGAGGGCACCTAACTTTTAAATCCTAGGGATTTAAAGGACTCAAAAAATAAATCCTTGTCTTCAAGTCGCCCTTATCCTTTTAGTTATGTGGCATCCCACTCTCCAAATCTGACTCTGCAATGTGAGACCCGCTTCCATAAAGCCTGAATTTTCTCCATCTTGGTGGACTGGGGGCAGGCAGGACCACAGCAGTTCCCGACCCAGAAACAACAAACTCAGAGGCAGCCCCTTCCTGCCCTCTCTGGGGGACTTATTATCAGCTGTGAGTCAACACAGACAGCTGGCATCTAAAAATGGAAACAAATAAACCAGGAATATTAACAAAGCCCGGGAACAATGGTGCTGTGGTTCCTGCCCTGCTTCTGCACAGCTTCCAGCAGCTTTGTGCCGGTATGCTGGGAAGAAAGGGAGCCAGCATTCCTCTGAATGTTGGCTTACAGCATCTGCTTTGTTCATCCATTCTGGAGCTGGACTTGAACTTGGGAAAAGGGCTGTGGGCATCTTCTGCCACCCCATTTTAAAGTGGAGCCTGAAAGCCTTCCCAGAGCAGAGTAAGGAACAGAGCCTGGGCTTTGGCAGTTCAGCTTTGAACAGGACTTACCAACAGGGTCTGGAAAATGTTTATCAGAAAGCAAATTGTAATCTTCTTCTGAAGTCAAGACTTTGCCTCCTGCAGGAAGAACGTGATATTTAGGGCTGGCTCCCTTCTGGTAGGCCTAGAAAATCAACAGAGAGGAAGTATTGTCAAATAGAGATTTAAGGAGAGAGAAAAAATAAAACATACAATTCACTGACAAAGCCAGGAGCTGACTGCATGATGCTTGTGGGTTCCTTCCAACTCAGGATATTCTATGATTCCAATGCATGGGGATATTGCCCAAAGGGAGAATCTTTTTGTCAGGCTGAATTTTGGAAATGTTCCCTAGGCATGTCAAATCTAAAACAAATCTAATCCTCGGTGTTTATCTGCTGTGGTGAGGAGTCAGGGATGGAAGGGAGGGAAAAAGGGTGGGATTTTGTCCTGAGCCCAATTTGTTGGATTTGTCAGCCTGGACTAGCTTGACTACGGCAGCTTCCAGGCAAAAAACCTCCACTGTAGCCAGCCAGGAGCCACTCAAACCCCGCTACTTCAGATCCAACTGCAGGAGCACAGGGATGTATTACAGGGATGTAGAGGTGAGAAGTGCTCTGGGACAGGCACAGGAAGGTTCAAGTGCTGTTAAAGGGATTTGTTAGTTCTTGCTGACGTATCTGGCCAAGGAATGTCCCGTTTGTTAGTTCTGGCCACGTATCTGGCCAAGGCAGGGCACTTGACTGTACCCTCAGCCATCCCTGTGCGGCTTCCACTGGAGCCACCCTGGACAAGGTTTCACCTCCTATTGCTGAAGGCAAGGCAGCAGCAGCAAATCCACTTGCTGCTGGTTTATTTGGGAATGTACAAGCAGATCCACGGAAGCAGCACTCACCTCTTTGGTCTCAAAGCAATCCACAGTGTAGTCATTTTTGATCACGACGTATCTGTCCTTCCACTTCTTCAGGTCCTCAGCGAAGTGCAGCAGCTCTGCTTCGTACAGAACTGTCCCGGCTTCCCCCGCAGGCTGCAGGGACAATTGGTGACATCTGAGACCCCTCGGCACCACTGACCATCTTGAAGCTTTTGTTTCTACATGTCCATAATGCTGCTCTGAGGGCTTTTGAGCCTTCAAATGCATGAACATCTCTGAGTTCAGAAGGTTCTACAGACACAAGCAAATTCTTGTAGCCGAGGTGAGGAGGCAGCAGAAGAGCTCTGCCTTCCAAAACACCGCCGGATTTCTGAGACAGAGATTTATTTACCCTTCAGCTGACAGGCTGAATGCAAGATCAGAGAATCCTGCAGTGGCTTGGTTGGAAGGGACCTTAAAGATTCCAACTCCTGCAGGATGACCGGGAGTTCACCACCTCCCATTTTCCACTGCATAATATAAATATTTCATTGATATGAAAAGCAGGGGTTTATTTTAATATAGTAAGTTGTGTCCCATTTCTTTGTAACGCTTTTGCATCTGTGCTGTAGTAACTGATATGCATCTTCCTGAAAGACACAGATCTTCTATTATCCCACCTCACTGCTTTATTTACTCATTTCAAGAGCACTGGAAATCCATAATTTCCAGTATGTTCAGAACATTTAAATTCTGATCTTCTTAACCTTAAAGGCTGGTTCTCTGCATTTTCCTCTAATAAAGAAATTTTTGTCTCTCTTTTTGTCCCCCCTCTAATAAAAACCAGCTTTCCGTGGTTCACTCCACAGAGGGAATTATTGCCATCTTCTTCAAGTCACCCTGAGCCATAGATGACAGGATTAATTGCATTTCCTACGCAATCTCTTCCCTGGAAGCATGATCTCTGTCCCTAGATTTTGCAAAATCTGGCAATCAGCAAGAAGGAACCAATTTTGTCCAAACGTCCAACTCCTTGTACCAGAAAACTCATGTCATGGTTCTCATGCCATGATAAACAACTAAACAAGACCAAAATAAAGATGAATTTTCAAAAATTAAACTTCAAACCTGCACCCAGAGGCAACTTTTCCAAACCAAAACGTCCCAAATCCAACATCTGCACACGCACTTGGGTCACAGACAGGAGAATGAGTGTCCTCCTACCCTGGTTTTCAGGAAGCGGGACTGGGAGTGGCGGTGCTGCTCCAGCTCCTCTTGCACATGCCTGCAGAAAGCCACGGCGTACTGGCGGCGGTAGTGGGGGCTGAAGTTCTTGATGGTGGCCTCTGTTTTCCCTGAGGTGGAACAGAGATTTAGAGGTATTTCGTGTACATGGCTTCACAGCCTGCAACACAGAACCAAGGCACTTCTCGCCATAGACCCAAATTCTTCTCTTGGGAGAAAAGGCAGTTCCAGGGTCACCTAACAGTGACCTTCCAGTACCTGAAGGGAGCCCACAGGAAAGATGGACAGGGACTCTGGACAAGGAATGGAGTGACAGGATGAGGGGGAATGGCTTCCCACTGACAGAGAGTAGGTTTAGATTGGATATTGGGAAGGAATTCTTCCCTGGGAGGGTGGTGAGGCGCTGGCACAGGCTGCCCAGAGAAGCTGTGGCTGCCCCTGGATCCCTGCAAGTGCCCAAGGCCAGGCTGGACAGGGCTTGGAGCAACCTGGGATAGTGGAAGGAGTCCCTGCCCAGAGCAGGGAGTGGAACTGGATGGGGTTTAAGGTCCATCTAACCCAAACCATTCCATGATTCCATGAGAAGACCTCCTGAGTGTACCAAGGGCCACTTGCTGCACAGATCCGGAAACCCTTGGAGATGCATTCAGAGGGAATTTGTCCAGGAAAATATTGGATTTGGGACTCCGTTTTTTCTTCTAAGATCAAGCAAAGCATTCCCCAAATCTACTTCTCTAAGGAAAGATGCTCTCTGCCTCTCCCTGGGGCACGCTGCCCCAGAGCCAGGGATGGTCAAGGCGTGAAAGGGTTTTCAAAGCCAACCAGTGATACTGGCTAATGTTCAGCCATAGGAGCCAATTTTATCACTTACTGAGATTTGAAAGATGACTCAAAGCTCTACAAAATATTTTTCTAGGCTTGGGCACTACAGTCTCATCTTTGTTTTAATGTAAACATTTCCTCAGTCATGCTGCAATAAACTCTAATCTGGCACTGTCTCACTGTGATCAAGATCTCATGGGTAACAGCAACAGCAATAAACACACTGAGGTCTCACTTCTGAGAATCTTAAAACAATTTACAAGCAATTAACTCGTTAACTCTACCACAGAAATAATGGTGCTTTGCAGACAGGGAAGTGAAGCTAAAATTAAAGGCATGTGCATTTATGTGACTGAAAGAGTCTGTAGCAATGCAAGAACCAGAACTGGCCTATGACCTAGAGAGCATCCCAAACATCCTGGATACTGGAGAGATCCCTTTCTTCTTGGTATTAGGGAGCTCCATGCCAAAGAGAGCTTTGATGCTTTCAAAATTTTATTTTGTTCTGCTCGAGGGGAAAAAACCACCATATTTTCTGTATGAGAAAAAAATGGCAAATCCCAAACTAAGACTTCCTAGGACTCCTAGACCAGGACTGGCACACAGCATTCCTGAAATGGAATTCATGGAAGTGTTCGAGGCCAGGGGTGACGAGCAATCTGCTTTAGTGGAAGGTGTCACTGCCCATGGCAGGGAATGGGACTGGATGGGCTTGAAGATCCCTCCCAACCCAAACCATTGTGGGATTCTATGAATTTTTAATGAGAAGACAAACCTACATTCCAGCTCCTCTGCTTCTGCAGGTGAATTCCCAGTGTGATGCAGAATAAGATGCATTCCCCCAAGTTCAGGGGCGATTCCAACACTGCTGTTCCATGACACCACCTTCCATTCCAGCCACTCCTGTGTCACCAGCTCAGAGGGGTGAGCTGGAGCCTTCTCCTTTGTAAGACCAATGTGATTGCTGCCTTCCACTGAACTGGAAGCCCCTTTTCCCCCACTGCTGCCCCATTCCAATCGCACACCAGCACTGGGAGCCAGACCTGACACCCTGGAGCCCTCTCCAGGCACACGGAGGAGCGAGCTCAGCATTGGCACAGCCATCCCACTCAGCTGGAGGGGTGTCAGAAGCAGAGTCAATTCACCACTCATGTCAGGCTTTCACAGAGTTACTTGTGGGACAGCACCCAGTGACAATCTGGACTCCAAATCTTCAGCTTTAAGATGGATTTTTAGAGACATGCTGATTATAGGATGTGCTTGGGTATAATAGCAGGATATGGTGCTGCTGAAGCAGAATATCCCAGCCCTACAAAAAGTAGCCTGCTTTGGGCAGAGGCATAGACTATTCTCCAAATAAGGACAAAGTTTCCCAAAACCTTCTTTACAGCATTTTTTTCCTCCTGGTCCCAGCCAGCAGTAGGATGTTGTTGGCCCCAGCCCCAGCAGAGTTTCCTGCTCAGGGTTTGCCCCTGTTTTGCACTGTGGCTTTTTCTTTTCCAGCTCGCATCATCCTCTCAATTTGTTAGAGAGGGCTCTGGGACACTGCACCTCACTTGGCTACTGCCTGCATCCTGCAGTAAAAGTTTGTAGAGGAAGTGGGACAAAGAATAAAATTCTGGTGTTGGGAAAAAAGTTGCAACAATCACAGGAAATACCTGTAATTTTGGCAAAGCCTCTCAATTAAGGCTAAATGGCCTCAGAAGTGTCATTCTTCACTGTCAGTACTGCTTAGATCAGCTTAAAGCACAATGACTGAAGAGAAAGAAACTCTGCAGTTCACAACATACACGTCAGAAATAAGACATTGATGATGTAATTTTTATGTGCAGACTATATTTATGACAAACCAAAACAAGAATCAAGAGGCAAATGTTTCTGGTTGTTTCGTCCAATCTTCACACTACTTGCTGCAAAGGAGCTTGGCATTAAAAATACTCCTCCCTCTTAAAATTAGAAGAAAAGTTTATTTAAAGAGATTGTGAGTGGCACCATATGAGGACTTGACCTTGCAGGGCTCGGCTGAACAGGAATTTCAGTGCTACCCGAAGGTGGGAAGAGAAGCAGACAGACCCTTGATCCATTGTTCCTCAATGGATATTTAAACTCTTTTGGTTTACAGAAAATAAAAATATGCTATCTGAAAATAAACATGATGGAAAGAGTCCTGAGCAACAGAAACTCTTCCCATGAAATGATAACATGGGGCAACTGAAGATAAAATACTCCAGGGCAGCTGAAAAATGAGTTCCCCTGATTCTTTTCCAAATTTAGTGTGGCTGGCTTCGTCAGAGCTGTTTATATGGAGCACGGCCAACGCTCCCACTTGGCTGGCCTGGCAATGGCACAGCTCCAGCCCATATAAATGGGACTTGAAGCCCAGCAGCTGGGATGTTTATCCTGGGAGAATGAGGAGTCTGATCAGCTCCAGGAGGAGCCTGCATGCAACCTCCTGCTCCTGTGCTAGGCCAGGAGTTGGATTCAGTGACTGATCCCTGCGGGTTCCTTCCAACTTGGATATTCTGTGACTCCATGAACCAAAATTACCAACAGGAAAAGACAACTGTGATGGAGGTGGAAGGATTTCCATCAAATCAACATGGCAAGGGTCTGTTCCTCCTTTGCTGAGGGTTTAGATCCTGCTCCAGAATAAACTTTGCTAATACTTCATGATGCACCTCCTGCTCTGCAGAACTGCCCCTGCACATGACCACAAAACTTTAGCATGAGTTATGATACCTCTTTTAAGAATTAAAACAAATGTCACTGCACTTAGAAACAAGAAACATCGACCTGCTGCTCCCCTGGAAATCAGTAATCACCCCCAGAATTTTTTTTTCATGCTTTTCCCCTGCCTTTGACCTTCTTAATTGTATCACCCACGTTGGACACTTGTATGTAACTGCAAGTCATGAGGCCCACAGAACAGCCTCAAGTACCCAATTTTATAGTGGGAGTTTCACTGCTTTTATTGAAATAACTGACATTTAGCTTTTTCAAACAAGGGCACTCTTCAGCAAGTTCTCCCAGGAATTAATTCCTGCTGGTCTGGCTCTCATTGCAGCCTATCCAGCTCGCCCTGCCACAACTCCCTGCTCTCAACAACATTGCCACGTGGCCAGTCCAGGTGCAGGTCAGGAAAACTCAGGAAAAAAGGTCAGAAAACAATAGCTTCTTGGCTGTCATACAAGAGAGTGATTGCTCACACTCCCAGAACTTCAGCCATTTGGAAGTTAAGACTGGAAAGAGGGAAGGACTTGCCATAAAAGCTATTTCACTTAAATATTGCTGTTTGGCAGTAAGATGACCCTTCCAAGAGCAGGAAAATGTTCACAATCCCCCTCACAGCACAATTGCCTCCACTCAGCACCTTTTGGAAAGGGCTTTCCAAATATACCACGACCAGTGACATGAATCTCTTTGGAGGTCTGGGGGCTGATGTATCTCCTTACACCATATAAGCCCCAGGGAACATAAATGTAAAGGAAGCAGAGTATTTGCTGCATTAAAACAAATCCTGGACAAAATAAGACCTAAAAGAAATAGGCACTGTGTGTGCTTAATGTCAGTATACCCAGCACCACAAACAAGTTAAGCAGTGAGACAGAACAGGAACAAATCACTTCGTCTTATTTCCTCCACCATGAGGCCATGAGCAAAGCTGTCAGAAAACAATCTAAAAAGCTGATCATACCCACACAGTGCTCCACAAGCCAGGATGTAACCCACAACTGGGGGCATAGTTTGAAATTATAAACTAGAAACCAGTTAATCTAGATGTACTTAATGCAAACTGAGCTTTAAAATTACTGCTGTCTGTCCATCCATCCATCCATCCATCCATCCATCCATCCATCCATCCATCCATCCATCTACTTTTCTATCCATAAATACAGTCTTATTCTCACAGCCCATCATGGTAGCAGCAAAATGAGTTAACAAAATAATTCCATTGTTCAGCTCCTGGGCCAACTTCATCACAAGTCCAAGAAAAGCACAACTCTGATTGAGGCAAATGAAACTGCAGATGCTCCACATTCTGAAAGCTGGATGTCAGTACTGGCACCTCTGAAATGGGCTGGATGCTCAACTCACCATAAAAAAACTGTTTTTCCTCAGATCACCCCTTCACTGCAAACATCATTCTCAGTTGCTGAATGCATCTGGTAACCAGAAAACCTGTGAAAGTGATTCTGTTTGGCACATCCTGACAGTGCCCACCACCTTCCAGAGCTCTGGGGTATAGAACACTGTAGTGGGATCTACAAGTGATTCCCTCTTTCCTCTTCTTCCTTGTGCAGTACTTACAATACCACCCTGGAAGTGTTTAAGTTCAAGTGCTCCCAGACTTTATCTAGGAAGGCAATGTAAACTACCCTCGTTGTTGTTGAAAGCAGAACTCATTTAGATCTTTATTTATAGAAATAGTACTTCTATAGTATATATATAACATTTCTATATTCTATATTCTATAGTCTATATAGTTATATTATATATAATATATTTATATATTATATAATATAATATATGTTTATATTATATAATATATTTATATTTTATATAATATAATATATTTATATATTATATAATATATTTTATATTATATAATATAATATATTTTATATATTATATATATTCTATAGTATATATATAATATCTTGTTTCTATTTTATAGTATTTCAATTAACCTGAGTCATTACTTAATACCTGTTATGACACAAAGGGATGGCAGACACAAATCCCAGGGTCTGATTTGGCAGGGATCACCTCTCACAGGTTTGTTTGCACTCAGCCAAACCCAGCAGCTCTGGCCACCCCTCTTTCCCATGCAGGAACACGTGGTTTGCACCTGGTAAAATACTGAAACCAATTATTTATCCCAGTCTTGGTTTATATTAATGGAGAGTGCTCTCAATAAAACCTGACTGTGACTCCAGTGGTGTGCACACACCCTCAAATCACCTGTTTGCCATGCTGCCAAAATCCCTGTTAGTCACCCAAAACTCAGTGCAGAGGAGTGGGCAACACCCATCACACCTCAGATCAGCTTCAGATCTCCTCACATCTCAGCATACAGCATTCCTCGGGTGCTTAGTCCATTTTCTCTGTAGGAAAAAACTGATGCTGTCTTGTGAAAAAATCAGATTTTTTCACAAGTTTGGCAGCTGAGACCATGGGTGTGATATTTGTCCTCCATCAGAAACGAAGCTTTTGTTTCACAGCAAGCTAAACAAACACGTTTGTAAGTTCATCTAGATGTGATCCCTGGCAAAAGAGGTGCCAAAAGTAACAGGCTCCATTCCAACCTTGCAGATCTCCCTCTTTACAATCTGACGCCTGTGCTTCGCTCTTCCTCAAGCGCTCCACTGCATGAGGCTGAATTTTGTACTAAGATGGACAATTATCCTATAGATTCAAAAAGGTTTCCATACTTATGTTGTTCCCAGGCAGCTTCAGGAGCATCTCACATTCAGAGGGAGCAGATTGAGCTCAGTGAGACCTCATGCACTCCATAAAAAATGCTTTTGTGAAGAGCAGCTTGTGCTCTAACAATGGAGCTTGCTGGTTTAAGTTAATTCTGAATGCTGTCTGAATATTGAAAATGAAGAACAAACAGCAGAGCACAGATCCTGCACAAACACAGAGTGGCTCTTGGGTCCAGCTCAGAGACTCACTCCTGCAGCTGGCTTTCCCTTCCCTGCTCCCACTGCCCAATCCTTATTTATGGGAGAAGGAAGATTTCACAAATGGCCTTTGCACTTCTGTCAGGCTAAAAAAATCCTAATAATCATGAATTACATAAAGGCCAGGGCTTGTGGTTGATCAGGCTGAAACAGGCCAAGGGTTTGATTAGCACTGTGTCAGATAAGCTTATCTCAAAGGCTGTTAAAATCCACCCTTCCTTGGTAATGGGGTGAGAAGCAGCAACGTTCTGTCTAGAAACAATTACTCATGGACAGATTCAACTAGAATAAGGTCTGACAAGACTTTATTTATAAGCTTCTTTCACAGCACCAGAAGGACTTGGGATTTAATAACCAAATGAACCCAATCGAATTCCTGGGGAGGGTCACATGAAACTAAACTATGATCTGTGATAAATAAATTTGGTGAAGGTCAATGGTTTTCCAAGTTTTGGGGGTTTTTTCAACTCCCTGCGCCACAAGTTGAGCCACTCCTGGGGACACAGACACCAGGCACGTCTTGAGCAGCTCTCTCCAATCCAGATCTCAGCACCACGTTACACATCACTGGAGGTCACACAAAAATGTTTCTTGGGAACATTTAAACAGCATTCCAAAAATGTAAGCCAATGCTGCATCACCCTTTAAATCAGGATGATGTATTCCCCCTTCCCTCCCTTTCGGGTGACAGTTACCTCACTGCCCAGCCATCCACAAGACAAAATGACAAAAAGACACAAGAGACATAGATAACAGAAATAACCACCCTCATGAAATTAGTTGAAGCTTTTTTCTGAATATATATATATATATATACATATATTTATGTTGACACACACACCTTCAGAAGATTATTTCCCTGCAATGCTTGGCATGTGCTCGTACAAATCTGGGAGATATTTTTACTAATTTCTTTTTTCCTAATTACTTTGACAAATTATACCACTCTCCATGGCTCTATCACAAAATTACTCCAAGGAGTACATGACATTGACCAAAGCTAGGAGTACACACATTTCTTTCCATGAGGGGCTTCATTTATGCTGAGGTTTCCTTACCTAAACTCCCTTTATTCCCTCACCATTCCAACTCCTGTCACCATCAGCCCAGATGGACTCCTGAGAGTGCCATATTTCCCACAAAGTAATCACTTTTTAAGCACTGCAGCAGAAGGCCATTATTCCATGGCAGGATTTTATTCCATTTCTCTTCAACAAACACACAAACTGCACAAAACAGAGCAACAAAAAATGAGAATAATGGCAACACTGGAGCCTCTTTTCTTACCATTTTCCTCATCAACTCTAAGGCGTTTGCTTCTCTTTTGGCTCCTGTATACACTGAAAATGAGTAAATGATTTGCAAAGGAGTTTCAGCTAAGCCTATGTGCAAGAAGGGTAAAACCAACACTACTCTCTAAACCAAACAGAGGTCTCAAAGCAAGGACACTTATTTAATGACTTCCCAACACTGCTTGATTTTATCCCAGGAAATAATTTCAGGCTCTGAGCCCCTTCTTGCCACTCTGAACCCCACAACAACACCTGGGTGAATACACAGATTTTAACCCAAACAAGCACCATTCAGACTTTTGAAGCCCAAGGCCATGCCCATGTCACAGTTGTGCCAGCTGGGACCATTTTCCAGTTTCACCTGGTTTGCTTTGCTTGGTCCTCTGTAGGGCAGCAACAGTGAAAGGGCATTTTGAGGGGGACAAAGAGCCAACTTCTTGTGAAAACCAATAATTGACTTTATTCCTCTTCCCCCTCTTTTAAAAAGAACAAAAATTTATACATACATATATGTGTATATATATATTTAAGTATATAATATTAAGCTTCCAATAAAACTTTATAATACAGGAAGAGGAGGATGTAAAATGCAATTCACATTCCAAAGAACTTTTCAATTTTTTTTACCTGACTTCTCACTTTACGTTCAGCTTGAACAACAAAAATGGCAACATTTTTCCTTTGTAGTGCATATTTAGTAATTCGTTCAGGCTCTCACTAGTTTCAGTTATGATACTGCAATATGACTGCAGGAAAATGTAACTTGTCAGAGCAAAACATCGGGCAGAGGATGGGAGAACTTACTTTATAAAACTTAGAAGTTGGAGTGAAGCTTATAAAATCTCTTTAATTTAATGTGTCATATATTTTGTTGTTCCAAAGCTTATAAAATCTCTTTGATCTGTTATATATTTTGTTGTTACACAGCAGGGTGATACAATAGGATCCCTTTCTGACGTCACGTGGACTTTGTTGGCCATGCAGATGCTGCAGCAGGAATTGTTCAAAGAATTGTTCAAGGAATTGTTCAAGGCTGACACAACCTACAAGACAAAAATGTCCTACAGCACTACACCGTGGTTAATCCTTCAAAGCCTTAGCTAAGACAAACTAGACCAACTCTCCTTGCTGGTAGTCTGTCCTCATGTTCAGAAAAATAACATAATAGCTCTAAAAACGTTTGCTAAATCTTCAGAAATAAATTGAGTTAAAAACAGGATTGCATTCATCCCTTTGCAAGGAATACTGCCAGGCATTAAAAGGGTCTGTACTCATGCAACTGAAGGTCTCCCCTTTCACAAACAAACCCTTCTCTACCTCTCCACGGATGGTGGTGTCCCTCAGGAAACCCACACTGTTCACTTTTCACTCTGCAGGAGAGACAGGAGGAGCGCTGGTGCCTCATCCTGTGGGAAAGGTTTCTTCACATGAGTGCTAAAAGCATCAATTGAGGTAGAGTTTAGAAGACAAGTGTATAATTATTACATGAAGCTGCTCACCCAACCCTGTGTCAGACAGTTTTTTCTGTGCTTATTACAGATGGGGAAGGGAAACTACAGCTCTGTGACACAACAGATCAGCTTCATAACTCAAATTAGTGCAGAAACACTGGCAAGTGGCACCAGAGCATCAGACCCTGATCCAGGCTCCTTCAAGAAAGGGTGGCAGGAAGGGAGCAAGATGCACTGAGGCTGCTGGAAAGGGAGACCTTGACCACATCTCCTCTCACTCCTCAATGTTGGTCTGGTTCTCTCTCTCACACTTTGGCTCTCCCATAGCAGCTGTGGCTGCCCCAAAGTCCCACCTCAGGACAGGTCACAGCCTTTTGCTCTCGTCCAGCTGTGAAACGGGTGCAAAAGAAACAGAATTGGGCCTCTTCCCTTGTGAAACCAATGAAACCACTCCAAAAGCCTCTACTAAATCTGGCCCAGGGACAATTCAAGGGAAGAAGCAGAGAAAATGAGGCAAATGAAAACAAAATAAATGGTAAAGGACAAACAGAAGATGGGAGATGGTTCTCTGGCTGCCTGGGACTTCTGAATATGGGTGACCTGGCAGTGGCCTCCTTTTCCCTCTTTTCTCCCATTCAAAGTTGAACAAGGCCATACTCAAGATCCCATTATTTCAAAAGCACTGTAAAAGAATAAAACAAAGTGATCTAAACATTTGGGGATTTTTCTCTGGCAAACCTAAAAGGACCCATTAAACTTCATTAATCATTCCTTACTTGGCAGAGTTCATGCCTTTGATTCCTTCTAAATTAAAGCTAAATTACAGCTAAATTTTACTAATAGAAATACACTTTCTGCTACCAAATCGAGAATAATTCCTGAAATTTTATCCTGAAAAGAGGTCGAGTAAAAATCCAAACAACCCCTAACTTTCTGCAGCTGTATCAAAGATGAAGAATTACCTTTACATTCCCCAGGTCTGCTGTTCCTACAACCCATCAGTGCCAGCAACCCACATCACCAGAGGCAGAAATACTCCCAGGTGACAAGGGCACAGGTCAGGGGAATTCAAGGAAAAAGGGAAACCAAAGAACTGTGTTCAGAAAGAATTTGTTGTAAATGCCACAGAGGACACACACAGAGGAACACTCCTCTTACAGTCTCTCCTGTGCAAACATGGGGGTTTAAGGCCTCTCTGTTCCGGCACTCTGCTCAAAAGTATTTATTTTCTTTTTCAGGCTGCTATTTTTAACCATAACTCAGAGAAAGGCCAGAGCCCGACAGAGTGTCTGACTGCAGCTCCCAGACAGGCACAGCCACAGTGTCACTTGCTGTGACAGGAAGGTGGTGACACACAGCTCTGTAGGTCCCAGTTGCCTTGTTTCCTCCACGGGGCTGGTTTCACCAAAGCCTCCTTTTATTCAATGAAATCAGCTCCGAGGGGTTCCATCCAGCCACCTGGCATGCCAAGTGCTGTGCGTTATTCTTCTTCCTCCTCGACCACTTTCAGATCCTCAAACGCTCATGAAAGCATCACTGGGAGGACAATAGTTACCACTGGTGTTTGTTTTCTCCATTTCTAAGAGGACTTCCTAGGAAGAAGCTCCACTCAGCCATGGTCCCTCTCACTAAGCCTGTGCTTGAGGCTCCTTGGCTCTTCCGCCCCAATGTTTCAATGCTCCTTCCTTCTTGGAAAAAAAAAAGGGGGGGGGAGATAAGCTGCCTCATTTCCTCTCCATTTATCTTTCATGTTCAAAAGGACTTGTGACAACATGACTTGAAAGGAAAAAAACAAATCCAAACCACCTTCTCCCCGTGCTGTGTTTGCACAGTGGGACCACGTGAGGTCTGGGCTCAGAAAGGCAGCTGGGCACGTTATTATTAAGAAAAGGAAATTTGTTCCTGAGAATTTACTGGGAAATGGGTTGGTGAGAGCTCTCCTGCTGGTTCACAGTGACCCTGTGCCTCTGGAGGCCTTCATGGCCCTCCATGTACAGACACACCAAACTCACCTGCCTGTACACCAGGACCTGTGGCTACACAAAACCAGCCTGAAGATGTTCAAGGCCTGGGTTTATATCCATGGTGGCAGTGCTTCAGCCAGTGCATTTAACAGTTTGCTTTCATCTCTCTTGCCTTTGTATGACTGGTTATGCAGCTCCAGTTTTGTCTCAGCTCTTCCATCAAAGGTCTCTGTGAAGTCCTCCCCATCAATCCAATCTGAGCTCCTGGCACTGTGCATGCTGATATATTCTCTCTTTCTGGAGAAGAGTATGTGTCTCTTGTCTGTATCAAAACTTAAATCCTTCATCTTTCTGTGTTTTGCAAAATGCTTGATTTATGGCACCAAGAAAAAAGCAGCCCTAAGAATGCAATATGCAAGAGCTGTGCCCTAAGGGTTTTATTTGGCAAATTTATGTATATCAGATCACATCTTCGCTTTGTGAATGCAGAAGTAATCACTAGTAATGTGACTTTAAACATATTAGCCCCTAGAACATTAGAACATATTCCGAGTCTCATCCAAACCTGAATTCCTCCAAAGGCTGCCTGCATTTCCTCACTAGAGCTACATTTCAAGCCATGTTTGCATTCTTCAAGGGTGCCTTAAAGGCAGCCTGTGGCTTTCTGAGAAACAAATGCAGGGAAAACCACATAAACCCATTTTCTGTCTTCATTTGGGTTGATGGGACTTCACCAGCCTGACGAGGTGACAGATGAGCCCTGAATTCTATGAAATATTTTGTCACTTAACAGCACCCAGTGTGGCTCCAAACACCCTGAAGAGCTCCCAAATCCACAACAACCTTTCAGAGACTTTTCCACCCCTTATTTCTACTCCCAGAGACCTTTACTCTACAATCAATCATCCCGGCCAGTGAGACGCTGATCATACTCCTGCAGCAGCAGAACTTTTTGCTACCCTGAGACAGTTTCTCTGCTATTTGCCCTTTCAAGCATCTCTGAGCCAACTGTTTCACCAACTGTTGCACCACAGCTTTTGCATAAACCCAGCAGCTTCACGCCAACAGGGAGGCTCTTGATTAAGGCAAAAGCAGGGCAGTGAAAAGTGTAATAGAACAAGAACAAGCCAGGGATTCTGGAAAAGTGTATTCAAAAAACCCACCAATAAATTCATGGGGTTTTTTTGTAATTTCCAGTGAAAAACCACACAGACAGTGTTGAATAAATGGATCTTATGGTCTCTGCTCTATTCTGAGCTTTAACTAGCAAAAGGGCACCAAACCTTCATAAACAAGCCAGTCAGGCTGAACCTTCTGGCTCCAAAGGTTTGGGCTTAAATGGACTCAGGACCTTTTCTTTGCCAGTCCCAGAAATGCTGAGATCAGGACATCAGAACACAGATTTAGCATCCTGGTTTCCAATTCTGTTCCCTCTGAGGGACATGTGCCTTAGCCAACAGGCACAAATCCATCGCTCAGGAGATGACAGTGTTCTTACAACCCCTTTTGACCAAGAAAAGAGGTCAGGTCCTTCTGTTGTAATTACTTCCCCTTTAGAAGCACCCCTGGCACTAAGATACACACACTGAGAATTCAAAGGCATTTTTTCAAAGTCACTTTTGCTGCCACTGGTGTGAGGCAGCTCCTCTTGTTTCCAGAACAGCTGGTACCAACCACCAGTTGCCAGGTGGGTGCTCAGCGCCTCTGAAGCCAAGCTGAAGCTCTAAACGCCAGCTGGAGTTCTAAAAATTGCAATTTTTGTTTGGGTGTATTAAAAATACCTGCTTAGTGTGCTTAAGAAGAACCTGCTGAGAGAAACACGAAAGCATCAGGTCTTATCTCATTCAAGAATGCCCAGTACAGAGCAACACCAAGCAAGTCAGAGGAGATCCTGCAGCCCTGGCTTCCAGGCTGAGCAGATACCCTGACAGGCTTTTTGAACTCCTCATCTCTGAGGGTTCCTCTGATTTGTAAAATAGCATGTCTTGAAATTGAAATACAACCCAGAAATGTAGTCAAGACACCCACCATACAGAAGTAAAACTTTCTTGAGCTAGCAAACATGATTTGTTTTTTTTTAAAAAAAGGTATTCAAAAGAAAACAGATATTTCTTTAAGTGCATTAGATCCACTTTTATTGCAAATCTGCTCTGGCAAACTAATTTTTTAAACATACACTCTTCTTTGCTTACCTACGGTATATAAATTGCATATATTCTGATTAACATTATTCAGCCCAGAATAATTACACATCAGAGAGATGCCTAATAAGCTCATCTTTAAACTCTGCAGAACGGAAAAAAGATCCCAAGCATATTTTATGAATATAGGATGGCATCAGCTGACAAATATATGGCACAATCCATTTTATTGTGGTTGCAAACAAGAACCACATGAATGAATGTTATGGGCTTGTTTTGCATTATTCAGGACGATAGGACTTCTGAAGGAAAGCAAGAGTGTATTCTGGAATTGTGAGACTGTGAAGATAAAAGAAAATTAGTCACACGCAATATGGTAAAGAAAATACACAAAATAAGCCAAACTGCATTTTACCAGCAGCGGGCACTTCCCTGGAAGATTCCATAAGGTTTTCTGAATCAAACTGCTGCTACAAGAAGTAGCAATGAATCAAAACACTTGGATTTACAACTAGAAGTATTTTCAGTTACTATAACCATATTGTTTTAGACTTACTTCAGACAAAAGCTATTTCAACAGGAAAACCTGTCTTAGCCAACAGCTGGAAAGCTCATAGCCTTATTCTGGAAGGAAGGGGGACTGTTACTTTTTACAGATGTCTCCATTCTCATCATCCAAACAGAGTTAAATCTCGGAATAGAGAGATGGGCCCCATCTGAAAGGCAGCTCTCACATCCTCCCAAGGCTGTGCACACTCACACCCCTGGCACCAATTCAGCCAAGGCGACCAAACACAGCGGCCACAGAAACTCAGCACCGTGCAGCAGCCTCAAAGTCAGCCCGAGTCTTGGGGTAGCCCCTCAGCAGCAGAACTCCAGACACTCAGCTGTCAGAGAGGCTGGATTTTATTTAAAAGCAGCTCTTTTGCAGATGGTAACAATCAAACCCAGCCAGTGCTTCCCTCCGCTGCTCAGCACCAGCGCTCTGGGAGAGCCAGGTTTAGGAGCACCCCCCAAGGCGAGCGTGAATTTGGTTCATGGTCACAAAAGTAACACCTGCCAATGCCAAGTGCTACAGAAAGAGCAACTTTTCAGTTGACCACACTTCCTGCTGCCTGAATATTTAAGGCACATGAAGAAAAAGCGTGTAGCAAGAGATGAGTAACTAACAAACCACAAGCTCTTGCTCAAAATTACCACGTAGTATTTTACACTCTTAGCAGCACACTGGTGTGGGACGTTTGTTTACACTGGTAACTCCTCTGTCTCCCAGCGTGGTATCAGCTTTAGTCACCCCCATTCTGGTATGGGATGTACTGAGCTGCTTCATGGTTTTTCCATTTGTTAGGGAAGGCGGTGCTCAGTTCAGATGGGGCCTTCCTCCTTCATTCACTCAGAACTCAGCTTCCTCCTTGAACAAACCCACTGCTGCCTCAGTTTTTGATGTCACCACTATGTGGCCACAGCTCCTAAGGGCTCAACACACCAAGCCCAAGCTCCAAAGTCTTCTCCTGAAGCTTTCTTCTTTTGTCACAGCTCTCAGATGTGTGTCACACCAAATACGGCCTCAATTTTGTTCTGGGCACTCTTCCTCCCCACTGCCTCCCTTGGGTTTGGTAGGACACCATGGAAACACAGAATATTAGAATCATTCAGGTTGGAAAATCCTCCCAGACCGTCGAGTCCAAGCTGTGCCCAATGCCCACCGTGACACCAGTCCGGAGCACTGAGTGCCATGTCCAGACAGATGGAGCACAAGCAGCAGTTTCAAGTTACTTTCCTTCACAATCACACCTAAAAATACCATCTTCTACCTCATACGTACCTGTCCCATTCATTGCAGAGCTCTGAAAGTTTGTGGCACAGTGAGGTGGAAATAGCAGGAACTTGATTTATTATTTAAAAGCAGGTAAACACCACCCCAGAGAAGCAGATCTATCTCTACTGCAGAGTGTAAAGCTGGACAAAACACCTGGCACCTACAGGAGAAGCTCACACGTGGCTCCTGCCACCTTCTTTTCCTGATTTAGAGGAGTGCTGAGTGCCTGAGCACAGCAAGAACCTGGCTGGAAACCTGGGGAGAGCGTCAAAATCGTCAGTTCCCAAAAAAATTAGGCACCAGGTTTGTCCAGCCCCAAATTAACAGCCGTAACTCTTTGTGTGTGAAATCAAACAGCAACAGGATCAGCTAAGCAAAGGCTGCACAGCACTCTGTAGCTTGGCAGGTGCACAGGAAATCCCAGAAGGAAAGAAAAAAAACCCAAGCAATGAATCTGGGGTTTCCTACTGAATGAAGCAGTAGAAAAACACACCAAGGGTAAGCCTTTGCACCCTGGTCTCCTTCAAGCATCAGCAATGAGTTCAGGGCTCCAGATCCATGGAGCTTTTCCACTCTCATTTAAGCCTGTAAGGCACAAAGCTGTGTTTGCCTTGCTCACAGCAGTGAGCAGCTGCTGGGAGCTGGGGCAGCTTTTTCCAGCCTGCACTGAGGGCAAACGTGGAACCAGCAGGGTTCAGTCCAGCAGGGAACACGGGCAGTGGCTGGAAACCTTTCCCTCTCACCTCCAGTTTCCCTTATTCTACTTCTATGGCCCCCAAACCCTTCCTTTCCCTGCAGGCCATGCCTGACCTGCTCAGAAGAAGAGGAAATCATGTTTTCTTCAGCTTAATTCACAAAAAAACCCCCAAAACCTCCCCTCTCCAAAAAACAAACAAACCAAAACCAACCAAAAAACCCAAATGAAAAAAAAAACCTCCTCATCCATTTTAGCTGCATTTTTCTCAAAATGGCAATTTGGGGCAGATGCTCAGCATGGAAACTTCAGTCTGGACAGCTGAAGGCTGGCAAAGCCTCATCTGCAACTGCAAACACTGGAAAGTGTCTGGCAGAATAAATTACTGTGGTATTACTTTACAGAATAACCTTAAAGAGCAAAAAAGCCTTTTTGTCCTTTCTTTTGCACAGAGCCAGCCATTAAATCTTTGCCTGGGGATGATGAAAACTTGCCTTTCCTCTCGTGTGACCACTGCAATATTGGAATGTCAAGTGAAATACGTAAAGATCCTCTGACTCATGCTCAGTAAAAGCAAGCTGGTCTTTGGACAGTGTTCACCCAAGGTATTTAACATCCCAAATCCTGCTCCAAGCCTGGTGTCTCCAACATCACAACAATGCCCTGCAAGAGAATCACAGCACAAACAGCACTGTGGTTTCATGCAGAGGAAGGGAAATACCACGTAAAGCTTTAGAAATGCCTTCCTGAGACACGAGATGAGAGGGGCTGAGTGAGGTGGATACTGAGTGGGATGGAGCTGGCATCTTCTGTAAACTTGAAGCAGCAACACCCGTGCACCTCCTTGGCAGACAGAAAATTTCCAGATACACCACATGAGGGTATTTTTTTTTAGCTGAGGTCCCAAGCACAATGAACCAAAAATCAATAGTAAATGGGCTATGCCAGGAAAGGAGCAGGGATCTGGTATGCATGGCCAGGGTGGCCTCTGAGCCCTGCAAAACCTGCAGCTCCCTTCACACAGAAAACCTCCAGGGGAAACCCCAGCTGGTTTTATAACATACAGAAGCTGTAGGTATTTCTTTCTAAGGTTGGATGTGAAAGCATTTAGTGACAGGCTGAGAGAGCTGGGATTGTTCAGCCTGGAGAAGAGGAGGCTTCAGGAATACCTTTTTGAAGCCTTTCAGAACTTTAGGGGGGTTATAAAAAAATGAAGGACAGGGCAGATAGTGACAGAACAAGGAAGAGTGATTTTAAACTGCCAGAGGACAGGGTTAGATGGGATGTTTGGAAGAAATTCCTCCTTGTGAGGGTGGGAAAGTCTGGGACAGGGTGCCCAGAGAAGCTGTGGCTGCCCCATCCTTGGAAGTGTCCCAGGCCAGGCTGGACAGGGCTTGGAGCAACCCGGGCTAGTGGAAGGTGTCCCTGTCCATGGCAGGGGGTGGTACTGGATGGGCTTTAAATTCCTTTCCAGCCCAAACCATTCCATGATTTTGTGATTCCATGCTCCTGGGTGCTTAAGGGTCCACCTGGTCCCCAGCATGAGTGTCAGTCACTGGCTCTGCCTGCTGGGATCCATCAGGAGGGTGCAGCTGGAGCTGCTGCAGGGGCTGTCCCTGCTCCAAGGGCTGGCACAGGCTGCTCCTCCTGATCCTGCCACAGCCTGGTCCCGTGGCTTCAGTTCCCTGGACCTCTGCTCGAGCTCTGCCTGCTTACACAGTAAAGAACCAGGAACAAGCACTACCTTATGATGTCTGTGCCCCACTCCTTGTGAGGACCAACACACCCCCACACAACATCCCACACGGAACTGAGGTGACCTTTTCTGCAGGTTACCTGTCACAATGCATCACAGCCACACCCTAGAAGAACAACATGGAATGAACCTGGAAAAACAGCAGCATTTTGGGGAGCTGTGAACAAAGAATGAGCCTGGAAAAACAGCGGCATTTTGGGGAATTGTGAACATAAATGAGCCTGGAAAAACAGCAGCATTTTGGGGAGCTATGAACAACGAATGAACCTGGAAAAACATCAGCATTTTGGGGAGCTATGAACAAGATTGTCTTGCAGCATTACCAAAGCTCTCCTTACAAGCTCTCTGTGGTTTGAAAAGGCATCACTGGTGCTGAGGTGTTGGGGAGAGCCCACAACCTGCCAGGCACTGCTGTGGGTGGCTTTTCTCGGCAGAAACCACTCACAGGAGGATGCTCCACGCTCACTCCTTCAGCAGTGATGTGTAAAAAAGCCCAGCCTGGAGATCAGCTGACACTTTCACTTTGCCAAAAGCTCCAAAGCAGAATTCCTTTTGGAGGACAGATTATGGCCTGCTCCTGGGAAGGTACAGAAAGTGAGAAGCAAGCCAAAACCCTGCTGCTCTTTTCCACCAAGGAGTGGAGTGGCTGCTGCTGTGACAGCCCTGGAGCAGCTTGGCTTGAGGTGTCCTACAGCAGCACACGCTGCTCCCACCCAAGGGTGGCACAGACCAGGTCCCTCTGAGCAGGACCAGGCATCTGCAGCAGCACCCACCTGTCTCTGAGGGCTGTAGGGGTGTCTCCCCCAGTCACACCCCAAAAACCACCTGGGGGACCCTGGGCTGGTGGGCTCCCAACAGCACTGATGGTGTCACACAACAACCTGGGTTCATCCCTGCCACTGCCCCCACTCCTCAGGAACCACGGGGTGCAGGGCACGGCACAGCTCCAGGCTTAGAACCAATCTCATCACAAACAGCACCCAAAAGGTCACTTGGATTGCTAGTTTTGACTTCAAATATTTACTTAGAAAATAACTACTCTACTCCTGATCTCACTCGTTTCCTAAAAGAATTTCAGCCATACAAAAACGATCTAAATACTTTTGAAAAGTACACTGCTTTTAACCTCTTACTCATGTATTCAGAAAAGCCCAAGAGTCAGCCTTGCTTTTGTTTTCTGCTTCCTGCACTGCAGCTAAGACAATTCCCTAGCTTTAAAAAACATGCAATAAAAAAGATGCAATAACTACATAACAGCTTTGGTAGTACTACAATGACCTAAATATTTTGGCTTAAATCTTCAGTACTAGCCAAAGTGTAACAGCAACTACTTGGTCAGACCTATTAACAAATATCACAGAAGCATGAAAATTAAAGGCTCATGAATTCAAGATATAACACTTAATTAAACATTCAGAGAAACAAAGTCACCAAAATCTCAGGTTATCCATACCAAAATGAGCTTCAGCGCAGAATCAGTAGCATTTTTTTTAATATATATAAGACTACTAGAAAGACACAGGATAAAGATTTTAGGAGACCCAGGCAGGAGAACCCTTTCTTCACAGAAGTTTGAGCCATTTGCACAAGCTTTAATCTTGCTTTGATGTAAGAGTTGGCTTTGTTTCATTACTGTCCTTTAAGTGCAAAAGCAAGTAAAATTCCTGCAAGTATGATCAAAAACTTGAAACCACTTTTAATTGTTCTCCAAGTGTGAAGAGAACAGCGTGGTTGTTCCATGCAAAGGAAAAAGCTGTACTTTAAAAGCACATTCCTTATGAATATCACCCTTCCCCACCTAGACACTGGCTCTGCAGCTGCCACTGCCCAAAGGCACCACCAACAAGGCTGCTTTCATCATCTCAGAGCTTGCTTTTTCTCCCTTTCATACCAATAAAATGTCTATCAGCTGCAAAGATGGTCTTACAATTTGTGGCCAAGCTGCACTAATTTAAGAACTTCCAATATTCAAGATTTTGGAGAACATCAGGTACAAAGGCACAGCACACTTACAGTGTGTCTCTCAGTTACAGATTTGGGGAAGGATGAGCCCGTTTCTCACTTTTTCTATCGAGATGTTCTTTCCACTGACCCCTCTGCCTAATTCAACACTGTACATAGTTTCTTCTACAGTGACAAGAAAAGTGACATGAAAAATGCCACATGCCTTCCCCTCCAACCCCGTGGTTTCCCTCCCTTCACACTGCCCAGAAAAAGACCAGAGAAAAGCCACCTTTTGTTTTGCAGACCCAGTGATGCAGCACATCATCTTGAAGGGTAGTTCCTGTATGTGGGTTGTTGAGGTGTAGGGGCTTGAGATGATCCTGGTGGACAGGCACAGAGCCTAACGCAGCTCTGGGACACAAATTGGGTAACTGGGATTGCTGGGTTTAGGAAAACCTCAAGCCACATACAGAAGGCAAATGGGGTGTGATCACAGACAATACTTCTACTGACTAACAGAGAAAACTGAAACATTTCACCTCCTGCTTTGATCAGGGAAATTTTGACCATTCCTGCTGCAAGATAACATGGCTGGAAACTTCCAAAATTGCTCTTGGAGCTTTTGAGGGAAGTTAATAATGGACTATTTGAGCAATGGAAATGGAACAGAGAAGGTACATCCTTCCTTAGTCTCCCAAAGCTGAATCTGAAAGTTACCAAGGACAGTAAATTCTGTCCATGTGGGTGGCAAGTATCTTTTCCATCAGGCACATCCCTGGATGCCTTTTGCTTGCATTCAGTTGAAAGGTAAGAAAAAGCTCTTGGCCCCTTGAATTAAAGGCCATAAAACCCAAAGAGAAGCTTCCTCTCCTCTCCAGCACAGGCAGGTACCATTTATCAAAACTATGGGATGAAAATCTGCTACTGACTCCAAAAGCAACAATCTCTCTGAGCACTAAAACTTCTCAGAAAACAAGTAAAGCCAGAATGATTTTCCTTTAAAAATCTCATTTCTTACAGCCTTCAAGAACTTGGAAACTTTGCAAGGTGCATATAATAGAATCTTACATGCTTATTGAAATCTGAATTTCCTGTGTGCTTTACCTCACTTCTTCCTTCCGTAAGTATTTATCCTTGTTTGGATTGGATTAGATGGTACTATCGTGAATTCTGGATTTAATAACTGCTTCTGAATGGAAATATTGTTCTGCCTCTTCCTTAGATTTTGGGAGTTGCAGGCAAATCCAATCAGGCTGTACCATAAACCTCACCAGGTGGAAAGGAAAAGCAGCCTCTAAGATATTGTTAAGTCCAGAGAGACCCCACACTTGTAGAATTTGGTTGGAATGACCTTCAAGCCCATCTCATTCCACCCTTGCCAGGAGCAGGAACACCTTCCACTGGACCAGGAAGGTGCTCCAGGCCCTGGGCAACCTGGCCTTGGACACTTCCAGGGATGGGGCACTCCTGCTCTGTATGATGTCACAGCCGTGCTCACCTACAGAAAACGTGACACAAACTTTCAGAGCTCTGCAATGAATGGGACAGGTACGTATGAGGTAGAAGATGGTATTTAGGTGTGATTGTGAAGGAAAGTAACTTGAATTACTGCTGCTGGTGCTCCATCTGTCTGGACATGGCACTCAGTGCTCTGGGCTGGTGACACGGTGGGCATCGGGCACAGCTTGGAAGAGAGAATTTCTGGAACGTGGAACAACCCAGCTTGGAACAGGCTGGAAGCAAAGGCAGGGAGTGCAGTAAGACTTGTACAGAGCCCTGCTGTACTTGCAGTCACACACCAAATTAAAACCAGAAGGATAAGGGACAGTTTGAAGCAGAAAATCCAACATCCAGTCTGAGTGCCTGTCCAAAAAAAGGCCAGCTTTTCCACAATGAATTCCAAGTCATTCCTCCATCCTGCAGCACTCCTCCTGCCAGCTCTGTGCACACTGGCTGAGCCTTTCACTCCAGAGCTGTATCAGGCTCTTGGGTTCTGTCTCTCTGAGTCAGTGGGACTCATCTCTGTACCACCACTGGAATTTATTCAGCTGGTTTCCTGGAAAGCTGACAACCCATTTCCTATCTTCTCTTTCAAGTGAAGGGTACATCAGGCTCCTCTTCAGCCTCTAAAATGGGACAGAATAGGAGTCTCTCTGCTTTTTCAAGTATGCTACATCTTGTAGGAGCACACCTACAGTGTGTGATCGTTGTGCAAAATCCCGACTTAATTACCACCACACTGAAATTCCTAAGTAAAACAAATGGCTAGAAAGAAGTTTCTTACAGACATTAAGTAACAGCTTTCACTGTCACTTCAAAAGAACAACAAAGGTCTGCCTGGAAAAACCTCCTCAACAATGAGGAAATCCACAGGGTGCATCCTGGGTGCCACAGGGTCACAGCCACTGTGCCCTGTGCTGGGGTCCCACCTGCCTGGGGGAGGAAAGAGATGGAAGAGAAGGGAAGGAAGAAACTGCATTTAAACAAACAAATCCAGAGCAAATTACTACAAAGCCTCATCCTCTGACAGATGTCTATTCATAGAAATGGGTAGCCAGGATATGGTCAAGCATACCAAGCATCTTTACGAAAAAACGACCTTCAGAGAAGTTCAGTTTTTCATATGCTGAACTGTTTTGGAGATACACCTGTTGAAATTGGTATTAGGTGCTTTAAATCTTTCCACTTCTGCAAATTTAAAAAAAAATGAGTCCCAACACAAGACTTGTGACAGAGCAGAGATTGGTCACCTGTTGTGATGCACTAAATAGTTATTTAGATGTTCTGCACTGGGTGTTATGTTACATGAACGGTTCCCCTTTCCCTCAGGTGGTTTGTTCCCTTTGTATTCCTTTGATAGCCCCTTGTAGCCCCTTCCTTTGCCCCTCCTCACTGGTGTCCCATTGGCCACGTCCCTCCGTCCCCGCCTCCCATTCCGCGGGTATAAATGTCCCTTGGGAGTGGAATTCGGGCTCTTTTTTCACCTGGATGATCACCGATGCAGATGTCCCTTTCCAGCTAATAAAACAGGACATCAGAACCACGTGGAGAAAGAGCGCTTCTCGTCCTTTGCTTCGTCCATGTAGGATCCGTGCTGGCCTAAATCCCAAACTAGCCGGGGGGATTTACAGCCTGAAACCCACGGATCCTTCAGCCACCTACTGCTTCTGCTGATGAGACTGCAGAAATGGAAAATCATCAAGGCTCTAAGGGCATTCCCATCTTTGCCAGCTGTAAGAGCCTCATCCTTGCTTGCTCCCTGTCTGCTAGTAGGGACACTAAGCAACGCTTTTCCATCAGCAGTGATACCTCTGGCACAATCTCTTTGTGGTCTCTCTCAGGACATAGCACTAAGCTGCTTTAGCAGGCACTTTCAGCTGATTCCTGCATCTCGTGATTGCACCCCGAGCCCGCAACTCCCCACCACCGCCCTGGACCGCTCCCTCTTGGGTGTAGCACTGCTCAAGCATCATTAGACAATTCACCCAACAAACAACTCCCATCGCAAGGTTAGCCCATGCCTCAGTAAACTGAGAGCACAAATTTTTTTAATAAACTCTTTTCACATGACCAACTCCCAGTCCCCTAATTATTACTGCCATGTTTCAAACTCTGTTTTACTCACATCCTGAATAATCCCCATGTCGTCCCACCAAAATCCCAGAGAGCGGGATTATCTCTGCCACAAGTCATCTTTTTCAAGGCCCCAGTCCAAAACCTAGAGGAATTACTATAAAATTTTATTTTCATTTTGGAGGGCTTTAAATCATTTTACTGCTTACAATGTGTGTGTAGTTAAAATATCTTATGGATCTAAATAGGTGGAAAAATGTATTTTTCCATAGGTCTGGTTAGAAAAACAGGCCTGTGCTGCACAGCACAGAAGAACACCTTTGAAACTGCTAAGGTTTCACAGACTGCAGTGCATGTGGTCTGGCTTTCTCCCACTTCCCCCTAAATATCCTCCACACACCTTCTCCCAGAGGACACAAACTGTCCCCACTGCTCACAGGAGCCCCTGCTGACTCATTTTTCCATTATTTCACGATGACATTCATTTCCTTCAGGTAGGAGTAAGGAGTGTCAAGTTCTGACATTTTATTCATGAGTTCCTCCCCCAGCAGTGACCAATTTTCGTTCATTTCTACCCGACAAAGACAAAAGCTGTTACAATGGCTTGCAAAATGTAACTTCACAAGATATATACAGAGATTTTCTGATTGTAAAAATTGTTTTGCAAAGCATTTTCACCCCCAACTAAGTGTTTAGGCAGTTGATTCAAACTTCCCAAGGAAGATCTCTGCCCTTGCAGTTTCAAACACAGCCTCAAATTCCCTGTGAAGACCACCTGGAAAATCACAACTTGGCATTGTCTGTCCTCTTCTTAGGCATTGTTTGGGGCAGGGGACGCACATTACCAGGTCAATAATTACATCTGCTGCCTTTCAGGATGTGATATTGCCCCGTGTACAGCCACACACAGCCGTATGTGTTGGCTGGTTCAGTCCTACCCCATTTTCCCTAAGAGGATGGAAGCTGGAAGCAGTTTTAGGTGGAAATCCCAGGCTTTGCATTCAGTAACTGAGCCTCTGTGTGGGATGCCTTCCTGGTTTTCTCTGGGATTCATTTCTCCAGCTGGTCTGACAAGGCTCACCCCCATTCACCACGGGAAAGCACAGAGAGCAAAGCAGCTCCCAGGCTCTACCCGGGGGTGCCTGTGCTGAGGGCAGGTTCTTGAGGGGTTATAGAGGCACCTGTCTGACTGGGTTTGCATATTTCCAACATAATTTTACATCTCACGCAATTCCTGCCCTCATTTGGTTCTCCTCTCATCCCACATCGATGTGAGCGGACTTTGGGAAGTCAGAAAACCTGTAGAACTGTACCTGTGTGGATGCAGAAGCTGGAACATGGAATTGTGGAATATCCAGAGCTGGAACAGACCCGCGAGAATCATCAAGCCCAACTCCTGCCCTGCACAGGACATCCACTGCCTTTAATGCTCAGCCCCTCATTTCCATTCATTACATTGTGCTCTAGCTTAAATGCTGAGAAAACTACAAGGCTTTACAATCCATTTAATTCCAGACAAATTAAATTAACATTACGGCAACAAAAAATTAAATTACACCATCATGAAAACAACTATGAACTACACCAAGCTCTCGCTTGAAGTAACACTCAGGATTTCCTGTCTTGAGGCTATTGAGGTATTTGTGCCAATGTGAGGGAGCATCCCAAAATGCACAAAGTTTGTTGGAGAGTGCTGCTGGCTCCTTTGGTTTGCTGTCTCCCCATCTCCCCCCGCCACCAGCGCTGTCCCATTCCAGCCCCTTGGACTGACAATTCTGCTGACAAAAAGCAAGTCTTTCCCTTTCCTTTTCACTGAGGTCACCCCTGCATCACCTGTGGAGGATAAGAACCCCAAAAGCTGCCATCCCACTAGAAAAACCCACCTGGGCTTCACAAAGCCAGCTGAAAAACATACTGCTTAATCAAGCTAGAGACTCAGTGCTTCCACATGGCTCTGCACATGGTTTTTCTTCACCACAGAGCTCCTCTGCAAATAAATCACAGCCAGGTGTGTAGGACAGACAGCAAGGCCTGACTCTCACAGACTCCAGCCCAACACCAGCAGTAGGTTTGGTGAGCTGGCTCGATCGCACT
The DNA here is from genome assembly GCF_015832195.1 of Motacilla alba alba. Taxonomy (NCBI): domain Eukaryota; kingdom Metazoa; phylum Chordata; class Aves; order Passeriformes; family Motacillidae; genus Motacilla; species Motacilla alba. The sequence goes on from NC_052023.1 coordinate 23,996,814, forward strand.
CTGCTTCCATTTAAGATGCTCTTCACAATTCTTTTTCCTCCTCAGAAGTGCTAATTCACAGGCAGCCTCTGTATAAAGTGCCTCATTAATTATTCTTCCAACCAGGAGCTTCGAATGGGGGATCCTGACAGCACAACAGCAGACACGAGCCAGGGGATGAGCACAGGGTTTTAATTCCTTCTTCCACAGTGACTTCCCTCCGGCTCTTGCCTGTGCAAAGATGTGATGGGCAAACAAGAACTGTGTCTGGAGCGCTGCAGAGCTCTCAGCATGACCAAGGTACCCTCCTTGTGAGCAGCAGGCAAATTAAATGCTGAACTGTGAAAATGTGATTTTGCCTGCAGTGTGGGGATGAATGTAGAGAAAATAGAAATCCATGGGGACTGCACCCTCATGGCTCTGATGGGACTTGAAACCACCCTCAATGGGGCAGGAAAAACTGACACTACTGATAGGAGGACTCTCTTGAAAAATCTTGTTATGTGAGGCCAATAGCTCTCCTGACTGCTTTTTGGGTGAAAGCCATTTACTGACTGGACATCCTTCCCAATATGGGAATCTCTTGAAAGACCCGCTGTGATTTCAAAGGAGTCCTAACAGAGCAGTGGCAATATTTGCATTCCCTCTGCACCACACAAACATCCCAAAGCAAAGAAATCCAAGGACAAGCTGGGTTGTGGGCATCACCCAGGAGCCCCCTCCAGCCCAAATCCTCAGCACAGAGTTTGATCTCCAAGAGAGGGCTCTCACAGGCTCTGCATGCATCACACATCAAGTGCTAGAACTGGGCGTCCTTTTCTCATGCAAACTTTTATCCCACTTTTAAATCTTCAGCCTTAAAATTTGCTTTGCAAATACTCTACCTGCTGGCTGAGCGATAAGCAGCAGAGGTAAGAGTCAGCTGTGCTTCATGCCAAACCACTCAAGTGACAAAAAACCACCATAAACCCCAGAATTACACTTTTCCTTCATAGTTTAATAGCAATATACATAACTTAAAGCTATTTTTTTTGTTTGCTCTCTCTCCTAACATTTTAATGGGATAAAGAACTGCCCTTACACGGTCAGACTGTGTAAGGTACCCACATTTTTTACCTCGGTATCCACCTAGCAGCGTTGCCACTGCCTCCAACGGGCTTGGCAAAGCATCAGCCCCTATGGTGCTGGTTGGGCTCACAGTGGCAAAGCCCGGTGCCCGGGAATCTGCCGGGACTGGAGAGCCGGGATCTGTCACACGGGCAGACTCAGCCGCAGCGCTCCACACTCTCTCAAGTTTCACCCTCTACTTATAACTAACTCCCGCAGTGGAAACTTCCTAAGAAAGTACTCCGAACTCCATGGGACGCTGAGAATCAGCTCAGCCCGCGCTGTCCCGCCGGCTGCCGAGCGCTGCCCGGGATGCGCGGGGCTCCCGGGGCGCTGCCGGCGGCTTTCCCGAGCCCGGGGATGCCCGGGGCGCTCCCGGCGGCTCTCCCGAGCCCGGGGATACCCGGGGCGCTCCCGGCGGCTCTCCCGAGCCCGGGGATGCCCGGGGCGCTCCCGGCGGCTCTCCCGAGCCCGGGGATACCCGGAGCGCTCCCGGTGGTCCCTGATGCCCGGGACACCCGGAGCGCTCCCGGCGGTCCCCGAGCCCGGGGCTCCCGGAGCGCTCCCGGCGGCTTTCCCGACCCCCGAGGTACCCGGTGTGCTGCCGGCGGTGCCCAGCCCGTACCTCGGATGTAGGCGCACTTGCTGTCGTCCAGCGTTGCGGAGGCAGAGGCGCCCATGGCTCGGTGCGCAGCGGCGGCAGTCCCGCGGTCCCGCCGAGCCCGGAGCGCTCCCGCCGCTTCCTCCGCAGGCGCCGCCCCCGGCCCGGCCCTGCCCCGCCCCGCCGGGGACCCGAACGGGGCCGGGAGGTGCCCCACGGTGCCCCACAGTGCCCCACGGTGCCCCACGGTGCCCACGCCCCGCGGCGGCTCTGGGCTCCCGGCACGCTCGTCCCCGGCTGCTCGTTGTGCCCCCGCCCCGCTCTTGCCCCGCTGTCAGTCGTCACCGCAAAATCCACATCCCCGCGGAGACGCGGCTGGAGTTCCTCTCGGAGCTTCTCCAGAGGTCACGTCAAAGACCGCGCCAGTAAGAGCACGGGTAAACAGGAGCAAAGCGCCTCTCCCGGAGGTGTCCAGGAGGCAGCGGGGTCTGGCGCTGGGTGATGCGTGCAGTGGTTTAGGGGCGACAGTGGCGGTGCTGAGGTGATGTTTGAACCCCATGATTTTAGAGGTCTGTTCCAACTCTGTGATAAAGGCCCTGGCACAGGGTGCCCAGAGAAGCTGTGGCTGCCCCTGGATCCCTGCAAGTGCCCAAGGCCAGGTTGGACAGGGCTTGGAGCAACCTGGGCTAGTGGAAGGTGTCCTGCCCATGCCAGGGGGTGGAATGAGATGATTTTAAGGTCCCTTCCAACCCAACCCATTCCATCTTTCTGTGATTCTGTGATTTATGGCTCAGTCTTCAGAGCCATATTGTCCCACTCTTCCCAGGAATATTGCAAATTGCTGTTGTATGTTTGATTCCAGGATGAACAATAAACCTACACAAGCAGGCACTAAAATACACATCACTTCAGTAAATACTGTCCAGTGATTGAAACAACTTCCTAAAACAGGCAAGTGCACCAGTCTGCAGACCCTCAGCACAGCAGTGTAAGGCAGTATGGAACAGATATCTGAATTCTCTTGCCCCAAATAATAATTTCACATCATACCCAGATGTGACTTTCTAAAGTACTTCCTTCTTTTTTGCTGTTTTCATAACATTAATCCAGCTGACTGGCCATGGGCAGGGTGCCATCCCTTATTGGGCCTCATATGTTTTGTATGGAGCTGATGAGTTGCAATGAATGTGGATTTTGCTGACACGCTGGAGGTTCACAGTGACTGGAAGTTACTCATTTTACCATTAAATACTTCTCATTCAGCTTGTACACATCTGCCACTCACTGTGAAATTGCTTTCACGTATTTCAGCTTTGCTGACGTGGGCTGTGGGGTGGGTAGGTTTATCCTATGTCACTCAGCTGATCACAGAAGGGTGAAACATTTTTGGGGTTGAATAAACCAACCATCTTGGGGTTGAATAAACCAACCATTTTGGGGTTTTTGAACCAACACTGAACTTGATCAGGTTTGAAATATTGCCGATGATATGTGAGATCGAGTTCAGTATTGTGCTAAACAATCTCTTTCCTTCCAAAATTCATGTTCTCTGGGCACACGCTGGTTGTATCTAAGTGTGATGGAGCAATTCTTCACTACCTTGAGGAGAGCGGGCTCATCCAGAGCATCCCTGAGCCAGTCATAGGTCTGTGGAGACCTCAGCTGAGCTAAAACATTAAATCAACAGCACTTCCAGAGGTCAAATGTGAACCAGGCTCTGTTTTAAATATGTTTGAGAGCTCTCAGCAAGGTGGCTGCTTCTCACTGCATCTCTGTGAGCTGTGTGAGCAGACACCAGTGAGGAAATACTGGTTACTGGTGTGCCTTTCGAAGGCATTAACTGAGAGGAGAATTCAGACTCTGCTCACTGCAGTGTATCTTTTATCAAATGTAGCTGAGGAGCTTTTCATCACGTGAAATGGGCAACTCACCTCCAGGAGTCTGGGGAGATAAACCTTGGAGAATTCCTGAGCCATGAAGTGGATTGCAGTGCTGTCCCATCATTTAGCAGATGAAAATATGCCAAATCCCAGAAGCTTCATACCCCACAACAGATGTCAGAACGTGCACTGAGTGGGAAACCTCCCTGTCTAATTACAGCTAGGGTAAAACAAAATGAGAGCTGAGGAGTTTATGTAGTTATAACATTCTATACTTTGTTACTACCTGATCCCCAAGATCCCCAGGCATTTCATAAACACTTGCTAATTAAAGACTGTGATTTCCTTTTTAAGATAGGGAAATGCTGTGTTTTAATGGCAAAGTTTGTGTCTTTATCATCTTAAAAAGACACCATGAGAAACATGAGCCAAATCAGGAACAAAGATAAACGATCCTATTTATGTACTGCTTAAAACAAAACCATCCTTAAGATAAGAAATTTGCCACGTTCAATTTTAAGCTGATGTGACACACCTGTGCTGCAGCCATCAATGTTAAATCATACAATCAAAACAAGTATTTTCCCACTTTTTCTCCTATGAAATCTTGAGCTTTAAGGGTTGTGTTTATCTTCACACACCCCAAAATTCCTTCTCTAAACACCTGTTTTGTACTGTATCCTAGAGGTTGTATTGTATCCTAAAGGGCAGAATGAAAGTGAATTCCTGAGTGAAGAAGATCAGGAGAAGCTCTTCTTTCCAAACAAAGGGATAAAGATCTACCTCTGCTGCCTCTGTGAGTTCACTTGTGGCACAGTCACATGGAGAGAGGTGGTTCCTTACATCACCACAGCTTTCCTCATGCTCTGGACCCACCAGGCAGCCAGTAGAAGTACTGGGAGCTCTGGTACCCAAAAAGTGACACTGTCACTGCCAAATTCAGCGAAGGAAGGGAAGGGAAGGGAAGGGAAGGGAAGGGAAGGGAAGGGAAGGGAAGGGAAGGGAAGGGAAGGGAAGGGAAGGGAAGGGAAGGGAAGGGAAGGGAAGGGAAGGGAAGGGAAGGGAAGGGAAGGGAAGGGAAGGGAAGGGAAGGGAAGGGAAGGGAAGGGAGAAGGAATCTGTCTCCACAATCTCATCTATTTGATCTCCCACTGTAATGGAACCCTGATGTGCCCCAGACACGACAAGATCCATTCCCAGCACCACGGGCACACCATGGAATGAGCTTCCAGGGGCTGTTAGTCAAACACACAGTCCTTAACACAACCACAGGGCTGACAGCCCGCAGAGGTGTCATCAGAGGGACTGATAACATCTTGGCCACCTTGCTGGCTGCTCCTCCTTGTGTGGTTGGAAAGGGGACATGCCAAGGAACCAGCTTGTTTGCCAAGCTGCACAAGAGCCCTTGGCTGTGCCCTTTGCTCCAGAGGGAGCGCAGGTTCACCCTGTGCGTGCTCCCCCACTGCCCTCTTGGTTGCCTCAGAGACATGGTTTGTTATCAAACAGAAGCACTAAAGTGAAAGGTGTGTGAAATCCATTGGGAGAGATGATTCATTATCCAAAAGTACCTCTAGGATTTCTCCAAGGGAGAGGAGCCATTTTAAGGCCTCTGGCTTTGTAGGCAGGATAACAACGTGCTGTTGACACAGCCAGCTGCAAATGCAATGAAACTGTAATGAATAAATAATAATCAGCTATTGCTACAGGAAACTCTTAATCATTATTGTCTGAAAGTCAAAATCAGGTTGCAGACAGTGTGAGAGATGTGTGACAAAATAAAACCAGCCCTTTTCTCAGGACAGATTGTTGGTTGAAGTATATTCTGAATCCTTTCCCTGTAAGTAAAACAAAGGTGTTATTCTTGTGAATTATTTTCAAAAGTTTAGCAGGAGGTCTTAAAATCTAGCTACAGAAGATACTCTAAGAGAATCCCAGCTGTTCTGGCTGGAAAAGCAAAAATAACATTTCAATAAAATAGCCTTTAAAAAGAAGTTAAGAGTTGGTTGTGCTTTAGCTACTGCCCTAATTCTGAGAGACCAACCAGCGTGGAGCACTGCAAACCCACACACGGGAGAGTGGATTTTGACACGTTCCTAATCTCAGAATCATGGAGCAGCCCAGGTTTGGAAGGGACCTCAAAAGGTCCTCAAACCTCTCCTGGGAAAGGGAGTCTAAGGAGATTATCTGACACCCTGTGCCACTGCACCTTGAGAACTTCAGCAACAGAGACCCTGCTAAGCCCCTGAGGAGGCTGTGCCAGTGAATTGCTGTTCTTGCTACAGAAAGTATCTTTCTTACACCAAGATAAAATGAAACAGCGTGGTCTGGAGACAGTATATGATGTGCTGTTTCGTTTATGAACTGAATGTTCCAGTAAAGAGGTAAAAATGGTGTTTATGGTCATTATTCAAATGAAGATAAAACCCCTTACTTTTGTAACTGAAAGGTATGGATGACAGCTGAACCACTCATGAAGGAGACAAAGCAAGGCAATGGAATATTTCAGTAGCAAATGGTGGTAAAATGATATAATTTTATCTGTAGTTCTGCCTTTCAAAGGTTATAAAGGTTAGATCAAAATATAATCAAGCTGCTGAGTGCACAATTCAAAGCAGGCTTTGAGGAGGCTTTGCCTTTCTCACTCCTTACTTTCTTCCCAATTATGTTTTATTATTTTGCTCACATTCAACATGTGAACACCATTCATTGGAATACTTACTGAAAAACAGTGCTCATAAAAAAACCAGAAATTATAAATGACACTCATTAATCTACCCTGCTCAGTTGCATATTGTTTAGATATGTCAATTTTGCCCACAGAATTGAACGTGATACATAATCTGAGAGGTTTTTGAAACTCTTGCAATAGAATGTTCTGATAATGCATTCATGGTGACATGGCAGAGTTTTGTGGTTCTCTACTTGCATTTAATAAATATAGGCACACAAACAAAGCCCTAGCCCATAGCAGGGCTCAACTAGACATCAGCATTGCTGCAAACTGAGCATTTCCATCCTCAATATCCAAACAACACGCATCTTGTTCTTCAAACACTAAATACTTTGGAGTGGAAAGGTAGAAAACTTGATGTTAAAAACCCTCTTTTTTCTTCGATTGTAGTGGGATGATAAAAACTTCCCAGTAATGACAACGAGAAGCTCCTCTCTCTTCTGACCCCTGAGATTCTGGAGTGGGAGGATTCCAGCAGCTGGGCCTTTAGGACACCAGGTGAGCACCACAAAAGAATGCTGCTCCCCCAGAATTCCTGCTCAAAGCTGGGGGCAGCAGCACAGTGCTCATGGTGCTCACTCCAGAGGGCTCTGTTCTTTTGGTTTCTGTCCAGAAGGATCCTTCTGTGGCTCTCAGGTTCCCAGTTCTTGTGGAGTACAACCAAACCCCTGCAAATCTGTTCTGAGCGAGTGATACTCCTTACAACCAAATACACAATCTGTTAGTACTTAGGGCACATTACCAACTGGCATGTCGAGACTGCTTTTTAAAACAGGCTCTAAAATTGATTTATTACAAATAAACAGATTGTCCCAAGTACAGCTCCAGGCAGCAGCTGCCGAGAGGGGAAAGCACTGCACACCTGGAGTGAAAAAATCCTCTCAAATCAGTAACCCCACAAGAACAAGAGACTCTGCCTTACCTCAACGTGAAGTAATTTCTCTTTCAGCCCTGTGGTGAAAAGTTCCCCCGGAGTTGTCTCCTCTCCTCCCCGGTTTTCCCGGGGCAGTGCTGCTGGCCCTGTCATTGCCATGTCAGGAACCTGATGGGAACACCGTTTCAAGCTTGCTTGCTCAAAACAACTTTTCAAGCTTGTTCTTTTGATGTCAGCCCCGTGGCTCTTTGAAGTTGGAGTCTCCCTCTGGAAGGCTGGGGGGCAATGCTGGATCTAGAAGAACAGGAAAGGAAAGAGGTGCAGCAAACCCAGCACCCCTGGGAACAGGTAAGGGAGTGAAATGGAGTGTGAGGACATGCCACGGGACTGAGGGGCAGGAATAAACATCTGGGACAGGAATAAAAACCCTGAATAGGGATGCAAAACACAGAAACTTGAAGCTATGGTTCTGGATTTTTTAAGTAAGGAATCCTAGAGTTAAGAATCACCTCCAGCTGTGGCACGCTCCATTTGCCTGCCCCACTGGCCAAGAAATGACATGGTTTTGTGTACACGTAAATTAAAATAAAATACATGTGTTGAACTTCCCGGGTTTTTAAATACACAAAACGTATTTGGTAACTTCAAACACCATTTCCTTCTCTGCTTAGTCACTAGTTATGAAATCTGTTCAATGACAAATGAGGTGATCATTGCTGCTCAGCTGCCATTAGAGGCTGTAATTTAATTAGCTGGGACATTCATGTCAAAACAGCTAACGCACAGGCCCTCACAGATCCATTGTTGAAGCTCCCTCATTGTCAAACAAGACTCGTGGGTTTGTTCCCTCACGTGAAAACAGAGGAGGTGCTCAGGGAGCAGGGAACAAACCCCAGCTGAGTGCCCTGCCCACTGCCCGCTGCTCCAGCGGCTGCAGAGCAGCAAAGGAGAAAGCACTGCCCAGTCTGCTGATCTCAGCAGAAAATCCAGAATGAAAGCCATCTGGTGGAGATCCAGTGGGTTCTTTACTACTTCAAATGGGCGGCCACACCTGCCTGGGAAGACCAAAACCTTCCTGAGTGGTAGAAATAAGTTTATAGGGAGGTTTTTGTAGGAGGCAGCCTGGTAAGAAGGGAAGGCTGAGGCGCCTCACTGCCTCTGAACAGAGTTTAGTGAGGCAAGATGCCAAATCCAGAAATTAAACCTGTCATTTTCTCATCTCAACTAAGGAAATCGTAGTGAATCTGCTTAGAGGAGTAAGAAATTCTACTTCCATTTGATTATCAAAGATGTGACTGAAACTTTCTTCCCAAGTGAGCTGCTGTTCCTGTATTATTAACAACCCCTCAAAAGTCCAGCAGGCGTAGGCTGCAGAAGCTGAATGATCCTGCAGACATGATTAATGAAGGAGAGGGCTAAATCCCCACGACATCTGGATTTGCTTCTTCTGGCCACAGATGGTTTTGGTTGCTTTTTATTCCAAGTATATTTGCTGGGACCAAGCATGGGGTTTAAACACAGCTTTCCTGTTCCAAGTCTCCATTTTCCATGGAGGAGCTTCTCCTCAGGACCCTATCCAGGGAGGCATGTGTAACAAATAAAGTGGGATTTGCTAAACCATCCTGCACACTGAAGGGGCTGCAAAAGTTCAAAAGGAGACGTACAAAGGAAAGCAGAATAGTTTGGATTTTTGATGTATTTTCCCCTCTCTGAAGTGATTGTCTCGTCTGCTTCATTTTTGTTCCAGATAATTTTAGGAAAAAACTTATCCCTCCGAGGTTTTGAACTTACAGTAGATGGATCACAAAGTGTTTACAAGTTTTTCTATTCACTCAGTGTAGATGCTGAGAGCACAAGTCCATCCACCCAAGGCTGGCTGCTGGGCTGGAAAAGCCACCCAGTGAGCAGCCTGACATCAATCCCACACTCATCCCATCAGTGGGTGAGGCACCCCCAGCCCTGGCATCCTGTCTGCCTCCTGCTCCTCTCCAGCTCACCTGCACTCACCCAAAGTGTGCCTGGACAGGAGAAGGACATCACCTCCTCAGCAGCACCGGCACATCCTCGTGGTGGAGCAGCAAAAATCTTTCCGATAAATTATTACCATGTCTTATTTGTGTGATAAAACCCTGGCACAAGGTCTTTGAGTACCCTTCAGGAGTACAGACGCAGCTAACCAGTGTGTGACTGATTTTCTTACACTCACTCTGTTGCCTCTCCAGTTGTTAACCTGGGTAACAATCAATCTGCTTTTCTAGCACAGTACCTGCCCTGGCCTCTCTAAATAACCAACAGAAGAAACAGCAGTGGTCTTGATTATGTAGTAATGATCTACTTAGAACTGATAAACTCTACCAAATTTCTAGTACTGTTGAGAATTGATAGAATTGATAAACTCTATTAAATCACTAGTAATTCTGTGGGGTTTTTTTCGAAGCATTTTAAATGCCAGTGCTTATTCGGCTGTTATAGGAAAGCATAATACTGATTTAAAAACTTGCTTGCTTTCAGACACATCCAGCATCAGAGTCCCAGCTGTTTTGCTGTGGAGTCCTGAACACACTGTCATATTTACTGCATTAAATCCTCTCTCTGCTGATCAAAAGAGATGATTTTATTGCTTTTTTGATGATGTTTAGCAGAAACCTATGTTCCCCTGGTTACTTACTCTGTTCAACTTTACCAGGCTGGTTTTGACAGTCAGTTGCACTAATGTTTGTAAGTGAAATGCAACTATTGCTTTTCCTTCCTTTTCTATTTCATAATAAAGTTAGTATTTCCGTAGACACTGGAATCCTCATTTTCCTTACATGAGAGAAAATAACAACATTCTTCTGTTATCCCAGCTTTGAAACATGATGATTAAAAGTATTATCATAGATCACAAAAAAATCCAGTTTGGAAGGGACTTCTGGAGCCCATCTGCTCCTAACTTCTGCTGGAAGCAGGGCCCTTGTGTTAGGCTGTCCAGGGCTCTGTCAAGCCAAACCTTGAATATTTCCAGTGAGGGAAATTTTACCACTTCCCTGGCAACCTAGTGCAATGTTCAATTGTTCTCACAGTGATTTTCTTCCACTTAAACCCAGACAGAATTTCTCCTTGGGGCAAGTTGTTTGTATTAGCCTTAATGTGTTTTCCCTTGATGTGTTCAGATGCACTAATCAGCTCTTGCCTGTCTAAATAACCAGCAGAAGGAGCAGCAGTGGCCTTGCTCCATTTCTCATGGCACACTGGATGCTTAGCAGCTGAGCTACCTAAAGCTGGCTTTTGCCACCTCTTGCTGGATAGAACTGGGGGGTCTTGCAGTACTCTGTCAAGGACCAGAGAGCCCAGGAACAGAAGTGGGCGGGAGGGTGAAATCAGGGGTGTTAACATTCTCTAACAGCTGCTCAGCCCATTTTAAAATGAAGCTTTTTGAGCATTTTGTCTGTATAGAATAATTGAGCTGTAAGGATCCCCGCTGTGGACTGAAAGCAGCACACAAACCAAACCTCGGAGTCTTGCCAACAATTACCTTTTGCTTGGCACGCTGCCCAGAATTAAAACCTTGCAAAATTTTCGTCTCTATTTCTCTGGTATATTTCTGTAGCTATTTAAACAACCAATAATAAAATAAAGGAAAAAAAGAAAAAAAAGAGATTATAAAAATGTGCAGATTATGGACTAAGCATACATAATGGTCTGGCTGTGATTCCCTTCTCCTTCCCCAAATACCTAAAGAATAACAAGAGGAAATACTAAAAAGAACCAGCAATTTGAACAAAAGCTGTGAGGTCAAACGCTCCCTTGCTCCTCCTTCCTTCTCTTTATCGCTGGTCTCCACTTGGCTCCTGGCTCCCAGCTGAAGGCACTGGCTGTATTGTTAGTCCATGGACAAGAACAATACAGCACAGCAAAGACTGGGGGAGCTTACTGATAACTTGAGCCTTTCCAGAGTTTTGCCTTGTGCAAAGTGAAAATCCTCTGAAAAGAAGGAGAAATAAACTGAAATTCATGTGGAATCATAGAATCATGGATGGTTCAGGCTGTGAGCCCATCCAGTTCCATCCCTGCCATGGGCAGGGACACCTTCCACTAGCCCAGCTTCCTCCAAGCCCCATCCAACTTTGCCTTGGACACTGCCAGGGATGGAGAGAATTTCTGCCCAGTATCCCATCTGTCCCTGCCCTCTTGCAGTGGGAAGCCATTCCCTGCGTCCTGTCTCTCCACCCCTTATTCCAAGTCCCTCTCCAGCTTTCCTGGAGCCCCTTTAGGCACTGGAAGGGGCTCTGAGGTGCCCCCAGGTGAACTCCCCCAGATCTCCCAGCATGAGGGGCTCCAGCCCTGGGAGCATCTCTGTGGCCTCCTCAGGCTCCAAGAGGCCCACATCTTCCCAGTGCTGTGGTCCCAGAGCTGGATGCAGTACTCCAGGTGGAGCCCACGAAGCACCAGCCCCAAGTGTGGTCACGACAGATGACAAGTGTCACTAGAATGAGCTGCCCAAAGCACAGCTGTGTCTGTATTAGATGTATCTGCAAAGGAGGGTGGGGAGAAGCAACTTGGCAGGGCTGTGACTGCAGCTGTGGGTGAGGCAGCAGTGCAGGAAAGGCACCAAGAGGGGTTATGGACCTTCTCACTGGTGGTGCACAGGGCTCTATTAGCCATTGAGGTCTCACAGCAGTGAAACAGGATTGGAGTGTGAATCTTCAGTTTAAAGAGAGCCCAGTGGCAGCTTGGCCTCAAGTGAGCACCTGCACCAGCAGGTGGGAAGGTTGGTTAGGAACAACACTCTGTTTGAGGACAACATGGGTAGAAGTAGCTGCCACTCAGTGCTGTTCCCCTAAACGCTGGATTTGCCAGTGGAAAATTTTTCCATTTTGCCATGGAAAAAAGACTTAGCAGATCCTGACAGTGCTCCAGTGTCCAGGCTTCTGAATGTTTGTGCTGTCTGCAAAACCTTGCATGGCTACAGCCCTGAAAATAAACACAGCCCAAGCTGTAACCTCATCCAGCATTCTGGGAGCACAGGTAACCAACACTGAGTGGAGCAATGTGGAGGCTTTGTAATGGGATTTTCTGGTTGAACAAGGAACCAGCTCACTGTGGAGGCTGCTATCCATGGCTGGGATTGAGGTAGTGGTGTGACACGAGAAATAAAGGAAGCTCTACACTTCCCACCCAGTGTGCTCTCACACAGCTAATTAGAGAGGACTGGTAAAGATTCAGCTCCTCGCTGACTGAAGGCTGGAGTTGCTGACATGAGCGACAGCAATCAGATTTTCACTCCTGTTGAACGCACTAGCTACCAAAACCACGGATGCTCAGTTGGCCACTCGAACTCTCGGAGGTTATGCAAAATATAACCTCAACCAAAACTTTAAACCAGCCGTTCTCTCCGTGTTTTAATGAGATGTTTTCACACCAGAAGTTATCCTTGCTGTTGGGCGCCCTCTCCTGCACGTTCACCTCTGTAGCTGTTCTGGTCACAGAGAATCCTTCTATTCCTCCTCCTCCGGTAAAATCCTTCCACACAAAAGTCCCTCCTGACCCCGCACACCTCCCTGTTTTTCAGATACCCAACTTGTGGCCACTCACTACACTCCAGAAAGCTCCCAGGCAATCTTAGCTTTGCTAACAGTTACCAGGAAATTAGTTTTCTTTACAAAGCAAATTAATTCCAAGCATCCTCAACTTAAAATCATAGAATCCCTGACTAGTTTGGGTTGGGAGGGACCTTAAGGATCATCTTATTCCACCCTCTACCACGGGCAGGGACACCTTCTGCTAGAGTCAGGTTGCTCCAATTCTTGAACCCGTCCAAGGATGGGGCAGCCACAGCTTCTCACCACCCTCACAGGGAACAATTCCTTCCCAATATCCCATCTAAACCTGCCCTCCTTCACCTTGAAGCCATCCCCCTTGTCCTGTCCCTCAAAAGCCCTTATCCACAGTCCCTCTCCAGCTCTCCTGGAACCTCTCTAGGCACTGGAAGGGGCTCTGATGGTCTCCCCAGAGCCTCCTCTTCTCCAGATGAACACCCCCAGCTCTCCCAGCCTTTCCTCATAGGAGAGGTGTTCCACTCTACTCACCTCCATGGGCCCATGTGCTGGTTTTACACAGCCTGGTTTTGGTAGTGGAGGGACCACAGGGGTGGCTCCTGTGAGAAGCTGCTGGAAGCTTCCACCATGTCCAGCAGAGCCAATCCCTGATGGCTCTGGAGATGGAGATGCTGCTGGCCAAAACTGGGCCAATGAGAGAGGCTGGTAAAGCCTCTGGGATAACAGATTTCAGAAGAAAATCAAAACAAAGTGGGACATAGGTTTTCTTCTAGCCAGAGAAGAGGAGGAGGTGAGAACATGTGAGGGAAACAACATGGAGACACCAAGGGCAGTGGAGAAGGAGGGGCAGGGGGTGCTCCAGGGGCCAGAGCTGAGATTGCTCTGCAGCCGTGGCGAGACCAGGGTGAGGCAGCTGCGCCCCTTCATGGGGATCCACAGGGATGCAGAGATCCAGCCACAGCCCGTGGGGATCCACGGGGGATGCAGAGATCCAGCCACAGCCCGTGGGGATCCACGGGGGATGCAGAGATCCAGCCACAGCCCGTGGGGATCCACGGGGGATGCAGAGATCCAGCCACAGCCCCTGGGGATCCACGGGGGATGCAGAGATCCACCCACAGCCCGTGGGGATCCACGGGGGATGCAGAGATCCACCCACAGCCCGTGGGGATCCACGGGGGATGCAGAGATCCACCCACAGCCCCTGGGAGAGGTGTCCATGCTGGAGCAGGTGGATCCCTGGAGGAGGCTGTGTTCCAGTGGGAGACCCAGTGGAGAGAGGGCCCTGCTTCCAGGCTGGAGCAGGCTGTCCTTGGAGGACTGCACCCCATGGAAAGAGCCCCACGGTGCAGCAGTTTTGGGAGGGCTGTGTGCCCGTGGGAGGGACTCACCTTGTGGCAGGTGTGGTTTGGCTGCTGCTCTCGAGCAGCTGGAGAAGTTCACAGGGAACTGTGTCCCGTGGGAGGGACCCCACGGTCTCACAGGGAAAGGATTCCTCTCCTGAGCAGCGGAAGAAAATCTCAGTGATGAACTGACCAAAACCCCCACGCCCTGGCTCCCTGTGCTGTCAGTGGGAAGGAGGGAGGGGCTGGGGGGAAGAAGGTGTTTTAAGGGCTTATTTTACTTCCATTATCCTCCTCTGATTCTGTTAGTAATTAATTCACTTTGTATCTTTGAGCCTGTTTTGCCCTTGGAGTGTTTTCTCCGGGTCCTTCTTTCAACTCCTGAGCTCTTTGTTCATTTTTTCTCTCCTTTGCCCAGCTGTGGCAGGGGAGGGTGAGTGAGCAGCTTTTGTAGGTGCCTGGCTTTTGGCCAGTGTCAACCCAGGACACCCCATCATGTCCCTTCCAGCCTTCTTGCTGCTCCCCGTAGTGAGGCAGCAGTAATTACGTGTCAGTGATTGTCCCTGCACTCTGGAGAGGCAATAAGGAGCAGGAGATTTGGTGTGTCAGTTCCAAATCTCAGTGTTCTGGCCGGAAGGGAGTTCAGGGAGGTGCGATGTGCCCTTTGCCTCCTGCCAGCAGCAGCTCAGCTCACCCAGCTGAAACCATCACAACCAGCAGCTTGGAAATCTGCTCCAGGTGTGAGTCCTCTTGCCCAGCTGTGACAGAGAATAACCCACCTTTTCATCTGGAGAAGAAAATCTAGGTTCCAACTCCTACAAAAGGCAAAGAACAGGGAACAAACCCTGAGAAATTTAAGAATTTCTACAAGAGGAAACAACGTGGGGCTAACACTGAATCACCACACTTCTGCATCCTCCTCTCACAGGCTGATTACCAAACCACTTTCTCTCCTGCTTCCTGCCTTCTTGTCTTTTTTACACTCTGTCAAGTTGTTCACACGGCTTCCTCATCCCCGCTCTCTGTTCCAAGACTTCTCTTTATCATATTTTCCTAGTTTATCACCAAAAAACTGCCAGAAACGAAGAGAAATTATGTCCTAGAGAACAGCAGAGAGATCTTTGACTTTTGGCCAATGCTCTGCTGCAACATTTATGCTATTTAATGCATATGTTTTAGAAGACTTTTTATTGTAGGTTGGGGATGAGGAGTAGACGCCTGTTTGCTGTAAAATTTCATAGGTACTCGCTGTTCGTGGTCTGTAGGTGCCTTTGACAAATCCTTCTGCAGGGTGGCCTGTTTGAGAGTTCTCTGATCAAAGGCTACAGAGTACTGCTGTCATTTATTTCACAAAAAAAGGACATTAAAAATCTGGGTTTGGTTGCTTTGTGAAATCAGGTGTGTACTCCACAGTTTCATTGTCCAACACCTCTGTATCCCTGACTTGTTCAACACAGATTATTTTTTTTCCTCTGTTCTTGCTGGAGGTGTTCAGGACCAGGATACGTGCCAGGCCTGAAGTTTGTGAAAGTTGTTCCTCCACTTGTGGACCTTGTGGATTTAGGTCCCCCCTCCCCATGCACACCAACCCACCAGACTTCTGCAAAATCAACCACTGAAAGCAGTGGGAAAAGGAACCCACCAGGTTTCATGAATTGAAACTGCCTCCTGTGAGATTTACTTCAGCATACCTGTTCCTGGAACACAACAAGGAGTTCTCTAAAGAGCACAGAAGTATGGAACAAAGCTCCCAAAAATGCCTGCATTTTTATGGTAGTCAAAGCTTTGGTATCTACTGACAGTTTCATTCCACTGCCCCTTACCTTATCACTAGAGATGCCTGGAACTCCTTTCAAACAGTTTCACGTAGTTTCAAACTCCTTTCAAACTACGTGAATTGCGTCCAAAGTTTGAAGTAGGTTTGTTTAACTTGATTTTTCAAGATAGTGTTTTCTATTTTTGCTAAATTATCACCAAAAACCTGTGGCTCCTGGAAAAACTAAGACATTTAGATTGACTTTAAGAAGAAATTTTTTTTCAATGAGGGTGGGCAGGCCCTGGCACAGGGTGCCCAGAGAAGCTGTGGCTGCCCCTGGATCCCTGGAAGGGTCTCTTGAACAGGGCTTAGAGCAGCCTGGGCTGGTGGAAGGTGTCCCTGCCCATGGCAGGGGATGGGACTGGGATAGCTTTAAGGTCTCTTCCACCCCAAATCAGTCTGGGATTCTCTGACCAGAGCTATCTTGCCAGCTGAGCCAATTCAAAGAACAGAGAAGGCAATGCAGAACACCTGGAGTGGCTGCTCAGAGCAGACAGTGTAGGGAAAAAAAAAAATAAATCTCAGCTTAATGTCATGAGTACAAAAAAAGGCTTCTTTGAGCAGTAGTCACCCTTTAACATCCTCCTGTTGTGCACTCATTGTGATGTCTGTCATTCCCAGTCACACCAGCCACATAATAGAGTTCTTCAGTGCTTCTAATTTTTATTGTCATTGTGCTCCCACTGTTATGTTAATTAGATTAAACCAGACTCCCACTGAGGCTGTAACAATGATAAACATTGTAGTAATCTGTCAGCTCTCTCTGAAACCACTTTCCACAGCTTTGGAAACGTGCTGCTCCGACAGACCACACTGCTGTGTATTGTAAATAATCTGCTTTGATCACACTTGCTCACATACATTGTAATAATCAACACTGAAAAATAAGCTTCTAATGACTCACAACCTGAGGCACATTATTGATCTTTCCAATCAGCTACCATGAAGGGGCTCATGGAAGCAGAATGTATTAATGCTGCCATTTTTAACTGTGCATGACAAATATTGTGGAGAGAGGGGTCCTGCCAGAAATCTAAAATGACCACACATTAATACTCATCATTTTCTTTGTCTGTTAAAAAATTGGCCTATTCCATCTTTCCCTGAAATAGGTTCTGGCCTTTCCACTAATGGTTTTGAAGATAGCAGTAAATTCTGACAGCTTTTAATGCACACACTCTGTTCTCACGCTCAGTGTGGGATTTTGCTTCCAGGCTTCCAGGCCATTAACTCCTAAATCCACATTCTGACAGATTTCTTCTGAGGAACAAAAAAAACCTCTAGAAATAAGACCTGATCTGCTTTTCTTGTCTTATTGTACACAGACACTCAGCAACAAAGCTCTCCTCATTACAGAACCTGTGGAGAATTAGGACTTCACAAATCCAGATTCTTTACAAGTGCTGTGGAAACCATTATTACAAATGGTTCTGTACTTCTTGCCAGCCCTGTGCCTCATTGCAGTGAATCCCAGAAGGTTAAATCTTCTTTATTCAGTGTTTGTGTGTGTGTGCTGATGTATGGACATCTGCTGTGTCCATAAACCAGCATTGCACATCCCATTTCTCCTCCTGCTGCAAATGTGAAGCAGATGTGCGAGGCTGCAGAAAATAGGTGTAAGCTCTGTTTCTCCAAACTGTGCTCTTGCTGCTGTTTAGAAGGCAGCAATGTGCCAAATAGCAGAACCAGAGACTTTAGAAGCAAGTAGCAACATACAGCCACAGATAAATAATCAAAGAAGAGTGGAAGTAGAACCCAAAAGGAGAAATTATTTCTGTTTTAGACCTCTACCCTAATATAACAGCTGTCCCCAGCACCTAACAAAGTCCACTGCAGATCCCTAATTTATAAGGCTCGCTGTGATCTTGGAAACTCCAAATGCAAAGTCCTGCCTAACATGCTGGGCTGAAATGTGTGTTCAGTACGCTCCAGCACCCCCAAATAAATCAGAGCTCAGATCTACAGAACCCAAGGGCTATCTAGGCTGGAGCAGCAAAGTCAGGGAACTCCCAGCATTTAGAGAGCAGAGCTGTGTTATGAAGAAGTAGGCACAGCTGCTTTGGTGAGTCACATGTGGGTTTGGAGCAAGGACCCAGCTGGCAAATACCTATTTTCCATCCTTTCTTGAGGTCATTGCTGAAGTTCAAGTAATGGAAAAACCAGATGAGTTAAAAGCAAACCTCCCTAAGCTATATTTGAAACACACAGCTCGGGGATAGCCTTGCACAATTTAGGCACTCTGGAAAGTGTGGCACCATCATCCACTGAGCTTCTCCACTCAGGGAAGCAGTCGGGTTGAGGATTGCAGGCTTTGCCCAGCTACCAAACAAGGTAAGTCTGTGCTACAGGAAAGCTTCTAAAATTAGATATCAAATAGAGAAGGAATAGTCATTCATTTCCTGCAACAGATGCTTAAGCCAAAAATCATTAAAACATATCCTGATTTTTTTCTCAGTATTTTCCCCCCTTTTTTAAAAATCCTCCTGCCCTCTTGTCTTTTTGCCTTCTCCTTATCCTTGTCTCTTTAAAAATATGCTTTTGGTCACTGCTTTTTAAATTTTGATCTTTACACTACTTGTAAAGATCAGCACAACAGACCAAGTCATCCTCATACTGATTTACCTTTTGCGTGATTTTCAGTGCTAGCATAAGCCTTCAACGATTTCAGCAAAGGTTCTTGGTTGGGCCATTTACTGGAAGAAAAATAAATGTGTCTTTGCAAGCAAAAAAACCCCCAAAAAGTCTGATTATATCTGTCTCATGCTCCACTAGAGGGCACCAGATAATTATCTTAAATGTCACCCAGGCGGCTGTTGTGTACAGGCTGTTAATTGCACCTAATTAGCGATCAGTAGATGTATGAATCAACTACAAGTCAGGCCTCAATACAGAAACACTCGGTTTCCATGTACAATCAGCCTCCAGCTCCTATTTGGGTCCCACGAAGCTGTGTGCAGGCATTGCTTCTCCCTCCCAATATTCTCCTGTTTCTAACCCTGCTGCTGTGCTGTCTTGTGTCACACACCTCAAATATTGCACATATTTTAAATATGCCCACAGCCCTAGGATGAGAACAGCCTTACAGTGCTAAATTTGTTTTCCAGGGCACACCACATTTTTTTCACCAAAATGAAAAGTTCATCAGTGCAAGAGACAGCTTTACTGTGGGTTACTCTCAGCCTGCAGTTCATCCCACAAGCACCTTATACACCTCATAAATCTTTAACTTCATCTTTGCAACACTTTCTATGTAGTTATTTCTTTAAAACCTATTTCCAAATATTGTAAACAGAACTTCCCTTCATTTGGCAGGCTTTAAATACCCTTGTTTCCTTACTGCAGAGAGCAGGATGTTGTTTGCTGAATGACAGATTAAAAAGTTGTAAACAGGGTTTAATCATGTCCCTATTTTAGTTCAAACTACCTCTGCTAGGCACCAGAGCTGGAGCATTCTGCTTTCTTTGCCCTGACACTACTTAGACCCTTCTGAAAGGATGTGCAAAATCTTCTGAGGAAGCAAGGTTAAAAAAAAAAAAAAAAAAGATTTCTTTCCCTTCAATCCACTTACTGTAATAAAAGTAGTAAAGGAGAAGTTACAAGGAAAACCAGCTGTAGTTTGATACCAAAGCTGGGTTCTGTCTTACTCAGTCTCCCCTTTGCAGAGCACACAAGCAACATTTTCTTGCCATCCCCAAGTTACTTATAATGAAATCCCACACTTTGGCCTTGATCTCAGGGCCCTGGATTTCTGGGGATGGAAGAAATTAGCTTATCTTTTGCAGCCTGAATTTGGAATACCCACTGGCTACAGGGGACAGACCATACACACAGCACCCCACAGGGAGAAGGCAGCCACATGTTCAGTGTGCTACTCCCACCCTGTGGAACAAGCTGTGTCAGGGGACCTGGGTGGCTCTGAACACCAGCACAAAGGTGTCACTTTGGGCAGACAAACAGCCTCTCTCTCCTCAGCTCTGGTTTTCTCTGGCAGCACATGCAAGCAGAAACAATTATTACCTTTGGTTTTGTAGTGGCTGAACAAGAAGTTTTAGATTAGTGGAATGAATTCTCTTGCTGCATTAAAGGGATATAGGTAAAGCCTAAAAGAAAAACCCCAACAAATGAAAATATTTGTAACAAGCTAATTATCTGATTAAGTGATTACATGCTCTGTCACCCTACACCTGTTAATACACTGTTGTAAATATCAAATGCAGAATTAATACCAGGCATTAAGTGCATGCTACCCCTCTCCAAAAGCCCAATTAAGCATGTGTTTACAAATGATGCCACTAATTATCCACCTCTTCTATTTCAGTCAAATGTCTTAATGTGCCTTGGAGACATTTCCAAAGCTAAGGAGACATAAAATATCTTCTCAAAGAACCATACTCTGAAAACATAGCGAATTTCTGAGCGTAAGCCCTAAGGCTATAGATTTTTGTAAACATGTTTTTTTTCAGTCTAAGTGAGTTTGGGGTTTTGCCTCATGAAAAGTTGAAGAATGTGAATTTCAGATACTTTTTCAGTTGCATGGCCATTTCTGTGATTTGAGGGTGTGCTACTTGGAACTATCCTTCGTTTATTAAACTGGTAAAACCCTTTGATCACTGCCTGAAACTTCACTTTATGAAGCAGATAATAAATAGTATCTCGCAGCTACTCCTCCAATTCTTGGCCAGTTTTGTCCTCTGTTTTTCCTTTGCTGATACAATCACTTTCTGAGCCCTGCAGTTGAATGCTGCTATGAAAACACTTCTGAATGACTACGAGTCACTGACAGCACTGTCCTGCTGTTGTTGCCCAGCTGTGGTTGTGGAATTGTTCTGCTTGTGCCTACACTGGAATGCTCCCTGCCCATGAAGCTTCTATTATTATTATTATTAAGAATTATTATTATTAAGATATTATGATATTATTAATATATTGTTATATTGCAAGTTTAGAGTTGAGGTATTTGAGATATTTTTTCCCTGCCTTCTTACAAGCAATCTGCATCAAAGAACTTTGCCTGGCACTGTTCCCATCAAAGGTGGAAGATCTGATGTCCCTGCTTGCTCACTGCCTGAGTAGTGCATTTCTCCACTAAAGCTCTATTGGGATCAAGTACATTGAAATTTTTGGGATACACTGGAGGGGTAAAAATAAGTCTTTGACCCTATCCACTCTTTTACTACCTGCTCCTATCTGTTCCACTCCCAGCTCATTCTGGATTTACCAAGTGCTGTTTTTAGCAGTATCTTTCCCTCTAGGGTCACCACGGACTGTCCAAATGCTGGCTACAACATACTGATTTAAAATAACTGTTTTGAAAGCAAGTACTTAATAATGGCAGGGCCTGAATACTGAAGAGGCCTGTAATGTCTCATGCCAAGCTTCTTTTCCAGAGGAATACAGCCAATAGAATCCCTAATTTGTACATTTTGATCCTTGAGCAACATGGATTCTGTTACAGTTTGCCTTTATTCATGTTACCTCTGTGAGTAGTTAATCTGGCCCAACTCTCTCCCTCTCATTTATTTGGTCTACAAGCCTCAAAATAAAGCCACAATCTGCACAGTTCTGCAGATATATCACTGAGGTGTTATCTTGCAGGTCTCTTATGATCCAGGAAAGGATTTTTCCCCTTGATTGCCACTGGACATTCTGACCAGACTGCTACAGCTCTGGCAGGAGGAAGAGGCACATCACAGTTACCACCACAATACCAGTCTGTGTAGTGCTGAGCAATCATGTTTAATTCCTCCTCTTTCCTATTCACAACATCAAACACTTTTCCCTAAAGATCCCGCAGCTTGCTTGCTCTGCTTTATTTTTAAAGAATCTAAATCTTAAACTGTAGCAAAGCCCTTGGTCCTGAGCCAGTGTTGCTCCAGAACAACCTCTGTGCCTTTTCCTCCTACCACATTGTACCTGAGTTGATCCTGAGCAAAGCTGCTCTGCACACAGTTTGTACCCTGCACAAAGGGTAAATGCCTCAGAAATCCCTCCTGCTCTGTCTGACGGGGACACTTGGCTTAGGAAAAGGATTATTTTACAACTGCTAAGGCAGACCTTACCTCATCCTACCAATGCCCATTTAGTTTTCCTTTGCTATCATTTATTTATACCCTTATCTTGCTTTACTGTAATTTACCACAGTGGAGTAATGCACCAACATGGACATTTTCTCCTGATTTTCTCCATCTTTGCCTCCTATTTACAGTTCTCTGCCTCCAGGTTTTTAAAACATGAGTATTTTCTCTTCCTTCTCTCTCTATGCTGGTTTCTGAAAGGTAATGAACAGGTGACCTTCAATCACTTTAACAGGTAATAAATATTTTACCTGAATGGACAACATGGAAACAACATGTCTCAGTTGACTGGAGTAATTTTCTTCACTATTATTTTGCTGCTGCAAGGAGCAGAAGAATTGTTTCCATTACAGCAGGAATAGTGGAAGCAGGAGCTGATGAAAGCTCTCTCAGCTCTCATGCTGCACGGTTTTGCTACCTGCTGCAGAGAACAAAAATGCTCCCAACACAGAGCATTGTATTGCATTGAAATACAATATTATCCATCTCCCAGGCTTTTTTGTGTGCACCCAAGTGCAGAATCACAGGATGATGGGATAACTTGGGCTGGAGGGGCCCTCAGAGGTCCCTGTCCAAGTTCTAGCTCAGAGCAGGTCAGCTCTGGGGTCAGACCAGGCCACTGAGTGCTTGAATTGCTTGCATTTGGAAAAATTCCAATGATGGAGATGGCAAAACTTAGCTGGGCAACTGTGCTGCTGTGGAGCATCCTCACGGGGAATAGGTTTTCCCTGTATTCATCTAGAACTTTCTTGTTTTGGCTTTTTGTCACCTCTCATCTTGGCTCAATAACCTCACAGAAAGGGGCTGGATGTCGGGGGCTGGTCGCCAAAGCCTTGCCTGCCCCAGGCTGACCAAGCCCTGCTCCCATGGCCTTTCCTCCCAGGGGAAGTTCTCCAGCCCCAGCCATCCTGGGGGCCTCCCTTGCCTTCCCTCCTTCAAGTCTATCAAGGCCTTTCCTGCAGGGAGAGCCCCAAACTAGACAGAGTACCTGGATATGATCTAGGGAGTGCTGAGCAGGAGGGACATGGTCCCCAATCCCCTGGCCATGACAGCAGTGTCCCTGTGCCAGCAGGGCTCCTGCTGGGGAGCAAGCTCTGCATCTGCACCACAGCTGCCTTGAGCACAAAACCCTCATGCTGATGTCTTGGCAGGACGACAGCCTGCACTTGGAAAGTACTTGGCAGCCTTCTCTCACATCCTTAAAAGCAGCAAGAACACCACATCGCAGAGGAGATCCATGGTGCCACTATATTAAATCATACAGGAAATATAAAACAGAATCGAGTAAATATTCCTAGAAATACAGTGAGCTGGACACCATTTGAGCAGCTTAAATGTGTTGAATTTCTTTTTGCATCTCTTTCAGAAAAAGGTTCCTAGAAATGTTTACAGTTTGTTAATTTACATGAAAGTCTATAGTTTTGCACTTCACCAGATTTCTTCCTGTGAGGGTGGGCAGGCTGTGGCACAGGGTGCCCAGAGAAGCTGTGGCTGCCCCTGGATCCCTGAAAGTGTCCAACGCCAGGCTGGATGGGGCTTGCATCACCCTGGGCTAGAGGAAGGTGTCCCTGCCCATGGCAGGGGGTTGGAACGAGATGAATTTAAGGTCCCTTCCAACCTAAACCATTCTGGGATTCTGTGATTCCAACACTTGCACTCCATCTGCCTTTGGAGATCTGTCTTCCTGACAACTGCATGCTCTCATTTTGCAAATCTTATTTTTGCAGCATTAAGCTTTTCTCACATAGAACAAATTTTACTAACAGTGGTACATGAGTATCAGAACTTCTTCACTCACCTCAGTGCTGCAGGCAATTGACAAGAGAAGCAATTTTTACCAAAGGGCACTTCTGGTACACAATAACTTGCCAGACAGCATTTTCCTTTCCTTGGCACTGATGAATAGCTGAAACTTGAGGAAAATTTCAGTCATTAGTTCTGACTAGTGTCATTCTAAAGAGAGGAATGTATCAGAATCTCTTATTCTACTCTGTACCAGCTTTGAATTTTAACATTGAAAGAGCTCAACACAACCCACTTCAGAAAAATAATTCTTTAAGAAACCAAATCAGGAGTAAGGACTGTTAAATCCTGTCCACAGCTGAATCCCTCTGGGATTTATCTGAGACATTTGATCACTCTTAGAAAACAGAGATGTTATCCCTGACTAACTTATCAATGTCTTGTAAGGATCAATTATATAGGCTGCAGTATAGGTCATAAGGGGTGTGAGGGAGTGAAAGCTACTTTATAAAAATAGCTACTTAGGAATAACCTGACTTAGGCTAGAATTTCTCAAAAATATGTGAAGTTTTGCAAGGAGAGGTGAAGGTCTAAACCAGGACTTTTAAAATATTCTAATTAAGAGAACACTGACTATAACACTCTAGGAGAACTTACCATACTCCATACTGAATTGCCTTAAATACTCCGTATTGAATTGCCTTAAATACTCCGTATCGAATAATCTTAATTATGTTGCTGCATGATTAAAGACTGAAGTATTAATTCAAACTCACGTCTGATCTCTGTTCATTTTTTACTCACACCAGATTTAATTACACTTAAGAGCACTGCATTGCTATCGCTATAAAACAGTTAATGCCAAGACCAGTAAAGGCACCTCTGAAGACCCAAAGCTCATTAAAACAATTTTAATTTACCAAACGCTAAAAAGCAGACACGGGAAGACAAACGTTTATTTCATGTTCGGACCGCAGAGCGGGCTGGAGATGCTGGAGAGCACCTGAAGGCGCACGGTGAACAGAAACACCGCAGGTCCCGCTTCAGCTTCTGTCCCCTGTCTGAGGGCTGTGGGCATGGCGCTGGGCTCGGGGCCTCGCCGCCTCGCCTGCCCGGGCTCAGCCGCTTCCCACAGCCTCCGGGCACGTCCCTCTCGGAGCGGTGTCCGAGCTCAGGGAGCAGAGCCCGGCTGAGGCCGTGCGTTCCTCCTCGGGGCAGCGCGGTGGCGGAGCGGGGAATGAGGCGGCAATCCCCGATTCCTGCGGCCCGCAGGCTCGCCCGGCTCCCCGGGGACAGCGGCGGCTGCTCCGGCCGGCCCCGCTGCGGCCCGGGCACGGCCACCCGCCCACCCTCGGGCTCCGGGGCTGGCTACGGGAACCACACTGTCACCGGGGCTGGAAAACACCTCTGGCATCATCGAGGGCAGCCCGTGCCCAACGCCCCACGTCAACCAGGCCGTGGCACAAGTGCCACAGCCAGCCTTGCGTTAAACACCTCCAGGGACAGTAACTCCACCGCCCCCCTGAGCAGCCCTTTCAAATGTCTAATCCCCATTTCCGGGAAGGAATTCTTCCAGATGTGCGACCCGACTCTCTCCTGCCGCAGCTCAGCCACCCCTGGCCGGGGAGGGCGGTCAAAGGAGAGGGGCAGTGGTGCGGAGGGAGCCCCGCAGGACGCCGTGCCGCATCCCGGGAACGGGAAAGGATACGGAGCTCAGGCAGTGGGGCCGGGAGCATTGGCAGGGCGGGGGAAGCAGCGAGCAGCCCCGGCGGCCGCCGCGCCCCGGCCGTGAAGGAGGCGGAGGAGGGCGCGGGGCGGCCCGGGCGCGGCGGCCCCGTCCGCGCTCCCCCTGCCCAGCCCCGGCCATGAATATGTAACTCCCCTCTATTTCCCGAGCTCCATTGCGGAGCCGCCGCTCGCCATATTGTGCTGCGGGGGCTGCGGCGGCGCCGCCGGCCACGGAGCGAGGCGGCACCGGCGGGCGGTGAGCGCGGGGCCGGGCGGCGCCTCCGGGGCTCTCTGTCCCTGCGGGACCGGGGCGGGTGCGGAGCCGCGGGCGCCTGGGCGCGGTGTCCGAGCGGGGCTGACCCCGGGCGGGGAGGCGACGAGGGCGGCTGCTGGGCTGCTCCTGCGGGGCGGGGGTCGGGGTGTCCGGGAGGGAGCCGTGGCCAGCGGCCCCATGGCAGCCTGGAGCCGCTGTTGCCACTAGCCCGGCCGTGCTGCAGGGCCGCGGGGCACCGAGCCGTTCCCGGGGCCGGCGTGGGGCTGCCGAGCCCGGAGCAGCCGGGGTATCCATCTGTACACACATACCTACATGCACGCAGCGGTCTCCCTGTACGTGCATGTGTAGGTGCATGTGTGCAGCCCGGGCGCTGCAGGCAGAGGTAGAACGCGCGGCTCCATCGCAGCCGCAGTAGCGCAGCGGCAGCCGGCGAGCGCGGCACCGCCGCTGCCATCCCCGGCGAGGGACAGCTCACGGACACGGCCCCGAGCCGCTCCCGTGGCTCTGCGCATCGCCCCTCCGAGCCGTGCGATCCTGGGTGTGATTTATAACTCGGCCTTCCCGGTCTTTTGTCTGTCCCGGAGCCCGTGCCGAGCGGTGCTGGCGGGGCGTGATGCTCGCGGACTGGGGCTGGGAGCCACCCGGCTGCTCCCGGGAAAATGTCGCTTCCCATAGGGCGGCAGGTGCAGAGGGACGCTGTGCCGGGGGCTGAGGATGTGTCTCCTCCCTCCGCATCGCTCCCGCTGCTTCCCGTACGAATTTAGCACTTGTTTCTTGCCAAGTTTTACATTCTGCAGTAGCTCTTCTGGATGGCTTGCCTTCCTTGCACCAAGCCTATGGCACCGTGTGTGTGTGAAACAAGCACCGAGCAATATTCTTCTCGGGATTTTTGTAAGCTGTTTGTTTTTCAGACCCTCTTCTATGGAAAATAATTGGATCAAGTGCCTAATTCCGCAGAAATCCAGAGGACGGCTAGTAGAGAAAGATGATTTCCAGTATGATAATTCATAATCCAGTCGTGTTTGGAAGTGGTTGTAGCTCTGTGTGATAACTGTGCACTGCACATGGGCTTTTAAGGATTAAAGGGAATTGCTTGCGTTTGAAAAACTGTGACTGGTGTGCAGGTGAAATTATTATTGCTTGGGGAGAATTCTTTCGTCGAGTGTCATTCATTCAGTGACAAAGACTCGATTTGTCATAGGAGTTCCCTGCAGAGGTGCTCTGATTTGTATTCATCTGTGTTTCCATTAAAAAACTTGTGTAATGAGATAATTTGACTTTCTTATACATCATGTCAAGCTCAGAGCTGACATTCAGCTGTCAGCTGAGACAGAGGCGCTGGCTGTGACAGCAGCAGCAGATATGGATAAGCAGTATATTTTGAATTAAAACTATTTGTTGGAAGGATTAGCTTTATCGGTTGTCTGGAGATGGGAGGAATTTTTGCTGGCCAGCACGAGCTGCAGTGTCAGGTACAGGTTTGTGGCTGGGTGTGACTCTGTGGCAGTGCTTTTCAGCAATGACAGACAAATCAAGAGCATCTTTCAACCTTACTGCCCCCATGAATTGTCACTCACGGTGTTTAATATTGTGTGCTGCATTCAAGTTTATGATAATAGAGGGACACAGACATTGTATTGGAGGTATTTTTTCAGTTCTTCAGTTGCTAAAATTGTTGGTCTTTGGCTTCAGAGCTTTGAAGCACCAGCCTTGCTGCAGCTGCCAAGAAAAGCACTTTCTGTCACGTCTTAGAGGTGAAATAACGTGCTGGTGCCAACAAAATAAATTGCATGGGTTTCCCTTCCCATGCTTTATGTTTTAGGAGTGATGAGCGGTAATGGGTTGAGTATAAAGACTTGGTTGGGTGTCTTGGGTGATTGGAGCAGAATTCTGGCATTTTCAATGCTCTGCTGTCATTGAATAGAAATACAGGCTACAGGAAAGCCATCAGTCTTGTATATGAAGTAGATGTTGGGCTAAGTGAATTTCTTCATCTTTCTTTTAACTCTTTCCCTTGCTTACGAAAAAGAAATGCAATGGGGGGAGGGAAAGGAGCTTTAAAAATGAGACTCCAGTCTGTGACTGCTCAGTTATGTTTTTCTTAGGAGCACTGGATCTCCTCTTACTGAAGCACCAGCTCTTTGAACATGCATGGAAGAAGCATTGGAGTAAAGGAATTCCTTCCACTTTTTTTCCCTTAAATACCTTTTACCTGTTTTTTTTTTTTTCTGAATAGGTCAGCAGTTTAATAATGATGCTGACAGAGTAAAGAGACTGGTGAAGAGATGCTGTTGAGCTTCAGCTTGCTTCTGCTTGGTTTTCTGTTGATTCAAATAACTGGCTGTCAGAGCTGACCTTCAATTCCTAATTTTCAAAGGAATGAGTAGCATTTGATATTGTAGAGCTGTTTAGACTTGTTGCAGTGGAAAAATATCTTAGGAATTACCCCTGGTTGCTTTCCCCCCACTTGTGGATCCTGGAGCTCTCCTGCAGACAGCAGGGAGTTAGCAGTAGTGTTCTGAAAACTAATTAAAACCTAAGCATTCTTTACTCTTCACCTCTTGGGGATATTGCCCTGTTTTGTGTAAGTATTGGTTTAAACTGTGTTAAGTTTGCACAAAATGGACAGTCTTACTTGTGGGGGAGTCCTCGAAACAGAAATTGTTCTTTGCTGTTGCCCAGCTTTAGGTGAGAGCTGCCTGCTTGCCAAGTTCACTGTTTTGCTTTTATAAATTTATTGCAGCTATTAAGTCAATCTGACATAAAATTGCTTGAGTCTTTTTGTCTCTCAAGTGTTGTGGGGGAGTTTATTTTCTGTTTATTAATAAGCAAGCTGTCTTTTTGTTCTCGTCAAGAAGATTCTGTCGCTGTTGGTTGTGGCTTCACTGCCAAGTGGGAGAGCAATCCTTATGGCTCTCTGCTCTTGGAAGGAACCTGGAATCCTGCACATACCTCTGGCAGAACCAGTCACAGCATTTGTGAAGATGCAAAAGATTCTGAATTGTAGTGCATGGACGTTCATAGAATTTCTGTTAAAATGTACAGAAAATGCAAAGGCCACAACAGAGGTACTGAAATGATTAAACTTCACTTAACTGAAGTGCTCAGGTCTTGCTTCTGGCAGCTGTTACTTCAAGGACACAACAAGAGAGTGGTTAGCCTGAAAAAAATGTGCCAGCAGAGCAGGGCAAGGAAAAATTAAAAACTAAATCTCATAAAAATATCCTAAGGCAACACATATAATGAATTGTTTGTACAATTTAGTTGCTGCGATGGATTCAACTTTCTGGAGTTTGAAGCTTTACTTTTTTTTGCTGCCAAAAGTTTTCAGTCCTTTATCCCTCCTGTTCTGATCTGATACAGCACTGAAATGAATTTTAGAAAGGAACTTTGGCTTTTCTCCTTCCCAGCTGGTGATTAATTCTGAAGTCCAAGGTTAATTTAAGAGATAAAGAACTTCATTTTTGAAACTCACCTGGGTAGTCACACAGATACTATACAGTACTATGCTTCATAATATGAAAAATTTGGCGTAAAATTTAAAAAGCAGCAGATAAAATCACAATTCTTCTCACTCCCCCAGAGTTCTGCTTAATGTTGTTGCTTCACGGGGCTAAATTATAGCTTGGTATTGGCTGTTTTCCTTTTTCTGTGAATTCTTGGCTAAGGTCTTTGGCACATTTGAGGTCAAGTGTTTGCCTGATCTATTGACCCACATCAGCAGTGAAAAGTTGCTGTTCCTGTAACAGTTTTGGGTTTTGTTTCTACTCCTGGCAGAAGGCATTAGTGTTGTAACATGGTTTAATACTACTTTGGATGAGATACAGGTGATGTGAAAGGCTAAGTTCCAGGATTGGAGCTCTAATGATTAAAATAATCTTACTGCCTGATGCATTAGAACAGTGGGCAATGTTTGCTTTTTTGTGTGTGTGTGTACCAAAACCTGAAAAGTTCTAAAATTAATCCTTTAAGATTAAAATAAAATAAAATAAAATCTAAGCTTTATAATTTAGGAATAGCCTGGGTTTGACATGTGATGAGTTTGAGCAGGTGAATTCTAGACACCTTAGAGGCAACTGGTGATATAGATCTCTGGAAATGTCATGGTATTTTTATGTATTCCAGTTTTTCTAGCTGAGGAGATGTCCTGGAGGGTAGGATACAGAACTGGGAGTGAGGAGCTGACACTGAGGGCTGAAGCTTATTGACAGGAAAGGAGTGATCTGGGAGGTGGTGTGGAAAGGCCAGATGCATACAGAGTACAGACCTTGTTAGAATAAACTGAAATTTGAGCTCAGCTCCACAGGAGGAATGTACCTGGACTCTGGGTGCTTCAATGCTGCTATACTTTCCTGCTGTAAATATACAGAGAAGCACCAACCTAAAATCAATCACATCTTTGTGTCATGTCCAGAAGTACGTGTCTGTTCCCAACACTCATAAAACAGCCTGGAGTTTGATCAACAGTTTAATTTGGTACTTTATTTTCCCCTGTTGCCCTTGACATCTAAACCAGGAGGATTATGTCCCTTTGGACACTTGTGTCAGCATGGGATTCATGGAGCCCTTCCAGAGGTGTCCAGATGCACAGCAGATGGTTTGTGTGAGGTCACCCTGCAGTGTCTCCAGGCCAGGAGCAGCAGCTTGACAGCCAGATTGGAAATGCTGCCCAACTCCATGGTTTGATCCCTCTCAGGGCCAGGGAATTGTGAGTGGCTGTTAGCTGGAAGATTCCATACCTCAAAGGCAAAACACTTAGAGTAAACAAAGCCAAGAAGCTGTAAAAGACCATGTGCTTCCAAGCCCATGGGTTTCAGAAATGCCAGTGTTATTTTTTTCCCTCAGTCAAATGTCATCTGTCCAGCAACCTTCCAGAGAGTCCATAGTCACAGCATTAGGTGCTGTTACTTGCTTTTCAAGGGAGGATTTTTTTTTTCAATGTTGAAGAGAAATGCTGTTAAGTTTATGGGAAAATGGGGATTTGGGACTAGTTATCAGGAAAATGAAAACCTCTGCTGTGGTGTGACTGCGAGGGACAGTCATGCTGGGAGAAGGCCTTTGGTGTTACCAGCTGTTGGGGCTGTTAAACTGCACCAGTGCCTCGAATTTCTCTGCAATCCTCAGTTTTATTGGCTGCTTTGGGGCATTTTTGAGTCTGTGGTCTTGAATTAATGATACATCTTTCCCTCCTGGCTGGGAGTGCTCTAGGGCTGCACTGAGGTTGTGTCTCTTTGCTAACTGCTCTTTATAGAGTGACAAACCTTGGATTTCTCAGTATTTTAAATGTAGAACTTGGCACAGTCTTGAGTGTGGGGAACATTTGTCACTCATGTATTTACAGATGGTTTTTTATTGCATTAGTAACTTCTCCATTGTCCATTCACCCAGTATCTGATATTTAGTGAGAGTTTACCCATCCAAATGTACAATTTGTGTCTTAGTATTAGTTTTCTGGTTTTATTATAGTTAAATTGTTTTCTCGGCCATAGTGGGGCCATACTGATATAATTGATCAAAACATTTGAATGTTAATCTCTTAATTCCCTTCTGTAAATAAAGTAGGAAAATAGGATGGCAGGGAGCCAGGTGCAAACACTGTTAAATTGGGATTGTCAGAGTGGCTATCGTGTGTTTAATTTTCAGCGAGCATCACTTCAGTTGGAACTGAAGTTGGAATGGCACAAAGTCATTGCTGGCAGTCAGGGCTGTAATGATGCAGGTGCTTTTAAACCCTGCTTAGTAAAGCCAGCTCAGGGATCCCTGACATGAGCATGCCTTGACATGAATCTGATCCCTGTCTTAATTCCCAGCCACGCTGTTTCCCAGGAGTGGCTGGTGGGACGGTTTCTTTCTCTTACAGAGCATGGTCCTTGAGAAACAAGGGCCACATGGTTTTAGAGCTGGAAGAGTAAATGGGCTATTGGGAAGGAATTGTTCCCTGTGAGGGTGGGCAGGCCCTGGCACAGGGTGCTCAGACAAGCTGTGGCTGCCCCTGGATCCCTGGCAGTGTCCAAGGCCAGGCTGGATGGGGCTTGGAGCAACCTGGGCTAGTGGGAGGTGTCCCTGCCCATGGCAGGGGGTAGCACTGGATGAGCTTTGAGGTTTTTTCCACCCCAAACCATTCCATGATTCTCTGCTGATATGATTCTATGTCTCTTCTGCCTCGTTTTTTATCTAATTCAGAGTTTCTGTCCCCCACACGCAGTCTGAAGGTGTGTTTGCTTGTAAGTTGAGCAGGTAGAAAGCACCATGTAAATACCCGTTAATTGTTACCAGATTCGGTTTCTGAAGCATGTAATTGGTATGTGAAGTTTCAGCTTCATAGTTGGTATTAATTTGCATTCTTTAGCAGTCTTTTAATTGGTGGTGGTTGTGCTTTGCACATGATAGACTTCTAGTTAATATATTTGCAATGCTGGCTCTGTGGAAGTGCTGTGGACTGCTCAATTTTGAACATAGCAGGCATTTACAAAGGAGCTCACATTCCCATCAGAATGAACTGATAAAGTGTTTGGTAATAGTTTTGAAATTAGCCCACCAATGTGCTTTCAGGGTGTTCCATGAATAGCTGGAACTGTTCACTTGATAGCACTCATGTTTAATCTCTATCTGATCCTCAGGAATTTGCAGTTTTACAGCTAATCTGCACCATTTACATCTCTATTCTAAGTGCTCTTTTTCTTAAATGTGTGGCTATATCATGAGTTTGTGGAGGAAACTCCCATTTTTAAGCAGACTTACTTAAATATTCTTTTTAACATACCAGGTGTCTGAGGGCCCAGTTCCTTCGTTGCTGTTTCTACACAGTTCAAACAAATGGATTTCTGCTTCATATAAATCTGGTGGTCACTGCTGTCCACAAAAAGCCTTTCTTTTGTGGGTACGGAGGATGGTCATAGGATGATATTTGGCCACCTGGATTGTAAAAGGTGTTGTGGACAGGAGAAGGTCATGTTTGCCTTTCTTCACCTCTTTGTTGTGGCAGTGGTTTATTGGCTGATCAGTGTCACTTGCTGTTGGCTTCTCTTGTCTGTCACTGTCTACACAGCAAAACTAAGGATAAAGATCTCTGATCGTGAGATAACCCCATAGAATAGTTTGGGTTGGAAGATCCTTCCAGTGACCATCCAATACAACCCCCTGGCAAAAGCAGGGCCAGTTGGTCAGATTGGTCACCACCACATCCAGTCAAGTGTGGCTGTGTCCCAGAGTGGGCATCCCACAGCCCCTCTCAAGTGACCTGTTACTGGTGACCCCTTGGCTGTGGCTTTCTGCTTTCAGGTGGGATTCGCTTCCCCTGTGGATTCTACTGCTCAGCACTTCTTAGCATTTATTCTGTCTGTCCATACACCTTCTGTCATGGGAAATACTTTCTCATTTTGGATTTATTACACTGAGTAATTGTTGCTTTCTATCTGGCTCATGGTGGGAGCCCACAGCACCTCGAGGGGTTTTGGTGCCTCTAACAGTTGATCTGATGGATACCAAGTCAGACCTTATCTCTCGGATGTCTGCAAGGCTGACAACTTGAACCTCGCATGTGGAGCTGCCCTGCAGAGCCACTGTGCTTTGATTGCAACTCTGAACATCAGTCCCTGAGGCTGGATTTGTCGTGAGCATAGATCAGGTGTGATTGTGTCAGGAGAAGATGACTCTGTGCATGGCTCATGGGATATTGAATTCAATTTGCAAACACAAGTGAAGACCTTCTGGTAAGGGATGTTGTGACGTTGGGAAGCCAAGGTCTGATGGCTGGATGGACTAAACCCAGTTGAGTAGGACCTTCTTCTCTTGAGTTTAGCCCCTTCAGAGAGCAGGGTATAATTACAGTAAGTGCAGTATAAACTCAGCAAGAGACAGTTTGAGGAGTGGTGACAGAGATGAGGGATGGGTGGCACAGCCTGGTGCAGTAACATCCTTTTTCAGGATCACAGAGGAGGGATTTCCAGAGCAGGGAACAAAAGGAGCTCCAGGCCAGAACCTGATTTGCCTGTTTCCTGGGGGATTTTTGATGCAGAGAGGAACATCAGAGTGAATACTAAACATACTAGGTTATACTCTAGTACCACTTGTCCTGGATTACAGCTGGATTTAAAGCTATCTGAACTGCCAGGGAACTGCAGGGAAGGTTAATTCCTTCAAATAGTGTCTTCCAGATTGTGTGCATTTTTTTTTTTTCAAATCAAGCTCTAAGCCAACAAGTAAAACCAGAAAAAAACCTTAAATTTCAGAATGCTTTAATTAAATAATTTGAAATGAATGATTGAGTTGAGTACTCTGTGAAAACGTGCAGTCTGTTCCCAATACTAGTTATAGTGTGAAAGAGAGTAAAACTTAAAGCTCTAAACCTGTTAAATTTCCAAGTCACTGCACTATGAATACCTGTTTTTAAAGGAATTAATCCTAGGAAGAAAAACCAGAAATGGTTGAAGGTGCTGTTGAATTTGGCACACCGAATAGAGGTCTAACTGTCTTACTGTTTTAAGTCTAAATATTTACCTTTTACAACTTGGAACAGAAATCAGTTATTTCTAAGATTTTAATACTCTCTAAAAATGTGTGTAATCTTTTTTTTTTTTTTTTAAAGAGCCTGATGCAATTTTTTTCCTCATAAGTGGGTTTTTTTTTCATGAAAGTATCACAGAAAGTTGAATGGGGGTTGTGTGGTTATGGTCACACCTGAGCTGGGTTTGTGGGTTCTCTCTCCAGCTGCTTGCTGCCATTCCAGCCTTTCTCTGATCTCAGGGTGTGCTGACACAACCACAATGCAGATGCTCTTTAGCCTTTGTCTGGGCTAAAACAGGCCCTGCAAAGCATTTTGGAGCATAATCCAGATTGTGAGGGATCCCTGATGGCACCCCCTGCTCCCTCTTTAAAGCAGGACCACCATCAAGGTTAGTGCTGGGCTAGAGCTCAGCAAATGTTACATATTCAGAACTGGCACATTTTCAGCAATAGGACTAAGGAGCTGTTGTTCACTGGTGGATCTGAGGCTGGAAACCTGTGAAAGGTAAGCTGGGAAGGGCAGGAGCAGAGAAATGGTGGTGCTGAGCTCCTCCTTTGGCTGCCCACAGACCTGACTGCTCTAAGTGCTGTCAGCTGGATTTTATTTTTACTTGACAGTTTCAGGGGTGGGATATCCAAATGCCCACCCTACTTCAGTCATGACTACGTTGGAGTAAATAATTAAGTATATTTCAGTGTGAGAGGTTGTAAAGTGGATGTGATGTGTAACAAGTGTGGATATTGGTCTGCTGGAGTTTTTTGTGCAAGCACATTTGGAAGAAGGACATCCCAGCACAAATTCTGCAGTCAGTGAGCAGGCAGGAGATCAAAAGGCCTTTCAGACAGGGTGTTCCTTACTGTTATTTTTCCTGTAATTGCCTGTTTTCCAGCATTTCAGGAACAAGACTTACTTTCTTAAATTTTTACATCCCAACTGGTTTTCTTCAGATTTGTTGAGGCGTAATACATTGATTTATCAATCATCTCTGGCTTTGATAATGACAGATGTGTGTACCCTGTAATTATGGAGTTTGTGATTAAGGATTTGCTGTGCCTGAACTCTGAGTCAGTCTGAAGGGTTGCAGGGGTCCATATAATATTGATTAAGTTGGTTTTCTTAATGATAGACAAGAATGGCCCTCTGGCCACAGGATTAACCCAAACAACTACTGCTTGTTGGTGGCTCTGAGAGAGAGAGGTTTGGTCTGCCAGAGGGCAGGGTCAGATTGGATATTGGGAAGACATTTCTGCCTATGAGGGTGGGGAGGCCCTGGCACAGATTACTCAGAGAAGCTGTGGCTGCCCCATCCCTGGGAATGGCCAAGGCCAGGCTGGACAGGGCTTGGAGCATCCTGGAATAGTGGAAAGTGTCCCTGCCCATGGCAGGGGGTTGAAACTGGATGAGCATTAAGGCCCCTTTCAATCCAAAATGTTTTGTGATTCTGTAAATGTGGCTTCACCCCAATTAGCCTGTTGTTGTGTGACTGGTTGCTTTCCTCTCATATCCAGAGGGAACAGACAAGTCATAAAGGTAAAAAGATGATAAGAAGTCTAAGGTTGTGGTGTGTTAGAAGTTTTTTCAAGAAAGGCTCATAGGGGTGTCTGACTTCCCATTGTTCCTGGTGCTTGCATGTGTGACTGTGAAGAAGTGATGCCACCTTCGTTATAAAGTGGAAAAGATGTGAAATGTTGAACGGGTGAAAAGTGGGTATTGTTGATGTGAAATCTGTCACATAGTGTGAACTGGGAAAATTAGTGTGAGAAAACTGTCATGTAAGACTGTTTTGAAAAACAACGCCAAGAGGGATGCAGAGGAAGAGTGAACTATGCCAGTGATTTTAGGAATGTGAAATTTCACTGGACTAAATTTCCAGACTGAAGAACAAATGTGAGGTTTGACATTTTTTCTCTATCTTCTGTCCCTTTGCCAGTAGTAGTTAATAAAAAGTCTGTTGTACCTTCAGTCTAGAAACTTTACACTTCATATTTTTCCCTCTGAACACAGTGTCAAGAACAGGAAGATCATCTTCCTTCAGCTCATGAAAACGTCCTACTTCTGTAGCTCTAGAAACAATCAGCCAGTGTGACCTGAGCCATGCATGATTTCCTGCTTCAAATCCAGTAGCAGTGAACTGTCCTAAAAGGCAACTGAAGAGTCAGCTAAATGTAGAGGTGTTTCCACCTCATTTCCCCAGACAAATGGAGAAGGCCATTTATTGATGCAACATCTGAAGTGATGGTTCACTGGTTTTGGTTTGTGACTGCTGGTTGGTACTTGGTGGCTGTTACATGGTCAGTGCAGTTCTGGGTCAAAATGCCTCTCCTGATTGTGGAGATGGATGTTTGATCCTGGTGCCATCTGTGGGTGTTGCTGGGTTAGATTTCAGCAGTGTGAGGAAACACAATCCAATCTGAGAGCCACCAGTGCCAGAGGGAAGAGAAGTCACACCTCATTCACATGCCTTTTTCAGGAACGATACAGATACAGAAATTGTAGGGGATCAAGGGGAAAGCTGAGCAGCCTTACTTATGATCATCAAGAACAGTAAAAACTCCATGGAGCATAATTTGTTCATGTTGTTGATCCAGCATGCTTGAATTGACCATGTTTCTGCTGCTCCTCAGGTTTCCCTTGCCAGAGGCAGAGGAGGTGTGTGGATCTTTGCAGCTTTCAGCTGGCTTTAAGGACACTGGTTTTCTTCTTGAAATTTGAAAGCACTATCACTGCAGCCCCTAGGGTGAGACTGCGGCACTTGACATCTCAGATGAGAAGGATTTTGAGTAAAGCTGCTCAGTTACTCATCAAGACAGCTGTGCAGAGTCCTGTGCACTGCAGCCTCGGGCTTGTAGGTGTGGCTGCGGGATGAATTCCAGACTCACTGAGCCTGGAAAGGACCTCTAAGATCATCAAGTCCAAGCTGTGCCAGATCTTCACTGTGTCACCACCACCAGAGCTCTGAGTGCCATGTCCAGGCCTTCTTGGACACCTCCAGGGATGGGGGCTGCAAACCCCCCTGGGCAGCCCCTTCAATGCCTGACCACCCTTTCCAGGAAGAAATGTTGGTGTTAATGTGCTTGTTGTGCAATGGATGGGTTTGATCCTGGCCCCCAGAGCTGCTGCTCTGTGTTAGCCAGCACAGGAGTTCAGGTGAGGAATTACCTGTACACACAGGGAATGCTGGCATGAGCTCTTCACTCAGGTGTGGAGAGCAGGCTCCTGTGTAGGACAGGCTGGATCCTCTGGGGCTCTGCTGCCTTGGTCCATGTGCTCCAGCAGGTTTTGGCAGGGGTTGTGATTAGCAGCTTCATGAGTTTCTTTCAGTAGCTGAAATGATGGTTGGTTGAATGTGTCAGTTTTGAAAGCACACAAGAGTGGTGTCCAGTGCAGACACAGAATGATGGTTGGCCTCTGTTAGAACAACACATTAAAAAATCCTTATCCTGGAGCACTTAGCTTCCTGTACACCTGAAATTGCCTTAAATATTAGTGGAAATTAGAACACAGAGAAACAGTGTTTCCCTTCTTTGCTGAGATGTGTCACTTAATACCATCATTAAATCTATATCACTGAATAAGTGAAATAAAATACTGCCAGGACAGCTCAGTGCTTCAGTCTGCAGCTGGGGAGGTGGTGGCTTCTCACCTTTACTGGGCTGGTGAGGTCTTAGCTGGACATGGGACTTCTCTGATCCCCACAGAGGAACATGTCTCTTGTGACAACTAAACTGTGGTTATAGGGCACGACATTTACACAGTAAAATTGGAGTTGGAGATGGACTCTGAGAGGAATTGGAGTGACCGTAAAAGGGGGAAGGGCTTCAGACTTACAGAGGGTGGATTTGCATTGGATATTGGGAGAAGTCTTTCCCTGTGAGGGTGGGTAGGCCCTGGCACAGGGTGCCCAGAGAAGCTGTGGCTGCCCCTGGATCCCTAGCAGTGTCCAAGGCCAGGCTGGATGGGGCTTGGAGCAGCCTGGGCTAGTGGGAGGTGTCCCTGCCCATGGCAGGGGGTTGGAACTGGATGATCTTAAAGCTCTCTTCAAACCCAAAGTATTCCAGGATTCTGTGATTCTACTTAAAAGACATAATAGTGGATGTGGCTATTTTATGTCAGGCTTTTTTTCCCTTCCTTCCTCAAAAAGAAGGAAAATACCAAGTGAGAGAACTCTGATTTCTGTACCTGGATGAAGTAGATCTAATACTCTGCATAGCTTATCTTGCTTTTCCCTTTACAATTAATTAAAGCTTATATAGTAACCTTGTTCTCCAGAGAGTTTGGGCCTTTTCATAGAGAACTTAATGAGTTGGAAAATAGATTATAATGTATGTGGTAGATGCCAATAGAAAATGCATTTGGCTGCTGAATTGAAGGGTCTGGAAACCCAGATTTAAAGAATGAATAAAAGCACTTGCATTTCTTCCACCTACAGAAAAGGTCTGCAACTGCAGTCTTGCCACTTACATAGTTACAATTATTTCTTTAAACATACCACTATCTGGGATAAGTTCACTTGCTCAAGGCAGGCATTTTTTGGAGTCATGGGAAGCAATGCCTCCTCTCTCCCAGCATAAAAGTATTTTCTGTTCAGAAACATAATTTTCTTCTGTCACTTTGCAGACTTTTTCACATCTGCAGTGACTCTGTGTGGTAATTTTGCCTCATCTCATACAATAATTGCACTAAAATTTTGATGAAACAGCAGTGCAGTTTCTCTGGGTTTTTAAAATTATTATTATTATTTAAATTATGCAGTGACTGGATTTCTCTTGATCTTTCAGTATCCTTCAAACTTTTGATGAGAAAGCCCATGGGATGTGTTTTGAAGAAGGAAAAGCCCTCGTGGTGTGCTCCAGTGAGCACATTTGACTGGTGTGCTGTGTCCTATCTCATTTTGCCCTTCCCCTCAGTGTAGGAAGCAGACCCTGCTTGATCCGTGTGCATGTTTGGAAGTGGATGTTTGAGGAATATTTTCCGCATCGGGTGGCATTTGTGGCATTGTTCTCTGGCCTTCAGTTCTGTGTCACTTTTGTTTTACAACTGAGTTGATTTTTGCCAAGTGTTCACGGCTGAGCAGCTCCCCCAGTTCTCCTGGAGTGGTGAAAGCAGGGGATTATCCTTGCGTGACACAGCAGAGCCTGGTACGTGGGGGGACGGGTGTTCCCTGGAGCCTCTGCTGGGCTGGACACTCGCTGCTGTGGCTTGGGAGGGGAGAGGATCCTCTGGGCCAGACACACCTGAGTGCTCAGCCCATGTCCCTTCTTTCCCCAGCCATGTCTCAGGCCGTGCAGACCAACGGGACGCAGCCTCTGAGCAAGACCTGGGAGCTCAGTCTGTACGAGCTGCAGAGAACACCCCAGGTAATCACAGAGCTGTGGGACTGCTGGGCTTGGGAGGCACCTCTGGAGATCTCCCTGCCCAGGCAGGGTCACCCAGAGCAGGTGACACAGGGGCACGTCCAGGGGGGTTTGGGATGTCTCCAGAGAGGGAGACTCCACTCTCCAGGCAGCTGTTCCAGGGCTGTGCGCCTTCCAAGGAAAGAAGTTTTTCCTCGTGTTGAGGTGGAGCTTGTTGTGTTTTAGTTTATGGCCATTGCTCCTCATCCTTTACATCCTTACAAACATCAGAGCTTTACCCACTGGCAGCTCTGAACAGAGTCTGGCACTGTTCTCTGACACCCCTTGGAGATTCTTATATATATTGATGAGATTCCCCTCTCAGTCCTCTCTCCTCCAGACTGACCAGGCCCAACTCCCACAGTCTCTCCTCATCAGAGAGATGTTCCAGACCCCTCCTCAGCTTCCTGGCCTCCCCTGGACCCTCTCCAGCAGTTCTTTATGTTTACTGTGTGTTGCAGGGCTGGCAGCACTGGGGTTTTGTGTGCTTGATGTGTTTGTGTGTCGTGTCTCTTTGCTGTGTCGCCTTGGGTAAAACACGCTGTCCCCATGAGGAAGGGACTCAATCCCAGGAAAGAACCTTTCCCTTCTTTGCTGCCAGGAAGCCATCACAGATGGCCTGGAGATCGTGGTGTCCCCCAGGAGCCTGCACAGCGAGCTCATGTGTCCCATCTGCCTGGACATGCTCAAGAACACCATGACCACCAAGGAGTGTCTGCATCGCTTCTGCGCCGACTGCATCATCACTGCCCTCAGGAGCGGGTACGTGAGCACTGCCAGGGGACACTGCCAGGGGACACTGCCAGGGCACTGGGGGGGGACACTGCCAGGGGACACTGCCAGGGCACTGGGGGGGGGACACTGCCAGGGCGGGGTCACTGCCAGGATGCTGCAGGGATGACACTGCCAAAGCATGGGGAGAGGATGCTGCCAGGGCATGGGAATGGGACACTGCCAAGGCACGGGGAGGGGACACTGCCAAGGATGGGACACTGCCGGGAAAAGGGATGGGACACTGCCAGAGGACAAGAAAGGGATGCTGCCAGGAGCAGGGATGAACACTGTGGAGGAAAGAAGGCTTGGACAGTCCATTGCACTTCAGGTGGAAGTGTCCTTGGCAGGGGGTTGATGTGGCATAGTCACTGTGCACTGGGAGTTTCTGAATGTGCAGCACACCTTTCAAATCCTGTTTTTCCATGTTCAGCCATCTCTGGAAGACGGATCAAATTGCCTCCTCATGAAAAATCATTTCATAGTTCTGTTTCTTACAAGGAGTTGAAGTCCTTTTTTCTATTCTTTTCATCCCTTAGATCCAGTATTAGTAAAACAAAAAAACACATCACTGACAAAACTGAGTTTTGTTTCCGTTATTCTTCCTTTTCCTAGCAATACATTTCAAATTATGTGTCCTGTGAGTGTTAGAAATTATGGAATCATAGAATCCCAGTTTGTCTTGGAAGGAACTTTAAAGCCCATTCAGTCCCACCCCTGCCATGGGCAGGGACACCTTCCACTAGCCCAGGTTGCTCCAAGCCCCATCCAGCCTGGCCTTGGACACTTCCAGGGATCCAGGGGCAGCCACAGCTTCTCTGGGCACCCTGTGCCTCCCAACCCTCACAGGGAAGAATTTCCTCCTAAGACTATGCCTCAGTATAATGCCCATTAGACATCCATTTTTTTTCTAGGTAAAAATCCATCCAGAAAATGAAGAGAAGAAGGGAACTTGGGACTTCTGATCTCTTCAGTCTAAATAGTTTGCTCAAACATACTTTAAAGTAAAAGAGCAGCAGGGAGAGATATGTTTGGGATCTTTGTTTAAATATCTGTTAACTACCTGATGTGTCAAGAGACAGAAGCCCCTTTCCAGATTTACTATAAATACTGAGTCTTAGTGAGCACCTTGACCAAGAATGGAAGCAACAGGGCAGAGTTTTGTTGCTGCTGGAGAGTTAAGTGTTGTTTCCTTCCTTCTTGCCCATGTCCAGGAACAAAGAATGTCCCACATGTCGCAAAAAGCTCGTTTCCAAAAGATCCCTGCGGCCAGACCCCAATTTCGACGCTCTCATCAGTAAGATTTACCCGAGCCGGGATGAGTACGAGGCTCATCAGGAGAGGGTGCTGGCCAGGATCAGCAAGCACAACAACCAGCAAGCCCTGAGTCACAGCATCGAGGAGGGATTAAAGATTCAGGCTATGAACAGGTACATAATCACCTGGTTTGTCTTTAGGCTAAAAATACAATGCCTGCCCTTGTGCCCTGTGGAGCTTGAGAATTTTCTCCTCTCCTCTGGTATCTGCCAAAACAATTTTAACCTTTGGCAAAATGATTTTTAACCTTTTATCCACTGTCAGAAATCTCTGTATCACTACCTGCAGCTTCTGTGGCAGCCTGACAGAAGCTTCAGCTTAGCTTTACCCAATTATGGCTGTCATGTCTTAGATAAGAAACCATAACACCATGAATCCTGGACCAAAATGCTACCCTTACATGCCAGTAAATGCACAGAAAACCAGCACTTGGGGCTGAGTTGTGACTTAATTCACAGGCTGGAATATGTGGTGTTTACACCGTGGTGAAATTGTAGATATGCATTTAAACCTGAGAGAGCCAGCTGGGAGAGAGGCCCCAAATTTTGCATTATAAAGCATGGTGTGATTTAATAATTCTAATCACATGTGGATGTGATAATTCTAATCATGTGTAATAATTCTAATCCATGCTTGGATGAAAATAATGGTCTGCAATTGCCTGAAAAACAACTGTGTGAAGTTAAAACAGTCTTAAAACATAGCTAAAAGGTGTTTGAGGGACATGAAAAAATGAATAGTTCTGTCTATGAGTATCTTTCTCCACTAAAGAATTAATATTAGTAATTTTTTAAACTTTAAATCTCTCTGAAATGTCTGTGTGCACATGCCTCACTCGGGGAGGTGGTGTGTTGTGACCTGGCTGGATTCTGGATGGCTCAGGGTGTGTCTCTGCCTGTTTGTGGCCAGGTTGCAGCGGGGCAAGAAGCAGCAGATTGAGAATGGCAGCGGGGCCGAGGACAACGGCGACAGCTCCCACTGCAGCAACGCCTCCACACACAGCAACCAGGAAGCTGGGCCCAGCAACAAGAGGACCAAAACCTCAGATGACTCTGGGCTGGAGCTGGACAACAACAACACCACTGTGGCCATAGATCCCGTGATGGACGGGGCCAGTGAGATCGAGCTGGTGTTCAGGCCTCACCCCACCCTCATGGAGAACGATGACAGCGCGCAGACGAGGTCAGTGGCCCCTTGCCATCTCCAGGTATTCCGCTGCTATTTCCTGGTGATTCGGTTTTCCATCACTTCTTGGGGATTCTGAACAACAATTTACTTCGGTCATACCACATCCTGTTTAAATGTATCACAGGATGAAGTGGCAGGGACCTTAAAGCCCATCCAGTGCCACCCCCTGCCATGGCAGGGACACTTTCCACTAGCCCAGGTTGCTCCAAGCCCCATCCAGCCTGGCCTTGGACACTTCCAGAGATCCAGGGGCAGCCACAGCTTCTCTGGGCACCCTGTGCCAAAGCCAGATGCAAATAAGCTGTCTCTCTTTCTTTCTGTTCTGAGTCAGTTAGATGGTACTGCTCAACTGTTATAAAAAATAAAGTCATAAGCTGTTTTAAGCCTTTGATCACAAATAAAGATGATTTTAAGGTTTTCTAGCATTGCAGTTCAGTAGTGGGATGATGGTGTTATATCAGCCTGTTTCTACTTACTCTAAGATTCTTTGGGAATAAACAAACCTTGTTTAAGTGTCAGCAGTTTCCAGAGCAGCTTTGTGTCAGCAGGATTTGCAGGCTGGCAGCTTTTCCTGATTTTTTTTTTTGTTCATAATCCAGTCCAAGCGCAGACTGCAAGTTTTGGCTCACAGCAGTGAGTAGTTTGATGGTGTTTCCTCAGGTCTTTTCTTGGCTTTGTCTGCTGATGAGACATCTCTCTGTGATGTGTGTAAATCTATGCGAAGCTTCAGCTGGGAACTGTCTCTAAAGGCCTTTTCACAGCTGACCTTTAATATTTGGGGCGTTGCAGATGGCTTTTCCCACAGCTGCTGCTCAGTCATTAGTGACGATCTGTGGAAATTGTCGCGCTTCCCTTGGCTGCTGTCACAGGTACATCAAGACCTCGGGCAATGCCACGGTTGATCACCTGTCCAAGTACCTGGCAGTGAGGCTGGCCTTGGAGGAGCTGCGGAGCAAGGGCGAGTCCAACCAGATGAACCTGGACACGGCCAGCGAGAAGCAGTACACCATCTACATCGCCACCGCCGCCGGCCAGTTCACCGTAAGCACCGCGCCGCCCCGCTCGCCCGGCCAGCCACAGCCCTGCATGCACTCCTGCTCAAAACCCACTCAGCTGGGCTCAGGAGAATTCATGGCACCAGCTTATTTAGCGGCACAGCAGTTGCTTTTTGGGAAAAAGTTGGTTGGTAGAAAAGGAGGCATAGAAATTAATTGGGGAAAATGCGGCGATGGCACCAACCATGATGGGGTTTACACCATTCTTTTCCAATTAAAATTGAAGAGGGAAAAATATTACTTCACTTGAGAATCTTCGTGGTTTTTAACTTGTAACCTGTGCCACATTATTGGTGACTCCTTCAAGTCAACACATTTAAGCATTGATTTAAGTAGCCTGTTTCACAGCACACCACCAGATAACCCCATTTGTTCCCGTTCTGCTGTTCTCTTCTAGGTGCTCAATGGGTCCTTTTCCCTGGAACTGGTCAGTGAGAAGTACTGGAAAGTGAACAAACCCATGGAACTGTACTATGCCCCCACCAAGGAGCACAAATAAGTGCTGGGAAACTGGGATGGAACTAACTCTTTTTATAGCTATGACTTCTTTAATATTAAAATAAGGCACCACCAGTATCTTCATGGACAATACACATGGTGCCTTCAAGCACTCACTATACTCAGTAATATGACTAGACAGTATTCTGGGCTGTATTTAATTTAGTCTTTGGGTTGGGTTTTTTGGTTTTTCCCTAGGAGACTAAACGACCTCCAGTGCATTCCAGTGTTTGAGATGCTTTTTTGTTCCTAATGCATGATATCTGATCCAGTGTTCCGGTTTGGAATGGCTTCGTTTTGTCCAGGTAAATCTGGATTTCTGCTCCATCAGTTATAGTAGCCTCTGTGAAGTGTGGGGTGTTGGGTG
Organism: Motacilla alba alba; assembly: GCF_015832195.1. Taxonomy (NCBI): domain Eukaryota; kingdom Metazoa; phylum Chordata; class Aves; order Passeriformes; family Motacillidae; genus Motacilla; species Motacilla alba. Next base: position 24,041,596 of record NC_052023.1, read on the forward strand.
GCCAAGGAAGTCTGTTCAATAGTAGCAGTTGCCAAGGAATGTGTTAAATGTTGGAATTTGGTGACTGTTATCCATCTGAAGAATTGATTGGTAGAGAACGGATTTGGGATAGTCTTGCAGCTAGAGATAATCTGATTCCCTAGGAAAGGTTCATTAAGATATTTTCTTGTGAACAAAGGTGAATTTTGCATCTCATGAGAGGTATTGCTGCCCATGGCAGGGGCTTGGACCGAGATGGTGTTTAAGGTCCTTCCAAGTCCAGCCATCCTGGGATTCTGGGATTCCAAAGAGAGCTGCAGTGAGAAAACTGACACTTTAAAACCTTGCTGTTTACTGGGCTTAATTTAATACTTCAGTACTAAGTGGTTCATCAGATTGGTTTGGTTTTGTTTTTAATGGCTATTTCAGTCAAAAAACATCCAAACACCCCAAACCTTTAACTCTTCCCCACGCAGGCCATGCCAGTCTTGATTTCTGCCTGGCCCCTCCTGCAATGTTGCCCTGTCCTCACAGCTGAACTGGAGGAAATCTGGATGTTTCACAGCCTGCTCTGTTCCCCAGAGTAGGATCTCTGTTGTGAATGTGCTGTAAAGAACTGTCCAGAAAACTTTTTTGTTAAAGCAAATCCCCCAAATTCCAGCACGTGACCATCGAAATGCTTTGCTTTGGGGAATTGGGCTAGCCCAGCAGGGACCTTTTCCCAGTCAGTGTGAGTAGGGAAGACTTCAATTGTAAGCTGCTTCAAGATTCTACTTTTGTTACTTTGCCATAGCTTTAACAAACATGGCTTAGCACTTTGGAAGACAACTTCAGTACTTGACAAAGTTTACCATTTAGTGTCTTACTTTTAGGCTCAAGTTTCCCATCGTGGCAGTGGGCTGTGCTCTAAGGCCCGGTAGCTGCTGGTCATTTGCATGTACAGCCCCTGTACCCTGGTTCTGGACCTTGCTGTGGCTCTGAGGGGGCAGCTTGACCTGTCCCATGTCCTGTCTGAAGGGAAGCTGTCACCACGACGTTCCCTTTGCTCTAGGACTTGCTGATGAACCCTCCCCTGTTTGCCCCTGAGGCTTGAAGCAAAAAGAGTTGGTGGTAGGTGGGAAGCACCAGGCTTCACTCCACATGGTGTGGTTTACACTGCTCCTGTGTCCTGCCTGGACTCCCTTAGGCTTTGGCATGTGATACAAAAGTATTCTGCTGCTCGGGGATTCTCCTGGGAAGGACTTGCCCTTCCCCGGCTCTGGGCTTTCCTAGCACTTGTAAATAGTGTCCCTTCTGGCTGCTGTTCAGATCAGCTTTATCCTGCTGTGGAAACTGCACAGGCTTCTTTGAGTAACTTAATTATTTCCTCTGACTGGAGAGCCTCGGGCTTTTGTGACATGAAATGGAAGAGTTCAGGCCCCAGAGCACAGAGGGGCAGCTATTAGGGACCTGTTTTTGCTGACTTTGTGAAGCGTTGCTGTATAGACTGTAGTGCATGTCCACGGAATATAATGGGGGGTGGGGGAGTGGCTGTGCTAAATGCTTTAAAATTACTGGGGAGAACTTCTAGATTAGTACCAGCATCCCTTCTGGGGGGGCTGAGGGGAGGGAGTCCCTTAAGCAAGAGAGGTGTTGTGAAGCTGAGCGGTCTGTCTAGGAGCTGTCACTTTGTCTCCAGTTCTTTTGAAAAGCGTGAGAGAATGTGAAGCTTTTATTTTCATGTTGTAGTGAATTTCCTGAATATTTATGTTCTTTAAATATTATATATATAATGTAGTTGTTTGATTAAACCATTGATTGCACTGTGACTCTTTAGTGCTATATAAACTATTTTATTTTCAAAATGCCCCCTTTTAAAGCCATGTTCTTTTGTAAGTACATAATGTGTGTTACGTACGGGTAAGCCTAATATCCCAACTAAAGTATCTCCTATCCAACTAAAGTCCCACTGAAATGCTCAAATTGACAATAAAAGCAAAAATGTTATCAACAGCCTGTTGGGAATTGCAGTGCTGCTTCCTCTTGTGGTTGATGAAGGAGGCCCTTTGGGCAGTGTTTGTGTTCCTTCTGTTACAGTCCCCTGAGAGCAGCTCAGCTCCTGAGCCTTGAGTGAGAAATAGGGGCACGCAGAAGGCATCAGCTCTTCCACTGACCTGGCACAGGTGCTGCTGTTCCAACCAGATCCTGCAGCCTGAGGAAGGGAAGGATTTTCACAGCACTCAGGTTAAACCCAGCAACTTCGGGTGCATTTAACTATTAGGCAGCTTCAGGCAATAGCAGCAGAGAGCAACTGTAATGAATCTCTTCAGCTGAGGCCCATTATTTAGAGAGATCAAGTTTTGTTCCTTTCCTTGTTTTCTCTCTACGTTCACCACAACTTTTAACCAGAGGATGCACCTTAAGAGGCAATGCTTGAGTATGCCCAGTGTAGGGTTTCCTGAGATGCACTGAACAAGAACAGTCTCTGACTGAAGAAATCCTCCTCCTCTCTGGGCCACCCACAGGTTACCCAAATTGCCTCTGAACAGCTTCAACTCCCAGAAAGCTTCCTGGCTGTGTGGATCCGTGCAAGGAGGAACAAGACATCCCAAGCTCCAGACTCAAACCTACAGTAATGTTCTGCCAGCTGATTATGGCAGGACTGACCCTACCTGGTCAACAGCAGAGACCACTGCTGGATAGGAAAAGAATTCCCAGAGGCCTGAGTTACAAACACCCCTTCAGCTGGTCCCTGACAGATTACAGCAGCTTCTGCCTGTCTGGCAGAGGAAAAGACCCCAGACTGTAACAACAAGTCTGAGGTTCACTTTTTCTGCCCTTCCAAACACCTGGGAATCGTTGCCTTAGCTTGGAAAAGTATTCAATACCTTTGGCTCCTTAAAAGGAGCTGCAAGAGTAATCAAAAGTATTTCCCACAAGGGGCTTCAGATAAACTTTCTTTTTAACCTACTTTACTGTAATCAGAACACTCCTTTGCCCCAGGTAACTGACTTTAGGACTGCTTTTATCCTACTAACACTGAAGTGTGTTACCTGCAAGCAACTTCTGCCAACACTCTATCCACTTAAAAACCCAAAAATGCCACTAGGGAACGTGAAAGTCTCTCCTTCCATTTAGCTTTCCAACGTGCTCCAAGGTGATCTTTGGAAAAGAACTGTAAGCGCTGCATTTTTGAAGGAAACGCTGTTGCTGTATCACTGATTCAAGAACTCTTCAGTGAGTTCTTCCTTTTTGAAACTCAAGAAGAGAGTAACTCTCCACCAAAGCAATCTGGAATTGAAGAGAGTACAAGAGGCAGCAAATTCTGACAGGAGCACAGGATGTTTTGCATCAATCAGGAGTGTACTAGTCAAGTTACTTCCGTTGTAAAGTTTCAGAGATGGGTAAGGATAACAACCCCTCGTATTTTGCTCTTAGATAAACCTAACACTGGGGGCCAGAGTGAACACCAAACTTGTAAGAAATGGCAACCACTGCTGACAGCTGTTCAAGTGGAATACACAGAGATACCAGAACTAAGTGTGGGGGAAAGAAAGGACAAAGGCAAGCTCGTTTGGCTGGAATGCTGCCATGTATTTAAGGAAACCAGAACTGCCAACACCTGGCAGCTTTGCTCCTTCACAGAAGAGATCTTAGCTCAGAGTTACTATTGACAACTCACCATGAACTTCACCTGAACGTCCACTGTGGTCCCTTGTCCCTGTACCTTTCTGCAGCACACAACCACTGAAAGCTCTGAGCAGACAACTACCTAGAGTGACTACACAATTCACTACGATTCGGGTACAAACTGAAGTTCCATAGCAGCCGTGTCACCACTCCTTCCTGTTCTCCTGGGATCAGCTCCTGCTTGGAGGCAGAACCCTGGAAACAGACCTGAATGCAGAGTTACATGTGCAACCTGGAGCTACAGCTGCACACAGGCAGGACTGCCTGGCTTTAACTCAGAGGGCATTTTATCCTGTGCTGTTTTCTTACCTTAACATGCCCTCTCTCTGGATCACAGCTGGCCAGGTTTTAGGAATGGTGCATTTTAGGAACAGGCTATTTCACAATAATGTCATATTCCAAAATGCTGAACACTGTTGGCCCTGTCCCACCTCCTGGATGCTGTGCTGGCAGTAAGGCTTGGACAGACTGGGAAGCAGCCTCCATGCCTCAGTGTGAAAAGGAGGTGAGCATAAAAGCAGGTAACTCCACAGCCTTCCCACAGTGCTGGTTCCGTGACCACAGCCATGCCAGGATCAGGGCTAAGTTTTGTTACCTAAGTCTAAACTGTCCCTTCCAAGTACAACAGGCAGCTCAAAAGGGTCAAACTCCAGCTTGGGAGGAAGGAGTGGCTTACTGGAACAGGGTGTGCTGGAAGTCTGTAACATCCTGATGAACAAACCCATCTGCATTATTCAGCAGCACAGTGAGTGGGCTAGGACTCTGTGAACATGGCAGCGGCGACCCCAGATTTATCTTCTTCCGCTAACTCAGCCTCCTCCACCTTGACCACTGCAGCAGCTGGAACCCCTTCTCCCAGCTGGATCTCTCCAGGGAGATGCACAGGGCCCTCTGCCTGTGCCCCCACGTAGGTGGGAGTGCTGTACTTCATGAGAACAGTCTTGAACTGCGCCAGGGGCGCGTTGGTGCGGACTCCCATGGGGTCGAAGTGGGTTCGGCTCACGCGGTACCCGGCCTCTGACAGATAGGTCAGGAACTTATTTAACCTGGAAAAAAAGGCAGCAAAACCAAACCCCTGCATTTAGAACGGACGTGGTGCTGACAGGGCTGACTCAGAACAAGCTGTGTGTCAGTGTCAGTGTCAGGGCGGGCTGGAAGGTGAAGCCACACTTACTTTGGCATGTTCATGCCCTTGATGCTGTGCCGGTGGATGTTGTAGTAGAACGGGGGGTGCTCGGCGCTGTGCTCGGCCCGCTGCCGCTTCGCCGCGCCGCGCAGCACCTCCTCGCTTTTCCTCTTGCCTGCACCACAACAAGGCCACAGAAACCGCTCAGCACTCACAGGCACCCCAAAAACACCAGCAAAGCCTCAGACTGTGCACACAAAAACAAAGCCACGCAGCAGCTTCGGCTGTGTGCCTGCTTTTGTAAGCTGGTGTTTGCAGAGGTAAAATGTGGCCTGAATTTAATCAACAGGCCATTTGCAGTAGTAACAAGTAAATTAAAGTGACCTTCATAGAGTATTTGGCATTCTGCTTTTACCAAAAAATATGATTCTGGATAAGGATAAAATAAAATCAGTACTGGGTGGGAAAAAACTCCAGAGTGCAATACTGTTAAATATTAAAAAAGCTACATCAAAATGCTCCACTTACCATGTACTAAGTAGGATTCTGCAGAAGTATTTGGTGTTCTAATATATACGCCACACTCTTCTAGAATACAAGAAACAGGCAAAATTAATTCTACTGTAAAGTGGCAAAATGCTTTAATTACACGGAATGAAATAATTCAATAATGCACTCAACTCCATGGATACACTGCTGTTAAGTAACTTATCACAGATTAGCATCTCTAACAATCACCACAAAGCCAGTCCTCTCTGTGAACAGGCTGCCCCTTTTGTTACCTTGTTTGTTCTCGTCACCAGGATTGTGGGTAGAAAAATGTTTGGGAGTTGTGCACTCTGCTTCACAAACTAATGTCTTCAGAAGTGGCTGAGCTTCATCCAAGCCATACTGCACAGCCTCCAGGAGCATCCTCCTGAGGAATCCAGTGTTAAAGAGAGCTCCTGACCTATGAAACACAAGAGAAGTCAAAAGTTCAGGCTTCTTAATGCAAGCTGCTCCAAAATTCTGTTGCCCAAACTGAGTAGCAATTATGTTACACTGAATTGATTTTTTTGCAATGACAACAACAGTGATCTTGTTTTTAAAAAAAAAAACAAAAAACACAAAAAACAAGATCTCAAGAAAAGTAATTTTATTTCTGCCCTAAGGTGTAGAGAAAGTCATTCAACCCTCACAAGAAAGGTACTGTCGATTGCTAACCATTTTAATACTGATTTGAAATGGCTAAAAGACTTAAAAATAATTATTCTTGTTTCTACAAACATTAATTAACTAGCAATGTAGTATTTATTGCCATCAGCACATGTAATGATTTATTTAATAAATTCCTCACAAGTTTAGAGTAACAGGAGTTACTTTTGGCAAATAGAGGAACACAGATGCAGATTCTCCTGTGCAGGGCATATTCCATAAGTGCACTGAATGTAAAATTTAAAATGTGTTACTATTTATTAACTGGTTTGAACAGGAGGAAAAATTGAATACCCCACTAAATTAAAATCCACACTCTGTTTCCTGAGCTCCTGCTGATTGCTGTACCTCCTTCTGTAGTACTAAAATAAAAATTGTTATGGTATGAATAGCTGAGCTTCAGGACTCCTGGACGAGAGTGACTCTCCAAATGTGTCCTGTGATGTGAACTTACCAGAGAGGACCAAGAAGCACTGCTGTCTTCCCAGGCATGCTGCCATGGCAGTCACAGGGCAGCTGCTGGTAAGGGTTTTCTGCAGTAGAAAAACAGCATTTAAATTGTTTGGCAATAGCCAGCCATGCCTGTGTTACTGCACAGACAGAGAGATACAGTGGGAGCTCACTTCAGTGAGCTATTTGAAAGGGCAACAGCAGAAGTGTGACACTATGTTCACTTCTGCCAAGTAGCTCATGGTGAGATTTAGTGATTGATGATTTGATCTGTAATCAGTGTTAAAACACTGAAGGAAAAAAAACCACCAACATAACTTCCCTATGTTTCTTTCAAGAAACAAGGAAAGTATCTGCTTTCCTACATAAGCAGCTGTCCAGGTTAACAGTAAGTGCTAACTACAAAATCTGAAACATCAGCCAGCTACATCTGCAAAACACAATCCACCTACAAGTATTGTAAGCCCTGTGCAATTAAGGCATTAAGCAGACAGTTCACTAACAAATTAAGATTTCTACCATAACAACTTTTTAATATCAGGCTCATTGCATGCTCATGCATCTGACTCTTGAGCAGGGCAAAGACACCATGAGTTGACAGCAAGCTATCCAAGAGCCTCTAATTTGGAAACAAGATTTTAGGGTTTATATTCATTCAAACCAGCATCTCCAGGAGTGCAATTTTTGACTCCTGTCTTTGCTAACCTGTATGTGGGGACAGCCCATTAACAACAGCAGGGGAAAATCAGACTGCTCAGTCCACTGCATTTTAAGGAACTGAAATGCAGCAGAAAAGCAATCTGACACCAAAAGCTACCCAGCTGCTGCCATCTGAAGGAACCCAATATGTGGTATTGACATTCTCTGAACAGAGAGAGGATTCTTCCTGAGGAAGGCAGTGAGAAGCTCAGAGAAGAAGAGGAAACAATTCTTATCTCTATTCGCGGCTCCTGTTGTTTGGCACATGTGGAATGTGTTATGGATATTGTTCACCCAAAGTGATTTGTTAATTGAACACCAGTGAGGGTTGTTTGGATTGACTGGCCAATTGGGTCAAAGCTGTGTCGTGACTGTCTCCAGACAGTCATGGGTTTTTTTCAGTAGTATCTCTTTAGTGTAGTTATAATATAGTATTAGTGTAATATAATATAGCTTAATAAAGCATTTGTTCAGCCTCCTGAATCATGGAGTCAGAGCACATTATTCCCACTTTGGGGGCTCCCTGCATCAATACCCAATAGTTTCAAAGGCTATTCCCATCCCAGGGCTTTTTCTGAAGTGGCAGATCCATGGAAATACCAGGCATCCTGGCAGCTCCAGCAGCTAGAGCAGGCTGGGAGGATGTCCTGTGTGGAAACATCTCAGAATGGTTTGTGTTTGAAGGGACCTTAAAGCCCATCCAGTGCCACACCCCGCCATGGGCAGGGACACCTGCCACTAGCCCTGGCTGCTCCAAGCCCGGTCCGACCTGGCCTTAGACACCTCCAGGGATGGGGCAGCCACAACCTGAGCAATTTGTGCCACAAATCCAGTCCATTTACTGGAAAATCCATGCACACAACTGATCCAGCCCATGGCCATGAAGCACAAGCGCCCTCTCCACCTCACACATACCACTCATTGTTACATTCAAGGGAATTGCTACTAATGGGATGTAAATATAAACAAGGCACAGAACAGAGAGACAAACTGCAAAAGAAAAGCCATTTACCTTCCACCATATTGCCCTCTTTCTGGAAAACCCTCTCTTCACACCACTGGCAGTGGATGAGGTATCGGACCTTCTTCGCCGAGTCATCCGCAGGGGTTGGGCCCCGTAAAACTCTGACCACCACCAGCACAAAGTGTTCCAGAGCTACTGCCAGCAGCACTTCAATGCCTTTGTTACAGCGAGCTGCAGCTCTGGGGGAGAAACACACACAAAAGCCAAATTGTACCGAACTCAGCAGGCAAACACTGCCATGGACACCTGAACCTGCTGCACGGTTCCTGAGCTCGTCCTCTTCCTAGAGAGGGGTGCTGATGATTTGAGAGATCAGGAGGAAGTGTTCTTTCTGAAGTGCCTCATTTTGTGGCCTTCCTGGCAGGCTAAGCAAATCTAATTTTACTTCTTTTTATCACAGCTAGAAATAGTGGTCTGCCACCTGCATCATCACATGGGCAGGGGGAGGACAAAGGAAATCTAAACATGTCAGCTCAGCATTTGTGCTCTGGCATTCTCAAAACCTCTGGTGATTTCACTTCCTCCTCATCTTTCCCAAGCAGATGTCCCCTCCTCTTGCCTCTACTTTTTTTTCTCCAATTAGGTTTTAGGTCTTCATTTATTTAACAGACTGAGTTTAGTTACGGTATCTATATGCAAATAATTCACTTGTCAGTAACCACATCCATCTTTTTAACCTCAAGTATGAGGGTCTGCAGTGAACATTAGGTTCCACTGAAGCAAGTCTAACTGAAAGGCTTAGCCAGAAGCCATTCAAGCTGTTTATTTTGTATTTAGGAAGTCCTATGGAGCTTTAGAATGGCAAAACTGATAGAGAAACAGAAGAGTTTGCAAGTCTGGGTATTTTTTTTTACATTACCATCCCACCCCCCCAACCCTTACTGATTCATTTTTGCCTTGCCCAGTCACTAATTATTTCTAACAATACCTAATAATTTTTTCCCCTAATTGGAAATGGTTCAGCAGTACCTGGTGACAGCAGCAATTACAGCCCTGGCTGCCAGCTCCTTGTAGTACTCTGTTCTGACAATATTGCAGCCGTAGTGACGCAGGGCCACGTGCTGAGCCTTGGCATAGAGGGAGCTGATGTCCGTGGATGTCAATGACACAATCCCAAGGTTTCTCACATTTCTAAAGGCAGAGTCCAGGTAATTCACAGATGTTCCAAAGGGGTCCAAATGGCTGAAAAGAAAGGATGTACCACTGAGTGGCTATAAATGCTCCAGAGCCTGACTTTACACTGAGGAAAACACTGGTTTATAACCTTCAGCTATGATCATATTTAAAACAGGAAGAAGGAACAGGACTAAACTTCCAGCAATGCTTAGACTCGAACGTTATTCATTAAAACCACAAAAAAATCCCATCACTTATTTTGATACCTGTATAGGGCTTCAATGCATGCATCTAAATACCCAATCTGGAAGAATCAGCCTGCTTTAATTCAAACTAAATTTTAATTTAAAGTAAATTTAAATTCAAAGTAAATTTAAATTTAATTCAAAATATGCTGCAAAATAGCTAAAAACAAGAGATACAACTAACAGTATTTTAAACTAAAAGAAGTTTAAAAAAACCCCAAAACTGATTTGGTATTTCCCTTCAGCAAACAGACAATGAAGTTACAAAAAAAACCCCAGCCTGGGTTAAAATTTTCATGCATATTTGTAACCCATTCTGAATGCCAGAAAGACAAATATTTTTCCAGCACTTTCTAAAACATTTAATCTTGAAGTTCTGTCCCCACACCATTTCTGGGACAACAGAATTACATTTCAAGTGACTGCTGGTTGATTCTTTTATCATTCCAGTTTCTCCAAATAATCATACACTGGGAAGTGGAGTGGGGTGTGTCAGTACGAAGCCAGAAAATTGACAAAACATTCAACACTTACATAAAATCAAATGATCTCAAATGCATGACAACATTGGCATCCATTTTTGTCACCTCAATGGTGTCACTGTTTTCTTCTCCATTTCCCACAGTTTCACCATTGTCTTCTTCCTTAATGTTTAGTTTCACTTTCATTTTGTTTAAATGACAATTTTCTTTAATCATCGTCACAGAATTTTCATTACAATCATTAATTGTAACTTTCACAGAACTTCTGAGGTGCTTTGCCCACTGCAATCCCATGATACCTGCAGAAAAACAGGATTTAAGGAAAGTAAGACAACTGATTTTAAGAAGACCACTGAACTTTAATATTATTTACAGCCTTTTAAAAAGCCTTAATACAGCTTTTGACAGCTGTCTTTTTGTATGGAAGCTCAGGACTCCCTGCCTAAGGAAGAGAATTATTGTGTATTTCACATCATTTTTGAGTATGTGATGTCAGTTATGAATTTCTGTTGCTTCCTCCTATTGGATGTTAACCAAAATATTAAAGAAATGGACTTTACCAGTGGCACCAAAAGCATCCAAACATTCAATGGGTTTGCGCTCCCCAGCGAGCACGGCCAGTGCACAGAATATCAACTGCCTGGAAGATAAAAATGGCCATAGTCTGTAAGTTGAGAGAACACTGTTGCTTCCTTTTCCTTGTTTATCTCCCTTTAAACTAACAGTGGGATATTTAAGCTAAACTCCACTTTTTACAGGGAAGAACTGTAAATAAAAACCTTAGCTATGCTGAAAAGTTAAATTCTACAGCAGAGTATTCTTCAAGTACGATCTACTAATTACAGGAAAATACTTAATTACTTCTGAAATGACGCTATTTCACATATAGTGGTTTTGGGTATAAATATTATTTGTCACGAGGAGTTTTCTGATGAGAAACTCCTTTCTCTTGCCCTCTGAATAGAAGTTTTGCAGGGATCCTTTTCAAAACACCGATTTTTCATGACAAACTTCCCCCCTCTGATGCATCCTCCCACTCCCTGCTCTCTCACCTGTTGAGCTTCATTTTAGGATTAAAGTAGGAATCTGTTTTCTGGGGCGTGGAGTGGTTGGGAAGAACCTGCACATCTGTGGCTGACTCCTTCACCACTTTGTAAGATGACTTGGGAGCACGAACTGAAACAAGTAGTTGAGGCAGAAGGAAAGAATCGGTGAGAACTGAAATTAATATTAACACAGTTGGTAAATTACACAAAAAAACCTGCTCCCATAAAGCAAGAAGTGTGGGTTATGCTGCAATCCAACCAGCACATGGACCAGTTTACAAGGATAAGGAGAGAAGGCAACAATTTATCTTTTAATCTCAAAAGCGGCAAATAAGGATCATGCTCTACCACAATTTTCTTCTCATAAAACACCAGATTTTTTTTTCAGTTGGGCTCTCATGTATCCACTCCAGTTTAAGAAAGCCAACTCCTGAGCCTGAGGCTTAGCATATTTGTTTTGCATGTTTAAACATAATACTTTGCTACTTAATTAAAACCCTGTTAACAGAGTCCTGAATGTGTCTCAATGCACTGCAAAAATCCCTGAAAATCCTTGATCTGTTTTAAGTTATTGAACAGCCCTACAAAATGTGCATAAACAGCATGGGCACATGGGCAATTCCAGCACCAGAGCTCTGTGTAGACAGCCTGTGGCAAAACAAACTTTCAGATCTGACAGCTGTAAACACAGGCTGCCATTCCTCTGAGCAATTCATCCACAGTCTAAAATGTACCTAGGAACAACCAGGAAAAAATTGTACCAAATGGATACCTTCCAGTGCCCACCCTGCCTCTCTCAGGGCTTTCAAACACACACATGGTGTATTCACCTTCAGGGGCCCCAAGAACTGCCCAGTGCCTACAGATCACAAAACCTTTTGATTTCTGCTCCCTCTGTGAGCAAAAACTGCCTCATGCATTTTGTAAAAAAAAATGCTAAATGGGCCATTCTTTACTTACAGCTCTGAAGGGAAGCACACAGAGATCAATGCATTTCACAGCACAAAATCTATAAAGATATGGAATGTAGCACTACTATTGCTTTTCAGACATGCAAACTGATGCCCAGCCATCAGACTACTGGCATTCCAATTATTTAAAATGTCTTTAACCTAGTTTATACAAGTTTAGAAACCAAAGTCTCATTCTGGACAAAGTCTCAGGATTGCAATTTACCAAAGAACTACTGACACCTCTATCCCTGGGACAGAAAAAACACCACTTTGTTTTGGGAACCCTGGCTGGTTCAGTCTGGATAAAAAGCTAAGGATTTTTCATTGCAGAAAGATTTATTCCAGACTTTTTTGTTTCTGTGGATGCCAAGCCCTCACTCTTTTGGAGACATACAAGCTGGTACTTACAACATTAAGGGTGAGGGGAGCACCAGTTATCTCAGTAAGAACACAGGAACTGGTCAATGCAAGAATAAATCACAACTCTGACGAAACAAAAGTTCTGAAATATTAAGGGCAGATTTTTCCTTAGAAAGGCTAACTCTGTTTCTGAATTTTTCCTGTGTTTCCCACCCCTTATCACAGTTACTGCAGGTGGTATGTGACAGAAGAAGACGGAATGTTTCCTGTCAGTCAGAGCTCACCTGTGGTAAACCTTGACTCAGTCTCTCCTTTATTCACGTGACGATTAATGTGACCGATCATGTCAGTTCTTCTTACTATAGTTGCTGAGCAGATGATACAGTGGTAATGAGCTCCCATCTTTGACAGTGTCTGTAAAATAGAGCCTTTTATGCAATTTCAGAATACATAAAACATGTTTAAATAGAACTGAATACAGGCATATGAGAAGTCATCTGTCTGTTACCTCTAGAGCTCTCAAAGTATCTGGAATCTACAGCCAGAGCTGACCCAGGCAGCTGCCCCCCACAGGGAGAGGTACAACCCCATGCAGCTGCCCAAGGGTTCTATCACACATCCTGGTCCAACAAGCTTTTGGCATCACACAGAGGAGCAAGACATATCTGGCAACTAAGCAGATCTCAAAAGTTCCCCTCAGTCACCCAATTCCCCCACTTTGTACAGTAACAAGAATTTCTGTGATTCAGCATTTTTACCTGGTCTCCACCAAGGTTGGGTTTTACTGGCCGACAGGATAAGTGACAGATGCACATTCTGTATCCTGGAAAACAAATGCCATCCCAAAACAGTAAATGAACAGCATGTCTGTGGCCTGCACCACATGCTCTCACTTCAGATTTCACCAGACAGCAACAAGAGAATATCATCAATTATCTGGGACATTCCCCCTCTGCACAGGGAAACTGATCAGCTAATTATACATTTTAAACTTTAAAATGCAAAGAATTTAAAGTTTATTTTAATAAGTCTCTGAACATCTTATAAAGCTATAGCAAGTCTGCAGAAGTACCTGTGAGTCTTTCACAAAAATATTGTTACCTGGCTAGAAGACTTGTGTGAAGTCTCTATCTATAAAAATATGTTGCACAGTTAGAGAAAACCAAAATGAGATACCTGATACTCCAATTGGAAAATCTGTAGTTCAACTTTATCTTGCCCATCCTCTAAATAGTCACTTTATTTGCCACAAACCCATACACCTGGATTTTTAAAAACCACACACTGCTCAATTTATTTTTTTCCTAAACTTCTTGCAGGGATTTTAATGCATGTCATAAGCAGATCACAGAGTCTATTAAAAAACAATTGAAGCTACTAAATACTGATAATACATAAAGACCTCAAGTGTTTATCACTTGAACCCATGGAATCTTTATGATCCACCAAAACTGATCACCTGTATGTGTCTAATTATTATTAATATATAACTAAAATGTTTATTGAAGTGGTTTTCATTACACACATATTTTAAATTTTATGGTAAATTTCACAACATGCCATGCAACTACTGGTGTTTTTCTAAAGAGAAAATGCACAGTTGTAACCATTTTGGCTGGAGAAGAATAGAGTTCTTTCACATTTACATTTTACATCCCACCTCAAAATTCATTCTGTCAAAATGACAGAATGTTCTAATTCAGAGTTGGTAACAAAATGCTTAAGTCAAGAGGAATTTTGAAAGATGAAACACAGAACACACTCACAATTTCTCCTAGTATTTACTATTCAAACCCAACTGCCATTACCTTCAAATTCAACAGAAACCTTCCAGTGCAAATTCTGCAAGTGACGATGGAGTTTGTGGCTATAGCAAGCTTTGAATTTCTCCTCAGGACACAGAGGACAAGGCTTCCTTTCATCTGAAAATACAATTAAAAACTATTAGAAACGTGAAATGCAGTTACCACTTGTGTTAGCTGAGATGAAGGCCAAGAGAAAAGAGGCTGAAGGTAAAATCAACACAAGCTAAAGTTGAAATCCTCAGGGAACATTCTATTTCATGCACAAACTTTAAATTTATGGGTTGCCTCTTTCTGCTCCATAGAATATAGACCAAAATCACTATAAACTTTTAAAATCATTAACTTCTACAACCTTTGGGTTTTGGTTTCTAGTATTTTTTACTCCAGCAACATGAAGCTAATGAAACTTCTGAAAAGCACTGAGGAACAACAGAACTTTACAGATGACATGCAAAGACTTGAAATGTTTTAAAAAGAAACACCAAACCAAAATCCCCAACAAATCAGGAGGTTAGAACAAGATTTTGTTGTTCTAACTCCTGGATCATTTGGACAAAACAAGCAGCTGGTATCTATTTAAGCTGCAAAATAAGACGATGTACCCTATATAAAATAATTTTGGAAAATATAAAATAATTCTTGAAAATCCTACATGTGAGACACAAAAAGCAAAGGCAAGGCTGTGTACAAAGGTGTTGAAGCCCTTGAAGCAGTAACCTAAACAAAACCTAGCTGAATGTCAAACAACCTCTCAAGCAGAACTTAGAAGAAGAACAAGAGAATAAATCATAAAGCCCTTTTTTACAAAACCCCTCATCTTTAAATATCATAAATATATGTAGTGGGATAAAGATAAAATCTGAAGGAAAATGTAAATACCTGTGTTCTGGGACACTGCTGTGGACAACTCACCTTCTCTCAGGTCAGCCAGTTTCTCTAGATCAGCAAGGTGTCTCTGAATTGAAATATGTTTGTCTAAAAAAAACCCAGAAATATTTAGAAATTAAACATTCTAAGTTTAAAACTTGCTTTTAGTTTACTGCTACTTTTCTGTGCAACATATCAAATCTAGCACTGTTAGAGAATGACAGCAGTAGCGACTGAAATCCTTGTTTTTGTCCTTTTACTTCCATGGCAGCACAAATGACTGCAAAAATTATCCCCAGAATAGCTGTTTAATAAGATCCATATATTTTTATATATTTTTACTTCCTTTTAATACTGACACATAAACTTTCTAAGATAGAAAGACCCTAATTAAAAAAAAAAACCACAGCTGAAAAGATCAAGTCACATTTCCTTTACACCTGGTTTTACTGCTCACAATTGTTAGTGAATGCAAATCATGCACAAAAGCAGTACAAAAACATCTTATGAACTCACTAGCAAAACTAAATATCAACTATAAGTGGACTAAATTTAAGAACAATTATTCACTGTGGAGCCAGGATACATTAAATTCTACCATTTTTTTCTTTAAATCTACCACCTGATTTTTCAACTTATCAGGCAGAATTTGCCAATACCAAGAAAATTAAGTTGAAATCTGCTTTATTGATTTCAGCACACAGAACTTCCCAGTCCACTGTAACACAGATTCTGTAGCAACTTTAAGCTTCACAACGTTTTTACAGGATAAATCTTCAGGTTTTCTCATGCCAGACAAAGCAACTGATCCAGGTGGTTAGGATACAGAGGTGAGTTTTAAAATGAGATTTCACACTCTCCCTTTGCTTTTCCTCCCAAGTGTTTCTACCTTTCCTCCAGCACATGGCACAAATATTAAGAGTTTATTAACAAACCTCGTGGGTAATCAGATGACAGCAACATTTTGGATGTATCAGATTCCCTTGGGTGTTTTTCCTCTGCTCCTTTGTCTTCAGCTTCCAATTCTGACTCGGGAATTTTCACATCAGTGTTTTTGCTTTTCACGTTTTCAGAGACCGCCAAACCATCTTAAAACCAAACAAAAACACAGCAGAAGTGTCATTGATGTAACTGAACTATACAGACACGTTTGTTTGTTTCCAATAATCTGGTGCTGACTACAAGCATGAAGGAGGAAAAAAAAATTATGTAGGAGAATAGCATGAGATGAATTTTCACTCCAGTTATCCCTGGAAACCATTGTGGAATAATGTAATTCTGGACAGCTGAAATGACTATTCACACATCAGTATCAGATGTTTAAGGTGAACAAAATAACATTTACACATTGTTTTCTGGCAGGATGCAGGGAAGCAAGGCAAAGCAGGCAAGGAGGAGCTCCAAATTCCCCAGACAATTTACTATCAGCTAAAAAAGTTTGATAACAGTTTAGTTCATGCATCGAACAGTAAGAAAGAAGGGACTAAGGCAGGAATTTGCCATCAGCAGAGGCAGTGATGAGGGCAAGTGCTGGTGCCATCAGCATTTGCAAATGAATTACTTCCTGGGGCAGTACAGATGGGCCTGGTGAAGAATTTCAAGCATTTAAAGAGGCTAAGAGATGGAGCGATAAAATGATGAGAATAGTCAAACCCGGGGAAAATAACTGAAGGAAGAGAGAAATCCCCAAAAGGCATGGTCCAATCCCTCTCCAAGGGATATAAGGGAGCACTAGCAAATGATTCAGAAAGCTACATAAATCTATAAATACTGTCCTGCTCCCAGCAAGACTCCAGGGGACAGGTGGGACTAGTGAAGTTTCAGCCACGGGTAACAAGAAACAAAGCTCTGGCATCACTTTGCAACTACTGAGAAGCAAAGAGCAGGCCAAGGCTTTTCAGCCTGGATGGGACAGACAGGAGGTGCAGAGAGGGCACAAAAGGCAACCACGGGCTGTCTGTCCCAACACAGAAACTGGGATGCACCTCTCGGAGAAAATACAGACCTACAAACTGGTTTGTGTTGGAAGTTATTTCCAGAAGATGCAGCAATGGATGGTTGTTCTCTGGATGAAGCAGGGAGCAACCTGGGATAGTGGAAGGTGGAACAGGATAGGCTTTAAGGTTCCTTCCCACCCAAACCATTCCATAATTTTCTGATTTCACCGGTCTTCCCTATCCACCTATTCCTGACCACAAGTTAAGACAGGCTGGCAGGATCTTACAGCAGTTCTTCAGATTCCCCTGGGCTACTTTTGTTTGTTTTCTTTTAAACACTGCTGTTGGGTAAAAATATCTGTTATTATGAAAACTGACAGAAAGAGAAAATGGCAGGAATACCTGAAGACGGGGGCTCAAAAACCTGAAAAAACAAAAGCACGGAGTAAAATTATTCTACCAATCTTAAAATCTATCAGGAGGTGCATTGCTACAAAGAGATTGTTGATGTGCTCCTCACAGACCTGTTTTAAGATGACAACTCTCCTAAGAAAGATTCGCATGGAGCCTACTGCTGCATTAAAAAGTTGTAGGATTCGTGGTGATAGTTTCTACGTGCTTTGTTAATATAAATACAGAAAGAAAACGAGTAAGTAAAAGCATGTTTGGTAAGAAATCCCTAACAACTATTGATTAGTTACGGGAAAAGTGGAAATAGTTACAAAAATGTACAGTGAGAGCACAGCAGTGACAAAATCCAGCAGAGTTGGACTGTCCGCATCTTCAGAGCACGTGGAGGGATTAAAATGGTTGAAAAGGATAATACGAATATATGTTTTAAAAAAATCTAGTTAATATGTAAATGTGCAAAGAGAGAGGTAAACTTTCACACTGAATGATGAAGAAAGGCAGGCTGCTACCGAACCAAGACGTCAGGATTTTTTAAATGCCCACCGGGAATCACTGATCACACACAGAGGGCCTGGAGTACGCTCACACTAGAAAAACAATTAATTAGAAGAGTCAGTTCACTCCAACCATAAGGCTGCAGCAGCAAAGGGCTGGCAGCGAGGGCTCACTTGGGGAGCTGGAAGTCCAGCAAAACCAATTTACAGAATCCCAGAGCGGATCAGGTCTAAAGGAGCACGGTGGTCCAGCCTCCCTGCTCCATCAGGCTCGTCCTGGAGCACATGGCGCAAACACGTTTTGGTTTAGAAAACTGCGAGCAAAGATGCGCGGCTGAGCCCGCGCGGCCCACGCCAGAATTCGGGCTCCCCAAGGGACCTCGTGGAATAATAAATGATCCCCAAAGAGAACGTATCGGTAGGTTTGGGGAAGAAAGAAGCGACAGGAGCGCGGGTTGAAGCGTAGCGAGGCCCGGCGGGAACACGCGTGGCCCCGCACTGCGCTGGGAAAACGGGAGAAGCGGGAGCCTGCGCCTCCCAGGGCTCCCCGGCGCGGGCGGACGGAGACGGCGAGCGGCCCCGGGCTGTAAATTCAAACCGGCCCGGGCTGTACATTCAAACCCGCCCGGGCTGTACATTCAAACCCGCATGGCGCCCGCCCTCCCTCAGCCCCGGCACGGAGGGCCCGGCTCCCCCTACCCGCCCGCTCCCATCCCGCTCTCACTGAGCGCCGCCGGCTCGCCGCCGCCTTCATGGTCATGGTTGTGGTTTTCCTCCTCGTCCTGCTGCTCCTGCCGCCGCCGCCCCAGCGTGGCCTGCGCAGCCTCTAGCGCTGCCTCCGCCGCCTCCAGCGCTGCCATGTTCCGGCGCGGAACCGCCGCGGAGCCCGCACGCCGAGGGCGGCCCGCTCCGCCTACACTTCCCAGGCGCGCCCGGGCCGGCCCGGCGCGCACCGCGGCAGAGGAGGAGCCGCGCCGGGCCCGGGGCAGCCGCGCCGGGCACGGCCCGAGCCGCCCGAACCGCCCCGACAGCCGCCGCGGGGCCCGCCGGGGAGCGGCCGAGCCGGGTGAGGCGGTGCTGCACGGCGTCCTGTGAGGAGGGAGGAAGGGAAGGGAAATGGATGGAAGGAAGGGAAGGGAAGCTGTGTTGACAGCGCCCTGGGCACCTTGCGGGCCCCCGGGCTGTCCCCTCGGAGGGGGTGAGGCAGGAGCTGTCGCCCCTCAGCCTCCCATGAGAGGCTCCTTCAGAGCCCGGTGCTGCCCGCGCCTCAGGGCGGAGCCGGTGCCGGGCTCCCCTGCTCGGCTCTGGGATGTGGGATCGCCTCGCTGGGAGCTCCGGGTGAAGCTTTCCGCAGCTGCCCTGAACTTCCTGGGGGTGTGCGCTGTTTGTGTGGAGGGGCTGCTGCTGTCATTCCTCCGTCCTCGGGAGGGGCCGAAGGCGGCAGTGCCACAGTCGGGACTGCCTTAGACAGGCAGAGTTTCAGCTGGTTGGAAAAGCCCTCCAAGCCCATCTTGGCCAGGCTGTGCCCCATCCCCACCGTGTCACCAGCCCAGAGCACTGAGTGCCACGTCCCGGCCTTCCTGGGACACCTGCAGGGATGGGGACTCCAACACCGCCCTGGGCAGCCCCTGCCAAGGTCCGATGGTCTTAAAACTCGGTTGTACGACTCAGTGTTGAAGGATGGTAGTTTCTGTTTGTTTGCTGGTACAAAATAGGTGTCTCTGGGGAGGTGTAATTGCTGTCCTTTCTGCTCTGGCATTCCCTCAGATGTGAATAATTAATTAACCCTGTTGAGATCTGCTGTGGCTCTGTAATGAGAAAAAAGAAGGCTATTATAAAGTATTTTTCTCTATGCAGTTAAAACTTACTTTTATCTCATCTGGATCTAAAAACTTAAAACAAGCAATAAAGACAACACACTTTTTTTCATAGGATTTGAAGATGTCTAAAAAGAAGCTGAAGAAACTGTCTGGAAAGGAAGTCTCTTTGGATGGCCAGGATGACAAAGTAGGGGCAGAAGTATTGTTACTATTATGTTTTAATTCAACCTCCTGCATTCAAGAGAATATTAATTGTTTAGCAGCCTTGTGGTAGAAGGATGAATGCAATTTAAATACAGGGTCATAAAGAACAGCAGGAGGGTTGAGTTGGGCAGATAAATGTGTTTTTCTTCAGGTGCTGTGAGTAGTATGGATAGAAGCTTTTTCATTTTAGTGTATCTTTCTGTTTGAGGAAAGTTGGGTTTAATACCGGTGCTGAAACCAGTGCTGTTTTCTTGGACTGTT
Organism: Motacilla alba alba; assembly: GCF_015832195.1. Classification (NCBI taxonomy): domain Eukaryota; kingdom Metazoa; phylum Chordata; class Aves; order Passeriformes; family Motacillidae; genus Motacilla; species Motacilla alba. The sequence goes on from NC_052023.1 coordinate 24,061,738, forward strand.
CTGTATCTTGGATCATACATCCTCATTTTCTGATTAACCGCAAGTTGCACTTCACAGCATTTTGGTGAGGGACTCTCAAATATTTCCTTCTAGCCACTGAGACATAAATTAATGCCCAAAGTTCTCAGCATATTCCAGTACATACGTGTATCTAGTGAGTCAGCTTTCACTGAATCACTTGTAAAATGCAGGTGCCACAGGAGTTGTCACCTTTTGGTCATACTTGTGTGTAGCTTCCTATTATTTTTTTATTGTTTTTATCCACTTCTGACAAGTTATTTACTCTCAGAAGTGCAATACGTAGTTGGTAAATCAGTAGTTTAATAAATCTACACTTAAATTTGCTACATTTTTCCCGTTGGAGTTTGCAAGAAATATGTATAAAGTAAGGGAGCTTTTTTACCTGTCTTCTCAGAAATTTTTTGCAAGTGTTAATAAATAAGCATGATTATGGCCTTATAAACGGAATTATTCATGTTAGAAGCTTTCTGATCATAGAGAAGATGTTGTTCAAAGTCAAATGTTTGTAACTATTATTTCTTGCCCTGATTTCCTCTTACTGTTATTCAATTTGTCTGTTAAAATTAACTTATCCTAAGATACTTTATTGTTTTGGGTTTTTTTTACTTGTGTAATACAAAGGGTAAACACTTGGCTTAAAACCTCATAGTGTGGCTTATTGCCATTGCTGATGCCTCACCAGTTTGAAGAATACAGCTTTAACAGCAAAAAGAAATCTTTAACAGGAGCAGTGTGATCCCAGCACGGGTGGGAGGCGTCTTACACCCCAAACTGATCGTGCTGGGAGGAGAGGAACACTAAGAAAATTTGCTTATGATTATTAAATTAAATGAAAACGTTTGAGAAAAGGAGGGGGTAGGTTTAAAAGAAATACTAAAAGTGTCACGAGAACTCGTGGTTGTTGGGGAATAGGCCTTGAAGAGGGAAATGAGCAGCTGGAAATGGGTTTGTTATCCTCAGAAGTTGTCCCAGCAACACCATGAACTCCACCTGCCCCAAGGGAGTTCCTTCAGTGCTTTCCAGCTGCTGGGGACAGCAGGGGCTGCATGTGACCCCGGGGGAGCCTTTGGAATTGTCTGTCATTCTGTTTGTTCTTTGCATTGCTGGTGTTGGTCCTGCAGCTCCAGAACCAGCCACAGGCAGAAGGTCTCAGAACTGCCTCAGTTTAGGACTGCCCTGGTTTCTCCAAGCCTTTGATTTTTGCATTAAGTGCTCTCTAGTGTGGAAGTGAACCAGCTAAGGCCTCTCTAGGTAGGAGAAATCCCTGCAGCAGTGACCTAATGTCCTCCCTGAGTCAGCAGGCCCAGTTATTGAAGGAGTGAATTATTTGTGGAAGGATGAACTGTCTGGAGCTTCCTTATCCAAAATAATCCATGTGTTATCATTCTCTGTTGTAACTTCCTACACCCTGCTGTGGTTTGGGGGAAACTGAGTCCTATAACCCAGAGGTGTATAAAAACTACATATGGACACGTGGTTTTACCTGGGTGAATTGATCATGGTAGGAATGTTACTATGTCAGTTGTCACTGCTGTAGTGGACCCTGTTGAATCACTTTGTAAGCATTAAAGTGCTCCATGATTAAATCATGAGTTGCTACTAAACCCTTGGCACCCTTATCTTTGCATGCACATCCTTGGCACCCTTTGACCTTAGAGTTTCTCTAAGCAGCCAAACCACCCAGTTTTGACATTGTCTTATGAAGGTTTTTCTTTCGACTGCAGTTTCCTCTGTAAGCCCCTGATTTTTTTTTTTCAGAACTCCGAAGACACGAGATCTTACAAGCACACTCCAAAAGGTGAAACAGAATTTCAGAGGTAAATTCTCAACCTGTCATTAAATGGAATTACTTAAAAATATAACAATCACAGAGCATTTAATGCTGAAGACTTTTTTTCAACCTGTTCACCAAATAAAATATGGTGTTTTAACCAGTCTTTCTTTGGATATTTTAAACCTAGTGTACTGTAAATATAATTACTGAGTATTTTCTCTGCTCTTATAAGAAAGATTCCTAATAATTTTTCATATAATTCATGATTTCTGTAGAATGGTATTCTATTCCCCTCCATTGTTCCCTTTCCAAGTTCCCCAGTCGGTGCAGGATAAACAGTCTGAAAGCTGTGTGTGTTTTGGCACTGTGTGACCAAGCTGACCTTTTAGGTAACACACCTCCTTTATCACTGAACTGCTGTTAAAACTTATCTGTGTGATAAGAAGAAACTCGACCGTGTAGGGTGTCTCTCAAACCAAGAGTGAATGCAGAAAAAGCTTTTTCTCCGTTTTCTTACAGCTGAAATGGCTGGACAATGGAGAAAGGTAAATCCAAAAAATGCCAGATCAAACTATTTTGAAGGACAACTGTTGCTTCCAGTTCATATTTAGGAATATGGTGCTCATAAATGCTTAGCTCTGTCTCAGGCAAATGCAGGTGCCTTTTTTGTTGCTCTTTTCCATTAACTGAGCTAAATTACATTACTTTCTTGATCTTGTTTCTGTAGGTCCAAACCGGAGAAAGATGGGCAAGAGAAGAAGCGACACCGAAGTTCTCGTGCTTCTCACGATACAGATGGAAGATCCCAGGAAAAATCTCCAAAGAGAAGCAAAACCCCAGATGGTTCTTCAATTCAAACTGAAAGGCAGAAGAAAATAGTGATCCAGTTTAAAGCCAAAGAAATCAAACATGGCAAAACCACCCGCACTCCTGATGTAGTGACTGCCAGCAAGGAAAGAAGTCTTCTTGATGGAAGAGAAGGAAAAAGGCTCTGGCACAGCTTTGAACTTCAGAGGGACAAGGCACTGAAGAAAAAGAGAGAGAAAGCTGAACTCTGTAAACTCAAGCTAAAAGCAGAACAAGCTATGATAGAAAAGTTTAAGTCCTCTGTAGACGAGGTACCACATAAAAAGGCAGAGGGCTCAAAAAAGCGGAGTGACGATGTCAGAATTCCCAAAAAGCCACCTGACAGCTCTGCAGGGCCTGGGCATGGTGATAGATCAGCCAGTAAGGAGCCAAGTGCATTATCCAGCTTCTGGGAAGAAGAGGAGGAAGAAGAAGAAGAATATAAAGACTTTGTTGAGAAAAAGAGGTACACAAGTAAACACAGATCATCACACTCCCCATCTGAAACTCCGCCGCGACAACGGGACTCTCGGAAGCGCAAGAAACACGGTGCCACTTCTCATAAAGCTCCTGAGCACTCAGGAACTAAAGGAGACTTGGAAGCCACAGCATTGTGTTTTGAGCAGGTGATTAGAACCCCGTTCTTTGTATTGTGTAAATGTTTCAGAATGGTTTCTTAATGGCAGATTAATATGAGCAGACTGTCTTCTTACAGAATCCAGCCAGGTTTCATAGCTAACTAGGTAGATTTTTCTGATCCTAATGTAAACCTTGTTTCCATGTTCCTCAGCTAAATGTTAAACAGACCAGAAGAGTAAAGGTCTTGGATGTTGGGACTGTGTCTGTGCAGATGCTTCCATGGCTTTGCTTTGCTGCTGGGGGTGTGGAATACTTTAGTTTAGGTATAAGTCAGCTAATTTTTTTTTGTTTTGGTTATTTCCTTTCTTGAATGAATAAACTGAAGCAATGAAAACTTGCTGCCAGACAGAGCATTGCTTGCGGAGTGATGCCTGGAGAGCTTGGGGTGGATGTGGGACTAAATTGGTATGTGTGCTGCAGAACTTCCCTTTTATGTGTGACAGGTTTGTTTTTAAGCTCAGGTTGTCGTGCAGAGCCAAACACAAGCTGGATCTTGAGCATGGGGTTTTTTGCTGTTGTTCTGGTGAAAATGCCCAGCAACTTTGGAAGATTCCAGTTTGTGTTACAGTAGTGTGAGCATTTTGTGTGTATGCCAGGAGTTATTACATGCAAAGCTGGGGAGTCATTGAGGTTGGAAGGCACCTCTGGAGATCATCCAGTCCAACCCCCTTGCTCAAGCAGGGTCAGCCAGAGCTCGTTGCCCAGGACAAAGGATAGAGACTCCAAAACCTCTCTGGGCAGCCTGGTCAAGCACTTTCAATGTAAAAAAGGTGTGGGGGGATTAATGTTCAGATGGAATTTGCTGTGTAATCCAGTAATTTATTTAAAAGAAAGCCATGTGTCTAAGCCATATTAAAATGGTACTGTGGATACTAATAACTGTAGTTTATGTTCCCTATTCACTTGGGAGTACCCAGTGTTCTCTAAAAACCCCTCTAAGACATATGTTGTTCTTCTGTTCCTGCTTGTTTCTAGAATGTTGAGGGTCCCTGCACATCTGACTCCTACCAGAGAGGTGAGGTCAGAAAGCCTGTGCCTGTCCCAAAGGTGAGTGTGGGACTTGTTTAGCACTGCAGGGCTGTATTCCAAAACTCCTGACCTGGGGATCCCTTTTACCTCAGTATTCCTTGATATTTTGTGATGTTGATAGGGTGTGTGTTTGTGGTGTTTTTAATTCTCCCTACAGAACTCTGAAGACTTTCCACCCCTTCAAGACAGTCAGAACACAGAAACAGACCAAGAGGTTGGTAATGCTTTCATTTAACACTTCTGTGTTGTCTTAAAGACCAAGGGCACCGAGGTTGTGTAACTGGACAATTCCATGACCTTTCCTAGTATTTGGCATTGTTGACTCATGATCTACACTCAAATGTGGAGCATTTATTTAAAAAACTAAGCAAACTTGCTGAAGTGCTGCTAATCAGGAACTTTCTGAGATAAAGAGTGTCTTTCTGTTACCATGTGCAACAAAAGGGCCTTCCTAGTTGCTCACATGCTCCAACTATCTCATTTTTCATCCTCTAACTTTTTAGTTGGAAGAGAGACATATTTTTTAAGAAGTGCCTGTTAGGAAACTTGCAGTTTGTGTAGCAAAAAAATGCAGCAAAGTTTTTGAATACCATATAGAAAACTCATAAATCTTTCTAGGTCATATTTTGGATGTCTTTACTGGAGAATATGTAGAAGTTCTTGTGGATTTACATTTCCTGTACTGACTTAAAATTTTTCAGACATCATTTTTGGGGCAATTTTAACAGCTTTAATGCAAAAGTGTCTCTTTGGGGAATAATTATGAAGTGATTCCTTCCAATGGATTACACACATGCTCATTTTCTCACTGTAGATGCAGATAGTTGAAGACTTGCACGTTGCTCGTGTGGAAAAGAGGATGGCCCTGTCTGTAGTACAGACCTGTGGAGAACTTACAAGCATGGAGATAGATCTTCCAGAACAGGATTTAAATACTTCTGCTGGTATGTCATGATTGGATCTGCTTTGCTCTCTGGTTGCAGCAAGTAATTGCAGTTATTGATGGTCTTGAGTAGGAAGCACACAACTGATTATTTCTGCTGTTTTCTCTTTTTTCTCTTCTTTTCCCCTAGGGGCTTTTAGTTCTGGTCTGAACATCCTAGTGGTGATTGACACAAATATAATGATTAGTCACCTTGAGTTTGTGAGATCCCTGAAATCTGAGGATATACCAGGTATGTAAACATGTTCTGATGAGTAAGACAATGTAAGAAGAACAGATGCTGTAAGAGCTTCAGGATACCTGAAGGATACCAAGCCCTGGGCTCCTTGAAAAGGCAGCAGGTTTCATGCAGAGACAGAAGGCACACACAGAGCCTGGTTCTGTGAACCCAAACAAGCTGCATCCTAGGGAAACCTCAGCTGTGGAAGCAGAACCTACTGTGCTTACAGCCCATGTACCTGCAGAGAATCATGGCAGAAATTCCCAGCAAATATGCTTAGATTCTTAGCAGTAAATAAGTCTTAACCCTTTCTAAGAGCATCATTTAAGCATTCAACCCCTTACTAGTGATAACTCTGTTTTCTAGTCTCGTTTTAGCATTTCTTTTCCTAGAAATACAAAACAATCTGAAAAGCATTGAACAGTCAGTCAGTCCTTTGTTTCTGTCTTGGTAAAGGTGGCAGAACTGAGCAATTTCTCAGGAGTTCAGAATGCAGACCCTGGCCTTAATATTTGCCTCTAATATTCTGGGAAGCTGTTGGTTATTTAATGTTTGCAGGATTGGGATCATGCATGTCAGTTCTTGGTAGGCACATGGGAAATCTGTCAGAATGCCTAGGGTGCTTCGATGCTTTCAGCTAATGCATACACTTATTCCAGCCACCTGGAAAATACCTTTCCTTAGGGCCTGAGTGATTTTCAGGAGTGTGTCAGACTGTATTTCTTCTCCCAGGTTAGGAATGCTGCTACATACACTGAGATGCCTTTTTAGAATACTGCAACTCCCAGTGTCTGGTCCTGTGCCAGACCCGCTATGTTGAGAAAGCTGCTGATTCCCAGCCTATTTGTTGTAAAGCAGATGGTTATTAATGCATTTTTTCAAAATTCTGTTCTCATAATGTGAATGAGAAAGAAAACAGTTGAAGTATTTGTCATGGGGAGACCAACAGAACAGTTGTTAAACTTCTGATTTACCCCTGTATTTAGTATAAAAGCTTTAAAGTTCAGCCCATACTTACCTACAAATAAAACCATGGTCCAATATCCATACTTTCTGTTCCTGGTTTAGGAGTGCTTGTTGGCAATGAACACAAGCCCTTGCTGCTTTTTTTTGCTGCTTGTTTTGGCACAGTGACTGCTGTGGTCACTGGGGTGTGTGCAGCCTGGTGTTCCAGCTGCTGTTTCACCTTGCTGCAACATCTTACAGCGGGTGTGTGCCAAGATAATGGATGCAAATATGTGTTATTAATGTTGTCAGAATATTCTGCTGATTAAAATTGTCTCCCTTTTGTTTGCCTGGCACTGTCACTTTTCTATGTAATCAGTGTAGTGCCAGATTGAAGTTAGATAGAAAGAGGGAAGTCAGCCTTTTTCAGCTCTTTTTCAAATGCTAGATTCTCACGAGCAAGGACTATGAAAACTACTGGCAAAAAAGTGTGAACTTGCATAAATACGATGCTTGAATTGAAAGTTCTCTGTAGTAGTTTGTGTCACTCCTGCAAATACCTTTGTTTATTGGTGGTGGTTTTTTCCCTTCCAGGAGTTGATAGACTTGCATTAATCATTCCCTGGGTCGTCCTACAAGAGCTGGACAACTTGAAGAAGGGGAAGATGTTGCAGCATGTTCGGGACAAAGCTATCCCTGCAGTGCAGTTCATCTACAAGTGTCTCAAGAACCAGGATTCCAAACTGTGGGGGCAATCCATGCAGCTGGCTTCTCAAAAAATGTGTAATACATGTGCAATCCATTTGTGCTGGGTACTTCATCCTTGCACTTCACCTAGTGGCAGCCTTAGAATTCTGAGTTTAATGGAGACTTCTTCACTCTTCTGTTTGCTAATTAACATGAGCTAATTTCTTACAGCAGCCTTCATAGTGTATCCAAGGCTGTGGCATGCAAATGTCTCCACTATCAATTGTTTTACCAGTTGTTCCTCACTTTCACCTTACACTTGAGTCCTTGTGTGGGGGTGTTAAATGTACAAAGAGCACCACTGAGGTGTTTGTGAGGCTGAGTTGTGCCCACGTCCCCCAGCTGTGTCTGCCCTGCCTTTGCAGATGGGCTGAGCGATGAGAACAATGACGACCGTGTCCTGCAGTGCTGCCTGCAGTACCAGAAGCTCTTCCCACAAGCTCTTGTTGTCCTCTGCACGTGAGTTCCTGGCTGCCTTTAGCTCTCCTGCCACACTGCTTTCAAATCAGGGCTTAAAGAAAGAGCGCTTTCTGAAGTAAGCTCTTGGGAGGGCAGTCACCCTCTTAAAAGCTAGAGTAGGATATAATAAACCACTACAATTGGAGATGGAATCACCTTCATGAGCTTGAGGCCTGAAATAGAATTCAGCTTACTCAGTATTCGATTTTGAAACTTGTTAAAGCATATGTTTCTCAGATTTTATTCTGGTTTCTCATAAAAAATATTTCTGAAGTTACAAGTAGAAAAAAAAAGTGAATTAAGGATTTAGATCCAGTTAGAGACTTTATCCCTGTTCCCAGCCAGGTGAGCAGAAGCAAGGAAGGGGTTAATCTTAGAAAGAGGGAAGCTGGGGATGGATTTGCTGCTGTTCCTGTTTGTGAGGATAACAGCTGACCTCTGGGTATTGATTCTGAATTTGATAGGAGCAGGTGAAGCCAGCTCAAAGGACTAATACTCCTTGGCTCTACTTGCTCTGGTCTTGGCTAGAACCACTTCCTGCACGGGTCAGTGAGTGGGATTAAAACTCTGGGCACCATTTGGATTGTTCAGGTTGACCCAGGTGGCTGCTGAAAATGCCATTTCAGTCACAGTGTTCGTAGAGTAGTGATGGTGATTTTAGGTTTCACTGATCAAAAAACAGGAGGTGACCTCAGAACTGGTTTTCATCCAAAAATCCCTTTATAGTCTACCAATAAAAGCAATGGAAATTTTTGAGAAAGTACTGGGATGCAACTTTGTCCTGGATTTTTAAAGTAGTTCTGCGGAGCAGAACCTTAGAGTGGCATATGGGATAAAGATTTGGCCAACAGAATAGTTAAAAAGGGTTTCAACGAGGAGAATTAACTGTAGCCATCAAATAAGATAGTACTGTCTTAGAATTTTTGCCTGGTTTGCTTTCTGAGATCATAGCAACTAAGCATCACTGCTGTAGTAATTATAGCTATTGTTTTCTTAAACCTAGACCCTGAAACACTTCTCAGTATGTTTCTCATTTTTACTTCGTTTTCTGGTTTGAATTTTTGAACTGCTTCTAATTGCTTGAGAAAGAGAACTTTGTCTTTGTAATGAAGTTCACAAAATAACTTTTGCAAATACAGTGTGGTGCTTTTATTCCTTTGTTGACAACAATTAATTATTTTCTAGGGATGATAAAAATCTGTGTAATAAAGCCATTGTGAGTGAGGTCAAGGCATTCTGCAAAGCTGATCTGGTGACTGCTCTGCAGAATGTGAATGCGAACAGGCCCCAGAACTCTGAGGAGCTGCAGCAGCCAAAGCAGGGTGAGTCTGTGGAATATGGTGGTTTGTGAGTTTGTAAAAATCATTGGGGTAGAGGAAGAACAGTTGCTACTATACCTTCAGTTTTCCTATGCTTTGAATCCTTAGGAATGGTTTTTTTTTGTTTGGGGAAGGTTTTTTCAAAGGTTTTCTGAAAGTTTGAGAGGTTAATTAAACCATCTCTCTGAGGGTTCTAGAAAATTCAAATATGACATATTGTTATTTTATAGAAAAAACACTGCATTAATTTCCTGTGTTTAGAGTAATTTAAAAGGTGTCCTGAACTTTTTGGGACTGAAGGAGGTTTTTTTCATTTTTCCAAAGATACAGGTACAGCTTACAGAGATCCTCTTGTGCTTGCTGATAACCCTGCTGGCTGTTTATGATCTAAGTTATTTAAGGAAAAAAGAAATGTGGAGTAAGATCACTAATGAGTAATACTCTAGGGACATTAACCTTCTTGGTTAGTAGCTCTTAATTAGAAATACACACAGTACAAGTGGGTATAACTAGAAATAATTGAAACTTAAGTAGGTGAAGCACATCTGCTTTATAAAAGTGCAGTCTATCTTTATTTGTGGGGACAAGTTCTTCATGTGCCATCAACATGAATTAGATCTAAACCCAGTTTCAATAAATGCCTTTTGTGTCATTGGTTTGACAGATACAGAATTTGGGAAGACGAGAGGTGATGCTGGTTTTACTGCACAATTCCCAAATGTGCTTCCAGACCTTGAAAAGAACTTAGGAGAAGCTTTGTCTTGTATTTTGGAGACTGAAATGAAACTGGCATTTGGAAACCTGTGGATGGAGGTGGTTTCTTACATCATTCTGCTTGATATTTTGATTATTGAAAGGGTTGAATGTCCTTGGTATTTTATTGCTGTTAATACCTGTGCCAAGCCAAACCCAAGTCATCCAGGTCCCTGATATCATTGACAGGGAACAGCTCAGTGTTCACTTCTAAAATTTCATTTTATAGCAAGATTACCCTGTTTGATCACTAGTGTGCAACACACGCAGTATTTTAATAGAATTTTAATGACACACTAACAGGACTGCTGGTTTCTCAGAGTGAAGTTTCAGAATTCTTTTTATTAGTGGCATTAAAATTCTATTTCAGCTTTTCTACTCAAGTAAAACCCTGCGCTGTAAATACATCCTGCAAGAAATCATTCCATCATGTTCTGTATAATATCAGGGCATTTGTTGCAGGCATTTCTTCCCCACCAGAGCAGATGTAGATAAAACTGTTCACAGCTCAATTGATTCCAGTGCAGATACAGAATGACAAGAGTACTAATGAGAACCTCTAAACGTGCTTGCAGAAGATACATACTCATGTAAAAGGCATTTTCAAATTGTCCATGCTTTACTTTAGATTCCATTTTATAACTGGTGGAGGGTTGTTAAAAGTTTAAATTTATTGCAGATAAGCCTCTGTGGCTTTAAAAATCCTCTAAAATCATGGGGTGACTTGTTTCCCAGGCTGCCCTGATTAGCTGCTAAACTTTCAATCACTTCTCTATTCACTTAGTTAATTTCTTTAAACATATCTTCAAACACTGGTTTCACTTGATAGTAGTGAATTCTCAGGTTTTTTGCAATACGTGTGTTTTATTTCATGTATAAATAACCACAGTGTTCATTTTTACTTTGTAACAGTACTGGAAAATCGAAGGCATGTTTACTGTTGTTCTTTTTGGTTTTGTTACTGTTGGCTTTTGTGCAGAAGTAACTCATTAGATCAGTTTTGACGTAAATCAAAAGTATTAAGAGTTTTTGAGGAATGTGTAACCACAAATCATGAGCCTGATTGTGCATTGGTTCTGAATGAGCATCACTGTTTAACCCATGGTGCTGCTGAATCAAATCATAGATAGATAAACTTGTTTAAATCTGGACATGGTCTTATTTCTGAGGAATCACTGAATTTCTCCTTCAGCAGCACAAACCATCACATTCTTGAAGAGCAGAGCAGTTGTGGGATGTATAGGAATATGTCTAAATGAAAACCAGCCTTTGAATTTATAACATACTCTCTTCCAGATCCTCTATCTGAAGCCACCATGGACCTTAGCAAACCTGCTGAAATGTTATAAAAAACACTGGATGGCAGTTTTTGGTTATGTGGTGCCAAGGAGTTTACTTTCAACCATTGAATGTCTCTCTAAACACCTCTATGCAGGTAACAGTCTCTGAGAAAGTTAATTGTAAACTTGTAAAAAGCCTCCGTGGTGTGGTTTGAGTTATGGAACTGTGTGTATTAACGGTCACCTGGGTCTGAATTATTTTTAAAAAGCAAATAATCCTTTTCCCTCCTTTGCCCCCATGTTATGTGTGGCCAAATGATCTGCATTTGCCAAAAAATTTACAGAGGAGCAAACGATATGTAATGTGGTGTGTGAGGGCAGGGAGGTTTGTTTTAAACAGAAGCCAACCAGAATAAAACCCCCACAAACCTTCCATTTGTTTAAAGATGTCTTTGAGCATTTGATTTTGACAGGCTGGCCTGGTGAACTCCCCCAGAGGGTGCTGGGCACTGCCCAGGCTCCCCAGGGAATGGGCACAGCCCCAAGGCTGCCAGAGCTCCAGGAGGGTTTGGACAATGCTCCCAGGGATCCAGGATGGGATTGTTGGGGTGTCTGGGCAGGGACAGGGGTTGGACTCCATGATGCTTGTGGGTCTCTTCCCACTCAGGATATCCTGGGATTTCTTGGTTCTACCTCTTTGGGATATTCTGCTGTTCTGCAGAATTACTTTAGATATGCCAGTTGATCCTTGGGCAAGATCCCAGGATAAATTTGGAAGACTTGGTTGAGGAGTGAGCAATCTCATGCATGTTTCTCTGAGATTGTTGTACCTGATGCTTCTGAACCATTTTCCCAGGCTTTTCAAGTGCTTCTGTTAATCTAGGTATTTGAGTATTAAATTTGCCTGCCAAGACTGTTAAATCCTAACTTTTTTTTTTCCTCCCTCTTACATTAATGTCTAAACATCAGATAAACCATTTGACTCCTCAACAGTGCGTGTCCTACTCCAGGAATCCAAAAAATTGCTCCATGCTTTCAGCTGCAGGTCAGACTACAACGGTGTCCTGCCCCAGGCTTATGCTGAAGTGGAAAAACTGTGTGAGACCCTTGGAGGGGTAAGGGCAGCTTTAGTGTTTGTCCACCTCACCTCATCCTCACGTTGTTCCCTGTTCCAAACCTGGCTTAGATGTCTTAATTATTCCCATCATTTCCACTGATTACTCCAGGAAATGCTGCTGGGGTGTTTTTGAAATGAAGAGACCCTGCCTTTAACTTTTATTTTCATGCCGTGAATATCTGCTGATACATTTTTCCCTAATATAAATGTGGTGGTATCAGAAGGGTGACTGAAACCCATTATTTTGTTTTAGTTTTCTATTGCATTTGTATCTGATGGGTCTTAGAGGTTAAACTTGCTGTTTCTCCTTCTGACATGGGCCCCATACTGCTGGTCTTAAGTGTGTTGTTTCAGCTTTCATTGTCTTTGTAGCTGAAGAAGGGACTCCCTTGTATCATGTGGTTTGTGGTGGTTGTCCTGGCCCCTTTTGTGTTCTCAGAAGTTGGTCTTCACTCCCAGCTCAGCTCTGAGGAGGAAATTCCAACTATCTAAGTTTATGGTTACTGTCAGTTCTGTATGTAATGGCATAAAAACTGGAGTCATGAGCATGGGTTAAATATTTGGATTAATGGGAAAGAAGATAGGTCAGAACAGCTGTAAAGAGTTCTTACTGTCTTTGGAAAAGGATGAAAGGGAAGGAGAGGTCAGGAGTCACCTGTGCTGGGACCTCTGTGCAATGCAGTCAGCCCTGAACCTGATGTTCTGTGTCATGAGAATCAGGCTCTGTCTGAAAACTTGTCAGGAAAGACATTCCTCCCTGTCAGAGTGATGAGGCCCTGGCACAGGGTGCCAGAGGAGCTGTGGCTGCCCCTGGATCCCTGCAAGTGCCCAAGGCCAGGTTGGACAGTGCTTGGAGCAGCCTGGGCTAGTGGCAGGTGTCCCTGCCCATGGCAGGGCTGGGACTTGGATGGGCTCTAAGGTCCCTTCCTGCCCAACCTATCAAGAGAGGCTTTGGATGCAGAGACTGTAACCAAGGTGACTCAAAGAGTTCAGCCTTGATTTCTTGAGCATTGCTTTAAAAAAATCTGTAGAAGTGTGTAGATTCTGGTTTTCTAAAGTCAGGAACCAAATACATTGATTATTTGTTTGCTGAACTGTTTTATAAGGTGAGGGCAGACAGTGAGCAGGATTTATCAGAAGACATCATGGTTCTTTCAGAAAATGCTGCGTGTGAAAAAATGGAAGCCACGATACCCAATCTGCAAAGCACTGAGGAAAAAGAGCTACAGCCCAGCTTTCATGTGGCTCAGGAAAACAGGCACCAGGAAATCTGGTCGGTCCTGGAAGGTGTTTGGAACACTATGAACTTGTACAGGTACAGCTTGGTAAAGGGGCTCAGAACTAACACATAACCTTAGATAACTTTGAAACAAGCACATTTTAGAAACTGTGCTTTTTTTACCCTGTAATTAATCTAAATTGACCCCCTCAAAAAGAAAAATCACACAAAAGTTGGGAGTATGCAAATTGTTTTGTCAGTCAGAGCTTTTTTATTAATTGCTTTTCTGTCTCTTCTTTATTTCTTTTGAATTTCAGTATTGAGCTATTCCAGAAGCTGGACCCCAGTGCAGTGACCGTGGCTGGCAAGGCCTCGTTTGAGGAGGCGTTTTTGGGCCTGCAGAAGCTGTTGGCAGCAGTGAAGGACATCCGTGAGGGCATTGGCAGGTGAGCACTGCAGCTGGGCACAGAATGTGTGGCAGGCTCCTGAAGTCACAGAAGTCTGAAATATTTCAGCACCAAACCACTCTTTATTCTGTGTGCTCGGTGACATGATTTGCAGTAAAATCCTGCTGTCAGGAGTGCCTTGAACCATTGGTAGCAAAAGATCATGGAAGTGTTACAATAATAGAAATCTCTTGCAGGGAATTGCCTTTGATGCCTGGGATTTGTTTTCCAGTGTTTGACCAGCAAGTTGCCTCTGCTCAGGTGTAACTGGAGCTATTAATGATTAATGATTATGATTAATACATCAGTTTTGATGGCAGGAACTTTGAATAATTCAGGGCATTTGTGTTTCAAATGTGAGGCCCGCTCAGATGGGAACAAAGTTCCAGTAGGGTGAAGGATGTAAAGTTTTGAGGCTTTGCTGTTCCCATTTCGAGTGCTCTTCATGACAGCCATAACAACAACAATCAGCTGCATTCTCTCTTTAGGCAGGATAATATTCCCTCTGTCTTCATAGAATCACAGAATCCCAGAGTGGTTTGAGTTGGGAGGGACCTTAAAGCCCACCCAGTCCCACCCCCTGCCATGGGCAGGGACACCTTCCACTGTCCCAGGGTGCTCCAAGCCCTGTCCAACCTGGCCTTGGACACTTCCAGGGATCCAGGGGCAGCCACAGCTTCTCTGGGCACCCTGTGCCAGGGCCTGCCCACCTTCACAGGGAGCAATTCTTTCCCAGTATCCCATCTATCCCTGCCCTCTGGCAGGGGGAGCCCCATCCCTTCACTGGTTTTCTACAGCACAAAAAATTGGAAGTTTCAGGAAGAATAAGGAATCTCCTTTGTCGTTTTGGCTTAGTCTTTTTTTTTTCATGGCAGTCAAATATAGGTCCATTCAAAGAATTACAGTCTCTCTTTCAAATATAAATGATCAAATTATTATAAAAATTAGAAGCAGAAAAATATGGGTAGAAATGTGAGCTTGAACAGCTGAGTGCTGATGGATTCAGTTTATTGCTGGTGGGTTTTTTCCCCTCTAAGGAAATTGTGTCAATAAAGTAGGTTAATGCTAAACTTTGCTCTCTTCATTCTGATGCTAAAGTTTTTGAACCAGATCCTGTGGTACCAGTTTATAAATGTGGTGGATGAGATTAAATGGGAATATGGAGTATTCAGAATGTTTATTTTTGTGTTGCAGAGGTGTTTTCATTGAAAACTGTTGGTTTTCCTTGTGGGAGAGCTCTGTAAAAATAAAAACTCCTGAAATACACAGGCTGATTGTTGGAATGGAGTAGTTTTCCTGGACATTTTGGAAGTGCCTGCTCTGGTGTGCAGGTTTGCAGTAGGTGGCATCGTGGAGCAAGAAATGGGGAGTATTTTCACCAAGCATTCACTGCATGGCCTTGAGTGGAGGGATTTAAGGAGTTAGAGAGTTCTGAGGAGCTTTTCCAAAGAGCCAGGAACCAGGTTAATGTCTCATTGTAGAGTATTAAAGGAAAAATTCAGAAGCTTTCATAGAATCAGAATGGTTGGGGTTGGAAGGGACCTTAAAGCTCATCTTGTTCCACACTCTGCCATGGGCAGAGACACCTCACTTTCATTTTGCTCTAAAACTGACCTTGCAGCATATTTATATTTCTTGATTTTTGGAAAAAATGCCTCTCAGTGACTTAATCTAATGGCATGATTGCAGAAAAGGAGGCACTGGAGAAAAAATAGTGAGAAAGTTCTGTATTGACTATTTGGAGGTAACACAGCTTTTACTGACCAAATACAGCTGATTCTGTGGTACTTTCTGATCCCTGCTGTCCAGGACAAAGGAGAGAAAATATCTTGTGAAACTTTGGAAGCTTTACCAGTAAATTATGTTGAAAGTTCAACTGCATTAAAAGTTTAGATTTTCAGATTGTTAAAAAAAAAACACTAGAAAAACGTGATTATACTTTTTGAGATAAATGTAATGATACCCTTAATCATAAAAAAAAAATACTACACCAGTGGCACTACCCCTGCTATTCAGGCTTGATGGCCAGTACATGTTAATGACAAATACAGATACAGGAAAGGAAAAAAAAATGCTGTTTCATTGAAGATGTGTCAGTAACAGCTTTTGGCATGTTACCCTATTCTGGTAATTTCTGTAACACCATGCAAGTTTTTTAATTTTGTCTTGATTTCTTCCTCTAACAGCACTGGTAGCAGAGTGGTGTTTGTATTGCACAATTCTGCATGACAGCCTTCAGCTCTGAAATTAAGAATAATCAGTACAGTTAGCATGTTCTAACTATATACCTTTACTATTGGTGATGGGCAAAGAGTGTGAAACCTCTGAAATTGAAACATCCAGTAAAATTGTGAAACCATGACATGATTTTAAATAATTTTGGATTGAGGATTTCTGGGAATTCTCACTGGTGATTTGTATTTGGGTTGGGTATTATTTCAAACCAGTTAATTGGGGCACCTTATTTAAGGTCTCCTAAACTAACTCTTTGAAGTAAAATAGGGGTTTAGATGAGCTGATGTTTGCCCTCAGCTGAATAGAACTTGTGATTCTAAGCTTCTATATGCAGCCCTAGGGAATTGGACATTGTCTTCATGTTTCCTGCCAGGTTTCTTTTAGATAAGAGATCTTTGTTCATCGGAAAAAAAGAAAATTCAGTCTTGGGTGAATTGATGCAGTTATTTCAAGTTGGATTTTTTCTTTTCATCTTTTGGCTAAAAAAGAATTTTTTTTGTTTATATGCCAGCTTGAAAATCACTCACAGCTTATAGCATATACACTTTGATACAGGCCTCCTAAATATTTATACTATTGTGCTGTCACCTGTAAAATATTTGTTACTGACTGCATAAGGAGCCCGAGTTCTGCTTTTCTAATATTTTATCTAAATTAAATTTCTCTCACACTTCCAATGGTTTGGAAAAATGTAGTTTAGTCAAGGACTCCATAAACATTTGTAGATTAAAAGTGTAATTTCTTAAGAGTTCAGTAGTGCAGGAGAGTGTCACTGTATCAGAACTGATCACTGAATTGAAATAATTTTAAAACAATTCTGCAGTGTTACTAGCTGTAGTACAGAATTCCTCAGATGCAGAGAAACTGTGTCCTCTTTATTTTTTCAGCTGGTCAGTGGAAGAATTGAGGTCTCTTCTCCTTGGTGTCTCAATAGAGAATTGTCTTCATTCCCTTAGGCTCTGGTGTCAGTTAATAATTTCTGCCATAAAGTCCCAATAAAGTCTCTAGATGAAGAGCTCTGCCTTTAATCTTCTCTGCACACAGTGTCTTTTTGGAAGTAAAATGGAGATTAGCTCCTTCAAAAATACCAGGCATTCCAATCACTACTTGTTTGATCTTTACGGTTTTATCCATTTAAGTGAAACCTGAAACTGGACTTACCTGCAGCCTTCTCTGCTGCCAGGCCCAAATTGAAATGTTCTGTTGTGCCAATTTTAATGACAGCTGTAAGAAACACAGCTCAAATAGAGCTGAAGTGGGCAGTGCTCCCCAAGGGGCAGCACAGAGGTGGTGCTGTGCAGCTGCTCACACCGTGGTGCCTTTAGAGCAGTCTGAAAAGCAGAAAGGTTTCAAACATGGGGCTGTACAAGCCATGGTGCTTTGGGCCTGTAGAGCCAGGGGTGCCAGCTGAGACACTTTGATCTATTTCTTATCCATTTCTATTTATTATTGTATCTTACACCTTGTGCTTGGCATCACATGAGTGACAGGACAGGAGATAAACATTGGGAGTGGTTTGGGAAGCACTTGAGATGAAATCATCAAGTCTGACTGTATCCTTTCTCCCTCCTGCCCCCAAGACAGCATTTAACCTCCAGTCGGTGGCAGGTATTCATAGTCATTTCTTGGGTCTTTCTGTGACATTCCCTTCCTTACCTTACATGCTCAGTATTTCCATACAGCTCTGTAGAACCACACTGGAGTTCTTTGGTTGAAGCTGAAGTACAGAGTGAGGGGTGTTGTGGTTTCCATCTGCAAGGCTGTGCAGATGGAAAAGCCAAGTGACTCCATGGATTTGCACCCTCTGCTTCTGAAGCAGCGTGGAGAGCGGAGCAGCAGCAGTGGTTAGTGTTGCAGTGCTGAGGTTCACATGGCTGCTTAGAACAGTTGGGTGTAAAAGCCCTTTGCTTCATGGATTACTGATTTACAGACAGTTCTCTAGACATAGTTCTGTAGTTGAGGTAGATGTTTTATCACTGAGAAACTTCCATGGAAACAAGGGCAACTTGATTTAATGAAGTAATAGGGGCAGAATCAATGCTCCTACAGACAGGTCCAAATTTCCCAGTGCTTCCCATTCCCTTAAAAGGTCAATTTTCCATAGCCCAGGAGGGATGGCTACAGGTGATGAAAGGAGCATGAAGTGATTGAAAGCAGTGGGGAGCAGTGATGCTGAGAAATCATTGCTCTGCAGACAGGCATGTGTCAGTTCTGTACAGAAGAATATATTCCCAGACTGGAGCTGGTATTGCAGCCCCTGTTTAGCTGCAGACAGCCCCAGGCTGTTTCATGAGTGCTGACCTGTTGGGAATCTGTTGCGGGGGGTTATGGTGCAGGCTCTTCCCTCAGCAGCTTCCCAGGACTCTGTATGGAGTGAGGGCTCTCTCCTCAAAACAACAAATCTCTTACATTTGGAGCTGCTGTAAAACTTGGAGCCAAATGTCAGACTTCTCATTCCACAGCACAAACCCAGAAACCATTGGCTTCATCCGAGCAAAGGCCATAAAATGAGGTACAGGATTTAACATGAAGTTACTTGGATGATTAATTGCACAGTTTGGTGTTTTCCCCCAAAGAACTGGAGGCACAGAGGGTTTGCCCATACACCTGAGGTCTTGCTGGAATACACTAGAGTGTGTTCCCTCCATCCTTCCTCTGGAGAGCTCCCATGGCCAGGTTTTTCACTGGCAGCTCTGTCACTATCCATGTGTGTCCTTGGCACAGCAGGAAGAACAAGGATGGACAGTTTTTGCCCCAGCATTTTGTGATGGCCTTGGGGTGAGATTATTCATAACAGCTTTTACGTTGTGTCCACTTGTGCATCCAGGCTGATGGCAGCAGTCAGGCAGGTTCTGCCTGGACTGGAGGGAATGATTCCGTGAGGAATCGGCCTCTCCCAGGCTTGGGATGCTCTGCTGCTGCAGGTGCTGGGTGTGATAGGCAGAGCTGGATAGCCTGGAGCTGCTGGGGGGGGTGAGTGGGAGCTGCTGGGGGGGTGAGTGGGAGCTGCTGGGCTGGGAAGTGGAGTGGCTGGTGTGGGAGTGGGAGCTGCTGGGGGGGTGAGTGGGAGCTGCTGGGCTGGGAAGTGGAGTGGCTGGTGTGGGAGTGGGAGCTGCTGGGGGGGTGAGTGGGAGCTGCTGGGGTGGGAATGGCAGCTGCTGTGGGGGAGTGGGAGCTGCTGTGGGGGAATGGGAGCTGCTGTGGGGGAGTGGGAGCTGCTGGGGTGGGAGTGGGAACTGCTGGGAGGGAGTGGGAGCTGCTGTGGGGGAGAGGGAACTGCTGGGGGGGAATGGGAGCTGCTGGGTGGGAATGGGAGTGGTTGGGGGGGAGTGGGAGCTGCTGTAGGGTGGGTGTGGGAGCTGCTGGGGTGGGGAGTGGGAGCTGCTGGGGGGTGTGGGAGCTGCTGGAGTAGGAATGGGAGCTGCTGGGGGGGGAATGGGAGCTGCTGGGTGGGAATGGGAGTGGTTGGGGGGGAATGGGAGCTGCTGGGGTGGGAGTGGGAGCTGCTGGGGAAATGGGATCTGCTGTGCAGTTGCAGCTGCCAGGATTCCCAGTGTTTCCATGGGTGGTTGCTGGCAGCTTCTCCTTGCTGGGGTTTTCCGCTGTCAAAGCCGATTGTCGCTGAGGTGCCCAGGGAAGGTTCTGAGGTGTTTTTAGGCAGAGCAGCCAGTTGGTTCCCTTCCTGACTCCTAGTTGGCAGGTTTAAAGCAAACATTTTGGGTACTGCTTCTTAGGAAGCAGGGGGAAGAATGCATGACTAATTTTTGGTGATAATTCCTATGCAAAATGATGAGAAAAAGCAGTGAACACTCTGCCTTTAGAGGGGACTGGACAATAAATCCTGTGCTGTGTCATGGTCTTCCAGCCTGCTTCAAACACAGGGTTCTTTAACTGGTATTTTTAAACTTACTCTGTTACTTTCCTGGGTTTTTTTCACTTCCTAATTATTCCTTCATTTATAAATGAAGCTTACAGCTTGCAAGAGGAGGGAGAGAATTTGGGCACTTTCCCATGGGAAAGTAAATAGAGCTTTCCCCAAAAGATTTTCTTTTGGTGTTACTTGTGTTTTAATTTTGTGTTGGTTTTAAGGTACATTTTGCACCATTTAAGAGGGTTCTGCTTTTCCTGGTGAATGCAAATGAAGTTACCCTGAGGTGGAACTGAATTGTATCTGCCTGAATAGATGAGGATAATTAATTTTGTTAAAAAACAGCTTCTTTACTGGATGGACTTTGGAGCCTTGTGGAAAAGGGTGTCCATCAAGGTGCTTCATTAAAGCCACCTCTCTTCAGCTGCTACATCCCTTGGCTGTGTTGGGTGGGAATTGGTGCTTATTAGAAGTAACAAAAATAGGAAGTGAGTTGCAGCATTTGGGCTGCACGTGGGAATCTGGAGGGAATGAGTTAAAGCTGGCATGGGAATGTTGTGTATGAGCCCATGGGCCTCACTGCTGGGCACCAAAGGGCTTTCACTTCGTGCTGGGTTTCCTCCCTCCTCCCTCATTCAGAAATGGCTCACAAAAACATGGTCGGAATTTTTAATTAGAAAAAGCCTCCAGAAAAGTCCTCACAGAAATAATAAGCTCTTTAATTCTGTTAGAGTAGTGGAAGGGAGAATTCTTCAAAGTTCATAATTTCCTTTTTATTCAAGTATTTTTTTTTTCCTTGAAGATTTCTGACTTATTTTTTTAACTCTTCCATAGACTCCTTTTCTACTTGCTTTAAATCATCCCCAGACTCTTCTTTTTCAGAATTTTAACCCCAACCAGCAGTTTCCAAGACATTTGGACCCTCTATAGCTTCCTCAGAAGACATGAGGTATGACATTTTCTTTGGTGTTTGATCACTTCACTTACAGCTTTTATTTTGGGAAGCTCTGAAGTCATGTCTCATCACTGTATTTCCATTAAGAATTTTGATTCTTTGCTCTTACTTGTTAGTTGTTGAATATAAAGATAGATTTTGGTTGGATTTCAACAGGTATTTGAATTGTTCATGTGATTTGCTGAGTGCTCACTTGGTGTGAATGACTTGCTGTTGAGAGTAAAAAAGCCTCAAAATGAATGTTTTTAGTAGAATATTTCTCTTTAATATGTTACATATTTCAGGCTTGCAGTGCTCTGCTGTGCAGGGAAATATATTTGGGGGTTGGGCCTTCACGTATATTTTTGGAATTGATGCAAGTCAGAGCTTATTTAATTTGAGACACACACACACACATATATCTATATATATGTGTATGTAAATAAAACTATAGGGTAACTTTAGTGAGGGGGAAGAATTCTTGGAGGTCTTTTAGGTTTGTGCAGAAGTGGTTAGAAAATGGAGCTGGAATTTGTAATATTAGATTTTATTACAAGATACAGGATGACTTTTTTAATGTACTGTCTCAACTTGAGAGCCTGTTAGGGAATACATGAGCCTGTATCTGCTGTTGCTACTGTATCATTGTAGAAGACATGTGATACTTGATGAATGACTATATTAATTCTTTCTTCCTGGTTTTAGATCAATAACAGTCTGAAATTCACTGCTGAGGAGCTGTATGAGTGTGTTTCACAGGAGCTCTACAGGTGAGCCAGTTAGTGACCCCACTGGGGGAGTTGAGGCAGCTTTTTCACCTGTATTAACCAAGGTACCATGAGAGGAATCATCTGGGTCAATAAAAATCCCCCAGGATGTAGGAATAGTGTAGGGAGAATAAATGGGGGATTTATTAAATTCCATTTTTAATTTTAATGCCTGATTAACACAGAGCAGGAGAGGACAGAAATTAAATTGTACATGAGGCATCAGTGGAGATCCATGGAGATTTTCAGCTATTGGAAGTGAGGTGTTGAGCCCTCTCTCCTCTGCCAGCGGTTTCTGGCTCATTTCTTTCTGAATTTGTCACTGAAGGTTTGTGAATCCAGGCCGTGGGAGGTTTCTAAAATGCCATCCTGGATTTTTAATAATTCTGAGCTGGCTAATAAAGGACAGGTGACTGGATTTTGCTGTTGCGTGGATATGAATGAGCCGTCACTGGCCAGGATCAGCTGAGTGAAAGGCTGGAGGGTGAATTACTCTCAAAAGCTTCCCTTTGCCTGGGTTCTTTCTGGGTCCCTGAATCTTCAAGTTCAGTGTGCAGATTGCAAGATCAGGCATCAAAGTTATTCAGGGAGGGAGACATGCAATATTTGTACCAGTAATAAAAAAGTTTCAAAGCTTCACTCCCACAGGTTGATGGCTCTTGACCTGTGTTGATACAGGCATAAAGAAAACTGTGTATGGAAATTTGTGCTCAGCAGAGTAGAACCGGTGCTTTGGAGACGTCCCTGGCAGCCCTCAGGCTGTGCTTGGGGAACTCAGTGATTGGGGTTTTCTTCCTTTTTTGAGGAGCAGCTTTAAATGGTCTTTTGAGAAAGGTTTGCAAAAGATTCTAAGTTAGAGCATGTTTCTATGTGACCAGGTTGAGATTACTCTTTTGGAAGGGTCGAAGTCATAAGGGGGTGTGTCCAGCTCCTTATTTTGAGTGCGAGTACAGGCTGTGTCAGTGTGTGAAGGATGGTTGAACTGAACCTTCCAGAATCCCAGATCTCTGCAGAAGGTTGACGTCAGTGACCTCTCCTGACAATTGTTGCTCCTTTACCTGCCCTGGAAGGGAACAGGAGCTCTGCCTGTGGCAGCTGTGGGTTGGCTGTTGCAAGGAGCTCTGGTGAAATCCCCAGATGCAGCAGCTGGAGCGCAAAAGTCACTGCTGCTGCTTGAGTTTGATGGAAACGTCCTTGAAAATTTAAGGAGTATTTGTAAAGATTCCTGTTCTGCTGTGTCCTGCTAACCTTTCTCTCCTGTCTCCCAGGGAGAGGCTGGAAGTGGGCTGCTGCCAGCTGGCACAGCTGGAGCAGACACTGGAGCAGTGCCAGGCGTCCGTGCACAGGGAGGCCGAGAGCCGCGGCTGGCTCTGACCCGGGCTCTGCCGCGTCAGCTCCGCCTCCTCAAGGGGAGGAGAGGGGAAGAGAAGTGCTGGAGGAGCCGAAACCCTGCCGGCTTTTCTTCTCGAAGGTGCTGGTTTGGGTTGAAGGGAAAACACAGTTTCACGTGGACATTAAATGTTGGGATTTTTGCTGAGAATTCTATTCACTACTAGAATGTTCTGTCTCGAGTGAGGGTGCTGCTGGATAGCCATGGATAGCCGGGAGAAGCAAGGCTGGTTTGAGATGCAGCAGCTGTGCTGTGCTGCTCCGAGCACCCAGCGTTCCTGTGAGGAGCCGAGCTGTTAAGGGCTGTATAGGAAAACCCCTCTGTTGGTTTTGCTGGTGTTTTACAAGGCACAAGTGAGAGAAGGGAATCTGTTGTGTGACCCGAGGGTAGGAAGTAGCGGAGTGCAAGGCCAGGAATGGACTGACCCACAGACACACCGTGTGTGTCCTGTGCAGTGAAGGCTTCAGAGAGGATGTAGAATGGGCCAAGGAGCAGATTGATGCCTGTTTTTCCTTGAAGACAAAACAGAGCCCCCGCCCTCGCACAGGTGTTTGTCCCGTACACCTTTCCAGATGAAAAGGGTGTTTCTGCTTTGTTTAAGCAGGCATTTTATAGTCATACAGTGGAAACCTACTAGCAGTGCTCTTGGGGAAACTCATCCTGCTCTTGCCACATCCTTCTGGAAGGTGGGCCTAGGTCCTCCCTGCTTTCCAGGTGACATCCCTCTGTGGCTGCACTGTTGGTTGCTTTCCAGAACTGCTGTAAGTCCATGAAACTTTCCAAAAGCCATTTTCTAAGGCCTTTAACGCTACCTCTTCTTTCTTGTATGTATTTGTACAGAGATGAGCTGACTGGCAAAGTTCTGAAGTGTCTATTTTGATATTAACTTTTGGATGTATTTGTAAATTCTTGATTGTAAAAATGTAATTTATTGTTACATTAAACAGTGGTTAATTCTGAGTGGCTCTCCCCCAGTTCCTGTGGATTCAAGTGCACTCCTGCCCAGGTCCCAGTGCCAGAGAGTGGGGTAGAATTCCTGTTGGAGCACAGTGAGTGTGCAGGGCTGTTCCCATGGGGGTTCTGCAGCCCTGAGAGTGGGGTGGCGATGTTGGCTTGAAGGTGCTGATGGCAGCTGTAGCACATGGTGGCCATGCTCTGTGGGCAGCTGGCTGGGAAGGGCTGTTGCAGAGGATGAGGCTCCTCTTCCCCACTCTCTGCCTGTCCCTGCTCAGCTGGACCAGCTTCACCAGCCTGCAGGGGCCAGTGAATTTCCTGGTGTGTTTTCCCACTGCCATGGGAAGCTGCAGCAGCCAGCTCCTGCCCCAGTGCACAGGACCTGGCCTAGCAGCTGTGTGGCTCATGCCTAAAGCTGCCCAGGTGAAGGAGCAGCTGCAGCTGCAGCTTTGCACCCCTCTTATGCATTTACAAGGTTGTGTGGCCCCTGCCCCCCAGCCCTGTGGGGCACCACCCAGCCTGCAGAGAGGTTTCTGTCCACAGCCCCTGGGCAGGGAAAGCCCCAGCCCAGACACAGCCCAGGGGCTGTGGTGCTCCAAGTCCCTCGAGCAGCAAGCCAGACTCTCCATTGCAGGCATGAGGGACGTGGCACACTCCAGCCCCTGTCCTGTGCCTACACCCATCTGAAATGTCACTTTTTGTATCTCTTTGGACACCGCCTCCTTGAAGAAAAGGACACACAGCCAGGTCAGGACACGCCTGTGGTGCAAGGATTTCCCAAAAGGTACCTTTAATGTGTTTGCAGCAGCAGCAAGCAGTCAGTGCTAGTTTTGGCACCCAGAGTTAGATGTGCAGCACTACACATTAGACACCAAGTCATCCCACCCCGATGTTTGATCCATAGGAACAGAGAAAGTGAACTAAAACAGGACTATGAGCACATACAAAATCAAGTTATTTGTGTTCTATCACACTTCCAGCTGGTAATATTAGAAAAATAAACTTAAGACAGGTACTACAACACATGTTCTCTGCCAGCTGGCAAGAGTTTAAAACCCATGAGAACCCCCCCTCCCCAAACTGTTGTACAAAGATCAGCTCACCCAGAGTAACAAAACTGCTGTACAGAAAGCATGCTCTGCATTCTCCTCAAAGCACTTGGAGCCAGAATCCTTTTCCCACCCTAGAAAGTCTGGGTGTGTCATGTCCAGAAACCCTATGCAGCACTAAGGAAGGTGGTGCAGACTAACTCACACTATTGCAGCAGAGGCAGCAGCTCACCTGTGGGGGCAATCCACTGTCCCACTCGGGCTCTAGAAACTCCAAGGCTATCTCTTTGTTTCAATAATCATTGATCTGCCATTTGCATTTCAACAGACAAAATACTCTGCTGAGTATATAAAAACTGTTATAAAAAGGCAATTGTAAAAGATAAGGTATTAGCAGAGGCATGTCAGCTTTTTTTAATAAAAAAAATAGCCATTATATCTATTTAAATAAGGCTTCTTGTTACAGATTGTTCCAGTTACTGAAGGAAACCAAGGCCTGATGAAAGAAAAAAACATTATCCCCCACAAATTTTACCCTTCCTGCCCCAAGAACACACCTCCAAGAAGTCATCCAATGTGCAAAGTGACAAATACTGGGGGAAGCTCCTGAAATGATATGCCCAGTCTAGTTTCTCTTGCATTATCGTCAAAATCTTAAAACAAAACCAAAACCTTTAAAGTTCTAAAATACACAAAAAAACCCTTCATCTCAGTATTTTTTCCAAAACAAATATATACAGCACGTTAATATGCAATATGCAAAAGCTCTGTGTTGCTGTTGGCAACATCTACGCCCTCCCCACCCCTATTCACAGGTGTACCTCTAACTGAAACACAATTACATCACTAAGCCTGTTAGTTTGAAAAGGGAATTTAATTCACTTAAAACTTGTAAATTTTGGTGTAGGGGCTCCACTCGTTTGACTCTGGATTGTAGACCTCAAGTGTGTTCAGGAACTCGTTGCCATCAAAGCCCCCCACTGCATAAATGGTGTTGGCCACGGTGGTGATGCCGGCGTTGCTCCTGGGCGTGGTCATGCTGCCCATCATCTTCCACTCGTTCCTGGCAGGGTCGTACATCTCCACACAGTTCACCGCGTGCGTGCCGTCAAATCCTCCGGCCACAAACAGCTTGCCTGTGTGAGGAAAGGGAGCCACGCTCACTGCTCAGCTCCAGCTGGCCCTGTGCTCCCACCAGGAGGATCAACGAAGCCCCAGGGGACCCAGGTGATGTCGCAGACCTTGGCCTGGTCAAGGTCTGCACTTACAGGAGCAATCTGCTTTGGGTCTCCTGCCCAGGACAGCTGACAGGAATTTGATTCACAGTAAGAGCAAAGTCCAAATTCAAACAAGTGCAGCTCTAGAAGCTGCACAGTGACACTTTCAGAAGAGGTGTGGTGAATGCCCCACAACCAAGAGGTTTTTACTTTTTAATTAAAACTGGGCATTTAACCAGGCTCCTACTGCATTGTTTCCTGCCCAGAAAGGAGCACGGCTTTGTATTCTACTCGCATCAGAGCAAACGTGAAAGGCCCCGAGGCAGCAGCCCCAGCCCTACCGTCACGGACAGCCACGCCGGCGCCGCGCCGTGCCACGTTCATGGGCGCCATCAGGGTCCAGGTGTTGTTCTCGGGGTTGTAGCGCTCCACGCTGTTGAGGCAGTTCCACGACTCGGCCCCGCCGATGATGTACAGGTACCCCCCCAGCTCACACACAGCCGACTGGTGCCTCCCTGCAACCAAAGCCAGCAGTCAGCCACCAGCACCAGCGACCCCAAGGGGCTTTGCTTTGGTGTAGTTTCTGGTTCGGTGCAGTTCTGCAGTTGCTCTTTTTCCCCCATCCCTGCCCAGCTCCCCAACACACTTACGGATGTTAAGGGGAGCACAGCTCGTCCAAGCCTTTGTTATGGGATCAAACACATCACAGTTCTTCAGTCCTTTCTGGCCATAGGGATCAGAACCACCCACAATGTACAGCTTTCCGTTCAGGGCACACACTCCTGTTGATACAGAAAGAATGGCAAGTGAGTAAGAACTGGCTGAGCGTCCCCCCCCCAGCTGGGCGCTGCAGAGGCCTCACCTGCGTTGCAGCGGTTGGTCCGCAGCTCGGGAACAGGGGTCCAGTCATCAATCTCGGGCTCGTACATCTCTCCACAGCTCAGATCATCCGAGTGGCCGTTTGACCCACCCACGACGTACAGCTGCCCCTGAGAGGAACAAACCAACACCCGTCACCTCTCAGCACACCAGTCAGCTCGTGAGCACTTGGGTAACCATGGAACTACACAGAAACAACTTCTAGAGCCATCCTGTTCAGCTCAGCCCAGGCGGGGTCCCACAGGCTCGCTCCCCACCCCACACACCATCAGCACCGCCATCTGGAACCGGGCCCTCGGCGTCCTCATGGGTGCGATGAACGTCCAGGTGTCCTTCTCGGGGTCGTAGCACTCCACGGTGCGCAGGCACTCCTCCCTGTTGTAGCCCCCTGCGAGCGAGAGGTTACTGGCCCCGCGTTCAGAGGCACCAGCCCAGCCCCAGCCCGGCACCCCTGCCCCGGCTCACCCGCAGCGATGAGCCTGCCGTTCAGCTCGGCCGTGCCCAGCCCCGAGCGCGCGTACTGCATGGGGGACATGGGCTTCTCGATGAGGTCGCTGGGCTGCAGCTCAAAGCTCAGGCTCTTGAGCAGCCGCGGGGTGCTCGAGGGGGAGCTCTGGGGGCTGTTGCGGCCGTGCAGGAAGATGACACACAGCACCCCGTCCAGCACGGCCAGGCACAGGTACGTGTTACCTGCGGGGACAGCACACCACCGTGAGCAGGGTGCCACGTCAAGGGGGACTGAGCTGGATGCCAAATGGGCTCTGCTGCTTGTGCCGCTCCCCTTGGCAGCACGGCAACTTCATTTTTTTCAGGTTACTGGTTCCAAAAGTGTTAGTTATCGACAGCTATGCTTTAGATACTAAAAGAGTGCTCAAAGGACATACGACAGCAACTTAAATGTGTGCTGGGAGTCTCCTTGCACGCACCGAGCAAACAGCTCTGTTAATTAACTATGGACTGCCTGTCTCCTTATTTTCTGGGAAAATGATGACAATACCATGGATTTAGTTGATGAGCAACTGAAATGTATGTCATCCCTGTTTGGCCCAGGTACATCAGAAGCACCCTACAAATTACTTGACTTGTATCATCAGTAAGAAGAAACACCTCAGCATTCCTCAGAGATGTGAAGGAAATCCCGAGGGAGCAGAAGGTGGCAGGTACCCGAGACGAGACATATCTGTTAGACAACCCCTGCCCCTGTTACTCACTCGAAGTCTTCTCTGAAGCAATGATTTTCCACTCGTGTTTAGGACTCTGAACAGTAGCATTTGGAGAAAGACTTCCAGAGGAGCTGCTACTGATCTGCTTGTGATCATTCTCACGTGGTGGCCTCTTCTGCAAAATCAAAAGGCAGCTACAGAAACCTAGCCAGAGACTACAGCTCCTTCTACCTCTGCTTCTCTGAGATACTGCGTAGCTACTCCAGAGCACGCTCGTCTACCACCTCCGCAGAGCAGCATTTATAGCACACCTATATTTTCAGCAGAACATCTTGCCTTGCCCAGCAACAGTGACCAAAAAGCACCCTACACTTTTCTCCTGGAACTCACTTCATCCTGTGACTGCAGCTTTATACTGCTGGGGTTGGACTGCAAATCCCTGAAGTGAGTGAGCATTTCTAGCAGGATTTACAAATATAAGGAAAGAGCTACACGCAGCTGAAGAGAACTGAGCTACCACATAGGAGCCTCACTCCCAAGCTCTGCTTCTGGAACTTGAGTTAATTATATAATGCTGTTTGGAAGTGAATAAACTATTCTCTTCATTCCCTGAAGACAAACTAATTTCACCTCAGTTCCCCTCTGTGCTCAGATTAGCTGCTTCTTGGATTTTACTCCCTTGATACTTCCACTAACGACACAACAAAAGATTTCTGCTTTCCTTTCATCTCAAATTAAATTTATACTGTAGCTTACATTATTTTACTCTATTAAGAAAAAACTCAAATTGCCAGTTTCAGCACAGTTGGCTGGGTTATTGAGGCTCTTACTGAAGCACAGGAAGTTACCATGCTGTCTGTTCTGTTCAGCAGCAGAGTTTATGACCACAGTCCCAAGTCTGCGATGCCTGCACAGTTCCCTGGAGCCTGATCACCATGGAAACTGTCACAAGACTCAGAAACACATCACCTAACTCAGATAACCTCACACAGAGGAGCTGGATTGCTAAGCTCAGCTCACCGTGACAAGCAGTGCATTTGTAGAGAGCATTTTTTTAATTTCTGAACCTTCATCCAATTAACCACTTAAGCTCTTATCTTTAAATTGCCTCAACAGCAACAGAAAATACTAAGTTTTGTAATTTAAAAACGTAAAAGTTACAATTTTTCCAGGACTGGCATCTAGGGCATTTTTAGTGTTAGTTCCCTCAAGTGTTAAGGATGTTTGAAGGTGGTGATTTTTCTTATTAGGAAGGATTTATGGAAAAACGTTGTGAAGTCCTGGTCTTGTTCTGAAAATGAACTTAACATTCACCTCTCTGCTTCTAAGCATTACAAGTGGTATCCAGAGGTGGAGAACCCTGTGAAGGCTTTCTAAAAACAATTAATCAAACTGGAAAATTAGCTGGCTTTTCCTTTTCCTCTCATTTCACTTCTAAAATCCACACTCTGGGATGGACAGTGTTTTACACATTAGCTAAGAATTTCATGAAGGAAACTTTTTGTACTAACACGTTTCACTGTCATATTACAATGTATTTGCTTCAAATTCATAAATTTAAATCAAGTTCATTTGTATAAAGCCACTGGTAAATTACAGCTGTTAGTCCTTTTTTACTCTTTCTATCTTAGCCTGCATTTGTACTAAGCCATGTGGTTTTTCTGGAGTTCAGAAGGATTACACCTGGTAAGAAATAAAAAATAAAACTATAAAAAAAGACCTCTCAAAAAAAGACCTCTGAAAAAGCACAGGAGTGATTTGCACTCAGTCAAAGCATCAGAGAGATTTGGCAGCTACACCACCAGTGCAGCTGAACAAAAGAAGCGGACGCTGGCAGCTGAAGGATTAGAACTTGGATCTGGAATCTTTCTGGGCCCAAATTTTCCAGACACATTCCCCACTGCAAGCAAGCAGTCCGTGTTTTCTACAGTCTCTGGGAACTCTACAAGGTCTCAGCTGACTTCCTACAGCTGAGTGCTTGTCTGCCTCTTCTTTCTTCTAACAGCCAGGATTGATTTTGAAGTCAGAATTAGGGCACTCTGTTGTGCAAAGGCTGAGAGTGAGCCCAGCCTGCCAAAGAGACAGAAGCTGAGAGCACATCATGGCCTGCAGCAGCTCCCAGCCAGACACCTTCTCCTGGTGCATTTCTCCACTACAGCACCTGCTGCCTTCTCTGCCAGCGGAACACAGGACTTCAGGCGTGCTGTAAACTGCTCCAGTCTACCTGGGGTTACCTGAGACTGTCTGCAATTGGTACCTGCACAAACTGAATGTGGTCATCATCACTGCCATACACCTCAGCCTGTCCATCTAGCAGATTTCCATCAAGCAGCTTGTGATCAGCTGAGTAGTACAGCGTTTGCACCTGCAAAAACAACAACAGAACACCCATGTGGCTGCTGTCTCTGTGCTCCTCAGCTACAGGCACATTACCCCAGGCACCACACTGCTCGTCAGCTCATCTCAAGCTCGCACAGTGGCAAAACTAAAAGGAAGCAGATGTCATGGTGGCTATCTTCAAATAGGGAGTGAAGGTTCCTTACTTTCTCAGCTTGAGAGAAATCTTCGTTTTCCATGGGCTTCTGCTGTTTTCCCAGCACAGAAACATTAGACAAGCAAAAGGCACATTAATTTGCAGAGTTACACAAATTCACAGTCTCATGCAAGCATTTTCCTTATTCCTGCACACAAGTTTTCTGCTATGAAAAATACACATATTTATCTCCATCAAAAAAGGCCAAGAGAAGCCAACAGACTCTAAAAGAAAGGCATGGGAATGAGGGAAGACAACACAAATTTAAGTTCTGGAAGAAACTGTTGTCCACCACTGAAACCAGATGCAGCTGTTTCAATGAAATGCATCTTAATTTCAACATGATGTTTTAAATTAGTTTCTCCAAGAGGAAATATACACTTGAGATTATACGAGAGCATCAACATGTACTTTTGCCTAGACAAGTGTTTCTGGGGATCTTTTGTGCTTGTAATAGCAGATTTTGAAAAATGTCACAAGATTTGGTAAAGTCCGTTTGCTGGAGCCAATTAAAATTTTTATCTCCCCGCTAATTTTGCCATTAAACACTGCCCAGGCTACATCTACCATTAGTATTCATGAGAAAAGCCATTTAACAACACACAAGTTTCAAAATAATGCATCCTGTAAAGGAGTAAGTAAACACCATTAAATCATCATGATCGTTCTCTGCCCACAGCGGATTTTCTTAGGAGCACTGGGGCAGGACTGCTGCTTCTGTACGTGTCAATACACTTGAGGCTCTTCTTGGTTCTTCAGCCTTGGTATCCTAGTTTTGTTAATAAACCTATGGGGAGATAAACCAACGGGGAGGAACAACCATTAGAAGCTTTTACCTACTGTGCATTTACAAGCAAAACCTGCAAAGGAAAACATCACCAATCTATGGCAAGTCTCAGTACCACCTCCCCAAACTAAAGCAGATACAGGCCACTCTCAGGCTACTATACAGCAACAGGGAGCAAAAAGGAAAGTGAAGACCAGACTGAACAGTGCATTCAGCTCACCTGAACACCCCCCCAGTTTCTCAGCTTAGGGGTACCTACAGCAAAATTTAAATTCTTTAGGGTCAGTTAAAAAAGTGAAGGGAAAAAAAAAAAAGAAAAAAAAAAAGGGGATCATCCTTCATATTGGCTTTTTTTGGGGTTTTTTAAATGATTAATCCCAAAATCCCATTTTCTTAAAGACTAACCTCTTCCATTAGATCTTCCAGGCTGCCTCCGTTCTCCCAGATGCTGCGCTGTACCCAGTTGATTACCTTTGTGTACAATTTGCCATTGCTGGGTAGGCCAACATTGTCTTCCAGCATTATTTCAAGCTTGAGGGAGAAAAGAAAATATTATTTACTCTCTAGGAATTCACTCTCTCCCTGTGGCATGCTGTACATTACAAAGTGAGCACAACTCTCTCTTTACCACAGAGCCAGAAAACACCACAAGGAGCTTTCAGCCTAAGGAACTAGGAAGCACATTTAAATGCAATCACCTTTTACACCTGGAAAGGGTGACAGCACGAGTTCTCTACAGTTAAGGTTCACAGCACTAAGATTAGGACTCAGATCCAAAATTGTCACATTACTGGCAGCAGTCAGTACACCAAGCTTTCCTGCCCTCAAAAGGGAAAGGAATCCTAGTTGCTCCTCAGGTTGCTTTTTGGAAATCCTGTACCAGAAGGAATTCTACAAACTTAAGCTAACCTTTAACCGTGGGAGCTTGAGAAATTCCTCCTGTTCTGAAATCTCTACAAGGTGTTCCTGAATGTAGCCATCGATCTTGTTCAACAGCCGGGAGTCTCCCATGCAGCTGGCGAAATTCCGGTACGAGATGCAGCTCTGCACGTCCATCTTGGAGAGCAAATAGTCACCACAAACCTGGCAACAGAAGAGCTGCAGCTTAGTGTACAAGCAGACAGTTTTTATACACTGAAATTATCTGTCCCAACATACAGCAGCAGAGTTTTCTAACTGCAGAGTAATGACTCTGCTGTCATCCCCATGCCAGTGAATGTTGCCTTCCACAGGGATGTGCACATCTTAGATGAAAAAGTCAGACACATTTGGAAGCTACTGACATCTGCACTGACCCCATGCTTTTCTACTGAACACCTATTCAAAACTGCTTCTCAGTCAGGTGACTAATAATCCCAATTCCCTTTTTAAGAGTACCCCTATCTGCAGCTGAGGGTATTTCCACAGTCAAGCACTACCAAATTTATGTTTAGGATGTGTGAATTACTCCTTTTCTGACAGATATACAGGTTTGTTCACACTACCAACTCAACCAAGTACAGCACGGCTGCCACAGACCTGAGGTAAGGAATCAGCCAAGATTTAAAGCTGTTTTTCCTACATAGATGCACAAATACAAAACGTAACTTCAGGGAATACCCTGGCACCTAGACAGTTCTAGTGGAATCAACACATCCAGCTGGTTCCAAAATAGGAACACCTACAGCAGCTTTGTGCTGAGCACTTCTTCCACAGAAGCATTAGGTTTTGGCTCACTAACACCAAAAGGTGCAATGCTGTCAGTCTGGGAAGGCAGAATGGACTTCCAGAAGAGCTGAGAACCATACCTGCTTAACCCTCTCCATTTTCAACTTCTTTGCTGCAGAGTACACATCTTTCACCAGTTCTTTATCCGCTTTTAACCTATGAAAGAGAGAAATTTACCTCTTATTATTCTGATTTTTCAAATCAAAGTCTATCCTCTCTCTAGTTACTGTGAGAATGACTTACTGAGCAGTATAGGCATAATTCAACAGAACTTCAACAGCTTCTGGGTTGAGATCATCAAATTTCACATGGGAAACTCCATGACAGTCGCTGTCAGTGTTGAAGATTTCAAACAGGTAGGGACTGCAGCATGCCAGCACGGCTCGGTGCGCCAGCATCTCATGTCCACACACCTTTATGTCAAACACAAACAAGAAGCCCATGTGGTGAGGATTTTTTGTAATTACCTTTGCGTTTTCACAATATGAAGGCCTACTCAGGCGAGTGCCACAGTTCAAATCAATTTTTCAAATCAACAGTCTCCAGCTGAAAGCTGGGATCGCTTCTCTCCGAGTGCATCCCATTCGGGTTTTTTTTAGTATGTGTTTTTCAGAACAATGGGCTTCTAAAATCTCACATCTCCCAGTCTGTGAGGCTACAGCTTCAGGTGGCGTAAGTGCCACGTCCCCCCAGGCACCCCACTGGGCAGGGCACAGGTACCTGGAGGCGGACGTCGCAGAACTGACCGCTCTTCCGTAAGGCGTTGAGTTTGGCAACAGACGACTCGATGAAGTTCTCATCCTCAAACATCAAATATCCGTTGGGAATCATTTTGGTGTTGGTCTGGCTGCACGGGCAATGGGCAAAGGTTACACACACGGCATTTTGCTTCAGTGCAGCACTACTAGCAACACTGTTTGCAAACAAACACGCAGGGGGCGTTAATGGAGTAATGATTTTCAGGGATTGAGGCCACAACTTTTAATGCACCCACATCACTGCAGCAGGTACTGGGTTTCAAAAGCACTGGTTCGAAACCACAGGCTGAATCTGTGCCAGCTGTGTGGGAGCAAGCTGGGAGCCACTGGATTACACGGATTCCCTTCCCTACAGATCTTTTTTGGTAGATCCATCCCCAGCTAACATTATTCATCACCACTTTCTGCTCCCTACCATTCTGGTCCAGCTGCATTTTTTTGCAGACACAAAACCCAGCCACACTGAAAAATAAGAACTGAGAATTTAAAGTAGCTTGTGAAATAGAATAGATAGAGAAACATCTTCTGTTTAATTTTATGAGAAATGACTCAGTATTTTAGAGCAGCTGAAAGTCATAAAAGAACACTATGACAAAAAAAACAGACAGAATTCAATAAATTCTGAACAATAATCATGTATTTTAAGTAATTTCAAAGCTAGAACAACTTCCTCTGAAGACCTCAGCCATATATATACAAAGATACCACCACAGGGAGATCAGTCCAAGACTGGAAAAATAACTTCAAGAAACTTTAATTTTTTTAATCTGGAAGCTATTTCTTAGCTCCTTTAATTGATTCTTATTTAGTTAAGCACTTTCCAAATAAGAAGCTAATTAAGAACACTAAACTATTACCCTTGCATGACCTAACGAATTTGAAATAGTAAATTAAAACAAAAAAACAGATTTCTAAGATTGAGCTGCTAACATACACTGAAGTACAGTTACCTTACAAATCTCAGAGTAAATGTGGGATTCTATTAATGTTACCAGCAACAATTTTTATTTCCATCTCAAATTTAAGAAAATTCTGAAGATCACACTAAATAAGAAAACTCCAAACCAGAAGTAGTGGATTGCAAAAATCAGTAATGAAAATACCAAAGCTCCCACAAAATACTTCTAGTGTTAATCCTTCTATTTTAAATTCACTTACTACTGCGAGTATTCAACCCTAAACTGGAAACAATAATCTTACTTACAAACATCCATTTGTTGTGTTTTATTAAAGACAAGACACCAAGATCTTAAATTTACAAAATTTCAATGGAAGTATTAACTACTGTATACACAGTTAATGGTAGAACTTACCAAGCAAATCTATGACTGTAAATTTAAAATAGCCCAATGGTATCACTGTGTTAGAACAGAGCACTTGAGTTTCAGGATCTCCTGATAGGGAAGATGTTTGTGGAAATGCAGAAGCAGACGTGTGTTTGCAGCTGCAATATGGATTCCAAAACTATCAGGCTTGAAGATGATGTAATATAGTCCTTATGAGCTATAGACATGAATTTCTTCTGTGATAGTCATGCATCATAACCTGCAATAAAGGAGAAGGTATCAAGTAAGGACAACAAATAGTGCTGCCACGTATTTCACATCAAACTCGATCACAGTCCTGACCCAAACAAACAAGTTTTTCCTCACAAACAAGTTGGGGTTGTTTTATTGTTGCTGTTGTTTTTTGGGGGGTTTTGGGATTTTTTTTCCCCACAAAAAGCAAGCAGACTGAAAAATTCCATATTGACACCCATATGTCCTCATGCCTAATAAGAGATCAACCACATCATCGTTATACCCCCGGAGACAAGAAAAGGGCTAAATTAGTGCTTAGGAAAAAAGTTAAAACAGCTGAATCCCATTTTTAGCCAATCCCTAACCAACTCTGCCCTTCAGCTCATCCTATTATTGCTTCCACAAGTAGGTAACTCACACGTAACACAACAGAAATGACTCCATTTTATAAAAGAACAAAACCTACAAGAAGCCTCCTACCTTCGGCTCTTCTTGTGCTCATCTACTTATAGCCTTCTTCTACCGAATGCCTAAAATTGTCTGAAGATGGATTAAGGACATGTCTGAAATGACTGGGCATGTCTCCAGTCTCCGCTTCTTCCAGAAAGATTTATAAAGTCAGGAATCTGTATGACAGCTTTCTTGGGTAAAAGGTCTCTCTGCCACGCTGGGAACAGACCCTGTTGGGTCCTGGTTGAGCTCGGCACTGGCAGTGCAGACTGGGGTGGCTTTGCTGAGAATTCACATGCCGGTGGGCTCTTTATGCCAGGATTTTTTGGGGAGGAGCAGCAGCAGGGAGGGAACAGGCAATGAACACTCTCTCTGGAACTTTCCATGACCCTGGTACCACCTCAGGAAAACATCAATCACTTCAGTTCCAACACTATATTTGTATCCACAGAATAAATGCCACATTCGGAACTGGCTTTCCTAAAAATAGGCGCAGCTCATTTCTCCTTGTCAAAAACTACAAGTGCCCTCCGTTTCAGGGAAGAGAACCTTGTGACCGTGGTGCGTGGCCAGCGCTCAGCCCAGGGGTGACTTTGGCAGGAGCGGTACCTGCCTGGTGCAACCCAGCGGCTCCAGCAGGAGGCTGACTCCCGGGAGCAGCAGAGGGCATTA
This sequence comes from Motacilla alba alba, assembly GCF_015832195.1. Taxonomy (NCBI): domain Eukaryota; kingdom Metazoa; phylum Chordata; class Aves; order Passeriformes; family Motacillidae; genus Motacilla; species Motacilla alba. The sequence goes on from NC_052023.1 coordinate 24,098,378, forward strand.
TCCCACCACGTACCAGCTCCACGGACACTGCCTGGCACACAGAAGATTCCAGCCAGCAGAGAACCGTGCAGGCAGGGTGAACACTCACTGAGCTTGGCTGCTGGAGCAGGCAAAGCCACACAAGCTGGAGAAGGGAACACCTGCTCCTGAGCACAGCAGCATCTGCTGGGAACAAAGCAGCCTGGAGTGCTGGGACACTGCAGGAGCAGCACTCCTGCACACAACTTCCATCAAACACTGCAACGCCAATGTGCTTCTCTGAGAAAAGGAATCTCGCACAAAGGTGAGATTAAGTAATAATAAATTAAGGTATATTCTTCTTGTTATCCTACAGGCAAGTTAAGAAGCTGCCACCAAGCTCTATTTAATAAATATGGTTTAATTAGGCATTTGGCAGTCAACACTTCCCCGTCGGTACAACAGGCATAATCACTGCAATTTCTAAAGCAAGCGAACTTCTCAAAACAGAACCCAGGAGCCTGATGTCCACACCTTCCCCAAAAATTCACCTCAACCAAAACATTTCAAGTCACAGGACAGCTAGTCAAACTAATTTTACTGAATCCCACAATCAGCCTTGCTCAGTTTAAATCTCTGGGCATGGGTTGTCACATTCTGCTGTAACATATCAGTTTTATTTCCAATGCTCTAACTCTGCCACAAGCACTTGCTTGGGACCTTCAAGACCAAAGGTCATCCAGTACAGTTCTGGATTGAAATGGAAGCTTTGTCTGTTAAAACCCTCCTTTGTGCAAGACACCAATCCCATGCAGCTGCATTTATGTCCCCAATGGTATTGTCTAATCTGAATATCTAGGAATACGAACATTTTGGAATTTGAACATCTTAATTACTGCCACAGAGTTTCAACGCTGTTATGTGTATCATGGCTAATATTATTACTCAAAACAGCATTAAATAGCACAAATTTTCACATTTTAGTTTGGAGTACTGCTGCTAGAACACAACCCAAACTATCAGCCAAAATTCACTGCAAAGTCAAGAATGCTGCCTATTCTGCATTAAAGGTCATAAACAGGTACTGCAAACAAACTCTTTAATTATTTTTTTAATCAAAATCACTTTGTCATTTCCTTCTCCTCCTTGCTTATATTCCCTTTTAGCTCAGCACATGAAGAACTCTGTGGCTTTTTTAATAATTATCCAAGATTTTTAATTTTTTTAAGCCAAGTGGGATGTTCCCAGATGACTGTCAGCAAGGTAAAGCTTGGTGCCTCTGATACCATGACTGTTCAAGCTCCATCCAAATGCACTGCTTTAAACACATTAAAGCTACAGAATGATCATCCCAGATGGGGACAACACATTCCACTGGAGAAAACTCCTACTTGAGAGCATCGGTTCCCTTACTTTTAAAATAATGCAAAAAAATAAGGAGTAATGCATAAACTCTGGATTTTTGTTGTAATTTTAACAGTAAGGACTGGTACTGGTGTTGGGGCTGGAGATCCCTTTGGATCAAGAGCTGATCACAGTGGGCTCAAGCAGGCCTGAAGTCACAGAACATCCACACAGTGTGTTCTGGCACCCCAGCTGTTCCCAGACACAGGAATGTAAGGACGCAACTGTCTGCCCAGCTGCTGGATTTTAAACACAACCTTGCTGTAGTAACTGTGTTTCCTGAACGCCTCATGTCGTGCACAGACTGAGATTTTCCTTTGCCATGTAGGTGCACCACTGGACTGCGAGCAAGTCACAGCTCATCACGCACTCAGAGATAAACTGGCTGCACATCGTGACTTCCAGAAGGGAGAGTCCCTCCTTTTTTATTTCACTGCGGCCCATTTGAAGGTACCTTTAAGAAAACCCAGCTAAATAGCAATGATACTGAGGCACAGTGCTGCCCTAGGCCTCTCCCCTGCAGAGCCTCTTGCAGGAGCTGTGGTCTCAGGTGACCACCAAGACAGCAAGCCTCAGAGGCAGAGTCACCTTGCCCATGACCTAACAACACAGGGACCTTCTCTTTTACCTCTCATCTTTAATACAGCCCATCTTCCATGTGCAGTATTTGCTGTGCCCATTCTGCACAAACCTTTTAGTCAAATTAACGTACTACTTCTTCAACTCACAGGTAAAGCACTACTTTGGGGGAGATACTTGATAAACTTTTAACATCAATACTTGCTGATGTAATGACAGACACTTGATTGACACCTGTGAAACAAAAATTGAATTTAACACCTAGTCAGAGCTTTCTGGCTTGTGACAGCCCAGCTCAGAAGAAATGTAGGTCACACCTACGTCTGCTCAGAGTCCATTATCTGTATCAGAATATAAAACCAAACGTCCTCAAAACAGTTCTTTCATACATTAGCATTTATTTATGGTAAAAACACAACATCTTTGCATGTCTGAGTCTGCATTTGGGGAAAACACCAAAGACAAGACATTTATTAACATACTTTACGCCACTAAAGAGGCCCAACCTCTTTATACCAGTAATCTAAAGTAAGACTCAGAATTTACAGCAATTTTGTTTTGCTTATTTACTTCTCAGTTGAGTTCCACTAAAGAATTAGTCTCACTGATAACTATGACTTGTAGACAAAATTTTTCTATTTCACTGCACATCATCTCAGTCGAGCTCCCATGCCAAGAGTGAGGACAGGGAGAGGGAAGATGGAATATTTGCTATCACTGGTTAGGAATTGAAGAGGAATGACAGAGTACCGTGGACATACTCCAAAATCTCTTACATGCAGCCCTGGAAGGTGCAATGCTTCGACTGCCCTCTATAGAAAGCAAGCCCAGAGAGCTCTTCCAAACACATTTATGCATGCAGACTTAAAAAATACATAAGCAGCAGGCTTCAAGCTTCAATGTTACTGCTGTTCCAGCGACAACCCTCAGCTGTAACACTCCCCTCAGCTGTAACACTCCGGCTGCTCATTCAGCACCGGCTCCCAGGACTGGCCTCCCACGCTTCTGAGCCCTAGCTCTGGTCATTAGTTCCCTTTTCACACTGGTTCTGCCTTTCCTCTCCTTTCCCACTTTATGCTTTTGCTGTTGTTGTCACAGTCCTTATCTACATCTCTTCTTCAACCTTCTGCCTCACATTCACTCTACTAAAATCTGAGTTCTTTCCTCTCCTTTGCCCACCCCCTGGGTTTATTTTTTTCTTTAAACACAGACTTCCCACAGTTTTCCAAACATCTGTCACACAACCAAATCACTGAGTTTTGTTTATATGTCCTCCTTGTCTTCCACCCCCATTCTGGGCAGTTTTTGCCTGTTTTACCATCTCCTGCTCCTTAAGAACTCAAGCTGATGAAAATAAAATCAGACTTAATTACAGCAGCTAACACACAGCTTCCTAACTGGAAGTATTCCCTGACTGTTGCATCCGGCGCTCCAGGAGTCAGGCTTGGGGCTGCAAAATCTGCTTTCAAAAATTAAACCAATCTCACCATCAAAGCACCACATCCTGCTTGCTTTCTCATTTTCTAGCTCTCTGACTGAAGAGAATAGATGTGGTGTCTACACACCCATCACTGCAAACAGGAAAAAAAAAAGTCCTCCCTTTACAAACCACACAAATAAGGGAGTGACATGAGACTGTATTTCCATTAGTCTGTCACAACACATCTCCTTAAGAAATAACTCGGATGTTTTGCCTCTCACCGTCAGTATTTTTCTACCCTGCATAAAATTACAGCCAATTCAGCTTTTATTATCTGTGGGAATGCTGGGTGAAGGAACAGCAAAAGTGTCAATGCAAAGGCATTTTCTACCTTGAAGTGCCTCTGAAAATTTTAAAAAGCTCAGGAAATTAGTGCATGCAGGCAGAAAATACTGTACATCTCCCCAAAAAACCTTAAAAATCCCAAAACCAAACTGCTCTGGTCATTCACCCTCATGAGCTTTCCCCAGAAACACTAATGCGAGCTGACAGCCGCTGCTTTGGCTTTATTATCTCCCACTTCCTAGAACCGGTAGAGATGACAGGGAGGGTCATGACATTGGCAAACAGCTATCAGCCCACGTTGCTCATCCCGGAGCGGCTATTTCCTTCCAAGTCCAGGACTCCCGCGATTCTCTTTTTCCACCTCCCGCCATTCACGGGCCGTGTTTAGGAAGATGCCTCTCCGCGGCTGCAGCGTGGCGCTGGCAGAGGCAGCGCCTGACCTTGGCCCCGCACCCGCACGCGTGGGGAGCCCGGGAATTCCCGGCCGGGGGCTACACCGCACTCCCCGGCCGTCGGGGCCCGCCCGCTCCCCCGGCACGGAGGGAGCGGCCTCACGCCCTTCAGGCCATGCGGGCAGCTCCGCGGCCCGAGAAAGCGGGCCCCCAACAAGCCACAAAAGCGCCGCGGGGCCGCAGAGGCTCCGGTTCCCCGAACGCGGGGCGCCCGCCCGGGCCGCCGCCTCCGCCCGCTGCCCAGCGCCGAACAAAGCGCGGCCGCACGGCCCCTGCCCGGCCTCCGCCCGCCGTACCTGGTGCCTCTGGGCGCGGACGGCGCTGAACATATTGAGAGCCTCCAGAATGCGGGGGAAGAAGACTCGCAGGCGCAACCCCGGCTGGCCGGGAAGGAGCAACGGAGGAACAGAGGGAGCGGAGAGCGGAGGGCGCGGCGCTGCCGAGGGAAGGCGGGAGCGGAGTGGGTAAGCGCGGCCACGCGAGCTGCGGACACACGCACAGCGCTGCGCCCGAACCCTCCTCCTCCGGGAGGCGGGAGAGGAGGAGGCGGTGCTGGGGCGGCCGCGATCGGCTCCGCTCGGCCGCAAAACGAGTCCGGCCGCCCCGCCCTCCGCGGCCCCTCCGCCTGAGGGCCGGCGGGAAGAGGCGCCGTGCCCGTCGGGGCTGAGGCGGAGGAAGCGGTGCCGTGCCCGTTGCTGCCCGTACCGGCTGCTGCCGTGAGTGTTGGTCGCAGCATTCAGCCACGAGCACAACTGGTTCTGTAACCTTTGTTTTTCGGACCTGGCTTGTTCTTCTCAGCCACGACGCCTCCTCAGCCATGAGATCCTCCCTGCCGTGACACTCCCTCAGTCGTGACTCTCCCATAGCCATGTCAGCACTCAGCTACAGGTCTCTCTCGGTCATTACTCCTCCTGAGCCACGACTCTCCCTCACCCGTTTGACCCCTTCAGCCAATGCTCCCCCTCGGCCATGCTACCCCCGCAGCCATTGCTCCCCCTCAGCCATGCTATCCCCTCGGCCATTGCTCCCCCTCAGCCATAGCTCCCTCTCAGTCATGAGCCCCCTCAGCCATGCTACCCCTTCGGCCATTGCTCCCCCTCAGCCATACTACCCCCTCAGCCATGGCTCCCTCTCAGTCATGAGCCCCCTCGGCCATGCTCCTCCTCAGTCATTGCTCCCCCTCAGCCATGGCTCCCTCTCAGTCATCATCCCCCTCAGCCATGGCTCCCCCTCAGCCGCAACACTCTCTCATCAATCTGGGCTGTAGTTCAAAGCATTATATCTGTTTGACCAAAAAAAGACCGTGTTTAATGTTGGGAGCTCTCCCTGGGGGCTTGCTCTCTGTGTAAGGCCATGACAGCTTCATCCCACCTCACCCCATCACCCTGGAGTCCCTCTGGGAACGGCATTTTCCAGATGAACAGCATTTTCAACAGCTGGATGAGAAATTCACCCACATACTCTTCAGGATAAATTCTGTCTTTCCAGGGAAATTAATTTTTAAACATCCCCGCTGATAAACGAGGGGTGTTTGAAGCCCTGTCTGTTTGTTATGTGTTTGTATGCCAGCTCCTGATTCATGGCTGAGTCTGAGAGCTGCTGCAAGATCATCATAAATAATCCATGGACCGGGTAAAGTCTGAGGATCCATGTTTGCTTCCTGATTTAAAGTGCCAAGGTCACCTGGAAGGCAGCGTTCACTTCCCTGTGCAACTTCCCTGAGTTCTTCCTCCAGATTCAGAGGCTGCCTTGGTCAGGAAATAGGGAACCTGTAGATTACATCAGATACACCTTCAGTGTCTCAGCTGTGCAATGTACGTGGTATTGTGTTATATATTATAAAATTTACCCATTTATCCAACACTCTTCAAGAATCTCAGTGGAGAAGCATGTTTCAAAACACTGAAGTTGAGCCGTTCTGAGGTTTCATGCATAAAGTACTTTAAAATACTGAAAATAATGATCTTGTCTCATCCGAAGCAGGCAGAGGCATTAAGCTGTAGGTATATTCCTCACCAGCACATGTAACTCAGCTGCAGCTGAGCCCCCTCCAGTTTCTCACCTTGCCTGAGGCAAACGGCAATCCCAACTTCCCACCTCTCTGAGACATTCTTACTGCCACTTTTCAGCTTTTAAATCACCAGCCACACCTCAGGGCTGCCTTCCCACTCTGCTTTCTTTTTGAATGAAGTTTCTTATCGGGGCTGTGTTAATCAAAGGCAAAGCTGGGAGGGAGAAGGAGGTAAAGGAATGATGATTAAATAGACCGGTGCTGGGATGTTACTTAATTAAGTAAATCTCAAGATTACGAAAGCTGCTCTTCCAGTTTTCTTAGGGATGGAGATGCCTTTATGAATCACTATCAATTTTCATTGTCAGCCACCACGTGTGATGTCAGAGAGCAGGAGCAGCAGCTTCCCTACAGCACAGCTAGCAGATGAGTGTTCCCAGTTCTTTTCCCATGGACCCCGGTGCAGAGCAGGGCTAGCCAGGAGCTCAGCTCTCCTTTGGCCCAACAGTGTTCTGATCACCCAAACCCACCAACACTGAAAAAAAAGGTTTTTTTTTCCTCCACTCTTTGCTGTGCAATCAACATGAAATTTTAAACCATTCAAACACCCTTACTCTGGATGAAATCCCATGCTGATGGAAGGTGCTTCTGTGACATGCAAATACCTTCATTTTAAATGGCTAGAAACTTGGCAAAACTTCCCAATGCAACTTGTGCTAAATCTTAATTGATCTGTGAAGAAGAACGCGTTATGGAAAGGGACCAGTGGATTGAGTTGATACCAAGTGATTGAGTTACCCGGAGCTGAATCAGAATGAATTGTTATGCATGTGGAGGTTCTGGATGCTCTGCATACCTGTTGTCTCCTGCCATGGAAAATACAGTCTAAAGCCTGAAAAGCCCTCTTGTTTGTCATGCAAATGGTGTGTTCCCCCTAAGTCAGGTGTTTGTAGGTGTCCCTGATGTGGCTCTTCAGCTGGTGTCCACCCATGTCTCATCCAAAGATCTGGTGTCTCTGGGTATTGCAAACCAACTCTGCTTAACATCCAACTCTGCTTCCTATAGAGCTTTGTCATAAAATACACCTGAGAGGGGAAAATACTGGATTTGGTTAGAGCAAAATATGTGGCTTGGATTGGTGCACTAAAAATGGAGGAAGTGTAGAAAAAAGATGTCACTCTTATAAGTGAGAATAAGGCCTTTCTTTTCTCTTCATAAGCTGCTCTACAAAATGTCTTTAAATTCAGAGTCACGTAGTGTTTCTCTGTGGACACAAACTAGCACAGCTTAGTGCAGTGCAGCACCACCAGCCAGAGAATCCAGTCCCTGCTCTTATTTTAAAGAGAAAATTGTTTTATGAATGAACAGAATGCTTTCTGAAACCAAATACTATTTAGTTCCTTTATCATCTATATATTTAAAATATATATAGAGAGATATGTATTGGAGTTGAAGTTTGTTTGTGTTCTGTGTAACTTCCACCAATCTACTCATTCCATAACTTTTCTTTCCCGCACTTTGGAAGGGTTTTTGATAATTCATAGTTGCAGAAGTACCTGTGTAGAACACGTTTTGTCAGTGTCTTGGCTCTCAGAGTTCTTCGCAGTGACGTTTTAATGGTGTTTGGGCTGGGTTGGAATTAATGGTCCATGTTGGACTCTTCCCTGTACATTCTGGCACATCATTTGCCATCTGGCTGGCTGATAAGAGCTGCTCTGAGCAGGGCAGTTCATTTCCTTTCCTTCCCTGTGGCAAAGCAGTGATAGTCTTGGATAAATTCTTTACATAGCAGCAAAGAATGTAGGACATTTACAAGCACTGTGAAGGAGTATTAAAAGACACAGGTTTAGTAGCCATGGCCTTAGATTTTAATGACAGGTTCTCTATCAAATCTCTGTTCATCTTTCTTGAACAATGCAAACAACTTCCTTTCTTCATTTCAGGAGACACCATTCTTCCACCACAGTCACCTTCCTTGATTTGTGTTGGACAGAAAGCCAGAGACTGTGTGCCACGCCAAGGCTATAAATTATGTCTTATTTCCATTAAGCAAACAGAAGTCTCCTTAATTAATTCCATTGAATGAAGTCCATAGGAAATGTTCAGAGGATTCTGATAGAGCCACTAGTTAAGGTTGTAAAAAAACCCTTCTTCTGACTACCTGTCCTTGAAGGATCAATCTTTCCATCTCAAAGACACAGCTTTTGGGATGAAGTCTCATGTGAATTCCCAGCTGCAGATATATCTTGCACAGAGAAAAAAGTTACAATTTTAGAAAAACTACAGCTTTTGTGACTCTTTCAGGACAATTCTCCCCAGGTAAATGTCAGCAGATCCATTTTGAGCATGGAGATACTACCTTTATTTATATTAGAAGTTATTTTTCCCTTGGCCTGGGACAGTATTTAACCCAGATGTAACATCAGTTAAGAAGTATGGATGTGTTCACCAAGCAGTACCCGTCCTGTTGTCATTCTGGAAGCAAACAAATCCAAAGTTGATATTCAGATCTAATTCCAAATGTTTGTGGTGGCACATTCGTGAATGCCCCATCCCTGGAAGTGTCCAAAGCCAGGTTGGACACGGCTTGGAGCAACCTGGGATAGCGGAAGGGGTTGGAACAAGATGAGGTTCCCTTCCAAACCATTCTGGGATTCTGGGATTTTTGTGAGAGCGGACTAAAGTCTAATCCTTGTGACTTTGCATGTATGCTCAAGAGCTGCTGATTAGGAATAAACCTTTAAAAATTCTCTAGTTTGTGCCTTTCCTAAAGAACTTGAAATGTTGTTATTGGTTCCTTAGGACTGGAACCTTAGTTAAAATTAAAAGCTTTTCAGCTCTATTAATTTATGGCTGCTGGGCAGTGATATTTGCAAATATATTCTAGTTGTGCATTACAAAAACGCTGACTCGTTTCATACACCTGTACGTCTTTCTTGCTTCCATAAGGACAATGGCTTCTTTGGCTGAAACATCCTGTTCAGAGGGTTATAATAAAACACTTTGCACTTGAATTGTTTGCCTTCCTGACCCCTCAGCTCTCTGCCAGCTTCTGACTGTGCATCAAGTAAGAGCTTTGTACTCTTTGTCCTTGGGGCTGGATTCACTGAGTGTTCGCTGGCTGTACTGGAGCCTGGTTGCTCCCAGTTTGCTTTTTCTTCTTTTTCGTTTTCTCCCTATGAAGCTGCATCATTACTTTCACTCATGGTCCCAGTGAAAAATCAGAATGTTAATTAAGAATGGTAACAGTGGGAAATCTCTGGAAGACAAATGAACAGAGACCTGGTTGCCTCTGTCCCAAAGAAAAGCTGTGCTGGGTCATGCCAGAGAAGGAAAGGGAGACCTGGAAATCCTCTTGTGATGAAGCATCAGGAATTGCTGCTAGGCCACCACAGCTGGAAGAGGCTGCTCCTTGGCATCAGTGTGTTCTTTAGCCTCCTGCATCCCTGCTATGGTCATTAAGGGATGGCTGTAATTAGGAACACCAGAACACAGCATCAGCAGCAGCCTGAGGGCACCAACAGCCTGGGGGACAGGCCTGCTCCCACACATCCCTGGCTGTGAGAGATGCACTTCCTGTCCTCCCTGCTGCGAGACAGGTGAGCTTTTAAAATAACATAAAGGGTGACCACGTAGGGAATTAGCTGCTCTGCTGGGAAAGTAAAAGAAAATGAAATATCCTGTTCTATCAGCAGCTCAGAAAGTGTTCCAGAAAATAACTGAAAATTTATACTGAGAGGTCCATAGTTCCTGTGATGAGGCTTTTTTTTTCAAACAGAACTCCTATTTCTGCCTTTAGAGAAGAACCCAGCAGCCTTCAAATTTGCTTTTTTAATTAATACTAACATCATAAGCTGTGAGGACAAAATTATTTAAGAGTTGGACTGTGCATTTGTAATTTCTGCACAAGCAGAAGAATAGATTTGATGTCACTAACTCTGCTTATGTGTTCCAGCCATAGTAATGTTATGAGTAATTTAATTTTAAAAGGAGAAGAAAAAAGAGTAGAAGAACTTTTATGTCCCATGAAAGGAGAGCTGTTCCCACTGTATAGCCCTGCTAGCACAAAGGCAGATTAATGAGAACCCTGCCTTGAGGGTTGGTTTTCCAATCAGCACAGGAGCAAGCCAAAGATGAACTGTGCTGTTTCTTGATCAAGAGAAATGAATTAATCTTCAACCTCATAATTTATTCCAAAGAACACAGAAATTTATTTTAACTATGTGCTCGCTCTATATTATGATGCAGCTTGCAGTGTCTGAAAAAATAAACCTTCTGATACATGGATGCTCTTTGTTTTCACCAGTGTCAGGAGGACATTCAGCACTGAGGGGGGTTATGTTTAACATTTGGGGCAGGTGTCTTTTATTGGTATGATTTGTTTCCAGAAGCATCAGTGAGTGCCACACCCGGCCTGTCATAGGTTGTAGGTTTTGATAGGGCTGTGGAAAGCTTCCATGGAAATGAGGTCTTTCAACTGAAGGTAGAGTTTCTGTTGAAATTAGTTCTTTCACATAACTCACAGTACCTGGCATTTCTGTAACACTTTCTGTTTGAAGACCTCAGAGGTGTATGTAAATAATTTCTGCAGCAAAAAAATGCACAGGAGAAGATAACTATTTAATATTTATGTTTCACTTTTCAGTGGTGGTTGTTTCCACAGCTGAGTGGACTGCGTGGCGAGAGCTGTCTGGCCTGGTTGACACCACTGAAGTGCAAGGACTGGCATTGCTGACAGAAAAGAAGTTTTCCAGCTCTTGAATCTAGAGAGAATATGGTGAAAGGAAGATGAGGGCAGTCTGCACTCATCAGAATTTTTGGGGGACTTCTGCAAGTGCAGCATATGGTGTGTCTGATGTGTGGGATGATCTGATACCTGGGAGGGAGTAAGGAGAGGGAGCTGCAGCAACAAGCAGATAATGTGAATGCTATTTAAGGGCAGGTTGCAGAAGTACCTGATTTTTAGCTGAACTGCTTCAACCCAAGTGCTCCCTCATGAGATCTGTGTGGGGGTGGATCTCCAGTGCCTTACTCTCCCCCTTGGTGCAGGGCGGTAGCTGCCTGTGCCTGCTCTCCTTGGAGCCTGGAAGAGGCTAGGGCTCACCAGAAGGGATCTGGGGGACAGGGGCTGTGTAAGGAATGCAAGAAGAACTTTATTTTACTCCCTATTGCAGCAGGATTCGCTTTAATGGTTGGGTGAAAGGAGAGCCAGGGCAGCTGAGGCTGCTCTGTGTGCATGCTGCCTTTGAAAGCAGAGCACGTCACTGCTTCCAGCTCCTGTTTCATATTCTGCTGGGAGCTCCTGGTTGCAATGCTAATTCGAGCAAATCTCTGACAATTTAAGGGGGAGAGGTTCGTGTATAATATCTGTAGCATGACCTGTTTATACTAAGGAAATCATCATCATTAAAATAAAAGGACACAAGTAATTGCAAGTTTCTCCTTAACAAGAATATTCAATTTGAACAGAAGTAAACAGGAATAAAGTGGTTTTATTTTAGAGCTAGTCAGTGCATATTTTTATATCATCAGGAATCACTAATTGCACAGAAGCAACCTCAAGTTGCAACACCTTGTAATGCATGCACAGAGCATCTTCATAATGAAAATGCAGTGCACTTTGAAGATAAGCACATGAGTGCAAACAGGATGAGCACTGGAAGGGTTATGGCAGGTAGAGCAGCACAGGGGGAAAGTGTAAAGGAACACATTTGGAGTGGGAAATACTTTTCCTGCAGCACCAGTGTCCCTTCCAGAATCTAAATTACTGCCCAGCCTTGAGAGGGGACAAAAAGGCTGGAGAGATTTAGCCTGGTGGCTGCCAGTGGGGATGGACTAGATGCAACAAGAGAATTTGACACACATGCAATGTCATCTGCTCTCCCGAGGACTGCAAATTCCACTTTAAGGTCAGGCATCTGACTTTTGGCCCCATCCTTTTAGCACAGAGAGGGAGAACCACGCCAGGCTGCCTCGTGTTACACTGGAGTATTAATAGTGCTGTTGGCTGCCCAAACACTGCAGGGAAATGCTCAGCTTATTTCTTTAAATATATATTCACAGAATTCACAGAATGAACAAGGTTGGAAGAGACCTTAAAGATCATCGAGTCCAACCCATGCCCTAACACCTCAACTAAACCCTGGCACTTAGTGCCACATCCAGTCTTTTCTTAAACACATCCAGGGATGGTGACTCCACCACCTCCCCAGGCAGACCATTCCAGAACTTTATGACTCTTTCTGTGAAAAATTTTTTCTATTATCCAGCCCATATTTCCCTTGATGCAGCTTGAGACTGTGTCCTCTGGTTCTGTCAGTTGCTGCCTGGTAGAGACTGACCCCCAGCTGACTACAGCCACCTTTCAGGGAGCTGTAGAGAGTGATAAGGTCACCCCTGAGTCTCCTTTTCTCCAGGCTAAACACCCCCAGCTCCCTCAGTGGTTCCTCACAGGGCTTGTGTTCCAAGCCCCTCACCAACCTAGCTGCCCTCCTCTGGACGTGCTCGAGCATCTGGATCTGTGCATTTCATTGTGCCCTTCTTACACATGGTATGTACCAGGACAGTCAGGAGAGGAAGTTAAACAATAAACTCTGTTTTTATTAAGATGAAATAGTCTACATTGACCCTCACATGAAGGTGTCAGTTATTTTACTGTCACACATGAAATGAAGAGTGTGTAGCATGCTGATATGTAATTGTTTGTGGTGTCAAGACAATTGCTGGTGTGTGATGGTCTTGTGTGTTTTGTTCCAGCTTAAAAGCTCTGCAGCCATCCATCCCTACCAGTCAACAGCAAGTTCCTGCTCTTGTCAGAGTTAAAGGCATGTCTTCCTTTGAACTTGGTTGGAACAAGAACTGGCCCAGTGTGGAGCTGTGGGAAATAATAGACTGCAGAAGCATTTACTTCATTAATCGCTGAGTTGATTTGAACCAAATTACTCAGGTAATTGCAGCATGTTTTACTTACAGTTTCACAATCTTAATTATCATGCAGGTCTCCAATATTAGGACTGATATCTATTTAGGAAAAAGAGAAAAAGGCATTAGTGGTTTTCTACCATGGTCAGATAATACACACAAACCAAAAAGTCACACAGCCACTCCAAAAAACAGAGGGCATATTCAGCTTTTGTCAATTCTGGTAGGCACTAGAGTAAACAAAACAGATGTTCATTTTATGTCAGTCCAATCTGTATTGCTGAGGCCCAAAGTTCTAAAAAGAAACTGGGAATGTTGTCTTGCTTTTCCCCAAAACTGATAATCTCTCATCCTGACGATGAAGCGAGAAAATTCAAGGGATGAAGAATTCATCTCTTGAATTTTTGCCTCTTGTTCATTTATGGCTTTGTCTTCTCAATGTCCTTTCTTCAGTAATTTCCATTGCCTGCTTTTATGCCACTTGGCAAACCCCAAGGTGATAAATTACCAGCTCTTCAGTAGAGAGAGCAATCTCCAATGTCTTTACCTTGTGACACTTTTGTGGGATGCCTTATCTTTCCTTTTGCATATACATGAAGGGTATCTGAATGTGTTTGATGGGAAAGGGGAAATGGCAGAACCATTTACAAACTCCAGTTTAAAATCTGTAAGTGAAACCTGAATCCCTCTTGGGTTTGTGATCCCTTCCTTTTTATGAGTGAATCAGGATAATGCCCTGTTGTTTCTTGGAATTCTACTGTAGTTGTTTTCTTTAATTTTTCCCCCGTGTAATCTCTGATCCCATCACCAAGATGAATGATTGTAGTCTCACAGCAACTTGGAGAGATTTACAGACCTCATTTTGCAGCTTAAGAAGCTGAGGCTCAAAAAGGCCACAGCATTGATTTGAGTTACAAAGGAAGAATGAAGCAAAACTGTGAATTAAATTGGGATCATCCAAGTCCTGTATTAATGCTTTCACCCTGAAGCGGTTCTGTTGTGAAGGAAAGAACAATATGACTCGTGCATGTAACATGTCTTTTCTGTATGACCATTTAGAGGAGGACCACCTTATGAATATGATTAACCATATGATCTACTATATGATCTTAGGGAGGAAATATCTAGAAAGATTATTACAATTTAGATAAGATTAAAAACTTCAGCTTTTTAAAGTCATCAATAGAGGCTGATGGCCAAAATAACTGGCTGGCTGCAGGTATTGCTGTACAGGTATCTTCCTATATTTCCTAGCTACCTCTCTGAAAAATTAAATGTTTGGACTGGGAAACTGTGTATTTGGGGAAAGAGTAGGTAATAGCATGGTCATAGTGAAAAGTTTGGTGAAACAAATGAAAGAAGGAAACATTCTCAAGCTTTCCAGGATTTTGAACTTCAGAATTAAAAAGCCAAGCCAAACCAGAGAAAAAAAAAAGTCCAAAACCTGCAAGTAACTTTGGAAGCACTTCAAGACACACCTCAGTTAGATACAGATTTACAGGGTTCTGCAGATTAGGGTAAAAAGGGAGCAAAGTGGAAGTATTCTACAGTCACCTGTAATTCTGTTCATAATAAAGAAAGGAGAGAGTTTTTAGGAGGATCTAGATCTGTTTCTATGAAAATAGAAACATGACAGACATTACATGTTAGCACTGTTTCTGTAGTTCTGCAAATGCAGCTGAAGAAACAAAGGGTTGGGAAGAGCAACCCTGCAGCCCCACCGTGCTTTTTATCACCCCTCACACCACTGCAGTTATGTGCTGAGACACACTCGGTGCACGATGAAATCACCTAACCTAGTAATCAACTTTCTGAGGAGTTTTTCTTGTTTTCAGTCTGAATCATTCAGCAGGTTGATTTTGCATGGGAATGGGCAGGGTCTGGTGATTCTTGCACCTCCTTTTGCTGCTACAGCCAACAGAGAATGAGCCATGGGGTGAGAATTGCAGTGCTGTGTGCAGTGATACAGAGATGGATCCTCTCATTGGGGGCTTTAGGAGAGCCACAGGAAATGGCTCATGGGCTTGCCTGAGACAGCATTTTCTGTTCTCAGTTGTCTGAGATGGACCAGTACCCTAAGGGCACTATATAAATAGGCCTGGGGTTGCTAAATATGTATCCCAGATATCTGGATTTCCTTTACCTTTGAGTAGTAAATACCCAAAAATCTGTGAACAGACTACTGTGAACATAAACACCAGATAAAACATTGTCAGGAATATTGGGAAACAAACAGCCAGGCACAACAATATCCATTTCAAGTATGTGCTGAGGAGGAGTTCACTCTTTCAAGCTCCAGCATTTTTGGTATCAAATAGAATTTGTGCCTTAAAGAGACACCCAGCATTCTTGCTCTGGTCTCCTGGATATTTTCGAGGTGTGGAATGGAAAGGAACAGTTTTGTGAGGACTTGCAGAGATCTCTGGAGACTGACTTTCCAGGGGAATGGTATGGCTGTACCGTGCAGCCCTTTTTATCTCTTCTGAAGATGCCTGCAGTGTGGCAGGGTGCAGCTTGGATTTTGGAAGTTTTTAATAGATCAACATACTCCTCATTTTGTTAGGATACAGCAGTGATTAATGTTGAACCTGTCACCTACAAGTGACCCAATCTACTGCCAATGCATCACTCATGACAGCAAATAAGGTATTTGGGGGACAAAGAACCCCCATTTAAAGATCTGAGAGGAGACAGCCTGTATGATTTTTAAAATTTAGGCTCAGATTCCTTTCTGACTCAGTATGTTTGCTGCATATTGATTTTCCTGGAGTTATATAAGGCCTAAGCCAGCCCTTTGTCACCAAAAGCAGCCCAGCTGTTTCCAGGACCACGAGTCATATGTGACTTCTCTTTTTAGCTTCCCACTGGCTTTTTAAAAATACACTTTCAATCAGTTTTGCTTTTCAACACCAAAGAGAAAAAGCAGTAAGTTTTCCTGAGAACTGGAGATTTGGGCAAAACATTAGGTCTTCATATGCTAAGAAAGTTGTGCTGAGAAGTTGTGTTAAACTCTGGTATTGACCTGATATTATAGAATAAGGGAGATGTACATCTGATTATATACATTACAGTTCATGTTGAAGGTACTAGAATTGTCTTATTAAATCAGTAGTGAAACAAATTAATGTTGGCAGCAGTGAGAAAAATTGAGAAACACAGGGTACGCTCTCATTTTTTGGGAATTATGTTCATTTCTAGTCAATTAAATATTACGGCCTATGAAACTTTTGGCTTTGGTAAGCCAAAAAAATAATAAACACAGGTAGAGGGTGCGACTGGAATTCTCACTGAAGTACCTTGTGTAATCCCAGCTGGATCAGCAAAATAACCACTGATGACTAAACCCAGCTTTTCCTTGGCCTCTCTGTGGTGTTTCAGAACTGTAACAACCTGGTCTCCATGTCCTTGCTTTTGAACCTTGTTTTGTTTTGCCCTGACTTTCTGTGCCAGGGATCTAGCCTGTGCCAGCTGTGCCTCCAAAGGGAACTCTGTGCTCTCCTCAAGCAACATCCTCTCCTTCCTCTCCTGGGTCTCTGCCATGATCCGAGGAGGAGCAGCCGGGCGCAAGTGTATTGTCTTGTTTGTGATCACAGCATCTCCCAGCTGAGCCAGGCCTCTGCATTACAGAGTGTGGGGAATCCCTGCAAATTGCCCCAAGTCACCTGGCAATCCGTGCCACGCCTGGGGAATTTCAGGAGTTAAGTTTTAGGGGTTGAAGTTCGGCCTATTTACCGTCAGGCTTATCAAGTCAGGAATTTATGGCACCTCTCCTCAATCCAACTCACTCTTCTGGATTTAAGGAAGCCACTGCAGTGCTTTGGGTGGCTTCCCACATGTAGTCCCAGCAAGCAGGCACTGGGCTTGACTCAGGAACAATACTGGGAATCAGGTAGCCTGTGTAAAGTACTCTGAAGAGTAATAGCACCCCAGTTTAGGAAAAATTACTTCATGGAAAGGCTGATCAAATAGCACCCCAGTTTAGGAAAAATTACTTCATGGAAAGGCTGATCAAATGTTGGAATAGGCTGCCCAGGGAATCAGTGGAGTCACTGTCCCTGGGGGAGTTCAGAACATGTGTGAACGTGACACTTGGGGACACAGGTTAGTGGTGACCTTGTGGTGGGGGAATGATGATCTTAAAAGAATGTTTCAGCCTGAAGGATTCTGTGAGTCTAAGTTCTGGGTCTGTGGGGAATGGTGGCATTACAGCAGTTTAGATGGGATTTGCTGAAGTCACATTACTGATTAGACAATATACACATTTCATATCCTATTACATTTGTATGGTAAATTTATAAACTCTGTATATTTGCACTCATCTCCTCTAATGCTTTTGGTCTGTTTTATGAGCTGAGAAGCAGCTAGCAATCTACTGGCTGCTGTGTCCAAGATCAAATATAAAAATACAGTGAGAGTTAATGAACAAAACCTCCAAACATTTCTAGAGCTTTATGCACCTCACACACTTGCATAAATTTCAAGAAAAGAGTTGTTTTTAGTAAAAATAATGGCAGAGGCATGACGAGGCAAGAAAGGCTGAGACGTTATCTGACAGTTTTTGTATATATTACAGAGCTCTTTGCTTTGTTTCAAAGCTTTTCACTTTTGTGTTTGAAATCTGGCAAGAAACTCAAGAATCTGATGCAAGGTTTTTAAGATGGATTTTTCCAAGGCAAAAATCAGTGGACCAGCTTCATACCACCAGCACAGTTTAGGTAAATTCATGCATTTAAGAAGGCAGTCACTAAGTATTTAGTTGATTTGTACCAGTGCACCCAGAAATACACTCAAGAATAAAGATATAATTTCTTTTTATCGCTGTATATATATGTTTGTGTGTGTATTTACACACATATACCCATGTGTCCAAATTTTATCCAAGCCCAAACCAGGACACTGTGAGCTGTACAGAGACGAGATTAGTGCATAGGTGGGAGGTATATCCAAATTCCCTCCCTTGGGGAGGGAGTAGCCACAAGCACAAGTCAGGGCAGGATCAAGCCCTGGCTCTGCCTTTTATAAAGTAATGCTGCTTCTTAGCAACTATTTTCTGCCTGGATGAAAGCAGGAACCTTGCAAATCATAAACAAATATGTAGGTCCAGGAAGAGGCCAAGTTAAATAAAGTATTCTTTACCCTAGCTCTTTTTTTCTGCCTGCCCCTCTTTTTTTCATGGTAAAAATTTCCATGAAAAATAAGAGGGAGTGTAGGATGCAGAGCTCTAAAGGAGGGATTTAAAAAGAAATAAATAGGAATTAATATGATGCACAGGAAGAGTTCAGCCCCTATAGGAAACAAATAAGATCTGGAGAGGAGGTAAAAATAAATTGTCAGTCTTTTAGAGCCAAAATGTAAGTTAATTTACAATTTTTCTTTTTTTTTTTTTTTTCCTCTAAGAGTGGAATTACAAATACATGTTATTTCTTCCACTTAATCTGGAATGGAGAGGCCAAGGGGATATTTTTCAATATATCTATATTATATATACACATTTATTTCATAATATATCTCTATAAGGGTATATTTCAATATCTTTATTTACAGGTATTTTTGTTCATGTCAGTCAGATGTTGTCATGTACCGAAATGTCTTTAATGCCCAAGGATGAGCTTCTAACAGAGGCACAGCTAGCAGCCTGGAGAGCTCTTGCACTTGCTCACTGACATACCATGTGCTGCCTGGCAAATTAATGAAAGCCCAATTTCCAGAGATTGTTGTATCCCTAGAAATGCAGTTGGCACTCAGACATCACATTTTCAAAGGAAAAGCTAATGAAAAGGAAATGAGATGCCTAAATCTCAGTGCAACTGGATGCTGAATCTATGAAGGCACTTTTGAAAATTCCATTAGGCATATAACTGACATCCCAGTCTGTTTGTAGGGTAAATCCCTCGGGACTGATCTCTTTCTGTAGATCTCTATATTTTTTGAGTGCAACATACCTCATTATGGCCCAGTATCCATGTAAAGTAGCATAAATTCTCCCCAAATGATGAACAAGACAGTCAAGCCCCAGTATTTGCATATCCTGATCTGGAAATTTTAGGACTGCAACTGAACTCTGTGCCTCTTCCAGGGAAAAAGGCTAATGGATAACTTGCAAAAATAGAGCCCTTTCATAAGCACCTGAAGCTTTTCCTTTTGTTCAAGGCTTAAATACTTCCAAACACCCGGTATTAAGGATTTAATTGTAAATAAATCAACTTTGGATGCTAAAATTGTGGCTTTGCTTTGAAAATCCCATCCACAGAATCAAAAAATCCCAGAATGGTTTGGGTTGGAAGGGATCTTAAAGATCACCTCGTTCAACTCCCCCTGCCATGGGCAGGGACAACTTCCACTATCTCAGGGTGCTCCAAGCCCTGTCCAACCTGGCCTTGGACATTTCCAGGGATCCAGGGGCAGCCACAGCTTCTCTGGGCACCCTGTGCCAGGGCCTGCCCACCCTCACAGCAGAAAACAGGCAATGGATTAGTTTGCTGTACAACTCCAGTAACAAGAATGAAAAGATAAATTGTCTTTTTATTTCCCTTCATGTGCCTCAGGGATGATTTCCCTTACGGTTTGATCACAGGTAGCCTACACATGGTGAGCCCTGTGATGTGAGGTGTCCAGACATCCTAATTCCCAAAGCAGGAGGAGCTCAGCAGGGCTGGCCTTGCAGCAATCCATGGCCTGGAAGATGAGATCGGGTAACTGAATCCTCAGATCTTCCTGATGCTCTCTGACCCTGCCCATTCCCCAGCTGGTTTGTGTGTCTGATTCCCTCTGCACAGTCTTGTTCATGCAAAGTAAACACAACCAGGCTGGCTTCTCCAGCTACAGCAAGAGCAGGAAAAGGGAAACAGCAAAGGTACCTGGCAAATGGACAAGAACAAAAGGGGTAATTTCGCAGAGAAGCTTTTGGCAATCACTGAATCTTTAGGAGCTGGGTGATGATTTTCCTGTAAACCAGCAGGGAATGGAAAACATTTGGAATTCTTAATAAAGTGATGGTGCTTTTTAACTTCCAATAAGAACAGAGTGACACATTCATATGTTTAAGGCATTTTTGCTGTAGCATTTCCAACTTTATAACTGTCCTGCTCTGGCCCTGAGGGCTGCTCTTGTACAAACCCTTGTTGACATAGTCACTAATCTTTGGAGGGCTTTGAGCAAGGAAATGATCTGTAAGATGGAGGCATGTCTGCAGAAAGCAGTCTGTGGACATGATGCCATCAGAAGCAATAAATAATACAAAACCATGTTATATTTGCTGTTTCTGTTTTGAACTAATGATATCAAACATTGTAAAAACCTTGACGAATTTGTGCTGTTATTTTTAAGTTAAGGTGGTTTTCTCACTAAATATCAAATGGGCTTTGATTAGAGGCAGTTCATTGGAACTGGAGACGTGGAACAGTGCCAGACTTCACGATGATGCTCCTGATACCACTGCCTCTAAAAGATAAATTAAACTTCTAAAAAGTACCTTTTAAAATAATTCTGGTTCAAAGAGAAACATCGGTTTTCTGGGAAACATCTCTTCAGGGAGAAATCACACTGCAGTGTGAAAGGCAGGGAGGGTGTCTGGATGGTGTCTGCTGACGGTGACAGCAGCTTTCAGTTTCATAAGGTTTCCCACCACGAGATTGATGCTATCCTTGAGTCTGAAAATGAGCTGGCAAAAGACTTCTGGCTGGCTGGAGGAGACTGTCACACAAATGCCTGTGGGAAGATGCTGTAGTCACTCAGGCACAGTAAGTCCCTCTCTAAGACAAGTGATCCTTGGCATGTGCAAACAGAGCAAACTCAAGCGTAACTATGCTCAGAGTGAAAAATGGAAATCATATCAATTACCTTTAGCTGCATTTTCATCAGTGTTTTTCAAGGGAAATTATTCCCCGGTGAAAGACAACATCGAGTACAGGGTGTTCAGGAGGTCACCACCAAAGCTGAATATTTCTGAAAATTTAAAGAGGCTTGTAGATTATAACTGGTGGCTTTCAAGGCTGACTACCATGGAATACACAGGAAGTCATGTGATGGGAAATGAAGTGTACAACCCCAGTCCATGTGAGCTGATGGAGGCCAGGTGGCAAAATTTAATGTCAGCCTTCTTGTGTGTTATACTCTAATTGCAATTAGTAGTTCTGTGTACAGCAAGTGTCTTAGCAATTGGCTTGTTCTGCTTGAGCTTGGGATCAGGAATGTAGCTCAGATATAACTGTGAGCAGGAAAAGGCCTCCTAAGTTCAAAAGCAATGTGAGAATCAACTCACATGCCTTGTCTGTGGAAAACAACACAGACTCCCAGAATCATTCAGGTTGGAAAAGGCCTCCAGAGTTATGGAGTCCAATCTGTGACTGATCCCCCATCATGTCTGTCACCCAGCCCAGAGCACTGGCACATCCAGACATTTCTTGTCCACTTCCATGCTCATAAATTCTTGTGCAAATTCATCCTGAGAACAAATGCAAAAATAAAATATTCTCCTAAGCCCTAGAAGCATCAGAGTAGCAGGACCTTGACCCTCAGTGTGGTGACAGACTGAGGGGAGCCACCCTTGACTGCCAAACTCCATCTGAGCTGCTCTGCTTCGTATGTAAGGGCATTGTGCAGCCCAAAAGCTAAACTTCATGGAAGCTGCTTAACCTGGATCATCTCACCCTTCCCAGTCAGGGCTTTGATGTTTAAATGCTCACCTACATGCTGCTTATCAGTGGGTCAATAGGCCACAGCCCAACCACCTCAGGCTCAGGCTCTGAAACCTAAATTTTATGCTGGATTGGGAGGAAGAACAAGATCTTCCTCACATCTAAGTATCAATAACCTTCATTTAAACTTTACAAAGCCCTAATAAACCTTGCCCCATGTTTCCACAGAGGAGAGGCTATCAATCTGATCTCATGAGTGCTGACATCTCAGAGATGTGAAGTAACTTGCGCAGCTGAGCTGAATCCCTGGTTTAATCGGTAGGTAGGATCCTCAGCATGAGAAGATGTTAGTTTAAAATATTAACACTTCACTATATGAAACCTGTCTCCAGCTGAAAAATAGTTTTTTTTTTTAATGGGGGCATGAATACAAGGAATCCCTTTGAAATGCAAAACTGCTTTTGGTTGTAGCAGAGTAAATATTAGAAGTGCTTCTGATGAATAAAACTCAGATGTTCCCTGCCCAGAACTGGATGCACAGCAGTTGATGGGCTCAATACAACACAGACAAAATGTAATGTTGAATAATAATCCATCAGATTCCTCCAGAAAGGTGCTCTGGCCCCTTACTCCAATTCTGTTTGTCTTTTTACAAATGTCATCTTATTTCTTTGCAGTTCACTCAGACCAGAAGATAAGCTGGTTTATGCTAGTGAATTAGTTTGGTTTGATTTGACAGTGACATCTTTCCTCAGGTTAGTGGGGAGTTATTTCTGTAACATTTCAAAGCTGAAATTTATATTTTAATGTGGCAGTAGTATTTGACATACAGCAAGGGGCTAAAATAGGGCCTAGAAAATGTCAGCTATTATGGGCAATGCTTTATGGAAAGGGATTATTCACTTGCTTGCTTCATTCCAATATTTACAGTTGAAATGTCACCACTGTGAGGTTTAACTACCTCTCTCATAATTTAGATAATTTTACTTTTTTCAGAATTTGCTCCTATTTCATAGTGATAACAAATAGTGGCACTTCTATAAACAGCCATTATCTCTTTCTCTCTACAGATAATTTACATTGAGAGAAATATATGGAGAATTTGAAAATAGGGGAATGTGGTTTCAGATGTTTCATGTTAACTCTTCCTTCATCCCTCTTTATCCTTTCAGAGTTCATTTGGGGTCTTTGGCCACCTGGCAGCAGGCTGTGTCTAAAGAGCCCCAGCAGAAGCTCTGACAGCAGGGTTGGGCTGGCACCCTTCTGGGAAGGGGGGAAAGACACAGCACAGCTGGGGAGCACAAGTGCAGCCCTTGGCTCCTCTGCACATGACATCCACGGGCACAAAAATCATTGCCAGCCATAGGCAAGGGGGAGAATTCAGGACACTTTGCCCTGGCTTCAGATTTGGCTGAGATTGGGCTGATGAGGATCAGGCAGCAGCGAATCTTCCCATGTCACTGCTGCTCTCCACAACCTCCTGGCAATGTCACAGAATCACAGAATGGTTTGGGTGGGAAGGGACCTTAAAGCCCATCCAGTCCCTGCCATGGGCAGGGACACCTTCCACTGTCCCAGCTTGCTCCAAGCCCTGTCCAACCTGGCCTTGGGCACTTGCAGGGATCCAGGGGCAGCCACTGCTTCTCTGGGCACCCTGTGCCAGGGCCTCACCAAACTCAGAGGGAAGAACTCCATCCTAATATCCAATCTCCCTTGTTCAGTTTAAAGTCATTATCCCTCCTTCTATCACTACCTGCCCCTGGAAATGCAGATAAATGTTCATATATAAAAATACATACAGCTGTAAAACCTGGTAGAGACCTTGAGTCATAATCTTGCTACTCCCTTTCTCACCTAGAGCAAGTGGCAAATGCACTCTTTCAGTGGGTGGCAGACAGACCAGACAGCAATTACACTCCCCAGGGTAAAAAATCTCACATTAACCAGGCTCAGGCTGGTGACTGGGGATTCAGTGGGAGACTGAATCTGGCTCCAGTGGGCTGTAGATTGCAAATATAGAACATTGAATGACCTTAACTTTGCTTTTTAAAAGAGGCTGCTGATACTGAGACTTACATAAGGAAATGCATAAATTTACTGCTCAACATGGTAGATTGATGCCCTTTGGCAAACACATATTAGAGAAGTAGAAAGTAATTAAGGTTACTTAATGCTGGGAAACTGAGCATTGCCTGGGTTATTTTGTCATTCCTAATGTATTAATCAAATCCATCTCAGCTATGTTTTCTTACTCACTGTCTTTATTAACAGTGCCTCATTTGCCCTTTCTTCTAAAATTAGTATTTATATTCTGTGCTTAATGCATTTTTAGTTTTAATGAAGAACCTCAGTGTTGAAATGAACATGGGAATTTTTTTTTCTCTCTTTGTAGTTCCCATTTACGGAAACTGTCCCACCAAAAAGCACTTGGGCTTTAACATCCAATACACTTTTTCACTTGCAAAACCAGATCAATTAAATAGACAAAGCATTTAATGTGGCTGGAAGCCCAGCTACTTTATTTTCAGTAGAGGAAGTTACTCATCATTAAGCAGAATTACAGGATGCCCAGAGAAGCTGTAGCTGTCCTTTAATCCCTGGAAGTATCCAGGGCCAGTTTAGACAGGGCTTGGAGCAATCTGGGCTAGTGGAAGGTGTCCCTGCCTGTGGCAGGGGGTGGAATGACCTTCCAACAAACACCACTCTATGACTCTATGATTTTCCAAAAATCTAGATTCTGTGTGAGTATAGAGCTCTTTTTTAAGTATAAAATAATTTAAAGCTTTTAGAATTGCTACTTCAGCACTTCATCGGTGATGATTGGTCATATCGAAGGCCAAGCTCTCTTCCAGGGTTGGTGCAGATACACAGGAATTCTCCTAGGGATGAATGCTGCCAAGTTTTAGATAAGGAGGGAAGCAGTGGGTGCCCCTTCACTTCACACCCACCAGGTGATTACAGCTTCAGCCTGGTCCCTGCTCTATTTAAGTCTCCAGAAAGGGTTTCAGAGTTCATTGCAAGAGCACCAAAAGGCCCAGTCACACACAGACTAATTCAGCTTTTTCAGCTGCTGTCCTTCCCTCTGGAAGATCCAAGGGAGCCAAAGCACATCAGAAACTTCAGGAAGACTATGCAGAGCACAGGAAGACCTCTGAGCCTCAACTGAGGTGGGCAGGCTTGTTTTTCATGGAACTCTTAAGCCCTACGTGAGGTACGGTTTGCAAAATATGAAAGTTGTAGCGTAAGAGCTTAAAAAGTCCAGGTGACAGTGCTGCTGCAGTGCCCCACTGGTGCTGAAACAATCCAGGGCAACTCACAGAGTCCCTAAGCTCAGAGTACTGCAGGTTATGACTGCTAAGAAATTAAGGGCAGGTAACCCAGATGAGATCATAAATGCAAGTAGGAAACAAAAAAGATGAAAATGCTGAGCTGAATATATGTCATTATGTTCATAAACACAGCACTGTCTCTATCTTGTGAAACATCTCTATTTTGTGTCTTGGATTTAACCTGAGGCTGTAACAGCTACTCGGGTTTTGCATCATTCATCAGATTTCATCTGAAAGCAGTTCTATCAGTTTATCTCTGCTGACTTCACTGGAATTATGTCCTTATCTCTCTCCCTGTCTCTAATAAGAGATTCCTGAATTTTCATTCTCTCTTTAAACAGTCAAAGAAATACCTTATTCTCTCTGTTCATGTAAGCACAGTCTCACTCTTCGAGGGCCAAAATCAGTTTTCACTAAGTCAACACCCACAATGTTTTAAATTTATTTCTATGGGAACGGATCAGACTTCCATAGCACAAACTAACTGGGTATCAACTCACAGTATATACACTGTACATTTTTGGGAGGCGTCATGCATTTGAGCAGTTTGAAAGGTGAAGCTAAAATAAACCAGATTTAGTAGAAGGAGTAAGAGCTTCTTACTCAAATTCAATTAAAATGGTTTCACATGAGAACAGTCCAGCTCCAAATGATATGCAGGACATTTCAAAAAGTTAATGATACACAGTCAGATCTCATATGACACCATGAGGAAGCGGGGGGCAGGAAAGAGAGCATTAAAGTGTTGTAAATATTTTCATGACTGTAGCTGTTGAAGATGTAAGAAACATTATCTGTTAGCACAGTCAGTTGGGAGCATTCTCTTTAGTGAGTGAGTGATATTTTCTGGATGTGCTTCTCTGAAGGAATTCTGCCTCTACGTCTCTCCAGGAAATATTGGATAGCCTATGAATCTATGAGGCAGCAATAATTAATTGGAGACACTTAAAACCAAGAAATCCCTGGTGTGAGATAAGGGTTATTCAATTAAAAAAAAAATATCTTGGTAGGCTTTACATCCCTCTTAGGTGATGACAATTATTCATGACACTACATTTATGAAACTGAGAACTTATATGAATATGTGAAATTGCCACTAACCTCCTGAGACCAAACTCATGAGTATAAATTGAAAAATAAACTACTATAGTGTGTAGAGAATGAGTGATGAAGCAATACTGAATGTGCACAAGTATTTTCTGATCACTGACTACCATGAAAAGAATTACTTAAGTCATTATAGCTCCACTAAATCCAGTGAAATATAAAGATGTAAAGGTTCTGATTATGTCTTGGGGCATCATTTCTGGAATATTTTCATTTTGCATGACCCATTTTCAAATCCATATCAATCTTTGTAATGACAGTGATGAAAAGATAACTAACAGAGAGATGAAAAGATTTCTGAAGCAGGAAGGATGTTATGTGGTACGCATAATTTTGTTCCCATGGTCAGAGGAGTGAGGTATCTAATTATTAATGGCATTTTATGTTGATAAAATAGATCTGTTACAGATTGGGTTACAAAAGTTTTAGTTGAGTCCAGGCTATTTTATATTTATGAAGCAATATAAACTTGCTGGGTCTTTCTATCAGAGAAAAAGGATTCTGCCTTGTCATGGCAACAATTTTTTTCATTCTTTGAATGCGTTGAGGAGGTTACATTACACGACAGCAACTCTGGGTAAACCTGAGCATGTTTTATACACAAGGAGTATTAAGTGGCCTCTTGAGGAGGTCAAGTGATTCCACCTGAAGATGAAGGGAACTAGAAGTACTTTATCTCTGCTTCTGACATAGGTCTCTACGCTTTCTTGTGGCAGAGCAGGTCTTTTCTAGGCAGGCTGTGTGGGGTAATTGAATTAAGAGCGCCTGTGATCAGCTGTGCTTCTATTTTTAAGTTCCAGAACTTGTAAGTACAATATTTTTCTTGTTTCTCACCACATGCACACTAACAGGGCTGGGAGGCCTCGTGACTCTCATGACAGCACAGTTTAAGAGAAGCATTTGTATTTGGAAAGCCATGGTAAGTCCTTATCCTGTGAACTTCCTTAAGAGATTGTTTAAGAATGATGAACCAGAGCAAAACCAACTCAGAAAGATATTTAACAGAAAAACATTGCCCAGTAGGACATAATGAACTGGACAAAGGAGTTTGAAATTTAACTTGAACATTTAGCTTAAAGATATTTACCTAGTGACAAGGTTCTGTAATGTTTTCACTCCAAGGATAGTTAATCTGTAATGTAAATACTATCCATGGATTTGGGAAATAGCAGACCTGATTAAGAATTGTGTATCCAATAGTGAGTACAGTGTACTAGGCCTCCTCTATTTACTCTGCTTTATCAGCAGTAATTGTCAAGTAAGTAATTTTTTTTCTGAAGTAACTTTTTTTCTTCTACAAAGGTCCATAATTTTTAGCTGGTTTGGAAATTCTTATACTGTATCATGAAGATTTTTGTAATTTTGACTTGTAAAATAGCAGAATCACAGATCAGCATTAGTGCTACATTGGTGCTACAACCTGAGGTTGTTGTGGGCAGATATGTGCAGAACACAATGATTTAATTCTATGTAGCATTCAGTGGTAAAGAATCATTGGTTTGAAGATTATTTTAATCTATAAACTTGTCAGAGCACAGTCAGGTTTGGAATGGGCTAAAAACCATACAATTTGGGCTGGAAGATAGTTGTGATTTCTGTTCTATTCCAGACAGACAAGGATTTCTTCTGCCAAAAGGTTCAATAGAAAGGACAAGGGCTGAAGACATTTGAAGACTGAACTCTTCCTGTCTCCCCAGAGCCCCTCAATGTGCTTCTTACATCAAGGCTTGGCTGACAGGCAGCCCTCAGTGAGTCCTGAGAAAGTCCTGCCCAGTTCTAGCAAGGCTGCTTCACTTATGGAATCACGGAATCCCCGAATGGTTTGGGTTGGAAGGGACATTAAAGCCCATCCAGTGCCACCCCCTGCCATGGGCAGGGACACCTCCCACTGTCCCAGGTTGCTCCAAGCCCTGTCCAGCCTGGCCTTGGGCACTTGCAGGGATCCAGGGGCAGCCACAGCTTCTCTGGGCACCCTGTGCCAGGGCCTCCTCACCCTCACAGGGAAGAACTTTTTCCCACTATCCCATCTATCCCTGCCCTGTGGCAGTGGGAAGCCATTCCCTGTGTCCTGTCACTGCATCCCTTGTACCAAGTCTCTCTCCAGCTCTCCTGGAGCCCCTTAATGCTCTGGAAGGGGCTCTAAGGTGTTTCTGGAGCCTTCTCTTCTTCAGGTGAACTCCCCCTGCTCTCCCAGCCTGGCTCCAGAGCAGAGGGGCTCCAGCCCTGGCATCAACTTTGTGGCCTCCTTTGGACTCATTCCAGTAGGTCTACATCCTTCTTGTGCTGGGATCAGACTTCAGGGGTTACAGCAATGACAACATGAGTGGGACCTCAGCTGGTGCCTGTGGAAAAATAGAAGTGTAGTGGAGATTATATTTTGAAGAGGAAGTAGTCTGTTGTAGGAGGTTATTTAAGAAAACGAAGCATAAATTATAACACCTACTTGCATGGTAAGGGAGAAATGTATTCAATCATGCTATCATGGGTAAACAAAGCAAGGAGGTGAAAATAGTCGGAGTGTCTGGCTGACTAATGAGACCAGCTAGACTGTTCAGGAGCAATGAAGAGATGTCTCAGAGCTGTTTATTTTCCCTTCCAATACCCAACATGCAGAGAGTGCAAATAATAATGGGAAATACCAACTGTGCTGCAAGATCTGTTCTTCATTTTTGTTCTGCTTCATGTTTCCCAGGAAAGGGAATATCTTGAACTTTCCTGGGTGCCTCAGCTTCAGTTTCTGTGACAGCTTTTTAATTTGACATCTTAAAAAACCTGTGACATCTTAGTAAATGAAGGTGAGCAAGACATAGGAGCATTTAAATGGAAACACCAGAGCTGAAGAGCAGTATAATTATCCCATTTAGGAAGGATTTCTAGGCTGTCAGTGTGTGAGTAATAAAGGAGGTCACTGTATCAGATCTGACCACTCCCACCCCACCTCCCCCTGGATTTCCATCTGCTTCAGATGTTTGCGTCACCGAGGCTTTCTGTGCAGGCTTCTGTGAACATGGAGAGCTGATGGCCCAGCATAGCTGCTTGTGAATATCATTGCATGACTGGCTGCGTTTAGGGGAAATCAGGGCATTAAAAGTAAAAAAAATATGAGCCCTAAATCTCCCTTAGAAACTGCAAAGAAGAGAGCACCATGAGCAAGCTGCTGAGTTAGAATACAAGACCCAGTCCCCCCTCCTCTTTGCCTTCATCCAAGGCTTCTGTCTCCTTTGTTCTCCTATAGCTCTGGCATATCTAGGCCAGCACTTACTAATTACCAGGAAATGGAAACCACTTGCTGAAAAGTGTTCAAGGAAAATTCTCACATTTAAAGCCCATGTTGATTTAACAGCAGAAAAAAGAGGAACTTTAGGAAAAGAAAAGAAATAACTGCATTGCTGGATAATTGGAGCTCAAGCTGGGTGCATTATATAATAGCACTTCCCAATGCAGCTGCCTTTCACCCCTTTACTCATTCCTCCAAGCACAAGACACACAAATAGTTACCACAACTTAGAAACTTCTAGACCACACCTTTCTTAGAAACCTTAAAAAGGTGTGGTCTATTGTTGTCAGAATTACATCAGATCTTGAACTTGAATCCACAAGTAGTTGGAACCTGCCAGTAACTACAGCAGAGAGAAAAAAGTTCAGGAGTATAAGAAAAACTGCTGAATGCTTACCTAAATAATCAATTTTGCTTTCTTTTTTTCATATACTCATTTAGGCTGGAATACACCTTTAAGGTCATTTTCAGGCTACTAAAAAAATAAAAGGTTTGCATAAATGTTTGTTTGGAGAACTGGAAATAGATGAGGAGAAGGGGGGCTGGCATACCATCAGCTGCTAATAGTATACAGAATGTGTGTCTAAGAGGAAGAATTCTTACTGTTTCAGGCAAAGCCATAAAGGACAGGAAGGTGTTTGGGAGCTGGCAGTGTGCGTGTGACTGGCAGTGGAATGCAGCCTCACAAAAACTAGCCACCAGGTCAGATCTGAGCAGGCAGGGTTAGACATCACCACTGCCAACAAAGCTGGAATTCACCTGGCCACAATGTTGTTAGATGGACATTTGATAAGTTAAGGCATATATTTAATTTCACCTGCTCTGGTGGAAGGTGTGATAAAGGGAGTGGAATAGATTACCTTCAAGGTCCCTTCCAAGCTGACAGAGGCAGCCCAAAGACATGAGTTAGCATTGTTTGGTTCATGTCTGCTTTCTGAGGTGCTTGACAAATTAGGAGATGCCCTGTAATAAAGCTGTCTTCCTAAAGCAACTTATTAAAAGAGTTAAAAGGAAAAAAATACTTGTCTATTGAAATTTTCTAAAGAGGAAAAAATCCCCAAGTAGTCTGCATAAGTTACTGTAGTGCTCGTTTTATCAGTAGATTTGCAATAAATCCATAGGCTTATATACAGAAACAGAACTGTGTTAGCATTCTGCGAGGAAAAGGCTATTTTAGTCTGCTCATCCACTGAGGAGATAAAGCAGACTGTTATGTCAGCCTTGACAGCAACTCAGTTTTCCTGGATATGTTGATAAGAAAGAGTTTTATATCCCCCATATGGAGGTAGAATATGTGATGCAGCCTAAAGCTATTTCCTTTGAAAGCAGAGCTCTGAATTCCTGCAATAAAGCCGTGGATGGAAAGGCCTGTTGTTAACTTGACAGAACAAGGAATCTGGCACAGTTTAATCACAGCACATTTCACCAGATTAAATGTGCAGTTCTCCAGCAGTACCTGCAGTAGGATATAGAATAACCATACATTTTAATTTACCTGGATTTTTTTTTTTTTTTTTTTTGCGGGGGACCTCTAAAAAGGGCTCTAGGTAGTTGTGAGTAGCTGGTTAGCCCAGAGCCAAGTGGGACTTGCCAGCCCAAACAGACCCTGGGGCTGTGAGACTTTGAAACCTTATGGGGTGAGAAAGAACAGAGGTCTGGGGAAGAGTTTGAATCAAACAGTATTGGCTGAGTCCACTGGAATTCTTTGAGCAGAAGGAGATGGTGTGCTGGGCTGCCCTGGAGCTCTGCCAGCTACTCCAGGCACAGGGATTTTCCAGACAGGGGCTTACAATATCAAGTGCAGAATTCCTGTTTCCTTCCTGCTTGCATCCATTACATCAATATGTAAAGCTCAGACAGGTGGGTTATAGTGGAGAAGACATCAGCTGTCCCTTGTCTTCTCCAGAACTTCCATTTACAAGGTCCAGCTGAGAGGAAGAGGCTTAAAGTCCCCTCAGTGCAAGAATAGCTCTGCTGCTGCTTGTTCTTTATCCCTGACCTCTCTGCAGGGGAGGGAGCTGCTCTGTGAGGCCTTTCCTCCTCCTTTCTGTCAGAGGCTGCTTGCTGGGGAGGCTGCAGCACGGGGGAATAGCTTTTCTTTGTGGAACAACCCTGCTGCGTGCTCCTTTGTCCCTGTCTTTGCCTCTCCACGGAGGACAGGCAGCGTGCAGACCACGTGCACCCACTGGGCCAGGGGAACTCTCCTGCTGTTTTAACTGGTGAGCAGAGGGGAAAATATTCATCAAAGCAAACATTAAACCAGACTGGTGGAAGTTATGGCGATCATTACAGGTCACAACATGACCAAGAATCTTAGTTGCTACATGTTCTAGTCAGAGCTTTGTGCTGGGTTAGAGTAATAGACATTCATATTTAAATTGATGAAGAGACAATAACCAGAGGTATTTAGCATAAGCAGGTGTACATGTCAGGGCTTAAATTCACTGAAGGATGTGATTAAAACAATTGCTGCCTCCCTTTTTTTTTGTTTTTTTTTTTTGACCAGGAGTACTGTCTAATTAATTGTGGGGCACAGGTTTGCACAAGATGTTGTCCTGAGTAAGAGCAGAGGTAATCACTGACATCATGCAAAATAATGCTGCCATGAATGGATTTTTTTAATTAACTGTCTTTAGGGGATAAGAATCATGCTCATAATTTTGAAAACAAGTAAAGGTATTATACATAATCAAAATAAATCTGCCCAACCTTTGGAGCACAGCAGAGAGGAACAGGGTCAGGAACTCAGTCTGAAGAGATGGGTCATTTTTAAAGAGGGATAATCCTCCTAAAGGGGAGGTCTTCCCATAAGCACTTTGGAGAAATCCTATATCTAAGATGCCCATAAATCAATCACTAGTTCAACACTTTTATCAGACACAGCTATTGCCACCAAGACTTGAGCTGGCTTTCTGCAGTGGGATATAGAATAACCACACATTTTAATTTACCTGTGACATTTTTAGCTGGCTGAGGACCTCTAAAAAGGGTTTCATGTAGAAATAATAACTTGTGGAGCCCCAATTCTTGTGATTATTTATAATGTGATTATTTGCTACTGTTCAGTTTTTATTTAGAGTCTTACAGTATTTAATGGACACAGGGAATTGAGTGGCAGGACGTACAGTGAATATCTGTGAAACTCACATTCCCACATGGCCCTGTATCTTTGTCCAAGCAAAGTGTCAGTGTTTTTAAACTGGGAATCCTTTGCCTGGCTGCCCTGATACCAGGGACATGATTCCTTTCTTGGGATCAGTTTGCAGTAGCTTGAGTCAAAACCAAGTTTCTTGCTGCAGGTGGGTGAGGACAGGCACTGCTGCAGTGCCACTGCTGTCCCCAGAACAGTGGGAACTCTGTGTGTGTGCAAACTGGAGGGCAGACTGAAACCCCAATTTTCCCTTTAATTTTCAATTTATGCTTTCAGTTTTAGGAACCAGGGATCAGTAAGATGAGAGGAGGTGACTCATGATTTCTATGCCTCATGCAGACACCGCAGACATCCCACAGTGCTGTGAATCAGTTTAAACTGGGCCTTCTGAGACACTAACATCAGTCATTAGTCCTGCTTTGCTGTGCTGGGACCCTTGCACTTTTGTAGATATTTGCATATATTACAACATATATTTAATATTATGTATATTTAATATACATATATATACATATATGTATATTTAATAATAATGTATATTTAATAATATCATATATATTATGGTGGGACACTGGCACAGGGTGCCCAGAGAAGCTGTGGCTGCCCCTGGATCCCTGGAAGTGTCCAAGGCCAGGTTGGACAGGGCTTGGAGCAACCTGGGACAGTGGGAGGTGTCCCTGCCCATGGCAGGGGGGTGGAAAGAGATGAGCTTTAAGGCCTCTTCCAACCCAAACCTTTCTATAATTCCATGTTTCTATCATTATGTGGAACAGAGAAACAGGAGGAAAAAAAGTCAGTCAATTATAAATAAACAAGCAGCTTTGGTGTAGTGTGAAAATGGATAATAAAAGCTGTCCCAGCACACTAAACCTTTCCCCCATTTCTAACTGCATTTTACATATCATTTTATCTTCCAGTATCCCTGTTCAAGAGTACATGAGGGATAAATTCTGGAACCATGATTCACAGAAGTGGATTGAGAAGTTGTGTTTGTTCATCTTCTTCTCTGTGGAAGGATTGAGAGGCCAGGGCCCAGATGTGCACTGGGGAAGAAAGGTGGTCCAGGTAAAGTTGGGCATATGGAAAAAAGGGAATGCACAAAGTGTATAAACATGTGGAGGGGTAGGAAAGCACTTTGGAAATTATATACACAAACAAATATAAATATAACCCAAAGTCTAACACTGGAGGCTGGTCATGCCAGCTGCAGCCTTGCTAAGGTTTCCATTATACCTATATGTTTCCACCTCTGCTTCATTTTTGGGTAGAACTCCTGCACACCTTGTTGCTGCTTGAAGAATAAGCTTAGAAAACCTGAGCAAAAATTCCTTTGCTGCTTCTTGAAAGCACTCGAGAAAAGTAGAATAAAACAGAATAAATATACGCTTGTATTGTAAAAACACTTTGGTTATGCTCCTTAAAATGCTAATGCAAAAAGTAGAAAACCAGCTGACAGAAAAGATAAAATTGGAACTATAAATGGCCCCTTTGGGATCCCAGCCTAAGCAGAGAAGGCTTATATTTTCTTTTGAAATTGTTCACTACCTGGAAATGTTTATTTAAAACCTTTTCCCTGCAAACGTCTAAAAGTATTAATTTCATACTTGTGAATGCTTATTAAGCTCAATGGATGTGAGATCATGGTCTAAGTTCTCCTGAATTACTTCATGTTTAGTTTACTGAATGTAGCATGTCTAGGGCTGTCTGGTGCTGCTGAGACATCTTATAAGCCTCTCAAAGCATTTTTCAAAAGAATTCAAACACAGCTCCTTTCAAATCCAGGGGTGTCAGGCTGACTGTTTGTTTTGTCACAATTAGACTTGGTGCTTTGTGGTTTCAAATCACTCCTCTAGTAAATGGTTTCTGATGTAATAGTCCAAATAATATCTCTGTTACGTGTAGCTTTCCTGCAAGGACAGTGGGAACAGTGCCCCCTGAAAAACCACCCAGCTTTCAATGGATGCTTCCCAGACTGCTGTCTGCAGCCCTGCAGAAGGAGCTCAGATGTTTTCTGGAGGCAAGGTTTGTCATAGAGGAGCTCCATCAGCAGCAAAGAGATTTATTAAATTCTCATTGAATTAATTTTTCCCCTGAATATTTGCTTCTGTTGCTAAACAAGTGACAAACGTTACCATCTCTTCCAGAATGCTAAATGCCTGCCAGGTGATCTCTGCAGCTCCTGGGAACACCCAGTAATCCACGATTTCCTAAGGGATAGTGGGAAGTGGAAGGTGGGAGTGTGTCAGTGGTGCAGTTGGGTGAAAAGGTCAGTGTGAATCGGGTGTGCACATAATAATGAGTTTGTGGAGATTAGCGATATGCTAATGACCCAAATTCCGGGAGGTGTTCCTAATGCACACAGAGGGCACGCAGGTGTGCTGGGTTCATGAGCTCAGCAGTACAACAGGAAATATGGACTCTAGAAGGAAACCCTTGCCAGGGTGAAGGCTACTTTGTATCAGATTCTACTTTTCAGAAACCAGGGAATACATTAAAGTGGAAAATTTAAAAATATTCGCAGTGTGGAAAACACAAAACACCCCGAATAAGCTAAAAAGTGACAAGCCAAATCTTACATGTGTACATGTGCTCCTGCTTCACATATAATCACTGAAATTATTGAGTTTCCCTGCAGTAATAGAAGCTCCTTGGTGGTTGTTTATCTCCCTTATGAATGTCCCGGGATGGATTATCCAGGTGAGTGCCTGTAACCTTGTCACTGAACTGGAGCACGGGGCTGTTCTGTCAGCTCAGCATCCCCAGTGCCCTCCTCCCTCCCTCCTTTGGACACGGCAGGGCAGGGGCAGAGGGGAAAGAAATCCCTAAGGATTAAAGCAGTGTCAGAGCATTAACACTTAGTCGATGACAACTGTAAGGATTAATTCAAGCTGGTTAAATCCCTCTTAGCTAGAATAGGAACCAGCAAACCATCTGGTGGAAAGAGCAGTATGACAGGGCTAAAGGGAAATACTGTCCGAGTAGGCAAAGTGAAAATAAACTTTTCCATAGACTTTTGGGAATTGCTGTGTTTCCTAAGTCTCTGACAGCAAGCAACAGTTTTGAATAAAGAGGATGGGGAAATACTGTATTTTCAGCTCAGCTCAGGAAAAAATCAGATTTAAGCTTTTACGTTTCTGTAATAGCACAGGACACTCGCTAAAAAAAAAAAAAAAAAAAAAGAAAAAGAAAAACAAGACTAGTCATGCTTTCTGTGAAGAAAAATCCCAACCCATCCAGTGTATCCAATGTATTTTCCTGCTAAGGCCTGTTCTGGTGCCAGCCTATGTTGTTCTCTAGCTTCAATGCTGAGAAGCTGAGCACTGAGCTTCTCAGAGGCTTCACAGCTCCTCCCTCCTGTGAGGGAGCTGCTGTGGGACTCCTGTGTGCGGAGTCACCGAGGCCAACCAGGAATGACCCAAATGCCCAGCTAAGGTCAGTGTCACAGCTCCTGGGCTGGCAGAGCTGGCCTGGCCTACAAAGGCAAGCTGATCAGCCTGGGAACCTGCTCCGAGGTTACCCCTGCAGGAATTCAGAGCGTTTGTGTCTGGAGCAGATCAGACAATGCAAATTGGATTGGAGGTGAAGTCTCTCCTCCGTGATGTCACTCGCTGATGTTTATACTCAAAATAAGGTCTTGCTGCTGATGGGTTTAAGGGTTGGTTCAGTTCTTGTAGTGTCCTTATGAACACAGGGATCTGTGAAGCCTTGTAAGGTTTTAATTACTCTGTTTTCTGAGGTGCTGCCGTTGCCTGCTCCTTAGTGGCACCTGGCTGGCTCTGTGTGAATGCTGGTGGCTGTGCCTGCAGGCTCACAGACAGGGAACTTCCAAAGGGCAGGTAGCAAATGCATTTTTCATTCACTTTGATCTGTTAGTTGTTCCCTTTATAAATCTAGGAATTCTCTTTTGTTTGTCAGTCATGAAATGTAGAAGTGTTATGCAGCTTATGCTGCTGTTCCACAACAGCGTTTACTAACTTCCTGATTACACAGAGCTTGTTTGGCTACTGAAAGTTTTCTTCCTGCTGCTCCCCAAATATTGCCAGGCAAAGGAATTTATAAATGCAACATGTTGGCCTGTAATCTGACGTAGCAAATGGCTTTGCAAATATAAAGACTGATTTCTTTTATTGGGGTTCCTGATAAAAAAACACCAAAGCGCTGGTTCGCACTCCTCTTTTGAAGGTGTATATTTTTGGTGTGTAAATGGCAGAGTAAATGTGGACAGGGGAGCCCCAAAGCTTGCCTTATGCTTGAAGTGAACCTTTTCTGTAGAGGGAAGGGGGTAAAAAAGGTCAACAAGCTGTATTGATACAACAGAGAACCACCTCTTTAGAAACAGCAGTCCTGTTCATGAGCCCAGCCTTGCCCTCAGAATGCTGCTGGGATTGAAAAATGTTTTCAAAGTACAGAGTTTCATCACTACTCAGGAGTTTCATGGGTTTTAAAGGATTGTTTTCTCTCTCAGGAGCCTAAAATAAAGATAAATTGGGAATTTTTGGATCCAGATTTGAAATAAGAAGATCAAAGGACTCAAAATACCAACAAAGATAAAAGAGTTTGTTCGCCAGTGTCTGCTGATACTGAGGGCTCTGCTGAACCCTACAGTATCAAGCAGGAAGCATCTGTGTGCTTATCAGCTTTTTATAACACAAAATCACAGGTTTCTGGCATCTGCCCTATCAAAGATAAGGAGTAAGACGTTTTCACAACATCTATGTGTCAGAATATTGGGACATACTCCAAAATCTGGAGTGACTTGTCTGTGTCTTTAGCTCAGTTTATGGGCATTTTGTGTGATAGCATTAAAACTGTGTGAGAGGTTGAAGCCATCCATCCCCTCTGGTTTTGGTTGTGATGAGAATCCATCAGTCTGGTCACTCGTTCTCACAAACCAGCTATGCCCTTAGCATGGAGAATAAATAACAGCACTGAGTCATGGCAGGGAACCTGCAGGAGTCCTGAAGGAAAACATTATCCTCACTTCTGAGTCATGAGAATGCATCTTCACCAAACATCTTGATAAACAATAAACTCTACAGCAAGATTCACAGTAAGGGTTCACCAATTACTACTAATTAATTCCTAGCTAATGGTGCTCCAAAAATAACAGCTCAAGGCAGAACAAAAAATACTGTTTGGTTTTTTATTGGATAAAAGACTAATTAAATTATTTTGATTTTTAAATTTCACTCTGATTTTAGCCAACATAGGAACACATATGCTGACTGGGACCAAGTTGGCCACTGCTTTGACTCTGACCCAAGTGGCCAGAAGGAAATGGATGCCAAGAAAAAAGTAAAAATAGGGTGTGTATCATACCTTTCCCTCTCCCTTTCTTCTCTCTGACTAATCCCATGTGATCTCCCAGCCATATTTTTAGGTAGGGCTGATGGGATTTGTCACTTTTATTATTCCAACTACAGCCCTTGCTAAGCATTTGTCCAGTTACTTTGGGAGCTTTCTGCTTATTAAAAATGGGAAAAGGCAGCAAATGGAAAGGACAATAAAGGTGCAGAATAACACCCATGTGAGGTTTGATTGGGCAGAACTCCACAGCCAGAACACAAAGGGAGACATTGTTGTAGCTTGTGGTAGAACTGTACAACTCTTCACCAAAGGATGTTGTAGATGCACAAAATTTACAGTACTTTGAAAGAGCTGAACAAGTACTTTGCAAAGACCAGCAGCCTTGGTTTGTTCAGAACCCGACTTCTGCTAACATCCCTTCCTCTTCCAGCACAAGAACTGGTGCATGAGAGGGATAGTTGATTTTTACTCACCTCCTCCAGCCTATTGAAGAATACATAACCTTCTAACATATCCCCTGTAAGTCAAACCTTTCCTGTGCTGCAGGGTTTCTGCTCAGTCCTATGGAAGTTGGCCCATACATTTCTTCATTGTCTTTGCTCTCTTTTGACCCTTTTCCACTTTGGATGTTTTGTGTTTCACCAAAGCTTCTCAGAGTGCTCAGTATGAAAGATCCACAGATGTATATAATGGTATAATCTTCTTACCTGTTTCGTGCTGTACTGCTTTTGTAACCATTCCCGAGACTTTACTTTTTGACAGCTGCCAACCACTGAGTTGATGATTTTATGTAAGTCATCATTGAAGCTCAGTTCTTGCTGTGCCTGTTTTCCTGAAGCTGTTAAAAATGTTGATTTAATAATTCCCAAACTAATGAACACTGTTTTCATTACAACTATTTACAAGATCATACTTGTATATGCATGCTGAATTTAATTTGCTTTAATCATTTGAGTGATTTCAATCTGCATCTTTAGGCATCTGAATATCTTTTTTGCATTTGGCCTGAAATGAGGGTTAAATGTCTTGTTGTGGCAGTTTGGGGTCACTCCAGTCATAGTTGTGTAACACAATATGTGAAACAGAGCCATGCCATCTGCACTTCCACATGCTTTGTAATGGATAATCAACAAGGTGCCTTCAAGTATGGAAAACATCTTCACACGCTTACAACTAATCATTGAAATCTGCAGCTGAAAAGTAATATTGGCATTTCTTTTTTTGCCATTCTCTCACTATAGAGTTGATCATAATTCCTTTACTTCAGCCTCACTAACCCAAGGTCTGGGTCTCTTTTTCCTGTAGCAAAATCTTCCTTAGTGGTCTCAGGGAAGGAGTTTTGGCCTTTGGCAGGGGAGTTGTTCCGTTTTCAGTGTTTGAAATGTGCCTTGCAAGAATGAGATGGAGGTGGGCCGATGCCAGCAGTCCCCAGCTGAGTGGTGGAATTTGTCAGGGATGTGGAAAATAAGGTGTCTGAGGCATCAGGAAATCATGAAGGGTGGAAAAGGACCTTTAAAGATCACCAAGTCCAGCCATCAGCCCAGCACCACCACCATGTCCACCACTAAACTTTGTCCTCAAGTGCCACATTCACATGGTTTTGAACACTGCCAGGGATGAGGACTCCCTGGGCAGTGTGCATCCATGTTTTACAACCCCTTCTGTGAAGAAAAGCATGAGAAAGGAAAAGGAGACTGAAGAAGAACCTAAGTTTTTGAGGGCAAAAAACCTGTGGTAAGGGCAAAGATACTACCTTGTTTTCCATGTCCATGAAATCTGTAGTGCATTTCATGATAAAATGAATTTGCAGCAGATTTTCTGGACAACTGCCATGTCTTCACCATGGAGCTCTGGAAAGAAAGGTCTTTTATTCCTGTTATGAGGCCAGGCAGCAGCTGGAGAGTCACAAGTGCAGTAAGAACCTCAGAACACCTGGAATACCCATGACTCCCAGAAATGGAACTAGCACCCTGTTGATCCTTGCAGTGGCAATGGTGGCTCCAGGACTGCTGCTGCTGCTCCAGGAAAAGCTCTCACTTGTCAAAGAGTTTTGATGTGCTCTTCCTAGGGAAAAAGGAGCAAGTTTAAAATATATTTGATATTGGGGCACCCTTCTGCAGGCTTTCAAATAGCAAATGCTGTGTGAAGCTTCTTACATACTTTCCCAGCCCTACCTGTAGCTGGCAAAAGTAGTCAAACAATACTTTTCAAAGATATTTTGTAGAGAAGAAACCCAATTACATATCTGGACTTACTATGTGGAAAGAACATCACTCTTTTTTTCCACTTTATTCCTTGAATATAAAAGAATTATAATTCATATATTTTAAAAATATATAATTCCATGAGCTTTTATTCTACATGTGATTTACAGATTGTTCTACAAATCTTGTGGTACTTTGTTCTTTACCAGCTTGATATTGTTAAACCCAGCAGCAAAATCTCTTGAGGAGCTGGAAAAAAATTTAGGGCAAGCCAGCTCGAATTAATTTCACTGTCTGGAGCAGAGTGTTCTTAAGAATGTAAATAATCTAATGCTTAGAATATCTTTGAAATCTTCACAGTTTGTCAGCCTCTGTTAGAATACTCTCATGGACAATTCTCAAGAATTTAATAAGGATGGAACAATTGAGCTTCTGTGAGAATCAAGGAGTTTAATGGAAAGTGATGTGCTTTTAAATGGGCTCTTAATGAACCCCTCTAATGCCATGGCAGAGACACACAGCAGAAAATGTGTGGCGCAAGTCTCTCTTCCTGCTTGGCTGTAACAGTGCACAAGCTCATGCACAGCTTCATTTGGTGTCTTGCAGCGCTGGATGCAAAAATAGAAATCTTACTACAGCCTTTTCTGAAGTGCATACTGAAAAAAGGAAAATTCTGTAAGAATCTCTGGAAGTTCCACTGAGTTCTTCCTGGGATCCTTCTGGGGTTTGTGCAGCTGAGGTAGACATTTCCAATGTGTAAGTGGGTGCATAGTGACCACAGCACTTGTGAGGAACCCCCTCTTTTTGTTATACCTCTTTTGCCCTTTAGTTTCTATAGTTGCTCTTATTTGGGAAAGCTGTGTTTTCCAGAGTTAGATGATCAAAGATATCCAATACTGGATTCCCTTCTCCCATCCCAATTTTGCTTTTTGAGGTTTTACCTTTCTTTCTGTATAAGAATCAGCACCTGAGATTCAGTGCCAATAACTATATGGATTTGTTTCCCCATAATAGGACCTAAAACTAGAAGAATGGTGAATTTTCCTACTCCTGCTGGCCTATCCTGTCTGAATTTGTCAGCTGAGGGCACAGTTAAAATTGCTAGTTTGCAGAGGGTGGGACTGAACTGTGCCTTGTCTGTGGTGCTTCAGTTGGGATAAACTTTGGTTCTTGTGCTGCAGTTGTTTTCTACACTTGTAATATATGATGGACAATGCTCCTACTGCTTGCAGGATGATGGTATTTGTTATCTAATGTGTATGTCAAGCACTTTGGAGAGCCAAAACATCACCTGCCTGCTACATATAAGTGATATTCTTACGGCTGGTCATGAAATTGAGTAAAATTCTGATGTTGTCCTTTGTGTGA
Source organism: Motacilla alba alba (assembly GCF_015832195.1). Taxonomy (NCBI): domain Eukaryota; kingdom Metazoa; phylum Chordata; class Aves; order Passeriformes; family Motacillidae; genus Motacilla; species Motacilla alba. The sequence goes on from NC_052023.1 coordinate 24,139,847, forward strand.
GTCCTTTTCAGTTCTTCAGCAGTCCATAGCTATTAAAGAGCTATTGCCAGAGTAATTTTTTTGGTACAACATCAGAATCGGGCTCTAGAATTGCTTCCTATATAGTGTAAGTCTGTATTTGATTTCCAAATACCCATTACTGTAATTACCTGGAAATTCTAATATTGCCAAGAAATCAGTGCTTTGGGCTTGAAGTATCTCAGTTAAGATGATTAAGGAATTAGTCTGAGGCAAAGTTCTGACAGTGTTGCAGCTCCATTAAAGGCCAGTTGGCATGTTTAAAAAAACACACTCAGAACAGTGAGGTGTGTTTACCAAAGATGTTTATTTTCCATAGTCATGTGGCTAAAATCTATCTTTGTTTGTGTTAAAACTCTGCTTCAAAGAGAATTCCTTGCCAGGCTGGAAAAAGAGGTGCCCTTTAAAATGCACATTAGGGATGGCTGTTTCTCCTTGGGAAAGGCTGCAGCACACTTGACACACCTCACCTTAAGCTTTGTGCCTGAGCTGAAATGTGGCTAGTGCTGTAACTGTCAGGGGTGGGTGAGTCAGAATGGACGTCAGCAGAAAGGCACCTCCTACCAGCAGGGTGCAAACACTGTGAAATAGGAGAGGAAGGTGAGGAAAAGAATGCTTTAAAAAATTAAAAAGAAAAATTCAGCTTCCTCAAAGAACTTGTGGACAAGGTGAAGGGTACTGCTCTCTCTGGGTATGGAACAGAAAGTCTGTAAGGCAGTGGCAGTGACTCTTCCCAGCTCTACTTGCTGGCCTCCATGTTAGGATTTATTATTTAATATCTGTTACAGACACTATTTAGAACAGTGAATACCATCACCCCTTCTCCTCCTGGCTTTTTACTAACACCTGGCTAGATGGGGGTCTCGATGACAGTTTGGCATGAATTTTGACCAATGAACATTCCCTCGCTGGATAAAATTAATTGATGGTGTGTCTGTGCTGGTCATGAAGTTTGTTCCTCAGATAATGACAAGTTTAGCATCCAATCACTGTTTGCATCTCCTCTTGGACTATTTTTAATTAGAAGTGTTTTAATTAGCAGCCCTCCAGTACCTAGAGGGGCTCCAGGAGAGCTAGAAAGGAACTTGGGACAAGGGCCCAGAGGGCCAGGGCAAGGGCAAATGGCTTCCCACTGCCAGAGGGCAGGGCTAGATGAAATATTGGGAAGAAGTTCTTCCCTGTGAGGGTGGGCAGGCCCTGGCACAGGGTGTCCAGAGAAGCTGTGTCTGTCCCTGGATCCCTGGCAGTGTCCAAGGCCAGGTTGGATGGTGCTTGGAGCAAGCTGGGCTAGTGTAAGGTATCCCTGCCCATGGCAGGGGGTGGAATGAGATGGTTCCTTCCAACCCAAATCACTCCATAATTCCAGGATTCTGTGATTCTATGAATGTCAGCCTCGGTGCCTTTTTAAACCAAGTCTCTTCTGAAAGAAAATAACTCCTATAGCACCCAGAACTGCTTAGAAATGCCATTTCTATTGTCAGAATTGGTAGTGGACTCACACTGTGGTAAGCATAGTAAGGGAACACATAGTAAAAATAGAATTTGCATTTTAAAATACTGTGGAACTGATGAAAGCTTTTCTCCTGAAATTGGTTTGTGAGTATATAGTTGTTATTTTCCCCCAGAAGTTCCTCAACCCTGTGGCCAGACTATTGCTCAGCTATTTTCCGGGCTGCTCTGTGTGCAAATGTGTTAAGGCTGCTCCGTGCTGTGCTCCACATGTAGTTAGGATGGAATATCCTTGGATCTCTTGGAAAACAACTGAAGAGAAAAATGCATCTAGACCTCTGCACTGAGGCTGCTGTCTGGCCTGTTTATGCAACAGGGTCAATGGAAGCTAATTGAGATTGGCCTTTTGTTGCGCCACTTCCGTTTTTCCGATGTGTCCCCTGCCAGATGTAGGTTACATTTATCTCCAGCTGTCAATGCTGGTTTGCCACTGCTGACTCTGAATCAATAAAAACATGCTGGTGTTTTGTATGTCCCCGTTCCCTGGGGCGTCGTGGGGCTTGGAGATCCTGTCACGTCAGGAACTATATTGGGAGCTGGTACGGGCATGGGGCATGTTCAGGGGATGAACAATGACCTGGAGGAGATTAATTCTCAAAGTACCTAACACCATTAATAAAAAACTCCTTTGGATGGTTGAAGCCCTATTTGCCCAAAATGCAGCACTGTTTCCCTGTGTGCCATTACAGTTAAACACCAGTCACCGGTAAATGAATATCACATTAATATAAGGATTTTATAATCACCGAATCACAGGATATCCTGAGTTGGAAGGGACTCACAAGAATCATAGAGTTTGATATGTTGTAAAAATCACAGCATCATTGATTCCACTTAATAATCACATTCATTCCATTTAATAATCACACTGATTCCATTTAATAGTCACAATGATTTTCAATTTTTTATTTGTTGATAGATGAGTATTTCTTAGTGACAGATTAAACAACTTCCCTGTTGCCTTGCTTCCCTTAGAGTCCCTGCTTAAAGGCTCTTAAGATACAAGACTGGTGAGCAATGAGTGAGCACTTAAGTATCTATAGCACTGTTATTTCCTACTAAATTGTCAGTGGTTCCACGAGAAATGATTAACATGGATAAACCTTTCCTTGGAATGCTGTCTCGTATTGCTGTTTAATGTTGGATGGTTAAAAATAGCAAACTGACTTAGAACTTCCTGAGCTCCACTGATGGGCTTAAACCTGCATTGTACAAGATTATAGGACCAGATTTGCAGTGGGGTTGGTTTGTTTGCCTTGCTTCTCTTCATTCTTGCAGCTGTCCCTGATCAGACATAGGTGGCCCACAGGTCTTTGTATAAATGCTCATCTATACTTTACTCCCCCTAAAAGAGAAGCAAAGCTTTTGTATTTTGATTCCATGCACCCCATATGTTCTGTGGCCCCATAGGGGCTAAATCTCAGTCATTTTCCTTGAGCCTGTTTTTCCTCTTTAGTCCCCAGTATTTACTGTGAGCATACAATGAATAGATTTGGTAATTCTTTGCTGCAAGCCCAATGAAACTAAAGGTGTGATCTTTGGGAAATATTCAGTGCAAATTTTTGGTTAACTCTGCTGGCTTGAGTGTGCTAGGGCTGAGGAGGAACAAATGCTGATGTAGATCAGATGTTTTATGTAGATGCTCATCTAATTCACATGGGCTTTCCTCTGCAGCCCTCCTGCACTGAGCAGACAACCTGGGAATCCTTTGCAGGCCAGCTGTCAGCAGGCAGACTGGATACCAGGGTTTCTGAAATGCTGTTGCTCAGTCATGTTTGCTGACCTGCTAACGGACAAGAACCTTGTGTTTGCACCTACTTGAGAAACTAGAAATATTGGCCTTTTCCAGGCCTTTTACTCTTTCTGTTGCAAACAGAAATGCAGTCAGTGTCATCCACAAACTGCTTCCTTGTGCTGGGTCACATTCAGTATCCAATGCAGTCAACTCAGCGTGAAAATCTGTGGAGTTTAATCTTAAATGTTGGATTGTTCTATTTTTCATGTTCATATTTGGAGGAAGGAGAGGACAGTGCAAAAGGAAATACAACAGCAAACGCTGACTCGATCAAGTTGAATTCTTTCAGCTGCATTCTTTCCCCCAAATTTGTGAAGGTTTGGATGTGTATATTGCTCTTTTTTGGATGTGTATATTGCTCTTTTTTTTTCTGTTCTAATATTCCAGACATGGATGAAGCATAGGAAGGAAAGAATCCTACCAGTTGCACTTACTGCTACCAAGTGTTTTGATGACATTGAGGCAAGCTTTCAGTTTCACTGGAGCATAATTCTTGCAGCTGTGATACAGTGGAAGAATAGACAGGAGAGGAAATCTATGGCATGCTTCAGAAAATTAACCTTTGTCTGTGTTTCCAAGGCAACACAGGTAAGGAAAGGAGTAGCTGCCATGCTTAGAGAATGAGTTTGTTGTATTCCAGGGGAAAATTGCTCTAGCAAAATCTAAACAATTCTCAAGCAATAAAATAAAACAATAAACCAGCTTTTTATTCCAGGTATCTTTTCAGACCCCACTGAAACCCCTCACACAGAGAAGAATAAACATAGTGAGGCCTAAGTGGGAAAGTTACTCTGAAGTAAGACAAATAATTTACCACATGGACACCCTTAACCATTCCTTAGGTAGTTTGATTCTAGCACAGAGGAAAGTGTCCTGTATTTACCATGAGCAAGGGCTGAGTCCTCATGGGAATTTGGATGCACTTAGCTGAATACCAGTTCTGTTGTTTGAGTGCATTCTTATTATAGACAGACAATTCAAATGTCTGCCCAAAATATTTGGCTTTTGACAGGTCCACAGTATTTTAGGATCTAACTAAAACAAACATTACCGAAAGGCTGGGGAAGAGGATTTTTTGTTGTTGCTTATTCCTCATCTCAGTGATAAGGGTCTTGCTAAGGGTCCTACTTATTTTGTTTTTATACAAATAAATATATATGCATGTAGTTTTTATACAACTTCAAACTAATCCTGGTCAGTTAGTAGAAGCAACAAAAGCTGCTAGAAATGTTGCCATTTCAATGGAGCTCCTGTAAACATTTCACCACTGGCAAGCACTTGCTGATCTGTACTTTAAGATAATCTCATGATTTTTGTTTGTTTGATTTTAACCTTTGGTTTGTTTTTAACCTTTCCTAGAGTATTTTTAGTAATTTTAGTGACTGTTCCTAGACTAAAATCAGCTTCTGTGCCCATTTTCCTTAAATAAATTATTTCTGTTCCAAAAGAGCATCATAAAATAGATGAAAACAGGATCCAGTGCCTAAAGACTTAAGGAGAAGTGAAAGATTTGGCAAGGAGGTTGCTACAAAACTGCTTCTCGATTTGTGCTTTCTGACTACTCTCCCAACTCTCCCTCAGTTTTCTATGAGATGCTCTGTGAGCCAGTGCCCCTGACTTTCTTCAGGTGAAACAGAGCTGCAAAATTCTCCTGGCTCTATTTTTATAGGCTCTATTTATTGTCTGAATTCTTATAATGAAGAGGAAGATAAAACCAGTAGTGCTTCTGGGTGTCTGTTGTTGATTTCAGGCTGTGTAACCCAACCTGAGCAATGGCAGTGCTGCAGGATTTGGAAGCTTCCAAGAAAAAAATTCAAACCTTTAGTGTGTCTGATGGAGTAAGACGGGAGGATTTATTATATGTACTCTCTTCTTGGGCATTGCAGTTTGGGGCTAAGGGTCCCTTAAAAATCTGCAGAAGCATGGATGAAGTGCTCCTTTTACTCTCCTGTGTAGCTTTTTATGACAAAACAACTGTTTGTAAGTTAACCGGCTCGTCTCATGTGTTTTATATTCATATATCTGGCTTTTTGAATACTCTATTTCTTGCATTCTTGCATTTTTCCTTGCCTTCCCTCTACTTTGTTTTGGTTTGTTTTGGATGAGGCTTGCAGGATGATGTTTAGAGCACTTACATATTTTCCTTTGCATGTTTTCCTTTTGACATCATTACTTTTATAGAAAGTATTGGAAAGACAGTTGGACAAGGACTTTTTGGGAAAAGAGAGGGAAATGAAAAAGTAGCAAACTGTCATTTTTATTATCTTTGAGGGCAAGAAAAAATTTAAATAGAAGATTTGCATCTTATTTGATGCAAAACTTGGTGTATTTCACAGTGTCTGGAATCCTGCTTTTCTGGTGGAAAGCTTCCAGCTGAAGCAGCTCTTTCTGTGGTTTACATCATGTATTTTCTCTCCCCTTTGGCAGCTGGACCAGTTCCCATCCATGGGTGTTTCAGCATGATTTCCATGTCCTCAGCCATCAGTGACTTAGCGTGACAGATGTCAGCCAGCAGAGCTCACTGGGGATTACTGGGAGTGACTGATCCCAGCCTTCCTTCTCCAGCAGGATTTGCACTGCCTTTAGTGCTCTCCCTGACAAAAACCCCTCCAGCTGACAGGGGTTTACTTCCTCCTCTACCTATGACCATAGCAGGGCAATGAGGAAAAGCTTTTGCTCCTCTTTGTCACCTTCCCATGGATAAATGTAGGATTGCAGCCTTCCATGGTCACACTTCCTAAGAGTCTTTAATAATGGATATAGATTTAAACTGGAATAGTGGTGGGTGACAGCGTGGCTTGGGCATAGGGGAGGGAGGTTGGGCTATTTGCCTGTTTATTTATTTCCAATTAAATAGAAATCTCTTCTGTAATGAGATTATGGTATTTGCTGAGAGTGCCTGTGAGCTTTTAAAGCATTGACTCTCTGACATCACTGAAAATGGGAAATGGGATGCTGGCTTGCTGTGGTGAAAGGAGAATATCTGAATAATTGAGTCTTTAATGGGCTGGACTTAGGATTGTTAGCTGTGGCTGGGATGTGTGCTGGAAATGGGCAGGGTGTATAGAAAGGAACACCCTGTGAGGATGGGCAGGCCACAGGTTCCCAGAGAAGCTGTGGCTGCCCCTGGATCCCTGGCTGTGTCCAAGGCCAGGATGGACAGGTTTGGAGCAGGCTGGGCTAGTGGGAGGTGTCCCTGCCCATGGCAGGGGGTGGAATGGGATTATCTTTAAGGTTCCTTCCAACCCAAACATTGTATTATTCTGTGTGTAGGAAGGAAGAGAGAAAGAGGAAGAAAGTGAAAAAGATGAGTAGAGGGGGGGAAGAAAAGAGGAACTGAAGTACAGGGAGGGAAGACAAAGATCTTGTACATTCCCTTGCTTGCTCAGGGCTTGGGCAAAGGGAGGAAATGCCCCAGCCAGCAGTGCAGTGCCTAAAAAAGAGCCTCCCAAACAATGCTCTTGGAAACAACAGCAAAGGAACAGATCTAAAGGTTCAGGTCACCTCAGCTGACCCAGTGACGCAGCTGGTTTGCCAGAGCCCAGAGCTCAGGGATCAAAGGAGGCACTGCCTACACAAAGGTCTCCCTGCAGGACCCCAGGGGAAAGGTCAGGGACTGCAGTCAGGTGACATGTTGGGATTGAATCGAGTTCCTCGGGAAGCAGGGTGTCACTTGTCACTTTGATTCCAGTAGGATCAGGATCAGTCACGTTTTTGCAGATGCTAGAAGGAAATCTCACGCACAAGAGGGTGCTGGGAGGGGGCATCTTGCTGGTCTTGCACTGTCTGTGTTTTGGGAAATCAAGCCCATGTCACAGTGATGGATCCATGTGTGTAAAACAGAAAACTTGTTCTGCCTGCTGGCATCCAAAACCCAACCCAGTATTTGCCAGTCCTGTAAAACATCCAAACTGCGCCACCAACCACGCTCATAACTTCCCTGTCATTTGGCCTTTCCCTGGAAAAAATGGAGACATGGATATCTGGAGCCCTCAGCTTCTGGTTTGATTCCAAGAGGTTTAGTTTGACCCTGTGCCCCAAGGCAGCTGTTCTGCAGAAAAGGACTTGAGGGTGGGAGAGGGAGTCTAAAAGCTAATCAATCAAGTGCTGATCAATAATGCTCTGCTGGGGTCGAGAGGGTAAATACCATGAGAGGATGTGCAAGAGGGAGCATTATTTGAAAAAGTGCAATGGGTCTGCTCTAGTCAGCATTAGTAGGACCTGGTCCAGCTTTGGATGCTGCGTTTCAGGAGAGACATGGGCTGACTGGAGAGCGCTGGGAGGGAAGCACTGAAGGTGCTCAGAGATCTAAGAAATACAGTTCTCAGGGCAAGGCTAAAACAACCCCTATTCTCTCACTTTAAAAGCAGTTGAAAGAAGGAGAGTGGGACATAAATCTGAAGGCCTTAAAGAGCTGCTGCAAAAAGAAAGGAAACAGTATGTCTTCTGTGTCCAGAAGTGGACAAGACAAAATAAAAAGACTAATTACATTAAGGGAGATAATGGGTTGATTTTGGAAAAGCAGTAAATGTACTTACACCTTGGAAACAAACCCAAAACACAGAGGGAGCACATGGAATACCACTAGAGCAATTTAAGAGTAAGTTGGACAAATGACTGGAATCAATTGTATTGACAGAACTGATCCTGTAGTCGTAGGGTAGATAAGATAGTCTCTTGAGGGTCCTGTTTCTTTGCTTTTTGACCTAATTTTAATTTTGTCAAGACAACTTTGAGTTTTGGTCCTGGCTTCCAGAGCACCTGCAATTGCTTTGCAGATTTTGTAAATGAAGCTTCTCTGTTCTCATTGCAGTCACTGCATTAAGATGTAACTTCCAGGCTCACCCTAAATGATACAATCCCACTTGCAACCCCCTTGGGGTCTGACAGTGAATCTTCTCCTCATTGCTACATTTGGAGAGGAAGTTTTTGAGTTGCACATCTGTGATTTGGAAGCTACACTCCAGGTGATAGATCCATCCCAGAATGTCCTGTGGCAATGTGCCTCGGGAAGGGAAGGGAAGGGAAGGGAAGGGAAGGGAAGGGAAGGGAAGGGAAGGGAAGGGAAGGGAAGGGAAGGGAAGGGAAGGGAAGGGAAGGGAAGGGAAGAAACCTCTGTGGCTTCCCCTCCTGCCCCGGGCCACTCGCTGCACCAAGAACATGAGTGGCTTTGACATAACTTGCTGCCTTCTTGTCTCATATTTGTTCGTGCATGAGTTTCCAAGGGATTAAAGGCTGACTGAGGGATACATTACCTCAGATTTCCTTCTACCTTTTCTTTTTAAAGACAGTGGTGTATTTCCTCAACACGCTGCAGGTCAAATCCTGTTTTATCAAGCTTAGGTAAACAGCCCATATCTCTGAAGGGACACAGCACATGCTGTGCTGGGTTGGATTGGAGAGGGCCCATTGAGTGAGCTGTGTGAAATAAATAAATGGTTCAGAAAGGTCCTGAATGGGAAGGAGCTGAGTTTAAGACCACTAATGTTGTAACTGCACAGTGGTTGTGCACACTTCCGGGACAAAGGCAGTAAAACTCGTGTTTTCCATTCTGCTGTAAGTATTTAAAAGGAAATATGAGTGTTTATATGTCCTGGGAGTGCATCTGGGTGTAATTCTGATTCAGACTGAAAAAAAATTATGAGGAGGAAGGGTAGTGTTTGGGTGTCCTCCTGACTATTCTCCAAAGAACAGGTTTCTGCCTGCCCAGTGTCCCCCTTGGTACTGGGTGTCTGCTCAGCTCTGTGTCAACAAGACACAGTCACCTCTCCCTGGAAACCTGCCAGTGAGACAGAAATTCCTGTCTGTGATTCCTGCCTTCTGTGTCCAAGCAGTTTCTTATCAACTTACTGATTTTGTGGCCAGGTTGACATCGAGATGTGGGTCATTCAAACAAATCAATTTCAGGTGGTTAAAAACATCAACAACAATATTAGCACAAGGAGTAGGTGAAGTGTGAGGCTGAGGGAACACTCTGTGCAGCCTTGAGAAGGGTCACAGAAACAAACCCTTACTAACATCCCCAAACTCTTGGTGCTATTTATCTATTGTATACAAAACAAGTGGTGGTAGGTAGCACAGGGCAACTGGCATTGAAGCAGATCCATTTTTATTTAGTACTCCAGATTTTTCCCATTCATCAGATGTTCAGGACACTTTGCAAGTAGCTAACAACAAACTGCCTAAAACCATGGAAATGCAAGATTTCCATCCATGTCTCTACCTAGCTGGAGAGCTGCTTTATATGAACTTCTATAAAATAAACTGGCCAGTGATTTGGGGAAGTTCTTCCAATAAACAGAAGAAACCATATTTCTGCTCAGTCTGCATTCAAGACAGAAGTATTTCAACAGGGATAATCTATTTGCTCAGAAAGAGAAAATTTCTAATTTCCTCTGAGGAGTCTGTGCTCATATTTCCCCTTGTCTCTGTAGGTCTGTTTATGCTTACTCATTTGATTTAATAGCACTGCTTGCTGTAATATGTAGGTGTTTTTGTGGGGTTTCTTATATGCTTTTTGTATGTGTGGCTTCTTCTCCATTTCTTCCCAGGGTACAATTCCCTAAGGACAAACCAGGCAGCCTTTCCCCACTGAGGGCTGTGGTGTGTCCTTAGAGCCACTCAGTTCTGGCTTCCAGGCTGCTAAAAAGAAACAATTTCCAACTATCCTGGAAAACTCCTCCTGCTCTGGGCTGGGAAATGGTGCTATGTGTCACTGCTGCCTTGAATGTGCTCTGCCTGTCCTCCTTCCTTTCAGTCCTACAGCCTGACTGCCCATCCTTGGGTGTTTCCCACCTCTTGGGATGGCAGGAGGTGAGGCAGCCTCTCCACCAACATTTTCACCCGTATCTCATGCACATCAGTAAATCCACTAGGACAAAGTAATTCCACTGGGATCAAGGATCCTACCTGCTGCCAGATACCTGAAGAGCTCAGGAGCATTTTCATGTCTCTTATTGTACAGTGGAGGTGGTTTAGCCCCTGGTTTTTGGGAGCCAAAATTGACTATAGGTACATAACATATAGAACACTCCTGGACAAGAGGCCTGTGTAGGTACACAGTGTGTGGTACACAGTTTGTGGAGCCTCATCCCCAGTGGGCACAGCTGTGCAGGGCAGGTGAGCAGCACTGACAGCAATGAGCCATGGAGTGCCCAGGGGCACTGAGCAACCACCAAAGGGAGCAGAGGGCACACAGCTGCAGTGCATGGACACGAGGGGGATAAAAGGCTGGGCTAAAGAACAAGAAGTGCAGCTGCTTGAGGCCTTCTGAAGTGGGGTGGTGTTACTCTGTGTGGGTTGAAGCTTTCTGATATTGTATGATGATACTCTGTGTACCGTGGCTGTCTCAACTGTGACATGTGCTGTGACAGGCCTGTGCTCAGGCATGCCTGAAAATCCTCTGAGGAGGAACAGGGACCAGAGTCAGGCTAGATGCAGAGAAAATCATGTGAGGCACAGCTGGCTCTGCCTGCACCAGAGGGGTCTGTGCCAGGCTCTGCCAGGACGGGCAGTTGTTACTGGGTGTGCTCAGGGTGGCTTTTACTGTGACCAACTGCTGGCAGTATGTTCATGTGGAAACACTCCACGGCTCACTGATCATGTTCTGAAGTGGCTATCAATATGTAAACCAAGCCTGACTTGTACTTTGAATGCTGCAAAGGAGGTCACCAAGACTGCAGTGGATTAAAAATTTACTCTTGTTAAAGGTATGATATGACACATTATATAGGCCACGTGTACAAGTCCAATAAGGCAGGCAGACAAAATACACGAGACTTTCAGTCTGATGAAATACAGCAATATTTGTTGTGTTAAAGAAAAGCAAGTCAGAAAACTTTTCCTTTTTGTGAGGGGAATTGAACTGTTGCAAAAATAGAAATCTAGTTAGTTATATAAAGACATTCCTTTTACAGCATAAGTACGCATCTAAAGCACTCTAAGCCTTAGAGAGGAAATCCCTTAACTGGGAGATAGAGCCTTTACCACAGTGCTGGGTTCAGCTGTTATGGAAATACCTTGATAGTAAATCAATGTTAACAACACCCAAAGGAAAATTTTCTTCACTGTTCCTCTGTCTGAGACACAGCTGGGCATTAGTTCAAACCCATGGCAGTGGGCACTGATAGATGGAAGAGCCCTACAGATGGAAAAGCAGCCTTGGTGTGTGTTTCCTTAGGGTTTATAAGGCAGGATGGCCTAAAAGCCTTGGGACATTTTGCCAAGAATCATTCTCAGTACCAGCTATTCCCTACTTACTGGCTCTAAGCCTGCAGAGATGCTGGGGCTGGAGTAAGGATCAGGCAGACCCCTGTCGGGAGCTCACTTTGAGTCAAGGCACTGACAATTCCAGTGGGCTTCTCCTGCAGACCAAGTGCTCAGGATGGAAATGGCCACACTGGAAATGAATCCTCACAGAACACAAGAGAAGTGTTTTGGGGCCCACTCCTACATTCCTGAGCCTGAAAATTCAGTCTAAGCCTGGCAGCAGTGCCCCTGAAATGGCACAATGAGACATTTGTGCATCTACTTTGAGCAGAGGCAGATGAAAATCTCATTTTAATAGCCTGCACTTTTTAAAAAAGGGTAGAAGAGACTTGGAAGTCAGTATCTGTCTCATGTGCTTGATCTGAAGTCAGTAAGTCATGGACTTAAATCCTGTGTGCTACCTTATCTTTTTAGGATTTTTGTCTGTCCCTAAAGAGCTTGATAAAGTCAGGGACACCAGCACAGGGCATTCCTGATCAGACCTTTTCTACTTTTAAAGGGTAAATTGAAAGAAATAGAGGTATGTGTGGGAGTTTTAGATCTTACAGCACTAATGTCCTCAGAGGAAGAACAAACAGAGCTCAGGCAAATGTTTGCAGATTTATTTTAGTGGCCTAAATGAAACTAGAATCCCAAGCAACCAGCCCTGATTTATTGTGTTCATAATATAGTGAAGGCTTTTTCTCACAGTAAATGTTTTCTTTGTTATATTGATATAAATGACTGTTTTGGTCCCAGAAGGAAAGTATTTTCAGAGGCTGATGGTTTCTCTTAGAACAGTGCATTTCAGTCTCTCAAAGGGTTATTCTGCTGATAAGCCAGGCTGGCTTTGGGGACCAATTTTTAATGCAGTTAAAGCACAGGTCCAGAAAAATTGTCCATGAACAGTTTCTCTGGACTGATGTTAGCTGAATTTAAACACTATTATTGAGGGAGGGAGGAAGGCAAAGAACATTGTGATTCATTGTCTATCAGTTACTTAGGGCTGGGAGGATATACACAGCACAGATTTGGGGGAGATTTGTTGTCCTTCTCTTCCTGCTGTAGGAGTTTGCAGTTTCCAGAGAAGCTCAAACTTTAAAGATGCTGGCTAGAGAGTGGGCTGCTGCTGATCTTCTCTGGGAGAGCTTTTCATCTGGGATTGCATTTTCCTAACTAGAAATACAAGCAACTCAAAATAGAAAGAAATAATTTAATGTTTAGAGCCTGGGGCTTCGTTAAATGATTTGTTTTGTCCTGGTAAGACCTTTCTGTTCCGCTGTTGATGATTTATTTTATTTTGGATTGCAGTGTTAATAATTTGCAAGATTACCTGGCAAATGGAATAGATGGTTCAATTTAACATTTTAGGAAAATATCAAAACAAATCAACATTAGAGACTTTGACACACAGGGTCACTGATTCATCTGCTAAAACTGACAACAAACAAATGACTCATGCTAAAATGCAATAGCTCAATTATTTGGCCAGCTGCTCCAGCAGGGTTACAGAATGGATGTGAGTGTCCCTAAACCTGTGGTGGTATTTTCCCCCCTCTCATCCACGTCTAGAGTGTTGTGATTTGGATGAGAATTACAGCTTTTAGTACTTTAAAAACCAAGACAAAACCAAAACTTCTCCATAAAGCCCATCCCTGGAGGTGTTCAAAAACCATGTGCATGTGGCACTTGGGGACAAGGTGTAGTGTTGGACACAGGGTGGTACTGCCTGGCAGTTGGACTTGGTAATCTTAAAGGTCTTTTTCAACCTTAACAATTCTATAATTCTATGATTCTCTAAAAAATGAGATAAAATCCCACTAGGATTGGAAGTGATACTCCTGAATTTTGGCTTCTTTGCAGGCTTATTCTGTGACATTGATCAAATTTCCCAAAGGGCTGTGTTCCCTTTAGGGTTCACAGTGGTTTGTGTAAATGTGAGTCATGGCTTATGGCCTTATCACTAAAATCCACCTTTGGAGAAGAGAGGAGTGACAGAAATCCAAGAGGAAAAAGCACTTCCTGGCAAGCAGGTGCCTCTGGATGCTTCAGCAGGATTGCAGCTCTCACTTCCACCCCATTTCTCAGGGGAAGCCCATCAGGGGAAAGTAGCAGCACTGGTGCTTTGCTGTTTTCAGGAGAAATGTGTCCTGCAGCAGAGTGACCGGGCTGGCCAGAGGTGCTGGTTGGGCAGGACTTCTGCACCTGCTCCCCATCCTCTGCCCATGAATTGTGCTGTGATCCTTCATGATGCATTCTGGGCAAGATGGAATTTCTTTTCCCCATCTAAACCATTAAAAAGCCCTGCATTTTCTGGGGCATCTTTCTCACTTGGACATCTATACCTTAGTTTTACTACTAAAGCAAATGTTTCACTACTAAGGCCAGTGTTTCACCAATTACAAATAGGCTGTGGGTACATGAAACTCTGTAACAGAGTCTAATCATTGTTTAGAAAGTGGATCTTTTTGTAAGAAACCCTTATAATCAGGATCTGAGCATCACAACACAAGGGTAACTGCCTGTTACATCAAGCTATGGATCCTATCTGGTTTAAGGACAACAAGGAAACGTGCAGCTGCACAGGGAATCCAGCTGATATGGGTATGGACCCTGAATTGAGAAGGATTTTCCTGCTGCTTGTGCTGAGCCTACGATCCAGTGTTGCCATGGTGGAGACTTGTCATTTATAAGCTTGTTGTAGTAGTGATGAGGATTTGTGCCAGATGAATTCCTTCTATATTCAAATCCCTCAGGAAAAAAAATGATGTTACATGCCTTGTTACTCATGCCTTTTTGCCCTTGGGTAGGACTGTGCAGCATCAACTGGTTTTTTAGTCCTCGTTGGAATGATTGATGGGCCATTGGCCAAAATAACAGATCAAATTCTGTCCCTTTGAAATGGAGACCACAAAATTCTGGAGGCTGAGTCCTCCTCAGTATAATACTCCCACAACAGCAGCATTTTCCTGAACCTCTGTGTGCATGCTGAATCTAGAAACAGCATTAGGTATGGCGTAAACAAACAAGATTACCTCCAGCTGCAAATCTGGGCTTCAAATCTATCCCACAGATTGGTCTGAGTTTCTCTCTTGCAACCCTAAATTATATCAGTCCTGCTGCTGGTGCTGTTCTGGAAATTGGGCAGGGTTGTGTTTATTCTAAACTCGATCCTCAGTTTTTGTGTGGCCCTGGGGGATAATGGACAGCAGATGATGAGTTAATTGGTAAGGCATGCCAGAGCACACTTCTGTAGCAAAGCCAAACCAAAATGACCCTTAAAGGCCACCTTCTGCTGCCTTCTCTGTTTTGAGGCCACATGAGGTGTGTTCTAAAGATCCACTGAGCAGAACTTCCTCTTTCCATGCTTTCAAGCTGGCTCTGGGAGCAGTTCACACTTCTGCTCTCTCACAGAGCACAAACTCCTGTTTTCTCTTCATCTTAAACCCAGCAGTGGGGAACTCGATTGAGTGCTGGGACTACAGCAGGAGGCAAAAAAACCTGAAAACTGCCCCATTTTCTGGGAAAACTTGTGCATCTGAGCACTCAGCACAGGGTACGAATGTGCTCATCCATGTGTTCCATGTCCAGGTCTAGATGGGAACACAGAGACATGGCCAGATCCCTGTATTGCTTAAGAGAAGGGATTCAAAGTGCCACAAGAGAATAGTGCCACAATATGGCACAAGTGCCACAATATCCTTCACTCCCTTACAGTATTCTGGTACATGAATATTTTAATACACTCAATTTTAAGGGCCAGTTCAATTCAACAAGTGTCAAAGAAGATGGCTTCTGAGCTAAAAAACTCTTTTGTTGTCTGTTTTTCATGACGCATAATGAAAACCATAGACACTAGTGAGCTCAGATTGAGGCAGTGATCTTTCAAATATACTACTAGATAACTCAATAAAACAGTGTTAGATTGGAGCAAGGCTAAAAATTCACCAGAACAGGGATGAATCTGACATGTAACTTTATTATGGTAATACATTTCTGATATGTACTACAATTTAGACCATATTTTTTTCCTGTGGAGTCACACAATTGAAAAGAAATGAAAAAAGGTGACTTTTTTTTTGTCATTTGTACTGTAAAAGCTTTATAGCTTTGTACCAGCCAGCTTTCTGCATCTATGAGGAGATAATTTGTCACTGGAATCTTGTATCAAGCAGTTGAAACAGTGATGTACTGGCATTGCTTGAACAGTGACAGACTGGGTATGTATCTATTACATTTATATATCAGTGTGTGAACTCTGATTCTTCATAGTGACGAGCTAAAACCAGACTTTCTGCAACAGCATTGCCTTACAATGCCTAATTTAGCCTTAGGTCACTTTTCTAGTCACTGTGACTGCAGGAAAACAACTAAAACCCAACCCAAAGGTAAGAGAAAGCCCAGAGAAGAAATTGAACTTATTAGAGGGAATTTCAGTTGAATGGCTGCTTTACAGAGGGCAGAATAATGAAGATAAAGTTGGAGACCTCTGAGTGGAATAGTGGAATAGTGTTCAGACCTAATCTTGCAAGCCCTTGGACAAATAAATAATCCTGCCTCACATACAGAGTGTCACCTGACGTCAGTGAATGATTTGCAGGGGAAAGGATTACTCACAGGACCAAGGGTTTGGACATTTACTTTAATTAGTCTCTCTAGTTTTTATTGTTGTTTGTTGGTGGGTTTTTTAAAGTTTTTGTTTTTTAATTGTTTTCAGGTATTAAGAATAACTTCCCCTGTATTTCTGCTTCCACACCCATTTTGGTCAACGTAGCAGGTGAAATACGTATCGTGGCACACAAATTTATGCTGCATTTAAATTCTGTGTGATTATAACAGCTGTTAAAACCATTCCATGAAAGCACAGTCTCAAGGGTAATGGCCCCAAGTGCTCTCAACATCCTGGATGAAGCAAAACTGAACTGTTGAACAAGTTTATACCCTTTTTTCCCCATCTCAAAACTAATTGCAGTCCATCCAGATGAAATCAAGAGAACTGCAGTGTAACTAGACAGCATAAAGGAGAATGATCTCATCTTGATATCTAAGATCTGGAGAAAATTACAAAGAGACCTTTGTGGACCAGTTTTGGTGTGGGTTTTAAACCAGGGACCAGAGAAGGCCTCGCTGATGTAGGATCAGTCTCTGTTGTGCAGGAGTCTGGTTTACAGACCGAGCCTCTGTCAGCCTGGGGGTACATCTGCATTTGCAACATAACTATTGAGTGGCCTTGGTCCCAGGAATTCCTTATCCATGTGGGATGCTGTCTAAGGCTGTGCTGGTACCATTCAGATGGATACTTTTACTGGAACAGTATGAGCTGATTTTGGATGTTTCTGTGGGTGATTACAGTCACCCTGGCTGCAAGAAAGGACAGAACAAGACCCCATGCTTTCTTATAACTTGTGGGAAACAGACTCCAACCAGGATAAATTGGAGGTGAAATATACTGGTTTTTAAAGGGTATTTAGTTGCTCTACAGATCACAAATCATGAAGAACTAGTTTAAAGAGCTAGTTCTGAATAAAGTTCTGAGGCAGAATGCATGTGTCAGTACTGAAGGAGCTTAATTCTTGCAAGAAGGGAACAAACCCATAACCATACATACTCAAAAGTAACTGGAGAAACAGGAACCCTCTGAATGGCTCTGATATGTGGTCACCTTAAAGCCACCAAAATTAAACACTGAAGTAGCACTACCAGGATGAGTGAAAGGAGAAGAAAAAATTACTCTTCATTTCAGAGACCAGCAAGCTACTCAGAGTAATTTATGCCTGTGTCATATCAAGACTGTACTGTAAAACTCTGGTAGAAGAGAGCAACCCTTGGAAAATAACACCAAACCTGTCTGTTCCAATCCATCATCCATGTTGGAGGGGAACCACAAGAGCAGTGTGACCACAGGAAACTTGTTCCTTACACTGACTTCTAACAGACTTCAGGTCCTCTGGATGGATCACCAAAATCCTTCAGAATCTGCCCCCCGGGCTGTGGATGAACATGATCCTTGTGTCATGTCACAGTTCATTTTTGTCTTTGTCAATAAGTGCTTCTTTGCCCTTTAAAAATTGTTTTTCAAAACCTTTCTTGTGACCGGCCTTAATGTTTTATTTTCAATTTGTGTTTTGCATTTAAGCTGCCAGAATGTGCAGAGCTTCCTGTTGTCTTCATTTGACCCAATATTTGTGGTCTTTCTAAACATGTGGGATAGCAATTGTGCAAATAATGTGAATTTCTGTTGATTTTCTTTCTTCCCTATCGTGGTTTAACCTCTCTGTGCAGTGCTTATTTGGAGATTATAAAGGGAAAAAAGGTACATTGAAATTTGGTTTTCAAACAACCTGTAGGACATCAGATATGCTGTTAAGCTCCTTGAAAACATTAAGTTTATTAAACAACTTTGAAAACAACAGATACAGACTGTCAGTGTTAGTGTTTTCTTGCTGGTTAAAGTCAGGGGCTCAGAACTTCTAGATACTTCCTTATCTTTGATGGCTACTCTGCCAGCATCATGCATTTGTGTTTAAAAAATAAATAAAATTCCTACTCTAGCAGGAAATGAGTTTTCTTATCAGATCAGGCAGGTGAATAGCCCTGCTTTTAGCATGGTTATGCAAATCCCTGCAAAAACTCAAGGAGTAAAGAAACTAAAGGAGGTCAGAACTGCAGGGTGTTGTACAGAGCTATTTTATAAGTATTTGTGGAAGGTATTGTTGTAACCTGTGAAAGAAGACACCCTTTGGGCTCAGCAGAAGGAAAGAAGTCTCTAAGTTCATGCTTTGGGTAACCCAGAAGGCTGAAATGATTTCTACAGAGAGCTTCAGCTCCCACGTTAAGCTAGGACTGGCTAGTTTGTCCAACAAGATGTTCTGTGGGTTTTTGTTCTTCCTATTCTACAGTCCAGAAATGTGATCAATAAATAGGGATTTGTTTTCTCCTAATTTTTCTACTCCTGTAGAAAAGCTTGCACTGGATTCCACCATGGCATAGATTTTTATGTTTGGGATGTTTTTTCCAGCTTAGTTCAACCACTAAGTAAAATCAAAATAACAATTTTTTTCTTTTGGAAACAGGTTCAGCTGCTAGAAAATCAACCAATCAATCCTTGGGGCAGGGCATGAAAGGAAAAACGTACCCTCATGGTTGGAAGAAACCAAAATCAGGTGAGGGTGATCCATTGCACTCTTTTCCACTCAGGTTAATTTCCACTCTCTGTGACTGTTCTTATTGATCCTGGTTGCTCACTGATGTCATTTGCTGCTATTCCTTCCTTTGTTCCAATATTTATACATGTAAGTAAAAGAGGATTAGATCTTTTCCAGCCCTTGTTGGCGGCCAGGCTTTGAACTCCCAGCCCAGCCAAGGGCTGAGCCACCACTGGAGCCCCGGGAGCGATGGCTGCTGTCGATGACTCTGCTCAGTGTTTGAACACAAATCATTAAGTGGTTTATTAGTCCTTTGCACCCTGCTAAACAAAAGCTGGTGTCTTTGCCAAGCCTTGTGGTGCAGGTTGTTATGTGTGCCCAGCGATCCTTATGCTGGAAAAGCCTTTTCCAGGGAGTTTTGTGGCAAGAAGGCAGAATGCCCATTGTACCAGCAAGCAGAATGGCTGCAGTCTGGTTCCTGAAGGGCACCTTGGAGGCTCTCACAGCCCCTGCCTTGGGCCTGCTAAAGGGCAAGGACACGAGCACACAGTGGCATCTATCTCCTGCTTTCCAGGTGTCCATGGACATCCTGCTGGTCCCTGCAGGGCCTGGGCTGTGAAATAACCTCAGTGTGCTGTTCAGTCCCTTACCCCTTGGTGCTCACCTGTGTTGCCTGTTACCATTGCCCTGCAGCCCCTGGCAGCCAGAGCACCTTCAGGCTGCCAGCTGGCAGGCACCAGGGAGCCTTTGCCCTGGTGGCAGCGTGTGCAGCCAGCATCCCTCCCAGGGCACATGGCGTGGGGGAGAGGGGAAGCCATTGCTCTTGGGACAGGAGAGAACTTCAAGCCTCTCCAGTGGCACCCCCTGCCACGGGCAGGGACATCTTCCACTGAACCTGGGCACTCCAAACCCTGTCCAGCCTGGCCTCCTGCACTGAGGACCATTACAGGAGGTGCCTGTGCTGTGCTGCTGCCCAGACTGTGCCTTCCTCAGGCTGCCTTTGCTCCTCACACAGTCAGGGATCAGGCGAATCTGGGCTGCACTTGGACCTTAACCTCTTCAGGGCTTGATAACAGAGCTGAACCACTGTTAAGAAACTGCGAGTTAATGCCAATTGCTTTCTCAGGTATTTACCTTGCTGGAGATAACCAGATGTTATTACCTCAACTTGCTATTTTGACTTTTCCGCAGAAAGATGGTGCAAGTTGAGCAAGATAAAGCAGTGTATTATTGTACTGATAATTCAAAGTACAGCGGTGCATTTCTTTGTAACCCACTTAGAATTGCATAATAATGCAGCACAGGCAGGAAGTTTCTTTCCTTTTTTTTTTTTCTTTTCTAAATCTTTCTCACTGCATTGCAATGGAAGTTATTTGTTTTCAAAACTGTAACAGCAACATGTATTTATCAGTTGACCTTGAACTTCATTTTTAATGAATAACAAAAGTCAACAGAATACTGGCTCTTGATAATCTGTAAGAGACATCAAAAAAAGAGAAAGGTTAGGTAAGGAAGGCACATAAAATCAGGTAATAATCATTAAAGAACCATGGTATTGCTGTTTACACTATTACTGGGAGCTAAACAGAGTTAATATTGCCTTTCAAACCTTGCAGAGCTAAGTCTTGTGGGTTTTTCTTAACTAGAGTGAAGGACAAAGATAAGCAAAGTGGAAAAAAGTCAAACTAAGGTCAGCGATTTAGGCCAATATAAAAGAAGGTAATTCAGCAGGAGAACAGCTGAACAGCACGTGCTGGGGGAGGAAGAGGATGTGTCAGTGGAGAAAGGAGAAAAACATGGAAACATTATCGGAATTGTTTTCTTTATAAACTTGCTGCCCACTTCTTGCTTCCTTTTCATAATGTAGGTCTGACCGGTTAATCACTGCACATGGTGGTTGCCTGTGGCTTTGTTCCTCTACTTGACTGCATTTTTAATTGTCAAGGGCACCTACAGCAGTGTCCAGGCACTGTTGTGGGCTGTTGCTGCAAACCCAGATAAACACGAGTGGAAGTTCCACTTGGAAAAACTCTGTTGCTCACAGAAAGGGAATTTTTAAACTTCATTCTTGACTTAGTCTGAGAAATTATCTCTGAGCTGGCATTCTGCAACATTGCCTACAAGTTACTTATCAAATCAGAGAGCAAGGGACTTGGAACCAAATGTACTTAATTAATTATGACTAGAGAGCTGATATGTAAAGCAAGCTTATCAAAGAGCAAAAATGCACTTATACACCCCCTGGGAAAAATCTCAAGCAGACACACGTCCAGGAGGAGCAGTATTTGTGGATGAGCTGTGTGTGTGTGTGGGAATGCGTTCCCTGAGCGGGTGGCAGTCTCGTGGGGCAGGACACTGGCAGAGTCCCTGCGCTGGGCAGTGAGGACACAGCACAGCAGCCCCTGATGTCCCTGTGTGCATGCTGTGCACTCCCTCTTCTGGATAGCTCGGAGTGCTTGTGCTGGTGGAATTTCCTCCCTTTCCTAAAAGCTCGGCAAGGCTGAAGTTACAGTGCTGCTCCTGGATTGTGGTGAGGAGCAGGGAGGCACAGTGAGCAACAGAGGCTCTGGGAGCTCCTGGGGGTTCTGATCCAGCCACAAGTGTGTGGGTTGTTATCAGTTGTGTGGAGGTTATGGCAACACGAAGGGCACCTGACCAAGCCTGAGCAGGGTTTTTCAGAACCAGCATTTCAGTGCTGACCACATCAAAACCGGAAAATCTGGATCTGCCTGCTGTGGCCAGCCTCTTCCAGTGCCATGAGTCACACTGCAGTAATGGCCTGAATGCCCTAAATGCCAGGCATCCAAACCTTTGATCACGACTTGAGCTCTGCAGCTCAGACTCATCACTATGGAAATCTGATTTTCATTTAGGAAAGCAGCTGTGACCTTGCAGTTAGGTCACCTAAAAAAGATGGGGCACAGCCTCGCTCCTACCTGTGCCCCTGGCTGACCTCAGGCATGTCATCTGCTCTTTCCTGCTGTAAAACAAGGCTGACAACATTTCTGATGTCTTGGGAGGAAAATGAAACCACATAAAATCATAGAATCATAGACTCGTTTGGGTTGGGAGTGACCTTAAAGCCCCTCCCATTCCCGCCCCTGCCATGAGCAGGGACACCTTCCCCTATCCCAGGTTGCTCCAAGCCCCGTCCAGCCTGGCCTGGGACACTTCCAGAGATGGAGCAACATAGCTGGGGTAATTTGATATCTGGCATTACGAGCCTTTAACAGCTTTGTCAGACAGAGAACCAAAATTTCCATAGGAAATATTCATTACCTTAATTTATTTTGTTTGCTCTGGTTAGGGAGAGTTTCACAGTATCTCTTCTTGTAGCCTCAGTGCTTTCCCCCCGCCTCTCCAACCTGGACTAAGCAAAAAACCCCAACTCTCCATCTTTGCACTGCTTCTTCCCTGGAGCAGACTGGTAAGGATTGCCTAATTAATTCCTTAGGGCTGGAGAATATACTCACCAATTTCTTTCCCATCCAGACAGTTTGGACCCTTCCCCCTCCACCCCCAAAACCTTTAGCTTCCTCCACTCTCAGACCTCCAGGAATCTTCAGTCTTAAATGAAGAAAAGAGATTTTTGGGGTAATCTGTTTGGTCCCTTCCTTCCCACACCCTTTATGGGTGGGTTTACAGATACATTAAGGCTTATGAGTCTTATATGCCCCCCAAATAGCAAACCCTTTGGTAGCACTCTGTTTTCCAAGTGTAATTAAATCCTCAGTGTCCTATTGGAGCCATGGAATTTCATTGCTAAGCATTGTGCTGCTGACAGAAGAGAATGCTTCAATTTGAAGCCCATGAGATTTACAGGAATAAAGTAAAGCTTTGCTCTAGGTTTTCAAAAGCCCAAACTCTGCCTGTGCATCCATTATACATGAAAGAATGATTAAACTACCAAAAAAAATCAGATATTCAATCTTTTCTATTTTGGCTGCAGGCAGTTCAGCTCTGTCTGGTTGAGTGCACGTTGTGTGTTCTTCCTTTGGATACACAAAGAGCTCTAGGTTGGGGATGAAAGGGGCAGGGGGCTGGAATCACATCAGGCTGTTTTCCCTCTGTGTTTGGACAATGCAAGAACAGACTCTGCACACAAAGAAATCGCTGGGGATCATCAGTTGCTGTAGGCAAACTCAGTCCCCCATTGTTCTGATGCAAAATTAGAAATATTGGTTCATAATGTGTTGAAAGGTTTCTGTGCATCCTGAAAAAAATTATGGAATCATCTAACACGTGGGCTTGGTTTTTATTGTGGTATATATATATCCATCCTCTGCAGCTGGCTGTCAGGCCTAGCTAAGCCCATACTCAAGAAATCCGTAATTTGGTGAGGGTCATGTTGGTGAAATCAAACTGTTGCTCACCTGCTGCTGATTAACTTACCTGCAGTATTTCTGTACGAGCAGGAGAAGCATTCAGTATTTTTAGCATGATAAGGACTTCTACAAGCAGTGAAAGCACCAGGCTCTGAAGAATCACTGAAATGTTTCTGGCCATATCAGTGCACCTGCACTGGTGTTTGCAATGCTTCATGTCCTACAGATAGAACTGATACAGTGCAGGGTGCATGAGTGGCACAGCTTGGGCTCCTGCACATCAGCTGATGTGCCTAGAGAGATTTGTGATAAAATCACAGACAATGGACCAGCAAGTCTCACATTTTTGTATTCTTGTACTATGCACTAGCAAGGCTGCATCCAGGTATATAAAAATCTCATATTCCAGAGTACTGAAGGATCATTTTCTTGGCTTGTTTGCTCTTTCAGCTGGTCTTACTGATCCATAGCTCACTGTTCAGCCACTTGTTCAAGTCACACTGCAGGCAGTGCTGTGGTTGTGTAAGGCTGAAGTTCCTCATTCCCAAAGCTCTTCTTCCCCAGCCCCTTCCCTCTGTCACGTACGTCCCAGCCTTGCACACAGCAGGTGTGTGACATGGTTCTGGATATGCACACCTGTATCTATGCCCAACCAAGCTCATCCCCAAGCTCACATTCCAAACAGACTCACAGAGGCCTGCAGGGCTTTCTGACATTTATTTCCCCCAGCTACTCCTACACAAGTGTTTATGGGTGTCTTAATGGTAAGACAAGTGTTACACGTGCCAGCCTTGAAAGGGTTTGGAATCTTTTCCAACAGACAGCTGGATTTGTTCCAGATTTACCACTATATCTTGCTTATGGTGTTGCCTGTTATTAAACTGTTTTGAAATACAGTAGCACTCTTTTTTAGTTTTGCTCCTGAGCTGGATTTGCTGTGTGCACAGGTAACAAAAGGCAAGGAGAAGAACAACCACAGCTCCTGTCAGTCAAATGTGGGGTCTGTGTTCCCAATCACACGGGGCATGGTCATGGCTGCACATGTCATACACTGGACTTATTTCTCCTGTATACTCTGTAACTTGAAATTAATTATTTCTTCCCTTCCGGCTCACCCCGAAGGATTTCTGTTTTCTTCACTCAGCTCTGCCCATGGCTCTGCCCCCTTCCTGAGGACAAGGCAGCTTTGAGCCAAGCCAAGGAAAGGCTGGTGTGAATGTGAAACTCTGCTCTGGATCCAGCCTTTCCCCAGTGAAACTAGCTGCAGGTTTTCTCCTGACACCTACAGGACCATGTCTAGATTTCTTCAGGCTCTCAGCACTCAATTTTTGTGGTTTGTGAAACTCAGCTTGAAAACGAGGGAGTTCCCTGCTCCCTAACACAGACAGGAGCAGTGAGATTTATCACCCTCAGCTGCCTGAGCCCTCAAGTGACCTCTCCTGACATCTGAACAGCTGTGAGGGGAAAAACAAAGCCCTCTTGCTGAGGAAGGAGGAGGAAGTTCAGGCTGTTTATGTGTAGTTATGGTTTCCTCTGTTTTTTCCTATTTTGTGTGGTGCCTGTTGTTTTTTTGGTTTTTTCGTTTTTTTTTTTCTTTTGTTTTGTTTTGGTTTTTTTTTTCTTTTTTTAAGTTGCAGAAAGCAGACTTCGCAAGGCTGGCAATAATATTCACAGAATATGCTGGAAAATACTCTTATTTGTTTTCTCAGGATTCAGGCTGTGCTTGTGTGTTTCTGAAATCTGGATTTCTATAAGGGGTCTATGAGAGGCCCAAGACATGTTCTAGAATGCAAACAGAATAGAATTGTACAGGATATAAAAGGTTTTGGTTGCTTGAGTGGATAATTTCAGTCCAAGACAGGTAAAGGCCAGTTTCAAATTGAATGATGTGTTCTCAAGCAGTGAGTAAATGAATTAGGAGATGTGGAGTGTACTTTTACATGGACAGCACTTTTCTATCCAGTGTCTTTGCTGGGCCCATTTTCAGATGTTTTTCTCTCTTGGCACACTCTTTATTGGTCTTTGGTGACTGTGGTCAAAGGCCTCTCCTCTCCATTCTCTCCCTAGTTCATGTCACATTTAGTTTCTTATTTCCAGCTACTCCCTGGCTCTGTATCTCCAAGTGACATGTAGAATACCTAAATATCAATGCTGGTAATGCATACTGTGATTTTCTGGGTTCCTTTTCAAGGGAGGGGGAGCAGAGGTTTCTTTCTGCACTCTTCAAGCAAAGCTCAAGCACACAGGAGCCACACCTTTAATACCTTCCTAGATCTGCTCTCTCTAAAGTTGCTGGTCATGCCTCTCCTTGAGTCAGCAGCACTGTTACGTGCTTTCCCTGCCAGCCAGGTGAGGGACTTAATCTGGCTGCAAAACTATTTACTGCTTTTCTCTGGTAGTTGACAGGTGGATCTGCTGACTTGGGCCTGCTCTGGGGGCAAGAGCTGGCATAAGTGGGTACATGCTCTTTTTTGCAGCCCAGAGTTGAAAGTGGCTTAAGCCATTTATAATTATCACACCTATTCTCACTTTCACTCTTTTTAAAGGATGACCTTAGAAAAACATCTTCTTGCAGGTGCAATCCCAATTCCCTACATGGACTACATGGACCCTACTACAAATACTTCTGCAGCCCATTGCTAATGGTTAGTAAGAGCTGGCTGCTGTCAACATCAGTGTGAATCCTGTACCTTATGTACTTATATTCAAGCTCAGGTCTTCAACACTGTGGCTACAGTTGGTTTTGAGTGTGTTGTTTTGTTTTTGTGTTTTGTTTTTTTTTGTTTGTTTGTTTTCTTTTCTTTTTTTTTTTTTTTTTTTTGTTTTTTTTTGTTTTTTCAATGAAAACAGAGATTCTGTGTTCAAAAAGCTGGGAACAAGTGAAAAGCAAGAAAGTCTGCAGCAGCTGGGAGGTGCAATAACACTGGGGTGTTGTAATTTTGTTTGTAGCATGTGAGGGGGAGGGTGTTGAGACACTCAAGGGGAAGAGACACACTTGTTCTTGCTGAGAGCAAGAGACAGAGAGGCCTGGTGTGCGTACAGCCAGCGTTGCTGAGCAGCCCTGCCAGGGTAAAAACCTCTGCTCTGTGGCTCTCTGTATTTTGGCTGTAGAAAGGATGTTAGATAAAGAGCTCAGCGCTCAGGTGAAAAATCTGAATGATTTTACAAAACAGTGACTGCAACACTGCTGCCTGTGGGAAATACAGAAACCCTTGGGAGATGCCCTTGGGTACTACACCCCCAATCCTCGTCTGGAGAAATTCCCTCTGTTCTGCCACGGTCTCCTGAGCCAAGGGCTGAGTAAGGATGGCTTGAGGCTCAGGAGTTGTGGGGTGTTGGCACGATGTCAGTGAAGGGGGGGCAGGTGTGGGGGAGCCAATATTGTTGTTTGTTTGCCTTGTTGTGCACGTACACACTACTGAAGAACTGTTATTGCTTTTTTTCATATCTTTGTCTGAAAGCCCCCTAATTTCAAAGTTGTGATAATTCGGAGAGAGGGGGTCGTGTTCTCTATTCCAAGGGAAGTTCTCACCTTCCTTGGCAGACCCCTCTCTTTCAAACCAAGATAGTGACCTAATAACAAATTAGAACATTTTTTGAGATCACTCAAAAGGATTTTATTAGCCCAGAGCTCATAATAAAGCCCTTTAGCAGAAATGGAAGGAGGCAGCCTAAGTCAGAGCTGTCCCAGGGTCCCTAGCTCAGTGTCCCTCAAGGTTACATCTGCAGTGTTAATAAAATCAGAGAATCAGAGAATGCTCTGAGCTGTAAGGAGCCCTAAAGATCATCACGTTCCAACCCTCTGCCATGGGCAGGGACACCTTCCACCAGAGACGTGTATGTTTCCTGCACAGGGTAAATGAGTCCCATTTTTCATGTTTTAGGGTATTGTTTTCTTGAGGTGGATACCTGGGTCTGTAATTTTGAAGGTCTAGGCTATTTAGTGCATCCTCTCATGACAATGTGTACCTCTTTGGCTTAGAAGAGAACTGAAACCAGGGTTCCCCCTGTGTTGGTTTTGTGCTTGCAGTTGGTTTTGTGCTTGTGCTTTGCTTCCCAGGGAGTGCTGGGGAGGTGTTTACCACAGGCTGTGGAGTTAAAACACAGCCCATCTTTGGATATAAAGCCATTGACCTGGAGCATTACTGTACTCTTGAAAATGAATCTACAGGCTCTGAGGACTAGTTCTGTAACACTGATTGTCCTCCTTGTATTACATGTCCATGCTCTCAAACAGCACCTGCCTCTGGTCTTGAGGCTCCAAATCAATCTCTGATCTTTTGGAGGGGTGAAGTGCGCCTGGAGAGTTGTGGAATTGTACTGGTATTGGTGTAAGCTGGGGATGAAAGCACTGGCTGTAAGGCTATAACTCTGAAAGCTGCAATGGCCACGCTGTTATTTTTCCCTGAGGATAATATGAAAGAAAAGAAATGTTTATGCTGGCTTTGGAATGTTTCAGTCCGGTCCCAAACCACTGCCGTCCTAAAAACAAAATATGCCAACACCTCCCTGAAAAAGGCCATTCCCCAGGCATGTGCTAATGCCAGCCAGTTTGCCTGAATATGCACAAATAATAAATAAAAAGAGCCACGTGTCTAGTTGAATCACAGAGCAATTAGGAACCTTGAATGAAGGCTTGCAGATGCTACCTTTGCAATTTATAGTTTGCACATTCCTGTTCCTACATTTCATAAGGACTAAATGAGAGTATGAGGGCTGTCAGCATATCCTGCTGGCAATAATATTTGAATATCCTTACTTTTAAGAGCTCTATTTTGAGTAACTGTTTAAATAGTGAAAGAGAGGCATTTCATGCCTTCTTGTTGAATCACCAAAGCCTTGAAATCTCCTGTTGCTTTTCTCTTCAGTTATTTATAGCTTGGGTAGTCTCCTCCCCAACACTTCACTCTTGGATCCTGTAAATCCAGCTAAGAGTCATGCAAGACAGAAGAATTAGTGATGAGATGAATTACAAAAGCTCCTGAACTCGAAGGTTTAGACTTGCATTGCCTGTGTCACTTCGTGTCTTCCTCTGGCTCCTGCAGCCTCAGTTCTCTCTCCAGCCTGACCCAAGAGGTTTCCTCTTTCCCTTCCCCCTTTCAGGTGTGCTCCTGCTGCTCAGTCCTGCTGCAGCTCCTGGCAGCTTCTCCTGCAAGTGTCCTTGTTTAAAGTAACAAAGAGCCATGGACTCTGCTCTGCCCTAGCAGAGTGGGCAGAGAAAATATTAATTGGAGTATTAAAATGTTAGTTGCTGTATCGACAGCTTCAACATATTGGAAGGGAATAGATGTCCAGTGCAAATGGAGAGGGGCTCTCTGAACTGTGCTTGCTCTTAATCCTGGTGCTATGGAACTGAGGATGTGTGCTGTCCATGGCATGTGGTGGCTGTCCGTGTGCTGAGGAAGGGCTCTGGATTGGTTGCCTTCCTCCTGAAGGCTGCAGGAGATGTCAAACCAAAGAACATGGAACATAACACAGTCCTCAGAACTGTGTGGCTTTTGTCTCTCCACAGAAACTATCACTGGAAAAGCACTTCATGGTTTAAGGCAGCAGGAGGATTGCTGTGGCCTTGCTGGGTTATTTTGCTGCAGTGGAAGGAAAGGAGTGGAGTGTGTAGGACAGGATCTGCCTCTGCTTTTATAACTATTCCTGGCAGCAGGATCTGCAGTCCAGATCTAAGTATTTTCTTCTGGTTTTCCATACCAGCTCCCTCTTCCCACCTTATGGTGGAAACAGAGCCATTCCTCAGCCACTGAAAACCGAAGTCCATTTTCCTATTAAGCTTCTGTGGTGGAAAAAAAGGCTTCCAGGAAAGGAAGCACAAAGAACCCCCATCAGGAACAGAGGCAAATCTGGCAGTGTGGCTCCAAGGCCTGTAGGGATGGGCATTGCACAGAGCTCTGCTCCTGGAGATCAAAAGTCAGCACTTCTGCTTGGGCTATTTGCATGTGCAAATTATTCACTAGCACTTTATTTTGCATATTCTCACATGGTACTTCTAACAAAACACAGGGCAGCTCCTCTGTGGGTGTAGGAGTTTTTGTCACTCTGATCTCTTGGTACGTCCCTGCAAATAAAGGTTTTGTTCCAGGTTTTGTGTTTCCTTGGCTACTCACAGCATTGTTCCCTAACCCAGTGTTTAACATGCTTTCAGGGTGATACAGCAATAGACAAATATTTTACCTTAATCCACTAAACTACTAATTTAGAAGTGGAAAAACATCGGCTTCTGGTGTTTAGTCACTGCAATTTTCCATCCGGTGTCAATGATAATTGCAGGGCACATAACACTTGATTGGCAGGGGCAAAAAACCTGCTCATTCCATTTCTTATTTATCAGAAATTAAAAGCCAGCTTGCCTTTGTGTATGACATTTGTGATGGCACAACTCTGGGGCAGCCCCAAGCTCTGAGTCCCCCAGCTGGCACAGAGCCCTCTCAAGGAGTTTTGGTGATGCTGATGGAATCCTCACCTTGCAATAGCTGTGTCCCAAACTAGCTGTGCAGCTATTCACATCCTCCTACAGATGGGTCTTTTTTCTTATTTTAAAATGCAAATACGTCTCCATTTAAACAGGACAGAGCCCAAGTGTTTCCCCAGCAACGTCTGGGAAACTGCATTTACTGCGTTAGAAATTTTGGGTTTAAGGATGAGATGGCTGGTACCTAACTTAGGTACCTAAAGATTGTTTGCTTTAGAAAAGGAAACAGCTCTTCACAGACTGCACCAGGAACTTGTACAACACCCCAGTTCTGCTCCTTTGGAAGTGAGCTGCATTATCCATATTTCTTACAGTGTTACATCAAATGTGCTGGGATAAGCCCTGCTGTGTTTGTCTCACAGAAGGTATTCCTAAGGGAGCAGGGAAAGGGGCATTTCCCTGTGCACAGTGTGTGCCCAGGGCTATCCCTGGGGAAAAGGGGCATTTCCCTGTGCACAGTGTGTGCCCAGGGCTATCCCTGGGGAAAAGGGGCATTTCCCTGTGCACAGTGTGTGCCCAGGGCTATCCCTGGGGAAAAGGGGCATTTCCCTGTGCACAGTGTGTGCCCAGGGCTATCCTGGGGGAAAAGGGGCATTTCCCTGTGCACAGTGTGTGCCCAGGGCTATCCCTGGGGAAAAGGGGCATTTCCCTGTGCTCAGTGTGTGCCCAGGGCTATCCCTGGGGAAAAGGGGCTTTTCCCTGTGCACAGTGTGTGCTCAGGGTGTACCTGAGGGAAAGGGCCATTTCCCTGATCACAGTGCACATCCAGGGCTATCCCAGGGGGAAAGGGCCATTTCCCTCTGTACTGTTCATGCCCAGGGCTATCCCTTCGGGAAAGGAGCTTTTCCCTGTGCACAGTGTGTGCCCAGGGTGTACCTGAGAGGGGCAGCCAAACTGGTGTGCTAAGTCTGGCACTGTGAAGGAAATAAATAGGCCTTGAGGGGAAATGACTGATGGAACATTTTCTACCCTTTTCCTTCACAGCTTAGCATGCCTGAGAGACTGGTTATCCACCAATGTGGCAGTCAGTCCTGACAGACTCTCCCATAATTTCCTCTTTTAGGTTTCTACCAACTGGCACCGCTTGCTCGATTTGCAGCTGAGCTTCAAAATAAAAAAAAAAAAAAGGGAAAGAAAACCCCAAAACCAACCAATCAACCAAACAAATAAAAACTTCCTTCAAAACCTAGTCATGAATTATTTTCCCAAGCAAATGATTTTTCATCATAATGTCTTGAGCTCTTCCATACCAGCACAGTGATAAAATCAGCTGCATTAATTATGTTAAATGCTGTGTTGAAATCAGTACTGAGACTTCAGTGAGCGGGCATATTGAGGACATTTGCACATCTGAATGATTCCAACGTCCTGTGACATGCTTTGTCTTCCAGAATACACTGAAAAAGGAAATTAAACCTGGGTTTTGTCTTACATGGAGTAAATTGTAATTTAAACACAGGACAGGAGTTGCATCTACCTTTCAGGTTGTCTATCATCAGAAAAACTACTTCAATAATCATGCTCATGGAAACATAGTTCAGAGCTTGTTGTCTACCTTGAGGCTGATAAAAAATTGAGTAACACAGATATCTCAACATCTGCTCAACATCTTTATCAGAGTCCTGGAGGAAGATATGAAGAAAAGCCTCATCGTGTTTGCAAATGAGGGCAGGGCTGCCATGGGAGCCAGCTACAGGAGGTCATCAGGAGATATTAGCTAAAGTTCAGCTGAGTTCCTAGAATCTGCAAGCATGGAGACTCCATAACCTCGCCAGGTGACTTGTGCCACTATTTGACTACTCTCAAGAATGACAAAACTCTGCAAGTAATTAGGATTTGACACTTTCTTTATGTCATTAAACAAAAGTTATGGTAATATAAGTCAAGGTGGGGTCAGTATGGATAGGTGGAGTGGTAGTATCAATATACATAATGTGGCACAAAACTCCAAGATACTCTTAAGAATTGAAATAAGATTTAAAAATTTGCATATTGTAATATTGTCTTTGATAAATTGTCCGTCTCTCACATGTTATCATAGTACCCTTGTCTTGTTTTCTCTCTCCCTTCCCTGCTATCCCATGGTTATACAAAGCAGTCACAGGATGAATTCATGGTGGATCTGCAGCTCAGGAGCAGCCAGGAGGGAGGAGAGTGCAAGGCTGGAGTGGTGCAGCTGCAGTGCTGGCACTTGAGCTGTGTTGGAGCTGATACACATGTATTGGGGATGAGGGCACTTAGATTGCCTCAGACAATGCCACACCACTCCAGGACACTGGCTCTGCGTGCCAGCAGTGTTTGGCTGTGCTTCAGAAGTATTTTTACCTTGGAAGTGGTGTGTACATCTCAAATATTGCACTTCCCACTCTGCACTGCACTTAACATTTCTCTCATATGGCTGACACATAGCTTAACAAATCATTCTGTGGTATCTGGGGAAAAGCAGGTCAGTGGAATTGCAGAGATTGAGGATCATTTCCATAATCTTCATTAATCCTTCCCTTTGAAGTAAAAACATTCCAAATGGCAGTAAATGTCCTTACAGGGTTTTGGCACCAGCAGCCAGCCTTGGGTGTCTTCACATTCATTGCTGCATAGGAACAGATAGAGGTGAATAATCTGGAGCAGTGGGTTACAGTTCCACAGGGACAACAAATAAAAAAGCAAAACAATGGCTTTTCACGAGAGCCTGTTAGGACCCTGTTGGCAATTTTTCTGTAAATGGTGCGTTATTTCGCTCAATCATCTCTACAAAAATATAAAATCCAGCAGGGCTGGCATATAAAATCCTGACTAGTGAGAACTATAAATGATGATGATAAATACAGATGCTCTGAGGGCTGGAGCTCCTCTGCTCTGAAGCCAGCCTGAGAGAGCTGGGGGTGTTCATCTGGAGAAGAGAAGGCTCTGGGGAGACCTCAGACCCCTTGCAGTGCCTAAAGGGGCTCCAAGAGAGCTGGAGAGGCACTTGGGACAAGATATGGAGGGACAAGAAACAGGGAATGGCTACCTGTTGCCAGAGGGCAGGTCAGATGGGACCTTGGGAAGGAATCCCTATGACTGTGGGGAGGCTCTGGCCCTAGAGAAGCTATGGCTGCTCCTGGATCCCTGGCAGTGTCCAAGGCCAGGCTGGACTTGGCTTGGAGCAGCCTGGGCTAGTGGAAGGTCTCCCTGCCCATGGCAGGGATGGAACAAGAAGGGCTTTCAGGTCTCTTCCAACCCAAGCCAGTCTGGGATTCTATGATAAATGCTGTTTCTTTCTAGGAATGGGCATAATCAATAATTAGGGTCATTTAGGGTCACTGCTCGGTGGGATGAGAGGTGCTGTGTTGTGATGGACAGCTGTGCATGTTTTGAATAACTGTGAGAATCCCAGCAGGAGGAAAGAAAGCACCAGCCCTTTGGCATTTGCTGTCTGTGTTCATGATTTAGCTGCAGCTGCCTGCCAGAAGCAAGCAGGATGTGAAGGGAGGGTCAATATCCTCTGGGAGACCAATTACTGTAACTGGTGATTAATTGCCAAAGGTTTGGTCAGCCTGGCCCTTCTGGAGGTGTGATGAGGCAACTCTGCTCAAGGCTTTAGCTCCTTAAAGGCAGTAACTGGCAAGATGTGCTCCAGACTGAGCAGTTTTGATTCAGGTTGGACAGTTTACACCTGTAAACAACACCTGAGAGATGCAAAAGGCCAGGGAACAAGGGTGAATGAGTTGATGGGTTGCTGTGTCTGTGGGTGATGGTGCATCAGGGTTAGGAGCTGCTGCTGGGAAGCTGGGAGGGAAGAGCAGCTTCTCAGACAATGTGTGAATTCCTTGCTAACAGAGTCAGCCTGAGGGAGACTAGAGTTTGTGTCTGTCTAGACTTTTGCCCACTAAAGTTATTACCCATGTCTATGGAAGTTTGCTGTTGAAACACAATGGAAATTCAGGTGGTTTTTTCCATTTTAAGAAGCTGGAGACAGTGAATTTTCATGCTGTTATTGCAAATCATAATTAATAATTAATTGGGGGTTGGTCTCCTTTTCACCCAGACCATTCTAAGATTCTATGAATTAGTCCTTTTGTGTGTAACCCCAGCTGAATTCTCAGGCTCTCTGCAGAAATCCTGGAGCCAGGTGTGTTTACCAACCAGCTCTGAAAATACCTGTCCTTTTTATTCTCTTGAGTGATTTAATCAAACTAACAGGGTTTTTCCAATGCAGGCTGACAGGTCTTTTAATGCACTATGCTGAGCAGGTTTCACAATGAAGATGTTATGAAACAAATAGAGAAGATCAGGTAAATGCAAGGCCTCCTTTCTTTTGCTGATTAATATTGTTGAGATTTAGGACTCACCTTTGCAGGAACACTCAAGCAATAATTTAAATTAACTAAAATCACCAACATGTGTCAAACTGTATTAAGCCTCTGGGTGGTTAATCGTAATCAGAATTAATCAGGTCTTAATTTGATAAGCTGACTTAATTTCCAAGGTCAAGTTAAAGTTACTAGACTCCTGAATTTCTACGAGGAGGTGCTCAAAATGTTTTCTCCCATCTTGAAGATCCTGCTTTTCTTGGACAGTGAATAACTACCACTATTCTTACTCTGAAAATATTTATAGTCTCTCCTGCTGGTTTTGGCCAGGGCAGAGTTAATTTTCTTCCCAGTGGCTGGTATGGGGCTGTGCTTTGGACAACTCTGATTTATTTCTCCTGAGCCACTTGGCAGTGTCTGCAGCATCCCTTGGTTCCCAGCTTCCTACCAACGTGCTCTAATTAACGCTGCTGCAGTTGGCTTCCGACAAACAGCCTTATCAGGGCTGTCCTCAAGGTGCAGGATGCGCTCAAGGTACTGCTGACTGGCTGAACCTCACAACTTCCACATTCCCAAGGAGTTTGGATAGTCATCACAAAGTCTGGATGTTTATCTGAAATGTATTCAAGCCATTCCAGCCCTCTCGGGTCTGCAGATTTAGGTTAGAAATCTTTGACGTAAGATTCGTGGTATTTCCTGCTCCTGACAGGGCCAGATATGCTCAAGTGTCCCTTTGAGGTGACATTTGTCTCCTGTTTTCACTGCTGCTGTGGGGTTATCAGGGCAGCCATTCTTGGATTCGGGTGCAGGAAGAGACTTAAACTTGTTCTTGGTCTCAAGTATAAAGCACAACAACAAAGCCTAGAAAATGGGCTTTAAAAGGATGACAGGGACAATGGGAAAATTTGTAAGAGACAGGGAGGATTGTGACAGCAGGGGTGCAGGGGCTATTGTGGGAGGACAGATATCTGCAGATCATGGGCCTTTGCTTTGTGGGACAAAAGGAAAGTTGCTTATGAAAGATAAGGTAAATGAAAAGATTAATTACGAGCATAAATGAACAGGAGACAGTGCCATCATGTTCAATTTAAGGTTACATTAAACTTTGCCAGAAGACAGAAGGAATACAAATAATGTATACAAAGGAGTGGAAATGATAAAAAAAATCAATCCAGCTGTGTTGAAGCTCAGGAAGGAAGAAATCCCAACTTACAGCACAAAACACAGGAGCTCTAAGGTTACTTCTTACCCTCTTTTTCTCTCAAAGAGCCAGTTACTTAATCAGGCCTCAGTACTCAGGCTTGGGGGCACTGGGAATATGTTTTGTGCAATTTCTGAAATCACAGACCTACAGCTTAGGGCAAGATTTATGTAGGAATCACCCTAGGATCAAACTGCTGAGGAGCCACAAGGTCAGGCATGTCTAATCATCCCCCAAGGATTTAGGAAGCACCTTGAGCAAGGACACTGTCAGGAATTCCTAGTGCAACCATCCTGCCTGAGGCCTGGGGAAAGAAGGATGCAGTTGTAGGGCAAAATATTAACCTCGGTCCAACTGACAACAACAAGGAAAGACATTTCCTTTGTAACTCTAATAAAAATGTTCAAACCAAGCTAACTATTGAAGAAGCGGCTGAAATTTGCCTTTGAACTAAACCAGCTTTCATGTAAAGGCAACTTAAGTCTTCTGTGTGATAAAGTAAATAAGTTTTAACCAAATAGATATTATTTTAATCTAGTCCTTGAAGTTAAAAAGTTAACTTTCTCTGTGATTTCCCCATTTGTGACAGCCCCTGGCTGTGTTTTTACTGTCGTAGCAGCTTCTGGCAGACTGCATGTCTCTCACATTCACTACAAAGTAAACAGGATTTTTTTCCAAGGGTATCTGGCTGGGCTCCAGTGGAAGAATTCAAGTTATTCATAAGTTCTGGTAGGCTCATTTCTGCTTAATATGGTCTGTTTTTATTGTAGATTTTATGAAGAAAAAAAAAGTGATTTTTTTTAAATCCCCTGGGATTGTTTTCTTCAAATCTGTGGGAAATGGCCTCCACCCCAAGCCCCAGCACAGAGTTATGTTGCTGTTTGTCCTGAGAGTGTTCACCTTTTCCCACCTGAGGCCCAACAGGCTGCCAGGAGGTTCCCAAGATGCAGACAGCACATGCTGTGCTGTTTTGAGGACAGAATTGCTGCTGCAGACAGAGACCCATCAGTGTTCTGGTGAAGGGCTGCAGAGTGTGGCCAGCATGGGCCACCCTGCACACCCCCCTTCCCAGGCACAGGCAGGGCATCAGGAAAGGGCTCCCTTCTCCCTGCATAACCCTGTCAGGAAAAGGAGAAAAGGCCTTTAGGGGTTCAGGCAGATTCAATACTGAGGAAACACAGCAGGGCCAGGTGAATTTTGCTCAGTGCCATGGCACTAGCAGGTCCCAGGTGCCCATCCAGCAGGACTGGGCTTTATCTGCTCTTCCCTGGGCTGGTCCCTGGGTTTCCTTTGTGGTTCTTTCAGCTGGAGCTGGGACCTGTGGGAATATATGGGATCACTCCTGTCTGAGGAGGGAGCTGGGGGCCTGTGCCAGCAGGGGAAAAGCTGGGAAGCTGGAGGTGAGGTTGTCAAAAGGACAAAAGGATATGAATTGTCCAAGCATAAGCTGGAAACTGCATGGAGGCTTCCAAGCAGTAATGAGGTTCTTAGAAGATTTCCTGGGAGGAGGAGAAGGGAACTTGGTGCATTAAGAAAGGGATTATATAATAATGATACAGAAACACTGTATCATTGCACTGGTTGTGCCAACTGGAGAGTGACTTTGATGAACAGGGAGGTCCATTTCCAGCTTAATTTCCTCTTAATTTCCTTCTATGGTTGCAGGAGCACACTATGGAAGTAGAGTGTAACTGAGGAAGAGCAGAGCTTCATTGACTCTGTGAAATGGGTGGGTTGTTAAGCCAAGTGAAAGTGTTATCATGCCTCTACCCTCCATCCTGGATAAATCAGCTGTTGTAATTGGAAACAGCAAACCACACACAATCTGGTTTGCATGTTAATTCGTGAAAATTCAGGGCAATTAAACCAACTAATAAATTGAGTATTTCACTTTAAAATTGATCATATTTCTGTAATTCCTTTTAATTCAACATTTCAGGCTGTTTTACCATCCAAACTGTGTTAAATATTGCAAAGCTTAGAATGTGAATTGTATTTTATCTGGCTGTGTGTGTGGGGAGTGCAGAAAAGTGGGTGATTTCTCCCAGGTCACTCAAGGACAGCTGCATAAGGGTGAGCCACAGAAGCTTGTAACATGGCATTTTTAGGTGAGAGACACCCTATGGAAGTTGCATGCAGGGATTGAAGGACATTGGATGTGGCATGTGGCTGGTGAGGGCCTGCTGGGTAGCCTCTTGGGATATTTGTGGCTCCTCAGCTGGGCAGAAAATGGTTTTCTTTATCTGCCCTGTGGTTAGAGTCAAGCAGACAGGTTAACTCAGCCCAATTTGTTCCGATCCCTCTCTCCCCAGTCTCTGTTTTTCCTTTGACTGTTCCGTGCCCGCCTTTTGTTTCCACTCTGCTCAGAGAGGACGCTTTAATTTCACATGAAAGAGCAGATTGATGTGTGGTGCCAGGGATTTACCCAGCATTGCTGGCATACTCAGCTCTGCATTTTGGCTGCCTGTATGTATTTGGAAATTAGAGTATTAAAAAAAAAAGGGGAGACTATTCCTCATAAAGCTGAGCTTTATGTGGCTCTTCTGCATGTTCAGAGCACTGTCTAGACGTCATCTAAATCATCTCGTGATCTTTCCAGGGAATGGAAATGTAAACAGAGTTATCTCTTTCCCTGACACTGAAGTAAACTGCTCAAGGCCAGCATTGGGAAAGGCTCCCCTTCCCTTCCCACTGCCTTCCTTCTCAATCCTGGGTACAAATCCCTCTCTTCAGGTTTGGGATGGATGAGAAAGGAAGCAATGCCTGGGGAGAAGGCAGGAGGCAACAGCTCAGAGATGAGCGTTACCTGTGGGTCTGTGTATGAGATTAAACATTTTACTGCACATCAACCGCTGCTAATTCATGCCAAGCAAGCCCCATTTTGATGCCTGCCTTAATCAGGAAGTGAGTTGTAAAGAAATCCCTTTCCCCATTCCCTGGAAGAGTTGAGGAAATGAGTACATGTGGCATTTCATGAGATGGTTTAGTGGGCACTGTGGGATTTGAAGGATGGACTTGATGGCCTTGGGGGTCTTTTCCAGCCTTTGTGATTCTGTGAAACCAAGGCATTCTTTTTCAATACTGCTGCAACTGCTGTATCCCACAAAACTGATAGGATTCCTCCTACCAGCAAACTTTGAGAAAGCTGTACCTACTGACTTTTCCTGTTTGCCCCTCAGTTTCACATCTGTGTGTGGAAACGTATTGTACCTGGAGTGCAGAATTTGTCCATGAGTAGGGTCCTGAGCCTGCCTTGGAATTCACACTGCATCATTTCTGCTCCTAGGGCACTGACTAATCAGCTCCTGCACCAGAGAACAGTAGAAATCCTGCCTTTGGCACCATGATTTTTGTGCCAGAAAGCTTTATCCAAAGGTGGTCACAGGTCAGGCAATTGTTTTTATTCCTCTCCTTCACGTTACAAAGAACAGCAGGTGGGCAGAGCTACTCCTACATGAAGATGTTCCTTTTATAATACTCTTGAAAACAAAATTATTTTTGAGGCAGGATATGCCAGAGATGTTTTAATTATGAATGGAGTAGATTTCTTTCCTTGTTAAAACGGAGATTTCTGATACTTTATCTTGGTAAAAACCATTTCAAATAAATTCAGTAATGGGACACAATGTGGTAAGTGTGTGCCACCTGCTGAGAGCACAACTCAAGTAGCTTGGCTGGAAGAAATGCATTTTTTCAACCTATGCATTTGATGTAGAATCAAATGTTGAGTTCACCTAGGCATGAATTTTCAGGTGAATTTGGACTGGAGGTCCTGAAGCAGCTGGCTGGGAAGTTCACCAAGCATTCCAGACAGTCCCACTGCCATGGGCTGCTTTTGGCCCTTTCCCTTTTGTATGCCCCAGCCAGGACTCTGCTGATCCTGGCTTGTCTATAAATCTTGGGAGGTGTCGGTTCAGTGCTATGGTTTCTCCATGATGTTCTTTAAAAGGTTTGTACAGGTTTTTTTCATTTTCTCTTGGCCTATTTGCCTTTTTCTCTTTCAGAGATGTTCACTTTTCCCCTCCTACTAAAGCTGAACTATTAGTCCAATACAGGATATAATTAAGCCTTTCTGCTGCTTGGAGAGAGCCCATCTCATTTTTCATTGAGAAAAATTAATTTTAATTATTCAAAAAGTCACTGGATGGCCTCTCTTTAAAGCCACACCACTCTTCCTTTCTCTCAGCTTCTCTTCCTCCCCCATGACTTTCTTTTCAAAGCACAATAGATTCCTTTCCTTGTTCTGGGTGTTTTCATCCTCCTGTAAAATTCACTAATGAATAAGTATTAGCCTGATCTTTCAAGAAATAAATGGGAACAGAAAAAACTGACAAAGTCAGAGTTCAGGGTTCTGTATTTCATATAAAATATGAAACAGCATCCTCTTTAAAGCAAGGTTTTTCTGCAGCTGCTTTGTCATTCCTTTAGGTGTTGCCTGTGAGCTCTTCAAAACCCCAGCCTTTCATTATGCTGTTGGCAGAGGTGGGTCTCTCCGGAGGGAGGTGTAATGTAATAAAAAATGAAGTAATGGCTCTTTTTTAACCATTTAAACCACCTCAAAACCTTAGTGGATGCTGATGGTCTGGTCATTTTGGCAGGGAAATTTCCAGCTCTTCTGCTGCCTTGTGTCCCTCCTTTCCCAGCACCCAGGGTATATATGTAGCTCACTCATGAGGATTTTAAACTGGAAGATTTGATGAAGTAATCCTTTCCTTACCAGATGGGTACTCTAACAGGGTCCTGTTATACAGATGGCACACTGCTGTCATAGCTACAGAATTTCTAGTCACAGCAAGAATTAAAGTAAGATTTTTAAAAGGTGGCTCCTTCCAGAAACCTCCAAAAGGGCCTCACACTCAGCACATTGGCCATTCTCTTAAGACCTGGCACTTGTTCAGTTTCTCCTTTCTTGATCAGTTTCATAATAAAACAATAACCATGGAACCCACTTTTCCTTTAGGAAGCTTTTTTAAAAGAAATTACTTATTTTTGTTCCTAGAAAGCACATTTTTCCTTTGTGAGGTAGGGGAAATGGAGTTCCTCCTAAATAAAAACATCATCTGTGTGTTTGATGTTCTGGTGTAAATGTTTGAGAAGGGGAGGCCTTCCAGTGCCTGAGGGGAACCTACAGGAACGATGGAGAGGGACTTTGGACACGGGCCTGGAGGGACAGGACAAGGAGGAATGGCCACAGGCTGACAGAGGCAGGGTTAGATGGGATATTGGAAGGAAATTCTTCCCTCCCTTCTCTGGCACAGGTTGCCCAGAGAAGCTGTGGCTGCCCAGAGCGTGTAGAATCCAGTCGCTCTGGGCCTCCAACAATTATCCAAAGCAAATTACAAAACATTTCATGTTTTCATGTGGCCTTGAATCGCGTTAGAGTTTGCAACGACACAAAATAACACAACTCAAACCCCCCCTTGAGAGCATCATAAACACACTCGCAGAGTTTCTCAGTGTGATTTTCCCCAAAAGATAAACACAATAGAAGACAGTAGTGTTTGTTTTCCAGCAGTTTTCTCACAGTTGTTGAATATTTCATTCCCTTCTTCCCTGGGTATGCCATGGAGGAGCAGTTCCCAGAGAGAGTTCAGTTCCTGTTTGGCCTCTGTTTCATTAATATTTGTGTACACAAACACACTGACACGCCAGACAATGCTCTCCCTGCAGAGCACTCACACACATCCCTGCTGCCAGAGCATTGTTTTCTACATGGCAGGAAACTATTCCAGAAGTCACTTTGCAGTTATCTGGCAAGAAGTGAAGAGTTATAGATTCCTCTGCTTCCAACCTCATCCTTAGGTGGAGTCAGGGAGATATTTCTGACCTGTTTAATTGGACAAATTCGTCACTGGGCATGGGGATGGGGGGGATTGGACTCTGGTGCAAATATTTTCTGTTAGGACTGAGAGCTGACCTGTTCCCATGTTTTGACAGCCTGCATTCTCTCCTCTTACCACCTCCTCACCTGGGGAAGAGCTGGAGGCACAGCAGCCAGGTTCCCCCTCTGGCTTCCTCCCAGTGGTGGAAGGACAGCTTTCCATGGGCCAGTAGAGGGAATTAAAGGTCCTACCTTTTAGCAGGAGCTCTAGAGTCATTAAAGCAGGGGAAAGAAATGTCACTAAATTTTGAGTCTATCTCC
The DNA here is from genome assembly GCF_015832195.1 of Motacilla alba alba. NCBI lineage: Eukaryota > Metazoa > Chordata > Aves > Passeriformes > Motacillidae > Motacilla > Motacilla alba. The sequence continues at coordinate 24,181,002 of NC_052023.1, forward strand.
CTACAAGACTAAGCTAAATTATTCAAATATCATCAAACCTCAGGCAAAACGACCCCAACAGAAGAGGGAGTCTGAAAGGAAGGAGAGGCACAAACAGAAACTGGAGAAAGGAAATGTCTCTGTTAATCCCCAAACATTTTGTGCTCAGTGTTTCTTGTCTCACATTTTAATGATTTGGCACAAGTGGGGAGAAAAAATATGTGAGGCATGTTGATACTCACAGAAAGCAGAGCTGTGTCCTCTCTGTATACAGAGCTCATGATGGAGATATGAATGAGAAATTTATCTCTTTCTGGAATGCAAAGGATTTAGTGAACTTTGGGAACCTTCCCAGTTCTTTCTCTTCCTTAATACTCGTAATGCAGCTTTGAATATAGAAGTGCAGATAATCTGTATGAGCTGCTGGTGATGGGTTCTTTGTTTTCAAAATAATTTGAATTTCATTGAGCTTCTCTTTGTTTGATCAATAACTATTTGCTACTTCACAACATTTCCTGATGTGCAGTGTTTTTCAGTGGACAGAAAACGCTTTCCTGCTGGAAAGAGATACCACGGAAATTTTGACCTTAGCAGCTTGAGTGATGTAGGCAGGCTGGGAAGGGAATATCCCCAGGGATGGTTTGGGGAAACATTCTGCCTGCAGATGAGTAGAGATGGCAGGAACACTTCTAAGGAAGCAAAGCAGGAGCAAAGCTGCTGCAGTACTGCAATAAGATTTACGTTTCCTGAAGAGCTGCAGGACTCTCTCTGCCATGGGAGGGTTTGCTCCTGTCCCCCGTCCTGCCCTCCACACCTGCAGCCATCCCAAAGTTTTCCTGACTGTTGAGGCAGGTGCCTGCAAAAGAGGAGGAGTGGGCTGAGGAGCAGGGAATTGGATGTACAGGTTCTGTTTTAACAATGAACTGCAAACTGGGACTCCTGCAAGCCCTTTGGCTGCATTTTTTGTTCAGCATCTTCATGGAAAAAATTAGATCCCTACATGAAAAACATTCCATCATAGATGAAAGTTCTGAAAAGAGAGAGACAATGGAGACTGTTTTAATGTAAAAGTATCATCTGAAAGCAGTGAGACAATAAATTAAATGACTGGTGCACCTTAATCTGAGCCAATTAACAAGCCTATCTTCTATTTAATGAAGTGCCTGTTGTACATTATTATTTTCATTATTATTTTCAGCATTTGAAAGGTGACTGAAATACCTCTTCCGGTAAGTAACACCTGAACTCATACACTAAGAATGGGTGAGTTGGGACTTCTTGCCAGAAAGCAGCCTAATTCCAATGTAAAAACCCAAAACCACACAGCTCACAGGGCATAGTGCTGTGTCTGGGGACCAGCAGAGTATGAACATCCTTGGGCCTGGACTTTTGGGCTGTTTGCAAAAAAGCCTGGATTTCCACAGCGTAATATCCACCTGGCAATATGAAGTGGGAAAACAAGCCATGCTATCCAACAGGGAATGAATTAATCACAGCTAAAGTAGAGAAGTTGAAGGTGTTCCCAGAGAAAGCTGAGTTTGGCATTGGGCAAAAATATAGGAAAAAGGCTTGGGAGAAGGATTTTGCATAAATTACCTTTTTCTGTTCTGAGTATTGGGATAATCTAAGTATAAAGGAAAAATTGTCATTGAATCCCCGAATGACTTAGACTGGAAAGCACCTCTGGAGACTATCAAGGTCCAACCTCTTGTTCAAGGAAGATTTAGTTAGGTCTGGTTCTTACAGGCCTTGTCCAGTCTATGTCTGATTATCTCAGTGTCCACATTGTGGACATTTTTGACAACCTTCATGGTGAAATAACAGTACGGAACTGGTACATAATTGGAATTTTTCATGTCCCACTTGTGTCTGTGCCTCTTGCCTATTGCTGTGCACTTCCAAGAAAGTCTGGCTTGATTCTCCCTACACTCTCCCCTGAGAGGGTTGTAGATCTCCCCTTTCTCCTCTCCAAACAAATCCAGTAGGTTCCACCTCTCCCCAGAGTCCTGAGCTCTGGGCAGGGGAAGGTGCTGCCTGGAGACTCAGTGCTGAGTCACTTCATTGGCCTTTGCTAGGAGACACAGGACTGTAAACTTTGGTTTTGAGGTACTTTCAAATGCTAATTACATTTGAAGTGGTTTTGGCCACCTCCGGCACAGCAGCCTGGGTCACAAGAAGTTAAACATCTTGCCCTGGGGCAAGAGAGCTGAGGCCAGGATGCAGAAATCCTGAATTTCAGCCTCTGCCCTGTAGCCCGTCCCAGGAAAATCAAAGTGGTGACTAGTTTTTACAGTGTGGGTCAGTGTTTAGATCTGTCCTCACCAAAAAGATAACTCTGTAAATTGGTAAAGTTAACAGTAAATCACATGCTAATGCTTTGCAACGAAAATAATCTTCCTTAGGCAAAGTTGCAAAAGTACCTTAGTGACTCCAGCATGTCCTCTGGCTGCAGCAGCTGGATGCTCCTGCCGTGGCACAGCAGGGATGTGTCCGTGTTTGGCCAGTGGGAACATCTGCCAGGGTGTGTGATGAGCTCCTGCCACAAGGTGACAGACACAAAAATCAGAAGCTTTATAGGTTTAACAGCCTCTCTGGGTATTGAAATGGGAGGAGTGAGCAGAGGAACAAAGGCAGCTCTGGTGGAATCATTAAGGTTGGATCTATGTGGTTACTCAGCACTGGGGTTAGAGCACAGCACACGGGTATGAGGAGCTGCTTTCAGATTTGTGAGATTTGGGTTGCATTAGGGAGATATCTAGTACTAAAAGGGAAGTCCTATGGTTGTCTTTATCCACACTGGATAGGTGGTCCCAGAGGTGTTTATGGCAGGGCTCTTGCCAGGTTAACTCCTGCAGTGGGAATCCTTAAGGTAGTTCCTGGAAAAAAAAGTTTTCTGTTGACATGGAGAATAAAAGCGTTTCTTTGGCAAAGAAGTTTTTATAACTATTGCTAACTGAGGCAAAATCTGTATTTCTTTTGGGACTATATGTATATATCTCTATATTGATTTATCTATGTGTCTATCACATTTAACCTCAGTTCTATTCCTGTTGCACAATAGAGATTCTCAATATTTTAAAAGAAACTACATAACCTTATTTGGGAAATCCCAAATATATGAATGCACTTTATGTTGCATTTCTGTGTTTTCAACCAGCTAAAAATTACCCTGAATGGTTCTGTTTTCTTTTCCTCTGCATTACTTGTTACTTTGCTTACAAGTGTGGGCATGTACCTGTGAGTTTGTATTCCTGTGTAGTCATTTGGAGATTACTTGCTGGCATCACTAATGGACAGTGATAAAACAGGTCTGTGTTTCCTTTAGCTAATATTTTAAGTGGTTGATTTTTTTTTTCTGTTTAATTTACAATCTTTCATTATCACTTCACTCACGAAGTGTGACTCAACCTCACATAAGCAATTTGTATTTTGCTATGCCTCTGGCCTCTGGGGTGTTTATTATCCCCATTCCTTTTCTTTTCTGCTTCCAGCCAATATCATGCATTTTGGTCCTTTGATTAAATAAACCCTGAGCCTTGTACATATCAAATCTCCTCACCTTATCAGTTCCTGATTTCAGTATGGGCTGTGAGCATGAACAAGATATTGAGCAAAATCCCTGTGTGCTTAGAATACCAAAGTGTCTTGTACACAAAGCTGATGGTAAAAGGAGAGGAGCTGGTTGTGTGCAAACCTCTGCCTTGCTGCTGGTGCAAGACAGGCTCTTGTGAGGCAAGGTTGGTCTTTGGTTTATTAAATATATACACCCAGCACTCAGGAAAAGAACACCTTGCTTAGCACAGACACCCTGGCACAGGCAGCTTGTGGCCACTTATGAACACTTGACCTGTTCATTTCTGTTCATAAATGGACTTTCATGGATTCCTTTTCTGCTTGCTAGTGGAGCAGTCATGGAACAGTGCTTGCTCTCTACAGCAAGTAGGTGAGAATTGGTGCATTTAGGAATGAGGGTCTAATGGAACTTCTGGGAAGAGCCTGATTCTTTGCAGTGGTTATATTCATCATAGCAATGTAGAGCTGTTAATTGGAAAAGTTAATGTAACAAATCTGGCTGTGACTTGGTTTTCCTGCTGACATAATGTTTTTGCATTGAATTTAAATTGAAAATACTATTTTCATATCCTTGTCTAGGCCTGCACTTCATTGAAGGTCAGTGAATGCAAAGCTGACTTACAAGGATGAGTAATTTGTATTGGAAAACATTGAAATCTAGATAAACACAAGGCATAAATCCAGGCTAGTTTCTGTAAGCTGAGTAACTGTTTCATGCATATCTTCTTATCAGAATATTCAGCATTACAGAAAGGTTTGTGCCTCTAAATGACACAAGAGATTTTCTCTCAATTTTTCTATTACTACAATAGTAGGGCAAGACTTTAAATATTAAATTGTAGTCTCAAAACTGCTCTTCATCAGCATATTTGTATTGAGTAAAAAATGGACATTCCAGCCTTTGACTTACCTGCTCAGGAAATCAAAGGCAATGAGAGGAAATGAACATTCTCTAATGCCCTCTGCTGCAAGTGCCTTCAGGAGGAGCCGGAAGGACTGTCTCTGAGATGTGGCTGCATTTGGATCCCATGGTTTATCAGCTGGAAGTATACAGGAAACAAGTAAGTTATGAGTATGTTACAACTATTTTAAAATTGCTTTTTTGCATTTTTTTCTTTTCTGTTGGCTTGGCTTTTTTGGAAGCATATGAATGCTCTCAAGGTAGGAGGTCTTCACAGTCTGGACTCTTTTTTATTTATCAAAGTTTCTATTGTTATGTAATCAATTAAATCTGAGATGTGGAACCAGTTATAAAACATAAAGAGTTTGCTCAGCCATTGCCAGGGGGGTTAAATAGGAGCAGATGGTGGTGGGGGTTAGGAGGAACAGTAGGTTGTTCCCAAAAGAATGGGGCATGGAGATTGACTTTATGGATGTAATGGCCCTGAAGAAGTCACAGCAGGATTTCTGGAGATTGTAGCATAAATAATAATCTCTTGTGCATTACACATGCCATATATTTAATAGCCTTTGGAGGAGTTGCCTATTTTGTTTGCCAATTTGTCAACCACTTATATTGAAAGAGATTATTCCTCCTGAAGGAGACTTTCTGTGTTTAATCAGATTATGGCACAAAGATCTTCAGTCCTTTCCAGCATTTGGGAAAAAATACTATTTCCCACTACATTTATATACTTGAGTCTGCTTTAGATCTATGGCCTGTTATTTCCTATCTTTAGCCTATTTATAATCCCAGTTAGAGATATTTCAGCTGCTTCAATGCCAAAGCAAAAAAAATCAAACACAAGAGTATTAAATCTAATTTTCTGCCCTTCATGTAAGACAAAAATACAATGTTATTCAAGCTAAGGAAAAAATGTGGGGGAAGTTGAAACCATACGGGCTGGCTCAGCTGTTTCTAATTTAACCAATAACCTTCTGAAATTCCTCAGAACTGTAGGTTTTGCCTTTTTAAATGGGGAAAACACCATGGTTTGGAGGTTTGCCATATACTTGAAATGTTTGAAAGGATAAAAAGGTGACCCAGAATGTTTGTGGGCTGTGTGCTCAGTGTCAGTTCTGGTAAGAGTCCCAGGGCAAGGGAGGCCAGAGCATCAACAAAGCGCTACAGGCTGAAGATGGAGTTGATGCAGTCAGGGGTTTTGTGGAACACAGGCTTGGTTAATGGCTTTGAGCAGAGGCAGGGCAGGTTGTAAATAGCTGTTAGGAAACAATTCTTGCTGGTGAGGATAGCGGGACACTGGCACAGAGTGCCCAGAGGAGCTGTGGCTACCCTATCCCTGGCAGTGTCCCAAGCCAGGCTGGACGGGCTCTGAGCAAGCTGGGCTAGGGGAAGGTGGCCCTGTCCTTGGCAGGGGACGGCACTGGATGGGCTTTAAGATCCCTTCCAACCCTAACTATTTTATCATTCTATGCCTTCAAAAGCAAAGGTTTCAGCCCCAAGACATCAATCCCTGACTAAGAATCTCTGTCGCAGAAGTGTAAATGTGTCCAGCCACGCAGCTGTGTTTGTGAGCACACAAACACAGTGCACTGCTCTGCCCTGCCGGTGCCACGGCTGTGGCACTGACCCTGACTGGGGACACTGATCCTGACTGGGGGAGCACTGATCCTGACCGGGGGAGCACTGATCCTGACCGGGGGACACCGACCCTGACCGGGGAGCACTGATCCTGACCAGAGGCACTGACCCTGACCGGGGGGGCACCGTTCCTGACCGAGGGGCACTGATCCTGACCGGGGAGCACTGATCCTGACCAGAGGCACTGACCCTGACCGGGGAGCACTGACCCTGACCAGAGGCACTGACCCTGACCGGGGGGCACCGGTCCTGACTGGAGGCACTGATCCTGACCGAGGGCCACTGATCCTGACCGGGGGGCACTGATCCTGACCGGGGGGCACTGATCCTGACCGGGGGACACTGATCCTGACCGGGGGGCACTGATGCTGACCGGGGGGACAGGGCAGGGCAGGACCGTGCCCGGCCCTGCGGGTCACAGTGTCCCCGCTGTGTACCCCCCGTGTGCTGTGTGCTCACACCGCCCGGGGCACTTCGGGCAGGTCAAAAGGGCTTTTGGGGTAATTGCTGTAATCGGACTAAGCGTTGTAAAGGCCTCCACCTCGTGGCTCTGCCGTGCAATGAGCCGGCAGCGCCAGGCACGGCTGGAATTTAACTTACCGCTCATGCAAGGCGCTTTGCACGTTTTGCTTACTTCCCTAATGAGCCTTTTGGGAATCTTAAAACCGTGTGAGAGGAATGTGAGGGATGGTGTTAAAGCAGCGGTGTCCTGGGCTGTCCTTTGACCCGGTCACAGAGTCACAGAATATCCTGAGTGGGAAGGGATCCACAGGGATTTATAGAGTCTGACCCCTGTCCCTGCCCAGACACCCCAACAATCCCACCCTGTGCATCCCTGGGAGCATTGTCCAAATGCTCCTGCAGCTCTGGCAGCCTTGGGGCTGTGCCCATTCCCTGGGGAGCCTGGGCAGTGCTCAGCACCCTCTGGGGAAGAACCCTTCCCTGATCTCCAGCCTGACCCTGCCCTGGCCCAGCTCCAGCCATTCCCTGGGTCCTGTCCCTGGGTACAGAGGACAGAGATTGGAGCTATCCTTAGGAACAGCTGCAGCCAGCCCCGGGTGAGCTCTGCCCTCAGTGTCCCCCAGCTGAACAAGCCAAGTGCCCTCAGTCACTCCTTGTGTGACCCCTCCAGACCCTTCACCATCTTCATGTCCCTCCTATGGATTTTTCTCAAGGAAGTTGAAAAGAGAAAGAGGATGATGCTGCTTGCATTCCTTCGCATGTTGTGCACACTTGAGCCTCTAGTGGACCTTAAGCAGACTGGAGGGACACCGGTCTGGCCTGACCGTGCCCAGGTGCTGTGTGATCCTGTCTCTGTAGCCCATGGGACACCTCATAATGCAGATCAGGACTGCATCAGGCTGTGGGACAGGTGGCTTTCTGGTCGGGCAAGGGGAAAAGCAGCTGAAATACCTCAGATGGCAGCAAAGAGCTCAGATCCAGGCTGGTTTTGTAAATGGCTGTTGGCTGAGAGGAGACACTGAAAACTGCTTGTAGAATCCTTTTGACTAGATATGGCTGGCCAAGTTTAGAATTTTAGAATATAATAGAGTATTTCAGTTGGAATGGGCCACAAGAATGATCAGCCCAACTGCCTGAGCACTTCAGGGCTGACAAGAAATTACAGCGTGTTGTTAAGGGCATTGTCCAAATGTCTCAAACACTGACAGTCCTGGGGCACCCACCAGTTTTTTGGGGAGCCTGTTCCAATGTCTGACTACCTGCTCAGTACAGAAATGCTTCCTAATATCCAGTCTGAAATGCCCCTGGCACATGTTTGAACCATTCCCACCCATCTTGACCCTGGATCCCAGGGAGAAGAGCTCAGCAGCTCTCTTTGCACATTCCCTCCTCAGGCTGCTCCTCAGCCTCCTTCTCTCCAAACTAGACCAGCCCAGAGCCCTCAGCTGCCTCTCCCAGGACCTGCCTTCAGCCCTGTCACCCTCCTCTGGATGCATCCAAGGATCTTAACATCCTTCCCCAGCATTGGGGCAAGCCCTGCACACGGAGCTCCAGGTGAGCTCATGGTGATGCCCCCAGGATGGGATTTGCCCTCTGCTCTCTTCTCCCCAGTACTTCAGTGAGATTCGGGCCACCTCATGTGGCAGAGAGAGCAGCCTGAGGCAGAGGATGATTGAATTCCCACTTCCTTGCCTGACCTTCTGAGGCAGTGATGGCGGGTCCCAAAGGTGGAGGGACAAACACAATGGTGCTGCACTAGGCTACCCCTTGTAAGCAGAACTTGTTCTTTCTTTCTCACATCCTCCATCTTTGGCCCCTGCCCCCAAGGAAATATGAGCTGCTTCTCCAGGACTGTACACAGCTGTGCTTTAAACAATGCTGTTTGATCCTGAAGGTTGGTATGCCGCAGAGATTAGAGATCTCTATTTGATCATGAGAGCTGGGGTTCTGCTGAGGTTTGTACTAATCCTCATTTCCCACTTAATAAGTTCTTTGAATATATTCTGAAAAGAGAGTTTTGTTTAAAAAGTAAAATAAAATTGATCTTTGGAAGTCCCAAGCTACCCATGTCACATGAATATTCTCCACTTGTATGCTTCTTCCTGCTCTCTAAAAGAAAAACCACAAGCTTCATCAAACTCCAAGTGGATTTAACTAGATCAAACCCAAACAGATCCTCTTTCTTTGCCAGGTCACTTTTAAAACAATGTGACAAATCTAAGTACTGTAATTACTACTAATAATTGAAAATAAACCATGGACTACTTCTTGATTTTATCCATCCTTCAGCAGGTCAAAGTATTTGTTTCAAAATTACCTTTCTGCCAAATCCAGTGAGAATGTAAACAACTTAGATATTGAACTAATTTTCATTTTTTTTGTACAGAAAACTCATTTTTCTTCCCAATTTCTTTCTCAATTAGCTGACAAAATTGCCCTGGTCTGAAGACAGTCAAAGCCCATTCTTAACCCACTATTCCCATTTCAAAGCTCAAGAGAAGAATTCCCAGTGGTTTAATAACTGAGTTGTGCCTTTGGGTTTATGCACACGCTGCTTTGTTCCGGCCCAGGAGCTGCAGGAAATGTCTCTGCCCAAGATAGCAAATCTAATCTCTGCCTTTGTTACCATGGCCTGCCACTGGGAGATAAGCTGTCATGGAAAGCAAAGCTGTGACTGTGCTATGGGAGCAATATTTGGTGCAGCAGCTTCTGCTTGATTAATAAAAATGAATAATTTAGAGAGCCAGTAATCATTACAGCTGTGTCACTTTGAAACCAGGATAGTGGGTAACAGGTGATTCTGAGCCCAAAAGGGTAAGCCAGGGAGGTGGGATGGGGCCCTGAGCAAACTGACCCAGTAAGTGCCATCCCTGCCCACAGCAGGGAGTGGGAACAAATTATCTTTAAGGTCCCTTCCAATCCAAACCATTCTGGACTACTGTGAAATAACACAAATGCTTGTGAAGAGGGCAGTTATTTTACCTGAGAGCTCTGTACATCCAAAGTCCAATATACAGAGAAACCAGCTCTAAGCACTGACCCAAAAGTTACAGTGGTACCACTGCAATTTCTATCTGATGTCTTGCCCTGAAAGCAAATCTTACTGCCTGCCTTTTTCTGAAGGCTGTCTTGTTAGTTAAATAGTTAAAAATAATACAGTCCCAGAATGGTTTGGGTTGGAAGGGATCTTAAAACCCATCCAATCCCATCCCCTGTGTAGCCAGGGACACCTTCCACTAGCCCAGCTTGCTCCAAGCCCCATCCAGCCTGGCCTTGGACACTGCCAGGGGCAGCCACAGTTTCTCTGGGCACCCTATGCCAGGACCTCCCCACCCTCACAGGGAAGAGTTTCCTCTGAATATCTCATCTAAACATACTCTTTTTCAGCTTAAAGCCTCTTCCCCTTGTCCTGTCACTCCATGCCCTTGTACAAAATCTTTCCCCAGCTTTCTTGTAGGTCCTTTCTACTGAACAACTGTGGCATCAGTGAAATAAAACTCCTATGCTTAAAACCAATTACTGAAACCTTAGAATATTTTATTTTGCAAGAAATTGTAAACCTTCTGCTTCCAGATTGTATTTTTTAATTGAAGACCCTCAAGAACAGTCCCTTGAGGAGGCCATCTACAGTGGAGCTTCTAAAATACATTTAGGACACTGCCTACTAGTACTTATTTATCTGCAGAGAAGGTCCACCCCCTGCTTCTTGGATTCCTGAGCCTGTGCTTGGAAAGTCTGAGCATCATAGAGTGCCACTACCAGAAAAGGTCATTTGGATGCTGAATATTGCAGTTCAGCTGTGTGTTCTCTCTGTTTATTCTGGTTTTGAGGAGTGGATTTAGAAGCACTTTAACCAGAACAAAAAATACAACAATAAAAACTCTGTAACTGCAAGCTACAGGAACTGAATGACTGTAACAAGCATTCCAAGAAGTCTGCAGAAATGCTTTGATCACAAGAACATTCCCAAACCCTGCAATACTGGCACGGGTGTTATTAAGCAAGAATACATTTTATCTTGGCATTCAAGAAGTGTAACAGAAAAAAATATGATGCATTACCTTCCTGTAAATTATTTTATTGTACACATAGAAGTTTATATTTTAAGTTATTAAAGTGTGAGTATCTTAATCTTCACAGCAGCTCAGGAAGGCTGGGCAAAGACAGTATGTGTTTTTGAGATGTTCTGTGGCTGACATACATGGAAAGGGCACTTCCCCTCACCTTCTGCTCATCTTCAAGCCATGGAAAGGAGAGGTCTCTCTGTATTATACTGACTGGATTCTAAAAAATGATTTTTTTCTAATTTTTTCATGAAAATTAGCTTATTACTGCTGTTACATGTTAATTACTGGGCACAGACAGGGCTAGAAAGGAGTCATGTGGAACTTTGCCAGCAGTCCTGCTAATCTAGGCCCTGCATTTTTGGAATCATTATAAATGCCAATATACATGGCACCCTAATCAGTGGATTCAGAAAATCTCCCAATGGAAATGAAATACACAGGAAGGAGAAATGGGAAAGTTGATCAGGCTGCTTGTATCTGGAGTGTGGCCTCTCATACTGAAGGGGCAGCTTATTCTGAGTCTGAACACATTGCCTGGTTAAACAGGGATGGTTGGATCCAGAGATGGCTGGAAAGGAAGTGAAGGAGCCCGTTCACCTCTTCAGGCCAGGAATATGTTATTGTTTGTATTTAACTGGAATCAACATTATTTTTGACACCTCTCAGCATGACAGACAACCTTTTTTTTTCAGACTCTCCGACCCAGGAGCCTGAAGGCAGGAGGTAAATCTACCCAGGACTGGAGCACTGAAATAGTAATTTGTCTTTTTTAGCATAGCTGTGATCATTCCTTACAGGAGCTGTGCCTGTGCATAGGCCAGCCACTGCAGTTGCAGAAACAATTCGTTTTCCCAGCTCAGCTTATGTCATTTACTCATGATGTGAATTTACCAAGATTCACTCTGGTGCTTCAGAAAGGGCTTGGCATTGATTTATGAGAAGTGAATCTGCTGCTCGCTCTTTTGGAGCAGAGACAAACCGCAGGCAGTGACCAGAGCATCACTTGATGCTCCACTGCGCTGGAGCAGAATGGGCTTGCTTGTCTCACATGCTGCTGTGGCTTGGCTCCAAACCAAATTTCTCTCTTGCAAGTCAGGCTTTGTAAGAGAAGTTCAGCCTGTCACAGGGCCCTGGCAAAGCTCACTTAGGACTGAGGTCTTAGAGTAGTGACAGGAACCACCGCTGTGCTCAGACTGTGACTGAGGGATTTGGTGAGCACAGGGGAGTGACCTCTGCTGCTTACAGCTAGCTTTAGCCCCACACTGCTGCTGCATCAGCCTCCTGAGGTCCATTCAGGACCTCATTTGACACCCACTAGAGCTGCACACCAGCGGGTTGGCTTTGGTACGTGTATAAGGTAAAGCTGAACAGCCTGCCAGGGCTGTGCAGACCAGCTGCAGCCGTAGCTGTGGGTATTAGTGCAAACAATTAGATGTTCTCAAGTCTCTGAAAATGAGCTTGAAATCCTGGTAGTGTAGACCTGTGGCTCCTGGTCTCCAGTTTGCATAGCTGCAAGCCTGGGTGTTGCCACCAGCACCAGGCTCAGAGCATCAGCACCTCACCCAGCCCCATCTCAGAGCCCTGCTGGGTTCACTGTCTCTGACCAAAGAGCCACCACAATCGAAACTGTGTTGGTTCACCTGTGCTGACTCAGGAGCCCGGTCCCAAGTAGTGCCAGGGGACATTCAGATTGGATGTTAGGAAAAATTTGTAAAGAGTGGTGAAGCACTGTCACAGGCTGCCCAGGGCAGTGCTGGAGTCACCATTCCTGCAGGTGTTCAAAAACTGAGCATCCATAGCGCTTCATGATATGCTTTTCTTGGCATGGTGGGCTTTGGTCAAAAGTTGGACTTGATGGTCTTGGAGGTCTTTTCCAATCTTGATGATTCTGTGATTCCTTCCATCTTTGATGCAGAGCTCCTGATACTGCTGGCTCCTACTTCGGGCACCATTTGTCTCCCTGCACTGTGCTTTGCAAAACCAGTGCAGAGAAGTGTACAGATGGACTTGTGTGGGGCCGTGAGTGCTCTTGGAAAGGCTTGAGTTCTTTCAGTGAAAAGCCAACAAAATCACCTCAGAGCAGACTTTTATCTGGAAAATTTCAAACCAGACCATGAATCTAACAAAACAATAAGGCCCTGAAAGCATGTTTGGAATGGAAACTGCCAGGTAACCTGATGCCAAATGATGAATTAGCCATTTCTGTCTGTCGTGTGTGTGTGTGTGTGCATTAGCAACTGTGTTTTGTAAGAGGAAACCTTTTTTATCACCCTTTCCTATGAAAGGCTTTTTTATTCTTATTATGAATAAAGGCTCAAGTCCACTCTTACTTAACTCATCCCTTTAATCCTAGAAAATGCTATGCCTGACAGAAGGCTCACATTTCACAGCAGAAAGAGAAACACACAAAACAATGAAACAATGAAAGAGTTTATATGCAAAACATTCCAAGTTTTAAGAATACCTCTGTTATGCCAAGAAGAGTGTGACTGTGGAGAATACAGTCCATATTGGTAGTAAAACTAGCTCTCCACTACCTAGAGGTCTTGGAAAGTTATCCTTGTTAACTACTGGGGAGGTGCTAACTTACAGTCTGGCAGGATTTTAAAGGATGCTTTGGTCTTTATGGGCTTAAATGTAAAAACTGAAACTGCAGACTGAAAAAAAAATGACTCAAAAATTATGAACTCATAAATTGGGTGAACTTGATTTCTTCAAATGCTGGGAAAACAAATCTCACATGCCTGAAGATATTTAGTGCTCTGTGGCTGAAGAAATCCAAAGCAGGATTTTTAATAATGAGAACTATTTAAATTAGCCAGGTTGACACACACACAAAAATATAATATTGAGATTGGAACTGTGAGCTAACACTTTCATGCCAGTGAGGATAGGTGGGGAGAGAAGTGCCAAGCAATTTTCATCAGAGTCTCAGCCTGTACAGACAGGTGCCTGGAACCTGGACTCATGTTTGGTTTAAAACAAAATACTTTTCTGACAGGCTTTAAAGGAGCAAAACTACAACTCTGGAGAACTAAATATTTATTCTCTTCTTCACTGTGTAAATGGCACAAACACTAAACTCATTCCCATTCCTGGCAGTGTCCAAGGCCAGGTTGGATGGGGCTTGGAGCAACCTGTGCTAGTGGAAGGTGTCCCTGTCCATGGCAGGGGATGAAATGGAATGGGCTTTAAGGTCCCCTCCAATCCAAACCTTTCTAGGATTCTATGGTATGTTGTTCCATGAAGTAGTTTTATTTCATGATTTATGATCAGGGATGCCTGGATCTCTTTTCACTCAGCTTTTTCAGAACACACCCACAGAACAGCTCTATCTAATTTCTGTCATGGGGTGTTGATTTGATGCTGAACCCTAACTCACTCCTCCTGAGAATTTAAAACTAGAAGAGTTCATTCCAAGGCATGAGGTGCAGTAATTAAGCTCATCTGTCAACTGCATTCCAGAGGATAGCTCCGGGTATGAGAGGAATGGGATGCTTTGTGATTTTATCTATGGTTTGAGTGTCTGTCATTGACTCCAAAACAAGTTTTTGTCTGTAGAGCCAAAGTGGCAAAGCAGCTGCCCTTTGTAACAGGATTATGACACTTGAAGTAATTTCCTCTTCTTTCAGAACCTGTTCTGGGTGTCAGCCAGGAAATATTGCTGCCTGCCTGGCAGATAAGGGATTGCAGAGCTATGTTCTGGACTAATTCTGTTAGCACTGCATCAAACATCTAACCTCAGGTCCCTCTGCAGTGTGTAGGACTTGCTTTAGTAATAAAATAATTGAGAACAGTTCTGCATATCCAAAGTTGCTGTTACATGTTATAGACTATCATGTGATAAAACTTTTGTAGATTTTTCTGAATATCAAAGTTCATTTTGAGTAATTCAAAGCTATGAAGGAGACAATAGAAAGGTATTAAATGCTAGATTTTCCCTGGTCAAATTATTAAACAAATCTATCATTGGACCAGTTTTGAAAAAAAAAATGCTCTAAGTAAATAATTTTTTTTCCCCCAATATAAAAAGTATTCTTGCTTTTTGAATTCTCCTATCACTAGAATCTCTCTGTGCAACTAAATTTACTTTCCAGAAAACCTTCCTGTAGAAAAGACTGATGTAAATATTATGTACAAAACATTTGGGCATAGGGATGGGTCTGTGTGTATCTGTGGTGTTTGCTAGTATTTTAAGGTTGTTTTCAATCTCACGAGTGAAAAGTAATTTCATCTTATATTCTCTAACTTTATTAAAAATAAGACTAAAAATCCATCCTTTCTCTAATCCTTTCTCACAACATTTCGTTGTGATGTACCAGCAGAGGGAGATCATGTTCTTGTTCTTCCTCTTGCTTTCCTAACGCAGCCTGGTTGCCTAATTGTAAATGTATTGATAACCCTGACATGGCCAATACAGTATGTTGAGATTCTCCAGAATACAAGCCTTGTCAAGGACAAAATTTTAATACACCTTTAAAAACTAGTTTCCAAAACATTCCTATGTGCAACAGGCAATTACTCTAGTGGTGAAAGCAGTAACTGTGTAGTAATGTGATCTGGTTTCATAGAATCATGGAATTGTTTAGGTTGGAAAAGCACTCCAAGACCATTGAGTCCAGCCATTCCCCAGTGACCCAAGTGCCACATCCTCACATTATTTGGACACTTCCAGGGATGGGGACTCCACCACTGCCCTGGGCAATCTGTTCCCATGCCTGAACACTCTTTCCATGGTGCATCTTGCGGCCATTTCCTCTCATCCTTGTTTTTTTACATCTATACATCTAGTTCTCTATAAGTACAATTTGATGTAAAGTTCATGTGTGCTATTTAATGCATATACATGGGGATTTCTTGGAGAAACCAAATGGCAGATCACCATGGACTGGAAAAGGAGCTCCAGGTGTTTAGGAAGGATATGGACACCCATGGTCAGTGGAGATACTGATATTTTAGGGGCAATGAACCCCACACTGCCTAATGCACTGTATTTGATACACAACTACAAGTAAGGTTTGCATGATGACATGGTTTGGGGTAAAAATAGCTTGGAATAATGGATAATTAGCATGAGTTCCCCATGTGAAGAATTAAAAAAATTAAATATACGATTAATTGATCTTCATGGAGCTGATCTTGAAAAATGACCTTTATGGTGTTGTTCTTCTTTTGCTTTCAGTGTGTGATAATGTTCCCAGTGTTTTAATAAAGAAATGCATTACTTTTCTCATTAAATATTTAATATATTGAAATCGTCATCTGTCAGTTTATCTTCTCTTTATTTTTTTTTCCAGGTAAGCAGCAGAGCAGGTCCTAACTTGGTCCTGGTCTTGCTCCATAATTGTATTAATGAAGGCAGCAAGTCTGCTTCTGAGCCAGAAACAAAACTTTTGAACCCTGACTTCTATGTCATGATCACAGGATGGCCTGTTTTATAAAACAAATGTTTTATAACCAAAAGCAAAGTGATTTCATCTTGCAGATGAGAGATGATTCAGTGCTACAGCGGGGTGAAATGGTCTCTTGGCTCAGGCACAGGGTTTGTTAAACAAACTACTCCAGTTGCTACAGCTACTTAGGCCTGTGTCTCACTCTTTTTCACTGGGATGTGAGAGTTTCAAATGTGTTGAACTGTGAATCAAACTGACATTTGTATTAAAGCAAACCTCTGTGGAACAGAAAGAAGATTCAAAATGGCAGAAGTGTCTCTGCAGGACTTCTAGATTCTTCACAATGCAGAGCACACAACATATTACAATATCCCATTTTTACAACTTTTACATGAAAAACTGCCTGTCATCAGAAACGCTTGTAGAACACAGGGAATTACTACCATTCACCTGTCTGTTCTGATTCTGCTGTAAAGCATTAATTGGCAAAGCCATGAAATAGTAGAGCGGACTGAGTTTAAAAAGGAAGCAGGAAGCATAAAACACAGGAAGGCCAGAATTCAGCCAGACACTATAGGTGTGAACATTTCAAAACAGATTTCAGTTCCCAGCTTATCTCTTTATAGCTGTAGGGTAGGAGCAGGGAACATAGCCCGTAGCTTAGTTTCAGATTCAAACCTTTTGGGAAAGTGGAGATCAGAAACTTGCAGTTCTTCAGCATCTGGACTGTGTAATAAAAACATTCATTCCTACTCAGATGCTAGAATCCAAAGGTTTGTTTCCTTAACTAGAGCAGGTTGTTTCTAGTCATGTGGATTCTGGAGAAAACTCATAATGTGTTACCCTTCTGAAGAGTCAGAAGGCAGAAGTAGAACTAAAGTTACATACATCCCATTTTTATACTAAATCACAGTTTTTATATTGTTGGCAAAGGTAAGGAAGCTGGGAATCCTCTGTGACTGAAAGGACTTGAGATGGTTCAGCATAGAGGCTCTCTGGTTCTGTCTGCAGCACAGCTTTCAACCATCTCCAGTGAGATGCCTTGGTCACAGAGCAGAGAGATGAGTACTAAAAACACACTGTCCACGTGTGGCAGCAGCTGCACAGCTGAAACCACAGGGCACGGGCTGGAAAAGGGCCAGGGGTTATTTGATCCCCTCAGAATCTGAACCTGTGACTGTGTTTGAGGGGTTTCAGGATGAGGGAAGAGATGAGAATCTTGACTTCACTTTTCAGAAGGCTGATTTATTATATTAAGATATATATTATATTAAAAATGCTATAGTGAAACTATACTAAAAGAATAGAGAAAAAGGATTCATCAGAAGGCTGGAGAAGAATAGAATGGAATGAATAGCAAAAGCTCGTGACCCTTAGAGAGTCGATGCAGCTGGATCTTTGATTGGTCATTGAGGAGAAACACCTCACATGGACCAATCAAAGATGCACCTGTTGTGTTCCACAGCAGCAGAGAGTTATTTTGTTTACATTTCTTTCCTGAGGCTCCTCAGCTTCTCAGGAGAAAAAAATCCTAGCAAAAGATTTTCATAAAAATGTCATGGTGACATGAACCCTCATCATATAATGGCATTCACATTTCAAAATCTCCCCCAGAAGCTGTGCAGGTCTTTTCATGGTCTCTGTAGATGAATATGAAGATTATAACAATATAACCACAGATTAATCTATCAGCCCTTTCTCTTTTCTGCACCTTGCTTATCTTCCCTTGCAGATCTCTAAGCAGCAGCTCCAGTGAGTTGCATTACCTGCTTACAGGCTCCTGACATACCTGCTAATTCCTGTTGTAGCATTCCTGTCCTGGCATGGCACTTTAACCCTGCCCTTGCTAAAAGCAGCACAGGTTCTGCCTGCATGCAAGAATTTGAGACAAAAAGGTTATTTTTAGTTTTAGAGCAGTGAATTTGCGACTCTCATATGCAGGACCAGAGTGTCTGCACACACAAAATACAAAGACAGGACTAAAGGTTGGCTAAGAAAATACAGTCAATGAACTGGAGAGATCTCACTCTACAAAACACACACTTCTCACGGGGAGAGCCAAAGCCACCTACCCAAAACAAACAGCAACCATTCCCTCTTTTTCCACAATTAATCAAGTTTAAAAAAAAAAAAAAAAAGAAAAGAAAAGGAGGGATGGGACTTTTAGGAGGAGTTGGAATAAAAGCTTTAAATGCATAAATGCATAAAAAGCTTCATGGAATTCCAGAGGAAACAAGATACTGTCAAATGTCTGTGACAAGGCAGCCCAGAGTATCTGGGATACGTGCAGAACTTGCTGGCCAGGAGAGAGGTGTCGTGAGAAAGAGCTCTGGTGGATGCAGCCTGCTGCGAGTGGTCCATGGGATCCCAGGAGGAGCATCTGTTTTGGGACCAGCAGTTGCTCTGTAATTAGAGAGCAGCATCAGCTTTAAAAACAATCATTTTGATGTTCTCCTACAGATGGAAACTTGGGTTTCTGAAGAGGAGTCTTGTTTATTATAAACGAGGATGAAACGGTCAGCTCTTTCCTCATTAGCAGCCACTGGACAGTAACTATTTTTAGCTGCAAATTACAAAATGGAGCAGCTTCAGACAGAAGCACAAAGGGTGAAAAGTATTTCCTTCCCAATCTTCTAAGCTAGTATAAGAATTTTATTCATTTTAACTGAGATGAGCTGGAAAAAAGAATTAAACAACTTAATTCTTTACTCCACCTCAGCTAATACTTTACAACTGTCCAGGATAAATACACAGGGAAAGACTCACGGACTGTTTGGGTTGGAAGGGACCTCTAAAGGTCAGCTGGCCCACACCTTGCCCACACTTGGTGTGACAGTACAGGAGTGTGGTGGCAAGGGTTGACATTATTAAGCCTACATCTGTTGGATTTTTCCATGCTACCAAATTGCATAAAGAAAATGCTAAATTCCAGTGCCCGAACAGGCACAAAAAGACGATCACGGTGGAGCTAGAAACGCTTCACCTTGTGAAGGAAGTGAGTTTACAACTGAAATATCTGTGCATACGTAGCAGACTCCGGAGGGTCTCGTGAGGGTGGCACCCGCTGTGGCAGAGCCCGGGCTGCTCCCTCTGGGGTACCCCAGCCCTGCTCCCCTGCATGCCCTGCCCACACCCTGACGATCCCCAGGTGTTCCTGCCGAGGAGCACTCCCACAGTGCCTGACCTGACCCCAGAGTGCCTGTGCTTCGCTCTCATTCTGGCATCACGTCAAAACCTTACTAGAGAGCATGTCAGAAGGAAAACAAGGATTTTTTTTTTTTTCAATAGATGAATCTTTGGCAAACTATGAAAACCATTTCATTGGAGAAGAAAAAAAAAAGTTGTTCCTCTTGCTACAGGACTTTCTGCAAATTTCAAAGGCCTGCTGTGAATAATAGTGTCAGAGCTTCCAAGCTGCAAGGCTATTTTATAGTGGAAAGTGTGAGGCAACCAAAATAAGAATCAGTTTCCACTGTTATTACAAAATAAAGATTTTGCTTTAGAAGCCATGTTCAGGGACGTGTTTTTTGGGACACAGAAGTAGGTACCCCAGAGGGTTATTTTTTCATACAGCCATTGGGTTTGTTCTTTCTTGTTCACAGCAAATTGGGAAATAATTCGAGATAGAAAGAACACGATGGCTTTCTTTATGATGCACAGGAATTTGCCCTCCTAAAGGACTGAAGGCAATCCTTAAGTCCAAATGCTGCCCATCCTCGGGATGTTTGAAATACATATTCCTATTTAATGGCGTGAGTGCATCTCTCCTTACACAATTTGTGAGTATTTTTGACAAACCTGGTCCTAGTTTTCTGCTAGCAGAGTTACAGATGAGACAAGTTTTCCATGGTTTGGGGTTTTATTGTGAATGCTTCGCACAGCTCTGGTTATGTGCTTCCTTCTCATGACATCAGTGCTGAAGGGGAGAAAGAATGTAAACATCTGCTTTTTATAATTCAATTCCAGGCTTATAACTTGATTAGGATAAGCAATGTTTCTACATGATTTATTTTCCAGTCACAACAATGCACAGTTTTAGCAGCAGTTTGAAGATTAGTAAAATAAGGATGGAAACTAATGAGGTAAATCCTGCTTCACGGTCTACCTTTCTGAGCTGCACTGAACATTGTGCAAAGGCTGGGGATTTCCCTCCCACTTGGTTTTTAAAATGATGTCCCATTACTGCCCGCAGAGCGGGAGCCAGCCCATGGAAAGGAAGCTTACACAGCAGCACTGAGGTGAGCTGGAGCAAAGGGAATTTGGCTTGTGACTCTCTACAGAGCCTTGCTGTGTGGCATTGGGTCAGGACCGAGTTTTCCAAAGATGCTTGCTGGGACATTGCTGCATCCCTGACAACTGAGGCCTGAAATATAAAACCTCTAATCTCTTCCATCGCCTGAGCAGAGTTAAAACTCCACTCTGGTCACTTCCCTTCCCGTGTTTTCCAGGCTTTTTCTTGCACCACAAAACTGACAGTGGCTGGTGCCATTGTCCTGCTCACAGTCTGGAGTCTTTTCTACTCCCTTTAAACTATTACATTAATGGATATGCTCATGGACACTGAGGAGGGCTTCAGTAGTAGTTGTGGATATGTAACTGAAGCCAAGGGACAGCCAGGGCGGTAGCACATGTCAGAGTGATTTCAGTATCACGTTTCCAATAAGAAAACATTAAAAATCACAGAATCTCAGAATGGTTTGGGTTAGAAGAGACCATAGAGCTCATCCAGTGCCACCCCCTGCCATGGGCAGGGACACCTTACACTAGCCCAGATTGCTCCAAGCCCTGTCCAGCCTGGCCTTGGACACTTCCAGAGATCCAGAGGCAGCCACAGCTTCTCTGGGCACCCTGTGCCAGGGCCTCGCCAGCCTCACAGGGAAGGATTTCTTCCCAATATCCCATCTAACCCTGCTCTCTGGGACGAGCCGGGCCGCCAGCCTCACCTGCGGCAGGTGCGAACACTGACCCGGGCCGCGAGGGACAGGGCCTGCAGGGGCCCAGGTGAGGGGAGGACCCCGAGGTGAGGGCGCAGAACCGGAGGTGAGGGATGGAAGCCCGGAGTGAGGGCGGGACCCCAGGTGAGAGATGGAAGCCCGGAGTGAGGGCGGGACGCCAAGGTGAGGGAGGGACCCCGGGGGTGATGGAGGGACCCCCAAGTGAGGGCGGGATCCCGGCGTGAGAACGGCGACCTCGAGATGTGGGAGGGACCCCAGGTGAGGGAGTGACCCCAGGTAAGGGCGCGACCCCGGCGTAAGGTCGGCGACCCCGAAGTGAGTGGGAGACCCCAGGTGAGGGCAGGGGCCGCAGCGGGCCACCGGAGGCGGGACCGGGGCGGGCGCCGCCTCAACCCGCAGCCGGTGCTCCCGGGGCGGCAGCCGCAGCTCCATCCCCGGCGTGGCTGGCAGCAGCGGCGGCCCCGCGGCGCGACCGGGGCTCAGCCGTGTCCCTCGGGGCGGCGCTGCCCCAGCCCTGCCCGGTGGGGAAGGCGGAGCGGGGCCGCAGCCGCGCGCAGACAAAAGCGGCGGCGCTTCCTGCGCCGCGCCTGAGGGGAGCGGGCGGTGGGCGCCGGGGTCCGCTCTGCCCTCTCCCCGCTCGCTCTTTGCTCCCCTCGGTTTGTCCCCGCTCTTCCCGGTTCATCCCCGCGCTCTCCCCGCTCCGTCCCGGGTCGGTGCCAGCGCTCTCCTCGCTCCGTCCCGGTTTATCCCCGCGCTCTCCCGGGTCCGTCCCGGATCCATCCCGGCTCTCTCCGCGGTTCGTCCCGGTCTGTCCCCGCGCTCCCCGCGGTCTGTCTCCGTCCCCCTGGCCCCACTGCCCCCGGTGCCTTTCGCGGGTGCCGGCGGGATGGCTGTCGGTGGGAGCCCCGGGGCGCCGCTGCTGCTGCTGCTCGCCCTGAGCGCCCTGAGCGCCGCGCCCGAGCCCGAGGCGGTGCCCGAGGGAGCCTCCACCCTGGCCTTCGTCTTCGATGTGACCGGCTCCATGTACGACGACTTGGTGCAAGTTATCGAGGGCGCATCCAAGATCCTGGAGACATCGCTGAAGAGACCCAAGCGGCCGCTGTACAACTTCGCGCTGGTGCCGTTCCACGACCCAGGTAGGGCATTCCCGCGGTGGACCGAGCGGGAGCTGGCTGGGGCGGGCAGGAGCCGGGAAGGGCAGCAGGGAGCTCCCGAGGGCTGGCAAAAGATTGGGTTTCCTGCGCTTGCAGAGCCTGGAGCCTAAGCATTCCTGTCCCATCGCAGCCGTTCTTGCCGCACGCGTTTCTCTGCCGAGGGCGAGTAACATTTTGAGACCACCACATCTCTGTCTCCCCACAAAGCTTCCCAAAGCCTTCAGGACAGACTGGAGTGGACTCTAAGTGCGCTTTGTGCACCAAGGAGTAGCTGAAGGGATCAAATACTCCTCCTAATTGTCCAGATACGACCTGAAGTAGCGTCACTGAACTGCACGTGTAGTCCTAACGGTGCTGAGTTTTTTCCAATGCCCTTCCATGGGAGCGCACTTAAGAACATGAATAATGCAGTTGCACTCTTCCTCTTGTCTTATTATCCCTTGTTTACATTCAGAAACTTGCAGTGAAATGAACATGGTGTGGGTTTGTTTTGTTTGGGGTCTTCGTTCTTTCTTTTTCCCCCTTCTGCTGTACATCGTGGGTTCCTCTCTTTCAGCATCTGTTTTTGTTCCCTTTCTATCCATTTTCTCTCGTTTTCTTCCTCTTTCCTTGTCAAATTCTTCTGTTGACTTGAAGAGGAAATAGGAACAGGATGCCCCAGGCTGGTGATGTGTGCTGTACTGTGCAGTAAAAACTCTCTTAAAAAAAAAAGAAAGAAGAATCAGAAAGTGGGAAAAAGCCCTTGAAAATGATCTTTTGGCTTTAGTTCCCATGGAGTATCTCAGAATATGCTCAATGCTTAAAAGTTCAATCTTTGCAGGAATGTCATCAAAAAAAGTGGACATCCTCTCTGTTTCCCCCCAGTCACAGACACTTCTGCTTACAATATATATGTTTGCTATTGGTGTAAATACCTGAAACCAAATGCTTGGATAATTAGAGGGAATAGCCTGTATAGATTCTTTTTTTTTTTTTCTTACAAAGAGTTCTTCATTGTCGTGTCAGAGTGTTCTATCACAAAAGGGTCCTTACTGTTTCCACATTTGGTGTAATTTTCTTTTTGTTTCCCCTCTGTCCCCTCACTTTTTGTTATTTTATGGAGCAAACTTATATGTGACTTAAAAAACATGATTGCCACAGAAATAAACAAGAAGGGGAAAGGTTTGGGTCAAGTATAGAACCTAGAACTCTTTTCTATCCGTCTGGAAAATCAAGTTCATCTCTTTGGAGTTCTTTTTCCATGGAATGGCCAGAAAATCAAAGAGGCTGGGTTGGGAGTGTTTTGGTTTGATTTTCTCTTAATGATAGCTTATCTTCAGTGAGCAGAAAGGGATTCAGGGTAGGAGTTGATAGTTCTTTTTTTCCAGAGTGATTGGCTAGCTATTCCATCCACAAGAGCAAGAAGATCTTGTGTGGTGCACTTTTAATTTGCAAGTTTGCATGGTGGTTCTTTGTTCTTGTGCATGCTCAGTAGAAAGAAGTCTCAAGGTTCTCTCACGGGTAGTCCTGTGCTCAGTTTTCATCACAGACCACTTTCATGTTGTCTGTTTCAATAGCTCCTGTTTTCTTTCTCATCTCTTATGTTTTCATTTAATTTTTCTTCTGTGCACTTTCACCTTTTCTGTCCTTTTTTTCCATTCTCCTCACGTTCTTGCTCCCACTGCCTCTCCAGATTCTTTGCTTGTGTTCCAGACTGACTCCTTTGACCCTGCTTTGCTGTACCACCCCTCCTTGCTCTGTACAAACCTCCCCAGCAACAAATCCACTGCCACCTTCCCCTGCTTGAGTCACATTTTCCCACTCACTGACTCCTTGCTTCCTTACCTCCTCCCCCATTCCCTCTCTTTGCACAGGAGATCCCTTTCCTTGGCAACTGTTAGACTTCATTCAGTGGAGTGACTGAAACTTAAACCTGCAGAGAACTGACCTGCAGAGCCCAGAGCTGCTGGCAAGCGTGCCTCAGAGTATCCTGTTACACCTCTCTGTGTGGAAGTCCAACTTCCCTGAGGGAGCCTTAATTCTTAGAGTGACGGATAGCTTGTGAGGGCAGGGAGCTCTCTCAAAGTGGATGATGGACAATTTTCAACTTCATTTTGTTCTGGTTTCTGAAAACTGCTTTTTTGGTCTTTCTCAAAGTTAGAAGGACACACCACAGGCCAATGTCTTGAATTTTATGTATGTGTAAGGTCCAGATGACTGCTGGTCATCTGTACCGTACATCTGATGATGACCATGCTGAGGCACTTGAAAAGAAAATGTAAGAAATGCTGTTGTGACCACTTCAGCTGCTTTTTTTTTTTAATCTATAGAGAAGTAACTTTACTCAAAAACCTCATAAAAATATTGCTTGGCAACTATTTCATGGCATCCAATTCGTTTACCTAGTGTTGTTCTTTCTGAAGGTTGCTCAACTGAATTAATGAGCATGAAGCTATTTTTTTCACAAGGTGTGTTGTTATTCATTCAATTCTTCTTCCAAAAAAAAAAAAGCTTTTTATGTAGTTGCCTCACAGGCAAATTTTCTGGATGTTTTGGTGAAGTGCTGTGGTCCCTTGGACAGATGTGACTCTACAAGGGGTACAGATACAGTTGGGGCTCAGGTGCAAGGAGCTTGTCTTTGTATACAGGTGCCCTGATGCAGATACACTATTGATAGGTAATTGCAGTTTAAATTGGGTGTGGATTTGGTTTTGAACTCTGTTTTCCCAGTTTGTATTGCAGAGTGCACTTGGCACCCCACAGAGTACAGCTGGATTGTAAATGATTTGGTATAAATGTAGTCTAGCAGAATATGGGAGGATTTTTAAATAACTCAAAGTGCTGCGTTATTCCTGCTGTATTGAGGCACTGGAGCTTGTCCAGGGAAGGGAATGGAGCTGGGGAAGGGACTGGAGCCCCAGGAGCAGCTGAGGGAGCTGGGAAAGGGGCTCAGGCTGGGAGAAAGGAGGCTCGGGGGACCTTGTGGCTCTGCACAGCTCCCTGACAGGAGGGGACAGCTGAGGGGGTGTCAGGCTCTGCTCCCAGGAACAGGGACAGGAGGAGAGAGAGCAGCCTCAGGCTGGGCCAGGGGAGGCTCAGGTTGGACATTAGGGAAAGCCTTTTCACAGAAAGGGCTGTAAAGCATTTGCACAGGTTGCCCTGGGTGGTGATGGAATCCCCATCTCTGGAGGTGTTCAAAAACCGAGTGCGTGTGGCACCTGGGGACAAAATTTAGTGGTGGTGGTGTTGGGTTGATGGTTGGACTTGATGATGTGAAAGGTCTTTTCCAGCCTGAATGGTTCTGTGATTCCATGATTGTCATGTGCCAATGCACTGGGGTGTGTGATGGTGGATTTAAATGTAGTGTTTTCCCTACTGCAGTGGGATTTGGGTGAAACAGGAATACAAGTATATTTTTAGTATCAAACCTGAGGCTTTTGGCACAGAATTATGGCTTACGGAAAAATTTGTCATGGGTTTCACATTCCTATACCATGTACCATCTGGTGGGATGCAGGGAGTTCAACTCTGGAAAAGCCTTTTGCTTTGGATTCTACTTTGTGAATAGCCATGTGCAGTGCTTTAACAGATTACAGGGAATGTTTTTATTCTGGGATTTCAATGTCTAAATGTGATCACAGAACTTTTGTAGATAGTGAAAAGGGCTGTTGACTAAGAAAGCTCTTGCCAGACTTGTGTTCAATGGAAAAACTGGCGTGGGGGGTGGAAAATTGTCCCAAATTTAAGAAGAGTTGGCACAGGAAAATTTTGAACTGGAGCTAAAGCTGAAGATCAGCAAATGCTTTTGTAGTTGCGTGTTGTGGGTCCTGATGTCCTACTAACTCCCATTGTATCCTGTGGAAATGGGATTGGACTTGGAATGTCTTTATTTAACATCTGTGGCCAGCTTTGCTATTTTTTCTTTATGCCATTAAGGAATTTTGGAATGGAAAATAAGCCTGAGAGGACTAATTCATCCCTAGTATTTTTCTATAAAGCTAATGGAATTATACCAGTCATAACTCACTCTGTGTGATTTAATCAAGCATTCCTTTAGTGTGAATGCCTATTCTATAGACCAAACTCCAGTAATTAATTAAGACAAAAATGAAGGGAATATATAACCTCTGGACTTCTAGGGTACAGGTTGGTGTTCAATATTTACCGAACTCTGAGCATCTCCTGACCCTTTTCTTACAAATCAAATAGAAAACACTGTGTGAGAAAAGGGGAAACATTAATAATGCTTAGTTTAGATGGGAAAACAGTCTCCAACTTAAGTCACATAGTAAATGTGTAGGAGAACAAGGAATACTTTTTTTTTTCCCCTTGATCCCGCTTCTCTCTTTTGAGAGAGTAGGCTCTTTCTTATCTTGAAGTGAAATTACGCCCATAGTTAAGGACAAAGTTATGTTTAACTGGAGTCTCCTTTAACAGACTGGCAGGGCTGTGTCTCTAACATGGTTAGGCTGCTGAGCCACATACTAGCTTGGATCAAGTTCAGGAGGTCATATGAAAAGTCTGGGAACTTTGGGTTGTGCAGGTTTGGTAGGTTTTTTTAAGATGTTATAATGAAGAAGTAATGTTTTTTCCAGAAGAGGAATTCTGTGAAATTAAAATTAGGCTATTAATGGAGTTAAAGTTTTCATACTTCCTGACAGAAAAAGTACTGTGGGTGTGCAGATGGCTAATGGAGAGGGGAAGGCACTCCTGTGTCCTTGCTGTGCCCTCAGCTGGATGGTGTCACAGATAATGCCTCTGCCTCTCACATCCAGCTCTCCTGACAGCCCTCCTCCCATGTGCTGCCCTGCACTTTTGCATTCTTCTGTCACTTGAGGTCTTTGATCTTGGGCTTTACTCTCAGATTTATGGGTGTGTAAATTTCTCAGGCAGAGTCTGAATGTGTGTAAATCAGTTGGAGAAGATGAAGAATGCCCCTCTGGTATAGCCTGAAGAAGAGGAGCATTGTCTTCAGCATTCCCTCTGCTTCCTTTGCGGGGTGGAAGAAGTGCTTCAAGACTTGTGATTAGTTTCAGTAAATAATGGGAACATGGCTGTGGAGAAACACTACAGCAGCAGTGGTTTTCAAAGCAGGGAGAGCAAGTTTAAGGGAAATGTGGTATTCTGTACTGGTGTCTTAGTGGGATGGGGGCAGCATGAGAAAAGATTGATGTCACAGCAGCTGTGGCTGCCCCTGGATCCCTGAAAGTGTCCAAGGCCAGGTTGGATGGGACTTGGAGCAACCTGGGAGAGTGGAAGGTGTCCCTGCCCATGGTAGGGGTGGCACTGGATGGGCTTTAAGGTCCCTTCCAACTGAAGCCAGGCTATGATTTTATGATTTTAATGAAAAGGGAGACGGCTGAAAGAGGGAGAGGAATACAACCCTGTGTTCCTGTCCACATTCCAGAGGCCTCCTTACCTTCCTTAGTAGGTAAAACTGCTTAAAACTGTTTGAAAACTGTCTTCTGTTTGAACTAGACAAATTATTAGGTTGCCCAGAAGAAATAAACTGCTTACCAGTGAAGTTTCTGTGGGCACATATTTTGTGAAAACTGAGTACTTATCAAAATCCCCTTGTTTTTATAGGATAATGTATTGGTTTTGCGTAACCTGGTTTTTGGTGGCAGGGGTGTCACAGGGGTGGCTCCTGTGAGAAGCTGCTGGAAGCTTCCACCATGTCCAGCAGAGCCAATCCCTGATGGCTCTGGAGATGGAGATGCTGCTGGCCAAAACTGGGCCAATGAGAGAGGCTGCTAACGCCTCTGGGATAACAGATTTCAGAAGAAAATCAAAACAAAGTGGGACACAGGTTTTCTTCTAGCCAGAGAAGAGGAGGAGGTGAGAACATGTGAGGGAAACAACATGGAGACACCAAGGGCAGTGGAGAAGGAGGGGCAGGTGGTGCTCCAGGGGCCAGAGCTGAGATTGCTCTGCAGCCGTGGCGAGACCAGGGTGAGGCAGCTGCGCCCCTTCATGGGGATCCACAGGGATGCAGAGATCCCGCCACAGCCCGTGGGGATCCACGGGGGATGCAGAGATCCAGCCACAGCCCGTGGGGATCCACGGGGGATGCAGAGATCCAGCCACAGCCCGTGGGGATCCACGGGGGATGCAGAGATCCAGCCACAGCCCGTGGGGATCCACGGGGGATGCAGAGATCCAGCCACAGCCCGTGGGGATCCACGGGGGATGCAGAGATCCACCCACAGCCCCTGGGGATCCACGGGGGATGCAGAGATCCAGCCACAGCCCGTGGGGATCCACGGGGGATGCAGAGATCCAGCCACAGCCCGTGGGGATCCACGGGGGATGCAGAGATCCAGCCACAGCCCGTGGGGATCCACGGGGGATGCAGAGATCCAGCCACAGCCCGTGGGGATCCACGGGGGATGCAGAGATCCACCCACAGCCCGTGGGGATCCACGGGGGATGCAGAGATCCAGCCACAGCCCGTGGGGATCCATGGGGGATGCAGAGATCCACCCACAGCCCGTGGGGGAGGTGCCTGTGCTGGAGCAGGTGGATCCCTGAAGGAGGCTGTGCTCTAGTGGGAGACCCAGTGGAGAGAGGGCCCTGCTTCCAGGCTGGAGCAGCCTGTCCTTGGAGGACTGCACCCCATGGAAAGAGCCCCACGGTGCAGCAGTTTTGGGAGGGCTGTGTGCCCGTGGGAGGGACTCACCTTGTGGCAGGTGTGGTTTGGCTGCTGCTCTCGAGCAGCTGGAGAAGTTCACAGGGAACTGTGTCCCGTGGGAGGGACCCCACAGTCTCACAGGGAAAGGATTCCTCTCCTGAGCAGCGGAAGAAAATCTCAGTGATGAACTGATCAAAACCCCCACGCCCTGGCTCCCTGTGCTGTCAGTGGGAAGGAGGGAGGGGCTGGGGGGAAGAAGGTGTTTTAAGAGCTTATTTTACTTCTCATTATCCTCCTCAGATTCTGCTAGCAATAAAATCCACTTTGCAACCTTAAGTTTGCCCTTGAAGTGTGTTCTCCCAGTCCTTATCTCAATTCACAAAGACTTTGTTAACTTTTTTCCCCTCTCCTTTGCTCAGCTGTGGCAGGGGAGGATGAGCAAGCGACTCTTGAGGGTGCTTGGCATTGGGCCAGTGTCAAACCACAAGAGATAGATAGAGAAGAATTGCCTCAATTCTCTTTGAAAAGAGTAAGGTCAGAGGCCAAGAAAATTATGCTCTCCACTTTATTCAAATAGTTGTCTTATTTGAAAGTTGAGTGGTTTTTATATTGCTACCAATATTGAAAGTGGGGAAAAGAGTGCTAATTTAGGAAGTCTCATCTCCCTCTTCTTCTGATGGGTCCCAGAATACCAGATTAAAGCTGGTGACAGCTGATCAGAGCAGTGTTTTGGTGGTCTCAAATTTGTGAACATCCCATCTGACAACTCAGGGATGTGTAAGGATTTAGGGTTTTTTTGGAAGCTGGTCTATTTTTGACTTAGATAGACAGTGTCAGCAATAATGAATGCATGTCCAAATTCTCAGTTTTTTCCTTGGTGTTTCAGGAGATGCAGTGTAAAGGTACAACTGTTCAGTGCTGCCTCGGTATGTCTGAGGGCAAATGATAAGCAGACCTGGGCATAATCACTGGGAATTCTGCTTTTTTGTGCTAAAACTGATGAAGTATTGCTATTAATATTTCACAAGTGACAATTTCAGTGGGAAGTACTGCTTCCCTGAAGCCCAAAAACTGCTCAGTGTTGTTACCACTACCAAGTGTTATTGTTGCTGTCATCAGGTGAGTGGCTGTCACCAACGCTGTGGAAGTGAACAGCTCTGGGCTGATAAGGATGAAGTCTAAAGCATTTAAAGACATTTTCCATCTCTGAGGCTTCTGGGATAACTGTACTGAGTGTGTGGGAAATGAGTGTTTGAAACCTTATTGTCACCCTTAATGGAGACATTGTGATATCTATAAAATTAATTCCCTGTGATTGCATGGATGTTTTCTTGCTCCTCCAAAGGGATTTATCTGGAGTCCCTCTAAAAGTAGCTGCTTATCTAGATTAGAGAAGACAGTAAGTGTTGCCAGTGCCAGAAGCTCTAAAATCTGTGAGGCAGCCAAAATGTTGTGACATGATCCAAAAGCTTGTTAGAGCATCACTTACAACTTATTTTTCTGCTGTCTTAACTCTGCATGTCCAGCCCAGAAGGTATGCACAAGGGTGAATTTCCCCTCTGATTCTTGAATCCTTCTGGCAAGGGGGAGGATTATTCTCTCTGTTTTTATGTGAAGATACAGTAGAGATTCTTTCCTTGGGAAAAAAATGATAATGCCTCAAATACATAATTCTTTTCTGCTGTGAATTACACTTTGTTTTTCATGTTACAATTGAAATTGTTGCCTACAGAACTTAGAAGCTATTTGTTCTATTTTGCTTTGCTCTCTTTGGCTCCAAGTGGTTATAGTTCCAAGGGAAGCTCTGCAGCTCAATAACAAAGTATTCCAGTGCTATTCTCTCCTTATAATTACTACTGATGTAGTTTATCAGGTGAGCCTTGCTGTTTGTTAGCAGTGTGCACTTTTTACCTAGAACTTCTGGAATTTGCATAGAGGATACTTCACCTGTTGTGTCCCACATAAGTCACAGTGCCCTTGTTAACTCAACTTTTAGGTACGTGACAATTCACAGAGAAATCTCCTCCCACTTTCTTAACCACTTTTAAAACAAAGAAACTTCCTCATTCATCTTCCTCTCTTCTTTCCTACACTCTGAATTTATCTCCCAGGGGTTACAGCAGCTTGTATTTAACACAATCACACAGAGAAGCCCAATTAATCCTATTATTATGCTGGTAATTGTTTAACACTGACTATGGGTCTTGATGGGAGCTCTGTGGTATGGAAAGCAAAGAGCAATTTCTGCTGCTGCATGCATCTCCTGGATTGGTTTAAATGCACACAAATCAAATTCCTACTGCTGTATGAAAAGCAGATATTTGATGCAGATCCTCAAGTACTTTTAAGCTATGAATAAGCTGTCCCTCCCTGAGGCTGAGAAGTGTCCCATTTTCATCTGTAGAAAACAACTGTTTTCTGAGAATGCATGGTAATGAAGTGAATAAGGAGCCATGAATATTGTATACATCTTTATCTCACTTTACCTGAGGGATTAGTGTTCATTGTAAAGAACTGTCATAGAAATATGACAGGAAAGTTGAAAAGGAGGCCCGTCAGAGTATTTCCCTCTTGAAATGCTGAGCTTACTCTTTTCAAGTGCCAATCCTAGAGGAAAACTAGGAAAAATATGTCTTTGTTGTGGGGAATTAGAATCATAGAATTGTTAAGAGAGATTAATTGTTAAGAGGTTGGATGAGACCTGTTAAGATCATTGAGTCCAACCACTAATCCAGTGCTGCCATGTTCACCACTAAAGCATGTCCCCAGGTGCCATATTGACATGTCTTTTGGGCACCTGCTGGGCTGGTGACTCCTCCACTGCCTTGGGCAGCCTGTTCCAGTGCCTGGTGAAGACATTTTTCCCAATATTCAATCTTAACCTCCCCAGGAGCAATTTGAGGCTTTTTCCTCTTTTCCTGTCCCTGTTCCTGGGTGCAGAGCCCAATTCCCCTGGCTGCCACCTCCTGTCAGGGAGTTGTGCAGAGCATCAAGGTCACCCTGAGCCTCCTTTTCTCCAGGCTGAGCCCCTTCCTAGCTCCCTCAGCTGCTCCTGCAGTCCCAGCCTCTTCCCCATCTCCATTCCCTTCTCTGGACATGAATTAATAGTGAGTGAATGCCTTTAGAGAAGAGAATGAAGTTGAGTTCTCAGGAGAGAACGAAGGGAAAGAACCACCCAAGACCTGCAAACTGGTGAAACTGACACTGTGATCCTTATTCCTGGCTCTGTGTGCTGCACTGCCATGCAGCAGTACTGAGGTGTTTAGAATGAGGCATGAGGCCGTGCCCAGGTGCCTTTTGAAGGCTCACTGTTGGGTGATGCAGAGGGGTGCTGTTTGTTACCTGCAGAGAGTGAGTAGTACCTGTCCTGCAGAGGGGGCATGCAGTGATGGGACTCCCTGTGCTGAAACAAGTTGGGTTTGAGCTATTCTTAACCAATGGGGAGCAAAAACAGTTTGTATTGGGTTGGTGATTTTTTCAATGCATCGTGCAGTGTTCATTCTGCATCCTGCTGGACTAACTTGTTAGAATCCTTGGAGTTATTTCCCTTGTACTGTGAAAACAGGGAATGGTCATGACCCAAAGGCTGCCAGAGCTCCAGGAGCTTTTGGACAATGCTGTCAGGCACAAGATAGGATTGTTGGGTTGTCTTGTGTGGGGCCAGGAATTGGACTGGATGATCCTTGTGGATCCCTATGAACTCAGGGTACTTTGTGGTTCTTCGACTTGAGGTCTCTGTCATCTTTTTTCTTACTTGTGCTTTACCCTTTGTGTGTGTATCAGAGGCTGCCTGGAATTCATACTAGAGTGGATTCTGCTCAGTGGAGGATCTGGCTGAACCAGATTAAGGATATGGAAAAGGAGCAGATATTTCATTTAGTTAATGTACTTTGAATGTGGCTAAAAGCCTGGCAGGAGGAACCCTTTAGACAGAGAGCCCTCAGATGCCAGTTGGTATATATTTTCCAGTCAATGATTTAATTGTTGGCATATGCTGTGGCTTTGGTTTTGAAGGAGACACATGCATCAGAGGAAATATTGAGAACATATGTTTTTCAGTTTGCAAATGGCAAAACAGTTTCTCTGTTGAAAGAGAGTGATGCTGTTACTTGATCAGCTCACCATGCCTTGGTAATCAGCAGTTTTGTAAGAAGGAATAGGATGGATTCAATGAAATATGCTCTGGGCTGGCTGCTTTTTGTGCTTCATTACTCCAGCCAGGGAGAATGTTTTACCCCTCACTTACATTGTTGAACATAATGTGTTTTTTATAACTGTTGCTGGTGTTTAGGATTTCCTGTTTGAGGTGTGCTGCTCTGAGATCAGATTTACGAGATCCTTCAGCGATGCTGGCAGTGAATTCATGCCGTGCAGTTGTTGTTGGGTGAACTCTGGGTCTAAGATTTGCATTTTGCAAAGGGATTGTTCGCAGTGTTGCATTTTTAAGGGGGATCAGAATGGTTTAAGTCAGGCATATCCCCCTTGGTTAAGCTTCTTTTGTTGCTTTTTGAGGAACATGGGCAGTCTACTCTTTGGTAACTGGTTTTGCCAGAGGAGAAGCACAATGACTTCATGTTTCTGAAGCACTTGGATGGGATTATGTTATGTCAAGATACACGAAGCCACGGCACTGAGGACAGGATTAATCCCATTTCACTTCAGGCACTTCACTAAAGACTCTCAGCTGAGGGGCTGGTGACCCAGAGGCTCTTTCTATAGTTCACAAAATTAAAATGGCACCTTAAGGGGCAATTGATCCCCTGTGGATTTTTAAATACTCTTTGGAGATCTCATTTGCTTTCACTGGCTGTAGGGGAAGCAAAGGTTGGTTCAGTCAAAACCCCGAATTCAGAACATAGGAAGTTAATTGAGAGGCTTTCTGCTTTCTAACATTCTGCCCTGGGCTGACTGTCCACGTAATGGTCCCTGAGGTTTGTTTCACATCTAAGTTTTCATCCTACCACATGGATACCAAGGGCTCTTTAGGGGGGGGGGAATAGGTTATTCCCACATGGTGATTCCCTGGCTCCCATCAGCAGCTGAAGAAGGCCCCTGGCTGGCAGCCCCAGCACAGCCTGAGGGCTCCTGTGAGCCTGCTTTGCTAAGGGCCTTGGTGAGCGTCTGGTCACGGGGCTGCTCAGGAGCCTGTGCACCTCCTTTGCCTTCTCCACAGCGTATTGGCCGGGTTTGAACCTTGGGTGTTCAGAGACCCCTTCTGTGTCAGCTAAAGGAGTGACGCTGGCAGCTCCAAGGCTGACAGATCGTGCTGTGGGACAATTCCCAGTCAGGGCTGGGATGCCCCTGGTGCTGTGTGCTGCCAGTGTAAACAGGCCGTGTGTGTTCATGCAGCAATGTTAACCTACTGTCCTGTATCCCTGTGCTCCTCCATCCCGATTTGCTTTGGCACCCTTGCTACTCCTCTTCACTCTGACCACTTTGCCAAGCTCTAGCTCTTCTCCTACAACATTCCTGGCCTAGATTTCAGTCTACAGGCATTACTGGTAAGATATATGCATTTTTGGAAATGACATACTCCCAGACAGTGAGCCAGCATGCGGCAAATGTTGCAACCAACCAGAGAGAACTGAAAGGGTTGAATTTACTCTCTGTGATGTGTCCCTGTTAGCAGGCTCATCCATTCTCACTGGAATTGGGGCTTCCTTACCATTTGCTCTTGGGAATAGGCCAGTAAGTGTGTGATACAGGTACAATGAATGAATTTTATGCAGCATTAAAAGCCAGTTTCATGTAGCCTGATCCATAGTGGAGCCAAATATCATCTTCATAGGATAAATTACAACCAGCAGAGCTTGCTCAGCACTGAGAGGTAACCAGAGCAGAACAGTACCCCAGTTCTCAGCCTGGAAAAATGCTGCTGAAGTGGAGTGGGTGGGGGTGGGTTTGCAGCATGGAATGAAAATGAAGGAATGTCTTGTGTTGCTGTAGTTCCTGCTAAATGTCTGGGCTGTTTGCTCAGGATAGCAGCTCTGAGCTGTGACTGTAGGTTACTGCTGGACTCTTGCCAGCTTGTTTAAATTAGATTCCTAGCCCGGGGGCTGGGGTGGTCAGCAGGAAGCCATTGTAATTTTCATGCCTTGGACACCAGTGTATTTTCATGAGCTGAAGTGAAGTGTCTCTGGGGATGCTGAATATCTCTGAAACATTTCCTGAGTTCTCTTAAGCTCTGCAATGGTATGTCCGAGTCTGTTTTCCAAAGGATGGAGCTTTTTGTTTAGTTAGTGAGGTCTTAGTTCACTTGACTAGTATGCTTTTGCTGTTGGAACTTAGTGAAGAACAGAAGAAGAGGAGAAAAACTGTGCGGGAAAAATGATGGGCTCTGTCTTAGCACAGCTAGGAGTACTGTAATTTCTTTTATGCCCCCATGTTAATTTGTATTTTTGTTTATTAAGGTCTTCATGAGATTGTGACTTCAAGCTACTGTGTCAGAGCCAGGTTTTTAGGCTGCAAGTAGGAGAAATGTTTGACAAGCACACAATTTTAGGTAAAAGAGCAATAGCTGGAGCACCCAGGCAGAGAACCTGTGATTCTGCCCATCTTTAGGCAGATATTTTCCCATTTATTGTTACTTACACCAATACAATAGTGGTGTGATTTTTAATTAGAGATCCCTGTGCACACTAATTGGTGTCATGTACCAGAAACACAACAAGAACCCAGGGTGATGTTGATATCCCTGACGATGCCCTGGTACTTTGTTGAAATAAGACATGGTGTGCACTGGCTGGGGTAACATTTTGGCTACTCCCCTACAGCATTTGGAGAACCTAACAAGAGGCTTAGGCAGTGGTGCTTGGCCAGGATTGTTTACTCCTGATTTAATAACATACCACTTAAACCCCTACATCTCTGTGTCTTAGGATATTTCATGTATCTGTGTGGTTGGCTTTGTTTTGTTGGTTTGGTTTCTTTTGGAATTTTTTTTTTGAGTCTTGGGTTTTTTGTTTGTTTTGTTTTGGTCATGTCTTTCCCTTTTTAAATTTTACATAAGCTGAATCAAATCACAGGGAATTCATGTGACCTACCCCTGAGTCACAGTTCTCTGTGTTAACCACAAAACCACAAATCACTTTTTTCTCCCTGAAATGTTTATTCCTTCTTTTCATTTCTTTCCTAGTCTGTCTGACTCCTCATCTTTTTATCTTCTTTGTCTCTGTATTCAGCCCATCACTTCCTCAAAATTTCCACTGACCCTTTTCCCTCAGAGGTTCAGTGTCCCTTCTCAGTACTCCCCACCATATCTCAAGATTTCTTGGCAGTCTGGAGTCTCTTTTGCATATACACACTGGATCCTGGTGGTGAAGTGTGCTGCTGCTAAAGACAATATATTCTTGCTCTGAAAGAGGTGCTGTGTTACCCACAAAAAGGTTTGTGCAGGGGAACACAGAATCATGGAATGGGTTGGGTTAGAAGGCATTTCAAAGACCATCTAGTTCCAGCTCAGCAGGGACACCCTGCACTAGTTCAGATTGCTTAAAGCAATCCCTTCTTCTGTCACTCCAAGCCCTTGTCTCAAATCCCTCTCCAGCTCTCCTGGAGCCCCTTTAGGAGCTGGAAAGGGCTGTAAGGTCCCCCTGGAGCCTCCTCTTCTCCAGGTGAACACCCCCAGCTCTCCCAGGCTGGTGCCAGAGGAAAGGCGCTCCAGCCCTGGGAGCATCTCCATGGCCTCCTCTGGACTCTGTCCAGCAGGTCCATGTCTCCATGTCTTTCTTGTGCTGAGAATGGAGTCTCACCAGAGCAGAGTTGAGGGGAGAATCCCCTCTCTCGACCTCCCTGGTGGTGTTTGCCTCAGCCTGAATGAGGCTGGTGGCTAGGACACATCTCATTGCCGCTTCACATGTTGGCCATGGGAGTGAATACTTTTGTAGATTTTGTTCTGGGTCAAAATTGGACCAACTGACCCTGATATTTTGTTTTCTGAAATTGTGCTGAATCTGTTCAGTTACACTTTGCTGAAGTTGTAACTGTAGTGGACAAAATAATTATTGTTCTGCACTGCTTCCTGCTTCCCTCTTCTTTAAGGTCACAGCTTTTTCTGATCCCCAGCAATGAGTGCTGCTTGGCAATCCCAGATTCATTCCCAAACAGTCCAGGTTAGCAGAGGCTGAAGAAGCTCTTCAGTTTGAGAGCTTGATTAGAGTGCATGAGCCACCTTGGGGCTGAGCAGAGCAGGTGGTGGCTTGTGTTGTGGTGGTTCTGGCCAGCACGACTGGCAGTGGGCTTAGCTGGCAGAGCTGCAGCAGGGAGGGAACATCCCTAGTGCTAGTGAACTGGAAGGATTGAGTTATGTGGGATCTGTGTATGAGGGAGAATCTGGACAGTCTTTGTGAATGCTGACAGTAGTGGGAAAATGAGGCTGCTTTGTGTGTCAAGCTTTGTGTGAAAAGTGGGGATCATGTCACTGCTGTAAAATGTTGGCCCTTTCTCCGCCTTCCAAAGTTGATTTGAATGTCATTCTGTTACCCAAATGAGCTGTGGTATAGGGAGATAAAAATAATGGCTGCTGGCTAAATGGCATTTTGAAGAATTGGCAATTTTACCACATCAAGCAGATCTTTTAATGCCTTGGTAGTTTGGCACAGCCACTGATGTGATGTGTGCCTGTGGCTGGGACTTTGTTTAGAGGGAAGGCACAGAAATACTCCCCAGTCTAGAGGTGTATGGTACAGTCTTACCATTTGCTGAGCTGCAGCTCCAGCTCCAGAGTCTGTATTCCTTTCTGGAAAGGAGGCAACTGAAGAGATGCTGTTGCAGCCCTGCTTTGTGGGGTTGAGTCTTGGTTCATCTCAAACTGTCCTTTCTACAAAATAAGCAAATAAGAACAGCCCTGAATGAGTGAAGCATGTTTTGAATTAACTCATTAATTTGCATAAATCTTGCTTAGAGGTAGATTTGAAGTACATAAAACTTTTCGCTCTGTAGAGAATTTTGGCTGTGGGCATTTATGGGATAACTCAAGTCCATCTCACCTTGTGGTGTTTAATGTTAAGCATTAAACACTTGCATAGTTATTTGCAATGAAATGTCCCATTGTGTAGATATAAAAGCCTTTTTTTCCCAGTTTGATATTCTATCTCCGATCAGGTTTTGATCTCAGTTAACATGGAGTAAATCCAGAGTAATTCCATTAGAGTCAGTGATGCTAGTTTGGATTTACACCAGTACAACTGAGCTCAGAGTCTGGCTTTGGTTGTCTGCCGTCTTATTTTGCTAAATATTACATCCTTCCCAAATACCCTTTCTCATCTTGTCTTCAGACCTTGCTGGCTCCTCCTACTTTACCAAATTCCAAGAGTAACAACATAGGTGAAGTTTACTTGATGAAAGATTGTTTGAGCAGGGTCTGGTTTTTATTAGCTCAGCTGGTTTTCATTTTTTCAGCCCTGTTTGAAGTCTGATTGTGCTCAGGCTGGGATCTGGATCCATCCTGCTTTTCCTACTTGACTCGATTTTGTCTATTAGAAGTGCAATGTTTTAAATTACAGGGTGCCCTCCGACATTATAGTTCAGTAAGAATTATGTGCCTCAGTGATGTTTTAAAACAGTTTTTAACTCCAAAGATCAGAAAAAAAGGAAAAAAAAAAAAAAGAGTACCTTAAGGCATTACTGCTAATCAGCAATATAACATGTTTGGAAGGGCTCAGTGAATGTGAGATGTGACTTTGGAGAATGAAATGAATAAAATTTTTCCTAGTTGTGTTGATATTTGCTTTGTAGAAGTGTACACTGAACTTTCTTACAGAGTATTTTAATTTATCATGTGTGAAGGACAGCTGGAATTTCATCTAGGCTATTCTGTTAGTTAAATAGGGTTTATTATTCAGGTTTGCAGTTTGGACAGTTTTATCTGTGTTTATGTAGTTTAGCTAGACACTGGGGTCTCGGGCCTTGTAATCATTCCAGAATTAATCCATAACATTTGTCTTAACATTTTTACAGTTGGGCTTATGCTGGTATAGTATTGCTACATTCATGTGATGATAAATAATCCTGCCCAGGATATCCACCTCCAGCTCTAGGGATAAAAAAGGGATAGGAGATGGGAAGCGCCACCTCATTTTGTTTGGAGACCTCAGGCACAAAGTTAAGCAAAACACTTTGGAATGTTTTTATATATATTCTGTTGATTTTGATACCCTTTTCACATATCCTTAAGTGTTTTCCTGAGTGAGGCCTGAAGATTTTCCTCTGGCAGCAAAGGGGATGTTTGACAGAACTGGTGATTTAAACCTGAGCCATCCTGCCATAATCATTTGGATACCATTTTGTACTGCAGACACCGGAACAAGATCTTCAAGAGAGAAAGGATGACTCTCCATGTCTGAAGCTGAATAGCTCCTGAATTCCATGAAATGACAGTCTTCACTGTGACCATTCCAGTGGGCAGTTGGTACAAAAAAATCGTGCCTTGAGCCTGCCCAACAGGCTGTTGTTTAAAGAATTAGTGATGCCCTTGCAATCTTTGTTCCTTGGCCTCCATGTTCAGGAAAATTGCCTTGACTCTCAATCTATGCAGGAATTCCATGTTGGTTTGTGAATGTCTTTAGACACTGGAGGAGAGGCCGGAGAGAGTTTGCAGCCTGAGCACTGAGCAGCACAGCAGGGCAAAGACAGGACCAGTCTCTAAGGGAAGGATTGAAGACAGGCAGGGAGAGCTGTAGGAGTTCACCTAGAGAAGAGAGCTTTCTGGGGAGACCTGAGAGCCCCTTCCAGTGCCTAAAGGGTGTTCCAAGAGAGCTGGAGAGGGACTTGGGACAAGGGCCTGCAGGGACAGAAGAGGGAATGGCTTCCCACTGCCAGAAGGCAGGATTAGATAGGATATTGTGGAGAAGTTTTTCCCGGTGAAGGTGCTGAGGCCCTGGCACTGGGTACCCCATGATCCCTGGAAGTATCCGAGGCCAGGTTGGAGAGGCTTGGAACAACCTAGTGGGAGATGTCCCTGCTCAAGGCAGGGGGTGGAATGAGATGAGCTTTAAGGTTCTTTCCAAACCCAAGCCATTCCAGGATTCCATGCCATTCACTGGTGGCATCCTCAGTGACTATACTTGGTGCACTCACCCTTCACTTGTGTTTACTCATGAGGGGAGTCAACTCCCCATAACCACTTCAAATATCCAGCGTGAGCTGTCAGACTGTATTTGAAAGGACCTGCCAGTTCAGAGAGTGGGTTTTCTTCAGACACAATGCAGACCCTGAGAAAATATGCTTTAGATTGACCTACACAAACAGTGCAAGTCAGGTGGTAACATTGATTTTTGGAGCTTCATGACTTTATGGTCACAGATCCAAATTCCCCAGAGAAGATATCTTTGTGCTCTGTGTTGTATAAACAGGCTGAACTAGTTTAGTGAAAACAATCATCATGGTAAATGCTTCCGTTTTTAAACTGTAATCATTCTTTTAGAGTAAGTTTGGTAATTATTTAGCAATCAATTATTTCATTGCCCTGTGAGAGTTCCATGTTTTTCCAGTAGTCAGCTGAGTACATTTCCAGTCTGTTTGGGCTAGGCCAGATGGAGAGTAAAACTGGGAAATACAAGGTTCAAGACAAATGAGTTAGTTTAAATTAATTTCTATCGAAACATAAATAGTGGCATTATTTCTAACAAATTTTACAAGATGAGTGAACAGAAAACAAAGTTTTGCCTAATGTATTCCTGTTTAGCTGATTAGGGCAAAAAAGTTAATGTTCTCATCCTTTTTTCCTCCTCCCTCCCTGTTCACATCTGCTTTTTGAGTTAGTTT
The DNA here is from genome assembly GCF_015832195.1 of Motacilla alba alba. Taxonomy (NCBI): domain Eukaryota; kingdom Metazoa; phylum Chordata; class Aves; order Passeriformes; family Motacillidae; genus Motacilla; species Motacilla alba. Next base: position 24,221,500 of record NC_052023.1, read on the forward strand.
GGAGCATGCTTGCATTTTTACACCAGTAAAACTCCGTGGAATTTTACAACCCACAGATAATATTTAATGTTTCCCTCTCTTCCACAGCTTCCTAAAAACTACTGAACACTGAAACCTGCATCAAGAACAGAAATATTCTGATGCCTTTTTTTTCTTCTTCCAAAGCCCTGAAACAGCCTTCTTCTAGCTACTGAGCTCCCGTTGTTCTGAGGCGTCCCAGCGCTCCTGTGGGCTGTGCTGTGTCTGTGGGTCAGTGCAGGGGCACTGGGCCCATGTGGGGAGGTGATAGAGATCTGCACAGCTGGGATTCTGCTGCTGGGCAGACAAGGCTGGGCAAAGCTGCCCGGATTAGCAGCTCCCCAGTTAAGCTCTCGTGGATCCTGCTATAATGAGCTGCTTGGAGTTCTTGCTTGCATGGGGCAGCTGGCAAAAGGCAGCGTGGTTGTAAGGGAGCTCGTTATAAACGACTCAGACCCTGAGTGGGGATGAGTTATAAAAAGTTTTATTGAGAACTAATAAAAATACACAAAGCAAAAGGGACAGTGCTGGGAGCGTGGCTTGATGCCAGGGGCTTGTTCACAAAATGGCAGCTCCGCCTTTTATACACCTGGGAATTGCATCAGTAACATTAATATTTATGAGTGGTCATACATATTTTAATATTTTTCTTATATGTACTTGGCCCCTCCCAGAGTCTGCCAGTTGACCCTCCTCCATCGTCCTTTGGAGGAGACCTTCTCACAACTTCATTGGAGGTGAGGTGCCACCATGCCAAGTTCCACGAGGGACAAGTGACCCCCATCCCCGGCTGTCCCATGCAAGGAGCACAGCCTGGCCTTGGATGCTTCCAGGAATGGGGCAGCCACAGCCTCTCAGGGCAAGTCCTTCAGCTTGCTAGGGCAGCTCATCTCCTTTGAAAACTTCTCATACCCTCGAGGGTTTAGGTAGACTCTGAAGGATGCTGAAGAAAGGACCTGATGGGCTTTTAGGATTCTGAGTCCTGCAGGGATCACTGTCTCACACTGAGACAGTGACATACTCTGAGTTCTTGGCTGAGCTGCTGGTGATGAAACCCCAGAGCTGCTGTTTCAGAACTGGAGAAGCAACCTGAAAATCTTCCTGAAGAAGTGCATGGCTCTTCCTGCTTTGGGCTTCTTTCTGGTCTTTTCTTAGTTGACATTTAAAGCTATATTGTTATGTAAGACAGGAGGAAACAGCTTCAAGTTGCTCCATGGGAGCTTTAAATTGGTATTAAGAAAATTTCTTCCCTCAAAGGGTTGACAAGCTTTGGAACAGGTTGCCCAGGGAAGTGTCACCATCCTTGGAGGGATTTAGAAGCTTTGTGAATGTGTCACTTGTGGATGTGGTTGGAGGTGGCCTTGGCAGTGCTGGGTCAGTGGTTTGATTTGATGATCTTAGAGGGCTTTTCCATCCTAAATGATTCCATGATTCTCTGTTATAAGGTATTTTGCTCTCTGACTGAGACATCAGTTTTATATGACAAATGACTGTGGGCAGAAATGGTGCTTAGACATGGATTGGGGGATTGTTTACATACCACACAGTTTACATAAGTCAGTGAATGTGCAGATTCCCTTTCCAAAGTGACAGCTAAAGATGTGTGTCTTGCAGCCAGACTCTCAGCAGCACTGAGTGTGAGACTTCTGTGCAACAGGATTCATTTACCAAATAGTCATTCTCAGGGCTTGTGTGACTGCTGTGGGGAGAAGTTCTGGTTTTCAGTTCTCCTGGCAGATTAAAACCATGAAGTGAGTGCAGTGCTGCAGAGAGGGGAGAAGAGTCTCTGTGCCTCTGACTCCCAGAAGCCCAGCTCCAGGGGTTGCAGCCTGTCTTAGGGAGGAGAGCTGCCAGGGAGCCCTGTGTGTGCTGCTGGGCCAGATTCAGAGCTGGGAAGAACCAGAGGCAAGGCATTCTGACTGCTGTGGCCCATGGAGAGCGAGGAGACGCATGAGACCACTGTCACCACTGAGCTATTCTGGCAGTGTGGAGACACTGCTCAACCTGGCCCGACTCCTTTCCCCTTCCCCTGGATTATGGTGAGCCTTCCAGTTTCTCAGCCTTGGTTCTCTAGACTTCTGCAAGAAGTTTATCCCTTACTTGAATGGTTTCTGCTTAGAAATGTTTTTCTTGGTGCCATTTAGAAAATGACACAATTACAAATGATACAGGCAAAAGTGAAGGGATGGGAGAGAGCTGCTTCCAGCTGACTCGCCAGTTACCAAAGTAAACAGTGCTGTAATGAAGCTTTTGAGAGGCTCGTCTGGCCATGAACAACTTGCTATATCTTTCTTTTTAAATCGGCATTTCAATCCAAACCACATACTTTTAAAAATAGAACTAAAATGTTTCAGTATCCTCTTTTTCCTGGGTTGGCTCTGTCAGATAAGCTATTTTACAGTCTTATTTTCTGCTTCTTTTTCCCACTGCTTTCTTGTACGATAGAGTACTGCAACAGCCCAAGGTTAGAAGGCACCTAGAAAAAATCATCTGATCCAACTTCTCAAACAGGCCTCACCAGGAGTAAGAAATGTGTCTGATAGGTCGAAATAGAAAATGAATTATTTAGAGTCTTCACTGTTTAAGTTAATAATAGATTTATAAAAAGACCAGAAAGTTTGCGTTAACCTGGAACACCAGTAACAGCCCTTCTTTGAATATCCTTAAATGGATGTTTTAATTTCAGCTCATTGATGCCTCATTATTCACAACAGTATTTGAGGCATCACTAGACCCTTGTTAGAGCCCCAGGGATAATATTCCCAATTGGATATTGTCAGAGTGAATAATTGTACATGGACAGTGTTATCTGCTGTAACATTCCGTGTTCTGTCAGCTGCACATGGATTAGTTCTGTGAAGTGGAGACTTAGCTGGAATGATACAGAGATTTGAATTTACAGTTGTAATGCCTGAAAGGACAGGGTTGGGGTTTCTAATGGTTTTACACTGGTAATCCTTTAGCAATTCACTTTATAGTGGAATATTTGGACAGGAGCTGGGGTCTGTTCTGACTGAAATCAATAAAAACTCTGTCACAGTTACTTGTAAAGAAGGCAGATGCATTTCTAGTTGTAAAAAGGAAAAAAGGAATATTTTAGGTACAGAGTAACCTCATGCAGAATATCTGAATTTTGTACTGAATGTGACACTTCTTTCTCCCAGCAGCTGGCGTCAGATTACGTGATTTTTGTTATGTTTGGAAATCTGCATTCTCAAAGGAGGGCAGCTGGATATATCCTAAAGCCTTTTTGAGTATCTAAATGTATGTTGTGTGCAGGCACACACAGGTCATCTCCTAGAACCTTGGTTTTATTCTCCTGGAATTTTCAAAATTAAACTTTTTTTCTTTCTTCCTTGTGTTCTATTGAGAGACACTGGAAAACAGGTAGTTTGGTATGAAAACTGAGAGGACTCTGTTTAGGAGTGCTTGAATTATGCAAGTGTAGGTAGGTCTGTGTTTAGTGTCTATCTTTTCCCTTTGTTTAGGGCTAATTAGTAATTATGTGGTTTGCTGATACTTTGCTGAGCAGAATTTAATTAGTCTTTCAAGAATTGTGTCCGGCATCTGAATTGTGTCCGGCAGCTGAAGGAATTCTAGCTCAGTCGTTACTTTTTTGTGTTTCTTTTAGGGAAAAAGAGCCTAAAACTTACCACACAGTGTTTGAGCTTCATATCCAACAGTGGTGTTTTTGTCCCAGGCCATGTAACTCCCTCCAGCCAAAGAAACCTCCAGAGACCCACTGAAACCTAATACACTATAATGCATCCATGGTCAGATGGAGAGCCACAGAGGGGATCGGGGGATGGAGCCCCTCTCCTTTGGGGAAAGGCTGAGAGCATCGGGATTAGTCAGCCTGCAGATGAGAAGCTCTGTGGTGACCTCACTGTGGCCTTCCAGTGCCAGAGGGGAGCCTACAAGAAAGATGGAGAGAGACTTTTTACGAGGGATGGAGGGACAGGACAAGGGGGAATGGCTTCCCACTGCCAGAGGGTAGTATTGATTCAGTGTTGGGAAGGAATTGTTCCCTGTGAGGATGGGGAAGCACAGGGTGCCCAGAGAAGCTGTAGCTATCCCATCCCTGGAAGTGTCTGAGACCAGGTTGGACAGGGCTTAGAGCAACCTAAGTGGAATGTCCCTGACCAAGGGATGGAACTAGAAGAACTTTAAGATCCCTTTCCACCTAAGCCTATGATTCTATGATGATTTAAAGTAAAATTTATTTTACCATGTGAAAGCAAACCCCAACATAGGCTTGTTAAAGAGCAGGATAGGGTTAATATGGGAACATACTCTGGGAGGTCCCTGTGTTCCCATGGTCTTTTGGCACTTTTAAGGACTGATGGATTAGTGCCATGGTCTCCATAAAGCTTGTTAGGAGAATGGCTTCTTGAAGAAAACATTGACTGCTGCTTTATTAATAACTGGGGGGTAATTACCCCTGTTAAGTACTGTTCCTGCCTTGGGACTTTGGTTTGTGCCACATGATGGGGATGTAGACTGTTTCCCCTCATCCCAGACTGAGCAGGACTGGGTTATCCTGCTCCCAGGATGCTCGGGTTGCTGACGGTGACTTTATTTGCTTACAGGGTCTGCTTTTGTGTAACTGTGTGTTCTGAGTGCATTAGTAGTTCCTTATCCTTTGGGAAAGCAATGCAGCTGCACTTTCAGCAGGAAAGAGCCAGTTGCTTTTCAGTTTCCTGATGTCTCAAGATCAAAAAGCTGATTTGGCTTCACTCAGGTAGCTCTCTCCAAGGACCTTCCAAATCTCTTTGAAGGAAGTAATCTGGGAATATAATCTTCCAGGCAGAAGAAACTTTTAATTAGCCATTGCAAATAAAAGAAGCTGTGGCTTTTTTTGCCAGTCAGCCACTGGACCCCTCTTATGGTGAGGTACATTTGGGGACACGGTGGGAGCCTGAGTTCCATGAAGAAGGAGAAGGAGCTTTATGGATGAGGCTGTGGTACCCTGCAGTGCCAGGAGGCTCCCGACGGTGGAGCTCGGATATTCCCGGCCAACAGTGGCGTGGACAGCAGCTTAAAATCAATCATGCTAGATGTCACAGTAAATAAGTTCATTTTGTAATGCAATATTAAGTATAAATTGTGAATTAAAAGTTGCGTTTTAAATCCGTCTTGATTTGACTTCAGCATGGTAATTAATCACAAAGCAGCACTGTGAAATGGGTAGTTGTGTTTGTTCCTGCCCGATTCCTCAGTGCACGTTCTTTATCCAGTGCCGTTACAAGTGTAGAAGGAGCAGCGCCAAAATACACAGACCCAGAGATGAGACAGAAATAGACCTGGACTGAACTGGAGTTCAGTCTGGAGAAAGAATTTAAAGAGCATTATGAACTGAGTTTTACTCTGTTCAGCCTGTTGTTAACAGGGGGAAATAAACAGAAACTGAGCTGATGACCTTCTCAGATGTTCAGTGGGAGTTGGGAGCGCGGGCCAGCCCTGGGATCCAGCGCTGCTCCCAGGCTGGACAGTAAGGAAGCTGTGTCTGCAGTCCTTATCAGCTGTTTGTCCTTTATTGGAGGCTGAGTTAAGCAAATTGCTCAAATCTTTTTCCCCTTGTGTCTGCTCGTGCCTTTTGTTGTTGGAAAAGCAAAGCAGCCCCATGCACGCCTGCAGTAGTGGCAGTGCTGGACCAGCAAGCACAAACTCCAAAGCTCTGGGCACGCAGGAGATGCAGGAGAGCACGGGCTGCAGTCCTGGACGAACTCAGTGCTGGGATGGAGCTCAAGGCTTGGATGTCAGGGACCACCTAGTTGTAAGAGCTTCCCATAATCTCCATGGCTCGCTCAGCCCTTGGCCTCTCTCAGGGCCTGTCAGCCGAGTTGCCAGCCGTGGCTGTGCTGGGAGTTGGGCAGCCATCCACTGGAGGGCTGGCCAGAGGCAGCAGAGTCAGCTCAGACACGGCACTGTAGCCCCGCTGGGAATGGGCTTCCAGGCTTTGCAAAAGGCTGAGGCAGGGAGGAGGAAGGTGGGGCTGCTCCAGATTTCAGCATTCAGTATGTTTGCTTGCCCTCAGAAAGGAAAAAACCTTGCTTTGTGTCATTCTTTTTGGGACATTTAATAGCCACTAAAGTCATTACTTTAAATCTGAAGCACATGGACTCAAGTTTTTAGGTCTCTTTGCCCATAGCTGTGCACCAGCAATAGATAAAGACTTCTGGCATCTCAGAGGAGTTAGAGGAGATGTTCAGATGGATTACTTAGAACAATAATCAACCTGTGTTTCTATTTCATTGAAGCTATCTTTTTCTCATTTTCAGCCTAAGGGAGTAGTTTTTTTAATTAGCATTCCTTGGTTAATGTGATGTGCCACTCTTGCAAAGGGCTTGAGAAGTTCCAAGACTGTTTAGTGCCTCACTCATTTAAGAGAGCATTTGTAGCAAATCTGGATGTATTTTAACCATCTCTGGGTAGGGGAGGTTACTCTCCACACCCTGTGGTTTGTGACTGTAGTTCTCAGAAGGTGGAGTTAACAGTGTGCTGGGCAAATCTGTCCCTGATTTTTATTGTTTCTTATTGCGTGTGGTTAATAACTTTTAGACAACTGCATGTGAGGCTCGTAAGCTAAACTTAGTGGTTGTTGCAGTAGACAAAAGATGAGAATAATAGATTTTATCCACTGTGGGTCTCCAAGTGAGCTTTCTTTTCCAAGAAATGAAGCATGCATAATGCTTTTCTTTTTGTCATTGTTATTTTTCTTAAAAAAAATAAAGTCATGAGCTCATAACTATTAAAACAATGGGAAATAACATCACAAACGTGACACTTGCTAAGGCACATTGCTAGTAAAGCTTGTTTTAGGTATTTGGTCACTGAGTTTCAGCCAGGCTCTGGCCACTGTCCTGAAGTGAAGAGTTTGATGCATGAGGGTGGTGACCCTTGCCATCTGTGAGGATGGAGCTTCATCTTCTCCTCTGGTGCTGCTTAGCAGGGCTCTGCAGTTGCCAGGATAATCTATCTGGTTTGTCTGTGAACAGCCAACTCATGAAAAACTGGGTGAGAAACTGTGAGCATTCTGACTCCTTCCTGTCTGCTGTTACATTTAGTCATGAGGCTGAAAAATGATTTAAGAAATAAAAAAGTGAGTGTGTTAAGGAAACGTGAGCTTGCTGGGCTGGTTTGGCCCATTTCTCTCTGATTAAGAATCTGGTAAAAGTTGCTCACTGCAGTTTTTGGGCTCTTCAAAAAATTCATTATAGCCAGGTTAGAATCTGAAAGCAGCTGAGTCATGAGGAAATATCATTTAGGAAAAAACTTTAAATAGCCTATTACATGTTCTAGTGCTAAGCATCTTGGCTTACTCAGTGCTCCCTGAATCCATTGGAGTGGTCTATCCAGTGGGATGTGTGTTAGCCATGGGGGGCTCATGGCTGTAGGCAGCATCTCCAGGGCTGCCTTGTGCTCCTGGAAAAATTCATCAAGGTTTCTATCCGCACAGCTCCCATCATCTGAATGGGAGTTGGGGTTGTCCTTCAGAGCACAAAGCACAAGGCTTTAAGTTTGGTCTTTTTTACTATGTGGTGGAGCCAGCTTCTTGGTTTGGTAGGCTACAAGAGAAATTTGCCATCAGTTAAAATGGAGCAGCATTTTTTGGTGCATTAAAACGTAATGCTATGAAACAGCTTCTGATCCTGTGTGCATGTCCTTGTCAGCTGTGTGAGGAACAAAACTGTTGTTTGAGATGTCGGTTACAATTGGTTTTCTTCGATGTAGTCTCACCTGTGTGATGACTCTCTCTTTAAGGGGAAGGAGAGCCCTGTGAAGCACTTCCAGTGGCAGCTCATGAGGGATCTGTAGAGGGAAGAGCCTGCAGGACCCAATTTGCTGTTGTAAAATTGCAGGTTTCTGCTTCTGTGCCCTCAGGATGGACAGCTGGCTGGAGCCTGGCTGGAGCAGCTCTACCATTGCTCTTATTCTCTGAGTTCTTGGCTGTGGCTGCTCCTAAAGGTCTTCAGAGGCATTATAAGCAGAGCTGTGCAGTGGATTGGATACAGTTCTCTTCTTTCTCTGAGAAGAATATTAAATCAGATAAACCTCAGTGCTCAGCAGCCTTAGTAAATGGCTCTTAGGGAATAATTGTACACCAGCTTCTTTTGGCAGGGATCTTGGTTTAGGCATTTCAGCTGTCTAATCTGATCACTCTTAATCCTTGAGCATCACTTCATTTGTGGTGAAAATTTTTTGATACACGTGTACTCATACACACACATATGTATACACATATGTCAGTGGCAGGTGAGGATTTGTATATATGGGTGTGTGAAACCCATAGGAATCCTCTGATCCCAAAAACTGTCAGAATTGCCCAGTGCTAGACTTGTCAGTCCACTTCAGAAATAATGAATGTGGATGATAATTGTCACACAGGTTTTTTCTGTGTATACTGTGTTATGAAGAGATAACTAAATATAGTAATAACTATAGAGATAACTAAATATATTAACTATAATATTAGTTTTTATTAGTATATAATTAATGTAGTTATATAATGTAATAGTGTATTTATTTTGATATTATTATATATTATATAATATTAATATTGTTATTGGAATATCAGGGATTTGTTGCTATTCTGTGGTAGGCTTTGGGGCTTTGGTTTTTTCTATTTTACCTATTTTACCAGTGTCATTGTTTTGAGATTTATATTTGTTTGGAAGTATTCAAAGGTGTGGAGGCTTTTTGGGGGGATATCTTTGCTTTATTTATTTAGTTAGTTAGTTTTAATTCTGATATGGCTTTGCATGAGGAAAACATCCTTGCTGTGAATTAGAAGAAGGAATTCTGTGGGTGAGAGCACTCCACAAGGTTTAGCATCTCTGCCAAAATTCCTTCAGCTACCATGTATCACTTAGAGCTTTCTTATTCCTTCTGGAATAAGCAAATCCAGTGTTCTGAGTTGATGAGAGGTAGGCAAAGGACTTGCATATTCCTTTGCTAGCTCTAAAGCACCCAGCTGTCCAAAGCAGACATTTGGTGCAGATGTGTTCCGTGGTGAGGACTAGGGGAGTGCCAAATTTGCAATCACCATCAGTGGTAATTATGTGCGATTGTGTGTCATGGGGAAATCTGTGGTTTTCCCAACATGCTTGCTGCTCAGCTTGTACATAAACATGTGGCCATTTGAGGTGTGGCAGAAAGCCATGGAAAAACAGCCGGGCCTTTTGGAATGGCCAGTTTCTCAGGTTGCTGTGGGTTTTTCTCCTTATTTACCAATGAGATGGTTTTTACAAGATTTTCCCCAGAAAGCAAGCATCAAAATCCTTGATTTCTCTGTTACTCAGTTGTGTGTTGTCGCAGTTTAATTGCTTAGGTATAAACTTAAATGCCACAGTGGCTACGTTAACTTCTGTGATTTCAGTTTTGGAAGTCCAGGCTTTGCTTGGGGATGTGCAGTCATTCCTTTAAAATGTTTCCTTTTGGCTGGTACCAGTTTGTGTGTGTGCAAGTCTGACTGTTGATTCCCGAGTCTGGAAAAGTTGACATTTACATTGTACTTGTGAGGCCAGAGGATTGGGTTGGTGCCTCAAAAAATCTTGCTGCCATTCTGGGGCTGTGTCAGCTTTTTTACATTTGCAAGGCTCCCTCTGGGTGACCATGAAAGCTTTGGAGTAGTGAGCAATGGAGAGACCTCCACAACTAAGCAGTTCCAAATATTCCCATATCAGTCCATAAAAATGGATTCAGATTGCAGCATGAGAATGGGAAACAACACCTCCCCATCACTGGAAGTGTTCAGGGCCAGGTTGAACAGAGCTTGGAGCAGGCTGGGTTAGTGGAAGGTGTCCCTGCCCATGGCAGAGGGTGGGACTGGATGGGCTTTAAGGTCCTTTCCAACCCAAACCATTCTGTGATACTGTATTCTGTTAGAGTATCCCATGTGTCAAGCTTTACCTAAAGAGGTAATGAAGTTAAAAAGCTTAGTATTTTCTTCTGCTTGGTGTGTTTACAGGTGTAGTTTCTGAGTGAATATTCTGTTTAAACTATGCTTGTTGTGTAAATTTAAATCACTTGTCATAATGCCTCTTCTTTTTTTATATTCTGGACACTTTGAAGGCCTGTGTTCACATGTGTTGGTGAAATAGCCTTATTTGGGCTGAATTTGGAGGTCACCAAATGAGGATGAAAGAAACTGAAGCTGGTGAAGGCTATGAAAGCTTTCCTGGCAGGCAGGTCACATGAGCTGGTGGCACAGCAGTATGTGAAGGACAGCTGCTGGGTTTTTTGGGACGAGCTGGTGAGTGTTCAGGTGGTGAGGAGGAGCACCATCACCATTCAGACGTGGCCTTGGTGGTGGAATCAGCTGAGGACATCTGCCCTGACCAGCTTCTGTGGGGTTCTCTGCTCTGTCCTGCCCACAGTGCTCAATGCTGACTGACCGTGCCTCGCTCTTGGGGCCCAGGTGCCATTTCCCAGCTGAGCTCTTTGCTGAGCTCTCAGCAGAGGGCGGCTGGAGCCCTGATCCTGCAGGAAGCTGGCCAGGCTCTGCTTGGCATCGGCACTTCTGGAGCCAGCCTGTGCTGCCTATGGGGGAATAAGGCCAAGTTCTCAGCCTGTCTGACCTGATGGGCTGTTTTACCTTAGCTGCAGGAGTCTTGCCTTTCAGATCTTTATTTTATAGGGTAAGAAAGCCTTTCCAAGGGATTTACTGCTCTAGACTGAAACACTGAATCCCTCAACGGATGGGAATAATGAAGCTAGTGGGGTTGCTGTATGGATAAACTCCGGTCAGTGATGTGCTTTGGAGCAGTGCTTGGCAAGGGGGAGATTGGAGGCAAAACAATTTGGAGGTAGCTTTATTGCAGGTGTTTGCTGTAAAGGATACCCAAAGGAGAATAGTGCCAGGGGGAGCGGGAGTGCAGCAGGATGAGGTATGTGAAGGAACAGCGAGTCCTTATAATGGCTCTTTTAATGGTAGTGCAGCATTTTAGTACATGGCATTCACAGATAAATGACTCACAGCCATAAGAAAAATCCCCAAGGACGGTTTAATGTTCTAGGAAAGGTTTTGTGTGATCTCATGGGTGACTTTCAAAGAAATTAAACCAAAAGACATCCATAAATAGCACTTGTCCAGCAAATACTGGTGTGATTAGTGATGGCAGTTGTTGTAACTCCAGTGAAATAAAACTTTGGATTGTTTTAAAAAGAAAAATGTCTGTATTATATGGAAGATAAGTGCATATTAACTTTTATAGGGCTTGGAAAGTGTTGTGAGGTCTGCTGAGGCAGCACTTCCCTGTAAGCTGCAGCTGTATTAAATTGGCACCGTTGCAGTTTCATGCTTGGCTTTTACCCTGACAGCACAATTGTGCCCCATTTGGTCTGTCGGGACTCAGCTGATCTCTTTGAGTGCTTTGGAGCACTCAGCTGGCAGAAATCTCTTCATTTGTGTGTGTGTGTGTTTATGTATTGATTTTTGGCATAGCACCCTGACTGCGCTTGCTGAGCTGGGCGAGTGCCCGTGGCCAGGGCAGCAGTGCCTGCCTGGGCCAGGCAAAGAATGGAGGGCACTGGTGCCAAGGCAGATTGAGGTGAACAGGCAGGAAATCACAGCACAGGAACCAGCTGGCTGGAATCACATTTGATACCAATCAGGAAGGCTGTGTGAGGGGCAGAGGGACAGCTCCATGGGACTGGGAAATGCTCACTTAAGTGCTGCTGTTACACACCCCAGGCAACTTCACTTGAGTGTCCTGCCCTTCCTCAGTAGCCAGACATGGCAAATGCAATGAATAAAGTTGTTTCTGCTTTGGTTCTTTCTGGCAGCTCCTGATAGATGTGCTGGACTGGGGATAGGGCTCACACTGGGATATTTCCAGAGGTAGATTTTTTTTTCAGGGAAGAGATTGGCACATCTTTTTTTTCTTTCTGTTTTTTTTTTTTGTTTGGTTTTGTTTTGTTTTGGTTTGGTTTTTTTTCCTACAGGAGTAAACTTGCAAAGCCGAGTATATGCGTTCTGTCCAAAGAGGTCTCTTCATGTTTATCTAGCATCAAATAGTTGTGGAATGGTTTGGGTGGGAAGGGACCTTAAATTCATCTTGTTTCACCCTCTGCCATGGGCAGGGATATCTTCCACTATCCCAGGTTACTCCATGCCCCATCTAGCCTGATCTTGGACATTTACAGGGATCCACAGGATCCTGTAAGGAGGAGCAGCCACAGCTTCTCTGTGGCAGGACCTCCCCACCCTCACAGGGAAGAGCTGCTTCCCCAATATCTAATATCTTCTAAGTTTGAAGCCATTTCCCCTAGTCCCCTGTCCCTTCAGACCATTGTCCAAGCCAGTTCTCCTTGAGCCTCTTTAGGCCCTGGAAGGCTGCTGTAAGGTTTCCTGAAGTCTTGTTTTCTCCAGTCTGAAGAGACTCTTTCTGGGAAAATACATTATTTCTTGGTCCAGCAACATTTGTTCTGGGAATTTTTCTTCCCTTTTAAACACTAAGAACAATCAAATGTTTGATCAAAATCAAAGGTGAAAGGCTTTATGTGCCTATAAATGTTTACAGCACATAGAGGTCGGTAATACTGGAATATTGAAGTTACCAGATTTGAAATCACAGGTTTCAGTACTGGGGGTATCATTCTCTACTGTTTCTTTCTGTTGAATGCTTTTAGTTTCAATTTTTTTTACTACCGTACCTCTTTGGATAACTCTCTTTTCTTTGTATTTCATTCTAGAAATTGGTCCAGTGACAATAACCACAGATCCCAAGAAATTTCAATTTGAACTTCGGGAACTTTATGTTCAGGTGAGTAACTTTTTTAATGCTGGTTGATCACATATTTCATAATTACTTTCAAGATATGCTCATTCTCCTGTATGGAGGCTCTCACTGACTTGTATTCATCCACTGTATTGGTGAAGGGCCCAAACAGTAATCAAAAAATGATTAGAACAGGACTGCTAGGTCATATTGCAGTAGAGAAAATAGAAACACTTTCTACAGGTTTGTTACCAGTATTTTTCCAAAGTGACTGATAAAAGATGCAGGAGTGAATGATGTGGGGGTAGAGGAAATTTTGAGCTGGGTTCATTTTGAGAAAGGCCATGGACCAAATATTCTCATTAATGAACAGAGCTAAAATTAAGGTGAAAATAAATATTTCAAGGCATCTTGTGTATAAAACATATTATATCAAAATGTGCTCAACTTGTCCTCCCTGAATATCCGGGTTAGCCCAGCTCTTGTTTTCCATTCATCTGTCACAGAATAGTTGGAGGGTCTTTTGGCTGACATTTGACATCAGGTAAAAATTGGGCTGTGTACATTTCACTGCAGAAACTGGGCCCTGTTCCTTTTACATTCAGCGTGATAAAAGACACGTTCCTTGGATACAGGATCAGCTTAGGAGGTATCACCTATAGTTCATCTGTAATTATCTTTGAATCTTACAGACAGTATAAGAACATGGACTCGGGCAGCAGTGGCTCCTTAGTGTTGTTTTTGGTTTCTTGGTATTTTTTGTGGGGGTTTTGTGTATTTTTTTTTTTGTTGGTGTTTTTTTTTTTCCTTTTTTTTTTTTTTTAAAGCAGATTTTTCGTGTATTTCTGTGGGCCTGTTCAAACTGAAGGGAAAATGAAGCTTCCTGAGCTTCACTCACCTCAGCTTTTCCAGAAAGTTTCACGAGGTGGTTGTATTTAATTTCAGTTTGGAGAGAAAGGCAGGAAATACTGAATGTACTGAGTGGAAAATTTTCTGCTTTTTAAAATTTAAGTAAAGACCATACTACTGTTAAATGTTAGGAAGCAGTTCTGCCTGTGAGGGGGGGGAGGCCCTGGCACAGGGTGCTCAGGGGTGATGTGGCTGCCCCATCCGTGGAAATGTCCCAGGCCAGGCTGGTCAGGGCTTGGAACAAGCTGGGATAGTGGGAGGTGTCCCTGCCCATGGCAGGGGGTGACACTGGATGGACTTTAAGGTCCTTCCAATCCAAACCATTCCATGATGATGATGTTTTGTTGTTCTACCAGTTGCCTTTTAAGAGTATTATTCTGCATTATAGGAATAAAAAGTCCATGCTTGTTCTCAGAGCAACCGTTTAGCTCAGTAGTGTTTTCATGTTCTATGTAGAAAACAGATGATGCCATATAGAATATTATGAGATCATAACCAAGTAGACTTGAAGTGGGAATAGAAATTTTCCTGTTCCAAGTAGATGTCTGTATAAATTAGCTATTATTTTGACTTTGCCCACAAATTAAAGCTTTATGTGGAAGAGTCTTCTGCTGAAAGAATTTGGATATACTGATGTGTCCCATTGGACTGTATAGGCATTGCCAAGATAAAGTTCTGACATGTGTCAAAAATCTTCTTGGAGAGATCTCTCTTGAATTTCAGGCTGTCTGGAGTCTACCACTTGCTTTTCCCATAAAATTAAGGCTACATTTAGGAGAACTGACTTTGAAAAAGAACAGTGGTGCTTACATGACTAACAGAAAAACAGTGACAACATGCTTATTCTTCAGCATAGATGAGAAACTTATAATTGTTCTTGCTTTGGAATTGGATTAAGGATACTGATAGATTAAACTTGTTCCCAACATGAACATTTCACTGAGAGCAAACAAAATTCTTAAGTATGAAGGACTGCTCTCTTTTTGCTTCTTCTTTCCCAGCATGTATAGATTTGTATCTATGTATGTATGAAGGCATGTTGATTGTAAAAAGAAAAGCAATCAATTTTATATTTAATACTTAATGTGCAGAGATCTATTGTAGATGACAGGGCAAGTTTTACAGTTTGTATCAGCTCTTTGGAAAGTTCTGTCTTCAATATGCCAAGTTAATTTTTATGTAAGTTAGCTTTTATTTAAGCAGTATTTTTCCCAAATTCTTAATTCAGTGAGAAAAATGAATCCTTTCCTATAAAGATAAAGTCATACTTGGAAGCATTTTGATGGAACACATGGTCTGAAGAACCTCCAGCTCTGCAGCTGCTGCAGTTTAGAGCTGTGGGAACACAGCACCTGTGCCCTCTGCTCAGCTTCCTGTCCAGGCGGGAGTCCAGGGCAGGTTCTGGCTGCTCTGGTGTCCAGAGGTGCTCCTGGAGCCTGGCGCTGCCTGCCTGGACCATTTCCCATCTGTCTGTGCCCCTGACCTTCCGTGACTGCTGTGTGCTGCCAGGGGAGGGGAGCTGTCAGCCAAGAAGGGAGCATGTGAGTGTGGGAAATGGAGCTGTCACAAAAGCTGGAGCTGAGCAGGACATGGATAGGAGTGACCGTGACACCAGCCAACATCAGGGCTCTTCCTTTGACATTATTTCCCCTTTGGAATTGTTGCAGTTGCTGCTTGTGAGTGTGTTACAGCACTCTGCAGAAACCATAAAATCCTTAAGGTAGAAAAAGTGAATAAATGATTAGAGGCTGAGGAAGTATTGGTCTTGAATGTCCCAAAAGAAAGTAACTTATTTGGTATGTTTTTTTTTTCCTTAAAAGAAAAAAAGTTATGTTTTATTTCTGCTTGTGAACAGGGTGGTGGAGACTGTCCAGAGATGAGCATTGGGGCAATAAAGATTGCTCTAGAAATTTCCCTGCCTGGCTCTTTCATCTATGTATTTACTGATGCCCGATCCAAGGATTACAGACTGGCCCATGAAGTGCTTCAACTCATCCAACAGAAACAGTCACAGGTACTGAGGAGATTTGCATTCCCAGCTGGTTTGTGTGTTTAATGCTGTTTTCTCGATGACTAAGGGTAGAATTCTCCTGTGTGAAACTTGGTGAAATCTTTTTACAGAAGGGACCATAATACTGCATTCTAAGTATTTAATTTTTGTTTCAATAGAGTTAACTGATCTGGGTAAGGAAAAACTTAGTGGAATATTCATCTATTATTGTGAATTAAATAATGCAACTGGATCTTCTACCAGTATATGTGGTTTTGGCAGCTTAATCACTTACATGAATTTTTTTGTTGTTTTCTAAAAGAAGTATTATGTGAATGACTGTGCTGATTGATTTTTAAAGAGATTTTTGTCTATTCCTTTTCTTCTGCATTGCTTTTTCCATCATTACTGAGTGCAGTGCCTCTGTCCATGTAGAGTAACAAATCTGTCTCGAATGACATATTCTTCTTTTGTCTTGCCTTAATGCTGCCATGACAGTGTTTTCCTCACCTATGTACCATGTGTCCAATGATTCACTGATTTTTCTTAAATCCAGGTGGTGTTTGTGCTAACTGGAGACTGTGATGACAGGGATCATATTGGTTACAAGGTCTATGAAGAAATTGCTTCAACAAGTTCTGGTCAAGTTTTTCACTTGGATAAAAAACAAGTTAATGAGGTAACTTTGCTTGAGTTTTGCAATCAATAAAGAAAATGAGGCAAGAGTTAGACTGTAAATCTTTAAGAGATCTGGTGGTGGGCTGGGGAGCAGAAGGGGAACTTCTAAATGTTCTGATCTTAGTATGTGGACTCTGTTTCACCTTTTCTTTCCTTCCTTTCTCCATATTCTGTATCAGGATGCAGTTCTGTGACTTTTGTTCACAATAGGGAAGTGTGAAGTGGCACATCTTATTAGAACCTCCCCAACTTCCCTCTGCCTGTGCCAGAAGGCTTCCAGGAGAAGAGCTTTTAAAAAAAGGAGCAATTCTGGACTCTGTGTAACATAGTGGCTTTTCTGCTCAAAACAAGAGCACATGTTTAGCTTTAAATGAGCATTTTGTGAACAAGCAAAGGACTGTTACTTAGCCTGGACAAAAATGTTCCCCACATAGGATAGATAGTGTGAAGTCTCAGGTTTCCATTGTTCACAGAGTAATGGAAGTAACTTTTTAATTGAGGTTATCACTGCAATACTTTTGGCATGTCTGCTGCCCTCCTGGTAACTGTGGTTCCTGACCCACAGCCATAAATGACTATTTGCTTTGGGAACTTCGGTGAGTCTCAGACAGGAGTGAAACTTCAGAAGTGCGTGAGAAAACAGTTTGGAGAGAGGTGGAATCACATGGTATTTATCTGGAGAGCTGGAATTGTTTATAAATGTTGTAAACATTCCCCTTTGAATTCCCAGTGTAGGCAATAACTAGCTGTAGTTTTTTAAATAAAAATTTACCCTGGTTTGTTCCTCCTTCTTTCTGTCCTAAAATTCTGACAATGATAAATGTTGGAGATAAATTGCATTTTTCTACAGCTGTTGCCTAGAAAAACTGAAGTTCTCATTGGGAATGATAGAAGCTATTGGTGGTGATGTGAAGGTGATCAAAAGGAGAAACTCCCCAGAAGATTTATCCTCCAAAAATTTAGTTAAAATTTGGAAGAAAAGAAATTACTGTTTGGTCTGTTCCTGGCCTGCATTTTGCTGTTATGTATAGAGGGTAAAACTTCTCTGTGAGACTCCATGAAATCCCTTTCTACAGAAGGGATCATCATGGAATGAGATGGTCTTTAAGGGCCCTTCCAACCCAACCAATTCTGCGACCCTCTGATACTGCCAGTGGGGAATGCTCTTTGCCAGGACTGTAGTTTTAGGGTAAAGGTTTGGTTGGATTGTTGTGGTTTTGTTTTCTTCTGCTTTTGAGAGGTAGAAGTGAGCAGATAAAGCCATTTGTAGGTGCTAGACAGCACCATGTTCTGGAGTGGAGCTGGCACAAGCTGCTTTCCTGGATGCCTGCTGCTGCTTTCTGAACTTGGCACTTCCTTGTTTCTAAGAACACCAGCTAATGCCTGAAAGGATAGACTGCCTTGGAATTTTGGGTAAGGTTTTAAGCAAGGGGTTTCAGTAGGTGCTTCCAACCCCTTCCAGCTTCATCTCAACATTTTTTTTGAGTAAATAATCATAGAATTGTAAAGTTGTAAAATGTCCTGAGTTGCAAGATACCTTGAAGATCATCTTATTCCACCCCCTGCCATAGGCAGGGACGCCTTCCACCAGCCCAGGGTGCTCCAAGCCCCATCCAGCCTGGCCTTGGACACTGCCAGGGATCCAGGGGCAGCCACAGCTTCTCTGGGCACCCTGTGCCAGGGCCTGCCCACCTCTGCACAAGAGCAGAGGGTGAAATTAGTAGGTGATATTTTTGCAGTGTTTTTTTGAGAGAGAGGGAAAAACACAGCCTATGGCCACTGGAAAGAGAAGCTTAAACAGTGTAAGAGATTGCCTAACGTGGAAAAAAAGCAACCCCTAAATAACTTTCAGAAGTCTTCCACAATAACTGCTGAACAATTTGTGTTAAAGCCAAAACCAAAAGACTCCGCAATTTTAGTGATTGTTGACCTTACATAAATCTGTGTCTGGGCCAAGTGACTGTGAAAATGAGTTGACCAAATTGCTGCCATCCCCAGTAAAACCTTCTCTGTGGTTTCAGTTCTGGATCAGCATTGATTCCAAGAAGCACATCCACCAGTGGGTGGATGCAAACAAACAGGACATCTTGCAGAGATCTGATCAGCTGTTTATGGGATAGCCCTCAGGCAGGATTCAGCTGCAATCAAGCAATCAAGCTTGCCCTCCTTTTTCTCTGAGGAGTCGATGATGTGTAAAGAATGCAGTTTATAAATGCTGAAGCACACTCACCGTTGTGGGCCTAGAGACAGCCAGGGCTGGATTGGGGATTAGGGGATAGCTACAGAGTCCCTGCCGAGTAGCCTGCCAAACCAACGACTTGTTTTGTTAAAACATTTTGATTATTCTACCCCCCAAAAACTCAAACAAAGCTATTTTTAGTATATAAAGTTTCAAACCATTCCTCTTGTTCTTGCCCTTTGAGCATTAAGTGCAGAATGAAGCAATATTCTTAGCTAGATACAAGGAAACACAGCAAAACAGTACTTGATACACATCCAATGCTTGTGTACTGAGAAGACTATGAAAACTTAGTGCCTTTTTTTTTACTTCTGAAAAATGTGTTCTGATTTGAAATACTACAGTTAACTTGGGCAAAACTATTAGTGATGGACAAAGTTGTTTTGGGTTCAGACCAGCAAAGCATGAAATACATATGTATCTCCACTTACGTGCTGACTGCAATGAAGGTCCTGTTTTTACAAAGTCACTGTGATTTCTCTGCATTAGATAAATGAGAATATTTATCTAGTTAGAGTATCAAGGTCTCATCCCTGGGAGTGTTCAAGGCCCATGTTGGGACTCTGAAAAACCTAGTCTATTGGAAGGTGTCCCTGCCTAATGGCAGGGGAATGAGACATGGTGGGCTTTAATGTCCCTTCCGACAGAAACCATTATAGGATCATAATATTGTGAAATGTTGTCATCAGTGTCTTGGAAAGCCTTTAGCAAAGTGCTTTATCAAAGCACTGAAGTCCTGGGTTTGAAAAGTGTTTCTTTAGGTGAGATTTCTCTGGTTGCTTTTGTAGACTCAGGGCCTAATTTACAATAATTGCTTGAAATTTGAATGAATCACAGAATATCCTAAGCTGGAGAGGATCCTTGGAATCTGCAAGGATTGAGTCCAGCCCCTGGCCCTGCACAGACATCCCAACAATCCCAGCCTGTGCATCCCTGGGAGCATTGTCCAAACACTTCTGGAGCTCTGGCAGCCTTGGGGCTGTTCCCATTCCCTGGGGAGCCTGGGCAGTGCCCAGCACCCTCTGGGGGAAGAACCTTTTCCTGAGCTCCAGCCCTTCCCTCAGGTTCTGTTCTCATGGCATTGAGAATATTCATCAAACATGGGTTAAATTCCCTGTTAGGAGCAGATTCTCTTTTTCATAACTGTGTTCAGTTTCCAAAAGGTACTAATTTTGACTTGAACTGAAGTTACGTTCCACCACACCTAATTATCCTTCTGTAAGGGAATTCCTGTAAATGGTTGCGATGCCCAAAGGTTTGTACTGATGCCAGAGGGGGTGTTGAGATGAACTGTGGTGATCAGCAGAGTGTGAATATGGTGCTGTGGAAGGTAGTGGAGATTTATTAGCCACTGGCAGTTCAGGTAATGTCTCCAGGTCATTTTGATTGTTTGTGGCAAAAGTGAATCATTCCTATGTCTGATGAACTGGATTGATCTGTGTGGATAGAGCTGGGAGTTCACGGGGACTGAGCTGGTGAGTGGTCGTTTTCCATTTCTTTTAGTGTTGAAGCACTTGATTTTTCTTACTTCTAACCTTTCTGTAAGAAGGGAAGAATCCCTGTCCTTAGACTGCCTTAAAAATACATCTTTCTTCCTTATCTTTAAAATAAGTAGAAATGGATCTTCAATCTATAGAACATTGATGAGAGGAGAACTGAGAATGACATGGGGGCACGCCTTTGACTTTGATGGAAGGAAGGGGGTGTTGTTGAGTGACTTGAAAGCTGGATGAACCTATATGGGAAAAACGAGAGAGTTTGGAATTCGATGAGAAGCCTGTGAATGAAAGTGATGCTGTGGATGAGATGAGATTGAGAGGGAACTGAATACAGGACTGGTGACAGAACATTTAGAATGGATGGTGCAAAAGGAGTTGTTGTTGTAGGGAAAGTATCATCTGTAAGATCACAGGGAATGGGGTCTGGGGGTGTTCACTCATGAGTGCTCTGCTGTAAACAGAGGTCCCTAAACCCACTGGAGAACACCCCATTTCTGCTGGCTATTACTCCTCCCAGGAGATGGCAGTGGAAGGGTTACAACAACACAGCTGGGCTTGGTGTTACAGGTCCCTGCTGTGTATGACCAGTGTGTGTTTGGATGATGCTGCCGAGGAAGCAATTTGAACTCTTGTTTCACTCAGTTAAAGGTATAAAAGGCCCCTCCACTGCTTTTCAAGGATACAATGGTGACAAAGTCAAAAGTTCAAAATTACAGTATGGAATGAAGGTTTCTTGCATACCTCTGTTTCTTGCCTTTTCTTCTCCCTGGTCCCAAACAGGCAGTATCCATTTTCATCGAAAAAGAAGGAATGGTTTCATGGGAGAAGCAGCCGAATACTTCTATTCTGAAGATACATAATGTACAGTGAATGCCAAACAAAGAAAGGAAAAACAAATAGTTACAGCTGGTCTTTCTCTGTTCTCTATGGAATTTGGAGTCTCTGGAAAAAATAAACCATGATCATGTACCTAAGGCTTTTTGTCACAAAGCAACTGCAGAAGGGCTTTTGAAAGGCAGTTGAAAGCAGACGGGCTTAGTTCTTGTGGTTCCTAACTTTGAAGAGCTTGAGATCCAACACTAAAACTTTTCAGTTGTGTGCTTTTCATACATGTTATATACATAATTCATGTTGTATTTTTACAGTATTGTTTTCTCATGCACTATCTCAGTTATATTTTTTGATGTGCACTTAAAAACATTATTAGAATATTTTTCCTCTTTGGGTGTAAGTATGAACCTAAATTTACTTAAGCAATGAAACAGTTAATCTGAAATCCTGTTGCTTTGACTTCTTGAGAAATATTCTTGAGTCCCAGAATAAACAAATGGGAATAGAGGCCATGCTCCACAGATTTTCCAGGTTTCAGTATGCATTCCAAGAAATGACCTGACAGCAGGGCAGGTTGCAAGAGCAAATTTTCTGGGGAAAAGTTATAAATCATTGCTCTATTTGCCCTTCCCCCTCTAATAAAATTCATCACGTCACATTTTGGCAGAACAACATAAGCTGCTGTTCTTTTGGGGGCTTTCTGTAAAGGTCCCAGAGGAGAAAAAACCCACTTCTAAACCAGTGTTACAGCATTATTGCAAAGCTCTTTGGAATGACAGGGTTGGGAAATGGATCTCCCAGAATTGCCTATTGAACTTACACAAGCAAGCTGCTGCCAGACTGCAGACAGCTGGGTTGTTCTGTTGCCTTCCATTTTCAGTTTTGATCTTGAAAAACTCTCAGAAACTGCAGTTCGTATGGGTTCATTGAATTTTACAATCCATTTAAAAACTTACCTGTGGAGGTGAGATCCTGGAATTAAATGGGAACTTTTCCATATACCTCATACAAAAAAGTGTTGTGTTCATCTCACTGGGAGTAGAACACTGAAATTTCTTTGGAAGCATTTTTGGGCCCAGATGTATAATTTCTAAAGTAGAACTTAAATGAGTTGGATCTTTTTGAAGCCTTGTGATTCCTGTTCCAGGCTTGTCTAAAGCAAACACAAGTTGCTCCCTCGCTGGTGTCACCAGCTGTTGCACAGAGCCCAGTTCTCTCTTGGGCCACGTTACTGCGGGGCTTTGAGCAGCACAGGCAGTTTTACTGTGATTTTTTGGGTATGTTGTTTTGCAAACATGCCCAAAAAGCGGGCACCCTTGGCGAGGGGACACCTGGTCAGTGCTGTCTCACCCTGTGCTGGGAGCACTTAGCACGGCTCAGGTGGGACATTACTGAGAGTGGAGGGGGAAGGATTGATGAAAACCTGCCCCCACCATTTCAAATGTGTTTTGAATGATACTCTTCACTTATTTAAACTTCTTTCATCTTTGCACAAAGGTCACTGGGCATTCATACTGTAACATATATGAGAACAAGTACACTTCTATAGGAGGCTGGAATCTAGTTTCTATCACAAGTCATCTCACACACAAACCTATGGCATATTTCCATTTTTTAAACTATAAAGTAGGCAAGTAATGCACAATCAGCCAGGGGAATGAGGTTCTTTTGGGCAATGTGTTGAATTGGGTCCTAGGTTGAAGGACTTGCCCTGGAGACCCCCAGTACTGAGGGGTAACATATCAGGTTAGTTTATTGCTGGTTTCCAAGTCTTGAACTGACATAACCAGAAGATGGCTCTCCTTTACAAAATGTTTCCCAATGCCACCATGGTCAACTGCAGCTTTAAACCAAGGTTCAGTATTACTGTGAGTCACATTCACGTTGCTACACAATCCCAGTATTACTTCAGTGGGATTTAAAAAATATGCTGCAGCTCTAGGATGTACAGAGGTGATGCAAAATCATATAGTTTGAAAAACCAGGTGTGCTTCTGGGGAGGTTGGGTTGCTTGTGGTAGGTTTCCCTTGGCTGATTGTCAGGCTCTTTCTCAGCCACTCACTCATCCCTTGCAGAGGAGGAATGGGTTGAGATAAAGCCAGGGAAGTCACCAGAGTCACTAGCTGTTGCAGGCAAGACAAAGTTGGCTTAAGGAAAATTAATTTGTTGCCAATTAAAATAGATATTCAATTATTCCTTCAGGCGGTGGGAAGCAAAGACAGGTAGGAACATCTTTGCCTCCACTTGCCCAACTCAGCTCCTCTTCTGATTCCTTCTCTTCCCTAGTGCCATCAGGAATGGAGTTATGGTCGGTACATATGGATTTCTCTCACACCCTTCCTTTCCTTCACTGTGGACTCTCCCATGGGCTGCTGTCCTGTCCCTGGTGTGGGAGCCTCTGTGCCCTGCAGGGACATACTTTCCAAAACTCTGTTCCCCTCCAGTCCCACCTCTGTGCTGTGCCTAACAGTAATTTGTATTAGGTGTTGTAGGGAAAAAAAAAAACTGGAAAAGTCCAGAGATAGCAATTACTCAGTACATCTGGATGAGAAAATTTTCCTTGTTGCTTCATGCAACTAATAATTGTTGAGCAGAAATGTCCACAGGTTTGTATCCCTAATTCCTTTTAAAATTTACCTGTGGTTGTTGTGTAGAGATGTATCTAGGTGTGCTTGTGTGCTCCTTTAAACACCATGCTGACCATGGTTTTGCTAGTTTCTTTTATTAAAGTTGTATTTCCTTTACGTATTCACATTTTAAAAAATAAATCAATATGGAATCTCTACCAGACAGTAGAGACAGGCATTTCAGCAGAAAATATGTCAATAGCCAGTACTCCTGACAGTATAGTAACAACTGTTCTTTTCTCTCCTAGGTGTTAAAGTGGGTTGAAGAAGCAGTTCAAGCCTCCAAAGTGCATCTCTTGTCTACAGACCATCTGTCCATGGCTGTAAATACTTGGCAGATCCCTTTTGATCCCAGTCTGAAGGAAGTTACAGTGTCCTTGAGTGGTCCTTCGCCAGCAATGGAGATTCATAATCCTCTAGGTGAAGTACTTTATACTTTCTTTTGTGACAGTGAAAAAAGAGAAGGAAAAATCCCTTCTGATATTTTTTTCCCCAATATTCTTTGTGTGTTTTTCACTTGGAGGAAACTGGAAGACTTCCTTATTCTGTCCACTTCATCTCACCTCCATCTTCTTTGTTAATGTTTGTCCTTGCATTCCGGATTGGAATGCTGGACACTTTTGCCTTTCATCTGGTCTTGTATTCCCTGAATCATCATTTAAGGGTTGTACATGATGGTTGGGTTTTATGTGAGGAGAGTTCAGCCATGGTCTAGCTTTTTTGAACTGAGAACATTCATAACCAAACCTCTCTCCCCTGCCCATCTGCAGCTGCGCAGTGTGTGGTGGGGTATGCAATGACAGATTTGGAGCTAATTTGTAATTGAAGCTATTTTGAACAAATCTGTTGTTTATTATTAAGTTGATGCCCTAGGAGCTTGGAACAGCACTCCAGAAATAAATTCGGATCATATTTTGTATTCTTTGAATGGCTTTTGCCTAAGGATATTGCTTGAGTAGCTGGGAAATATTTTGTGCCCAGGATGGGTTCCCTGCAATGCGATCTGGTCTGTCCTGTGCTGAGGCATTCTTGTTTACAGGAAAGAGATTTGCTCAATGTCTGTGTTCAAGCCATGACAACACACAGTCCTGGGTGCAAGTGTCAGGCTTCCCTGAAGGAAGGACTCCACCTTGTTTTGGCCTTTTTTGTAGATCAGCTCCATGCATCTAAATCTACAGGGTTTCGCTGAAATTACCCAAGGCAAATCTAGTAGGTTTTGAAAATGGGCACTGGGACATGCCAGTCTCCGCCTCTTCTTTCCCTTTAGTACTGTGAAAGAGCCAGATGAGTTTTAGGGCTGATGATTCTTCAGGGTCAGCCTTTAGGGAGCAAAATCCCCCTCTAGAGAGCCAAGTCCTGCACACGATCACCCACATATAAATGAACATTTTCAGTATTCTGTCAGAGAATTATAGAGAATGTTGACTATTGTAAATGTCATTGACTGCTAAGTAGTGAGTCAAGTATCAGAAACACATTGGTCCAAAACAATGATATTGTATTTACTCTCTGTTTTTTAAAAGCAATACTGTGTTTACTTCATCCAGTATTTAGTTCCTGTTTCTGTTTTTTCAGGCAAGCAGCTCAGTAAGGGATCAGGACTAAATGAATTGCTAAATATCCACAACTCTGCAAAGGTAATAAATGTCAAAGATCCAGCGCCTGGAACATGGACAATTAAGGTAAAGTTATTGCAGAACTTCTGTATGATTGTCCTGTAGCATATAAGTGGGTTGTGTAATGATTTGCTATGTTATTTATCATAGTACTTACAGCTGAGTCTGTGTTACAGTAAATGTCCTATGATCTTGTATTTAATATTGTTGTATACCTCTTTATGTAGGTAAAGCTGCATGATCCCAGCTTTCCTAAATAGATGTGGAAACAATCCTCCTGGTGTAGATCCTTTCTGACTGAACTATTCTATTGTAGCAGTGTAAATACTCTATAGTCATTTTTGGAGGGGAAGGCACCCGGGTGAGGCACTTTACAGGCAGTGCTGAATGGATCCTGCTGTGCATTGTCCCTGCCCTAAGCACAGAGGTGCTTTGAAAAGGATCATTAATTCACACACAGCCCTGGGGGGAAGCTGTTGATCCTGCTGCAGAACTGCAGCTACAAAAGCATGTTGAGCTCAGCAGCTCTGGGGAGAATTGTTTGAATGTCTGTCTAGGACTGGGGGCTTATCAAATGAAGGACAGGGACTTTTTATATGGGCAGATACATGGGACAAGAGGGAAAGGTTTTAAACTGCCAGAGGAGAGGGCTGGGTGGGCTATTGGGAAGG
Organism: Motacilla alba alba; assembly: GCF_015832195.1. Lineage (NCBI taxonomy): Eukaryota > Metazoa > Chordata > Aves > Passeriformes > Motacillidae > Motacilla > Motacilla alba. Next base: position 24,247,300 of record NC_052023.1, read on the forward strand.
AATTACTCCCTGTGAGGGTGGGGAGACCCTGGCACAGGGTGCCCAGAGAAGCTGTGGCTGCCCTGGGGTCCCTGGAAGTGTCCAAGGCCAGGCTGGACATGGCTTGGAGCAACCTGGGCTAGTGGAAGGTGCTCCTGCCCATAGCAGGGGCTGGCACTGGACAGCCTTTTAAGGTCCCTTCCATTTCCATGATTCTATGAGCAAAAGTGCTAAAACCTAGTAAAGAGACAACCCAGTGGGCTGTTAAAAATGAAAAAGGTTTGGGTCCTGCTGGACATGGTAACATGAGCCACAATAGGTCCTGAGACCTTTTCCTACAAGTCAATGCTTTAGGATTCACTTCTGTCACTTGTTGGAGGCTTCTAGGGCGAGGGATCAGTGCAGCAAATGTCCAGTGCCCTGCAGCCCAGAGGGGCAGTGCAGGAAGAGCCCTGTGTGCTCCTGGCTGTGTGATGTGAGCTGAGCCACTGGTGTGTGCCAGCACCCAAGTGCTGGCTGCTGGGGAGGAGTCCTGGGCTCGGGGTGGGACACCTGCAGAGCCAACAGTCCCCTCGTGTCCAGGCTGCCACTGGTGGCATGCAGGACACTCCTGGCAGCAGGACGGCAGCCCTGTCAAGCCATCAGGCTGCTCCTGCAGGCAGGGCCTGTGTGTTCTTGGGGGTTGGGAGGTTTTTTTGGGGTTTTTTTCTAAGCTCAGCATAATGCTGTCTCCAACTCTATGGAGAGCATGGATAAAACATTCAAATTTATGTATTTTGGATTAAAAAAGAAATTAAGAAAATATCTTGAATGTGTAGTTGAAATATTTAAATCTAAATTTTATGAGCAAGCCAAGTCATGCATTTCTTCATAGGTACCTGTATTTTGGGCAATTTTTTCATGTTGTTTGCAAGACAGGAAAGCATCTTTCACAAATATATATTTGCTCTTTTGATTACGCTCATCCAACATGGGAGGGGATACACTAATGTACGGTCTCTGTAATCTGTGTTCAACTACAAATAATGAGAAGATACCTAAAGATAATAATTGGAAAGCAGTCCTGTGGGATAAAACTGATTCCTGGTGTTTGCCTAAACACCTCCAGCTCCTAGACATGACAGAGAGAGATGTGTTTGTTGTTATTAGGAAATGGTAAAATTTTATAGGGTTATTCTGGCCTTAAAAGTTGAAAATATCCAAAGGTCTGAATAATTCATAAAGAGAAATGATTTCCCAGTTTATTTTTCTGTGGATTGTTTACTTGGCTTTAGTCACCGGCTTGGTTTATTTACAAAAAGATTTTAAGACTTAAGCTTTGTTAAAATTTTATTCACACCATAAACTCCTTATACAGATGCACCAAGCTATAAAAACAGAACTTTATCACTGAGTTTATCTAATGAAATTTTAACTGGCAACAATTAACGTTTGATACCTTGAGTTGTTTGGCGCAATTAAATATTTCTTTATATTGTTAACAGCTGGCTTATATAAAAAAGGCTTTAGTGGTTCTATTTCTGAGGTGAAAGGCTAACTAAATAGAAGGAAATATGTTGTTTTAATCAGATAGACATTGATTTGTCATGGTGTCTAATGCCTGTCCAAAGGCTGTTAGTTAAAAGAAACAACTGTTTAATTTGATACTCACATGCAGTGGTGGCAGAGGGGGTTACTCAGGAGGAGCCTGTCCCAGAGAGTTGCAGGAATTTGAGAATGGATTGGGTAAAACTCCAGGGAAAGCTCAGTGGAAGCTTCCAGACATGTGAAGGGTGGAGAAGTAGGTGAGAAGGAAAAGCCATGGGTTCCTGTGCACCTTTGGCAAGTAGCACTTGACCTTTCTTTCTCTGCATAAACTTATAATGACTTTGATTTGTCTTCTTTAAGATGAAAGATGTGCATCAAAGCAGCTGTACTTTCCAAAACATGAAGCTCACATTGTTCAAGGGTGATGGATGAGTGGGGGTTGTTCTGATTTGTTTTTTGCTGGTTGAAGCAGAACGACAAGGTGAGGGTACAAGGGTACAGACCAGAGGGGAGAGCTACCTGTGCACCCTCTGTTCCCCCTTGGCTGGGAAGAGAAGCACCTTTAATGCATAGATTTTTCTGTTCTGATTCACTCACCATTTTCTAGTGGAGTCTGTAATGGTCTGGTCCTAACTCCCAGACCACTGTCACTGCAGGCACTAGCACGTAGCGAGGAGTTGTGAATTTGTTGGTGTGATTTGCTTCCAAGACAAACTGGCTCTCTTTGCTGACACCACAGTTGTAGGGCTGGGTGTGAAAGCAAAGCTTTATTCAAGGTGCTTTTCCTTACCTCTTTAGCCACGAGGCTCCTGTCTGTGCTGCTGTTAGCCATGCTGGGGTCAGTCGCTGAGCTCAGGGCTGGCTCCCCTCAGTGCAGTCCCTGCAGTGCTGATTCCATGCGCTGTTTTGCAGACCTCGAGCAGCGGGAGGCACTCTGTGCGCATCACAGGGCTCAGCACCATCGACTTCCGGGCTGGCTTCTCCAGGAAGCCCACCTTGGACTTCAAAAAAACATCCAGCAGGCCAGTGCAAGGTTTGTTTCCACTTCAGTCCATGTTAAATAGCTTCAGGCCCCCAAAATTGAGTACAGCTCTATGATGAGGTTTGTGATAACTCTGGGGATGCAGTGGGTTGGTTCCTGGAAGGGGCTTTGTATCTGTGTGACATAAACACAGATATTCTTAACTGTGCCTCAAAATTGCAGTCCAGTTTGTGTTATTTTTGGTGCTTCAGAAAAAGGCTTTGAGCTAGAGGCTTGGTGAGGTGTTAATAAAGAAGCTGCTTTTTCACAAACACCTGTTGGAAATCAGTAACTCAAACTGTCCCCAGCTGGGTCTCCTCACAGCTAATAAGCAGAGCTCAGCTGAGTGCAATTTAGTCTTTCCCTACTCAGTAGGTGAGGGCTGGAGCTGAATACTGCATTCATGGGGTGGTGAGCCATGCAGATGGAATTTAATCTTTCATGTTTTAATTATCTGTTTTCTTTAGCACTTAAAATAGTGGGTTTCTGTTTTTCTAGGGATTCCTACCTTCATGCTGCTGAATACCACAGGGATCCTGCTTCCAGCTAGAGTAGACCGGCTGGAACTTCTGAGTATTACAGGGGAACTCCTTAAGACCTTGCCTGTGAAATACTATCCTGACAGAAAGCCCTATGGACTATGGAATGTTTCTGACTTCATTCCACCAGATGAAGCTTTTTTTGTTAAAATAACGGGCTACGACAAGGATGGTTATCTTTTTCAGAGAGTTTCAAGTGTTTTGTTTTCTAGTATTATTCCTGGTAAGTGACTTTAACTTGAATTGACTGTTCATTTATCTCATCTGAGTCAGTTGAAATTGAGGTCTTGTATGCTTTTGTAACTTATGCAAGTACTTTCTGTGCTGTTTCTTTCCAAAGTTCTGTCTCTAGTTCATGATAGTCAATATGCGCTAACTGGAGCTTTATCAGAAATTGAGCTTTCTTTTCATGAAAGGATTGGATGTGTGTTAGTAGCTGTTAATATACGTTCTAGAGAATGTTTTCTTTCTTCAGATGCCCCCAAAGTTACAATGCCCATGAAGACTCCAGGATATTATTTACAGCCAGGCTCTGTTCCTTGCCACGTTGATAGCCTTATACCTTTTACTCAGCGTTTTACTAAAAATGGAGTAAAACTGGGAGTGGATCAGTTCTTCAAGTAAGTAGTAGCCTCTTTTCACAATGCTGCTTCATTTCCTATTTATAGCTTATGATTTCTATTATTATTTACTGCTGTGTGCTGTCTACATCCTGCTACTTCCAGTCTGTTATTTTTGGTGCTCTTCATCAGGAAAACGGTATTTTATGGAGATATTGATAATATTTATATATAGAGAGATAGCTCTATATGTGATGTAAAGAGGAGGGTGTATACTCTACATGTGATGGGATTTATAAGGTTCTGGCCTAAATTCCCCTCAAGTGTGTGCTCTGAAATTATAAACTAGGTCTAAAAGTCTAGAAGGCAAGCAGTTTTAATTTATATTTTTAAACATTATGCAAAATTGGTAACTAATTTTGTTTATTAAACACATCCCTTACTCTGGCCCCAGTGATACGTAGGTGACTGGGAATATATTAATTTGTTTGATTTTTAATGCCTTTCATGGATGCCATAGGAGTATGTCCTATGAACTGCCCTAGAAACCTTCATCTTCAGAAAATATCTCAAAATTGCAAAATTTATGTGGGATATACCAGAAGGCTCTTCAGATTTCTGTATAGAAAAAGAATAGCATGCCCTTTCTCTGTAGGGTGAGGGAATAATTAAAAAAAAAAAAAGTTAATTCGTTAAAATACTCATAAAGTGCCCCTTTTAATTCTGTTTGTTAAAACCAAAAGGGAAGTGTGCCCTAGCAAACCGTGTCAGCAGCCTCCTGTGCAGCCCAAAGCACCTCAGGAGCAGACTGTAGACTAAATTCTGCATTCCCCAGCAGGTACAGCATACCCAGTAAACACATCCTGCAGCTCCCTTGTGCACTGCTGGCAGTGGGAAATGCTGCAGCTTGGTGTGGTTTGGGTTTTAATGAGGTGCTGCTGACACATAGTCAGCCCCAGCACAGCACATACTTGGGCTGCTGTGTAATGTTTTCCATTCCTTAGGTATCAAACCCCACGCTTCTCCTTGTTCTTCACACATCCAGCACCGCTGATTCGGCTGCGTTGTTCTTTTTTCTGTTACAGAGCAGATGAATGAACACATCATCCAAGTTAATTTAACAAAACATATCTCAAGCCAAATATTGTTGGTCACAGTTAAATAGGATCTAATTCAGCTTGGCTTGTTTGCCTCTTATTTGTAGTGAAGTTCCAGGCAGGGTTTGTCCAGCTTAGTAGTTCAGTGCAGATTTGAACTGTAGTTTTCCTCTGCATTGAGTGAGTTTTGTTTTGGTGTTGAGATGTCTTCACTCAGTTGTTTTAAGATTTATTTTAAAAACTAAATGATTTACGAGTATTGTATTTCTATTGTGACACTTGTCTATGTGAAAATACCCTTAGAATGACTACAGGCTCAGGGTTCATGAGGAGAACAGACTTTGAAATTTACAATTTTTTTTTTTACTTTGGTTCCAGAGGTACTATCAGCTGCAGTAATAATTCCTGATTTTAAATTAGTTACATATGTTAGGAAGAAGAAATTTTTGTAAAATTGTAACAGCTTTGTCATTCTACATTTCTGCATCCTGTGGTAGTGTAGTAAGAAAATTTGGGTTTTGCTTAATATCCCAGTGCATTTTTTTACCAGCCTGATAAAGGAAGTCAAGAGCAGTAGTTGAGCACCTCATTCCAGTGGGCAATGGGAACTGAGCACAAAAGTGTCTTTACAATCCATTCTGTATTACAAATAGCAGATCCCAGCAGTCCTGCAGAGATTACAATCAGCAAAAATAAGATGTTAAATTCTGACAAGAAAGGCAATTCATATAGTTAATCAAAACAACAACCATGATAATTGAAAAATGCACTGCTTTTTGTGGTTGCTATTCAAGTCTAGTAAACTATGCACAATATATCCCTCCAAACCATGTGCTAGGAGGTGAAATTATAGGTTTCATTTCTGCCTGTGAGCTGTAGCCTTCTGCTGGTGAGCTCCCAGCTGGGTATGGAGCAGCGTGGTGGGGGTGTCCAGGAGGTGAGGTCTGATAGCACCACTGTGCTCTCTGCATGACTGAGAACCAGAGGGTCATCTGGGCTGTGGAGTTTGAGTGTTTGTAGTTGCCCAGGTGCCCACACAAACAGCCCAATCAGCAGATTGCATGTACAGAAAAATGAATTTGGTAGATTATAGTGGTGCTGGAAGGTGCTGAATTATCCCATGGCATGTGCTGTGATTTGTGTGCAGTTACAGCTCCTCACCCAGTGCCCATGTGGGGAGCAGATGCCCTGAGCTGTATGTTAGTCCTTGCTGTCAGTTTTGGTTTGATTTCTAAATTTTTCTTTAACAGTCCGCCACAGGTCTTTGTTTTGCCAAGCTGTTCCATGCCCCTGGGCACATTTCCCTTTGTGCTTCTGTTCTCAAGGCTTCCACGTTTGACATCTGGCATGTAGCACGAGTCAGGAAGGAAGCAGAATAGGATTGCCTAACCTCACTTTTAACATACTTTCCATGAAATAAAGGAGTTTCTCACTCATTATTTGGAAGAAACACCACCTTATTCTTTAGTGCTGGCAGTTGCTGCCATGTCCATGTGCCAGCATTGCATGGGAAATGTCATAGATTTGAAGTATGATATATTAGGTTATCTATAGTAAGTATGAAGTAAGAGGGAACAAGTAGAAAGCCATTTAAGGTCACTGTACACTGTTTTCGTTTGTGGTGTGGTTGGATTGTCTCTCTCATGGTGCTACAGCATTGACCTTCCATGCATATTCCAAGTCTCTTGTTCCTTCTGTATCCTTTAAGGGCTGATAAATCAATCTATTCAGACAAACAAAGGGGTCATTAATGTAGTGTTTTCCTGTAATGTGGCAATAACTTGCCAAAGCTCTCACAGATATTTTGGTGCTTATCAGTTTTGTTTATGTGCCATAGCAACAGGCCATGGGGAGCCCTGGGATAGTGCAGAACCACTGGTTTGCTCGTTTATGTTGTCCTCTGTGTGTCTGTAGCACCAGAAGTTTATAAAAGTGGTTTTGTATCATGAGAGACCGAGAATGTTTGTTTTGAAGCACATGTAAGCAGCCTACGTAGCTACAATTCTATTCCCTTCTTGCTTTCACACTGTGTATGATACCAATGTGGTGTTACTGCCCAGCAGCCTTGGCCTTGCTGGGTTCTAGAGAAAACCTGCAGTGGTTCTCTGGATTGCTGTTCCTGTGAGTTTGGGAAGCTCAGGTGGGAGGATGAGACCTTGTTGCCTTTGCTGGTAAGAGGCATGGGTTTGGTACCACACACTGGCTCTGCACAGAAACTTGCTGACATCAAGGAATGTGTCTTCTCAGGCGGTAAATTCAACAGAGCACAAGCAGCTGAGGGAATGACAGCAAATACACTGCCTTTAGGTATTGTGTGACAACTGCTGACTTGTTGAAGGTTTATTTTTTGATGTGCAAGTGGGACATTCTGCAAAATCTTACAAAAAAATACTGTCCATAAAGTGACATCCAGTTTGAGTCTCATCAGAGGGTCTGTCTTGCCTCTTAATGATTGTGAAACTCTCCTTTGTCTATAGTCAGGAAACCAAGCTGGTGTGGCTCTTGGTTCCTTGAGGGACTCAGTGGGTGCCCTTTTCTCCTGCAGAGAATCATCCAGCATGAGCTGGGACATTGCCCAGGTGTCTGTGTCCGACGAGGGCTTCTACGAGTGCGTGGCCAGCAGCACTGCGGGGACAGGACGCGCGCAGACGTTCCTCGATGTGTCAGGTGCGTCCCAGCCGCCCTTCTGGGGTGGATTGCTTGGGCTAGAACACTTAAGAAAGGCACATGGGGCTGCTGAAATACATTCCCAGTTTTAAGTGTATTTTTAGTTACTGTGTTTGTTTCCTCACCCATGTCCCACAAGTGAGCTGAGGTTTATTCAACAAACCTGTTTTGAATATCAAAGTTGGTTTGGTTTTAGTTCCTGCTATCAGTTGGACTTGCAGAATAGATCTGACTGGTAGAATCCAAAACTTAAATCTCAGATTTCAACTGTTCTCATTTTGATTTCACTTTGTAGCAATTATATGTTGGTTTGATTGTATGTATTGTATTATCTGATAGACAAGGATGTAAGAAAGTTGTGTTCAGATTTCTGCTTTTTTACAATACAAAATTCAGTAAATTGTTGGAAATCTCATCTATTACCTTGAATTTCTTAAAAGTGGTAATAAAGATGAGAAAGTAAAATGAATGAGGTAAAAAATAGTGCTTATCAGAAAGATAGTTTTGAATAAACAGTAGGCTTATTTCTGTCTGTGGGTGGATGGATGAGACCCCTGCCCATACTATAACAAATTTTGTCACTTAATTTTTCACAGTTGCAGTGCAGACAGAGTGAGAGGGAAAAATAATTTCTGGTTTGTAGTAAAGATCAATTCTATACAGCCTTGTGCTGGTGTTGATTAGATATGAGTCTTGGAGCAAGTGAAAGCTGTTGCTGGTGAGATGGAAAAACACTGGAGCAGTTAATCTGTGACAGGGAGGAATGGGAGAACTCAGAAGAACATTTTCAACTCAGAATTTCATTTAATGACTTGAAATTGAAGTTGTCTTGCCTCTTATCTCTTGCAGTAGCTACTCCAGGTAGCCACTCCAGGTGGATTATGAATCACAGAACCACAAAACAATTTAGGCTGGAGGCACCTTTGGAAGTCACCTAGTCCAGTTCACAGCTCAAAGAGAATTAGCTTCCAGGCTTGATTATGTTTTTCAGGAACTTGTCCAATCAGTCTTTGAATGTCCCCAAGGGTGGAGATTTCACAAGTTCATGGGCAGCCTTCAGTGCTTAACTACCCCCACTAGGAAAATATTTTGTGTGTCTGGTCAGAATTTCCCCTGCTGCATGTTATGAACAAAGAGTCTCATCTTTTTTTTTTCTTTCTCCTGTGCCCTGAGAGCACTCTAATTGTGTATTCCCTAAAGCAATCCTCTCAGTAGCTGAAGAGAGTGGCTCCATAACCCTTCACCTTCCCTTTTCCAGGCAAAGATGTTCCTTTCATTGTACTACGAGCAAATTCTAAGAAACCAGTGTGATAGCATTGATTTTATGCAAGGTGAAGTTTGTAGAGAAAGAGTCCTCTTGGACCAAGGGATGAAATTGAGGAGAGGAACGTGCTTTTATTCACACAAAGTAGTGAGTGGGAGGGAACAATAACATCTGTCCTAACCCAAGTTCTGGTTCTAGACCACTGGTTTATATTTTAGCCACAGAAATCCTTCAAGCAGAAAGGATATTCCCAGGTGCTTGTTTCAAGCCATGGCTTAGAGGGCTAGCAGTTGTGGGCATAAAGATTCTCAGTTTGGAAGTTACAACCATTCTCCTCATCAAAGAGAAACGTGAAGGAGAATCCTGACCTTTTTCTTGTGATGTTGGTAGCACTTGAAAGCCAAGAGTAATAAGGGGGAAAATCCCGTATCCCCTCATTTACAAAGCACAGGAGATGGCCTGGAATTGAGTCACTGTGTAAACATGACAATTTCTTCTGTTCAGAGCCCTGCAGAGGATTAATGGGAGAGAGATGCTTTGAAATCCTTGTGAACAAATATTTGCAAGAAAATTACTTGAAATTTCTTCTTGAAGCAAAGTAAACAATCTTTTCAAGTGTTCTTGGTTTACCCAGCTGACAGATGGCATAGCACAGATAATCCATTCTGGCAACTGTTGTGTGAAAGGTATTGGAGCTGTGCCAACGTTTTCTCACTTCACAGAAAACGAGCACTTGAGATGGACTTTTACTCCTATTAAATCTTTAAAATGACAAACGGCTCGTTAGCTTGTGCAGGACCCTAGCTGAAGGGCCAGTGAAGTGCTGGGGGATGGCTGAGTGTGGGCGCTGCTGTGGACAGTGGCTGGGGTGGCCCAAACTTTTGTTGTCCCACTAGACTGGCAGTCAAAAGATGGGGATTCCAGTCCTGTGCTGGCCTCATCTCTCTCTCCTGAGTTTAGGTAATGTATTTTACAATAAGCCTGTGGAAAGCAGAAGAAGACTTATTGTTTTTCACAAGCACCCCAAACCTAAAAGTACAGGGGAGAAATTCCCTTCAGTAAGCAAGGGTAGCTTTCCCTGACTCTCCTCTGCATGGGTTAAAGTCTGTGGATTTGGCAGTGGGGGTGATTGCTGTCAGGACTGTGTTTGTAGGGAGGCAGAGCTGCTCACCCAGCAAACAGTGCTGTGCAGGGATCCAGCTCTGAGCTTGTGAACCTCATCTGAGACCCCCCAGGAGACCTTGAGGAGGAGGATTTATGGCTGGTTCTGGGCTTAGGAGTAACTTTAACCCTTAATAAATACTTTTTTTTTTTTAAATTTCCTGTTACTCTTGCTTTTTTAGGATAGTTGTGTTTTAGTGTGTTTTGATAAAGATTTGGTCTTGCTCTTACAGCTGTCTCATTTCTGCACAAGCATCCTTCTCAAAGTATTATTTATTACGGAGTTTTCTTTGTTCAAGAACCAGTCTGGGAATGGAATACATGTGATATTTTTAATGGGAATGCATAAAGTCATAAATAATTCAATTCATTTTCTTTCTTGAAATGTTCCCTCCTTGATCAGTAGTATCTCAAGGAGGAGCAGAATGACTACTGCTGTTTTAACCATCTGTGGTTTCAAAGTTTAGTTTCAGTAGAATATTTCTGCATCTGCTTTTTTCTGGGAGCATCATAGAACTGCACAGATGGGTCAGGTGGAAAGCAGGTAAAAAATAGTGGGAGTTACAGCATAAAATATGTACAGGAAGAGATAATGAAATTCCCAGAGATTTGAGTGGAAGTGAGAGTTGAAGCATGTTGTACATAGCTGCAGGAATTCCTCCTGCCTGGCTGCCAGAGCTTATCCCATGTACCGAGGGACACCTGGTGTGCAGCAGCACAGCACTGCCCAAGGTCACTGTGGGCTCCAAGAGCTGGGGCTGGGACTCCAGGCCCCCCAGGAGCTGATGCCACTGACATGGGGTGCTTAAACCCCTGGTCTGACCCCAGCAGCTGGCACCCAGTCTACTCATACCGGTCCCCCAGTAGCTGGCACTTAATATTTGCAGGGATACAAAGAAGGGATAGGGACTGAGGTTACCCTGGGCCACTTAAAGAAGGGATTTACTAGTGAGAGAGGACAAGCTGTGCTGTCCAGGCCAGGGCTGGAGCAGACAGGGCAATGGCTGGTAGTGCTTTACAGGGGACAGGCCCCTTTTATGCCCCTTCCGGTCTGTTCCTCCCTTTTCTCCTCTCTGATTCACTTTCCTGCATATTCCTTCATGAGTTTGCCAGCTGCCCCTCACCCCCACCATAGCAGAGACCTTGGGTTTGTGTCCTTACCAGCTGCACAGCCTGGGCTGGCCCCTCTGTCAAATGGTGCTAACTTCTGATGCCCTTCAGCATGAGGAGGAGTGGCTGTTGGCATTGTGTCTGCTGTCTGTCTGTCAGGGCTGTCTGTGTACTGTGTTTATTACCTTCCCTTTTCTCACCCTATTTCATGAGGTCCTTAATCAGAGTATGGATGCTTTCTCCTTCCACATTTTTGTATAGAATCCATTTAATAAGAGCTCACTAATGGTGTTAACTTGGTTCCATTCTTGCTGCTGGAAGAATTTCCTACTAACATATTTTTTTCCATATACAACCTGTAAAAATCTACTGCTTAGCTCAGATGCCACCAAGTGGGGTCACACCTGGGGCAGAGATGAGACTCGGAGGCCTGTGGTGGTCCTGTCTCCCTCCCTCCTGTTGCTGTCACACTGATCCCTTGTTGGCTGTGCTCAAAAAACACAGAGCTGCCTCTTCTCATAGAGGATGTGATTTTTCATCCTACAGGATGCGGTAGTTTGGTTCTAGACCAAGTGTGTCTTGTTATGTGAGCTCCTGGCAGGTAGCTCAGCATCAGAGAATGAGGCTGCTGCCCTGGGTTCTATTTGTGGCTTCAGAATGGGAGATGAAACCAAATATTAAACCTGAATTATTAAATAACTCAATCCATTAAATGCATTATTTAACACCTAACGTATTAGATAAATATTTTAATATTTAAATATTACAATTTTTTTTTGTTCTGTAGTGTGCATAGAGTTGTTTATCAGGAATGCGCAAATGCTGAAAGGTAGCTTACTGTATTTGCTGGGAATGCCCCGACGAAGGCAGGAATGATGCGCCTGACTCCATGTTCTCAGAAGGCTAATTTATTACTTTATAATACTATATTATATTAAAGAATACTATACTACACTAAAGAATTCAGAAAGGATACTTACTCAATGCTACAAAGATAATAATGAAAACTCGTGACTCTTTCCAGAGTCTTGACCCAGCTTGGCCGTAATTGGCCAATGAGTCAAATCAACTCACACCAGGATCCAATTATCAATTCCCTTCAGGTGAACAATCTTCCACAATGCATTCCACTTGTGAACAACACAGGCGCAGCAAATGAGATAAGAATTGTTTTCCTTTTTCTCTGAGGCCTCTCAGCTTCCCAGAAGAAAAATCCTGGGCGAAGGAATTTTTTCAGGGAATACGAATGCTGCAGTCACTGAAACGTGTCTCTGACTCGGTTGCTCTCCGTTCCCGCAGAGCCCCCGCCCGTGCTGCAGGTGCCCGCTAACGTGACGGTGGTGCCGGGGGCCGGGGCGGTGCTGAGCTGCCTGGTGCTGAGCGCGGGCCGCTACAACCTGACCTGGCAGCGGCACGGGCGCGACGCGCGCCTGCAGGACCCGCTGCGGCTCCGCGTGCTGGCCAACCTGTCCCTGGAGCTGAGGCCCGCCCGGCTGTCGGACGCGGGCAGCTACAGCTGCACTGCTGCCAACGAGGGCGGCTCTGCCACGGCGTCTGTCTTCCTCACCGTGCAAGGTAAGCGCTGGATACTGCGCCCGTGGCTCACTTGGCAGGGCTCCTGGGGGAACAAGCTGCCCACAGCCTTGGACAGGCCCATCCCTGGAAGTGTCCAAGGCTGGACAGGACTCAGAGCGACCTGGGATGGTGGAACGTGTCCCAGTCCGTGGCAGGGGGTGGAACGAGAGGGGCTTTAATATCCCTTCCAACCCAAACCATTGTGTGATTTCATAAAAAATCAGGCAGAACTAAAAAAAGCAGCATGAGTGAGACCAAACATATCTAGGTCTGGGCTTTTGCTGTATACCAGGAACAAATTTAAAAGAAGAAAAAACAAGTACAAATGCACTAACTGGTATTGGAGCAAATATTTTTAAAATTTTGAAGTACTGCAGGACTTGTTTTTCTATTTGCCTTGTTTGTGTGGAGGTTTGAACCTTGCTTCTTTGGTGCCTGTCTACGGGTAAGACAAAAATCGTTCAGAGAGAAAATTATTGTCACTTGTAGGTGATTCCAACAGATTGCTGCTTGCGATGCTGCTGGGCCATACTCTGTGCAGAGGGGGTATCATCATTAATTAACTTTTCTGCTCTAATTCTAGTAATTCATTAGCTAATGGAAAACTTAGAATTATGGAAAAAAGAAATTTTGAGTGGAATAACTTGACCTCTGAGGTGCTCCAAAACAGAGGTCAAAAGTGGAGCTGTAAAAATTATTAAAGGGATGTAGTTTTTCCTATATTGGTTACCAAGGTAGAATAAGTAGGTGTGGAACCACTTGTGTAGGGCCTAGTACAAAATGCAGCAGAATGAAGTGTGGTTTTTCAATATCTGTTTGAATTACCCTTAGATTGCTACAGCAAAAGTTACAACTGAATTTCTAACTAACTTGGATTTCTCTAACCTAAATTTTTAACAAAGCTGAAAGGAAAGAAGTAATGAAAAAACCTCAACCCCCATGCATCTGGAAAACCCTAGTTTTGAATTGTAAAGAATTTTTCCATCGAGACACTCATTCAGGCATGTCAAAGGCATCAAGAGAAGTGCCTCTCCCTAGTTCTTCTCTTCCTGGGATTCATGGTTTCCTCCCTCATGTCTGTAGCTCAGCTGGGAGCCTTAATACACCAACCAAATTGCTTCTGGTGTTTTTTTTTCTAGTAAATCTAATGGAGTTTTACTCCACAACAGAATATTCAGTTTCAAATACCTTATATATGTGGAATGATTGTATCAAATGGTTGGTAATTACATTTTGGCTGGTCCTGGTAGTGCTAACAGCTTTCAAACATGTTTGAGAGAACCCTCTTGGGCAGCTCAGACATTGTTAGCTGAGAGTCTGAGTTGAATTTTCTTTATTTTCTGTGAAGTATGCTTAGAACAGAATAAATACGTAGGAAAGACTGAGCTGCAGCTGAATTCAGCTTTCTGCAGTAGAGCCTGCCTCTTTTGTTTAGAAAAAGTAATCTACTGCCAACTTTCCCAATGCCTTCATGCAGAAGCTGGATGGTATCTGAAGGGTTTGCAAGCACTGTTACTTGTGATCATTTTAATTTGCCTGGAAAAAAATTATTTCCATCAGTTTTCTGGGGGTACTCAGCGTGTGATTGTCATGTACAGCTTGCAGTGCTTGTTAGGGCCTGGAGTATTTTTCAAAAAACAGTTTTTATTTGGCAGTGAAGAGTAAAGGGTGGCCAGATGTAAGAGCTACAGCTTTATGGGCTTGTCATTGTTAACATGCCAAAGAGGGAAATTTGAAGTCTTGTTAATTGATGGAGATGGGTCCGTGCTTTGTGTAGTTGTAAAGTAATTCAGAACATCAAATTAAATTCATCCTGAAGCCCTTTATTATTGTTGGACCAGCTCCATGTAGATCTCTGAATTTCGGATCATAAGAGGATAAACATTGCTTTCATCCCCATTTTCTTTCTGGGGGTGAGTTAAGGCAGAGAACAAATACTGGTGGCTCTAAAAATAACCCAGCATCTGCTTTTCCTGCTGAAGGAGGTTGTAGTAAACCCTTGTTTTGAAGTGTTGGGTTTGATGTTACTGTTTCTGAAAGGGAACATTGATGTGACTCTTGTGCCAGCATCTGTGCAAGTACAGCCTGGAATCCTCATGGGGCTGACTTTGTGCCCCAGTTGTGTGCTCTGTGCTCAGGAGAGCACACTGTCCCCATCCTCTCACTGCTCCCCACGACCAGGACATAGCCCTGTGTGAAACTTGGGCCTCTCTGTAGGCTGGGGGTGCTGCCCAGAGCACTCAGGAAGGTCCTGGAATGCCACTTGATAAAGCCTATAGAGTGCTAGGACTAAAAAGTATGTGTTAAAATTTGGAGTTGAGCAAGAGTGGCTACATAGTGTGAGTTGCTCAAGTCCTCCCATCAGATTGGTCTTGTATGGAAACATAAATGAATTTATGAGGGGATTCCTTACTTTTTGAGGTGTCTAGAGGACTATGTTGCAGCTTTGTGAGGCTGGAGATTGGCCAAGAGTGTGAAACATTGGTGATCGAATCTATTTTTCAATGTGTTTCTCACTGATGACTGAAATTCCATGAACATTTAAACCTTTTCTTTCTGGTTTTGTTACAGCCTGGTAGGTGAAATATGAGTTAGCTATTTGCATATTTTTTAGGCTCAATTAATATTAGCATATGGTGGAAGCTTGATGTTTTGTTTGTGGTGTTTTTCATAAATACATCTCTGTAATATTGATTTTGGGGGGACATGGAGGCATTTGGGTGCTTTTTTAAAATCGAAACAATGTGCATGGTGAAGAGATTGGTTTGTGGTAGCTTTTTTTTCCTTCCCCTTTAACAATTTCAACTACACCATTAATCCCCAGAAATTTGGGTGGTGCTAAGTGTGATTTTATGGTAATCCTGGTTTTTCATGTGTTCTGGTGTCAGCAGAAAAGGAAGGGATTATCTTGATTACTGCTACTTTCTTTTCCCTCTGCAGCACTGCTGTGTAATGGGGAGAGACTTTGGCTTGTGTTTAGGTTGGTATTAGTAGAGATATTTTCAGTTAGTAATCTGGGCATGTGATGAATTCCAGCAGTGGGTTAACAAGCAGGGAAATCAGCCTTCTGCTCAGGTGCATCTTTTTATCTGAATGTATAGATGGAATAAAATCATACATGCAGTAATTACTGTTCTGTCCACACCATGGTGGGTTTCCTTCACCTTATGATTTAAAAATGTTCAAGTGCCTGTCTGGTATCACCATCACTGAAAGGCGCTTAGAGCACCTGCTTGCAGGGAGCACTGTTAAACAATGCAGTGTCCAGCCACACCTACGGGAAATAAGCAGATTTATTATGTGTTCCACTTGCCCACGAGAAAAATCAAATGTCTGTTTGCCTTTGGGCATTGAAGAATTGTCATTGCTGTAGTAAGAGGTGTGCAAGTGCTGTTTGGCCAAGCCAAGGGGTGACAGGAGTGCTGTCCTGCTCTCTGAACAGCTGCCTGAGATGTGCAGTGGGGGAAAGTGGGTCCCTGTGCTGCCTGGGGGGCATTCACCTGGGGGACTGCTGGGGGCACTTCCCTGTGCCCAGAGCTTGAATACAGCTGAAAATAAAATAATAGCCCAGGAGTCAGCAAATGTGACTTGGCTCAACAAAGCAACACTGATACTCACATAAATCCCAGGCAGGAGCAGAAGCCAGGTCTGGATGAACACAGTGGGACTTGCAGAATGAATATGCTAATATCTGGAAGAATTCCAGGGAAGGGATTGCCCAGATGGATAAAAGGAGAATTACCCTCTTGGCATCGCTCTGAATTTTTTCTGCTCCTTTCTCTGAAAAGATATGATACAGAAATAAACATCCTGGTCTTTCCGATCTCTCTCTAACTGATGGTGTGAATATTGCTCACTTAGGTCTGTGGATGCACACTGTGATAATGGGCAGAGAGGAACTGGTTATACTGCTCTGAGATCTTTAAACACTGTGAAAATGGGCCTCCCCACCCTCACAGGGAATAATTCCTTCCCAGTATCCCATCTGACCCAGCCCTCTGGCAGTAGGAAGCCATTCCCCCTTTTTCCTGTCCCTCCAGGCCCTTGTCCCAAGTCCCTCTCCAGCTCTCCTGGAGCCTCTTTAGGCACTGGAAAGGGCTCTGAGGTCTCCCTGGAGGCTTGCCTTCTCCAGGTGAATACCCCTAGCTCTCCCAGGCTGGCTTCAGAGCAGAGGGACTCCAGCCCTGGCAGCATCCCCATGGCCTCCTCTGAACTTGCTCCATCAGCTCAATGCCCTTCTGATGTTGGAGGCCCAGAGCTGGAGGCAGCTCTGTACGTGGGGTCTCTTGAGAAGCTTTACACACAATCTGTGTTGTTTAAAGGGTTTCATTGTGCAGCCTTGAATGAGATGGGCACTGTAACGAGCTTGTGCTTCTGCTTTCATCTACAAATCTTCACCTCTGAGATACAGAGAACAAAACAAAGGAAATTATATGGACCTGACATACAAGAAAGCCCCTCTGTGTGCCTGCCTGGTCCCTGGCATTTGGGCAAGGAGACAAGATGGTTAAATGGTGGCAAATGGGGCCTCACTGATTTTAGTCAATATCTTGATTATTACATCTGTGTATATTGACTTTTTCCTAATAATTTTATTACAAATATAATGAAAGAAATTTTAACTTGTGTCTTCTGCTTACCTGTTAATACCATGTGAAAATACTGGCATGGACAGTAGTGTGTTGCTAAAGCACGATGTGTAATTGCCGTCAGAGCCAGTTTCCTAATCCCAGCAGGAGAGGAGACCTTCCTGTGACCAGAGCATGCAGAATACCCCCAGCATCTCTTGGCAGGATTTCAAACCAAATAAAAATAGCTGAGCCAGCTGTGCACATCATGAATCACTTGGGGACAGTTCTGTAACGTGGAGCCATTTCTGGCCCCATCCTGCCCACTTGTGCTGTGTGCTGGCTCTTGCACACACTGCTCCTTAGCAGCCACTGAAACGTGTCAAGTGTCCCCTGGGTGAGTGGGATGGGGTAATTCCTGCTGGAACAAAGAAAGACGGGCTGTGCAGAGCAGCCCTAGATGTGAAGTACCTCTGGGTTTCATGTGTTCAGCCTCTTGGTCTCTCACAAACACAAGTTGGACGTAGGCTTTTGTCCTGTGGTTTGTCCGGGAATTCATAAATACAGAGTGTTGAGCAGAGGACAAAGCTCCAAAGATGAAAATTGGTGCTGCTTATTTTGTAGCAGCCAGTTTCACTGGTCTCAACTAACTTTATCCATGGGTGTGGATCATCTTGCCATTGTAAGACAAAGTCATACAATACCATAGAAAGTGTCTGTTGCCCAAGTGAACTGCTTTGGTGGTCATTTTTTACTGAGAAAATCTGTCTAAGGATTGTGGAATCACAGAATGGTTTGTGTTGGAGACATCTCAAAGTCCATTCAGTGCCACCCTCTGCCATGGGCAGGGCCACTTTCCACTGTCCAAGGTTGCTCTAAGCCCTGTCCAAGCTGGCCTTGGACACTTGCAAGGGTGGGGAGTCCACAGCCTCTCTGGGTTAAAAATGAATGAACTTTATTGAGTTCACTGATTCCTTTTCTAGTGGAAATCCATAGCATCCTTAACAATTGCTAAAACTGCAGATTCACTTCTCTTCCACTTGTGTGTCTGCACATATATTGTGACTTTCATTATCTCTCAGGTTGCATTTTGACAATTGACCCACCTGAAGGTTTGTGGGCTTTAGTGTCCAGTAGTCTGAAAAAAAATCATAGAATCAAAGAATGGTGTGTGTTGGAAGGGACCTTAAAGCTCATTTTGTTCTGACCCCTGCTATGGGCAGGGACACCTTCCACATTGCTCATTGTCTGGTGTTTGTCAAAATTGTCTCTGTTGCTGCTTTTTTATCTCCATCTCAGGAAGGCTAATACCTGAATTCTGACCTAATGCCTCTTATAAAGGTCATTTCATCTGAGACTTTGACCGTGCCAGTGGCAACAAGTGGCCTCTGACCTTCATTTGATTGCTTTCTCACCATGGAGCAATTTGAAAATAGGAATGAAGGTCTTAGCATAACCTGTGTTTTCTAACAAGACATTTTTAATTGCTGTTTTGAATTTCTTTTGGTAGAACCTCCAAGGCTTGTAATTTCACCCAAGAACCAGACTTTTACGGAAGGTTCTGAAGTGTCCATCAGGTGTTCTGCCACGGGTTACCCAAAGCCAACGGTTGTGTGGACACTCAATGATATGTTTATCATTGGCTCCAGCAGGTGGGACTTGAAGTTGTCTCCATTTATTTTAATATCATATGTGAGAAAGAAGGTTTGAATAGTGCCAAAATATTCTGCTACTTCAACAGAAGTGTGTAATAGGAAATAGTACCTCAGTCTTTACTTTGATAACTCTTTAATTGCAATTACATCTCTAACAAAGTTAACTTTAGTAACAAAACTTTAGTTCTCCAGGTTTTTTTATAAGATTAATTAATGTACTTTTCACAAAGTGTAGTGCTAGGTATAATAGTACCTATAGTGTTTATAATGAGAAAAAAACCCCAGAAACAGCTATTTATAAGCCATCTGCTCATGCTGCTGTGGCTGCTTGGAATGTGGATATAACCATTGTTCTTTCTAATAATTTTGCTTGGTCCCTTGTGTGTTCCCAGGTACAGAATGACCCCAGAAGGCACCTTAATCATAAAAAAGGCAATTCCCAGAGATGCAGGAATTTATGGTTGTTTGGCAAGTAACTCAGCTGGGACAGAGAAACAGACATCCATCCTCACATACATTGGTAAGTGAGAAAAACTAAGTATTAAAATTTTAAAAATAAACTAATTCATCTTCAGGGAGGAGGAGCTGTTAAAATGAGTAGAACCCTGCAGAACATTCTGGTAGAAGTTTCAAAAACCTCAGAAGATAGGTTGAACAGCTCACAAATATCCCTTTTTTCTGTTCAAACCTGAGTAGTATTGTTAGATGGTATTTGGAGCTTGATGCTCTTTCTAAAAAGAAAGCTTTTTAGGTTAAAAAACCCCTAAAACAGGGTCTTACTATGGGATAGACTGGGAAACCTGAGTGAGTCCTTTAGAAAAGAAATTGTGTTTCTGTATCAAAATACTGTGTTAAAATATTGATAGCAGAGTATTAAACTGTTTTATGACCAGCATCTGGCTGGAGGAGGAGAAGGATTTCGTGCTTGTACTTTCTGCATGGTGAAACTTTTCTGATTTTGTCCTTATATTTCATGTACATTTTGCATATGATTCAGGTGCTCTGGACCAGACTTTACTTTTCCTTGTTTCCCAGTGTATATCTTCCACTTTTAGGTCTGTTTGACTTCTAATGCAAACATTCTTCCATATAACAAGAGAAAATAAGAGTCTTTCATGGTTTATATCTTAAAAATTACCTGTAATTTAGGTGAAGAGGTCATTTTTTTCTGTCTCATTTCTTTTTAGAGGGCCCAACATTGACTGTAGTTCAGAGTGAAATTCTGGTTGGTCTTGGAGACACAACTGTTATGGAGTGTAAAACAACTGGAATCCCACCCCCTCAAGTGAAATGGTTTAAAGGTGTGT
The DNA here is from genome assembly GCF_015832195.1 of Motacilla alba alba. NCBI lineage: Eukaryota > Metazoa > Chordata > Aves > Passeriformes > Motacillidae > Motacilla > Motacilla alba. The sequence goes on from NC_052023.1 coordinate 24,267,330, forward strand.
TCATTGCTTGGTGATTGAGTAATTTTATTTAGCAGCAATATTTAGAACAACGATCTGGAAGTGACTTCATTTCTTTCAAGAGCATTATGTTGTATTCAACCAGTGACAGACCTGTGAAGTTCTCTAAATCTAGAAGAAATGGCATTGACCTCTAGGGCATAAACCCCTGCTTCTATTTAAATGTGGTGAATTAACACACTGGAGCATAAGTAATAATAACAGTAAAACAAAGCTGAGCCTCCTGCCTGCTTGCATAAGGTTCGTTCTTTCCGAAAATGTTTAGCTTTACGCTACAAAAATCACAAAACATTTTTCTGTAGCCTTTATTGTTCTGTTTTCATGTAGCCTCCAATTAGGAAAGGAGAAATACAGCCTGACACACTGTCCTAATGCTGATCTCTGCCCAGAGATACTTGGATTTGTCTTTGCCTTGTGGAACCAATAAATAAAAAAAGATGTATTTAATGTAGTAATGAACTTTTCCTCTCAGCTGAGTGGGAGTCAGAGTTCTCATCTGCTGAGTTCATACAGCTATGTTGTGAACTAACTCGAACTTGGACACTGTTTTGTGGGGATAATTTTGATGAATATAGGTATATATTTCATATAAACAGTTATATTGCCTTTTTTGTATTTGGACTTAGGTGACTTAGAGTTGAGGGCATCAGCATTTCTCATTATTGATATTCACCGGGGTCTTCTGAAGATCCAGGAAACACAAGACCTGGATGCTGGTGACTACACATGCGTGGCCACCAATGAGGCAGGGAGAGCTGCTGGCAAGATAACTCTGGATGTTGGCTGTAAGTAGTTAAAACCTGCGTGGGGCACACTCAGATTGCTGAGTTGCTGTACTGGTCAGGGAGTGGTGTCTTGGCTCCCCAAACCTTTCTTACAGATCTGTGTGTGTGCTAGGAACACCTTTTGGTGGTGTTGGTTGAGCAGTTTCCTTGTCCCATTTGGACTCCAGCTTGGAATCACTGAATGGTTTGGGTTGGAAGGGACCTTAAAGCCCATCTGTTTCCAGCCCAGTCTTACTTCTTTTGCAAAGTATAAAAGTTATGGGGAGGAAGAGAGGCACAGGAGGAGGAAGCTGTTAAAACCTCAACCTAAGAAAATTCTCAAATAGAAAATTAATTACAGAAACTTGAGTTACTATGTGAGGTTATTGTAATTTAGCCCTTCCTCTCCTCCTTTCCTAATTCTTTCCATCTGCCTGTGGCCTGACACATTGCATTCTGTTACATGTTCCTGTCAGGCACATCTGCTTTCTGAACGCATGGCGCTGCTTGCAGAAGACGAGGAATTTAGCGACGCTGATACTTAGAGTGTTTCTAGAGTTGGGAATGCTAGAAGAAAACCTATGCACAGTGGGACACAAATTGAGGTCATCAGTCAGTGGTGTTAGAGAATGGGCTTGCTGTGTCACAGTGCTCACTTTCTGTGTGTGCTGCTCTCTCCCCAGCTCCACCCGTTTTCACGCAGGAGCCGGGTGACGAATCCGCGGATCTGGGCTCCAACGTGACGCTGCCGTGCTACGTGCAGGGCTACCCTGAGCCCAGGGTCACATGGAGGAGGCTGGATGGGGCTCCCCTCTTCTCCCGGCCCTTTGTGCTCAGCTCCAGCAGCCAGCTCAGGACAGGCGCACTGACCATCCAGAGTAGGTAGACTCAACGTTAAAAGAACAGAATTCCGTGAGGAACTAAGACATTTGCAAGGCATTTAAGTTACTATATGACTCCATTAAGTTAACTATGTAAAAGAGACTGGGTTTTTATCACAGATTGTGTTTGTGATAGTGACATCATTGCTGTTGACATGCAGTTCATTTTGCTATGAGTTGTATTTGGTCATTGGCTTCACTCTTCATGCAATTTATTATTAATCTTTGTTAAAATACACATGGGCTATGGTCTCTGATCCTGAGGAGCCACAGATTTTCATTTTTGGTGGGTTTTCTTTTGTTTTGTGTTGGTACGGTTGTTTTGTTTTGTTTTTTGGGGTTTTTTGGTTGGTTTTTTGTTTTGGTTTTTTTGGTAGAAAATTGTTTCCAAATTCAGTGTTTTATATCTATCCTAATTTGAGTAATAATCAAAAACTTTGCAAGTAGCTTTGTGATTTTGATTATTTTGCATTATTTCAGTCAGTCTTTATGCTAAGCAATATTATTCTGTTTTCTTAATTAGCTTTTAATTCCTTTCTGTATTTTCATTGCTTCTGTACTTGGTGAATTATGGAAAGGAGTGCTTTGTTTCAAACTGCGTGTTTGAAGGTGGGAGAGACAAGGACACGGTGTCCATGTGGAGAGGGAGGGGCAGTATTATTTCAGATATTGCAGTCAGCTCTTTTCTCCTCCTGTAGATCTGTGGGTCAGTGATGAAGGGACTTATGTGTGTGAAGCTGAGAACCAGTTTGGAAGGATTCAGTCCCGGCCAGCCACAGTCACAGTGACAGGACTGGGTAAGAGCACTGCATGGCAGTGGGAGCTGTGGGTGTTTGGGCAGCTGACAGGATGCCTGGGGGTTATGTCCATAACCCTGTGTGCTGTATTTGTGTGTCATCCATACAAACTAAATGAGAAAACATTTACATGGAATATTGTCATTTGTTTCAGTGGATTTTTGCTTGTTAGAACATTTTTTTGAGAGGCTACACTAACTGGAATTAATTCCACCTGCACTTTTAGCTTGGACCTTAAAGAAGTGATTTATCTTGTCTATTTTTCTTAGTCCTAAGTAAATTTACTGAGGAATGAAAAATCAATGTAATGATGGGGTTCCTGCCATTTAATTAATCTTAACAACAACAACAACAACAAAATGGCAGCAATGAATGTGGTTGTGTCAGTGTTGAGATAGGTGGGAAGGAATCTTGGTGATCCAAGAAGACAATAACTGTCTGGCCTTGATCATAGAATCCCAAAGTGGTTTGGGTTGGAAGGGACCTTAAAGCCCATCCAGTGCCACCCCCTGCCATGGGCAGGGACACCTTCCCCTATCCGAGGTTGCTCCAAGCCCTGTCCAGCCTGGCCTTGGACACTGCCAGGGATCCAGGGGCAGCCACAGCTTCTCTGGGCACCCTGAGCCATGGCCTGCCCACCCTCACAGGGAAGGATTCCTTCCCAATATCCCATCTAACCCTATTGTCTTTCAAATATCCATGCTGTTAGAGACTTGGTTGTTATCTCAGTTTGACATCTGGCAATAAAAGGAAAAAAACTAATGCAATGGAATGTGAACATTTGCATGAGGATAAGAACGGAGTCTCTCTGCCATCAAAGAAACCATTTGTTAGCTCCAAGCTTATTGCAAGTGCCAGTAATACTGGTAGGGTTTGAGAGACATGTTTTTACCTGTTTAAAAGTATTATTTAATGCCCAGTACATAATTTAATTTCTCAGCCATGTGCCCAGTCATGTTTGCTGTTGGCTTTTCACAGAATGTGCAGGTTTTCTGCTGGGCTGTGACCTCTCTTCTGATTTTTCACAATTTTATGCCCTATGGAAATTACAACTTAGTTTTTATCCTCTCCAAACCCACTACATCTGTTCTTCAGTATTTTGACCAAGTAAGGAAAAATGATAAATCAACTTGGTGCCAGGGGAACATGAGTTCACAGGGAAACCCTTGATTGGATCCAGTTTCAGCTGAACAGCATCTTCCATTTGCTCCCATTCCTTAGACTAAGGATCACTGTTGGTGTGTTACCCCAGCTTCCTATCTCTCCGGCACTACTCCCACCCCTACATTTGTTTCTCTTTTTTTTTCATGTCTTCAATTTAATACTAATTTAATTTTTTTACATGAATATGTAAGAATTCCTAGTAATTTCTTCTCATTCTTCCTTTTTGTTCAAGTCACTCCTCTGATTGGAGCAAGCCCAGCCACAGCCAATGTCATTGAGGGCCAGCAGCTCACTTTGCCCTGTGTTTTGCTTGCTGGGAACCCCATTCCAGACAGGAGGTGGATTAAAAACAACATGGTGGTAAGACTGCTTTGTTTCCTGTGAGATTTACTGGCAGAGGAAAGCTACAACTGACATCTCAAGGCATGATAACAGCTTGGTTTAATTTACAAAAGTTAAAGTGATCACTGCCCGTGCCAGGAAATTTCTGCCTCTGATGTACAGATGAGGGAATAGGAGATGGCAGTGAGGGCTGTGGAGGTCTAGAAAAGAGCTTGGAACCAAAGTGCTTGTGAGTTATCCTTTTATCTTCTATTTTGCTTGCTTTCAGAGGAGTTTTATGCATTTTTGTAGCTCATGAACTTCAGCCTTGGACTCTGAATATGGGAATGCTAGTGGAATACACCTACTAGAATGACAAAAGTGTTTTTTTAAAAATAAAGGTACCAGAAAATTTCTGTAGATTTAGGATGTTTTAATATCTTGCCTTTTCCTGTTGCTGATGGGCTGAATGAAATACCACTGTCCCTTTTCCATATCCTCCTTTCCTGGTGATGCTCTACTCAGAGCATGAATGAGTGTGTTTTCTTTGCCCCTTGGGAACATACAGTTGCCAGTTTATACCTCCTGCAGACACATCTAGGTGATCTTTGATGGTCCCTTCCCACCCAAATCACTCAGAGATTCTAGAAAGGTGTTGTAGACACCACACCTGGGTTGGTTGTGTTGGTTGTGAAACTTCATTCTTTATTACTAAAATTTCTGACTTTTCCCTATGAAGCTGCTTTTTATCTTTGTTCCTGATTTCTCTCCTTTCTACACAACTGGAATCAAAATACTGTAGCAGAATGCCTGATGTATTGTCACAAAGCAGAACCTGGTACTGCCTGACCCCTGTTCAAGTTTCCTGCTCAGTTTAGGTGTCTTTGGGAATCACTGGCTTTTCCTTCGGCTGTGCAAGGAGCACAGGCTGTAAAGGTCTGTGAGAAATACTGGCAGGATCCTCCTTGTTGAGTTGCTAATTCCTCTCTCTAGTAGTGCTGGTTTCCTGTCATTGTAAACTGCTGGGAAATGCTGTGCTCCAAGGAAAGTGTTTGGAGTAAGTTATATTTAGAGAAGAATTCAGCTGCTTCTGAGTGTGACTGGAACATATTTGCTTTCTAACAACTCTTTATGAGGGAGGGCTATGCTGCCAAGCTCAGGGTGTTTGATGTTGCTGTAGGATATATAACTCTTCAAGGGTTACTCCTTGGTGAAAGTTACAATTCTCTTTCACAATGGTTTGCTTCAGAGCCAATCTATTTGATGGATATGGATGTTAGAAGGTTTTGATAACTGTAAAGGAAAATAGTCTGCCTGTGGAAGAAGAACAAGTCATTGCACTTATGAATTACTGGAATAACCAGTAAAAATACAGTGAAGTAATTGAGCTAAATTTGGGGTTGCTTCATTAAAAGCAGGAGTGGCAGCACAGGATATGCTGTGCAAGAGTGTCTCTTGCAGTTCTTACTCTCACTCCAGCAGTAAATACGAGGTGCTACTGAAACTCTTAAGTAAAATTAGCTTTCTACGAAAGATGGAAAGTAGGAAAAGCTCTAGTAAAATTCTGCAGGAACACATAATTTTTAACAACGTGACATAGCCAAGCAGAGCCACGCTGCATCCCAGGGTGCACCTTGTCAGGGAGTATTTCCCAGTGAAAGGTTCTGTCTCTCCTTTGGCAGCTGGTTCCCAATCCCTACGTGAGCGTGCGCAGCGACGGCAGCCTGCACCTGGAGCGGGTTCGGCTGCAGGACGGGGGGGATTACACCTGCATGGCCAGCAGCGTGGCGGGCACCAGCAACAGCACCACCACTGTCCACGTCTTCGGTGAGCAACACGCCTGCCCTTCCAGCCCGGGGCAGGAGGGGCAGCCCTGACCACTGCAGCTTTCACTGCTTCGCTGCACTTACAGCTTCCCACCTTTCCTCTTCTGTCATGATGCTGCTTTGTACAGTAAATCAGGGTAGATTGGGTCCACTGCGCAGGGAGGAGCTGAGTAATCAAGACAGTTTTTCGAGTAACACCAAATAAAACTATTTTGTGTTCACAAAAGATCCTCATGCAGAGGCTGGGCTGCGCAATCTTCATCTGGTTCAGTTAACAAACAGGTGTAAGTGGGAATTTGCTGGAAAACCATGAGAAGTGCTGTCTGAATGTTTCAGAACTGGGGTAAAAAAGCACAGCTCATGGGAGAATTAGAATGAAAGAAAATGAATTACGAGCTTGGTAAAAGTCATAATTTGTTTGTTGTTTTTGGTGTCATCTCCATTCTCCCCTCGCTTATTTTTTCTCTTTAATTAAAACATACCAAAACACGCACTGACAGCAAGACAAAGTGTTAGCATTTTGGTAACCCATCTGCACTTCAGCTGAGCATATTTGTGTTAACTTTGTGAAGCTACAGTCACTTCATGGTTTCTCACACGTTAAACTTTCTCACATGTTAAATTATTCATGGGAGATTTATTTTGAGCTTCACTGAAGATGCCGAAACCTCCTTTTATATAAAGAATGACTATAAATTTTTAGTACAGGCAAGTGCTCATAAGATCTTTCATGTCAACACTAGTTTTTTTAATGTTTCAGAGCTTGAGAACAAAAAGGAATATCTTTGTATGTGTTTAGAAATATCTACGTTTTGGTATTGTACCCTTAAATCTTACCTTATTTTTCTGTTAATTCAAACGCAGCTCAACTGAGTGAAAGAACTCAGGTTTTTGTTGTCTTCCTGTTACTGATTTTGAGAAGCAAAGCCTAAAATGTTATCGGAGGATAATGTGACGAAGCCTTTCTGAAATCATTTCAGTCCCTGAAATACCTGCAGTTGATTTAAAACTGCGTGTACATAATGCAGTGATGAGCCTGTGGCTGGCAGGCTCTATAGTAACAGGGATTAATTCTGTCCTGAAAGGCTGGAAAGTGGCTCCTTGTCTGTGTTAGGGTTGAAGAAGAGGCCAAAAGGTCTCAAACCCTGTTTGCCTGTTAGAAGTAGTAATTGAATAATAAAGATTTTATCATAATAGTTGTTCCATGTTGAAATGTGTTCTGCATGTCTTTAATATTTGCATGTGTTTGTAGTCGTGCCTGTCATTCAGCATGGACAGCAGATATTCAGCACCATCGAAGGAATCCCAGTGACACTGCCCTGCAAAGCAAGTGGAGTTCCCAAGCCATCCATTGTCTGGTCCAAGGTAACCCCTCACCTTTGAGCTGTTCATGCTGAAAAACGGGCTGAACACATAATTTAGTTGCCATAATAATGATATTCAAAGAACGTGGCCCAAAACTGCACTTGTGAGGGACTTGGAAATCTCTGTTTGTTCAGAGCTGCTTTTGTTTCTTAGAGCAGAGCTTTTGGCCGTGGTCCTGCCACAGCTCAATGGTCTATTCTTTGGCAAGGCTTAGGTTATCGCTGTATCTTTATGGGGTTTACACTTTAGAAATTGTTCCTGTTCCTGTTGTGAGTTGATAATTTGATTTTAGGCAGCCTGCCACAGACTGAGAGTTCATTCTTCTTGTGGAGCTCTGACTTTTTTCTCTGAGAAAAGTATATTTAATAGTGGCATAGTGGGGTTAACCCATGACTTTTCAGTCATGGCCTTGACAAGATGTGCCCTGAAGAGGACCTCAGCCTTTGAGGGAATTTGTCTTAAAGCCAGTTTTAGGGTTTTTTCCTCCTTGAATAGGATAATTTCTGGTAGTAACAGTTATTTGGGTTATGTTACAGCTCACATGATATGGTGTGAAGGCACTTTTAGGTCTCAGAAGTTGTGCAAATGTAACTGATTGGGACCTTGGGAACAGCTTTGTTTCAAAGAAGGAGTAGAATGTGGTTAACTGTTGGTTTGGTAGGAGGGAGAAGAGGGGAGGATTTCTTTTTCTTTATTTTATTACTTATTCAACTACAGACAAGGAGGAGGCAGCTGACCAAGAACAAGTGTGTGTAATGTATACACGATTCATTTTGACATCAGAAATCAATGTCAAAATTAACTCAGTTGAAATCTTGATTATTATTCTTGACTATTATTTTTTAAATTTTATTTTAAGAGTTTGGGTCTGTAAAATGTAGTAACTTCTCTGCATAAGAATCCCTGTGCTTCTGTTCTTATTACTGTTTAGAAAGTGAAACTCAAGGACTGTGAAAAGTTAATTGTAGTTAATTAGTTTGTGTAAATGGAATTTTAGGGCCAAGTTTCTTAGCTAATATAAAATATTTCGTCCATCTCAGCCTTATAAAAATAAAAGCAGCTTTTATTGAATTAAACAATTGTAATTTGCTTTATTTTGGAAAATCCAGGATATGTGGACTTTTATTATTTTTCTTTCCACAGAAAGGAGAGGTAATCCTTCCCAGCAACGTGAGGTTCTCGGCAGGGTCGGATGGAAGCCTGTATGTGGTGTCCCCAGGGGGAGAAGAGAGCGGGGAATACGTGTGCACTGCCACCAATGCTGCTGGCTATGCCACCAGGAAGGTGCAGCTGACTGTCTATGGTGAGTGTCCCCTCAGCTCAGCTGCACTATCCCTGCCACCCATTGGGAGATAGGCACACCCAGAGCACATGGGATGGGAACTCTTCTCTAGCTAGTGCTTTTAGATCCCCAAACCAGGCAGTTTTATACATGGCTGATCTCAAAAGGCCTGTCCCTCAGCCATTATAATTACCTTAAAGCCTCCTTATCCCTCTTACCTCGAGTTCATGGACCTTGGGCTGAGCATAATTTTATGGAAGTGCATAGGAAACATCTGTACAGGAGAAGAATTTCCTGCTGAGAGAGGAATGAGGATCTCTTAATCCCACCAGTCCCAAGCCTTCCTGTCATCATCAATCCAATGTTATTAAAATTTGGTTCAGGTGTAGGTGTGCTTTGCAAGGCTTTTATGGCTTGGAGTTACTGGAGATGTTGTGTAACAGTCCAGGGAGTGGTTGCTACCTACCTGGGCAATACAGAGCTCAGCACACCCAGGAATTACAGCCATTTGTTGTGTCCATCTTTTTGAATGGCTAGGCCAGGCTTTCTGGTATTTGTGGTGTTCCATGTGGGCATCAGCCTGTGTCTGATCTACAGGCACTGTACATCAGCATGGCAGGGATTTATCTCTATTGCAAACAGATCATTAAAACAGGATTGTGATGTTTTATCCCTGATAAAAAAAGAGATGTTGTGTGGTGTTACATTTGTACAAATATGTATATTCATTGCAGCTTCTTAACGTGTTCCATGTTATAGTGAAACCTAGAGTGTCCAGGCCTGGAGACCAGCAAGGAAATGCACATGATAAACCCGTAGAGGTCTCAGTAATTGCAGGGGAAGATGTCACACTTCCATGTGAAGTGAGGAGCTTGCCACCCCCCATAATTACCTGGGCCAAAGAAATGCAGCTCATATCTCCATTCTCTCCAAGGTAACAATGTTTGATGAAAAACTAAAGAAAACTGAAATTGCCTCTAAACTGTCAGGATTTTGGAAGGGCGTGTGATGCAGGATGGCTCAGAAGGTGTTACTGTGGTACTTTGTCCTGCCTGACCTGTTGTACTGGGTCTTGAAACTCCCTTTCCCAAGCCTGCTAAACCTTGTGCATGGTTGCACTGCTCCCATTCCAGCATATGCTTATATCCAGTCTCAGGAGGCTAGCAGGAAAGAGATCCTGGGTATTTGTACTGTGGTGGTGCCCAGAGACCCCCACATCATCTGTGCATGATTATAATTGTTTAAAAACTGTGTTTCTTTTCTTATGTACTTCACATTTATGCTCAGGGGAGCACTGTCTGTGATTTACATGAAGCCTGGGCTGCCAGTAGGATGCAGATGATGATGATAAATGTTTGGGTGTGCTGACAAGGGCACGTTGTGTGCTATGTTTTGGATCCAAAAACTCACCAGAGACTTTTGAACATCTGAAAGCAGAGTTGAATACTTGTAAAATGTTGAGCTGACAGCCTTAGAGAATGAAGAGCTGGGGGCTGTGTTGGACAGTGTTGGAGTTCTCCCTTATTATTTAATGTTGCACAGAGCAAGAGGGAGATGAGCTGGTGGCTATTCCCTGGATGCTCCCCATGGGAGTGCCAGGTAGTGTCACTAGCTGTGGTGCTGCTTTCTGCTCCTCAGGGTCCCTCAGAAGGGCCAGGCACCAGCTGTGTCCATAAAACAGTGAATGGCAAGGCTGGCCACAGCCACGCTGTGCTTACTGATGTCTCCCAGTGATCCCATGGATGGAATCAGCCAGTGTCTGACCTAAGGAGTTGTACTGGAGATTCTCTTTCCCTTGTGGCCAAACCTGCACCTTGGAAGCATTCCAGGGAGCCTGTGACAGCCTCAGCAGATCTTTTGCCACTGTGTCTGCTGAAGGAGGCTCGTGTGCACGGATTTGGCTTGTTCTCAGTAATCCATGAGGGATTTTCTGCTGTGTCCTGTGAGCATGTTGCATGCGCTAACAAATCTGCATTCTTCGTCTCTTACTTGTCCTCATTTTACCTCAGGAGACACTGATAAATTAGGATACTTGCTCATGGCTGCTGTGGTGAGATCCAAGTTGTCCAGAGGAACAGAAGTCCAGCTCAGCCCATTCCATAAAATTGTTTACAGATGTCAGCAAAAGTTACAGATTAGTCCAAACAGGACTGTTTGAGACCACCCAAAGAATTTGTTAGAAATGTGAACAGTAAACAAAGGGAAAGGGAAATCAGATATGAAGGAACTTCTATCAGAAAGCAAATGTAATTACTGGAAAAAATCAAGGAGGAGAAGTTGCCTCAGAAATTTGTCTTTTGGAGTTATTAAAAAAATGCCAAAAAGTTTGGAAAGATACAGGCAACAGAGGAGGAAGTGTAGTATCAGACAGATTTTACACTGGAGAAAACACATTTTGCTTTCCTTTCATTCATCTCTCCAGCCTTGCAATCCTCAAATTCACCATTTAGGTCCTTGTGGTAATGTTGTCCTAATTAGTGCCACAGAAAAGATGACAGATGATCCTCCAGTTCTGGAGTGGCAGGCTTGAATTTCTTCTTGTCAATCCTTAGCTGTCATTTTTTCTTTCCTCCTCACTTATTTTCCCTGTCTCTGTCATGTTTGACTCTTACAGAAGATTTTGGCTTAGCTGGCCAAAGTAGCTTCTGGTGTTACAAATCTGTGACCAGAACTGTGGGAGAACTTAATGCTGTGTAGTTAATTATTTACTGGGGAATAATGGCAATTCCTGTAAACACCAGAACTGGCAGTTTTGAATCAAAATCCTGTCCTTCATCTTGAATCAATGTCACATCACTTTTTCGCCGGGATGAAGCAGTAATAAAAGTTAGAACTTTCTGACCCTGCTGACCTGAGCTGAGCAAAAAATTTTAATGAGAGGGTGAAGAGCTCAATTCCTCTGCCTCTATCACATTTTAATAAGTTCTATAAATAGCTAGAATCAAATTTTGTAATTTGGATCTTAAATTTTAGCTATTTGCTGTGTATTCTGAATATAGGGGCTCCATAAAGAGTTAGGGGAAAAAAGGAGTAAATATAAATCATGGTTACACAATATTGTCAGAGTGGTGTTATTTTAGCTCATAGCAAACATTAACAATGTGCAAGGAGAGGTCATTCACCTTTCCATACATATTTATACAGTTTATCTGATTCTTCTTTTTCCAGACACACTTTCCTCCCCTCAGGGTCGTTGAAGATCAGCAAGACCCAAGTCTCAGACAGTGGAATGTATGTCTGTGTCGCCACAAACATTGCTGGGAACGTGACTCAGTCAGTGAAGCTCAGTGTACATGGTGAGTTGCAACTCAGGGTTCATCATCTGCAAGTTTCCACATGGAACTGAGCATCTTTAAGAGGTTTCCAAAGTTTTTTCCTAATTGACATTAAATGCTCTCAACTGTTGTTCTTTCATGTTGTATTATCTTCATATGTGAGTTATTGATTTTGTGGAAAGTAAATATTGTATAAACACCCACAAATACATAGATAGGTGTAAAGGTGTCTAGTGGCTCCAGTCAGGACCTGTGTCCCTCTCTCTTTCCTTACCTTTATCTCATATTGCTCCTTTGTCTCTCTCCTACTCTTCCCACACTGGGGCCCAACCGCTGTCTCTTAAACACTCACACAAAGTCAAGTCCGGAAAAATGTCACTTGTTATTGTTTCAGGCATTTTTTCCAAGTCTTTTTCTTGCCAGTGATCCTTAGGAAAAAAAAATGTTGTGGCAAAAGACTTATGGTGAATTGATATTACTCTGTAGGACCAGCAAAATCACTTCCAGTCATATTTTGTCTCCCTTGTCTGAACTTGTGTTTGGAAACATACAAAGATCAGGGATTAGGGAAAGGAAATTAAAATTCCAAAAGGAAAATGTGATTAACTCTATCATAAAAGCTTTTGAATTGTTTTGTGTTATGAAGAGCCAGTACCCACAGCTCTTCCAGTGTGCTCAGAATATGTCAGTGCTCATGGGAGTTGTGCAGTGTGGCTTGTTCAGATAAATTCAGTACCACAGTATCTCCCATTCTGTTCTGTGCAGAGAACATGCAGGGCTGCTTTTGTAGTCACCTGAGGGCATTTGATTTCAGTAAATAAGAAACATTTTCTAAAATGGTAAAAGTAGAAAAGAATTTCATAGGATCATAAAATGGTTTGAGTTGAAAGAGACTTTTAAAAGGCCATCCAGTGCCACCCCTGCTGTGGGCAGGGGCACCTCCCACTATCCCAGGGTGTCCCAAGCCCTCTCCAGTCTGGCCTTGGACCCTTCCAGGGATCCAGGGGCAGCCACAGCTTCTCTGGGCACCCTGTGCCAATGCCCTCACCACCCTCGCCATAAAAAATTTCTTTCTTATACCTGGTCTGAATCTCCCTTCTCTTAGTTTAAAGTAGTTCCCCCTTGTCCTGTCCCTCCATCCCTTGTCCCAAGTCCCCTTCCAGCTCTCCTGGAGCCCCCTTAGGCACTGGAAGGTGCTCTGAGGTCTCCCTGGAACCTTTTCTTCACCAGGCTGAACACCCCCAGCTCTCCCAGCCTGAAGAATGATCCCGTACGTTGTTTCTTTAACATTTCTGTGGACTGAAATTGTCTTCCTCAGTTCCTCCAAGGATCCAGCGTGGTCCTCGAGTTCTGAAAGTGCAGGCTGGGCAGCGAGTGGAGCTTCCCTGCAGCGCCCAGGGCGTCCCTGCCCCATCGATCTCTTGGTTCCGAGGCTCAACTGCCGTGCCCACTGACGGGGGAAAGTTCCTGCAGAGCCCAGATGGAGCTCTGGGCATCAGCAGTGTCCAGCTCCCTGATGCTGGCATCTACACCTGTGTGGCCACCAACAGTGCTGGCAGTGACACAGCAGAGGTCACAGTACAAGTGCAAGGTACTCATTTGGGGCCACGTTCCTGCCCTGGCCCAGGCTGACAGCGACTCCCTGCCAGTGGTGTGGCATTGGGGCCTTGCAGGGCAGGGCTTTCTCTCACCCAGTGTTACATGATGCAAAAGCCACATCTGGTTTAGATGTTATGTTCTGATGGTATTTGAGGAGAGTGAGAATGAGCAACTAGTCTTTGGAGAGGTTGCAGAAATAAAAAAAAAAGAAGTGTGCACACACACTCTCTCTATATATTTAAATTAAAAAATGAATTTGAAATGGTAAAAGGGTAAGTGGTCATTGTGCCAATTTAAATACACAGCTCCTCACCTGAGGACTGACAGATGTCAATGGAGCATGAGTGACTTAAGCTAAGCAGGAATCTTTTCTTCTTTGCAAAAGTCTAAAGGCAACATTCTGATCCCTTTGGATTAGAGATGCTGAGAAACGCTTCCTACAGACAACAAAAAACTCTCAGTAACTTTAATTATGAAGAATATGCTTCATATAGTCTCAGTCTGCACAGGAGTTTAAAATGAGACTTGAGAACAAAGGCTGGCAGTAGCACTAAAATATGTAGTGTGGAGAAAAACCAGTTAAAATATTTTTCAGATTATGCAGAAACATTGCCTTCAAAATAAATTTAGCAAGATTTGAAGAGAACTATTTTCTGTCAAAAGCCTCTTTGTACTGCTTACTTCCTAAATATTCCCACTGAAATGGAAACTACTTGTGCAGTACCCATTCCAGTCAATGTAAAGAGGGTTATTGGAATGTGACCTTGTTTGAATGAGAGAAACTTAGTGTTATGTATTGTCAAACTGTATTTTTGTATTTGGAGCAGATATCAAGCAGTTTTTTGGGTCTAATTTTCTTTCAGAGCCTCCCACTATTGAGGATCTGGACCCTCCATTCAACAGCCCTTTCCAAGAAAGAGTAGCCAACCAGCACATTGCATTCCCATGCCCTGCAAAAGGTGAGTGTCTTGTTGAGAAAAGGATCTTTATCTGCTGACCATTGCACATTACAACGCTGCTGTAAAAGTGTGCAATCCACACAGTATTTTCCATGTATGCTTTATATGGAAAAATTGAAACTAACACTGATTTAAATCACTACTGTGTGTGGAAGTCCTGTGGAAAGTAATTGCTAGCCAACAAGGATTTTACAGTGTTTAGGATGAAGATTTTTAATGTTAAAATCATCCTGTAACAGCTGGGGCTTCCTTTTGGAAGCTCCTGGCCTCCCTGTGTGTTGTCCTTCCAGCAAGAAGCTGGAGTTGTTTGAATCAATCTTGTTCTGAGCTGAGCAAAGTGTTTGTGGCCGTTTCCCCTTTTCCTTGCAGGTACTCCCAAGCCTGCCATCAAATGGCTGCGGAACGGGCGGGAGCTGAGCGGGGCTGAGCCGGGGCTCTCGGTGCTGGAGGATGGGACCCTGCTGGTCATAGCTGCCCTCGCACCCTCAGACAGTGGGGACTACGTCTGCGTGGCAGCCAACGAGGCTGGGAGCACACAGAGGAGATACAGCCTGAAAGTCCATGGTAAATAATGCACACAGCCCTCGGGGAGCTGCTTTGGGAAAGTATCTTCTGTTTTCTTCTTGCAAATTGCATGGCCCAAATCTGCCCTTGTGATGTTAAATTATAAAATCTGAGTACTTCCTATTTTTCAGACTCTCTCTATAGTTTTGCTTTTCCCCTGTTTTTTCTGTTCTCCGTGGCTTTATGCAAAAACCATCCTTGTTTTGCTCAAGGATCTTATTGATAGAAACTCCAGTTTTACTTGATTTTAATGCAAATAACAAATGAAGCTTTGTACTGTAGAAGTTACAGATTCAGGGCTAGATCTGTGTTTCAAGTGAGAGAAGAGTTATCAGAGTGAACACAGACTAGATTTTCTATTTGCTGATGTTCTTCCTCTTAAAGAATCCTAGTTAGTAAATAGAAACTGTACAAACTACTTTTGTTCCAGCCTTGTTCACTTCCTATGACAGTTAGTTCTAATGCCTGAGCAGGATTATATCCTTGTTTTGAGAAGAGCAGAAATTTCATCTCCTCAGTGCAGCTGGAATTTTCTAATCCACAATTTAAGGCCATTCTCTCTGCATTCCTAGTGGGACAAATGATAGATGAGGTTCTTGGACATGACTGGATCAGTGAAGAGGAAGGATGACTCTGGAATAGGCTTCCTTCATATGCTAAACAAATAACACTAGATTTCAAGATTAAATTTCAGATTAATTTTAAGATTCTTCTCTTATGTTGATAGTGCTTGTGTTTGAGTGAATTTCCCTGGGAATCTGTTATTGAGCAAGAGAAGACTGTTTTTGGCAAAGAGAAGAAAGGATGCAGGGAGATATGTCCAGAGCCTAAAGACAAATGGAAATGTTGGGAAGGGAATGAGGAGGATTTGAGAAAATTGGAATTACAGCAGTCCTTGACTGGGATGGAAAGGAAGAAAGGGGAAAGCACTGGAATAAGAAGACTTAAGTCATAATGTTGAGCTTTCTTGCAGTTCCTCCTGAAATTAGAGATCAAGATAAGGTGACAAATACATCTGTGGTTGTTCATCACCCTGTAAGTCTCTTCTGTGAAGTAACTGGTAACCCCTCTCCAGTCATCTCCTGGTATAAGGATGATATCCAGGTATGTTGCCTTAATCTAACTGTGGACTTTTGAGGGCTTGGTATGAGAATTCATTCAAAATAAATACAGGTAAATGCCTTTATGTGAATTTAAGTGCTCTAAGAACACCCCCACAAAAAGGCAGCTAAAAATGGCTCATCCTTTAATTCTTTAAGTCAAATGTAAACTCTTTATTTTCAATATTCTCTTAGGAATTGACCTTGGCAGTCCCCTGGTATTGTAGATTCTAATCCATACGGAGGGGACCCATATTGCCATTTTTTTGTCATTCTGTAGATGAAGAAATAAGAACTTTTGGAGGTGAATTGAATTCCTCAGGATTATTCTTGAGTCCTCTGTTTCCACTTGTAGCTGATAAGTCGTAGCTTAAGATGAGGAGGGGTCCCTTTATGCACTCCTGGCACTCCCCATTGCTTCTGGTTGGAGTTCCCTACTCCCTGTCCTAGGCTGAGCTGCAAACCATATTGAATACATTGCAGCAGGGCAGGAGATTAGTGCTGAAACTGAAAGGGGAAACAGATTATCCTTCCACTAAAACTACCATTTTCTTATAAAAATCCAGCTGTGATACTTGGCTGCTGTAGCTTGGATCACATAAGGCTAATGTCTCGGGTTCCTCTAAGGTTGTGGAAAGCAGTGCTCTCCAGATTTTGCACAATGGGAAGATACTGAAGCTCCTGAAAGCTACTACTGAGGATGCAGGACAGTATTCATGCAAAGCCATAAACCTAGCAGGAAGTTCTGAGAAGCTGTTTAACCTCCATATACTTGGTTAGTTCCATGGCTTTGGGGTTGGCTTTTGTTTGGTTTGGGTTTTAGTTGGTGATTGGAAAAACAGTTGATATTTAAGAAGCCAATAAATTTCAACTCATTATAAATAGATTCTTCTACTCACTGCCCATGAATTATTCGCTGCTGAAGCAGTGAGTGCTTAAACTTTGCTATTCTTGTAGCAACACAGACAAAATACTGCTTTTGATTTCTGGGCTTTGGTGCTTTGTTTTGTATTTGGGGTGTGCAACGTGATGTACAGGTGTTCCCTGGTACAGTTCACCAGTGCAGGTGTGGAAGTGCTTGTCACGACAGACACGCTGTTGTGATCTGCAGAATTCCCTCTGCAGTGAACACTAAAGGTGTTTCAAGGGAATAGTAAGCTCCACTGCTGCATTCCCTTCAGTCACAGGGCACAGGTTCCCTGGCTAAATACCAGTCCTTCCTTAATGTTTGTCTTTTTAAAGTTCCACCGAGCATAATAGGTGCTGATAGCCCTGGTGAAGTGGCAGTCATCCTCAACCAGGAAATCCTTCTGGAATGCAGAGCCAAAGGCTTCCCTGTTCCTGACATTCACTGGTTCAAGGATGGCAGGTGAGTATATTGCATCTTTTGTGGTTTGTGTCAGGCTCTTCCTCCCCTAGAGCAGAGAGGAAGGAGGTGCAATGTTTAACCACTTCATGTTAACTTAGTGTCCCAGAATTTGAGGTGATGTGAGGTGGTAAATTCTTTAATCAAAACTTAACATCCTACTTTCCTTTCTGAACTCACCCATTGTTGGCACTTGCAGAGCAGATTTTGGGTTTTTGGAGAGAGATGATGGTTGAAGCAAGATAAGCAGAACTATTTCTTTGAGTTTATTCTGTGAGTTATTCTACCTGGATTATTTTACACACATTATTAGTTAAAATGCAGTTGTTTAGCAGAGATGATTTTTTCAGTGGTAGGCAGAAGTCAGATGTTTTGCTGGCTAGTGCCTTGTGCAGTTCTGCATATATGGTTTCAGACCATTAAAGGTCTGAAAGGTTATATGTACAAATATATGTTTGAAAACATTTATAGCCTGCATATTTTCCATTCCTCATCTCATCTTCTAGGAAAGCACACCAGAAGAATTCTTAAATATTAGCTGAAAACCCAGCTGGGTTGGGTGTTTTTGGTGTTTAACAATATAGTTCAGTATAGGCATTGGTCAGGACTCACAGACACTCTTCTGTGACAATTCCTTACCCTTTGCTATGGATATGTTCTTCCTGTGTAGTAGTTGACATTTTGTTATCAGCAAAGGCCTAGTATGACTAAATAAATTAGGAAAAGGAGCTGAGGTCAGGTGTGCGACTCTGGCTCTGGTGCTGGTATCCTGGAGGTCTGAGAAAAGTTTGTGGTTTGGTTTCTTTTAGAAGTTAGGGGTAGAGTTAATCATAATAGCTTGTTGCTGCATGTTGGTTCTTGTGATTAAAGCTATTAATTTAGTGCTAAATTACACTCTGGAATGATACAATTATTGCCACCAAAGGACTTCTTACTGTCAGTTTAAATCGGTGCTGAAAGAGTGAGGGCAGAATTCTGTGAAGCAAAATGGTCTCTGTTTCAGGCCCTTGTTTTTGGGTGATCCCAATGTTGAGCTCCTGGACAGGCACCAAGTTCTCCACATCAAGAGTGCTCGCAGGGTTGACAAGGGTCGCTACCAGTGCAGTGCCACCAACACTGCTGGCAAACAAGTGAAGGAGGTCAGGCTCATTGTCCATGGTAAGTTTGTGGAATGCCTGATCCCAGAAGATCCTCTTGTTTTACTCTTAAGGTTTCTTTTTGAATGGAGATACTCAGGCAAATGCAAATTAAGTCTCTGATGCTACAAAATTTGTGTGTAAATTTAATTTAATCGTGTTTTCACAAAACAACCTTTTTAAGTATTTTTATGTATGAAGTTAAGTATGGATGTAGTAGTCTTTTTAGGCTTGGAAAAACACCTTGAAAGGTTGCCTATATACTTCTTTTTTCTAATTCATGAAAGCAAAAAATCTTGAAGGGTGTTCTCAAATTCTGCTGTTAGTTTCAACTGAATTTTTTATTATGACATTGTCTTCATTGTTTTGATCTGTCTTAGGGAGGAGAAAATTATTAAGATTTTGTTTTTAATACACAGTTGGTCTTATTTTTCTTAGCCTGGTGCCAGGATATACCTTGTACTTCATGGGACTCAGAAATTCTTGTGCCTGGAGTGTGAAGGGCAGGGATTTGAGTCTGTTAGCTCTCGAGTCCTCCCTTGCTATGGAGTTGTTCCTGAACATTGTGTGTGATTCTGTGGGCTTAATGTGCATTGTTTCCTTCATCTGGGACATTTGTGAAGCACAAAGCTCCCATAGGCACAGGAACGTGGCTGCACACCAGTCTTGGTGAGACCTTTTTCTATCAGGAACAAAGGGAATGCTGGGAGGACTTGCAGGAGATTGTGGCTGTTCTGACATTAGAGGAATAAAACAGCTTCCCCCTCTTCCCCACAGATAAAATCCTTGCAGATGAGTAGATTTATTTCGGGTTCTTCAGGAAAGATGAATTTGTAACAGCAGAATGGGACTTCTCTTTACTTTTGTATTTCTCATTAGTCCTGGCTAAACAAACAGAAGCCCACAGAGTAAGTGAGGAACCTCAGTGCCAATTCTTGCTATGTTTCTTACTTTGTTTTAGCTGTTTAGCCCTGCTTTTGGCTTTGATATTTTCCCAAAACACCATATTAAAACGATTCCTCATCTCTGATGGAGAAATGCAGTCGCCTTTGAACTGTGTTTCAGCATATTCAGTGGATTTGGGGTTTTTGATACAAAAAATGTTTACTTTTTAAATACTTCATTGCGTTTTGATAACTGCAGGACCTGTCTCAGGTGGGGATCCATCCGTTCACAGACACTTTGCTTTGCATTTCTGCAGTGGTGTTTTCAATGACCGCTGTGGAAGTCAGAGGAATCCGTGGATGTACTGAGCATGTTTGGCAGCAGAGGAGTCAATGTGTCTGCCAGATGTGTCTGGTCCTTTCAGCAGCCATAAATTTAGTCGTTGCCAATTGCACTGTGTTTTTATTGCTTCTATAGAGATTTACGGACTCTTTATATTGGCTGATTTACACAAGAGCTTGTTTGCTAGAAAAATCCGAGTCCTGCTGCCTAGAGAGCAAGGGAAATGACTATGGGCCAAAAAGCTTCAAAAATAGGAGCATAAAGCAAGACTATTAAGCTCATACTTAGTCTCAAAGTAACTGACTTCATCCTCAAAAGTTTGGAGCATGGAGCAGTTCCCACTGCCGTTGTGCAGGCTCTTGGGTGTGTTTGGTATTTTCAATAGCGGGATCCTTGCTGGGAGGATGCACCTCCCAAGGCATCTGAGAATTGCTCTTTCTTTGGAGACAGGTAAGAGGGCTACCCAAGTGCATTGCAGGAGGCATGGAGGTCCAGCTGTCATAACCTGCCACATGTTGGAGCCTGGTGGCCTTTTTGTTGTGTTCTCTTCATGCTTTCTACCCTGTGTGCCTTGAAGGACTATACAGGTGAAAGATGAGCTCTGCTGGGCAAAGAACCAAACAAAACACAGCAGGAAGGGTTGGAAGGCTGATGAAGATATTTTATTCTTACAGCATTCTAATGTTTTGTTTAAATCTGCACATACTTTTCAGTCTAAGGCTTTAATGTTGTTGTTTTTGTCTTTTGAACTAGTCCCCCCTAGTATTAAGGGAGGAAACATTACCACAGAGGTATCGGTGCTCCTCAACAACCTGATAAATCTGGAATGTGAAACCAAGGGAATCCCTGTGCCCACCATCACCTGGTACAAGGATGGTCAGCGTGTGATTTCCAGCCCCCAGGCTCTGTATGTGGACAGAGGGCAGTTCCTGCAGATCCAGCGGGCACAGGTGTCAGACTCTGCCCAGTACTCGTGTCGTGCGACCAGCACTGCGGGGGCTGCCGAGAAGCTCTTCCACGTGGATGTCTATGGTGAGGGACAGCTCCTGGGCTGCCTTACTGCTCCTGCAGAACGGCTGTGGAAGAGATCTTCAGCCTCTGCTGCCTGGCAGTGGCTGTGATTAAATTCTGGCCTCTGTTGGCAGGGCTGTGTAGAGGGAGATTTAGACCCTCTGCTTTATGGAACTCTCCGACAGATTTTGACTTCGTGGAATCATAAAATGGTTTGGGTTGGAAGGGAGCTTACAGCCCATCCAGTCCCACCCCTGCCATGGGCAGGGACACCTTCCACTAGCCCAGATTTTCTCCAAGTCCCATTCAGCCTGGCCTTGGACACTTGCAGGGATCCAGGGGCAGCCACAGTTTCTCTGGGCACCCTGTGCCAGGGCCTCCCCACCCTCCCAGGGAACAATTCCTTCCCAATATCCCATCTAACCCTGCCCTCCCTTCACTGGGCTTGGTACCATGCTTTCTTCTACTCAGCTATTTCTCTTCCATGTATATCCATTCTTTATCTCGCATCTGCATGCTAAGCAATACTTACTTGAAAGAGCCATTCTGGATGGGATCTTTACTGTACTCCTTTAAGTCCTTCTTGCCTAGTTCTTCCCTCTTAAAGTACTGCATATCCTCTGTTTTATACAGCTGGTCAATTTTGAGCTACATCATTTGGCTTCTCGGCCTCGCCTTGCCCCAGCAGCAAATTTTCACATGAAATTGTGCGTGACGTGATGGCAGATGGAGCCAGAATGGGTGGAACAAACCCATTTTCCCTTAATACATTTGCTGGCTACAGAATTAATG
The DNA here is from genome assembly GCF_015832195.1 of Motacilla alba alba. Taxonomy (NCBI): domain Eukaryota; kingdom Metazoa; phylum Chordata; class Aves; order Passeriformes; family Motacillidae; genus Motacilla; species Motacilla alba. The sequence continues at coordinate 24,288,777 of NC_052023.1, forward strand.
GCTTGCAATATATTTCTTCCTTTCTGCAGTTCCTCCAGTAATTGAGGGCGATGCTGACACAGCCCAGAGCAGGCAGGTGGTTGCTGGGAATTCCCTGACGTTGGAGTGTAAGGCTGCTGGCAACCCTCCCCCTCTCCTGACCTGGTTAAAAGATGGAGTTCCCGTGAAAGCAAGTGACAAGCTCCGTGTCCTGGCTGGGGGGAAGCAGCTGGAGATCCTGAACGCTGTTGAGGCTGACCAGGGCCAGTACTGGTGTGTGGCCACAAGCATAGCTGGAGAACAAGAAATCAAGTATGACGTTGAAATCTTAGGTGTGTGAGCTGCAGATTTATCAGGTTCCCATAAACCTAAGATGGAAAAGTTCCATAAAACCTATGGTTTTGGTGGTTTTTTTTTTTTTTGTTGGTATTAATATATTAAGATGAGTTAGTCATGCTCTGTACCTTGCTGAACTAGCACTGCACAACTTTTCTGTCCAGGGCTACAGGACAGTTGAAGACTTGTACTTTCAGGTTAATTCTTGAAGGATTTTTGTGCATGTGGTAGGTGAATATTCTCAGCAACCTCTAAACCTCTAAAATTCTTCTTACTTGTCTTCAGAGAAGAAAATCACAGAAATCCATCAGAAATATCACTTAGTAGTTGCCTCTGGGAGAGGACTTTTTCTCTGAATTTTAGTTGTGCAAGTTTTGAACCTTATACTGAAAAAAATACTTTTTCTTCTGTATCCCTTGAATCCATTACACAGTCTGTATCTCAGCAGTCCCTTCTGAATGTCTTGAGGTCTTCTCCTGATATGGAAGAGAACTGTAAAGGACTGATTTTTAGGTTTTGCTCACTTGAACATAATACTGAATGCAGATGTAGAGCATCCATTCTGCTTCTGCAGGTAAATGTCACTAGTCTTGATAGTGGAGGAGCTGTGTGTCAGTGCTTCCTCCCCAGAGAGGATGAGACAGGGTGAAGAGGACCTGGAAGAGGATCCTCTGCATCTTTGTTTTGCTGACAAAGGGTGCCAAAAGCACCCCCCCCCTGCTTCCCACCCATTCACAAGGTTCTTCTGACAGAATCTGGAAAATATAACCAAACAAGAAACAGTAAAAAAGTGTGAGCACAGATTTGAAGCCACAAAATGTCACTGGGCAGATGTTTCCCTTCAGAAAGGAACAGTGGTTCATAATGAATCAGCGTGTGTTTTACAGTACTATTTGAGAGACTTGTTTGATATTTCTGATGTGTAAAGGTTTCTCTTGGTGGATTTTTCTCTCTTACAGTGCCACCATTTGTGGAAGGTGGGGATGAGCTCTTGGGCTATATTGTGATTCTCCATAGCCCTTTGGAGCTGGATTGTTCAGCAAGAGGGACACCCTCACCAACTATCACGTAAGGGCACTGGTATGACAGTAGAAAAAATACAAATAAATCTGCTGGTTGGTTAGGTGAGCTTAAGGAGCCACCTGTGTTAATCAGTGGTGGTTAATGAGTAGAGGACAAACTCCTGGCTCCACTGATAGCACCATTAGGCACTCATTTGGCAGCATCAGGATTTCATTTTCAGGTAGTTTGGTTTGTTGTGCCAATATCCATGTCCTGGACATGAGGATAGAAAACAAGAGCAGACAAAACTTTTAAGTCCTTTGCTAAGGCAGCTTGATATGCCCTTTCTTCTGTCACCCATAATTGCTTTTGCTTTGGAGGTTCCTCTCTGCCTCTGGTGGTATCTGTGTCACCTTTCTGACACTGTCTTTAATGGCCATTCCCCAATACTCCCTTCTGATAAACCTACAATTTGTGGCACTCAGACAAGAGGAATACAACCTGACACTTCCAGACTTCCCTAGAAATGCCAACGGAGTTACTGAGGCATTCTGTTTAATAGAATTGTGCATATTTTAAGATTGTTGTTGATCTTACTTTCATTGACAACTGAAATGGAACATTCTTTTTGGTAGGTGGTTCAAAGATGGTCAGCCACTTGGAGAGGAGGCTGAACACAAGGTCTTATTAAATGGACAGAAACTTGTCATCTCTCAAGCTCAAGTGTCAGACAGCGGCCGCTATAAATGTGTGGCTGCAAACAAGGCGGGAGAGCATGAAAAGGAATTTGATGTTACAGTGCATGGTAGGTTACTCAAGGTGTGCGGGAGGCAGCAGACTGCTTTTATTTCAAATTCCTGGCAAGAAGGTGCTCAAACTTTTTATAAATGTTTATTTGCATTAGCAGGTTGTAAAACTGGAGAGGAGATTAGATGAAATAGGATCGTAGAATGGTTTGAGTTGGACACCAGCCATGGCAGGGACACCTTCCACTAGATCTGGAAGTAGAAGTAAAGCTGCGATGGGATGCTGCTTCTGTATACTTAAATGTTCATGTTTAAATGAGGCAATGCTTTTTTTTCTGGTGCTTTTTGCAGTTCCTCCAACCATTAAATCAGCTGGGCCTTCCGAGAGAGCAGTTGTGCTCCACAAGCCTGTGACACTGCAGTGCATAGCCAGTGGCATCCCCAGCCCTTCCATAACCTGGTTAAAAGATGGACAGCCAGTAAACACAGCCAGGGGAAATATCAGAGTAAGCATGATTCTTTTGTGGGATCCAAACCATGGAAGATAATTGCTGTAAGTTATACATGTTAGTGCTTCTTTTCCTTTCGCTTCTCTCACCCTGTAATACAAAAGTGCTTAAGAGCCATCCTGCAGAGTGAGGGGCTTTCTACCTGATTAGGGTGGTGTCTCAGGCAATAGCAGTGTTCAGCAGACTGAGTCCCACCAGACACCTGGTATCAGGAAAGTCCATGACTTGGAAATACAGAATCTGTCTCCTTCCAGTTGTACTTAGCCTTTCAAGGTCAAATGCTTGTCTGCTGGTTGTGAGGTGGCTCTAGCCACTCATCCCTGTGAGCTGGGATTAGCTGAGCTGTTCTGTGATCACTGCTACCTGTAATTTCCTTCTCCTGGTGAGATCCTGCCTTTCCATGAAGAGCCCTCCCCAGTGCTTGCATGTTCCGGGGGTGAGTGCTTGCAGTGGCTTTGATTTCCCATGGCTGGAGCAGTTTTTGGTACCTTGCCTTCAGTCTCCTCTGCCTGCCTGCCCCTTCCCAGCCAGGTCTCCTCACACCTCTTCATCTCCTGATGCTGCTGTCCCAGGGACACTGAAATCTCTGACCCAGCGGTTTCCTCGTTCCGTGAGCCGGGGTTGGGAGGGGATGAGCCCGGCCGTGTCCGCTCACCCAGAGCGGCTGTGCTGGGGGCAGCGGTGTCACACGGCTCCTCTCTGTGTTTGGGAACAGCTGGAGGCCTCGGGCCGTGTCCTGCAGTTTGGCAAGGCCCTGCCCGGAGACGCCGGCCGCTACACCTGCGTGGCCACCAACGCTGCGGGGGAGGCCCAGCAGCACACCCGGCTCCACGTGCACGGTAATGCGGCCAAACGGGGCTGTCCACGCAGCTCTTGCACCTGGGCTCACCTTGCTCTGGCTTTTTCCCTGGCTCTGCACGTCCGCCTCTCACTTCCCTTTCTCTGTCTTACTCCGTTAGTAAGGAGTGAGGGCAGAAACTGGCTTTTGTGGAGTTTGGCCTCTCCTATAATACCAAAGGACACAGAAATGGTACCTTTCCAGGTACCTCTGCTACTCAGAGGTATCCCAAAAAGTCAAACACGTTCCTACTAACCTACCCTTCAGAAGGGTACTCTGTGTTTCTGAATCAATGTGTGATATACCACATTTCATTACTAATTTCGTCCAAGATTTTTGTGGATATTGGTATTCCCCGTGACCCTGGGAAATGGGAAATTTTTTACAGGCATAACTTCTCTGAGAAAGGAACATTTTCTTGTGAGGAGATTTTTCAGCCTGTTTGAAAGGAATTTTCTTGTGCAGCTAAAAACAATAGAAAAAGAGTCAAGGGAACTTGAGAAGCTGTCGTTTCCATGTGAATTTAATAAACGCTCTCACCATGATTTACATATATTTGGCTTAGAAGTGGTCACGAAGTGTTGTGCATTGCTGATGTGACCCAGTCCTCAAAGGAGGGGTGGCAATCCTCAGGAGGTGCAGAAATAGACTGTGGCAATATTTTTACACAGTATGGCTATGTTGACTTTTATTGCCAAGCCAAGCCAGTAACTGGAAGGCATTAAACTGAAGCGAGGAGAGGTTGCAGAGTCTCTGTGGATTGGACTTAGAAAGAGAACCCACATTCAGACTGTGATAATTGCATCACAACCAAATTCAGTGTCAGTCCCATGCTCATAGAGCTCTCCTTTGCTGTCAGTCTTCACGTTCAAACTGTTATTATCTGGCGTTTCTGTCACGTTTCAGATTTTGGAACTTCAGGAAGGTAAAACTGTCTTCACTACTCAAGTTACCATCACCAGCTGAAGTGAGAGGAGCTTGCCACAAGAAAGAATTGCTGTTCTGTGTTGTGTACGCATTACTTGCAAATCTTTAAGTTCCATTTTTCCTGGAAAAAAATTAAAATTAGCAAAAATGTTTTATTCCTCTTACCACTAATGAGATTATATAATTAGAAAGTATTTCCATTTCAGAGGTGAAATTTCTGGAGAAATTCCTTGGTCACCCGGCAGTTGAAGCTTGTGCAACTCATTGCCCAAAGTTTCTCCAAGGGTAGATTACTTTGTGATCATATGCTCTGCTAGCTGGGTGGCTGAATTAATGGAAACCTGCTGCTTTTGTTTCTTCCCAGAACCACCCGGTCTGGAAAATGCAGGAAAAATATTAAATGAAACAGTGGTGATGAATAATCCAATCCATCTAGAATGCAGAGCATCTGGGAACCCTCTGCCAGGTAACCATGTGCACCTCGGGGAGCATCTCATCAAGGGTTTCACTTTCACGTGTCTGTGGAACGTAATGGATATGCTGAATGTGGAGCTATTTGTGTGGTTTTAAACCAGCTAGAAACTGTGTGATGGAAAATGTCAATGTATGGGCTGACAGGGAGGAAGGATTGAGGAATTCAGTGATCCCCTCTGATAAATGAGTGAAAACACATCACAAGGATGATCTGTTCCCTTGTGATGCCCTGTCCACAGGCAGGAGCGCTTATTAAATTTCTACTGAATGAGCTTTAAACACATCCACTTTTATCTCCTTTCAGTTCAGTATTTGTTAGTGTAAGGCAGACCTGAAATACTTCATGAATTGAGTTTGCCTGTCAAGTGTGCTCATGTCTAGGACTTTTTTAATGTGTGGGTTTTGTTACCTAGTAAGATATAAAAAGACATATTATTATGAGAGCAATTTGCTGTATTAATTATTGTAGGGCAGAACAGGGGGAGTCGTTACTAAGAGCTTATATCTAATACAGGAAGTTATTCTCATGCTGATTATAGCAACATTTTCAGATGAAAGGTGTTATTACATTTCAGATGCGCATCCAGCTTCTTGTTTTCTGCCTTTTTAAGAATTCATTCACAGCAAAGTATTATTTTGTAGAAGAATTTCTACTTACATAAAAAAGTTAAAATATTGAGAAAGTAAAATGTTATAAAAGCATAAGAATTTTATGTCAATTCTATGCTCCTTTTAAATTTTTTCTTCTTTATCCTCCAAGTTTTCAGTTATTTTAGTTATCAACAATTAAAACGATGGATTTCAGATAATTTATGCAATAAGAACAGTTTGGTCACCCCTGGTGGGATGCAATGGCTCATCCTGTTGTCAAGATATAACATGACTCAGGAAAGTGAGGAGCACAGCATCCCACTGGAAAAGAGAGAAGCTGTGTGCAGGTCTTATCTATCAGTCAGGCTAGAGCACTTAGTGGGTTTGAGTCTTTCTCCAAAACCCCTTGTGTATTACAGATAATCCTTCCATGAGCAGTAGTTTCATTTGAGTAGTGAAGTGATGCCAGCAAAGCCTCAATGACCCTTTCTCCTGATGGATGATGCCATCTTTTGGCTGAGATGCAAAATCTGCAGATTTTCTTGGTTGTCAACTTCCTATAAAATTTTCTTCTGCAGTAACACCAAGATTTCTGCTCTTTGTTTTCACTTTTTTGATCTGCCAATTGCTCTTTGATTTGGTTCCTTATGTTTTGATTCTTTGTCCCAGGTAGTTCAGTTTAATGTAGTGATAATTTAGGGTAAAAGGTAAAAAAATTGATATATGTTATAGACTCCCTGGATAGATCCTCTATCTATCCCCTATTATATGTATCTATAATATATAGGGATGTTATTGTATTCCGGGATGGTTTGGGTTGCTTTCCTGTTGAATTGTGGGGCATAGTCATCAAATCTTCCTATTTCCTAATTTTCTGTTACATTTTATTATTCTTAATCACGACTAACGGTGCCATTGACTGTTAAATGTTGGCGTGTGTGAGGAAGCTGAGGTGGCCAGCGTGACGGCTCTGTGGTGCCACATTTGTCGGGGTTGTCAGTGATTTGTCCCCGTTGCTCCCCCGCAGCCGTGTCGTGGTCCAAGGACGGGCGCGCGCTGGGTGACAGGGGACAGGTGCTGCGCATCGAGGGCGCGCAGGTGGCCGACTCCGGCCTCTACAGGTGCCTGGCCACCAACGCCGCGGGCACGGCCGAGCTGCTCTACAGCCTCCAGGTGCATGGTGAGTGCACAACCACGGAACTGTCACTCCTGGAGTTTGGGGAACACTTCTGGGAGCCTTGAGTGCAACTGTTCCCCCAGTGACCCATGTCCCCAAGTGCTACATCCACGCGGCTTTTAAATCCCTCCAGGGAAGGAGTCCCCACCACTGCCCTGGAAGCTGTGCCAGTGTCTGCCTGTCCTGTCCATGAGGAAACTTGTCCTAATGTCTAAATTAACCTCCCTACCCCCAGCACACCTTGAGGCTGTTTCCTCTTGCCCTGTATTGTGACACTTAGGAATAATACATGCCAGCTCCACCTTTGCTTTCTTCCTTTTCCAGTCTGTTTAACAGACTTGGTGTCACTCATCACGTGATTACAGAATCCCAGAGTGGTTTCAGTTGGAAGGGACCTTACATCCAGTGCCACCCTGTGCCATAGGCAGAGACACCTTCTACTATCCCAGGTTGCTCCAAGCCCTGTCCAACCTGCCTGGGACACTTCCAGGAATCCAGGGGCAGCCACAGCCTCTCTGGGAATTCCATTCCAGGGCCCTCCCCACCCTCACAGCCAGGATTTTCTTCCCAGTATCCCACCTGACCCTGCTGTCTGGTAGTGGAAAGCCATTCCCCCTTGTCCTGGCACTCCATGCTCTTCTCTCTTCTGTTTTCTTACTGACATTGGAATAGTGTCAGTTTTGAATGTGGAAAATGTGCCAACGGAAGGCATTCCTAGGAGTAATGAATTTATGGAAGAGGTATTTGTTTAAAGGATCACTTGAGCAATTTGGAGGCCCGGGCAGTTGCTGGGATTTGTTATAGGTGACTTTGAAGCTCACAATAGACAAAGGACACAGATCAAATGCTCTTTTGTAATCCAAGAGTTTTGAAGAAAAATGTGCTGTGTCCAAGGAGATGAAGTGGAAGTGTGGGTGTTTGCTTACATGAGACACCTAAACAAAAGCCCAGCTGGAGCTTTTCCACTGATTTCAGTGGCTTTTGGATGTGGCCATAATCCAAATTCTTATCTTTGATACATGCATGTGCATGTATCTGGTTTTCTGTGGGAGTCTTCCATCCAAAAGTGTGGCCCAATTTTGGCACAGCTGAGATGCACACACAGTATATAGATCCTATTAATGTTAATTAATGACTTGGGCAGTGCGTTTCCATGGATTTAATGACCATCATGGGAAAAACTGATGGCACAAGACACAGTCAAAAGCAATTAACCCCACCCAGTGATGAATTCCCTGGAAATTTTTAGAGCTAAGGTCATTATTCTAGTTAAATGGAAAATAACCCTTCAGTACACGTGTGCCTTTTTAGGGGTGGCGGAATTTCAGCAAAAATGTCCAGAGTTTTCTAGGGTACTAAAATTTTCTAAGACACAGAGCTTCCCCTTCTAGAACAGAGTATATGCAGTTGCAGCCACAAGTAGTGGCACCAGAGGAACTGATTGCATTGAACTCCTCTCAGTGAACCTGCTTCATTCAGCTGGTGTCCTGCCAGGCTGACAGTAGAGAGGTGCTGGAATTCACCATCCACAGGTTCATCATCCAGTGTCCCTAGGGTTTATGAGTTTGAGAAGACAAAACTTAAAGGTTTTGCCCTCTTTGCCAGTGGAGGCAATGACTCTTTAATGGAGAGCAGGCTCAAATGCTAAGTACTGAAAGTTGTGCTGCATTTATGGAAAGGCTGCTCTAGATTTCCATGAGCACCTGCCTTGGTCAACTACTGGTCTTATTCACCAGTTTCTATTGTTAATAGTGTTATCAGATCTTTTTGGCATTAAAAAACAGTGCTTGATACCTCAAGCTTAACACTGAATGGAACCAGGTAGGCAAACTGAAGGATTTAGGTGGAATGCAAGTTTAGTTAGAACTCATAGGATTTCATTGTATTAATTCTTTTCACTTCTTTCTCCCCACTATAGCTTTCTCAGGCATTTGAGAGCAATGAGGGCTGTTGTATTGCCATAGGAAGAACTCTGTGTGGGGAAAAGATGAAAAAATTATAAAATCCTGTGCCTTTTTTCTGCCCTTACTGCTATTGGTGAATTATGCGTACGAGTGAGGAGAATCGCAGAATCGTGGAGTGATTTGGGTTGGAAGGGCCCTTAAAGCCCATCCAGTTCCACCCCCTGCCATGGGCAGGGACACCTTCCCCTGTCCCAAGTTGCTCCAAGTCCTGTCCAGCCTGGCCTTGGACACTCTCAGAGATGGGGGAGCCACAACCTGAGTTACAGCCTCTTAGAGGTTACTAAATTCATTAGTGAATCTTATTTTCAGAGCAGAATTCTATACATGTTTTCTCTCCTCACACAGGGCAATGTGTAGCATACACCATTCTCATCTCTTTGTAGGAGTGACTTTAAACATTAAGTTTTTATCTGATACTGACTTTTAAACTTAATCACTAAACTATTACAGTTATTGGTACGAGCAAATAGAATAGTTTTGATTCTCCTAGTACATGAAGCATCTTCCTTTTTTAATGATTCTTGTCTCCCTTTCTACCAGAGCCCTACAACATTTGCTAGACTCTGTGTGCCTAGAGTAAGTGCTTTAGATGTTCCATTGCAGTGTTTTGTGTCATCAGAGAGGCAGATGTTTTTCAGTCTAATCTAGTAAACGTTTCCATATGCTCTGCCAGGCCAATTTATCACTCTGTGTATGGATTTGCTTTATGTGGTTTATATGGTAAACTCCTTTCTTTAATCCCCACCACTCCTAAAGTCTTTCACAAGGTCTAAATGGAATAGTAGAAGAGTTTGAGGGAATATTTTCTGGCTTTATGGTGTGGTTCCTGGGTTTCACAGCTGTCCTCTGGGCTGTGGGCCCAGTCCCACATACCTTGCTCACAGTAGTTTCACTGCAGTTATCTGCCTGCTCATGCTAGGGAAGAGCAGGATCTGGCACAGAGCAAAGATATTACAAGAGTTCAGCAGGAATAACATGAGAAAAGAGAAATAACGTCCAAATTTAGGTGGCCTATTTAATGTTGTTGTGATCAGTACTCTTATGTAGCTGTTACAGCCCTTTTTCTGTGGATTTTTTTTTTCAGTCCCCCCATCCATCTCTGGCAGCAGTGACATGGTGACAGTAGTGGTCAATAATGCAGTGAGACTGGAGTGTGAAGCCAGAGGCATCCCTGCCCCTATCCTGACATGGCTGAAGGATGGGAGCCCTGTGTCCAGCGTCAGCAACGGCCTCCAGGTACCAGGGACAGATCCTGCTCTATGGTGTTCCCTGTTGTGGGAGGAGGCTTTTAAGTCAGTGCAGTTTAATGGAAGGGAATGAGTGGGAGGGTTTGGAATAATAATATAAGGCCTTTTGCTCTGGGTTGTGTGTGTGAGTTTAGCTCCAGTACTGTGTGAAGTGGAAGATAGAGATACATTGAAATAAAGTGATCATTTCAGCTGATACCATACTGAGTAAATTTACATCAACAAATTTTCTACTTACTGGGAAGAAGAGGAAATTGGACCAGATTACTCCACTGAAGAGATCTGGAAAGCTCATTACATACAACAGTAATTCAGAAAATAAAACCAACCTCTGATATTTCAGAGGTAAAAGGAGAGGCAGTAGTTGGTTTTTGGAAGTTGATTTTATAATCTGAAAGGCAAGAAGGGGAATTTGTGTTCTGTGGGGCCAGCTCAGGGCAGAGACAAAAGGTGTGACAGCATGTTTGAAGCTGGTAGGAGGGAGGGAGGGAGGGAGTGGTGTGCAGATCTTTCGAAGTCTTGAGAATGCCAGGAATTCCTTAGGGACTGGCATGAAGTTGGAGTTCTGCTTTTCAAGTCTGGATTGGATGAGAACACCAGAGTGCAGGGAGATGGTGGGAAGCAGTGGCAAAGCAAATGTTCCATTTTGAAATGAGTCCTAGGTGTTCCCCCACCTGTGTTTGACCCCGGGGTGTGCCTGAAGGTGCTGTGCTCCTGTTGCAGGTCCTGTCGGGGGGCCGGGTGCTGGCACTGCCCAGTGCCCAGCTCAGTGACACAGGGACCTACACTTGTGTGGCAGTCAACGCTGCAGGGGAGAGCCAGAGGGACATCGACCTCCGTGTTTATGGTGAGTGACAAACATCTTTCTTTTGTCTCTGAGAGCTATTCTTCAAGCTTTAATGTAACACTGTGGGCCTAGACCCTGAGCAGTGCTGAGTAAAAATAGTCTCAACCTGTAATGGAAGGCCAGGTGAGGAGGAGGAGTTTGTGTATGGAAGTTAAAACATGTATATGCACATCCACCCTCTTTTACTAAAGCATGTCGGTGTGTCCTTCTGTGTGTCCTTGAAGAAATGTAACTACAGCAATGAATTTACAAGTTTAATGCATAAAAGTTTATTTACTAATGAGAAGAGAAAACACATGTTTGTGTAAAGCCAGATAGACCTGCCAGGTGAGAGATATTCTTGGGCCCAGTGCTCTGTTGTCTTTATTGCACCAGAAGGAGGTACTGGGAGCTCCCCATCCAGCTCTGCAGTTCCTGTGCCATTCCCAAGCCTTGCTCTGCCTGCCTAAATGGAGGGGACTCTTTTAGTGCTAAATAGTGACACTGTGTTGAGTCCAGCCAGTCAGCTCTGTCTCCTTCAAGGAGCAGGAAAGAGGTGTTTTTTTTAGTTTGTCAGTTTTCCAAATTGTCAGTGAGTTAATTCTGAATATTTTTGCCTGAACTTGTGTAAATTCATCCTCCCTTCTGATTCGAGCAATGCTCTCAGATACCGGGTGGGATTGTTGGGATTGTCCTGTGCAGGATTTTGGTGATCCCTGCAGGTCCCTTCCAACTCAGGATATTCTGTGATTCTGTGCTTTCTTGTAACTTACATGAAATTCATCCTGGATTTTTTGTAACCTGTATCAGATGCCTTTTCATATTCATAGAATGGTTTGGGTTGGAAGGGAGCTTAAAGCCCACCCAGTGCCACCCCTGCCCTGGGCAGGGATACCTTCCACTATCCCAGGTTGCTCCAAGGCCCATCCAGCCTGGCCTTGGACACTTCCAGGGATCCAGGGACAGCCACAGCTTCTCTGGGCACCCTGTGCCAGGGCCTGCCCACCCTCACAGGGAAGGATTCCTTCCCCATATCCCAACTAACCTTGCCCTCTGGAAGGCACTCCTAATTGTCCTGTCCCTCCAGGCCCTTGCCCAAAGTCCCTCTCCAGTTCTCTTGGAGCCTCTTCAGGCACTGGAAGGGTCCCTAATGTCACCCATGATAGGTTCTCAGAGCCTGTGGGTGCTGTGCCTGCAGGGATGCCAGGGAGTGTGGCTGTAGCAGGTTTTGAGTTCCCTTGGACATCTCAGAGGATTTGTCCAGCAGGAAAATGAGGATAAAGAATAATCTGACATTTGTTTTAGAAATGTTACAGTTCCAGATGTGTAGAGAGGCATTTCGAATTGAGGCACCTTTGTGGTGTTGCTTCTGCTTTCAGTAGGTCAGTGGACTCTGCCAGTCTCTAGCATTATGGCAATCCCCTGTGGGAAACCTTGCAAGAAAAGTTAGGAGTGTGGATGAGGTTCTACAAAGGGGCAGCTGCCCAAGTTATTTGTTCCCTAGTTTGGCTTTCAGAATTGTCTCCCTTGGTTAGGGTACCCCTGACTGAAGTCCTGGTGACTTGTGCATCTGGAAGGGGCAGTTAGAAACCCAGGACTTTGTTGTGGCAAGTGGGCCAAAGTTAATATGGCTGGAACATTTTATGTCTAGAGCAAGGAATATCAGGGTCTCCTTTGGAGTTTGAGGGCAAGTATGTATGTCTGTGTAATGTGACATAGATATATTTATTATTCCTCTTTTATTTTCTGGAACCTCTGTCCATTTTAACTGGAGGAAATGAAAAGAGTTAGGAGTTGGGAATGTTTAAAATTAGTGTTGTATTAGAAGCTGGCCAGGGTTGAGATCAGCTGCAGGACCAGCTTGAGTGAGGCTGTCACCAAAAAGTAATATTGCTCTTCAGACTTGCCTCATAGGGGCAATCCAATTAAGAAGCCACAGGAGGAAAATTATTTGGAGTAGTTGGAGCTGGGTTGGTTGGAAATGTGCACTGAGCCAGGAGTTGGAACAAGCTCAGTTACTTACAGTTACTATGAGCATAATTAGATTAATTTAAAACCCCGTTCCTTCAGAAATAAGTGCTTTAGTGTCTGTGTCATAAACTCAGTTTCCTTTTGAGCACATTTCAATTCATCGAGCTGAGAGGAAAAGTAAATGGTTGAAAAGTCTTTGGAAATAAATTTGCCTTCTGCAGGAATGGATCAGCTTCCAAGTCTCAGTTCCACAATACTCATAAAGAATCTGGACCTTTGTCAGTTCTAGAAAGATAAAAAGATAAACAGATTTTTTTTTTTCATTTACTATATTTCTTATCCACGGGGATCAGGCTTTTCCCTAAGTTATTTCCAAACTGTGAAATCACCAGCTCTGCTCTGTGCTTCCTGGGCAGGAAACACAAAGCTTGATCGATCCTGGTCTTTCAGACCACCTCGAGAGTGGTCTTGCTGTCCCTGAGTGCCATTTTGGGACAGATTCTGGTCTCCCATGTATGATTAACCTAGTGTGCTTGTTCTCACAGATGGTCCCACTGCCTCCCTTCTCACCCCTAAGTTCTGTGCACTCAGACCCTCAGTGTCTGGGGTCATGGATCCCAAAACTAAAGGACAAAGGAAATGTGACAGTAAAGGTTCTTATATTTGGTCCTGGTCAACTTCTTGGGGGGCAGTATTTTGTCTGTGTTCTTTTTGACTCCAGCCATGAACACTTTCCCTGTGGAGAATTGCTGACTTGCTGTGTTCAAGGTTTAGTTCTCAGTTGCCTTCTCAGTTACTTTTGTTTTTCTGATTGTGGAAACACACAATTAAAAACAGGGGGAAAAATGTGTTTTCTTAAAATCTGACACTGTTCAAGAACAGCTAATGGGTTTCAACTGAAGTGCCCAGTGTTCTGGGGTTTTTTATTTCTACACAGAAAACTTTCCTTTCAAAAGGAGATTTTTTCTACTGTCTGATTTGGAAATAATAGTGTAATAATGAGGTTATCACTGAACTGCAGGACAAATGTTAATATAGTGCTCAGTGCCCACAACTGCAATAATTAGTAGATCCCACAAACCTGATACATGAGCTAATTGTAGATTATTATTTGTTGATTAAGTCATTAACCCATTGACTTGCTTGCTGACCATGTAAGTTCTTACTCTGTCAGCTGTATTTGGTCATCTCTGGACAGATTATCTGTAGGTCAGAGTTTTCCTTAAAGCCAGATATCCTTCTTGGTGCTATCTGGAACAGCTTAAGACATTTTCAGCTTCTGAGGCTGATAGTTATCTCATGAGCTTTTTCACTCAGCAGCTCTTTTTCTTTCTTGCAGGAATGCATTCCCCCATTTTTATATACGGGGGATTTTCTTTTCTAGCTACGTTTCAAGGGGGTTTTTTGCTAGTCTTGACTTGTCCTTATGATTTCTCTGTAGCTGACACCTCACTAGTGTGTATTTTGTATGGAAAATATTCTGTAAATAACAAAAATTATTATTGTGGTTTTTGTGGTATAAAGAAGACTGAAGTTGTGTGTAACTGAAGGTGTAAATGTCATTTTATCTTTGTGCAGTGAAATCCCTTAACTCCACGTTATGTTTGCTCTGTGAAATCATCAGTACCCAAAGGTCCCTTGGTTTGGGCAATAGGACAGGAGGAAACAGCTTTGGGTTGTGCTAGGGGGAGGTTCAGGTTGGATATTAGGAAAAATTCTTCACAGGAAGGGTGGTCAGACACTGGCACATCTGCCCAGGCAGAGGTGGAGTTGCCATCCCTGGAGGGATTTACGACCTGTGGATGTTGCCCCTGGGGGTAGTGCTGGGGAATGGTTGGCCTCGATGGTCTCAGAGGGCTTTTCCAAGGTAACCAAGTGTGTGATTGTGTTGGTGCAGTCCCTCCCGACATCGTGGGCGAGGAGCAGAACGTGTCAGTGCTGCTGGGCCAGGCCCTGGAGCTGCGGTGCCAGGGCAGCGCCGTGCCCCCGCCCCGCCTCGCCTGGCTCAGGGACGGGCGGCCCTTGCTGGAGAAGCCAGGCCTGAGCATCTCTGCAGATGGCAGCGTGCTGAAGGTAAGCTGGGCAGGCAGGGCGTGCTGAGGCTCACCCTGGGGAGTTGCACCCTCCTTGGAGCTGGGACAGCATTGGGCTCTCTGGGGCAGCAGAGAGCCCAATGAGGTGAGGAGGGAGGGATGGCAGAGACCCCAGCTGTCTGGGTACAGAGCTTGCCAGCTTCATGATGTTTTATTAATATTCTGGGAGACATATGTAAAAATAAAATTGAAACCCAAGCCCCCTCTCCCTGCACATTCCATGAATAATTATGTAGGAAGAAGAAACCCAGGTTTTCCTTTTGTCCCCAGATTGAAGGAGCTCAAGTGCAGGACACTGGACGCTACACTTGCGAAGCGACAAATGTTGCTGGGAAAACTGAGAAGAATTATAATGTCAATATTTGGGGTAAGATTTATTAAGCTTATTCCAGAAATGGGAACGAAGCTCAGAGCTGAATTATGGTGTGAGACACTGAAATCCTCTGTAGTTCATCAACACTCAGTTGCTGAGGCTCGTACAAGGATATGTTGTTGTATTTGCTGTAGTTGAACGGGGCCCAAGACTGCACACATTTTTCAAATTGTTTTAATTTAGTTCTAAATTAACATCAGTTACCCTACAGGCCTTTGTTGAGCTTGCAGGAATGAGAGCAGTTAGAACTATAGCTAGTGAGTGGCATCCCTTCTCATGGCAGGGACTTGGAACAAGATGATCTTTAAGGTCCCTTCCAGCCCACACCATTCTGTGATCATGATTCTGTGATAAATACTTGGGTTTAGGTCCATAGCTTTAATGCCATTTTAAAGTAACATACCAACTTTCCAGTTACTGAAATGCTGAAGCATCGGAAACTCAGATAAATAAAAGCTGCCTTGCAATCTTACTAGTGCTGCATCATAAAAACAGCTTTAATAATTTTTTATATGGCTCTATGATGAATGGGGCTTAGGACATTGTTTTAATAATTGCTTTTGAGGGGGTTTTCTGCACCATAATTTTCTTCTCAAATTGAAATGTCCCTGTTTTACTATTATAAATCAACTTCTTGCTTTGAAGTCACAAGACTAGAACTACATACGAAGGTTTGTAACACAAAAATGACTTTTTTCAGTTCAGATTTCAAGTCTGTCATTATTAAAAGACCTATTCATGGCATTTGACTTAGAGGTGGATGTTGTAGTACCATGCCATTTTCCCATGCTGAAGCAAATACCATTTACTGTGCAGGTCAGCCTCTGCTTTCCTCTTTCTCTCCCAGACTTTTACACAGGACCTTTGCTGGAGGGATTTAGATTTGTTCCTTTGTGCAGTAGGACCATTCCAGTAGGATTTGAATGGAGGGATAATTCTTTGCTAGTTAGCAGCTTTGATGGGATAAGCTTGATAGAAACCACAGGCTGCCTGTGAAAGCCATCTGTGGATAATTGTTTAGAATTACAGTTTTAATTTATGCCCCAGAATCCAAAGTCCTCCTTGCCATATTTTGAGATTTTAAATCCAGGAAATGTATCCTCCTGAGGATTTGTGAGAGCTAAGTGTGGATCCAGGAGCCAGCCTTGTCCTGGCTGGAAGCAGGACAAATAAAGGGTAAAGCAGGCAGTACCATAAGGCCCTTGGAAATGTTGTTTCAAACCCCACACATCTGGTTGCTGCTGAAGAGCTGGAGGTGTCAGAAGGAGAAGCTGGCTATTGTCACATACATTAAAAAAGTGCTGCATAAGTTGCTCACCTGGGAGGTTTTATTTGCCAGGTTCTACCTGCAGTCTCCTCTGCTTTTTCTTACTCTCTACCTACTCTGTTTTCATCTGATGAAAATTATTCCCTGATTCTTAAGAGGCAATTAGCCCTTCCCTAGGGTTTGAACCAAGGTTTTTTAAGACTTTGAGAATCAGAGTAAAACACTGGTCCCTTTTGTCTGCAGCTGGTTTAGATCACAGAGCTGAAAAGCAAAGTGATCCTTCTGTTGCAGGAGGGTGATCAGAGGGGTGGGATTCACTGCCTTGGATGTGGCAGCCAGCGTGCTGATGCAGGAAACATTCGAGGGAAAAATGCAGGATGAATTTTAAGTCACTGATGATGATCTCTGTGGGGTTATTAGCTGAAGCCATGAATGAGGCAGGCTCTTAGAGTTGGAGTCACTTGACAAAGTTCCCCAAACCATCTTTGTTCATGGAAGTCCATTAAAGGCAACCCAAATTAAAGCCTGTCCATGCAGCAGCCCTTAGAGCCCAGAAGGATGGATGCAGTCATTCCCAAGTGTATTGTTCCCTACCCAATGGCCTGGTTAGCATTGAGGAGACAATCCTTGTCATTGCTGCAGAGCTGGACGGGAGAGATTTGCATGAGGGTCATTTGGGGTTTACTGCTGGCTGATAATGTGTTGTTTCAAAGGCTGCACTTACTTGGCTTTTCTTTGCAGTGTCACCAAGTATTTCTGGCTCAGATGACAGCTCTCAGCTGACAGTCACTGAAGGGAGCTTGATTAGCCTGATCTGTGAGTCCAGTGGCATCCCACCACCCAGTCTCACCTGGAAAAAGAATGGTGGGTAACTGCCAGTTGTCTGTTTTATAAAGCAAATGGGATAATTCTGACCTGCTGGATTTGCTTTTCATCTTGTGTACATTTTGGATGGTGTGTTCTAAGGAGTTCACATGTGCAGATAAATCTGCATAATCCTGGCATTGAGTAATGTGAACTCCAGGAATAGATTATTCCCTTCTCACTGTCTCACCTCTGCTTGGATTAGGTGTTTCTAAAGGTGCAAGAGAAGCGCAGTGCTGACGTTGCTCAGCTGAGAAAAGCAAACTGTTGAGCACTTAATGTTTATTTACCATGGGTGCAAGAGGACAGCAGCACAGTGCCCCATCCCTGGAAGTGTTCCAGACCAGGGTAGATGTCTTTTGAGCAAGTGGAAGCAACTCTCCCATGGCAGAGTTGGAATGAGATGATCTTTAAGGTCCCTTCCAACCCAAACCATTCTGGGATTGTAAGAATTGTTTGTGGATCCCAGATGTCAGGGCCAGGGTCGCTGGGAGTCCCTTGGTATGAAGTTGAGTTTCTGCCCTGTGATCCACTGCATTACACAGATCCTCTGAGCTGGATTTAAATCTGCAGCCATGGCACCCAGCCAAGGGGTGAAGATGTGTGTAGTTGTAGTAATTGCTTTGGGGATTCACCAAACCCTTTCTCTCCAGTCTTGTTCAAGAGTAGTCTGTACACCTTTTACTTTAGGGGTCAAAGTTACATTGCCAAACGCCTCTTTAGGAGGTGGCAAACAAAGCCAGCTATTTTCAGCACCTTCTTTTAGCTCTGCTGGAGAGAGAATACAGGGAAAAATAAGATAATTTACTTTTCCATTGTGGTAATACTTGTGTTAATTATCAATCTTACTTATATTTGTGTTTTTCTTAGGAGAACAATTCAATATGGTATGTACTTGCTTTAATTAATTTTGGCTTATGAAAAGAGCAGGTTTTAATTACAGAACACTTTTTCCAATGCATAACATTTTGAGAGAACAGGAAGTTCTTTTTAAACCCTGTCTCTTGGAAGCCAGAAAGGCCTTGTATGACATTTAAATGCACTTCAAGGCTAATGTGTGTACACTTAATGGAAGGAAGGAGACTTAAACCTGCTAGAAAATCTAGAAAAGCAGTTAGAAAGGAAGAGTATATTTTTCAGCATGTTCGACATTTGGTGCACTTTGTAGAGAGGACTTCAAATGCACCAAGAGGGAAACGAAGATTAAGCTTCTTTGAAGAATTCATGGTAGGTGCATTCCTTCTGTCAGGAAGTGTCCCTGTATTTGGAACGATGGAAATGGATGATCTGAGTTCTCAGAGAATGCAGTGGGAGTTTGCTGTCACGTTTCTGCTGAGGATTTCCTGAGAAGAAGCCTGTGACACCCAGCACACAGATAGTGTGAATCCTAAACTATGTGTTTCTAAGCACTGGCTGTGCTGGGTGAGACAATTATACACTGAAAAGTGAGTCACCTTTTACTGAAAGTGCTGAGCTTTCTGCTCGGTGGAGGTGTTCCAAACTCTGGATGGATGTGAGGGAGAAGTCAGTGTGCTTTAGCTCAAGGTATGCCTTGAAATCAGTGGTTAATACAGAAAGTCCTCAGGATATGCTTGTGCCAAATTCCTACTTTCTGGAAAAACTCTGACAGAGTACTTCTAAAATGGGCAAATGTGCAACTCAGTCCTTTTGAATGAGCCAGTGGACTTCACACCATGTGAATTTCATTTGCTCCTGGCCATTGGTGTCATTTTATGTGACAGAAGGTGTCTTGCAGGCTCTCCTGTGGTGCCGGAGCCATCGGGAAGGGTGCGGGTGCTGTCTGGGGGCAGACAGCTCCAGCTTGCAGTTGCTGACAGGTCTGATGCTGCATCTTACACCTGTATTGCTTCAAACGTGGCTGGGAGTGCCACCAGAGAGTACAGCCTGCAAGTGTACAGTAAGTGCCAGGAAAACTCTGATTACACTTTACCAGTTGTGCAGTAATGTTATGGGAGTGTGAGCTGGGCCGTGGTGTTGAGCTGCAGAGTCACCAGAGATGGAGTGCTTGGCTGTAGGACTATTTAGAGGTACTTCAAGGAGAGTGTTATGTCATTAAAATTTTGGCAATTTGGACCTGTAGCTTGACCAAGACATTGCATATCCCTGTTGAAAGTGCACAATCCACTGATGTAACCCCTTTAGTCTTGTCCCCAAGCTGCAGTAGTGATGGCAACTGAATGAACTTGGATTTCCCTTAATTCCTTTAGACTTCACTATATTTTTGTTGGGAATAAAAGGAGATATTTTTAAACAATCCCATAGAGAAGAAAATCTTCCAAAATCTGTAGGGATTGATAGTGCAGGGACAGTCTTTTTTAATATAATTTTTTCTCTTGTTTGCATTTTAAAAAATGCCTGTAAGTTAACATTTTAAAAAACATTTTTACTTTATGCTGTGGGAGAGGGGGAAAGGAGCTGATTTGCCTTTTACTGGCCCTGCTGCTCTGGAAAATGGACTCAGCAGCAGGTGAAGATTCTGAAGTGCAGCTTCCAGTTGACTCCAACACTGTGTCCCTTGTTCTTCCCTAGCTCGACCAACTATATCCAACAGTGGTCCCCACCCGTCAGAGGTCGTTGTCACCCAGGGAAGCGAAGTGTCCCTGGAGTGCGAGGCTGAGGGCACTCCTGAGCCAGCAGTGACGTGGCTGAAGGACGGGCGGGCGCTGGGCAGCGGCAGGGACGTGGCGCTGCTGGCCGGGGGCCGTGTCCTGCGGCTGCAGCGTGCCCGGGTGTCCGACACCGGCCGCTACGTCTGCGTGGCCACCAACGCCGCCGGGCTGGCCGACAGGAAATATGACCTCAGCGTCCATGGTGAGTGGGGGCCACCTGGGGCACGTGGAAATTCACCACTGGGTGGCCCAGCAATGGTGTGCAGCTCAGTGCACCGCCTGGATCTGCTGCAGGGGATGCAGCTCTAGTTGCAGTGTTAGGAAAAGCCCAAATCCTAGTTTATAACTCCTGAATATTTTAAAATTTTAGCCCTCTTTCTGTTAATATCAATCTACCCTGAGTGGCTTCGTCACCTGAGATAACCAGGGTATGGTACAATTTTACATGATATTAGTCTGAGTGTCATGGTGGGAAATATTCTGTTGCTGGGGAGAGAAATTAAAGTTTAACCAAGACCACCCTGCTGCTCACCCTCAGTAAACTAATATTTGGGTGACACAACGATTTGTGAGCAAAATGAATTTGTATTTGCTCTGAAGTATGTCTTTTCCTTACTCTTTGCTGTAGTTCCCCCAAGTATTGGTGGTTACCAGCAGCTGCCTGAAAACATCAGCACTGTGGAGAAGAATCCCATCTCCCTGGTTTGTGAAGCCTCAGGAATCCCCTTGCCAGCAATCACGTGGCTCAAGGATGGTTTGCCCATCACCTTGAACAGCTCGGTTCGAATCCTCTCAGGTACAAAAACTGGTGGGCAGATGGCAACATTTCACTTTGTCATGCCCAGAAATACACTCCATTGACTCTCCTATTTATTTTTCTCCACCTCTTCCTCTTCACAGTTGTTTTACCATTTAAAGAGGAAAAATCTTTGAAAGAAAAATGACAAAAACCAAAGCACATCTCTAATTTCTATGGGTCTGTATTTGAAGCCAAAGAGAGCCTCAGAAATGAGTGCATGTGAAAACATTTCTGGCTGTGTTGTTTCTTTGACCTTGGATTTGCCACTGGCAAATAGAAATCTCATGACAATAACTTTTGATGAAGTTTTGTAATGGCCACCAAGCAAACCTAAGAAAACTATGAGACAAGTAAAGAGCTGGAAGGTGTTTAAGAGCTCAGCTAAGACTGCATTTGAAGCTGATAAGCTTCAGGATATTTTAATGAGTGCAGCTTTTAAAGTTACAGATAGTCCTGTGCTATGCTTTCCCATTTTTGCATATGGTGTGTGGAAAAAGGAGTGGGTGTGTGATTATTTCCCAGTATGAACCTGGCTCTGGGAGCTGCTCTGCATTCCCTTCTGTCTCAAGTTGCCATCAACAAAAATAACATCTTCTGGGCTTGATTGTTTCTGTCCTGTCTGTTGCTTTCTACACCCACACTAATCTCACCTCCTGGATGGAGAGTCAGGAAGAGAGAGACAAAAAGATGTTTATTGTCTCTGGATGTTGGCTGTGTGGGAGGGGAAACATGCCAGGGCTCAGGGTTTTTTTTCCTCTAAACTTTGTGCTTCAGAAAGCTACATGTTGTTGTAGTGAACTGTAGCCAGCATGGCACTTGGAGCTTTATTTGTGCTTGTAAAGCTGTAAAAAACAACAACAACAAAAATCCTCCTCTAATTTTGGAGTTAAATACGTCGTTAAAGCAAGATTTTGGTTCTGTTGACTGAAAACATACTTGGCATTGTAGATAATTTCAGTGTGTGGACACACTGCTGGCAGCTTTTAGTCAGTTAATTCAGATCATGGAATCACAGAATATCCTGAGCTGGAAATCTAGTCCAACTCCTGGCCTTGCACAGGACACCCCAACAACCCCAACCAGTGCTTGAGAGCATTGTCCAGATACTGATGTTTGCTTTTGATGATCCTTTCTGCATATCTTCTAGGAAAAAAAAATCCAGTGTACCCCTCTTGCTTCCAATGCAGCTCATGCCCTAAGCTGCACATGGGCTTTAGGAAGGAGAAGAGCTTCTGTTTAGCCAAATGTAGAAAATCTGTCCTGCCTCAGCACTGGAGAGCTGGGTGTGTGGTGCCAGGGAAGGTCACAGTCTCCTGCAGGCAGGTTTCTGCTTCTTCTTGGCCTTGTGCAGGGGTGGATGGGAGAAGGGATCAGGGAGATGCAAGGCTGGAAGACTTCAGCCTCCCTCAGTCTCCCGGTGCTCCCTCTGGCAGGCAGGATTCCTTGGGCAGAGGCACATCCAGTAACCAGCTCAGCAGTTTGTTCCTGCAGGTGCGTGACCGGGATCATCCCGTTCTGGGCTGTGTCCCAGCAGTGATAGCCACAGGCAGGAGCTGCCCAGGGCAGGGGTGGTGTGCATTAGGGAATGCTGCTAACCAGAAACTGGGAAAAGCTGCGGGCTGCCTGCCACCTTTGGCTTCACACTCAGATGCTTCCTAATGTCTATTCTGCTGTTCTTTTGCCAAAAAGCAAGGAAAGAGAAGTTACTCTGTGATGGCAAAGCAGGGATATTCCTCATCTTTGGTCAAACGTACTTGCAAATCTTTCTTTTAAACAAACTTATCTGTGCAAAGGTGACTTGACAACTACAGAGTCAAGAAGAATCTGTTCTTTCAAGCCTTTGCATGTAAACCAGTGCTATCATCAGCTGTTACTATTATTATTGATGGCACAATTAATGCAAATGCTAGAAGGGAGAGGTGGAATTTTATTCCTTATCTATGAAAATACCTTAAGGATATTTATAACACAAGGTATTTATAGAAGTAAGCTTATTTTTGTGTGTACACACATAAAAAGCACTGATGAGGCATTATTAATTTTCCTGAATATTCATCTAGAATCTCAGTACAGCAAAGGACTCTTGTGAGTGAAAACCCTGCTGTCTGAGGCACTGTGTGCTGTCTCACTTTCCTGCCCAGCAGTGTGTGTTACAAGCTCAGTGTTCCTGCCATGTCCTAACTGCCAATCCATGAATCCTGTGCAGTGGAGCAGGGTGTGTGTGCCCTGCCCAGCCCTGGGGTGGTGCTGGGTGGCAGAGCAGGGAGTGTGTGCCCTGCCCAGCCCTGGGATGGTGCTGGGTGGCAGAGCAGGGTGTGTGTGCCCTGCCCAGCCCTGGGATGGTGCTGGGTGGCAGAGCAGGGTGTGTGTGCCCTGCCCAGCCCTGGGATGATGCTGGGTGGCAGAGCAGGACTCTGATGCTGTTTTGGCTGTCTCAGGGGGCCGGACACTGCGGCTCAGCCCCGTGGGTGTGGCAGATGAGGGACATTACACCTGCGTGGTGACCAACGCTGCAGGAGAGGCCAGGAAGGACTTCCACCTCTCTGTCCTGGGTGAGTACCTGCTTGGGTTTAGGACAGCACAAAAGAGGGGTTTGTACAGTAAGGGGGAGGGCATTCTGTATGCTTTGCTGCTATTTTAAAAAAATATTATGCCAAAATACACGTCTTTAGGGAAAAAATAAATAAACTTGATGACACAGACAGAAAATCAGGTTGTAAAGAAAAGCTTCTTCCACACAGAATCATAGAAGAAAAACCCTGGAAGGTTTTCAGTTGGAAGGGACCTTAAAAGCATGTCTCATTCTAAACCTCCCCCATCCCCTGGGCATCGCTACCCCAGGTTGCTCCAAACCCCATCCAGCCTGACCTTGGGTACTTTCAGAGATGACAACCTGTGCCACAGCCTCCCTATTCTCACAGGGAAAAATTCCTTCCCAATATGCCATCTATCCACACCCTCTGACAGTAGGAAGCCATTCCCCCTTGTCCTGTCCCTCCAGATGCTTGTGCAAAGTCCCTCTCCAGCTCTCCTGGAGCCCGTTGAGGTCCTAGAGGGGGCTCCAGAGTCTCCCCAGAGCCTTCTCTTCTCCAGGGTTGGCAATCCCAACTCCAGTACAGTGGAAACCTTCAGTCAGCAGAGCCTTAAGTAAGACAGAGTATATGAACCCATGTGGTAGGGGGTGATCCTGCTGATGTACTTAGACCAGGAGTTGTCCAGCAGGCTCTTTAGATGCTATTTAGAACCATTAATGTATTATTCAATCACATTGTTCAGTTTTGCAAATCAGTATTTTCCCCAGAAAACACTACTTTTTGCTTTAGTAACTGTTATTTTTGTCTATAACTGTCAGGTCTGGCACAGTGCAAGTTTTCTCTCAGCATTTCTGAGTAGAATTTTGTTCTCAGTTTCCTTTCTCTGAGGTTCTGAGCACCCTCATCTTCCTTGGCCTTCAGCTGACTTGGGCATATTCAGCCAGTAAATGATAACTCCCATTCAAGTCAGTTCATGTTTATTTGATGAGCTCATGGAAGTGTAAGTGTGGTAGAATGGAAGAGATGGATAAACACTGGAAAGCATTCATTGTCCAACTGTTTTCTTTGGAGGGTTTTAGTAGCAGTGTGTTCTTGAGGGTTCTGGGAATCTCTAGGCTTTGTTTTCCTTGAAGAAAAATGGTCAGTGAAGCTGATTTCAAGTGGAAAATTCCATTGTTCAGTCCTCTCTTCCCTCCCCCCAATAACATCTTTGTCTTTCTAGAGGAAAGTTACTGGAATGGGTCCTGACAGTGGCACAGAATCCTTACCAGTCACTGTCAGTGGGAACTGTACACAGACATGCCAGGGTTTTTCTGGGTTATTGTAGGAGATGCAGCAATTTGCAGGAAGAGCTTGGTGTAATAAGCACAATATTTAGATATTTGAAAAGGGTTTGGGGTGATTTTGCCATGTTTTTGAAATTAAGATATGTTGATGGCTTACTGTATTATTTTGGAGTCAAAACAATGAATTGCTGTATTTGTTTGTGAACAGTAGTGACTTCTGGCCTGACTTAAGTCCTGAACTTCATGATTTTAAGTTTTCTTTTCCCCCATCTGTTTCCTTCACTCAAGTTTGAACCCTTCATTAGTATCAGAAATCTGGTGTAACATTCTTGTCTCTGTTGACAATTAATTCTGCATATTTCCATGATTCTTTCTTTTATAAAACATTTGCTTCCAGCAATGAATGAGATCACAAATAAGCTGTTAAACATATTAAATATATTAATATTAAATGTATTTTAATTCCTTTCTTCTTAGGTCTTCTTTCTAGGCTGAAAGTTTGCATTTTGCAGAATTATTAAAACATAAATCAGACTCCTTACGCTGACATTTTTGTTAAAAAAATTCCTGTATCTCCTGGAGACGGAGCTGCTTTCTAATAACTACAGGTCTCCTGTTACACTCCATGCCTACTTCAACTTGTAGTGCCAGTTTCTTCTGGCCTGATCTACAAATGCCTCTACCTTGAAAGAAATAATTGATCACAGCTTTTAACCAGCACAGCTACTCCCCAGCATGCTCATAATCTGCCCACCACATCCAAAAGCACAAGTTGACCAGGATAATTTGGAAACATGTCAGCCACATCAGCCATACAGTAGGAGTTTCCTTGCCTTGGGTTGGCTGTTTGCGGGGGGGTGGGATAGGTATTTTAGGGATTTTGTCTTCTACTTCCCTAGAGAAATGTAATTTGTATCACAGCAAGATGCTCTTAGACCTTTGTAGATTTACAAATGTAATTTGTATCACAGCCAGATGCCTTTAGACCTTTGTAGATTTACAAATGTAATTTGTACCATAGCAAGATGCCTATGTTGTGTGTTGGTTCTCATATGGAATTAGCTGTATTTGCAGAGAGCACTGATAAGCCGTGGCACAGCATCCGCTTGTTGGGAATCTGTTGTATTGCTCTTGGTTTTTTCTGGCAGTTACTGTGTAACCAAACACAAACAGTGGTGAGTTTTGTTCTCCTAGTCCTGTGTTCCCGGGCTCATCCCTCCTAGCAGCATCATCGAGCAGCCTGTTGTATTTCAGTGTTGTAAGGAATCCATTCTGATGTTGTGTCCTTGCCTGTTGCAGTGCCTCCAGGTATTGTGGGGGAAAACGCTCTGGAAGATGTGAAAGTGAAGGAGAAGCACGGAGTTACCCTGACGTGTGAGGTGACAGGTAAAAGAACAGGTTGTGATTTACCTTTGGTCATCAAAGCCATGGTCAGATCACTACTGGTGCTGCCCAGCCTCTTTTTTTAAGGGGATTTCAGCTCAGCGGGATTCTTAAATCTCAGATTTAACTGTGGTGCTTAGAGCAGGACTAAGCACTCCTTGTAAAGATTGGATGAGATGAACCAAGAGGGATGTTGCTGTAGTATTTCTTCTCCAAAGGCCTGTGGAATTTCAGAGGAGGCGTATATCACTTCAGGAGGCTCAGAGACTTCAGAATGCATTTTTCCACAACTTCCCTCCTTGAATGTATATGAAAATCACACCTGAAACTGTATTTTCCTGTTTCTCAGAAATCTTGGTATATCCTAGAGGTTATGCACCAACTCATGTTTGCCATTTTCCCGACTCCACCAAGGGAACCCCGTGCCGCAGATCACGTGGCTGAAGGATGGGCAGGCTCTGGCCGAGGCTGGAGATCCCAGGATCTTGTCCAGCGGGCGATCCCTGCGGATCTCCGAGGCGCAGCTCCTGGACACGGGGCGCTACACCTGTGTGGCATCCAACACTGCAGGGGACAGGAGCAAAACCTACAGCCTCAATGTGCTTGGTGAGCAGCTGGGCTGCCTCTGCCAGAGGAACAGGCAGCTCGGGGAGAAAGAGTCCTGTTGGAATTCTGTAGGGCTTTTTGGAGAGCAGTGCACACATTGCCTGTCTGTGATCAGAATTTTACATCTTAGTGATTGGTAGGTGATAGTGGTTTAATAGAAACACCAGTGCTGTGCTTTAGACAACAGAGCTGGAACACAGGGAGCCTTCACAGGGTATCGTCCCTATGGAATGGGCAGGACAGCACTTTGGCTTATTGTGATTCAAGGAAGGAGCATCTGAAGAGCATTTCAGATTGTAATCTCTTCAGAAAAGCTGAAACCATCTGCACTCCTCATTTTTTTTAGTGTTTTTTTTTTTTTTCCATTGAGGGTTATTGCACAACGAAGTGCAAACAATGGTGAGTTTGTTTTCCACACCCTTGTTCCTAGGCTCATCCCTCCTTCCAGGATCATCAAGCAGCAGCTCTGCTCAAGGAGTGGTGGCTGGCTTCCTGGGGAGCTGTGTTTGACAAAGACATGGGTGGGAGTGGATTCCACTGGTTTGGGATCACTGTTGACTTCAGGATAAAACATAACACCAGCTGAGTGTTATCTGGGTCTGGGTTTTGGTGCTTCTTATATGACTGCCCCCCAGCTAGCTGAGGCTGCAGCCAGATTCCTAGACTGAACAGGGACAAGAAAATAGGCTTTTCAGAGAGGGGATTTCCTCCTTGTGGTTACTGATTTTGTTGTTCCCAGTGGCTCCAAGCATTGTGGGAGCAGACAGCGAAGGGAATGCAGAGGATATCACTGTTATCCTCAACAGCCCCACCTCACTGGTCTGTGAAGCTTATTCCTACCCCCCAGCCACCATCACCTGGCTGAAGGATGGGAATCCCTTAGAGTCCAGCAGAAACATCCGCATTCTGCCAGGTAAACTCTGTTCTTATTGAGAAATAACACCTGATTCTTTTATTGTATGTTTTTCTGTTACAGACTTCTTTAAAAAAATCAAAGCATATATTTCTATTTAAAGTGCAATGCACTGGTGCAGGTTGCCCAGAGAAGCTGTGGCTGCCCCATCCCTGGAAGTGTCCAGGGCCAGGCTGGATGGGGCTTAGAGCAACCTGGGCTAGTGGAAGGTGCCCCTGCCCATGAATGGGCTTTAAGTTCGTTCCAGCCCCAACCATTCTGGGATTCTTTGTACTTCCCTAGCACTTCCCATTCCAGTATTTTTAAGTACGTCACATTAACTGATTGTTTATCTGTGTTTTATTATGTATTTACCATTTTATACTGTCAAGCAAAATGATGGGAAAATTCATATGAGTTAATGATGAATATAAATGACTTGCAATTAAGTGTGGAAATCAGATGGAAAGAGATATAAATTAATAAAGAGAATGAGGTGGGATTTTTCTAGGTCATTAGTAGTTTGCCATTTTTTGTTAGTAGAATAATTTCTCCCTAGTTTCTGTGGAGGTGGAAAATGGGAGCAAGCTTCAGAGGGAGCACTGGAGTACTGTAGATGTACAAGTGCCTTACCTTGTTAACTGCAGTGTTCAGAGAAAGAATGAGTCTTGGCTAAATATCTTCAAGAAATTCCCTGCACAGATTTCTTGATGGAATTTCTTAACCAATTTCCCAAGAATCCTTAAGCAGCAGGAGCTGTGATCCATGGCACTGCCATCCTGCACTCATTTGTTACACATGGTGGTAAGCATATTAGGCAGTCAGGCTTTCTGCTTTTCAAAGGGCAGATTTTGGACCAAAGGGTTGGAAATATGCTGCAGGAAGTATTTAAATAACTGGGAAACAAGAGTGTGGTGTGAGTGCTATTAAAGGTTGTGTCTTTGGCAGGTGGGCGGACCCTGCAGATCCTGAACGCCCAGCAGGACAGCGCTGGAAGATACACCTGCATAGCCACAAACGAGGCTGGGGAGACACTGAGGCACTATGAAGTGAAAGTCTACAGTATGGCAATGCTTTCAGTTTTTGAAATTTCTTCTAATTTTGCGTTCTTCCATTTTCCCCATTGCAGTGTTATCTGTCCTGGTGAATACAAGGTTTCCTATTAATGGCTTTGCTGAGCAAACATGTATTAGCTCATGTCATTGCTGGAGGAAAGACACCAGAAAAGTTGATTGTTGCATCCTTTTCAATGCTACAGTTGTGCTAAAAGCCTTTATGTCACTCAGGGGAGGAAGAAGAAACATTTAAGAAACACTGAACTTCAGCTTCCTCTGAAATGCTTCTTTTGGAGCTGATTTTCAAGTCAGATGAGTGCAGCACAGTGGGAAATGTGAGCAGAGAATCTCGTGAGCATAGAAACCATTTTTGAAAAACAGGAGAGGGCCTCTAACATCTAGTGGGAGACTTTATTGAGGAAGGTATAACAGGAGGATACTATTTTTCTATCCTTCCATAAGATCTCATATGCACAAAAGTTTTCCCATTCAAGTCTTTCTGTTAGCACATTATCCTTTGAGCATCTCTACCTAAATACTCAATTTTAATGCTCAAATTCTTCATTATGGGCTCAATAAGCCATGATTTTTTACCTTTTTTTTTTAAATGACCCAGTCTGATTTGGAATTGCTTTGCTCTTTCACAGTAACCATACTGTTATTTAATTACACCAAGTCCTTCATAGGGCCCCTCTGGATTTGGAATAACGAGAAGGTGACAAATGAGTTCATTACTAATGCATGGCTATGTGGGAATGTAATGCCTTCCACCCCCAAATGCCATTGCAACTGTCAGTTATTAGGATACTGTAAGAATTAAGGGAAAATTTAAAAATTCCCAGTGGAAAAGAAGAGTAGAAAATTCTCTGAAAGCATTTTACATAATTTCAAAAATATTATGAGACCAAGCCGGGGGGTAGCTCAAGAATTTTGAAACACTCTATTTTCCTTCTGATTCAGAAAGAAACAGGATTTTGCAACACTGGGATTTCAGTGGAAATTTTGAGTTTTGACCAGCTACCCTGAGTGTGGACTTGTGATCAAACATATGTTTTTGGGAATATTAGTTTCCATTAAAATGCTCTTTTAACCCTGAACTTTACAGAATTGAAGCCAGGCACGTAATAATGAAGTGCTGTGGTTAGATAGAGCTGTAAACAGGTTTGCATGTTTAAAAACCTGCATGTTTAAAAGTGTTGAACACAGTTTTGCGTATTTTTGTGCATAATAACTGTACTAAAAATAGCTGAAAATACATATATATATATAAAAGTAGTAATTTGGCTGTGGGCAAGAGGCAGTTTGTTGGGGGAATGCTTGCTTTCCAGTGGGTTGTTATCTTATTCCAGTTAATGTTGAAATGCTGCAGCAGCCAGTAAGCAATGACAGTCTCTCCCCTCTCTGCCTTTGTCTGTGTGCAGTTCCACCCACCATTGCCAAAGGGGATGTCTCAGGGACAGGGCTGTCCCCCAAGGAGGTGAAGATCAAAGTGAACCACAGCCTGACCCTGGAGTGTGAAGCTCACGCCATTCCTGCTCCTGTCATCAGCTGGTACAAGGATGGACAGGCCAGTCACAAACTCGATTCCTTCCTCTGAGATGTGGGACAGAAACAGCTGTGTGTTCCCTGTCTCTGGAAATTGCTTCCATACAGAGAACAGGAGTCACTCTCGCCTCCCTGCTGCTGGCAGAACCACTGCCCAGCAGTCTGGGGTGTTTGCTGGCACCCAGACCTCTGCAAATCAACATCTTGGCTTTTGGTGGGTGCCTGGCAGTGCCTGAGACACCAGGGCTGGAGTTTCCAGGCCTGGCACTGGCCTGTGCTGGGAGAGGGAGTGCCCTTCTTGGCAGGAGCATCCCATGGTGTGACCACAGGGCCCGTGGCTGTAGTGTAAAGCCCCCAAAGGCCCTGTTATTTACAGATGGTTCTCTCAAGTGCTGCCCTTGCAGAAGTTGCAGAGCCTCCCCCTTGGTCCTGGCAGAGCTCACAAAGCCACAAGAGCATCTGGCTGCTCCGGGGAGAGGGGTGAGGCACAAGTCCTGCCACACACAGCGCTCCATGAATCTGTCTGGGGAGCTTGGGAAGGGCAGGGCCATGGGGACACACTGAAATACAGCACAAGGGGTGAGTAAAAAAGGAACTCTGCTGCTTTCCTTGTAAGAAAGGAGAGTATAATCTTTTGCTTGAGCTGTTCTTGGTAGGGTGCTCATGGAGCAGCTCTTCCTGGATTTAACGAGCATGTGGGAATAATGGGGATGATCACCTGCTGGCTGTTTCAGGTGTGCCCTGCTGTTCTGGGATCCCCGGGAGTCCTGGCTGTATTGCCAAAGAAATATGGGGAGTTAAGAGGTCCCCAAAGGCAGTGACTGTGCACACCTGACTGCCACTGACACAGCAGCTGCTGCTCCTTAGTCTGCCCTGGGTGAAAGGCTCTCGCTCCTGTCTATGGACTGAATGAATTGTCCCCTGCAGGACTGGAATTCAGTGCTGACTCCCTAATCATGGAAGCATGGGCTCATGGCATGGTTTGGGTTGGAAGGGACCTCAAAGCCCATCCAGTTCCACCCCTGCCATGGGCAGGGACACCTCCCACTAGACCAGGCTGCTGATGTAGATGAGCACATGTAATGTATTGTGGACACACAGGCTGTGTCACTGTGCTGTCACATGTGAGGCACATTTGGGCACAGGAATATCCAATCCTGTGTCTCTCTGTGCTGCTGCTTTGTCCATTCTATGTTCAAACCATGTCCTTGCTGGCAGCAGATCTGTAGGATGGGTTAGATCCATTTGTTCACCTCACAGAAAGCTGGGAATTTTCCAGGTATTGGAAGCTTGGCCAGTGAGTTCAGGGGTTGGATCCAGTCTGATTGGATCCAATGTCACAAGAGCCCTGGCCTTGTGGCCCTTCCCCCCTGATGGTGATGGAATTGCTCCTCTCAGCAGCATCCTGGGGCTAGGAGTGATGGAAAATCCACATCCTTGAGGAGACCAGCCACCACGATCAGAAGGATGAAGATTCAGAGTTTCTGACAACCGTGAAAAGAAAATTGTCTCCAGGAGCTTGGAGCTTGACTGAGTTTACTCAATATCACTACCACAAATCTGGCTATTTCTGGTGTGTTCTTTTCTGAGTATTAATTTTCATTTGAATTGCCATTGCAGCCACTGCAGGCAGATGAGCATGTCGTGATCCAGGGCAGTGGCCACACCCTGCACATCAAGGAGGCCCAGGTGTCAGACACGGGGCGCTACACTTGTCTGGCCTCCAACATTGCTGGGGAGGATGAGCTGGAATTTGATGTAAATATACAAGGTAAAAGGGTTATAAAAACTCTCCTGTTAGCCTGCTTTTTTAGTGTTCTGGGATGTTGGATTTAATAATTTTAGGCCTTTTACCCTTGCCTGGTCAAACCCAATGCTTTTGTGTTTTCAGGGATATTTTGCTCATTGCTGAGATGTAATATTTGATTTTACTTTTTTATTTTGTGTTTCTGAAATCAATGCAAGGACATAGGAACTCTGATCTTCCTCTAAATGCCATGAAAAATTTTAATTTGTTTTGAACTGAGACATACATCACTTTTCTGTTTCAAGTAGTATTTAGAGTCCCCAGACATAAGCATCCTATTGGCCTACTGTGTGTAAATACAAGGAAACAATCATGAGTAATTTCTGAAAATTGAGACAAAATGAGAGCTTGAGTGAAACCAGATACCACATTGTTTAAGTATTTTTGTTGATGAATACCCTCTGTGTTTGTTACCAGGTCATCTTACACTATTATTTATCATTCTTCAAAAAATACTCAGTCAATTGCTCAATTGTTCATTTTGAGCAATTGAACTAGAGTTTCAGAACTAGAGTTTCCTGGGTAACTTAATGTGGGGGGAGGGGTTTATTTAATACACTTAATTTTTATTTCTGCTATTGAACATTACAATATCTTCTTATTTCTTGACTTTAAAATGAGCTACTTCTGCTGCAAGATGCTAACATTATTCCTCTTCTTTGTTGTAGTTCCTCCTAGCTTCCAAAAGTCTTACAGGGAATGGGAAGCTGGGAACATGGTGGATGCAGAAAGAGGTGGAGAAAGTAAAGATGTGATTGTCAACAACCCCATCTCACTGTACTGTGAGACCAATGCTGTTCCTCCCCCTGTGCTCACGTGGTTTAAGGATGGGCATCCCCTGAGCTCCAGTGACAGAGTGCTCATCCTGCCAGGTGGGTGTCCAGGTGGCACTCTCTGGCCCTGCACAGAGGTGATGAAAGGGATGGAGCCCCTCTCCTGTGAGGAAAGGCTGGGAGAGTTGGGATTGTTCAGCCTGGAGAAAAGAAGCTTCAGGCTGACCTCACTGTGGCCTTCCAGTGCCTGAAGGGGCTGACAAGAAAGATGGAGAGAGGCTGTGTACAAGGGATGGAGGGACAGGACAAGGGGGTATGGACTCAAAAGAGAATGGGTTTAGATGGGATATTGGGAAGCAATTCTTGGCTATGAGGGTGGGGAGGCCCTGGCACAGAGAAACTGTGGCTGCCCCTGGATCCCTGAAAGTGTCCAAGGCCAGGTTGGAGCAAGCTGGAATAGTGGAAGGTGTCCCTGCCCATGGCAGGGGGTTGCATTGGATGATCTCTAAGGTCCCCTCCAACCCAAGGCATTCTATGATTCCATGATTGAGAAATGGCCTTAGTGCTGGTATTTGTAGTGATGACACATTTCTCCTCTTCAGAAAGCTTCTTTAATGTTCTTTTCAGACTTCATTAGGTGGAAATGTTTCTGTCGAGTCCTTGGCCTGAAGTTGCTTTCTTTAATTTAAGAAGTAGTCCCTAAAATAGTGTGAATGTCACCATTGAGCTCTCACAGTAAATCATGGAATTGCAGAACAGTTTGGTTTGAAGGAATCTTAAGGCCCATCTCATTCCACCCTCTGCCATGGGCTGGGATACCTTCCACTATCCCAGGTTGCTCCAAGCCCCATCCAGCCTGGCCTTGGACACTTCAGCGTGTTGCAAAATGAAATGCAGCAATGGTACCTTCTCTCTGATGTGTTCCTGATTTATTTCCTTGTTAAATTTGCTTTGACAAAAAGATAGTTGGAATAGAAAAGCCTCTTAACCAAGGGGTGAGGCATGGAAAGCATATTTGCAGCAGAAAAATGGCCATAATCCCCTGCTTAAGCTTGTGGGGAAGGAAAAGAGCTGCCTACAGTCATGAGTGTTGCTATGCAGAGATGTTTTGGGATGGAGTGTTTAAGGAAGGGCAGTGGTAAAAGAGGAACACCTGCTTGTCCATCTTGCTCATCTCTTGAGAGAGCAATGACAAATACTCCCAAAGTGCATTCCTAAGATTCCTCTCCTTCTGAAGGTATGCATATGGCTATGCTTTTATGAAGAATAGAGTGAAAAGTACCTCTAAGCCTCAGAAGTGAATCTGTTTGGTTTGGAACAGAATATTCTGTGCTTGTATTTCCTTTTGCCTTTTAGTTCTGTGCCATCTTACTGAGAAATGTTTCTATTTTTGATGGAAAAGTAATGCCTGGCTACATATTGGTGCAGCATGATCTTCCTTTATGGGGAATTAATTGCTCTTTTTTACATTTCAGTGTGAGCATGGCTGCACTCCAACTATCCGCCTGTAGAAAAAGTAGCCAGGAAATAAAAACCTTTAGCTACTTATAATTCAGACCAAATGCTGACCATTCATAAATTTGCTTGCTCAGGTCTCTGGTGGGATGTGGTGTGGAGATGATGGAGAGTGCTTGATGCTGCCTTGGGCTTTTGTTTGCAGGAGGCCGGGTGCTGCAGATCGCGCGGGCCCGCGCGGGGGACGCCGGCAGATACGCGTGTGTGGCGGTCAACGAGGCGGGGCAGGACTCCATCCACTACGACGTCCGAGTGCTCTGTGAGCTCCCCTTCTCCTCTGAGTGCCAAAAACGGGCTTCTGTGCAAAATAACCAACCATTACAGTCCAGGAGTCCATAGTGTTTTTAATGATTATTTGTAAGCTCTGACGTTAACGTGTTTAGGGTGCTGGAGCTGTACAGCTGTACGGATTTGTGTGAACAGAGTTGATGTTTTTAGTTCCATATGTGTAGGTTATTGTTACAGGAACTCAGTTGTGTTACACCTCTCACCATTCACCAGAAAGAAAAGCATAGGTAAAAATTCAGGTTTTGTCTTGGTATCTCTTGTTCTCTCTTCAGCTTCCCATTGAAAATTGTAACCAAGACTTTTCTCTCTTTCTTTATTTTGGCCATAATTTTCCACAATACCTGCACAACTCCTGAAGCCTGAAGGGGACTGAGGATTCAGATTAATGAATCCCTGTACAACCATTTGGATGACCTTTTGTGTCTGTTGATGTGTCAGTGCTTTAGCCTTGGGAAACACTTCTTTGCCTTTATGGCAGTGTTACACCACTGCAAATACTGATTCATTGTTACAATGGGGTCCTGCCTTGAAAATCATCTTTTATTTTGATGGCAAAGAACACAGTGGAATAATTGGGAAATGGGTTTTCAT
The DNA here is from genome assembly GCF_015832195.1 of Motacilla alba alba. Taxonomy (NCBI): domain Eukaryota; kingdom Metazoa; phylum Chordata; class Aves; order Passeriformes; family Motacillidae; genus Motacilla; species Motacilla alba. The sequence continues at coordinate 24,323,665 of NC_052023.1, forward strand.
CTCTCCTTCTCTCTGTGTGCTGTGAATAAGTGTAGTTCTGCTGCAGTCCTTGGAGTTAGGCTGAGTTGTTCCAGCTGAACTACTCATGGGATGGCTTTATCTTTCACTGGATTCACTGGAGGTTTCACTCCTTCCTCCTGCAAACTCAGTCTAATCTCACAACCACCTGAGAGGTGCTGAGTGTGAGTGTTCTCACCTTTGCTCCCTGCAGCTCCCCCATCCATCAGAGGGGCTGATGGGGACCTTCCTGAGGAGGTGACTGTGCTGGTGGGCAAGGAGGCAGCCATGGACTGCATTCCCAGTGGGAGCCCTTCCCCAGGGATCACCTGGCAGAGGGATGGCCAGCTCCTGGCAGAGGATGACAAACACACATTGCTGTCCAATGGAAGGAGGTTACAGGTAGTGGTGTCATCTTTTTCGTAGTGGAAAAACTGGGTTTTGGCAACAAAAATCTGTCTGGTTTTGCTGAGTAGGAAATTACTTTCTTTCTCCTACAAGGTGCTGCAAATAGCACCTTAGGAGTTTTTGTCCTTTGTTCCTGTGCCTCACCTGCTGCTTCTCACTCCCATATAATTCCTCAGATCCAACTATTTGTGGGATCATGCTGTGAACCACATCAGTTGAAATCACTTACTTTTACTGACTTTTTTTGAGCAAATAGTGAAAATAGTGTATTCTGAAGATCTTTCCTTCCCATTGATGAATGAAATTGAATAAAACTATGAAAGGAGGGAGCTGGGCTTAATCCTCTCCACTTGCTTCTTTGGCAGGGAGTTGTCTATATATTAGCTCCAAAGCCATATTTTGTCTTTTTTTGCCTTAGATTTTGAATTCCCAAATAACAGATACTGGCAGGTATGTCTGCATTGCAGAAAACATAGCTGGAAGTGCCAAGAAGTATTTTAACCTCAATGTTCATGGTAAGTACTGTCATCCTTAACTTCTGTCTTCTGTCAAATGCTGGTTCAGCTTGGATGTGTTATTTTTAGCAGAGTGCTCAGCCCCCCCCCTCAGCTTCATTCATGCGAGCCCTACTGGGTGTGATGGAGATTCTGACAGACCAGAACTCAAATATCAATTTAAAGTACCTTGACAACATATGGCTCTTAAAACCACCTGGCTTTGGCTCCTCATAAGTGTTCCAGAAAGGTGGGAATTGTTATTTAGGGAGCCTTGTGTGGTAGCTGTGTTCACCCAGTTGGGATTGCTGAACCCTGGAACCTTGAATTGTAAGTAGGTTGGATTGTAGCCTGTTTTGATGCATTCAGAAAATGCATTCTTTCAAAGAAATTAATGATAGAAAGCATTAATCAAAGACACACAGCTTGTAAAAGCTTGGGTTTTAGAAATGTGCCCTTTGAGGTTCCTTTCTGTTCTCTATTTTTGGTTTTCTTGTGGAGTTGCAATAGGGTTAAAGTGAATGTTGGCTTTAGGCATTAGAAGTCTAAGACAAATACAATCAAGACATTTTTCATGAAGCAGTCTCCACTACCTCCCCTTCCCTCTCCCGACAACTTCAGAAAATCAAGACATCTCTAATTAACATTTCAGAGAAAACCCAGTCTTCCCCTTCTATTTCTGCCCACTCTCAGCTTTCCATCCTGAAGAGAAAAGAAGTATCATTCCCACTAATTCTTCTGCACCATTCCAACCTGAACAAGGAATACTGGCAGCTACATTTTTTTTTCTGCTTTATCTCATAGAAAACAAGGGCTGTCCTTTCTCCCACCTAAAGACACTGCTGGCATACCAGGAATATGAGGAGTCAGCGTATTGCACCCAGAATAATTCCATTTTCCTCTGTCACACATGCAGCAAATTTACCTACTACATGGCACAGATTTATAGCACTTTTTGCTACTCAGTAATGCATTTAGCCAAAAATAGTGTTGTCGTGGGAAGAATTTGCCCTGGAGTTGTTCTCTGAGAAATTATTTTCTGGTCAGACAGTGGAGTCTGCCCACATTTCCTGATGTGTGAGCTTTGCATTTGAATCAAAATACTTCACTTTTCCTGACATTCGTGTTTAAATTTAAACTTCCGTCTTAAAAATACTTGGTTTTAGTGACTATAGCTAAATACTATTCTCTTAAAAGTAATATTTGCATGAAGTTCCAATTCTAACTCAACAGTATTACCAACATAGGTCTTATGCATTTTTCTTAATGCAGTTTAATTTGAAAAATTAGAATGTAGCTGTTCAGGAAAAGACCACACAGGGTGAAGCACTAAGGAAAATGCATCATCTGTAAGCAGCAGGATCTGTGTTTTGTCAATGTCACAAAAAAGGCTATTTCCCAGCATTTTTGTGTGTTTCTAATAGAACTGCTCTCATAAATTTAAATAAAATACTAACAATGATACTCTTCATTAAATTGAAAAATTCACTTCTGGTCTCCAAGGTGAGTAATAAAACTAATATAACACAACTAATATAACACCTTTTAGAACATATGAAATAAACATCCAGATTTAAAATAGTAGGGAAGTAACAGGTAATTTTCATGGTGAGTGCTATATTTGAGCCCATGACTGTGTCTTTATGCACATACAGCTACATTTGCATATGCAGATTACCTATGGTACATTTGTGGGTGTTTTATGCTGCAGAAATTGAAATCAACCACTGACATAATTTAAGCAAGTTTCATTAAAGACAGCTGAGATTTGGCCCTGTACATTAAATAGCCCACTGCCAATAATCACATCTGTGGAAGATGAACTGTAAAAGTAAATAAATATAAATAACTATCAAATGCCATCAGATCAGAATTCTCCACTTGCTCTAGTGAACCATTTTATCCTCTTTATCAGGGAAATATTCTTCACTTATTCCAAGCTGAAAAATACAGGCTGAATTCCCCATTTACATGGACTGCTCTTGTTTGTGCAGTGCCCAGAGGAGCCATAAAGTTGCCTTAATGACTGGTTTGTGTCACTCAAGTGGCAGCAAACAGCTGGAGCATTTCGGGGGAAGATGGGCCAAAATACTTCAGCATTTCTGTCTTTGAAGAGGAGGATTCCATGTGTTCTTTGGAATGATTTTTCCACCCAGTAAAGCCAAGAACATGCTTTTGCCTTCCTCTTAATTGTTTTATATATCCCCACTGCAAAAACATGGCAACTAGAGCTTGGGGGTTATTAAAAGGAAGAGATTTACAGTTCTTTCATTCTAAATCGTTCTTGTAGAAAGGTCACATGTCAAACTATTCTTGATTTAAAAATTCTGGGACTTGTAAGCTTAAGGAATGCACCCCTTGGAGCAATGCTGCATGCCAGGATTTTCCAGTGCTTAGCTCACTGCTAAGCAACAGGTTTGTCTGGTTGACAGAACCACTCTGAACTGTGTTGGGAGGAATAAGCTTGGGGTCTCTGTAGGTGGAAAATGGACTGTTCCAAAAAGAACAGAAGCAGCAAGCAATCAGGAAGAAGTGAGAGTCATCCTACACATCCTGACAATGGGAATTTGCTCTCACACAGCAAATGTCCCTGAGCATCATCAGGATCTTGTGTAGGTTCACTAGCCCTTCCAAGCCTCCAGCACAGAAGGACTGCAAATGGAATAATTGACATTTTTGTGAAGTACAGGAACAGGAATGACCATTAGATTGTTTCAGTCTCATTTCCAGATGCATCCAAAGAGCAGTGGATCCATTCATAGGATGTGAAAGCTTTTTGCAACCTGGCCCTTTTGAAAAATGCAGCAATTCAGCTTTAATATAGTAAATCATGATCTTGTGGGAAATTCTTTGCTGATGCAGTGATAGGTGCTATTAATGTATTTCTCTTTCCACAGTTCCTCCAAGTGTTGTTGGGACTAACCCTGAGAATCTGACCGTGGTGGTGAATAATTTCATCTCTCTGACTTGTGAGGTCACGGGCTTTCCACCTCCTGATCTCAGCTGGCTCAAGAATGGAAAGCCTATCAGTTCAAATTCCAACACTTTTATTGTGCCTGGTGAGGAATCTCAGCTATTCTGCTGCCTTTGGGCTCAGCTTCTGTCTGGTTTGTCATGACAGGGCCCGTGGCCACTCTTCATGGGGCACAGTGCCTGTGCTCAGCCTGTTGCACCTGCAGTTCTAAACCAGCCTTTGGGATTGAAACAGTCACCACAGAGCAAACCTCCAGCCTTCTTTCCTCGCTCCAGGTGCTCGGACGCTGCAGATTCCCCGAGCCAAGCTGTCAGATGGTGGAGAATACACATGTACTGCCAGGAACCCAGCTGGGGAAAGTCAGAAGAAGAGCTTCCTAACTGTCCTTGGTTCGTGTTTTCCTGTTTCCTGAAATAATATCTATTGTTTGGGAAGTGTGGGAAGGTTTATCTGCTTTATGGGGCTGTTCCAGCACAATGCAGAACTGACTCTGGGCTCCTTCCCCAGTGCCCCCGAGCATCAAGGCCCAGGGGGGAGCGTCGGTGACAGTGCTGAACGTGCGAGTGGGCACCCCGGTGACCCTGGACTGCGAGTCCAATGCCATCCCTGCCCCAGTCATCACCTGGTACAAGAACAGCCGCCTCATTGCCGACTCTGCTGCCCTGGAGGTCCTGGCAGATGGGCAGACCCTGCGCATTAAGGCTGCAGAGGTGGGCCAGGCCGGGGGGAGGCTGCATCTGCCACTGCTCTGCCACTGCCAAGCAGTTATTTCAGTCTTTAGTGGTGTATTTTATTTGCTGTACGTGGGAGATGTGTTTCCTGGAGGCTTTTCATCCTGTGAGAAGCAATTTGAGTTGGGAGGGGCACAGGTTGTTAATGTCTCTAAACTGTAGCATTAAAATAAGCATCCGTAATGATTTCTCTTAAAGCTTGTTTTTATTTCAGGTTTCTGACACAGGGCAGTATGTGTGCAAAGCCATAAATATTGCAGGACGAGATGATAAAAATTTCCATCTAAATGTTTATGGTAAGCACCCTCTGCATCATCTACAATAGTTGTTGTAATAACATAAACTTAGCAGATTAGGCACTTCAAACTCAGTTTATGTAACATTCTTACTGCTTCCATTCCATTCACAGTGCCTCCAAGTATAGAGGGCCCTGATCAAGAGCTGGTCAGTGAATCCATCAGTAATCCTGTCACCTTTGTGTGTGATGCTGCTGGAATTCCTCCACCCACATTAGTGTGGCTTAAGAATGGAAAACAGATAGGTAACATGGTCTCATGCTTTTCACTCCTCTTCTTCCCCTCTTTGAGGCACCACTTTGCTGTTTGCTGTCTGGTTTGTGTTTCTTCTTTATTTGTCTCTAGACACTCTTATGAGAACTGATTGGAATCTTTGTTTTGAAACTTTGATGGAACAATTTCTCCCAAAAGAGATGTTTGCTCCCTGTAGCTGGTTTGGAATGATGACTTGTTTATGTATTTCAGAAAACTTGGATTCTCTTGAAGTTCATATTTTATCTGGTGGAAGCAAGCTTCAGATTGCTCGCTCTCAGCTCCTGGACAGTGGCACCTACACGTGTATTGCTTCCAATCCAGAGGGGAAAGCTCAGAAAACCTATGTGCTTTCCATCCAAGGTAAGGAATGGTGGAGGATGCAGGGAGCAGAAGTGGTTGAACATTGGATGAATGTGACACTGTCTGTGCTTGGGACACTGAGATCACATAACCACATAGAAAAGTGGAGAATTTGGGCTGTTACTTTTGTAACCAGAGGGGAGAGAGGTTGGAGAATTCAATACTTCTAGCCCAAAATTTGCATGGAAAAGAATATCCTTAAGCCCTGACTGTGGAACTTGAACAGAGTTCTGCAGCTTGTGGGTGTCTGCTGCTGGTCACATCCTTCCTCCTGCTGAGCACTGGAGCTGCCTTGGTTGGTTGTGGAGCAGCACACGGACATAGATTCAGGAGCAGTGCTACCTATTGTGTCATGGCAGGAGTTAGCAAAGACCTACTGCCAGAATTTCCTTAGGAATACTTCCCCACCCCCACCTCAAATGACAAACACTTATTTGTTATGGAATTGTCTCCTGCCTCGCTGTGAATCACCCTTAGTCTGTGACTGCTGTGTTTTCTCTGTTCCTAATGACTCATCCCAACTAATTGCACTGGTGTACCCCTGCCTGCCAGCTTTTCCCCAAGTTTAGGAATGGCATGTCAAGCTGGTAGTTTGATCAAATGTGTCTGAAATTGTTTGAAATGCTCAGAACTTATTAGTGGGACTGACAGTCTCGACTTCATGGATAGCAGGACTTTTATCCGTGTTCCTTGGAAGGGCAGGCTGGAAATGGCTTTGATTAGGATGGAATTAATGTGGCTGTTCACAGGGCCATGATGGTGTTGGTTACAGAATCCCAGACTGGTCTGGGCTAGAAGGGACCTTAAAGCCCATCCAGTGCCACCCCCTGCCATGGGCAGGGACGCCTTCCATTATCCAAGCCCCATCCAACCTGGCCTTGGACACTTCCACGGGTCCAGGGGCAGCCACAGCTGCTGAGAACCTGCCCCAGGTGCTGTACTATGGGCTGGTGCTCATGAGCTGCTGTAGTGGGGCTGTTTTTAGTTCAGGTTACATTTCTTGCTGCTGAATCTCATCCTTCCATGGTGCATTTCCAGTTCCTCCCAGTATTGCTGGCTCTGAGATGCCGAGCGAGGTCAGTGTCCTCCTGGGAGAGAGTGTTCAGCTGTTCTGCAATGCCACTGGAGTGCCCACCCCGGATGTGCAGTGGCTGAAGGATGGAAAAACAGTTGCCAGCGATGATTTGCAGAGGATAAGGCAAGAAAAACCAGCAGACGCTGCATTCTCTTCTATAATTTTAAGGGTCCTAAGGGGGGAATGGGAAGAGAGCCTGAACTGGAGCTTAGCCAGGTTAAGAACATCATCTCCCTCCTTAGCTTCTATAAATCAAGTACAATTTGTTAGTCCTTTGATTTTTTAAAATTTCATTTTCTTAACAGAGATAAGTTTATGATATTTATGTCTTTCTCAGTTAATAAATTCCATAAATGTTTATCAGCTTCATGAAAGTTTATTAAGGTCATTTAGTTCCTTTGGAGGGGAAAGATCTGAGGCATGGAAATATTTTACTTAATGCTTATCATTATGGGTCCTTCAAAAGTCTGGCTGGGGTTGAATCTTAAAACCAAGTTAAACAGGACATCTCTAGGAAAAACTTCTTAGCTTGTCTCTAACAGAAATATTTTGCAAAACACAATGCATCTCTCATCAAGCTCCCAGGAGGATTGAGGTAGTTACTGAAATGTCCAGGCCAGACTGTTTATTTGCTAGGTCAGAGGAACACTAAACAAACTCACTGTGCTTTGTGATGGTCCTTGTAGAGTGACTCCAGATGGCAGCACATTAAACATCTCCAGAGCTCTCACCTCAGACATGGGAAAATACACTTGTGTGGCTACTAACCCTGCAGGAGAGGAGGACAGGATTTTCAACCTGAATGTATATGGTGAGTTCTGCCAGATGTGAAACCCAAGCCTGCTCCATAATCCCATCCTTGGGAGTGCTCCCAAGGGAGAGCCCAGAGAGGAATGCCTGTCTGCAGTGGAATCCTGCATGCACATGTTTCCAATTGCCTGTGCTGTAGATATTACACAGGATCCTCTGTCAATGACAAAAGGGTTGAAATTGCTGGTAAATGTGTTTTGGGATAAACAGGAATTAATTCTTTGGTGGATTTCATAATAGAGGGATTGTGCTTGTGGTGATTTTTTATTTCTTGTGGGGAAGATTATATTTGGGCTGATTTCCTGTGACCCTGCTGTTTTGTTGTATTATCTTCCCTAATTCCTGTCAAAGCACATCAGCTATGAGCAGAGTGGTATGAAGGGAACTGATAGTTGAAGGTCCCGAGAGTTTAAAAATGAGGGAGTGTTGGAGGAAATTGCACAGTTTGACATCCAGTGGCTAGTGAGTGTAATCCTTTAGCAGCACAGAGAGTGGATATTTTAAGTTGTGGAAAATGTGGTCATTAAGTGGAGGGAGGAGGGGAGAGTTCTGCCCAGACAGGGTTTCACTGCAGGGTAGGTGTCTGTCCCACTTACAGAGACTCAGGAGTCACTAGGAACACAGGCATGAGCAGAGCAGAAAGAGATGACCTTTGGTATCATAAAAAACAGTGCTGAATGATCACAGCACATCTTTTTGGCACAGAATGGCTCTGCACAACAGCAGGGAGTTTGTGCTCAGTTTGCATTGGCTGAAGTTCAAGCAATAACCAACTTAAAAGTCTTGTTGGTGTCACTGTCACAGTGAGTGATGGGATCCTAACTGAGCCAGTGCCTGGAGCTGCACCTGGCTGAGCTTCTTTATGTAGTGAACCCCCCAAGGCCATGGCTTTCAAACTGAACTGTAACCCCAAAGAGCCCCAGAGCATCAGTTTGTGTCATCATCCAAAACACTTACCTAGACATTTTGAACTTTCTCCATTTAAGAATGAAATAAGCAGATGAATCCAGACATCAATAAATTAACTTTCCTCCTCTGTGATTTCACTGTGCTTAAGATTTATTAAAGGCCATGAGTTTGAGTGGTCCCTTCTGGCCCTGGGTTCAGCCCATCCCTTCCTGCACTGTCCTTCTCTCCCCAGGAACTTCAGGCCCTAAGCTCTGTCTTGCTTGCTGCAGGCTGGCAAATCAAAGAGAAGTCTACTGTCATTGTACAGTGCCTCTGATTTGAAATACAAAGATGGATGATTTTTAGTCCTCAATATTATTGTCTGAGGATTTACTCTATCAAAAATGGGATCCTCTTACTGAATTGCTAGTGGGGCATTAGGGGCAGGACTTCCTGCAGGGTGAAATGGTTTCAAGAGCCTGTTTTAATACATTGCTTTCCATCATCTAAAAAATGCAGTTCCTCCAACAATAGCCAATAGTAAAGATGAAGCAGAGGAGCTCACTGCCCTTTTGGACACCTCCCTAAATATTGAATGTGCTGCTGCTGGGACCCCCCCACCACAGCTCCACTGGCTGAAGAATGGCCTTCCTCTGTCTGTCTCCTCCCAGATCAAGCTCCTCTCAGCTGGACAGATCCTCAGGTTGGTTTTCTTTTCTTTTAACTTGCTGTCTTTCTGTTCTTTTTTGCGATATCAGCATAATTCTGCTGTATTTTTGGAAGCAAGAGTATTGATCCAAACCATGCCATGATAGAGGTGATGTGTTCCATGTGTTCCATTTACAGCTTGCTTTAATTGCTTTTTCCTTAGACTTACCCGAGTGCAGATATCTGATACTGGAGTGTACACTTGTGTCGCATCTAACAGGGCTGGAGTGCACAACAAACATTACAACCTGCAAGTTTTGGGTGAGTGTGTCTGAAATGTCTTCTCTAAAGAATCTTATTTCTTGATTTCTTAAACCTACTCTTTGGTTTTCTGTCTCACCAGCACCTCATTGCAGACAGCCACAAGTTTATCTTAGAGATGATCACTGGGGAAGTACTAACTTTTCAAAGCGTTGGGTTTTTTTTAAATGGGAAGTGTTTTAACCCTAGAAAAGTCCTTACTTGAATTGTCACCCATAAAATCACAGAGTGGTTTGGGTTGGAAGGAACCTTAAAGCTCATCTAGTTCCAACTACCATAATGTGTCACAGGTCTTTTTAGAAAGAATAATATTTAATTTCTAAGCAAAATTTAGCACAGGGAAGTGCAGAAGGGCAGCTGTGCCAGCTGTTCTGTGCCTGGAATATCCCTGTGCTGTGTTGTGACTGAGCTCTGTCCCTATGTCCCTGTGCTCTGTGTGACAGAGCTCTGTTCTTCCTGTGTCCCAGTCCCGTGTGTGACTGAGCTCTGTCCCCGTGTCCCTTGTGTGACTGAGCTGTGTCCCCATGTCCCTGTCCCTTGTGTGACTGAGCTCTGTCCTGTGTGTGACTGAGCTCTGTCCCCGTGTCCCTGTCCCTTGTGTGACTGAGCTCTGTCCTGTGTGTGACTGAGCTCTGTCCCCGTGTCCCTGTATCGTGTGTGACTGAGCTCTGTCCCTGTGTCCCTGTCCCGTGTGTGACTGAGCTCTGTCCCCGTGTCCCTGTATCGTGTGTGACTGAGCTCTGTCCCTGTGTCCCTGTCCCGTGTGTGACTGAGCTCTGTCCCCGTGTCCCTGTATCGTGTGTGACTGAGCTCTGTCCCTGTGTCCCTGTCCCGTGTGTGACTGAGCTCTGTCCCCGCAGTGCCGCCCAGCCTGGACAACGCGGGGGGCACGGAGGAGGTGCTGGTGCTGCGGGGTGACGCGGCCGCCCTGGGCTGTGTGAGCGATGGCTCCCCTGTCCCCGGCGTGTCGTGGCTCAAGGACGGCCTGGCCCTGCCCCTCGGGGCCCGCCTGAGCTCCAGCAGGCGCGGGATGGTGCTGCAGGTGCTGCGGGCAGAGCCTGCCGACACGGGCACGTACACCTGCGTGGCCTCCAACGCCGCTGGGCAGAGCAGCAAGCACTTCGTCCTGAAGGTGCTGGGTGAGTGCTCACCTGTCAGCATGACACTTTAAAGACCTCCAGGGATAAGGAGTATTTCCAAAGGCTCACAGAATCCCAGAGTGGTTTGGGTTGGGAGGAAGCTTAAAACCCATCCGCTTTCACCCCCTGCCATGAGCAGGGACACCTTCCACTATCCCAGGTTTCTGCAAGCCCCGCCCAGCCTGGTCATTTCAATAATGATAAATGAGAGGAATAAGGAAATGAAAGATACCTAAAGATGTGTGAATATGCAAGACACTATGTATTTCCCAATGAAATGTGCTATAATTAATATAATTATATGCTATAAATTAGTAACTTTGCTTAGCAGAAATTCAGCTTGACAGGAAGATGCCCAGCTGAAAGCACAATGCTTAAAAGGCTGATGAATATTTTTGCTGAAATTATATAATGTTTATCTGTGTTTTTAAAACATTTTCTAAGTAATAATTCTAAATAATAAAATAGGCAAATTAATCGGCAGAGTTAGATAGAAATTACCTGAGTTCTTCAGTGAATTCATGATACAGTCAGAAATAATTTAATGTAGACTAATTCTACAGACTCTACCCACAAGATCCGTCAGTTTTTATAGGTGTTTTGAGTCCATAAAGAACTGGAATGTTTTTCTTTCCTCAGAGCCACCTCATATCAATGGTTCAGATGAACCAGAAGAGCTCTCTGTCATTGTTAACAACCCACTTGAGCTTCTCTGCATTTCCTCTGGCATCCCAGTGCCCAAAATTTCATGGATGAAGGATGGGCGCCCGCTGCTGCAGACAGACAATATTCACATGCTAAGAGAAGCCCTCCGAATAACCAGTGCTCAGGTAGAGTGTTTGTTTCAAAATAGGCCTCAGTTCTGCAATCCCTAAAATGGTACCTGCCTTAGGACCATCCTCACAGGTGTCCTAAAAACCCCTGAAATTCACCCACCTGCATTTGTGGTTAGAGAAGGGTCCAGGTCAAGCAACCTTTAAAAACCTGCATCAATAAACTAAGGCTGGGTCCAGCTGAAGTTCCCCAGACAGAAGTGCCCAGCTGAAGTTCCCCAGACAGAAGTGGGATAGGGCTGGAGATCGATTGCTGCTTGTTTTGTTTGTAAAATAAACACTTCTAGGCTGTACAGTAAGGAGTTTATAGGAAGGAGAAACCATAAAGATGTTAGTGACTATGTGTACAAAAGGATTTTCTCAGTACCCAAACCTGAGCCTTCCTTAGGTGGATCACCATAGCCAGTTCCATCTTCAGTGCTGGACACATTATCCAGAGAGATTTTATGGAGCTGTGCAACTCCTGAGCCATCTCTGAATAACCTCATCAAAGTGAAATAAAGAAGTATTCAACAACTTCATTACTTTCTTTCCAGGCATTCTGTGTCTCCCGTGCTTGTGTTCAAGTGCTGCCTGTTGTATGTTGTTACTGTGTTTGTATTTCTTGGTTTTGCTGAATTTTTCCCATAATCTGGGTTTTCTGCTGAAATTGTTCCTGTGTTTCCAGGTGGAGGACACAGGCAGATACACATGTTTAGCATCTAGTCCAGCAGGAGATGATGACAAGGAATATTTAGTTCGAGTGCATGGTAAGTTTAATTTAGGAAAAAAAATTTCCTCAAACTGTAAACTGCTAAGGTACATGTCAGCATCTCATTTAACAAACACGTATTCCTAAGATGAAATGTTCTGTGATATGATCATAATAGTGTTTCTCATTAAAGATGGTTATTCTGAAAGTGATCCACGATAAGAAGGGAAGTTCCACCTCATTTCTGTTACAATTCCAAGTCTTATTTGGAATATCCAGGAAGCTCACAGATGTCAGTATTTGGTTGGATCAACTTTGCTGGGCTCACTCTCTAGAGATGTGAAATATACTGATGTATTTAACACAGGTATTGAGAGGAAGAACTAATGAATGATAACACAGCTTTGCATTTATTTTGAACTTGAGATAAACTGGAAATTTTCAATAAGTAGTTTTCTTGACAGTTCATATGTGTGGTGTTGATTTTGTTCTCTGTTTTTGTCCCAGTCCCCCCCAACATCGCTGGTACCGGCGGGCCCCAGGAGCTGACGGTGCTGCAGAACAGCCAGGCTATTCTGGAGTGCAGGTCGGATGCTGTGCCCCCTCCCACCATCTCCTGGCTGAAGAATGGAGAGCTGCTGGAGGTACTGAGCTTCCAGCCTTCGTGCTGGCCTTCTGCTCGCTGCGGTTGTCACAGCAGTGCTCCAGGTCTCCTGCTCCGCTCACTCGCCTCTCAGCCCGAGTTACGTGCCCCCACCTCCGAGCAGCTGGGTAGCCCCAGTGCCTCTGCAGTCAGCCCCAGTGAGCCCCCAGAGCCAGCGGGCATGTGGAGTGGCCATCCCGCTGTTACTTGTTCTTTTTTCCTTTAGGGGGATCCCTTGCTCCTCCTGGATCCTCTGAGCAATGCTAGAAGCCTTCGGTAAACTCCTGAATGGCTTCCCAGGAAAGGTAGCTGAGACAAGACTGCACTCTATGTTTCCTTTGGCTGTATTATGCATCCTCCTACTCTAGTAGCATTTAGAAAGGAATTGAAGTTCTTTAAAAGAAAGTGGGTTGCTAATCAGCAGATTTTGTATCAGGTGCATCTTTCCCACTCAGAATTCCATAGTGCCATGGCAAGGCAGAGAGTCTTTGCTGGTTGAGAGACAATTAGCAAGATGAGGATGGTTTATAAAGAAAGAATTTTTCCCTTCCTGTCTGTGGGACCACTCACAAAACAGGTCCTTTTTAACTGAACAATAAAGTTCAGTTATTAATTGAATTAATTTAAAATTTTCTATCAACCTTTGTTCATTAATAAGGAAGAAACAAATAGATTATGAATTTTCTCCTTTAGTTGTGATCCATCACTAAATCTTCACCCAGGTTTCTGCTTGTTTGCTTTCCTCTGACATGTCATTCCTCAGACTCTTTCTCTGTGGTTGATTTAGAAGAATTAAATCTTACTGGAAGAAGGATCTGGTGGGTGAACATGTCTTACAAAGTGCTGCTAGGGACCATGATCTTAATATAGCCCAGGAACCAACTGGAAACAAATTTAACAGGACCATTGTACTTATGGACAGTTAATTCTCTAATTGGGTAGTGAGGTTTTTTTAATGAAAACGAGGTTGAACAAGGCTTGGAAATGAAGTATATTAATGCCTTTTGCCTTGGCCTTCATTGGAAAGCTTGTGTTTGGAAAGCAGTGCTTAGGGAACGTAAACCATGAAAAGCAGCTCCTGTTAAAAATATTCACCAGAAAACAAAAGTAGAGGAACACTGTGACAGCCAGAGGTGCTCAGATGGTAACCTGGGAATTATCTTTACACTGTTAGTTCTCCTCCTGCCTCATGAACTCATGTCAGAATGTGAGGGATGAAGCTTCTTGGGACTTCAAAGCCCATCCAGTGCCACCCTCTGCCATGGGCAGGGCCACCTTCCACGAGCCCAGGTTGCTCCAAGCCATGTCCAGCCTGGCCTTGGACACTTCCAGGGATCCAGGGGCAGCCACAGCTTCTCTGGGCACCCTGTGCCAGGGCCTGCCCACCCATGAGCGCATGTGCTAGACATCAGGGGAAATCAGTGTCCTCCCCAGTGCCCGGCTGCTTTCTCAACCCCAAAGAAATGTAAGAGCTGACTAATCCTGAGCAGCTGGAAATAGTGTCCTTGGGTGTGGGAAGAGAGGTGAGGAGCTCCTTGGCAAATCATCCTCCTCTCTTGGAAAAGTGGAGGTGTCACAGTGACAAGAGAGGGCTGGAGAAAGGCAGGTTCTCAGCCTGCAGTGTTATTTCAATTTAAATATCGCTGGTTTTGTGAAGCAGCCTTGTGCAGGTTGTCATTCCTCCCGCTTTTTTTGTCTTCCACTGGGCAGATTTTGAGGTGAGGCCTGCCCTAGTCCACCTCTGTGTGCTGAGTGATGGAATTGTGCAGCACCACCTTCTCTGGCAGCAGAACTATGGAAAGATCTGGCCTCCAGCAGCTTTGAAGTTGTGGCACTCTTGAGGGATTTTGGAAATGCACAATGAGAGTTAAGAAAAGAATAGGAGCCTCCTGGCCTAACCTGGCTTTTTTCAAACACTAAAAGACTTGCTGAGTTTGTATTTTTTTTTCCCCAACATGAGTTTTCTGGTTTGCTTTGAGTAGAGTCTGAGGATTAAGTTATAGCTTCATCCCCTGTCTTCTGTTATCTCTAGGTTTCTGTGTTTAGAAACCATCACACATGTTGTGTTCTCAACAGGAAATGCCAGTGATTGCCCAAAATCTGTCACCTGAAAGCTTGTCACCAGTCTGTCACCTGATGGTGAATTGTGTCACCTGGAGAGCTCTAGCCCTACACTGCAGCCTTGGAGCTGGTGCCTGGTGTGAGAGCAGAGTACCAGGATGCTAGTGCAGAGCCAGAGGAGTTTCATCTCTCTGGGGTGCCCTTCTCAGACCCTCTAACCAGAGGAGTAGACGGGAATGTTAGCTTTCAGTTCCATCCGGAGGGTGGGTAGCACATACTGGAAAAGCTAAGTTTGTGCTCTTTTTCCTGCTGGTTTTTATCCAGTCAGGTCTCTGAGCACTCATAGCTGATGTTGCTGTCAGTGATTGATGCAGACACGACCCAGGCTGGATGTGGTAAAGCTCTCACTGGACTGGCTCCTGGCAGGGGCTGTGGAGTCACTGCAGGGCTGGGAAGAGGGGCAGCCTGTGCCCAGAGCTGCTGGCTGGTGAACTGAGCTGGCTAAGCCTGTGCTGCCTCCCAGCTGAGCCAGACTATGATGCTGGAAGTGTAGAGAAACTTTGATTCCTTCTGCCTGTAGTGTGCATAGATAACAAGATAAATGAAATTAATCATGTGCTATTAGGTGCCCCTTTCCATAAAAGCTCCAAAGCCCTTTGGCTCTGTAACAGCTGCCTCCTTCAGGCACAAGCCTCATTCGGGGTTTCAATGGAGAACCAGTAAGCAATGCGAAGTTTTAAAAGCTTTCTTCACCTGCTTCTCTTCAGGGATGTAAAGGCAGCAGTGAGTTCAGCCCCTGGTTTGTTGGTGCCCTTCTCTCCTGGCTCTTAGTGCTGTGCAGTGGAAGGATGTTCTGTGCAGGAGAGGCCAGCAGTGAAGGGCTAAAGCCCTGCCTGTGTCTGTGTGCCCGCAGGGAGGCCCCCGGCTGCGGATCCTGTCCAGCGGGAGGTACCTGCAGATCAACAACGCCGAGCTGGGGGACGGTGCCAGATACACCTGTGTGGCCAGGAACGTGGCAGGGGAGACCACCAGGGAGTTCCTGCTGGCAGTGCACGGTAACCTCACAGAGCAGCCTCGGGCAGCTTGGGCTTTGCAGGAGTTCAGGCAGCAGGAACTGAGCACTTGTGGTCGCTTTCCAGCCATGTGTTGGCCACTCAGGCCATGCCCAAACTGAAGGGCCATGTGCATGGCCTCATGTCCCACTGCTGAGCCCACAGGCTGCCCCCAGACTAAGGGACCTGCTGGGCACTTGCCGTGGCTCACTCACCATCCGTCTGTGCTTTGTGCAAGCAGAGGCTGCATCCAGCCATCATCCTGACACAGAGTCAGGATACATCCAGAGTGAGCACCCACATCCAGGACTGACAAATGCTCTTGAACAAACTCAGAGCAACTCTTTGAAGCATTTGACCAGCACCCTGGGGACAAGGTTTCACAGCTGGCAGGTTCCTTGAGAGCTGTGGCAGCTTCTCTGCGCCTGCAGAGGACAGGGCTTTAGAAGCCTTAGGCTTGATACTTGTCCTGTGCTACCATAGCCCTGAGCTCCATTTTAAACCTTTTTATTTTCTCACCTCTAGTCTGATGAGGAGTTATTCTACTCTCACACTCAGGTGACTGGAAGGAACTTCCCCCCTTTTTTCTATTCTGTTTCCAGCCCAGTCACATGGGCCCTGCCTTAGCCTGTGCCCCCAGTGACTGGCCTTACCTGGTCCAGCTAAAGTCCTTTTATCTCCTTGGTGTGTAATCAGGAAGCAAGGATATCCCCACAGCCTTAGCTTGCCGAATTGCATGTGCTGAACTCCTGTTGTTTTAGCTCACTGGTACCCTTTGCAGTAACTTGCAGAGCTGACCTTTGCAGTTCATTTCAGCCAAACTTTCTTTCTCCTTCCCTGCTGCACCTTGGCAATTACCATCACCCAGAATGGTAAGAAACTTGTTCCTGTCTTTGCAGTGAACCCAAACCCGCTGCTGCACCTCTCTACATGTGTTCAGTTTCAGTCATTGCAGTATAGAGTTGCTTCCTTTGTGTCATAAGCAATTCTCCCTTGCAGTGGCTCCCACGATCCGGAGCAGCCCCCAGACTGTCATGGTGCACATCAACACCTCTGCCCTGCTGGAGTGTGCTGCAGAAGGAGTTCCAGCCCCCAGGATAACCTGGAGGAAGGATGGGGCTGTTTTTACTGGAAACAATTCTAGGTATTGCCCAGAATTTAGCATAAATATTCTTCATTGCTACTTAAGAATGTATTTATTACAGACACCTAATTAGACATGAAATTGTTCTAGAGAAAAGTAGCAACACCAAAGGTTTCACCTTTTTGTTGTTAAGAAAGATAAAAAATTCCTTTGGAAACCAAATATAATCATTCTGACATTAGAGATTTTAAAGAGTAAATGTGAAAGATCTTTAGATTTTATATATACACAGAGTTTTGGGATGAAGCCAAGCAATTTCATGTAGACCAAAAGCTATTCTGTATTTTCTAATGTGTGAAATGCTTTATGTTGTGGTACCAACTTTTATTATAGTGGATGGTTTCTGTCTTCTGACTGTTTTAGAAGGAAGAAGTTTGGCATTTTCTAGAACTGAGCAAATGCTAAGGAATTCTGTTGTATTGCAAAGAAAAAGTACAGGCATTGATTAAGATTTTTAAGGTTTAAATGAGAAACCAAAAAAAAAAAGGGGATTGGTTGTTTTCTGTAAATCCAGTATCTTTTACATGAAATCACCATGTCAGCCAGATTTCATCATTTCTTTGGAAAATAGATGTACTGTGAAAGAATGAAATGAGTGAGAGAATTGTGCCCCAGTTAATGCATGCTTCATTTAGGCCATTGGTTGTGTCCCCCGAGTCATCTTTTCTCTGCTCTGCCAGGGTGCCCTGTTGATGGATGGCAGGCAGCAGCGTTTGCTCTGTTGCAGGTATTTGGTGCTGGAGGATGGGTCCCTGCACATCCCGCGGGCCCAGGTGGCTGACACGGGCAGATACGTGTGCATGGCCACCAACGCCGCGGGCAGCGAGCGCCAGCGCGTCGACCTGCACGTCCTCGGTAGGGCTGCTGAATCCACTGGCAGCAGGCTGCTTCCGCCAGAGGCAGTCTCAGTTTAGCCCCTTCTTAGCTGCTCTGGTTTAAAAAAAGGGGAGAAATTGTTGGAACTTCCCAGCCTTACAGAGGCGGGGCAACTGAGAGGTGTTTTTAAAGATTTTATCCCATTATCAGTCTTGCTGAAGGGTGAGGCACAAGAGATGTAAAACTTACGCCATTCTATCAGAAGCCAACCTGTTACCTGTTAGAATACCTTATAAATGTTTTTCAGCCCATTAGCTTTTGCCACACAATGCTGCTATTACCTCTAACACCAATCACCTATTATTTTACCCCACGTGGTCTTGCTGCAATGTGTCTTTCACAGTTCTAATTCTCCAAAATATCCGGTCTTTTTGCAAGGCCATCTTTTGAAACTTGTTTCTAGTTCAATCTCTCTCTCAGCAATGTCATCTGTATTCCATGGCCTTTCTAAGTCAGCACACCCTATCTCAGAGTTTGCATACAAATGTGCAAGAGTATGTGAGCTTTCAGTCAGGTTTTGAGAATCCTTTGCAAATCCGTTTCTCACCAGAAATGTCTGTGTGTGTGTGTATATATATATATATATATATATATATATATATATATATATATACACACACATATATAATTATTCTAAATAATTAGGCTTTGTGTGTCCTCAGTTCCTCCAGTTATTGCTCCTGGGCAGACAAATATCACAGTTACTGTAAATGTGCAAACCACTTTGCCTTGTGAAGCCACTGGAATTCCCAGACCAGCAATTAGCTGGAAAAAGAATGGACATCTGCTTAGTGTTGATCAGAACCAGAATACGTACAGGTGAGAGGTGTTTTCTTTTTCATTGTGGGTTTCAAGTTTTCAGGGATGATTTTGGCACTTGAAAAATCTGTCTGTGCTTAAACACTACCTTGTCTAGCCAGAAAATTCAGCGGGCTGATTACCTGAGAAGGAAAGAAGTATTTCAATGGCTTTTACTTTCTTTTTTCTTTGTTCAGACTTCTGTCTTCAGGTTCCTTAGTAATCATTTCTCCCACTGTGGATGATACTGCTGTCTATGAGTGCTCTGTGTCAAATGATGCAGGAGAAGATCAAAGGGCAATTGATCTCACAGTTCAAGGTAGAGGGGATATTGCTATTACATGTGTGTGGCACCCAGAACTCTTTTGGGGTGTTCTGGTGTTGAGATGAGATTTTTATTTCATTCCTCTTTGATACTGATATCCATAAGTCACTGGGATTTCCAAGAATTTGTAACAAATGAAGATGGGTGAGTAACCTTTGCCCTGCTCTTGATTTTCAGTGCCCCCATCCATAGCAGATGAAGCCACAGAGCTCCTGGTAACAAAGCTCTCTCCAGTCATGGTTTCCTGCACCGCCTCCGGTGTTCCCGTCCCCTCAGTTCACTGGACCAAAAATGGCATCAGGTTGCTTCCCAGAGGAGATGGCTACAGAATTCTCTCTTCAGGTAATGTGCTGCAGGAAATGAGTGCAGTCAGGCACATCCATAAGGAATGAATACAGAAATGCAGACAATCCCCCAGAGATCCCCTCTCTGATGGCTTGGAATGAAATGAGGGATGCTGTAAGGGAGCAGCTGTGCCTCGAGGATGCTCTGCATGTTGTGGTGCTCTCTCTGCCCCAGGAGCTGTGGAGATCCCCTCTGCCCAGCTGGCCCACGGGGGCAGGTACACCTGCGTGGCCCGGAACGCCGCAGGCTCTGCCCACAGGCACGTCACTCTGCACGTGCAGGGTAAGCTGGAGGCTGACGAGCAAGGCTGTTCTGGCAGCCAGCATTGCTATTTCAGCCTGCTCGGGTTGTACAGTTTTAGTGCTCTTCTGTATTGTCCTACCCTTGATTGTTATGCTTTTCCTTTTTTCTTTCATTCCACAGAGCCACCCGTTATCCAGGCGCAGCCAGGGGCGTTGGATGTCATCGTAAACAATCCCATTGTGCTGCCCTGTGAGGCCATGGGCACTCCTCAGCCCGTGATCACGTGGCAGAAGGAGGGCATCAACATCATCAGCACAGGTATACTCCCAAAGCCTGGGACCCTGCCTGCTCCTGTGACACAGACACCCATTTTCTGTTCTGGAACTTGGGTTTCTCCTCCCCTCTGGTTCACCAAACCAGAAGTGTCATACTTGGATTATATTTGTTTTAGGGAACAGTTACATGCTCCAGCCAAGTGGCAGTTTGCATATTGCCAGAGCAGCTGTGGAAGATGCTGGCACTTACATGTGTATTGCTCAGAATCCAGCAGGCACTGCCCTGGGGAAGATCAAGCTGAAAGTTCAAGGTAAATCACCTTTTAAACTCCTTCTCTTGGTCCAAACACAATTTTGAGCAATAGAAAGGGACCTAGTGCTTTGCTGCTTGATGTGATGCTGAACAGAGCCCAGGAGGTTTATTCCCTTTAGTTCAATGTCTGCTTTAGGGCATGCTTTTACAATTATTTTCACCCAGAAAGTAATTCTTGCTTGCTTCTTACTGCATCTAATTCTTTTACTAATGGTCTTTGCTCCTTTCAGTTCCTCCTGTAATCAAGTCCCACGTGGAGGAATACGTTGTTGCCGTTGATCAGTCTGTCACTCTGCAGTGCGAGGCTGAAGGCTACCCTGGGCCAGAGATCAGCTGGCATAAGGATGGGCAGCAGATAACAGAGTCCATGCGAAGGAGAATGCTGAGCACGGGAGCTCTGCAGATCCTGTTTGTGCAGCCCGGGGACAGCGGCCGCTACACCTGCACAGCGGCGAATCCCGCGGGATCCAGCACCTCCAGCACGGAGCTGGCCGTGCACGGTAAGGAACTCTTCCTGGGAGGATGGGGGGCACTGCAATGGCTGGTCCAGACAGGCTGAGGACTCCCCATCCCTGGAAATGTCCAAGGCCGGGTTGGACAGGGCTTGGAACAACCTGGGATAGTCAAAGGGTGTCCCTGTGCATGCCAGGGGTTTGGAATGAGATGGGCTCTTAGGTCCCTTCCAGCCCAAACCATCCTGTGATTCCATGACAAGTGGGACTGTAGGGAAATGATGTGTGTTACCAGTGTGACCACAGAAAGAAAGGAGCAAGGGATGTACAGGGAGGAGTTCAGGAAAATTGGCTACTCAATATAGGGGAATGTTATTAAGTTGTAATATCGGCCAGTTGCTTGAATTTCGGCACACAGTCATTGATGGAAATGGACAATCCAGGAGTCCAGGCAAGGACTTTCTTCAGTCCAGTGTTGTGCTTGGATAATACCCAGAGGAAATGTTTCTAATGACCTCCCCACAGTTCCACCCAGGATCCGCAGCACGGATCGGCAGTACACGGTCACGGAGAGCTCCCAGGCTGTTCTGTCCTGTGTGGCTGAGGGGATCCCAGCACCAACAATTAATTGGAGGAAGGACAACATGCTGTTAAAAGACACAGTGGGAAAATACCAGACTGTGCCTGGTGGAGACCTCATTTTGGACAGTGTTGTGGTAAGCTCCCTGCATCTTAAACTATTACTGGACACACTTGGCAGTGATAAGATCCACTTCTGGGTTAGTCATTGTTGTATCTTGATTTTTTTGTTCTTAATGTTCCAAAATAATTACAAAAGTTTCATTTTCCATAGGGAGTAAAATCTATAAAGAATTTGTAGTGGTAAATCCTCAGGAAGGGTAAAAAGAAGTGTTAGTCATCCTTCAAATTCAGGGAAGTGGAAGAGCTCAGCTGAGCATTTCTGCTGAATGCTTGTTCCAAGCCTTTCAAGATTATCTTACTGATAGGAGTGGCATGTGCTGTAGGATATATCCCAGCTGTAGGATATATCCCAGGTGTAGGATAAGGATATATCCCAGCTGAAATTTCCCCACCTTGTTTCCTTCCAGCCCGAAGACTCTGGCAGTTACACCTGCATTGCCACCAATGCTGCTGGGGAGGACACGCACACGGTCACCCTGACAGTTCACGTGCTCCCGGCTTTCACTGAACTGCCTGGAGACATAGCCTTGACCAAAGGAGAACAGCTCAGGTTAACCTGCAAGGCAACTGGAGTACCTGTCCCCAGAATAATGTGGACCTTTAACAATAACATCATTCCAGGTGGGTTCCTGTTGGCCATCTGGCTGCAGATTATTTTCCCCTGTGCAGCATTGCAGTTTAGGGCAGGGAAGAAGAAAACTCTAGCTGGGATAAACTGTTAGTGATTGTGTGAGAAATATCTTTAGTGTTATGCAATCATGTAATTAAACTGCCTCTGAGACAAAGCTGTAAGGAAGGTAATTAAAACATGGTCCCTCCCATGTGCCAATAATGTGGCACATTAAAACCGTTCCTATCTGAGGGTATTTACTCAGCATCCAGCAACTGATCCTCGAAATTACAGGGTAGCTGAACTGAACCAGATGCATGCGGGCAAATATCCCAGCGATGACTTTCTGTGCATTCCTGGAGTGTCTCAGGGGTCCACAAGACCCCATAGCTGTGCTTCTGAGAGTGCGCAGATCCAGGCACTCCTGTGAGCTGTGTACATTTCAATCCCTGGAACGACCCTTTCCCTGCTCTCCCTCCAGCACAGTACGACGATGTCAACGGGCACAGCGAGCTGCTCATCGAGAGGGTGTCCAAGGAGGATTCCGGGACTTATGTGTGCTCTGCAGAGAACACAGTGGGCTCCATAAAGGCCATTGGCTTTGTCTATGTCAAAGGTATGTGAAATTCAGCACTTGTGCTTGTGCTGGACAGCTCCATGTAACCACTGGGTTTGGATAGCGGAGTTGGAATAGAATGGGTGGGAAGGGAGCCTTAAACCTCATCCAGTGCCACCCTCTGCTATGGGCAGGGACACCTCCACTAGCCCAGGCTGCTTCAAGCCCCATCCAGCTTGAGCTTGAACACTTCCAGGGATCCAGGGGCAGCCACTGGTTCCCAGGCACCCTGTGCAAGGGCCTCACCACCCTCACAGGGAAGAATTTCTCCCTAGTATCCACTTTGAACCTGCCTGCTGTCAGTTTAAAGCCATCCCCCGTAGTATGTAATACCTTGCCAATGGCTAAATGGGAAAAATCTGAACAGGTTGAAATTCCCCCTTGAGAAAGTCAGAGGTGAGTGATCCCTGCCAGCAGTTCTCAATTAGGCAAATTTTATTTTGGCTCTACTATTTCCCTGCCATCTCTTGTTTTTTAAGAGCCTCCAGTCTTCAAAGGGGATTATCACTCCAGCAGAATTGAGCCCTTGGGTGGCAATGCCATGTTGAATTGTGAAGTCAGGGGAGATCCCCCTCCAACCATCCAGTGGAGCAGAAAAGGAGTGGGAGTTCAGATTAGCAACAGGATCCGACAGCTTGTGAATGGTTCCCTTGCTATCTATGGCACTGTGGTGAGTCCTGCCCCTCTACTGTGAGTGTCTGCTTTGAGCTTGATTGGTAAAGGTGTTCCTGATCATATTGGTTTGAAGGAGTCAGGCTAGACGTTTGTTCTTTTTGGCTTTCACCTTTAACAAATTTTTTAATTCAGACTGGAATTAGCTTCAAATTATTGAGGCAAAAATCCCCACGAGATCAGAGTTCTCCCTGCTTGTCAGAAGGAGTGAATTTGCATACTAATTGCTGGTGTGTGAGATCCTGGTCATGACCAGTTAAATGGGACCTTTGCTCCTGACCTTCAGAGAGCCTGGCTTCTACAGGCCAGCTGAAAAGCAATTGCATTCTCCTTATGCAAATCTCCTATTCCAAATCTAAATTCCTAATCTGAACAGCAAGACTCCTATTTTCCCCGTGTACTCATGAATGCATTTTGAATTGGGGTTAAAATTCCCTGCTAAGAGGGGCCCTGTAGACTGAGCCCCTGTTTTGTTCCTCAGAATGAAGATGCTGGTGACTACAAGTGCGTGGCGACCAATGACGTGGGTGTGGTGGAGCGCAGCCTGACCCTGACCCTGCAGAGTAAGGCTCAAAGGGAGGCTTCGTGCCCCTTAAGGGAGTGAAAACCTTCCTGTGGGGAGGTGCAGGCAGCTCCTGGGGGAGTGTTTCAGGTTGGGCACTGCCCTGGAGGTTTGGACTCCTCTTCCATGGAATTGTAGAAGGGCTTGGGTTGGAAGGGACCTTAAGGATCACCTGCTGTGGGCTGGGATGCCTTCAACTAGAGCTGATTGCTCCTTGAACACTTCAGGAATAAGGCAGCCAAGAGCTTCTCTGGGCATCTTTCGTCATGAATATATGAGAGTCTGCTCTAAGCTGTGATTGAAGTCAAAGAAGAGAGGGATGTAAAGGGTGGTTGAGCCTTATTGTAGAAACCAGTGTGGAATGAGCTGAACCACTCTCTGAAAAGGGCCTGTTTCTCTTAGTTCACTCAATACAACTGGAATAAACTAGACTCTCAGCTTATATGAGGTGAATCCTAATTCTCATTGACAATATTTTAGTTTTGGCAAAAATAATATGTTAGAGTTTTTCTTTGCTAGTGGGATAATTTCTAAACATGCCCTTCCTACTGTAGCCTCAAGCGTTGTGGGTCTGTTCCTTACCCCTCAGTTGTCTCTGGACATGAATAATAACATCTTCCTGTGGGTTTTATGAAAAACAATCCATTTTAGCAATAAAGAAGAGCATGGGCTCTTATAGCCGGGCCTTAATCTCTGCTTTAGTCCTCAGATTGCTGCATGTTCAAACCAGCTTATTGTTGGCATTGTAATGTGTGTCTGTTTGGTGGCACCAGGGGACGCAGTTTAGTGGTGAACATCAGTGGTGCTGCTGGGTTGATAGCTGGACTTGGTGATTTGTTTTCCAGCCTTAAGCATTCTGTGTTTCTAATTAGCCAGCAGGGGATCAGCAATAATAATTTAAGTCAAAGGAAACTGACTTGGGATTTCTCTGCGCTCACTCTAATGCTAAATCAATCAGGCCTGTGCCCGTGTGCCGTCGCCCAAAGAACCCTTTCTCTTCAGGCCCCCCACTCATCACTGTTGAACCGGTGGGCACCGTCCTGGAAGCCGGTGCCACGGCGGTGCTGGACTGCCAGGCCAGGGGAGAGCCCCCTCCTGCCATCAGCTGGTCCCGCCAGGGACAGCCCGTGCTGGGCGACGACAGAGTGACCCTGCTGCCCAACGGCTCCCTGCGCATCGCCGCGCTGCAGAGGGAGGACACCTCCGAGTACGAGTGCGTGGCCAGGAACCTGCTGGGCTCTGTCCTCGTCACAGTGCCCCTGACTGTGCAGGGTAGGTGCACAAAACATCAGAGTGACTTTGAAGCTGGTAGATGACAGCATTAATCTGGATCAAATGTGGTCAACATTCATCTTGCCCACGTTTTATGGATGAGATGTTTGATCTTATCTTCTTTATAACATTAGGTCTAGGGTAAGCCTAGTCTGAAGTGTCAATCGGGTTGTCTTTCATTAAATTTTATTCTATTATAATCATCCAGCTGAGAGAGATAGAGGCTGTGAAGGGTGAGAGACAGAAATTATAATGAAAGGGTCTTGAATCAGATCCTATCCTCAGAACATGTCATAACTGAACTGTGCCTCTAAAGAAGACCATTTAGGAGCATATACCGTAATTGTCTTTGAACTATGGTAAGAGATTTGTGCACAGTAATGACATGAAGTGAGACAGATTTCCAAGGGTCGGGAGGTGCAGTTTTCACTTCTGTGTGTCGGCCTAAGGGAGCTGCAGGCCCCGGCAGTGCCCAGCAGCATCTCTGCTCCCGTTGCAGTGCACGGCGGCTTCTCCAGCTGGCTGGAATGGCGGGCGTGCAGCGTCACCTGTGGCCAGGGCGTGCAGGAGCGCGTCCGGCAGTGCGACAGCCCCGTGCCGGCCAACGGGGGCCGCGGCTGCCAGGGGCCCCACACCGACCTGCGCAGCTGCCACCGCCAGCCCTGCCCAGGTACTGCTGCCGGCACACGATCCCACAAGGGGCTGGGTTGGAGGGACCTTGCAGCCCATCCAGGGCCACCCCCTGCCATGGGCAGGGACACCTTCCACTGGCCTAGGGTGCTCTGAGCCCCATCCAGCCTGGCCTTGGGCACTGCCAGGGATCCAGGGGACAGCTACAGCTGCTCTGGGAACCCTGTGCCAGGGCCTCCCCACCCTCACAGAGAACAATTCCTCCCAAATACCTAATCTAAGTATCTCCTCTTCTAATTTAAAACCTTTCCCCGTGTCCTATCGCTGTCTGCCCATCTAAGTCTCCCTCCCTCTATGTTGTAAACCCTGTTTAAGTCCTGAAAAGCCATAATGAATTGACACTTCTAATGTGCCTTGCATTAGGTGCCCAAACAATGAACTTTGATGGCAGATTAATTTTTCTAAGTAGTTGTAATTAATTTTGGAAGGAAAGAGGAAATTTCAATAAGTACTGCAAAAATATTGTTTAATGAAAACTGGGCTTTTTCTGGTCCTTAGTGGATGGGATCTGGTCGGAGTGGGGGCTGTGGGAAGAGTGTTCCAGGAGCTGTGGCCAAGGGAACAGGACAAGGAGCAGGACCTGCAGTAACCCCCCAGCTCAGCACGGAGGGAAGCCTTGTGAGGGCAGCGCTCTGGAGTCAGTCATGTGCAATCTTAGGCCTTGCCCAGGTAAGAGAAGAGTAATTTAACCTTATTTGCGTGAGGGGCTTCACATACGGGTCTCTTTGTTTCTCCAAACCCAAATTCTCTCAGCTTATTTTTAGTTGTTAATTACGGTTTTTTTGAAAATGAATGGCACAGGTTCTTGGAAACGGGAATCACAAAACTAAGTATAAGAAATCTCAGCAATTAATTTTTGTTTTATTTTTACACCAGTAAAAATATTAATTTGTATTTTACTGTTTTCCACTACTTATTACCACATCCTCACAGTGTAAATTTTCTCTACTCTAAACCTATCCTGCAAAGCCAGTTAAAATAAGAAAAGAACCAAACCCAAACCACCAACTATTTAAATATATGTAAAGATGATTGTTAGTAATTGAAGGCCTTATCTGTGTATTTTCCTCTGTTGTTATAATTTTTAGCTACATTTTGCTCCCAACTACCTGAATGTTCAAGTTTCTTTCTTGTCCCGTGAGTATTTCCCACATTTGACAGGTTGTAGTTTATTCAGAGCCTTCACCACTGACATGTTTCCTTCTGTACAATTTGCAATGTCTGATTTTTCCATTTTTCCCTGGCTCTGCTGCCACTGTGATGCCAAATACTCATCCATAGGCCTGAGACTCATTTTTCTAGGTTTTGGCTGGAAAATCAGCTCTGGCTGCTTCTCTCTGGCAGCTTTTAGTCAGGCTGCCTTGGCCCTGCTCAGGCCTCCATCCAGCCCAGGGAACTGGGAAACTCCAGATTTGATTAAGTGTTTAGTTCTGATGTTCCACGATGGTCGTGAGGTGATATAGTTAAAACCAGAAAGGGAAGAGTTGATCTTTGCTTGTCAAAGTGCTGATTGTTTGGGCCACTGCTCATGGCATTTTGTGGGGGATCAGGGATATCCCAGGTGCCTGTTCTGGGACAGTGTGGAGGATCAGGGATATCCTGGGTGGGTGTGTGTCTGTCCTGGGGCAGTGGCCGGGATCAGGGATACCTGGCTGTGTGTCTGTCCTGGGGCAGTGGCCGGGATCAGGGATACCTGGCTGTGTGTCTGTCCTGGGGCAGTGGCCGGGATCAGGGATACCTGTCTGTGTGTCTGTTCTGGGGCAGTGGCTGGGATCAGGGATACCCAGCTGTGTGTCTGTTCTGGGGCAGTGGCCGGGATCAGGGATATCTGGCTGTGTGTCTGTCCTGGGGCAGTGGCCGGGATCAGGGATACCTGGCTGTGTGTCTGTCCTGGGGCAGTGTTTAAGCTGTGCTGCCCTTGCAATGGCTGGGATCAGGAATACCCGGCTGTGTGTCTGTCCTGGGGCAGTGGCCGGGATCAGGGATATACCCGGCTGTGTGTCTGTCCTGGGGCAGTGTTTAAGCTGTGCTGCCCTTGCAGTGGCCGGGATCAGGGATACCTGTCTGTGTGTCTGTCCTGGGGCAGTGTTGAAGCTGTGCTGCCCTTGCAGTGGCCGGCGAGTGGAGCCCCTGGGGGCCCTGGGGGCCGTGCAGCACCACATGCGGGAAGGGCACCCAGACGCGGCCGCGGCTCTGCACCAGCCCGGCCCCGGCGCACGGCGGGCCCCGCTGCCAGGGCCCCGACACGCAGCTCCAGCTCTGCTTCCGCCGGCGCTGCCCAGGTGAGACCAAACTCCTCCTTCCCTCCCCCCGTTCTGCTTCGCTCGTGGTTAACGCTTTCTGGTTCTAAAAGTCTAAACCCTGAAAAAACTCCCCTTCAAGCTTTTTATTGTCACTGACTCTGTTACTACACAGCACAGTATCTGCTATATACCCTGCAAATGGACCCCACCTCTTCTCCAGGTGAACACCCTAAGCTCTCCCAGAGAGAGAGCTTTAAGGTCCCTTCCAACCATAAGCTGGCTTCAGAGGAGAGGGTCTCCAGCCTGGGAGCAGCTCTGAGGCCTCCTCTGGACCCTCTCCAGCAGCTCCATGTTCTTCCTGTGCTTCTGGCCCCAGGGCTGGAGCAGCTCTGCAGGTGGGGTCTCATCTGAGAAGGGCAGACAGGCAGAATCCCCTCTCCCCTGCTGCCCACACTGAGGGGTTGGCTTAGTGGGTTCTGGTCCCACCTCACATGGCCAGAGCTGGTCCAGCTCTCACCCACCCCCAGGTCCCTGGGGAGAAATCCCTGAGTAGCTGAGATGCTGCTGAGAGTCAGGGACATCCATGTTCAGTTCTCCCCGATGCAGCACTGCTGTGCTGTGTTGCTGCTGGAGTCAGGGGCTGTAACTGCCGTGCCTCTCTCCCCAGTGGATGGGAAGTGGTCCCCGTGGAGCAGCTGGAGCGCCTGCAGCGTGTCCTGCGGCGGAGGCAGCAGGCAGAGGACGCGCCACTGCTCCGACCCGGCCCCGCAGTTCGGGGGACACAGGTGTGAGGGAAGTGACATACAAATGGATTTTTGTAACAGTGATCCTTGCCCAGGTAAGTGCTTTGGGTTGGGCTGTTTGCCCACCTGAAGGCTCTCCCACAAATTGCACCCACCCTCTGGGTTTGGTTGTTTTCTTTTGAGGAGAAAAGACCTAGGAAGTTATTCTCAAACAAAACTACTTTCCTAGCTTGACTGTCTGGTTTTAAACCCCTGAGGAAGATCAAGTCTGACTTATTCTTGCAGTTCATGGCAACTGGGGCCCATGGAGCAGCTGGGGAACTTGCAGTCGGACGTGCAACGGGGGCCAGACAAGGCGGTACCGGAGCTGTGACAACCCACGCCCGGCCAGCGGCGGCAGGGCCTGCGCTGGGGCTGACGTGCAGATCCAGAGGTGCAGCACAGACCTGTGCCCAGGTCAGTGCTCACAGCAGCAGTGGCAGTGCAGCTTTCCCTGGAAGGCATCAGGGTATATGCCGCAGGAGGAATGTAGACCACCTGTGGAAATAAATGTCCAAGGCCAGGTTGGACTGGGCTTAGAGCAGGCTGGGACAGGGGAAGGTGTCCTTGCCTAGGGGTGGGACTTGAATGAGCTTTAAGGTCCCTTCCAACCCAAACCAGTGTGGGATTCTGTGTTTCTGATGGCAGGAGTGTTCACACCTGCCTGTTACAATGGTTTTGTTGTCCTTTAAGCTATTCCTTGAGAACCTTTGTTCCTCCAGGAATGAATTGACTTCAGCATAACCAATGTAGCCTGAAGCATTTAAATTGAAAAACTGCTTTTTTTATTCTGCAGTGGATGGAAACTGGGGACAGTGGCAATCATGGAGCCAGTGCTCTGCTTCCTGTGGAGGAGGAGAGCAGACCCGGGTGCGCCTGTGCAGCAGTCCAGCCCCATTAAATCGTGGCCGTCCATGCCCCGGGGACTCCTCCCAGATATCCAGGTGCAACACCCAAGCGTGTCCTGGTGAGTGTTTACAGCCTGCATGCAGTAACAGTGTGCTGAAAGCCTGCAGCACTCCTGATTTCACTGGAGCTGTCTCTCATCTTGGCCAGTTGACTGGGTAATTTAATTTTTTGGGCTTAAATCTGCCCTGCAACTGAAGCTGAGTTCTGTCTCCCCTAAAATACCAACAGGGCTTATCACATAGGGTTGTGTTTTGCCTTTCCCCTGTCTCCTGCACAGGTGGGCCTGCACGTGCCAAAGGCAGCATCATTGGCAATATCAATGATGTGGAATTTGGGATTGCTTTCCTGAACGCCACAGTAATGGACAGCCCAGATTCTGACACCAGAGTGATACAGGCAAAGATCACAAACGTCCCTCGGACCCTCGGTAGGCCTCTTTGACTTGGATCAATTTTTTCTCTGAATACACCAATACCTGTGGTCTTCTGGTTTAAATCTGAATGGTTACACTAGTTCTAGATCTTCATATTCGGCTCCTGTGCATGTGAGTCTGTGATGAGATCAAAGCTCCCTGATTTCTGTGGTGTTTCCTTCAGGCCCAGCAATGAGAAAGCTTGTTTCCATACTCAGCCCGGTTTATTGGACAACTGCCAAAGAAATTGGGGAAGCAATGAATGGGTTCACACTCACTGACGCTGTTTTCAAGAGAGAAACCCAAGTGGAGTTTGCAACTGGTGAGTTGCCTGGGGTAGATCAGCTCTTTCCCTGTCCAGTAAGCCAGACAGAGGCTGCATTTCTGAAGAGACAGCAGAGGACCATTGCTGAAATTTGGGTCTTGTGCTTACACTAATATTTTCAGACTGACTGTAGCCTTCTGAGGCTTTATTTCACCTTTTAAAGCTGTAGTTTGAAATGTGTCATGTTTTTTCTCATGGGCATGGTACACCTTACAAAATGTAAGTTTAAATAACTGGTCAAGGGACTCCAGTTTTGATTCCATGTGGCTGTTGGGAGTCACTGTTGGGAACGTGGGACAAATCAGTGTGCTGTTAAACTGCCAGGTGAGATCCTGCGCATGACGCACGTTGCCCGGGGCCTGGACACGGATGGGGCCCTGCTGCTGGATGTTGTTGTGAGTGGCCACGTGCTGCAGCTCCAGTCAGTGGCTGATGTCAGTGTCAAGGTAAAGTTGCTTCAGGTACCACCCTGGCTCTCATGCATCTGTACTTCTCTCACTCAGAGGAAAGCGGGAAACACTGAGTCCTGCAACCTGCTGTACTGTATGTGACTTCTTTTGTGCCTGGTTGAACTGATGGTGCTGATGTTGCCTTTGAAAGCAGAAAGTTCTCGTGAGGAGGGTGGTGTTAGTCTCTCAAGAGTTTGAGATGTTGGCAAGTAGTGTTGAGGAGGGTCTTCAGGACAGTTATTGATGGCTGGCATGTCAGGCTTGCTTTGGGCAGAGCTAGAAAGGTGCACCTTTAACCTCTCTTAGTAAGTAGTATTTTACTGTATCAATCCCACCATGCAATAAATATAGCTGAAGTTGTTGATATTTTGGAAGACTGCAGTATGTAGTATATCCAATATTTACACCCTGCTTCAGTGGCAGAATTTTTCTCCACCACTTGTTTATTTAGCACATTTGTCAGCACCTAACTTCAAATAAAAGCCAAATATTTTGACCTCAAAAGATTGTTATTGAGGAGTAAGATATTTTTTAGAAATCCTCTGCTGTGGCTTCCATCATCAGGATCCTCAGTACATCAGTCTGAATGTTTTTTTCAAGTCATAGACCAGGCAGAGTTAAGAGTCAACAGTTAAAATAAGAGTGAAAAGGACCTGCGTGTGTGCAATCCCCTTGGTTCAGCGGTTAAGATAAGCCCCTTTCTCCAAGCACATCTCCCAGCTCTGAAGTACAGGCCCAGGTGGTGCTGCTGTGGGAGCAGCTGATGGCCAGGGCTCTGTTGCAGGATTACACAGAGGATTACATCCAGACGGGCCCCGGGCAGCTGCACGCGCACTCCACGCGCCTCTTCGCGGCAGACGGGGTCAGCGTTCCCTACACGTGGAACCACACCATCACCTACGACTCCAGCAAGGGCAGGATGCCCTTCTTGGTGCAGACACTGCGCGCTGCCTCCATCACAACAGAGTACCACCCGCTGCAGGAGGCCGTGGCTTTCAAAATCCAGGCTTCCATTGCAAAAGGTATTGGTCTAGGCCTTCCCAGAAATCAAACAACAGGGAAAGACTGTCCTCTCTTCCTGGAATTCATTGAGTCACCCGTAGTCTCAAAAGAAATTCTGTGAAACTTGGGTAGCTTTAGTGTAGATCCCAGGACCTGAAATTCTTGTTGATGTACCCATAAATTAACTGTTAGCATTGCTAACTGCTGGCTTTTATGAACCTGAGCCACCAAAGGGGACGGGCATGGATTTAGGTGAGCAGATTGTCCTTTTGAGAAGCTCTATTTAATGAGCAAACTGGCCTGTTACTTCTTTTAACGCTATTTGGCCTTTTTTTTTTATGTGGTGGGGAAATTACTCGGGTTTGGAAATAAATGAAACACAGAAGGATTGCCTGTCTCAGTCTTTCTTTCCAGTAACAAGATTCTAAATTAAGTAAAATAAGGTTTTTCCCACTTGCCAAACTAGGGGCTCATTGTACAATTTGAAAACCAAATACATGTTTTCCTGATTTAAAAAGAGATCTGATAAAAGGGAGTCTCCTGGGTCAAGATATGCCTGTGATTAGATCTGGCTACGCCTTTACTGAACTTGCATTTATTTCCTCCAACAATTCAGGTACTGGTGTTTAGGATTTTTTTAAATTTTGTTTTTCAAATTTCAGTTTTCAAGCAGCCAAAAGCCCTGTGTCCTTTGAGGAGTCCCTCCCTGAGTTTTTCATTGCAGTTTGTAGTACATGGTTGTGTTCTTCTACAGTGACCTCCTAAAATTTGTGACATGGTGACATTTATTTGGTTTGGGCCTATTGTCCTCCTTCTATGTGAAGTAAAACTGAATGGTCTGTATTCTTTCAGTAAGAAACTTCCCAGGATGCACTAGGCTGGGATAGGATTTGCAGCTCACTCTTTGAGCAATACTGACTTCCAGTGCCAAAGCAGAAAAAAACACTAAAGGCTGGATTTAAAAGTTTCTGGTTTGGTGTTGAAATATAATAAATACTGTAAAATTGCTGGGCTGCAGTTCTTACTGTTAAAGTAATGAAATGAGCATATTTTTATCCACAAGTGACATGTGCTTCCTTTATCATACAGGGGATCGGAGCAACCAGTGCCCTGCAGGGTTTGCTTTGGACTCGTCTGGGCCTTACTGCTCAGGTAAGGACTGGCATGGGTGGGTGTAACCATGGAGTCCTGGAGTGCTTTGGGTGGGAAGGGGCCTTAAACATCCCCTATTTCCACTCCTGCCATGGGCAGGGACACCTTCCACTAGCCCAGGGTGATCCAAGCCCTGTCCAACCTGGCCTTGGACACTTCTTGGACAGCTTCCCTGGGCACCCTGTGCCAGGGCCTCCCCACCATCCTAGGGAACAATTCCTTCCCAATATCCCATCTAACCCTGCCTGCTGGCAGTGGAAATCCATTCTCTGTGTCCTCTCCCTGCTGGCCCTTGTCCAGAAGTTCCTCTCCAGCTCTCCTGGAGCCACTTTAGGCACTGGAAGGGGCTTTAAAGTTTCCATGAAGCCCTCCCTTCTCCAGGTGAACACCCCCAGCTCTCCCAGCCTGGCTCCAGAGCAGAGGGACTCCGGCCCTTGGCGCATCTCCATGGCATCCTCTGGACCTGCTCTAAGAGGTCCATGTCCACCTTGTGCTCAGGATTTATATGCCATGAAGCCTTGATTTCTCTCAGTTATTCATTGACTGAAATGTTTTGCTCTGTGTGTGCATGATTTCTTAAGAGTTTGGTTCAGGAGCTCTCAGGGCTCCAGAGCTGGACACATTATTAAACCACCAGAACCTACATCCCCGTTTATTTAGAGTTCCAAGTATGCACTTCAAAAAGTGTGAGTGATCCTTGCTAAAAGGGTGTGGATCCAAGAGCAGCTGAAGATTCTGCTTCTGTCCTCACCTACAATATGAGTAGTGCCCAGACAGCTTTTAAATCAGTACCTCAGGTACACCTGGAGGAAACTGAGCCTGCAGAGCAATGAAGGACTTGGATCTCCTGTGTGGAAGAAAGGCTGAGCGTTGGCACCTCAGACAGGAGCCCATGTGTTCCTGCTTGGGGGATGAAGGTGGAGAGAAGCACATGAGCACTCTGGCTGTCTCTGTAGGAGTCAGGGATGTTTTAGGGAGAAATCGTCTGAGATGATTTTGTGGACTTTTTTCATTACTTCTTGAAAGATTGCAGATGAAGGGAATTGCTGGATCTGGTTTTGCCCAGTGAGCCTTACTAGTTGCACTAGTTCCTCTGAGGAAGGATCAGTTTGGAGTAGTTTCTAGGGAAGACTCACTGGTTTTTTAAACATTTTCTTGTTCCAGATGAAGACGAATGTGCTGTGGGAAATCCTTGTTCCCACACCTGTCACAATGCCGTGGGATCCTACTACTGCTCCTGTCCCAAAGGCTTCACCATCTCTGCTGATGGCAGAACGTGTCAGGGTAAGAAAGGAGCTGCTGGGGACAGCTTGGATACAAATGCCCTTTAGATAATTGAAGGCCTTAAAATGCCTTAAGAGGCACCTAAATTGCTAAGGAGAGGTTTTGTTATTTTTTTCTCATTAGAAGAA
This sequence comes from Motacilla alba alba, assembly GCF_015832195.1. NCBI lineage: Eukaryota > Metazoa > Chordata > Aves > Passeriformes > Motacillidae > Motacilla > Motacilla alba. Next base: position 24,357,922 of record NC_052023.1, read on the forward strand.
CACAATTTATTGGTGGTATTCTATTTGATAGCTGAATGTACTTGCGGTCGCGTGTTTCTGGTTGCTGGTGCTGAAGGCACGGGTTGGTGTGTCCCCTGTGCTGGCTGGGCAGGGTTTGCAGCTCGTTTCCCATTGCAGACATCGACGAGTGTGCTCTGGGGGGGCAGAGCTGCCACGCGGGGCAGGACTGCGAGAACCTGCCCGGCTCCTTCCGCTGCGTGCTGCGCTGCGGGAGCGGCTTCCGCAGGACGCCCGACGGCCTCAGCTGCCAAGGTACGTCTCAGGGCTCACCAGCCCTCGTGCAGCTGAAAATGCTGCTCTCATGCAGCTGAAACTCACTTCAGAGGGCGCCTCCAAGTACCTGTCTATAAATTTTCATTCTTAATGTTGTGGATTTTGGGGAGTTTGGTTTTTCTGTAGGTTTGGGGTTTCTTTTAATCTTTTGCTTCTTCTGTCTATAGAAATAAATTTAAAATCCTGTCAGGGAAGAAATTAGCATTCTTGGGTTTGTGTCCCATGTGCATTTTCTTGTACAAAGATGGGAGAGCAGCAAACACTCCTGAGCAGAACTCAGCCAGGCCCTGCTCAGGTAGTGCCCACAGGGTAACCCCCAGCCCTTGTGTTGTTCCACAGACATTAACGAGTGTCAAGAGTCCAGTTCCTGCCATCAGCGTTGCTTCAATACCATAGGAAGTTTCCACTGTGGCTGTGACCCAGGATTCCAGATGAAGGGCAGAAAATGTGTGGGTAGGGATGAAGTTCTGAGTGTCCATTCCCTCTTTCCAACAGACAGAGTTCAACATTTATTTGTTGCTCTGTTGTCTTACAAAAGAAAATGCTGTGATGGATGATACACTTGATGTACATTTTGGAATCTGTCAAGCCAGAGGCAGCAAGAATTGGGCTGACTGATCCATGTGCATGAAATGATTGAATATGTGGATGCAGGGTAATTTCATTACATAATTAAGTCCAATCTTGCTTCTTTTTTTTTTTTTTTTTTGGCTTTTGTTTGAATAAGATGTCAATGAGTGCAGGCAGAATGTGTGCAGGCCTGATCAGCTCTGCAAGAACACCCGTGGTGGTTATAAGTGCATTGATCTGTGTCCCAGCGGAATGACCAAAGCAGAGAACGGGACTTGCATCGGTGAGTAGAAGCATCACTGCACTGTGTGGCTCTGGGAAACACAGGGACAATGATGATATTTATTATTTTAAATAATCCCAAAGATTGTCCATCTCCAGTTATTAATATTTGCACATACTAAAGCAGCAACTTCTTTTTGCTTATGGAACATCTCTATTTTACTTTCTTTGTAGTTGGTATTAAAAAGCAGATGCATCCTTGCCACCTCCGGTCTTCCACTGTTCTTAAGCAAGAACAATAAGATTTCCCTTGGTGTCTTTTCTGTGTCGGAATCTTGATTTCTCTCAGTTATTCATTGACTGAAATGTTTTGCTCTGTGTGTGCATGATTTCTTAAGAGTTTGGCTCAGGAGCTCTCAATCAAGATCACAGGTCCCTGCTGCTTACCAGGGAGGGTTTTAAGCACAGCTGATGTTGTAGGTGGTACCAAAGCTTTTGTTCCAGCGGGATCATGGGATGATTTGGGATGGAAGGGACCTTAAAAATCACCTATTTCTACTCCTTGTCGTGGGCAAGGACACCATCCACCATCCCGGGTTGCTCCAAGCCCCATCCAGCCTGGACACCTGCAGGGATGGAGCTTCCTCCCGCAGCAGGGCTGTTGCAGAGCTGTGACTGTTGCCTTGCCGTGTGCTGCAGATGTTGACGAGTGCCGCTCGGGGTCGCACCAGTGCCGCTACAACCAGCTGTGCGAGAACACCCGCGGCAGCTACCGCTGCGTGTGCCCGCGAGGATTCCGCGCCCAGGGCACGGCCAGGCCCTGCGTGGGTAAGCTGCCACTCGCTCCTCTCGCACCTGTGCTCTGCCCTTGCCTGCCTTTCTGCTGCAACACACCAGCAGTGCTGTCCCTGTGCAAGACCATGCTGTAGAGACAAGTTTGCTCTGCGTTTCCGAATTGGCCATCTAAAACGAAGTGTTCCGTTCTAAACAAATTCAGAGCTAAATGGCTCCAAACTGAGATTGATTTGGGGCTGTACTTTGAAAACAAAGTATAAGAGGGTCCCAGAGCACTGGTGGATGGATGTGGCAAATGACCACTCCACAGGAGGCTTCAGTTGTAAAAATCAGGTGGCGTTTGTTGATGTGCCTGGCTGTGCTCATCTGTGAATCATCGTGCCCTGGCTCACCCCTGGAGGCAGTCACACAGGAAGTCATGTGGGTTCCCCTAGGGAGCACACCCCAAGGAGCTGCAAGAGGCCCGACAGACCCAGAACTGAGTTTGGCCCCTGAACATCCCAAGTACACCCATCCCCCGATCAGGACTGCCAGGGGTGTTCCCCGGCAGGCAGAGCGCAGGCATCTGATCTGCATTTCTCCCTCAGTGCTCCCCTCCTGGCATGGGTGGCTCCCAGCAGGGAAGGAATAGGATCCCTGGCAGTCACAGGAATGCCAGCTGTGCAGTCACTCCCTGTGCCATCTTGGCATAAAGTCACACAGGGTTTTCTCCCACATCACGGAAGACTCCAGAGCTCTGACGTGGGAAGCAGGAGAGTTTAATGTGTGGGGCCAAGGCAAGTGGATAAGCACTTCCCCTAACTTCAGGAAGGCAGTAGGATCATTCAGAATCACCTTTGCTGCATTTATGTCAAATATTTAAAATGTAAGAGCTGATCTACCCTGATAATGAGGATTTCTGAATGTGAGTTTGTGACACCAGGTGAGGCTGGTTTTGGTTGCTGTTACATATCATGTCAGAAAAGCATTCCTCCCCAATGACTTCTTCAAGATTAGCTTCCTTAAGTGATAAATAGTTTTTTCTTGTTTTATTTTTTTAACAAACTAAGATTTTGGACTGTCAAAAGCCAGAATGTTTGGGATTTTTTAAAAGAGATTAAATTGCACTAAGAAGTGTTTGGCTGTAGACCAAGATCTTACTTCTGCCATCTGCCTCTGTACTGAAATAAAACCAATCCCAGACTCTTAACTTATATTTAAGCCATTTAAACTTCTGACAGGAAAAAGCCAGGTAAAGGCTAGGACTGTGGGTTTTCACAACACACCAGCAGACTTAAAGCTGCCTTCTGACCAAGGGGCACTGCAAGCTCCCTCCTAATGTATTTTTATCCTTTGAATTTTTACACTCCTAAAAAATAGGTTCATCCAAAGTATTAGTTTTGTTAATAAAATCCAGGTTTTATTGTCATTGTTGACAGTGAGCACAGGGAGGAGTTGAAAACTAAGCAAGGCTCAGACTGAAACAGAAGTGAATATTGTTCCTGCCTGTGCCATTTTTACCCTGGGTAAAGCCCTTTGTGCCACAGTTCCCTTTTTTTGTTTGTTGGATGAGGATAAGATGCTCCTTTGTGACCCTCACAGAGCTGTGTCTGCCCATTTAGCTGAATTATAGCATTTCTGGGAGCTGTGGTGTTTTCTCTCCTTTCCACATAGGTGGAAGGGCTTTGCTAAAGCTGCTATCATGCAGATTACACATGCAAGGCTAGCTAGAATATAAAATCAGGTACTGTTTTCCAAATTAGAGAAAGCCTGAAAATGTAGCTATTTCAATTTCAAAGTAACTTTACCATGTTCTTGCAAATATTTGGGTTCCCATGCCTCAGCAGCCTCTTCTCACAGGGGCAGCCCTGGAGCCAGCGCTGGTGACTCCCTGCAGTCAGTTCTGCCTGTACTGCACAGGCTGCTCTTGCAAAAGGAATTGCTCAAATTTTCACCTGCTGTCTTTCATAATTTCAACGAAAATTTTCTGTTGCCTATCCACAACTTGTTCCAAGGACATTGGTTGTCATAAAGACATCAGTGTTAATTTATTTTAGGTAGGTACAGAATGTAAAAGTCAGCACATGAGTGCTAAGGAAATGATGAATTTGTTTCCTTTTACATGTATATGAATAATAAATTTTTCATCTTAAGAACATACTGAGATGAATACAATTAAAATTCAGATCAGTTATTGTCTTACTTAAAGTGAAATTCTCATTTGTAACACCTGAAAATTCTACCCTGAGGAAAATTCCATCAATGTGTGACGTTTCAGTTGTGTATTTGCCAAATAACAGCTGGAAAATATTGTAATACTCTGCAATTACTACTTCTGGATTTCCAACTCTTAAAGCATTTAATTATTAATATCCCCCTATCCATTTAAAACCTTAAATGTCTCAAATATTAACCACTTCATAAAAATGCAGCCTAATGTTCTACTATATTTCTGACAGTATTGATCTTTAAATACTATTCTCATGAATTTGTGGCTTGGGGAGTTACAAGCTGTGCTCAAAAGTTTCTGTTCATAGGGAATCCAAATGAAACTGTAACAACACTGGCTTAACAGCATTTTTACAGTAGTAATTAAAAGAATACACACTGCTATGGAATAATTAAACTATTATTGAGTTGCCATTAAGATCATCTTTAATTTCTAGTATGAGAATGTTTATAATATATGTCAATTATTGATATGTTGTGATGTATGTTAATAGCAGGTATTTTATTTCTGGTCATTGCAGAGTTGTTTGGAGTTATCAGACTTTTGTCTTTTTCTGGTGAAGAAATACTAAGTTTGAAAAGAAATACAATATGTTTCAAATTTCCAGCTGAGCCTGAATAACTTGATAAAAACAATAGAAAATTTCTTTCTGGTAGCGTCAGAGAGACTGTGGGAGAAGGTCCTGCAGTCCCAAGAGCACTTAAAGTTCCTTGGAGGGAAGGACACTCAGCATGTTGTACCCTCAAGGCCTTTACTTTGTGTGTTCAGCACTCAGTTTTGATTTAAGGATGGATATTTACTGCTGGTCTAAATAACTTTGGACTGCAATTGAAACAACTAAAAAGAAAATGCTTAGGAAAGCATAAATAATTATAATTTTTAATTTTCCAAAAGTGAATTAGTATGGACTCCTGAGTCTCCAACCTGTCACAGCTGGAAAGACCAATAACAGCATCAAAAGTGAGAAGGTACCCAACCTCTTGCCCCTGCAGCCTTGAAACATGTTCTTGAGCCCGATGCCCCTTCCCTAGCAGTGTCCAAGGCCAGGCTGAGCAGGGCTTGAGGCAAGCTGGGCTAGTGGAAGGTGTCCCTGCCCATGGCAGGGGGTGGGACTGGCTGAGCTGTAAGCTCCCTCCAACCCACGATTCTATGATTCCCCCAACATGAGGCACAATAACCACATCAGAGCCTGTTGTGCTTCCCTTAGGGTGGGGTGTAAGGAATTTCTAGCACTGTACTTCTCTGGAATGCTCTTTGCTAAGGGTTGTCTTTTAAAGAAGGGACCAGCAACTTCTTCCACTCGTCTGTGGAGCACTTAAGGAAAAAAACCCAATTACTAAAAGAGTGTTGAGCAGTTGAGGCTGAAACACGGCTTCAGCAGGGGCTCCTGTCCTGGTGAGCACAGTCACATCAGCCTGTGGGAGAAAGAAGGTCTCTTACAGTCCAGGACAGTGGATCCTGCCTGCTGGGCCTAGTGTTCTCCATGTTTAACTGCCTCCAAATCTTGCTTATATGTCTTCAGCTTGTTCCTGACACTGAGATAAGTATCTGTGTGTATATATATGTATAGTCATGTGTTGTTGTTTGTTTGTTTTCTCTCCTTTCTACATGGTTTGGGGCTCTGGATCATGTCACATGAGCAGACATTAATGAATGTGAACAAGTGCCTAAACCCTGTGCACTTCACTGCACCAACACCCCCGGCAGCTTCAAGTGTTTCTGTCCACCTGGGCAACAGTTACTGGGTGATGGGAAATCTTGCGCTGGATTGGAGAGGGTGCCAAATTCGGGTGCCTATTACAGTAGCTATAACTATGCTCAGTTCTCCCCTGGGAGAGACAACCAGCAACTGCAGCACTATTACAGGCACTCCTCAAATCTCTACAGCTCCTTCTCAGAGTATAGGAACAGCAGAATACCTTTCTCCAGGACTAGAAGGAACCTTAGAGAAACTTGTCCTGAAGGCTATGAGGCAAGAAATGCCAGATGTGTAGGTAAATGTCAGTCCTATCTATGCAACTCTGTTTTGGGCATCATTCTTAGGTTACTGTGTGATATATACCAGGGGCTGAGGGTTTTGTGGTGCTGGGGTTGTGTTTTCTATTACCCTAGTCAATATCCAGAGGGTTCTGCATGTTCTGGTCTCTGCTGTCTTGGCTCACATTGTAGCAAAAATATTCTCAAACCTCCTTATAACCTCTTGTTTTAATTGTGCTGCTTATTACCTGTTTGCCAAGTATTTCCCTCTGTTATTGTCTATCTCCTGATCATGGTAGCTCACCTTGGTGAATCTCTCACACTCCAAAAGCCACCAGTAGCCCCAGCCTAGTCACAGTGCTTCTGTCAGACTCCCATTGGCAGCAGTAATCTGTGTCAGAAAAGTTTGGAATAAATATCTTCGGATCGACCACACAGGGGCCACTGCCAGCACTGCCACTGTCACACGGGCAGAGAAGCTTTTAAATTATTAATATTTTATGTAAGAAACGGGGTTGCAATGTAATTCAGTGAGCATGGAGAAGACATCAAACCTTGCATTTAAGCTACAGAGAGGTTTCAGTAGTCACATCCATGTAGATTGTTATGGTATAGGAATTTAATTGAGAGACCCAGGAATACAACTCTGAGGGATGGGAGGATTTGTTTCCAATTTTGATCTTCATCCCAGCTTCCAGTTGGAATTAGTTAATATGCCATGAATATTAATAATATTAATATTCCATGAAACTTTCATTTCATTGAATAAATATCTAAATTTTAAAATTATTGTTTAATATGAAAATTACCCACAAATGGTGGTTTTTGTTGAAGAAAATTCTTTCTATGGGCAACCATCAGGATTTGCTAACAGCACAGAGGTTTGTAGTCACATCTGTTTCTCTTCTCTGTTTGCATTTTGATCTAATGCAATCCTTGTCAATCAGACAGAGGGGAAGCAAAGACCTTCCTTCCACTGATTTAACCATTCAGGTCTGAACTCCTGCTTGAGATTTCTTTACTGCTGTCCTGAACTAGGCAGATGTTTCAAAGCCATTATAATTGCAAATTATCTGTGTGTAAATCATGCTAATGTGCTCTGAAAACTTTACATAATGTGGTCTGGTACTGGTACTTCCGTATTTGAGAGGGAGATTAAAAAAAAAAAAAAAAGAAAAGAAAAGAAAAGAAGAGCATTTAGTGACAGTCTTCCCAGCTACTGAGGCTAATTCATCCCTCTGCCATGGGCAAGGTCAGTTTAAAAGGGAAACAGCTTTGCCTGAGGAGGGAGTGACTGTAAGGAAAACTCCCCCAGTAACAAGGCTTCCTCTGGTGAGATAAAGGTGGATGTTACCTAAGCATGGTGTTTAACACCTGATGGATTATCAGGCAGCTCAAATTGCTTTGGGGGCAGGACTGTTTGTATGACTCTGGCAGTGGACACAGGTGGCACATCCCCCTTTCTCCCAGTGCTCTGTCTCAGGACTGGTCTCCTCAGCTGGGATCTGTCACAGCTGCTCTTCATCGAGGGGAGGAGCCCCTCAAAGCTGACTTTAGTGCCTGCAGAGTGACAAGGGATGGCACAGGTAAGGGGAGAGGACACTCTAGTCTTAAATGTTCAACCCCATCAGAAAAAGAGATCCAGACAACTCCCACCAGCTCTGTCTGTACACTTGCAGTACCTAAATAGGGGAAAAGTACCTGTGTTCATGGCAGGCTCAGGGAATGCTGAGGTGTTGGTGCTTCTCTCCGCAGACATCGATGAGTGTGAGAGCAGAGACACGTGTCAGCACGAGTGCAGGAACAGCCTGGGCAGCTTCCAGTGTGCCTGTCCCGCGGGATACCGCCTCATGCCCAACGGCAAAACCTGCCAAGGTAAGGAGAGCCATCCCTGCAGGGCTCTGGGGGAGCTCTGCAAAGAAACCTGACACCAACCAGGCCCAGCACATGGCTGAGCCACCTCTCTGAGTTGGCTATGTGAGAGTCAGCATTCCAAATTTCAGGTTTCAGAAGTTTTTATATTCCACACTTTATTGTTTCATAAAACATCAGCAAATTAGACAATTGCAACTTCTTATTCTCTGCAGTTTCCCTGTGACTTTCTCATTACACATTAAGCTCCAAGCTCTAGGGTCAAAGAGGGGCACGTGAGCTCTGCTCAGCCTTTAACCACTTTGGTTTTCACCCTTTAATTCTTCTACCAGCAGTTGATCCCTTGCATGTTTTTCCATTCAGATATTGATGAGTGTCTTGAAGAGAACATAAATTGTGGATCAAATCAGATGTGTTTCAACATGAGAGGAAGCTACCAGTGCATAGACACTCCTTGTCCACCCAACTACCAGCGAGAGCCACATTCTGGGTATGTTCTGTTCTCAGCCCCTTCTCACCTGCCCCAAGCTCAGCTCCTTCATCTGTGCTTGTTAAAGGAGAAAATTTAAGTTTGCCTGACACCAGTAGAGCTCACAGTAGATAAAGGTAAGGCACTGACATTGGAGATCATAGAGTCAGAGAGTCCTGGGATGGTTTGGGTTGGCAGGGACCTTAACAGAACATCCAGTTCCACCCTCTGCTGTGGGCAGGGACACCTTTCTGTAGTCCAGGCTGCTCCAAGCCATGTCCAGCCTGGCCTTGGACACTTCCAAGGGATGGGGGCAGCCACGATTTCTCTGGGAAACCTGTGCCACTGCCTCAACAGCCTGGGAAGAATTCCTTCCTAACATCTAATCTGAATCTCTCTAATGGCCTGACTTGCTATCACTTTCAATGCATCAGATACATTATTTTAGTCATGAAAATAATTCTAAGTTCCTGTTAAGCTTTGTTATGTCCCTGTTCTGGGAAAAAAAAACAACATATTGATTTATTTTAATCTCTCAATATCCTCAAAGAAAAATAGCTTGTTTCATTGTCAGAATGCATCTTTTGGGATCAAACTCAACTGCAGTGACATCTACGCTGACATGGAGGTCATGTCCTTTGACCTCCATTAGCACTGGCAAACTGCACTAGCAGAAATTTCATGTTTTAACTTTTGATTAATAAATTTTATTCTGCCCTTCATTCCAAATTCTTTATTTTATGACCTAACATATATGTCAAATGCTGCCCAGAACATTTTAAACTAGGTCTTGCCATTCTAATGCTTAAGAACACAGTCACTAAACCCTATGACGTCAGTGACATCAGTGCGGCCAACATCTTTCTGAAATGATCCTGTTGAGGCAAAAAGGGATGTTAAACTGGGCTGCAGTTCTAAAGGAACAGTGGATGAAGAATGCATGAGCACTTCTCTAGAAGTTTTAATCTGCAGCAGGGTAAACGGGGAAAGAATTTCTCCTCTAAGACCTATCCCAGTACTTAAGATACTGTTCCTTCTCCCTGGGCTAAAGTCTTCTTCTCCTTCCTAGGTTCTGTCTCAAAAGCTGCCCGGCCAATGACCTGGAGTGTGACCTGAGCACCTACGCCCTGGAGTACAAGCTGCTGTCGCTGCCCTTCGGCATCGCTGCGGGGCAGGATCTGATCCGGCTGGTGGCCTACACTCACGACCAAGTCATGCACCCCAGGACCACCTTCCAGATGGCGGACGAGGACCCTGCCGTGCCGTTTGCCCTGAGGGATGAGAACTGGAAGGGGGTGGTGTTCACCACGCGGGCGCTGCGCGAGCCCCGGACGTACCGCATGGGCGTGCGCGCCCTGTCCTACAGCGCCGACGGCAGCGTCGAGTACCGCACCACCTTCATCATCTACATCGCCGTGTCTGCCTTCCCCTACTGAGCTCAACCTCCTTCCCCAGGGCCGGCGCTGATTCAGCCTACCTTGCTGCCTGCCCCACACGGGGAACCACCGCACTTCAAAGGGTGCTATGCTCTTTTCTCCTTCCCTGCTTCCCAGAGGCTGCCTCTCCAGTTCCGTTGTTCCAATTCAAGAAGGAGATCCGTGGCTTTGAGGACCTGTTACCACTTGCTTTATTTATTACACTGGAATAGTCCCTTTCCACAGTATGTTCTGAAAAGCAGCAGAGAAATCCATGTAGTCAAAGCAGTAAGCAAGGAGCAGCCTCCACTGAAAGTAACTGAAGAAAATAAACCCATAATTTCAAGTGGTCTACATATTTTAAAGGTTGCTAAGTGTTTTAAATTTTATATGTATTAGATTTTTTCCTTATCAATTACCCAATAGAATTAGGGCTGTGCTATACTATGTTGTGTGCTCGAACCCACCAAATGCCACTGTGCCCAAGGGTTGCAAATGCTGAAACAAATGACAATAAAGTTTTTTTTGCAGCTAAAGAATCTACAGGAGAATTTGGAACTGGTACCTTTGGTTTCCATGCACGTGTAGAGATGTTGCTATTTTTTGGAAAAAAAAAACAACAAAATGGCTTCTTCTACTTTATAGAGCAGGTATTTTATAACTTGTTTTTACTCTGCCATTCTGGTGTAGCCATTTATTTAACCCAAACCCATATCCACTGCCGTACTCCCAGCTCCGTAAATGGTCTGGGGTTTTACGCACATGGAACGTTTTTCTCCAAAGGTGATGTAAGTTTGGTTCAATAATGTCAATACACTGTACACAAGTAATTTTGCCAAGATGTATTCTATTTTTATGGACGTGTATATATGTGGTTTTTTCCTATGTGTATTTTCTATGCAGTATCTCAAGAGTGTTTTACAGTTAAGTTTGCATAAAAGGACAATGTCAGTACAATGAAAATAATCAAAATAAAGGTTCCCATCAACTTTGAGACTGCTGGGAGTTTTATCTTTGAAAAAATTCTTTTCCATGTCTAAAGCTCTCACCCTAAGTGCCCTAATGCAGAAAGGTACCATGCCCAGCGAACCAGGGAGCAGCTGCAGCTCTTTTCCTGGCACTCTGGGGTAGTAAGAGACTATCACCAGCTTTAAAGTAGATTTTTAGCCACAGGGACAAATTGTCTCCCAGTGGAATTTTGTCTATGTTCTTGTATATTATTAACCAATGTTAGACATCCCCTTGTGTTTTCTTCCCTTTCCAGTGCACCAAGTGAAGCAGTCCTGCAATACAAGGATGACTTAAAATTGCTTTGCACTTTATACAGATTTATCTGAGTTACAGACTTTAAACTGAACAGGCTTGCTTCTTGGAAACCTGACTTGAAAAATAAAAGCAGCTCAAAGAAGATAAATCCCATAAAAAAGATATGAGGGAAGGAGAAATAAGAGTAAGTTATGATAGGTACAGGTAATTATCTCAGTGTCTTTTAAGGATGAGAATCAGACTGAAAGTGATGTCCTGAAGGGAATCTAATTCCACTCTCAGAACACAAAAATTTCTACTCTGACATATTTTGTGAGAAAGGAAAAAACCCAACAGAGTTGACAGCCTTTCAGACCAATCTGACCCTAAAAGAAGTCACTTACCAGATGGAAGCCACTTAATCACAGCCATGGCTTCAAGTTTGCCTTCTCACCCACGCTTTCCAGGAGCCAGCTCAAGGAGGAGCTGCTTGTCCATGTGGAAGATGTTCCTCACCCTGAGATGATGCCAGGACTGAGGGACCAGTGAGATGTGGGTCACTGTGGGCATGGTGGCTTTCACTCAGGGACTCAGAAGGGAAGTGCTGAGTAAAGGAGAACTTGTGCCATGGCTTTCTCTTCTTTGGATGTCTTGAGCTGTGTTACAAATTTCATTTCTGTGCTATTAAAAAGGTTTCGAGTATGTTAAATTAGATCTCAGAGCAACTGTACCTGCTGCTGCTCTACCTTCCATGGGCCTGTTGCTGACAGGCTGGAAAAGCTGCTGCTTACCATTAGTTTTCCTAGTCTAACTTGAGAGGCAAGGGGCAGGTTAGTACATGTTTATGTACATGTTTATGCCCACATGAACTTAAGTGTTTGCTAAAGGTTAAAAATCTTGCTTTCATAAATCCAAATTTTAAATACATCAAATATTCTACTGTGTATATTACCACTTTGGAGAAGGCTGCCCAAACTTTAGATGCCATTTTCAGTGTCTCAGGGCTGTACAGTCACTTTGTCCAAACCCCTCTATTAGTCTGCAGTAATATTTGCACAGTTAAAGATTCACTACCATCCCATAAAAGGCTGATATGGTCACCACATCATTTGTCACAAAACCATTTGCAAATGCCCTCGTATCACAAACAACTTTCTAATAACAGCATTCTAAGAGCAATACCACCAGAAAAATAAAAAATAAAGGGAGGGCTTAGGGAGAGCAGTTAATGAACAGATAGTTAATGCTGCACTGCTACCTCAAGCCTTGCTTACCTTCTGCACAAGCCTACTGTTTCCCCTGCTGATTGGATTTCCTGGAGCAGCATTTTCTCCCGGCCCGTTTATCCCTGGAACACTGTCCTGTGCCACAGGTTCCTGCCTCTGTTCCAGGCCCTCACCTCTGTGCAAACATAACAACATTTCATTAACTACACTACCAGGATCAAACAAACCCTCTTTTGCCATTTTGCACGGGGTGTATCTCCCATAGAGAGGAATTTGTACATTGGGGTGGTTTCAGGGTGACAGCTGGTGGCATCCCAGCAGCTGGGCACAAGTCTCCTGAGGCTCACCTCCTGGTGGGCACACCTTGGATTCCAGCCACCTGCTTGCTGCAGCAGTGCCCAGAGCACTCAGCCCATGTCTGTATTCCAGGAAAACATCTGCTAAACCCCAGCCTTTGCCAGAACACAACCAGACTCACTCTTCCTCCCAAAAACAATCCTTTCTCGGTAAAGCCTAAAAGAAACTGCATGTTAAATACAGCCCTTTGGAAAAACCCATGTGATTCCTTCCAAATCTAAGGTCTAGGAGAGGAGTAAGGCAGGAAAAGGAGTTAAGGGATGAAACCAGGGCCAACTGGGGCCAGAAAGGATGGAAAATTCACAACCAACATCTGTTAAAGGTGACTGATGCCCTAATGCCAACCCCACCACAGCATCAGGTACCTCACAGCCACCATAAAAGGCAGGTGGTTCAGGCACCTGAGGCAGGTCAGGAATGCCCATCATACCTTCTGTAGAGATCCAGCTTGCCAGCCCCTGGAGAGAGGAAATGAACTGGGGTTTTGCTTTCCTTCACACACTGGCTGCAGTGAAAAGCTACTGCCCGTGTACAGTAATGAGGCTGTGCTGGATACACAGCGCTGTTGGCTAAAGGAAAAACATGTCATCAGGTGAGATGGATGCTCAGCAAAGAGCAGAGCAGCTGTGCCTGACTGGGAAATGTCCACTTCCAAGTCCGATCCAGACAGTGGGTGCGAAATGCAGCCGGATGCTGAGTAATGCAGCCGTCACTGCCCACATCGGCGGGGCACTTACAGGCAGGACACTGCTCCCAGGGTCCAGGGGGGAGTTCTGGAACCGTTGCCTTCAGAGGCGTTTCTAGTTCTGGCAGCTCAAATCCAAGGCTGCTGCCAGTAAAAACTTGGCACAGTGCAACAGCTGAAATCCATGGATTATTTTACGAGGCTGGAATCCCAGCGCCTGCCCCGCTGTCGCACAGGAGTGGGAGCAGCACACACAGCACTGGCTGTGGGATGTCCCAGCCAGGGTGCAGAGGAGGCACCTGGCACATTTCCAGTTACCTGTCAGGATATGGAATGTACAAATGCATGGATGGGTGAGGGCTACCGGGCAGTGCTGTGCTTTGTTTCTGTGGAGAATCCTGGAGGCAGATAAGGCTCCTCTGGCCTTGTGGGCTTCAGCCTCTGATCCAGTGGAGAGCTTTGATTCAGCCCAAAAACAAATGGATCTCATGGCCATCTCTCAGCACCACAATGAATCTGGAAACCTAAAGCATCTTCTTCACCAACTTCCATTAATGCTGGAGAGTCTGAATGGTTTAAGTGCAGTTCCTGAGGGGAAATCAGAGACATTTTTAGCTCTCACACATGCAGAAGTTCCCCATTCATGCAGAGCTGCTGCTCTACAGGGACTACAAGAGCTCTTAGTGAATTACATTATTTGCCCCTTGTAAGCCTGGGAAAACTGAGAGGCACAGGCCTCTGGGTGTGAGCTGGGACAGCAAGGAAACACCAGAGAGTGCCAGCTGATGGCCAGAGCTAAATGGGTCCTCAGACATCACACCTTCAGCAGCACTGCTCTAATCATCTCAACATCCAAGCAGTGCATCCAGCCAGGCATTCTGAATAAGGTTAAATGTGATCCCTAGCTGGCTGCGGGTTTTTATAAACACGTTTGCATGTCTGGACACACTTAACACAACTCCAACCACCTCTCAGATCATTGTGTTCAATGTTCAAATACTCAGTGCACAACTGGCGCCAGATTATTCTGCTTTGATAAGTTTAGCGTTAGAAAGGGAAGCAAAGGAGACTTGCTTACAGATAAAGGCATATGGATAAAAAGGTGCACTTCAGCACTAACATAGATTCAAATTACAGTTTATGAATAGCTAACTAATGAGGGCATCACAAACATCACCAAGTCAAGGGGCTGCTCAGAGTACAGGGCAAAGGTTAAGAAGTGCTCTGAAGTAATGCTGTGCAAGGAGAAGAGGATCTGTTCTTTTTCACTGTATGTAAGCACTGCACATCTCCTGTGAGTCTGGATAGCTTCAGTAGTCTTGCAATGCAGTGAGATGCAGCTGGCTTCTCATTGCTAAGGACTGAGACAAGCTCCCCTCCACACCTTTGAACAGCTGACTGCACAGCAGTCACACAAATCAAGTCCTGCCCTCCTGCTCGATCACAAGGAGTGTCTCAAGGACTCCACTCATAGAGAGCACCTGAGAGGTATCAAGAGATCTGCACTGCACAGCCCATAATTCAAGCAAGGCCAAACTCTTGCTATGCAAAACTGTAGCAGAACCACTGGCAAACACAAAGTTTTACATAAAAGTTTCAAAAAAGGAGCATGTCTAATTTGGGGTCTGCAGCTTCAGAGGGAAAGCCCACCAGCATCCCATTACCACTGTTCCTGATAAACACAGTGGCACATAAAAAAGCCCAGTTCCAAACAGCATCAAGGTTCCTTCACAGGATTCAGCTGCATTGCCTCTGGAATCTGCTGCTGTAGATGTAAAAAAGGGGGTTTGCAATTCTGGGAGAAGAATGAGTTCCCAAATGCCACAGGAACAACTGCCTCTTCACATAAAGCAGGAAAAGGAATAGGACTTCCCCACGTCCAGAGAGGAAAATGCAGAAGTCTCTGATGCCACTGCATGACTGACTGAAATGGAAGAAGCAAAAATAACACGAGAAAACAATTAAAACACACACTGAAGGGACTACAGCAGCCCCAGCGATAAGCAGGGGAGGACAAAGCTTCCCTGCTCCAGAACCAGATGGTTTGTGCTGAGATGTCCTAGCAAGTCCCATGCTTGAGAGCTTATGGGAGAGAGATGGGCTGAAAAAATCTGCAACAAAACCATCACTTCTTCAGCTTCCCTTCTACTTGAAAGAACTGGACTTTAAATATAAACCTTGTAAATAACTCTGATTGCATCAAATTTATTCATCCTTCCTCATCTGTCTCATCCTTCCTCATCTGTCTGCAAGCAGAATTAGCTCACCAGTCTTCACTATTTACCAATCCTTCAGGCCAGCCTGCTTTTCTCAGCTGCTGTGGCCTTGTTGAAAAGGAAATATTGGTGGTTTTCTTACTGGTTGCTCTGCAATGCTCTCAGTGATGCAGAGACTGATAGAGAACCTCAAGTTGGGTGTAACCCTGCAAAGGCTGTGCCAAAATATTACCGCTAACATTTCACAGCTCATGTTTTGAAAAATTTTTGGATGCATAAACAATGTTGTCCTTTAAAAGATGAGGCTCTAAGACAGAAGTGGTTTGTGTTCACCAGCCCAAATGCACAGCAAGGTAACATCATGGTGTTTTTACCCCCTGTAGTAGCTTTACTACGGACAAGAAAAAAGCCATCAGCAATTACCAAAAAGCAACTTCTAATGAAAGCCAGTCACAATCCTGCTAAAAAACTCCAACTGCCTTCAAATTGGGCACCTCAGCTAATCAAAATCTCTCTTAGTCATAGAAAAAGTCTGAGAAGATACTACAAGTAATAGCAAAAGCTAGGTTTTAGTTAGAGCTGATATAACCCAAATGGTCTTGATATGGATTTGAAAATGATTAACAGGAAAGAAGGGCCCATTGCAAAATGAATTACCATAGTATGTAAAATCACAAGAGAAGAGAATGGAAACAGGCTGAACCTAGCTGAGAATCAGCTTTTTGGAGAAGAAAAGCTGGTTTTCGGGTAGTCAGGTCCAGCAGTGAAGTTCAACACTACCAGATTAGCCTCTGTTTGTTTACAAAGCCCTGCTGGTTATCTAAAATCACACAGCACTGGTTTTGCTCCCACCTTGTGCGCTAGAAAGAAGCCAATAGAAAATAACAATCAACAAGTCTCCAGCCTGAAACTGGAATTTAAACCAGCCATGCTAAAGTCTGAGACATTTTCATGATTTAGAGCTGCATGAGTCAATTGCCCATTTCCACAGGTTTTTTTCAGTATTTTGACAAAGTCCTTTGATCACCTAAAGCTGAACTGAGAAAAACACAATAGATGCTTGTTCCATTTGGCAAACCCCAAACTTTCCCACTTTTCTGCCATCATTTGTGTCTTTCAACAAATGCTTCTGATACTCAGATACACATCCAGACAACATCTTCAAATTAGGTATTTGGTCCCAATTATGCTGAAGTCAAAGTCTGAGCTTCATGTACCTGAGCATCAACTTCTCAGCCACCTCTCAATTTCAGCAATAACACCTCCTCTGACCACAGGAAATCCTTCCCCCCCTACTCACAATAACTCTGAGTAGTGCTACAAAGACTTTGATCTCAGTCTACAAACACAAGCAGCTACTTCTTTCCTTTCAAGTTCAGCCTGTCTTTACTGCCAGGAATCAGCCTTGCTACACTTCCAGATCTGTTTGCTCTTCCTCTCAAATTGGCCTTTTTTCACGTGGCAGGAATTTGCTCCTTGCACAGAACGACTTCATTTTGCTCTTTCAACTCTTTCTCCAGAGTACTCCTCTATGGGGTGTCATTAGAGATAAATAAATAAGAAAGATGATAGTGAAATGCGTAACTACAGGAAACAGCCCAACACCATTTTCTGTACAAGTTATCTAAAAAATTAGTTTTGGAAGCTATTAAACACCTTCCAGTACAACATCAAGTTGGTAAACAGCACTTTCACAATTATTTCCCTTACGAGAGGGTTGGTTATTGAGCTGTTTTTTCCAGTTTTACAAACTCTGTCCAGATAAACTCCATACTATTAAATAGGTGTGTGAGCTTGGAATTTAGGACCTGTTCCACAATGCTCCTGGGGGAAGAACAGGGGGCTCCTCTGGCTCACAATCCTATATATTGTCTTACAAGGAATAAACAGGTACCACACCAAAACCAGTGATGGAGAAGTACTCTTGAACATATGAACACTGCTACCAAAACACTGGAGTTTTAGAGTTTTAGCCGACAGGATTGACTGGAGGAGCCCCTGTTGCTCCATGGAAAGGGACAGTGACAGAGTAGTGGTGCCAAAGGAAGGACCCACTGGCTTTAGAAGTCTTGGACTACAGGTGGCCCAATGAGACTTGTCATGAATATCAGATGCTGCCACCAGCACGCGCAGGACTCAAATGCTGGTCACAGAGACAAAAATTCCCTAGCTCAGAGACATCCATGGTCGTGAGGGACTCAGCAGTACCAAACCCCCAGGAGTCACAGACAGACCTGTGGTACATTTGAATCAGAAAGGGCAGCCACAAACACCAGGTCATCTTTACTTCACACTATGGATGTATGGATTTAGATCAAGTGAGAGCTGTCACCAGTTCCTGACAACATCCTGAGCAGCTGCTTAGAGTACATGAGCACTTATCAATGCACCCTCAAGCCCACAGCACACTGGGACACCTTCAAAACAGAAACCAGAATTTAGGTCCATATTTGCTGAAACGGTGGAAAGGTATTTTTTGTAAATATAATTGGGATTTCATTATTTTGTTTTGATTTTTCTTAAGATAGCAGAACACAAAGCATCAAAAAGCTCTACTATTTAGCAAGCAAGCCTGCAGTTACAGGTTTGAGCTTAGTTCTGAACTTCTGGGATGAAATTCTATTTTTTTCAGTATTGTCTCCAGCACAAAAGGAATATGTACTTGTAAGTGTTTATAAGACTGTTGGCAGAAATAAGGTTATATTAATTAGCTTAATCTAACTAATTAATTAATAAAATGAGAGTTAATGTTCTCACGCAGAGATGGAAAAAGCCCCCTACACACACCTGAACAAAGCACTGCCTACATGCCATGCATTCTTATTTTTTATTAGTTCCTATACAGTTTCACCTGGAGTGTTATATTCTGTGTCCCCAGGTTCCAAGTCAGCTGTAGATCCCCTTTGAGAGAGACTGACATGAAAACTAACCATTGCTATTGCCTGAATGGGCACAGGTTAGATAGCCCTCTTCTACTGATAGATGTCCTCAGAAGACTGAGATTTTAGATTATATCTGTTGTATTGTAACAACAACAACAACAAAAAAATCAAATATTTTGAGAGTTCTAATTTCCGTGTCTGTAGCAGAACAGACATGTCAGTTATTCAGTCAATTTCCTATTTCAGTTTTCCATAGACAGATTTTGTTAGTAAAGATAATCTTTGTTTGCATCTACCTTTTATGCAGTCATTGTTTATTTTTAAGCTGTTCTGGTCCTGCATTAAACACACTTATTTTAATAAGATGAGCAGCAGTACTTGTAAATCAGAACATCTGTAAACGCCTGCAATCTGCCAGACAGTCTTGTGCAAGAGTAATCACTCCAAATAAATGTTATTTGTAATGCTCTTTAATATTATGCCAGATAAAGTGATTATAAAAATGTAAAAAGCCTAAAAGGATAGGAGTAACATCATATCCCTGATATCATCACCAAGTGTCCATGTTTTCTGAAGTTCACATATGAATCACAAGCAAACTACTGTCCTGGCAGGACAGTAAAGGTCCCAGAAGGGGAATATGCATGATGCTCACAGGGGAAAGACAAGAAAAGAGAAAAATGGAGCAAATTTTACAGATTATCATGTTCTATGGACAATTTAATTGTTCAAGGGAGTGTTCACAGATTAACTGAGACAATGAAGGGATGATGCTTTTGAATTAAACTTCTCCCATTAACAAATGCAAAGTTGGAATGGACTTCCAAAGAACATAACCATAATCTTATTTATCATTAGGCCAATACCAATATTTCCTTTCATTAGTACATAAGTTATAAGGTTATAAGGAGGAACTAATGGCAAATATCTACACTTTCTCACTCTTCACTATTTAATGATGTGATTTTGCTACAAACTAGGCAAGGCAAGCTGCTTTTAAATTATCTTGGATTAACCTAAAGTAGTGTTTCAGAGAGATCATCTTTGTCATTGAGACATAAGTTTAAATTTTAGCTTTGGTTTCAAAATGGGATTAAAAGGCAAACTAGTACTGTGATCAAAATGGTCTAACAGCAGCTACAATTATCTACTTAAACATTGCTTCTGAAAGTGAAAACACCAAAAAGAAACCACTGGTTGGGAAACTGTTGAGCAGCAGGAATGAATATTTTTCACAATTTTATACTCAGAAAGCTGCAGATGCTACACACCTTATCTTTTACAACTACTGAGTGATTTTTCTGACTCTCATTCTCGTCAAAATTTGCTTAAATTTCACAGTTAGCAAGAGAAACCAATGATTGAATGACAGAGCTCACAGACATGGAAGGACAAATTTCAGAAGGGTGACTGAGGCATTCTCCCCTCTCACCCCAAGCCACTGAGAAAGCAGAAATTACCCTCGCAGAGGAAGGACTGAAGTAAAATTTTGGGGCCATTGGCAGTTGCTCTGCAGCACCAGAAAGCTGGGAAATGAGTGTTGTTGCCTCTCCATTCATGATAAAATGGCAAGGTTTCACCGGCTGCCCAAAGAAGACTCTGACAGACGGCTGTGATAGACGACTTAGTAAATGGAAAAACATCAGATCCGTTTACATTGAAGTAATGTCTCCAAAATGTCCCTGCTCTACTGTCTTGCAGCAAGAGCTTTCCAAAAGCACCTCGGGTTAGTGCTACAGCCTCAGCTTCACTGCACTCTTACAGCAATGCAGCCAGGGAGGGACGCTGGGAAGCAAGGAACTCCTGCCACCAAGATCCTTCTACCGCCTCATTCAAAAATGCATCCAACTCCATCTTAAAATTCATTTGGTCAGCAGGCTGTTGCCAAGTCTCAGTGATATAATGCTTAACAACCTTGTTCTAATTTCCTGCAATCTTACTTACAAAGCGCTTAAAATGATTGGACTTTGGCTGCTGTTGCTAAAGGCTTTATTAAACTAAAGGTTCAAATAATCCTCTTCTTTTGGTCCCCCATATCCTTATTGCCTGGAGGTATTTACACACAGAAATAAAGCCCTTCTTTGCTAGAATTAACAAACTGAACTCCTCCGTGCTTTCCTCTTGCATCTTTCCATTACTTTATTTATTATTGCAGCCTCTTCTCATTTGTCTTACTTTCAGTACGTTGTGCTCAGGCAGCCAAAGCTGCTCACAGTATTCCATATCAGTATAAAAATATTAACCAAGCCCCATAGTCTCCTTTCACTGAATCCAGGCCCTGAATTTCTGAACTGTGCTGGTCTAAATGTCTCCAGAAGAGTTTGAACAGCGTGTCACAATAATGGGGCAGTTTTATCTGGCCACACAGTGAAGTTCACTGAGTAACCTGAGCCCGGAGGAGCAGAGCACCAGGGCGTTGCCATGAGGTAACGCAGAGTCATCAGCCCTGGAACAGAATGTTATGAATATAACATCAACCCGAAAATGGTGCCAAGCTTCTGCAATCCTTGCAAATTCCACAGCATCTCCCCCATCCCTCAGGATTCCCAAAGACAAAAACACTTAAGCCTATCTGCTGTCAGGGAGGGCTATTTCCAGCCCCTCCATGAGTGAGTATTCCAGGCAGTGCTGGCTGCCCACGGCCCGGTAGCTGCTCACTGACGCCAAATCCTCCTTCTGCTCTCATGTCCTGTGTCTGCAGCCCAGCCCATTCCCATCAACGCCCCGCTGGCCAAACAAACCAGCACATCATCTCCACCGACACTGTGGGACTCACTGAGTGCCCAGAGCCTCTCAGTCTCTGCTTATGCCTTCCAGCATCTCCTTGATGTTCACTGCCCACGTTCAACCTGCCTCCTGCTAAGTTCTCGTTAAAGCCATATTTAAAATTTACCTGAACTGGCCCCATTTCTCACTGGATTTAATAGTGCAGCTGGTTAAAACACAAGGCCACCACTGGCACGGTGCACCCTCTAGCCACCTGCATTTCAGTAAACTTGAGGTGAAACAAAAAGGTTCATCCCATATGGACACTACCTACAAACCAGGCTAGCCCAATAATAGTCTGTCCTTCACGTTCTCCATGTCAGGAATGCTGCAAAGGAACACCACAACCATCTCAACAAAGCCTCAAGACAATATTCAGGATTTGTACGTATTCTGAAACCACTGTGAAACTGTAAACTGGGAATTTAAAAGTATCCTAAGGTTTAAAATTCATTATACACAGATGGGAAAAAAAAACCTTAGATGTTTTGTGGCTTTTCACTTAGAGGTAATAAGCTGGAATATATTCCAATAACATCTATTATTTTATGTATGTATTTTACTGACATAAATAATTAATTTATGAAATTTTCCTAGTTAAATGATCCTTTTTTAGGATCATTTAAGTAACTACTAGTTGCAAGGTGCTAAAGGAAATATTTATCATCACATTCCTAAAGTACGGCAAATAACTGAGTTTTCCTGTTTGGTCTTCACTCTGGGCAAAATAGGCACGATTAATATTCAAGCTTCATCAGAGTTTGATATAAGCTTGGAAAAATATCCTATATTATCTATGTTCTATTTCAGAAATAAACCCCTATAACCCAGTCTATGCTCACAGCTCTAGCATTTGTATATAAAAATCATTGTAATGCATTAAAAGTAAACCTCAAATGGATTTGGAATTTAAATACTTATGTCTGATATCTGGAACACTTAGCTTATAAACCTAATTTCACTCAAGCCAAATTACAAATTTATCTTTCTCTAGGTTTAATGGAGCTAAAAAATATTCATAGAAACAGATGAGACTATGTAGCACGTTAACCCAACCAAAAAGATCAAACATGCCGAAAACACAAGGAGAAGCACCTCATCTCTGTTTATAATTTAGATCTTTCTAGTTTAAACTCATCTCACATTTTCACATGAGAACAGTTTTATTAAGATACAATATCTTCACAGGAACTCTTTATTTGAAAACAAAAGTTGCACCTTTTTGGGCATTCTGAAATAAATTTCCTAGAATTTGATAGCCTGCAGTCCCACTGCTTTAGCTTCTCCATCCTTAAACCTTTTCTAGCAATTCTTCCTCTAGTAGATGTCCACTTTAAGGAATCTAAGGATTATTTTGAAAATGTGGTGTTCATATCACAGTTACATTAAATTACTTTAATCTAAGAGTTACGCTAAACACTCAGAAGGACTTGCTGTTCTCCTGAGCACATCCTTAGTTGAAATGTATGCTATATTCTTGAAGAATTAAGGAAAAAATTATTTAAAACATCAAGAGATCTGAGTTTCCACTGAGCTTGGCATGAAAGGCTGAGCAAGATGCTTCCCTTTCCAGCTTCTTTTTCCTTTCAGTGTACTCAGGACAACCAAGAACCCATGAGCAGATACCAGGAAAGGACCATGGCAGGATCTTTCTTTGGGCTGTTCTTCCTCACATGGCCCCCACATTCATCTGAGAGTTCATTTTCACTGCTATTTGACATCACAGCGTAGTCACTAAGCTCCTGTGGGATTGGCTTTGGCATGCTCTTACACTGAGCTTTCCCATAAATTGTGTCTCTGCATCCTGCTCATTTCTCACGTCCTGCAGTGAACAGCAGCAAGAATTGGCCTGAATAATTTACTAAGGCCCAGGCAGAGCAGGGGCTCTAATGTTCATTGCCAGTACTTTGGCACATGCACCTCCACCCCATGCTCAAGGTTTTCACTCCTCAGCAGAAAAGGAAGCAATTAGCAATGTCATATTGTTACTGACAGGATTTCTGGAAGGCCATGCTTTTAAGCAGCAGTTATTGTATATTATCATACTTATGCAAATTCTTTTCTTTCCAGTCCGATTGAGCTTTTATGATATTTGTTTCTCAGGCACAGCACCCGTAAACATGGGATAAATTATATTCTCTTATAAGAATATGGTTATGTCAACCCATATTCTTTACCAGCATCCCTAGGATTTTCTCTTATTTTCTGAAAACTAACTTTGAGCAAAGGATGTTGCCAATACCCTGAGCTGAATCTTTCAGGAATAGAATTGTCTTAAGGGTGGTGCATTATTTATAATTTTAATCTTCAAATCAACTGCTTTGGTCACAAAAACATATGACTCATTCTGAAATGAATAAAAGAAGGCTGCCTGTAAAAAGTCCCATCTTCCAGATACATCTCTGATGATGTACTAAAACAAGATTCTTAAGTGCTGAGGGAAAGGATTTTTTCTTGTTTGGTCTGCAAAGCACCTTCCTTTTCCTTTGGAGAAGTTTTTGAGAATGACCTGCTACTTCCCTTAAACACCTTCTCCTAGGATGTCCTTTACAAATGCACCCCCCTCCTCATGCCAGAATCTGACATCCTGTTCTAATCTTTTGGGATAAGAGAAAAAACAACAACAACAAAAAAGATAAACAGAGGTTCCTTCCCACCGTGTATGCTAGAAAGGAAATCTTCACAGTCCAGCCAAGGGAAAGAGTCTTTCTTCAAATTAGGTTTTTATTGCAAGCAGGTATTATCTATAAACCTGTCAGCCCATCAGAGAGTGATGCAAACTGCTCGATTCTCTGCTGCAGAGATTTTATTTTCTTTTTAGTCCTCATTACTGCCTAGAGTCCCTCAAAAAATTGAATTAAAGAGCCATCAGCACAGAGAACACTGTGACAGAAACAGGGCAGACCATGTTTGGTGACACTGACACTCACACTCATTCTCAGGTGTCAGTCACAGAAAATACAGAAAACTGTTATCAGACTTTGGTGTTCCTTTTCCCTTGACAGTGATGCCAATCAAGGTACAAAAGCCTGGCAGATGCACATGCCCTCCCATGCTGGGCCTTGGGGAAGGGAAAGGTGTCTTTTCCTGTTGCTGACTGGTGATTAAACATGTCCCAGAGCACAGCAGTTGATAGCCCACATTCTCCTAGACATGCATCATGTTCATACACTCTGTATGGGGCTGAGTGAGCTGGGATGGAGAGATGCTTCTGTTTTCTCTTTCTGAGAACACGATAAGGATTTGCTCCCTGGCTGTTATTACGGCTACAGTTTGTGATGGGTTTAGTCTAAGCCCTGGTAGGATAAGTAATACCAATAACTGCAATCAATAAAATGGGTTTCTGACACTGTAGTTTCCTAAATGGTAAACCAGACTACAACATACCCCTCTATGCAGTAAAAAATGTTATTACATATTTAAATATCACATATTTACAGCCAAAGGTTGACATCAGCACAAATTTTAGCTCTGTGAAGTACACCAGAAAAGCAGTTCTGGGACTCCAGACTCTAAACACAAAGGCAATCCCCAATTAAAACATAGACACGTCAACAGCCAAAAACCTATACCACAGAGGGTTCCAAATTTCATAATCCTAATTTTAAATCCTCTAACCCTTATCTTAAGTACCAGATGAGATTTCTCCTAACTCTAATCCTGTCTCTGCAATCCCCAGATAATGTATATATTGATGAGCTGAATTGTTGAATCCAATCTTCCTTACAGGCAGAGATTAGTGCCTCTATAAAAGTAAAATATGTGGCTGTGGGTCATATCTGCTGACATTTTTTGGGCTGTAGAAGCCTAAATATTGACTCCAGCCCACCTCCTTAGGCTAACCTCTACAAGGCCAATCCCTACAGTAACATGTGAAGCAACTGAAACACACAAATCTCTGAAAATTTAGACCAAACCTGAAATATATAAATTGAGCTTTAATGAAATACACTGAAATGCTATTACTAAGCATATACTGAATGTTAGCCATAAATTTGAACATCATGAAAATCCCAAACTGAGTTTTACTGTGGAGCTCAATTCCTATGATAATACTGAAGGCTGACCTTTGTCAGCTCTCAGCCCTATTTTAACCTCCTAGTGCCAGAGCTCCAACACCAGAAGCCCTGGCTGTGAGCCCAAGTAAATGCTTAGTAATATCAGTATATTGATCAATCCCTACAGTAAATGAGAGCAGCAGGGCCATGCCAGGCACCTCCCTAAAACTGAACACCACAAAGTTGAATCACTGACTTATAATCTAACTGTAATTCAAACCATCAAATTAATTCCAAGTCTACAAGGGGGATGAATCATTTAAACAGAAAAGCTGCCAGCCCTCTTAACTCCTTGGGCATTTCAAATCCACAGAGGCTCATCCTTCCAAAGCTCGGCCTTGACCCCAGCCTCCAGCATAGTCACCCCTCAGGAAGGATATGGGGACTAGTTCATATCCCCAGCCCCAACAGCTGTGGGTGCTGGCAGCCCATGCTGTGAAGGAGAACCATTTAGGACAGGTAAGGAACTCCCTGCCAGAAGGGAGCTCCTACCACCCATGCTGGTGCCCTTGAGGAACAGGTGATTACATAGGCTTCCAGTTTTAGATTTCTAAAACCTAATACTCAGCTCTAACCCCAGACTTAATTACAGGCAAACAAAAGTCAATGTCAAGAAATTTCCTGATATATCAGAGAGATAGCAGGATAACAACTGCAGCTTGGGAGTTTTTTGAATTTTATTTTCCCTCATCAGTTAAGGCCAAGAATTTTGCCTTTGCTGCAGATCATTCCTGCTTCAGATCGGCACTGCACAACCTCTGATATAACACAGCCTTGCTGAATAATTTACATATTTGCCATAGTTTCATTTGTAGACAGAAAATTCCTGTTATATTTGAAGTACAAACTCAGAGCTGCTGAGCCTCAGTGCCCTGCTTGGAGCTGTGGCAATCAAGCTGTGCTTGTGCAACTCTTGCAGGAGTTCTGAGAGGAAAACTGATTTTTTAGAGGCAGAGTTCATGTTGAAAGCATTTAAAAGAGAATACAACAATTTCAAAGGTCATTGCAACTGAAGGGGAAATGAACATTTTCCCATGTTTTAAATACCTTTACCTCTGCCAAAGAAAAGGGGATTTATCATGCTGAGACAATTCACTCTGCCAAACACCCAGGCAACCCTTGTTCACTGTAGGTGTCTTTTAAACAACAGAATCTGAATAGACAGAAGTATTGAACGTTTCACAGAAATAATTCAGATTCCTGTAAAACAACGTTTACAGCAAGAAATAAAGCAGGTTCCACAGGCCTCAGGCAGCTTTAACCAAAGCTTTCTCCACTACCATTAATTTACAGTATTCAATAGTGCCCGGTGAATTTTTTGTACAGGAGCTCAATATTTGACCTTTGGGAGCTTCCTGTTGAATGTACATCAGAAGTTACTATTCAGTTCTCACTCTGAAGTCAAGCAACAGCAGAAAAGTTCCAAAAAAGAAAAAAAAACACCTTTCTCAGAGCCGTATACATTAAAATCTACTCATCACTCTTCTGTACAATTATGCTGATCCAGGAAGATTTCCCCCCTTGCATATACACATTCAAACAGATTATTTTTGTATGAGTACATAAGAAGTGAAAGCTTGAAAATGTGTTAACAGAATTATTTATGGTAGCCTGAGTGTGATGTCTAAGAAAGATGATTCTTCATGTTACAAGAAAATTACTTCATACCAAGTCTGAAAAAATCTGTCTGACACCTTTTCACTGCTCTTTTGGCAAACTGAGGGTGTTATTTGTCAGCCATATGAAAAATGGTGACTATTTCTAGGAGTCTCTACCATCTGTCCTGAAGGGGTAATGACATAACTAAACTGAAAGAATTGTCTGCATCTTTCATTCCTAAGATTTCCAGGAGCCAGTGCTAATTCAGCTCCAGCTGTTGAACTGAGATTTCCGTTTTAACTGTAAACATAATTTCCTACATTACAGACAGACATATATAACTTCTTACTCTCCTAGCGTTACCTTTCTCATGTTAATTTTCTTCATTCTTCTTATTCTGAGCCATTCTTCATGTTGAAAGTTTGCTTGACCTTTTTTCTTCCTATAGTTAAATCTCTTGTTTTCTTGCAGCTGTAATTCAGTAGAACTAGTCCATACACTGTATGAATAAAAAAGAGCAAACAATATGAAATATATTTTATTTTGTGAGACTTTTTTTTTGAAACAGAACTCACTTTTATCAGTTATCTGTATTCAAATCTATAACCATTTCAGTAGGCCCAGGTTCAGAGAGAGATAATTCCTGTAGGGGAAAAGAAAGAGAAGTTCAACATTTCTTATTTAATGAGGTCCTGTTCTGCCAGACATTCCCCAAAAGATTTCATCCAGTAATTTTCTGCCACTAAGTCTGCCCTGTTGTATGAATCAGAGCACAGATACCACATAAAATGAGATCCCAGTCTAGCTCAGATAAATCCATGCTCTAGCTTTGGGATAAAAA
Source organism: Motacilla alba alba (assembly GCF_015832195.1). NCBI lineage: Eukaryota > Metazoa > Chordata > Aves > Passeriformes > Motacillidae > Motacilla > Motacilla alba. The sequence goes on from NC_052023.1 coordinate 24,385,620, forward strand.
CCTTTAAAATTATTTTACAGGAACTTGTGAAGACCCAGTGAGAAATATCATGACATCTATAAAGTGATGTACTTATGGCCAAGGCTCCAGAGAAGTCCATTACGTCCACAGATGTAACCAGCCAGCAAATCTGCTTCTCCTCCTCCTGCTCTTCAAGATGTTCCATAATGTCTGCAGCTATACTGAGTTTAACGGCTTTTCTGGAATAAAAAGATTTCTGCTACTGGTACTGGTAGTACTATAAAAATAATACAGACCTGTGGATTCTGCCAGTCTTCCACCTATCATTATGGGCTCACCTGAGATTTCTGTGAGAACAACTATTTTGTTCTCATATTTTCCTCTCCCTTTTTATACTTTTACAAATTTTATCACCTTTTTCAGAATTGGAAATACAATAAATCTGTATTTACATCAGCTGGATGATGTATAGGAACATTTTGAGCCTTGGTGTAGCAGAATTCATTGCAGTACTACTGCTATTTGTAAACCACAGAAAAGCTAGGGTGTTAATATTCTTTTTCTTAAAAGCCAGAGGTGCTCTTTCAAACAAACTTTTCCTTTTTTTTTTTCACCATCAGATAAAATGCCAGTGAAAGGTAGCCAGTTGTGCACAGAAGAAAGTGACAGACTGTAGAAGGCAAGACAAGGAAGGACCTTTGATCAATTATCAGTTGTCCCAGAACTGTAATCCCATGAGTTTTCCACATGGAGGCTTCTACCTCCTCTACACCATCCCTTTCCTTGCCTCCCCAAGACCCCAGCCCTGAAAGTCTGTCAGTCCTTCCTGCAAGACCAAAAGTTTTCTGCGATTCTTCATAATTTTTCTTAGTAACTTCAGTGAGACCTCCAGCATTCTCATTTAACTTGCAATTACATTCCTTCTATGAGTCTTTTTATGTGAAATAAGGGTTCACTAACCACTGAATATTTAACAGGCCAACACTACTCCAAATACCTTTTCCCCTTCCTCTTGCTCAGGTCACTTTATGTGACTTCTGCTGGGATTGCCCAGCAGCTCTTCCTAAATCCTCCCAGGGACTCAGAGCACCCAAGGTACCTTTGTGTCCATCCAAAAATCACAGGATATTCTGGGGATCCTGATGGGTTTACAAAGAGGATCAATGATGGAACTGAAAAAGCAGCAAGGCTTCTGTCAGATCAGGCTCAGATCATCCCAAAAACTGTTGTCTGGGATTTCACTGACATATTTTCCATGTGATCCCAGTGGATATGATCACATCCTCAAACCACTATCATAAATGTGACTGACTGATGAGTTGTGGAAAAGCCAAGGCCTGAAAAGGCACCACCAGGTCACAGGCACCAGCGTAAGGAATCTGTTCATCCAGAAAAAAGAAAAATACCAGCAATTGTGCAGTAATTGAGATCATTGCAGTACATAGGCAAAGGAAGGGGTTTTTTTTTTACCTCTTCTTTTTTTCAAAATGCAATCTACTAGGGAAGTTGGAAGCACAGATAAGATTTTGGATACACATGCCAAGGTCTGATGAAGGGTTTACACTGCCTGAAAGCCTTGCCAAATTAAATGCCTGGCCAGTTGATATTAAGTGAAGCAATAAAAATCAGATAAAAAATAAGTTTCTCTCTTTTTGATTGGAGTGACTAACCACAATATTAGGTCCCATGTGCTTCTTTAAGACAAAATAAAATGCTGGTGAAACCATGTATCCTTATTTACTCATCAAGAATGATGAGTAAATGTAATGAGTCTTGTTTCCCTAAAGGCAGCTGAAATCAAAAGAAGGAAATGGAACATTTTGTACTTTCCCTATGTTATATCTGTGTTTGGGATGGAGCTCACCCTCCCCTGCCCAGGCAGCTCCCCACTCCTCTCTGGGCCCTTCTCCCTGGCACTCCAACCTGGGCACAGCAGCAGGAGCACACTCTGCCCAGCAAGTGTGCCCTGAATGCTTTTCTTGCCACCATAACAACAATTTAAAGCAGGATTTCAAAATCCATGCCTAAAAACAAAGGGAAAACCTGCAAAACCTGGTCAGGATCAGCCCCCTTCTGAGTGTTGTCTGCCCACCCATCTCAATGCCACAGTGACACTACAATTTAAAGGTGTCTTAAGTACTCTTTGCAGCCTGTTGATCCACTTATGAAATTCTTTTCACTCAAACTTTGCAACTGCATGTGACCTCTAACAACCCAAAAGTTCAGTTCAGAAGAGAAATTAAAAACACAATCCTACCAAAAGGAACATCCATAACACAATGTAGCAGACAGTCACAGCTACCTGTTTTCCAAGTGTGCCTATACCAAATTGTACGACTCACTTGAGCCCTGGCATGTTAACAGAAAAATTATAATAATTTTGATTTTCTGTTTTTTTTTTTCTATTGACTCACACACACACACATTCACCTCAGGTAGCCAGCCAGTATTTACTAGGACTCACAGCTGCACCAGCTGTGAATTGATGGAAAAGAAAACAAATCTCCTCAATGTCATGGATCTCAAAGTAAGGATACACTCATTAATTCAGTCTTAGATGTTTTGCTTGATCAAATTATAAATTAATTAAGTTATAAGGATTTTAGTACTTTCCTAGGAAATTTCTCATCTTGTTGATCCTATTTGGCTATTTTAACAAGTTCTTCTTCCCCAGGCTTCAAATAATCATACACAGGCACCATTCTACCCAAGCCAGGGTTTCTTCATCAAGCTTATAGTCCACTAAAGACAGCCCTGAAACTCTTATTAGAAGACATGTAATACACATTTCTTTTTGTATGACCTTGAATAAACTCCATAAAAACTCAGTTTTCCACGAAGTAAAGTAACAGCTACTCCATTTAATTGAAGTAAATAGTTATTCCATCTGTACACAATGCAGAAAGACTGAATGGAAATCTCTCCATTGTGATAATATGGAAATTAGAAATGCTAGCATAAAATTACTAAAGCTGTACAGTCAATGAATCAAGTGAGGGAAACATTCAAACACATGTTTAAACCCACTCCTGTTCTGCATTATTTTCCTTAAGAGACTCATTCTCATTTGAAGTGCTTTCCTCAACTGGGATCAATGTGTACTATACCATATTCATGTTTTTGGGTTAAAAGAACTACTTTGGGACTCAAGCAATATGATAAAGGAGGTGTATTAAAGTTCCCTAGCCTTTAGGAGAATTTCTGAATAAAAGATCCCTCCTAAAGACCAACAGGACTGTAAAAGTTTCAGTTAAAACCTCCTCTGTTTCTGAGAGTTACAATTGACCATTTCCACTATCCCAAATCTGGAACCAATGAACACAAAGACCATTAAAACAATTAAGGTCCCTTTCATTCATTTTTGATGTCTTACAGATCATATGTTCAATAACTTTGTGATTTGACTCAATTCTTTGATTTCTAGCCAATGCCTTGGCAGCGTTTCCATTCAGTTCAAGGGAAAGTACAAAATATTCAGTGCAAGTGGTGAATTACTTATGTCTGTATGAATTAGCTCTCACAACTTTTTGGAGAAGATACACCATCAGTAGCAGATAAAACTGCATCATTTCAGGCTACTGTCACCTGAGCTCCATTTGACAGGAAAGAAAATACACTCAGCATTTGCCTGTGATGATTTTTTATTGCTCTGCAATACTCTCTAATGCCTTCCAGCTGCATTGAGGACAATTTGTTCATTTCTCTCAGTAATCAAAATGTGTTTTGACTAGTAAGTCCCTATTTAGTTTTTCTGTAATCGTTTTTCTTAATGGGAGTATTTTCCAGATGTTGTGTTAGTCTAGTCATCCGGGCCCTCTTCCAAGCCCTGTGGAAAGTTTGCTGTCATGAGCTGTCATTGGTGGTGTGTTTAACAAGCTGCCTAATTACCTGACCCCAGCACAGCTCCAAAGCAATATATAAGGACTCTGGAACAGCCCTGGGAGCAGACACACTCTCTGCTAGGTAAGTGCCACACCTGCCTCTACCTAGAGCTCTTCTTCAATAGGAGAACAAGGAACTGGGACAGAAAATCCAAAGTTTTCCTTTTGAAAAGTTTTCCATTTGACATATTTCAGTGTTAGGTTATGGATCATAAAAGTTGCTGAATAACCAATGTTCTGTCAGTATTTGGTTTTATTATAGATTTTCATTTATCAGTATTATAACTTTAAACATTGTTGTGCTGAAGCGTACCCATGTTAGAAGATGACTGTAGTCTTCATGTAATAGAATTCTGCAAAAATTTATTTCTATTACTTGTTAATAATTAATTTCTATAGTCTTACTAGAGAATTTAATGGCTAATTGACTAATAATCAAGAGGGAATTTATGGAGTAATTCTAAATTAGTAATTTTTCCTTGAACAGTTTTATTATTTATTTTGTTTTTATCAAACTAGTCTTATATATAAGATATGCACTGCATTTTTAAAATTATGAATTAAGTGAATTGCAGATAGTCATGTGAGATTATTTCTTTTTAGGAATGATGTCGTACCTGAAAGTTATGATCATATGGAACATACTATGCTTATCCCTGGTGGTCCTTTCACTGTCCTTGATTCCAGAAGTGTCTTCTCAAGGTACTGTAACACACAAAGCTGAAGGGAGGGTGTCTAGGAGTGTGTGCCTGACACACACTAAGAATATTTCAAATGCATCTTCATAAAAATACTAAGCTCTAGAACTTCATTCAGATAGGAAATCTGATTCAGTTTATCATCACTGAATATTTTCATAAATAAGTTTTAGTGTAGCATGGTCCTCCTTTTTTGAGGAATAACATAAAAATATAAATGTAATGCACAATGTGTATGAATCTACTACTTTTTCTGTAGACAGTTTACAGAGCCTCTTGCCCTCATACTGATGTATTTAGCCCTGGAGATTTGCAGTTTGATTTAGGAAGAATCTAACATAAGAATATCCACAAAGGTTGGCTAGAAATATTTCAATAAACTCAGGGAAAGGATTTTCTACCTTGTTAAGTGCTTTCCCATTAAATGCACCATTATTATAACACTGAGGTAATTTGGGGAATTATTTGTCTAATGATACTCCAAGCTCTATATTTGATTCCTTGCTAAAGTAACACTGTTATGGTGGAGCAGAACATGCCCCCTAGCAAATCCTGTGCTGTTGCAGTTCTCTGATAGCTCTCAAATTTTCAGGGGGATGACACTGGGTATTACTTGCTGGTAGAAAATGTTTTATTACTACTTGATAGCAGAAGGCACAATGTCATGTATCCGAGAAGTTCCTCTGGGCACACCCCATGCCAGATGTGACCTTGCACCGACCCCTTGATAGCTGATACCTTCCCACCAGGTTTAGCAAAAATCAAGACTTTTGCCAACAGCAACCAGGACCATTCTGGCATTTTCCTTATTAGTAACTCAGTAACCTACAAGTCTTAAACTTAAAAGAAACAAATGAATGAAGAGGGGGAACTATTGGATACTACATATTAACCATATTACTACTGGACTTATCTTCTTTCCATAAAGGAAGAAGGGTTCAATATATTGGGCATATATCCATAAAGGAAGGTGTCCATTTTGTCTTTTCAACTGCTGTATTAAGAGCCCAGTAACTCAAGTGCATTAATGTCTCCAGTTATCCCTTGGTTCCACTTTTCCATTTGTGGCAAAGTGGTAAACAAGCATTACAAGTACTGGCTGAAAATCACTGTATATGTAATAGATATAATATTTGTTATTCCATGCTGTTCCTTCAGACACACACACGTGGAGTGTGTGCTGTTGGCCATTGTCTTTGGTGTTGTGTTGTGTTACATGTTATTTCCTTGTTGTTTCTCAATGTTTCAGCTGATTATCTGTTTGGGCTTGCTGATTGTTCAGCTTCTTTGTTTGTATTTAGGGATGCTTCACTTGTGGTCCTGCATGTTTCATGCCCAGAAGAAGCTGTTAACTGGTTGTGTTTTCAGAGATTTCCCAGAGGAAGGGGAGGGTAGCAGGGTGAATATCTGATTTGGCAGCAGAAGGTAGCAAGGCACTGCCGAGCTGGAATGCTCACAGGTTAAAGCAAGACACCTCCTGATGTCTTGTTTTACCACCTGTTATCTGCACCATTTCTTGTTATCCAGCATTTCCCAGCAGTCTGGCAGTAAAGCCATTATGGGATGAGCTTTTCTGTTAGTCTGCTAGTACATAATCTTCTAATAAACAAAATGTACATCATAGGAGTTACAGGCCTAGATCCCAACTGTTTTTAACCTTTGAGCTGATACCAAATTCTTTCCTGACATCAGTGAAAAAAATATAGTGTAGAGAGTAGGCAGATTTTGAAACTTCCAATAAAAATGGTTTCAGGGACCTGTATTTATTATGACAGCGCTCTCCAGTTTGCAAGCTAGCCTGATTAGATGGGTTATTAGGAACAGCATTACCAACACAAAAATCATACACCTAGGGGGTCTGTCAGGTATGGGTGCAGATGCACACCTATTGTCATACAGGGGGTGAATCAAATTGGAGAGTAAATCAGCAAAGCTGATATACTGTCTAAGGGGCTAGTTTGGAAGCCTGTGGTCATACTACAGAACCAATCCTCAAGGATTCCTTAGTTTTCAGAAGAAAAGGGTTAAGTTAGCTCAGTGGAAGACCCCTCTAACCTGAACATGTGCTGCTGCTGGTCCTCAGGCTGGCTCAGAGCAAACCTCTGCTCCCCACACCTTCAGGAGGGGTCACACCAGGCCTCAGCTTTTGCAGTACTGGGTGAAGAAACCACATTCTGTAGGGAAAAAAAGAGAGAAACTTCAGTCCTTTTCCATTCAGCATTTCCTTAAGGACCATTGTGGTCGGGCAATGCTTACACCAGTGTTGTGTGATTTTAGATGTATCGAGCTGTACAGGGAGATGTGGGGCAGGGTATTCTAGAGAGCATGACTGCCAGTGTGATTTTAACTGTCACCACTACATGGAGTGCTGCCCTGACTTCAGGAAAGTCTGCACAGTGGGTAAGTTCCCAAACACAGCCAGTTCCTCTCCTCAAAATTCCCCTCCCAGCTCCCTACCACACCAGTGTCTCCTCTCTGAATGCTTAAATGTCTGTTGGTTTGCTGTGTCCTTGTTCCCTCTCATACATGTATTGTTGTTACCCTCAAATATTCAGGATAACTTCTTGCAATCCAAAGAAAACGGTGTATCCACAGGTTATTGCCAAGCAAAGAATTTTGCTTTTTACAAAAGCAGAACTAGGCAAGATCGGCAAAACCTGTTTGTTTTCTACTCCTTAGTGCATTTGTACTGTATGTGTATGTCTCTTATACAAAGCAAAAAAGTGGTAAAAGCCAATTCAGGGTTTTGCAGAAAGAAATTCTGACATACTCCAATTCAAATTTAAGAAGTGTGGATGCTGTGGGGTCTAATCAAAAACCAGGGTGTCCTTCCATAGACAGAAATTGACTCTGGATCAGAACCATGTCCAGAGTCTCCTGGAAAAGGTGGTTGGATGAGTATTAATTTATGCTTTATTTATGGGCAAAACTGCACAATGTAAATAAAAACAGATTATTGCTTTAGTAAGCATTAAAAGCATTTTCTTAGCAATCACCTATGTCAGAAATGTCAATGATTTGGATAACAGTAGTTTGTTACACTACACTGTGGTTCCAGTAGGATTACAAGAGTAACAAATACTTCTCAGAACCAGCTACACCACTGAATGTTGTTCAAAATGCAGACCTAGCATTTCCTAAAGTTCCAGTTCTGCTGCTGTGACACACACTGGGGACACTTCGCCTTTCAGTCTCCCCCATTCTCATTTAGCTTTGTGGGGGGACATCAGCATTTCCCACAGCTGAAGATGCAGAGTGAGGCATTTTAATTACGTAGGCTATTTATTCATTGTGGGTCAGATTCTAAAGGTATCCTGGCTTCCACACAACATTTAACCAAAAGTTTAAGGCTAGAGGAAGTCTTCCCTGTTCTACTCTAAATCAGTGAGTCCAGGCAAGCACAGTAGGTGCCATCCTGAAAGGACAGAGGCAGTCTGCTTAAGTACTGCTGCCCAGTTAGTGTGGAATCAACACTGACTAAAAATGACAGAAATGCCAGACATTTATTTATGAATAAAAATTTCCCTAAGATAATAAAAATAATTCTCACCTGTGCATGTGGGATGGATCCACTGGCATCAACACTGATTCCACAACTGCACTAGTCCAAAGATGTTCAGAATCTGCCTATACAGCAATCCTAATTTTTCTTGATAGTGATTTATACTGTATAACATGATTTTGTGCCTTGTGTGCCACAGAGACAATGGCTTCAATAGAGACAAATGTAGAGAAAGTACTGTTTCTGAAGTCTAATAGCTGTGCACACTCTTTCTAACATGGTCATTATTTGATATGAAATAGCAGTTTGGTCAATGAAGTTTCAGAAGTTAACCAAACATGAAATAATCATGTCAAAACATGGTCTATAGTCCTTCAGTACTAATAATTTAAGAACTGTATTAAACAGTTCCAAACTGGTCTCTTGAGGTAACTTGGCTAACCTGTTCACACAATTAGGTTGCAGTGTTTGCCTGGACACACCAGGTCACAACCACTCGGTCGTGACCTAATTAGGAGAATTATTTTTCAGAAATGCTTTGGTAGACACATCATTCTTGTTGCAAAGGGATACCCTGGTGAACACCTTCCTGCAAACCCAGCCCAGAATTTAAATATCACTCTTGAGATCACCGCTGTGTGGCTGGGGAAGCAGAACCCTCCTACGGTGGGACCTGGCTAAAGTGAATGTGGCGGTCAGGTTTTATTGCACTGTCAATCCAATGGTCACTGCCATGGCACAGTGCCCTTCTGGTGGCACTGCCTGATCCAAACCCCACATTACAGACAAATCCTGGATCAGACCAGGATAAGCACCTGATTTTATGGAGCTGCTCATGGCACCAGCTCAAGCCAACGACTTCACTGTAGAGAGGTCCCAGCGTTCCACGTGAGCTGGCCCAAAGCCTGACCGTGCTGCTCTGCCTCCACAGCCGCCTCCTGCGCGGGACGCTGCTTCGAAGCCTTCGAGAGGGGAAGGGAGTGTGACTGCGACGCTGACTGCGAGCGGTACGGAAAATGCTGCCCAGACTACGCCAAGCACTGTAAAGAGGGTAAGGCATTTCTCCATCTGTTTCTCAAAGGCATATTTAAGCAGAGGTGCTGTACCATAAACAAAACTGTGTGGGCTTTGGTAACAACTGAGAAACAGAAAACAGAACAAAACAAACAAAACAAAAATAACAAAGCCCAATTTCACAAACAAATTGGCCAATTTCTCAAGCATGAACACTTCATGGAAACATACAGGTAGATATCCTGGAAGCCATCACCAAGACGTGAATTCTGAGGTTAAAGTTGTATTTTACATTAGGCTCTTTTGGCACTAGCCATGCTCTGTCAGAGCCCTTACTCAGAATACCTACCACATGTAAAGATAAGGTCTGTACATCGATAATAGAATTCAATGAGAGAAGCTGAAGAATCAGAACAGTTATGTTTGGAAAAGACCTTTTGAGGTCAACCATGCCCCCAGCACTGCCAAGGCCACCACTAACATGTCCCCAGGTGTGACATTCATACAGCTTTCAAATCCATCCAGGGATGGGGACTACACCCCTGCCCTGGGCAGCCTGGGAACCTAAACCTCCCCTGGTGCTCCTAGGGGTCATTTCCTCTTGTCCTGTCCCATGTTCCTGGCAGCAGAGCCTGACCCCCTTGGCTGTCCCCTCCTGTCAGGGAGTTGTGCAGAGCCAGAAGGTCCCCCCTGAGCCTCCTTTTCTCCAGGCTGAGCCCCTTTCCCAGCTCCCTCAGCCACTCCTTGTGCTCCAGACCCTTCCCAGCTCCATTCCCTTCCCTGGACACGCTCCAGCCCCTCAAGGTCTCTCTGGCCACGAGGGCCAGAACTGGACACAGCACTTGAGGTCCCTCAGCAGTGCCAGCCCAGGGCACAACCACTGCCCTGGGCCTGTGGCCATCGGCTCCTGGTCCAACTGGGCACACCTGGCTCACACTTAGCCACTGTCACCAGCACCCCCAGGGCCTTTTCCACTGGGCAGATGAATCAATGAATTGCAGTAAAAAGCTGAGCTCATCTTATAAAAACAAAGTAGGAGGTTCAACTTTATGGAAGGTTCAACTCCCTTAAAATCCCCACCCATCCAAAAATAGGGAATGGCTAGTCTGTGCCTTAGGATAGCACTACCTGGACCTCCAGACCACTTGCTTGGGGTCACCACAGTCACTGGCAGCATATTAGAGATGCACCTCCTAGATTCTCCCATCTCAAATCCCATGTGGGAAGAGCAGCCCAACACAGAAACTCATCCTGTGGGGTGTGAGGGAGGAACTGGATGTCACATGTTTACAGGGTAGCAAGAAAAAATGTAAGAAAACACACATTTTACCTTTAGGCTTCAAGTTCAGTCCAGGGCAGAATCAAACTGACCTGCAGTCACTTCTTTTGTTCTGTCCTTTTCTGCAGAGCCTGGTGAGGTTTCAGCTGAGCACAAAGGCACAGATCTGGAGGTGCAGTCCCGCCCTCATGTAGCTTTAAGGACACCAGCAAATGAACTCTAAAAAACAACAACAGAATATGTTTAATTTCATCATGTCCTTAAACTTTCTGGTACCTACAGACCTAAATTAATTTCTGTCAACCCACTTGACAAGTGTGGCTTGGCACGGAGTTGCATCCATGGAGCAGCCCACCTCCAAGGCAGCCAATTTCCAAAGCCTGCAGCATAACACATAACACAAGTCACAGTTATCATTTGGTTCTCTTCACCCAAATGGTCCCCAAGTGCTGGGAGAGTGGCTTGGCTTTGCCCCACAGCTGCACAGTAATTTGGGCTGAAATAGAATCTGTATCCAGCATTTTTGACTGAATGTTTAGAGAAGTGTCTTGGAAGCATATTGAAGTGAATTTACTCCTTATGAGGCTGCTTAATATTTCCCTCTTTCTACTGAGTTTATCACACCCAAACACTCACAAAACACTGTTAAACCATTTTACTTCTTCAGTTAAAATATAATGAAGAAATAATCAACCATTCCTAATCTTTAAGAGTTTCTTCTATATTGTACTAAGCTTTGCTATCAATTTTGGTCAAAAAATCCAGCAGAAATCCCCCAAAACACTGTACTCAGTATTTTACTATTTATACTATATGTGAATAACTAAGAAATCTGTTAAACCTCTTGGAATAAATTTGCTGGTTTAGCATCCTCTGAACATTTTTTTTTCTGTACAGTAAAGGCAAGTCTACAATGCATATCCAGAGCTTACTGTTATCTTCCCTGTTCTCCAAAAGCTCTTCAATCCCTGAATACGTGTACACACATACGGAAAACATTCCCCTCCCCAACAGCTGGCTATCACAGGAGTCATTCAGCTTCAACTACAACAACTTCTCTTCCTCAATAAAGGTTTCAGGATACAGTGCAATACCCAACCTTCCTTGCTTTGAGCACTAGCTTGCTGTGAAAGTAAATCTTTTGACACCATGGCCATCCCTTGGAGACAAAAATCCCATTCCTTTTGTAAAAAGCTGATTATACACACTTATGGCAGCTAGCTGGATCAAAATAATTTGGCCAGTTCCCTAACTCCATCACATTTCCTTCACAACTAACAAGTTCCTTCTACAAGGCTATGCCAGCGGCTCATTTCCAATTGTGCAATTTGACCAACAATTAATTACAAAATATTACAAAATATTATCTGGCTCTTACTGGATGCAACTGAATTTCCATTCACTCTTCAGAGCTGAAAAATCTGAACACAAGCTCCTATTTCTCCTAAAACTCATCCTACTAGAAGTTAGCTTAATACCCATGTTGTTTCCTTGGTCCATGCCTGCTTTGTAGCTCCTGTCTCCTTCAAGGAAACCATTTCTTTTAAAATGTCTCCCCAAAACAATCACTTGTGTATGGTTATCACATCTGAAGAGCTGCAAGGGAATTATCAAAGTAAATTCTTGGGTAATGTGACAGCTCTCCTATTTTTACTACAGATAACTAACTCTAATAGAAGTCAAGTAGTAAAAAGTCATCTGTAGTGAAAAAAATAAGACAAATTTCCCGAACATAGAGCTCTGCTCAGAATTAATTTCTTTTCCCACCTCAAAATTGCCATTAGCTAATAATGTCTCACCTCAAACTTCTGGGAAAAATATTGCTCCCATCAGTGATGAAACACTTCAGGATCAAAAGGGTATTTTTGCTCTTTTTCACAAAAATAATTTTGTAAAGAATCCTATAAATGAAAAGAAACTTAGTTTTAAATGAAAGATGGTCACTGAAATTTTGTAACCACTCTTATACAGTTGACACTAAGCATCTATAAAGATAAAATAATCTGTTAATGGGAGCACTTCTCTCTTTCAGCACCCACAGAAAAGCCAACCCCGGAGACTCCTCCAGAAAACAAATCAACATCTAAAAGGTCCTCCACAGATGAGGAAGAGTCACCAGAGGAAGCTGTGGAAGGTAGGCAAGTATATGGATTCACCAGGATGGGTGTTACCTGAAGGAAGATTAAGGACCATTTTCCTGCTCTAGAAATAGAAAGCTGATCCTAGACATTACCAGACAGTTAGCAAGCTTGGAAGCACTTGGTTTATAAACTGATTACCTCACCGAGCCCTCAGGACTTTGGAGAGTTCACTCAGCACAGATGATGCACAGAGAGGTGATGTCTTCTGGGTCCCTATTGGATTTTCACACACATCCTCCAAAAACAGGGCACAGACCATTGTCAGTCTTGGACAGCATCCATGGCTGGAACAGGAAGGGTGGGACAGTGGTGAACTGGCAGCACAGGAAAGTGTCCTAGCAGGTTCCTCTAGCTTCAATCAAGCCAGGCCTTATGCTGCTTCAGAGAACACACTTATTTATTTATTCTGACTGGAAAATATGCTGCTTTCCTGAGCTCTTTGGTAGCGTGTTCCAGCATTTGAAGTGATAACTCAAGAGACCAGTTTGAACTTGAAGCACAATTGAAAAGACACCAGAAGTCGCTCAATATTTTAATCCTCCCCCTCTCTTCTTCTTTTTGTTTTAGATTTGGAGTACTTATTTTCTGCTGTTCCAATTTCCTATTACAAAAAAAAAAAACCAAACAAACCAAAAACCAACAAACCCCCCCCCCCCAAAAAAAACAACCCTAAAAACCATATAGTAGGTTAAATGAAAGAAAATTAAGGAAATTCAAATAACCATTAACAGGATCCCAGCTGACTTATGGTATTTCAGATACGTGGGATGGGAGTGAAACATATTCTGCAATATTCTGCTCTAATAAACATACAACATTTGTGAATGCAGAACTAATCTGCAAAATCTCAGAGAGAGAATACTCAGGGAGAGACTGAAATGCACAAGCATTTACTCTTCTTCTTGCTGAATAACAATTTGACTCATATCAATGTAACTATAAATACAAGTAAAGAGAGCCTTAAATCCATACATCACAACGAGGAAAACAACCCAAGGAACAAAGATACAGCAGGAGATGCAGTCAGGGCTCTGCGTTCAGGAATGATTTTCCTCCTGCTTCCCCACCTCTCCCTGCTGATTCCAGGTTGTTGGTGCAGACTAAGTTAAAATGTAGGGCAGTGGAATAAATCAAAATAATGGACTGAGAAGGGAAGTGTTCTGTTAGAGGGACTATTTTTCAAAGCAGCTTCCTTTCCATGAAAGCAGCAGGAAACTCCAGGCAGCTGCACCTACCCTACAAGCACCAAACGAAACCCTGAACCTGGGGCAGCACCAGGTTGGCCAAAAGGGATCACCTAAAACTGAGCTGAGCTGCTGCAAAGTCCCATGCAGACAAAAGGAACTCCCATTTCACCTGGTCCAGGTTAGTCAGGCCATTAAAAAAAGGATTTGCTATTCCAAAGGAAGGACCTCTAGCTAAGGGTGTAATACAATTATAGGCAATAGCTACCCACACGGCAGTTCCAATGACTGAACCGAATTTGTATTTGTTCTGTAGATCCTGAAATCCAAGTGACCACTCCTGCTCCAACCACAGAACCTGCGGAGACAACCCCGGACGCCACAGAAGAACCAGCGACTGAAGCTGAGCCTCCCACTCCGGACACAGCAGAAGATGTGACCCCTGACGCCACAGAGGAGCCACCAACTGAAATGGACCCAACCGACCTGCCCCCAACACAAGACCCAACCCCTGACGCCACTGAGGCTGCAGCGACCGACACCGAGCCTCCCACCAGCCACACGCCCGAAGAGACAACCCCCGAGGAAACAACACCCACACCAGAGGAGACAACGCCAGAGGAGCCAACAACACCCACACCAGAGGAGACAACCCCAGAGGAGCCGACAACACCAACACCAGAGGAGACAACCCCAGAGGAGCCAACAACACCAACACCAGAGGAGACAACCCCAGAGGAGCCAACAACACCAACACCAGAGGAGACGACCCCAGAGGAGCCAACAACACCCACACCAGAGGAGACAACCCCCCCAGAGGAACCAACAACACCAACACCAGAGGAGACAACGCCAGAGGAGCCAACAACACCAACACCAGAGGAGACAACGCCAGAGGAGCCAACAACACCCACACCAGAGGAGACAACCCCAGAGGAGCCAACAACACCAACACCAGAGGAGACAACGCCAGAGGAGCCAACAACACCCACACCAGAGGAGACAACCCCAGAGGAGCCAACAACACCCACACCAGAGGAGACAACCCCAGAGGAGCCAACAACACCCACACCAGAGGAGACAACCCCAGAGGAGCCAACAACACCAACACCAGAGGAGACAACCCCCCCAGAGGAGCCAACAACACCCACACCAGAGGAGACAACCCCAGAGGAGCCAACAACACCAACACCAGAGGAGACAACGCCAGAGGAGCCAACAACACCCACACCAGAGGAGACAACCCCAGAGGAGCCAACAACACCAACACCAGAGGAGACAACCCCAGAGGAGCCAACAACACCCCCACCAGAGGAGACAACCCCAGAGGAGCCAACAACACCCCCACCAGAGGAGACAACCCCAGAGGAGCCAACAACACCCCCACCAGAGGAGACAACCCCAGAGGAGCCAACAACACCAACACCAGAGGAAACAACCCCCCCAGAGGAACCGACAACACCAACACCAGAGGAGACGACCCCCCCAGAGGAGCCAACAACACCCACACCAGAGGAGACAACCCCAGAGGAGCCAACAACACCCACACCAGAGGAGACAACCCCAGAAGAGCCGACAACACCAACACCAGAGGAGACAACCCCAGAGGAGCCAACAACACCAACACTAGAGGAGACAATGCCAGAGGAGCCGACAACACCCACACCAGAGGAGACAACCCCAGAGGAGCCGACAACACCAACACCAGAGGAGACAACGCCAGAGGAGCCGACAACACCCACACCAGAGGAGACAACCCCAGAGGAGCCAACAACACCCACACCAGAGGAGACAACCCCAGAGGAGCCAACAACACCCACACCAGAGGAGACAACCCCAGAGGAGCCAACAACACCCACACCAGAGGAGACAACCCCAGAGGAGCCAACAACACCCACACCAGAGGAGACAACCCCAGAGGAGCCGACAACACCAACACCAGAGGAAACAACCCCAGAGGAACCAACAACACCAACACCAGAGGAGACAACCCCAGAGGAGCCAACAACACCCACACCAGAGGAAACAACCCCAGAGGAGCCAACAACTCCTAAACCAGAGGAGACAACAACCCCCCCACCAGAGGAGACAACCCCGGAGGAGCCAACAACACCAACCCCAGAGGAGCCAACAACTCCTAAGCCAGAGGAGACAACCCCTAAACCAGAAGAGACAACTCCAGAGGAGCCAACAACACCAACACCAGAGGAGCCAACAACTCCAGAGGAACCAACAACACCCACACCAGAGGAGACAACTCCCCCATCAGAAGAGACAACCCCAGAGGAGGTGACAACCCCAGAGGTGCCAACCACCCCCACACCAGAAGAGACAACTCCCCCCGAGGAACCAACAACACCCCCACCAGAGGAGCCAACGCCAGAGGAGCCGACAACTCCTAAACCAGAGGAGGTGACAACCCCAGAGGAGCCAACAACTCCTAAACCAGAGGAGGTGACAACCCCAGAGGAGCCAACAACTCCTAAACCAGAGGAGACAACCCCAGAGGAGCCGACAACTCCTAAACCAGAGGAGACGACCCCAGAGGAGCCGACAACTCCTAAACCAGAGGAGACGACCCCAGAGGAGCCGACAACTCCTAAACCAGAGGAGACGACCCCAGAGGAGCCGACAACTCCTAAACCAGAGGAGACGACCCCAGAGGAGCCGACAACTCCTAAACCAGAGGAGACGACCCCAGAGGAGCCGACAACTCCTAAACCAGAGGAGACGACCCCAGAGGAGCCGACAACTCCTAAACCAGAGGAGACGACCCCAGAGGAGCCGACAACTCCTAAACCAGAGGAGACGACCCCAGAGGAGCCGACAACTCCTAAACCAGAGGAGACGACCCCAGAGGAGCCGACAACTCCTAAACCAGAGGAGACGACCCCAGAGGAGCCGACAACTCCTAAACCAGAGGAGACGACCCCAGAGGAGCCGACAACTCCTAAACCAGAGGAGACGACCCCAGAGGAGCCGACAACTCCTAAACCAGAGGAGCCGACAACTCCTAAACCAGAGGAGACAACCCCAGAAGATCCTACAACCGAGGCAGACTCTCCCACCACTCTCAAACCCGAAGAGACAACCCCAGAGGAACCGACTACCTTGGCAGACTCTCCCACCAGCCCCAAACCTGAAGAAACAACCCCAGAGGAGCCAACAACCCCCAAAACAGAGGAGACAACCCCAGAGGAGCCAACAACAATGGCAGACTCTCCCACTACCCCTAAACTTGAAGAAACAACCCCAGAAGAACCTACAACCAAGGCAGAGTCTCCCACCAGCCCCAAACCTGAAGAAACAACCCCAGAGGGGCCAACAACCCCCAAAACAGAGGAGCCAACAACAATGGCAGACTCTCCCACTACTCCTAAACCTGAAGAAACAACCCCAGAAGAAACTACAACCGAGGCAGACGCTTCCACTACTCCTAAAGCAGAGGATGCTGACTCTGCCACCATTCCTGCAGCCTCTGAGGCCAGTAAAGCCACGGCTTCTCCAGGCAGTGCTGCACCCACAACTGAGGCAGGCACAATGCTTTCAGATACCACAATGGAGAACAAGGAGACAACAACACCAAAGAAAGACAGAACTACTCTGCTCAAAGACATTTTCACAGCTGCAACTGGGAAAGACACAGTTACTGTAGCTATGGTGACAACAGCTAAACCAGGTGATTCTCTTAAAGGTGTGGATGATGATCCAAACACAGCTCCTACGGCCAAGGAACCTGTCACTGCGGCAGCTGACTCAGAAACAACTTCTCCAGACACCAAGACTGCAACAACAGCAGCCACAGCTCCTTTGCCCAGTCCCACTGTGCTGGTAACAACCATCAAAGAAGATTCAACTCCTCAGCCTAGTGAGGCTGTAACACCAAATGAAAAAGAGACAACTACAGACGCTGAGCAGGCTGGGCCAGCACCAGACAAAGAGAGCCCAGGTGCTACTTGTGTTATTGTGGAGATGACAACAGCTGGTAAAAAAGAGGAAACAACCATTAAAGAAATGGGCACCACACCTGAGATAGTAATGGAAGATGTCACTGAAAAGGCCCCTGGTTTTGCCAAAGAAGAGGTAACAACAGTTACCAAAGAAACCACAACAAGGGATAAAAAGGACACAATAGAAGAAATGTATCTTGTGTCTAATGGGACATCCAAGCCAACAATACATTTCCAGGAGGTCACTGAGGAGCCTCATCCAACTGAACCTGAAACTCTGCCAGCAAAAGAGAAGCCTGAGATAAACAAGCCTTTAATACAAGTTGGGGATCTGCCAATGTTCCCTGGAGAAACACCAGGTAAGTGCATTCTAGCAGGTACAAAAGCATCAGCAGCTGTGGAGTTAATTAAATCCTCCAGATAGTTTAGAACACAATCTAAATTAATTGGTTTCAGTAATTGGTCCTACTGAAAATTGTTTGCTATAAGTTTCTCCTCCTCCTGCTTGCTATTGTAGAAGATGCAAACAGAAAAAAAGTCAAGGAAAAAGACAAATTTCTAAATCCCATGAAAAAATCGCTAGAAGTCAGGCTGCATATCCACCCTCCCTCATAGTACCTAACCTGATGTTTTGTAGCCACATACTAAAAGTATCATATAAAAGAGACAAGAAGTCTCTTGCCTTGCTTTTTGCCACAGCCTTTTTTGTGCCCTCTCTTTATTTTAATCAGACATAGCCTGCAGGTTTTTGGGCAATTTTTCAATCAGATAGTGGAAGATACTTTTGGGGGAAAAACAAAGGGTTTAAATGCAAAATAGTTGAATTTCAGTCTAAAAGAGATTCTTCCTTTATATGTAAAGGAAGGTTTATTTTTTAAAGAAATAACGAGAGGGAAGAGAAGCCACTAAAGCAGTTTAAAGGAACAATAAAATCCTAGAGCATGTAGCAGTCGAGGTGTTTGTAGGTATTTTCCTGAATTACAGGTACTTAGGTGGCAATAAGCAAAGTCACCCACACCTGGTCACTCGGCACTGCCGGGGCCACAGCACCCGGACCGAATTTCCCGAGAACACGTCCCTGATGAGGAATTAATCCCTGGCCCACCGGCGGGGCCCAGGGGAAAGCTAAGCCGTTCTTGTGGAACATTAAACAAACCCACCTGGCTGTGTTTTGCAGAGAAGAACGACGAGAAGGACCTGTGCAGCGGCAAGCCAGCGGACGGCATGGTGGCCCTGCCCAATGGCACCCTGGCCGTCTTCCGAGGTGAGACTGCTCCGAACATCCTCCACCTGCCCCGGCATGGCCCCATTCCGCCTCCACCTGCCCCGGCTCCGGCTCAGGCCCCATTCCTCCTTCACCTGCCCCGGCTCTGGCTCAGGCCCCGGCCCTCCTCCTTCCCCCGCACAGCGCCGGAGCTCCTCCCTCACTTGCCCCAGCCTCCTTCTTCTCCCTCATCTTTCCCGGACCCAATCCTTCACCTTCACCGTCACCTCCCCCTCCTCCTCCTTCACCTGTCCCGTCGCTCTTCCTCCTCTTTTTCCTCCCTCACTCGCCCCGGTGCCCCTCACTCCTCACGAAACTCTCCCGAGCCCAGAGTCCGTCCCCACAGACACCTCATGGGGCCGGCTCAGCCTCGTCCCCCTGGGCAGGACGGCGCTGTCCCTCGCTGTCCCCCGGGGCAGGACGTGCTGTCCCCGGCGCCCCTCACGCCTGTCCCCCGCTCCAGGTCACTATTACTGGCTGCTGAACGGCCGGACCCCGCCGACCACCAACCCGCGCCGGATCACGGACGGCTGGGGCATCCCCTCGCCCATTGACTCCGTCTTCTCCAGGTGCAACTGCGATGGGAAAACCTTCTTCATCAAGGTGGGAGTGGTCCCAGCCGGCAGGATGGGGTGGGGCTGATGAGGAGCAGCTGGGGAGGCTCAGCCAGGGCAAAAGGAGGTTCAAGGGGGACCCTGTGGCTCTGCACAGCTCCCTGACAGGAGAGGACAGCCGGGGGAGTCGGGCTGTGCTCCCAGGCAACAACAGGATGAGAGGAAAGGGCCTTAGGTTGCACCACGGGAGGTTCGGATTGGATACTGGGGAAAAAGATTGCCTAAACTTATTCCTAGTATGTTTCCCAACCTGAAATAAAATGCTAATAAAATGTTAATTAAATGCCCATGCCTCATTAAAGCTGTCACGCAGTTACTTCCCAATAAATCACTCAGTCCTGGAATTCAAGGTGCTTGTTATATCTATGAAAATTTAAGAGATTTAGAAAGGAAACCCCCTTTTCAGTAACCTCTTAAAAATTAGCTTCTAAGATACTCTAGCCCTACTCAAAGGTTAAAAGGCTGCAGGAGGTACTTGATGAAGTTGTAGTAGTTTTACTCCATTTGTATGGATGTAGGAGTGATTCCAGTCAGATTTACAATGTAGCTATCAAAGTGCTAGTGCTTATTTATGGATTATTCATCATGTTTGTTTTGCAGTTGAATAACCAGGAATTAACTAACTAAAGCATTTTTAAATTTTTTTTTCCCTTAAATGCTCAGGGTCCCCTGTACTGGCGCTTCACTAATGGTGTTATGGATAATGGCTATCCCAAACCTCTCGCAACTGGATTTGCAGGGTTAAGTGGGAGAATAGTAGCAACCCTCCCTGTGGCAAGATACAACAACAGACCAGAATCTGTTTATTTTATCAAAAGAGGTACGTTTGGTATTCCTGAAGTTCAGGGAACATCAAAAGGTGCTTGAATTGCCTTGGTCAGGTGTGTGTGGGGGGGATAGAATATAAGAAAATAAAGGTAGTGTAGAAAGTAATCTTACCCCTAAGGAGTTGCAGCTGGGTCAATTACCCAAGATTAGGAACAGGCCTGACCTTAACAGGCCACAGCTGTAACTAGTAAGAATAGGGAGAGCTGTAAGAGAGTGGGTTGGTTGGTTAAGAAAGAATGCCCTGAAGCGGGAAGGGAACTGGAGGCATTTGGCTACTGTGTGAAGAAGAAAGAATGTGCTCAGAGGAGCTGCTCGCCAGAAAACACTGAAAAGGTATGAAACTTTTGTGATAAAGAGATGACAGTATGGAACTCCTGCTATATATGACAACAGACAGGAATAAAACATTGTTTCTCTTGACCTGAGACCTATTTCTTTCAAACACAGAAACACAAATTATGCCAGTGTTCCAGGTGCTCAAAAATAGCCTGAAGCTTTAAAGAATTTATACTAGAACTTGGAGGTCTTTCAGTGCATTTTAAACCAGGTCTGTAAGGGTGAGAATCCAGGAATCTAGCACTGTAGTGGCTGAACATTGAAATAAGTTTTATCTGGTGGTAAAGCTATTTTAGTCTCAAGTTAATTAGAGGAGGGAAGGCTTTAATCTTGCTAGTTCATAACAATGTGTGGAAATTTCCACCTCCATTTCTGATTTTCTATTTTAAAGTAATTTCCTTATCTTACATGAATGCTGTACTGTCACCAGAAGAATGTTATTTGTTATTGATCCCCTGTGTGTGATAGGAATATAATGACATTTTCACACCTGATCAAACTGGGTGTTTTTTTGGGGGGGATTTTTTTTTTTAAACCAACAAAACAAATGTGTGTTTTAGATGGGAACATGCAGCAGTATGTGTACAGACAAGAACCAGCCAAGAAGTGCCAAAGAAGAGCCCAGGTCACCATCAGATACCCAGCCTTTGTCCCCAGAGTTGTCATCCGGCGGCGCTTCCAGCGTGCTGTGCGAATGCCAACCGTCATCCGCACTGTCAGGATCAACCCCCACCCCTCTGGTAAGGTTTTCTTACACAGACGCTTTCACCTCGGTAGGTGCTGACACAACATTGTGTTTGGAAGGTTTTAATGGCTGTAGGGGACACAGCCCTATGGCAGTTGCAGCAGTGCCACGGCTCCTCATGGAGGGTTCCTTTTGCTTGCAGGAGTTCTGCGCAAGGAAATCCAAATGACAACGTACTGGAGAGGGCTCCCCAAAGTTATCCACTCAACTCTCTCTGTGCCCAACCAGAACAAGCCCGATGGCTACGACTACTACGCCTTCTCTTACAGTAAGTAAAACTAAAGCACGTCACTATAGACCTCAAAAGATATGGGAGTGGGGAAGAAAGAAGCTCCTGCTATCACTTGTGGTACTACTTTCAGCACTACTAAAAAGTCCTGAGGATTAAAATGTTGCCCATAATCAAGAGATGTTTCTATTAAAAATCAGCAGTTACAGGAGAACGTGCAGCAATGAAATACAGAGGTTGAAAGCAGCCAGTTGGGGAATGCATTGGCAAGAAGTTCAGCCTTGTTAAGGGACAAACCTTAAATAAATGAAGGATTATGTTAATGATAGACTGAAGTCTTTGGATCACCACACAGCAAGTTTTTCAATAGCTTCTACAAAACTATGTTTCTGACAAAACACAAAAAAAAAGGGAGATGAACCACTTGACTTAGCTCAAAAAAATTATTTATGATCTTAGATTAGGTAGACTCATTCCTCAGTTTTCCAAAAACTAAATAGCTCTATGAACAAGCCATACCTAAATACAGGCTATTAAAGTCCCTGTCAGTAAGATCCAATTCCTCATCTTGGAGGAATCAGCCTGACAGGCTCATTCACACTCCGGGACCATGGACTTTCCATATCTGTAGTGAGTGCAGGATTGTTGTGGATGTAGTTAGTTTGATTTCCACATTCTTAAGACTATTTCTGTGTTCTAGCAACAAGAACATTCTTTCCTGCTCTTGGGACAGATTTAATTATTAGCAATGCCATAAAACTCACTGCAACCAAGGACACCTGAAAAATAAAGCTGAGGACAGAAATTTATTGTTGGAGCCTCTCAGCTCCCTATATGCACATGGAACAGTAAATCTGTTATTCAGGCTGAAGTGACATTGAAATGGAGGCTTGAATTTGTGAATTCTTCCCACAAATTAAATGTAGTTTCTGGCATTTAATCCTGACCTCTCTTCATTTCAGATCGGTACTACAGTTTGGATGTTGGCAAAAGAATAGCACGACCTGTTACTGCTCTCACAGGAAAGACTGTAACCAAAGACTGGTACAACTGTCCCAGCAAGTGATGCACAGCAGAGGAGTTTAAACCAAGATGCCATTTGGATGACAATGTTTTTTTCTAATTTTATTAATAAAAGACATTGAAATATGTGCACACAACTCTAAGTATTAAAATGCTGCTTCAAACTCTGGCTTCATTACACTAAGCAACCACAGGCAAACTGGCATTTTGTATACACAGCTGGAAGTCCTTTACATTTCATTTAACTAATGTTTCCTCTGTTCAGGCCTCCTCTGCCTCCCATGGCATGAGTAACACCTGTGCAGGGAAAGAAAACAAGTGCATTAGTATGAACCCTTCTTACCCTTTTAATCAATCATTGCACAGGTGATACTTCATCATTCCCTAAGGAACTGTCAGGGCTGTGGAGTGGTTCCTTTCTGACACAGTTCAACTTCCCCCTCTCTCCCCCTAAGCTTGGTGAGACATGTACATGTCACCTGTGTCATGCAAAAGGCTGGGGGTGATCCTGAGCCAAACCGATGAGCAGAGGATTCTTACCACACTGAAATCAGTTAGTCCCTCCTTTTTCATTATTAAAAAAAAGTGGTGACACATGGAAGAAAATCTATCCTAGTCACACCTCCTTATTTTTTCCCCTTAAATACCAGCTAATCTATATTTCAATGCTAATTTTGAGTCTACTACAATGTTAAAATAATGCAAAACAGAATAAAAACCCATCAAAGGCTTATTCTTAATACAGAAGTTGCAAAAATAATTTCTTGCCATGGTTTAACTCTATTACACTGGAAAACCTGTAATACTTCCAATAAAGCTTTTTTTCAATGAGTACACATTGATATAACTGGAATCCTTAATGTACCAAATGGAAATTCCTCTAATGCCAAAACAAGAATTTTCTAAACTGCTGTCCTAACAGACTTCTGAAACCCTCCTTTAAAACTTTGAGGATCTAATGCCCTTTGCATTCTTTCTACTGCTAAAAGCCAGGTGCCACTGCAGAAGGAAGTCTGCCTGTCCAAAACCTGCTCAGCCTAACACGCTAAACCCAAACTGGAGCTCAGGGTCACGCACCGACCTCGAGGGCAGGGCTGCTGTGTCACTCACTCCCTGCCTGCCAGCAAGGCCAGCGTGGCTGGAGCAGCCAGGAGCACTTACCCCTCTGCCTGTTGAACTGCCGGCCACGCACGCCCGTCCTCAGCGTCGGGGGCTGCAGCCGGACACGGCGCAGGGACTTGGGCTGAGTGCTGCTCGTGTCTGTGGGGAGAGGCAGTGCAGAAAGAAAGGGTGGCTGTGCCTGCCAGGTTCTCATCTCTACGTGTTTTGGTATGGGTTATGCTTTCTTTAGAATGCATATGCTTTCTTTATGCACTTTAGAATGATGAAGGTGCGTCCTTATTTTATTGACCTCTCCTCTAATATAAAGAAAAGCTTCAAAACAAATAAGTTGCACTTCTCTTGCTCTCTGTACAAGGGGTTAATCTCTATTCAGTTATCAATTAACTAATTGTTGTTTCACAATTTAATTAAAAATATTTTAAAGCTGACATCAAATATGCTAGTGGGTAAAACACCGAAGTATCAGTAACGTTTACTCCTTGAAGTGTTATCTTTTTTGGCCTACTCCAGTTACTGCAGTCCAAGGAAAAATGGTTTACCAAAGTACCAAAGAATCTACAAGCATCAAAATATGATGCTCTTACAGAATCTGGGGAGACCTTAGAGCCCCTTCCAGTGACTAAAGGGGCTCCAGGAGAGCTGGAGAGGGACTTGGGACAATGGCCTGTAAGGACAGGACAAGAGGGAATGGCTTCCCACTGCCAGAGGGCAGGGTCAGATGGGCTATTGGGAAAGAACTGTTCTCTGTGACAGTGGTAAGGCCTTGGCACAGGGTGCCCAGAGAAGCTGTGGCTGCCCCTGGAAGTACCCAAGGCCAGGTGGGAACACGGGCTAGTGGGAGGTGTCCCTGCCCATGGCAGGGGTGGCACTGGATGGGCTTTAAGACCCCTTCAATCCCAAACCATTTTATGAGTCTGTGATTCTGAGAGTTTTATCTTATTTTGTATAGCCTGGCTACCAGCCACTATGTTGGACAAAGGAATTCCCATTCTTAATGAAAAGGTATGAACTGTTATTGTGATTATCCTGTACCTGCAGATGAACTCGAAGGAGGATCCTGACTAGTTGAAGGAAGATCTGACTCATCAGATGCTTGAACAGATTCTTCTTCTTGCTGGCTATCGATTTCTAAACCTGCTTCTGAAGTAATGCTAGAAGGGAAGCAGGGAGAGGAGAACCATGTAAGTGTATTTGCATAGTTTCAAAAAGGTCCAGAAAAAACCCCTGTCTTGGAACACAAATATTCAGTGATAATCAAAAGTAAAATATAGCATGAAATTACTGGCCCCTTTTAGATCTTTGCTTCACCATAATACTAAATATAGCAATTATTATAAATATTAAAAGAAAAAGACAAAAGACTTGTAAAGCAAAAGACAAAATTTGTCTTCAAAATTCACTAAGAACTGCTTATTCCAGCCCTGTGCTTCATCATTTGTACATGCAGTGTCTTAACTAGGTGACTTAATCATGTATGTGTGCTTTGCATGAGGAGTGATTTTCTGTATTACACAGGAATGCCTTAGTCTTTATCCTACAAACTGATCCTTCAACCTGTGTCTTTAGCGTCAGTATCTGACTACTGCAGAGTGCTCTGCATTCTTAAAAAACAAAAAAAATTTTTGGTGACTTTTATATTAACTTCGTTAAACCCCAAGGAGAAGATCAGCAGAAAACCATTGGTTTTAGATGAAGAGTCAGATTGTCCTGCTCCACAGCACTACAAAACGCTGTCTGAGCTGCCCCTGGGTGTCAGTGAATGTGTCAGCAGTGCTAGTGAGCCCAAGCAGCAGTGGTGCTTTACCCTTCAGACTCTGCCTCTGCGAAGACCTCGTCGGCGTCGTCGCCGGCGCCGGGCTCGGTGGTGGTGGACAGGCTGCCGGTGGAGGTGGTGACCATGGGCACGGACTGGGACGCGTGCTCCGAGGCGTCAGCAGAGGCACTCTCCGTGAACACTGTCACTGGGGAGCACAGACAGCCTCAGGCCCTGCCCACAGAGCCTGTGACAGCGCAGGCAGCTTGGGGACAGGCTGCCCAGCACTCCTGAGGAGCAGCAGCACTGCACTGACCACGGGGAATCATTCCCTGCTCTGCAAACCTCTGCCACTTACCCGGTGCTGCCACTTGTAACGGCGTTGTGGGGACACTACGACCCCCCGATTCCTCCTCGTGGGCAAGGAACAGTGGGGTTTCATACATCCCTAAACCTGCAACACAAAGTTCCAGTGACAATGCATCCAAATGAGTGCCTAAAAAAAGGACTACCCAATGTCTTCCCTCTGGCCACTTGATAAAATCCAGTCACTTGCATTTAAGCAGATTTTTTGTTATTTTGTTTTGACTTACTACCAGAGCTGATCACAATTTATTGGAAGGTAACACCTTGATGAATATATTACTGCTTTTTTTTTAAACTTTCATCCTTGCCTTATGCCATTATTTTGCTGTGAGCTTTCTTCAGAGAACAGCCTGTGCTCCATGCCAACAGGGATGCCGGGGAAAGGGACAGATTCAGACCAACAACAAAAAAACCAGCCTGAGCTGATAAGGATATAGCCCAAAGATTTCTTTGCATTTGATGTTTTCCCCATTGTTTCACTACAGGGAAGCTACAACCAATAGTAAAATTGAAGTTAAAAACCATTCCTTCAACATTTCATTCCATTTCAAAATCCTAACATGACTATAAATGTAGCAGCTTGAAGACAACACCTTCTCAATTTCTGTTATTCTCTCCCTGCTGACAATAATTTAAGACTTGCAGGCTTCCACACTTCAAGAATTTCCTGAAGCATTGTGTGAAGAATTGTGCTTTGTTGACTGCATTCTCTCTTTTTCACTCAAAGACCCATAGAAAAGAGAGCCCAGAACTGCTTTACCTCCTTGTGATGCCAGCTGCCCAAGATCAGAGTGACTGGAGCTGGTTTGTGGCATATCTTCAGGGGGCCCAAATCTGAACCGAGGAACTCCAGCTACCTGGGGGGAACTGGAAAACACAGACTTAAGGAATTCTGCAACTTCCCCAAAGATCGGGGCAGGGGGGAGAACTTTCTGACCAAGAGAACAAATCAAGCATGAGACAAAATGAGCTAATACTGACCATAAAAATCAGCTGAGCTACTGCTAAATAAACAGCAATTAGCTCTCAAATCATTAGGAATGCATTCAAAATCAGTACAACAGTCCTGAAGGGAATATTCTTTACTTATCTATTCTATGAACTCTCACAATTTTAAGTGGATTGCTGGACATGCCCAGAACATCCCAAAAACAGAAATGGAGGCAACTTTTCCTACTTTCACTGGCAATATTAAAGGGGAGGGAGGAAGAACAAGGAAGGAAATTTGATAGAAT
This sequence comes from Motacilla alba alba, assembly GCF_015832195.1. Taxonomy (NCBI): domain Eukaryota; kingdom Metazoa; phylum Chordata; class Aves; order Passeriformes; family Motacillidae; genus Motacilla; species Motacilla alba. The sequence continues at coordinate 24,412,745 of NC_052023.1, forward strand.
TTTTTTGTTTGTTCAACCTCTTCTTAAATCACCAGGTTACAATACATGGGAGAATATTCAATTCCTAATCTGCTGATCAGTTATATGACACACAATTCAAACAACAATTACTTATCTGCACATGCAGTTATCTATCCTACTATATACCATGTTACTTCAATCACAAGTTCATTTAATTTAAATTTATTTTAATTTCATTGAAAAACAGAAAGAAATAGAATAAAAAATAGAGAAAAGCCCTTTTTTACCCTTTTTCTTTTCACATCTACTTACTGAATGGCTTCTGCAAATCCATCTGTACGATGTGGAACTACAAGAGTTGGTGTGCTTGGAACTGTTCTGTCCTCATCATCAAAGAAGTGCTGCTGCTGGTAAAAAAGAGACTGATATGAGAGCTTACAATGTATTTCCAGTCTTTACCTGCTGAGTTAAAGGTTGATTTTCCCCCATAGTCCAGCAAAACAAAGACAGATTTAGGTCTAACAAAATTCTTGTTTAATTTTAGACATCTAAAGCTGATGCTTTTGGTCTCACAGAAGTTACTTTACTTAGTCAGTCTCTTTTCTCTCACTGAACCTGCATTTGTTCTGCCAAATACAGCTGAATAAAGGATTCAAAATTAGCTGATGGAGACAGCATAAGTTAGTCTTGTTCCTTTAGGATGAGGCTGAACTTAGCATCCTTTTTGCAGCAACACAGCCACTGACTAACTCTAAAAATAAGTAAATAAAATCACCTTAGACAAAACCAACTGAGCCTCTTTTGAAGCCTTTTGTTTCCTGTGAGTTTTCTAATCTTTGCCTTCCAATAATACAGGAATTAACAGGACAAGGATATTTTCTGCAAGACCACAGAGACCACTTTCCCCCCGAAATCAGCAGCCAGGCTTCTTTAAAAACCAAAGTAACCCCAAGAGTCAGGAATGTTCCCTCAAAGCAGGGCATTAGTAGTAGACTCTGATGCACTCACCATTCCACCTATCCCAGGGGTCAGCTGAAGCCCTCGCCCCACCGACTGTCTTCGAGTCATCTGGATTCTCTTTATGGGAAAGAAAAGAGGGAAGTTGTGTGAATGTGCTCGTGGAATTCTAACAACCTACAAGTGCTCAGTCAGAGCCAAGGATAGCAGCTAAATTAGTAAGTATGGCAATCATCATGGAATTACAGTATATCCTGAGCTGGAAGGGACCCAACAAGGATCATCAAGTCCAGCACCTGCATGAAGGACAGGCCCAAGAAGAGCCTGAGAGCATTGTTCAAACACTCTTGGAGCTCTGACAGCCTTGGGGCTGTGCCCAGTCCCTGGGGAACCTGTTCAGTGCCCTAGAACTCTCTGCGGGACAATGTGTATTTTCTGGGCAAGTGACAGTAATCTTTTACTCAAGTCTCTACTGAATACAGAAAACTTACACACAAAAATATTGTGACCCCAAGCCTCAGCACAAGTTAATGCTAAAGGATCATTTCAGTCAGGATATTTTTGAAGAATTCCTGTTGTGATGTTTTAATTTACAAAATCTACAGGTCTTCAACAAGCGTAATCATGGGTCAGGCACTGACTGTGAAAGGTTTAACTTGGAAAATAAATGGCAGTATTCCTTTGCCCCATCTAAACTGAGGCAACTCATAAAAACCCTTCAAATCTGAGCTAAGAAAAGCTTTTTGAGTGGAAATATCATCAGCCAATGACTGACATAGTACTGGTATAATACAATAAAATTCCAAGATAAAAAGCAGTAAGGCACTGAGGATGGATCTGTACATTCCCTATCCAGCCATCATCTGCAGGATGACTAAACCCCTTTGCTCAGTTACCATTTCTATCATACTCAACAGCTGGCAACATTTTTTCCCAATGGATTTCGCTGATGAGAAATCATACAGCAGGTTTTTTTTCCAAGTCTTCTGAGGCACTGGAGCTGGTTTGTACCTGCACTGGGGGCCCCAGCTCCTGGGGAGGGGCGTGGATGGTGAGCCGTGGGGGCAGAGGGTGCGGTGGCCTCCGCGGGGACTGCGGGGGCCGCGGGCCCTGGCGCTCGGACGCCGATGACGGCTGCTGCTCCCTCAGGCTCTCGTGGGCAAACGTGGACTCTGCAGCACTCGTGCTCCCTTCTCCTACAACACAACACACAGGGGGAAAACCCTAGGAACCAAGCTGAAAACATGAAGGCAAATCTTCCAGTTCTGCCACTAATTAACTCATTTTTTCCTTGCAAGCCTGGGGACAGCCCAGTATTGTTATGTCAAATCACTTGAACAGGACTTGTGCCAGCTACAACTCCAGCACCGAAACAAAGTATTAATTATTCAGGTGCTGATTTAGAGACAGATTAATTCACTGAGCCATTAAGTTTCTACAGCAACCAGAGCTTGCAGGATTTTCAAAGGAATTTAGAACAAATCCAAAAAAGATAATTTCAAAAGAATCCACACTGCATGTTGAAACGGCCTTTAGTATTTCACTGATATTTTTTGGAAAAGAGCTTCTACATTTCCCTCCCCCTACCTACACAGACTGTCAAGAAACATGGAATAACTGTACCACTGTTTTGGGAATCTGCTGCCCTCTGGTTGCTTTCAGCTCCTCCCATGCTCTCTTCAGTCTCTGTTCCAGGATCTGTACCATCAGCACCCTAAAATCCCACATGAACAGAGTAAGACTAAACAAATTACAGGTTGTAAAGAGAATATAAAAGCAGTAGAAAAGTATTCAGAAAGTAAAAAAGTCAAATATATGACAATCTTAAAAGATTTTTTTATCTACAGCATTAGGTTAATATATTCAATTGTATGAGATTTCAGAAGTTTTGAGTATTTGTGCATACACAAACCTGAACAATGTAGCAACCATCATTTCATAACAACAGACAGAGAAATATCCAGCTCTTCAAAAGCCTCACCAACTTTGCAACTACAGTATTTGCTGCTGGCTCCTGTACTTTGTATTTTCATTCAGCCCTCTTAAACATTCCTAGCTGATTTTTCTTGTGAAAACACCAGTTGTAAGAAATTACCATGAGCCAGTATCATCCTTCAACTTTTGGGGATGAATTCATACCAGGATTTTCTCTTCCCAGCATTCACATCTGTGCATTACAGCACTGATTTGTTGCAAGAAATTTACCAGGCTACAAAAGAACGGTAAAAATCTCACCTCAGCATCATCTGCTTCATATCCATCATTGCCATCAGCACTACCAGTTCCTTCATTGCTGTCATCACCTTCATCTCCCATCCCTGTGTCTTCATCATCATCCTCATCCTCCTCTTCTTCATCATCATAATCCTGTGATGAAACAATAAAAGAGCCTTAGGGAAATGCAGAAAGGGGAGTGGAATAGGCTGGATGTGGTGCACAGATCAACAACCACCCCCAAGACACTCCCTCTCTCCGTCTTCAACAGGACAAGGGCAGGAAAGAAGATGGAAAAGCCTGAGGGTTCAGATAAAGGAAGGTAAAAGAAAAATTCAAAGTGAATTAGCAGGAAGCTTTAAAACACTACAAGTTCAGGCAACATAAATACAGACCAATTACTCAGTCAAAAATATTTTGATTAAATTAATCATGTCTGACAAGTTTTCCATCTGATGAAAGACAAAATCATAAAGGAATTCCATGATATACATACTTCCTGCTCTCCTTCATTTTCTTCATCATCATCATCTTCATCATCACTGTCAATTACAATCACATCATCTCTCTTGGACTGGCCATCCTGAGATGAAGAAGTGTTTTGTTGGTCTGACTGAAGGGATCCCAGATCTATTGGGATAGACTGGGAAGTCTCCTCGCTGTCCTCCATGGCTGCATACTCCCCCTGTGTCACACCCTGCCAAAGAGCAAAGGCAATCACCAGAACAAACAAAATTCACTGCACCATCACCAGCAGCAAGAGAACCAGACTCTGATGCTTAGAGGACAGCTACTGCTGTTCCTTAAAAACTGACCAGAGGAGAGGACAATGTGACAGGTGACTGTCAGTGACTGAACAGTTCAATCTAAACTTTAAAACATTTAAAGTGGTTTCCATGGGGAACCTGCAGGGTTCCATTTGAGATTTCACTTCTAAATATACTGAGAGTTTTTGGGGCAGATGGCTATTTCTGCTGAAGATTTTTGCTCTTCAAATATGCTTACTTCTCCAATGGAGTCTTGTGAGTCTTGATTGTATGTTTGTGCCTCCACCTCTCCATCTGTGCTCTCTTCTGCTGTCACTTCCTCCTGGAAGAACAAACATTTTTCTCATTTAAAACATATCATTAGCACTAAACATGCTTGAGATTTTTGTTCTTCATTTATTTAATAAAAATTATCTTTTCCCACAGAGATTATGGGCAACATTTTCTCCTGCTTCCTTAGCAACGCTTTTATCAAAAATCTCACTTCCCTGCCCCGGAGAAATACAACTTCCCCAGCCCACTGGACTTCAGCATACCTCAATCTTTTCAGAACCAAAACCAAGTCATCAAAGTTTCCCAATCTACCTCCAGTCTTCCAGATCCTTAAATGGTAATGTTCTTACACAATCCTGCCCTTTTTCTCTTATGAACATCCCTCTGGCACAGAGTTAATAAAATATCTTTGGCTTCCTTAACATTGTGAGGTTCTGTCTCATCAGTTTTATCCCTATTTCACAGCACATCCCAAATACCTCACTCCAACATTCACATGCATCTTCTGTAGGCTTTTCCAGCAAACTCATCTATGCTTCCCATCTCCTAAATACCCTGTATTTTCGTCCAGAATTACTTAGATAAAGACCTTCTGAAGCACACTGAAAGAAGTTTGAACTTCTTCCTCCTTAATCCTAGGATATGGCCCTCTCTAATCTTAACCTCTCTACAGGTTAAGATTTACATCATTCATTCCAATTGGTTTAACCTCTGCCTTTTTAGATACCCAAATATAATTGTTTCCTCCCCAACAGATTATAAAGTCAATTAAGAATTCACTGATTTGCTCTGAAGTAGCACATTTTTTCTTCCCATTCAAATCCTACAAAGATTAAGTAGTAGCACTTTATGTTTGTGCAAACCTCAGGCCCAACTCTCTGCATGATTCTCAGTTTCTTTGAAGTAGGTGCATCCACTGTTTCCTCAGAGATCTGGTCTGAGTTCTCCACGGTGTTGTCCTCCTCTTCCTCTCGGGAGCGTTTAGACAGTGAGGAACTGGGGGTAGCTGAAACTGCAAAGACCTCTCAGTTATTTTCAGAACAACACACGTACAAACCAGAAATCAAAAGCTTTGCTGTTTTCCCCTGAAGATCTCTTCCATTTCTGCACTGAATGACAACAAACAATCAGAATTGCACTGAGCTGTTTTGTAGGCCAGGAAAACATCAACCCCTTTAGTTACAAGTCTTAAGCTCTCAGGCCTTTATTCACAACTTATCCTAAGTATAAGCCTCAGGGTACAACCCAAATATTTCTTCCAACATCTTTGCTTTGGACAAGTACACCCAAAATCTTTAAGAGTATCAGCTGGAAAAAAGAGAACCCCAACAGTCTGCAGAAATTTTTTGGGAAGAAATACTCTATTTACACTGTCTAGGACAAAATGTACAAGAGTATATTATAGTGAGTAGCTTTAGAGTACTTCCTATATTTTAAATTCAAGCTTCAGTAGCTTACTCATGGCTCCTAAAATGAACCTTGCTCACAGTGCCATGGAAACAGAGCCAGCAAGGTTTAATGTATTAAACCTTCAGAGCAAAGCTGCTCTGAAAAAGACAAACACAAAGTTTTATTTTCTTTCTACTTTAAGGAATGCAGTGCCAACAGCATTTCAGAGGCACCATTTCTGACAGCTCAAGAAGGAAGCCTAACATCAGAAGTTCTTAAAACATATAATAAACTAAGGGAGGGAAAAAAGGCCCAAACTGATGTGAGGCCTGGTTGGCCAAAGGTCCAACTGGAGCTACTTACAAGGAACTATTGAGCAAGGCAGGCCTACAAAATGACACCAACCTGTGCCAAACACGGCTGTGGAGGTGGAGGGCCGCTCTATCTGGGAGCTCTGCACCACCTCCACGATGGCAGGGGCTGGTTCCTGAGCTGCAGGCTCAATCTGAGCGTGGCTTTGCTGGGTGGGCTGCACGAAGGCAGTGGCCTGTGTCTGCTGCTGCACAGTCAGGATGGGCTGGGGCAGGGATGTCTGCACGTTGGGGCTGGTGGAGCGCACGGAGCCGCTGGCACTCCCGAACACTGGGACGTGCTCCACGGGTCCTTCCGACTGCATGGCTGGAAGGCAAACAGCAGCACAGTCAGGGTCTTCATTCATCCAGCACAGCTCACATTCTGCCTCTCAGGATGCCCTGAACAAGCACGGTCTGCAGATGAATTCATGTTATGCCACATCTCCAGCTGAGGAACCATGAACTTTGCTGCAAGTAGAATGGTCATGGAAGTGCAACACCCCAAGAGATGCAGGGACAGTGACACTATCTGTGGTCCTTCCAAACTGACTGCCACCAACATTTCAAGGCAAAGGCAGCACTTCTGAGTACTGAGGATCCTTATACTACACTAAAAAGCTCACCTTCCTGAGTCTCCACCTGTGTTGTTGGCATAACTGTGGCCGTGGGGGTAGTGGTGGGATTGGTGACTGTAGCAGGAGTCACCATGGGACGGATGCTGGCTCTTGGAGTAGACTTATTCCCAGCCATTGCAGCAGCAGTCACTTTACTGGGAGTTGACACAACAGGAGTTGGTTTAATGTTTGCTGTTGGGGGATCTGAAGTGCTGGCACTGAAAAACAGGAGATTGGTTTCACCATGGTACAGAAAGCAGACTTTAAAAATAACAAACAAGTATATTCTCATAGCCAGAAACACTATTTTTTAAAAGCTTTTTAATTTAAAAGCCTGACAACAGCATAAGGCATTGTCTTCAAAACTTTTTATAGTTAAAAGAAGAGAGACACACTAAGCCATCAATAGCATTTTATCCAGCTTGGAGAAATGACAGATTTCTTCCAAGGTAATCAAGTGGGACTCTAGTAACAGATCAAAATGTTTGTACTGCTGGCTGTGCTGGGATTTTATTACAATGAATAACACATCTTACATCAAAAGTGATTCACTCAATACAGAGTGACATCATCTCTTGTCTGAGACAAGGGGCAGCCAAATTTTAAGACACATTTTTGAAAGTCTTGCTGTCTAAAGGATGCATTTCACAATAGCTGAGAGGGAGTTTGTTATTCCAGCTCAGTAGTACAGCAATATTTCCCATTTCAGAGCTTAGGCAAATGACTATTTTATCTTCTAGAGTGACGTGTTCAGTCCATTTCTCATTCTTGCACAACAAAGATCCTTCCCAAAACCAAAAAAAGTTACAATTAACAATCAAAATTACACAACTTCAAAAACCTTGAAGTCTGAAAACATTCTTTAAAAACCTTACATGTTTCCCAGACACCATGTTCCTGATGGTTAATATGACAGTTTACAGCTTAAAAGCTCTATTGATTAGACATAGCTGAGAAAACAGGAGGAGAAAACATTATGTCAATCAGTATCTTCACATCTTTTTCCACATTTTTCTTTGTTTAAGAAAAATTATGAAAAGCCAGTGGTTTGCTAAAAAGAAGAGCAACTACATAATGATAAACCCAAGAAGTATCAACCACAGAAACTCTGCAAACCCCTTGAACTCACATTCCTCTTTCACCTGAAGCTGGAGTAGACTTGAGTGAGATTTGCCTCTGCTGTTCTGGGACCTATTAGGTAAAAACCAGAAATATCATGTCAGATACACATGAAACAGAGAAAGCAACATGGAAAACACTTCAGCACTTTGCTAACAAGTCTGTGAAAGAAATGCTTGTTGGGTATTTACCTGGGCAGACTCTGTAATTATGGCAAATTGCCTGAACCAAATCATACCAGCCATACCAAGGCTGGAAAACAATTTGGTAACTGCTCAGGTATTTTCTGAAGATTTGAGACATTAACCCATTGTACTGAGTGCATGAGTAAAATACAAAAATGGAGGACTCCTTGGCTGATTCCCAGTGAATGAACAGAATGAACAGCTCCTTGGATGATTCACAGTGAATGGCAGAGCTGCCTGCTTGTTGGCGCTGGGAATTCTGATTAGGGCAGGAAATTTAAATTAAGTTCTGAACCCTTACAGAGGCCAACCTGTGTATTTCCAAGAGCAGGGCATGGCGGCACCTGAGTCCAGGCTGGGCAGTGGTGGCCTGGCTGCTGTCCCGGGGCTGCCTGGCAGGATTGTGTATATGCTGTACCTTGTTTGTGGACTCTGGGGGCTCATCCCGCTGCTCGTGGTGCCGCTCCTGCTGCTCCCGGAGCTCCCTCTCCAGGCGGCAGATCCGCCCCTCATACTGGGACTTCAGGGCGCTCATCCGCACCTCCAGCTCCGTCTTCTGCTCCTCCAGGGAGCTGCTCTTCTGCTTCCACTCCTCATTTTCCTTTGTGAGCTGCTCTTTTGTACCTGGTGGAAAAGTAAAGGGTCCAGCCTTGCTGAATCTGAACACCTGGGTGTTTTACCAGGTCACTGACATATTATGAAATCCTAAAAATGTTAAGCTATAAAAGGAGATCTGTGAGCCAATATAGCCATTTTTCTTTCCAATTGCAATTAAATAAAAATAAACTGAGATAGGAAAATATGTAATAAATATAGATAAATAAAAACTTAAAGAAGTAGTTCCAAAAGAGCAAGATGTTTCCAGCAAGATCTTACACCATCATTCCTCTCAGTGACATTTAAAAAAAAGAGGAGACAATGTGTTTTGCAACTCTACATTTAGGGAAGGGGAGAACTACCCGAGTTGTTAGTAGGGCCAATCTGCTCTAATCAACAGAAGGATCAAAAATGAAATCATGTTGGCTGGCCAAAAGTAAGCAAAATCTTTTCTATGTCCAGTGTGCAGCTACTTATGTACTTATACTATCCCCTGGAGGAATTAAATTTTAAACTTTAGAACAATCCCTGTAGCACTTACTCTAGAAAACACTTTTCAGTAAAATATGAAGAAGGCCATGTTTTTCAAGCATCCTGTCTAAAGGTTTTTCCATAGAAATAATCAAAAATCTCTAAAGACAGGAAAAAAAAGAAATACAATACCAGCTAACTGGGCAATTTTCTGCTTGGCTGCAAGCAAGGTCTTCCTCGTTTTCTCCTCCTTCTCTGTAATCTGTTGCCTGAGCTGTTCTTCCTGTGTAGTCTTCTCTTGTAGATCTTGATGGAAACGGGCCAGTTCTGCCTGTAGCTGCATTATCTGCTCCTGGAGATTTCTAACTTCAGTTTCCTTTTCTGTTATTGTCTAGGGAGGGAGAAAGAATGCAATTGTTGGCCACAACCAACTAGTTTGGCAAATACAGGGCCCAAGTTCCAAGGAGCTGGTATTAGCTGGCCACTGGATTAAGGTTAAAAGGCTTCTTAACAACAGGAGTTCAGTCCTCTCTGAATGCAAGAGCTGAAGAACAGCATTCTCTTTCCCACTTATTCCAGGAAATAATGTGAGACACACTAGACACAGGATTGACACCAAGCTTAAGATCCCTCTTTCCCAAGAAAGTAGAGGCACAATTGGTCCACTTCCCATATTTCTGTGACACACATTAAAACAACCTCCCATTCTTCATTGTTACACACTTAGGACTGCAGTGGAGAACAGTACTCAGAAATTACTCACTGTTCTTACCTTTTGTAAGCTTTCAACCTGAGTCTCCAAATTCTTTGTCTTCACTTCAGCTTGACTGAGAGTGTCTTTTAGCTCTTGTACTTCCTGGGCAGAAACTTGGTCTTCTTGTGGTTCTGCTAAAGGCAGGGTTGAGGATTCAGCAACCATCTGAAAGGTATCAAGGGGTACAAGGCTGAATGGGACTATTTGATCACAATGTCATTACTTTCACAAGATGCTTTTGTATGCCAAGTGATTGGTTTAAAAGTTCTGGGCAAACCCCAGGAATGCTAAGGAATGCTCCATTTCAGTTCTACCTACCTTATCATGCTGTGCTTTCAGCTCCTCATACTGGGTCTTGTACCTGCGACCGATTTTCTTGACCTGTGTTATAGTTTTCACTTTTTCCTGTATGTCAGCCACTTTAGCATCCAGTTCTTTCTGCAAAGTGTCCTTTTCTGTTCTTATTTTAGTTACTTCATCCTTCAGGCTCTGAACAAGATTCTGGCTGGTAGTCAAGGATGCATTAGTTCTAAATGACAAGAGATCAGAGGGAGATGCAAATGAGATGCTTGAAAACATATATACATTTCAATATCCCTTATTTATCTAACACCACAGGCATTATCTGCAGTGGATTATGTTTTCTAGGATTTTGCAATACATAGTAGAAATTATTCTACAATAATTTACCTTGTAATAATTTCAGCTAATAGACAGCTTGTAAAACAACTCTCACTTCACCTTACTTGCTTGTTATCAAGCCACAGAAAGAATGCCAAAAGTTTCACAGTTACACAGAGACACTTAAAAAATTACACTTCCAGATACAGCTATAATTAGAATATTTTGCTTTGCATGAAAACTTTCACAAATTGACCAATACCACACCTGGCAACTTCTGCTTTAAGCCTGCCTGTTTCTTCACTCATCTGTTGGACACGCTTGGCATTTGCCTCCTTCTCAGAGAGCAGCTTTCGATACTCTTCGAGATCGGTGTCCTTCTGCTGGCTCAGTAAGTGCTGAAAGGGGAAGAAAATAGGAGCATTTTTGTAAAATAATTACACAGTAATAGCCAGAAAATCTCTTTGAACTAGAGCCACTGCTTTTGCATTTGGATATGGAATAGCCACCTTTGAAGCTGCATGAACAATGCTTCATAATTCAGACATATTTCTTAGTTTTTTATTCTTTGTAAGAAAATGTAGCACTTTTTTCAGGTGTTTGACTGGTGGGCCTTTTTTCCATATTATGTTCTTTGAAAAGAGGCATTTCCCCACCTGAGTCCGGGCTTTCCAGCGTTTAACATCCTCTTCCAAGAGCTTTTTCTCAGCCTGCAGCATCCCACTCTTCTCACTGAGCTCAGCATTTGACTCTTGCAGGGGCAGGATGTCTGCCTCAAGCTTGCGTACCTGAGAAAGCACAGTAAGGGGTTACACCCTGCATCTCAGAAGACTGAAGGAATCCCTCAAGAAAAAGTCACGACAGCTGCTTTCCTAACTCTCTGTCTTCCAGTGGCCAGCTGGAGGAAGAGAAAAGGACCAAGACAACAGCAGAGGATGATCCCACAGAGAAAAAAAATATTGGTGCAACTTCCCAATCTTAGATGCTCACTCTGTACTTTGGTACAGGAGAGATTATTAATGTTAAAATCCAATGCATTGGTTACTATTAAAATAAGCAGTATCTCTCTTTTAAACTCTTAATAAAGCTGTGGTCTGTTTTATATGCATTCTTGTGCCATTTTTAATGTAATTGCTGATAATATCCTTGTTCCTGGTATACCTCAAGCTAAGGATAAACACTGACTTTCAGGTTCATCTAAATGGTACTGAACTTCAAACTTTCCAATACTGTAGATGGACCAAACTCTTTTAAAATTGGAAACGGAAAGTTTCCTCATTAAGTTTATGACTTCAAGGAATAATTATAATGTCAATCCCATATTTACTGTAATTAGCGATGGTATATCCCAACATTTAACTCATACACTGAATATCTGAAAGGTTTATGTGAAGCTCAGTACTAACCTTTGCTTGTATCTGCTGTAGCTCTTGCTCCAGCCTCTCCTTCTCTTCCCTTAACATCTTGTTGGTTTCTATGAGTATGTTCATGGTCTCAGTTTTCTTCATTAACTCCTCATGCTGTGCAATGGTTTTTGCTGTTACCTGTGGAAAGAGTCAAGTTAATAATTTGTTTTGCTTGCACATGCACACATACTTCACCTGGATCTGGTATAACACCACCTTGGAAAGCTATCATGGCATGCATTATTTTACATGTACATTCAAGACATGGGGAAGCAGGAGATGGGGAAAAAAAAGTAAATTATCTTTATTTTCCCTAATTACGAGATTTTGGAATTGTCACACTCTCACACAAGACTCAGAACAAGATACTCCATTTGGTTATAAGCAATCTCAGTTAAAAAAACCCCTCAAATTCTTTCAAAAATTCATTTTTGGGCACAGGCAGCCCCAGAACAGCCCTGTACTCATTGAAATCGTAAGCATTAACCCCCAGCCATACCTGCACCTTCTCCCTCTCAGCGTTGAGGCTGTCCTGCAGCTCCTGGAGCTCCCTCTCCAGGTGCTCCACTCTCTGGCGGTACCGCAGGCTCTCCACCTGCGCCACCTCGAACCTCGTCTCTGCAATCTCCTTCTCCCGACGGATAAACCTGCAGGGATAAGTTCAACACCACATCACACCAGGAAAATGCTCTCAAGTAGTACAACCACCTCCTATCAGCAAAAAAGCACTTGAATTCTTAACATTATCCTTCAAGTATAAAGTAATACAGAATTATTTAAGTTCAAATAGAATTTATAACCCCCAGGAGACAGAACCCAGAGCTAAGGTTACCTAAGAATTTCCAAGATTTGTTCCTGGGATTTGCCTTCCTCACTGAGAGAAACATTTGCTGCAGTTGGGATGGCTTCTTTCATGGAAGTCACCATCTTATTGCTCATGCTCTCCAGCTGCTCATGTAATAATCGATTTTGTTTTTCCAGATCCTCACAGCGGGATGCAAGTTTTGAAGCTTCATCCTACAACAAAAACATTCACTGAGTGTGATTTCTGTGGCTGAATTTCTGTTAACTGAAAAAAACCCACTGAAACAACAAAGCCCATCACACCTTAATCATTCTCTCTCTCTCTTCCCAGGAGGCTTTGGATTCCAAGAGCTCAGACTCTGCTTTTTGAGCAGCCTCCTCCAGCTGCTGCCTCACCGCTGCGTTCTTGGCGACTTGCTCTTTGATGGCCTGTAGTGCCTCCACATCAGCAGCATGAAGCATCAACTCCCGCTCGTATTTGTTCTGAGCTTCGGAAGCCATCATCGCCTGCACAAAACCAGAATAAATGAACTCTGCTACCCTTATTTTGTGTGTTTGATGTGTACAAAGAGACAAAATCAAGTGACCACAAAGCAAGAAGAAAACCACTGCCCCAAATCGCTGCTATTCTCAAGCACAAGAAACATGGAAATGACCACCTAGTACATCTGGGGTTGGATTAAAAAGCCAAAAGTTTTTTGATATCCTTGAAACCAATTAGTGCTGCTGGAATTCTCATCTGCAGAAAAGTAAATTCCCTTTAAAAAACAGTTGGTAACAAGACAATCTTATGAGCTGCTGCTAAATATCACACTGCCCTACAGTCACAAAAGACGACAATTATCTTTTAGGTTAGAAAAATACTTTCCCCACTGTCATGTTGGGAGCATTTTCAGCCTCCTCCTCAGGGCATGAAGGCAGCAATTCATTAAAACCAGTTAATTACATTCCCCAGCCAATCTTTTTACATAATGAAACAGACCTTAGAAACAGATATCTATTGCATTCAACAAGCAGCTGCTCCCAAAACAGACACTGTGCTCTCCTAGCACTTTTCCTGCCTCCAGCAGTCCCTGAGTAACAAGCTTAGTTTTGAGTTCAACTGCAAGCTAACAGGAATTCTGCTGACCCTGGCTAAAATAGGCAAACACCACAAACATACTTGTTCCTGGCAGTCCCTCCTGGCCTGTTGTTCATTATTCAGAGCTGTGCTGGCTCTCTGAAGAGCTTCTTGAACTTCTGACTGCACAGCTGACAGACTCTTCTTTAGTTCTGAAAGCTGCAGTGACAGAGGAACAAAAAAAAAAACAACAAAGTAAGAACAACCCTAGGACTAAGTGGCAAAGTATTTGCAGAGTACTGAACACAGTCATTCATACTGGTGATTATTTTATTACTTATAGATTAAAATTAGTATTAAAAGAGATAAATGCTTTCTATATTTTGACTTATTAATATACAGAGGTCTTTCCCAGTGAAAATATAATCCTTTACTTTCAGAGTTGGGCCTGCAGTAATTCTAGTTACAGTCATTTTGTTTCCCTCTGAAATCTCTCACAAAGGCTGTTAGTTATGTTTTCCTGCTCAAAGTTCAGGCAGAGACAGCTTTAAACACACAATCACTGCATGAAGTGACACTGTCAATGTACTGCTCACGTGTGGAAACCTCTCACAAATTCAGGCACTCTGTTTACACTCTAAAAGACCTGGTTTAGGGCACTGCTGTAGTGTGAAACCCAAGAGAAGCTGAGGAAGCTTTGTGAAAGCCCATTCCTGGGGACTCTCAGGGAGGGTCAGTGCATACCTGCTGTTCCATGTTCTCCACAGCTTTACGCTTCTCCTCCTGCAGTTCTTGTTTTTCTTTTTCTGACTCCATCAACTTCTTTTCCAGCTGTGCCTGATATTCTGAAGACTCCTTCAGACGAGCTTCAACTGTTGTACGAACTTCCTCTGTCACCTTCATTAAAACCCATTATGAGATCCATTTTTTATCCATTTAAATACATTATTCTGATACAAAACTGGAATTTTATTAACAATTTAAAGCCAGCATAGGTATTCTCAGTGTCTAATTAAGAACAATAACACTGAAAATGTGAAAAATCATGATCAGCAATGAATCCTTGCTCTAAAAAACAATTAAAGTAAATACAAATACGTAATTAACCACTTACTTGTTTTTCCTTATTGAGGGACTCCTCCAGGCTAAGAACCATGGCCCTGTACTGCTCCACATTACTGGAACTAGTCTTGAGCCTCTCTCTCAGGTCATTGACTTGCTCCTCAGCTTGTCTCAGACGACTGACAAGATCATCCACATCTTCACTTGTACTAGGCTGACCTGAAATGTTAGAACACATTCATTAACTGAAGTTTATTTTAGTCTTAAAACCACTGTTCTCTTGAAAACTGAAGCAATTTTTGGATAATAATGTGATAAACAATTACTTTCACAAAGCTTCCCTAAATAAAACTGTAAGCCCTCACCAAAATAAAGGCTTATAATAAACATTGTTGACTATTTAAAACTATGAAGCCTAATACATTTAAGCTCCTTCAAATAATAAAAGGAATCTTTTAAGAAGTTTGACAAAGGGGGAAAATAATGCAAAAGATGGCTTGGATGTGAATTTTACATTAACAAACCATGCTGGTTATCATCTGCCTGAATATGTGATGGCAGTAACAAAGTGACTGATTATTTCGTGTACTGTTGGCCCAATTCTAATTATTATGGACTGTGATTTTGACCATTCTGCAGATGGCAATGCTTAGCATAAAGAGAAATTAACTGCAGAAGATTTTACCTTTCCCCGGAGGCCTTTGTGAGGACTGGGATGTGAGCTGGGCCTCAGTGTTGTTCAGCTGCTGTTTCAGCATGGCACTTTCCTTCTGGGCGTTCTTCAGGAGCTCCTTTGTCTGGATGTGACGGTTGGTCTCTGTCTCCAGCTGCCTCTTCAGGTCCAGGATATGAACCTGCAAGCACAGGGCTCTTCAGTTTGCAATTATTCCCAAATGGCACAGAGGCCAAGTGTGGTTCTACATGTCAGGTATGGAAAAAAACACTCTACACTCTGGCAGAAGCACCCGGGGCTTTATTTTCCTCCAAACAAGTGCAGCACATTTACACTCACCTCCTGATTCTTGGTAAGGGAATGTCTTTGCTCCACCTCACTTTCCAGTTTCTTCTTCAGCTGAGATATCTCACGTTCAAGCTTTTCTATCTGATTATTGAGTCTCTGCTTTGTTTCTGTCTCAGATCTTTCAAGTATTCCCTGAAAAAAGAGCACAATGCATGTTGTTTACAACACACCTCAGTAATTTTCTTCTGAATTACTGCAGCACGTCATACAAAGCTGTCACAACACTTCTCCCACCCCAAGACTAATTAAATAATAGGTAGATAAAGAAAATGATGAAAAGTAGTGTTTACAATGTTTAATTTAGCTTTGAAAGGTTTTATTAATAATGTTAATACAATAAATACTATCAGAAGAAAATCTATTATCCATGCAATCTAATGCCATTGACTAAAAAACCTCCAAAAGATCTATTAGAGAAACAGAATTCTGTCACATGATAAAATGTGCATCCTTAAATACATTCTAAGTATTGCCATTACAAATTTTTTCCTTTCACTTTGTTTCATGTGTTTTGTTTCCATTTGATTGTGAAAATCCTTCTCATCAACTCAGAATTCTCAGGACTTTGCCTGGGTAAGTAACAGAGTATCATAACTTAGGATAGGAATCCCAAACTTGCTGAAACAAGTTGCTGAAGTATTTTATATTGTGTTGATTTGTAACCAAAAAAAATCCCCATCAAGACCCAATCCTTTGAGTCTTTTATTTGATTTTCATGGGTGTTTATTGAAAAGCCTGACAGACAGACCCAACCTGGGCATAAGAATAGCACCACACACCTGAATTGTTCTCAAATTGGTGAGCAGCAAGTTCTGTCCTCTTTGTTCAACCAGGAGAGAGTCACGCTGCTGAGTCAGGCGCACATCTGACATCTTCAGGATATCCTTCTCTTTTTTCAAGTTTTCTGCTCTCACCTTTAAGACAGCAAATAATAAAAACTCTGTTGTCAATCCCAAATCCATCCATTGAATTTAGTATTATTTCAAAATCCGTGTGAATTAAGCCAGGAATAGTAAGAGCAGAACTACTGGACGTTCTGCTTTCTCTGCAAACTGAAACATCCTGGAATGTTCTTACATCTCCACTCCTCACTTGAGACATAAGGAAAACTCTCGTGCTGCCTTGAAATGCCCTGCAGTGCCACACACTGCTACTGACCTCTGCCACTGCCAGTTTTTCATTAGCTCCCCTCAGGTCCTGAGTCATGGTGTTAATGATCTGCTCCTGCTTCTGAGTGGTCGCTGTGAGCTTCTGGGTTCTCTCGTGCAGGGAGGTGATTTCCCGACGATAGCCTTCCACGTTATCCTGCAGCATCTCGTACCTTCCAGGGAACACAGCAAAGCAAGTCTGCCACAGTGCACTGTCCAACTCACCAGGGGCATGCACACTGCTGTGTGTTCCATGGTTTTATGCTTCAGTTTGCACATATGTGCTTCACTCAACTACAGCTTCTGCTTTCGATCCCACCTGCACTATTTCCTTTATGTTCTTACACAGGATAGACAGTATCAATGTTTAAGTGAACAAATATCAAGCAGTCAGAGAACATGTAAGGCAATGATATTATGTAGCTGAGTTACCGTTTGGAGGCAAATTCCAGCTGTGTGGATATCTTGGCATTTTGTGACCTCAAGTCTGTGACCTGCTCCTGAAGCTTTTCATTCTGTTCATTCAGAAGCTTGTCATTCTCTGCCTTTTCTTTTTTATAGTTCTCAAAAACTTCCTGCAACTGCAGGAAAGAACAGACATAAAAGTGAGTAGGTACCAAAAGCAAGCAAAAAGAAATAGGGACAGCTCTGTGCAGTGTCTACTGAAAAATGTACCTGCTTAAGAGCAGCCTTGGCTTCCACAGTCTCCACAGACTCACTCATGGACACTGGAGCAGGAGTTGCCATGGACTGAGGCAAATTCGGGCGCTTTGGAGTAGATGTAAGACAGATCTCCTCTGGTAACATACCTGAAGCTACAGAAAGGTAAAGGGGGTTTTAAAGCAACACTTCTGCTTGCCACAGCAGATCATACAGCCCCTGCAGCCTGGGTACCTTGCAGAGGAATGATGGCCCCCGTGGTCTGGGTGAGCAGGATGCGGAACATGTCCCGCTGGCGGATGATGGACTCCACGAGCTGCAGCTGGTGCTGCCGCGACTCCCGCAGCTGCTGCAGCTCACTGACAGCCTCATCCAGCTGGCTCTGCAGCTCAGAGATCCTGAAACAACAAGGACAGCCTTCAACATCACACACAGGCACGTGCAGGTGTTCTGGGCCCCTTCCTTCTACAAGGACAGTGAGGGTCTGGAGCACCAGAAGCAGCTGAGAGAGCTGGGAAAGGGGCTCAGCCTGGAAAAAAGGAGGCTCAGGGAGAAAACTTGTGGCTCTGCACAACTCCCTGACAGGAGGGGAAAGCTGGGGGAATCGGGTTCTGCTCCCAGGGAACAGGGACAGGACAAGAGGAAATGGCCTCAAGCTGTGCCAGAGGAGGTTCCAGTCAGACATCAAGAAGAATATTTTCACAGAACGGGTTGTAAAGCCTTGGAAGGGGCTGCCCAGGGAGGTGGTGGCATCCCCATCCCTGGAGGTGTCCAAGGAAGGCCCAGACGTGGCACTCAGTCCTCTGGGCTGGGGACATCTGGGGCATAGTTTGGACTCGATCCTGGACATCTTTCTCAAACTTAATGATTCTGTGAACCTATGACAGAATCCTGCAAAGTTCCAGGAGACAGGCCTTTGGGCTGCCATTTGCAGATGAAAAAGAAAGCAGGCCTCTTTCCTGAACAGCAGAATTCTATTCATGTGAATAACTTCAAAAATGTCAGTAGCATGAGCAGAGAGTCAGGCTAAGAACCTTTCACATAGAATTCACACCTGTGGCCTTTACAGTAGTGATTTAGATATGCACACATGCAGTTTTTTGTTCAGCTAACAGGAATAAAAACTTGTCTTTTTGAAAAACAGCTCTGTTGTGTGAAATCAGTCACTAGAAGACTGGCAATTATTTTTACTTCAGGTTTTGATGACAGGACCTATTGTAAGATAAAAAGCTATAAAGCCATTTTAATACAAACCTGAAGGTCCTGTAGGTTAATAAGAACTTGCTTTTATGAGTTATTTAGCTGCTGCACGCAATTAATACTATCAGAAGTAAAAAAAAGGAAAATGCTTGAATGAATCTCTGTCACTAATTAGTACAAAGTTAATGAAAAGGAAGGGGTGACCTACTTAGAGGATGTTGTTTCTTGCTCCTCTTTTTCTCTTGCCTCCCCCAGCTCCCGAAGAGCCACCAGGAGACGCTGATTCTGCTGCTGAAGCTCTTGGATATTTCTGTAGGAGACCAGGTGTTGAGTGATCACTTCAGAAGAGCTGCTGATGTCTGCAGAGCTCACTGCTTCATCACGGATCACATGGTTGCCTCTGGCTTCTTCCAGTTCCATTAACAGCACACAGATCTAAAAGAGAATAAATAGTCCTCGTGTAAGGCCTGTACAGACTCTAAAGTTTGCTGTGAAAAACCAATATGTTGGGAATAAAGGACTTGGAAATTAAGGGGTTTTCCCTAAAATGTGCAAACAATTATAATCAATAAATCCTTGTAAGCTAATTATGTGACAGAAAAAACAGCCTGGCAAAAGGCAACAAATGGAAAGTACATAAACTGTTCAGTTCTGTGAACAGATCACAGGACAGTCCAATCTAACAAAAAATTTATATAGATGAGTTTTCCACATCAGATGCTTAACAATATTATCCTAAAGCAGCACCACTTTTATCCAGCTAAACTTACTCCAGTTTTGAAAGCTGTCCTGAGGAGACACTTTAATGTCACTAAGGTAACTCAGGACAACCAAAGTCTCCATGACTGTGGCTGAATGCAACTTCCAAGAAAACATCTGAAATGCAGCAGCACATAAATACACAACTGCAAGCATCACATTTAACCACAGCAACGTTTCCTGTACCTGCTGGGAGAGATCCTTCACTCGCACTTCCAGTCTCTGGCTCTCCCTCTCAAAGAAGGAGGCGTGTTTGTTGGCCTGGTCGGCGCTGTCCTGCAGGCGATGGATCTCCTGCAAGCACACCAACACGAGTAAACGTCACACCTCGACTGGACACATTCCTTTCCAGAGAGATAACAGCATGTGCAGACATGTCTGGGGAACCAAACTTCTCCTTAAAGTTACACTCCCTAAGTTAAACTCCAGGTGTTCTGGAATCAAAAGCCACGTTCTTTTGTAATGTACTGGTGCATGCTTTAAAACCAGTGGGAAGGGAGCACTGAAGTCTAATTTTATGTCAAATAAACACTAAACTTTGTTTACAGTAAATCTACTCTCCCAGAAAATCAGAGACTAAATCACCACCATAAAATACTACAAAATATGTTGGTTCTGTGAAATACTTTGTACAGTTCCAGAAATGACCAGTCAGGAAGTCCAACACGTCTTTTCCCATAATAAAAACTGACTGAAAGATCCATATCATACACTTAAACAGCAATTTGGTTTAAAGATTTTAAAATTATTTTGCTTTCCAAAATTATACATGCTCTTTCATTTTACACTGACCTTCATAGCTTGTTCAAGCTTTGCAGACAGACTCGCAACGGCTTTTTGGGAACGCTCAAATTCTTCACGCTGACGTTTTAAGATTGGGGCTTTGGCTTCTACTTCCTGCACTATTTCATCCAAATATTTATTGATTCTCCTATTCTCCAGCTTCTCCATATGCAACTGATCCTGAGTTTCTACGTAGGCATTGTACAGCTGCAACAAAAAGGTTTTGGTTTGGTTTTGATATGCCTGTACATATATCTTTAAAAAGAACGACAGGTAATGATACAATTCATACCTTAAGGCACTGGAATTTTATACAACTGAACTAGTTAATTCAGAAAAACAAGCTGGACTTTTAAAATATGGTTCTAGGACTCATATCACAGAAAAGAAGTTACACATATTAATTTTAAAATGGCAACCTGTATAGTGCAACTGTCTGCAATAAAATAATTCTATGTAAAAGTTGTAAGTTTAAAGCAAATTTAAGACAACAGAAATATCAAAACCAGTAACACAGCATAAAGGAATTTAACCACTGGATAAAACAATCAGTAACAAATAATAACACCACAAATTGTATAAACAGAAGTGTCAAACCCCCTAGAACCTGTATGACCTATTGTTATGTTAATTGTTTACAAGTATAGGCCAAAAGCACAGCAGTACAGATTAAAGATGATGTAAGTAAGCAAAAAAGGCTGCTCCTGCCAAAAATGTGTACAGAAAGTAAGTTTATATTAACAAAACCCACCTATTTCTTAATTTGATCTACTAAAGAAAACCTCTAAGGCATGTTGAAAAAGATCTCAGTAACTCAGCAAGAGAATTCTACCTCAAATAAGACCTCCTTGCCTTCATGAGGCATGACTCCAAACCCCAAGAGTGCCCCAAGCCTGAGCCTTTCTGTTCTCAGAGTGTCACTAATGGCATCCAAGGGCTTTGCTGCTGGAGAGGCTGGGCTCACTCACCTCAGTTAACTTCATGCCAGGCTTGACCACTTTGGCCACTGCTGCAGCAGTGGGAGACATGGCTGCCAGCTCCTCCTCGGACAGGACGGCTCCTGGAGACACAACCCCACAATTACCAACCAAAAGCTGCAATAATCCCTACCAGAAATACTCTTAAATATCAGATCTGACTGGCTTTATTTGAATTGCTGAAAAGCTGTTACTTCTAGGACTCCTAAAATAAAAATAATTTGAGAACATGAGCAGTTGAAATAGCCGGAGCAAAGCTTAACCTCAGGTTTTTTAGCACACTGTCAAAGGTTTGGAGCAGCAGAGCACTGGTTTATCTTCATTAAATTAATACAGGGATAAACCAAATGTACTCCATGCCTCTGTTCCTTCCTGCTCTCTATCCTTTACGAGCTGTGGATATGTAGCAAACAACAAAAAAGACAGAGCTAAAACAGCGAATACTGAGCAAAATTTAATGTTAGGCAGAAATTTAAGGACAAGAGTTTTGTTCACTGCTGCCTTTTTTTTAAAGAGGAAAATAAGACTAATTTATCATCTCCACTTTTCTCTCCAGAAATCCACTAAAAGCATGCTGATTCAGCCTTGAAGAAAAGTTTCCTCTCCATTTACTTTGAAAAGATAACACATTAACAAAAGAAAAACTTCACTAAGCTGAAGTTTAACTGAGCTAAAATTTCAAAAAACTATGACAGAAATTCACTTTCTGCTGAGGGGAGCATATTTATATACATATATAAGCATATGTTTATATATGAAACAGCTTCTAAAATGAATTATTAAAAATTTCCAAAGATGACATTAGATTAATGCAGCTGGCTCTTAGAGAAATTTAGCACAATATCCTTGAAAGATCATGAAAGCCCAAGAGTTTCTGTATTTCAGGTGCCAGCTGCTCCTACCTTTGCGCTTTGTAGCAGACAGTAAATCATTGGCATTCTCCAGCTCCTTCTCCAGCTTACTGATCTTCTCTCTCAGCTCCTTTTCCATGGCTGCTTTTGACTTCTCCACCTCAGCCAAATGCTCCTGGGCTGCTTTATTAGCTAAAATTAAATTAGACAAGCAGGTTATGTGTTGTGATTGATTTTTATTTCAAAAGTATCAGTATTTAGCTGTGTACCTTAAATTTTGCTTTATATGATCTGCAGAAGTTCATGCTGATAAGAAAACCCAGCAGTGTGAGAAAAGCATGAACCACTGCCTATCACCTTTGCTTAGAAAAGGGCAAAAATATCAACTGTCCTTAGCAGTGAAAAGGAACCTAAGCCAAAAAGCTAAAATGAAGACATATCTTGCAAAATTAGACCCTTTCATCAAAATCCATAGTAAAATTCCAGGTGTATTTGAAAATAGTTCCCCAACTCTCAGTAAATTCAACTAGTCAGGTACAGTTTTTGTTACAAAGGGACTGATATTTCCATCATACCAAAAGCCCAATGAAATTCCTTTCAGGAACACAAAACCCCCATTTTTCAGAGCATCAAGGTAATTCAAGGAGCCCAACTGCACTCCTCCCTTTGCCAGCTTACCTTCCCCTGCCTCCTTCAGGAGCTTGTGCAGCTCTTCCACTGCTCCTGTCAGCTCATTGCTCTTCGCCTCTGAATCATCAGCAGCGCTCTGAAGAAAGCATTTTAGCTCACCTTTAGTACACAGCAACAGCAGCCCCATGTTTACAAGAAAGCCTAAACTGACCACAAATCATGAACACAGTTTTCTGCAAAAAAATGTTGAAAGAGTCACCCAAGCTGGGCAGTCTTTTCCATGTGGATTGACTCACGTTGATGCAAACTGCTTGAGAGTAGGAAGCATCAGACACTGATTTGATGTGGCAATTCCCAATAAAATGTATGGCCTTTAGCTGTTTACAGCTGCTGCTGGCTCTTTCCTTCTTCTGACTAAAGAAAACTGGGAATTTTCAGTACTCTAATTCAAACAGTCTGAAAAATATGGCATTTTTAGGGACTCATTATATAACAGTTTATGTTTCTTTGCTTCCAGCTTGAGAGCTCCCAAGTGCAAAGCTGTACAATGTTTATTTGGTGTTTGTGCAAGAAAGCTCACAAAGCAGAGCTCAGTAACCTGTGCACTAAAACGTGCAAACCAAAGAGCAAGCAGTTGTACATTTCAGCTGACTTAGTCAGAAGGCTACAGGGTATTTTTTCACTCTTTGAGCAAACAGAACAAATATTATTTGTTCAGATGATGTGGTTTTGACACAGTACAGGACACTCAGCTGGGTCCTAACCAAGTCACCAACACTCGCAGCGTTCATAAATGAACTGCTAACAGAAAAATCTCTTCCACAGTCATACTTTCCACATAAACTTTTACCTTCCAATAGATCCTAAGATAACCACATTTTTATAAAATGAAGCCTCAAAATAGTTGGCATAAAATAACTACATCAACCTCAGTTTTTCTTATTCTCCAAGATAATCCAAACAATGTAAGAGTCTAAATGCTGACTAAGACAGCAGCAAAGAAAACAATGTTTTGCATGTTTCACAAAGTCCTGCAATGGAAGTCAGCCTTTCCACATCCAAATTTTGTGGGGGGAAAAAAACCTCCAAATTGGCCCGCATTATGTAAGATTTGGACCCTACTACAGTTATAATGGAATTAAGAAACTCACCTTATACAAGTTGGATAATTTCATGTGGGCATTCAGTTCATTGTGGAATCTCTCTTCCATGCTTGTCTGCTGCTCTTTTGCCTGGCAAATGAAAGAGGAGACAGGTAGGAAGCATTCCACTATTTCTTTTTCACTCATTTTATTGTTTGATTTGTAGGAGCAACTGTGATGCCATTTAACATATTTCAAGCTGTCTCACCTCCTTCAGTTTATTCAAAAGTTCTTCAACATGCTTCTGGAGGTTTTCATTGGACTGTTTCAAGCTGTTCACCTGCTCCTCCATTCTGGAAACCTATTCAGAGAAGAAATACGAACACTATGTAAGATTTTTAGCTCCTAGTCCAGTTTATTTTGGAAAATACTTGTCTCATTGTTTTTAACTTAAAAATAAAAACAGACCCAAAAGTTCCTGAAAGAGCACATAGGGTCATTCACATACAGTCAATAAAGTATTGGCTTTGTTTAATACAGTTAATCAGGTGGTATAATTTCTAAGAAATGACAACTCAGTAATTACATTACCTCCTCCTTTTTGTTCTCCAGACTGCATTTGAGCTCCAGGATTTCATTGCCTTTCTCCCTGGCAGTATGGAGCAGCTCATCTGTTTTGGCTTTCAGCTCAGCATTCAGCCATGTGTTCTGGTTCTGCAGCAGCTCTTTCTCTTGCTCCAGCCTTTTCTCTCGGTACTGAAAGGAGAATTGCACAGAGTGATTGTAGTGGTTCCACAGAAAACAAAGCAGCCAATTAAACTACTCTGATTAGAGAAGGAGTAGCAAAAATACACTGTAATTTGGTAAATACAGGCAGTGCTCCTTATTACACTGGTAGTAAGTTACTACTATCAAGCAATGAGAAATTTCTGCCATTTGAGTTAGTTTCCTCCAAGTTTACATTAGTTGGGAACATAAACAAGATTAGTAGCCTTTCAAAGGAAATTAATTATGATACTGAGGTTTTTGTCCTTTCCTCCTCTCTTTATGGAGTTTATTCTGCCCACAGAGTAATGTTACAGATTCACAGCTCATTATTTTTCTCCTTTCCACCTCCCTTCATGGAGCTGAAGTCCTTCCTAGCAGTCCTTCCTTCCACTGCCACCAAGAAGGCCTGGACATGCTTGCCCAGCCTGATACCTTCTGCCTTCCAGGAGTGCAAATCTTACTTCTAGTCATGCCACCAACTTGTTTTTTAATAATAAAAGAATTTGCTGTAAATAACAGGCACTCACTTGACCTACTTTCCAAGGAATCATAACAAAATGGTGATTACATCACACACAAACAATGCAGAACACACACTGTGCTTATAAAGCCCTCCTCACCTTCATGGAAACATCTGATGTTTGAAGCTCATCCAACTTCAGCTGAAGTTTTGCCTTTTCTGTGTTCGCCTCTGTGAGCTTTTCATTTAAACGTTTAACATCCTCTGGAAGAGGGAAATCAGTGTTAGAAAAACCTGGTGTGTAACAGCTGTAATTACTAAATTGTAAAGAATGACAACAGGCAAGATACTTTGTATGTAATTGTATGTTGGGCACCAAGATACTGTATAAGGCACATTTTTAAATGGAGCAAAACAAGCACCAAACTGCTGTCTTTCTGCAATGACTGTGTTATTTCCTGGTATTTATTGACTGTGCTCCTGGCTGTACCATTTAAATGTTCAACTTCCTGAGATCGCCTTTCAGCTGTCCGGACCAAGTCTCTCTTCTCAGCTTCCAGTTCTTCCTTCTCTCGACTTAACTGGCTCTGAAAAAGATTGCAGAAAGGCAAAAAAGAAATGTGATCAGCTCTCTGGAACAGTTTATGGCCTCTGCTTACACTCAGAACAACACAGCAGCGAGCTAAACCTCAGTGAGTTGCTCCAGCCAACTGAACACTGGGATAAGAGGCTTAGAGTGGGCAGGGAAATCACAATGGAGCTGTTCAAAACTTTATTTCAATTTAATATTCTTAGAAAGACAGCTGTAATAATCAAGAATTTCCTGGAACAGCTTTGTTTGGTTAAATAAAAGGGGTAACAGAGTAAACAAGAAATGACAATGCAATTTACATGCACCAATATAAACAACCAAACAATGCAATTTACATGCACGAATATAAAAATCAAAACAAAGTTAACAATCTTGGATCATTTACAGGCCACGCTGTCTCTGCCCTAAAGCTATCACTACAAAGCACCTCAGTCAGGCCCAGGTAAGCTCCTCTGGGGAAACAACGAGATCCATCTCTCATTGTGGAAAAATCAATCTAATTAACTTGTTTTAGCTTCCTGCTTCAAAATTACTGTTCTTCTGGATCAGTCAGCTCAAGTGACTCATCCTGCAACCCAGTGACTTTTGGGCGTAACACAAGAAAAACTGTGCCAGAGTGTGGGAAAGGATGGGGAAAACAGAACTCTTGTTTATACCTTTGACTGAATTTTGGAGGTTTGGGTTAAAGTCACTTCACAATAGGTTTCAGCTGGAATTGGACAATCCATCCAAACTGAAACAAAAGCACCTGCTCACCTGTCATTCAGTGTGCTAAAACATTGCCTTTTACTTTAAAAGTTCCTGCAATTTTCCTCCACACACACACCCCATGGACATGTAAACACCTCCCTGGTGCTGATCCTGATGCTGTCCCCGGGGAACTGCGTGCACTCTGTGCTGCAAAGGGCCAGGGAGCCCCAGGATGTCAGCTCCTGGCCAAGGCCCAGCAGTACCTGCACGGCCGCGTTCCGGTCCTGGGCGGCCTCGAGCTCCTTGTTCTTCTCATTGAGCACCTTCAGCTGCTCATCTGGGGGGGAAGGAACAGCGGTGAGGGATCTCCACTGGGATGTGACAGAACCCACCCTCCTAATGCAACAGAGTCACAATTTCCCTGACAAACATTTTTAACAAAAGAGAGAGAAGAATGCCAGAGCTCGGCCTGGATGGACTAGGGGTCCTGAGGCAGACTAAGGCGATGCTTAGAGCAGAAGCACCTTTTGTGAGTATGCAGCCCACTGTACTGCTACTACCCAGCAAGGGGCTTTTTTGCCATGAGAACCAAAGATTCCATTAATCTTGGAACACACCATCAAATCACATCTCTACAAATGCAGCTGATGGGAGATTTTCAGCTCCTGTGCAAACCCTGCAGCAGTGCCCACAACACGGGGCTGGAGGGTGAATGTCCTGCCCAGCACTTAAGGATGTTCCACAGTTAGACTTACGAAGCTTTTTAAGCTCCTCCCGCAGAGTTTGACATTCCTGGGTCTCATTTACAAGTCTTTCCTGACTCTGAGCCAGTCGCTTTTCCACTTCAAAGTACTGTTGTTCTGCAAAACAACAAAGTCATCTCAGTTTCACACAATAAACATTTTTTTCTTTCCCACCTTTACCAAGGAGAATATATAAAAATACTGAGACTGTAACAGAATTTGAAGGAAGGGAGAAAAAAACTCTACAACATTTTTGAAGGCAAAAACCTGCATTTCCACATTGAATGAATGCTGCTTAAAACACTTTGCTAGCATGACAAGTGCTATGTTTGCAGAAACTGTGATATGTTTCAGGCTGGTCCAGTGGAAAGTGTCCCTGCTTATGGCAGGGGTTGGAATGAGATGAGCTTTAAGGTCCCTTCCAACCCAAACCATTCCATGATTCTGTGAAGTGACCCATCAAATAAGAGCTTAATTAATCTGAGTAGTTCTTAAACATTTTTGATGTAACTAGAGACATTGTATCAGCCCAATTATGCAGTGTGGGCTCATCAGCTTAAAACTTCTTTTATTTCTGGAGTATTTCTATACGTGTGCAATAAAACCCACATATTTCCAGGTATCAAGGGATTTGATTCTGGGGAAACTTTTCATTAAAACTTCATAAAATTAATTCCTGAGCTCTATTCCCTTAGCAGTGAAAAAAAAAAAAAAAAGAATTAGATGTGAATTTTTGTGATCTAAAACAGTAACTGTGTCATGGAGCTTCAACATGAAATACTCAGTAAAAGCAGAATTAATCCCACTCTTGGGCAGGATGAACTTCTAAGGAAACACTGAGGGATGACTGTTTCTTTATTTTATTATTATTATTATTATTTCTATTATTATTTATTATTGTTTATCAGAGGAAGCTCTGATACACTACAATTTCAAATAATGCTGCTCCTCCTGCCACACAGGAGAAGAACGGATCTGGAAGAGAGTAACTTGCTGCAATCTGTGGGTTACCTTAATTTACACCACACTTCAGTAATACATTTACTGAGAATCCTACCGTGAGGGAGACTGAAAAACTGAAAGGTGGGAGTAAAGAAGTATGAAGTATGAGAAGTATGTCACATCCTCCACAAATTAACTCACACTCACAACCTCACAATCTTGTCTCCTTGCTCTCTGCTGGTGTTGCTGTTCTGTGATCACCTCCTCTCCAAATCAATATAAAAACATTGATTCCATCAGGGCCATTTTACAGAATGGGATTGAACAGTAAAACATAAACCTAAGGCTGTTTGAGAGCTGTGTGAACAAAGCTGCATTTCCCCTCCACAACGAGGACCAAAGCAGGTTGAAGCACAGCACTGTTTGGGTTGGAAGAGACACCTAAGATCAGAGTCCAACCAGCACTGCCCAGCACTGCCAAGGCCACCACTGACCCATGTCCCCAAATGCTACATCCACACGGCTTTAAAATCCCTCCAGGGATGGGGCCTCCACCCCTGCCAGGGCTGGACAGCCCCTTCAGTGAAGGATTTTTTCCCAATATTGAACCTGAACCTTCCTTGATGCAAATGGAAGCCGTTCCCTCTCCTCCTGTCCCTGTTCCTGGGAGCAGAGCCCGACCCCCCCGGCTGTCCCCTCCTGTCAGGGAGTTGTGCAGAGCCACAAGGTCCCCCCTGAGCCTCCTTTTTCCCAGGCTGAGCCCCTTTCCAGCTCCCTCAGCTGCTCCTCATCAGACCTGTGCGTACCAATGGAAATTAAAAACCTGACGAAAAGCTGTTCTTTAAGCCCACTTCAAACGCAGTTTTAACCCTGAACGTCCCTCAGCGAGAGGAAAAGAAAACAACTACCAGCAAGAGAAAAAAAAAGAAAAAAAAAATATACTCCAGGAGCCAAAGCGACACAAACACCGATCAGGTCCCACTGCAGGCCCGTTCCCAGCGCCCTCCGGCCTCACAGCCCCCAGAACACCCCGAGAGCCTCTGGAAGCCAGCACCGCGTTCCGCGCTGTGCCCGCGCTGCCTCCCCGGGCGCAGGGACCGCGGCCCGCCGCCCACGCTCACCGCTGTCCACCTTGAAGCGCTCATGGCGGGCCCGCAGCCCGTCGATCTCGCCCTGCTGGTCGCCCAGGAAGCGCTCCAGCTTGCCCTGCACGGCGCGGGGCAGCTTGGCGAGCTCGGCCCGCTCCAGGAGCTGCTGCAGCACGGCCGCCATGGCTCCGGCACTGCGCCGCCCGCCGCCGGCCGCGCTTCCGCTTCCGCCACGGCCGCGCCGCCCGCCATCTTGGGTGTGGCGGCAGCGCCGCGTCAGCGCCGCGGCCGGGACGGGAGACCGCACGGCCTCGTCGGCATGACGGATACAGGAGCTCGATCCCTGCTACGTGACAGGAGCTGTCTGTGCTTCTAAGGTGCCCCGTGTGCCCGAGAGCTGCCGGGGAAGGGCGGCCGCTTCCGCCACTCCCGGCATGGCGGGGCGGGGGCTGCGCGCCCCCTCGCGCGCCCTTTTCCCGCGCTCCGCTCGGCATTGGTGTGCGTCATCTCGCGGAGCCGCGGCGCTTACCGACGACGTGACCGGCCACATCGGTGCTCGGCCGAGAGCCGGGCGGCTGCAGAGACCGGGTTTGTGCAGGTGAGGATCCAGGGGGATGTGCAGGTGCTGATCCCTGGGGATGTGCAGATCCGGGGGGATGTGCAGATCCACGGGTTTGTGCAGGTGCTGATCCCTGGGGATGTGCAGGTGCTGATCCATGGGTTTGTACAGGTGCTGATCCATGGGTTTGTGCAGGTGCTGATCCATGGGTTTGTGTAGGTGCCGATCCATAGGGATGTGCACGTGCGGATCCCTGGGGATGTGCAGGTGCTGATCCATGGGTTTGTGCAGGTGCTGATCCATGGGTTTGTGCAGGTGCTGATCCATGGGGATGTACAGGTGCTGATCCATGGGTTTGTGCAGGTACTGATCCATGGGGATGTGCAGATCCATGGGTTTGTGCAGATGTGGATCCATGGGTTTGTGCAGGTGCTGATCCATGGGTTTGTGCAGGTGCAGATCCGTGGGTTTGTGCAGGTGCAGATCCGTGGGTTTGTGCAGGTGCAGATCCATGGGTTGGTGCGGGTGCTGATCGCTGGGGATGTGCAGGTGCTGATCCATGGGTTTGTGCAGGTGCGGATCCAGGGGTTTGTGCAGGTGCTGATCCAGGGGTTTGTGCAGGTGCGGATCCGGGGGATGTGCAGGTGCTGATCCCTGGGGATATACAGGTGCGGATCCATGGGTTTGTACAGGTGCGGATCCATGGGTTGGTGCAGGTGCCGATCCATGGGGATGTGCAGGTGCTGATCCAGGGGGATGTGCAGGTGCTGATCCAGGGGGATGTGCAGGTGCTGATCCATGGGTCTGTGCAGGTGCAGATCCATGGGGATGTGAGGTGCTGATCCCTGGGGGTGTCCAGGTGCTGATCCATGGTTTTGTGCAGGTGCTGAGCTCTGGGTTCTGGAGGTGCAGAGCCCGGGGGTCTGGAAGTGCTGAGCCCAGCTGTGGGGGCATGAGTTGAGGTGTGTGAGCACCTTCCCTGTGGAGGCTCAGGATGCTCTTTCTTTCCTCACCCTGTGCTCTTGGGCTTCAGCTTTTTAATGCTTAATTCTTTGGGAGAGCTCTCCAGGCATGAAGGGGTTTTCAGACCATCCCTACTGGGAAGGGAGGGGAGTCTGTGGCAGCCCCCATGTCCTGGGTTCTGGGGGAACTGCAAAGGCTGCTCATTGGAATGTCCCCAGATGCTGTGCTTTGAGTGCTTGGGAATTGGAATGCAAGTGGTGTAGGGCATGTTCAAGGCCACGTGTGGAATTCAGCAAGTCGCTGTGTGAACGGAACAGTGCATCCTTTAGAAATATCATGCAGCAAGATACTTTTTCCTGAAGGCATTTCAAAATTCAAACCCTGGGTTCAGTTTTGGGCTCCTCATGACAAGAAAAATATGGAGGGGCTGGAGCATGTCCAGGGAAGGGAACGGAGCTGGGAAGGAGCTGGAGCACCAGGAGCAGCTGAGGGAGCTGGAAAGGGGCTCAGCCTGGAGAAAAGGAGGCTCAGGGGGACCTTGTGGCTCTGCACAACTCCCTGACAGGAGGGGACAGACAGGGGGGTTGGGCTCTGCTGCCAGGAACAGGGACAGGAGCAGAGGGAACAGCCTCAGGCTGGGCCAGGGGAGGCTCAGGTTGGACTTTGGGAAAGTTTCTTCACTGAAGGGGCTGTCCAGCCCTGGCACAGCTGCTCAGGGCAGGGGTGGAGGCCCCATCCCTGGAGGGATTTTAAAGCCGTGTGGATGTAGCATTTGGGGACATGGGTCAGTGGTGGCCTTGGGGGAATGGTTGGACTCCATGACCTTGCAGGGAGTTTTCAATCAAACAGTTGTAAAGGATCTCTGTGTGAGACTTGTTCTCCTGTACCCATTGCAGTGTCTGTACCTTCTGTCCCTTAGTGCATTGTGTGTTTTGTAGGTTGACAACACCTCACTCAAACCTGGAGCCATGGGTAGAACTTACCTTGTTGAGGAAGGCATTGGGCAGTACCTGACGGAGCTCAGCACGAAGGTGAAGCCATATGTCACTGGCCTGTTGATAGGGCAGGTAAGTGTGGGCTTGTCCTTCCATTCATTCCTGTTGGAAAGCCCCTGTTCAGCAGCCTCAGGATGTGTTTGTTTCTATTGATGCTCTGGCAAGTGTTCCCCCCAACGGGACTATGTCATCCGGGCTGTGCGAACCCCTCCCAAGGAGCAGCAGCAGGAGGAGAGCGTGGGCCCTCCCAAGCTGGCATCCCTGGACGAGGAGTGGATCACCACACACGCCAGTCAGGTGAGAACTCACCCCGGGAGGTGGCAAAGGGGTGGGAGGAACAGGAGGGAGATAAGATGGACACAAAGCATCTCAGCACTTGCGTGATCTCAAAGTGACAGAGCCTTCCTAACCGCTGGGCACAGGTGTTTTAAACCAGAAATACCCTTAATGTTTTCAGGTTTTTTGATGAAAGGACACTTGATATTACTAAAAGGAAAACACTTGCAGGATGTGTTCCTGCATGGAGAGGGTCCTGTGAGTGAAAACCAGTCTCCCTTAGTTCACTTCTGCTCTTGGTGCAGACTTGTCTCACCAGTGGTTTTTGATATCTTGACTCACATGGTTTCTAGATTGCCGCTCCTGTTAATAAATGTTCGTTTTCAAGGTGTCCAGAATGCTCCCTGGAGGGTTGCTGGTTCTTGGTGTGTTTATGATTGCAACTCCAGAGCTGGCTAAAGACGGTCAAAATGCTCTGCGCAAGGTAAGCAGAGTTCCTGCTGGGAGGACAGCAACATCCTTGGCTCTGTGTGTGAGGAGTTTCCTCTCATTGGCTTGACTAAAACGCAGCAGTTTTGTTGCTTTATGTCACAAGTGTTGTGCTTTGATGTGTGGGTTTGAGACTGGAACCTCAGAAATCCCTGTCCTGTGGGACACTGTTTGCTAGCCTCCTGTTTGTTGCTGCAATAGCAAATCTGCATTTCTGAATTTCTATTTACTGGGCTTGTCTGTATTTACTTAATGTGGACATTCTGGCTTAGGGAAAACATCCTCAAGGTTTGTATTAAGCAAAATCCTTGTTGCTTAATAGAAAGCCACATAAAGGTGCTAGTGATGTTAACATGTTAGCTTTCCTTGTCTGGATGGACCACTCAGTTTAGAGGTGTTTACAGTAGTGAAAGATCTATAATTCTGACTCCTTTAAGAGAAACGTCTTTTCTGAAATGTGTGCACTTGACTTAGGAGTGTGGGATTAAATTTAAAACATACTCAGAACAATATGGTAGACTTAAAATGCATTTTTTGTTACAGTATTGGGGCACCTACTGCCATGTTTGGTTTCTGTTCTGAAAATGTATGTTCATTTTATCATTTTCCTAACATAATCATGGTCAGTGATTTAAGCATGAGCAGGTTTGGCAGCCTGAGATCCAAGAGTCAATTTTGGCAGTTCAGTGTAATTGTATCTAAGTTGTGCTTAATGAAACTGGTAGCTGGCTAAAAAAGGTGAGCTGTGTCCAGGTGACCAGTGATTGCTGAATTAAAATTGGGGGGATTTATTTTTGTAATTAGCAGCTATTTTGCACAGCTTTTCTGACCCAGCCAATAGGCACAAAACTGTAATATGTCTGTAAGGACAAAAGCATACAGGTTGAACATGTGAATATGTGCTGCTTGCTTTGGGAGCTAAATTAAAATTTAATAAGCCTCTTTCACTTTGGGGAAAAGTGTCTCTGAATCCCTGTTGAATGTTCTTTTAATATGACATTTTGGTGATGTGTAAGCTGTGTTTCCTGGTCATACATAATTTTGATATTGCTTGGACTTAAAATTTTAGTACAAGACTATTTTCCAGGAATTATACTGCATACTTTTGCAATGTATTTTTGGTCTTTAGCTAATCTTCTCAGTGGAAAAGTCCTTGAGTAAAAGAAGGCTCTGGAAACCTGCTGAAGAGGAGGTCTCAGACAGAGCAGCACTTCAAATCTGTTCTGCTACAAAAAAGTATCCTTTATGAGCAAGGTTTATTGACTGAGGCTGCTATCCCAACCTCTTTTATCCACTTACTGCTGAACAAATGAGACTTAGGGAGAAGGAGGCTGTTCAAGTTCAGATAGACGTGTATAAGTTGAAATAATGAAGTTTTCTGGTTAGCCGTGGTTAAGACTATTGCCCCTCTTGTCCTTGCAAAATTTCCATCATTTCTTACGAGGTCTGTTTGTCTGACAGCATCAAATGACACCTTTCCCAATCAGTCTTGACTTGCATAAAGTGAAAAAAAAATCTAAATTACTGTTTGGATTCTTTTGCTGTTACCAGTGGTGCTTGCAGGGAACTGGGGGAACAGCAATCCTGTGGGATCAATACTAGAGCTGCAGCAGAATGCAGGAGCTGTTGGTAATGACATAATACAAGGAGAGAAGGCAAGGATTTTTCTCTGAGGAGAGAGAGAGAGATGAGGATAAATTAAAAATTGATGCCTTGGTGCTTTTCCTGTCAATACATATTGATGTTTGTAAGAGATGGCACAGCATCACTGTGGTAGTTGGAGATTACGGGCAAATGTTTTCCCACTTTTTTACACTGATGAAAGGTGAGAACTTGCTCCAGAGCGTAAATTAGCTCGACAAGGAAGTTTAGTAGAGGACTAAGTTAATTGTGGATTGTTCTCAGTTGTTCCCTTGCTTTTCACTGGGTCTTTTTCTTTAAGGAGCACAGAGTAGTTTGCCGAACCTACGATGTGCAGGACCCAAAGGTAAGCTCATCCTGCTGTGGCACACTCAGCTTTTAATGCATGGCAAATAATGCTAAACCCCCAAAAAAAGCCTCAATACAGTGCTTTGCATAGATGCTTTTTGGCTTTTCTTTTCTGTTCTCAGAGTTCAGCTAAACCAGCAGACTGGAAGTACCAGAGTGCTCTGACTGCCTCCTGGGTGGCTTTGGGCTGCACAGTAAATGTGAACATCCACATTCCACTTCTTGCTACTTCCCCCAACCATGACCTGGAGAAGAATACCAAGGTAACTCACTGCCTGCACTGGTTCCTACACAGCAGTAACCACACTCATTTCTCTGCTGAAAATTAAGTAAGAGAGAAAGAGTTGAATAGTGTTGGAGAGGAGTAGGACTAATCAGTGGAGAATGTTTAGCAATTATTCCTCTTTTAAATGTAACTCTTCTGCTGTGCTCAATAAGAAGTTGCCTTTGTTCAAAATTATGTAATAATTGTCATGAGTATCCCAGTACCAACTTCTCTGGTGCCTCACCTGGTGAAAGGTTACACCCAATTTGTGCAGGACTGTGGGGTGCTGCTTTTGCCATGAGCTGGCTTTCAATGGGCTACAACCCTCTCTGCAACCCCCAAATCCCTGGGGTGGCACTTCAGTATTTTGCAATGCTTGTTTCTTAATTTGTTCTGAATGTTGTCCATTTAAGGTTTACCTTTGGAAAAACATAGGTTTTTCACTTTAAAACTCTCTCAGAGTAACTATTAAAACACATTCTTCTCTAAGTTTCAGCATGGAACTGTCCAACCCTTCAGTGAAATTCTTTCCTCTTTCTTGTGGTTTTATTTTTTGTTTTCACTTATTTTAAAGAATGGGTTAAACCGATGGTCAAAGCAGATAGAAGACAGTGTTTTTCTGATCAATGGCCAAGTTAAAGATGAGGACACAGAACTGCTGGAAGGGCAGGTGAGTACCAAACAAAGCTGAGCTCTAATAGATGTATGGTTGGAGCCTCTGTGTGACAAGGCGTTGAATGAGACATCGCCTGTGCAGTGTTTGTTGATCCGAGTGGCTGTTCCAGGTAACCAGCACACGGAGCTGCCATTCCTGCAGGCTGCCTCTCCCTCCTCGGGCAGTGTGAATGCAGTGATTAGGTGTGAGATGACTGAAGTGTTTCTATTACAGAGTGAGGTGTGAATGTGGGTGATGACATTTCAAAGACCTACGTCTGTCACCTCGTTGCCTGATGCATTCACCTCTCCTTTTAGTTTTGTAGTTCTATTCTCTTGGTTGGTTTCTAAGTTCTATTTTTCACTCTCAAAGGCTATAAATTAGGGAGTACCCTATGCCATAGTGAGGAGACTGCTTCAGGCACTTTTTTTTTTCCTGTTTCGTGACACAAAGAATTTTTTTCCCCTCAGAAAAAGTTCAGAGGAAATACTCAGCCCGGCACTCAGTTTTCTGATGTCAAGGTGCTGACGCAGCTGGTAAGTTTTTAGTGGTTTGCAAAGTATAAGCTTGCCTTTAAATTATAAAATAGAGCAAAAAATAAAATAACAAGGTTCTGAAGTATTGTCTAGAAGTTTTTCTCACTTATTCCTAAGACTTTTTTTCCCCCCAGGATATTGAATATGAAACTGATTGTCAACAGATCTGCGTATTTTGTGCCTTTAGAAATTCTTGTGGTGAGATAACCATGTTGTCCATGAATTGCATAGTATAGGTGAAAGACTGGAAAACATGGAAGTGAAAACTTTTTTATGGAAAAGAAGTCCTGTGACTAATTCCTTTGGTAGTAGGATACCTGTAGGTACCTGTGTACATTGATTTCAAGTGACTTTGCATCTGAAGTTCAGAGTCACCCCCACACTTCAATGCACAGCTTGCCCTGGCTAGCTTGGACATTCACTTGGATGCTTTTGTCAGCTGCCAGCTCTGGATTAAGGCACAGATCCTGTGAGCTGAATCATCATCTGGAAGTGCTGGATCTATGCCAGGAGTTTCCTCCCTACCTGAGTTGTGAAGAGCCATGAATTTAGTGCCCCAGTCTAGGTCCTGAAGTCCAAATGTGTCCAGGCCTTGTTTGTAGCCTTTTATGTTTTGTCAGGTGGTTCCTGGATTCTCAAAGTTATGTTCAGCAAAACCAGAAGTGTTTCCAGTGCCATTTTAAAGTCTCCCTGAGTATCTCAGCTCCTTTTGTTGTTACTGTCTATTGTATTGAGGTTAATTGCTGCAGGGAGAGGAAAACTCTTTTTGGCAGAAGTGGTTTGTGCAGTTGGTGAGGAAGTGGTGCATCCCAGTGTTTCCAGGTGTTGTCCTGGAGTGCTTCATGCTCACACTCATTGTTGTGGTAATTAGGGA
This sequence comes from Motacilla alba alba, assembly GCF_015832195.1. NCBI lineage: Eukaryota > Metazoa > Chordata > Aves > Passeriformes > Motacillidae > Motacilla > Motacilla alba. The sequence goes on from NC_052023.1 coordinate 24,449,347, forward strand.
GAGCATTTCTAGGCAACAGTTTGATGCAGCTCTCAGTGTGACCACGTGTATAATTTGGTACTGGCTGATGGGATGACTCCCAGCACACCCTGGGTTACACTGATTATAGCAAACATGTAAAGGTCATTGTTTTAAAGAAGTCTATAAAAGACTTAACAGTTGCAATGCTGTTATTTCCCACAAGCCTGGAAAGTTTTAAAATCTCATAGACACAAGTGTTTGAAACACCTGGAGAGATAAACACATTTTCCATAATAGAAAAGAGATTTTCAGTCTTACCTAACCAAATCAATAACTAAAAATAAAATAAAAATAAAATGGTGAGGGGAGCAGCTTGTGTGTGAGCACCTGCTGTTGGTTTGCTGGTTCTGGCTTTAGTGACTCTGCTGCAAGGGCCTGGGGTAAAATTGGATGTGTTTGTTCCTCAGTGCCAGGGTGCCAGCCCCAGGTCCACGGCGACGGTGCAGGTGTGCAGTGGCTCCATAAACCTCCGGGGAGCTGTGAAATGCAGAGCCTACATCCACAGCAACAAGCCCAAGGTTAAAGAAGCCATTCAGGTACTCAGCAGGGTCTTGGTCCATCAGAAACATTCTCCTGAAACACGTGGGACTTGGCATACTGGTTTTCCTTTGCCAGAATGGTCTAAACTGGGGTCAAAGTTATTTTAGAAACCATCCGTGTGGGGTTAGTTAGTTTTTCTCTTCTGGAGGAAATGTGTGCTGTGGGTAGGGCTGAGCTCTGGGGAGGCTTTGCACAAATTGTCAAAGGGATTAGGCTTTGAAGAATTCTCTTTAGAAAAGGTTGCAGACTATATTTTTATATTTGTAGAGGTAAAATTCAGATTCACTTGCTCAGTAATTTATTTTTCCCCCTACTGAGTCATTGCCCCGTGATTATTTTTGTTTCGTTTTACTGATAAATATCTAGAGGTTGTCAGTTCTTATCCTAGCAATCCTAAAACTTTCCTCAGCTTTTTATTTTTGTTTTGTGGTTTTCCTTCTTGATATCAATTCTTTTGATGTTAGCTTTTCTTTATTAATAAATTACTATTTAGTAGTTTGAAAATTCACGCTAGTTTTTATTTTCTGGGTAAAAAATATTCTTTCATCATGGGTTTAACATATGAGGCTTCTTTGGTTATTTCTTCCTGATTAAAAGCTTGGCAAATAGTTTTGGTTTTGCAAATGGTTTTGATATTCCTGATGATTTCACTGTGTCCTTGCAGGCTTTGAAAAGAGACATAATAAACACATTGAGTGATCGGTGTGAAATACTGTTTGAAGATCTGATTTTAAATGAAGGACCTCAGAAAAAAAGTAAGAAAAAAAAAAAAAAACAAACCAAAAAACAAAGCCACCAGCTTATATTTGCAGTGAATTTTGGTGGTTGTAAAAAATTCTGTTACAGTGAATTTCCAGTATGGTTCGAGCATAATAAAAAGGAAAAGGTATAATTGCTGCTTGTCAGCTTTGACTTTTTCTTATATCTGGAAATTTTTTTGTCAAGTTTTTGTCCTTTGGCATCACAGTTCCTGTGACCACAAAACGCAATCCCAGCTTCTTCCTCACTCATCAGAAATTTTGTGATTTTTCAAACTTCTGTAGTTGAAACTTTTGTCTCTGAAGTTCCAACTTGCACACTTTAAATTTTTATTTATATATATTTTTTTAAATCCATGTATGATGTTCCTATTAATATCGATGTGTGTTAAAACTTGATAGAGACCAGATCTCTGAGCTCATGCTGGGACTCTTTAAACTCCTTCAAGTCAGTGCAGTGGTGTCGTTGCCTTAAACCAAAAAAGGAGTTAATTGACAAATCAAAAGGCAGAGAGAGCCTTTTCCATTGCACGTAGTTCTGAGTCCCCTCTCTAGGTGGCAGCCGAGCTTTGTGGCTCTGACTGTGACACCTCTGCAGCCCTGTGTGCTGGTGGAATCCTGCTCCTCGGCGAGCTCTCACCTGCAGGCTCTCCCAGAGCCCTCCTGCAAGGCTTTCTGAACAGGAGAAAAGCTCTGCTCTGCGTTTTATGGTCTGTTTTGGAGCTGCCATGGGTATTTTTGGAGAGACTGATGTAAGGACATAAATCCATAGAATAGCAGCCCACTAAGCCAGGCGTGTCTGAAAGCAGGGTTTCTACACAAAGACCTTGAGCTCTTCTTTTGCAATGACTTTATCTTATGCTCAGAGATTATGGAGGGATCTTATCATAACTGTCAAGGCTTTTATTGGGATGGTATTTCTCCCTCTTTCCTTTTAGGTTTTGGGAGGGAATATCACGTCTTGCCTCAGAGACTGTTTGTCCCAGTTGCTGGATCCAGTGTGATGCTCAGTGATTATAAGTTTGGTGATGAGGCTGCTGGAGAAATCCAGGAACGTTTTGTGGAGATGTTGGATCAGCCTGTGCAAGCTGAAGATATGCACATAGCTGAGGACATCAGCACAGGTAAATTTGTGAGAGCCAGGGCAGGCTGGCTCAGGGGCTAGGAAAATGCTGACTAATGGCATAGGCCAGTTTTATGCAGATATGCATAAAGTCAACTTACTTCATATACAACCCTAAGGATTTATAACGAATCATTACACCTTAAATATATTGTGGAAAATGGTCCAGCTTCTTCCAGTTTGTGTTTCTTGGAACAGACATCTCTTTCCTCATCAAATATTTTGGTTTTTCAGTGCAGCCTGTGAGCTGCTGTAGAAACATGAGGAGATGGTTAACCAAGGTTTGTATTTGCCATTGTGCTCGTGAATTAACTCTTAAAAAACACCCTGCAAAGCTTTATTTTTTACATTAATATATATGTTTACCCTGTCAGTAGTTCATCTTTTTAGCACTAAGTAGTTTTGCGACAAGTTAGAATAAGTTGAGTGATTTAGTCAAATCTTCTGTTTTTTCACTACAGAATTAAAAACACTTTAAAAATTCTTCTAGTAAAACATTCATGAAGTCTGATGTGTCTTTCAGGAAGTTTTCATGCTAAACCTGATGTTTTAAAAAAAAGCCAAATACCTTTTTTATTCAGAGTGTTTTACTTTATGTACCAAATGCAGTGCCCAAACCTGAAGATTTGTGGTTCACCCAGAATGAAAACAAAATTGAGAGCACTTTTCATTTTCTGCCGAATGTGTTACAAGTTTGTGGTCTGATTATGAGACTGCTATATTCCCTTGAATACAGATATTTTGACATAATCTAGTTACTGGATTCCTCTTTCTGAATATTTCTGGTGTACATCATTCCCTGTTGGGTTTTCTCCCTTGCAATGTTGATTTCAATGTAGATTTCAAAGATGACATTGAAATGCACCTAAGAACATTTCCTGTGGTCTTATGGAAGACATTTTGCTCCCCCTTTTTTCCCCCCATCAACATGCATATGAACTGCAGGTTCCAGTTTTATAATTTGAATAAATAAAAATTCCAACACTAATTCTCACATTAAAACTATGAACACTTTTTGTTGTTGGTATTTAGGGACAAAAACTGGGCAATGTAACCATGACTTGCTGTGCAAGGTGAACTGTGAGCATTGATATTCACCTTGACTTGCATGTTAACTTGGAGGGGGTTTTGAGTTTCCTAATTTCAAAGTTAACCATAAATTCTTGTCTTTCTAAATGAATCAGCTCCCCCCAGGCTTTAACTAGACCTGTTAGCTGTGAACTGACTCATCCTTTTGAAGAGTAAGAGGTGTACAGGAACCTCAAGGAAAACAGGAAAGCCAATAAAAATCTCTCTGCCATTATTAGAGTAACTTTAATACTCTTAAAACTAATTACTACTGAGCTTTAAGGAATCAGTGTAGCTTAGAGAAGCAAATGAGTATTGTTGTAGCAGTAGAGAGAGGTGTGGGAGGAGAGAGGTGATGATTCAGTTCAGCTTTATTGCTTATGTAAGGCTGTGTGAGCTGCTGGTAGGAAGGAAACACCTTTCCACTCACAGCAGGGCATCCCAAAGATTAATGCCAACAATAGGTGTGAAGCATGGCCACAAAAGGAGCTTGGGTGTTCTTGTAGTCTGTTTCTTGTAGAGTTGACTGGGGGCGATTTGTACTCCTTTTCTTTGAAAGAAAAGCAAATTAAGGTAGGTGTGTATTTTCTTAAAAAAAACCAAACAAACCATAAGCCACAAATTAAAAGAAGTGCATAGAAGAGGAGAGGAAAAAAACATTCAGGAGGATTTTGGGAAAGCTTGGCCTTGTCCTGGTGACCACCATGAAGTTTGTCCATGGAATGGGCTCTGTTAATTGTGGTGGTGTCAATAATGCTAACAGCACAGCACTGTTGATTCTGATAATTGAAGCTGAGGCATCAGTCACTTGTGGTTTATTAAAATCACAAGTTATATGTGTATATATACACATATGTATGCACATATGTTTATATGTATATAATACACTTTTATCATACCAGGAAGATAATTTTAGGAGTCCTGTTAAATGCATACAAAGTGTTCTGCATTCTAAAAAAAAAATTCCCCCATTAATTATGGGATTTGATTTTTATTGTTGCTTTGGTATGAAATGTCTAAGTATTGCTGTGAACGTGTTTTTGTGTTATAATGAGAGTTTGTGGTTTCTCTTGTGCAAAGGCTTTCCCAGTGCATCATTTTGACTTGGGAAGCATCTGTTGTTTCTCTAAGCTTAACTCTAACTTTGCTAATAATAGTCACTATTCAGTAATTTGTTTGTAGGGAATTTTGTCATCAGCCTTTCTGTTTGTGTCACAGTTCCTGTGGTCTGAGGCACCCACCTCGAATTAACTGGAAATGCTCTTCATGCTGAGGTTCTGGGGAAAGTTTGCTGGTAAAAAGAATTCTCTAAAATTCAAGAACATGAGCAGGCTTTTGAAATAATTTGGGGTTTTGTTCCTCTTTAAAATATGCACTTTAGAAGAAGAGGATCTAATCAGTATAGGCAAAAGATTAATTTTTTAAGCAGCTTTTAGTCAAAACATGTATTTTTGAGGTTGGTTTTATGTGTTTGTTGAACTTGGGGCTCTCCTGCTGTCTCCTGCAGTTTGTCTCTTGACTCCTTGTACAGCTCTTCAGTGGGGACAACACTGGGTCATGCTTTAAAATTGCTGTGTTGAAAATAGAAAGTAAACCCCGAGCTATTTATAAGTGAAAGCCTTAAATAGCTCTAACACTGTAATTTCAAGGTATTCAGTGCTCTAATACAGGCAACTGAAAGCTCTGCATTTCTGATTGGCTTTACTAAATCCCTGCTCCTCCTTGGTGCAGGGGGTGGGATGTTAAATACCCTGAGTGGATAGACAGAAATAAGACTTCAGCAGTGGTAATCACTTTTCCATCTTGGTTAGGAAACTGAAGAATTAAGGATTCATCTAATTGGTACTAGAAGACATGTGCTCTGAAAACTCTTTTGTGTGATTTTGCTGTTCTACATGCAAACCTTCCAGAATGTGATGGCATAAAGGCCTGTGGTAACTAAATAGCTCAAGGGTGGTTCTTTTTTCTTTTTCCCTTTGTCTTCTTATTTTCCCCCTCTGAACAGGCAAGGAATGTGCAGCTGCCTTGGTGTGCAGCTTCCAAAGGTCCCCTCAGCACAGGGAGGTACAAAGAAACCTCAGGTTAGAGGGCACAGACCATCCTACCTGCTCATCAAATATACAGCAGAAAGGAACCTGCTGGAGCTAGAGTCCAGAGGTGGCCCAAAAAATGCTGTCAGATTGTCCCAAAGTGGGATGTTTCACAGAATTCAAAACTCTGGACAGAAGTTCTCTTGTTGTGCTAGTTAAAGATACTTATTGAAAAACTGTATTTCAACAATTAATAACTCCTCTACTCTAGCTGAAGATTTCTGCTCATTTTAGGCAGCTGAAGGAGTTCTTTTCTTGGCACAAAGAAAATCATGATCTAGCTGCAGCATCATTGAGGACTAGTGGGATTCAGGAATATTTGGTAATTTCTCTTCAAAAAACACACTTTGCACTGAAATATTGTTATTTTGGTCTTACATGGACGTGCTGCTTGCAGAGAGATCTCCAAGCAATGCCTGTATGTTTGTGTACCTCACTGTCCTGTTGAGTTTCGTATCAGGCAGTGATTTCTGAGCTGCAGTACATCCTGTACCAATGCAGTGGGTTTAAGGATAAAAACCCTAAAGACAGGTTTTAAAAGCTAGTTCGGGTGTAACAAGTCTTGTGCAAGCTTGATTTAAGGATATTTTGAAGACAATTATCCACATGACTCAACAGAAACAACCTTTCTGATCATCTAGATTATCCATTTCCACCATAGCTAATGACAGAGAAAGTACTTCATTTGCATATGAATCACACAAAGGATGTGCCTTATTACTCAAGCATGTAATTTTTGATTTATTGCTGATGGTCAACCCCTCTGTGGAAATGGAGATGTGTTTTTATTCAGATCAGTGTCCCATGGCCTTCTAAGCCCTGATATCTGGTTCTGCTGGGGGTTCCCTTGTCTCCAGAACAGTCTGTTAGGCTCCTTCTCTTATCTGAGCCTGCCTCCAGCTCCCTCGCCAGGACAAACACTTTGTCTTACCCTTTGCTTGTGCAAAAGGTGCCTGTGGTTGTAGATTCTGAATTGTAATCCTAATTTTTGGCAAGTCTTAGCACACTCCTGAAAACGGGAATGCTGCAAACTGAAGGACTTTGGCCCACGACCATCGAGCAGCCTTGTCACTGGGGGGTGTGTGGTGTATTCCATGCTGGCTCCATGTGGCTCAAACAAGTTGGGCTGAAGGACTGGAGATTAATCCCCTGCTTTCTCTCCTGCCCCTCTAACAAGCTGGATATAGCCAAGGGATTAGGGAGGTCTTTGCAAAGGAAATAGATACAGGTTTGAGTCCCATCCGCCTGGAAATAGACTCAGGCTCTCTCACATCCTGGCTGGGCAGACTAAGGGTTTAGTAATTCTTCCAAGGAGGAATGAGTCCTCAATGCCTGCTGTGAAGGGGTATTTTTAGGGGATCTTCAAAAAGAAATTTCTGTGGCTGGAAAGAATGCCTCTCTGGCTGTTGGGTAGGGAAGTGCTGCTGGGCTCATCCTCTCTGGTATGGGATTTGCATGTACCCTCAGCTCAGGACAGATGGCTCTGGAGGGGACTTTGATCTTGGAAGGTGCTTAATGGTACATTTTGGAGGTTCCCTCTCATGTAGTCAAATTTTCCCCAGGCTATGCAAAGAGAGTTGGGAATGTTACTCTGGAAGCAGGGTGTGGAAAATGAGTTTTGGAAGAGGAGCTCCTCCTGAAATGTATTTTGTCTCTTTAGTTTTACCCTGCCAGCCACACAGCATAGTTTAGCATTGTGCTATTGCTGTTGTACCACTTCTACTGCAACAAACTGGTTTTTTTTCCTACCATTAATACACTTTATGAAGTTGATGTGAAGTTCTTGGCCTTTTGGATTAATTCACTGTAAAACACAACTGTTAATTTTCCCCTTCTTCCCTTGATTTCCACGCAGTTGATATTTGCCCAGTGACTGACAGCCCGACTGACACACAACAGGCACAGCTGACCAAAGCAACGTTGCTGTTGAAGCTCCAACAAAATATGGGTATGTTCCTTCCCAGATTTTTGCTACAGCACTCCAGAAGCTGCAGTGGCCCTTTTTAGGACTGTTAGCTCCCGCAGCATCCTAATTGTCAGCTCAGGAATTCAGGGAACACCAGCCACAGAACTCTTCTTTCCATTGCAACTTCTCCATGGTGCTGCCTCATCCAGCTCTCAGAGATCTGTCTGCTCTCAGTACAGCTGTCTTTGCTCTGGGGCTGCTTGTACTGAAATAGTTACACTTTAGTCAACAAAGCAGTTACTTCTGGTTTCTGTTAATTATTAGAAAGAGAATATAGTAACTGGAAGGTTAAATAGGAGCAGTAAATATGTGTTTGCTTTGAATGTAAAAAGGTTTTCCCTTACGTCATCACTGAGGTGTTTCGGGGTTTTCTGTGTGTCTCCTCAACTGCATCAGTAATGAGCATGCTAATAAAAGTAGGTTTTGGGGCAGCTCTTTTTGGGGTAGCTCTTTTTTGTTTCTCCTTGTGCTTATTCCCCATGACCCACCCTCCCCTCCTGCCTGCTGCTGCCTGTACTGCCCTTCCCTCACTGCCTGTTCCCTCTGGATTTAGGGTGGTTGTGCTGCCCTTCCCTCACTGCCTGTGTTCTCTCTGGATTTAGGGTGGTTGTGCTGCTCTTCCCTCACTGCCTGTGTTCTCTCTGGATTTAGGGGTGGTTGTGCTGCCCTTCCCTCACTGCCTGTGTTCCCTCTGGATTTAGGATGGTTGTGCTGCCCTTCCCTCACTGCCTGTGTTCCCTCTGGATTTAGGATGGTTGTGCTGCCCTTCCCTCACTGCCTGTGTTCTCTCTGGATTTAGGGTGGTTGTGCTGCCCTTCCCTCACTGCCTGTGTTCTCTCTGGATTTAGGGTGGTTGTGCTGCCCTTCCCTCACTGCCTGTGTTCTCTCTGGATTTAGGGTGGTTGTGCTGCCCTTCCCTCACTGCCTGTGTTCTCTCTGGATTTAGGGTGGTTGTGCTGCCCTTCCCTCACTGCCTGTGTTCTCTCTGGATTTAGGGTGGTTGTGCTGCCCTTCCCTCACTGCCTGTGTTCTCTCTGGATTTAGGGCTGGTCGTGGCAGCTGCTGTCGCAGTCCTGGCGTCGATTTTCTCCTTCAACTACTTCAGTGATTGATCTCCGGTCATTAAACTCCAGCCACCACAACTCCTGGGAAATGTTGGCCATTCAGAAGATGGAAATAGCTGGGGTTAATATATTAGTAATTAAGAATTGTTGTCTAAATCTCACCAGGTAGATGTGCAGTGTCAACTGTAATACTGTAAAATGTCATTCAGTTACCTTGTTCCATCATATACTTCCTAAATTAAATAGATTTATGCACTTACAGAATCAAGTAGAGGGTGGATCAGGTTTACAAGAAACTAACCCTGTCTCTCTGTATAAATAAATTAATATTATTAATTATTAATTATAATATTATTTTTGGAGACGTCCCTTAAACAAATACAGAACCTTCATTTCCTTCCTCCTGGCTCCTTTAATGTAAAATGCTACTCCTGGTGTTTCTCAGGGCACCTACATAATGACCTGGTATGACAATTCCTGCTTTAAGGGTTCCTTTGCTAAGAGAAATCTTATTTTGTCACAGTTAATTGGGGGGAAATTAGTTTTAGTAAAGCCAGCATTTCACCATATTTGTTTTAGATAGTACTGGCTAACTAGCATAAAATGCATACAAATAGTTTCTAAAAGTTTCAAGACTAGACCAAGGCAGCCTGTAAATAGCTTGGTTCAGGACTGGAGAACTTAGAAATCAATGAAATGCATGGCATTGCTGAGCTGTGTGTGTGCTGCTGCCTTTGACTCAGTGCCTCCTGATGAGGATTTCTCTGTCCAGCTCCAATACAATCATTGCTATCTTGGAATTTTAACTGTTTCAGCAAAAGTTACACCTAGGCAGGCCTTGTGGGTTAGCTTGTAGATACAGGCAAGTTACCAAAATTATTGCTAATCGGGATTTTTAGGTTATAAACAGAGCTTTCCATTACGAGAGATTCTCCTGGGGATGTTGGCCAGTTACATAATTACTTGACATGAGGAAGGTGGATGGAGGGAATGAACTCTAGTAAGGCTAATAAAGATAATTTGTATATGAAATGTGATGTTTACTTGGACCTGAGCTACAACAGAAAAGAATTAATAGCATTTTAATACCAATGCAAATTTCTTTTTTTGTTTGAAGGCGGTGGAACAGAAAGAAAAAAAATAAATCCTTTGATTCTAAAGCATAATCAAATATGTACTGGGATACCTTTAATAAAGGCAACTCTGAGAAAGGTGTGTTGATTACTGTTGCCTCACTTGTGTATTCTGTTTTTACATGATTGGAAAAAAGAGCTGCTTTTTTGAAAGACAGCGTTTACCTTCTGTGCTCAGCATTGCTCGAGGGGGGGCTCCTGGAGAAAGGTGGTGAGTGTTGTAATGGAGGCACTGGGTTCAGCTGCTGTGGGTTCTATAATTGCTCTTTATTCTGTGCCAGTCAGTGGAATCAATAGGCAGGAATCGGGAGGTAGGATGACATCCAGGGGAGGCTGAGGTTTATCCAGAAAATGGGAGTAATTTTGTAACGTGACTCAGAATATGGTAGGTTTAAAAATTGCTCTGCTACAGTTAGGAGGAGGAACAGGGCTGTAATTAGAAGAAAGGAACTGTCTTTTGTCTCTCTCTTTTTTTTTCCTTTTTTTTTTTTTTAAGGAGAACAGGGTTTGCTTTTGGTGGTAAAATACAAAACAATTGCTCTTTAGTTGCCTGTAACACAAAACTCAGCCACAGAAGTGAAGTACAGCATTTCTGACACCAGAGAAGAAAATTGTCCTGAAACGCTCATTCTGCAGTTCTTGTTTAGTACTTGTGGTGTCAAAAATAGAGCTTGTTGGGATGTATTATTCCAGGGATCCCCTTGCAAAGAACTCTTCCTTTTTTTTCTTCCTCTCTGCAAACTTATTCAGTGATTAGTAAATGATCCTTTTCTTTGTGGTCATGGTCAAACTAATCCTTCAGTTTAGAACTAACGATATCAGGGATCTAATTTTCCAGTTTGGGCTTGGAGGAAGGCAAATAAGGAAGTTGCTCTGGTGGAGATTTCAGGTATAATATAAGAGACAGTTTGAAGTACCATCTGTGCAATAATAAATTAATCAACCCTGTCAAAGAAGAAATGAGTAATTTGACTTGTACCTACATTGAGCCTTCCAGTCATCCTGCCATGAGGAAATTGTGGATGTAGAAGAAAGCAGGTTCTCACTTGTCTAAGAATTACAGGACTAACCAAGAGGGGATTTCATTGTCCCATCCTTTCTTCTACCATTTTGTACTGTTGATAGAGTAAGATAATGAGGGTTTAGGATAAATTAAAATGTGTGTGTAAGAGAAAAGGAAAACAGCCTTTTAAAAATCTGTTTCCTGACTACTGCATAACTCTAGCTCAGGTTTCATTGTACGTTTATCCCTTTCCTACCTGTATAGTACCCCAAAGCTTTCAGTCTGAGAAAACTCCACTGTGACTGATACTATGTCCATGATTGCATGATACGTATTTATTTTAATATGTAAGGGTTCAGAGGAATGGTTTGGACTTCCACATCTGAAAATCAGGCTCTTCTAAGTATAGTTCTAAAATGTATAGTACAGCATAGTTTTACAGAATCATTATTTTCTGTGCCATGGGGTTTTAAAAGCCTCAGTGGTCTTGGTTACTTGATCTTGGAGGTTTATAATTCCTCACATCTGAGGGCAGCATTTGGCCTGGTAAGTTGTGACAAGTTGTGATGGTTTGACCCCAGCTGGCGACTAAGGACCACACGGGGCTTGTTCACTTCCCTGGGGCAAGGGGCAGGAAGGTTGGAGCAAAGATAAAACTCTTGGGTTGCAATAAGAACAGTTTAATAATTGAAATAAAGTACAATATAATAATAATAGTAGTAATAATAATGATGAAAATGGAGATAACAAAAAGAGAGAGGGGAGTACAGTCCAGACAGATGAGTGACCACAGTGCAGTCCCTCCCCACCCACCCACTGATGCCCAGCCCCTCCCTCAGCAGCCTTCAGCCCCTCCTGGCCGACTGCCCCAGTTCCCAGGCTGGCATGGCATCCCCTGGTGTGGAATATCCTCTGCCCAGGGGGATCAGCTCTCCCAGCCATGCTCCATGCCAGCTCCTGCTGCAGCTCCTCACTGGCACAGCCTGGGACACTGCACAGTCCTTGGCTTGGGGTGAGCTCTGCTCAGCAGCAACTGAAGCATCAGCGTGGTACCAAAATGATTCTGTACTGAATCCACAGTCCTGTCCAGGCTGCTGGCAGGAAAAATAACTGTCCCAGCTGACAGCAGGACACTAGCACCTACCAGAGGCTTTGCTCTCAGTCTGAGTGAGCAGCAGTGACACCAGTGATAATTTGTTCCCCCCTCTGCTCCATCACAATATTTGGGGCCTCGGGGTCTCTGTGACTTTGAGTCAAAAGGAAGAGTAACCACAGCCCAGGGTAGCAGGAAGGCTGCTCCCATGTGCTTATTGTAGCATTTACTGTTTGCTACTCAAAAACCTTCATACAATAATAAATGTTTGAGTCAAATCTTGCTTTTTGTTTTTAAGGTTGTTTTTTTTTCCCTGCAGAAACTGACAACTGCTGTGATCAGAGTACTATTTGCAACTTCATTAGTCATGAGCTTCTGTTGAGGCTTGGTGCCACATTTGTATTTGCTCTTTGGTTTTTGTTTTTAAAATTACAGGTAGAAGAAAATCCTGCTTAAGCACGTTTAATCTGCCTCTTAAATTGGAGTGTCAACTTATTTCATACAGTAGCTGTAGGTGGAGCTTCTGTGGTGTTTTTGTTGGGGTTTTGTGCTTTCAGCCTTATTCTCAAAAAAATGAAGCTTATGTGATGAGGCTGCTGATGTACACCCTCATAGCTTTTAAACCAAGCTGGATAAAGAAGGAAAGTTCTCACGGAAGTTAAGTTCCCACAGCTTACATGGAGGTTTTTTTCTGTGCAGAGGATAGAAATTTTTCATATCTCTTCTTCAAAACATGTCATTAAATGCAAGAGAAATATTGTTCTCTGCTCAGGTAACTGGTTACTTTTGTGATGGACAAAGATAATTCAGTATTTTCTACCTAAGCTCATGTAAGGTCATTGGATTTTTGTGCTGTTGGGTGTATCTGCAAATGGTAGAGCTGCAAATATTCTGCAGACACAAACAAAATGTTAGGATGAAAGTGGCTTCACGTGAGGGGTCAACTTCATGCTTCAGTAAGGGGAGAGAGGACTGCTCCAAGGGAAAAGCTTTATTTCCCCTGGAGTTCCATCAGAAAGACTTGGGACAATCTCACTCAGCAATTTACAGCATGGAAATCATGACATTTTGGGAACATGATGTTCGAATTCTTGGTGTAATAAAGTAATGAATTGTTTTACAGGTTAGAGAAGATTGTATGAGAGATGATAATGAACTTCATTTGCACTGCTTAGTGTACATGATGTGAGGTTTCTGGAGCTCTGCTAAAATAGTCATCCATGGGAAAACAGTGTTAGAAGTAGCAATTCAGTAGCATTTTGATCAAACAAAAGAAAAATAAACAAACAAAAGAGAAATATTCTTTAACATTTTGGTAATCTCAAATATGATAAACTAATCTGTGCTGTTAAGATCTTTAGTAAGATACAGATACTTCCACCCCAATCAAATCCAGCCTTTAGCTCCGCCAGTGTGCAGAAGTCACTGAAGTGTTTCTAATGTTCAGTTGTTTTGTATCAGAGAATGTCTATAGTGAGTTTATCCCACATCTTCCTCTCAATCAGATTATAAATTGTAGTTCTTAGCAGCTTCCCTTTAACAAAACTTAAATTTGAGTTTAGTAAATATCTGGTGATACTTACTAATATTTCACATGTTTTTAAGGGTAAGGTTATGTACTACTAATATATTTCACACTTCCAGTGGCGGGTTTTGAGAGCTGATAAGCTTTATTCAGAGTTATTACATAAGCATAACATACTTTTTTCAGAAACTCACAGGCATTTCAAGTGCTGCTGCTCAGCATAGGGAGCACTGGTGAACTGAAATCAGCTGATGCTGTGTCTGTGTCAGCTGTTTGGGTGAAAAACTGATGGGAGCACCGAGCTAACTTCTCTCTTTGCATCAATATTGAGTATTAAATGTGGAATAAAATAATGACCTAGATACTTGAGCCATTTAGGAATGCAAGGACTTTGGCCTATTTATCTGCCCTTAAAATTGCTTCTTCCTGCCAAAGTTGGTAGAAGTGCATCAGGAGCCAGGACTTGCTGTAACTCCAGGACATGGAGATGGCTTTTTGTGTGCACAGGGGCATGACCACTCCTGTCCCCACTGAGATGGACTTGTGCTTTGTGGAGACAGGCATGGGCCCTCAATTTTTAATTTGCTTTTCCTATATTTCTTAAATATCACTGCTGTTCTTCCTATTACTTGTGGCTGGCATAGAGGTATGTGCAGGACTGCCAGCAGTATGTGTTGTAAGTAGAATTCGCATGCTAACAGTTAAACAGTTTTTATACCTTTATTTGTTACAAGTAAGTCAGCAAAGACGGCCTTCTCTAAGTGGGATGGGTGTTACTGACATTGGTTTACAGCTGGCTGAAGAGGAAAGGGAGGCAGTGAGGACTCTGGCTCTAATTATTCGACATCTGGCTCATCCGTGCCATTTCCCAGCGCCGGCAGCTCCCTCTCAGGTAGCAGCCCATACTCATTTAGGAAAGCCTCCACATCCACAGCAAAAAACTCCTCATTGAACTGTTCAGAAACACTAATGAAATTGCTCAGGAGCTCCCCGGCCTTGTAGACCAGCAGGGAGGGGAGCACCTCGCTGGAGAAGCGATCCCCGGCGCCCGTGCTGGAGGCCTTGATCTTGCAGAACTTGACGGTGGGGTACTCGGCCGCCAGGCAGGTCAGGCTGCTGTTGAGCGCCTCGCAGCCCTTGACGCCGTCCTCGTAAATGTGCACGATGACCGTGGTGGTTTTGTGCTCCTTCTCCACGGCCTCCAGGAACTGTTCCCCGTTCTGCAGCTCGCACAGGAAGCCGAACTTGGGCCCGAAGCTGAGCCGCTGGTGCATGTCCTGCATGCAGCGCTTGCGGTACTGCTGTAGGCAGCTCTCGTCCTCCTGCGCGGCGTGGATCAGCTCGTACTCCTGCATGCTCATCTGTGGATATCCAGAGAGGGAGGTGAGGGACTAGGAGCTGGAATGGGGACAGACCCACTCTGGAGAGCACCAAAAGCTGAGCTAGAAGAACCATCGCTCCCTGCAGTGGCTCCGGGAGGTCTTGTTGAGAGACAGGTGAAGATCCTGTCTCAACGCTTGCCTGTCAGCATGATGGTACTGAAGGTAGTGGCCACATCTGGCAAAAATTTGTGGATCTCAGAGCTGGTGGAAATTTTGCCAGTAGTGAGGCAGCCTTAATGCCTGTGTTATTGGGGGTTTGGTTCCCCTCTGTTTCAGAATCAGTAAATGATCATGAGTGATGTTCAGGCTCAGAGATCTATCCTGACTTACAGGTTTTTAAACCTGTTAAAAATTATCCATAAAAATTATCCATATCTATTAATCAAGGATAGAGCATTGTGGCAGGGAAGGGAGGAACAGAGGTCAAGCTATGCTGTGATGGATGTGAAATACACTGCTTGTTTTACTGAAGTTACCCTTTGCTTGAGAGAGGACTGGATAAAGAGAATCACAGAGCCACTACTTAAGGCTGGAAAAACCCTCTAAGATCAACTCCAACCATTAACCCAGCCCTGCCAAATCCACCTCTAACCCTTGTTTCTGAGCACCACAAGCCTATTTTTTTGGATTCTTTCAGGAATGGTGATGCCATCAATGTCTGGGCAGCCCCTGACAATGTTTGACCACCCTTATGGGGAAGAAATTTTCCTGATATCCAATCTAAGTCTCCCCTGGAACAACCTGTGACTGTTCCCTCTCCTCCTGTCCCTGTTCCCTGGGAGCAGAGCCCAACCCCTGGGTGCCCTCTCCTGTCAGGGAGTTGTGCAGAGCCAGAAGGTCCCTCTGAGCCTCCTTTGCTCCAGGCTGAGCCTCCCTGGCTCCCTCAGCCACTCCTGATACTCCAGCCCCCTCCCCAGCTCCATTGTTTTGCACACATGTTCTGCCTGCATTGTGAGAGCTCTGCTAAGTTACATGGAAATTGAGTGGAAAAGTCAAGATTTTTCTACCTTGTAACAGACATGTTTTATACAGAGCCAAAGTTAATTCCTTTTGTTTATCTTACCTTACGGCAGAATCTCTCTCTGGTGTCTTTGTCATCTCTGCTGAAAGATCTGTGTGGTGAAGACATTTGTCTAAGCATTTCTTTCTTACTCAGGGGTAAGGAGTCTCCATCTTCACTCTCTAATTTGAACTTCCTCCAGTCGTTGATCACACCTTTGGGCCCTAAGAGAGATGAAGCTGGGTGAGAAAGTGGCTGCAGCAAGAGGTTTCCTGAGAGGTTTGTATTCTTTGCTGGTTTGTCCTTCTGTGCCTCAGTTTATCTGTCCCTACTCCTTCCAAAGCACTCTCCAGGAGTGCTGAGAACCAGAGCTTTTGGATCAATGAAAGATGAAAGAAGAAAGAAAGAAAAAAGAAAGAAAGAGGGTTTTTCTCACCTGGATCACTTTGGTGATCTGGTTCCCATCAGGATACTTTGGAAGGATTTTGGTGAACTACATGAGCAGTTAACATGGGTGAGGATGTAGAAACATGATAAAACTGACAGGCTGGCTAAAGGTGGTGTTTTGTAGACAAATGTTTGATTTCTTGCTAAACAGGTTATTTGAATATTAATTTAAATATTTAATAAAATTTAAATATTAATTGTGCATAAGGACTCGGAGTAAAACTAAGAATGCAGGACATTTGACATTATTTTTAGAAACCCCAAACAATACCTGCTGCAATGGAATAGTATTCCATATGATAATTCTGATTGTAATGCAGATCTTGGTCTTTGGAGCTGCTTGATTAAACTGCTTAGATTTGGAAATTGGGAAAAAAAAAATCAAAATTCCAGTGCTGTTTATCTAAATGAAAACATTTAATCTGTATCTTGGATTATAAAGCAAAAACAAAGAATATTTCAGTGTTTTCAGAGGTGAAGTTTCCTATGGAAAAATTAGAAAAGGCTGGGTAAGCAGCTCAAATTTTCACAAGGAAGATGTGATGAAAGTGAGATGTGGTATGTGTGTATATTATATAAATATAGATGGGTTTTTTTCATAGAATGGTTTGGGTTACAAGGGACCTTGAAGTTCATCTCATTCCACCCCCTGCCATCGGACACCTTCCACTAGCTCTGTTGCTCAGAGTCCCATCCATCCTGTGCATATATCATAATCTTGGCCAACAGCAGCAAGGCTGGTTGGGAAAGAACCCCGGAGTTATTACAAGAGCTACATTCATTATAGCTCCAAGGAAAAGAAGCCCTTGGAGCAGAGGGAGGGAATGATTGGCATCCTGTTACCTGGCAGCAGGGTGGGGGAGTTGCAGACCTGAACACAATGTCAGTACTTATAAAAATCCTGGTGATTGAGCACTGGATTAAAAAGAATGATGGTTTTGAGTGAGGCCTCCTTTTAAAGCTTCTGAATGCTGTGCTGTGTTTGCCACAAGGGGCATTTTTAGCACTGAGTGTTCCTTCTGTAAGAAGGAAAAAATAATTTTGCCTTTCTAGTGAAATGTTATCACCTAGCTCTAATGTGGGTTTTGTTGCTCTTTTGTTGTCTTCTCCCCTGGAGAGCAGAGTGAAGCAATAAACCACAGGAGTGAGGCAATAAACCAACAGGAGCCATGTCGGGCCATGGCTCTTGGTGGCTTTGTCAAGTGTCCCCTGCGTTGGTCCATTGCTTCAGGTTTGAGGAGGAGCAGCCCAATTTTGTAAATTACAATTTTTGTAATTTGGTATTACCTGCCCTCCATGGGAGCTGTCACTTGCCCCAAAACTCCTCATTTCCTTTGGAACCTGGGTTTTTGTGCAAGAGGTTTGGCCACTGGAATTCTGGACTTCCCCAGTGAACACTGACAGTTTAACTTATTTTTGAGAAAAAATCCCAGTTAGTTTCCTTGCCTGTGTGCGTTGCCTGTCCTTCAAAGTCTTCTTCCAAGCTGGTGTTCGCATTTTCTTCCATTTCAGTGGCTGGAGTAGGAGATGCTGCAAGTCCCAAAGGGAGAACAGTTAATAACAGGATAGCAAAGCTTGCAGCAGGTACAGCACAGTGTGTAATTTCCTGTAGCTGGTGAGTATCTGTGAAGATCAAAATACGCATGGTAATTATGGAGCTTGTCATTGACCCACAGAAAGCAATTGGGATACATGTCAGTCTCCTTAAAAATGTGCCTGGCCAGATTCTCAGGTGAGGGTTCCTTCATTACCTTGTTCCTTCCCAGTCACTGGAGAATATCAGGGATATGGTCATGGGAAATAGTGGGTGTAAATCTTCCTGCAATGGAAATATGTACTGAGTATTTTCTTACTTTTTTTTTTTTTTTTATCCCTCTTGGAATTGGACCCTATTAATTTTCCGAGTTCTGTAAGCATTTATTTTTAAGGGTTTCCCAAATTGCTCATTTCACATACAGAAAATGGAGCCAAATATTTGAAACTGTTGGGCAAGAGACTTCTGAACATCCTGGAGCTGGTTGGGCCATGTTTGTTGCAAAACAGCAAACTGATGGTGGTTATAAATCAAAATCACTTTCTTGTTCCACCCTTTCCATAAACCAGGCAATCCAAAGAAGTAGATGACACTCTCAGGGCACTGTGATTCACCAACACCCTTTTGGTCTCTTACAGTGGAGTTTTGGATGGAGAACCACATTTATTTTGAGTGTTCCCCACCGAGGACATGATCCCAGATTAGTGGTGCCAGGGCACTACAGAGCAGCAAGAAGCCTTAAGGCAGGTGATTCGAGTGTTCCCATTAAGTCTAGATCAGTTTCAGCTGTTCAGGTGCTAAGTTAAGCTTTGTTTGACTTCACAGTAGCAAAGATGTTCTCATGCCATGACTGCCTTATTTGAAGGCTACGGGGGTATTAGACTGGAATGACAAATAGGAATGTATCTGCCTTCATTTTTCCACAGAGCCATCAAGGGATAATGTGGAATAACGGCTGAGCAGGACACAAGGTATCTGAATCTTGTATGTATTGGGACTAAAACTGGCTGCAAATGCGCAAATAAGTTGTTCCACGCATCTACTCGTGACAATTAATCAGAACTTGTGGAAAATGTTGCAAGTAAGTTTGGAAGAAAAGCAGGTAATTAAGTAAGCTTCATTAGTATAGATTCTCTGGGTTGCTCTATAGATAGGCTGTTGTCACTGCATCGATCCAGATTACCAGATCACTTGCTGTTCCCTCAGTTCTGAAATAGAAATCTGAACTAATCCCTTCTCACTAGGCAAAACTAAGAATCTTTGCCTTGTCAGGGATGAACAGATATAAATGCTGGGTCAAACTCTTAAGTCATTCCCTTGGCTTACACGGACATCTACAATAAGCTCTTCTGGCTGCTGCTGCTGCTGCAGATTTTCTTTGTTCTGGGGGTAACAAGAGGATTTGATTCTCTGTGTGCTTTGCTGTTTCAGAGCTTTGAGCTGAAAAACACAGGGTAGGAAACTCAAGGAACTCCGTTGCAGGCTCAAACCAGAAAACTTGTCAGTGCTTTTGGTGAAACATCTCTCTTCCCAGAGGTGGGAAGGGATTGCTTAACAAATGAAAGGTCTCTGTAAAATTTATGTTACTTATCTATTGTGCCCCATAAACCTGTGAAGATTACATGAATCATAACAGCATAAAGGCTGTGTTTCACCATTCTTCTGCAGTGTGGCACGAGGCGACAGCCCTGACCGTGCACAGGCTGGGAGTGGGAACTCCTAAAGCTCAATCCTGTCCCTGTGACTGAGTGGGGCTGTGAGCTGGGAGCCAGGCATGCAAACCCTTTCAGCTCGGTGGGGCTGTAAATCCTTGTCATTCTTATCTCAGCCCCGAGAGAATGGGGCTGGCTGAGTGAGGTGTTTCCCAAGCAGGCAGTTGAGGACAAGGCACATGGACAGGGTGGTCCATGGGAAGCTGTTCCAGGCTGAGCTGGCTCTCCTCGAGGAAAGTGCAGCGGAAGCTCTTGCGTGTCGTGTGTGGGCAAAGTCAGGCAATCACTGGGCAGGGAACTCTCCCACATCCTCATCAAGGCTTGAGGTGGAGCTGGTGTGTGGCTGGCTGGGTTTTTTGTTCTTTTTTTTTTTTTTTTTTTTTTTGGGTGGTGAGGAGGTGTTGAGGCAAGCAGCATTTTTCAAAGTTAAAAATGAGCTTCCCAATAAATGGGAAGTGTGGGTGCTGCCAGCTGTGGAGGTTGTTGTTAAGCAAGTGCCTCTGTGAGGAAATTCCGTGTGTAAGGCTGAGTCAGCACAGCAGAGAGTGTCACAGAGTAGGTCAGGATGGCCCATCATGAGTGTCTCAGGTGAAAAGGTGGCACCTGCTTGCCTCTACAGGTGTGGGGACCTGGTGTGCCCGGCATGGGGATGGCTGGGACCCTCCTCTGCATCACATGGCAGCTCTTGCAAGAGCAGCAGCCCCATGGGGAGGCTCATGTGGTTGCAAGTGGGTCATCATTTGTTGACTGATAGTGTTGTCTTTTAGAAATTCCTTTAAGGTCACCTGGATAAGGTCATCAGCCTGAGCTGGCCTGAGAGCATTGTTAGGCTCAGGATTCAGAGGCAGGGATTCACTGCATGGGGATGATTTGATTCAGCAGGCCTTGTGTCCTGGAGGATGACCATCCTGGGCCATCCCAACCTCCTCTTACAGATCCTTTACTGCTTTACAGCTGATTATTTTATTTTTTTTTAATTCATGTAACTGTGCAGTCTCTCAATCCCAATTCACAGCTGGCTCAGGGTAGGAGCATAGAGTCCCCTGAGAGGGTGTTGCTTCACACAGCAGGAAGATGTGCAGTGATGGTGACATGATGATTAATGTCATCACTGGAGTTAATTATGTCTCCTAGTTCTAAGGAAGCATCCACAGACCTTCTAGCCCATCAGCTGCCATTGGTACTGATCCCAAGCATTCCCTTTGTACCGTTCTGACTTTCCAGATGAACAACAGTTTCTGACGAGGGGGAAATTGCTAATTTAGAAAATCTTTTGTGTTTTCATTAGCTTTTCTCATTAATTTTGATGACTGAAAGTGGATCCTGGAAAGTTCAAATGGGTGTAACAACTTCTTATCAGCTCTGTGGTTCATCAATGCACTAGGCCCTATTTTGTCATGCATATGGTGGCTTTACACATGTATTTTAAGAGACTGACCATTCTGTAAGTTCTTTACTTTCCTGTCTTTCTGTCAGATTTTCTGAGTGAAGAAATGGAGGAGGTTTTTGTGTCCAAAAATCTTCTTTGGGAAGAAAAAACTCAAAGGCAAAGTATAGGCCTGATGCTGCCATTTAATCTCTACGAGCTTTGGATGCGTTGTAGATCAGAAGCAGAATCCCTGTTACTGCTGCTCATTCTTTTGGTGTCCTTGAACTGGATGGGGCGGCCTTGCTACAGGGTAGAAATAAGCATTTAATGAAGTGGTTCCTTTTTATCCAGTATGGAAGAAGATGTACTGCTTAGTAGCAAAGCACAGAATCACGGAATGTTTGGGATGGACGGGACCTTAAAGCCCATCCAGCTGCCCCCTGCCACACTCAGAGACGCCTTCCCCTATCCCAGGTTCCTCCAAGCCCCATTCAAACCTGTCCTGGAACACTTCCAGGGATGGGGCATAATTTTATGCCTTTGGCCTTCACAGAGATGTCCCTGTTTACCCAAAATAACAATTTTACTATTTTTTCCTGGTCTTATCTCCTGAGGTAGCTCAGGAAGAAAGCACTGTAGCTGTGTACTTGTAACAAAGCCTTATTTAATCCTTGTAAAAGGATTGCAGCTGTAAATCCAAAATAGTGTCTTGTAATTGTGAGTTATAGTTACAGAAGAGAAGGAAAATAAAAGAAAAATATCCCTAAACAAGCTGTAAAAGGCAAGATGCATTCTGCAAATGACAAAGCCAATAAATAAAACTTGCTTTCCAATATAAGAGTTTTTGTTGCTAGTCCCATAAGTAAACATGAGTAATATTTTTCTTAAAATATAAACATGTTCTAGGCACAACTTTGCTGCCTTCCATCTGTGCAAATCTTGCTGAAAATGCTGTTTGTGTCCAGGTTTAGGTAAGCAGATCCTCAGCAGGCTGCAGGTCCCCAGTGATCAGTGGGATATTGCTGGTGAGTCGGGAAGCATGATATTTTGGGGACCCTTGAGGGGGACAGTGGAAACTGAGGGGTGTTTGGCAGTCAGATGTGGTAGGACATCTCTGTGTCCAGCTCCCTGTGGGTGGCCGCTCAGCCGGGACGTGCTCCGAGTGTTCCCTTGGCTCTTGGGAAGAGTGTTTGACCTCGAGCAGCATTTCCTTCTCCCAAGGGCTAATTTGAATCTTGCTCCTCTGCCCCTTTTCCCTGGTTCCCAGTTGCAAATTTCCCTCCCTGACTGCTCCTGTCCTCTCTCTCAAATGGCAAGTAGTAGTCACAGATGTACCTGGCACGTGGGCAGCTTCTGAAGCAAGCAAGACAAGAGAAGGAGCAGCCATGGATTTAAATGTTCAGGTTCCTGAAATTTGGGGGAATTGGGTAAAATAACATGGAACCGGAGAAGGCATCATTCCCCCTGCCTGGGCAGTGAAATGGAGCGAGTTCTCCACTCTTCATGTACCCTTGGGAGGGCCAGCAGGGACAGGTTTCCAAGAGCCCTTGGTCACGGATGTGCTGAGGTTCGCGGGAGGCGTTAGCAGCATTATGTAATCAAGATCAGTGCCGAGGCTGGGGTTCCAGCCCTTTGCTCAAGGCCCTGTAGCACCTTCCATGGTCTGCTCCTGGGCCCTGCCCCAGGGAGCAGCAAGCATGGAGCACCTGCAGCTCCCCTTGCATCACGGGCAGGAAGATCCCTTACAGGAAAGCAGCTAAAGACAGGCTTAAGAGCCAACCTGCTTGCGCTAATTGTGTCATCCCGAGGTGCAAAGGCAGGCTGATTGTGTGGCAAAATGGAAACATCCTGGGCTCACCTCAAGGAAAAAATGTGGTGCATCATGGAGTGATCAGGTCACTGTGGCTGGGAAAAACCATAATTTCAAAACACCAGGCCAGGACTTGATTTGCTAGAGAAGAGGTCACATGATGGGAATAAAACATAAGGCTGATGCAGGGAGCACGTCACTGGGACTGATGAGAGGGTTATGGGATTGGATTATTGCCTCTATCCGCTTTAGCAGAGTTATTCTGTTCTTTATTTGTGAGGCTGAAACATTTTAAATAGATGAGTCCAATGTTTCATTTATCCTTAAGGCTCTGCCAATTAGGAAATGCTTTATGTGACTACCCCTGTCTTCAATGTTGTGTTGGGCTGCAAGATCATAGGATTAAATAAACATCCCTTTCTCTTCCTCTTTGTTTTAGTCTTTTGAAATTTGGCCTATAATTATGCACCAGGAATTATTCATCTTTTCTGGATTGCACAGTTATTTCTGGATAACACTCCAAAACAGGAAATTAGTTCAATGCCTTCACAGCAATCAGTGACAGGACAAGAGGGAATGGCTTCAAACTGCTGGAGAGTAGCTTCAGATTGGACACTGGGAAGAAATTCTTGTCTGTGAGGGTGGGCAGGCCCTGGCACAGATTGACCAGAGAAGCTGTGGCTGTCCCTGGATCCCTGGAAGTGGCCAAGGCCAGGTTGGACGGGGCTTGGAGCAGCCTGGACTAGTGGAAGGCGTCCCTGCCCAAGGCAGGGGGTGGCACTGGATGGGCTTTAAGGTCCCTTCCAACCCAAGGCATTCCATGATTCTGTGGTTCTATGATTCACTTCTACAAGAGCACCACAGTTTTGTCAGGAAAGGTAGAATGCAGATATTTTAAAACAGGACTTGTTTTAATTCTTGAGGAAAAATTACAGTTGTCATTATTATGGCAATAGTATTAGTATTTCCAGTAGTTGCCATGTCCAATTTCATTTAGCATTAACCAAAAATTTTTATTTGGAAAAGCTTAATTTTGTATATGAAGTGGTGAATACCTTTCGAAACTTGGGATTCAAATTTTGGGGCATGTTAAATACTTGTTGGAGTAGCTCCATCATTGTTACTATTGTGGTGAATTATTCCTTGTTTTTAAATTATTCTGCCAGGAAACCTATAATTGATTTATCTTCTTTTTAAACAAACTTGGCTGTATCAAGCAGGGTGGAAGAGGAGGGTGGCTGGATACTGAGAAAATGTCTATTTGAAACAAGAGGGAAGAGCCAATGTTTTCAAACGCAGATTATTTAAGGGCATGAACCTCAATCCAAGTTTAACCTCAATGCCTGGCCCGATTTGTCAGATGGATTGGCCCGTTCACCACAGTGCTCTGGGAGTCTGGGCAGAGTTTTCAGTGGATATTTAGGTGTGTTTCCTTCTGAACTCCACGTTAATGTTTGCTAAAGTTGGCATTTCCTTCAGAGCCTTGGTTGGAGTTTATTGCTGTATTTAGCAAAGCCATGATGGATGGCAGAAGCCCCAGGGAGAGATTGTGCATTTTTTTTCCCCAAGCTGAACAGATGCTTGCAATGTGTATAATCCCTGAAATTTGTCAAAAATCTCTTGTGCCAGGGCTGTAACTCTGTCATTGACTGGAGACAGGTGCTTGGAGAGGTTGATGGCTGGTGTTTTCTGGAAAAGGGAAGGAACTTGAGTTTGTTGTGAGATTAATTAAAGGTCTAGAAGTAGTTACACTCTGAGGACTTTGAGCAACTCTTACTGCCCCTTTCCATCAAAAACTAAAAGATGCCTGTGGGGCAGGGCAGAGAGGAGTCAACACTTGTGAAGCTGGAAGAGCATCCACTGTCTCTTTTAGGATGGATTTGACCAAGAATGCCTCCTAAGGCTCTAGACATGCAAAAAATTGCCCACAATAAACACTTAAGAATATATTTTTGGAATTATAACATTTATTCCTGGTGAAGTTTTTTTCTAGCCTTTTTTTTTCCTCCTTAGCTGGTTGATGCCCTTTTCAAATGTGTATGTTTTGTATGTGGTTTGTATATATGAATCAGTAGGAATATTTGCTTTTACTTTTTTCATATCTATACTTTGTTACCATCATTTGGAAAAAGCAGGCTTGGCTTAGCCAACAGGCTTCCTCTAAAGCAGGGTCTAAACAGTCATTATCTCAAACTTGAGAGCTAAGCAATTTAAAAAAATGAAATTCTTCACAACAGCTTTCATATTGATGTGTTTTTTACTCCTGGCTTTCTCTGAGCATTAACATCCATCCTCGGAGATGTGTGAGGATCTCTTTTGCTGCTTTACCATCATAAAAAATTTAGATTATCTTGTAATCCTGACCCTCTCTTACTGAATAAGTGCCTTTCTCTGCAGCTGGGCCTCCTCTTTCCAGAGAAAGTCCCTGTGTGAAGGGAGAAGAGTGAACCATCTCCTGCTCTGGCACTGGGCAAACACCCTTGACCAGGGACATTCACGGACTTTGAGGCAGTTGAATTAGATTTACGCATCTTGTGGTGCTGATCTGGGTGTAAAGTGAGCCACAGCAGAGCAAGACCTTGCTGTGGTAGGGAAAGGACAGGTGACCTTGGGTGGTCAGGCAGTGGTGGAGTCCCCATTCCTGCAGGGATTCAACAGTGGCTGACCCTGGATGAGGCACTTGGCAATGCTGGGTAAATGGCTGGATTTAATGATCTTGGAGATCTTTTCCAACCTAAATTCTGTGATTCAGCTTGTGCTTTCAGGAATTTCTTGTGTTTTCCAGCCTGCTTCCTTGGAACTCTTCCTGTAGGACTGGCAGAGCTGAGCAGCAGTGCTGGCTTGTGACAGCCAGGTGCTTCCTCTTCCTCCATTCCCTTTTTAATTCTTCTGCTAAAGCATCCTGAGTGCATCTCCACATCTTAGAAGATCTGACAGAATAATTTCCTCATTTCTCTTAAATGGGAAGATCCAGAGGTAAAAGTGGTCTGTCTGTATCTGTCAAAGGCAGTGGACATGCTGTCAGGAGGATGCTGCCAGTCTGGAGTTGGGTTCAGTATATCCAAAAGAGAAAAAAATAATTTCCTCTATTGAACTAAAGCTGTGGTCAGCTGGATGTGGTTTTGTTTTTTGGTTGGGGTTTTTGTTTGTTTGTTTGTTTTTTGGTTTTGTTTGTTTTGTTTTGTTTGTTTTAATTTACTTGACCATTTACCAGAAAATGGAGTTACCGTGTAATTGATTAAATGATGGTTGCCCAGGTCCTGCTCCAAACAGCTGCTCATTTGCTTGCAGTACCAGAACTGACATTGTCTCCACGGAATGATCCTGACATCCCTGTGGAAGCTATGATTGTGTGAAGTCAGTGATAATAGGAATGTATTCCTCTGATTACCTTTATTAATCAGAAGATGAAAGCCAAAGCAGACAGGATTGTGTGGCCATTGAAAGCCCTGGAGTGTTTGTATCAGGTCTGTAACTTCCTTATATCCCAGAATCACGTCCTGGTTGGGGTTAGAAGGGACCTGGAGATCATCCAGTCCAGCCCCCACTAGAGCAGATGGATCTTATCCAGGTGGGTTTGAATATCTCCAGAGGAGGAGACTGCACAGCCTCTCTGGGCAGCCTGTTTCAGTGCTCAGTCACCCTCACAGAAAAGTTCACCCCTTTCCTGCAGAAAGCTTTCATACCATTCATGTCATTCCAGAGGCTTCATGTTTTCCTTTGCATCCTATGATTGACTTGTGATTATAATTGGTGAGCTTTCATCAGCTAATTTGTAAATATCTTTACATGTGGCTTGTAAAACTGCACAAAATTAGAATTACTATGCTCCCTTTTCAAACCCGAGGGAGGCAAGCTGGGGTTGCACTTAGGCAGCAGCTGAGGCATGTACTTGTGTTTCTCTGAGCATGTAAATAAATGTCATGATTTGAAGCACAGGCTGATGGCTTCAAATCACATGTGTTCCCTCTCCTGCTCCAAAATAGAGTTCCGATAAACAGCAGAGCAAATCCTTTCCAGGGATTTGCTTTTATTTATGTAGAAACTGGAGCACAAATGCTGGGCCAGTTTCTCTGTACACTCTTGGTTGGTTCTAAGACTTCTTCACAGGGACTGCCATGGCTCTATGCAAAAATTAATTCCAAATATTTTAGCCTCCTCCGTGCTCAGGCTATAGTTGTGTCCCCTCCTGAGAAGCCATCTGACAGTATTCTTTGAGGCTTCTGACACACACTGAGTGCAAGAGCATCAGCACCAAAGCATGTTGTAACAAGCAGGAGGAGAGACTAGGAGCTTGTTGCAGAGGAAAAAAAGGAAAAGGAAAAATAAAGGAAACAAAATAATCTGGTTGGAAAAGACCTTGCTGTAAAACCTCTCTGATTAATTTCATCCACTTCATGTGTGCACAGCAGCATCCAAATACCAATTTACCCCTCCCAGGGACGGGATTTGGAGCTGAGCCCATGGGCAGCATTCTGACTGCCCAGCTGCTGCTTGGCTCCTGCCAACCCAAGGAATGACAGCATCACTGATACTGTGGCACTAGGAGAGGGAAATGTGCCCCAATTCCTTGGGTTCCTGTGACAGCCTTGAGGGCGAATGGGAAATACGCTCAGCATAGGTGCCTGAACACGATGTTCCTGATTAAGTTACCTTCTACAGCAGCCCCAGCTCTGCTGCCCCTGGGGCTGATGTGATAAGATAAGCCAGGTCCTGACCCCTTCTGTTGGCAGCAGGTGGCCATGGGATCAGCAGGTCAGCAGGAGTCAGGACAAGAGACACTGGAGATGTTCTCATGGTGGGTTTTCTCCTCTCTGCATGTTTGTTCATGGGGCAGGATGTGATGTTTGGTTGAGCCCAAGCCTGACTCCAGCTTGTGAAGGCTGTGGCAGATGTGGGAAGTGGATGGAGGTGCAGCCCTAGCAGTGTGCTGTGCTTGGGAAAGGAGAGGAATTCCATGAGCTTTAGAAGTAATGAAATCTGATTTTCCCCCCTAGATTTCTTTTCTAATGACTTTGGCACGTAAAAGCTTTTTTGCTGTGGCTTCAGCACTAAATGGGGCTTTATTTGTGGATTCTCCAGTGCTAAAGAATAAGAAGTGAACACAAGTGAGAGAATTCCCTCTCTCTTTGGGAGAAATCAGACTCAGATACAAACCCAGAGAGCATCATATATCAGAGAAAAGCCGTGCTATTTCAGATTGCCATGATATCAGAGATTTGGATTTACTCACTAAATGACTGTTGCATCATTAGCTGTCCCAATGGAACAGCTCAACTACAAATCAGTTTTTGAAAGCCTTTAAGGTGTCTTAAAAAATCAAATCACAATTCATTTAACTATTTAACAGCACTAGATTAGGCTATATGGCAGCAAATCTATTTTAATCCCTTTAAACATTGTAGGAGAGTCTTGGGTGATGCATCAGTATTCATACTGAACAGAAGGGTATAATCAAATTTTAAAGTCCTAAAATGATTGTTACTCTGCTTTAAATAAACAGACACTTTCTAAAATTTAATTAAGTCATGGAATCATAGAATGGCTTGGATTGGAAGGAATGTTGAAGGTTATCTTGGCCCCCTGGCATGGGCAGGGACACCTTCCACTGGTCCCCTAAGGCAGATGTGGATAAACACATTCTGGTGTGAGGTTTGCCATGGGCTGTGGGTTACTGACATTACTGAGACAACTTGGTTCAGTGGCCTGAAACACTTTTTAGATGAGCTACAGAATTTGACTCATCTTGAGAGGATGCAGGCATGGATGATGGGGACCAAAATTCGCTCTCCTTGGCAGAGGTGGTCCCTGGAAGCGGAGGGCTGGAGGTGGCTGTGGTGTGGGTGCTGAGGAAGCCCCTAGGGTCTGAAGGCACTATATTTAGATCTCACACTATCCATGTCTGGCTTGTTTCCTCCTCTGGCAGAGCCTGACTTCTCCTAACCCTTTCTGAGAACTTACTTCATCCTGTTTGGCTTAAGGCTTAGTCTAGCTACTTTTAGCTAGGCCGTATTTCCAAATGTGCCTCTTGTCTGTGGCCGATGTGGAGTGTCACAATAAATAAACCTGGGCACATCCAGTGTGGAAGGGGCAAAGGTGAGCAGCTGGCAGGTGCTGCTGCCTGGGATCTGAGGACAGAACTGAGGCCTCCCCAAGGCTGGTTGTGCGTGACATTGAGTGTTCACGGGACCCACCTCTGAACCGGTGCCGACAGTGACCATGGACCCGGAGTTAACTTAGAGTTGCCAGGGAAGGTGGTTCATCATTGTGTGCTTGCAGAGAGGTGAGGTCCAAGGATTTATCTCATAACTTCCTTTAAAACACCCTCCATTTGCTTTAAGGCCTTCCTTATGGGATCACTGTGCTGCCACTGCTTTAAGGCCAGACAGCATCCCTGCTCCCAGGAGGAATGGGAATGAATGGCTGTCCTTGGCTTCTCTGCAGGTAGCTGTTTTCATGGGGTTCCAGCAATTCAGAAGGACAGGAATCAGCACCCTGGTTCTTTTATTTGGTACTTTGTGCCAGAATGCCAAGACTTTATTTTAACGTGTTTTCATCTCAAATTACAGTAAAGTCTTGAATTCCATTTAAAGCAACTCTGTAAAGTATTGCACAAATGGAATAATTCAAGAATATTTTAATTATGTCACATCCTGCACGATTTACACTGCTAAAATGGCAAGGATATGCAAATAGAAACAAATGTCATTTCCAGATGACATTTGAATGCATTACTTTAATGTTTTTGAAACAAAGAGATTGCTTTTGTGGAAGATCAGCTCAGTCTGCAGGAATCACTGCTCCTGCCATCCCTTCCCCTGATAGAATGCAGCAAGAAAAACTATATGGTATTTGCTCACTGCAATTTCCTGAATTTTTCTGATTTGTCTGATCTCTGGCTGATAGATGGGAAAGGGTTCTGGGTCATCAAAAAAGAGTTCCTTGTTTTGGTAGGCAAATATATGGAGCAATTTGTCAGGCTCATCATTTTCTCTCTGCATGTTGTTGCCTTCATTTTCCATGTCTGTCCATAACAAAAATGCCAATACAAAATTGAAATGCTTCACTTTAGCTTAAAAAAAATTATTATGTGAGGTGACATGAATTCACCAAGCCTTTCACTTGAAGTTGGAAGGGGTGGGGTTGTTTTGTTTTTTGTCAGGAAGTGCAAATCCCATAATTTTGGCCAACTCTGCTCATACCTGGTGTTGGGGTAGACCTCATTCCTCACTTTCACATTGTTTTCTTCTACTCATAGCCCTTTGATTTCCTCATTCCAGTAAGCAGCAAAATAGGAATTTCTCTGGACTGAGATGCTGACCATGGAGATGCCCTACAGCTTTGCCTGGAATTCTCTAGGCACTGAGCATTAAAGGAAGGAGCTGTGGGATGCATTCTGCTCCACACAATAATATGTTGGTTTATAGCATTTAAATCCAGGAGACATTTCTCTGTACTTGGACTGAGGCTGAAGACTCTGCTCATTCAAGCAGTTCCCAATGAAGGGTGTAATTCAGTGTCACTGTGGCTGGCCATGTGCCCTAGAGTGAGCTTCTTATGGAGTTTAAGATGGGATAGTGCTGAAAGCTGGTTACCAGAGTCTTCAGCTGAGTTCCCCATGTCCTTTGGCCACCTTACACACACCAAATCTCAGGGGCAAGCTGATTTTCTTCCCTCTCCTTGCTCACCAATGCCTGACCAAGTGGGCAGTACAGTCTCTGGAGGGTTTTTTGTCTACAGGTGCCTTGTGGGGTTGATCTGGTCTCGTATCACTGGCCATGTGAAAAAACACAATAGGTCTAAAAGATGGGATGGGAAGCTAAGGATGATGTGGATTTTTCCTAAGTTCCTGCAGTTCTACATTTAAGATTCTTCTGAAGTTGCAGAGCTGGTACCGAGTGAGAGTCACAACCTCCCCGGGCTGTCTAATCCTGGAATCCAGTGCAATATTTATGGAGAATTATTTCTCCACTGATTATATTGGTCAGGCTCTGGTTTTTGCTTTGGATGGCTGGAAGGGGGCAGGAAATGCCCTTTGGTGCTGTGATTCACCCAGGAAAAACCTTTGCAGTGGAGCTGAGGGTATGACCATGAGTATTTTGAAGGTGTGAAATAACTGTAGGGTTTTTGAACTTTATAAATGAGGAATATGGGAATCCTGTGATGGCTTCCAGACCCACTGCTGCTAGAGAGGAATTCCCCTTATCACTGGAAACCAGCAGTTGAACATCCTGGTGTATAGTAATCATCTTGAACTCTGTTATTTTCTCTCAAGCTGTATTATTTTGGTGATTATCTGTCATGCCCTAATGCATTTCCCCATCTTTTAACTGTGCTGTAATTATAATTGCTAGGATTAGACTTTTATATTTATAACAAAGATCAGCTTAAAATCCCACTCTGAAACAGGATGAAGCACTTCGATATAATTCTAGCAATCTGGTACAGATCAGCTGCAGATGAATTGGCTAGGTTTAAATTATTCTCTCTGGTCAAAAAAATGCCAAATACTTACAGGAAACCTGTAAAGCCATTGATTGTGCAGATGACACTGTTTGTGTAAGGGGGTGGAAGCAAGAATCCAAGGTGTAATTTTTCCCCAAGGTTTCTTGACCTCTCAGACCTGTCCTATTAAAAACAAGCTCACCTTCTGAGGATCTCAGCTGCCCAAAGCAATCTCTCAGGGCCAAAAAATGGGGTTTTTCTCCATCTTTTTATGTAACGCATCATTTATACCTTTAGTTACATACCTGTCACCTGCCTAAAGCTAGTTCTGTCACAGCAACTACTGAAGGAATTGTCTTGTCTAGGGTACATTTGGGTTATTATTGTTTCACACCAATATTTGTGCTCACCAAAACATGCTTTGGCAAGAAAGCAACTCTTGCAAAACCAAGCTGAGATTAGATGCCTGGATGAGAAGGATTCATTCTAAAGCTAGCATTTAGAGTTCCTTGGAAGCTCCAAAATGGGCCCAGACATGAACATTTTCTGGAGATTCTCCCAGAGGTTTGAGTCCTTCACTCACCCTTCCCCAGAGCACACGACTCCATCCCAGCAGAGGCAGAAGGAATGGTGTCTTTATATTCTCTTGCCGATCCTTATATACAGGTTAGTATTCAAAGGTAGGTTACAAAAGAGTAGAAATCCCATTTTTGAATCAAATCAATGCCAAAATCAAATAAAGAGAGACAGGATTCCACGCAAGGAATATAAAAGCCCCGTTAAATTAGATACAGGTGCCACTTCCAATAGTCTGGGCACACACTGTCAGCAGGTCCAGAATCTGATTTCTAATATATTTCCATTTCCCCCAGATGACCCCAGCTGGAGTGAAGCACGACTCACTGCCCATGCATTCATTTAAAGCACAAATAATGACAGCTCTGGCAGCTCCTTGTTCTCAGCTTAATGAAAGCAGCCTGCCAAATTCACAGCTGGGGACCTGGCAGCAGCTGTTATGTCCCCAGCCCCATTTCACCCAAGCTGCCAAATGTGAGGCTCTTCTGAGAGACCCCATCACCTACATTTCTTCATTAGAACTTTTCATACACCACTAATGCATCTTCAAAACACTGTATTTTTTTCCCCTACTGAAATCAAACTTGACAGGCAAGGTTTGATCATACAAATCATGGTACCTGAGAGGCTCAGTCACTCAGCTCCGCTGTTCCCAGGGGCTGGCCAATGTCCTTGGAGTTTCCAGGAGAGGAGCTGGATTACAACTGACCACAGTGAGACCTGGCCCCAGATTTACATCCCTCTGCAATGATGACCCTTGCAGAAATAGCTTTGGACAGGTAATAGGATTATCAGGAGGGAATTAGAAAATTCTCTTCATTAGTTTGAGCCAATGAAGCTGCAGACTGGAGAGAGGTTTAAAGGATTTGGTGCATAAATATAATTGGGCAGGGAGAAAAACAACTGTGCTCCAAGAGCCATCACAGATGGCACCTTGATATTGCAGAGCCAAGTGTATTAAAAATGTACTGATGGATTATAGGAATGGGGTAAGAACCCATTACTGGGTGCAGGAAAGCTGCCCTTACAATCACAATGGCCTTTTCATTTTTTCTGAGACTCCAGTTTAGAAAAAGGATAAAAGTATTTACAGAAATTGTGCTATTATTTAAATAAATCACCCAGTCATACCCAGTTACTCATTAAGCAGTGACAGAGCCCAAATGAAAAAAGGGTGAAGGGAGAATTTTGTTCTGTGGAAGACTATGAATGTCTCATGTGGCATTAAGGAACATTAAATTCTAAGCAGTTTTAAGTGGAAGGCTTGCATTTAAATACCTGCATCTGTGGCTGTGACATGTAGTTGGACGCTCTGCAATCAAGAATATCACAGAATCCCAGAATGGTTTGGGTTGGAAGGGACCTTACAGCCCATCCAGTCCCACCCCTGCCATGGGCAAGGACACCTTCCACTAGCCCAGGTTGCTCCAAGCCCCATCCTTGGATACTTCCAGGGATCCAGGGACAGCCACAGCTGCTCTGGGCACCCTGTGCCAGGGCCTCACCACCCTCACAGGGAACAATTTCTTCCTAACACTAAATATCTCATCTTTTAGTTTTAAAACATTCCCCATGTCCTATCACTCCTTGTCTAACCAAAATCAGCAAATTTGAACCAGTTAAAAAACTTATATAGACAACGTCCTTCACAGGTGCAATCTTGAGGGTTACTGCTCCATTTGAACATTGAGCAAGAGCTGCAGGGTACCCAGAGCTTTTGGAATTGTGTCTCTGGAGGGGTTGCTGGAGTGGCTGGCTGGTGGCTTAGGTTATCCAGGCTTTTGTTCTGATAACACTGAAAGCTCTCCAGAGGTCTGAGTACTTGTTAAGACCAGCCTTCATTAAGCCTCATCTTCCTGATGTCAGAAAGGCTGGGACAAGGAAAGCTCCTCCTTCTCCCAGTGGGGTAGGATCAGGTTAGGGGACATTTTCACAATTGGGTGTTATCAGGATTGTTATTAGCCTCTGTCCTTGGAGTTTCTCAAACCCAGCTGGTGATTCCTGGGTAGCATGGTCTAGCTGGCCCTGCTTCAGCAGGGGCTTGGACTGGAGCCCCAGCTTTAAAAAAATCCCACAGCTCCAAGAAAGCTAAAATGGCAACAGATTCTTTTAAAATGAGACATTCCAGTTCACTGACATTTTTTCCCCAACTTCCAGCATTTATGTAGAATTTTATGTTTAGTTTTTCTTTGCTTGTTTGCCTGATTTTGTCCCCTGCTTGGCCTAGTGGCAGGTGTCCCTGTCCAAAACAGGGAGTTGGAACGAGATGAGCTTTAAGGTCCCTTCCAACCCAATCCACTCTGGGGCTTCAGTGTCTCTCTTTGCTAAGAGTTATTTCCTACCTGACATGCATGAGCTGCCAGAGATTCCAGGTTCTTCATCCCTTTCACTTCTTTATGGACTATCTAAATGTCCTTTATGAGACAGTTGTTAATTTTTAATGCAAGATCCCATTAAATTGAGAAGCTCACTTAGCTCGCTTCCAAAGGGCAAACTGAGAGATTTCATTCTCTGTGAAAACATATAAAACATACAAAATCATAGAGTTGTGTGGGCAGAATTCAATTCAGCAGTGAGTAGCTGATGGAACTTTTCCAGGGCCCCAGAGGAGGACACAGACAGGGGAGAGGGGCCAGGCAGGGAATTCCTAAGTATAAACTTGTCAACTTCCAGTTCTTTGAAGATTTAAGCTGGGATTCCATTGGAGACTGCTTTTTATTTGAGCAGGATATTGAACATCATGGTTTCTAAATGTTGAACCTTTTGCTTTTTTCTGTTTTGTCCATTTTTGCAACTTCAGACTCTGAGATGTTCTCTTCTTTTGGTGCAAGGCCTGGATATGATTTAGCTCCACCACCCTCTAGGTTCTCCCTGCTGCAAGTCACAGGAACATAAAAAAACATAAAAAAATTTCCAGTGTGCCTGTGGAAGAAACCTTTTAAACTAGCATCTCCAAAAGAGCTTTATCAAGCCTAAAAATGACATTTTGAAACAATTTAGTTTTCTCCAACTGGTATACTTTATTAAATTTTTAGGGTTTTCCTGTTTTTCTCTCTCTCTCTCTATTTTTTTAAAATTATTATTATATATTTTTCTTTCCTCCTTGCTTCTGATGAGATATCTCTTCTACAGCTTTAGGTTAAAACCCTTAATGCCCTTAATGTTTTTAATTTAGATTACCTTTTCACTGCTAGTGACTGCACTGTACATGCCACAATTTCAGACAAAATATCTGCCCAAAAAAATTGATTACTGGTGTTATTTTGCGATAGTTTTAGATCTAATGATGAAGAATTGGCACTTGCAGGAATATCTACAAAATTACAGTTGTTCATCACTGGCTCAAAAAGCCCCTTTATTGTAAAAAGATGGATTAAATCTTGACATGGAAACTGATCCTAAACCAATTAGGAAAACTCCATTTGTTTGCATCCTTGTCATTAAGTTAAGGAAGATTAAAATGCAGAGCAGGAAGAAGTGCAATGCATTTCCCATGCCCAATTTGTCATGGAGCTGCAGCATGCTGCCCTGTTGCAGATCTGAGGCAAAACAAGGCTTAAAATTGTGGCCCATTTAGTCGCTTTTCTGCTGAAGAGGTCAGAGCAGCTCCTGCTGTCAGAGAGAGACCGGTCCCACCTTCCCACTGCCCAGCCATCACTGGTCTGCTGTATTTTTGCAGTTTGTGTCATTATTGTTGTGTTGGTTTTGCTCTCGCTGTGGCCCAGTTTCCATCACCCAGGATGATGGCTCCTTTCCTGCTGGCAGTGACCTTCCTGCCTTTCAAGAGGCATAAGGAGAACCCATATTCCCAACTGGCCATCCTTTGGCATGGGACTTGTGCTCCTTCATCTTGGCTGCCCACCCTGTGGTGCCCTGAGCGCTGCTTTGGCAAGGCTGGGCTCAAATGTTGGCATGCAGCAGAGATGTCTGCGTTCCCTTCTGGGCTCAGGAACGTTTGAGGTGAGCCAGATTGGGAGCCAGAGGGGCTCAGACTCTGGAAGGTTCCTTTAGGGAGTCATCCCCTTGGTTTTGGGAGTGCTCTGTACATTGAGCTGAGTCTGTTTGCTACCAAAATCTGTTCCAGCAAGGGTCAACACAAACTGCTGAAAGCGTTTGGGGAGGGGTGTGACTGCTTCTGGAGCCCATCATCGCATCCAGAGGGGCAAAGCCTATGCATATCCTACTTCAGCATAATGACTTTGTCTTCCAAACAGGTTCACCGAGCTTCTGGTTTTCCTTTTTTTCTCGAACATTTAGCCTTTCTTCAGTCCTTTATTTTGCACCGTTCCGTGTTGCCCATAGAGGTCGGTGTTTGCCTGGGAAAGCAGAGCCGGGTGCTGGAGCTCCACCGCCTCTGTCCTTCCGTCCTCAGTGCTTCAGAGGTGCTTCTCCCCCTTCCCTGCGATAAAAACGTTACATTCTTCTCTTCTGAGCTTCTAAAGACGTTCCTGAGAAGGAAGGTGCTGGTGTGTCTATTGGTACAGCATTGAGCTTTGCTACCTTTAACAGATTTTAGAAGATCAAACATGGTATTAAAAAAAAGCTCCCAAGAACTTGACATTTTGTAAAATATTTGCATATCTTAAAGAGGAGTAGAGGATAATTCAGAGTGATAACTGTGTCTGTAGTTATCATCTTACATATATTGTATGCAGTCTTTTGCTGGCTGAGCACATGAAATGTTTTCAGTGATGTGTTTGTGGAACGAAGTGCTGCCTCTTTATCCTGACACCCGCCCCCCGTGATTTGTCAGGGGTAGTAACAGCATGAGAGCAATTACACCAACTGCATGCCAGAGATTATGGAAGGTATTTGGGGAGATAAAAAGTCTGTGGAGTGGTTTTGAGTGAGGAAAGTATAAGAGCTGCCACTCAACAACCAGGCTGTGTTTTGTAAGGAATTGTCTCCTCAAATGTTCTTTACACTAACCACAGGTAATGCTCCTAAACACATTTAAATATGTTATATTAATTTATGTGTGCTTTCACATGGAAAGAGAGGTGAGAATTAATAGCATTTTAATTAGTAGCTCTGTGTGTTCCTGTAATTAAATTGGCCTAATACCTCTTTGAAAACTGACTGTTGTTCTACAAAAATCAAACCAATTGATTTAATTGAATAGATTTTGGGACTCCATTCATTGGGAAGTTTCTATGGAGGGTAGGTTATCAATGAAATGATTGTGGAAAGTGTGGTGCACCCAGAGGTTTTGGAAATGTATTTGTAGAAATCGGCAGCTAAAAGCAGTTATACATAATTTGTAATTAATTTTCCCTCCTTAAAGGTGTTGTCTCCTCTTAAAGCATCTTGGCACTGGCTAAGGGATTCTGAGTGTTGAAATCCTGTTTGCACCGAGGTGTGCTCTCCCTAACTTTTTATTGAATTAACTTTCCAATCCTAGTTTTTAAATTTTTAAAAAAAAATAATTTAGTAAGTGCATAGGGCAGCATGATGTATGGCTTTCTCAATTTACATCTAGGCAAATGAAGATCGCTCTCTTTCAGATTTCCTTTGGAATCGAAAGCTGGACGGGAGCACTGTTACCTAAGGCACTGAAATATTCCCCTTACACCTCAGTTTCTGCTGGCTTATGTGTTTAGGCAGCAAATTCATTCACCAGAACAATGGGTAAAGGGTGAGGCTGGGAGCTGTTAAATGATGCAGTTTCTATACTGATTTGTTGCCACGTAATGAGATTTTTGTGCCTCTTTTCACTACTGCTGATAGCCTCTGCTTACTAACATTAATGGCAGCTTGGAGTGAGATGAAGCAATTCTCCCTTTGTCTTCTCCTAGGGGTTTGCCATGTATGTGTTTCCACAGCAGTGATGTATGACCTTCATTTTGCCACTCCTCAGTATGATCATAGCGTTCTTCATGTTGGAAGAGACTTGAAAACTCATCCAGTGCCACCCCCTGGCATGGGCAGGGACACCTTCCACTAGCCGCAGTTGCTCCAAGCCCTGTCCAGCCTGGCCTTGGACACTGCCAGGGATCCAGGGACAGCCACAGCTCCTCTGCCCAGGGCCTCCTCACCTTCATATTGAAGCATTTCCTCCTAAAATGCAATCTAAATTTCTCCTTTCATTCTAAATCCATTACTCCTTATCCTGTCACTGCAGACCATAGTAAAAACCTCTCTCCACCTTTCTTCTAAGTCCCCTTTTGGCACTGGAAGGCTGTAGTAAGGTCTCCCCAGAGCATTTTCTTTTCCAGGTTGAACAACCCCAACTCAACTGTTCTTAATGGTGGAGGTGCTCCAGCCCTCTGGTCCCTCTGGATCAGCTGATCCATGTCCTCTTGTTCTGGACCCCAGGGCTGGGGACAGCTCTGCAGGTGGAGTGTCACCTGAGTGGGACAGAGGGGCAGAATCCCCCCCTTTCCTGCTGCCCACACTCTGGGAATGCAGTCTGGGATACCACTGTCTTTCTGAGTGCCAGCACTCATGGCCAGGGATGTCCCATTTGCCACCCTACCAGTATCCCCAACCCCTGGGCATTGCTGAATTTCACAGTCTCAATTTGGCATCATGCAGACAGTGTCACCTAGGATGTCAACAATGTGGCGTCTCACTGCCATGGGTGAGGTGTAAAGGGTGCATTGCAGAAATCAGTTGTGAACATGTGTAACAAAATGAAAGTATTTTCACAGGGAAAAGCATCAGGTTCAAAACTGAACAGAGTAAACTGATCCATCAGTCACTCCATTATTCAAAAGCTTTGGTAGTCACATGGGGACAGCTTTCATGGGTTTGTTTTCTTTCCTTCCCAGGATTAACCAGAGCTCCACACGTGGTTCAGTGGAGGTTTTAAAAGCAAATTGGAAGTTGTCCCCTAACAGGGTCGAGGTAATCTCCTGTAGACATTAATTTGTCACACAGATCTCTGTCAGGATAACAGGCAGCTGCACCCTGCAGTAGGTGGATGTCTGCATTCAGGATGCCACTGTTCCTCGTACAAAGAGTTTGGAGCTGAACCTGCTGTTTCCTCGAGCCAGGCCACCCAGCTCTCCCTGCTTTGGATGATGATTCCAAGGAAAAGAGTGCACATGGGTGATGTGATGGAGAGCCACTCTGTGTGTGGTAAGTCACCTCTGCACAGTTGTGGAATCCCAGAATATCCTGAGTGGGAAGGGACCCACAGGGATCATCGACTTCAACCCCTGGCCATGTACAAACACCCCAAGAGTCCCACCCTGTGCATCCCCGAGAGCATGGTCCAAATGCTCCTGGAGCTGTGGCAGGCTCTGTCACTGAGAGCCCAGCAAGGGCCTTTTGGATCTCTCTCCTATTTGTCTGTTTTGAAGCAAACCCAAACAAACCATTTCTAACAGCAGAGGAGTGCAGGCCTTCCTGGTCTCCTTAAGCTTCCTTCTCAGATTTCTCTCCAATGTCCAGCTGCTCCTCCAAAGTTTATTTAAAGTTGAAAGCCATGGGCAGCAGTGAAGCTCTAACTTGTGCTAAATGGGGTTTGTGCGGTTTATCAAGGGCATCTTTTTGGCAGCTCTTTGGAGAATCTGCCATGGGAATGTCAGGCTGCTTGTGTTGGTTCTCTGTGTGCAAGGTCTGGTGGGAGGTCTGTATGAGGGCTGTGGTTACAACACAGGGAGAAAATTATTATAAAACCAGGGGATGGATTAAAAAAAAAAAAAAAAAAGAGCAGAGGTTCCCGGGGCAGACACAGAGGGGAAAGGGACAGTTATTCATAGGTCCTGATATAACACTGC
Organism: Motacilla alba alba; assembly: GCF_015832195.1. Taxonomy (NCBI): domain Eukaryota; kingdom Metazoa; phylum Chordata; class Aves; order Passeriformes; family Motacillidae; genus Motacilla; species Motacilla alba. The sequence continues at coordinate 24,488,730 of NC_052023.1, forward strand.
ACGTCACAAAGTGATGCAGGGCCAAACCTGATGAATTTGGAGCAAAATGGGGAAATAAAGCAGCAGTACACGCAGGTATTTATCAGCACATAATCACAGAGAGGTCTTTGGAAGGAGCCCTCTGTTGGTCATCAGGTCCAGTCCCTTGCGTCATGGAAGAGTTTAACAGTGCCGAGCCGCCCCTCTGGCCAGGGAGGCCCAGGGGTCATTATGGCCAGCAAAGAGCCTTCTTGGCAGCTCCTGCACTGTCCAGCTCTTACCAAAATAATAAAAAAAAAAAGACTGCAGCACAGCATTGTTGAACTCTGGGAAGTGACAGTAAAAAATGGGATAGCTTGGGCTCCAAGGTTACTGCTTCCCAGGAACTTCCAGCCCAGTGTTTTCAGTGGAGAAGCAAACTTGTAATTTTGTTTTTTTGATCTGGAGTCATGGCACATGTTCCCTGGGAGCTAAAGTTTGGGGCTTTTTCTGTCTGAGTTTTTGCTAAAGAATCTGGGGCTCAGATGCATGTGCTGGTTTATTTTGTCTTATACATTAGAACAACATAAACCATATGTGTGTGTATATTTATATATATATATGTGTGTGATCTGTATATGTTTGTATTCCACATGCATTTAGACTTGGCAGAGTGTGACTTCTTGAGTTGCTTCTTCTTCCTTGGAGAAAGTGAAGAATTACAGAAGTTTAATTAATTGAAAATTACTTTTCCAATCAAGAGTTGCCTTTTTAGTGCTGTGAGTTATCTAAACAGACTCTGTCTTATCCTTATGTAATCCTAAATAAAGTTTGTAAAGATTTTTTGAGATTTTAGGTCTTTTGTGAACTCTTTGCCTTGGGTATTTGAGATTCAAATTTATTTTTCATGCATGTGATTTAGTAAAAATCTGGAGTGGGATGATGTGCTAAGTCTGCTTTTTAAGGGACAAAGACAGATCCTGAGGTTCTGTGTTATACACTTCAGCTTGAAATGTTTCCTACATTTATGTTCTGTTGTCCATTTTTGTAGCTTTTACCCTTCACAAGGCTCTTGAATCTTTCTTTACAAGGCTCTTGAATCTCTTCTAGTCCTTTTCATGGATATTCCTATTTCACAGTCTTTAGCGCCTTTCAAGTCTTTGCCTTTCCTCAGGTACCACTACAATAATTAACTCATTGCTTCCTTTGGCTGGCATGTCAGATTCCCAAACTCAAAAAGGTAGGAACGGACTGTAAATAGACCCGTGGCCTTTTCTGCTTTCCTTGGGCTTTTCTGTTGCCTCATCTGCCTTTTCAAAGAGCTGCTTTGTGGAACCTGCCAGTCACTACCTGAGGGGGAGGATTCCTGCCTTGTCTTGGCACAGTGTTAATGGCATCATGCTCAACAGCTCTGTAATCTGGCAGATCCCAGATTTTAAGGGAAAGAGATTGTATTCTGTGTTTCCTGGGGCGTTTACTTTCTCTGTTACTTAAACTAATGCATTTCTTAAATCATATTTGTGTTGGCTCCCATTCTTGCCTGATTTATGTGTTAACATGTCTGTGCTGAAGGCTCTTTCCTTTTTCCATAAGCCTCCAAGAGTTTGGCTCTTTTCTTTACCAGCACTGCAGCCTAATCAAAATCACGCCTCAAAATCATGCAGTTCTAAAAACTTCTGTAAAAGAACTCATAAGCAGCTACTTTATTTTCACTGGCTATGGAAGTCTGTGGCAGCTAGATTTTAGATGTGAGAATTAATGTTCGTGAACATCTCTCACAAGTTTTATTTCCTGAGCAGTGGGAATGCATGTTCCTCTGCTCAGAAATGTGCAACTGCAGAATATATCAAAATAAGGTTATTTAGATGAATGTTTAAAGGCTAGCTCTGAGGAAAGAGGGTGATATGAAGGTAATTTCTGAACAAAGAATCTTTTGCAGATTGTTATAAATGGACCTGCCAATATCTAACAGAGGCCCTTTTAACTCAGCTCATGAAGAGGTTGTAGAAATGCACATAGGAATCAGTCTTGGCACTATTTCTTCCTTTACCAACAGCATCATAAAGCATCCAGGGACATGCTGACAATTATTACATGGTCCTTATCATTTTGTCAGTAATGATTGCCTGACTAATCACTGAGTATTTAAACCCCCAGTTCTTTCCCACATAAAAAGATGATCACTCTCCAGCAGAAGGTAAAGGTCTGCAGGGCTTTAGTTTTCATGTGTAGTTACATTTTTTTTCTTATCTTTCTGTGGATCTGATATTGCCAGGTTAAATGACCTCACCAGATCTTTTGCCCAAAGAGTTTAATAGGAAAGGCAGAAGGACATCCATGGTCAAGACTCAATTAGCTTGGAGTAGAACCCTCCAGTGTAATGGCGTTATCTCTTCTGGCAATCTTTCATCTGACAGCAACTCACTCAGGAATACTTGGAGCCCTGCCCACCCTGAGATTTAGATATTAACAGGAGTGGCCTTTTGAAACTCCTGGGCTGTGTGTGATCCCTGCAGCTGTCCCGTGTTGTTTATAAGTCAGGAGCCTGAAGCCTATGACATGAGCAGTAGGAATTTGCTTGTAAACCAGCATCTGGTCAGGACATACCAGAGGCTATAGGATGTGTGTGTAATATTGTGGCTGAGTGCCCACTGAAAACCCCTGGTCTCACCACCTAACCCCCTTAGCCTCCTCTGAGAAATCCCAGGCCATGGAATCCAGGGGGGGAATTAAAACTTCACCGTCATCAGCTGTCGGTGAGGAACGTGCCCGATGCATCACCATCTCTCATTGTCAGCAGTGATTCATGAAGGGCAGCTGAACTCCAGGGTGTCCTGAATAAAATAAATCCATCCACGGAAGTCTCACCAGGACACGCACGTGAATCTTTGTGTGTGAAGAAGAAGCTGAGTATGAGGGTGGGCAGGCCCTGGCACAGAGTGCCCAGAGAAGCTGTGGCTGTCCCTGGATCCCTGACAGTGTCCAAGGCCATGTTGGATGGGGCTTGGAGCAGCCTGGGCTAGTGGAAGGTATCCCTGCCCATGGAAGGGACAATATCAGAAACAATATCGGCTCTGTGGTGCCATCCAACCCAAACCATTCTGGGATTCCATGTAAAACATTGTACAGCTGGGATGAGGTGTTCCCAGTGGAGAAATCCATGGAGGTGTGTGGGGTTAATGTCACACTTTTCCTCTATTGCCCTTGTAACAGGAGTAAGAGGAAAGAGGCAAGTGAGAATTCAGCTGTTTTCATAGTTACAATCAAAGGACTTCTGAAGAGCCAGCGCAGCAGTGTCAGCACCGCCTCGGACTGGGTGTGCTGGGCCAGCAAATGATTTACTGGAGGAACTGCAGAGAGAGAGAAAACTGTCTGTAAATGTTTGGTCTTTATGGCACAGAGTTAATTTTTATCTCAAGACAAATATCTGAACTGAATTGTTCTGTAGAGGTGTACCCCTTTACAAATAATGGTACTTTTAAGTAGCAATGACAGGCAGGTGATGAGGAAACTGTGTGGATGATGCAAGTACCTGAAAGGAGGATGAGGAGAGCGAAGGCTTAAGGTGAAATGAATCTGTCTTGCTCTTTCCAGGTGTAATGATCACAGTTTTACAAGCAATTGAAAATAGACTAAACACTTTAAAAAGACATCATCTTCTTTCTCCTTTCCCCCCTTGGCAACAGGTGGAGAGTGATCCTGCAAGAAGCACTTGCTGCTCACACGCTTTCAGCAGCCCCTGGGGTTATGGATAACTGGCTTAAATTCCAGCAGGATGCTGTAATTTATGTTCCATGGCTGAGCAGACACATCTGGCCTGGGCTTAGGGGACAAAGATGGCTTAAAGCTTCCTTACCGTAGTAACCCCTCTCCAAGTTAAATACATCTCACAGCTGTTACTGAAGGTTGTGGTTGTTATCTTCTCCTATGTTTTTTTCTGCCTTGAGGGTTTGTTGTGTAGTTTCATAAACTGGAATAGGTGAAGCAGGAGTTGTTGGAAGGAGACATTTTCTCATTTTTGCTGACTTTCCCCTAATCTCTCACTGGTAAAGCTTGAGAATCTTTTCCAAAGTGGTAGATAAGGCTCTATCTAGTAATGGAAAAACCTCATTCCCATGTTCCAGTGGTTTAAGTGTTGACCCCTTCCAGACATGTATTTTGGCTTCTCTCTGCTGCAGCAAGAAAACAAGGAGATGAAGGAGGTAGGACTGGCTCTCTCCTCCTGCTTTGGGGTTCTTTGTGTATACATTTGGATATTTCAGTGGGTTGCTCCAATATAAATATTTAAAGAAAAACAACAGAAATCCCCAACTGAAGTGGAAAGCAGCTCCACGGCCACTTCAGAGAACATCTGTGTCAGGACAGCTCTTGACTGTGAAGGAGGAGGGTAGAGCATGCTACCAAAGATGGGAGATAATTGCTAGGCAAAATCATAGCCCACCCTGGCACTCCCATCCTGGTCTCCAGACAGCAGGAAATCAGGCTTGGTGTCAGACTGTGGGGGGCTGGGAGGAAAGCCACCAAGCCTCCCTCCTTCCTCCCCACTCCTCGAAATGCCAGAGTGGTTTTCCCACTGTCCTGAGCCCCCACAGCTGTGCACACATGTGGGGAGTCCCTTGGAGCACAGCACAGGGTGGGAACAGAGCCCATGCAGGGCAGGAGCACCATGGACTCAGCAGCAGCATCTCCCCAGGATTAAAAGTGTCTGAACTATTGCAAACCCTGTGGCGAAGGGCTGCTTTCCAAAGCTGCTTCCCAAAGAAAAATTAGAAACAGTCCTGTAATCTCTGTACACAAACACTGGTGCAGATATTGCCAATGATCAATAAAGGGTGGTCATGTAACTTGATTTATTTTAAATGGTCTGGGAGGTCTTTTCCAACCATAAGGATTCTGATTTATACTTACAGCCAAAGAAACTTTCTGCTTTCTTAGCTCAAGAGGCCTCAGCACAGGGGTTTAGGGAACCAGTGCAAGAGAAAATGGATATTTCTGGTTTTGTTTTTCTTCTCATTGACCTGCTATGACTTCAGTCTCTGAAATAAAAGAAACGCTTGTACTCTGAAAACATCTTTTGTTTTTGTTTTCTTCTTGAAGAAAAAGTACTTTATTCTCTGAAGTTACCTGAGTGCAGATAATTTTATCTTCAGAAAATTTACTTCAGCCATGGAGCTGTCTGGCACGCTAGATTGATTCTTGAAGACATGCTATGTACATAAAATTATTTAAAATAAGCAGATTTAAGTCTCTTCCCTTTCCCCTTTCTATTAGGCCAATTGTGAACTTCTGAATCAGAAAAATCACCTTTTTTTCTTCCCGCTGGAACCCTCTGATCTAATCCATTGTGTTGATTTGGCACAGCCTGGTTTTTGGTAGTGGGGCCGGGCACAGGGGTAGCTTCTATGAGAAGCTTCTAGAAGCTTCCACTATGGCCCACAGAGCCAATCTCTGATGGCTCTGGAGATGGAAGTGGCCCAATTAGAGAGGCTGATGACATATTTAAGAAGAAAATCAAAACAGCACGCGCACAGTTATTTTTTTTCCAAGTGCTGGCAAAGCGCTGCCGTTGGGGCCATCCCTGGCGTGGCCCATGGCAATGCACCATGGCCAATGCCTTCTTGGGGCGGCCCTCAGTGAGCCCTGCCTGCCTGAAAATTTTCACTTAAAATTGTCCAGATGGCTTCTAACTCCTTTCCCCCGCCAAGCAGAAATAATCAGCGAATAAAACCAAGAGGTTTTCCCTCAGTGATATTCCCCAACTGACATCTTTTCCAGGCTTGGAAGGAAAGGATCCACCATTTTCAATGCCTGCTGGGGCTGGCAATGACTACAGAGCCTGTTATTCACTGGGTTTAACATTCAACACCACCCTGAAGAGCAAAACACGTTGCCCAATGCCTCGGAAGAGATCCCTGCGGTGAGGAGATGACTCCATCAACTGTGCTCTCTTCCTTTGTCCACTTATTTTCTGACTGGATTCATCATTCCGGTGTCAAAGCACTGCTTCAGTCATGGGGCCCTGGAACCTGGGAGGTGTCACAGACATTTGCTGGTGCAGATGCTGCCTTGGTTTTCTCCTCCTCGCTCACTGCCTAGCTCCTCCTCCAGGGTGTCCTTCAGCATGGGGTGAGTGCACGTAGTCCCTTAACAGCAAAAAAAAATGAATCACGACCTATTGTAGTTTTACTCATTTTGTTATTTTTCCAGGTTACTGATTCATTGAAATTTCTGAGCAAATTTCCATGGGACGATCTAAGGTGTCAAAATATCTCCCCGAATGCTTGATTATCTTGGCTGCTGTAATTTCCTTTTTGAGATGTTTTGACTGGAAACAATGATGATGGTGGACTCAAAACTAATGACTCACTTTCAGAGAATGGGGATTTATTTGAATTCTTGGAATTAGTAGGGGAATATGCAAAGTACCTCTCCACATTTTCACAAGGGTTCAGTGTGAGCAAGCCAGGTAGTGACCACAGATAAGTTTTAAGAGGATGACTTGGAACCCATTCATTTGAAAGGAGCAGTGTATCCAGGGACAGAAGAGGGTAGAAGTGTGGCCTTTACTTTGGTAGTGATTAATGAAATGGGTTGAGTTAATGAGATCATTAGTGTTTATGCATGGACCACGCAGCCCATCTTGTTTGTCCTACTGTGGCACAGCGGTAGGACAAATTTGAACAAATTTGTTCACTGCTCAGCAACAGCTCTAGTAAATGTTTGGCCGTTGCTCATTCTGCTTTATAAAGCACCTGGCAAGCGATGTGATTACGAAAAATATTTCTAAATATGTGGTAGCAGAAGGGTAACTATGCTAAATTTCTCATGAAATGTTAATGCGATGACTTTTAACACATTCATGGTCAGCTGACTGCCTCAAGAGGGGTTTCACACTCCCTAATCACACAGGGATGTCTTTGCTTTCTGGTTGTCTCTTGTGGCCCAATACCTTTCTGGCTTTTCAGTGTAAAGCTCAGTGACAGATCAAGGTCCCTTAGGATTCCCGTGTCCAACTTTTGTCTTGGCGTTAAGCACAGCTCAGTGAGCTACACCTTACTAAAACTGAATTTATCCATAAAACTTAGGTTATTTATTTCTTTTGTTTTTGGACAGCACAGCTGTGACCAGGGGGGTCACAGACATAATGCAGGCTCTTTTGCAGCACCATGTTCCTCACCCGAAACCTGACCTCAGTCACTCTTTCAGGAACAACATCAGCAAAAGAAAAGATAAAGTCAGGGGTTTGGGTTCCCTTTTTACAGAACACTGCCTGCTCTGTATTGATGCATTTTAGGCATTTTGAGTGTAACCTGTTTGAAAAAATTGACACTAATTTGACAGACTTCTTCCAAATAAATAATTAACTGCCCAAACTAACCTTTGACTACCCTCCATCAAAGACAATGCATCTGAAACTAAACAAAATGGAAATTCTTCATTGCAGCTGGAGTGTCTGTGCCTGGCTCACAAAACACAGGTGCAGCAATGACCCTCTTTCAGTTTCCAGTTTTCTGTTCTGAGGCTGGAAAATCCCCAAATGACACAACCTGAACCTGTCACTTTGCCTTGGTGGTACGTGGATGATGTGTAAACATCCTGCTGCCCCTTCCTGCCTGCAGGGAACCTGCCGGGGGCATCTCTAGGGATCTCCTGCAGGAAAGAAGCTCTGCATGGGCTCTCCAGATCTTGTCCCTCTGACATTTTACCCAAGGCGCATAATCCAGTGGGAAGCATTTATGCACTGAGTGGGCCATGCCTGGAAATGCCTGTGCTGGTGGAGTGGGTCCTACTCTCATGAGAAACCTGGGTTTAATCACAGTTTTCCACAGTGTGTCTCAAATTCCTTACAACAGAATAGGGGGTTGAATAGTCTGGAACATCAGCCAAAGGGCTGGTTGCTATTATGACAATAGGATGAAGATACATTTGCTTCTCCCAATAATTTCAGTCTGCATCAGATTGAGATTCTTCTGATCTCTGCTCAACTTTGAAGAAGTAAGCTTGTAAAAGAGACTTCTTTCTGGTTGTCGGATTTGTTTTCAGCTCTTCAGCCAGCATAACAAATTTAGCTTTAATTGTTCTTAAAATCCCAACATAGCCTTGGTAATTGATGAATCTTCTAGGTGTCTGCACATTTGAACAGCATCTGTCTGCTGTTTGAGCAACACCCACAGAAAGGAAAATTCCTATTCTGACTAACCTATTGCTGCTGAGGAGAAATAATCCAATATTCTAGGAATAATCCAATATTCTAGGAATTTGCATGAATTTACTTGATTTTGAGCAATCCTTCTAATTTTAATCCTTGTTTAAAGCAGAACACACCCTGCCAAACTGTGCCCTGGTGAGGATTTTATTTTTCCTTTCCCTTACCCTGTGATTGAATTGTTCCATAATTGCAGCTATTTGAATCTGAAACTCAAATTAGAAGGACTTGAAAGAGGGAATGCAGGAGAAGACATGAATACAGCATGTGAGGAATTCAATGTTCCTCTCTGTGAGTTGGAAGGGTTTATACTGTGATCTTTTCCCTGAACTGTAGCAAATCCCATTTTAGTATGAGACCAAATAACTCCTTTTCTTTTTCTCGTTCAGTGAGGAAAAGTTGCAAAGTGCATTTATGCTGCTCTGGCTTCAGACTTGCTGCCCCAAATATTTCAATGTCTATCTTGCTATAGATATTCAATATTGTGGTCACAATTTTTTTTTCCAGGTGTTGAGAGAGGCACTGTCCTGTGTTTGCTGCTTTTTGGAGTGGGTGTTTATTTATTTTCTAGGTATTTGAGACACCTCTGTGTGGCAGATCCCTCTTGGAAAGCAGCAAATCTGAAATGTCCTAAAGGTCTGATGACCTGTAGATACCAATTCTCCTGAGCAAGGACCTCCTCCCACGATAATCCAGATTTCTGGCAGTGTAACTTAAAACGGACCTGGCTGCTGTGTATTCCCTCAGTCCTTCCTCCAGGACTTTCTTCCATCCTTACAGCCCTTGTAAAGACCTCCCAGCCCAGAAGCAGCTGCTGCTGAGGCCACCTCGAGCATCTTTACTTTGCCTGGGGACACCAGGAAGACAACAACATCCCACTTGTTTTGATAATTTCCCATTTGTTTGGATAATCTCCTGATAAAATTCCAGAGGAAGATTATTCATGTGCTCCCTAGGACACCAGGAAATTGGTTTTGAAGGAAGTCTGGAGAGCAATGAGATGATTTTCCTCTCGAGCCCCTGCCCCAGGGCTGTCCCTGGGGGCAGAGAGCAGCAGTTCCACTGCAGCTGCTTGGGTTCAGTGAGAACCCTTTCATGCCACTTGTCCTTCCTTTGAAAAGCAGAAAGAATCCAATTCTGATTCTCTGCTGATCCAGTTGGGGCTGTCTTAAATTGTGGAACATTTTTAATATTAGGTTTTTTTGTCTTTTTTAAAAATGCACTTCTTCCATCCTTGTGGAGTGTCTGTGTTAGGTTATCAGTAACATCTTGGGCATTTACCAAGTGGAACTTTCAAATTAGCTTCTTTGGTAGCACAGTTCTTGTCTTTTTCATTGAGACAGATGGAATTTTGCTGGAAATGCACACTTGAAGGCTGGGTGGTTATTAGTGTTTCACTATTGGACTGAGGCTGGAAGGTTTTCATGGAGAAAATTAAGAATCAACTTCCTTTCGCAATGACTGTTCTAAAATTGTCTGAAGGACTCTTGATGTGATTCATTATGACCTTTCTTAGCACAATCTGCTGCAGGAAGCTTTTCATTTCGTTGTTTTACCTAGAAAGAGAAGAGAATGGTATTTAACTGTGCTAATTGAAAATCTTTCCTCTTGAATCAAGCATCTGGCAAGTTTTCCCTGGTGGAATCCCACTGGGCTGAGTACGTGTGAATTCACACTCTGAGAATGCATCCACGCACTCAGTGTGGACTGTGCTCATCACTCAGCAGAAACTGATATTATCTCTTCATTTTCATGTTGTATGCTGCATTTGGTTGCTTAAGTATTTTGGATGGACTCACACTGACCTTACTCATCAGAGGAGGTTAATCCTGACCAAGTGCTGGGGTCATGCTGGCTCTGCTCAGGGACGAAAAAAACTCATTTTTCACTAAGGGAGAGGGAGCATTGCGATCAAAATTACAGATTTCTTCTTTCGCAGATTATTCACTTTGCCACATGTTCAGAGCAAAGCCCATTTTTCTCTGTTCAGCTAATTAAAAAGCAAATTCATTGTGAAATTCAGTTCCTGATCTCAGGCCAAGTTTTTTTGTGGAGTAATGAAGATACAAATTGCCTGTTCAATTTATGGCAACCCTTTCCCCACCTTCAGCTTAAAAACAGATTTAAAATTATGCTTTTCTAGCCATGATTCTTCATAAACCAACAGCTGTTCCCTGTGCTCTGTGAAACTCTCAGACAACTTATCTTCTTCATGTCTGGTTCCCAGGAAGGGATGTCTGAACACAAAAAACAATCCAAAGCTGCTTTAGAAGGATGCTGTAAAAGGAGAAAATACAGAAAAATTCTTTGTCCGAGTCTATGAGATTTGACTCTGAGTTTTTGTGCCTCAAACACAGACAGTAGTACAACTGCTGACTACATGTGTTCTTTTTTTTTTAAAATACTTTATTGAGTGTTCATTTTGTGGTAAAATGAACTTTAAATTTATTTAAAACAAAGAAAATTATGTTATTTACTTAGTTCATTGAGTTTATATTTATTTTATGTTGCTTACTTTTGGAGTAGGAGCTCTCATACAAAGTTATGATTTTGGAATATCAGCTTTAACTCCCTTTCAAAGAAATATTTACCCAATGTGAGAAGTTTTATATTTGATAACTTTCTCTTTTCATTTGCACAGAGTGACGTTCTTGGTGTGCATTCCCAGCCACTGTTGGCAGCTGGAAACAGATTCTTCTTTTTTAACAATGTATTGCTACATTGAATCCAAATTCGCTGGAAATCTCTTGAAAAGGAAAAGTAAACTGAAGTCATTACTGAGAAGGGCTGTCGTTTTTAGAAGAATTCCAAGAGAAACAAAATAGTAAACTGAACATGCAATTGTATAATTGCCACACAGAAAAGAAATGGAAAAGGAAAAGAAGAAAGTCTTCAGGAGCAGGAAAAAATTTAGACTCTTTAAGAAAAAGCATCTGTGTGAGCACCTTAATTTTCCACTAATAAAACAACTCTGGTTAGCTTAGAAGTTTGGAGATGGTTGGAAGAGCTAAATGCAGAAAGAAGAATCAAAAACTGCAGTGATAAATCTTGAACAGTAGTGTTCTTGTTCTAATTCAACATCTAAAAATTATAATGTTAATAAAGAACTCGACTGCACAAATTCCAGGGATTTTAATTACAAATCTATTTTTTATTGGCTCCTTGCCTGTGAACAGGAGGAGGTTGGAGCAGAGGAATTTTGTGAGCGGAATAAAATTCTGGAGCTGCTTATTCTTCAGAGATAATATTGCCCCAAAGGTTTTTTGTGGCTATTTTTAGGTGCTTGCAGTTCATTTTGGGAGACAGACACTGCATTACAAAAGCTGTATTAATAGAGATATTCTTTAATTTCTTCGTTCGTGTGTGGTTTAGCTGACACCAATTATAACAATTTTATGAGGGTTTTTTTTCCTCATCAAACAGAAGTAATTGTTCAGGGGAAGATTAAATCTTGGGCAGGTCCTTTTGCAAAGGAGAAGTTGCTGTCAGGAGTTTCCCCTGAAGGACTTTGGAGTTCCATTGGGGTGAACTCCTGCTTTGGAAATGCAGCACTAAAAGTGGATGGAATTAAGTCAGTAAGTTGAGGGCAGAATTGCTACTTTCAGGTGGATGTTTAGAGGCTAAATATAATGTAAGACCTTCCACAGGACAAATTTATTTCAATGGACTTTTACAGTTTGTACTTAGTTGTCTTAATTCCTCTGTTTTGTCACCTTTGGGCTTCTGGAAAATCTTAAAATGCCTCTTGTGCTTCTGTTCCCGGTTTTCCACCTTTATAAAAGAGGAGTGAAATATTTGCTCATGAGAAACTTTGAATTTTTGGTTGTAAAAGGTGTTTGGGTGCACCTTTTTTTTTCAAAACTTTCTCTTCCAAGTATTCATTAAAGTTTCTGTTTCACTTCAAAAAAAGAGAAAATTTGAACAAGCAAACAACACTTGAAGGTAACTCAGTGTTACATTTGGCTTCTTATAAAAACCTCCACTGAAGTTGCCTTCTGATTTCATCAACTGAAGAGCTAGATTTAATTTTTCTGTGTATTTTTCCCTAATTTCCTGCAGGAGCCACTCCTGCTCAGCCTGGTGCCCTTCTCCTTACTGTGAATTTCTCTGGGTCCACTCCCCCTCATCTGTGTTCCCTTTACATCTAAAACCTGGAGATTTTTAATTTGGGACAGATGTTGGCTTGGGAGCATCTTTGGCCATAAACACCCAGCCAAAAGGTCTCCTTTCCTCTGTTCTCCCTCAAACCACCCCACAATTCTCATGATTTTATTTGGTGGCAACATTTTGCTCAGTTTGGGAAATTATGGAGACCGTTGCAGAGCTGATCATATGATCATATGTTCCTTTCTAATGAGTTATCCCATTCTCAGAATTCATTTCTCATATTCATTCATATTCTCAGTCTTCTATGCCAGCTCTTATGTGTCACTTAAGTCACCTCTCCCACGCCCACCGATGGGGCTGGTAGCTCATTGCACTTCACCAAACCCAAATATTTGCCTGGCTATTCATTACAGCCCAATTTGCAATCAGCACACAAATAAAGGCACAAGATATTTCACAGTAAAATAAGGACCTTAAAGAAACTGCCACTCCTATGGGTAATTTTTCCCTCCAGAAAGGCTGCAGTATGGGGAGAATCCCTGGGCATGGCCATGGGGCTAATTAGCAATTCGAGCTCTGACCTGAGGGTGGGAACACCCAGGTTTTGTTCTCTCAGGCTTTTCAGTTGTGTGTGTTGTATTTCAGGTGCAGGACGTGACTGAGCCTTTATAAACAAAAGGTCATAATAATGCTGCAGGGAGGTTTCCTTGTGCCAAATTTCTTGCAAATTTTTCCATGTGAAAATTTGCATCTTCCATCTAAGGGTGCAATAAACATTTTTTGAGTTTTCCTGTGTTCTGTGGGTTTGAACGTCAAATCTGTGTCCTAAACATGTGCTCTAGATTTTGAGTCATTCCTGCTTTTATTATGGCTCTGCCTGTGCTGGGGGAGAAGGATTAAAGAAAATCTGGGTATGTGGGCCCTTGGTTACAATCCTTACATGGACAATTTATGCCCTTACATTTACAATTTATACAGAAAGTATAAATTCTTGCTTCAGAATGCTTAATTATTGAAACATTTTGGAACAGCTCCTACAGCCAACTTGGAATAGTCTGCCAGGAGAATACCTGGAAGCCAGCTGGTACTAGGAGCTAGTACCCTGTGGGAAAGCTGTTTTGACCATAAATACTAACTTAGAACACTTTGGGTTTTTCTGTGTCCAAGACTCACACATTTTGGTGAAAAGACTTCTTTTGGTACATTGCTTTTCTGCTGGGAAATTTTAAACACATCCCAGTTATTTACATCTGCAGATTTATGAATTTTTGTTGGACCTTCAAATTCGTAGGAAGATTTTGGCTGAAGGATAGCAGAGGTGTCAGAGGCTGTAGGAAGTGTTCTCTTCAGTGGCCTAAATAAGTGATAAACAGCAGCAACCTAAGGCTGGGCTTCCTGTGTTCCAGCACCCCATATTTATTGAATCCCAATTGATATCTCTTTGATCTTCTGTGCTCCTTCAAGAATGCCATTGACACCAGCTGCTCAGGGGAGGAGAAAGTTGTAAAAATTTTTCCTTCAGCTGCATTTTCCATGTCTGGGGATTAAATTTGGTGGTGGTTTGGTTTTTTTGGGTTTTTTTTTTTATTCCCTGAAAAGCTCTTTTTTAAGCTTTAAAGGAAAGAGACATGCTGGAAAATTCCAAAACTTTTTATTTTGTGACTTTTGTGCATTGTCAAAAAGAGGCTGGTGTAGCCTCCAGTGTGAGGAAAGGTTTCCTCATCAAACTTTTAACACTTAATTACAGTGATTTTCTGCCAGAGGCACTGAGGAGCTCAGAAAACAGTGAACCATGGTCAGAAATGGTGAGCTGTGCCTGGGAGCCCTTCTCCTCCCTGGGTCTCCGCTCTCAAAGTAAAAGAGTCTGATTGATGGCAGGGACTGAAAAAAGGCCCCCAGCATTCAGTGAAAAGGGACTCTGAGCAAGGTGAGGTGGGAAATGACCCTTGTAGGGCTGGTCACAAGGACCAGCGTGGGGACAGAGGGGGAAAAGCTCTGCAGGAGTTGGGGAACATCTGGAAAACTTCAGCACAGACAGACCTTGTCATTTCCGTCCCCATAAGAGCTCAGGAATGTGAGGCTGAGCTCCATCATGATCCCAACAAAGCTCAGATGCTGCAGGAGGTGACGTGGGATCTTATCCCCATTTCTGTTGTCTGGTCCAAGGCCAGTTCTCATTTGCTGTATGGACAATAAAAAACAGTTTGAGGCAGAACTTCACTCAATGGGTTGGACCAAAGATTTGAAGGAGGAAGCCCTTTCTAGGCTCTCTGGCTGGAGGGAAACACTATGTCTTAACTTTCTGCCTTAACTTGCTGCAGAAAGAAAAGTGAAGTGAAAAAGAAAAAAGTGAAAATGTGACAGATGAAAAGTGAGGATGACAGTGATCAGTATTTTGCACAGTGATCAATATTTTGCATGGTGATCAAAGCCTTAAAGAGAAGTATCTCCAAAGGGCCCGTTGCATTTTCCAAATTGAAATTTTGAATGTTTTTAGCGAAATACTGGTGCCATTTTCACCCCTTAAATTATTTTTTATTATTTTTTAAATTTTAAATTTTAAATTTTTCATCTTAAACATTTTTTTTTCACCTAGCTGGTAAGGCCATGCTTATGGCTTGCAATCTGTGTGTTTCCAGCTGTGGTTGTGCAATACTGAAATACCAAGGGAAGGTGTTTTCCTTTTGAAGTGGTGCTAGAAAATTCTCTCTTAGTGTAGCTTTTTTGAAGTGGTGCTAGAAAATTCTCTCTTTGTGTAGATTTTTCAGTTACCAGGGCTTCATTTGGCTTTGTTGTGAGGGGTTCTGTAGGGTGGCTGGGTTGTAGAAGACATCCCAGGAGATTTGGATGGTTTCTCCGATGGTTGCCTGATGGGAGAAGGAGGAAATCCACAGCCCCAGGGAAGGTTTTGTGAGGTGCAGAAATGCAGTGTACAGAGCTCAGTGAGTGTTTTGGCATCCCTGTGAGTGCACATCCCATGCAGGGCTGGGGAGAACCCGCTGACCTGCTCTGAGGGAAGCTGTAAACAGCAGCTTTGGTGGTGTTTACAGATAGGTGGGCTGGATTTCCAGGGTGGTGCTGGGCCAGACTGGGTTTTTCCTTTCCCAAATTAGAGGCTGAACGTGTGGCTGGGAACTCAGCAGAGGCAGGGAGAGGCTCCCAGGCACGGCACAGGCAGCACCTGGGGAGCAGGACAGGCTCTCCCCAGCCCTGCTCCTCACAAGTCCTGCTGTGAGAGGCAAACCCCTCACCCTGAGCTCATGGTCTGGTTTTGGCACTTAGTGTGGGGGTGCTGGCTGTGCCCTGGCACTCAGTGAGCTTTGGAAAGAGACTTTCCCTCCTCACACAATGCTGCCCTGGAGAGGGGATCTTCTGCAGGGCTTGTTGAGAGGTGTGCAAGCAATGCATGCAGCTTGGGATTAAAAAGAAGGGCAGTAATTCAATTTTCTGTGAGGAGGAAAGAGAAAGGTGTGAAATGGTGACACAAGAAATTGGTGTTGCCCTTGCTGTATGTGACTGAGTGCATGTATGAAATGCCTCTGTTGGTGACATGATCCGGCCACGGCCATTCCCTACGAGCTGCTTTGCAAGCCAGAGTGGTCTGTGTCACCATCGTTTCTTCTGTGGCTGGAGAGAGTAAATCAACAGGAAATAGGATCATTCTGCTGCTTTTTCAAAGGTTTTCTTTCTAGAGTGTGGCAAGCTGCTCAGCGAGGAAGTTTACTCTCTCCTCACGCTAACTCTCGCTCTGGACTTTCTTCATTTATGCAAGAGATTGTTTTGCCTCATCCAGAGTGATTCATGATTGGCATTCTGGTGTTTGACAGTCAGAGTGTTGGGAGGCTCTAAGCCAAGGCTCCCTGCTTTCCAAGGGAATGGATCCCAGATTCTGCAGAGACACTTTGGAGCAAGGAGGGAAACCAGGGAAAGCTCCAAACAGAAAGTATTTGTGCGTGGTTTCCTGTTTATTTGGGAGCATGAGCATTGATGCAGGAAGGGGTCAGCTGGAGTCTGAGACACAGTTACCTTCTACACAGGCCTGTGAGACTTGTGGATTTTCTTTCATCCACATTGCCTGCCCAGGTGGACTTCCAGCACCTACCTGGAGCTGCTCCTGGAAATCTGTTCCATGGGCACAAGGAGGAACAAATGCAGAATTAAATCATCATAGCAGCAAGTCCCCTCTTTTGCTACAGATTCTAGAACAATCTAGAAACAGGGATTTCTGAAGCTTCCTGGTCTGTTCCAGGGCTGGTTTTCCTGGTTTCATGGATGTGTGTTCAGGATGCCTGGGGGAAGACACAAGACAGTCCAAGAACTGGTGTGTCCTCAGTGAGGGAAAGGCAGGAGATGAGGTGGAGATGATGGTTTCTGAAGTGTGGACAAGAAGGAAGAAGAGGGGGCAGGTGGAACATCACAGCCAGAATTGGGTAGTGTCTGTGAAGAAATACACCTTTCCAGTTTCTCTCCAAAGCCTTATGGGGCTGGTGCAGCCAGAGGCTTTTTTTTTCCCTAAAAAGTTGTCTACATCACTTCTCTTCTGTATCCACTACATAAAAAGGATCCACCTTCACCTGATTTCTAGGAAACTGGCTTGAAGTTTCTGTCTCCTCTGATCAGTTTGTGCTATTTGGCAGACTGTGAATGGCCCTACAGAGACGTTAACAAAAAATAAAGTAGAAAACTTCTCATCCCGTTGCCAGCCTTTCCAGGTCTCTAGACTGGTTAATGCATGGCAGCTGCTGGTTTGTCTGCTTGCTTCCATCCTGCTGTGTCCTGCAGGCAACCTGAGGTCAAAACCATCTGGGTGGGATGAGGTAAACCATCCTAGGAATTATTCAGTCTGAGCCTTGAGTGCCAGGGGGAATGGGCTCCTTGGAAAATACAGTTTCTCTGCTAAGAATGAGAAAATGTGGTTTTTCCTTACCCACTTGGTATTCTGTAATGTGGGCTATTCCTGCCTGGGGCAGAGCTGCAGATGACAGAACGTTTTTCCAGCTGTCCCCTCAGAGTCCAGCCTGTGGTTTGAGGGAACAGCCACTGCCCCCTGCGGAGAAACCCGCGGGCACCCAGCCCAGGGCACCGCGGCACGTCCGTCTGTCCTGCCCATTCCCACCTTCCCAAAGCGAGGTGTGGCCACAGGGATCCCAGGGAAGGTGCCTTCCTGGGGGGTGATGGTGTGCTGGGCACAAGGGGGGCACCAGTGCTGTCAGTGGGGCACAGCTGTCACAGTGGAGGCTTTGTTTCTCGTGCTGAATGTTTCTCGTGCTGTTTCTTGTGAATTGCCCACACCCTGTGCCCACTTGGGCTGGCATTAAACCATCTCAACCCCGAAAAAACCCACTGAGATGTTTCTTTTTTCCCTTATGGATACCTTCTCTTCTGCCTCTGTCTCATTTTCATTGCTAAAAGCACCTCCTCTACGTGTGAATCGTATCTGCTGTACAAATGTCTGCACATTAATCATTGCCAAATTTCTGCACATAAAAGAGGAAGAAATGGGATAGATTTAAAGGGCAAAATTCACCCAGAACATGATCTGAAACCAAAATATCTTTCCTGGTGGCCTTATTTGCATTTTCCCAGGTCTCTTGTTGCTGGAGCACCTGAGTGGGATGATGTTTGTCCACTGAACATGGGAAATGCTGAACCCTGGCAGGGGATGGGTATTTCTGAACAGGATTTCCTGGTTGGTTCAGGTTGACCAGGAAGAACTGTGTAGGCTCAGAGAAGCACTAGAAATGGGCCAAAATAGGGCAATGCATAAAACGTCTTTGATATGTGGAAGTGAAGAAACTGATACTGATACAGAAACCTGTTCCACTCCTCTGCCATCCCTTTCCAGAAAAGAGCCTTTTATGACTGAAATGTGGTGAAAAATGCCTTTCCCCCCCTCCTACTATTTCAGACGAGCTTCAGAAACACCAAAGCCCAGCTCAGACATCTATTTATATCCTCCAAAGTCAGTCCTTGTGCTGCACATCCAAAGGCATGCACCCCCCTGCCCTGTCTGGTAACAAAACCAGGAAGCCACAAGAAACACAAAGGTAAATATAGGAAACTTAGTTACAAGTGTGATTGGCCTCACTCTCGTCTGCAAAGCTGCCTTGCTCAATTTTTTACATTGCTTTAATTTTGGTTTTTTGTTGTTTTTTTTTTTCTATGAAATTGCAATTTTTGTGCAATTTTTCTCTGACGAGAATCTTTGTAAAGGAAAAAGAAGTTTTAGATAACTTGCATGTAAGACTGAAAAGGGCAACTTCACTTTATTCATTCTCCATATTCACATGTTTTATTTTCTGTGTGATGAGTTGGTAACAGCAATTACATTTCATTTCTCTCATTATCGTGACCATGTATTTTAATAGTCTTCTTTCTCACTGAGGTAGGTTTTGCCAAGAAAGGCAGCTGATTTCACAGACTGGAGCATCTTTGCTGCCTGAAGAGCTTTGTCTCTTTGGCTGACCTGGCCCATCACACACTGCTTATGATGCATTACTGAGGTAAAAATGATTAGATATTGAAACACAGAGCACATCAAACCACATAATGCCTGTATTTATTGCATCTCTTTGTTATTCTGAATTGGAGAGAGCAAAACAATGTGTTTTTTCTGGAAGAAATGAGTGGTTAGCCAGTGATTCCAGCAGAGGAGAGCCAGCACAGGATGAGAGGTGCCATAATTCTAACAGGATGAAGAGTAACTCTGCAATCTGACTCTCAGAATTTTAATTCTGCTAATTAAAAGCCCCTTTTATATAATGTGTGTTCCTCTGATGAACAAAACTGGTGTAAGTGATGGAGAGATTGGGCAACGCCACAATGGAAGTGCTGATGGGGAACATAAAAAAAATTAGGCAAAGCTCTGGTTAAAACCAAACATGCATTAAATAAATCTGGAGAACAGACTTAAGTTAAATAAATCTGTGGAATAACTTTCATCCAGAAGGCTGAAAATACAGTTGAAGGCTATCCCTTCAGGTAAAACCTTCAGAGTCTCATACCAAGTGGAATTGGTTTAATCAGAGCAATATCCTGTGCTGTTCCCTCTGGGAGAAGGGGCTGACAAAGCAGAATAAAGCTGTGGCAGATCAGCTGTGCTTCAGATGAAGGATTTTGTGGGGAAAAAACCTCAGAATTAAGCTCTTCTGAAACAGCTCTGGTTGTGGAAGATATGTTGAGTTTCTCTTTGTTTAACCTTTATTTAACCTGGTATTTTTACAATAGGTCAACAACTCCAAAGGAGTTTTTTGTGGAAAATGGATTTTTTTGAGTTTTATCTCCCCTCCTAAGATTTTCTAAGTGGTGTAACGTTGCCATGGTCCAGAGAAAATGCAAGTTTATTTCCATCCATCCATCCATCCACCCATCCATCCACATCCATCCATGCATCCATCCATCCATCCATGCATCCATCCATCCACATCCATCCATCCATCCATCCATCCATCCACATCCATCCAGCCATCCTGGGTGTCCCTGGGATAGAACTGGTGTGACCTGTGGGTCTGGTGTCATTCCACGCTACAACTTGGGGGTTAAGGAAAGGAGAGGAAGTGATTTTGGAAGTTTGCAGAGCAGTTGTAAGGCCAGGAAACCAATGCTAGCTTTTGGGGTTTTAGGGAAGTTTTGTATCATACATCTTGTTACTTACCCCGGAACTGCCCCGACTTCTCCAGAAGGCTGAGCTGCTCTGGAAATCTCTCTGAGAAACCCTTCTCAGAACTTAGGCATTAAGACTTTTCCATTGCTCCAGAAATTCACCTTTTCCACAGAATCTCTGTGCTCAGGCTGGAGTGCTTGGTGTTTCTTTGTCTTTTGCCTGAGTCACTGTCCATGTCCTTGTGAGCTAAGTGGCAGCGCTTGGCTTCTGGAGAACAGAAACTGGGGCAAACTTCTTTCAGTGGTGCTCAGCTCTTGTAAATGTGTTCTCAAAAACACCCTCAGAAGGTGCCTCAAAAGTTGAAGAGCCATGTGGTCACACCTGGGGGGAGGGAGGCAATGCTTTCCAGGTGAGATCTAGCTCTGCTCCTAGGGAATGTGCACCATCCTTCTCTGGGAGCAGCCAGCAGAGGCTGGGGAGGTTTTTCTCCAAGAGAAAATGTATGCATGGGCAGGGAGGAGCCAGCGTGGCTCCCGAGGAATCCTCCAGGCTAGAGTGTGTGGAAAGTTCATGTAGGAATAGAAAAAACACTACTTTTCAACAATACACAATTGGAAGGTGCATTTACTTCCCTTGGTACATAGAAGAGAAGAGACAAAGATTCCTATCTCTGCTCCCAATTAAAAGGCAGAGTGACCTCCCAGCAAGCCAATGGAGCATCTCAGCATGGCCATGCCACCATTGTGGGTGTGCTGCCCTTTTGGGGCAGCTCCCCAAACCACGGGACTGGACAGGCTCCTGGACCCATGCAGGAATGTCCATGGAGAGCATCCAAACCCCACATGGTTTCCAGACACAAACCCCCTGTGCTCCACCTTTGTTCTCCTCCAGCAGCTGCTCCTCTGGGCAATCCAGGGTCCCTGAGCTTACTTTCCTTTACCTGCCCTTAGCACACAGTGCTGGTTCAGATTTATGACTGACATTGGCTAATTAATGTGGTGATTTAATTTGAGGTCAGATTTTCCCTTTCCTTTCTGAAGCCTACCTAGTCCAAATGCTGGATCATGATGTCTCACAAAGACTTCATTTTAGGCCAGTTTTTTTCTTGGCCCCCCACACAACCAGCTACCCAAATTTTTCAGCATTCTGTTTATTTGTCTGATTTCAAGGGTCATTAGTGCTCCAAAATGTTTGTCTTGAATGTAGCTGAATCTAACACTGAATTAAAGAAAATTAAAATATTTACTTAATCTCTAAAGAATCATTTGATATTCCAGGTAGACCTGTCTGATTGTCCTTATGAAGCACATTTTGAATCAATTTTTTAAGTAATTCAAGTGTTTAGCTAAGTAAGACTGTAAATATTTAAAGATGAGTGTTCTGCCCAGTGCTGCATTGCAGGTTTAAAGATAGAGTTGTTCCCTCAGTTGTTTCAGGAAGCTAAACAAAGCTTGAGCTTCAAAGTGGTTTTTGCATTTGATTTTTGAAAAATAGCTGGTGAAAGAATAAGTGAAAGAATATTTGGAGGGTTTTTCCTGTTGATTAATTTTTTTTTCTTTTTTCTTTTTTTTTTTTTTTTCTTGAAATGGATCTTTAAACAAGACAAACGTGGTTGTTTGGTGGATTCAAGGCCAAACAATGTTGGGCAAGTACTGCACAGGCACTGAACCCTACTGCAAATTCAGTTTGCCCAGTCCTGTTCTCTTGCAGGATGCAGGAAATAAGAAATGCTAAAAACTAGTTGTCAGATGTACAAGCCAAAATCTCAATTTAGATGGGAGACAGACTTGAGCCCAAGAAAGGCAAAAAAAAGGAAAAAAAAAAAAAGGTGTAAAGGCAGGGGAAGACGTGGCCAGAGTCAGACATGTGCCCAGAGGCACCAACTCTATGGATTGGATCAGATCACAAAATATTCTGATGGTGCAGAAGAGCAGGAAAATGCCCTGGCTGACCTGAGGAGAAAGATTACACACAGAGGAAAAATTTTGAAAAATTCCTCCTTCATCTGGGCATGGGAAGAGCTGCCAATGTCTGTTCCAGTGCAGCTCAGCACATTTCTCTTGTCTCAGACATTTCGGTCCGGGACCTTTGCTGTGGCTGGAGCCTCACCCATCCGGGAGCAGGAGTCTCAGGGGCGCAGGGGGCCATGGGAAAGAGGGTGTTTGGACAAGCTCCTCAGGAAAAGGGGAGCAGTCCAGACACCCAGCAGCCTGACCCAGCTGTGGGGTGTTCAGAAACATCCCACTGGGGCCCACCAGGGCCTCCTTCTCATTCAGGATGTCCTGCCAGCTGTGATGTTTCCATGGATGCCATTTTGTGCCTCTGTAGTCAAGCCGAACATGGATTTGGATGTTTCCTCCAGGGAAAGCCACTGCACACATGGGATTTACTGAGGTTCCTGCCCTGAGCTGCAGCTCTCCATTCATACCATCTATCAAGAGGAGTTTTTGAAGCAGCTGTTCCAGTAGGATGCTCAGGATGGCAGCTGCCAGCCTGGGACATGAGCAGGTGAGGGATAAGGAAGACACGCTCCTGCAGTGCTTCAAAGGCAGCTTGGTTTTTATTGATTATGAACCTGCTGCCTTAAACTTTTATGAGCCCATTAGAAGCACAGGGTGAGTTCAGGCTTTGAAGGCAAGTCATCTGGTGAAAATGCCTGTGAGACTAAGGCACAGTAAATAATCCTACAGCAAAGCATATTATTAATTTTGCTGTTCCTAGTGCTCTTTTTTTAAACATTTCTTAAATGGAAACATTTTGTCTCCTGGGAATTTTGTCTCAGCTGAAGTGCAGTTCTTTGCTATTTTATGATTTAGACATATCAATATTGATGATTCTTAATAGACAGACCAAATAAAATTAAAAATATATTTGTGGGTGCAGCTGATACTTTCAGGAAAAGAAAGATTTTATAGGTGCTGAGATAAATAATGCAGATGGGTATTTAAGTTATAAACCTCAGATACTGAGATAGATGGAAATACCTTTAAAAGGTGAATTTAAGAACTAATAAATGTGTTCACAGGGAATGTGGGGTGGGGCTTCCTCACCCCTGCCCATGGCCCTAGGCTGCCATTTAGGCTCAGCCATGAAGCTCCAGGCCCAGTTTGAGTTTGATCCCGGGGATGCAAATTGATTGAGACCTAAAGATTCATAGGTTTCTGGAAAATGGCTGGAGAGAAACAAGGATTATGAAGCTCAGTTGTGGCACTGTCAAACCCCTTCTCTGGCACTGCTGGCTGATCTTCTGTGTTGCTCCCAAAGTGGCTTCTGGGCAGATTCCTGGGGGTTGGCTGGTGGATAAGGCCCTTTGTGTTTGGGGTGCTCAGGATGTGGTGGCTGGGGGATCCTAACAAGCTCTGGCTCAGTTAAAGTGAAGAGGAAATTGGCAAGAATGAGCAATGTCTGGAAAACTTTGATCACCAAAGAAAAATGGAAAAACAGATGAGTTTATGCAGAGCTTTTAAAGTTCTTTGAACCAAGAATGTTTTGAATGGATATGGGAGATCCTGATTCCTGTAACTACAGTTCTGTTTCTCTACACTATGTTTTATGGATTTTACTCTGTAGCCTTAGTTTTAAGTTGTGTTTTATGGGGGACAGGCTTCTAGATCCTGGAGGAAAGAAGCACATCCTCTAGCTGGGAAAGGTCTCTGGGAAGGATTAAGGGAATGGTCTCTGGGAGGGATTAAGGGAATGAGCTGTTCCTTCCTGGCCACAGGCAGCAGAGCAAGAAGCTGTGGGTTTAATTTCCAATAGGAAACTCCAGTGCCTGTCTGTGATGGAAGCAAAGCATGGGTCTGAGGGTGTGGTATCTCTGAGGTTTTTATGAATAGGTTGGACCAGCATCTGTGAAATTATTTGGGTCAGATTGATCATGGCTTGGGGTCATGGGAGGGAGCACGTCAGGACTCCTTGAGCTGACAGCTACTGAGGGAATAAGCACCATTCCCTTTTCCTGGGTGTCTTTCCTCACTTCCAACCAGGACAGCTCTTGCCAGTTCCTTGCTCTTTTCCATGCATAAAAATTTGGCAGATTCCACCCATCTTGGGTATTTTATTTAATCTGTTCTTGCCCCTCATCAAAAACACTTTTATTAGAAACTACAGGCCCTGTGGTAGGATATTTCCCTATAATTATGGCTGCCATAGCATAAGCCCCCTTGCTTCTAAATGCAGGGGTTTTTTTAAATTTTAAAGTGTACAATGAGGTTTTTAAACTCTTGAACCAAATAATGGGAATTTAAGGGTATGGAGTTCATGGAGAATTCCTGCTCCACAACTACCTGACAAGAGAGTGCAGCCAAATGGGGGTTGGGATCTCCCAGGGAAAAAGGGACAGGATGAGAGGAAGGGGCCTCCAACTGTGCCAGGTGAGAGTCAGGCTGGACATTGGGAGGAAATTTTTCATGGAAAGGGTGGTCAGGTCTTGGAAGGGGGTGTCCAGGGAGATGTTGGAGTCCCCATCCCTGGAGGTGTCCCAAGAAGGCCTGGATGTGGCAGTCAGTGTTCTGGGCTGGAGACAAGGTGGGGATCGGGCACAGCTTGGACTTGATGGCCTGGAGGGCTTTTCCAACCTTAATGATTTTATGGTTCTGTGACTCCCTCACCCTAGGCAAGCCCTAAGGATCTTTGTGAGAACAGAAGAGGCAGTGAACTTCAGAGCCCCCAGCCTGGGGGCCCCATCTGTCTTGAGGGAATTAGCAAATACCTGGATGCTCAGGTGAACTTTGTAGATCTGAGCACCCTCAGCTCAGCATAAAACTGGTCTCTTAAGGGGAAATGTACCTAGAAGAAAATTGTCATCCCTCTGGTTTGGGGAAGGCAGAGCAGCAGTAGTTTGGGAAAGGCAGAACAGGAATGTTGTACGTGCACTGCTGCCTGTGCAGGAACGCTGTGACTGCAGCAGCTCTGAGCTGGTGGAGGAAGCATCTGGGGCTGGCCAGTTCCACCCTACAGCTCACCCATGATGTGTTGGGGTGGTTGTGTTGACGAGGGAGGTGATAAAATAGGGGTTCTCCCCTGGATTCCTCTAGCTGAGGGCGCTTCGGTCATGGAGTCACATGTGAGCATCTGTGGGCAAAATGAGTAGGAGAAACTTCCTCTAAAGCTGGCAGCCTCCAGCCCTCAGCAGAGAGGCTGGGCTCTCTAAAACTCATCCTAGAAAACCCGTTTTCAAGTCTGCATGCATTCTTTTAAGGGGGAAAAAACTAAAAAGAGAAGGGAATTGAGGAAAGCCAGAAACAAAAGTGTGTCTCTTGGAGCTTGGGTCTGTGGAAAAATAAAGGGAAAGGGAGAAGGAAATAAATTACTTTGAGTAGGTACAGACAGAAGCATTGACACAAGTGTGCTTTGGTTTCAGCAGGGCTGTAATTTGAGCAAAGAACAGAGCTGGGAAAGTTGGACTAATCCTGAAATTTGGAAGAGCAGCACCTTCCTGTGACTGCTTATTCTTATTGTCAAAGTGGACCCAAGACAAGCTGACTTTTCTCAGCTGACTTCCCTTCCAAACAGTGCTGGAATTGAGTTTTTCTGGCCATGGATAATTTCTCTTTTTTGGCTCTTTGTATGATACTTTAATTTCCTTTCTTTCCCTGGGGAGGGAAGCAGTGAAAGGCTGTGAAATACAATACTGCTCTTAGCTGAACTGATGGTCCCAACATGGATTGTAATGATTCAAGCAGTAGCAATTAATTTTATACAATTAACCCATTTAGTTAATTATTCAGA
The DNA here is from genome assembly GCF_015832195.1 of Motacilla alba alba. Lineage (NCBI taxonomy): Eukaryota > Metazoa > Chordata > Aves > Passeriformes > Motacillidae > Motacilla > Motacilla alba. The sequence continues at coordinate 24,514,334 of NC_052023.1, forward strand.
GCAAAATTAGAACATGACTTTGCTGTCTGTTCACTGACACAATTTCCCAGTTACCAGCCAGAGCTTTGTACGTGCTCAGATGCGAAATCTCAGCCTTGGCCACCGGGCAGATTGGAGCTGGCGCGGGCTGAGCACCTGAGTCAGCAGCGCTTTGGGGCTGATGTGCTAAATACAGACAAAAGTGAGTGCAGTGGGTTTGCTCTCCATGTGGAGCTGTGTGTTTGCCCCAGCTGCACCCAGGGAGGCGCAGGAGCTGCCAGTGCTCTCCCTGCGATGCCCAGCGTGATCCATCCTGGATCCCATACGTAGCTCTGCCTTTCTCGGTGTCGTGGCCTGGGCTCAGCTTTCAGCTGGTGCTTCCCAGTGACACACATCAAAAAATGTGAGGTGTCCTCACATCCAAAAATCCTGCTGGATAGCTCAGGAGGGAAGGGATAGGTGTAAGCCATGCAAGAAGAGCTTTAATCCTGGTTTTCTGCATGTGGTACTGCAGTTCATCCCCTCACTGCTAGGAATCAGCTTTTAACAGGGGAAAACCGCCCTCCTTTTGTGTCAGCATGCAGGGCAGGCTCAGTGTGCTCAACAGGCCCCACTCCCCTCAGCAGTATTTCCTACCACAAACATGAAACTTGGCAGTGGGTCCCAAAGGAACTGAAAGAAAGAACCCTGTCACTTCTCACAGGAGACTTGCTTTCATCTCCTGGGAGGCCTCATCTAAAGCAGGCAGTGGCTAAAACAAAAAGCAAGCTCTGGTGTCTTCTTGGTGCTCTGCTAAATACATTGCACTGAAGAAACTCAATTTTATAATGAAGTGAAGTGATTCCTCACATCCCCTCAAGCAGTGGGTGCCAGAGGAGTGCCTGGCTAAGCTGGAGCTCCTCATCCACTTGCACATCTAAGTGTCCATGAGATTAGAAACTCAGCCCTTCTCTCCCATGCAAACCTTGGAAAATACATTATCTTCATAAACCTTTGGAAAATACATTATTTTCAAATACAGACTAGGAAATAATAAAACTTCCTCCCTCCCCAAGTTGCTCCTCTTCTTTTTCATTTTGAAGGGGATGCTCAGTTGTGGGCCCTCAGAGCCCTGTGGTGGGCTTTAGAGCAGTTCACTGAAATTAACCATTTTCAGTTGGATTCAAAATAGGATACTTTGATTACTGAGACAATGAGGAGAATACTGAACCCTTATCACTGTTGACTGGACCAGGAATGGGGAGGAAATTATTCAACCAGGCTTGGTCTTGAAAAGGATCTGCTTTTCCAGGAGCTTTTTGATCAGAGGAAGGTGATGGTGGGTCCTGTGTAGCCCAGCTTGTATATTTAGGTGATTTTAACAGATGTGATGATTGCAGAATTGAGTAAATTTTATGCTTCCTAGAGTTCTTTATTTGTAGTTATTTTGATGGCCAGTATTGCTGGAAATCAACCACAGCTCATGCACGCTGGTGTAGAAAAGGGGAATTTGGTATTTGCCTCAGAAATCTTGAGGATGATTAATCCACCACTGGTAACCAGCATGTGGCACAGATGGAATTAACCCCGGATTTTGAACAGGCTATTCAGTGATGCTGGAATGCCAATATCTGTACATCAGCACATCTACTGCAGCCTTAAGAGGGGCAAGACTTCACAGGTTTGGGGTGAGATCACGGTTGGAGAGAATGAACTTAGTCTATATTTAGCCATCTGAGAATCTTGTCTAAACGGGGCAGGTACCACACATCATGAACATCTGTCAGTGTGTGGGGTGACTCACCTGGGAGCACATCCATCCCTCATCTGCAGCCCAGGGATGGAGCCTGGCTGACCAAACTGGTGAACTTTGGCACTGATAAGGTTTGGAGAGCTGACTCACACCCACAGCGTTTGCTGACTACATTTCTTCACCGTGTTTGGTATCTCCAGGTGCCACTTCTGCTGCCAGGGAGTTGATCTGAGGTCTCTGTAAAGCCTCTCTCAGGTAGTGGTTACAGAGCTGCACTTTTATGGATTTAAAGCAGCCTGGAATATCTAAACTTGGCTCACTGGAACAAAAACATCTGTTTTGACCACGGCTTGAACTTCTCCTCTTTCTCCCTGGAGAAATGCCTCTCCCTGTCTGTGGGGCTCCTCCAGGCGAGGAGCTCAGTGCTTTTAATTCCACACTGGTGGAAGCCCTGTGCTTTTTGCCTCTCTGTCCTCTTCTGCAGGACATGCAGGGGAGCAGCTGGCTTGGGATGGTTCTGTTTGAAACTGCAGGAAGAAAGGTGAAAGGGACAGTAGGAAAAGCAGATGTTGAATATCCAGGGAGATGCTGGGAATGCATTGCCCATGCTTCTGGGAAACAGGGACACAGACTTTTCTCATTTCACATGTGGGCTGGAACTCCAGAGCCAGGCTCAACATCTGACTTCTGAGCCCTTCCTCTTCTGTGGGCTCAGGGTGACTCTGTGGTGGTTTAAATGAACTCTCTCTTCTCTGTACCACTTAAGCTGCTTTTTAATTAACTTTCTCAGCAGGAAGCACTGCTCAAGGCACACAGCTAGCCCAAGGTGCTTCGTGTTTAATGGTTTCAAGTGCAGACACATAAATTCATTCTTAATTATTAATAATGAATTAATAGCTAATTAATGATTTCCTGCTGCTCTGACCCTTCCTCATGCCAGCTGTGGCCATTGGAGTGTGTCCCTGCACCCCTCTGGGATGATGTTCCTGTGGGCTGCTGTAGGGAAGCCCCACATGCAGCTCATGCCACCAGCTCTGTCCCATTCTATGGCTCTGCACTCCCAGCATGTGGACCACACCTCTGGTAGCTCCCTGGATGTGTGTTGTAGGTGGAGTCTGCAATCATAGGCTAGAAATAAAAATGGAATGCGTTTTTATGGGGAAAAATACCAAGTTTCAGCTACTTTCAGTGGGGCTGTGGGGGTGAGGGAAGGTCCTTTTTCAATCTGACAGGGATGCAGGGACTGTCTCATGTGACTCCGCAAACCATGTGTTCCCCTGGTAGCTGGGAAGCAAAGCCATTGAATTACCACCAAATCAGTAAATCTGAACTTTGTAAGGTTGGTACATCTTGGATTTCCATAGTGATTGTATTTTTTATAGAGTTTGGACAGGTTTCCCTGTGTTCTCAGACCCCAAAGTTTCTGCACCTGTAAAAGAAAAACAGCTTGTTTCCATAGCCCAGCTCTAGATCACATTGAGGCAGCCTCAACAGTTTGAAGCTTTTTGCTTTTTTACTTTTCCTTTTTGTGCTTTTTTAAGTCAGGTTGAGTGGGTTGGATTCCTCTGTCCTGGTAGCTACAGAAAACAAAAGTAAAATCTATTTCTGGATCTACCCAAGGCAGCTCCTCTTGCACCAGCTTGTTTTGGTCCATAATTATATTTAAATACTCACTTTAAAATTAACCCAAAACCACAAATAAAGCAGACTCCATAACTTCTACCTTCAGCTGGAGGAGGGGGGTAGAATCCCCTAAGTAAAATAGAAACCTAAAGTATAACAGTTTGAAACACTAAAGTGCATTTCCAGCTCCCAAATTTCCTCTTCTGCGTATGTTATTGAGGTACTTAATTTGATGAGCATTGCAAAATAGTTTCCTCCTTCTGTGTGCTGATATCTAATAAACTTTCATTTTTCTTTCGTCTGAATTCTTCTGTGTAAAGTTAGGGATGTCAGGGAAATATGAAATGGCAAATGGTGCTTGACCTCAGATTTTTCTAGGAGACGAAGCTGACTTATTTGTCTGAAGTTATTATTAGGCTAGCTGGAAATATTTAAGGAGAAATTGTGGATTTTAAAAAAAATCCTCTTCCAATTATATTAAATAATCAGAAATTTCTCATGCTCCTCGTGCCTGTTTCAGCATTTTTCTTGCTCCTCTATCCCCCATTATTTTACCCCTTGGTTTAATTGGTAAAATCACTCTCAGAAACAGAACACATCAGCACTATCGTAGAAAAAAGTGGTCTCATTAAGAAGAAACCCAAACTTCTATTTTGCAACAAGACAATCCTACAACTGTTGCATGTGATGGAAAATTTCTAGAAGGAGATGACCTGTAATTTTCCTCCCTGCTGTTTTTTTATTGTCACTTTGAAGTTGAATGAGACTTTAAATAATTTGTACATAATTTTATAATTACTTGTTTCCAGAACTCTCTAAAATCCCAGGAAGAGGAAAGTAGAAATAAAACACTGACCAGGCTACAAAATTGGGTTTTGATGTTGGCTTTTGGCATGGTTTAGCTGTACGGGATGGAAGTTATGCTTGTGGGTGTAAAATGTAAAATCATCTATCAGTACAAATATTTTTTGACCTTGGTTACATCACTTCTTGGTCAGATTTTCATCCATCCAGCTTGTTAAATAAATACAGGTGAGACGCTTAACCCTGCCCTGAGAAGGAAAGGTGACAGGTAAATAAAGGAGGTGATAGTTCACATTGGTTTGCTGCTTTCCCATGACAGATTTGAGGTCATATTAAGGAGCACCTAGGGTTATTCCACATATGTTGTTTTTTTTTAAAAATAGATGATGAACAGTGAAGCAAACCTCTCCCTTTCGCTTTTCTGAGGGCAGGCAGATCTTAATGCTCCATAAATTTCAGTGCCTGTGAGTCAGGCATAGTTAGATACAGCAGGAATGTTACACACAGCTTTCTAATCAATTGTTTCATTAAGAAAAAAGTTAATCCTTTGCCTGTTTGTTTCTTTGGGGTTTTCTTTAGATTTCCCGGGGCTTTTGCATGTTTTCCTTAGTGTCAGAGTTCTGGGTAATGTTTTAAAAAGTTTGTATCTTCTGAGAGGATTTGAGAAGAAACCACATCCTGTTTTCTCTTCTTTCTTATCCATCAGAAATACAAGTTGGGCTGTTCCCAGCAGCTTTTTTGGATTCTTCAGAGCTGTTCAACGCAGATTTCCTATCACAGGGCATGCAGCTTCCTCCTCTCTGATTCTGGTTTTCATTCAGCACAAGGCAGTTGTGGAAACAAGCCCTTTTATCTAGATCTTCAGAAGTGGCGTGTTCACTTTCATATTTGGAAGAAAACCTAGGAAATTTTTGAAGACTGCAGCTGAAGAAAAAAGGAAGGCATCCAGGATGATCCCAACCAAAGAAATCCATAATGGAGAAGGGAGACATGATGTTGAGCTCCCCACACCCAGAAGAATTCAGGAAAATATGTCAGTTCTGAGGGACTCATGGCTAAAGCAGCCAGGGGTTTGGTATAAACCCGCCCAGTTACCTGCCCTTGGGGGAGGGAGCCACTGGGAATCCAAGTGACCAGAGCAGGTTTTGAGAAAGCTGTCTTGGTGATGACTGGGAAGCTGGGAACCATCCTGCCTTCCAGTCTGACCAGCTGGGTGTCCAGTTCTCAGAAGAGAGCCAGAACTGGACAGGTTAGATCACCCAGTTCTCAGAAAAGAGCCAGAACTGTGCCAGTCAGGGTGCCCAGCTGCCAGAAGAGAGCTCGTGGTGGTGCCTGAAAATAATTGTGTGGTCTTGTTCCCATCTATGGCTTTCCAAGACCAGGGATCAGACAGCCCCTGGAATTTTGGTGTAGGGAGCTTTGTGTGGATTTGGACAATGAAGGTGTGACAGTGCAGGGAGCTTTGTATGGATTTGCAAGGTGTGTGACCATTCAGTATCCATGTAGGTGTGACAGATGTTCCATGAGCCTTTTCCATGCTTTCCCCACCCAGAGGACCTTGTGGATTTGAGGCTTTTCCAGGCTGAGCCGGGAAGGACCACTCAGGGGTGGGATCTTTTGACCTTTTCCCATTTGCATTTTCAGCATCCCAGAAGCCACTTTGAGTCACTGTGTAAATCCAGGACAGGTTGAACAATGCAGGGCTGAGGAGGTGCCCTTGGGACAGCTGGACAATCCTGTCTGGATTAACAGCTGGATGTCTCAGAAGCACTGGAGTTTTTCCCTCAGCACACACAGCTCATGGAGTATGTGAACCAAATCACATAATTAGACAGGTCGGCAGGGTTCCATTGCTCTGGCCACTGAGAATTTGGGTCATCCTCCTGATGTATATGGTATCTCTTCCAGCACAATGGGAGATGCTGGTGTCTGCAGCTGGATGATGGGAGTTGCAGGGTAAATCTCAGGGGTGAGTGTAGTCCAGGCACCTGATCATTCTACCCCCAAACCAACACTGTGAAAGGGAGTTCAGGACTTCAGCTGCTCAGTCTCATTGAGAAAAATTACTGGCCATGAATTCCACTCAGAGCAGTCTGGGTCTGCAAATACTTCTACCAAAGACCGTTCATTTGTTAACTAACTTAGTGTCAGAAACAGAGAGCTGTTGATGGTTAAAATCCATATTTGGCTGTTAATTTTTGAGCCAAACTCTTCATTAATGTATTTAATGAGTGGTGACTTGTTGATGTGTGTGTGTATTTGAGTGCACTCCATGCTCAGATTGGAGGTTAAAATCCTACTTGTCAGAGATCACAGCCAAAAAACTTCTAAAAACCTGCAGTGATTCAACATATCATAGAATCCAGAGCAGTTTGAGTTGGAAAGGATCTAAAAACTTATCCCATGCCACCCCTTCCCATGGACAGGGACACCTTCCACGATCCCAGGTTGCTCCAAGCCCTGTCCAGCCTGGCCTTGGACACTTCCAAGGATCCAGGGGCAGCCACAGCTTCCCTGGGCACCCTGTGCCAGGGCCTCCCCACCCTCACAGGTCCTCCCCAGTATCCCATTTACACCTGCCCTCTGGCAGTGGGAAGCCATTCTCCCTTGTCCTGTCACTAAGGTCTCCCTGGACTCTTCTCTTCTCCAGCCTGGCTCCAGAGCAGAGGGGCTGCAGCCCTCAGATCACATCTTGATTTTGAAAAGTTCTCCATCTATTTTTTAATCTGAAGTTACCAGAAGGGCAGCAGCCTAAACACCACAGCACACACCACACCACAGCCTAACTTCTGTTTCAGAGTTCAGCCTCAGTGAAGGTTTTTAAAGACCTTTCTTATAAAGGGACCTTCTAATTGGAAAAGATTTGCATGAACTGCAGCAGCTCCCGACAATTATCCTCCACTCACAGACAGCGGTTTTCCCCTTTTCCTTGACAACACATCAGCCAAGGTGTATCCATGTCCCCACCATGGTATTTACAGCAAACTTCCAGGAGTGTGGGGAGACACTCAAGGATTGTGACATCAGCATCTTACATGAGGTTTTGTGGTGACAGTCATGTGCAAGAATTTTTCTCCTTGTGAAAAGTATTTGCAAATTAGGGAGAAAAGGGTGTTCATGTTCCCAGCAAGGGCTGTCCCTGTGCTGCCCGTACAAGGGGATGAGCAGTTTGGAGATTCCCGTTCTCAGTGGGAGAGGAAGGGGATCAGCACATCTCCTCTGGTAACTTCCGCCGAGCCAATGCCAAAGACTTTATGTTGATTGATGCACAAAAAGCACCACTTCAGCTGCATCAGCCTTTGGGGGATGATTCTCTGAAGCAGGGAAAATTTCCAGGATGCATCCAGGGTCTCAGCACAGCAGCTCCTGCTGTGGCCTGCTGGGCCATAGGATCACTGTCTGGCTAGCTCAGCCATGCCAGAGATGTCCAGCAGGCTTGTTGTTAGGACATTCTTTACCTTGGTGATCTCTCAAACACAAGGTAAAGGAGATTTTTCTGGGAGGTCTCACCCACCAAATAACCTTTGTAACATGTCTTGGTGTTCACTTTTCCAGGAAATATGTGATAATTTCAACTTTAGGGACCTGTAGGAGGTTGATCTGAGGATTTGTGTCAAAAACAGCTCTCCACGTGTGTCTCCCAATGTCCTATGTTAGTCTGTGGCTTTTTCTGCTAGGATCCATCTAGGATGCCCTCCTGGAAGCCTCTCTGTTTGTTAGACATGGATGCTGTGACATGGACCATATGTAAGTCAGATTCACAGTCGTGAAATAACAGAGTATCCTGAGAGGGAAGGGATCCACAAGGATCACGGATCCAGCTCCTGGCCCTGACCAGACACCCCAACAATCCCACTCCGTGCATCCCTGGGACCATTGTCCAAATGCTCCTGGGGCTCTGGCAGCCTTGGGGCTGTGTCCATTCCCTGGGGAGCCTGGGCAGTGCCCAGCAGACCCTTCTTCTCTGGGGGAAGGACCTTCTCCTGAGATCAAACCTAAACCTCCCTGGCACAGCTGCAGCCATTCCCTGGGTCCTGTTCCTGTCCCAGGGAGGAGCTGCAGCCCCCAGTGAGCCCCTGTCTCCTCTCTCCAGGCTGGTTGGTGTTGGTGTCAGGGCTGTTCCCTCTACCTCACCATGGTACTCCCTGCCCAGCTAAGCCTGACAGCCCCCACACTCCTGACCCCTCTCCCCACACAGCAGGTTAAATGGTGAATGAAAACAGCTGTTTTCTCTCCTCACTGGGAGTCAGGAAGGCTTGGAACACCCAGGCAGCCCAGGAAGTGCCCCTGTGGGTGCGCAGGCACAGAGCAGTGCTTGGTGGAGCAGTGATCACGCACTGGCAGTGTGTGCAAGGTTCAGGCATCTTGCATCAGCCCCTTGGCTGGCTAAAAAAACCCTCTCCAGGAAACTCAGGGCTTCCCCTTTTTCCTGGTCACTGCTCTCATGCAGCCAGTCTGTCCAGGAACTGTTTATATTTCCCCGAATAATAAAAATACCACCTTTAACTCCTGTTTGAAGAGAGCAGGGATGATGAATGGATGATGATGAAGAAGAGCTTCCGCTCTTATTCTAAAATCCCACTGAAATTTGCATCAGCTGGGTGATTTAAGGAAGCTTTCCCTTGCCTGTCCCACAGTCCCAGGCACAGGAAATGGGCAGATATTTGCTGTTGCTTCCCATAACCTGCTGGATGAAGAGAATATGTTAATGGCAAATGGTACATAACACAGTGGGAGGGCTGGGGAACTTCAAACCCTCTTGGTCATCTAGCAATTTCATTTCAGAAGGCTGGTTGGCTCCTTTATATCCAGATTCACGGTGGGGGATATTTAAAAACTAGCCCTAGCTTGCACTAAGAAACTGAGAAGATTTTCTTAATAAAACCAGCCTATCTGATTCTTTCTATATAAAGTATTAGAAAAATTTAAGTGACACAATCTTGGTCAAACATTAATGTATTTGTCAAGCACCAGCAAACAGGTACAAAAAGTGCTCAAAAGATCCAAATCACTTGCATTTCCCTACACTGACTGCTCTGGTTCAGGACAGAGCCAGAGGAAATGGTTTATTGCACTTTTACTGGTGGGTAGAACTTGCTGTGCAAGTTCAACACTTGATATGAATAACCTGATTGAAATGCAGATATTAGGGAAGGAGAGCCTTTAATGCCTCTAGGAACTACCTTACCACTGACCTTACTAAGTCATATGAAGGGAGAGATTTGGAGTTTATGAAATCCTTCCATCTTATCAAAGTCTCAGAAAAGCCAAATAAGTGCAATTGCTGGGTTCAGAACAGTGAGTTCGTCAACAAAGAAGATATTCCAGCACTTTATAGAAAGGATCTGGGTGGAAAGGCAGAGTGAGGGGTGTGATTCAAACCAGTTCAGGGAATAGCTTGTTCTTCTGAGTAACTTGAGCTTGATAACAACCCCATGTGGGCTCGATATGAGAGCTCGTGAGCCGTGGTGGAGCTGGAATCAAGTTTCATCAAGTTCTTCTGGTCTGTCTGTTCTGAGCCTACAACTTCACTCAAGGGAGCTTTTTCTAGCAAAGAAAAAGGATGCAAGAGTTTCTGGGCCCTCACGATACTTGGGTGGGTGTAGTGTGGGCAGCCCTTCACAAAATGTGTCTGCAGTGGGTGAGGGAGCTCAACGAGTGCAAACACTTTTCCAACACCTGCTGGAGCCAACCTGATGTCTCAGACACCCATGTCACTCTTTGGAGCAGATTTCTCCAGGCTTTTGCTTCTGTTGGTCAAAAATGCCTCTGCTGCTGAGGCATGTTTGATCTTTCAAAGTTCATGAAAGACCATATGAACTTTCCACACAGACTTTGCTGCAGGGATCCAGTGACTGCAATTCCTTCCCTCTCATGCTGCTGTCAGGGATCTACATACAGGTGCCAGAGTTTAGCATGGTGTGCAGAAAATGAGAATTCCTCAAGCATTGAACCAAAATATTTACTTTTCTCTCCATGGATTTAGCTATTGCAAAGCCAATGTCTATCAGCAAATCATGAGGGCTAAAGGAGCAGAGCAACCTGGAAGTTATCATTGGACATGTTGAGACCAGGAAATGTCCCTGCCATGGGACCTTTGGAAATGGTCAACATGGGGAACATGGGACTGCTCCTTCTACTCTTAGAGACTGGAGACATTTTTTTGGATTGTAGTTTCAGAATTTTTTTTCCTCCATGGGCTTTAAGTGTTTCCCAGATCCTGTTCATGTACAAAGCTAGTTATAGCAATGGAAATGGGGGCCACTGTTTGGGTTGGAGCTGAAAAGCAGGATCTGACCTTTATACAGCTATTTTTTCCCTCAATTGCACAGAAAATCTATGCACAAGTAACAGACCACTAATAATTGTGTGACCAGCACCGGGTATTGCAGCACAGGTTAACACATCCAACCAGTGACCACGTTTGGTCATGGGAAAGGGCTGTAAATCCACGAAAACTGGTGTTTCATTCGTGGAAGCTGAAAGGATGGATGGTGCGTAACTCCTCGTAAGTCACCGGTTGTGTAAGTGTGAGGAAGCCGCTGGTGTGGTCAGCCCGAGGATCCTGCTCCTGGATCATATACCCTGCAGGGAAATGGCTTTGCACAAGTGCAGGAAGTCAGTTGTGTCAAGGATTGGTGACACACTGTGAGGGCTGAGTGATGGATGCACATGGGGGACTATCCGTGCCATGGGGTCACAGGATCACTTGGCCTGGAGGTGACCTCAGGAGGTCCCTGTCCAACCTCCCTCAAAGCAGATCAGCTCTGGGTCAGACCTGGTCACTCAGGGCTGGCAGCAGCTGGGTCTTGAGAGCTTCCATGGATGGAACTGGCCCTGGGAGCACATTGCACCTTCCTCCTGCCTGGAATGAGCAGTGAGGGTCAGCCCTTGTGTCCAAATGGTCACTGTAATGCCCAATCCTAATCAATTCCTGGGCTGATAATCCTGCTCAGCCTGGGGAGTCTCAAACCCATCTGAAGTCTGAGCTTTGAACCCATCTAAGGTCTGGGCCTCCAATGCACTGCTGTAACTCTGCTTGTCTCTTAGGCAGAGTGAATAGATTCCAACAAAACTAAAACTACACTAAAATGTTCTGTGTTTGACTAGCAATAGCAAGAAACCCCCTCAAAGACAATTCCAGCCAGGCCCCGGTGAGCTCACAGATGGTTGGGAATTGAGGAGAGAAGAGTGCCAGGATGTGCTTTATGGATGTGACTTCCCTCTCTGTGCCAGGCAGTAGGAATTATAGGAACTTTTCCTTCTTGAGACAACACTCCTTTTTCCCTCTATGTTTCTTTTCAAAACTCTGCACAGTTTGTTTTAAGGAGGCTGCACATTCATAGGCTACATTTCATAATTCCTATTGTCCTTGCTAAAGCCTTAAGGGAAATAATTTGAATTAAATATTTTCCCCCTTGCCCCAGGCAGGATGTAAAAGAAAACAGATTCCTTAAACCATGGATGGCCAAAGTATTTTTATTTACTTTTTTTTAGGGCCGGTTTAATTGTCGTCAGTGACTGGTCAAGGGATTAAATGAAATCCACCTGTTTTCAATGCTGCTTGGGGAATTATTATGTATGAAGAATGTTTTTATGCACGTTATAAACAAAATGGGGTTGATTTACACCAGCTACTGTAACAGGAAGCATTACAGAGTGAAATTAATTGCAACATAACACACAATTGCTGAAGGCAATGAAATTAAAGTAAAATTTATTCTTCTCATTGCAACTCTTTACAGTGCTGTCATTGCTTAAGAAAATTGTGAAATAGTGGCAGAAGTTTCAGGTCTGTTTGAATGTGTTCAAATTGACTGAGGGGAAATTTAGGTTCAATACGTGGAAAGAATAGTTCCGTGTGAGGGTGGGCAGGCCCTGGCACAGGGTGCTTAGAGAAGCTGAGGCTGCCTCTGGATCCCTGGGAGTGGCCAAGGCCAGGCTGGATGGGGCTTGGAGCAACCTGGGATGGTGGGAGGTGTCCCTGCCCATGGCAGGGGTAGAACTGCGTGAGTTTTTTAAGGTCCCTTCCAACCCAAACCATTCTGGAACTCCATGATATGATTTACTTTCCCCACCCTCCTTTATTTTTTTGCAGGGAACAGACCCCGGGAATAACATTTGCTTTGTCCATCCCCCGGCCTCTTCCCTAATCTCCATGACCTTTCAGAGGTGATGGACAGGTCTTGCAAGGACTCCAGCCAGCACTCTGGTCACCACTGGATGCCATCCATCAGATCCCATGGACTTTAAGGGAGAAGGTTCCTTGAGAGACCCTGAGCCAATTCCCTTCCAGCACTGATGGATCCCCTCCTCCTTGAGCCCCATCTCTAAGCTCTGGAGCCTGGAGACCTTCCTGGTGAACAGTGATGCAAAGTAGACAGAGTCCCTCATTCCCACCTGCATCAGCAGTCACTAAATCTTCTGCCCCACTCAGGCACATTTTCCTTGTCCAGCTATACTGCTCTACACTGTAGGTTTAGAAATTCTTCTTGCTGCCCTTGACCCAGTCCATTGAGCTGTGGCTTTCCTGATGGCACCCCAGCATGCCTGGACCATGTGTCCCAGTCCCTTTCTTTGCACACTGTCCCTGCTCCCAGCTCTGTGTGCTCCCTGCTCAGTCTGGACCTCAGTGTAGACCAGGCTCCCAGGAACTTCCACATCCCCAGATCAGACTTCCTATTTTTGTAAGAACTTGCTTTCAGTTTTGAACAGATAAAATGTCTCAAGGCAGAGATCTCCTTCTCTCTTTAGACCTAAAAGCACATTGTGACACTTGAATTTCTGCTTTCTCATTGTACTGGGGAAGCTCCAGCTTCAGCTACTGCTTCAGCTTCAGCTACTGTGTCTTCAGCTTCTCACCCGACTATTAACCCTGTCAAGTAATCAGGATGGTATTTGGATGAATGTTTTCTTGTAAGTGGTGCTACTGAATCAGAAATTGCCAGGTGAGAGTATTTAGAGCTGCCATGAATGTTTATAGAAGTGAAGAAGCCTAAGAAACTTTGCTTACACATGAAAAAAAATTAAAAATGTTTATTCTAGAAGGCAGAGTTTAACTCTGATCTCATTATATGACTTTGTTGATATTCTGCAGGCCTAGGCAGATCCCTGGACATTTTTGCTGTGACCATGGTGACATTTACATGCCAAGTTTAAGGGGAAATTAGTGACATAGACTCATTTATTTGTATACATTCTCATCTAATGCATTAATCCATGTTTACATACCTGCTGTGTGAGCCACCTGGTAAACACCGAAACCTGAGAAGAGCACAAGATGTTGGTCCATGGCTTAGCTGAGCTCCTTCTCAGGAAGTAACAGGCCTGTGCTGCTGCTTGGTGCCCAACAGTTTGATTTCCATTGTAAAGAAATGAAGCCTGGCTAAGAAGGAAGTGCTCAAACACCAAACAGATTAAAGGGTTAAAGTATTTTCTGTGCTTTGTTGCCTTCCCTCTCTAGAGGGAATAAATATTTGGTTCTAGTTCATACAGTTTTTGAGTATGTGGCCCTTGGACAGATGATTCATATGTTTTCATATACTTCTAGGCACATATTTATTAGCTCCTCAGATACAGAGAATTGAATTAGCTAATTAATTAATTAAGAAGCTGTGGCTGCCCCATCCCTGGAAGTGTTCAAGGCCAGGCTGAAAAAGGCTTGGAGCAACCTGGTAGCCCTGCTCATGGCAGAGGGTAGAACCAGAAGAGCTTTAAGATCATTCCAACTCAAACCAGTCTGGGATTCTGTGATTTGTGAGTGAGCACATGAGTGTGAATAGGAATTTAAATTGAGTAATTTTTTTGGTAACAAGTCTTGTTATGAGAGAGTATAGAGCTGCATCACAGTTACATGACCAAAGCAAGGAGATGATGAAATCCATCAGCAGCTGCTGAAATCCATCCCAGCCACCCTCATTTCATTATTCCTGATGTTGGCATTTATGAAAGCTCTTTTTAGAGAATTTCTACTCTACAAGAACTCTTGAAAGCCTATTTTTCTTTTAATTGCAACAAACCCATGCCAAAAATGTTGGAATTCCCTGCAAATTAGAAGAGCTGTTGTTGACGTGCCATGTGTGTGTAGTGGGTCTAGCACTGGCCAAATTCCACTAGAATTATTTACTGACAACAGTCACCAAAGGACAGTGTCCCATGTTGTTTTCTTTACATGTCTTCACCCCTTCCTTTTTCCTGATTCAGGCGAGAATTGGTGCTCATAGGTTCATTTGTCCTCGAGCTTTATCAATTGAAACAGTTTTTACAGAGTTCTGCTGAACAGTTGATCTCATCCGGGCTCTGCATCAGGGAAATCGCTCGCCGTGGTCTGCACCGACGCTGTGCGAGTCGCTCTGGCTGCCGGCCCTCCCCATGCCTTCTCTTCGAGTAGGGCGCCAAAAAAAGACAAGCTGCTGCCACTACTTTTGTCCTTCTGTCTGCAGCATGGCTGGCTAGAAACAGCTGAGCAAACAAAGTTCTTTGTGAGCCATGCCAAGATAGCCACAGCCACATGGCACTGCCCCGGCTGCGCCAATTTTGGCCAACAAGTCCAGGCCACATGGCCGTTCCCAGCCTCGGAGCTGCCTCCAGCACCGGCCACGGGGCCGCTCCCGGTGCTGGTCCTGGCCTCATGGTTGCTCCCAGCATTGGTATGGCCCCAGGTGGCACTGCTGGAAAAAAAAGGACCAGCAGGCTCTGCCAGGAAGGGGCCCCAGCTGCTCCACGAGGCCAGGGCCCAGCAGGCTCTCTGGGAAGGGGCCAGCCCCACAGCAGAGCCCGGCCCGGCCCCATCAGGCCACACAGGCCATGTGGAGCCGGACCGGCCAGTGCCCAGTTACCTGGTCAAAGTTACCTGGAAGCAAGAGAGAGCTTCCCAGGGTTTGTTCATTTTTAGTGTGCCTTCACAGAGGCGTGTCCAGCTTTGTTAAGTGGTTTAACTGTGTGTCAATATTCAGAACAAGCCAGCTGATTGGTTCTGTTGGATCCGGAGCTGTTAGCAGTCCTCATGGAGAATCACTTCCTAACTGATGGATTTTCTCTTTAACTAAAAACCAAGCTGTGTTAAACCATGAGAGTGTGACAGGTTTTTTTTCTTAACCATGCAACAGGAATGAGTCAATAGTGTGGACAACAACAGAGAAACAAAAGCAAGTGATGTGAAAGATCTTACTTCACTGGTGAGTGTGTGTGTTCGTGTGGTGAGGTGTTGGTCATTTTTCCAACTCAGTAACCAGTAATTTGTTTCAAAGGTTTTCTCTATTTCATGCCCTTGATGGAGATGACTCAGATGAGAAATTTTCTGAAATTTCCCTTGGCAGGTTATTGCACCGTTTTATAGCCTACCAGCATGAACAATACTTTTGTGAAGATGCTGAGCCCTTAAAAATATGGATTTGTGAAAGTTTTGTATGAGCTAATGTGGGTTCTGCAATAACGTAGTGGCATAAATGGAATTTCCTTGGAATATAGTCTTGGGGCTGCTCTCATCCAAGGAGGGGCTGTGTGGACAGAAACAGAGACGTGTCCTTGCAGAAGGAAAGCTCTGCACAGCATTGGTGTGGTGATGGTGGTGGTGCTCAGGTCGCTGCCTTGGAAAAAGCTTTTAGGAGGCCAGAGTAGCTGAGGCTGCAGACACTTCAATTTGTTTGTCCTCTACCTATGACAGCAATTCTTATTTGCAGGATTTTTTCTTGTGCCCTTAGCCCAGGCTTATAGCATAAGGATGACCGTACTGACTTACACTGATTTATTGTTACTAATCAATGAATGGCTCTTCTTCCATTAATCCAGCTAGTTATTACATACTTTGGGCTTTGCCATTACACCAAAATGTCGTGCAGCTTTACAAGTCGTGTGGAAAATGTCAGCCTTTTGTTTTAGAATTGCATCAGGTGAGCTGAATAGGCCTCAAGCTGGGTCAGGAGAAGCAGTGACTACTCCAGTGCCAGTCACCTTCCAAATGCCACCTGCTCATGCCTGCGTCACGGGTGAAGCTCTGGGCTGGCCCCAGAGGTGACCTGCTTTGAGCGGCAGGTTGGACCAGGGACTTCCTGAGGTCCCTTTCAGATTGGGTTTTCCTAGAAGCCCGTTTCTCTCTCCAGCTCTGTTCCAAAAATACAATATATAATATATAATCACAGAATGGCACATTTCCCAGTAACTTTATTATCACAAATATTCTGAGTTGGAAGGGCCACACAAGGATCATCAAGTCCAACTCTTCAGTCAATGGCTGTACGGATCTACCTCAAAACCTTAGTGTTATCAGCAGCATGCTCTAACCAACTAATCTAATCTAATCTAATCTAATCTAATCTACATACCCAAGTGTCTCAGGTCCTGGCATGACTTTGTCCATGGTACTTGTCTTCCACACAGATCTTTGTCTACCTCTGCAGGTTGGCCAGCACCCAACATCGAGATTGGGTCTCCTTAAGTGACAATCTGAGTTTTTTGTCATATTTCTGCTAGGCATGCAAGGCAAAACAGATTAGGAAAATTAATTCTGTTACCAAAACTTTGCCCTGAAGGATTGTTCTGTCCTGAGAGCATTTCTTCACGTAGACAGTGTTCATGAAGACAAGAAACCTGGACAACTGTACACGTGTCCTGGTGCCTGGGAGTAAATTACCTCAGGTCTCTAATGGCTTCTCCTGATGATCCTGAAAGGCATTTTTCTCCTCTATCATCAGTTTCAAAAGTTGGCCAGTCCTTGGTATTTCCTTCAGGGATTTAAGCTCATGGAGAAGCAGTTATGGATTATTTCATTTCAGCCTGTAAGATGAACACACAGATGCTGCACTAATACCAGTGAAATAAGGTTTTCCATCAGGAATGAGAGCAGGAATGTTTGAACAGGCTTCAGGCTTTGGATCCAGACTTGCCTCATTCTGCTAAACTTGCTTACGCACACCTAAGCTGTCTGCTGGACAGCTCTGCTGTCTGCTTCTGGTCAAAGAAAGATTTGGGGTTGATGATTCACAGCAGGCAGAGAAATCAGTTGTGAAGGTGAAGCTTCTCTTAATTCCAGCTATTGATGTACGCAATCCATTGACTCAAAACAGGTCAGGAGCAATGGATGACATTTACATGTGTAATTACATTATACACATAATCCACTGCTCTCAGAAACCTTTCAGGTGGCATTGTTAGCAGCTCTTTGTTTGGATTTAAATAGAGTTTATAACATGTCCATACTCTCCATGATACATAGTGTTACTGCACTCCTCATTTAGAGTATTTCAGGTGGGGTGGTAAAGAACGAAGGTAAAGCAGAAAAATCACATTTTGCCGGGCAGCTATAATCAGCTGGGGTCACTACAGGCTTTCATTTTCTTGGGCGGAAGGAAAATCCTTGTGTGGAGTGCGAGCTGGGTCTGGGTGTGCTGCGCTAGCACCGCGTCACTGTGAGCAGAGCAGCGCATGGAAAACCCATCCGTCTGCATCCCTGCCTTTCCCAGGAACTCACACTTCTTCACCAACCAGTGCCAGGCGATGTCAGCGTCCAGGAATTAAAAAAGTCAGAGTCCAGGAATTAAAAAAAAAAAAAAAAAAGGCAACAAAAGAAATCATTGGTGCTGTTCCAAAGTGCTGGAACAAGAGTGGTGTTACGCCACTCCTTCAGAGCTGGACAAAGAGGGATGGGGCTGCAAGAAGCTTTCCAAGCACTGTGATACAACTCCTGGCTCTTTAAGCCTTTCACAAGGTCTTCCTAACCTCAATTTTGCAGCATTTTGGCTGCAAACTGGAGCGATTTCACTTCATTGGGATTCTCTCAGTACTTCTGGCTTGCAATGAGGTGATTATGCTCTTCTTTATTCACCCCATAAAGTATTTCACTCTGGGTACTTTCTCCCTGCATGAGTGACAGCATGAGAGCACATAAACAGTTTCTGCCTTCATCATTTTTATCTTTTTTGGTTATTTTATACATTCAAATCTCTCTAAAAGCCAGGAAAGTTACAATTCCACATTATGTAGAATCATAGACTCGCAGAATATCCTGAGTTGGAAGGGACCCCAAAAGCTCATAGAAGTCCAGCTTTGATGTAATTCAATGTAATGTAAGGAGGAACCATGAAATTTTCATCATATTTTGTCACTTCCAAGTGCCCCAGTCCATATTTCTCCCTCTGCTTTAAGTGTAAGTCACAGATGATTAAGGCAGCCATAGGAAGTTTTATGATTTCAGACGATTTCAGAAAATTTTCCAAAAATTGAAAGGTTTTAGACAACCAAGCTGGTCTGAATCATATTCTGTAGGTGCACAGCTCTGTCCACTGACTACACTGGGGAGAAAAGGCTCTTTTTTTGTCTTCTGAGTCACAGCTCAGTTGTCTTTGCAAAGCAACTGGAGAAGGATCAGACAGGACGTGGGCCGTGGGTTTGCCTCCTTCCTCAGGGGGAAGAAATTCCTGGATCTGTCAAAAGGAGCCATGCTGGCCGTGACAGACAAATCTCTTTGGGAGAGCCACCAGAACCAAGAGCTGTCCCATAAAAAGGAAAGTTAAAGAAAATATCAAGGAAGAGCTGGAAAAGAAAGACAGTGAAGTGAGGGCAGGAAGCTCCACGGTGGCCCTGCAGATGTGCCAGGTGAACCGGCCCAAGGAGGCTGTCCTTGGAGGCAGCTGGAGCTCCTGGGGACAGTTGAATGTCCACGTCATATCTGTCAGCCCTTTCTGCCCCCTTTCCTCATGACCTTGCCCAGCTGGGAGTGTGGACATGGTGTGATGTCCACTGCTGATTGTTCCTGCTCAGTGACTGTTTGCCCACTCTCAAATGCCTCTGCTGTTTATTGCTTCCCAGAGCCTTCCCCTTCCTCCATTGCCCTCCTTCCTTCGCTCTCAGCATCTCCTTTTTTCTCATCTTCCTACGCTTTCTCTTCATCACTCCTGTTCGTCTTCTTCCCTTGCTCCATATTTGACTCTGTCTCCTTGTGATATTTTTTTTCCTACACAGGGAAAGCCACCACACTCTGGATGCTTTGTTTCTCTGCTGCGTTGTGTCTTTCTGAAAAGGAAGCCATTCACATGAAGGTCTGTGTTGCTACTTTTTGTTTCTGGACCACAAGAGCTGCTGTCCATGGAGGCCTCTGGGCACCATGAGA
Source organism: Motacilla alba alba (assembly GCF_015832195.1). Taxonomy (NCBI): domain Eukaryota; kingdom Metazoa; phylum Chordata; class Aves; order Passeriformes; family Motacillidae; genus Motacilla; species Motacilla alba. Next base: position 24,533,578 of record NC_052023.1, read on the forward strand.
ATATGAACAATGATTACTAATGGAGCACCGCATGCATGGAAAAGGTGGAAGAACTGATGACACAGGGCTGATGCTTGAGACCCTTAAAGAAAGGCTGCTGAGATGTTTCTCCTGCAGTTGTGGAGTAGTTCTCAATGCAATGCCCGCTCCTATATCCTTCTTCTAGAGCATCCCCACCCCAGAGTTCTGGGGTTCATCCCCACATTGTGGTGATGGGTCTTGAGCTCAACCAAGTGAGCTCATGAAGCTCTTCCAAAGGCACTGAGCCAAGAAGTGAATGCTGGCTATTAAAATGCGTGTCTAATCAGCACAGGCTTTCCATGAAACTTCTCCAGGTCTTTGTGCCTGCAGAGAGCCCTGCTAGAGGAGAGGGGAGTGAGAAAACACTGGAAATGGCAGGAGGGAGCAGGGAGCTCTTCTGCCCTCATCCAGGAGGTGCCTCCTTTGTCCAGGCTCTTGGAGCAGTAGCCAAACCCCAAATAATTCAATTTAAAGCTCCACAGCAGTTGGACTGCCAGTCTGGCTGCCAGGACACCCAAGGTCAGCCCCGCTGACTTAAGGCACCTGCAGGGCTCTTATCTGTGCTTCTCCCCCACTTTCCTGTTGCTCATGAACCCCTGGGTGATGTGCTCAACTTGGTGTCCTGTAGGGGTGTCCTTTGAGAGGTGCACAGAAGGTGCCATGGGTTTCCTCACACTTGGGATGTGCTGGGGTGACCCTCCCACTGTGCTGTTCCCAGCACCCACTGCCCTGTGGTGGGAACGCCAGGGACCATGGCATCACACAAAGGGCTGGGTTTGGTTAATATTCCCAAGTGTCTCATAACTCTGAGACCTTTTCTGACCCCACAAGGCAGCCCGAGTCTCCCTTTCCTGTCAGACCACAGACTGCCCCATTCCCTGTGCAGGGACCACTCTGTGACCAGGCTCTGCTTGGTGACTCCAGGGCTGGGCCCATGATTGGCTGCATCCCCCCAGCATTCCAGGTCTCTGTTCTGCACCAGGCTCTGGGAAGGAGGGGAGGAGCGAGCCATGGTGCCATAGCAGATCCTGCACCCCTCACGTCCTGCCCTCTTGGAGTGCGTCAGATACGCCACGTAGGGCTCGAAAGTATGAACGGGTTGGTGTCTCTATCTTCACACGCCTTCACAGGCTGACTTCAGAGTCAGAACAAACAAATAGGTAGGGTTTTCCCTACCCAATTTAAATTAATTTGGGTTGCTTCCCAGAGGCAGTTTTGCTGTGCTCTAGCATGACTTTTTGTGCTTGACAATGGTTCCACTTTGCATATAGGGGGAATTTTAAAACCTTTCTCCTTGTCCCAGCCCATTTTAGGGCAGCACTAAATATCTTAATTTTCCTTGGGCTTTCAAACCCCAAACAGCTTATACATACCATGTTAAACGTCTTTTTTTTTTTCTATGATAATTGAAGAAATATGATCCAAGTGGTGCAATCATATTTTGGCCTTTTGTTTCCTTTTACAGCATTGTGGTCCTGGGAATACACTGCCCAGGTGATGCTCTCCCTGCCAACTGGGCCAAAGAACTCTGCTCTAGGACTAGTGGTAGGCAGAAGATCTGTCATCCTACAAAAATGTTCCTATTTTACGATGGAAGAGAAATGGAAACCTAATGTTGTGGGATTTTTAAATGAAAGAAAGGAATTGATGGGGAAAGAGTGACCCTGCAACGGTGATTTTATCGGGAGTTAATGTACTTACCTGAAGGATTGAGGTGTCACAAAAGCTCATCCCAAGCAGTGGCCCAGGAGAGGTTAAACCTCTGCTCTCTCTGGCAGATGGAGGGGAGGGGGAAGGCCTCAGCTGTGTTTTGACCAACACATTCCTTGCTAGACCTGAGAAACACTTCCCAAGCACACTTTAGTTGAACTTGGCTTTTCTCCAAAGTATTACATTCCAACAAAAGTCTGATTTGTCTGAAATTTCCATGGGCTCAAGCTGAGAGGTTTCCTTGCTTCCCAGGACACAAAGGAGATGGAAATGAGCTCCTGTTTGCTCTGGCGGGGTGGGGGCAAAAGGGGATTCCAGCTCTGGGTGCATGCGGCTCCACACGTCCGCTCCTTACTCATCCTGAGGCCACTCAAGATGCGTAATGTCGCAGAGCAAAATAAACTTCACCTTTAAGATGCTTTTGTTGGAGATCGGAAAAGTCTAGGGCCCAGCTTGAGTCCACAGGAGTTTCCTCAGCACTGGCTGTGGCCCACGACATCTGAACAGAGCAATTCCATCCTTGTGTCTGCAGACAGTGCAGGGGGGTGGAACAAGAAGATCCAAATCATTCCATGATCCTATGACTTTGTGTTAAGGGATGGGAAGGTTAAGATTTTGGCTGGACATGCAGGGACATTGTAAGGAGGTCATAAATATTTTTTTACAAAAAAAAAATAAAATTTGAGAGTAAAATCCCACATTGCTTTTCTCAATGCTGCACTTAGCCAGGGGAGCCTCAGCACTGCCCTCCCATGGATTCTTCCTATTGTGTTGCCCAGTTATAATTTATGTATTTATTTATTTTAAAATTGGTTTCATTGCACCTCTTCTGATTTCTGATATCATTGTGAAGTAGGGCTTAAGCTGTTTATTACCTGACATGCAGTTCCTTATCTCAGTAGGTCTGTATTTCCTTCAAACTTAACTTTTATTCATTGCAAGATATCTGTGTTATATTCTATTCTAAATCAAAAATGTTCTTTTTCTTGTAATATATTCCTACTTCAGTACTAAACATATGCTCTTGTTTAAATACTAAGCAGGAATCCTAAAAGAGGTAATATCATAGTCTGCAGAGAAGTATTTTACATTACGAAGATCAAAACTTGGAAGATGTTTATTATAACTTTTGATATTGCTTTTGGAGATGCACTCCAGCTCTTACCTAAAAAGCAGTAAATACAAAGCAGCTCTCCCTTTCCTCTGGGAATGGTCCCCATATTCCTTCTTTAAAAATAGATCTGAGGATAGGACTGGAAAAGTAGTGTCTGGGGAAAAAAAAAAAAAAGTGGGAGGATCCAAGTCCACATTTCACATTTTCAAGCTTTTAGATAGATTTTAGAATGGTGGAAATTAGCTCAATAAAATTACAAAGCAAAATTTGCAGAAAATTTGACTTGTATGAACTTGTTCTACAAGTAAATGCACTTTGCTTCTTATCACCTTGGGGTCTGTGTCCTGTCAGGGTTATGAGAAGCAGGGAGGGGAAATGAGGAGAGGGCTTGTTAGGGGACAAAGTGTGCAGTCATTATGTTTGATTAAACATCACCAGTGAAGTAAGAAGACCTTGATTTGAGGATAATTGAGTCTGGCTGTGAACTGGAAGGTGGGGCTGGCTTTGTGCAAGTCAGGCAATGATGGATTGCTCTGTCAAAGTGTGTGCATTTGTGGCCCTTTAGTAATAAAGAACCTTAATCATAACCTCCCATGTTGCCTACCCATTCAGGTGCTGTTCATGAGTAATGTAGGTTCTTTTTAAAAGGATGGATCTTCCTGTGAAAATGGGGCTAGAGGCAAATAAATAAAAATTTTATTAGTCACTCAAGATGATTTACCTGACTTCCAGTTGCTCCAGTAAATTTTGTAGTTACTGAGGATGAGCAAACAGATTTAATGTGATGGGGAACAGCACATCCTTCTCAATGTATTTTTTTCTCAGACAAACTATTATGAAATCCTTCCTCATTCTGTCTTCTGGTTCCTGGTCTCTAAGTGAAGAGGACACAAAAAATTTAAAAATAATTAAAATTCTATTTTGGAGTTTGGTCTTGAGGTCTGAAATCAGAAGTGACAGAAATCTCATGGGAACCTTTTCTAGGGAGTTTTCCTGCCCATTTTTGCAATGTCAGGAGATGCAGACAAGCTCTTGAGTTTTTCAGAAGTCAGTTCTAAATCTTATACTCAGCTGCAGAAGAGTTTTTAAGGTTGGTTCAGAGCAGGATGCTGGTTTGTGTCGAATCACACTGGCACGTTTTCAGTCTATAACAAATTCCATAGGGAAAAAGCTTTGCATCTTTCTTGACATTGCATTCACTGAAGAAGGAGGGTGGGAAGTGCAAATTATGTTTACTACAGCCCAATGTCATGCAAATCATGTGCAGTTTCACCAATGCTGCCTTGAACAGCTGAAGGCACTGGAGACCTGGCTGTTGAATAAACAAATATTAAGGAAAATGGTGGTAAATCTTCATTAATTTGCAGAGAAGTTTTAAAGGAGAAACGAGAAATATTTACAACAAAGGATGAATGAGGAAGTGACTTCAAAGAGGAAATCAACTTCCTAAAAAAAAAAGGAACCCTGGGGATTTTTATTCTCAATTCACATGAGAAAAGGTTTTGGTTTTGCTGCTGCTTTTAAAAGCATGGCTTGCTATGAACCACTGCCTGCCCTAATTTTTCTTCTATTTAAAGGGATATTTTAACTGAAAAGCCTTACACATTTGGCACCTCCTTCCTAAGTGATCCAGAAAACCTGCCTGTGCTCTGAGGGTGCTGTGGACTTCACTGTCAGGCAGAAAATTTCCAGAGATGCTTTCAGGAGTGCCCAGGAGTTGCAGAAACCAAACCCCTGGGCTCTGCTGAAGCAGAGTCACTTTTCGAAGTCTCATCTCTCCTTCAGTGTTCTGATATTTGTTCTGCAGTTATGAGAGACATTAACTTCATGGATGGTGTTCATATGCCCCTCAAATTTTCCTCCAAATGAGATAAGGATCTTTTTTCTTTCTTCAGACTGAGGAAAAAGACACGAGAACTTCAGATTGGTGTTTTATCCAGGTCTACCTACTGAGCTGGAGATTCAGTTTATAACAGAATGAAAATCATTCTGGATTCAGAGTGAAGACTATGTAGAACATACAAGGTTTCTTACTACACAATTATGCCATCTTCCCTTTGGAAGGATGCTAAATCCTTTTCTTCATTTATAAATAGGTCTTCCTTTTCATGGTTAGGTTGGGAAATCTTTTTTCCCCATCCAGCCTGGGTCAGTTATGATGACAAATACTGAAACACTTGACCTAGCAAGCAGTGAAAAGATAGTTCACTATCCCACTGCCAGAAACACATCCTGTGTTTGCCTGAAATTCTACCAATTCATTGGACACTCAGAAAACTCAGTCCATTTCTAATTTTAAAATGTTTTCTTTTTTCATGCCTTCATTGAAATTCTCCATGCTATAAAAATCCCAGCCCTGATTTAGTTGGAATGGTCTCTCCCTCCCTTCCTCTCCGTACGTAATAGCTCTGGATGTGATGGCATCACCACATGGAACATCCCTGCCTTGTGTAAGAGCTGCTATTTCACCTCTGCGCCAGCTCAGCCAGGATTTACTTTAATGAGTACGCACCACTGCTACTTAGAAACTCTGCCATTATTTGTTAGGCAGGATTAATTAATCTTGTCTAGGCAACAAGCTGGAAAGCCACAACTACGAGGACACTGAGCTGTCTCAGCTCTCAGGGCAGGGTTTTGGAGCTGCTGGAGAACAGCTGTGTTTTGTTTCTCTGTCATGGCTCACTGGAGAGTTTCAGTGTTTAAAATCCTATTAAAAGATCCCTTTGCTGGGTTTTTACCCCAAAGTCCTGGTGCTTCTCGTGGTCTTGGTTTCACCTCCCACCTCTAAGGACCTTCCAGCATAAATTTGGGGATATCCCTGTTGGCTGAAGCCTGTGTGGCTTGCACAGTGCTCCCTTGATGAATGCCTATGGAATAATTTCTTTGGGTACATCTTCTAAAGGGGAAAGGAAGATGAAACCATTTGGGAACAAGGCCTTCCCACCTCCACAGCTGCTCAGTGTCCTGGGCATTGCTTTCAGTCTTTTAGCAATTTTGGGTGTCTGTGTGTGTGTTTCAAAGGTTTCAGGTGCTCTCAGAGGAAAGTCAACCTCAAACGTGGAGCTTTTGGGGCAAATGAATGGGTGTTAAAGTTCCCTGTCAGCAGGGCAGGTTTGGACAGGGATGCTTGCACACACCTACATCCACCACGGCGTGAGCCTGGGCTACACCTGGTTACTGCGAGAAAATAAACTACTGAGCAAGAATGCAGCTCCCACAGTGCCTTGGAAGGACTGTGGGGTTTGTCTGGAAACAGAAGCATGAGTTGCTACTTTGATTTTGGAGGTCTTTTCCAACCTTACCGATTCTGTGATTCTATTATGTCAAGATCTGAGGCACTTGCAAGCAGGATGCTCCTGGCTGTGTGACACTTTGTGTTTTGCCAGTGGCTTTCTGGTAAGTGTTAGGTAATTTAACATTAAAAAAAAATATATATATATATCTATATTAGGGTTGCAGTTGGTTAGAAGATGCAAAGTATTTTCAAGTTTTTGTAGATGTGCCCTGCTATGGGCTAGACAGAATCATAGAAACCCAGACTGGCTGGGGTTGGAGGGGACCTTAACGATCATCTCTACCCCACTGCCACTTCCAGGTGTCCAGGTTGCTTCAAGCCTTGTTCAGCCTGGCCTTGGACACTTCCAGGGGTGAGGCATTGATGCAGAGATCCTCACTGGGTATGCAGTGGGTTGGTTTGTAAGCAGATTCTTTGGACATTATTTGTCTTCTTCCCCCAGGTTTAGGGTTTCCCTGCCTTGCTTTCTGTTCAATGGGGAATGCCTGCTGGAAGAAAAGTAACCACCATGAGTCAAATTTGGGGTGCTCTCTACCCTGCCCTTTCCAATGGCAAACTGGTGAGATCTCACCAGCTTTAACAGGCTCCCTCTCCCAAAGCTGCTCAGCTCCCAACTTGCCCAGGCCACCTATGGCTCTGCTTTCCCGAGCGTTGGCTGGACGTGAACACTGAGATTTTCAGTGCGGACTCGGGATTTTCAGACAAGAAAATCACAGAATGGAAAATTGGGTTGGGTTTGATTTTGGTTGTGATCTGTGTCTTGCCAATATTAATGAAAATATCTGGACTTACTCTGTAGGTAAGCACAGAAGTCCCAGATTTTATGCTAAATAGGAAAAAAACCCAAGAGGATCAGAGGAAAGAATTACAAATTGAATCCAATCTTGTTGCTCCTCAGTATGTTATTGCAAACTGAAATCCCAGATTAAAGGAAGAGGAGCACTCAGCTCTTCCCAAGGAGGGTTTTTTTTCCTATGATTTTCCTTTGGGATATTGCTGCATTTCTGCCTTGTTTGGCCCTTTTCATGCATTTTAACAAAGAGGGTAGGATGTCCCAGATCACCTCCTTTCCCACATTTAGAGCATGGAGCTACAGCCTGCTCTTTTCTGTCCTATATGTACATTCCTACAACATTTTGGTGTTTTCCTTCCCGGTCTTCCAAAGGGAACAGCACAGATTTGCAATAAGTTTTCCAGAGCTGTTCACCTATTTCATTGGCTGTGGATAGCCGGGGAACACATGACAGATCCATTCCCTCTCTTCAGCCAAGGCACCTGTTGACTTCTTTGGATTGATGCTGAAAAACCAAAGGATTATGTTCCTACGGCCACTTGTTGCAAGAAGATCTCCTGGAATCTGGAAAAGCAGCTCCCTTGAGAGCTCAGCTCAGCTCAGGTGCAGAGCCCAACCTGGTCAGGTGCCTGCAGGGCTCCAACTCAGCCAGCGCAAGGAATTCCTACGCAGTGGGCAGAGAGGGAGTGATGCTGGGGAAAGCCCTTGGCAGGGATGGGAGGTGACCTGCTCCCAAAGCGTGGAGCTCTCCTGAACCTGGATGGACTTCCTTGCTGAGCCCCCCTCCTTTATCACAATGCCTAGGGTGCAACAGTTCCCTCAATCCAGGCTGGGGAGCAAGAATTTGGCAGGGCAGGTTTCCTCTGGGGAACATTCTTGTCTTTTGTGTCATCAGGACATGCCCCTGCTCAGAGGGAAGGAGGAGCTCCTCCTCGATCAAACTATCTCAGCCATTGTGCTCAAATCCATTCGGGCTGGCCCTTCCCTAATTAGGGCAGCAGTCACCCAAAACACCTTCTCCATGGATGATCCTGCAGCCTCCTGATCACTGCTCATCATCTCCCACTGAAACCATTGGCCTTGTCTTCCCTCCTCCCTCGCTCAGCTTCCCCCCCAAAAAGGGAAGTGGCAATTCACCTGTGGGGACAATGAGCTGACTGGGCGTCAAAGGAAAAAGCCCCACATGTGGTCTGCACCTGCCCCCATTCACCCAGAGCCTGGAGAGGCACTGAAGTGATGCTTTTGCAAGAGTCCTCAGGATGTTTCATTTTTGGGACTGAAGATGGTCACTGAAGTATGAGGAATGAGTGGTGAGGAGAATTGTTGGAGGTGCTTAGGTGCCTCGGTACAGGAGGAATGCAAAGGAACTGCATATCTGTGGAGATGGAAACGAGCTCCAAAGCAGAGGCAGAGCTGTCACACTCTCAGGGCTGGAGAGTTGTTGGGAATATTGACCTGTGGGACACTGGGATGAGCTTGGACCAGAGAGGACTTTGGGTGGCTAGAAGGAAGATGACTCTGGGTGAAGTACTGGCTCTGGGGTTGGTCTCTGGGCAGAGGCTGTGAGAGGATGGCCCCAATACTGGGATGGGGGAGTACTGGGGACAATCAGCAGTGGGATGATTTAGGGGGACTGAGGTGACATTTGCTCAGAGGCTGGTGCAGGTGGTGACTGACAGGCAGTACAGTAATCCCCTGGGATGTCTCCTCAGCTTCCTCTCATTTCTCACCAGAGGTGAAATTGTAGGGAAGAGGCTGGGTGGCCTCAAAGGTGCTCACTGCAAGAGAGGGACACATTGTCCAAGCTCCTGCTCCAGCTTTCAGGAAGCACAGCCCGCTCTGGTCTAGTGGTCACTTGCATCCCAAAGCAGTTTCCCCTTCTGGAGAATGCCAAGCATGAAAGGAGACAGCTCTAGGCTTTTCTAGCCTGGGAAAAGGGAAGAGAGGAAGGGAAGTCAGTTACACCAAGGCGGTGTTGTGCAACGCCAGTATTGTACTTTCCCTTTGAAGCTGCCAAGGCTGTGCTGGCATCTCTAATCTCTAATCTGTGCTGGCATCTCCCTGGAGCTGGCTCCTCCAGGGATGGAACAGTGAAACCCCTTTTCACTTGAGGCCAAAGAGAAAAAAATTACTCCATCTGGGCAATTTAAGCTAACAGCATCTTGGGTTTGACACATCAGAGCATTTAGTGCTGCTGGTAATGCCCTGTAATTCTCCATGTAATCAATTAAAGAACTCTTCCACCCTAAATAGTGCTGAAGGAAAACACAAACAAAGGAGAACATAAAGGTACTGTTTTCAATTTATTTATATAAACAATTGCATTTTAACAACATTGTTGTCCTACAAAAATAAAGTGAAAAACAATTCACAGAATTTTAAATAAATAATCTCAAACATCCACATTTGGCAGCTGCAGAGTACAGAACGCAGAGTGCACAGGAATCCTTGCTGAAGCAGCCTGTAACTTAACTCAAGTGAGATGGTCTGAGGAATTCCTCTGTGCCTACCCCAAAATACCTCGATCTGTCCAGACTTGTCTCCCTTTGACTCTCTGCCAAACCCTGCTCCTGGGTTAATGGCAGAAGGGTGCTCTGAAGGGTGCCCAGAGCTGGATCTGATGGACAATTTGCATGAGGAACAAGTGTCTGAGCAGTGCTCACTCATTATTAGCATGTACAGTACTGACCACCTTTGGATACAAGGGGAGAGAAGGTTTTCCTTTCTTCGTGCTTCCAACAGAGAAAGGAAAACAAATGCCCTTCTTGCTCCCACAGCATCCATACCAAGGACCACTCCAGATGAGTCACTGGTATCGATGGCTGCAGGAGAGCTTGGTTCTGCTGTTCATGGCCACAACTACAGCCTTACCCAGCACGAGGCATGGCTGGCTCTACAAATCCATGGAAACAGAAGCCACAGACAAACTACACTGCTGCCAGAGCTGGTACAAAGCACAAGCCTCTACAAGTGCTTGGGAGTTCAGATGAAATAGAAAACTCAAGTCCTTTTCCACAAGTAGTCAAGTAATTTTGGGCAGGGGCACAGAATACCCGGTTGCTGCTCTATTCCAGTCTGAAGTGACATTTTCTTTTTCCCTATAGTTCCCCAGCTGCTTTTATGGGAAGATCATCTTCTATATTTCCTCTCTAGAAATTAAAAAAAGATACCCTTACATGCAAAGTCTGAAGTCCTATACAAGATCCTGTGCAACCTATGCGCCCAGATGAGACTAGATATTTTACTGCTGGATTAGGACAAATACGTCTACGAGATTTTGTGCTGGCCAGTTTTAAAGAAGCTTAAGCCACTTAAAATAATTCTGTTTATAAATTATAAATAAAACATTGTCCCTCCTCCCCCCCTTCCCCCCCAATAAATAGAAGTACAAATTATATGTACAGCTAGTGCACACAGGCAGAGCTATCTCCTGTGTCTGGAAGTGCTGCTGAAACTCTTGTGTTCAGTTCTCTGTGCATTTACAGAGCTGCTCAGTTTACAGCACCCCTGGTTTTGGGAGCACAAAGCCACAGCACACCCTAACTCCAGCTATGCTGTCCTTCTGTCCTTAGTGTAACAGACATTAAAATTACATTTTCAAGTAGACCAGAGAACTACAGCTATGAAAAGAATCCCAGTGCCTTGGGCCAAGTTTAAGACCTCCCCAGAGTTACATAATAAAAACATCCCTATCCAAATGCAAGCAGCCCTGTATTGCAGCCTGAGAGTCAGTTACTGCTAAGCTCAGTATCTCATTTTCACCCCCTTACACAACAAATACATCTGTCACACTTCCTTCAAAAAGAAGTAGAATCCAGGAAAAAGACTATTTTCTTAAATATTTAAAACATTAAATAATATTTTAAAAAAAACTTGTAAAAAATTTGCTTTAAATATTTAAAACATTAAAAACATATTTTTAAAAAGCTGTAAAAAATTACTTTCATCTAAATCCAGAAGTGGATTTGTACATAAGAGACATTAAGTTATGATACGAAGTGCCCTCTCTGCAGCGAGGGAGAGGTAGTATCAACAACAAATGCAATGCATTTTCTGACCTTACACAAAGAAGTAAATCTCAAGTATTTTTCTTTTGTTAATTTTTGAGTGCTCATATGAAATCCATAATATTTGCTGGCAGTTTTCATTAAGTCAGATTTTTTCTTGTACTTTTAGGTCAATAGCTGCTTTCAACTTGCTGAGAGAAAAAGCTGCTTTTGTAGTGTTGTGTGACCTATGAAAACTGCCAGACAGAATCACCACCACCCCCTTCATCAAGTATTAAAACAATAATAAAAAGAAGTTGGAACCTCTGTCCACTTTGGAATACATCATTCTGTTACAGAAGATTTTAAACAAGGGATTCACCACTGTCAAGCTGAAACACAGAAAATCCCTTTTGTAAATGGAAGCCTTACCTCAGTAAGGAATTTAAGGCAACCCCCACAATGAAGATGCTCAAGTTGGTTTTTAAATACTAAGCCATAAATAGAATAAATAACACAGTTAAATAAATAAATAAATAGAGAGATAGCTGGATTTCTACAGCTCGGCAGAGCGCTCTTTCAGCAGGAGCGTGGGGTTGATATCTTCCATGGCAGTTTTTGAGGTACTAACGTTAATTGTGGCCTCGGTGGGCTCGGGAGGCAGGATGTGGAAGGCAGTGAAGGGACAGCCTTTCACGTTGTCGCAGATGAGCTTCTGCAGGGAGGCCGTGTTGACGATGTCGAAGCCCACCTTGCCCCCGAAGGTGCTGGGCTTCCAGTACTCGGGGGAGCAGATGGCGTTGCCCATCAGCCCCTTCAGGGAGAACGGCGCTCCCATCTCCACCATGGTCTCGCCAAAGATGGCCCCGGGCCGGGGCTTCTCCACCAGCAGGCCTGGGTACAGCTCCATTGCATCGATGTCCCCGTACAGCTCCTCCAGCTCTGCTGCCATCTCTTTTTCTCCTGCAATGAATAAAAACTGTAAGTGGAAAACCCCCATTTTCTGTGCAAGACTCTCCTGCTCAAGCCCAGCAATGACACTGCAGGACTCTGAGGGCATTTTAAGCCAATGTCTCTCATTTGCTGGGAAGGATGAGGACTGTTACCTGTAAGCTCTTCAAAGGATCTGAACGGTTTCAGCATGAAGCGTTTCCTGTACTCGTTCAAGGATTGGTACCTCATCTGCCTGCTCTGGTCAATGGAGGCCTTTGCCACTTTCTGCACTGCAGCAGGAACATTCTTCCCACCAGCAACCTGTACATAAAGAGGAAAAGCTGTAAGATCTCCTGATATGAGTCACGAGGAAGTTGTGCCTTTCCAGTGATTAGTTTTAAATAGCTTTATCCCACTCCCCTGTCCCACCCCAGAGGCTCATGCCTCTGTCGGTTCACCATCAACTTGAGGTAGGAACCTACCCTGCCAGCACTTTGCTTGGAGAAAGATTTGACCATATGGGAGAGTCCATGCTCCAGCATGATGGAGTTGTTGTAGAGGAACTGCTGGAAGGTGTACTCCTGGTCATGGATCTGGAAGGTGTCGGGCAGCAGCGGGTGCCAGTGGTACAGGGTGTTGAACTCGGCTGCGATGCGGTTCTGGTACTGGAACTTCTGGTTGAACAGCAGCTCAGGGTCAAACTTCAGCTTGAAGTGGTACCCACTCAGGTGCTGCACATAATCCTCTATAACGATCTTGATTGTCTCTCCTGTTGGACAAAGGAACAGGAGAGAATGTTGGCACTGCTTCTCCTCAGTGGCAGGGAAAACACCATTTCTGAACTGTCCTAAAATATACTATAGTGATCAGGACAACAAACACTTTTCTGTACTCTCTCCTAGAAAGCAATTCATGTATTTTATGTGACTAAGGGGTGGAACAGTACTTCAGATCCCAAGAGTTCTTGGCTGTGGGTAGTGAGGTATTTTCTACAGCCTGTTTTCCCCCTCCCAAGACACAATTCCTTGCACCCTCCACAGAACTGCACGCACCAGTATTTACACTGTGTTCAGTTATACAATATCTCTAGGACAGAGGGAGGGGATAATGAAGAAAGTTTATGTCTGAAAGCAAATCTCAGCTTCTGAACTACGTAATACAATTGTCTTGGTTTCTGGTTTCAGCTGGGGCAAGGTTTGTTCCAGCTTAGAGCACATCACCATTTACATAAGATGAAATATCACTGGGCACACAATTAGACAGGAGAACTATGCAGAGTTGCATTTTACATAACCTTCTGAACTTTAGACTTAATCACAGCCTTTCTTTTAAAGCATACCTGAGGTGACCCAACCCTAGGGGAAAAAAATACCCAAAACCCCCGATCAGGGAGCATGAGGTCATCCAGCCTCAGAGGCTTTCTCTGAAAAAGGAACCAGAGCTTCCTGCCTTTTCACTGCTTTCAGTTCTGCTTCCCTCAGATGAGGGAATCGACTATCCCTGAGTTTTCTTCAGTTCCATCTTTATCAGAGCTAGGGGGAAGCTGCATCTCAACACAACCCCAGTGTGTCAGGCCACGAAAGAGCCACTCGCACCCCAATTTACAGGATAGCTTCACCCAGCCATGCAGGCTGGAGCTGGAGCTGCACCTAGCAGCAAGGGCTCTCACCGATCAGAATGAGCCGGGCGGTCTGGAAGAGCTGCTCGTCGTCCCACTCGGGGTGCTGGTGCTTGAGCACGTCGCAGACGCGGTTGTGCTCGCGCAGCCAGATCGTGGCGTACATCATCAGCCCCGGCACCAGCCCGAACACCTCCTGCCCCACGGAGAACCGCAGGTGCTCGGGCACGTGGGGAGGGTACAGCATCTCTGCCTGCGTGTCCCGCACCGTCGGCGGGTACATTTCTCCATCGATCATCTGTGCGAGGCGGAAACAACAGAAGCTGTGAGCTACGATGCTTTGGTTAAGCTCTGTCCACTCTCTCAGCTCTGACTCACACTTTAGATCACCTACACCATTCACACAGCACTAATTTAGGAAATCTATGCCATCCAGTAAGAAGGTAGGAATTCTGAGCTAAGACATACCTGGTATTTTAGCTTTCCATCCTTTCGAAGCCTCAGTTTAAGTTGTCTCTCCAGAGTCTCTCCATAAATGTGGTTCAAGTCAACCTATAAAATAAAAGCATTTGGGACATGAAGCCAACCTGCATTTTTTGCTATTTTAGGATAAGTCCCTGTTCTATGGATACCAATAGGAGTTCACCCCCTAGATGTTTACCTTTCAATTATATTACCGCTACCTTATAAATATCAGGCACCAATATTTAAGATGAAGCCAAATTATTTCCTGGCAACTGGAGCCATCTCTGCATAAGAGGAGGTTGTTACATCAGCAATATAAAAGGACTCTGTTTAAAGTGTCAGCAACTTTTTATTATGCAGACAGCTTTCTATATATACACACACAATTTATAGCTTTGGTTTAGACATAAGAGTGATACTTATAGTGAAGAACTCTTTGTCCAAAGAATGCCTATCTTATAGGTAAAGGTCTTAAATCCAAGTCTGCTTTTGAAGCTCTTTTTAAACTGAGGCTATTGGCAGTACATAAGCAATATTTAAGTGCTGGATATGGCTCTTTGGAACTGACAGAGTCCAGAGAAGTTTTGGATACTCACTACATCTAACATGCTTTAGGTGAAAGCAGATTTTTGGGAACAGTAAGAGATCACTGGGCAGGTACTTTAAACAGAACCACTTGTGCAGAGCACGCGGTTGTGACCCGGGAACAGATGCTGCCGAACACTGGAATTTGGCCTGAGGAGCAGTTACAGAAGGGATAATCCCATGGGATTGTGGCACAGTATGTACACAGGTGTTTGTGTCCCCTGGCAACCAGTAGGATGCCACTGTGGCCATTCCAGGCGCTCAGCAGCTCCCGAAGAGCACGAGCCGCGTCCCCAGCTGTGACCGTACCCCGTGGCCGAGCGCTTTGGTGAAGGCAGGGCCCCGCTTCTGGTCTGTCTTGAAGAACTGGTGGGTGAAGTGCTGGGCAAAGAAGGTGAACATCACGTTTGTGCCTTGCGGGTCGGGAATAAACTTTCTCCTCAGCAAAAACTTCTCCACAATCAGCTTCGAATCCGGGAGCTCTTTCTTACCTGTGGGAGAAACAGACAGTGAGATACTCAAGACAACTCTTTATGCAATACTGAAGTTTATTCCTAACAAGAAGGCATAAGACTTTCAGTGGAATATAATGTCAGCGGCATAGAAACAAGGGGAATTACCTAGTCTTCTATGCTCACCTTCTTGATTTTATTAGAAATTTCTAAATTCCCTGCTCTTAGCATCTAACTCAATAGCAAGAACCAGAATAATATCTTTTAGATCTTTAAACAATATACCCAAAACATGGTTATTCCTAAAGTCAACTCCACTGAAAAAAAGGCTACAGACAAGCAGGTCTCATAGGAACAACTACTTATTTTTTCCTCTTAGAAAAGACCAAGCAATCATTACGTGTCTGGTTTATTCCTCACCTTTAACACCCATTGGTGTTGGGCAGTCAAGTCCTACTGGTGGAAGGCTTCTCGTGTAGTAAGAAAAATTGGAATAAGCTTCCCAGCTTTTGTAATTGTAGTCACTATTGTAAGTTGGTGGGCTGTCAATCAAGTGTGATCTTGCTGAAAGACAAATAAATATTTGGTTATTTTTAACTGTACATTTAAGGCTCAAAGAGTAAATCACAAAGCCAGATCTTTTGCACATATTTGGCAGCAGTTGTAAATTCCATACATATCAGTTACTGATGTTAAATATGATTACAGTTACTGAATAACAGGACTGGATCCTGGCTGATCAGCTGGATCTCACTATTAACAAAAGCAATGGGGTGCCAAGTTCATGTCAGCAAAATCCTGGACTCTTGCAGAAAGCAGAATCAAGTTGCACTTCAGCATGTTTCATACAAGCCTGTATCATGCAGAAGTCTTAAATTTTGGTGTTTTAACTTCAGTGCAATTCAGGCTGCTTGGTTTTTAGACAGATCAATTCAGTAAAATATTCCGGAGTAAGCTTTAAGAGCACTGGAGTAGACAATTCACACTTACACGTTAGTACATATCTCATAATAGTGTCCCTTAAGAAGGGAATGTTGTTGATGATATTCCAGACTCCTTGGAAGTGGGTGAGGATGTAGTGGACAGTATTTGGTGATGGTTTCAATGCTAGCTTCAGCCACGTGAAGAATTCCGCTGCAAACGACAATGGAGGGTCATTATCAATTAGCTTATGGAAGATAACCCGCAATGCTGGAATTAGACTATGTGTTTCATTTCCACGGAGAGGGGTGTGGATACTCACGTGTGGTGCAGTTCTGCCCGTAGAAGCCTGTCCTGGTGCAGTCGCACTCGTAGCGATCCGGCCCGGCGGTCATGCAGACGCCTCTGTTCTGGCAGGGGTTTGAGCAGCAAGGGTTGGCTGCGGGGGAACCAGAGCTCGGGTTAGCATCTCCGCAATACACTCCCACCTTCCCGAGGCTTAGACAACGAACGAGAACGCTCTGAAGCTTAAGGCCGATCAGGAAGGCACCACAGCGTCCACGCATCCACGGCAACCTCTGGGCTACCAGGGAGCAGCTTTAAAAGCGCAGGAATTCGCCTCTTGTCTGCTGCCAGCAATAACCCCCCTCAGACGGGGAGATCATCCCTCACAGGCCAGCGGGGACCTGGCACCCGTACGCAGCAGAGAAATGCCAAGAGAGCGAGGAGCGGGAAAAGCAGAAAGGCAAAGCGCGCGTTAATCCGGAGCGCGGCGCGGACTCACCGGCGCGGCCGGCGGCCAGGAGCGCGGCTAGCAGGGCCAGGGGCAGCAGCGGCATGGCTGGGCTGGCTTGGCAGTGCTGGCTCGGCAGCTCGAAGTGCCGGTCCTTGCTGCACATCCCGTCTTTATAGCAGAGCGGACCGGGCTGAGTCACTAGCCGGAAGCATGAACCCGAGCGCCGAATTCCTCCGCCCGCCGCGGCCCGCCCCGGCCCGGCCCCGCTGGAGGCAGGTGTGAGGGGCGGCCTGTCGCCGGCTGAGGGGACGGCGCGGGCCGGCCTCCGCTGACTGGCGGCTTGCTGTGTGTGGATCGAGTTCCTGCCGCCGGAGCTCCGAGCGCTGTGGCGCACACGGGCTGCAGAGCACTCGCGCTGCGAAGCGCCCCGCACGGCGGGAAGGGAGGAAGGGGGAAAGGGGGGAAGGAATGCCGGAGGGAATTCAGTTTTAGTTTTAGTTTAGTTTTAGGAAATTTAGTGCGTTTGACAAGACCAAATCCTGTTATTTGGCATTTTTGGAACAAATAGTGGCTTTCCCCCAGCACTTTTCCGTTAAATTCCCCACCACCATCCACCCCTACCCCCCCCCCCCCCCCCCCCACGGCTGCACTGTAAACAAATTTTCCCTCATTTCTTTGAGAATACTTTATCTTTTGGTCATAGATTATTTACGCTGTGCTACTATTTTTAGTGCCTATTGCGTGAGGAGCGACAATGAAAGCAGGAGGCTGTCATGCGGTTGTGCAACCCAGTGTGGAGCTGCACTTTCGCCCCCGAGGTCAGCATTAAACACCAAAAGCCCATGGTGGCATTGTGAGGCTGCTGATGCTTGAACTGCAAATCCGCGACTTGACAGAAAGTGGATCCAGGCCGATTCAAACATAATTTTATTTTTGGCCCCAAAGCGTATTGTGGTCAGTGAGTAACTAGTGTACATCAGTAGTGGGTCTTTTTGGATGTTTTAAGACTGGTACACAAAAAGCTGCACAATCAAGAGAAGGAAGATGATATTTCTTTATACATTTGCATGCAAAAACCACAGGCTGGGTCATACACTTAAGCAGAGGATGTCTGTTAGCCCAACTGAACTGGGGCCTGTGGCCACAGCCATGTCTTGCTCAGTCTTATCAAGTGTAAAAAAAGGGGATATTTTTCCTTGCATAAGCCAAATCAATTAAATATGGAATATTGGTTATCCAGTAGATCAGGCTATGGCATGTATAGCACCATAGATCAAGGGTCTACACACATTTTCATACATTTCATAGATCCATCTCACACTGATTTTGTTCCATCTCACAAAGATTTTGTGGATGTTTTCACAAGACTTTACTGCAAACAGCAGACAAGTGAGACATTGTGTTTAAATAACGTGCCTAGGAAAATGTTTCCAGAGTGTAGAACCAGCAATGTTAAGGGGAAAACTGAAGCAATTGTGTGCAGCCAGACAATTGCCCCTAAAATGATAATACAAAGGTAACTGTGCTATGAATTAGAGGACCCTGGAGATAGAGATAAATGATGATGCCTAAAGTTTTCAATTATTATAATTAATCAATATGTAAACCAAGAAACAGGGCAGAACTCCAGGCTTTGGAGAGGATGTTTCCCCTTGAGAAGCAGCACTTCTGCAGCTGGAAAACCAGTCAGCACCCCCCCCCCCATCTTCCACTCAATGCTGCAGTCAGTGTGACATGAGCTCTCTCAAGTCTGATTTTGGCTGGGGAAGGTCACTTGTGTCACTGTCAGCTGCAGTAGAATTGAAGGGATTCTTCAGCTTTTCAAATTAATGAAAAATCAGGGAGATACAATAGTGCTGCCTCTCAGAAGGCTGCCCTTCCCCACTTGTTGCTTTGGGATTATCTCGGGTAGAGAACCGGTTATATATTGGAAAGTTCACAGAAGTGGAAGTTTGCTGTGGCAGGATTCACCACCAGGTGGAGATTTTATGCACCAACGAAGTGCTCTTTTCGTTTTTAGCACATAAACCATCTTTGCTAAGAATTAATGTTATTTTTCTTTCTGTTACTTGAAGTACCTTTTGGCCCAGGTCAGAGCAGCCTGTGGAACAGAGAACCTTCATCAACCTCAGCCTTTTTGCATTTGCTGACATTTCTGCAGGAGGCAATTCCCTGAAGCTATTCCTGTTTCTATTTTAGGTTTAATGGCATAAATTCACACCTTTCCAAGGCAAAGCTTTAGGACGGAGGATGCAGTGACCTGTAAGGACTGACATGTTTGAGTAATGCCACCAAAAGAAAGGGAGATGGACTGGCAACAGAGAAAACATTGTCTCTCAGCACTGGTGCTGCTCCACTTAGCAATGGGTCAGCTGAACCCAGCTGAATTAGCACTGAATTTATCCTTGAGCCTTTTAAATGTGTTTTAAATACTTTCCCTCTCTTTGTGACTGTGGCAATCTTGTGCTTTATAGCACAGTATTTTCCTGGGATGTGAATCAGTTTCATTTGCTCTGTGCCTTTTTCCTGCTCTTCTATGGCAGAAGCCAAGGCTGATCAGACATGGATCCAATAACAATCCTGGATGTTCCAACAACGTTCTTGAGAACTGAAGGACCACCTTCCCTCTGGGAAAGTTGGTGTCTTTAAGCTCCCGTTCTGTGCCTTTTGCAGTATTAGAACTCTCGTAACAGAAGGGTTTGATTATGAAATTGCTTTGTGCTTTCATGGGATCACCCTGGCTAGACAGCTAGGCTCTCCTTTCCTGTGTCTTCCTGCTGTGTCCTCATGGAGCACTCTAATCACTTGGGTCAGTTTCATTGGCAGCCTTGGGTTGTGCTGGAAAAACAAAAGTACTCATTACCTGGTTTGGAGACAAGGGAGGTTTGCTTATTTTCCCCAGGAAAATTGTAGTAAAAAGGTGCCTCGTTTATGGGGTTTCCAGGCTACGGCAATTTTGGAATTGTTCAGAACGCAATTCAGGCAAAACTACGTATGAAAATAGAGGGTGTGAGAGCTGGGAGCTGGACTGCCTTGCCCTCAGGAGAAATCCCATGGACAGTGATTGGCAAGGAATGTTTGTGCAAGGGCTGGGGCTGCTGGCACATACCTGTTGTAGGGGGGACCCGGAGGGTGAGCTGGGAGCTCACCTCAGGGGGGTACCTGTGGACATCAGTCATTGTGTAGGTAAATGGAGCATACCTTGTTGTCCAAATCAGCTTCAGTTGGAGTTGTTTTCATTCCTGGAATTATATTTTTAAAATTGTGCAAAAAAAAAAAAAAAAAAAAAAAAAAAAAAAAAGGGGGGTACAAAAATCTACATCTGACTTAGGCAAGACCTGAGCAAGTTTGAGTGTCCCCCTTTTTTATTTCCTTTTTAAGAGCAGCTTCCCTTTGGACTTCAGCTGCTGGAAAACAACATGAATCCACAGCTTGTGTTTTATTTGCAAGCCAGTAGAGTTTTGAGGAATGCTTTCCAATATAATATATTTTATTTTATCATGAACATCTGCATAGAGTAAACCCTGCTCAACAAACCCTTTCCAAGCCTCTGTTTTTAATAACATCTCTGAGTTCTTGTATTAATTCCCTGGCATTCTTGACACACTCAGTTACGAGTCAAAGGCTGTAATGAAACAGGTGAGAAGAGTGACTTTACATCAGATTTACCTGCAGAGATGAGATTTGAAATGAGATACCTGTGCAGTGCTGTGTGGTGCCCAGGTTTCTCCCAGGCCTGTTTGCTTTGCAAATCCTTTGCCAGATACCTGTATGATATCATGACTGCAGGGCATCTGCACACTGCTTGGGACACGATACACATCAGTTTGAGAGGAAAAGAACACAAGAATTCCTCCCTTTTGCTCAGCTTTAATACAGATCTCCACCCATCCAAAGCAAGGCTGAGCTCTTTCCTTGGGAGGTGCCCAGGCACTGAATCCCCATGATTTTAAATGAAAGGGAATGAACGAAGCCCCTGCAGAAATGGCTTCCAGAACTGTGCTTTGTTTTTTCAGATGAAGTGTATTAGATGATTCCTTTCCTCATTGGCACTCTTGGTAGTCACAAATTCAGTCCTGCCTGACTAGTTCCTGACAAACAAGCCCTAAATGACTTAAACTCAGCTTGAAGCTCTCTAGGACGACCTTTTTCCAAGGAGTGTAGATGAATGGAGGATGAAGCACAACATTTTTATCCTATATGGTAGTTTGAGGCAGAGGCTGACTGAAAATTTCATCCTAGCTACGATCTGTCCCATTTAAAATTTTCTTTTTTTTTTTTTTTTAGGTCACAAGGCTTTAAATTCCTTTTTATGGTGAATTTAAAGGGGAAGACCATAAACATGAACTATTTGATAAACGTAAGATTTTTGGCAGCCACACTCTGGATTAGACTTGTATATTTTTTTAAACTTTTTTAAAATTTCAAATAACTTTTCAGAGACTTTGTTTGGATACACTCATCTATGTTTTGGGTTTTTTTTCTTTCCTATATAAGCTGTACCTATTAAAATGGAAAATATTTTTCGTAACTTCTTGACTGACGGAAAGGATGTTTTCTTTATTGGCAATTGTTATTGGCAATTGTTACCAAAGCTAAGCCATGAACCTCTCTGCTCCCATGATCCTGTTTTTTTTTTTTTTTTTTTTTTTTCAGAGCCCATTTTTCCCCACGCAGCCTCCATGAGTTTCTGATGTGGACATTTGATCACGGGCAGATCTGAAATAAGTCATGAGATTTTGTAACTGCCTTACATAAAGAAACGTCAGCTGACATTTTATCTGCTTCTGCAACTCACATTAAGGTAATTGCTTCTGCTGTGCCATTTTTAGTAAGCATTGTATATTGAAAGGCTATCTTTCTGTGGGAAACCTGCACAGAAAACCCTCCTTAGAGAGATTTCCAAATACTTCCCTCCTCAGTGCAAATGCTCAGTGCAGAATTTTCTTTTAGCAACTTCCTGCTTAATTTTTAGTGAAATCTGTCATCCAGCCTCATACTCTTTTGTTGTGCAAATACAATCATGTGGAATTTTCCCTTGCTTCAAGCACATGGACATTAAACTGGATAAGGGAAACTGAGGTAGGTTTTGCTGAGTGGAAAATTATTTCAGTGTAATGCTTTCTTACATAAAACATGCCTTTGGGTATTGAAGTTTATTTAGCTTTATTCATTAACCCCATTTTTCATTCAATTTAAAGAAAGGAAACATCAGTTCTGCAAATAAGATTTTTTTTTTCTACAAGAGCATTTACCAGGTCAGTTTACAACAGTGCAGAACCCACTGTTCCACTCAGTAAGCTCTGCTCTGCAGGCTTTTGTAAGGTTGTCTGTGAATTCATGGTTTCATGGAATCACACAATCACAAAATGGTTTCGGTTGAAAGGGACTTTAAAGGGCATCTGGTTCCACCCCCTGCCATGGGACACCTTCCCCTAGCCCAGGCTGCTCCAAGCCCTGTCCAGCCTGGCCTTGGGCACTTCCAGGGATCCAGGGGCAGCCACAGCTTCTCTGGGCACCCTGTGCCAGGGCCTGCCCACCCTCACAGGGAACAATTCCTTCCCAGTATCCCATCTAATCCATCTTGCTGTCTGGCAATGGGAAGCCATTCCCTGTGTGCTGTTCCTCCATCTCTTGTCCTAGGTCCCTCTCCAGCTCTCCTGGAGCCTCTTTAGGCACTGGAAGGGGCTCCCAAGGTCTCCTCAGAACAATGCCATCCAGTGCTTTGAGAAGGGGGAAGCTCCACTCTGCAGCTCCTTGTTGTGACCCTTCCCTCAGTGCCCACAGGGAAGGTGCCACCAAGATATCCCATGGTATTCCCTCTGGCCCAAAGGGGATTCACATATTGATACTGAGACACTGAGTTCCTTAAAACTGAGTCTAGCTCTTCCCAGCTGGAGGCTGGAGGAGTCATCTGGTGTCAGCCAGAGAAGAATGTTCCATGACACAGCTCCCGTGGCAGCCCTTGGGATGGACAGTGCCCGCATAAATTATGGTTTTGGCTTGTGCCAGGGTGGGGAGGCTCCTGGAGCAGGCTCTGCCCACTGCAGCATACCCAAACTCCCAAGGCTCCTCTCTACTCATCTTCATTTCTAGAATTAAATCAGGACTGTTTTCCAATGGCTTGTTACTTTGCCACACTTCCAGCATACCCTTACAATTAAAAAACAAACTAGGAAGAAATTAAGAAGTAAAAGGGATGAAATTATTTTGAATGAGCTGGGTATTGGTGAGGGAAAAGGACTCAGTGAGCAGATTAAAACTGTGCCCCGTGATCCTTTTCCATATTAGTCCTCCAGAAACTCAAATTATTTGTACTTACCAGTGGGAATTGGAAGCACCTGAAGAAATACTGCGAGTTAAACTACTCAGGTCAGAACAAGATCAAGACAATGTACATCTCAGGAGATACGAACTGGAGAAATTCCTGCTTTATTCAAAGTGAAATTAGATGATTGGGAAGGAGACATCACATCATATTTTGTCTTGCCAAGACATATGACTCTAAGCAAAAGCAAATCATCTGGAAATTCTTCAAATACTTTTCTACTTTTTTAGGCGGCCAATTATGCAATGGCATAAAAACCTGGCCAGCTCACTGGGCTTAAAATCCAGCCTCCAAGGGAAACTGTGCCCTGGAGATGCTCATCAGGAGATAAAGTCTTGCTGGCTTCGACTCTTCTGCCTAGAATATGCAGTTAGGGAAAACATATAATGATCAAAATTACAGAAATAGAAAATAATTAGGGATCTACAAGCCCTGCAGTGGTTGTAAGAGCTCAGAGCCACAGCCCAGAGAATTTATATCTGCAAGGAAAAAGATCTCTTTTTGGTGCTGGAGCTGTGTTAGTCATACCTCTTTAGGAACATCATCCGTTTATTGCTGCTTTTTGGATGTCTTGGGGAACCTGAAGCCAGCCAGGTGCAGCATGTGCCTGCAGAAACAGCCCTTTGCAAAGAGCAGAACTGGTGATCACAGGATCCTTAAGGCTGGAAAAGACCTTGGAGACCATCAACTCCAACCACGATTTGCAAGTGGATGTGTTCTCACACAAGAGTGTTTGTTCAAGGAACTGAAGTGCCTGGGTTAGGGAGTAACTCATGGCTAGATGAATTACTGTTTTTACAAGTCAAGTGTGTGAATTTATGGATCTTATTATTGTCCTTCACACAACTCATCCTATAGAATGAATTTTGATGGTGTTTCTTTGTGTAGCAGTTGTAAATTTGGTTTAATATTGACATGTCCCTCTTCCATTATTTTTCTGTTTATCTGGAGGCAGTCCTGAGCATGCTTTGGGATTTATTTCTCATCCTGACCTCCGGTGTAGAAGAGATAAATCATACAAGCCCAACAGAAAACAATCAGCTCGTCTGGTTCCGTGGTTTCCAGCAGCTATGGAAACTGTGTGCTGGTCGCCTCTCTGTTCATTAAGTAAATGAGGGCTTTGCAGCGTTCTGGCCGTGTGTGTTATTTTGGGGTTTCGTTTCGGATGGCATTCTTCCGGGGATTGTTTTGGAGAGAGTTGCCAGCAACCTAGGGCCAGTGGGCTGGAGGCCAGGTTTAGGTAGAAATAGCAGGGTTTATATCACCAGCACAGAGCTCTGTCTGGGCAGCTAATTTTGGGCTTGTGCTTCTATGAGGCATCAGCAGTTCCTGCGTGTGTCTGGTTCCAGCCATCACAAAGGCTGTCACAGCCTTGGGCAGGCCATCAGTGGTGCCCAGGCCAGCAGCCAGTGGCAGGGCAGGTGGGAATCACAATTCCCTGCTGTTCCAGGGGAGCTTTTCTGTGCCTGCAGCTCCATAAGGGGTCCAGCTGTTTGTGGGGAAAGAACACCTGAGTCTGCAATGCCTGTGTTTCCTCTTGATTAGATTTCTGTGGGAAGGGCCTGAGCTGCCACGCAAACCGCTCCCCATGGCTCCTCTCACCACAAACGCACTCCTCCACCCTCTCTCCTGGACTCCATGAACTGGGATCATCCGGGGTCAGGCCCGTGTGGGGTGGCAGGGTATAGAAGTGTGGATGTGGCAAGAGAGACCTGGTGAACTTCCACTGGCTGAACTCCTGTGAAAGGCTGGAGTTCCTGCCCAGATCAATCAAATACGGATTGTTCCGCACACTTCAGAATAATTCTGAAGCGTTGCAACTTAGCTCCTGGGGATTTTAAATGTTTATAGACTTTCCAGAGGGTAGGAAAGAGGGAAAATACTTACGGGGAGATAATTTCTGTTATACTTGAGCAATAGGAATGCTGGGCCCCTTGCCCAAGGCTCCTTGCTCCCTGCTCTGCAGCACTAATGAATGTAAATGAGTAAAGGCAGGCCTGTGAGCAATGCTGAGTGGAGAAAAAGCCCCCAACAAAGGCAAAGCACAGCAGGAATCACAAGATAACCACCTTACATCCTTTTCTGTGTGCTGCACCCAATGGGTGTGCGATATTTTCATATCAGGTGATTCGATAGCTGCTCCAAAACAAGTCTCTGCAGCCCCATGGAGATTTACATTGCAATGATTTGGATGCTCTACTTATCCTTGGGCTGGAATGTTTTTAGTGATTACCAATTACCTAGAAGTCCTCCTCGGCATAAGGCAGTGCAAAATCAGTGTGAAATAAAGAACTTATGCACAGCATCAGAATCTGTACAGTTAAAATGTTCATGATGGGCAGGAGTGAGACAAGCCTGTCTGCAGAACTCCTCCGATCCAATGGTTTCATACACTGCTGGGTAACACTTACCTAACTAACTTGGAACCACTTCCTATGCAAAAAACCGTATACGACTTCAGGCTTGCAGTCATGAAAAACCGTGTTGATTGAGATAACGTGTTTCATTCCATACCCTAAAGCTGTTGGGATTTCATCCAGGTGAACATTTCAAAACATCCCCTTCCCAGGTGTTCTGATTCCAACTTAATTAGGAGGGTGATTTTAATTGTACTCTTTCTCAGCTGTTCCATTTTGCTCTGATGCTTAACCAAAATATTAATACAATCTTCACCTCCTGTGCATTAAAAATTGGCTTTTCCACCTGATATAGCTCTGTCCTTATCTTAAGGTGAATATTTTTCTCTCACTTTGAATTTCATATTTGATATAGCCATTTCTAACCTTCTTTTTACATTACCAGTATGTGGAATCAGTCCTGATTTTGGGATGGAGTGCTCATCCGTGAGCTCTAATGCCTTTTGTGCCTGGGATCAGACATTCATGAACAGGAGCACTGCTAGAGAACATGTCTTTAAAGACAGTCACCCCAGGCATATCGATATCCATTTCCAGGTGTGGAATTGTATATTTGAAGCTTGTGGCAAACAATCTATTCCATATTTGCAGAATTTTTCTTTAAAATACTTTTTTTTTTCCTGAGGATATGCAAAGTGCTTTGTTTTGACAAGAGCTGAAATTATTTTAGTCAAGCCTGGTAAAGGGACTCACCCCTCTGCCCTTTCCATGCACCTGTGGTGGGTTAGAAGTGTGGCTTCCAAGAGAGGTTTTAAAATCACTGAATCATTCAGGTTGGAAAAGACCTCCAGGATCATCCAGTCCAACCTGTGACTGATGACCAGAGCACTCAGCCCAATGAGTCTCTGTCAGCCAGACCAGATCCCTGAGTGCCACATCCAGTCATTCCTTGAACCCTTCCAGGAATGGGGACTGGGCAGCCCCTTCAAGTGCCTGCCCACCCACAGTTTTGAGTTAGTAAACCTGCTGGGTACTGTGGCTAGGGGGAGATGCATATAAAAACCTCTGGGAAAAAAAAAAAACCACAAAAAAACCAAAAACACACACACAAAAACAAACAAAAAAAACCAAAACAAACAAACCAAGGAAAAAAAACATTATTTTACTACCCTCAAAACTGAAAGGTAATAATTAACATGAAGGTAACCAATGCTAACAGAAATAAATAGTTTGTTTAGTTACTGAATAAAGTGCCATTAGGCAAATGAGATGACAATTTTGAATTGACGTGCATCTTAAAATAATTCATACAAATTTTGCAGGAGCGATAGCCACTGCTGTCGTTCTTTGAGGTCACACCTCCTCCTTTTATCCACATGACGTAACGTGGGCTGGGAGCTGTGTGAGCCTTGTTTGCCTTCCTGTTACAGGAGCTGTTCTGCTCCCTGAGTTTGTCACAAACCCTTGAAAGCTCCTGAAAAGTTTATGGGGGATTATGAGGAGCTGCAAGCTCTGGAGCAGCAGGCTATCCCTGTGTCACTGGGACTGTGTGTTCAGCTCAGAGACTGGATTTAAGGAATAATGGGCATGGCTAGGTGATTGTTTTTGGCATCATGTTGTTCTTTTGTTTGACCAGAGAATAAAGGTAAAAATGTATCAAGACTTAAAATAATCATCTGTCTTTAGTTCTCACTCCCACTGTCCTCCCACTTTGTTATCAAAAAGGAAAAATGTTGGTTTTCAAAATATTCGCCAGCTGAAAATGCCCAGCAAGTTGCTCTCAGCTGGGTGTGGACACTCATATGATTCAGTCCATTTTCAGAACCCCAGAATGTTTTAGGTTTGGAAGGACCTTAAAGCCCATCCAGTTCCATCCCCTGCCCCTTCCACTATCCCAGGCTGCTCCAAGCCCCATTCAGCCTGGCCTTGGGCACCTCCACAGATGGGGAGTCCAAAACCTTTTTCTGATGATGGTGACAGTGTGCAAGCCATGGATAGTGATGTACATTACATGCCCTGTTCTATCTCCTCTCCCTGACTCTCACCTCAGCATTCTCCTGGCCAGGTTTCCAGTATTTATGTTTGATGAACTTTACTAGATAAATATGTGTAAGACATAATAAAATTCATTTAAACAGGAAATTGTAAATAAGGAAAAAAATAATATTTAACAGATCAACCTTTTGAGGAGAGGACACAAAATTTATCCACACATCTGGTGAAATAGCGACTCTTTTTGGGCTGTCTCCTTACAACTTTAAAATTGGGAAAGGTGAAGCCAAAATAATGTTGGGCTTACAAAGGATTTTGATTTAATCCAATATGGTGAATATCTGTATTGCAAGTGGCACAACCTTGTGCCCATCCTTTAATGCACAGAATTATGATGAGGAAAAGTGGACTCTGATGTAGTCACCTCTAAAGAGCCATGCTGAGGAGGGGTCTGCAAGTGAATTGTTTTTTACCTGTGGAAATATTGTACTCATGTTTGTTCAGGTCCATCCATGCTCAGCCCCAGCTTATTGGGTTTCCAGACATGAATCCATGACCCCCTTTTCCAGGATGACTCTTACCCATGTGCTCTTAGTTGCTTGGCTGACTATGACCTCAATTTTCTCAAAGCCAGCCTATTTCCAGCTTAAGTTTTAGGATCCTGATCCAATTTATTGATGCCTAACCATCCACCCAGCTAGTTTTAGCTGTATCTTGTACCTCCTTTAGCAAAAACCATCACACAGTGGCATTTATGTCTTAGGTTTGTTTCTGTCACTACTCAGAAGATCAAATTTCCCAGTCTTTCCAGCAAGCAGAGACACAGGATTGGCTGAGCAGAATCACAGCTGTGAGTTGTCAAGATAAATCAGCAGATAAGTCATCTGAGAAGAGCAGGCAATTAGAGCTGATAATTTAGTCAAGTTGTTCTTTGGGTTTTTCTGGGTTTTTTTGTTTGTTTTTTTTTTTTTTTGTTTTTTTTTTTTTTTTTTGTTTTTTTTTTTTTTTTTTTGTTTTTTTTTTTTGTTTTTTTTTTGTTTTTTTTTGTTTTGTTTTTTTTTTTCTTTTCACAGAGGGAAGACCTGGGCAGGTCCTGTGAAAATACCCAAGAATTGCAGCTTTTGGTTAACATTAGCAAGGTGAAATTAAATCTGGAATCGACAACAACGCAGGGACACCTTTGATACACAGAGGAGCATCTGGCTCTGGATGCCTGGCAGTGTCCCAGGTCAGGTTGGACAGGGCTTGGAGCAAGCTGAGCAAGAAGGTGTCCCTGCCCATGGCAGGTGTGGAACTGGATGGGCTTCAGGGACCTTTTCAGCCCACACCATTCTAGGATTCTGTAAATTTGTCAAACCTGAGCATGTCCAGCTCTATAGAGGAACCCTCAGCAGGTTAGTATTTCTCCTTTGGTTTCTTTTGCCTTTCTTGGTTGGCAGTAATGGATAATACCCCCGTGTGATGCAGGTTGTGTTTTGTCGGAACCCAGGATTCTCCTCTGGGTGTCCTGGATGGCCAGAGCCGCTGGCAGGGGGCTCTGAGACCCTGGCATGCAGCCAAAGACACACGTGGGGTTTTGATCTTAGCCCGTGGAGCAAGTTACTAACTCTGTATGAAGAATTACAAGCCACACACACAAAAGTTTAGATAGCACAGTAGAAGTAGTCACGAAGTAAAGGAAGGATTTCTGAGTGCTGTACAGGGGGGTTTTAAGCCTTGTACGCAGGGGTCCAGGTTTTGTACATGGGGGTCAGGAGTTCTAAGATGGAGGGACTTGGGTGTGCCCTGTCCTCTTTCTTTCTCCTTCCTAGCCTCCATGTCTTTGGTGGTGTTGGCACTCACAGATTGGTTTAGAGTAGAAAGTCACCATTCAATATAGATAGTAGGTATTGGGGGAAAAGCATAAACATGTAGTACGTAATATATGATATAAAAGATGGCACCAGCCCCTGGGAGGGCAGAGAGTGCCTTTGTCTGACCTGCTGAACGGGCCACAGCAGTTCAGGGAGAAGAATCTTGTAGATAACCAACAATAAACAACCTTGAGAACAGACAACAGAAGACTACTGAGTCTTTCTTCGAAGGCACGGGTTGGAGGAGGGACTTTTCCATCTTTCGGGGTCATCCCAATCCGGGGGTGAAACCCCACATCTGGCGTCCCTGGGTCGGCACGACTGAAGCAAAGATATAAAACCATCAGACGACCTCCAAACCCAATCTGGGAAGAAGGCACACTCCGAAGTTCCAGAGAGAGAGAGCAGAGAGCCCGGAACAAAAACATCACCAAGACAAAATCACCTCGAGAGCAGCCCGGAGAGGAAGAAAACCAGAGATGTACGTCTGGAATTCCTCGCCTGAAAAACTGCTGGACAGGGACCAGGACCATCTCCGGACCGACCTTGCGTTGATTCAGCTCTTGGTGAGAACAGTCAAAACTAAGAACATGGGGAAAGCATATTCCCAGGAACAACTCAGGGAGATTAATGGACATCTTTATCATTTAGCAACAGGGAAAGAAAACAAGGCCTTGAAACTTTTGGTTCCAGAGAGAGTAATGCTGGAGGAAATTTCGCGGAGTGCCGCGGGGGTACCTTTTATCAGCAGGCAGTAGAAATGACTCCCAGTCGGGGGGGGGATACCTCCTTGCCATCCGCAAGAGAGGGAATTGTCTAGCCATCCGCAGACGGGGTTTACTGTTATGAAATTAGGAGGAACAGAACTGACTCTCACCAAAAGGTGGGGGGGGGGGATCGTTATCACCTTCAGGACTTACAGGGTGCCCAGGCACACCTCTTCCAGTTGCGGGAAAGCGCGGCTTGAAGGACTGGGATTTTGCCTTCTTTGTGGCTTGTTCCCCAGAACTGCAGCCTGTGACAGAGGCGACGGCAGGATGGGGGGCAGAGAGATTGCAGGACGGGAGAAGGAGCTGCTTTTCGGCGGCTGGCACAGAACCCATGCCGAGGTGGCACCGGTCAGCCGGCAGCCCGGGGGGCCCGCACAGGCGGCGGCGGGGGTTGCGGAGGCTGGCGGGGGGGCCACAGCGGCAGGGGGGGCGCAGCGGCGGCGGCAGCTGCAGCCGCGGCGGCGGCGGCGGCGGCGGCGCGCGCATGCGCAGTGCCGGCGGCAGGAGAGGCAGCGGCGGCGGGAAGCTCGGACGCGGCGGTTGCGCGTTCCCAGGGTGCCGTGACGCGCTCCATGCTGAGAGCCCGCGCGGCCGCGGACACGGCCGCCCGACAGGCGGGGGGGGCCGCTCTCGCATTGCAGCAGTGCCGCTGGCAGGACTGAGCTCATGAGACTGAGCAGAGATCCGCGGAGATGCTCGTCTCGGAGCGGCAGCGCCAGTGCGCGCGCGCGTGTCGGTGGAGCGAAACCCTACCTGGTCGGGGAGGGGCAGCTCGCATGTTGTAGACGCGAAACGGGCACAGACGGGACAAGAATCGCGCGCTCGGTTGTGGACGTTGGCACGGAGCCAGGGGAGGCGGATCCCAGTGGACAGCAGAGCAGGGCACAGGCAGAGACGGGACAAGGTCAGGGCGGAGATGTCCTTCAAGGCACCGCTCTGTCAGAGTTGCTAGGCAACCACAGTAGCCAGAATTCCAGGCAGGTTTTTGGGGAAAAACAGGTCTGGAAACTTTTCCAAGGGCAGGATGAGAAGCTTCTGAGAATTTTCACAGTGTTTTATCCAGTTTTTCAACAGGGTCAACTCCAGAAAAAAAAAAAGCAGCAAATGTTATATGGGGCAATTGGTTCAGTTCTTCCACAGGCAGGTTCCACAGAAGTGATGGCAACAGCATTTGCCAGAGGACCATGATTCAGATGCAGAAGACATGGACAATGCCATAAGTGCAGAGCTCTATGTTGCAGTCAAACAAAGTTTTTTAAGGGTTGAATTTCTAAATAGGTATTTTCATATCAGTCATTTCTTGGGATTTTATTGTTTTTCTACTGTGAAAAATGCTTCCTAGGGAAACAAAACATCATGTAAAGAGTCTGTGGGGCCATCAGCTGATTTCCCAATGGTTCAGAGTTCTAGGAATTGTTGGTATTGAGTTTGTAACCTTTGTTATTTTTAATTTTTATAAGTAATAATGATAAATAATGATGGTTGTTGATGTTATATGAATGCTTTAAAAAGATTGTTTTGTGATAAGAATTATTGTTAAGGTATTGTTGTATTGTTAAGGTATTGTTAAGGTATTGTATTTACAGCCGGCTTTCATGTCTTTGTGTGATAATCTTTTATCTCTTTTGTGATCATCTGCAAGACACGTGTCTCTTTAGGATCCTGTTTTTTGATTTCTTAACTACTCACATGTTTTTTGGGTTTTTCTATCCAGATTGCCAGTCTCATGGTTTTTTTTTTCAGTCATTATTACAGAGGTACTTCAGCAGAGAAATCAGTTGTAACATTAAGTTCTTAGGTTTTTGAGTTTCAATATTGTATTAGGTAATGAGTCTTTCATGCAGCTGCACTTCTTTCACTCTCAGTGTCCAGATCCAGGTTCACAATCCTGACTGTGATGAAGTTCATATCTCTGAAGAAGAGGTTTGTTGTATTTGAAGAATCCCTATCATGTTATCTCATGGTGTGAAAGATTTCTAATCCTAAGGTTTCTTATTCATAACTGTTGTTTTTAAGAGTCTTGTTTTAGAATGTGTTAAGTGAAGCCCACCAATTAGAGTTCGAGCTGTGGCCAAGCTTTAGCTCTACTTGGTGGAGTGATTGACAATCAACCCAGAAGTTTTCTGCATCAAAAAGTATTCAAGTCCTTTTGACTTGGCAATTTGACCATATATGACAGCTGAGCTGGTTTTGAAAGGAAGCTTGGAGAAACATGAATCCGGACATGATTTCTTCAATCTTCTGTTGTTTTAAGGTTCATCAGCTGTTGCAGACTCTGGGATGACAGTCCAATGTTGTGGTACTTGATAATTGTGTGATTTCACACGTGTTATTGATAGTCTGTGTTATTTGGTTGATTTCTAATTACTGTTGTATTGCATTTCTCTATGCAATTTTGCAAAACAGAACAGATCAAGGTTTCATTTTCACATCAAGACCTATTCTTCATTTTTGGGATTTTGAGAGGATCCTCCAGTCCCTGCGGGGACGTGGATTTGTTTGTGTTTTAACAGGTACAAAGTACAGGTGGATTTCAGTGAAGAATGTGAAACTGTATCAAGTGCAAGAAAATGCTGAGCACTCAACAAGCGGAGAAGAAGACACACAGATGTGGACTGCACAAAGATTCCAACCATTGTGCTTCACCAGTCCACAGAAGATTGCAGACTTTGGGTTTCTGCATGGGTGTGGGAATCAGTGATATTGTAGAAAATTTGTTAGATGATAGTTTTACATTTTGATAAGGCTTGTAATTCTTCTGCTCATTCAGCCATGCATTCTTCAGTGCATGTGGCAGGCCATGAATAAGGCTGTCAAAGATGTGCTTTTGGTGCAAAGAGAAGGGGGAGATGTCGGAACCCAGGATTCTCCTCTGGGTGTCCTGGATGGCCAGAGCCGCTGGCAGGGGGCTCTGAGACCCTGGCATGCAGCCAAAGACACACGTGGGGTTTTGATCTTAGCCCGTGGAGCAAGTTACTAACTCTGTATGAAGAATTACAAGCCACACACACAAAAGTTTAGATAGCATAGTAGAAGTAGTCACGAAGTAAAGGAAGGATTTCTGAGTGCTGTACAGGGGGGTTTTAAGCCTTGTACGCAGGGGTCCAGGTTTTGTACATGGGGGTCAGGAGTTCTAAGATGGAGGGACTTGGGTGTGCCCTGTCCTCTTTCTTTCTCCTTCCTAGCCTCCATGTCTTTGGTGGTGTTGGCACTCACAGATTGGTTTAGAGTAGAAAGTCACCATTCAATATAGATAGTAGGTATTGGGGGAAAAGCATAAACATGTAGTACGTAATATATGATATAAAAGATGGCACCAGCCCCTGGGAGGGCAGAGAGTGCCTTTGTCTGACCTGCTGAACGGGCCACAGCAGTTCAGGGAGAAGAATCTTGTAGATAACCAACAATAAACAACCTTGAGAACAGACAACAGAAGACTACTGAGTCTTTCTTCGAAGGCACGGGTTGGAGGAGGGACTTTTCCATCTTTCGGGGTCATCCCAATCCGGGGGTGAAACCCCACAGTGTTTGCCTTGCTTTTTGTGCCTGTTTGTGGCTCATAGCATTCTGGACAGATACATTTATATAGATACAGAGTGTGTGGAGGAATGCTTGCATATGTGACACATCCAACCACATAAACCTTTATTCAAAGGGTTTTTTGAGAGCCCACTGTGAACAATTTATTTGGTGTGTTTGAAGCTCTAGACTTAATTCAATTGGGCTAAGAAATTTTAGATTAAATGTAGATAAAATCTTACCTAACCCCTATTGGAACTTGTAGCCAACTTGATTTAGATGTAGGTTATTTCAAGCCCCTAACCCAAGTGGATGGCATGGATGCAGAGGCTTTGTGTGGTGCTGATGGGTTCAGAATTCCACCATGCTCTGTGCACCCTGTTTGCACCAGGGGCCTGTTGCACGCAAAGAAGGTAAAACTTACAATGGCAGATGGAATTCCTGGTCTTCCTTCTCACCCTTTGCTCCTGCATTCCCATCCAGTCACTTGAGGCTGTGGATGGGGAAAAGACAGGGATATTTCTCTAATATGGGAAGGGAGTTGTAGATATTTGCGTGCCAGGTCCAATCCTAGGGATTGCATAACTGCAGTAAAAACACGGAGCTGTTCTGGCAGTGTCAGAGTTGGCATGGAGGAGGAGCAGAGTCCTTTGCTAGAACAAACAGTTCCCAAATCAGCCTCAGTGCAGGGATCTCCTCCTTGGGATCCTTTCAGTTTTGTGGAGATTTTTTTCTAACTGTGCTGAGTTGAAACTGGAAATAATTTCTATCACGGAAGGAGCAGTTAGTTTTCTCTGCCTAATCTTTCCTTGCTAATGGCCCTCTGTGTCTGCTGGACTACTTGGGATTTTCTGAGCAATATTAACCTGGATTTATGACCTGAGCTCAGTCAGAACTGCAAGCACTGGGACCTTCCAGAATGTTAGAATTACTGCTCAGTTCTCAGAAATAATAAAGCATCTGGATGGTTTACTCTGAAGGATAAAAATTTCAAAAAGAAAAGGTCTGGATCCAAAATACGTCTTTAGGACTTCCAAAGTGAATCAAACTTTCAAAACTTCAGGTGTTTTGTTCAAGCTTGGGCTAAAAATGACTCTTTATACCCAGGAATAGCAATGTGCCCCTTCAAAATTCCAACATCTGTTCCTAGGAGAGTTTTACAGAACTAATGGCTGAAGGGAAGACAGCTTAGTAACAGACTTTGAGTGAAGCATTGTCAAAAGGGGGGAAAATGAAATTCTGCCATCTCAAATGCAAAACTCCTTGAAATTTCCAGCAGGCTGATAATGGATTGATTAGCAGTAAATCAAAGATGCTCAATAATTATGGTTTCCTTACAGAAGTAACTTCCCAGTTATGAAGAAGTTAACCCAGTATGATATTGAGGCAGGTCCTATCCCACACAAGAGTGGGATGTGATGGTTTTTAGTGCAATTCTAGATCCTGTAATTCCCTTCTGAGTAGAGAAGAGCTGGAAGAAGTTCAGACCCAGAAATAAACCAGGTAACTGCCTGGAAGGCTGGAGTTCTGAGAGAGAGTAATAAAGTAGGTAAATATACATCACAACTTGGCTCCATGACAGTTCACCTTCTATGGACACTGGTCGGGGAAAGAAGAGTTTCAGGTGTCTTTAAAAATAGCAGATGAAGTAATGGAGGAAATATTCATCTGGATACAGGGGAGAGAATCCTTAGAAAATAATGTCTTGCAGATCATCCCATTCTCTCTCTGAGAAGTGATGGAAACATTGGAGGGTGCTGAGCAGCACGTGAGGAATGAGGAGGGGGTAGTAAGAAGCAAAGCAGGCACAAACTGCTTTGTGAGAGGCAGGAGAGATGGCAAAACACCCTGTCCTGTTCTCTCCTTCTCCAAGGCACGTTGGGCCAGTCCCCCCAGTGCTGTGCTGGGAGTGGCTGCTGGAGGACAGCATCCTGCTAAGGAGCCGGGGCTGTTCTGTGTGCCAGAGCCTCTCCGAGCACAGCTGCTCTGAGGGTTTTATCTCAGCGCTTGAGAATCCCTCCAGCCCTGCCTGGAACACACATTCCATCCCAATGACAGTGGGATTTTAGGTAGCAGGACACACTTTAATTGCCTTTTCTCGTGTGGTTGGTAGCAGAGAGCTGTGATATGAGAGCTTGAGTTCAGGGCTGGCCTGGGAGCAGAGGGGGACATGTCCATCCAGAGGAGCCAGAGCAAGGAATGCCATTGTCTGACACCCACTAACTGGGGAGTCATGCCCTGACAGGAGCCAGCCTGGGAGAGCTGGAGGTGTTCACCTGGAGAAGGCTCTGGGGAGACCTCAGAGCCCCTTCCAGCCCCAAAAGGGGCTCCAGGAGAGCTGGAGAGGGACTTGGGACAAGGGATGGAGGGAGAGGACAAGAGGCTTCCCACTGCCAGAGGCCAGAGTTAGATGGGATACTGGGGAGAAATCCTTCCCTGTGAGGGTGGTGAGGTCCTGGCCCAGAGAAGCTGTGGCTGCCCCTGGATCCCTGGAAGTGTCCAAGGCCAGGCTGGACAGGGATTGGAACAACCTGGGATAGTGGAAGGTGTCCCTGCCCAGGGTGTGGAACAGGATGAACTTTTAGATCACCTACCAACCCTAACCATTCTCTGATTCTGTATATTCCATAACTGATAACATTCCATGTCTATTCTGTACTGATGGCTGTTGGGGGTTTTGTTTCCTTTTTACTTAGGGATTTTTTTTTGCTGCAAATTGCTAGGAAACACTAACAACTGGGTACTTAAGAAAAACAAAAGTGGTGGCCAAGCTGAGGGGAGGAGGGCATCTGGTTGTGCTTCTCTTATCTGGAGTTTCTCTCTGAGGGGCAGAGATACTGTGAGATTTGGGCGGGTAAAAGATGGGGCTGGGCCAGCTGCTGTCTCTGTCCCTCTTTCTTTTGGAGGAGCACGGTTGGAGCTGCTGCTCAGGGAAGGGAATTTGCTGCTGCCGCCGGGGCCCAGCCCAGAGCTGCTGCTTCTTCTGCAGTGGGGTGAGCCTCTGCTTGTGAGAGCAGTGACTGAACTGGGCCTCATTAACACCCTCCTCACTGAAAGAGGGACCTATCCCCATCTGCACCTGGATTGGCTGCCCCAGGGTTTGTGGAGCAAAGCCTCTCCTCCATCCCTCGTTATGCACACTAGTAAAGAACTGTTACTCCTGTCCTCATACCTTTGCCTGAAAGCCCCTTAATTTCAAAATTATAGTAATTTGTAGGGTTATATTTTTTCATTCCTAGGGAGGCTCCTGCCTTTGTAGCAGACACCTGTCTTTCAAACCAAGACAGTGGGTGATATTCCCAGAGGGACAACAGAAATCAGAGGCCTTGAGAACCACACTGGAGAGTTGGAGTATGGGTGGAAAAGGCTTCTGGCAGAAGGACTTTTTTGGTGACCTTTACCACTCAGTAATGTTATAATAAATTCTAAGAAAACACATAGGAAATTGGATGTTTGTAGCAAGTAATGGCCTGGAAGAACAGCCTGCAGCCTTAGGCAAAGCTGAAAACCAAAGACGTAGCAAATTAATCATTAAGCACAGTAATGGTTTGTTTTCAACACTTTATTGTAAGAAATGTAGGTTTTTTATTGTCAGGTACTCATGCTTTAGGATTTTCACCTGGTTAGGCTTAGGATGGTTTGTACATAGAGAGTGCAGAAAGAATTTGGTCTTGGAAAAATGAATGTATTAATGAGAGTTATTTCCCCTGATGGAAATGATCCCATAGAATTCAGAACAAATAGAGAAGGTGGCCATTTGTGACCCATTTCAGACCAGCCTTTAAGAATACAATTAAAATTAAGCACATGTTTATATTTCTTTGACGTCAGTGGGACTTCAAAAGGGCTTAAGTGATGTCCTAAGTAGAGAAGCTTCCGTCACCTCATGGTTCTGCTGATTTAAACCTAGACTGAAACAGATGTCTTCAAAGCCCCCATGCATTTTTATGTGATGTTCAATCTCACTGGCAAGTGTGTTCACAATAGAATAAAAATGTAGTGCCAAGTCGTATTCAGAACTAGAGTTGGCTGCAGGATTGATGGCCGGGTTTTATACAGCTTTGTCACAATTTTTCTCCACAGGAAGCTTTGTTTGGGGGTGTACAGGGAGAGGTCTCATTACGGAAAAGGCAGCAGGGAATATTTTTACATTCCTTAAATAAGATGCCACCCTCCCATGTGGAAAGGGAAGAGGTAGCCAGCAAGGAAACAAGGATTTGTTCTGATAAGCAAAGAGCTGGAATAAGCTCTGTGTGCCTGGCATCAAATGAGAGGGGATGCTGATGTCAGCTGTGCTGAACCTGCTCTCAGCGCTGGTGTGCTGTGCCTGCTTGCTGAGCTCTGGGTATTGACAATGAGTGGTGAACGCTGGTCATGGTTTATGCTACTCTTGTGTTTAAAAAAAAAAAACAACCAAGCAGAGCAAAAGGAGAAAGGTTGGGGTCTGCAGGCTCAGGAGTGGAGGGTGCAGCTGTAGGTGAGGGCCCTGCTCTGCAGTCAGCACTGTTTCACCAGGGCAGCTGGGCTGAATTCTCCCAAACAAAAGGTGGAACAGAGAAAAGAAAAATTCTGCAAATGTATCAAGCACAAGAACTGCTTTGTTCTCCTTATTTTCTGCATCCTGACTATTTCTAACAATTTGCATACCTGAGTACCTTGTTCCTATGATGATTCTTCACCAGGGTCTTTCTGAAATGATCTGTGAGCTGTTTTCCTCATGTGTTTCATTCACTTGCCTGCTCCTGCAAGTGGCACAGGACTGTGTCCTTCTGCCACTAGCAGGCTGGTTTGTCGTATTGAAACATTTTCATGTCAACATACTGACAAAAATATAGTTTATGCTTCAATCTGCGGGTATTTTTTCTTCAGATGTTTTACTTGGCACCTCCACAGGAGTAAGCCCTGTTGGACTCTATAAGAACAGAGTTATGTCCCTTCACATAATTTATTTTGGGAATATCCAGGAATGTAAAGAAGCATAATCATTGAGGACTAAGCTCAATGCACCCATTTAGTCATTAATAAAAAGGATTATGCTCTATCAAATAATAACATCCTCTACTAATTCCTGTATAAAACTTGTTTTCTTTGGCAAATTGCTATGTATTCTTTTCCAGTAGATAGTGATACTTGTAAGGGGTGAGTAGATAAGGCATGAATCATTGGGTCAGAAAATATCCTGAGTGGGCCCACAGGGATCATGGAGTCCAGCTCCTGGCCCTGCCCAGACACCCCAACAATCCCACCCTCTGCATCCCTGGGAGCGTTGCCCAAACCCTCCTGGAGCTCTGGCAGCCTTGGGGCTGTGCCCATTCCCTGGGGAGCCTGGGCAGTACCCAGCACCCTCTGGGGAAGAACCTTTCCCTGAGATCCATCCTGACCCCCCTGTTCTGGTGTTCTGCACTCTGATCTTTGGCTCTCTGCCAAGGCAGTGGGTCAGTGAGACAGAGATGGAGTTTAAATGCAGGATTGTGGAGACAGGCCCTCCCAGAAGAGCCATTGCTTGTGGGGAAGGTGCCCCCTTTTTCACAGAATCATAGGAACCACCTCAATTTTCTTAACAAAGAACTACCTTATCCTGGGAGGGTTCAGTTCATTACTGTGAGAACAAGTAAAAATCCCAAGGCACAGCTCATGTTTAGGAATCATCCACCACAGAGATTTTAATTCCTTAGGAATTTAGCTGCCTTAGACCCTCCACCCCCCAGACCCCTCTGTCCTAGTGCAGAGCATAAATCCATAGAGCTACAGAACAGGAATCACAGGGCTGGAAGCCTTTCCTTGCCTCGTACAGCCTTGAGCACCAGCACCAGGGATACCAGGCTGGGGCCAGCTGACCCTGAAGTTTAAGAGAATGAAGTAAGATATAGGAAAATTACCCAGAGTATTTCTGTAACTCAACATTGTGCAAAAAGTCTAATTGGGATAGTCAGGTTCTGAGACACGAAATGCACTTTTTTTCCTTGCTCTATTGGAACGCCCAGGTATGTTTGTGGAGTTGTAAAAAAATCCTTCTGCATTCACCATGTATTTATCCACTGTTCTGTGTTGATCTCTGTGTGATGGTGACTTTGAAAATTTCCAGGTTTTACTTCTGTTTTTTTAACTTCTGCTTGCAAAATGATCTGTCAGTTTGTTGTTGTGGGGAGAGTGATGGCTTGCTGCCGGGCAGGGTGGTGTGGGTGATGTTTGCCTCATCCTGATGCTTTCCAGCTATTTCTGGGAGCAGATGTCTTTAATCACAAGGATCCTCCTCTTAAGAAATAAATAATGGGAATATTCATCACTGTGTACAGTGATTGCCAAGTATCAATCTGATAAGGAACAGCAACTCACAAATTCAGCTGTCAGTGAGAAATCTTTAGGTTTGCTCTTACTCCAGAGTGTCTCTGACCATTTATAAGATAAAGAAAAGATTTCATAGTTTCTCAGGGAGAGATGTGCAAGTCTGTACAGTACATGGGAAACAGCTGGCTCCTGATTTCCTTGTTTTTATTTGTACATTAAGGCAAACATGTTTAACTTCCAGCTGATCTATTCCTCAGCATCAAACAAAAAAAAACAAGCTAGAAAAAACTACAATTTCTTCATTCTGCAGATGTAAAAAATTGTTCACTTTTCTGTGAATTCTGCAAATTTGGACTCAATTCTTCCTGAAACAGCAGGTTGGGAGATTGTTCCATATAAGACTTATTTTTGATTCTTTTTGATTCTTATGCTTGGTACCAGACTGAATCAGTACATTGAGGTTCTGCTGCTCTGGAAGTATTTTGAAAATTCAAATTCAGCCTCAGCACACAAAAATATCTTCTTTTCCTGTGATAGAAAAGGACTGAGGGTTCATGACTCCTACTGGTTAAAGACTTGTCCTATTTGAGTTTAACTTGTTTTACAGAGTGTTTCTTTATGTGCTTTGCCTTTGTCATAACAATATAATAGATTTAGGGCATTAGGGAATAAAGTTTCCTGATAGTCAAAACCCTTGATGGTATCTAGGAACTTTCCTGATTGTTAGGACATATTTAAAATAAACCCAGCCCTCTGCCTGGTGTAGTGTCTCATATCAGTCTTTGATGTGGGATTTTCATGTCTAACTTAGTTTATGGGTGTGAGACAGAGTACCAGTCAGGAGAATGAGGACAAAATAACCTAAAGAGATGAAGGCAGTGTTTGTCAACAGAAGATGCAAAACTCAGCAAACACATTTCTCCAGAGCTTCTCGTTGGTCTGTCACATCTGGAGTTTTGCACTGCTCCTGGATTTCCATGATAATTTCTGATGTGGAACCAGGTCTCTTGTGGTCACAGCAGAGCTCAGATTGATTTTAGTCAACAGAGCAGCCAAAGAGTAATGGCTGCATGGAAAGAAAAGGAAGGCATTAGAACAGAAATAGTCTCATTTGAGAGAGGAAATGTCCAAGTTACCCTTTAAATGGAGTGTTGTCTTTGAAGAGCCTGAATGAACCATAAAACCAGTGACCCATGGTGTTAATAACAGAGTGTGAAGTGAATAATAATGGTGCCATTAATCTCAAAAGGGCAAACAAGGTTGTCTAA
Organism: Motacilla alba alba; assembly: GCF_015832195.1. NCBI lineage: Eukaryota > Metazoa > Chordata > Aves > Passeriformes > Motacillidae > Motacilla > Motacilla alba. The sequence goes on from NC_052023.1 coordinate 24,574,582, forward strand.
ACATCTTCAGCTATTCAAAGAAAATATATCCCTTCAAAAGTATATCTCCAATATAGTCTCTGGGTTCCTCTCCGTTTTCTTGTGACACTTGGGTGAGTTCTTTGCACTTCTTAGGAGTGGGGTTGACTTAATTTCTTTTGATTTATGTCTTGACCACAAGGACTTCATTAGTTACTGATTTTTAGTTTGAATTTCAGACTGAATTCTATTTCTTGTAGCTTTTTGTTTGCACTGACTTTTTCTCTAATAATGGTTACAGGACAGAGCTGAGACTGCTGGACCTGTGAATCCTCACTTCTTCCCAGGGAACATTAAATTATATCTATAAATACGTGATAACCACATGATTTTTTTTCAAGGAGAAATAAAGGGAAAACTGCTGGGCACGGTTGTCAACAAGGCACTGGGCAAGAAGGCAGGTGGGAAATGACAGTGACGACAACAGATCTTCAGAATCATGAGCTTCTTGGCATTCATGTTCTTAAAATGTTTGGGGTTTATTTTCTATTGCCTATTTTAGTGACTGATTTTTGTTTAGACTGAAGCAACTTTATTTACATTCATAATGTAAGTGGTACTCCTAGATATAATTTAATAAAATATTTGGTCCTGTACTCATCTCATTTAAAAAGTCCTGGTATAAATAGGTTCAGTCTCAGTATAAAATTATTCTAATTTGTTGAAAAGCCACAAGTCAAAGTCTCATGAAAAGCCAGTTTCCTGTCAAGGAAAGCTGGGAATATCAAGCCCTGGGCAACCTGGTCTGACCCCAGAGCTGCCTCTGCTTTGAGCTGGAGGTTATATAGGAGCCTCCTGATATCCCTTCCAGCCACTTCTCTTGTGATCCCATCATTTTAGGAGGGCAGACACCATAGATCCAATAGCAGGCAATTACAGGGACTGACTTCTCCCTTAATATGAAGGTTTCCCCTGACATGCTGCACTTCAGGCACTCGGGGGATATTTCAGGATCACAGGATTGTGACTGAAACCTGCTGTTATTTTAGCCCTTTATGTTTGTTTCCCTAAGTCCATGGGTGGCTTGGCCACAGTCCCAGTAACCATCTTGTAGGTGGAAGCAGGGAGAGAAAGGAGAGGAATGTCAAGGAATCAGACACCTGACTGAGAGCTTCCTCCAAAAGTCCCTTCTGGTGCAAAGTTTTCTCATTCGCAGTGGAAAGTTCTGCAGAATTGTTACTTAATTTTTTATGTCATAGGGGAAATTATTTCCATGTGGGAGTGGGGAAGTAAGGGCAAAGGCAAATTGGCTTGGAGGAAAAGTCCTGATATATCTGATAAATGGTCTTAAGGAGTAAAGTGGTAAAAAGGAATGCATTCACTCTGCCAGATGTCGATGATAGGAGGCACCAGCTTGAAAATCCTGCTTTAGGCAGAACTCCAGCTAAACCCTGTCAGGATTTGCAATGGATAAGCAAATGGCTAATTTTCAATTGGAGAAATCTTAATAGCAAATTTACAGCTTCCCCCTCACCTCATGGTGCTATAGATAATGATTTCACCACAGGAGGAGAGATATTTTATCTTGAGAAGAGCAAATGTCAGCCTTCCATGAATACCTCATGTTTGTGAGCCTGATGAAAGAGTGATTTTTCTCTGATACATCGTGAAATGTCTGGAAGAAAGTAGTGGGTTTGTGTGAAGCATCTGACAAAATACCCCTTTTTGTTTACTTAGTTGCGTGTTTGTCCTGCTATTCCCACTCTCCCTTTTCCATGGTCTGCCTGAAGCTATGCCCTTGAGGACACACTAAGAGGGCCCCTGTAATTTGGCATGGCTTCTCTTAAAGTTCTGCTTCATGGGAGATCTCTTTGGTGCCTCTCTAGGCCCTTTTCCACACCCTGTCATTGCCTTGCCACAGCCCAGGGCTCGTTGCCCTGCTGCAGGAAGGGAGGGAAGCCGAGGAGGCAGCGCAGGGTCTGGGGGCTCTGGTAGCTCAGGACACACACAGGGGAGCAGGGTGGGTCAGGGACACTGCAGCAGGCAATGGGCTGAAACAGCCTGAAATTAGAACAACAAACTTCACATAAAAGACAAGGAAAAGAGGTTTCTTAACCCGTTCCAAGGTTAGTTGGTGAGGCACAGCACGGGACTTGCTGTTTGTGGGGAAGAATGAGGGATGGGGGAAGGCAGCTGCTAAACGTCCTTTGTCACAGGGGAAAAAAATAAATCATGAAACCCTACCCATAATTTTCTTGAAGAAACAGGATTAAGAACAAAAATAATTATATGAAGTAACAAGGACAGTCACAATGTAGAAAAAAAGGTTTTTATTTTTCCTTGCGTCAACAAGAAGGGAAGAGGAATTTTTGACTTTTAGTTACTCAGCTCCTTATCAGGAGTCTGAGCTGTTTCCTTGACCAGGGAGAAATCAGAGTTTTGATAATCAGAACTGACTCTGGGAATTCTAATGGAAATACTGGAGTTCCCCTGGTTGCTGGGGGTGGTGTTTATTCCAGCTTTTGCTATCTGTAAAGCCACAAAAACTATAATCAGAGCCATTCCCTAGGAATCGCGCTGTGGAGAGATTTCAAATGCCGAGAAAGAGAGTCAGAGATAAACCCTGGGTTTGCAGATGCCCCTTCCTTGGCAGAGTTCAGGGGCAGCTGATCAGGCCTGCGAGCAGCACGTGGCTCCACACAAGTCTGTGGCTGGAGCAGGGCTGTGCCAGGGAGAAGGGGGAGCAGGAGGACCCCCAGGAATGTGGCTCACACGTGCCTTGGGCACTCATGGTCACCTCGGAGTGCTGGGAATTCCGCCTCTCTTGTGCTCAGCAGGGCATCTCTTGGGCACTTCTTTGAAGTGCATTTGGAGGATTTAGAGCACAGATGAGGGGGTCAGACCAGACTTGCCGGTAAATCCCCTGTCAAAGGGGAAAGGGTAACTAATTCGATGAGAACAATTTTATTCATGTTTTTGTCATCTCTCCATGTCTCCAGACCAATACTGAGCTTGTCTGACACATTTCAGAGCTCTTTCCTACCAAGAGACAAGGTGGTCTGCAGACAGTGGTTGATGTGGAAGACAAAAGGACCCAAATAAGGGCACCATCGTGGATTCACTGCATTTTTCTGGTCAATGTTCCCTCAAATGGCACATTGAGGATGTGGAGGAGGAGGCTGCCACATCAAACAGCGCTTTCTGAGCTGGCAGTCCTAGGCTGCCTTTCTAAACATACACTTGTCCTTCTTTGTGACAGCTCTTACAGGGCAGCTCTTCCCTACCCTGCTTCCCTACCCTCACAAATGAGACAGACCACTAGATCATCAGTGGTGGCCAGAGCGGCTCAGCCCCTCAGTGCATCACAGCAGGGGACCAGTAAGATAATGGAGAAAATGAGGTTTTGGCTTGCTTTGTGCCGAGGAGTGGCTTGCTGTCCTCTAATTGTGGCTGCTGCTTTGCCAGACACTCAGCTTTGTTAATACGCTGTGAATGCCACCTACGTGCCCCTCACTGGTACCCTTCGGTTTGCTGCACTTTGAGGAGGTCTCGGCTGAGTCATTAAAGCCTTTTCTTCTTCCCTTTATCTTAGCTTTTTTAAGACCACATTTTTCAAAGAAGTGAGTTCCAATTTAGGCACTGAGTTTGTGCAAAGCCCCGGCGTAAAAATGGGTCTTTGGAAACAGCTTGACGTCAAGATTGAAGTGAAACACAGTCTTGTCTTTTGGTATGTCTGGAGAAGAACTGGCATCTTTGAGAGGTGTCATGTTAAGAGTGCAGGTTATGGGTTAGCAGCAGCTGAGGTTTGAGCCTGTCAGACTCTCCCACTGACTCACTGTGAGCTCCAAAAGCCCAGGTGGAAATACTTTTTTGGGTGTTAATCAAAGGATCATGGACTCATGGAATAGTTTGAGTTGGAAGGGACCCAAAAACCCATTGAGTCCCATGGACTGCCATGGGCAGGGACACCTCCCACTATCCCAGGTTCCTCCAAGCCCCATCCAGCCTGGCCTTGGACACTTCCAGAGATCCAGGGGCAGCCACGGCTTCTCTGGGCACCCTGTGCCACGGCCTCCCCACCCTCACAGGGAACAATTCTTTCTTAATCTAGACCTGCCCTCCTTCAGTTTAAGGCCACTCCCTGTTTAGCAGGAAGCAGTGCAGCAAATAATACAATACAATTTAGAAATAAATTTTCCAATTTCGATATATTTCAAAACACTTCAATTTCAAATCTATTAAAGCAAAACAGAAAAAATGTGAATGAATGGAAGTGAATTCTAAGGTCTTCTTTAATCATCACAAAGGGCGAAAGTGGTAGGATTAATAATGACTTAAAATTCCACTTTTTAGGTGGAAGTGTTAAGTGGACCAAAGGAGACTGAGTGATCCAGCAACACCTTGGTGGACCTGGCCAAGGTTCACAGGGCACAGTCACCGCTGTTTCAACACCCATCCTTTCAAAACCAAGAGTCTGTAAGTGAAAGTGTTACACGTGCAAATGTTCACGATGTACTTGAAGAGCATGAAAGTGTTTTGTGGTCACACCTGCTGAATCAAACACCTTGAGGAAGGCACATTCCCACAGTAACATCCACCGCCGCCGCGACAGCAAGGGCTTTTTAACGCAAGGGATATTTTAATACAAATTCCATTTATTTGATTACTATTTTCTGCCACATCAGTCGCTGGCTCCGGCTCCGACCAAGCGCTCCCCACGGCAGCGCCCGGGGCTCCTCCGTCCGCTCAGCCCGGTCACCGCAGCGCCCGGAGTGACGGAGCCGCCGCTGTCGCCCGTCGCAGCCGGTGTCCCCTCTCCCCCCTTGTCCCCGCACACCCCCTGTCCCCCTCTCAGCTGCTGTCCCCCACGGCCCCGGCCGGCGCCTGGATCCTCCTTAAGAGGCGGTGGCGGCGCGGGCTCCTCCCCGCCCGGAGCGCGGAGTGGCCCGCGGCGGGAGCGGGAGCGGAGCGGGACGCGCCCGGCGGAGCCCGGCAGCCGTAAGCGTGGGGTGGGAGCGGGGGTCACCGGGGCTGGGCGCGGCTGCAGCGGTCGCAGGGCGGGCGAGGAGCGGTGCCGGGAACGGGGCCGGTGCGGAGCCGCCCCCGCGGCGGGACGGGACGGGACGGTCCAGCCCGGGGCCGGCGGAGCCCCCGCGGGGCGCAGTCCCTGCGCGGACAGCCCCGGCCGCGCCCGCCCCGCTCCGCTCCGCTCGCTCCGCGGCGGGGGCTCCGAGAGGTACGGGAGAGGCAGCGCGGGGGGAGCGGGGTGGGAGCGGGACCGGGGGGTCCCTGCCCAGGTCCCCAGCTCCATCCCCGGCCGGGGCGGGGGTGCGTGCCCGGCGCCTGTCCCCGCGGCTGGCACTGGCCCTGGCCCGGCGGTGAAGCAGTCGGCCGTGCGAGCTGTGGGGAAGTGCGGCAGGGCGGCTGCAGAGGGAACATTTCGCAAAGTGCCTGCGAGAGCAGCTTTTCTCTTTGGTCTGATGTGAGAGAAATGCCTGTGAGAGTTCCTCACGGCCTTTAGCAGGTTTCTGTTCACTTCGTTTGGTGTGATCACGGACCAAAGTCACGGAATGGTTTAGGTTGGAAAAGACCCTAAAGCCCATCCAGTCCCACCCACAGCCATGCGCAGGGACACCTTGCACTAGCCCAGGCTGCTCCAAGCCCGTTGCAGCCTGGTTTTCATGGGGTTCCTTGTGCCTCTGGTATTCCCACACTCACAGGTGATTTGCTCTGGCCAGCCCTGCTGCACCTGTGCAGAAGCTGCTGCCTCGGCGGTGGGACCAGTGCCTGTGCTCCCCCGGCAGCTCCGGGCTTTGCACTGGGCTTTGCCCCATTCCCTGGGGAGCTGGGGCTGCTGGAGCTGGGTCACCCCTGCCCAGGGCTTGACCTTGTGCCTCCACTTTGGGGAAAATCCCTTCGGCCGCCTGAACTGCTGAGTGTGGAATTTCCCATGTGGATGACGGGATGCCGAGCTCAAGCTCCAGCCCCAAGGGAGGAGCAGTGGTGTGGGTAGGACCTGTAAGTGCAGTGGATGTTGATGTTCCTGGCAGAAGATGCTGTTCTGCACTTCAGTAGGGTGAGATGCACGTGAAGCTGTTGATGCATGGGATCAGCTGCTTTGTGGTTACCGAGAGTTGTTCAGCCTGCTAAGGATTCCAGACAGAAAGCATGAATCTAAACCTGATGTGCTTATTTCATTTTCTTTTTGTTAGTGAGAGATTTTCAATATACGGTGTAGAGATAAATGCTCTTCTAGCACTGCCGTCACTCCAAATCTTCATGTTTGCCCTGTCCACCCTTCTGCACTCTCCTGTTCCCCTATGGCAGGGATCCATAACAAAAGAGAAATGCAAATATTGATTTATGTTTGAATCACATAAATTAATCTCTTTGAGCATGGCCAGTCAATCTGCACTGGAAAAACACCAGTTGACTCTTGGCACCAAGTGCTGTTTATGACTTGTTTTTCTTATAAAAATTAGAAAAAAAGCCAAAAAAAAAAAAAAAAGGAAAAAAGAAAAGTTATCCAATGCTGCTGCATCACTAGGGTTGCATACTTGATTTGATCTCAACTTGACTATGTTCCATTGAACATTGTTATGAGTATAATTTTCATGGCACTTTGAATAGGTTACTTTCGCCAGTTGGCCTAAATCAGCTAGAATGGGAAATATTTCAGGTTTTACCATAATTTTTCCCGTCAGTTGGTGACTCTTCATCCTACAAAGGGGAAAAATCACAAGCATGGGGTGAGCACTGAGTATTTCCCTGAGAGGTATTCCTGCAAAGCATCGAGCAAACTTCATTGCCACTTTGAATAACCTCAGTTCTTCCGACAATGCCAAGGGCTGAACCCAGTGCAATGCAGAAACGACCTTCTGGGTGCACATTGCTGCAAGAATAATGGGAATGGCTCTGTTGAATTGATGTGCAATATCCAGGGATGTGGCAACCTTGGTGACTTCCATGTGGGTTGGAACAGGACAGCCTTGGCAGTGGAACTGGAGACTTGGGAACTGTGAATTCAAATCACGTGAAGTTAATTGAATGGCTTGGGCTTCAGCAGCAAGTAGCATCCAGAGAAGGTGTTTCCCCCTTGTACCCAGAAGTTCAAGTACAAGAAAACTGACTACAGCTATGAGAAAATACTTGGTTTTCCATGGAAAATTTCTAGCTCAAGAGGTAAAAGCTCGCAGTATGGTATGGCCTGTGGTGAATGTGGAGTTGAGAGATTAAATTCCAGTTTACTTTTTATCTGACACATAACACTGCTGTGGAGAGGTCTCCTGATCTTTCAGGGCACGTATCCTCAATATCTAAGGAAGGGGAGTAGCCTTGAGGGAGCAAAACTGAATTCTTAACTAATTGTTTAGTTGACACTGATGGACAAGTAGGTGTCAAAATATTGGTGCCTTACAGTCTGGACATGATTTAAACTATAGAAGCAGGTCCTTCCCTACAGCTCTGGTTCACCCAGGGATTCAACTTCCAGGTAAAGCCTGGAGGCTACTCATGGGACACACTTTTAAACTGAGTGTGCAACTGGTCTGTTTTTATTTCATTTGTCTCTTTCCAAACAGAAGCTCCACATAATTTGTGGAAGAATTTGTCTTTGATTTGATGGGCAGGGGCAGCAGGATCTTGCTGTGAGGTGATGAACTCTTGTCTGGGTTTGCTGTGGCACTGATATAACTGTGTCTTTCTCAGTAGTCTGAAAAACAAATCCCAGAACCTGCCTTGGTAATGGAAATGACCTCATCACTGCCCTAGGTTATAATAACGTGATGTAGTAACAGAATACTTTCAAAAGAATTCTTTCTTTTTTAAAAGGAAGAAAAAAAGCAGCCCCTCATCACCTTGGTATTCAGACTTTCCTGAGGATTTTCATTTACTGTTTACCTCAGAGAGATGACCCAAATTTCCTGACTGTACCAATTTCCAGTAGCCTGTGTGTCAACGTCTGGAGCAGAGTTACTCAGCCCATGAGGCAGGGATGGGAGGTGGGCTCTAGGACAGGGGAAAGTGGTCCCCAAAGCAGGACCAAACTAAGTACCAAAAGCTTCCAGTATTTTTTTAATAGATTATGGGGAAAACAAAAGTGAGCATTTAAACGTTACTCTAATTTTTTAAAATGATAAATATTGTGGCGATACTGCAAGTGAGAATTCATGGACTTTTTTTTTAGAAATATCAATTAGTTCTCCAGTTTGAACACATTGTGGAGGTGTCCAAGGCCAGGTTGGAAGGGGCTTGGAGCAGCCTGGGCTGGTGGAAGGTGTCCCTGGCCACGGCAGGGGTGGCACTGGATGGGCTTTGAGGTCCCTTCCAACCCAAATCACTCTGGGCTTCTGTAGTATTATATAGAATGACACAGTTTCTGTAAAAAATAAGCCAACAGTGTTGGTGAGGGGCAAATACCAGCCAGGTATTGATAGATGTACAGATTTGACCCATTTTTTCATGGGTACATTATGGGCTGTCAGCAGTGGTGCTTCCTCAGCCTGTGCTGGTCCTGTCTCAGCTGGCAGCTGGGCCAGGGAACACAGACACTGCAGCTTTTCTCCCAGGTGTTTTCCTTTTCCAGAGAGTGGGCTGTGGGGATGACACTTCCATCTCAGCCCACGCTTCTGCTGCGTGCTGGGAATTCCAAGACTCTCAGTACAAGTAGGGAAGGATGTTTTTGGGATCTGGACTGACAAACAGCTGGAGTAGGAGTCAGTGTGGGAGTGTCCCAGACTCTTTAAGCGGTCCCTGGAGGAAAAGCAGGTGCTTCCGTGATAAAGTCCATGTGATTCCAAACAGATATCCCTCAGAGCGCAGAGATGATGCTCTGGGAGTGCCCTTTGCTCTGTGCAAGGGGCACAGTCTCAGGGGTTGATATTGGAGCTGAGTGAGAGGTGGCTGTGGTGTCTCTGAACGCTGAGCTGCTGTCCTGGCTGCACAGCTCTGCTGGCAAGCCCTCTTTAATTGTGATGTTTAATCTTCCAGATGAGTGGTACCACTGGTAACTTGGAGGGAAGGATACAGAGCTGCTTTTTCTCCTAATAACATTACTTCAACTTAGGATGCTGCTGAAAGTGTACTTCTAAAAATACAGCTAAGCCTGCAAACAAAAATCTTTTTCTTTCCATCTTTCCACCTTCCCTAAATTTGCAATTTTAGGAAGGAGACACAAAATACAGGGTCAAAAGCTTTCACATACACAAGTTCTGAAGTATTTGAGATGTATCAGTCACATCTGTGTTTTTTTTGTGGTTACTTGATAGTAGAGCTGTTGAACTGACTCATTTTTGATATTCATCTGGTATTTTCCTTAGAATGATTTCAGCATAAATCAGTAAGACTCTAATTTCTTTTCCTATTAGTATTATCAGTGCTCATATCCTTTGCCAAGATGGGTAGGAATATGCACTTCTGTAATAAAGTATCCTTTTCTGTTTACTGGGATTATAAAGGTCCTTATTTCTGCACACACAGAGATCTTGTTTTTCTTGCAGTAAGAGGCAGTCCCAGCCCCCAAGAGATTGAATTTTATTAAACATGCATGAAGGACAGGACTGATAAATGGAATGCTGGGGTAGCTGGAGCTGATGGAGTAAGGATTGGATGAACATGTCCAGGCTGTCTCATCCCATCTGCTCCATGGCCTTGGCCAGACTATTAAATAGAAAGGGTTAGCCTTACAGGGTTGGTGTGAAATTGCTTTTGATTTGGTGGTGCTTCCCCGCCCCTCTCACTACCATGTCTGTTTCTCAAGGGTAGAGATTATAAATAGGATTTATTTACTAAAAGTGTGTTTCTCATGCATTTAACTTACTGCACTGTCAAGTGGATGCTAAAAACAAATTCCCCCAAGCAGAGGTTCCATTCTGTCCCATCTCAGGGGAAAGGAAACAGCACCTGTGGGTGATTGCACTGAACAGGGAGCAGCTCTGGCTGTGGCATGCACCAGCACTTTGCATGCTTCATCCCAAAAACTGTGCCTTTGGACCTCACATGCAAAACTGGAGCTCTATGCAAAGCCAGCAGCTGCTGCCTGATCTGGCAGTACTGGAAGGAACAACATAAAACCACATTTTGGGGTGAAGGTGGTTGTGGAGTGTGAGTAAATGGAAATTTTCTGGTTGATCTTCTTGTGTTCTGTTTTTCAAAACTAGCCTATAATTGAGAATTTTGAAAGACTTTTGAGGGACATCTGTTCTTTAATTTAATCAATATGGGTGTGTGTTGAAGTGAACATTGCAATAGTGGCCATCTCTTGTCCTAGACAATTTCTATAAAATACAGAACTAACTATTCATGTGCTGCTGTTCTGTTTGAATCCCTTTCCTCCTTAATCCAAGCAGGATGGATAATGAGTTTCTAATCATAGCACTGAGTGTAACACCCCTTTATCTCCAGATTAAGGCAGGACTCTGTAATTTTCACAAACCTGATGTTTTTGGACTGTTGCATTGTGAAGAAAAAGTTGTTTTCCTTGTGTAAGCAAAGCCCTCCAGCTGTGACTTAAGGACAGTGCTGGTGAAAAACTTAACAAAAATGGGAACAGAGCTTGTACAGCATCTGAGAGGGGGGTGCTGGGAAGCAGGTCCTGGCTTTCCCTAAATCCAGAGTGTTGGTATGGGTGTGTCTTTGTTTCAGTGATGATACTCTCAGACTCCCTGCTTTTCCCAGGCGCTGTAAGGCTCCCTTAGGGAGCTGCTGTGAAGCCTGTGCTGATGGTAATGAGAACCAGCTCTTTGCTAATGGCAAAGCCTGCCAACATCTTGCATTTCTCTGGCATTTTCCACTTGTAATAGCAATAGCACATGTCCACACAGGTTTTTTGGTGAGTGATTGCATTCAGCTGGGACATGCTTTCAAGTGTTATTTTGCTTTTTAAACTTAAATTCCTTTTTTCTGAGAATCCCAAATTCATTAACTCAGTGTGCTATTCAATAAGCTCTTCAACTCCCCTGTGGCCTGGAGAACACGGGTTAAATTTTTATAAGGGTGTTTCTGATATAGAGAAAATTATATTGGATGTTAGGAAGAAATCCTTCCCTGTGAGGGTGGGGAGGCCCTGGCACAGGGTGCCCAGAGAAGCTGTGGCTGCCCCTGGATCCCTGCAAGTGGCCAAGGCCAGGCTGGACAGGGCTTGGAGCAAGCTGGACTAGTGGAAGTTGTCCCTGCCCATGGCAGGGGTGGGACTGGATGGGCTTTAAGGTCAAACCTTTAACTTCAAACCTTCTATGATTCTGTGAAATTAAATAGCGTCTTCCAAGGCATTAAGTCAAATCTGAATCAAAATCACCATCTGAAAGGAATGGTGTGGGCAGGGCAAGGTCTTTCTACCCCAGCTTAGTGACCTTTCCTGGCCACTTAGTGGCTGTTTTCATTTAAGTGCTCTTTTTGGGGTTAAACTCTCCCCCAAAGAGTTTTATTTAAACTGATGTAGCTCTCTTCTGACTACTTTGTGCTTTGACAAATGGACATTTTCTTTATAGAAAGTTTTCTTGAAAAGTGGTCAAACACCTTCACTCTGCACTCTCTGCCCCGTGACGTGTCATTTGTTTCCCTTTCACCACATGGCCAACACATCCATGGGTGTTTCATATGCTGAGAGAGAGTTTGAGTTGGCAAGGGAGGGAGTGAGCCCTCGGTGTCTTAAGAAACAGTTAAATTAGAAGCTTAGGTAGTTTGGTAAGAGAGTAGTCATAGTTCATTTAAGTTTCCTGAACCGATCCCCTGTGCCTCAGAGAGGAGCATGAAAGTCCCCCTTGTGTCCCAGATTTTGCAAAGCTCTTTTAACAAGGGGATATGTAAATTTGGGGTTTCTTCCTCCCTTTGATTGCTGTCATTTTACTTTTAAAGTCATTGTTTGTGGCTCCTTAGTGACTGAGAGTTATTGCATCACACTTCTGAAATCCATGTTTAAGTTGCTGTGTTTGTATGGGTTTTGTTACTTCTGTGGGTTTTTTCTGCTTTGTGTAACCACTGAGGGAATTAACCTCCTGGTACTGGTGGAATCACATTATAGTAAAGACAAATTTACTTTTTTTTTTTTTTATGATAGAGAAAATTTTCCAAGAATTGTATAACGATGTTCTTTAATACATCAGTCATAATCCATCTCCAAAGCCTTAGTTGGGAATGTTGGACATTTGTTTGTAGTGGCTTCAGTCCTTCCCTTCATCCTCTCAGGGCTTGACTGTGTGGATGACAGTTATCTAGAAATGAAGTGGCACCTGACTCAAAGCTTTCCTCCTAAATCAGCAGGGGTGGCACTACAGCTCATGCTTGGTGTTTTCCCTCTTGGCACTCTGAATCCATCCGGAATGGTGGGGCAGAAAACTGAAGAAGGAAAAAAGCAGGAGCAGGGCCTGGTTGGCAGGGCAGGGCTAGCAGAGCTGCCCAGGGACCAGAGAACTTGGGGAAGTTGTGAGACCACAGCACAGGAAGAGGAAGGAGCTCGGGCAGGGGCAGTGAGGCGCTGCTCCCAGTGTGGTCTCCGAGCAGGAAGGTGCCACTGTTTGCCCTCTCCAACAGGACAGGAGGGTGGAGGAGAGCCCAGCCAAGTCTGGTGGAGAAAATCAAACCCCTGTGCAAACGCTTTGCCAAGCTGAGGTTGCCTTGAAACACAAGCTGGCAGCTCAGGAGCTGCTTGTTCCTGAGAGGTTGGGACTGCCCCATCCCTGGAGGTACCCAAGACCAGCGTGGACAGGGCTTGGAGTGGCATCCCTGTGGGTGGAATGAGATGGTAGTGAGTGGCAGGGGGTAGTGAGTGGCATCCCTGTGGGTGGAATGAGATGGTTTTTAAGGCCCATTCCAACCCAGACCAGTTTGGGATTCTGTCTAACAGCTCAGATCCAGGGCTGAAGGTCTGCTTGGCCAGAGGCTTGGCTGTGTGGAGCCAGGTGGGGCTTGCTCCAGGTCTGGCTTTGCTCAGCAGCCAAGGGTTGGATACAAGACAAAAATCACTGTTATGGAAGTACTTAATTTCTCCTCTCAAAAATGTAATATATGTGTTGGGCATGTCTATGTTTGTCTTTGTGTCTGTGTGTAAAACATATATTTATGTTACTTACTCAGACTCCAGCTTGTCAATAGCCATGAAATATTTCCATATAAATTTTACTCTCAGCATTTAAAGAGGCTGAAAAATGTCAGCGTCAGAAGTATGTTCATCACTACTTTTACTAGAAAGTCCAGACAGATTTCCTTGAGTCACTCCAGTTTTGTCATGTTTTAAGTGCTATGACCATAGAGACCAAAGGAAGTCCTGCACAATTGTCCCCTTGATTGCAGACGGTGACCAGAGCTCGTGTTTGGAGTGAGGAGCCCAAAACCAGAAAGCTGAGTCACATTGTGCAGACATGACGAGGGGGAGATGACAAAACACACCTTGTGAGTGCAGCCCTTCCTCCAGCCTGGCAGTGCCAGCAGCCTGGCTGGCGCTACAGCCTGTGCCAAGATGCCAGGAAATCCCTGAAATTGAACTGAAAAAGACTGAAAAAGATATTGAAAGGAAATATTGGCCTTACGGTCAGCTAAATTTGTTTTACATCCATTACTGACCAGAAGCTAGGTGTTAAATTTTACCAGCTCGTTCCATTTTTAGCTGTTTTTTGGGGGTTTTGTGTGAAACCGCTGCATAACTGTAGTGCAGAAGGACTGCCAGCTGCCTCAGTTGAAGCCTGAGTGCATCAGGCACCTTTGCATGTTGGATTCCCCTCCCAAAACCCCATAAATACTTAAATAAAAACTTATTCTAATGTTTTCCCTGGAGTTTCTGTTTTAAGCCATTTCTACTTTACAGCAGGGAAGCAAAAGAAGGGGAATAAAGGCGTGGGTATGTTAAAGATCTGTAAGAACCAAACCCTCATGATTTTAATAGAATCTTTAAAAGGGATTGGCTCAGAAATAGTTAGAAGTTGGCTGAGCTCAGTGCTGTCCCCAAGGAACAGGGATGGGTTTGGAATGAGATTTTTGGAGGCTGATTCTTGAGCTCTAAATCATGCAGCAGCAGTTCTTGCCATGACACTAGTGAGGCTTCTGGAAGGGGGATCCTGAGGTTTTGGCAGGCAGCAGCAGTTTTGACCACAGTGCAGCAGAGCAAGTGGAAAGTTCTGCCAATGCTCCAGGTAAGAAAGAAAGGCAGGAAGGTTTTTTTCCTTCCTTTCCCCCTTTTACATGAACTTTAAAGGAATATAGTCAACAAAAAACTCTGCCCAGTCAGGTGTTGCAGTTGAGATGTCTATCTTTAATTTTAGGAGTTCTTCCATAAGTGTTTGCATTCCTGGCAAGACTTTGGAAGCTGCCGCTGGCAGTGAGCTTTTTCCATTTCAGAGAGCCTGGCTCTGGGTACTTGGGGTACCCAGTATCTTGAAATTCAAAAGTAAGCCTTCAGCTGGGCTTCCAAAAGTGAAAATACCCTTAAATAAGTAACTGTCAAACATTCCTGGAAGTGTCCAAGGCCAGGTTGGACAGGGCTTGGAGCAGCCTTGGATAGTGGGAGGTATCCCTGCCTGTGGCAAGGGGTACCACTGGATGGGCTTTAAGGTCCCTTCCAACCTACTTCATTCCAGGATTATATGATGGAAAGTTTATATGTGGAATAACTAGGTCCCAAATTCCTACTGCATAGAAATGTTGGGTATTTTCCACCTGCTTTTCCTAATTGCACTGTGCTCATAGTAAATTACCTGCAGAGGTGGGCTTGACTAGTGCATTCTGATTGGTTTAGGTCTGTATCCTAATAATTGTTTTTCGTGGAACTTCCGTCAGATTTTTCACATTCCTCTTTGTTTCTTGGCTTTCTTGCTGGAAAACAAGTGAGCTGCTTCCCACATAGCCTGACCCACGCAGTGGGGATTACTGGTCAGCTGCCTGAGGTTTTTGACCAGTTTTGAGACTCTGCCTTGTGGCTTTGATTTCTGTAGCAAAGGATAGTGATTGTTGCCATTTTTAAAGAGTATTCGTGGCGTTTCTCAGCTGAGTTTGTTGTTCTTTTTCAAGGCTGTGTTTTATTTCCAGTGCAATTTCAGTTGAAGTAAAATATGATGTTGAAGAACAGTTATTTAAAGGTATTAACTCAAGGAGCTCTTTCATTCCTTGAATAAATGAACTCCTTACTTTGAATTTACTCAGTTCCACTTGGAAATCCTTCTGTGAGTTTGCCATACAGCGAGTTCACATATGGGGACCTGGGTTTTTCTCATAACCTCACAGGCTGTTGCAGCAAGTGGTTCTTGTTAAGTCCCCTTTGCGTAAGCACGATAATTGTAACATAAACCATTGTGCCCTGAATCAGTTGCCTCTTCCTCAGACTTGCAGATGCTCTCTGTGGGGAAACTACAGCACTTGGCTGGGTTTTCAGTACAGGGAACTTCCATGGCCAGCGTGACACAGGTGTGGGTATTCAGGCAGAGATGCTTCCAGCCTCTTCCGTATTCCTGCTGGGGAGGCCATTCCTTGCAGAATATAAGATAAGGAGGATGTTTTGAATCCAGCCTAATTCAAGTTTATTAAAGAACCATGTCTGATGCCCTTGACTCACCAAGCCTTGCGTCCTGTATCATGGAGTGTATCTGTGGCCTGATAATTTTGGAACTTCTGTTTTCCTCACTTTTGGCCTCTAAAGTAGCCTTCAGCACTAGAAAAAGGAGAAACTTTACACTGGTGGTGATTGTTGGGACTTTTCCAGAGTTTCAGCCCTGCTAGAGTGTTTCAGCCCTCCTTCCATTGTTGCTGTGTCACCTGTACTTTCAGTAATTGCTTACAGGCTGACAAGTCATCTTTAAAAAAAGATTCACTATCTTTTCATCTATTACCTCCCCTATAGCAGGAAGTCAGATCTTAAAATCTCCTGTCTAGCTATGCTGTGTCAACTTCCTTGACAAGCTTCACCCCACAGTGTCCTTCAAAAATGTGGCACAAAGGTTGAACTTTTTGCCCTTCTGCTCAGAATCCTTTCTCCCACCCATACTTCCTTTAGCATGGGGAGAGCAGTCATAGAACTACAGAATCACTGGGATTGGAAAAGCCCTCTGACTGATCCCCACCTTGTCGCCAACCCAGAGCACTTCTTGGACACCTCCAGGGATGGGGAGTCCGCTATGGGCAGTCCATTCCAACATCTCACAACCTTTTCCATGGAGAAGTTCCTCCTGATGTCCATCCTCTCAGTGTGAGGCTGTTTGCTCTCACGCTGTCCCTGTTTCCTGGCAGCAGAGCCTGACCCCCTCCCCCTGTCAGGGAGTTGTGCAGAGCCAGAAGGTCCCCCCGAGCCTCCTTTTCTCCAGGCTGAGCCCCTTTCCCAGCCCCGTTCCCTTCCCTGGACATGCTCCAGCCCCTCAAGGTCTCTCTGGCCACGAGGGCCAGAACTGGACACAGCACTCGAGGTCCCTCAGCAGTGCCAGCACAGGGCACAGCCACTGCCCTGGGCCTGTGCCCACACCAGGGCTGGCACAGCCCAGGGGCCACCGGCCTCTGCTCCACCTGGGCACACCTGGGCTCATTTTTAAGTTCTGTCCCCAACACCTCCAGGGCCTCTTCCAGCTTTCCAGCCACTGTTCCCCTCAGCCTGGAGCTGCAGGGGGTTAGGGTGACCCAAGGCCAGGACCCAGCACTTGTCCTTGTTGACGCTCATCCTTTTGGCCTTGGCCCATTGGTCTACTTGGCACGTCAGCAGAGCATCTACTTTGCCATTTGTGGTGGAAGTGGAGTTCTGCTTGGAGTCAGAGGTAATCCTTCCTCCTTGTGTGGGAAGACCTAAATTAAGAAATAACATTACAGTGATTTTCCAGGATGCTAGACAAAGTCATGTAGAAACAGAGTATTTGTTATTTCTGTTATACAATCACAGGATCAATCTAACCAAATAAAATGCTGTAATCTGATTTGATAGAAATGGAGGGTGACATTCATACAAAACGTCTGAGTCATTACTTAGCTTATTCTCTACCCCTTACTCTTCTCCTGATAGATTGAAATTTAATGACTGTGCTGGTGAGTCACACTTATTATATTTAAAGTTGTTCGTGTCTTTGATTTTTTAAGAAGAATTAGACAGCTTGATATAAACAACCTCCCTCTAATGATTTTTCTTACACTTGTGAAGACGTATTCTGGCAATGATATTTATATTATGCTGTGTTTACTCATTTTCAGGGCTTTTCCACCTGGTGAGACTAACTGCAGAGTAAGCTTCTGCTCAGCATGGGAAAAATCTCATTATTCTTCTTATCTTTTGACGTATCCTGTACAAATGAATTATCTGGAATGTACTGCGAATGAAAATGTTCTAGTAATAATCTCTATCCATGTATATGTGTGTGTGTGTGTGTAGCTTCTTTTTTGTGAGTTACTGTGTTATAGTTGGTCTTCCAAGACAATAATCCCTCCTCCACTTCAGTCTGTCGCCTCAAGTGAGTATGAGCTGAGATCACAGAGAGCTGTTGACTCAAGGAGTGATCCAGCTATCCACTGATAGCTTGGTACTGATGGAGCCTGAAACCGTGCCTAGCAATGAAACACCCTTGTCCTGACAGAGGTAAAGTGCACTTCTGGGTGAAAGTGAGATTTAGGCACTTAGGGAAAGGCTGGCTCTGCATGACAAGGCTGGGATTTGTGGCACTGGGAGAAAGGGAAAGACTAGCTCTCCATGACAGGGCCAGGCTGAGCTGTGGCTTGTTTGCTGTGTAATTTGTAAATTTGGACATTGACCAATAAAACCGTGAGAATCAGAGGGTCATGGAATGATTTGGGTTTGGAAGGGATCTTAATGCCCATCCAGTGCCACCCCCTGCCATGGGCAGGGATACTTTCCCAGGTTGCTCCAATCCCCATCCAGCCTGGCCTTGGCCACTTCCAGGGATCCAGGGGCAGCCACAGCTTTGTGGGCACCCTGTGCCAGGGCCCCACCACCCTTAGAGAGAAGAATATCTTCTGTATGTTGAACCTAAATCTTCCCTCAGTCTGTTTGAAGCCATTCCCCCTTCACAATTCCTAATGCAGAGTCCCCTTCTGGCTTCCTTGTAGGCCCCTTCACATCCTGAAAGGCTGCTGGAAGTCTCCACACAACCTTCTGTTCTCCAGTTTACTTAATCTCTTCTTTGATTACCTATAATAAATATACAGTTAAACAGTCAATGTTGGTGGTGCTGCCTTGAGTTGCTCTTCCTTTAGGAAGGAATGCTGTCAGCCCCAGCAACAGCACAGTCACAGATCGTGTGACACCACCAGGTATCAGGGAAGCAAAACAATCTGTGTTGGTAATGTCACAGTGTCCTTGAAGATGTGTTTAGAGGCACTGCTTCCCCTGCGTGTGCCAAGAGTGGGGCTCACCAACTCTAGCTCAAGTGCAGGACTTTGTGAGTGCTTGTGATACAGCCCTGAATTAGTTATGGTCTGCTTGGGGAAGAGGAGGCTAAAGGCAGAGCTCACTGGGGGCTGCAGCTCCTCTCAAGGGTCAGCTCCAATCTCTGTTCCCTGTGACCAGGGACAGGATCCAGGGAAGGGCTGGAGCTGGGCCAGAGGAAGGTTTTCCTGGATACCAGGAAAGGTTCTTCCCCAGAGGGTGGTGGGCAATGCCCAGGCTCCCCAAGGAATGGGCACGGCCCCAAGGCTGCCAGAGCTACAGGAGG
This sequence comes from Motacilla alba alba, assembly GCF_015832195.1. Lineage (NCBI taxonomy): Eukaryota > Metazoa > Chordata > Aves > Passeriformes > Motacillidae > Motacilla > Motacilla alba. The sequence goes on from NC_052023.1 coordinate 24,593,166, forward strand.
GTTTGGACAGTGCTCTTAGGGATTGCTGGGGTGTCAGTGCAGGGCCAGGAGTCAGCCTGGGTGATCCTTGGGGGTTCCTTCCCACTCAGGACATTCTGTGATTCCATGTAGACTCCCATTAGGCCGTGTGGGATGGACAGCATGTAGGGGAAAGTGTTAAGCAAGATAATTTTGGGATTACAGCTCTATTTGCTGCAGATGTTTGCAGTAAACATTCTTCAAGACTCTCTTCATGGCTCTTGATGAGTGTAATCAGGATTTCCTGGTTGTGCTGTATTTGGTTCCTCATTACCACATTGCCACACTACAGTTTTTAGATCTAGAAATCTCTTAGTGGGCTTTACCCAAACTCCGTGGGTAATGCAGTGCGAGCTTCCAGAGGGTGTGGTGTAATTAACTGATTTGAATTAAATCCACTGTAAGGGATTAAGTATTCAAGTCACTTAAATGTCTGCTTTCTCTTGAGATGTCCTGCTGGCTCTGGGAAGAGTATGGATAGCTGTCCCTCTGCGAGCCCTAGGCACCTGAAATGGCACTGGGGCCTGTGCTTGGGTACCTGCCTGTGTTTGTCACATCCTGAGAGACTCTGATTAACACAGCCAGCCAGGAGCTGCCATTGGGCATGGGCAGGGCAGGGCTGGCATGTGCAGTGCTGGTGGTGGGAGCCGTGTGGGACCCGGGATGCCAGGCTTTGTGTACGAGGTCTCCTTGTCCCCTGGCCCTGCTGTCCCCACTGAGAGCCCTGCCCATGGCCTGCGCTCTGCGCGGGTGTTGGGATGCAGTTGTTGATGACGTGCTTGCATTTTTGTCCATCTGCACGATCCTTGCCTCATCCAGCATGGAGGGCAGATGGCGCTTGGGGACTCGTGCTGGCGCCGTAGCCAAAGAGGCTGTTTGTTGTCTGCAGCATCACCAACGCGCTTCCTGCAGATGTTGAAACAAATGAGGCGGGGGGTTGCAGGGAGAGAGAGCATGATCTCATGTCTGAACCAGTTGAGGGATCATCTGGGGACTGGAACTCTGCCTTTAGGATGCAGGACGTTAACTCGAACCAGGCTTTTCGTCCTGGGTCTAACCTGCTCTCTTATTTCCCCAGACAGAGCAGTATCCTTGGCTTGGTTTTGTGTGTCCTCTCAAAGTGAGTGTGGTAGATGGCTGTGCACTTAAGGGAAATGAGTATTTTCTGGTTTTACAAATTTCCTCTCCATTTTGGTGATTGGGTAGCTCCTGCTGTTCCCTTTCCTGAATTGCCTTCCAAGATGTCAACAGTTCCTCCAGAAATTATATCGCTGGGCACGTTTACCATGATTCTCCAATGCTGAAGGCTTTCTTATTCACACTTCCTCAGATAAAAATGAATAAATAAACCCAGGGTGATACCTAGCCTCAAACTATTGTTAGGGCTGACAGGAAAGGGTGGTCAGGCATGACCAGGGAAGTGATGGAATTGCTGTCTCTGGAAGCATTCAGAAAATGTGTGGGTGCTTTGGGACATGGTTTAGTGAAGGACCTGGCAGTGCTGGATTAATGGTTGGACTTGATGGTCTTTGAGGGCTCATCCAGCCTTAATGATTCAGTGATTAAAGAAAGGACATTGTAATGTTCTAGTGGTCATAATGAAACTAAATTTTTATTGTCATGCTGTTATGTAGTTGCTTAAGAGCAAAGGTTTGGGAGTGATATATACAATTGTTTAGGGCTTGTACTGCTGTTTCAGAGTTGAGCAATGATTAGGAATCATTGCCTCGAGACCAAATCCCAAATGGTGCTTCACTTCTTTTCACTTTGAAATTTCTGCTGATGGTTCAGGTTCTGACGATCTGGATCTGAGAACTGATCCTGTCCAGCAGTTCCCAGGGTTTTTTAAAGATGCAGAAAGGAATAACCTCTGGTACTTTGATGGTTAAAACCAGTTCTGACTTCGAAGGCCTCGGGTGGCCCCTGATCGTCACCAAGTGCTAAGAAAGCAGTGGCCTATGCCACTGTGGCTCTGTGGAAGAGCCATGAAGTCCTGATTTGCAGTTTGTCCCTCCAAGCCTCTGGAACGTCTCCAGTCAGCCGGGGTTGGTTGGGAGGTTACATACAGCTCCAGCTGGAGTTCCCTTCCTGGATTTACAGAGGGCAGCACTGCTCCTGCAGAGCTCACAGTCATAACTAGGATTGTAATGAGTGGAAGCATAAATACTACAATACAGTTACGGAATAAATATAATTTCTCTCTTCTTTTGTTTATCTGTAGAGCTGCTAGAAACACTGGCATGACTGGAATTTAAGATACACGATTCCTGCTCTTACCTTGAAGTAGAGGAAATAAGGACAAGAAATTTCTCCAGCTCAGGCAGGTAAATACCTATATCTCCACAGCTTATATGAAATTAAGTTCTTGGTAAACAAATTAATTGTGGAAACCTTCCTAAAGAGTAGTAACTGATTTGGTCTGTAAAATATAGTTTGAAAGGAACAGATTAATTTTAACTATATTTTATTTTTTATTTATTATTTAAAGGACCTTTCCTACTGAACTCTGCTCTGAAAAAAGGGGAAGCCTCTCCTGTGTGGGACTGCAATAGATACTTGGCAGTTGCCTTAAATCAACTAAGGCAAAAATGTCTATCATAGATCCTTACCAACACATTGTGGTAAGTAGCACTGAATCTTACATATATATATATATATATATATATATACACACATATATATATATACACACCATCTTCTCTGATGAATATACACTGTCTTGTATAATGACTTCCCTGCTGGAAGTTACTCTAAATAAACACATAACATTAGAGTTGTTACTATTTCCTTCAAGAAATGGTAGGTGTGTCTAGTTTTCTTCCTTACAGTGCAGTTTTGGGAGGGGGTGAGGAGAAGGAGGTTGTACTCTTTTCTTTTTCATTAGTATGAAGGGAGAGCTAAGTTGACAATTTGGGATATTTAAGATCTTAAACTGGTGTATGTCACTAATGTTGGTTCAAAGAGAATCCTCACAATACATTGTGCAAACTTTTGAGTGAGACGATCTGTGCCACTCAGCAGCACACTGTGCCCCTGCTCCCTTCCTCCTGCTTTATTCCAGTTTTCCTGCTGCATCCTTGTCCCACCTGTCACATCCTTGGGATGGCAGTGAGCCAATGGATCCTGCTGAATGAGCAAAAAACTCGTTCAATAAAAAAACAGACGAAATTTTGTTTGGAAGAAGTCCTTCCCTGTGGTGGTGATGCACTGGCATGGGGTGCCCAGAGAAGCTGTGGCTGTCCCTGGACCCTGGCAGTGTCCAAGGCCAGGTTGGATGTGGCTTGGAACAACCTGGGCTAGTGGAAGGTGTCCCTGCCCATGGCCTGGAGTGGCACTGGATGGGCTTTAGGGTCCCTCCCAACCCAAACCAGTCTGGGATTCCATGGAAGGGTTAGAAATTCCATTCTGTGCTGTTGGAGCTGGCCCAAGGGGAGGGTGAGCGCAGCCTGTAGATGTGTAGAAGTAGGAGCAAGGGAAGGAGGAACAAGTGGGAGCAGAACTGCCCTCAGTGTCTCAGCAGCCTCTGAGCATAGCTGTGCTGGAAATGAGTTTCCAAAGCACACACTGGGATGGCAGTTCCTGCCCAAGCCAAAATCCAGAGCCACACTGGGTGTGTTTCTATCAGGGGCTTCTCGTAACAGCACCGGGCTGACAGCAACAGTGAGGTGTCCCCAGAGATAGCTGCCACACACTTGTCACAGTGTTTTACTTTTACATGGCTAAAAATACTCCCTGTGCTTCCTACAAGTGATCTCTTATCAACCCTGTGGTTTGTGCCCCATGCACTCACATCCTCCACACCAGTGTGCAGCCAGCAGATGTCAAACTGGCTTTTACTCCCTGCCCAGTCCTGGGAACTGCTGGGAGGGAGGACAAACCTCAGGGTGATGTCTGTGTTAAAACAATTCCTTTCAGCATCAGTGCCCTCTCCTGGATGGGTTGCTTGGAATGATCTGTGCCTCTGAGGCATTTGGTTATGTATTTTATGAAATCACTTACATAAAAGAACTTTTTGATACCAATAATCAACAAAATGGAGCTGTCCTACATATAATACAATAAATAAAAAGTGTGTATAGTAAATGTAAGGAGAGCTCCCTGGGAATGCTGAACTGTTGCTGTGGGAATGTTGCTAATTCCAGAATCAACACTGTTTGTGCAAGAGCTGATCTTTTAATTGCTTGGAAAGTGAATGGAAGATTTTAATTGGAAAACTGAAATCCCATGGAAAGTTTTATTGCAATTTTGAGTGGTCATGGGCAGCAGGCTCACATCAATGCAAAAATCTTGGATTTAAATGACATTTGGCATTACATTAATCAAAAGTATTCTGCAATTTCTGCAATTTCCTTGTGCTGGCTGTTGTGTGTTTTCTGAGCTATTTTTTTCTCATTTTATGAGAGACTCTGAGGTATAAATTAAGATGTTCAGAAAGCTGCTGCCGGTGCAGACAGAACTGACTATTCCAAAAATGCAAAGAATTAAAGTGTGTAATACCTCTTCATTTACTTTGATATGGGGGATAAATATTATAACAATGGAAAAAAGCGCTTCAAGATAAAATTTGTGGGTGGGCACAAAAGTTTGTCATAATTGTAATACCCTGTGAAAGATCATCATGGATTCCATGAAAATCATTTACTTAAGTAAACAAGCAAATATTTTCATTTGTCCAGCTCCATTGTTAGCTCAAGTGTCCTTAACATGAAGGAAGTAAAGCCATTTCATAGCTGTGCAGTCTGCCTGATTGCCTGGCACACAGAATGCCCGTGTCCTGGTGGAGCTGTGCTCTGTGACTCAGCATTCTGGAATATGACAAATGTGATTTTGAGCACATGCAAATCCCTGCCTGGCCGGGCACGGCCGGAAGGGCGGCAGGCAAAACCCACCCGTGTTCCGGGACATCCTGGGGCTGTGTCCCAGCCCCTGGTGGGAAGGGGGGGTGGTGTTGTGTGCAGGGACATCCAAATGAGAGCAAAGCAGATAATGAGGGAAATTTTACTGAGGGGAAGGAAAGCACTCCAAGGTGAGAGAGGAACAAAGGAGAGCTGAGGTGTGAAAACAAGAGATGCTGAACCATGGTTGTGCAGTCATGGAAAACGCAGTGGATTGAACAGTGAACATTGTCCACCTGAGTTTCCATGATTCAGAAAACCCATATTCAGACAGGGCATGGTGAAAAATTTTTGGTTTTTCCTCTCTAAATTTATGGAGAAAGAGGAAGTGAAATGAAACACATGTGCAAAGCAGGTCACTTTGGACAGCGTATTTTAGTTTTTTAAATCCACAGAGTCCCAGAATGGACTGAGTGGGATGGGACCTTAAAGCCCATCCCACCTCACTGCCATGGGCAGGGACACCTTGCACTGGAGTTAATTGTGAGCTTTTGAAATTTGTAACCTGTCCTAGATTTTTAAAGGAATGTAGATGTTGTTCCTCTCAGTGTTGCAACCTTTAAGTGATTTATTTACCATCATCTGTTTTTCAGAAGTACTTGAGGTATTTGTACAGATTTTTATCAAGACTTAAGGTGAACATAAGTCACTTGAGAAAATGCAGCTTAGTCATCTAAACTAGCAAGGGCTGGATTTTTAAAGACATTCAGAGTCAATACGTTTCTAATTGTGTTTTCAGGGGCTTTCATCAGAACTCCTTCTGAAAAACTAATTGAAAAAAATCCTTCTGAAATATGGACATTTAGGCCTTTTTATCTCCTTAGAAACTGGACCCTAAGTGCATAATTGCCCTAATTTCTGCTTGCATTTAATTTGCATGAAAAACTTTTTTTTTTTTGTGTAAGAAGAGATCTGGACTTTAAAGCTTCCTGTGTGTAGCTGTGTATTTATTTTATTTTTTTATTTTACTAAGAGGGAGATTGTTTATTGCAGTAGTGGCAAATTTCTTCCAAGTGTATGACTATGGCCAAATATTAATAACTGTATAATTGTAATCCTCAGTGTGTTGTTTTGGGTGAGGCACAGGGAAAGAAGATACTGCTTTTCTGTTTTGCCCGGCCTCTGTGTTTTCACATGCCTTTCAGAGGATCCCAGTCTTAAACCAGACTTAATTTTCCTGGCAGTACAACAGCTGGAATGATGGAGGTTGCTTCTTCTGTCAATAAAAAAGCAATTTTTGTGAAGGCATTAGTAAAACAGTTATGAACTTGTAATAGAAATAGGTGAGCTCTGTGCTGCTGGGAAGAGAGCAAACTGGGAAGCGGTGGCTTGGCCTTGCTTTGATGGTAGGTATAAGAATTTAGGGGTATGAGTTTAGGCATATGGGAGATGCAAGCAAGTTACTTTACAGAGTGCTTGTTGTCAGGGAGTACCATGTGGTATCCCCCTTTTCCAACCAGAACTGTGGAACATCAGAATTGCACATGAACTTCACCTATCAGCTGAGAACTAAACCCAGCACGCCCATGTCCCATCCTTGTCTCTTAATTGTAACTCCTCTTCACTGTTAAAGGCTCAGTGATCTCTGATTTGTGGTCTCCTGCGAGGACAAGCTCTTTCTTGACAGCTGAGAAAAAGGAGGAGGGTGGTGTGTTTGTACTTTGGGCTGTTTCTTTTAATTACAAGGTTGGATATGACAAAGGAAATGCTTCAGTCTGTATGAAGAAACTGAGGCCAGTTGTGAAACCAACTTCATCAATTTGACATACCTGGGAGATAATATAATGGGAGATAATAAAGCAACTTTGGACATTTTCAGACAGCAAACTGGAAATAGGGGGCAGCGAGAGCCCATGGTTTCTGGGGAGGCACAGCTTGTAAAAGTTCTTGGGGCAGGGTAAGTGACAGAGCTGGGGTGACTTCACACAGTTGTGTTCCCAGCCCTTCCCAGCTACCCACGAAAATCCCCATTTACCCTGCTGTGGAGTAAGGCTGTGGACTTCTTTTTGCCCTCTGGCAAAGGCAGAAATTTGTTCAGGGAGAAGTCTCATCCTCCTTCCCATTCATCCATCTTGGAAGCTGCAGTGCAGAAGGTGATGGATGTCACTCAGTCATTGGGATGTCTTCATGTCAGCCTATGGAAGGCTGTGAAATAGGTGTTGCTCCTTAGGAGCTCTGGGTTCCCACAGCTGAGCCCTCTCTGCTGGGTCTGATGCTTTTGAGGTGAGCAGCATCCCACTGGGAGTGTTGGGAAGAGTCTGAATTCCCCTTTTCCCGTGGGTGCTGAGCCACTTGCTGTGCCATGACACTTTCAGTGCACCACAGCTGCCATTGCCACAGTTTCCCCCTGCCTGCTCATGTGGTCTTGGATCCAGATAACTCCTGTGGCTGCCAGGAGAAAATTCCAGAGCCAGGCAGACAGTCCTGGCCGGATCCTGCAGCAGCTGGCACGGCGTGGGGGTGATTCCAGCCAGATGAAGCTGATAAACTCAGTGTCTGGGTCAGGCATGGCTGCAGTGGAGTCACCCCTGTATGGCTGTGGGTGTTATCCCCTGGAGCCTTTGCCACGGGGATGTGGCTGCACACCTCAGGCTGCTGCAGGAGTTGTGTTGCTGTCACTGGAGGTGCTTTATAATGACTCCTGACTCAAATGCCACTTAAACACTCACAAGTCACTTTGCTGTCTTTAGAAGATTAATTTTGGCTTTCCTTTTTTTTTTTTTTTTTTTTTTTTTTTTTTTTTTTTGAGAAAATGGTATGTAACCTATAAGATGTTAACTTTTTTCTTTATTCATATGAGAGGGATCCAGTTTGGCTCAGGCCTCTGGGTATGAGCTGTAGACACAAAATAAGGAGGTTTGGCTGAAACAACCAGTTCTGGCAAAAAAAAGAAAGGAAGCATCCAGATGAAAAAATAGCAGGAAAGCACCAGGCAGAGCCTGAATAAGCATGTCCCATAGCAAGGGTATTGTGTATGATTTTAGATTAATTTCTGTGAATTTCCTGATGGTGGCGTTCTCCTGGTTGTTTTGGTCCCAGTGAGTGAGTTTATTTTAATGTACTTCACAAGGTCAGCGGGTGGTTAGGAAAAGATAGAAAATATACAATTGTGTGAGACCTGATCCTGGCTTTAAAAACTCACATTTCCTTCCAATCCCTGTGTCCCTGTAAAGGCAGTACTGGCTGCCCTGCAGTCTGCACTGGTGATTCTCAGTGGCATCCAGCAGGTTGGTCAAACTCAGGGCTATGTAGATAAAGCAACACTACAGCCGAGTTGGTGACCTCTTTTTATTAAGGCTTTTGCTTTTTGTTTCTTAATTTCACGTCTTTTCCTACTTCCCTGGTTTGTTGAGGACACACCTGCTCCTAGGCAGGCAGCTCCTGCTGCGTGTTTGGGCTTTGCAGGAAACAAGAACCTCCAGAAAGTGCAGGAAAGGTGCTGGTGACTGTTTTAACAGCTTGCTTTGCACCTTCCTTACATTGTCCTGAGGCTGCTTTCACACTGAATATTGATGTGTACTAGAAAGTACAGCACTAACTCTTACCCCCTGTGTGTGCAGTGTGCATTTATCTGCTCCAGAACACAGACTTTGAAGTAATTCCTCTCATTCTTTTTAGCAGGGGAAGGCAATTACCAGGACAAGCTGTAAAATAGCCCATTTCTATTTTTCCCTTGCAGTTCTCAGTGGTTCCTGCCTGACTAAATGCCTTGGAGCAGGTTCTGTGGTGAGAGGGAGTGTTGTTGGTTGAGATTAGTAGGTGTGGCTGCAGGAAAATCCAGCAGCCCCAGTGCAGGTACCTCTTGGTAAAGCTCCAGGGTGCAGTTCAGCTTTAGGATGCTCTATCCAGTATGAGTTTCCCTTACGTTTTGACTGGGTGATTTCTCTCTCTCTGTTTTTGGACAAAATGAAATCTTATTTTGAGAGATGGGGTGTTTTTTGGTTCTGGGGCTTAATCACCTCTCACTCTCTGACTTTCAGGTGGAGCACCAGTACTCACACATATTCACTGTGACAGTAAGGAAAGCCACAAATGTCACCAAAGGAGCCATTGGTGACATGCGTGAGTATCTCTCTCTCTATTTTGCTTTTCTTCTGTGAGCCTGGGCAGGGAGGGGGAGCTGGTGACTCATTGTGCATTAAATGGTTGTCAGTGGGCTGGTGGTGGATCTCTGTCTGTCTTGTTAAAGCCAGGGCAGTGTCCCCGTGTCACTGCTCACTCTCACTCAGAGAGCAGATGTGCCGCTCCTTCTTTCCATTGATCCAGAAAAGCTGAGTGAGTTGTAAACGATTTGCCTACAAGCCAGCAACACCTACAATTAGCTTTTTGGCTCCGTCAGAAGTGCTGTGTGAGTGCAGTGAAACTGGAAATTGCTGCCACCTCACAGGGCTGTGGTTTGAGGGGGGAAAGAAAGAGCCCAGAGCTCTGCTGAGTCAGTGCAGAAAATAGAAAAAATGTAAGTCCATTAAAAAAAACCCACTCAAATGGGCCAGCAGATCTTGTGGTGGGGAGATGGATGACAACAGCACCTCTTCCTCTTTCTGGGAGGCTGCTGAGCCTCTGGACTTCACAGCTGAACAGGAAACCACTAGGAAGACCAACTCTGCTCTGCTCTTAAGGAGGGAAGAGGGAGAGAATATTGGCTGAATCTGCAAAAAGAGTATTCCTTCGTTCTTAGGTCTGTCTGCTTTGCTGCCAGGCCGCCTCTCCCTTTTCCCAGTGCTGCCCAGTGCTTGCAGGCTGGGGCAGGGAGGATGAGTGTGACCTTTGTCTCCTGCTCTTCCAGCAAGCTGATTGGACATACAAGTGTTCCCAACTCCTGGAAACTACTTTTGGGTCAAAGTACAGCAGCTGCTCTGACCCACCCACCCTTGCTCTTTGCTTTAGGGGGGTTTCATAATTGAAGTCTGTTGATACTAAAATTGCAGGAGGGTTGCTTGAGAGGGGGCTGTTCAACAGCCACAAGTACAAGGGAAGAGAGGGGAGCCCTGGCAAAGGGGAAAAGAGGGAATTGGGAGTCTGTCATCCCCTGTGGGGTAAGGGGGAGGAGCACGCAGGGAAGATGCAGTGGTATGTGTATGTGAGGATACAGATATGTATCATTTCATACTTATGGTGGTCTTAAGATAAGAAGACCTCAGGAAAGGAGCTGGAAGAGTGGAACAAGGAGCCCATGAGTTTGTGTATGTAAGAGGATGAGTTAAATGGAAAGACACAGGTTCTACACAGGTTCTTGGATACTGGTGTCTCTCATGAGGCAGGGTGGGCAACATTGGCAGGGGAGAAAAGGAGAGGTTGATGTGGGGACCCCATGATTTGATATTAAAGGGAGTATGGAAAGGATGACAAAAGCCAGAAGCCATGGCAACTTTGTGCACCTGAGCAAATATGGCCCTATAGTATAAACTTCAAATATTATTCTTCAATGTAATTGTAATTTTTTTCTAGAAAAAATAATCCTCTTATCTTAGCAAGTCATCAAAATCAAGAAGCTGCTCAGGAAGAACATTTTGATAAAACATATTTTGATAAAACCTGCCAGAGTGATGCTGTAGGGCCACTGAAACCTGCTTGGCTTCTTGTCTGAGACAACTGCCAGAGCTCAGTAGCCTGAGGCACCCCCAAGCTGGGACATCTCTGGGTGAGCTTCAAGGACCCAGGGCTGATCCTTGGGGTCCTGGCAGATCCCCCAAAGCGAGAAAAAACAGATCATTGTTTGGTTTTTTGTTGTTTTTTTTTTTTTTTTTTTAATTTTGGGAAAATTAAAAGTGTTTTTATTCCCTGTCATGGGAGCCTGGCAGCTACTTGATGAAATTAATGATTATGTTAATTACTGTGGGGAGGTGCTTGAAGCTGAGAGTAGGGAAGGGACTTAACAGTTGATTGTGCCAACCTATATATATATATATATATATATATATATATATATATATATATATATATATATATAGGTTGGCACAATCAATACATACATATGTATATATATTTGTTTCATTTGATTTGCCAAAAATTAAACATGTTGAGGCAATTGATGAACTTTTCCATCAGGTTTTTTGTCTCAAGGACAGGAAGATTGTGACAGACTATGTGTGAGTCCTGTTTGGGGTGGGTGCCTGAATTTCACTTCCCTCATGGACACTCCGAAGCTGTTGACCCTTCTGAGGAGTTCCCCTTAATTTTTTCTGTTGTTTTCACTCCAGGTTATGAACCAGAGGTGCTCTGGGAGCAATTTTACATTGTGGTGTGGTGGAGGCCTGGGGCAACATGAGGGATTTTGTTTGTTTTGCTGTTCTTTTTTCCATATCAGCCTTTCCAAGACTTTCTGGAACAGCTCTGAGAGATCTGAGCAAATCCAAGTTTATGAAATATGAAGTTTATGAAATGTGAAAAGCTGAAGTGCTTTGTGTGATATTTTTCACCTGGGGGCCCTGAACTCTACCTGTACTCAAGGAGTTTTAGCTGGCAGGTCTGGTGTGTGTGGTGCCCTCCCCTCAATGGGTGGCATGGAGGCACTGACTCCTCTGGCATGGCCATCCACACCTCTGTCTCCTCAAGCCCAGGCTGGGCAGATAACCAGTATTTCTAGAAAGTTTTCCAAGATTTCTTGAGCTCTTTATGAATGGGCAGTGTAAATGGTTGTGTCACCCTCAGGCCATTTTGTCATTCTGTGAATCTGTGTGTGGGAGTGATAAATGTGATAAATGAGATTTCCTGTAAGAACTCATCACTCAGGATGGTGGGAAAGGGGCAAGAGAGGTTTGAGGGCAGACCCTTTCTTTCCCAGCAGTTCATTCAAGTCCCTTCTTATTTCAGGTGTCTGACCGTTTACTGTTGCCTCTATAGAAGTCCTTCCTTTATTGGTGTCACTTGTTTCAGTGTCCCCTGGGAGCGGGTGACTCCCACACCCTGGATACCTCCTGTCAACATCCAGGTGATGCAGCTGTAGCTGTACAAAGGTTTAAATCCTGGTTTAGAGGCTGCTGCTCTGGTAGGTGTGCTCAGCTCCTGAGCAGGCTGGGAGGTTTATGAGCTGAGTAAATGCAGCAAATGGGTGCTGGGTGACCTTGGCTGGTTGCTGTCCCTCCCTCTGTCAACAGGACAGGGAGAGAACATGAAAAGGGTCACATGAGGACAGGGACAGCTCTCACCTCTCACCACACAGGCAAACAGGCTTACTTTGAGAAAATGACTGTCATTTATTGCCAGTTTATCAAAGCAGCCTAGGACAGTCAGGAATAAAGGAAAACCCACCTCCTGTACACCTTTCCTTCTTTCCTGCTGTATCCCTCTACCAGCTGTCCTGGGGATTGGAATCAGCCAATGCACCCTGCTGAATTGGCAGAAACACAGTTCAATGAAAAAGAAGACAAAAAAATATATTAGGAAGAAATTATTCCCTGTGAGGGTGGGGAGGCCCTGGCACAGGGTGCCCAGAGAAGCTGTGGCTGCCCCTGGATCCCTGGAAGTGCCCAAGACCAGGTTGGATGGGGCTTGGAGCAACCTGGGCTAGGGGAAGGTGTCCCTGCCCATGGCAGGGAGAGCTTTACAGCCCCTTTCAACTCAAGCCATTCTAGGATTCTATGCCCCTGCTGCCCAAAACCTGCTACAATAAAGCTATTACAAGGTAAAAAAATCAGAAAATCTGCATGACTTTGGTGAAGATTTCATTATCTTAATTGCTTAGCTTGCTGCTGATTGCAGACCTTGTAAAATCACTTCTCTGGCCCAGTGATTTCTTGTATGGTAGATGTGTAGTTTTGAGTCTACTCAGATGCCACCCAAACTGTAGAACCTTTTCTTACTTCCATGACAGTACAAGAACTTGTAAGAAAAATCCCAGAGTCCAAACCTGCAGCATTGTGGAAGAGAAATGCTTGCAAACTGGGTCTCCTTTCCATAGCATCTCTCCCCTTCTGGACTTTCAAGGATCTTGGTGGAAAACGGGGTCAGAGGAAGCATTGTAAAATTTGTCTTCTATCTTTAAACGTGTATTTAAGTGTACTGGCTTTCACAACAAATGCTGGTATCTGCAGAGGAAACCAGTTGTGTGACTCTGCTCATAACAATCACTCATCTTGCTTAATCCTGTTTGGGATTTGCAGCTTTTCCTTGCTTCATCTTCTTTTGATGCCGTAGTAATGAACAGTGTCATTCTGGGTATTTTTAGGAAAAAATTCCCTTTTTAAAAATGTTTTAAGTTTGCACTGGTACTCAGCTTCTCTCCCAGTTGCTGCCCACCCAGTTGGAATCCAGGATGCATCTCCACTGCAGTTTAGCTGCTCAGATAAACAAGGGCTGGGAGCAGTGCAGTCACCAGAGCTCAGCTCTGGTTGCAAAACTTGCCCAAATAGACCTGGGAAGCAGCTTCCTGGATAGCTCTTGGCATGGTCAGCCCACGTCACTGCAGCCAGCTGTGGACATCTCGCCAAGTTCAGGAGATGCCCTTCCTCATGGCTTCCTGCGTCTCCAAAGGAAACTGGGATGGGAGCACACCTTTACCTGTCTGGCCCTGGGAATGAGGAAGGGATGTCCAGCATGCGTGTTTGTCCCTCACACCCCGTCCCCTGGGGCTGTTCCCTGTGAGCCAGAGCTCCTGGGGTTGAAGCTGGCTTGGTTAAACCCAAGTCATGGCAGTCCAGGCAGGTGTGAGCAGGGTTTTAAACCTGGCCTAGCTGAAAGGAAGGAACTGGAGATTTGCCTGCTTGTGTTATGGTTTGTGTTATAACAGCTCATTCAGGACTCATCCAGCTGTTCTGTGGACTGCAGCTGGCCAGTCCTGCACCCTGAATTAGCTACAGTGCACTTACCTGGTGGAGTGCCATCAGATAAGGCTCTTCCTGCAAGGCCCTGGAGCAGCTCCTGATTTTTGCAAGGGGAAAACAAGCTAAACTGCTCCCCTTTTCCAGCCTAACAGCCTGGGAAAAGTAGGTCAGAGTTGGCCAATCCTCCACATCCTACAAGCTGCATGTGCAAGTCTTCATGTGCCTGAAGTATGGATCCATAAAAGATGGATGAAAGAAAAAAATCTTAAATGAACAGTGCTGCTAACAACTGCTCAAGATGTCTACTGCAGATCTCAGTCTAACACTGAGGCAACCAAATGCTAGATTTCAGTTTCCTTGGCACACCCAGTATCCTTTCCCTTTTGTAGGGATATCCAGTGCTGGGAGGTGGAAGTCATGTTAGAAACGGGCTCTTGTGTTCCACAGTGAAACTGATCCAGATAATGCTGCTCTTCCCAGCTGCAAAAATATAATTTGATGAGAAATCCTGTCTGTGAGTGCTTGCCATGGAGTTACTGAGGGGGAACCTGTTTCTGTGACAGGTTGGTGAAAACTCATTCCCATCCTTAGGAAGCTCTCCCATGACTCCGTTATGCAGTGATGGTGACTTGGAGCAGTGCTGGCTCAGGCCTGGGATCCATCTTGTGTGGCTGGAGAGCCCCCTGTCCCTGCTCCAGGCCCTGCCAGGCTGTGACCAGCTGCAGAGCTTGGCTGAGAGCTGCTCCTCTCCTGTAGGTACACAGCTGGTGATATTTGGGAGTGGGGCTGGGCCCAGCCTCATCCCCAGTGGGCACAGCTGTGCAGGGCAGGTGAGCAGCACTGACAGCAATGAGCCATGGAGTGCCCAGGGGCACTGAGCAACCACCAAAGGGAGCAGAGGGCACACAGCTGCAGTGCATGGACAGGAGGGGGGCTAAAAGGTTGGGCTCAAGTACAAGAAGGGTGGATGCTTGCAGCCTTCTGAAGAGCTGAAGTGTTACTCTGTGTATCATGGCCGTCTCAGCTGGGACACTGTCCCATGTGCTGGCCTGTCTCCAGGCAGAGCTTCCTGGTGGGGCTCCCCTCCAGGACCTGTGGACATCACTGTTCCTCCAGTTTGGGCCTTTCCATTTAGGAGGAAGCTCCCATTTGTGATATTTTGGCTTTTTCTTGCTTTTGATTCTTTTCCCTCTCATACCCTGTCCCAGAAATGCTTTGAAGTTGTGTTAGGGTTGGGCTAATGCCTGGTCCAAGGGGGAATTGGGAAGAACATCAGTCACAATGAGATGTAAAGGAAAAATATGAACAGGGTAAGGATGTCACACTTCCCACTGATCTTCTTCTCTCCTTGGCTGCCTTCAGTGAGACTCCCTGAGCTGGATGTGCCTTTGGGGTCATCAGCTGTCACTGAGTTTCTCTTGCAGAAAATTTACTGGTTTTCCTTCAATCCACATAGGTCTCCTCATCCCAGCTCTTTGGGTAAGGAGTTCTGCAGGTTGCTGCCTGAAGGAGACTTTTAATTAATTTTGAAAATGTTATTTTAAAAGCATGAGCTGAAGAATCTGAACTGGGGTCAGTTTGGAGCCCTTCCTAACAAGAAGGATACTGAGAGGCTGGAGCCAGGGAAGGGAACACAGCTGGGGAAGTGTTTAGAGTCCCAGGAATGGCTGAGGGAGCTACAAAAGGGGCTCAGCCTGGAGAAAAGGAGGCTCAGGGGGCCCTTCTGGCTCTGCACAACTCCCTGACAGGAGGGGACAGCTGGGGAGGTTGGGCTCTGCTCCCAGGGAACAGGGGCAGGAAGAGAGGGAATGGCCTCAGGCTGGGCCAGGGAAGGCTCAGGTTAGACATCAGGAAGAATTTCTTCCTGGAAAGGGTGCTCAAGCATTGTCAGGAGCTGCCCAGGGCAGTGTTGGAGTCCCCGTCCCTGGAGGTGTTCAAAAACCACTGGGTCTCCCACTGGATCACAGCCTCCTCCAGGGATCCACCTGCTCCAGCATGGGCACCTCCCCCAGGGGCTGTGGGTGGATCTGTGCATCCCCCGTGGATCCCCAGGGGCTGTGGATGGATCTCTGCATCCCCCATGGAGCCCCACGGGCTGTGGCTGGATCTCTGCATCCCCCGTGGATCCCCATGGGCTGTGGGTGGATCTCTGCATCCCCCGTGGATCCCCACGGGCTGTGGCTGGATCTCTGCATCCCCCGTGGATCCCCACGGGCTGTGGCTGGATCTCTGCATCCCTGTGGATCCCCATGAAGGGGCACAGCTGCCTCACCCTGGTCTCGCCACGGCTGCAGAGCAATCTCAGCTCTGGCCCCTGGAGCACCCCCTGCCCCTCCTTCTCCACTGCCCTTGGTGTCTCCATGTTGTTTCCCTCACATGTTCTCACCTCCTCCTCTTCTCTGGCTAGAAGAAAACCTGTGTCCCACTTTATTTTGATTTTCTTCTAAAATCTGTTATCCCAGAGGCGTTACCAGCCTCTCTCATTGGTCCAGTTTTGGCCAGCAGCATGTCCATCTCCAGAGCCATCAGGGATTGGCTCTGCTGGACATGGTGGAAGCTTCCAGCAGCTTCTCACAGGAGCCACCCCTGTGGCCTCCTCACTACCAAAAACAGGCTGTGTAAAACCAATACATGGAGTGAAATACTCACTGGTTTGACAGTGAGAACTAGGAATTTAAATTAATTAAAAAAACCTAAACCCCTTAGACTCTGGCATACTGCTAGAAAAAATGTTATTTTTCGTAATGCTTCAATCACTTTTCATTGTGTGTCTGCAGAGGGGACTGTGCAGATAACCTAGACAAGGCAGTGTTTCTTTCCCTCTTGGCACTTCTACAAATGTGATTTGACCAAAAGCTGACTTGTTTGGGGTTTTTTTTTTGCCTTTTCAAGGCTGGATCAGTGGAAGCAATGGTGTCCTGTACCAGTGAACTGGGTGATAGTGCAGTGCTTGTGCTGGGAGCTGGTTTTTCCCTCCACTGAAGTAACGCCAGAGATGAAAAGCACTGTCATAAAAGGCACAAGTAATTTTTAATGAAGGTGTTACCTAATCCCAGGATTTCTCATAGCATAGCTGCTGCTTCAGAGCTGCCTTACTTCCCTTGGAGTCACCTTCCGCTCACGAAATCTGGCACTGCATCACCACTTTACAAAATCCCCAAAGCCACCAGCCCTGGCATTCCCTGTGGTGCCTTAAACAAGCAGCAGGGAGTACTCCTGGGGTTTTTAGGTTGCTGTGGCCTTCTTGCAGGTCTCCTGGCATCTGCATTACTGCTAGGCTGTGGATTTGTCTGCAACATTTCAAGTATCTGTTCCATAGTTGGAGGGACAGTTATTGATAAGTACAGTTTTTAAGAATTTCCCTTTTAAAAAACTGAAAAATAACATTAAGCTGGGAAACCCCATGATCTTAAAATTAATTACTTTTTCTCCTGACTATGGCAGAGATACCAACTCATATTTCCATGCCACTGTGGGGCCCCATAAATTTGCAATTTGGATAGAAATTCTGTTGTCATTTAGCTTCCTTCCCCTTTGAGGAAAAAGAGGTCATCCAGCAATTCCCATTGTTGGCTTGACCTCAGCCAGGCTGCTCAGCTGCATGTGCTAAACAAAGTTGTACTGTAGTGCAGCAAGCCAAAAAAATGGTGGGAAAGACACAAAGATGGTCATTTGGGGCCCAGTAATTTTTTGTCAATGGGATTGCACTTAATGGTGGATAAATTAAGGGTTATTACCAATTTTTAGTTTTGAGATAGGTATGTGTCAATCTCAGTATTATATTTGAATAGGCTTTCTATAGTTTCTTTATGGTAATTATGCTGTTGAAGTTATTGAAACTGAAATGACTGAAATATAAATCATATATCTGAAATATTAATCATATTATTATTGAGGCCTGATGACAGCCATCTCACCCAATCTTAATAACATAAGATCAAATGGTTTCCAGTCGTTGCAGAAAATTTTACAGGTTTCCCTAATAGCCAGATTGCTTAAAGCATTACTCATTTTTCACTGTGAAAATGTTTGACCCTAATTATTGTCCACTGTGTGTTTCACTTGGTGATTCATAATGCAATTTAAAGGGAGAATCCTATAGCCATGACTTAAATAAAGGAGATAAATCAGATGAGGAAAAGTCAGTGAATCCTTACTTTCTACCTCTAAGCCATTCCCAAGGCAACAGTTAAAAACCAGCAGAGAGGATGCTGACTCTGTTCTTGTTTTGGGATATGTGTCTTCAGCCCCTGGAGCTTTGGGTGGGGGGGCTGTAAATCTGGATTATCACCAACATTTTGTTAATTACTCAAGACTTCATCTGCCTCCAAGCTGCTAATTGCAGGACCCTCGTTGGCATCAGTGCTAAAAGCCTTAATTGTGTTTTTTAGATTGCAGGTGGGGTTTGAGATACTTGTCCTTAATTGTTGGTTCAGCCTGCCTTGTTTCTGAGAAATGGTGATGGAGCAGCAGCACTTGCATAAGGAACAGCCTTAGGGCTGAGCTGCACAGAAACTCAGCTTTCCTCAGAAATGTCCTGGGAACAAGTGCAATTGCCCCAGGTGGCTGCTGCTGAGGCAGCTGCTGCGACAAAAGACCAGTTCCCCAACAGTGCTGCCCCTACACAAAATCCTTAAGGCTGGGAAAGACCTTTAGGGTCATCAGGTCCAGATAGAGATCATTCTCAGACATTGATAATTCTCTTGTGATTGAACGTCACTTTTGACCCATACACCATAATGACTCTTCCCTTTAAAAACAAAATATAGATGCCAGCTTTCCAGTGCCTGAAGGGGCTCCAGGAGAGCTGGAGAGGGATTTGGGATAAGGGATGGAGAGACAGGACACAGGGAATGGCTTCCCACTGCCAGAGGGCAGGGTTAGATGGGATATTGGGGAGAAATCCTTCTCTGTGTGGGTGTCCAGAGAAGCTGTGGCTGCCCCTGGATCCCTGTCAGTGCCCAAGGCCAGGC
Source organism: Motacilla alba alba (assembly GCF_015832195.1). Classification (NCBI taxonomy): domain Eukaryota; kingdom Metazoa; phylum Chordata; class Aves; order Passeriformes; family Motacillidae; genus Motacilla; species Motacilla alba. Next base: position 24,611,814 of record NC_052023.1, read on the forward strand.
TGGATGAGGCTTGAGGCAGCCTGGGCTAGTGGAAGGTGTCCCTGTCCATGGCAGGGGTGGCACTGGATGGGCTTTAAGGTCCCTCCCAACCCAAACCATTTTGGAGTTCTGTGATAACAGTGCTGATCCAGCAAGCTATTTTGAGTTACGTTTTCAGCTTAGTTTTTTTAACATTACCTGGCAAATCAGTTAGTCCAGGCAGGAATAAAAACACCCGTGCTGAGAGTGCACACTGGCTGTTTAATGTACATTAGATAAGTGCAATGTTTTGAAATACATTAAGTGAATACTTCTGTGTTATTTGCCAGGTTGCTGGTAGTTTTTGGTCCCCATCCAAGGAGTGAGATTTTGATTAATATAATATATCTTAAAGAAGTATTTAGTATTGCTTATAGCAATATCTTAATCAGAGCAAGCAGTCTTTCCATATATTTTCTCTTCATCTAAAGAAGGAAGTTAAAAAAGAATAGATTTTCATTTTCTTAACTGAAAAAGCTCCAAATAAACTTTCAAACATGAAAGGGTAGGTGATTAAATCTTTGCCTTGGGTTAAAAAGCTAATAAAGAGATGGAGTGAGGTGACTTGGCAATACTGAACTACCTAGACTGATTTTTTCAAGTTCAGTTGATCCATGCCTTGGGTTTAGTTTCTGTTTCAACACTTACTGGGGTTTGCCTGATAGAAAGGTAGTGATGGATCTGCATGTCAGAAGTCTGGGGTTTCTACATGCTTTGAGATTTTAAATATGGATAGGAAACCATTTGCTGTTTGTGTTGATATGAAAAATTGGATTTTTGTAAGCATTGGGACTGATCACAGCATGATCTGAATGGAGAGGGAGGCACTAATCTTTTGCCTAGAGCTCTGCTCAGCCATCAGGATTTTGTCTAAAATCCAGGTTTTTGTAGGCAACTTCAGTCTCTTGGTAGGGTAACCCTGGGTGTTTATTGCCAAAGTCGTGCTGGATATCAAGACTTAGCAAGACCTTGTCACTTCATGGATTTTTAGTTTGAGAGAGCCTTGTTTCTCGTGATCCTTTTCTTTGTGGCAGAGCTTTGTGTAGTAGTTGGAAGGAGTGGAAAAGTTGGCAAGTTGGAACATCTGCCCATGAGGAAAGACTTGGGGCTTGATCCCCCAGTTCCGCTGCCCAAAATGAAGAGACAAGATCAGGCATAATTCCTCAGGAGCTAATAAAGGCTGCTATTTAAAGCCTTTCCACACTGATCCCCAGCTTTAAATAGCTGCTTCTTCATTACTCAAGGAGCACTGAGACCACCTCAATGTAGCAATTAGCTGAGCCCCACAGGTATGGAGCACAGTGGAGAACTCCTTGACAAGTTGGATTAGGATAACACTGAATAGGATTTGCCTGGGGACACATTCAGAACCTTCTGAGTGGTTTCCAAAAGCTGTTTTCTTATGGTTGTTTGGTCAGGGTTTTTCCCCCAAAAGACATTTGATTTGATTTGAAATTACTCAACTTCTTTGTTTTCCTCTTTTCCTTCTCCCAGCAAGAGGGAGAAGTGATTCTGATCCTCAGGAATCTCATGGACAAGGTCTTACTGAACTCCCAGAGTTTCTAGACTTTGCCTTTATTAAAAAAAAAAAAGTATCTTTAGACTGAAAATGTGTACAAGGAGGAATATTTGGACTTGCTTTTCCTCGTGATAGGATTTAATCTCAGCACTGCCCAGGCTCCCCAGGGAATGGGCACAGCCCCAAGGCTGCCAAAGCTCCAGGAACATTTGGACAATGGTCCCGGGGATGCACAGGGTGGGATTGTTGGGGTGTCTGGGCAGGGCCAGGAGTTGCACTGATGATCCCTGTGGGTCCCTTCCCTCTCAGCATATTCTGTGATTCCATGTTTCAGTGTTGGAAAAATGTGGGTGTTTCACCACAGCAGAGCAGGAGGCTTTTCATAACCCTCCACATCCACAGAAATAACTTCCCCTGCTCTCCTGGGAGGCATCTGAGCCCTGTCCCCATTTGACACAAAAAAAACCCTCATTGTGCTGAAAACCCCTGCATGCTTTAACTTGTTAGAAAGTGCATTTTTAGGACTGTATTCTGTGCTCTCAGGAATGGCTATTTTTAGACACATCCGATGGGATTTGCCAATGTTTTCTTTTCTCCCCCTGGTAATTCCTGTAATCTGCAGTTCCCATATCTCTGTTTCCAGTTGGGGTTCTGCTGTGTAAACGAGGTGTCCTCATCCTGTAGTGACTCCCCAGAGCTGTGGTGGTGGCAGTGTTTGAGAACCGAGTGCTCCTTATGCTGTGTGCAGCACTGCAGTGCTGTGACAGATTTTCTCCATCACTCCCAAATTAGCCAAGGTGAAAGAGCATCCAAAACCCACAGCAAACTGCTTGTTTTCATTATTTTGTGGGATACTTGCTGCTGTGACACGAGCCAAAGGCATTAAAGGCTGGAAAGAGAGGAAGAAGTAAAAGCTTTTAAAAACACCACTTTCTGGCTGATTGCATATTCCCAATGAACTTGACTCAGTCCTTGTGCCCTTGTTTGCTCAAGGCTTTGCCCCTCTCCTCCTAAAGCCCTAAGGTTTCTTTTGGGGATATTGTTGGTATCGTTGTATCATTTTTGTCATTACATTTATATAACGCAACTTAAAGAGTTGTGTATCTTTCTGTCCTTTACCGTGAGCAGATCTGTGGTTTCACAGAATTGTACCAATTTTTCCAGCCCAAGCTGGAGTTTTCCCTTGCCTGACCTGTGTTCTGCTCCACAGTTGACACTCCAGATCCCTATGTGGAGCTGTTCATCCCCACCGCCCCCGACTGCAGGAAGAGAACCAAGCACTTCAACAACGACATCAACCCCGTGTGGAACGAGACCTTCGAGTTCATTCTGGACCCCAATCTGGAGAATGTCCTGGAGGTAAATCCCATGGATGGGCTGGGCAGATGAAGGGTAAAACAACAGTGGCTTACACATGTGTGGCATTTGATGTCTCAAGATCACCCCTTTGTTTAAAATATTAAATCTAGGTTTAGCTGTGGTGTTAAGCAAGCAGTGTTGGATAAATTGAGTTATTCAAGGAGTAGCCTGAAAAGTCATTACAAGATATGCCTGTGAGTCATCCCTTGGACAGCTTCTGAGGGATAGTAACTTCTTGTTCCTCACATCAGCTGCAGAGTACTCCCTGCAGTACTCCCTACCCCGATTCAGCTCTTTCAGATAGGGAATAGGTGGGGCTTAAGTCCAGTGTCTGCCCATGGAGACAAAGCAAAAGGCTGGTTCTGCTATGTCCTCCTTGCGTGGAGCCCACCCAGGGCTTTTCTGCACACTCCATGTGCAGCCTTGTTGGCCAAGCCACTGTTCAGTCTCGTGTTAAACTTCTCCAGGCTGCACACAAGAGCTGAATGTTAGGTGTGTGTGTGTTCTGAATGGGCATGGCAAGGATTTAAGGTTAGCTCTGGTCCTTTGTGAGCTATGTTCTTCATATAGGATGGCCCTGCCACCTGCTCTCTTCTGACCCTAGCTTACAGTGTTCAGTCTAAATTGGCCAACTGGGACAGATGCTGCAGCCTGTGAAGGTTTTCCTTGAGCTTGTGACCATCAGACTTGGGTCTGAAAGGGACTTGTTCTTCCTACAAGTTCCCTGAGTTCCTGGGGAAGGCTCCACAGTTTGACCATTACACCCATGGTGTGCTTGCTGGATCATGAAGAACTATCCCATGCATCCTGCACTAGAGACAAAAGATATCAGGGAATTCAGAATGATTTCTGAGGCATCAGTTCCTGCCTTATCCTCTGGTGCCAGTGCTGGGTCTCCTGGAGCAGATCCTGGGCCCTGCTCTGAGCTCCCTTACACTTTGGCAGGTTCTCTAGGAATGTTTGAATTTGTTGAGAACAAAATTTGGTTCAAGTGTGTTGGAAAGGATAAAATTATTACAGTCACAAACACAGCAAGATGGATTATAGGTAGAAATGTGTCTTTATAATAACTAAAGGCTGTTGCTGGTTCTGAGATAGTGCAATAAAATTCCCTGATAATTACCTGCAAAGAGTAGATGATAACGTTTAATAATGGTTAATTGTGGACCTGGTAGTGTAGGCAAGAGCCTTTGGATTCTGCAGTGGAGTGCAGTGTCAAAAATATGTAAAGTTACCTCCTCACCTCTGTTAATTCTAAAGCTCAAACTCCACAATCCTCGTGATTCCTTGGCTTGTTTCAATCTGCATCTTTATCCCAAGTGCAGTTTGCCCTCTGAAGTGTAAGCAGCTCTTCAAAACCCCACTAAGAAGTTTTTGCTTTTGGTTTTAAGAGATAGCACTCAGAGATTGCAGGAATGGGCATAAAATTCTGCAAGGAAACAGAACAATGTAAATACCATGAAAATAATGAGCTCTGTTCTAAAATAAAGAGGACTCATAATTTCAAAGGGTTGCTTGTGGCACAGGATGAAGAAAATTCTTTATAGCTGAGAAGAGGCTGATCCCAGATGTAGCAGCTAATTATTCAAGTGATTATATCTTGATTCCTTTTGTTTTCTACAAAGAATACAGTCCAAGCCACAAACGTGATATTTTAGAAGATATGATGCCACAAAACCCATAAATTAAATGAGTCTGGAGATCTCATTTAACAAAAACCGTGTAAATGATAATTTGAAAATCTTTCTGAATATCTTACTTGAGGACTTGGAAAGCAGCTACTGGGGAAAAAAAAGTCTGCTAAATATAGATCCACATGGATTAGAGCAAAAGCATGGAATGGTTTTCTGCCATATCCACATCCTTCTTTGGATATTATCACATTTTTGAAAGGTCTCTGCTCCAACATGGAGGGTATGAGAAGAGACTTGAAGGTCTGGCTGGATACAGAGAGCAGCTTTCTGTAAATTGGAATGCTGCACACTTTGCCAAATCACTGCTGTAACAATCTTGGTCTGTGGAGTCAAGGCTGGGATACATGGAGTCCATCTTCTCTGAAAAGTTGCTGGATATTTTTTTGGCCTATCACAATCAGAACTATACAGGTTTCTCCATAGGGAACTTTTCTGACTGGAAATTTGAAGGTACTGTGCTTTGCTTCTACTATATGTGGAATTTGAAGGTATTAGAAAGATGGTGAGATTTGCTGCCAGAAAGGCAATAAGTAATCCTGGTATACTCAGTTCAGTTGCAGTTCAGTTCCTTGAAGTGCCACCTCCACTGTCCATGTGCTTATCCTGGTTTAAAAGAAATGTCACTTGGCCCTGGGCATTGACTGGGTTGGGTCAGGCCCATTCTTCTTCCATACTTTTTTTTTTTTTTTTTTTTTTTTACTTCAGGCACATAGGCTTGGTGGAATTAAAAAGGGATTTCTGCAGTGGAATTAAATATTGAGCTATCTCTTCCAGGTTACTCTCATGGATGCCAACTATGTTATGGATGAGACTCTTGGCACATCCACGTTTCCCATCTCTTCTCTGAAACTGGGAGAGAAGAAGGAGGTCCAGCTGACTTTCAATGATGTAAGTTAGACATTCATGACTTTGCCCTGGTCAGAAGTTTTTTGAGCATTCACTGTTGCCCATGGATAAACACAGAGCCTAAAGACACTTTTAAGCCTTAATTATCTATCTTCTTACAGCACTGCTGAGAGGAGAATTAAGCAAAGCAGTGCCACTGAGTGCCTTGGTGTCCCTGCTGGAAGAATCCTCTTTGAAAGTCTAGTTTGGGACTTTCTCTGCCTAAAGCAGTTTCTTGCACACTCAGTGCAGTTTAGTTTCATGGCCTCAGTTAGTGTGAGGTTACTCAGAGTTTGCTGGTCAGTGCATTGCCACTCCTGCTGCTGCCTGTGGCTTCCAGAAAGCTGCAGGAATTCTTTTATCATTACATGTTTCACTTTCTGGAAGCGGCTTGTTGTAACACAGACCTGGTTAACATGCAGTGATGCAGGTGATGCAGTAATTGGATTATTCCCTTTAAACGTGTCTGCAATTCAGATGGAGTCTCTTGTACAGGGCTTGTCTGCCTGCACTGCAACTCCTGGAGACTGTTGTTAAATCTGGGTGGAATTGAGCTTATTCTTCACGTATTAAAATCTATAAATACCATCTGAATTTCTGGTTTGGGTTATGGCTGATTGTGTGATCAGAGATCTTGATTTGTCACCACTCTGCTGTTTTCCATGTGATACAACTTCAAAAGTGTAGTTAACAGCAAATAACTGGTTAAAGGCCTATTTATTGGAAACCAGAGAGCTTCATATGTGAAGTTTAGCATTTCATCTGGCATAGCCTTAGGGCAGTTGGAATTTTGATCCCCTCCATTATTTTTCCTTTTTAAAATAACAGCATTTTTGAAGTTTCTGCATATTTATTTCACTACATTTCAGTAACTCTTGGGCTTCCCGAGCATGGGCTGAGAGCAGGTCCTGGTTCTGCCAGGCATGAGGTGGGGCAGTGAGAAAGAACTGATGAATGCATTTTGCAAACACAGTTCACAGAGCTCATTCCATTAATACAAGGCCTTGCCTTGCTTGAACGTCTCATCAATGTTCAGCAAAGCTTGGTAGGGAGTCATAGGGTGAAAAATCAGTGCAAAAAAGGCAAGTACACTCTGAAATTTATGAGCAAATAGTTAAGGGGAGATGAAGTCAGGCTGAGCCTGATGTAGACAATGTATACCTAGAATTCCTGAAACTGAAAATGAAATAATATTCCTGACATGTCTGTGGCAGTCTGTGTAAGGTATAGAAAATGCCATGATATCTCCCAGTTGGAATGCTTCCCTCCAAGGGTTTCTTTCATGTGCATACATTTTTATAAGCATTGGATCACTGCATGGTTTCAAGAGTGCTTTCTAAATTAGTAATGCCAGGTGGGGAATAATGTAATTCCTTCCCTGCCTTTGAAGTGCTTCCTCAGTGACTCTTCACTCTGTTTGTTCATGTCCTCCCTTTGTTGTTTCTCTGCCTGTTCTTTCTTTTTCCCCCCACCTTGCTCATGCCCTGCCTCATTTGCAATTCCTGTTTCAGGGATTGGGTCTGCATGTGGGAGTCAGAGGCAACTGTGCATCCCAGATCCTTCTCTGCTGTCTGAGGGTCAGGCAGACCTTCAGTCTGGGGTGTTGTGGCTCCATCCCTGGTGCTCACATGCCCCAAGTGAGGAGAAGAATCTGAATCTGTCACTGCTCCAGGGCTGTACCAGCAATGCCATTGCACAGAGAGAGGGTGAAAATACCTCTCCATTCTGTCTTAGTTCCACAGCCAGTGCTCCTGGATTGTGCCTGACAGGGAATTGGTGCTTTAATCATAATTTTTTAACTTCTTGCCTGCAGGCAACCCTTCCAGTGCTCTGTGAAAGGCAGAGGAGGCCAACCCATAGCTTGTGGCTAGGCAGTTCAGTGTGATTGGCAAGTGAAGCCATTGTGCAGTAACATTTATTGCATTTTCCAGCAAGTTGTAAGCAGTCACCCTTCCAGACTGCTAATTAAGGCATGTTTAGCTGTGAAGAGACACTTGGTGGCTCCTGTGGAACACAGAGCAGTGATTCCCTCACACAGGTGGCACCTAGGCGTGATCCCCTGGTTCTTCTGCCAGCCATGAGTGGGTGAAGAGCATCAGATCCCCTCAGGACAGAGATGAGCTGCATGTCAGAAAGGGATTAGCAGTGCAAGAAAGGCAAGACAGTGGCATCTGAGGAATGAAAGCCAGCACTTACCAACATTTTCCACTGTATTCAGTGCTAGTGGTGTATTTTGGAATCACACTGTGTGATGTAAAAAAAAGAAAAAACCCATAGAAAAGAATCTCATTCATAGGTGCCAAAAATATCCTCCTTTTTTAAAAAAAAAAGTGAGGAGGAAAGAAAGAAAGTTCTGACAGTAATAGCTGATGTTCCAGGTGTGTTTGTGGCTTTTCCCTCTCTAAGTGCTGTAACAATATTTAAATGTTTTTCTTTAGGTCACAGAAATGACTTTGGAATTCTCTCTGGAGGTATGGTAAGTATCTCTTACCTTTTTTTAAAAAAGAGGTGAAAACATACCAGCAGCAAAGGATTTTTTTTTTATTATTTTAAACTGTTCATTAAAATTTTTGTGGAATCACAGAATATCCTCAATTAGAAGGGACCCATAAGGATCATCAAAGTCCAACTTCTTGCCCAGCACAGGACACCCCAAGAGTCCCACCTGTTGGGATTTTCTTAAAAGCATATGAGATAGAGTGCAAAAATTCCCTGTTGTAGCATGACCAGGTGCTGTAAAAATTAGGAGATTTTACAACTGTGGTTTATTTTAATGTTGTAATTCTGTTATTGACTAAACACCCTTACTGGAGCTAAGAGGGGTAACCCTTCCAGATGTTTGCAGGAATGAGGCCATCCCATGTAGATCTCCCAGCCTGGTTTATATGAAGGCCTTTCCTTCTCAAGGGCTTTGTTTCTAAAAAAACCCACAGACCTCACTCAGGTGCAGCTTCATCCTCACTGTTTTACCTTCTCTGGCAACTTGGCCCCTCACATGAACTTTCAGCTGCTGTTAGAGAGCTGCTCCTAAAATGAATTTAAATGTTAATATTACACAGTGAAGGTTTAGGTGAAAATTTAGGGCCAGGAATTCTCGATGTGAAAGCTAAGCAGATGCCTGCCTTTATTTGTCCCTTTCCCCCCCCCCTCTAGCTGTCTTTCCCTCTCATTCTTCACCTGTCCTGGTGAAAGACCATAAATCATATTGAGGCATAAGCAGAACCATATATTTCAAGTCTAAAAATGATTTTCTGAGACCAAGGAATTTAAGGAGTCATTTTTTTTTGTCTGCACTGTAATAGTCAAGTTATTTCCTGATTACTCCGGATGACAAACATCCCCCAGGGATAATTTCTGCTCATTATATTGTACTAGGAAAATGCATTTGTGGGTGGTCCTTGAGACCACCCTGAACCAGCCAGGCTTTGTACATTACAAGCATTTCATATCTCTGAGATTAAATAAACAGAAGATGCTTGGCTGTGTCTTCTTTTTAGGCTTTGAAATGTAAAGGATCTTATCAAATTTTGCTGCTGTTCCCTGATAGCCATACAGATTGTGGTTATCTTCATGGAACATTGCTTCTAGGGACTCTTTTTACTCCTTTTATTAATCCTATTATTTTATTGCATAATAGGTTGTTTTAAAAATATGAGAATTACTGTCTGAGCCTAAACGGATCCATTCCACCAATCTGGGGAATTATTATCTGAGCCTAAACTGATCCCTTCCACCAGTCTGGGGAATTATTATCTGAGCCTAAACTGATCCATTTCACCAATCTGGGGAATTATTATCTGAGCCTAAACAGATCCATTTCACCAGTCTGGGGAATTATTATCTGAGCCTAAACAGATCCATTTCACCAGTCTGGGGAATTATTATCTGAGTCTAAATGGATCCATTCCACCAATCTGGGGAATTACTCTCTGAGCCTAAATAGATCCATTCCACCAGTCTGGGGAATTATTATCTGAGCCTAAACAGATCCATTTCACCACTATATGCTTTTCAGTGGGTACCAGGGTGGATTTGTCCACTCCTTCTCTTTGCTATCCATGGGAAGTGGCAGCTGAAGTTGTACCTTAAGTACAGCACTGAGATCCTTACGCAGCCTTGTGTATGTTTTTTATCCCACAATGTAGAGAAAAATAGGAAAGGGCTTAGTTTTTCCTGTGCTGTAGATTTATAATTGTATGTGAGTGCAGAACTCACTTGCTGTATTTAATTATTTGCATTTAATGAGTTCTATATAAAATGCATGTCTTAAAGACGCATTGTTCTTTGCCTCCATCACTCTAGAGCTGATGCATGGCGTCACATGAAAAATACAATTTTATTTCATCTTCTGTAAGTGGGTGAGGATTTTCTGCTGGTTTCCCAGGGAGATGTTTGTGATGCTGTTTGGAACTGAGCCCCTTGTGACAGCCTGTCCCTTTCCCAAACAGCTCCTCCACGGACCTGCGGTTCAGCATGGCCCTGTGCGATGAGGAGAAGAGGTTCCGGCAGCAGCGCAGAGACAACATCATGCACAGCATCAAATCATTCCTGGGGGAGAACAGCCACAACCTGACCTCTTCCCGTGATGTAAGTGTGGAGAGGTCCCATCAGGGTTAGCATCCCCTTTGGAATCCTTCATTTGCCTGTCAGAGGAAAGAATGAGGTGTGTGAGGTGGAAGGGTTCGATGGAGAAAGATTATAGATGATAAAAAATTCTTTTCCTCTATGAACATAAAATATTTAGCCTGGAGAGTAATTTTCTTGGCTCTAAATTTATAAATTAAAGTTTATGACTGGGGGAAACTATAAAAGGAGATATTCAGATTAGATACTAGGAAGAAATCCTTCCCTGTGAGGGTGGGCAGGCCCTGGCACAGGGTGCCCAGAGAAACTGTGGCTGCCCCTGGATCCCTGGAAGTTTCCAAGGCCAGGCTGGATGGGGCTTGGAGCAGCCTGGGCTAGTGGAAGGTGTCCCTGTCGTGGCAATGGATGAGTTTTAAGGTCCTTCCAATGAAGTCATTCTGGGGTTCTGTGATTCATTGGCCCCTTAAACAAAGTGCTCCAGTTTTTCCCCCCGTTTGAATCCCAGGCTTTGTTAAGGTGTTGGCTCTGAGGGGAGATTGCCATCTGAAAAGTGCCTCAGGGTGTGTGAAATACCTGCTGAATCCTGCAGTGGCTCTGGGCACTCACACAGCACAGAATATGCCCCTGCATGCCCAGTACCCATCCCACGCTCTGTGACCTTCATCTCTGAAAGACTAGACAGGAAATGAGCTGGTTTAAATTTAGAGTCAGCTTGGAAATTAGTTTATTTCTTCCCTTCCTTCTTTTCCTTGAGCCAGTTTGACTGGATTAGGGTTATGAAGTTTTATTTCTTTGAAACAGGAGGAACTGCAGCTTTCCTTGACTTGCTGGTGCTTTGGACCAAGCCAAGAGGAAGGGAAGCCAGCAGATCTCAGTGGGCTGATGGTGGCTTGGGACATCTCACAGAATCAGGGAATTGGGTGGGAAGGGACTGTAAGGATCATCCAGTGCCACTCCCTGCCATGGGCAGGGACAACTTCCACTAGCCCAGGTTGCTCCAAGCCCTGTTCAGCCTGGCCTTGGACACTGCCAGGGATCCAGGGGCAGCCACAGCTTCTCTGGGCACCCTGTGCCAGGGCCTCACACCACAGGGAGGAAGGGCCCAGATCCTCCTGAGCTCTTCAGTGGTTTCATAAAATGCTTCATTATGTAGTTAATGAAGAATTCACTTAGTACAGATCTGCTTATTTTATTGTAGCTTCTCCATCCTCTTCCTTCCTTGCTCATTCCCTCTCCTGTGCTGCTTCCAGAATTGTGACAGGAACACTTTGTGCCTGTGGGGGTGTCAAGCAATGAACAGAGTCCATGAATGAATCTGCGTCAATACCTTCATTGGCATTGATTCTTTTTGTGCATTTTTAAGTTAAGGAGACTGTGACAGTATTTTGCAACCAGCACTGAAGAGCATCTTTTACATTTCCATGAAGTTTTGAGCAGGTGGTAAATGTTTTATTGTCCTGTACTTTTGAACTCTGTCTTGCTTTGTGAATGTTCTTCTGTGAGCTTTCTGAGAAACATGAAAGAATTTAACAAGTATTCTACATATTTTAATTGGACTGGGAAAAATGTATGTATTGAGAAGGAACATTTTCAAAGTTCCTTAATTTTCAGTTCAGTTATTTTAATCTTAACACATGCAGATCTTCTCAGAGTAGGAATTAGTCAGTGTGACATTGGTGAGACCTAAAGCAGAATAGGATCTTCCTCAGAAAGGATGTGCCTATTTTGCCAAGCTCCAGTTGGAACTGGGGTGATATTCAATGTCTCAGGTCTCAGTTCCATGCAGGTGGTATCTGTGCATGAATTAATACAAAGGATAGCTACGATCTCTCGTTCTTTGTGTCATCATCTTCCCTTGGTATCCTTCACTGACTCCAATACTGAAATTTTATCAGTTAAATTGCATCTTCCCAGACAGTAACTGTAGGTATCCTCCCATTTTTCATATGCCAAATGTGTATTTCTAAGCTTACAGAATTTTTATCTGTTTCTAGCAATGAAAAAACCCTTTTTGTTCAAATTAAACTGTAGCTTTACTTTTATTGCTACAGATGGAGGATAGCAGGAGGATTTATGGGATGTCTGAAGTCTTAACATGAAGTTGGGAGACATTGAGTAATCTTAGCTGTCTGTGGGCCTTCTTTAATCTTGGACAAGTCACATACTCAAAATTCAGCCATATTGCTTCATCTGTGAGTGGCTTGTGCTTTGCAGGGACGCTGATAGACTTTAATACCTCTGAATTCATTATACATGTCTGGATGGGGAAGTGAGTAGTTCCAAATTTCCTAACTTAAACCTGAGGCACATTGTGGAAACACAGAGGTAGAGATTTGTCCTACTTCTGTTATTGCTCGGTTTATTTTTTTAATTTTTGCTGCTTCAAGCAGTTTTCTAAAAATACCATAATCTTCCAGAGAAAGCATATAGTTCTCAATGACTGGATTTGCAGAACAATTTCTTAATAATAATTTGTGTGCCCTATGGCATTCTTTTTCCACCACAGGTATTCCGATTTTGTGCACTGTGTTTCCAGGGCATTTGGATAAAGACATCTGCACTACTCATCCCCAAAACAAGATTCAGTATGATTTAGCTTTTTCTTGCCTGATTACTAGAAGATAGGATTAAGAACTTTTGGTTTGAGTGAACTCATGTGCTGGTGTTTCTGTCCAAAGGATTTGAGGCTCAGTAGAGGAGTGTGCAGCCCTTGGTATGCTGTTTTCTATGTTCTTCATCAGGACATGGTTTCTTGGTTCTTGGCTTTGGGTGCTCTGGCTGCAGCTCATTCCCCCCTCCCTGCCTCTGCCCTATTTATCCCATAGAGCAACTTGCAGGATGAGTGTATTTCATTTAGGTTTTTACTGTTTTGTGCCCTAAACACATCAGAATCTGAATTGGAGTTAAAAAGCTGGTTTAACAAACCTTACAGGAGGGGGCAGCCAAGTGGGGTTGGGCTCTGCTCCCTGGGAACAGGGACAGGATGAGAGGGAATGGCCTCAAGCTGTGCCAGGAGGGGATCAGGTTGGATATTAGGGAAAATTTCTTCGTGGAAAGGGCTGTAAAGCTTTGGAAGGGGCTGCCCAGGGCAGCAGTGGAATCATCATCCCTGGAAGTGTTCAGAAAGTGTGTGGATGAGGCGCTTGGGGACAAGGTTTAGTGGTGAGCACAGTGATGGTGTTGGGCTGATGGTTGGACTTGATGATCTTGGAGGTCTTTTCCATACTGAAGGATTTTGTGATTCCATAGTCCACCTTCCCCATGCTGTACCCACCCTTCCCAGTGCAGGAACCTGGGATGCCCAGAGTGCCTGTGGATGAAGAAGCATTTGCAGTCAGGATGTTGGTGACTCTCCTGGGCATTCCCAGCCCATCTCCATAGTGGATTCCTCTGCCTCCTGAGGGACTCTCCCATTTTCCCAGTGCCAGTGCACTGATGGGTGGAGCCGTGGTGCTCTGGGAGTGTTCTCACATGCCTTCTCCAGGCTTGCACCTGCAGGTGACATCTCCATCCTGTTGGGATGTGTCTGCTCAGGCTGAGTGGGCAGTGCTCCTGAGGAGCTTTCAAAGCCTCCCCAGCTTATTAAAGGAGTGATTACTGACATGGCTCTTGCTTCAAAGCAGCTGCTCCGTTATTGGGGTGTTGGCTTAACAAAACATATCCCAAATCCTTCCCTGGGCTGTGTCATTTTTGGGATAGATCCCTATCTCTGGAGCTGCACGATGAATACCTGTGGTTTCTATTACTAAAGCTGAACACTTATGAAGGAGGTAAGAGAATAATCTCACTGCATCAAGAATTAGCAGTTTTGGGGAGTGGAAGCCCTCAAGAAACATCTTGAGTGCCTTGGTCATTGTTCACGAGCATTTCCTTGGGGACAGTCAGTCCTCAGGGGAGTTTCATGGCTTGGAGCATGTAGTCTGCAGAAAGAACAGGACTCTGTCATCACATGGATCCTTTTCCTGTCACTAACCTGCCTATTGGCACCTGGAATTGCCTTTCAGGGAGATTTTTGACAGATTAGCAGTTTGATCAGATAGGGGCTTTCTGCACAGATGTGTGATTCTTTTTATGCTCTGTAACAACCAAGAGGTGGTTCCTTTGTCACCCCTGAACAATGGAAAATCCTCGTGGATTTTGGGAACTGGGAACCAGATGAGCCCTTTACTTAGGCCAAAGCATATGATGGTGGGAGCAAATGAATTTTTTTTTTTTCTTCTTTTTTGATACCTGGGGAAGCTGTGCAATTGAGGGGAACAGCTTGGATGTCAGGGCTGGGCAGTAAGAAGGAGAAAAGTGTAAAATGAACCCCTGTGGACACAGTTTTAACCTGGTGCCATGGTAAACATGGTTCTGCTCACTCCTCTCTTGGTGGCTGAGTAGTTATCCAGCTCCCCATGAATTCCCATTAGCTCTCTGGTAGTTTTTGCAAAGTGATGGTGAAATTGAGATTGTCTTCATGCTATGAAGTAATATGTGATGTTGTTTTTGTTATAAAACTTGTTTTTAAACTCCCAGTCAAAATATTATTTGTCTCTGTTCTGTTTCTCATTAGTAAATGTTACTGCATTTGGCTCTGTCACAATGATACAAATTGGATCAAAGCTGGTGTTTAGATTGCTTTAAAAATCCCTGTGGTCTTGTAAGTGAATAGTTTATTTAATGACTGAATTTAATATCTCCCATATTTCGGATCATGGATAAGAAGGACAGATTTATTTTATGCTACAAGTGGTGACCTGTAGCATAAAATAAATAAATTCTAATTCTTCTCGGGGTGTGCAGGGGCTGGACTGTGCACTTGGGGTGCTCCCAGGGCGGTCCCTTGTCCCTGATGTGGTGCTGGTGTTGTCTCATCCCTGCAGGTGCCGGTGATCGCCGTGCTGGGCTCGGGAGGGGGGTTCCGGGCCATGGTGGGCTTTGCTGGAGTCATGAAAGCACTTTATGAGTCAGGAGTCCTGGACTGTGCCACCTACATTGCTGGGCTCTCCGGATCCACTTGGTAAGGCCTTCCTCTTGCTTGTCCTCAGCTTCCCTGCAGCAGGTTCTGAAGGAATTGTCACCAGAGCTGGCTTATTTCTATGGTTATAATTCACAGCATGTTTTACACATCCAGGTCTGCTGGGGGAGGTGTTTTGGATGCCTCAAAGGGCAAGGACAGCTCAGGCTCCAGGTGCTCTTCCAGGAGCTTTGAGAGCAGGAATGGATGGAAAGAGGTGCCACACATATGCACCCATATTTCTATACCAACACCTAATGTGTGTTGTTTTATTTTCCTGATGAAAAGTGAAAAACCAAGAAAAAATCCCTTGTGATTTGAAGCTGATGACTCAATCAACCCAAAATGTTTTGTATGCTTTGGGATGGTTTTTAGAGCTCCTCAAAAGCACTGAAAGATCTTCTGCTCCATTTTACAGCCAATATAAAATGCTGGTGGAGTTGCTGGGGATATCTGGGGTCTGGCTGCCACCCTGCAGGGCATCCCTCTGTGGATTACCCCCTGTCTCAGTCCCTCTGGCACTGTTTAATTTAGACAATACATCAGGTTTTAAAATAGTTCATTTAGCCTTGAGGAGCAGGCACGGGTACTCATGGGGGAGATCTTATTGTTATCTTCGGTTCCTGATGAGTGGCTGTGAAGGACAAATTGTTTTTGGAGATTCCCCAGGGAAAGGACAAGGAGTAATTGGATTAACTCGTAGGGGAATTGTTGCAGTGAGAGTGGCCAAGCACTGGAATGTGTGGAGCCATCCTCACCTGAGGAGGTGTCATCCTCAGTCTGACCCAGTGCTCATGTGAAAGCTGAACTTCACTGAGCACCAGGAGGCTGGAGCAGAGACCTGAGGATCCTTTCAGACTCATGGATGAGATTATACAAATGTCTCAATCCTTTGAGAGAAAAAGACTTGTTGTAGTATGAACAAGCAGGGAATCTGCCTGGGATGAGTTTTATCACCTGGTTCAGCTCTAAGGAAGCTGAATGAATGAATTTTAATTTCACACTCTAACCCCAGAGTTGACTCTTGAAGGAGATAATGATCAGTTCTAGTCCTCATATGGGGTTTTTTTGTCAATTATTTTTCATTGTGTGAAGCTTGCTTCCTCTCTCCCAGACTAGAGGGAAGCTTTCAGAATGCCAGGAGGATTTGAAATGCCACAAGTGTCTGTGAACTAGAGTAAATTTCTCCTTTAGATTGGACCGTATAAAGTGGGAACCTCTGTTTCCTCTCACTGGTGGTGGGGGCAGATTTGTCACTGTCCATGAGAGGGATGGATGGATTTCTGTCACAGCTGGGAAAAGCAGAAGGTGGATGAGGAGCAGTGGAATAGTGCAACGTGGTGTTAAAACATGACCTGTGTTTCTAGAGAAGGGTTTGCAATCCCTGCTCAGGACAGACGTCACTTTGCTGGCTATGAGGTCTTTTTTTGGGGAAAACCCAGGGGTGAATACGTACTTGATCTAATGTAAACCTATAAAATCTGAGTTAAAATAGCGAGATTATTATTTATATTAGATTATCTGAACTGCTCCAGTCAGAAACAGATTGGAGACAGTTGTGTTTGAACAAATTTGCCTTTACTCTCTGATGTCACTCTTCAGTCTTTCCTGCTTGATAAATAAATAAATTGACACTTTGGCACTCCCTTGCTTTTCTTTCTTTTCCATGCTGTCTGTCTTTTGGGAATAATTCTCTTTTCTTTTTTTTCTTTCCTGAAGGGTGGAGAATTCCTTTCCTGGTGGGACAGGCAGGTTTTTGCTTGTCCCCTCAGCTGCATGCCTAACCTTGGAGCAATGCTTTTCTGCCATCCTGCTTCAACCTTGTGCTGAGTTCTCCAGCTGCCTTCCCCTTTCCCTGCACCCAGGAGCTCACGTGGAGCCCGTGGATGGAGTCCTGGCAGCCCACGTGGGACAGGGCTGGTTGTGCTGTCACACAAGTGGCTGGGCATGATCTCAGGGCCAAGCTGACCCCGTGTGTGTCTCAGAGCTGTGCCTGGAGTAAGGCATGTGTACCTGGGCCAGGTCACTGGGTAAATAATAGTAAATTAGCCTCTCACAGATTAGAAGGGCCTGTCTTGGTGTGACCTAACCCAACCAAGTGGAAGCCAGGGCTGCCTGCACATGTGTCTGAGCTTTGTTTGCAGTAAAACTAAACTTGTTTCTTAGTGACAAACTCATGATTTACCTCATCCTCACAGTCAGCTAGCTCTGTGCAGGTTGTAGTTACTGTGCTTCAGGTTATTATGGAAGCATAATATCCTGGAAAGTGGGGCCATATCCAGGCCAGAACCCCCTTGCCCTGGGCTGAGTCCCCAGCATGGTTGGCAGGAAAGGGATTGGGATTCTGCCCCTGTGCCCCTGAGCTCAGGTGAGACCCCACCTGCAGAGCTGCCCCAGCACAGGGAGGAGCTGGAGCTGCTGGAGAGAGTCCAGGGGAGGCACCAGGATGCTCAGAGGGATGGAGCAGCTCTGCTGGGAGAGCTGGGATTATTCAGCCTGGAGAGCTTTGGGGTAACGGCACTGTGACCTTGCAGCGCCTGAGGGAGCTGACAGGAAACATGGAGAGAGACAGTTTCCAAGGGATGGAGTGATAGGACAAGGGAGAATGGCTTCTCACTGCCAGAGAGTAGGTTTAGATGGGATATTGGAAGAAGTTGTTCCCTGTGAGGGTGTTCAGACCCTGGCACAGGGTGCCCAGAGAAGCTGTGGCTGCCTCTGGATCCCTGGAAGTGTCCAAGGCCAGGCTGGATGGGGCTTGGAGCAAGCTGGGCAAGTGAAGGTGTCCCTGCCCATGGCATGGGGTGGGACTGGATGGGCTTTAAGGTCCCTTCCAACCCAAACCGTTCTGGTATTCTGTGATACACTGAGATATTTTAGGAATTTTTCAGTAGTGATAATGAACTGGAGGGCAGAGAGGTGCCTCTTACAGGGAGAGCTGCCTGTGTCCTTCTAGCACCTCCAGTCTGTCCCACAGCTATGCTAACTGGAAGAGTTCCTTTCAGCTTAGGATGTTCCGTCTGTTACCCCTTAAACAGAAAAATGAGGACTCTAATCATTTACTTCATACACATTATGGTAAATGCATGTTGAATGTTTGATCCTGTGCTTATATTCAGAGCAAATTGCTCAGCTTTCTGTGCTTTGAGAAAAAGGAAATCATAATTTCCTGTATAAATGAGGAGTTAATTAACCTGATTTAATCAGTAACTGTATCACCTCATGTATGAGCTTGGTGTAGCTTCCAGGCAGCTGACACCACAGCAGGTTTGATGCTCACAGAGCCTGTTTGCCTTTGCAGGTATATGTCCACTCTGTATTCCCACCCTGACTTCCCAGCCAAGGGCCCGAAGGAGATCAATGAGGAGCTGATGAACTCGGTGAGCCACAACCCCCTGCTGCTGCTCACCCCTCAGAAGGTCAAGCGCTACATCGAGGCTCTGTGGAACAAGAAGAGCTCAGGGCAGCCTGTCACCTTCACAGACATCTTTGGCATGCTCATAGGGGAAACCCTGATCCATGACGTGAGTGCTCATTTAAGCTGTCAAACTCTTATATAATTCTCACTGTCACTAATTTTTTTTGAAATTACCTTAGTGACATCTAATAAAGGGTGCACATTTTGCTTTAAGAAACAGCATTTGCTTAAAAAAGTACTAATTTCAATGTGAAAGATCCCCTTGGTTTCTTTGAAAACAAGACAACAGGTGAGCTGCATACTGTTGTGTTCTATAATTGAAAATTCCTAATTGGCTGAATCAGGCACAAAGACTTCCAGTTCAAGTGAGTCAGGTGAGCAGCAGCTGGATTCGATCTTGTGGCAAGATGGAAATGTGTCAGTAGATTTGCAGAGGTGTTTTATACACTTCTATCCCTACACTGATAATGGGTTTTAAACAAATTAAAACACTGGAAAAGAGGCAACACAGCATTTAGTGGCAGATGTATAGAATACTGATGCTGAAGGGCTGTTAATGGTTGTGTGAGGTTGGTTGAGAAGTCCCTGTGTACCAAGGGATGGAAAAAAATGCACAGATGTTTAATTTAAATCAGAGCCTGACACATCAGTGAAAAACTTTTCTTCGACAGGAGGAGTCTCCCAGACGTTGATATAAAATAAAATATGTGATATTTATTAATATGTATATGTATATGTGTATGTATATATATCAGCAGGCCTTTCGAGGATGTGTTTGGGACTAATGTCTTTCTTTCCCTGCAGAGGATGGACACCACTCTGAGCAATATGAAAGAGAAGGTCAATAATGCCCAGTGTGCTCTGCCACTCTTCACCTGTCTGCACGTCAAGCCAGATGTCTCAGAGCTGATGTTTGCAGGTGTGTTCCCAATCTGTGTTGAGTCACTTGTGGCAAGGAGGGAGGTGTGTGGCTGGTTAAAAAACCCTTTTTCTTTTTTATGCATCTGAGACTAATTGCATCTGACTTCTGGGAATCTGACAGAGTGATAAGAAGTTACTCAGGGACAGGTGATAACATATTCAGGTAGGAGTGCCAAGCCAAAGAGAAACCTGGTGACTTCAACAGGGAAAAGATGTTTAAATTAGGGTATCAGACAGGGAAAGGAAAATGTCCTCAGTCACCTTCTCTTTCAGAGAAGGGTGACATCAACAGTTAGACTCGATGATCTTAGAGGTCTTTACCAACTCTAATGATTCCGTGATTAAAATTGGACAAACAAATTAGATAGAATGCCTCTTTTTCACTTCTTGCCCAGTGTGAAGTGCTGTTGGTAACACAAAAAATCCCCTTTTACTTTTATTTATTCCACAGGTTTTAATCCCCTCTGGTAACTTCACTTGAGAGCGAGTCCAGTTGAGGAAGATGCTACACTAAGATGAGGATGTGTGCATCTGTATATAGTTATATACAAGAGTGGAAAGGGAAGTGCCAGGTGGTTTGCCTCAGGTTTATACATCATTGTATTTCCTAAAATAGTTATTTGGAGAAGTGGCTGTCAAAGCTTTGGTTGGAAATGAAAATGAGGAATTGTAAATTAGACTAAATATTTCATGGGGAAATGTGTCTTTAACTTTGCTACTCAGAAACCAGATACCTTTTTGTTTGAAAATAGGAGTATTTTGGGGTTTAGATGAACTTCTGTTTTTCAGTATATTTTAACCGGATTACTGTTTTAAAACCAAAATGATCTTTTGTTAATAATGTCTTTCTCTAAGCAAGATCAGAAGCACCTGGAGGCTTTACTTTGCTCTATAAAAAGGTGTTCCCTGTGCCAGTGGATCTTGGGTTTGCCTTTTGAGGCTGACATCTCTGTCATTACAGAGGGTGCTAGATCTTGATTGCTTCTTATTTTAAGATCCATTCCTCCTTTTAGCTGTTCCTGATGTGAGAGCTATAGTAAATTTTGAACTGAAATATTTACACTTCCTAATTTACATTGATTCTAAGGCAGATATTTTGTTTCCCTGAGCAGGCTTTGTAAATTGAGAAATCTCCTTCAGTGCAAATGCAAGCTGGAGGTGGACTAACACAAATTAATTCTAATTCTCAGTTCAGCTTTGCTGTCACCCTGGTTCTGCATACATATCTGCCAATTCATGCTTATACAGCTAAAAGGAAATAAGAAATTCCTGGACTGGGACTTCACTGGAATTACCTTCTGTTGCAGCGAATGTGAAGATCTGTGGGTGACTTATTTGGAAAATAGGATGTTGTATTTGACTTAGCTCAGATAAGCATTACCCTTACCTGAAATGAAACTCCCAGCAGTCATGATTAAATCTTTCCTTTTCAGGACAAGTGTTCACCTTCTGCTCCACACGTCAGCAGAAATATCCTGAGGGTGGATGACATGTGGGGATATTTCCAAACTGTCTCTTACACCTTTCTTTTTCAGAATTACTTCTGATTTATTTCCAGTCAAATCAACCCCTGCTAAAAATAGTGAAGGTGAAATAGATGAATGGGTGAATTGCTAAAAAGAGAAGATGTGTTTTGTTTGTTATTTGCTCCCTTTTTGAACTGAATTTTATGATGGAAGCAACTCCACTGTTATTAAAAAAAATGTGTTTCCAAGTCAGCTAAGATCCATTTTCAAAGGCCTGCATCAATAGAACCTACATCACTTCTGATATTTTCTGCTAAGATCAGAAAATGCATTTGAACATCTTATTCTATATTTTTCTTGAGCTCTCTGTTCAATAAAATGGACTTTTAAGGAGATCTTTGGCAATGTTTGAATTGATAAGTTTATCAGCTGCCTCCCAGCCTTGACTTTTGACATTGGCTTTCCCACGAAACTTCAGATTTGGGTAGAATCCAAGTGCCTCTGCTAGAATATTTCACAACCCTTGAGATATTCAACGACTGGTTTTGTGCCACCTCTGTCACTGCTCTCCATGTTTCTTGGTGGAATTGCAGTGAAGGAAAAGCAGCTTGGAGCTGAGACCCACATGTGGCAGGGAGCCATGCTGAAGCAGAGGATGAAAACCAGATGTCACTGTGTGTTCTTCATTTTTAATGTCTCCTTTAATGCCTCTGGTTTTCCAACCTCATTCTTTTCACCAAAGTTTATTGTGATAAGAGAGAATGAGGATTCTTTCCTTGCTGAGACATCACTGACCTTGACTTGATATTCCTAATGGTTATTTGGCTTCCCGTGTCACTAAAATTTCTTTGCTTGGTTCCTTTCTCCATCATTTTCCTCCATCCTCAGATTTATGACTGAGCAGTTTTGTTTCTGACTTTGCAGACTGGGTGGAATTCAGTCCATATGAAATTGGAATGGCCAAGTATGGCACTTTCATGTCTCCTGATCTGTTTGGAAGCAAGTTTTTTATGGGGACAGTGGTGAAGAAATATACTGAAAATCCCTTGCATTTCCTGATGGGTGAGTATGTTAATTTCAGTAGTTCATGGACTTTAAAACGCAGTCACACAGTGTGAGACACAAAGTGGAGCTCTCAGTTTGTTGGAAGACATGAATTTGAAAGATTTCACAGATATGAATTGGCATTGTTGATTTGATTCTAATTTCCATGGGTTTTTGTTCTGATTTGGACATCTGAGCTTCTGACTTGGCCTACTCTAAACTCAGAGGTGTGTTCAGAGAGTAACCAACTGCTTCAATAGTGCTTATAAAGATATGTAAAGTTTATTTTCCTTCTGCCAAGCACCATTCATTGTTTACTTTTTCTCTTTCAGGTGTCTGGGGCAGTGCATTTTCAATATTATTTAACAGAGTCCTTGGTGTCTCCAATTCTCAGAATAAAGGGCCCACCATGGAAGAAGAATTAGGTACTATTAATAAATAATTCCACTATGCAGAGCAATTACTAGCAAGATTCTCTCTCTGTGGAAGGATGGCACTGCTTGTAGTAATTTAAGAATGTGGAATTAATTACCTTTAGTTGCTGGGACTCCTGGATGCTGCCGAGGTGGGAAAGAGCGTTGGGAATGTTCTTTCCTTTCTTTCATTTTGGTTTCTGGCCACTCAGAGCTACTGAGAGCCACATGCACCTATTCAGCTCTTTTCTGATAGTTAATAGAATCCTCTCTTCATGTTGTTGTATGATTTTTGGAGAGCAGAAGCTGACAAGTATTTAGTAGTTACTTGTTTAGTATCTCGACACTGGGCTGTGTTATTAAAGAGTTTAGCAAAATGCACCTGAATTTTCTCACCTCTGGGTTGTTAAATTGCTCCATTCTAACCACAGCCTCTTGGTTATCTGGTCCTTTACTTGCAAATTGAGTGGTTTTGGTTTTACTCCTGGCACAGAAATGACAAGATGACTGTAAAGAAAGAGTTGTGGCTTGGTTTGGATGAACTTTACTGAGTTTTATCTGAGAAAGTAGTTAACGATAAAAGGCTTTTTACGCTTCTGTTTCCCGTTGAGAAAACAGCATTACAGGGAAAGATCTGACCTATAAATAAACTGTCCTAGACAGCCAGAGCTTTTTGAAGAGCAAAAAGAGAAAATTTAAATTGAGATAGTTTTTAAATAATAACCTTTGTCTGCCTCCTAATGGATGGAATTCAGCTGTTTGCTAATCTCTTCTTTATGGATGAGAATGAAACCTCCAGGTTCCTATTTCTGATAAAACCTCTGAGTGTTAACAGCTCCTCATGGAGGATCCCTGTCAAGAACTGTGATCATGGAAAAGTTTGCTTTTCAAAGATAGTGAGACACAGAATGTTATCTGTCATCTGTGACTCATTTCACATATCATTTAAAAAATACTCTCTGAAGTGGGATCAGATGTGAAAATAGTCATGTGACTTGAGCCGCAGTCTGGACCAGAGCTGGAGGTGTCCCAGTGCCACCTTGGCACCACAGTAGCATTCTCCTAGTTGAGTAGGAGCTACTGAGAGGACAGAAGCTAAACATCTACATTTTAATGAAGGTGAATAAAGTGTGTCAGGTATGTGGTGCAGAGGGGAGTGGGAGGTACTGCTTTAGTGTTGCATCTTCTTTTCCACCCCAAAAATTGCAGGCTGAATCCAATACCTGCTGCTCACATTATAATGTCCACAGCAGACCCAGTCTCTTCAGCTGTATTTTCTGTTACAAAGACTATGAGAATTTTATGACTCAGATTGTTTTGAAATTCTTAACTGTTCTGCCAGTTAAACCCCAGCAGTTTAAAGGAATTTGTATTTCTTTCAACAGAAAATATTAGGCTAAAGCACCTTGTGAGCAATGACAGCTCAGACAGTGAAGATGAGTCACAGCATCCAAAAGGTAAGGAAATGCTCAGATTTCATTTCATCATTTCCTTTTTTCCATCAGCTTTTGTGTGGCTCAGCAAAATAGAGAACAAGAGACCCCAGGAGGTTCTGGGTTTCACTTCATTTCTCCTTGAACTGATTAGCAGGTGATTCTCTCACACACATCTGGAATTGCACATACGTCCAAAAAAATGTGGTTTGCTGGGCCAGAGCTCTCCAGAAGTCTTGTTTCCAGCAAGCTGCTGAGCTCAGAGGCACTTTGGAATTGCTGCCAGCCCCCTAAACCAACACTATCCATTGTTTTCAAGGGTTTAGTGCTCAAATATTTACCTGGGAATGGTTTAATGTGTGTTTCCAGCATTCACAAGTGTCTTCTAGCACCTGTACAAATGACATCTGATACAGGAAATTCCTCATGCATGGCACAGTGTTTGTAACGGTGCCCAAATCGGGGTGCCCAGAAGAGGCACAGCCACAAAAGGAATGTTGGGCAGTGGGAAGAAAAGATTCTATTGACAACTACCTCTAAGAACCTAAAGCACCTGGAGATTTCTGGTGTCTTAGCCAGCTTTCTGTATTTGATTATATTTTTGGGGTGGTTTTCACCTGCAAAAATCGAGTTTTATTTTTAACAAGTGGAGCAAAGATGGGAATGCAGCTGCTTGTGATTTCAGGATCTACAGAAGAAAAGAAAATCCTGTATGGTGAGACAGGGAATTGTGTCATTAGCTCAGCTCAGTGATTGCTTCTTCAACTCCCCTTATGTGTAAAACCGTAGGTGGTACCAGGTTTTGTGTTTATTTACCTGGGATTTCCTGTTTAAACACTACAGCCAGCATCAAACACATTTCTCTCCGAGTTTATAGCCATAGTGAACAACCAACAAATCTGGGATTGTAAGCACTTGGAAATCCTTCTCACTTCCATAGAATGTTATTGGACAGATGTTGGACTTCTCTGATGCTTTTTTTCTCTCTACTTAAAACTCAGCTCCTTTAAACCCTGGGTTAAAGAGGCAAGTTTAAAAGCTGAATTTAAAGTACCAAGCTTGAGCCTGAATTATTTACTTATCCAAAACACCCCCAAAAAGGCAAGTTCTGACAGAATTCTGAATGAATTCAGACATTCTGAATGAATGCAGGGTGGTGCCAGTCCATGTCATTTTTACTGCGAGCTCCAACTGCAAACATCTAAGCCTGGATCTTTCATTGTATTCTTTAGTTAATTAAAACCAGATATTAATTGTAGTTTACAGTTTACTGTAATGATAATTTCAGGTATTTTAGAATTCCCATGCTATAGCATTATCCTTTAGGCAGACTAACTCTGCTTTCCTGAGCAAAGCTGGATTTCTAACAGGCAGGAAAGATGGGGAAGGCTGTCAGTGCACATCCAGATGAATTTATGTCTGCATCAAGTATGGATCTTACCAGCTCAGGTCTGTCCCTGAGCCCAGCAGAGCTTACAGAGAAAGCACTGCTCAGGTCATCTAACGTTCCCAGTCTATTTTCCTGATGGACACATCCACACTATTGTGGCGTAGGTGAAAGATTTCACTGGGCTGTGAAGCTGAGAGGATGAATTCTCTGCACTTCTCTGAAATCATTGTTTCAAAGCTCCATCATCCAGCCCCCGGCTCATTGAAAGAACTTTTTTATTTTCGCAGCTCCTTTAATGTATAGCCCCTGCAATGGTGGGGTTACACTTGCTGTGTTTAAATACCACTGCTGGGTGTTTCCATGTCTGTGTGCAGGCACCGAGGGCGCAGAGGCCAGGCGGGAGTGCCAGGAGAGGCTGCAGGAGAGCAGCCAGGAGAGCTGGGTGCAGCGCATGCTGATGGCCCTGGTGGGGGACAGCGCCCTGTTCAACACGCGCGAGGGCCGCGCCGGCAAGGTGCACAACTTCATGCTGGGGCTCAACCTCAACAGCTGCTACCCCCTGTCCCCTCTGGCAGAGCTGCTCACCCAGGAGTCCCTGGAGGAGGAGGAGCCGGCAGCAGTGGCAGGTCAGTTCCCAGAGCACTGGTGCTGTGTGTGGTTATTCATGAAGGCAGAGGCGGCGCGGTAACGTCACACCACGAGGGCCACAACAGCACCGTGGGCATTGTCCAGCAGTGGAGCTTGTGAGGGGACTGGGGAGGCTCAAAGGGCACCACACGGTGACTTCTGTCTGCTCCCTGCCCTGTCCCTTGGCACAGCGTGTGGAACAGCCACTGGAGGAGGGACAGTGGCTCTTGGTTTGGCAGAAGGGGACCAAACTGCTTTTGTATGTGGTGCCCTTTGTTACATTCACTTACATCCACTTTCTCACTGTCTTGGCCTTCTCCAAAGGGTATGCAGGTTGTTCCTTGGTTCTTATTGGTGCTAAGCCTGCTGGTGGAAATGAAACCTTTCCTTGTTCTCCTGCAGGGTTTCCCTGCTGCAAAACCTTCGTAGCTCATCTGCTGTCTTTGTGTTTTGAAAAACCTCTGGAGGCAACACACTTCTTCACTTGTAGGATCACAGAATCAGTGAATTTTGGAAGGGACCCACCAGGATCATGGAGTCTGACCCCTGGCCCTGCCCAGAAACCCCAACAATCCCACCCTGTGCATCCCTGGGAGGGTTGCCCAAACCCTTCTGGAGCTCTGGAAGCTTTGGGGCTGTGCCCATTCCCTGGGGAGCCTGGGCAGTGCCCAGCACCCTCTGGGGAAGAACCTTTCCCTGAGTTCCAGCCTGACCCTGCCCTGACACAGCTGATAGATTCTTACTTTGCTGACACTATATTCTTCCCAATGTGAACAACACTGACAAACCTGACAAACCACTCCTGTTCCGGGATCCCTGATGTGCAGGTGCATCCATGTTTCATGTTGGCTTAAACAAGAATGCTGATCGAGGATAAGAATTTCAGAAAAATATGAATTTGCAAAAGAAGTTCAAAGTCCTCCCTCACTCTATGAGGGATATGGTGCGTGGAACAGTAGCTGTGAAGAATAATTGTGTTTGGTTAGGATTTTGGAGCCTTTGCCTTAATGTTCACTGCAATCTAATCTACTCAGTGAAAGGCAAATTTCTTGGTGTTCTTCTGGCACTGGAAATGTCCAAGCCCAGGCTGGGCAGGGCTTGGAGCAACCTGGGAGAGTGGAAGGTGTCCCTGCCTATGGTAGGGGGTGGCACTGAGCGATCTTGAAGGTCCTTTCCAACCCATCCCATGATTCTGTGATCCATCAAGCAAAGAACAACTACACCTCTCGGAAAGGGGTGTTCCCTCCGGGCTGTTCCTCCCAGCACAGCCCTACCAACTATCCCTGCTGACAGCACCATTCTCCTCAGCCCTCATTCCCTATGCAGAGGAAGGAGATTGTCCCAACTGCTCATTAAGCAACAGTAAATACCTGATGTCATGTAAAAGCCTAAGTAGCAGCCGTGCTCTAATGTGTATTTGTTAATGCAACAAATCCCTTGCAGGGCTTGAAGAGTAATTTCCATCTGGACTCCACTTTCTAAATATTTCTGTCATCTCAGTGGTGTTTACAACTGGGTAGTCTTAATATTTATAGTACTTAGAAAAGAGGCAGGAAAGTGGGTAGGAAATTTATGGTTGGAAAAAATGACAATTGATGAGAATTTTGCATAATTAAGACACGTGGATAGTCTTCAGAGTCAACTGTCAGCTTCCTGGGATTTGATTTAGCTGGAAATAAAGTGCTGGTTTGACAGAACTCTGTACCTCTGACACAATTACTTTGGAGTGCCTGAAACTTCTGCGGGTTAAAATGGGAAAAGTTTGATACGACTGCAGTTTTTTGCTGTTAGCCACAGCCCACATTCATAAACCTGCAGTTACAACTCAGATCTGACAGCTGCGAGTGGTTGCAATATTGTAGTCAAGAATAGTTAAAAACCCCTTGAAATGTCAGTAGTTAATGTAAAATGTAATCATTCAGCAGTGTGATGAGTGTATCCACATTTTAATGCTGTGAATTTTCCTAATATATGGAAGAGCTGAGGAGCCCAGGGGCTCAGATAGAAAGGAGACTGTGGTGTAAAATTTACATCCTTAGATTACTGTGGCACTGGATGCATTTAAGCTGTGCATATTTATTCCTAGCACTGGCAGTTTACCTGTCAGCTTGAGTGCAGAGGGAAGTCTGTATTGCTTTAAGACTTACTCTCCTTTATTGCCATACACTCCAAAGGAGAAATAAGTGAATCAAAAAGGATATCAATAACACTTTCCATCTCCAGTTGTCCCAAACCCTCTGCAGAGGATGAACTGTGGCTGACCTAGAGCAATCTCACAGTCATTACTGAGGATTGAATTTAGGGTCTGCAGTGCCTGCAGCAGAGATCCCAGCTGCTTGGTCGGGAAGTAAAACCCTTGGCTTTGCTTTACCACAGATTCTATTTGTGGAGATAATGCTAAACATTTTCTTATTTCATCAGGAGTGATTTCATTGTGAACTCAGGGTTGTTCTGTTTTTTTTCTTGATGTTACAACACAGCAGAACAATTTGAGAAAATGCCAAGTGCATAACAATGGGGAAAAATAACCCCTAATCCCTGCTTCCTTATTTCAGTATTTATGGAAACAGTTGTAGTAGATGGACGTCAGTAGCAAATGCCCTTCTGATCTTCCCTCCTCTCACTGGAGCTGCCATCTGTGGCAGATTTGCTCTCTAGGACGTGCCCTCTTTATGATTTCCTAACAAATATCTGTCTGTGTATCCCATTGCTGGGAAGCTGACAGGACTGAGCTGGCTAAACATGGAGCTGGGCTGGTAAACACAGACCCACAGAGCTGTTAAGGCTGGAAAAAACCTTTAGGATCATCAAGTCCAACCATCAACCCAGCACTGCCACTAAACCCTGTCCCCAAGTGCCACATCCTCCCATTTTCTCACAGTTTGCTATTTGATGGACTGGAAGGTGCTGGTAATAGGAATGCATCTTTCCTAAAAGGCTAAAAATTCATGTCTCAGGCTCTGGGATTCTGGGATTCTATGAAGACTGTGATTACTAAAACCCATTTATATGGCTGTTATAAATTTATTGATGGCCTGAAGACATTTTCTCCTTTAAAATATAGTAAGATTATTTGGATAAATTTGATTTTAGGGTCATGAGGGCTGTAAGCAATAGGATCCATCTCACTCCTCAGTGTTGGGAGGAAGTTTGTGTGGGAGCAATAACACTCCCATCACAAATACTGTTATAGCTGATGCTGTTCTTGATTAAAGGATCTTTCAAATTCAATTTTTGTAACATAAGAAAAGATGAAACAAGAACGAAAATATTTTTACAATTCCTTAGAAGTTCTAGTGAAAACAAAGGTTAAATTGTGTTTGACCTGTTGTCTTTAAACAAGAGGAGGACAACCAATTTGGTCTATATGTGCTAAAGGGAACTGTAGTCAGTGTGGGTTTTTTACTGTCTAAGTTGTGATGAATTTGATAAATACTGGTACATTTTCTTTCATTTATACTGAATCATGATTATGAAATATACATGGTTCTAAAATAGGTTTATAAACACACTTAGCCCTTCAGCAATAGGCAATGATTTACAAGTGTTCTCTCCTTTAGAAATCAAAGCAGATAGTGCCTTATTACTTAGAAAAGTGTCCTCTTATAAATAACAACACAAATAAAATATGAAATAATCTGTTTTTAGATTTTGTTTGGTCCTCACAACATGCTTGCTCCTGAAATGACAGGACAAGAGGTAGTATGATTTTTGATAGATTTTCTTTGTTTCAAAAATACCCTTTTTTTTTTCCCAGATTACTATCCTTGTCAATAACTAGATGCCAGGAAATTTAGTTATAGAGAAATAATTATATTTTTCTATCCATCATTCCTTACATTACACTGCCCTCTACAGATATGAGCATTATATTTCTTGTTAAAAAGCAAAACCATGCGCTGGAAATATTTGCAAGGTCTGGGAAAAGAAAAGACTCTCAGGGGAAAAGTTTTTAAGTACAGCAGGGATAGTTTAGTAGTGTCCAGAGACTTTCATTTTTTAGTGTCCAGAGACCTGGAAAAGTGTGAAGACACCCAAGGAGAACGGATTGGTTTTTCCTGAGCTGCACCTGAGGGATTGTTGGGGTTAGAGGGAAACATCGTCAGGTTGGGCTTAGAGAGCAGAGTGGTGGATACCACGCTGGGACAGCACCAGCAGCAAGTGGCTGACAGGGAATTCTGTCCAGTGCCTGAATTATGGATATGGGTCACTATTTCTTTTTGTTCCTGCTGGGGTGGTGAGAGTGAGGTCATCAGGTCTGGTGCAGGTTGGAAAACAAGA
Organism: Motacilla alba alba; assembly: GCF_015832195.1. Lineage (NCBI taxonomy): Eukaryota > Metazoa > Chordata > Aves > Passeriformes > Motacillidae > Motacilla > Motacilla alba. The sequence goes on from NC_052023.1 coordinate 24,641,862, forward strand.
CCTGATAGTCCCAATTTAATGAGCAGAAGCAGGCACAGACAAGTGTCACAGGAGGGCACAGCCACGTTGAGGATTTTTGGGTAAATTTGGGAGAGCTGGGAAGGATGTGGGGTTGGGAGGGAACCTGGGGGAATAGGTTTGGGCCAGGCAGCTGTTCAGGGCTCTCCATCTTTGAAGGCAAGAAGTTCTTCCTCGTGTTGAGGTGGAGCTTGTTGTGTTTTAGTTTATGGCCATTGCTCCTCGTCCTGTCACTGGCACCACTGAACAGAGTCTGGGACCATTGACACCGCCAGATGTCTCTTAACATCCCATAAACTTTTTCCTTTGTGTAAGGATTGTTTGGGATGATGGAGTGAAGGTGGGAGGGCTGGGATCAAACCTGGGCATTTGTCCCCTTTGGTTCACCTCCTCTGGATCTGCCTCATGAGCTAGGCTTTTCACCTCATTCTCCAGTTTTTAAGAGTTTTAGTTACACTTGAATTCATGGTGTGTTTACCTGGATACTGTGCAGTTCAAATTCCATACTCTCCCCAGATCTTAGAATGCTCATCAGAACCTCAGTTCTTAACTCAGGTGTCCCTGCTTGGTTTGGTTTTCCCATGTTCCACGCAGATCCTGACGAGTTTGAGAGGATCTATGAGCCCCTGGATGTGAAGAGCAAGAAGATCCACATTGTGGACAGTGGGCTGACCTTTAACCTGCCCTACCCGCTCATCCTAAGGCCCCAGAGAGGTGTGGATCTCATCATCTCCTTTGATTTCTCAGCCAGGCCAAGTGATTCCAGCCCTCCTTTCAAAGTAAGTGATACAGGCTCTTCCTTTTCTGCATTCAGGGGCTTAAGGTGACTCAGTTCCATTCCACATGGTCCCAGAAAGGACTTGGTGCAGTTGTGTCTGCAGCTTTGGAATATTTCTTTCCACGTCAAGGCAGAATATTGCCCTGTGCCTCAGTTCCTGTTTACATGCCTTCCATGAGGCAGCTGGCACAAAGAGGGATAATGAACTTGCTTTGAAGCAGGAGCTTGGTTGTTTTTATGGAAGTTTTGCTTTGGCACTGATTGCAGAGTTTTATTTTCTGCCAGAATTAAACAATTAAGTAATTTTCCCGGCCGTACTCTCCCTCCGCCCAGCTGCTCTCCTCTGTGTGCTGTGATGTAAATGGATGGTTTCATGTCATCATCTTGCAGAAATGCATCATCTCAGGATTGCTAAATAAATAACCTTTTGGAATCAAGGCTAACTGTTAATTTACATCTCACCAGGATAATCCTGGTTTAAAATCCATCTTGAATCCATCCATCTTCAATCCATCCAGACCAGAGCAAAACAGCAACAGGAGGACAGGGAGTAAGTGCCATGGCTGTTTTGTGCAGCAGGTGTGGAAAGCACAGCTGTCAGTTTGTACAACCTGCACATCCACACAGCTCCAGCTGATCCCAAAGCCTTTACGTGGATCATTTTTTGCTAGCTTCTACAGAAAAGGCAGCACTTCAGAGACTGATGTGAGGTTCTCACTTGGTGCTGTGGTTTAGTGGGCGTGCTGGGATTTGGCTGATCTGTGTGATCTTGGAGGTCTTTTCCAACAGTAATGATTCTACTGTCCTCAAAACAGAGGCATTATTTATTTCAAACCCAAGTGGATTTTTAAAATAATTTTTAAGGGAACTCAGAAAACATTCCTGTTTGAGAAACAACTGGCATTCCTTGTTGCTTTACAGACAAATTTTAGTTACAACAAATGGAGAATTCTTTTCCTTCAGCTGCTATGGAGTGACAAAACCCCCCAAACAACATCAGAAAGCAACAGCACTAGCAAAATGAGCTTAAGATCAGTGCTGCCAACTGCAAAGCCAAATTACAGGAGAATAAAAAGGAGGAATTCCTGTAATCTCTATGTCTCCTGGGGCTACCAGGGAGAATAGAGCACTGAGAAGACTTCCTAGTGCTTGAGATCCTTTGTTTTTCCTTAAATGACTGAATCCCAGGGTCTGTTTTTTCCTTTAATATTCTATTTGCATAAGAATGTATCTTTTTTTTTGTCAAGAGTGTTTGCCCCAGCAGCTATATTTTGCTGACACAGCACTGCCATTGCCTCTGAAACATCTTTTTCCTCCCTTTTTTAACATTCCACAGGTGGAGTCCATGCAAAAGGCTGTATATGGTCACCCCTGCTACCCTTAGCATTCTGTCTTTGTCAGCTGCAATTTTCTGGGTTGTTTTGGGGAACGTGGAGAGATTAAGGAGCACTCAAGTGGCATCCTGAAGGTTTTTGTCTAAACCATCGTTTGCAAAATGCAAAAAATTCCTTAACACGATAAAAAATGGTGGGAAAATTCGATGGTGCCTCAGGTTTTCCAGAATCCTCTGTTGAAAGCAATTGTTTCTGGAGCACAAGTAGGTGTGTGCTGAGGCAGACACAGATGTATTCCTGAGGCAGAGGACAGGAACAGGAACCAGTTCTGTCCCACTGGTGCATTGCAAAGAATAAATGGCACTTCAGAAGCGGGCCTGTATCTATGGTAGCACTCTAATATTTTTCTCAATGACTCGAGCCTTGGTTTACCACTTTACACCCACTATCTCTTAATCTCTTACATATCCAAAGCAGCCATCCAAAGAAGGGTCCTATTTCATTGAAAACCAAGATTAAAGATGTTTGACCTTCCCTCTCCTCCCTCTCACACACCCTCATTACATGCTTTTGAGTCATTATTTACAAATTGTCTTGTTTACTGTGTTGTCATGTGGAAAAAGAAGCCTGTTTTCCAGAGCTCTTCACACGGTGTGCTTTGAGAGGCCCCTGAGTGTGGGGATTAATTCCGAGTACAACAATGCACGGCCTGGTGTTTAGGAGCTCTCAGTGGTTGCCACAGCACTGGTACTGCTTTGCAAAGTAAAATTATGGATGGCTGTTCCCTCAGCGTCAGCTCTGTAAATTCACCCCCAGGTTTCTGGGGCAGACCACGTTCCTTCCTGTGACTCATGTGGCAGGTGGCAGAGCCTGGGCAGGGTGAGTGAGGTGCTCAGTTGGTCCTGCTGGGTCATCTGTGCTGAGATGGACTTGATTAGTCCTGAGAACCACAGGGTGGTTTGAGCTGGAAGGGACATTAACCTCATCCCAGCCCTGCCATGGGCAGGGACACCTTCCACTAGCCCAGGGTGCTCCAAGCCCCGTCCAGCCTGGCCCTGAATGCTCCCAGGGGTCCAGGGACAGACACAGCTTCTCTGGGCACCCTGTGCCAGGCTCCCCCCACCCTCACAGGAAGGGATTCCTTCCCAATATCCCATCTAAGCCTACTCTCTGCCAATGGGAAGCCATTCCCTGTGTCCTGCCACTCCATCCCTTGGAAATTGTCTCTGTCCATCTTTCCTGTCAGCTCCTTCAGGCACTGCAAGGCCCCAGTGAGGTCTCCCCAAAGCTTCTCCTCTCCAGGCTGTACAATCCCAGCTCTCCCAGCCTTTCTTCCCAGCAGAGCTGCTCCATCCCTCTGACCATCCTGGTGCCTCCTGTGGACTCCCTCCATGTCCTTCCTGTGTTGGAGACTTAATAATTTATGGATTACATTAACCACCCCACATGATCCCTGTCTCTGCAAACCTCCTGACTTTGCAGTGGAAGCTTTTGTGCACCTGAGTCTTTCTCCTCTTTCCAGGAAATCCTGCTGGCTGAAAAATGGGCCAAAATGAACAAGCTTCCCTTCCCCAAGATAGACCCCAACGTGTTTGACAGGGAGGGCATGAAGGAGTGCTATGTTTTCAAACCAAAGGATACCTCCTCGGAGAAGGACTGTCCAACCATCATCCACTTCGTGCTGGCCAACATCGACTTCAGGAAGTACAAAGCTCCAGGTGAGCTCACAATTCCTGATGCTGAATCCACCTGTTCCTCTGGAATCACTTGGTGGTTATGTACCAGGAATGTTTTGCCTCTGAAGCAACTCCAGCTTTGTCTGCAGTCCTTGGGGAATTAATTCAAAGGAGATGTTAAAAATAAGGTAATAAATCCTCAGCCCTAACATTTGGATGGAATTTTTGTATTTGTCCCATGCAGGCGTTCCCAGAGAAACACAAGAAGAGAAGGATTTTGCAGACTTTGATATTTTTGATGATCCAGATACACCTTTCTCTACCTTCAACTTCCAGTATACCAACGAGGCTTTCAAGAGGCTCCATGACCTCATGGAGTTCAACACCCTCAATAACATGGATGTAAGTGTGGGGGGGGGTTAAAGGGGCTGGATTGTTACAGGGAGAAGTGGGTGATGTGAGGAAAGCCCTAAATCTGCCCTACAGAAGGTGCAGGGCTTTGCCTCAGTGTTTGCCTGATTTTCTCATTTGGTTCTTGCCTTGGTTTTGCCATTTTACCATCCCCAGCCATTCAGGATAACTAAGCAAGGGGCACTGTTAAAGATGTAAACATGATGTGCAGGACTTTATACGCAGGTTTTTTTTGTCTAATTGTGTAAAAAGGACACTGGAAGTTTTCTCTGAAGGAAATTTCTTTTATCATCTAACTCAGTAATAATTTTTTGTAATTGATAGTTGATGTAACGTGACATCATGATCCCAACATCTGTGGAGTGACAAGTGTAATGATCATCCCAGATAAAGATGTGGGGGTTTTAATCAATATAGTGAAGAAAACTTGTTACATCAGCACAAAAGATTTAAAAGTGAAGATTTAATCTTTCTCAACATAATAATTACTTTCTACATCCTTGAAGTACAGATTTTCTCAACATTTGGATTTACCCTTCTGAGTTTCACTGTGTATTTTTGTGTGACATCTTTGGTGTTAGTGGCCTCCTTTATATTTTCACTAACCACATTAAAATCAGTGTTTTATACACCCAAGAAATACTATTTGTGCTAAAGCTCATCGATCCCTCTGCTCAGTGATGGAGGGGAGCTAAAAGTGGGAGCAGCAGCTGTTAATGGGAGAAGGGGCTGTTTCAGTCCATTTCAAAGTGTTCAAACTGAGCTTTGCTGCTGGCTGCAGGTGATCAAGGAGGCGATGATGGAGAGCATCGAGTACAGGAAGCAGAACCCCTCGCGCTGCTCCGTGTCCCTCAGCAGTGTGGAGGCCAGGAGGTTCTTCAACAAGAGCAACCTCAACAACAACCACGTGTAGAGGCTGTGCCCGGCCCTGCCCTGCCCAGAAACTGCTCCTGCCTTTGGGACTGCAGGCAAAAGGACTTGAGTGGAGCATCCCTGCTCCTCACAGGGCTGTGCAACACTCCTGAGCACGTCTTCTTGTGAATGCTCACGTTCCAATAGCATTTTGTACTGCTTTTTTGAGAGCTAAAAACATTTCAGTTGCCTGACATCCTAGTTTTTAGAACTGTGGAATTAGTTGGAGATCATTTGGTTCAATGTCTTTTTGTTTTCTTATAGAATTGTAAACACTGGTTTCTTTTTTGAGGGGGGTAATTGATTTTTAATTGATCTAAACTGGGCATAGCTTGAAGGGTAAGATGGAATTAGGAAAAAAAAAATTAAATCCACTTTACTGCTATATGAGAATGTACCACTCAGCAAAAACTAAACCTCTGATATTTTCTTTTTCTTATTTAATCCTCAAAATTACATTGCTTGAACTCTTGAGCTACTGGCAACCATGCGTTAAATTATTGTCAGTTTGTGTATTTCTGACCTGAATGTTTCTTCATAAATTGACAGTGATTTTGCATTTGAGCATGATTAAAACAACACATTTCTGCAAGGGGACAGTGGCAATGTTTACTGGGGATTGGTAGAACGTGCCCAGGTAAGAATGTGAAGCCTTAAGGGCTATTTTAAAAATATGTTATTAGTACTTTGATTAATGAAAGACTGTGCATAGACAGAGATTATTTTAGAACCATCTCAAGCAGTATTGCTGTAACTCTTCAAATGCACAGAAAATGCAGCTGCACCTCTGAAAACTTAAATTGCTAAAGTCAGTAAATCCCTGGGAAGGGAAATAATTACAGTGCATTTCTTTAGCAGCCACTGTACCAAAGAATCGTGGAATGGTTGGGGGTGGAAGGGACCTTAAAGTAGATCTCATTCCACCCCCTGCCACGGGCAGGGACACCTCCCACCAGCCTAGGTTGGTCCAAGTCTCCATGCAAAGTTCTGTGGTTAAATGACATTTCCTGTATTGATAAATAGGTTTTATTTCTGTTTGAGTTAGTGCATGTTTAAAAGCAAGAGAGAAAATAAAGGTAACTTATCTTAGTGCTGCATAATTTAAACATTTTCCATCAATTTTGGAATACGGAAAGGAACTGGTACCATTACATTATTGTAATATTTTCTTCTAAATGTCGTCTTTCCTTTTGGTAATGTAATATTTGTATTTTTTATTTTATAATGTGTACCTACTCTGTTTCATTGAAGAGTTTTATCATGCTATATACAGTTTATATTATCACAGTGTTACCAGTTGATAAAAAATAAAACTATATTTGTCACCTGCTGTTTTCAGACGGTTTTATTTTGATAATTTGTGGGCTATTTTCAGGTTTTTTGTGAAGAGATGTGGAGCAGCTCTATGGTGTGGGGCAGCTCACAAGACTGACAGTGCACAGGATGTCTTTGCTGCCTTTAATCTTGAATTCCTTCTAAAGCAGGGAAGCTCCTTAGACATTATTATAAATAATGTGGAAGGAGAATAATAATTCAGGAAAAACCCTCTTCTGACACACAATGTGGCACCAACCACACAGAGTTTTCCCATACCTAGAAATGTAATCCTTTGTTTCTCATTTTCCCTCCCTTTAGTCCAGGTTCTTCTGCTTTGTGTGTACAGTATTTTTTTCCCAGCGCAGCGTGTGATCCCTAGGGGGCATAAAAAGATGGATTTAGAGAATGAATTATTTCGTGCTTCAAACATTACTGTAGGGGCAGCACATGGGAGATTCTTCATGCCTGAAGGACATGGAAGTGCCACCCTGCATTGGTGAAGGGGGTGAAGCCTTGGGGGTGAGCTCAATTCCTGGAAAACGGCTCTGGTATGATCTGGTGGGCCCTGGAAAATGGCTGTTGTGGGCTCTGGAATCCATCTCTGGTATGCTCTGGAAAACAGCTCTAGAAACCATCTCTGGTGTTTTCTGGAGACCAGCTCCAGCGGGCTCTGGAAAACGGCTCTGGAGAACACCACTGGTGGCCTCTGGACACCAGCTCTGATGGGCTCTGGAGAATGGCTCTGGTGTGCTCTGGAAAACAGCTCTGGAAACCATCTCTGGTGGGCCCTGGAGAGCAGCTCTGGTGGGCCCTGGGACACCCAGCACTGAGGGTGGCCTTGAGCTTCTCTTCCTTGGGACCTTGGGGCAGGTTGCAGTACTGGGATGGGCACTGGAAATCCCTTCCTGCCTTTTCCTTTACCAGCAGAAGGGAATGCTCAGAATAAATCCCACTGACCTTGGGAGCACTGGAGCTCCGGAGTGGTGGCCTTGGCGTGTTTGTGTTGGTGGGAAGAAAACCCGTTTTGGCAGGGAATGGGGCTGCAGCCAATGAATGCCCTTTCCCATTCCCCTGGGCATGTTTTGTCTGTGGGATGACACCTGAGCACTGAGGGATCACCTGCAGAGCTGCTCTTTCAGAGCACACGGAGCTGGTTTTCCAGGAGATCTGCGTGTGCTCAGGAGTGGATGTGGCATCAAACACCAGATTGTGCAACCCCTTGTGTTGACAACAGGTTTTGCTCTGGTGCTCACTGGAAGCAAAGCCAAGCAGACGTCTCCTGGAGCTGTAAATTCACCCCTCACTGGCTGCTGGCAGCTGGGATGGACAGGTTTGTGTGGGGATGTGACTCACCCGGAAGGTTACACAGGGCCCTTCTCACGCAGGGTGGGAGGCAGGGGCAGGAGGGTTCCCAGGAATTCCCCATGGCAACACAAACACAGCACTGCTGAGCACGCGAGGAGCAGGCGCTGGGGCACCGCCAGGACACGGCAGCTCCGTAACCTTTAGACAAACCAAACCCCACAGGAACTGGAATTCTTCTGTGGCTGTGTAACCCATGAGGGCCGAGCCCCACACACCTGAAATCGGAGAACCAAGGCCAAGCCAAAAGACTCCTGGTTTTGTCAGGAGATGTTTGGGAACAGAGCTCCCTGAGCAGGCAGCCGTGAGCTCGGAGAGACCCATGTGGTAGGGTGGATCTCAGGGGTGCGAGGAACACGGCCAGGTCTGAGAAAGACGTGGGGACAAGTGAGACACTAAAAGGGGAACCCCAGCTGTGATGGGATCACTGGTGCTGGGCTGGGTCTGATGTCTGCAGAGGGAACTGTTCTCCTCCTGGGGCTTTCCTGCCACTCCATCTTCACCTGGAGCCAGCAGCCCATTCATGAGGCTGTCCTGAGGTCTGTAATAAAAACCTCGGGGAATTTAACATCAAACCACCTTTATATTTAAATATTTTGCCTTTAATCAGTACAATGCTCTTCCAGTGTGTCCTCCTCAAAGGCTGTGGCCAAAGTGGCCACAGAAACCTGGGAACCCTGAGGTGGTTTTTGCCTTTGTGTCTCTCTCAAATTCTCATCCAGGTATATGGTTTTAGGCAAGTCAAAACTGAGCAGCTCTGGGCTTATTTGGGTGCGAAACTGTAACTTCTGTCACTGAAGAATAAACTAGACTGGCAAAGCTACACCTCCCATCCCTGGCAGTGTCCCTGGCCTGGCTGAACAGAGCTTGGAGCACCCTGGGGTGGTGGAAGGTGTCCCTGCCCATGGCAGGGGGTGGCACTGGATGGGCTTTAAGGTTTCTCCCAACCCAAACCGTTCCATGATTTTATCATTCTGAAGTTATATAATTTGTTTGGTACCGTTTTGTAATTGAGCTGCATTTCTGCTCCTCACCCACCTTTTTGGATGGATTGGGGGATGGATACTGGGCCAGCACTGTCAGCAGGGGACAAGGGACTTGTGCCAGGCAGGCTGTAAGTTCTGGGATGAGGAGGAGAAGTACGGGACACCCTCCACATCCCGCTTGTGCTTAACACCTTCCAGACGTTTTCTCACAGCTCGTTTAGGGCGTGTGCTGGAAAACACAAACCGGAATTAACGCCACGGCTTCAAAAGACATTGAGGGAAATGTTTCACCAGCGTGTTTGGGAAGCAGAGACGCTGATGCTTTGCAGCTGTGGATTCAATGCAAATCCTTCTGGTCCGGTTTCACCAAACTCCAGGGATTTGCCTGAGGGCATTTTTGTGTGACGGGTCAGCCCCAGCTTCTGGCACTGGTTAATCCCAGGACGCTGCCCGCACAGAGGGAGACAGCCTGGAGGGCTGGGGTCGGGAAGGTCCCTCTGCTCCTCCTCTGTAACTGCTCTGTCCCTTTATAACCCTGCGAGGAAGCTGTTTTGAACTGATGCTTTTTTGGCCTTGCAGAGGCCCAGAAGTTGGTCATGCTGTTTAACTCTCATTTGCTGTTCTTCCCTCAGCTTCAAGACTCTTTTAACACCTTGTTTAAAAACACGTTTTAAACCCATTTTTAGGTAAAGATATTTATTCCAAGGTGATACAGAGCACGTTTCAATACCCCACCAGACCACAAGCCTTTTACTGGTGTTGCCTCTGTGTCTTTTCTGTCTCTTTTTTTTCAAGAGCTGCCAGGAAACAAATTACAGAATAATTTGACATCTGAAGTCCACTGTGTCTTTATTGCTCACTTCCTTTTATTTTGGAATCCTGGGACCATGGAACCATTAAGGTTGGGAAATACCTAACAGATCATCAAGTCCAACCATCAGTCCAGCACCACCACCAGGTTCAGCACTAGACCTGGTCCCCTAAGTGCCAAATCCATATGGTTTTTGAACACAGGGATGGGGACTCCACCACGCTCCATGACATGGCTGTGAGCTGGGACAACTGGAAGACCCAGGAGCAGGTGTGGGTGGTGTGAGGGACCAGTGTTTCAATGTAAATTATTTGAAATACAGGAAACTTAATCTTCTAGATGAAGAACACATGTATTTATCCAGTAAAATATATGTATTTAAAATTTCTGTTCAACTTATGAACTGTCATTGCTCTAGACCAAACCCACACCACTTTTCTTCTCACCCCTGAAGGCCAGTGCACGTTTTCAGCTAAAGGAAGTATTTAAAGTCCCAAAGATCATTGTCCTGCTGTTTGGTCCCTGTGTGAGGAAAGGGCAGCAGGGTTGGGGTTGGTCTTTGTGCTTGTAAATGATTTAGTACCAGTGGCAAGGAGGGTGAGTTATGCAAGCAGCAAAACGTGATGAGAGTGACCTAAATTTAATAAAATGGCTAAAAACGGTGAGGATGCGAAAAGCAGGTTAACACTGAGGGACACTGAGCTGCCTACTCTGAGCTTTACGCACCCCCAGAAAGCCTGTCTCTGTCCTGAGGGCTGCAGCCTCAAGTGTTTTCTACAGCACACACTTTAATGTAGATGTTTTTCTTCCAGGCAGTGATAACTGCCCACAATATCAGCCAAATTCCTATCAATCTGAGTGAAAATTTGAAGGCACAGAGTTTAGCCTAACACGGAGTTTTAGACCATCCTTCTGCTGTGAGATCTCCCTCTGCCCAACCAAGGCAGTTCTGACCTCTTGTAACCTGGGACATGAGTGGCCTTTAATCAGTGTCTGATCGTTTTCCCTTTTTATTTCATGTTTTGTTTTAGAACTTGTTTTTGGTGCACCGATTTAAAAGTATTTAGCAGGAGAGATCTGGACTGGGCCAGTGGCATGGCTGATACACAGAGAAGAAAACAGGTCAGCAAATGTTATAGAATCACAGATGAGTTTGGGTTGGAAGGGACCTTAAATTTCATCCAGTGCCACAGGCAGGGACACCTTCCACTATCCTAGGTCCCATCCAACCTGGCCTTGGACACAGCCAGGGATCCAGGGGCAGCCACAGCTTCTCTGGGCACCCTGCACCAGGGTCTTCCTACCCTCACAGGGAGCAATTCCTTCCCAATACATAATCCAGTGCTGGTGGAGCTGATTGAAATGAAATAAACCCACCAGACCCCGTTTGATTCCTTAAACAGATGTTAACAGATGTTAAGGAAGGAGGAGATGCCCAAAAGGGCAAGGTCCAAACCCAGCAGCCCCTCCTGTGTGTGTGGCTGGAAGGGAGATGCCAGAGCTCCTCCTGTGGACCTCAGTTTGGTGAAGTTTGAACGTTTCACTCCAATGTAAAATTCCAACATTTGTGCTCTGCAGTGTGACGAAAGCCAACTCTCCTGCTCTGTTGTGTAATGTAATAAATGTCAGGTTGACAAATTCAACTTCATTTTATTAGTTTTTTGTAATTGCCCACGGTGTTGTAAGATGCACTTTACAAATATTTGTTGGCTTAAAGGATGCCACTGAATCACTGATGGCAAATCCTTGCAGTGGAAAACAGCCCTTGTTCATATTTTCCCAGTTCCCTGTGTGGTGGGACACCGAGGAAAGCTCTTACAAAACAGAGAACTTGGTGTTATGAATCCACAGGTAATAGCCAAGCAACGGTGTTTCCCCATCTAAATAAACACAGGGTGTTTAGGAAAAAAATAGAAATAATGTGAAGATCCAGCCTTTGCTGCCCAGCAGGAGGAGGACACAGAGCTCGAGTGGCTCCCAGATGGTTTCCTTGGTGTCCCCATGTCCCCAGCCCCCTCACTGAAGGTCTTGGCAGAGCGATGTAACCCGGAGAGGGAAGGGCAGTCCCGCCAGCCAGGGGCTGCTCCCTGCAAAACCTGGCCAGTTCCAGCCTCCCTCAGCCCGCAGAGGTGAGAAAGCCCTTTGCCAGGCCAGCACCAAGTGATAAATGCTGTGCTGTACAAGGCCAGTAAATGGGGATTTAATGATTCCTGACATTCCTCCTGGATGCACAAACCGCTTTTTGCAGGACATTAACACCAGGTGCCTCTGAGCAACCTGGCTGTCCCTCAGGCAACCTCTGCAACCGAATGAGTGGCTCAGGGACATCACAGTCAGTTCTTCAAGCTGCAAAAAAAGGTGATTAACCTTGGAACAGAAATCGTTTCAGTGGAAAACTGGACAGGTTTCATTCGTCCCTTACAGGAAGGCTTGGCTGCCCATTTGTCATCAGATTTTCTTTAGCAATCTTACCCCAAAACTTGCTTTTCTCTTTCTCTCAGTGGTAATGCAGAAAAAAATAATTGGAAGTCTTCTCTTTCCTTTTTGCCTCAGAATTCTGTACAAGGATACAAGACATTCATGACTGAATAGCTGAGCAAGTTTATGTTTTTGGGATTCTCTAGGTAAGTGTGAGGAAAACATGGAGAAGGAACTCTCAGTGCCTTTGTGCACTGAGCCCCCGAGTTTAACCCAGCCCCCTCCACCTGTGAGTGCTGTTCAAGACTCTAAGTTGAATTAGTTAATGCACAGTTGATTGCCAAGTGTTCTACACATCGATCTATCCACTTCGTAGGGGCTGTGGCTGTTAAAACCTTTGCCAGCACCCCAAAATCATCAGAAATCTCAATTTTCCTACTTTTACATGCAGAGGTTTGTTTTCTTTTTATTTTTATGCACAGTTGTCCTTGTTCATAATGTGGCAAACGAAGGGAGAGCTGCTGGCTCTTTCAGCTATCCAGCAGGAATTGCAGGAGTCAGTGAGTGCCTGGGAGAGACCTTGGCACCGTGGCTGGGAAGTGCAGTGTGGGATCCTCTCTTGTCTCTCAGATTTTGCTCTGTGCCTTATTGGTTTTCTTGCCTTTAGGTATTTTCAGCTGTAAAGACCTAACAGATAACTAGCTCATAAATTATTATGCATCACTCTGAGAGGACAAGAAAGAAAATGAGACTCTTTACTTGGGCTTGATGTTAAACTGTAAGACTTTTAGATGTAGATAAACACATACAATTATTTATAGCAGTGTTCTTTAGAATCGACACAGCCAACATAACATTTAAGACGTGTCAGATTTGACAGCAAATTTTGGAAGAATCCCTGGCTTTTTGTGAGCTTTGGGTTGTGTCCTGGGTAATGTTTTCTGGGTGTGCTCTACTGCAGTACTTGAGCTGCTGTGGTTGACATTCCATACATTCATCCATAAAAATCCCAAAATGGTTTGGGTGGGAGGGACATTTAGGCTCATCTTGTTCCAACCTCTGCCATGGGCAGGGACACCTTGCAGTGGATAAGATCTGTTGGTTCACTGTTTTAAGAGGAAGACTCAGATGTACTGAAGAGCATTTACCTGTGCTGATAGTATGATGGGAGCTTTGATCTCAATCCTTTTTTTTCACCAAGAGCAAAAATTCCTGCCACTATTTCCTAAACTTGTTTACTCTTCTCTCCCACCTTTATGGATGTGAAAGTCCTGAGGGTCCCCCATCCCACCACAGAGTGGCCTCTGGCACTTTTTGCATTTTGTAGGCAGCAAGGGGAAATCTCAAGTTAAACATTTTCTGTGTCAGAATTCCATAGTGAGGAGACTTACGCAGAGGCAGGGCTGGGGGAAGATCACTGGCACAGGGAAGCTGTGGCTGTCCCTGGAAGTGTCCCCAGGGTCATCCAGGTTGGATGAGGCTTGGAGCAACCTGGGCTAGTGGAAGGCGTCCTTGACCATGGCACAGGGTGGAACGGGGTGAGTTCCAGCATCCCTTCCAACTCAAACCAGTTCTATGAAGAACAGGAGGACCAGGAAAAGAGAAGAGATTTCAGCATCTCTTCCCCACGTTGCCACGGACATCCCTGACAGCCTGACTTCCATCAAAACACCACTGGAAATCATTCAGCCTTCTTCTGAGCACAAATGAGCCGTCAGGTTTTTCCCAGGCGTGCACAGCATTGTTTTAAGTCTCCAACCCTGAACTAAACAAACCCCTCATTCCTCCTCAGTTAATATTTACCTGCGCAAATGAGGCTGGATTATTTCACAGGTTAGTTTGTAAGCATTACCTGCTTTATTTTGTCTTCCTGACAACGAATCACAGAATCCTGAGGCTGGAAGACACTCAAATAATGTATCAAAGTGTGGCTCAGATCCATCAGGATTCTGATTAAGGACAGTTGTGCAGGATCTGTATTTTTATTCAGAGCAATCTCTCTTCAGTTAGTGGCTACATTTGTTTTGGAATTCAGCAAATAACTCCACAATTAGATTTGTTTTTAGGAACTTTTCAGCAGTGTAAAAACTGCTAGAAATATCTTTTTTGGAAATCAAGGAAACTTTCAGAACTGTGTAAAAAATACAAGAAATATGTCCTAAAGTAATGAATTTGTAACATTGAGAAATGTTAAAAATTAATTTAACACTTCCTTGGTTTAGAATTAATACAAGATATGTTTCTTTGATGTGAGAAGAAAAAAAAATATCCTGGAGAATGTTTTGTTGCTACTCTGAAATGAACATGAATGTAAATTTTCAATGACAGTTCCTTCCAGCACTAAACCAACCCTGGTAAGTGGCACTGTGGAGATGGGGTGGTTTCAGCAGGCACAAAATCAATGGACTGGCACAGAAGTTGAACTTTTTTCTGTGCTATCCCCTTGGAAGTTCAGTTAGATCCTGTGTTTGCAGCAAAAAAACTCCTATTTTGTTCCTTGTTCCCTAAAAAAAAATAAGTTTACTTGAAGCTCTGTTCAAGTTACCCTCCCAAAAGTGTTCAGCTGTCCCCTGTATGTTGTCTCTAAATCAGAATGACAATAATTATTAGGCAGATGCAGAAGCACAGCGGGGAAAATATGTAATTCCAGGCACTGTGCAGAGACTTTTAGTTGTAGCAAGTGAAGTGTTTAAAATTCAAATGTCATTTTTCAGGGAGTACTTTGAAGAAATTCGATGTTGCTCTACAAGAAATGGTAAAAATAAATACAGAGTATGCAAGGGGCGGAAGAGGCTCCACTGGGTTCAGTGCAGAACAGAACTTCAGAACAGAACTTCTCAAAAGTGCCTAAAAATATTGTAGTCTGCTCCAAAATTCTATTTTTTTTTATTTTTATTTTTTTTTTGAGAGAGAGCTGTGAGGAATTATGGAATCCCAGACTGCTTTGGATGGGAAGGGACCTCAAAGCTCCTCCCATTCCATTCCCCTGCCATGGGCAGGGACACCTTCCACTGGCCCAGGTTGCTCAGGATTCAAATCCAGACTATTTCACTAAAGTGGGTTGAATACATCAGCCATAAAAAACTCAGCCCATAAGTTACAGCATTCAGTCAGTGACTGGGTACTCTGAAGTACTGGCTTATCAATTTCTCAAAGTGTAAATATTTTCTTTCTTTTTTTTTGTTGTTAAAAAAAAGTCTATTTTTTAAATGCTTAAAATGTCTTGCCTTAGTGAAATCTCTTTAAACTGAATTTAAGTGACAAACTTTAACCCCCCCTTCTCTTTCTTTCTCCTTCAATGTGTTGCTGATGAACTTGTGTTTGTAATATGAAAGATATGATAGACTTGCACTTTGAGGTTTTTCCCTAATTTCATTAATTCTACAGTAAAAGGTTTGTTTTTCTTCATTCAATAGTTTCTGCTCAAAACATGGAAATTGAATATTCACTTCTCACTTTAAAACCAAGAAAATTTTAGCTTAAGGAAACGGGAAAACACAACAGGGATTTTTGCTATGCAAGGGTGTATGAAACTGAAGCTGAGGCCAGGAGAAGGAGTCAAGGGTCTGTCTGGAATAAATTGACAGTAAAGCTGTGGAGAAAGAACAAATTGCTGATTTGGTGTGTGCGCAGCTGCAGCAACCTGAGCTTGGTGCTTGGAGCATGAGGAGTCCTGGAAGCTGGAAATGGGGGCTGGAAAGGGCTGATCCTCATTTTGTACAGTTTCTATATCTGTCCTGATGTGTGTTTTCCCCCGCCCTCCTCACCCTGATGCTGCCTCGCCGTGCTGGGCACTGCCCCAACACAAACCAGTCCCAGGGGCAGCATCTCCTGGTTTCCGGGCGCCACCTCTCGGTGCTGGGACAGCTCCTCCTTTGGTGCTGGACAGGGGACGGAGGGACTCTGCCCGGATTTCTGTTGTTCAGCGGGGAAAGCCATGCATGTGAAGGGCAGCAGCTCATCTGCAGCAGCAGCAGCAACTGGAAGTTTAGTACCACCACCCCACGAAATGAGAAATACCTGCATCTCTGAAACCCACCCCAGACCTGCCCTTGTGAACGAGACAGTTGTGAGCTGAAACGCATTTTAATGTTTTGGGTCAGATCAGGTTTGTCCAGTTGGGTTTTGTTGCTGTTTTACTCCTTATGATTGTTTTTGTGGGGGGCTTTAGTCCCCATGAGTAGCCCATGCCAGATCTTCCAGAGAAACCCACTATGTCCCATAGGGAGACAGTGGTGTGAAGAGAAAACATCACAGGATGAGGTTCAGCATCCTGTTCATTAACTCACAGGTGCATTTCTCCACTGCCTTTCCATCCATATCCATCCATCCATCCATCCATCCATTCATCCATCCACCCATCCATCCATCCATCCATCCATCCATCCCTCATCCATCCCTCATCCATCCATCCATCCATCCATCCACCCATCCATCCATCCATCCATCCATCCATCCATCCATCCATCCATCCCTCATCCATCCCTCATCCATCCATCCATCCATCCATCCATCCATCCATCCCTCATCCATCCCTCATCCATCCATCCATCCATCCATCCATCCATCCACATCCATCCATCCATCCATCCCTCATCCATCCATCCATCCATCCACATCCATCCATCCACATCCATCCATCCATCCATCCATCCATCCATCCATCCCTCATCCATCCCTCATCCATCCATCCATCCATCCATCCATCCATCCATCCATCCATCCATCCACATCCATCCATCCATCCATCCATTCATCCATCCATCCATCCATCCATCCATCCACATCCATCCATCCACATCCATCCCTCATCCATCCATCCATCCATCCATCTCCATCCATCCATCCATCCATCCATCCCTCATCCATCCATCCATCCATCCATCCATCCATCCATCCATCCACCCATCCACATCCATCCATCCATCCATCCCTCATCCATCCATCCATCCATCCACCCATCCACATCCATCCATCCATCCCTCATCCATCCATCCATCCATCCATCCATCCATCCATCCATCCATCCACCCATCCACATCCATCCATCCATCCCTCATCCATCCATCCATCCATCCATCCATCCACCCATCCACATCCATCCATCCATCCCTCATCCATCCATCCATCCATCCATCCATCCATCCATCCATCCATCCACATCCATCCATCCATCCATCCATCCATCCATCCATCCATCCATCTCCATCCATCCATCCATCCATCCATCCCTCATCCATCCATCCATCCATCCATCCATCCATCCATCCATCCATCCATCCATCCACCCATCCACATCCATCCATCCATCCCTCATCCATCCATCCATCCATCCACCCATCCACATCCATCCATATCCATCCATCCATCCATCCATCCATCCATCCATCCATCCATCCATCCCTCATCCATCCATCCATCCATCCATCCAGGCTCTTGCACCACTGATTAAAGTTCCACTCACTGATTAAGGCAACGCACTGCAGCACCCTGAGAGGTGCTAATGAATACATACCCACCTTGCAGCCTGCCTGGAGCCCTGAGGAGGAACGGGAAGGAAAGGGAAGGGAAGGAGTTAAGGGCTGCTGTTTTTTTCCAGCAGGGATTTGTGCCACAACACCCTCGGATGATTTACGGTCTGCCTCTGGTCCCAAGTTTTATGCTGCTGCCCAGGATTAACTGATTTTAGCGTTCAAGGGGGACAAAATGATAAAACCAAAAGGCAGTCCGTAAATTCCAGCAACAAGGGGTGCCAGCCTCTGCCTTTTGCAATAGATGGGGCCTGGACATTTTTATGTTCCTCTTTATTTGCAGTTTGGCTCTACCTGGGGGAGCCAACATTAATTGCCAGGAGGTGGAGAGAGAATAGTGCTACAGCCTGTGGGATGGCTTGGAAAAGCACAATGATATTCCTTCATTTTAGCCCATCTTAGACAGGTATTAAGGAATTGTTAGCAAGAAGCAATAAAAAGTTTTATAGGAATTGAAGGGGTCCATGAGTATTTAAAGAGCAGGCTGGAAAATGCAGGTGGTGAAGGCAAAGCAGAAAGTAACAAGATCAAGCTGCACCAGGGAAAATCTGGTGTAAATTCCCCCCCTCCAACACAAGGAAGAACTTTTTTTTACTATGAGGGTAGTGTGGCCCCAGCACAGGTTGCTCAGAGAAGCTTGCTTTTTGTGGCTTTCTTTTTTCCCCCCTTTCAGGAGACAATTTTGCACCCGGAGTCAAAGGGATCATTGGGAAGGAAAGGAACTGGAAATGGGTACAACTCTGAGTGGTCAATTGTTTGCTCCCATTATTGGATCAACTAGGACAGCAACCACAGCGGGGCAGGAGCAAAACACTGGAGATCAAAGCGCCAGGGTTTATTTGAATATTTTAATTTTTAATTTTCTTTTTTTCTTTAATGAAAATGTGGTGATTTGTGTGCCCTCCATTTCCTCCTCAGCCAAACACAGGATTTTGACTCAGTGCTCTTACAGGTCCTTTCCAACCTCAATGATTCTATGATTAGAAGTGCATAATGATGACTACCACCTCTATAAAATTTTCTTTTATCACTTCCTGCTGTCCCAGCCATAATTCAAGGGCCCAGCTTTGTTCCATGAATCTGAAATTGTTGTGAATGGGTTATGCTTGGAGTTGAATACCGAGATGGGAATTGCAGACTCATTTCCAGCACCAGAAAGGAGCTCACAGGGATCGTTACTCACCTTGTTTACCCTACAGGCCACCCTTAGGATGTGTGTCATTGCCCATTTTCCATATGGCATCCCAGGGACTGGTGTTCTCCTTGGCTGGCTGGTCCAGGCAAAGCTGGGAGGCTCAGGGACATCAATCAGGCCACCCAGACACTCGTAAGGCTTCTAACATTGCACTATATTTCTGAGTATTTGAGTTTATCCTCCTCCGGCTCCTGTGTGCCAAGCAGTAAAACTGGAATTATTCCATCAAATCTCCTTGGTTTTTTCTTAGCCTAGAATATAGCCAGGTTTTCCTGTGTCTGGAGCAAAAGACAAGGGAAAGAAAAGGAAAACAGGTAGAAAATGAGTTTGCTAAAAATAAAAGAAATGGTTCCTATTTTCTCTCCTGTTTGGTAGGAGCCTGGAAACAAGCTGGAGTGAAATATCTAATTATAACAGTTTTATCTGGAGATAAATGAATGGATGAAAAATATTTCATTTGAAATAGAAATTTCAGGTCAATTTGACAACTATGGGATATGAAAGTGCCCAAGGTCAGGTTGTACAGGTGTTGGAGCCACCTGGGAGAGTGGAAGGTGTCCCTGCCCATGGCAGGGGGTGGCACTGGATGAGCTCTGAGGTCCCTTCCAACCCAAACCATTCTGGGATTCTGTGTGGTGTCTGTCGAGCAAATGGGAGTCAAAGGACAGATTGAGGAAATAATTTTGGTAATGTGGGAGTTTGGGAAGTGTGGGTGCATGTTGGGGGCTGAAAAGAGACTGAAATCTTCTACTCTTTTATTCCTGTGAGGGGTCAGGAAATCTGCAAATGGCTCAAAGGACAATTGGAGTGATTGGTGCTTTGATCCGAGCTGGATTTTGAAGGGAGTACCCCAGGAGATCGACATGTGTTTGTACATCCAAAACGCTCTGAAAATGCAATGAATTCCCCTTTGTAATCTCACCCTCAGCTTTGACCCCGGGTTACTGTTTAATACAAAAAGTAAATGGGAGAAGATGGATTAGCATTGAAAGAGACTAAATAACCCACGAGAGCAGTAAGGAACAAACGGAATAAATCTGTCTTTTGTGGGTAGTGTAGGCTCTTAACACCTTGTTCACGTTTTTGTTTCTTTGAGGGGAGGGAGTCAGGGAGATGGAGATGGAAACGATGCTGATGTGCCACTTGGGGTCCAGCAAGCCTTCCCTGAATGCCGGGAGAGAGAGGCTGTGGGATAAATTCTCACTGCACATTTATAGTCCTAAATTGGTCTTGCAGCTGAAGAGAATTCTGCCTCTTCTCGAGATCATATCAGTCTCTAAAGGTAGAGGAGTAAAATGTGGCGCTGCTGTCCCTCAGGGCTGCAAGCATTTCAGTGGAGAGCGCTGGAAATGAAGTCAGAGGGCCCTGAAATGAAGTGCTGGGGACTTTGGCTTTCGAGGCTGCATTATGCCCAGCTGCATGAGCTACCCGAGGTGGTGAAAGAAAGCTTTCCTGCTTTCCCAGGGGATGGATGGGGCACTGCAGGAGCTCCGCAGGAATAGATTCACATGTGATTTGCTTGCTTAGCACACAAAATTTCTATTTTTCCATGGGAACCAGGAGCATGTGCAGCCTCTTCCTGGGGCCTCTTTCTCTCCTCTTTCTCCTCTTTAACCTCTCTGTGTCACTGAAGGGGTATCAGGGACAGACAAAGGTGATACACAGACTCCATCATCAGAAGGCATGAAAAAACACTTTATTATTAGAAATTCACAGTTCTTATAGAAACAATAGTAGACCTAAGACTTGATTAGCTTTTAAGAATCTTCTCTCACCTATTGGTCAAGAAGGGACAACTCCTTCTTGTAAACATCTTTGACAAAGAGAGATTGCCTGCCAGGTGCAGAGATTGAGATAATAATTGTTTTAATTCTGTCTCTGAGCTTTCTCACAGCTTCCCAGGAAAATCCTGGGAGAGCTTTGTCTCTCTCTGTTCAGAGGGTATGTGAGTACCATCCTGAAGTGTTACTTTCCCCTCTTTTGGGGCTCCTCAGGAGTTCCTCAGGCCCACCACGTTTGTATGTCACACCCAGGTGCCAGCTCTCTGTCCCACAGTGTCCCTGGCATCACTGGTTGCTGTTTCTGAAAGCCACTTCAAGCTCATTCCCTGCAGGAAAATTTCAGTGGGAAATTTAATGAGTTTTTTTCTTATTTTTTGTACTCTGGGATTTTTATTTTTTTTTTGGAAAAGCAATCACTTTTCCACAGAGACTCCAGTGTATTTTCAGGGATGGCAGGAGCAGAGTAGAGCCAAGGGAAAGGCACCCAACGTGTTTTGAGCTGGTGGGAAAACCAAACCACAGTGGTTTGGCCTCTCCAAAAATGAGCAACCATCAAGAAGCAACAAATCCCACCATCAATTTGACCCCTGGCAAAATCAGCTTCCAGTTCTTGATCTATTAAAGAGTTAGGCTAAGACACCACAGGTGGGATCCAGTTTTCAGGAGAAGCTGCTGGAAGCTGTTAATCTTACAAAACACATGAGGAGGAGGTACCAGCCCTCCTGGGCTTGATATTCCTTTGTCACAGCTGGAAACTTCCCAGCAGGAGCTGGAGCAAACCCTGAAGTGGGCAATAAGAAACATTTGGGAAGAAGAATAAATGAGCCCAAATCTGACAGCCCTGCAGAATGTGCCCCAGAGAGTGTAAGATGAGTTTTTCAGATTTAGTTCTTTCGCTCTTTAAACAATATTTCAAATGACCATTAATTCCAGTTGGTTGGGAGCTTCAGAGGGTGATTGGGAGTGAGGAGAAAGAATTTCTTACAAAAAAAACCCCTGAAGTAAAATCAAGAGCTGCTGGTACTTTTGTCTTACTTGCACATGAATCCATGTGAATGATTCTGCCTCCTGATGCCTGCTCTGCTGGAGTGGATCATTCAGCAGCACCTTGGAGAGGGGATCTTGGTGGAAATAACTCGTGCTGATGACTTATTAGCACTCAGAAATAGGAGAATGTAGGAGAGAGCCCCCGAAACGCTGCCATGGGAAGCTACAGGGGGCATGGGGCTCGTAAACACCTACAGGGAGTGGGCACTCAGGGCCCTTCAGGGATGGGACAAGGACATTGATAAAGCTGATTTGGGGAATTACAAAGGGAGCAAAGAAGAATCCAGCATACAGTGACTGCCCATAAAAAAAAAGGAAAACTGGATACAGGATGTGATTTATGCACTAATGAGGGAAAAGCAAGCAAGCAAACCATTCAGAAAGCCACAGAGTGGAGAAGAAGAAATTCCATTAGCAGAATCCTCCCAGTGAGAAAGGTGGGATGTTGAGGACAATGAACGGGCATTCAGGGATGGGTGGGTCAAGAAGTGGAACAGGGGGAGCTCCCAGAAAAAGGGGGAGATGTGAGAAAGTTCTGCATGTGCAGATTGTAACCACCCTATCACTGCAGAAGAGCTGAGACAATTGGGTGCTAATTTTTGTACCCTTACAATTGGACTAATAATAATTCCTGGACTGGACTGTCAAAGCTTTAATTAACCTGTCAATAAATGCTTGGCCCTGCATGTAAATTGTGTTTCTTTGGCTTGGGTGGGTTGGCAGGGAGCTGGTGAAGTCACCTGTCCTCTAAAGTCTGGGTGCAACAACGATGTGGGATGGCCAAAGGGCTTTTTGTGCCCTTCCAGAGCAAACAGAAGTGGTGCCTTGGGCAGAAGTGGTAACAGCTGCAGCTTTAGGTGGACTTCCACTAAAGAAGAAAGATTGGTTCAAATCTGCCTGGATTTTTGCTGCTGTTTTTTTTGCAGGTGGGGGGGGGTGTGGTGTGGTGGAATGAGCTCTGATTTTAGTAAATGTGTAATGAAATAGGAAAGGAGGAGAAGGTGCCCTTCCAAAGCTTGTGCTGGATGTCTTCTAGCACAGGGACATTCAGACATGCAAACTCAGCCAAGGCTTTGCTTTGAAGCAGTAGGAAATGATCCTTCCTGCTCAGAAAAGCACAGGTTGGACTGTACAGCCAAGCTCATCGGTGAGATTTAATGAAAACTGACTGTGTTATAAAAGCTACTTCTGACGGGGGGAAAAAAATGTTTTTTTCCAAAAAGATTTCCTAATATCTAGCTCTTAATTTAGTATCCTGGTTTGGATTGTAGTTTTCAGATGTTTTGTTACAAGAGCTGATGTTTTTGCATCTCTTTTCATCAGAGATGAGGTTTCAGGTGGCTGAGCCAGGTGACCAGTGCTCTGCCACTGCTGGCTGTTAATTCCAGAATTGGAATGGAGAGAATAACATTCTCTCTAACAGAACAGAGAAATAATATTCACCCTCTAATCAGAGAATTCCAGACTGGTTTGGCTTGGGAGGGACCTTAAAACTCACCTTGTTCCACCCCTGCCATTGTGGGGACACCTTCCACTGGACTCCCTTCCTGCAGTGCGTCACTTTTCCCTACCTGCTGTGGGGTTTGAGCAGAAATGCCATAATATCCCATTTAAATTTGCCAAAGTGGGATTTGACCGGGGCTGTTTAAGCAGCTCTAAGGACAATGGGGAGGGGTAAGGGCATGCCCTTGTTTTCTCCCTTAATCCATTCCCATTCCCGAGGATGAGCTTTCCCTGCTCTGGAAGTTCTCCCCACATCCTCTAGATGCTACTCGTGCTCTGCAGGAGCGGAATTCCTGAGCAAAGCCCCGAGCCGAGGTGTGGAGCTCCTTCTATGCCAAACCCAGCATCAGCATCTCCCTCCCCTCCCCTCCCCTCCCCTAATTCGCTTTCTCGATTGTTCCTGTCACAGCGAGAATTTACAAAATTGTCACTTAAGAGGAGAAAGTGACAATTTCCCTCGAAATCTTCTGGTTGCAGGGACCTCTGTCGCCCTTCTCCTCAGCACATTAAATGCATCCAGTGCAAAGCAACACTTTGGAGAGCAAAGCAGCAAATAGTGAGGCTGCCCATTTTAACTCTTCCCCGAGTCTGAGTTCGGTCCTGTGAGGAACTTCTGATGAGCTTTGCACTCTCTGTTATTAGTTCAGGGATTAAAGGAATGTTGTGAGGTTTGCCATTAATATTAAT
Source organism: Motacilla alba alba (assembly GCF_015832195.1). Lineage (NCBI taxonomy): Eukaryota > Metazoa > Chordata > Aves > Passeriformes > Motacillidae > Motacilla > Motacilla alba. The sequence goes on from NC_052023.1 coordinate 24,665,629, forward strand.
TTTGGGTTCTGGTGTTTTCACTTGTTGTTGTTCTGTTACATTAGCACTTAGGAAATGTCTTTTTAACGAGAATTTGGGTGTCTTGGTGTCTCTTTTTGTTGTGTTTTTGCCTGACCACTGCCTGGGGGAAGAACCTTTTTCTGATATCCAGCCTAACCCTCCTCTGACACTGCTCCAGCTGTTCCCGTGCTCAGATTAATTGTAAAACTGAGTTTTATCTCCCAGGCTTGACTTCTACTCTTTTTCCTTCCACTTCACTGAGAGCCCTTCAGCCAAACATCCCAGTGCAGACAATCAGGAGGAGGTTTTCAATCTGCCATCACACTGAGGGGTCTAGGGAAGGTAAAACCACCCATACATCCTGCTGAATGCCCCCAAAATTGCCTCAGGCTGCCTGCAGGTTCAGCAAGATGACATTGCATGGGTGAACCATAAATCATAGATCAATGACAAACTAGAACTGAAGCATGAGGGGGCAGCAACAGCTTCTGGGACTTTACAGAGAGATCCTGGCCTTCAGAGGGTTAGGATGTTTAAATCCCAGGTTGCATTCCTGTGCCAGGGCTTTGCTGGGCACTCAGCCTCTCCTTGCCTCCCCAGTCTGATTTTAACTTCCCTCCCTTGTCTGTGCCTGCAGGGACCAGGGAGAAGGGCTCAGCTGAGTGTGGCATGAGTGTTAATTAATAATAGACCACTTAGGCTGTGGAAGAGCTGCTTGTGTGCAGTTTTGGGTGTTCTTTTCAAAGGTCAGAAAAGACATGAGCAGCAAACCCTCCATCCATCCTCTCAGAGGGGATGCTCCTTTCAAAGTGACTTTGGGCAAAAGCCACAAAATTCTCCCTCAATAGCCACAACTACATAGGTGTGGTGTAAAACCTCTGGTCACATGTAAATGTGTTCAGAGGAAAAAATGCAACTTTTTCAAAGCAAATCCCCATGGCTTCAGCTCTGAGTTATTCCAGCTACTTCTGCATGAAGCATTTTAAAATGTTTATATACAATCTAGTTAATATGAAGCCCTTCATAAATTTTAACTGTCTGTGGCAACAGCTCAATAAATTTTCTTGGCCCAGCCAACTGTGTCTCTTGTAGAAAGTATTTAATGTCTGTAAGGAGCCCCATGCAGGTGGGATTTGGCAGATTCATGGTTGGCTGTGGACAAGCAAAGGGAGCAGCCTGGGAGTGCTTGTCCTGCCCCAGCCTGGGCTGTGCTGGATCTGCCTGAGGTTGGCAGAGAAGGGGACAGCAGGATCATGATGAACTGGTGTTAAAATGTGGGATGTCTTTCCTAGGAAAGTCATCCAGGGCTCATGGACATCAAAGCTTGGACCTTTTTGGTGCAGTGGGAGGTGTCCTTGCCCATGGTGGAACTGGATGGGCTTTAAGGTCCCTCCCAAACCCAAACCACTCTGGCATTCTGTGGTGACCCATGTCACAGCTATCTCTTCTCCCTGAAAGGTTTTAACTGACTTTTCTAAGAACAAGAGGTTGTCCAACAGGTTGGTTCTTTCTTGCTGCCTGGAAGATCAGCTTCCCTTGGGGATAACCTCAGAATGGATATTAGCTGATGGTCCCCACCCCAGTGGTGTCAAAGGTTCCATTTCTTAAATTCTATTCAAAAGTACAGAGAAATTCTCATGCCAAACAATTCTGCTGGGTCACCAGCCCCAGATAACGAATATCTGCTGGGTGAGGGAGGTGCTGAGCATGACCCCACTGCACAGAGCTCCTCCTGCTCCCACCCTGTAGCTGTGTGTTCCAAGACCTTCCCTTCCTCTCTCACAGCTCAGCAAAACAGGAATGTGCACAAATTTCTCACATCTTGTGTTTGCACAACACTTGGTTGTGTGCCCTCTCCCAGCTTAAAATGTGCAGTGTTGAAAACCCTTTGTTTTTCTCTCCTTGTAAGATACTGATTTCTATTTTTCTACCTGGCTGAGAACCCAGTGCTTTTCTGAATGCTCCTGGGAACAAAACTGTGCAAAAGTGCTGGATCTCATCCCATCCCCAGTCATTTACTTCCTTCAGCTGATCATGAAAGAAAGAAAACAGAACAGTTCAGAGGTAGTTTTTATATCAGGAACAATTCCCTTTTCTGCTCCAAAGTGCTGATTGCACCGTGCACGTGGTCCCTGCACACCCTGGGACCAGCACCTGCAGCTGCTGGAGTGCCCCAGACACCCCAAATGTCCCCAGAGGATTAAAATGAACAATTTTGGAGAGTGCCTTGGGGATGCAGGCTGTCAGCCTTTTTCAGACTGTTGTGCTTTTGCTTCTACTGAGGCTTTTCCTGGCTGTGGCTGTTCCAAATGATCCCAGAAGGGATTTTACACAGGGTGTAAATACACTCTGATGGGTGAGGACTTTGATAGTTTGGAAGGGTGTGCTTTCATGTAGGTGCTTTGCAGGTTTAATTTCCATTTGGTTCAGTTTGGTTTGTGTCAGGAACTGGAGTTGGATGGGGATTTCATTGCTACAGATGGTGCCTTGACAGAAATCTTTGGTCTAGTACAAATGGAACAGAAATTTCAAATTATGCCCACAGGCTCAGAAGAAGAGAATCCAGATCAGTAATGCAGCAGGTGTTGGCCATTTGTAATTCCTGCTTCCCCATTTGGGCTACATCAAGCAGCCCTTCAGTTCTGGGACTTGTGCAGCTTTGGCTCTGATGTATTGATGTCAGCAATACCTTTTATTTTCCCTGAAACACAATGTCTGTACATGTGATTCAACCAGGCTTCAAGCTGAGTGCCAGCCAAAGCTTTCTTAACTTTTTTTTTTTTTTTTTGCCCATCCTTTGGGAACAGCTCGATTTGCACCTGAAATGAGCATGCTGAGCTTTCCTGGTGCCTCTGCCTAGGATAATCCTGATTTAAAAGCCCTGGCTGGAAACTTCAGCAGCCCTTGGCTCTGGTACTTAGAAACATGGAGTATTTTGATGGTCTTGGTTCTTCCTCCTCGAGAATTAAAGGGGAAGTTTGAGGATAATGATTAGTCTCGTGCTTTTCTAGTGTGGTACCATGGTAAAATTTCCAAAGCAAAGGAAACATCAGTCTTGGTGCCTTGCTGGGGTTTATTTTAGATGGTGCTGGTTGTACATGTGCAAACATCATGTTTTAGTTACGCCACATTTTTGGTATGGAAGAATGGGATTTCTTAAAGCAAGGTTCAGCCCATGGGAGAAAATACTTACTCAAAGTTGACCAAAATGAGGTAATAAAGGAAAGCTTCTGAACTTTGTGGGGGTTTTTTAAGTCACTCTATGCCAACAATTCTTCCTAACCTGATGTATAACATCACACATTTCACTTAAAAAATAAACTAAATGGTAAGAATATTTCCTCATACATTTTCTAACTTAAAACTTTAAAAAAAGGGTGGAACATATCTTTAAAAAAAAAGGGGGGGAAAAGGAGGTTTGGAAACTATTTAGGTATAAAACATTCTGGGATCATTTGAAAGGGCCAGCACCAAAACTGTTAAAAGACATGAATTTCACCTTCTACCTTGGTTTATTTGATGACTGTTCTTGTATCTTGGAACCTTCCTATGGGTTTATTGGCTAAAATTGAATAGTCCAGTGCCACATTCCTCATATTGGTGCTTTTGAGGCAGAACTCCAGGATTCAGGACAAAGTCCTGGCCTGCTCACATGTGATGTGTGTGCTTTGGCTCTATGGCCAGGCTTCAGCCTTTTCCCAGAGCTTCCCTGGAGGAGGCTGTTTGTGTGTCACAGTTGTCTGAGAGGTTTCCATCTGAACTGCTTCATTAGCTGGAATTAGTTCAATTTAATTGTTTTTGGCTTCGGCTGCCTGGCTGCAGCTGGGAGGTCCTTCCTCACCAGATCCCAGCCTGTGTCTCTTTGAGGGATAATCCTCTGTGCTTTACCTGGAACATGCTCATGAGTTCTGGTTGCTGTCTGTCTTGCCAAACTGCCTGTCCCCCCATTAGTCACCTCTGCATGGATGCAGTCCTGTGAGGCACAGGGAATTTCTTCCCTCTGCTTTCCAGCCATCACTTGCCACATGGACAGAACGTTTTCTTTGGATAGTAACTAAGACTTGGAAACTGGGATTTTATTGCAGATATCACAGAATCACTGCCTGCTTCGGGTTGGGAGGACCTCCAGGATTATCTTGTTCCACCCCTGCCATGGGCAGATGAGAAGTCCCGCTCAGTAGGGAACCTTCCACTGTCCCAGGCTGCTCCAAGCCTGGCCTGGAACTTTTTAAACCACCCTGAAAACCAGATTGTGGCGGGTGGAGAGGTGTTTTCTGAGCTCTGAGTGGAGCAGCACGCACAGGGGAGCCCAGTACAAAGAAGGATCAATCATAGGAATGTAAACTTTAAAATAAAAGCAGAATATTGCTTTAGGTCTCACAGGAAAGTGAAACAAAAATGCCCTGAAAGCAGCAAAGGAGAGTGTGAGGTTGACACCAGCTCCTGTTGGTGTAGACATAGAATTCACTCTGTCATTCTTGCTTGTTTTTTATTATTCTTGTTATTTATTATTCAGAGGGGATTATGCAAATAGATTATAGCACAGATCCAGCTGAACTGCTGGAAAAGAACGCCCTCAAACCTTTGAAGGAAGGAAGGAAGGAGTTTTCCTCACCACTTGCCCCATCTCCTGGTATCTGCTCTTCACAAATTATTTTGCACAAAGGTGAACAGGGGACAGTGTCTGATATTGGAAAGTGGAATGGAGCTCTTTTTCCCATGCTGTGTTACCAAAACTCCTTGTTCACCAGGCGGATACTTATCCTTAAATATATATATATTGATATACAGCTGAAAGATTAATTGAAAGCCTCAGTGGATTTCTTGGTTCCTCTCTTGTTTGATGTGAAAAAAATCCTGCCAGGGATGGCAGGGATTGACCAAAGGACTTGTCTGAGAATAACAAAGCTGCAGACAAAAAATCTCCTTCTGTCTGTTGAGGTTTAACCTCCCCTCCCATGGTAGGGGGGAGGATTGGGAAGAAAGCAGCAGTTTCATAATTGAAACAAAATAAAATAGAATAACAATTGCAGTGGAAGGGAGAGAGACAGAGGAAAACAAGAAAAAGCAGGAAAGGTGAGTGATGCCCAATATCTGAGTCCCCCAGCAGTGATTGCTCCCTCCCAGTCAGCTCCCCCAGTTTCTGCCCTGGGCATGGCATTCCATGGGATGGAATATCCCCCTGGCCAGTTGTGGGTCAGCTGTGTGAGCTCTGCTCCTGGCATCCTCCTCAAGGAGAACTGCACAATCCACCCCAGTTTTGGGAAGGAGAATAAATAATGCATTGGCAGATACACAACACAGTTACCTGTATGTCATTTTAATGAGTGTGGAGCTGGAATTTAAGTGCTGTTTTTGCAGCACACCTCTGCACATCCTGTGAAACAGGTGAGGGATTGTGCAGAGTGGGCCACTAAAGGAGTGCAGTTATGTGATCTTGGAGGTCTTTTCCAACTTTTCTGAGCTGCTGTCTTGCAAATCAGAGTGAAATTGCTTTCTACAGTCCGGAAAAGTTGTGTGTATGAATTCCTAACTGTGTCAATTAACTCAACCCACAGCATTGAGCTGGCCTTTATTTGCATAACCAACAAGCATTTTTTATGGAGAGACCAAGACTTCAGAAATGCTGCTGTATCACTGTGGCAAGAAAAAAAATGCACTTTTAAAACCCAGTGTCTCAGAGGATGAAAGTTCCCATTCCTGAGGGGAGGGCTGGGATTGGCAGCACACGCAGAGCTGATGCTGTTCAAAGTGGTTGAACCCTGTCTCAGTCTCAGATATGACTCAAGAAAGGACAGCAGAGCTGACCTACATCCCTTTGAGTTTAAGGATGCTGACGAGGAGTTTAGATAAACGAGGATAAAACTCCTTTAATCTGCTGGCAGGTTATTTGATTTTTTGATGTTTTAAGAAAAATTCCTTCTCTCTTTGCTCTGACTGCTAAAACTAAGTTGCCTGGGAAACACACAAACCAAAACTGTTCCATGCATCCCTGGTGCTCACTTAGTGATCCAGCAAAAAAAAAAGTGCTCCCAGGAAAAGCAGCCATTCGCTGTGTGGCTGGATTTATTTTGCTGGGTGTTAAAATCTGCAGAGCTGCAAGATAAAAACACTTGGAGAAATCAACCTTTAGTCCAGCATGGGTTTTAATCTCACCGTAAGTATGAGGGTCTTAACAGCCCCATTTTCCTTTGTATTACAAGTTCTTTCCTATGGTTAACCTCCTTCCAATTCCTCAGCAGCTGATTAACCTTCCTTTTTTTTATCTTTTTTTTTTTTTTTTTTTTAATGAGAGAGAAGAAAATCAATATAAAAACCTGATAGCCGAAATTAATTTTTATTTTTGGGAAAGCCTTAAAACCCTCAGTAAACGAGGCTATAGGTTGAGGCTGAGCACCAGCCTGTCCTTGCCATGCTTTATTCTTAGAAGCTCCTGTTCTGGGCTTTGCCATTTGTGCCTCAGATCTGATCTAATTGTCAAAGACAAAGAGCTGCTCTGGCAGCCTCTCCCAGGGATAATCTCCTATGCTGAGAAAATCTTTAGACTTAATTAAGACAGTTTTATCATTCCTGTGAACTTGCAGAGTGGCACAAAAAGGCCCTATTAATGCTCAGAAGGTCTCTCTATTCTAATCCAGTGATATTAAGCAGAGGTTTATTTCAATGAAGGTAACAACCCTCTCCAAGTGGGACTTGTTTTGCACAGAGCTGTGGATCATTCCTTTATCTCCTCTAGAGATGTAACTTGAAAACTTACTCTACAAATAATTATTTTTACATCTTGAAAGTGGTGCTAAACTCAAGACCCCGATTGAGCTGTCATCGGGATAGTTATAAATATCCTCTGAGTTTACCTCTTATAAGGCCTTTTTATTTTTATAACTGTTTAACAAGAAATGTAAAGTTATGCATCTGATCAAAGAAAGCCCCCTGATGTTTTATGCAACGTGTCTGCCTTTGACTGGAACAAAAAATAGATCTGAGAGTACTTTAATCTGTTGAAAGCAGAACTGTACTTAACAGGGAGCGTCACATCCCGATTGTTTGAAGTGACTTCGGGTTCTCTCATCTGACTTGACATTGTTTTACTTCATTGTTCATGTATTTAAGATAAAAGAAGATCATTACTATTTTAAAGTTAACACAAAGAAAGTAGTCATGATCAACAGCAAAGGTTCCCAGCTCCTTGTCTGTGGGTTTTGGGGATGCTGTTTTGTGAGTGACTCTGTGTACAGTTATGTATTTATGTTGAATTACTAGTGCTCTATATTGTGGTACTAAAGAGCTGGAGGACAGTGCCGTGTCAACAACAAAAAGACTCTTTCAGGTCTTCACTTTGGTTTGCAAATTTGGGCTTGGATTCCTGCAGAAAGATTAGTGCTGTTTTCTGGTGGAGTTTACACACTGGTGGAACACGGAGCCTTCAGTAAGAGGGAAAATGTGTGAACTTTAGAAACTTGCTTTTGGCTTGAGGCTGCTTATCACTTCCTCTCCAGTTATCAGAGTCTATTTTACTGGCTCTCCAACAGAGGAATTTGGAGGATTTGCTTCCACCTGGATACCCAGCAGCTCACAGGCACAGGGTGCCCAGAGAAGCTGTGGCTGCCCCTGGATCCCTGGAAGTGGCCAGGGCCAGGTTGGACAGGGCTTGGAGCAACCTGGGACAATGGAAGGTGCCCCTGCCCATGGCAGCAGGTGGAACAAGAGATTTAAGGTCCCTTCCAACCCAAAACTTTCTGGGTTGGAAGCACAAACTTTCTGGGATTCAAGTACAACTCCCATCCTGGAAGACAGCATCAGGCTTTAGCAGAGGGGTTTGATGGCAGGGGGGCAGTGGAAATGGCACAGAGGTGGTGCACTCCTGGGGGGAGGCTGAGTGTGCCTGAGGCTTGACTCCATCCCATTGATGTCCCCTGCCGTGGGCCCTGGGGGATGGCTGTGTGCTGCCTGTAAGGTACCTTTGCTGCACCTCCTGCTTTTCAGATCACAGATTTCTTACAGTTCTGGGTCATGGTTGAACCAGATATGCCAGCCATGATGTTGGGAAGTTCAGCTCCTGCTTCTTAAGGCTCTCCCCTTCCTACTCACTCATTTTCTCCATCAGCCCTTCATTCCAACCAGCCATTTCATCCTGAAGAAAGACTTTTGGACAAATCATTCCTTAAAACTAATCCCTACCTCCAGAGAAAAATTCTGGCCTCAAATGATCTTCAGGGAAGGAAGATGTTTTGCCAAACCCCTCCCCATTTGCTCTGCTCCATGTTTACTCCTTAGGAGTAAAGTCTTAGGAGCTTTTAAGCACAGACCATAACAGTGTGTGGGGTCTGTGCCTGCCCAGCACAGGGACACTGCCCTCTGTGACAGTGGCCTCCTTTGTGGACAAGGATTTGTTCATATCCAGTCTTTGGCCATCCCATTCTGGCTGTTGCAGATATGAAAGGGAAGGGAAGGTAAGAGCTTCCTTACCAAGACCTGGTAAGGACTTGCTGACCTGCCACGACCAAAATCTGCTGGAGCTTTAGGTATTCCGGTAGTTCTCTTCCAGTTTTGTTGCTAAAATACAGATGTTGGACAGGTAACAGAGAGGTGGTGGGGGTGAAACATTCTTCAGCTGCACAGTTAGAATAAAACCTGAGCAAATGAAGACCAGTCAAGTTTCTGTCCCTGCACCTTGTACCTGGCTCATCCTGTGATTTCTGCCATTGCTTTTTTTGATCTACTTGAGTTGCCATTGCATGGGGCTTTTAACATGAGAATTCTTCCCAATCAGGAAGTAATTATGATCACAGACTGAAATATTAAATGCAACAACAATCACAGTTGTATTTATTTTTTAGTGCAGCATATGTTTCTCTCCTGAGTTTTGGAAGATGTAGCTGCTTCCTCTTCAATCACAGAAAGGAATGAGCCATGACATTTCTTTTTAATGAAAATGCTGATCTAGTGTTATCTTTGTAGAGCTAAATGAAAAGTTTCTAAGGCTGACTTGGTTGAATACATTTATGGTTTAGCCTGAGGAGTACTGGTTTAGTGCTGGTGAGAGGTTTGATGTCTTTTTTCACGTTGAGGCTGATTTTTAAGAGCCAGGGAAAACTTGGCCTGCTTGGTATTTGGTAGGATGGTTTTATATGGTAAGAAAATACAATTGTTGAGCAGTGACACAAGTCTGTCAGGGTTATTTAAAAGGATCCTTTCCCGCCAAAATGGAAGCAGTGCTCAGGTTCATCTTTATGGAAGGGAATGGATCATCCAAGATGATGTGTGGATTGCTGTTTGGGATTTTTTAATGTACTCCAGTGTGGCTCCTGTTTTTTTCTTCAGTTATTATTTTTTATTTTTAGGGATGACAATACAGTAGAGAGACAAAACCAGTTGTCCTGTTTTTCCCAGCTCTCCCTCTATCCACAAGAAAAATCTGGTTAGTCTCTCCCACACCAGGGATATGATATTTGTGAAAAAGTGGGAGAGACTCTGACAGTGACACCCAATCTCTAAATAAGCCAGCCTCCATCAGATGTTCTCAGGTGATTTAAAAAAAGAATATTTAAGTGTCTGGCAGGAGCTGATTTTCTGCTGTTTGCAATAAAGTGACTGCAGAAGTCTTTTCTCAGGGCCCAACATGCAGAGAGCTGTTAAATGCAGAATTTTACTTGGCTTAGTGGCTCACAGAGAGCAGGTTTTCAATAAACAAAACAAAGCACACAAACACTGGGCTAAAGGACTGCAAATAATGTGTGGTTGGCTTGGGGAAATTGCCATTTTAAAGAGCAGAACAGTGCTGCTTTTAATGCAGGTGCCCAAAACCTTTGAGACTGGCTGGGCTCTCTTCAGATAAGTGGTTTCATAGCCCATCATCAAATAGTAACTGGGAAGGTGAAAAAAAAAAGCAATGGTATCTTTTGTTGGTTGAAATTTCAAAGCTTTCACATGTAAAAAAAAGATTAACAGATTATAAAAATAAGATTAATTAACAGATTAACAGAAAAATTAACATATTATAGAAAGAAAAATTAACTTCTATAAATTTAGAAGCCTTAGAGGTGTTTTCAGAAATGACCAGCAAAACCAGTGCAACAAGGAGAAAAATCCTTCCTGCAAAACCCTTTCTGCAAATCCTTCAAACCCTTCCTTCCCGCATATTCAGCATTTCTATTCAGAAACTATTTTTGGTGTGTTTCAAAGACTTTCTGAATTGATTTAAACTAATTGCAACAAGTTGGGGTAGTACCTTTAGAGGAACACCCAGCTTTTAGTCTTTTTTTATTTATCCAAAACATCTCCTTGAACTTAAAGTTCCTCATGCAAATAGTTAGGTGGTGAGACTCTTTAGCCTTTCAGAATTAAAAGAGAAATATATTTCTAATTTTCAGTTCAAGCAGTTTTATTTTACCTTGCTTCAGCTGATTTCAGTTTGTGCCTCTGCATTGCAAATATAATGACAAAAGTTTTCTTTCCTTTTGGTTCTTTGCCCTTCTTTTTTCCTATATTAGGTTTTGCTGGGATGGATTTTGTCATTGGTGTGTTTTGTCAGGGCAGCTTTTCCCCTGGATATGGTTGGAAGGAGCTGGAATGGGATGGAGCCAGGCTGGGTCCCTGGAGAGTCATTTCCTAAACTCTGTGCTTCCAGCCAATGAAGCAAAGTTATGATAATCTGGCTGTTCAGATGGGAACAGAATCCTGCCAGCTCCTTGAAGATTTTCCCTGCCTGAAAAGACATGTGTAGGATAATCATATAGGCAGTGTAGCCCTGGAACATCTTTTCCCTCTCATTTGGTAAATAATGGAAAAATCCCTCCCCTACTTTCCTGAAATTTCAAGTCATGGGCTTTTTCATCCCTGGCTGATGTGGTTGTTGCCAGCTAGAATGAGACAAGCATTCTTGTCTTTTCTACATCCTTGCTTTTCTGCCCATCTTGGCATCATTTTCTTCAGATATGTACTCTTGTAAGACATTATTATCTGCCTCCTATTTCCAGCTGTTGTTCCATGTGGCCTTAAAACATCCCTGTTCCCACACATGTTCTTTTAGAATCACAAATAGTAAAATTATTGAGGTGAGAAACCTCTCAGATCATCCAGTCCAAGCAATCTTTCCAGATTCTCAGTCCTGAAATTACATCAGTAGGGATAAAAGAATATGTTTTGATCTGGGTACATGTGTTACGGAGGTAAAAATTATCCAGATAATATTATATTCCACAGGAGACTTTTGAACTGCATGGCTTTAGCCATGAGTCATAAAGTAGCCAATTATTACCAAGTAATGATGGTTTTCCTGATGGCATGTCAGAAGGATAAAGGGAATACACAAAGGAGGGGGGATTTTCGGCTAAACAGAAGCTGCATTTTCATTCCACCTTTCCACTAATTTCAATAAACACATTAAAAAGAGAAGGTAAAATAAAGAGGGGAAAAATAATTTTTACAATGAGTTTCTCATTGCAGCTAAACAAGTCCAAAGGAAGAAAAAGAAGAAATGAGAAGTGCCTACTGTTTAGACAGGTTCAGCCAATTTTAGGCAGGTTTCTTTGACTTTCTTTCACTGACCCTACTCCAGTAGCTGTTACTGGCAAAGATGTGTTTCCAAATACCCATATTAAATATATAAATATACATGGCACATATTTCTCAGGAGGTTCTGCTCTGGTATCTGCTGCTCTCATGCAGTAAATTATTTTTTTGCTCTAGATTAACAAAGCTGCAACACTCAGTGCCAGGGGCAAATCTTGATGTATTGGCACTCCTGGGTCATGGTGATGATGAATCGTGAGAGCTTTGCAGAGCACAGTGTCCAAATAATCCCATTCCCCAGCTGGAATATGGATAATATCACTAAAAATACACAATACTTCTTGCTGGTACACAATACTTCTTGCTGGTTTGCCCTGGGAATATGGGGTTTTTTTTGCAAATGAGGAAAAGGGGATTCTGGTTGGATTAATAGGTCTGTGGATGATGCAAACTTGTCAGAAGGTTGTGCAAAACTCTGTCCTTTCTGTCTGAAACCACTCATCTTTGCAGCTGGCTGTTGTCCTGCTCTTAAATGCCCTTTCCTCTGCAGCCCATCATGCGTGGGGTGATTTCATGGGACGGAAATCCCCTGAGTGACCTGGAAATGTGTTTGTTCTCCCCAGCTCAGACTAAGGAGTTGGGGATCCTCATCACTCTTTCCTTGCAGGTCCAGGTAATCCCACAGGGGTTTGGCCAAACCCCAGAGAGCTCCGTGGGAGCAGACTGGGACACTTAACAGGAGTGAGGCTGAAACTGGACTGACAGGATCCTCAGCAAGATAATTGGTCTTTTGTGCTCCACAGGTGCTCATATTTGAACTGTCTATCCAGAATCCCTTCAGATCCAGGAAAAAAAAAAAATCCCAAAAAACCCCAAAAACCAACCAACCAAAACAACAAAAAACAAACACAAAACCCCCCACAAACAAACAAAACAACCAAAACCAAACCAAACCAACCAACCCAAACAACAAATGCCTCCCTCAAAAAAAAAAAAAAAACAACCCTACCTGTTACTTTTGAAATTCCAGCAGTCCAGTTTGTACAATGCCCTGAATTTGTTGTATTTGCCACATATTCCCTCCATCCTTGCTCTGATGTGATCCTGTTGAGGCACCATTAGCAGAGCAAGGATGTAAGATGGTTTTCCTGATGGGATGTCAGAAGGATAAAGGGAATACACAAAGGAGGAGGGATTTTTGCCTAAACAGAAGCTGCATTTTCATCTCACCCTTTCAACTAATTTAAATAAACACATTAAAAATGTAAAGTAAATAAAGAGGGAAAAATACTTCTTACAAAGCATCTTAAGTCCAAATTTAGAGCCTTTTCTATCTGGTAACATAAAGTACAAGTAAATGGTAAAGTAGCAGCAAATCCCTAGAGCAGGCCCACATTCCATGTTTTATGAAAAAGATATGATGCAAACAAGCATCTGATTACTAATTAGTGGAGGTGATTTGCATTTGTACAAAAGCAAAAATCACCTTTACACAATTCTAGGAGAAGGAAAATAATAATGAAAATTCAGTTTTGGGGCTGCAACAACATAAAGGCACCTCAGTGTAGATATGAAAATGTTGCCTTGGTTGGTTTGTCAGCCACAGCCCGATCTTCACTTCCCTGTTTGGCTCATCCTCATGTTCAAAAGGTTGGAAATTCTAGGAAAGTGCAAAAACTCCAAGTGTAAAGAAAATATAAAAAAAAAAGGTCAGGACCAAGTTTAGCCAAAACATGCTGCTAACATATTGAAGGAGGTGGTTAGAGCCAAAACCGAGCAGGGAAAACACAAAATTCACCAAGTTGTGCTGCAATTTTAATAATACATAACCCTAAGCATACCTGTAACCCTAACGCTCAGCACTTCCAGCTGAAGTGTGCCTGGAGCTCTGGCCATTCTGGATTTAAGAACCCTGGCAAGCGGTCAACAGCCCAGGTTCGGGGTGCTAGTTTGCAAAAGGTAATTGGCACTCCAAAGGAAGCCAGAGGTGGTGGAGGCGGCAGCTTATCCGTGGGAGGCATCCTGAGCAACGCGGAACCTCAGCAGGCAGCCAGACACAAAGGGCCACAAGACTCGGAACACCAATACTGGACATTTCCCTGGGAAACAAAAGTCCCACGTAGAACTTCCTGGTCTCAGTTTGCAGAGCTCCATGGGCACTGTCCAAGCAGCCTGAGGTGGCACAGGTGGCAGCTTGTCCCTGGGCGGCATCTTGATCGATGCGGAATTTCAGCAGGCACCAGGCCCCTGCGGGCCAAAGGCCTCCCAGCAACTGTGGCGGCTTTTTCCCAGGGAAACAAAACTCACCAGCTCACATTCCTGGTCTCAGTTTGCAGAGCTCCATGGGCACTATCCAAGTAGCTCGAGTTGGCACAGGGGGCAGCTTGTCCCTGGGCGGCATCTTGATCGATACGGAATTGCAGCAGGCAGCCGGCCTCTGAGGGCCACAGGCTGCCGAATAATAATGCTGGCCTTTCCCCTTGGAAACTTATCTCAGCATCCCAGGTTCCTGGTTTCAGTTCACACAATGCAATTGGCACTGTCAAACCAGTCAAATTTTTCCATGTTGGGATCTTGGGTCTGGGAGGCATCCTGGGCAATGTGGAACCTCAGCAGTCACCAGGCCTCTCAGGGCCACAGGCCCCTGAGCAACAATGCTGGCCTTTTCCCTAGAAAACAAAACTCACAAGCCGAGGTTCCTGGTGTGGGGTTACAGAAGGTGATTGGCACTCTCAAATCTGTCTGATTTCGCAATGGTAGCAGGTTAGGTCTGGGAGGCATCCTGATTTTGTTTCCCTTGGGATGCCTTTTTCAGCGGCAAGTGTGCCTGGAGCTCTGGGCTTTGTGGTTTTTTGAGCCCTAACCCTAGGTAATAACACGAGCATTTGTATTTACAGTAGGCCATGGTTAATGGAAACAATTTAATTTTTACGGATAACATTTAGCTTCTCTAAATGGATTATTAGATATTAGCAGCTTGGTGGGATATTTCAGAATTGAAAAGGATAAATGAAAATATGCTTGGATGGTAACCTTTAAATTCCATAATTATATTGCAATTCCTGAGACTGGCCTCTCTGCCTCTCTTCTCCTTAAAAAAATAAAAGTGCACAGAAACATGTAAGTGGGATAGAGACAAACTGTACTTTCTGCCTTACCAGATTTGCATGCTTACCTTGATTTATTTTAGTTTAGATTTGACTCACTTCACATCTGAGATACAACAGAGTTTTGGAAATCCTGCTAAGCTCCACATTTCCAAAGGCCAAAATTCCCCCATAATACTGGAGAGGAACACTGTCACTTGCTAGCAGAGAGATGTAGCCTCTCAAATTCACTGTGAGTTTGAATTTTTCCTGTGTCCTCCAAGAATTCTGCTGCCAAATCCTAGAGGAGGAAGTGCTGGCATGTATTCTCTATGCCATTCTCCCTGGCTCCTCCCTGAGTTGTTCCTGTCACACAGAAGGTCCTTCAGCCTTTCCCAGTGCCACTCCACCACATGCACGTTTCACTTTTTGATTTTTAAATTTCACCAGAGCACACTAAAATTTAAGCAAAATATAACACTGGGGCAAAATAAACAGAACATAATCCTGCAACTCCTCCTCCCTCATACCCTGCACTGAGACTCCAGATTTTTCTCCCCTGTTCTTATTTAGGATGACCAGGAACTTGTTGCCATCTTATTGCAGAAGTTCTATACCTTCTTGATGATGCCTCATGAGCAACCCCTCACAGCCCTTTCTCACAACAAACCCCACCCCCCAACCAGCTATCCCACTCTTTTATAGCACTCATCCTCACTGGACACAGCTGTGGCCTGTTAAGGGCAGGGCTGTTCCTAATCTTTGTAATCAGCACAGCTGCAACTCCTCTGCCTTCTGCACTATTGCCTTCTGCACTATTCTCTCCCATTGTATCCCTCCACAGGAACTGGCGCAGAGCTTCAGTGCTGATAGCAAAACCAGGGAAATCTTTTATGGAAAACAGTTCCTCCACGTCCTTTTATCCATTTTGGGGGTATTTTGTGGGGAATCCTTCCTGCCTGTGTGGGTATTCCCCAGCAGATCATTCAGGAGTTGTGCCTTGCATTGTTGGGTTTCACCTTTGTTTTTTAAGGTAATTTAAACTATAGGAGGTGACTTCCCAACGTTGCTTTTTTCCCCCATCACTTTGGTTGCTAAGCAGTGTCAGCATCTTCTCAGACATGGTTGCTCTACCTTTTTTGGTTTGAAAAGAGGAAAAACCCAACAGTTTCAAGATTTCCTGGTGCCTTCCTCTCAATAGGAGTGTAACTCCCAGAGCTGGTCACCAGCCACATGGAATAAAAAACGATGAGCCATTTTCCAAAAATTTGGCAGCATCGCTCTGGTTTTTGCTTGGTTATTCTTCCACTCCGAGTTTTAATTAATAGTTGCATTTTTGACAGGGAAGAAGGGCAGACAAACAGTCTTGAATTGTCTGAGCCTTTAAGGCTGAAAAGTGGTTACGCAGACTGAGTTGTGGTAGTGACTCACAACTCTCTGAGATTTCTGGCTTCAGAGCAGAAGTTCTGTGTATCTAGTGAGAAGGCTAATTGCTAAATTTGAGCTAAATTCATCATACACCTGTGTTTTCCTCCAGGTCTGTGTTAAGCCAAGCTGACCAGGTTCAGGAGATGAAAATTTTACACCCTGACTTTCCCTTTCCCCTTGGAGGTGTGGCCTCAATTGTTATTTCTGTTTTGTTAGCTTTGCAAACTTGTCAGTCTTTAATTGCAACATCTGATGATAAATATAAGCAAAACTGCTTCACCAGCTTCATATTAGATTTTTTTTTTAACTGAGTGCACAGAAACTGCCTCAGCATCTCTACCCCTGTCAGTGTTATTAATGGAAGGAAGAATTTGTGTGGAACAAACTTTGGCTTTTCCTCATTATGCCCCAAAGGAATTGTTATCACAAACAGGCAACAGAAAAGATATTGAGCATCAGGAAATAAAATGTGAAGGGATAGCTCAGGTTTTAAGGCTTATACATGGCAGAGTCTAAAAATACTCATGAACATATTTTTCCTCACTGCAAAGGGTCGAAACTTTTCCATCTGACTACTCATAGACCAGATAGAATGTTTATAATAGAAAATGAGCATAAATTCTAAAACAGTTTGGAAATTGAAAAGATTGATTTTCTTTATGTACGTGGCAATTTTTTGGGATAAAGAAGCCATAAACTATAAATATGCACTACTAGAAATGGTGTACATTGTTTTCTTGGGATGGTATTTTCAACAACTGCAGAACAAAAGCAGAATGATATATGGAATTTAAATCCGGGGTGTTATTAGGCTTTTCAAATGAAATGATGGCTGACTAAAACTCTTTCAATTCCACCTTAGGACTTTCACCCACTTCATTTGAATATTATTACTTTTGAAAAACGTATAAATGTCTGCATAAGTTAATTTCTTTATTATTTAAATTCCTGTAGGTGTCTGGCAAGTTTCTGGTTGCTACCTTTAGATTTCTTTAATCAGAAATGCAGGGATTTGCCTGAGTTGTGTTCTATCTACATCATTTCTTTATGATTTACAAGGGACGAGTGAATTGGTTTTTCTTTCCCTGTGTGCTGCAGCTCCTGCTCCTCTGCAGCCTGACCTGGAACAGAAACAGGAGCTGGGCCTGCTTTGCACAAATGAGATGGAATAGCAGGAAAACCAGGTGGGAAATGGGCAGTGTGTATGCACTGAGAGCCTTTTACACAGGCTTACAGGCAGAACTGAGCCCTGTGGTTTAGGCTGTGTTTAAGCTGATTTAGGAAATACAAATGGTGACAGTTTGTGCCCAGAGACTTTTGCTGGATTTCAGAGATGACTGCAACTGCAGAGCTGATTTAGGTCCAAAGCTGTGGACACACACAGAGCATTTTTGCATCTTTGACATTTTTATCATCTTTTAAAGTCAGGTGCACTGTGTGCCCTGGGAGAGAAGGGGGTGAAATTGTAACCAAAAGCTGTTAAAATGACTTTCTGACACTTTTATGGCACACAAGTAGATCAGGGCAGTGGTCAAGGCTGCCAGAGCTCCAGGAGGCTTGTCTTGCCCACCCTGAGGAGAGCTCTCTGCAAAGAGGGATGTTCAGGAGCTCCCAGGCAGGGTAAAGGCTTCTTCAAACTATTTGAGGAAGGTTTCTTTCCTTTCCTTGCTCTACCAGAGTGCCCCTGACTGGCCTCTCTTGTGCCTGTGCCTCACCCCACAGTCCCCCAACCCTTTTCAGAGCTGTGCCATCCCAAGCACTCCCTGCAGTGGGGTCCCTGTGCTCTCTCCCTGCTTCCCTGGTGACCTGTGCCCACCCTCCCTGCAGCCTGGCACTCCCACCCTGGGAGTGTGGGGATGCCATAGCCAGCACAGTGCAGTTCCTCCTGCCCGTTCTCAGGCTGTGACAACCTGAGTGTCCCT
The DNA here is from genome assembly GCF_015832195.1 of Motacilla alba alba. Taxonomy (NCBI): domain Eukaryota; kingdom Metazoa; phylum Chordata; class Aves; order Passeriformes; family Motacillidae; genus Motacilla; species Motacilla alba. The sequence continues at coordinate 24,683,576 of NC_052023.1, forward strand.
CTGTCCTGCCCTGAAATCCCTCCAGTGTCCTGCTCCTGCTGCTCTGCCTCCTTTGGATGTGAGAGTGGCAGCTCTGCAGCCAGAGCTGCAGGGGCTGTGGCCATGCTGGGAGGGACAGCTGCTTTCTGTGACAGCCTGCAGTGGTTATGTTGAGCCCAGTCAAAACAAAATGAAACAGTAATTAAGATTTATGAAATAATTGTCTCACAAAAGCCTACTGAAAAGGAGAGGCGATAATAAAAAGGCTGAAAGAAAAGGAATTGCTTGTTGCTGGGACAACTGAAAATGTAGCAGCAGGTAAGGCTATTGCTGATGGGCTGAAAATCTGAAATTTAAATGTTCTCTCTGCTTTCAGCGAGTGCCACGAATGAATTTTTCTGCATGCCTGACCTGCTTTGTAGTCGGCTGGCGTGGGATTGTGACTTGCATGTAGCTTCATTTGCTAATGCAAACCCCAGTGTTGGTAATGCCTGACTGAGTGATGCTCCACTGCCCTTCTCAGACTCCTGTTGGAGTGAAACACTGACTAAGATGATCTGAGCTCCTCTGTTGCTACCTGAATCCGTGTGCAACTGGGCTACTTTCAATTATAGAATAGTGAGAGCTTTGAATTCCTGCTCCAGACGAGTTATTAACGTCGGTATCACACTGTGATAAAACCACATTTTTAATCTTGCAGTACTTAAGGTACATAAAGCATCACTGCTGCTTGAGATTTACTGGCTTCCCACTGCTCAGGTTCACTTTGTCAGCAGCAGAGGAAAGTCAGCTTTGAGCTCACAGGTAAAATGGAAAGAACTGGAAGAAGTTGTTGTTCAAAGCTCTTCTGTGGGTGAGGGGAAAATTATAGAGTCAGTACAAATTGTCTGCTTTGCTTAATTAAAAACAAAACAAAACAAAAAAAAAGGCAAAAAAACATAGACACCTCAAATCTCAACAACTTATGGGAACTATAGAAGCATAGGTAATGGTTAAGATTAAATCTTATCTCTTCACCAGCTGAGGTTATCTTTGGTTCCTGTGGATGGACTTTTGGCCTTAATGGCAAATTTGTTCCCAGGAAATATTGGAGGAGAAGCGGTGCTTAAATCCAAGACTGTTATATAAGTCTGGGTATTGGAGTGCTGAGCTGAGGTCGGGCACCCTCACCTCAGCAGCCTGGAAAACTCAAGTTTTGGATTATCCAACTTGTGCTCAAGCTCTTAAAGCTCCTCCTGCTTTTCCCTTGCTCCAAAGGCTTTCTGTCAATGCTTTTTTTTTTTGCTGCAGAGAGCTTTGGCTGACCCTTTTGGGGGATTTTGCAGAGCAGAACATGAGCTGGAGCTGCACAGCAGATTAAACTCAGACTGCTCTGCTGGCAGGGCTTTAGGTGGTGGTAAAGGCTCAGGGAATGTGTGACTGCACCAAAATCCCTTCTCCTGCTTCCTGCTTGGACACCTGTGGGCACAGAGGTTAATATTCCAGTGGATAATTGGGTATTTCAGCATCAGCACCTCACTATTTAGCAGTAGCTTTTTATGAAATGATGCAATTTCATCACCTCTGCTTTCCTGTTTGTTTTTTTTTTTTTTTTTTGACAGCCAGTGTTAGAGCCAGACTTTGCTGGTGTAAATAGACATTAAAACTGTTTTAATTACTCTGCTTTACCCCAATGGAGGCTGCTGGGACTTTGGCAGCTTCTCTTCAGTGCAACCTAATTACTACACAGGCAACAATTTTCTCTTCACAAACCACCTGACCTTGTCGAGCAGGTTCATTGCTGACCAAAATCTGCTCCCCAAACTTCCAGCTCCTTAAAAAAAGGTGATTATAAGCAGAACTTTCTACACAGGAGTTAATTTGAGTTTTCCCTGGCTTGCACAGGAAGGATGTTTCCCACCAGGCAATGCAGGGAGAATTGGACACTGGGACATTGCAGCCAGAACAAATTGACTCCCAAAGCTGATTAAATTTCAGAGTTTTGGTGCAAGACATGATAACCTTCAAATATCTCAGCTATTTTCTGCAGGTTTTAAAATTTAAATATTGTTTTATGCAAATAGCCATCCATTTAGTGGAGGGACTTGTGGGCTGTGAGTGTTTTTAGATCTAGTTTGCTGTAGTAAGCTGGTGTCACACTACTAGAGATTTTCAGATTATTTTGTCTAAAGCAGATACATCTGGAAGAAAGTGCAGAAAAACATCAGAAACCAAACGATAGAGAGGTTTTATGATGACCACAGCATGACTCCAGCTTTTATCTTTGCAAAGAAACAACATATTCACAATATCACATTGTCTTTCCTTTGAGGGAGTTTCAAGCATACCTGGGGAAGGCTCCTACTGTCTGATAACTCTAATTATCAAACTCTATCCAAAATTAGCCTGGGCTGCTCTTCCAGTCTGAGGCTTTTCAATATCCAGTTTGGGGAGTACTGTGAGTGCACAGGAGCAGTGTTTTGGGAGATGGGAGCAGGAGCTCTGTGGCTCCATCACATTCCTTGGGAAAATGTCATCTACCCTGTTCACGTGGGACATCCTGGTTCATAAGCATGTTTTGGGGTACTAAGGGTGACCTGAGCAGCTTGTAAAGGATGGTTTAAATCAAATAGATGAGGAAGAGGGAAAATGGGGCTTTATTACCGTGGGTCTTCTGGGCAGTCTGGACTTGGTGAAGGGAAGGAGAGATCTTGACTCCATTTCAGAAGGCTGGTTTATTATATTATGATATATATTACATTAAAAAAGACCACACTATAACTATACTACAAAGAACAGAGAGAAAAGAATCATCAGAAGGCAAGACAGGAATAGAAAGGAATGAATAACAAAGTTCTGTGACTCCCAGAGAGTCTGAGAGCTGCTGCCTCCTCGACTGGCCACCAAGCAGAAACATCCCACACTGACCAATCGAGGAAGCACCTGCTGCATCCCACAGCAGCAGATAACAAATTGTTTACACTTGAAACTGAGGCCCTCTCAGCTTCTCAGGAGAAGAAAATCTTAGCAATGGGATTTTCACAAAATATCACAACCACAGGGCTTCTTCATTCCCTGTGTTGCAGAGGAGGAAGGGCTGGATGGAGAGACAGGGGAAACTCTGGAGAGCTCAGCTTCAAAACAGAGCTCAAGTTTCCTGAGTATAACATTTTAATCAATAGTTTTGCTGGGTGCCTCCTATGAGCAGCTGCACACATCCATCTCAACCCTTTTGGGAGTCACATTCATTCCACACTTCCACAGCGCCTGGCTGTGTCATCATGGTGTGTTCCAAAAATTATGTACCCCACAGGCACTTTAGTTTGCTTATTCCTGCATTCCAGGCAAGCTAATATTAATTATAGCTGGGCTCCAGTTAAATACTGAGTGGTAAATTCATAATTCATAAGTGTCAGAGGCCTCTAAATTGGCTGCAGCACCCCAGTATTGATTTGGGGAGCACCCTGATAAACATTTTGTCTTGCAGGAAGGAAGCAGCTTGTCAACTCTTTGCTTCACATGTGGGACAGGTAATGCTTGCTCTGTGCACAGGCTGCCAAGTTGAATTTAAATTTACAGGCATTAAATTAGTATCTGCATGCCTGCAACCATCAGATCAAAATATTCTTCGAGAATTTAAAGTTGGAAATAAAACATGCATTTGAGCAGGCACGTATCTGTGTGTTTGGGCTTTCCAGGTGGGAAATCCTCAGTGGGTGAATCCAGAGCCCTTGGCAGCCCAGTGTCAAATTTTATCCAGACTTGTATGGGATTTCATGTTTCTTTACAGCCCCTAGTGCACTATTTCGCTGTGGCTACCCCACAAAACCCTGTTACTGATGCACGAGTGTGCTTTGAACTCTGTGTTGCTCCCTTATTTCATATTCCATGGTATTTTTCTCTATTTTGGAAGAGGTTTGTATTAGGCAAGGCCTCAGGATGTCTTGGTGCATGAGAGGAAGATTTGAGTGTTTATTGTCCACTTTACCCTATTACTGGATTTTATTCACTCTGTAACTGAGTAGCAGGAGGCAAGGAGCATTTGTGCATTTGATTTCTTTTTTTGATTCACTGCTATTATTGAATAAATTCTATTCATTGGTATTATTGATAAATTAGGCCAGCAAAATACACAGAGATTGGCAGATTTGAGGTTCCAGATTCATATTCTTTCAGGATCAGAACAAGATGCTGGACTTTCAGTTGCTAAAGGAGAAAGTGATGCCATGGGATAGACAAGGAACACACTCTAATGCATTTTTTTCTGTTCCAATAATATCTTGGACATCAGTGCTCAGGATTTTTCTTTGCACCTGGGTGTTGCCAGTGGCAGCCAGCCTGGCGTTAACCAGAAATCGACACTGCCTGAGGATCTGCTAATGACTGGAAGGGGTGAATGAGAAGGGATGCTGAGCAGGGTAGGTGAGGTTCTCCTGCTCTGGGATCGCAGAGAGAGCAGCTGCAGGAAATCAGGCATTTCCCTCCTGTCCCGGGATAAACCCAAAGTGTCTCTAACTGCTGCAATTTCCATGTAGCTTTTGCTTTCTTTTTAGTCCCACAGTGGGGATGGCTGGGTGTAGTTTCAATCTGCTATTAGAAGGTCTTTAAGAAAACCAGAGTTTCTTGGGAAATCCCCCTTCTGTCTTTCTTCTGAAATGAGAGCAGCAACGGTAATAACCCCGCAAAATTTTATTTCTTTTATGTTGCATTTATTGCTACTTTGTCCAAGCCTACTTTTTTATCAGTGCTCCGGGCAAAAGCACTGATGGCCGTAAATCAATCACAGAACATTTCCTCTGCTCTGGGGCTTTCCAGGGAGGCTGGAAGTGCTAATGCCCTGGGCAACATCCCTGCGAGGATTCAAAGGCTGATCTCCCTCCACCCTCCCTGTGTGAGGGTGGGACATCCTCTCCAGCCTTGCCAGACCTGAGTTTAACGGGGAACGGAAGGAGCTAAGCACAGAAACACTCTCCAAACCTCCCAGAGCTTTGGGAAGGGCTGCTCGAAGAAGATGCTCTCCCAGCACCTGAGGGATGACGGGTTTGGGGTGGAGATGGACACCTTGGCTTTAAAGGGCTTTCTTGGGCTTTTTTGGCTCCCTGAATTGTCCCTGAGCTCCAGGCACAGAGCAGCTGCCCTGCCAGGACAGTGCTTCTGTTAAATTCTTTCTTTCACCTCTGGCTCCAGACAGGGTTTTTTTGGGGCTCATTTATCCTTTTTGGTGGGTGGTGTTAAATCCTCCTGTCCTAGTGCTGATTGTGGAGATCCTGACTCGAGTTTTCTTCTCACGTTGCTATTTCAGAGGAAATGAAAGTGCCTGGAGAGAGTTTTAAACCTGGCTAATGCAGAGTGCCCGGCTCCTCAGTCTCTTTTTTAAAGGCAGTGAAAGCTGCCATTTGTGTTAAAATCAAGTGGGATGTGAATCTCCAGGTTTCAGTAAATTATTCCTGTCATTTGGTCTCTGACTTCTGCATTTCTGCTTCTCTGAAACTTATTAAACATATCTGAAAAATAGAAGGGAAAGCAGCACACCGCAGGTCACAGTAAATGATGTTGTTTATATTTTGTTGAGTCCAGGAGAGGCAGTAAATTAGTCTGGGCTCCTCACATCAGGGAGACTTTGGATGACATTGAATATCTGAGTGTCTCTCTGCAGGGACACGGTGTGCTGCCTCATTTCCTAACTTTTATCTAATTTTGAATGAAAAGGAATGGAAGTGCGAGATGCCTATCAGCAAATTAGGACACGGATAGACAAATAACCTTGGTCTGGAGGAGAGCATGGCCTCGTGTTGGTGATGGGGAAGAAATGGATTCTGTTCTGGCTTGTCACAATTCTCATGGGACCTTTCATGAAACGCCTCATGAGCCCAATCTTTTGTCTTCCCCTCTTTTATAGCAGCCCCAAACCACTCACTAAATGTGTTTTTTGCTGGTTTAGCTTTACCTGAACTGTTTGTGGTTTTCCAGAGCAGATCAGATTGGGTGGCATTGCCTTTCTTACAATTCCCATTCACTCATCCCATCTGTAGGGTCAGCACAGGCAGGATCTTGCAAGCACCTGAGAAATTGGTTTCTTTTTTTTTTCTAAATGTGGACCATGGATACCACACATAGAAAAGACACAGAAAGAAGACATAAAAATAACCTGTGACTCGCCCAAAACCAACTGGTGTTTTGGAGCCTGCAGGTGTTCCCAGAATCCTTTGTATAATGGGACACTCTTCTTTTTGCATATTATTTTCCTGAAGCAAATTGAGGACTCTTTATTATCTTCCTGCAGTGTGCAGACAGAGAATTCCTTCTGCTAGTTCTCCTCCTGGCTTTGGGAACTGTGCACAACCAACCTGAGCTAGATCTTTCAATCCTCGGTCTGGGATATTGGGAACTTTCCTGAGAAAATGAATTGTGACACAATTAGTCTAAAAAAGTGTAACCTTTTCTATTCCTTGGTAGAAAGTCTTAAATTGTATTTTAAGTGAAAAAAAAGAGGTGAATATACCACTGGTTTTGAAATAAAGGAAAGGATTGAGTGCTTCAGTCCTTGGAAATTGCTTATTCCAGAGGACAGCTCCCGGTTTATTTTGTGTGCAGGTGATACATGTTTGTGAAGTTTTATTGCCTGGTTCAGGCTCCTTTAAGCACCTTTTGGAGGTGTCACTTCTGAGAAGAGAGCAGGAGGGATCCAGCAGAGAAAGGCCTCCTGCCTCCAGGCACTCCCTTAACTCCAACTCCTATTACTCATGATAAATCCTGGCTCTCCAACATTTATCTTGCAAAATGTCCCATATTTTTCTAAAATGATTAGATTGACTAAAGAAATAGAGACCTATTTTATATGATGATACGTTGTGAAATTAAAGTTGACAGGCGATAGCCTTTGTCTGGAGAGGCACTTTAGAGAGAAAAGTAATCAATGGAGAAAGTTCTAGGGAAATGTTAGCATAAGAATGAGTGGTTTCAAATAGGCTGCTCATAAATTCCAGCTGGAATTCAGAAGTTTGCTCACAGATAGAGGAAATGAGGTTCTGGAATGACTTTCCAATAATAATGGGAAAAGCAATCAAGCGAGTTGTGAAGATGAAATAAGTTTCGTGCAGGTAACTGTGCTACAAAATTATAATCTCATTCATTCCCTGGGAACGTCCTCATGGGCCTGTGTTTCTGTCCTAGTGGAAATTCCCCAGTGGGCAGGACTGGGGCTCTGTTGGCAGAATGGCATCCTCTAAAGGCTCTCATTTCTCTGAAATTTCATAAAAAAACTTCTCCCAAGCTTTCAAGAATCTCTGTGGATAAAAAGTAGGTTGGGGTGGCCCTGGCTGGCTGCTCTCTTCACACCCCATTCCTCAACCCATCCTGTTGTTCATGTGCTGCTGGAGAAGATGGGATGTAATTAGTTGATTCTTCTGCCATCGTGCCTTGAAGTATAGAAAAAAATTCCTTTATTTTTGAGCATTTCTAACTTTCTTCACAGTTGGCATCTCTAAAGGCCTCTGAGAGACGTAAACAGCAACATTCCCATTTTCCACATGAAAATAAACCTTGCCAGCTTGGTTGGAACTAATTTTCTAATTAATGGCTCCCTGATTTTCTCTCTTCCTTAGAAGCTGTGGTATTCCTGTGGATAACAGCACTTTTGTTGTTGTTAGGCTCGACTGGGTTATTTTTCCCTAGTGAGTGTCTCCTTTGATTTAACTGTAGGCACTTAGGGAGAACAATATGGAGGAGATAAATGAAAGTGCACAGAAAATATTCATTAAAAATATAGGTCCTTGTCTCGCTTGCCACGGAAGAGCAAGATGCAAGATTGTTTTTCTTTAGATCCTTTCCTCACAGCCTATTATCAACCTCTTTTTTCTTTTTAAACTTTATATTTCTTTCCCCAAAGTCAGCAACGTGTTTAAGGAGTGAAAACATTCTCCTTTGAAGGTCACCCCACTCTCAGAGTGACTTGACTGTTGATTGCACTTGGGCTCGTAGCTTTAACTCACATTAACCCCATTTGTTTTTAATTAAGCAATGTCTTTGGAGCAAAGACAGTCCATCACTGCTGTCAACAGGTAAATTTTGCTCCTTAATACCAAGTCTTATATTTCAGTTTAACAGAGATGAAGCTTTGAGGGCGATTTACCCAGACTACAGATTTTTAAGCAGGAATGCAAATTGTCTCACAATTTGCCATGGTCCAATTTAATCTAATAGCTTTTAAAGTGAATTCTGATAAAAACAGCTCACTCAGCCATAGACCCAGCTGCATGTTTTCATGTGTTGCTTTGGTATCCAGTGTGTATCAGGTAGTATTTCTGTTTACTAACATTGACCCTGTCCTGTAAAAACCCTTTCAGAGCTGGTAGGCTCTCTCTTCATCTCTTCCCTTTGCTAGTGGTAGTCACAAAATGTTGCTTTGGGGTTGGCTAATCAAACACAAGCTTTGATATATGGGTTGCAGTGCATAGAAAATGGAAAACAATTAAAAAAAAAAACAAACCCAAAGACCCACAGATTTATGGGTTTTTGTTTTTTATCAACTTACTTAATTTCTCCTGTTTTCTGGAAAAAGGAAGGCATTTTTCCTGTTTTCTGCATCAAAGAAGATAACCTGGAGAAGGTTGTCTGGGACCAATTAGCAGCAGCTCTCTGAATAAGCAGCATAGCAAATTTGGATGATCCTGTGCCAGGACCTGTTAATGATCAAAACATCGTTATCATTTCCATTAAAACGTTAACTTTTCTAACTGATATGTTTTGGATGATAAGTATCATGGTATTGGAATTGTTTCCTTAACAGTGGCAGGAATATGGCATTTCTTTCCAATCCCACGTTGGTTTAGGTGCTACCAACACCATCCACTGAATCACAGAACCACAAGATGGTTTGGGATGGACCTTAAAGCTCATCCAGTGCCACCCCTGCCATGGGCAGGGACACCTTCCACTAGCCCAGATTTGCTGCAAGCCCCATCCAACCTGGCCTTGGACATTTCCAGGGATCCAGAGGCAGCCACAGCTTCTCTGGGCACCCTCTGGCAGGACCTCACCACCCTTACAGGGAAGAATTCCTTCCCAATATCCCATCTAACCCTGTCCTCTGGCAGTGGGAAGCCATTCCCCCTTGTCCTGTCCCTCCAGCCCATTTTAAACTGTTTATTTTTATTGATTGTTTCTTTTCTGTGTTAATCACATAATGCTGATTCCTTGCATAGAGCACAATTTCTGTGCAAAGAAACCAAGCAAGAAAATGTAATCCTGTCTAAAACTTGCAAGTGAAAGGGCAATAGGTGTTTTGGAGAGTATTAAAACATTTCAGATGATATTTGGCAGCTGAAGGCGTACAAATTCCTAAATCTTTCTGAATTAGTAGTGATTAGTAAATATTATACATGCATTTCTAGAGCTCTTGCCTTTTCTTTTAAGCCACTTCTGTGTTCTGGCAACACAAATGGAAATTGAGGCAGTTGTGACTGGAATGCTGATAATTGAAGCAGGATCTTTTAGGCAGTGGGATTCATTAGCTGGCTTTGCTTGAGCTGTATAATATCATTACTATTACATTTATATTGACACAATTAATTTGCTTTGCTTTTGACAAGACATCAGAATTTCTGACTTTTTTTTTTTTTTTTTGCTCCTTTGCTTGTTATTTCTTGGCAATGGAGTAAAATCTGCCTGTGGAGTAAACCCTTTCCTTCTAATAGGAGGTTCTGTTCAAAACATCTAAATTTTTGTTATTACATGTATTCCCTCCTCCTCCTCCCCTCCTTGCTGGACTTTTTGATAATAGATTCTTGTTTTTTTTTCCTATTGGTTCTTAGGAAATCTATTGAAAAGGAAGTCTACAATAGTAATCAAACTGAATTATGGCAAAGCTCTGGCTTTCAGCTCACAATTGCTACAGAAATTGGGCCCGATTAATTATAAACTATAGGCCCATAAATTTCTTTTCCTTTATTTGGTGGGTTACTTGATGTTTTCTTTCTTACAGGTTCTTTTTTGCAGGAAAATTTAACAGCCAAGTGCTGTCTGCCTACATGGGAGACCCCGTTACACTAACTTTGGGAGAAACAAGTAGGAAGTGTTTCCTCCACTTAGAATCTCAGGTGTTTTTTATTTTACTATTTTTTTTCTCCCACTTAGCACTCTGCACCATCATCTGTGTCTTTTACTGCCTCTCACAGCCACATTCCTAGTGCTGCTGCTGCTCTGTGCCTGCATTTGTGCTTGTTAAGGAAAAAAAAGGGCTGGAGGCTGCCTCCAACATTTTTATTATATCCCTATATTTCCTCTGTGCACACCTCTGCTCCTGGCTCATGGAATCACAGGACCTCCAGACCTGGAAGGGACCCTCAAGCACCATTGAATCCAACTTCTGGCTCAGGACACGCCAGCAATCCCACCCTGTGCATCCCTGGGAGCATTGTCCAACCTCTCCTGGAGCTCTGGCAGCCTTGGGGCTGTGCCCATTCCCTGGGGAGCCTGGGCAGTGCCCAGCACCCTCTGGGGAAGAACCTTTCCCTGAGCTCCAGCCTGACCCTCCATGGAATGGGAGGCACTGGGTGATCTTCAAGGTCTTTTCCGACCCAAACCATCCCATGACTCTCTGATTCTGTCCTTTCTCACAAGCCGTGTGCCACGTTAAAGCAGGGACCTTCCACATCAGAAGTGTTTAAATTAGAAGCTGAGGGGGTGCTTCAGAGCCGTCACTGAAACTGGAAGGACAGGGCTGGGATCTGGGGGAGGAAGGCAGCACTGGAAGCACCGCTGCTTCCTTTGAGTCCGGGATTTCCCTCTGAATCCCGAAACATCTCATCCCGCAGTGCACTGTGCCTGTCTGGGGGTGGAACAGATGAAACTGGGAGCCTTGCAGATCCCTGAGAAGGGTAATCAGCCAAATTCGTGTTTTGGAGGGGAAAAGGAAGCTCTTGCTGATAAGAAAGTGTCTCTTTGATTCTAATCTCTTTTCACCTGTTGAACAATTATTGATGACTTTCATTACGGGGCTTTGTTGCCGGTGCTATGAAAGGAGAATAATCAGGGCTGCATTAAGGTACATGTAAAAAGCCTGTCTCTATTTGCATGGTAATGAAGTACTACCTAAGGTGTTGGAAGGAGAATCAATAGGCTAATGAGATTTTATGCAAACAATCTCAAGTAACAACCTGGGCTCACCCTTAGATAAAAGGATTTGTTTGAAATAGGAAAATACTTATGAGGTGGGTTTTCTTTCTTGAAGAAAAAAAAATGTATTTTTATATCAGTGCAAATTGAAACATGAAAAAGATCTGTTTTGTAAAGTATTACAGAAAATAATTCCAATCTATCTGAATGTTGTAGAAATAATGACCTAATCAGGCTCATTCTTAAAAGTCTTTTGTACCAGTTTCATTTTTTGGTGCTGATATTGCTATTTGGTGCTAGCCTTGAGAATGAAGGGTGAAGAAGTCCACTGCTGAAGGCAAACCATGCTGTCTGGAATGAAAAATAAAATGTTAAATATTACTGCCCACAGCTCCTCAGGTAACACCCACTGACTGTGAACTGGGGGAATGGAACTTTTTGAGGGAAGAACTGCCCATTTGGGGACAGTGCTTTGACTGAACTAAACACACTTTAGTATTCTGGAAAAATGTGTAGATTTGTTTTCTTTAGCTTTATATCGGTGCTTTTTTTTTTTCTATTTTAATTACAATTGATTTTTGGTATCGTTTAAGTACAACAGTGTTGCAGAAAACACATTTTTCAGCTGGGCTGTCGGGCTGAAAATTGAGATTTGTTGCAGATTTTGGTAGGCAGAGGGAGATGAGCTCTGTGTTTTCTTGGAGAGAGACAGAGAAAGCTGCAGGGAACTACTGTGCCCAAACTGCCTCTGGGCTAGCCTGGCTATGCCTGGGAAAAATCTGGGAAAAACTTGCTTTTTATGCATTTAAGGTGCTGTGTAATAAGGTACAGAAATATGGGCTCACCTGTGTGAGGCCATGTGAAACCTCACAAAGTGTGGTTTATCCACCACACTCAAAAAATACAAATTGCAAACTCTGCTGGTTTATTAGAAAGGCATGGGAAAAGCAGAGGCACCATCAGGAACCTCAGGCAAAACCAAAAGAAAATTTAGTAAAGACAGCTCTAGATGATTCTCTTTTTTCTATTTTCCCAGGTAGCTCAAGCATGAGAGAGAAAAACATGTTTTTATCCAGAAATCTGCCTTCCCAACAAAAATCCTTGTTCTCTTTTTGCAAGAAATAAGAGTTTTCTATTTTCTCCAGTGGTCCTGACTGGGTTTGTCTCCACCAGGCAGTGCAGGAGGTGTCTGTCCCCAGCCAGGGACAAACTCTAATGGACTGTCATGAAAAGGACAGGGAGGAGAGGAAGGCTTCCTGTATCCTTAAGGATGCATTTTTGCTGCCAGCTTCTCCTGTTGCTCCATTCCTAATGGCATTGGGAATGCCCAGCTCTGACATGGCACAGGTCCTGCCCAGCCTGTGCTGTGAGGCCCTTGCTGTTCCCAAGAGTTGGGGTTTTTTGTTTCCATGAGTGCTCAAACCTGAGTGGAGGGAAAGAGCCAAGTTATGTTCAGAATCCCAAAACCGTTTGGGTGGGAAGGGACCTTAAATATCTTGTTCCATCCTTTGCCATGGGCTGGGACAACTTGCACTTGGTTGTTCCAAGCCCTGTCCAGCCTGGCCTTGGACACTTCCAGGGATCCAGGGGCAGCCACAGCTTCTCTGGGCACCTTGTGCCAGGGCCTCCCCACCCTCACAGGGAACAATTCCTTCCCAGTATCCCATCTGACCCTGCCCTCTGGCAGTGGGAAGCCATTATTCCCCCTTCTCCTGTCACTCCAGCCCTTGTCCCAAGTCCCTCTCCAGCTCTTCAGGCACTGGAAGTTCTCATAAGGTCTTATCAGACCCTTCTCTTCTCCAGGCTGAACAATTCCAGTTGTCTCAGCCTTTCCTCACAGAAGAGGTGTTCCATCCCTCTGATCATCTTTTGCTAAAGAACAGGTAAATGGAATGAATTTCCACTAAAATAAAGTTCTTTCTTGCTAAAATGCCAAGGAATCTGGTTCCTTATAGGAATAAAATAGAAACGTCTCCGTTCTCAGTTATCACTTCCTTATTGTATTTTTTATTTTTTACTTTTGCTTTCTGATGAAACCAAGCTCCCTGAGATACGGGCAAAGCAGCATTTCATGGCAGAGCACTTCTGAAAATGCCCCACAGTGAGACGTGTCTGCTTTGAATTTCCTTGGGATGCTGCCAAGATGCTCTTCAAGAGGGAACAAGTGACAGGAGTGCTCCTTGAGGGGAGTGGTGCTTCATTCCACTGGGAAACTGCAGGCTGTGGTTGGGAGAGGGGTTTGAACAACTCTAGCAGCTTTTGGGAAATAGCTGTGGGGTTGTTTTGCTGTGGGGAAGGGAGTGACAGAGCTGAGGCTTTCTGATACAGCATTTCCAAGCTGTTGTCTCCCTCTGGCTGTTGTCTCACTGGTTTTTCATTCCCTTCCCTTCCTGCATCCCTGTAGATTGCAGAGCAGGTGAGAGCTGTGCAGTGTGAGCGCAGCAATGCTGCCCTGACAGGAGGCGTCTCCTTGCAGGAGCTTCCCAGCACTGAGCCCCACACTTCAGGGAACAAAAGGCAGAGTGTCTGAGCTTTGTGTGCTGGGGCTGCTGGACATTGGCAGGGACACATTCCCATGTCCCTGCTGTCTGCAGGCAGGGAATTATATTTCCCTGACTCTCTGGGATAATGGTGGGGTGCTGATGCTTTTTATTTGGGCTTTTTAGCTCAAATCTGAGTAAAACTGGAGAGAAAGCAGATGGGAGAGAAGAAAAGTTTTTTTCTGGCATGTTGTTTTTTCATCAGCTCTCTCCACAGTTTTGTTTACTGAAAACAGTATAAGTTTTCCATTATGTATTTACTGGATTTTTAATTGAAAGGATCATTATTAAAAACCCCTGACAAGCTAAATGAGGCTTTCTGCTTTGGTTTTCTCTCTGATGAGAACTTGCAATATAATCTATAACTATTTATGAGTCATTTTTTTCACTGATATAAATCCCTTTTTAATTCTTCTGTGAGGTCCTTCAGTTTCTCCTACTGTGGAGCCCAAGGGAACCAGAAAATTAAAATCTAAGGCAGCGATTACAGTGAATTATAATTTTACTGTTTCCCATATGAAGAATTAGTTTCCCCCATTTCTTGCTCTTGTTACAACCTTTGTCAAGAACATAAATTATCAAAATTCTTCATTGGGTAATATTCCATGTGAATTCTAGGGGAAGTGAGACAGCATGTCCTTTGTGCTGCACTGCTTCCTGGACTGGATTTCTTTTTAACCAAAAGGATGATGCAAAGTCAAATTCTTGCTCTTTTATACAGTGGAGCCACTGAGACATTAATTTCTTTTGTGTTTTTTAGGTGTGGAAATACCCCAAATGGAAAGGTGGTGGGGCAAAGGGATGATCCTGCATGGGATGATCATGACTTGATTTGATTCCTTACACAGCCTCCAAAATAAAACTGAACTCATTTTGCAGGGGATGGGGACAGATTCGATGGCCTTGGCACTTGGGGAATTGGCTTGATGGTGAACGCAGGGGTGGTTCTAAAATCAAGATTTGAATTTGGTGCTCTTAAAGGTCTTTTCCCACCTCAATGATTCCATGATTCCAGTGAACACCCAAATAACTACCAAATAAGCACCTACTCCCTGCTGCTTTATCATCAGCTGGGTCAAGAATATAAAATGGTTCTTGGGGTTCCTGAACAGGGAATTTTGGTAGCTCAATAAGGCTTTCTGCAGGTGTAGGAAATCTGAACTGAGCTTTTAGTTGACCACAAAATGTCATCAGGAGCTCTAGTGACAGGACAAGGAGCAATGGGTTCAAATTAAAAGAGGGGAGATTTAGGTTAGATATTAGGAAGGAATTGTTCCCTGTGATGGGAGCCAGGCCCTGGCACAGGGTGCCCAGAGAAGCTGCGGCTGCCCCTGGATCCCTGGAAGTGTCCAAGGCCAGGCTGGACAGGGCTTGGAGCGCCCTGGGCTAGTGGAAGTGTCCCTGCTCATGGCAGGGGGTAGCACTGGATGGGCTTTAAGGTCCCTTTCCACCCAAACCAATCTGTTGTTTTATGATTTCCAATATTCGGCCATCCACCTCTTTTGTTCTGGGCTTTGAAAGAATTTTCTATGGAAAGCTGGAATGAGAAACAAATTTTTGTACTTTTTAAATCAATAAAAGATGGTTTGGGGTTTTCTTTGGTGGGGAGGGAGTTTGATCCCCTCAGAAATTTCAGCAGTGTGTCACAGTCACAAAGTGAGCATCAACCAAGGCCCCACACTCACCCCAACGCTCAGTTGTGTTTGACACCTCGTATGTCATTGCTCCAAGCACAAGCAGAATGTTTCTTACCTCAGAATTCCAGAATCACGGAGAACCCCTATTCACACTTATTTTTAGCCCTGGAATTATTTCCCTACACATGTTACACTGCCCTTTCCTGGCCACTGTTTATTCCTTCCTCAGTGCTGTGTTCCACATCCCTCCTGGAGAAGCAGTGGCAAACCTGCTGTGCTTGGATCAGTGCTGGGAGCAAAAACCTCCCCTCTCGTCATTCTTGCGCTGTATTTGCCATTAAGGTGACATGTGAGGAGCTGAGGGGAGAACAACCTTCTCAAGCTCTTTTGCAGTGACTCCAGATCATTTATGGGAGACATTTCAGAGAGCCTCGAGTGCTATTTCCAGGGCATTTCTCACAGTGGGGGCATGCAGTTGGTTTTATGGGAAGCACAGTACAGCTGGAGTTGAGGGATAATGAAGAACAATTGTGGAGTGAGGGAGCCAGCTCATAAAGCACCATAAACCCTTTAATTTCTAAGGCACCGCTTCTAATATGATCCATTTACTGAAAATAATCTGTTTTAGACAGGGAGGGCAAAAATCTTGAAGAATTTCAGAATCCTTCTGGGGTTTCAAGATGTGAAAGCACAGAGTAAGTGCCTATATTTTTTTTTAGTCTGGACAATTTTTCACTGAACTGGGGACTCCTACAGCAGTGCCATAGCTGATTTTTTGTGTGCTTTGCTCTGTGTGCATGCTTATGAATTTCCATGAACAGCCCGTGTTTTCCACAATCCCAGTGAGCAAATTTTACTTGTGAAGCAGTCAACGTTTAATTCAAAGTGGTTTTATGTAGATGTGAAATTCCTGCAAAACAAAATTCTTTCCACTTTGTAGACAAGATTGCTATTGGTATCTCCTTATTATTCTGCTTGAGAACTTTGATAATAACATTTGTGTCTCTAAAATTCCAGGGATTTAATTTTGAAGTAGTTTTGAAAGGAAAATCAATGTACACGTTATGTTGTAGCTCAGTAACAACCAGTGTTTTAAATTAAATTATTAATTGTATAAAGCTGAAAAATGTTATTTCACGAAAGCCCTTAACATAAGAGTTAATAATAAATAAAAGAGTGTAAGGGGAGTTGTTTCAAAGAGTAAGAGAAAAATCACTTCCAAAGAGATGCAGAGCAAGGGATTTCTTTGCAAATATGGAGAGTTCCAAACAAGTGCAGAAACTGGGAGTGCAGAAACCCTTTTTCAAGTGAAAACAGAAACATATTATAATTTATTTTACCTTTGTCTTAGATAAATGCTCCTGTTTGGGCAAGAACAGATGTTAAAGAGTATTTCTGTTCTTTCCCTAATTGTGTTGTTTGTTTGTGGTTTTTTAGCTTGTGGGCCTGAGAGTAGAGAGTGAGAATAATAAGGGGAAAATAAAGGAAAAAAAATCCTAAAAATTAAACTTTCTGTGTAACAACAACATTTCTCTGCAAATTGCACAGTCATAGACACAAATTAAACCACAGATTTTCTTCTGAGGACATGCTGCTAAAGAATAAACCTGAATTATTGAACCAAAACCAACCACCCCAGGAGCAGGATAATTTTCACATACAGTACATAGATGTGTCAGGCATATTTATTGTTCTTTATTTCCTTTGATTTAATTTCATAGAGAAATCCTAAATAGAATTCTGTAGATCTCTCTCTCTCTCAGTTGTCTCTATAGAGAGATCTCACCTCTGAGCCTTACCAAGTTTTGATCAAAGGCCATGGAATAATGTGGTTTTCACATGGCTCATTATGACGTGGGGTTTTTTTTTGCACATTAACTTTGGAGTGGGTGAAACACAACCTCACTTTGGGACCTGCCTTGGGTCTGGAGTTTGGAATTGGATCCAAGTGAAAATCTACAGCTTGACCAGGCTCAACTGCTTCAGATGGGCTTAGCTAGACTGCAATTAAAAAAAAAAAAAGTTGAAAAGTACTTACTCTTTATTACAAATCCCAGAGTTATTTCAAAGCAAAAATTGTGGAAAATTAAAAAAAAATAATCCAAGGGCATCATTTCTTGTTATCTATTAAGTGTGGTAATTGCACACTCAGCAGAGAATTCCCTTCTAAAATCAGACTTGAAAGCCCACTGAAAATTGCAGAGGCTCTTGCACATATGACATGTCCAACACCAAATTTAGGATCAAGACCTGTGATGTGGAAATGCTGGGCTCATTGGGAAAAATCTTTCCTTTTACCATAGTTAAGAATGCCATCGTTTGTCCCTTTATAATGCAGAGTAATCCACAGGAGCACTCACAGGGTTCAGGAGGCAAAGGAACAAACTCCAGAGATGAGTTGTTGGAATAGAAGTCCAAAATGGCTGAAATGTTCACATAGCTCCAACTGAAACTGGGAAATTACAAGAGGAAATAATGTGGATACTCCAATTTAAGAGTGTTTAGATTAGATATTGAGAAGGAATTTTTGTCTATGAGGGTGGGCAGGCCCTGGCACAGGGTGCCCAGAGAAGCTGTGGCTGCCCCTGGATCTCTGGAAGTGTCCAAGGCCAGGTTGGACAGGGCTTGGAGGAACCTGGGGCAGTGAAAGGGGTCCCTGCCCATGGCAGGGGTGGTGCTGGATGGGCTTTAAGGTTCTTTCCAATCCAAACCATTCTGGGATTCTATAAACCAGAATATTTTAGACTTTTTCCAGCCTTCCAAATGAGTTTTGCCCACACACGTTTCTATCTCACTGGCCATATCAGAGAAGGTGCTTCAGAGTCCACAAGCTTTTCTTAACATGAGGAATCATGTTGAAATGTCTAAATTTAAACATTAAACCTGCATTTCTGAGGTAAAAAAAATCTTTAACTTGAGAAAAAAGAGGTTAAATTTTTGACTTTTTTAAAATTACATTTTAGCATATTTTCCTGACCTATTTCACTATTTTCAGATGCAATAAATGATTTTGCTGATTCCTGCAATGTTTATATACCTGGCCCTTACCAATGTAAAAAAGATTTACCAAAAGAGATTTGGTTTATACCAAATCTTTTGACTGTTCTGTCCATATAAGATGTTATCCTTTTTATCTGGCATTCCCATTTTCCCAGGTACCTGGGAACTTTTTCCAATATTGCAGAGATTTCAAACTCTGATACCACAGAGTAATTTTGGTCTTTGTGTATGTATTTTTTAAAATATATATTGCAGGCATCTAAAAATATAAATTAGGGAAATGCTCTTGAAATTCAATCTTAAGGCTGTAACTAGGAAAATTATTAAATTAGACTGCTGTAATTTAGTTAATAATCCCACTACATTTCTTTAGCATAGACTTTATAGCTGTTTTCCAGTTATATTTTAGTCTCTCTCTCCCCTTGATTAAACATTATGCAGCAATATACAGCAGTGCAAAACTCAGAGCTGTAATGATAATTATAATTCATTAAATATTGATCAAATTAAATCTAAAATTGCTTGGATGTCATTCATTTGCTAAGTACAAAATAAAATCTTATAACATGCAAATAACTTAGTGGTTGTGTACATAAACTAATAAAATGAAAATATGCATGGTAATATTCTCAGTAAGAAAAGAAGTTTTTCTTAAATTAAAACTGTAATTTGACCAAGATGATTATCCCTGCTCCTGCCCTTGAAAATCTGCCATTTGACTGCTGTCACCAGCAGCACAATTCAGAATGCAAAATTACACTCTTATTTCTTTTTAAATCACAGAGAAGTTTCATCAGCACTTTGGAGCTGGTAAGTGCATACCAAATATCTGATTTTTGCAGACAAGGGAGTTACAAGAAAAAAATCCTGCCACTTTCAGGTGCCAACTCTCATGTTTTTAAGCAGTCATAGAACCACAGAATTGTTTGGGTGGAAAGGACCTTGAAACTCATCTCATTCCACCCCCTGCCATGGGCAGGGACACCTCCCACTAGCTCAGGGTGCTCCAAGCCCTGTCCAACCTGGCCTTGGACACTTCCAGGGATCCAGGGGCAGCCACAGCTTCTCTGGGCACCCTGTGCTAGGGCCTGCCCACCTTCACAGGGAAGAGGGTGGGGGTATCCTTCCCAATATCCCATCTAACCCTGCCCTCTGGCAGTGGGAAGCCATTCCCTGTGTCCTGTCTCTCCGTCCCAAGTCCCAGGTCCAGGAGGCTGGTGCTGCTTTCTGCTCAGGATTTTTACCCTTATTTGCAAAAGTTCTTATGCAGTGATGAGCAGCACGTTTGCCTGGATGTGTGGGACAGGATCCCTTGAGCATTTGATGTTTCCTTAGCTGCTTCCTTGCACTCCTGGGATGCTCAGACGTGGCACAAGGCCCTGAATACTCTGAGCCCAGACACTTCATCTTTACATTTCCTTCCCAGGCAGCTCAAATCAGTGCTCCCTGGGCCTCCAGCATGGGCCATCTGCTCTGCCTGACATCAGCCCAGGTCACTCTTCCCCCAGTCTTCACAGCATTCCAGCAGGCAGTGAGAAAGGACAAGGAAAGGACAAAGCATCAAAGAACATTGGAAAGAAGCTTGATCTATGAAAGCTCTTAAATGTCCCTGAAATTTCTGCTGGCTTTTTTTTCCTTCAGTTGGACTCAGTTATTTTTGCCTTGGTTCAATAGATTTTTGAATTCCCTCATAACCCTTAGAAGATGCACCACAAACAACCCCAAACACAGGCTGTTTTGGAGTTTGCTTTTTCTCCCTGAGTAAGGCTGAGTGTGAGGTTTAATGGAAAAGCAGCTGTTGGATTTCTAAGGGAGTCAGATGTTCAGGGACGCTTTGCCAGATCTGGTGTAGGGAGAGTTGGTACCTCGGTAAAAATGCTGTAGAGATTTCATTTCCATGGCAAGTGTTCCCCAACTGCGGCATGCCCAGGAATGATTGCTGGCTTTGTCAGGGAATCGGCAGGAGTGGCAGGACTGCAGGAAGGAGGAGAAACCCTGGCAGCAGAGGGAGTGGCAGGGCTGAGCAGCACCAACAGGGAACACCAGTAGTAGGGAAGGTGAGTAATCCACACACTGGTGTGGGAAGTGAGACAATTTTGTAAAGAACAGAAGCTGCAGAGTGGGAATGACAAGCACACACAATTACAGGGAGCTGCTGAGAGCAAAATGCACCTATTTGGCCAAAGAGCAGCTCTGTCTGGTGAAATCTCTTCTGGCAGCCTACAGCTCTTGAAACTCAGCAATTTCCCACATTTTCCCTGTGTTTCATGAAGAGACATGTAAAGAATCATCAATTCTTGTCACCAGCTCTGTGTGTGCGGCAGAGCACAAACTGAGGGGCAAGAACCACAAGCCTTCCACATCCACAATCGATTCCAACAGCCTGTTAATGGTCAATACAGCAGCAGGAATAAAGGACAGCAAGAAAGGAATGTTTACATGAGGAATTACTTCAACAAACTAAATCAATTGGTCATATCACAAAACTTCACAGGGATGTGACTCTGTCAAACTTGACATACATACCTCGAGCAAGTCAGAGGAGGAGTAGCAACAGAAAGACACCAGAGCAGGTATCTGTGCAATGACTGGAGCAGGACTGGTTTAGTGGCTTTTTTTAGACAAAAATTTATATGAACAAGCAGCAACCTGACCTGTTTTTCAGAACAATAGTCTGTAACAGCAGAAAAGGGAGGATTTACTCTCCTTGAGCAATGTAATTTCTGAGAGTTAATGCACCTCAGCACTTCTGGGCTGCTGCTTCTTCAACAAACCAGAGAGCAAAGCCAGTGATGCTCAAAAGTTTGCTCCAGTTAGATCAATAAATACCCTGAAGGAGATGGATGTCAGTCCTTGTGCACCAAGGTTCACTCACTTGGAGGGAGGTAAAGCAGGGTAATTACTGACTGTCCCAGCTACGTGATCCTTAAAGTGGCTGAGAAGGATTGAGAGACTGCCAGGAAATCTGAATTACACTAGCTAAAATCTAGTACTTGCTGCAAAGAAAAAAGTTTACAAAAAGTTTACAGACCCAGATGAAATGCCTCTGATTCATCTGGAAATTCTGGAATTCATATCAGAAGTGTTGCCTGAAATGAGTCCTTCTCTCCAATGCCAAGTGCAGGCTGTGCCCTAAGTTAAAGATGTTTTGGTTCACACCCTAAAGGAGAGGATTTCAGCTCAAAACAGGCTCTCCCTTGCTCTTTGGGAGGAGTTGGTGCCTCTCCCAGCCTTGGGATGGCTCTAGGGGAATAAAAGGAAGTCTGGGGGTTCGTCCCTCCTGGTTAGCAGTGTGGCAGACAGGCACTTTTATGCAGTGTTAAATTTTCACAACCCTGTTGTTTTTCTTTCCTCCCTCTGTGAAATAATGAAAGCCATAAAAACTTGGATTGAAAGATTATCCAGAATTATTACAGAAAAAAATATAATTTAAGGGGAAAATGGAGTACTAGCAATGTGTACCAACCTTGTAATGAAAACAAGACAACATTTTCACTGAGACTGCCAATCACTTTCTTAGTATTAATTATTTCCCCACATTCTTATTAATTTTACAGCTCATATCTTGAATTTAACTACTTAGGAATATTTGGATTTATGTCATAAGGTCCTAAAAGCTGTAGCTGGAGTCCTATAACAAAGTATACCTTGATGAACAATTAAATTTAATTTTATTTTTCACATATAAATAGCAGATTACCATTGCAAATAAATAGAGGATTGTTAATAAATTCAAGACTGCAGCTTGTCTTTGTTCTTAACACATTTTAGTTGCTGGGCAGTTATTTTTTACTTTAATTATACACAATGGGAAATAGGATGCCTGACAGAAATGAAACTTCATTAAATAAGATTATTTCAGTAGGCTGAGATACAGGGTTTAATTCTTATTTACAGCAGGTCTGTTCATATCACTCTGGCAATAGATGTAATAAGCACTATATCAAACCCTCAAATACTGGTGTAAATTAGACACAAACTACAGGCCTGTTTGATGTGGGGCTAAATCATCAGTCAAAATTAGATTAGAAACTGAAAATCTCATTTGGGCTAAAAAGCCTTTAGATAATAAAGGCCCAGGCAACGGTTTGGAATCCGGGGAATTTTTCATATTCTGTATTGGGAAAATGGACAAAAGACAAAAAGATTCAGCTGGCAGGGTGTACTTAAGGAAATATCCCATCTTTACCAACCTTGTTTAAGCAAATGAACCAGCAAATTCTGTGACAGAACTACTGGTGCCATCGGTACAAAAGCAAATATTTTCCATCAAAAACCAAGGCCAGTTTTAGCTACCAAAACTCTCCTTTAGAAGAGCTTACCCCTCTCTCCTGGTGCTGGTGTCCCCAGGGAGAACCAAAGCACCTGAATTTGGGACTGAAATAGAGATTTGGGGGTGGGGTTAAAGTCACAGAAACTGGCCAGACTGAGAGAGGAAGTCTGGCACAAGTTTTAGCCCGCAAAGTGGAAAGTTTAGGAACAGCTTTGAGCAAGGCTGGATTCAATTTCCCCAGTGCCTTGAAGGTTTGGAGCTGAGTGAAGATGTACCAGAAATGCATCAATGCACATAATTTAGAGGATTGATCAGTGTGACACACAGATGGAGGAGACCTCATTGCATGCCAATAAAGAAATAAAGCCCGCTAATAAATTTGCACACTAGGAATGGTATTCCTTTTAATTTCCACGTTGCTTTGAAGCTATATAAAAAAATTCTCTATCCAAACTCTATCATACCATTTCAGACATGGAAACCTATTCAAAGGCTATAGCTTATCTCTTACAGAATTTATTAACTGTGCAGCCATTCGTTTTTTAGGAATTTTTCAGGTGATTTTATGAAAAAGATAATAACAAGTTAGGTCACCAAGTCCTGTTTAGTCCTACCTGTCTACAAAACCTCGAAATATTTTCAAGTGTTTTATCTCTCTATGTGCTCAACCTACTCCAGTATTTATTTTAGGATTTTAAATGCTGCTAATGGCATAAAAAAATGCTTCAAAATTTTCTGTTCTTTCTTTTATTGCCAGACAAGAGGGAAAAAAAAGAGGCCTCAATGAAGTAACCTTTTTTAAAGGTCACCTTTATTATGGCGGCGATTATCTCCCCGGGTTATCAATGTTCTACATCACTGTTTTGATTAAACATCATTTTAAACTGCCACAACTATAAAACAACCTTTCCCCGGCCATCTCTCTGTGGATAATAGACAGAAATTCTTAAATATAATTAATGGCTGGGTATAACCATCCATTTTATTGGGATTTTCCAAAGCCACAGTGCTGTGACATGGAGGTTGATACATGGGTGCCAGTGATGGTAACTAATCATTTATGTCCTGGGAAAGTGGTGTTTTCTGTTTTTCATCCACTGCAGCCTGAGAGTCTAATGGCAGACAGGTAATCTAACACGCATTAAAAGTGTAAATTATGTAGTCATTTACAGATGGGAAACAGTAGACAAATCTGTTAAGCACTTTGCTGAGACCATCATTTGAAAGCCACAACATTATCAAACCTTTCCACAGCTCATGCCTTCAAACCCAGCACTGGAAATTTGTTAATGCCGTCAAAGCCAGATTATTCCTCACTGCTTTATCTGTCAGGGGCAAATGTTTACATTATCACTCCTTCTGAGACATCCCTTTATGTTGTCCTTGTAGCAGAGAACAGAAATAGCCAAGATTTTAGCACTTCTCAAAAGAAGAAGAAAGAAACAATGAACAGATTTTTCAGTTTTCTCCCCTTTAGTGAGTTAGTTTTGAATTCTGACAGAGGATGGCTCAGTGATTTAAATAACATTTCAATCATTAATCACTCAAAATTATGGCTAAGAGAGTTGAGATCCACAGGAGAAGGAATCAGGCTGTAGCTGAAACAGCTCCACAATTCAGTAAAACACTCGTGCATCAAGGGGAACATTTGGGGACTGTTAGTGCTTCCATTTTTATAGATGCTTCTCCAAGCCGTTGTTTGAGATTTATACCTAGATGGATTTAGCAGGGCTTTTAACCCTTATGTAAGCCGGATAAATACAAGAATGTTTAGAATCCAGTTTTTCAAATGATGCTGAATTTTCAGCAACCTTGAAAAACCCAGAAGGATGGTCATTCCTTCTAGTGTTTCACTGCAAGTTGGAATAAAAAAACTGGACTAAAAAAAGAGTTATCAAATTGATTCATCTGGTACAGGGCATTGAGAAATAGGAAAAGATAATTCTGTGCCAAAGCTGTGCCTCCAGTCAGCTTGGGTATCTCTAGCCTGGCCAGATTTGTCTGTGCAAAGATCTCCAAGTTGGTTAAAGCACCAGCTCTGCTCCCTCCTCCTCTCTGACCACACAGGTCTAGTAGGTTATAATTCTCCCATTTAACTAACAACCAGCTTTTTCCATCTGGCTCGGATTAGTGCCTGAGATCACATCCCTTGGAGTGGCTAAAACAAATTCCCACTCTGATAATTTCAGCACAAACCTCACAAATACAAGTGAGGTTGTCTGCAAGAATGTTACAACATTTTACAGTCACCACCAATAGCCATAGAAAGCTAACCTTATGGGGTCCCAAGCTGCACCTGACTTGGGTCCACGTGTGGAATCAATGGTTTGGGTGCTGCTTCTGCATCAGGCACTTATCCAAGAACCCCAAAATTCCAGTGCTGTCACAGTGACTGTGATTTTTATCTTATTGATGTGTGAGATTTTCTGGGTTTTTGGCTGGGGATTTTCTTACTTTTCATGAAAAGGGAATAGGAGTAAGCAAATGCAGTTTCAGGATTGAATTTGGACCAAGATGAAAATTTCTCTGGGGGTACTCACAAGAAAGGCTTTCTTTCCCATCCAAGTGTCTTCTTTTGATCAAAGTTTGAATTTTAGTGGAAAATGGTGCCGATTTGCTTTAGCTCCTTGCTGTTAAGTGCACTAAAGGAATGTGTGCACCCATAAATAAACGACAGTCACTGCAAGATGTGAGCCTGAGCTGCTGGAAATGTCGCCCAGGAGGAACCTTGAACTTAGCACAGGATTTGGGATGCCATGGGCCTCCCATAAAAAAAGTGGCTCCTGATGGACATGACTTTATCTACTCACTCTTGAGCAGATCAGACATCCTCAGTACGTTTTAGATAATGTATCAATCACTGTTTTTGACATGCTAGGTCAGGCCATGAGCATCTTTCTCAAAATGCTTTCCTAAGGTCTCGTTTTATTACAAGTCTGATGTTCTACCCCATTTCTTGCCATTTGAAAGCTACAGTTGCAAACAAGTGACTAAAGCTGTGAAGATCATCCTTGCTGGTTGCCTGATAAACAGGATCCCTGGCAGATATACTTCAAAAGCAACTCTCCCTCATTAACCTGCACAGAACAGAAGCTATTTCATTAGTGGGCAATTAAATCCCTCAGATATCTTCCATACCACATTCCAAGCACGTGCCAATATTTAAGCATCTGCCAGACAGCAGGTGGTTTGTAAATCATTATCTTTTCAAATTATGTTGCTAATGGCATGTGTGAAATGACTGAAAAATGATATGTTTCCTCCTCTCTGTCATTAAAATCAAATAAATTGCTGCAGTGCATTATCTAAAGCTTGAGAAGTATAAAGCACTGGCAAACCTGGGGTTCCCATTTTCCATCCTATTGTCCATTAATGATGGGCAATACTCTGGGATATTTGACTTCCATGACTTCCCTCTACCAGGAACAACTAAAGACAACCAAAGGCATCATCAACGAGTTCCCAAATGGAACAGAGCTTGTTAATTAGGAACAATCAGCCAATTCTTCAAACAGTATTGACAGCTAGCACAGTCTGGCTATAAAACTAGTGAAGAATTCCTGTAAGAATACAGGGACACTTGGGAAAACAAATGCCATTGTAGGGAAACAAGAAAGAGAATTTGGAAGCAAAGTTGAGCTCAGGGATAAAGGAGGGGTGTTAAGATTACACCTACTCAGATTTGATGTAAATTCACTGAGTCAGATCTGTCTTGTCCATGACAGGAATTGCTGAGTGATCTCTCCCTGTCCCAGTCCCAACCCAAAAGCCTTCAGTTACACTTTCTTCCCCCTGTCCAGCTGAAGAAGAGGCTGATGGAAGAGTGTTGTGGTGTGTCATTTTTACTGTATATTATTTAAAGTTGGTATGTTCTGTTCACCCCTGTTATATGGTTCTGCCCTGGTTCTCCCCTCCCCATCAGTTCATGCCAATCCCCTTATCTCCACCCCAATTGTCCTTATTTGTGCCAATTCATTACTGTAACCCCTCCCCAGACCCCTATCCATCACTCAGTGGCCCCTCCTATTATTCCAGAATCTTCTACAGTTCCCATCGAGTGATTGGATTAGGAGCTGAGGTCCCGCCCCCAGTTTAAATGCATTTGTTACCCCAGCAGTCACTCCTTTGTATCCCCCCACCCCCCTGTTTCCCGATTGGAGCTGGGAGCTGGGTCCAGCTCCACCCTTGTTCTCCTCTCCCATTATAAACCTATGTACCTCCCTTCCCCCTCTCCCCCCCCCGGGTCTATCGCCTGGGTGGTCCCCTTGGAGTTCAATAAAACCAGACTTTTATCCCCGGACAGAGATCGTCTTTTCTTCACTCTGCCGCAGCTGCCTGTAAATATTCCAGCTAGGCACCCTCTGGACACCACAGTGCATCCGGAGAGTGCCCCCGGTGCTGGCTGTGTCGTAGCTAGCCGCCGTCGATCCTGCTCCCCCGGCCGGGAGCAAAGGGACACAGCACCGCAGAAGGGCTTTGGTGAGGGACTGGGCATCCTGCTGGGCCCAACCACACCACAACAGACAAATCCCTTGGGTTTTTTGGTAATCCTTCAGTGCAGAGTTCTGAGTGAGGAATTCGGTTTCTTTTCTGGAAGCTTAGGGTGTGCAAACATAGAATCACAGAATGGTCTGGGTTGGAAAGGACCTTAAAACCATCTCATTCTGACCCCCCACCATGGGCAGGGACACCTTCACTGGCCCTTCACTTATTTTGAATGCTGTGCAACAGCTGAATCTTCTGAGGATAAAACACTTTTCCAGGTGCTTGGCTTGGCTGCTTGTTCTACTTTTCCAAACCAATCTCTTACTGCGTCCTGCTGGGTGATGTGGACACTTGAATGGACACATCCAGGACTGTCCTGTTCCTCTTCATGCAGAAGAAAACCATTTATCAAAGAGTCACAGAACAGCGTCGGGTGGAAGGGAACTCAAAACTCAACTAATTCCAACCATTGTGTAGATGTCCTGATTAAACCAACTGTTAACTCAGAGAGAATGGTCAGTCTGTGTCTTACCCTGTGAGCATGGTGCTTGGAAATGTAGTTTACGCCCTAAATAAACAGACAGACAAAGGGAGAAACCCATAGAACCCCCTCACTGGGGCATAAGTTGAAAACAAGGAATGTTTAAATACGTGTCCTTTCAGGATCTCTTCCCGTTACAAATGACTGGCAGAAAGGATGCAGGCTTCATAAAATCAGGCAGCCAGAGTTAAGAATCTGGAAAGCTGACTTGATTTTGGGCTGGAAAAGTTTTCTGAAATAAATTAAGCAAGACGGTTAATATTTTTTCTTTTTTTTCCATGCTAATTTTATATAATTTCTATTAATGAACAGTTGCTTCCAAAATCTCTACTGTTTCCAGATCCTGAGCATTCTAGGTGATTGGAGACTTCCAGATATTTTACATCAAGATAACTGCCAGTTAAAATGATGGATGAGCAATGGGAAAGGGTTGATAAGTGTTGGAGGAGAGCTGTGATGTGCTTTAGCTCCGTAGCCTTCTGGCACAGCCGATAAAGACAAAACAATAGTGGAGATTTACTGTGGGAAGGAGCTGTAAACAAGGCAGCAGCCAGTGAAAAACACTGCTGCAGTGCAGACACAAAGTACAACACAACTCTGGGACATTTCTGTTTTGCTACCTAAAACAAACAAATAAAAATCACAGCCCATTCAAACCTGATTCCCTTTTTTTTTTTTTTTTTTTTTTTTCATTTTAGAGAAGATCAGTGCATTGGAAAAGCCTTGCAGTTCCTAAGGACTCCACACAAATCTCACACTGGAATTAAAATACCATGGCACCACCTTTATGTTTTGTCTATGTCCCTCCTTTATTGCCTTCCCCATATTACCTGGTAATATCAAAAGATCTGGTCCGTTTACTGTAATCACAATTCCCCACAAATCTCTCTGGTTCATATTTAGTCTGAATGAAGCACCAGTGATTCCTCTGAACAGAGCCCACCTCACTGAAAGGCAAAAAGCAACAAACCCATAAAACTGGTACCATAAATCACACAGAATGGGTTTGCTCCAAAATATTTCCAGTTTCAGTAATTAAGGAAGCATTACCAAGCCTGCTGAAGTCTTCCGTGTGTTTTAGAGTCATGTCAGCAGTTCTCAGGTCTCCTGCATCCCTGTGTATATTGAATTATTTACCTACAAGACAAGAACAGCTCAATATCACAAGTGACCCATTTAAGAGGTTTCTGCAATGCTTGGATTGAAATGTTCTGACTATTAACTCAAGTTAATTGTTACTAAAATCTTTTGAACTTCTTTGTTCAGATTTTATAGTAATGGAGGTTGGATGGCCAGCTCAGGCTTTGCTGCATAACCAAAAAAAAAAAAAAATCTGAAAATCACAGATTTGGGTTCTTTCTGAGTATCTGTTCCCACAAGGGTTCAGATGGATGTGGTGATAGACAGTGTAGGGGATGGTGAGCAGTATTTGCACATCTGGCTCCAAGCACGGGGAAAATCCATGTTAAGCACATGCATATGGTCCAGCAATATCAACAGGTACCACAATCCTTTCAAATAAACTCCCCCCCCCCCCAAAAAAAAAAAAAACCAAACTCAAAAAAAAAAAAAAAAAAAAAGGAATCTGACTGGAAGATTCAGGGGAAAATTGAAAATAAAAATCCTTTTGCAGGTCAGCAGTATATTGAATATTTGCATGTTAGTTACAGCCTATTCAGACAGTCTCCTCTGCATTTCTGCTATGAGCAAAATTAACTTTAATTTCCCATTTAGGGTTGTAATTTATTCTTGATTGCATTAAGGAGCTGTCCTTCACAGCTAATGACAGATACAAATAAAGTTTGGAATATACATCTCAGATAAAATATTTCAAACTATTAAGTAGTTTTGAGTCCAGGAAGGCCCCCTAAAATAAATTTTGTTTGTAGTAAACAGTCACTTCAGAAGGTCACAAGCTAAAGGCCACATTTTTAGTGGCATTTACCCAAGTAAAGATATGGAGAGATTTGAGGGCAGGAACCTGGTAAGATTTTCTAAATTTGCATTGTTATTCATGGAAGCACTTGTGGAATATTCTCCTCTGTCATGTTTGGAAATCCAATTCCAAATCCTCATTTGTTCAGGCTTTCCGAACCAGGCACCTGCTGTGAGGAAGGCTCATAAAGCAGTTTAAAAGGTATTTACAGAGAATAAAATGCATAAATGCTGTAACAACCACACTGGGATTGTAATTTAATCTGAAATCCCTTTTGGCATGAAAATTTTACAAATACTCTCAAATTCCTGCACGTGTAAGAGGGAAGGTGATTAAGATTTTCCTATTCAGCGCTACAGCAAGTGAGAGTTCCTGGTTGTTGTGTTGAGCACAGTGATTAATTTGGTCCAATTAATGACTGTGTTATAATTGTTTCAGCCTACAACCTTCTCTCTATTCCAGCTGAAATTCTCAAATCTAAAAGAGGAATAATTCACCAATGACTGGATCCATTCCAAAGTCAAATGGTTTTCTGAAAGAAGTGGCAGAAAAGGTGTAAGAAGGAGGGAGTTGTGTGGAGGGCATTAAATCCCATTGCACAGGAACACCAAAATTCATCTTAGGCACAGTTTTATTGAGATATACACAACCCAGATGAAACTGAAAGACTAAAAACATATTTTTTTTCTGAATTAGGGCAGAGTTTGATCCTTCTACCACAGAAGGTAACAAGTTTCAGCAATAAAACATGACTTAGAAGAGACCAAATTCTTCATTATCAACAAGGAGAAAGAGACCTTGTTGATGAATTCAAGGACACCTTAGTTTGGGTTTATTTTTTAAATTTTCATAGAATTGTTTAAATTGGAAAAGACCTCTAAGAACATCAAGTCCAACCAGCACTGCCAAGGCCACCACTAACCCATGTCCCCACGTGCCACATCCACATGGTTTTTAAATCCCTGGATAGGGATTCCACCATTGCCCTGGGCAGCTGTGCCAGGGATGGACAGCTCCTTCCATGAAGAAATTTTCCTCAATATTCAATCTAAGTGTCCCCTGGCACAGCCTGAGGCCGTTCCCTCTCCTCCTGTTCCTGTTCCTGGGAGCAGAGCCCGACTCTCCCGGCTGTCCCCTCCTGTCAGGGAGTTGTGCAGAGCCACAAGGTCCCCCTGAGCCTCCTTTTTTCCAGCCTGAGCCCCTTTCCAGCTCCCTCAGCCACTCCTCATCAGACTTGAGCCTTGAGCCTCCAGCAGCTTGTGTCTCATGCTCCTAAAACTGTCATTAGAGCTAGTTTTGTAGGTTAATAAATGCTAAAAGCACCTACGTAAAATTTTGCTCACACAATGAATTCACCCACCCTGAAGACATCAAATCTCCGCTTTCTTTCTTCTATTAAAAGCCAATGAAGAATTCCACCTTCTTCCCTCTGAGGATGGGCTGCATGCAGATTCTCCTCCAATCTTCAGGCTTCTGACATTGAAGTTGCACTGGGTAAGAACTGCTTGACCACTTTATTCAGAGGAAAAAAATCACTGGATTGGTGCAATGATCAGCTTTTCCCCAGCTTGTTTCAGGACAGTTACAACATCTTCATGTGGTATCCTCATGGAGCTCAGTGGGATTCAAGGTGATGGCAGCAATCATTTGAGAAAGAAAATAAATCATGGGATAATATATCAAGTCTTAGACAAAGATTAAATCTCAACACCAAACTAATCTTAGAGAAATTCAAACTTTGAAATAAAAAAATTAAATACTGGCTTTAAATAAATTATTATGATTTATATTCAATGACTGAACTTGAAAGCAAGTCTGCAACTTCACTTTGAAACTGGACTTCATTTTGCAAATGGAAGTGGTGAAGAACAACTTTTATGTGCCTGATCTCGATTATCTTTATTGTTGTAGATTAACTGCAGATGGGTTAATGGAGTAATTATTTTATTTATAATTAAAATCACTGTTAGGGAGTGATAGTGAAAGACTACATAAATAACTTCACCATGCAAAGAGAAAATAACTGAGGAGAAGTTCAATAATTGTGATGCAGTTCATAAACAGAATTAGGGGTTGTTTTTGCAGATTCGCTTACTTTGTCTGAAATAACACCCTCTGAGGAGTGGGGCACAGAGAGAATGAGAGACACTTTAAGCTTTCACTTTTTAATAGAAAGTGAGCTTGTCTCCATATCACCAATGGCTGGAAGAAAAGGTTATGCAAGTGAATGGGAGCCTAATTATATACCACAGGTAGTAAATGTAATGTTATGTTTCAATGATTTTATGGATAAGGAGTTCATTTGTGTGCTATTTCCAATAGGAGTTTTATGACTAACGCTAATAAATAAAAGAAAATATGTTCTGATTTTTAACAAAAGGCAGGTTCTTATCCCAGCAGTTTATCTCAGTCTTATATCCAGGGACAAGGCTATGGCCCAGCTTAAAAAGCAAGTTAAGTTCTATTACTTCTGCTCACCTCTGCATAAATACAGACTGTATTCTTTAATTGCTTACCACCACTATCATCCCTTCACATAAAGTTAATTGGCAATAAACTTTCCACGATGATAGTAAGAGTATTAAAAAAAAAAGAAAAAGAGAAAAGAAAGGAAAAAAAAGCTCCCAGTCGTTTTTGCAGGAGTCACCTTTCCCTTGCAGGCAGCACACTGTGATTACCATCCGACAGATCTCAGCATGACTCCTTCTTTTCTAATTTCCTTCCCAGGAAGAAGGTTTCTGCCCTTTCCTTTACCTCCAAGTCAGCCTCTTCTGCTGCATAAATCAATACAGCACCATTAGCTTTGACAGAGCTAAGCCAGTTCACCACAATTGATGATACAACCCCTTGTCTGCACACCCAATTAAATATTAATTAAAGATGAGCAAACAAACAAAATTTCTTGCCAGCAGAGGATCTGGAAACCTCTCCAGCATTGTACTATTGCCCCTGTCAGTCAGGACATTAAGGATGAAGGTCTAGAGCTTGTAAGCAGTGAATTCTGGTGGAGGAAGGGAGTGATCCAAAATCTCTATGCAAGTGCCCAAAGCTCCCCAAATTCTCTCTTCTTCAGAGGTGTAAGTCCAGCGAGGGTGGATCAATGTGCTGCCTTACAATGGACCCTCACTTCTGCCCTGGTTCATACCAGTCCATGAGGATGTGGGCTTGATGTGGGCTTATCACATTTTATAGTGGTGATGTGCTCCCAAGCATCCAGTCCATCTCTGGAGAGACAGCCAGGACCAGGGGAATTTTACACTGCCTGGAGTTATTTCCACATTTAGAAACTGAAGGTGTAATTCTGTGGGGTTAAAATAGGGAGGAGAAAGGTTCTATAAACCAGAGTGGACCAGGACTGAGAGAGGATGAAGTTACTCCATAATTCAGCTCACCAAATTTTGGAACCAAATAAAATAACCATTTTAAAGCAGAATCTCCTTAAAAGGGGCGAATCAAAGGATTATAAAAATCCTCTTTCCTTACTGCTTGTCAACTCCACAGAGTGACATCCACAGAGATGATGTCAGCCCATAACTGCTGTAGGAGCTAATGAGCTTAATGTCCCAGCTAAAATCATCAGAGATATTTGCAACTCACCCCCAAAGTGGGCAATTTACAGCACAAAGTCTTGAACAGTTCTTGTCACGCACTTGGGTACAAGCATCACTAAATGCAGAGGTGAGGGATGGCTCCATTCTTTTGCTGACAAAGGGAACTGCCTTTTTCTCTACAAACTCAAGGTTAAAATTGGTATTCACCTGTTAAAATATCCATTTGCAAACTTCTGTGGGACAGACTCAGAGGTCATTAACTTACCTGGCTACAAAGATAGCAGAAGGTGACAAAAGCTTGCACCAATTTTGAATTTGAACCATTAAGGTTAAAACAAGTGAAATGTTACTTGTTAGAAGATAATAAGATTTGCATTTTCAGACTTTAATTTCTGTTTACCTACTGTATAATCTGGATTTTTAAAAATGTTTTCTGATTGGCATTGAGCTTGGAAAGAAAAGGGCTTGCTGGATCTAGCTTTTATATAAGCCCCAGGTCAACTTTCCCATTTGCACCCAAGAAAGTGCTGATAAAATTTTGTCCCTAAAATAGATATGCAGGCGTAGCTCAGGACTGATGGCATCTTTGTTTGGGCAGTGAGATAAAGGAGGACACAGCTCTGGGCAATCTGAGGGCACAAATGGGAAAGGGGTTTCTTTCTCCATAGTCCATGTTCATGTTACAAATGCTAACATTTACCTTCTTTCCTATATTTATGCTGAATTTTACATACAGGTGTGCAAGAACATTTTTCACAAGTTTTAGTCCTGTGATTTCCACAGAGCTCGGCTGCCTAAAATTCTAGGTAGTAAAGTGCTTATACTGCACTAGTGGGAAGTGGATTGTATTTATTTTTTAGTTCTTCTTAAAATGTAATTTAATTTCTTCAATAAACCATCTAAGTTCAACAAACCCTTTCCAGTGCTAAACTCAGAGACACTTGGCTTATTTTCTTCTGGAATTAAAGATTCTTAATGGAATTTGGGTTGTTCAGCTGGGAGAAGATAAAACTCCAGGGAGACCTCATTGATGCCTTCCAGTACCTCAGAGAAGCTTATGAAAAAAGAGGGAGAGTGACTTTTGACAAAGGTAGATATTAAGAGTACAAGAGGGAACAGTTTAACCTAAAACTAGGAGAGGTTACAAGTAGTTACTGGGAAGGAATTCTTGGCAGTGAGGGTGGGGAGGCCCTAGCACAGGATGCTCAGAGAAGCTGTGTCTGACCCAGGATCCCTGGATGTGTCCAAGGCGAGGTTGGATGGGGTTGGGTGATTCCTGGGCTTGTGTATGGTATCCCTGTCCATGGCAGGAGCTGGCACTGGATGTGCTGTAAGGTTCTTTCCACCCCAAACCACTCTGGGATTCTGGGATTCCATCACTCAGCTCCTTAGCACCGGACTAGTGCTGGAGGTGCTCAGCAGCAACCTCAGTGGGCTGCAGGTCCCTTTGGCTGAGCTCAGGAAAATTTTCCCTTTTCCCCTTGAAGACCCTGGCAAAGAGGGAGCCTTTCAGCCCACACCATTCCCCTCTGCGCCAGCAACAAGACATTCAGAGCCTCGCAAGGCTGGGCTGCCTCCCCATGAGCTGCAGCTGCTGCCAGGACAGCTCAGGGAGCCTGGGGAGCTCGGCACACATCTCCTGGCAGTTGCTCACTTGGCTGCAACAGGAGCCTGAGACTGCAGAGCCAAACCCAGTAGTGGATTTGCTAGGAAGCCCAAGGACAAGGCAGCGTCCAGGCTGTGGGATCCTGCAGTTGCAGCAGCTCTTGCCAAGCACGTGTCCTGCCAGGCTCGGTGTCTCAGTAGATTTCCAGCGAG
This sequence comes from Motacilla alba alba, assembly GCF_015832195.1. Classification (NCBI taxonomy): domain Eukaryota; kingdom Metazoa; phylum Chordata; class Aves; order Passeriformes; family Motacillidae; genus Motacilla; species Motacilla alba. Next base: position 24,718,430 of record NC_052023.1, read on the forward strand.
GCAGCAAGAGCTGCATTTGCAAATGCATTTTTGTGCTGCAGCACCTCTGGGGGCTCCTGACACAGCGAGTGGGACCCAATCTCCTGGCAGGAAAATCCCTGTGTGCCTCACAGCGAGTCCCACAAAACAACCTGGGAGCTGCTCCCCTGCAGAACAGGGAGTTCTGCAAAATCTCCTTAGCATGACTGAGAGCACTCCTTCCTGCAGAGATGCTCCAGAATGATCCCTGCACCAGGGCAGCTCTCTGGGAGGAGAACTGCAGACAAATAAAGGGGCTTTTGCATCAAACAAGCGCCTTGTGGCACAAGTCACAAGGACTTGGTGTCCCCACATCCCCCCAGGCCCAGGCAGCGCCTTTCTCCTCTGCCCCACACAGCTCACACTGCAGCCACGGCAACCAAACGGCTTCAGACTGCAGGATTTCCCCCCAGATCAGCGAGCACAGTGCAATGAAAACAACGAGCACTTCTGATTTATCAATTCGATCATTTTATTTCAATAAAAGCGTTTTACCTAACCTGTTTGAACTTGGCTACCTAACTCTAACCTATAGAATTCAACCTAACTCTAACCTACAGAATTCAACCTAACTCTAACGTACAGAATTCAATCTATCTTTAACCTACAGAATTCAACCTGACTCTAACCTACAGAATTCAACCTAACCTTAACCTACAGAATTTAACTCTATTACTCCTACTGGCACTGCTCGTCAAATTCCTGAGGCAGCAGCCACAGTGACACCTGAGTCATGAGCCTCGTGGCCCTCCAGCAGACGGACACTGCCACTGAGCTTGGTGTCTTCTGCAGAATGACTGAGGGTGTGCTCAGTTGTCTTGTCCAGGTCCTTGATGAAGATGTCCAGGCCACGGTCAGGGTTAGTTGGAGCAGAGCCCTGACTTGCTTGGGTCTTGCTTTGCCTCCGTGGGTGGTATCACGGAGGGCAGTGTGGAGCCATGGCGGGATGGCCTCTATGAGCGGAGCCCTGGAATGAGGCGTCTGAGGCTCCTGAACGCCCTGCGCAGAGCCCTGAGCGCACGCCTGGCGCGGGACGGCCGCCGCACGGGGACAGCTGCAGCTGAGTGCAGGCCTTGCAGACGCACAAATGTGCACCTGTCCCACCTGAGCAGCTCTTCCTCCCACCAAGTGGAGCCCATGGCAGCCTCCAGTTCCCTGAAATCCCTCCCTGCATCTTCCGTTTGGGACAGGCTTTGTTCTTCTGACTGCGAGCCGCCTGTGCCCGTGTGCGAGGGCAGGGCTTGTGTGTGATAAGGGCAGGTCAGGGCTTCCTGTGGCTGATCCACACCATCCTGTGGGGCTGTGCAGGCTTTAATGGCCCAGCTCTCTGCCTGTGACTGCGACAGCAGGAATCCTGAATTCTCCCTGCTCTCGTTCAGGTCTTCTTCCCCTGACAGACATGAGAGGGACCATGAGGAGCTCTTTTGCTCCCAGCCCTGGCTTAGGTCTTGGTCTTTTACCCAAGCCTCGCGTGGCAGGGACATTAGGCCCATGTCTTCCCTGGTCATCCTGCCTGGCTCGGTGTCTTCTGGCAGTAGCTCAGATTGGAGGGACCCTGAGGTGCTCTCCTCCTCAGCGTTCCTGCCCAGCTCTGTGTCTTCTGCCCATTCTGTGGATGAGCCAAAGCTGAGCACCTCAGGGCGAGACCCCTCCTCTCCCTCTGGCTCTGCCAGGAGTGCCACGGCTGCTGAGCCTGCCCACTGCCCGAGGTCTTCCAGCTGGCTGGGCAGCGGGCAGGGGGGGCAGCAGGGGCTGTGCGGGGCCGCTGCCCGGCTCTCCGCGGATGCCGCCTGCGCCCCAGAGGCAGCAGAAGCTGCTGCCTTGGCCAGCCCTTGTGCCGGGGCAGTGGCACTCACGTGCTGCCCCTCATCCTCTGGAGGTCTGGCCAGGGCAGCAGCTGCTGGCTGGGTGTGCGTGGCAGCTGCTGGGGCAGCAGATGTGCTGGGCAGATCAGAGTCTGCCTCCTCTGCCTCCAGCGAGCCAGGCTCCACCATGAGGGCTGGGTAGAGGGGGTTGGCCCAGAGGGTGTGGATGCTGATGTCCTTGCTCTTCTTCTGCCACAACTCTTGGGCCCTGCTGTCTTCCCCATGGGACACTGATGGATCTGTGTCTTGGAGAAACAGCTTCTGGAGTTGTCCTGGCTGAGAGTCTGTGGCTGCTGCTGGGGCAGCAGATGTGCTGGGCATGTCAGAGTCTGTCTCCTCTGCCTCCAGCGAGCCAGGCTCCTGCATGAGTGCTGGGCAGAGAGGGTTGACCCAGATGGTGTGGATGCTGATGTCGTTCCTCTTCTTCTGCCACAACTCTTGGGCCTTGCTGTCTTCCCCATAGGACACCGATGGATCTGTGTCTTGGGGAAACTGATTGAGAAGTTGTCCTGGCTGGGTGTCCATGGCAGCTGCTGGGGCAGCAGATGTGCTGGGCAGATCAGAGTCTGCCTCTTCTGCCTCCAGCGAGCCGGGCTCCTGCATGAGTGCTGGGCAGAGAGGGTTGACCCAGATGGTGTGGATGCTGATGTTGTTCCACCTCTTCAGCCACAACTCTGGGGCCCTGCTGCCTACCCCATGGGCCACCGGTTGATCTGCGTCTGTGAGGAAGGGCTTTTTCGGTTGTCCTGGGCCGCTGTAAGACTCCAGCTCGTTGGGGTCACAAGAACCGGAGTGTGGCAGGCTCTCTTCCCCGCTAGTGCTGGTTTGGCAAACCTTGGACCAGTGCTGCTCCTCGTTACTCAGCTCTTCAAGGAGTGCCATCAGTGCTGATCTCACTCCACAGAGCTCCAGCTCTTCCAGCTGGTCGAGCGAGGGGCTGGGAGTGTGGCAGCGCTCTAAGGGGTACGGGCCTGCGGGCTTGGTCCTGTTGGCATGGGATGTGCTGGGTTCCTCTGGGCCCTGCTCTGTGCATGGGTGAAGCTCCCAGTGCTCTTCCCATGCCCGTTGTGTGAGTGGCCTGGGGGCCCTCTCCTCCTGACTTTCCTGACTTTCCTGGCTGCAGTTTTGCTGCGCCAGGCTCTGGAGCAGGCCGTGCTCCTCCAGCTCAGGGGAGGGCTCCACCTCAATCTCTGCTGGTGGCAGGACAGCCCCCGGCTGCGCCCCTGCCCCCAGGCCAGCGACAGCTTGCAGCTGTCTGGGCGAGGGGCTGGGGGCGCAGCAGGGGCTGTGCGGGGCAGCTGCCCGGCTCTGCGGCCCCGCTGCGGGGGCTGCCGCTGCCGTGGCTGAGCCCGTGGCCCGGAGCAGGTGCCGCTGTGTGCCCGGCTGCTGGATGGCAGCCGCCACCCTGCCCAGGATGGCCCGGCAGCCGCGCCGCAGCGAGCGCAGCAGAGCCGGGCCGCGGGCCCTGGGGCTGTGCGGGGCCGCTGCCCGGCTCTCTGCTGCTGCCGCCTGCGCGCCAGGGCCAGCGCGGCAGTCACGCTGCTCCTGGGCCTGCGGAGCTGCTGCCCGTGCCTCAGAGCTCTGCACCTGCACGCAGGAGGAGAAGGCTGAGGACGAGGCGGCCGCGTGGGATCCGCAGCGCTGCCCTGGCACAGCGGCTCCCGGCCCGGCCCGGCCCCGAGGCGGCTGCGTGCTGCCCATCGCTTACCTTCTGCCTCCTCAGACAGCGCAGCCACCTCGGCTTGGGCTGGACGCCCTTGGGGTTCTCCTCCGTAGAAGTCATTTCTGCCTCGCCTTGGCGCTGCAGAATCCCGGGAACTGCTGTCTCCTGATGGAGCTGCTCTCCTGGGAGTGCCAGCCCGGGCTCTTGGCGCCCTTTTTAACCCTCCTGGCCAGGGCGCGGCCCCAGTGTCACAATGGGCTCTGGGCACACGCAGCCCCGTGTCACAAAGGACCCTGGAACGCGCTGCTGTCCCCATGGCCGCTCCCCAGCCCCCCGAGGACAGCGGGGGGCTCCGAAGCAGCTGCAAAGCGGCTGGGACCAGCTGGGAGCGGCTGGGACAGGAGCGTGTGCAGAGTGCGGGGACAGAGCCGTGCCACCGCTTCTCGCACTGACAAAGCAGTGGCTGCAAAGGAAAGCAGTGCTTAGGCCCCAGCTTGAAAGAAGTGTGTATCCGCATCATGCACAGCTGTTACATTGTTGTTGAGGGTTAGGTTTCTTTCCTTCTGTTCCTTTTTACTTCCAGAATCTTTTCCCATCAATTGCTTGGAAACAGTAGCAACCGAGTGCTTAAGCAAAACAAACATGGCGGCCAAGCTGAGGGGAGGAGGGCACCTGTTGCGCTTCTCTTGTCTGCAGTTTCTCTCTGAGGGGCAGAGGACACTGCGAGAATGGGGCTGGTAAAAGACAGGGCTGGGCCAGCTGCTGGCGCTCTCTCTCTGTTTTGGAGGAGCACGTTTGGAGCTGCTGCTCAGGGAAGGGAATTTGCTGCTGCCGCCGGGGCCCAGCCCAGAGCTGCTGCTTCTGCTGTGGGGTGAGCCTCTGCTCATGAGAACAGCCACTGAATGGGACCTCACTAACACCCTCCTCACTAAAGGGACCTCTCCCCATCTGCGTGGGCGCCCGGGAACCTCAGCTCACCTCTGCCTGCCCTGCTGGGAGCGGGGCGCTGCTGTCCCACTGCTGCTGCTTCTTCAGCACTGCTCCGAGCTTTCCCTACACTGTAGCCCCACATGCCAGGCCTGGCGAGACGTCGTGCCGGCCCAGCTTGCTTCTTCCCAGCTAGGAAGCCCAAGGACAGGCAGTGTCCAGGCTGTGGGATCCTGCAGTTGCAGCAGCTCTTGCCAAGCACGTGTCCTGCCAGGCTCGGTGTCTCAGTAGATTTCCAGCGAGGCAGCAAGAGCTGCATTTGCAAATGCATTTTTGTGCTGCAGCACCTCTGGGGGCTCCTGACACAGCGAGTGGGACCCAATCTCCTGGCAGGAAAATCCCTGTGTGCCTCACAGCGAGTCCCACAAAACAACCTGGGAGCTGCTCCCCTGCAGAACAGGGAGTTCTGCAAAATCTCCTTGGCATGACTGAGAGCACTCCTTCCTGCAGAGATGCTCCAGAATGATCCCTGCACCAGGGCAGCTCTCTGGGAGGAGAACTGCAGACAAATAAAGGGGCTTTTGCATCAAACAAGCGCCTTGTGGCACAAGTCACAAGGACTTGGTGTCCCCAGACCCAGGCAGCGCCTTTCTCCTCTGCCCCACACAGCAGCCACGGCAACCAAACGGCATCAGACTGCAGGATTTCCCCCCAGATCAGCGAGCACAGTGCAATGAAAACAACGAGCACTTCTGATTTATCAATTCCATCATTTTATTTCAATAAAAGCGTTTTACCTAACCTGTTTGAACTTGGCTACCTAACTCTAACCTACAGAATTCAACCTAACTCTAACCTAAAGAATTCAAACTAACTCTAACCTACAGAATTCAACCTATCTTTAACCTACTGAATTCAACCTATCTTTAACCTACAGAATTCAACCTAACTCTAACCTACAGAATTCAACCTATCTTTAACCTACAGAATTCAACCTAACTCTAACCTACAGAATTCAGCCTAACCTTAACCTACAGAATTTAACTCTATTACTCCTACTGGCACCGCTCGTCAAATTCCTGAGGCAGCAGCCACAGTGACACCTGAGTCATGGGCCTCGTGGCCCTCCAGCAGACGGACACTGCCACTGAGCTTGGTGTCTTCTGCAGAATGACTGAGGGTGTGCTCAGTTGTCTTGTCCAGGTCCTTGATGAAGATGTCCAGGCCACGGTCAGGAGCAGAGCCCTGACTTGCTTGGGTCTTGCTTTGCCTCCGTGGGTGGTATCACGGAAGGCAGTGTGGAGCCATGGCGGGATGGCCTCTATGAGCAGAGCCCTGGAATGAGGCGTCTGAGGCTCCTGAACGCCCTGCGCAGAGCCCTGAGCGCACGCCTGGCGCGGGACGGCCGCCGCACGGGGACAGCTGCAGCTGAGTGCAGGCCTTGCAGACGCACAAATGTGCACCTGTCCCACCTGAGCAGCTCTTCCTCCCACCAAGTGGAGCCCATGGCAGCCTCCAGTTCCCTGAAATCCCTCCCTGCATCTTCCGTTTGGGACAGGCTTTGTTCTTCTGACTGCGAGCCGCCTGTGCCCGTGTGCGAGGGCAGGGCTTGTGTGTGATAAGGGCAGGTCAGGGCTTCCTGTGGCTGATCCACACCATCCTGTGGGGCTGTGCAGGCTTTAATGGCCCAGCTCTCTGCCTGTGACTGCGACAGCAGGAATCCTGAATTCTCCCTGCTCTCGTTCAGGTCTTCTTCCCCTGACAGACATGAGAGGGACCATGAGGAGCTCTTTTGCTCCCAGCCCTGGCTTAGGTCTTGGTCTTTTACCCAAGCCTCGCGTGGCAGGGACATTAGGCCCATGTCTTCCCTGGTCATCCTGCCTGGCTCGGTGTCTTCTGGCAGTAGCTCAGATTGGAGGGACCCTGAGGTGCTCTCCTCCTCAGCGTTCCTGCCCAGCTCTGTGTCTTCTGCCCATTCTGTGGATGAGCCAAAGCTGAGCACCTCAGGGCGAGACCCCTCCTCTCCCTCTGGCTCTGCCAGGAGTGCCACGGCTGCTGAGCCTGCCCACTGCCCGAGGTCTTCCAGCTGGCTGGGCAGCGGGCAGGGGGGGCAGCAGGGGCTGTGCGGGGCCGCTGCCCGGCTCTCCGCGGATGCCGCCTGCGCCCCAGAGGCAGCAGAAGCTGCTGCCTTGGCCAGCCCTTGTGCCGGGGCAGTGGCACTCACGTGCTGCCCCTCATCCTCTGGAGGTCTGGCCAGGGCAGCAGCTGCTGGGGCAGCAGATGTGCTGGGCAGATCAGAGTCTGCCTCCTCTGCCTCCAGCGAGCCAGGCTCCGCCATGAGGGCTGGGTAGAGGGGGTTGGCCCAGAGGGTGTGGATGCTGATGTCCTTGCTCTTCTTCTGCCACAACTCTTGGGCCCTGCTGTCTTCCCCATGGGACACTGATGGATCTGTGTCTTGGAGAAACAGCTTCTGGAGTTGTCCTGGCTGAGAGTCTGTGGCTGCTGCTGGGGCAGCAGATGTGCTGGGCATGTCAGAGTCTGTCTCCTCTGCCTCCAGCGAGCCAGGCTCCTGCATGAGTGCTGGGCAGAGAGGGTTGACCCAGATGGTGTGGATGCTGATGTCGTTCCTCTTCTTCTGCCACAACTCTTGGGCCTTGCTGTCTTCCCCATAGGACACCGATGGATCTGTGTCTTGGGGAAACTGACTGAGAAGTTGTCCTGGCTGGGTGTCCATGGCAGCTGCTGGGGCAGCAGATGTGCTGGGCAGATCAGAGTCTGCCTCTTCTGCCTCCAGCGAGCCGGGCTCCTGCATGAGTGCTGGGCAGAGAGGGTTGACCCAGATGGTGTGGATGCTGATGTTGTTCCACCTCTTCAGCCACAACTCTGGGGCCCTGCTGTCTACCCCATGGGACACCGGTTGATCTGCGTCTGGGAGGAAGGGCTTTTTCGGTTGTCCTGGGCCGCTGTAAGACTCCAGCTCGTTGGGGTCACAAGAACCGGAGTGTGGCAGGCTCTCTTCCCCGCTAGTGCTGGTTTGGCAAACCTTGGACCAGTGCTGCTCCTCGTTACTCAGCTCTTCAAGGAGTGCCATCAGTGCTGATCTCACTCCACAGAGCTCCAGCTCTTCCAGCTGGTCGAGCGAGGGGCTGGGAGTGTGGCAGCGCTCTAAGGGGTACGGGCCTGCGGGCTTGGTCCTGTTGGCATGGGATGTGCTGGGTTCCTCTGGGCCCTGCTCTGTGCATGGGTGAAGCTCCCAGTGCTCTTCCCATGCTCGTTGTGTGAGTGGCCTGGGGGCCCTCTCCTCCTGACTTTCCTGACTTTCCTGGCTGCTGTTTTGCTGCGCCAGGCTCTGGAGCAGGCCGTGCTCCTCCAGCTCAGGGGAGGGCTCCACCTCAATCTCTGCTGGTGGCAGGACAGCCCCCGGCTGTGCCTCTGCCCCCAGGCCAGCGACAGCTTGCAGCTGTCCGGGCGAGGGGCTGGGGGCGCAGCAGGGGCTGTGCGGGGCAGCTGCCCGGCTCTGCGGCCCCGCTGCGGGGGCTGCCGCTGCCATGGCTGAGCCCGTGGCCCGGAGCAGGCGCCGCTGTGTGCCCGGCTGCTGGATGGCAGCCGCCACCCTGCCCAGGATGGCCCGGCAGCCGCGCCGCAGCGAGCGCAGCAGAGCCGGGCCGCGGGCCCTGGGGCTGTGCGGGGCCGCTGCCCGGCTCTCTGCTGCTGCCGCCTGCGCGCCAGGGCCAGCGCGGCAGTCACGCTGCTCCTGGGCCTGCAGAGCTGCTGCCCGTGCCTCAGAGCTCTGCACCTGCACGCAGGAGGAGAAGGCTGAGGACGAGGCGGCCGCGTGGGATCCGCAGCGCTGCCCTGGCACAGCGGCTCCCGGCCCGGCCCGGCCCCGAGGCGGCTGCGTGCTGCCCATCGCTTACCTTCTGCCTCCTCAGACAGCGCAGCCACCTCGGCTTGGGCTGGACGCCCTTGGGGTTCTCCTCCGTAGAAGTCATTTCTGCCTCGCCTTGGCGCTGCAGAATCCCGGGAACTGCTGTCTCCTGACGGAGCTGCTCTCCTGGGAGTGCCAGCCCGGGCTCTTGGCGCCCTTTTTAACCCTCCTGGCCAGGGCGCGGCCCCAGTGTCACAATGGGCTCTGGGCACACGCAGCCCCGTGTCACAAAGGACCCTGGAACGCGCTGCTGTCCCCACAGCCGCTCCCCAGCCCCCCGAGGACAGCGGGGGGCTCCGAAGCAGCTGCAAAGCGGCTGGGACCAGCTGGGAGCGGCTGGGACAGGAGCGTGTGCAGAGTGCGGGGACAGAGCCGTGCCACCGCTTCTCGCACTGACAAAGCAGTGGCTGCAAAGGAAAGCAGTGCTTAGGCCCCAGCTTGAAAGAAGTGTGTATCCGCATCATGCACAGCTGTTACATTGTTGTTGAGGGTTAGGTTTCTTTCCTTCTGTTCCTTTTTACTTCCAGAATCTTTTCCCATCAATTGCTTGGAAACAGTAGCAACCGAGTGCTTTAGAAAAACAAACATGGCGGCCAAGCTGAGGGGAGGAGGGCACCTGTTGCGCTTCTCTTGTCTGCAGTTTCTCTCTGAGGGGCAGAGGACACTGCGAGAATGGGGCTGGTAAAAGACAGGGCTGGGCCAGCTGCTGGCGCTCTCTCTCTGTTTTGGAGGAGCACGTTTGGAGCTGCTGCTCAGGGAAGGGAATTTGCTGCTGCCGCCGGGGCCCAGCCCAGAGCTGCTGCTTCTGCTGTGGGGTGAGCCTCTGCTCATGAGAACAGCCACTGAATGGGACCTCACTAACACCCTCCTCACTAAAGGGACCTCTCCCCATCTGCGTGGGCGCCCGGGATCCTGAGCTCACCTCTGCCTGCCCTGCTGGGAGCGGGGCGCTGCTGTCCCACTGCTGCTGCTTCTTCAGCACTGCTCCGAGCTTTCCCTACACTGTAGCCCCACATGCCAGGCCTGGCGAGACGTCGTGCCGGCCCAGCTTGCTGCTTCCCAGCTAGGAAGCCCAAGGACAGGCAGTGTCCAGGCTGTGGGATCCTGCAGTTGCAGCAGCTCTTGCCAAGCACGTGTCCTGCCAGGCTCGGTGTCTCAGTAGATTTCCAGCGAGGCAGCAAGAGCTGCATTTGCAAATGCATTTTTGTGCTGCAGCACCTCTGGGGGCTCCTGACACAGCGAGTGGGACCCAATCTCCTGGCAGGAAAATCCCTGTGTGCCTCACAGCGAGTCCCACAAAACAACCTGGGAGCTGCTCCCCTGCAGAACAGGGAGTTCTGCAAAATCTCCTTGGCATGACTGAGAGCACTCCTTCCTGCAGAGATGCTCCAGAATGATCCCTGCACCAGGGCAGCTCTCTGGGAGGAGAACTGCAGACAAATAAAGGGGCTTTTGCATCAAACAAGCGCCTTGTGGCACAAGTCACAAGGACTTGGTGTCCCCAGACCCAGGCAGCGCCTTTCTCCTCTGCCCCACACAGCAGCCACGGCAACCAAACGGCATCAGACTGCAGGATTTCCCCCCAGATCAGCGAGCACAGTGCAATGAAAACAACGAGCACTTCTGATTTATCAATTCCATCATTTTATTTCAATAAAAGCGTTTTACCTAACCTGTTTGAACTTGGCTACCTAACTCTAACCTACAGAATTCAACCTAACTCTAACCTAAAGAATTCAAACTAACTCTAACCTACAGAATTCAACCTATCTTTAACCTACTGAATTCAACCTATCTTTAACCTACAGAATTCAACCTAACTCTAACCTACAGAATTCAACCTATCTTTAACCTACAGAATTCAACCTAACTCTAACCTACAGAATTCAGCCTAACCTTAACCTACAGAATTTAACTCTATTACTCCTACTGGCACCGCTCGTCAAATTCCTGAGGCAGCAGCCACAGTGACACCTGAGTCATGGGCCTCGTGGCCCTCCAGCAGACGGACACTGCCACTGAGCTTGGTGTCTTCTGCAGAATGACTGAGGGTGTGCTCAGTTGTCTTGTCCAGGTCCTTGATGAAGATGTCCAGGCCACGGTCAGGAGCAGAGCCCTGACTTGCTTGGGTCTTGCTTTGCCTCCGTGGGTGGTATCACGGAAGGCAGTGTGGAGCCATGGCGGGATGGCCTCTATGAGCAGAGCCCTGGAATGAGGCGTCTGAGGCTCCTGAACGCCCTGCGCAGAGCCCTGAGCGCACGCCTGGCGCGGGACGGCCGCCGCACGGGGACAGCTGCAGCTGAGTGCAGGCCTTGCAGACGCACAAATGTGCACCTGTCCCACCTGAGCAGCTCTTCCTCCCACCAAGTGGAGCCCATGGCAGCCTCCAGTTCCCTGAAATCCCTCCCTGCATCTTCCGTTTGGGACAGGCTTTGTTCTTCTGACTGCGAGCCGCCTGTGCCCGTGTGCGAGGGCAGGGCTTGTGTGTGATAAGGGCAGGTCAGGGCTTCCTGTGGCTGATCCACACCATCCTGTGGGGCTGTGCAGGCTTTAATGGCCCAGCTCTCTGCCTGTGACTGCGACAGCAGGAATCCTGAATTCTCCCTGCTCTCGTTCAGGTCTTCTTCCCCTGACAGACATGAGAGGGACCATGAGGAGCTCTTTTGCTCCCAGCCCTGGCTTAGGTCTTGGTCTTTTACCCAAGCCTCGCGTGGCAGGGACATTAGGCCCATGTCTTCCCTGGTCATCCTGCCTGGCTCGGTGTCTTCTGGCAGTAGCTCAGATTGGAGGGACCCTGAGGTGCTCTCCTCCTCAGCGTTCCTGCCCAGCTCTGTGTCTTCTGCCCATTCTGTGGATGAGCCAAAGCTGAGCACCTCAGGGCGAGACCCCTCCTCTCCCTCTGGCTCTGCCAGGAGTGCCACGGCTGCTGAGCCTGCCCACTGCCCGAGGTCTTCCAGCTGGCTGGGCAGCGGGCAGGGGGGGCAGCAGGGGCTGTGCGGGGCCGCTGCCCGGCTCTCCGCGGATGCCGCCTGCGCCCCAGAGGCAGCAGAAGCTGCTGCCTTGGCCAGCCCTTGTGCCGGGGCAGTGGCACTCACGTGCTGCCCCTCATCCTCTGGAGGTCTGGCCAGGGCAGCAGCTGCTGGGGCAGCAGATGTGCTGGGCAGATCAGAGTCTGCCTCCTCTGCCTCCAGCGAGCCAGGCTCCGCCATGAGGGCTGGGTAGAGGGGGTTGGCCCAGAGGGTGTGGATGCTGATGTCCTTGCTCTTCTTCTGCCACAACTCTTGGGCCCTGCTGTCTTCCCCATGGGACACTGATGGATCTGTGTCTTGGAGAAACAGCTTCTGGAGTTGTCCTGGCTGAGAGTCTGTGGCTGCTGCTGGGGCAGCAGATGTGCTGGGCATGTCAGAGTCTGTCTCCTCTGCCTCCAGCGAGCCAGGCTCCTGCATGAGTGCTGGGCAGAGAGGGTTGACCCAGATGGTGTGGATGCTGATGTCGTTCCTCTTCTTCTGCCACAACTCTTGGGCCTTGCTGTCTTCCCCATAGGACACCGATGGATCTGTGTCTTGGGGAAACTGACTGAGAAGTTGTCCTGGCTGGGTGTCCATGGCAGCTGCTGGGGCAGCAGATGTGCTGGGCAGATCAGAGTCTGCCTCTTCTGCCTCCAGCGAGCCGGGCTCCTGCATGAGTGCTGGGCAGAGAGGGTTGACCCAGATGGTGTGGATGCTGATGTTGTTCCACCTCTTCAGCCACAACTCTGGGGCCCTGCTGTCTACCCCATGGGACACCGGTTGATCTGCGTCTGGGAGGAAGGGCTTTTTCGGTTGTCCTGGGCCGCTGTAAGACTCCAGCTCGTTGGGGTCACAAGAACCGGAGTGTGGCAGGCTCTCTTCCCCGCTAGTGCTGGTTTGGCAAACCTTGGACCAGTGCTGCTCCTCGTTACTCAGCTCTTCAAGGAGTGCCATCAGTGCTGATCTCACTCCACAGAGCTCCAGCTCTTCCAGCTGGTCGAGCGAGGGGCTGGGAGTGTGGCAGCGCTCTAAGGGGTACGGGCCTGCGGGCTTGGTCCTGTTGGCATGGGATGTGCTGGGTTCCTCTGGGCCCTGCTCTGTGCATGGGTGAAGCTCCCAGTGCTCTTCCCATGCTCGTTGTGTGAGTGGCCTGGGGGCCCTCTCCTCCTGACTTTCCTGACTTTCCTGGCTGCTGTTTTGCTGCGCCAGGCTCTGGAGCAGGCCGTGCTCCTCCAGCTCAGGGGAGGGCTCCACCTCAATCTCTGCTGGTGGCAGGACAGCCCCCGGCTGTGCCTCTGCCCCCAGGCCAGCGACAGCTTGCAGCTGTCCGGGCGAGGGGCTGGGGGCGCAGCAGGGGCTGTGCGGGGCAGCTGCCCGGCTCTGCGGCCCCGCTGCGGGGGCTGCCGCTGCCATGGCTGAGCCCGTGGCCCGGAGCAGGCGCCGCTGTGTGCCCGGCTGCTGGATGGCAGCCGCCACCCTGCCCAGGATGGCCCGGCAGCCGCGCCGCAGCGAGCGCAGCAGAGCCGGGCCGCGGGCCCTGGGGCTGTGCGGGGCCGCTGCCCGGCTCTCTGCTGCTGCCGCCTGCGCGCCAGGGCCAGCGCGGCAGTCACGCTGCTCCTGGGCCTGCAGAGCTGCTGCCCGTGCCTCAGAGCTCTGCACCTGCACGCAGGAGGAGAAGGCTGAGGACGAGGCGGCCGCGTGGGATCCGCAGCGCTGCCCTGGCACAGCGGCTCCCGGCCCGGCCCGGCCCCGAGGCGGCTGCGTGCTGCCCATCGCTTACCTTCTGCCTCCTCAGACAGCGCAGCCACCTCGGCTTGGGCTGGACGCCCTTGGGGTTCTCCTCCGTAGAAGTCATTTCTGCCTCGCCTTGGCGCTGCAGAATCCCGGGAACTGCTGTCTCCTGACGGAGCTGCTCTCCTGGGAGTGCCAGCCCGGGCTCTTGGCGCCCTTTTTAACCCTCCTGGCCAGGGCGCGGCCCCAGTGTCACAATGGGCTCTGGGCACACGCAGCCCCGTGTCACAAAGGACCCTGGAACGCGCTGCTGTCCCCACAGCCGCTCCCCAGCCCCCCGAGGACAGCGGGGGGCTCCGAAGCAGCTGCAAAGCGGCTGGGACCAGCTGGGAGCGGCTGGGACAGGAGCGTGTGCAGAGTGCGGGGACAGAGCCGTGCCACCGCTTCTCGCACTGACAAAGCAGTGGCTGCAAAGGAAAGCAGTGCTTAGGCCCCAGCTTGAAAGAAGTGTGTATCCGCATCATGCACAGCTGTTACATTGTTGTTGAGGGTTAGGTTTCTTTCCTTCTGTTCCTTTTTACTTCCAGAATCTTTTCCCATCAATTGCTTGGAAACAGTAGCAACCGAGTGCTTTAGAAAAACAAACATGGCGGCCAAGCTGAGGGGAGGAGGGCACCTGTTGCGCTTCTCTTGTCTGCAGTTTCTCTCTGAGGGGCAGAGGACACTGCGAGAATGGGGCTGGTAAAAGACAGGGCTGGGCCAGCTGCTGGCGCTCTCTCTCTGTTTTGGAGGAGCACGTTTGGAGCTGCTGCTCAGGGAAGGGAATTTGCTGCTGCCGCCGGGGCCCAGCCCAGAGCTGCTGCTTCTGCTGTGGGGTGAGCCTCTGCTCATGAGAACAGCCACTGAATGGGACCTCACTAACACCCTCCTCACTAAAGGGACCTCTCCCCATCTGCGTGGGCGCCCGGGATCCTGAGCTCACCTCTGCCTGCCCTGCTGGGAGCGGGGCGCTGCTGTCCCACTGCTGCTGCTTCTTCAGCACTGCTCCGAGCTTTCCCTACACTGTAGCCCCACATGCCAGGCCTGGCGAGACGTCGTGCCGGCCCAGCTTGCTGCTTCCCAGCTAGGAAGCCCAAGGACAGGCAGTGTCCAGGCTGTGGGATCCTGCAGTTGCAGCAGCTCTTGCCAAGCACGTGTCCTGCCAGGCTCGGTGTCTCAGTAGATTTCCAGCGAGGCAGCAAGAGCTGCATTTGCAAATGCATTTTTGTGCTGCAGCACCTCTGGGGGCTCCTGACACAGCGAGTGGGACCCAATCTCCTGGCAGGAAAATCCCTGTGTGCCTCACAGCGAGTCCCACAAAACAACCTGGGAGCTGCTCCCCTGCAGAACAGGGAGTTCTGCAAAATCTCCTTGGCATGACTGAGAGCACTCCTTCCTGCAGAGATGCTCCAGAATGATCCCTGCACCAGGGCAGCTCTCTTGGAGAGGCGATTGAAACTGCAGACAAATAAGGGGCTTTTGCATCAAACAAGCGCCTTGTGGCACAAGTCACAAGGACTTGGTGTCCCCAGACCCAGGCAGCGCCTTTCTCCTCTGCCCCACACAGCAGCCACGGCAACCAAACGGCATCAGACTGCAGGATTTCCCCCCAGATCAGCGAGCACAGTGCAATGAAAACAACGAGCACTTCTGATTTATCAATTCCATCATTTTATTTCAATAAAAGCGTTTTACCTAACCTGTTTGAACTTGGCTACCTAACTCTAACCTACAGAATTCAACCTAACTCTAACCTAAAGAATTCAAACTAACTCTAACCTACAGAATTCAACCTATCTTTAACCTACTGATTTCAACCTATCTTTAACCTACAGAATTCCACCTAACTCTAACCTACAGAATTCAACCTATCTTTAACCTACAGAATTCAACCTAACTCTAACCTACAGAATTCAGCCTAACCTTAACCTACAGAATTTAACTCTATTACTCCTACTGGCACCGCTCGTCAAATTCCTGAGGCAGTAGCCACAGTGACACCTGAGTCATGAGCCTCGTGGCCCTCCAGCAGACGGACACTGCCACTGAGCTTGGTGTCTTCTGCAGAATGACTGAGGGTGTGCTCAGTTGTCTTGTCCAGGTCCTTGATGAAGATGTCCAGGCCACGGTCAGGGTTAGTTGGAGCAGAGCCCTGACTTGCTTGGGTCTTGCTTTGCCTCCGTGGGTGGTATCACGGAGGGCAGTGTGGAGCCATGGCGGGATGGCCTCTATGAGCGGAGCCCTGGAATGAGGCGTCTGAGGCTCCTGAACGCCCTGCGCAGAGCCCTGAGCGCACGCCTGGCGCGGGACGGCCGCCGCACGGGGACAGCTGCAGCTGAGTGCAGGCCTTGCAGACGCACAAATGTGCACCTGTCCCACCTGAGCAGCTCTTCCTCCCACCAAGTGGAGCCCATGGCAGCCTCCAGTTCCCTGAAATCCCTCCCTGCATCTTCCGTTTGGGACAGGCTTTGTTCTTCTGACTGCGAGCCGCCTGTGCCCGTGTGCGAGGGCAGGGCTTGTGTGTGATAAGGGCAGGTCAGGGCTTCCTGTGGCTGATCCACACCATCCTGTGGGGCTGTGCAGGCTTTAATGGCCCAGCTCTCTGCCTGTGACTGCGACAGCAGGAATCCTGAATTCTCCCTGCTCTCGTTCAGGTCTTCTTCCCCTGACAGACATGAGAGGGACCATGAGGAGCTCTTTTGCTCCCAGCCCTGGCTTAGGTCTTGGTCTTTTACCCAAGCCTCGCGTGGCAGGGACATTAGGCCCATGTCTTCCCTGGTCATCCTGCCTGGCTCGGTGTCTTCTGGCAGTAGCTCAGATTGGAGGGACCCTGAGGTGCTCTCCTCCTCAGCGTTCCTGCCCAGCTCTGTGTCTTCTGCCCATTCTGTGGATGAGCCAAAGCTGAGCACCTCAGGGCGAGACCCCTCCTCTCCCTCTGGCTCTGCCAGGAGTGCCACGGCTGCTGAGCCTGCCCACTGCCCGAGGTCTTCCAGCTGGCTGGGCAGCGGGCAGGGGGGGCAGCAGGGGCTGTGCGGGGCCGCTGCCCGGCTCTCCGCGGATGCCGCCTGCGCCCCAGAGGCAGCAGAAGCTGCTGCCTTGGCCAGCCCTTGTGCCGGGGCAGTGGCACTCACGTGCTGCCCCTCATCCTCTGGAGGTCTGGCCAGGGCAGCAGCTGCTGGCTGGGTGTGCGTGGCAGCTGCTGGGGCAGCAGATGTGCTGGGCAGATCAGAGTCTGCCTCCTCTGCCTCCAGCGAGCCAGGCTCCACCATGAGGGCTGGGTAGAGGGGGTTGGCCCAGAGGGTGTGGATGCTGATGTCCTTGCTCTTCTTCTGCCACAACTCTTGGGCCCTGCTGTCTTCCCCATGGGACACTGATGGATCTGTGTCTTGGAGAAACAGCTTCTGGAGTTGTCCTGGCTGAGAGTCTGTGGCTGCTGCTGGGGCAGCAGATGTGCTGGGCATGTCAGAGTCTGTCTCCTCTGCCTCCAGCGAGCCAGGCTCCTGCATGAGTGCTGGGCAGAGAGGGTTGACCCAGATGGTGTGGATGCTGATGTCGTTCCTCTTCTTCTGCCACAACTCTTGGGCCTTGCTGTCTTCCCCATAGGACACCGATGGATCTGTGTCTTGGGGAAACTGACTGAGAAGTTGTCCTGGCTGGGTGTCCATGGCAGCTGCTGGGGCAGCAGATGTGCTGGGCAGATCAGAGTCTGCCTCTTCTGCCTCCAGCGAGCCGGGCTCCTGCATGAGTGCTGGGCAGAGAGGGTTGACCCAGATGGTGTGGATGCTGATGTTGTTCCACCTCTTCAGCCACAACTCTGGGGCCCTGCTGTCTACCCCATGGGACACCGGTTGATCTGCGTCTGGGAGGAAGGGCTTTTTCGGTTGTCCTGGGCCGCTGTAAGACTCCAGCTCGTTGGGGGTCACAAGAAACCAGTAGTTGGCAGGCTCTCTTCCCCGCTAGTGCTGGTTTGGCAAACCTTGGACCAGTGCTGCTCCTCGTTACTCAGCTCTTCAAGGAGTGCCATCAGTGCTGATCTCACTCCACAGAGCTCCAGCTCTTCCAGCTGGTCGAGCGAGGGGCTGGGAGTGTGGCAGCGCTCTAAGGGGTATGGGCCTGCGGGCTTGGTCCTGTTGGCATGGGATGTGCTGGGTTCCTCTGGGCCCTGCTCTGTGCATGGGTGAAGCTCCCAGTGCTCTTCCCATGCTCGTTGTGTGAGTGGCCTGGGGGCCCTCTCCTCCTGACTTTCCTGACTTTCCTGGCTGCTGTTTTGCTGCGCCAGGCTCTGGAGCAGGCCGTGCTCCTCCAGCTCAGGGGAGGGCTCCACCTCAATCTCTGCTGGTGGCAAGGACAGCCCCCGGCTGTGCCCCTGCCCCCAGGCCAGCGACAGCTTGCAGCTGTCTGGGCGAGGGAGGCTGGGGGGCGCAGCAGGGGCTGTGCGGGGCAGCTGCCCGGCTCTGCGGCCCCGCTGCGGGGGGCTGCCGCTGCCGTTGGCTGAGCCCGTGGCCCGGAGCAGGTGCCGCTGTGTGCCCGCTGCTGGATGGCAGGCCGCCACCCTGCCCAGGATGGCACCGGCAGCCCGCGCCGCAGCGAGGCGCAGCAGAGCCGGGCCGCGGGCCCTGGGGGCTGTGCGGGGCCGCTGCCACGGCTCTCTGCTTGCTGCCGCCTGCGCGCCAGGGCCAGTCGCGGCATGTCACGCTGCTCCTGGGCCTGCAGAGCTGCCGCCCGTGCCTCAGAGCTCTGCACCTGCACGCAGGAGGAGAAGGCTGAGGGACAGGGCGGCCGCGTGGGTATCCGCAGCGCTGCCTGGCACAGCGGGCTCCCGGGCCCGCGCCCGGCCCCGAGGCGGCTGCGTGCTGCCCATTCGCTTACCTTCTGCCTCCTCAGACAGCGCAGCCACCTCGGCTTGGGCTGGACGCCCTTGGGGTTCTCCTCGCTTGCAGACATTTCTGCCTCGCCTTGGCGCTGCAGAATCCCGGGAACTGCTATCTCCTGACGGAGCTGCTCTCCTGGGAGTGCCAGCCCGGGCTCTTGGCGCCCTTTTTAACCCTCCTTGCGCCAGGGCGCGGCCCCAGTTGTCACAATGGGCTCTGGGGCACACGCAGCCCCGTGTCACAAAGGACCCCTGGAACGCGCTGCTGTCCCCACAGCCGCTCCCCAGCCCCCCGAGGACAGCGGGGGGGCTCCGAAGCAGCTGCAAAGCGGCTGGGACCAGCTGGGAGCGGCTGGGACAGGGAGCGTGTGCAGAGTGCGGAGGACAGAGCCGCTGCCACCGCTTCTCGCACTGACAAAAGCAGTGGCTGCAAAGGGAAAGCAGTGCTTAGGCCCCAGCTTGAAAGAAGTGTGTATCCGCATCATGCACAGCTGTTACATTGTTGTTGGAGGGTTAGGTTTTCTTTCCTTCTGTTCCTTTTTACTTCCAGAATCTTTTTCCCATCAATGCTTGGAAACAGTAGCAACCGAGTGCTTAAGCAAAACAAACATGGCGGCCAAGCTGAGGGGAGGAGGGCACGTGTTGCGCTTCTCTTGTCTGCAGTTTCTCTCTGAGGGGCAGAGGACACTGCGAGAATGGGGCTGGTAAAAGACAGGGCTGGGCCAGCTGCTGGTGCTCTCTCTCTGTTTTGGAGGAGCACGGTTGGAGCTGCTGCTCAGGGAATGGAATTTGCTGCTGCCGCCGGGGCCCAGCCCAGAGCTGCTGCTTCTGCTTGTGGGGTGAGCCTCTGCTCATGAGAACAGCCACTGAATGGGACCTCACTAACACCTCTCCTCACTAAAGGGACCTCTCCCCATCTGCGTGGGCTCCCGGGAACCTCAGCTCACCTCTGCCTGCCCTGCTGGGAGCGGGGCGCTGCTGTCCCACTGCTGCTGCTTCTTCAGCACTGCTCCGAGCTTTCCCTACACTGTAGCCCCACATGCCAGGCCTGGCGAGACGTCGTGCCGGCCCAGCTTGCTGCTTCCAGCTAGGAAGCCCAAGGACAGGCAGTGTCCAGGCTGTGGGATCCTGCAGTTGCAGCAGCTCTTGCCAAGCACGTGTCCTGCCAGGCTCGGTGTCTCAGTAGATTTCCAGCGAGGCAGCAAGAGCTGCATTTGCAAATGCATTTTTGTGCTGCAGCACCTCTGGGGGCTCCTGACACAGCGAGTGGGACCCAATCTCCTGGCAGGAAAATCCCTGTGTGCCTCACAGCGAGTCCCACAAAACAACCTGGGAGCTGCTCCCCTGCAGAACAGGGAGTTCTGCAAAATCTCCTTGGCATGACTGAGAGCACTCCTTCCTGCAGAGATGCTCCAGAATGATCCCTGCACCAGGGCAGCTCTCTGGGAGGAGAACTGCAGACAAATAAAGGGGCTTTTGCATCAAACAAGCGCCTTGTGGCACAAGTCACAAGGACTTGGTGTCCCCAGACCCAGGCAGCGCCTTTCTCCTCTCCCCCATACAGCAGCCACGGCAACCAAACGGCATCAGACTGCAGGATTTCCCCCCAGATCAGCGAGCACAGTGCAATGAAAACAACGAGCACTTCTGATTTATCAATTCCATCATTTTATTTCAATAAAAGCGTTTTACATAACCTGTTTGAACTTGGCTACCTAACTCTAACCTACAGAATTCAACCTAACTCTAACCTAAAGAATTCAAACTAACTCTAACCTACAGAATTCAACCTAACTCTAACCTACAGAATTCAACCTATCTTTAACCTACAGAATTCTACCTAACTCTAACCTACAGAATTCAGCCTAACCTTAACCTACAGAATTTAACTCTATTACTCCTACTGGCAGTCGTCAAATTCCTGAGGCAGCAGCCACAGTGACACCTGAGTCATGAGCCTCGTGGCCCTCCAGCAGACGGACACTGCCACTGAGCTTGGTGTCTTCCGCAGAATGACTGAGGGTGTGCTCAGTTGTCTTGTCCAGGTCCTTGATGAAGATGTCCAGGCCACGGTCAGGGTTAGTTGGAGCAGAGCCCTGACTTGCTTGGGTCTTGCTTTGCCTCCATGGGTGGTATCACGGAGGGCAGTGTGGAGCCATGGCGGGATGGCCTCTATGAGCGGAGCCCTGGAATGAGGCGTCTGAGGCTCTCTGAACGACCCTGCGCAGAGCCCTGAGCGCACGCCTGGGCGCGGGACGACCGCCGCACGGGGACAGCTGCAGCTGAGTGCAGGCCTTGCAGACGCACAAATGTGCACCTGTCCCACCTGAGCAGCTCTTCCTCCCACCAAGTAGAGCCCATGGCAGCCTCCAGTTCCCTGAAATCCCTCCCTGCATCTTCCGTTTGGGGACAGGCTTTGTTCTTCTGACTGCGAGCCGCCTGTGCCCGTGGTAGGCGAGGGCGGGGCTTGTGTGTGATAAGGGCAGGTCAGGGCTTCCTGTGGCTGATCCACACCATCCTGTGGGGCTGTGCAGGCTTTAATGGCCCAGCTCTCTGCCTGTGACTGCGACAGCAGGAATCCTGAATTCTCCCTGCTCTCGTTCAGGTCTTCTTCCCCTGACAGACATGAGAGGGACCATGAGGAGCTCTTTTTGCTCCCCAGCCCTGGCTTAGGTCTTGGTCTTTTACCCAAGCCTCGCGTGGCAGGGACATTAGGCCCATGTCTTCCCTGGGTCATCCTGCCTGGCTCGGTGTCTTCTGGCAGTAGCTCAGATTGGAGGGGACCCTGAGGTGCTCTCCTCCTCAGCGTTCCTGCCCAGCTCTTGTGTCTTCTGCCCAATTCTGTGGATGAGCCAAAGCTGAGCACCTCAGGGCGAGACCCCCTCCTCTCCCTCCTCTGGCTCTGCCAGGAGTGCCACGGCTGCTGAGCCTTGCCCACTGCCCGAGGTCTTCCAGCTGGCTGGGCAGCGGAGCAGGGGGGGCAGCAGGGGCTGTGCGGGGCAGCTGCCCGGCTCTGCAGGGCCCCGCTGCGGGGGCTGCCGCTGCCGTGGCTGAGCCCGTGGCCCGGAGCAGGTGCCGCTGTGTGTGCCCGGCTGCTGGATGGCAGCCGCCACCTCCTGCCCAGGATAGCCCGGCAGCCGCGCCGCAGCGAGCGGCAGCAGAGCCGGGGCCGCGGGCCCTGGGGCTGTGCGGGGCCGCTGCCCGGCTCTCTGCTGCTGCCGCCTGCGCGCCCAGGGGCCAGCGCGGCAGTCACGCTGCTCCTTGGGCCTGCAGAGCTGCTGCCCGTGCCTCAGAGCTCTGCACCTGCACGCAGGAGGAGAAGGCTGAGGACGAGGCGGAGCCGCGTGGGATCTGCAGCGCTGCCCTGGCCACAGCGGCTCCCGGCCCCGGCCCGGCCCCGAGGCGGGCTGCGTGCTGCCCATCGCTTACCTTCTGCCTCCTCAGACAGAGCGCAGCCACCTCGGCTTGGGCTTGGACGCCCTTGGGGTTCTCCTCGCTTGCAGACATTTCTGCCTCGCCTTTGGCGCTGCAGAATCCCGGGGAACTGCTGTCTCCTGACGGAGCTGCTCTCTGGGAGTGCCAGCCCGGGCTCTTTGGCGCCCTTTTTTAACCCTCCTGGCCAGGGCGCGGCCCCAGTGTCACAATGGGCTCCTGGGCACACGCAGCCCCGTGTCACAAAGGACCCTGGAACGCGCTGCTGTCCCCACGGCCGCTCCCCAGCCCCCCGAGGACAGCGGGGGGCTCCGAAGCAGCTGCAAAGCGGCTGGGACCAGCTGGGAGCGGCTGGGACAGGAGCGTGTGCAGAGTGCGGGGACAGAGCCGTGCCACCGCTTCTCGCACTGACAAAGCAGTGGCTGCAAAGGAAAGCAGTGCTTAGGCCCCAGCTTGAAAGAAGTGTGTATCCGCATCATGCACAGCTGTTACATTGTTGTTGAGGGTTAGGTTTCTTTCCTTCTGTTCCTTTTTACTTCCAGAATCTTTTCCCATCAATTGCTTGGAAACAGTAGCAACCGAGTGCTTAAGAAAAACAAACATGGCGGCCAAGCTGAGGGGAGGAGGGCACCTGGTTGTGCTTCTCATATCTTGAGGGGCAGAGGTTCTGCAGGAATTGGGCAGGTAAAAGATGGGGCTGGTTCAGTTGGTGGCTCTCTCTCTGACTCTCTAACTCTCTCTTTGTTTTGGAGGAGCATGGTTGGAGCTGCTGCTTCTAGAATGGAATTCTCTGCTGCCTGCAGAGGGCCATCCCAGTGCCGCTGCTTCTGCTGGGGCATGAGCCTTTGCTTGTGATAACAGCCATTTTCCCTTTAATAATGTAGAGTAAACCACAGGAGCACTTGCAGGAGACTAAGGAGCAAACTCTAGAGATGAGTTGTTGGAATAGAATTCCAAAGTGTCTGATTCCTTCCTGTAGCTCCAGTTGAAAGTGAGAAGGAAATAATGATGAACAAAGGTGGAAATAAAGAAACAAGAGAAAATAATGATGAATATTCCAGTGGAGGAATGCTCCAGTTGGGCTGTTGGTAAGGAATTGTTCCCTGTGAGGGTGTGAAGGCCCTGGCACAGGGTGCCCAGAGAAGCTGTGTCTGTCCCTGGATCCCTGGCAGTGTCCAAGGCCAGGCTGGATGGGGCTTGGAGGAACCTGGGGCAGTGGAAGGCGTCCCTGCCCTTGTCAGGGGTGTGGTACTGGATGGGCTTTGAGGTCCATTCCAGTCCTTTTGGGTTCTGTTACAGCACAGTGCTGGGAAACTTTTCCCGTCTTGAATATCCACCATTTGCTGTGAAAAAAAAATCTTCCCAAGTCTGGTAATTCGCAAGCGATAGCCCAGTTCAAATATCCTTTAGACACCTTATGGATGTGAATAAGATGAATATCTCAGCACATATGAGAAAGCAATTAGATGAAATTCATTTGAATATATTTAATACCTTCTCTAATACCTTGGAAACGTCAAAATATAAAATGATATTTTGGGAACCTGCACTGATGGAGTGTAAAGCTGAAATGTAATCCAGGACTACAAGAATAGATAAGAAACAATTTGAATCAGTCAGCAAAGAGTAACAATTAAGAAAGGAATTCCTCTTTGTAGAGAAAAGAAAATCAGGATGAATCATTATTACATATATGTACTTTTAGTGAACAAAGATAGGAACGTGGTTGAGAAATGTGTATGTGAAATTTATTTTCCTCAGGAATTTAGGGCTGCAATGTCCCTGGTTACAGGTAGAAAGGAAACACAATTCTCAGGGGCAAAGAAAAGTACTAAAACTCAGGGAAGTTCTCAGAGATTGTTAGCATTATTCCAACTCTTAATGTCACCATGCATATTAAATCTTGTTTGCTATGATTAATTGCTTGGTGGTTTTTAATAGTGTTCTGTGGAATACAGAGGACATCTCAACTGCAGTGCAGGTGACACAGCAGGACCTTAGAACATCTGCTTGGATATAAAACCTACCCTAATTTCCAGCAGATTATCTCTAAACCATTGTTTTTAACAATGACTGCTGCCTTGAAAGGACAGTTATGACAAAGAGTTTTATGTGAAGCTTCTACAATAAAAAGTTAATAAGAATGAAATGTGCAGGAAGTTGCTCTTTTGAAAAAAACAATGCAAATTTAGGAGATTTGCTGATCTTAACACCCTATTTCCTGATAACTGCCTGGTATGGGAAACTATTTAACAGTTTAACCAACAGTTCTGGTCCTCTGAGACTTCAGTAAGTTGGCTTCAATCTGTTCTTGGAAATCAGAAGAATGCACATTTAGGACTACAAGGAAAGCTTTAAAACTACTGTTTTGTACAAATAAGCTTTTTTTGTTCTCTACTGTTGCTTTTGCTTTGAAATTTCACACATTACAAGGAGGAAGAGAGGATGCACAGTCCTGGTGGATCCCTGGATCTGAGCAGGTCTCAGGACTTCCTTCTGCTTAATCCCAGCATTGGTGGCACTGACAAAGTGTGTCCCTGAGATGCTGCAGGAGAATATGCAGGTCTCATGTGATAAATGATACCAAACAGATGTCTCACATGTGACATGAACAACAGCTTTCTGCCAGGTTGCCATATCCCAAGTAGACACCTGAGCAATTCACCTCTTGTGCGCCCTTTTCCATGGGAATTTTTAAATCCCTTCCTTGAGCCTAGCAAGAATCTCAAGCCTGTGTTTTTAAAAGCTGGTGCCTCTGAGTTATTCATTATGTATTCTTTACCAGTAGCACCTAAAGCTCTAAAGCTCATCATTGTCAGTAAAAGTCTCATGCATGTAAACAAGGGTTGAACTTGCCTGTTATTTAAGAACAGAGCTCAAGTCTCTGTTTTGATCCAAGCCTGTTGCTGCTCTTACAATTTCTGAAGGTTAAGACACGCCTGGGTTGTTTTGTTTTTGTTTTTTTTTTTAAAAGGTGACACGCACAAAATCAAATTCTGATTGCAGTCTTGTCTCTAAATCAGCACTTCTATTCAGCTGTTATTTTGTAAATGTCCTACTCATGGCATAATACACAACAATCTCCTTGCATAATAAATAGCAGGGCATTTAAAAGGGAAAATACTAAAGTGCAAAAGCAAATTATAAAATAATCCAAACAAACAAAACCACAAAGCCATGTAGCACCACTACATTGCTGCTGCTGTTCCTACTCCTTTCACTCAAGCTGAAATCCATCTGAGGCTCACACAAACCATGAAAACTGGAAGTTTCTAACAAGGCTTGGAGGGTAAATTTGAGGTGAACTGTCTCGAAGACAGTTCTGCTCTACCTTCTCCCATCAACACCTCAGTGTCAGAAAACAGGGGATGGAGCAAACCCAGAGGAAACAAAATGGACAAAAGGTGGTCTCCTCTATCCTTTCCATCCCATGTCCACACCTGAGTGAAGAATTACCATCCCAATTTTAAAGAGTGGAAAGTGAAAACTATTTGTCATTCCTGAGGGTGTTTCACAAGTGAGGATGGAAGAAGCTAATGCCAAATTACTGACAAAAAAATCACACTGCTGGAGGAAAACTGCCCATTTCTGGCTTGTGAAGTGGCCCTAACATGTATTCCATCTAGGAATGCTGCATCGCACTGGCACTTGGTGCTTGGATTTGCCTCTCTGAGGCCTGAAATATGGAAAGACACACATAGTTTTACTATGAGTTCCAAATGCAATAAATAAAGTCTAGCTCATATAAAAATCTTGAATTTCAGCTGTACTCCAGTTTTTAATCCTACCTGTAAATAGTATTCCATCAGCACAAGTGAAAAAACCTAAACACATCATTCACGCGTATAAAATGAAATTATTGTTTCAATTTCAAGATATGTGAGGGGAACAGCCCTGCAGATGCCCAGGGGCAGGCCCTGGAGCTGAGATTCCCCTGCAGCCCATGGGGAGGGAGCTGCGCCCCTTTGATATATAATTTAAATCATAGATTGAATCCAAGATAAAGCATATTATTGTATTAATCAATATTTGACATTTCCCCAGCAGTTCTCAGCATCTTACACAGCTGGGATCAACTTGTAAGTACTTAAGTCTTGCAGCACTGATGAAATGGCTTTCCAGTTAATATATTCACACGGTGGTGGCTGCAGGGTTTTAAAAAAATAATAAAAAAAAATAAAAAAAGGTCACCTACATCTTTTCGACATTAATCCATGACTGGGTTTATAAGAAATTACTCGGTCATCCAGGTTAAGAGTAGATGTGTTTAAATGAACTGAAAGCAAACTTCCCTGTGTAGAATTAATTATAGCTGGCTTGTGAACAGCTAATAAAAATGGTATTTTTTATGTCTTTGTTATAAAATGTCTTCATGCCATAATTAGGAGTCTACTCTGCAGCTGTAGGAGCAGAGCTATTGCTTTGCTCCAGCAGAGCTACTGACATTGCTTTGCCAGGTCTTTTCTTGGCAAATGGGCCAGGAGGAAGAGTTGAATTCCACTAAAATACCTGGTGAGGCAATGGAAAGAAAAAGAAAATATTTTTGTTGTTGTTGTTTTTTGAGTGGTTACTCAGAGCCAAGAAGGCTGAGAAACATCGAATCACAAAGCTTAAGCACAGATATGAAGAGTAGCCCTAGAGCCAGTTTCCCACAGTGGCAGCTCATCCCAAAGCTAAGGGAAATTTAAGAACTTCTTTGACTATGGACATGAGTTAAGCACATCCTTCTCTATCAGACACATGCTTAGGTGACTGACTAGATCCTTCCCAGAGAAGGTATGCTGATTTGGCATGGCCTGGTTTTTGGTAGCAGGGGAGTGCCGCAGATGTAGCCTCTATGAGAAGCTGCTAGAAGCTTCCACTATGTCCAACAGAGAGCCATTCTCTGATGGCTCTGGAGATGGACATGCTGCTGGCCCAAACAGAGAGGTTGGTAACCTCTCTCTGATGACATATTTAAGAAGAAAATCAAAACATCACACGGGCAGTTTTTTCCATGGGTGGGGAGGCACTGCAGGGGCCATCTCAGCATGGTCTGCGTGAGCCCTGCCTGCGTGGCCACCCCCAGCCAGCCGTGCTGCAGGCAGAAGGGCAGGGGTGGCAGCTTCTCCTCCCAGCACCCCACATGAACAGAGGCACTAAACAGCACCAGCACCGCGGCCGCCACTGCCCGCACGGCCAGGCGGCTTGGCTGGCAGCAGAAGCACGATGAGCAATGTCCCCGACATGGAACCTGGAGGAGATCAACTTCTCAGCACTGTGGGATCTTGCAAGAATCTTTGAATCAGTGGAACTTGTTGGCAATGGTACCTACAAGCAGCAGATTTTCTTCTAGTCAAAGGAGAGGAGGAAGTGAGGACATGTGAGGGAAAACAACATGGTGACACCAAGATCAGTGGAAAAAAAGGGGAGGAGGTGCTTCAAGCATCAGAACCAAGATTCCTCTGCAAGCTGTCGGGACAGGACTATGGTAAAGCAGCCCATGAGGTCCATGGGGAATGCAGAGATCCACCCGTAGACCATGGGAAACGTGCTCACACTGGAGCAGGTGGATGCTGGAGAAAGCTGTGATGCAGTGGGAGACCCAAATGGAGAGAGAAGGACCCTCCTTCCAGAAACAGAGAGATAGGGCCCTTGCTTCCAAACTAGAGCAGCCTATCCTTAGAGGTCTGCACCCTGTGGACAAGTGACATTGTTGCAGCAATTTTGGCAGGACTGCTGCTCGTGAGATTGGAGCCACACTGGAGAAGTTCCTGGAGAACTGTCTCCTGTGGGAGGGACCCCACAGCACAGCAGAGGAAATACTCCTCTCCCTGAGCAAACAGAAAAAGATCTCTAGTGACAAACTCACCAAAACCCCCGCACCCTGTCTTCCTGCACTGTCAGTGGGAAGGAGGGAGAGGCTGTGGGGAAAAAGGTGTTTTTAAGTCTTGTTTTACTTCTCATCCTCTTCCTCTGACTCTGTTAATAATAAATTTACCTTATACCTTTAAATTAGAACCGGTTTTGCCCTTGAAGTGTTTTCTCCCAATCATTATCTCAACTCACGGGCTCTTCATTAATTTTTTGTTTCCTTCTCCTCTGCCCAACTGTAGCAAGAGAGAGTAAGCAAATGGCTTTTGTGGGTGCTCTCAGGTCAGTTTATCATCCCCTCATTCAGAAGACATTAGAAATCTGACAATTTAAATTGCAACCTAATCAAAAAGATGGATATTTCAAGGCTGTGCTGGTTTGTGCAAACCCACTTTTATTTTAAAACGTCATGTTAGAAAGTTTCTTTACAGATCTTGATGGCTATTTTAATGAAGAATGTAATTTAATGAAGCATTTGCTTTCTTTTTCCATGCAAGAGAAATTGAAATGTTAATTCAAATTGGATTGGACATATCCAAAACCTGACTAATTGAATATAAACAAAAGAGGAGGAGGAGGAGGAGGAGGATGCCAAATTGGCATCTTCTGCAGAAACAAGGGAATTGTGGTTATCATTCCTATTCTTTAATATTTTCCTAAAGGAACTGGAAGACTGAGAGATAACAATATTAAAATAACTGTCAAATTAATCTATATTGGGAGGCAGTAGAAAGCCAAGCAAAGCAGAAACACGGGAAGAGTGAAACAAAAAAAAAAAAGCGCCTAATTTAGACACATCTGAGGTTGGGGAAAATTCTTAAAGAATAGAGATGGTGATAGAAATGATCCAAAGCATTTGGATCATTTGAATAAAGGAGAATATCCTTTGAATAAAGGAGAAAATAGGAAAGAAGTAATCAGCTGGCAGTGGCGGAGCTGGAAAAACATGGTTGAGCATAAATATGTATGAATAGAACAGAGTGACCATTCTCCTGCTCAGCAAAGGAATTGCTCCATCAGGAATTCTTTTCCCTGAGAAGCCTTCTGGAATCAAATTCCAGGAGCAGTTTGGAGGAATTGCAGTCAACGAGGAGAAAATGGGAGCACATGGAAGATGGATGAGATGAAATGTGGTGTGTAAAGTGATCATACACAGTGTGACTTGCTAAAAGGGGCCTCAAGGACCAAAATGTTTGCAGCCAGGGTGAAAACAACTAAGAATTAGTTTACACCACCCTACATATATATTCTTTTTACCTCAGCCAACAGCTGAGCTTCCCTGAGTCCTTTATTCCAACCCAAGGTGGGCTTCATTACAAAATGGTATCACAAAAAAGGACTTGGTGTGATCATATGAAGTACATGACCCGGATCTCTGCAAGGAAAATGAGTGATTCCACATGGGGAGCTGGACTGTGACATTATTGGATAAAGAGAAAAAAATGAGCAGAGATTAATGGACTGAACAGCCATAAAACTTCCATGAAAGTCTTCTCAAGGAGTGCTGGAAGCTTAAAGGAGGATTGAAGAGGTGCTGGGAAGTGAATAGTCCTTCTGATCACAGGTGGCTTGCTTACATAATAAACCCACTTTCCATCTATAAATTAGGACTTCATAATAAACAATTTGAAACAGGAAATTCAAACATCTTTCCCTACTTTTATGCACGTGACTGGCATCTCAATCAACAAATGTAATTGCAAATTTTAAAGAACATTATAAATCACTCTCCTTTCTCACTGCAGTTTTCAGCAGAAATAGAATTTTATGCTCCTGATTTTTGAAGCTGACACGTTATTAGCGTCATACATTATGTCTAAAACAATTGAAGGAAATAGAATTGATAAAACAGAAATAAAAAGCATCCAGCAATGAAAAAACTAAACCAATAACAGACTCAGAAACATTCATCAAAACATATTAGCAATAAATTTTAATCAGCAGGATGTCACTTCCCATTGAGTGAAAGCAGAGAGGCTGTGCTGTTCCCACTTACTGACATAATATAACCAGCACTACAGAAAAATTGGTTATCAGTTGAACTCTCAACTTGAATCAGAAGAAAGTAACAGGATGAAATAAAAATGAAATGGAGCAAATCAGAGCAGAGCAATGTGGAAGAGCCTGTATGGCCAGGAAGCCAATTGTGCACAGAAGGTACAGCTGCTGCAGAGGCAGTAAAGGCCTGAAATGATGCCTCATTCCTGTGAAGGCAATGACACTTTTTTCAGCAGCAAAGACTTGTGGTGTGTCCCTGAGTGATTTTTCAGGAGCCAGGCATGCAGCCAGAAGTGCAATATCCAGCTCATGGCCTTTGCACAGGCAGGGAACTGAGAGCAGTGCAAGAGCTTGAGGACATTCCCAACTCTGCGTCCCTCTTCCCACTCAGGTACCTCCTGAGAGGTACCCAGGGCTGGAAATTCCATCCCAAAAGAGAAGAGTGAAGGATCGTTCACAGCCACATTTCCCAGCTGAAAGCAAGGCTGCAAGCTTGGGTTACAGAATCATCCTGGAGTAAGAACACAAATTAATCTGCAGAATGCTGTTGGTTTAGTGTTACTACTACTACTACTACTACTACTACTACTACTACTACTACTACTACTACTACTACTACTACTACTACTACTACTACTACTACTACCTTAGCAGTACAGTAGGATGGGAGCTTCAGACAAGGTTTTTCAGAACCTCCCAGCTCCCTAAACTCCTTCTCAGAGAATATTTTGGCAGAAGCTGGATCCAGTCCTGGTCCCACACTTGTCTAAAAGAGTCTACAGGTGTAACTGAGGCTTTATACAACTTTGTCCTGAAGTATTGAGGATAGAACCCCAAATATATTTATATCAATTAAATAAATGATTTATTTAAAATCATGATGATAATGATTAGACTTAGAGATCTAATCAGAGTTATTTACACAGTACAGACAACTATAACTAATATGGTGCAAAAAAAAGCTAGAAAAACTGTTACTAAGTAAAGATTGATGTCACTCACCCATTTCAGTGGCCAAATCTCTTTCAAGGAGTGACCTTGAGGGGGTCCCCACTCCAGGGAGGAATCTCCACACACTCTCAGGAGAGGGGCTGTTAGAAGATCCTCCCATTAAAAAGTGGGGCTGGGCTTTTATTGGCACAAAGTGACTGATGCCAGATGTCCCCAGGCTGGGTTAGATCAGGTGTCAGCACTGTCACATGTTGGTTCCTCTGTCAGGATCTCAGGAACCACTCCTGTGACTCAGGAAGCAGTCCATCAAGAAAGCATGTTCTGCCATAATCCAACTTCATGACTACATGGAGAGAAGGTTCCGAATCATATTTGTAAAGTCAAGCCAAGTATCCTGTAAGATCAAATATTCACTTTTTAAAATCCATTCCCTTTTTGAAGGATACATTTCTAATATTCACACCAGAAAAATTTCACAAGTTCAAAAATATAGAGTCCAAACGAATCACTTGATTAAAATGATACACTCAGAACTAAAAATCCATTTATATGGTCTACTGTCTTACTGTCATTTAACAGCTTTGCTCTGTTTTTTACCTTTAAGTGATAATGCTTTACTGATTGCAAGAAATTGACTTCTTTGGATCGTGTCAGAGTCCCAGCATTAAAATCTAGAAATCTGATCAAGAGCACTGTATTTTTCCTTTTGCTGGAAAAGTTAGAAAATCCTTTTCTTTGACAGCCTTCATCATATCCTGTTTGCATCCTTCCCTTTATGTGTTCAACCTATACCTGTAATCTTTAGTTAATGAAAGAAGTTCATAGAAAAGTTAATAACAGCATTCTGGAGCTATTAATTAAAACCTGAAGTATCCCACCTTGGCTTGAATGTCTCCCCATATTTCTGAAGGCAAATAATGATACTGAGATCCAAAGTAATCCATCCTCAGTGACTACCACTCCTTGTCATTTGATTGCCTCGATACAGCAGATAAATTCTAATGGCTCCAGTCCAATTTGAGGCATATGAGTGTGAAGAGCACAGTAATAATAAAACCAATTGACTCAGAATGGCTCTGCATGTGTAAGTGACTGCAAGGGAGAGCTCTCCTTCCACTGTTAACAGAGGCAAGGAGGCTCAATTTCTGCATCCAGGGCTGTAATTATAAAATAATTAGAACTAATCTACAGGTACCTAGAAATAGAGCCTAATACCAGGGGTAGGTATATAAATGCCAAATGTATGGGCTCTAAGCTGATTAGCCATGGACTTCCTTGAAAGGCAACTTAAATCAACAGGAGTAGGCTCAGTGCAAAGGAGCCTTCAGACAAACTTACCCTCACATTCATTAATAATTCCATCTGTCTAAATGAGCTGCCACAATTTTCTCTTCGTCTAAAAAACATATATATTAAATAGAACTGAAATTAATGTAAACCAAAATCAAGGACAAACAACAGAGAGGACAAGGGAGCAAAACAAAAATATCACAGTGTGAAATGATGCAAATCAAAACAACTTATTAAGAGAATTACCCCCCCAAAAAAGGTTAACCAACACTGAAAAGCTTTTATCTCCACTCTACATGGAAATCAGCTCTAAAATCCCTCTTGCAACAGAAAGAGTGCAGCTGTGCAGCAATCCCACTGCACATTAAACTGTCTCTTTCTGAAATTCCCTGCTCCCCAAGGTAAGTGATCCCCAGAGAGGCAATCTCAAATTATGGCTGATGTAAAAGTCAATGGATTTGGAAGGGGCCATTGTCTTTCCATCAGGATAAATCAAAGATATAGTCTCAAAGGAAAGGAAAGGATCCGACCCGCTGCCTATGGAAAGGCCTCATGCATATTCAAAGCTGTGCTGCACCACAGCCTTCACTGTCCTGGTCCTGCCAGCTCTCCACTCCCTACCTGGCTTTGGAACAGCCACAGTTCCTGCTGTATTCCTGTCTTTGCATAGGCCCATGATGCAAAGCAAAATGAAAAATCCTCAGAAGTTATCCCTCTGGTTTCTCAGCTGAGAACGCTTTAATTTCAGTTAAGAGTCTTGGCATCAAAATAAGCATTTTGGTTTTTCCAGAGGTCTAAGTACATCCTGGGGTTCCACAGACATCCACAGGGACAGGGGCTCAGGCCACTGCAGGGACACCAGCTATTCCAGGTTCCAACATGTAAGGAAACATGAGGGAAGTGTCTCCTCTAGATTCACTGCAGGGAAACTGTGGAAACCTTGGGGCACACAAATTCAGTGTTTTTCCCCATTAAAGCCTGAATGCTTTCCAAGTCTGTATTGTTGGCATACGAGCTCCAAGCCTCTGGAATACAATCTGGATTT
Organism: Motacilla alba alba; assembly: GCF_015832195.1. Taxonomy (NCBI): domain Eukaryota; kingdom Metazoa; phylum Chordata; class Aves; order Passeriformes; family Motacillidae; genus Motacilla; species Motacilla alba. The sequence continues at coordinate 24,751,048 of NC_052023.1, forward strand.
CAAACCCCCGATGAAGTTTCATGGTATTAGCTCCAGCACCCTGGTGTAAATTTTATCTCAGATATCCTTATTTTTTCCTCCCCACATCACTGCAGCTGTAGATGCACACGGGATTTCCATTCACTTTTCTCCATAATCTGCCCTGAATCACTCTTCCTTCTACCACATTCCTCTGTCAGAAGGCTGCAAATTATTAAACCTTAAAGCCCATCCAATGACACCCCCTGCCATGGGCAGGGACACCTCCCACTAGCCCAGGTTGCTCCAAGCCCCATCCAGCCTGGCCTTGGACACTGCCAGGGATCCAGGGGCAGCCACAGCTTCTCTGGGCACCCTGTGCCAGGGCCTGCCCACCCTCCCAGGGAACAATTCCTTCCCAATATCCCATCTAACCCTGCCCTCCTTTGGCTTCCTGTAGCTTTTTGCTATAAAACAAAACTTTTAAAATACAATGGCTTTTGGATATAACATTTACTCTGTAATAAAAAAGTAATAGCCTTTTTCTTTCCTGATATTTCTGAAGACAGCAACCCCAGACTCTCTTCCTTTGGCTCAATCTCTGAAGCCCTGAGTTAGTTACAGGTGGGTTGGTGCAACAAACCTGTGGCTCTGCAGTGTGCTACCCCTTCCAAGGTGTTTGTGTTTGCACCTGAGCTTTTTTTCCTGGACTCCTGCACTGACCAGGGAAAGAGATAGAGATGGTCTTCACCCACATGCTTGTGGCTCTCTTTTTATCTGTCAGTGACTGGTAACTTTTTGCACATCCAAAAGTTCCATGTATTATCTGTCTTTAGACTACTACTTTTATAATTCAAGTGTAAAGCCGGATGATTTCAGGCTAAAAGTAAGTTCCAAGGTTTCACACATGAAGGCAGTTTACCTTGAGAGCAGCTTGTGCTAGGATGGGGTGAAGCTTATGCCACGTCTTTAGATCAGAACTGGATGTGTGACTAGCGTATAAACACTTCTGTGAGTTGAAGGAGGAGCTGTGGTTACTCGGAGGAAATAGCTGAATGGAATTCTGTGGTTCCCAGGACATGTGGAGCCCTATGTGGGTTATAAAAATGAGTCCACTCAGGCCTTAAAGCCACAATTCCACCACCAACAGAGACATGAACTCGAGGACATGATCTAGTGGTGCTGCTGGCTTGATGATTGGACGTGATAATCCTAAAGGTCTTCTCCAACCCTATTGATTCTGTGATTTCATTATGAATTCTTTCTTTAATTCCTGTGTTTTAGGTAGAATGTTACAGTGAGGTGGGAGAATTTGTGCTGGAGAAGCCATGGAGAGGAAAACTGTGTCTGTGAACTGTTGTTACTTTTTGTCTTCAGTTTTGTTAAGAAAAGTTTCTCGTGTTTCATATCTGATTAGAATATTGTTTGTGGCCCAGCAGTAAATGTGTTGTAGTAAAAAATCTGTGTTCAGCATGTCAGTTACAGCTAAATGAAAATGAAAGAATTTTGGGCTTAATGATAATTTTCCTCATTTGAAGATGTTTGTTGAGGTAGCAATTTGGGATGCAGCCTGGGGTTCTGGCCATGTGTGATGATTTTCCACATTGCTGCAGCCAATTTGGGTTGGAGTCATAACTGGAGTTATAGTCTAGCCTTTTCAAAGTATTTTGCTAATAAGAAATGAAGAGTATGAAAATCTAAAAGCAAAAGACAAATAACACCCAAGCCTAAAACGTTTATCTATGTAAAAGCTTTAGTGTAGAGGAATTGTACAGCCCAGCCTTGTTTAGCAGTTTCAGGACTGGACTCCAATTTTGTTTATTTTTGTCATAAATCATGTTGTTAAGTAACGCACTTGTGTTCTTCTTAGTTTCTAGATATAATAACATTTTTGTGAAATGGGTAAAAATGCTTAAATTTGAATGTCATTAATATATGTAAAGCACAACTTCTGCATCTGATGCTATTCATCACATCCCAAATTAATCACCAGGGACAGAACCCAATAGCTTATTTCAAGCAAAGGCCAATAGCTCTTGGGGAAATTAAATCATCTTTCAGAAATATTTCATTTTGGAAAGCTAATAATTCAATGGAAATGGATTTTTAGGAGAAAAACCTGAGTGTGTTACATAATCTTTCTGTAGGGTTCTCCATCTCATACATTAACATTTCATGTCACATTTTAAAGAACAATTTGTTGAAAAATAGTTTACAGTGTTGTGTTGAACATCACAGTCCTTTAATACGTCTGAAGTGATAATACTATCATTAGGGAATTCAAGGGAACATCACTTAAATCTGATTGAAATGGAGACAAACACAAAGGAAGCAACAGATACAGAGCAGGAAATTCTCATTTTTGCAATGACATTTTTATCTCATCCCTTCCCTCCCCTGTTGTACTGGAGGATGGAGTGTCCAACCACTTCTACAAAATGCTGTGCAATCTGCTGTTCTCTACCCCTCTCCCTGGTGTGACAACTTAATGGAGGATAGAAATGGCATTAAGAGCACATTTATTTTTGACTTTCCTCCTCTAGGTACTAGACAGCTCAGGGAGGGAGGAAGGGAAAGACCTGCACCCTGTCCTGATGGGAGCAGGGGAGATGATGTCCTTGGAAGGGGGAAGGCTGGTTTGGGAAATTTTTTTGTTCCAGTAAGTGTTCATAACTCTTACCACTTGCCAGTTATATTGGTCATTTAAAAATAAGCCTACCATAAAATTGTATTATTATTATTATTTAATTATAAAACAGGTTCAGGTTTGCACTCTGAAAGGAACAGTTCCACTGCCATGTGTTGGATGTTGATTCATGGTACTGCTGTCAGAGAAGTTAGCAGTGAAGTCTTCCAAACACCGGGATGATTGGAATGAGCTCCAACAGCCAAAGGAGGGGTTGTTTCATATGTTTTCAGAATGTATTTTTTTTCCTTTTTTGAGATTCTCTTTTTTTCTAAATGCCTGGAGGTGCAAGGGGTGTGACCATCAGCAGGGCTCACTATGGGTACTATGTCCCCATGTCACCCCACGGGCTACTCACCCCATAAAGAATGGGAAACACAGCCCTACTCATGCCTGGAGCTCCAACCTGCTCCATAAACCATGGGCCCCATGCTCATGAATCCTTTTGGATCAGTCCTAGCACAGGCATAACTTAATCCCTATGTTTCGTCCAAGTGACATATTAATTATTGATTATGCCTAATGAATATGCTAATGGACAGGATTCCAGAGTTCCCGCTGTGCTCTCCAGGCCCTCATCCATTTTTTAAGAGGTGTCTGGAGGAGACAGCATCTGGGCTTGTGCCAAGGCTCTGTAATGAAGGCCACACACAGAGTTCAAGGGCTGGAGCTCATCCTTGAGGGAGAGCAGCAGAAACTTGTTCAGTCTGACAGTTGTTCTTGAGATTTGGAATTAGATTATTCACTCTCTCCTGGTGTAAATGGGGGAAGTTATTAGTGCTTTTACATTTGGAGGGGGATAAGGTGTGACCTCATTTTCCACTTCAAATGAAGGGAGAAGGGGAGAAAAACGGGTGGAAAGAAGTTCAGTGGTGTAGTCGATAATACATTAAAACTGAAGCACTCCTTCTGCCTGCATTTGCAATGAGATTACAGAAGCTGTCAAGCCTCTCTATCTTCTTGCTGGTTTTCATCCTCAGGTGAAATAACAAAAAGGGAACAAAAAGTTCCTCTGGTGAGGCCTTGGCTGAGGGTTTTGAATGCAGCCCCAGGCAAAGGCTGGTGTTGAAATTGCTTCACTCTAAAGAACCCTGGGTGCTCTGGAGTGCCTGTAGGGACCTCAGCAGGTGCTTTCATGAAGCTCTGTGGTTGGAGCATTTATATTAGAGCAGGGACAATTAATGTAATAACAGAGATGGGAATGGGAATAGTTTGGTGCACCAGGCTTGGAAAAAAGTGCTATTGTAATCCTTTACAAATAGGAGACGAAGTGCATCTTGAGAAGATTACCATGAGCACTCATGAACTAATAAAATATCAACCTTGAAAATATCAGATTGCAAAGGAACAAAAGGCTCCTTTTCTGTGTTTTGGACATTGAATTATTTAATTTCAGCAAGTGCTATTTTTCTGTTGTTTTTCAAGTGTTAGCAGGCTCTCTTCAGTACATCATAAATAAAATGATGCTGCAGCTGCAGGCCAAGGCCCCACAAGAAATCAAATAGCACCTAAAGAGAAGTGCCACTAAAGACTCCAAAGCACAGAGTGGGTATTAATGAGTGAGTAAAGGAGTGTTAGAGTCACTATCACAATCAGTTTTTCTTGCTTATAATCCTATTTCAAAATTCTTTGGAGAGTTTGGAAAAGTTCTTTCTTTGGTGGGGATTAATTGAGGGAAATGTCAAGTTCATCTATGAGGAACTGGGATGGGACCATGACTCAATCACAGATCATTATTTTTAACGTGGCTTTATGTACACGGTTAATATGTTTTAAGGTTTAATTTTAGTGTAAACCAAAGCAAAAATATGTAGCACAAACTTGGAGAGAGATTTTCCCCCAAAGCCTGGAAATTCCGCTGCCAACATATGTTGGAGATCTCCATAGTTTGTAAAATGGGAAGTTACATTACTATTAGAGAATGTAAACATAATTGTAACAAAATCTCAACTATTTCCCAAGCAGGAGCAGATAAGATTCCTCTTTCAGCCAGGGAAAAATACTTTTTATTGATCCATCAGTAGTGCAACAAGAGTGTTGAGATGAAATAGTTTAAACTGCCCTAAGGTTTCCTAAAACAGTAGAATAAATTCTGTAGCAGTAGGTTCTCTTCTTCAGAGGTAACAAAAAAATCGAAATATTTTCATAGAATCCCAGGATGCAGAACATCCCATGTCTTTGCTGACTGGAAACACTCCTCTAAAGAGCATGAAGATTTGTTTTTAGGAATTGCATTGAAAAAATAGGGATTGTCCCTATTTCTGAAGCTGGATACCTTGAAAAAAAAAGGCTGTCCTGAAAGGCTGGGGTAAAATGCTGATTGTTTTTCTTTCTGCTAATCACAGAGCCATTGAGTCACTCAGCACCAGCTGATGAAGGAGCCTCTCTACCCTCTGGATACTTGCTTTTGTATTTTTTTTTCCTCCCGCAAAATTGAAAATGGGATATAAAAAATAGATTGCTGGAAACTGGTAGTCTGGGTAGAAGTAATACAGAAGGTGCTACACTGAATGAAGGGAAAGGCTTCTGCCTCAAAGGTAAACAAAAATAAACTCTGTGTTTCTGCACTTGCCCTTGGGGGTCAAAGCAATAAATACTCTGTTTTCCTTTCTTGAAGTTTATACTTTCTGTAGGAATGTGATTTTGCTTTCAAAAAAAAGGCCTTAATTCTTCTTCCTTGTGAAAACAAATTTCATCACCAACCCATAAATAATCACAGGAAAAAAAATAATAGCAGCCTAATTTACATCTAACCTTTCTTTTTAATGATTAATGGATACTATTTATGTAAACTGTTTCTACATTCCAGCGTGAAATGAAATTTAAATTGCAAATTTTACAGTGGTGTATTTTAACTGGTGACCCTTTCCCCAATCACAAATTAAAAAAAAACCTCAATTACATTTGTAATAAAGATGCTAATGCATTTCTTGTTTTTAGGGCATGTAAAGTTCTTGCTGCTGGCAACTTTCATTCTCCCTGCCGATCAGCCACTAAAAATGCATTTTCCAAAGTGCTCCAAGATGTGTGGATGTGGAGGAATTCTCAGCTCATCCACTCTGTGTCCGTGGCCTGGTAAACCTGTTGAGAGCTGTGTTGTCCATGATTTCCCCTGGACAAGGGCAGCCCTTGGAAGGAAGGTGGGTTCTCCTCACCTTTGAGGCACTGAACTTTCACACAGAGGGCTCCAGGGATTACTTGGTCCTTGTACACTGGTGTGGGAGATGCTGCTTCCTCTGTGCCTGCTGCAGGCTGGACTGTCCTTCATGCAGGGCTGTGGGAATGGCCAGCAGAGGAGCCTGCAGGTCCCTGGGGTCTGCGTCTCCTCAGTTCTTCATGACCTACAGAGCTTTGGATTGAAGGTCTCGGAGGCTATTTAGTCCCAGCCTGAAACAGTGATTTCTGCCTTTGCTTCCAGCTGCACTCAGGACTTCTTTGGGGATTTAAGGAGAAGGTATTTCAGTACCTTGCTGTCGCTCTGTTAAAACTGCAGGAGGATCCAGGAGTGGAGAGGAAGGTGCTGAGTGTTTTCCTGTGTCCCATCACACCCAGGACTGTGTTCAGCCGTGGCTTTCCAAGAGCAGCAGCTTTTCACCCTCTCTGGAAGGGGCTGGGGGATGCTGCGAGCTGCACAGTCCCTCTGGGATGCAATTGGAGCCCCAAGGCCCCAGCAATGTGTCACAACCATTAGGGGATCTGGAAGAGAATGAAGAGATAAAGAGACTAGCCAAGGGTGTGTGGGGGAAATTGTGCCAGAACTGGGTGCACTTTGCTGCCTTAGGGCTGCTGGCCTCATGAAGGGAGCAGGGGAAGAGCTTTCCAAGTGGATGTACTTTCCTCCCAAAGGCAGAAAACAAGAGCAAAACACATCAAAATTACCTGAGAAGTCTTTTGAATTTTTAAGGCCTTTTGTTTTGGTGGGTAGGGGAGCTTTATTCTATTTTTGTAGCAATGCACTGTTGGAAAAGTGCAAGACTAAATATTGTATTTGTGTCTGTACATCTGCAGGGCAAGAAGAAAGGTGATAGGGACAAAAAAATAGACCAGTTTGCAGAAAAGCAGAGTTTGGGGACTGCTTCAGGCTGTTTCTGACAGTGCCAGCAGACAGAGCACTGCAGTGCTCATCACCTTTTGCTGGTCTCTGTGTCCAGCAGTATGAAAATATCGTTCTACCCACAGACTGAGCAAACTCATTCTGTGAAACATTAAATGTGGAACCCCTGGGTGTCGTTCTGAGATTTGCTTTGCAGACTGAAAGAGCACTTTAATAGCAGGTATATAAACCTGCTTAGCAATGCTTGTGAAAGCTGTGACAGAGGTGACCCCAAGGAATCTCGAGCTGTAACTTTTGTGGCACTCCGTTGTTCCTGGTTGTGACAGATGCCTTGGGAGAGGGAGCACCATTGTGTGGTGGGGATTCACATGACTTAGAGCTGTGCTTAGGCTGATCAGGACAGTAATTCAACAAGGGAAATCGCCTCCCTTTAACTTGGATGGGAGCAACTTCTGTATATCACAGGGGCTGGAACTGGATGGGCTTTAAGGTCCCTTCCAACCAAACCATTCTGAGCTTTCACGATTTTATAATTACTTAGCATCTTGTTTTCCAGAACCCTCCAATCTGCCCTTGGGCACCCAGGCTCCAAATCCAGCCTGATGATCCCAGCACAGCACATCAGGATGTGCATTTGCAGTTTCTGCAGTCCATGGCAGTGTTGGTGTTTTTTGCTGGATCATTGATGGTACACAACCCTCACTCACTGCCTGTGGAACTTTGCTAAGTTCTTGTCACAGAATTCAAGAGGCCTGAAATCTCAGCACTGGTTGTAAGCACTTCTCTCTCTCACATGATATAATTGCTTGCCCTGACAATTTATTAGCACATAGTGCTTCCTTTGTGTTGCCACCAGCCTTGAGCTCTGCTGTTGTGTGGTTTTTAGAGTTCCATGCTATTGTTCTGGTCAGCAAAAGCTCACCTGACCTTACCTCTTTGCTTAATAACTCCTTGGGAAGACTAATTTAGTCTGATTTCTCTGTGCTCCCAACGCTATCTTATTATTTTCTCATTTAATTTCTAGCTGAAAGTGTTATGTAGTTACAGCTAAGAGGTTGGGTCCCTTCAGTAATTCATTTTTTGTCAATGTGCAGTGACCAAAGCACTCAGCTCAAGCGACAGAATTCACACAAAGCCTGATGCTCTGGCTGCCCTTCAGAGGAGGCTTCTGGGTTCAGATCTTTCTTGACAAAGAGGCACCAAATTGATTTAATGGACTGTTATAACCTCAGCCAAGGCTTCAGATTAGCATAAAACCACTTTTTCCACCCTCAGTTACTCCCCCGTGGAGGCTAGTGGCTTTTACTGAACATGAACTTATTTCTGCTGATATTAGAAGTAACACGGCTGGGTTTGTAAATGAACACGGTTAAACGGAGTCTATAATAGACAAAAATGAAAATTGGACTGTTTCACCTTTAATGAAGGTATTCAGGCAAGGTATTACTTAAATTGCTTAAGCAGTTGTGGTTATAATACAGCACTGAAGATGCTGAACTTGTTAGCTTGTTGATTGCATGGTTGTGTCAGGGCTAATCATGACTGACAAATAATTGAAGCAGTCTTTCTAACTCTATTAAAGGATATATTCAACAACCACAAAATCCTCATCTGAAAGGCAAATCCTGAGTGCTACAGCCCACTGAGAACCTTTCCAGAGCAAAATGTTTGTTGTGCTGCTAGATGTGAATATTGACTTTTAATTTACTCTTTAAAATGAAAATCAGAAAGGGAGAAAACCTCTTTGAAAGGGTTTTAGTTCTTCTTATTTAGGCAATTAGCAGAATATGCTTAAGGAAACACGATGCAAGATCCCTCTTCCGTGACTTATAATTTATCCTATTGGGCAAGGTGAGGCTTTGGTGGTTGGTTTAATTTTGTTTTTAAATGAAATTATTAACTTTATACAAGCTCTTCTGTTGTGAGGGCAGAGAATGAAACCATTGTCTGTTTCTACTCCTCCCCAAATAAATGCCTGCAGGGACACCTTCCACTAGCCCATGTTGCTCTAAGCCTTGGCCATGGATCCAGGGACAGCCACAGCTTCTCTGTGCCAGGGCCTCCCCACCCTCACAGGGAACAATTTCTTCCCAATATCCCATCCAAACCCACTCTCTGTCAGTTTAAAGCCATTCAGTCTTGTCTGAGATCTGGGTCTGTTCCAGACCCCTCAGGTCAGAAGAGGTTGGTGTTACCTGGCCCATGGTGCTTATCTCCTTGCATGCAGATTTTGGGGTGGGTATGGAGATGAAACTGCAGGTGTTTGGGGCACATTCCTGCTGTTAAGGATCTGTCCAGGGACAGGATTGTTCCAGGATATTCCCTTGGGGACAGCCAGAGCACAGATCTGGATCCCGTGGCTGTGTTTCGGGCACCTCTGTCCCTTCTGCCTCTGCTGCTCCACCTGCAGCCCGATGCTGTCCCGCTGCCCAGGGCTGCTCAGGGTGCTGGAAAGGATCCTGCAAAGCATCCTGGATCTGCCAGACAAAGATTTCCTACCCTTTTCTTGTGCTCCTTTAAGAGTACAGACTTTAAAACCATTTGAAGCCTACTTAATTGCTTCTTTCTCTCTCCTTGTAGAGCACTTTTGAAAAAAAAACATCTGCCTTCCTTTTATGTTCTCATGGAATATCCTGAGCTGGAAGGGATGCACCAAGATCATCCAGTCCAACCTCTGGCCCTGCCCAGACACCCCAACAATCCCACCCTGTGCCTGGGATTATTGTCCAAATGCCCCTGGAGCAGTGTGTGGAAAACTACACCACACATCCCTCAGAGGTATTAAGCTCAGGGTTCAAATCCGTATGACTTATATTTATTTATTTTTATGGATGCATGTTTTTCTGCCAAAAAAATAAAATGAAGCTCAAGCAGAAGCTTGTCTCGTGGGCATTGTATTTCGAATTTCAAATTGTATTTCCAAAGTAACTGAAATGAAAATTAAAACATTAACATTAAAAACATTAGAACAACAATAATGCAACACGTGACATTTCAAAAACCAAAAAGAATCACAGCTACATCATTTTAGGCCTCTGAAGAACACCTGCATCAGTGAAACAAGCTGGACAGGACTGTTTCAGAAGGATAGTTTGGAATGTATTTTGGTTCTATTTCTTAAATTATCAGCTTAATAACTCTGAGGAGGGCTGTGGGTTGTTGCAAAGCTCAGTGAGTGGCAGAACGTGCTGTTCCCTTGTCATTTCTAGGCTGGTCTCATTTCTGCTCAGCCTGCCTTATCAGCATGTCAGATGGAAATCAGATCTTGCAGAAGCTCTATTATTATTGTTTTGTTTTTCAGCAGCCATAAAACCTGACAGTTTTCTGACATTTTCAGCAATTGAGGGCACAGACATTTCAGATTGCAATGTTTCTCTCCACAAAAGCTTAATAGACTTGACGTGCTTTTCCATCTCTCCTTGTTTAAGACGGACACAGGAGCCAAAGTGAGATGTTAACTTCCACAAAGAAAATCAGAATCTGCCACTTTCTCTCTTGTCTGCTGGATCAGAGCCTCAATTTCCATCAGCTGTCTCCAGTTGTGCTGAAATATGATTGAACATTCATCGTGTTCCCTGGCCTCGGCGCACGCCGTACAGCACAAGTGACTACAAATTGAGAGCTCAATATTGGTTGTTATTTTTATTTGTTAAAAAGGTACCAGTTTATGCTCTTTTTGCTCATAGTAGCATAAAACTGGAGTTAAGCACTGCTTTGGCCAAAGAAAATGTGATATATTCAGGCTTTGAACGGCCCAGTTTTAATGGCCCTGTCCTTAATTTTGCTTTTGTTCCAGTGTCAGCCTGCAGTAATGTAACAACCTCGGCTCGTCCTGGGTTAAACACGATCCAGTGTTTGGGGCATTTTAACTTTATGGATGCTCTCAGACAAGGCTGTGAAAAGGGGAGAGGGCAGCGAGTCACTGACCCTCCTGGGGGGCATTCCTGTGCTGCCCTCAGAATTCCACAGTTTCCCCTTTTCCTTCTTTCTGTACCTTGGTGCTTTTTCAGCAGTTTGAGTGAAAAATTTCACAGCAAGGTGGGTGTTACTCCTTAAAAGGATTCATAGTAATGAACATCCTGGCAACTACACTTACTTTGGCAGTTTTAAAAGCACAGAACAGCCTTTTCCTACTGACAGGTCTAATTTCCTTCTGACAGTCTAATAGGACTTTTCCTTTTGCATTTTTCCCATTTTGGATAGATAAATATGCCTGTTGTGAATAGATAAATACTGCAAAGCTGTATGGCCACGATTAGGAGGCAGGACTTGGGCTTTAGGAGCCTTCCACAAACATTAGGGAGCTGCACAAAGAGCTTTCCAATTAAATTTACTTCTTGTGGGTCAAGTAGTCCTGAGAAACCTTGGAGCACTCAGCACCCAGGCAAAATTCAGCTTTGCTGGACCAACAAGAAAGTCCCTTGGAAAGGGATGCTGAGGGATGAGGTAGGAAGGGGCAGGGGGAAATTAGGGCTTGAAAGAAGAATTCAGTGAGAATTCAGGTGGGCCAAAAAGTACTGCTGGGACTGGAAGGTGGAAGGAAGGATTTTTTATCACTGCTTTCTGCCCATGCAGCTTCCCAGTTCTACATCTGTTGAGTCCCAGGACGAGACCTGGAGAAGATGATGTTTAAAACAAAACAAAACAAACAAACAAACAAACAAAACCAAAAAAAGGAGGGGAAAATCCTGGGAAGGGAGAGCAAGGAAAACCAGGTGAGTTTGGTGGGAAACTCTGGAGTTTTCCACTCCTGGCAGCTGATGGGGCAGGACGTGGTGGCATCTCCTGAGGTGTTCATCCTGCTGTGCATTTGCTCCCATGTCCTGTTTTCTTCCCAACAGGAACTGGGATGGATGGATGGATGGATGGATGAATGGATGGATGGATGGATGGATGGATGGATGGATGGATGGATGGATGGATGGATGGATGGATGGATGGATAGCTGTGAGACAGAAGGGCTGAGGCTGCCAATCCCTGTTTCAGCAGCTAAAGGAGATGAACTCATGAGTTACAAGATGTTTACCCAAAATAAGAGGGTTGCTACATGATTGCACACAGTAATTTTACTGACCTCCCCAGGAAGGAATGTAGCCAGGTAGGTTTTAGCACATAGAACATCTGTCAGCTCTATGTTTTGTTTTGTTTTTACTGCATTTCTATGCCCTTTTATTACTTTGAAAACTTTTCCTTTTGAAAAGCAGCAAAACTGCATCAAACCTCCTCAGTCTAAGCCTGTGAGGTACTTTACCTGTATACTGGTTGCTCCTCATACAAAACTGATAAATAATGCTTTTTGGACATTCAAACCATATACAAATCATCATTCAACTCATCACTGCCATTTTGTTAGTGACTTAAAAATCCAGGAGAAAAGTTTTTATAGCTGGTATCCTGAAAACTCCCATAATGAACTCCCAGGATACAGCAAAGATTGCTGCCAATAATATAAATAAATGTTGTATCAGGCTGTGAACATGAAATGGAATACAAAATAGAGCAACTGAAAGGTTGAGAACAGTTATTCTTTGGTACCTGGTTTATATTTTATAACTGTGGGAACTAAATCAATACCATAATTCTTTATGCACAGATATTTCCTATTTTGCTATGGAATTCTTATAAAATATTCAGAAAACCATGGGGAAGACAGTAACTTGAAGGGGTCAGGTTATTTTCTTGACTGTCAGGGGAGCATTGCTTGAGAGGATTGAAAAATATCCCAGAGCATTTTTTCCTGGACGGTGTTTCAGGCAGTCGTGTGCTCAGGGATGGGAACGAGCCCATGAGTTTTATGGAATTGTGTTGATCCCATTGATGCCTTGTGTAGGCTGACCTAGGCAGAGTTAAAGAATAAAGCAGGGATTTATTAAAAGGCTTCAGTGGATCCACCTTGGGCAGCACAAGAGCCCAGCCATGGCTGCACCCAAGATGAACCAAAATGGTCACAAAATGCACGAGCGGTCACGGGGTCTCTCACTTTGATCAGTTCTGCTCCATTTGCATCTTGGAGTTAATTCTCCAGTTCCAGCTTTAGGTTATGGAGTCCCATCCTTTTTGTTTTTCTCTCTTCATTCCAACGTTGTTTATGCTCTTGGGCCTGAGATTTGGATCATTTGTCCTTGGTCCCCAGCTAGAGAAGGAATTGTTTTGTCTCCCTACTCTGTGAAGAGAATTTACTATCCCCTAATATGAAGCTCAGAAGCACACACTAAAGCAGCACAGAATCTGAAAAATAGAAAAGCTAAAACCTGAGGCATCACCATTGCAAGCAGAGTTTTATACCCACAATGATCTTTGCTAAACGAGGCCATGGGCTGGGGGAGCCACCCCGGCAGGGAGAGACTGTGGGCTCAGTGGAGCAGACATGATCTGAGCAGGCAGTTGTGCTCCCTGTGGCCCTCAGGGTTTGCTCTTGGGATAGCAATGCAGCTTCGGGGCTCCTGGGGCTGTGTCCACACCACGAGGCATCGCCGTCCAGCTGGGGCTCTCTGAGCTGCCAGGAGGCCTGCACAGCATCCCCTGGGATTGCACTTTCCCTAACCCCAAACTCTGCCCTAAGACACAGAGTCCCAGAATCTCTGAGGCTGGAAAAGCCCTCCCAGACCATCGAGTCCAACCCGTGACCAATCCCCACCTCGTCAACCCAACCAAAGCGCTGAGTGCCACATCCAATTTTTCCTTGGACACCTCCAGGAATGGGGACTCCACCACCTCCCTGTTCTCCTCCAATACTCTTTTTTTTAACTGATATATTCTTTCCCAACTCACCCATAAATTTGCTTTAAATATGTGTTTAAAGCAAAGCATTTTAAAACAAGCACCTGCTGTTGTAGAGAAGAAGAGAGAGCAAGTTTTTCTGTGAGTGGGAATCTAATTTGTTATCACCTGTCTCAGGTACTTAGGAATATGATTTGTGGCCTACGTGAAAAATGGAGTTGTTTCATGTAGTAAAGCTCAATTTTGTACTTCAAAGAGCACATAATTTTGTAGCTGCTTCTCAGAATAATAGAATTTCACTTTATTCAATTATTTATGTTTTATATTTGAACTTATTCTTTAGTTAGTAAATTAAGTTGTTTTATTTATTATTCTGCTAAACAGAATAATTTTATTATTTCTGTTTCTATTAACTCCAATTCTTTAACTCAGAAGGGTTCCTGGGGTCATCTTCATTTTCTCTCACTTAGAGCACAGCTAATTTTGAAGGTACTGTAGCTTTCTCAAATTCATTATATTTTTTTTAAATTTTTTGTTCTTTATTTCCAAGGATGGTAACTCCACCACCTCCCTATAAAAGCATGAGACACCCATGAAACACTTGGTCCAATTCTTTACTTGTAGAGCTCAGCACAACACTCAGGGGGTCACAGAATCCTCTGCCTTGTACCAAGGAGGGTTTATTTTTGATGGACAACATAGTTCAGTGGAGGTAAGGCAGTTAAATACAGTTTATACTGCAAAATTATTCTCTTTATTGATGAATTGAGTAACCTGTAACATGACAACTATTTTTTTTTAGGACAGTCTATAAAGGACTTCATGGAGGAATTTGTTAAATGCTGCATTCATGAAGAATATTCCAAATCTTTCCCTGCTTTTTCCAAGAAGAAATGCTTCTTTAGGAAATGATTCTTTGTCCCTTAATGCTTTAAAAAAAAAACACATTGACTTTTTCATCAGGAAGGAGTCTCTTATTTTGCCTTTTGGGTGAAAGCACTTAGCCTTGTGGACATGAAGAATTAAAAACTGTGAGCCAGGCCTGCCCCACGTGTCTGCAGCAGCTGTGATTTTATTCCTTGTGTTTTTAAGGCTCCTTTTCTTCCTCTTCTCCTCTGTGGCAGCCTGGTCATTGTTTTCATATCTTTCATATCAAATCAGTGTTATAAATTCAGCTGTTACATCTGGAACCATTTCTCTCTAAGGAAAGCAGAGAGTCTGACAAATTCCCATGGACTCCAAGGATGCAGGAATTATGGGATCCTTATACATGCAAAATATAAGCCAACATTAAAAAAACTGTGAGGGTAGCTCTGTGTTTACAATTAGGACAGATTCCAGTGCAAGGAAAAAATCCTGGATTTTAGGATAGACTATTTTTCTTTGATATTTGAATAACTATTATTTGCCCTTTCTTTTCCCTGTCTTTGCACTTCCAGAAAAATCAAATAGAAAGGTAAGATGGGTAAAGAGGCACCAAATGTTGGTGGTGGTGTTTTCAGCTAAAGACCAGCGTCCACAAAGGGGTTTCAGATCTGTTTTGCAAATAAAATAAAATAAAATAAAATAAAATTCACAAAACATGTTTAAGCTTCATCTAAATAAGCGTTTGGGTAGTCAGGTGAACTGTGGATTTTCTGGCATCTACCCAACCCCTTCTGTCTTTGGTGTGTTTCATACAGAATATGTTTTGCTTTATCAGACCTCTAGATTCGATCAATTTGTGCTGGTATTGATGCAGAAATGAAGCCAGTGCCCTGCGACAGGTGTTGCAATAAAATGCCTGTAAAGCAGTAGCCTGTTCTCTCTGCACTGACTTTCCCTTCATTTGAAGGGCTGCTATTTTTATATTCCATGTTTTTTACAGGATTAGCTCTGGTTGCTGGAATGGTTTCAGCTCACTGCAGCCCTGGCAATTGCAGTCTTTGGAATTAAATTACAGACTTTTCTGCTGTGAAAGACCCAAAGGCTGTGCACTGCATTGTTTTGGAGCTAAATATAACACTGTGCTAAGCACAGGTTTGTTCTACTGCAGGCATGAAGGTCCCAGAAAAATCAAACCACCCAAACTCCTCCATATCAGGATTTTATTCCAGGACCTTCTTCCTGTAACCTCTGGTTTTGGGAAGCAGGAGGCTGAGCAGCAGTGTGAGCTGCACATCTCAGCTGGGAGAGTGGCTCAGCTCCTTTGCTCCTCTTCCTCCATGGGCCTTGCAGGAGTCAGGATCTCAGAGAAAACAAACCTCCCCCAGTGCCTTCCTTCAGGTAATGAGCCCTAATTAGGATCCCTGATAAAATTCTGAGTCTTTTCTAGATGGCAGAAGGCTGCCAGTGCCAGTGAGTGGTTTTTACATTAAGAATTAATGCCGTAAGATTTTAAACAATGTTTCATTTAGACACTGTTAGACTTAGTACAGAAAATAACAGAAAACCCCAAAGAAATAAAGAACAATATCTAAGGTCATTGCTGCTGTGTGATTGCTTCACATTCCTCTTTATTTCACAAGGTCTTTGCCCTTCAGGTCCTGTGAAAGGCAGAACGGGCTTTATATGTACTTTATTATGTTCCCTTAAAAAAACCCAAATACAACTGTCTCCCCTTCAAATGAATTGAGACAGTGTGAAATCCTCTCTGTGTGTTCTCAGTAGTGAACACACACTTCAAAGGTGTTCTCTTTTCCAGGTGTTTGGTTGATATTTTTTGGTTTGTTTCCCTTTTTAGTTGTATTCATCCCATATGCCCTAACTTTCTGGGGTTATTCGGCCTGGAGAAGTCGCTGGGGAGACCTTGGAGCCTCTTCCAGTACCTAAAGGGGCTCCAAGAGAGCTGGAGAGGGACTTGGGACAAGGGATGGAGAGACAGGAGAAGGGGGAATGGCTTTAAGATGCAGGAGGGCAGGGTTAGATGGGATATTGGGAAGGAATTGTTCCCTGTGAGGGTGGGCAGGCCCTGGCACAGGGTGCCCAGAGAAGCTGTGGCTGCCCCTGGATCCCAAGGCCAGGCTGGACAGGGCTTGGAGCACCCCGGGCTAGTGGGAGATGCCCCTGCACGTGGCAGGGGTGGGATGAGGTCTTTGAGGTCCCTTCCCACCCAAACCACCCCGGGATTCCATGGTTTATAAGCCAGAAGGCATCTCTGGAAAGCTCTCAAAACCACAGTGTATTTAATGCATCTCAAGCTCATCAGGATTAGATTTTCCTCCTTCTCTTTAAATCATCGCTTGCCTTGCAAGCTTTTATTGTGTAATATTTTATATTTAAGCCCAGCCTGATTCCCTCAGGAGCCCATTCATCAAGGCTGGCTGTTATCACAGTGCTGTAACTTTGCAGCCAGACTGGTTTGCTGAGTTGTCACCTTTGTTTGTCATGTAAATGCCCCAAAGGTGGTGGCACCCGTGGCCTGGTGACATGAAAGTTGTGTCCAAGAGCCCACCCAGGAGCAGGATACCCCATGGCTTACAACCTGGAGTAGCTGTGCTCTGGGAACAGCAGGTTCCTGGTCTCATGAATCTTGTTAAAGATACTTTTAGCAGCAAAGGAAGCATTTATTTCCACCATGGAAATATTAACAACGTTTGGATATTTATTCACAGCAAGGAGCATCTTATTTACTGCAGTGCTAAACTGGCTAAAGTTTTATTGTGTCTTAAAGAAATCAACTAAATAGGTACCAAAAAGTGAGACTCAATAGTATAATGATCAAAGCTTTTACATTTTGAACTTTCTTGGGAAAAGGAAAATCTTAAAGTAGTTTT
This sequence comes from Motacilla alba alba, assembly GCF_015832195.1. Classification (NCBI taxonomy): domain Eukaryota; kingdom Metazoa; phylum Chordata; class Aves; order Passeriformes; family Motacillidae; genus Motacilla; species Motacilla alba. The sequence continues at coordinate 24,768,221 of NC_052023.1, forward strand.
AAAAACAGAAGTCTTCCAGTGTAGCTGAGTGCTATTGACCTGACACAAACCCTGCATTGGAAAGGAATGACTGGAAACTTTCAAACACACCTTTGGAGTGAATAAAAACTGAGATTATTTGAGGAACAGTATAATTAGTTTGAGAATGAGTTAATCTATCTACCCCACATCACTCCACTTTTTGTTTATAATACCCATATTGGTGTTTTCTACTGCAGCTGGGTGTAAAGAATATTCTCTGCTGTTTTTTTCTGATGCTCAATAAATGTTGCCCAGCCAATAATTCCTAGATAGCAAAGATACTGGAGGCTCCTTTTGGCTGCCCTCGGCTTCAGGAGTAAAGAAGCTGTATTTAATTATTATAATCTAAGTTAATATTAGTATTTATTTGATTACTTAATACTTTTAAATGAGTTTGATCACAACTCTTGGATGAGATCATAAGGTCTTGGAACTCAATAAATGGGATTAGAAGGTAAAACTGTTCCATTTATGTGCTACTAAAACTCATGCCTTGTTCCAGCTTTTTGTATATTGGATTTTTTTTCCTCAAAGCTCATCCTCAGCCAAGACATAACTATGAGTGATAAAATCAGAGCACTCCAAAGATGTGTTCAAGCAGCAGGCAGGTGCTTCCCTTTATTAATATATGGGGCTTGTCAGAAGTACAAGACTACAAAAATTGGCTTACTTTGATGTATTGAACTGTTTAAGAGAAATATTATGCCAGCAATTTCCCATCCCTTGGCCTCAGAAGAGAGTGTCTGTCTGAAGTGAGTCTGGGGAGAAGGAAAGGCTCCCTCACAGCTCCAGGAGGCCATGCCTAAGGAGGTTTGGTGGATGGACACGAGCAAACCTGACCTTTCTTGGTTATGATCTTTACTAAGTGGGAGCAAGAGATCCTTGCAAAGAATGATCTTCCTGGTAATCCAGTCTTGATGGGAGGAATTCAGTCTGAGGTTTGGTCAGATTGGGGCATTCCTGTGGGTCATGTGCTCTTCCTTATTCACAAGGTCAAGTAGCTGTGCCTTCTGTGAATTGTCCAGCACGGAAAGGATTATCCTGGTCACTACAAAATGCCCTTTTCCTCTCCCTTCAGTGGGATGCAGTGTGGCTGTAGGTGATACACATCTCCCCAGCTTCTCTCCCCTCCTGTTCCCGTTCTGACCTTGGCAGTTTTTAACTCCTCTGCCACTGGATTGTGCAGGGGACAATATTGCTGTCTGATGGAATTAAAGTCGATCAAGAACTCTCTGAATGATCCAATCAAAGCCATTAAAAACTTGGAAAGTTGGCCCTGTGCTGCATCTTTGTTGGGCTCCGCCTGTGAGGATATGACAGGAAAGTCTAAATGCTTGTTGAGACAAGTGTTATTCATGTTTGCCATTTGTGCCGTTTTGCTGGCTGTTCTCCTAATTAATCATCCCTTTAGGCTGCCATTTACTCTCTGACAATTGCTAACACACGCTTTCAAAACCTGCACCCTACAGACGGTGCTGTTGGTGGGTGTCTGAGGGGAGAGAGGATGTGGCCATATAAATGCATTCCACAGCCTTTGAAATGAATTCCCAAGTGCTTCAATCACTCTTCCCTGCTCTAGGCCAAAACCAAACATTGTTCTTACTGACTGAGATGAGAGTTTCATTTACCAGCGCTGTGATATTAAACTAACCAAGATTCCATTACACAAGGAGTATTGAAATGAAATATTATGGAAATGGGGATTGTCTAACCCTCTGCATGAAATCAGTGTCGTTTGAAAGGGAAGGTGTCCGTGCTAAATACTGTTATCTCTCCACGGTGTCAGCTCCCTGCTTGCCTTTGAGAAGGGAAGAAAAGAAGAAAGAGTGGTGACACCCCTTTAGTGCAGCCTCAGCAAAGATGAATTTGATTTTAGTATAGGAGACGTTTGCAAGGCTCTGCCCTGCTGTGTGCAATATGAGCCCAGGGAGGAATGGATCCTTCTTTCCTTTAAAAGTATTTAAATTATACAGTAATTAGCTAAAATTTCTAAATAGACTTTGTCACAAGGACTGGGGCCAGGCAGCACTCACAGGAATGTGTCAGGCACTGCTTTGCAAAGTCAGGATCCAATTTGCTTTCCCTCTCCTTGTGCTGAGTATCCTGAACGATTTTCAGGTTTGTGTTGAAGGATTATCCTGGTTTGTGTTGGAGATCATCTTTCCTGGCCCAATAGAAGAATAGCCTTGATTTCACTTGGGCAAAACAAGAAATGGAACATTCTCACTTCTGGGTAAATTAGTGTAGTGTATAGATATTTTCTGTGGTTTGGGTTTTTCCTTTCCTCCTCCAGAACGTTGTTTTGAGATACCATTCTCCTAGAAATGGAGCTCGGGCTTATGCTGTGTTCAACTATTACAGATAAAGATTTTTAATTAGAATATAATGATTTTGTGTACAAGGTACTGATTTGGGATGTGAGAGGCGTCGATTCTGCTGCTGATTTCATCATGGACCTGCTGTTTACTCATAGACTTATTTCTTAATAGTGTCTGTGTTTCCTTTACCTTTTTTCTGCCTTGTCTCTCAAACACTGTACATGTTTTAGGGATTGGGATGTTTTCCCTACTGAGTTGTATGAAGCAAACACAAGGCAACCCTGATCTCACCAAGGGCTTCAGTCATTACCGTGTAACATTTAGAATACTCCTGATTAATAATATATTCCAGATGAGCTTCCTAAAGCCCAGCTTTGAAAGTTAAATCAGTTAGCAATTTCTGAGATAATTCAGATACTAAAAAAAAAAAAAAATCTAATAAATTGATTTCTCTGTGTTCCTCTGTTGACATTGTGGTAACTCAGCTCCCAATCCTATAATGACTTCTCTGCAAACCTGAGTGTACTGTTGAGCAGCTTCCCTGATGAGGGGAGCTGCTCATGTTTGCAATGTTAAGTGTGTGTGAGCTATTGAATTAGAAGAAAGCATAAAACCCCAGATTATTTTCATTGTTCTGAAATCCTGGTTTGTGTTCTTGCATACAAATCTTTGCCTTGTACAGAGGATTTCTGTCTTCTGACCTTTACAACAATGAGTTATTGCATGTACTCAATGTTTACAACCCATTTACAGCAGCCCCAAAAGCGGGCATTTTGGGTGAAAATGCTGTCATGTTCTCTGTGCTGGCTGTAGGAATATGGAATCCATGTCATTTCAGGCTTCCTTAGTGTCTTTAATTATGCGCAAGCCAAAAATTAATGAGCCAGCTCTCTGCATGTGAAAGAAGTCAGCAGTTTTTGGGTATTTCTGCACGAACACTTCACAGATTCTGACTGAGGTTAGGGAGCTACTGTACCACAAATTAATCTCATTCTGCAGGGGATGTCTAAGGAAATTAGGCGATTACTCTCTCTGAGAGTGCCAGTTTCTCTCTAGTGTGAGAAATCTCTAATAGCAGCAGTGTGAGCAACCAGCTCAGATGAACTGCCTGCTGCTGGGTGAGATGAATGCCCTCGTGATGGGCCGTGGGGGAATTCAGGTCTGGATGCACAGGGTGGAGCAGGAAGCCTGCCTTCACTGCTCTGGGGAACGTTTCCTTCTGTGGGAGCACCCAGAGTTTTCTTGCATCTTCAGGATGGTAGATTCTGTGATTCACAAGAAAGGAATTTAAAACACTTCAGAGGTTCTGACTTTGCCCTAATGAATGTGGTATGCTGGGTGAGGCAGATAAATATATTTTGGGGGTTTTTTAATGTTTATAATTATTGTTTCTGGTCTGGCTGTGGGCAGTTTCCGGAAACCCTGGAAGAACCCTTGTAAATTCCCCATTGTTGTTTTGACATTGAATATTAGAAGAAAGGCTAACCCTGAATATAACTCATCTAGAGAGGTGGGGCTTTGGAAAAAGTGTGCAATTTCTTCTCAAGGAGTAGTACTTGGTGTCAGATTACTTTGTGCAACCAGAGCTAGGAGAAATAACTTACAGAAAACCTGAGAAATGACAGTTCCACAGGTCTGAAAGGCCCCCAGTACAGGGTGAGTTTGTCCTAGTGAGACTACATGATTTCATGTCGTATAGATGTACTTACTAGGGTTTTTTTTTTTTTTTTTGTCATGCCAATACAGTGGAGCCATTTGCAAAACCAGATTTTTTTATCCCAAGGCAAATTCTTCTTTGTTAATATTTGCTTTCATCTTGTCTGGGAATAAAAAGTTCAAAGTATTTGTAGAAAGCAGCAGCCTTTAAAATATCAGCTGGAGATCCCTGAAACATTTGACTTGGTCTGGAGGTGATCCAGAGCTGCCTGCGCTGTCAGGTGTCTGCTCTGAGCAGGGGTTTCACTCTTGCGAGGTCCGAGGAGCCACCAACCACAAATCAATTGCATTCCACCAACTGTGGAATCAGCAAGCCTGGGGTACAACTGCATCAGGTCAAGGTTTGCTTTTAACTCTAGGGTGAATCTTCACCTCCCATTGCCTTTTCACAGAACTACAGAATGGTTTGAGTGGGAAGGGACCCTAAAGATAAATTTCCAATGTCCTCCTGGGACACTGCAGCCATTGCTCCCTGTGCTGCTGATAAAATGCACCCGGGAAAGGCCCTAGGAACAAACCTGAGAGGCAAACTGAAGTTTGGCAAAGCTGAAGTGCCAAGTGTCAGCCTGAGGGTGGCGGGCAGTGCTTGGAGTGCATCCTGAGCTGGCTGGGAGGCAGCAGGTGTTGGACCAGCTGCAAGAGGAACCACGTAGGACTGGGATGAGAAAATCTCACATGGTGTACCCAGAAAACAAAGATAAGGGTGATATGTCTTAGACAGGCCATCTTGTCATGACACCAAAGACTGGTGGTGACCTTAGTTGAAGCTGTTTGGAGTTTTATGCCATTACATTATTCCCACACTGGTTTACATTAGAGTTATAAGTCTACAGATGGACTCTGCTTGGGTTGGGTAAATCTGTTCCATGGTCACCTCTTAACCCAGCTGTGGTTGTTCTGTGGACCAGTGAGGGCTGGCACCTCCTGCCTCAGGGTCTGTTGGCATGGCAGTGCTCGGATCTGGCCCCTGGCATGGTGACAAGGCCACAGGAGAGCAGCAGCCCCAGGGCTGTCACTGGTGATCACCAGGCACAGGGCACTGAGCAGCCACAGCACAGATGTGATCACAGAACTGGGAGTGCTGCAGCTGGGGAGAACCTGACCTCAGAGAGATTGCCTTTGATTGCCTTAATGGATTTGATGTGTTTTCAGCAAAAATGATGTTTTGCCACAGGGAGAACACAGAGTTGGAGAATTTCCGCTCGCTGCGACGCGCAAGGCGCTTCTTCATTTAATCAAATCCTTGACAGGCACACTTCACACATCTCTCACAGCAATTAAAGCAGCCATTTTCCCAGGGTAAGGAAGGCGTTTGGTTAGACATTATTTTAAATATAAAATATGACATGTTTTGTCAAGACTATCTTTAAAATGACAGTCTTGCTTTATGCTCGATTCTCGCTCCGTGACTGACTGGTGAGAAGTGAGATAGCTTTTAGGGCAATCATTTAACAAGTTTTTAATTAGTTTGCTATTTGCATCTGATATTTTGCTCAATAAAAAACGCTAGAAAATATTTTTTTTTTCCCTGCAAAAGGGCTACATATCAAAATTCAGACACCAGCACGGAAAGGTGCAGAACATTTATGACCTTGTGTGATTAGTGATCTCTGAATCTAATCTTAAGGTACTTTAATGGACTATAATTATCTACAGTGTATAGTTACTGCCTTTCCTGAGATTGATTTAAAATTGCCTCAGGAGGCAAGTGCTGTGTAATTATCTGATAAGAACTAAACTTGATACTCTGACTGGGAACTTTTGGAAACACAAAAATAAATATAGTTCAGGACAAAACTTACTGCTGGCCAGCTTCAGAAATGAAATCTGTTCTCCCAGGCTGTCTCTGCAGTGACCGATAAAGAAGAAAAGGGGAAAAGCTTACAACCATTTCCAAGATATCAACCTAATTCAGCAAACTTAGTGGAAGGTGGGCTTACCCTCTGCCACAGATGTTCCCACAGAACCTTGAGCAGAAGAGAGGAAGCTGAGGAGAAAGAGGTGTGGACTCCTCTGACCCAGATGCTGAGACAATAGGTATTCTATTAAAATAAACAAGGTGCTCAGGAGGTTTTTCTGTGGAAATTGGTGACACCAGGAAGGGAGGGAGGCTTTGCAAATATTCTGTGAGTTGTCCCTGATGATCTCTGCAGGAGTTTCCAGAAGAACACAAGCTCCATCCCAGAGTGACATTGTCAGTGGAGATGGTGACACCAATGCCAGCTCACAGCTCCACCAAATTAATCTGGTTTTAGTATTTAACACATGGCACTGACAGCAGTGCTGAATGCAGCATGGAGCAGGGAAATTAGACATTCAGTTTCCTGGTTTTTAAAAATTCAACTCTCCTTGCACTTTTCCTATAATTTCAAACACCCCCATTCTTTGGACCTACCCAATTTCAGAGATTCCTTGGGAAGTTTGCTGTTGGAGGAGGATGGAACTCTCTTTAGACTTTCCTCATGTGCTGACTGCAGTAAGAGTTTGGGAGTTCATATCAGATTAATGAGTTGTCATCTCAAGGAATGATTGATTTTGGTAGGAATATTAAGGTACATAGACCCCACCTGTGCTGGGACAAGGAACAGTGGCCTTCAGGATGCTGAGTTCTTGATTTAGGCTCTGTCCTTTCTTTTTGATTGGCCTAGGTAGGGCTGAAAAGCTGTGCTTAGCTATATGAGGTGTGCAGGTGGGCCAAACTTTTTCATATTCAGTTGTGCCTCATTGTCCAAAAATGCATTGACAAGAGTTTGTGGCAGTGGGACAGCCCTAGGAACAGGAGAGGCTCAATCCCTCTGCCTCTCATAACCCCACAGTGCTTTCAGGTCCAGTCCTGTGGACAGCCCAGCTCAGCTTCCTGTTCCTGAGGGATGGTGCACTGAGGAATGATGCAGAATGATCCTGTGGCACTAAGGAGATCTTTGGTTAATCCCCTGCAGTCTCCTCAAACTGTCAGAGATAATTTCCTGACACAAAGTTGTGGTATCTCCCCCAGTGCACTTCAGTTTGGGACCTTTTTGGATGAGAAATGGAGACAAGTCACTCGTGGAATGGGAGTTGTTGGCTGCTCAGGATCCCAAAGTGGTTTGATGGTGCAGACAGGAGGCAGTCCATATGTACCTAATGGAAAAGTTCTTCGAGTGGGAGAAGTTAAAAGCTAAAACTATGTTGTCAAGAAAATTTGAAAGAATAAAATGAGAATGGAGCTTGGAGCCTTCCCACCGAAATGTCACAATGCAGCAATAGAGGAAGAAGGGTGTTCAACGGAGAAGTGAAGGAAATAAAAAGGGGGAAAAGCAAGAAAACAACACAAAAAAGGAAATTAGCTGGCAATATGATGTGGAATCCAAAAACACAGAGAAAGAATCACAGCTGGCAGCAGGATTTTCTTATGTAGCTTTGGAAGATGAAACCTTTACTGGCCCACTGGAAGATGAAGGTGATAAAATCTCTAATAGTGACTCAGAAATGGCAACACAATGAAATATTCAGGAAGAATGACACTCTGCATCACAGTCCACATGTCATCTGAACACTTCCAGCTTGGGTAGCATGACATCAGTTGTGAGTCTAATATGTTATTCAATTAATATGGAATGAGGGGACAGGAATAGAACGATCAGGAGAGAACATGGTTTATGGGTATAGACTCTGGACTTGTTCAATCATGAGGAGATTACAAATGTAGGTGGCAAAGGAAGTGGGGAGCTTGATATACTTAGTCCAGCAGACTTTTGTAAGGCATTTAACCCAGTCTGCTTGACATTCTGTAAAAGAACAAGTGATACCATGTCAGGGAAGTTCACATTAATTGGATTGAAACCTGACTGGCACAGCTCAAGATGTCATTACTGCAGAACAACCATCAGATTTTTTTTCTTATTTTCTCTCCCCAGAATTGAGGTCTGCCTGGATTAGGAGTAGGCAGAAGCTATTGAATATTTTTATCTAGAAGCAGGGCAAACTCAATGCAGATAAAGCGTGGAGATAACAGAGGGCTGATGAAATGGTAAATAATGAGGAGGCCTGGGAACGATCTAGAAAGCTTGACAGGTCAGCCCACTCAAAATGAGTTTGTTTTAATAGCATCAAAGTCAGGACAGGAAAGGTTTATATCTCTTTTTTATGTGACAATTGCTGTAGCTGGAAAAAAAACAGACAATGCTCAGGTGTGTAAAACTGAAGGTATCCCTGCCCATGGGACAAGATGAGTTTTAAGGTCCCTTCCAACACAAACCATTCTGGGATTTTATGAGTCCTGCCCCTGCTCCCTCTCTGTTCCCTGTGGAGACAGTTCTCCAGCATCTTCTCCAATGTGAGTCCATCCCAGGGGCAACAGTTCTCCACAAAATGCTGCCACGTGGGTCACTCTTCCACAGGGTCAGTCCTTCAGGCACATCCTGCTCCAGTCTGGGTCCCCCACAGGGTCACAAATACCAGCAAACATGCTCCAGCCTGGAGGGCTCCTCTCTGCAGGGGTCTGCAGGTCCCTGCCAGCATCCTGCTCCTGCGGGGACTTCTCATGAGACCACAGCTCCTTTGGGGCATCCCTGCTCTGGCGTGGGCTCCTCTGGGGGCTGCAGGTGCATCTCTGCACCCCTGTGCCCTCCCTGGGCTGCAGGGCACAGCTGCTTCACCCTGGACTTCCTCACAGGGTCTCAGGGGATTCTCAGCTGCGGCACCTGGAGCAGCTCCTGCCCTCCCTTTTGCACTGACCCTGGTGTCCGCAGAGCTGTTCCTCTCTCATGTTCTCACCCCAGCCTTCTCTGGCAGTGCTTCCATCTGCTCAATAACATTTTTTTTTCCTTACATGTGTTATCCCAGAGATGTCACTGCCATTCTTGCTGGGCTCAGCCTTGGCCAGCGGCAGGTCTGTCGGAATCCAGAACATCCCTCTGGGTGTCCTGGATGGCCAGAGCCGCTGGCAGGGGGCTCTGAGACCCTGGCATGCAGCCAAAGACACACGTGGGGTTTCGATCTTAGCCCGTGGAGCAAATTACTAACTCTGTATGAAGAATTACAAGCCACACACAAAAGTTTAGATATTGTAGTAGAGGTAGTCACGAAGTGAAAGGAAGGATTTTTGAGTGCTGTACAGGGGGTTTTAAGCCTTGTACGCAGGGGTCCAAGTTTTGTACATGGGGGTAAGGAGATCTAAGATGGAGGGATTTGGGTGTGCCCTGTCCTCTCTCTTTCTCCTTCCTAACCTCCATGTCTTTGGTGATGTTGGCACTCACAGATTGGTTTAAGTAGAAAGTCACCATTCAATATAGATAGTAGGTATTGGGGGAAAGGTATAAACATGTAGTACGTAATGTATGATATAAAAGATGGCAGCAGCCCCTGGGAGGGCAGTGTGCCTTTGTCTGAGCTGCTGAACGGGCCACAGCAGTTCAGGGAGAAGAATCTTTTAGATAACCAACAATAAACAACCTAAAGAACAGACAACAGAAGACTACTGAGTCTTTCTTTGAAGGCACGGGTTGGAGGAGAGACTTTTCCATCTTTTGGGGTCACCCCAATCCGGGGGTGAAACCCCACATCTGGCGTCCCTGGGTGGGCAGGAGACCCGACACAGGTCCATCCTGGGGCTGGCTGGAATTGGCTCTGCGGGACACTGGGACACTGCTGGACTCTAATGGCAGCTGCTCACAGCAGCCACCCCTGCAGCCACCTCACTCCCAAAACCTGACCATGCCATCCCAACACAGTGGAGAAGGTCTGGGAAAAGTCAAAGGGGGATTTGAGGGGCAAGGAGGGTGTAGGGGACCACGTGAAGGGGCTGGCTGGAATGCTGGTTGCTTGGTGACACTCTGCATTTGGAGATAAGACAGCATGGGAAAAGTGTCCATGGAAAAGTGTCCTTGACTCCTTCCTCATCAAGGGGCAAGTGTCCCTTACCTCTTCCCACCTCAGGGTCCAGACAGGTCGTTGGTGGGGAAGTGGAAATATTTCCCATAGATGCTCAGTGGGGTTCTGTACTCTGGCTGAAGTTTTCACTGCAGTACCAATCTGAACAGAGTTACTAGATTTTTGTTCTAGATATATAATTTACTGGCTGTTTTGAAACAAATGTCACTTGCTTTTCATATTTACAGACAGCTGGGGACCATGAAGCAGCTGTTTAAAGAACTGTATTTACTTTTAGATGTAAACAAAATATTAAAGTGCCCTGCAGAAATCTCTGTGCTCACACAAACAGCTCATATTCTATATTATTTATGTGTGAGAGTGTGTGGGTCGCTGCAGCTTGTCTCTGTCTGATGCATTAACTCTCCTTATGTGACAACTCTCTCTGGATGAAGCAATCTGCAGAGGTGGACAGACAGTTGCTGGAGGGCCACTCCAAAGATGTCGTTAAGGGAAAAAAAGTGTCCTTTTTTCTGTCCTCTTAGATGAGCAAGGTGAAAGGAAAAATCTCTTTAAACACAAACTTTTCTTGATGGCAAAAACTTGGTGGATTTTCCTCATGAAAGAGTGATGGAAATTTAAAATAAGTGTTTTGCATAATTTGGAAGAATGCAATGGGAAGTTGTAGCTCTGAGAAACTGCTCTTACTCATGATGAGCAGTGGCAGATGTGCTTTCTCTCAATTTATTACGTGCATTTCAGTTGCAGCCTTAAAATTCTCCCTGAGTCACCCTGACCCCCCTGCCCGGTGGGGAGATTGCCATCGACCTGTGAGCTGTTCCCATTTATTTCAAAAACGTGGGGAAGGGGAAAGCCTCTCCTGGAAGGTTAATGAGAGTGCCCAAGGCTGCTGGATTGTGGTTCTCATTCTCACTAGATGATTTCATGGGCCATTCCCTGATGGCAGTCAGGCTCTCCTGGGGCTCCTCAAAGGCCTGGGTGGAGGCGTGCGGGGACACGTCTTTGGAATGCAGGGTGACAAGGTGCCACTTTGGGTGGAAATGCTCACAAGCAGCTCTGCAGAGGTGCTAGGACATGCAGGACAGACTGAAGCTGAGGAGCTGAAGGAGCTGAGGAGCTGATTACTGCTTCCAGAGGGTTTGCTCAGGGAGGAGAGGGGATTGCCCAGAGCCTGAATCAGTCGCCCCTGGGGCTTTCCTGCCCACAGCAGTTTTGGCCTTTGAAGCTCTGCAGGAATGAACATGACATTTGAGTAGGAGTCAAATTACACAAAAATATGGGGGGTTTTGGGTATTTTTTCAGCTTCCATTGAGGTCAGGATGTTATATGTGGACACTTCTCTGGAGCATCCAGTGCTTCTGGTTCAGACAGAGAAGGTGTGGTGGGATGGATTGTATTTAATGAGTACCATGTACTCTCCAGTACCACCGACCTTATAACTTTGGTGTTCTGAGACAGTCTGTGTTCATATTGACTCAGACACATTATAAATTTGGGTGATATCCATAGTATCAGAGGAGAATTTTTATGATTACATGACACAATGCCAGAAAAACCCCCAAACAATCCGAGGCCTATGAAAATCAGCAGTATGTGCTGAGAAAAATCAATAAGCAATTTGCCCAGAGAATCCCAAAGAGAATGCATGTTTTTTGAGACTTAGAATAACTTTTGCTTATTGATTCCTAAAATCTCCCGGACAGGGAGAAATGTAAATACAGGGATCCTGCTCCTCAGGAGTTCAGTGGGAGGAGGATCAGGCTGGCAGCTGTGGGATTTACAAAGGTACGCTCTGCTGCTTAATGAAACTGTTTAATTAGAAAACTTTGTCACAACCTATATGTGGCTCGAAGGCAGTTTTACCAAACAGGCTGAACAATTCCTGCCAAGCATTAAAGCTGATTGGTATTCTCAGCTTGGAAGGGAGAGGAACATGGAGAGCACTGATAATGAGAGTGGGGCGGCTCTCGGGGACTCGCCCTTGTGGGCTCGGTGGGAGTCTTTGTCTTTTAAGCAAGTTCTGGTGTCTTCTGCCACCTGACAAGCCAGAATCAAGCTGAAATATTAATAACTATGTATTTTGACTGGCTTCAAATCAGCCTGTGCAAAGCCAGAGTGCTAAATCAGGACTAACTTAATTCAATGTCACCGTGTGTGTAACCACATCTACTTTTAACCAGTTTAACTCTATGTTCACATTGATTTTTTGATTTTCCTCTTAAAAGCTCCTTCTTCTGTCAGAGAATGGAGTATCTATTGCTAATTCAATCTGTGTTTCTGATGTTTCCATGTTTCTGATGTTTATTTGTTTGAAAAAAAAAACAACAAAGGAAGCCTAAATTGAGAACCCAATTTTTAAACTCAATTGCAGCACAATTTTAAGCGAAGAAAAAACTTTTCATCTTCAGGGTAATTTTCTTATAAGGATAAACCTCACATTTTGCATATTCTTCCTTTTTCACACTGCTGGATATTAAAGCACAGTTGGTGCTCTCCACAAGTGAGATTGACAATTCTCTTCTTAAAATGCCAAAGGAAAAAAAAAAAAATCTGTGTCAGTTCTTCAGTCTGATTTTTTTTTTTTTTTTTTTTTACGGCACAAATGTATCCAAAATATTGAGAACTCATGTGAGGAGAAAATGAAAAATTGCAGCAAACACACCCTTCTCTGTTCTGAAAAATGTCATTGTTTTTTGCCTGCCAGTTATTGAACTGCTCCTCCTGACTTAGTGTGGTGCTTGATCTAATTTTACTGCTGGGTACCTCATATCATCATTCTCAGAAATTCGGCCTCATTTCCATCTCCTCACAAAACTCAGCTCAGACAGAAGCGGGCTGCTCCTTTGATTAAAATGTTAAGGCAAAAATTTCCTGGAAAAGCGTTGAACAGATTCTTACTGTGGTCATGTAGGAAGAGTATTCAGAAGATAGGAAGAATTGTTACTAAGAGGAACAGCTTCACCTTAACGTCATTCTTGTGTTTAAAAGACATGCAGCAACCAAGTATAAAAAAATGAGAGCAAGGATTTTAGAGATGTTCTGTGACCATGGGCACAGACCCTTAGGACATATTTTGTGAAGCTTATCAGTATGATGGGTTTCTTTGTGACATGTGGCCTCATCTAATAAACATTTCCTTTGTTTCTGCTCACGTCCATTGGTCTTGCTGCACATTTTTGAGAACTGTGTGGTCTTGTCTGATAGCTGAACGTGACCAGTGGCAGAAGCCGTGGCCAGATGCTCCAGTTCCTGCAATATTTGTGCCCTTCACAGGATTCTTTCTGGTGTGTTGGGGCCCAGACTGAGACATGTGCTGCAGATGTGGCCTCTCCAGTGCTTAGAAGAGGGAGAATTCCCCCTGCTGTAAGTGCTGGCAGCATTCCCAGTGCAGCCCAGGCCCCGCTGGCCTCCTTTGCTGCTCAGCCATGGCGCTGGCTCCTGTCCAGCCTGGTGTCCACCCTGACCCCCAGCTCCTTCTCTGCCAAGCTGCTTTCAGCCCCAGCCTGTGCTGAGCTTATCCCACCCCTGGGGCAGGAGTTTGCACTTTCCTTCATTACCTTTATTGAATTTCAGGCCATTCACCCTGGCCCATTATTCCATCCAGTCCAAGCGTTGCTGAAGGGTGGCCAGAGCTGCCAGCACAGCCCAGTGATGAATCAGGGTGAGGCTGATGGGAGGGCACTCTACCCCAGCAGCCAGGTCATTTATAAACTCATGGAGCAGTACTGGCTCCAGGATTGATCCCTGAGGGATGCAGATTGAACTTGACCATGTCCTTTCTCAAGGAAGCCCATGGAGCCTTTCAGAGGTGGCTGCTCCTGACTGTGGCAGCTCCTCGTGCACAGACACAGCAGCTTTGAGACCTCAGGAGCCTCTTGGATGTGAATGGTGAGAGAATTGGGCTGCACCTTCTCACTGATGACAGTTTCAGTCCCTCACAATGTGTGGAGTCATGTAGCACCACAGAGTCATAGAACCATTTAGTTTGGAAAAGGCCTTCAGGATCGCTGAGTCCAACACTTAAGTAATATTTAATGCCTTTTGATATTTTTAAAAATGTGTGCATGTTTGCAAACAGCCTTGCCTTAGCAATGTTACACAACCCAGATAAGAGGAGAGCTCAGCAGTTCCAGGACCCAGATTACCCTATCAGGTTAGGAGGACTGGATGCTGCACCTCAGAGTTTTACCCCACCCCTGACACAGTGAATAACTTCTGTGAGCCCCATCCCGTGGTTACTCATGGAAATTTTAGGTGGAATGAATATTTTCCTTGAAGGTCTCACAGTGGTAGGGAGTTTAGGACAGAATGCAGCATTTTGTGAGGTAAACTCAGGGCCTTCCATGCATGTGACTTTGGGAGGTAAATTTTGCATTTCAGTAAGATTTGGGTAGAGTTTTGAATGAAATTAAAGAAATGAAGTTTTTCTTTTTCTCACTGATTCCCTCTTATAATGGAAACTTATGCTCTGGATTTTAGGAAATCAGGCACAAAAACCCACCAGCAGCTGTTTCTCATTCAAATCCTTTAAAAGGCTGTACTGGTTATTCTGAATTGGAATCCTGAAATATTTCCTACAACTACTATTACTACTGCTCAAAATCCTATACCTGGGAAATAGGACATGAAACCCTTTAAACTGACTCCTTGCAGCTAAAGCCCACTTTCTGATGGAAGAAGTTTGTGCAGGATAGTTACATCCTGTGTGGGAAAAGAGCTTCATGCAAGGTAGGAAACTCCTCTTGGAGCTTGTAAATGTGTTTACATGGAAAGAATGCTCTGATTTTTGCCATAGGAGCACAACAATGATGGCTGAGGTGCTTTTCCTTCTTCTGGAATTGGTAATCCCTCAGCAAAAAAAAAAAACAGATTACTTAAGAAGATGGATAAAACTTTATTTTGTATGCAACTCCTTTCTGGTTCCTTGTCCAAGGTGGTGGACAGGATGAGATGAGACAGGATGAGAGGAAGCAGCCTCAAGCTGCCCTCAGGGGAGGTTTAGATTGGATATTGATATATATATCCAGTATAAATTGGACAATATTCTTCACAGAAAGGGTTGTCCAGCACTGGCACAGGCTGCGTAAGGCCGTGGCAGAGCCACCCTCCCTGAAGGTGTTCAACAAACATGGGGACAAGGTTTAGTGCTGAACATGGGGGTGGTGCTGGGTTGGTGGTTGGACTTGATGATCTTAAATTCTTATCTTTACAATGCTAAGAGGTTTCACCTCCATTTGGGGAGGTGCTGGACCACCTCTTAAAGCTAATTCCAGGGGCACAGTCCCACCCAAGTGATGGGCACAGGAGAGCACTCTGGAATAAAGTGTGGAGCTCCTGCTGATGGAGAGTCCTCACATGGGCTGGGCCCCTCTTCCTGTGTGTCCTCTGCTCGCCTCTCCCTGAATCCCTCTGTTATCCTCGGAGAACCAGGACAAATGAGCTTGGTGAGGCAGTGGAGGGGTTTCTGCAGCCAGGATTGTTTGTTATCTGTGCTGGAAATCTCTAGATTTGCTTTTACACCTTTCACAAACCAGAGCTACTTGTGTCACTGCAAGGCACTTAGAAGTACTTTGAGACTTCAAAGTGTTTGAATAATGCCCTGGAAATCCCATGGGTACAGTGGGAATATGTGCCCTGTGTGCTGGGGAGCAGCTCATTTCTGGTGGGTGATGCAGTGGAGTCCCAGGGTTCCAGGGTATTCACACTTGGGTAAGCCTAAAGGAGAGCTGGGGAGGGAACGGGGACAAGGAATGGAGTGCCAGGACAAGGGGGGCACCCTTAAGCTGCAGGTGGTCAGGGTTAGATGGGATATTGGGATGAAGTCCTTCCCTGTGAGGGTGGGCAGGCCCTGGCACAGGGTGCCCAGAAAAGCTGTGTCTGCCCCTGGATCCCTGGCAGTGTCCAAGACCAGGTTGGACAGGGCTTGGAGCACCCTGGGCTAGTGGGAGGTGTCCCTGCCCATGGCAGGGGTGGAATGGGATGATCTTTATGGTCCCTTCTCACCCAAACCATTCCAGGATTCTTTGCTCTTGGTGCAGAGGGGTGGGTCAGACCACAGGCATTGCTTCAGTCCTGGCAGGACCCCACATGATTAATTTTTATAACTCATTATCTATCAGTGCTAACACTGCCCCGACTGGACACCAAAGCAGCCTGCAAAGGGAAGAGCAGCATGGCACAGAATGTTTCAGACTGCAAACCTCTGCCAAAAAATATCTGCTGTTTGTCTCCTCTCTGTGAAAAGATTTTGTTTTTCTTCTCAGGCTCTGTTAGATTCTGCCTACAGTTGTCATAATTTTCCTAGCCAGTTACAGACATTAAGGAAAAATACCTTGCAAGGATGAGGTAAATGGAAGTTTCTCTCGTCTGTCGAGCTCAGTGGGTTGTAAAGGAAAATATCCATACTGTTTATTTCTATTATATTAAAATTGCTGCCTATATCTCTCAGTGACTTAAAAACAACAGAAAATTAGATTTTTTTCCCCCCCACATTGCTGGACATCCTTTTGTGTTATCCTTTTTTTATTTTTTGGTATTCACTTTATGCTGTTAGCCCAGGCTCTGGCACTTTGCTAAGTAAGGAGCTAAGGCTGCTGCTTTGTGTAACACCTGTCATTATTCCCAAGCAGTCTGACAGCTTTAATAAACCCTTTTTGCAGGGAAAGAGGGAGCTGTATTTCATGGATCCGGAGGGAAAGCTGGCATCTCCCTGCCTGCTGCATCCTGCCTGTGTGTGGCGGTGCTGAATCAATAACTGCTGCTCCCAGTCCCTCCAGAGCATCCCTCAGTGCCTGGCAGCTCAAACCAGTGAGTCCCCAAACAGTGCAGCCTCTTCCCCAGGCTGTGCATGCTTGTTAACTTCCCTCTTCCCCTTATTTTTTATTGGGAATGCTGTCTATGCTTCATTACAATAAATGCTTTGCTGTTAGATTTTCTCCAATACGTTTTGGCAGCTGCATAACAGATAGATGGCTTCTCTGCCCACAGTGCAGGAGGACCTGAAATTAGGAGTTCATTTACCTTCAGCTTTGGGGAATTGCTTTATTTTACTGCTTTTCAAGGCAAAGGCTCTCTCATATATGGGAAAAGGATGCTCCCAGGTGGGAGCTCTTCAAGGGAACAGGATGAATCCCCACTTTGTCCTTGGAAGTGTTCAGTAAACACATGGAGGTGGTACTGGGGGATGTGGTTAAGTGGTAACGTGGGTTATTGGGTTGGACTGGATGGTCTTAGAGGGCTTTTCCAAGCATAATGATTCCACAATTCTAGCCAGATTGTGACTCGGAGCAGGAATACCTGACACAGAAATGTGTTTTGTTCCTCAGTGCCACAAAACCAAGCACTGGAGGAAGGAGCCTCTGTCTTACCCTGATCCCTGATGTCAGGAGGCTGCAGGGGGTGCAGAAGGTTTCCTCTCCCTCAGGTCTCCTCTGCTCCTACAACAGGGGATCAAGGCCACCTTTTGAACCTCTCATCTGGAGCCTGAATCAGGGAATTCCCTGCAGTCCAAGGCCATAGCAGTGGAGGAGGGAGAACACGGATTTAAATAAGGTTGTGCTGGTTCTAAAAGAAAACCCCAGGTGGGAGCTGAAGGTGAAAGAATCCAAGTTAGGCTCTGCTTAGCTCCCTTGTACAGGCTAGCCCTCCTTTGCTCATTTTCAGTAGTTCAAACACTCAGACTGCTAAATGGACTGAGCTGTAAAATATTTAATCAGGTTTCCCAACATTTCTTTATGATATGCAATAATCATGATGAAGAAAAGGGGCTGGACCCCACTCTTTGGGGCAACCCGGGAGTGCATTTTAAATTCTTCCTGTCACCAAGGGAAAAAAGTCTCAACTTTCTGAAAATACCTGGGTGACAGTCGATGTGTGTGCACTGCTCCAGCCCAGGCCTGAGATGCTGGGTGCTCCTGGTTACACACAGCCAGGGCTAATATTCTAAAGGCATTCAAAGATTATGCTTCATCCTGTTATAATGCCCGACTTCATGTTAATTTATATTATAAAACCTGCTTTATAAAAATGACCCTGAGCACCTTTTCCTATTTTTTAAGGATATTCTTTAAATATAAGAATATTTAGGCTTTTAATTCCAAGGGTAGACTTCCAGAAGGGCTGTGGCAGTTCAGAGCTTTGACAGGACTCAGCATCTTGTCACACTTGTGAACACGAGTAGCAACATGAAGAGATTTTGGTCATGTCCCTATTCCATTTGCTATTTTTTGCAGGCTGGAAAGTGCAAAATTACCTAAAATCTAATCAGAGGGCAATGGATAGGTCTGTATTTTCTGTCCTATTTCATGTATCACTAAGCCATGACTGCAGTGCAGGTGGTGGAGCTGTAGGAATAAATGACTCCTAATGAGATTTATAAGAGTTCAACCTAATGTGTGAGTTTCCTTATTTACAGACTGAATTTTGGGCAGGAGTTCAGGCCTTTGCTAAAAGCTTTTGTTCAGGCTTTCCCCTCTCCCCATTTCCATGGGCAATGTTAAAGGATGTCAAGAAATTATTGTCTGTACTGGCTCCCATGCCAACCTACGGAGGGAGGTCCGACACAGCTGGATTTAAAGCAGGGATCATCTGCATGTCTTCTCAGGAGGTGGGAACGGTCACCTCAGGCTGCAGCACACTCAGACACTCCAGCTGAAACCCCAGGTCTCTGGAGGTCATTACACCACTCAGAGATGCCGCTGCATTTTTTATTACTGTGGTTATGGCACTGCAGCCATTTTGCAACTGGTTTTTCTCAGCATCTCCGTCCTAAAGACCAAGCTGGGGGTTTCTCCCAAGGAGTTTCCCTAGCTTGTTGCTGTGAACAGATGTATTCTGCAGAAGGTCCAGCAAATTAATCAACAAATTAATCCACCAAATCCAGAAAATTAATCCAAACAATTAACAAGCTACATATTTGTGCCTTTTGAAACAAGTTTGTGCCTTCTGGCACAAATATCTTTCTGTAGTCCTGGTTAGGGTAAACCCTGAAACCACTCCCAAACCACTCCAGTTAGAGTAACCAAGCTTTCGCTGCACATGAATGGGAAGAGAAATGCAGGATTTTTCAGTTCAGTGCTCTAAAGCTGATTTAATACTTCACAAGAGCTACATTTCACACCGATGTGAGCAACCTGTTGGAGCTGAAGATGCCCCTGCTCATTGCAGGGGAGCCAGGTCACAAGAAAGGGACCTTTAAAAGGTCCCTTTCAACTATAGCAGTTCTGTGACACAGAAAAGGATAACCAGAACTCCTGTTTACTGTGCTGACTAATCCTTGTCTCCAGCCAGGCACATACAGGGATAAAGCCGTGGGTTTTGCAGTGCTGCTGGTTTCCCAGTGACAACTGGGACTGCTACACTGTGCTGGACATTTCAGGGTGCTTCGCGAGCTCTGGAGATTGAAAACCTTGGCTCCAGGTTTCCAAACCCTGGTTCACACCCAGCAGAGACCTTATGGTAACACAGCCATGAATAGGTTTGCAGAAAGGAGCAGGGAGTGCCAGGGAGGCCAGGGAGCAGGGAGGAAGCCCAGTGTGCTCCTGTGCGCGGCTCTTGGAGGCAGATGGTGCTGTTGGCCAAGGAACAGTGCTGCAGAGGCTGCTGAGCTCCTCAGACGGACCCCCGCAGACAATTGCAATAATGATGGCTCTCAGAGCTCCTCCGAGATCAGCAGGCATCATTCTGGGTGGAGATGCTCCCAGAATTTAAAGCAGCATTGTTACGATTTTTGGGAGCTTTCTGGAGGAGCGTCAGCAGCTTCACGTGCACCTCTGGGTGGTTTGAGCTGCTCAGACCTTCCCTGGCTGCAACCCTCAGCAGAAACTCTTCTGGAACAGTCTCTCCCAACATGCTGGTGAGGGAATTTCAGGGTTCCAGATATATCTGGGAGGAGCAGAGGTAAAACCAAGCAAGAATTGTTTCAGGAATGCTGTTTCTGAGGGGCAGAGTGGCTCTGTGCTGGGTTGGAATCACGTGCTGCTTCATGGAATCACTTTGAGGTGCTCACCACACTCCAGGCCTCATTGACCATGTCCAGGCTGCAGTAAAACACAGCCCTTGCTCAGGATTACTGTTGAATATGAGTTTATGAAGAGTGGGAAAAGGAGATTTAGGCCTTTTAATGTGAAATGTGACATTCTTAGTGGCAAGTTACACAAGCAGAATGGGAACTGTGTCTTTGCACAGAGCTCGAAGAGAAGCAAAAACTGTGTTTGATGAACTGCACAGGCAATTATTGCACTGATACACAAGCCACAGACCAGTGCAAGAGTCTTGGGAGCATCCCAACCATCAGCAAGGTCACTCCTGCTGGCAGGAAGGTGCTCTGGGGCAGAGAGTTTTGGGATTTTGGGCACCACCCTGGAATCTCTCCTGGTGTTTGACTCACACTGACAGAACTGGGTCAGGTACTGGCCAGAGCACGTGCGAGGGGCACGGTCAAGGAGGGCTGAGGTGGCACCTGAGCCTAGAAGGGACCTCACCTTTTCATAAAATTATCTCCCTTCTTTTTCCATGAGCTGTGTAAGTGCTGTTTTTATGGTTATGCTGTTGCTGAGCCCAAGTGTTGTAGAATGATGAAATCTAATAAACATGCCGGGCTCTTTTATTCATCATTAGGCTCTGAACACTTTAGGATTCACTTGGGTCACATTTTGGAGCTTTTCTCTGCAGCTCTCAGGGCTAGCAGGGCCATTTTATCCAAACAGGCCTGAGCTATTCACACATTCACAAGAATCCTGAGGAATGAAGGAGCTCACTGCAGATTCATGTGAGCTGAATCAATATCAAGGGCATGGAGATGAGGACTGTGATTTTATGCCTCTGCCTTTCTGGTTGGTTAAGTTCTCTGCCAGATAAAACTCGAGCCTCAGAAGTTTTTTTCCTTTATCCAGCCCTCCTTTAGTCTCAAGTTTTTCAGAACCAGGTTAAAAGTGCAGCAGAGGAAAAGAAAAGTCTCCATTTGTGGTACAAGTGCCTCTAAACCAAAAATACTTTTAGACTTTTAGAATTCTTCCTTCACCTTTCCTCTTTTTCTTCACGTCATTATGCTAATTTTTAAGGTGCAGGGGAGAGGAAGCCATGGAAACAAAAATTCAACCTGAAATTTTCATCAAGGCTCTGTGAATTTTCAGCCACTAACCTACAGAAGCAATTTTAGTATTGGAAACTCAACAAGGAAATCTGTAGCTTCTACCTAAATGTCTTTCTTGAGCAAAGTGCTATTTTTTCCCAGACAATTATTACACCAGTTGTGGATTTATTTTTCTCTACTTGCAGTGTTTTCTGTATGATATCTCACCAAATATGAGCTCAGAAAAGTATCTACTGGAAAACATTATTATCAGGTGAGAGATTTATGGGCTCAGTAGAAAATTTATGATGGATAAGTAAAATTGGACGCAAATAATAATGGAAAATCTCACTTATTCTTGCACTGTCAGTGAAGGAGCTGTGAGGCAGATTCATGTGACATGGAGCAAATATTTATTCCCAGTTAGAGTAATTTTATTTGAGTGTAGTGGGTGAGCAGCTGGGTGCAGTTTACTTATAAATTAGGCTTTGGGATCTTGTTTTCTTCATTTTGGGTCTTGGTCAGGAACAGTCCATACCTGGCAGGATAATTGCTTTCTGATGAATCTCTGAAGCCTTGTTATTCAGCTGTCTCTCAGCCTAACTGACATCTACTTTTTTCTTATATTTTTTCCTACTTTTGTATTCATTTTCAAAGTCTGATTAGATATGAAGTGTTAATCTTTATAATTGTTTGGGTGTCGAAAAAAATAGTCCTGAAATAACCCTTTGATTTTCAGCTTTTGGCTATGAAATCATTGCACCCACTGATATTTTATTGGTAAAGATACCATTATGATGAAGTCTTGGGGATTTTTAAGAATTTTTAGTATCAAAGCCATCACTTGACAATAAACATTTCAGAGCAGATTTGGGAGGACATCAGTGAGTTATAAGAATACACAGGTACATTTTTTTTTCCAAAATCTGAATGTGGAGGGTGGAGTTTTAAAAGGCTGATACCTTTCCTTGGCAGCCTATTCCAGGGGGAAAAAAAATTAAAATAGAAATAAACCCATCAGGGTTTTTTTTTGGAAGATTAGAGCGTGGTGGTTCAAACTGTGGTCCTAAATTCATCACATAAGGAGCCCAGGTTGCAAAGCTCCCATCCCATGAAGCAATATACAATTAATCCAACCTTAAGGATGTGTGCTATAAATCCTGATAACCCTTTGGCAGTGTGACTGTTACAGAATGAGTAGCTCTGGGCACATAGAATGAAGTTCAACAAAGACAGGACTCCCTGGAGGGAAAAAAAAAAAAACAAACACCCCAAACAACCTGGAAAATTAAAAAGGGAAATATCCCTTTCTTTTCCCCCATGTTCCCCTCCCATCCCAGGCCTGTACACAACCTTTCACGTCTTAATTGATTTATGTGTGGGCAAACATCACCTGCATGACTTATTTCTGAAAGGATTTTAATGCTTTGGAAGTACTTAAGGGGGGAACAGCCAGATTCATAGCCGGCATAACTCTGCACAGCTCTGCTGAAGTCAGGGGATTTATAATGACTTGAATACTTTGGAACCAGGCTTAAAATATGCAGCTACAGAGCTGCAATGCTTCCTTGCTTGGAAAAGTTTTCCTTTGGGTGAATCTCATGCTGGAAGATGAAACACCTCAACCCTTTCACCAGGAAAAAAGGGGGAATGGTTCATGCTGGACCTGTCAAAGCTGCTGCATTTACGGCCAGAGTGGCTTAGGAAGATCTTCTGAGCACCAGCATGAGGGAGACAGCTCTGTGCAGGGGAGAGCAGTTTCTATGGATATCTTTCTGCTTTACCTGCTCTGATGCTGTGGCAAAGATTTATTTATGTCTGCAGTGCAGCTCCGTTGCTGCTGCCTTGTCTGAAGACACCATTTGTTCCCTTCTGCTGCTGCAAGGGAGGAGCTGGTGCGGCTGGGTGAGAAGGGGAGCCCATGACCACAGTCTGTGCTGTGGGCACTCTGCAGGAGAAAACCCCAAAACTGTTTTGCTGGAGTTTTTTTGAATAGGTAAATACTCCTGTGGGGAATCCAATCTCTTCCCAGGACGGACCCTCATTTCCCAGGTGGTGACTGAGCTGGTGCAGGGCTGTCTCCAGGGGATCCACTCAGACTCCACTGCAGGGAATGCAGGTTCCATTGCTGCTCATTGCCTAAAACTAGGCACAAACCAGCCCCACCAATTCAAGTGTTTGGGGCAGACTGGGAGGTGCCCCTCAGTTGCCCTGTGGCACATCCCTCTCATGGAGCCCAAGAAGTGATGCAGCGAGAAAAAAAGGGATGATTCCATCCTTACCTTGGGATCCCAACCACAAAACAGGAGTCTAAATCAAGGACCAGCTCAGACTGTGCAGCCAGAGGGGAAACCACCTCATTCACACCAAGCTTTCCCTCAAAGAGGTCTTGAGGAAGTCCGCCCTGCAATGGACTCCAACTCCACTGCTCTCTGCAGGGGACCAAGCAGAGGAGTGAAGTCTGGAGGAAACTCAGAGAAGGAGTAAGATCTGGGGCAAATAAAATGTTTAGGGTCATTTCAGGGTTGAGCCACTGCACTTCCATGAGATGACTTTATGTAACAAAGGAATGAAACCCGGCACCAAATCCTGTTAAGGAACTCGAAATGCAATTTGTGTGCCAGACACCAGCAGCATATGTGAGAAGCAAAATTATGCGCCACGAGTAGCCCCTGTGTTCCTGCTGCTTATCAGCCCTTCCAAGACAGTTGGCTAACAGCCTCATCTGGGAATTTTGAGCAATACTCAGAATTCCTTTGAACACGGAGTTCCATTAGCTGCGAATTAATTGGATCTGTGGGTCAGTGGGAAGTGGATTACCACAGTGGAGGAAAGTGGTGAGCACGCTGCACATTGGTAGCACATCAGAAATCCTCTCTGGGAACAATCTTTGGAATATTTCTACAGAGGATGCATCTTATGAGTCTTAGGATTTCAATAGTAACCTGTGCCTCCAGCAGCAATGAAGAGCTGCTGGGAACAATTGCAAATTGCTTCTCATTGTGCTGCACATCTACTGGAGATATTCCTATTCTATCTCAGATAATAATAAACTCTCGAATCCAGAGTGAGTGCCAGAGTGTGTTCAGATGGCCAAGAAGGAATCCAGGCCTGTGCCAGCCCTGTGTGGGCACAGGCCCAGGGCAGTGGCTGTGCCCTGGGCTGGCACTGCTGAGGGACCTCGAGCGCTGTGTCCTGTGCTGGCCCTCGTGGCCAGAGAGACCTTGAGGGGCTGGAGCGTGTCCAGGGAAGGGAAAGGGGCTGGGGAAGGGGCTCAGCCTGGAGAAAAGGAGGCTCAGGGAGGACCTTGTGGCTCTGCACAACTCCCTGACAGGAGGGGACAGCCGGGGGGGTCGGGCTCCCAGGAACAGGAGGAGAGGGAACGGCCTCCAACTGTGCTCAGGCTGGACATCAGGAGGAATTTCCCCATGGAAAGGGTGCTCAGGCCTTGGCAGGGGCTGCCCAGGGAGGTGTTGGAGTGCCCATCCCTGGAGGTGTCCCAGGAAGGCCTGGAGGTGGCACTCAGTGCTCTGGGCTGGGGACACGGTGGGGATCAGGCACAGCTTGGGCTCATTGGGCTTGGAGGGCTTTTCCAACCTCATTGGGAGGTTGGATTCTGGGATTCTGTGAGCAGACTGGCTTCCAGCACTTGATAGCAACCAGAAGTTACATGTATGTATTGTAAGAAAGGGGTTGAGCTCAGCATCACAAATTTAAAGGAAAAAGGGTGGGAATGAAGGTATGGTCCAGAAAGATGACTATGGCATAGTTAAGCCTCTGATTTTTTGCCTAATTTTTAGCAAGAATTGCCCAAAATCTACTGAACTTTGGAGCTTTCCTAAGATTTTTTTGTGGACCTCCATCTACAAGTTTACTATTTTGCCCTTGCTTTCTGCTTAGGGATTTTCCCCCTTTGTTTGTTGGTTTTGCTTGTTTTTATATTATGTTTTGGGGTTTAAGTTTTGTTTGTTTGGATTTTCTTTTTTAGCTGGTTTACTATTTTTGCTTGGTTTGGTCTCAGTCTTTTTTTTTTTTTTTTTTTTGAACAATTTCCCTGAGTTTATAGAAACAAATCCCTAGTTCTTGTGATTTCCATTCTAGTCTCATCAGGTTCTGTTGTCCCTTTTAGATTTGATCCTTGCCATCAGCTTCCTTCCTCCTTACCTGTATTTCCTGTATTCTTTATTGGCACAGACTGGTCGTGGTTTTCCACAACAGGAGCTGAAGAACTCCATGTAAATCCCAATTTTCCCCATATCTTTATTAGGAACTAATACCCAGCTGACAAGTCATCCTATATTTCCCATCAGCTGCACTGAGCCAGTGCTTTAGATTAATTCAGCTTATTGTTTCAGCAGGTTTACAGGTTTGCAGAATTCCACAGATTTCCACAACTCTGGGGATTGGTGATGTTTGTATGGATTGGCCTGTTCCCTGGTGATGGAGTGTGTGTAATTATCATTTTCCAATATGCAAAAATTAGGAGCAAAAGCAGCCTAGTGCCTCCACTCTGTGATAATTGATGCTGGCTTTATGGATTATATTTTCTATACTGAGGACCTTCTCGCTGAGCAAATTTGACAAATGAAAACACTTGCTGAGATTTTTATTTCCCTGGCAATTTTCTGTGTTTTCTTCTACTAGCAATATCATATTTTTGTTTGTGAAAGGCAGAGTTATTGTTTATCCTCGTTATTTGCCTCTTAGAGCTGAAGTAAAAATAACTGATATTGAGGACGCATTAAAATGGAAGCAGGTGGAAAAGAGCAGCTTCTAATAAAAAAAAGCCACGATTAGAGAACATTTTACAATCTTGCTTGTGGAAAACTACAGCAAGTTACTCCAGAGGACAAATGATGATTTAACTTGCTGGGATATTTGGCTTTTTTAAAATCTTGCTGGACATGTTAAAGATCTAAAACACGCTTTTAAGAATTTCATTTATTTGTGTTTCTCTGGAAAGCACCAAGTCCAGGCTGTGCTGGAAATGCAGAGCAGAAGGCAGCTCATTTTCCTGGGCATATTAAGTGCCTGAAGACATAAGATATATTGGAAAGGCTGAGTGACAACCTCTGTTTTCTAAGCTCCCTTTCTGGAAGATCATTCAGCCTCCAGCCCTCTTTTCCTGTCAATTTTTGGGAAGCAGGGTTCACATGTGGCCCTTGGGAGATGGGTGAGCAGCACCCACAGGATTTATTCTGTCCATGGGTGCTTTGGGAAAGGGAAAGAGCTGTGGTTGAAATTGTGCAGCTGAAATTTGAAATCTGGGACATCCTTGTGGACTTGCTGCTCGTGAGGGTTTACCACCCGAAATATCTCATTTATTCCATCTGGGAAAAAAAAAAATCATCAAAGAGGATTGTCCATGGAATTGCCCACAATAAAGAGAAGAAATGCAGTGAGTGCCTTTGCAAGATGACCTTCAGGACTTGGATTAATTGTTCAACTTCAGGTGGCAAAGGAATATTCATCATGAAGGAGCTGTCATTCATCCAAATGGCATTTAGGCATCAAATGAAACTGTGGATTGCCTGCAATATCCAGGGAATCCCTGAATCCCAGAATGGTTTGGGATAGAAGGGACCTTAAGGGACCATCCAGTCCCACTCCCTGCCATGGGCAGGGACACCTTCCACTAGCCCAGGGGGCTCCAAGCCCCATCCAACCTGGCCTGGGACACTGCCAGGTTCCCTTTTCTCTGTCTGGGCCACACAAACCAGTCTTGAGGTGTGCCCTGGCTCCCCAGAATCTCCAGGGAGTTTTGCACAACTCTCTCTCTCTCAGGAATGCACAAAGCAACAAATTGGAATAGGGTTTCAAGGGTTTGGAAAATAAAGAAGACAAATAGACACAAAGCTTTTCAAGCAGGTGCATGGCTCGGTGCCACGCACAGAAAGGAACTGGAATTAATCCCTTTTCTCTGCAAGTCTCGCAGGAAAGGTGCCTCCAGATGCTCCTCACCGGGTAGGAATTCAGGATTTATCAGCAG
This sequence comes from Motacilla alba alba, assembly GCF_015832195.1. NCBI lineage: Eukaryota > Metazoa > Chordata > Aves > Passeriformes > Motacillidae > Motacilla > Motacilla alba. The sequence continues at coordinate 24,795,207 of NC_052023.1, forward strand.
ATAAATGGGAGAGATGTGTTTGTACAAAAAGCAGATAAGCTGAGAACTGGTATAACCACACTACCCCAAAGGGAACGGCCTGGAAAATGTGGGGTTTTTTTTGTCAGAAGCTGAAGAAAATGTCACTGTTAAATTTTGATGAGGGGATGCACACCCACACCCCCACTTACAGCATCAACTGATGCTGATGTCATGAAATGTGGATGAAAAACATGATTTTTTTTTTTTTAAGTCCAAGCTGTCTGCTGCAAAATCTGTCATTATTCAATCTTCCTTTCTTTTTCTTTCTTGTTTGTTTGTGAAGTGGTTGAAATGGTCAAGCCTGGAAATTTCCATCACTCTCTTTCTATAAATCAAAAACTTCATTAAATGACTTTTTAATTGAAAATTTTAACTTTTTCTAATAGCATTTAAGGTAAATATAAAGATAAGCTTTGAAAAAGAATATTTAATCATTTCACTAGTGTAAAACAAAATTTATTTCTAACTTTAGATTTTAATCACGCAATGAAGAAATAGTTTTAGTAACAAATTCATGTACTCAGGCTCTAAAATATGATTTAAGGTGAGCTACAGCAGAACAGGACATCTTTAATTGTCACTCTCTAACACTCTGTTAAGAAAAGTGTGATTGATGTCCTTTAAATGTTTCGTAATTTTTTCTTTAAAAGAAAATAGATTTATTGCCCTGCACTGGGGCCCAAGTTCCTCCATTATGTATGTCTGGAGCTACTTAGAAATTTCAGATTCAGTCACATCTCTTTTACATTCTCTTTTCTTTAAGTTCATTAAGCCGCCTTAAAGCCATGGGATCAGACCTGGTATTACTGATTTACGATTATCTTTTGAATTCCTTTCGTAACCCCCACATGAACCAATCCACAGAAAAAGCAGCATTTTGTTAAAGACAATCAAAAGGCAAAGTAATTCCATATTTCTTCTTTTCATCCTTTACTGTTTGAAATCCCACTGAAATATTATTGCCAGTGTTTTTACCTTCTTGTGCTTTAAAACAATTTAAGAAGAAAGTCTAATTAAAGCAGTAGCTGCTAGTGATAAGAAAGTGAAAAGAAAGGATGACAACAATTCTTCTGTACTGTTAATAAAAGCATAATGCAGGAATTCCTGGTGAGGGTGGGCAGGCCCTGGCACAGGGTGCCCAGAGAAGCTGTGGCTGCCCCTGGATCCCTGGAAGTGTCCAAGGCCGGGTTGGACAGAGCTTGGAGCACCCTGGGATAGTGGGAGGTGTCCCTGCCCATGGCAGGGGGTGGAATTAAAAGATTTAAGGTCCCTGCCAACTCAGGCTGTTCTATGATTGCTCATTTATTCCTATTAATTGTAATGAAATAAATTTCTATTTAAGTGAAATTACCTTTTTGAGTGGTTTTAAATTTTTTTAGTACTTTTTTTTTTTTTGGATCTCAAGGTACTTCATAAGAAGCAAAACCACCTCCTTAGGATCTGTTAACTGGCACATAGAGGGGGATTCAACAGCTTTGGAAGGACTGCTTGTGAAGGTGATGTGCATGAAGCAGGTGTCTCTTCCTGTGCTGTGAACAGTGGGATGGCTCTGGAGTCAAAGCAGGAAGGATGTTAAAAGCTGTGGGGATATTTGTTGATAAATTTGCAGGAGTTGCAGTTGGCTGAACTGCTTCCCTCCCCCACATCCTTCACTGCAAATTCAGTGCTGAGTGACTCTCCCACCCACTCCCTGTCAAAAACACTCTGAGTGCTTGGTTTGAAAAACATCATGCCTGAATTTTCTGTTGTTGCCAGGTTGTCTAAACTCACACGGCACCAAATTTTCTCCAAGCTCTAAAGGTAGAGCTCATGTTAGAAAATTACCTTCCCCAGATTAGCGAGATTATTGCAAAAATTTGAAAAAAAATAAATAAAAAAGCTCAGTGACTAATGCTTCTATTAGCCAAATACACAAAGCAAAGAATGTCTTAAGTTGTGTGCTTTGTTGGAAATTCCAAAAGTGATGGCTCTCCTGGGGCCTGTATAATTCATACAGCACTTTAACCCGTGATTAATTACAAAGTCAGCAGAAGCTTTGCTCTTTCCCACTTGGTGCTTTCATCAACACCAAAAATCCTAAAGTAAATCTGGGCTAGGCTCTGAGAGGCTCGAGTGACTTGCTGGGCTGATGAAAAACCAGCCATCCTGCCCAGCCTTGGGACTGCACTGGGGAAAACCTCTGGGAGGAGACATCTGGAGACACCAACACTGGGGACAGCAGCTTTGTTGTGAGGGGAAAAGTGACACTGAAAGAGCAAAAAAAAGGGTTCTGCACAAGTGCAGAGCTGGTGCGTGGGAGAACAGGTAGGACTTGGGGATTTGGGAAGAGTGTTTTTTATGGGGATTTGTGAATTTCTGGTGTGCTCTGGAGGTGGAGAGAGGAAAATGTGCCAGGGGAGCACCAACTTCAGCTGAACCACTGCAGGGTGAATCACAAGTTGGGAAGTTTGGCCATGCAAAAAAAGCCTCTTGGCTGATGCTGTTTGAAGGGCACATCTTCCCGGCTGAAGGTGAATGATCTGGGAGCAGGAGGTTGCTCTCACTGCAGCCTAGAAATAAATGTTCCACAGAAAACCCAACATAATGATGTGAACTTTTCCCCCATGGACTACTCTGCTATTTTTTGTGTTTATTTGTGTTTCGGAGGCTCTCACAAAGCTTCAAGGTTATTAGAATAAGGTGAGATGAAAGGGTAAGACAAAGAGGTGGGGGATAAGATTTCGTTCTGGATTTTTGTTTGGTTTGAGCCACTTTTGTTCTTTGTCCACCTGTTTCAGCCAGAAACTGGGTCAGCCTTGCATGGGGAATGGTTTTCTGCAGGGCACTGCTCCCTGCCTGGGCTCTGCTGTGGCTGTGGCTCAGGAGCAGAGGAAAAAGGAAGTGGGAACACAAGATCCATCTTCTTGTGAGTGGAGAGTGGGCACATCCCAGGGTGTTGACTGAAAAGAAAAAGATGGGTTTGTGGAAGGCAGCCAAGCTCTTCTTGGGAGAGCTGGGAAAAGCAATCAGGAATACCTCTGGGAGCCACAGCTCCTTGGAGTGTCTCACCCAGCACAGGATGTATTTGTCAAGGATTAGGATCACTAAGACCACACAAAAAGCTGTTTGCCGTTACTTCCCCATCCCCACTTTCCTCCCCTCACAGATCCTACAAACTTCATTGCTCTCAGCAAGAGGAAGGAGCGGAGAACCGTAAAAGTTGTGCTTTGGGGCTCGTTGCTGTCACTGCGGTGGTGGCGCTGCCCCAGCTGTCGCTCCCTCCCCTGATCCTGCACCTGCCCCGGGGCACAGCCGGGCTCTTCTCCCTCCTTTCAGAGATATTCAGGGAGCTGCAAAAGGAAGTGAGATAACCCACATGAGCAAAATAAATCAGAGAAATAAGGAAGTAAATGCTCCTGCCTTTCAGTTTTTGGAAATGCACGAGGAGAGGCAGCAGCTGGAGCTGAGCAGGGGAAGGGCAGAGCTGTAATCAAGATGCTCATTTTTCGGCAAGCCCCAGATGCAGATTAAGAAATGCAAAGTTTGTGCTGACGAGGAGACAAGGGCCTCAGTTCTCATCCAGCAGAGGGTAAATTAAAAAATAATTATGGAGAACAGCAATTTCTCTCAAAGTGTTCAATGCCTTGCACATTTACCCCAGAGTTATTTTCTTTCTGTAGATGAAATAGAAAGGCCTGGGGATATTTAATGCCTGTTTGTTTCTCTAACAGCCCTACCCTGCCCACAGGCCAGGACCCCTCCAGCTGGCAAGCATGAGCTGGTCTGGAAGGGGAGTTTTCCAGGTGGTGTGATTTAGGAGAGGTTGGGAAGAGTATAAGCAAACTTGTAAATGAGTGGAACTCCCAGGCAAGGAAACTCAGACACATCAAAGACAGATTTTGCTCGCTTGGTATTGCCATGGATTGAGAGAATTCAGTTTTGGGGGAATGGACATGAGCAGTATTTGCACACCTGAGTGAATATTGAACAAGTTCCTCAGGCTTGTCCTAGAAATACCCAAGCAGCTCCGCTGCTGAATCATGGGTTCAGTTCAGCGTACACATGAAATCAGTACAGAAATCTGGATCTTTAGTCTCTGGCCCTTTGGACAAGCTCACATTATATCTTGATGTTACCCCTATGTGATCTATTCTTTATCCTAACCAGTAACTGAGATAGGTCTATAAAGAGCGTGGATTTAAGGAGAAAGTGCAGGTTCTTGGCCAGTTAAGTGTTTTTTATTTTATATTTCCATTGCACTGTACACTACAGCATAGGCTGCTCTTCAGTATATCATGGGAATGCAGAGAAAATATGAATAGGTTGGCTCATAGATTTAAAAGCACTGGATTGTTCTGTGTGTGCTCCCAGCTCCTCTTTGAAATTATCCTCAGCATAAAACATGTATTTACATTCAGATCAGAAGTATCCACAAGAGGCATGCAGCTGTGGAATGTGTTACATATTGTAATTATAAAGATATATTTGTTCCCTTTTCCTGGGAATAGATTCTGGTATTGATTTGTTCTCACTTCTGCTCACCTCCACCGAGGCAGTGGGGGGAAGGTGGATTTTATGGGAAACAACGTTAATTGCCTCATCTCTGGGGAAGAAATACAGTCATTGAAAACCTCACTTAGAACTGGGTAACAATTCCTCCAAACAGACTTAGAATAATGATCCAAGCCACGTTCTTTCTTAATTAAGGCTATGCTTATAAAGGTGATTACTGGGATGCTTGGAAGGTTTGGGCAAAAGAGAAAGCCTAGAAAGTCAAAGGGGGAAAATATAATGTCCAGAACACATTTTGAAAATCAAATGAAAGCTGTAGCTCCTCTAAATTGTTTTGAGAATAGGAGTTTTCCAACAGATTCAAAGCCTTCTGATAAGAGAAAACCTGGACAAAAGCTTGAGTTTTACTTTTAATCCTTCAAAAAAATAACCAACAAAGAGTCAAAAGACCAAAAAAAAAAAAAAAAGAACCAACTCAATCCCCAGACCCCACAAAGAGATCTTTGTGGAACATTCTGACCCTTGGACTTGCCTCTTGTTTCTTGGACATCAATGGCAACATATTCCACCAGAATGAGCAGATGAGGCCAGGGAGGCACACGAGGTCTGTCTCTCCAGGATTAGCTGCATGAACAGAGAGCATTTGTAGGCTTTGAACCTTCTTTTCACCTCTCCTAGAGGCAGTGCCCCAAAATTGCTCATGGGCTGGTTTGCTTTGGAGGTGCTGCTTTGAAAAGCAGTAATGAGCGTGAAGAACTCTTATGTTGGCTGTTTTTCTTGAGCTGCAGGGCTTTTTTAGTTCTGAAATATGAGAGCCCCCAGAATTACTGCAGCAATACGGATATTGTTACCAGAAGGTTCTTCGTGGTTGATGTAACCCTTCTATTCCAGTTTGTTTTAAGAATGCTTACAATATGTCTGATTCCAAAAAAAAAAAAAAAAAACAGAGGCGAGGAAAAACAAACCCTGTGTTGCAGAGACCGCTGCATCAGATAAATAGATCCATTTTCTTGGCAGAATAACAACATTTTTCCTTCTTTGATATGGGGCAAATGGAACTGCTGAGCTGTGTTCTCCGCTGAGATTAGAGATGTGTTTGGAGCCCAGAGCTCCCCTCTATCACAAGTTAGTATTAACAAAGCCACAAAAGCCTCTCTGCTTTAAGCACTGCTACTACTGCTATTAAAGAGTGTCTCTACCTGAAAGTAGAACATGAATGGCTCTGGCTTTTCATCCACAAAGAAATGTATTCGGCTCCTTTGCTGAAACGCTTCGATTCACGATGTTTGTTCTGCCGCGGTTTAGATGAAGACAGCACAAAGATTCTCCCTCTTATACCCCCAAGAGAAACATCTCCCCTCTCATCTCAGCATCGACCCAAGCCAAGCGTTCTTCCTTTCATTCTGGGTTTTCTAGGATTCTTTTCTCCTTTTTGTTTTTGTCTTCCCCCTTGCAATTATCATAGGCACCTTTTGGCCCAGATGGTCTAGCTTTGCATGAAAATTAGATTTTAATTAATCTCTCACAAAAATTTCTGCCTCGTGTGGATGATGTCACGTTCCCATTATCTAACCCTTAATAACTGATTATAGCCTAATTGAATGTACTAGAGGAAAAACGACAGGATGTCAGGATATAAAGTTCATTAAGGAAAATCAATTTGCAAGGCTTTAAATTGCATTAAGGGCTACCCTTTAAATCATCTAATGTATTTCTTCCTGGTTTGGGAAGGTAAATAGGCACACTGTGGAGAAATATGTGCAAGGAGAAGTGGTAGGTTTTGTGGGTAAATTAAATTGCAAATGACTGAAGATCAGACAACAATTCCATTATCAATGACAAGCTGCCAAAGTACTCAAACAAATACTTTGCCAAGTGCCTTGTGTTTTCCATTTCTTTGTCATTTAGAAAGAAATAAATCTTGCTTGGAGGCTGGACCGAGATCTCTCTCATTTTATTAAAAAAACCAACTGAGAAGGGTTAATGAATATCAACTCCATTACTTGCTCTCCAGGATGGATTTGGCAGCCCCTTTCCATGCCAGACCGGATGTTTTCATCTTTTTCAAGTCTATGAACAGTGGAAGCTGCTCAGAGTCATATTCCTGGCACCAGCAGCAGCTTGGATGCATTTCAATTCGTGTCTTTTGTGCTCTGGAGTGAATTCATACCTTTGTGAATTGTTTAACAAAAACAGGCACTGGGAGAGAACCTCACCTTAGCAGGCAGCTCCCGGGGCTTGATTGAGCTTGTGGTGACACACTGGTGACAGCTGATGTCCCATGGAACTGGGACACAACAGACACGGGGGTGTCCATGGCAGGGCCTCAGGGTACCTGCACCTGCTCCTGGCCTCCTGGCTGCCCAGGGGAGGGGGGTTTGGAACAATTCCAAAAGGGAAGGTAAGGATGGGCAATGGACTCTGAGGGGTGGGGAAGGAGGACAAGGATGATAACTGCATGTGGAGAAGGAGGAGAAGGATGATAACTGGACCCTGAGGTGTGGAGAAGGAGAAGGATGATAACTGGGTGTGGAGAAGGAGGAGAAGGATGATAACTGGACCATGAGGTGTGGAGGAGGAGGAGAATGATGATAACTGGACCATGAGGTGTGGAGGAGGAGGAGAAGGATGATAACCGGACCACGAGGTGTGGAGGAGGAGGAGAAGGATGATAACTGGACCCTGAGGTGTGGAAAAGGAGGAGAAGGATGATAACTGGACCCTGAAGTGTGGAGAAGGAGGAGAAGGATGATAACTGGACCCTGAGGTGTGGAGAAGGAGGAGAAGGATGGTAACTGGGCCAACTGAGGTGTGGACCAGCCTAAGTACTGGTGTGGCCTGGCTGGGATTGGACCAACCCTTGCTCTTCATGGCCTCTGTGCTTTAGCACCAGCCAAAAATGGGTTTGTTCAAAACTTAAATAAAGTTATAGGAACCCCCCACAGTGTTACAAGGTAAATTCACTTAGATTCCATTCTGGAACAGAAGCTTTTCTCTCCAGCACCCAGATTTCTTCTTGATGCTGTTTTGGGCTGGATTTGTGTATCATAACAAGGGCTGGTGGGTTTATACCCCTTCTCCTCCGGTCTTTGGCATTCACACATTCCCAGCACTGACAAAGGTCCCCCTCCTGTCCCTGATTTCTTTCCAGGCTGTTGTGTTGACTGCAAAGGTACATGAAAATATGTCCCCAAAATAAACCCAGCATCATGGACCTCAGCCAGTCTCATTCTACTCCTGGAATTCTTTGTCCAAGAACCAACCAGAGTTCCATGGTCTTCCTTGGCCTCAGCGGGATGAGGAACCCAGATATCTCAGTATGCAACAACAGCCTCCTGTTTATTGTGATTCTCAGGAAAGATAATTAATTAGGACTTCAAAGGAAGGAGGTGGCATGTGTAGCAGAAGCTTTAAGTCACATTTTGTCACCTCCCCAGAAGTTGTTTAAAGAGGGGCGAATTGGTACAGTGTGTCTTCCTCTTTGAGAGGGTTTACACAGGGGTTTTTAATTACTTTGGAGATTTCTTAAATGTAATTTTGTATGATGGCATCTGGTACAAACTGGATGCCTTGCTTTGATCTGCTGGGGAAGAGAGGGTGACAGTTTTCTTCAAATGAAGAGTAACATCAGCAGAAAAACAGAGGGAGAATTAACATATTGGAGCTTCACTTTTCTTGTAATCACCACCCTATTAAATATGGAGGGGAGGATTTTGAAAATCAAGTTTGCATTTTGAACAATGTTACTGGGGCTGAGTTGCCCTCATTAGCTATTTTGTATTAAATTTGATAAAAAAAACCTGCTGCTGACAAGCACTGGAAATGCTTTTTGTTTAATCCTGTTTTTAATCATTTTAGATCACCTACTAAATATCTTTTAATATTTTAATGGGTCTCTCATTCATAGTAAAAAGAGGTGAATAAATTGAATGGAGAAAATAAAAATGCAAAAATCTTCTCAGGCTTTTGCTCCTCGTAACGGTACCAAAATGAAATTTATGGTGCATCTGTGTTTTGCTTTAGTTTCAATTTGCAACCATATTTTTGCATATTTAATGTGACTGGAAAAGCATATTTTTGCAATGAATTTGCATTCCAGGTACTAAATTTTGGCCAGTTTTCTTCTAAATTTCACATGACTCTAAGGCCATTTAAGGCTCTTTTTTTTTTGCAGGATTTTATGACATTCCCAATCTCTTCCCTGAGTGTAAATAAGATGCATCCAAATATACAGATGCTTACTTTTATGTCTTATCATCCCACAGATGAACTCCCAGTGAACATTTTCATTCTGAATAGGTTCCATTTTGTTGGCTTTATTTTCAAACCTACATATTTGGGAATGTTAAAGAGGGAGAAGATACTTTTTATAATTCTTTTTGTTTATCATGAAAACATATAAAAATTCCTACAAATATTCACTGAAGCCTTTCTTCACTGAAGGCTTTTATTTCTAAGGGATATAATATCTATGTTTTGTGTGCCAAAAGCATCAGATTAAATTTTTTCCAGGGGACTCACTAACTCCTTTCTTTCAGGAGGAAGTTGCTGCTGGAGGGTTCCTGTTTTTTTCCAGGCACTGATTCCTTGCAAGACATCCAGAGTGAAGGGAAAGACCGATGTCCTTGCATTGACAACCCTTCTCTCAGATGGTTGAAGGGGGGCTTTAAATATGGTTACTCTGCTTAATTATGATTTTGTAATGTTCTTTTAATTGAGGACTTGGAGTGCTGCAACATCCGCATCAGAAAAGCCATTGGATTTGGGGTAAAGCTTTTGGGCCAACAATCCCAGTCTGTGCCACGTACTGGGGCCTCGGCAGCACATCCCAGTGAGTCAGGGAATCATTAGAGTTGGGAAAGACCTCAAGATCTTCAAGTCCAACCTCTGGCCAAATCCCCCATGCCCCCAGCACTAACTGACATCTCCACAAGATTTATGGGCACTTCCAGGGATGGAGACTCCACCACAACCCTTTGAGAGAAGAAATAGCTTTTTGTTTGTGTATTTCAAGAGCTCTCTAAGCCCTCCCCATGACTTCACTCACATCAGGACCGCAAAGGGAAGCAGAAGAAGGACCTAGCAGTGTGAGGTACCAAAAAAAGCATTTCTTGGTCCCTCTCTGCTGTGGTAGTACCCTCTTTTGGGTTGGCAGAGGGGGTTTTGGAGGTGGGGAAAGACAACTACCAGCAGGAAATGGCACATCCTTGTGTCCTGTCTCTTGTGCAGCCCTGAGCCTGCAGGCTCCTGATAATTTGAAGGCACATTGGCAGTGATGGTGTCCTCTTTCTCTCTGCACAGCTCAGCAGAATCCCTGTCACTTGAGGCAACTGTGAAAATCTATAACCAGGCAGCCCAGGTTTCTCATTTCCATAAGAGTTGGGACACCTCTGGAAAATGATCCTAGTAAAAGCATGATAATTATGGTTGACTTGCTCTTTACAATTAGGGAATTTTGTCATGCAGGGATTGCTGCTTAGCATGACAAAAAAGTCAGACAAATACAGAGCAGAGCTGCCACAGGAAAACAGCAAAAGTGGTAAGAAATGAGAGGGAAAGCAGGGCTTTGTTAGGTTTGGGACAGCAAGGGGAGTGATAAGAAAATCCATTGTGTGTTTTCCATCCTGCTGGAAATCAGTGCAGTTTAGGCAGCGTGGTTGTGCTGCAGGGATGGCAGGGAGAGGGAGGCAATCTGATAAATGAAATGATGCATAATTCAGTGCTGCAAGGGCAGTGTAGGAAAACAGTATCATCTCCAGACAAATTAATCTGTCTTAGGTTTATGACTGTCTCAAGGCCGTTTGTTTCATTGTCAGTTCAGTCACAGGTAGAGATGTGATTATTATTTCAAATGGAAAGTTCTTTTCCAACAGCCATTTTTGAAAACTGCTGTCTCAGAGCAGAGCCCCTTCCCTGAAGTAATGCTTTCATTTGGAAGTACAATAGCAACTGTCAGTTTTGCTTCCTTTTGTTTTATTTCCATCATCTGTGTGTTATCATTTCAGGCAGGAAATGTGTCTGTGAGCAACCAGTGCCAGATGTCTGAACTTTCCCTTGTCATTTGAGGTGCTGGCAGCACCACTCACCCACCCCAGTCACAACCAGCTGCAGGAAGTTGGCTCTACTTAAAAACTGCAACAAATTCATAAAACAGAGGGGGAAAGGAATGTTATGGCACTTCACAGGAGACTGAGGCATGGAAAGGTTTGGCCCACAAAGGTGTCAGGGATCTCTTGGAGACCCTTGTGCAGTTCTAGAAGTATCTGTCTGCACACTGTGATTAAAGTCGCTCAGCAAGGGCTGGTGCAGCTGGGACTGGAGGCTTGAGCTCCATGGACTGGTCTGAAACCCCTGAATTGGTGATATCCCATCTTTGGCAGCCCTGAGGTTGACTCTAGATGCCACTAGAATGGATTAATGCTAAATAATGAGCTTAATATGAGATATTTGAAATGATAATGTGTATAATTATTATATATAACGTAATGTAATACTGTATAATGCAATAATAGATGTTAAATATCTGATAATACAATTATAAACCCCAAGTACCTGTTCAGCTTCTGGAGTGACTTCTGATTTCTCTCCTTTTATAGAATCATAGAATGACAGAACAGTTTGGGTTGAAGGGACTTTCAATCTCATTCAGTCCTACCTCTGCCATGGCCAGGGACACCTTCCAATATTCCAGGTTGCTCCAAGCCCTCTCCAACCTGGCCTTGGCTACTGCCAGGGATCCAGAGACAGCCAGGATGAGGGGCATTTCCCCAAATATAACTCTGATCTCTTTTTTTCCTTCAAGATATGTTTTGTTTCCTAGACATGACCAGCCTGCAATGGACAGGGCACTGAACCCTGCCCAGCATGCAGCCTGTGACCTTTCCAGATGGGTTTGGTTTCCAGCTGAGCACAGCTGGGCAGAAGGAGTTCAAATGTTAACCAGCTGCAGCCAGGGGGAGATGGAGGTGGAAAAAAGAGTTTTTTCAGCCTTGGCGGTAGGGATTTCATGCATGGAAATAGAAGGTACAGCAGCTTTTGTTCTTTAGGGAGCGTGTCCGTGGCTCTCATCCCTCAGGCTATCTGCCAAAATTACAGATATTTCCTGTGTTGTGGTGACACACTGAACATCCACACACCTCATTCATGTCTCATTGTTCACAAACAGGGTCATGGCTTTAACATCCAGGGACAGAAAAATGTCCTTTTGAATTAGGCCAGCCCTTGTTCTGTGCTTTTTATCGAGTTCCTTGCCCATTACAAGAGGGTTTTTCTGGAAACAATAGAAGGCAGCAGATAAGGGAGGAGGCTACAACAGATAGGAGCACTTAGTTTCTGTCAGTGGACAAGCAGCTCCCTTCCTCCCTGATATAATGCCTGAAAAAGGAGAACACAAGCACATTTTCATTCACCAAGTTCCTTCAGCGGTGGAGCTGACAAAATCTGAAACATTCATCCTGAGCCAGTGGCAATGGGAGAGGAGAAGGGACTCTTCCTCAGTGGGTAGCAAACAAAGGTAAGAGGTAAAAAACTGACATTGCCCAGTGGGGAGCAAATAGGATAGAATTTGGGGAAGGAAGGTCTTGGGAGCAATGCTGTGATTGAAATTTCATAGAATTCCAGTCTGGTTTGGATTGGAAAGATCATTACAGCCCATCCAGTGCCACCCCCTGCCATGGGCAGGGACATCTCCCACTAGCCCAGGTTGCCCCAACAAACACTTGCAGGGATCCAGGGGCAGACACAGCTTCTCTGGGCACCCTGTGCCAGGGCCTCCCAGCCTCATGGGGAAGGGAAGAGGGGTAGGAATGTTCTCAAATTTTCCTTTTTTTTTTTTTTTTTAAATTATATGTACATGCCTCATCTTTCTGGAAAATGTGCTATAGGAAATAAGCAAGTTTAAACAGCCAAATCAGTATGAGTAGGTCTGAAATTATCTATTTAATTAGGTTTTATGCTTTGAATCTGCAAATGTTGGTATTAATTTATACCTAATTTTACAGAGCTGCCAGCAAAATATGCTGTGAAGGAACCAATAGTGTGTGTTGCTCACTTATTTCAGATTGGACCCAGAGAGTGTTTTAGGGCCCAGTTGAGGTTTATGGAAGGTTTGGGAGGAGAAACAGCACCACATTTCCAGTCTGGTGCAGGTGGGGAAAATTTCCTCTCTCAACAGTGGCTCATGGCTCTTTTCCCAGTGAAAACTGTAGTTAAAAGTATTGGTTGAAACATTTCTAAAGCCAGTAGTTTTTTCTTTACAGAATATTTCATGTTAATAATCAATGATTATGGCACATGTTCCATCTGCTTTCAGGTTATCCTTTACAAACCCATACAAAGAGAGATTTCCAGATGAACAATATTATTAAAAAAAAAAGGAAATAAAGAAATTGCTCTGTTTCTCACCATAGTATATTTATTTTGAGGAGCTGAAATTCCCTCATAATCATAACAGACCAAAATTGCTCTTTGTGTGGCCATCAGGACTGAGTCTCTATTTCTAAAGGTTTAGTTTCTGAGGGTCTTGGAAATCAGACTTTGTTCTTTGTGCACTGAAATATGAACAAATATTGTGTATCAGTTTTTAACTTTTATTTGTTTCACAGGATAAGGCTCATAAAAATAGCTCTTACTCCACTTGCTAATATCCAAAGTAGGTGCAGAAGCACAGAGCACATAAACACAGCAGAAATGTAAATGAAAGAATTCTGGGAACAAGTGCTGCCTCAAGACATCCCCACCACACAGTGATATATATTTCCTCAAAAATAACTTGAAGATCTTCTTCTCTACCTCCTGCACATTATAAAATACTCAGGGAAATATAGATGAAGTCCTGGAATGCATAAGGATCATTATTTGCAGTGACAACAATGCAATTCTCTGAACAGGGTGCATGTCATATATACAGAGGCAGTGGAATAAATAAGGCATCTATTGCATTAGGAAAAAACTATGTGTCATCATTCAGGGGCTTGGGAGAATAATGGGGACAGGGAGAAATCCCCTCAAAGAGATTATGAGAGTAATTGAATTGATTGATGGAATCGAACTGACGCTGTGGATAGTTGGTGAAGATTCAGTGAATAATTGCTGGCAATAATTTTGTTTTCTGCAATGCAATACAGTATTATACAAGTGTATCAACAATGGGGTAAACAAATCTTGATAAGCCACTGCTCTCGGTGAAGAGCCACTGCTCTCAGTGAAGTGCCACTGTCAGGGCAAGGTCTCTGCTTGGTACAGGGCTCACAGAAACACTGAGAAGTTCAAAAACACTGAACAGTCCCTTTGAACTCTGAGGAGTCATGGAATCATCCAGTGACAGCCCTGCCATGGCCAGGGACACCTTCCACTAGCCCAGGTTGCCCCAAGCCCCATCCAGCCTGGCCTTGGACACTTCCATGGATCCACAGTTTAACTGCAGAGCCTGAGAAGGTTATGCCATTCCCAAGAACGTGCTGCTGGTTGGGTTTGTTTTTACTCTTAAAAACATTGTAGTGTAACAACAAACTCCAGTGATCACAGAGCAGAGGGGTGCTCATGGCATCAGGATTGCCTGGCTCAGTGGAGAAGTGACAAGGACAAATCTCACTGCACTGACCACTCTTGTTATCCTTCATCAGCTGTGGGAGAGACGGGAATGGAAAGCTGGAATTTTTGGGTTGGAAGTGGCCTATGGCAGATCAGAATTTCATGTCCATTTTAAAACGGAGAAGGGCTGGGAAAGCAGGAAGCAAAGTCATTAAAAAGGATGCAACAACTGCCGTGCTTCGGGGTCATTAGGTCTGTGCTAATCATTAGGGCTAAGGTTCATTAGACAGTGCTAATGATGATCAGTGAGCCAAGGGGAAGAATGTTCTTTAGATTGCACTGAGGATTGGATTAAGGACTGATCCACCCCAAAAATCTTCACCTGCAACATTTGGGCCACTTGGACTCTTCTACCTACAGCACTTCTGGTGGTTCTGCCAAAGTTTACAACACTGTCAGCCTGGGACCAGCCGAGTCTCATGGCACAAACCAGAACAAGCAAACCCCCAACTCAAGGGCAGTCAAAAACCATTCAGCATCAAACCTTTTCCAGCAGCAATTTGTCAAGTTCCATGTCTGTCATGCTGGAAACAGCTTGCTCTGATTGAATTAATTTTTTTGGGGATGTGATTAGCAGTCACTGACATGAAATCAAGTGTGATAAATATCAATAATTGAATGTTGGATCAGTTTTTCCTAGGACAGCTTAATTCCATTCACCCTGATTTGAAGACCTCACCCTTAATATTGTTTTGTCTGTGTTTCTTTTTAAATTGTGTTTTTACCAATCTTGATATTAAAAAAAAAAAAAAGCCCTTTGTAATAAAGTGCCTCAGAAATCCTGGCTGCTTTACAGTATTTGTCTGGCCTACTTTGGAGATTAGTTTAATTTAGGTGATATTTGATTTCCCTGCTGCTGGTGGTGTGATTTTTTGTTTTTCTTCAGTTTCTCTTTTTTTCTGCTTCTTGTGGAGATTAGCTTTCTATAAACATGTTATCCATAACATAAATCAAAGAAGCTGGAAATAGTAATATAGTATGGTCATGTATATTCATGGTTGTTTGATGAAGGAAAGATATTAACATATTTCTAGATACTCTGTCATTCCCTTCAATTTTTTTTTCTGTAAAAAAGAGGAAGAAAGAAAATGTTCTGGTAAGTTCACATATTTAGGAGAGTAAAATTATCAAAACAGGTAGGGCAAGAAGTCTCCTTTTCTCTCTAATTTGGTGATTTGTAAATTAGTGAGAAAAAGTCCAGGATTTTTTGGTTCTGTCGATCAGTGGTGGAGCAGATTTTACTCTTCTAATTAAGTGCAGTTTTTCCTTGTCCCCTTTACATGTAGAATTTAAGTGGAAATCAGCACCAGCAGTACTTTGGGAAGCAGGAACACCTCAGGTGCTGCAAGGAGAGCTCAGAGCAGCTCTGCACACCCTGTCAGGTGCATTTCAGTCCTTCCAGCCATCTCCTGCCAGGGTAATTCCTGACGAGTTCCTTTTCTGCTGCTTTGGGTTACAGCTGAGACAGCCCTTCCTGCAAGCTCTAGGCAACCTGCTTATCCAGGAGAGGGGAGAATTCTCTCATCTAGAGAATTCAGAGCCCATCCTACCCTGGGCTCTTTCATGGTTTTTATATTTGTCACACCAGAGATAAATCTCTCCTGGTGCTACACCATCTGTTCTCTTACAAAGTGACAGAATTACTGCTCACTAAGTCAGGTAAGTTCTTCCTTAATTTAAAATTAGGGTAATTCTTCCTTTCTTTACAAAATCTCAGTCATTCTGATCGACCTGATGAAGGTGCCTGAAAAGCTCAAGTTCTCCCTCATGCCTGAAGATCCCGTGTCCTGAAGATCCGAGCTGTCCCAGAGCTTTCCCTTGGTCAGGAGATCCCACTTCCTGGATCCATCAGGGTTACACACTGTCTGTAGCATTCACATTCTCTGAAAAAATCCTTTCACCCAGGATTTTTCTCCCGAGAAGCTGAGAAGCCTCAGAGAAAAGAAAAACAATTATTTTCTCATTTGCTTCTCCTGTGTTGTGCTCACATGTGGAATGTGTTTGGAGATTGTTTACCCACAGGTGATTGTTTCATTAGATTCTAGTGTGAGTTTTAACTCTTTAGCCAATCAGGGCCAAGCTGTGTCAACACTCTGGAAAGAGTCACGAGTTTTCATTATTATCTTTGTAGCATTGAGTAAGTATCCTTTCTATATTCTTTAATTAGTATAGTATTCTTTAATATAATGTAGTATGATAAAGTAATAAATTAGCCTTCTGAGAACATGGAGTCAGATTCATCATTCCTGCCTTTGTCAGGACTTTTCCCTGCAAATGCAATACCTGTCTGTGCACTGAGCCTTCCCCGTGCCCTGCAATGGGAGGCTGGGCTGTGCAGGGGGAGGTCAGCACCTCTGATGAGCTGGATTTACTCTTCCTGCATGGAAAAATGCCAGTTCAGGCTTCTTAGGGCTCCTAGGATTCCCACTGGAGGCAGGGAGAAAGGGGTTTCACTGGATGTGAATGTTGAAATGGCTTCAATGATTGCTGAAATCTTTGGTTTATTTATTACTGAAGCTAAATCAACAAATCTCAGCAGACCACCTTTGAGCTAAATAAAACCATAGCTTCTCTCCTTTAAATATTTTATACTTAAAACAGATGAAACTGATTTTTTGCAGTGGCTTTGGTTCTGTCTGAGGTGGAGCAGATCAAAGGTGAGATTTTCTGTCCATGGGAGATCTGTGATTCGACAAAAAAGGGGGAGAGGTCATTCCTGCATCTGTGAATGAAAAATTGGAGTTCTGAAAGTTTCCCAAAGAGGGAAAAAAGAGAAAAAGATAAAAGAAGTTTGGCAATAAATGAAATTGAAAAACCTGCAGTGAGCTGGAGGCTGTGCCCAGGCTCTGGGGGTGCCCTCTCAGCCCCTCTCTGTTCTGTCATCATCCCCAGCCCAGGGCAGCAGCCAGGACAGGAGATTTTGGATTCTGCTCCAGCAGCAGCCATCCCTTCAGACCTTGGGAATGTGCCAGGAGCTCTCCAGGTTTCTGCAAGCTTGGGAGGTAGGAGGGAAGCCCTGATTAACCCAAGGTTCCTTTGCAAGCCTTTCATCACTGCCTTGTTGAATGAGATAAGTGAAGTGAGACTTAGCACTGCAAGCTTAGATAAGCCTGAAGAAAGGAAAAACTGACAATTACCAGTTTGATCTAATAATGCAGTAATGTGAGAAACTGAATTTAATACACAGGAAAACAATATGAGGCAATGGTGATACTATAATTAAGTAAATAACTTAATACATACATGTTTAATTAAACCCCCCATTTATCTGAGCACACTCTCTCTGTTTGGAACAGCAATTTGAAATCACTAAAGCTCAAGCTGAACAATATAATTTTCATTTAATAGTAATCTTCGACCAGCACATTGAAGACATTCATTCAGCACAGTGGAAATTAGATTTTCAGGGAACTGTATTGCTGGTTGTCTCTTGGATCCCAAACTGTGAAATCGTGGATCATGGAAGCCCAGCACATAATTACCCTGGTTGCATAATGCAGTGTCCTGACTCTCGAATAATTTTGTGGGGGTTTCTATTTGTAATCTCTACAGCTTTGAGAAAACTTCAAATTTCATTCAAGATGGAATTTGGAATTGTCAAATTTAACTTCAAAATGCGTTCACATTGAATAAAATCACAGTAAATAAGTTGCTCTGTGTTTCCTTTGATGTTTTATACAGTTTATTTATAGAAAGTTGGAAAAATAGTATAGTAATGAAAAATTAACCCTTCCCTTCCCTTTTCCCCTTTCCCCTTTTTACTTGTTTGGGATTTTTATGTGTTTGGTTGGTTGTTGTGGATTTTTCCCCTCCTTAACAAAATATTATGAAAAACCACGTGCATTTTACCAAATGCTTCCAGAATCAAGGGCCAAACAAAATTTATCCATGAAAATGCAGATAATAGGAAAAAAAGAAAATTACAATTTCAGAGTGCAACAGGGTATGAAGTGAAGCTGGATTTGTGGAATGATGTTTTCCAAGGCATTTCTGATCAGTTCCAAGAACAGCTTGGGGCTTAATCACTTAATTATCTCATCACATTCATTCTTTTCATACTTTCACAGATATTTTTCTCTTTGTTTCTGTTTTAACTTTGCAAGAATTAGAAAAGGCTTATAGAATTAAAAACTTGGCTTCAGCTCTCATAGAAGCTTCTAGAATGTGATGTTTTTCCTTTGAAAGTCATCAAGCTTGACCTCAGCTTTCTTACCAGAACTCTTAATCCACTTACTGGAAAGAATGAGATATTTCACTGACTTTTCTTTTATTGGAGTTTCCACATGTCCCCTCTCGTTTTCTCAGCTGGGCACTTAAGCTGCTTCCCAGGAAGTTGTAAATGTCATTTTGTCAAGGTTGCTTTTGGCTACTCGGGTTTTTGAGAGCCTCAGTTATTTAGAAGGTATGGACCTTCCAGAGTGTGGTGATGGAGCCAGTGGAATTATGGATTGGGTTGAGTTGGGAGGGACCTTAAAGCCCATCCAGTTCCACCACTGTCATGGGCAAGGACACCTCCCACTGGCCCAGGTGGCTCCAAACCCTGTCCAGCCTGGCCTTGGACATTTCCAAGGTTCATTCTTCCACCTTGTTCCTTCCTTGTTCTAGCTTGTTCTTCCACTGTGGGAATTTTGAATTAAATATATCATAGCAGACTTCCATGCATTCGTATCACAAAAAATATAAATGCAAGGTGGAAATGCTGCTGCTGCTGCTGCTGGTGTGGTCCTGGTGCATGAGCATTCCCCAGGGTCAGACTGAGCAGGAGGAAACACTTTCTGTGCATGGGAAACTCCTGCTGAGTTGTGAAAACAGGAATTGCTACCCTAGTGAGAGGTTGGGTAGCAAAGCCATCAGATCCAGTGACAAGTCAAGCATAACTTGGGGGTCCAGCTGGAGCCCAGCCAGTGCTTTCTGGGAAGACTTTGAGGTTTTGAGAAGTCTCTGCTTTTGATGATTAACTGTGTCTTGGACAAGGAAATCCCTCCAAGGGCTGTCTTCTTGATTTCCAGTTCCAGCAGAGCTTCCTCAAACTGGGAGATGTTTTGGAGCAGTTTGCCACTCCCATTCATTAATGGGAACAAAACAGAGCCTTGGTAAAAATGGTGGAAAAATCCACAGGAATTGCTGTAATTTGGGCTCCTCACTTACACGAAAATTATTTTCTGTGTGAAACAGGGATTGGAGATTTAATAATCTGTGTTTTAACAGACCTGAGGCATCCAGGAAATTAACTGCACAGGTTTTGCCCTCTGTTGTGCCAGAAAAAATAAAATGTGTGGAAGCTGAAGGCTTTGGTGCTGGAAACCTCATGGAGACAATGTGAGTGTTGCTGATGGCTGTTTGGATTTGGTTTTGTTTTTTTTGGGTTTTTTTTTTGGCTAAAAACTGAAACTTTAAGAAAAGGCTTCTTTTGATGAATTTCCTGTTCTGTGTTCAGGTTCCCTCAATTTGTTCAACAAATTCTTTCAAGATGTAAACCCATTTCTCAGTGGAAAACAATAAGAAAAATAAAACATAATACCAACAAAATTTTAAATTTGGTTGAAATTAAATGTTTCAGGGGATCCAATACAACTTAGGGGAGCTTTAGGTCTGAAATATCTCAACTTCTGCCTTTTGTCCCAGTTCAGGGTAGATTTTCCTCCCAAAGTTCTTGTAGAGCTTGTGATATGTTTTTGCCATGCTCTATTTAATAATGTTCTAACCTCGGATGGTCCCCAGATTAAATGATTGTTTCAGAGGACTTTTAGAGGGAGCAGCAGATGTTCTAAATTCTATTTCTTTGGAAACTCTATTATTTCCTTGTCATCTTGGCAACTGGTTCTTTATTAGCTTCTCTCTCTTTCCCTAAACAAGACAAACAGCCCTGAGCCCCCAACATTTTCGTGACCAGAAAAATCCCACCCCACTTGAGGCCTCACCATGGAATTGGAAAAACTTCCATTCAATGGAGACTTTCTGCTGAGTTTTCATTCAATTTCACGGTAGGATTCCAGTTGGTTTTCAGCAGGGGCTCAAAGATCTTCTGTAGCTGCTAAAACCTCAGGGAGATAACATCACCCTGCTCCCCCAGCACAGTCAGCCTGGGCCTGGTTCTTGCTGAAAATCTGCTGCACCTGTTCTTCACAGAACTGAGAATTTTCAAAATGTTTGGTGCCAACTGCAGGTCCTTCTTTTTGCTCTATAACATCAGGTGGAGCTGATGAAATACAATTATTGGGGTGGTTCTGATGAGGAAAGTCCTGCATGTTGTCAGTATTTGGATGAAATTAACTGGATTTTCTTTTATTTTTTATTTAAAAGAAAACACTATTTTTCTTATTGACTGTGTATTTTAAAACACCACAGTGAGTGAGGTGGTAAAATCTTTGGGAAGCATGTGATCTAAATGACTGGCATGTGGGAAAACAGATTTTCTGTAAAAAAATTAATTTATTTAAATCAACCTGTGCAACCAAAGTCATGCACATCAGTGGGAGCGTAATACCCATGAAATCAGTGCTCACCACAACCAGAACAACACGAGGCCCTCAAGGCTCCTGATTCCCTGTGCATGTGGAGCATTTCAGGGACAGAATTAGGGATGGGAGAAGAGCAAAACAGCTGAAAAAATCTTGGCTGATTTTCCAGCTTGAGTGGCTTTTTATTTAGCCGTGCTAAAATAATGCAAATTTAAATGTCTCCTATTTTGCATCAAGCTGATAACTGTATTAACAGCTTTCATTTTCTTTAGTCTTTGATTACTTCTCCTAGGTGTTAGTTATTATATTTTAGAATCCCAGAATGGTTTAGGATGGAAGGGACCTTAAAGATCATTTAAATCCTCCCCTTGCCATGGGCAGGGACACCTTCCACTGGCCCAGCTTGCTCCCAGCCCCATCCAGCCTGGCCTTGGACACTTCCAGGGATCCAGGGGTAGCCACAGCTTCTCTGGGCACCCTGTGCCAGGGCCTGCCCACCCTCACAGGGAACAATTTCTTCCCAAAATCCCATCTGTCCCTGCCCTCTGGCAGTGGGAAGCCATTCCCTCTGTTCTGTCACTCCAGCCCCTTGCAAATAATGTCTCATCCATGTCCATGAGGTTTCTCACAACTGAAGTGCCCAAGCATGGGGGGACTGTACCAATTTAGCCAACTGGTATTTTAAACAAAATTGGTTATATCAGTGTGCCTCTCCACTTATTTCTAATTTAATTGTTGTCTCCAGCAGTGGTTATAACTTAGTGATGGATAACTGCACGAGACAAAATGTCCCCAGAACCACTTCTCTGGGAATTACCCAGGAGAACAACAGGATTTCTGTTCACGAGGTTTAAACAGCATCAAGAAATTGCTTGTTTATTGCAAATCTTGTTTAGATTGTTAGCAGGCCCATCACAGCTGAAATTCAGACTCTTATGTCTCGAGCACTCTTTTGTTTAACTTTTTTGGACAATGTATTTTAAAAAACAACTAACTGAAAAAAGTCACATTTTGGGAGCAAAACCTTCCTCCTATGAGGGCGCTTTTGGAAAGAATCTCTGATTGCAACAAGCTGAGCCCTGTAAAGCAACATCAAGAGAGTTTGGGCACCAAAATAACTCTTTTACATCATGAAACATGGGCCCAGCAGAGACATTTAGCTCTGCAGCACTACCCACAGCCAGCCAACACCTCAGATAATTGCTTGCAAGGCTCTATCCATAAGGGAGTTTGATTTTATCACTGCTTTCCTTGCTAACATCCCCCTTTTCTCCAAAGCTGCTAACCACCATTTCATCTCAGATTGTCAAACTAATTAATGTAATTAAGTTAAACTCAGGCTGCCACCTACAGCTGTAGGTGGCAAAGCCATTTTTAAGGAGTTTGCACCTCTGGTCCACCACAGCTGAGGCAACATTTCTCAAAATATCATTGGCATCTTCCCTTGGAGGAGGAAAAGCCAGGGTGGGCTTCTTGTGCTGGAGCTCTGCTGAGGGACAGCATCTCTTGTGGGCCCCTTGCTCTGATTCTGGGCAAAGGAGGCACATCAGGCTTGGGATGAAGGTGATCTGCAGGGGTTTGGTCAGCTCTGAGCTTTCCCTGCTGGCTAAAATGTTTTGGAGAGGAAAGGAAGGACAGAGGTGCCCATGAGCTGTGAGGGCCAGAGCCCTCTGGGGAATTGGATGCTGTAGCCCCTCTCAGCTGGGGAAGGCACAGGGACATCACCTCACCTCAGCCTCTTCCAGAAGAGGACACTGCTTTAACCCCCTTCCCACCAGGGAATGGACAGCATGGAGGTCAGGATGCTTTACAGCAGGGACATCAGGGTGCGTGGGAAACTGGAGTTCTGGGGATGGTGACACCATGAAAGTGGTGTGATCTTTGTGTCAAGAGCAGTCAGGGGGCCCAGGTCATGGAGAACTCACAGTGTTCCCCAGCTTTCTTTCACTGGCATTTTACCTATAAAAATGCTCTCATCTCCAGCTGTATACTTTGGTATAAAATGGGAAAAAAAGAAGTTTAACAGCCTTCTGCAGTTTCTGTTGCCTTCCCATCTGTCAAGGTTTTCTTTTATATGGAGCTTGCTGGCTTATATGAGTCACTGGGGAGGCTCTGCCTTGATTTATGTTGCAGTGTCATAAAGCAGGGTGTGCTCAATCCAATGCTAATAAAAGCTAATGATACAAGTAGAACAATAGAAGGTGGGACAATGCTAATGTTACACCTTTCTGAGAGCATAGAAATAAACCTTCCTCAAGTCTTCCACCTCCCAGTGTGGGTTTTCCCCCCAACATCTCAAGGTTACATTTACATATTTTTTAAAAGGTTTGGTATTTGTGTGGAATTCCTCACCACAGAGGAGGATAGTGGTACACATGTGATTTTTCTATCATTGATTGATTTGTTCTCTATGAAACTTTTCAATTGTTCTAGCCACAAAGAAAACCCTCACTCCCATGCAAATCATTCCTGGGCTTTGGTAGCTGAAAATCTGGCCATCTTCCTGATTTTAGGATTTAAAACCAAAATGCTGTGCTTTCTCCACAGGAAAATGAGGCAAGGAAGTTGCATCCTGCAGCTACGAGTAATTCCCAGCTCCTGCCTGTTGGTACAGTGCTGCACAGACATCCTTCACTTATTGGGTCTGGCAGGGGAGAAGCTGAGCAGAATTTCAGGTGTCAAGCACAATTAGGTGTTAATTAAAATGATCCATTTGCCTGTCCCCCAAGGTCCCCTGCGCCAGCTCAATGACAACATGCAATAAAAATATCGGGGCACGTTTATTTTCCAGCTGTCCCCATGACAGGGCAAGTGCAATTCTGGTCGGTCAAATCTCCTTTGACATAGGGAGAGGGAAATCTTGTGACTCCCCCTCTACTGACTCACTTTTCACTGTTTTTTACTCATTCTTGGGTATCTTGTCCTGGGTGCTGGGAGATTCTGCTGAAAGGGGTTCACAATGTACAGAATTCATGAGTACTCAGCACTGCACACATAGTATCTAATTGCCATGTAATTAGGCTGATTTTTCATTACCCCCACAGTAGGGAATTTTTGGCCTCTGTTCCTTTTCAGCATGAACCAATGTTTCATTTCTTGTCTTATTCTTTGCTTTCATTCTTTTCCTTAAGGTTTAAAAACTTTTTAAAAAATATTTCGAACTGTCTAAATATCAGTATTTTTCTCCTGAGCTGCTAAGCATTGACATTGAAAATATTTCTTTCCTATATTTTGATTTTTCTTATCTTCTGTGGCATGAATTCTGATATATTTGCCCAGCTTAAAATCCCACTGCGTCCACAACCAACATGAATGCAGGGTATGACTTGTATTTAGGAGTAGGAAGTGATCAATTCCTGCCCAAAGCTATAAGAGAAATATTCTTATCTTTCCCACTGGGATTCAAAGCCCAGAAGCAGAACAACAACCATATGACCTATGTGAATAATCACAATTTGCTGCTCCAGCTGGAGGGTGGATTGCTCGGTACTGATGGGTGACAATTTTTTGTCTTTGGGTCAAAGAAAAGGAGAAAAAGTTGTAAATGAAGGGAAAAATTAAAGGAAAGGAAAAAAAAATGTTATAAACCATTAAAGGGTAGAGTTTGAGCTGGCTTAAATCTGCTTGGTGATGTTACAAGCTGAATATTAAACTAAATTCAGCACGTAAATGTATGTTCACCCAGTTTTTTGATGGGATTGAGAATGGCACAATAAGTATTCCATGACTCCTCTCTGTTTTTATTTTGTCTCCTAAACTCTGTATGTCTCATTTTCTTCCCCCTTGAGCACTCCCTTCCAATCTCCCTCTCCTTTCCTCACACCGGCAGCAAACTCCAGGAGTTTGCTTTCCAGTCCTACCCTGCTTCCCACCTCCCCCTGGCCTGTGTTTCCTTGGATGATTCACCCCCTTCTGCTGTGCCACGTTCCCCCTGCATCCGGATCCATCTCAGTTTGCACCTCCAGCCCTAATTCTGTGTCACAGCTGATCCATCAGCATTAATCCAAGGCCATAAATTAATTACAGATTCATTTTGCTCTCAGCTGGCTCTCCTCCTCCCTGCACCCTGGGTGGTTCCTCTCCAGCCACGCTGGGGACTTGGCCCATGAGGTTCCCGTGTTCTTCACCCCATCCCTCTCCCTTTGTGCTCTCATTTCCACTGGGATTTCTCCATTCCCAACTACCCATTCCTGACCTAAACCTTCTCCCTGACTTTTTAAGAGTTTGGTGTCAAGTAGGGAACTTACTTGGAGCAGAAATTCAACTCCTGTTGGCACAGCAAACAAAATGGGGAGTCCTGAATCCCAGCGGATGGGAGAAGATGTCATGGCAGTGCAAGACAGGCTGAAAACTTTTGGGGACAATGACTTAGACATTCAGAACTGTGACAAAGCTGAAGCAATTGATGCCATTGCAGATCCCAATCCTGTGGATTTTGGAGCTGATGAGATTTGCTGTTTCAAAGTTGTGGTGTCACAGGCAAATCAAATATCAGAGAAAGGGAGGAAACTGTTCACCAAATATTTACTGCTGGGAACAAATCACAAGGTAAAAGATGGTCAAAAGCCACCAAAATAAATTCAAATTACATCAGTAGGAGAAACTTCAATTTACTTTATTGTCTGATGCTTAGGAACAAACACTGATGAAGAAGGAAACGCTTAAAAATCTTTATGAAAATCAGTTCTGTACGAAATTGCCTTCTTTGGAGCGTCTCTCATCTGTGTGTTTGTGTTAGGATTAAAATTTTGCCTTTTCTCTTTTTTTTCTTTTTTCCTTTTTTTTTTTTTGATCAATCATAAGATGTAAGAACAACCACATCAGCACTTTTGTCAGCAGAGAACTGAAGAAAATATTCAAACATGTACTTAGCCTCAGCCTCGATGATATTTGAGGGTAGTTAAAAAGGCTTTTCAGGGAGAAATCCGATGCAATTAACCAGCTTCCGATCTGCCTTATCAGCAAATCACATATTTGTGTGTGGAGACAAATGCTGACACACAGCTCTGGAAGTTTACTGAGTTTACTGCTAGACTGAACTGAAGAGATTAAAAAGGCGTTTGAGGCAGAATCTGCAAAATGAGCTTGTTGATGAAAAAAAGAATGAGTTCACTCTCCCATTTCATCAAACAGATGAAGGTGTGGAGATCTACAAGGGAGATGGAGAGGAACTGTTTACAAGGGATGGAGTCACAGGAGAAGGGGAATGGCTTCCCACTGCCAGAGGGCAGGGTTAGGTGGGATTTTGGGAGGAAATTCTTCCCTAGGTTGGTGGGGCCCTGGCACAGGGTGCCCAGAGAAGCTGTGGCTGTCCCTGGATCCCTGGCAGTGTTCAAGGCCATGCTGGATGGGAGTAAATGACCAGGCAAATGAATCTGGGAGCAATCTGGGCTAGTAGAAGGTTTCCCTGCCCATGGCAGGGGATTGAAAAGATGGTTTTTAAGTTTCCTTCCAACTCAACCCATTCTGGAATCCCCTGATTCTGTGATTCAGCAGAGGTGGTTCACTGCTGCCACAGCATCCATTCCTGCTTTCAGGGAACATTTAAGAGTCCCTTTTTTGATAACAGTGGTTCTAATTTAATTTTTGATCATTTTTGAATTTATTTTAACTCTGCAGACAGCTGCGCAGTGACTTCTTCTCCCAGACACCGTCCTGGGCCAGGTAATTCAGGTTCCCCCAGACTCATCACCCCAAAAAGGCACAAAATCCTTTGTACTTCCTGTGAGCCTTGGACAGCAAAGTCGCCTTTCTCTGCCTTGGTGACACTCGAGATTGTTGTCACAAATTAATTAAAGGTGTGATGTGAGCGTATTAATTAAACCCCATGAACACCTGCATGGATCCTCTCAGTCATAACTCATATCCCGTTAAATTGCTTTTCCATAATAACAGAGCCACTCTGGGACTGAGGAACCTGAAAAGGGCCCTCCCGAAAGCAGCCAGGAAAAACCCCCCTCCCTTGCAGGGTCTTTGGCTTGGCCATGGCCTTGGAACGGGGCCCAACCTCATCAAAAACGATGAGAATGTTTTAAGCACACTTGGGACAAGATAATTTCAAATGAAGGTGACACTTGTGGTCTGAGGCAGCCAGTGAAACACCATGATTTGGAGAGGACTCTGCTTGGGGACTGAAGATTTAGTGGCGTGTCAAGCTCAAAGTCAACACAGCAGAATTTAAAGCTGTGTAAATGGGAGCCAAAGACAAAGCCCTCGTGAATCCACGGGATAGATGGGCACGTCTCTACAGCTGCCCTCTCCAGCACCAGGGCTTTGCTCAGAAATAACCATTATTCCTAGCAAAAAGAAAACACTATTGATTTTCAGACCTCACTGAAGCTTTCTGAAGTATTTTTTACATGAGAGAAAGCCCTTGCAGTTTTTAAATTAAAATTCTCTTTTTTTTCGTTTTTTTTTTCCCCTAAAAAATCTGCTCAGGTGAAATTGTGAGCACAGTCAGAACTGAATGCATTTCAGACTGATCCTTGAAGGAAGGAGGAAGTAAGAAATGGCTAATCCATGCCACACAAAGATGTGCAGGGCCCCAAACAGCTGGAATGTCTCTGACAGTCAGTGACACTTTTCCTCAGAGGCTGCTTTGCAATAGTCACCCTGAGCTCCCTCTCCTGGTGTGCTTTAACTGCACGTTGTGATTCCACCTGGCAGCTTTCAGCTCTCCCCAGCAGCCGAAGGATGTGGATAAAACATGGGAAACACTGCAAGAAAACAAAGCTGTCTGTTGTAATATTCGAGAGCATTTTTAAGGGGAAGTTTCTGTGATGCTTTAGCTCAGCAGCGCTTGGTGAAAGAGAAGTGTTTTATTTATGAGTTTCAATGAAGTTGAGGTTGCTTCTTTCTCTTTCTTATAAACTAGACAGTCTTAGGAGTAAATAACATCCCATGCTGGGGAAGTGCAAGATAAATACCTCTTCAAACCAGGGCATTCATTTTTTTATTCCTTTTTTTAACATGTGTGATGCATATTCTCTATTTCGTCTCAGCCAGACTTCTCTCTTGCACCTGTCTTTCATTTCAAAGACATCCTATTTTCCCCAGTTTCACACCTATGTAGTGTCTGTCTGAAAAGGCTGTGTTCACATTAGCTCAAAGCATGTTGACTTTGTTCCTGGTCTTTTACTGCACAAAAATTGTTAAACTTTCCTGCGAACACACTAATTATCACTGGATGTAATTATTTTTAAATCAGATGTCATTTATTCTGATTTTGTTTTGATCAGGAAACAGTTTCAACAAATTGCTTGGAGGATTGATTTCAATTAAACTTCTTTTTGAAAAACTTTAATCAAAAATTAATCCTTGATGAAAAAAACAAAGAACTAAGCAAGCTAAATGCTTGTAGAGTTTAAACAGCCTCAGCAGTTCTCAGGGCTGAGAAGACTTGCCTCATTTCCAGGTTTTCTTGCTTTCTTTTCCTTACTGAAAATAAAGGAAAAGAGAGAATAGCTGAAATGACAAGCCTAAGTGCCTATTTGTTGATGCTTCCATTTTCTTGCTATGCTACCAAAAAAAAAAAAAAAAAAAAAAAAAAAAAAAAAAAAGGAAAAAAATACTCATATGGAGTCTTGTGGCAAGAAGCCCTTTAAAATGAAGCTAAATTAAGTTGTTTGAAATGTGACCTTTGGCAAAATGTTTCAGTTTTTCTCATCCCCTTTCCATTCCCCCACCTCAGTGCTGCTCCTGTTCGTAGAGCACAGCTAATTTAGAGCATCTGCCTCTGAACATGATGAGGTTGTTATGGAGAGAACTGCTGTGCTGGGGGATAGTTCTGTGGAAAAGCAGAATCCCTCATTTGTTTGATGGAGGCTGCAAGGTGTCTGTGCCAAAGATCTGAACCCCAGCACAGCTGGTTTGCTGGATCTGTTGGGAGTCTAAGGGATGGCAAACCCAGGATCTGCTGGGCCAGAGATTGCCACGGACACTGCAGGAAAAGTGGGAGGATGAAAGCTGGACCAGAGGCAAAGAGATAAGGAGAGACAGCAGGGAGCATTTAAAAAGCTTCAAAATCTTATGAGGTAGAAGGCTCTGGGGGTAGGAGCCTTCCCTGGGGAGGCTGCTGGGTAATTTGGGGTCTGTTGGGATACTCACAGCAGAAATGCTGTTTTTTGGCTGGTTTGGAGGGGAGTGTCTCCACAGCAGTGGTTTTCTGTCAGACTGGTTTAGAAGTAGGAGAGCACCAAGGAACTCTGCTTTTGGCAGCAAGCTCACCTCAATGCTTTGGAAACTCCATTTACACCCTGAGGCAAAGCTGAGGTAGACCCTCAGAAGATCACCTTGGTTTTGGGGCTGCATCAGTGGTCATGTACATTAGTGCTGGTGAGTCACCTTGCTGCTGAGGGTGACCCAGGAGTCAGAATGAATGCAGGTTCTTCTTTCTTTGGACACCCAGAGAAAGCAAAGCCAGGGGCAAGTTTTGACTCATTTGTATTCCAGAGCTATTTCCCAGACTGCACCCCTGACATCTGAGCAACCTCGACTCACTGAGGAGAAAAGCTCAAAGATTTGGAAAGAAAGGGTGTAATGAATGTTTTCCAAAAGCAGGGACAGCAGGGAGCACAGCTCTGCAGAAGGGCAGGAATCCACCTGAGTGGGTTCATTCCCAGTGTTTTGTGTGAAGAATGAATGAGCTCTTCCCTTTCACAGATCACTTCAATTCCTCTCATCTCTCTCTTTCTACCCAAAGAGAAAAAATCTCCAAGACCAATTTTATAGAGGTTGGTAACATTCACAAACTTTTATCTTTCCTAGAATCAGGAGGAAACAGAAGTCTGAATTTTCTTTACAAATGTATTTTAAGAACTCGTTTTTAATCTTTCTGTCTTCCCAAGTTTTATAAATAGACCCATATTATCAGTGTTGTGTTTTTTTCAGAAAGAAAACTTCCCATTGTTGCTATGCACTCCTTGCTAAGCTCTCTCTATTCTTACCCTATATATTGTCTTCAACAGAAGTTTGAAAACTTTTGAAGCTCTTTTTCTCATATTGAAACTTCATTTTCAATATGTCCTTTCCTGCTGCTGTGATGGCACAAGAGGAAATCTCTATGCTCAAAGCAGACTCAGAGGTACCCAAAGCTGTCCAGACTGCAGAGAGGCTCTAGACCTGGTAACCAAATCATCTGGTGCCTGTGGGGATATTCTGACTCAGGGTGGACCTACAAGTGTATGATTTGGAACACACAGGTCCCAGTCCTGCAGTTTTAAATGCAAAGTGCAGTCAGAGCCCCCCATTAGAGTCAATACATATAAGTTTAGGTAAGTCTAAGTCTGTTACACTGATGCCATCTATTTTTATTTATGTTTGTTTCCCTTGTATCTCCATTTCATTTATTTTTCACAAAGTGATTCCTCTATCTGTTTGTCTGAGATATGACATTTCTGCTGAGTCCAATTATTTGTGTGCATCTCTTTTTCTGCCATAGTTCTGTCCTCCCTGGTTTTGATCTCTTGCAGGAATACACACTTTTATTCCTCTCCTCTCTGGGAAAAAACTGTGCCTTAGAGCCACCCGACAGTAATTATGTGCATAGTGTACCATTTTCTCTTGCATTTAGAGTAGTTGCAGTGGTAAATAATATTTTATTTCTCTTTAGCATTCAGGGAGCAGAGAGGATGAGCCTGGTGTGACCATCTCTGGGCAATGGCAGATCAGAGGACAAACATGAGGCTTCTTAGCATTTCATTCCAGCACCCTGTTAACCCTGGGAGCCAGCAGCAAACCCACAGATCTTTGCCAAATTCCAATCTCTGTACTCCTTCTGGACAGCACCTCATTGAATGAAAGTATTTCTGAGTCCAAAGTGGGTCTGTGACACAAATAAAGCTCAGAGTCCACGTGAATGCACGAGTCTGCAATTTCATGTTTGAAGTGGTTAAAACGGGTGAAAACAGCCAAACTCCAATTACATTTCAGACAAAAAGCCTGATTAAGCTCTGTGTTTCCTGCTGCAGTAAAACATGTGAAATACAAAAATTCCCAAGAGGCAGGAAGCACAAAAATGCTGCTTCTTGTTTATTTGCTTGGTGTGACGGCACAATTTAGAGTGGCTGTGCCGAGGCAGGGTGGAACAAAAGCTCTGCCCCCCTACCCTGCTCCTCAATGCATCTTCCCAGCCCTGTTATGGATTTCATAATGGACCTGGAGATAATTTCAAGCTCCCGTTGATCCGAGATGAGTCAGACAAGCCAGCGCGATGATGAAGCAGGCGGTGAAATTCCAGCATGCGAGGGAGAAGATGAGAACTTGCTCATGCAGAGATATTCCCCACTCCCAGCAAACATGCAAATATGGAGTTTGTTTTTCACAGGCCTTTGTGCAGCAAAAATAAATGATCACTTCTTTTACATCCCCATGTCTGGGTGAGCTTTGTCTCACACTGCTAAAATACCAGCTGGCTGACATTAAAAAACCTGAAATGCCGTGGCAAATCTTTGCTGCCTCAATTAATATTTTTCCATAACTGTAAAACAAGATGGTAATTGTTAAAATTGCATGAACAATACTGGCAGCAAATGTTTGTTGCCCAGAGAAGCTGTGGCTGCCCCTTGATGCCTGGAAGTGTCCAAGGCCAGGTTGGATAGGGCTTGGAGCCACCTGGGGACAGTGGAAGTTGTCTCTGCCCATGGCAGGGGATCCATTCCAAGATTCTGTGATACTGTGACTTGTTGGCTTTGTGATCATGGTTGTTCCCACACTTCACTACAAGAAAACTTTGTCAGCATGTATTTATTCTTACTTCACCTCACCTGTCATGTGTTTCTTATCTTGCCACAGCATCCTATGCTGTCTTAGTGCCCTGGCTTTTTGTGCAACTCTTAACAACAGATTAAAAATGAGGGTTTTCACTCCTCACATCACCTCCCTCCTTCCCCCTACTCTGTTTTAGTGCAAACTCTATGCTGCAAGAAGGAGGAAAAGAAATTGAGTAGAAAATTTGTTTTTCGGTTTTCAAAGACAGACACCAAAAGCTTTATAAAACAATCAGAAAGGAATGAAAGGACAGCCTGCCTTTGGAGAAGTTTTATTACACTGGGGAAAAAACCCTGCCTTGTGCAATTTTCTGTAGAGTGATTCCATGCTGTCCAATTTGCCTGCTAACATTTTAATTGGATAATCCTACAAATGCTCAGGAACTGATCTGACTGCTCAAATAGATTGAGTCAAAAATTGGAGTGGTGTGGAGGTCTCTTGGCCTGACAGTTGAGCTAGTGAAGGAAAACTTTTCTCTGCATGTCTTTAGCTGGTTTTTCTATGATTTGCTCTGGCTTTTTCATGCCTGTTGACCACTGAAGGTCTGAGAGAAGAAGGAGGACATAGCTTTTCCTGCCCTCTTTAGAGATTCCTCTAGGGATAAGGTCTAGATTACTATGTTAGGTAGGAAAAAAATGAAGCTCCCCCAAGTTCAATGCCTGATGAAGAACAGCAAGAAACTGAGGAACTGACCTACTCTGCTTGGGTTTGACCATAAAATGAAGTTTCATTTCAAAATCTTAGAAGAAAATACATGAATTAGAAATATTTTTCCATTTATAGACCTTTTACCTGATATCTGATTTACCATAGAGTCATAGAATGGCCTGAGTTGGAAGGGATCTTAACACCCATCCAGTGCCACCCCTGCCATGGGCAGGAACACCTTCCACTATCCCAGGTTGCTCCAAGCTCCATCCAACCTGGCCTTGGACACTTCCAGGGGGATCCAGGGGCAGCCACAGCTTCTGGGCACCCTGTGCCAGGGCCTCCCCACCCTCACAATTCCTTCCCAATATCCCATCTATCCCTGTCCTCTGGCAATGGGAAGCCATTCCCCCTTGTCCTGTCCCTCCGTCTTTCCTGTGGGCTCCTTCTGGAAAGGCACAATCAATTAGATCACCCTGAAGCTTCTCTTCTCCAGGCTGAACAATCCCAATTCTCTAAGACTGACTAAACCCGGTGGTACAACCCCAAACCCCAAAATGGCTGCTGAAATCTGCTAGTGGATACATGGGGTTTTTTTGGTTCCGCTCCATCGTAGTTGCACTCCAAAAGCTGCAGAAAAATGAACCAAATAATTCAATGTTGCCAACTGAGAGGAAAAAAACATTACAATTTTGGGTGCACACACAGGTACCAACTGGGAACACGCTCTCAGCTCTGGATAAACCCATGGACAAAAAGCCACACGTGGGCTACTGGATTCAGCATCCTCTGCTGCATCTGGCTGCTCCCCTTTTGGGGAGGAACATGCTAGATCAATAAAAAGAAGCCTTCTGTGTATCAACCCCCACCCATCAGTCTTGCTCAAGGTTAAGGTTGAATTCCTTTATTTGGAATATTCAATGGGGCTTGCTGGATCTGCACCTCAGTGTAGTTCTTTCCATGCAATAAAATAAGTGTAATTGTAGCTGTAAATCACTTTATTAGTTCCTCTGCACACCAGCCAGTATATGACATAGTAAAAACATCTGCTTTACAGAGATAACACATGTCCAGGTCTGCTGTTATTTTTTGTACTATTATATATTTAATTCTGAGTATTTTTCTTTCCTGGTTTGGCAGCTGAAGTGGGAGGTAACCCAGTTTGTGCTGCTGTGTTACTGACCCAGCTAAATCTGCTTCAACCACGACTGGTGTCTAGCCAGGATCCTACCAAATGCTTTGTTTTATAAGTGCTAGAGAAATCTCCCTCTTTTTTATGTCTGACCAAAACATGGGCTTAATGAATCTGGGATAAAGGTATTAAGAGCTGGGAAACCCTACATCTCCAAGTGCATGCCTCCAGCCCAGGGGCTGATTGTGCACCTCTGCAAAGCATGTGTGACCCTACAAACCCCTGCCTTGCCTGCAGGTGACAGATGCTGGGCTTCATTGCAACACTGCAGGTTTGTAAAACTAAAACCCCCAAGGCTTTTATTTACCTCTCAGAAAAAAATCTGAGTTCTTAGCCCTGAGAACTCTCATTTTCCAGGACGGTAGATGCCATGGAGGGATAAGCTCACTGCCCTGGGCCAAACTACACCTGGTGGGAGACGGAAATCCTCTTCTACCCCTCTGGAAATGGATTTTGTGAGTCCTCCACCCAGGCATCAATTGCAACGGCTGCCAGCGCCCCTGCAGTGCTGTTCCCAGGGATTTTCCTCCCTCCAGGCCATTACAGACAGGGAATTACTTTGGGAAGCTGGTATTTAGACTGAAGCTCCTGAAAGAGGGATTTGAACAGGAGCTCTTTGTGGCTATGTGTGTTCCAAGACTTCTGCGAATATCAGAGAAAGCTGGTGCCATGTGAGGAAGAGCCCAGAATGTTTAATTACTCATTTATTTAGTCTTGTGTATGTCTTGCTTCCAGAGATCCTGAAATCCACTGCCATGGCCAGACATACGCCTCAATACCACATAGATTATGCAAAATTTCTGATGGTTATCTCCTTGTTTAAAGGATTTAAGTTTCCTTTCCTTCCCCTTCACCTTCTCTCCTTCCCTTCCCTTTTTCTTCCTTCTTCCTTCTTCCTTCTTCCTTCTTCCTTCTTCCCCTCTACCTCTTCCTTTCCCTTGGCCTCTTTATTTTCCTTCTTCCTTTTCCTTCTTCCTCTTCCTTTTTCTTTTCCTTTTCCCTTTCCCTTTTCCTTTCCAACACTTACAGGGATCCAGGAGCAGCCACAGCTTCTCAGGCCAGCCTGTGCCAGGGCCTCACCTCCCTCTGAGTAAAGAATGTCATTGCCTTCCATTGATCAGGCTTATAATCAGGAAGAAAGCCTTGGGAATGCCCCAGATCCCACATATTTCCACATATTTCTTTTCACAATGTCTAAACTGTACTTTTCTAGAGGCTTTAGAAAGAAAACCAGAGCCAGAAGATGCTGCCATGGAGCATGGATGGGACATGGCTTTGTGTTCCACGGTGGGAGCTGAATTTCTCACATCAATTAAATAAAAAAGGAATAAAAAGCCTTGTTACCACAAGTACTGACATAATTTCTGAAAGTTCTCTATTTGGAGAAAGAAGGTGTCCTTCAGACAGAGGGCAAACTAAGGAAGAGTGGAAAATGATTTTAAAAGGACAAAGGAAGCTATTCCATCTTCAGGAGTTGAAATGGTGCATAAGATTTTGAGTTTTCCTTGGTAATTATTCAACTGTAACCTTCTCAATGCCTTGTCACTTCTTAATTTATTCTGTATTGTAAACACCTGCAGGCGCAGATGGCTGAGCTATTCTCTAAAGCTTTGGCTATTTTGCACTGCTAAAATGAGGTAGGGCACCGGTGCAATACAGATTAGGTTTGTTGTGGAGATCTGATGGAACATTCACACTTCCACATGTTTGCAGGCAGGAGGATGATCCTTTTTGAGTCTGTCCCAGCAAACTGGCTTAGGATCCTTCAGCACCCTGCTTCCTTTAAGTATTTACCTTCTGGTGACTGGGTTATTTTTTGTTAATCTTTTATTTTATTTATTTATTTAATTTATTTTTTTACCCTTGATTTAGGGTAGCAATATTGCTCTGGGCCAAAGTTTGCTTTCTGTGCTTTTACAATTTCAGGCAAGGCAGCAGGACCGATTCTCATTCAAGCCCTGGCTTCTGTTATGGAATCATGGAACAAGGGGATGGTTTGGAAGGGACCTCACAGCTTATCCAGTGCCATCCCAGGCAGGGATACCTTCCACTAGCCCAGGCCGCTCCAGGTCCCATCCAGCCTGGCCTTGGACACTGCCAGGGATCCAGGGGCAGCCACAGCTTCTCTGGGCACCCTGTGCCAGGGCCTGCCCACCCTCACAGGGAACAATTCCTTCCCAATATCCCATCTAACCCTGCCCTCTGCCAGTGGGAAGCCATTCCTCTTGTCCTGTCACTCCTGATAAATTGTCCCTCCCTGGCTTTCCTGTAGCACCTTCAGGTCCTGGAAGGTGCTGTGAGGTCTCCATACAGTCTTCTCTTCTCCTGACTGAACATTCCCAGATGTCCCATCCCAATTCCATCAGGGAGGTGCTGCAGCCCCCTCAGCAACTCCATGGCCTCCCCTGGCCTTGCTCCAACAGTTCCATGTCCTTCTGTCTGGGTCACCAGAACTGGACACAGCGCTCCAGGTGGGGCCTCACCAGGGCAGAGCAGAATGGGAGAATCTGAAGTTCTATCTTAGCAAACAATGTTTAATGGATCTGTTGTGTTTTCTGATAAGTAAAATGAGGGGGGAAAAAAATCAATTCCCATCATTTGCCTCAGGCAGCCCTTGGAGGCTGTGACCTGAATTCCAGCAGAACCAGGCAGGATGGACTTGGATCTTGACTAGTGATGGACACGGCTGCAGCATGGAGAACAACATCAATTTCTGTTACCTTTATCTCTGTATCTCTGCTCATCACAATCAAATCCCTCTCCATGCACCAAGGGCAGAGGAAAAAAGGATTAAAAGTCACTTCTGACCTCTACCAGTCAACTCCCTGGATTCCTTATGAATACTCATTCTCTCCCAATGGGCACCCACCCACTGGGAAATATGCCCTGTACATGGATTAAAAATAATGGAAATTTTATTACAACAACAACAAAAAAATTGAATAAATTGTATTTTCGGCAAAAATAACAAGATGTTGTGAGTTTTGCATAACACATTTACATTATTTTTATTAAATTACTGAAAACTACCTGATAGTTTACAAAACCACTGAAAAGAATGTATTTAATACCCAGTAACCATCTAAGAATAAGGAAAAAAACCTCTATTTTTTTTCACAGATTAGAAGTACGTTGTGTTTATTATGCTAATTTGGGGATTGGAGACAGCAAATTGAAGCATCATTTTTCCAGTTCATTAAGATTTGACTTTTGACTACTGCTCTGCAATTGATTAGTTTAATTATGCAGATACCAAATGTTCTGAAGGCCATGAACATGGCCACATTCTACCTCTGGTAAAATGTGCTGTTGGTAAATGATAATGAAAGTTTTTCTAGAGAGAGAATTGCTCCATTTGGCTGGAAATCCGAAATCCACCATCTCTTGTCAACGCAAGCCATCGTGGTATCCTGTAATTAATACATGGAGCATACATGTTCTTTGAGTGATGGAAATTACATCTAAAGTGACAATTAGCCTCCACCACAGAGCAAGACTTTCACACTCCATTAACAATAAAATTAGGAATAGCATTTTCTCAGCATAATCCATGGTCATTATAAAGCCATCCATGGGGATCAAGAATTGTGGTTGTTATTGAAATGTATCATTATAACAAGGGTAATGATTGCAGTATTCATCCAGCTGTAGTCATCAGTTGCTCTTTTTTTTGGCTCTGATTTGGGAAGGAAAAATCTGCAATTAAAAAGCACATAGTACAGAAAGTCACCGCAATTATTTTTGTGCCACTTTTGCACTTTAGAATAATTTTCCAGAAAGTTCAACAAAGAGGCAGAATAAACACGATTTGGTTTTTGAAAATAAATAAGTGACAATTCAAGTGCTATGTAAGTTAATTTATGGGATCCAGCATGTGAACCTAGATATTAAATGAAACAATGCAAACATTTGACTAATTATCATCTCCCTTTCCCTTTCCTTGCACTCCTGGTTCTCAGAGGATGACTCATGTAATGGCATCACTCCATATTTTTAAAAACAAATCCAGTCTTGGTCAAGGCTTGGCATCAGAAGGGATGCACATTGATGGCAGTGCAGAACCATCACTGGACAAAGGAACTCTCCTGTGAATCCAACACATGGTCCATGCCTGCATCTTTGTCACACAGTGAAATTTGTGTCTTGGTTCTTTCTGTTGACTGGCTGCTCCAAGCCTCTGTCCAGCCTGGCCTTGGACACTTCCAGGGATTCAGGGGCAGTCACAGCTGCTGTGGCCACCCTGTGCCAGGGCCTCACCACCATCACAGGGAGAAACTTCTTCCTTATATCTGATTTCAATCCCTCCCTTCTTTCAGTGTGGCACCATTCCCTCTTGTCCTCTCACTCTACCCCTTGTAAACTGTCTCTCTCCATGTTTTCTGTAGGTTCCCTTAAGTCACTCAAAGGCCACAATTAGGTCCCCCCTACGCCTCTTCAGGCTGAAAAAATTCAGCTCTCCTAGCCTTTCATCACTGCAGAGATGCTCCATTCCTCTGATCATCTTGGTGCCTCCTCTGGACTTGCTCCAACAGATCCATGCCTTTCCTGTGCTGGTGCCCCCAGCTCTGAGGTCCTCAGCTGTTCTTTCTGGTGCTTCTTTTCACCAGTCCCCTTCAAGTTTGATAGTTTCTATTTTATTGTCCAAATCCCCTTAAACCCAGCAGTTCCTTTCATTTTACACCATTAACCTTAAACTGATGGCTCACATATTTGTCTCCAGATGGGTTACCTTTCACATGAAGGAAAGCCCAGTTCAGGTGACCAAAAAACTTTGCATCCTCCATTACTTAATAATTTTAAAAGTGTGCTAACTGAACATCAGTTGTTAACCCCATAGAGTCTGATTGAAGGTTCCTTTATTCAGGAAAAATAATTGCATTTCATTTCAAACTTAAATGTCTCGGATGTCAGTGAAGTGTGAGTGCACTGACAGTGCACCCTCATGCAACAGGTGTTTCCTCAAGCTTTGTAGGGTCCTGTGCCTTTCTGCTCCATCCTCTTTGCTCTACAAAATCCCTTTCCTGGTCTCCGAAACAACCCGCCTGTGAGCTGCTGAACTCTCCTGCCTCAGTGAGTGCATTCTGGAAAGGCATTTTGCAGATTTTGGGTAGTTACCCCAACCAGCACTGGGTGAAACTGGTTTTGTTGACACATCTGGGGTTTGTGCGTAATGGGGACATGTTACTGAGATTTCAGCTCCTGCCATACAATTAATAGTCTTGAACATATGTTTTATGGGGACATTTCCAACAACCTTTGCTGGATAACAGGGGTGTTTAAAGGATGTTCCCTTTCTGCCTGAATTCAGCTGAGGTGCAAGTGCAGTTCTGAGAGGTCAGGTCTGGTGGTAAATGCCCCACTTGGATTTTATGGCTGTGTTTGCTGATGTTTCCTGGCAAACGGGAAATTAGGAGAGGCAGCAAAATCCTGAATAAATTTAATTCCTCCCATCTAAACCAAATAAATTCAGACTGCAAATCAGGCATACATGTGTGTATTTCTAGCAGCAGAGCAGTCACACAGCAAAAGTGATGCCATTTTCCCTGTTGCTGTCAAGGCTTTTAGATTTTGTGTTGGAGAAAATTCCTGAAAAGTATCCTCTAGAGGAAAACCAGGAAACTTTTCTTCTGCAGAAAATCTTGCTAGTTGATTGCACCTGTTCTTCCTGGCCTGACTGGTTTTTAAATGGATTTATTTTATGCTAATAGGGAGCTTGGGACCTTTACTTCTCTCAGGCATATAAGGCATATAGGATTAGCCCTGGAGCCAAAGTTTGTGATTCCCCTACAACATTGAAATTCAGTGCAACAAAATAGTGATTTTTTTGTTGTTCCCAGTGAAATAAGTAGAAGTAGATAATGTTACATTTTGGAGCAGTTCAAAATGTTTTGAACTGTTGTTTTTCCTGCAGTTATTTATCCCTTTAACCATATTTTTCAATTTAGATATATTTTTAGATGAACCACAGTTCACTCTTTTGTATTTTGGAATGAAATAAACTTAAAAAAAAATTAGACACCAAACTCCTCCCTTGCCCTGCTTATTTCTTGAAATTTTTTAGGGCTCCTATTTATTGCAAATAACTAAAAATAAAACAGTTTTGCCCACAGTTTAAAATATACAACTTTTAAAGAGATAATTATTTTTCTCATCGTCTGCTTTGGCTGGGTGGTGTGGTAAGGGGAGTTAACCTACACCATGTGTTCCTTTTTTTTTTAATAGAAACTTAATTAATCTTCCAATGGCTTCAATATGGGACAGCCAGGGGGTTGTTGTATTTTAAGTGAGATTCTTTTTTCCTTTGAATAATGCAATATAAAATACAAACTGTGGAGTATTTATCCTGTGCTCCCTGCCCAGGTTTCCCCTGCTCACAACCAAGCTGAGCCTCTCCATCTGACAATATTTACAAAGTAAAAATCTATTTCAGTCAGTAAACGATATTGCTGCTAATAGCTTGGACTGCAATCCCATAAAGAGCTTAAACATATGGATAATATCTGCTGGAGTTAATTGAGCTGCTGGCATCATTGGAATGACAGACACACAAGGACCTGAGAACAGGAGCTTGGCAAACTTTTCTAAGTTGTGTTGGGGCGGGAGATCCCCCTGGAATGGGACCTGGGGACCGTGTCCCTCATTCACCACCTGATACCAGGCTTCAAGATCCCTCTTTTGGGATGATTCAGCCTGACATGGCTCACTTCTCATGGAGAGTTGTTAAATTATTAAAATTGTTCACTCTTGTAGTCTGGTAGGGCTCTCATGGGCACCCTCAAGCTTAAAGTCATGGTGAGCCTTATGGAAGAGGGAAGCCCACGTCACCTCCTGGCATCACTGATACAATCATCTCTCAAAACTGGTAACTTTTTCTTTGTGTGAATTTGGTGGAAAAAGCAGAATAGCCAGAAAACAGGGAGAATATGTTGGGAACCATTTTTGTAACTGTTTTTAAAGCTCTCTCTTAGGCAAATCCAGCTGTGTTTGAGCAGGCCAGTTCTGAGCCATGCAAGTGGGGCTCCAGGGTGTTGCTGAGGTGGGTAATGAGCCAAGCCCAGCACGTGTGGAATGGGAAAGGCCTGGAATGTGTTGGCGTGATTTGGGATGCCCATGAGCTGCTTGACAGTGACAATGATCCTGAAGGGCCTGGAGCATCTCTGTGCCCAGGAAAGGCTGAGGGAGCTGGGGCTGCTCAGCCTGGAGAGGAGCCCCAGCTGAGAGCAGCCTCAGCCCTGGCTGTCCCTGTGTGTCCCTGGCTGTCCCTGTCGGTCCCAGTCTGTCCCAGTGTGTCCGGGTGTCCCCCAGTGTGTCCCTGTCCGTCCCTGTGTGCAGGGGCAGAGCAGGCCCAGGCTCTCTCCAGGCCCAGCGATGGCCCCAGAGCCACGGGCAGGGCCTGAGCCCAGCAATTCCCCTCACAGGAGGCACAACTTCTGCCCTGGGCAGTGCCAGCCCTGAGCAGAGCCCAGAGAGGCTCCGGGGTCCCCTCCCTGGGCACGTTCCAGAGCCACATGGACACTCTCCTGTGCCCTGTGCTCTGGGATGGCCCTGCTGGGGCAGGGAGGTGGCGCCACGCGAGCCACTGGGGCCCTGCCAGCCTGACTCATCTTGGGGTTCTATGATTCTCTTCCAGCAGAGTGCTGAGGTCCAGGTCTTGAAATTCATCCTTTCAGAGAGATTTATTTGATAAAGATGAGAAAAGAGCATCCTCGTTTATAGTAACTACCTCACACTATCAGAGCCAAATATGATTTGATTTTTCAGGACAGAAAGGCCAGTTAGGCACATTCCATTACCAGAATGAGAATTTGTGTGCTCTTTAGAGGTTCATTTCTGAAAAGCTTCCCAGTGTGTTTTACAGAATCCATATGAATCACCACACTCGTGTGAGCTCAGTGGGTTTGATCTGATGGGTGACCTACTGGAGCAAGACTGGAGCTGTCCATTCCTTAGGAATTGGTAGAAACATGGAACCCCTGAATGGTTTGGGATGGAAGGGACCTCAAAGCTCATCCAGTGCCACCCCCTGCTGTGGGCAGGGACACCTTCCAGTATCCCAGGTTGCTCCAAGCCCCATCCAGCCTGGCCTTGGACACTCCCAGGGGCACCTACAGCTTAC
Organism: Motacilla alba alba; assembly: GCF_015832195.1. Classification (NCBI taxonomy): domain Eukaryota; kingdom Metazoa; phylum Chordata; class Aves; order Passeriformes; family Motacillidae; genus Motacilla; species Motacilla alba. The sequence goes on from NC_052023.1 coordinate 24,836,494, forward strand.
GTGCCCCTTTATTTGGACCACTTGTCTTTAGTGGCTGCAGTAAGAGGAAGGAAGAGCAGCAAATTAAATTTTGCCAGTCACTAGCCATGGCTTCCTGCACGCTCCTCGAGTGGCTGGAAAAAAGCGTTTGTGAATAGGTTCAGGAATGGCACATCCTGAGTAAGTGAGGCTGACAGAATGAACATGGCTCTGTCCACTTAGAAGTGATGAGTGTGATGCTGAATAACACCCAGAGAGGTGTGTGGTGGGCCATGAAGCTGATGCTATATTCAGGGATGGAGATCATAGTCACTCAACAGGTAAACTTCTGCTTTGGGACATTACCCTGGAGTAGGAGATTTATTCCACTGCTTAACTTTCCTGCCCTATCAGAAGTTCTCTTTATCTTCCCACTATATCACCTTGGCATTTGCCTTGACTGAACTCTGCTCTTGCTGCTGTTTTTTAATGTGTCTGCAAATCTGTCACTGCCCCTGCTCTGTGTCCCAAGTCACAACTACAGTGCCTGATAAAAGGTACAGTGAAGTCATCTTCAGTATCCTTAGCTCTCAAATATTCAGAATTAAAGTGTTGCCTGGTGTCCAGAGCTGTGGTGTAAACAGGAGTAATTCCATGCCAGCTCATGAAAACAGACCTGTGGAAAAAGGGGCTCTGCCTGTGATCCATCCTGCTGGGTATGGATTATGTATCACAACAATCTCCTATCACAGCAGCAGACACAGTCCACCGTGTAATGGACCCAAGCACAGAGGTTCACATTAAAGACATTTTTCAGTCATTTAATTGAATTTGAAAATGTCACAGTAATTCAGGCTCTGCCTCACTTACACCTGTACAAATCTGTTTATGGTGGCTTGATGTAATTTTGTCCACTATAAACTGGCTTAAATGACCCGAAAAGGGGATTTGTTTTCCCTTTCAATTCCCTGAAAGCTTTGAAGAAGTTAATAAAGCAAGTTCTCCGTGTTATTTTTGCAGCAGGCAGAATCTTCACTGCATTTTCCTCTGTTTAGTTGTTAATTTAATCCAGTATGAAGGAGTGCAATGTCATGGCCATTAATAAATGACAAAAACAAGACTTTCAATGTGTTTTTGGAACATTTTTCTTGCTGATTTTCATTCTGGACCCATTCATGAAAATGCAGGTAACTTAAAAGGTTTCACAGGAAAGGGGCTGATTCAAGGGGATATGACTAAGGTTTGATTTAGGTTCATATTTAGGAAGAAGGATGGAGTGAGACTTTTATGGCATTTTTTGGGAAGCAGAAGGATGTCTTCTCAAAAGCTGGACAAAGCAGCAGTTCATGGTTGAGACTGACCTCAGAAGTTGGGACCTTTTAGACACCTACTTGGGGAAGAAATTAGTGGAATGCTCTAGTAATTGTTTTACATAAACCTCCCCTGGGCCCTCTTTTCCTACCTTCTGCTGCACAGTTGGGCAGAATGAACACAAACTCCTTCCATGTGGCTTCATGACTGCAGCACACTGACAGCGCTCCTGTTTAACTCCTCCTCTTCCTTCTCTTTTGGTTTTCCCCTCCTTTCCATGCTCCAAAAACTGACTCAAAGGTGGAACAGGTTTCCTGATCTCCGTCAAACATTTATTTGTTGTGAAAAACCCTGACAATGGAATGCTCTGTGCCACTTCCACCCCTTATCTCAGCAGGCACAGCCAGTGCAGGAGATCCAGCAACTTCCCACTGTTTTCCTGAAGGCTCTCCCAAAGTCACTTCAATTACATGCAGCAACTTAACTGGAAAAAATGTCTGTGGAAACTTTGTGACCCATGGAGAACATCTAGTTCAAACATATTGGGAGGTTATTAATATTTTTCTAAAGATTAAGTAAGATAAGAAAAGTTTTGGGGGTTTTGTGTCCAGCACACAAAATTAGCCTGGGCCCTGCTCTGCCCCTCTCTGCACCCAGGGACACCCTGGGGCACCCAGGACACTCAGGGACAGCCAGGGCTGAGGCTGCTCTCAGCTGGGGCTCCTCTCCAGGCTGAGCAGCCCCAGCTCCCTCAGTCTTTCCTGGGCACAGAGATGCTCCAAGCCCTTGCTCAGCTCCAGCAGCTCCTGGCCCTGCTGTGCTGAGGAGCCAGAGCTGGACACAGCACCCAGAGGTGCCCCAGGGCTGGGCACAGGGGCAGGGTCACTCCAGAGGTGCCCCCAGGGCTGGGCACAGGGGCAGGGTCACTCCAGAGGTGCCCCAGGGCTGGGCACAGGGGCAGGGTCACTCCAGAGGTGCCCCAAGGGCTGGGCACAGGGGCAGGGTCACTCCAGAGGTGCCCCAGGGCGGGGCACAGGGGCAGGATCCCTGCCTGACCTGCTGGGAATGCTGTCCCCAGGATCCCATTGGCCCCTTACTCCCAGAACAACCCTGGAAAAATAGGGTTTGGTGCAGTACTAGGGAAAAGGAAATACTAAGGATGAAACAAAATGAAAAGGAGGTCTTGTAGCAGAATATTGGTCCCAAAATAAAATGGGAAGTGCAAAAGGAAATCTATGAATGGCCCTCATTTTTATATTTCACCAAAACCAGTCTAATTAAAATTTGTTGTTGGTTTTGAGAGACACTTTCTGTCAACTTTTCTGATGGTAAAAACATTTTCCTGTGGAGAATTTTGACTTTTTCTAGACCAGGCAAGGTCATTAAATCATTTTTTTAAAAGCATAAGATGTGCTGAACATTGATAGATGTTTGTTTATGAGCACTAAAAAAACAGTGCACTGTAAATGAGTTCCTATTGGTAGCAAATGAACTCTTTCATGATTATTAATGAAGTCTGGAGTTGCTATTGCTGTCTAATTATACCAAATGTATTTCTCAAGGTTCAGGGATCTACATAAATCAATAGAAGAACTGAGTCTGAAAAATGAAGTGAAAGCAGTTAATACAGTGCTTGATTGGACATTACTGATGGCTATTAGATACTTGGGGTTTTTCTGGTTTAATTTTCTCAGTAGCTTGAGGAGCCTTTCTGTTCCAAGGCACTTTTGAATATCTGGTATTTTTTGGTAACCTACCTAGAAGTTATTTTTGCATTGTCAATGCAGTAACCATGAACTCTCCCCATATAATTGCTGTGGGGTTATGGAATTTTCCCTGCAGTGAGTTTTAATTATTCTGTGCTAATTAAGCAACTGATGCCTACTGTGAAAAATTCTCCCTTTGGAACAATGCGAGCAAAGGTGCATACATAAATTTCATAACATATGCATAAAAGCATCCTTTTTTATCTCTTGTACTAATTTCATGTCCCCATGTTGGGGCGGCAGCATGAATAAATATAACTCCTATGGCTGTATATAGAGTGCTCCAAAGACATAATATTCATCTTTTCCCACTAAAAAAAATAGCAACATGGTATTTTTGGGCTGGTTGGATCCTCCCTTCAGCACAAAGACTGTCACCTATTAAAAAGTTAGATAAAAAATGAAGTGCTTAATTATACTTGAGTTAAAAGGAGGCTTGTTTGTGCCTTGCTGGAAAATAATCCCTGAATGGTTTGGGTTGGAAGGGACCTTAAAACCCATCCAGTGCCACCGCCTGTCATGGGCAGGGACACCTTCCACTGGCCCAGTTTGCTTCAAGCCCATCCAACCTGGCCTTGGATATTTTGTGATTGCAGTGACATTGAGAAGGGAATAGAGAAAGGGCAGAGGGAGCACAAACTGAAGACTGATGTTTTCTTCTGGAAAGTGCATCATCCCTTAGGCTGCTGAATTTATAGGACAGAGGGTTGCAAGAACTGGCAAGATTGTAATTGGTGATGTGCAATCACTCTCAGGCCACTCCAATGGTAGGCAGGCAGTAGGAAGAAGGAAATTTAAAGACAAATTTAATGTATAAAAATGCCCAGGGAAGCAATTTCTGATCTAAATAAGTAAAACCTCTTTTATTCTACCTGAAACTAAATAGACTTTTTTGATAGCTGTGCTGGAGGTAAAATATATTCTCTGAGAAAACTTTCATTAGATTAAAACCCAAGCTTTTTTTTTTTTTTTTTTTTTTTCCCCAAAAGAAGTGTCAGTATAAAAAACAAATCAGCATTAGTTGTTTCCAGTTTAGAAGGGAAGATTTCTACCTCATAGCTGAACCATTGCACTGGTTCTCATGATGGGTACTGAGCCGAGTGGATGGATAATTGGATAATTACAGCACTAATGGAGCCCTGGGAAAACTGCTCCAGGTCCCTCCTCCAGCTGTGTCTGCTCTGTGAGGTGGAGGTGGCTGAGCCACCTGGGGGAATTGTGTTGGCTGTCACTGCACTGCTGCCTTTGAAATGGCCCAACTGCAGCTCTGGAACAGGAAAGCTCTGTAGGACAGGGATGGATGGGCTTGAGAGCAGCTCAGAAGTGCCAAAGGACTTGATTTCCCTGCTTATGAAAGACACGGAGGCGGAGCTAAGGCTCTCTTTCAGGGTGAATGTGGTCTACAGCATGTCCTGAGGGTGTTGTCACACCCAGGTGGCTGCACTCGGGTGGAGTGTGATCATCTTTAGCCAAGCCACCTGAGGCCAGGAGGAGTTGGAGGCTGTGCCTGGGGAAGTTTGGTGTTCAGCAATTTATCCTGCAAAGGGGAACCCTTGTGAGCCATTAAAACCACAACAGCAAAGTCCTCATGGGTGCAAAGCCCTGCCCTGGGCTGGGCCTGCTTGGCCAGGGGAGCTCTGGGGGAAGAGCAGGGGAGACCACAGTGCCCAAGCAGCAGCATTCTGTGCCACAAACCTCCTGAGATACCTTCCAGCCTGAGCTACCCTGTGATCCTTTAGAAAACTGGGCTGAGGACTGAGCTAGAAACTTATTTTCATTTTTTAATTAAGAAATTCAGGAAGAAAACTCAAACCAGTTGTAAATTTATTTTAGACTAAACCCCAAAGATGAAATCACTTGTTAGCAGGCAGCTCTCTGTGCCACCTGGGTGTTCCAGCTGAGCAGACAAGTGGATATCCCAGTGATACCCACCTGTGGATCCAGCAGGGATGTGGAGATCTGATCCAACCTGACAGTGACAATGTCCTGGAGTCAGGAGCCGTGGCAGCCACATCCAGTCTGTGGAAATGTGAAAATGCTGTCCTAGCAGCCAGCTGTCACAAGCAGGAACACGGGCTGCTTTCCACTTAAAATTCTCCATATGAATAAAAAATTAAAAGTCTGTGTGAATCATCTTTAGAACAGCCCATTTTTTCCTTTTTCAAATTACAGATCTGACATTTCTATAGGTTTTTAATTCAATTATCTTGAGCTCTGCTTAACTGGGAACTCCTGGTCCTTGTAAAGATACAGGATAAACATTGGCAGCCCAGGCTCATCTCTACTTGTCTTCACAAGATGCTTAAAGAAACTACAGGTTTCAAAGAGGCTCATTTATCTCATCTATCACTTCAAGATACTCTGGGCAAGTTCATCAGAATGATTTCCAGATTTGCCATTTTTTTGATCTTTCCATCTCTTCCTCATCTCAGCTGTGCTACATTGCAGGAACACACAGCTATAAATCCGTGCACTTGTTTTGTTTTATCCATGTGTGCTCCCTTTTAAGCTGGGCTGGAGTTTTCCTTGCCATGGCAGCTGGCACTCAATAATCAGAGGAAAAAAGCTTTATGTCCATTATTCCCTTTTTCTCTGTTGAAGGAATTTGTACAACAAACTGTGGCACCAATGCACATTGCAAGGCATCATCACAGAGGGCTCCTGATTGTTCTGGCTCAAGTCCACAGAAGTCTTTTTGCTCCCTAAATTTAGAAATTTACCCTCAGAAAGGACTTCTCCTCCTGCAGAGGGTGCCAGCACTTTGAATGGGTTTTCATTTTCATGGGAGATAAAAGGGAACGTTTCATTTCTCTGTGAAAATAAAAAGCTCGGCTTGCATTTGTCTAGGTTTACTCTTTGATAGTCTCCAAACGTAACTTTTAAAGTGGAATTATTGCTGTTCTGTTTGCAGTGTGGCTGCTGGAATAATCATACTGTGATGTCACCTTTGTTGTTCCCAGCAGAAACTCCCTGGGACACCTCAACTCTGCTTTGAGTGTTGCTCTCAGTCTGGAGGAGGAGCTTGATGGAACATGAAATCACAGACTCATTTAGTTTGGAAAATCCCTTTGAGATCATCAGGTCCAGCTGTTCCCCCAGCACTGCCAAGGCCACCACCACACCACCATACCCATGCCCCCAAATTCTTCATTTAACAGCTGTTAAGTCCCTCCAGAAATGGGGACCCTTCCCAGGGCAGGAAGGTGACACTTCTCTGTTCCAATGCTTAACCAGCCTTTCAGTGAAGAAATTTTTCCTTTTCTTTTTCAAGCAATGTGGTGGAAAAAGGGCTATTTAAATGCATAAAGTATGCAATTATCTGATATGTTAATTGTTTAATTGTATGTCTCTTAATAAAGAAAAGTGAAAACTGCCTAGTGCAATATCTGGCCAGGTTGGATGGGGCTTGGAGAAACCTGGGACAGTGGAAGTTGCCCTTGGCAAGGTGTGGAATGAGATGAACTTTAAGGTCCCTTCCAGCCCAAAGTACCCTGTGATTCCAGGATAAACTATATATGCACTGCATAATTGCTTTTCCAATTTTGGGGCATGTCTAGAGAAGGAAAAGGGTAAGGGATCGGCTTCGTCTGCTCCCTGCCACTGCGTGTGTATGGGGTCAGGATGTATTTGCTAGAACACATGTAAACCAAGCTGTAGGTCAGGTTTGGGGGGGCAGGATGGCAGAGCAGGATGTTCTGTGCAGTGACAGTGAGGGTAGCAGACTTTGGAGCATGCCAGATTCCAAATTGCTCTGCTTGGTCGGATGAATTCCAGAGTGTCTCCCCTCCCCTCCCCAGGGCAGGGGCTGTCATTTCCTGGAAAGGGCACCTTTGATCCAGGATCTGTTACTCTCCTGCCGAACAGAGCTTGTAAATTACTAATGATTTTGGCAAAAGAATTTAATTTTGTGCCAGTGGGAGATTTCAGGTTAATTAAATGGTCTCGTTGCTCTGTGTTTCACCAGGGGTGAGGCTGAGGAACTTTACAACTTGAGGATCTAATCCTGTCTTGACCTGAACTTCAGCTGGCCAAGCCAATGTCTCCAAGTGCCTGAACAAGTTCTGAAACTCACTCTAAAAAACTTTAGGGCCACACCAGGACAACAGTGTGCTCCAGGCTGTGAGAGTAACTCCTTGCTACTTCCCACTTTTGTTAGCCTTCAAGCAAATGTCCAGAAATGTGAGAAGAGCAACAAACCCAGCTGCTGAAGCACATCACATAAATCAGGGGTCTCACCTGTGTGGTGAGTGAGCAAAACAGAAAGGTGAGAAATCCCAGGGCAGAAGGGAAAAACTCCAGAGCAAGCTTTTACCTGAGGCAGTCAGTGTTTGTGTCTGCAGCACAAAGAGATGAGGTGGGTTCTGTTGGATTAAAAACTGGTATCCTTGGTGTGGCAGAGCAGCTTCTATCAAATCCAGTCCTCTCTGTGCATTGACAGTGGTGTTGAACTTCACTGTGGCTCTCAGGTGAGATAGGAGACTCAAATGGGATGGAACATCATGCAGACATGAGTCCCTACAGAGAGAAATGGGAAGGGGGAGCAGCAGGGGCCCTGCACATTTGCTCAGGGGGAAATCTGGAGCAGGATGAGAGTCAGGGAGCATTTGGAAGACCAGACACAGGAATTCTTCTAAGAGTTTTGTATTTCTGGAGGGATTTGGTACAGGAATGGAGGGAATTAGATGAGCTCAGAATTTAACATCCATGGCTGTCTAAAGATTTTATAACACGTTTTGTGACTCTGACAAAGTGAAACAGTGAAACAAGAACAACTGCAGAATGTAAGAGAAACATTGCTAAGATATCCAGAGGGATTTTTGCCTGTAATGGTTGCCACCAGTGTTATTTCATTCTAATTCAGAAAAAAAACCCCCACATTATAATTAACAACAAGGAAAATAGGCAAGAATTTGGACAAAAATGATACTGATAAAAGCAATCCATGTTCTGTTCTGAGAGATGCAGATGAAGAGAGGATTTAAGTGGAAAAGGGAGGCAAAGTAAATAGAAAAGACATCCCTGGTAAGCAAAGCCTGTTCTACCTTTTTCAATGGAGGGATGATAATAATTACAGCAGTATATGATTTATTCGGTTTTTGTAGCCTTTTTCCTTGCACTCAAAAGAGAGATGGGAAAGGCTCAGGAAAATACAGAGAGCTGGAAAGGGCTCTGAAAAAAAAAAAAAAAAGCCTGCCTGATATTGCTTTCTGCAGCTTTCTGCCTCTGTCCTGAAGGAATAAAAGATATCAAATCACCATATTTTGGGGCTCGGCCAGTTCTTCCCCTCTCTGTATTTTCCTGAGCCCTTGCAGGAGTGGCTGTGCCCGGTGAAGGCAGGGAGAGGAACAGGAGGTGTTCTCACCTGGCTCCACGCACGTTCTGACCTGCTACACCCCATTGCTCATTAATATGGCATTTTTAGGGTAGGATGGCTCCAGGCTGGCAGGTGACAAAATTGTTGGAGATATGTGCTGCAGCTGGAGCCAGGAATTGCAGGGGGACAGGTGGAGGTCTGTAAATAAGGACACTTGGAGCCTGTCTGTGCGATGCCAAAGCCATTCCCAGCCAGGAGGGAGCTGAGCTTTAAACAGCAGGTCACTGCTGCCAGTGCTGCTGCTGTCACCAGGAGCCAAAGGACAGGATCTGCTCAGCTTTCAAGGGGTAAGTTCATAAAATACGTAAAAGCCCCAAAACTGGCCAATTTCAGACCTTTTGTACAAGTTCACTGTGGTTTCTTACCCCATCCACCTCTCTTGTTGCAGTGCCCGTGGCACCTGCAGCAGCTCTCCTGCTCCTCAGTAGGACAGTCCCAAAAGGACATTGAGGGGCTGGAGCATGTCCAGGGAAGGGAACGGGGCTGGGGAAGGGTCTGGAGCACCAGAAGGGGCTGAGGGAGCTGGAAAGGGGCTCAGCCTGGAGAAAAGGAGGCTCAGGAGGACCTTGTGGCTCTGCACAACTCTCTGACAGGAGGGGCTGGCCTCTGCTCCCAGGGAACAAGGGACAGGATAAGACAAAACAGCCTTGGTTTGTACCAGGGGAGGTTCAGGTTGAAGCCTGGGAAAACTTTCTTCAGAAAAATAATTGTTAAGCACTGGCAGGGGCTGCCCAGGGCAGTGGTGGAGTCACCATCCCCCAAAAACATGTGGATGTGGGGGTTTAGGGCATGGTTTAGTGGTGAATATGGCAGTGCTGGATTACTGGTTGGATTCAGTGATCTTGGAAGGCTTTTCCAACCTTAACGGTTCTGTGATTCCATGACCCTGGGACCTGCTCCTAAACCTGCCCATTTGTAAAGGTCAGATCTAGACCTGATCTTAGAAAGAAAACCTCAGGAGTGTGGGATTTGTGCAGAGCATCATGTGAATATCCTACACCCACTCTTTTTCCTGAAGGCAGTCTGCATTTTGCTACCTGGTGTTGGATGTAAATCCCATTTTTGTGTGTTGCTTTTCATACACCTTTTCTCTGGTCCCTGCATTCTGATGTTTTGGCATCTGCCTTTGCAAACAGTTAAAAGTCAAGATTGCCTCGTTGAGTTTGAAGGGCAGAGCAGTCCAGCACTGATTTTTCTTCGACATCTGCCTCATGAAATTGGTTTTATTGGTTCAATATGACTTACGGGCCATTTCAATTTGTTGGGACTCTGGTGGGGTTTTTTTCCATTGATGTGGAGGACTGCAGGCCATGCATGGCAATGAGAAGTTCGACCCAATCTGTGTAATAGGCTCAGGAGGTGGATTAGAGCAATATTATCAAACCATATCAATTTTTATGCAGGTCCATTAATGAAGTTCGTGTGGCTGGTCTGCTTATAGACAGTGTTGTTTGGTATGTCATAGATCATTTTCTGCATAACTGAAATGATTATTGCAGACATGCAATCAATGAAATGTTCTTCATCCAGTTGGCACACTTGATTTTCCTCGTGAAATTTTGCTCAGGCTTTAATGGGAATAAATTCCCAGTCCATCTAGGCTCTGAGGGCATCCAGTAAGGACACTGCAAAGATCTATCCTTCTCCAGCAGTCACTCACTAGCAACAGGAGCTAGTTCCTCAGGACAGGAGCTAGGAATTCCAGTGGATCGTGCTTTTGGAACAAGGCAAACATGAGATGTGGATGTTGAAACAGGAGAATGGTTCAGAAGTGGAATAAATTTGCTGCATTTCGTGGCAGTGGCTGAGCACCAAACTTCAGGAAAATGAGACCGAATCAGGGGAAGTCCAGAGGCAGAGGACAAGAGCCAAGCTTTAGAAACCATGACCCAGAAGAAAAGATTGAAGTAATTGTGTGGGTTAACTTTAGAGGAAAAGAGACAGAAGGGAAACATGATGGCCCAAACTCCCAGCACATCTGTGGCTGCTGAGCAGTTTCTTCCCCATGTCAGGGCGAAAAGTGACTTGGCTTGGATGGCAGCAATTAATAAGCTAAATTAGGTTTATAACAGTTCTGATAGTTTGAAATATGTGTTGGAATTGATTTTCTCGAAAGATTATATAATCTCAGTTGCTGGATGTTTTAAAGACCAAAGTCCATATATCCAAGAGGAATACAGCAGATATCCAGTGTTTGAAACCCTTCCTCAGTCTTTCCATATTTCTTTTCCTGAACACACCTCTTTGTACATACAAAAATCACACATCTTTTCACTTTTTTCTCCCCTGTTTTGACATGCAGGGTTTTTTTTTTTTTTGTGCTCTGTAAAGTTTGCTCATAGATGGTTTCACTTAACATTCCCAGTCTTTTTCTGGGAATAGGAGTGATCAGATATTTGTGAATCACAGAGTCATAGAACCATGGAATGGTTTGGTTGGAAGGGGCCTTAAAAATCATCTCATTCTAAATCCCTGGACAATGTCCAGTAGCGGAAAGTAGTCACTAATCTGGTGAAGAAAGGAGAAAATCTATTCAGATTTTTGGAGGAGGGCTCTGGCCTGGTCTCTGCTGTATTGTGTATGCTACTATGAAAAATAATTAATAATTATACAATTAACAATGCATATTTAGTGAAGAATCAACCATGTATAAATTTATGTGTTTCTATCTTGATGAAGAGGAGTTATGCCTGTATAATAAAGTGAATTTCATCCGACAGTAAGAAGATCTCCTGTGATGGCAGCAAACAATGTGTTCATGTCTCCTGATTACTTACAGGTTACTGAGCCTTTTGGAATATCTTTTCAATATCTTTGTGTTCTTTTCACTGAATTTAGTTTCCTTTCTCTGAGCACAAAAAATAAAATATTCAGTTGTAATAACAAATCCTCTGATGGCATGAAAACGTTATTAAACAACTTCAATAACCTCTAGAAACATAAATGTAATATAGGAGAAACATTCCTTTACAAAAGTCGATTGGAGGTAGGGTTTGATGCAATTTGTCAAATCCATCTTGTTTCTAAAGCATGATGGAAGTTAATATTGATTGCCATTTTAAAGCCCAGCTTGTGGGCTTTGTTCCACTCAGCTGCCAGCATTGTCATTCCCAAGGTTTATTTTTCCTGTGCTCTCAGATCACGGGGGCTACTGGAGCATGTTAGGGCTGGTAATAATACAGCTGCTGATAAACAAAAGCTGTGAATATCAGCACAGCAGAATGAAGTGGAATAAGAAAATCTCTCCCTGCTGTGAACATGTTAAGAGCACTAATCAAAATTTATGTAGGGAAAAACTCCTGTAGTAACAACAGCGATCTGTCCATGGTGTCAGTTCTTTCTCTAATCTGCCAATAATAAATAATATCTGTCAATTATTTGATCTGAGATTTTGCCATCTAACTAATAGAATTATAATTCCAAAATTAAAAAATTCATTATTACCTATCGCTGTTCAAGTATGAAACTTTACCTTAATGCCTTTAATTAAAAGGATTTATCTGTTGACACTTCTGTGTTTTCCCAAAGCTCTCAGATGTTTCTCCCCGGAGGTGTCTTCACTATGTAGTTGGGTTGCAACTGCATAATGAGGCTGTAGGAGTAGGGATGTTCAGCCAGACCTCTTTTTGTTGTTGACACATTCCAGTGTCCCTGCAGAGCTGGAGCCCTGGTGCCTCAGACTCCTGGCTTTAGAGGCAGAGGGACATGAGCAATGCTCCCAGAGCAGCACCATGAACTCCAGCCTTACACTGAGCATGCTGTGCAGGCAGGAGGGCAGCCAGAGCCCAGAGTTTGCTCTAAAATGCCAGAAGGACAGCAGATCCCAGACCTGAGGTACTGCAACCCACAAGTCAATAGGCAGGGATGCTGCTGAACCTGTGGACCTGCAGGAATGCAGGAACAGGAGTTCCTTCTTCTCCACCCGAGCTGAAAGCCCCGAGCCTTTCCTTCATGGCAGAAATAAAAGATTCCCAGATAAAACCATTTCTGCCTTGTGCTGTCAGATGTCTTGATGTACTCGGCACACTGCTACAAAGAGCTCAGAGTGCTGCTCTTCTCTTGAATTGCTGTTTTTCACGGGAAGGTTGCTCGGCTGGAAAATGGCTTGGCTGGCAGACCCTCAGGAGGTCAAGCAGCACATCATTGTCAGGCTGAGGTACAGCCTCAGCCTCCTGCCTCCCCAGACCTGCTTGGGTTTTTTTTCCCATCCATCAGGACAGGTTTCTCCCTGTCCTGGTGAGACACGGAGCACTGCAGTTGCCTGTGCAAGTGAAGGCTTTATTAGCACATCTGCTTTGCACTGTCTGCTGATTGATGGGGCAAACAACCCCAAACTCCACATGGGTGCAAACTTTCTATTACTTCACTGCCCTCGGAGAAGCATCACCCTAAAAGAAAAGCCTCACAATATGATCTGTGTATGCATAAAGTGATTTATTTCAAAGGCACACTGTATTAGCAGTGCTTCCACCCATGTGCTCTTCCCCTGACAGAGACAAATTGCTATCTCAGCAGCTGGTCCTGCCAAGGCAATTTGCACTTGCTTTGCCAAGTGACAGGAAACTCCACTCTGTACCCTTGTCCCCCCTGAGTTGTCTTGTTAAAGCGTTTTTGGGCTGCAGGAGCTGATCTGCAGCAGTCAGCCAAGGCACTGGGATGATCAAAGGGCTGGGAAAGTAGTCAGGAATTTTGCTGCTGAAGGGAACTTTTAAACATGCCCCCCCTCTCCCCCCCCATCATTTGGTCTGGATGCTTAATCCTATTTAAATAACAACATGTCAAACATGCCCAGTCATCAGCTAGCAGGTGTCCCTGCTGAGATTTCCAGCTTGAAGTTTTGGTGCAAGGATTTTTTTTTCCCAAATATTGACTTTTCAAGGTTACTGATGATGTGCTCAGGCACAAGAGTTGTTCAGCCCACATCAGGAAAAGAGGCACATAAGAAGATGGATGCATTTATCAGGCAAATGGCGTGGCTGGATATATACTTTTGGATTTACCTGTAAGACCTTGTTTGAATAAATCCCTGTTTTTCTATAATTACCTGTGCAAACACCCCTGAGCCCTCGTCTTTCAGCTCCTCAAAGAAAGAACTTTAATTTATGATGTTTACACGGCAGTGTCTGTGTGCTGGCACCAAACAGGCTTCAATCTTCATCTCCACCAAGGCAAAAAAAAAATCTTATTAAATAACAGTGAGAAACCTGCAGGATCAATTGTGTGACAGTGCCTAATGTTGCACTTCCAGCTCCAGCTAAGCCAATTACTGGAGGTATGGAAAAGGACGAACTTCAGGCAGCTCTGCTCCCTCCTTTTGCTGCTGGTGGGAGAAAGGGAAGGCAAAGCTGGATTTCTAGATCAGACCAAGTAACCTGAGTTGGCTGCTTTGGCTGTGACAGTGCCGAAGCTTTCACACCCTGCCACTTCTTTCAGGACACCTGTTCCATGATTTAATAACTCAGGTCCTTGCAATTCTATGGCTGAACTAAAATTAGATGCTACGTTTGAGCCATTAGTCTGGCTTTGTGTGTCCCAGGAGCAAGAGTCCAGCAGTGCTGTGAAAAACAGTAGTGATTTTTTAAAAAGCTTTTTTCTTTTTTGGGAAAAGAAGAACAACTAAATTAGTGCAAAAAACCTGCCACCCGACCAACCAAGAAAAACCATGCAAAAAACAAAACAGAACAACTTGTTTTCTCTGTATACAGAGAATTAAAAAAATCTTCAAAGCAGTAAAAAATTGGGAGGAAGGAAAAGCAGTTAATTCAGGTATTTCTCTGATGCTCTTAGGTAAAAGCTGACTCTGGAAGTGTTCAAAGTGGTTGGTAACCTTTTGTCTGAATATTTCACAATTGTAAAAAGAAAGAACAAAGTACTCAACCTCTTCCTTTTTTTTTTTTGGGGGGGGGGTTAAATTAGGCCTAGAATAACTATTAAAGGTATTAACTGTTCTGTGCTGGTTTGTCAAATTATTCTCACACATTTTGGGTGCTGTTTTGGGGTTTTCTTTAGAGATGTGGGTTTTTTGCAGCATTCACCACACCAGTCTCTGCCTTCCTGGAGTGTTTGTCATTCCAAACATGCCACCTTCTCCTCAGGGCCTTGCCTGTTCCCTGGCCAGCCAGCAGGAATGATTCTAGCCAAAGATAATTAAAACAACAAATGGCAATCAGTGGAGAGCAGATAATGAGTACGGAGCTCCTGCCTGTGCAGGTAGGGCCGTGTTTGCACATGGGGGCTGATATTGGGATAAATGGCTCTGGCCCAGGAGTTGTGCTTGCAGGAATTGGGAAACAAGGAGGGTGTTAGGAAAACTGCTGAGTGAGGGGTTGTGGATTTGAGCAGAGCAAATGCTGTGCCCGGGACAGCTCAGTTTGGCTGTCTCAACCCTTATTGCTACAGATCCCTGCATGGTCATTTTGCTTTGGGAATCACTTGGAGCTTTGCCAGCTCCAACAGGAGCACAACCAGTTTTTGTAATATCAGTCTTCATCTTCCAGGATTGCCTTTGTCAGCTGCTTCAATTAGATCCTCTGAATGTCCACATAAATAAATGTTTTTTAGTGGGATGAAATGATATTCAGATGGGAAACTGTATTCAGTGTTGCCGTTTAGATGTAATTCCACAGCAGCTTTTGGATATCCATAGATTATATCCATAGATTCATTCGTGTGATCAGAGAATCACAGAGCAGACTTGGGACATCTTGAGCTGGAAGGAGCCAAAAGAAGAAAGTCCAGAGGAGGCACCAACATGATCAGAGGGATGGAAAGGCTGGGAGAGTTTGGGATTGTTCAGCCTGGAGAAGAGAAGCTTCAGTGTGATGTAACTGTGGCCTTCCAGTGCCTGAAGGAGCTGACAGGAACCACGGAGAGAGAGTGTTTACAAGGGATGGAGGGACAGGACAAGGGGGAATGGGGCTTCCCATTACCAGAGGGCAGGGTTAGATGGATATTGGGAAGAATTGTTCACTGAGAGGGTGGGCAGGCCCTGGCACAGGGTGCCCAGAGAAGCTGTGGCTGCCCCTGGATCCCTGGCAGTGTCCAAAGCCAGGCTGGAGCTTGGAGTAACCGGGGCTAGTGGGAGGTGTCCCTGCCCATGGTAGGGGTGGGACTGGAAGACTTTTTATGTCTCTTCCATCCCAAAACATTCTGGGATTCTGTGATTCAGGTATCCATGCAGTCTCTGTGCTTGTGAAAATGAGTATGATGTGGTAAACACTGAAAATGAAATCATTCACAGAGAAATAAAACAGCTTTCTGAGACTTTTAAAGGAGTTATGAAAGACTGACTTGTGTAAGAAATGTTTGGCTCCTATCTATGTCTTTCCATGTTGAGGCCAACTCCTGGCAGCCTGTTCTTAAATGTAAATGGATATAACTTTCCAAAACTTCATTAATGTCTCACTGATTATCAACAGCTGAGGTTTCATTAATGTGTGGTGAATTGAAGTTTCATTCCCTATGACCATCAACATCTCTGGAAGTGTTCAGAAAATGTGTGGATGTGGCACTTGAGAACATGGTTTAATGTTGGATGTGATGCTGGGGCTGCACTGATTTTTGGTGATCTTAAAAGTCTTTTCCCACCTTAATGACTCAGACAAAGAGACAACTCATGACCTCTGGTGCCATCTCTTTCAGGCTCTTTCACTTATTTTGCAAATCCTGTGGTGTTCCAGCCAAAGTATGCTGGTGAATGTTCTGTATTAAAATCAGCAGCGTGATGAAAATGTTTATAAATAGAATAGCAAGATTGTAAACCAGGACTAAAGTGGGTGTAATGTCTGCTGCCTGCCTCTCACCAACACCTGGAGCAGGTTTGGCCCCTTTTCTAAACTGCAGAACTTGTCAAAAGCGTGTTAAGTAACCAAAGGCAATTTCAATCAATAATCTGGTCCTTGTCTGACAGCTTTGGTATTGGATACATATTCATACACTCCTTCAAAGCTGATTCCTCTTTATTCTTCAGAGGGTGAGAGCTTCATTGCTAATCAGAACACTATTCCCATTTATAACTTGTAGGAAATGAATCTCAGCCAGTTGTTTAAATTGAAATTTTTAGCTGCCAGTCAAGATAGGTCAAATGGGAAATGAAAAAATTAGGATCACTGACTAAAAAGAACAAATATCTCTATGCATCCACCTGTGGCTCCATGTATTCTCTGGGATGTTAACTCCATGCAGATGGCAACTATTCACATTGCTTTCCTACCTTATGAAATGACTTCAATTCAAAGAAAAAAAAAAAGCATTTAAAATGCCATCCACTCACTGCAATTGACTTTGCCAGCAGGTTAAAGTATCTCTAAAATGAATATTCCACTTCAGACTGGGATTTTTGATGACTAAAGTGACTCAACTGTGTCTGCAGCAATTGACTCCACTGTTTCCTTGGGAAAAAAAAATCCCAACAAAACAACCAGCAGCCCTGCTATGGAGAGAAGCCTCAAATTTATTTATACAGCAGCAGGAAATACAGGCCCTAAACACTGAGGGCACCATATGCAGGATGCTTCACAAGCAGAAATTATGAATAGCTCTTGTCTCAATGAATTTTGACTTTGATGACTCCACCAAAGGCTGGAGGAGAAATAGGAGCACAGAGGTCTGGTGGCTGCTGCAAGGGCCTGGAGGGGGTTATTGGCAAAAGGAGGGTTAGGAGGCTCTCCAGTCCCTGCCAGCACTACTTTAAATCAATAAATGCTGGTTTTCAGCCTTCAGGTGCTGCTAATGTGAGGCATTAAAAACAATTCCAGCTGCATGATAACCTCTGATATTCTGAACAGGGCCATTTTATCTCACAGAAACACCTTTCCCAGCTCAGAGAATTATGGAGCACTTGCCCTTAAAGCCTTGGTAATTGCTGCAGGTAACACCTTGGATAACTCAGCCCTGGGTTTGCAGAGCTCCTAAATGTCCCTTGTGGAGTAATATAGGGAAGGGAGGTCACAGTGCCAATGCAGGGACATTTATCTGACAAAGGCAGCATTTGATATTGCACCTCATCTTTTCTTCTCACTCTGGAAGGCAAGGACAAAGGACACTCGAAAATTACAACCTTTTTAGAGTTAATAGATGTAGGTGGCTCTCAGAGTATAACATTCTCCTCTGAAATCTGGAGGCTCCTCTGTCTGACACATTTTTACCTCTAAACACTGGAATTATCTGACTGAAATCAGTGAAATCATTAATTTACACTGGCAGACATAGGAATGCAACAGAGACAGGATCATTCCTGTCACCAGGCAGTAGAGGATGCAAATGGCTTCTCTAGATACATTCTACTTTTTCCTGATTTTTTTTTCTTTTTCTTCAATTACCCAATCTCTCTTCCTGTGCATCGTTGCAACAAAAGCTTCTGGAGACAGACGTGCTGCCCTGAGTTATTCCCTGACTCTGGCTTTTCTGCCTTAATGCTGGAACCCTGAAAAAGCAGAAGAGGATTTTGACAATTGAAGTTGCAGGCGGGTTTGCTCTCGGTGCCATTGTAATTTACTTGCTCAGATAAATGTCTTTTACACTTGGGTAATTTCTTTGCATTGTGCGTGTTATTCACAGATGAGTGAAGTTGAAAATCCTAAAAGATGCTTTAAC
This sequence comes from Motacilla alba alba, assembly GCF_015832195.1. NCBI lineage: Eukaryota > Metazoa > Chordata > Aves > Passeriformes > Motacillidae > Motacilla > Motacilla alba. The sequence continues at coordinate 24,854,497 of NC_052023.1, forward strand.
TTGGCTCTTTCTAGTTGGAATTGCTTAAGAAATATTTATAGGATTATTGTTTTGCCTTGCTTTTCAGTCAGACAGTCTCAGTTGGAAAAAAGAAACTATGTAACAAAAAAGAAGGAAAAAACCCCAAAACCAAATATATCCTGCAGCAAACCCAGGCAAGTTTATTGGGGATGGGGATATCTGAGCAGGGCTTGAAGGGGGCTGTGTTATGTTCTCTGATGGTGTTTCAGGGGAATTTAGGGATGAGATAGCCCCAAGAACAGAACCACACCACTCAGGAACATTAAATTTATAATTTATCAGGTGGGATAGGCAGAGCAGGTGGGTTGTGATTTTTATCATAAGGTTTCTGCTGCATGACTTTTATGCTCACAGATTTCACACTGCCCAGCCCTGCCCCTGTCCCTGCCCCATTTGGGAGCAGCAGCAGGGATGCCAGGGCCAGGACTGCACACCCCACTGCTGGATGTGTCCTTTCCTGGGATGCAGCCCAGCTCCTGCACTGTGGGCTTGGACTCCTACCTGACACGTGAAGTCTCTGTAGAGATAATCCCACAAGGGTTGTGGGATTGTTCTTCCCTATTTAGTGCTTTCTAACTCAGCAGATTGGCTAAAACCCCACAGACCTGTGCCAAGCCCTCTGTTCCCACCCCACATGAGCCAATTCCTGCCTTATTTGGGTCACTATCACCCTTTAAACCTCTGCCCCATGTCTATTAGAAGGTTCCAGAATTCCTAAATCATTAGAGCAAGCACAGAACTTTTGGGTAGGTTCTCCCCACAAAAATTATCTGTGTTTTTGCTTCCCTGCACATGCCAGAATCAACTCATGAGCTGGAGCTGGACAAGTGTGACCAAGGTCTCAAGAATCTGAGCAATGCTTTCAGGGAAGGTTCACCCCACGACAGCAATTTATTGCCTTTATCAATTATTTGGAAGAGAGAACTCAGTTGGTAGAGGGGGAAATAAAAGATACATAATGCAAAGAGTAAAGAGGCAAAGTTGACAGATAGTTGATAAAAATGTAACCTTCATTTTTCTGTTGACTGAGCTGCTGCAAATGATATGTATTTTAACAGAGCCAAAGGAAAGGTCTCGCTTTTTGTAGTAAAAACCCACTAGAATATCCAACAACAGAGGAAATATTTACACCAGAATTGGAAATTTGTGGGTTTTTTTTCCCTAGACACTCAATGAGATTTGATGAAAGAAATTATTTCAGGGAAGTTTTGTGTCTTATGCACCTTAGGACCTTCAAATCAACAAATCTTTTTCAAAGGACTATGGCAGTGTTGTGAGAGGAGTCTTGCACAGGTGAAGGAAAGTCGAGTGGAAAAGCAGGTTCCTTCCTCTAAAGAAATAACGTAACTTAGAGACAGACCAACCCTAAAAAAACCAAAGAGGCAAACTAATAGCATAAAGTAACCTGAATAAGAATAATAATTTGCTGATTTGCTGTCAGTCTGGATCAGATCAGGAGAGGGGTGGGATGATGGTGTCTTGCAAACTAATAAAAAGCATTAAACTGACCTATTTTGCTATTCAGAGCTGGAAACTCCATGCAAATCCCCTATAGCTCTGAGGGAAAAAAATCAGGTCTGATTCTGCCAGGTGCTGTCTGCTCCTCAGAAAACCTGAAGTCATGAAGAGCTTAATACCTCTGCAGTGCTGTGGTAAAAGTGAGTCCCTCATTTTTGGGAAGCCAGGGCAGAAATGGGAGGTGAGTGGAAACAAAGCAGTTTAGAGATGGTCTTTAGTTACAGAAATTCAGAGAAGGGACAAGAAAAGGCTCTCTCTCCCTTGTCTGCGCCAGCCTTTGAGTTTGGGGCCATTTGGAAAGATGAGACCGTGTGTATACAGTGCATCCCAAGTGGGACAAACCCACATCAGCCACCAGAGCCTGCTGGGGACAGCTCCATTGAAACCAGTGGAAAACCCCCTTTTGTATTCAGGTCTTTGAGTCCATTCCTGTCTGTCCTCAGGTGGCCCCTGCCTGCTGCTGCTTCTGACTCCACACTCTGAACATCTTAGAAAATGGGCTCTGAAACCATATTTTATTTTATTTTATATTATTTTTTTAAACTTTTTTACTCTTTTAAAGGCATCTTTATGGAGTGCATTGCGGACAAGGCTCTGACAAAACAATCCCTTCACATCATTTTGTGCAACATGCCAGAGTTTTCTGAGGTTGTAAAACTTCAGTGAGAACATCTTCATTAAAAAATTTGTTTACTATTGAAGCCAAGTCCCCTTCTGCTCTTGTGCCACACATCTTCTGCTCTGCAGTGAAACAAACTTTTTCTGAGCCTTCTAATTGGGCTTTTTTCATCTGTCTGTGGTGCTAAGTGATGGTACCTGGACTAATTTCATCTGCAAAGCATCATTTTCACAGCCAAAGCTCCCAGTTTGGGTACTTTTCATATTTCTCTTTGTATGTACTATTGCTGTTACGGTTTTCCTAGCAGCACCAGGGAAAAAGAGAAGGGGAAAAGGAGGAGTTGAAAAAGTGAGGCTGGTGATAAGGACATGGGGAAAAGGGAGGAGCACACGACAACAACCTTCCCCTGAGCCTGTGCTGGGCTTTGATAGAGCAGCCTGGGCTGGTGGAAGGTGTCCCTGCCCATGGCAAGGGGTGGGACAGGATGAGCTTTAAGGTCCCTTCCAACTCAACACATTCCCAGATTCTCTGGTTGTACAATCAGTTCAGTGACTGCAGCCATTGCATGGAATTTCCTGAACTCTGGCACATAAAATCCAGCCCTTTTTTAAACTGAATATCAAAGACTTCAGTTTTGACACCATACCTTTACTCATCTCAGGGTTAATTCCATGATTAGGGTGTTACTTCTTTTGCCGGTTATTTTAGGGATCTATCCGCAGATCGACTGCAATACAAGAATCCTTTGGCAGAGCCATGAATTTCCAGGACTTTAATGTTCATAGTTGGCAAATACAGGAAAACCAGCTCAGCTGAATCGTCCTTTTCTTCTGGCTGTCCCTGTGACCATGCACACCTGCACACAGGTGCAGAAATCCACATGTATGCTAAGAAAACTGCTGCTCCTAATGACGTCAGGCTGCTTGACAACATAAATCACCTCTTCCAACTCCTCCAGCTTCAGGGACCTGTAACTGAGATTCTCCTAAATATTCCAGGGGATGGTCAGAGCCCCAAGGCTGCCAGAGCTCCAGGAGTTTGGACAAAGCCCTCAGGGATGCACAGGGCGGGATTTTTGGGGTGTCTGTGCTGGGACAGGAGCTGGACTCCATGATCCTGATGGGCCCTTCCCACTCAGGATATTCTGTGATTCAATGAGATATGAAAAGACTCAGTCTTAAATCCAAACAGGATGTTGTAAAACAACCTAAAGCATGACCAGACTCTACTTCATGCTCAAAGCTGCTTATCTCTACTTTTGTTTCAGCCAAAGAAGCTGTTTTGCCGTGGCAGCACTGCTAAATGGCACAAACCCCTTTTGGTCTGATGATATATTTCAGTCAGAAAGCAATCAGGGGAAAATCTACTGCTTTGCAAATCTCCCCATAAATTTGAGAGCCCACTTACCTTGCAATGAAGGGTTATTCTGCCAAGTGAGAGGGAACAGAGTCCCTGTAGTTGCCATCTAAGTTGAATTATATTTAACCTGGAGAATAAACTTGGCACAAGAGTTATGCTGCACCATTAAAGTGGAGCCTATGTGCCAGCCTTGAAATGACTGTAAGGTCATCCACAGACTCCCAACAATTACTCTTGTGCTAACCCCAATAACCAGATTTTAGCTAAATTATAGATACCTTCACTGTTCCCAGGCTTTTCCCAAAGACTTGGAGAGATGAGCAACTTAAAACTGAGGATTTAATGTAAACTCTGCAGATACCAAGAGAAAAAAAATTGAAGCTGAGCAAAATCAGTCAAGCGTAACTTGGAGAAGAATGGTTTGAAAGGGCCTGGAGTGACAGGACAAGGGGGAATGGCTTCCCACTGCCAGAGGGCATGGTCAGAGGGGATATTGGGAAGGAATTGTTCCCTGTGAGGGTGAGGAGGCCCTGGCACAGGGTGCCCAGAGGAGCTGTGGCTGCCCCTGGATCCCTGGCAGTGTCCAAGGCCAGGTTGGATGAGACCTGGAGTAACCTGGGCTAGTGGAAGGTGTCCCTGCCAATGGCAGGGGTAGCACTGGAAGATCTTTAACGTCCCTTCCATCCCAAACCAGTCTGGGATTCCATGATTCAGGTATCCATGCAGTCTCTGTGCTTGTGAAAATGAGTGTGATACGGTAAACATTGAACAATGAAATCATTCACAGAGAAATAAAACAACTTTCTGAGACTTTTAAAGTGATTTCCAGGTCAGGAGTCATGAAAGACTGACTTGTGTAAGAAATGTTTGTTTCCTATCTGTAAGTCTGCTTCCATGTTGGAGCCAACTCCTGGCAGCCTGTTCTTAAATGGATTTAACTTTCCAAAACTTCATTAATGTCTCACTGATTATCAATAGCTGAGGTTTTATTAATGTGTGGTGAATTGAAGTTTCATTCCCCATGATTCAACCACTTTTTCCTCTTCCTTCTACTTTCAGCAGATGGATCATTAAAGGGTCCCTATAGCATAAACTTATTTAAAGATATTCCTGGCTGCTTTGGCAATAGAAAGAGACTTGGAATTTAGTTTCTAAAAGTCAGTATCCCCTCATTTAATGTAATTACAAAACTACATAATTTTTAAAAATGAGACGTTAACTCCACATTTATGATATTTAATGCTCTTGGTGTGCAGATGGAATGCATGTAAATGTGAAATTTAAAAAATGGTATTTTAGAAACACTCTACTCCAGGACCTTCTGTACATGACTTAGGGGAATCGGCAGCAAATCCATTCAAGGCATGAGTTATGGATGGTAAAAATCCAGGGAACTTGTCTAATAAATAATGGCACTAAAACCCTCTTCCACAGTTCTCATTTCTAATGTGAAAATGTGCAGCCTGGTGTGACTGAAATGTAAATCCTGTGCCCTGAGACCTGCTCTCCTGGGGGAGGATGAGGGGATGGATCCTCCTTGGCCAACCCACAGCAGTGGAAGTCCAGCTCCCATCCTGGATCATCAAGTCCATCTTTTAACCCTATTTATGACCTGAAATTTTGGCCTGTGGTTGTAAGACTCTGCCTGTGGAAAACTGCTGCCTTTGGATGGTTTTTTGAGCCTGTCATTTTGCCAAGTGGCCTCAGTGCCACACCATCCTAACTGCTGGCACCAGGGATCCATCACAGGGACCCACATGGATCCAACATCCCCCTCCAAGCTGACCTGACTGCAACAGACATCCCAGGCTCAGCTCTCCCTGATGAGCTGTCAGTGGAGTGAAATTCCCACCTTTGTTCGCATCCTGTGTGGAGTCAGGCTCCCTACATCCACACAATATTTAAATACACACAGAATACATGTGATAACAGGGTCCAAATAAACCTTCCTGATGCACTAGCAGGAGGAAAAGTAGCACAGAAATCAAACCCAAGGGCTCTGTGCTGTGCTGTTTCTCTTCTCTGTATTTCAGTCATTTCTGCAGTTGCTGCTGTCCTGCAACCAGAAAAAACTCTGCCAGTTTGAGGTGATGCTTTAAAACTCACTTGTTGTCATCCTGGAGCTTTGAGCTGACCACTGGTATTTCTTGCAATCAGAAAAGAGGAGGGCAGGAGTGACTCATATTCAATATCTATTATAATGTAATTCCAGATTCTGGGTTCTGACAGATGCTTGAGCTGCAGAGGAAGGGTCATGAGTGACAGAGTCATAAAAAGAGAGGGAAATGAGATGTCAAGGCAAGTTAATGGGGCTCTTTGGATATTACAGCTCTCCTGGCTTGGGTCAACCCCCAGCAAAAGTGTACTTGGAACCACAGAAAAAGTGTGCTTGACAAAAAGAGGTTAAAGTGTTGGGAAAAAAAGGTTAAACAGGCTAAACTGTTGGGGAAATTTTAAATGCTCAATTTCCACCTCCATTGGCTTAGATGGTGTTGAAGAAAGGGCAAGGGAAGCTACCACAGGCAGTTTACCTCTTAAACCCAAACCAAGAGTTATGGATTCATAATATTTTTCAAGCTAAAACTGTTTTTATACTTATTTTTTTAACCTAGGGCAGTTTTCCTTCATTTTTCTCCTTATAAATAGGATCAAAGCTTTCACTCAATCTCAAAGTGGCTTTTTTGTTCTGTTGTTGAATTATAAAAATCAAGCCCAAATCCAGAGAATTCTGAGTTCAGTAATTGCAAAGCAGCTTATATTTTTATCCCCCTCTTTTCCTCTGTTTTGTCTTCATTGAGAAATGCAAGAGGTTGAGAAAAGGAACTTTTATAATTAAATTATTCACAAAAAAGTGAGCAAACGAGGACATCAGACTTCCCACTAATAAGCTGCTCCTTTTTTTTTCTCCCACATCATTAATATCCCTTTTGCTAAAGTTATTCAGATGAAAAATGGTTATCAATACTTTAGTTTTATAACCAGAAGTGCACTTATTTCTTATACACATAATTCCTTCTGACATCAGTCACCTTAATCTCACATTGTTTGTGCTTCAGCAGGCTTTGACACTGCTGTAATTATCTCCTGCTGTTTAATAAAGCACTTTTATTTGGAAGGCAGAACTAAAGCCTAGCTGATGACCAGGAGACAAGAAAGCTGGCATGGGAATTGGCATGGATTTGCATCCAGTGGGAGCATGGAGCCATTTAAGGGTCTGTTATTTGCCTCAGGTGGGGTGGCTGGGGTTTTTTTTCCAGCCAGGACTTGCACACTGCAGTGAGACTGGCAGGGAGAGCTGGGTAGGCTGTGTGGCAGAACATCCCTGTGCCAGGTGCTGCTTGGCCAGGCACAGGGCGTGCATCCCACCAGCACCATGTCAGGCAGCTCTGGAAGCAGGGTTTGCTGTGGAGTGGCTCTGAAAGTGATGTGGCCTCTTTCTTTTGTGAACAAGGAAGAAGGGAGCTTTCAGGATACATGGACAGAGAGGATTTAGAAGGGTCTGGACTGATGACACAGGGAATGGCTTCCCACTGCCAGAGGGTTAGGTGGGATATTGGGAAGGAATTGTTCCCTGTGAGGGTGGGCAGGCCCTGGCACAGGGTGCTCAGAGAAGCTGTGGCTGCCCCTGGATCCCTGGCAGTGTCCAAGGCCAGGCTGGATGGGGCTCAGAGCACCCTGGGCTGGTGGGAGGTGTCCCTGCCCATGGCAGGGGATGGGATTGGATGGGCTGTAAGGTTCCTTCTACCCCAAACCATTCTGGATCCTATAAATGAATTGTACTCTTCACATCTGCAAGAGCCTTGCTTGGCCACAGCCAAGTGTTGTTTCTATGAAAATGTTTTTTTAAGCATCCAGTTAGTTTATTTTATTATTCACTTCACCATTCCCTGCCCTCATACTCCATGGAAAGCAGTGAGCAGCTGATACCCACAGTGTCACAGAATGCCAAAATCCCAGAATCCCACACTGGTTTGGGTTGGAAGGGACCATCTCATTCCCCCACCTGCCATGGCCAGGGACACCTTCCAGGTTGCTCTGAACCCCATCCAACCTGTCCCGGCCGTGTGGAGTTAATTTTCCTCAGGCAAGGAGGAATTTGGAGGATAATGTGCAGGGTGATTCACATGCTGAAGATGGCCCTGTTAGCAATGCCTCAGATGCTGATGCTGCTTTAGTTCCTGACAGTGATGAGTGGGGTGTAATATCTGATAAAGATTAGAGGCCTCAGAATCCAAACAAAACTCCTGAACAGGAATCCCATGGTACCAAAACACCATTTACAAGCTCTGACAGTGAGATAATTGGTCTGGGTGTGGCTTCTACTTACTGGAATAAATGATGATAAATAGTGACTCTGGCTGGACTTTGAATGGGGAAAATGGAATACTCGCAGATATATTTTTATATTATTTCTGCTGTCAGAAGTCTGGAGAAAGGAATGCCTGTGCGTTTTTGTGTGATCTGTGAGTAGAGCAGGGCTGGCTGTGCACAAGCCAACTACTGCACTGCTTCTTTGTGACTCCCACCCCGTGCTCTTTCCCCATCATATCCTGTGTGTCTCATCCATAAAACCCACACCAGAGCCATTCTTCCTCCTGCCATCACCCACAGCCATTTTTCTTGTCACCTGTGACTTTTCCATCACTTAAGAATTTTCTCTTGACCTGAAAATTGGATTGTCATCTCAAGATGGATCATGAAAGGAGGAAACATTGCTCAATGAATCCATTCCTAACTCCCCTCTGTGGAACAGTGGGAAGCAATGTCAGGATATGTGATGTTCATCCATCACTGTCAAAGTGTCTCAGGAACCATCAGTTTCTGCTGCCCTTTTCCTGCAGCCACCTCTACATGACCAAGCTACTCCAGGTGATGTAAAACAAGCCCTGGGAGGGGAAACTTGCTGGAAGAACAGAAAGTAAGGCAAGAAGGACAGATCTCTGTTTTCTTTACCCTTCTGACAAGTTTGCAGGTGGGTGTTGAGCTCACTCAGGTCCTTTCTGGGGGTCTGCAAGGGAGATGATGCTGGGAAAGCTATGGAGGAACACTTTTTATCAGCTCCACGTATGAGGAGGAATCACTTTGTCCTCTTACCTGGCAGGGCAAATGCAGTTTGGGAAGCTGGGCCTTATTACCTGACTCCAGGCTTTGCATTAACCTCTGCATTTCAATTCACTTCTGCTGCTGAGCAGTGCACAAAGCTGAGGATTTACAGGGACAGTGTGGACATGGCTGTAGACAAACTACAATAGTGGTCTTCAGCTCCAGAAGAAGCATTGCATTTATAAAATTAAAAGAAAAAACAATCCCAGTTAACCTGCAGGCCTGCTCCCTCTAAAGTTGTGTCTGCTTTCATCAGGAAGGAGGAGAGGTACATTTGTCAGTGCAGTGTTAAACACGAGATGCTGAGTTGCCAGGAGGAACATATTTGTTATGACAGGCAAGATGAAGTATCCACTGTCTTTTAACCAAGTAAATATTGCAGGACTGCTCATTAAAATGCAGAGATCTGTCTTCATCAGTTGCCCCCCCCCCCCTTCTGCAGTTCCAAATTTCGAGGTGGTGAATGACTGGAGAGGAGCTCAGCTACCAGAGCTTGGATTAGGCAGTGTGGGATTTCCCTCTGCAGCTTTTGCTGCCCCATCATCATTAAACACAGAATGCTTGCCCCGTGCACATGAAACTGAAAATTAGTATTTCCAGTGCAAGGAATGTAGGTATAAAAGTGATTGCAGAATGAAGAGTGGAAGGGAAAAAATAAGTATCCTACTTTTGCTGGTTTGGAGATAACTTGGATGTGATGTTCAAGTGATGCAAATTTTTAGATTTTTAGATTCAATCTCTCTAAACTGAGTAAACATTAAAAGGACTTCTGTTAGAAATGATGGTTCCAGTTGTTCAGAAAATATTGCTGGTGCTCTCATCCCTCTCCTGATCCACTACTGGAATAGAAATTAGTAAACTTTTCTTGAGGAGACTTTTCCAGCTAACATTGCAGTTACCTCATCTTCTCCTTTTCCCCATCAAGCCTCCCATTCAAACGCAAAGCACACACTTCACCAGAGGAAAAGTTGATTTCCTAGGGCCAGGTGTGGGGGTTTTTTAGCACTTGAATCCAACAGAGTAACAAAGGGAAGAATAACACACTTCAAGCCTTCAAATCATCCATTTTGCAGAGCCCTCCAGCTGTCAGGTGGGGGGGGTGCTGTCAGCACATGCTGGTTGAGTTCACCCATCACAAACTCCTCATCCCACGGTACATTTGTTAAAATGAAAGGTGCCTCTTGCAGAATAAATCTCGAGGAATGTATTGCCATTCACTGCAGCCATTGTTGGTGCCTCTGACTGAAAATCCTTGGGAAATTTCTTGTTAAGGGAAGTGCTTCTGTGGCAGAGGACAGGGAGCAATTGTGCGCAGGATTTGTATGGCTTCAGTCTGCTGGGAAGCATTGATAGACATGAACTGAAGTCGATTGGAGAGATAGCCCTGTGAAAACTTCTGTTAATTTTATAATAGCACGTTCCAGTGGCGAGGCAGGAAGGAAAGCTTCCCTAATGGTTGTAATGTGGGTTATTTTGCTTGACTTGCTGTCTCAGATTAAGCTGATATGTCCATCTGAAGCCATCTGTGACAGGCTTTTTGTAAAGGAAATTGTCCACATCTAGATGCTGGAGTTTGAAAGGACCATCAAACTTCGTAAAAAAACCCAAAGTACAGATGCTTACAAAAGGTAAAGTTATCTGAAAACACCTTTATGTGCGTGTAAGAGAAAAGGTAAGATTGACATCTCCAGGTGCAACAGTTTTTCATAGAGAATCCAGACTCACCCAGCTCAGAGGTTTCTAGGCAAACCTCCCACTTCCCACAAACGGAATTTAAATGCACAAACAAACAAACAAACATTGATGGGTTTTTTGCAAAATATTACTATGCTGCTTCATTTCATGGCATCCTGAGTTTATTCCTGAGAGCAGAGCATTGCAGTTTTAGGTTTTGAGAGCTGGGCAGGACTCACAGAGACAGTGGAAGTGAGACAAACTCTTGGCTGCTGTTTCAGTGCTCAGGTAATTACATGAATATCTGAATTAAAGGATCTTTTGATTGTGAGAGGGTCCAAACACGCAGGGGACAAACTGACAGAGCATTTTAGTAAAGCCTGGGTATTTGGCATGCTGGGGCATTTTTAGGAGCTGAAAAATATGTGTATCAGTGCATTTTAATATTGAAAATATTCTCCTGGTGTGGGGAAGCAGCTGGGACACCTGGTCCCTGCTCTACATTTCACATCTGGGTTTCATCCTCTACGAAGCATATCCACAGAGATTAAAGTGTTCATCCTGCCCTCCTTTGGACTCCTGCAGGAAGAGAGAGCCCTCCCAGCTTCTACATTTTAGTCTCAGGACACTCCTGGAGCAGAGGCGGATGTTTGTGAGCCACCCAGCCTGGATTATCCCTGCCAGGGGAACGCAGCCCCCGTGGGTGCTGCAGGAAGGTACCAGCAGGCGGGGAGATAAGGGTTATCTAAGGTTTATCTTTCTTGTTAGGGGCTCACAGGCACAGCTGTGAAAGACTCACCAGGATCCCTCTGTTGTCACCTCCCCTGCTTGACAGGCAGCCCGTGCCAAGCACGGGGGATGTCAAAACACGGTGTTATTTTGTGAGGAGCACCAGGTGCCTGCAGAGGAAGAAATTGCTGGTTTACCTGGTGTTTAAGGCACGTTAATAATACAGTTACTTTGATTTCTTAAACTCCAACTAAAGGCTGTATTCAAAAGCTGCTGTCTTCAGCGCCTTTGCAATTGAATTACAGTCCTCCACACCGTATTTTTGGATCTTAAATAATTCTCTTTTGTGATTGCTTGACAAGAATCAGACGTCCTCCCACCCCATGCCAGTGTCTACTGCATGTTTAATGTCTTTATCTGGTTCTTCTTGCATTAGTCATCTGAGTGTTTGACAGGTATACATCCCGGGCTCTTTAAGTATATTTTTATTCATCTATTCATGGGCTCAGTGCAGGGTCTGATATCCATCAGTGCCATTGCCTGAAATTAAAGTTAAACTCTTTTCTCCCAAGGATTAGCACAAACAGATCCTGGTGATGATTTATTTAAACCCAGCTTTTCTCTCTGCCAGCAGGAGCGCTGTCTTCCAGCACTCAGGTTCACCCAGCTGGCTGTAAATCCCAAGTACTCTGCTGTGGCACAGGGTGGGAGTGTGGGATGGGAAAAGACCACATACAGGTGACCCCGCAGCCCTCCCAGCCTCCCCTGAAGATGGTCTGAGTGCTTATATTGTCTTTTGGATGTTTGGAGCTTTAGCACTGCTAGGGTATTGTCCATTTTGCTGTTTGGTGGTGTGCCTTGCTTTGATGGCAAATTTCAGTTTCCTTATCGAAGTTTCACAGCAGCCTCTGGGTTTTATGTTGCATTTGGAGCTGGGAAATACAGACACAGCCCTTCCAATTGCAAGAGAACTCAGGAGGAATGAACCAGACAAAAAGGTTTCCATGGCTCAGTTCCTGCTGTCTGCTGCTCAACTTGTGCTCCTGCTGTGTGCCGAATTCCTGGTTTTCCAAGCACCAGGATTGCTCTCTGATGGGACAGTGCCTCCTTAGCAGCAGCAGTTGAGGTGGCCTGGCAGGACAGGTGAAATTCAATCTGGCAGCACGGGGAGAAGTGGGGAAAGTTTGGGGGGAAGTGGAAATCATTTTGGCCCTGTCACATCAGGGCACAAGAAAGGGGCTGGGACAGGCCACTGGTGCTTTGGGAAATGCTGTGAGGGAAGGGCTGGAGTGGAAGGGGTCAGTGGTGAGGATGGCGTGTCCATGCCAAAGGTTTGATGTCCATTCTCTGACCTTCCTGATCCCCATGTCTAGACACTCCTCTTATCAGAGCACTGTCACGTTCATATTTTCTGAAAAATCCCTTTGCCCAGGATTTTTCTCCTGGGAAGCTGAGAAGCCTCAGAGAAAAACGAAAACAATAATTATCTCATTTCCTTGTCCTGTGTTTTGCTGCTTTGGAATGTGGTTAAATTGTTTACCTACAGGTGATTTTTTTTATTGGTGTCTGCTGTGAGTTGTTTTCACTCTTTGGCCAATCAGGGCCAAGCTGTGTCAGGACTCTGGAGAGAGTCACAAGTTTTCATTATTATCTTTTTAGCCTTCAGTAAGTATCCTTTCTGTATTCTTTAGTATAGTATAGTTTATTATTCGTTAATATAATGTAGTATCACAAAATGATAAATTAGCCTTCTGAGAACATGGAGTCAGGTTCATCATTCCTGCCTTCATCTGGGGGCAATGCAAATTCAATAGATCACCTCTCCCTACGCTGGTGCTCTTATTGCCTCTCCCCACCACAACTTCTCCTTCCTTTCCCCAAAACCTTGGTCTGCTGCTCTGCAAGATGACAAAGAGCCCCATGTCAGAGTGGCTGGATGTGCCACAGGTCACCTTTCCTGGTTCTCTCTTGCTGACAGCGCTGTCTGTAGTGTCAGCTGTTCCCATCCCAAACCACAACCCCTGACAGGCAGGAGGAAGGGTCCAGGGGTGAAATTTTTGGCTTGGTCAGGTGGGATCAGGGTCCTGGTGATGGTCAAGGCTCTTTGGCTGTCCCTGGAAGTCTGACATTGGTGTGTGTCAGTGCCTTCAGCCAGCCTGAACTTTGAGCACACCCCACCTTTAGCCTCAGAATTCCTGCTTTAGATCTTCCTGGAGCACAGCTGGAAATTTCATCTGAGACCAGAGCAAGGTCCCTTCCTACTCGGATTATTCTGTGAATTCAAACACTGTTCAGGGTTCAAGGCACAACATGATGCAAAAGGAGAGCTAAAAATGGTTTGTAGGTAGTAGATAGTACTTTGATGCAGGAGTCAAATAACAAGGGGTGAGAAATATTCCTGTTTTACAGATTTCACACTCCATAAGGTAAATGTATATTGTCTGAATTCACTGGGAATGGACTCAGTGTTTGGCTCTGGAGAAAGTGTGGCTGCACTGGGCATGCTAAAATAAGAATCAGAAATAAACACCATATTTGAGACTTGCAGTTTGTGTTGCAAATAACGTGTGAAAATAAGTCAAGGCACAGCTTCATAGTCAAATATTCACATGCTGAGATAGGTAAGACTAATTTAAATAACTCATATCTAACATCTAATTTTAATGCCTCTTTGTTTTGTACAGTGAATTCCAAATATCTTTAAAAAAATCTCTATTGATCTCCCTAGCATTACAAGAAATGACTTTTTTAAAGAACTGCTTTTAAGCCAGGCGAAAATGCACACAAAGTAAATACTTTTGGAAAATCTGTTGCTTCTGGCTGCAGCCTCATATTTCTAATGTAAAAAGTAATATTTGATTTAGGGAATTTTGATGGTTATATGCAGATTTCCACACTTCAGCCATATTTATTATGTTCTGAATTGTTTGAGATGAAAACAAATACTTTTTTTCAGTTTTTGATGCTGAGATGCATTTAGTGACAGAGTCTTACTCAGTGAGGAGCCTTAACTTTCTTCCTCCCCTGGTGAAGCTTTTTTGGTTGACACTGAGTAATGATCAGCCTTTAAGTTTGCATAGTTGCCTCCACATATAGGAAATGCCAAATGACTTAGAAAAGTAGAAGCAGTTAACTTAAAAGAGAAGATCTACTCTTCTACTTCTTGGACAAGATATGGAGCAAAACGCCATGGTTCTAGTGATACAAAATGATCCAAATTAGGATGTGAAATTGCTTTAGGAACTTTTTTAATGTTATATTTGTGTGGGATCTGGCAAATTAAAGATGATGGCAGATGCCTAATTCCAGGACAAATTAAATCAGTTTTGTTTCTCTGAGATTACTCAGCTATCGATTTATTTTACCTTATCTGGCTTATGCTGAATTTTCTCTACTTCTAGAATGATTTTTTTATTAATTTCTTAATTTTTTGTTGAGACAGATGAATGTGAAAATGCTGGTTTTGTTTTTTTTTTTTTTTTTTCTAGGGATATACCACTGTCCTAGAACCTGAAAAATTGTAGCAGCTTTACCAACCATCCAGGTACATCAGCTAAAATTCTAGCAATGGCTTTCCCCCCTTTCTTCTGTATTTTGGGGGATGTAATGAAGATGCAGTATCTAAAACAAACAAACAATATCTCTGAGAATAAACACCTAAATTTTTCACTGGAAAAAATTGGGACATCTCTCTTTTAATAGAAAGAGGGGTTTTTTTTTAAGTTACAAATACTTTCCTGTTTGAAATTTCATTTCTCCAATCCTAATTCTCCATAGTTAAAATTTTCAATATTTCCCTTAATCCTCTTCATTTTTTGCTGTAATAAAATAAAATTTTAAACATTTACAAAAAAAAAGACTGATGGGAAAAAATGGAGCAAAATCCTGTTCTTTGATTCTCCTGGGAGCAGTGTTTTGGGCTGATACTCCATTTCTTTCCTGTCCTTTAGCAGGAATTGCCCCTCTCCCCCCACCCCTCACCACCCAGTGTGTAGTGCTGTCCAAACCTGCTGTGGTACACCTGGCCTAATTCCAGAGGCATTCATGGATTCACAGAGGACATCCCAACATCCCACGGCTTTATTTGTCTCAGTGACAGCCCCCCGGAGTGCTTTGCATCTGTTGAAAAGTCATCTTTAATTCTTTCCTTTTCTCTTTGCCTTTTCTTCTTTGGAATGCAGAGGGACCAACTGGTAACTTGTATTCATGTTTTTATATCCTGAGATGACTGTGAGCAACACATCTTTTAAGAACATTTGTCCTCTTTAGCAAACACCAGATTCTGCTTAGATGATAATGAAATTCAGATGAGTTCTTCTGAGCACTGAATTGTTAGCATTTTGCATCCACTTTTATAATTGGATGTTGTGCCAAGTTTCCTGATATTTCCTTTTTTTTCCTTCTCTCTTCTCTTAACTGTGCCGGTTTTGTCACTCCCCATCGTGGCGGTAGCAAGACACAGGGAGGGAAGTGGACATGTGCACACAGGGTTATTCTCAAAGTATAGAAAGGGAGCAAATTCCAGACTATGAGAAATTCAAAGGATGATGATCAGGAAATCAATATTTTTTTATGTCCTATTGTGCTGGCTTTGGCTGGGGCAGTTACTTTTCCTCCCTGAGGCCACTGTAGGCTATGGGTTTGGGATCTGTGCTGGAAGCAGAGCTGGTGACACAGGGATGTGTAAGCAGAGCTGGTGACACAGGGGTATGGAAGCAGAGCTGGTGACACAGGGATGTGGAAGCAGAGCTGGTGACACAGGGATGTGTAAGCAGAGTTGGTGACACAGGGATGTGGAAGCAGTGCTGGTGACACAGGGATGTGGAAGCAGAGCTGGTGACACAGGGATGTGTAAGCAGAGTTGGTGACACAGGGATGTGTAAGCAGAGTTGGTGACACAGGGATGTGGAAGCAGTGCTGGTGACACAGGGGTGTGGAAGCAGTGCTGGTGACACAGGGGTGTGGAAGCGGAGCTGGTGACACAGGGATCTGGAAGCAGTGCTGGTGACACAGGGGTGTGTAAGCAGAGCTGGTGACACAGGGATGCGGAAGCAGAGTTGGTGACACAGGGATGTGGAAGCAGTGTTGGTGACACAGGGATATGTAAGCAGTGCTGGTGACACAGGGATGTAGAAGCAGAGTTGGTGACACAGGGATGTGTAAGCAGAGCTGGTGACACAGGGATGCGGAAGCAGTGCTGGTGACACAGGGGTGTGGAAGCAGTGCTGGTGACACAGGGGTGTGGAAGCAGAGTTGGTGGCACAGGGATGTGCTCACACAGAGCCAAGGCCTTTTCTGTTCCTCACCATCCCAGCAGCAAGGGGCTGGAGGAGCACCAGGACAGGTGAACCCAAGTGACTCAAGGGATATTTCCTATGTTCAATGTGTAGGATTTGTCTTCCCAAGGGATGGGGGCTGCTCTCCTGGGGCTGCTGAACACCTGCCCAGAAGAAGCAGGGAATGAATTCCTTGTTTTGATTTCCTTGCTTTTTCACAGCTTTTGCTTTCCCTGTTGGCCTGTCTGATCTCAGCCCAGGAGTTTTCTCACCTGTTCCCCGTGGTTCTCTCCCCAGTCCCCCTGAGGGGAAGTGAGGGGCTGAGCTGCCACTTTGGGCTCCACCATGGCACTTCCTCCCAGTGCAGCCAGGATGCTGCTTTTGGGATTAGTTCTTGCAGCACAGAGAGCATAGAGAAAGGCTGAAGACTTAGCAAGAAGCTTCAAGAGTTTGAGGAACCACTTAACTCACCTCACCCAGATTTCTGGGTGCACGACTTGCTGAGTATTAACGTGTGGATGTGCACTTGAGTGTATCTATTTATCTCTACTCTCCTCATTTTCCTGACTGTTTTACACAGCTATTGATCACTGGGAAATGGGCTGGTCTGACCCTCTCCTCCTTCCTTTGACAAGAGTTTTCTGCTGCAGCAAGGAGTCTCTGGCATTGAACATTTTCCATGGAACCCACGTGTGATCCAGCCTTCTTCTTCTGTGGCTCAGTAAAATGCATCCAGACAGCTGGATAAGTGTGGGATCGATATGTCTGAATTAACTGCTTTAAATGCCTTCAATTCCTGCTCCTCTCCAGTTGAGCTCTCATGTGGAAAACCTCACAAGCACCAGGATTGCTCTGAAGTCCAGAAAACTCTTTGTCTTCCCACTTCTGGCTCATTCCAGCACAGCTCCATTGACTCTGTGAAGTTCCACTTGACTTCCACAAATAATTATGTAAAATTTCCATAAAAGTGAAATGGAAATGGGATCTCTGTTAAGGAGTGGGATAATGGCTTCTGAGTCCCCAGGCTTGCTATCTGTGGCTGGTGACAATGATGCTGTGACATTCCATTGACTTCCTGAAACTTTGGTGGTTAAAAAAAAGAATAGCTTCTAATCTACAAGGACCTTATTTACTCCAACACACCTCAAAATGCCAACGTGTTCCTACCTTTTTTTATCCCTTTAACATCACACTTAGTTTCCCCCCTCCTGTGTTATGTAATTCAATTATATGCAGACCTTGAATGTCATTTTCTAATCCTCTGTGGTTCATTTGAAAGTCTTGTAAAATAAAACTTATTGCTGTGTTCATTAAAATGTCAGAAATATTTTTGACTTCAATTAGATACTACAGTAGTTTTATCCAAATTGTGCGTTTAGTACAATAACTGTGTCAGGAGGATGTAATTAACAGCAATTTAAATGAACAATTGTCTTAAATTCTTCTGGCTCTTCATGCATGATAACTTAATCAAACAGCAAAGTTCTTACAGACTTACCCATTTTAGAGAGAGGTGAAACACTATAAACTCATATTTAAAAAGTCAGATTGAAAGCCATAAAACTACTGAGCTAAGGAAGGCGTATAAAAACGGGATGCAGAAGTGTAGCTCCCTTCACTGTCAGCACATTGCAGCCACAGCCAGCTGCAAATTGGACAATTTATGGCATGGTCACCAATTTTGAGGACTGAAAGGTTAGAATCATACAACCCCAGAGTGGTTTGGGTTGGAAGGGACCTTGAAGATCCAGTCCATGGGCAGGGACACCTTCCACTAGCCCAGGTTGCTCCAAGCTCCATCCAGCCTGGCCTTGGACACTTCCAGGGATTCAGGGGCAGCCACAGCTTCTCTGGGCACCCTGTGCAGGGCCTGCCCAAGTTCTTATTGTTCTGAAACAAGTTCTTCCTTATGTCCAGTCTGGTACCCTTGGTCCTGTCACTAGAGGGATTGCTAAAAAGTGCTTCTTATAAGCTTTTTTTACACACTGAAATGTTGCCATAAGGTCACACCAAACCCTTCTCTTCTCCAGGCTGAACACCCCAACTCCCTCAGCCTGTCCCAGCCCTCAGGGCACCCTCGTGTCCCTCCCCTGGGGCCTTCTGCTCTGTTTGCTGCCATCATTGGGACATAAAACAGCAGGCACTGCTCAGTATAGGCTGTGCCTCCTTCTTTGCTTCTGGCTTCAGGGGCCTTAAATGCAATTGTGTGAAAACCACTTCATCAGACAACATTTTAGACAGGATCGGGCCTCGTGGGTGAGGAAACCATGGGTCCAAAAGCATCCAGCTTTCTTTTGGAAATAAGGATCCCACTGAGTAGTGCCACAAACAGTTTTATAACAATTACAGAACTTGGTTAGACTTGTTACTCCTTTTCATTCAAACACATCAGCTTGTCAAAACAGACATTTTGTGGTAAAGTCTGTTTTTGTTGAGCATCTTGATTGGTTTTTGGTTGTTTGTTGTTTTTTGTTTTGGTTTTGTTTGTTTGTTTGTTTTGTTTCCATTGAAGGATTGCTTGAAAACACTTGTAAAGGTTATTATAAATTTTCTTGATTCACTTATGACTTTATTCTGAACTGTGAGCTAGCTGTAAAACATGTGCAAAAATATGGAAAAGAAACTCCAACAAAACCTTTCCCTTGGCCTAAAGTTAGCCAGGAATTTGTAAATAGGTGACAAAACAAAACCTAAACTCATCCAAAGGGTCCTGAAATGGGGAAAAAGCATTCCTTGCTCATGTTCAGTGATCACAGCTTCAGCTGAAACAAAGAAAACCACTCAGGACATGGCCAAAGCTGCTCCTACAGCTTCTGGAGCTTTAAAAAAAAATCAAGAGCTGGAGCACACAGAGTAATTGCTGCATCAGATGAGGTGGTCAGCATCTCAAAGGGCCTCTGCTTTGGGATGGGCATGGGGAATTCCTTGGTCTGAGAGTTTCTGAGTGAGGAAAACTTACTCTTGACACAGCCTGGGTCCCTGGGGACTCTCCTGTGGTGGGAGAGCCTTTTGTGCCTGGTTTGAAGCCACTTTGCCCTTGGTGCACCCACACGTTGATAACGAGTTGGGCTCCCCTGGCATCAACCTCACCTGGCCATTGAAACTGGGTTTGGCCACATCTTGAGGCTCCCAAGCAAACCAGCAGCTCCAGCTTCACCACCAAGAGTCACTGAGGTGTGGAGTTGGTGTAGCAGGAGCTGTGCGCCCTCAGGAACATTCTGCTGATGGGCAGAATCCACCCTCACAGCTGCCAGCCAGGAGGAGGGAGCCAGAGCAAAGGATGTGACTGTGATGTGCAGTCTGCACAAGTCTGCACAAACTCCTGCACAAGTTTCATGGTTTCCCCTTTTTCTGGTGCCAGAGCATAAACAAAAGACCAGCTCTGTGAAGTGTTCCTCAGCAGAGTACAACAGAGGAGAGATTAATCTGCAGTGGGCCACCTTTGTATTCGGCTGTGGTGTTTGCTGTCTCTTCTCCAAGCAATACTGGATGTTCTGTGAGCTATAAAGGAATTTTCAGCTACTTTTTCTTGCCGGCTTTCATTGCTGGTTTTTAATTAAAGCTTAAGGAATTAAATGAAGCGGGGATGCTGGGGTTGCACAAGGATGAGAACAGATCAGGCAGTCAAATCCAGCGAGGGGCAGTGAGGCACAGGCTGAGTCTTGGATTATCATCCTCAATGATTGTTTTTTCCAGTTTAAAGAAGAAACATCGATGCATTTTAAGCATCTGACAATGTACAGCTCTCTGGGAGAATTAGATCTGGAGCAGTTTGGGAGCTGCTTTATTAAGATTTTGGGTGTGATTTGCAGAAGATTCACCAGCAGAAGTCTTCTTTCTGTGCTATCATTTTGGGGAGGGAGAAATGAATAATCAAATGCTTAATAAGAGATCTACCTGTTTGGAAGGGAACATCTATTGTGTGAGGTATAACTCTCCCTAATACAGCAGTACATCTATTTATTAGGCACAAACATTTGTAACAGTGATTGTTTTGTTTACAGACTGTGGCCACATTGTGTAATTTAGCTGCAAGGTGCCATATTTAATTGAGATGGGGGAGGAAATAAGGCTATCAGCCATGCTCCTAATATTTACAGACATGGAGCTCTGCTTTTCCATTACTCTTGTAATGGATGCAGGTTTGAATTAATTTTTAGAACTGCCAGGAATAGCAGCATATTGGACTCTCTCACTATTTTATGTTCTGTGTCCCTGCAGTGTCTCTTGATTGCTACTCATTAGAAACAGGCTATGCTTGTGTTTACCAGAACAAAAAATATTCCCTTTCCTCACTGCACCTTGCAATCCAAACTTTGCCTTTGATTTAGAAATATGCAAATTAAATATTTAAAAGTTTCAAAGACTGTATCTTGTGCCGTTTTAAACAATGATGAGATTTTATGATGAGCTGGGAAGATTTTAAATTATATTTCGTGTGCCATAGGCAAGAGAACTGTGGTAATTCCTTTGCCTCATTTTCTTTTATGGGAATAATAATGTCTGTTTATCTGGAGATGAGCACCAGGGTTTTATTTTCGTGGTGTGGTGGGATAATGACTGGATAGGTGAAGTGCTAAGCTGGGCTTGGGAGATCCATGGGCAGTTTCTGGATCTATTTCAAAGCCGTGGGGCTGCTCTTACATCTCTGTGGGATTCGGCTTTGAAGTCGTCCCTGTTTGTACCACCAAGACAACAATTCTGTTGGGGGACCCAGAGAAGTGTCACGTTGATGACAATCAAATTTTTGGGTGGAACTCCCCACATTTTGCCAGTCTTCTGGGCTCATTCTTCTTAAGGGCTCAGCTGCTCTACTTATATGGGTGCCACTGGATACCTGCATAAAAATTACAGCACAGGGACTTGTAAATGGCCCTCACGCAGCTGAATTTGATTCTGAAGGATTCCTTTTAATACATTTTATTTTTATTTTAATCTGAATTGCATTTTGGAGGCTTTGATCTGTGCTATGTTTGGATAGCTGCGTAGGATTTTGCAGAATATGCAGCAGCTTAGGTCATACCATGGAATCCCAGAAGGGTTTGGGTTGGAAGAGACCTTAAAGCCCATCCAGTCCCACCCCTGCCATGGGCAGGGCCAACTTCCACCAGCCCAGCTTGCTCCAAGCACCATCCAACCTGTCTTGGAGACTTCCAGGGATCCAGGGGCAGCCCCAGCTTCTCTGGGCACCCTGTGCCAAACCTCTCCACACTCACAGGGAGGAATTTCTTCCCTATATCCCATCTAACTCTGTCCTCCTTCAGTTTAAAACCATTTTTACTCATCCTGATGCCTCCATGCCCAGATGAAAAGTCCTTTTCCAGCCTTTTGCAGGCTCCCTTGAGGCACTGGAAGTATCATGTATAAGGTTCCAAGCAGAAGCTTGTTATAACACGGCAAGAGTGGAAAATCAGGGGGATCTCAGGAACCCCTTGACATTTACTACTGTCAGACCCTGGAGGGAGTTTGGGTTTGCAGAGTCCTGGGAGTAAAGTTTCTATCAGTGCATCCACCCTTGAATCTCTTTCTACATCTTCAAGGGCTGGTCTCTGAACGTGTATCCTTGAACAGGGCACACTCAGGGTCACCAGGGAGCTGATCTTGGCTTCAGTGCTGATGGAAACACTCAGATCCTTGGAGCAATTGCCTGAAATAAATTGTGTCTCACACACAGCACTCTTGAACACAAACTTTTATCCCCATCACACAGATGGACAAAAACTATTTCTCTCTGTGGCTGCCGGTTGCTTGTTTGGTAATCCAGCTAAAGCATAAGCTTTAATTAAGCCAAATTTCAAATTTACTGTGGGAAATAATGTGACATTGTCAGATTCTAATTCTTTATTTGAGGCTGGAGAAGCTGAGTTGCTAAGAGACAGCATTTTTTAAAATTTTTTTTTTTACAAAATGTTACTCTATTTCATAGTTTCCTATTTAATATTCCATGTCTGGTGTTTATATAATGCCAATCTCAGCATATCAGACAGAGCTTGCTCACTGTGAGAGAGGAAGTGGAACAGGAGGGAGCCTCTCTGGAGGTGGCAGCAGGGTTAGGGAGTGATGTCCTCTAGCCCTGGACACCTCCAGAAGCTGGGGCTGCTGCTCTGCAGAGCACACAGGAAAGTTTCCCAGCTCTTTGTTTCCTTCTGACTCTCTCAGTCCTGCCTTTGGGTTCCCTGGTTGCTGAGTGCTTCCTTGGCAGCACTGACAGCAAGAGAGCCATTCCCATCCATCTCATGAGTCACCACTGCCTCTTTCCAAACACTCTTCCTTATATCCAACAGCATCCCATGAATACTCTGCTTGGTCCAGGGGATCCTGTCATTTTTCCCCCTGATGCCAGCCCCTGAATCAGCTTCATTGCCCATTCCTCCACGTGGTCTGGCAATAATTCACTTTTCTCCTTGCACATCCCTCAGAGCCCCCCGCTCTGGAGAGACACAGCGCACAAAAGCACTTCCAGGGGGATGTATGGATGTCTTTCCATTGCCTGAGCAGCACTGAAAACAGTGCAGCTGGTGGAGCAGTGATGCTGTGAGGGCCTGTTCCCACTCTTAGGCATTTCTTTTCCTCCCTGGAGGCTTTTGCCTGCAGCCAGAGAAATATCTTCATTGCAGCTGAGAAATAATAAAATACCATTAACACTTATCACTGTCTGGGCTTTGTGAAAGCCATTCTGAGCTGGCAGTGTAGTGCTGAATAGGACAAACAGCATGAGAGATGCTTTAATTAGTGTACAGGCAGTTAAGCTCAATAAGTCTGGGTTCAATGAAAAGGTTGCTGTAGTGCAGTGATGCTCATTCCAATTGCCCACATATTTTAAGAAAACAAACCCTTCTCGCTAATACTTGGCACGGCTTGAGTTTTAAAATCAACTTTTAAAAGTCAAATGCTTCTTTTTTTCTCCTGGACTCAGAGATGGAAGGTAAAACGTTCTCTGTGTGTGTTGTACAGGACTATGTATATTTTAGATTTGATGGAAATAAACCTTACAATGAAATCCACCCTCAGAAATCCCATCAGAGAACACTGGTTACATCAGAATATCCAATATTTTGATATGTTTTGCTTCAGCTAAACATCCACTCCAGAAAACCACAAAAGGACAGGTTCCCTATTAATCTACTTTGTCCTTAGCATAGATTTGCCTTGCCAGCTTCATGTCATACTTTGGCTATCATCCTTATAGATCACAGCATTAAAGAATAATTTAAGTTGTGCAACCAATTTTATCTTGTCACTTTTGGTAATTTTGTGACCTTTTGGCCTTATGTGTATTGGCCTTTCTTTTTTCTTTCTTTTTTTTTTTTTTTTCCCCAATAGTAATTTCCTCTTTTTTTATCCCTCTGACACTTTATTTGTCTTGCACTGACTTTTTGGCTGGCAGTGAAAGTGAGGAATGCTGCCTGAATACCTCTGCATTGCAAATCCACAGGCAGCTCCATCTTTACTCCCTAAAATTGCATTCACTGGTGGGCTTTGCAGCTATTTATACATTCATTTTCCTTTCATTTCCTCCCTTATTCCCCGCAAGCCTTCCCTGTGAATGCCAATAAGACCGTGGGTTGGATGGATACTCTTCTATTCTTCTCACATTTCTCCAGGGGGAACAACCACTGTTCCTCATCCTGACCCCTGCCTGCTGCAATCCCAGTCTGGAACCACTGCACTGGGATGGAATCCTCACACTGGCAACCTGCAGGGTCATGTCCTCAGCTGTACTGCCAGGAAACTGGAATTTATATGTTTCAAACCCTTCTCAGGCTGAGTGCTGGAAAACAGAGTCTGAGGGAAATCTGCGATTATCCCTAGGGAGAGATTTGTCTGCCAGTGGATCAGCTGGAGCGTGCTTTGGTGGGATATTCATGGTGTCTGTGGATTCAGGGTGCTGTGATGTGCAGGGCTTTCCTTTCATTTTGGGGTGTTGCCTGTAATTCCTCACCCTCTGTGTTCCTTTAGTTCGGAAATGTGAGGTATTTAAAACCACACAGTGACCACGCAGAATGCATAGAATTCTATTGCAAATTGTCCACTTTTGAGCTTTTTTTTTTTTTCTCTTTTTTTTTTCTTCCATGGCCCCAGCTACAAAATCCCAGAATATTCTGAGCTGACCCACAAGGATCATTGAGTCCAACTCTTGGATGAATGGCCCATACATTCATTGAACCCTTGACCTCGGGGTTATCAGCACCACGCTCCAAACAAAGAATTTACAATGATTTTGAAGAATGCAAGTTTTTTTCCCAAGCCAGTGCTAAAAACTTTGAGAAAGATGCTATTTTCCTTAGCAGTGTGGCCACTGAAATTCATCTGAGGGATATTACTTAGGGATAGGGATTATTGAGTCTCATGCAAGGAACAACCAGCTCAACAAATATTACGGATTCTGTAGACCTGTGGAAGAAAAATACCTCATGGAAAGCTCTGCAAAGCTCCTTGAAAAGCTCCCTGAGCTGCTTTAGTCCTTCCACAGCCCCACGATATAAGGCATTATCCAAGGACAACTTCCCTCCTGGTTCCTGCAGCATTTCCTCTTGCACTTCTTACCAGAGGAGCTGCAGGTGGTGAGCCAAGAGATGGGAGAGGTTGGGGCAACATTAATGCTCTTTCTTTACAGTGGGAGTGTTTTCTCCAAGGAAAATTTGCTGTCCTGCTCTTCACACCCAGGCTGGGGTGTGGCCACTGCCTGGAGTTCCCTGCTGATGGGGGAAGGTGCCAAGCTGATCTTCTGGCCTGAGCACAGAGGGCACAGGGGGACAGGAATGTGGCTGCAAACATCACCAGCTCTTCTGAGCTCTCCCGACAAAGAAGTCTCCAGCACATGTGAAAAGATTAATATAGATTTTTGAATTTTTTTTCTTAATATCCTGCTAAACAGGCCTCTCTTATGGGACAGACTTTGCAAGTCCAGCCACACATACTGAGCTTAGCTCAGAGAGAAAAGGGCTCTTCATGACTCACTCCTGCCATTATACTTCAAAATGGGTTGCTTTAACTCTTTATTGCTTTTGTCCTTTTCAATTGTTTTATTTATTCTTTTCCTGCTTTGCCTTCCCCTTCCCATGACATTATTTTTCCAGTGATGTTTCCCAAAAGCAATGCACAATTTCCATGATGTAATGAAGTCTGAAAGCACAGGGCCCCCTGCTCTGGAGTTCAGAAAGCAACAAATAGAGAAACAATGCAAATTTTCCACCTCACCAAACCCTCTGTTTGAAATCAAGGAGAGCAGTGAGCCTGATCTCTGGAGCAGGAAATTCTGACTATGGATGCATGAGACCCTCCTACAGTGCTGTGTCTGGTGTCCCCAGTATAAGAAGGATGTGACACAGCTGGAGCAAGTCCAGAGGAGGCCATGAAGTTGTTGAGGGCTCTGGAGCACCTCTCCTATGGAGCCAGGCTGGGAGAGCTGGGAATGGTCAGCCTGGAGAGGAGAAGGTTGTGTGGAGACCTCACAGAACCTTCCAGGGTCTGCAGGGGCTCCAGGGAACTGGAGAGGGACAACTCCTCAGGAACTGGAGAGACAGGGCAAGGGAATGGCTTCAAACTGCCAAAGAGTAGGTATAGATGGGATATTGGGAAGGAATTGTTCCCTGGGAGGGTGGGGAGGCCCTGGCACAGGGTGCCCAGAGAAGCTGTGACTGCTCCTGGATCCTTGGAAGTGTCCCAGGCCAGGCTGGATGGGGCTTGGAGCAACCTGGGCTAGTGGGAGGTGACCCTGCCCATGGCAGAGGGTGGCCCTGGATGGGCTTTAAGGTCTCTTCCATCCCAAACCAGTCTAGGATTCTATAAGTTGAGATTTATAATCGATTGTCACTGTCACTGAAGTTTTCCTCACCAGATGAGGTCTGACACTGCATATTTGAGCCTTTTGTTCAGTCACAGCACTTAAATCCAGATCACCAGCCTCCTAAAAGCTTGGAATGTTTATAGATCTTCTCCAGTGTTGTCTGCATGGCATTATCCAGCTGGGAACAGGTGAATTCCAATGAGAAGGAAGGGGAAGGTCCCAGGAGCTGCTTCAGGTCCAGCTGTGAAAGAAAAGGGTTGTGTAGAGGGAAGGGTGGGAGGCAGAGGAAGTAAGAAGTTTTTTTTATGAAGATATACTCACAGTATGGACACTTGGCAGGGAGGTGACCACACTGTGAGTGCAGGTATGGGAGGTTTCAACCTGGGGCTTGTGTGATATCAAGCTATTGTAAAAATAAACTTGTCCTTGTGGGCTTTTTTAAGGATCCCACAGATTTTAAGTTAAATTCTTAGATTTGGGGGTTTAGCACTGCAAGTTCTCAGTGCTGAAACCTTTTTTTATCACTGATGCATCACCCTGGCCATAAATCCAGGCATACCAGTGACTCCTTGCTTTCCTTCCTCACCTGAGTTAATAAAGCCACTTGGGCGGGGGATTTTTCACAAAACAGGACAAAAACCCTGCGCCATCCTTTGTCAGAGGCAGCCTGACAATGCAATGAAGGGTCATTATTATGGTATTGATTCCAAAAGATTCAGATCCACACACTTCCAAGGGTTAAACACTTCCTGCCTGTGCAACAGTTAGAGCTGGGCAGTGTTGGAGTTGCCATGGAAACAGGGCATATTGGATTCCAATGGAAAAAGGGTAAACAAGCTTCTTTTTAGATTTCAGAGCTAAATGAAACCCCAACTTTGTGAGGAGTTATTATAAATACCCTTAAATCACTCCAGAAGGGTTTCCTTTTTTAATAAAGTGCAGCAAACAATAAAGAGAGAAGAGAAGAGAAGAGAAGAGAAGAGAAGAGAAGAGAAGAGAAGAGAAGAGAAGAGAAGAGAAGAGAAGAGAAGAGAAGAGAAGAGAAGAGAAGAGAAGAGAAGAGAAGAGAAGAGAAGAGAAGAGAAGAGAAGAGAAGGAGCCTGTGGAGAAGGTTCCTCCTGCCCCATGAAAGACCTCCCAGGCTACAGGGGTGGCTTTGGCACAGGTCCCAACCCCTTGGCACAGCCTTTGCCATCGGGGAGGGATGGGACACAAGGTGCTGGCACAGCAGGGTTTCACCTCTTGACCTCATAAAGAAGTTTCTTGGCTCTGATCCCAGTTCACTTTTTGTCCAAGGACTTCTGAGGCCCTTTCATCCAGGTTTGGTTTGTGTGGACACATGACAAAGGCAAGCTGAGGAGGGGGAGAAAAGGGAAAATGCAGCAATTCCTGCTGTCTGTGCTTCCCTTCCAACCAGTGTCACATTCCTACCCCTGTCCTCTGCCTCCACCTGTAACAGGTAGAGGTTTTTAAAGGCTGCAAAGGAATTTAGGGTCAAACCAGTTGGTTTTTCATAGAGGGAAACCTCTTTTTTAATTAACAGGTGTGTCTTATGGGAACAAGATCTTCCCTGAAGGAAATTTTGATTTTGGTAAGAAATCACTTCTTTCCATGTTAAGACATTAAGAATTTGGGGAATAAGAGGGGAAACATGCAATACATCCCCTTTGGACCAACACAGAATCATTAACTTTTCCATGTTGATTTACAGAGAAAAAAATAAAAGATTGTATTTCCTCAGACCTAACAAGATAAAACAATCCTCTGGTGGAGAAGTAACTTGTTTGTCTTTGATTAGTGATTAAACCACACACTATTTTTTTTTTCCTGGCAAAAATATATCTGAGTAGGAAGCTCTGAATGTCAGCAGTTTGGCTTTCATATTTCTTTAGAAAAGGACTGAAAAATGTCATGGGAGGAATCAGTGCCCAGAAGCCACCTGTGACCTGAAGCAGCACTTCATGCATGGGTGAAATGACTTGTAAATGGCCCAAGTGTCTGCATTTCCAACAGGGGCCTTTCCCAACAATATTCCACTCCCTAAATGACACTTGCAGAAATGAAGTTAGAGCAAATTGGTTTTTTTCCCCTTTTATTTTCTCTGTCTCCTGACACTCTTTGCACCTTCTGCAGAGGACAAGGAGGTGTCAAACGCACCTGAAATAGAGTAGCTTTGAAAGGA
The DNA here is from genome assembly GCF_015832195.1 of Motacilla alba alba. Classification (NCBI taxonomy): domain Eukaryota; kingdom Metazoa; phylum Chordata; class Aves; order Passeriformes; family Motacillidae; genus Motacilla; species Motacilla alba. The sequence continues at coordinate 24,882,768 of NC_052023.1, forward strand.
TTGGGAAATAAATTGCTTGAGAAGTGGTTTTCTCTTTCAAACCTCTGTGCTCTTTGGGGGTTTGGTGGCTTTTGCCCTGATGTGAGCTCCTCAGGAAGCTCCCACGTGGCTCAGATCACCTCAGTCCAGCACATGGAAATGTGGAATGGGAGATGGGAGCAAGTGTGGAGCAAAATGCAGACCTTGTTCTCTGTGTGCTACTGTGAGAGTGAGAGTTTGGTGCTGCTTCACCTCCTGCCATCCCAGCACTAAAACTGTCCCTGCTGTGCCTGCTGCTCATGGATATTTGGGAAGAACTGCCATTCCCTCTTGTGCCTGACCTCCACCCATGCAGGCTCTGAAAAAATGTTCTTTTTCAGCCTTCAAGATGCTCCTGGATCTTTCAAAAGGAGATCCAGGCAGGTGAGTGGGCTCTGAAGTGGCCAGTGGTGAGGGGAGATGGTGGCCAGCAGCAGCACTGGGGACTCCATGGAGCAGTGTGGCACAGCTGGGATTGCAGCAGCAGAAGAAGCTTTGAGGATGAGATTTAGAAGAGAAGGTCGGTTGGCTTAAGTGGAAGGGATATGAGCCATGGGAAAAATGGACCAGGATGGGAAGAACCACACTGAAAGGACAAATGAAATGCTGAGTGGGTGAGAAGGAAAAAATGCAGCTCCCCAAAAGCAGCTCCAAGGTGGAAACATCTGGGAAGAGTATTGGACATGACTCAAAAGATTTTTGAGGTAGTAAATGGGAATTTTGAGCTGGGAAGTCCTGAAACTTTGAGGCACCTGTACCTTGTGGTCATTTTTTTATTTCCTGTGGAAAGATGGCTTTCAGGGAGTGGCCCAGGCCCCTTTCCCACTGTCAGCAGGTCTGTGTGACACCAGGATCTTTAACACCCACAATGCCTGTGAGAGCTCAGCAGGCATTGAAAGCAACCCTCTGGGTTTGTTTCACATCAGGACATGAAAGTTTCCCAGGAGAGGTTTGCCTTTCAGCCAGGATCTATTTTCAAGCTGCCTTTTCACAGCAATCGCACAACTCCTTCCAAGTCACTTTTATTTTAGCTTGCAAAGCTTTTAGGTGATGGCCCTAAATATAAATAAAATAGGTTGGGGAGGAGATAACAAACTGTAGTGGCTTCAGTGATGTTCATTTTCCTTTAAACTGTGCACAAGGAGCTCCAGCCATGTCCTCTAACAAGAAACCCTCATTAAAAGGCCAAGAAATAAAGCAGGTCTCCAACCCATGCTGCTGCTTTAGAAGTTTTGCTCTTTGATAGAACTGCTTTATTTGCCATGCAAAGATTGTTGAGATGAGGATATTTGTCCAATGATAGCACTGGATCTCAGATGGGCTTTGATTGCAGGCAAGAATCCACAGCCACAGAGAGGTTTTCCCACTCCTGGGGGAAGCAGCAGCTCCTCCCGTGCCCGTGGTTGTTGTGGGTGCTCAATCCCAAAAAAAAAATGGCTTTGGGAACCATGTCCCAGTCTCCTGAGCTGGAGGTAAAGCCAGCAGGGAACACTTGGATAAACACAAAAGCAGAGCAGTGTATTTTCACCAGTATTCCTCTTCCAAGAGAAGGATTGTTCCATTCATTGCATGACAAGAACGCTGGAGATTGGCAGCCACTCTGCTCGGGGCTGTTCCAGGAGGGGAGGAGCAGGAGGAACAGGAGATCACCTGTCACAGCAGGGATTTGGAGTGAGTGACAGAGAAGGGCTGCTCCTGCCTGCCAACCCCTCTAGCTTGTGGGTGTCACATTTACTTTTCCAGGTTTTCAGCTTTGGTTGGTTTGCGCTGAATTTCCTCTTAGGGGTTTTTACTTTAGCTGCCGTAGGCAGCTGGAAACAAGAGGGTAGATTATGGTGGGAGGGGAAGAGTGTTCCCTTTGTATTTGTTGAAGTGCAGGTTTGTTTAACTTCTGGAGAGGAAGAGAAGCAGCACCAGCAGCAAGGGTTGGTTGTACAGAGCAATGACCCCACCGATGGTCTGTGATGATTTTCCAAAATGAGCATGGGCTAAACTGATCTTCACAGTTCCTAATGACTCTGGGGGCAAGATGAGGAGATGTCCATCTGTTTTCCCCCTAAGCTAGGTGGAGACAGGTTGTGCAGCTTTTGCAGTCTCCCTGCCTTCCTGCCCAGTAGTTGTTCTGTTTAGTTTAGCTGAGATTGGGTTTGGTAGGCTCCCCAGAGAGGGGGGCCCAGTTTTGTGGTAGAGTTTCCTTGGTTTACTTTAGTTGAGATATGGACTGGGTTGGTTTTGTTATTTGTTTTTAGGTTAGAAGAAAAAGAGGAAGTTTTTGGTTTGGTTTTTTTTTTTTTTTTTTTGCCCTAACACGTGTTTTTTACAGAGGTGTGTTTAATTTTTTAGAGGTTAGAAGTTTTGTATTATTTTTTAAATGACTTTTATGTAAAACTATGACACAGGTGTTGGATGGGGCAGCCTTTCTTAGCTTGGGCTGTGGGCTCTGGAGCCTGTAAAGGATTTGGATACTGGAAAGTCGTGTGTGGCAGGAGCTGGGTGTGGGGTGCTGAGCTTTCTGTACAGCTCCCAGCTCCCAGCAGGCACCAGTGTGCTGGGAAAAAACACCTGCAGTGCCCAGGGGTGTAGCTCCAGGCTGGATTTTCCCCCATGAGAACTTAGTGAGGCTGCTTCATGCTAAATCCTACAGTGAGAGAGGAGGCTGTGACACTCCTCTTCTTACCCAGGAGACAACACTTAGCTAGTTTTGCACTTGGTAGACACCGTAGGTTTCATCTCAGCCATACACTGTCATGTCTGTGCTCCAATTTCAAACGAGCCAAGAAACACAGGCTGGCACCCTGGGTTTAGTTTTTGTGTCACAGTGGGGGTGTTGCTTGGTTTGGTAGCTGTGGTTGCCCTGAGGAAAAAGCTGCTGGGAGAGCACTGTGTCTGCCAGAGCTCCTGTCTCACCTCCTCCTCCCCCTACACCTTCGGAATGAGATGATCTTTAAGCTCCCTTCCAACCCAAGCCTTTCTGTGGTATTATGGATGTAAGAGATCTCTCACCCACACTTTGTGTCACTGAAACAAATGTTTGAATAAAGCCATGAGGTGCCAGAAGTCTCTCTGCTGAACAGAAGATGCAGCATAAGATCAATTTTTTTTTTTTTTGGATAATGCAGCAAGATACTTGAGGAAGTCACTTTAGAAACAACCTGGCTGTTGTTTACAGCAGTTTATTTCAAGATCACAGATAACAATCAGCATAAATGTTCTTATTTCAAGGGAAATTCACTACCATGATCCAAGGGAGGAGAAGGGAAGGGAAGGGAAGGGAAGGGAAGGGAAGGGAAGGGAAGGGAAGGGAAGGGAAGGGAAGGGAAGGGAAGGGAAGGGAAGGGAAGGGAAGGGAAGGGAAGGGAAGGGAAGGGAAGGGAGGGAAGGGAGGGGAAGGGAAGCTTTCCCTTGCTGTCTGCTACCAAGTGGCAGAATGCTGCAGACCAGTAGGAAAGCAACCTGTATCTTCTACATGCACCTGTGTCCTCCATCCTTTTCCCCCAGGCTCGAGACTCCCCCCAGGATCTTTCCCTGTCCCTGGAGGGCTCCTCAGCCAGGGTGCTCCTCTTCCAGCTTTAGCAGAGCATGTTGGAGCACCACTGACTTCCCAAGCATGTGTTTTCAACTGTGGATACTTCTGCCGTCCTGCCAGAGCCAGGAACTTCCAAATGAGCAGTCACAGCAAAACAAATCACAATCTCAGCTGCTGCAGGAGGTTCCATTGAGCTGGAACTCTATTTATTATATGCTTGAGAGCCCCGAGGAGCAGCACAAAGCTGTGTGTTAATACATGGGCAGGCAGAAGACAGACAAGGCAGATGCTGCATTAAGCACAGCTCATTGGAATTGGAGAGCAGAGAGGCCCTGGCCCTGCCTGTCTGAGGTGGTCAGCTTGATAGGCTCTTTAGAGAATCCCCAGGAAGGCTGCTGACATGCAGGCATGACTGAAATCCTGTCTGGAAGCACTGGCAAGCAGAGCAGAGACAGATTCCTCCTGCTCAGCTCCTCTAACAAACCTGCTCTCTCACACTCCGGGTTCAGTGTCTGATCCCAGGAGCTCACCCTGGGGGAAATCTGCCCACGAATAAGTGGATGGGATATTTAATTGCTGGGTCGGAGCAGGAGGATGTGAACATGTGAAATAGCATCAGTGCAAAACCAAGGTCTCCTATCAGTCTTGGTGCCGCAATATGTAAAAGATTTAAAGCTGTTGGAGAGAGGCCACAGGAGGGACTTGGGGACAGTGTAGGCTCTGGAGGGAACAAATGAGGAACAGCTGAGGGCACTGGGCTTGTTCAGTTGGAGCAGAGGAGGCTGAGGGCAGAGCTCAGCAGGGGCTGCAGCTCCTCCCGAGGGGCTGCTCCAATCTCTGCTCCCTGGGACAGGGGCAGGATCCAGGGAAGGGCTGGAGCTTTGCCAGGGCAGGTCAGGCTGGAGCTCAGGGAAAGGCTCTTCTCCCAGAGGGCGCTGGGCACTGCCCAGGCTCCCCAGGGAATGGGCACAGCCCCAAGGCTGCCAGAGCTCCAGGAGGGTTTGGGCAACGCTCCCAGGGATGCACAGGGTGGGATTGTTGGGGTGTCTGTGCAGGGCCAGGGGTCAGACTTCATGATCCTGGTGGGTCCCTTCCAGCTCAGGATATTCCATTATCTATATTTCTACAGTACTAGAGCGGCAGTTTTGGCCATGCCCAGGTGGCCAGCACGGCCCCAGCCCAGAGGGATGGCAGACAGGGCAGGCAGAGGGACACGAGGCTGCTGCAGGCAGTGCTGGCTCCCTCCTGCACTCCAAACCAATCCTTCAGAATTTCAACTCCTCCCAGTGCTCCAGCTCTCACTCTGACTGTGTCCATGCCCAGCTCCATATTAATTGTTTTCCCTCCTGTCTCTGTACCTTTGCAAGCACAACTTCACTGCAGGATTAAGCACCTGTCAGGGCTTCAGAAGATTTGTTTCTATTTTTCCCAAAACCTCATTTCAAATAGGTTGCAAATGACAAAACCAAGGACTTCTGATCTCCTGCTCCTTGTCCCCCCTGTAATAATTCCCTCTGCGTAATATGCAAGTTGTATCACCACATTTTTGTAAATTGTTGTCTTTATTTCTCCAAAAACTTGTAGCATCATAAATCTTGCTATGCACATAACAATGATTAAGATTAGCAGCTTGAGTTTCACCTTCAGTGCCTGCAAATTAAAGCTCAGAGGATGGGCCCAGTTAAATGAAAATGAAGCAAATTAGCTGCCTTTTATTTTGGTTAATTTTTTGGAGCACATATGGTCTGTTATCTTTTCATATTATAGATACACCATTTCTGGGGCTGCACACAATGATGAATATTGGTTGGTTTCCCCATCTGGTACCTTATTTTAGGGTTTTTTTTATTTTATTTTAAGATTGTTATAGCCAGTAAGGTCAGTTTGCTGCTTGTTTTTGAATTAAACTTGTTATTAGAGTATTACTTGAGCCCTTCATGTTTCCTCCCACTGGATTCACTTGAGGCTTGTGGATCTCTACTATAAAGTGTGATGTAATGACATTTTAAAATGTAAGGGCTTTGTTTGTTTGTTTGTTTGTTTTTATATTTAATCACTGTATTCTTGCTAGTAATGGATTTTTTTCACATAATATGTCCCCTAACAAGTAGCAAGGAAAGCAAGGATACTTCTGATCCATGTACAAGGAAATCAGTGGACAGATATTCTACATTTCTCTCCCTTGCCTCAGATGTGACACCTGCAACCCATCTGAAAAAGCAGTTTATCATTACATTAAATTGCTTTTTGAACTTCTGTGATTTAATGCAATTAATTAGTGGGGTGTTGAAAAATTATTTCTAATAAATCTAAATATTTAGAAAAAAGGTGTTAAATTTTTTCTCCCCAAGTCCTTCTCTGCTCACACCACCGAAATCAAGCACAGTTACATTTGTGTATTCAGAAGGAAGACAAAATGAAATTCTGTGGAAAATAAATGATTGGAGGAATACCTGAAAGTGTTGTTGAAAAAAAAATTGTCCAGTGAATCATTTCACCGATTTCTCCATCAAGGATGAGCAGACACAGCAGCAGCAGGCCAGAATTAATGCATTTTTATGGAGGATCTCTGTGAAAAGGGAGAAGAAGGAAAACGCAGGATAGGATGGGGAAAAGGCCAAGCTGTTTTGCACATCTTTTCCATATCTTTCCAAATCTACCATGAGTCAGGCAGTTGGTGTGGGCCCTGTTCTGCAGATGGAGCAGCTGTAGCAGCCCCTGTTCAGCTGGGATCTCAGTGCAGATGGAGCAAACACCCTGGCAGGGCTTTGCAGCAGGAGGTGTTGGTGTGGGTTTGTTTTTGTTTTTTTTTTAAATCTTCCATCAGTCTTTTGGCAATGCAGCTCTTGGCAGCAGTAGGTGGATAAGTAGTGATAGAGCGTCTGAAATAAGTCAGATCCCTTTGTTGGATTTTATCAGAGCAGCTTCGAAGTGCATTATATCTAATCTGCTTTCTTATTTCATTGGCAACTCACTGCAGTGCCAGGAGCCCATGGAGGAGAGAGAGGCCAGGGGGAATTTGCTCTTTGATATCTCAGTTTATCCAATAGAACCCTATTTGGTGTTTTTTATTCAAAGGAATAAGGAGAAACAAGGAAATAGCAATTAAATATCTGAAACAATGATATTATATGTGCACTTTCCATTGGACATTGATTAGTAGGATCTGTCTTCTAAAATGATATTTTCTTGAAGTCAGACTGAGAAAACAGTGAGGAGCAAGAGGCACCAGGGATCAAACTTTTGCACAAACAGAAAAGATTTTTTGCATAGGAAGTAAATTCACTTCCCAATCACCCTGAGCAGCAACTGGGTCTGCTCTGCCTGTGCTAGATGAGAGGGGTATGTTTAAGGAATGGCAGCAGAATGGGCCACTGTAAATTTAAATAAAATTGTTACTGAATTATGCCAAGGAGGAATGTTAAAAATACACAACAGAAGCTGTTCTTTGGCTTTAGTCCTGACTTCCCTTGCCACCTTCTGCAGGGGTGTGGGTGCTTTAGGAATGTGGCACTAAATGCATTGTTGATTCCTCTTCAATTTCAGCATGACTGAATGCAAGAAAGGAGAAAAACCTCCCCCAAAAGAAGAATTTAACCTGTTCTTTTCCTGTCACCTTGGGTTTTATGTCAGCCAGTGCCACAGCCATTAAGTGGGCGTGAATGTTTCTGTTCCTAAACAGACTTACCTGCTAAAATTGACTTTATCTGGGGAGTCAGGAATTTGTATTGATTTTATTTGTGTCATTGATCTCGGTTTAGAACAGGAATCCAAAAGATCTTGTGCTAAGGAGGGTTTTAAACCTGGCCTCACAGAGAGCCACCTAAGGGGCACAGGCTGGGATTGGTGAGGAGTCTGTGCAGGGCCAGCAGCTGGACTGGATGATCCTGCTGGGTCCCTCCAGCCCAGGACACTCAGTGATCCCATGAAAACTGGTAAGTGACCATAAACTGACCCATCACAGTCAGTGCCCCCTGCCACCAGCAGGCATGGATCTGATTTTGAGATCCCAGCTCTGTTATTCCAGTTGAAGGGAAAAGCCTCTCAGATGGGGTGAGAGAACCCCTTCCCCTGTTCTCCGAGAAGGGAACAGAGCTTAGTTTCATCTCAAGAACATCTTTATCAGCGCCCTCAGTCAGCTGCTGCTTGGACAAAAAGATACCTAAAGGTCACAGCCCCGTGGAAAAGGGTATTGAAAAGGGTTGGAAAATATCTGGAAGCAGGAACAGGGAGAAAATCCCCCTCCTTGTCATCCCTGGACACCTGGTTTTTGGCAGGGGAGAAGAGAATCATGTTCCAGCCCAGAATCACAGAATCCTTAAGGCTGGGAAAGCCCTCTCAGAGCACAATCATTAACCCAGCACTACCTGGAGCCCTCAAATGGGTGAGTGGGACACAGCAAATCCTGGCAGAACCCCTGAACCCATCTGACTGTGGCTCTTCCCTCTTCCTGTGCAGAGGTGGAGATGCTCCCTGCTGGACTGGAGCATGGTTCCACACTTCCAGGTGGACAGTTGATGGAGTTGTGCACTGGGCAAAGAACAGATTGCAAAATCCAGCTGAATGTTTCTTTTGACCAAAATAAAATGAAAAAAAATAAAAAAGGAGTGGATTTTTTATACAGTCTTCTCATGGAGCCTGAGCACAACACAATCAAGGGACAAATTGAAGTAGGCAATGAAATCACAGAGAAAATTAACAAACCTTTTACCTCCTGTTTGTTACTGCCAACATTCATCAGACCAAAATGTCTCTGCACATCCTCAGAATCAAACATGTTTCCTCTGCTTTTAAAAAGAAAGCATTTTGTGTGTTAAATGCCTGCAATAGTTTTTTATTTGAGGATTTTCCTCGTGATGGATGATGCTTGAAATCATCATTTTATTTTTTATTTCAATGTTATTTTAGTTTGGTTTTTTTTTTTTTCAAAAATGTCTTTAAGAAAATGCAAATGAACCCAGCTGCCTCTTGTTAAGACCTTTTGTTCTTAGGGTTTAGAGTTTGGTTAATGACTTTCAAACTTTGTGGAAAGGACCAGCCTGGCTGCACAAAGACATTTCTGAGGGTAGATGGCAGCAGAGGAATTGCAAACACATTTTTCCCGAGCACCCAGTGTAGGAAATTCCTCCCATCTGCCAAAAGCTGGCTACTTTGATGGAAAAGTACAAAGCCCTGAACCTTGCTAAGCACTGGAATTTGATTGTTTAGAAATATTAGAAGGCTGGGGCTTAACAGCTGTGTAAGTATGGTGTGTTTTGATGCTGTCCATCAATCCTGGTTCCCCTAACTGAGCTCCCAGCAGTTGGAGCTGTGTATTTTATTCAACAAAGAGCAGCATCAATCCAGTGGTGAATAGAAGTGGGATAATTTCTCTGCTGCCCTCACACAGCCGTCGACTGGGAGCTGCTGGGAGCTCAGCCTGCTCTCCCGAGGGGTCCTTGCAGATAAATCCCTGCCCCCTCCTTGCAGGACTGTGCAGCATTGTTGTGCTGTGTCACTCACCTGGAGAGGATCCCAGCAGTGACAAAGGCACGGCTGAGAAGGAGCCAAGGAAATCCAAGATGTGACAAGATGGTAATTAAGTGGAAATATATATATATATATATTATAATATATTTAAAGGCAGGCAATAGCTGAAATGAGGTTTTAAAAGTGTTGACCAACTACGTGTAGTGTGCAGCACAACACCTCAGTTCAATGAGCAAGCAAGGGAGCTAAAAAACAAAAATTAATCAATTCCCCCAGTCTCCCTTCCTCTGAAAAATGGTTCCTTTTTTGCCTGGTGTTTACAGGGATGTGTCTGAATAGCTCTAAGTCTTCATTCCATCAGCAGCACCTGCCCAGGAGCCAGTGCCCCTCCTGCTCACCCAGACTTGCTGGATCCCTTTGAATTGCTTTAATGTGCCTCCTTTCATCTGAACTTACCCAAATAATTGGCCAACTTTGCTACCTTGCTGCTCCTCCCCTCATCAAAAAAAAAAAAAAAAAAAAAAAAAATTAAGTCTTTACATTTCTGTCTGAGTATGGAAATTCTGCGGCTCCCAGGAGTTCTGTTTTTTCGGGTGATTAAAGTAAATCATTCCTTTCTGCTATTTTACCTCTTCTTGAAAGGCTGCTGAGTTGAGTGTTCCCCAGGGAACTTGACAAAAGGCGTTTGAAAATCCAAATAAATTACTTGGACTAATTTTAGCCATTATTTGTTGCTATTCTCAAAGGACACTAAGAGAATGGAGGATTCTGATTCCTCCACATGGTTTTGCCCTCATGGAGACTCAGGTTTTGCTGAGATTGGAAGTTTTGGGGCACAGGGAAGACCTTCTCTGTTGTTTTTAGGGAAGTTCACCATTTATCCAAACAAGGAGAAGTATTAAGGTGTTTTTAGTTCATTAAAAGGCCATGGGTCACAAGTCATAGTTCTGCTAATTCTGCTTGCTCTGATTAATGCTGATTAAGAGGCTAGATTTAGATTTAGATTATTAGGAGGAAATTCTATCCTCTGAGGGTGGGGAGGCCCTGGCACAGGGTGCCCAGAGAAGCTGTGGCTGCCCCTGGATCCCTGGAAGTGCCCAAGGCCAGGCTGGACGGGGCTTGGAGCAGCCTGGGCCAGTGGAAGGAGTCCCTTCCCATGGCAGGGGGTGGCACTGGATGGGCTTTGAGGTCTTTTTCAACTAAAACCATTCCATGATTCTACTATTTTTCTGCTAGCTCCTGGACACCCGAATTAAGGTTTGTGTGTTGTAGGTATCCTAACAGGCTTCTTTTGAAGGCAAGCATGGCACCAAAGTAGGTTCTTATCTGCTGACAATAGGCTGCCAGAACCTGTGCAGCAACCTGAACACACCCTGCCAGCGTGGCACTGCCACCAGCTTCTTTGGGTTTAGCTTTTTTTTTTTTTGCAGGAGACTTCCAACACTCCAGGGAACCTGACAAAACCAGCAGGAGCAATTAGGAAGTCGTTGCACACCAGAATGATTTCCTAATGATTGCTGCTTCCCCTCCCAGCTGTGGTGGCTGTGACTTTCTGTCTGGCTTTGCTTCCCCAGTCCTGCAGGCTCCAGAAATGGCCATTTCAACCTGGGCTGTGCTGCAGGGCTGTGGTAATCATGGAACAACAAGGATTCCTCAGCAAGCCCTCCTGGGTTTGTTGTTTTAGCAGGACACGCTCTGAGTGTGATGAGAGGATTCTCTCACTTGAACACAATCTTTTTCATTCCCCTTAGAACTCAAGAAGCAATTGTCCAAGCACTTCATGTTTATTTCCATCCTACTTAAAACAATGAACAAACTCTTAAAATTGTTCTCTGTTAGCTTTGAGGTCAGTCTACCACACAAGAAGCAATAAAAATTCTCATGCAACCTCAGACAAAAACCACATTTGCTTTGTGTTGAGAGTCTTCAGGAAGCAAAACCTTTGGGGCATTCATACTGAACCCTAGAAGGAAAATGAGATTAAGGTGATCCCAAATAAACAGGAATGATTTTTTCATTTTTCTTTAATTATTGTACTTTTTCTCTGAAGGGGTGACTGACTTGAGCTGTGCCAGTTTATCCCTGTGGATTTGTATTAATCCAGCCATGTAAGAAAGGGATTAGGGAGAAATTCCTCCCTATGAGGGTGGTGCAGCTTTGGCACAGGGTACCCAGAGAAGCTGTGGCTGCCCCTGGATCCCTGGCAGTGTCTAAAGCCAGGTTGGATGGGGCTTGGAGCAGCTTGGGCTAGTGGAAGGTGTCCCTGCCCATGGCAGGGGTGTGGTGAGATGCACTTTAAGATTCCTTCCAACCCAAACCATTTTGTGGTTTTGTGATTCAGTGATTTCCCTTTGAGAGCCCCATAATGTCGGGAATTTTGGACTAGAGCATATCCCATGTATTGAAGAACCATAATCCCACTGCTTTTGTTGGCTCGCCATGCCCACGTTAACCCAGGACACTTTGTCCATTGCTCCCTGCCCTGAGCAGTTCTGAGTCTCTTTTGGAGCTGGAACCTGTGTTCCAGGCCCTGTCTGTAGGCATTGCAGGAAATGTATGGCCATGGCAATAAAAACTTTAACCCTCTTTCAACCTGTTGTTTTCAGGGCTTCCCTTCTAAAAAAATAAAACTTGTGTTAGAGAGAATTGCCCTGATGGTGGACAGTGAATGTTTTCAGTGTCTCTGCTCATCAGAGGAGCACACATTGGGTTGAATTTGTCTTTCACGGAGGGTTTCTCACCTCTTAGCTTCTGTCCTTTCCCCAGTGCTGAGGGCTGGACTCTTCCCTCTCAGCATGGCAGTGGTTTTTCCTCATTTAGCAGCAGATTCTCCAATCCATAGGGAATCTGGTCATTAGAAAGGACAAAATCCAATATCCTGGGCATTTGTTGAGCTGCCTCTCCTGGTAGAGAATGGGTGTTCCTTAGAAGAAACTCGCACCATCCTCATGCATGGCCTTGTTTTGCCAAGTTAGGACAATTTTTATCCATTTCTCATCTCATTTGTGGAAGTTCCAGGCTACTCTCGTTGCCTAATTAATACACTGCTGAGAAATTAATTAAATTGCAAAGCGTATCGATGAGGGGTGACATTCATCTTTCATAGAGCAACTGCGCTGCAGATCAGTGACAGCCAAAATATCCTGGAATTTAGAAATGATGTCATCTGTTGTGCTGGGGGCTAATGGAAAAGCTGAGGCTAAGCCTTGCAAGGCAATAAATGAGCCACTACATGTACATAAAGATGCTTCAGTCCTCAGAGTTTCACTGTCATTAAACAAATGATTTTTCCCTTCTGGGGATTTGTATCGGAGTAATTTCAGGCGATGTGTTGGGTTATGGAAAAAGACAACACTTCAGTTTGTTCACAAACCTAAATAGAAAATCTCTTTGGTTCCATTTTAAAATGTAAATATAAACCACTTTGGCATTATCAAATTTCCAGAATACAAGGCTTTGAAGTTTTGAGCAAGGCACCTCTTTTCAGCACTGTACTGGATGGGATTCAACTTGAAGTTGAGTTTTTAAAATTTTTTTTTTTTTTTTAGTTTCTGTCAGTGGCCTGTGTCTTACAGGGGACTTTCTCTAATGTCACTCTAAATTATGATCACAGCTCTCTTACCCCCATGTGAGCATCTCTCACTGCTGAAGTTTGGTTGCAGAATTATGAAAACATTCCATAGATTAAAAAAAAAATCTTAAAAGATTTAAAATTAAAATCTTTAAAGATTTTAAAATTTTAAAAGATTCCATAGATTAAAAAAAAACCAAAAAAAAAAACAACCAACTTGTCTTCTGCTGATATAAAAGAAGCAGTTGCTAATTTTCATCTCCAGGTCCTGCTTTGGAAATGTCAAGTGTTTTGTTCACACCCAATTAACATCCATCGATTCTCAAACCTATTCAAAGACTTGCTTTAGCACAATGAAGACATTGCTCCTCCACAGAGGATGGCATTTGCACTTCAAAGGGGAACAATATTGACACTGAGGTTTAGAGAATATTCCACATGCGCTCCTCTCCATCCTTCTTCTTATTTTAATATTTTGTACATTTTTGCCCTTTTTTGAGTGTGGTGCTGCATGACTTTGGACAAACTCAGAGCGAAGATAAGGCATGTCAAACTGTTCAAAAGGCTAGAAGATGTATTTCAGTTTTGTTTTGTTTTGTTTTGTTGTTTTGTTTCAGTAAGATGCATTTCAGTGGCATTTTCTTTGGTAAAGAATTGTAATTAAAGAAAATAATTTAAAAAAATTATGGGCTCGTACCAGTTCAGAGCAATTAGGCGAGGTAATTAGAAGCATGATGAAAGGGCTGCATGGGAAAAGGAATTTAAACCCTCGATGAACTGTTACATCAAAAAGTGAGTAAGAAAAAGAGTAAATTAAAAGTAGGGCTTATAGCTGGTGGGCAAAAGATAAAGCCAATTATTCTCGAAGAAAGGAGAGATGGCTTGTTTATCTGGAGCTGCTTTCCATCCGTGTAACAAGGCTCCTGAGAAAGGTTCTTGGGCCTACAGGAGGACTGGAGAGGGAATTTGGGGCTGTTTAGCCTGCAGAAAAGGAGGCTCAGGGGGACCTTGTGGCTCTGCACAACTCCCTGACAGGAGGGGACAGACAGGGAGGTCAGGCTCTCCTCCCAGGAACAGGGACAGGAGGAGAGGGAACGGCCTCAGGCTGGGCCAGGGCAGGCTCAGGGTGGACACCAGGAGGAATTTCCCCATGGAAAGGGTGCTCAGGCCTTGGCAGGGGCTGCCCAGGGAGGTGTTGGAGTGCCCATCCCTGGAGTGTCCCAGGAAGGCCTGGAGGTGGCACTCAGTGCTCTGGGCTGGGGACACGGTGGGGATCAGGCACAGCCTGGCCAAGATGGGCTGGGAAGGTTTCTCCACTGTTAATGATTCTGAGATTTTGTGGAAAAGGGCCTGGAGTGTCAAAACAACGGAGAATGGCTTCAAACTATCAGAGGGTAGGTTTAGATGGGATATTGAGTGGTGAGGGTGGGCAGGCCCTGGCACAGGGTGCCCAGAGAAGCTGTGGCTGCCCCTGGATCCCTGGCAGTGTCCAAGGCCAGGCTGGACAGGGCTTGGAGCAGCCTGGGAGGTGTGTTAGGAACAAGATGAGCTTTGATGATCCTTCCATCCCAAACCATTCCACAATTCTATGAATGATGAAGTAGAAAACTCACTGCCAATTTCCCTTCTTGATCCCAACTTACTGTTGTTATTCTGCCAGAAGGGGAGCACAATCAGCCTTTCCCAGGACCCCTTCCCAGGTGGGTGAAGGGCACAGTTTCCCGAAAGAAGATTATGACATAAAGCTAAAAAACTTTGAGGCTGGTTGACAAAGCTGGAGACTGAGTCACCAAGTGCACATCATGAAATGGATGGTAGGAGCAAGGAAATGAGCCTGAGGTCTGTTTTTGTACCAGGAATGATTATTTTCTTTTCCAGGGACGTATTTCCATGACCATACACAGTGCATTAAGAACCAAAATATGAGCCCTTTGGAATTCAAAGGACCTATATCCTAAAAACCTCCCTCTGTGAGGAAGGCATGAAAAAAGCCACAGAGTGAGGGAGACACACAAATTGTCACAGGCAGGAGAAAGGATCCCTGGAGCCATGGAGGCACTGGGATATCACCACTGCCACGGGACTTCTCATGATTGTGATGATGTAGGATTGATTTGTAATTGGTGAGTTTGAGTAGTGCTGCCCTGGAAGCAGCCATTAGATATGAGCTGTCCATCTCTTCGGGTTAATTAATTATCAGATCCACTTTTATCCCTACACCATAGCAGAACCTCACAGTGAAAGGCATTTCAGACTATTAATTTAATGGGGGGGACACAGCATTTCCTTAATGACCACAAATGGGCAGATTATTTAAATCAAGAGCTCTAATAAAAGTCCCCTCTTTGTAACAACACCCCCAACAAATGTTGCCCTGGTTATCAACTCATGGGAAACACAGCAATAAAGCAGCTTAATTGTGCCCTGAGTATTGTCATCCATCTCCAGGCCAGAGAGCACCTTTATGACAGACTAATCTGCACTCCAGATCACCCAGACAAGGACTTGCAGGGTAATTCCTCTGTCAAGCATCTCATTTGGTTGGAGATGGAGTAGCTCATTTGGGAGCCTGGGAAGCACAGCTGAGCTCTAGCAATTTCCACCAGAAAACTTCCAGGACAGTCTAAGCACAGCCCAGGTGAGGATTTGCTTCACCCTCACGCGTGCCTGTGCAGAGGAAAGCTCTTCTTGCTTCCATTTCTGAGCACATGGATGGAAACCAGGCTTTAATCCCATAGAAATAATGTCTGTGCCCACGGCAGGAACTGATATTCCTATGTATCATTACTTAAAGCAGGATGAAACTCTTTATCAATAAGATTGTACTGTAGTATACAAGCTGTTTCAGTAAAATAAAAAAGAAAAAAAAATATTTCCCTCATAGAATATCAGACTGGTTTGGGTTGGGAGGGATCTTAAAGCTCCTCTCATTCCAACTCCTGCCATGAGACGCCTTGCACTGGAATGGAGATGGCAAATTCAGTACGGAAGGAAAGGACTGGGCTGTCTTGGTTTTTTATTTCCTTTCTTAGCTCATTCTGTCTTGTCTTGTGCTGTAAGAGTAGTTAAAATCAGGGATTTAAAACCAATATTCCAGTTTCTATTGGCACGCTGATTCTTTGCCACTAATCCCATATTTTTAGTGGCATTTAGAGCCACAGTGGAGTACAGCAACTTTAGTGAAATTAAAAAATAATTTAGGAAGCTGACTTGTGTATTTTAGGGTTTTTTAAAAATATATTTTAATTTCTGACCTCCCTCTCTACATATTCCTTCTCTTCTGGGGTGAGCCTAGCTCTGCTCCAGGCTTCTGAGCAGTGTTTTTTGTGTATTTTCTGAGGAATACCAACTTTTCTAACCTATTCTCCATAACACATTCCTCATCACTGACCCGAAGCATCACCTACCCAGCAAGAGCCCTTTCCAAATTCTCTGCATAGACTTCCTTGCTGTGACAGTGTGAGAAACCAACAGGCTCCACACTTTACTGAGGTCGTCAAACAACCATTAAATCTCAGATACTTGAGCTGCTGCTGACTTCTGATGGGTTTGAACTGGTGGCCTTGGGGCAGAGCTCACTGTCAAGCTCTCTGAGCTATCTCCTGTTTTGTTTTTCTTTGTTTTCTACTTGTTTTCCTACTTTTGTGACAACTCATGAATAAAAGTAGAGATGGGGAAAAAAAGCACAAAAAGATATGCCTGGAACTACAGAAAAAACAGAAGGCAATTTAAGGTTTTTTTTGTTTGGTTGGTTGTTTTTTTTTCCCCAGAAGTCAGAAGAAACTATGAGAAACCAAATGCTCTGAGCAATCCAGCTTTTAAATGATTGATACTTTCTCCAGCACCTTCCTGAAGAGAAAGTGGTGGAAGCTGATTTAAGATAACTCTGTTCTTCTCATGGGAAATCAAAACCTTTTTCATAAAAATTCTACCCCACCTCCTTCGATGTTTTGCTGCAAACAAACATCCAGCAGGCATAAGTTTGCATTTGGAGTGAAATTAGCAGAATGGGGTGATAAAAATAAGTTTGGAAATATTATTGTTGTTATTATTACTGCAATATTGTCACTATCATCATTATAATGCAATAATTATTTTAGTTATTCCTTTACTATAATGCTACACTACTGATTATGATACTGAATGTAATTCTGGGACAGCATTTCATGTTGGCATCATGTTGGTCTGAATGTATTTATCAGGAATTTCCCTGGCACAGGGAGGGATGGCTGCAGGGAAAGCTCCAGGCTCTTCAGCCAGCCCTTGGCCAGCAACTCTGCCTCCCCAGAAGAGCCTGGAGCTCCTGGCCAGCCTTTCTGTCTCGTGCTGGAGCTGGGGAATTCAGCATTCCAGGGGGTGCTTTCCAATTTCCAGAAGGTGCAACAACAGCTACAAAAAAACACAAAAAAACCCCCCCAAAAAACCCCAAACCAAAAAACCAAACAACAACAACAACAACAAAACCCAAACAAAAAAATAAAAAAAACCCAAACCAAACCAAACAAACCCAAACAAACAAGCAAAATAAACCCAAAACCAACAAAACCTAAACTAACAAAAAAACCCAAACAAACCTCTCTTTTCTGATTGAAAGAGTTATACCAAATTCCCTCCAACAGAAGCTGATTCCTGAGGCAAGCAGAGAAGGTGCACCCCAGGACCCAGAGATGAGGGAGCAGGATGAATTTCTCATTTGTGCTTCCTCTTCATCCTCCCGCTGTCCCCATCATTAACAGCCCAAGCTGCCACCATCCATGATTTTGCATTTCTTTCCATCTCCACAGGGCTTCCAGGTGAAATCCTGGCACTCCTGACCCTGGGGTCTCTGGGATGGTGCAAAACACCCTCAGTGCTCCTCAGGGTAGACAGCAAAGGTTGTGTCAGGAGCTGCTTTGGCTGGATTAGTTCACAGGATAGCTTTGTTCATTACTATCAGCCAAAACCCTCAATGTATGCATTGAAAACCTCGGTTTGTGTAGCCTTCAACCCTAGGAGCTGGAATTCTTTGACACTTCCACAAGTTTTTCTGTTTCTGGTGGAATAAAGTCAGATCTCAGCAGCCTGCCTGGTTGCTGCTAAAATTTAGATCTATTGGCAAAGGACACATTCACCTCTTGTCTCCTAAACTTCCCCTCTGTGACTTATAGGATGTTAATTTTTAACTACCCTGCTGAGCAGCACCATTCATAATAAATATGATATGGAATAAATGCATTACAATTTATTTTTACTGGCATGTTAAATTATGCTTTTATAGCTCCGGTTGCTCCCGTGCCATGAAGGAAAACTAAATTTCCAATGAAGGTACTTAAGGGTGCAACATTTTCTCTACATGGCAGATGTTTCCTCTTGCCCAGATCCTCCTTTGTTTAATTACAGTTGCAATGATTTTTAAATACAGGTTTCAGTCACTTTGCACCTACTTTGCTGCTTCTGCTGCAAGAGAGGCTTTTCAAGAGTTAAATTCACTTTCAGTATATTCCAAAGTTTACAACATTTAAAGGAAAGCGCCATTCCAGGAAGTAAGATACACATTTTCATGTTCAGTATCTTTGTCTTTGACACGACTGGTACAGAATTCGATTGCAAGCCACGCTCAGGTGAGCTGCGTCATAACTCTGTTTGTATTCAGCTGATCCCTCTCTCTTCTCATTAGACTGAGATGTTATGACAAGTTACTGTAAATCTGTGTTTGCTCATCTTGAAAAGGAGAAATGAGAGTCTGAGAGTGCTGTTAAGTAATTTGAAATCACCCAACCACTTGTGTGCTTGACTGGAAAGAACCAACACTTCCCACTTCCACACGTGTCGTGCATTGATTTATTTTTAAGGTGCTGGCTTTGGTAGGGAAGGTTGGTTTTGAAAGGGGAAAGACTCTGGGCACTTCTGGGGGTGCCCGCAGGAAGGACATTTGGGAAGGAATGCTCTTTACAACACAAGTAAGAGGGGTTTTTAGCCAAAACTGTGATCACACTCCACAGCCCAAGAGCAAAGAGATCCCAGGACAGTGGTGGGTGGAAGATCCCCCTTCAGACTCAAAGGTAAAGTACAACCAACCAAACAAACAGCAGGACAAAGACCCCAAAATGCTGAATTCCTGCAAGTCTTGGGAAAGTCAGTGGCAGTGGGAGAACTTTGTGAGTGAGAGGCACTGTGTGACCTCAGCACCTATCAGCTCCCAAAAATGTAGCCACAGAGAAGTTGTGCAGCCCCAGTTATAGAACAGCTGCATTAGGTTTGTACTGCCTGCGTTTCAACATTTAAACCAGCTTCTCAAAAGGTTTAATTCAGCCTTTTTGGTCATGATAGGAACAACTGCATCCTGGGAGGATTTTGCAGGAGGGTTGCACTGCTCAGGGAAGCTGCTGAGTTCTTGGAAATACAGCTTTCAGCAACCTTATGGCTCCTTGCCACAAACTGCCCAGAACCTGCTGTACTGATAAAGTCCAGCCAGGGATCTCTGTCTGTTCAGTCCACTGAGGATATGTTGATCTACTGAAATTGTTCCTGTCCTTTACAAGCTGCCTTTAGGTTGGGAATTGTGCAGGAGGGCAGAACTGGGGCTGTGTTTGTGTTCAGGGGATAATGTCCAGGTCAGCCCCATCTGGTGCTGATGCCTCATCCCAGCCCCACACACTTGTGAGCCACTGAGGTTTCTTTGCACAGATAAATCAATTTTTCAAGGACATCCCCTGAGCTGAGGAAGGCACCACGCAAAGATTACTTTCACAGGAGGTATCTTTATGTCTCTCTGCAGTTAAACTGAAGCATGACAGAATGTGCCAGCCTAAGGACACCTTGTCCAGCCTACAGAGCCCTTCCAAGGCAGGAATTCTCTGCTGATCAATGGCTGTTAAAGCAGAGGGTTAACACAGATTTGTCACTTTGAGAGATGTGCATGTGCCTGTGTGTGTTCTTTCATTACTGGTCACCTTTTCTAAATCATGTTAGAGAGGGAAAACTGTGCCTTTCTGCCAGGATGTGATGGAGTGTCAGGTAAGGAGTTTGCAAATTGTGTTCTGGAGCTGTCTAGAAGGAATTCTGAGGGTGAGTGCACCTCCATTGCTTCCAAGAGCAGAGAGTTATCCAATGCAGCAGCAGGACATCTGCCCTGATGTGTCTGAACCCAGGATCTAGGAACAATTTTCCTCCAAGTGGCAGAACCGTGGCATCCATTTAATCACATACAAGCAGTTTCCTTCAGGTTTTTATTATAGCTAAGAGATTTCCCAGGCCTTTGCCTTTTCTTTTTTATATCTTTTTTTCCTTTTCATTTTCCTTTTCCTTTTCCTTTCCCCCTCATCTTTATTTTTTCTTACTCTATCCCTTTCTCTTTTAATTTTCTCTCTCTTTTTTTTTTCCTGTAGTTGACACAGATTTCTTTTTATCACATACTGTCAAAAAGAAAGTCCCTCGATAGCCTTCCAAAAATATTAATAATTTTTTAGGTTTTGCTATGTGTATCCAAGACCTATTTTCTTCATACTGCAGTTCATGGAATCTCAGAATCCTGAATGGTTTGGGTTGGAGTGACTCCAAAGCCCATCCAGTGCCACCACCTGCCATGGGCAGGGACACCTTCCACCATCTGAGGTTGCTCCAAGCCCTGTCCAGCCTGGCCTTGGGCACTTCCAGGGATCCAGGGGCAGCCACAGCTTCTCTGGGCACCCTGTGCCAAGGCCTGCTCACCCTCACAGGGAACAATTCCTTCCTAATTTCTTCCTAATCCCATAGCTAATTGGCGTAGGATTTTTCCTTTGAATTCTTCTCCTCTGCAATGTTTGCATCTTGGATGTTTGATGTGAACCATCTGCTTTCATTAGTGCTGCATTGTCTGGTCTTTCAAAAAATGCAGCGATTTAGTAGAGAATCAGCAGCACTTTGCAGAAATAGCCCAGAGCCAAACCAAGAGCTGTCTCAGCTGTGGGTGGAGGGAGGTTAACCACAGCCTACTCAGAGTATGTGCAGACAGAATCATGAGGTAAGAGAAGTCAAATTAGGAGAATTTGCTATGACAAGTCTTTCCTGCTTCACAAATATACTCAATAAAATGCATCATCTTTATTTTAATTGTGCATATGCCTGAAACTGTGGGGCAGCCACGTGCAAGACAAGCTGAACATTTTAAATTTAACCCGACGTGCCATTTCTTTGTGGAAGTTTGAAAGTTGTGCTGCAACTCAGTTCAGAAAGAATTGTTACCTTCAGCTGTCTCTGGTTACTGCAGGTTTGGGCTGCCCCTTGTGAGTGTGGTCAGAAGGTCAAGGCTGTTTGTCAGAGCAGATTTAGACACCTGATATCCAAAATAATTGCAGCTATCCAACACTGAGCTTTTCACACTGAGACTGTCATTTCCTACTTTATTTTGGGATTTTTGTGTGTGTTCTATGAGGTTTAGCCAGAGCCACATTAGCCCAGTGCTTCCTTCCATCTTCAAATGCTGGCAAGGTTCAGCCAATGCTTGTCTTTGTGCCCACTCATTTATTGTGGTAAAAAAACACTTTCCAAGAGCTGCCATATCAAGACTTCAATCATTTGGTGGGGATTTCAGGCTGAAATCATTATCCTGTTCTTTGAAGACAAGAATTTTATCATCCTCTTGCCCTGGTGAAACCTGAGGTGATGGAAGTCACCGTGGGGAAGTGGCAGGATGGGCTGGTGGCAGGGCTGGGACTGTGCAGCTTCCACCCCAGGGGATAGGAGAGTTTAGGGACAGCACTGTGCAGTTTCCATCCAAAGGGATGGGAGAATTTAGGCATAGGACTGTGCAGCTTCCTTGCAAGAGGTCTCTCCCAACCTTGATGACTCCATGATAAGAAAGATGATCTGTTTCCCATGTTTTTCAGTGTCACTGCCTCTCACTGAGCCTCTGGGCTCACCACTGCAGAATCCTGCCCAGTGGCCCCCTGGTTTTCCCCTCTTCTGGAGGCTGGAAGAGCCAAGGGAACAGCAATTCCATCCCTGAGTCACCAGGAGCCCATGACAAATCTCCTTTGGTGGTTTCCAGGGTGGGAACTGGAATGGAGGTTGGGATGTCTCTGCCAGTTTTGACATTGCAGAGTTGACACCTGTACCAGGTGAGAACTAAAGAAAGGGTTTGTTCAGCAGTTTTTACTCAGCTGGAATCCCCCAACCAGTGCATCATGTGCTCCATAGAGGGCTAATACCTTCTAATAAGATGCTTTTTCATTCTGCTGGATTAAGAGCAGTCAGTCAGAGGAAACCATTGAATTTTATTTGGCTACAATAAGCCTGAAAGGCAACACTTCAATATCTCTGATCCTCCAAGGGCCCCTTTCTCATTTACAGTAAGTCCTAACATATTGCTGGAATTGACCTAACTGCACATAGATATTTTAGGGGGTCTTTGGGGATTCTTCACTGAGAAAAATTAAAATTCCTGAGGATGGGGAATGGAGAGAAGCCTTGCACTGTTTATAGATGGGTGAGGAAAATAAGAAAACAGATGTTTTTGACCTCTCCAGTCTGGGTCTCCATGGTCATTACATTTTTGTAGCTGTAGCTGCATTATAGAAAACAGCCTTACCTAAAAATGATACCAACAAAAGAGGATCCCTCCCCTGAGTGCTGTAGTTCCTGCATTCACTAAGTGCTCGTACATGTTATTAAAAGCATTTTGTGTATTCTCTAGGAGAATGTAGCAATATAAATGGAAAAAAATTATGTTGCCGAAAGAAGAGAAAAACTATGAGCAGACATCAAAAAGGATGTGATTTAGAGGAAACAGGAGTGAGGTTGGAGCTGCTGGATTGGAAATAAGCAAACAGGAAGGAAAGGGAAACACAGCTCTGGAAGCAGTCAGTGCCCAGCAGGAAGTACAAGGGATGATGCTCTGCCAGCTCCAGCCCCACTTTCTTTATAATATCCACCATGATCACAGGGAGCGAAAAACTTACAAATTAGCACATCTTGAAAAATAAAATTTTAAAAAAAATCAATCAAAAATAAATAATAAAAAACACGTGACAATGAGCACGTAGAAATGAGATCTCTCAGTATCAGTTAAAACAATCAACTGGTTTACAATCAAATCAATTAAATTTATTTCCTCTTGATTATGCAATATATATCACCTACAACAAAACCATGCAGGGAATAATCAAAGTGCACTTTTGAAGGGCTAGCACAGCAATTCCCCTGGTTTAAAAATTTCAGTTTTGGTGACGGGACAGAACTTTGCAAGCTGCCAGAACCATTGTGTGCCCCATTTGCCATGTGTGCTCCATGTGAGAAACCCTGTGCCCCTGCCAGGGCTACCCAGTGGGTCTGACTGGCTTGAGGGAAGGACACAGGGATTATTGTCTGCGATAACTCCTTCCCTTGTGTTATAAAGAGATTAGTGATTTTCTCTGCTGCTTACAATGGGATCAGCAGTTGCCTCTTCAGATCAAGCTGCCTCTTCATCCTGGAAGTGTCCAAGGCCAGGCTGGATGGGACTTGGAGCAACCTGGGACAGAGGAAGGTGTCCTGCCCTTGGCAGGGGTGGCACTGGATGAGCTGTAAGGTCCCTTCCAAAGCAAACCATTTCTTTGAAAAGAGTCCCTTTGGTGTAGCTGTTGTTCTAAATAACATCCTAACTTTTATATGGCTGATGAGCCACAGGAAAATTTTTCAAGGAAAATTCATTACCATAATCCTGGGAAGGGAAGGGAAGGGAAGGGAAGGGAAGGGAAGGGAAGGGAAGGGAAGGGAAGGGAAGGGAAGGGAAGGGAGAAGAGAAAAGAGAAGAGAAGAGAAGAGAAGAGAAGAGAAGAGAAGAGAAGAGAAGAGAAGAGAAGAGAAGAGAAGAGAAGAGAAGAGAAGAGAAGAGAAGAGAAGAGAAGAGAAGAGAAGGTCTCAGGTTCCCAACTTGTGTCTCACAAGGTTTTTTTGCCTGTAGCTCTTGCAGTCCTGTATAAATAGTGATTCAGTTCTAATTTGAAGTGATCAACTGTGTTACATTTATCCTGTTAGAAAAAGGTAAATACATCCTGTCTTCAAATATCAAACAGTCCCAAAAGCACCAGGACACTCTCTTTTCAACATTTCACTTTGCAACTGATGTTGCTCAGCAGTGGTACTAAGGCATTTAAATATCAGTCCTCGGGGCTTTTTTCGTAAATTTGCAAAAAAAAAAAAAAAAAGTGCAGAACAACACTTCCTTTCAGCATAATAACCTTATGGAAGGTTTAATTGGTTCTCCAGACACCTTTGTTATTTCCACAGCCTTTCAGTTCTTCACACAAACCTGATCCAGGCATTACTTTCAAAGCTCTGTTGAAATGAAGCAAAAATGAAAAATCAGCAATTCACTACTTCATGCCCATTTAAAAGATGTTTTTAATGTCTTAATAGAAAGAGAAGTATCTGGGGAAATATACAGCTGTTTTACTGTAGTGAAAATTGAGTGTTTGGGAAGAAAAGTGTTTAGTGCTATTTACCATAATGTTTTTCAAAGTCTTTAAATAGTGATTGGTGAAGAGTGATCTTAGGTAAGTGTGACTACTCCTTGCTGGAGATAAACTAACAGGCTTCATATTAATGCTGAAAGTTCCTTTTTGGAAAAAAAAAAGAAGAAAACTTTTCCAATTTGCACTTTAAAAACTTTTTCCCTGCATTGTTTGTTATGCTGAAAGAAAAGCAGGAGCTCCAGTGAGGATGAGATTTAAATATTAACTCTCTCAGCCCATGACTTTCTTCCAAAACTTGGGTTTCTGACTCTAGAGTCAAGAAAAATTAGGGACTTCATGGGTAAATTTAAAATATTATAGTGCAAGCAGCTCTTATAGAACTGTCTTGTACTTGAGAGATGTGTGCACTTCTCCAAGGGAGTAAAGAAAATCCATTAAGGACTAAAATTATTAATATTATATGAGGCACACAAGAAAAACAGTCCAGGCATCAATGCTGAGTTCCAAAATATTACTCCATGAGAGGTTATAATGTGTATGCTTATGAAATCCTCACATCATTTTTTTTTTCACAAATGACAGACAAAATCAAACAACGTTAGGAATTTTTAGGAAAGGAACAGATGGAGAAAAACTTCCCAAAATATGTAATTGCTGCACTGTGTGTAACTGTACTGTCTCTACACTTAAAGTACTATTTGGTGTTTTGTTCCCCTGCCTCAAAATAAAAAAAAAGAGCTGGAAAAGGAGCAGGAGGGCAGAAAGGATCATCAAAGGCATGGAATGACTTTCCAGGATTGGGGTAGGGGGTCAGATCAAGATTTCTAAGCCATGAGTGGGACAGAGAACATGAATATGGGACTGTAATTCACTGCCTGTCTCCCTGATACCAGGACTGTACTAATGGAAATGTCTGAGGTTCAAGGAAAAGCAAAAAACATCTCCCCAAAACTCTATTTTTCCATTAAAGAGTTTAAAATTATAGCAGGAGATGTTTTCTCTCATGTCAGAAATGAGAGGCTGCTTGGATCCATTTTTAGCAGGCGTTGCTGCTGCCACCAGTGTCACCTGCTGCTCTCCAAACCCCTCATCCTAATGCCAAACAAACAATTACTGGACAAATAAAATCAAGAAATGAGGCAGCTTGATTAACAGCTAAGAATATCCCTGGCACCCTGAGGAGATGCAATATAATATTTATGTATTTAACATTGGGGAGTAATTCAGGTAGCTGATAGTTAAGAAAAGAGAAGCAGGTTACAAAACCCATATTATAAATTAATGATTGATTCCACCTGCCATAAGCACCTGAAAAAGATTATTATCTTGGCCCATAAAGGGCCAAAGTAATGGTGCAATTAAATCTTGAAGGAATAAAACATGTCCTGCCTGTATTCCTGTTTATTCTGTGCTTTTTTTTTTTTTTCCTGTTTGTGAGCAGAGGAATGATTTGTTGCTCTGAGTTTTATTCATTCTTTTTAGTTCTTTTGGGATATGTACTGAAGTTTATGAGCCTTGTCCTGCTATCATTTTTGTGCAGCAATTAATCCCTGCTAGGTAACAGAGAGCCCTGAGAGGGGCTGGCACCCTCAATGTCCAAGGGAAAGGACATCAGTCAGATTTATGGTTTGGACTGGCACTAACTTCTGAGGGCTTCTAATTGCTGCAGTGGCAATTAATGCAATTGACACAATTCCCTTTCACAGGAGATTGTCCCCAGAACTGTGGGGTTAACCCAGCCCCAGGTACAGCTTCTTCCACAGGGATTATGAAGCACCTCCAGCACAAGAGCTCAGGACTCCTTCCACTGCCCCAGGGTGCTCCAAGCCCTGTCCAGCCTGACCTTGGACACTTCCAGGGATCCAGGGGCAGCCACAGCTTCTCTGGGCACCCTGTGCCAGGGCCTCACCACCCTCACAGGGAACAATTCCTTCCTAATATCCAACCCTCTTTCAGTTTGAAGAATTTTTGTCCCCTAACAACACACCCTTGAAATAAAACCTGCAAAGTCCCCATGACATCTGTGACAGCGCTATGGATGTGACAGGCTGGGGAGGGATTTGCAGGCATTTTGTATCTATTAAAAAAATAATCTTTGCAGCAAACAAGCAGATTGGGAGCAATGGAAAAAGGCATGGAAGGAAAGTGAAACCTGCAAATTCCCCAAGGAGACACTGAGCAAGTGTCCTGCTACTGCAAAAGGAAGAGCAGGGGATTAGAGAGGAGAGTGCTTTGTGTGAGTGGAGCAAATATAGATTTAAGACACACTGTGAGGACTAGAAGAGGACATCCATAAGCTTGGAGAGTTTATAGATTTATTTGTTTCACAGTTTGGCTTTTTTTTTCCCCCCTCATATCTTTTGGTGTTGAGGTCACAAACAAGTGAAAAAGCAGATTATGTAGGAATGAGAAAACCACTTGAGGGTGGCTTTGCTTCCAACTCAGGTGCCTGTCCCTGTCCACTGCTGCAGCCAATGTCTCTTACTTTTGTTTTCATATTTCATTTATTTAAAACACATAAACTTCTAGCTGAGTCTCAAATCTGCCGGTATTGGTGATTTCCACCATCAGCCAAGATTTTCATGCCAATCTAAGAATTTCTATTAGGTCTAGGCTGGAGTGAGCAGCTGCCACATGCTCAGGTAATTGAAGTTGTGTCAGGAGCACTGGAGCCATGTGCTGAAAGACAGAGGCTGGTGTATACAGCTGAGTACAAACAGTAGACCTGGCTGATAAAAATTGGTTTAGCAGAGCCCAGGCTACGTGTAAGTTTTGCAAACAGAACAACCCTTCACTAAAACATAAAGTCAGTATATTTTGCTTTACTTAGGCAGGAGCTCAAATGAAGAAGCTCTGCCCCATTCCTCCCAGCCTGGGGTCCATCTTGCTCCCAGTGTGACTTCCTAGGAAGCAGGTGGCAAATGTGCACCAGGAAAGCTCAGGAGGTTTGTAACCACCTCAGCTGAGGATGCCAGCACACAGAAATCCCATCCCTTGAAGTGTCCAAGGCCAGGCTGGAGACAGTTTGGAGCAACCTGAGATAGTGGAAGGTGTCTGTGGGGGATGGAATGTAAGAGAGTAGAGACAGTGCAGAGAGCAGTCTCACCCCTGAGGAGTTTCAGCTGTGCTAATTACAAAGATTAGGAACAGCCCTGCCCTTAACAGGCCCCGGCCGTGCCCAGTGAGGATGGGTGCTGTTTAACAGGCCCCGGCCGTGCCCAGTGAGGATGGGTGCTGTTTAACAGGCCCCAGCTGTGTCCAGTGAGGATGGGTGTTATTTAACAGCCCCCAGCTGTGTTCAGTAATGATGGGTGCTATAAAAGAGTGGGTGAGCTGATCAAGAAGAGAGTTGGGGTTTGTTGGCTGTGCTGTGAGGAGCTGCCTGTGAGACGTCATCAAGCAGGTATGGAAGTCTTGTAAGATAATAACAGGTGTCCCTGCCCAGGGCAGTAGGTAGGACTGGATGGGCTTTAAGGACCCTTCCAAACCACTCTGGCATTAGTGGTTTTACATGGAAAAAATATTTCAGTAGGACTGTACTGTTACAGCAATTTTACCATGTCAGTCAATGTTCCTACATAAGAACATTGTATTGTATTGTTATATTCCTGTATCAGGTTCTCATTTGCCTGGAAATGGCTTAAGTAGAACCAGATAATAAACTTTAGTGATGGGGAAACTTAACCAGCATGGCTAACATTGGAGATTTCAACAGGGAATAAATTCCCAGTGTTGCTTGGTACCTGTCCCCCACTTTTAAAGTGAAGATGCTATGAAGGTGCTTTCCATAGCCTGTGGATTTTGGGAAATGTCATGGCAGCAAGCACTGAGAACTGGCTGCTGTGTGAGGTGAGAGAGCCAGGGATGCCAGAGGGCCTGGCAGTGCCCTTCCCACCCAGGGCCACCATCCTGCAGCACACAGGGAGGGGAGCAGGGAGGTCTCCTGGCAGTGGCATTCAGGAATGGCCCCATGGTGTCAGGTCAGAGCCAAGAATCCAAATCTGTGGGACAGGATCAGCAGAGCAGACAAAATCCTTGTAAGGGTGGCTAAGGACAGGCCAAGCACAAAACCCTCAGCTCAGCAGTGGGGTAAGAAGAGGTTTCCCATGGTAGTTTTCTTAGAAACATCCCCTGAAAAATTTATCTTGATGACTTCAGAGGTGAGCAAAACATTCTGAGCCTTTGGTCTCTCCAAGACAATGGAACAGGCGTGGCAGGATGGATCCTTCTCCACGTGGCAAGTGCTGACCGACTGGAGTGGAAGCACAAAACATTTTCCCTTTGGGCATTTCCCCATCTGATCCCATCCTTTGAGTGTCTCCTGCTTTTTCCTCTCCTTATCTGCTGGCTGCACTTGGACACGCTGGAGCTGAGTTTGTGGAGGGAAAAGGAGAGCTGGGGGAGTTGAGAGCCAGGGATGGTGTCAAGCAGCAGGAAATGCAGGGATGGCTCCAGGCAGCGGTGAATCCAGGGGTTGTTCCAGCCTCCTTGGCACTGGAAATCCTGCATGTTCCCCATCTGGCATGGCAGCCAAACAAACAAGGGTGCCAGGCAGCTGATCCAGCTGACCCCCCGAGCTAAAATCAGCTAATGTTGGTTTATCCCTAACAGCTTGAAGAAGCCTTGCAGTTGTAATTCTCCCCAGGGATTCCTTTCCTGCTTGGCTCTGCCTCCATGCAGGAAGCCCAGTGTTTTCTCAGGGAAATGTCAGGTTTAATTGAAGGCCACATGCAACCAGCATTTCATATTTGAGCGAGGCAGCGTTGCCAGGATTATTTTGCAATCTTACACTGATTCTCATGGCTGTGGAAAGGGAAGGGATTGGGGGAAACAAACTTTAAGATCCCTGTCATCTGAACCTACAGAATGATTTGATCAACTTCCATTCACAGAGGAGGAGTTCCTTTGGTATGGCTTTCACAAATTAAAAAGGATTTGCTTTCCAAAACCTAGTGGCCTAAAACTGAAATTGGAATTGGGGAGGAGAAGGAGGATTTGGGAATTAAACTGAGCCAGGGATAAGGTGCTTTAGGAAAAAGGTGTTTTAGTTTGTCTTTGCTTCTTATTACCCAAAGTTAATTTCACTAGCAATCAATAAATTAATTTTCCCCAAGTCAGCCTGTTTTGCCCTGAAGGTAATCAGCAAGTGATGTCCTGTCTTTACCCTGTTCCTTTTTAGCCTTTTTGTGAGGGGGAATGAGGCAGTGGCTGGGTAAGGGCCCAGCAGCTGTCCAGGGTCAACCCACCACAGGTTTTTAGGGAGAAGTTGTGTTGTAGATACAATTAAGGTTTTTTTTTAAATCATGGATTGTATGTGGAAATTCATGCAGTGATTCTTTATTTTTTAAAAGTCCTTGTTGTTTTTTTTTTTTTTAAGTGGGTGTTCCTGAAGGGGAATTAGGTTTATACATTTGAGTAATTAGTCTCAACTCTGCTTTTCAGGAATTTTGGTGTAATATAGAGGGACATGATGATACAACCCCCTCGCTCTGCCACTCAGCCCCCTTACGAGGCCTAGGAGGGCTTTGTTTTTGAAACATTTTGTGTTCTTTTCTTCTATTTCCAAAAATACCAGTATTTAAATTCCTGCTCACACAGAGCCCTTCTGCTTTGGTTTGCCAGCAGATGTTGGTATGAAGATCCACACCATCCTAGAGAGGGAAGAATGCTACCTCTGGAAAACATTCCTGAGGCTGGCAGGTCGTGTGAGCAGGCAGCATGGCATAGCAGATGTTTCTGACTGCCTCTTCCACAAACCCTGGTGCTGGGAGGGTGTTCACATGCACCAGATATTTCTGTTTTTTAATGGATTGCAGACCTTTAGGTTGGAAAGGAAGGAGAGAAGGAAAGGTGAGAGATGTTCTCAGTTTTCCCATCTGTATCCCTATTCTAAGTGATCTCTGTGTTTCCCAGGTGAAAAGCAAGGTAGTTCTGGAAATTCCATCCTGGAGTGACAGTACCTGTTCAAAAATCACACAACTGTATTAATAACAGGCTAAAGGCACTGAAAAGGCTGCATGGCCTTGCCCAGTGTATGGAAAATTCACTTTCTGTCCCTAAATCTTCTTGCACTGTGCCATAACTCATTTATAACCCGTTTCATGGCTGCTCCAATACAGGCCTTAAGCTGCACGGTTGTTCCAGTGGCTTGCACTGGTTTTCTGTTCCTTTTCCCTGCTCTTGTCAGGGATAAATGTGGCAAACTCTCAATGGTGGCCTCTGAATCCACCTTGTGGAATGGAGGTTTTTACATGATGCTGTACCAGACATCCCACTGGGCTGAACACTGTAGTAATCTAAATATGATAAAGTGACATCATTTGGGGTTTGTTCACAACTCCCCACTCTTTTCTGTGGCATTTCTTGCAGGGGAACAGACAGCATGTCTCATCCCTCCTAATCCTGATAAGAGCTTTCTATAGACAAAGTATAGCATTTAAAATGAAGCCTAAACTGTTAATTGTGGCTCTTAACTGCAATTCTTTTTCTGCCTTTCAGGGTTGTTGGGTTTTGTTTGGGCTTTCGGTGGGTTTTTTTGGCTTTTTTTTTTTTCACCATGATTACAATATTTATCTGCAAGAGACAGGCTGTTAAATTAAAAACCACTTCTTGGTGTAATTGTCTAACACCCAGCATGGCTGTGCAGGAGGTGGGTTTGGGTTTTACAGATTAAACCCTCACAGTTCCCAGCCCATCCTGAAGGGCTCAGGGAAAACAGGGCTGGTTTCTCTCATAGCAAGGACACCAGGAAATGGGTGGCAGTTATTTTACTGTGAAACACCAGGTCAGAAAGGATGCCACATGTGGATTTTTAAACCTATGGAGAATGGAAATTCCTGTTTCTTGGAGATCCTGGCAGCTGCCCTTTAGCCAGGGTGGGTCTGAGGAGCTGGCTGGCCATGCACACATGAGAAAGGCTGTTAGACCTGGTGTGAGATGCAGGGAAATGTGGGATTTGGCTTGGGTGTCAGAGCTGGAGGGGTCAACACAGCTCTGTCCATTAATTAAATAGGACAACAAAAATAACCAGGCCCCATTAGTAGGTAATGCCTTTGTGCTTGCTCAGCTTGTCCCATCTCAGTCAGAC
Organism: Motacilla alba alba; assembly: GCF_015832195.1. Classification (NCBI taxonomy): domain Eukaryota; kingdom Metazoa; phylum Chordata; class Aves; order Passeriformes; family Motacillidae; genus Motacilla; species Motacilla alba. The sequence continues at coordinate 24,913,850 of NC_052023.1, forward strand.
TGGTACTGTCTTGTTAAGTGCTGTTGTCATGCTCTTCTCTACACTGGAATTCTCAAGTCAAAGCTTTTCTATCCAAAGATGAAATCATTGCTTTTTTGCAAGATGTGACTCAAGTGCAAACTGTGAACTTTTTTTTTTTCTGAGACTTCTCCTCCTGTTCCTGTCAGCAGGGTGATATTAAAGTGAATGCTGAATGCTCTTGCAATTGATCAGCACGTCAAAGGAACAGAGCTGTTCCCAACTGTTTGCAGATCTATCACTGCAGGGTGATTAGACTCCAATTTTTGGATCAGTCTCCAAGAGAATTTAGCTTGTTCCATCTAATTCTTGCTCTCTTTTCCATCTGGCTGGGGCCTTGCCTTGGCCTGCAAACCTTCCAGGAGAGGGACTCTGATATTGCAGCATGCAGCTCCTGTCAGGCCAAGGGTGAGGGGCAGGAAATGAGCAGCCGTGGTTTTAGATGAGAAAAGAGATAATGATAAGCAAGATGGATTTTAATATCTGAAAGCAGGGCAGGCATCAAACATTGGCTCTCACCAGTGAAGAAATAATGCTCGTATAACTTAGACAAAATTTAATGTGGGAGCCAAAATATTGCTTAGACCCACTCTGAGAGAAGATGTAATCTTTACAAAATATCAGCTATCAGAGCAGATCATTTTGCTGATTTTAGTCTTTATTAGCTTTTTGTGGGCTGTGAGAATCCTGCAGATGGTGAAGTAGAAAAACATGACAATGTCTTACATGTGCTACAATTTTTTCCCTATTTAGAGAAAAAAAAAATAGTTGGCATTTATCTGAATTTTTGTGAGAAATAAGACTTCATCCACTTCTTGTAAAACTCGGGGTTAAAGATATCAGATTTGGGGGGGACATAAGAAAGTCCCAGAGCACTACAAAATGCTGGCCTGAGATGGCTCTGGAAGTTTTAGGAACCCTCAGCCTATTTTTCTAAACAAAACAGAACATTAAACATGGTTTTTAAAATTTATTTCTGACTGGCTGGAACAAAGAGCATCTTCCTTATTAAAGAAAATCTCACTGTGCCTGGGGGTCAGTACAAAATATCCAAAATATATAACTGACTATTCATTCCATGAATGTATGAGATCAACTCCCTGTCAGGGAAGGGGTCCTGCATTTCTGGATGCTGATGGCAGCAACCAACTCGAGGGATCCTCAAGACACAGTGGATTCTTGAGCACTAAGACTGAGGAAAAAAAATCTGTGCCTAAAATACATTGTCCCATGATAAATTTTCCAAATGCTTATCAGTGTATGGGAGTGTCCAGGAAAAACACAGGATATGAAAAATTGCATTAAATTAATGAAAATATTGCAGGTTTAACAGGAAACACGTTGCATTTAGTAATCCTAGCATCCCAGGTTGGTTTGGAGGGGATCTCAGAGCTCATCCCCTACCATGGCAGGGACACCTTCCACTATCCTGGTTTACTCCAAGCCCTGTCCAGCCTGGCCTTGGGCACTTCCAGGGACCCAGGGGCAGCCACAGCTTCTCTGGGCACCCTGTGCCAGGGCCTCACCACTCTCACATGGAAGGATTTCTTCCCAAAATCCCATCCAAACCCACTCTATCAGTTTGAAGCCATTCTCCCCTGCCAGGTCCTTGTAAAGGGTCTCTCTCCATGTTTTCTGTCGATTCCCCTCAAGCATGGGAAGGCCACAGTGATGTCACCCCAAAGCTTCTCCTCTCCAGGTGAACAATCCCAGCTCTGCCAGCAGAGCTGCTCCATCCCTCTGACCATCCTGGTGCATCCTCTGGACTGGCTCCACATCCTCTCTGTTGAGATTTTCTGTGGAATAATATTAAGCTAAAAATGTGGTACATTTTGAGGGAAAAAAACCAAACAAACACTCAAAATGTGGAAAGGGAGAGGAATTATTGCAGCAAATCCTTCCTCTCTCTGTTCATTATCACCCATAAATGATTAATATCCTTGCCAGAGTCATCAAAACAATCCTTTGTGGTGCCAGTGGAAACAAGAGAATTTTCTGGAACACCTCTAGGCATTTAATAAATAGATTTTTTGCTGCTGGCTTCCTTATTCCTTTCATGGAAGACTCACAGAGCAGATTTTTGTGCCGTGTGAGTTGTTCAAAACCAGTGCTTTCTCAGTATCTGACAAATCAGTGGATTATTTGCTGTACTTAGACACTAAAATTATACATTAATCCCAAATTAACAAGTGAGACAGGCTTTAGAAACTTTCCTGCACCACTAAAATGTCTCTTGACTACTTATAATGACAATGGGCTGCCTTTATCTGAAATCTACCTATTTCAAAACTAATTAAGTTGTCGGAATAAATTTCCATGTAGATGTCAGAGCTCTGTAACCAAACTGTGAAATAAGCAGGAGGTATTTGTTCATGTACTTACATTTCAAACCCTCTCAAATCCTGCTTGAATGAACAGCATTAAACCAGAGAAAGTGTGGAAAGAAGCACAGGGAATGCTCCTGGGGGAAAAAAAGGGTTCAGAAGTCTGGCTACTGGAGATGGAGATAGTCACTTCAGCCTGGGTTAGAATGGTTTATTCATCCCAAGCTGCTTCCTGGGAAAAATAAGGAAGATGTTAAACTATTAGCTTCTGAAAGTTGAGACAAGAGGGATCTTGGTAGGAGGCTCCTGCCTACTCCTTGACTGAACTTTCAGGCTCTCATCATTAGCAGCAGCTCAGCCTGAGCCCTCCCAGGTAAGCAGGCAGCAGCTGGGCAGCTCTGGGAAGAGGAACCAAAGGTTAGGTCAACAACATATTTATTATTTTTGTTGATTTTTTTTTTTTGGCCACTCTAGGTGGAAGAAAAAAGCTTTGCAGGTGATGTTGGGATTAACTCAATGGGCTTGTCCTTCAGAGATCCCTGCAGAGAATGGGGGTTACATGAAGAGATGACTGGGGCTATCAGCCAGAAACAATTCCCAAATGGTCCCATCCCAGTGGGGGGAGGTGAGCCCCATCCAAAGGGTACATCATGAAGGACTGGGAAAGGCTCAGCTTTGAAGCTCAGGCTGTGCCTGGCTGTGGAAAACACACGGCTAGAGGAGGAGTTGCTTGGTGTCCTTGTTATTTGAGTGGTGTGTTTGCTGAAAACAGGAGCTTTAGGGGTGGCACTGTGAGACTGGAGAATATCTTGTGTTTGCAGTCCTGTGAGAGCTAGAGAAGGGACAGAGAAGAATTAAACTTCTTTATTTAGATGGTAAATTACTGGAAAAAGCTACTGGGTAGGAATCTTAAGTTTCACTCTCTACTCCTATCCCTGGCTGCTCTTTCCTCTGTAAATGGGTTATACAAAATTGGAAGGAGATGCCCAGGGAAGTGGTGGAATCATTATCCCTGGAAGTGTTAAAAACCATGTGGATGTGGCACTTGGGGACAAGTTTTAGTGGTGAACATGGTGTTGGTGCTGGGCTGATGGTTGGACTTGATGATTTTTTCCAGCTTTAATGATTCTGTGAGTCTATGAAATTTTAAACTACCCGTTAATTCTTCAGAAGATGGGCAAGACCAGGATGTGGCCCAGTCAGCTCACATCAGTTTGTGGGAATGCTGATGAACAGATCCTCCTCAGGGGCTTTCAAGCTCATGAAAAATAATCAAGGTTTGTGAATTTCCCATGGGAAAATCAGCTGACCTGACAGCTTCCTCCCAATGTATATAAAGTTTACAGTGTTGCATTTAAATGTGCAAATTAATGCATCTTGGTGTGTAAAATGGCAAAAAGAAAAAAAGATTTTGAGCTTTAAAATTTTTAAAGCTCCAGGAGAGGCTTTAAGTTGTTAAAAAATTCTGCAGCTCAAAACTGGCTTTGAGTTCCCAGTGGCTGACTCAGAGCTCCCCTTCCACCAAATATACATTTCCTTGCAGAATGTAGATTTCTTAACAAAATAAAACTGGCATTGGTTTGTTATGCTGAGATGGCAGGGTTACTATTATGTCCTTTTGAATAGAGCTGGGATTTTAATACAGTGTTTGAGAAATGCTGCTTTGTGCTTGGGGAGTTTGTGTAGCTCATGTGTGGGAGGCTTCACACATAAGCTACTTCTCAAAAAAAAAAAAAAAAAGAAAAAAACCAAAATTGAGGAACACTGAAAATGTGAATGTCCTATCACCTTGCTTGCAGTGAATGAGGGAGGAGAGCTGCTAGAGAAGAGATAGTGGCACCAAAAAAAAAAAAAAAAAAGGGAAAAAACCCTAAATACAGAAGGGTTTACTTCCGCCTCTGACAGAAGATCAGCAATCATCCCAATGTGCAGCTTCATGGCCCTCTCCAGAGTGAGGATGATAGACTTGGAATGGGATCTCTCATTTTCCAGTTAAGTTTCTCTTCTCCCTGTGGATCCCAAACCACCCTGATCCTACAGAGCTTTCCTGAGGACTTGTACAGTGTTAAAAGCCATCACTTTCTTGTTGAGATTGCATTGTCCCTGGGAAAATTCTGCTGTACCAAGTAGTTTGTGGGGGACAATATAAACAGGGGAACCTTAAAGAGTATGAAATGCAGGAGAGCATGACTGAAAACAGGCTAAATTCATGGATCCATGAAATGGATTGGGAGAGACCTTAAAGCCCATCCAGTCCCACCCCTGCCATGGGCAGGGACACCTTCCCTAGCCCAGCCTGCTCCAAGCTCTGTTCAGCCTGGCCTTGGACACTTCCAGGGATCCAGGGGCAGCCACAGCTTCTCTGGGCACCCTGTGCCAGGGCCTGCCCACCCTCCCAGGGAACAATTCCTTCCCCAAAATCCCATCTAAATGTTCCCTCCTTCAGATGAAGGCTATTCCCCCTTGTCCTGTGTGGTGGGAGAGGATGTTCCATTAACCTTGTCCTTAGGCCATGTGCTGGAACACCTTTACCAGCCCCCAGTGCCCCTTTTCCACCCCATCCTGGAATGCTGATGACCTCCAGAGCATACCCAGGCTGGCTCAGGTGAGGTATGTCAGCACTGACCTATCCATCTTCCATGCTCCAGTTGTGTCCTTTGTTAAAGGTGAGTTCTGCTTGGTTATCCCTCACTCCAGATACACAAGCTGAGGGGAAAAAATGCCAAAATATCCTGGAGCAGTCCAGAGCAAAATTACAAAATGAATCTATGGTGCTGGGGATATCCTCTGGCTGCAACAAAATGGTTGGTGAAAAACAGCATGTTTTATTCATAGTGCTGTATTTCAAAGTATATTTTAAAATATCTTCTTAATATTCCTCCAGAAGCCTAACACAGCAGTTGAGCATTCTGCATATCCCATGGCTCTGGTAGGAATTATAGAGCACACACTGACTCAGCAGAAGCAGCAGGAATCCAATCCCATGGCATGAAGGAGCACTGACTGCTCAGCTTGGCACATCCCAGAGGATGGAGGGAGCTGCTCTTGACCATGTGCTTCTCCTTTCCAGCACAAAGTGCTGGTGTGACGTGTGCCAGTCTGAAGGGGACACTGGGCAGCTCTTGCTGGTGCTGCTGGAGGAGACTCAGGATGGAGAGTTTGTACCCAAAGGTGAATATTGCTACTAAAATTATTCATTTCCCCCGTGCTGGGCACTGCAGAGGCCATGCTTGGAATTCTGGGGGCAGCTCTGGATCCCTGATGACAAGAAGACATGGAGGGGGGACTGGAGAGTGTCCAGGGAAGGGACTGGAGCATTAGGAGGGGCTGAGGGAGCTGGAAAGGGGCTCAGCCTGGAGCAAAGGAGGCTCAGGGGGGACCTTGTGGCTCTGCACAACTCCCTGACAGGAGGGGACAGCCGGGGGGAGTCGGGCTCTGCTCCCAGGAACAGGAGGAGAGGGAATGGCCTCCAATTGCACCAGGGGAGGCTCAGGTTGGATATTGGAAATATTCCTTCACAGAAAGGGTCTGTCAGGTATTGGATTGGGCTGCCCAAGGGAGCAGTCACCATTCCCAGTGGCTCAAAAACCTGTGCACCAGTGGTTCTGGTGCTGAGCGATGTAGCTCAGTGCTGGGTTAATGTTGAACTCCATAATCCTGCAGGACTTTTCCAGTCTTAGCAATTCCATGTTTCTGTGTCAAAGAGCACCTATTTCATGCACTTTCATAAAATCCTTCAGTTCAGTTTTAGGATAACCATAAATAGCTGTTTATTCCTAGCCACTCTTTTGGTTTTGCAGCATTAGCATTTGTAAGTGCCACCTCAGAGAGTTCCTGGTGCCTGTTTCATTTCTTTGTATGGAATTATTCTTGCATGGCATTTGTAATTGTTCCTGTCAGGAAAATGGAAACCTTGCACATATTCAGCAATGTGCCTTGGAGAGCAGGTAACCTTGGAGATCCATGGGATATGCCCCTGGATAATGGAAATACTGCAGATAGTTCCTGAAATACTGCTTTCCTCTTCATGAAAGCTGAATTCTTTCCAGAGGTAATGTTTGCCCTTAGCAAAATGAATTTTGATACAATAATGTTTATAAACAGCACAGGGCACCCGAAATCCTTCACATCTGTCAGATGTCCCAGCACAAAACTTCCTGCTTTTTGAGTGTGCACAGAGAGAAATGAAGGAAAAACCTGTGAGTGATGAGGATCCAAGGAAATGAAGCAAAATGGGATCTTTTATTGTTTATATTTGCATATGAAAATTGATTTCTTTTTCTGGAATTGCAGTTTCCCATCTCATTCTGCCCCTTGCAGATTTGCCATGAAACAAAATGTGCTTTTCAGAGCAAAGTGAAGAAGGGTTTTCTTCCTCAGACCCTTTTCAAAGGTTCTGCCAATTTCAGGCCCACCCATCAACCTGTCTTTTTATTTAACACAAACAGCAGATTGTTTTTCACCTCCAATATCTTCATGGAAATGTTTTCATGGAGAACCAGTATAGAAATTACGTCTGTGTTCTTTTCAGTACCAAATTCCAAACAGCAACATGCCTAGATAATATTAATGATGATAATAATGATAGTACTCTTACTATTGCTAATAATGCTGCTGAATTCTATCTTTATTTTTAATAATAAAAGAGGACTGCATTATATTCCTATATTTTTCCTCCTAGACAAACACCATTAGAATAGAATCCATTTCCAGTAGTTATGAAATTCAGGGAAAGCAGTGCCTAGCACAGTAGTGTAAAATAGAATTAATTAACAAAATTAAGCCTTTCTGTCACTCAACATTACGTTGCCAGCCTTGGCAACAGTGCTTAAAAATCCAGTATTTGTTTTTGTTTGTCAGTGTGAAATGCTGGCTAGAAGGGTGTTTCCAAGCTTGCCAGGAGCTGCACTCCCAAATTCCATAGCTGTCCTTTGGTACCACTCCCTTCCTGACTCCCAGTGCTGAGTCTCAGCACCAGGGCATGGAGTCCTGTGAAAATATGTGTTTATTTTATGACATGCAGTATTTTATGCAATTTGTTTTAATTGATGTCCTTTTTACCTATTATACATATTTTGATTTCTGTAATTTTGTAGATATTTCAGCCAATAAGGCTTTCACAACACAAATTCACTTTGGGTCTTGATATCTGTCCGTGAGTGAATGAGAGGGAATTATGCTTATAAAAAGATACCTTTGATGAAACTGTTTTAAATGTTAGTGAATCACAGAATCCAAGAGTGGTTTGGGTGGGAAGGGACCTTAAAGCCCATCCAGTGCCACCCCCTGCCATGGCAGGGACACCTTCCACTAGCCCAGGGTGCTCCAATCCCCCTCCAAACTGGCCTTGAATGTGTAATAAATCTCCACAGGTATAGCAAACTCAATGATTTGTTTGACCCCCAAATAAATGTTAATGAATTGGGACAAAGAAAGACATTCAGTGCAGCATTGTTGGAACATTTTATCAGAATGCATTTCATACAGAAGTTTAGAAAACCATGAAATGAGAGGATTTTTAATAAAACTGCACAATGTTAGTTTCTACTCATGTACACTAAGATTCTCTTCAAAATTCCTCTAAGCCCCAGAATGAATTATCTCAAAACTACAAATATTATACAAATATTATATCCCTTTAGGCAAAAGAGAACATTAAAGATAAAACCAAATATGAGGTATATCTTTATCCCTCAGTCTGTTACTATAATGGAATTCAACTTTTTTCTTGTGCTTGATTTGTCTCTACAGAAAGAAATAACAAAATATCAAAAAGTGAGAAAAAGACAGAGTTTCTTCTTCCTGAAATTTTTGTTTGAGGGGTCTGAATAAGGCCGGGGAAAAATGTCTCTGTCCTCAAGCTCTTTACTCAAAGAAAAAGGAGTAAGTCCCTGTGGCTGTGGTGGTTCTATTCCAGGATTCTGTGCTTTCCCAAGCCTCTTTTCCATCCAGGATTTTTGAACACAATGCTGGGGTTTGGGTTTTTTTTTGTAGGGAAAAAAAAAAAAAAAAAGAACACCTGTTTCAAGTGCTGAGCAAAAATAGATCTAGAGAAGGGAAGATGGCAGAATTTTTGCAATTTAACATCTTAATGCAGCTTAAGAATGCCAACATCCCTCCTAACCAGGATACTTCTGGTGAGGTCATCCTGATAAAAAGGAAAAAAGAATCCATGAAATTGGAAAATGGCATCAGACAGGGCAACAAAGCAGGGAAGGTGCTGGAATCTAAATCCTCTGAGTAGTGGCTGGGGGTACTCAGGGAGCTTAGCCTGGAGAAAAGGAGGCTCGGGGGGGGGTCTTGGATCCTTCTCCACAACTCCTTGACAAGAGGGGGCAGCCAGGTGGGGATTGGGCTCTGTTCCCAGGAAGCAGGGACAGGATAAGGTGATATAGCCACAAATTGCACCGGGGAGGTTCAGGTTAAATATTGGGGAAAAAACTTCTCTATGGAAAGGCTGTCAGGCAAGGGGCTGCCTGGGGAGTGGTGGAGTCTCCATCCATGGAAGTGCTCAAACTTCAGTTTGAACAATTAAATATTCAGTTAGGGGCTGGATTTGATGACCTTGGAGGTCTCTGCAACCTGAATGATTCTGCAAGGGAAGCTCAGTGTGAGGGAACACAGCAGGTCAAGCCATTATTGTGCATGCAGGGACTTAAAGCATTTGGGTGAATCAAGAGCAAATAACACAGTGAAGTCTGACACGCACTCCTGAGGGAATGATCTCAATTAATTTTGTTACTGATCCCTTGATGGTGTTAGGTTCATCTTTGCCACCCTTGCAGCAGGTTTGAGGTTGAAAGGGGATTTTCAAGGCACCTAAGTTAGTTTTCCTCAGAAAGGCAAGGTGGTGGATGACAGCATGCTTGGGGACTGAAAAGCACTTTTCAGCTATTATAGATTAACAGCATGTTTACTCAGCAGGCTCTTTCTGGATGAGTTCCAAAGCTACCAGAAATGGACTTTTGAAATAATTTTCTTAAACCTATTTAATTAAGGGAATAGCAGATGTTTAAAACTGAAGCTGCCACAACCCCCAAACTCCTTGCTTTGGCTGAAACCATTCAAGCAATTCTCAACAAATACCTCATCAATCTTAAAAACTCTCTGTGCAAGTCAATTCTGTTGGCTGCATGAATTTTCTCCTGTGTTCTCCTGGTTTTTAGCAGATTTAATTAGTCTGGTTATTTTTTTGCTGGTTCTCTAATCCTTATTTTTCAAGCAGTGACTGTTTAGTTGTGCGAGCAGCTCCTTGCCCATGCTCTAAATCCCTATTTATGAAATATCTGGGTTTAATGTCTTCCTCAAAGGCACTTAAATAATTGCCTTTAATTTACCAAAGAAAAACTATTGGAAAATAAATCTTGTGATGTTTTTGGTAACCCTAAGCAAATGTGTCTTGCAAATGTGTCTGACTGAAGGATCCCCAGAAGATAAATTTGTGTTCTACCCTGTCATTCAGTTCTGCCAAATCTGTCTGGGCTTTTCAGGGTAACCCCAAGATCTCCTGGAAGCTCTCCTAAACCTTCAGCTTTAGCTCAGTAGATTGTAAGTATGTCGTTTACAAGATGATTATTATGAAAACTCTTCTGAAGGACCTGAGAAAGATGAATGTGGTTGTTATTGTTTGAAATCTGTCTCTGAAATGGGAATTTTTTTCAACATTTCAGGATTCTGCTGAAGGAAAACAAGTAAAAGCACAATTTTAAGCCCCAAATACTTAGTCACAACAGGCCCTTAAAAAGACCAAGTTCTAGAATTCCTATAGTTTGGAATTGTTCTACTTTACTCAGAGGAACTCTGTCAAGTGATACCAACAGTGTTATTGCACCACTCCATTACAGCAGGTAGGACTGTGCAAGGAATTTTTTTTACATGATTGCTTTTACCTAATTTAAAAGCAACTTCTGAGTTCTGACTAAACTTTATATGTTGTATTTTCTACGTTAAAAAGAAAAAAAAGGAAAACAACAAACATAGGCAATAGGGCATTGGGGTTTTTTTAAATCCATTTTTATAATACTACAATTCAGGAACAGCACAAGAGTTGACAGGACAAGGGGAATGGCTTTAAGCTGACAGACAGTAGGGATAGATGGGATATTGGGAAGGAATTGTTCCCTATGAGGGTGGGGAGGCCCTGGCACAGGGTGCCCAGAGAAGCTGTGGCTGCCCCTGGATCCCTGGCAGTGTCCAAGGCCAGGTTGGACAGGGCTTGGAGCACCCTGGGCTAGTGGGAGATATCCCTGCCCATGGCAGGGGGTGGCACTGGATGGGCTTTGAGGTCCCCTCCAACCTAAACTGTTCTGGGATTCCACAATTCTGTACTGTTAAAAGAAGGCTGATCAGGTGAATGATTCCCAACTGAAGGAATTAATTAGGAATCAGGAGCTATTTTGGTGTTTTAAGTGGACTCAGTGCAGAGTGTGAGGTAAAACTAAACTCCCTGTCACTTAAAGCTGAGTAATGCAGAGATTTCCACCCCTGTTCAAAGGTGGTGTGGTCAAGCTCTTTGCTCCTTAATGCCAGGAATGTCTCTGCTTTCTATGTGAGGATTTTGGAGGGGCTGTGCAGACTGGGAGCAGAAAATGAACGCACAGAGCGAGCTCGATTTATAAACCAGAAACTCAATACAGCAGTGAGGAATGTAAGATTAGCACAAGCACTGCTTGGAACCATCTGGCTGAAATCAACTTCTCCTCAGGTGTGGTGTCCTGCAGCTCTGTCAGGGCAGGCACCAGCACTGCTCATGTACCTGACAGGCTATCCCTGTTTCCAAAGGCAAATTTTCCTGGATTTGCATTTCTTCCTCCTCTAAAATGGGGGAAAAGGCCCCCCCAGGTCCAAGCCATGGCTGTTTGTGAGTGCTTGAAATAGTGCAGGGCTGAGTTGTGTTTGATGATTAATAAGATGAGCAGTGCTGTGGTCACCTGTAAGGTGAATTGTGAAACCAGGTGTGCTCCCCTCACCACCCCTTGTCTTTATTCCACCAAGACAAAGCAGGTCCTAAACTTCGCATGCAGCGAGGCCCAAATGTCCTCCTTGCTGCATGTTCCCAAGCTCTAATGAATTTCATTATTCTTTTTTAATTTCCATGCTCTTGCAGAATAAAGGTCCCCAAATCATTAACTAATTTGATATGTCTCGAGTACCAATTCAATTCTTAGGTCCCTTGAGAACCTAAGCCATCTTGTTCAAACACCTCCTAACTTAGTTTCATAATTAGATACACCTTGATTGATGGGGTTTTGTATAGCACTTGCAGAGGGAAGGAAATCAACCTAATTGTTATCACAATTTCGCAGGTTTTAAGATTAAAAGTCTTAACCAAATCAGTGATTTCCGAGAGGAAACAAAGCCCTGCTCTGTTGTAGTGCAAGGTAAGGAAGGTCTTTCAATAATGAATTATTTGGGGAGGAAGAAATTGATATGGCAATTATTGAGAAAGTTATTTTCATGTTACCTGCACTTTGGGTGAGTATTTATATGAAAAAGAGGGACATGTAGTTTTACCTGTTCCTGATAGCTAAGTCATTCCAGACAGGAAGTTCATGGTGAAATAAGTGTTGGAAATAAATTTTTAGGTAGAGTTGAAGCAAAAGGAATAAAGAGTTGGTTTGTTTTTCTTTTTAATGAAACCCTTTCATTTCAGAAGAGCCCTTTTTAATTAACAAGGAAGTAATTGTGAAAGCCATGTTGAATCCCAGACATTCCTGCCTTTTCCCAGGCCTGAAGAGTCCTAATACAGCCAGGCATTGTGGCAGGAGTGGTTTCAGGTAACTTCAAAGCTTGGACTTGATGATCCTGGAGGCCTTTTCCAACCTTTTAGCATTTTATTATAATTGTTTCCAATATTTTATTATAGCTGAGGTGTGAGTCACAATGTGGTACAAATTATGGGCTAACACCTGAGACAACACAGGGAGGAGTTTATCTCATCAGTACAATCAAGCCTGTCTCAAAATCTCCCTACTTTTTGAACAAACCCATCTTGCAGACATAGAAATGAGAAATTGTTGGTCACTCTAGAACACAAGTTACTTTAGGACAGAAACAATTGCATGAAAACTTTGCTCTGGGGGCAGAATCAGTGCTCTGGAGTGGACAAACTTCAAATAATTCCCTTCTTTTTTATGCAGCTGAGTAAGACCTTCAGAAGAAGGCATTGGGATACATTTAAAGAAGACTGGAGCAGGTTTTCCTGATTTTGTTTATCCATTAGCCCAGTGTGCAGCAAAGAGCCAGGATTATGGATATGGACGGGCAGAGGTATTCAAATTCCCAAGTATTTGAAATGGGTAGGATCAAATAATAACTTTCTCAAAGTTTTGAGTGTTTTGGGAATAAATCAGGTGTTAATTCAGCTGGAAAAGATCACAAGCCATACATTTCTTTTTTTTTTTTTTATCATCTGTAAGAGAGGCTTAATGTCTGGGAATTATCCTGGACACTAAAGGTATCAGCAGATTTACAGATTTACACTTTGTGGGCAGTACTGACAAAAGTTAATTACAGGGCCTAGGGAGTTATCAAAAGGGTAACTTTCCTCCATCACTTTGGAAAGTTTGGGGTACTGTGAGGGGCCAATTTAGCTTTGATTTGTCTCAATGCTGACTGTCACAGGCACGAGGAGGGGTTGCAGGTTGCCACTCCACTTGCAGGAGTCAGCCAGGAGAAGATGGGAGAAAGCCCTGTGTCTGAGGAGGCTTTGCCCAGCAACCACTTCACACCCCTCGCGGGACAGGCAGTCAGCAGGAGAACAACAAGGATGCTGAACCCTCCAGAGAGGCTTCTCCAATTCATGCCTTGGAAGGCTGACCTGGAACAGAGGCTGGACAGAGCTAAAGAATAAAGCAGGGATTTATTAAAAGGCCTCAATGGATCCTCCTTGGGCAGCACAAGAGCCCAGCCAGGGCTGCACCCAAGGTGAACCAAAATGGTCACAAAATGCACGCCCGCTCACGGGGTCTCTCACTTTTATAAGTTCTAATCCATTTGCATATTGGAGTTAATTGTCCAATTATAGATTTAGGTTATGCTGTTCCATCCTTCTTGTTTTTCTCTCTTCAACCCATGTTTGTGCTCTTGGGCCTGAGATTTGGATCATTTGTCCTTGGTCTCCAGCTAGAGAAGGAATTGTTTTGTCTCCCTGCTCTGTGAAGAGAGCTCAGCATACCCTCATACGAAGCCCAGCCCCACACACTAAAGCAGCACAGAATCTGAAAAATAGAAAAGCTAAAACCTGAAGCATCAGGATTAGATGCAAAAGATCCCCACCAATGGACTGCTGTGGAAGGCTGGACTGGGTCCATGGTCTCCTGTCAGCAGGTGGACTTTGGGAAGATCCAGGGGGCATAAAAGTGACTGTACCAGAAGCTCTGGGGACTTGGTGACTGGGGGTTCTTAATGCCTTGTCTTTGGGGCTTTTTTAGTCTGGGGGCCTTTTTGGTTTTGTGTTTTTGCTTTGACTCCAGCCTGCTGAGGTCTCTTTCTGGCCTTGGCCTGTTTTTGCCCTTTTTGTCCTGGCTCCAGCCTGCCTTTTGGCTCTTCTGCCCTTGCAGGCTCTTGCTTGCCCTCATGTCTGTCTCTGCCTGCCTCCAATCCTACCCTCATCCTTTTTTAATTTTGTCATTTTTTCGTTACCAATAAACATTCTCAGATACAAGGTTGTCTCAGTTGACTCAATTTCAGCCTAGAGTATCTACTTTTAAAATAACTCCTCACACCTCCCCACAGTGGAAGACAGAGGCTTAACTTTGAGATTAGCAGTGGCTAACTGTAGCCTACATGTTTGGATGGAGCTGTGGTTATGATGGAGATTCCACCACGGGGGTAGGAATCTTTGGGAATAGCAGCTTTCACTTAATGCCTATATGGTGGAATCTGATTTTACCTAATTTTGGGCACTTTTAGTAGCCCTGTTCCTTCAGTCATGTCTAGGTGATCTTTGGGTTTACCTCATTTAGGTTTTGGGGTGTTTTAAGCTGGTTTTAGTAAAATCTTTAAGAAGTCAGTTTAAGTTTGGAGGAAGTTTTGAACAAGACTCAGTGTGCAGTTTTTATAGACAAAATCTGTGGCCAGCACATTGTGTGCTCTGGGATTTTGAACTAATGGTGGGGAGAAGGATGAGAAATTGGGAGAATTTTGGTATCTTGAATGAAAACAGGCCTCGGTTCTGTAATCTCCAGTTTAATGAATGGGCATTTCCAACCAGGCTCTTACCAGGAGAAATTAAGCAGGTTGTTTACATGCAAATTCCTGTCTGCTTTGGTGAGGAACTCTTGTCTCAGATGAATGCTCATAATCTACTGATTGACAAAGGTAATAAATCTGATAAGGGTTGTCATCAGCTCAGAGAGGAAGGTGAAGGAAATCTAGAGGGGAAATCTCTAAACTAAAGCAGAGGAACTTTAGTCACAGCATTAATTTGCTTATGAATTGGCACAGAATGCACATTGCTGAGTAGAAAAGGCCGGCAGAAAAAGGAGCAGGGAAACTGGAATAGGACCTTCAAACTTTAAAACAGAAGCAAAGGGCCCATCATGATGCTATGTCAAAGGATGCTGACTGATGTTCATTTGTTTCACCATGGTCATCATAAACTCATTAATTATTAGGCACAAGGGAGAGCCTGTATGAAAGCCCTGTCATGGCACAGCAAATAAAAAAATACAAAATAAACAAATAAAACTACTACTGTGTGGTCCAAATGCATGAACCTGGTTTGTCTTTGCTTGCCTCTTGACCTACATATTTGATTTTTTTCTCAGAACGATGCTCACGTGAGTCCTTTCATTTGTCACAGCCTTACACACACACATTATAGTTAAGGGTTAGGAATGCCACAGAGAGCCAGTTGTATCCTATTCCTATCAAACACAGCTCCAGCCTGGAAAAAAATTAGTTCCTATTAATATAATTCAGCCAGTTTTTATTAATGAGGTCTATTGAGGGAGGAGGTCCAAGCTATTGGACTGTGACTCAAATAATTTCCCAGTTCCTTCTGTGACCTTGAGCAAGTTGCTCAATATCCGTGGCTGGAATTTTCTGAGATTCCGCCGATTTTAGAAGGACAGTAAAGCTGATTTATTGTTCTGTTTCATTTGCTAAAGTGAAAAATCATGCAGTAGTGAGGTGAGAATTGTTGGTAAATCAGAAAAAACAAACAAACAAAAAGCTGGAGAAGATATAGGTTCAGCTCAACAATTGAGTTTTGCTCTTAAAGTTCCTTTCTGGCTTTATGCCTCTTTATTATACCTGGAAAATTTCTGAAACAAATATTTGACTTGTATAAAAATTAAAATGTAACCAAAGTGTTTTCATTACTCATGCTTTCTGGAACAAGCAATTTGACTTGAATAATTCAAATTTGACTGTTTCCTGAAGTACTATTTTTAAATAAAAATCACAGTTTCAATGCTGTGCTTTTATATAGAGTATTTCATTACAATTTTCATTATGTCAAGCTGGTAAGTTTTTAGAGACAGTGACTATGCCAGTATAAAAACCTCCAGTATTTCCACAACCAATGCTATATTTCCTGAGCCTTCAAGGCTTTTTGGTAATAAAAATAAGTGTATGGAGCTATTTTGACTTACACTCAGCCTAAGCTTAGGTGACAGTGTAAGCAGGTGAAAGGGAAGGGATTGACTGCTGGATAAGCTTGCAGCCATAAAAAGAAAAATGCTGAGAGAAAAGAACCATTTCTATGATCTCATAATAAGTGAAATAAGAGATTGGAACACTTAGTTTCTTATTGTGACATAGGAACAGCTGGACCAAGAAAGACTTACCCTGATGTTCAAAAGTCCTTATCTGCCATAAAACTTCCTCTGCTGGTTCACAGATCTGTCAATCAGCCCTGAACTGATGAGGAACTTGGACAAGATGAACACTGCCTGTTCCTCCCAACTGAATGATGCTGTTGTATTTTTTTCCACGTGTCTATAAATTTTTCACAAATCTGTGTAAATTTTACATAAATCTGTTTCTGTTTTGCCCAAAGCACAGAGACACGGTGGGAAAAGTGGGGGATGTCCAGGTGCAGCTGGAATGTGTGGAACTTTGTGTCAGCTCCACACAGACGAAGATCTACTGAATGCTGTGATCTTCAAAGGCATGGTCAAGGTGTGTAAGATCAGTTCAGGCAGGATTACACCTGACTTATCATTTTCTCGGCCTCCAAAAATAAATCTAACCAGAACCTGATTGTCTTTCTTCTCCTTTTTGTGTAAAAACTCTGTGAGAAACATGGAAAGAAACTTCTGAAGAACACAGAGCTGGTGGAAGAACATGCAAGCTTTTTTAAGCAGACTCCCTGTTGGGAAAATTATTACTTTATTAGATGTTTTTCTTGAGACAGAGAGAAGCTCTTTCAGATGTCTGTTTTTCAGCTTTTAAGTGGTTTCAGGCACTGCTGATTAATAAATATTAGTCAGTGTAAGGCTGTTTTGTTGGCCTTGTGTGCACACACTTGGGAAAAAATTCTGCTGATGTAAAGCCAAAATCCAGACTGAGCCCTTCTGTTATTGAATAGTTTGCTTAGCACTTTAAAATATTCAGCATTTGTCTGTCAAATGAATTTATAGGAAACACTGGCACAACTTTAGGCCATAAAAACCCAGCCCACTTTTTAACAGGAGGGTCTAACACCCCCCTTCTAGGAGTGTGTGGACATTCCTCCCTGAAGTTGGGATACCCTCAAGGCCACTCCTTGAGGCTGAGGAAAGAGATTTGTCACTGGGATGGGTGAGGAACATCAATCCCTACTTAATAATTGTTTTTCTAGCTTTAATCTAATTGTTTCAATAAATAGTGCACTGTGCTCATAGTTAGAGCTGTCTACTCTTTGTAGTAAATAATTCTGATTAAGATATTGATTATCATCATCAATTGAAACAAATAATTTTATTATTCATATAACTATGCTTGGGTTTCCATCCCGTACAAAGCTCAGTTACACCTGTACAATCCTTGAGGATAAACCAAGCCTGGGACTGGGATTTGAATCCAGATACCTCCAGAGTCCCCTCTGGGAAGGACTTAGGTGTGACTCAGCAGGAGGCTCACCCTGATAAACCTTGTCCAAAGCTTCCATTCTGCCCAATATTCCCAAATTGAGTTGAAAGTGCCCTCAGTGCACAGGACTAGGGAGAGCCAGTGTGCGAGAAGGAAACGCTTTCCACCACAGGAATGATTTTTGCTTTCCAGCCACTGCAATGATTTTTTGCTGGTTTCCTAAGGACAGTGCCTCAGGATCTTCTAGTGGAAAAGCAACAGGCACCTGTGAAACCGCTGGAAATAGTTAAGAAGCATGTATAGTGAATAAATCAGCTGGTGTTTGGAGCAAGGGTGAAATATGGGACAAGTCTGTGGTTTGGAAAGTACCATTAAGTTCCCTAGGGAAAATGCAGATTGGACTTGGCTTTAACCGCTCCTGAAATACAGATACAGTTCACTGACAGGTCACGTCAAAGGTCCCCTCTAACACCCCAACACGTCTGACTGTTGTCAGACAGACTGTAAATTGGATTGCTCCAATTATCTGGGCTCTGGGAAGAATAACAGTGCAGTAAATAAAGGTCTCTGGAGGTTTGTCACAGGCTTGTAACAGCTTAGTGAGTGCCAGCGTCATCCCTAAGGATCAGCCTGGATTGGAGCACTACAACATCTATGGACATTTAACTGCTGCTCTCCCAGGAGAGGCTGTTGTTGCAGATCCTACCCTGCCAGTGTCTCTCAGGAATTTAGGGAAGTGGTGATGTGAATTGGCTGAGAATGTAATTTTCCCCTCTTCTTCCCATCACACATAAAGCACACGGCAGTGCCCAGACCAGGCAGTGTGAAGAATTAACACAGGCACTGCAAAGAACACCTGCAACAACTTAGAGCCACTTGGGAGTACAATGCAGACATTCTAAAGGAGAAATTTTCACAGCTTTCTTCTTAGATTACTGTACCTGACAACTGCCAGGCTTTGTTTGGGGGGGTGTCAACATTTCCTGAGCAGGGATTCTTAAATAAAAAAACCTTTGGACCTGCTGAAAACTGAAGTGGAAGCTATTTGGGAGACTATTTACTTTCTATTTATTTTCTATTTATTTTTTATTTACTAATTTTATTTACTATTTATTTTTTATCATGGAGTCTGAGCCCTGTCCCTGCACAGACACACCAACAATCCCACCCTGGGAGCATTGTCCAAACCCTCCCGGAGCTCTGGCAGCCTTGGGGCCGTGCCCATTCCCTGGGGAGCCTGGGCAGTGCCCAGGACCCTCTGGGGAAGAACCTTTCCCTGAGCTCCAGCCCTGGAACAGCTCCAGCCATTCCTTTGTGTCCTGCAGCCCTCAGTGAGGCTCCCCTCAGTCTCCTCCTCTCCAGGCTGAACGAGCCAAGTGCCCTCAGCCACAAATTCCCCTCCAGATCTACATCAGTGAGTTGTGCTGTGTATCCTCCAAACCACTGTTATGTTACCTAGAGGAAGCAGAAGTTCTAAATAGATCCTTGGACACTAATTACAGGGAGAAGAGAAGAAATTTTGCCTCGATAATGTTCTCGGTAATTATCCTTTATGACATTATAAATCTGATTTTTTTTTCCCAAGTTTTATATCTGCTCATGTTCCTCTGTGAAATGGTGGAGTTTATTTAAAATTAGCAGCAGTTTTATTAATGACACTCAACATTTCCAGTAATGGCTGTATAATGTAAATCCTGTAAAGTGCTTAATAGGACGCAGCTTCTTGTTTGGATGCGTGTGGTGATAAATTAGAAAGAAACTAATAAAACATGGAGCAGAAGGAGAGAAAGCTGGAGAAATTTCAGGGCAGTGAACAGAGAGATGTGGCTAATAATGATGTATATCACAGGTCATCACAGGACAGTGAATAACCTTTGTGTTTTTACAGGATTTTTCCTAAACCCTCTAAAATTTGTTAAGGTTTTATTTTTCCCACCAGCAGTTCTTGGATTTGTATCTGAACGGATTAGGGAGGAGAGTACATATGAGCTATGCCCTGAAAGTGTTCAAAGCCAGGCTGGATGGGGCTTGGAGCAACCTGGAGTAGTGGAAGGTGACCCTGCCCAGGGCAGGGAGTGGAACTGAATTACCTTTATGCCCCAGACCAGACTGCTCCAAGCCCCTCCAAGCTGGCCTCAGCCACCCCTTCCTGGGGTAGCACAAGATGTGGGCACACTCAGGATTTTGGGATATGCAGTGATTCACCTGGAGCTGCTTTGCCAACGTGCACTTTGGGTTGTAGAAGATTAGGAGGCTCTTTGAGAGGCACGAAGGAAATCTGAAATTCTGCCTAGAGAGAGAACTGTCAGTGTTAAGACATTAACTACATATTGCTAGGTCAACTATTAAATTTCCACAATACTTGGATTATTTAATAGAAAGTTCTTTTCTTTGATAAAACACAGGTTTCACTTTTGCCATACCTTCAACTGTAAAAAGAATTCTGTTTGTGTCAGTGAAATCTGATATCTTTGCTGTGACATGAAGGGAGTTTGTTTTAAGAAATGGCTGACTGGTAGGGAGATCCCTGAACATCCACGAGATTCTTCACTTCAGCCAAAATGAGAGTGGGGTAGTTAAAAACTCAGTTTAAAGTCTTCTGGTAAATGAGAGCTCACTCTAAAAACTGCAAAACAAAGTAAGCCCAAGTCCATCAGGCTGCCACAGATTTCTATTGCTGTATGATTTTAGTTGTCAGCAAAAGTATAAATTCTTTTGGGAGACACAAATCCTACTTCCAGTGCTAATATAAATCTATGATTTGTGTTATTAGCCAGCTTCTTGCTGACCCATAAACTTTGTGGAGTGTTTTTCATGACAAGAGAGCTATGCAGGGTATGGAGGGGAATCAGTAATTTTAAATATATTAAATGGAAGTGATTGATCTCTCCTAGTAATATAAAATAATAATGTTTGAAGTGACAGGAAAATCTGTGGGAAGATCTGAATAATAATATATACTAATGTTTAAATATATTATGACAATCCCTCTTTAAAAATCAAACTGCAGCTCTAAATCATGCTCCGATAGCCCTTATTATCTGAATTATGAGCAGCCATTGCCTAGGATGTGGATGCAGATATATATGGGGTTTAATTCTGTCATTTTTTAGCACTGGTCAGTGTTTGGAGATATTTTCCTACACTGACAGAAGTGTTTCTCACTGTCTGGCAGAAACACCTCTCCCTGTTTCCTGTAGGTCAGTGCACATCCAGAGCACATGTATTTATCCTGAAATGTATGCATTGTCCTAAAACTCGACTGGCTGGAATTTTCAAACTTGCCTTAAGGATATGGATGCCCAGCTCTCATTAATTTTAATTCAATCACCTAATTTGGTTACTCATTTTCTATTTTAATTTTAATGGGAATTGGGCATCCAAATCCCATAGGCAGGTTTAAAAATATCAGCCAGAAGATAATGAATATCCGAGGGAATGGAATTCCAGAGCAAGTTGGAACTTCTCAGCTGTGAAAGTTCTGCTGAAGAGCCACTTCGCTGCCTTGTGTGGTCAGGAGTCACAATTGAGATTCTTCCAGAAAAAAAACTCTGACAATTCTTCAGAAGTCAACGTTTCTGTCTGAGAAAATACTAAGAAAATGTCAGGGTTTTTAAGCACCTTTCACGTTACTCAACTTTTATTTCAGGGAAATTTCAAATAATGGTACAAAGAAGTCTATTTTTTCCTGCTGTTGTATCTGATATCTTTCATAAACCAAGTATTCACAACTTATTGTCAAATTTAAAGCTGGTGACCAAATCAACAGGAGCTATCATTAGTTTTATTATTCTGAATGGCTTTTCTCTATTTTTAATGTTTCTGGGGAGCAATATTCCTTTTTCTTTTAATTACCAGACTGCAGCCTCTTTTGTGTACAATAGAACTATCCTGGAGAAATTAAATTTCTCAATTAGCAATGGAAAAAGAAGAACAATTTAAATGGCAAAATAAGCAAGTCAAACCTCCCTTAATTAATTTTATCATTGCTTTTTTAAAAAAAATGCAGTTTAGCTTCACAGGGGAAAATGTCACTTAATCATGCTACATTTAATTGGAACAAATAATTATAGAGAAATATTAATCATTATGCACCGAAGGCCCATTTGAAATGCAGTCAGTGTGAATGGAAGCCAGCCTGCTTCCTGCATTAATTTGAGCTGCAACCTGGATCAGGTGTGTTTCCCAGGAATCTCTGTCCAACGCTTGCAGCCATTGTAAAGCTGGTAATAGCATGAGTATAAAATTCCAGATAACTAAGGCGATGGATATGAAAATTCACACTGTGAGAGCCTGTCCACATCCTGGAAGAAACATCAGGATGGAGTTTTCAAAGCCCCGGGTATGTGCTGTCAGTATCCATTGTCATGGTAATCCCATGCAGAATTTTGCCATTAAATTCCATGGAAGTGGAGTTTCTCAGCGCCATGAGCTTGTAAAGAATTGCTTTCTAGAAATAGGAAGAAAAAAAAAGGCAAACACTGTGATTGCATCCATCAGTTTCCATTGCATCAATCAGCTTCCATTTAAACGCCCTCTGTTGTTAAATTGAAATGAAGATGGATTTGTTGTTCTGGATGGTTTAGACATCTATTAATTATACATGCACATAATATTTAATTATCATGAGTAAGTGTGGCAATTTTCTTGAATTAGAGATTGATTATTCCATTCAGATCCCAGCAATTGGATTTTATGATGTTTGTCAGTTCATAATTATCTTGGAATCGCTAGCTATGATGTGGGTTTTAGGAAGTTTGGAAATTCTTGGAAATCCTACAATTTGAGGAGCCTCTTGCAGCTTACGTGGCCTCCTGGATGCCCATGGGAAGTCTGAGGCCATGAAGTTTATTTATAACTTCTTCCAAGCTCCTGATTGCCTCGCCTTGAGCTGGGCCAGGGGAGGGTCAGGTGGGTCGGGGAAAGGTTCTTCCCCAGAGGGTGCTGGGCACTGAACAGGGAATAGGCACAGCCCCAAGGCTACCAGAGCTCCAGGAGAGTTTGGGCAATGCTCCCAGGGATGCACAGGGTGGGATTGTTGGGGTGTCTGGACAGGGACAGGGGTAGGACTGGATGATCCAGGTGGTTTCCTTCCAACTCGGGAGATTCTGTGACTCTGTGACCTCTGGGAGACGCGCAGTGAGAAGAAGGAGAAGACACACCCAGAGGATTTGCTGGTGCCCAAGCTGAGCTCTCTGCTTTCAGCAAGCAGTGAGATCATTGAGTAATTTCCTCCTCAGAGAACTGTTCAGAGGCTGTGCAGTGTTTCCCTATTAAGAAAACTCTTTGTGCTCCCTCAATTTTCCATGTGCCTCTGATGCCTCAGGTTTTAGCTTTTCTATTTTTCAGATTCTGTGCTGCTTTAGTGTGTGCTTCTGAGCTCCATATTAGGGGATGCTGAGCTCTCTTCAAAGAATAAATAGACAAAACAATTCCTTCTCTAGCTGGAGACCAAGGACAAATGATCCAAATCTCAGGCTCAAGAGCATAAACAATGAGGACTGAAGAGAGAAAAACAACTCGATGGGACTTCATGGGCTCAAGCTGGAATTGGACAATTAACTCCAAGATGCAAATGGATTAGAACTTACAAAAGTGAGAGACCCTGTGACCAGTCGTGCATTTTGTGACCAATTTGGTTCATCTTGGGTGCAGCCCTGGCTGGGCTCTTGTGCTGCCCAAGGTGGATCCATTGAGGAGATCCTTTTAATAAATCCCTGTTTTATTCTTTAACTCTGTCCAGGTCAGCCTTCACAAGGCATCACTTCAACACCAAGGGTCAGCTGAACATGTATTACCTGTGCAATCAGAGCAAGCTCTGCTCACTTATCGTCTCTTCCTGCTTTGGTCTTTCTTTGCTCCTTAAGTTTTCCAGGTGTCTGCCAGTGTTTTGCTGTCCTCAGGAAGACCTGTGGCTGAGCATTCTTGCTCAAGAATTGGCAGCTTGCAGCCAAGGTGTGAGTGGAAAAATGTGTGGGAGAGGGGGAAGAGAGAGGGGTGGAGAGGGAGAAAGCTCATCTAAGTTCCTTTCTGGGAATGCTTTGGAGTTCAATCTTTCTGCCTGGTGCCTTTGACAGGAGTCAGGACTCAGTGAATGGATGAAAGGGAGAGAAGAAGAAAGCAAGGCTGAGGCAATTTGAGATAGTATCCGGTGTATCTTGGAGTGAGACAGCATTCAAAGGCCAGGTTTAATTTAAGCAATGGCTCTGTGGAGTGTATTAACCTTTCCACCCTCCCTCCCCCCATGCTGAGCACTAACTGTCTTTTCTGGCTTTTTTAGAAGTATCTTTCCAGCTCTACTACACCATTTTTCATCTTCTCTTTGAAGGAGATACGTCCCTGAAATGATCTTATTTGAAATCATGCTAATCCATGTGCTCCATCCCCCCGTAAGGAAGGTAAATGTGGATTGTAAATGGGGTTACTATGACAAAAGCTGGGAGGTGGGAGGATGGAGAGGCAGGAGTAAGGATGGCAGCAGGGTGGATGGAAATGATGGAGGTAGCAGGGCAAAATGAAGGGACCAGGGGGAATGTGGGTCAGATATTCTGCCAGTGTAAATGTCATAGGTGTGCTGGCTTTGGTAGGTCTGTGCCCATTAATTCCAGCAGGAAAGTTAGCCATGCTTTCTAGTTCCAGCTAATTATAGCTGGTACCTCATGCTCCTACCCATGCATGGGAATGACCTGGGGTTTATATCCTCTTCTTTTCTCCTCTGATCTTTGACCTGACTTTTGTAGTGCCTCCTGAAATACTTGCTGGCATAGTCTACTGAGTTTGGCATCTGTGACTTGGACAGGACTAAAAAAGCACCCCTCTACTCAGTATTTGAGTAACCAAGTTCTAGTTAGGATAAACTGGGCTTTAAAATGACTCTTTCCACTTACTTTTAAAATTAAGCTCTAAAAAGAGAGAAAAAAGAAAATCATCATATCCTGAAGTTTAATAAAACTTTTTTTTTCCACTTCAATAGTGTTTTGATACGTAGAAATGCTGCACTCCTGTCATACCTGTCCCTCTGTGCTGGCACTGCTGAGGGACCTCGAGTACTGTGTCCAGTTCTGGCCCTCGTGGCCACAGAGACCTTGAGGGGCTGGAGCGTGTCCAGGGAAGGGAACGGGGCTGGGGAAGGCTCAGCCTGGAGAAAAGGAGGCTCAGGGGGGACCTTGTGGCTCTGCACAACTCCCTGACAGGAGGGGACAGCCGGGGTGGTTGGGCTCTGCTGCCAGGAACAGGGACAGGAGGAGAGGGAACGGCCTCAGGCTGGGCCAGGGCAGGCTCAGGTTGGACACCAGGAGGAATTTCTTCCTGGAAAGGGTTCTCAGGCCTTGGCAGGGGCTGCCCAGAGAGGTGTTGGAGTGCCCATCCCTGGAGTGTCCCAGGAATGCCTGGAGGTGGCACTCAGTGCTCTGGGCTGGGGACACGGTGGGGATCAGGCACAGCTTGGACTCGATGGTCTTTTCATCAACCTTAACGATTCAGCCATCCTGTAACAATGCCCAGAGGAGCTGTGGCTGCCCCTGGATCCCTGGCAGTGTCCAAGGCCAGGCTGGACAGGGCTTGGAACAAACTGGACTGGTAGAAGGTGTCCCTGCCCATGGCAGGGGTGGCACTGGATGGGCTTTGGGGTCCCTTCCAACCCAGATCATTCTCACAGGTGCAGCAGGAGGTACCTTTGTGTGCCACAACAGCTACAAATAACAACTGCAGATGTGTCCAGTATTTTAAATAATCCATACTGTGTACATAGACCTTCAGTACCATTTCTTTTCAGTAAAGAGTGAAAAAGAAGCTGGAAAATCAATGTACCAACAACTGAATCATTATGTCTGAAACTGTAACGGGGTAGCGAGTTGAAATTAATTAGTCCAGATGGCACCAGAACTTACAGGCTGGAATAATTTCTCTAATGCATATTAGGAACTAGCAGAATAGCTTCAAATAGGGGTCTGGATAAAAATGGCTTGATGTATTTTCAAGCAGCTCCAGTTCCTCCTGAGTTTGTGTAATGGATAAGTTCAGACACTTCACTCCTGACAAAGTGGTCCATGAGAATTTTTTAACGGGCTCCACCACGGAGCTCTCTCCACTTGACAAATGGGGCCGCAAGAGCTCTCCTGGTCTGCAGACAAGCCACAGATGAAAAACACTGACAGCACTGCCCACAAAAAGAACAAGTTGCGTAATTTACTGTGGGTCACACATTTTTAATGTTGTAAAGTTATATCCAAAGCTGTCACCTTCACAGATTGAGTGACCTCTTGTGATAGTAAAGGTTATGAAATAAAGAAATGCATCTTGCAACTCATTAATCATTAGAGAAACAGCCAGAAGGATTTCTGACTGCTGTTTGCAGGTACCAAAAAGTATGAGACCAAACACTGCTGTGAAAGTTTGTGGGGAAAATAAATCAACATTTTGGAACAAAAAGATGTTGTATCTTCTTTCTGGGTTGGAGTGACTTTGATCTTTAACTACTTACAAATTAATCCAAATAGAGTTTGGGGCTTTCTGAAGTTTGCAAAAGTGATTTGCATTTCAAAAGGCCCTGCAGTAAACACCGGTTAAGGTCCCAAAAGTCTTCTAAGAAGATGATTAACTTGAGAAACCCTTTGCTAATAATTAGTGAGGCTGACTCCTAGGTGAAATCACATATGGTGGAAAAAAAATTGTGTAACATGATGCACTGGAGGAAGGACTCAGAAGTCAGTTTCTTTTTGAAATCACAATTAAGTTTGTGCTAGAACATTTACATCTGAGTTCCCAGAAATGTAAAGAAAGAAGAATGAAGAATGTTTAACAGCATTACAAAGATGTAGTTTACTTTTCTGGGAGCTCTCCAGAGCCACAGGACTTGATAAGCAATACAATGTGTGGGAGGCACACAATGATTTTCCTGCAGGACCGTGGATCCCACTCGCTGTGTCAGGAGCCCCCAGAGGTGCTGCAGCACAAAAATGCATTTGCAAATGCAGCTCTTGCTGCCTCGCTGGAAATCTACTGAGACACCGAGCCTGGCAGGACACGTGCTTGGCAAGAGCTGCTGCAACTGCAGGATCCCACAGCCTGGACACTGCCTGTCCTTGGGCTTCCTAGCTGGGAAGCAGCAAGCTGGGCCGGCACGACGTCTCGCCAGGCCTGGCATGTGGGGCTACAGTGTAGGGAAAGCTCGGAGCAGTGCTGAAGAAGCAGCAGCAGTGGGACAGCAGCGGCCCGCTCCCAGCAGGGCAGGCAGAGGCGAGCTCAGGATCCCGGGCGCCCACGCAGATGGGGAGAGGTCCCTTGTTTTAGTGAGGAGGGTGTTAGTGAGGTCCCATTCAGTGGCTGTTCTCATGAGCAGAGGCTCACCCCACAGCAGAAGCAGCAGCTCTGGGCTGGGCCCCGGCGGCAGCAGCAAATTCCCTTCCCTGAGCAGCAGCTCCAAACGTGCTCCTCCAAAACAGAGAGAGAGCGCCAGCAGCTGGCCCAGCCCTGTCTTTTACCAGCCCCATTCTCGCAGTGTCCTCTGCCCCTCAGAGAGAAACTGCAGACAAGAGAAGCGCAACAGGTGCCCTCCTCCCCTCAGCTTGGCCGCCATGTTTGTTTTTCTTAAGCACTCGGTTGCTAGTGTTTCCAAGCAATTGATGGGAAAAGAGTCTGGAAGTAAAAAGGAACAGAAGGAAAGAAACCTAAGCCTCAACAACAATGTAACAGCTGTGCATGATGCGGATACACACTTCTTTCAAGCTGGGGCCTAAGCACTGCTTTCCTTTGCAGCCACTGCTTTGTCAGTGCGAGAAGCGGTGGCACGGCTCTGTCCCCGCACTCTGCACACGCTCCTGTCCCAGCCGCTCCCAGCTGGTCCCAGCCGCTTTGCAGCTGCTTCGGAGCCCCCCGCTGCCATCGGGGGGCTGGGGAGCGGCCATGGGGACAGCAGCGCGTTCCAGGGTCCTTTGTGACACGGGGCTGCGTGTGCCCAGAGCCCATTGTGACACTGGGGCCGCGCCCTGGCCAGGAGGGTTAAAAAGGGCGCAAAGAGCCCGGGCTGGCACTCCCAGGAGAGCAGCTCCGTCAGGAGACAGCAGTTCCCGGGATTCTGCAGCGCCAAGGCGAGGCAGAAATGTCTTCACGGGAGGAGAACCCCAAGGGCGTCCAGCCCAAGCCGAGGTGGCTGCGCTGTCTGAGGAGGCAGAAGGTAAGCGATGGGCAGCACGCAGCCGCCTCGGGGCCGGGCCGGGCCGGGAGCCGCTGTGCCAGGGCAGCGCTGCGGATCCCACGCGGCCGCCTCGTCCTCAGCCTTCTCCTCCTGCGTGCAGGTGCAGAGCTCTGAGGCACGGGCAGCAGCTCCGCAGGCCCAGGAGCAGCGTGACTGCCGCGCTGGCCCTGGCGCGCAGGGGGCAGCAGCAGAGAGCCGGGCAGCGGCCCCGCACAGCCCCAGGGCCCGCGGCCCGGCTCTGCTGCGCTCGCTGCGGCGCGGCTGCCGGGCCATCCTGGGCAGGGTGGCGGCTGCCATCCAGCAGCCGGGCACACAGCGGCACCTGCTCCGGGCCACGGGTTTAGCCACGGCAGCGGCAGCCCCCGCAGCGGGGCCGCAGAGCCGGGCAGCTGCCCCGCACAGCCCCTGCTGCGCCCCCAGCCCCTCGCCCGGACAGCTGCAAGCTGTCGCTGGCCTGGGGGCAGGGGCACAGCCGGGGGCTGTCCTGCCACCAGCAGAGATTGAGGTGGAGCCCTCCCCTGAGCTGGAGGAGCACGGCCTGCTCCAGAGCCTGGCGCAGCAAAACTGCAGCCAGGAAAGTCAGGAAAGTCAGGAGGAGAGGGCCCCCAGGCCACTCACACACCGAGCATGGGAAGAGCACTGGGAGCTTCACCCATGCACAGAGCAGGGCCCAGAGGAACCCAGCACATCCTATGCCAACAGGACCAAACCCGCAGGCCCGTACCCCTTAGAGCGCTGCCACACTCCCAGCCCCTCGCTCGACCAGCTGGAAGAGCTGGAGCTCTGTGGAGTGAGATCAGCACTGATGGCACTCCTTGAAGAGCTGAGTAACAAGGAGCAGCACTGGTCCAAGGTTTGCCAAGCCAGCACTAGCGGGGAAGAGAGCCTGCCACACTCCGGTTCTTGTGACCGCGACGAGCTGGAGTCTTACAGCGGCCCAGGACAACCGCAAAAGCCCTTCCTCCCAGACGCAGATCAACCGGTGTCCCATGGGGACGACAACAGGGCCCCAGAGTTGTGGCTGAAGAGGTGGAATAACATCAGCATCCACACCATCTGGGTCAACCCTCTCTGCCCAGCACTCATGCAGGAGCCCGGCTCGCTGGAGGCAGAAGAGGCAGACTCTGATCTGCCCAGCACATCTGCTGCCCCAGCAGCTGCCATGGACACCCAGCCAGGACAACTTCTCAGTCAGTTTCACCAAGACACAGATCCATCAGTGTCCCATGGGGAAGACAGCAAGGCCCAAGAGTTGTGGCAGAAGAAGAGCAAGGACATCAGCATCCACACCCTCTGGGCCAACCCCCTCTACCCAGCCCTCATGGTGGAGCCAGGCTTGCTGGAGGCACAGGAGGCAGACTCTGATCTGCCCAGCACATCTGCTGCCCCAGCAGCTGCCACGGACACCCAGCCAGCAGCTGCTGCCCTGGCCAGACCTCCAGAGGATGAGGGGCAGCACGTGAGTGCCACTGCCCCGGCACAAGGGCTGGCCAAGGCAGCAGCTTCTGCTGCCTCTGGGGCGCAGGCGGCATCCGCGGAGAGCCGGGCAGCGGCCCCGCACAGCCCCTGCTGCCCCCCCTGCCCGCTGCCCAGCCAGCTGGAAGACCTCGGGCAGTGGGCAGGCTCAGCAGCCGTGGCACTCCTGGCAGAGCCAGAGGGAGAGGAGGGGTCTCGCCCTGAGGTGCTCAGCTTTGGCTCATCCACAGAATGGGCAGAAGACACAGAGCTGGGCAGGAACGCTGAGGAGGAGAGCACCTCAGGGTCCCTCCAATCTGAGCTACTGCCAGAAGACACCGAGCCAGGCAGGATGACCAGGGAAGACATGGGCCTAATGTCCCTGCCACGCGAGGCTTGGGTAAAAGACCAAGACCTAAGCCAGGGCTGGGAGCTAAAGAGCTCCTCATGGTCCCTCTCATGTCTGTCAGGGGAAGAAGACCTGAACGAGAGCAGGGAGAATTCAGGATTCCTGCTGTCGCAGTCACAGGCAGAGAGCTGGGCCATTAAAGCCTGCACAGCCCCACAGGATGGTGTGGATCAGCCACAGGAAGCCCTGACCTGCCCTGATCACACACAAGCCCTGCCCTCGCACACGGGCACAGGCAGCTCGCAGTCAGAAGAACAAAGCCTGTCCCAAACGGAAGATGCAGGGAGGGATTTCAGGGAACTGGAGGCTGCCATGGGCTCCACTTGGTGGGAGGAAGAGCTGCTCAGGTGGGACAGGTGCACATTTGTGCATCTGCAAGGCCTGCACTCAGCTGCAGCTGTCCCCGTGCGGCGGCCGTCCCGCGCCAGGCGTGCGCTCAGGGCTCTGCGCAGGGCGTTCAGGAGCCTCAGACGCCTCATTCCAGGGCTCCGCTCATAGAGGCCATCCCGCCATGGCTCCACACTGCCCTCCGTGATACCACCCACGGAGGCAAAGCAAGACCCAAGCAAGTCAGGGCTCTGCTCCAACTAACCCTGACCGTGGCCTGGACATCTTCATCAAGGACCTGGACAAGACAACTGAGCACACCCTCAGGCATTCTGCAGAAGACACCAAGCTCAGTGGCAGTGTCCGTCTGCTGGAGGGCCACGAGGCTCATGACTCGGGTGTCACGGTGGCTGCTGCCTCAGGAATTTGACGAGCAGTGCCAGTAGGAGTAATAGAGTTAAATTCTGTAGGTTAAGGTTAGGCTGAATTCTGTAGGTTAAGATTAGGTTGAATTCTGTAGGTTAAGATTAGGTTGAATTCAGTAGGTTAAAGATAGGTTGAATTCTGTAGGTTAGAGTTAGGTTGAATTCTGTAGGTTAGAGTTAGGTTGAATTCTGTAGGTTAAAGAGAGGTTGAATTCTGTAGGTTAGAGTTAGGTAGCCAAGTTAGAACAGGTTAGTTAAAACGCTTTTATTGAAATAAAATGATGGAATTGATAAATCAGAAGTGCTCGTTGTTTTCATTGCACTGTGCTCGCTGATCTGGGGGGAAATCCTGCAGTCTGAAGCCGTTTGGTTGCCGTGGCTGCAGTGTGAGCTGTGTGGGGCAGAGGAGAAAGGCGCTGCCTGGGCCTGGGGGGATGTGGGGACACCAAGTCCTTGTGACTTGTGCCACAAGGCGCTTGTTTGATGCAAAAGTCCCTTTATTTGTCTGCAGTTCTCCTCCCAGAGATCCGCCCTGGTGCAGGGATCATTCTGGAGCATCTCTGCAGGAAGGAGTGCTCTCAGCCATGCCAAGGAGATTTTGCAGAACTCCCTGTTCTGCAGGGGAGCAGCTCCCAGGTTGTTTTGTGGGACTCGCTGTGAGGCACACAGGGATTTTCCTGCCAGGAGATTGGGTCCCACTCGCTGTGTCAGGAGCCCCCAGAGGTGCTGCAGCACAAAAATGCATTTGCAAATGCAGCTCTTGCTGCCTCGCTGGAAATCTACTGAGACACCGAGCCTGGCAGGACACGTGCTTGGCAAGAGCCGCTGCAACTGCAGGATCCCACAGCCTGGACACTGCCTTGTCCTTGGGCTTCCTAGCAAAGCCGCTGCTGGGTTTGTCTCTGCAGTCTCAGGCTCCTGTTGCAGCCAAGTGAGCAACTGCCAGGAGATGTGTGCAGAGCTGCCCAGGCTCCCTGAGCTGGCCTGGCAGCAGCTGCAGCTCATGGGGTGGTATCCCAGCCTTGCAAGGCTCTGAATGTCTTGGTGCTGGCAGAGAGGGGAATGGTGTGGGCTGAAAGGCTCCCTGTTTGCCAGGGTCTTCAAAGGGAAAAGGGAAAATCCTCCTGAGCTCAGCCAAAGGGACCTGCAGCTCACTGAGTCTGGTGCTGAGCACCTCCAGCACCAATCCTTCATTCCCGTGCATTTCCCAGCCTGGTCCATGTGACCAATTTCTGGTGCCTCACTGGGGCTCCTGTATTTATAATCTGAGACTCCTCCATTTCACCAGAGTTTTGCATATGAGGCAGAGAGTCCTGTTCAGTCTCACAACTGCTCCTCCTTTTAACCTCCCTGCCCTGCTGGAAACTTCTGGCTGAGGCATTCATCCCATCAGCTGAGACAAACTGTAGTGAAGCCAAGCACAGTGAGGCTGCCTTTGTCACTCTCTGCTTCAATTATTTTGCTGATTTGGTGTCATTGCAGGGCTCTGACTGTGCTGGGCCCTGGTTGGCACCAACCCTTCTGATCAGTTTCTCTGGAGCAGCTGGTGTGAAGGTGTAAGTGTGTAAGGAAGGTTGCCAGTGCAGATTCCTGAACACAGGGATGGAGCAGAGAAGGAACTGAAGTGCTACAGAAGTGACTCAAGCAGTTCAGATTGATGTAAATTATTGTTTTAGATTAATCCTGTGTGGCTGACAAAACTACACCTTTTTGATGACAAAACCTTACAAAATGCTGGTTGAGCTTAAGTTTTTCCAAAAACAGGACGAATGGATGTAGTCTGCAGTTGAGAAGGACACCTAACCATGAGCTCTCAAGTACTGAGCCACTCTTGGCCCTTGAAAAGTCCCTGTGTATGCAAAACAAAACTGTTTAATTTGTTGTTTTCTGTATCAGACACAGAGTAAGTGTATTGTAGCTATCATGGAGTCATGGAATGGTTTGGGGTGGAAGAGACCTTAAAGCTCATGCTGTGCCATGGGCAGGGACAGGTTTCCACCAGCCCAGGTTGCTGTAAGCCCTGTCCAGCCTGGCCTGGGACACTGCCAGGGATCCAGGGGCAGCCACAGCTTCTCTGGGCACCCTGTGCCAGGGCCTGCCCAGCCTCAGAGGGAACAATTCCTTTCCAATATCCCATCTAAATCTCCTTGTCACAAAGTAGTTGTCACAATCTGTCCTTTGCAGGGGTAATATCTTACACCTTGTGCTTTTTGTCCTTTGCCAAGACACCTTTATTTCATTTTGGTAAGGAAAAACACAAAGGAGGAATCAGGAATTGTTCCACAGCCCAGGAATTGTTCTGTTCCCATTCCATGGCCTTGCTGCACAGACCTGAGCTCAGATGGGACAACCTCCACTCCTCATCTTAAGTGGTGTGCTCAGAGCTGGGCTGCACCTTCTCCACTGGTACAGCAAACAGACAGTTTTGGAATTGGCTTCTTTCCCCATCACCCCAGCTCTATGAAGAGATATTTAAACCAATCCTTGTTTTAAATATTTCTGTCTCCTCCTGTCACCGGACTGTCTCAACACCTCCCAGATGTCAATCTTTGTGATTACAGCTGAATACTGACTTTCCAGAATTCATCCTTTGCAGAGTGACCATTTCCTTGCCAAGAAGGAAAGCAACTGCCCTTGCTGAAGGTGCCAGAAGATTTCAGGTTTCAGAGTTCTCTTTAAAAAAACCTGAACAATATGCCATAAACTGCCTTTTAAATATATATATATATATATATATATATATATATATATATATATATATATATATATATATCAAAAGAAGACTTTCACACTGCTTTCTTTAGCAGCAGCAGTTCAAATGCAGACACTGCAGGAAGGGAAAAAGAGAAGTAAATTGTGAGACTATAAAAAAATTGCAGGGGAAAGCAGGGTTTAGATCACTGAGGGCTGGCATGGTGAGTGAACCTAAACGTTTCACTGTTTCTTGCTCACTGGATAAATATTTAAGTTTAAAGTGAGGGAAAACTTATTCTTAAGGGTGAAAAAAAAGCAAACTCTGAAAGGGTTCTGACAATGTAAAATACATCCTCTCCCAAGCTAGCTGATATAAAGAATGCAGCCTTTTAACATGCTTGGACAAGCTTTAAAAATGACTCAATAAATTGTAGAATTCAGCACATTTTCTTCCCAATTATTTTTGAAGAGATTCTGACAAATGTTTTCTAAAGGAGGAATGGCAGACTGTCTATTTTATTTTAGTTTTATGGTACTTTTATTTTTATCCTGTCATGAGAAGCAAATGGCAGAGCTATGATTAGGATAAGCCGTGTAAGAGGGCTCAATCTGCACAATTTATAGTGCAGCTTGCTTTAATCTGTCAGGGAACGTGTGTTATATTGCCTTTCAATAGAGGAGAGAGCTGTGGCTATATATGTTAATAAATTCCAGCCAGACAGTCCTAAAAGATGCCAACAATTGCTGGAAGTACTTGGAGCAGAAACTGTCTGCATTATTGAATCCTTGGAGGACTCTTTTGGATACTGTGGATTTCTTGAGCAAAACACAGACAAACAGAGAAAGCCCCCAGCAACTCTGCTGCTCAAAAAAACCTTTGGGAAAAAACATTCAAAATGTAGTTACTATGATATCTTTATTAATTAGGTTTTTAAAATTTACCAGCCTGACAAAATCACAGAGATGATGATGATGATGATGATGATTACTATTGTTCTTATTACCAATGATTTCAAGAATTTTGGATAATTTTTTTTGCTATTTTTTTTCTTTCCTCTTCCCAGTTTTGAATTTATATGCTGTGAAACCCCCTGAAGTTGTGATCTCAGTGCCACCCAAATCACAATGCAGGTTTGTTTATATATATTTAGTGAATCTGAAAATCCCCACTAGACACGGGGTGTTTCCCCCTGTTTATTTATGGTTTTTATTGGATTGCCACTGCCATCTATTTTCAAATCTTCCCCTTCCTGCTGGATTGATTTCCTGTGCTGAGGTGAACGTGATAGGAAAATTAGATGTAGTATTTGCACTGATAGTTTCTGGGTTTGGATTCTACAACAAGCTTTGAAAGTTGAATAACAGGATTCTTGAAATGCCATGGAAAATAATTGAGGGCTCTTACAGAAAAAAAGGCTTTTCTCATTGTTTTCCCTGGCTGTTCTCACAGTGGGAATTGCAAGAAAAAAGTCACAGGTGTCAACACTGCATGTTACTCTAATCCCAAAGGAGAAGAAACAGCCTCTTCTGATTAAGGTTATGAAAACGAAATTGATGGTCCTTTCCAACTTTAATGATTCTATGATTCCATAGCCATAATAACTTTTAAATGTATCATAGGCCATGCTGTGAAAAGGACATAATATTTTTTATTAGACCCATTTTTTCCCTATAGAAAAAGCACACAAAGTTGTGGACCAACAGGATTGATTTAAAAAAAGCAGGTCTGTTCTGTCTCGAGTGAAGCTCCAGCTCAGCCTGCTTCTGCAGTGCTCAACTCAGTCTGAAATGGTTAATTTACAACCCACCAGGACGGGAAAGCCCCCACAAACACGTTGCTTTTGGTGTGCTATTGTCTGAGTGGAAAGCACTCCCTGAACCCCACATCATCTGAACCATCTGCTCCAGAAAACCGCAAACTCGCCTCGCAACTCAAATTCGACAATTTCATCCCAATTTATTGCCAAGATATTGCCTTTTCAGTGGTTGACCTCTGGAGCTGGATGTCAAGCACTCAATTATTTTCTCACATCAGAAAGTTCTCCCAAGAAGTGATTGAATTCTTCTGGAATGAATTTTTGCTGAGGCACACCAAACTCTCTTATGAGGCGCTGCGGGTTGTGCGGCGCTAACGCTGTTACGGGCTCCCTCCCTCAGCACTGCACCTGCCTGTAAAATGGGTTATCCTCCCAAGTGGTGACCTTACCAACAGCCCAGGATTAAAACTTACCTCACTGTTTCATTTTAATCTTTCCAGGAAGCTTTCAGACTGTTTTAATAAAAGATTGTCTAACAATTTAATAGAGAACAACTCGCTGCACAATGTTTTTTTATGAGGGGCTGTGGAAGTACTAAGGATATTATTACAACCTCTGGTAAGAACTTGGGATTCATTATAAAAGTTACAGCTTTTACAGTAATTTCTGCCAAGCCTGGCTGCTATCATCACTGCTGTATCATGGCAGAGGCTGCAAAAAGTAACTAAAACACTGGGAAATTGAGATGCAGCCCCAAGGCCCCTGGACCTCATTTACTGTCAGTGTCCATTGCACTTCCACATCTTGACACATCTTCCAGCTAATGAGCAAGAACAAAGTTTACAGGCTTCACTCATTAAAATGCAGAGCCCAGTTCTCATTTGCATGAAGCCCAAGGTACATTTCCGCCCTTAACAGTTCTTTAGGTGCTCTCTTTTGGCTGATCACATAAAATGGGGGAAAAGAAGAGAAAATGCACCTTCCACTAATTGAACAAAGGGATGAGTTTAAAATGAGTAAAGGCAGCAATGCACTGAATTCCCAGAGGAATGGAGGCAGTTCCTTTGGAGCACTGCCTTCTCTCTGCTCCCCTCTCTGCTGGCTTTTTCCACTCCCCAAAGGAAAATTTATAATATCTTCAAATTATAACTCCGTACCTCGTGGCACTTCCAGCCAGCCTGTAAAAAGCAATTAAAATAGAATATGCAGAAGGAATATAAACCCTCTTGATTCAGATCTTGACTAAATCTCCAATTAGAAGTTACAAAAACACTTTTCCTGGAGGTGAGTTAGTCTGTAATTGTCTTATTGCAGTTGTCAGGGACTTTCCCCCTTTCTATCCAAATTCTTAACAGGGTGAAGGGTTTGGGGCTTTCAAAAACTAATAGAGATCAGGCAAGCTGAGCCTTTCTATCCAAATTCTTAACAGGGTGAAGGGTTTGGGGCTTTCAAAAACTAATAGAGATCAGGCAAGCTGAGCAGTGTCACTGTCACTTTGTCACCAGGTTGGCTCAGTGTTTCACCTGAGCCTCACACAGCTGCTGAGTGTGGGAGTTACTTCACTGGATGTACCATCTTTCATGTAACATGAAAAAACTCACCAAAAATGGTATTCATTGTACCCAAATTTCATTCTTTGGGAGCCAAACTTGTTGCATCTGGGACTGGTAACTCACAGGGAGCTTCCCTGCATGTTGTTACTGTAATTCCAGCAATAATATCTCTTTTCTGGGAGTTAGTGTAGGAAGGAACTGACTTGTCTTCAAGTTTTTCTTCTCTTCTCATGCTCTTTTTTCAAGCCAAAAACCTTCACCAATGATTACTTTTAATGGAGGATCTTTTTTTCTTCTTTTCTTCTGAGTTAATTATAGGCTATTAAGATGAATTCTTAAAAAAATCCTGACTTTTTATTTTGAGTTTGACACACTTTGTGTAACTTTCTACTACACAATCAATGTTGCATCTGAAAAAAAAAATCTACTTGGCTGCATTTCCTTTTTTTACACAAAACCATGACTTTTTTTGGGTCACGTAACATTTTAAGTTAGTTTACTGGAACCAAGCCATTTTACTTGATTCATTTATTCATTTCATTTCATTTCATTTCATTTCATTTCATTTCACTACTTGCTTATCTGCTGAAATACAGTCTATAATTTCTGTTCTTTACTGGATTCACAATAATTATGTAACATATTACAAGCTGAAGATTTCTTCTTAAGCTTATGAATTAAAAAAATAATTAAAGCACTCTGCTTTT
The DNA here is from genome assembly GCF_015832195.1 of Motacilla alba alba. Lineage (NCBI taxonomy): Eukaryota > Metazoa > Chordata > Aves > Passeriformes > Motacillidae > Motacilla > Motacilla alba. Next base: position 24,950,732 of record NC_052023.1, read on the forward strand.
TTGTCTGAATGAGGCAAAAGTATACAGGATAAGAATCCCATAATTTCCAACTGAAGGAAGCAGTATAAGGATCTTAGGATCATTAAGAAAAATAAGAAAGTTAGAAGGAATAGAAGAAAATTACTTTATCATTAGAAAATAAACACTTCACATATTGATCTAGTTTAGCAGAAATACACAATTCATATTGCCAAACATATCAAGTACATTTCAGACTTTTATCTTTGCAACATACACAGAGAACAATTACTCTTTGTACAAAACCAGCAAGGTGTATAAACTAATTTACTGCCTCAATGCCTGTAATTAATGTTTCCTAACTCAGCTCAGGTCATACAGACCACATTACACCTGTAATTCCCCCAGGTCATTGGTAGTACATCTCTACAGAGCTGCTCAAAACCATTCCCAGGCCATGTTTTCTCTCTGGAAAGTGAAGATTACTGATCCTGCTGCTTCCCTGGAGGACTGCAACATCACCAACACCATAAATTCTGTAAAGACTGTGTAATTTGACAAACAATTAAGCAAATTACAGGAGAAATTGGAGAAATTGTGGTAGAAGGAAAATAGTGCATTATTTTAACTGCTGGAGGGCAGGTCTTGGTGGGATATTGGACAGCAATTCCTCCTGTGAGGGTGGGGAGGCCCTGGCACAGGGTGCCCAGAGGAGCTGTGGGTGCCCCTGGATCCCCAGCAGTGCTGTTGAAGCCATCTGGGCTAGTGGAAGGTGTCCCTGTCATGGCAGGGGGTGGCACTGGATTGGCTTTGAGGTCCTTTCCAAGCCAAACCAGTCTGGATTCAGTGAGACCAGGGTGTCAGTGTCTTCCTGATATGGAATTTCTTGTAAGAATTAGGCAGGACTGTGCAGACAGGCTCCTTCCAGTGAGGCCTGGCGTGGAGAGGAGCTGGGATTTGCTGGGTGGACACTGCACCAGCCAGGAAAGTCTTGCATGTCACCAAACACCCCTTTGGGCCTGGAAGGAAATCTCTATCTCTCAAGTGGTGCTTTCTCTTTTCTCCCCGCATTCACCCCACATCTGATTAGCCTTCCCACAGCTGGAGCTGTGAATATCCCTGCTCAGTCTCTGCACTTTTCCTTTGAACATTGGCTATGACAGACAAATGATCCTGCATTAATTGCTGTCTAATGTGCTCCATTGGAATGTAGTCCACCATAGATTTTAAAATTCCTTCAGTGGCTGCAGGAGCTCATTATCCATCTTCCTTTGCAGCTCGAGCACATGTGGCTGGGGTATTGCTCTATTAATCATGAGAACCCAAAAGCCTGTCTTGATTTAAGAACCCTGAACTCTCCATTAAACTAATTTCTGTCTGTCAGTCATAACATTAATGATATGATTAACACATGTTAAAGTAACATTAAAGGCTCTGATTTCAACTTGGAAATGAGAGAAAGTGTGTACAGAAGGGTTTTTTCTTGGCTTTTGTCTTGTGGAAGTTTTGGTGATTATTTTAAATATTTTGCCAGTGGCTATAAAGGAAGAAAAGAAATTTCCAGCCCAAAAGTGATCAAAAGAATTGTATTGTGATAAGAAATGGGTAGTTTAATATTCAGGTGTCTAAGCGCAGTTAGAAGGACTGTTTTTAATATGACATAAATTCCAATTCTAATTTCTTTTAGAAAGTAAAATTTGACATTAAATAATAACGTTAAAAGCTCTGTGCTCCTATTGGCATATGGACAGCATAATATTCTCAAATGTTTCTGTAGAAATCCTGGCTGAAGCCATATTCTGCATTTATTGCATCTATTTACTGTATATATTTAATATATAGATCATATATTTATTGCAGCTATTGCATAAATGTTAGGAAAAGCAGAGAGGGAGAGAGAGAAATATGTCACACACTGTTCCATGGAATATGGTGGGATTTTATTTTAGGCCTGGCTTTGATTTTCTAGACTTTTACATGTTCTGGTATTCTTAATCCAATTTTTGCAGTCATTTAAACAATTTAAATACTTTTGCTCAATCTGGAGGAAAACAAAAATGGAGAAAGTATTTAGAAAGAGATGTGAACAGAATTTAAGCCGTTGAAGCTGTACAAATATTGGTGAAACAGCTGCTGAAGTAAGGTCCCTAAATATCTTTAAGAATCCAATGGAATTCTCAAAGACAAAGGAATAATTCACGTTGAGTCTAAACACAGAGCCTAAATACATCACAGGTAGAACTGAGGCCCTTTGGAAGTCAAGGGTAAAATTATATTTCTTTGGAGCCAAGGTCACAAAGCTGATTTTTCCTTCAGGGCCAATTCTCAAAGGTGATTTTATTGTTCTCTCTCTAAAGTTGATTAAAGTTTTTCCTGTAGAGATACATAGCCCAGTAACTTGCAGTAAGCCAATTCTGCTATTATTTTACCAATAATTGGAATTTTTATAAAGTCATTTAGGTAGGAAAAGACCTCTGGAATCATCAGGCCCAACCGTTTCCCCAGCACTGCCAAACCCCCACTGAGCCATTCCCTAAAAATGACATTTTATGATCCTGCATTTGGCACAATGCAGTGATCACATCCCATAAACACCCAGTGAGAGCTCGGCTGCTGGGCAAGCAACATTTTAGGCAGAACAGATGAGTTTTGTTGGCTAAAATTCTCTTTGCCCATTCTCTCTATTGATGATTATAAATTCGTGGAAATACTTTTTTTACCTCTCTTACAGAATGACGGAATTACAGAATGGTTTGGATTGGAAGGGACTTAAAGATCCCTTTGTTCCACCCCCCCTGCCATGGGCAGGGACACCTTCCACTGTCCCAGGTTGCTCCAAGCCCTGTCCAACCTGGCCTTGGACACTGCCAGGGGCAGCCACAGCTTCTCTGGGCACCCTGTGCCAGGGCCTTCACACCCTCACAGGGAACAATTCCTTTCCAATATCCCATCTATCCCTGCCCTCTGGCAGTGGGAAGCCATTCCCTGTGTCCTGTCTCTCCATCCCTCATCCCAAGTCCCTCTCCAGCTCTCCTGGAGCCCCTTTAGGCACTGGAAAGGGCTGTAAGGTCTCCCCACAACCTTTTCTTCTCCAGGTGATCACCCCCAGCTCTCCCAGCCTGGGTCCAGAGCAGAGGGGCTCTGGCCCCTGGAGCAGCTCCAGGACCTCCTGTGGACTCACTGCAGCATCTCCTGCCCATGCTGGGACCCCAGGGCTGGATGTAGCAGGTGGGGTCTCAGGTGGGCAGAGCAGAGGGGGACAATCCCCTCCCTGGAGCTGCTGCCCACACTTTTCATCCACCTGAACCCCTGAGTCCTACTCCACAGGGCTGGTGTCAATGACATCCTCTCCCAGCCTGTGCTCCTGTCTGGGATTGCTCCAAATCATGTGCAGCACTAGCTTGAATTTCATGTTGAATTCCATGAGGAATTTTTAGTTACAGTAGGATTGGTGCCAGAAAAGGACAGAAAGTCAGCTCTTTGAACAGCAGCGTGATTCCTAGTGGTTATTCCAGTTTTTCTCCCTGTGGGCACAGAGATCTGGAGATTCCTTTCACCCTCAGAGGAGCCAATATCTTGGCAAACATTATGTCAGAGTTATTTTTGGAACTGACCTGAGCCTCATCCCTAATTGGAAGATGAACAGGTCACCTCTGCTGGGTTTCTTTAGGCTCAAAGTGCTGATGTTCCAAACTCTTCCATTGCATTGCAATGTAAGCCCCACCACTTGATGTGTTTAGGGTGGCTGTGCTCCCTTTTCTCCAGGCTGAAAGAGAAGTTCCTGTTATCTCTGGTGCTCAGACACTTCCCTAAGTGTTCAAATATTCCAGGGATGATTGCTGGTACACAGACTTGTACACAGGCTGCAAGAGAGGACTTCAAACATTGCTAAAGGCCTTAGAGTTTTCCTGGGAAGCATGTCCTCATCTGCTCATTTGCATTTAGACCTTCAAACTCTAAATATTTTGCCGTCTACATCCCAAGTAATTTCTTAAGCTATGTTTAGTACAGGATATTGTCCATCATTCTGCTTATTCCCTTTGTGGAGGACAATGATTGGGATTATGGCTTTAGTAACATGTCCTGGAATATGAAATTCTTTCAAAACCTCAAAGCAGTTCACTTTTGATTTGAAAGAAATGTGCACTTCAGAGGTGCTTCACTGGTTTGTCTCAGCAGGGATTCTCCCCTGGGTTTGATGTGAAGCCCAAGACTGAACTGTGCTGTGCAGTAAATAAACAAACCATTCCAAAAGTATTCCAGTGATGAGGTAGAAGGCACATTTTTAGCTCAGCACCCAAAACTCTTCTTATCTCAAAGCAAGGATGGCTTTAAATGGCAGGAGCATTAATTTCATTGGGCTTTATATTGAAATCTTTGCATTTCCTGTACCCCACTTTGAGGAACTCAATATTTTAAGTGGAAATCTTTGAGGGGGAAGATTAAAGGTGAACTTCACTCTTTCTTTTGTTTCTTTGGTCTCTTTTCATCCTGGTACTGGGTTTACAGATGTTTCAAGGGCTGGAGCCCCTCTTCTCTGGAGCCAGCCTGGGAGAGCTGGGGGTGTTCACCTGGAGAAGGCTCCAGGGAGACCTCAGAGCACCTTCCAGTGCCTAAAGGAGCTCCAGAAGAGCTGGAGAGGGACTGGGGACAAGGGATGGAGGGACAGGACAAGGGGGAATGTCTTCCCATTGCCACAGGGCAGGGATGGATGCGATATTGGAGAGAAATCCTTCTCTGTGAGGGTGGGCAGGCGCTGGCACAGGGCACCCAGAGAAGCTGTGGCTGCCCCTGGATCCCTGGAAGGGCCACTTTGAGCCACTGGTCGAGCTGTCCCTGCTCATTGCAGGGAGCTTGGACTGGACAAGCTCGGAAAGGTCCCTTCAGCTCAAACTATTCAGTGAATCTGAGATTTTCTTTTAAGACACTTTCACGGGTCAAGCTGTGAATGGAACATGAAAGGTGACACTGCTGAACCTTTTTCTGGTGAACAGACACAGAAGTTGTGTTTGAAGTGTAAAGATTCAGATGGTTTCACCAAATAAAGGCAACTTCAGTTCAGATTGGGAGTTTTTTTAGTGGGAGGTGTCCCTGTCCATTGGAAATGGATGAGCATTAATGCCCCTTCCAACTCAAGCCATTCCATGATTCTGTGGTTCTATAAACTCTGGAATGCCTTCAGTTGCTTTATTATTTTATCATCATGCAAAGTCAGGTTTACAAGTGCTTACAGAAAAGCAAATGTTTGGAAATAGAATTCCTGTAGTTGTAATATACAAAATTAGGTGTTTACAACATAATGTTAAAGCCATTGAATTTTTACCTGAAACAGAAACTCTTACATTTTACTGTGTATTGGGGGGAAGGTGTATGACTATCAATTATGGCAATTTTAGTCTCATAATACTTATCTGATGTCTGTAATTTTATTAGGTTTGGGGAAAAAAATGGGTTTAACTGTTTTTTTACCTGCTTTCACCTGCTTAAACTTTGCCTCAACTGTGATTTATTCAGGCCTCTTCTCTGAGTTGTGCAGGGAACATTGCACTGTATAAGGTGCAGTTCCAGGATGGGGGATATATATGGAGCTCGAAAGGTTCCTAATGCCATTAAACTTCTTCTGAATCCAGCTTCTGGGTGAAGCTGCCATGCTGATTAAGTTATCCCAGAGAAAGGATCTGTTTTCTTCCTAAAAGGCACTGCAAGCCCTGTGATCTTGGAAGAAGTCCTCACAAAGATGTTTTCCTTGCAGCATATCTGAAGATTAAAACAATTGGCTTTTGCAGGAACAATGGGGAATGTTGCAATTCCTATTTAAAAGCTTTCCTTCCCTTTCTCCACTGCTGTAACTTGGAGGCGAGCAGGGTGTTCAGCCTGGAAGATGCTGAGAGAGGAGGATGTGGGATGAGAGAAGGTGCTCCAGGGGTGGAAATGATTTACTGATGATAAACCCTCTGAGCCTATTTTGGACATCACAAATGCAAGCAGCAGATCCTGCCCAAAGGCCTTGGTCCTTTTGCTTTTCATTTGGATGAGGAAAGTGAAGTGATCAGCAGTTTGTCCTCAAAGGCTTTTAGTTTTAAAGTAAAGCAGTATTTTCTCTATTTTCTTTTTCTTTGCTTTGCCAGTGAAGAAGAGAGGGGGGAAGATTCCCCTGCAGCCCAGGGAAGGACCCAGACAGGAGCAGGTTTTTTTTCCAAAGGATTTGTGGCCCATGGAGAAGAACCCTGGCAGAACAAGGGAAGAGTGTGAAGAAAGGAGCAGCAGAGAGGAGCTGTACTGGACTTGTCACAGCCCCCATTCCCCATCCCCAGCACCACTCAGGGGTGATGTGGAGCCTGGGAAAAAGGCATGGGAAAGATTTGGTTTTAATTTGGTTTTGTTTCTCATGATTTAAGTCTATTCTTATTGGAAAATGATTTGATATTCCCTGAGTACATTGCACCCATGAAGTGATTTCTTAGCCTTCATCTTGTAGCCCTAACCAGCCCCTGTGTGCCACCAAACATGGATCTGCTCAAGGCTCCAACTTCTCACCTATTCCAAGAGGATCTGAGGGATGGAGCAGCTCTGCCATGAGGAAAGGCTGGGAGAGTTGGGATTGTTCAGCCTGGAGAAATGAAGCTTCAGGCTGACCTCACTGTGGCTTTCCAGTGCCTGAAGGGGCTGACAGGAAAGATGGAGAGAGGCTGTGTACAAGGGATGGAGGGACAGGACAAGGGGGTATGGACTCAAATTAAAAGAGAATGGGTTTAGATGGGATATTGGAAAGCAATTCTTGGCTATGAGGGTGGGCAGGCCCTGGCACAGGGTGCCCAGAGAAGCTGTGGCTGCCCCTGGATCCCTGGAAGTGTCCAAGGCCAGGTTGGATAGGGCTTGGAGCAAGCTGGGCTATGGAAGGTGTCCCTGCCCATGGCAGGGGTGGCACTGGGTGGGCTTTGGGGACCCTTCTAACCCACATAATTCTGTGATTCCATAATACCCCAAACTGCTTCCTGTAAATGAATTATTTCTGAACTGTAGAGTCAACTGGGCACCAAATTTTATAATGAAAAGAAAATGTTAAAAGACACAGGTGGAATGGGGAAGATAATGATGTTTGAAAAAAAGTTACTGGAAGTTCAATTTGTGAGCTTTTCATGGAATATAAATGTAGTGTGGAGGGGGACAGCCTTATTCTCACTCAATGAATCCAGTCAAAAATAGAAAATAAAATTCCTTTATATTAAAAATAATGAAAACATTCCAGCTTGAAAGCATGTAGAAAATGTAGAATTGTTCACTTGGATTCTCAGAGTCTAAAATGTTCTTTTTTTCCTTTTATTCCTCTAGTCCTGAATAAAAACCCCTTCACTGCTGTCTTAGGAACTTCCTCTGAAATAGGAGCTGCAGCTCTTCCCTCCTGTCAATCAGCCAGGATCAGGAAAGTACCACAGCAACACGGGAGAGGCAAAAGAGATGGTGCTGCTCATCTGAAATGGGATTTTTTTTTTCTCTATACACACATGCTTGCAGCTTCTGGAAGATTCTGTCCCTAAAAGCTCAAATAAACATTGCAGACCCGAATTCTACCCTCCCCATTAGTTCTGGTAAGATCATACTCCTTAAATGAGGTTCCATTGCATTTTTCATGGTTTAGACATGATTTATGAGGAAATTACCATCATCTGTCATCCGGAATGTTCCTAGAGGGCACAATAATCATGGCTGTCAATTACTCTGTTGCTGCATTTTGGAGATTTGTAGAATATATGTGTTTTCTGATACTTTGAAGATGACAGCGCAATTGTGCTCATTTTAGGACTAACTACCCGAGTATAAACAAACTTTAAATGTAGGGACAAACCCACTTCTGCTGAGAAAGTTTGTGGATTACAGCAATTAAGCCATCATATCATTGTTCTGCGTAGTGAAACACAGGAAAAAAGATATCCTGGTTAATTTTTCCTAAGATGCTTCATAAAAAATGGCAAAATTTAAATCAAACCTGGGTGTGCTGTGTTCTGTCTGTAGTGGAAGATGTCCCTACCCATGGAAAGGGTTGGATAAGATGATGTTTAAGGTCCCTTCCAACCCAAACTATTTCATTATAACCATCTTTAATTTTTTGAATTTATTTTATCACTCCCACAATTTAATCAAGAATTTCAAAGGCAATTACTGCATTTAGGTGACCTGACCTCCTGGGCTCCTTTCAAAGCCCCCAGTTTGATTTCAAGTGCAGGAAAGAGAAGCTCCCCTGCACTCTTCTTGGATGCTCAGCCCTAGTGAGGAGATGTCAGGTTCCAAAGTGGCTGGAAGTGCTCAGCCTCTCCATGGAGAGCTCCATCCCATTGTGAGTGAAGCCTTCAGTGCAGTCCAAAGGCCACTGGAGTTAATTGAACAATCTGATCCCTTCTGTTCCCAGTGGGAATTGAACAAGGCCCCAGGACATCATCAATGTGTCATGGTGATGCCTTGAGAAGGCTGGTCTAGAACAGAGGCTGGACAGAGTTAAAGAATAAAGCAGGGAGTTACCCAAGATGAACCAAAATGGTCACAAAATGCACGACCTGTCACAGGGTTTCTCACTTTTATAAGTTCTGCTCCATTTGCATATTGGAGTTAATTGTCCAATTCCAGCTTTAGTCCATGAAGTCCCATCCAGTTATTTTTCTCTCTTGGGCCTGAGATTTGGATCATTTGTCCTTGGTCTCCAGCTAGAGAAGGAATTGTTTTGTCTATTTATTCTTTGAAGAGAGCTCAGCATCCCCTAATATGAAGCTCAGAAGCACACACTAAAGCAGCACAGAATCTGAAAAATAGAAAAGCTAAAACCTGAGGCATCAGTGGCATTTAGCCACATCCCCCTCATTAATTAGGGGGGCACCTGAACTGTTGTAACCCCACCTAGCACAGGGCACTTGGCCTTTTCCACATTCAGGCTGCCTTTGTAACGAAGGCATTTCCATCCTTTTCCCTTGAGGAAACCTCCAATCTGATTGGCAGCTCTTGGGAAATAAATACCTGAGCATTTGCAAACATCCCCTTGGGTTTGATGGCATATTCAGAGGAAAATCCTGGATGTGCTCACCAGAGCGGTTTGTTTGCTTATCCTGACCGAGAGAAAGGCTTTGCTGGGAGCCGTGTCCCTGTTTTACCACTGGGGTGTAGGAGAGTGTTATCCTAAGGCATTCAGCCTGGAATGCCCGGTGCTCCTGCTCCAGGGCTCTGGATGGTCTCAGAGCAGCAGTGGTGGCAGCTCTGTGCTGATTGCCTTGTTGATTGAAAACTTAATTAGGGAGAAATAGCTATCTCTGGCCTTTATATCACTGTTTTGTTTTTTTTTTCTTGTTCTTCCCTGTACAACACAAACACATTTGTGTCCAAACATATATATATATTTGGTGATTAAAAAATTAGCCAGTTTCTAGGCAGTGATAGTTTCTGTCATGGCTTATGTTTGATGTAGTTTTTTCACCATAAAAGTACTTACATAACAACCTCAACTTAAATGACTTCCAAAACAAGTGGATTATTTTTAATTCCTCCAATCTGCTAAAATTAGACCTGTGCTGCAACACGAATCATTTCTTAAAAAGCTTTATGGAATCAGACAATCGTTAAGGTTGGGAAATATTTTTAAGATGACCAAGTCCAACCACCAGCCCACCACTACTGTGTTCATCACTAACCCTTGTCCCCAGGTGTCACCTCCAGACCACCTTCAAATACTCCAGGGATGGGGATTCCACCACTGCCCTGGGCAGCCTGTGCAGAGCTTGACAGCCCTTTCAGTGATTGGATTTTTTCCCAACATCCAACCTGAGCCTCCCCTGGCCCAGCCTGAGGCCGTTCCCTCTCCTCCTGTCCCTGTTCCTGGGAGCAGAGCCCAACCCCCCTGGCTGTCCCCTCCTGTCAGGGAGTTGTGCAGAGCCACAAGAGCCCCCTAGAGCCTCCTTTTCTCCAGGCTGAGCCCCTTTCCCAGCTCTCTCAGCCACTCCTCATCAGATTTTTCCTGGAGTCTGTTATCAGTGTTATCAGTTATCAGTGTTATCACCTTGAAAAACAATCCCAGTTTCTCTTGGGTTTTTTTCCCAGGTGATCAAACACTTAAAAATAACCAAAACCCCTGAAACAAAACCTCAAAACCTTTCCTCTCCCCACCCCTCTTCAAACGTGTTGAAAAAGCTGCTGGAAAGATTTCCTGTTGTTTGATTCAAAGGTGTTCTTTTGAGGTGTAAAGGTGTCTCCATCCCTGGATAAAGATGACATTTTGCATGGGATACGTGGTCCTAAACTCCATTATCCTTTAGAGGCAGCAGCTGCTTTGGTGTCTGGTCACCTTAACTTAAAATAGATGAGCAGAGCAGATGAGTTCTTAAATCCCAGGTAATTTAATACTGCTTTTGGAAGTGTCAGCTTTAATTAATGAGTGAAAAAGAGTAAAGAGACAACACTATGGGTTTGTTTTTTTTTTCTAAAAAGCTGAAGTACAAATACAGTAACTTTTCTGATTTTTTACTGATTTTCTTTTATTCCCTTCACCTCTAAACTTATTCATTTCCAGGACTTCCTGGACCCAAACAAGTGTCCAGGAATATGGAAATAACAGACTGTTTAGTGTGATCAAGACTTCAAAAGGTCTTGCTTCTTTAAAAACAAAAATAAAAATAAAGCAGCAGACAGATGAATTGTAAGGTTTTATTTAAGACTATGTGATGATAAACTTCCTAAGAAGCCTATGAAACTATGCTGATTTATCTTAGAATTTTTGATTTGGTAGAAATAATTAAAAGAAAATGCAGGTTTTTGTACCTTTACACTTCAAAAATAATTTTTTTCATATATCACATTGTTGTTTCATTGTCAGAAGAAGCAGATGAGGATAAACTCTTGGCAAAACAAGTGATGGAATATTTCCTCAATCCATGTTTTGTCATTAACTGAAAACTCAAAGAGATAAAATTAGTGAAGGCAGTAGGAAGAGCACAAAGTAAGGCATATGGGATGCAAACTGAAGTTACTTAGAATAAGGAGGAATTTCAGGAAGAAATAGCCAAAGTGCAGGTTTGGGGGCTGCTTTCATGTGGGGTTGGTCAGCATCTCTGAGGGCCAGGGAGAACCAAGTGATGCCCCTTTTATGCCTCTGAATCTTTGTCCTTCCCAGTGGGGCTGGGACTCACAATACTGGACCAACTGGTGATGAGGTCACTTCTATTCAATAACTGAATTTTGGGTTAGGGTTCCAGCCTTCACTATCAAAAAGTGTTCCCAGGATCCACCCCCTGTATCCCTTTCTGCATTTTAAGCCCCAGAGCACTGTCAATTCCTTTTCTTTTTTGATTTTTTTTAGTTGCCCTTCATGTATTTGAGGACCAGTATAATTTTATTGTTATATATTCCTTCAGTCTTATTTCTAGCCTAAAGAATTCTCATTCCTTCTTTCAGCTGTTGATAGGAATTTATACCTGTAGCAGTGGGAAAAAAAAAAAAAAAAGGAAGACTTTCAAACTATCTCTTTGGAGCATAAATTTCAGTGCCTGCCATAGATTAAAGTTTCTAATTCAGTCAGGGTTTTCGACACCTGCCTCTAAAAAGGTCCTTTTGCTTCTGGAGCCATCGATTCCACCTGTGACACTTTGCTGTGCATTGATTCATAGACTCCATTAAGAGGATTTTACAGGAATGTTTGCACAGCACATGGGAGAGAAACCTCCAGATGAATGATTTATAAAGAGCTGCTGTAAAGAAATGGCAATGAAACCTCCAGTGTGGGCTTTTAAAAAAAGGCCTAATTATGATTTGTGCAATCGCTGATAAATTACGGTGTGTGCTAGAAGCCTAAATCTTGTGCTTCTTGGGCAATATCAACCTTTGCATATTTATATTTCAGGCCCCTGCTTTTCAGATTGTGATTAGACCCATAATAAGGAGGCACATATATTATATGTTCATATTTTATATATATATTTGTTGGGTTCGTGTCATATGTATGCAGTATAATATATTTAATCCAAGTATTGTTGATGAATGCTGATTTAATAATAGGAAAGCAAGTACAGAAAGAATGTAGCCTGTCTTTATTTCTGAGTGCTCCTCATTGCATAAAAGTCATTGCTGTTTCTGTGCAATCAGACATGAAAGGCTACAGAAGAAAATTCATTATTTGAATTTATAGCTAATATTTGCTTTATGGATTTATTGTTTATTTTCTTTCATGTTATAAATGGTTGTTGACGTTTATTTTGTTTCATGTTTTAAATGGTTGTGGAACCTCCCAGCTCTTGCATCCTCCAAATTTATGTCATTCCTTCCACATTGTGATCCTTTTAGTTTAAAACCGTGTCAGACAGCCTGATCCAGAAAGTGTGGTGTGGCTCCTTTTGCTTCCCCCCAAAATTCCTGGGGGGTGGTGCAAGAAGGGGTGTGTTGTGATGAACCCAGGCACTGCTGTGATGAGGGCCTGTGCTGCCCAAAATCGTGCAGCCCCTCCAGCTTTATCCCAGGCTGTTTGCTTCAAGGGTGACTGAGAACTCCCAGACAGGGATTTAGTGAATCAACAAAATGTTTTTTAACAGCTTTCAAGTGGGCTCAAGAATGAGTTGCTGTGTCTGACGCTGAGTGGCCTCCAGAAGACATTTTTATTATTTCAGCATCTGAAAGTGCTCCATATATACATATGCATTTATAAATCTCCTATTCTTACTACAATTTATTGATAATAAATACAGAATTTATCTTAACAACTAAGCATTACAGTGTGAAAAACAGAGCATGAACATGATGAGTAGCTGGGCTTCCTTCCCCAGGGAGCACCCCACAGAAAACTGAAAATGAGTTCCCACTTCATCCCTGGCAGCACTGGAAAAGGTGTGGGTGAGAATGGGGTAAGGACATTTCCATGGAGGAAGGCTCTCCAAACTGGTAACTTGTTTCCCTGTTCCCTTTAGCAAGGAGTATTGGTCTTTTTTGGTGATTATGATCTCGGCACTGGTGTTGTGACTGGATTCCTACAGCCCTCAAAAGACATCAAAGCACCCAGATTTCAGCTTTCAGAGGTGCTCCCATGGAAATCTCTGTGCTTCACTACATCCTGAGCCTTTGGAGACAGCCTCATGGCTGGGAGAGGTAACATTGGTTTGTGGTGAGCTCCACCTGGATGGCTGGAAACATCACTTTGAACCAAACGGCACCTCCCTGTGAAAGAAATGGAGTCCAAAATTCTGCTTAGAGCAGTGCCAAACTCAAGGGTTTATTTTTAAATCTAATTTTCCTCCTGACGGTCCCCTCTTATACTCAGTGTGACAAGGGGAAAAGCCAGGGGAGGTTGCATGAGGATAAGACTGTACTTTGTAGGCCCTGGCAGTTGACCCTCTCACTTGGAAGATTGTCCTAGACAGTCCAAATAAAATCAAATTCGGGCCCCTGAGCTCAGCCAATGTTTTCTTGTGTGAAGTGCAGCACTTCCAGCACCTCACATGGATCTCACCTGATCCTCCACTGCATCCTAGAAAGCACAAGCCCTGAGTTTATGGAAGAATGGTGGAATTATCTTCCCGATTTTCACTCTTTTCTGAACTCATTTGGTTGCAAGGAGGACAACACAGACAGGGACAACAGACCCCAAATTCTGGGGGCTGCTCTCAGGCTCTGCCGTGTCTCATCCATGTCTGTGTTGTGCTGACAGAGCTGGAGCTATGGCAACACCACATCCTTGCCAGCCAGCTCTACCAGGAGCTGATGGATCCATTTTCCCACAGCAAAAATGTCAAGAGGGTGTTCAGTCAGTGTTCCCTTTTCTATATAAAGAAATACTTCTAATACTTTAACAACTCTGAGGCTGAAATGATTAGCCTGCAATAAACTTAGAAAACCCTCTGGACAGAAAGAGCTATTCAGGGCCATGTAAATCCAGAAGCATATCTGAACTAGCTCAATATTTTGGAATGTCATGATGTATTTAGAGAAATTTTTAATTCAGTTGAAGATAGTTCTTTTCAAACTCCTGGGCAGGAATGAGTCTCCAGAGGCCAGAGCTGCATTTATAACAAGCTCTTTAAGGGCCTTGCCTGATTCTAGGCTCCAGCAAAAAAAGAGCAAAATATTGATGAGTAGGCAGTGCAATTCCCTCTCCAGAGCTTGTGGTCAAATTAATGGAATCAATGCACCACAAACCAGGAACCCCTTTGTCATATTTATGTCACTTCTGTAGCATTTACCTATAAGACAAAATGCAGCCATTAGAATGTGGCTGTACTGCATGGGCACATTGGTGCAATGGAAGAGGATTTTAAATCACCTTCCCCTTCCTTATTAGCTTCATATTTCCTATTTGCAAAGCTTGTGGGCAGAGCAGATAAGGAATACAAAGGGCAGGAGGAACAGGGAAGGGTCTGTGCTGGTGTGGCAGAGAGCTCAGCCTTGCATTTTGACACTCACAGAATCCCAGACTGCTGTGGCTTGGGAGAGACCTGAAAGCCCATCCAGTGCTACCCCCTGCCATGGGCTGGACCAGGTTTCCACTCGCCCAGGTTGCTCCAAGCCCTGTCCAACCTGGCCTTAGACACTTCCAGGGAAGGGACAGCCATAGCCTCTCTGGGTACTCTGTGCTAGGGCTTTACCACTCCCACAAGGAACAATTCCTTCCCAAAATCCCAATTAACCATGCCCTCTATCAGTGTGAAGCCCCTTGTCCTGTCACTCCAGGCCCTTGTCCAAAGTCCCTTTCCAGCTCTCTTGGAGCCCTTTCAGGCACTGGAGGTGCTCTGAGGTCTCCTCAGAGCCTTCTCTTCTCTGGGCTGAAATGCAGAGAGCAAGGATGCAAAAGGATCTAAAAGCTTCTTTGGTTTAAAATATTTGCTGTCATCTGCCAAGTGTCAAACCCTCATGTTGGTATCAGTGTGATAAAGATATCTCCTGCCTGTCCTCCTTCCTGCCATGTTCCTTGTCAGAATGGAGGAGGAACAGAAATAACTTTTTTGGATTAGCAACAGCAAAGTTGTTAAATTTAATCCAAGCCTATAAAAAAAAAAAACCCTCTCTGAGGTCCTGTGCATGCAGAGACCCAACACAGTGAGCCTGAGCAATGCCTGTCTGCTAAACAAAGGTGATTTATGCAAAAAAAGCTGCCCGATGTGTTAATTAGAAGATGATCACAGTGGTTTCATACATGGCTGGATCCATCCCTGTGGCCCAAGCTGATGGGGGAGCATTGTAAACTACTCAAACCATGGCACAGACTGAAATCCTCCCAAACTCTGTCATTAATATCACTCCCAGTGAATCCTCTCCTTTGACAGACTCAGCTCCCAGTGATACCCAGAAGAAAAAGTGTTTTGACATTAGATTCTGGAAAACTTAAGGCTTGGGGTAGAGTTTGACAAGTGAAAAGCATTTGGAGTGGGATTCATTCATCTCACACTGAAAGGTGGATGGCTCGTGGCTGGGTGGAATTAAAAATCAAGGGAAGAAATTAACTTGCTTTATGGGTTATTATCGTCTATGATGTCTCTCTGATAGTGTGCTTTTCTAGATTGCTTTAACATTCACCTTAAACAAACTGGAAACTTTTCACATCCTGCAGTAACATAGGAAAAATCCAGCCCAGGAAAATATTCTGATTACAAATTGTTCCTTATCTAGCTGCAATGGATTTTAGGGGTGGTTTGTGGTTTTGTGGTTGTTTGAGGGGATTTTCTTGTTCATGTGGAGTTCTTTTGGTTTTGATTTATCAGTTGTTTGGGGTTTTTTTGTCTGCTGTATGCATTATCAAGAGAAAGTGCCACATCTGATACCAGTCTGGAGGAGGCACCAGGATGGTCAGAGGGATGGAGCAGCTCTGCTGGGAGGAAAGGCTGGGAGAGCTGGGATTGTTCAGCCTGGACAAGAAAAGCTTTGGGGTGACCTCATTGTGGCCTTGCAGTGCATGAAGGAGCTGACAGGAAACATGGAAAGAGACTGCTTACAAGGAGTGACAGGACAAGGGGGAACAGCTTCCCACTGCCAGAGGGCAGGGTTAGATGGGATTTTGGAAGAATTTTTTTCCTGTGAGGGTGGTGGTGAGGCCCTGGTACAGGGTGCCCAGAGAAGCTGTGGCTGCCCCTGGATCCCTGGAAGTGTCCAAGACCAGGCTGGACAGGGCTTGGAGCACCCTGGTCTGGTGGAAGATGTCCCTGCCCATGGCAGGGGTGGAACAAAGTGATCTTTAAGACCTCTTCACACCAAAACAATTCCGTGATTCTATGAAAATGAAAATTTAGAAGAAGAAAACTGCCAGCAGAAATTCAGATTAGCTGGGGATTGATGTGCTTTCCCCCACTTCGTCACAAGAGATCAGCAGCCCAAAGCAAGCCGTGAACAATTCAGCATTTCACTAATGTTGGTCACAGGAGTAGAAAAATTCTCCTTCAGTTCCAGGGATGGAAGAATTCTTGTCAGTTTGTTCGGTTGGTTTGTTGATGCTGTTTAATTTGAGTATTCAAGCAAGGCATGTTTGGCTTTGTGAACAAATATGACTGTGGTGCATTCTGCATTTCATCAGAGAAACATCAGCCTCCAAGTGATGTCCCCAAAGCTTTGTCATCAGCATCATCAAGATCTACCATCAGCCTGAAAAGAAATAGGGATTGGTGGGCAGCAGGCCTACCAAGAATAGTTTGAAGCATCAAAATTTTCTGCTAGGGCAAGTTCTGTGTTAGTTTCATCACCATTTCTCTCTGAGTGAGCCCAGCTTGGTCAAGCTGAGTTTATTCTGTTGTTCTTCCACTTGGTTTTCCTTGTGCAGGGACTCTTTTCAGGGCTCTGTGGTGCACAAAGCAGGACTGTACCAAAGGGCTAAAGGGGGCAGAGAAGCTGACCAGTAATCATCAATCTTGTGAGGAGTTTCTCAGGCATAACAGAAAATAAGTGGCAGTAGCTGTGCTCTCTGATTTATTTTCTATGCTAATGAGATCAAAGTGCTGCTTCGTGCAGCCCTCGGAGCTGAATTAATGGGGAAAATCTTCATGGCTGTGATTGCGTGGGGCTGTGGCAATTAAAAACATATTGTTTAGCAGTAGTAAAGTCACTAATTAAAGAAAGTAAGAGCAATGAGATGAGTAAAGCCCATTTTTAAGGATTCATTCAGAAAAACAGGAACATTTTTGGTCTGTATTTGTAGTCACTCCACAGCCAAGGTCACAAAGCTCCTAAGAAACCCAGCTCAGAACAACAACAACAGTAGTCAAAGCAGTAATGCTGAAGGAACTCACAATATATTTTTAAAAATAACCCTCCAAAACCAGGATTCTAAACCACCCAGAAAGCCTGAGGGTTAATGGGATTAGAGATGGGAGTAATGGGATTAGTGGCTCTGCCTCAGGAGCAGTGTCACTCTCTCTATCAACAGAAATTGTGGAAGAGGGAATCAGATACTGTGTATTCCCAGGGACTGATTCCCAGTGAAATTCTGCTGGAATTGCAGTCCCTGGGAATTCCCAAGCAGTGAGGGACCCAAAATGAACCAGAGCTTTATAATCCTGATGTAAAGTATTGGAAAAAGCAGCTCCTTATTGGACAGGCGGCTTTGGGGAAGGATCTTAATGGTGGTGGTGGAGACAGAAATAGGGGTTTTCTCAGGTTTCAGCTGGATTTTGCTTTCACTGCAGACTCCACATGGTTCCTTTGTGGTCAGCAACTGTGGCTCAGGAATCCATCCCAGGAGGTTGCACGTGCCTCCACGAGGAATAGCACCTGCAAGGAACCAGAAGAGGTGTGCAACTGCTGCCCTGAGCTAGCTGGGGATCTGATGCAAGGATGTCTTGGCTCAGGGTAAAATATGAATAAAGTGAGGAAAACTGCTGCGATCTGGCAGAAATGAAGAGCACAATCTCAAAAGCCATAGCAAAGTCCGGTTTAGTCAATAGTCTACATCACTTATGGGTGTAAAAAACAATATCTAAGCAAGAAAACTTGAAGGTCTTATGACTAAATCCATAAAAATTTTGAATATCTACTGAGGAATAAGAAGTTGGCTTCCACTTCTGAAAAAAGAGTATTCTTTATATATAAATTTACATATGTACATATATTTTATATATTTTCTTATAAAAATATGTTTTATTCCACCACTATAAAGATAATAATTTTTTTAATCCCACCACCATATTGTGGTGAAATACATTATTTTATTGCACCTTACTCTAATAGATGAAGAAATCTATGTTTCTACACCCCTACCCACTGCAGCAGGATTTTCAATCAGATTTTACTAATGTGATATTTCACATGAGAAAAACTGAAGCCCTTGAGTCCATCCAGGTCACAGATTTCTGGACATGTATTGTCTTCCTGAAGTTGATTGGAAACATGGAAGCAGTAGTAATGTCATCATTACTAATGGGATTGTTCAGAGTCATTAATTAATTTTATTACTAATTGTAAATAATTATAAATGCCCATTAATTTCTATCTTGATTTGCTGTGGATTTGGGTTTCCTCCTTCTTGTACTCAATCTTAGCACCAGAAGATTGGTAGGAAGTTTAGAATAAATTTTGTATGCAGAGGGGATTTATTTGAGTCTGGTGGTGGTGGAGCAGTTCACAATGTCCTTACAAAGACTCTGAATTCCAGAGTGGTTTGGGCTGGGTCGGACTTTAAGGATCATCCATTCCACCCTTGCCATGGGCAGGGAATCCTTGGATTAACCCTGGGACAAACAAGGACTGCACAGGAATGTTTTCCAGTCCAGGAGCCCAAGCTGGTTTATTTAAACACCAATAATGCCAGAATGCCTCCGGGAAACCCAATGGAATTGGCAGGTAGTGCTAACCAAAGACTGGTTAGCAACCAGTGACCTCTATTTTGGGAATTCTGCTCAATATCAGCCTAAAAGGGCTGGGACCTTCCCCTTGCCATCTCTCTATCTGGGTGTGAAGTGCATCATTTGTCAGTGACTGCCTGTCCCCAGTCAGTTTTAGGGAACTGACTGATGAACAAGTCCCAGGTTTGGGGGAGATAAGGAGGAGGATGCATTATACAGAAAGTACAGGGTGGATGCATTTGATAATTTAGCAAGGCAGAAAGGTGATTATTTGATGCTGTTGTTAATTTGGTTTGTTCATGGGTTTGTTGTTCATTTATAACTCCAGCACCTGATGTGTGGGGTGTGACTGATGCTACTTTTGAGCCTAACAAAGTGCAATTAAAAGCTTACCTGCTCTAACTCCCTCTTTTCCATTAACTCCCATTACCTCCTGCATTTCCTGACCTCGAGGAGCTCCCAGAGTGTATAAAAGCAGCTTTACAGTCCTGCATTGGAACTCAGCTGCAACACTTCTCTGTCTTCTTTTCCTCCTCCTTCTGTTTTTTGAAGGGGTATCAGAACTTTGGTGCTCCATGTGCCACCAGCAATGGATGGCCAGGGTGGAAGCTGATCAGCTCCTCATAAAAATTTATTTAAAAAGTCATACATCACAGTGGCAAAAGGAAAGACTTTTTCCAAGATTTTTGAGATCCTGGGTATCCTCTTGGTTTCTAATCCTAGCGAAACAAGCGGAGTCACATACTTAAGAAAGTTTTAAATCACAAGGGTGTTTTTCACCCCCTGGATTTGTTCATGAACAAGCTGCATTTTCTTTGAACAACTTATTCACTTTCCTGGATTTCCTCCCTTGTGCTTTCCAAGAGGAAGGAGAAGCAGCATTTGGTGTGACCCTTTCCCTGCATTTCCTGTGTCTTGCTCCTTGCTGAAGCTTCTGCCAGCTGCTCTCAAAGGCTTCATTCCTGCTCGAAACACGGAGCCTGCTGGACTCCCGACCTGGGCTGATTTAATAAGGATCATTATTATTCCATGGACATGGATAATTGCAGCTCCATCCCAGGCACAAAGCCCTGGAGTTTGTAGCCCATCCAAGGAATGTGTTCTGCCCTCCTTGCCTGAACGTGTGAAGTGAGCAATTCCTTCCTTGCTGACTCCTGCAAAGAGTGAAACCAGGAAAAAAATAATTAGCTGCATGAAATATGAAGTGTCTTCCCTTTTCTAAGCATTACAAGCATTTCTGAGTGTTACTCCTTTATAAGATGCCTTTCCAAAAGCTTGTAATGAAGGCAGGATGGAAGCCAATGGAGTAGTAGCTGAATGCTGCTTTTTTTCTGGTTTAAAATAGACATTCATTTTCTTTTTACCTCTCGCTCATGTCCATACATCATTTTGCCTCGCTCCTACAAATGTGCAACTCTGGAAAGTGTTCTCATTACTTTTACCTTCCTATCACACAATTCCAAGATCCATTGTATCAAAGATGCTACATAAAAAGGCAAATTAAAATTGAATTGCAATAAAGCTCCTAAGAGAATTCAGTGCACTTCAAAGAGTTTACAACTAAATGCATGATGTGGTGGGAATGGACAATTAAGTGCAGGCAACCAGTATTAATGTGCTGGCTTGTGTTAGGTGGTGAATATGGGATTATGTGTATTTTATTTGGGACCTTTAATTGCAAATAATAGTGCTGGGTCACATATGTTCAAATGTGTGGAAAAATCTGCTTTCCTGCAAGGTGAAATAGAGGATTTGTTTATTGACATACACAGTAAGGGATTGTTTGGCAATAACTCCCCAAACAACCACTACTTTTATGTATCTTTATGTTTTCAGATCTCTTATGGAAGAATTTAACAACTGGAAATTGCAGGAAGTCAGGTGGGTGAGGTGGCACTAAGCGTGGGCTGGTCTCTTCTCCCAGGGAACAAGTGGCAAGATGAAAGGAAACGGTCTCAAGATGTGCCAGGGGAGGTTTAGGTTGGATAGTCAGGAAAATGTCTTCATGGAAAGGGTGGTCAGGCATTGGAACAGGCTGTCCAGGTCAATGGTGGTGTCACTATCCTTGGAAATGCTCAAAAAGAGAAAGAATTTAGGCAAGAAACTGCCTGGACATCTATCAGCATAAAATTTTATTATTATTGCTCTTATTAATAAGAATAATGATGTTTTAAAAGAGGTGAATATTATCATTTCAGTCATTCTGAAAGAGTCTGAGTAATGGAAATTTATACAGCTGGGCTTTACGCAAAAATAATAATCTGACAATTCCGGGATTTAGTGGTTCTTTTGGAACAAATCCTCATTTTTAAAGTCAGAATAGAAGGCGGTTTTGTGAGTTAGTCAGGCTATAATCTCTATCCCAGCGGGATCTGCAGTTCAGAAAAGCCAGGTGAGGAACACTGCTGCCTTTCCAGAGGTTCCCACTGAGGATAACAGCAGTAATTATCCTCGGGATATCTATGCCCATCTCAAGTGCACCAATTAGTGACACTTGAGTCTGAAAGGAGGTGACATTCCTTCCTAGCAAATGGTCCTGTTGCCAGACAATAGGAAACTGTTTGTGTTTCCCGGCCAGTTACAGACTTCCTTGGTTAATTAAGATCCTTATCCATGTCTGAAGCCCACAGCTCCTTTGGTGTGCTGGGGAAAAGGAAAATGTAACTTGTAGCTTCTACATTTGCTCTTTGCTCTGAGATAAATGTCTCTGATATGAAATTCAGGGCACTGAGCACGTGTTTGGAGACTGAACACAGGAGGGAGTCAGGACAGTCCTTTCTGGAGGTACCTCTGAAGGTATCTCCACATTTTCCAGCTGGGACCGGAAATCAGATACAATTTTAGCAGAATATTGGAATAAAACACTATCACAGAATGGTTTAGGGTGGAAGGGACCTTGAAGTTCAATCCATCCCACCCCCTGCCATGGGCAGGGACACCTTCCACTAGCCCAGGTTGCTCCAAGCCCCGTCCAACCTGGCCTTGGACACTGCCAGGGATCCAGGGGCAGCCACAGCTTCTCTGGGCACCCTGTGCCAGGGCCTCAGCACCCTCTGACACCACATTCCAAACCATTCTATGATTCTGTGATTTTGGGGATCTGGGGAAATTCAGAAAAAAAATAAATATATCTATATCTATATCTATATCTATATCTATATCTATATCTATATCTATATCTATATCTATATCTAATCTATATCTAATCATCTATATATCTATATCTAATCTATATCATCTATATCTATATCTATATCGATATCTATATAATCTATATCTATATAGAATTTATAAAAATTTTATATATATATATATATAATTTATAAAAAATAACATCAACCATTAAGTCAATGAACTAGTTAAATAAGCTAATTAATTTAATGTTTTTTAAAATGCTTCAATATGACACAGAGCCTTGGAAGAGGCGTGTCCTTCCTTACAGAATACCAGCAAAAGATCATCCCACAAGAGAAAGGAAGGAGTTCCCCCAGTCCTAAGGAGTTGTAATTTGTAAAAATAAATGTAAAATATATTTCCTGATGGAAAGAAGGGAATGCAAAGTACCCCAAGTCCTGCCCAGCCTGACAAATCGCAGCAGGGAAATGGCAGGACAGGAACAAGGCATTTTTTATCTTCTCAGTTAAGAACTTTAAACACGTCTGTTTACAGTCCTTATCTCCAGAACCCCACAACACGAGGCAGATTTAATGCCAACAGTTTGGTTTTGTTTCTCTGATGGCAGTGTGTGGGAAATGGATTTGTAGATACTTTGTATTCATAGATACTTTGGAGAAATAGAATTATGAAAGATGTATTGTAGTAGAACCTATGAAAGGTAATTTTAGACGATTAGTTTTAAGGTATTTACAGCATGGTATAGTTAAAGTTGATAGGTTAAGAAACGTTTAGAGTGTATTGTAATTAGGAAATAGTTGTTTTTTGATTGTGATGGTGTGAATTATAACATCTGTATTGTCCCACTGTTTTCGTGAGATTGAAAATGGAATAAAAATTTTTAAAATGCTTCTTAGCTGTTCTACCTCTAGGTCAGAAAAGGGTAAAATCCGACAGCAATGAAGAAAAATCGGCAGAACAGAACCAAAGAAACCCTTCCTGTCTTTGATATGAGGCGTATTTCTCCCACATCAGCTGCACGAGCAGTTGTGCAACAAATCCATGGAAAAATGAACAATGAGCTCTGGGAATTAGGTGCAACAAACTGGTACGTGATGCACCAGTAACAGATTGTTAACATTTAACACCACCAATCAGTAATCCACAAATTTCCAGGGCTCTCTGCAGGGACACCTTTAGAGTGCCTTAAATTCCGGCTCCTTGTGTGCTCCAGGTGGGAATCAGCTCCCATTTGCTCTCTTTGAGATGCACATTTCCCTGCAGCTCCCTCTCAGGTGCAGATTTCCTGCCCTCCCCGGTGCCCTCACTCCATCCCCACCTTGCCCAGCAGAACAGGGGAAATTTCCTGTCCATCCAGGCTGGAATCCTGATTCAAGTGAATCAGAAAATTGCCTCCACACGGCTCAATAATTAGATAATTTGAATTCTAGCCTATTATTAAGCCTTTGAAACAGTGCAAGATGGAGTTAAATTGGGATGTATTCTGGGTTCTTTCTTATCCTTTATGTTTTCTCTTGACATCTACCTACTTAATTTTTCTTTCCTTAAAAAATAGAAAAAAGAAAAAGCTCTGAATGTGCCACAGCTTCTCCTATATCTTTGTGATGCTTTGTATGGTGCCACAGTAGGAAGAAAGGTTCTTTCTTTCACATTAACAGCAGTTTCTCCTAGTTGCAAGTGGAATTTAAAAGATTCATGTTCTTTTTCTCTATTATTTTCATGATGACGATGCTGAAAAGGCTGTTGGTTTGTTTTTTTTTTAAATCTGCCTCACACTCCAAATATACAATACATTCAGATTTTCATCCTAGGGTTTTATTTTGTATATACTGTGAGGTACATGTCACTGTGGGAAAGAGAAATGTGAATTGTAAGGCTAAATTGTGAATTATAACTCATTATTATGGAAACAGAGGTGTCCTGCATCTCTAGGAAAGTGGGGAAGGAAGCAGTAAAGAAAAGGGGAAAAATAAAATTAAGCATTTTGATTTTTTCACAATTTTTTAAATGTTATTCCTGTGCAAACTGTTGGCCTTTCCTGTGGGTTTAACATTTGTGCCTTGCCTCTGAGTGCCAAGGAAACTTTCTTTTGGCTTGCTTGCCCTCCTTAAACATTTCCAGATTGGGAAAAGTTGCCTTTATGACAATACTTTGCTTTATGGCAACAAGATCATTACACTTTGATGTTGCTGCAGTAAAATTAGGGGATGTGATGAAGTTAAGTGCAGAAAATGTTACCAAAGCTGCATAAAAAGGTCATAAAAAAACTGTCTTAATAGACACTTTACTGGGGATTTGAGGAGTGGGAGAAGCAATGGAAAATATGTTTTCCTTTTGGCTTCTACGATCTAATTTCTTAAAATTGGATGATGTTTCTAATGGCACAATCCCCATGCTTTTTACAGCTTTACTTTTCCTGAGTCTCCTCTAAACAAGTTAGAATCTTCATTTTGCTCCAGTCCACATGAATAACAATCAGCTGAAATGTTACCTGTGAAGTTTTGAGTGTTCAGATCCCACTATTTGAGAGAGACAAATGGGTGAATTTCATCCATCCTTCCTATTATTTGTGATTAAAAATAAAATGGGGAACTAATTTTAAAAGTTCTTTGTAAGTGGCATCTGGAAATCAGGTCCCCAAATTGAAAAACCAAACCAATTTCAAAATAAACTCCATTTTAGCAAACTAAGTTTATCATTGACATTTGTTATACTTATCTGTAGAGTAGATCCATTCAAGTAGCTCTAATTCCAGTTCTAAATCTTCTGGTGATGGATCTGGTGCATCTTTGGAATTCTGTCACTTGTCATATTTTGAGGAAAGACTCTAGCACAGATACCTGTTTTTTACAACTGGCACAGGCAGAGAAGAATACAACAAAAACAAGAAGAAAAGATTAAAATGGAGCTCCCTACTTGATCAGGTCTGTGGTTTTGCTCTGAAAAGCTGCAGATTCACAGGACAAGAAATACCTACCATGTCCCTCAGACAGGGATACTTGGATTTGTTCCTAATTTAATTTGGGGTTTGGGGTCAATGTCATTATGAGTCCTTGAAGATTTAATTTATTTGTTTAGCAGCAAATTTTTTAATAAATACTATGAATAGAAGGAGGAAGGGAATGATATTAACACTGAGCACTGGAGCTTGCTTCAGTGTATACCTTTCGTCTGATATTTAGGGAACATTTCCATGGAGGATTTTAAACAGATTTGATAAAAAATGGGTTTTCATCCTCAATATTATTCAAGAGGACATGAAGAGAAATGTGCTGAGTTTAGAGCTGAAATTTTGGTTTCTGTCTCCACATTTATTGATCCCTCCTACATTTCTCCCTTACGTGTCTCATATAATTCCATGGGATAATTCTGGGAACATTTCTGTTTAACTTCCAGCTGGGAGCAGGCACCATGTGGCTGCTGAGCTGACACTCCCAGCTCAATAATTAGAGATGTCCATTACAGATCTGCAGGCTTGGGACACCTTTCCCAGTCATGGCAGTCAATCATTTCTGAGGGCAGCTCAACCTTTCCTGCGTTTACTTTTCTGTGGATTAACATCTGCCCATAAAAAAAAGGCATTGCTGTCAGAGCTCAGCTGAGATGCTTTCATGTGGAGCTGCAGATGACTAAAAGCTCTGCGCACCAAAGTAAAACAAAGTTTCCAGGAAAAACCATTTTCCCATTTCTTTAGCCCAGTTGGGAATCTTTTTAAATCCACTGGTGCTGATTCAGCAGTGATGCAAAGACGGGGCTGTGGCACCAGACTTCTTGAAGTGCTCACAAATTTCCTTCCAATTGCATCCAAACAAACACTCTGAGACTTGGGAAAATAAATACTTTTTTACTATTGCAAAAATGAGATTTAGTTTGATGAAAGGAAGATCCTAGAGCATTTTATGGGGGAAAAAAACTATTTCTGAACATTCTTTTTTAGTTTGTTTCTTCATTCTCTGAAACTTTGGTGAAAAATGGGAATTAGAAACACTCCCTCTCCCAGAGAAGAGAAAGTAGAGAAAAGAATAGGGTAATCTATGCAATGGGATCCTTGAACTTTTTAAAACTTTTCTTCTCTTGCTGTAATGTTTTTGTTTGGTGGTGATATGGATTGGAATGGCCAAATGCAATCCTGCTTTTTCCCTCTCCTAGTCTCACACTCACCTGGCTTCTGGAGGAGTTCTCTCACAGGAGAGTAGGACCAGGTCAGAGTTGGGCTCTTCTCCCAGGAGACAAGGGACAATAAAAGAGAGAACAGCCTCAAGTTATGCAGGAGAGGTTTACATTGCTTATTAGGGACACTTTTTTCACGGAAAGCCCCGGAACAAGCTGCAGTGATGGAGTCAGCACACCTGGAAGTGTTCAAAAACCATATGGATATGGCACTTGGGGACATGGGTTAGTGGCGAGCCCAGTGGTGCTGGGGTGAGGATTTCAAAGGTATTTTCCAAGGCTAATAATTCTGTGACTCTGTGGTTCCATACTTATTTCTCTGAGAATAAGGACACGACCATCCTTTCTTTCATAGTAATTACCTAAAGGCCTGATGGAGACGGGGATTAGCTTTCCAAGCTCACTCTCCCTTCACTGGGCAGGTTCCTCTTCCTAAGGACATCTCTGCTGAATACAAAACAGTATCAATCTCTTACAGATGTTGAACCAAAAGATATTTCAGGAGAATGAAGAAAGCAAGTTAACCTTGGCTAGGGATGAACCTCCCTTCTCTAAGAACCACTCGGTGCTCATCATCTTGGGGTCTTTTCACAGAATTCACAGAATTCACAGAATTCACAGAATGACTAGGTTGGAAGAGACCTTAAAGATCATCGAGTCCAGCCTATGCCCCAAGACCTCAAATAATTCCTCACTCAATTGTTCTCCAAAAAGGCCACATGAAGGGAGGTGTCAGGGGCCTTCCTGTTGAGGTGTTCCAGCTGGGAAAGGTGGGACACAGTTCCAAGCAAAATGAAACCTAAACCACCTAGAATATGTTTAGTGTGTGTGTTCATGGTGGTGCATTCCCCCTGCCCTGCCCAGGCTGCTCTGGATCTGAGAAATGCTCCTTAGGCCTCAGCCTTGAAAACAGCCTCTGGGCTCAGCTCCTCCTCAGCTTAGCAGGAACATGTGGAAGAGGTTTGCTGGTCTGTGAGGCAGAAAGAGTTAGTTGAAGAAGAGAAGCTGATGAGAGTTGCCTTTGCCCCTGAAGGAGTTCTATCAAGGCCGTCAGCGTGGAAATGGGGCAGAAGAAGAGACAAATGAGGGGCCTGCAGTTAGATTTTGGTGTAAAACAGTGGTGGAGACTGCCTTGCACCAATGAACATTTTGTTGATTTATTGTAGCAAATAATTAGGTATAAACTTTGTGAGACGGTATAAAAGCATGCTGCTAGAATTAACAGAAAAGAAGCCTTCTTAAATACATTGTGTTCTTCTGCTTGTTAGATATTCTCAACAGTGACAGAAACACTCTCTGCTCCCAGCAACCACTGCTGTCTAAGGAGCGTGTTTTCCATAGGAACAGCCTTGGAAACTGTTTTTCTTGCCTGAACAGCCTAACTTTGTTGTTCTCACACTTTCAGAGAAAGCAGCCGCCCACAGTGTGGCTGGAAATGAAACATTGTTATGAGCAAAGCCCCTCTCTTGGGGCCCCATAAACAGGGTCCAAAATGGGGCCCTCGGAGCTCTCCTGGGCCACAGCGGGCTGCGAGCAGAACCTCCCTCAGAGGGGACGCCTGGCAGAGCCAGAGAACTCTCACATTTCTGCACTTGGAGCATCCCCAACCAGAGACAACCCTGGGCCGACACCCCTTCCTTCTCAAGTCCTGACCCTTCCCCTGGCGGGAGATACAAAGGCAGCCAAAGTGAGCATTTTACTGAGCTCTGAGGGGGATTCTTCACAGGGGCCCTGCTTGTGCTGACTCCGTGTCTGTGTGCACGCACGTGTGCATGGACTACAGCAGATCTGCGAGACATGATGCTTCCTTAGTGATGCCTTGTGAAGGCTGACCTAGAACAGAGACTAGACAAAGCTAAAGAGTAAAGTAGGGATTTGTTAAGAGGCCTCAATGGATCCACCTTGGGCAGCACAACCCAAAATGGCCACAAAAATGGATAACCAGTTACAGGGTCTCTCACTTTTTAAAGTTTTGGTCTATTTGCATATTGGGGCTAATTGTCCACTTACAGCTTTAGCCCATGAAGTTTCATCCTTCTTGTTTTCTCTCTTGCGTCCACCTTGTTTATACTCTTGGGCCTGAGATCTGGATTGGCTGTCCTTGGTGCCCAGCTAGAGAAGGAATTGTTTTGTCTCCCTGCTCTGTGAAGAGAGATCACCATCCCCTAATGTGAAGCTTAGACTTACAGATTAAAGCAGCACAGAATCTGAAAAATATAAAAGCTAAAACCTGAGGCATCAATAGAAGTTTAAGTACTGTGGATATCTAAGTAAGTTATGCCTGTAAGGAAGCTTGTGACTTATGACTTAACCTTACTTAAATGCTGCTAAGTGTTGTTCTTCTCTAAGTTGCTAACTTCAAAATTATAAGTTAGGTAAATCTTGTTAAGTGTTATTCCTCTGTTAAGTTGTTAAGGTTAGGCTATAAATTAAGTTTCAGATATAAGTTAAGTTACATATAAGTTAAGTGTTACTTCTTTGTTAAATTGTTGGGTTTAGGTTAAGTTAAAGTACTGTTATATTTGAGTGCTCTTATGCTTTTGGGCTGTGTTCCTTTTTATCCTTGCCCTCATGGTTTTTTGTCACACACACACACACACACACACACACACACACACACACACACACACGCACACACAGACAGACAGACAGACAGTTCTTGGCTCATTTCTGTTTTGATTGCTTGGGATTTTTTGCTTTTGTTGTTGCCTGTTTTCCTTTGTTGTGCCTTAACTGTCCTGTAAGTAGAGTGAATCTTGCCAACAAGCTTGTCATGCTTTCATTTAATATTAAATCTGGTTTTTGCTCACAAGCTTGCCAATGATTTTTTAAGAGGTCTGAAACACTCATTTGTAACAATGCTGCATTGTAGCCCCCAAATCTTTAAAGTGCTTGCTAAAGATCTCTTGTTGAAATACTTTCAGCCTCATCTGTTAATAAAGGAGCTGTCTGTGTTTGTGGTGGGAGGAATTCCTTGCCAATATCCCATCTAACCCTGCCCTCTGGCAGTGGGAAGCCATTCCCTGTGTCCTGTCCCTCCATCCCTTGGAAATTGTCTCTCTCCATGTTTTCTGTCAGCTCCTTCAGGCACTCCAAGGTCACACTGAGGTCACTCTGACCTCTCTCCTATCTGAGGTCACTCTGACCTGTCTCCTCTCCAGGTGAACAATCCCACCTCTCCCAGCCTTTCCTCATGGCAAAGCTGCTCCATCCCTCAGATCATCCTGGACTCTCCAACAGGTATTTGTGGTAACTGAACTATTTTGGAGAACACCACAATCAGTACTCTGATTAGACCACATTATTTTCATTATCTGTCTGTTTCTGGAGGTGCCTTGTATGTGCCAGAGGGAAATGAAGAGAGAAAAAGAAAAAAATCTCAAATATACAAATGTGCATGGACAACCCTATAGTCAGGACAGGATTAGGTGAGTAGGCTGGAGAGAAGAAACACAGTTTAATTTGAAATGCATTTTTGCCTAGACTTGATAATAATTAATCTTATATGAATATTGCTGTTAAATAATTTGCCTTTTGTTATGTCTCCATTGATAAAACAGAGATACTGATCATTATGCTTTATAAAATCTCCTGCAATCTACTACTGGTATATAAATACACATAACTGTATGGAGATATGCACATCTTTAATGATTGTAAATGAGCACGGCAGTAGATTGACATTTTATGCATAATATGTTTTCAATTTACTTCTTAAATGACTTAACTATGATGATGATCTGATGTGAAAGAGTCTAATGAACTGATGAGGGCCAGCATGACACCAAACCTATCAAAAATAATTACCAAACCCTCTCTATATGTGATGAGTAACTCCAGAATAATGTGACAGGAACACTATCTTGCCAGTTCAGGAATTTCCACTCCACAAATGCATTTCAAATTGAACAATGTATACACTGAATTTTTCAATTTCTTCCCTGATAAAATGAATCCTCACACCTTTATTTCAAAAATCTACCTCTGTACCTTGAATTGCTAGTTGCAATACAGGGCATTAATTTAAAAGAAGATGTAAAATAAGCCTTTTTGTTTTTTTCTTTTCACCATGCATGTTTTTTAAAAGCTGCTTTGAATCGGGGCATGGAGTGTTCTCATTTCTTCCCCTGAAAAGCCCATTCCAGCAGGTGCAAACTGCACTGCTTTATTCAGGTGTTGCTCCCATCTCTTTGAACAGATGTCAGAGCTGTTCCTGTGTGCAGGACACTGGAGGCTCCCATATGTTCTGTGTCACTGCAAACCTCTGATAAGGCAGTTTCCACTTTATTCGGATATCACTGGCTGGTATTTCAAATGCAACCAAGTTGCAAATCTTGACATTATAAATAACAGCTGTAGCACATGAATTCTGTACTGATTTCCCAGTCTAGGAAAAAGACCCAACCTTCCCAACCTCCTGTTTGGTTCATCTGCAGCTTTGTTCCCCACTAGACTCTTTTCTCAGAATGCTGGATACACTTTGGATATCATGGTGGCAACTTACTATTCTTCCTTTGCCTTTGAGGCTACCTAAAGAGTTGTATTTAAATTTAATCTAAAATTCACCATTTTGGCTCACCACCCAAAATTCCTCTGACATTTTGGTGTGCTCTTTGCTACTGAGCTGTGACAGTGGCAGTTCTGCTGCCCTGTCCCCAGTTTTGTGTAGTCTATTCTGGAAAAAAATGTTCCTTAAACAACTGAATAGTCACTTTCCTAAGTTTTAGGAGTTTCACTAAACATTTTCTTGTCCTATATTCCTTGAAGTCATGAATGATCCAGTGGAGCCCAAGCCACCACCAGTCTTGATCTATCCAATATTAATGAGCAACTGGTGTCTCTCCCCTGGATAAGGATCTTATCTCAATGCCCTCCAAGGATGTCCTTCACTGCCTGCAGCCTGTTGTGCCCCTTTCTCAGGATCCAGTGCTATTGAGCCCTCCAGCAGGATCAAGGATCTCTAGAAATTTCCTCTAGGTGTAGGAAAATTCTCCAGGCTGCAGTGAAGTAGTCATGGAAACAAATTCCTCATCCTCAAGAATTGTATGGGATCCCCTGCACTGTTAATATGTTTTTCAGACTGGTGGTGTGAGGAATTTCAAACCAGGGGTGTTTGATATCTTAGAAACAGCCTCAGGTTGAAAGAGAGCTTTCACTTCACAGGGAACTTGAGAATAGAAACAATAAGGCAAAGAGAGTACAGAATTATTTTTATTGTTGTTGCTATTATTATTGTTGTTATTAATTCAGCTCCTTTCTAGGAACTGCCCATTGAAGATCCTCAGCTGTCAGATAACACTGGAGACATAAAATGGACACTGGCAGCCAATTAACTGAGGGGAAAAAACAAATAATCCAGTAATAATTATGTGAGCAACTTCTTGCAAAAGGCTTCTATCTGCAGACATTTCTGCTGCTTTCATTTCTTTGATTATTATAAGGCTACATATGGTGAGTGGCTCCTGGTCATGCTCCTCATCCCCACAGCTGCTGGTAAGAACTCAGAATGAATTACTCCATTTGGAAAATGGGATGAAAATATGGAGACAAGTGCTCCAGGGGCCCTGGCCACAGTGGTGTGTGAGGAGAGGAGGCTGTTCCTGTGGTTGTGTGTAATTTCCTTGGCTCTCACTTGAGTACATTTCCCATTGATCTTTAGAAATCCTCATGCACTCCCTTTCAGATTTGGGTTTAGCCTGCTTGCTTTTGTAGATCTCTTATTTCTGCTATGACCTGTGGCTGAGGGTTTCATGGACATCTTCTAAATGAGATTTTTGCAATTGCCTCTCTTGTGCCTTTTTTTCCCCTTCAAAGTTATTTTTTCCTTTTGCTCTCAAATCTCAGCCATGTTCTTCAGCTACTTATTAATGTGTGTATTCAGGTTCAAATTTACTTTTTGCTTTACAATAAATGTCCTTAGCCAGCCATTCCCTCACATTTTGGATTTCTGTTGTACCCACCAAGTTTTGCCAGAGCACAGTGACATCTCCCCCACCCCTCTGTATCTCAGTTAATTGCTGCTCTTATCAGAGACTGTTACATATTTAATATTTGCCTCTCTGAATATTTGTTGAGAGAAGGGAACTTTATTTTGTATGGGACTATTTTTCCCTTGGACTGGGCTGAAACTCAAGCAATTCTTTCCTCCTGAAATGGGAGTATTTGAGAGCATTTTTACTTCTCCTTGAAAGCAGGAGAGCGTCTCAGTGATGACACCACCTTTCCCTGGCATACTTATGGCAGCTTTGTTAATTAATCTCTGTGTTATTTCTGGCTCCTTTCTTAAGGGTCTGATAAATATGTGTGAAAGTCTCATCATCACAACACCCCAGCATTTCTAGCAGCACTTTTCCTCAGAGACTGCCTTCCACAAGTATTTTAAGCCTCTCCCTCGACTTTGCCCTCAACGTGTGAGGATTCTGCATGGAATTGTGGTGGCTGCATTTCTTCCTCTCTCAGGAGCTGTCTCACTGATGGGAGACTCAGGATTTAATTCTTCCCAGCTTTTGCTCATTTCTTTGCTGAAGATCCATTTTTGACCTGTCTTACATCGAACCCATTTTGGCTGGAGGTTACCTGGGGGCTCTGCTTCCATTCCTGTGTCAAAGGTGTTTTGTAAAAGTACTTTCTGATCTTGTTTCCAGGCTTTTGATGTTTTCACAGCTCAGACTGCCTGGGAATCATATATAATTCCCCATATTACATTGCTACATCATTTAAGGATTGCCTTTCAGAAGTTTGGAGTGCTTTTTCCCAATAATGGTATATGATTCCCTATATACTGACTCAAGAAGAGGAGCAACAACTAAGAAACATTAAAGAACATTGTTGTCAGGCTGTGAGAGGAAATAAAAATCAGATTTACTTGCCTTGGAACAGTTTTCATAAAAAACCTCAAAATAATTCTCTGGATTTGGACATTAAGTGAAGCCTACAGAGGTTAATGTCCATTTTTGTGTTAAATTACTGTGTCAAGGATGACCACTCTGGCACATCATTGGGACATATCCCTCCCTTTAGGGCTCAGCTATTTAGATGAGGTGCAACACAGAGGTCCAAAGGATTTTTAGGAATACACTCATCTCAGAAAATAACATCCACCAATTATTTATAAAAGAGATAAAATGCAGCTGATGCTCCTGAGAGGTCAATATGGAGAGTGAAGAAGCTCTGCAAATAACATACTTCCTAAAACAAAAGTGTTAAATATGATTGTATTTCTTTGGAGATGTTTTTGACAGAAATGTCTGTTGCTGTCCCTGTTTCAGAAGGATGAAAATGGAAGACTTGAGGCAGTGATTGCATGGTTGAAGGTTTCTCATCATGTTCAGGCACACAGTGGACAGAACATCTGATCAAACCCGGCTTTACCATTCCTGCAACAGAAGCATTTCTTCTCCCAAAGTTCCCACATCAAGAAAATCCACTCATTTACCTCAAGATTAGAGCTCCAAAATTCCTTTTCTTGAACCCACAGTGGCACTCAGACTTTTCTTAGGTGGTACCAGCTCTGTTAGAGCCATTCTATGTCAGTTTTGGAGCGTTTAGTCTGTTCAGCTAATTATGAACTATTAGTAATTACCATCAGAAGGTTTAATGCCTGATTGAATTAATCAATATTCACCTTGAGCATCAGCATTCTTTTGTTTTTTCCTCCTGTTTTTATGAGTGTTGTCCAGGAACATTTACTGGGGGAACACATGCAAAGACAAGTGCAAATTTTGGGGAAGTGCAGTGCTCAGAGGCCAAATAATGCTATTCAGGACTCCCAGGCTGCAAGGGGAGAAAGTGTGATGGAGAAAGAACTTGTCACACGTTCCTGACAGAAAGGATGGACAGAACAGTAGCTGCTGGATGTGCTGGAGGAAGCACAAGTGAGGAAAAGCTTTGGAGAGGACAAAAGCAAGGCATGATAAGCCCAACTGAGGTAAGTAGGACAGAGGCAGAAAGCAGAGACAGACACGCCTGCAGGTTGGCTTCTTTTCTTTATTTAGAACTTTGGTCCATGGCAAAGCCTGCAAAAAATACCATCTAATAGTGGAGATGATAAAAGGAGGGCAGATCCCAGGCACATTCAGAGCACAAACCCACCATAATCATGCAGGATTTATGAGGCCTGAAGACAGAGCCTACAACAAATCTCAGCCTGTGTTTAAATATTGAATAACTTCCCACACTTCCACACCCTATTTTACAGATTTGTGCTTGTTTCAGATGGAAAAGGCTTCTTTCCTTCTAGTGGGCAAAGATGCAGCTAGATATCATGTGTGTGGACTTGGGAATCTGTGCTTTAATTCATTTTATTTCATGTTTAAAGACCATTCCTCGCCTGATAAAAATTAACTGACCCAGTGGAAGCTACAGGACCAGGTCCATGAATATAGTCATCCCATGGATGTGAAAGGAGCTATTGTACTATGGAATCAGCTTATGATAAACATGCTTTTTTGCCTACATCTGTACATACATTTGAGCATATTTTTATTGATATCCATATTTCTACTTCTATATATATGCATGTACCTTTGCATTACTTAAACACATATTTCCTGCAGTGTTATATACAATTTATTTCCAAACTATTGTGGCTGCAAATAATAAGAAAAGAGATTCTGAAGCAATTTATCAGCCTTACTTCTGTAAGACCTGAGTTTCTCGAGCCCAGATAACGACTGTTGTTTTTCTAAAATTAGAAGATAATTCTGCCATCCAAGGATTTCAACAACTGCTTCTGTCTGGGATGCATTTAAAGGTATTCACTGATTTTTTTTTTCTGTGCACTGAATAAGTTATGGAAAATTTTAGCCTTTTTTTTCCTTAAAAAACATCTATTTCTAATTCAGGAGAAGGCTGTGGTGAAAAAACACAGGAGCAGTGAGGGTGATAAGACATCTGGTGATGAGCAGTGAGATAACACAGCTGGATCAGCACAGAGTCACATTCTCAGCCCTGATATCAGGAATCAGGAGAATAGTAGAAGCTCTAATTGTGAAGTCTATTATAAAGAGTAGGTTAATACAGGTCTTTTGCCCTCAGTGAAATATTAACTTTCAAGTACTCCACATAGAGCTGTCTTAGGGCAATCCAGCAGGATGTAACCAGAATTACCTGGGCAATGGACAAAGCTGTGTGCAGAGGTGGCTTCTGCATGATTTTGGTGGTAGAATGTGCCTTTATATCAGATTTCCAGCTTTTTTGACTTGCTATGAGCAGCTGGTAGCATCCAAAGGGTGATGTGTTCTGATGCACCCAGTAATTCTCTCTGGGAGACAGAGGCACCACCTCACAGCTTGGCAACGCTCCTGAAGCTGCAGTGAGGTATAAAAGCTCTGATTTATCCCTTGCCAGCACTTTAATCAGTGATCTCAGGGAAAATCTCATCACTGAGACAGTGGTCAAGCACTGGAAGGGGCTGCCTGGGGCAGTGGTGGAGTCACCATCCCTGTAGGGGTTCAAGAAACCAGTGCATGAGACACTTTCAGGTTGGGTTGAAGGTTGAACTGGATGATCTCAGGTGTCTTTTCCAACATTATTGATTCTGTGATTTTAGGATTAATTTTTTTAGTTGGTGCTGGCTGTGAACTGAGTCATTCCCTAGAATGCAAGAAGCTGCATCTTCTCTGCTCCCACAATGTGAACAGCCAAGGGAGGCAATGTCACTGTGGTGATAACATCAGAAATGCCAAAATTGTGTGTGGATTCTGCAAAACAGGAGCTAATGGATGATAATAATGAGGAGCAGGAGGTTTATCTGGGTGGCAGTTTAGGTGGAGAAATGCAGTGCTCAAGGCTGAAGGAGCCTTGGGTTGAAAGAGCTGGGAACCAGCAGTATTTGTGTCCATCAGGGTAGGGGAGGAGAAAGTCCAGGACAGGAAGGAAGGACTTCAAGGCCAGGAAGGAGGGATTTCAACCCCAAAGCCCACTGGCCTTGGCAACTTCCTTTCCACAAGCAGCAATTCATCTAAGAGATTGCTGAATATAATAAAATAAAAATGAATCTGTGGTTAATGTGAGACTGAGATGAATCTGCTGAAGATTTTGCTTCTCAAATATGTTGGCAATCAATAATAAAATGGGAATTCATGCAGTCAATGAGGCAAAATGAGGCAGAGACAAAGTATATGGCAATAACTGAATGAAGGACTGAGTGAGCAGAGGGAGACAGATACAAGGTAAAATGAAGATGGTCAGTGCTGTTTGCTGGTGCCCAGGAGCAGCAGTACAAGGAATACATAACAGGGCTCTCAATAAACACCTCCGTGTCACATACTACAAGCTCCTGGCAAACTGAAAGACAAATTCATGAAGATACAGCTGGAAGACAAATGGATGATGGTGCTGCAGAGTCTTGTTGGGGCACTTAATACATCCACCAAACACAGCAGTGCCATAGCAACAGCCACTTGTCACGTAAACAGCTCAGCAAAAAAAGGGATTTTTGGAACAATAATTTCTACCTGCAGTGCATCATCACTACAGGCTTGTAAGAAAAGATAAGTCACACAAAATATTGGTGGAGGTGTTCAAAAAGTCCAATTTTAGTCCTGCAACATCAGGTGTCCTCTTGTGCTCAAGGCAGGAGCTGGTGTTTCCTGGGAGGTATTCGAACCCCACATGGAAGTGAATAAACCCTGCTGAGCATGGCTGCCCTGCCCCTGCTCCCTCAGACACAAGCAGCAATTCATCTAAGAAAGGTTGACCACAGTGACCATCCCCAAACTGCTGCCACCAACCAAATCCTGCCCAGGGCCTGGCACTGTGCTCTGGGACATGGGCCAAAGTCACACCAGGAGTGTCACTTGACTGCTGTGGACATGAGGCAATTTGGAGGACACCCAGGGAGATTAACTGTGGCTCCTATGGGGTGATGTTCCTGCCCACAGTCATTTTCATGTGGGCTGTGGTTGTCACTGTCTCTGGGCTCTGACAGGATGCAGTGAGTGAGTCCTGGCATCCATCCAGAGGTCAGGCTGGACATTCCAAACTCTTCAAGTTTCAGTGTAAATGAGGGATGATCCAGGACAGGAGCCTGGCTTTGTCCTCCAGGCACAAGAGATGAGCATGGGATGGAAGGTGCACCACTTCAGCATCCCATTTATCAAGTGTGGGCACACCTTTCTGGGAGGAAATCACAGAATCTCAGAATGGTTCAGGGTGGAAGAGACCTTGAAGATCACCTTATTACAGCCTTCCACTAGCCCAGGTGGCTCCAAGCCCTGTCCAACCTGGCCTGGGACACTTCCAGGGATCCAGGGGCAGCCACAGCTTCTCTGGGCAACCTGTGCCAGGCCCTCCCCATCCCCAAAGGGAACAATTCCTTCCCAATATCCCATCTAACCCTGGCCTTTGGCAGTGGGAAGTCATTCCCCCTTGTCCTGTCCCTCCATTCCTTGTAAATAGTCCTTCTCCATGGTATGATCCTGTAGAGAATTAGAAAGTGAGAAAAGACTCAGCCACTGCTTTTCTCCATTTCTGAGGCAGCATTGCTGCTAATTAACTGCAGCACTTAATTTGGGCTTGTAGAAACATGGAGGGAAGCCTTCCAACAAGGCTCGTGAATCTGATGGGGAGAGGTCTCCAGCTGGGAATGGGTGACTTGGGAACAGCTTTACCCACTTCAGCTGAAGAACAGACATGAACCAACTATGGAATAAAATGAGAATGGCCAAAAGAGACATGTCAGGATGTTTAATTGACCTCACTCATTTCCAGTGACCTTTAGGGAGAGCTGAAGAAATGGGGCACCATTACTGACACCAGGGTGACACTGCAAACACATGTAAAAAAGCATGTGTCAAGGAAAATGTTATTGTGGCAGACTTTTGCCTTAGAGAGAAGATTTTTTTAAAAAGCAAAACAAAAAGAGGATTAAAATAGCAGGTTCTGGGTGAGATATGGTCTCTACTAGAATCAAGAAGGATAAGAAATCCATGGATCCAGTAAGGTTTGAACAGCTCTCCAGGTGAGTACCACAGCTAATTCTTCCAGCCAAGCTTGACACAGTCACTTTTTCCCTGGACATAAAAGCCAAGATTTTGGCTATTCTAACTCATTTTGACTGCAAGAGGATGATTTTAGGATCACCACTGCACAAAGGCAGGTGAACATAGCCGGCTTTTTTGTCTGTGATGAAAATAGTTGGTAAAGGTCTTAGAGCTCTGTGCAAAGTGACCCAAAGGGGAATGACAGTGCCACTGTTTTCTGCATTTTCCCAGCATGCAGAGCCCTGGCTTTGAAATGCCCAGGCTGTGCTGGACTCACCTGACAAATTACAGATGTGTGGGTGTGCACATCCAGCTAAAACCTCTCCCTGGGAGAGCTTTGTTTGATTAATACCCACTCAGCCCTTCCAGGCATCGGTGACTTGCAGGGCTCAATGCTGTGCTGGGATCACACCTGAGGAAGGGCAGAGCTGGTGGGCTGAGCTCAATCACACATTCCCCAAAGCCTCAGCAGGGAAAACACCAGGAGCAGGATGAGCTGAAGGTGCAGAACCCACCCGTGTCTCACCAGGCTGTCAGCTAAGGAACTGCCTTGGGAACAGTTCAGGGAGGCTGAACTGCCTTGAGCTGTCAGGGAGGCACCATGGTGCAGCAATAATTACAGGACTTTGTCCCCAGAGACAGCAGAGAGTTGTGACAGGCAATCCTGCCCTTGGCAGGTACACAAGCTGTGCTCTCTAATCCCCTGCCCAAGCCTCTCCATGAGGGAGATCCTCTCCAGAAGCCTCCCCTCCATTAATTGCATGGATGACAGCCTGTGGTTGCCTCCACTTGGC
The DNA here is from genome assembly GCF_015832195.1 of Motacilla alba alba. Lineage (NCBI taxonomy): Eukaryota > Metazoa > Chordata > Aves > Passeriformes > Motacillidae > Motacilla > Motacilla alba. Next base: position 24,989,555 of record NC_052023.1, read on the forward strand.
ATCCCTCTCTTTACATTCAATTAAAGTGGAATGAAAGGTGCAGATGTGGAAACAGCCACCAATAAGACAGAGGTTCTGCTCTGCCCTGTGACTCCTTTTTGGGAATTTTCAGATCAGCTTGCAAGCGAACACTTTTACAAAAGATCATTATTTTCACTCGTGTTTCTCTCAGTCACACCTCTATGAAATTCAAATCAGATTTTCTGTGTTCAATTTGTGGTTTAGGGGAAATATATTCTGTGCCTGAATATACTCTTCTTTACTTTTGTACTTCTAGAAGGCATGTTAATATAAGTGCAATAAATTATGTAGTCTCTGGGAGTTTGGGCTGAATAATGAATCCAGGATTTTTGAATAACAGTAGTATGAGGAATATCTCATCAAATGGTCATTTTAAACCCCCCCTTAAGCACAGCAGTGCTATGACCCACTTAGTAATGGGGGAATAAAAGTTATTTAATCCTAATCACTTCATTATGGCTCCAATACCTTAGAAGCCTATTTATTACAGAGGTCATGTTCTAAGCAATATTGAAAAAAAATAACAAAAAGATTCAGAGCACTGCTTCATCCCCCAAATAAGCTGCTGTCTCCTGGGAACAGCTGACATCAGCTGTCCTCATGACCCTGTAAATGCAGGCAGGAGTAGCCAGCAACAAGCAAACTCAAAATTAAAACTTTAGGCAGGTGCTATTTTTTCCCCCCCCCTATGATGACATAGATCAGCCCCAGGTAGATCTAGAGCATGTTTCTATGACTTCTCACCAAATTAACTATTTTTTTGCCATCTAAGTTTCCCCTGGCTGTGGCCTGAGGAAGAGCTCTAACAGTTTATTGCATAGGCTGAGCCAGACTTCTTCCTCTTCACCATTTTTCTTAAACCTAAGCCCTTCCCTAACCCAAGACTAAATGTGACTTTAGGGACTCACACTCCCCACTGACACCATTACTGCCATGGGGAACAAGTGGGTTTTTTGTTTCCTCCAGCTCTAGGAACACACAATAATAATTTTACCTCCTGAACTCTGAACTTTCCTTTCCTCCAAGTCTCACTTAGAGCATCAGGGTCTTTCTGTCCAGGAGCTTGTTGTGATTGTCCAACATCACCTCTCTTCCACGTCTTTTGACATGGAGCACTCAGGTCCTTTGTGAGGCTGCTGCTTTTTTATCCTGAGCAACATGTGCACCCTTAAATCCAAACAGTTGCCATGGGAGACAGCTCCTGCTCTTCAATCAGCTGTTCTGTCTCAGGTCCAGGTAACACCGAATCCTTTCCTCAGCCCTCCAACTATCAACACACCTGAAGAAAATCAGCACTTGAACCTTGAGTTTCCTTGACCTTCACTGAAATCTTAGCACTGAGGACTTAGAACTGAACGTGCTCAAGAAAAAACACTCTTCCCATCTAGCAACCCCTAAAATACACAACAGGGAATTCTCCTCTGAAATCTTAATTTTTCATGTCCTGATCTAAATCTGAGCCCGCACCTCCACCCGTAAAATTACTGATTTTAAAGTTCTCCCTGCTAAAAGAAAACACTTTAAGATAGGTTAATATTTGAATTCGCTCCCAAAGTGCTTTACCATGGCTTTCTGTTGTGTACTGAGTGAGCAGGGGAGAGCAGGTGTGTTTTAGTTTTGATGGCTGCAATCAGCTCTCATCTGGAAAGGTAGATTTTGTAATAACCTGATTAGGCAGAAGCATCACTGGCTGTATTTGTTGGTATAATTCTCTTTCTCTCTCTCTACTTTGTTTTTTCTTTTCGGCAAGTTTCAGTTTTCGCTTAAGAACCCCATAAATTTCAGATAAACACAGTGCAAAGCATTTATGACTTGCCATAAACAACACTTAAGGATGTTAGAGCCATATTCTGTTTCCTGTTTGGAATCTGTTTTGTCTCTGGTGCCACAACAATCTGTCTCACTCCTGTGCACAGCAGCACTAATTGCCCTTAATTGAGAAGAGTGGAAGCTTATATGGTCCAGTGGGTTTCTGCTGGATTTGGATGATGAGGGAATCCAGCCACTGGAATTATACCTGTATATTGCTGCTTGGACAGTCACAAACCCTGCAGCATGAGAGACCCCCTCCCTTTATAGGCTGTATTTTGAAGCTCACATAATTGTCGACAGTTATCTAAAGGTTTTAATATTCCCTTCCATCTTCCTGACTGCTGAAATGCAATCTCAGTGACTATAATGAGGAGGAAGCAAATTGGTTTCGTTATATGGAACTAGTTTTTCCTCCATGTTTCTGCTCGCTGTTAAGGAATAGAGGGATAATAAAAATATTTCTGCCAAGGAAAGTTGATCTGAGCAGAGTTTTACACTCTCCATATTTCCCAGGTGACCATATAAAGGAAGGAAAAGACGGAGGCATAGATCCAATGGTTTCCACTAACACCCATTAAAGCCTGATACAAACACAAGCAATTTCAGCCAAGGATGATTTGTGTGGATACACTCAGGTTATGGTGCAGCTCAGGAGGAATTTCTTCCTGGAAAGGGTGGTCAGGCCTTGGCAGGGGCTGCCCAGGGAGGTGTTGGAGTGCCCATCCCTGGAGGTGTCCCAGGAAGGCCTGGACGTGGCACTCAGTGACAAGGTGGGAATTCTGATCCTGGACATCTTTCCCAGTCTTTATGGTTCTGGGATTCTTCAGTGGGGGGAAAACTCCTGTTGTCTTCAGTAGTCTTTGAAAAACAGGTTTCAATGCCAGGACCATTTCTGTTTATAACAGTTCATCCTTTCCCCTTTCCTCTTCTATGTGTTGGCTACTCAATGTGCACTTAACTCGTGGTAATTTGCCAGAGAAATTTTATTTTTTATTGCTGAGTCCACCATAGGAGCTTTAGCAGCTCTGAAACACTCAGATATTGCCCCTCAGATATTGCTGTGCTTGTTTTCAATTCTGCATCCTGCTCAGCACTGTGATGGTTAGGACAAAAATTCTGTAGTGTGCCCTTCTCAGCACCTCGGTAATGACAGGGTGGGAATGTTCTCAGCAGGATCTGAGTGTGTAACATGCAATGTCTGCTGGAGATCTTATCTGTGATGCCTCAGGAAGTACCAAAAAGCCAAAACACAGTAAAATATGTGTTTATGTGAAATATGAGAATATACCAATGTAGTGTAATTTATAAATATAAGAAAGACCAGAAATTAACCAGAAATATAAGAAAAACCAGAAATTAAAGCAAAAAATTACCCAACTTTTCCTAGGCAACTCCTCCTGAGAGACTGTTTGCTGGTGCCTGCTACAAGCAGTAATTGGAGAAGTTTTCCAGCTCCAAAGAGGATTCATAAATTAATTCTTAGAACAGAAGGTTATCATCTCACCAGAGAGATGAGCATTTGGACTGGCCTAAGTTACAGTATCAATTCCTCTGGCATTAAATAACCTTTCTCTCCCTGACACACATTAATGGCCTTTCAGGCAATGGCTTGGAGTTTGCCCTGCCATTTTCTCTCTGAGAAAACTCTTATATTGTTCCCAGTTGTTACAACTCGGTTGAAATCCTGCTCCAGATAGGGCAAAGACAGATAAATCATCGAGTCAAAGCCCATTAGAGACTCAGGGGGTAGGAAACCAGTGCTAAAAGTACAGGGCTTTGCTTGATTGCTCATTTGTATTCCACCCCAGCGAGGGAGGGGAAATTTGCTGTGGAAGGGTTCCTAAGTCTGTGTTAGGGAAAAAAACCCCACAGATTGGGGAGAAATGTCTTTGGGAATTTGGAAAGGGCAAACAATTTATCTCCTAGGCATGGCTCTGGGTGCAAGCTGAAATCAAACCACTGGGCCCTTTTGGCAGATGGAAATGGCATGGATAAGCAGGATATAGCAACAAGGATGGAATGAATAGGTTGCATTAAAAAGAGTCCAAAAGAAGACTCCTAAAACATCATACAGACGGATTTAATATTTCCTAGGGGATGCTCACAGAGTATGGAAACATGAACTGAAAATTCTTTCAATCCTGAATCTACATTGCAATGTGACAGAACCTTTATTTAATGATATCAGGGCCAAAGTTACCAATAAACTGGAACAGTAAAAAAGAAAATAAAGCATTTCTTTAAAAAAAAATGCAAAGGTGAAAAGCAAAGACCAAAAAAAGGTGGGGAAAAAAACTTGAACAGGTTAAAATTCACCTCTGTTCTTCTGTCACTTCCTATTTCTTTTGGGGGAATTTCAATTAGCAAAACTTAATTTTAGAAGTAATAAAATATTATTTACAAGGGCCTGGAGTGACAGGACAAGGGGAAATGGCTTCCCACTGCCAGAGGACAGGGTTAGATCAGCTGTTGGGAAAGAATTGTTCCCTGGGAGGGTGGGCAGGCCCTGGCACAGGGTGCCCAGAGAAGCTGTGGCTGCCCCTGGATCCCTGGCAGTGTCCAAGGCCAGGTTGGACAGGGCTTGGAGCAGCCTGGGCTAGTGGAAGGTGTCCAGGGGTGAGACTGCCAGGGATTGGGCTTTTAGATCCATTCCAAACCACTCTGGGACTCTTAACAAAACCAGGTTTGACAGTATCAAATGTTTTATCATATGGCTTGTGTTTGGGTTTGGGTTTGGTTTTCCATCCTCTCTTGCTGCTCCCTCTTTCTCTGTTGGATCTACCTGAGAATAGGATTTTCTCTGCTGTATAATGCTGATAACTACCTGTCATTTTGTATTTCTGAATTAAGAAATAGCCTCTCAAAATTGTGAAGAAAAAGATCTCATAAAATTCCCTGCTTTTCCAGACATCATAAAGCAGGGAAACAGTTTTTATAAAAGCAGTTAGTGTTGTTGGTTTCTGTTTTGAAAGCCAGTGAGAGGTCACATGTTAGAGTTTCCAGTGGTCTAAAGTTCAGTCTTGCTGTATTTGCATTTCTTCTCTTTCTAAGACTAATTAAGATGATGTTCCTGCCTTCTATTGCAAAGCAACGTGAAAAAAATGTGGCCAGTTATTAATATTGCTGTCTCAGATGAGGATTCTCCCTGTACAAGTCAGGCAAGATAAATAGGACAGTGCTTAATAAACAGAGATAAGGGGAAGGAATTTGTTCCTCCACTCCCTGGTGAGCAGGGGACGTGTCACCCTGCACAAGGTGAGGGTGTCCATTGAGACAGGGAGAGAAAAGCCAGCTTCTCTTTCCCCTGCTTTGTTTCCCCTCAGTATAACATTCCAGCTAAAATGTTCATCTTCTGTACCTGGGTATCTGCAGGGAGAAAACTCCAAAAGCCAGAGCTCCAGGAGGGTTTGGGCAGCGCTCCCAGGGGTGCCCAGGGTGGGATTTTTGGGGTGTCTGGGCAGGGACAGGGGTTGGACTCCATGGTCCCTGTGGGTCCCTTTCAGCTCAGAATATTCCATGATTGTATGGAGGTGTTTTTCTGCCACAGCAGTGGACTGATGAAATCAAAATGAAATCAAAACTTGCATGCTTTGTGAGCATGACGTTTGTTTCAGGTAGAAAAATCATGAGGCAAAAAGAAAACAGCAGCAGAGCAATGAAACAGAATCTGCTGGGTTAAATACAAATTATTGCCTTTAAAGCTCCAGTCATGCAGAAAAGTCACCAGAGCTGTTGGAAGGAATTACAGGTGGATGGAGATCATTCCTGTGTTTCCTGGCCATGTTGAGGGCCTGAAGGTCATGACTTTTAAAGGCCTTTTCCAAGCTTAATGATTCCATGATTCTGTGTATAAAGCATGCCAAAAACTGCCAGCATCACAAAGGCGTATGACTTACTTTTAAACAATTACTCTTTTTTCCAGAAAAATTCTATTGTCTCAATTTAGAGAACAAACTGGATCTCTAGAGGCATTTCTATGTTCTTCTGAGCTATAGGAACGAATATATAAGGGAAAAGAAAGCCTAAAACTGTCAGAAACAAAACGTCCCTTTAGGAATAGCTCTGGCTGGAGAATGTGGACACACAGATGTCCACCAACTTCAGTGCAAAGCTGGAAGTTGTTTGTAGTAAGCAAGAAAACAGCAATCCTTTCTGAAGAAATTCTCTCTCCTGTCCTCTTCACAAAGAAAGCAAAATGCTATAAAGGATGCACGGATTTTCTTCCCAGCTCATCCCTTCCCATGAAGGATTGCTGGATGCAGTGGCAAAGTCCACCAGAGGAGATGTCTGGAGTGAAATCCCTGGGATTGGCTTTGGCCTCGCGCTGCTGCTGAACGAGCAGGTGTAAAGCTGGTGTGAGACTAAGGAGTGGCTGATGCCCCTGCCCTGGTTTGGTTTCACTCTCTTGGCCAGGTTTTCCTTACAACTCCACAGGTACAATTCCATATTTAGAGAAAGGTTATTTTTTTTCCTCTCTGTAGTAGTTCTGAGCTTTACCTTGGCCATTAACCTCTCCAAATTCCAGGCTCCATATCTGAGTCACTGTGATCTTCCCTGAAAAATGATCCCTTGGGTGCCCCACTTCAAATCTAGCTTGAAGTGAAAAACCTCCAGGGGTTTTGTTAGAAGGAAAATGGCAAAAGCAAAGAAAACACAAAGCCAGAATTGTTTTGCTAAACAATTTTATTTATGTTCCTCTAGATAATACATAATATCACAATATAGTAATTCTCGTGTGAAACTATAACTTGATTTTTAAACCACAGCTCACCCTCTGTCTCAAAGCTCTCAAAAGACAAAATTGTGATTGCATTAATTTGATGTTACCAGTGAATGATTTATCAGAAGGTTAAACTGAATCCAGCTGTGTTTCCCTGGCTGAAATAAACATTTTCAAGTCACAGTTAAGAAGGATGTTAGTCAGAGATCCTGGCACTGCAGAGATCCCAACACTACAACAATCACAGATCCCCAAACCTGCAGTAATGAGAGAACCCACCCAGCCCCAAAAACCAGCCCTGTGTTTTTAAGAATGACAGATGTGGGATGAGACAGGGACTGAGCACAGCTGCCCTGGCCCACAAATCAAACACCAAAACCACAACTGCATGGCCCACTTTGACCTGCTAAATGAGTGTTCAGGATTGTTAGCTTGTAACTGGGAGATAAAGCAAAGTTCTGGTCACAGCTCCAAAGCACCCAAATAACTTGGCAACTGCTGCCCTCATTTCAAAACTGGCACAGGAGCTCAAGTCCTGCTGAAATTCACTGTTCTGGAAGAGTTACCCTTTGATCAGTAAATCTTATCAAAATGCAGATATTTCCAAAAGGGATTTCATCTCTTAAAAAAAAAAAAAAATCCCTCTAATCCTATCTGACAAAGAGTCTTCAGAATTTGACAGGGAATGCTAATGACTCCCACTGCAGGGACCCTTTAAACACACTTCATGGATCTTCTTGGAAGCAAACCACAGAATCACAGGATCATGGAATGGTTTGGGTTGGAAGGGACTTTAAAGACCATCCAGTTCCACTCTGCTGATGTGGACAGGGATGCCCCTCACTAGACCAGGTTGCACCAAGCCACCTCCAATGTTCAGAGGGAAATGGGAGGTCCAGATAAAGTCCTTTAAATTATTCGGGTTCTCCATTGTTCCAGGGAGTTCAGCTGAAGTTTGACAACCAAATGGGGGAGGTTTTTTTTGTTTGGTTTTGTTTTAGGTTTCTTGTTTGTTTGTGTTGATTTGGTGTTTTTTTTGTTTTTTTTTTTTTGGTTGTTTTTTTTAATTACACTCTATTCCTTTTGGTCAGGTTAACGATTGACAAAAAATAATATCTCCAAAACTTGAAATTTTTTAGAAGAAAGTATGTAACAGCATCAAGGAAAACCAAGCAGAGCTTGTGCTGTGCAAGCAGGTCTCACACTGGAGTCACCAAGCAAGAGAGCAGAGCAGAGAGGAGGAGTTTGCCCCCAAAACTCCATTAGAGGTGGACTGGGATTCAGTTCTTCTCCTTAATTGTGTTCTGTGGTGCATGAGAGGCTTTTTTAAGGTCATTCAGATTTTTCCATTAAATTCCTGCTACTTTCATCTTTCCTACTCTCCTACTAGGGATCCATTCAGTACCTGAAGGACCGGACAAGAAAGATGAAGAGACACTCTTTACAAGGGCCTGGAGTGACAGGACAAGGAAGAATGGCTTCCCACTGCCAGAGGGCAGGGTTAGATGGGATTTTGGGAAAGAATTGTTCCCTGGGAGGGTGGGCAGGCCCTGGCACAGGGTGCCCAGAGAAGCTGTGGCTGCCCCTGGATCCCTGGAAGTGTCCAAGGCCAGGTTGGACAGGGCTTGAAGCAGCCTGGGCTAGTGGAAGGTATCCCTGCCCATGGCAGGAGTGGGATGGGATGGGCTTTAAGGTTCCTTCCATCCCAAACCATGTCATGGTTCTGTGATTCCATGATCATTACAATTCCAGTTACAGCCTCCTGACTTCTTTGGCCTCTTTCTCACTCTGCTCACTCACTGCTCACTGCTGGAACCTCCCACTTGTTCCCACTCCCACTTGTTATGCAAATAATTGTTACTGCCATTATCTTTGAAGGCAGGTGTTTGAAAATATAAGGGAAAGTGGACTTAGAAAAGAAGTGTTTTCAGCCACCTCTGCTTCCATCTGTGACTCCACTTCATTCATGGCTTTAAACTTCTCTCAGGGGTTTTGATGTGGGTAAAAACCCTGGAAAAGAACTCAGCCTCTGTTACCTCACCCTCGTGAGTGCTTGTGAGTTAAATCTCCACTGCTGCAGATGGCACCATTTCCATGAATGAGTCTCTTCATGTGCCTGGATGCTTTTTATTTGAAATATTATCTCATGCTCCATTGGCTCTGTGTTTGCATGTGCTGAGGCCCTGTTTGGTCCTGACTGTTCAGCTTTGTGGGAACTCCTGCAGGGAAAAAATGGTCGTGAACTGTTTTTCTGCATCTGGTGCCCATAAATCTACCCTCGAGCCAGGAGAAAAATTGTTTAACTCAGGGAAGTCTCCTGGTAAGCCCCAAGAAGAGTCTTCTGCCTAATTATAAACACTTTTGTCCTTAAAAGAAACACTTATTTCTGTGCCTGCCAAAGTCTGGGAAAATCATCCTGGACTCCGGTTGTTTGGTAACCAGGATGCACCACAGTGCTACTGTGTTGATTCTCCTTTTTCTCAAAAAGTTTCTTGTTCATGAGTTCATTTCATATGCCAGATACTTTGAAATTAAATATTTGGATGAATACCTGAAGTCCTACACCCAAGAATCTGTCATATGAGAGAAAGGATAATCATACAGTCACAGAATGGTTTGTGTTGGAGGGACATTAAGCCCATCCAGTCCCACTCCCTGCCATGGGCAGGGACACCTTCCACTATCCCAGCTTTCTCCCAGCCTGTCCAACCTGGCCTTGGGCACTTCCAGGGACGAGGCAGTCACAGTTCTCTATGTTCCTGATATCCCTAATGCTATTTTTAGTTCCTAATTGGCGTTTCCTTTTCCTGTTTCATCATCTTGGACGGAGATCCAAATAAGAAAATAAGGCAAGAAGGCCATTCACAGCGTGTCTTATTGCCTCTATTGTCACTAGGACACACTTAGGTCATGTCATCAGCTGTGACAAAAGTGGTGAGCAGGCCACATTTTGAGCGTGGTCCAGTTTTGAGCTTCATTCCTCCTCAGCTGAGTAGAATCCTTTGAACCCACTTCCACTTGCACTTGAAAAATCCCAGTGGATTCAAGGATTTTAATCACACCATTTGATGTTGACATTTGAAACATTTTAACTGCAGTCTTCTCTCTGAATTCTACTGTAAAAATGAGACCCACCCAGGGTTTTTTTTTCCCTCCTCAGAGGTTGTGCTGCTGCTCTGCCTGTTCTGTGGCTCAGGGCTGGGTACTCTTCTCTCTTTAGCAGAGCATGGGGCCATGCAAACAGCAGCAGCCATCCCTCATGCTGTCAGGCCTTTCACCCCCAGACAGCCTTGATATTATTTATATTCTGCTTGGTGAATGAAAGTCTTTTTCATCTCTCTTATTCCAAACAGGGCTCTGCATTTGTCTGGAATAAAGAGAGCCAAAGCCCTTGGTTAACATTTTTAGGACAATGTGCTTAAAATCCAAACCTGTCCAAACCTGGGTGTTGTTTTCAACCCTGGGATAAAAGTCTGATTTCCAAATATTCCGTGGAGCACAGGGGCATAAGGCAGGGCAAGGAAGGATGGGGGGAACCCCAAAGCCCAGTCTCTGATCTGGCTGTATTGGGAGACCATCCTGGTGGCACTTCCTGCCATGAGTCACCTCTCCCCGGGTCACCTCACATCTCTGCCCAGGGGAAGAGCACTTGGGGATTGCATAAGATTTATGGGATGTTTAGGAAAAGGCTAGGAGCTTGCTGTATTTTTGTAAAGCACAGAAGATATTTCTGAAGTGATATTCTTGCCTTATTTTTACATGGAAGCGTGGCACAGTGGGAAGAAAGGGAGAGGAAAAAAAAAAAGGTTTGTTTGCTTTTGAAGAGCGGAGGGTTCCTCAGATAATGAGCACTTCCAGTCTATTTGCATTTGTGTAGGCAGCCCTGCCAAGGCTCCACAGTCTGCTGCTAGAACCAGGATTACATTTCTCAGCCTGCCAAGCTCTAAATCTGAGAAACACCCAGCACAAGGAGGCAGAGAGAGGCAAACAGGGCACAGTAAATCCACCGAGCCAGGAAGGATGGGGAAGGGGGGAGTGGATTTGCATGTTGTGAACACAGGGTGCTGTTCCCTGCCCTGTGCTTTGTGATTCAGGGATTGCCCTGCAAATATTTCACAGCCATAAAAGGGAGCACACGGCAGTGCCAAGGAGATGGAGATAAATCTATATCAGAAATCAGGGAGTGCTGAGAGATGGAACTGAGATAGACTCAAGCATAGAGATTTATAATAAAAACCTGACAGAAAGCCTGCTCTGGATATGTACACTGGTGTTAGAACAGCTGACAATGTGAAAACCATTTATTGTTGATAACAGAACAGGGAAATGCAGCTTTTGTCCATACCAAATTGCTCCTTTTACTCAGCAAAACAACCCATGTCAGCCAGTTCAAGAGACTTCTGTTTAAAAAATGCCACTTGGAGACAGTGTACACACACAGAGACACCAATCTGGGCATGGGATTGCCCTGCTGATGGAACAGAATTTAATGGAGGGATATCCAGCATCAGTCTGATAAAAGGATGGCAGTAGCCTTTGGATGGTGGGACTCATAAAACTTACATTTGGTGTGCATTTTGCCAGCTGTTTGACAGAGTGCTGATTCAGGACTGAAATTCTTCAGGAAGGCAATGGAAAGGTCAGGACATGACACTAAAAATAGTTGTTTGTCCCATCTGGATCTTATCACTTCTATTCCCTGCCAATATAATATTTTCTTGATGAATATATTATACAAATGCACTCTTCAAACTGGTGTTTGAAAAATCAGACCTTTTGATGTTTTGTGACCTGTGTGACAGCCTCTCCTTTCCATAGAAAGTGCAGGAGGAGCAGGGCAGGGGTGGAGCAGCCACAGCTTCTCTGGGCACCCTGTGCCAGGGCCTCCCCACCCTCACAGGGAAGGGTTTCATCCCAGTATCCCATCGAAATCCTTTCAGTATGTTTGAAGGCATTAATAAAAGCAGCAGAACTGTGATTTGGATAAAGCACACCCGAGCTGTTCACCCTCACTGCAATGTGTGAGAAGAACTTGACTCGTTATTACCTCTGCTCTTCTGAGCTACCAACTCCCCTCTGCTGGCAGGGCCTGCAGCAGCTGATGATCTGTTAGGGGAGCTGATTATGAGTTTACACTTCGTTTTTGGAGGAACAACATTTACATCTTTGTTTTAATTTGCATACCTAAAGCAAACACAGGAGGAGACCTTGCGGCTGATTTTGCTCCGTGTCAGGTCCCACCCAGTCCGTGAAGTTTAGTGTCACAGAGAGAAATGACAGAGCGTTTCGTTTGTGCCTGTCTCACCGGGGACAGGTTGGGAGGCTCAGAGATAAGAACAGCAGCTTCCAGCTATCAAATGAGCTCGGGTTATGATGCAAATAATTGTTACTGCCATTATCTTTGAAGGCAGGTGTTTGGTGTCCCTGTGAGGAAAAACTAGGATCTCTCTAATACTTCTAAAAAACCTTGTTTTCCCACATTGTAATAACTCAGCAGACAATGATATGACTGAGTTGAAATATGAAGGGGGAAGAAAACATTTCTATAAGTGACAGAAAGTATTAATATAATTCATCTCCTATTTATTAGTGGTCGTCTGTTGTCAGGAAGCGCTAAAAAGTACACATCAATGGAAACAAACTGTAAATTATCTCAGCAATGTTCTGTCAGGTGAACCTGATAGGGAAACTCCAAAATAAATCACCTGGCGTGTTCATAAAGCAAGCAAACAACCAAGCAAATCTCAGTGGAGGCAGCTTGCAGCTGTTTTATTGCACTGATAAATGTGGGACAGGGCTGGGGAACAGCACCGAGGCAGGTCAGGGGATGAGCTTTCCCTGGACTTGGCACCAGAGCTGAGGGAAGAGGGCAGCACATCCATCACAGCCAGGAGGATGGAGCTGGATATGCTCACTTGCAGGTGGAGGAAAGAGAAGAAAAAAAACCCCAAAAAACAAACCAGCAAAGAAGTCCCCAAACTCACATCCACGATGTCCACAAATTGGGAAACATTAATGGTGAGCTTTGGGAATGTTATCCTCGCTATTCCACGTCAGACCCACTCCTGAGGACTTGAGGATCTTGGAGGCCTTCTCCAACCTTTCTGATTCTATGGGATAGTGGCCCCTGGTGGGTTATCAGCCACCACCTGTCTAGAGGGGACACCAGGACATGGCTGTGGCCTGGGCATGTCCCAGGCTCTGGGGATCCCTGGCCAGTGCCTGGGACAGGAGAAGAACCCTTGGATACCTCTTGGTACCGACACCAATTTACCAGCAGGGCTCTGCAAGGGACAGCCGTGGGAGCTGCTGTCCCAGAAATCAGGAATCCTAAGGCTCTGCTTGGGAAAGTTCTCATTTTAAAGCTCTGTCATTAAGGGCAAAGCATGGCTCTTTACATACTTGTCTCAGGGCTGTTGTGTCATTTCCAACCATCTTCATCCTAACCAAAAATTTGGGAATGTGACATTATGCCCAATACTTCCTTGAAGTCAAGATAATTTACTTAATTTCCCAAATCTGAGGTGAAATAAACCAGAGAGGTGCAATATCCAGTAGTTTATGGTGAGTATTTTACTTGACCAATACAAGGAATTGTTTCAGCAATGCTGAAGGAGGGGTTTAATACACATGTCCTCTTTAATAATTTTCTTTCTTGTTCATTACTCTGAATAGTTTTCTTTTGGAATTATCCGTTTTGTTTATCTCTCATCCTGATTCACAGCTTAGACCATTTTTTGTGTGTGTTTCGACCAAGATGTGCAGTTCCAGATGGACAGATAAAAATAACCAAGGCATTTTAGGTCAGGATTGAAGTGTTTTAAAGCTGTTTGCAGACATTGCCACAATACCTACTCATATGGGCCAGGACTGAGCATGAAAGTTAGACTTCCAACTCTCCTTCCCAAGCTGCAATGATCATTGCTTCAACATCTTGGGGCTGTGTACTCTAAATTAGTCAAATCCCAGACTGAACACTTCAGAAATTAGATGGTGGAAGAAAAAAGAAAACCCCAAAAGTTTTCAAACTCTGTGCCACTGTAGAGAAGTGTCAGGGTTTTGGGTTTTTTTTTCCAGAATGGCTCTAATTTTGTCAATGCTCATTTTTCCCTCGGTTGCCTGTTTTAATTTAATGCTGCGTGATGAGTTTCAACAATAAAAAAGAGAATTGACAGGGTTTTGCTGCAACTCCCCCACAGTAAATTATTTGTAAGACAATCCACTGGCTGCCCCCAAGAAAATTTAAAAAAATCACAAAGCAGTCATTATTTTAATAGCTTATTTAGGGAGTTACACAGTCAAAAATCATGTGTGAACCTCAGGGAGGAATTATTCCAAGTCCTCTGAGAGTTGTTCTATTGCTGAGGACTCTGGAGCTGCAAATCCCCAAAGTATTTCCAAAATAAAGTGCAGATTTGACTTCCCTTTGCAATTGTTGGTGCTCCTATTGGCTTTAAATCTCTGGCAAGGAATAGTGATTGAAAAGTGTTTCCTCAAATTGCAGCTAGAACCTGAAGAGATCCTTAGAAAACCCTTTAAAGGAAAAAAAAAAATCCAAAAACCAAAAAACAACAACTCATAAAGTTTTCTCCCTGATTTTAGTTCACCAATTTTGACACCATTAGAGTGCCATTATGTTGTTACTGTAGCTAAGGCAGGAACAGATTTAAAGTTTTCCTTCATTTTCAGGGTATCTCTAAACAGTTCCCAGTGCAGAAAGGGAATTACTGAGAAGGGAAATTCAGGTGTCTTTTTGATTTTTGACAGCATCCTGTGCTCTGCTTCTGACATTATCAAAGGTGGGAGCCTATGAAGGTGAGAAATTGCTTTAAATGTCACATGTGATTGGCAAAGCCAAACCTCCAGCTGGCTGTGGCTCGGTGTCAGCCCCGTGCACAGGCTGAGATCCTGGATGTTAGCCCTGCTGAGGAGAGGCTGTGTCAGGATTGTGCCATTCCTTCATCATACAGGCAGATTTTAGCTTTAAACACGCAAAGTATAAATTCATTGCTGTTTAATATCTGCATTAATGGCACAGACGGTGGAGAGCACGCTCAGGTTTGCAGGTGACACCAAGCTGAGGGTGCAGTGACACCCCTGAAGGACAGGCTGACATCCAGAGGGACCTGGACCAGCTCCAGAAGGGGCCCATGGGAACCCCAGCAGGTTTACCAAGGGCTGCTCAGGGCAACCCCTGGGGTCAGCCCAGGCTGGGAGGAGCAGATGGAGCAGCCCTGGGAGAAGGACTTGGGGGTGCTGGGGGTGAGAGCTGGAGCTGCCCCAGCCCTGAACCCCCTGCCCTGGGCTGAGCCCCAGCCTGGGCAGCAGGGGAGGGGGATTCTGCCCCTGTGCCCCTGAGCTCAGGTGAGACCCCACCTGCAGAGCTGCCCCAGCACAGGGAGGAGCTGGAGCTGCTGGAGAGAGTCCAGGGGAGGCACCAGGATTGTCAGAGGGATGGAGCAGCTCTGCTGGGAGGAAAGGATGGCAGAGCTGGGATTGTGCAGCTTGGAAAAGCTTTGGGGTAACCTCACTGTGGCCTTGCAGTGCCTGAAGAGGCTGACAAAAAACAGAGAGACTGTTTCCAGGGGATGGAAGGACAGGACAAGGGGAATGGTTTCCCTGAGGGCAGGGTTAGATGGGATATTGGGAAGAAATCCTTTCTATGAGGGTGGTGAGGCCCTGGCACAGGGTGCCCAGAGAAGCTGTGGCTGCCCCTGGATCCCTGGCAGTGTCCAAGGCCAGGCTGGACAGGGCTTGGGGCAGCCTGGGCTAGGGGAAGGTGTCCCTGCCCATGGTAGGGGACGGGACTGGATGGGTTTTAAGGTCCCTTGCAACCCAAACCATTTCATGACTCCATAGTTCTGTGACACATACAAGCAGCAATAGGAAGAATAGAGATTAATGCCCCCAGCATTCAGGCAGAACAAAGACTGATTTAAAGGCTTCCTCAGTGTATTTTCAGGTTTTATGGCATTTGCTCTTTGAGCTAGAAGACAGATACAACTGCTCTTTAGCAGCTTAACCTCTAGACTTTTAAAAAATTAAGGGACTGCTTTAATCTCGTCCAGAAAAAAACGCTTTCTGTGCTTATAGAAGCAGTTCCATTTACACTGAATTATTATTAGTATTACTTCTCTGGTGGTGCCATGTAGATTTTACCAACCCACAATACAAGGTACCTAACCAAAAGGGTTTAAAACTGCTGTAGAAACAAAGTAGATGCTATGAGATGAAAAAGAGAAGCAATTTGCCCTGAGTCAAAATGAATGTCCCTGGAAGAGGTGGAATTTGTTTCTAGAGATGTTGATCTATGCAGCTGTAGGGCTTCTCAGTTTTCCTGTCTCTTTTTCAGTTCCCGTTGGGCACCTTGCATTAAAAGGAAATACAGAGATTCAGAATCCCAGGATCATTAAGTTTGGAAAAATATCCAGGATCACCAAGTCCAAGCTGTGCCTGATCCCCACCGTGTCCCCAGCCCAGAGCACTGAGTGCCACCTCCAGGCCTTCCTGGGACACCTCCAGGGATGGGCAATCCAACACCTCCCTGGGCAGCCCCTGCCAAGGCCTGAGCACCCTTTCCATGGAGAAATTCCTCCTGGTGTCCAACCTGAGCCTGCCCTGGCCCAGCCTGAGGCCATTCCCTCTCCTCCTGTCCCTGTTCCCTGGGAGCAGAGCCCAACCTGCCCACCTTCACGCTCCTGTCAGGTTATATATCTGGAAATTCAGGAGGTGAGGTGAAACCCATCTATTTCTAAGCATCTCTGACAGCTGAGGAAGTGCCTGATGACAATTCTATTCCATTCCCTGAAAGCAGAAATCTGCTGCTCACGGGCTCCTCGCTGCTCATCCTCGTGCCATTAGCAAGATGTGTTCTCCTGCCTGCTGGATTTTCCCACAGACAGCTCTCAGTTCCACCAGCCGGGCTGCAGTTCAATGACATCAAATAGCTCCCAGTTCCTTCCCTTCCAACCAAGTGCCTTTTTCTCCTCATCCCAGTTTAACAGGAAAATTGGAAAATATTTTAAGCAAGCGTTGTTAATAGAGCCCAATTTGGCACTTACATCCTATATTAACATATCAAACACAGTTTAACATTCAAAATCTCTCCTGTCTGGCAGCCAGGAAATTATGCCATAATGTTAATGTACATGGCCTTATTAAATTGTGCCTCTGTAATAGGGAGTCTGTTATAAGGCAAAGGGAAGAGCAATATATCACAGATATTGCAACACACACCAGCACTGCAAAGATAAAATTTCAAATATGTACTTATGCAGCTGCTATCTGAGTATCTTTATTTTGGATATCTTCATTAAATAACTTCGTTTTTCCTGAAAATAAAGCAAGAACTCAATAAGCCACTACAGACAGACAGTACAGGCACCTGGAGAAAGGGGATGGCAGGGGTAAAATAATAAGGAAGGAATGCTATGGGCACATAAAACAGTGTAAAACCACATAAAATTGGGGCAATTCTGCCTCCTTTCTCGCTTCACCATCTCTTCCCACTGCTGTCCTACACTTGGGTTAGTGAGGCAGATCAGTTCACTGACCTGAGTGGAATTAAACTCTGGAGGGAAAAAGGCTTTTTGCCAACTCATGGAACATCTCAGGGTGGCTATCTTAACAATCATCCCAGGGAAACAGGTGACAGAGACAAGGGAGTGGGGTGGGGGGGGGGGGGGGTGGGGGGGAAGAGGGAGATCAATCCTTCAGCAGAAACTGGTTGTGAATGAAACTCATGGTAAGGAAAAGCAGTCAGTTGTAGAAAAATCCTCAACAAAACCAGTTAAAACTGGAAATTCAAGTTTTGCCAATTTAAGTCATTTAAAACAAATGCCTACATTTCCTAGAATTGATGTTTCAAATTTTATTTTTAATTTCCAAGCAGATTATTTATTTATTGATTGATGTTGAATTGAGACTGTCCTTACAAACCCAACTCAGAGCAGCTTCACTGCATTCCCACTCCTGCAGTTCCCAGAGCCCCTGATGAGATGCAAACATTGGGAATTAGCATCCCAGCTGCCTGTGCTTTCTGCAGGATAATATTTCTCTGGAATCACAACATCTGGGAGCTGTGGAGTCACATTGCTCCTCCTGCTGGCACTGCTGCCAGGAAGCTGCATGGTTTGGGAGTGGAATTCACCAGGAATTCACTGCAAGGAACTTACACATTAATTCTCTATCTAAAAACATCTATTCCCTGAGACTTCCATACCAAGGAGAGCCCAGCCATTCTGGAAGAAAGGGAGAAAAATAAATAGTTAGGAGATCTGAATAAAACTGACAAGTCTCTAACCAACTTTCACAACTGAAGTTCAATTTTCTTACTCTTGGGAAATGGGAAAAGGGGACCTGGAGCATCCTGTACCTGGGAAGGAGGACTGCACCCCCATTCCTGGGTCTTGCCAGCTTCCCACATCCACTGCCTGTGATTCCTTTGCCTGGCTGTTCACAGTTTACCTCCAGAACATACTGATTTTGGCATCATTTAAAAATAAACCTGGATAAACAAAGCCTTGCTGATGAATCTCTTACTCCTGGACTTCTTGGGCTGTTCCCAGGACCCACAAAAGTCAACAGCATTAAAGCTTCCCTCTGAAGCCACTGGAGCTTTAGATCTTTCTGCTGTGGCTAATTAATCTTGTTCATTAGTTACTCCCCAGCTCCCCTTCCCTTGTCCTCATCACTTCGTGCTGGTGCACATTATTCTTGTCTTTTAAACATTAATTGTTGCTGTGCAGGCCCTTCCTGGAATGCATTAAATGAAATCCCCCCCAGATATCCACCTTCCTCCTTTTGCTAGTGCCTCAGAGGCTGGGGAGCCAGGATGTGGCAGGTGCAATGCAGACCAATTAAAAAGCAAATTTGTGCTAACTGATGGGTAATCTGCACTGGGAACCACCAGTGACATTAGGGGATGCCTAGGGAAAATTTTCATTAAGCAAATTCCTCCACTGCTGGCACAGCTCTGACACCTCCACATGTTGTGGCTTTTGCAAGGTGAGTTTCCTACACTTTCACCCTTGGAATTTGTTCCTGTTCTCACTGAATCTTGTACAAACCACTGACCAAGGGACAAAGAAAGGCAAGGGTGAAGTGAGTTAAACCAGCCATTAGTCTGCTTTTTATTTACCTAATTTTTGTAGCTACAAGAAGTAAAAAAAAAAACAAACAACCAAGCAATCCCAAATCAAAACAACAACAACAAAAAGAAAACACATGAAAAGCCCCAACAGCAAGACCAACACTTTTAAATTTCTAATTATTTAACAGATAATATTGTCTTATGTATGTTTAAATATATATGTATAGATTCATATATAAGAATAAAATTAATATTCACTAAACGGCAAAACAAGTGTAGCACTAGCTGAGCTTGTGACCTGCTCAATTGCACAGCTGAATCCATGGTCTGGCACCTCAATATATTCAAAATTTGCCATGTATTTTATTGGTATAGATGATGTATCACATGTAACGTATGCTACATGATGTATAAAGGTTCTATATTAATATAGAACAGAGAATAAATAGTGCAAGTACCTCTTTTCCCTCTCTACAATCCAACACTGGAAACGTTATCCCAGATTTGCACCACACAAAAGCAGAATGAAATGGAATTGTGTGAGCCAAAATCCTTACTGAGTGGCAATTTCCACTTACCACTTGCAAATATTGATCCAAGATTAAATTGCTTTTCCACCTTCATTGTGTGGAGATCTTCAGAAGATGTTTGCTCTGTTTTGTTACTTTGAGAGAGCATAAAACCTTGAAATGAAGACTTCCAAAGCTCAGAGTCTGTTTGAAAATGGTCCAGTCGACTGAGCAGTGTTCAGAGGAAATGTCCTGTACCATGTCCTGGGTGGTGATCCTGGAGATATTCTATTTCTTGTAAGGGAGAAATGCTGTGGTCCAAGGTTCCCTGCACTTTGGCAAGCAAAAGGGTGAGGATTAAATGTGTACATGTGCTGGAATCCTGGTTACTGAGAATTTTAGACTTTCTGTGCTGACAGGCACTGACCCCCAAGACAACACTGAATTTGACCTGAGGCTGTGGAGAAGGCTTCCAAAATTTGATAGAACTGGGATTGTGGGTGTGGTGTTTGAATAGAAGTGTGTAATATCCCATAGTGGAAAACTTAGAGTTTAAAAGCTTAGAATATAGTAATATATATAAAGCAAGATGAAGCAGAGGCTGGTTTTTCTTCACCTTCTTCTCCAAGGGTTTGGGTGGTTTTGTGTAATTGGATAAAAAAGTCCACATTGCGGGATGTGGGTGGTTGGTTATTGGGTTAAAAGTAAAAATAATTTAGGTGTAATTTCTTAATTGGACAGTTTATCCTTAAAAGGCCTTGTAGAGAGAGAGACAGGGCTCCATTTTTAGTTAGAGTGAAGTGCTGCAGAACTCAGGGTTTGTGAGACTGTAAGATAGATAAGAACTAATAAACGTCTGAGTCCAAACAAGAAATTCCATGTCGAGCATGCAATCCCAACCCTGGCAAAAAAGAAGTTAAGAGTCGACACTCATGCCTGTTCAGGGATTTGTAATCCCTCAGTAGGCAGAATGAATCCTTGCCTGTGTTTCTTTTGCAGGTGTGTCCCAATCCTTCTGGAACACACCTCGCAGCAATTCCAGCGTTCCTTGGCTCTGTATGGGGACAATCCTGGAGAGACAAAACCACTGGGGAGAGCCTGGCACTGGAGGTTTTGTAGGAACTGGCCACAAAAAAAGGCCAAGAAAAGCCAAACTCTCCCCATGGGGATCAGAGGGATTCCCCAAATTCTTGAAATAAATTGAAATAAACCAAAACCTCACCATATTTACGTTTCTCATAGAGAAATATTTAGAGAAGACATTTTGTGTTTGCTGCCATAGAGAGGGTATGGAAAAAAAAGGAAATGCTGAAAACAAGGATCGAAGTGGTCAAATGAGAATTGGAGTGTGAAAGATGGGTGGTGTGTGAGCAGTAAAGGACCTTTAGTGGTCATCCAGTGCCACCCCCTGCCATGGGCAGGGACACCTTCCACTAGCCCAGGTTGCTCCAATCTGATCTGGAAGAGTTTTAGGAGCAGCCACAGCTTCTCTGGGCACCCTGTGCCAGGGCCTCACCACCCTCACAGCAAAAATCTCTGTAAAATCTCTGTAAAATATTAGGCATTAACACATTTCTAAATTACTCTGTATTTTGCTGTGTGGATATAATTAATGAGTGCTTGTTTTCTGAATATTGTTGATCATTTAGCAAACTGAGGGGGCTCAGTTTATATAAACAAAATACAATTTCCCAGATGCTCAGGTAAAGGGCTCTAGAGGTGTCCAGCTCATGTAGAAAAGCATTCAGTGTAAGTTCATGTGGTTGTGACATCAATATATAATACTACATCTATATGCAGGGCTGCATTTTATGCTGGATTAAAGGGGTTATGCTAAAAAGCCCAAATCTGAGCCAAAGATTGGCGCTGTTTGTTTTGACACACTGTGCCTACATAAGAAACAGCCTGTGTTTGTTTTACAGATGTATTTTCCATAATCACCCGCACCAGAGACAGGGAACGAAAAGCCCCAGAAGTGTTGCTCTTGTATTTATTTTACTGAACCACCTAATTTTAGTGGTGTCTTTTATTAAAGAGAGATTTCGAAACAAAGCAGCATCTCAACTGCTAAATCAGCTTCAATGCAAACATCTAAATTCTAATTTTCATCTAAACCTGAAAAAAACTGCTGCAGTTTTTAAGCAAAACCAATGTATTGAGTGCCAGGATCTGATCTCTTTGTGCTTAAATTATCACACTCCATCATTTTCCTCTTATTACTTGGTTCCTGAGGCTGGGGGCAGCTCAGTATTTCTTTCCTATTGGAGCTGGAAGGCAGGAGGAAATAAATAACATCTTTTACAATCCCACGCTGTCGATACAGATGCCAGATTAATGGCTCTGGAGAATGATGAGCTCTGATACAATCGAGGGGGGAAAAATTGTGTCTGCAGGAAAAATAATAGGAACAAAGTGCATTATCTGCCTTTCTTCAGTATTTTTCAGCTCCTTCTTGCCTCATTGGCTGGAGGGAGATGGAGCTGGGAACAGGATGGCAGGGGAGCCATCATTTGCATAACCTGACATAAACTTTGACAATGTTCAGCAGTTATTTTCTCTTTTCTGTGCTTTTTAAATGCATGTAGAAATGATGGGTTCTATCAGGCGGGTTTGGCTTTGATGTGTCTGTGGGGATAATGGTTGTGCTTCAAAAAAATAACTTAAAATCAGAACAGAAATCCTGGAGAGAATTTTCTTGGAAAATCGTGGCAAAGATCACCAGGTTTTCATTTTCTTACTTCTGTCTCATTGAATGACCCTTTGAGGAGATGGATCATACTTTTTGTTCCTGAATAATAATTTTCACTTCTTTTAAATCTTAGGGAGGAGGACACTTCTCAGACTGTCCCATTACATCCCAAAGCATCCCTTAACAGGCTGACACTTGGTGGTTCCTTGTTTTATTGGCCAGGCTGCTCCTTTAGTGTCAGTCTGTTCTTTGTGAATAACAGCACTAAATACCTGGAATAAAACTCTGGCATCAAAAAAGAAAAAGTCAACTAAAATATCAAACCTTTACAAGGAGGAGAAGAAAGCAGCAAAGGATTTCCATGGAGTCTGACAAACCAAGCTATTATACACTGTTAAAAAAAACCCCTTCTGGCTGAAAACCTCAGTGATAGGTAATTATATTTCTAAATGAGGCAATCATTGTTAAGCTATGAAGAATATAATTAATTTTATAACATTCTGTAGTGTTGTAGTCAATACAGATAATAGACTTTTTGAGATATTAGCTGTCCAAACACATCCAAGTCATTTAAAGAATCTCATTGTGCATTCTCTTACCCGAAGTCAACAGCAATAAAGCTCTTTTCTGTCACTCAGATAAACTCAGACAGGGCCTGAAATGAATTACTGAATTTAAAGAAGTGGGTGCAGCTCCACTTCACAGACATTCCACCAGTTTCCAGCTTTATTTCAGAAGTCTTTTGGTTTGCAAACACAGCGCACTTTAGTTTGCAGAGGGCCAGATTTGTCTGTTATATAATCACACTGATTCAAGCTAAAGATTTATAGGAGAAGGGAAAAAATAACTAAGCAAACCAAAAATCTAAGAAATAATTATTCTTTCAGGTTAGGGACCAACAGAGTCGCTTTTGTGGATCTTATCGGGGCAACAGAGAATCCACCAGAGGGAAACTCATGAGGTGAATTGCAAATGTTAAAAAAAAATTTAAAAGTAGGAATTACTCTTTAGACCTCAGTGAGCAAAGCTCTGATCCTAAAACAAAAGCTTTGTCATGTAAAAATACTCTTCTGCTTGCAAAAAAAGATTGATTCTGGTGCCAAGATCAGTCCACAGCTACAATCCCTGAAGAATATAGAGAGGATCACAGCTCAAACAAGAGGCCAGCAGTTCACATCTTAGAGCAAAGCTGAGGTCTACAGAGGCTTGTGCAAACAGAACTCTTCGGGAGCAATAGATGCTTGGAGAGAGACTAAGGAGGAGCAGATTGCACTGTGTCCCAGTCCCCACTCCACAGCTCACACTCCCTCTATTTTTGACACCTCTGAAAAGCAGGACTGCCCCACACCTGTGGAGTGGAGAGGGTGATGCTCAGGGAGAGAAAGCAAGTGCCAGTGTATCAAATTTGCAGGGAACCCCAATGAGGGGGAGAGAGCGATGCATCTGACTCCATCTTATCAGAAGGCTAATTAATTACTTTATTATACTATATTATTCTATACTACATTACACTATGTTACATTACATCTAAGCTGAATCTGCCAAGCTCTCCACTCTGCACACTCTGCTCAGAATCTCGTGACTGTCAGCCTGGCACACACTCACACTCTTGGCCCTGACAGGCCAAGGAAACAAAACACCATCACTTTGGGTAAACAATCTCCATATCACATTCTACTTGGGCACAAACACAGGCACAGCAAGTGAGATAAGAATTGTGTTTTCTTTCTCCGAGGTTCAGAGAATGTGAAACCCAGAAACATTCTTGGGAAGAATTGTGCCTTGCTTTTCTCCGTGAAGAGAAATGGGGCTACAGCAATGTGGCACCCCAGCTGCTCAGGAGAGGAGCTTGGACCTGCAGAAGAATGGTCGGGTTGCCCTGTGCAGGGCCAGGAGATGGATTTTGAAGATGCTGTGTCCTTGTTGGTG
Organism: Motacilla alba alba; assembly: GCF_015832195.1. Taxonomy (NCBI): domain Eukaryota; kingdom Metazoa; phylum Chordata; class Aves; order Passeriformes; family Motacillidae; genus Motacilla; species Motacilla alba. Next base: position 25,013,326 of record NC_052023.1, read on the forward strand.
AGATGAGAACCCTCTGGCAGGGGGTGACCTTTGGGTGTTTCCCTGACACAACAGGACACACTCCCCTGGAGAGGGTGGGCTGTGATACTGGCTCTGTGTGGGAGCAGAGGTGTGACATCAGGGCAGAACCAGATGGAGGGCACCAAAGTGCCCACACTGTTGATTCCCAGAGAGGCTTTTAGGCGCCAGGAACAATGCCACCTATTTGCATTCAACAGCAACTCCTGATGACAAGGTCTATGGGTAGAATCCCACAGGATTCTGCCAGCCTGTGCTGTGCTGAAGGCTGAAAGGTATCCATACCCTGGGATCATGGAATGTCCTGAGCTGGAAGGGACCCACAGGGTTCATTGAGTCCAACCCCTGGCCCTGCCCAGACACCCCAACAGTCCCACCCTGTGCATCCCTGGGAGTGTTGTCCAAATGCTCCAGGAGCTCTGGCAGCCTCGGGGCTGTGCCCATTCCCTGGGGAGCCTGGGCAGTGCCCAGCACCCTCTGGGGAAGAACCTTTCCCTGAGATCCAGCCTGACCTGCCCTGGCCCAGCTCCAGCCCTTCCCTGGGTCCTGTCCCTGGTCAAAGAGAAGAAAGTGGAAGGAAACAAGGAGTTTATGTTTTCCTTCCTTCCTCTGCTCCCTAAAGCTAATTTAGGCTCTGAGCACCCTGACCTAGGGGAAGGTTTCCCTGCATTTGTCAGGGATTTGGAACAAGGTTCCAGATTTAATGTCCATTCCAATGCAAACCATTCCATGACTGTATGAATTTGTGCAGGTAATATATTCAGAAAATGCCCACAGGTATGTTTTGTGGGATGGCAGAGAAAAGGGTTGTGTCAAAGAGCTTGTCTGCCATTCCCACACTACTGTTTCCTGTGGATTAAAATGGCAGATTGACATAAATCAATCAAATACTCAATGTGTGCTTACAACTTGTGGAAAGCAACTGAAACCAAGGCCTTTTTTGTAACTTTTTTCCCCCCACTACAATGACAGTAATTGGCAGGACATTGAAGGACAATGAGCTGTTCTGTGCAGTATTTTGACTCAGCAGTGCCAGGTTCTCCTAAGGAAGTCAGATACCCCCAGAGCACGCACCTCTTTTGGAATTCAGAGCAGGGATCCATGTTGTGGCTGCTGCCCTTCACACTGTATGTCCATGCTGACTGATGTCAGGGGCAAACCATAAGGTGCTTTCCAAGATGATGGGAAAAATAGTGTGGAAATGGCTCTGCATCCAATTACCAGTGCGAGGGGAGACTGTGAATGCAGAAAAGAGTGCAGGTCTCTGCCACTGCGCAGCTCATTCCTGAACACAGGACTCATTTGCAGAAATGATACAATTATTTTACCTCCTTATTGCACAGAATATTTTAGTCACAACAGGAACAATGTGAACTTCAAACTTCCTTCATGTGCAGGATCCTTCTGAACAGACCTAGAGAAATGCTGCAATTACAGACTGCATTACAGTCATAGGTATTACAGTGAAACAAGGCTTAATTTATTTAGTTATTTCATCCTTAGCTAAACTCTGTTTAAAAAAAAAGTGTGATTTTATATTCACAGCAACTATCCTAGTTACAGGAAAGTCTTAGAAATGAACAGGAACCATGCCTTCATCCCACATAACCCTCCTGCTCTGCTTCTTTCCTTCAGGTGGAGAGGAAAGAGGGGGAAAATGAAATACTAAAAAACCCCCCTGAATGCTTAATGCAAAGAAAAATTCACAATTCCTGGGGAGAGAATGCTGAGAGACACAGCTTTTCAGAGCAGTGTGGGCTCGTAACCATTAGTTACAACAGCATCTGAAAAGCCTGGTGACACAGTTGTGCTTAAAATTAAAATGTTAAGCACAGAGTTTTGTCTTTTTGGCTTTAGCAGTTTATCTGTGTCAGTCTCAGTCCAGGCTGGACTGGACTCAGGAACTCCATCCTTGTTTTCCTGTGCAGTCCCAAGAGGGTCCAACACCAGCAGTGCATTCCAGGTCCCTGGTTATCTTCCATCCCATGACTGACAATCCTTTCACTTTGAGCCTTTCCAGCTCTTCCCTCCTTTACAGAGGACCACTTGTGACAGGTACTCCATGACCTGCCTCTTCCCTCCACCAGCTTCTCCTTCTCCTTCCATGCAAATGCTTAGCTTCTTTGTTTAAAACCTTCTCTTTGCCTCTTTAATTGTACAAGTTCTGAGTGGAACAACAGAATGCAATTTAATAAAGCAAACAGATTAATAGAGAGAAAAACAAGAGACATTAAATAATAGTCTCAGCAATTAGATGAGGAAAGAAATTAAATCACTTAATTCGAGGGCCTTAGCATTATTCACTGTAGAACTTAATTTGAATTAATATGCAGTATACACACATTAATAAATGTCATATATGGGTGGCTCTTTAACAAGGAATATTGAAAGTAATAGCAAAAAGGATTAATCTTTATATTCTCAGTAAAAGTGCTTATTTAAGGTCTGGCAAACTGCTGTTCTAATGAGGGAGTTATAATGTAGAAATAGAGTGCTGTGAATGAGACAAGGTTCAGCTGCTGGAAGAGCTCTTAGGTTCAAAGTGAAATAAATGTGGCTATTTATTGGTTTTTTTTGCTGTTACTGTCCTGTCATCTGGGCCAGCCTTCTGCTGCAGGGGCTGTTCTGAGCACGGGAGTGTAACTGGAACTATGGGGGATGTCAGGCTTTTCCACAAGCTGTTCCACTCACTTCAGTGCTGCATTTTTCAAGGGTTAGGCTGGCTGGGGCTGGGGAAATTGCAAGGTCATTGTGTTGTATTTCTCCCGCTTTCTGGAAAAAAGAAAAGTTTTTTACTCTTTGGCTCAGTTTCAGAAGTTCTGAGGGAAATGGTCAAGGTTTTTGAGAGAAGTGGGTTTGGGCCATAGCAAGGAAAAGTGGAGTTTTCTCTGTTGGCTGGATAACAAATGATCATTTGTTAATTGATTAATAACAAAGGATCATTTTTAAGCAGCTTCTGGAGGCAGATCCTGTAGGTGCCCAGTTCAAATGTATTTATTTTATCAGTCAATCCCTCAAACAAGGACTATGATTGTAAATCATGCACTACACCACCCAAAGGAGCATCCATTGTTTCCCTCTTCTCCCAAGGAAAAGAAAGACAGTTCTCATGAAACTGTTGGGGCTGGAAGTGTCCTTCAGATTCCATATTCTGACCTGAGTCACTTCCTGAGTCAGTGAAAGAATTTGGAACTCGGTATTTGCAATCTCTCTTTATTGCTGAGAATGTGAAATTTGTTTTATAATTTCACCTCTTCTGGTTAAGCTCTCTTGCTCTGTGTGCAGTGGGATTTATTTTTATGTTCTGGTGGATACTCCCACACAAAACACCAGTGATAGCAAAGAACCAAACCCAGAAACTGAATGTTGCTCATTCATTAAGAGACCCAATATGATTCACTGGCCCTGCTACAACAGCATTTTCACAACTTAACATTTTATTTCTACAAGTGCTTAGTCACTGAAGTAAACATTCCAGCTTTTTAAGAGCATTTCCCCAATAGATATATTTAATTGATATTCCACAGTATAAAAAGGGACTTCACACTGGCATAATTTAAACCACTACACATGAATATCAGTATTTTTTTCTTGACATTCCAGAAATTATATAATTGCTGCTCTTCTAATTGGATGTGAGTGTCATCACCTACCACAGGGCAACTGATTGCAGGAATGGCTTAAATGTTCTGTCCGGTTAAAACCCTTTAATGGCAAAGCCTCCATGGGCACAGGAAAGCCAGAGTTAGCAGAACTCTTATGCTTTTAACAGCTTGTCAGATTTTATTAGACTTTTTGAGACTCTGTATTTGCTTTTTATATCTACACCACTGAGTTCTTATGAGGACTGACATGTTTTGTAACAAAACAAGTAACTTGCAGTGCTGTGGTGGAAAGGAGGGAAAACTGCAAATGTATTCATGTGAAATAAGTTATTATACAGAGATTTGTAAAGGGAATTAATGTGATGTGTATTTACACAAATACCTGGTTTTTCTCTGTTTCCAGGCTTTGGCAGAGAACCAAGGAATTGTTGTTTACTGAACACATGGCTGTGCTTCCACATGGAACTAAAATTGTGCCGTGCCACCCTTTTTAGAGGGTGGAAAATAAATCCTGGGCCTATTTTTAAAAGACATCCCTTCTGCCCAAAGTGGCACAGCAGAGCAGACCTCTTTCATAAAATTTGAATATTCAGGATGAGCCTTTTCAAGCTCTGAGATATTCCCAGGGAGGATGTTATTAATCCTGAGAGAAGCTGGGATCATATTTTCCAAAGGTGCCAAACTCTCCCTTGCAGGAGCTAATTAGGTGCTCCAGGGTCTGTGTGTCAGAAAAATGGAAAGGGGAAGTTAGTTAGAAAGTTCTCATGGGACAGCAGAGATAAAATATTGCAAGCACTGCAGTTCATATATATTGTATATACATAAGTGCATACATACATATAGATATATATATAAAAAGTATATATGTTTGTATATATATATACACATATGTATATATATAACCCTAACACCCTAAAACGAAGCCTGACCCAAACCCTAACCATATATATAAAATATTTAACCATATATATAAAATATTTATATTTATGTATATTATATATGACATACATAATATATAAAATACATTAGAATATATTACACCTTACATATAATATAATAATAAATATATAAATAATACAGAAATATAACATATAAATAAGAATATATATAATATATAAAATATAAATAATGTATAGTATGTTACACATTTATATATTATATATTTTATGTTATGTATTTTAATATAAATATAAATATAAATATAAATATAAATATAAATGTGATATAGATATAGATATAGATATAAATATATATTTTATTAATATACATTTTATAAATATATAAATATAAAAATATCTAACCCTAACATATGTATACATATGTTCACTGCTGGCTAGGGAAATGTGCTGATGTTTAATGTCCCTGCCTGCCTGAAGAATTCCCCAGGTTCCCAAGCTTTTATTCCATACAATGCCATTGGGAATGTCCCAAGCAGCTTGTATCTGTCCAGTGAGGAGTCCAGCCACAACCAAATGTACCAGACAACAGCCTTGAGCTAGATGTGTTCCAGTAACAAATTTAAACTCAGTCATAGCAGGCTGACTTTATTATCCTTTTATAAGTGGGAGGACAACCCCAATGAAATATTTGCCATAGTATTCCAGGAAGAAGGAACTTGTTAGGTTTTTGACATCATCCAGAGGAATGGTAGGGCTAAAATGGGGAAAATGCAAGTGAAAGTCACATCAAAATCTGGATAAATGTTAATGCAGCACATTTCACAGCTGGAGCTGGGCCAGGGCAGGGTCGGGCTGGAGCTCAGGGAAAGGTTCTCCCCCAGAGGGTGCTGGGCACTGCCCAGGCTCCCCAGGGAATGGGCACAGCCCCAAGGCTGCCAGAGCTCCAGGAGGGTTTGGACAACGCTCCCAGGGATGCACAGGGTGGCATTGTTGGGGTGTCTGGGCAGGGTCAGGCGTTGGACTCGATGAACCCTGTGGATCCCTTCCAGCTCAGGATATTCCATGATTCTGTGATTTCACCAGACTGAGATAATAAGCAAATTCCTGGTAAGTCAAAGGTCTCTGCCTACTGTGCATGGCTCCTACACACACAGGTTTTTTTATGGATAGCTTTCTCTTGGCATATTTTCCATATCCCTAAAGATGAGTATATGTGCACTCAGAATGTCTCCAATAAAAATAGGATAACAACTTTAGATTCTATTAAAAGAGAATCCACAGGCTGTTTAAGAACCAGACTTTCTTTGATGTTCAGGATAATATTTCTGGGGAAAATGCAATATTCCACCCTCAGTTCAACTGAAAGAAAGGGGTGGGGGTGGGAAGACTTCTTTAATTTTCTTTTGTTACTTTGCTCCCACGCAGACATGCAAAAATAGTGTTTAAAAGCCATTTAATCCCAGCATGCAGGAACAAAGGAGTGCATTTTTGCTGTTTATATCAATCTAAGAAGAGAGCAGGTATTCCAGACTTATTGTTGTCCTTATTGGAATACTTAGGGGTATATTAAAGCAGACAACAGCCATTTGTCCCAATAAAGCAGCACAAGCATTTGCCAATTTATGTACTCCAGCAGCATTTTATATTAAAGCCAAAGAAAATCTTTACTTTAGCCACGAGTTTTTGTAAAGAAATTCTCCTCTTCCCATCTTTCAGCCTTCTTGGCAGTTTCCAGGCAATCTCTCACTTGTTCCCAGCAAAGGAGTAGTCGCTCCAGGATTGTGTTGGATAATTTGGGAGCACAGGTGGAGGAGAGCACAGGGTGTGCCAAGCACATCCCGATTTTTTCTGCAGACAGAAAAGCACCCTCCGAAATCCCTTCCAGCTCTTTCAGCTGTGTTTACACATTTCTGCTTCCATCCTGCAAACACTTCTGTGCTGGAGGCACACAAAGATCTTCTTGGGAATGGCATCTCCCTTCAATTCCCAAAGTGTTTTGTCACACACTCCTTATGGCATCCAGAAAGGCTTTGGTTACAAGGGAAATCAGACCTGCTGGGCTCCACATGGCAGAGACAAGGTGAAAATGCACTCGTGGTCTCCATTAGCATGTGGGGTTATCTGCAGCTGGTGGTTTTAGCAGCAGGTTTTAAATCCAAAACTTTATTTTTATGTGGTATAAAAGAATGCAGAGATTTTGGCAACGAAAATTTTTGCCACAACTTCAGGAAAAAATTAAAATAAAAATCAGTCCATCTTCAAAATACCAACAACAGTGAGATTTGTGGTCTTGATTTTAATCTTCACTGCTACAGCTTTGTTCCCACTGCTTTGTAAAATACAAAAATGCTTTTTTTTTTTTTTTTTTAATGGTGCTGAAATTTCAGTTACTGACACAAAAATATGAAAAAGGAACACATCCCTTTAATATTTATTTTAACTAATATTCTCCTCAAAATTGCATTGCATTTTAGTGTCACTCTTTAGTGACACTCCGTTCTTCCCTGTGAGATGAACGGTGGCTCGATATTATTTAAATGAAGGGCAAAAATAATTGTTTTCTCCACTCTCTAAAAGCCATTTTGTCTGTGAGACTTTGCTGTGCACAGAAGGAAGACAAGTTAAGAGGATGGGGGGATTTTTTTCCTCACTTTAGTACTTCCAGAGGATGGAAGTGCTGACTATTTAAGCACAGATGTGAGAATAATTTAAGGAGTAGTGTGTCCAATCCACCTCCTCATGCATTTGTCTTGCTAGGAAAGCCCTTCACAGGAAAAAAATATGATTGATGGGTGAGTTAGGTAGGGATGAGACACCTGGAATTTAGTGCTTACATGGTTTTAAGAAGTCACGGATGATGTGTTAATTCTGCTTGTGCTTAACCTATAAGCATGGGCTTGCATACAGAAATACAAAACCAGACTGAAGCAATTGAGAATACACTACAGGGAACAGGGTGATGGTCTCTTTTCCATGCTTTTATGGATGTCTAAAACAATCTGACCTTTAGCAGAATTATTGTTATTAATTTTTATTCAGGTGTCTCATTGCTCTGTGATCAATGTATTATTTTCTGCAGGTACCTATTATTGCCATATCAGGACAACAGAATCATTCTTGGCCTCAAAATAAATTGCACTATTTTTTCATACTGTTTTTATTATGTAAACCATCAAGAAACAGGTTTTCTGTTGATCACTCCTCAAATTCCCATGGGGTTTTTTTCCTTGCCAATTTTTCAGGTGAAGTTTATTTATACAGCTCCTGTGTGTGTCAGTAAAATAGTTAGGAGATACAAGAAAGGGAAAATCTGGAAATGTGGGAAGAGCCTCACCTCTGCTCTGTCTTAGCCATCAAAAAAAAAAAAAAAAGTGAAATAAAATGATTTTATAATCTTTTTGGTAGTGGCATTGTAGCAGACAACTGTAAGATTGTGTCCTGAGCATGTACTTCCACACCCCAGGAAAGATTGTATGCTGGGAATCAGGCTGTCATCTTCTAAAAGTCTCAGGAAATACTTCAGAGAAGTGTAAAACTTCTTCATCTTCCCACTGGGTGCAAGTTCTGCTTCTCTGGATGTGCCCATCATCCATGTGACAGTGGATTCTTGGCCAGGAAGGCTCTGGCTGAGTGAGCCCAGGGTCAGAACCTGCACCCTGGGAATAACAGAGCTCTGCAAGGATGCACTGAACCATCCCAGCCCGCTGTGGGCTTCATTGGAGATAAACCTGTGTTTAGAAAAGGGCTCAAAAGCTTTGGAAAAACCTTTGGGGAAAGCCTCCCATCCATACCTGGGATGGGGAATGGCCATTTTGTGTGTAGAAGTAAATTGTTACAACACTTACCAGTAAATCATAGAGGAGTCACAGAATAATGGAATGGTTTGGGTTGGAAGGGACCTTAAAGCTCATCCCATCCCACCCCCTGCCATGGGCAGGGACATCTCCCACTAGCCCAGCTTGCTCCAAGCCCTGTCCAGCCTGGCCTTGGACGCTGCCAGGGATTCAGGGGCAGCCACAGCTTCTCTGGGCACCCTGTGCCAGGGCCTCACCACCCTCACAGGGAACAATTCCTTCCCAATATCCCATGCTAAACCTATTCTCTGTCATCCCTGGGCTTTTCTTCTCCATGCTGAACAATCCCAGCTCTCCCAGCCTTTCCTCCCAGCAGAACTGCTCCATCCCCCTGACCATCCAGGTGCCTCCCCTGGACTCTCCAGCAGCTCCAGCTCCTCCCTGTGCTGGGATCCCCAGGCTGGATCAGTATCAATAATTAATAAAATTAACTGACATAAAAGAAACCAAGGCCTGTTCCATCACAGAATGTTGCACGCACCTTGATGCAACTTGGTAAAACAGGTAAAAAATTCCTGTCAACTTGGAGTTTGGATAATTTCTGTCAGGTTTAAAGGGACTTATTCACTGCCAGCTCCCCATTAGGTGAAGATTCAGAGTTTATGGAGCCTCCTGAAACTGTGTCACTAGAAATGCCAGATGTGTAGCTCCAACATGCTGTAGACTTAGACTCTAATCCAAACATGTCAACAGCTTTCAAGGTGTTTGTGCAGATCAAGGGAGAGGAGCTTTTCACTTCAGCTTTTCCCTTCTGTTCTGCTAATAGGGTTAACACATGTTTTCCAAGGACAGGCAACAGGATCCTGGTGCAGACAGTTGCTTAGGAGAGTAAAAGACAGATTGAAGTTGGCAGGATATTAAATAAAGTTAGGCACTTTCAGGCTCCTAATCAAGCTTACAGAAAGTTTACAAAATATTTATGAACTTACCTTTCCTTTGAAAAGACTTTTTGTTGTTGTTGTTGTTGTTGTTCCAAATATAGAACTGATTTTTCAATTGAATTTTTCTTCTCTGTTCCAAAGGCTCTGACCTCTCTCATCAAGGCATGACTTTGCTTTACTTGTTATGCAAGAGCTCTGAGTCATATAAGAAAGGAGAAAAGGCAGCAGACTCTCTCTTTTTTTTTTTTTTCCCTGTTCTTGCAGGAGTCTGACAAGATACAGCTTAACAACAGCTTATTCTTCTGTCTAATTGGGATGCACAGTGGACAAAGTCAGAGGTATTTTACATCAGAAAGTAAAAGAAGTTAAAAACTTCCTAGGCAGGAGAATACAGGACAAGGACAGTTTGAGGAGACATTCTATCATCAAATTTTCTCATTGGCAAAACATTTTAGGCACTTTATTCTACTTTTTTTATTTATTTTTTTTTTTTTACCTCCTACACGTCAAGGGTACTCAGACAAGCAGAAATAATGGCCTGTGGCTAATGATTGAAAGGGAATGTCAGAGAACTGCTAACCCAGACACATGTGCCTTATAACTAATTTCCCTCTTCTCCTTGCTTTCCTACTCCATCCAGGACAAACAGTAGCACTGAATATGCTGCCATACCTTGGAGACAGAGAATAACACCATAGGTTGGGAAGGACCTCCAGAGGTCACTGAGTCCAGTGTCGGTCAGGACAGGCACAGATACAGGAGGTCACTCAGGGCCTTTTCTCCAAGTATGAAAATTTCACAGTGTCCCTGGAAAATCTGTGCAAATTTTTGACCACACCACTGGCAACTATTTTTCCTTCTATCTAATCAGATTTTTTTATGTTTTGGCTTGTTCTTGTTGCTTCTTTATCCACTGGAGCACAGCTCTGAGAGGATTCTGCTCTGTCTCCTCTCCACCTTCCCATCAGGCCACTGTGGAGAGAAATATTTTCCAGTTTATCACCAACTGGAGCTGTTTGCCCTGGGCTCTGGCCATTTCTCCTGGGATCACAGCCCTTCTCTTCAGAGCATCAGGTTGCATCTCAGTCTGACACTGTCTGCAGACCTGCTGAGGATGTTCCCCATCCTGTCATCACATCAGTACCAATCCCTGGGGCTCCTCACTGACCAACCACTGGCTGGAATTTGTACCACCAATCACCACACCCTCAGACCAGTTTTCAGCCCGTTTTTTGCCCACCTCATGCACTTATCAATCCCACGTGTCTCCACTTAGGCCAGAAGATTTTATGGAAGGCTCTGTCCATGACCTGACTTTAAAGAAGGTAAACAACACCCAGTGTCCTTCCCTGGTCCACAGGACCCCTTGTTTCATTGTGGAAAGTGATCAGGTCAGGTCTGGTTTTCCTTTGGAAGACCCTTGATGGATTTTATTGGTCTCAAACTGTTCTGCACGGGCCTGGATCCTTAAGAAGATGAGGAAGCTTGAGGGAATGAGGTGAAGCTGGCAGGTTTGGGCTTTTCAATCTCCCTTGCCCTTCCAGCAGGTGTGTGGGCTGTGACTTTCCCCTGTCAGTTTCCTGCATCTTCTGGCACCTCAGGAGTGATGGAGATGGTAGAGAGCAGTTTTGCTTGGGACAGCTCCTGGGAAGCAGCTCCCACTTCTATCTTAGTGATAATAAGAAATATTTTAGAAATACTCTGGACTGACCTGGAAATATCAGAGGAACATGAGCTGCTGCAGGAAAGATCTCAAATGAAAGCAGAAAGCTGGTTTTGAAGCAGATTGACTGCTTCATCAGCTACATAGATAAATACATAGATAAATACATAGGTAGCTAGAAGAGAAATTAAAATATGATGGACCAGTGTTTCTTGGCTGCCTGATTTCTCTGTCTTCATAGGAACCCATTTGGTTTACAGAGAAGAATATCTGACTGTTCCCTGGAAAAAAAACAGACTTCTGAGAAACAACACATAAAATTATGCTAGAAACAAATATTATCTTATTCCTATATATTATGTATTAATTATTATGCATATAAGGAGCTGGGCCACCTCTTTCTCTGAAGCAGACATGCTTCAAATTGAGATTGTTCACTATGTGACCTGCAGAGATTAAATAAGTTTTAAAAATTTGTTGGTTTTATAGTCAGGATAGCCAACACCTCCTGGATTTGTCATGTTTTGTCCTTGGTGAGAAGGGCTCTTCTTTTCCCCTGCATCTTATAAATGATTTTGATATGCTTGCAATTTTCATTAAATATGATTAGTAGAGGAGTGTAGGTCAACAAGATTGACCAGGGATGATCTTGATTTAACTTAAGCTGAGAAGAAAGGCAGCAAGGCAAATATTGGGAGACGACAAAGGCAGATCAATTGGATTATGATTTTCGGTGCTCTTGGCTGAGTGATTAAAATGACCTGGAGAAGAACTTCCCTCAGCACTGATTCCATTTAAAAGGTGAGGGGAAGGGCTCCCATCATGTGTCAGGAATTGGTTTGTGGCTCTGACGGGCATTTTCTGTATGTGTCAGGTTATAAGATTAAAGAGCCTGCAGGCACCTGTGTTTTAACTGGATTTGGGAAGACACGAAGAACCTGACTCTTACTTTTTTCCCCAGATCAGAAGGGATGTTTAACCAGCAGCTGTATTTGTTTTGAAGGATGCAATTGGATTTAGCCTAATCCCAGAGACAGGGAGAGAGAGCCTGGGTTTATTAGCTGCTCTGAAGGGAGGCACCTGCCTGAATCCAGGAGCACTTTGCAGTGCTTCCAGCACTCAGAGGAGCCAGAAAGCTCCGACTGAGTCGTGCTGTTTATTCTATAACAATATGTTCTGATAGATTTCCGAATTGATGATCCAAGGAGCCAGGCACAAATTGTGATTTACAGCACTGTAATGTTGCTATCCATTTCCTCTCAATCAGCAAGGAAATCTAGCACAAAGTGCTTACTTGTATACCAGGGAGAAGCTTATTTACATCTACCTCAAAACCCACCCAATTGTAAACACATTGTGGCTGAACACAGGGAAATGAAAAGCACTCAAACATTTTCTCTCTGCAATTTGTGTCTGAGCACACGGCAGAGCCTGTGGTGCAGCTTAATAGGTTGTTGAGAATTAGCACATTGTGGGGAAAGGTGTGTCTCTGTGCTTGCATAAATGAACAGCCTTGAACTGGGTTTTAGCAGAGAAATGGGAGACAAGCTTTACATGAACGAGGTTGGGGGGTGCTTTCTGCACTGCTTGAAATATTTTACTCTTGCAAGATTAGTGTGACGAGATGAATGTTTGGTCTTTCCAGGGACAGGAAGAAGAAGATCTCAGCTCACATTGAATTTCTATCCTTAGTTGTATAAATGCTTCCCACCTCATCCAGGAATCAGGGGTGACCAGGGATGTTCCAGTAACTCAGCCCTTCTCAAATTGTTTTGAGCTTTTCCCGTTGGAGAAGACAGCAACAGTGTCAAAGTTTAAATGTTCAAAGTTGAAGAAAAAAAGTGAAATAAAACGAAACCCCATCATATTTACATTTCTCATGGTTTAGAGAAGGAATTTTGTGTTTGCTGACATTGAGAGGGTATGGAAAAAAAGGAGATGCTGAAAACAAGGATTGAGTTGGACAAGTGAGGGTTGGAGTGTCAGCAGGATGGTGGTGTATGAAAGATGGGTGGTGTGCGAGCAGGAAACAACCTTTACAGGTCATCCAGTGCCATCCCTGCCATGGGCAGGAACAACTTCAACTGTCCCACCTTGCTCCAAGCCCTGTCCAGCCTGGCCTTGGACACTTCCAGGGATCCAGGGGCAGCCACAGCTTCTCTGGGCACCCTGTGCCAGGGCCTGCCCACCCTCACAGGGAACAATTCCTTCCCAATATCCCATCTATCCCTACCCTCTGGCAGCGGGAATCCACTATTCCCCCTTGTCCTGGCACTCCATCCCTTGTAGACAGTCTCTCTCCATCTTTCCTGTTGGCTCCTTCAGGTCCTGGAAGGCCACAGTGAGGTCAGCCTGAAGCCTCCTCTTCTCCAGGTGAACAATCCCAGTTCCCTCAGCCTTTCTTCATCCAGAGCTGTGCTCAGAGACAGTAATGGCCTTAGTATTCCACAATATTTGCTTTGCTCAAGTTTAGTAAAGAATCTTTAAACTTTTTTTCTTCACAAAGAAATGCACTTTATGATGCACTTTTAGAGCAACTCTCCGAGTTTCTCATAAATTTTGGAATATTTCTAACACGAACTGGTGAATTTGCACCATGATTCAAGGAGAGGTTCATTTGCCATCTGATGTGCATCTTTTAAAATTCTGGAATGATTTAGCTCTCAGTTTTTAACTAGGGGAGTTATTGACAAGAGAATGGCAGATAATTCAGTGCAGTCACCCAAAAATCAAAGATGATATGACCCTGGGAGATGCAAACAGTATTTCCACTTTCACTTCTTTTGGTAATTCAGTTCCAACAGGTTCTTCCTAGCCCTGACTTTCCTGGGTGTTTATTCTTCCCTTCTTTATCCTCCCTGACTCCAGTTATCATAGTGGATGGTACATTTTCCCCCAGCAGCAGCTGCATTTTGGGGAGTGTGAGATGATTTTCCCAGATATCTTCACTGCTAATTCCACCAAATTCGATACCTATAAAACATCAAATATATATATTTTTTTAAAAAAGCATACAGCAGCAAGGTTTTTATGATGACAACATCATAAAGAAGAGAAAAATAAACCAAAATACTTATTTTATGACATCCAGCACATCTTATTGTTTCCACAGCTCAAGGAAAGATTAGTGAGCACTGTCTGGAAGACCAGAAAATGTGATTATTTTAATGGACACCGCATTCTGCACACACACACACCAAGGCTGAGGAATGGCAAAATAAATCAGGGAAATATTTCCATCAGTATCATCTTGAAAGTCCAACTTTTTTTATCTTTTATATCAGGTGGGAATACCTCAGGAAGCAAATATTTTCTTTATCTCTCATTTCCCTTTTAACAGCATTCTGTGTTTATCTTCTCTCTGTATTGCCTGAGATGATTTCTTTTGAAGAGGGAAGACGGAAAACAAAACCACACATTTTATTTTGCGACTTTCATCTTTTATGGCCTTATTATCTGGATGGCTACATCTCCTCGTGTACTGTGCATACATGAGAGGTAAAGTAATTAAAGATTTTAAACAAACTGTGCTTTTAACAAGGAAAGTTACACTCACACGGAAGGATGGGCTTTATTTCTTATTTTTAAGGTCTCTCCTATTTCCTGAAGAATTAAAATGATTCTGCTGTTGATCCCTGGGAGGGGATGGGGTATTTTTGAGGTAACACATGAGATGAACAACAGCAGAAGAAATCATAATGTGGAGATGAAAGTTGAATTTCTGGAAGTGCCACTGAATGTGCAGCAGTAAAAGTTCCAGTCTTATTAGAGCACAAAGAAACCAATGGACCAAACAGACCAAACCCCAGAAGAGTAAGGCCTGGTTGAAAGCTTTTGAACACAATTCTCCTGAGTTCAACCCAGTTCAGCTCAGCTCATACTGAAATTAAGGGCATGTTTGAAGAATTTGGCCATCATCTCATTCAAGGAGAAAAGAACATACATTATTTTTTAGGAACTCATATGCATTGAAGGTCTAAGGTAGCAGCAACATTTCTCAATGGCCTTTTGTAATAGCCTAAAAACAAATTTCCAGCTCTCCATCAAAAATTTTCCAGTTTATTGATAAAAGGTTGCTATAGGATACAATTAGGAGTGCATTTATCATGAGTCCTGTTCTGGTGTTTAAAATGTTTTAAATACATTCTTTACACAGCGAGGGAAATATTTACTATAATATGCATTTTTTATTCTATAATGGCTGCTCCAATTCTCCCTGATAAATTTCACTTTGCCTCTCCAGCTCTGCGTGGTGCCTTTTTTGGTGTTTGGAATCTTGTTAACATTCTTAATAGAGTATCACCCCATGAAATTATAGACCTTAGGGGATAAATTAAGGTAAAATAGCAAGTAAAAGGATCACTGAGGTGTCATTGAAATTGAAACAAAACTTTTAAAGGAAAAGCAATATTTTACTGTATCCACAAAGAATTGTTGCTGTGGATTTGACCCCCCTGAGTTTTTCCAAGTCCTGTTTTCTCTCAATGCTGGTTTACACAAAATTACTCAAATAGGATGAAAACCAATCTCTGCTTACAAACAAACTTAAATAAGAGCTGTGGGAAGGAGGAAAGGAGGAAGAAAGGAAGGAAAGTTCCTACTGTGAGTTCTTATTCTGGATCAGCCATCTTACTAAACATGGATTTTCTTCTGCAAAAACTACCAGAAAGAGTATGAACCTCATAAGAATAAATCACTGTGATCTGTCCTAGCTCAGAATTTGGAGCCAATGGGATTTAAATATATCAAATATTCAAAAAACAAATATATGTGGCACTTAACAGTGTGGGGGTATTGGTCAAAGGTTTGACTTGATGATCCTGGTGGTCTTTCTAACTTTAATGATTTTATGGAAAGGTAAATGCTTTCAAAAATCTGTTCTGTACATTTAAAATTCTGATAAAATTTTATTAAATACCAGATTTTTTCTCCCATTTCTAATATTCCAGTTTAAATGTTCAATGTTTAACACAAACAGCTAACAATCCTCTAATCAGGTATTTGTGTTCTGCGCTAGGACTAAACAATTTCAAAAGCAGTTTAATGACTAAATCTTTAACATGATTTAACGTAACTTGATTTGCATTATAATACACCCAGGAAAATGACAGAAGTTGGAAGAGAAAGGGGAACTCTAGAATGCAAACCAACAAAGAGATTTTGTCAGTCTCTGGTATTTGTTCCAACCTTGTTTGTAGTAAAGCACCACTTTTTGCTTGGTGTCTCTGCTCCAGGTGCAACATAAAGTACCTGACATCCTGTCACTGAGATAGATCACAAACTAAAGGGCCATATGGTTAAATTATTCTTCATTTTCTCCCCCTGTCCTTTCTGCAGCCCATGTTCCCCAGCCAAGGATGGGTAAGAAACCTGCTGCCCATTTACACCGTAACAGAGCTGAGCACTGGTGCTCCCATTCATTTTGATTATTTGGGACATGAATCTCCTTTCCCAGGAAATGCAACAAAGAAGTGCCAGTGGCTGTGGTGACAAAACTGCTGCTCTCTTCTCTCACACCTCGAGTTGCACTGTCAAGAAAACCTTGTTCCTTGTGCCAGCCTCTGCTGGTTTTGGGGATGGCATTTGTTCTTTAGTCTCTGCAGTGTGGTGTGGAACCCAGGGCAGCTGCCAGGGAAACAAAAGGAAGGTGTTTTTTCCAATGCAAAGCTGCTGACTGCAAACAATCTGCCAGGCAGGGATTGTTTTCTCCCCTAATAACTCTGAATGCAGCAACTCAGAGACTTCTCCCTCCTACTCTGAGCTGTTGAAGCAGGTAACTAATGGCAGCCCAGAAAGCACATTTGAAACATCTAAACTCTGGGTTGACAAGGCAGCCCTCAAGACGAGCTTGCTCCATCTGCACATCACAAAATGATCTTTAGTGCTCCCCCAGCCTTTGGGGCTCCCCAGCACACCTCTCATCTCATCACACCTGGGGACCTCAGGAGGGACCTTTCTACTCTGGCAGGAGAAAACCAGGGTTCTGATGTGTAGCAGGAGCAGTTTCTGACTCTTTAACATTTCCTCTTGCTGCATGGCAGTGTTTAACAGCCATTCCCTCCCAATCCTCCTTCTCATTGACACTCTCTGTCCCATTACCTTTTGGAACAGGTTCCACAGCCCCCATCCTGCCTCAGCCCCTGGTGGTGTCTAACAAAGCTCTTTTCCAAAGGGCTGATCTCTGCCCTTTTACACCTGGCTCCACATCTGAAGGAGCTGACAGCTTGTCCTTAGGAAAGATTCCTGAGCTGAAAATAAGGATTTAGTGTGATTACAGCTCCCTTTGCCTGTTTTGGGGTGGGGTTTTTTTGCTGTTAAAACACCTTTGCCAATGGCTTTGTTATTGCTAAGGCACAGGGAAGCTGGCAGCTGTCAAAGGCAGTAACATGAATTGAAAAATATCCTTCTGTGTCCAAATCAGGATCACAATTATGACCAATCCTTTTTGCTCCAGAGATCATCTCCTGGTATCTAAAGCAGAGATGTTAAAGCAATAAAGAACTGCTGATATTTGTGGATGAATTCGGACCAAAAAAAGGGTTAATGAAATCACCTGCTTAGCACTGCCATATTTATATGTTTTAGAAAAAGGCTAATTAAAATGGGGTGCATTTAATTACCATATAAATTCTAAGTTGTCCCAATTGAGAGTGGGAGGAACATGAGAGAACTATACTATTAAGCACTTGAGTAGGTGAAATGATGTCCATAAAATGCTTGTTTAAGCAGTGTGGGCACAAACTGGTGAGAGCCTGCTGGTGTTTTACAGTGTTTCCACAGTCAGGCTGACTGGCTTGGGTTTTTTTTGAATTCTCTGAAGGTTTTTGATTTTCCCTTTGCATTAGAGCATCCTGCATCAGCCACAACGTGGGATATCTCTGTGCAGCAGTCTGACCTTATCTCCTGCAGCAGCATAATGCTATGAATAACTCTGGTAATTGTAGGGCCAGTGACAAAGAGAGGATGGAGCAGGGCAGGGATTAGAAAGCATCGAGCTGCAAGCACTGATGAAGAGGAAGAATCACATCATTGTGGTGTTAGTGATGCTTCCCAGCCTGGAGCCAGCTGCCACAGCAGTGTGGGAAGCACAGCTGGCTCAAGAGCTGGGTGAAATAACTGCTGCACAGTAGCTGCTGCATCCCTGCTAAATCAGTCAGGGCTCCTGGAGAAAGATTATGGGGATAACTGAACACCTGCATGGGTCTAGGAGCAGAATCCATAGCTTTGCTCCCACTTGGAGGCAACTGCATTAGGAGATGTAAGGATAAGTTATGTGCTGTCTGTCTGAAAAAGCCTGTGCCTCAAGTGCCTGAGACATTTCTGGCATCCTTGGGTATCTCATTGAATGTCTTTGTGCTCTCCCAGCCACCTCAGACAGCTGTTCCTCATTCATCAGGAATTACGGTGCAGATTTTGCTTTGCATATTGGTAACAGAAAGCCATCAGCAGAATTTACACTGCAAATAATGGTGCAAGGGAGAGCGAACTGTTACAGCAACTCCCAGCAGCAGAGATACACAGAGAGGCAGGAGCTGCCTCAGGCAGAGTGTCTGGGTGTTTGTGGATATTAATGTGCATCATGGATCATGGAGAGGCTTGGGGGGAAGGAACATTAGAGCTCATCTCATTCCACCCCCTGCCATGGCAGGGACACCTCCCACTATCCCAGGTTGCTCCAAGCCCTGTCCAGCCTGGCCTTGGACACTGCCAGGGATCCAGGGGCAGCCACAGCTTCTCTGGGCACCCTGTGCCAGGGCCTCACCACCTTCACAGAAAGGATTTCTTCCCAATATCCCATCAAAACCCACTCCCTGGCTGTGGGAAGCCATTTCCCCTTGTTCTGCCACTCCATCCCTTGGAAATTGTCTCTCTCCATGTTTCCTGTCAGCTCCTTCAGGAACTGCAAGGCCACAATGAGGTCACCCCAAAGCTTCCCTCCAGGCTGAACAACCCCAAATCTCCCATCCTTTCCTCCCAGCGGAGCTGCTCCATCCCTCTGACAATCCTGGTGCCTCCCCTGGACTCTCTCCAGCAGCTCCAGCTCCTCCCTGTGCTGGGGCAGCTCTGCAGGTGGGGTCTCAGCTGAGCTCAGGGGCACAGGGGCAGAATCCCCCTCCCCTGCTGCCCAGGCTGGGGCTCAGCCCAGAGCAGGGGGTTCAGGGCTGGGGCAGCTCCAGCTCTCACCCCCAGCACCCCCAAGTCCTTCTCCCAGGGCTGCTCCATCTGCTCCTCCCAGCCTGGGCTGACCCCAGGGGTTGCCCTGAGCAGCCCTTGGTAAACCTGCTGGGGTTCCCATGGGCCATTTCTGGAGCTGGTCCAGGTCCCTCTGGATGTCACCCTGTCCTTCAGGGGTGTCACCTGCAGCACTGTGCTTGTACAGTACTGCTGATCCTGAGAATGAGACTAGACCATTTTAAAAGAGGAAATATGTAACAAATCCCCTTTTCAAAGACAATTACACATTGAGATGACCTTTTGGAGAGGGGCTATGTAATTGTTAATTGTGACTGACAGCTTCTTACCACAGCTGGGAATCTGGTGCACACACCAGTGCCTCCCCTTCTCATCACAGTACAGGCTGCTTTTTTTAATATTTATCAATGATGCTGAGATGTTTCATGCATTTGATTATTTGAGAAAGGTTGGCCCCAAATCTATTTATTTATTGCTTCCATTTCTCAAGCTGCTGTTGTCAAACCAGTCTCTGCATCACTATACAAAGATCCAACAAAGATGTTTATGAGATGTCTCTTCCTTCCCATTAAGATTTTTTCATCTCAACTTTATCCTCTGCCAGCTCAAGTAATTGAACCAAGTCCTTACTTCTTACCGGGGTTCATTACTCAAAATAGAAGAGGATAATGAAATAATTATGAAAACATCAGTGTTTGAAAAGGATAGAAGACACAAAGAGAAAGAGAGTCGGCATCCTTAAGTGAAGGAATAAGGAACGTGGTGTCTAACCCTTCTCTGCTGGATAGAACTTAATGATACTCCCCCTAAATTAGTGAGTGTGCTAGATGTGAAGAGCTTTAGGAAGGATAGAAGTTTCTGGGCTTTGAAGAGGAAATAGATTTCTATTTGTGCAGTTCTTCCTTGGTGCTATTACCAGTAGATTTCTATTTGTGCAATTCTGCCTTGGTGCTGTTATCAGTTGTCTGTGTTTGGAAGTGCCCAGGGCTGGCTTGGATGGGGCTTGGAGCAACCTGGGCTAGTGGAAGGTGTCCCTGCTCATGGCAGGGTGTGGCACTGGATGGGCTTTAAAGTCTCTTCCAGCCCAAACTAGTATGGGATTTCTTGTTTAATAAGCACAGAACCTCTGGAAGCTCATGGCAATTGGGAAAGGATGGCTGGAAAAAGCAAATGATCTTCCTGAAGGACAAGTAGGATTTGAGCAAGCTTAGGCTGGTTTGCCCCATATCTAACCCTGAGAAGGTGACAGCAAAGAATCCTGGAACCATTTCCCAACACAACAAAGATAAACCCAGCAGTCAGCAGGAATTTATGAAGGGAATATTGTGTTTAGTTAACCTGGCAGCCTCTGTGGGCTTGGTGGATCAGGCAGAGCAGTGGATGCTCCAGGGTACATCAAGACCAAGTGTGTGCTCCACAGAGACCCAGGGACACAACCAGGTCTGTCCAGGGACCTTGCACACCCATCTGTGTCCCCAGGCCCTGGTCTATCCCTGCTGCCACCCAGAGCTGGGGAACCTTTGTGCAGTCCCATCTCCCGTGCACACCTCACACGTCCTTGCTGTCACCTCGACCCACCTGGGGTTGCTGTTGGGTGGACACAGAGGTCTGGGATGTGAAGCACAGCAATGGGAAGGCAGCTGGAAGTAGGGTATAATGTGACCCCAAGGGCCCATGGCTCAGCCATGTGGCACCTGATTACACAAAACTTATGCCCTTTTCCCTTTATTTTCCCATATTTGCCCTCTCCAATTCATTTTGTTATCTCCAATCCATTTTATTTCTCCTGCCTTTGGTCCTTCCCTAAGAATCCCTTATGTGGTCTCACACATCTCCATCCTGCTCTTCAAACATGCCATAATAAATTTTATGGCGTCTCCTAATGCCCTTCTGTGGCACTCCGTAAGTTCTATCCTCCTGTAGGCTGTAATTCCCTTTATTTTTCACACCTTTCTGGGGACAAAATTTATTTCCTTGACTTCATCTCACATCAGGAGCACAGAGCAGCTCCTTGGTTGTCCCAGCAGGTGCTTTAAGTTCTCCCTGGTTGCTGTCTGTTGCCTTTTCTTTGTGTTTAATAAAATTTCCCATTAGTCAGACAGCCTGACTCCAAGTCCTGGGAACCAAGCAACATTTCAACTGAAAATTCACTTTCCACAAGACTCTAATTTTTCACAGAAAACTGTCCTTCTATCTGTAATTAGGAAAATAAAAATGACCCCTTTTGCTTTGAAGCTGGCTCATCCTTCACGGAAACATTGGCAGGTTTGATTCAGGTGGAGGTATTTGGGATGGTGTGAGTCCAGGTCTGCTTTAGCTACTGCCACGTCATGGACAGTTTATGTTCTGACAGTGCAGTGGCTTTTATTATACTGAATGTATGTTATGTTATACTTAATGGATGTATGGTCTCAAACACACAGATATAGAGCAAAACCCCCGTTTGCCAATGGTAGCAGAGTATACAACTATTTAGGATAAAGTCCTAAGGGTGCTCCTGAGGCAATGTGACCCAAGCACTCAGAGAATCATGCTCTTCTGCATTGAGGAACCAATTGAGGAACCATTGAGGAACCATTGAGGTTGGGAAAGATGTCCAGGATCACCAAGTCCAGGCTGTGCCTGATCCCCACCGTATCCCCAGCCCAGAGCACTGAGTGCCACCTCCAGGCCTTCCTGGGACACCTCCAGGGATGGGCAATCCAACACCTCCCTGGGCAGCCCCTGCCAAGGCCTGAGCACCCTTTCCATGGGGAAATTCCTCCTGGTGTCCAACCTGAGCCTGCCCTGGCCCAGCCTGAGGCCGTTCCCTCTCCTCCTGTCCCTGTTCCTGGGAGCAGAGCCTGACCTCCCTGGCTGTCCCCTCCTGTCAGGGAGTTGTGCAGAGCCATAGGGTCCCCCCTGAGCCTCCTTTTCTCCAGGCTGAGCCCCTTTCCAGCTCCCTCAGCCACTCCTGGTGCTCCAGACCCCTCCCAGCCCCATTCCCTTCCCTGGACATGTGTGAGATGTACAAGGAAGGGAATGAAAGCGGAGAAAAATTAAGTACTTAACAGAAGATATGCCTAACAAAATATTTAGACTAGTCAGTCATTATCTCATAATTAAAAAAGAAAGTCCAAAGGAAAGCAAATGAAAAGTTGTCTTTCAAATAGGTATTAAAATGCTAATGTTTCATGCTTTTAATGAAGGTTCTAATAAGAGTGGAAGATGAGAGTGATTGTAACGGGTGAAATACCAGTTCCCACTTTAACTGTCATTTTAACAACATCATTTTGTGGTTCTGTCAGCTTGTTGGAGCTCTGTTGATCCCAATGTATTTAATTTCCTTGCTGAGTGTCTGCCTGTGTGAGGCAATATTGTTCCAGTGTGAAGTGTCTTCATCTCTGTGCAAGTGCTTGAATTGATCTTTAATCTTTTCTCCAAATGAATTTTTCAAAATTATTTTTGAATAAGCTTTTAGTGCCCGTGAAAGGTGTGAGATGTATTTTTTCAAATTTTTCCTCTTTTTTTTTTCCTCTCTGAATCATGACATGAGATGCATATCTCATTCCAAACGACAACTTCCTGGATAAAAAAGTCTCTCCCATTGTATCTGAGGCTTCAGCAGGGCAGATTTGCCCATATTAACTATCATAAGTTAAGGCTATTGAACATCTCAGCACCTCACAGCTGTAATGTTTCCGATGAGCTAAATAACTTTGCAAATGACCTTGCACATTTATGAGAATTTCAGACCCACCTTCTTCCACTCTGTCATGTTCAGCTTTAAATTCAATTTCTTTTGCATTCCTTCTCCCTTCTAACTGGCACTGATTTCAGTCATTCTCTAGCAAAGAGTTTTGCCTGTGAAAATATGAAGTAAAATTTCTAATTTGTTTCAAAGAGGCAAGAGAAAAAGTCCAGGGAGTTTAAGGCTGTCACAGTAGAGTTTGGTTTTAGCTGGTAAATAATGTATTCCATATGGACACTCTCCTGTTTGGCTGTTCAAGAGGGGACAAAAACCACAAAGAATCCCCAAAACACACAGAAAATCCTTACTTATTTATTTATTCATAGCAGAATTTTCAATTAGTTCAGAACTGAAATTTAATACTAAATCTTTTTTAAAAAGGGCATCCAGCTGCCAGTGGCCAAGGAAATATGATGGCACTAACGGCTTTTACCAAGGTTGCAGCTCAAGAAGACTGAAATGTTATCCTCTCCTGACAAATTCCTGTCACTGTCACAACACCTCCCTGCTGCAGTTTTTTTTTCAGTAAACAGCACTTTCTCATGCAGGAACCATTTATCTATATGCACAGAACAAAGAGGGGAAATTTCTATTTGTCTGCAGGATGAAAAACTAAAGATTGAAGTAATGGAATTCCAGAACCCCAGAGTGGTTTGGGGTGGAAAAAACCTTTCAGTCCATCCAGTGCCACCCCCTGCCATGGGCAGGGACACCTTCCACTGCCCCAGGTTGCTCCAAGCCCCATCCAGCCTGGCCTTGGACACTGCCAGGGATCCAGGGGCAGCCACAGCTTCTCTGGGCACCCTGTGCCAGGGCCTGCTCACCCTCAGGAATTTCTTCTCTGTATCCCATCTAACCCTATTCCCTGTCAGCTTGAGGCCATTCTCCCTTGTCCTGTCACCCCATCCCATGTGAATTGTCTCTCTCCACCTTTCTTCTTTCTCCTTCAGGTAGTGGAATGCCAAAATTGAGCCAAGCCTTTTCATCTCCAGGCTGAGAAATCCCAGTTCTCCCAGCCTTTCCTCATGTACTCCCTGCATCAGGGAGAAAAAGGAAATGTAGCCTTCTGTGTTTTTTAGGTTTTTAAAAACTCCCAGGATGAGAAAGTATAAAAAAAATAGTTCTTTCCTGCACAAAGCCAAAGGAAACAACGTGTTCTGTGATAAGAAAACCTAAATGCAATTAGCTGAGGGATGGATGCCTAGCAAGCTTCCAGAAGTGCTTGAAGACTCTGGATTCCATGGATGCCAGCATCCTCCTTGAGGGGCAGCAGAGAGGAGAGAACTGCCCAGCCTGGGAACAGCTCTCCCCAGGGCTGAGGCTCTGGGGAGGTTGCAGAGGCCCAGGGGAGGTGTCAGACACAGTTTAATTGCTGAGTGCCTCTTCTCCCTCAGCAGCTCGCAGCCGAGGCGTGATGACCTCTCTCAGAAGTGACAAGACAGGGACCTGCTGACCTGGGGATAAAGGAGACACTTTTAGGACCCTGCCTAACAAGAATTCTACTGGCAGCAGTGAGTGCCAGGCTTTTATTGCACTCCAGGCTGGTCCTCGAGGGGCTGGTGTTAGTGTTCAGGAACACATAATCACAGAATGATTATATACAGGTGCTTTTATTGAAGAGCTCTGGGTGTCAGGCGTACAGACCCAAATCTGACCTGCCACGGTTTCGAGCTGAACATGTTGTATATTCTATCATTATAGAACCTAAATATTAATCATTAAACTTACATTGTTCTATTGTATACATTGATTTCATCCAAGCATGGATTTCTCGAGATCCCCCTAAAACTCCTAACATAGTTTCTCATGATTCTTTAAACAATAATTATACCTAATCACCTCTAACAATCATATCATTTATCACATACTGACTGCACAGGTGTAGTTTTGTGGTAGTTCGACATTCAGCTGCTGGTTTAATATAAAAGTTAGAGTTTTTAAATGTTAGATTAAAATGTTAAATGTTCTGTTCCCTCAAGGGGTTCAGCCCTCAGTTGTTTACCTCAAGGTTCTCCCACCACTGTCGGAACTCAGAATGTCCCACAGACATTCTCGGACGTTCCAGACCCAGGTCAAAAGCATCTGAGACCCTGGCATGCAGCCAGAGACCCCTGTGGTTTTGAACCTGACCCATGGAACAGTTTACCAACTTTGCAGGAAGAACAAGAAGTCACAAAAGTTTAGATATTGTAGTAGAAGTAGTCACGAAGTAAAGGGTAGGATTTCTGAGTGCTGTACAGGGGGTTTTAAGCCTTGTACGCAGGGGTCCAAGTTTTGTACATGGGGGTAAGGAGATCTAAGATGGAGGGATTTGGGTGTGCCCTGTCCTCTTTCTTTCTCCTTCCTAACCTCCATGTCTTTGGTGATGTTGGCACTCACAGATTGGTCTAGAGTAGAAAGTCACCATTCAATATAGATAGTAGGTATTGGGGGAAAGGTATAAACATGTAGTACGTAATATATGATATAAAAGATGGCACCAGCCTTCTTTTATAAGGGCAGTGTGCCTTTGTCTGAGCTGCTGAACGGGCCACAGCAGCTCAGGAGAAGAATCTTTTAGATAAACAACAATAAACAACCTTGAGAACAGACAACAGAAGACTACTGAGTCTTTCTTCGAAGGCACGGGTTGGAGGAGGGACTTTTCCATCTTTTGGGGTCACCCCAATCCGGGGGTGAAACCCCACACGCCACTGTCCGTCCCTCACCCTGCCAGTCCCCTTGTCCCTCCCCTCATTCCCTCACAGGTCCCTGCCAATCCCGGTCACCCTGTCCCTTGCTCCTGTCAATTGCTGTTACCACCCCCCTTGTGTTCCAGAATGTTCCCTGTCAGTTAGCTCTGGTTCGATGGTTTATTGGCTTAAAAGGCTTCTTCCCTCCCCTGAGTGTACCCTATTGGTTAAATTAGGTGATGTTATCCTCCCATAGGATCCCCCGCGTTGGTCAAGAGTTGTATCCACCCCTTGTGCCCTCCCCTCTTTAAAAAGACTCACCAGACTCCTTTTCCTTTGGCATTTGCTCCTGACCCCTTCGGGAAATAAACTTTTCACACGATCTCACTACCACAAGGCCTAACATTTCCCAGGGCCTTCCTTTAACATTTTCAGAGGGCCTACTAAAGCCCATCTTTTTCTAACTCCCGGAATTTTCTATGATTTTAAAATCTTTTACTGTCATTGGGAGTGATGTCAGAGGAACCATGTCACAGCGTGTCACAGCACACAGGTGGATCCCACAGAGAAACAGGGAGCAGCAGCTGCTGATGTTATTTAAATTGAAATTCTTTGTCTTCCCTGTTTCATACAAACTGTGGCTGTAGGTCGATTTTTGAGTTAAACACCTGATTTTTTACAGTTTTACGCTGACAGAATCTGCAGAATGCCTTGTTCCATGGCAAGGCTTTGAATTTCTGATTGTGTTGGTGAGAAGCACTAAGATTAGCATCCATTATTTTTGAGGAAGCCTGGTGTTCCTCACTTTATTCAGAGATTAACCAGGGATGAGGTGGGTTCATGTAGCACTGAGTGCTTTTACAAAGACCTCTCAAAGCTACAGCAGCGTTTCTTGCTTATCTAAATTTGTCCTTTTTTTTTTTTTTTTTTTTTGGATACATGTTTCCTCCTTTTTGATGCATATTCCCTTTTTTTTTTTTTGATGAATAGTTCCTTTTTTTGATGCATATTCCCTTTTTTTTTTGATGCCTATTCCCTAATCCCCGGAGTATTCCACCTGTTTCAAAGGGGAAGTGGGAAACTGCGGTAGGAAAAGCAAACTCCTAAAATCCTTGTTCAGTGTCCTGCTTCCTCCTCTTGCAGCGATTTGTGTTTCTGTGTCCTCAAAAGAACATTGCAGTTCTGACCTAGCGCAGCCTTGCTGAAAAATAAAAGAGAACTGAATGTTTACATGTCCAAAACACCAGAAATAGTCTGTAAATTTATGTGATTTCTTACAAATCATGTGTTTAACTTGGTCCAAAGAAGCTGGATTATCTTTGCAAACATATTAAAAGGGAATAAAGGGGTAATTTAATCCAATAAATGCACTTCCCACGTGATACAAAAGTGATATTTGAATTTGTGTTCATCAGTTCTTGTCTGCACTGTGGTTTTCAGTGATTTGCTAAGCTCTACTTGCTGAAATATTACTTCATATGTAGATATTCCAGGTATTTATTTAAAAACTGCCAAAATAAACCTACCATTGCTTAATATGAATTAGCACATGAGGCTGTTGATAACAAACCCAAAGATACATACAAAGTATTTTACTAATTGGTTGCTTTCAATTTATTGATTTAAAATATAATTTACCTTTTCAATTGTGGAGTGCTCACATGAAAACCTCGTCTTTCTTAACAGATATTGAGAGAAAATACTTCTACATAAAACTTTTAATTCAGACATATATTCTTAAAATGATTATAGAGATAAAATTATAAGAACAAGCAAACTCTTTAAATTATTTATTGTAATAATTTGCATTTACGTTTTTACATTTACATCAGCAGTGCTTTTTTACTGCGATTCTTACAAAGCAAATAAAAGTCAAATGCACTGAAAATGCAAAATCTTTTTTAATATTTTGAGTAATTTCAAGTCATTATCAAAGGTGTTCAGTAAACCCTGCAGACAAATGCTGAGCCCCTAATCAGTGAGGTTTCAGAGAGATGGGTCCAAACCCCATTATTTGATTAGATTAGATCCAAGAGTTCTTTCAGGGCTTTTTTTAGGTCTTCACATGCATTTAGTGCCGTGGATAAGCTGTAGCCACACTATTTAAACTCCATTTTCCAGTACACTCCCCTGTTCATCCCCTCCCTCTGTGTCCCATAGCTCTGCATCAGTGCCTTGATCTGTCTCTTCAGTAATTTCAGGAAAAGGCAGCCAAACTTGCCTAATTTAATTTAATTTAATTTAATTTCCCCCTTGAAGGCCGTGCCCCTGGCTGTGCCTTGTGCTGCTCTTCCTCGCTCTCTGCCTTTCATCCCCACATTTCCCTCAGCACCTGGGTTATTTCCACAGCCACTAAATGCACTTCACTCTGCTCAGGGACCAGCCTGAAAGGAAACTCTCTTTTAGATCACTTCCAAGGGGTGCAGAAATTTACCTTCCCAAGTAATTCAGGTGGCATTTTAAGCTCATTTTAGCAACCTCCAGCCAAACATGTGATTAAAAAGTGAAGCACATATTTCAACTCCATTTCATGTTGAAGCTTTGGGGGATTTATATACATTTTCTAAATATGTATAAAAGGAATATCACTGAGGATGCTGACTAAACATAAGTAATTTAAAACTTCTTCTACTTCATCAATTATGGTGCTTCAGTGGCTGTGGCTTTTGAGCTGTAACTAACACTGGCTGCTGCAGTGGATCAGGAAATACTTTGATTTAGTCTTATGAAATGAGTAGCCTTTTGAGGGAAACTAAACTTAGATTATTGCTCAAGCAAAGGGAAAATTTAAAAATGAAATTAATAATAAAACACAGCAAAACCTGACCCAAACTTGTAACAAAATATTTATATTTAATTTATATTTTAGATATATATTTATGTATATAAATATATATAAATATTAATTAAATATATAACATATACATATTTATTTATATTTATATTTATATTTATATTTATATTTATATTTATATTATTTATATTTAGTAAGTGAAAAATGTTCTGTTTACTGGAGGAATTCCCATATGAGGAAAGGCTGAGGGATCTGGGAGTACTCAGTTTGGAGAAGAGGAGGCTCCATGGGATCTTAGCAATGATTATCAATATCTGATGGGGAGGGGCAGATAAGAAGATGCTGCCAGAGGTATCCAGTGACAGAGTAGGAGGCAAAGGGCACAAATCAAAACAAAAAAAAAAATTAAGTCTGGACTTAAGAACCCTCTTTTACTTTGAGGGTGGTCAAACACTGACAATTTTCACCCCCACATTTCAATCACTGTGAACGTAGGGCAATCAGTGAAGGGATCCTGATATCTGATTCCTTTATCTCACTTCTGCAGACAATACCTTCTTCATGGTCACAAAGGCCTGCAATTTAAAGTCTGATTTAAGTTGCACTAAATAATTTGAAAAATGTGAAATTAAATGCATGTTACTTTATCTCTTAATGATATTGCAGAAGTGTTATAATACATTTAAAAGTACAGGGGCAGCTACTCCCTGAGGCTTTCAATTCCGCTTGGAATCACATAAAAAGAGATGATAAAGGACACATTTAAAAAAATTACACAAAACTTGTTTGTTATTACTTGGGAAAAGATGAAATACACCTTAGCTGCTTCTCATTTGAATGTGTTATATTCCTTTTTGTTTCCCCGCTGTAAAACATTTTTATTTTCTTCTTTTACTTCAGACTGTGGATAGACAAATATTTTTCACTAGGCTACAATAAACAATAAAATAAAAAGATGGGGTGCATTGCTTTGATGGTCTGCAATATAAATGTATTTCCAGGGTGGCACAGGGAAAATGGAGTGAACAGGGGTCTCTCGGCTCTTTCTAAGCCAGAAGGTCAAAATAATGAGTAGTGAAAGGATACTTGGTAATAAATTTGGACAATGACCTTAAAGAGTTTCAGGTGCAATGAATTGCAAGGGGCAGCGGAACACAGTTTAGGAGTTTGAGACTCTTTTTTCCCTGGAGGTCTGTAGGGTTTCCAGACAGACAGTCAAAGCTGTGAGTCTTTGAGAACCCAAAAATGACCCCAGATGTGTGTGGTCAGGCTGCTGCCCAGCTCTGTCACACACCTGAGGATCTCCAGTCCCCAAAATATTCATGAACACATCAGAGAACCCGTGAGAAGCCAAATGTTCACCAGAGTAATGGGTGAATTAAGATTTCAACACAGAATGCAAACCTGAAGCCAAAATGTGCCTAAAGAAAAGTGTAACTTCAGCCAGGTGCTCCTGCAGTGCCTTTGGTCATGTTAACTACTTGCAGGTTGTATTTTGAGATAACTAGAGGTCAAATGGCTAAAAGAAGTAACAGAGTGAGAATATAAATTCAAATGGGCTGATTTGGGGAGAGTTTGGAGTCTGGACTCATGGAAAATGCTGAACAAGTTGGAGTTCCTGTACAAAATCTATAGGCAGTGCTTATTGTAATGCACAGTAGCTGTGCTGAGTCTTTAATTTAGTGCAAAACACAAACACCTCCAGCTCACTTGACAAAATGGTACAAGGTGGTAGATTTAGTGCACACCTGTGTGGCAAAAGAATGTGCAAGAGTGTGTATTTGCAAATAATTAAAACATAATTTTGGAAAAGCTTCCCATTAAAACACCTTTCCAATTCATTTACTCTCGCCATCCTTTATTCCAAGATCAATTATTCCACAATAATGTTGTGCATGGTTTTACGAGCGCAGAGCTGAATGGAGATTTAAAGGTGGGTGTTGGAGAGTTTCAAGATTATCTGTTACTCCTCAGGCTGCAGCACTGCAGGGAAGATAAATTAAAGAAGCAGAGGCAGAAAAGAAAGCAGGGTTTCAAAGGAATAACCACCTTTATGAAGAAACCACTCAAACATCTGGAGGCAGAAATTGGTGACTTCATTATATCCCTGTTCCCATTATCTGCATCCTGCAAGTGTTTCAGGATCATCGGTTCACAGGATCAGGCAGAGAAATAAACCTTCTCTGCAGACACAGAAGAGGTGTCTGTATAGAGAGAGAGAAAGAAGTGGGTAAAACCATTTTATTTTTGAAACCTCAGAGCAGATTGTGATCCTCATCCTATGCAGAATGCAAAGACATTGCAGATATTCATTCCTTCCTCACACAAATGCTCTCTGCAATAACAACCAAAAAAAACCCCAAAACAAAAACCCCAAACAAATCCCCAAACATGCCCTGTTTATAACAGAAATTAATTGCAAATTGTTGTAGCAGTGTTGCCTCTATTTGCCAGCTCTAAGAATAATCATATTGTAGAGAAAATTAATTCTGATTCTTAGAGTTTCATCTCACTCTTTCTTCCTACACATGGCCAGCCCTGCTTTTCCCCCAGTCTCTCAGCCGGAGAGTAGCTCTACATTTTTTTCCTAGAAGTAGGAGCATATAAAAACTGCCCTGTACCCTCTGGGCTAGAGCAGAGATCTCCCTGGCTCAATATCTCAGAATCACACAGGATCCCAGAGTGGGTCAGGCTGGCAGGGCCCCAGTGGCTCACGTGGCATCACCTCCCTGCCCCAGCAGGGCCATCCCAGAGCACAGGGCACAGGAGAGTGTCCATGTGGCTCTGGAACGTGCCCAGGGAGGGGACCCCGGAGCCTCTCTGGGCTCTTAGACCACACATCTTTAATTTGGATGTCTCACACCAGGACTCAAGGGAGGTTTTCTTCTACTGGGGACATTCCTGAGATCAGCTTTAAGCAGGTTGCTTGTGAACAAAACACACCTAAGAACAATTGGCAGCATCCTCCAAGGCCTGCAAAATGAGGAGGTGAGCAGAGCCCCACCAAAATGCGATCCTTTTTGTTAGCCTTCAGTGATGGGGAAAGGTTTCTAGCAGTTTAACTGGAAAAGTGACACCTCAGGAGCCCAGGTTGCTGCAGAGGCAGAAGGAGGGCTGCTTTCAGCAGAAGCTTTATATTCTCTACTTGTTCTCCAGTTACAGCATAGATTAGGTTACAGCTGGGTTTGGGAAATTAAAGCTCCAAGAACTCAGTTTTTTACTTGATTTCCTACTTCCCACCCCCTGACTTAGATGGAGAGCTTATGCTGGGAACGTTGGACTGAAGCCTTTGGGAAATAAGCTTAAAGAAGTGAAATTGTTCAATTTTGTTCAATTCAATTTTGTATCATTGCCAGAGACAGGAAGAGGCTGATTAGAGCTGGAGGTTTGGAGTGGTGGAAAGCCTTATGGTGCCTTTCTGTGTTACAGCCAATGTGATGATTTTAATTAAAGTTTAGGGCTTGGAAATCTGAAAGTGGCTGTTCTACAGGGCCACAGGAATAAAGAAGAGGGACAATAACAGCACGTCCTTTTTGTGGTCTGTTTGTGGGATATAATGAAGGTTGCTGTTAGCAGTGTGCTCAGGAGCAGGGCTGGGAGCCTAAAGACCACACAATCACTCTCCTGCTGGATGTTCCAAGTCCCTCAGGGCTCTGTCAAGAGAGAACAGTTTCCCTTTCCTTGACAGCAGGATCAGAACCCTGAATCAGAGCACCTGGAATTGAGATTTAGGAAGAGGTTTAGCCTGGGTTGCTGTTATATTTTCCTGGGGTGATGCTGCAACGTGAGATCACTTGTGTTTGACCTTCCTACAGATATTTTCCCTTGTTTGTCACGCAAGTGGGAATTGTGATTAGTGCCAAGGCCTTTTTTATTAGCATTTTAATGTGGATCACCAGTGTGGGAAAAGACTTGCTTTGATTGACTGATGCCTTACATTTAACTTTCTGTAATCCACTGCCCAAAAAATTATGGAATCAGCTTATTCACGTTGTAACCGAAGTCAAAAGTTCATTTCCAGCAGTTCCATCATGTGCCATTAGAGTTAAATGACAACTCTACGTCTTTAATTAAATGCTCTTTGAATCTCTAATGTTTCTTTTAAACCCAGGAGATGTAGAAATGTACAGTGAGATTATCCTAATTCACCCCCAGTGCCTCTTTCCCAAATATCAATTAGCACCAGGCATGGTGTGTAGCTAGGGATAAAAGGAAGGTCACAGCCCATTTCCTCACTTTCAGGATCCAACAGCATCTAGTGAAAAAAAGTGTTTCTGGATATGGATAATCATGTCTTGGGCTGCCATGTCGTTGTAGGGCTGTAAAGCTCTGATCATACTTAGCAAGAGTCTTTTTTTCTGCCTCTGAGGGGTTTTCCATCACTGACTGAACAATTTTGATTCCAAAACATCAATTCTAACCTTAAATGATCAATAAAATAAAATGTAGGATAAAGTTTTCTCCTAAACCAATACCAGCCAGTCCCATAACCCTCCACGGGGGATTTTAGTCACTTGGCTGTAGTAGGAAAAACCCATATTTTGATTTCTAATATCCACCAAGCCATTCCTTATCACCAAAGCCCTTGCAGAAGGCTGCAATAAACCTTTAATCTTTAATTTTCTTTAATCTACTCTTAATGCTGATCAAATTTTAAAGCGTCATTACCTCTCCACTAATCCTCTTCCTACCCCCAGGAATTTGTAAGCACAGAGGAACAAACTGAGCCTTTGTATTTCCTGTTTGGTGTCACAGCCCAGATCTGCCTACCTGGACAAGAACTTTTCCCTAAATCCATGCTTGGACTTACCCCAACACTGCAGGCTTTCAGAATCCAATATATAGTGTGGGATCCTTAATCCTTAAGTTCTAAAACCCTTGCCATCAAAAATGTAGAGCCCGAAGCCTTATCAATACACTAAAAATAGGCTTTGATTCATCCAATCCCTTTGGAATTCTCATGGTTGTGCTTCATCCAAGGGTGTAAATTGAGCTTTCTGCACTTGGCTGCTCTGATCTGACCAGAGCCACGTCAAGAGTAGATATTAATTCACTATTGGGCAATTAAAAAAATATAATTATTTTTGCTTTCCTAAGCAATGTCTTTTTTTTGTTGTTGTTGTTGTCGTTTAAATTGCAGTCCAAAGTTATTTGGACCAGCAGTAAGTATCCATTTTTAAATCAAAACTGAGTGCTGAGGGGTAAATGGTAAATCTAGAGGACAGATGGAAGAGACAATGGAAATATCAGCAGTGGTAAGGCAGTTTCCAGAGTGCTGAGCTCACAGGCACCCAGCAGTGGATACCCTGCACCTGCACCAGCAATGCCCTTTATTTCGGCCTGACACTATGCACTGGAAGATGTGGCAAGGCTTAGGCCCCAGGAATCCTTTCCTGATTCCAGAGCATCCAGCCATGATCAGGGCATGAAACGAAAGCTGTAATTACAGCTACGGAGGCAGCACCTACAGCAAAATGCAACTTAAGGCAGTGGCTCCCCGTGATAACCTCTTATCTCTTGGTGGCAGATAAGGGGGATCTAATAGAAAATGTCTTCTTCACATCCTCTTCCCTCAAATCTTAACCCTAATCAGAGTCATGACCCAGCCTTGGATTACACCAGGGAGCTGATAGCTCCAACAAAACGGGATATTTGATAGAAATCTTTAAGAGCAGCAGCTTTCTTCCAGTCTGTGCACACTGGGACCTGCATTAACCTCAGGAATTGCAGCCCCTTTGCACAAGAACTGCCCCCAAAACACCACCTCCACACCCAGATGGCTCCCCACTTACACTTGCCAAAATCTTTTAACAGTTCACCCTTTTGTCTCCTGTGACATAACCTGAAAATAAATTAAAAAAAAACAATTGAGCTAATTGTGCTTCCCCATCCCCCCCCCAAAAAATGGGAGAAGAACATCTTTGTTAAAAAAAATAATTAGAAGGTGCTAATCTCTCCAAAACTTCTGTGACTGAGGATAAAGTACTCTGATATTCTTTCAGAGAGCTACGTAAAGATATACATTAGCTCAGTTGCAAGGGATTGATGAAATGCACTCCTGACTCACTTGTCAGTACATTCCCTGGAAAAAAAGCCTGGAATTTCCAGCCAGGCCTTGCTTGAACCTCAGCACTGAAAGGACCAGCCATATCAGCCTACTAAACACTTGCTTTTTATAAAGATTTTCTCAGTTCCCAGAGGAAAAAAAAAAATCCCTCAACCAGCAACTGTAATCTGTTCTGCAGAGGGGAATCAATAATTGGCAGGAAACAAAATAATAAATAACACTGTCCTGCTGGATGAGGAGAAATGGAAATAAGAGTCCTGGTGCAAATGAGGAATGACAGAAACAAGAGAGGAGAAAACGAAACCTGCCATGTAACTCCATTTGCAAGAAAATGGGGTTTGCCTGCAATTTCATCGTGAGAGAACAAAAACATGACCAAAACACCTCTGTGAGATGGCCGGAATAGAGTGGGTTTTCCTTAGCCTAGAAACACAAATATTCATTCAGTAAATAGTTTTTAGTCCAGTGTCAGAACCTGGGCAGGCTGCAGTGTTATTCTTTGGGCTGCTGTAAATTGTCTCATTGACAGCTGCGTGGCAAAATTCAGAGCTGCAGTACCAGATCCTAGATGAAAAGAGTTATTTAGCCTCAGAAAGTGCAATATTTTGTGAGACTGACCCAGGAAAGACATTTCTTGTCCCAAAATGCCTCAGTGGTTTCAGCAGTGCAAGGTGAAAGTCACCTTAAAATTCAATCTTGTTCCAAGCTTTTCACTTCCCATTCCTTCTCCTTTCTCTCTTTGTGGCATTGGATGGTGCAGATAACAACATGATAACATTTATTCTAATAAATTAATGCTGATAGAGTGATAATAATGCCAATTACACTTAATTCCCTTGCAAACTGCAGCTATTTCTGTGTCTTGAGCATGGTGTAGACTGGAAGGTGCTGCTCAGTGGAATAAAATATTCTGATTTTAAATTCAGTAGCTTTGCAGTCATTGTAATCAGGACTCATTATTTCGTACATCTCAGCTTGTTAGTGTGGTACATTTTTATACCCCAGACTATGAGGGTCTCCAACCTACCAAGGCAACAAAGCTGAACAGATTTGTCCCTTATATCTCTTATTTGAATTATTTTTTTAAAGCAGGCCACCATCAGAAGCTGGGATTGCCAAGTGCAGGTCTTGCTGTGCGTGTCTGATTGGACTCATGACTCTGCCCAAGTCTTTTTTTGCACCAGAGCAGAATGGCCAGACCTTGGAGGGGTCAGGCTCTAAAAACAAGATCAGAATTCAGGCATCAGAAGCTGTGAGTGACATCTGAACAGAGGTTTTATGACATTATAGCTCAGTTTTCAGTATTCATACAATATTTAATATTTCTCCCTAAACAAACCCCTGATATTCCATACCAGGACTCCGATCCGCTTGATAAAGTTTTTCAGCAAAGGTGTGATCACTCAAAAAACAATTCAGAGTATTGAAAAGCTCAAAATAATAATTCACAATATGACAATGCTCATTTTGGATTAGCAGTTATTACTCTTTACCCTAGCACACAACATGAGTCAACATGAATCCATTCTTCTGAGAAAGTTTAAAAAGAGACTGGAAATTTTCAGAGGATGTGAAAGATTCACACCTCCAACCTACTGACATTTCTTTCTGGATGTAGCTCCATCTTCCTTAGCTCTCAGCATATAAAGTGATCTCTTGGATTATCAGAAATAGAGCTGACAACTTGCCCAAAGTCCAGCATTCTGGGAGTTCATGCTTAATTAAAAATATAAATACTCCTTGTAATTTGCCTAAGACATCATCAGCCTCTCTTGCTGGGAATAGTGAATGGCAGTAAATCTTGAAAAAATTTTTCAGGTTCAAAGCCATGAATTCTTCTCATATGTAACAAAGCTAAACACCAAACATGAGAAGCTTGATACAAAACATCTTCTCTGGAATGAACAGATTTCTCTGTGTGTGAAACACACCCCTGAAACTGCAGAATTATGGAAGAGGGGAGGTGGAAAAAGGGAAGTTTTCTCAACAAATAAGACAACCATGTATCTCTATAGATTTATCCTTCAAATGACCTTTTTCTTCTGCAATAGCTAAAAAACAAAACAAGACAAGACAAAAGGCTTCCTTGCTGTGAATTCTGCCACTTTGATCTCAGGAACAACATCAGAAGCACTGGAATATTACCTGGAATGTTCCCTGCAATGTTCCTTGCAATGTTTCTTGGGGAATATCCTTGCAGGAATGGCTGAGAAGAAACAACACCAGAAGCAGTGGGGAATGTTCCCTGGAATGTTCCATGGGGAATATTCCCTGCAGGAATGGCTGAGAGCAGGACTGGGGACAATGTCATGGTGGTGACAGGATTGGGAAGATGGGGTGTGGATGATGGGAAGAGTACAACAGGCCCAGCATCACCACCAACACAGAATATTGAACTGTTTGCCTTGTAAAACGCCCCCATTTTGATTCCTAGCCAGGAACTGGAGCTCACAGAGATGAGAACAGAGCTCAAATCTAATTCCATCGAATGAAGTGAATTCATTTTGAATTGAGGAGCTGAGCTGAAAGCTATGACAATTTATTACTTGCTCCAAATTAATTAAACTTCAGGGAAGAAGAAAAGACCAGAAAATTGCATGTTATTGACATAATTAAAATGCATCATTTGTTCTCCTATTTCATTTTTTTGTTTTGCCAGGGAAAAAAAAAAAAAGCTTGGAAAGAAAGAAGGTTTTTGAGTGAGCAGTTAAAGTAATTAAAAGTAATAAATTCCAGCATGTTGAGATGAAGGTATAGATCACTTGTTAAGGAGGGTACACAGTGTCATTTACTGACATTAGAGGAGATTTGGAGGCATCACCTGATAAGTGATAGCTGGCAAAAAGCATCAGCCAGCACAGAGATTGATTTCTCAGCAACCTCTTTCAATTTAAACACTGTTCAATACTGCAGGAAAAACACTGTCTCATCCAGAGCTTTGAGAATGGACAGAGAACAGGTAAAACATCCCTGCTGGTGTTGGGGAAAAAAAATGGTATTTGGGCAACAGACAAGTTTGGAAAACATTATTTTATATCATAAATATGTTGAATTTAAACCACTTGGTAGAAAAAATGGCAATAAAAATAAAATTGTACAACAGCTCATAGGAAAAGGCAAATGTGGGAAGTCAACTCTTTTTTCTTAGTGGTCAATTTAACCACAAGGAGCAAGGTGAGGTCATTTACATAAATAGAAACACTGTAAAAAAGAGGAAAAATTGAGAAAATTTAGCACCAAAACCAGCTCAAGGGCGATGGCACAAGTTCTGAGAGATGGCATCAGACAAAATGGGATTTGCATCTTGCTGTATCCTGCACTTCTCACCCCTTGATGTATTACTTCCTATATTTAAAATGTGCATTATCAAAAATATAGGTGACCTTTATATTTTGGCATGGTTTTCTCTATTTTCAAACAGCTGAGTAAATGCATTTTGAAAACAGCAGGAATTTGAAGATCACACAGGCCAAACCTCCCACACTCTGCTGGTGGTGAGGCCTTTCCAGGCAGATTTCCCAGGAAATCATCAGTGGGTGATACAAACCAGCAGACAAGAAATCACAAAAACCCCCCAGCTATGAGCAAACCTCTTTTTCCAGGTGATTCAGCCTTAATGATGTTCACATCGTGTCTGTAAGAGGAGCCTCCAGAGCAGGAAAGGCAGCAGGGATGGAAAATCAGAAGGAAAACTCTGCCACAGTCACGTGGCTAAAACCAACCAGATGTTCATGTTTTAGTGATATTAAATTCTGTCACTGCTAAGAAATAGCAGATGAAAGACTGTGGTGGAAAAAAGAGGGAAGGTTGCTGCCAGACACCCACCCAGCTGCTTTCCCTCTGCCTGTTCTCCACAGGGTGGGGAAGGCAATTCCATGGGAAAGCTCAGGATGATGGCAGGGAGATCACACACCCATCACTGTCATGGGCAAACCAGACTGGACTTGGGTAAACAATTTCATTTATTGCCAAGTATTCACACAGTAGGATAGTGAGGAATTAAGATAGATCTATAAAAATATTCCCCTCTCTCTCCTTTCTTCCCAGGATTGAAGAACTTCTTCCCTGGGCAGTGACCAAGCACTGGAACAGAGACCACAGAGGGTGTGGAGTCTCCTCTCTGGAAATATTCCAGAGCCATCTGCACACAAACCTGGGCTCTGGGATGGCCCTGCTGGAGCAGGGAGGTGGCACCAGATGAGCCTGACCCATCCTGGATTCTGGGATTTGCTCCCAACTGTTTTATCTCCTCTCATACAGGAAACGAGGGTGGTGGTCAGTCTGTAACTCTTTGTCTCTGCTGGTTCTTCATCCTTACACTTGAAGTCCTTCCCATGGGATACGCTCCTTCAGGAACAGACTTCTCCCAGCCAAAGGTCCTGCCAGAACACCTCCTCCGGTGTGGGCTGCTCTCTGTGGGACACAGGTCCTGCCAGGACCTGCCCCTGCCCAGGCTCTACACAGGCTGCAGCTTCCTCATGACACATCCCTCTGCTCCAGGGTGGGCTCCTCCAGGGGCTGCAGGTGGATCTCTGCCTCCCTGGGGATCTCCAGGGGCTGCAGGTGGATCTCTGCCTCCCTGGGGACCTCCAGGGGCTGCAGGTGGATCTCTGCCTCCCCATGGGCTGCCCTGTGGAATCTCAGGGGAATCTCAGCTTTGGCACCTACAGCAGCTCCTGCCCCTCCTCCTGCCTAGCCCTGGGTGTCTGCAGAGCTCCCTCTTTCACATTTCCTTATTTCCACCTCAATGAAGTCATCCCAGAGATGTCCCCAGTGTCACCAGCTTGGCTTTGGCTGGAGGCAGGTCCTTGGACATGGCTGGAATGAGCTGTGTCCATCCTGGGCCATCCCTGATCTCCTCTCACAGCATCACCCCTGCAGCCCCCAGCTGCCCAAACCTTGCCACACCATCCCAAGAAAGTGTCACAGCCTGTGCCATCAGCACTTGTGAATTTATTCTTAGTCTCCAGAGACTTCACATTTTTTAATTGAAACCTGGCCTTGTTGTCTCCATAAAAGAATCCAGACATCATTTTGGTTTAAAATGCACTTCTGTCCCCCAGGGCAGCAGATGAAAGTTGGAAAATGTGAATCTTAACAGATCAAGCAGCAGAAGTAAATTAAAATG
This sequence comes from Motacilla alba alba, assembly GCF_015832195.1. Taxonomy (NCBI): domain Eukaryota; kingdom Metazoa; phylum Chordata; class Aves; order Passeriformes; family Motacillidae; genus Motacilla; species Motacilla alba. The sequence continues at coordinate 25,052,830 of NC_052023.1, forward strand.
GAATAAGTTGCTGCTTTCTGAGCACATGGCCATAAAGCAAATCTCACAACTAATGGCTGTTTTCCATTAGCCCTAAAGCACCCCAATAGTCAAGATAAAACCCCACAGTGTTATGTCCGTGGCATCCTTCAGCAGTTTCACACTCATTAAGTATTTCTGGACAGCACTGTGATTTCATTTCAGGAGCAGGGAAGGACTGATGGAAAAGCAGCTCTGATAAACCCCCGAACTCCAAAAACACTCCCCCAAGGCCTATTACATTGTATTTGATCCTGAATTCATCAGCAGCCAGCCATCAGGAATGTTGGGGGTTATTATGTTGTTTGAACTCTTACAGAATGCATTTGAATCTTTAGATTAGACTTTGCAGGGGCTAAACACAGACACAAGCAGAGCACTGAGACATTTTCAGAACATTCTGTCTGCCTTAGTTGTCACCCAGCTCCATTTTCTCTGCAATGCCACATGAAAAATGCCCACACTACCTCTCGTTGAGGAACATAACACAGTTACAGCAAACATAACAGGGCCTGAAAAGAAGAATTTAAACCCTCTCAGTATGGAATCCCAATCCCTGGAAGTGTTCAAGGCCAGGCTGGAACAACCTGGTCTGGTGGAAGGTGCCATGGCAGGGAGTGGAATGCGATGATCCTTGGTCCAACCTGACCTTGAGCAACTCCAGGGGTGGGGCAGCCACAGCTTTGCTGGGCAACAATTTCTGACCATGCACACTGAATTAAAAAGGTTTCTTTTTCTTCACTTTTTCTCTTTTTCTTTTTCTCTCTTTTTCTTCCTCTTCCTCTTCCTCTTCCTCTTCCTTTTCCTTTTCCTTTTCCCCTTTTTTTTTTTTCCTCCTTTTTGTTGTTTCTTTCCCCCCCATGACTGTACAATTTCCCTTTGAGGCAAAAAGGTGGTAAGTACTATAAACCCAGATGATCCCTGGAATTCCAGAGATATGTGGATATGGGAAGCACTATCATTCCAACATCACAAGAGAAAGTGTCTGAAACCTCTGATTAATGGCTGAAGGGATGTGTAGCCACAGCCCTTCCCCAAAACACTCTGCTGCAGAGAGAGAAGCTGCTCCTGATGGATTTTATAGCCTTGTGCACTTTAAATCTGCCAGGGATAAATCTGCTTTAGCTTTGGAGGATGGCAAACCCCCCAAAAGCTGGGTGGCTTCGTGTGTGCTCACGTACAAACCAGCCAGGATTGATGGGCATCTGAGGGGTGGGAGAAGCTGGGATTTGCTCACAGGCTGTGAATTCCAGTGCAGAAATATGGAGTTAGGTAGCCAGAATTTATGGATAAACTGTTGGGAAGCTGTCAAAAGAGTCTTACAGCCATTTAATTATAAGAGGAATGCTTGATGTCTGTTCTTGGTATAAGTTCTCCCTATCCACTCTAATTTAAAAAAAACAGTGGTATAGAATTCCAGAATTCCAGAATCATTAAGGTTGGGAAAGTCCTCTAAGATCAAAGCAGCATCAACACCATGGTCACCACAAATCCATGTCCCCAAATGCCACATGCACAGGTTTTTTTAACAGTTCCAGGGGTGGTGACTCCATCACTGCCCTGTGCCAATGCCTGACCACCTGTTCCATAATGACATTTTTCTTCATTTCCAATTTAAACCCCCTGTGGTGCAATTTGAGACCATTTCACATCATCCTGGCATACAAAACAATGGTAAATTTGAAAGTGAGGGATAGCTTAAAAACCTGGTCTGCTTTCACTTGTTACTTTTTGATTTCAAGGGAGTGGTTTGATACCTCAGGCAGGCCAAGATCTCATAATCCACAAGTGTTTAATTATTAATTGTGAAACTTTAGTTAAAGGCTCTGATTAACTTGTGCAAGTTACACACATTCAGAGTTTGGAAGTTATGGAAATTAATTCAACTATTAAAAATATTCAATGAATTAATTAATTGAATAAAATGAAGAAAAATCAATATCAAGAACAAGCAAAAAATTCTCTCTCCTTCAACTAAATAAGACATCAAGAAACTGGGGCCTTACCCCTTACCCAAAATAAATTTGATGTATAAAATAAAGAGGAGAAAAGAGGATTGTTAATGGCAGTGTGGAATTAAAAGTGACCTTGATCGTAAAGAAATCTCTAATGAGCAGTTAGAAAAGGAGTCTGTTGGGAAGAGCATTGTGGAAAATGAGTGATAGGAAATTTCTTCTAAGATTCCTGTGGTCTCAGTGACATAATGGCTGTACCAGGGGCAGGTCCAAGATAGGTCTCCAAGTTTTTCCACTTAAAAAAAAAAACCCAAAAAACAACCCCAAAAAAACCCAAAACAAAACAAAACAAAAAAAAAAAATCAAAATTCAGAGGGTGCTGGGCACTGCCCAGGCTCCCCAGGGAATGGGCACAGCCCCAAGGCTGCCAGAGCTCCAGAAGGGTTTGGACAATGCCCTCAGGGGTGGGATTGTTGGGGTTTCTGGGCAGGGCAAGGATCAGATTAAATGAACCCTGTGGGTCTCTTCCCACTCAGGATATTCTGTGATTCTGTGCAAGAAAAAAAATCAATTTAAAATGAAACAAAAATGTTGAATTGTAAGTCTGCAACTTCAGCATCTGCCTTGCTCACTATCACATCAGCAAAACTTTTCACAACAGGAACCCACTAATTGTCTGGAGAGCTGATAACAAAGAAATTCCTGTTCACTAGAAATTCTGAATGCAAATTTGCCCCAAACTTTTTCCCAATAGAAGTCAAACTGTCAAAACAACCTGCCTTTCACATGGACTTTCCTTTGATATCTTTTTTTTTCTCCTATTCAAATACAGTAGTTGCTTGGAAGTGAGAGAAAAGGCTTGGAAGGACAACCCCTAAGGTTTGAAAGGGGGTGAAGGTGGAATAACAGAATTTAAATCTCCCTGCATAAGATTTCTGCCCTAGTTGTGTTCCCCACTGCTGTGTCCCCCACACATCTCCATGTGTGACACTGAATTTTCTGATCAACACCCTCTGGCTGTGGCTTTTGTTAAGGTTATGTCAAATCTTGCATGTGGCTGAATATTCATTTTGTGTTCATATATATTTCTATCTATATAATATAGAAATTAAATACATAAAATTAATATATTCATATTTATGAAGAAATTTTAGAGCTCTTTTGTCTTGAGTAAATGAGAGAGGTTCAAGGTAATTATTAGTAGGCATTGGGTGAGAAGAATCAGAGATTGCCATGGGATCATGTTTTCTTCAGACTTTGCTGGGAATAGCCAAGAGCTCAGCTGGAAAAATGCAAAATGGATAATAATGGATAAATTATTTTAAAAAAAATTAAAACAGTGAAAAATACATCCAAAGAAACACTTGCTGAAAGGTTTAGTGAGTCAGTTGTGAGTCTCATTGTGCATCTCTGCCCTTTTGCACTCTGTAAACACCTTTGTTTCTTGAGGGAAATCCTCATTCTGCAGAACTTTCTGATCTGTTAAAAGCCCAGGTATTGTGGAACTGGAGAAGCTTGTTTCTGCATAATTGCAACTGTGAATGTTATGTTGCAACAGCAATTCCAGTTGATGGCTCCAATTTTGTGTTTTATAAGTTTAAGCCAATTATCCTTGGATTCACACTCAGAAAAGGAGGAAATGGAGGCTGCAATAATTCTGAGGTCCTTAAGATTCCCCAAGTTATGTTTCATCCCATGCTGGTTGCGTGGCATTTTTACTCCTAGGAGAGGCAGTTTGGTCAGAGGTTGATTTGGCTGTGAACTCCAGGAGGTATTTTTTGGGAGGTGATTTAATTTTGAATAATTACCTCTTACCCCAGCGTTGTCAAATCTGGATGTGAGTGAGGCCTCTCTTTGCTCCTCTTTTGTTCCATGAATTCTTTGTGCACCAAGGGACTGAGATGGTCAGAGCCTGGCACATTTTCCTTAAAGAACAATGTGGGGTTTATTAATATTCTCTCACCTTTCAGCAAGTCTATTTAAAGTGGTTTATTTTTGTAAAAGACAGAAAGAGCACCTTCAATAGAAAAAATAATCAGTGGAAAGGAGGATTTAGGAAATTAATGGAATTCATCACAGAATAATGTGCTACATCAGGAATAATAAATACAGACCAAATACACAGGAAATTCATGGAATTGCTGCATTCCAGCTGGGCCTCTCCATGATCCCAGAGAGGGAACTGGGGCTATGGAAACTGCAGGGCTCAAATCAAACTGGTGGGGCCTTCCTTTTTTTTTTTTTAAAAAAAACCAACAAACTGAAATTAAGAAAGAATAATTTGATTTGAAGGCTTTTCTTGTGTCCTAGGCTCCAGTCAGGGTGATTGGCACTGAAAAACAAAGACCTTCTGCCCCACCAACAGAGGCAGAGTCATTTCAGAGCAGCAGGACAATAAAAAGGAGGCAATGGGCCAGGCTGGAAAATGGGAAAGTCCAATCATATGGGGAAAAATCATCACTAAACTCCAGGTGCCTCTGTGGAGATGCCCAAAGTCACCTGGACAAGGCCAGACAGCCCCTGGAGCTCACTCCAAAGTTATTTTCTTGGTCTTAATGATCTTTATGAACTCATGAAAAGCAGTCCTGTAAAGGCACCACAGACATTTCTTTTCACCAAAGCCAAAACAAAAGGAGAGAAAATCAAATCAATTTTCTCTTGAAGAGTTCATCTCTGTTTTTCACGTGCTGAGGCTGTCAGCAGCAAGGATTGAGGAGCCAGATCTTCCTTCTGCCTCTGGAGTGGCTGCCTGGGGAAGGAATAGAGAGCAGGACAGGGAGAACAGAAAACTAAGGCTAATCCCAAAACTAAAAAAATTAATCTGGCAATACAGGTTCAAACCTTATTAGCATGCCCTAACCTGGCATTTGACACTCCATGACTGAAGTTATTCCTTAGTGCTTATTCTATTATGGTCTCACTCAGAGGCCCCCCTCATTCTGTGCAGCACCTGCTTTATAACTCAGCTCCTCACTCTCAGGGAAAAGAGAGAGGATGAGTTTTAAAAGCCAAATTTTAAATGCCAAAAAAAAAGAAAAAAGACATACAAATGAGAGCAGATGTTGCTTTCATAAAGGTTCACAGCACACACACAAAAAAAATTCCATGCTGATCACTGCAGAGGGTTTAATCTCTCTGCTGTTGCTTCCACTTCTTTTTTTTTCAAATTTGGAAATAATTTTAAATGCATCTCAGGATTTCAGGATAGATGGCCATCAGTTTGGTAGTCTGAGCCTGTCTTTCATTCTTTTTCTTCTTTCAATACATTTACTCCCAAAGAACCAACCCAATGCCCACCTAGAGCATGTTCTAGTCCAGGATCATGGACTAATCAGGTTATTCCTGGGGACTGGAACAAGTTTCCAGCTTAATCCCATGTACTATGGCAGCATTCTTGTCTCACAATATTTAAGTCCAAATAACAAAAGTGGGAAGCTTTTAAGAGAAGTAGCAGCTGATCCAGTATGTCTGGCCCCCAGATTTTAACCTAAACTGAAGTATTTTTCCTTTACCTATGAACAGACTGGAGAAGGCATCGCTTCTCTTCCCTTAACGATGGATGATTGGATTTTCCAGCTCCTGCTGACATGGCATCCCTACAAACCAGACTCACATCTCTGTAGGATTTCCTGTGGAAATCAGCAGATAAATAATTAAACGTGTTTGCATAGTGGAAGTTAATGAAAGCAAATCAGGAAGCGTTCCTGTGCACGGAACTGGGGCAGGATTTTGTCTTTTAATCATTGTGAACAGAAAAGAAACAGAGGGAAAGGCACCAGAGAAAGAGCTGAAAGTTAATTAAAATGCACAACCTTCTGGTGTTTCCAAATTATGGATTGACCTGAGGCAAATTTTCTGTTCCATCCACCAGGATGTTCTGTAAACACAGACTTACAGAGGGTTTGTTCCTTTAAAATCATATGGAAAGGCTTCTTTATCTTTCTTTTTTTTGGCCAGCTGAGTAATTGAAACAGGTAGGATTCTGTTATTTACCAGACTCATTTGCAATCTTCTCTCATCAATTCGTTTAGAAATTGTTGGTTTCATTTTTTTTTTTTTTTCCTCCAGCAAATGAATCTGTTTCTAAACTTCTCACATAAAAGAAAGTGGCTTTGGAACCCATAAAAACACAGCTGCACATGACAGGCTTCTCTGTAGCTCTAAGGAAGGTCATTTTTCCCACTTAAAAGGCTTAAAAGGTATTAATTTCTTTATCACTTTACACTCCAGATTTCTGAGCTTTCGCTGTGACATTTCTTAAAGATCACGTTACTCAAACCCTTCTCCCATCAATCACTTCCAAAATCAGCAGTTAGAAATTCCCCAAGAGGAATTTATGTCTTCTCTGGGAAATGTATCCCAGGGAAGTTGTGTTCATCAGGCTCTGGTGTTGGAAGGGCTCCTCTCCTGGGCTCTGCCTGAGCCATGTTTCTCTACTTCCAGACTGAAATGTCCTTGTTTGCTGTCCAATGGGGATCCTCTGTAATTCCAAATATCCATAAAACTATCCAGGAACAATACATGTAAATTCACCGAAGTTATTTTCTTTGGGTGGAAACAGCTCTATCAAAAGAAAGAAATATTGCTGTATGGAACTGGAACAGTGACTTGGTTTGCTCCTGGCATCAACAGAGAGTAACAAACAGCAAATTAATCTCAGAGTCGTGGAATATTCTGAGTTGGAAGGGGCCCATCAATGATCAATGGGCAGGAATGGCCCATTCTTTCATGAATATGATGGAAGGTAGAAGTGAAAATGCTTTCACCACCTCACCTCTTTTCCCATTTTTTCCTTTTCCACATGCTGGATGTGGAGCCTAAGCCCTGAACTACACAGGTATTTAACACAAAAAAGCCTGCAGGCTTCTTTTCCTTTTCTCTGCCAATTACCTGCCTTCAACAGGCATAAATGCTTAAATTTTTTAGGGCTCTCCACTGAATAAACAGGGGAAATCAATCTGTATTTCGAGGAATATTTATTAGCCTTGTTTAGTAGAGGTTAAGATTATTTTTGCTCCAATTTGGCTGAACTAAAGAATAGAATAATACTGATAATATCTGCAGATAGACTCTGCCTGTAGTGCTTCAAACAACACTCCCTTATTTAGAGATTAAGGAAGTGATTGGATTCCACCCAGACTAATTAATGGTAATCTACAAAATCGTTCAAAGGCTTTAGTCTGGCTTGAAAAAGTGTTGGCTCTAATTCCTTTTAGACTCTTTCAACAAACCACGAAGCCAAGAGAAGTTGAAAACCTGAGGAATGATGGCATTGCTAAAACCAAAACAAACAAAATTCCCAAACACAGTTTACTTGCTTTAATCTGTACATTTTTAGGTGGAACATGATGAGTTGGTGATTAACAGGAGAGCCAAGTTAGCAAGACTACCCTAGAATACAAAATGAAATGAAATGAAATAAAATCAAATGTAAATAGAGAACCTTGCATTTGAAATGCTAAAATACAGGAAAGCAAAAGAAGGTATTAGGAATGTATTATTTGTTCAGGTTTCTGGAATGCAGGGTTTCATATCAGTGAAAGCCCCCACAAAACTCTAAAATATCCGTGCCTGTTACATAATTATATGCTTGTAGGATTACAAACATGTGCAGAGAAATATATTCAGAGAGACACAGAGGCTTAACTGTCTTAGTTTTATCTCTCTGGAAACATGCTTTGGATGAAATTCCTAATTTTCCTCATCTAAGTAAACCAGCAAGTTTAGAGCACTCAGTTCCTGTAGTTTGTATTTTTGGGGCCAGGTTTGGTATCACAGGCAGGAGCAGAACTCTGAGGATGCTGCACCTGTGATCATGAGAAACCTAAAGTGTAGCAGATGGAAGATAATCCATGAAAAGTGGCTTTTTCAGGGAATGGGGTGATCCCAGGAGTGGAATGGGGCAGAAAACCAGCAGGACCTGACACGTGTCTCTTCCTGGGACTCCACATTCTGGAATTCCTGTAATTCAATATTCTGACCTGGCTTCTGACTTTGAGAAGAGGAAAGAAAAAAAAAAAAAAAAAAACAACCCTCTGGCACAGATTTGGAAGGAAGGCAGGCAATATTTTGGGGAAATTAACATTTTCCTGTAGTTGGTTCCCCTCTAATTGTGTTGTAATTGCTCTGGGCCAGCTTTAAAAAAGAGGCTGTCCCAGAGGGAGGAGGCACTGGAGAGAGAGAGGGATAATGGAGAAAATGTATCAGAGCTGTGTAAATGAATGTTCCCGAAAATTAATAAAGGAAGTAGAGGAGGATGGATGTCAGGGTCTCAAAAATGCTGCAGTGGAAAAATACAATAAAAAGGGAATTATTACCTTGGGAGTGACTAAAAACAATATAAGATTCTTTAAATATATAAAGGGAAAGAGATAAAGGGCTGAAAAGTGAAATAATTAGCCCACTAAGGGATTAGGGAGAAACTTAATATAAAGTGAACAGGATAAAGTGGGAAAATTAAATGAGTTTTGCACTTCTTAGTATTCATGAGGGAAATCTGAGCTGAAAGAGGATAAATAAAGGAACCCTGTTTTCCAACTGCTGGATGGTGCAAGGTAAAGGATATCACTTGGACAAGTTAAAAATCACTAAAGCCAGGTACAGCTTTATATATATCCAGATCCACAATTCCAGTCGTGATGATGCACAATGGAGAACTGCAGTGTGAAAAAAGTTAAATGCATTTATTTTATCAGGATGTGATTGCCTTTAAGGGAGTGATTACTTAAAGTCCTGTTTAGCAAATATACTCATCACAACAGTATAATTATTAAAAAATTACATATATTTACTTACTGGGAAAAAATCAGTAGAAGAAAATTTGAGAGAAGAAAATTAAAGGCAAGAAATACCATTTTTGTTAATGATAAATCTAAACATCAGAAGTTATAACAACCCGTTCAGACTTTTGCAGCAGGTTTGGTCCTAATTACATGCAATTATTCTACTGCATGCAAAAGAAATAATCTCCAAATTACCCTCTTTTGTATTGTCAGTGTTGCAATCTAAAGCAATTTTTGTGTATTACTGATAACAGAATTAAAAGAATAACAGTGTATAATTCCTGGACAAAATTCCCTAGAAATTAAAGAATAAAATGAGTATTCTGTCAAAAGAAAACTCAAAAAAATGGGGTAATATTTCTCCAGTCACCCCACAGGTTGTACTGGTAGCAGGCTAGAACCTCAACCACAGAGATAATTAATCTTCAGAAAATGATCTATAATCAAATGATAGGATTTATTTGCACTTTCAGTGCCACTGAGGACAAATACTTGCTTTCCCCTTTAATTACTAATTTAATAATATTTATTAAGATGCACACAGCTGTTCAAGTGGCCACAATTAAATAATTTACCACATAGGTGCTGCAATTTCAGTCCTAAAATTGATTGTATGGCTTGTTACCTATAAACTTCAGGAGCTGCCTGTGTAAATCCCGAGCATTCCAGTGCTTTAAGGGAATATTCACTATACAAAATCATCAGTGCTTTTAAAAGGCAAAGGTTCTTATTCCATTTATTCAGTACACAGTGCTGTGCTTAACTACTTTGGATTTGAAATTGGGAATAATTAACCTCTCCAAAACCGGTGTTGGGTTCTGGGAGATGCACAGGGAGACTCCTGGGGAACAGGAGGGAAATTAATTTGTAATCAAAGAATCCCAGACTGATTTGGGTTGAAAAAGACCTGAAATTTCATCCAATCCCCCACCAGCTGTGGGCAGGGACACCTTCCACAATTCCAGGTTGCTCCAAGCTCTGTCCAGCCTGGCCTGGGACACTTCCAGGGATCCAGGGGCAGCCACAGCTTCTCTGGGCACCCTGATAATGTGGCAGAAATGATATCATTATCATTACTTATAAGCAATCTTAGCAGAGACATAACAAAAGATATATAGATATATAAATGTGTACATTCTGATTACAACCCCAGCAGCAACACCCAGAAATGGTTCAGGTTTCAGCACCTAAAATTAGATCCCAGTCTCCTTAGTTCATAAAAATTGAATTTCAGCTATGAAGTGGAAATTGTGGTTTGTTTTTTTTTTAAATAATCCTTTTCCATCAGTTTGGCTGATACTTGCCTCCATTACCCTTGAGGAATGACATGGGGATAGGATCTGCTTCCTCAAGAGGTGACACCTCCAATTGTTCCTTTGCTGTGTCTTATTTAGTGACAAGAAATGTACCTTCAGAAAATCCCACCTGCAAACAAAGCTTTCCCCCCCCCTTTTCTTCTTTCCTTTGCTTTAGTATGGATTTGTCTGAATCCAAGAGAAGGAAGGTCCAAGCACTTTCCCTTGGGAGTGGCTTTCGAGAACAGGGTCATGTTACACAAGCTCCTGCTCTGCCACCCACTGCCCTCCTAGAACTGGGATCCAAACCCCCAAAATTGCAGAGCCTTTACTCTAGTCACTTATATTTTTTTGGAGCACCTGTTATTTGTCTTATTGCTGAAGTATTTGGGTAATTCAAGCATGCAGGCCTCTGTTTCAGCGAGCACAAATTAATGACCTTTGCTCCAAATATTTTATGAATACCTTCAGTCAATTAATTTTTATTATTTCCATACCTGTGGACATTATGGACTGGTTCTCAGGTAATTAATTTTAATGGCACCATGCATAAATGGCAAGTCCACCTTCCAAAAGGGGCAATTTGGCCCTTTTTTTTCAGATTTCACTGCATCAGATGCTCTCATGCTTCAGGAGCACAGGCTGCCAGGAGATTATTAGGAATAATAAATCCTATGAACTTCCTGGCTACACCTGAGGGGTCACCCATGTTTTTGGGGGAATAGTCACAAATGGGAAGCAAAAAAGTTGTGTCTGTCCTGTATTTTTACTTCTCCTGCACTCACAAACACAAAAACACACACAGACACACTCGTGCACACACAGAGGATTCCAAGAGAAGTTCATGGAGGAATAAATTCAACTGTTTTTTATCATGAAAACAGAAATTATTCCATTTATTAAAAAAAATTACCTGAACCAGTTTCTTATGAGCTGAAGGGGCTTGATTGCTGATGAAAAAAAAAGGCTAAATAGGACATTTTTAGCTGTCAGAAGCTGCCAGCCTGACAGACCTCCCTCAGAGGAGGGTGTGTGAAACCTGGTGCTGCAGCACCAAAATTCTCTGAGGGAGTCGGAGATTAGTGTTAACTTGGGGTTAGATGGAATTTATAAATAATCCTGTGAAATGTTGGGAATTAAGGCCTTCTCACTTTTATTTTTCCTTTCTTACATCACCTTTTCGCTAATCTTAGCTCTTACCCTGTGCCAGTTACCTCTCGGGGTCTGAGCTTCTGTCCCTGTTCTGTGTGTGACAAGTGCCACCCCCATCAGACAGCTCTGCCTTTCAGAATTACTGCAGTCAAGGAGAATCCCACTTTTAGAGAGAATTAAAGTGTTTCATTCAACGCCCTGACTTCTGTCCCTGCCCAAAGTGCTGGGGCAGATTCGTCCAGCTCCTCCAAGCAGGAGGGAACAAACCTCTCTTGAAATGGGCCCTAGGTAGGTAGGAAATAGGGTGGAAGGGCAAGAACCAGGTTAGCAAGGAAGGGCAAGAACCACAGAATCACTGAGGTTGGAAAAGACTTCTGAGGTCATAGCGTCCAACCTTCAACAGAGTCCCAGAGTTTCCAACCAAACCAGATCACCAAGTGCCACATCCACGCATTCCTTGAACACTTCCAGAGATGTGGACTCCACCACTGCCCTGGGCAAACCCCCCTGCCCCCCCCACCCCAACAATGCCTGAGCACCCTTTCTAGGAAGACATTTTCCCAATATCCAACCTGAATCTCCCCTGGACCAACCTGAGGCCGTTCCCTCTCCTCCTGTCCCTGTTCCTGGGAGCAGAGCCCAACCTCTCCTGGCTGTCCCCTCCTGTCAGGGAGTTGTGCAGAGCCACAAGGTCCCCCCTGAGCCTCCTTTTCTGCAGGCTGAGCCCCTTCCCCAGCTCCCTCAGCTGCTCCTCATGGGAATTTTTCCATGCAAGGCACTCAGTAAGCAGGGAGCCTTTAGAGAGTGCTGACCACACCACAAGGCAGCTCTTCAAACTCTGATTTCTACAGAGTTTGTCTACATTACACTCCAAACCATTAAGCCCCAAACCATTAAGCCTGGCTTAGGTACAGTATTTCTCCCTGAGCGTTCCTTCCCAAACCCCATTAGTTAGAGGCTGCTTTATGCCCTGAAGGTTGAACCTTGATTTTCCCTTCCAAGACATGTGTTTTGTTTATTTATTGAGGAAGAGGAAACGGGTCTTTGTTTAGTCTTTGCTATGAGGACTCATGGATCACTGTAATTATCCAATTGATTTTTAAATCCTGCAGAGCTCTTGGCCTCGCTGATCCCTGGCAGTTTTGAAAGGAGCACTGAGTTATAATGAGCAGTGGCTTTACTTTTTTATGAAACATTTCCCAAGAATTCCATGGCAAGCGCCGATTTCCCTCTCTGCTCTGTCCTTGAGAACAAGGTTAAGTAGATAACCCACTGGTTTTAAGCACTTTTAGGAGTTTCCTGGGGGAAATGAACACCTGCTGCTGCCAAATTTATCTCCTTGGCCATGTCCTGTGAAGCTGTTCCATGTTGTCATGTTCGAGCCATCACACAGGATTTAAGAAGCTGTGCTGCTGCACGTGCATTAATCCAGGCTTCTGATGGTTTTTCTTTCTCTTTTTCCACTTTTCTCTACAGAACTGCTGCGAATGTGCCTCCGCACAATCCTTTCTGTTTATCAGGTTTGGGATATTCACTTTAGGGTATTTTCTAATCTATTAGAAAACATACTGACATTGTTTCCCCACATTGAATTTTAAATTCTTCCAAGAGAATGTCCACCAGTTCTATTAAATGCCACAAACTTTATTATAACTAAACTGTAAAACACTCCATGTGCCTCCATGGAACTTTCTTGCAACCAAAGAGGGTGCATTTTGCTCTTTTATGTAGAAATAACATCAAGAAGATCCATTCTGCCAGCAAAGATTTAGCTGTAAAAAAGAACAATTTATTTCTCATTTTGAAAGAACTCTGATGCTTTCTTTTCTCCTGGGATCAGTTTTTAGTGCAGGGATTTCAACACCATCTAAACTATTTTATGTATCTGTTTATTGATATGCTTCAGTTCTGCAGAAATGCACAGAAATTAAAGTATAAGAATAATCAATAATGACTGATTAGGGTTCAGATTCAGTCACTTCAGTGATCTGTACAGGACCATGGCAGTGTTCACCTACTGCCTTTCTTCTATGTTAGTTCTAATTTTATAATTATGAATAGAAAACTCCATTATATCAGTTTGTATTGATTACTGGAAGTTGTTCTATGGCCAAACACATGGCAAAATCAGGGATGAGCCCCATAACCTGCATTTAACCTAAAAAAGTTAATATTTTGTACAGCGATCCTTGCAATTTCTTGTATCTTTTTTACATAGTCATCATTTTAATAATTGAAACTTTGGGGCTCATGCAGCTGCCCGAGTTAATTTAATTTATGCATGCAAATATGCAAAGGAATAGTTCCTGAAGGCCAACATTTGTCTGATGAGTCTTATCTCCCTTTCTTCCCTCTGCAGTAATGGAGAGGATTAATCAGGCTCATCACTGTCTTGATTGCTGGAACTTAGTTTCTTTTCCGGGTTAATCTCTGCACTGACCAGAGATGAAGCCTTGGAAGAGAAGGTTATTTAAAGTTGCTCAATGTCCCATGTAATGTGTGAATTAAAGCCTTTTTTCCACCCATGTTTCTATGTTAAGTCCAAGGCCACTAATGGGGATATTTAATTTTTGAGAATATGTGTGCTCATCTACAAACATGCAGTTTGAAACTCCTATTCCAAATTATTGTGAATTAAAGGAGGGGAGGGATGGAGGAGGTTAAAACAGCTGCATTCTGGAACTCCAGATTCCAATGAAAATAAAACAGCAGTTGGCCACAAATACTCATGTTCCCTGTTAAAACATACTAGTTTGGTTTCTCCTCCCTCTGATAAAAATCCTTCTGATTCCCTCCGTAAGAATTGTAGAGTTCCAGAATGGTTTGGGTTGGAAGGGACATTAAAGCCCACTAAACATTTTTTGTGTCCTGACTCCATGGGGCCTGAGGGAAGCAAGGGGTCAGACTCGTTAGTCTTGGAGGTCTTTTCCAATCTAAATGATTCCATGATGGTAAAAGGATGATTATTTATTATTATTGATATTTAGTTGGACTTTCCTACCCCTTCATTCATTTGCAGGGCAGCAAAACCTGTGCATTTGAAACTCTGCTGCTTTCTAACAATGCAGGGAACATAAAAAGCTTTGCTTCAGGTCATCAGTCCTCTGTTAGAGAATCATGATTACAGGTTTTAATCTAAAATATTGCACTAATAGGCCACCTTTTAAAAGCCATGTCAGGCATCCAGAGCAGCCCCTCTGTGCCCCTGATTCAGCGCTGTGCCTCAGGAATATGGAGCCCATCATTTTCTCCCTGGCTTCCAGGGATGGAGGTCACCCAGCCCTGGATTTTGGGAGTGAGGCTGTGCATCCCCAGCCACCAGTGCAGGGATGGACATCAGTCCACTCATCCCCAGGGATGGGAAGGGACAGGGCCCAGGTTCTGCTGGAGAAATCCCTCAATTTCCTTGATTGAGTATCTTTGCCATGAGTATTTAAAATCGTCCTTAATTTAGTTTTTCCCTTTATTGATTATCTGACTTCCCAATTAATGCATCCACTGAGAAGCTCCTATGTTTAGCTTTCAATCTCTTTTCATACGAGGCCACAGAACACATATTTCAATTATAATAGACTAGCTAAGTAATTAAGGAATAATAAATGAATAAAAATCCCATCATAGCAGTCTATTTAAAATGTCTAATTAAAACTACAGCACACATATAGAATCAGGGAGCCATTAAGGTTGGAAAAGGCCTCCAAGATCATTGAGTCCCACCATTAACCCAGCACTAAACCATGTCCACAAGCAGCACATCCACGTTTTTTGAACACTTCCAGGGATGGTGACTCCACCACTTCCTCAGGCAGCCCTTTCCCATGTCTGACCAGCTTTTCCTATACAAGCAATCAGAAATGCACATATCAAGCATTTGCCTGATCTATATTTTCAGTTCCTTCAGGAAATTCGGTGTGAAAAGGGAATTCTGAGTTATTTTAACCAGTGCAAACTGGCTAGTGTTAACCAGCCCCAGTTGGCTGAGAAAACTCACAGTTAGTGGTGTCCATTTCTGCAGAGTTTTGAGATTAGGAAAAGGCAACCCCTGAATTGTGGCACAGTTTTTATTTGTCCCGGGAGCCAGAGAGACAACTCTGTGTCAGCAAAACACAGGGCCTTGGAGACTACCAAACAGCCAAGATTTCCAATTATTTCAATGTTCAGAAGGCACATTTTTCCAAAAGGGCCCACAAAGGGAACATTATCTCTCCAATAAATGTTTATTAGGTGAAGAGTGCAAAATAAATCCTATCTTAGAAGCATAGGCTGAAATTCTCAAAAGAGAGGATAAAAAACCCCATCCTCTTCCCCTTTCCTGGCCCTTCCTGAGTTGTATCCCTGCAATTAGAATGATAGTGATAATGAGAATGCTTGAACTGAAAGATCTTAATCAGAATTATTTAATACATAGTACAGGCAGCTATAACTAACGTGGTGCACTATTTATTGGAGCAATGATATTAAAGCTAGAAAAACAGTCATTAAGTAGAGATTGATGTCACTCACCCATCCCAGTGGCCAAATCTCTTTCCTCACACTCAAGGAGTGACCTTGAGGGGGTCCCCACTCCAGGGAGGAATCTCCACACACTCCCAGGAGAGGGGCTGTTAGAAGATCCTCCCATTAAAAAGTGGGGCTGGGCTTTTATGGGCACAAAGTGACTGATGCCAGATGTCCCCAGGCTGGGTTAGATCAGGTGTCAGCACTGTCACCTGTTGGTTCCTCTGTCAGGATCTCAGGAGATATTGCTCTTCCCCAGAATGCTGAATTTTGGGATGGATGAGCCAGGCTGCTCTCAGCATCCTTCAGCCCCAGTCATCCCCATCTCCATCCCACTGATCCCTTGGCAAGCAGGGAATTGTCTGAGCTAGGTTTCCCTCATTTAGGCAGAGCTCACAAGAGGAAATCTCTGTAAAATAAGCTCAGGATTTTAAGGAGAGATTCCTCCTGGAAGTGCGGTCCCAGGCAGGCATTCACCAACATTCTCCTGCCATGGTAAAGATCTATAAAAGCTGAAGAAAATGTTGATTTACAGACTAATAAATCTCCCACCTAAAGACCTTTGTCTTTCCATTTCAAAAAACAAGGGAATTTTCGATGTTCTTACACTGATTTTTTAACTTCAGAGTCACTCCTGATTTTTTTGTTTGTTCCTTTTCCTGGGATTTTTTGCACACTTAGCAGTTTTTCAAATGGAAGGTGGAGGGGAAACCTTGATCAGATGCTTCTCTGAAAGACTTTTCAGAGCAATTCATCTGTCATGTGTGGAAGACAGGTGAGAGAGAAAATTGCTTATATTTTATGAAAGGTTTCTTATTTTAAAGGAGAAAAAGGCAGTTATGAGTCACCTCCAGTGCAGACAATTATCTTTCATGGAGACTGGGCAGCAGTTTTTCAACCTTTCCCATCATGTGTGTTCCTAAAATGTTCCCAGAGACTCCAGCTGGGTCAAATTAAGCACACTGAGCTTCACAAAAATTTGAAGCTCACATGTCAATAACCTTTTGTGTCCTTTGACTCCAAACTTTTTCCATTGGTGGGCGATAACATGAAGCTTGCTTGGCTTCACAGCAATTGTGTTATCTGGTTGAATTTCCTGGCCACACTGGAATGAGGTAATTTGCACCTGAGTGGAGACATCCCCTCCAACTGCACAGGTAATTCCATCCACAGTCTCAGCAGAATGGCTGAAGAGACAAAAAAGGCTCTCCAGGGAGCAGTTTTCCTTGTCTGGAGAGGACCACAGTGGTGCTGCAGGCAGGAGTTATCCATATCACTCATATCTGGTCCATACCTTCTCTGTACCATAGCTGGAAATTGATTTTTCATTTCCTTTCATACGCCTCCCACCCAGTATCAGAAAAATGCACTTGGATGGTGCCTCCCCATTTAATGCTTTGATGTTTGTTTAGCAGCTTGAAAGAGTGAGGAAAAACAGAAAAACAAGAGACCCTATAAATCTTTAGAAATCCCTAAGTTTTGGGTTTTTTCTTTTGCTACAAAGAAGAACATTTATAATGTAACAGTTTAAAACGCCTTTAAAGCTTTATGCTTTTGCCTAAGTTGAATAAAACAAAGGCACTGAATATCTTTAAAAGGCTGTAAAGAAGGATGCTGTCTTGTGTCACTCCATGATAAACTACTTATTTAAATGCTTAAAAGGAAATAGCCTGAAACCCATGGAAGCACTTCAGTGTGAAACAAAGGGAGCTGAATGTTCAGAGTAAGCCTCACATTGTGAACAAAATCCCCAGGAGCTCACTTTGCTCCACACTTCATGTGAAACCAAGGGTCTTCTGCAGGGACGGGTGTGGGGTATTTTTACTTTAGGTGAACAGTTGATAAAAAAGGTTTGCCCTTAAGCCATTTATGGACCAGTCTGGCGTCATGAAATACAATTTCAAAATGGGTAATTGGAAGAAAATGCAGATGTTTTGTTCAGTTGCAAATGCTGGCTCTGCTGCCTGGAGGAGCTGCTGACAGGATTGAATTCTTTTGCAACTGCAGAGCAGTGGTGGAGTGAGCAGGCACTGACAGTGGTCTGGAAATAAAGGAGAGACTCTGCATAAAATGTATTCCAGTGTCAGTTCCAACATTTCACCTCCTCGAGCTGGAATTTGCATGACAAGGGAGAGCAAGAAACCTTTCAGCAGCAGAGAAATAAGTGCTCCCTCCAAAACCCCTACCTGCCCACACACAGGCTTTGTTGTGCTTGCTGAGACACATTTCTCCAGTCTGATCCCACTTTATGGCTCATCATGGCCCTCTGCAACCTGCTCATTTCTTCTTTTTAGGCTGGAAAACAAAGCAGGGCAGTTTTAATATCACAGGATGGGTTGGGTTGGAAGGGATCTTAGAGGTCACCTCGTCCCACCCCCTGCCATGGCCAGGGGCACCTTCCACTATCCCAAGCTGCTCCAAGCCCCATCCAGTCTGGCCTTGAATAATTCCAGGGGTGATCTTGGAGGTATTTTCCAATACCAATGATTCTATGATTCTGATTTGTTCAAAACTGCTGATGGATTAACTTTTAGCCAGCAGATTCCCTGACAGATCGAATCTCACCAGCCCTGTGCAGCTGGCACATAAATCCGACACAAACTCTCTCTTGGATGGTATGGCTCATTTAACACAAAGGCACTTTGATCCCTATCCATATTTGTACCCAGGGTGACTTGGAAGGGCAACAGATTCCATATTAATCATGAAACTCCAGCTTGTCTTCCTGCATTAAAAAAAAAACAAAAACAACAAACAACAAACAACACCAAAACACCCAACAAAGGGACTAAATAAAATCCTCTCATGTCCTTCAAGACAAATGACATGCTGCCTCTACCTGGTGCTGGCTGGCAGCACCCCTTAGGATCCCATTCTCAGACAAGAGCAGCTGGGCCAGGCTCGTTGGGATCCCATTCCCAAACAACAGCAGCCATGCAGGGCTGCCCAGTGCTGGACTACCCCAGTTGCAAGATGTGATTGATGCCCGCTCAACTTGGTGGAAGCAACTTATTCACTAATTAGTTCCTCCTTTCAGCACATTTAGCCCAGACTGGTGGGATGAGCTTCTTGGGAATAAGTTTCAATGGATTGTCTACAATAATTCATCACTCAGTGTGGATGGATGGAGCTTTCCTCTCTGGCAGTGCCCTCCCACGTAAGGCTGGACTCTGACCCTTCTTTAATTTCTCTTAGCTGAGACACTCACAATTAATATATTGCTGTTTGTGGTTTCCATGCATTGTTTATTAGATCAGAGAGAAAGCAGAGGGTCCACAAGCATGGCAGGGGAACTTATTTTGCCAAGGGTTGGATGGAATCCTGGAATGGTGTGGGCTGGAAGGGACCTTAAAATTAATTTCATTCCATCCCCTGCCATGGGCAGGGACACCTTCCACTATCTCAGGTTGCTCCAAGCCCTGTCCAGCCTGGCCTTGGACACTGCCAGGGATGGGGCAGCCACAATCTTCCCAGGCAAAGCAAAAGTAAGCACAGCCAGTGCCCACCAGACAGTGGAAATGGAAGAGTCATTTGTCTCTGCCACATCCCAGTCTCCAGACTGGAGGGATCAGATCGGACTGACACACTCATCTGTCATGTGTACGCACCCGTGCTGAAAGAAATAACCTCAGCTGATGATAATGAGACAGGAAATCAGGAGGATTAGCACATGTGGGCTGCTCCAG
The DNA here is from genome assembly GCF_015832195.1 of Motacilla alba alba. Classification (NCBI taxonomy): domain Eukaryota; kingdom Metazoa; phylum Chordata; class Aves; order Passeriformes; family Motacillidae; genus Motacilla; species Motacilla alba. Next base: position 25,072,215 of record NC_052023.1, read on the forward strand.
GAGTGCAAGGTGAGCAGAGCTGGTTCAAAGCCAAAAAATTACAGGAGTGTTTTTGATAAAAGACCAGTTGTGGCACAAAGTTGGAATGAGGCATCAGAACAGCTGAGGAGACAGAAGTTTCCTGCACAAAACAGGAGATTGTGAGTGCACCCTGATGGGACCGGTACAGGGGACCCCCTTGTGAAAGGTGCATGGAAGGAGGAGCACAGTCAGACAAAACTGTCAATTACAAGCAATAAACCAAAGCTAGAATGTTTCAACTCTGTCATTTCAAAAGATATGCCTAGTTCTTCATTATTAACTTCTATCTAATTGTTTAATTACCTCTTAATAGTCAGAAGGTATGCCTTGGTGGGCAGTCAGGATCAAACAAAGGTTTGGAACTCCAAGAGTGCAAGGTTGTATATGAGGTATCAATAAACCCCTGAAAGAAAGCTAAATAACAATAATTATGCCTTTCTTAAAAGAGAACAACTGAACACATTTTTTTTCTTGTTTTGATGGTTTTATTATCTGAGTATTTTGACTCTTATTTTCAAAGCAGCGTGAATACAAAATTAACATCTGCTTTCAGAGCTGCCTTAAGTTTATTGAAAATGCTCATTTATCCAAATCTGGTGACAAGTGGTGATGACTAAATTAATAGGCAACTTGGCAAGTGGAATATTTGATAAACTGCTTGGAGAAGTGTGAAATACCTTTCTCCAGCTGTGCAGAAAACTTAACTGAATACATATCTGCATAAAAAATGTGATTAAATAGAGGAATATCTAAATTTTCTAGGGGTAGTGATTGAACACAGGAATTTTCTGAGGTAACAATGGCCTAATATATACTGTCATTAGTAAAAATGGTATATAAAATGAAAACACTGGTCCAGTAATAACAACCTGCTAGAAAAAAATTTGTGAAACATGAATGGTTTTAACAATAGAGTAACAGTTTAGCCTAAAAATTTAGAAGGAAATACTTGCAAAGCATTACGGTTTCCTACCTTTACTTTCAAACATGATAACCCTATGGGATACTAATTATTCTAAAATAGTTGTAAATAACACCATTAGAATGTTATTTAATAGAACAAGATTGTCTTTGCATAGGTCAGTTTATTCCCCCAGGTGAAGTGTCCTGATGTTTTTAAGTGTGAGATCATTCCTTCACCTTCAAGATAATTAAAGGTTAAAAGTCAAAAGAAAAACCAGGTAGAAATGAAGCATAAAAATCTGTGTTAAATGTTCACATGGGGTAATTAATTTGTTTGGTATTAGGATGTGATGTTACTAAGGGACAGGATTTGAAGCTTTTAGGAAAAATTTCTTCATGGAAAGGATGATCGTGCCTTGACACAGGCAGGGGTGGAGTCCCTATCCCTGGAAGTGTCCAAGAAATGTCTGGGTGTGAGACTCCATGATGGGGTTTAGTGACATGGTAGGGTTCAGTAGAAGGTTGGACTTGATGATCTTGGAAGTCCTTTCCAACCTTAATGATTCCATGATTCTGTGGAAAGGTTCTATTAGACTTTATACAGAATTTTCCAAAGAAAACAAATAAAATCCAACCAAATAAACAAAAAACCAACCACCACCACCCCTAGCCCAAAAAGAAAAAAAAACAAAAACCAAAAAACCAAACCAAAATGAAACAAAACAAAGCAAGCAAGCAAGCAAGCAAACAAACAAACAAACAAAAACCCACAAAATTTTGCATTTGAATTCTGAGGCAGAATTTGTTGGATTTCAGAGGGAGCTTTCCCCAGGTCATGGCAGAGGCTGATTTCTGCCCTGGATCTCACTTTAAAGGCAGAGACCTGAGGAATCTGCCCAGGGAAGATGGAAAATCCTCCACCTCCTGAATGTCACAAACCATGGCTTCCAAAGGATCCATTCCAGCAAATACTGAAAGCTTCCAAACAAAGTGGGAAAAAAAAACCAACCAACCAAACCAACCAACCAACCAACCAACCAAAAAAACCCAAAAGACTTGCTTTCAGTTTTGACAAGACAAATTTTCAAAATGAAATTTTCATCTATTCAGTTTCAGTTTGTCTACTCTGCTCAAGACATCCCAACCTTTCCTTCCCACACTTCTGATGAGGATCCATCCCAGCTGGATCTCCAGCAGATGGAAAAGGGAAAAGGAGCAAGCGGAGGAGAATTTATTTGCCATAGTTATCCACCAGAATAGGTTTGGAGTTGTGAGCACTCAAATATTTTTGAAGGTGGTCATGAAGCCCTGGCACAGGGTGCCCAGAGAAGCTGTGGCTGTCCCTGGATCCCTGGCAGTGTCCAAGGCCAGGCTGGACGGGGCTTGGAGCACCCTGGGCTAGTGGAAGGTGTCCCTGCCCATGGCAGGGGTGGGACTAGATGGGCTTTAATGTCCCTTCCAACCCGAACCATCCCATGGTTCTGTGATTCCATGATTTTTGCAGCATGTTCAGATGATCACTTCCCTACCAGTACTTTTACAGCTGTAAACCCAGTATTTTCCAAAGCTCACAACAGCTCCTGGGGTTTCCTATACTAATGCCTTAAATCTTCAGCAGAAAATGAGCCTTTTATGTGGTGAAGGAAAAGATTAGAGCCTGTCCCAGTTTTGGGCAGACGTGCATATCATTTACCCTATTTTGCTGCGTTACTCTATAAAAGTTTATGACCCTCCAAGTTTTATTTTTTTCGGAGCCCCAATTAAAGGTCTGGGATATTCTGCTGGTTTGATCCAGAGAACAGAGAGTCTCTGCTGCTGACAGCTAGCAAATGATCCACCAGACACTTGGATCTGCAGCTCCAGAGCCCAGCCATGGGCTTAACGGGAAGAATTAAAATCTCTTCCCTTCAGCAGCACTGAAATGCCTCATTAGTGCTCTAAAGGAAGAATTGAGGGTGCAGCAGTGCTATAAATAGGATTGTACATCTCTCACTAGCTGAAGTCATTAATAGCCTTGGGAAGGAAGGAATTTCCAGGCTGATGGATATGGGGTTTACGTCCACACGGCTTGGGCATGCAGCTTGTTTGCCAGTGTTCTCCCCACTCTTCCTCTGCCCTCATGTACTTTTAAACTCTCTGCAAAAGCCAAAAAAGGCCACCTTTAAAAAGTTCATCGATTCCTGGCTTAAAAAAAGAACAAGACTCTTGAAGAGAACAAAATCAGCAGTTCCCATGGTTATATTTTGCTTCACTTACCTACACAACTCTTCTATTCTGGTAGTATTTGTCCCCAAATGGCACAACTTTCCAGATTTCCTCTCCCAAACCTTAAGCTAAAATTGCCTTGACAAACAATAAGCATAAATTTCAGGAAGACTCTTATAATTTGAAAATAAAGTCTTAATTCTCAGTGAAATTGCCTTATTTGGGTCCCTAACAGAGCCATTTCTTCCTTTCAGAGAGAATTTTGGTGGATCACAGAATATCTTGAGCTGGAAGGGACCCCCCCAGGGATCATCACTCCATGGAATGCTTGATTTTAATGCCAGTGCTTCTACACTTTTTAATATCCTACACCGGGACACTCCTTTTCAAGGACAATTACAGCAATAAATTCTACTTGCTTATTTAATTGAGGGTAATAATTTTTAATATATCCTAGCTGAAAAGTAGCATTCTGAGTTTATTTGCCAGAGTGCTGTTCAAGTCCTCCCCAAGTGGGTATTTTTATGCATGACATGTACTTCTCATCTACAGAAAGGTGTAGCTATGACAATTTGAATCATTATATAAGATGATGTTGCCTATGCTCCAGAAAGACCTCGTTTTCCCAAGATTTTTTCTTCAAAGCTGTCTGAAAGGAATTAAAAATCTCAAAGACGTTTTTAAAATCTTCCCACACCAGATTTTTCACTTTACTGTGAATTTGAGTGCAATGTGGAATTAGAAAGCAAACAATATGTGTTTTATCTCCAAGCATCCAGCTCCAATTAAACATCATAAACTGAGTCTGTTGCACCCAAAGCTGACTAAATCAGGAAGGAAATGGATACAGTTGTGGAAGTCTTGAATAAGAAGTTGATATTATGCCACCAAGATCCTTTTCTGTGAGAGGAATTGTCTAAGCCTTGTGAATCTAAAGTGTGATGTGGACTTTTGTTGTTAATTATTATATTCCACAGATTTTTGGGACGTCACTTTGTTTATGAAGTCTCTTCTTAGGCCAAAGGGTAATGAAGATATGACTCACTGCAAACTCCTTGGGAAAAGCTCAGCTTAAGCACTTCAAAGCTGAGAATCCAATTTCTTATATCAACAGAAATATTTCAGGAATGTGTCCATCAGCTGTTTTGTGGGCTGGGTGCCAATAAAAAATCAGATCCCAGGAGAAGAGGCTTCAGTCAGCAGATGCACATGTCCTGTGCTGAATTATGATATTCCAATGGCTTTCCAGTTTCATTAATTTCCATTCCAGTTCAAAATATTAATATTAATTCCAGTCTTAATGCAAGGTCAGTGGGAGTTTGCCAGGCTAAAAGTGGATCTGAGGTAATGAAGGACCTTGGGATTTGACCTGTGATTCCATGGATCAAGCCCCTGAAAGGACAAATCCCCTACTCAGCTCTTTCTGAGTTGGGATTATGAGGTTTGGCCCATGTCAATGTCAAAGCCCAGGTTTGAGTCTGGAGAAATCCAGAAAGATGAAAGCAGAGGCTGAAGTGTTTTCCACTGGACTTCAATGAACCTGGGACAGCAAGATGTTACACAATCTTATTTTATGTTTATTCACATATTATTGCCTTCCCAGAGTTAATAGAACACCTGACTATAGGAAAACTAAAGGCTCTCTATTCCCAAAGGAATCTTTTTTTTCTATTTTATCAACCTCATAGAATGTAAAGAAGTTTTTAATGTGAGAAAAAGACAAAAATGCTTAATTTCTTATGTTTATCAGCAAATATTGAAACCTGCGTATCAGGGATTATTATTACCAATTTATGGCACTGTAAATTTGTTGACTGAGAAGCACCTCCACCAGCTTCCAACAGGGTGATGAGGATAGAGGGTGGGATATGGACATTTTCTGATTTATTTTTCTCTCTTACTCAACTGTTCCATGCATGATTTGCATCACAATTTCCAAGGCTATCAGAAGATAAAACAAATAAGAAAATTCAGCCGCAAAAGCTGATAATCTCTACGCAGTATAATAAAAACCCCTTTGTATCCAGGCCTTTCCAGAAAGCCTGAATTCCGAGAAGATTATTTGAAAAGCAGGGAAGTAAAACTCCAACTGCTGTGCAAGGCAGCTGAAGAGGAGCCTGCTGGAACAGTGACTGAGAGAAGCAAAACAACACTGCAGACCAGATTAAGGCAGTGTTAAATAAACCCCTCATGCAGCCTCACACTGCAAGACTCTCCCTGGAAAGTGCAGCTGAACTAAACCCACAGACAGATCTGGCTTAATCTCTGCCAATAACCACTGGCGGATAGGTTGGAATGTCAGAACAAATTAAGTGGATAGTGATTCTTCCCTCCGATAGCTTAATTACTATCTGTAATCTACTATTACTTCATTACTCCACAGTAATATTTCACTCATTGTAGGTTTAGGACTTCCTGCATCAGCTCTGTTTTAATTCTGTCACTTTGTTTCTCTTTCAGAGTCTGTAAATTCATTAAATCCTGTATGAAGAGCCACTTCTTTTGCCTGATTTTAAAGCTGCTGTTTTCCAGCTTCCTTTGAAGTCCCCTAGATGTGGTGAGAGGTGACCTGGAGGGCTGCTCCCAATGGATCCTGGACCCCGGGAGTGATGGACCTGCCAGGACAAACCTGGGAGGGACCCAGACAAGGTGATTGCTCCTTGGGAGCCCTGGTTTTGGAGCCCCAGCTCCACTGTGCATGCTGAGCTGTGTTGGATGGATGGGCCTATGATGTCTTGATGGCTGCTGGGATTTGGGCTCCTCCTCCCACTGTCCCCTCCTGGAGCTCCTTGGGGACCCCATTCCAGATTCTCTCCAGCCCAAACCATCCTGTGGCTCTGTGAACACCTCTCTGAGTTCAGAGAACTCCCTGGGATGTCTTGGAGAAGAGATCAGAAGTCCAGGCACAGCATTCCCAAGGAGTTGGGTTCCTCTTGGATTTTTTAAAGTAGTCTAAAGATGTTTTGATCCTCACTCCTCTACAAATGATTCTCAATATTTCAATTATTTTTTCTGACAGTGACTGAGCACTGAGCCTTTTATTGGAAGTATCCACTGATACTTTTCTTGGAATTATCCAGTATAACCTAAGAACTCATTCCAGAGTACTGACAGCAAGATTTCAGTCCCCCATTTGGATTAATCAAGTTCAACTCTTTCTCTCAATGTGTTTTATTTTACTTTTTCCTACAGTGAATCTCACCTGCAGCTGAATGATCCTGTCATTCCCTCTCAGCAATCCCTGCTGCGATCCTTACCCATGGTTTACCTCTCACTTATTTCATCTAATCTGTAAATTCTGTTGTGCTCAAATGTCCCAATTGCATAAATAGGGATCAGAAATGCTACAGGTGAAACATGAAAGGGCCAAGTTTGACTGGGGTTTCAGAGAGCAATTCTACATAGATACAGAATGTTTCCTGCTTTCCTATTTTTCTCCAAGAAAAGAGAAATTTTATTTAAAATTAGGACATAATGCAATTATGGGATGTTTAGTAATAATTTGTTCCTTCGACAAGATGAACAGCAATCTTTCATAGCAGTTTTATGAATTAACAAGCATTTAGGAGAGTGTAAAAAAATTGAATTTGAAAACAAGTTGTATTGACAGCTCCTAAAATAACAATTACTCATGGAGAACCATTTCAAATCAGTTTCTAATGGCACAATTCAGCCCGAGGTTTGGTGTAGGCTGAAAGCTGCACTTCTCTGAGACAAATATATTTTATCCACTGATGGGGAACAGTTTTGATAGAAAAGTAATTTCAGTTTGCAGGTTGCAATATCTATAGAATTAGAGAAATGTGCTTGCTTAGAAAAAGACAAAGAAAACAAGTGCATGGCCATATCAGCACAAATGTAGGTTTAAGGCTGCAATGAGGATTATCTCAATTTTCGCTGGAATTGTATTTATTTGTTTTATTATATGGCAGTGGCTTGGATCTGAAAGTATCTGGAGATGCAATCTAGTAATGGAAAATTAAAATGTGCAGTTTCAGCTACAGGGGTTTATCTTTGATAATGGAACTATCCAAGCAAGACTTGCCTTTATTGAGAGTTTCACCAGCAGATGGTCTCTGTCCGAAATGGAAACCCACTGAAGGAAGAACATTTTTTGCTGTTAATCAGCACAAAAGTTTTCTGTTTTTTGTGTCCCACCTTCAAGTCTCATTAAATTTCTGGAAGTCCTTTTTCCTATCCATTCACCCCGAAAGACAAGGAATATCCAGCAGACATTTGCATTACTGCTTGACAATATTTTATACCATTTTTTTCATGCTCTTTGCCTGACTATTAAGCAACAGCACAGATTATACATAGATTAAAACAATCAGGTTTAATTAGACTGCTGATTAAAGCAAATATTTTCCTATGCTTAAATAAACAGGGCCATTAACACACAACTTTCTGCTTGAAGGTGATGACTTGGTTTCAGTCACAGTGTGTTTGGAATAAAGTGTGATTGAGCTTTTGGAAAGGACAGTGATTTCCTGAGAAGGTGAGAGGAAAATTTCCCCCGTTACATGCCTAAAATGCCAAGATATGAAGCCAATGGACCAAGGTTTGAAAGGCTGGAGCAATGAGCAGAAGAATACTGAGAAATCCTCGTGACATTGCCATTTTCCCCCTGAATTTTTTTTAATGTTATAATAAACAACATTCATGCTGTAAATTGATAAATGAGTGCAGGCTTGTCTTCTTCAGTTGTTCATAGTGAGCATTGGAATAAACCCTGCTCCTGCTTCCATCCCATCCATATTAAATGGGAGTACAGGAGCACAGACGGACAGCAATCACACCCACACACACATGTTAAATTTCAGGTTATGCTCATTCCCAAAGGAGTAGCGCCAGGTCAAATGAAAATCTTTCATGTGCCATTTACTGGTGTTTTTCTCAGAGAAACTGCATTTATTTACATGAACTGTAATTTACTGTAGATGGAAATTCGGTAGCAGCACTTGAGGCTAAACAGAGACGTGAAGCTGGTAATAAAACTTGGAGTAAAATCCTGTAATTAAAGCTCCACTGAGAACATGAAACAAATCCATGCATCTGTCTTCACGTATATGATTACATATGTCCAGTGTTACCTCGTAGACATAAGAGCCACCAAAATGAAATATCAGCGCTGCCTCGCTGAGTGAGGGAGAGAATTAAACCTTCATAGCTGGATTTGCCAGAGAAGCATTGAAATAAATCTCTTTAAAAGACATTTTAAGGACATAAACAAGTGTTGTATATACCCACAGCAAAATTAAATGTAAAAATGTATTGCCTCTGAGGCAGAACAAAATAGTTGCTTGCAGTGAACAATATTGCACAGTCGCAGCATGGGCTTGGAATTCTATTTCAGGGAAGAAGCTCTGAAAAAGAAAAACACATTAATAATAAGCTTCTGCCTGCGATAATGGAAGTTTTGAAATCCTTGATTTTAGTGTGCCGTGTAAGTGAGGGAAATATTTATCGACCTTTTTCCCCTCCTTTTCCTTTTCTTCTTTTATTTCACTTAGTGCACAGCCCCTCCCCAATAAAAGGATCGGAGCTTGTTTCTTGGGAAGTGTTTCTCTCTCCCTGTCTTCTCCTTTTCCTCCATGAGCTGATTCCTTACGTGCACAGACAATACATAACTCCTCTGAACCAAATGGAGGAGCAGCAATTCTTTCTAATGATTCCCATATGGACAATAGGGATCTGTGTCAGATGAAAGCATCATAAACAATACGACAGCACAGAACCACAGCAGATTTCCATAAAACCTGGTAATCATTTGCCTTTTATTTTATATTTGCTAAGCATGCCTGGCGTAACTCCTCCTTCATGCGCTGCCAGTGAATGATTCCAGCATTAGAAAAGGAATTTCCTCCTTCAGACGTGGATGAGCTCATAGGTAGCTGAATTGTTTGGGAACAAACACAAATCTTAAACCCCTCAAATATTGAGTCATCTTGCAACAGGCCATGAGAATCAGTCAAATGAGAATTCTTCCCATTCCTCTCAACAGGACAAGAAGAAATGGCCTCAAGTTACACCAGGGGAGGCTCAGGTTGGACACCGGGAAGAATTTCTTGATGGAAAGGTTTGTTAAATATTGGCAAGAGCTGCCCAGGGAGATGTTGGAGTGCCCATCCCTGGAGGTGTCCCAGGAACACCTGGATGTGGCACTCAGTGCTCTGGGCTGGTGACAAGGTGCAGATTGGACTCGTTGGTTTGGGAGTGCTTTCCCAACCTCAGTGATCCTAGGATATTACTCTACATTCCTAGGGTCCATCCTGGGGTATTACTCTACATTCTTAGGGTCCTTTATTGTACCACCAGGATTGATGGATTGGGTAAAGCATTGATTTTGCTCATTTCCTAATGGCAGATTTTCTGGTGTGCAAGATAATGAAGGCGAGGAATTGGAATGTGCAGAAGAAGAGCTAAATGTACATAATCATCCTGGAGCTTCCCACTGTGACAGATTATCCTGATGCTCTCGAGCAGATGTACTATATTTATTTAATATCTCCAAACCAGCATGGATACAGCGTTGTGCATTCTGCAGTCCCCATAGGAAATCATGATAATTTTCCATAATTTTTTCATCTTTAAAATCTTGGAAGACTCTCACTTTTATATCCACTTCTCCACCACATCAGTTTCTTCCTTTTTTAGAGTAACTCCTTGGAGAAGTGTCATATTCAGTGTTCTTCCACTGATGAGAACTTGAATTTTGATTTTAATGGAGACTTCTCTGGTGGATGCAACGAGAATAATAATTATTGTGTGAATAAGATTGCTTTCCTCCCAGACAAAAATAAGATTCCAAGGTCTTAATTTCCACATTTACACTGTTTTGTCTGTTCATTTATTCAATTTTTTTTTTTTTTTACAGCTTGTCTTTTCCATAAGTTTGAGTCTTATTTTTTTCAATTTGGGTAGATTAAATGCTTTTAATCCACACACACACTCCTTCATGCTGTACATATTTCCCTGAGGAATACTAATATCTGCCAGTGGGAAATAACTGCTGAACAGCAGCTTCCTTTGTGCTGAGCTAATTTAGGAAGGTATTCACCTTGCCCTCCACGGTGTTAAACCAACTGGTGGTTGGAAGGTTTGACCTTTTATTTCTAAATATAAAAATAAAAATGTCAAGGCAGCTGTAGGGAAGTGATTAGAAAATTGCCCTTCCTGGGAGACAAGACAGAACAACCAAGACCTAAATAGAGAAAATGCAAATTATTTGTCCCTTTCCTTCCTCTGCCTGTTAATAGCTGGATAAGAGAGAATTCCAGACCTGTTCCATTGTCTGGTATTTAGTGCTCACATGGAAGAACACAGCCAAATTCTTATATAAGATGATCCCAAAGCATTGTCAATTGTAGAAGTTAATTAAATCCAATCAGGTCCCTGAAGAATCAGCCTCTAGGACTCCCGAGGCACTTTGGCTTCATTCCCTACCTCAGTTTTGTTTGGGAAATGGTGCAAAGTCATGCTAAATTAGAGGGGCGAGGCATCAACACAAGGCTGGAAAAAGCTCCTGTAAGAAAGATTAAACAGACATGGGGAATGGGCAGGAGTTTCCCTTGTAGAAGCAGTGTGGAAAAGCCCATGGACATGACTGGGAAGGGATTTGAACTGTGGACTTGAAGGGACATTTCAGAGTACACTGAAATGACAGAAATCTCAAATCATTAAACCTGACTTCTGTCTCTTGGGAGAGGTGAAATCTGTACTACACACAACAAGTAGTGGCTAATCATCATCATGGAACAAATGATTTTCTGAAGTGAGCCTCGGAAATCACAGAAAGATTCCACATGTTGTCAACATATGAACCTGAACATTAATATTTTATATTTGCATCTTTTATGTGCACCCTTTTCATCATTATATTGCCCAGCTAGGTCTCCTCAAGCTGGTGAGGCTGTGACCTCGGCCTAATCTGAAATGAGAATGGATTTGACACACTATATTTAAAGCTGGTGCTTCCACTCCTATTATTTTATATTCTAAATATAGGAGATTCACACTTTTAAAGTTGTGGTTTTAGTCAGTGGATACATTTGCTGAGGAGACTGTTTGGTGAAATATTGGATGAAGACTCCTTGCAACCAAGAGGGATTAATTAAGGAAGAAGAAGACCTGGCCTCACTTATGACAGTTTGTGAAGGGCCACTTTTCCCTATGAAAATCCTGACATTTTAGAGACCAGAAGGCAGCAGGTTTTTTTCCCACAAGAAAAAGAACCCTTGATCAGTTGACTCCCTCATTTATCTATGTGCTTTTCCTCAGCCATCTGCAAAACAAGCAGGAGGCAGGAGCCCCCTGGTATTCCATAATAAACTACTTGCATCCCAGAACATGTTGTGTCAGAAACTCCTGTGCAAACTTTCTGCTATCTCCTCATAAGTATTTTGCTACATAAGTGCATCTGGAAGTTCAGCTGTTTCCATAGGGTTTTTTGGTTTTTTTTTTTTGTTTGGTTTTTTTTTCTGAGCTTGTATTCATTGCCACTATAATGAAAACTTTCATGGTTCATTACCCCTGAGTGATAAATTTAGGCAGAGAGTTCATTTGTCTAGACAGGAATATCTGAAATAGATGAACCGAGACCCAATTTTACTGTAGTTCTTGAGATGAGGGCTGTACACATCAACAGGCACTCAATATTCAAAAAGAAATATTTTACATGTACAAATGATGCAAATAGGCTGAAGATTTGAGACAATATCAATAGATCATACCCAAGCATGACTGCCTTGGACACTTATAGATTTTCCAGTTCAATACTTTGTTGCCCAACATGAGAAGCATTTTAAACATATTACAAGGGCTCTTTAACAAAATGCTGTAATATTGTATAGGAAAGCTGACGCCATTCTCTGCCACACCTTCAAAACTGAGTTGTTTTGTTTTAAACTTACTAATCCTTCATTCTTTCAATGCAATTTGTTTCACTTAGACCCTCAATATTCCCTCTGTGTAAAAGCCACATGCCCTAGGCTCTCAGCATTTGCAGTAACCTCTGACACTGCAATTATGAGCAAAACCCCACCAAAAAAAAAAAAAAAAAAAAGTTGTCCTTTAGCATGTTGTGTGGATTATGTTTCCTCACTGCTTCCTTAGCCAAACCTTGCCTTGGTTCAGTCTTTGCTCCCAGATTACGAGTGGGGAGTCAGCTACTCATAGGAATTTTAGGGCCACAAAAGCCACACTGGAAGATTGTTCTTGTGTACACAAAATGCCCTTCAGGGTTGTGTTTATATAATCTCAGTTGTGCAAAGATTGAGGCCATCCTGGAGACAGACCAGGGGGTTAATGCACAACAAATCTGTCCCTTCAGTTTTTTCAAGCAGTCTCTGACTCCTAAAAGGCTGAAACATGCAGATAAATCCCCCAGATTCCCTACAAGAGTAAAGAATATACTGCTGAGGAGAGGCTGTCTGGGAAGAAAAGGAAGGGAAGATTTATTTCTGCATGGGTAGGAGCAGCACTGTGCAGGGATAGAAATACATGAGAGATAAATCCTCAGGTGCAGTCTGAGATATGGGATGCTTCTCCAGACAGGGAATTCTCAGCTGACCAGCTGAGTAGTTATCTACCTGCCCAGCCAGGTAGATATAAAGCTTTCCCTTGCCTTAATGGTCCTTTCTCTTGTTCAGGTGGACAGTCAACAAGGTGTTATTTTATCTGTTTACTTTAATTGTCACTATTTTTTTTCTTTTTGAGTGGGACTGTGGTATAAAAGTAAAAAAAAAAAAAAACAAAACAACAAACAACAAAAAAAGAAAACAACCAAAAAAATTAGTAAAGCGCCAGTCTAAAGGAATATTTAAAAATCTCAAAAGCCTTTTTGGACACAGGTATTATGTCTCACTCATATTTGCTATTCCTCCAGTTCCTCCTAGTTGCCAGCTGATCTCCAGAGCAATCACTCACCAAGTGCAGCCACCTCGATTATAATGTGCTATGGACAGAGGCTCTTCTACTTGATCATAAGGGTAGAGGCTTAATTAGAGTGTTGATAAAAGAGCTATTTGAACTCTCCTCACTTCTTAAAATTATTTCTCTTACTCACTTCAGTGGGCTTCAAAAAATATCTCGCAATGTATAGGGGAAAAAGCCCCTCAGCGTTTGTTATCTCTGGTTTCTATGGCTGAGGGTAGGGAGGAGCAGTTCCTTCTGGGGAGAACTTTTCCTTGGAGAGACAAAATCATGGAATGGTTTGGGTTGGAAGGGTCCACAAAGCCCATCCAGTGCCACCCTTGCCATGGGCAGGGACACCTTCCACTGTCCCAGGCTGCTCCAAGCCCTGTCCAGCCTGGCCTTGGGCACTTCCAGGGATCCAGGGGCAGCCACAGCTTCTCTGGGCACCCTGTGCCAGGGCCTCCCCACCCTCACAGGGAACAACTCTTTCCCAATATCCCATCTAACCCTGTTTTCTGGCAGTGGGAAGCCATTCACTATGTCCTGTCCCTCCATTCCTTGTCCCAAGTGCTTCTCCAGTTCTCCTGGAGCCCCTTCAGGTACTGCAAGGGGCTCTGAGGTCTCTCTGGAGCCTCCTCTTCTCCAGGTGAGCACCCCCAGCTCTCCCAGGCTGGCTCCAGAGCAGAGGGGCTCCAGCCCTTGGATCAACTCAGTGGCTTCATCTGGACTTGCTCCAACAGGCCAACGTTTCTGAAAACTGGGGCTACAAAACTTGACATCAAATATACTTATTCAGCTGGGCATTCTGCAGCCAGACATCCTAGCAGGAATTCCAGCAGGCATTTGAGGTCTCCTGCATGTTTTTTTTTTTCTTTGCACAGGCCAGGTGAATGGATGTTGCTGGGATTTGGTGTGAGTGGCTGCTGGAGGGGAAACATCAGGATTTTTCCAGTTTGCTTAGCAACAGCTGTGACAGCTCTCCAAACCAAAACAGTCCCTCTGCCTGGCCAAGGGACTCAGCCAGACCAGTCCCATTTTGTGTATTTATTAAGCTGTTTACATAATAACCAGCCAAAGGCTCTAATAATAAGGAGAAAGTGGATTGGATTTCATCCATATGGCATTTCCTCTACACCAGTTACTTCAGGTGGAAGCATTAACAGGAACTCCAGCAAATACAATTACCAACCTTCCTCCATCTAAAGCCTTGATAAGCACAAATTAAGGAATTTTAAGCCTTTGGAAAATTGTGCATTCATAGGCCCTGCGAATTAAACCTTTGCAGTGAACCCTCAAAATACTCCTGTTAATTTAAATAGCAAGTCTGCAGAGGATGCCAATCCCAATGGTGCAACATAATTTCATTAAAATACTGCTTTGGAGGCAGCACACCAATATCCTTTAACCTCCAGGTTCATTAAGTTATGATCTTCTAATAGAACTTCCTATTAAAATTCCAAACAGGTAGAGAAAAACTGGGAGAAGGTGTAAAGAGCTGTGAATGGCACAAATCAGAGCTGTGGAGCTACAGGATTTGAAACAGCATTCAGAGCTCAACACAGAGCATGCTTTATAAAAAGTTTACAGTGAGAAATAGAAAGGAGATTTTATTTCAATCACTTGTTTTTTACCAAATTTTAAGCAGGTATTTTCTTTCTGAGCACTGTGGGTGTCACAAGGCAAGAGGATGGAATGGAGTAACTCCAGCAGACACAAGAGGAGCTTCTGCTCGTTGCCAGAAGACTTCCCAGCAGGATTGTGTGTCCTGCCATCCAAGGTTTGGGGATCAGTCAGTGCCAAGCTGTGTCTTATTCAGAGCTGTGGATCCAGAGGCTTTCTCAAATTCCTGCCTCTGTCCAGTGCAGGCAGCTCAAAATTGAGTTTTTCATTTTTTGTTTGCCACAATGATCGCAGCATCATCCAAGCTGGCAGGTAGAGAAGGAAGGATTTCACACGGATAGGACCAGCAGTGATGACTGCTCTCACCCTCCTGTCCAGAGGGAGGTTTCTCTGTGGCTGTGCAATTCCTGGCACATTTTTCCCTTAATTGATTTCAGACAATGCCCCAAGTGCTATTTGGAGGATGTGTGGATGGGAATATTGGGTGGGAAACACCAACATTCACCACCAGGATCAGTGAGGAAAGAGAAAAGATGGGATTTGGGATGGGATTCTGTCCCTGTGCCCTTGAGCTCAGGTGAGACCCCACCTGCAGAGCTGCCCCAGCACAGGGAGGAGCTGGAGCTGCTGGAGAGAGTCCAGGGGAGGCACCAGGATGGTCAGAGGGATGGAGCAGCTCTGCTGGGAGGAAAGGCTGGCAGAGCTGGGATTGTTCACCTGGAGAGGAGGAGCTTTGGGGTGACCAAATTGCAGCCTTGAAGGAGCCAACAGGAAACATGGAGAGAGACAATTTCCAAGGGATGGAGTGATAGGACACAGGGAATGGCTTCCCACTGCCAGAGGGCAGGGTCAGATGGGCTATTGGGAAGGAACTGTTCCCTGTGATGGTGGTGAGGCCCTGGCACAGGGTGGCCACAGCAGCTGTGGCTGCCCCTGGATCCCTGGAAGTGTCCAAGGCCAGGCTGGACAGGGCTTGGAGCAACCTGGGACAGTTGGAGATGTCCCTGCCCCTGCCCCTGGCACTGGATGGGCTTTAATGTCCCTTCCAAACCTTACCATCCTATGATTTATTTTATAATTATATGAAATCTTGTTTAATTTTGAAGTTACTGATGTTATTGCAGCTCTTTAGGGGGTCAAAAAGCTCTGAAAGAAAAATCCTTGCACAATGTTCAGTGATGGATCAGGGGAGTGTGTGCCAGGGAAGGCCATGAAATATATGTGCATTTTTACTGGAATGTGCTGGGTTTATAGCAGGATTTTGGGTGCCTAATGAGAAAAGCTATGGCTGTGAGATGATCAATAAAAGATGAGAAAGATTTTAGGATTAGCATCAGAGAACTCTTAAAAGGCAGCAGGAGAGAGAGAAAAAAATACAACTTTCTTATGAATGTAAAATGGACAATTACACAGAGGAGCTATTGCTCAGGTGTGGCTCTGCCTTCACTTCATGTTTTCTCTCTGCATCATTTTCCCTCTGCTCTGAACATTCAGCAGGAAATGAGTTTCCATTTCCTCAGCTGCAGAGTCTGGTGGAGACACCAAGACAATTCCTTTTCCTGCCTTGGTGTGGTTGCTGGATAATTCTGTGTCAAAGGACATAACTTGTCATAAATGAACTGTCAAAAAAACAAGGAGGAGAATAAGAAAAGAACATTTTGACAGGTAAAAAAATTCCATCAGATACCTATTAGTGCCCTCTGGAAAAGATTCTGGTTCTAGGAGGGCATTGAAAGCTATGAAATATTGTCACTGTCACTTTGTAACACCTGAGGATGTCACTTAACTCTCCATTAACAGACAAAACTGTGTTGGTCTGTTGTAAAAAAGGGTCAGAAATCAAAACCAGTTTGCTAAATAAAGCCAACTATGTGTATTTATTCTGAGTGTGAATCAATCCTGGTTGTCCATGCTGCAATGCAGCAGTGGGAGGCACATCTCTCAACCCATGAGGAATCATAAATGATTAATGCCTTCTGATACCAAGCCAGAACTCCTCTATTTAAATAAATCTTCATTGACTGATATGATCTTAGAATCCAATTTGATTTTCATTGATGTAAATACTAATTAGCACCACAGAAGACTGTGTTTGCAGCAAATACAACAAATGAAAAAAAGGGTTTTGTTTGAATTCCTCTGTTTCTGCCAGGAATTTTGTGCAGTTGGCTGCACAAAACAGGTATCTCAAAAAAAGAGCCATCATGTGAAGGCAAAAATAGCATTTTATTTATCTACAAGAGTGGTTGAAAATGCTGTTGGAATTTTAATTTTTTTTTGGGGGGTAGAGAGAGAGAGAGGTAGAGAGAAAGCCACATACCTTCCCCTGTTAACTTTCAAGGATTTGTTCAGATATAATGAGCGCAAGTCCAAAATTTCTGCCACCTCCAGCACTTCCCTGAGAGCTAATCCTAACAGAGGGAGAAATCCTTGCTCCTGCTGCATGAAGGATGCTCAAGAATAAATGAGTTTAGCCATGGAAGTAAAGGAGAGAATTTTAAAGCATTAATAAATACATTAGGTGGCATTCATTACTATTTAATCCACAAGAAAAGGAGACAGGAGAGGCTGATCCTCACTGGATGGGGTTGTCTACAGTGTTCAGTCCTCTGGCCCTGGGATGGATGTGTCTGGTGTCCTCAAGGACTGTCCCCAGCCTTGCCAGGCATGGAGCATCAGCACTGGGACCAGAGTCCCACTGGCTCTTTAGCTGGATTTGGAGAGTGGCACACAGATTTGGCGCAGACACAAAGGATTCTGTGGCACTTGGCTTTAATTCAGGAGATGGACATATTTAATTTACAAGGCTAAATTTAGCTCAAATGTTTTGGAATAGCTCTGGGTAGAACAAACTCTTGGCTCAGCCTGGGGAAGCAATAGAAATGAACTTTGTTATCAGGGGAAACGTCCCTTTTTAAATAAAACCAAAGGATCATCTGGTTAAATACTGAATTAATATTAAACAGCTCTCTTTGGGGGGAGAAATGGAGTGTTGGTAATATGGATCCCAGTCCTCTATAAAGCTACAATTCACTGCAGGCTTCTGCTCTGAGCAAGTGGCACTTTAGGCATTAGGCAGCAAAATATTGCAGGTGCCTCAGAGCACACCTGGGAGATGCTGCACTTCCAGCAAGTCAAATATAAAATACATGGAAGGTAAACCCCAAAAAAAACCCCCAGGAAATAAAGTTATGGTTGAGCTACAAAAATCAGGCAGATTGCTGGGCACCACCCAAATATTGTGTGTGATTTCGCTCTGAAAGGTTCAGGGAATGGGCACAGCCCCAAGGCTGCCAGAGCTCCAGGAGGGTTTGGGCAACACTCCCAGGGATGCACAGGGTGGGATTGTTGGGGTGTCTGGGCAGGGACAGGAGTTGGACTGGATGATCCTGGTGGGTCCCTCCCAGCTGGGGGTGTTCTGTGAGTCCATGAAGGAAGTTCACTGAGCCACCAACCTTTGGCTCCCAGCTGGATGTGAGCAAATGCTCAGGAAGCCACTGCTGGGTTAGAGACGTTCCCCAGGGCTCAACCAGCAAACCTGGGAAGGTGGCAGTGCAATGAATGTGATCCCAGTGGATCTCTGAGACTCTTTATGAATGATGAGGTTTTCTTTTTTTCTTTGTTTTTGCTAAGGCTGAGAATTATGCCCAACAATAAGACACTGGTGGAAGAAGAAAATTCTTTGATATTCACTGTTAGTGCAGTGTGATACTGACGATAAGAGAAATAAAATATTCCATGGCATATTCCATATTCCAATCCCACCCTGTGCATCCCTGGAAGCATTGTCCAATGCCTCCTGGAGCTCTGGAAGCCTTGTGCCTGGACCCATTCCCTGAACCTTTCAAAGTGAAATCACACAGAATATTTGGGTGGTGCCCAGAAATTGGTAAATCTCCTTATAGATATATATTTTTCCTGATATTCCTTTATTTACAGAAAGCATTTTTTCCTTTTTTTTCCGCTTCCTCAGCCAAGCCTATGATTTTTTTCAGAATTAACAAGTATTTAAAAACTGATATCCTCAAATAAGGTCTCACATTTCCATGTGTCAGCTGTGGGTATATCCTGTCATGCTTTAAATGGGTTATTGCACAGTGATTAAAAAACTTCTGCTTGTTCTGAAATAGACATAAAGCTGTGCATCTGGGCCACAACTTTCATTTATTCTGCACATAATGATATTATGACAAGAGCCAAAGCTAAACCTACACCAGAGAAATATCACATTATTAACAGTGGTCCTATGGAACAGCACCATCCTCTCAGCCTTGCCCTAGGTGGAAGTGTTGAGGCTGTTGAACAAAACCACATTTTGTATTTCTTGAGCAGCTGTTAACCTGCCCACTAAACTGTTCAAAAAACAAAAAGGTTTTTTTGCTAAAACCTGGGGAAGGTGGGGAAGTTTTCCTTCTCTCTCCAGGTGAAACGTCACCTCAGCAGCACTGATTATTCTGGAGTGCATCAATATGGAAAGAGAGAAACCAAAATTAGCTGAAAGGGCTTTGAGTGTCCACTGGAGCTATTTAAACCTCACAGCTTTGGGCAGCATCCAAGCTCACTCCAGAGCAAAATCCACAAAACCAGACAGAGGTTGGTTTCAGAGGTTTTAGGAAGAAAAATGTAGTCTTAGGCAAACCAGGTTTGGAAAGAAATATTTAGGGAAAGAAGGTCCCTCAAATCTGATTCAGATGGAACATTTTGTGTTATAAACACATTTAATGTCCTTGTTGAGAGAATCACAGAAAATAAGGTTGACAGAGACTTCACTAGGTTGAAATTTAGTACTTTTAGAGAAATAAACACCACCAAGGATCCTGTCTTCATAATGTCTTCACCAATGCTTCCTTGTCCTTTTCCTGACTTAGTTATCCCTGGCTGCAGATTAAGCCCATTCCTCTTGGCTAATTCACCTCAGAAAATACTTTTTTCCCCTGACTTTTGCAGCTTGTTGCATGTTTGCTGCTGTTCCCACATCTTCCTTTAGTTTTCCCTTGTCTGGGCTACCTTGGCTGTTTTAATTTCTCCTTGCAGGTCGTGTTTTCTACACGTCTAATTATTTTTATTACTTATTTTTCTACTTTTACCTTTCATTAAAAATGTGAGTACACCTTTCCATCAGAGATTATTTCTACTCTGCTACCAGCTTCCTCCAGGGAGACGAGCTGGAGTAATTCTTCTCCCACCCTTTCCAATTTCCTTAATATTATCTTACTTGTTTTATTATTTTAGATTTATTTAAAAGTGCTTTTCTAACCTCTGCTTTCTTTCCCCACCCTCTGTGGATGGCTGGGTGTCTTTGAAAGTTTCCTTTTCTATTAAAGAAACCTGAGGAGTCAGCAGTTCAGTGAGCCTGATATACAGTAGCTTTCAAAACTTGGAAAATAAATTTGAAAGTGTCTTACTATCACTGGGGAAGGAAGGGTAGAGTCAGTCAGAGAAGGGAAAGTTCTAAAGGTTTGTATTTTATCTCATTTCTATCACTTTATTCCTTTTCACACTTAGGATATTGCAATTTAATTGTATTTAGGGTACCAAATGGAGAGTGAGGCTCAGAGAAAATTGAACTGAAGGCAAATAAAACTCGCATGTGGAGTGAAGAACAAGATGAAAAAGGAGAGAGAGCTAGCAAAGAACACATTCTCTCCTCAGCAACATTTTGGTATTTGAAGATCTTTCTCATGCTGAATCTGGAAACCTTTCAGAAAAACACCTCTTTCAACATAGCCCTTCCTCCCTACCCCAATAAACTGATAGTTCACTGATCAGGAAGGGGGGCAGGAAATCTGGTTTGCAGAAAAAAAGATGGAAAAATACCTTAAAGGGTCAGGTCCTGGACTGCTGCTGCCTTGCATGGTGTGGTGTGGGGAACCAGGACATGTCTGTCAGGTTTTAAATCAGAAATTTCAGAAATTTCATTCTTGCCTTAAGGATACTCTTTCATGGCTGAATATTTAGCAACATGTTCAATCCAAACCTCCTTTTTCATTACTAAATGTTGATTCAAAGCTACCTCAGCAGATTCCCCCTGGCCATGAAGAGCAGTTTGATGGAGAGAATGAAAGGAAATATTTTTGGGGTTTTCAAAGCAATGACTTTTCCCTGGGGAGCCTGTTCAGTACCCAACCATCCTTTGGGGGAAGAACTTTTTTCTGATATCCAGCAAAACCTCCCCTGACAGCTTCATATCATTACACATATATGTAATATAGATACATGTGAAATATTGATATATGTGTAACCCAAGCTGAATTAGGAGTCTTTTCAGAATTGAGACACATCTTTGCTCAAAATTAATAATCTGGTGATCTAAAACATCAGAAAAATATTTTCTTTGGCTATGAATTATTCAGGCAAATATCAGAGACCTTGTGTTTATGAGCTGTGTGAATGACATCATCTTACATTGGTATGAGACCGCACAAAACTGCATTGTGATTAAATAAGCCTTTTTACTCATAACCTGCAGTCAGATATAAGACCTGAAATAAACACCATGGAAGTCAGGTCTTTAAAAATTATCTGGAGGAAATGCAATATTTCTAGAGACAAAGGAGTATAACTGAGTGAGTTCTGTGAATGTTGCAGAGGTCTAAAGGGGGGGGGGGGGGCACACTGACCTGGGACCACACTGGCAATGGAATTGTAATTGTAATTGTACCCTTGTCATTTAGGAGCTAGCTGTCCAAATGAGAGTGACACTGAACTACTTCAGCTGCCACTGTGGCTCCCATTAGTGCCACATGTGTTCCCAGGTGCTCTGAGGGCTGTCATTAAGGGATGGCAGTGCCAGCACCACTCCCTGCTGTCCCTGCTGATCCCTTTCCTCCCTCCCTGCTCCCACAGCCTGTGCTGGGTACCTGTGCCCCTGGCTTTGCCCCAGGTGACAAGGGAAGCCTCGTTTTCTCCATGCCAGGTGAGCTGCACAGGGCAGGGAGTGGTGGCAGTGGTGCACAGCAGGAAAGTTGTTCTTGCAGGTCCTTGCAGTGCATCCTGAGCTGGCAGCACAGGCTCCTGAGCCAGCCTGGGGCTGCCTGGAGAGTTGTT
The DNA here is from genome assembly GCF_015832195.1 of Motacilla alba alba. Classification (NCBI taxonomy): domain Eukaryota; kingdom Metazoa; phylum Chordata; class Aves; order Passeriformes; family Motacillidae; genus Motacilla; species Motacilla alba. Next base: position 25,093,926 of record NC_052023.1, read on the forward strand.
TGAGCTTGTTTGGCTGTGACAGCAATCCTGTAACCACCAGGTGAGCACAGCCTGCATTGCCACTACCTGGATTTACTGACTGGTGTGGCATTTGCTGTGTTAGTGCAACTTCAGCTGTCAAAACCAAGAATTTATTCTGCATGGGCTGAGTCGCCCGTGACCCAGAATAGAATCATGGAATCATTCAGGTGGGAAAAGACCTCTAAGACCATCAAGTCCAGCTGTTAACTCATCACTGTTCAAGGCCACCACTAACCTGTGCCCCCAAGTGCCCCATCCACGTGGCTCTTAAATCCCTTCAGGAATGGGGATTCCAGTTAAACATTGTTTAACAGCAGTGTTAACTGGCTGATAAACACTGAGGCAAAGACATGAAGCACTTCAGCCTTTCCCTTGCCTTTTGGGTCAATGTTCTCCCCACATCCAGGAAAGGATTGAGACTCTTCTTGGCCCTCCTTTGTTCATGGATTTATAGAAGAATTTAGCATAAAAGACAATGTGTGTGAGGGGCCTGGAAACTCCAGACAAAGGATGATAGCTGAGGGCAGAAATGAGCAACTCAACAGTCACCAAAGGAGCTCAGCCTTGGGATAAAACTCACTCTGTAGATACAGCTCAAACACAAGATGAAGTTAGACATAGGACAACAAAGATAGAAACAAAGCATGTTGACATGTGTAACAGCAGGTTAGCAACAACATCCAAATGACTGCAAAGAATATTATAGCAAAGGGCAAGAAGCTGTGAACAACAGGCTTCCCCTGGCAAGGGCCTCAGGGTGACACCAGCACTAAAATGTCCTCCAGTCCAAGTCTGAAGCCACTGAGAGCAAGTCCCCTATGAGCAGTGGAAAAATAGGACATCATCAGAAGATTTTGAAGAAGTCTGTGTATGCACATGGCATTTAAAATGTACTTTTAGCATTATTGTAACTCTCCTCGTAGTGATGATCTGATTAGGCTTCTAAGACTTTTGACTAACAACTTATAAAATCAAGGAATCACAGAATGGTTTGGGATGGAAGTGACCTTAAAACTCATCCAGTTCCACCCCCTGCCATGGGCAGGGACACCGCCCACTATCCCAGGTTGCTCCAAGCCCTGTCCAGCCTGACCTTGGACACTGCCAGGGATCCAGGGGCAGCCACAGCTTCTCTGGGCACCCTGTGCCAGGGCCTGCCCACCCTCACAGGGAAGGACTTCTTCCCAATATCCCATCTGACCATGCCCTTTGGCAGTGTGAAGCCATTCTCCCTTGTCCTATCACTCCATCCCTTGGAAACTGTCTCTCTCCATGTTTCCTGTCAGCTCCTTCAGGCGCTGCAAGGTCACAGTGTGGTTACCCCAAAGCTCTCCAGGCTAAACAATCCCAGTTCTCCCAGCAGAGCTGCTCCATCCCTCTGAGCATCCTGGTGCCTCCCCTGGACTCTCTCCAGCAGCTCCAGCTCCTCCCTGTGCTGGGGCAGCTCTGCAGGTGGGGTCTCACCTGAGCTCAGGGGCACAGGGGCAGAATCCCAATCCCTTTCCTGCTGCCCACGCTGGGGAATACAGTTAATCCTTGGCGTTGTACTCCAGGCATGTTCCTTTTGTTGCTAGAGGGGTTATTAGAGGGAATTCAAGCAGCACAAATTCTGCAACTTGGATGCAACAAATTGTCAGAGCTGGACCTTCTGAACTGAGGCTCCAAAGCCACCTGCACCTGCTGGGGGGGCCAGGTCCATCTCTCTGTGCCTCATTATTTTCCACCAGCAAAATGAGGGTAGGGAGGCTGACCTCTGCTGACAGAAAGCTCCGGAGAAGAGGAGCCAGGGAGTGTGAATCAGCCTTCAGCTGGCAGGAACTTCAGTGCTGGATTTCAGGACTTGTCTCCCTGAGGAAATTTTGATGCCCAAAAGTTCACAGGTTATCAGACAATGTGTCTGGAAGTGCTCCAGTTTTAGTCCTGCTGTTGGCTCCAGTGTAATAGGGGAGAGGGGAGAGAGTTGGGCCCGGATCCATTTCCCCAGTGTGGACAATTTGCTGATCTCCTGTCAGCTCCTCAGGAAAGGCAACTGGAAGAAAATTTTTCAAGGAAAAAAGTAGAAAAAAACCACCAAACTTAATGTTTAACTATGTAAAACTAATATTATTTCCCTTTTAAAAAATAATTCGGGCACCTTGATTATTATTAAAAATGAACCACTGACTGAATCTCTACAATGTACCACACAAGAAACATAAGAAAGCTTCTTTAGTCCTCATGAAATCTGGCGTTCTTTGAGTTCATAACTTGCATATATTTAATTTCATCTGTATGTGTTCATTTGTAAAAAATAAAATATGACACACAGTATATCACTTGATTGTATTATTAAATCCTGTTAATTGACTTTGTAAGCTAATGTGGTATCTAAGCCTTTTACCAGCCTTTTGTCCTGGTAAAAAAAGCACAAAATCTCACTGAAGGAGAAGAGTTTCTTCCTCAACATCAAGTCTCATTAGAATTAAAAAAAAAAATTACAAGATTGCAATGCAAAATTTCATAATTTTGATTTCAATTTTAAAAATAAACTAAAAAAATAAGCTGGTCAGCTATTTTATCAATGATCAGTACCCAAGTAACCTCCAAATTTTCTTTCTCCCCCATTTCTACCACTAAAAATTTGAGAGAAGAGATAAACTGAAAGATTATTTTGTCTTCTCTTTCAGACAGATGATAAGAAATCTGAGAAAAGCTGAATATTTTGGACTCAAAGTTCAGCAGTTCCATTATAGAGCAAATTGAATTTTCCTGATTAAGACAGTAATGCTGACACACCTCTAACAATGAGTCCTAAAAAAGAAGAGCAGGCTGTTGAAGTGTAAACCAGTCAGAAAACATAGCTTTACTCTTTCTTACATCTCAGGAAATCATCACTGCTTCAAAAGTTCCTCCATGCATTCTTGTATTTCCAGTAAAAAAAACCAAAAAAACAACAAAAACCCCTCCAAAACCAAAAAATCCAAAAAAATCGAAAAAAACCAAAGAACTCCCCAACCATCCTTTGTACAAAACAAAATCACAAAGAATGGAGAGAATTATTCAAATGAGAAAGAAAATGCCTTAAAATAAAAATAGAAATTAGCATGATATTACTTTACATGGAAACATTCAGCTCCTGTCATCTTGTCCTCCACTAAAGTGACATGAATTGATAAATACCGATTGAGTTTAACAAAAATGTCACGTTTGAATAATTATTAGGAAAACAAGAATTTAATTTCTAAAGCTATCTTTTCACACAGGCTTCTATATGACTCAATCCCTTTAATTTATTAATGACAGAGTGGAGACGAGTTCTCCTGGATAGTGTTGAACTTTGAAGGACAATATTTTTAGAACTGTAATAATTTGTAAATACTGGTTCTTTTTCAAAAAAAGAGTATTTTCCCATAGGCCATGGACTACACTGATAGAAAGATTGTGGAAAATTTAAGTTTTTATTCTCTGAGGGAAGTAAGAACTTTTGCTTTGACACTTGAATTATTTCCATCAATTACAGCCAGCTTCTCTTTGCTCTACTCATGCACCTCTGCCTTCTGCAACATAAAGTGATTTTAAACAATTCCACTTCTTTCACCTCACACAACTTGGAATTTATTATCCAGATCCAGGTCCTCAGCATTTGACTCTGAACCACACTGAACCATGTTATTGAAGTTTTCAGATCATTAAGAAGAACTTGAGGGGCTCAGGGTTGCACAGTATGCCATGACAGGAAAAATTCCAGCAATATCAAACATATGGAAAATTCAAATGGGACTGCCCTGAAATTAATTTCAATAATATGAAGGGGTTTTTAAGAATATGTTAGAAGTGAACAGTGTTTGTTGAAACAACTCTATCTCATTGACCCACAGAATTCTGATAGAAAACTTCTCTACCTTGAAAGAACAAACTTCACTGAAAATAAATTCGTTTTACATTAACTCCTCTTCAGTTTGTGCATTTTCTGGCTTATTTTATGTACACTGAGGTAAGAAATGTCCCACACACCAATAAAAGATTCAAGACCTGCCCAGCAAACTTTCACAAGAATCTGTTCAGAGCCCAGTGAGTACAAAAATACCTTTTTAATATGCAAAAGATTTGTTTAGGAATTAATTAATTGTGTCCTGATGCTGTAAATGATAGATGAACTTTCTTGAATATCTGGGTTCCTCTCTCTGAGAGCTCAACTATCCCCTTCTAATTTCTAAATTATTGTCTTGACTAGTAAGGTCTTTGGATTTAAACAAGTCAGAGCAGAGCTTAATTAATTTTGACTTGTGTACCATGACTTTGATCACAAATTAGAAATTTATTCCAGTAGCTGTACATCCTTGGAAGAAAACTGCTTTGGAAAAGCCCAGAGAAATTACCTTTCTCTTCTTCCTTGAGATTTATTCTTCCTTATGAGTTACATTTGTTGGAATTAAAGCGAGAAGAATTCCTGAAAATCTTGGAAAGAAATTAAAGCTCGTCCAAGAGCTAACTTCTGGATAACAGGTACAAAAATCTTCTCTGCTCACACATGATCAGTGGTGTAATTAAACCAGATTTGCCTTGAGGATAAATTCATCAATAGAATAAATTTGTCCACTTAAAACCCACGGTGATGAGGGTGATCCAAGGCTCAGCTGGAGAATTTAATGGAAAGGAGGGATGTGAGGAGCAGGGAGTCCAGCAGCACTAATGAGGAGGGATGAAGGGCTTCCTGAGCTCTGAAACTTGAAAGACTCTCGGCATGCAGGAAGTTTATTTGAGGCTCTATTAAGTGAAGGCTCAGCTGAGACACTGACAGATCACTTGTGGGGAATGGCAGCCATTTCACAAATACACACTTTTCAAAGAGATTGATTGGGGAGCTCTCCAAAGGCTGGAAAAACTCCACAGTCAGATGAAAGTTGGTAACAGCAGTAAAAAAACAAAGGATCCGTAGACATTAGAAGAAATTCTACAACTTTTTATCTTTCCCCCCGCCCCCAGCTATGCTCCTTGCTTTTAGGATAGTATCCTTAGCATACTTATTTCTACCCTTTTGCCTCTAGGCTTGAATTCCTGTGCTTTGTACTTAGGGATGTTTCTTTGAGGTGCTGGAAGCATCAGCATCTTCTTTTCACCGTGTGGGACAGGAGAGGTTTGGAAATACACCAGCAACACCCTTGAAAACTTTCCTATTGCTCTTTTCTAGGGACCATTTCAACAGTTATGAGCCCCTCTCCTGCTCCTGATGTGGCAAGGGATTGGAACCAGGAGCCTGAGCACCAGGTTTTGAGGGGAAACCTCATACATTGGGCAGATTTTTGAGGAGCCACCTCACTTCTGAGCCCCATCTGGGTACCCACAGCAGCCACTCAACTTTTGGGAAGGCTGCTGTGAGAACTAAATACTACAGCTGTGTCCAGTTCTAGGATTCTCTGTTTATTCCAAGGCCAGGTGGCTCCAAAGTCCTGTTCAACCTGGCCTTGGACACTTCTAGGGCTCCAGGGGCAGCCTCAGCTTGTCTGGGCCAGGGTGTCACCATCCTCACAGGCAAGAGTTTCTTCCTAACATCCCATCTCAATTTCTCCTCCTTTAGTTTGAAGCTGTTCCCCCTTGTCCTCTCAATCCAGGCCCTTGTCCCAAGTCCTTCCCCAGCTCTCCTGGAGCCCCTTTGGGCATTGGAAGGGGCTCTGAGGTCTCCCCAGAACCTTCTTCAGGGACGGAGATGGGGACAGGATGAGCTTTAATGTCCCTTCAAGCTGAACCCATCCCATGATTCTGAGATTCCCCATGTTTCACATAAGCTAATTCCAGATAAAAATTCTTTGAGCCTTGATGCATGGATAATTTCTAATTTCTAGTGGCAATGTTTGTTACAGTTACAATAATTTGGGATTTTTGAGATGATTACACTTCCTTTGATGAAGACCTTTTCCCATGTGTGCCGTGGCAGGTAGCACACCATGGCACATACAATCTCTGCTGAGTGCTTGGGGACAGGTTTTGATTCTCCTAAAAACAAAGAGTGATTCAAATAATACCAGAGTTTAATACCACAGCTGGTAATAGCAATGAGAAAACTGTACGCATTTTTCTAGGACCCACATATTTTGCACTATTTTACATTGACTCTTTTTTTTGTCCAAAACATGATCCCTGACTGGTTTTTATCTTTTATTGTTAAAACTGCTGGTATTTCTTCATTTCAATCAAAATGAGTCTAACTGACAAAACAACCTGAAAAGATTCTTCCTTCTCTCCACTCAAAACCTCAAAACTTTGCAATGAATTGAAGCAAAGGTTGAAATGAAAAACTCATATGAAGTGAGACCTAGAGAATTGAAACACTTATCCTTGATAAAAGGGAACATTGGCATTTTTCTTAGGAGGAATGAGGGCTGACTGGAGAAGGATTGCAATCCTGGGGAAACGTATGCTCCTGTCTTCCCTGGAGGACAGATTTCCCAGGTGGGGACAAGTTGTGAAAAGGAATTGTTCCTTGAACAAATAAATTCACTGCTGAGGGAGCTCTGCCACTTGTCTCCATATACTCCAAGAGAGATTGGTCTGCCAAAAGAAATCCTTGTTTGGAACTTATGAGGTTCCTCTGTCATTTAAGGAAAGTGGTTAAAAGTAAGGAAAGTGATTAAAGCAAGTGTTGTCAAAAAAGTGACTTCTACCTCTCACTTAATGAAAATCTGGTTTCTATTTTTTAACATCAAACCTTAACACTATTTTAGCAAGTAGACCATGCTCAAAATATTTAGAATTTTATAAAAAGTAAAAAAGGAATATTAGTTCTGTTCATTAGACAAGGTTCGTTGTAAAACTGCAGTTCTTCTTAATTACTTTTCCTCCAGGAGCAGTTGTTGTGGAATGATCCTGAGCTGAAGGAAATATGAGTTTTAGCTCCTGTCCTATTAACAACACCTTGCTCATATCTTACAAGCCCTTCAGTTAATTATCTCCAAGAAAACCTCGATTAAGGCTTCTCTTTCTTTTTCTTGGTGCTTTGGTTTTGTCAGAGGAGTGCATGTTAATGAAATAACGCCCAAATGAAGCCTCCTTTATCAGGAAGCAAAGCCCAGGGATGATAGATGAACACTTCATTACATTTTCTAGCCTTGCTTTCTTTTGACTGAGAGATAAACAGCGTAACAAATTGCAGAACAAAAAAAAATAAATATAAAACCCCACTTATCTTCACTAGCCAATAATTATACACAAAAACCTTTCAAGTGTAATGAAAAATGAGGTGAAGTGAGAAATATTTTGATCTCGTTGGAGCTTAAATAAACAGGGAAAAAAAAGAGCAATGCATAGTGAGAATCTTTCCTCATCAATCAGAGCCTAATGACAACATTTAAATGACAGAACTGGGTGAACTCCACTGTTACAGCAAGTTTTAGAAGCTGGAACAGAGCTGAGATTGCAAGATTAGGTTATTTCTGAAGCAGTGTCCTGACAAGGGAACATTTTGAACTCAATTTATTTCTCACCTAGACCAGACTATTAGAACGATACCAATTTAATACAACTCTCGGGTGCCTCCAAGGACCTGTAGCCTTATTCTCAGAGAGACCATCACTGCCACAGGCCTAAAGGGCCTGAAAACTCAAATTACACTGACTAAAAGACATAAACTATCCCGTTATAATTGTGTGCTTGGCTAAGAGCAATGCTTCTGCATTTTTTTTTTTTAAAGAGCACACTTCTCGTGATGCAGCACCACAACAGCCAGGTCAGGAGGCTCAGTGGGAAGTCAGAAGGAAAAGGCATTTTGGTTTTAAACCAGAGTTGATTTCACTCAGCAAAGCAACCCACGGGCAGCAAAGAATGTGGGGCTGAGTGGTTTGGGGTAAATGCAGAAGCACAGAGGAGAGGTGGAGCTGACTGCAGAGTCACCATCCCATCCCTTATGTTCTCCTTGAGCTGGTAACTCCAAGTGGGGATTTGGATGCAACTTTTTGCATGATTCAGGACTTCATGATGACTGGTCTGTCCTTTGTTTTAATCTGAGGTTTAATCTCAGTTCTGACCCCTCCACACCCAGACTCTCCCATTCATTCTCCAGTCACATGAACCCTGATGTCTGTTACAAATATCTGTACAAGGGCAACCACACTGGTCATTCACATCCAAAAATAACAGGAAATATAGAATATTATTTAGTAGGGTTTAAAAGCAAGGAAGAAACCACCCTTTGGCAGGTTTTCATCCTACCTAATGTAAAACATCTGATTTGTTCTGACCTCTACTGTGGTAATTTATACAAGGAAAAGAAAAAGATGTCTGTAGATACCAGCCTAGCTAATTCAGGATTTTATATTTGCATTATATGCACATAATTATTCCCTGTGAGGGTGGGGAGGCCCTGGCACAGGGTGCCAGAGAAGCTGTGGCTGTCCCTGGGTCCCTGGAAGTGTCCAAGGCCAGATTGGACAGAGTTTGGATCACCCTGAGATAGTGGGAGGTGTCCTTGCCCATGGCAGGGGGTGGCACAAGATAATCTTCAAGGTGTGTCCCAACTCAAACCATTCCATGAGTCTGTGAATCAAGAGAAAAATATGTTCATCAATGTTCACAAATATGTTCTGTGTTTCATAAGACAAAACCTCCGTTCCAACTGAACACTGCCACATGTCTGGGTATGTTCATATGCCTGTGTGCATTTATGTATGCATGACATTTAATGTGGCAATGCCACAGCTGGGACAGTGGAGATACAACCAGAAGCTAAGCCTGCCGACAAATAAAGAGCCACTGTTCTGTTTTGTGTCTTGTTGGCTGTGAGATGCTCTCTAGACAAGGGGCAAAAGCAATCGAAAATGAAATGCCAGAGCAGCATCTTCCAGGGTAGAGAATGTCATGGAAGTGACCAGGCAAGGACAAAAGCAAAGGAAATATCAGAAGTTTTATTCAAGTGTGCTGATTGAAGGGGGTCTTAGGGCTCAGGTTGCCATGGTCAGAAATGACTCAATTGCCTGGTGGATGTGGGAATGCAAAGGCAGGGCAGCTGTGTGTCCCTGCTAGCATGGATTTACTCAGTTTCCTGGCTTCCTTAAAAGATTTCTCAGCCCCTGCTCTCTAGTGCTGCCCACAGAGGCTGATGCCCATGGGGGAAGGCAGTTCTCAGCCTTTACAGCCGTTCCTGGTGCTCTGAGTTACCTCTGAGAAGGCAAATCTAGCTGGTTTTGTTTTCATTTGTCTTTCCCCACCAATTGCTAAAAGTGCCTCAAAATTCTACCCAAAATTTCCCCTGATTGCCACCCCTAGAGCCTCTCTGGGACTGGAAAACTGAAGTTTGGTGGTGCTGGGCCTCCCCTGCTCACAGCCCCCTCCTGCAGGGTGCTCAGTTGGGGAGGACAGACAGGCACAGTTATCAAATACCTTGCAGGGCTCTCTGGCAGCCAGAAACAGGGGGGAAAGCCCAGAGTCCACAGCCAGGCTCAGTTTTGTCATCCCTTAATTTCCGGAATGCCCTTTGACATAATATTTTAGGAGAGCTATTGGCTGTTCTTCCCTAGGTGTGGATTAAATTCAGAGCAAGGTGCTGAAGGGATGCTCCTTTTTGAACTTGTCTCTTAGGAATTTTGGAGACAATTCAGGCTGAGGCTTAATGTTAGGAAACATTTTTTCATCAAGATCTGGCCAAACCCTGGAAGAGGTTTCCCAGAGAGGAGGTGGATGCCCCAAGCCTGACAGTGCTCTGAGATATTTGGACAAGGGCTTTACAATGACACGCTCTGACTTTGGGGCAGCCCAGAACTCTCAGGCAAATAGATGAGATGGTTGTCACAGCCCCTTCCAACTAAACTGGAAGAAACCTATTCCATTCCATTCCATTCCATTCCATTCCATTCCATTCCATTCCATTCCATTCCATTCCATTCCATTCTTCCTCTTTTCCCTTTTCCGTTTCCTTTTTCTTTTCCCTTTTATTTCTCTTTTTCTTTTCCCTTTCCTGTTTCCCTTCCCCTTTTCCCTTTCCTTTTCCCTTTCCTTTTCCCTTTCCCTTTTCCCTTTCCCTTTTCCCTTCCCTTCCCTTTCCCTTTCCCTTTCCCTTTCCCTTTCCCTTTCCCTTCCCATTTTCCCTTCCCATTTTCCCTTCCCCTTTTCCCTTTTCCCTTTCCCTTCCCCTTTTCCCTTTCCCTTTCCCTTTCCCTTTCCCTTTCCCTTTCCCTTTTCCTTTTCCCCTTTTCCCTTTCCCTTTCCCTTTTCCCTTCCCCTTTTCCCTTTTCGCTTTTCCCTTTCCCTTTCCCTTTCCCTTTCCCTTCCCTCACCATGCATGCTGTGATGATGAAGTTGCCTGCACTGCGACCCATCACAGGCATTCCCAGATTTCCAGAGCCTTGGCCTGTGCCAGTTTGTGGCACAATCAGAGCTCAAACCCGATGATTTTGAACACCAGCCTGAGAGGGACTGAGAAAGCCAGGAGCAACCTGCCATCCAAATTCCCATTTGTTTTCGTTTTGAAGTGGAATTCACGATGCTGAACTGAGCTATTCTGATTGATGATTTTTTTGGAGCATCCAGGCAAGACAGGGTTTATTGCCCCAGCCTACTGAGAGGGAGCAGATCGAACCCAGAGCTTGGTTTCTTCTTCCCAGCCAGCCCAAGAAGACAAGAGAGCAATCTGCTGAGCACTTGTGTCCTGATCAAAAAGCAGCAGCAGCAGAGTTGGCCACCCATGGATTACGTGTCCAAACGTATCGATATCTCCCCAAATAAACACCATGTTTCAATTCCCAGTGGAATGGATGGAGGCAGGAAAGTGATAATGAAAAATGATTTGTAAACAGTGGCAGGGGGGTGTTGTGGGAAATGCACTAACACAGGAGGCTCAGTAGCTGATACTTGGCAAAGGATTGCAAAATATTCTGGGGGCTTTTTAATATCCCTATAATTTTTGAATTGTGAGAGTTTTCGTAGCTGAATTCAACAATAATGAAAAGGAATTCTGAGTTTGGCAAGAAATCAAGAAGAGAAAGAGCAATTGAAAGCTGTACAATTGTATTATAAGGAAACCTCAAGACTATCAATAGTTTTCTGTAGGACAAATATTGATTTAGTCAGGAGATAAATATGCATCCATGGGAAGAACTCTGGAGAGTTCATTCATGCTGGAAATTAGCACATTGATCACAGCCTGAGAGCTTCTATCGGTTTTCTCCTTCCTGCAAACACTTGCTGCAGGGATTCCTGAATTCTGAGGGGAGGAAGGGCTTTTTTCTACAGCAATTCAGGATTTTCTGGGGATATCTGCAAAGTCCAGGGCCTCTGGAAACACCGGGCTGTGTCTGTGCAATCATATATACAAACATATTTGCTCATATGTGTGCTCAGGGAAGCGGCAGTTTACAGAATTTTTTAAAATAGAATTGCAATAAATCAACAAGAGGGACAAAGGACTTTAGTTACATTGAATAAAAGCTGCTCTGAGAACAACACACGATTCGTTTTCCCTTCCCTTTGCTTGCCATAAACCAGGAATAAATGCCTGACCCAACGCAGACATCATCAAAAGCTGACAGGTAATTAGGGAACCCCAGAGCTGCAGATGGCCCTGGAAGTGCTGATGAGGTGTTTGCTCCACAAAAACATTAATTACACCTAAAATGCACCAAACATCAGCTCATCCATGGAAAACCATGGCTGCAAAGGCACCAAAGGAGCCGAGAAAGAGACATTTGGTAAGCAAAAGTCCAAATTTTTCTCCAGAATTTCTCATCAGCATTTGTGATTTATAGAGTAATTTGTGTAGAAGGCCAATAACTTAATTTGAAGTGGGATTTGAGGAGGATTAGAGAGAAACAACAGCATAAAGATGATATTTATTTTTAAGTTGGTTAAAAAAACCAACAATTGTGTCTTAATCACCCAAAAATGTTAATTTTACTCCAGTCCAGGCAATCAGACAAATGGAGAACTTGTCTAAAACTTCATTCAGGGAAAAAAACCCAATGTTATAAAAATTAAATGGAATTGCAATTGAAAGTATTTCAATTAGTGCTTAGTTTGAAATAGCAATTAAGCAATATATACATATTTATAGGAAAAATACGGGTTAGTTTTAAACATTTGGATATTAAAATAACATGAGGATTTACAGCAAAAGTAAATTCTCATTTTTGCTTAATCGCTTTTTTACAGCATGCATCCAATTAATATTTTATTGGTTTATGTAGTACTTCAGATTGTATAAAAACCTGGATTAGGAGAGGAAAGAGTTTCCCACTTACTTCCAGCTAGAGTTTAGAGTGGAATCTCAGAGCAATGCACCCTGAAGTGCATTTTTTAGCTCTGTTTAAACCAGTATTTTATTTCCTTGGCAGAATCCTACAAGCACTGTGCATTGAAGGGATGTGTTAGATGAGATGGATCATGTCTGACATGGAAAAAGGAGAACAAAAAATCACTTGATGGGATCTAAGTGGCTTGGAAATGCTGCAGTTTTCTTACAGAACCCATTTTTATTATTCTTATCGGTCTGCTTATGTTTGTTGTGATTTCCACTTGATTTATGCTCGAGCTGCTGGTGAGGCCCTGTTTAAGTTTATAACCACATAATAAGAGACATCCATTGCCTCCAAGATAAACAGACAAGGGAAAAGATGGAAAGTAATGATATTACAGGAATTTCAGGGGCAGGAAGCAAATGCACATGGAGAAGAAATGCCATTTATCAAAATTGTAGGGAATTCCTGCAAAAAAAAGAAAGAAAGAAAGGAAAAGAAATGGGCTCAGAATACTAAAGCAGCTTGGATTAGCTTTGATCCCAGGGTCAGGCTCTCTTTCTGGGAGTGTCCCTTCAGGATTAAGTGGGAAAGAGAAATCTGGAAAAGTTTTTAGTGTGTCACAAGATGCTCTGATTGAACTTGCTAACAGGTACAGTGCTAAATATTGCTGCTATAAAAATCTGAAATTTCCCAGGAGATGAATTTAGAAGATGGGAAGAAGATTATAATTATGGTGTTGTATCCATAACACTAAAAGCTTGTAAAAATAGTCATAAAATCTGTTATCAAAGAAATAATTTCTTGTTTTTCTTAACTTGACAATAGTTATTTTCCTAATTATTATTCATAGACTCTCTGGGCTTTCTCAGAGAGGATCATAAATCTTGAGAACAAAGAACAAACCAGTTCCTGGGCTCAAATTCTTCAGGCAATTTTTTCAGTTCCTTGTTTTTCCTTAATACATTTTCCTTCACAAGTATCCATCTCTTTCAGCTTTGTAGCCTTATTAAACCTTTTTATGCAGCTTTCCAGAAAATTTCTAAAGAATCCCTTCTCCCAAACCAGAAACACATCGATATCCTTTATATTATTTGGAATATGAATGCAAAATATATAAAAGTATATTAAAAATGTAGATATAGAAACATATCTTTATAATAGGTATATATATAAAATAAACATATATTATATAAATTTCTGTTTCTTTATTATATTAATTTTAATATTTACAATATTTAATTTATATATTTATTTAATATTTATTTGTTTAGATTTAGATTTAGATTTCAGATTTCTATTTTGATCTAGATATATATTTGTAGAACAAAATATATAAAAGTAATCATCAATATAAGTACAAAATATATAAAATTCAGAGATCTTAATCATCTTCCTTTGGAGGCAGCTCTCCAGGATGTTCAGGAGTAAATGAAGCATTTCTAATGAGAAGTAATTGCTTTTGAGGTGTGTTTTCTTTGGTGGCACCATTTTGTCTTCATGACCCAAGCAGGAGAAGAGCATCCATCAGCAGTGAGTAACAAAAAGCAGTGAATGGAACTCCTGAGGTTTAATTCAAACTGTGGATCAGTGCAAATTGCTGAAGCTGGGAACAAATCTTCCCTTCCTGAGGTTTATAATATAAATGCATAATCATAATTATCAATAGCGCCTGGTTTCTAAAGCCCTTTCCACTTCAACACCTCAAACAAACCTCGAGGTAATTCCATGCTGGGTGTCAATAAAAGGACCTGGGCAGGTGAGTGGAGAGGTCAGGCAGCTTCACAGAGGTCTGGGCTCTTCAAAAGTGAAGTAGGAGATGCCAAACCTAAGCTCAGTGGTGTTCAAACCCAAACCCCAAAACACAGAGGGAAACCTCCTAAAACTATTCTTGATGCAGTTTTCTGTCTTCAGCCAAAGTGAAAAACCAACTTTGGTCGTAATTTCAGGTCTAAATCAAGGCCAACATCAGCAGGACTGCTCCATGTTTTAAGGTAATTTTAATCTCATTCCCGTCTTCTAAATTCATCTCCTTGGAAAGTTCAGATTTTTATGTCATTAGTATTTAGCACTGTACCTGTTGGAAAGTTCAACAGGTGCATCTTGTAACACAGTGAAAACTTTCCCAGACTTCTCTTGGCCACCTAACCTTGAAGGGAAACTCCCAGAGTGTTTGAAGGTACTTGATAATGCTCAGGACTTTTGGACAAAGTCTGGAGTGAAACTCTGGAAATTTTTATGGTAATTGCAGATAATTTTGATGTGGAAAATAAGAAAAAGCCTCGCACACCTCTTTTGTTCTATTTTTTAAGTTGACTGTATAATTTACATTTTAAGTGCTCATTAAGGTGAAAAATGTCAGTACTGCAGAAAGAGCAAATAAATTACCTTCATGTCTTCCCCCCCCCTTTCTTATTATTAATCTGGAGACCACAGAAAGGGTATTCTCAATTAATCTGGGAATGAATTTATAACATGTCAAATCCCATGCTGCTCCAACCCCATTACAGTTCAGTTTAATTAGGCTTTTCCCTCTGCCTGCAGATAGGAGCATTTGTAGTAGGCTTTAAAATACTACCACTACTATTATATAGTTACTATTGTTTAAAATCAATTATGTTTTATGGGAAGTTATTGCTCCCAATTTTATCGCTCATACTGGAAAACCATAAGATTTCCTGCCTCCAGATGCTTTGCTGAAGGGTTTGCATTATGTTCAGCTCTTGAGATTTCCAGCATTCCCAAGGAACACTCACAGCTTCCAAAAGCTCTTTTTGGGTGTTCAGAGGGGGTGTGGCTACTTAGAAATTCAAATTCCTGTTGTCTAATGAAGACTGAACATCTTTTATCATGAATCAAGAGGTGAAACTAAAAGTGTTTTAGACTTCAGGCTCTGAAATCTTGTGGCACTTGGCTTCAGAATCTTATTTCCCTCTTCCCCCTGCCAAAAAAAAACCCAAAACCAGCCAACAAATAACCAAAACCAAATAACCCCCATGAAAACATACCCAAACCATCTCCAAAAAACCTCTTCCACCAATAGGCGTTAAATCAACAAAAACCCATTTAGGTCAGTGGTATCAAGGTCTTCCAATATCCAGAGTTCCAAGATCCCAAATCCAACATTTTCCTGTCAACCAATTTGTATACCTCATGTCCTGGATTTAGGACTCAGGATTCAGGATGGAATCTTACCACACAGAGCATCTGAGCCATGAAGTTTTTGCACACCCCACAAAAATTTATTTCTCTGATGTTTCCTACTTCATCAGATTTAAATATTACTCTGATGAAAGAAAATTCCTGCTTAACAAATCTTATCTACCTGAATTTAATTTTTTTGCATAATTTTGTACAAGCTTGAAAATTTAGTTCAGGGATATTTCAAGGAAAAAACATCAGGTTTCATTCATTTCCCCGACCATTTGTGCTCACAGGGCTCCAAATACACAGACCTTGGATAACCCCATTTATAAATGTTCTCTTTGAATAAAATCTTATAAATTTCCTCAGTTCATTTACATCTGATTTAACTTGCTGAGCGGGTTTTGTCCTTTTCCTGTGCTCAGAAACTGTGTTCAGTTGTTCACAATGAATGCAGATTCTCACCCAGCTGTCTGTATTTTCTACATTTATTTTTTAAAATTTTAAGTAAATTGGAGTTTTATAGAAACATGTGGATAATTATTTTCAGGAGTTTATGGAGAGGAAACTAATCAAGAATTAATTCAAATGAACTTTAACTCTTATTTAGAATTTTTTCTTCATTTTCACACATTGTCTTTTATAATTTCTGATGGATCCTCTTGCCTGCTGGAGCAGGAAAGGTCTTTCATTAGTGTTAATCACAGTGAGGATTTCACAGCTCATAGAATGTTCAAGAAAGAAATACCCAGTAATTACACCTCCAGCCTGGGAAACATAGCAACTAGTTGGGTCCTGTTCCCAGCTGAGGAAGTGTTTCCTGGTGACAGTAAATTGCTTTTATAACATAAAAATGTATGATGATGCTGCTAGAAAAAATTCCCAGTGTGGGAACAAAGCAGTGAATAAACAGTGACACAAGAGAAGGTGATTCTGCCTCTCCCTTCACTGTAAAACGTGGTGAGTTACTATTCAATATACATTCAAAATGTTCCAAGAAGATTTCTGTCATTACATCTCACAGATACCACAAGCAGGGGTCAGTAATTCCACTTCCAAGAACCTTACAGTGGGTGCTTGGAATAACAGGAATTTCCAAAGGAAAGTGTTTTTGTTTTGTTTTTTTTTTTTCTCAAACACTTCTGCTAACTGCTTTTTATTAAAATTAAAGGATTAAAATGAATGTTCAACCAACTCATTGCGTAGTTTAAATGGCCAAAATAAGTGGAGAAATTCAGTGTATGGCAGTACATCATTGCAAGGGTGCTGTAAAAGCCCACGGTCCTCAGTGTTTGTCTTGTTCTTTCCCAGCAGTGATGAAATCTCCAGCCAAATTCTGCCATGAGTGAGAAGTTAACTCTGGCAATGATCGTTCATTCTGTTTCAAGCTGAGCCTGGTATTGAAAACTTTTCACAATCAGTCATTTCCCTGAAAAGTTTAAAAATAGTCCCTAGGATGAAATATGTTACAGAAAATTTACATGTGGCAAGAAATAATGCAATGCTCGTCTTTCTAGGGCCTGTAAACTTCCAGGGTATGAAAATAACTCCCGATAAGGAAGTGATTTTAATGGGTCAAAAAAAGAATGAATGAGGGGCTTTTTGCTTCCCTTGCTTCATTTTTATCCAGTGAGTCCTGAATTATCAAAGGCAAAGGCTGTGACAGCTAATCCAACATTCACCAGCACAGGGAAAACCTCTGAAGGACAGCAGGAAATGGGAACTGTGAGAAATAGAAATAGCTGATTAGTAAGGAGGTACAATAACATCCCTGGGGTGTGCAGTGAATATTTGAGGTGCTTGATTTTCCCACCTATTTAAGAAAAGAGCTCTTTAGAGAAACCCAGGCAAAACAAAACTTCATGAAGCTGCTTTCAAAGTTGATATATTGACGTGAGAGTTTAATGGGATTTTCTCTTTTCTGATCAGTCTCTTGTTCTTTTATCTCTACTATGCCATGTGAATAATCTACCTTCAGTCCAAACAAACAATTTATATCCATGGATTAATGCTTGCTATGCTCATCCTGAATTTTCAGTGCTCTTCTGTCATTACATCTCACAGATATCACAAGCAGGGGTTAGCAATTCCACATCACCTTCCAAGAACTTTACAGTGTGTGCTTGGAATAACAGGTGAACATTCCTGGGAAACAAACCCAGCTCTAGGCAAAAAGAAAAAGGGGGGAATGGCTTCCCACTTCCAGAAAACAGGGTTAGATGGGATATTGGAAGGAATTGTTCCCTGGGAGGGTGGTGAGGCCCTGGCACAGGGTGCCCAGAGAAGCTGTGGCTGCTCCTGGATCCCTGGCAGTGTCCAAGGCCAGGCTGGATGGAGCTTGGAGCAACCTGGGCTAGGGCAGGAGTGGGACTGGATGATCTTTAAAGTCCTTTCTAACCCAAAGCAATCTGGGATTCTGGGATTTATTTATCCCCGTTCTAGAGGAAAGGCTGAAAGGGAAGAAGCTGATGGATATTCAGATCTGTCCATGTCCAGAAGCAGCAGATCATTACATCTTTTGCAAAGTGCTCAAAGGAAGTTTGCAGAGGCTGGTTTCTAGAGGTTGGTTTGTAGAGGCTGGTTTGTGAAGCTTTCCCAAAGACAGAGATATCTTTTACTCACTTAGCCATTGAAATCAAGTCCTTTGTGTTTGTAGATCTTCCATCTTGAAGATGAAGCTCTTTCCACTGGCGCACCCTTCAATTCAGGGTGCAAGGCTGATTTCAGATCCACTCAGACACAGCAAAGGTCTGAACTAACAAACAAAGCAATAAAACAGATTGTGTAGCTGATGTAGCCACTGGCAGGACACAGCTGGAGTTTATTATTCGTGTATTCAGAGAAATGTTGCCCTCCAATCTCCCAGTTTTGATGTAGTGCTTTTGGTTCAGTGGTGTCAGCATTGCTTGAAGGTGATTGTCTGCACTCCTGCTGCAGGATACAAAATATATACAAAAAAGAAAAAAAAAAAGAAAAAAAAAAAGAGGAAAATCTACTTCTGAAGAGGCTCAGGCTGGAACAGCACCAGACACAGTGATTAATAAATGATAGATTTTGGAGCAGCCTAATATATTTCAGAAATTCCCCCATTCTGCTGGGTGCCTGTGTAATACACCATCCTCAGCCCTGAGAAGAAGAGAAGTAGAAAACAGCAAACTAACTTTAAGAGATCTGCACGAAGAGGAGGTGGCTTTAAAATTTCCAAAAGCTTGTTTGTTTGAATAGGTGCTTCAGGAAGAGATTTTTTTTGGGCAGTGGAAGACTTTCTGAGCTGTTCAACTTGTAAATATGCTGCTTTTCATATTCAGGGAGGGCAAATGATGGGTCATCTTAAAAAGTATATTAAATAATCTCTGATTTAGAGCAGAAATGCAGGCTGGGAGGAGTTCCTGCCTTTTTAAGACAGTAAGGGAGGTTGAGATGGGTGTCTCCGGGGAATTCCTTTGCATCACAAGGAATTTTTTTGGTTTTCACTGGGATTTTTTTTCAATGAAAAGCCACTGTTCATTAGCTAAAGCAGAAACAATGCTGTGCCCAGCCTTTAGCTTAGAACAAGGGTGGAAAGAGTTCTCCAATGAAGAAATGCTGATTTGAAAATGGAATGTGAAAGGAAAACAGGGAATAAAAATAAATTTTCAGCTGTACACCCAAGTCATTACAATCCTGAAAAGAACTCTTTGAGGAGAATCCTTCTCCTCAATAGGTGCAGCTGTGTGGCTCTTCCACAGGCTTTTCCTCTTTTAAGGGAGAGGAGTGAAAGGCAGCAGGTGAAACTCCCCTGAATGGGAAGTCAGGGGTTGGAGGCACAAAAAGAAAGGGAACACCTGCCTGGGGATGTGAAGCTGAGGTTTTGCCATCTGCCAGAGAGACTGAGCAGAGCACTCTCCAAAAAGGGGTGAATGTTCTCTAAACACGGGGTTAGTGCAGGTTTAGCTGTACCACACATTGTTCCTTTGTTTCAGTCTGGTTTTCTTCATTTCTTTTGTCTGCTCCTGCACACGTTTGTGTGAACGTCAGGAAATTTTCTATTCATAGTCTTGTGGAGAAAACTGCCTTTATTGTGTGAGAGGTGTAAATGAAGGAAGAAAAGTTTTCTGCTGGGGAATTTGAAGGGGAAAGGTTGTGGACAGCAATAAAAGGAAAGAATCAGGGAGTCATTTAGAGTGGAAAAGAGCTCCAAGCCCCCCATGCTCACTAAACCCTGTCTCCAAATCTCCTTGTTTTTTTGAACACCTCCAGGGGCGGTGATTCCACCCCTGCCCTCAGCAGCCCTTTCCAATGCATTACAGCCTTTTCTGTAAAGAAATTTTCCCAATATCCAACCTGAGCCTCCCCTGGCCCAGCCTGAGGCTGTTCCCTCTCCTCCTGTCCCTCCCTGTTCCTGGGAGCAGAGCCTGACCCCCCTGTCTGTCCCCTCCTGTCAGGGAGTTGTGCAGAGCCACAAGGTCCCCCTGAGCCTCCTTTTCTCCAGGCTGAGCCCCTTTCCCATTCCCTTCCCTGGATACTCTCCAGCCCCTTAATGGAAAAAAACCCCAAACAACACCACTGAACCCAAACCACCAATAAATGGGAAGAAAAAAAATAAACAAACAAAAAACCAAACCCAAAATTCTCACCAACCCTCCTTAACAGTTTTAGGAAGGATTCAGCTTGGCTATGGCACTAATAAATAACTTTGACTCATAGGGCTGTGAAAAGTCTGTAGAAAAATGAGGCAGGTGAAAGTGCAGGGACAACCTGTGCTAATGAGGTGGGCATATTAAAAGATTGAGGCTTCAACTGGAAAATCACCAGGAGGGTCAAGAGGGAAAGCTGTCAAATGCTGATGGAAAATTACTGGGGGGCTGGTTGAAGCTGTACATATCCTGATCCCACAGTCTGGAGGATTTGCAGAACTTGCTAAAGAAGATTCTTCTGTATCTAGTTGCTAAACAGCTCAATACAGGCAGAAGATTTACATCCCCATGCACAGAGAAAGTTACTTTTAATGATACTGTTTGAGATTCATCTGGGCACAGCATTGTTTCTGCTTTAGCTAATGAACAGTGGCTTCTCATTGAAAATAAATCCCAGTGAAACAAAAAATGTTCCTTTTGTTTGTTTGAATTCTAAAATGAGTTTTAGACATACAGTTTCTCATGCTTTTTGTGCTCCTGACTTTCATAGAGCTTTTTGGTGGCTTTAAAAAAATTCTTCCTTTGCTAATTAAAACCAAAGGAGACTAGACAAAACATTTCCATTCATTTACTCAGCAACAAATCATTTGAATGTGTAACAAATATGGATATTAAAGAGGAGAATTTCTTCAGTAGAAAAACTGCCCAAGAGCAGAGCCCAGGTTAGAGTCCAAGGCAGAAGTGGAAGCCTCTTGGAGTCTACAGGGAGTAACAAAACCCCTGAATTTTTCTATTTTCCTAATATGTTTCTAAACCTTGCACCTCCACCCAGAAGCAGAAGACAAACCTGTGACAGTGCTGGCATTTGAGTTTCAGATCATAACAGCAGCAGGACATGTTTAGCTGCATTTTCAGATCCTCAGCAGACACAAAAACTGATAATACCTAAATTACAGATATTTTTCCCTGAGAAAATGAAAGAAAAGTTTGGATTACACCTTCGCCTAATTAAATCACAGACAAGTCTGGGTTTGCAATCTCCCAGAGATGTTTCTTGATAAAATTTGCTTAGAATCAGCATTTCCTCTTCCTAGAATGAGGAAATGGCAGATTGGGGTGGTGAAGTACCTCAATAGTGTCGTAACTTGGGCCAAACTCTTGCCACTAATCCCTCAGGAAGGAAAAGAGATTTGGGGTCATGGTTTAGGGACATGTAAGAAGGTTGTAGGGTCTGGAGGGGCCATACAAGGAGTGGCTGAAGGCACTTGGTTTGTTCAGCTGGAGAAAAAGAACCTGAGGGCAGAGTTTATCAGGATGTTCCTCCCGAGGGGCTGCTCCAATCTCTGCTCCCTGGGGCAGGGACAGGACCCAGGGAATGGCTGGGGCTGGGCCAGGGCAGGGTCAGGCTGGAGCTCAGGGAAAGGTTCTTCCCCAGAGGGTGCTGGGCACTGCCCAGGCTCCCCAGGGAATGGGCACAGCCCCAAGGCTGCCAGAGCTCCAGGAGCATTTGGACAACACTCCCAGGGATGCACAGGTGGGATTGTTGGGGTGTCTGGGCAGGGCCAGGGTTGAAATTCATGATCCCTGTATGTTCCTTCCCACTCTGGATAGTCCATGATTCTGTGCCTGTGCTCAGTGCCTGAATTCAACTAGGACGTAAAAATAAATATGGAATTTCAGTTAAAAAAAAAAAAAAAAGCCAGATGACCTTTCCCCAAGCTTGGTCTAGAAATAACAAAATCCATATAAAGATAAACTTGTGGCAGCAGATCTGTCTGCAGAGCCATCCATCACTGTCCCACAGAGTGAACAGGACCCTTAAGAGGGACCATCCCAGATAAATAAACATTGGTGTCTGTGCTTGGCACCAGTTCATTATTTTGTCAAGGAGATGTGATGGACTGCCCAGGAGCTCTGCAGCAAGTGTCCAGGATGGACAATTTTTGGCTGTAAATGTCTGTAGGATGAGGTGGGTAACTCGGGGATGTGTCCATCAGCAGAACTGCCAGGGGGTTGCTCACGGCAGTGTTGGAAAACAGGCTGTGACCTCTCTGTTATTCTGCTCCACTCTGCCTGATGGCACACCAAGGGGAAATATCCAGCTGTGAAGGGCCTCCAGGAGAGAAATTTCATTTATCCTGCGAGCAGCTGGATGTGAAATTCAAACACCACAAGATCATTGTGATGGACAGGAAAAGACCTTTTTGGAAAAGAGGAATTCCCTTTGCAAAGGCTGCTTTAAACTGTCCTGCCAGCACAAACTGCTTCTCACTGTAACTCTGCTTGGGGAAGTCAAGTGAGGTGAGGCAACATCAGCAGCTGGAGCCTAAAATTCCTGAATAATCAGTGCTGTCCCTAGGGATCTTGTTTTTTCTTCTGGAGTTTGCTCCAAGCCAGTATCTTACCATGGCATTAAAGGGGCTTCTCAGGTTTTTTGGGGTTTTTTGAGAATTAAATTGAACTCATGCCTATGTTTCTCTCACTGGTTTATTTCCATATTATTGCAGGCCTTTCTACCTGAAAAATATATCTCTTTACTTGCAATTCTGGGTTAGAATCACAAAATAGAGGAACACTAAAAAGCTTTTCTTTTCAGCCACAGGTGATGAAAAGCAAGGTAAAACTGTTGATACTCCTCTCTCTCTCCCATTCAGAGCCTGGTTTCAGTGCACTTTGAAGCTTCATAAACTGGTAGAATAAGCAGCACTGGATGACTGTTGGAAATGGGGAGTATTAATGGCAAAAACAGGAAGTTTGTGATGTTTTATGGAGCACTGACTCATATTTTCAATAAGATCAACAAATAGAAAATCTCAAAATATTGCAGTTCATCCTTTACACTGAAAAAAATGGATTATAAAAAGAGATATAAAAGCTATTTTAATGAAACAGCCTCGTAGCCTGGCAGCAAACCGTACCAGGTGAACTGGAGGGAAGCCAGGAGAAAAAGAGCAAAACCTGAGGAGACATAAATCTCCTGTCACCGTTTTTGCAATAACTTCTGGAATTGTTTCTGTCATTGAATAGTTACACTTAAAAACCTCTCATACATCTTGAGCGTCAGTAATTAACTTTTTCTTTCTTTTTTATGATTCCAGGAAAAGATGATTTAAGAGGTTTTGTCTCTTCCAGACTCTGTCTGACAATGTTCACGTCTGAGGAACAGGGTGATGCATTAGGATTATAAACCTGGTTTATATTCCACAGGGAAAATTTGGGCTTTGAGGTGCTGCAGACCTTGCTTGGGGTGGTTTGTCCCTCAGAAGAAGCTGATCAGGATTACACCAATGCTGTAGAGTTGATAACTGAGTTCTCTGGTCTTTATACTATTTCAGCCAGAGCAATTATTTAATATACTAACAGCAATATTTAATTACATCAGGCCAAAACATTACACAATTATCATACACAGAGTATTGAACATTTTGTAGCTCAAATAATTACAATTTTTTTGTTGTTGTTGGTTTGTGTTTGCTTTTGTCAAACAAAAGAGATTTTCAGAGCAAGATTCCCAAATATTCACACAAACATTACGGCTGGAAGAGACCTCCAAGATCTTCAAGTCCAAACTTGGAGCAAATCCCACATTCCCACAAAATGTGAATCTTGATCCCCATCTAGAAGTAAACTGGGGAAGGAAAGGCAGAAAACCACACAGAAGTGAGGGGCTCAGGCAGGAATTTTGATTGGGGTTGGTCACTGCAGAGCTCTGCCCAGGATGCAGGAGAGGCGTTCTGAGATGGGAGAACATGGAACCATGGACAGGTGAGCACCTGGAGCCACAGCAAACCTCAGTCACTGTCACAAGCTCTTCCCAGGCCTTTTGCTTCCTAAATGCTTTAAATGGACTCTTTTAATTAAATGCAGCAGGATCCCATGTTTCTGAAAGAATGACTAAAGGCAAGCCTTGCTCTGCCAGAGACAGGAGTAACCATGAGGATCTTGAGGAACATTTTGTGGAATATTTCCCACCGGTTTGTGGAACTCACAGTTACAGAATCCCCACTGGTTTGGGCTGGAAGGGATCTTAAAAGCTCATTTCCTTCCAATCCTGCCATGGGCAGGGACACCTTCCATCAGCCCAGGATGATAATAGTGGAATTAATGGGAAATCTTTGGAAGACCAGTGGACTTAGATTTAATTAAGAAACCCATGAACCACAGCAGTGTAGTGCACAGTGTGAAATATAATCATTAATGTAAAGGTTAATAAGTTAATTAGCCACATTTAAGTGTTTAATTCTAATAAATGTTCACCTATTATCTGTGTTGGGAGCCATTTTGTTTCCTCTGTTTACACAGCCTAGGGTTTTCTATCCCAAATATTCTTTATAGGTATGAAACACAACATGTGACAAACTGGCTTTGCTTAAAAAATAATAGTAAAAAAAGGAATTATGGCCTTGATTCTAAATCCCACTTTTTATTTCCAACTATAATATAATGGACTTGAGTGAGGTTTAAGACACATCCTGGAGCAAGCTGTAATAATTAATCTACATGACTGGATTTAGCACAAATCCGTCTTGGAATTGCAATTCTCCTTGCTCCTGGGCAGCAGCAAAATTACACTGAGCAGACCAGCACAAGAGTCCCACCGATTATACATTGGCCCAGTCTGCCTGGAGAGCCAGCAAACATGGTCCTTTCAGGCAGAAAATAAAGCAAAAATAAAGATCTTCAGATTTCTCCAATGAGAACACAAATATACCAGTGAATTTTCGAGTCTGTAAATCACACCAAATATTTTCTTTTTTTAGCCCATGTACAACGGGTGCTGGAGGGAAGTAAAGGCAAATTGTTTTCCATGGAATGATCCAAGATTGTTACTTCCTTTGTGAGAAGTGGCAGTTTGAGTTCAGCCTAGGCCTAAATATGAGCACATCCCTTCAACTAAAAAACAGATTAATGACATTATTAATGGGATATTTACAATGAATAGATAGATCTGATTGAAGTGGTGTGATTTCCTCAGAACAAAATGGGAGCAACGTGATATTACAGGGCCTGTAATAAAAGGGAAGTTGTTCTGCTTTCTTCAGAACCATCATTTTTGTTTCTCAATGGAAAACCAAGACAACGGCTTTGTAATTCAGCTTATTTACTGTAGAAGCTGAACATTCAGGGACATTGAGTAGATTAAAATATTCTCCTGCACATATAACTTCCCCAGTAATGTGTTATAAACTGTCCTTATTAGCATTTCTATTTTAAAAACATACAGGTTTGTGTTGGGAATGGTTTTAGCTATTGCTTTAATCCAATATTTTGGACCCTTTCTGTAAAGAGACCTAGCTACAGTTTAGCTGCCAATTCACATTTCTGTGCTCTCTTCAGAGTATCCATAGCACATCATTCCTCATGACAGTAAATCCAGTTTCTGGGTGCTTGACGTTGACTTAAACCTACAACAGTGGAACAGCAAACACGATATTCCACTGTGAAAATGCTCTGAGCTGCTCAAGGCCATGTTGGAAAGGGCTTGGAACAGCCTGGGATAGTGGAAGGTGCCCCTACCCATGGCAGGGGATGGAATGAGATGGGCTTTACCATCCCTTCCAAACCATTCTATATTTCTATAAGTCTATGAAACTTTTTCAAATGACCCAAACCCAGAGATATCCCAACATGGATTTGAAGTTGCAGTGTTTTGGCAGAATTTGTGCCAGACTGCACACAGTGGGCACACCTTGCCCACCTCGTGTATCCTTTAACAAGTCCAGTGAGCTGGAGTGCTGTGCTTTCTGGTCTCATTCTTACTCTCTGCATGTGCAGATCTCAATTTTCTTTCAACTTTCCTTTCCTCTCCTGTGCAGTGAGCACAAAGGCAGGAGCACTCACACACTCAAAAGGACAAAAGCCACAAACATTTGCAGGATTCAATGGGGACACCACCAACGACAAAGTCCTCAGGATTTCTTTATATCACAGGGGTTCACAGAATCCCAGAATGGTTTGGGTTGGAGGTACCTTAAAGTCCATCCAGTGCCATCCCCTGCCAGGGGCAAGAACACCTTCCACTAGCCCAGGGTGCTCCAAACCCCATCCCACTGGGCTCTGGACACTTCCAGGGATCCAGCCACAGCTTCTCTGGGCACTCTGTGCTGTGACTTCCCCACTCTGACAGGGAACAATTCCTTCCTTACATCCCACATAAATCTCTCTTCTTCTAGTTTGAAACCATTCCCCCTTGCCCTATCACTGTCTGCTCACGTAATAATCCCTTTCAGTGTTCTTTATAAACCCCCTTAAGCACTGGAAAGGGCTCTGAGTTCTCCCCACAACTTTCTCTTTTCCTGGTGGTGAACACCCTCAGCTCTCTCAGCCTGGCTCCAGAGCAGAGGGGCTCCAGCCCTCAGAGGATCTGTGTGGTCCCCTCTGGACCTGGTCCAAAAGATCCAAAGCCTTCTTGTGCAAAACTGAAGTCTGGCTCCCAGCTCTAAAACATTATGAAGTCCTACTGCTCTGTGACATAGACACGACCAGGAGCCACTTCATCCTACCTCTTTAGCCATCCCCTTTTGCAGATCTCTCTCCATCTTTTTCTCACTGCCAGTCCCTGTGTGAATCTCCCTTTGATCTGTGCTTTCCCTGTCATTCCACCATCCTTAAATTACCTGGCATCACTTCCCAGCTCACTCAAACGACATGGTTGAGGTCAGTCCCTGAACACCAGAAGGACCCTGCTGTGCTGGGGACAGCAGCACTCGAGATCCCTTCAGAACTGAACTCCTGCTTCCCTTCCTTCAAAGCAAGGATCACCCCAGGCCTCTCCCAGAGCTGTTTCAGCTGGGAAACAGGACTTTACACAGACAACAGGCCTTTGACTGCCCCTCTGATGCTTTTGATTTGACTTTAAAGCATGCCAGCATCAAAGCCACCAAGGAAAGATGACAGGAAATGTAACTTGAATCTTTCATAACGCTGGTGCATAAAAATGTGACAACCCTACTAAGGAACAGCCTGCTAGTCAATCTTTTGGACAATAAACGTGGATGTTTTGGAGGGATGCTTTCCAAGTTGAAAGGTCTCATTCTTTTTCATACATTCCTCCCCTCTCTCCCTCCTTCAGGCAGCCCAGTTTCCCAGTGGTTCATTCTTGTTGGAGACCCTGGGCTCATTTTGTGAGATATCTCTCTTTACCAGTTTTTCAGCAAGAAATGTTTTGATCAAAACAAAAAGCAAAACTTGGAACTTCCACTAGCCTGCTTTCTGAGTTGTAGTACAGCAAACACAGGATTCTTCTAGACCATTATCTTCCGCAAATTTGGCTAAATTAGTTAAACCTAAACTAGGCTAAGAATTAGAGGAGTCAGACTTGGTATCATACAGCTTCCATTGCCTGTGGAAAAGGAAAATGATCCATGATACACCCAGGGCTTGCTTTAAGCAATTCATCCCCATTAATTGCTGATATCAGATATCTGCAATGAATTGTGAATGTCATGCTCTGGATGAATGATGTTCAATCCAAACAAGACTATTAACGTGCCATTCCCAAAGGATTAACACTCCAGCACCGAATCACTCAGATATTGCTCAATATATTGCTTTCAGAGCACTGCATTAACTGAGAAGGGTGTGTATTAATGAAACTCCCTTGGAACAGATTTCCTTTTAAATTGCAGGGCATGTTTTATCTGAGTGGATAGCTAAGATAGCCAAAAGTGGACTGGAAAGTTGCTGAATATTAAGGATTCATTTCCTTGGTATTATTAAAAAATATTTCTTTCTTCTTACTGCTAAGTTTCACCAGACATGCTATAGGCAGACCTCCAGTTCACAGGGTTTAGATGTAGAAGGAAATGTTGTAGAAAACAAGGGTGGAAGAATGAGAATGTCTCAGAACTGAGAACACAATAAAAATCAGCAATATTTGTGTGGTTGATTCTGTACAAAATAGGGGAACAAACTTGTCATTTTAAACCTGATTTTCCAGGAAAATGGAATGCTTGCCATTTCCCTAAAACTCTTAACCTTACTGGCCATTTTTACTCAAATTTAGCAAAAGGACAAACAGAAGAAAGACATTTAAATTAATAAAAAGTGTATAAAAATATATAGATGGGTAGGAAAAAACCCTCTGCTAATGTATCTCAGTAAAGCACTGCTTCATTCTCTCATTCCATGAGGGGCAGGATATGGTCTGCTCAATGCCCAGGGAAGATCTGGGTAACTCTGTGGCTCAGGAATCACCTGCTTTTACATTTTGGTCCCAGTACATCCAAAATTAAAGATGTCCTAAGTCTAAAAAGCTCTTAGACTTTGTATCTCTACTTATGCAGAGCTCTATTCCTACCCAGACACCTGAGATGAGGAATAATTTGCAGGAAGCAGTGCTTTGTTTGCAAAACATCACAAGTCAAGTCGTGCTTTGCCAGAAACATTTTCCTACCACCCACCATCTATTCCTGCCAATTTTTGTTGCTCCCCGTGACAGTTAAATTTGCAATTTGATTAATGACTTCATTCCAGTGCTTGGAGTGTGTTTTATAGTACTAGTTCCAGAAAAGAAAGGCAGGTAATTAGACAAATAGAGTGAAGTAGCTCAAAAGACTTTTTAAGTTGTTAATGCAGTAATAAAGTATCATGAAAAATATGACAGAATGAGGCATCTCTAAAAATATCCCCTTTAAATTGAAAGTTTCTCTCTTTTTCTGCATTTTTTCCTGGAACAAGGCAGCCAGGTCTTTGCTAAATGCACAAAAGTGCATATTAGATGTTCCTCTGGCTTAAATTATGGAGCAGGTCTTAAAAGTGAAGCTTGGTGTTCACCTGCAGGTTCCTGGTCATAAAGCACAGCAAGGCCAGTTCAAAGAACTGGCTTTAATTGTGACTCACAAACATCACTCTTGGTGCCAAGTTGATAATTGAGATAGTTATTTTCCAGGATGTGCACCAGCAGCTGGGGGCTATAACCCAGAGAAGTTCTCTTCGAATTGCTCATTATTTTCCAGTAATTGACTAATTTTATCACTCACACCTGTCTTATATAAAGCCTGGTGGCAACCCAATGGCCTAAAAGAGTTGAGATATATCTCCTCTGTCGTCAGTCCTAAAACCTGTCTCCTTAAAGACTTTATGAAAAAGTATTTCAGAAAGCTGCATTTTAAGCTTTTGTCAAAACACAAGTTGGCATAAGCCAAAGATCACCCTTACATGACTTAAGCATATCAAAACTTGCACATGGACTTGAAGGAGCCAGGAATTCTGGTTTTGACATGACCAGAATATTTTTATAAAGATTATCAAGTAAGTGGCATAATTTGAAATGCAGAGAAGTTTTAGCAGTATTGCTCATGATGATGCCTTGATGGCACTCCTGTACCCATTGAAGACACAGCTCTACAGCCTTTACAGGAAAGGATTTCCAGAGGTGGAAATGTAAAGAGAGGAGATTGATCTGCCTTGCTTCAAACTGGGAATAGGAGATCAAAAACTCATTCTCTTGTGTAACTGCTCTAGGCATTCTTTAAAAAGCAACAGCTCTTCCAAAATTGTTACATAATGTTGCTGATTTTGATGCACCTGCCCTTGCTTTCAAGTGCTAAAGGAGATTTCAGGTTTCTTCTGCAAGTGCTTCTGTCTGTGTTGTCAGAACTGTAGAAGCATCCAGGTTTTTAACTGAATTGCCTGAAGTTCTGTGGGATGAATGTGGACCTTGGGATTTCATGGAAGAAACACCCATAACTGATACAGTTTGAGATCTGACATCTCTAACAAAATACCTGAGTAACTGAGGTTGAAAGACACGTTTGAAGGTCACCCTGTGCAATTGTCCTGCCCAGAGCCAGAGGTACCAAGTTGGCCAGTTGGGTATTTCTAAGGATGGAGACTCCATAATCCCTCTAGCCAACCAGTTCCAGGATTTGATCATCAGAGTGGGGAACATCTCTGTTCAAGTGGAATTTCCTGAGTTTCAGTTTGTGGGTTCTACAGAATCAGAACCACAGAAAATCCTGAGTGGGAAGGGACCCACAGGGATCATGGAGTCCATCTCCTGCTCCTGCCCAGACACCCCAACAATCCCACCCTGTGCATCCCTAGGAACATTGTCCAAATGCTCCAGAAGCTCTGGCAGCCTTGGGGCTGTGCCCATTCCCTGGGGAGCCTGGGCAGTGCCCAGCACCCTCTGGGGAAGAATCTTTCCCTGATATCCTACCTGAACCTCCTCTGGCCCAGCCACAGCCATTCCCTGGGTCCTGGCCCTGGTCACACAAAGCAGAGACTGGAGTAGCTCCTCAGGAAGAGCTGCAGTCTTTGGTAAAGTCTTACCTCAGGCTCCTCTTCTTCAGCTGAACAAGCTAAGTGTCCTCAGCTGTTCCTTATATGGCCTCTCTAGACCCTTCTTATTAATTAAAGCCCTCCCACAAGCCAAACAAGCTGGTTAAACCAGCAAATGAGTAGTTCTGAAATATTCAGAAGACAATCATAACTGAAGAGAACTGTAAAGGTCATAATTGTTTTATACAGCCTGAAAAACATCTCTATCTGGCCTACAGAAAATTGATTGGGTAATAGAGCTTCAGAAAGTCACATGTCTATTAAAGTAGTCCTAGCTCATGCTGACATTTTAGCTGTGTCCAGCTACTGCATTTCATCTGGGCAGTACCAAGGGAGTAAAATAAAATCCCTTCCAGAAGTTTTTTCTTGTGGTTATCACAGAATATCAAATAAAAGATTAAAATGGCCATATGGAAGTCACAGAAATCTGTTATTACACCACATTGGCTAGCTACAATAATAAGCAAAGAAATTTTTTGTGAATTTGTTATGGTTATTATCGCTCATATGATTAAAAAAACCCTACAATTACAGCTCACCAATATTCTGCCTCCTGGAGGCAGAAAAAGAGCTAAATAAGGATCTCTAGGATGCCCATATATTGATGGAAGAAGTAGCTCCCCAAAAATTCTATTAGTTCCCGTAGAGCTGTTTCACATTCCACAACATCTGTGGGGAGGGAGTTCTCCAGGAAAAAGTCTCTGCCTGGAGTTCTTTCACTTGAAGGTTTTCCACATCCTTTCTTTAAACTCAGAATGCCTGATTTCCTTCAAATTATCTTTCCCATCCTCTCCTAATTGAAGATCCTAAGCCCTCAGGGCTCCCTGTAGAATGATTTCTCTCTTTCCTGCTCCCTGGGTCAAGTCCTTTCCTTACTTTTTATATGCCTTCAGAAGTAAAGCTGTTTAACACCCTGCAGCTTAACGTGGAGGAAATTAGACATGTCCCAACCATTACTTCCTTTTTCTTTTTTTTTTTTTTCCCATTTATGATACAGGGAATTTCTTGGGTTTTGAGGCTGTTACAAACTCCACTTGTTGTTTTGAAGCTGTGGGGAGGTTATCAATATAAAAATACCAGTGCTGGGTGTTGGAGATGGAGCTTTAAGTCCTTTGCCCTGAGATGTCCTGTGGAATTCCAGAAGAGGTGTAGTCCTCACTCTTTGGTTTACAAGACCACTGTTTTTCATGAACTATCAGAATATTTTTAGAAGTTGAGTATTTGGTTTTCTAGGGCTCCAAGGAGGGTGAAGAGCCTTAGGAAGGTGGGGAAGGCAGCAGGGCAGGCCAGCTGGCTGATAATGGTGAATGGGTGTCCCACTGGTTGGCTCCCAACTGCTGACAGGATGGGGAGGCTGGCAGGGAGGATCCAGCAGAGGAGCTGTGGGAGAGGGAGGAAGGTTTTTGTGCATTGTTTGAGTTTGTGCAGGAAGGGGATAAGAGTTCCAAATGTCCACGCAAAGATGTCTCAGGCTTTGACACCTCCTCTGGGCTGTTTCCCTGTTATTGCTCAGACTCTGAGCTCCATTGCTGCCTGAAGGCTGTGCTGATAAGGTCCTGATCTGCTGAGAGCAGTGCCTGCCCCTGGCAGGAAATAGAGTTTACAGCCAGCACAGAGAGCACCTGTGTGTTCTCCAGCCCCAAACCCCTGGGACAGCAGCTAGCAGCCCCCTAAGAGCAGGTTCCAGCAAAGGTCTGCAACGAGGAGGAAGCCACGAGATGCAATTTCATTGTGTCTCCTCCTCTTCATATCCAGAGAAGCAAAGATGTCTGGAGAGCTGGTGGTGACCTCTGGATGTCACACTGATTAATTGGGGGAGCTTGGTTTCACCCCAGGATACCAAGTGCCTGGTTAGATTAATTATCATTCCCTCACAAGGCTATTGCTCTTCCAGCCCCTCCTCCTACAACACTCCTCACCCAGCATGGGAGGTTTACAACAAACATTTTGAGGATCATGGAGACAACTTCTAACATACTTTTGCAGGGGTTGAAAGAAAACAGTCGCTCATTATTCTGCTTAAAGATATTAAAAGGCAGATTCCCCAAACTGCACATCAATAATCAGAAACTGCCTTTTTTAGAATGATAGCATGGACAATAACAACGTAAATATTTATATAAGCAAGTTTTTTTGTGAAAATAGTATTGTATTCACAAATGACCTGGCTCTCATAGAATGCCTCAAGTCTTGGCTTCTGCAGAAGTGGAAAGTCAGCAGCCCTATCTTAATATTCAGGTATTATGCTACTCTTTCCATAGAAGCCTGGAGCAATAGATTCGTAGATTCATAGTATTATATAATGGTTTGGGTTGGAAGAGACCTTAAAGCCCATCCAGTCCCACCCCCTGCCATGGGCAGGGACACCTTCCACTGTCCCAGGTTGCTCCAAGCCCTGTCCAGCCTGGCCTTGGGCATTTCCAGGGATCCAGGGACAGACACAGCTTCTCTGGGCACCCTGTGCCAGGGCCTGCCCACCCTCACAGGGAACAATTCCTTCCCAAAATCCCATCTAACCCTGCCCTCTGGCAGTGGGAAGCCATTCCCCCTTGTCGTGTCCCTCCAAGCCCTGGTAAATTGTCCCTCTTCAGCTCTCCTGGAGCCCCTTTAGGCACTGTTTAACTGCTTTAAGGTCTCCCTGGAGCCTCCTCTTTTCCTGAGACTAAATGATCCCAGCTCTGCCAGCCTTTCCTCCCAGCAGAGCTGCTCCATCCCTCTGACCATCCTGGTGCCTCCCCTGGACTCTCTCCAGCGGCTCCAGCTCCTCCCTGTGCTGGGGCAGCTTTGCAGGTGGAGTCTCACCTGAGCTCAGGAGCACAGGGACAGAATCCCCTTCCCCTGCTGCCCAGGCTGGGGGCTCAGCACAGTTGACTTTTTGGCTCCACGTGGATG
Source organism: Motacilla alba alba (assembly GCF_015832195.1). Taxonomy (NCBI): domain Eukaryota; kingdom Metazoa; phylum Chordata; class Aves; order Passeriformes; family Motacillidae; genus Motacilla; species Motacilla alba. Next base: position 25,127,080 of record NC_052023.1, read on the forward strand.
ATTCTGGCCCATGTCCAGCTTTCCATCTATGACAACCTCCAAGTCCTTCTCCTTCTCAATGCCCCCTCGTCCCAGCTTCTGCTCATGTCTGGGATTGCCACAAGCCAGGCACAGGACCAGCACTTGCCCCTGTTTCACTTCAAGAGGTCCAGACAGTCCCAAATGCTGCCCCTCTCCAGCCTGTCCAGGTCCCTCTGGGTGCCCCATCCCTCGTCTCCACTAGTGGAGTGATCCCACCACCCCACTCTGTGTCATACCCAAATCTGCTGAGGCTGCCCTCCATCCCACTCTGTTTGTCACAAATTGTACCTCAGCTTTCTTCACATCCTGGCCATATTTTTCATTTCTACCTTTTTCCAATGGAATTTTGTTCTTTTACTTGCTCTCTTTCTGTTCTTTTTCTTTTTTCTGCCCATTTGTCACATTTTCTCTGGTGGATTTACCTTCCTGTGATGCCGCCTCTGCCTTAGTAGACACATTGTTATCATCTTCCTAAGGAAAATCTTATTTTTGAATCCATGGGTCTATTGAAAGCTGAAGAAAAGGATTTAGCAGCTGAGTGGGTGAAGTTTGTACATCACTATTCAAGATTAGAGACAGGGCCAATTTCTCCAAATGGGGTTGGCAGTCATACAAAGGCACAGACACATTAATTTCCCTGGTTTTTCTGTTGTTAAATTGTGTTTTACCAGCAAATCAAGATAAGTTTGTAAAAAATGGTACATAGAGGAAATAAAGTTCCCTCAGTATATGGCAGGAACATAAAAATATAAAAATAATTAAATCTGAGAATGGGTATTATACTATTTTCTATCATTTCAGTGAGAAAGGCTTAGCATGTAGTACGGATTTTCCCATGTTTTTAGAATTCAAGACTCCTGGGCTCCTGCCTGGGTTTGTTGAGAAGGACGCAGAGTGCTGGGCAGGACAGAGCCCAGCGGATGGCATGTCTGGGGCCAGGGAATAATGTGGCTGTCCCATGTCCTTTTGGTCAGCAGGGGATGGCAATCTGTGCCACTGGGACCTGGGGATATTGGAGGACAATGAGCTGTCCCTCAGCTGGGGGACAATGTGTGCTGGGGACAATGGGATCCTGAGATGTATCAGGGACAGCATTCCCAGCAGGTCAGGGAATGACCCTGCCCCTGTGCCCAGCCCTGGGGGCACCTCTGGAGTGACCCTGCCCCTGTGCCCAGCCCCAGGGCACCTCTGGGTGCTGTGTCCAGCTCTGGCTCCTCAGCACAGCAGGGCCAGGAGCTGCTGGAGCTGAGCAAGGGCCTGGAGCATCTCTGTGCCCAGGAAAGGCTGAGGGAGCTGGGGCTGCTCAGCCTGGAGAGGAGCCCCAGCTGAGAGGGGCCTCAGCCCTGGCTGTCCCTGAGTCTCCTGGGTGTCTCTGGGTGTCCCTGGCTGTCCCTGTGTACCGGTGTCTGTCCTTGGGTACCCCTGGGTTTCTCTGAATGTCCCTGTCTGTCCCTGTGTCCTCCAGTCTGTCCCTGTCTGTCCTAGTCTGTCCCAGGCTGTCCCTGTGTGTCCTTGTGTGTCCCTGTGTCCCCCAGTCTGTCCCAGTCTGTCCCCGTGTCCCCCAGTGTGTCCCTGTGTCCCTCAGTCTGTCCCTGTGTCCCAGTCTGTCCCAGTGTCCCCCAGTCTGTCCCTGTGTGTCCCTGTGTCCCCAGTGTGTCCCTGTGTCCCAGTGTGTCCCTGTGTCCCAGTCTGTCCCTGTGTCCCCCAGTGTGTCCCTGTGTCCCCCAGTGTGTCCGGGTGTCCCCCAGTGTGTCCCTGTGTCCCCCAGTGTGTCCCTGTGTCCCAGTGTGTCCCTGTCCGTCCCTGTGTGCAGGGGGCAGAGCAGGCCCAGGCTCTCTCCAGGCCCAGCGATGGCCCCAGAGCCACGGGCAGGGCCTGAGCCCAGCAATTCCCCTCACAGGAGGCACAACTTCTGCCCTGGGCAGTGCCAGCCCTGAGCAGAGCCCAGAGAGGCTCCGGGGTCCCCTCCCTGGGCACGTTCCAGAGCCACATGGACACTGTCCTGTGCCCTGTGCTCTGGGATGGCCCTGCTGGGGCAGGGAGGTGGCGCCACGCGAGCCACTGGGGCCCTGCCATGCTGGCATTCCGTGATTTGGGAAGAGCACTTGCACACATTGTCAAACCCAGGCCATGAGAACCTGGAGATGTGTGAGAGGAGAATGTTTTGGCTTGATCTCTCAGACTGCACTTTTGAGAGATCACAGAACAGATCGATTTTCTGAGCAAACTGGTCTGGTTTTTCCATTGTGAAAATTGATTTGTAGTTTGGAAAAAAGCAGCATGATCCAGGGAAAGGGACAGAAATGGGCAACCTGCATAAGCTCCAAATTAAAGACCAAAATGACTTTCTTATCTGTGGAGACACAGCTGGCAAAGATGGATTAATTTGGTATTCAGGCCTCATCCAAATAGAAGACTTTCAGACAAAAGTAATTGGAAATCCTTTGAATACTGCGTGTGGTTTGTGGTATATTTTAGATAAAATTTATTTCAAAAGTATGCAGAAAGTACCTAGTAAGGCTATATTTCCTGTTGTTCCTAATATTCCAATCAGATATTGTTCTGATGCAAGAACTGCCTGGAGAAGAGAAGGTTCTGGGTGACCTAAGTGTGGACTTCCACAAAGTCCTTCCGCCTTCCTTCCTGAAGGAGCTGACAGGAAACCTGGAGAGAGAATATTTCCAAGGGATGGAGGGACAGGACACAGGGAATGGCTTCCCACTGCCAGAGGGCAGAGTTAGGTGGGATATTGGGAAGGAATTGTTCCCAGTGAGGGTGAGCAGGCCCTGGCACAGGGTGCCCAGAGAAGCTGTGTCTGTCCCTGGATCCCTGGAAGTGCCCAAGGCCAGGCTGGACAGGGCTTGGAGCAACCTGGGCTAGTGGAAGGTGTCCCTGCCCATGGCAGGGGTGGCCCTGGATGATCCCCAAAATCCCTTCTAATCCAAACACTTCTGAGATTCTGAGGTTCTTTGTAATTGTGAAGACAGGAAACATTGGATTTTCCACCTGTTTTAAGAAGGATCTGGCAAAGTTTAGTTAAATACAAGAGGCCACTGTACCCAGGCTGCTCAGAGATCATTCAGGGCCACGAAAGCCTTTAAGTGGGGTCTATTTTAGCAATGCTGGAGCTTTATTTAATCAGGATTAAGGTGCATAGCAGTTATTTGTGCCAGCTCTTCTGAAAGGAACACAACCCCAAGAATTCTTTTTTGAGGCACACATATCCATAACAGTTAACAGCTACCAGTAACAATAAAACCTTTAGTGATTGTATCAAATCTGTAACTGAGCCACGTAGTGACACACAAGTAAATTCTGAGACATTTGGCTTGTCCCACCCACCTTCTAGGTGTCCAGGGGGAGAAAATCCTTTGTTTCTGTTTGTGATGGAGATCCCTGGGCACTAAAGACACATTTTGTGCATTGTAACAGCCCCAAAGGACAAGATTTCTTTTATTACATCTTCTTCTCCTTTCCTAAAATGTATAAACCACCTCCAACAGGTACCTTTATAGATTCATCTTCATAGGATGGGGTGTTTGTTGTTTTTTTTTTCTGACAAGAAGATTAATACCAGTTCTGCTTGAACTGAACTCATGATGGAAACAAGAAATTTCATATCGGCTAAAAGTAATTTTATTGGCACATTATTCATTTTAGGAACAGGGATCAAGTGGGGCACAGACAGAATGATTTGCAGAAATCATGAGGAGAAAATAAAGAAAGAATGGCAGTTGTTTTTACTGATGACAGGACATGAGAAGAGGCTTTTGCAAAGAGGAAGACACAGTTTTCTGAGCCTGTGATGCTTTGGACAAAAAGTTATGGACATAAACTGCTCTGAAATACTCAAATCAGGAACCAGGCAGACTTGGAGACTTCCAGAACTCCATGATCAAATCAACAGATGCTTCCCAAAGTTTTTTAGTTTCTCCAGTCAGACATTTTAACCATTTTTTACAGCTTTCTAAAGACAGATGACAACTCAAATCTGTGCTTTTCTGAAAGAAATCTCATTACACTTCAGGCTCCCCAATCACATCTTCAAGCAATTTAAGCCACTCCTCCCCCTGTACTGATCTTAGCAAAGCTACTTCCACAGAGATCATTTTTATTCTGTAGGTGTTTTAGCCTATTATGACAGACCAGAGTTTGCAGCTGATATATTGTCTTTTTTTTTATTTCTTTGAGGAGACCTCTGGTGACCCTGATATTTAAAGTTATCAGATTGGAGTAGTGCAGCATTAGTAATTTCTGAGCTTGGCTGGTTTTTCCCCTTTCCAGAACCACCTCTCTGTGTTGCTGTGCTATTCCCCATTTCCAAAAGTTGAGTGCGGAGCCATAGAAAGGGAAATGTAAATGAAAAAGTTCCTAATGCAGTCTGGCTATGACATGATTACAACTAGGTTAAATGTATTAGTTCTCCACATATTACACTAGAGGTCATGCAACATCTAATTTATTTCCTTGACTTTCACATTTCACAGTCCCCTGAATGTAATTCCTTTCAATTTTCCCTGCTGTCGGTAATTGGTGTGCCACACATCCCTCTTCTCCAACAGACTCCCTCTGATTATCCTGGCACTGCATTCTGTGTATCCATTAACAACCAGGGATCATACTTTCCCCTAGGCCTGCTTTCCATTTCTCTCTCTCACTCTCATTCATTTGGTAAGGGCACCAAGTCCTCATATATTTCATGTTTAGAAAGGTTGGTATTTTCTTAAGAAGGAAAAAAAACCCTGACCCTACAAAACTTACCAGTGGCTGAGTTTGTTTGTCAGCCCTCACTTTTTGTCTTGGATTTCACCTCCCTCTGTGATGTCTTGCAGTGCTTTCAGAAAAGTCTCCTTTAATGCAGGCAGGGCTTTCACCTCATCTGTATCTTTAAATGCAAGTGACAAAGAAATGTAAAGTTGAGATTATTTTGTAAACTGTTGCAGGGAAAATGGAATATCAAAGAAGATAAGAGTTCAATTTTGTTTTCAGCTCTCAAAGCTCTTCTTGTCACTTTTATTGCTTTCTTGTAAAGGTTCCCAGGGTCTGCATCTGGTGATAGCACCAATTTTCTGATCATGGGAGTCTGAGTTCCAGCAAGCAGATATTTCTTACATCTAGTTTTAAACATCAGAGAAAATTATTTGTAATTTTTTTTTTAAATAATCTGTGCAGATCATGGTGGCAAAGACCCTCTCACTGTTCTCCAGTTCCCAGTGGTTCAGCATTCCATGTGAATGAGCTTCACTCTTTTACACATCTCTTAGTTATTCCCAGGTTTTAATCTTGTCCCAGCAAAAACCAGGTTCTCTTTGCACCCAACTTCTTGCTGGCATTTTTACTTCCCACTTCCCCAGGTTTTGAGAATTTGTTTTGTTGTTCTCTCGGCACCTGACTGCAGTCATTCCTCCTTGGCTTTCACATTTGAACTGGAATTTATCTGAAGACCTGCAAATCCAGAACAGTGGAGGTTCTGGAAGGAGAAAGAAATTCATGGGGATGTCCATTCCAGCTTCCCTTCTCTCTTGGGAAATCCCCCTCCTCTCAGGCCTGGTGCTTTTGCTATTTTAACCCTATCTGAACATGTTTCTGTGGAGTTTTGAAGTCTTGAGTTGGATAATTCAAAAAGACAAAAGACATGTGGGCTGTCATATCAGGCCTGCTGAAATGATTCCTCTATGAGGCTGGACATCTCCTCTTAGAGATCTTCTGATATTGGTAAAAGGTATGTTTGTCAAAGGATAATGGAAATAAAGGAACACAAGGATTCACAATCTACCCTTGAAGGGATTTCACAGAGCTGGGAAACCTCCCAAGCAAAGGATCAGTTCAGAATTAACTGAAGATTTTTTAGAAATTTTGAATCCATTTTGAGTTCTAGATAGCTTTGCTACTGAAGCATTCCTTTCTGCAAGATCATTTGCCTGTAAAGAGTGAAAATTACTGTTTTGATTTTGTTTAGAGGAATCCAGAAAAACCTTCCCATTTCAATAGGACCTGTTGGCTTTTGGTTTTTTTTTTTATTCCCATCCTCTTCCCCTTCCCTCTTTTCTTCCTTTCTCCAAAGGCCTATTTAATTATTTTCCAAATCAGATTTCATGCCTTTTTCTATGTTCTACTCAAAATCTATTCCTTTAGGAATCAGATCCACCCCAATAGCTCATTGCTGTCCATTTTCATTAAATACTTTGCCCCAGAATCTGCTAAGTCACAGACATTGTGGGAATGGAAATGCTGACAAATAATTCAATCAGAGCATAAAAATGCCAGATGGAGGCACCCCCTTCACAAGAAGCCCCGCAGAAAAGATGATATGGGTACAAGTTACTGCTGGGGATATTCTGACTTGATTCCAAAGGGAAATGTTCCACAGTGAGAACAGTCAGCCATTGGAATGATCTCCCCATGGAAGCAGTGGATTCTCCAACACTGGACCCTTTAAATTTTGTCTGGCTGGAGTGCTGGGCCATCCTGTCCAGACCAAGAGCAGCTGGACCAGATGACCCTTGACATTCTTTCCAGCCTGGTATTCCATGATTCCATGATGTAGCTCCCAACAGGACAGCAGGGTACTCTTGTCCTTGCCGGGACACAGGGTCTTGTGCACAGGAAGTCACTGGGGTCTCGTGTGAGATTTTGCCCTCCTGCATTGGGGCTCTTGTCTTGCAACCACTTTCTTTCCCCACAGTGAAATAAGAAATAAGAAATAAGTCTGCAAATATCAAACATGATCCCTGTTCCACTCCACTGTTCTTAGACTCACCAGCCTGGAATGGTTTGGGTTGGAAGGGACCTCAAAGCCTATCCAGTGCCACCCCTGCCATGGGTGGGGACACCTTCCCCTATCCCAGGTTTCTCCATGCCTCATCCAACCTGGCCTCGAACACTTCCAGGGATCCAGGGGTGTACCTGCAACTCAGAAACTGCTTCAATTCCCTCTATGCACTGCTGCCTCTTTAACTGCTCTGATGTAGCAGATTGCCAGCTTATACTGCAGCAATTACCTTTAAACAACCCATGCCCATAAAACCTTGGAGATCACTTAGGCTTTCTCTCTTCAGGAGAGTCAATTGCTGCTTTTTTAGGATGCTGCAGTCCATTGAAATCTGGGGTAACATACTGCAGCAGTTACTGAACACCAGCATCTCCTTTTGCCTGGCAGGGAGAACAAATCATAATTCAAATTAACCTCGCTGTGTAATGAAATTTTGTTACGTGTCATTATGTTATATTATATAGTATCTATAAATCAATCCCAGCAAGCCATTTGCTTCAATGATGGGTTTTTGTGTGTGACACAGTGAAGCTGGAATCCTCCCAAGGAATAATTTTTCAAATAACAGCAAATTCCGAAGTGGAAAACATAGAATTTCCTAAAACAACAGCATTTTGGACCCTGGAAACACTTCATTATATTTAAGAACCAATGAAGACAACTCCTTTACAATGTACTTCATGTAATTTAATTCCGACAAGAAGGCTGGTTTTCCTGACAGCCTTCTGGAGAGAGTTGTGCCCAAGTGCCCCCAAATCCTGCTGTCACACTTCCTGCCCTGCTCTTGGGCTGTGTCACACAGTCCCTCCTATCCCCAGCGTCACTCTGGGTTACCAGAACCTCAAGCAATTTGTAGTTTAGCAAGAACATTTCCAGGTTCCCGCTTCAGAAAAATCTGTCTACAGGCAATTTTGATGTTTGAAGTGCTCTGCTGCATTCAAAGGTGTTGCCTTAAAAGGTTTTTAATTGATTGCTTGAAATGTTTCAAAATTAATTGGGCGTGTTGCTTCCTGGGTATTTTGCTTTCCCAACTATTGTGTTCTACATGTATTTCAGTGTCCAAATAAAGCTTTCAGTACGATTGGTTTTATGTTTCCAAGCCAATATTTTTCAAAATGCTATGGAGGAAAAAAAAAAAAAGAGAAAACAAAATGAGAGAATATGTAATTTTTTAGGGGAAGCCTAATTTTTGCAGTTTGCCTTAGTCACATTCAAATTCTTCCCACATTTTAAAGAGCACAATTAACCAGAAGTGAATCTATCCTGATTCACCATAATTTTTTCTGGGTTTATGTGGAGTAAGTGTTGCTTTTAATGTCATTACAAAAGAATAAAACTAAAATAAGGCAGTAGTAATTCAATTCCATCACACATCCCAGGTAGTAAAAACGTCTGTGAGGGAAGAGCTTCAAATATATTTAGATAAATAGATGCTTCAGCCACCCAACACACAGAGGTTTGGGACTATTCCTGGTCCATGGCAGATGTCCCATCCTTGTCCCTGGGAGCTGTGGGTGTGAGCTGAGCACAGGCTCTGCCTCACATGCATCACAACATCTTCAGCATTTGGGGTTTGCTGCTTTATCTTCCTGGGCACTACTGGAGAAATCAGATTTGCAAAACCAGAGTGCAGAATCAGTTTAGTCCTCAGGTTGCTCAGTAATTCCGATTACAGCCAAACTCATTCCTGGTGCAGCTCCATCTGTTCTCCATGAAATTATGTGTGTTGAATTTTGCCCAAAGTGGTTAAAAGCTTGAGGAGCCACTAATTTTTGTAAATTTTGGAGGCACTACCAACATGAGAAGGAGAGGGGTTAGTGATGTAATTTGGGAGGCAATGGATAAGAAAAGGATTTAATTAAGGGTAATGGGGAAGCATTAAGGCAAAGGAAATTTGCCAGGAGGTTGATTTAAAAACATATACAAATTCTCAGTGCTCTGATCAATTTAACTGTTCAGTAGGCACCAGAATAATGTTAGACTCCCACTGTTTGAAGCAATTAAATGCATGTGTTTAAAATAGCAAAACCACATAAACCACAAATAGAACGTGACACGGGTCTCTTTCATCACCAGGTGCCTCTGCTTGGAATTTTTTTGCCAGCAGGAAGGCTAGACCTGGCAAAATATGATAATATTGCCAATTACTTGGCTTATTAATTTGTCATCTTTGAGTCTAGTTTTGTTTTAAAGTTTGGTTCCAACTGTTCTAACAAAATATAATTAAGTGAGCGTGACAGGACAAGGGAGAACGGCTTTAAGCTGAAGGAGCTCAGGGTCAGATGAGATATTGGAAGGAATTCTTCCATGGGAGGGTGGGCAGGCCCTGGCACAGGGTGCCCAGAGAAGCTGTGGCTGCCCCTGGATCCCTGGAAGTGTCCAAGGCCAGGCTGGACAGGGCTTGGAGCAAGCTGGGCTAGTGGAAGGTGTCCCTGCCCATGGCAGGGAGTGGGACTGAAGGAGCTCTAAGATCCTTCCAACCCAAAATATTCTATAAGATTGTATAAGAGCAGAATTTTAAATTAAATTTCCTTAAATGTATTTTTTCCCATTTGTTCTTTGCTTTTCTTTTCTGCAATCAAACTGCAATACTGAAATACTTAGGAAAGCAATAAGATTTTCCAAAGTGCTCCGTAAACTGGAAGAATAATCATCAATATAAAAAAAAAATCCCACTTATGGTACATCTTTGGTTGAAAAGCCCTTTAAAAGCTCTCTTAAGTAAGTTTATAGCTGCTTATTTACATCCCATTCCATGAGTATTTAATGCCATTGATTTCCCCATTTGGACACATCATTAAAGGACAAGGCAGACACCTGTGCTCTCGAGAGAAATTGAGTGGGGTGATAAAAAGGGAGAAGATTAAGAAGGCTACTTGCAAGAGAGAGGCACACGGAGCTGAGCGAGTTTATCCCTGCAATTCCTCAGCTGTCACCTCACAGCCATGTGACAAAATCAATGGGAACACCCTCAGCTCTATGGCTGGGAACTGGGCCCTGCTGGCATCACACAGGGGATGGGCCAAAGTGTGTGACAGTTCCACGGGGCTCCCAGCTTGGAATTGCTTGGTTTGGCAGTTTGGTTTGTTTTCAGCACCCCTCTGTTCCAGGCATTCATCTTCCTCAGGTGGATCAAGGTGCTTCCATGATGAAAACCTTCCCAACACACCTCAGTCACATGAAATCATTCCTGTAATTAATTTAATTCACTTTAATACTTATAGAAAAACACTTAAAATTTAGATAGTTTAAGATATGGGTTTTTTTCCCCAATTATTTTTCATTGCAAAAATTATTCTGGGGGTGTTCACTGAACTTATTTTTCCATCCTCTCCTGTTTGACAGCATGATTTTGTGCAACAGACTGGTGACCCAGACACTGGTCATGTTAAAAGAAAATCCAAAACCAAAAATAGGGTGAACGTGAATTTGAACTGAAATCAGATTAAATCAAAATACAGCATCTTTCGGCAAAGAAAAAACAATTCTTTTTTGAATATGCTGATTTAAGGAGGGCATTACTTGCAGAGGACATTATGGATTGATGAAGATGTCAGTGGGATGAGAAATAAGAGGAGCCCAAATGAACAGTTCAGGTCTTCCTGCAGAGGCTGTTATCTGTGTTGTGACCTTTTGAGCAGGACTCTGTGAGATGAGAAGAGACAGATATGAACCAAAAGACCTCCTTATCTCAGATCTCATTATCTTTAAGGCTCACAGTCATGGGTCAGGTCAAGAGAAAGAGACATAAGATATTACACTGTGTGTGATGGTTCTTCATGGCAACACTGAGCCTCATGCAGGGCCAGTGCAGAACACACAGCATCCCTCTGTTCCCAGAGAAATGTCAGGCATTTCCTGCTTCTCTGCTCTTATCCTGCTCCTCCCAATCCTTCTGGAACCACTTGATTTAATCCCTGTCAGCTCTTTCTCAGCCATCTTGATGCTTCAGGTTTTAGCTTTTATATTGTTCAGATTCTGTGCTGCTTTCATGTGCTGGTCTGAGCTTCACATTAGGGGATGCTGAGCTCTCTGCACAGAGTAGGAACACAAAACAATTCCTTCCCTAGCTGGGGACCAAGGACAGATGATCCAAATCTCAGGCCCCAGAGCACAAACAACAGGGACTGAAGAGAGAAAAACAAGAAGGATGGGACTTCATGGGCTAAAGCTGGAATTGGACAATTAACTCCAATGCAAATGGAGCAGAACTGATCAAAGTGACCCTGTGACCCTGTGACCGGTCGTGCATTTTGTGACCATTTTGGTTCACCTTGGGTGCAGCCCTGGCTGGGCTCTTGTGCTGCCCAAGGTGGATCCATTGAGGCCTTTAAATAAATCCCTACTTTATTCTTTAACTCTGTCTAGCCTCTGTTCTAGGCCAGCCTTCTCAAGGCATCAACCTTCTGCCATTTCATCCTGGCACAGACTTTGTCCAGAGACAGTTCTACATCAGCACTTTACCTTTCCCAGCATGTTTAATAACACATCTCTATCATATAATTCAAAAGACCTTTTAAATGAATGAAATACAAATTTTAAGCAAAATACTTCAGCCGCAAATCAAATAATATTTTAAAAAATTCTTTCAAGTTGCAGATTCTTCTATAGCAGGAGAAATGTTTGCTTACATGCTCCCATTCATCTCCCTCAGTTTTTATTTGCATGTCCCTGCCTAATGTCATCTCCCCTCTCTTTGTTGCAAGGACTGTCCTTACAACTTCAGATTTATGGACAAATTTTTATCTCTTCTTTAATGATAGATTTTGACAATCCAGCTCAGAAGTGCTGGGTGTTCACCCATCATTATCCCATTTACTGAAGCAAGGCATTCAGGTTTTTTAGGGAAGTGATGTGTAAGAGCCACTATAGTCTCTTGTAGGCTGGACAATTTTCATGGAATCCCAGAACTGTTTGGGTTGGAAGGGACCCTAAAGCCCATCCAGTGCCACCCCCTGCCATGGGCAGGGACACTTTCCACTAGGCCAAGTTTTCCAAGCCCCATCCAACCTGGCCTTGGACACTTCCAGGGCTGGGGCAGCCACAGCAAAAGGTATTTCCTCAACTCATGCACAAGCAATGGGATTTTCCCCTCTCTCTAAGCTCATGTTCCCATTTCACCCTGAGCCGATTGTTCCCACCATTTCAGCTCACATTGTAGGTGCTCTTCTCTGATGTGGTTTGCTCAGCTGTGGAAAGCCATGCTGTCCCCAGTTTATTCCCAGTATTTTTTTGCCTAATCCTTTTCCAGAGTCAGCTCTTGATTCCAGGTCTGCCCTGTCCCTGCAGGGACCTGAGCCACGCCCAGTTTCCACCACTGCTCCCCTCTCTGTCACACCTACAGTGGCTCTCCTGTCCCTCCTTCCCCCCTGTACCCCATCTTCCCCCCTGTCCCTCCTCCCCCCCTGTACCCCATCTCACATCTGAATGTGTCCTCCCAGGGTGTTGTGTCCTTGGCCCAATCTCAAGCACTAGTGAAAAACTTCCCAATGTATCCAATAAAGATCAAAAATCCCATCATTCCACACGGACATTTCAGAGGGCCTGTTCTGCCCTGGCAGGTCAGCTCATTTTATGAGTCACCTGCCACAATTTTATTTTATCTCAGTGAAGCCAGAAGGAACAGAAATGGCAAGAACCTGCTTCAAATGTCAACCTCATTAGGCTTTTAAACAAATTACTTTAAATCAACGTTACATATTTTTAGCAGAAAGCACAATAATTTTGTATTTGTTGCAAGTCATCCACTGGTATCTGCTCACAACTGTGAAATAAAGATGAGTAGATAAATGAGGATAATTTTTATTTCCTGCTATGCTAACACTGCTGTTATTCTCTGTTCTCCTTTATGGCGGGTGTGGGTATGATTTTAGAGGAGAAAGAAAAGAAAAAAAGTAACCTAGTCAACTCCCTGCACCCTTTAACCTGTGTTTGAACTGCAGAACCAGCACCACAGCTCATCATTTTACCTACATGAAGGCAACAATTACAGGATTTTTCATTCCACCCCGTGTTCTACCTCCTGATTGTCTCATTGCAATATTGCAGTATTGATAGGACAATTTCTGAGCTGCTCTGTAATATTTTATTCCACCAAATGTAATCTGCTGTTATTGCCTAATCCTTCTGGTAGCACTGTGCTGATCTGTCAATGTGCTGGCGAGATGGTGCCCAGAGGAACAGCCCCAACAGGGTTCATTTCCTCTTCTACCCAGTTCATAAAACACACACCTCGTAATGTCAACTAAAAAAAAGAGTCAGAGGTCCAGCAGAGTTGCAAATATTGGCTCCGGGTTGAGTCTCTCTGGGATCCATGAATCCATAAGAGAGGAGGGAGCAAATCACTATAAATTCCAACTGGAATATAAGAGGCAGCTAAAAAAGAGGCTTTTGTGAATGGAAATTGAAGCTCCAGTCGTGCTGTCAGATGTTTAACTTCCTAGCGTGAGAGGAAGTCATTTAGCCAGGAGGGAATTAACAAAGAAATGCTTTCATAATTGCAGTTTTAAATTGTTTCTCTTATCATCAAATTATAATCATGCATGGAAGCGACAGAGGGAAAGAAGTTCAGAACATGAGGAAGCATAAGCAGGATGATTAGCATGTTTTCCCTGAGGTATGGATCCAGCAAGAGAAACACAGTGCAGTTCAAAGATCAGGGATAGAATTGCTGGGCATGAAAAGGAAAAAAGATTTGCAGTGTGAAACTTGTTTAAACCAAATCCATTAGGCATACTTATATTGGCATAAATAGTTTCACATTTTCTCAGTATACTTCTCTAAGTCATCAGAGTTCTGGAGGTGCTTCCATTCTCAGCAGTTGATTAGAAACCTTTAGAGAGGAGTGCTAGAACAACTCGAGGATAATGCTTTGTCAAATGTTAAAAGCATTTGAAATCACTGCTGCTTCTTTCAGCGATCAGCTTAAGCAGTGGTTAAACTCAGGTTTTTATGAAAGAAAATTAACTTTGTTTTGATGACATAGTAATTTCTTCAGTGTTCAGTTCTTCCTTATATTTTTTCCTCCACCAAAGGAAATGAATAAAGGACATAGGATAAAGATAAGTCACAGTTTAGCATAAAACATGTGGATGTAAGTTTATTAAAAAAATCAAGACAAAACTGCATGATGAGTAAGTTAGAAAGGGATCCCAGTGTGTCCTCCCTGCCCCAGCAGGGCCATCCCAGAGCACAGGGCACAGGAGAGTGTCCATGTGGCTCTGGAACGTGCCCAGGGAGGGGACCCCGGAGCCTCTCTGGGCTCTGCTCAGGGCTGGCACTGCCCAGGGCAGAAGTTGTGCCTCCTGTGAGGGGAATTGCTGGGCTCAGGCCCTGCCCGTGGCTCTGGGGCCATCGCTGGGCCTGGAGAGAGCCTGGGCCTGCTCTGCCCCTCTCTGCACCCAGGGACACACAGGGACAGCCAGGGACACTCAGGGACAGCCAGGGCTGAGGCCCCTCTCAGCTGGGGCTCCTCTCCAGGCTGAGCAGCCCCAGCTCCCTCAGCCTTTCCTGGGCACAGAGATGCTCCAGGCCCTTGCTCAGCTCCAGCAGCTCCTGGCCCTGCTGTGCTGAGGAGTAAAATAGTTTAACAAAAAAACCTTGAAAAATTCATGTTAAACAGTATATAAACCACTAGAAACAGTATATAAAATAAATATATATTAAAATAGATGTGGTACAAAATACTAAACCCACTGTATAAAACAATAAACCCAGTACATAAAACACTTAAGAAAGTTTATATAGAAAACTGTGTCAGGAAAATAAATGCCACTTGGTGCATCCATGTCACCATGTCATGGCCATATGGAGTGATGGATTTGTGGCGTCTTTACACCTTGCTGCCACAGTCTGGAGCTCCAGAGTGTGAGGTGTTCCCCTGTGCCCTGAGGGCTCTCCAGCCACCACAGGCTGTGTGCTCACTTTTGTCCCAGTGAAGAATGTTTTCATTGAATTTTACAGCCTAGAATCTCCTGAGCTGGGAGGAATCCACAAGGATCAAATCTGACTTTACTCTCAGGAGCTGTGTGCTTTCTTTCAAATATGCTCCCTTCCTCTTTTGCCATGCTAATGATTTCTTGTTTCTTTTGCCTTTATGGATGCCAAAACTTCTATCTGTTAGCCCCCAGTTCTGTCAGGGTTTGGTTGAAATCACCATTTTAAATGAATTAAAGACATTTTTGTGTTATGTGTTTGAGAAAGAGTGGGTTGCACACTTTTTATTGTCACCAAGGCAGGGACAGAAAGCAGAGCTGCCACTCCTGTTACCACACAGCACTTCCACAGAAACATTCCACCAGCTGTCACTTTTCACACTGAATTCCTGAGAGAAGCTCTGTTCCTCCTGCAAAATCCTTTCTTGCCTTACACCCAGCTCCCCAGTTTCCCTTCACCAGGTCTGCTGCTGAAGAGAACAGCAGGCCTGTGGTCATTTGTCCATCTTCCTGCAAAGGGAGGGTTTTGGATCCATGCTGGAAATTCCAGTTAAATTTACCTAAGCGGGAGATTTTTGTCACTTTACACTAGAAAAGCACTTCAGAAGTGTGCAGGCAAATAAAAAATAAACCTGTTCCAATCTGTTTACAAAATCTCAGCACTGTCACTGCAACATAAACACTTTATGTTTTTATGTACTTTGGTGCGAGACATTCCCTGTCACTGGTGCAGTTTGCAATTATAGGGAAGTGAGGCAGAAAATAGCAGCTCCAGAACGGATTGAAGTAATGAAGTTTGAACTATTATTTGAAAGGTTGTTGGTATTTTAATAAATATTTAATCTCCTCAGCCTCATGGATCCCTAATTGATTTTTAACTATTATTGTTCCTGGACGTTTCTCATCAACTTCTAATTGCTGGTTTAAGGCAATGGGGAATCAAGAGGATAATGACAGTGGCTGTGGGAGATTGTTACAACATTCAAACATGCTTAATAAAATATTTTTAACAGCTCTTTGCTGGGAAGGAAGGCCTGAAGTTCATATGAGCTACTGGAATGAGCTTCTCATAGTTCCATGATCATATCCCAATAAACCATTACTAATAATTCAGAGTTTACATCCAGTTTAGATGAATCTATAGAAAAATTAGATTGTTAAAAGCTCTCCATATTAAAGGGAGGAAAGCATTTCATAGTACAGAAATAAAGCTTTTTGGCTGGTTATTGGGAAATCTCTTCAAGGATTCATGGAGAACATTAGGAAAACACCCTTTTTAATCCATTTATATGTTTTAATAAATGATGTAGTTCAACCCCTTGCCATGGGCAGGGACACCTTCCACTAGACCAGCAGTAGTAGTATTAGTAACAACAACAACAAAACAACAACAACAACAACAACAACAACAACAATAATAATAATAATAATAATTTGATATGTGATTGTACTCTTTTTAAATCACAAATGTTGCTAGAAATATTGATATTATTCTTTTGATTAATGTCATTAATATTTAAACTGGACCTAAGAATTGATGGTAGCTTCCATCATATTCAAAAGGTAGCAGCTTTTTTATTATACTTATTATTCAGTTTTCAGACCCTTAGCATGACCAGGAAGCAACAGAGAAATTCAGGCAGCATGAGGGAATTTTGCATTGCACATGAGAAAATGATGACTTTATTCTTTGTTTGGAGTTTATTTGCAGTAAAGATAAGTTTGTGGATTAATACATTATATATGTATATAATGTGATTAGAACGTGGTATTGGATTTGTTTTCAGTAGTTGTGCAGAAATAGAACTGAGGCTTGGAAGCAGATGATCTTTAAAACCTCAAATCTTTCTCTGATTCTCTGTCTCTATTTAGTTAGTGTTACATTTACAAAACCCTCTTCCAATTAGCAGATTTATTATATTTTGTTCTTCTGTTTAGAATAGAACATGATTTTTATCTATATATCTATATTTATTTTTTTTTACAACTTTCCTTAAGAAATAGTAAAGGTCTTACCACACTTGCTGCTACACAATGGTTTTTGCTAGAGATTACTCTTGCCACCACTTTGGTGACAGCTAAGTATTGAAATGTGTTTGAGGATTTCAACCATAATTAATACTTTGCTAATATATTCCAGGCTTCACGCTTTGCTAGGCACAGACACTGCCTAGGAAATCAGAAGTGATTGAAGTGCTCTGAGAAGCATATGCTCATTCTGATTTTCATCCTGATGCCACAAAAATTTCAAATGGACTCCCTGTGAACAGGCAATGAAATGAAATACTGTTTTGTGAACACAGGTCAGGCAATTGGCCATCGTGTTCCGGGGTCAGGAGTAAGCAATTTGCATCACTTTGCATATTTATATTTGGGAGAAGATGAGATCTGCTGTTTAATTTCTTTTTAAATGCTCCTCAGTGGCTGAGAAGAAATGTGCATTTGCATTTGATCCTTTGTGACATTGTGCAATATTTGTGAGTATTGTTGGTGAATCTAAATTACCCCTGGCTGATTAGAACAGCTCAGGGCTGGCTGTACAATGGCACATACAAATATGAATGTTTGTGGGGCTTGAGACAAGATTGCTGTTCCAAATTAATGCAGGTCTTTTGGAATGAGAGGAGCTCCAACTTTGTCAGAGAAAGAAGTCTTTGGAAGGACACGATCAAAGGTGTAGGATATTCAAGGTGCTGAAGATGTGAGCTGGAACCAGAACTCCCCCTGCCCTGGGCTGACCCCCCAGCCCCTCACCCCCTGCCCCTCTGCCCCTGAGCTCAGGTGAGACCCCACCTGCAGAGCCACTCGAGCCCTGGGCCCAACACAGGAAGGACCTGGAGCTGCTGGAAAGAGGCCAGGGGAGGTCACAGAGCTGCTCCCAGGGCTGGAGCCCCTCTGCTCTGGAGCCACACAGGGAGAGCAGGGGGTGCTCACCTGGAGGAGGCTCCAGGCACATCTTAGAGCCTCCTCTAGTGCCTAAAGGGGCTCCAGGAGAGCTGGAGAGGGACCATTAATCAGGAGCTGTAGTGACAGGACAAGGAGAAATGGCTTCACACTGAGTTTAGGTTAGATATTAGGAAGAAATTCTCCCCTGTGAGGCTGGTGAAGCCCTGGCACAGGGTGCCCAGAGAAGCTGTGGCTGCCCCATCCCTGGAAGAGTCATATACTTCTATTCTATAGAGGGAATTTTTTTTTTCAATCTTCCTTCCAATTCACAGTTGATTTAAGAAATCCTTTTACTAAATCTAGAAACATTTAATAATAGGATTTCTTAATCAACTGTGATTTTTTAAACTGCCTCTTTGAGAGTTTATTGCAGCACTCCAATTCCCAGAGGCAGACACAAATTCCTATCTGTGGTCTCAAAGCAGGTGGGCTCAGAGTTCTGTGAGGCTGTTGGGATCTGCAGTCACACCCACTGACCCACTGCCTTCCTGTGAAATCCAAATGGCTCTGGAACTGCTTATTCCATAGGGTCACCATGGACAGCTCCATTTCCCCCATCATTATGGCTGTGATGAGGGTGGTGCTTACAGGGCAGGCTAATGATAACATCACGCTGCATAAATTGCTAATTAAAGTCACTCCACTTTTTGATGTTTTTCTTAATTAGTCCCAGGGGAATTGGGCAGGATGTTGAATTTCCATGCTGATTAGAAATACAGGAGCTGCTGCAGTTCAGATTTTATTTTGGGAAAAAAAGAGAGTGGCAGCTGCAGAGTATTCAGAGGGTAGGGGCTATGAGCCCCTCATAACCATTTTTAATAAACAATTTCTTGAGGCACATTAATTTCTTCTCCCATTCAGCAAGTTTATAATGGACATCAACCTAACAATTCATAACTTGACATCTCAGAGAAAAAGAGTAGGTTTAGATTGGGGTATTGGGAAGGAATTGTTCCCTGTGAGGGTGGGGAGGCCCCAGCACAGGATGCCCAGAGAAGCTGTGGCTGCCCCTGGATCCCTGGCAGTGTCCAAGGCCAGGTTGGACAGGGCTTGGAGCAACCTGGGCTAGTGGAAGGTGTCTCATGGCAGGGGGTGGCACTGGATGATCTCTAAGTTCTGTTCCAGCCAAAGCCATTCTGTAACTCTTAATTCTGTATCTACAGCTCATAACTTAAAAAATTTCCCCAACAGAAACCAAAACCAAACTCTAAGCCTTGAGGGAGTAAAAGTATTTATTAATTTTCATCTACTGTAATGTTATCAAACATCATACAAAGTAAACTCGTCATTTTAGTAAAAATTGGTTGTTCTTAAGCTTGTTTTGATCTCTTCTTGGAACACACCCCTGTGTTTTGCACTGTGTGCTGTTGTTCTGTGAGACACAGGTAATCAAGAATGTGGAAACAGGGCTCTGCAGCAGAGGGCATTTGACAGAGGGAAGAAAGAATTGATTCTGATTTTCCTGGTCGGATCAGCTCCAGAGTGTGGTGCCGGTGTGCATGTAATGAGGAGCAGCGAGGAGAGTGATTTAAAGTGCCAATTCAGAGGGGTAAAGTGTTCTGTGCATTAGAGTAAGTGGCAGAGGAATCATGAGGTGCATCTGCTTCGGAACATTTAGAAAGTTGTAACCTAGCAGAAAATGAACTCAGTGCTCAAATCAGTGCACTAATTAGAGCCGAGCTTTATTCTGGAATTTCACCTCTTCTTTATGACATTTAAGTTACAAAAACATGTGAGCAAGAGAGTTTAGCTCATTCTTCCCACTGTGTGCAGGAATTATCATTCTGAGAATAAGCTTGTATTGAAACTGGTGCAAATAAACTAAGAGGAATCCTAATTTAATCTTTTTTGTCTGTACATGTGGATGTAGCTATATGTTGATGTGTCATCTTAATGAAATTTTATTGAAGAAGTTAAAATATCCTGGAAAAAAACCTCCAACATATATTAAAGTGTCAGATAGCCATTTTTCAAAGAAGTGTATTTATTCCATTTGTTATGTGTATAAATGAGGATCCATCCTGCCTTTATGAGCCAAATAGAGCCAATTTAAGCTGCTGAAGGAGCTGCAGAATGTAATAGTTCACTCAAAGTCCTGTGAAAGCATTTATTGCCACATATATAAGTCACCTAATTTTGTTGTTTCTGCAGCTTAATATTCGACTGTAAAACTTACCTGAGTTCAGTGTAATGCATTTTTATGGCTTTTTCTGTAACTGAACCTGGGTTTGTGGAAGCAGAGCACTGCTGGGAAGAGGCAAGGACAGGCTGCTGGCTCCCTCCCATCCCACACTCCCACAGGAATGGCCTCAGGGGCTGGGACAGCTGTGTGGACATCTCCACATCTCCCTGTTTAGACAGCAGGAATGGTGTCTGCCCCATCAAGAAAAAATATCCTACCTTTGAGAGCTACCTTTGGCAGTGGGACTGAGAGTGGGAGAGCATTACAGCAAGGGATAAACAGCCCCAACACACATTTTGGAATTTCCTTCTCAACTGGGATCTTTGCAAAGGAGGAAAGAGCTTTCTGAACACTTCTCTGATCTCCTGGTTCAGCTGACACCCCCAGATTTTGCACTGCTGGAGAACAGCTGAGCCCTGTTCACTCTTTTCCTGGCACTTAGGATTTTAAAGAACTTGTCATTTTAGCAAAAAATTGGTTGTTTTTAAGCTTCTGAGTTTTGTCTCAGAATGAAGGATTATCTTGTGCTTCTGTAGTACCTGAAGTCCTGGCATACACACTAGAGAACAACCTGGAAAATTCAGGACTGAGCAAATCAAGTGACTCCTTGTCAAACTTCTTGCCATTCTTCTGCATATCAAGGAGAACAGGCAGTTAAATGTATGTTATGAAGAAGCATTTCTGGTGGAATCGTCCACAAAGTGTTAATTGAGGGCTTGCTGAAAGCCATTTTGAGCTTTTTCCAGTTAAATTATAGCTTTAGGGGTTGATGTTAAGGAATCCTGATGTTTCTGATCAGCTTTTAATGAAAAAATGGGAGACTTCAGTTCTTGGGTTATCAACTGCTTTTTTTTTTTTTTTTTTCCTTAGCAGACAAACAGCCCTCAACTTTCTGTGTACAGAAAATCCCACATTAAAGGAAAAGCCCCTAGAGTGCAAAGCACATTAATGATTTTTTAATTATTATGACTACATTTCAGAACAAGCGGATTGGAAATGTTCTGATTTAATTTTGAACTAATTGTAAAAGCTTATTTCCTTAGATGCAAAGTTCCAAACCCTTACCTTAATTGAATGCACATTTGCTCAGATTTTGTAACAAGAACATCTAAAATTAGAATTCAGACACAATGGTGCTGGATTTGCAATTTAATACAAGACCTTTAGGAATCCTGACAGTTTGCTCCGGGGGATAAAATAACAGTTGCCACTTTAAGAGATAAATTTTCTCACTATTATCATTGCAGCATTTATGCAGCTATGACTAAGAGTGACAGAAGAGCTCTTTACTGAAATAAATGGCCTGGTCAACAACCTTTCGGTGGCCGATAAAAGCTTCATGTCAAGTGACTTCAATGACCAGGCAGGAGGTAACCTGGCAACCTGCAATAAATAAAAGGCCTCCATGGAACAGGTCAGGAAGCAGCAAGGAACTTTCTGCTCCTCCAAAAGTTCCTCCAGAATAATTTAAGGAACAAAGGGATGCTGCTTCAAGGTGTTCAACCAGCACAAAACTGCTTTGAAGGCCTGCTGCCTGTTGATTACTATATCGGGTGCAGGCAAATGTCTGATGGGGAGAAAAATGGAACCATCTAATAAGGACTTGTCTGTACTTCACCCCACATTTCCAATTATTTTTGTACCTTTTTTGTTGTGATACTGCCCTCAGTGAATGCAAGAAACACAAGAGAAGGAGAAAGGAGGAAAGGTGCTCTGGAAAAATACAACCCTGCCATGTGGATGCCAATGTGAGGAGGCAGAAAGAAAACGAGGGATCACTAATGAAGTTGAAGCATAAATGGTGTAAATAAAGCTGTACCCGTCATTAACACTGCTACTACCAAAAACAATCTTGACTTGACTTAAAACTCGCTAACTTTGGGGCTAAAGCAGAGTTCTGAAGGCAAAAGATCATTGAACACTATTCAGCTCTGAGTGGTGTTACTCTGCTTCTGCAGGACAACCAGCACCCTGTGATTCCCCATCACAGGGATAGGTAAACAGCTGCAGGTGTTGGATGTGCAGGGTCATTCACAACCCCCAGCTCAGGCTTCATGTAAAATGTGCACGTGCCATCAAGAGTGAGAACATTCCTCTGTAGGAATAAGGGAGTTGAGTAAACCTGTAAGGATGCTAGAATCCCAGAATCCCAGAATTATTAAGATTGGAAAAAGACATCCAGGATCACTGAGTCGAAGCTGTGCCTGATCCTCACCATGTCACCTGCCCAGAGCTCTGAGTGCCTTCCTGGCACACCTCCAGGGATGGGCACTCCAACACCTCCCTGGGCAGCTCCTGCCAAGGCCTGAGCACCCTTTCCATGGGTAAATTCCTCCTGGTGTCCAACCTGAGCCTCCCCTGGCCCAGCCTGAGGCCGTTCCTTCTCCTCCTGTCCCTGTCCCTGTTCCTGGGAGCAGAGCCCGACCTCCCTGGCTGTCCCCTCCTCTCAGGGAGTTGTGCAGAGCCAGAAGATTCCCACCTGAGCCTCCTTTTCTCCAGGCTGAGCCCCTTCCCCAGCCCCGTTCCCTTCCCTGGACACGCTCCAGCCCCTCAAGGTCTCTCTGGCCACGAGGGCCAGAACTGGACACAGCACTCGAGGTCCCTCAGCAGTGCCAGCACAGGGCACAGCCACTGCCCTGGGCCTGTGCCCACACAGGGCTGGCACAGCCCAGGGGCCACCGGCCTCTGCTCCACCTGGGCACACCTGGGCTCCTGTCCAGCCTCTGGCACCAGCATCCCAGCTCTTTTCCAGCTTTCCAACCCCTCTGCCCCAGCCTGGAGGGGGTTGGAGTGACCCAAGGGCAGGACCTGGCCCTTTACTCCATTGGTCTTGTCCCATCATCCAACCTGTCCAAATCCCCAGGTGCGGAATGATTCAAAAGCAGGTTTGTGAACAGATCTCACCTCCAGTTTTGTGATCATTATTTATGCAATGAATTACCTAAACTCCAGCAGCAAGAACTTTGACTCAAGTTATAGAAACTTTAGCGACAGCAGGTGCTGCTCATGCCTGAGATATCAAGGACAAGGCCCAGGAAACTGAGAACAGAAAAAAAAGGAACCTAGAAGCTCAATTTCCATAGGAACCAGGCCTCATTGCTTTGGAGAGTATTTCCCTAAGCAGAATGTATCCATGAGCAGCATCCTCTGCATCAAGAGACCACGTTTGCCCAGCAATAAGACCAGCCCAAAGAAAAGAAATTATTGTCTCTCTTCCAAAGCTCCAGAGCAGAAAAGACCCAAATGTCCTGATCTCAGAAGGGACAAAGCAATGTCAACACCAGAGGTAAATAATTTCAAAATTAACCTGTAATTTTTGCGTTTTAATGATCTAGAAAGTGGAGTTCCTTTTCTCCTTTTCCTTGGCAGTTTCTCAGGCTTTATTAAATATTGCAAATTGGAGTTTGCCTTGTTTTTTAGACAGTTTGTAAATGTATTCCTCCTTTCCCCAACTCGCTCACGCAGGGTCAATTTTCTGCCTATATTACAATTCCCACAGTCCCATTGGGAACAAAGAATGGTTTGTCAGGAGCCTGCAAAAGGAGACAAATGATCTGTGCTCGAGTCTAATAACCTTCCTGAAGAAGACAAATGTGTGAATTGCAGAAGTTTCACCTGCAAAATCTCTACTGATATACTAATTAAGAACAGATCTCTTCAACCACTGCAAAAAAAGAAAGAAACAAAAAGAGGTCCACTGAGAGAGACTGAGGAAAAAATTAAATTAATGGATGAGAAGTGGCTGAATACTGTCCCAGAATGCTTTGCTGAGGTAGGATTACACACAACCACAGTGCTTTTTTAACCAGACTCAGAAAGATTTATTGATATTTGGAGGATCAGTAAACTGCAGAGGGTTTCCCATATGTAATCTCTCCATCTCTGCCCTGTTTTCCTTTCCTACAGCCCTAATTTGGCAAACAAGTCTCTCCATATGCTATTTTTCTTTTTGTCTTCTACTTGTTTCTGAGTTCTTCCTAGAACTCTGTCTTCAAGGTGGTTTTTTTTCCAGGTAGGTGGAGTTGTGTGAGCAAAGTTATTTACATCTCCTACATTTTAAACTGCTAAAATTAAACCACAGCAGCTGCCACCTTTAACCCATGTACCTCACCCCAAACCATCAAACCAACAGCAGCAGCCTGTGATTTATGGGGCTGATCATAAACAGCCCAGTTCAAAATATGGAAAGAAAATGGATTAAACAGTTTTTCTACTT
Source organism: Motacilla alba alba (assembly GCF_015832195.1). Classification (NCBI taxonomy): domain Eukaryota; kingdom Metazoa; phylum Chordata; class Aves; order Passeriformes; family Motacillidae; genus Motacilla; species Motacilla alba. The sequence goes on from NC_052023.1 coordinate 25,151,151, forward strand.
TATCATGTACACTACACCTTTTGAGAAAAATTTTCACAATCTTGTCAGTTTTGGTTTAAAAAAAATATTTAAAAACAAACTGCCATGCTCCAGTAGTTTTCCATGATATTGTGCCCATCTGCTGAGTTTTATTTTAACACAGATAGTTCTGAAGCACTTCAAAGTAGCTCATTAATATCCTTAAAGCTTTGGAAATGACTTCTTTATCAGCAGTAAACTCCTAGGAAAATGCTACGTGTGACATATAAGTATCACTGTCTCGTTAAATGAGACCCATTAATTTTTATCTGGAGCAACATTACTTTTTGATTTTCAAAGACTTAATGATATCTAATTTTATTTTGCTTTTTAACTCAAAGTACTTAATCCTGCCTTTTTCTTATTTGTAAAATATGTGGGATATCAGTGCACTTCAGAAGTTTGTGGTGAGGATAAATAATTCTGAGATTATGAGATGTTCATACAGCAATGCAGAACTTACCATGACCTATCAGAAATGGATCCAAAAAGAGTTTTCCCATAATAATTCCATATTTATTTTAATAACTAAGCTGTTCCTTGTGTCTCCTCATAAATAGAAAAGAAATAGACACAAAATGTTGTTGAAGACTACAAAAAAACTTATAATAATCATGGAATAATGGAATTACTTGGGTTGGAGGATCATTAAAGCCCATCTAGTGCCACCCCTGCCATGGGCAAGGACATCTCCCACTAGCCCAGGGTGCTCCAAGCCCTGTCCAGCCTGGCCTTGGACACTGCCAGGGATCCAGGGGCAGCCACAGCTGCTCTGGGCACCCTGTGCCAGGCCCTCCCCATCCCCAAAGGGAAGGATTCCTTCCCAATATCCCATCTAATCCTGCCCTCTGGCAGTGGGAAGCCATTCCCCCTTGTCCTGTCATTCCATCCCTTGTAGACAGTCTCTCTCCATGTTTCCTGTCAGCTCCTTCAGGACTGAAAGGTCACAATTGTATCTCCCTGTATCCTTCTCATCTCCAGCTCTCACCATTCCCAGCTCTCCCAGCCTGGCTCCACAGGGGAGGTACTCCACATCCCTCAGCAGCCTGGTGGCCTTCTCTGGACTTGCTCCAACAGTTCCATGTCCTCCTTATGCTGGGGACACCAGGACTGGACACAGCGCTGCAGGTGGGGTCCCAGCAGAGCAGAGTGGAGGGGCAGATTCCCCTCCCTCACCAGCTGCCCATGCTTTTTTTGGATGAGCCCAGATACTCTGGTACAGGACAGCAGGATTAGAAGGCAGCTCTCTGGAAATTTGGATATTGAGAGATTACCTGAGTGGAACAGATATCCAAGGGGCTGAACACAGTCTGCTGAAGAGAGCACTCACTGACAGCAGGCAAAATCTTATTCTTGGTGAGAGCAAATTTCCTGCAGTCCATCAGCTCCCAGAAGGTTTTTGCCATGTGGAGGCTTCTCTTTGGCTGTACAAGCACACCAAGCTGTTCACCCTGGGAATCACCAATGCTGCTGGTGACTTTTCTGTCTAGGCTTGCAGTAGAAATAGATTTCTTTTGGGGCTGTAGCTGTAGCAGTGTGAGTTTTATTCTTTTTCTAACCAAAGCTGAAGTGCTGTAGGGCACAGCCATAGGTCCAGAGTGGGATGTGGACAGTACCCAGCCTCTGCACACTGTTTCACATCAATTTGACAATGAAGGCAGGTCAGAGAGAACCTAAATCTGGAGCCTTACCAGGCAAATACTCCAGCTTTAAATCAGAATGGTTAGTCCATAATAAATGTCTAACTATGTGGACATGCAGGACTATGAAGGAAAGTTACTATAAAGGTATAAGGGGGAAAAAAGAGTGCTCAGACATTATTAGCCTGTTTAGTTGAGTTTTCCATATGATATCCCCATAAAACAGTCACAAAAAGAGCTGAAAGTTCCTCATCTCATCCCACTTGCTTTGCTGCTTCTCAGATGCACCCAAGGACCTCCAAAGGAACACGTGTAGCTTGTGTATTCACAGGGAGAGAGTCTCTGGCTGGGAAGAGAAGTTGTTTACTGTGAGAAGAAAGGGCCTGCATGACACTTGTGCTGCAGGGCACTCTCAGAGACTGCTGAAAGTTCAGTGCTCCCTGCAGGGTGGGACACGCCAGGCAGGATTTCTGCCCTTGGAGGAGCCATGCAGCCTCTGTGTGATCACTCCTGGGAGCCTGCTGGGAGCAACAGCCCATTTACTCACTGCACCAGTGCTTCCTATAAATATATTTATAACCCTGGCATGCCTGCCTTCCCGTAATCTCCAGGGTTTGTCTGGTTCACGGAAAGCCATTATGGGAACTGTAAACTTTTATGCTTGCCCTCTCTAGAAATTGTGTTGAAACTTTTATAACGGAGATTTTTCACCTTTTGCTTGTTTCTCCTGAAATCTTACTCACAAAGCAGTTCTATAAAGAATTTTAAGCATTGTGAGGTGGACCCAGCCAGGTTTATTGTCTGCACCTGCTGTAGTTTGTTCTCTCTGCACTTCACTACAAGAGCTCAGTTGTCACAGTCTGAGTGCTGTGTTCACTGTAATAACATTGATAAATACTTTCTGTTCTTACCCTAATTACTTGTGCTGAAGACATTAAAACTCTCCTTAAGAAAATAATTTCTTTATGCAAGATAGCAGTGTTTCTTTCTAAATGTTCCAAAGGAAGGAGAAGGGAAGAAACAAAGCAGGAGTTGTTTTGAGGTGTTGATGCTAATAATATTTTGGCAGGCTTGATTCTGGTTTTAGGAACTAAAGCAATTATTATTGTCATGCAAACGTCTCTGCTTGGCTTCATAAAACTATTGCTGAAAAATTAAAATATTTCCTAAACAATGAAAAAGTCTGTGTGGAATGTGCTTCCCACTGAGTGAGAACAGCTGAGATGCACCGTTAATAGACAGCTTGCAAACCCTTCTGTGACCCTACTGAGGGAGACACCAATTACCATGAGAAATGTTCATTATTGTCCATTTTCCAAGAGATATCAAGCAACAGCTAAGTACAGTTTTCTGCGCACACAGTACTTGCACTTGTGTAATTGTCTCTGGCTAGGGAGAGTGTTTCAGGACACCACAAGGGCTACTTCACCTCTGGAGCAGCACTGTTGGAGGAATTCCTTGAGGGAATGCATCATTAAAGTTTATAAAGTCCATGCAAATCCTCACCTGACAGCCAAGGCCATTTTCACAGACAGAACATCACAGTCCTGCAAGGGAAAGAGAAACTCTTTCCTATGTCCCTAATTAAGTCTGGAAGCCTGCTTCTCTTCTCCTGCCTTTTGCTCCCTGCAGAGCCCTGAGTAAAGTGAAGTTGCTGGGAATTGTTCTGTCCCTCTTTGCAGTTACAGAGGGGCTGTCATTGCAGGAGTGAGCCACACTGGTGACTCCAGTGACCACCCCAAGTGTCCTGCACAGCCTGGTGACTCCAGTGACCACCCCAAGTGTCCTGCACAGCCCACAGCTCCAGCCTGGTTCACACACTGAGGTGATGAATATACCTGTCAGAATAATAAGTGGCTGAGCCAAGACCTAATAGGAAAACGTGTGAGAAATGCATGGTCTTGATTCCAAACCCAAACTGGAATATTTGCTCTTTTTATCCAACAGTTTAGCCAAGCAGTAAACCAAGGAGAAAAATAAAATGTACAGCCTTATTAAATTCTACTTGAAACTACTGATACTAAACTGAATGTGAAAATGGAGCCCAGTGTGCTTTATCTTTTAGCAAGGATTGGAAACATTTTCTTTTTCCGTAAGAACCCATGTCAAGGCAATCAGAACAATGACCCCTCCCAGACAGGGCAAAGAAAGTAGCAGGGGTGGTGTGGGATGGCAAAGTTTGTGCCATGGTGTGTCCCTTTCAGCCCTAGCTCAGTGCAGACAGGAACAGGAACCATCATTATAAATGGGTCAGAGCATCTGTTAACCAGATCAGGAGAGATCAGACTTTGGAGTTCCTGCCTTTGTTTCTCTCCCCAAGTTCCTCTTGTCTCTGGTAAATCACATCATCCAGAAGAGAGCCGCAGAGTCTCCATGACATGCTCCATTTGGGCTTTCTCCCCTGCCAGGACATGTGACAAGAGAATGAAATGTTCCTTTTCTCCCCTGCTGATATTCTGCTCTCCTGCCCGTTATGAGTTAGATTCACAGGCTGAGTATCTCCCCCTGTGATCAGCTTTCATTACTAATAACCAGCTCGTTCTGCCTTACTAGAGAGAGCTTCTGACTCTGTTCAGACATTTCAAACACTGGAGCACACAGACTTCTAATTAGTGCTGAAATATTCTGCCTTGCACTGGCTCCAAAGCAGAGCAAACACAGGCTGCAGAGGCTGCTCAAAGCCCAGCCAGACACTGACTGCTCTGCTCCGTGTCTCTTTGCTGCCACGACTCAGCTGTGGCAGGAATTGGAGGCTTTGCCCTCTTTGAGCACAGGGTGTTGCCTCAGACTCTATGGAGTTGCTGAATATTGTTCTCCATTCCAGGTCACCCTGGTTATCACCTCGTGGTTGGGTTTTTTTCATTGCTCCCTGACCTTATCTGTGCATTCTGAATCAGTGATGTGATAGTCTTGCTCCCCAGGCCCTGTACATTCACAGGAGTTTTGTTTTGAGACACAGGGTGGGATTGTTGGGCTGTCCTGTGCAGGGCCAGGAGCTGGATTTCATGATCCCTGTGGCTCCCTTCCAACTCAGGATATTCAATGATTCTCTATTTTTCCAAAATCAATTTAGTATAACTTTTCAATCCTTAGGAAGCTTTCATCTGCTTAGGAAGCTTAAATCCTCTTGCTCTTCTACTTCTGTACCCCCAAATTATTTTTTGAAGTGTCAGAAACTGGGGAAAGTTGACATATTTCATCTGGAGGGAGTATCAGCTGCCTTTTTCTGTATAAAAGTGATACACTTGTATTTGTTTTTATGCATTGCTGGTTGTCTCAGAGCAAAGGCTGCTCGGCAGGGAAAAGAAAAGCTCTGTTGCCTGCAGACAGAGCACTCTATAGTTTGTGTATCTTCATCATAAGCATTTTCATGCATCCCTTCACTAAATTAAATAGGTCATATTGCCTTGTGATTTATAACCCAGAGAATCACTTGATTTCAAAGGGACAGCACAGGGTATAAATCAAAGGCTGAGTTTGACCCAACCATCTCTCTGAAAAGACAGACTTTCAGAGCTCCTGTTCTTGATTTCTGATACATCCTTTTCAAGATGGGGTGATAAAACTGAGCGCGTGGTTCAAGGTGAGCTCCCGCACTGATTTACAGAATGGCCTTACAGCACTTTCAGCGCTCTGCTCTATTCTCTGCTTAGCACTTTGTAACATCTTGTTTGGGTTTTAATCATTGCAGAACACCGGGCAGAGATTTCCACCGGGCTGTTCACAATGACAGCTGGGACGTTTTCCCCTGAGTACTTACAGTTAATTTAGATCCCATCAATGTATCAATTGTTCCTTCCAGTGTGCCTTACCTTGCAGCTGTCACAGTGACTTTCAGCCCTATTGTGCTGCTGAGATACCAGGCTTTGTTAAGATCTCTTGTCCTTTCCTAGATGAACCGGCTCTTGATAGTTTTGAGAAAATAGTTTCATGGAAATTTGGCCGGTTTGCAACTTTCATCTCTCCAAGCACAGGTACAAATGTTCACAAAACACAAAACAAAAAACCAAACCAAACCAACAAAAAACCCACAAAAAATTAAAAAAAAACCCTCAAAAAAACCCCCAAAAACGCACCCCAAAAAAACCCCCCAAAACCCCCAAAGCACCAAAACCTGCAATTTCCAGTGCAGCAAATAACACAAATATAATATTTCACTGTCAACACAGCTTTATTTATTATTAGCTCCTGAAGCACACGGCTCTCTCAGCACAGTGACAAGGGGTTAACATTTGGCTTCTCATTAAATTAAAAATAATAAGCTGTTGGCTTTACCCTGAGTCCTGGGAGGAGCCAGGGAAGCTGTGGAGAGCTGCTCCCTGAACTGTGAGCCCAGGGCAAAGTGGTGCTCAGCTGCAGTGGCATTTCCTTGGCCCACACTCCTGGCACGGAAGGAGCTGAGTGACCAGTGCAGCGTTTTGCTGAACCTTTCTGCCTTTTGATCCCATTTATTAGCATTTTAGGAATCACTCTGCTTGGAAACAAGCAGCCTATGGCAACAGCGAACGCTCATTCATCTCCCCACCGCTCTTCAGGCCTTTTCCAGGGTTTAAGGTGACCTTGCAACTTATGAAGGAAAATAAAGGATTGGAGTTAAATGTGTTATAAATGATTGACCTACCTGGATGGCAGCTGATAACGTGCTGGAGGCTGCAGGGTTCAGATACTGAACTTCATTCTGAGTGATAGACGCTATAAAGCGCAGATAACTCACATTGTAACAGCGACATTTCCAGAGAATTGGAATGAAAAATCAGGGGATTGTCCTGCAGTCAGAGACACAGCGTGGCACAAACAGGCAAAAAGAACAATTATGGCAGCATTAAGCTGATAAGAGCAGCATTTTAGAATGATGTAGTGAGTTCAAGAGCTGCTCGCTCTTTGCTCTGCTCAGCCAGGTAGAGGAATGCAGTGTAAAAGGCCAGCCTGTGCTGGCACAGCAATCCCAATTTGGGGAAAGGAGGAAAAAAGGCTCAGAGTTGTCAAAGCAGAGCTTCTGAGATGAAACATTTCTTGTGCCTCGCTATGAGGACACTTTGAAGAAAGGCTTAGCCTGAAGAATGGTGAAAAGAAACTCATTTATTTCATGCAGTCCTGCTGCAGAAGAGAACAGAGTGGCTTCCGGTCAAAATTAGAGCTGATTGAGATTTTAAACAAAAAGCCCTTAAAATGCTCTTTAATTTTTTTTTTTAAAGAAGTGCAGTAAAGCTGTCAGTGTAAAGCATTTTCTGGGCACAATGGAGACCCTGAATCAGAGTCTGTGGTTGTGACATGTGTGGGGACCTGGAGCTCAGATCTTGGCTCTGAACTGACCTCACCTGCTCCCCCCAGTTGCTGAACTAGTGGATGATTCTTTATTAATTGGAGATTCTTCCACTAAGTTTTCATCCAATTAACATTTTTGCTACTCAAGAGCTAAAAACACCCTTTTAAAATCTATTTTTTAGATTTACAACAGTTTGTCTTTCACTTGTTTTTCATTTCACATCATCTCCCACAGTATGTTATATGCCTACACCAATATTTTTGTAAGCACGTGTGTTGATTTTGCATTTCCTGTAATTTCTGCAGTTTGGATTTTGTGTTCTTACACCTTGTACATCCAAAGAAAGCACTAGAAGGAAATCACTTTCCTGCCTATTCAAAAATCCTGGATAAAGCAGTGATCCTGTTGCTAGGCTTCATTTTGAAAAAGGCACATTCACTTGTAAACTCATGTAGAAGTATTTAAATAGCAAATATAAATTATTTCTCATTGAGTGAGTCACAGAAGATCAAAAATAGGCCAGTGGCTTTGGTCCATATATACATAACAGCCTATAGGGAGGCTGTGGAACTCTTTGTATGGGAAACCTCTACACACACAAGAGCACTCAGTGAAAACAAGGGGTCTCCTTTAATTCCACCAGAAATCCTCAAGGGCTGTTTCCTGTGGGGAAAAAAACATGCAAAAAAACCGTCTCAGATATTTTGAAGTGCTAAAAATGGGGAAAGACTCACAGTTTTGCAGCAGTTTTGCTGCCCCATCTAAGATAGCCTACTGAAAATGTGTCCCTTAAACCAAAATCACTCTCCTGGGTGACCTTGCTCTGTGTCACAGTAGCTTCAGGCAAAATGTTTCTTCCTCTTAGGAACTGGTTTGGTTCCAACAGCAAATCTTTTTACAGGTACAAATGCAATTTCCATCAGATTTGAGCATTTATCTGATCATGTTTTGCTCAATTCACACGCTGAGGGAATAATAGAATAAGGGAATATCCTGAGGTGGAAGAGACCCACAGGAATCATGGAGTCCAGCTCCTGTCCCTGCACAGACACCCCAACAGTCCCACCCTGTGCATCCCTGGGAGTGTTGCCCCAACCCTCCTGGAGCTCTGGCAGCCTTGGGGCTTTGCCCATTCCCTGGGGAGCCTGGGCAGTGCTTCCCCCAGAGGTTGAACAGCTTTTTCCCAATATCCAGCCTAACCATCCCCTGACACAGTTCCAGCCATTCCCTCGGGACCAAGGAACAGCCATACTCAATATTTCATATTTTTGTTCTTCAGACATAAGAACCCTGTTGAGTAATGTTCTAGAGAAATCTGCTATGTTTAAAAAAACCCTCTACATGTAAATAACATACCATGACAATGTAGATTTAGTCTGCAGGAAGCAAACTCCAGCTGCCATGTGAATCTGGAAACATGATAATTACTGCATTTGTAACAGGTGAGTAAATATTTACAGCTCTGTGATAGGAATACTGCAAACAGCAGAGCGGGAAAACACTTCGGAACAATGATTTGCAATTCCAAATACTTCCATATCATCTTTCCTTCCCGTTCCTCAAGGTACCTGGAACTACAGTTTTGTTGATAACAACCTCCATTCCAGGTATCTTTTCCCCAGTGAATTCTGCATCAAGCTCTCTTTCTGCAGAGGTCTGAAAGGATTTTGTTTACTGCCAGTATAACCTCTGTTGAGTATCTGAAAGTCGAGCTGTTTTTCCTGCTTCATACATCACCTTCAAGAGTAAAAAATGTAGAGCTTGGAGTGGAAAGTTTTGTTGTTACTAAAATAAACAGGAATAAATTTGTTCTTCTTTGATTTTGCAATGCCAGAGGCGAGACAGCAGATTGTCAGTGAGACCATGAGATGATGCACAGCACAGAATGGGAAAAAAATCCCAAGGAAAAGATAGAACAGAGCTGGAAAAGATCAATTTTAGATTCCTGTTCTTAACATCCTGTATTTTATAAGCAAGGCTGCATTTCCAGACATTTCCAATTGGTTTTGTTAAGCATACAGGATGATTAAATAAATACATGGAAAGTTGGGTTTACAGGGAAAATCATAATCAAGCTCTGGTGCCCCAAATTATTTTTGTCAGATATTGGAATGTAATGCTGGGAAGGGAGGAGGAAGGGGAAGGGGTAGAGGAAGGGCCAGGGAAAGGGGAAAGCAAAGGGGAAGGAGAAGGGAAGTTAACATTCTTGTTCCACCAAGGATCCTCACATTTACTTTCCTGTGTACATGTAAGTTTTCAAAGTTCATCATTATTTACATCCTTCTCCTAATAATTTGTAATAATCCTTGTGTACCTCTAAGTGGAAATGACAACACTTAATTTAATTTACAAAACAACTCATGCCTGAAAGCACTTGGACATTTCTGTAGTTATTAAGTGTTTTCAGCTACGTGCAGCTTTCAGCTGGATAATTTTTTTTTTCCTGCAGCAGAACTAATCCTGTGCTTTATGTGCAGCATGTACTTAATTCCATGTGGGATTGGTGTCAAGTAGAACACAATAAAAGACACAAACAAATGCTGCTTACAACAAGTTTTACTTCTTTTTTTCTTCCCTCTCCACTTCCCCCCTCCATTAACAGTTGCCATTTGTAATGTGTGGTTGTGCAGAAATGCATAAATCAGCTGTCACCAGTGAATTTCACTCCTTGCTATCAGTATTGCTATGGTAAAGAGAAATTCTAATATAAAAACTTGAGATTTCTGAATGGAAGGTTCCCTTCCTTTATTTGTGTATTTATTGAAATACAATTGTACAAATCAAATGCTTGAAACAAACACAATCCTGGGATGGGTTGTGTTGGAAGGGCCTTAAAGCTCATCCCATTCCACCCCCTGCCATGGGCAGGGACACCTTCACTAGACCAGGTTGCTCAGAATTCACATGTCTAGAGTAAAAAAACACTGATACTTCCATGTAGATTTTAGCTTCCTGCCACTGCTCTGATTCTCCCCGTCCATGTCTCAGTTCTGCCTTAGGGCACCTCACCAGGAGCACCCTTCCCTCCAGACCTGCCCCTGAGGACCTGAACTCCAGCATGGAACTTCCTAGGTCTAGATCTGATTATTTGGTGAAATTCCAGTATGGAATACTGCAGTGAAATCCACTCAACCATGTGCATCCCCCTCTCTATTTAAACAAATCATCTGTGAAGCTGCTGACCTGGTTGCCCAGGTAAAAAAGGTTTTACAATTAATAGCAGTAATCAAAAGGTTTTTTAAAAATAAATATCCACTCTTCATGTACAGATTGGGAGCTATGAAAATATTTTCTCATTGTTCTCATTTAGAATTAATTAGTTAAGGTTAGATATTAGGAAAAAATTCTTTGCAGAAGGGGTTGTTCAATACTGAAATTCACAGAATTCACAGAATGACTGGGTTGGAAGAGACCTTCAAGATCATCGAGTCCAACCCAGCACCAACACCTCAACTAAACCCTGGCACCCAGTGCCACATCCAGGCTTTGTTAAACACATCCAGGGATGGTGACTCCAGCACCTCCCCAGACAGAACATTCCAGAACTTTATCACTCTTTCTGTGGAAAATTTTTCCCTAATATATTACCTATATTTCACTTGGTGCAGCTTGAGACTGTGTCCTCTGGTTCTGTCAGCGCTGCTTGGAGAAAGAGACCAACCCCCAGCTGACTACAGCCACCTTTCAGGGAGCTGTAGAGAGTGATAAAGTCACCCCTGAGTCTCCTTTTCTACAGGCTAAACACCCCCAGCTCCCTCAGTTGTTCCTCACAGGGTTTCTGTTCCAAGCCCCTCTCCAGCCTCGTTGCCTCCTCTGGATGTGCTCGATTATCTCAATGTCCTTCCTAAACTGAGGAGCCAGAACTGGACTTAGCACTCAAGTTACAGCCTCACCAGTGCTGAGTACAGGGGAAGAATGCACTACCCAGGACAGTGGTGGAGTCACCATCCCTGGAATTGTTGAAAAAGCATTGTGAATGTGGCACTTGAGGACATGGTTTAGTGGTGAATGTGGGTTGATGGTTGGATTTGATGACCTTTTTCAAAATGTACTACTCTGTTCTATGATTTGGCTTAACCCAAGGCCAAGAGAACAGCTCAGCCTCTCCGTTGCTTCTTCTTTGTCCTGCTGAGGTTTGGGGGGTGGGTTTGTTCCCAGTGGCATTGGAGTCACACCATGCCTCATGTTCAGTGGGCTGTCACAGTGATTTTGGTACCAGGTACTGATGCCGGGGGGGTGAACATCACTGCAACCTGTTCCTGCACCAACTCACCTGCTCCATCAGGTTTCCAGACACCTCTGGGGGGAAGGATGGCACTTCTGCCCGATGTCTCTTTGCATCTGAGGGGATGAAGGCTTCAAAAACCACAATTCCTTTGCTTAATTGTTTACGATCCGTGCCACTTCCCCCAGCTGTGGTTCCTGGCCCCAGCTGCAGGGAAGCAGCCTTGTGGAGCAGCTGGGAGCACATTCCCCTTCCGTGCAGACATCCAGGAGGAGAGCTTGGACTGCTCCAGGCCTCAGGCTGGCAGAAGGGATGTGCATCACTCAGGTAAATGCTCGGTGCCTCCAGGGAGGATGTTGGCTGCCATGTACCTCCCTCAGCCCTTGCCAAAAAATTATAGCAGCAACTGTGAGAGAAAAGGCAAAAGCAGCGGAGGCTGTTGTGCTCCAGCTGCTGGGAATGTGCAGCTTTTGTTTAGACTTTATGGGTCTAATTCTCATTTTGTTTACTTGCCTTGTCAGCTTAGAATATGATTCACAATTATTGGAGGTGTTCTAACACAGAGAAATGAACCCACTGTTTGAGCTCCTGGGTTTGGCTCAGATTAATGTGTATTTAATGGGGTTTGGTTGAAAAGCAGCTCTTGCAGTTCAGCAGAACTGTTCGAGGTGGGGTGTTTGCTAAGAAATAGGTCAGATAAAACTAATACAATTAGATAACTAAAAATTCAACTAAAAACTAAAACTAAACTTTTTCCTTTGTAACCATTTTTACCATTTCCCCCTGTTTTTATTATTTGCTCAGTCTAGTATTCAATTTTCATTTTAATTAACTAATGATTGGAAAGATGTCCTATTCAAAATTACATTGCACTTCAAAGCCGTAAGACGACAGGCTCTTTGGTAATTTCTTCACTGATACAATGAGAAGTCAAGGTATGTGTTTTTAAAGGTTTTTTAGGAAATTTTGTATCCTAGTAACACATACTGCTGCTTGAATTTGTCTATTCAAAAATGGGGAACTCTGTGCTTCCCTCAGCATCAGATTTTCATCAAAGTTTAAGCAAAGCTTCCTCAGGTTTGGGGATTGTCTCACATTGGAAATGAGGGTGTGTATTCCATTCCTATCTATTAGAGGTGGGGCAGTTATCCTCTGTTCATTGGGCAGTTTTCTTTATCTCTTCCACAGCCAATCCTCCCTCCAGGAGATCTCTTCTGTTCATGGGCCATTAATTATCAATTCTCTTCTGCTCATGGCCAGCGAGTGTCCCTGCATGGCTGATAACATTCCATCATCCCATGGGGAGATGCTCTGCCCAGGACAGGAGCCAAGCATTCCTACCTGGATCCAATCTGAGCCTGGAACAGCACAGCAGCCTTTGCCCACTGCATTCCCAGAGGAGCAGCTTTCTCCTCCCTGCATTCCCAGAGGAACACCAGGCCCATCTCCAGCAGCCCTGGAGCTGCAGAGGAAAACTCCAGCCTTGTGCAGGATCCCTGCTCCAGCAGAACCACAGCTGGCACTGCAGGAGGGCTGCAGCCACCATGGAGTGGGACTGTGCCACCACCCTGACACACAGGGGGTCAGATCCTCTTCTGACTCTTTCTGACTCTGACAGTGGTTTGTTTTTTTTTGTTTGTTTTTATTTTTTTTTGTGCTATTGCATTTGTATTTTTAGTTTTCCTAGTAAAGAACTGGTATTCTCATTCCCATATCCTTGCCTGAGAGCCTTTTAATTTCAAAATCATAATAATTCAGAGGGAAGGGGTTTAAATTTTCCATTTCAGGGGAAGCTCCTGCCTTCCATAGCAGACACCTGTCTTTTCAAACCTAGACAGATTTTTGTCACATTAGTTCAGGTTTCTTCCCAGATGCTGCATCTGCTCTGCCAGTTCTATTCCTGCCAGTTTTCCAGAAATGTGGATTCATGCAGTTCCTCAGAGGCAACTTACTGTGCTCAAAGAGGCTGTCAGCAAAATTCATCTCTAAGGACCAAGATTTAACTCTTTTTTTTCCTCCTTCTTCCAGCATTCTAGTTACCATGACAGCTTTTTCTCTAACAGCCATAAGTGGTTAAAGACCTGTCACATATTCCTGGAGAAGTCTGAATTCCCCACCTCAAAACCTAAATCAACATCCATTTTTTTTTATCCTGTCCACCATTCTCATCAAAATCCACATTTTTTTCCTCATACTGGGACTTTCTTTTTTCTCTAGGGGCATCTTCTTGCTGTTCTCAGCTGGAAAAAAGAAAGTCAAAATCCCACGAACAACTTCAAATTCTTTGTTGTTGTCAGGATATGGGCACTGGAGGATGGCTGTGGAAAGGACCAGGTAGGAAACAGAAGACATTTCCTGAGGGCTGGAGTCCCTCAGCTTTGGAGCAAGGCTGAGAGATCTGGGAATGTTCATCCTGGAGAGGAGAAGGTTCCACAGGGATCTCAGAGCCCCTAAAAGGGCTCCCAGAGAGTTGGAGAGGGACTCTAGAGAAGGGATGGAGAGACAGGACAAGGAAGGACTTTTAAAGCTTTTAAAATTAAAGAGAAAATATTTAGATTAGAAACTGGGGAGAAATTGTTCCCTGTGAGGGTGGGCAGGCCCTGGCACAGGGTGCTCAGAGAAGCTGTGGCTGCCCCTGGATCCCTGGCAGTGTCCAAGGCCAGGTTGGACAGGGCTTGGAGCAACCTGGGCTAGTGGAAGGTGTCCCGTGGGGGTGGGGGCACTGGATGATCTCTAAGTTCCCTTCCAGCTCAAACCATTCCACGATTCTGTGATTTTGGAGTAAAACATAACTGAGAGCCATTTCACAGCACGATTACTGGTGACCTACTAATTAAATTTCACAGAGGTGAAACAAGATGTATCTTCAGGGACAGTTATTGCACTGTAACTGTGCTAATTGCAAATCACCCCCACCAGAATACACATCATTAAAAGGCTGCAACAGAAGACCTTAGGACTATTCTCTTTTTCCTGCATGGAAAATGATTGTTCAAATTTTGTGCAAATTCTGTATTTACTGTCTCTGCCTTTGAGGAAAATGATGAAAAGTAACACAAACAGCCTCGTATGTCTAAAGTGGGTATTTGAAGTCTGGGAAGTGGGTGGCAACACCTTCAATACCTTGCTCAGGATCAAACACAGAGTGTTCTAGACTGGCAGGTCAACATTTGCTGTTTCTCCTGTTCTTAAAATTCTTCTCCAGTTTGTAGCTCCTAAAGTATTTTAACCCATATTTAAAAGGATAATTTTGTCCATTTAAACTCATTTATTCACTCACTTGTCATTCCTTCAGCTACAGGTAATTTCTCTTTTTCCCCTCTTTTTTTAATAATAACATCCAAATTTTAAGTAATATCCAAATGGTGGGTTTATTGATTATTATTGAATCCTTAGAGTTCAATTTGTTTATTATTAAATGCCAGGATTATTGCTTATTATTACTAGCCAGTGTTATCAAATAACAAATACTCATTTGTTTTGCAGTTGGTATTTATATTTATTTCAAGACATTTTTAGCAAGCACCTGAGAAGGAAAAACCTTTAGGACAGTCCTCTTATTGTCATCCAGTCCCATCAGTTCATTATGATACTTAATAAAGCAAGAAGCCCAATTCATATCATTCTAACAGAATCAACCTTTCTGCTAAGTCATTCTTTTATAATCAATTTGTATTTAGTCCAGAATTCTTCTGCAGGTGCACATCTTTACCTGGTGGCTTGCCTCTTTTTATATGTCAGGGCAAACCAGCTTTTAGGAATAACTCATAAATCCCAGAAACTGTGATTTCTGCAGCCAAGAGCAGGCTGCCTGCACATGGTCCTGTGATGATGTCAAAATGAACCAAACACGAGGCTCCCAAATGTCAGGGCAGATTTTCAGTTCCAGCATTTGCTGAATGCTGGATTATAAAATAAGAGACTGGAGGGACATAGGGTTTATTTTTTTTCCAGAGTGCACTGTCTTTCTGCCATTATTTTATATTCCCATTCTCACTTTAAAGTTTCCTTCTGGAATACTGAAAGCTGGCCAAAGAGAAACATTAATGTTTCCTGGCTTCACTTGAAACAAAACCTTCAATATCAAACCACACATGGCACTGGAAGGCAGTGCCTGGCCTGAGACTGCACCTGTAAAACCTCTGCTTCACTGCTTTGCTGCTTCTGCAGCTCAAACACGTTCAACTCCACCTTGGAGAGGGGTTTTTTAAAGATATTTTCTTGTTGCATGAGAAAAACAGATCTGAATAATGGGCAGTTTTAGGATTCAGTTCTGAGCAATGGCTTTGTCTGTCTGGGAACTGGACATCAGAATTTTATTTTATTCTGTGAGCTTCCTTTTCCCTTTTCTTTTTCCCACCCCTATCCCTTCTTCTTCCTCTCCCTCTCCCTCTCCCTCTCCCTCTCCCTCTCCCTCTCCCTCTCCCTCTCCCTCTCCCTCTCCCTCTCCCTAACCCTCCTCTCCTCTCCATTTTCATTTCTTTTTTTTTTTTAGACTACATTTTTATGTTGCAGAGTTAAAGAACATCTAGAAAATGATTTCATGAATATCAGACATTGAGCAGATCTAGTGCTCAAGGATAAAACCACTGAGGTTTTTGTTGCTGGGCATTTCAAAGACATTCATAAGCAGGAGACTTGGATTCTGAGGAACCAGAAGATCCTGGCTTTGATGGGTCTCCAAACCAACAAGTTTCTTTGGTGTATATTTGCCTTTAGGAACCTCAAAGCAATGAGTTTATTCTCAGAGTGGAAGCTGAAATACATAAACAAATAACAAGAGAGAGGAGAGGAGTGAGAGAGCATCAAATCCCAGACTGGTTTGGGTTGGAAGGGACCCTAAAGCCCACCCAGTGCCACCCCTGCCATGGGCAGGGACACTTTCCACTAACCCAGGTTGCTCCAAGCCCTGTCCGACCTGGCCTGGAAGACTTGCAGGAAGGAGAGCAGTATAAATTGTGTTGTTTTTACCTGCTGCAGAAAAGTCATCCTGCTGAAGCAAAATAAACACTGGGATACAGCCTAACAGACCTTGTAAGTCCATCATATTTCCATTGAAACATGCTTTATGGTATTGATTTTTTCCTAACCTTGCTGAAGATCACCTACAGAAATAGACATAATTTTTTTGAATAAACTACACCAATTATCTGGTTGTCCAAAGCTGAGGAATTATTTATTTTTCTCAGTGCAGTATGACTGCCAGTATAATATAAACTGACTGGGACTATAATCAAAGGGTATTTCTGCAAATCACTCAATGACAATCTGGGGCAATTTTCAATTACTCTCTGGACAGATTTTTCCAATTGACTAGACAGAAAGTGGCAGGAAAGATTTAAGCAATGCCTTGTAAGTGCTGATCTGAGAACTTAGTACCAAATATCATCAATCTGTATCCTTCTGAGACTGGAAGATTTACAAACCAGGCTATTGAACTTACATAAGCATTCTGTTATAGAACCTTGTATCTGATGGTTCAGTATCCTGGGATTTTAGTATTAAAGGGAATAACTATAGACTCACACTCTGACTGTTTGCAATTATCATAGCCTTCCTTAGATTAATGACTGTCTGAACATTGACCCACTTTCTTTCCTGAAGATGCTCAGAAAGGTGTTTCACTGAGTTCCCAGCACTGCCATGTGAATTTAGGTTTGATGTGAAAAGAACTAAACTGAGAGCCTTGGAGCAGCAAATCCTAAACTGTCACTGGTAACCTAAGAAATGTCTTCCAGAAATTGTACGTTAAAATATTCCCAAAACTGAATAGACATATGCTAGAATTGGATGTATATTTTTCAGGTTCTTTAATGGTCCTCATGTATTTTTAAGTTTTCAAGAACTGAAAGTTGCAACACTAGAAATATTTGCTTTCTGTATTACACCCCTGACATGGGCAGCAGAGCTTCACATGGAATCAGGAAATAGCTTGGATTGAAAGGGATCTAAAAGCCCATCCAGTGTCACCCTACCATGGGCAGGGACAGCTCCCACCAGCCAAGGTTGCTCCAAGCCCTGTCCAACCTGGCCTTGGACACCTCCAGGGATCCAGGGGCAGCCACAGCTTCTCTGGGCACCCTGTGCCAGGGCCTGCAGGGCCTGTCCACCCTCCCAAGGAACAATTTCTTCCCAATATCCCATCTAATCCTGCCCTCTGGCAGTGGGAAGCCATTCCCCCTTGTCCTGCCCTTGTAAACAGTCTCTCCTCATCTTTCTTGTGGGCCCCTTCAGGCACTGCAAAGCCACAATGAGGTCACCCCAAAGATTCTCCTCTCCAGGCTGAGCAATCCCAATTCTCCCAGCCTCTCCTCACAGCAGAGCTGCTCCATCACACTTAAAAAAAAAAAAAAAAAAAAAAAAAAAAAAAAAAAAAAAAAGTGGTAGCAAATGTTCTTCACCCAAATTCCAATCATGCTGTATGGTGGATTTTTCAGCCATGAATTTCTGTGTTCCTCGTCACAGGAACATCTGGAGAGGCTGCCCAAGAAACATTCCCACAGGAGTCCCAGAACCCAGAGTGGGAGTCATCAGCAGAAACATCAGAAGAATTTTACTTCTATAAAGCTCCCTGTATTTCTGAAGATCAAAATCAGTGCCAGTTTTAAGCAAGTCTTAAGACTGAATGTTGCCCAGAGCAGCTGTGGCTGTCCCTGGATCCCTGGCAGTGTCCAAGGCCAGGCTGGATGGAGCTTGGAGCAAGCTGGGCTAATGGAAGGTGTCCCTGCCCATGGCAGGGGTGGCACTGGATGGGCTTTGAGGTCCCTTCCCACCCAAACTCTTCTGGGATTCTGTTTGTACACTTTGGGATGTAATAGCCAGTCCCTCCTCCAATCTCCTGCACGATTCTTTGAGGAAATTTTCCAATTCAGGGATTCTTCTGTTTATGTAATTCTTCATATATAGCTGAAGACACATACACAGGCAAACTTTAATATCTGAGATTTTCTGACATCACAGCTCTCCCCAAAGGGCCTGTGTTTGCTCATGACAGAGAAGAAGGCTCTTCTAAAATTTAAATAAAAATGTATTTCACAGTCTAGTAAATTGTTCTTTTCAATTTCTTTTGGGAGCAGCCCTACTGCAATTAGACAATTGTGAATATTTCCTTTGGAGAAAGAATTTTAATAAGAAAGGTGCAGTTAGCTCCTAGGCCAAATCAAAAAATAATGACTAAGTGTGTATTAGGATTCTGCACACACAGGCTTTTAGTAAATGAGGCAAACAAGGGAACAACTGATATGGAGACAAACCAAATTCACCACAGCCATCTTTCCATATATTCCAAATTATCCCCAGTGACTGATGCCACCACCAAAACACCAAACAGGACCGTTTGATGCCCAATTTCTTATATCTCCATTCCTTTCTGTGCTGAAAGGCTAATTAAACTGGTAATTGTCATTCATATCTCTTGCTATTATATTTGTATTCAAAATTGCAATAGATGCAATCTGTGTGTATTTTTTTTTTAATTTAAGCACTTAAAAATTAATTTGAGGCTGTACAACAGCAATCAGAGTCTAATTAGCGAGATAATCAATTAATAAGCCTCTAACTAAGGGTTCTCGTGTTGTAGATGGAGATGATTTCAACTGGGATGAAGTGCAATCTTTGTATTAAAAAATAATAATAAAAAGCTAAATCTTCCCTGCAGCCAGGAGATTGAGACACATCTGTTTGTTTCAGAGGTATCATATGAACCCCTGTGTGGTGACAGTGATTCCTGTGACTGTAACCACAAGAATTCCATTAAAATAACAGCTTTCTGTGGCCAAACCCACATCCCATTCCCCAAGCATTCACACTTCCTCTCTCCCCTTAATACATGCAAAGTGCTTCCATAAAGCCATTAAAGAAAATATAAAAAATTAGTTCAAGACAACCAGTTATTTGTACAGGGAATTAATTGAAGGATGCAGGAAAGGAGTAGGGAGGAGGCGGAGATTAATAAACCCTAAAGTGCAGGCTTGTTGTGCCAAATAGCCTTTCCCCTGTAAATGTAAACAAATTTGGATTTTGGGCATCTTTAAACTTCAAGGTCCTGCATTAGCAATGGCAGCAGGTTCCTCAGGGAGCTCACAGTGCTTCCAGACAGAAAATCCTTGAGGGGAACCCAAGAATTTGTGATCCACACAATGGAATGGGGAAATTATTTTTTTTTTCTTTGTAAACTTTGTTTCCCTGTGCTGGCATCACTGAGTGCTGGGAGTCCAGTTCTGGGACCTCATGGCAAAGAGATCTTGGAATGTGCCCTGGGGAAGGGTCTGGAACACCAGGAGTGGCTGAGAGAGCTGGAAAGGGGCTCAGGCTGGAGAAAAGGAGGCTCAGGGGGACCTTGTGGCTCTGCACAACTCCCTGACAGGAGGGGACAGACAGGGGAGGTTGGGCTCTGCTCCCAGGAACAGGGACAGGAGGAGAGGGAACGGCCTCAGGCTGGGCCAGGGGAGGCTCAGGTTGGACACCAGGAGGAATTTCTTCCTGGAAAGGGTGCTCAGGCCTTGGCACAGCTGCCCAGGGCAGTGCTGGAGTCCCCATCCAAGCCTGGAGGTGGCACTCAGTGCTCTGTGCTGGGGACAAGGTGGGCATCAGGCACAGCTTGACCTTGATGATCCTGCCCTTCTTTTCCATTCATAAGGATTCTGGGATTTTATGATTTTAACTTGTTGGGCTTCTTACAGGAAAATCTTTGTGGCCATGGTAGTTTCAGTAGCCCATTAAACCTTCCATGAACTGTGCCAGAGCTGAGAGGTGTGCTCAGTGGGACTGTGCATCTCTTTCCTGAAATAAATTTCTGTAGCATATGAACAGCAAAGAAAATTAATTAATAATTAGTTTTTTAAAAAAATATTTATTTATTGCATTTATTTATTGCATTTATTTAGGGAATAAAACCTATTCCCTAGACTGGGATGCACTAGAGAATTAAAAATTCTGCACTCCTGCTCGACTCCACTTGTGTTGCAGTGAGATATACAGGCCTGACAAAACCTACAGGACTAACATTCAAAACCTTTGTTTTAGCCTGAGACTGTAAGAGGATTAAAACAAGACTTTCCATACGAAGAATTAACACAACTAATCCTGTGCTTTAATAATGAGTACAGGTTTAAATATGATCTGATTAGAAAATGTGCTGGAACGATTTTCCTGTGTTGTATGCTGTGGTTTTTTGTTTGTTTGTTTTTGTGTTTTTGTTTTGTTTTGGTTTTTTTTCTTTTTTTGGTGGGGTTATTTTTGTGTTTGTTTGTTTGGATTTGGGTTTGGTTTTTCTTTTTTGTTGTTGTTGGTTTTTGTTTGTTTGTTTGTTTTTTCTGATAACAAGTTATGAGTTTCTGCCAGGAAGATCAGCATGAAATACTCAGTTCCCAGACTGAACTATTTACTTATTTTCAATCTCACTGAACTGTAATAGCTTTATCAATGAGACACAACTGTATGGATGTTTATCTCTTCGTTATCTTTTGTGTTTGCATCTAGGATGTTTAGAGACATCTCTCTCACAAACAATCCATCCTGTATTGTGCATCCCAACACCAAATCTACTGCAAGGATTACACTGTAAGGTAAAAGCATGGGGTGAAAAACAGGGGGAGTTCTAGGTGTAGGGCAAAAAAAGAGTAAAATATAATAAATAAATAAACAAATAAATAAATAAATAAATAAACTACCAATTAACCAAATAAACAAAATAACAAATAAACAAACTAGTAAAAGTTAGGAACTTTAAAAATCTTCTTAAATTCAAAAATATAAGAAAGATCCAGATTGCTGTCTCTGTCTTCATCCTTATTGCTATTCCATAGACGATTTGAATATTTCTACCTAATATTCCTACTTTTTTTTCCTCTCTATGAAAAGAAAAGTGTGAACAACAAGAACAATTATGAGGTTTTATGTAATTTTCTGCAGAATTTAACTTATTGTTACCACAGGCACATCTTTTGCATATGTTTATTTGCCTAGGTGAAGTTCCTGAAACCCATAAATTTAAAATTAAAATTTTAAGTATACTTCCCTTTTTCCAGTGCATCTGTCAGAACAATTTGCATCTGCATTAATTTCTCCCTCAGACACTTGAGGAACTTCATTTCAGGGGCTATAAACACGACTGACCTTCTTTTTACCTTTAATAATTGCATGATGAATACCACAGTTATAATCACAGGATCCCAGACTGGCTGGGGTTGGAAGGGGCCTCTGGAGACCACCCAGTCCAAGCCCTGCAGGGTCACCAGAGCAGTGGCACAGGGTCACATCCAGGCAGGTTTGGAGTGTCAGCAGAGAAGGAAACTCCACAGCCCCTCTGGGCAGCCTGTCCAGTGCTCTGCCACCCTCCAAGAGAAGATTTGGGCTGCCAAATCTCCCCCTGCTCTATTCCTGATGTGTGAATCCCACAGGTTATAAACACCAAGGAACATCCTGTTGTCACAGCTGTCCCAACAGCCCCACCCATGAAGCCAGGAGTTGATTTGGGTTCCATTTCTGGCCACACGTTTTTGTTTAATTGGTGAAATGACACCAAAGAACAACTTGGTCACCAGGAATTTTCACTTTCCCCCCCCAAGTTCTGGCCTGTGGTGACTTTTAGAAAAAAGCAGCAGAGGATACTCTGTGCTCTGGAGAGATCCTGACACACTGAGTAACACCTCAGCCTTGGCTGTTGGAATGTCCCATCCTCCTTGATCCCAGGGTCTGCTTCCATCCGCCTCTGGTGTTCCTGACAATTCCCAGTTGTGCTGGGTTTGGGCTAATTTTCTTCCCTTCTTTAGGGCTGTGTTTGGGTTTGGGCAGAGCACAGGGGTGATAAAACAGAGATGTTTCTGTTATTGCTCAACCAAGGCCTCTCCTGCCCTTCCCCTGGTGACCCCAGGGCTGTCCCAGACCAGGTCACTTCCCACTCAGGATATACAGGGGGGGAAAGGAGGAATGGGGGGTGTTTCAGGGGTGGTTGTTCTCTTCCCAAATCAGCATTCCATGGGATGCTCTCCTGGAGGTGCTGAACACTTGCCCAGCCCTGGAAAGAGCGGAAGGAATTCCTTGTTTTGCTTGGCTTGTGTGGTGGCTTCTGCTTCTCCTGTTCAACAGCCTTTATTTCAACCCACTCCAGTTTTTACCATCCCAATTCTCTCCCTGATCCCACTGGTGTGGGAGTGAGGAGATGCGAGGTCCTGTCTGGGGTTAAACCACAGCACCAAATCTCATTAACAACCTCTGGCATCATTATTTGTTTTATTTCCATGAGTGTCATAACACTTCTGCAACAGGAAGAAAAAAATCTCACAGGAATAAATTTATTAAATATTCTGTTGCAGACTTATCTAATAGGCTAAACCAAAAATGATCACACCAAAATTTGTGTTACAGCCGAAGTTTGAAAGCAGGGATGTTCTTGCTGCCAGTCTAGAGGGCTGGGTTTAATCCTGAGAGAAAATGATTTAGTGATTTAGTGACTCAACTTACCAAATGCTTTTAGCAGTGGCAGCCCAAACTAAAAATACTCTTTTCCTTTTTTCTTTTTGATTTCCATAATTCATTTTTTCAATCTTGTGAAGACTATCTTGAGAAATAGTCTAAGAGTCTAAAGATAACCACCATACAAATGAACTGTTTTTAATATTTCATTCAGAGTATTACATCAGAGGGTGCCAGACAAAAAATAAAGTAGATTATTGGAGCTACTCTCTGTGACCTTGTCACCAAAATATTCTGCATTTATTTCTCAGAACACTTCATGCTGCAGACAAAATTATTCATCCAGTGCTTATTAGTACTCATTTTTCTAGATAAACTCATTATTCCAAAGACTCACCTGTGTGTTTTCTGATTCCCTCACACCAAATTCCAGTATCAAACATTACAATTACACCTAATTTCATTTAAAATTAAAATAAGATGTTTAAATCAGTATTTACTGTGCTGCATATGGAACTTTGCTTTGGTATCTGCTGAATAAAACAAAAACATCATTACCTCAGAATCTTGGTATGTTACCTTATATTTTTCAGTGCAGTCTCAGCAGTTTCTTACTGGGATGATGTTTATGTGTTATCTCATCAAGTCCTGATCCATGTTCAGCAGAATAACGTAAGAAAAGTAGAAATAAAATTGAAAACAAAAACCAGAGAGAAATCTGTTCTGATATCCTAGTTAAGTACCTTTGGCAACATATTCTGTATGCCAGAGAAAAGGATTAATTATCTGGCTACAGAAGTTTACAAGAGGAAAACAATAATGCCAAAAGGCATGAATTAATTCTGAGGACAGCCTCACATTTCCAATTAATATCCTCTAAACAGAATTTCCAGTGAATCCAGGGGATAAATAAAACAACTTTGGGGAAATAGCATGTGGTGACTCACTAGCATGAGTGCAGAATCACTGAATCATGGAATATCCTGAGTGGGAAGGGACCCACAGGGATCATGGAGTCCAACTCCTGCTCCTGCCCAGACACCCCAACAATGCCACCCTGTGCATCCCTGGGAGCGTTGTCCAAACCCTCCTGGAGCTCTGGCAGCCTTGGGGCTGTGCCCATTCCCTGGGGAGCCTGGGCAGTGCCCAGCACCCTCTGGGGAAGAGCCTTTCCCTGAGCTCCAGCTGTTCCTCATGGTGCAGAAGTTTGGCTGTTGAGGGTACTCATGCACTGGTCTATATAATTAAAAAACTCCAAATATAATTGTTGATGCATTAGAAAAACTAAATTACCAAGAAAGTGGGTTATACAATTAAGGAATCCAAATGCGAGTGTTGATGCAATAGAAAAGCTATCTTACCAAGAAATGGGAATACAATGATTTTTGCCATGAAGCTGGTAATAGAGATTAGGTGATAAATACTATGAAAAACCCTCACACGTGCAGACTAAATTAATGGCAAAGAAGTGGGTCAGGAAGATCCCCTAATTGAGCCTTATTAGTATTTATTCTCAGCTAAACCAAAGACAATTATCTTTTTTCTTTTTCTTTTTTTTTTTTTTTACAGGAAGGTCATAGATGGAATTATTTTCCTGAGTAGCTCCTGCTGTGAGCAATATCAATACCCAAACATCCTGGATCCAATAGGAGTTTTTATGTTGCCCAGTGGTGCCTTTGAGGATAAGGTGACTCATTCCCTCTGAATGGAATATAGGAAGTGGAGCTTCTGCAATAAAAATATTTATTAAGGATGCTCTTGTGAAGGAGCTTGGCTGGCTGCTGAATTACCCAAAGGGTGGCATCACATTCACATTTTCTGAAAAATCCCTTCACCCAGGATTTTTCTGGGAAGCTGAGAAGACTCAGAAAAAAAGGAAAACAATAATTATCTCATTTGCTTTTCCTGTGTTTTGCTCCTTTGGAATGTATTTGGAGATTGTTTACCACAGGTGATTGTTCCATTGGATTCTGCTGGGAGCTGTTTTCACTCTTTGGCCAATCAGGGCCAAGCTGTGTTGAGACTCTGGAGAGAGTCACGAGTTTTCATTATTATCTTTTTAGCCTTCAGTAAGTATCCTTTCTGTATTTTTAGTATAGTTTAGTTTAGAATTCTTCAATATAATACAGTATCATAAAATAATAAATTAGCCTTCTGAGAACATGGAGTCAGATTCATCATTCCTTCCTGCCACGGGGATCACTGCAAATACAATAGGGTGGCTTGCCTTCTTGCTGTAATGGTCTGTCTCTGCAGGGACTGGGAAGGATCCCAGCTGCCATGGATTCTGTTTCTGGCAAGAGGAATGTTGTGGTGGCCCAGGGAAGTGACCCCAGAGCTGGCTCTGCACTCTGGGTCTGTCCCCATGGGGACTCCTCTCTTGGACAGGGAATTCCTGGGCTTACAAAAACTGTGACAGGGACAGGACCCAGGGAATGGCTGGAGCTGTGCCAGGCTGGGTCAGGCTGGAGCTCAGGGACAGGTTCTTCCCCAGAGGGTGCTGGGCACTGCCCAGGCTCCCCAGGGAATGGGCACAGCCCCAAGGCTGCCAGAGCTCCAGGAGGGTTTGGACAACGCTCCCAGGGATGCACAGGGTGGGATTGTTGGGGTGTCTGGGCAGGGACAGGGGTTGGACTTCATGATCCCTGTGGGTCCCATCCCACTCAGAATATTCCACAATTCTGTCAACATTTATAACCAGACAAGTAAATTACAACTTCATGTGTTTGTTTTGTTATTTTCCCCATACAAACTCTATATTTAGGAAATCCAGGACCCTCATTTCTGCTAGACCATCAAGGTGTCTGTAGCTTCCTGTAAGTTTAATTCCCTCCAAGACTCAGAAAAAAATCAGGAATTAAAAAGATCATATTGTAGCACGACAAAAAGAATAATAATTGTGGTTACAAACCAGAGAAAACCCAGAGGTTCTTATGAAAAGAGTGAAAAATAAGGTTTATCCTCGTCTCCCGTTGGCCTGATGCATCTCTGCAGGGAGATTCTGGTTCCCAGGCACACCCCCAGCCCAGGATTCTTCCCAGGCTTTCTGTGATGAGTTAAATTTCACTTTGGAGTTCCCAGGTGCTGTTCCCTGCTCTCCCATGAGCTGCTGCAGTATCTCATTTTACTGCCCAGCTCTGCCAGTTTTGGGCAAGAGCAGGACAGGAGAAGCTCCCCTGCTCCCTCCAGTGCTTTCCCCTTGACTTCAAGCAGCTCATGGAAGACCAAAAAGGGGATCCTTCCCTCCTCTTTCCAGGTCAATTAATCTTCAAAGAAATATCACACAATAAGCTGCAAACAATAATTAAAACACATCATTTCCTCTACAAATTGCTACAAGCCCAAATATACTTTCTAATTTGAGTATGTAATTAATGCAAATGAAGTGCTGTAATAAAAGCTTTTGGAAACCAGATCATGTATCAGAATGCAGCAGCAAATAAATATTTCCAGTAGGAGTTAAATTTTCTTCCAGCCCTCACTCTTTATCAGGGATAACCTCCCAACAAAACAGCTCAAACTACAGCCCTGGATTGGAGATGCCACTCCAGAGGTGAAGGCAATCTTATTTTCAGGGATGGAAGTTTTTATAAGGGTTTTAAATGCTTTTCTCTGAAGTTGTATCCACTGGGGAGAAAAAAAAATATAAAAAACAATGATCTCTATACAAAGCAAAAGCAAGTTTGGCTGGGTAACTGACTACAGTAACCCGTAGGATATTGGGATATTCAGAGCTGAGTTTCATGTCTCAAATGCACCCAGTGAAAGAAACAAATTAAGAAATAAATCATTTACCTTACACAACATTTCCATGTCTTTGCTGTTTGTATTTCTCATTGCTCTTTTAAAATAACCTGCAAAAAGTGATGGTCCCATGTTTTAACTCGCTTCTTTCTATCAAAAGAAGGTTTAGAGTCATTAACATGTCCCACCTTGCTGTACCCCATCACCACCTGGAATGTGAATAATAAAATCACAGAATCATTAAGGCTAGGAAGGACCTCCAAGATCATCAGATCCAACATTTGACCAAATCCCACTCCTACTAAACCACTTCCTGAAGGACACAAGTTTCTGCACTATACCAATACGGACTTTTATTTTCTTGGCCAGGTTGTTTGCACAGAGAAAAAGCTTTAATAAAATGTTGTCTGTCACCATAATTTCTTCAAAATATTCACAATCCATTAATATTCTTTAAAAAAAAATGGGCATCTCTCTTACCCTCAAAATAAAATAGCACAAGAAAGGCAAATATCAAAGTTGCATAAAAAAATCATATAGATCATTCTTTGACCAAGTTTAATAGAAGCTAAAAAAACATTTCCAAATAGGGAGGTTGAAACTGATGATCTTTAGGGTCCCTCACAACTCAAACCTTTCTGGGATTCTGTAAAGAGAGGGGAAATTGTGGAACTATGTTCAAGTATATAAAATCAGTGATATACCTCAGTTAAATAAGAAATAAAAATTAGAATTTCTTTTGCTTTGCTCTTGCTTTTGACCTCCCAAAAATATAATTTCTTGGGGTTTTTTTGCTTAAGGTAAGGAAGAGTAATAGGGAAAAAAAACACCAACATAACTTCTCAGTGGTAGAGGGAAAATCCATGGTAGATTGTTTCAACACAAATTATCTGCAGTGCTCAGATTATGAACCAAAAATTCCTATTGAGGTGTTAATGTTACACATTTTTATAAATTTTATTAAGTATTGCTAGTATTTTTTGATGCTAATTTTTATTAATGCTAATATAACGCTACTTTTTTTTTCCTACACCCTTACATACACTGATCAAGTTGTGCCTGCAGACTGATCCTGTCACCCATTTTGGGTCCGGCATTCCTTATTCTCCATCTCACATGGAAGTTCTTGAGGACCTGCAGACCACGTTTGGCCAAAAAATAATATTATTTGCATAAGCCAAAGCTCTTCTGGAAGCTCTTACTGAAAGTGACTACTCTTGTTGGTTGTTTACTCAGCATTTCGGGGTTTACAGAAGGTGTGTTGGTTCCAATATTTCATTAACATGATTAAACTAAGCTCATTACAGAGCAAGTGGAGTTAATTCAAATTACTGAAAATTTATGATGATTCCTATACTTTATATTTAAAATACATTTGCACCTCTTGGTTGAATAGAACAGTATTTGTTAATCCATTACAGGCTTGTGATTTATAGGTATTTTAGGTATATATTGTCTTTTCAAATATGTAATGAAATTTAACTTAATTTAAATACAAATGCATATCTTTTTTTCCAGAATATCCTTGAATTCTTGTCTTTTAATGAATTTTATTTTTTAAGAAAGAAATCTCTTTAATTATGCAATATTAATCAGAAGTAAAACACTATCAATAGGTTATTTTCTTTCAGCACAATGTGCTGCCAGTTAGAATGAAGATTGTTGCTATAAGTGACAGTGAATAGTTTCTGTATTAATAATCATACAGGTATATTTCATTAAAAGCTAAATGGTAATAAACAAGAAAAAAAAAAAAGAAACAACTTCTTTGAATCCCAATTCTGCACTATCATTAAGGGTTTTCTGCATTTGCCCTTCTGAAGGGCAAATTCCATTAGGCTTTCATTGTAGCGCTCAATAAATAAAGCAAACAAAATATGCAAATTCAAACCATATTAGCACTGATCTCGAGTTTAATCTCAATATAGCCTGAATTTATTTTATTTAATATTATTAATTTTAGGATGTCTGACTGAGCACCAAACAAACAAGTCATGAGGTTTAACTTTTGATGTGCTGGAGTTAATCTAGGGAAGGGAACGGGGCTGGGGAAGGGTCTGGAGCACCAGGAGGGGCTGAGGGAGCTGAGGAAGGGGCTCAGCCTGGAGAAAAGGAGGCTCAAGGGGACCTTGTGGCTCTGCACAACTCCCTGACAGGAGGGGACAGCCGGGGGGGTCGGGCTCTGCTCCCAGGAACAGGGACAGGAGGAGAGGGAACAGCCTCAGGCTGGGCCAGGGGAGGCTCAGGTTGGACACCAGGAGGAATTTCCCCATGGAAAGGGTGCTCAGGCCTTGGCAGGGGCTGCCCAGGGAGGTGTTGGAGTGCCCATCCCTGGAGGTGTCCCAGGAAGGCCTGGAGGTGGCACTCAGTGCTCTGGGCTGGGGACACGGTGGGGATCAGGCACAGCTTGGACTTGGTAGTCCTGGACATCTTTTTCCAACCTAAATGATTCTGTGGGCTCCAAAATAAGATCTTTGACTTCCATGGGCAGTTTTTCCTGGCTCAGATGCTGCTGCTGTGATTGGTGAATTAAATAACTTGTCACCCATAAAGCTGCTCAACGCCTGTAACCCCAGACCCTCCAGCAATGAGCAGCAAAATTCCAGTTACAACACCAGAGTCTTCCAGGAAAATGGTTTCACCAGCCAGAACACTGCCAGCTGTCCCTATAAACAGCTTTAAAGGGTATGAGGAGGAGGGCTGGGAAATCCTGGCTGCCAAAGACAGAGTTCAGAGGAAGCTCTAAGAACATTTCAGGATGTTTTATAGAGCAGAGTGAATGAAGCAGCAGGAGGCTGCACCAAACACAGAGCAGCTCCTGCCTGGCAGCACAGGAGTCCTGCATGGGCCTTTCCATGGACACTGAGGCAGCTGGAACATCTGGCCCCAGGACTGCTGGATCTGTGCTCCCAAAAGGAAGAGAAGCTCTCTCTTGGGAGTGCAAGAGGAAGGCAATGAGCTCCAGGAGCAGCACTGGCAGGGAAACCCATGGAAGTCAAAGTAAAGGAAATATTTATGAATTTTATGTATATTTTTGGTTAAGCACTCCTGAAAAAGAGAGTTCTGGAAAAGGAAATTTGATGAAACAGGAATCTGAGCATTCCTGGGGACACAGTTTCTCAGTTTTGGGTGTCAAGCCAAGGCAAAATTCTGTAGCAAAGGGCAGGTCTTGGGTGAATTTCTGAGTTCAAAGAGGTACTCCCAGCTCCAAAGAGTCTAAATAGGCAAGAGAGCAGTGGACAGATCTGCGGGACAGAAAGGACAGGAAGAAAAATTAAGGATGAAATGACTTGTTTGGTGACAGTAGAAAGAATAAAACCTTTCTCTTATGTGCTCTCTTTCTGCATTTTCTCTGCTTGGCCATGACACTTCTCTCTGCAATGGCTCCATTTTTTTCCATGAAAATTAAGTCAGAAGACAAAGCATTTTAGGGAATATGAGCAGAGATCCCAGACAAGTTCAGGATGTAATTAATTTCACTGCGGTTTTGCCCTTATTAATGAATTTACTGCTGTTAAAATACTTGGTTTGTCCAAATCACACACATTTCCCAACTAAGCAGATTATCTTATACCTGGTAGTATAATAAAATAATAGCATTTAAACCCAGAGTATGCTCACAGTGTAATTCCAGATGCTCCACTAATCACTTTGGAGGAAGCTGTGTCACTTATTTCTGACTCCCTCAAACGCAATGCTCAAAGGTTAGGGGGAGTTTCCAGCCCCTGTGTTTCCCCTGAACTGTATTAGATAAGAGCTTTTAATCAAAACTGGCGTTTTTACCCCATTAGAAGTGACACCTGGGGTGCCAGTACAATAATATCTGGTGGTGTATTTGTGATCTAATACCATATTTTTGCTTTGTAATTGCTGATTTTCATATTTTGAAAGAAATCTGAATATTCTTTAGAAATCACCAAATATTTTGCCTCATTTCTACTTCAAAATTTTGCTATAGAGTGTCACTTCTTTTGTGAGCCTGCAAATACCTTCAACCTACTCAATATTTCCCAAATATAGGTTATTAAATAATATATTCAGAAAATATTATGAATTCAGTAAAAGTATATTCAAAATCATGCACTGAGGCATAATCAGCATGAGCATGTCATTCTTGATTATCAAAATATTCAATTAAAAATAATTTGGGAAAATTCTGAGATAACTGAATTGTTTCAGCACTGCATGATTACAATGTTTGCATCCAGAATTGTTCTGGGAAGTTTGAAATGTCCAATTAATGCAGAGAATTAAAGGCATTTATTCCAACCCTTAGCAAGCAATGAGCAACACATTTCCACAAGAATGGAGCTGTTAAAATAGGTATTTTGAGGTAATTAAATTGATAATCTCTATATTCTCTCAGATCCATGTCTTCTCATGGTTTTAACCTATTGATGAGCCCATGCCCTCTGCAATTTCAGGGAGAGGGGTTAGAGAGTGAAATCAGGTAAACTCTTAGGGAAAGAAAACTTCATTCCCTTAATCAAAAGAAGTTTTGTTATACTTATGTTTTAAAAAATACTCTTTTCCTAAGAAACATAAAAGTATTTTCCTAAAGAAATATTCCAATAAAAAATGGACAGTGCATGTTAAAAAAAAAAAAAAAAGTCTCCATGTCTCATAGGAGCAGCTCTAAAAATGGATAAGAGAGTAACTAAGGCCATTATCCCAATTATTTGAGATACTACAGCATATGTTGCAGTTCCAGTAATTACAATCTAAAGAGTGCTGGAATGCACTGCAGAATTATTATTTAATGCACTATATTTACTTTTAATTACTGTGTAGCTGCCTAGCTTTGAAATAGTAAAATATTTTAAGATCTTGCAGTGCTATTTGCTCCAATGTTGAAGTCATTTCCATCATGATTTTTCATTTAGTCTTCCTAATTTTTTTATGCACAAGAATATTTCGTGGAGCATTTAAAGTTTGTGTTCACTTTTCTCCCTCCCAACATCTGTTTTTTTTTTTCTGTAAAATATTTTAGCCTGTGGGAACTAAGGCTCAGAGGGTGATTTTCTGAACCACCAGAAAAACAGAGGTCAAAATGTGCAATTTTTAATTCAGAATAAATTCACCAGTCACTGGAACTATGATATTTTCTTCTCAAACACTTTTTGTCCTTCCTTTTGTTTATTCAAACAGCATCAAGGACTCTCCACACCAACTGGCATTTCATATTTTTAACTTAATTCAGCTTTACTGCTTCCCCATCCATTGTTCCCTGACAGGGAAAATATACAACTTGCTGTTATAAATACTTTATGATGACCCTGTCTTCTGAACTCTTCATTCTAATCACAGTCCTGCCACATCCCATCCGTGTCACTTTGGATATATGGAAAACCATAAAAGTAACCCCCTCTCTCTCTCTGCTCCCTCGCAGTCATTTTTCAGAGGGCCATAAAAACAAAGCCAGGGTGAATTCAGGCAGAATTTCAGAGCACCAACAATTGCTTTTTTTTTTCCCCTCCCTAGTGAGGGAAGTGCAACGATGGCTTCAAATTTCTGATTGAAAAATAAGCAGCTTCCATGTCCACCTTGTAAATTGATTTAAGGCTGCAATTTCACTGGCTGTGGTTTTCTGCTCCCTTTTCTCCTCAAGCAAAGGGAGTAGGCAAGAAAAGGAGATGTTTTTTCACTTGGGATAGAGCTGAGGAAGCTCACTGAGGAGGTACAACTGTGAGCATGCTTTGTGGGAACAGGTCAGAGTTGGAGTCACTCCACTCCCTCTCTACGTGAAGCTCAAAAATCCAACAGCAGCAGGGAGAAAGGATGAGGCAACACAGCACTGGGGATCAGGAGATGGAGTCACTGTCCCTGTAAGGGTTAAAAAAGCGTGTGGATGTGACACCTGGGTAGTGGTGGACTTGGCAGTGCTGGGGATTATTGGCCTTGATGATTTTAGAGGGCTTTTCCAACCTTAATGATTCCATGACTGAAGTACCTCTTGAAACCAAAGCAGGAGTTCAGTGATCAGGGAAAAGGGGAATGAAAATTACCCTGCTTGGAAAAAGATTTTACCAACCACATCCACTGGTCAACAGGTTAAGCTCCCATAACTGTTACTGGTGAATGGCCTTTCAAATAATTTATGAAGGAGAAATTGCAGAGGGTTTTTTCCAGGTTGAATAAGTTATGCTTGTTCTTTATTCTCTCTCCTGGTTTCAAACAGCCTGTCGAGAGTTCTGAAAGGAGTTCAGGATTTTGAGGAGAGGAACAAAAGAACAAAGAAGGATTAGAACTCTCCTGAGCTTCAGGAGAGCAGACTAGGACTGTTCAAAAATGGGATAAGGCCCTGGAAGAAAGAAGGGCCCAAGAAAGCTGGTTGATATTCAAGGATCAGCTTCTGCAAGCACAGGAGTGCTCCATTCCTGCAAATAAGGAGTTCATATGCATGGATGAGGTTGGAAATCAGGATAGATAACTTCAGCCACCCTTAACAACCATCCCTATGAATCGTGCTCCTCCTTGAGGCAAAGAATTTCCTTGCCTGGCTCTTTGAACCTGGGCGCAGAGCAGTCACTGCATGTCAGCCACTCCAACCATCTCAGTCAGATTAATCTGTGCAGAGAAAAGAAATATTCATTATTCCTTTGCAGGCTACTGTTAAATTGTCATTTATCTTGTAATCTTGTGTCCTCAGCTTGGTTACAGGGCATCTTTAAGAGTTTGGATTTTTTTCTGCTGCAAAATTTCTGAAATTCCCTGTTGGTCAGTGAAAACAAATACAAAATACAGTGAAAACAAACCCAATGCAAACACACCTTTATCAATTAAAACCAAAGTCTTAATAAAGGTTTAAAAAAAGTTATGAAACTGAGGTAGTGTTTTGTTTACTGTCACTAGAACTTATTGGCTTTAAGGGATAATATTTGTGTCCAAATACATGGCAGAGATTTAACTTCCCTAAAGAAATGAGAAAGCCCTGACCTTGCAGTCCAAATACCAGGACTTGTTTCTCACTTCCAAAACTTCTAGACTGGCATCCCAACCCTTCTAAAAAGTTCAGGCAGTGATCTATTTCTACTGGTTCAGAATAACAGTACATGTTAAAAATATTAAATTTTAATAATTTTTTTACTAAATAACTTCAGGATCAACATGGTCATAATGTGAGCAAAAAAACTTGGATCTGGGTAATGATATTTTAGGACCAAGTTGCTTTTTCAAAATGTCACCTGGGGGAAGATTTTTCCAGTTAATGTTCAAGTAAACATTTGCATGCATTTAGCATTTCATTTGACTTTCTCAGCCATTTGCCTTTACAGTTAAAGTATATTTCCTTGGGCTATTTAGGTCCAATAATTTTGATTTATATTCTGACATCTCCAACACTGTGGCTCCTGTCCACCTTTCCCCGTGGTGTTTCTCACTCTGCCTCTTGCTGAAGTAAAACTGTGACTCACTGGGTGAGCTCTGCCAAAGCTTCCCCCTGCAGGAGGGACACCAGGACAAGGACACACAGCCCTGCTCTGGTGCTTCACCTTGGCTCAGGCCACTGAGAAAATTGCTGAGCTGAGAGCCCAAGCTATGAAACCTGCAGGGAGAAGAGAGAGGTGAAATTGCAGGGAGAGGTGGCGCAGTGAGGTGGAAATCACCCATGTGAAGAGGGATTAAGTGGTTATTGGGGAAAAAACAGGGAGACAGTGGGGACCAGGATGCTCAGTTCAGGTTCTTGAGGCTGTGCAGGATTTTTTTTTTTGAGCATGGCAACACCAGGACTTGGGGAGTGAAGAGCCTCAGAGTCCTTGGCCTGACTTTTGTGCGTCAGGCAATAAATAATGGGTTTATTTTAAAGCCCTGTATGTCCTGCTGGCAGAGTTTCTGTTTCCTGCTAATTGTGCCCAAGCTGGTAGCCCAGCAGAGGGGTGGGTTTTACATATTCACCAGCTGAAATCTGAATCATGGAATCACAGGATATCCAGAGTGGGATGGGACCCCAAGGATCATCCAGTCCAGCTCCTGTCTCTGCACAGACACCTCAACCATCCCACCCTGTGCATCTCTTGGAGCATTGTCCAAACTCTCCTGGAGCTCTGGCAGCCCTGGGGCTGTGCCCATTCCCTGGGGAGCCTGGGCAGTGCCCAGCACCCTCTGGGGAAGAACCTTTCCCTGAGCTCCAGCCTGACCCTGCCCTGGCCCAGCTCCAGCCATTCCCTGGGTCCTGTCCCTGTCCCAGGGAGCAGAGATTGGAGCAACCCCTCGGGAGGAGCTGTAAAAGAACCATTCATCAGGACAAAATCTGGGTTAGAGGCTAAATAACCCTGAACCATTTCTGTTCCTGGCAAAGATGCACTGGTTGGATCAAGAATATGTGGGCTGAATGTCCACAATTGAGACCTTTCTCCTTTAGCTGCATTCCCAGTGAAAATAAGAACTTTTTTCCTCCAAACTAAACCATGTTGAGAACACAGTATTTAGTTTATCCCAATGGAGAAACCAGGAGGTGTTTCCTTCTCAGCATTTAACAGGTTCTTGAGGCAGTCCTACAAATTTTTCACCAAATAGTTCCTGAATACAATTGCCAGGTAGAAGTAAGTTCTGAGCAGGTCCTGCCCTCAGCGGAGCTGACCAGGCAGGGGGTAGGAAACTACTGTGTAGGGCATGGGAACCTGTTGAATGTGAAAAAGAAATCACAAAAGAAGACACAAAAATGTCCAGGAGAACTGTGGAAGGTGTTTGGATCTCCACAGCCACCTTAGGGGCAGTTGCAATCTTCAGAGGTAACTGAAAGGGTATTTTGGCCAGTGAGGTTTTACAGGGCCAACAGCACCTTGAGGGCCACACCAGTAACACCCCCTTGAGGTCACGATTATCTTGGCATTGGTACTGGAAATGCCAAATTTTGTACAGACACAGCAAAATGGGAAGCGAAGAGAAAATGTGAAATTAGGGGATTTCCATCAAATTGTCCCAAAAGATTTTCATAATATGCTGGGAAATATTTTGACAGCTTGGAGAGTGAAAAAGAGAAGAGAGAAATTCCTTTTTTCCATTCTTTTTGTCTTTTCTATTCTGTTTTTGTTGTTGTTGCTGTTGTTGCTGGTTTCTTTTTTTTGTTGTTGTTTGTTTTATGGTGGTTATTTCATTTGTTTGGGTTTTTTTCTTTTCCTCTACAAGCACTAGTTTGGTGCTGAATATCTGCAAATTTTTTTTTTTTTTTATTCTTTACTGGAAAACTTAATGAAGTTAAAACCCATTTTTTTAAACAAATCTGACCTAACTGCCCTATTCCTTATCCATGAATCCATTCCACTCTCACTCCAAGAGAGCTCCTCATGTTTTCTGTCAGTGTCTTGAGTCTTTACTGGGCTTGATGCTGTAATCAAGCAGAAGAAACTTTTAGGTATGTCTGGATTCCCAAAAAACACTTCAACTTCTTATTTTTTCAGAGAGAATAATCTCTTTGTTCCAAACCCCGAGGTTTTATTTTACCAGGAGGAAAGGTCATTCATCAGGTTCCAAATTACACTTTCAGGCTAAGCTCTGCTTCCTCCTGGGGAAAGGTCCTCAAGTAGCTCCAGGAGAAGTTCTGGTTGGATATTAGGGAAAATTTCTTCACTGAAGGAGTGGTTGAGCACTGGAACAGGCTGCCTAGGACAGTGGTGGAGTCACCATCCCTGGAGGTGTCCAAAAATCGAGTGGATGTGACACTTTATGAAACAATTTAATGGGCTCGGTGGGATTTGTCAAAGGTTGAACTTGGCATTTCTGGATATTTTTTCCTTAATCTTAATGATTCTGTGATTCTGCATTCTCCCAGTTTGAGCCTCTGAAAGATTGCTGATGGTTTGGCTGTGCTGACTGAGAACTCAACCCTGCACATCCCACCTCACTGCTAACACATGAAAATCCCTGGAATGTCTGGGAAGGAGAGGATGAAAGGAAAAATTGCTGTGACTTGTCTGGACTTTCAAAAACTCTGCAGCAAAGTCCTCCTCAGAAGCAGATTGTGGGAACAAAGCAGTGCTGAGGTGGGAGGTGAAGGTCTGCCTGGATGAGAAACCAGCAGAAGGAAGTGGGAAACAAAGAGCAGAAATAAACGGTCGATTTTCAGTCTGGTGAAAGGTTAACGCTGAGGTGCAGCAAGTCTTGGAGACTCTTCAAGGACAACACTTACTGAACATGTAATTTCCCAACAAGCTGAAATAAGCAGGAGAGATCCTAATATAGATGGCATTTGGTGAGTAGCCTTTTCCATACAGACTTGGACGTCCAGGTCGAGACCTCAATTTCCCTCCTCTCAGCTCCAAGGCTGGTAGGCAACAGACGTATCATTTCAGGCTCCCAAGTGATCTATTGAGATTGGAGCTTTTGGGAATACATGAGGAAGGAGCAAAACCACAGTGAGTTTCCAGCCTCTTGAGCAGCAAACTTTAAATGAAGTCCAGAGGAGCTCTCATCTTCTATTACTCGGAATTCATTCAGTTGTACTCACAGTGTATGACCCTTGAGTAAGCAAGCCCTGTACAGTTAACACAATAGGAGTTCTGAAAGAGGGACAAATGAGGAGAAAGCACCTGGAAAAATCAATTTCTCTCAGCTACACACTTTAGAGAACCACCAAAGAACAGACTTGTACGTGCATTTTCTTTTTGCTAAATTAAGAGCATCAATATCTCTCTTCCCCACTGAAAAAAATCTTCATTCTTTGCAAATTGTGATACAAGAGCTAATTTATGATGATTGCTTAGTGCACTGCAGCCACATTGGGATCGGCGCAAATGAAAGCATAATTAATGAATAAAGTTATTTTTCTTTGATGCACTCGGTGACAGGAGCATGGATAAGAGTCTCATTGCAGAACAGGGTGTACAACTGCTGGAAGTGCTGAACAAAGGAGGCAGCCCCTTCTAGCTGCATATTTTTCAGCATGAAAACAGTGCACTCTGTTCTGCATCCTTTTCAAGCAGTTTCAGGGTGAAATATTGTCTATGAATACATTCATAGATGCTCTTGGAAAGAGGAGTCGCCAGAGGATAAATGAGCTGCCAAGATTGTATCATGACACTTCTCTGGAGAAATATTTTAGCCTGAAAACTGATTCCTGTAACAGGAGTCAAAGCACACTCCATCTCATGGAAAACTCTGCTTGTCAGAGGCTACGTGTGGAATAATGGAGCACCTGAGCCAGAGAAGGTCAAATATCTATGTACTTTTTGGGGGCGTGCAAGTGTGAGAGAAAAGTGGGTCAAACTTCAAGGTTAACGTGTTTCACACCTCCTTATTATGGAGAGAGGGAGAAAACACAATCCAGATGCAGATGGCATGGCTGATACCCCTCTGTCTGCATGAGTTTTGTTGAACGAGGGTCAGTTTCAGAATCTAATTTTTCTGTCCCCGAGAAGGAGAGCTTTTATACTTCATTTTAGGATAAAGTGGGAATGTAACTCATTTTTGTACAACTACCAGGCTCAACAGGATCAGAGAAGTCAAAGCAAGTCAAAGCATGCCTGAACACCACTGTGCACTAATCTTACTCTGGACAGATTGAACAGAAAAAGTGAAAGAGTTCTCTGAAAAAATTATTATTTATCAATCTGGGAAAAGGGGAATATATTACTCAATTGCATTTGCAT
The DNA here is from genome assembly GCF_015832195.1 of Motacilla alba alba. Classification (NCBI taxonomy): domain Eukaryota; kingdom Metazoa; phylum Chordata; class Aves; order Passeriformes; family Motacillidae; genus Motacilla; species Motacilla alba. Next base: position 25,189,044 of record NC_052023.1, read on the forward strand.
GGCAACTTGCTTACTCCTAAACATTTTGAACACCTAAACCCAATGTTGCTAATCATTATAAAAAGTCTTATTTGTTATTAAAAGATGAAATTGGAAAACTGAAATATCTGGGGATTGAACTTCCCCTGATGTGGAGTACTATGCTGACATACAGCAGGTCTGGGTTTGGACTCTGGCAAAGGCAGGGCACTACCAGCACCAAGAAAAAAAAAATAAAAAAAAAAAAGCTTTTTTCTCTTGCAGTTCCTAAACATCTAGATTATCTCTAGATTCCTTATTCCCATGGGTTGAGAATTAACCACATTTCTCTTTTTACTTTTTGTTAGGTAAGAAAAGAGAATTCTAACAATTTGCAAAATGTAGGGAGTACAAAAGACTTGGCTCTGGCAGATTCTCCCATGTCCCTGGCTTGCAGGATGGAGCTGTGAGAGCAGGGTATTTTCCAATGCCATGAAAGAAGCAAACTAAAAAGAGTGGTACCTTTTAAAAACCTGGTTTTGAATAGGATACTTCAGTGCTCTGATGAAGAGAAATGAGTGTAGAGATGCATTGATTTTTAGTGTGAAAATACTGCTGAACCCTGGCCAGGCTGTGTTGTGCAGAGGGACCTGCCCTGAGTGGTTATACCACATCTCACTAATTATATTACATCTCATTAATCTCTTGCTTTCATTCAGAATACGAACAACACAAAATTTTAATCCACACTGTTTGTCTCATTTGTTTAACAAGGTTTTTTTAATATTTTCTCAAGAATAAACATGCCATGACTTTTGTTTCTGAAACAGAAAAATTAGCCTAAGTTGTTGTTTGTTTTTTTTTCCCCTTTAGTTTTCCTTTTATTTTTCTAATTAACATTGGAGGAGAAATACACCTGAGGTAAAGACAATTCTGCTATATTCCTAATACTAGTAAAGAATTTCATTGCTTCCAAACTCATTAAGTTAGTGGTTATTAAAGTATGCAGGCTGCTCATTGTGTCATGGAAAATAACATTCCTATTTTATTACCAGTTTCATTTCCATGGTTAGCACATCGCAGCCCTAATTACATGGGATACAGGGATCCATAGTTCTGTCCTAGCCTGCATTTTCATCTGACTCTGCTTGATACTTATTATTTTCAGCTTATTATAAACTATGTCACCAATAAGAGAAGTCACAGCAGCTTGAAGTGATAGATGATTCTAGAGTCAGACTCCATGGGCAGGGCTTGTTCTTCCCTGGATTTTTGATTGTCACAGATGAATTTCTTTTGCTTTGAATTAGAAGGTCCCATATTGTGAAGGTATTTTTGGAGCATCTGAGCACTACGTGAAAAACATGCAAAACCCAACTAAGCAAAGACTTTCAAAGATTTTGTGTTTTGCCTGAAAAGCTGTGGAATTGTTGGCAGTTCACACAGCTCCATCTACTAAAGTGCTCAGTATGTTTGATTTTCTTGCATTTTTATATTCTGATAAATGTGGGTTTATCTGCTCGTGCCAAGGCAAACATCAGGAAAAGGAAGGATCCTGCTTAAAGTCAAGCATATTCATGCAACTGCAGCCCTGACCTAGGTGCTTAGCAGTCATTAAATATTTTCTCTGAACAACAGGTCTGCTTCCACTCCCAGCACAGCATCAAAAAAAAAAAAAAAAGACTGGACAAAAGTGAACAAAGGAGTGATGCAAGATAAATAAGGCACTGCATGGTGTTTATAGAATAATTGAAGTATTTGAGTTGGAAGGGACATTACAGCCCATCCAGTCCCACCCCTGCCATGGGCAGGGACAACTTCCAGTAGCCCAGGGTGCTCCAAGCCCCATCCAGCCTGGCCTTGGACACTGCCAGGGATCCAGGGGCAGCCACAGCTTCTATGGGCACCCTGTGCCAGGGCCTGCCCACCCTCACAGGGAGCAATTTTCTCCTTCTTTCTCATTGAAATATCCCCTCTTTTAGTTAAAAACTGTTCCCTTCTGTCCTATCCTGTCAAACGCTTCCCTCAATCTCCTTTCATGAGCTCCCTTTAAGTACTGAGAGGCCACAATGAGGTCAGCGAGCTCACAGCCACTCAGGGATTTCAGTTTTCAGCATAATTTTTACACCAGAGCTGTTTCCCCCAGATTTATGTGGGACTTGGCCACCCCTACACTTTCTCTAGGACCTATGAAAGTGACATCTCACAGACACATGGGCAGCAATCAGGAAGGTCCATCTGGACTCCCTCCCAAATTCAGTATTCCTAATGTGGCTCAGTGTGTGTATCCACGGTGGATACACATGAGACAAACCCAGTGAGTCTGATCTAATCCTTCTGGAAACTGAAGGAAACTCTCAAATTATGGTTGAGGAATGATCCATCTATGACACAGTTCAATTGACTCAAGCAAAACTAATAAAAACCAATATTGCTACCAGTGACAAAAGGTTGTTTCTATTGAAATGGTCACAAAGGGTGGGTTACAGCTTTGTGTAAGTTTGACATTGACTTCAGATGACTCCTTAAGTGTGGAATGGAAGGGAGCCTACAAGAAAGCTGGAGAGGGAATTTTTACAGGGGTCTGGAGGGACAGGACAAGGGGCAACGGCTTCAGACTGAAACAAAGTAGGGATAGATTGGATATTGGGAAGGAATTGTTCCCTGGGAGGGTGGTGAGGCCCTGGCACAGGCTGCCCAGAGAAGCTGTGGCTGCCCCTGGATCCCTGGCAGTGTCCAAGGCCAGGCTGGATGGAGCTTGGAGCAAGCTGGGCTACTGGAAGGTGTCCCTGCCCATGGCAGGGGGTGGGACTGGATGGGCTTTGGGGACCCTTCCAACCCAAACCATTCTGTGGTTTTATATTTCTATGATTTTCTTCATCTGATGACTAGATATGATCAGTGCAGATTAAATTTGCACATTTTAACTCAGCCTTACACACACACAGCCAGTGCAAGTGAATATTCATCAGCAGCACTTCAGCCAACTGCAATCACAACTCGTTTCAGACCCCGAGGAACAGGTGATTTTTGCCTTTGTTATGAAGAAAGAGCAATCACATTAGAGAGCTTTCTCATTCTCCCAGTAATGAGCTCGAGATGACATTTTGGGAAGGGTTTTGTGTCTCACATAACAAGGCTGTTTGTACATTTTCTAATGGCAGCTGTACAAAGGTATACAGCACAAGGAGCTACTGCTTGATTTTTTTTTTTTTTCTATAAGCTGAGAGTGAGTTAAATGTAAAATTACAGTAATTGTGAGCTGTTTTAGTATTGCCTATTATGTACTAGGCTTCATTTCAGTTATGGCTTTCCCCTAACTGCAGGGGAATTCTGAAGCTGTTACACTGCACTGTTCTAAAAAGGCAGAGTGTTTAGGGATTGCTGAGTTTCACAGCCAAAATTTCAGTAGAAATAGTCTCCAGGAGCAAATATGTATATGGGCATTATTTGCTGTTTATATTTGGGGAAATTAAGGTACAGGAGAACAAGAAGGGCAAAGCAGAGCAGGAGACAGGGCCAATGTGGTGCTTCATCCTTCCTTCCTAGTGAAAGGAAGCAGTATCCACACTGTTCATTAAAGCTGAAGGAAAATCTTTAAAGGGGAAAAAAATGTAAGAGTAATCTTTTAGAAATGCTTTAAATACTCATGGGCTGAACTGAAATAAAAACCCGAGGGAAAGAGAAACCAAAATCCCATTTATATGTTCAAGATGACAAGAGTTTTGAGTAGCCAGTGTGAGTCTGCTGGGGAATTCAGACATGGTGACACTGCCTAAGACAAGCTCTAACTACTATTGTTTTCTGTATTTATTTCTGAACTGTAGAAAAATGTGTATATTTATGAAAAAGACAGACGTGGTCACACAGCAATGTGGAAATGACCTGAGCAGATCTCTGGTAAAGTTGTGCAATGCATTTACTTCATTTAAGTCACGCCTTAAGGGAACATGAGCTGCTGATTGTATTGATTATGTCTTAGAAGGGCAATGATTTACAATTCCATCAAGGACACTGCCATAAACAGTAGGAGGACACTGATGGAATGTATGGATGACAGGGAAGAGACCCCTTGGGCAGAGGAGGCAGCAGAGTCAGGAGTGATGCTGAGCCTGGGAAGAAGGGAGGGTGGGAGGACGGGGATTTTAGTTTTGTTGTATTTCATACTCTCCTCCTCTGTTACAAAAAATTGGCAATAAATTAAATTACTTTCCCCAAGTCAAGACTTTTGCTTGTGCCTTTAATAGGTGAGAGATCTCCCTGTCCTCATCTTGCCCCAGGAGAGATTTGCACCAGATTTCCTGCCCTGTCCTGTTGATGAAGGAGTGATAAAGAGGCACCAGAGGCAGGCCACCACAGTGCCATCAGCAAGAGCTGTCATAGTATTTGCAAGTGAGAGAAAGCAACTTAGAACCTCCGTTTGAGACACTTAAATGCACTCTTTATCTCATTATAGCTCATTTATATCAAAGTCTGATCAGTGCAAGGTAGTTCCCCAGGAAAAGCTCTAAAGGCCTCTCACTGGGTTGTTGTCTTTGCAATACAATCAATGCATAAAAATTCAACAGATAGATGCATCTTGTGAGTTTTTGAGCGTTTCTCTTACTGGCAAACAGGAAAGAGTTCATTAACTGTGTTCATCCAACTGTTATTAGGCCTTCATTGATTCACTTATTCCTATAGCATCCAAATTAGTATGATTGATGTTGACATCTGCTCTAATTAAGTGATTTTGATTTATTAGGACTGTGGAAAAAATAGGATTTTACAGTTTCTTTCTGATTCTAAATGTGCAAGTTTCTTTTTTTTTTTTTTTTTTTTTTTTTTTTCTTCTCAAGAGAAGTGACCCTTTTAAGGACCTTAAAGGCTTACTCCAGGGCTGGCAGAATGCTTTGGGGTTATGAATTCAGGAGAAGTTCCATCAGAAGTACACAGGAATGTTTACTGACTTGCTGGGAATGGTTACAAAGAGGTGAAGAATAGGGGGAGGGAGTGTCCAGATCGGGAACCCACAAGTCCTTGTGTCCCCTTTCCCATAAAGGCCACTATGATTTCTTTGTTGCAACATCAGAAGAGAGTGTTTTTATCTCAGCAGAACTATAGACTCAGTTCATTTAATGAAGTTAAATACCATAAAAAGAGATGGAAACTCTGATGTGAGGAGGACACAGGACGTTCCTCCCCCTTCTACCCAAGCAAACCCACACCCCACAGGTTTAACTTCTGAACCCTGATGCGAAGAACATGCTTATACAAGAATGATCTCCTTCCACTTGGGCAGAGTAAATAGGAAGAAGAAATGATCCTGTGATTTTTGGGATGCCTTGAAGTTAATGGTTTAAAACATAATATCTGAGCAGAAGAGAATGAAGCCTTTGGGGAGCTGGATGGTGTAAAGGATGGAGATGTATACTGAATACAGAGAATCACACATTGTAATTGGAAGAAGGCTTGTGAAGATGATAGAAAATGTCACAAATATCAGCCAGGGATTTAACTGTAAACCTAAAGCCTTGTTTTAGTTCTGCCAGAAAGCAGCTCGGGATGTTCCCAGGTCGATAAGCCATATAATAAATAATCAGCCTGCCATATAATAAATACTCAGCCTTTGTTTCTTTATTATATCATCCCGCCAGTCCCACCTGACTGTGACATCTTTTGCAGTGTGTAGTTAAATGTTTCAACCTTTTGTTGCGGTTGTTGTTTTAATCACAATTCTTTCCTCCTGCTCCATTTCTTTGCCGCATCACCTCCACTATTTATTCCATAGAAATTCTAACTGCATCTTTAGAAAAAGAAGATGCAGCCCTTGATTGCTTGAGTCAGAGGAGAATAAACCCCATGTTATTGGAGAAGTAGCCTGACATAATCCCTTTACTGACTGCCATGGACAAATTCAGTTGTCTGAAATGAGCATGAGGAATCCCCTAGGAGGAGAACAGGAATGGGAATTCTGTAATAGCTGGCAACAAAGGATCCTCCTACAGAAACTGTAACAGAAAATGTAAAAACGCCAAGAGAGAGGTGTCTTGTTGGAGTGCAGCATGCAGGGAAAAAAAGGAAAAGTCTGAAGGAAAAAATTGTACAGGTACACAGAGAGGCATCTCAAGCTGTAAAAAATCTCTTGGGATCTCGAGAGTAGCTGTTAGCTAGAGCCAACCAACCTGTCAGTTGGTGCAGTGCAAGGAGATATTTCAGGAGCTGTTGAAGGAAAGCAGGAATTGAGAATCATGACCTGCTCAGGAGTTGATGGGGCTATCAGAGTGCCCCAGGGTGTTTAAGACATGGGCACAGGGGAGGACACCTGGTGACCTGTGACATGATCAGGCCAGCATGTCCCATTGCACCCAAACTGGCTCTGGACTCTCATGTTTTTCACTTTTGCTTTGTTTATCTATTTAATCACCTTTATAATGATTACGCCTTTACTTTAGTTTCTCTCTTATGAACACAGCAAAGAAAAATGCTATTGGGTAGATTTGCCCTTTTTTTTACCCTTCTGTGATCTTTCTGTTGTTTCACTGCTCTTGAAGTAGTAAAATATCTTTTTTTTGTATATGCAATATATGTGTACCCACTAAAAACCTGAATAAATTTAGATATCTAGATATATAACATTGTCAGTGAGTGGATTCTTTTGAAGTTACCTGAAGTTATAAAAATGAGTCCACCAAGGCAGCAGGCTCATTACTGGAACAGAGCTCCATCATTATCAAGTCACACTCCAGGTGCACATTCCCACTCCAATCCTGTGACAAATTAGTGATTCTAAAGAGTGCTCCTATGGCAACTGCTGCGCTGGCACATCCTGGCTCCTGTGGCTGTGGCAATGCCATATCCAGTGGCAATTCCCTTGATTTCCCATAAGTAATAAGGAGAAGAGAATGCTGCAATTCCAGTAGAAGTTTATTGAGCAAGGAGGACATTAGGAGATACTTCTATTTAAATTAGGAGAGTTAAAAAGGTGCTTTCTACTTGGATACAAATTTCTCCCCAAGGACCCTGAAATGGGCTTACCTAAATTACAGGCTACTCCCTGGCTGCTCTTGACCTTAAAATTGATGCAAAGAAAAGAGAATAAATGTTCCTTTATGTCTGTTGTAAAAAACCCTATTTGAGTCTACAGAACACACACCTATTTTATTATTATTATTTTTTTAATTATAATTGGAATACTTTCACTGTGGGTGTGAACTGGATAAGACAAGGTTTATCCGCCCCAGCCCTTTCAGGGTCTGCCACCAAACCCTTGAGCTGATTGTGACTCTGATGACGCAAATCAAGACAAAACCATGAGTGTTTCATACATCCTATAACATAGAGGTGAAAACTCACAAAGGAAACAAAAAAACCAAGTGTCACCAGAAATGAGAGCCCTAATAGGGATGTGTCTGGGGAAAAGACTGCAGGGGAAAAAAAAAAAAAGATAAAAAAACCCCAAATTGATTGTTTATGCCTTGAATTAATCAGTTCTGACTTCTAATATCCTGCCTGCTTAATAAACCTTAAGTAGGAAGGTAGCAATGCACTCTCCTTATTACATATGGGAAATCAATGGGATTGCCAACCCCACTAAATGTTATTAGCAGAACACCCGAGTCAGGGAGCTGCCACTTTAGCAGTTGCCATATGAGCACTGCTCAGAAATTAGTGCTTATCTGTCTCAGATCCCAGGCTCTGGAAATGAGCTCTGGGAACACCATGGGATAAGGACAGAATTTCATCCTATTAATGTGTTTGCATGACTGCAGAAATAACAGGCTTTAGGGGGCTCTTTCTTTCTTTTAATTTCTTTCTTTCTTTCTTTCTTTCTTTCTTTCTTTCTTTCTTTCTTTCTTTCTTTCTTTCTTTCTTTCTTTCTTTCTTTTAATTTCTTTCTTTCTTTCTTTCTTTCTTTCTTTCTCTGTTTCTTTCTCTTCTCTTCTCTTCTCTTCTCTTCTCTTCTCTTCTCTTCTCTTCTCTTCTCTTCTCTTCTCTTCTCTTCTCTTCTCTTCTCTTCTCTTCCTCTCCTTTCTCTTTTTCCTTTCCTTTCCTTTCCTTTCCTTTCCTTTCCTTTCCTTTCCTTTCCTTTCCTTTCCTTTCCTTTCCTTTCCTTTTCCTTTCCTTTCCTTTCCTTTCCTTTCCCTTTCCTTTCCCTTTCCTTTCATTTTCCCCCCTTTTCCCCCTTTTTTTCCTATTTTTTTCTTTCTTCCCTTTTTTCATTTTTGTCATTTTTGTCATTTTTGTCATTTTTTTTCATTTCCCCCCCCTCTTTTTCCTTTTTTCCTTTCTTCTTTTTTCATTAAACAGGGAACTCTGGTCTCAGCTTGGAGATTTTGCTGCCCACTCTGGGGTTTTTGATATTTGGGAAGATAATCCTGCTCTCAAACCCTTCCAGTTCTAATGGATCTCCCTGCTCCTACCCCTCAGGTACCCAGTAATGAGCCTTGGGAAAAGCTGCTTTAAGACCATGAGGATAAGAAAACTGATGGATATTGAGAACTCCTTTAACTTTCTTTAATAGTCACTTTAACAGATGTAAAAGAGGGCACAAGCCCAAGGATATTGCATCCTTTTAGAGGATCCTTGAAGATCTGATGATGTCTGATCTTCACCTAGAGGAACCTGGTGGTCTCCATTCAACAGTTCTGCTCTAAACACCCAGCACAGACAGCTTGGTTCAACTTCACCATTATCCTGAATTATGTTATCATGTCAGGCTTGTAGGATTATTAATATTTAATAAATTCACAGATCAATCTGCTTTTTTCCTATCCAATTTATAAATTATTCACAGGTTCATCTATTTTTTTCCTCTGCTGTTGGCACAATCATTGGCGAAAGATATATCTTGTTCACCAGATCTATTTTATTGTTGCTCTAAAATATATGTATTTAAGAAAGGAAGTTGGAGTGCATCCAATTTGCACATAAATAATTGTTTAATGCAGTGTTCCGGAGCACTTTGTTGTCTTAAAAACTCTAAAAATAAATACATTTTTTAAAAACTAAAAGAGAAAATTATAAAGAGAGCATGTCAAAAGTAAAAATCAATGAACTCTGATGGCAGAACTTTGTAGGCCGTTGTACCCACAAAGGAGAAAGAGATTAAGGAAGGCATAATTAATATTCACTTGCTTTGGCTCCAAGTCCTCTGATAAGCCCAACTGGGTGAAGTGTTTTGGGATAGGCAGGTTCACCCCTTTTCTTTTGGGGATGAGGTGAAGCCCCAGGCTCAGAGCATCCCAGCTCAGGAAGAGGAGGGACTGTGGAAGCATCTCTTCTGGAATCTTCCCCGTATTCTGAAACTTCTCTGCCCCTTAGCATCTTCCAGAACAGGACAAGGACTATTTGCTTTCCCAGGCCAGGTAGTATTAAAGGTAAAATCAACTTTTTCGTCCCACTTGGGGCTCAAATTCAGGTGAGATTTTTATCTTCCATTTAACACTAAGCCCTTGTTATACACTTTTAGAAATACATGTTAAAAACTTGTGTCTACTTAATTTCCTTGCTTGAAATTAAGAGATATCTATGTTTATATACTAATATAGTTATACAGATATAAATAAATATATTTTCTGCTTTCTGTGACTGAATATAGATTCTTCAGAACAAGTTCTGCTGTTTCAGCAGGTCAATCTATTTCTTCCTGAGATTCAGCTCTTGGCCCCATCGTTCCCCACTTCTGGTCCAATCTCCCACAAGTGACCCATAACTGAGTGCAGTGCACAGCCTGAATTAAGGACATGCAGATGAGGGCATCACACCTAAATTAATTCCCTGACTTTGCATTTAGTCTCCTCTGCACTACCGATTATGAAAATGAAGGATAGGGCATGTGGAAAGAGAGCTTTGCCAAGGTTGCAAGGCTGTGGATTTCAGGAGACCTTGCCAGTGTTGGAGGCCACATAGCCCCAGAGTCAAGGCTGGGAGGAATCCTGGCACTACAGGAAATGTGGTTGAAATTGAGAGAAATTTTGGGCCTTAACCATGTAGCTTTCCACCTCTTGGTGGCCTCAGCAGAACAGAGCACTTCTCCCAGGGAAAGGGAAAGGACAAGGCCATCCAACAGGTTCGGGAGTTGTCAGAGAGGGTCCAGAGGAGGCCACCAAGCTGCTGAGGGGGCTGGAACACCTCCCCCATGGAGCCAAGCTGGGAGAGCTGGGAATGTTCAGTCTGGAGAAGAGAAGGTTGTGTGGAGACCTCACAGCACCTTCCAGGGGCTTGAGGAATGGTGGAAGGGACAATTCATCTGGAGGGAGCTTGAAGCCCATCCAGTGCCACCCCCTGCCATGGGCAGGGACACCTTCCACCACCCCAGGGTGCTCCAAGCCCAGTCCAGCCTGGCCCTGGACACTTCCAGAGATCCAGGGACAGCCACACGTTTCCTGAGAAGTCTCTCAAATCAGTGGGAAAAGATGGAGCCACTGCATGAGATAACAAGAATTTAGGACATTCTGTGCAAGCAACCACTAAAAACTGCAGCTGTCACGAGAACATGGAATTACTGGGCTGTGTTTTCTGCTGGTTGTCAGAAATTCTGGGTTAATGTTCAATTGATAAGTGATGATTCTGCATAATTTGTATAGATTTGCCTGACTTCAACAGCATCCCTTCCGCTGATTGTCTTCTCTGCACCCTCCAGATCTTGTCAGGAATAAATACCCTTTATTTCTTGAGATATAGTTTTGTTTGCAGCTGTTTTTATCAGCAGCTTGTTCATCCCACACCAAGGCACAGCCATAACTCAGAACCTGTGAATTTATGGCATTTTTTTCCCACTCAGGTGCTGGTGTGACTGATGGCTCTGTGGAGCTCGGGGTTTGATCAATTATTTTCTTGCATGTTACAAATCATGTTGCAATCATATCTTGCAGCTGGAAGCTTCAGAGAACAACACGAGTCGCTTTTTAAATGGAGAATTTAAATTACATGAGTCATTTTTAAATCACTTGATAAAAGACTAGACAGGAAGGGGGATTGTAAGCATTTGATATTGCTCCAGTGATCATTCTTATTGCTACAAATACAAACAATTTGGGATTTTTTCCTCGCTTCTGTGCTCTGCTAAAAAGCACTCTGCCTTTCCATAAAGCCTGAAAAATAGAAATAGCTGGTGCAGATCAATATCAGCCTGGGTTGTCCTCTAACATAACCTCCAGAGGAGAGGATTTTTTGGTGGCATAGCCAAATTTTGAACAAGAGAAGTAAATTAATAAAATATTTATGCTCCTAACTTAAGATTTTTAAAGATTCCCCACCCCAAACTGAGTATTTTGGGATGTTTTCCAGTTTCATTACTTGCAACACCAATATAGATATGTAGTTTCAATATTCCAATTTAGTTTCTACTAATGCTGTTCGCCTGAATTTCCTATTTTTTACTGGTAGGGTCATTTTAAATGTTTAAATCCATCCTTTGGTTGGTGCTTATGGAAAAAGGGAAGGTGTGAATTTTAAGGATGCTTTTTAGACTCTACATAAAGTGTCCAGGAGCCATTTCCCCCTGGGCAAGTTTGGTTTCTTAATGTTGCCCTTATTTTCTTCCTTTCTTTTCCCCTCTTTCTCTTTTTTACTATGTTTACTCACAGAACTTATAGCACCACTTTGGCTGGAAAAAAAATTCTGAAACATAGATAAAAGAGTAAACTTGGCTCTTTGTAAGTGGCAAAAAGCAGAATGCTTTTCCTTGCCCATCAAAAGTAATCCTATTTTGCATTTAAGAACATTTTTCTTGTTATTCCTGAGTATTATTCAGATTCTCTCAGGGGTTTTCCCCATTTCTTGGGTTTGCTCTGACCAGCAGAACCCCAATTCTGAAGATTTGCTTGGTCCTGGTTCTGGACATTTGCAACTCGTTTTGCCATGTCCTACAGAACCTCAGGGAATATTAAGCTTTATACTTCTATTGCCCTTAATTTAATAAATATTGTATTATTCACTTGAAAATTAAGAAAGAAAGAAACAGAATGGATTTGTACATTAGAAGTGCCAAGTCAAAGGGATTGATAGGACTTTTCCTATCTCCTGTTTTGATGATTATGTGACAATCCACCACTGTGGTGAAGCCATGGAAAAGGCAGATGTTAGGATGTGTCAGGAAGAACATTTTCTCTAATTGCTGGGAATTATTAGTGTTATTCCAGGCACTGTTTAAACCTTGCATTGAGCATTTCTTACAGTTCTTGCTTTCAGGATTAATTCCAGCTGGAGTGGATGCAGAGAGAAGTCACAGGAATGTTAGGAATTGGAGTCCCTTCCCTTGTGAAATGTAGGTGACAGATGGTTTGGGCTTTTCTTTTTTTTTTTTTTCACCCAAGCAAACCAAAGTCTGAGAGGAGATGCAGTTGTTTTCCATAGATGCCATAATTAAAGGGTGGTCACTGGAGAAGGAGCACAATCTCCTGTGGAATGACAACAATGGCACAAGGGCAAGAAATTTAAATTAACCATGATTATTTATTAGTTCTGTGAAAACCCAGAAGGATTCTAATAATAAGTTTAGTTAGCAAATTGTGAGTATTTAACAAAAGCGGGGGGGAAGCAGCTTGTTCCAAGAGCAAACTTAGCCAGGCTGGGAAGGGATTGAGTGATGTGACTGGATTGTATTTCATTAATTACTCTACAGACATTTAGAGTCATGAAGTAGCCATTGGATCTAGTACATATTTTTAAAATAGTTCCCTTTGTACTAAACATTCTTTGTACCACATTTAGAAAACTCTTCAATGAGTCAGGCCTCATTCACAGCAGAAAAAACAACATTGCAATTTCTGCAAGAAATCCTGTCATTTCATTGCTATTTCATTTGTCAGGATCTCTATGCACATTCAGGCACCCCTCTTAAAAACTTCCCTTGTCACATGAAATACTAGCTTTATTTATGGCAGAGGTTTTGCATCAAACTTACAACTACCCAAGAACTCTTGTATTGCTTCCCCAGCCTGTCTAGATTTCTTCTTTGCCAGAACTAAAATGACATTATCAGAACAAGGCATCATTTTTCCTAGGCTCTAAGATGATATAAATATCCAGGGATGATCCAGTGTAGGATACAGATTCCATAAAGAAATGTGTCAGAGGTTTCCACTGAAGGTATCATCCTGTCTGCTGTTGACTGAGTGATTTATGAGAAGTGCCAAATCTCCTCAGCTGCTGTTGTGCTCTGGATTTTTGGAACACAGATCCACGAATCCCTTTGATTTCAGTGTATATATCAGCCTCAATATTCACAGAAACATCCTAATTTTTTTTTTTGATAAAATATTTTAATCTGAATGAAGAGGAGGAATCTGCACAGGTGAAGCTTCAGGTTAGAGCTTCACTTTCAGCTTTGACTTCTAGAAAGATGTTTTTAATGACTTATTCTTTTAGTGATGTTCTCAGAACAGAAAGATTTTTATGAAGAGTAGAAAATAAATGGTAAAGATCTAAAGAATTATTTTAATATTATCATAAGCAGCAGGAAGAATACTTATGTAGATTTTTGGGTATCTGTTTAGTGTCTTGAGGTTTTGAAATTCGCAATTTTAAATTACATGAATTCTTAGCTTCTCCACAAGTTGATAGCAAGCACTTGAATTCTGAATATGTTTTATGTAGAAAGTCAATTCCTTTAAGACAGAATTAAAATATAATAAAAAGAACATTTTTACCCCAAAATGTTTTCATCAATTAGCTTAGAAATCCATAGTAGTTAAGTTGCATAATATTGATTATTTCAGTGGTGCAAAACTTTGAAAATCATCAAAATTGATGTTTTGAAAACTGAGTTTGTTACCTAAAAGAAGCTTCTATGTTTATTTTTATACATAGATCACTGGGATTTTACAGAAAAGTCAAGTTACTGAAAATGTTTTGACTTTTGAAAATGCTTTCAAAAAACCTCTTCCCCCATTTTTGCTGAATGAATGTTTGCTATTATATAGATTTGGCAGAATTAATTCAATATTTCACAGATATGTGTCTTTAAAAAATGTTATTCAAAGCCAAGCCACATTTTGTGTTTCAATATTTTTAATGTAATTTGATGACTGAACGGAAAATTCAGCCGTTCTTCTTTTTCACTTTTCAAGTTTTTCTTGTTGGCTCTTTTTTCTTCCCTTGGACTGCCAGTATTTCCCCTCTCCAGTTCAATGCCCTGAACAAAGCCAAATGCAATCATGTACTGGGGAGAGAAAAAAAGGAAAATTCCAAAGGAAGGACATTCTTTTGAAGCCAATTTTTATCAGGAACTCTGGAACAGATAACAAGGTAAGATTTCTTTGCCTAGTTCAGTTCACCAGTGAGTTTGCAGAGTGTTTGTTATTAGAGCCTTCCCAGTGTAAAGTAAGTCAGGAAAGTCCAAAAACAAAAGGGAGAGGATCTAATTTTCAGTGTGGAAGCACCTTCAGCTTCTACTGGAATTAGTGACCCCAAGTGTTGAGACAGAATATGCACAATGATTGAACAACAACAACAACAAAAATAATTATTTCACCATACTTTAAACATTATAGAAATTGTCTCCTTACCTCTTTACCTTGACTTAGAGCAGTCCAGGGAACACTAAAAGTAATTAAGGATTTTCTGGTTTATTCTACAAAGCATTCTTCTGTCATTAAAACTCTTGAATATTAGGAGTAATCAATATCCAAGAGTGGTTTTTGCTTTGGTGAGCAATGCAGGGAGTTCAGTGAGAAGCTGTCTTGTGTTGTGAAGGATACTCCCACAGGGACATTAAATCCAGTACAATTAGCAGCCTAAATATGGTTAAATGTGTAGAGCATCACTCAGAACTAAATAATGTATGTGTTACTCCAAAGAACATCAGGAACTTATGAATTTCTATTAAGCCTTTTTCACTCATTTTTCATTAAACATGAGAGCTGTGACCTATCTGGAGATTTCTGGTTAAATTAAGGTAATTGAAGACTGCAACCAGCTAAGGTGAGAAAGGAGCCCTTGGAAATTAGTTAATATAAATCAAAGGTAATGAAGAAAATTAATGTGAAATTGTGGAATTTTTTTTTCCCCACAATATCACTTTGCTTGCTATTAGCAATATTGCCCCAGATGATAAATAATCAAGGTCCCACTCCCTCTGAAATTCACCATTCTGATGTCATTCCAATGGCACTTTGTTCATCAAGGGTGGGTTGAGTCTTCTAAACACATGGGGGGTTTTCCCCAGGAAGGGCTGCAAAGGGGGTTTCATCCTTGCTCAGGATGACTTGGGCACCAGAGGTGTTTCTTCCTGAGTTAATCCATGGGTATAATGAGATCATGGAACCATCAGGATTGGAAAGGAACTCCAGAACCATCAGGTCTAACCTTCTGTCCTGGGCAGCCTGTGCCAGTGCTTCCCTCCTTGTAGGAAGAAATTTTCCCTAAAATCCAACCTGACCCTCTCCTGGCACAGTTTGAGGCCACTCCCTCTCACCTATTCCTGGAAGCAAAGCCCAACCCCCTGGCTGTCCCCTCCTGTCAGGGAGTGTGGCATTCACATTCTCTGAGGAGAGAGAGACACACACACAATTCTGTCTTCCAGGTTTTTTTCCTGGGGAAGGCAGTGAGAAGCTCAAAGAAGAAGAGAAAACAATTCTTATCTGTGTTCGTGGTCCTGTAGTTTGGCACATGTGGAATGTATTATGGAGATTGTTTACCCAGAGTGATTTGTTAATTGGACTCTGGTGAGGGTTGTTTGGATTGATTGGCCAGTTGGGTCAAAGCTGTGTCCTGACCATCTGAAGATGCTCACAGGTTTTTCTTTAGTATCTTTCTGATATAGCATCTCTTTAGTATAGCATCTCTTTAATACAGTATAGTATTAGTGTAATATAACACAGCTTAATGAAGCATTTGTCCAGCCTTCTGAAATCATGGAGTCAGTGCACATTATTCCCCACATTGGGCATGCCTGGCATCAATAAGGGAGTTGTGCAGAGCCACAAGGTCCCCCCTGAACCTCCTTTTCTCCAGGCTGAGCCCCTTTCCCAGCTCCCTCAGCCCCTCCTGGTGCTCCAGATTTTCCCCCAGCTCCTCAATGTCCCTCTTTTAGTGAGGACACAAAAGAGAGCAGAGGAGCCAAAGTGTGGGATGATCCAAGGGACAGCACCAAGGGAAATGTGTCCTCACAACTCAAAGGGAAGAGCCAACAACACTCAGGGCACTGATACTGCAAGAAACTCTTCACAAAACCTCCTGCATGATGGTGAACCCTTCCCCCAGTGACAGACAAATGAAGCTTTAGCTGCAGCCGTCACAGTGGCCACTTTTTCAGCAGAATCCTGGCAGTAAGACCAAAATTCAGGATTAAAAGCAGCTCAAGACACAGGATACCAGAAAAGTGCAGAGATTCAGGGCCATGTTCAGCAGATTTTGCTTTTAAAGCACTCACACAAACTCAGGAGACTTTGCTTCACCTGGACTGGCTGCTTTAATTTTTGGCCCTGCCTTGGAATTCAGTAGAAAACACCAAATAATTATTAAAAAATACTGAAAATACCATTTACTGAACTAAGACATCATGGATTAGTGGGAAATAATTAAAATTTGGCTAAATTTAAGCAAAGAAACAAACAAACAAAAAAAAATTAAACCAAAAAGGTGAACTTGAGAATATTTTTATTGATTGAAATTACACTATAACACTATGGTCTATCTCTGTCTACCTGCACTTGGTTTTCAAGCTTTTGAAATTGTGCCCTTCAGACCTCAACAGGAGATGTATAAAAAAACAACAAAATTGAAGCAAATAAACCATCAGTTGTTGATATTTTTTATTTTCTGCATCATTTACTCTGAACTAAGAATGGTATAAAAATTTGTTATTTCCATTTGACCACAGTCAAGGTAAAATTCTATTTTTAGTAGCAAGGGATATTTGCAGCTAAAAAATATTATTCTCAAAATACAGTTATAAAGACATCTAGATATAATGCATTGAATTAAATTTATGATTAAAAGATCAGTCTTTAATGGGATAAAAAAAGACTACAAAATTCAACTTGTAAATAATAGATGTTGATAGAGCATTATGTAGCAAACAGAGAGTAGCTGTTATATCTCATTTCAACATATCTGGATGAAATCATAATTTCCTTCATACGCTAAACTTGTAATAATAAAATATCAAAATGAGACATTATTAGTCATTTAAAGAGTAAATGCTTTCATTTTTCCCTACAAAAGTTTCAGTCATTAGTAATCCAGATAAGTACTACATTGGGGTAACTTTGAACTTTAAAAAAAGCCTGTGAAAAATGTCATATTTAATGTATTTAATTAACACTTCTTTTTTTTTTTTTTTTCTGCCTAATCCCTTTGTGCAATGAAATCAATAAAAAATTAATGGACTCCATACAAGATGTTCTTAGATACCAGTACCTTAAAATTATTATCATTAAAGTTGTCAACATGTTGCTAAAGGGCTTTGTTTTGTTTGTTTGGACAGACCTGCACAGACCAATGAATGAAATAAAGCAGATGCCAAAATGCATCCAGATGGTCGCAGCTCCCCAAATCCTGTATCCTTACTGAGTCAAATTGACAAATCCCACAGTGCCACAGAGAGGGAAAAATGCCATTTCTGATCTTTCAGATGCCTTGTTTTCACATTACCTCTAATTGATGATCATAAATATTGATTTGGGGCACACAGGACAGACCTGGAACCCTGGGAGCTGAGAGACAGCAGCTGCTTTCTTAATTCCAGGAGTTCCATGTGGAGCAGCCCCTGCTGCGCCCCCAGCCCCTCGCCCGGCAGCTGCAAGCTGTCGCTGGCCAGGGGGCAGGGGCACAGCCGGGGGCTGTCCTGCCACCAGCAGACAAATCGATGTCCCGTGGGGAAGACATCTATGCTGAGGGGTGCCTTGGAACAGGACTTCTCCTCTTTAGAACAGCTGTAAATCACCAGCAATGCCACGGGCTGCATGGGCATAAAGAGAAGAAGGATTTCTCCTAAAGTGTGCCCTAAAATTGTCTGCAGGAGATCTCTTATGAAAAGCTGCTGAGTACTCCCAGAGCCCTCAAAATATTTCCAAATAAAACTCACACTGCAGTCAGTGATACCATAGATATGGTTTGTGACTGCTAAATCCTGGAGGGAAAAAACCACTGTGTCACTCTGTATCCTGTTTAATGTTCAGAGAAGCAAATACCCTCCCTCTTAAATGTGTGTTTCTTATAAAGTACGAAGTAGCTTTGGTCGGTTTACTTTCAAGTGCTGGTGTTAACATGTCTATTATTACAAAGTAGATACACTTAGAACAAAATATCAATGTACTTTATTTTTTTTTCCCTAGGAAATGCTCTCTCTCCTTGCTCTTACCACGTTATAAACCTCAAAATCTGGGCAGCACAGAGGGGGGTGGTGCTCGGGCTGGAGGCACCAATCCCAGGGACATATCCAGACAATTAATTCCTAATGAGTCCTGAGGCAGGAATTTGTGAGCCTGATGGTTTTCATGTACCCCAATCTGCCTAGGGGCCCAGGAGCCCCCTTTCAGCCAGCCCAGGGCCATGGTCCTGCTGCTCCTCCTCTTCCCTGTGCAGCTCCTGGATAGGCCCTTTGGATGAGCTGAGACTCTGGACTAGGCCGTCTTCCTCCTCACTGCCATTCCTGAACTGTACATGGGGATTCCTGCTATGAAATCTGGGGTGTTCTTAACTCCAGTTTGTTTTTTTCAGCAGGAAGAAAGGGAACCTCCCCCCCTCTCACACCAGCGCCATTTCTTCCAAAAGATTCTCACAAACTCTTTTCCCATATTGTTTTTAAATTTCTTTTACTCCCTGCCCACCTGAGTTTATATGTGTCAGTATACAAGAAAAAAATAGAGAGTAAACAAAAGTGCAAAGACAAACAGGAAGGAGGGAAGGAAGGAAGGAGGAAAGGAAGGAAGGAAGGAAGGAAGGAGGGAAGGAAGGAAGGAAGGAAGGAAGGAAGGAAGGAAGGAAGGAAGGCAGGAAGGCAGGAAGGCAGGAAGGAAGGAAGGCAGGAAGGAAGGAAGGAAGGAAGGAAGGAAGGAAGGAAGGAAGGAAGGAAGGAAGGAAGGAAGGAAGGAAGGAAGGAAGGAAGACTTCTTTCTTGGGAGAGCCCTTCTGCTCTGGAGCAAGGCTGGGAGAGCTGGGGGTGTTCACCTGGAGAAGAAAAGTTTGTGGGGAGACCTCATAGCCTCTTGCAGTACCTAAAGGATCTCCAGGAGAGCTAGAGGGGTCTTTGGACAAAGGCCTGGAGTGACAGGACAAGGGGGAATAGCTTTAAAGTGAAAGACGGTAGATTTAGACTGGATATTAGGCGGAAGATCTTCCCCATGAGAAGCTGTGGCCACCCTCGGATGTCTGGAGGTGTCCAAGGCAGGTTGGATAGGGCTTGGAACATGCTGGGCTAGTGGAAGTTATCCCTGCCCATGGCAGGGGGTGGAACTGGATTCTCTTTGAGGTCCCCTCCAATCCAAACCGTTCTGGAATTCTAGAGTTCAGACTAGTGACACAATGACAGTTTAACAGGGAAAGCTACAGATGGGAACACAAAGAAGAAAAGGGAATCAATTCACTACTTTCCCTCAGCAGGCAAATATGGAACCTCTTCCCAAAGAGCAGAGCCTCAGCACTTGTAGGCTTTGCTTAACCATGGAGATCCCTTTTGATCTTTTTTTCTCCAGGCTTTGTGTCACCTGGCTTGGGGTGTCCCTTTGGTCCTCTGGGCTCAGCTGTGCTGCTGAAGGTTCTCAGCCTCCATCTGCCAAGCTCAGACAGATGGAAGTGTGAGTGTGCTTTGTTCCATGTCAGGAAGAAATGGAATTGTTCTCAAACATCTTTTTTGGGACAGCCTTGCCAAGAGGCTGAGCCTGAGTAGGAAGGGAGTGACAGTAAAGAGAACTTGTGAAAAATGGTTGGACTGCTCAGTTTGGACTCTTCCAGAAGTCTTGAAAAGCAAGAAACTGTACTGAGAATGGGCAAAAACAAAAGTCCAAATAGGTGTTTTATGTGGCTGGAGAGGACACTCCCAGCTTGGAAGGTTGTGTTGCAGTAGTTGTTTGTGCAGTGGGAGAAGCAGGAAGGTGTTGTCACACCTGAACTGGATTTTACCTTTCCTGCTTGAGTCCCAACCAGCCTTAGCCTTTCTTGCCATTAAAGAGCCTGACTTCCCAGCTGGAATGGGGATGTCTGGCTGAGTAATTGCTGACTGTATTCCTTTTGCTTCTTACCACCATCCCTCTTTCTTCTCTTGGAAAGCCTTGTAATTGTTCCCTAGAGCAGGGCCATGTTTCCTGATTGTTTTAGAAAGGCCTTAAATGAATGAGGAACTGAAAGGAAAAGTCATTTAACACATCAGCTGACTCTAAATACTGAGCCCCAAATGTCCTAATTTTGTGTAAGAAACAGAGATCTTTTCCAAGCTCATAGATGAAAACTGTCTACAGCTGTGCAGACACCACATGGATTCTCCAGAGAACTCGAGGTTTGTTTTCAGGAAAGCTTTTTTTTCTTCTAGGCAGTACTTCTTCACATGGTTCCTTTAGGAATTCAGCTGCTTTTCCCTGTTTTCTTTTGATATAATTAAAAGTAAACTTCAGTTCTTGCTTGCCTGCCTGTGAGGACACCTCTTTTCCCCAGATCATCCAGGAGCAGAGGAAGAGAAATCCCTTTCCAGTTCAGTGCCTTCCTTTTACACTGAAGGCATCTCAAACATGCACATACACATTCACACATCTTCTCCATGAAACTTGAGAAATAATTCTAAAATTCCATAAGTTTGTGCCAAGCCCAAATAATCTAACCTAAACTTGGTGGTTTTTTTGAAAAAAAAATTGGGTATGGGGTAGAGAAGGTTTGAAGGAAAACAAAATATTTGCTTCTCTTCCCTCTCTTTTTTTCCTCCTCCAACTGCCTTGGTTCCCCTCAAATAGATTGAGAGTAGGGGAGAAAAATAATCCAGAACTGGGAAATCTCAGACCCACCACTTGGAGGATTCTTGCCTGCTGGAAGGCTTGAGATCCAGAGGAGAATTCTGAAAGAATCCCAGATTTAATCTTTCATGCTTTTTCTCTTATAGAACTCCATGATCAGAGACATTTTAAAAATTGGTTTTTTAGCCTATACTCAGCTTGTACTTTTAGCCCAAAGTCAGCACCTAAAGTTCAGTGCACAAAGCATCCCGTTTTAATAACTTAACTCATGAAAAGGTGTCCCAATATCTCAGACAATTAACCCTGATACTGTTACAATTCCGTGCCTCCCCCTGAGGAAGGCTGGATCTTTTTTTATCACTATGGCTGGGGATCTGGCTGCCGAAGAAAGGCTCTGGATGTCCCCATAGAATGGCTATTTCTGACATTCAGAATATAGGAGGCCATGAAACCCCAAAAATGTAATGATGAACATTCAGCACACTGTGTCTGATGCATTAAAAACATGACCTGTAGCTGATCTCTCTGAATCACTGAAGGAAATACCAAACAGTTTCAATGGACCTTTGTTTTATGTCTTAATTTTAGGTGATTTTGTCATGCTCTTACCAATTTTCTTCAGTGGGTTCTCCTACTTTTACGTGTT
The DNA here is from genome assembly GCF_015832195.1 of Motacilla alba alba. Lineage (NCBI taxonomy): Eukaryota > Metazoa > Chordata > Aves > Passeriformes > Motacillidae > Motacilla > Motacilla alba. The sequence continues at coordinate 25,210,518 of NC_052023.1, forward strand.
TATAATTTGAAAATTATGAAATACAATTACATGTCATCTTTTGGAGAGTTAAATACTACTTGTTTTCCATTCTGGCTTTCAAGAAATTTCAGTGTCAGAGTCTGTGCAGTAAATTCACTCTGATTTAAATATGGTTTGTTAAATTAACTGTGGAGAGTGGGACATGTACGTGAATTCAAAGTCATCATTTGCAGACGCCACACATTAAATCTTGAAATTCACAGATTTTTAGATGCCAATATTTCCTTTTAGAGGAATCTCCTTCTCTTCCACAGCCCTGAAAAAATTCTGACGTACATAAATACATCAATATTATCCTTTGGATCTGTAAGCAGGATTGACTTGACCTGTCACAGTGATGTGAAAGGTTTCACAGTAGTTTGCAAAACCAGAGAATTCAGGAATCATGGAATGATTTGGGTTGGAAAGAACCTTAAAGCCCACCCAGTCCCACCCCCTGCCATGGGCAGGGACACCTTCCACTAGCCCAGATGGCGCCAGGCTCCATCCAACCTGGCCTTGGACACTGCCAGGGATCCAGGGGCAGCCACAGCTTCTCTGGGCCCCCTGTGCCAGGACTTCAACCCCACCCTCACCTGGAATGATTCCTTCCCAATATCCCATCTAACCCTGCCCTCCTCCACTGGAATAGTCACCATTATTTCCTCTTGTAATTTCCCAATTTCAATCGGGGATACGTGAAAATTTCAATCATTTTTGAAATTGTATTCTAGCAGCTTATCTCTGGAGTTTGTCCCTTTGCCTCCTGAATCCGGTATGTGCTCCTGTGGATTACTCTGCATTATAAAGGGACAAACAATGGCATTCTTAACTGTGGTGGAAGGAAAGACTTTTTCTCAAAGAGCCCAGTATTTTCACATCACAGGTCTTAATCCTAAAATTGGTGTTGGACATGTCATATGTGCAAGAGCCTCTGCAATTTGCACTGGCCCCTCAACTGTGATTTTAGAAGGGAATTTTCTGGTGAGTGTGCAATTATCACACTTAATAGACACCAATACAATATTACTCTTGAAACTTTTTGAAAAATTTCCTCAACTCTTTCAAAAATGTAATTATTAATAAATAAATTTCAGCCTGCAGTGATGCCATCTACAACAATGTAACAGCTGTGCATGATGCGGATACACACTTCTTTCAAGCTGGGGCCTAAGCACTGCTTTCCTTTGCAGCCACTGCTTTGTCAGTGCGAGAAGCGGTGGCACGGCTCTGTCCCCGCACTCTGCACACGCTCCTGTCCCAGCCGCTCCCAGCTGGTCCCAGCCGCTTTGCAGCTGCTTCGGAGCCCCCCGCTGTCCTCGGGGGGCTGGGGAGCGGCCGTGGGGACAGCAGCGCGTTACAGGGTCCTTTGTGACACGGGGCTGCGTGTGCCCAGAGCCCATTGTGACACTGGGGCCGCGTCCTGGCCAGGAGGGTTAAAAAGGGCGCCAAGAGCCCGGGCTGGCACTCCCAGGAGAGCAGCTCCGTCAGGAGACAGCAGTTCCCGGGATTCTGCAGCGCCAAGGCGAGGCAGAAATGTCTTCACGGGAGGAGAACCCCAAGGGCGTCCAGCCCAAGCCGAGGTGGCTGCGCTGTCTGAGGAGGCAGAAGGTAAGCGATGGGCAGCACGCAGCCGCCTCGGGGCCGGGCCGGGCCGGCAGCCGCTGTGCCAGGGCAGCGCTGCGGATCCCACGCGGCCGCCTCGTCCTCAGCCTTCTCCTCCTGCGTGCAGGTGCAGAGCTCTGAGGCACGGGCAGCAGCTCTGCAGGCCCAGGAGCAGCGTGACTGCCGCGCTGGCCCTGGCGCGCAGGCGGCAGCAGCAGAGAGCCGGGCAGCGGCCCCGCACAGCCCCAGGGCCCGCGGCCCGGCTCTGCTGCGCTCGCTGCGGCGCGGCTGCCGGGCCATCCTGGGCAGGGTGGCGGCTGCCATCCAGCAGCCGGGCACACAGCGGCACCTGCTCCGGGCCACGGGCTCAGCCACGGCAGCGGCAGCCCCCGCAGCGGGGCCGCAGAGCCGGGCAGCTGCCCCGCACAGCCCCTGCTGCGCCCCCAGCCCCTCGCCCGGACAGCTGCAAGCTGTCGCTGGCCTGGGGGCAGGGGCACAGCCGGGGGCTGTCCTGCCACAAGCAGAGATTGAGGTGGAGCCCTCCCCCGAGCTGGAGGAGCACGGCCTGCTCCAGAGCCTGGCGCAGCATAACAGCAGCCAGGAAAGTCAGGAAAGTGAGGAGGAGAGGGCCCCCAGGCCACTCACACACCGAGCATGGGAAGAGCACTGGGAGCTTCACCCATGCACAGAGCAGGGCCCAGAGGAACCCAGCACATCCCACCCCAACAGGACCAAGCCCGCAGGCCCGTACCCCTTAGAGCGCTGCCACACTCCCAGCCCCTCGCTCGACCAGCTGGAAGAGCTGGAGCTCTGTGGAGTGAGATCAGCACTGATGGCACTCCTTGAAGAGCTGAGTAACGAGGAGCAGCACTCATCCAAGGTTTGCCAAGCCAGCACTAGTGGGGAAGAGAGCCTGCCACACTCCGGTTCTTGTGACCCCAATGAGCTGGAATCTTACAGCGGCCCAGGACAACCTCAAAAGCCCTTCCTCCAAGACGCAGATCAACCGGTGTCCCATGGGGTAGACAGCAGGGCCCCAGAGTTGTGGCTGAAGAGGTGGAACAACATCAGCATCCACACCATCTGGGTCAACCCTCTCTGCCCAGCACTCATGCAGGAGCCTGGCTCGCTGGAGGCAGAAGAGGCAGACTCTGATCTGCCTAGCACATCTGCTGCCCCAGCAGCTGCCATGGACACCCAGCCAGGACAACTTCTCAGTCAGTTTCACCAAGACACAGATCCATCGGTGTCCTATGGGGAAGAAAGCAAGGCCCAAGAGTTGTGGCAGAAGAAGAGCAAGGACATCAGCATCCACACCCTCTGGGCCAACCCCCTCTACCCAGCCCTCATGGTGGAGCCTGGCTCGCTGGAGGAAGAGGAGGCAGACTCCGACCTGCCCAGCACATCTGCTGCCCCAGCAGCTGCCACGGACACCCAGCCAGCAGCTGCTGCCCTGGCCAGACCTCCAGAGGATGAGGGGCAGCACGTGAGTGCCACTGCCCCGGCACAAGGGCTGGCCAAGGCAGCAGCTTCTGCTGCCTCTGGGGCGCAGGCGGCATCCGCGGAGAGCCGGGCAGTGGCCCCGCACAGCCCCTGCTGCCCCCCCTGCCCGCTGCCCAGCCAGCTGGAAGACCTCGGGCAGTGGGCAGGCTCAGCAGCCGTGGCACTCCTGGCAGAGCCAGAGGGAGAGGAGGGGTCTCGCCCTGAGGTGCTCAGCTTTGGCTCATCCACAGAATGGGCAGAAGACACAGAGCTGGGCAGGAACGCTGAGGACGAGAGCACCTCAGGGTCCCTCCAATCTGAGCTACTGCCAGAAGACACCGAGCCAGGCAGGATGACCAGGGAAGACATGGGCCTAATGTCCCTGCCACGCGAGGCTTGGGTAAAAGACCAAGACCTAAGCCAGGGCTGGGAGCTAAAGAGCTCCTCATGGTCCCTCTCATGTCTGTCAGGGGAAGAAGACCTGAACGAGAGCAGGGAGAATTCAGGATTCCTGCTGTCGCAGTCACAGGCAGAGAGCTGGGCCGTTAAAGCCTGCACAGCCCCACAGGATGGTGTGGATCAGCCACAGGAAGCCCTGACCTGCCCTGATCACACACAAGCCCTGCCCTCGCACACGGGCACAGGCTCGCAGTCAGAAGAACAAAGCCTGTCCCAAACGGAAGATGCAGGGAGGGATTTCAGGGAACTGGAGGCTGCCATGGGCTCCACTTGGTGGGAGGAAGAGCTGCTCAGGTGGGACAGGTGCACATTTGTGCGTCTGCAAGGCCTGCACTCAGCTGCAGCTGTCCCCGTGCGGCGGCCGTCCCGCGCCAGGCGTGCGCTCAGGGCTCTGCGCAGGGCGTTCAGGAGCCTCAGACGCCTCATTCCAGGGCTCCGCTCATAGAGGCCATCCCGCCATGGCTCCACACTGCCCTCCGTGATACCACCCACGGAGGCAAAGCAAGACCCAAGCAAGTCAGGGCTCTGCTCCAACTAACCCTGACCGTGGCCTGGACATCTTCATCAAGGACCTGGACAAGACAACTGAGCACACCCTCAGGCATTCTGCAGAAGACACCAAGCTCAGTGGCAGTGTCCGTCTGCTGGAGGGCCACGAGGCTCATGACTCAGGTGTCACGGTGGCTGCTGCCTCAGGAATTTGAGGAGCAGTGCTAGTAGGAGTAATAGACTTAAATTCTGTAGGTTAAGGTTAGGTTGAATTCTGTAGGTTAAGATTAGGTTGAATTCAGTAGGTTAAAGATAGGTTGAATTCTGTAGGTTAGAGTTAGGTTGAATTCTGTAGGTTAAAGAGAGGTTGAATTCTGTAGGTTAGAGTTAGGTAGCCAAGTTAGAACAGGTTAGTTAAAATGCTTTTATTGAAATAAAATGATGGAATTGATAAATCAGAAGTGCTCGTTGTTTTCATTGCACTATGCTCGCTGATCTGGGGGGAAATCCTGCAGTCTGATGCCGTTTGGTTGCCGTGGCTGCAGTGTGAGCTGTGTGGGGCAGAGGAGAAAGGCGCTGCCTGGGCCTGGGGGGATGAGGGGACACCAAGTCCTTGTGACTTGTGCCACAAGGCACTTGTTTGATGCAAAAGCCCCTTTATTTGTCTGCAGTTCTCCTCCCAGAGAGCCACCCTGGTGCAGGGATCATTCTGGAGCATCTCTGCAGGAAGGAGTGCTCTCAGCCATGCCAAGGAGATTTTGCAGAACTCCCTGTTCTGCAGGGGAGCAGCTCCCAGGTTGTTTTGTGGGACTCGCTGTGAGGCACACAGGGATTTTCCTGCCAGGAGATTGGGTCCCACTCGCTGTGTCAGGAGCGCCCAGAGGTGCTGCAGCACAAAAATGCATTTGCAAATGCAGCTCTTGCTGCCTCGCTGGAAATCTACTGAGACACCGAGCCTGGCAGGACACGTGCTTGGCAAGAGCCGCTGCAACTGCAGGATCCCACAGCCTGGACGCTGCCTGTCCTTGGGCTTCCTAGCTGGGAAGCAGCAAGCTGGGCCGGCACGACGTCTCGCCAGGCCTGGCATGTGGGGCTACAGTGTAGGGAAAGCTCGGAGCAGTGCTGAAGAAGCAGCAGCAGTGGGACAGCAGCGCCCCGCTCCCAGCAGGGAAGGGAGAGGCGAGCTCAGGATCCCGGGCGCCCACGCAGATGGGGAGAGGTCCCTTTAGTGAGGAGGGTGTTAGTGAGGTCCCATTCAGTGGCTGTTCTCATGAGCAGAGGCTCACCCCACAGCAGAAGCAGCAGCTCTGGGCTGGGCCCCGGCGGCAGCAGCAAATTCCCTTCCCTGAGCAGCAGCTCCAACCGTGCTCCTCCAAAACAGAGAGAGAGCGCCAGCAGCTGGCCCAGCCCTGTCTTTTACCAGCCCCATTCTCGCAGTGTCCTCTGCCCCTCAGAGAGAAACTGCAGACAAGAGAAGCGCAACAGGTGCCCTCCTCCCCTCAGCTTGGCCGCCATGTTTGTTTTGCTTAAGCACTCGGTTGCTACTGTTTCCAAGCAATTGATGGGAAAAGATTCTGGAAGTAAAAAGGAACAGAAGGAAAGAAACCTAACCCTCAACAACAATGTAACAGCTGTGCATGATGCGGATACACACTTCTTTCAAGCTGGGGCCTAAGCACTGCTTTCCTTTGCAGCCACTGCTTTGTCAGTGCGAGAAGCGGTGGCACGGCTCTGTCCCCGCACTCTGCACACCCTCCTGTCCCAGCCGCTCCCAGCTGGTCCCAGCCGCTTGGCAGCTGCTTCGGAGCCCCCCGCTGTCCTCGGGGGGCTGGGGAGCGGCCGTGGGGACGGCAGCGCGTTCCAGGGTCCTTTGTGACACGGGGCTGCGTGTGCCCAGAGCCCATTGTGACACTGGGGCCGCGCCCTGGCCAGGAGGGTTAAAAAGGGCGCAAAGAGCCCGGGCTGGCACTCCCAGGAGAGCAGCTCCGTCAGGAGACAGCAGTTCCCGGGATTCTGCAGCGCCAAGGCGAGGCAGAAATGTCTGCAAGCGAGGAGAACCCCAAGGGCGTCCAGCCCAAGCCGAGGTGGCTGCGCTGTCTGAGGAGGCAGAAGGTAAGCGATGGGCAGCACGCAGCCGCCTCGGGGCCGGGCCGGGCCGGCAGCCGCTGTGCCAGGGCAGCGCTGCGGATCCCACGCGGCCGCCTCGTCCTCAGCCTTCTCCTCCTGCGTGCAGGTGCGGAGCTCTGAGGCACGGGCAGCAGCTCCGCAGGCCCAGGAGCAGCGTGACTGCCGCGCTGGCCCTGGCGCGCAGGCGGCAGCAGCAGAGAGCCGGGCAGCGGCCCCGCACAGCCCCAGGGCCCGCGGCCCGGCTCTGCTGCGCTCGCTGCGGCGCGGCTGCCGGGCCATCCTGGGCAGGGTGGCGGCTGCCATCCAGCAGCCGGGCACACAGCGGCACCTGCTCCGGGCCACGGGCTCAGCCACGGCAGCGGCAGCCCCCGCAGCGGGGCCGCAGAGCCGGGCAGCTGCCCCGCACAGCCCCTGCTGCGCCCCCAGCCCCTCGCCCGGACAGCTGCAAGCTGTCGCTGGCCTGGGGGCAGGGGCACAGCCGGGGGCTGTCCTGCCACAAGCAGAGATTGAGGTGGAGCCCTCCCCCGAGCTGGAGGAGCACGGCCTGCTCCAGAGCCTGGCGCAGCATAACAGCAGCCAGGAAAGTCAGGAAAGTGAGGAGGAGAGGGCCCCCAGGCCACTCACACACCGAGCATGGGAAGAGCACTGGGAGCTTCACCCATGCACAGAGCAGGGCCCAGAGGAACCCAGCACATCCCACCCCAACAGGACCAAGCCCGCAGGCCCGTACCCCTTAGAGCGCTGCCACACTCCCAGCCCCTCGCTCGACCAGCTGGAAGAGCTGGAGCTCTGTGGAGTGAGATCAGCACTGATGGCACTCCTTGAAGAGCTGAGTAACGAGGAGCAGCACTCGTCCAAGGTTTGCCAAGCCAGCACTAGTGGGGAAGAGAGCCTGCCACACTCCGGTTCTTGTGACCCCAATGAGCTGGAATCTTACAGCGGCCCAGGACAACCTCAAAAGCCCTTCCTCCAAGACGCAGATCAACCGGTGTCCCATGGGGTAGACAGCAGGGCCCCAGAGTTGTGGCTGAAGAGGTGGAACAACATCAGCATCCACACCATCTGGGTCAACCCTCTCTGCCCAGCACTCATGCAGGAGCCTGGCTCGCTGGAGGCAGAAGAGGCAGACTCTGATCTGCCTAGCACATCTGCTGCCCCAGCAGCTGCCATGGACACCCAGCCAGGACAACTTCTCAGTCAGTTTCACCAAGACACAGATCCATCGGTGTCCTATGGGGAAGAAAGCAAGGCCCAAGAGTTGTGGCAGAAGAAGAGCAAGGACATCAGCATCCACACCCTCTGGGCCAACCCCCTCTACCCAGCCCTCATGGTGGAGCCTGGCTCGCTGGAGGAAGAGGAGGCAGACTCCGACCTGCCCAGCACATCTGCTGCCCCAGCAGCTGCCACGGACACCCAGCCAGCAGCTGCTGCCCTGGCCAGACCTCCAGAGGATGAGGGGCAGCACGTGAGTGCCACTGCCCCGGCACAAGGGCTGGCCAAGGCAGCAGCTTCTGCTGCCTCTGGGGCGCAGGCGGCATCCGCGGAGAGCCGGGCAGTGGCCCCGCACAGCCCCTGCTGCCCCCCCTGCCCGCTGCCCAGCCAGCTGGAAGACCTCGGGCAGTGGGCAGGCTCAGCAGCCGTGGCACTCCTGGCAGAGCCAGAGGGAGAGGAGGGGTCTCGCCCTGAGGTGCTCAGCTTTGGCTCATCCACAGAATGGGCAGAAGACACAGAGCTGGGCAGGAACGCTGAGGACGAGAGCACCTCAGGGTCCCTCCAATCTGAGCTACTGCCAGAAGACACCGAGCCAGGCAGGATGACCAGGGAAGACATGGGCCTAATGTCCCTGCCACGCGAGGCTTGGGTAAAAGACCAAGACCTAAGCCAGGGCTGGGAGCTAAAGAGCTCCTCATGGTCCCTCTCATGTCTGTCAGGGGAAGAAGACCTGAACGAGAGCAGGGAGAATTCAGGATTCCTGCTGTCGCAGTCACAGGCAGAGAGCTGGGCCGTTAAAGCCTGCACAGCCCCACAGGATGGTGTGGATCAGCCACAGGAAGCCCTGACCTGCCCTGATCACACACAAGCCCTGCCCTCGCACACGGGCACAGGCGGCTCGCAGTCAGAAGAACAAAGCCTGTCCCAAACGGAAGATGCAGGGAGGGATTTCAGGGAACTGGAGGCTGCCATGGGCTCCACTTGGTGGGAGGAAGAGCTGCTCAGGTGGGACAGGTGCACATTTGTGCGTCTGCAAGGCCTGCACTCAGCTGCAGCTGTCCCCGTGCGGCGGCCGTCCCGCGCCAGGCGTGCGCTCAGGGCTCTGCGCAGGGCGTTCAGGAGCCTCAGACGCCTCATTCCAGGGCTCCGCTCATAGAGGCCATCCCGCCATGGCTCCACACTGCCCTCCGTGATACCACCCACGGAGGCAAAGCAAGACCCAAGCAAGTCAGGGCTCTGCTCCAACTAACCCTGACCGTGGCCTGGACATCTTCATCAAGGACCTGGACAAGACAACTGAGCACACCCTCAGGCATTCTGCAGAAGACACCAAGCTCAGTGGCAGTGTCCGTCTGCTGGAGGGCCACGAGGCCCATGACTCAGGTGTCACGGTGGCTGCTGCCTCAGGAATTTGAGGAGCAGTGCCAGTAGGAGTAATAGACTTAAATTCTGTAGGTTAAGGTTAGGTTGAATTCTGTAGGTTAGAGTCAGGTTGAATTCTGTAGGTTAAAGATAGGTTGAATTCTGTAGGTTAGAGTTAGGTTGAGTTCTGTAGGTTAGAGTTAGGTTGAGTTCTGTAGGTTAGAGTTAGGTAGCCAAGTTAGAACAGGTTAGTTAAAACGCTTTTATTGAAATAAAATGATGGAATTGATAAATCAGAAGTGCTCGTTGTTTTCATTGCACTGTGCTCGCTGATCTGGGGGGAAATCCTGCAGTCTGATGCTGTTTGGTTGCCGTGGCTGCAGTGTGAGCTGTGTGGGGCAGAGGAGAAAGGCGCTGCCTGGGCCTGGGGGGATGTGGGGACACCAAGTCCTTGTGACTTGTGCCACAAGGCGCATGTTTGATGCAAAAGCCCCTTTATTTGTCTGCAGTTCTCCTCCCAGAGAGCCACCCTGGTGCAGGGATCATTCTGGAGCATCTCTGCAGGAAGGAGTGCTCTCAGTCATGCCAAGGAGATTTTGCAGAACTCCCTGTTCTGCAGGGGAGCAGCTCCCAGGTTGTTTTGTGGGACTCGCTGTGAGGCACACAGGGATTTTCCTGCCAGGAGATTGGGTCCCACTCGCTGTGTCAGGAGCGCCCAGAGGTGCTGCAGCACAAAAATGCATTTGCAAATGCAGCTCTTGCTGCCTCGCTGGAAATCTACTGAGACACTGAGCCTGGCAGGACACGTGCTTGGCAAGAGCCACTGCAACTGCAGGATCCCACAGCCTGGACGCTGCCTGTCCTTGAGCTTCCTGGCAAAGCACCTGCTGCCCCCACTTCCATGTGTTCCTGCTGTCTATGGTGAAGGATCCTGATAGAATCAGATGGAATTAGATGCCCATCTGACGACCTTTGAATGTGTTTCCTCCTGTGGAATTATTTTTATCCTACAGCAATATAAGCACATAACCTGCAGGCAAAATCCACGGGCTTTGTGTTGTTTTTATTGTGCTGTGTGTTGGGAAATCACCAGGAGCAGTCCAGGGTTCTTCTGCCAGTTCACTTGTGTTAGACAATCCAACAAACTATTCATCCGTCGAAAACATATGTTGTGGATCTGGCCACATGTAGTTGTTAAAGATAATATGGTACCTCAACAGGAGTGTTTTATCCTGCTATCCTTGCTAAATCCCCAGGGAGATAATTACACTCTCCTACTCCAAGAAGCTTTCCCACCCCTAAAATTTCTTTATTTCCTCTCATAAACTGTTGCAGGGAAGCACAGTGGGATGGGAAGGATAGGAAAGAGCCTGGCAGATGTGGCACATGATGTAAGATGCATAAAATGCTGTCAGCCTCTGGTTTGAGATGAATTATGCACTCCTAAATTTACAGCCTATGTCCTGAAATATGGAGTGTGTGCATAAAGGGTGGCTCAATCCAGAGAAAAAATATTGCATCATCAAGAAATTTCTTTAATAGAAAGTGAGAAAACTCCCAACACAATCTCTCCCTGTGGGTAAAAATTATTTTAAAAAATCTCTTGAGGATTACTTTGCAAAGAAACCCCAGTAGAAATTAGGGAAATTTCAGGAAAACTTTGTTAAAAAAAAAAAAAAAAGAGACAACCTCGCCTTGATAGGTAAATGATAAACAAACAAAAGTAATGAATTTTGAACAGGGAAAAATACTTCTTGCTGAGGTTGTTCTTAGTAAAGGCTTGGATATCTTCCAAGGTGAAGTTTTTATAGCTGTTAAAATTCATGGAGTGAACAGGCAAAGTGGGAGTTCCTACAGCTTCATGCAGTTGTGTTCATTAACATACAAACTACCCCCAGATTGTTGTTAATTGTTGGGCAAATTTATTCCTAAATGTTTATCGGAAAAGAAGAAGAATTAAGAAAAAAAAAAAAAGAAAATGTTTGACAATAAGAAATGTTTTGCTACTGTAATTAAAAATATTTTATTTTCCTTCTTCCTATGTGAAAAATGGTGAATTTTATTTTGGAAGTGAAGAATTTCAAGGTCAATTCCTACTGTGAAATGCTACAGCACAGTCTTGTGGGTAAAGAAAAAGAGGAACAAAGATGAATCATAAAGAAATGTTTATTAGGATAATAAATAAGCAATAAACACTGCAATAATAAATACATTTTCAAAAGAGCTCCAGGCTCCAGCAGGGAAATATTGCTGCTGGTGAAATATCTGAAGAGAAAAATTGTGGGGGAAAAAACTTTCTTTTATGTAATAGGAAGCAACTGCAGAGTAGCACAGATTTGGCTGCATGGTACAGGAGCTCTTAAGTTACTTTTAAGAGCTCAGACCCTTTTTATATCTTTTTATATCCCACTGTTAACAATTCTCTGGAGAAACACAGCTTTGTAGAGCTAAGGGTAAAGACTCACTTAGAAATTTTCCTCATTTTTATATTACATGTTTGTTCTGGAGAAAGAACATTTTTGAAGGGATCTGCAGCACATTTAAAAAAAGGGAATAAATTAAAAGCCTAAAAGAATTTCTTTAAAAGTTCTGTAAAATCCTGTAGAAGGAAATACTTTATATGCAGAGGATGAAGAGTGTGACACAAAATTGTAATGAATTGATTTGTCATAATTGCACATGAAACATATCCTAGCCTGGTATATAGGGCTGTGATATTTCAGTCATTGTAGATTTATGTATATTTTATATATATATATATATAAAGTTTCAAATTAGAAAGGTCAGTGAAAATACAAATAAAATTCCTGATTATGTTTTCTTGACAGATGTCACATTTTTTGGGCACTCAAGATTCTGTGATTCTTTGATGAGTACTTACTATAAGAAATAAGAAATAACATGAAAAATGGGAAGTTTTATAATATATAAAACAAACTCAACCCCACTAAGGAGTAGAATACATTATCTCCTAAAACTTCCAACACTTTTTAATCTTGCATATATCTACAAATTTTTCTGTTTTCACCTAAATTAGAACCATATTAGTGAATCCAGCTCCAGTTCTGTAGCCATGCTGGGAATGCCATGAATGACCCCAAAATCTCTTCCCAGCACTCTCTAAGGCATGATGGAAAAATTCATGCATAAGAGTTAAGTATATAATATTATAATATATTAAATGTTATTTTCACATCCATAGTAGATACAATGTGTACTGATTCTATTATAAAGAGCCATGAGAATCAGAAAATAAATATTCAACTTCAGTTTTGAGTAAAGAAAGAAACTGAGTAACATCAAAAGCCAGAACCCTTTTTATTTAACTTGTTTTTCTCTATTTTTTGCAAGTTTTACCTTTTTAAAGGTAGGAATTGGATATTTCAACAACATCTGGTCCCACGAAATAATGAATATGATACTCCAGAGGCATACTTGGTCAAAAGTCTTGGTCATTCAATAATAAACATGAAATTCCTCATGAAAATCCCAGGCGTTCATGTATTGACACTTTTCTTCTCAATGAAGCCCAGATTCAATGGATGTTGAACAATTTCTACTTTCAGTATATTTTATGGCACAATTGGTGATCTTGGCCTTAACAGAGAACATTTGAAATCACTTTGGACTTTGTCCATAGCAAACTCGACACATTTAAGGGTTTTCAGCCCAGCCCAGAGAAGCTGTGGCTGCCCCTGGATCCCTGGCAGTGTCCAAGGCCAGGTTGGACAGGGCTTGGAGCAACCTAGGACAGTGGAAGGTGTCCCTGCCCATGGCAGGAGGTGGCACTGGATGGGATTTGGAGTCTCTTCCATCCCAAACCATTCCATGATTCTGTGATCAAGGACACGGACAGAAGCTGTGGCTGCCCCTGGATCCCTGGCAGTGTCCAAGGCCAGGTTGGATGGGGCTTGGAGCAACTTGTGCTAGTGGAAGGTGTCCCTGCCCATAGCACTGGATGGGCTTTGGGGTCCCTTCCATCCCAAACCATTCCATGATTCTGTGATCAAGGACATGGATGTGTGAGTGCTCCCAGCTGTGGATAAACCAAGTAAAATAGAGAGGCTGACCAGTTTGTTTTCTCATTTATCTCACTTTTCAGTGGTTTTCAGTGGTCTTGACCATTACCACTTTCATGCAGAGTATATTGGCTGTGGAGATGAGAGTATTAACTCTTGAAATCATTATGGAAGTGGAGAAATTATATAGCTGTATTTCCTAACAGAAAATTAATTGGTGAGGCCTCTCCTGATCATGTTGGAAATGTAGTTTTATCATGTATATGTGAGGGAGGAAGATAGGAAGGGGCAGAAAGGTTAATAGCTAAAAAAAAAAAAAAATTAAAAAATTAATTCACTCATCTTCCAAACTCCCTTTTGAAAAGATCCTATTTTTATTTGCCTTAGGATATTTTTTTTTCCTTGAGCTTGTAGAGCTTTCCATTTTTCAAAAGAAAAAAGGCTGCCTGCAACAGCCTGGAATAATTTTCTGACATGAAACAGGTATACAGAATTTCACATTTGTTTTGTAAAGTTTCTACACATACCAAAATAACGAGGGGAAAAAAGTTTTAAAAGCTGTTGTTCCATACCAGCTACCAGAGCAGAGCAATACAGAGTGTATTAAATAATGCAAGACATTCACTCAAATAAATCTGGATTGATCAACAGCAGTCAAGAAATATCCTTGCAGCAAAAAGAAACAGCAAGATAAGAAGAAAAGGTGTCTGATATAATACAGAAATCGTGTTTATAATTTACAGTGATTTTATAGACATATTTCAGGGATGCTATTGAATATATGGCACATTAATGGAATACAGTTATGCATGGATAAGCTGTGAGGTATATAAGAAATATATTTAAAAAGTCATAAAAACTTCAAAGATGAAAACCCAAATATCCAAATATTTTTCCATACACATCTTATTTAATCCTAATGTTTTTTACTCTTTAGCATTCAGTTCAGCATCTTTGTCCTCTTCAGCATTCTCAGATGTTTATTTCCACATAAATTGAACATTAGTTATTCACCTAAGCTCTGGTTATTAATTATCTGATAACAAAGATCTTATCTGAGCCATCTATGACAATTATCTGAGTAGACAAAGAATATTTTCACCGTGACTGTATTATTTAATTCCCAGTATGTGGAAGGTATAACCACACCCCTTGAAATCCTGAATCATGAAGTGGGGCTTATTCCACGAGGAGAAAACATTGTGTGATTCCATGATTAAGATTGGATGTATTGCTAATACACTATCTAAATAATAGGGGGAGTTGGGATTTATTTATGCAAGATCTGCAGTGCTTCATCCAAAACGAAATCATGTCTGCCAGGCAAAGGTTTCTGTGGGATAAAGTCACACTTGAATTTCACAGTGGTTCCTTCTCTGTTTAACTGGGCAATCCAAAGCCTGAATCCTAAGAAATGCTTTTGTTTCTTTAAAGGGAAGGAAGGAGTTGAAGTCTACAGCTGAGTTTTATAGCTTAGACTTATCTGTAAATTAGACTGAGCTGTCTTTTTAATTAAGAGATCACAAACACAAGCATTCCCTGTAATCCAATCCGTAAAGAGTGGAGTCCTATTCCATAGACAACTGGAACAATAGCTGGACAAATCACAGAGTAATTGGTGCAGGAAGAATAAAGGCCTGTCCCACACTCCCAAAAGCACAGGCTTTAATCATTCCACTTGCAATAAAATTCCTCTAGGTGGTAACAGCACAATTCCCTTTCCTAAAGGCCAGAGAGTGAATATCACAGGTTCACTGATAAAAATCCTGCATGGAGAAAAGCCTGGCTCCAGCCTCAGGCACCAGGATTTCACAGGAGTTCAGCCCCACTGCTGAGGGAGGAATCTGAAACCAATTCCTGTGTGGTGGCGCAGATCCACCAGCATCCCACGCTGCATGGGCATAAATAAACAGGGAATTGAAAGTGATATCACTTCTATTCCACTGTCCCTCATGTTTAACTGTAGAAAGGCAGATTTTCATCACTGGCTCAGCACAGCTGCAATGGAATTAATAATAAAACCTTGCTGCCCAAGGAAGGTCTCCCTTTCTAGTTCAGCATTTCTGCTTTGGCTCCAGACAGAGGCAAGGCAATGTCCTTCTTTAGGTCTTTAGGGGCACCTTCATTGTGTAACCTCACCTCAGAAAAAAGGATATTTGGAAGAATTAAAAAAAAAGGTGATTGTTACTCCTAACCACTCATACCAGGGGCCAGTCAAACCTTTGTCCCAGTCTTGTCTTGGGGGCAGGCAGAAGTTGCATTTCAGGCAGCAGAATCAGCATCTTCTGTAGGCCAAGCAGTTTGGAATTCACCCCAGGGAGACTCCACAAATCTATCAAGATTTCCACTTAAATATTTCCTCACTTTGTGCAGTTTCCAATGACATTAAGGCATATCTTACCTAGAGAAATGTAAATTATTTGCAGACATTGTTTGCTGTGTTCTGTTTGGCTTTAGGGAGGCAGATATCAAAAAGGATTTTTATTTTTGTGATGTGAGACTATGCCATGGTCACATCCAGGTATCTTTAACATGTTAACTGAGGTCAAGGGTAATTTGGGGTGTCATGTGGAAAGTGTGGGAGAACAGCAGGAATACAAAACATATCTTTGTCAAAGCAATGCACAGTATTTTTTAAATCCTTAAATTACAGTGCATTTTTTACTTTATATCTTGAGTTTCACCCAGCAAGGTGTGGTAACAACTGTCATATGCAGTTGATTTTTCAGGTCAGGAATATAGAGAGCAGTTCCTGATTTTGATCATATTTTTCTCTCCTGAAAGATGAGCTGATCAGGTTCTGAAGCCTATTTTTCTATTTCTGGTTCTTTCCCACGTGATGAAAGACCTGATTTTGTTGCTTCACTCTTTTGTTTCCAAGGCGAAAAGATAAATAAGTGACTTTTATGTATATTAATTAGTCGAGCAAAATGGAACTGTAATCAGATGGAGTCGGTCTGTGGGATAACAATTAGCATGTTTGGAACCTGATTCTGATCCTGGTTTGTGTCTCAAATGAAATTTAAAGTCTCTTCTCTCTTTTGCAAGCAGTGTGTTGTGAAAAAAAAAAAGGATAAAATAACCTCTTACAGGCTATTTCTCCTGTTTGTATGATAATGGATTGAAATGTGGTCTTGTTTCTCTGATTCCTGCATTTTTTCCAGACTTTTTGACTACAGTCCTGAATGCCATGGTAAAAGTTGAAGCAAAAACAACCAGGAAGAGAAGCTGTCAAGTAGAAGGGCACAAATAACTCATTGAATGAGAAGTTCACACCCAGATTCTGGGACAGCCAAGCTGAAGGTTACCTGGCCCCAGAGCAATGGATGTTTTACCAGTTTCTGTATTCTAGGGTCAACAGAAAGGTTGGAAGTGCATCAAAATGTAGAAATCCTCTGAAAACAGACAGCTGCATGGTGGGCCTGGGCAGGGTTTCCACATTCCACAGGGGCATGGGACTTTATTTGCACATGAAACCTAAATCTGAGCATGACTAACAGAGTTACAAGTGAAGAAAGCTGAGAAAATAATTTCAACTGATTTAAACAACTTAAAAATTTCAAAGAAGACAATTTGCAAAGCTGGGTAAAACAGTCCAGAAAATCTGCCTGTGGAACAGGTTTCTCTATGTCCATCCTACAAAAAGATCATTATAACATGGGCACGTTGGGCATGGGTGTGTTCATTCAAGGCTGGACTTGGTGATCTTGGAGGTCTTTCCCACCTCAGTTCAGATTGGAAAATCCTAGTATTTTAGACCTCTGCCGGAGAACTGCTTTGGACTTCAGAGCTGGACCCATAGGCAGAGCAGTTCTGTTCAGCAATGACCCCTGAATGGTTTTATTTCTCAACCGGTGTAATATTTTTATTTATTAACCAGTGTAATATTTTCTTACACATATTAATACATATTCCTAAAGAATAAATCCAGTTTCCTTTTAGTAAGGAAGAAAAAGCTCTTAAGGAAGGAACATTGGCAATAAAGTTGCCCTTTCCCTGTTTTTGCCAAGGGTAATCCCTGCTCCAGAGCTTTGCCTTGCTTTGACCCTGGTGCATGCATGGCCTTGGGAAAGCTCCAACATTCACACCTGGGATTTGCTGAGTTACTGCAGGAAAAGGATCCGTTTGATCTCCTTCCCTGTCTTTGAAGGAATTACAGCGATTATATCCTGCCTGCTGGTCATGTACCAGGGAAAAGCAGAGGCCTGAGAGGAGGCTTAACTTGCTACCACCTGCGAAGTTAAAAGTCTCCAGGGCTTACAAGTTAAATATTTCAAAAGAGTTAAAACCAAGCTGTGACTATCAAGATTAGGAAAGACTCAGAATGTACCATATTCTCTTCACTTTTCATATAACTAAATGTAAGAAACCATAAATGAACAACAAACCCATGATCTCTAAATTAATATAAGAGTGGCTATTAGCTTTGGAATAAAAAAACAATTTACCTGTAATTAAAAAAGTAATTTACCCTGAAATTATGTTTAAGAAAATACTGTTTGTAGTTTGTCCCCAGGGAAGTGGGCTTCTGTAAAATTAGTATTTCTAATATTTAATAATATTCAATAAAATTCTGGACATTCTTAATGTAGAAATATTAGGGTATTTTCTTGGTTGAGAATATTGTTTTGACCAGCTGTGTCAATCCTGTCTTCTTTCTCACCTCCCATATCCTTTTGCCTTGCCATACATTGCAGAACCACATTCCCAAAAAAAAAATTCCTAAACATCATCCTTCATTGCCACAAACACAAAATTGAAGAAAACCAGAGGAATATTGTTGGGTTATTTAGGGTTATTCAGGATTATTCCAGAGCCAAATATTGTCCCACTTCAATTTTTAACTCTGTATTTTGTCCAGTAAAACTTTGGCAAACATTTTCAATAGAGAAAAAGCATTTGCAGAAGATTTTTCAAAGTTCCCTTAGGAACATTGCTATCCTCTGCACTAAATATTCACACACATAATAATATGGCTGCATTTAGGTACTAGCTGTTGGAAATACCCCAATAGGAGAATAGTGATGGAAAGGAAGTTTCACAGAGCCCAGGTACTGAATGTTCCTGACTCTCACAGCCAGACCTCTTTGCACACCAATTTTTTGGAGGACTTTTGGTTTTACATACAGCTCAGAAGGATCTAAGTTAAGGGAGGAATCTAGATTAAATAAAAAATCCAAATAAATTATTACACCGAAACTAGGTTGAAAGAGACCCTGGCTGCCTGAATGCTTTGTGACAGCCTTTTTGTACATTTTCACTTATGTGTCCAAGTATTTTAATGTATAGGGTGACATGGGTAAAGAGCAGTATTGTCATCTTACCCACACAAAATTTAATTCCAGACATTTGGGTGGTGACATATTGTTAATTAAATATTGATTTGTTGGAGGATGAACTGAGCCATCGGTATTTTCCCTCCTAATTAGAATAATGACTGCTCCACATGCCAGCAGTTATGAATCTCCCTGAAATAACTGAGCAAGTGGAAATGTAGGAAAGCCTTAAATAATGCAGCGTATTGCACCTCAATTATGATTAATAAATTAGATGTAGTGTAGTAGCTGCACTATTTAAATAGACTGTCCACATTTCCCCCACTGGGAGTAAAAAATCCAGTGTTTGATAGTTTGCATTTTTCCTGGAGCTCTGTGTTCCAGTTTGTCAGGACTAAATAGGCTCAGCATTGTGAAAAGAACCTAGTTGCACATCCCTCAGTGCCATCAATATTGTTCTTGGTGATTCCACAAGCAAAGCGTGCCATGAACTGATAAAGGAAGCCATTCTTTTACTCAGAGCCAGGAGCTCATTTATGGAATATTAAATGCTTCAGTAACTGAACTTTTTTTAATAATTAATTTTTGTGGTGCTTATGCCCCATGGATGAAGAAGGGGCTTCTATTTCCATTGCAATCAGTTTCTCACTTTTTAATCAACATTAATTTAATGTTAGAATCTGATTTTCTGTGTCATGCTAATTTCTGCTGGCTGGTCTCTGATTAGTGAGTTTAATGTGCAACTATTCCCCCTCATCTACAAGTTCAATTTCTGCTCAGAAAATGTCTGCTTTCTTCAGCTTTCATCTTAACCAGCACAGGATCCTTTCCCCCAGCCAAAGCCATGTCAGCACATCTTCCTTATCTCCCTCACCATGTTCCTCTTGGTCTTTTTCTAAATTAATATTCCCTCACTGCTCCAAAACAGAGTTCTAGAATCGTTCAAGTTGGAAAAAACCCTCTGAGGTCATTGAGTCCAACCATCCCCTGGCACTGCCAAGGTCACCACTGACCTATGTCCCCAGGTGCCACCTTGACAGCTTTAAATCCCTCCAGGGATGGGGACTCCAAACCTCCCTGGGCAGCTGTGCCAATGTCTGAGCACCCTTTCCATGCAGAAATTCCTCCTGGTGTCCACACTGAGCCTGCCCTGGCCCAGCCTGAGGCTGTTCCCTCTCCTCCTGTCCCTGTTCCTGGGAGCAGAGCCCGACCTCCCTGGCTGTCCCCTCCTGTCAGGGAATTGTGCAGAGCCACAAGGTCCCCCTGAGCCTCCTTTTCTCCAGGCTGAGCCCCTTCCCAGCTCCCTCAGCCCCTCCTGGTGCTCCAGACCCTTCCCCAGACCCGTTCCCTTCCCTGGACACGCTCCAGCCCGTCAAGGTCTGTCTGGCCATGAGGGCCTCAAAACTGACCCCAGGTTATTCTTTCATCTTTCCAAGCCTCACCCTGTTAAGTCAGTGCACCTTAACATGATTAAAATCGTGAAATGAGCAGTTACATTTTTTACTATTTTATCAGAGAAATAAGTAAACTAAAGAAGGGCCATAATATTTGAAGATGGGCTGAGACTTGGTAACAGGGCCTATAAAATGACAGGGAACATGAAATTTTTAGTCCACCAAAAGGTCACCTACAGGGCATCTCTGAGCCTGCATTTATCCCTTCATTTTGTCTCTGTGAATGTTTCACACAGACTTCCATATAGGAACAGACTCTTCAAGGAGCCTCTTCAAAGTTTTTATAGGGGAAACAATTTGATTCAGTATTTCAGTGTCACTGTTTAATCAGCTATTAATGGATGCAGAGAATATTTGATGTGCTTTCTCTTTGTAGATTGTGGATTTTTACTAAGTCAACTGAACTTTATCTTCTGAGAAATGGAATATTCTTTGCATATCATTTATTGCAAGGGATTCTGTTACAAGGAGGTGGAAGTGCAAATGGAATTTTCATGGTTTTGTATTAATAAAAAGATGCTAATTCCTCTGCTTTAAGCAGATTATCATCAGCCTTGCAAGAGCTGGGGGAACATGCTGCTTTTAAGGACATAGATAATCTGGGCAGAGATTAAGGCACACTTGTTCACTATGAAATTATGTTGAATTTGGGACAGTTAAATCCCATTTGTTAAGAGGTTTGCTGTTGACTTTCATGACTGGGCTGGCCTGGAAGGGACCTCAAAGCCCATCCAGTCCCACCCCTGCCATGGGCAGGGACACCTCCCACTGTCCCAGGTTGCTCCAAGCCCCATCAAACCTGGCCTTGGACTTGCAGGGATCCAGGGATCCATCCCGAAGCTTCTCTTAGGGGTGGATTTGAGTGGGATTTCTTTTTCTTTGTTTAAATCCCTTTCCACTTCCACAGCTGAATTCCTCTATAACCCCTTGAGTTCATATGAAGAAGTTGGAAGGAGCAGGAAGATAAATGTCACCAACCAACACCTTGGGACAAAGAAAATTTAAAACTAAGTTCTTGCTGTTTACTTATATTGCTGCAGATTAAAGACTGATTGCCATCTTTAGGTTTTTAAATGCTCTCTTTTACATAGGTCTGAAATATGGTGGCATCCATTTTATTTTAATGTCTTTCAATCTCCTATCTTGGAATTTAATTTGGTTTTCTATCAAGTTTTCTTGTCTTACCTAGGGTAATTTTTTTACACAACGTGATTTTTTTGCTGTAAGTTACTATAGCAACTTGGAAAAATTAAACATGAGAAATCTGTGGAGACTTCAGGCTATCTAATTTTTATGTTCCTGTGATTTTTCCAGCAGAAAGAGAAGTTCTACTAGATCTAAATATAGCTTAAAAAAAGCCAAATGTACAGGAATCACTTATCATAGAGCATGAATCCATGCAAATGAAGAAACAATTGCATTTACTAAAAATCAGAGTGTAGAGAAAGGCTGTAGGAGAAGGTGAATGAAAGAGTTAAAAAGACAGCTCAAGGACACAAGTCCCTTGTCCTGTAGGGAACTCACTTCCAAAACTTCAAGTAAAATACTATTTAATATTTAAAGCCTTTTTTTTTTTTTTATGGGTTATTTTTCACTAAACAGCTTTTGGTTATGTCTTACCTGGATTTTTCAGCAGGAAATGTCAAGGCCTGGTAAATTCAAGGAGCTAAAAATCTCCATGGATTCCTTGGACAATGCTCCCAGGCACAGGGTGGGATTGTTGGGGTGTCTGTGCAGGGCCAAGGGTTGGATTTGATCCTTGAAGATCCCTTTCAGCTTTGGTTATTCCATGATTCTATGCTTTAAACCTACACAAATGTGATATATGCTCAACAGGTCCTGTGAGTTTACTGTTTTTGGTAAAAGTTTGGGTTTAGAACAAATACAGAGGTTGCTCCTTCCAATATTGGCACCGATGACACAAATTCAAAGCAAATGTTGATTTGCAAATTATTAATTTGATCCTTTTGGGAACAGAAATGGAAATAAGTAGCTATTTTATCAATTTCATTGCAGATCAAAATCTTCAGTCTTCAGAGAATCTCAGGGAAAGTTCCTTCAAAAACAGAAGCACCAAATTCATTACAGAAATATTTCATTTCTCTGTATTCTTGCATGAAATATGCACATAATTATCTGAAGTTTATCCACAGAATATGAAAAAAGAGACTTTTTTCCTCCCTTTTCACCAGCACAGGGCCAGGTGTCACCTTGGTA
The DNA here is from genome assembly GCF_015832195.1 of Motacilla alba alba. Taxonomy (NCBI): domain Eukaryota; kingdom Metazoa; phylum Chordata; class Aves; order Passeriformes; family Motacillidae; genus Motacilla; species Motacilla alba. Next base: position 25,232,220 of record NC_052023.1, read on the forward strand.
ATAGAATTTGAGCAGGTCAGTGCTGAACCAGGTTCAATCTCTAGTTTCTCTTGAAGTTTCTCACCCTCCACTTCTCTTCTCCATGGGTTTCTCTAAATAAACTTCTCTCTCCTACTGTTCAACAACTCTTTGTTTGATTTTTGTTCTTACTAAAATCATTAATATGAATTTAGTTAAGCTAGAATGAGCCAGCAGTGGGGAATGTGAGATTTTTTTGCACCGACAGTGCCTGTGGAGGCCTAAATAATAGATGAGGCTGTCACTCTCCTGACAATAAACTCAGGAAACTCCAGTGTTTTATGAGAAAAATCACATTTAGATATAAACTGGATAATTTCACAGCTTCATCCAGGCTCTTGAGGAAGCACACAGATATTTCAATTCATCTGTTTATTGTCCAACAGCTTCTGGCTTGTTCAAGGTGATGAAGGAAGAAATATCTCTGAGGGAATAACGACACAGAAATCACAGAATCTGCTGAGCTGGGAGGGACCCACAAGCATCACTGAGTCCAAATCTTAGCCCTGCACAGAACATCCTCAAGAGTCACAGGAAAAATCTTATATTTTCCAGTTTGGAATAAATTCAAATCCTTTCTGCTCACAACTATTTGCATAAAATAAGCTCACAGCAATCTTCCCAATGTCATTCCATATTCTGCTTTAGGTGTGTAGGGAACAGTCTCAAGTCTTCCATAGACCATAATAATGGTATTTATGATTTCCCACTGACTCCACAAGCAACTCACAACTCCAGGAAAGATTTAACCCTGAGACTTGGCAGTGGAAGCCCTCCTTACTTAATCTTTATGATCAACATCAATTTTGATATTTAACATAAGAAGTGAGTCTTGTGATCAAAAAAAGGGAGGATTTTCCTCCACTTCAGCCCATATATTTGTAACTAACCAGAGCCAGGGGAGTATTTCCAGATGACCTCTGTGTTCCTGAGAATCCTCTTCTACAGGATATTATACAAAACTCAATGCTAGGAAAACCAGGCAATTTATTTTGTTGTGAGACACAATGCATTAGGTAAATGTTAGGCGCTAAAAAGCAAACACATTCCCATCCAAAAATAAAGGCAAAAAAAAAACCTAGATATAATCCAACTAGAAATGTCATTATCTGCTGATTGGTGACCAGGGCAAAAGATAATGTTCCAGCCTGCTGCCTGTGTCACGCCCAACAAAAACTTGGCATTTGTGTGTCTTGGGATGGATTTTTCTCCAACCCCATGTTTCATGTACTTATAAAACAAGCCTGAAAATCAATAAGGAGGCAGAGAGAAATCTTAACCCCGCTCATACCAAATATGTTATTTCTTTTATTTTTTTCCACTTTTTTAAGTCATTTTGTTTTGCATTTGGTTTAAAACTAGTTATTTTTCCAAGAAGCTGTTACTTAGGATATATCTTGCCCAATTTTTGTTGGGCATCTAAACCTTTCATATGAGGAATGAAGCCCTTTTCTGATGCCTTTAACTTCATTGTTTCATGAAAATTATCTCCCAACAGTACAGTCTTAAAATTTTGGTTTATATTTGCACTGAATTGTTATTTGTCTTTTCACTGTTATATCAGCCTCACACTTATTAACTTTGCCAATTTTCCTTTTCTATTTCCAAGAACTCCTAAAAACCTGGCACTAGAATTCCAACATGTACCAAGCTCAATGCAAAAAAGCAAAAAAATAAAGCCACATTTTCAGGCTGTGTTGGATCCCATCAGAAAACTTCCAGCAAAAGGAGGAGAAAATGAGTTTTATGTGGGTGACACACAAAAATTTTAAGTCTTCTATAGAAAAAAGACTTTGTCAGCCCACAAAATCATATATCCTAAAATTAAGATGAGACTGACCCACTAAACCCTGGTTGTGGAGCCCCACTTTTTGTTAGCATGAGTATCAGATTTACAGTGGGGTGAGGAAAACCTTTAACTCAATACACTTTTAAAAAATAAATCTGAACTTTATAATTTTCTTCCCAGAAATATCACTCATTTTATTGAATAATATTGTTATTGATTTATTTCTTTTTTTTTGGTCTAACATTCCTTAAGCTGCAAATGTCAAGGCAATGTTATATAGGGAGATGCCTTTCTGAGCATTGAAAATAAGAATCAGACTGAATTCTTTGAAAAATTGTGTTGCTGGAATATTTTCTTACATTTGGCTGGAATTATATGCAAAAAAAAACCCCAAACTTTATAAGAAAATAAAGGTATAACCCATTGATTTTTATTGTTAAAGATTATAGCACTTGATGAACCTCATGAGGGCCACTTACAGATGCAAGTCAAGAAACTCAACCAGCAGAAATCAAAAATTCTGTTGGGAAAATAAAAGAGAAGATTGTTGGTGTGTGAGGAAAATAAACCTTATGAACATAAGAAAAAAAATCCTTGATCTTTGTTTTAAATGACTTGATTCAACACAAATTGCACAAACAGAAAAATGTTCATTTAACTGTTTTTCCTTTTCAGTCAGGCAGGTTTAAACAGAAATCTGTAACAGGAAATTGAAATAATTGCTTTGCTCTTGTGCTGCAGCCCCAATTGAGGGCATTTCTTACATTCTGGACATTTCCTTGGAAGCAGTACAGATCCCAATATATAAATACAACCTGCAGCCAGGGTACTGAGCTTGCACCATCCCAGGCCTGGAATTAACCCTGCTGAGGCACCTGGCATTGAGCTGCCAAGGGAAAGGAGAGCTGGGCTCTGTGGTTGGCTTCAATCCCACAAAATAAATAAAAATTTGGGGAAAAGGCTGGCAGAAGTGTCTGTGGGCAGCACAGGGGAGCTTCAGCACATCTCCTGGCACAAGGGGAGCTTCCCAGAGTCTGGGAAGGCTCAAAGGAAAAGACCCAGAGGAAGATTTCCAAGGACACAAGAGGACAATCTCTGCTCTTTTCTGAGGAGAGAAATCTCCTGAGGAAAGAAGCTCTCAACCTTCAGGAGGATAAAAATTGTTCCCATGTGCTTTTCATGGAATTAATACATGGGTATTTAGCACTGGAGAGTAACTCCAGATGCTTTTGCTCTTCATGGGGAAAAGGTGGGAGGGAATTCTCTTCCAGCTGGGGAATATCAGGCTGACCTCATGTAGATGCCAAGGGGAGATAAAATGGAACAAGGTTTTCTGCCACCAACACCTTCATGGTGAAAAGCTTTGGCTCTGGAGATTTCCTGCATGGGAGATGTGCCTGCATTTCCCCAAATCCCACTGAGCCACACCAAATTTACCTTTTGTTATGCTAGACTGTGGACAGCAATAAAAATGTGACTTATTTTTATTTCTTCTCTCTTTTTTTTTCCTTTTCTGGACAGCTCATGTTGTCCAAGGATCACATATTAATCTATATTATATCCAAGTGCGTTTCCTGAAGTGACATTCCTTCTCTATTCCACCTATCCTGCTGAGCTGCACAGGACACTGCCCAGATTGCTGCCAAACTCCCTGGAAATCTGTCTCTTTCAGAGACAGAACAGGTTCACAGACAAAATTCAGTCCTTCTGTGCTGCTGAGGAGGTAGAAGCCTGTCCCAACTTTTTCAGGAATATTCTTCTCTGGAACTTTAACCTTGTATAATTGAGTTTCAGAGCAACACCTCCTCTCCGTCTAAGGTTCAGCCAAGCCTCAAATGTTTTCACTTTGTCCTGTTGGAACACCTGAAGTCCATTAATCATCACTGTCTGACCAAGGTAATTATTAATGGATGTCCCAGGCAGCAGTGACCCATCTGAATTTTAGGGTCACATATTTTCTTCAAGACGTTGATGCTGCTGTATTACAAAGGGTAGCTCATTTTTAATTAAAAATACATAGTAAGAAATCTCTTCCTCCTTATAAAAGGTCCATATGGCAAAGCATAATTACAACTTACTTTGCCTTTTGCCTTCTTTTTTCTAGTTAGCTCTCTGAAATCATCTATAAAATCATGCCTGGCTGAATTTGGCAAAGAGAGTAGTTTTCTGTAAATAATATTAAATATTGAGGCTATATTATTAAGTGCTCAATAAGTAGAACAGTATTTCTTTGAAAATTTTCACTGCTGCTTACAAGATGAAGATGATGTCCAAGACAAGCCAGCTTAGAAATAAAACTTGTAATTTTCCTGGAATAGCCATGTAAAAATCAGGTGTCTGCACAACAATGGGTCATGATAACACTGCTATTAATTTTCCTTCATTTCCTTTTTCTTATCAAGGATTAGCCTTTTTAATGATATTATTATTGGAAGGTACCTCAGTTATTGCTGTTGCTGTTATTATACATCCTGTTTTCATTGAAATTGTGAAAAGAACATCTTTATTTCAGAGAAGGGCTGCTACGTGTGCATTTTGTCAGTCCCTAAATCTACTGTTAAAAGTCAGGAGTTACTGATGTCACCACGGGCACATAAACCTATTTCTTGAAAGGATATAGAAATTATAAAATCAGGATGCATCTCTGGTACAAATAGGGACATCTGCATCTTGTCTATACCATGAATGCATGTTCATTTTTATGTCCCAGAGAGGAAATTTGATATCCCAAGCAAAGAGAGTCAATAGGTACAAAGCAGATTATACCTTCTAAACATGGTACACAGACCGTAAACAGCTCGTAAGCCCATGTCTATCCTAAAAGCCAACAAAAAATACACAAACTAAAAAAAAAATCCCATCTGGACATGGCTGCTGCTCCCGAAAAGTGGTCAGATAAGTCACAGTGCTACAACATTAATATCAATTTCTTCTGAGAAGGCAGAGTAATGATTTTACTAATTTACAGTTTCAAATCCTTTCAGCTTTAGCCCTTCCTGAAGCATTCTTCACCTCAGACAAATCCATCCTTCTTATGTGGTTAACTGGGAGTAACTGCCTCTTACCCTTCCTCTTGTGGGTGTCTTAACGTGACTTCTGCTGCTTCACAGAGGATGAAGTTACATGCAATAGGGTTTTATGAAATTCAGTGAATGATGCTACAGCTTATAGATAAATATCTGTAGATATTTTAGTGATAGAGCTCCATGGCTTGCAATTAGAGAATGTGCCTTTACCCCTCCTCGTGTGCTGAGAGCTGAAATCATTCCTCTGGCAAATGGCAGGGACAAAAATGTCATTAAGAGCTGCTGCTGCAACGGAATTTCAGGATGCCTGAATGTGGACACTGGTCCCAGTTCAAAGGGAAGGAGCTGCTGAATTTATTTGTGGCAATAAATCCCAGGACACAGCAGGGGCAGGGCTCAGCCCAAGTTTTAAATTGAGTGAGGAGAAGCTGGAGTGCTCTGATTAATTGGGATGCAGCTCTCTGTGGTGGGAGGAAAACCACACTGCCACACCTGATTGCAGGAAGGAAGGGGGAGCTGATTAGGTTTATTAAACACTGACTCATTCAGGTGATGAATACAATTAAATGACATTCTTATTCTGCAAGGTTTTTGTTTGACCTGCATCAAAGCCCAAAAATAAGCTCTGTGTCACGCTGAGGAATTGTTGCTGGCCCAAAGAATGAGAAATGTTAACAATTCATGGAAAAAATATGTGAATGGGACTAAAGGGATGAAGTAATCTCATTAATGGTTTTATTATTTTGTTTGCTCTAAGGAGAGTTTGTAATGATGGGGCTTCTAAAGCTGGACTGTGACATCATTAAGTGTTTCAAGAATGAAATCTTTGGCTTCAGCCTTAGCGCTCTGATATTTGAACATATTGAGTTCAGGACGTAAGTGGTGCAATACTGATAGATCAATAGCTTCTGTCCAAAGTAAAACTAGGAAAAGCTACAAAATCTCTAAATAAATATGTGTTTTAAGCAGCTAAAATACATTCCATAGAAATGGCATTCTATTTTAAGAAAATATTTTATCTATTGGGTTGATTTTACTTATTTAACAGGAAGTGAATTATACCAACACAGCTCTAATTTTTAAATTAAAATTTAACATATCATTATTTGATAAGTGTAAAACTAGAATTCTGTGTATTTTTGTCAAAATTGCTACCTGTGTTTGCAAAATGTGTTCTGTCAAAACTGTCATATTTCCTCACGAGGCTGCTTGGAGAACAGTGTCTCCCATCAAGAAAAAATGACTTGCTGTAATATTTTAATCTACAATTATACACAGCACATATTTAAAATTAATGTTTCCTTCTGTCTGGTTTTTGTGTATAGTCTCACATCTCATTTTAAGGTGTAAATATTTTATAGGGTAAGTATTTTTAAGTGACAGTTGTAGTCATTATAAGAACTGCTGACTCTCTGGGGTTTTTTGTTGACGGGGAATTTGTTGTTGGTAAAATCACAGAATCGTGGAATGGTTTGGGATGGAAGGGACCTTACAGCCCATCCAGCACCACCCCTGCCATGGGCAGGGACACTTTCCACTAGCCCAGGCTGCTCCAAGCCCCATCCAGCCTGGCCTTGGGCACTGCCAGGGATCCAGGGGCAGCCACAGCTTCTCTGGGCACCCTGTGCCAGGGCCTACCCACCCTCACAGGGAACAATTCCTTCCCAATATCCCATCTAAATCTCCCCTCAATCAGCTCAAAGCCATTGTATTTATTTTCAGATTTTCCTCTTCTGTCTTGTCTATTCACCTAATTTCTAACCTGGAAAAATTCCATCTCCGGTGCCAGTGGCTTAAACTGTGTGGTCAAATTTTGGGTACTGGTTTTGATCAAAGTACAAATTAATTATTTATTAATTCATATTATATCCAGTTAGGGTGGAATGCAGCATTCATCCCAGAGGAATGAGGCTGGCAAGGGCACAGTTTTCCATCTTTTCCAGACCAGCAGCAGGGAAAACTGTTCTTGGTGACTCCTTTGCTAGAGGTTGAATGCCAGTAACAAAAGATTTTCCTTGGTTCTGATGCAGAAAAGATGCACAACAATGGTCTGACATTTCAAGACTTAATTTACTATTAGCAGCAGCATGAATGATTAAGACCTCTGCAACAGGGAGAACTTAAACCTTCAGCTTTCCCCCCCCCCTAGAAAATTATCTTTGCTGTCCTTTCCATGCCTGGCTGATCCTCATCTGTGTAACTCCAAAACCCAGAGCTGAAGCTCAGCACAAGCAGATGGGTGGCATTTCCAGCGCCACGTACCCTGCAGAAGTTCAACAGCATTTCTGAAATTGTTACCCTGCAAAACATGCCCATCAGCTCAGCTGACCTTTCGGTTTTACTTTGTGCTCATTTTAGGATTAATTATTCAATTTCTTGTGTTTGTGAGCTGTGTTCTGCACCAAGGATGTGCAGGCATGTTTTCCTCACCTGCCAAACCACCTCCCCTGCTCTGGCCATCAGAAAACACAGCTCTGCTCATGCTTGTTGCACTCAGGAAAGTAAAACTACAGGCTTTTATTAAATGTCACTGCTGAAACACAATTTACTTCATGGTTTTTCATGGACAATGCTGAAATGAGCCCCTAAAAACATCTCTGCAGTAATATCTGCTTGCAAATGCAAACAAATTGAGAGCAAAGACATGGTGATGTTGAAATCACAGGCTTTGATGCTTCTTATAAAGCTTGAGAAAACCAGGATCTGTTAAGGGATGTTATTTAATCAAGGAAAGGTTTAAAACTTCAAATAATAATGGTAAACTGAGACAGCAAATTGTAGCAGTTATGCTATCATTGTTATGAATAATTATTAAATTGTTTGTAAAAAACAACTATGCTGGGATTAACATCTTGAATATTAAAGAAATAGTTTCTGTCTAAAACCAGAGAAAAGGAATAAAAGATCATATATTCCTCTAAGATTAATGACATTGCAGTATCTGTTGTGCCTGAAACGCTGAGTTTACACCTTCCTGCAGATAATTCTTCAGGAAAATAAAGCATATTTTAAGTTTTGGTGCAGGGCAAAAGGTGGACCAGTGCCTGTGCCTGAGGTTTCCCTGTGTGGATGTATTGTATTTGCAGGGTCCCTCGTGGCAGGAAGGAATGATGAATCTGACTCCATGTTCTCAGAAGGCTAATTTGTTATTTTATGATACTGTATTATAGTAAAGAATACTAAACTAAGCTATACTAAAGAATACAGAAAGGATACTTACAGAAGGCTAAAAAGATAATAATGAAAACTTGTGACTCTCTCCCCTGAGTCCTGACACAGTTTGGCACTGGTTGGCCAATAAGTCAAAATAATTCACAGCAGAAACCAATGAAACAATCACCTGTGGATAAACAATCTCCAAACGCATTCCAAAGGAGCAAAACAGAGGAGAAGCAAATGAGATCATTATTGTTCTCCTTTTTCTCTGAGGCTTCTCAGCTTCCCAGGAGAAAAATCCTGGCTGAACAGATTTTTCCATAAAATGTGAGTGCCACATGGATGTGCCAAACTGAGGCTTTGCCTGTTCAGCTGGAGTGGTTGAGCTTGGCAAGTGACACTTCTCCCTCACCCTCTTCCCCTCTGCTTCAAAAAGTATAGATCCTGCTTTGAATTTCCCAAATGTGAAGAGCCTCCCAGCCATAGTTGAAAAGATGAAAATTTAAAGAGATCCCAGCAATCTGCCTGGCTGAGGAGTCCAGCAGCGTGCCCCGAGCTGCTGATGTGCAGCGATCAGTTCTGGAGTGGCATCAGCCATCTCATTAGTGGGGGGCTTTCTCTCCCCTTTTTCAGGGGCAAAAGAAATCATCAGATCTTTTCTCCTGATCCCTCAAGTGCGTGGGCAATGATCAAAATAGTTATTAGGGATGGAAGTGGTTAGCTTCCCTTTAAAAGATGGGGAGATGCCGCAGTGACCTCACGGAACATCAAAAGCAGGAGTGGAACCACAGAAGAGCCACTGGGTCACAGCAAAGCTCTGCCTTCTCTTTCCTTCTGGAGGAGAAAACTGAGAAAATACTTTGATTTGTTGCTTTTGGTCTATTGTTCTTCACTGACAGCAGAGTGTTTTGTTCCAGCAGTTGTTGGGTTTTGTTATTAGGGAAACAAGGCACATGGGTGACATATTTCTGTATTGTTTCCCACTAATGCAGGGCTAAAGCATTTAGCATGGCTGCATAACTTCGGGAAGGATGAAAGAAAATTAACAATCACTATAATCTCTTCCTCTCCCTTTTTGTCCTCATTATTTTCCCCCAATTGTCTATTCTGTCCTTCTGTTGCACTAATATTTACATAAATAAAGTAGAACAATCCTATGCAAATACTAGGATTTCTTAGAACTTTATAAAGAGGGAGATTTAAACATATTTTTTCATACCTATGCATTTTCCAAACTAGAAACATCTTTACTTGAGCTCTATCAACTTGAGAGAACATAAATGTATTTCCTGGTGACTTGAAGTTCTTTTACAATGAGAACAGAGAGCAAAGTGCAAGTGAAACAGTTTTACATGCATCAAGATTTCAATGGAATCCCAGAATCCCAGAGTGGTTTGAGTTGGAAGGAACCTCAAAGCCCCTCCAGTTCCACCCTCTGCCATGGGCAGGGACACTTTCCACCAGCCCAGGTTGCTCCAAGCCCTTTCCAACCTGGCCTTGGACCCTCCCAGAAATTATCTCCCTCAGAATCCAAGCTGAGAAGGAGCAAGACAAAAATGTTTTTGCAGCACATCTAATCCCCCTGCATCTCCCCAAGCCCAGGCTGAAAAGTGAACATAGCATTAAGATATTATTTAATGCTAGGCTCTGCTTTTTTGTCCAAAACTGTAAAAAAAGGATTTTAACAGTGGGCTAAACAACTGTGGTTTCCTTGTTTGCAGTTTTGCAACCTAGAAGTGACTGGAGACATTGTAAATAGGACAAAAATAATCGTATTCTTGCTGAACCCTGAGGTACATTTCTACAATTGGGTTAGAATTCAAGAAAACAAATGGTTGTGCTTGATACCAGGAGAGCTAAAAGAGCAGGCACAGAAGAGCTGCTGAGTGCATTTTGGGGCTTTCTAACAGCATCAATCTTGTTATGCAGAATGGGACTGTTGGCAAGAAGCAGAAAACAGTGTCCATAAAGACATGTATTCAGTGGTTTTCCTTCCAAATGTCTATGTGGAGGAGAAAGATAAGGCAAACAATTGAAAACTACTAAAAAATGGGGAAAAAAATGTATTAAATCTTGAGCTCTCTTTTAGCCCCCCAGGGAGGTTTGACTGCAAGTATGGAGTGCACACTTAGGCCCTGGGCTAAGTTACTTTACTTCTTGCAGGAAAATAAGTCCATTCATCAGCTCCTTCCCTCCACACACACTGTGATTTTATACAAAATTCCCTGAATTTCAGGGAGAAATAAATAGGAGAAAGAGAGATTGTGCTTAGAAAATCTACCAGGAAAGGGTTCATCACTGCTGATTCCTACAGGGTGAGAGGAATAGGATTTTTTTGGGGTCTAGGAGACCTGAATCTTAAATCTTCCATCTGCCTAATGAAATTCAAAGAGAGTTTTTCATCTTCTAACAGAATATTTTGTATTTTCCAAATAGACACTCCAATGCTTCTGCTTTAAACTGTTCTATTTTAATTATATCCAGGTATTTTAGATGGGAATTTTGGAGTTTCTGCTTGCTTGATGGATCTGTATGAATTTGATGAGAAACTCCTGCATCAAATGCATGGGATTTGTACCCAGAAGGCTCCTGGTACAGCAGCTCCCCAGTCCCGTGCTGAACAGACTGAAATCCAGGCATCATTTACAAAACTCACTGGTTGCACTGCAGACAAAAACACAACAAAGTGCAGCATTCAGGGATGTCTGCAAGGGTTGTGTAACAAATCCAACCTGCTGGCAATGTTGGGAAAGGTTTATTGTGTGCTTGGAAAGACTGATGTGCCTCCTGGAGCACCAGGGAAGTGCCATTGCCTGGACTGGCTGACACAGGTCAGCAGCAGTGGTGAACTCCATGGTTTCCACTGCAGAGTGAGTCACAGAGGGGGATTCACACCCTTTCTTCTTGCTTTCAATGCCTTTGATAAATTTAGGGAGAAGAAACCTGTCATAGGCTCATTAGGTTTATAATTATGGTTATAGGAAAAAAAAATAAATCTCTGTGTTTTGGAATAAAAGAGTCACCATAAGTAACTTCTGTAAAAAATCAGTTTCCAACAAAATCTTCAAAAGCAGATCAATATTTTAACTTCAGGACACAACTGAAAAAAAAAAAATTAAAATATTGCCTATTCTTTCCTAAACAGAAAAGATTTTATCACAAACCTCCAAATCCGTTGTTCACATATATCAGTGAAGACACAACAAAGAGAAATGTTTGAATTCAAGACCTCACAGAACTGTTTCTAGAGCAGAATTTAAAATAATTTCAAAGGAACGCTTAAGTATTTCAATTTCAGAATTTAACTGAAAAAGAAAAGCCTTTGAAATAATGTAATTAACTATATCAAGAGAAAAGCTAAATATTTCTAGTTAAGGTACTGCAGTAGTGCAAGGGTTTGAATCCTGGTAAGGATCATAGAATCCAGGCTGTGCAAAATCTACACAGGAAACCACCTAATCAATCCATTATTGACCTTTCTTGCCTGTCTCATTTCCATTCCTTCTCTACAGCTCACATTTGGCCATAGGAAGGTGTTTTAAACATCTTCCACTCCCTTCAAACAACTTGGCTTTTTACATGTGATGGTGGCTTTGGCTTCAGACATTTGACCTTTGGATATCTAATAATGTTGGTTTTATATTTTGCTACACTTCTAATGTCAAATGGACTTTCTCAAACTGTTACAGTAAATTGTTCCTTTAATATTGCAAATGAGCACATCCTTTGTTACTGTAAGATTTGTGTGCATGGACTCCATTTAAGCAGTTTACAAGCCCCAACACATCAGCAATTAGCATTTAAAGGTCACTACTTAATGCTTCTTTATCTGTCAGAGTGAGTTCAATAGCCCACACATGACATGTTCATCTCATTATTAATAAAGTTATGATCTACAGAACTTCTTGCTGGTGAGTGAGGTATTTTAAAAATCCCTTTTAGACTGAAGTTGGTTTTTCCTCTTCAGCATTTTCTGGACAGATACTGAAGGAGCTTTTCAACTTATGTTTTTACTGCAGAAATGTTGTTTTCCTTCCAAACCTGAACAAACCCAAATGTCCAAACTGGTACCTCACAATCCTCACAGCCCATGTACAAAATCACTGCAGTGGGACAAGTATTGCTGTGTTTACACCCACATATTTTCATCATGAAGTGGGTGAGCCTCAAAGATATTAAGATCAAATCAGGTATTTTAATATTCAGCCATTAGGCTGTGCTAATTAATTGACAGGTGGATTCCTAAAGTGTCAGGACAGTGATTCAAAAATTGGCTGCCAAAAGCTGGAATTCACTTGGTTGTGTTCATTTCCTTTGGGACAAATTTCTTTTCCTGTTTCCATCTTAGATTCTGATAGTGAAGGATTCTGTTAGTCCCTGGAAAAATCTCAGGGAAAACCAACTTCCCAGAAACTTCTCTCTCACTGAGTCTAAAGCACTTTGTGCATTCTGCCTGATTTTCATGCAAATTTCAACAGACAAAGGTCTGGGTGTGTTCAGTCCTGCAGGAATGATATCCCTCCTCAATTTCTTTGTGCACACAGCCTCTGACTGAGCATTTCTGCTGCAGATAAAAAGTGCCCAGAAATCCCAGACCCAGAAATCCCATGGCATTCCCATTCCAGTGTGTTCTCTTTCTCCCTGTGTCTGGGGTATCTGGGGCCACGGTGGTGCAGAACCCTCAGCTGTGGCTCCAAAATCTGCAAGGGAGACTTTCTGTGGACACTGAATGTGTGATGCCACATTTCCCAGCTGGAAGGACCACGTCTGCTCAAGCTCCCCAAGCTGCTCTCTGTGTTTTCTGAATGTACTATTAAGTAAAATTCTGCATTTCTGGATGATCCCAGTGACACATTTCAGCCCACAGTGGATGTTTTTTCTCATCAAACTCAGCTCCAAACCTTTAAAACTCTTGTCAAACATGTTTGTTGCTGTTTTAATATCAACAAGAATTGAGTTTGAACCACGAAGATCCAAATGGAAATGGACATTTGTCTCATTGTGAAAAACATCTCAGAACTCTCAATTTTTATTATTTCTGTATCCTGTCTTCAAATGTGTGGAGCTTTCTGGGTCCCTTTCAATATTCCCCACCTTCAACAGGCTTGTCCAGCTATAGCCTGAGAGGAGATTTAGTTCTTGTCTTTCCATCTGAATTCAAGCAAACATGGTTTGGCAAGTTATGTTTTAATAGGGGCAAACTTGGCAGTAAAAGTAGAAACTTATCCAGATCTCAAACCAGATATTTTATACCACGAGAGAGTGTTCACTCCCGGACAAAACTTGCCAAGCTCTGATAAAAATGCTGCCTGTAAATGAACCTGAATGTCAGAATGATGAAGTTCCTTGTGAAATTGTTCCTAAATGTCCAGAAAATGTCCTTTACCTGAGGAGTTCCTTGACTGGATTAATGCCAGATATGTTGTTGAGTAGTTTTTGTATATTTTTTGGATATTAACTGATACTGAAGTCAACAAAGCCTTACAGTGACTGCCCCTTCTATTAAAAATTAAATAGATATACAAAAAAAATCCCCAAAGTTAGATATCATCATTACAATGAATTTTTTTCTTGCACAGTCTCATCTTTTTAGGGTCATTACACTTTATTTTTGTTAGTTCTCATTTTAACCACCTGCCTTCTTTCCACTCCTGTTTAATTGCAAATTGTTTTCGAAAGAGTTTTCCTGTGAGGATTCCACAGCTGGTTTTGGCTGTATTGACAAGAAAGGATTAAACTGTAATTCATTCCCAATTACAGGAAAACAAGGAGTATGAACCAGTAGTGACATACACATGTCTCTGGAAATCTGTAAGAAATAGAAAGGCTGCATCATTGCTCATCTACTTGAGAAAAACAAGAACAAGTAAAAAGTTAAAGGAGTTAGCCCCACTTCCCTGTACACAGCTAGAAGAGGAAAGAGATGTACACTTACACTGCTTTAAGTGGGAACACTAAAGTCATGTTCAACATTTGTATTCCCAAGATAACCTAAAATCCTTAGATAAAGGTTACACAGATTTAGCCAACTGTCCCCTGCATATAGAGCTTATCTACCTTTTATCTTTTACTACACAGACATGAAATGTTGCAGTTTGAAGGGACCTTAAAGCCCATCCAGTCCCATCCCAGGGACACCTTCCACCAGCCCAGGGTGCTCCAAGCCCTGTCCAGCCTGGCCTTGGGCACTGCCAGGGATCCAGGGACAGCCACAGCTTCTCTGGGCACCCTGTGCCAGGGCCTGCCCATCCTCACAGGAACAATTCTTTGCCAATATCTTTCACACCCAGTGCATCTCCTTGCAGTTATACCTTCCCTCTGCCTTCCTAAAGTCCTTCATATCTTGTATTTATCTGAGATCTGGCCTGGGTAAAACAAAGATGGTGACAGATGTGGCTCTGTCCTTTGAGTCTGTGGTGATTTCCTTCCCCACCAGACCACTGAGGGGCTTTGACTGAGAATTGTAAAATGCAAAAGATCAATGTCTGCTGCAAATGGAATGATTTACCCAGGCAATTTACAGTGATGACACTCCTGTGGCATTCCTAGTGTATGCTCAGCATGGGAAAGGAAATTCCAATGGCCCCACAGTTTTCTCAAGGTTTTCATGACTGGGTTTGTGCAGATTGAGAAAATTCCAGCAGGCTCCATTTTGCAAGAACCATGAGAACTCACTCCTTGGCCTGAGCAGGCTGTGCAGCATCCCAGGAAATCCTTCACCTTCTCATCAACAAAGGTCATTGGAGCAATGAGAGTTCCAGGGAGCATTCAGTTTGAATTCCAGGACGTTCTTTTTCACCCTCTGACACCAGAATCAGATATTTTTCATGAAAGTGCAGTGTTAAACCTCTCTCTCATTGAAAAGGTGGACTTGAACTTCCCCCTCCCTATATCCCACAAAAAAATCCTAAATATTTACTAGGAAAAAAATATAAAACAGGTGTATCAGATAATTCCTTTACCTCATTCCATGACCTGGAAAAGATCAGTAGCATTTTCTAGTGAGGAAGAAAATAGCACCCAGGGCTACTTTCCTCACATTCATTGTTGTCTTCCACCCATCTGTACCTTTGTCGAATTTTTGGATTATTGTTTGAAAATCTGCAAATGCCTATTAGTCAAAAGCTAATGGTTTTGACTAATAATGGTAATTTTGACTCTCGTGGTATTAGTCAAAAACTAATAGAATGGTTTCACTTCAAAGGGATCTTCCAGATCATTTCACTCTAACTGCCTGCCATCGTTTATGCTTTTGAAATATGTATATAAATAAACATTTAAGTGTGCTAAATACTTTCATTTTGCAGAAAAAAACCCCACCAGATGTTGGCTAATGTAAAAATATCTTAAACATTAAAAGCAATATAAATTCGTAATCGTATCTTTTATTTATTCTTTATTTAATCCTTTTTTTAAATAAAGTCAGTGTGATGGTGCATCACCCTTTTTTAATGTTAAATGGTGGATGATTAAGTACTGCTAAATCCTCTTGCTCTCTTTTGTGTCTGTATCCTTGCCCCCTGACCCTTTTCCACCTCCAGTCCCTGTGTAAATCACTCAAAATTGACTCCAATCCCATTTTCCTCTATACACTTCCTTGCTGTAGTCGGTAATAGAGTGAACCTTGCCACTGAACTCCATTAAAATCTGCTTTTTGCCAATACCTTTGATGAGGAGAGCAGAAACCACTCTTTTGAGACAATGAATTAATATCAAAATGGCTCAATTTAGAACACATATTTTAATTGAAGATATGTTGCTATTATTTCCCCAGTTGTCCATTGCAGACTTTCTTCTTTACAGCAGCTATCCCAGGTCTAATGTCTGCTCCTGCTTAACTCTCCTCTTGGACAGAATCCATGGTATTACCCAGCTTTAGATGTCCTTAAAAATTCCAGCTTGTCCATGGGTGAATTTCCAGGCTGTCAGGAGAGAAAGGTGTCTGTGCTGACTTGGTTTTGCTTCACAAATTAATTTATTTGGCTTGAAAAGGAGGGTGAATGCATAAACATGCAACCCCAAGGGGTAAGGGGATTTTTTCATCATTTTAGGGATAGTTCTTTGTTCTGCCCCAAAGCAAGCCAGGTTCTAGTATAAAATTCCCAACAGCACTTTGAGTTCGATTCACAGCTGGGTGATATCAAATAATAAACAATGATTTCAGTGATTTTGAAGATTTTTAGATTCCCAGTGGAAGCAGAATTTTATCTGCTTGGTCTTTGCTTGATCACTTATGGGTTCTGTTGAGCTGCAAAGAAATACTTAAAGATGGCATGGAGAAAAAAAAGGAAGAAATTTCCACAAAAGCAGGTAAGAAACTTCCAGATAATCACTGGAACAGGCTCCCCAAGGAATGGTCACCGCCCCAATCCTGAAAGAGCCCAAGGATTTCCTGGACAATGCTCTCAGCACAGGGTGGAACTGTTGGGGGTTGTGTGCAGTTGGACTTGGTGATCCTTGTGGGTCCCTTCCAGCTCAGAATATTCCATGATCCTATGATTCATATCAATATTCTAAATGTTCTTGTCTAAAATTCTCCCAATTGTTTAACCCTTGTGGGTAAAATTTTGGCCCTTTGCCTTTATCCTGCTGCCTCCCCTCACCTGAATATCAATGCCAGTGACAGAAATTCACTTGGTTAAACATTGCAGGAGAACAGAAGTGGGGGATTTAACATCCAGGAGCCCAGAGTAGGTGTTCCATTTGTTGAATTATAATCTAAAAAACCCAGTGATGAAGAAAAGGGGTAATGGAAGAAATTCTTCCAACATCTTTTTGTGGATCTGTGAAATCCTCTGCAGTGGGAGGTCAGGGAGTCAAACAGTGCAGCTGAATTTCTAAAATGGCTGGATAATTTTATGATTTGATGTATAACTGTGGTAGTTAAAACCAATGAGCTTATACCATGAACTGAAACAGGAAGGATTTTTTATACCCACTTTGCTCTTGCACAATCAGCCAAATTTATTAGGAAGGTTATGGCAGATTTCCTTTAGCCAAGCCCTGAAAGATCCAAAAACCAGGTTCTCCTGGCTTTTTCTTGCATCTCCTGTGCCTCCACTGGGCTCTCTCCAGTATTTCCATGATTCTCATGAGCTGGAGCACTCCAGAGGGAAGCCAGCACTCCATTTCTAAGAGATGTGGCCTCGTCTCTTGGAAATTCAGCCAGAACTATCTGTGGCATGTGGCTCAACATATTCTCCAGCAGGACCCCCAGTTCCTGTCCCTCCAGCTTCTCCTGCCTCTCCAGCTGTTCTCCCTCTCTAGCTGTCCCTGCCTCTCCAGCTGTTCCTGCTTCTCCAGCTGTTCCTGTCTCTCCAGCTGTTCCCATCTCTCCAGCTGTTCTGCCTCTCCAGCTGTTCTCCCTCTCTAGCTGTCCCTGCCTCTCCAGCTGTTCTTGCTTCTCCAGCTGTTCTCGCTTCTCCAGCTGTTCTCTCTCCAGCTGTTCTGACTCTCCAGCTGTTCCTGTCTCCCCAGATGTTCCCACCTCCCTAGCTGTTCCTGATTCCCCAGCTGTTCCTGTCTCTCCAGCTGTTCCTGTCTCTCCAGCTGTTCTGCCTCTCCAGCTTTCCCAGCAATCCAGCTGTGCACCCAGTCCAGCTGTGCATGGGCTGCAGCTGGAACCTCCTAAGGTTGTGTCCAACCCTCTGCTCCTGTCCAGGCCCCCTGTCCAACCATCCCACCCCAGAATTTATCACTTCCTCTGCTTGTGGTTGGAGCGTCCCATTTCATGTCATCCTCCTTAGTAATAAAGACATTAAACAGCACATGAATGGGCTGAGCTTTGCCTTTCCCAAATCCACTCCAGCATGGGGTATTCCCAAGCAGATGTTTGAACAAATGAAGATCCCAAAGGCAGCCAAAAAATCCTAAATAAATGAGAGAAATATTGTCAAGTACTGGAAAAAAAAGTAGTACATGTGCATAAATGAGTTCTAGATATGCACAACTGGGGAAGCAGAAGAAGTGAGTAACTAATCAGGCATCTCACAGTGAGTTTTTTTGGACAGAATGTCCCTCAGAGACCTTATAATGGGACTTTTGGGGCAGAATCCCTTCTCAAATGTACATCTTTACAAACCCCTCCTTTTCCAAGGTAAGGAACCACTGGTATATAAAAATAACAGAATGCATAAAACATAAAACAACTCTTCTTGCAGGAAAGTCAATTTTCAATGTCATGATGTAGATATGAGTGGATCTGAATTTGGTATTTTCCTTGTGGGGTTCAATATTGATTGACAGTTTATAGTTGTGTGGTCATTAGACAGCAGCATTGTAATCAGCCACAATTAATTCTAAAGAATTTTTTGGGGTTTGTGCGTAAAAATCAGTGCTGCTTTTGAAGGCAGTGGTGCAAAAGGTGCATTGTGAGGGCTGTGTTTCTGTGTTTCCTATCACAAAGTCCAGGAATCTCAGCTGCAGGCCAGGTCACAAAATCCATCCAGTTTTGTTCTTTTCTTGGCCTAGGAACAACAGGGTTGTAATAACATGCTAGAGGAAAAGTTTTCTTAGCTCAGGATTTCTTAGGTGTCAATGAGAAATGTAAGGGCAAACCTACAGTGACACCAAAGCCTTTCTACTCCCGGGCATAATCCTTGATTTATTCCCAGATATAATACTAAATTTTTAATCTAGATGTCCCTGCAAACTGCATTCTTTTTACTGTTATGGATTCCATATGTGCAGAAGATTATTTACCTATTAAAACAGGTTACTGATTAATTGCAAATAGCTTGCTTTAGTTATTTGAAATTTATTACTCTGCAATGATTTTGTTATTTAATTATTTTAATCTCTTTAATTTATCTTTTTCTTCCCCTTCTCTGGTCCTAGACCCACAACCCCCAGCTCTGCAACTCTCCACAATAAAGCAGTGCCTTGTTTTTCCAAAGAATTGATGATAGCAGGATTCCTCAGAAGAAATTCCTGTTACATTACCTGAGGAAGGAATTCCTGCTGGAGCTTTTTCAGTTCCTCTTCTGAGCCTTTCCAAGGCTCTCATTATTCCTCTCTTTTCACTTTGGACCACCCTGCTTCTATCGTGGTCCCTAAACCATTCAAAAAAACTGTATTCTGGTTGCAGTTCATTTTTTATTTTCTGGAAAAGGAAAAAAAAAAAAGCAGGATTAAGGAAAAGCAGGATGAAGAAAAACTGCCTGACCAAAGCCAGTGTGTTGGGTGTTGCTGTGGGTCAGTGCATGCCTTGTGTGAGGATATAAACAGCACAAAATGTATTCCCTATATTTTCCATAAGATTTTTAGTCACTGGAGCAACCAGCTAAAGGGTCTCACTACAGAAAATGAGTTCTTCAGGCCCTAAGTGTGAGCAGCACTGAGACAGGGACTAAACAATACAAGTGGTGTTTTTGTAGCGTGGTGTTCCTTTTACACCCTCCAGTTATGGGCTGTCCCCAAAATCCCAGGGATTACAGCCACAGGGCTCATGGACCAAGACTTGGTCACAATTGGCAGAATTCAATTCGAACACACATTTCCCATCCCTGCTTCAGATTGTGCAGCAAATATGTGCCAGAAATATGGAGAGCAATAGGTTTTTTTTTCCTAGTAATGATTTTTAATTTCTTTTTTATTTTTTTACTTCAGGAAGACTAATACGACACTTTTTGGAGTTCTTTTTTCTGAGCTAGTGGAACGACTTCTACATCTCCAGCAGAGATCCATGTATTTAAAACATGCCTGGAACATCGTGCCATTGCTGTGCTTGTTGCTGAAGTTTGTTTGTCCTTTGCTTTGCAGAAGACTGTGATTGCTTGATTTTGTTTGGGAAAGCAATTACTGTGTAAAAGGAAAAATAGGTAATTGTCTTTTCTCTGTGAAGGCTCTGCTTCATTTTGCTGTATCCTTGGGGCTGCAAAGAGAAGCAGCTGAACAGAGACCCAAATGAGCTGTAAACAGTGAAAGAAGGATATAAACCACATTTTTAAAGGTCTGCTGGTGGGATTTTCCTCACCAAGTAACTAAAGCTAAACCATATTATATCAAATAGACAATAAACGTAATGGCTCCAGTTGTTGTGATATCATAGAACCACTGAATGGGAAGGGACCCACAAGGGTCATCAGAGAGCAGCTCTGATCTGAAAAAAAGCAGTTTCCTCTCTGCACTGAAACAATCTGAAGTGGTGTTGATGCTTTGGGTCCAAGCTGAGGCCATCCATCACAGCGCTTGGTTTACACCTCTGGAGGACAAAGTGCACTTATTACCTAAACATGGAGCACAAAGAGAGTGCTTGGTTACAGCCACGCAGCAGCGATGCACTGGTACCTCTGGTGTCTCTCAACTTCCTCCTGCCAAGCTCAGACCTGAGAGTTCATTTGTTATTCACAGGGAATAAATATCAGGGACTGACTGAGAGCATCCCACTAACCAGGAATGCTAACGAGGGCAGTGTCACAAGTGGTCAGTTCTCCCCAGTGGAAGAGCCAAAGGTTATCGCCATTTGTTTTTGGAACAATTTGACATTTGTTTGTAAAGGTCAAATAACAATGCTGGCCTGTGGAATAGAAATTATAATCCAGCTGGAAAGGAGTATTATTCTACTTAAAGTGATTTACATTAAGCTATAAAAATGTCTGTCTGCAACCTCTGGATCCTTTATGCTGCAAGGAAAAACAACCACACTGAAAGCCAAAGTCTATTAGATAAAGAGAGAGTAACAAATATTTGTTTTCTTGTATTATGGAGTGTGCTGCCCCGACCTGATGGAGTGAAAATCACTCAGCACAACTTCTGTCTCCATAAATCTGTTTACTTCAGCTTGAAGGAAATTCTTTATTTCTATAAACAAGACAGAAAAGAAAATTATTTTAGGCACCTAAATTGTGTTTGCTCAGAATGCTTTGCTTCCAGTGAGCCTGTTGACATCAGCCTGAGTCCTGAATTTCCTTGAAATCAAACCCTTCAGTGTCTCAGTTTGAGCAGCTGAAATTAAATACCCCAAACCATTTGGAGTGCGTTGCCTTAGGTTTTGTCTGTTTGTTTGCTGCTGCTTGTTCCTTTGCTTTTCCACTTAATGGAATATTCATTGCTTTCAGTAATCAGCTTTTTTCTCCAGTCTCAGCTGAAATGTTTGGAAATCCAGTTGGTGAAAGAGACATAATCACCTGGAACATCTCTCCTTGGCTGGAGGAAGATGTCGGAAGTTATTTGTTTCAGAGGCTGCTTTTGCAGAACAACAAAATTGTTTTATTCTCAGTAAATTTAAAACATAAATTGGGGATCTTAATTGGAATATTCCACCACCTGGTACCTAATCTTTTCAAGGCAGACTACAAAAGAACATCAATTTAGGCACTGGGTAGACACAAATTTGAGAATATTAGAGAGTTTTAGGTTTCCTGTTATTCTTTAGATCACACTACAATGTCTAGGAACAAATTAATTTCTGCAAAGCTGGAAGGTCTTTCTCAAAAACAATGACTTACTTTGTAGCAGAAGGAAATTGGGAAAAATATCAGAATCCAGCAAATGCACATCCAAAAATCCTGTTCCCTGCTCCATGAGTGTTGCTATACATTAATCTCTAAAAAAAACCAAAAAAACTTTGTTCCCTACCAATCTTTGCTTTTCCTTTTTCCTCTCAGAAAAAGGATGGAGATGAGAGAATAGCAAAGCACAGAGGTTAAAGCACACAGGTGTACCTCTGCCTTGCCCCTGACATTTCTCTTTTGGTTCATCTTTTATCAATGTCTCTGACCAGGAGTGAAGAGCAGCAGGTAGCTCACAGAGCAGATTACACAGAATATATTCAATACTCAGGACACTGAGAAAACACACAGAGCCTCCAGCACACCTGGAAGTGAAAGGTCACCTCAAGGGACACAACTTCACATAACTGCACATAACTTCAGCCACTAAACCAGAAATTTCTTTCCCTCTTTCAACTTTTCTCCCCAGTTTATATATATATATATATTTTTAATATATATATGCACATACCTATATCTATATATCTATATATATTTATCTATCTAGATACATTTCCTAATATATAATATATAATATATAATATATAATATATAATATATAATATATAATATATAATATATAATATATAATATATAATATATAATATATAATATATAATATATAATATATAATATATAATATATAATATATAATGTATAATATATAATATATAATATAATATATATACATAATTATGTCCATTCTACATTATATAATTATACATTATATATGAACACATATGTTATAATATTGGTTATATCATGAATTATATTATTAGTAACTATTATATTAGTACTATGTTATTAATATATAATATAGTATTACATATTGATTATGTTATTAGTTAATTTTATGTATTAATAATATATAATATATATATATTTCCTTATATATTAATATAAGGAAATTCCTTTCTAAAAAACCAAAAACTTCTCCCCTTTATTCATTTATTTCATTGTTTATTTATTTATTTATTTTTCACAGAATCACAGAATATCCTGAGTGGGAAGGGTTCCACAAGGATCATCAAGTCCAGTTCCTGGCCCTGTAAAAAAACATCAAGCTGCCCTTTTTTAGAGGTAGCTGACCTGCCTTTTCCAATGCCATTCCACAATTAATGTTTCTGGAGTAAAAGCTCTTGATAAACTGGAATAATGCACCAAAAATGCCCCTGTGAATTTTTTGGGAAGAGGTCTGGAAGGAAGGTATTTTAGCAGAAAAAGTACCAAGACACTGAGGTTTCTGGTAAATGTAGGAGCAGGATACAGTCAGTGAGAGAATAATGTGTTTATTTTAAGGAAGGAGCAGGAAGGAATCACCTGAAATTCTAAAACACAAATTCTGTGTGCAGCATGATCCATTCAATCTTTGCTGCTGCAGCTTTGTTTCCACTCTCCCACGACTGGCTGCCCATTCCTACTGTGCCTTGCTCAGCCACTCGGGAATTTCTGAGCTCCCACCAGTTTCTGACCAGGGCTCTGCTTCCCCTTTTCAATCAGCCAAAAATTCTAGTCTCTACTCTTCCCAGTTTTCATGGATCCTCTAAGAATTTAATAACTCTATATTATCCAAATACCCATTTAAAAAAATGTTTTCCTTGCTTTTTTTTTTTTTTTTTTTTTTTTTGGTTAAATAAATGTGATAGATGATCATCCTGGGAGTGGTGAGAGAGAATTTTTCTAAACCTCATTTCCTTATATCCCGTATGGAATATAAAAAACACCCATCCATTTTATCAGACCCATATCCTCCTTCTTAGAAGAAAGAGTCTTGTTCTCTTCCTGCCTCACTCCTGCACCTCTGATCAAAGGGTTTTGTGTTTTTAGAACTTTTTAGTTCTTTTTAGAACATTTTATTTAGAACTGAATGCCTTGCAAAACCCAACTTCCATAATTAAATGTCCAAGCACATATTTCCATTGATTTGCTTGGGCACTGCAGACAGTTGGTTCATGTTTAAACTTTGAATTCTTTAGGCTAAGGCTTGGGGCCAGTCCATGGCAATGCAGGAGAGCTTTGCACCAGTACCACTGGTGATGGGAAATGGAATTTTTTGAACCTTCCAAAAAGTTCTATCTGCAGCTCTCCATTGCCACCACCAGCACAGGGCATCACACAGAGTTTCCAACTACACCCAAAAATGAATTATAACGCTGTTATGCTGTGCCTGCCCTGGCACAGGGTGCCCAGAGAAGCTGTGGCTGCCCCTGGATCCCTGGTACTGCCCAAGGCCAGGTTGGACAGGGCTTGGAGCAACCTGGGCTGCTGGAAGGTGTCCCTGTCCATGGCAGAGGGTGATACTGGATGGGCTTTAAGGTCCCTTCCAACCCAAAACATCCTGGGATTTTATGATTCTGTGAATCCTATAGTATGATAGATAATCAAAACCTTTCAATAAGAGAAATTATCTCCCATTTATACAGAGCTGGAAGTGCCTAAAAGCACTTCAGGAGCCTAAAGACAAGCAGAGGCATTGAATGAAAGCATTTTAACTGTCACTAAAGTGTCGTCTGATTTTAAACAGGCAGCTTGCTTCTTAGTGTGTCAGAATGACTGCAGAGGCTCTCAGTGTCCAAAAGAGGGAAAAAGCCCAGGCTGCTGGGACCAGGGAGAATTTCAGTGAAGATGCAGCATACAATGAAAAACTCATGTAAATTTCCTGTGGTTGGATTTGCATGAATGTCTCTCACAGGCAAGCAGGTGGTTCACATGTTCATTGCTTTAATGCAGGACCACAGAATCCCAGAATCCTGGAATGATTTGGGATGGAAGAGACCTTAAAGCCCATCCCACCCCTGCCATGGGCAGGGACACCTTCCACCAGCCCAGGTTGCTCCAAGCCCCATCCAGCCTGGCCTTGGACACTGCCAGGGATCCAGAGATAGCCACAGCTTCTCTTTATTTCCCCTCTTTAATTCATACTGCCCCTGCAGTGTTGCCTCTTTTTCAGCAGATACTTACAGGTAAATTCCAACTGGTTTGTCATCATGTCCTTCCTCAACCAGAGTTCCCATCCCTTTTGAAGGATCCCCTGCCTTGTGGCAGGGCAGCACCATTCCCTTCCCTCCAAACACCCCCTAGCTTGAAATGCCTGTCAATATCTCCAACTTTGACTTTGCAAAACGTAATCAAATACTTCAGTTCTGGGAAATCAGGTCTTACTGAGGGTTGATATTCTTAAGTAAATGAGGAAGAGTATAAAGCTGGATGGGCTTTGTTCCAGATGGAAACATTCCTTGTGTCATTTCCCTTCTGGTCTGCTTCCCCAGTAAGCATTTGGGGCATTAATTTAAACAGAACATATATTCTTTTAATGCATGGAATCAGTGCAAATTCCATGTGCTTTCTAACCACTTGGCTTAGACCTTATTTTTATTGAAATTATGAAAATAAACACTTCAGAGTGCATACACAGCCCCATGTTATGGGCTGGTTCTCTCACCATGAAAGCAAAACAAAGTCTCTATGCATTTTCTTTATTAAAACCATACTAATAATATATTTTCTGATCAGTTCCTCCTCTTTGATGTATTTTCCCAGACAAACACCCAGGACAGCACTGTCACCACCACCTACATTTGCTTTCTCCCTGATATTCCAGACCCCCAAGCCTACTCAGCCACCACCTTTCCAGGCTGGATTCCCCCTCAGAGGTCTTGGCTCCTTGTTGCCTGGCATGTCTGACCAGAGAACCCAAGCCTGCTAACTTCCCTTCCTGACAATTTGTCAAAAAGCACATTAAGAAATAATTGGAGAGAAAGCACACAGATTTGGAAAATGGATTGAGTCATTTTTCTTCAATGCTTGACTGGACAAGTTACAAGACACCTTGGTCTGCGCTCTCAACGAGACAGAGCTGCTGCTCTAACAAAAGAAATATTACTGTCTCCAACATCCTGAACTCTTGGGATTTACTGGGGTAGGTTCTTGATTTAACAGCAAATCCAGCAGGTGAAAGAGCTGGCATTTTCAGGTCAGTCTTTGAGGTTTTTTTGTCTTCTTTAAAAATTAAAATTTTCAGGTCAGTGTTTGACCTTGCCACAGATGACCAAATCAATATAGAAAAAAAAAAAAGGATTTTAAATCTAGGTATTCTGTGAAAATACTTGAAACATTGTGTATTAACACAATGGTTGGGTTTTGGAGAAAAGATATATTCAACTACACAAGTCAGAGCTCCCTTGATGGGGGAGCTGTGCTGTAGGAGGAGAGAGGCCTTAATTAATTGTATCTAACAAAAATACTGAAATAAAACAAACCCAACCTGCCAACCAAGCAAAATCCTTTATAGTACAAGAAGCAGAATGATTTATCCCCCCTGAGAACCTGGCCTCATGTTGCTATTAGAGAAGGGAGGATGTATTAGCTCTGATAATCACCACAACAGCACAAACATTTAGCCTGTGCCTTCTCTCCCAAGAATTTATGGACCCTCTCATCTGATTTCTTAATTTCTCATTATCATTAATAATCAGAATGGACTCAGCATTTTGTCAGCAGGACGTGGTAATCAAAGAGAGGACTTTTCCAGCGTGCATAGAAGTACCTGGCAAAGGAAAGGAGGGTGGCACAAAGGGAAGAAATGTGTGGAAGCAAATCATCCTGTCTTTGACACAAAAGATACCAGGGTGTTTTTTCTGCCTCTGCTAAACACATTTCAGGATGGCCATATGCAAGATTTTTGTCCTGGTAATGAGCTGCAAATCAGGTTTTATATAAAATGCCATTTTCAGCTTCCTCTTGAGATTAAGGTTTGCCCTGGTGTTGTTGCATTTCATTCACCATAACTGTGTCCTTGGGTGAACTCATTTGTGTTGTTTGAAAAATTCTTACAGTTCTTGAGAGGGAAGAACTCCAAATTTCATTTTTCTAATCATGGAATACAGTGCAAGTTGTAAGGTGCATGATATCATCAAAATTTCATTTGCAGAATTTTTCCGCCTTTACTTGAGAATTCTGCATTCCGTTCAACTTTTCTTGGCTGAAGTATCTGGTTTCATATTAACTTACCAATTCTAATTGTGACAATTTTGCTGCATCTGCAACCTTTTGGGAACATTTTGTGGACTGATGAGTTTGTATCCAAGTTGGTACCTTAAATATCATATGGGCTCCTGAAATGAATGAGTGGATCAGAATTAACTGCAACACACAGAGTTAAAGAGTTTTCAGATTTTTATTTGAGTTCCAAGATAAACACACAAAGTAAACTTTGGGTGCCTCATCTTTGCTTACCAGGAAGGAGCAAATTGCTTCCAAGTTCAATTCATGAGCTGCCAGGGGCATCAGAGCAACCCAGCATTTCCTATGTTCCACATTTATTGAATAAGCTCCATATTCATGACCCTATTTTCATTATTTGATAACAGGAAATTTGAACTAATGATTTGTCTTAGCAAGAAGCTCTTTGCTGCAAGGGTGAGTCCAAACCCTTCTGTGATTCTGTGCTTCTGTATTCCAGGGTGCAAATCCACATTCACCTCCTGGAGTTCAAGTGACAACAGTGATTTCTTGCTTTGTGCTTGGAAATTTGGCACCTTCAGTAATAACCAGGCAGTCTCTGTAGTGCAGAGCATCTCTCCTGCTGACGAAGGGTGAAATCCTTCCTAAGAATGGTTTAATAAGAAGGGCAATAATGAGAATAATAGGGTATTAATAAAAATAATAGCCTTTTCTACTGCAGGAAGAAGGAAAAGAAGGAAGATAGAGCAGGAAAATTGGAAGTGTAGAGTAGAAACTTAAAGCTTCCCATCAGCTCTGCATTCCACGTGCAGTGATCCCCAGGTCAGCGTCACAGACAAACGTAAATGGAATTGCATTGATTGTGTTGGCACACATCCAGGATCACCCAGAAGGGCTGAATTTGTTCACTCCAGAATGGGGCAGAAGGATGTTCTCTTTCCTTACATAAATTCCCAAAAAAACCTGCCATAATTAAAAACGTTGGCAATGCTATTCTTACGACTTATTAATTCTCTAGGTGAGAGAGAATTCTCTTTAACTTTGGAAAATGCTGTGTCTCTTTGTTTATTTATTGATTTTGAATAGCTATTAGAATTATTAATCTGGCCTGTGTCCGTATGGTACTGACAAGGAAATTAATTATTAAATTATTAATTAAAAATCATGGGGTGCTTTAGGAATAAATAACACAGGAAGGTGCAGACAAGACAAATTCAAGTGCTTAGTGGTGGAGAGTTATGGGGTGAGAGGCAACAGAGACAGTAAGAACACTGTGAAATCTATCTTTATTATTTGAATTATGCAATCAATTAATTAAATATAGTTTGGGGGTTTGGGGGCTTTTTTGCTTGTTTGTTTGTTTGTTTTTGTTTTTTGCTTTGCTTTGTTTTGAAGATGATCAAATATTGGAACAGTTTGCCCAGAAATCTCCACCCCTAAGGGTTTTCAAAACTTCATTGGTCAGGTCGCAGAACAATCCTGGTTTTGTCTGACGTGCTTTGAAGAGGAGTCTGGGCTCTATTAAATCAGACAGATTTTTCATCCTAAATTAACCAATTAATTAATTAATGGTGCACATATGACTCTAGATAAGCAATATTTACTAGTTCATATTTTATAAGGCATTTTGAAAGATTGGGAAGGTGTTTCCCTACCAGTTGCTTTAATGGCAAATAAAGATCGTGGATGACATTATAAAAATCAAACATTGTGTGAGTTATAAATCAATCAATCAATAAACAATTACACAGGAAATGATGATAAATGCTTTTTGATAACTTAAGTTCTGTATTTTGTCATACTTATGCACAAGATAATTTTTCCAAGGCCTTGAAAACTGAAAAAAATTCATATAAATCTGAACATCTCCCTGGGAGGGTTTCAGCTACATAGTGGAGATGGGAGTAAACTCTGCTTAACATTTAGATATTTACCTCATTTTTTAATCTCAGCTCTTAAAGAAGACTAAATTGATATCCAAACACTTGTGAAAAAACTGAAAAATACCGTGAATCAAGTATCTTAGGAAAAAAGAAAGGGAAAACCTTGAAATTAAGCCATGGTTTTGCTGCATAATAGAAACGCTTTGTAGCCCTTTCTGTTTAAAAGTTATTTGCCGTTATTAAAATAATGACAGGGGAACTTGTTGTAGCACTTTCTGAAGGATCAATAATCCAATAAAAATCTTGCAGAGGAGCAATAAGAGGAATTAGAGTGGATAGATTAAGCAGACCAAAGGAAAAAAAAAAAAGTGGTTGTGCATCATTTGTGAGTGTATCAGTCCTGTGTTGCATTTCAGTTCACTTTTAGGCAGAGATTTGGAATGATTCAGCACCTGGGGCTTTTCTGGAGCTGGAAGGACTCTGGCTGCAGACAGATTTATCTTATGGAAGTTGGAAAAGGTACTTAAATGCTTGGAAAGTGGAACAAGAGCCCTGCATTGTGCAGTGATTTGGCTTTGGGGAATTCAACCCAACCTTTCCTAAAGCGCTCAGACAGGAGCCGTGGAGCTTTACGGGTGCCAGGGGAGGGAATTCTATTGCCTGCTCTAAACTGGAGGGTTTATTTTGCCTACACAAGCCTAATAAATTCCAAAGGGAATAATTACCAATAACCTGGAATACAGTAGCTGCAGATGTTTGCTTTCAACTCTTTTGCAGCTCTTATTGCCCAGGTTTAAAGGGATTCTCTGCGTGAGCATTTTTAATTAATGGTTTTCTCTGTGTGCACACATGGCTGGGAGCTGCTTCCCAAAACCAGAAAAACCAGATTTTTAAAGGAACTGTAAATATTGAACACTGTATTGCTTTGGATCTCCTGCTGAATGGTGGTGGCCTAAATTCTTCCAGTATTTCAAAGATTTTAGGACTGAGAGATGGCCTTAGTTTCCTGTGAATGGCTTTTTCCCACCTGCCCAGTCAGACACTTATAATCCGAGTTAATTTTCATTACTTTCATTAATGTTTCACTTTACTTCAGTCATGGAAACAGAACTCATTTCCTTTTTCCAACAAGTTCTGGTGCTGTTATAACTGCAACTACTTTAGCTATTCACTCTAAGGATAGGAGAGGTCTTGGATTTGCAGAGTTGTTTAAAGAAATCCAACATTTTTTTCCAAACAATAAATCCACTTGCAAGAAGACATTAAGTTTCTTCAGGATGCTCCCTAGTTCTGAAGGTACAACTATGCCAGAAAGGCTGAATTCACTGCAAAAGTTCCTCTTATTTACTGAAGAAAGGCTTTTTTATCCTAAGACACTTGCAAAACTCATTTATTCTGGGAAATCAAAAGTCCTTAGAATTGACCTCAATCCACTCCAAAGGGAAAAGAGGTAAGACAAAAATATGCACTTATGGGCAGTAATTCTTCCCAGAAATATTAAAAAAACCCCCCAGTCCTAAGTGCAGATGGATTGACACTTTCTCTGCTTCCAGAAGTCCAAGAACTAAATGCAGTTTAATTTTCCTGAGTTTATTTTTCACTCAGTGATTCCATGCAGGATTTTCTTGAGCAATAAAGATATTAGATTGAAAGTGCCTAGAATTTCATAAATGTATAAAAAATGGAAATAGGGCTGGAAGTGTTCTCACCTTTTGGCTACTCCATGGTTGACCTGCACCATATCAACTGAGAGTCAGCTTTTCTCGTGGTTATCCAACATGACTGGAGTGTGAAATACAGAAGCAAAACTCATTTTACGTTTGTGTCTTAGCAAGGTAGGAGACATGTCAAAATCCCAGGAAATAGTTCATGGCAGCTTCAGAACTGTCCAAAGAAATCAAGGAGATGAAATGAAAGCAAGTGGACTCTGGGAGACAGAGGTTTAAGCAATAAATATTGTTGTCTGCTGCAATTGAAGGAAAATGGAATTACTTTGGTAATTCCATTCGACTTTCTAGACAGTTTGAGCTGTGCCTCTGCCTCTTCCCACCACCCTCAAACTTTTCTTTACCCCTTCCTTATGCTAATTCAGCCACTAATTGTTTGCATCTAAATTAGTTTCTTTTCCATCATCCCAGTTTTTGTACATAGCTCTAAAAATCTCACATTCCCAGGCTACCTTCTTGGCTTTCCTAACTTGTTTTTGAGGACAAATGTCACCGCACAACTTTTATTCCCAGATAATCCCAGTTTTCTACCCCTTTAACTCACAGATTTTCAGGCCCATTCTTTCCCAACTCGCTTTTTTTGCTACCCTTTATAACCACAGGCTGCTCCTTGGGATTTGAATCTGTGCATCCACAGAAAATAAACTTTAAGGAGAGCAGAAGGAATGGTGGGTTGCAAAACAAAGTGTGTTTGTAGATATATAAATGGAATAGCACATTTACATTGTGAAATTGAATATATGAGTATATGCACATTGCATGTGAGTGCATAACATTCAGTTTAATGACTATTATATACACGAGTTTATATGTATTTAATGTGGCAAATCATCAGATTTTGCAGTCTCTGTATTTCTTCAAGAATTACCCACAGAATGCAAAAGCACTTTGGTAATATATTTCATATAAAGTCTCAAAGAACTGTGCCCTGTAGATAATACACATTATTCCAGCCCAGTTCCCATTGAAACTTGTGGGTGGTGTGTTTTCCTGGCTGTCAAATAAAAAAACAAACGTTTGGGAGAAGAAATAAATTAGGATTGAATCTGCAGCAAATACTGAGTAGTGCTGTTTGGCCTTTCAAGTGTAAAATCATTGCAAGATTAAAGCAATTTGGACATGCCAAATGTTCAGACTCCGGGGTTTTTTCTGTACTTTATGAAAGAGATACAATCAAAATGAAAGGCTGTGAACAGAGGGCTTCCATTACTGTAATAATGTGGGATCAGCTCCATTTCCTATCTCCCATGGTATTTTTAAAAAGATGAGTTAACAGGGAGGTGGAAAAAGAAAAACTGCTGAAGGTCTCAGGCTCGCCAAGTGGTGGAAGCAATGTTTGCAGCAGAGATGGGGGGTGATTTTTTTCCCCCAAATTGCTCTTTTAATGATTTCCATGTTAAAATGTAATTAGCCCAACTGAATCTTTGCAATATTCGATATGTTCATTAGGCATACATTGTGAATTACAAAAAAATTAAATAAAAATAAGAACACTTACAGTGTAATAAAACCAAAGAGTGAACATTTTGCCTAGGTCACACTTGCAGGGCATGTTCCTAAAATCACACATAGATAAAACAACTTTTACACATGGTGTGGTTTTTGGTGCAAATGTACAGAAGGTTTTACAATATTCTGAAAATTCTGAATTGCTTTTAAGAAGGTTTTTATTAGCAAGGAAAATTATGGTTATGGGATGTCTTCTAGGATAAACTCATTAAACTTGAGCTTCTCAGTAGACAAGGAGAAGAAGGGCTAAGAATCATTAACAGAGAAGAGCTGTTCACATTAATTCTTGACTTGCAAACTGTGGGTGGAAAGGAGTACACAAAAACTCAAAAATAAATCAAAGGAAGTGGTTTTTCATAAACAGCATGAAGAAATTGTGGGATTAAATCTTAATTTGGAACCAATTTAAAAAGGAAAAGAGAGAGTTGGTCCATATTTGAAGACAGTGAACACCTAGGGAGCTCCTGAGATTAAATCAATGTCTGCTGGAAGGTTGTTTTGGTGAATATTTTTGGTGAATATTTTTGGTGAATAACACTCCATTCTAGAGATGGTTTTCCTGCAGACAGGAATGAAGTGTAAGTGGACAGGAAGTCTTGACTTCATGTTACACACACTGCAAGTTTGTGTCATTTTTTAAATGAAATAGGAATATTCTAGTGTGCATGTAAAGATTATAAATGTCATCAATTCTGTTTTAATGCAGGTGTGACAGAGAATAGTTGATCTTGTCAAGATTCCATATTCAAAAGTATAAAAATTATAAACTTTACAAGTTTCCTTAATACAGAAAATCTCCTGCCCTTCTGCTTCACTGCAGATGTGAAACATGATTTTCTGTTAAAAAGTACAAACTTTAGAAGTTTCATCATAAAAACGGAAGCCTGTGGTGATACTTTATAAAACTTTATTGCTTCAGGTCCCTTTCACCTTGCTGGTTTTCACAAGTTCTGAAACGAAACCCAATTTGATATGGAGGAAACTCAGGGATGAAGTTCCTTGAGGCTTCCAAAGAAAGCAAACCCTAAGCACATATTTAGGATCAAGTCCTGACCCATTTGAATGAGTGTGGAACTTGCATGATTTCTGCATTTTCTGGTGTGAGATGGTTATTCAGTTCATAACATGACCATTCTGCCTCGTGGGCACACAGATTGTATTGCGCTTGGTGTGTTGTAGATGTAAAAAAATGATTTTAATTTATGAGCCGAGGACATTGCCCCCCAGTCCCATTTCTCACATGCACTGGGGCTCCTGTTTAAATGGTTTATAGCAGCTCTGACTTCCCTGATCTCTCTGATCCTGGCTCTGTGGTAATTGCTCTACTGGGACTCAGCCTTGTGCAGATACCAAATTAAATAATTTCGGCCCTTTAATCCCAGACTCTTAAGAACAATTCTTAAAGCTGTGAACTGCAGCTATTCCTAATGGTGTTAAAGTTCAACTCAAAGATGTGTGAAACTAAGAAGATCTTTCAAAGAGTTTGGGAAGTTAAAGAATTGAAGGACCTGGACACTGATGATTTGCAAGGAATTCGAGAGCTAAAACTTGGCCCGGTTGTTCTTCAGAGTGTTGTGACCCAGTGCAAGAACTGCTTCCAATTTTAAAATACTTAAATTGCAAATATGAGGCTATGGCCAAAAATATTACAATTAAGCCATAGGTCAAGTCAGAAGTCAAGCCATGGATCACAGAAAAGCCAAAAAGTGGGGGTTTTAACTCGTGTCCTTTGCTTGTCCTCTAATTGTGTGTTTGCACTGTACTAAAAGAATTAAGCACCTTATATATCACTTGTTTTCCCTGGCATCTGACAGCACAAGCTGGCTCCTCAAAAGTCCGAAAGTCCAGCACAAGAGGTCACTCTGATGTGGGGTTTTTACAAATTCTAGCTCTAGTTCTGAGGAAGCCAACCCTGAAGTGGTTGACACTGACTTGGAATTATCTACAAAGAGAAAACTTCCAGATACACATTCAGACCTGTGCCAGTTTTCCTGCTGGAGTTTTCCAACACACACCCTTAGGAGAGGAAATCATCCAAGCACATTCCACTGGGATCAGTGCCTACAACAAACTCATTAGGGCTGTTAAATCATCTGGAAATGAGAAAAAAAAATGATAATATCATCGATTACTATTATGGCTCATGGTTCTGGAAGTCTTCTACTCCCTGAATCATGGAATCATGGATTCACCAAGGCTGGAAAACTGAGGATCACCGAGGATCACCAAGTCCAGGCTGTGCCCAATCCCCACCGTGTCCCCAGCCCAGAGCACTGAGTGCCACCTCCAGGCCTTCCTGGGACACCTCCAGGGATGGGCACTCCAACACCTCCCTGGGCAGCCCCTGCCAAGGTCTGAGCACCCTTTCCATGCAGAAATTCCTCCTGGTGTCCAACCTGAGCCTCCCATGGCCCAGCCTGAGGCCATTCCCTCTCCTCCTGTCCCTGTTCCTGGGAGCAGAGCCCGACCCCCCTGGCTGTCCCCTCCTGGCAGGGAGTTGTGCAGAGCCACAAGGTCCCCCCTGAGCCTCCTTTTCTCCAGGCTGAGCCCCTTCCCCAGCCCCCTAAGCTGCTCCTCATGGGATCAACTCTCCAGAGTCCCATCACTGTTTAAAAAACTCACAAGAAAAATTTATCCAAATGTACAAATTCTTCTTTCCAATGTGTCTAAATTTATTATTTGGTTTCATTTTCCATGTAGGTAAGACTTGCAGCTTAATTCAATACCAAAGTCATTCATAAGGGCACAGTTTTGAGCCATTAAAAAAAAAAATAATTCTATTTTAAAATCATCAATGACAACGCCATTTTAAGACCAGGTTTTAATTTTTCATGCCTGGCATTTCTTGTGCAGCAGGGATGATATTTCTTGCAGCCAGAGGGGTTCTTTTTGAACTCCAGACCTCTGCCCTGCTCATGCATATTCACACAATAATGCCTGGACACACCCACACACACCCACACCTGCTTACACACATCCCTATAGACATGGGGATATCCACACACTAAAAGAGAACATTTTATCAACAGACACATTTGAAAAAAATATACATATATTTTTGTGTACTTTTCCTTTTTTTTTTCCAAATCCTGGTCAATAATTTTGTAGATTGGTGTTTACACCTTGGATTTATTATCTGGCTGAGGGGAAGGAGGAGGGAAAAACCTTCACAAAAGACATCTGGATTCAGTCTGTGTATTTTAGACTTATTGCAAGGTGAAGAAAAGGCTGAGAAGAGCAGCTGGCACATATCTAAAGACATTCATATTATTATATTATATTTTATTATACTGACAAAGATACAAAAATTTGGTCTTTAAACCAATAGATTAATGGCCATGAGGACTGTGAGGTATTTTGATGAATCTCAGTTTCTAAAGTGACCCCATTAAAAATCCCTACCCACTAAACTTTCAGTGGATATCGTGGTTTTCTCTTTCACCTTGTGAAAAAGTGATTTTATAAGACAGAGTCCCTGGGACAAAGTTTCTAAAATTAATTAAAGAGGCATAGATTTTAAAGGCAGTCAACTGTGCAAGGGTAAAGAACAAGGGGCAAGGCAGAAGGTGAAATGTATCATTCCAGGGAAAATTTCAGAGTGTCTTAGTTCATAAGACCAGGGAAAAAAAATCTGTACCAAACTGAATTATGGCTTTGGATCCTATCCTGGACAAATGCCAGCAGTGAAGGAGACACTGACCTGAATTTGGGTTTATTTGTACAATAAATTTTCTTGCCCCTGCTCCCAACTGATTTTGTCAAAGAAAAAAGTGTTCAGCTGAAAACAGGCATCAAGCCCTGGGACAAGTCAAACATGTACAGCCTATATTAACATAACCCTTCTTTCACTCAAGGAATTCTGAGATCACATTTTTAATAAATCACTAGGCCAGAATAATACCAATAAACTTTAATGAAATAAATTCATGGAGTCTTGCACTGGCTCAATATTAACAACAACACTGGCTTGAGAAAGACTTCAAATTATGGAAGAATAAACACATTTTCCCTTTTTGCTTAAGAGAAAACTTTGTAGTCTTGTCAGGTGACAGAATATTTTTATGATTGATGTCACTGAAATCCATTAAAATTATGTCAATTTTTTCACTGATGAGACAAAAACTGGCAAACTTGGAAAAGTTTGCTGTCTCTCAAAAGGAAGAAAATATTTTCTGTCAGGATTAGAAATATTTTGTACAGAGAAATTCAGCAGTTATTTTCTCATCTATGAATTATGCTAACACTCCAAATTGTACTTTTCCTCAAAATTAAAGTTGTTTTTCCTATTTAACCAGTCACTCTGGGATATATTTATATTTATGCCCCAATGCCAGAGATACAGAGCAGAATTGGGGTCGCTCACTTCTCTGCCCTTGCTGAAGTCACCTCTTCTTTCCCCTGTGCAAAATTGGAAAGCCTGAAAGAGTCAGATATGGGAAATTTCATTTTAATGATCTGAACTTCTTCATCAACCTGAAAGTCTATTATTCTTGCAGTTTTTAATGCTTTGGACACTTAAAGTCATTAATCTCACTGTTTTATGGCAGAAATAAAGGAGAAAAAATATGATCTCTTAGGTTGCATAACTCTTATAGATTTTACAGAAGTTATTTCTTCCTTTCTGACCTCTGTGGAGGTAGAGAAAGTCATCTGAGAGCTGAGATTTGATTAAAAAAAAACCAAAAAAACAAAAAAAAAATAGGAAGAATTTGTATTTGGCACATATCTGAGAAGCTTGACAAAAGGTCCTTTGAAACGTTTGGAATTCCAGGTTCTTCTTTAAAGAAAAACATGGATATGTATGCACAAGGTCTGAAATTAAATGGCCTCAAGTTGCTCCAGGGGAGGTTCTGATTGGATATTATGAATAGTTTGTTTATGGAAAGGGTTGTAAAGCATTGGACTTGCTTCTTGTTTCCATTTATTCCATTTATTTATTATAATTGTGGAGCTCACCACCTTGCCCTCTTCCTTTTTTTTTTTTTTTAAATTTTGTCTGCAATTAAAATGAGCATCAGTAGCTACTGGAGTTTTGTTGTGAGACATTGTTAATAAATACTTGTGAAAAAGACTTTTTAGTGAGATAGCCATAAGATATTTACAAGCCACCTTGATTCAGCTGTGCAGTCCAATGTCCATTTTTCTCCTCAAGTTACACAGATACAGGCCATTAAGGGGAATTCTACCTCACTTTGAGTAGAAAACATAATTTTTCCTTTCATTTATTCCCTAGAAGTGTGTTTTTCAGCAAGGCTGGTGAGCACTTTAAACCCTTAGCAGACATTTATTCTTGCATCACTTCTCCTTGTCAAATCATTAGACTGAAAAACCCCACCCAAGAACGTGCCATGTCCTTGTCAAATAATGACAGGAATTCCCAAACAAGAATTCCTAATTTCTCCTCCAAAAAAAAATCTAGCATCTCAGGGTTTTCTTTTCAAAGGTATTGGCCATTCACAGAGTGATTTTCACTGCAGAGCAGGAATGATTAACTAAGATACACAATCAAATCCCTTCCTTCCTCATCCACATTTTGGCTTTGTGGAGATTGGAGTGGTGGGGTACAAGATGTGCTTCAGGAAGCAAAAGGATGATAAAACTCCAGACACCCCATCACCTTTCTGCTACCCTCCAGAGCTCCTGCAGTAAATAGATTCACCAATAACCCAAAAAACGAGTTTTCTGATGACTTTTTCTGGTGGGACAGTACCTTTTTTTTATGTTTTGCAAACAACAGCACTGACAGGATTCCTTTCTTACAGGCTGAGCTTCACTGTTTGTTTATGGGACACTGGTTCCTGCTCTCTGTTATGCTACAGATGCCAGACAGCTTTGCTTTATAACCAAATTAGCTTTGTATTTTATCCCATGGGGTCATGGAAGGTTGAAAAAGATCTTCCAGATCATCAAGTCCAACCTGCCCACTAAACATTGTCATGAAGTGCCACATCTGCTTGGTTTTTGGACACTTCCAGGGATGGGGACTCCACCACTGTTCCAGGGCTTAACCATGCTTCAAGTGAAGATTTTTTTCCTAAAATGCAACCTGATTTTTTTTTTTCCTTCTAAAATCCAACCTGATTTTTGTGTCCTGCTGGCACACCTTGGGGCTGTTTCCCCTGTTCCTATCTTCAGCTTCCTGGGAGAAGAGGCCAACTCACAATCTCCTTTCAGGGAGTTTTACTCCCAAATCACCATTTCCACTCTGTTTCTGAGTGAAAAGGATAACCTGGTGTCCTGAGGTGATTTTATGATGATGGTATCCCCAATCATCTGTTCTGTTTAGGCTGGATATTAAGTTCTGCACTTTTAAGACTGGTTCTGAGACTGAAGGCGGGGGGAGAAGAAGCCTGCAGTTTGTTTGACACCAGAGCCAAGCCCCAGAGAGGCTAAAAGCCAAGGACACACCTACAAAAATGACTCTGAGCTAAAAAAGGACTCTCTTTGAATTTGCCCTCTCTTCAGAACAGCAAGAGGTGCCATTGTTTAATATTATTCATGTTTCCAACTTTTTTCAAGATTCTTTTTTCAAGAATCTTTTTTCAAGATCCTCCAACTTCACGATGAAATTTGCTTGTTAAATAAGCAGGTTCTTCTCAACTTTTCTCGAAGGAGGTTTATCTCCAGAGCAGGTGGGGGGAGAGCCAGGTAGAGGCCAGGGAAAACCGTGGGTTTTTAGACTGTGTGGATTCATTGGTTGGCACACCAGAACCACAAAAGTATGAGGCCTTGGCTGGCAGTGGTGGGCAGTGCACATTAATCCCATCCAGACATGTGGGGGCAGAATCTGTTTCCATTGCTGGTGTGACAGGGGGATCACAGGGTTTGACTTTAGTGGAAGCTGAGGCGAGCCTGACTGGAAATGAGAGGAAGAAACACCCTATTGTGACTGGCCCAGAGGAATGAATCTCATCTGCGTTCACCTTTTTGTCTGGATACATTAGAGTAGAAGCACTTAATTATCAGCTCTACTTACTTTCCTATTATTGCTTGTGCTCAGTGCAGGATAAAGTAAGAAATAAGTCAGGAAAAGCAGGGAGTCCTTCCCATGCACAGCTCCTTAATGGAGTAGACTCAGGAGAATCCCTCATAGCAACTTCACACCCTCAGAAAATGATTCTGCCCAAGTGCATCCAAGTATCACTATCCTGATACAATTTTCGTGGTCCACAGGGTAAATATTTGATTTAATGGAGCAGCAAATTTAAAGTGCCAAATGTCATCTCCTTCTCTTCCCAATAGTCCGCGGCTCGCCCACTGCAGTTAATTTTCCTTTCTGTTCAAATGCACTGAAATACAAATCTGAAATTGAAGGTAACATCGAGAAAGAAATGCAGAGCAAACTTGAAACCCAAGAATGTAACTTTCTTTAATTCAGATGTATCTTTACCAAAAAAATAAATTTTTCAAGTATATCTTATATTGAAATGTTTGAATTGTTATTCCTCCTAGGAGGAGATGTTTTTTGTTGAAATAAAAAGAAGATAAAAATAAATAAAATAAAAGGAAGAAATAAAAGGAAGATAAAAAGAAAATCTATGGCTCAGAAAAGGGAAAATATAAACATATATGTGTGTATCTAAATACATTTCCTTTCCTTTCCTTTCCTTTCCTTTCCTTTCCTTTCCTTTCCTTTCCTTTCCTTTCCTTTCCTTTCCTTTCCTTTCCTTTCCTTTCCTTTCCTTTCCTTTCCTTTCCTTTCCTTTCCTTTCCTTTTCCTTTCCTTTCCTTTCCTTTCCTTTCCTTTCCTTTCCTTTCCTTTCCTTTCCTTTCCTTTCCTTTCCTTTCCTTTCCTTTCCTTTCCCCTTCCCCTTTCCTTTCCCCTTCCCCTTCCCCTTCCCCTTCCCCTAATTTGCAACTGCCATTTTAAATCAGTGATCAAAATTAGTCCTCTTGGACTTTTTTCTTCCCCTGAGGGAAAACAACTTTAAAAAAAGTTTTTAAAAACATTTTAATACTTTTAGCTTGC
Organism: Motacilla alba alba; assembly: GCF_015832195.1. Lineage (NCBI taxonomy): Eukaryota > Metazoa > Chordata > Aves > Passeriformes > Motacillidae > Motacilla > Motacilla alba. Next base: position 25,271,749 of record NC_052023.1, read on the forward strand.
TCACTCAACCACACTGAAGAAGGATTGCAGCCAGAGTCCTTCCTCTTTTTTCCTCAAGACCTAATGCTTAAACAAAACCCCAAACTCCATCCTTTTTTATACCACAACATGCTAAGGTGTTTTTTAAAGTGTTTCTCAGATTGCATTTACCTGTTCTTTACTCACAAACTTGGCAGCTAGATTCTCCAGCTTCATGATGAAAGCCATGCCCTGCCTTAATTATTCAGTAGCACAGCATTGTTTATTCCTTGACCTCACATTTTAAGGAGAAACTGATTTTCCCACATCGATTTTAAAGCACCTCCCTCAGGCAATATTCTGGACACCAGAAATTAGGTTTCAAAATTCCCAGTGCTGGGAGGGTTTTAAAATGGCATTGGGAATGCTGATAGTGCCTTTAAACAACCAGGCTGGGGAAAGAAAGCTCTGAGCTGACAGCTCTGGCACTTCCAAAAGTTATGTCTGGATTTGGGAGCAAGACAAATCCTGCAAGGCAGAACTGAGGAAGCAATACTGAGCCTTTTCTTAAGTTATGCCAGGATGCATTTTCACCTTTAATTAACTGTGGCTTCATCTCTGGGACCAAAAGCTAAAAATATTTTTCATTTGTCTGTTCTCAGCAGCCAAAACTACAACCAGGGAAGTGTTAGAGGTGCCTGGCTCTGGTGGATTTGGGGATGTAGGAGATCCCTCCCGCTGTCCTGAGTAGCATTACCTGCTCTTTTACCTCCTTTTCCCTCTGCTGTCCATGGTTGTTCCTTCCCAAATCCACCCCAATCCCTCTTTTCCCTACTAACAGCCCTTCCCCTACAGATCCAGCATGTCTTACACAGCCCCCTCTTCTTGATATCATAGAATTTGTTTCACACAGTACAACCACATAAATACAGTCACACAAACACTAAAATGCCTTCTGTTGGCTCATCCCTGAGCAAGGGGAGCTGACTGATGAGGACTTCTTTTTCCAGCTAGAGGAGTGTCCTGCCCCCATGGTCTCATCCTGCTGCATGACTCCAACGCCTCCAACATCTGCTGAGAATCCAGCTGTAGGGAACCCAGGAGGCTCCTGGAATGCACGAAGGATGACTTCAGCCAGGTGAAAAACCACCTTACCAGAGGGAATGTGATCCTGGACATGTCTGGCACTACAAGCAAGGGACAGCCACCCTTGGCCTACAGCAAAGGCTCTCAAACACTGAGATCTCATTGTCTTGTGCTGAGAAGGACCCGTAAGCCCCAGCACAGTGTCCAGTTACTGGTGCAGGCAAGGATTTCTCCAAGGCAGAGGCTGAGTTTGACATTGAGCACCCAAATCAGGTCATGATTTGTGTCTCTGTGTGTTCGTCCCCTTCTTTTCCCTTGTGATCCCAGTTTGCCAAGGTTCTTCCTTTGATGCTCTTACTGCAAAACAAGCTGGCTCTCAGTCCACATCTCCTCAGACCAGGTTGTTCTGCTCATGGGCAGGCTTTTTTTCCTGAATGTTCTTTAATTCATTATTTTTTTGGCACTGAAAATGTCCTTGACCAGGAAGAAGACTGTCTCCTTCCACATACCCTTACACAGCAGGGGGATTTTCCCAGTTTTCTCTGTTTCAGGGAAGAACTGTGACTGCTTGAGTGCTTTGAACAGAGCTGATTGTTTTATTCCTTTGTTGCATTCATTCAGTTCAATAAAATCATTGTTGGTAAAAACCCTTCATGTACAAATTGATAAAACACAGTACAAATTACTTTTTTTTCCTATAATATCTATCAAATTACATCATTTCTATCTAAGACACACTCTGATAAAAAAAAGGAAACGAAAAGAAAAAAGAGATTAATCACAAACTTTGCCTTTGATGCCTCATCTGTAACTGCTACTGGTTAAAGATGTTTTATATTTAGAACTGAACTCAAATTGTCTTCAGGGGCAGCTGGTGAAGACACTGAAAACATGGAAGGTGATATACAAAGAACCTATGGTTAAAATAGCAGTTAATATACATATAAAGAAATTAGAATGAATAGAGACAATATTAAGCATTTAAAGGTTATTCTATAGGCAAGTTGTTAATGCCAGATTACTCCAGCTGTGGCCTAATCTCTGAGCTGGTCGTAGTAATTATATTAAATAATCCAAGAATAAAATCCATGGGAAAGACAACAGAAGAAATTCTTCTCTGAGAGGGCAGTGAGGTCCTGACACAGGTGGCCAACACAAATGATTACACAGATAATCCCCTTGCATGAGGAAGACACAAATTTTCTGGGTGGAAAGTGCTAAATCTTTGCTCGAGAAATGGTGTAAATTCTTTAAAATGGGAAAAAATACTTATTTAATTATAATTAGTGAATATATTTAGCAAGGGATTTGGGGAAAAGCAGAAGGACTTGGTCACGTCTCAGGTTTTTCTCAGGATTTTCAGGATTTTTCTCATGAAAGAGCCTTAATCATCCACATTTTAGAGAGTTAAATTCCTCCCAATACAGCTGTTGCCTTACTTAAACCCAATCCTACTGCTCAGTCCTGCCTAATTAGGCAGGCTTAGTCCTTGCATATCTGAACACTTCATTTTGAGGCCGTTCATTTTGAGGCTGTAAATTCAGTTTTAATCAAAGGCAAGGTAAAAGCAATACCCCCCAAAAAACAGAGCACGCATGTAAATGAAACACCAGCAAACAGCTCCCCTCTCGTGCTGGCAGAGCCTGAAGCTGCCTCAGGACTGCTCCTGAGACAAACAGCAAATAAAAAAGCAGATGTTCACAGACCCATTATTGCACCAATAAACGGTGGAATTTCATGAGAAACCTCCAGTGCTGATAGATAAATGGAGGAAAATCTGTTGAAAGACAAACATAATAATGAATGTGCTGTGCTAATGAATCATTGCTTGTAAGAGGCCATTCAAACTTGACATTAATGATATCAAATGAGCTGTGGAATGTATATGAATTAAATTATAGTGCAGTGACAATTCGAGTGTTTGGAGCTACATGAGTCACTAAATTAAAAAGGAAGAGGTAAGAACGTGGATTTAGGCAGAAAAGAAGACAAAAGGCATAGAGGTGGGTCACATTCTTGGGCAGATCAGATCACCTAGGGTATTTTAGTTTGTTAGCTAGCAGAATTATAAAGTGTGTTTCTGTTTGAGTTAAAAGTGTGCACGGGTGGTAAAAATGTGAACCTGTGAACCTTCCACTGAACTGGTCTGGCTGCAAGCTTTGCAACTTATAATTTTCTCAGAACACACAAAAAGGTTTCCCAGACAATATTTTAATGTATGGAAGAAAATGTAACATTAAAAATAATAGATATATAAAATCAGTATGACCACCACTTTGTGGAATGCATTAGGTTGAAAATATTAAATGGACTGTTAAATGCAATTAGAGTCACAATGTCAAACTCCTGTAGCACTCTGTGCCACCAGAGTTATTCCGTGTGCACAACAGGAACTCCAGGTTTGCAATAACTGTAGGTGGCTGTAGCTGCTTATTTAAATCCTAGCACTACCCTCAAACCCTTCCCTCCAACGTAAAAAATATAATTTTTAAGGGTGTATCACTATCTAAGGCCACCAGTATGGTCAGATAAGGCTTGCCTTAGTGAAGCCCTGTTTGTTGATGAGATCTGATATTTAGTTCAAAAGTTTTTTTGGATGTCTAATAAAGCATTTAAAACTTCTCAAACATTTCCAAATAATAACAAGCTTACTTTAAATGAGAGTTGTCCGGGGGGTGTTGAGAGTTCTACATCATATTTACATTTTACATTGCATTCAGTGAAAACTGAATTCTGGTTACAAACGGCAGAGACAATACTGGGGGACAAATATTGACCAGAAAGGTCAATTTTCTGGCTCTAAGGGAACAAATCTTTCTATTATTAGTATTTATGTGCGCTGACATTTAAGGATTTCACAGGATCACAGAAACATGGGATGGTTCGGGATGAAAAAGACCCCACAGCCCATCCAGTGCCATGCTGCGGGACACCTTCCACTGCCCCAGGGTGCTCCAAGCCACATCCAACCTGGCCTTGGACACTGCCAGGGATCCAGGGGCAGCCACAGCTTCTCTGGACAATCCTTACAACATTTGTCCTATTTGGGACTAACCATGAAGGATAGTTTTGACGCTGCTAAAGCAGATTGCCTGGGATGAGAATTTGGAGGAAACACCTGCTTTGTGAACCTTTTCCTGGTTCTTCCTTTAGAAGTCAAGAATGCAGCTGGTCTTTGATGTTCATGGATTTAAAAGACTTTAATTACCTATAACTGCAACACTTCACTCAAAGGCTACTCAAAGTGGAAAGCATCAGTTCCTTTTGAATAACCTCATAGTTATTTTTTCCTCATTGTGAAAGGATTTAATAAACATTTGTTCAGCAGAATTTCACAGCAGATCAAAAGTCAAAGCAAAGCTGGGGTAGCAGCACGGGAAAGGGGAAAGTGCCAGCAATATCTGTCCATCAGGAGTGTTCCATACAGGAACAGCAAAGCATGAATTAGTATGAATAGAGACAATATTAAGCATTTAAAGGTTATTCTACAGGCAAGTTGTTAAAGCCAGATTACTCCAGCTGTGGCCTAATCTCTGAGCTGGTTGTAGTAATTATATTAAATTATATTAAATTAATTATATGAAACCATCCAAGAATAAAATCCATGGGAAAAACACTAGAAGAAATTCTTCTTCTAGAAGAATTAGAAGAAATTCTTCAGCGCAGGGCTTGGAGATGCATTATGGAAGGTTTTGACTTTCATGAAGAGTTAATGAGAATCATCCCTTTGAGTCCCCCAGGCAACAGTGCTCGCTGCAGCAGGCTGACAGTTCGGGTATGACATGATCAACCACTCTCTTACCACAGGAAAGTGAGCTGCAAGACATGAAATAATAATGTTGCGTCCAAGGCGAGCTCAAGGAAAGGGTCACACCCTTGGGGACGAGGAGGAGAGACATCATTTGTCAACAGGTGACTTTTCAAAGGAAGTTTCTGCAAGCATCCTCAACACCCAGCTACTGGCAGCTCTTTAAAAGCATTACTGAAACCATCACCTGACACAAAAATCTGAGGGTTTATTTTTTGACAGTCCACAGACTGGAAGAGAGGCTATGGAGCAGCCAGACTGTGGCTGCTGCAGCAAACCTGTTCTGTATTAAAAAAAAAAAAAAAAAAAAAAAAAAAAATTACATCCTGCAAATCTCTTGAATGCTGAATTATTGTTATTTTGAATCATGTCAAGTAGGATTTGTTCAGTGATTTGTTTTTTAAATATATATTAGGATTTTTGTACAGGTACTAAACAATGCAGAGGGCTGTGGAACTGAGACTCCTTTCTTGAACTTATTTCATTTATAGCTAAACACAACATGATATAAAGCACCACTAAAAGTGGACCAGGCTCTGTAATAAACCTTGAACCTCTAAGTAAGCTGGCATATCCAGGGAAGAAATGCTTACTCCAGGTGAATTGAGCTGGGAGTTTATCTCAGCAATGTCACATTGGGTTACTGTGGCAGCAGGTCCTGTCTGGATCACACTCAGAGGCTCATTTTTAGTTCATTAATTAGTGTCAGCCTGAATGTGCCCATGATGATGTAATAACCCCAATGCTCACTGGCTGATTAAATCACCTCGTGACCTGCAGCCAATCCAATCACTTTATGGCACATTGAATTTGCTAAATTAACCCAAAAATGTTCTGCTGCTAAGGCTTTTAGGAATTCTTCAGTGTGATTTTAATGCATGAGCAATATGTGATGTGTGGTGGCTGTGTGTGTTGGTAAAATTCAGCTGAAGTCAAATGGCTCACAGGCAAAAGTCTTCTTAAGTCACTGAAAAATCACAACAGGGTGAAAGACAAGGCAAGGGAAACATCAGATGCATGGCTGAGGGTTTTGTCAAACGTGTGTGTATGCATCCTTACACCACAGCCAAAGGAAAATCTGCAAATTCCAAGGATGTCCCTGTCTGTGCACATGGAACAGAACCAATTTTGATGTGGCTGGAAACACCCTGCTCAGACACAGATTCCCTGGCTCCTGGCCCACAGTGTACCCTGACATAAATATGGCAAACCTCACTCCCCCTCACTTCAGTGCGAGCTAAATTAAGCTGGAAGAGCTAAATATTTCTATTTTAGAAATAAGTGCTACTAACCAAGACAAAGCTTTCTATCAGAGTGTGCCTCCAGGGCTGGGCAGAGGAGCAGGACCCCTCCCTGACCTGCTGGGAATGCTGTCCCCAGGACCCCACTGGCCCCAGGGCATGCCGCTGGCTCAAATGCCACGTCTCCTGTACAAATGGTCACTCTAAGCTTCCCAAAACAGGAGCTGGCCACTCATTTTCTTGCACAGATAGCTGTGCTGTTGCAGGACACCAATGGATTTATTTGTCACAGAACGTGACTACCCCTGTGGGATGTGTTGCTCAGTGTGTGGCCTCAGAGTAAACAAACTGCACTCAAAAATAAAGCTTTATAAATGAAACCTCTCTGAGGCAAGAGCAAGGGGCACTGAGGCAGAATTAATATTCCTCTTAGCTACACCATTTATCCCAAGATAGGGCCAGCGGTGCTGGAAAGACACAGTGGAAGAAGTTGCCTTCCTCACATAAATCTCCAAAGGAATCCTTTTAAGTTGTGGAATTAGAAGCAGTAACAGGGGAGATAAAAGCCAGCCATTTTGTTTCAAGTTAATCTTGCAAACCTCAGAGATAAGGCTTGACAAAAGAATGTCTTAATTGGAGTCTGGCATCTCCATCCTTTAGTAGCTGCTGGGACTTTGTTCCTGCTTTCATTCCTTCCTGTATATTGCGCTTTGGAATCCCAATTACACCGCTAATGTAAATTAAAATGTAAATTAATCTGTTTACTAATGCAATTATGCAAAGGAACTCTGCTTCCACTTTAATGCATTAAAAGGAGAAGAATGCTTTTAAATTGTTGCATATGTTAGTTTTTATTACCCTGAAATAAATAAAAACTAATTAAAGAGAAGCTGGTTACACTGAAATCAGTGAGAAGCTGCTTCAGCAGGATGCAGTCCTACCTGATGATTGCCTTCAATGAGCACAGGTTAGAAAGGGAATTTTTTCCTCCTTTAAATTACATGTGTAATTGGCTTCAAAGCTGTCTCATCCACCACAATTCCTCTCCTCTAAGAACCCATCTATTTCTCATGCTCAGATTCAAAATTCAAGATATGAGGATAAGGGAAAGGATGCAGTGACACGAGACAAGCTGCTCAAAAAGTAAATCATAGCTTGGGATATTACAAAAGAATAATTCTACAGGTTTTATTACAAAAGAATAATTCTACAAAAGAATCATAGAAACATTTAAAATGGAAAGGACCTCTAAGAAGAATCCAACTATTAACCTGACAGTACCAGGACCATATTCTAAGCACCACTTCTACACACTTTAAACACTTCCATGTGTAGCCCATAGGGTTTTCATCAAAAATTAATGTTATGGATATCAAATAGGTGATTTCGTTACAAGTGATTACCAGGAATACTTAAAACAAAGAACAGATGCCATTAGTAACTTTAAATGTCTTCAGATCTGCAGGTTGGGCACGTAACTGGTTGGAGTGCTGAACTGTAACTTGAATTTCACAAGAGTTAAGAATTTACAGTCTCACCTGAACAACATGATCTAGAAAACAACCAGTTCCTCTCAGTCTGCAGATGACATTGCAATTCATGGGAATTTTTTTTCATTTGTCTATTTTCATAAAGATGTAAAATTCTGGGGCAAAAGCCAGACTGAGACGATTTCCTCACTCCAAGGTGTGCCTGTTCCTTCCCTTCTGGAGAACCAGTTTTCCTGGACATTGCTATCCACACCTAGGCACGTCCAGCAGAATTGTGAGCTGGAGCACTGCTTGTGGTCAGGCCTCTGAATCATGGAATCATGGAATCATCAAGGCTGGAAAAGACCTCCAGGACCATCAAACCTTTGACTAAAACCCACCCTGTCCCTAAACCACATCCCAAATTGCCCCATATGCTTGTTTTCTGAGCACTTCCTGAATGGTGACTCCACCATGGCCCTGGGCAGCCTCTTCCAGTGCTTGACCAGCAGTGAAGAAATTTTTCCTGATATCCAACCTCCCTTGGCACAAGCTGAGGCCATTTCCCCTCTTCCTATTGCTGGTTAAGTGGTTGAAACAATGAAATTCTCCAGGTGGAAGAAATGATGGGATTAACTGCTCTGGCCACTCCATGGGAGACAGAATTTACTGCATCTTTGGATCTTTGGGTCAATGAGAAGATTAAAAGGCCTCCAAGGCTGGAATTTAGTAAATTAAAATGTGGTAGTTATGGGTATTTTAAACAGTTTGCTTCCTTATGAACATCTTTTCAATCTTGTCAACAAACCTTTCTGTCAGCTTTCTTTAACTCATGGCTTTCAATTCATTTCAGAAAGTGGAAGGCCTGTATGGGGAAAGTGACAAATTAGGGAAAATGACAATAATAATTTAAAAAATAACAATAGAGCATAGTGCTAAGAAAATATTTTTCTATGAACAAAACAAATAGTAGCAGGTGGCTGACCATGCTTCCTCAGCCTTTAACTTTTATTGAGTCTGATTAATTTCGCCTCGAAACAAGAGGTTTTTTTTGTTTTTTCAGGCACTTTGAAACACAGCTGCATATTCACCAGAATCAGTGAATGTTAATAATTGTGAACAATTTTCTTATTGAGGCTTTTAATTCCTTAAGTTGAATGCCCTTATTATGAGATAATTCTGTGTATCCTGCCCTTTATTAACCTCTTACATTAATCAGCATCTGCACTGCTGCTTCAAATCCTCCCTTCCTGGCCCCCAAGGTAATGAGATAACCTCTGGTCTGCTCCCATTAATTCTTCTGGATTTTTTCAAGAATTTCTGCTCATCTTCAGAATACAAGAAAAACCTCAAAACACTGAGGATGTCCCCCTCTTTTAAACAGTGGCTATGTATCTCCAGCCTTCCTGTAAATCAGATCCAGAGTGCAGCTCCTAGAATTTTATATCTGGAGAAAGGAGCAGACATTTCTCCATAAAGTCAAGAACACATCTGTATTTCCTCCTATGAAAGGTTTAGTGTGAGATGTTCCAATGATTTTTCCTTTGTGTAGGGATGTAGAAAATTCCTGTGCATTCCAAACTCCTGCAGTGTGCTGGCCAGAGTGCAAGAGCAGGGAACAGGAGAGGAAGGAATACTGTGGATTGCCTTCTTCCCATTTGAAATGTAATGTGCAAACAGTATGGAATGAGCCAAAAGAGAATTTATGTACCTATAATGCTTAGACAGCCATCCCAGAGCTGTGCTTTTTTAACTGTTCTCTTTGCATAAATCATTCTCATATTTAATATCAATTTAACAGGTTTCATTTAAAAAAAAACACATTTATAGTCCAAGAAAGATCTGAAGTACTCTGTGCTATTTTGCCTGTAATCCACCATGGGTTTTATCATGTTGGATAATACGGACAAAAAAAAGTTTAAATAGCTCTGATCTGACCTCATATTATTGATCAATATTTGAAAGGAACTAAACTATAGACAAAGTTTTAATTTTATTTTATTTAGTTGTTATAAACCCACTGAGCTCAGGACCCCGAGGAGCAGGGGACAGGGGTGAACAAAAGCAGAGAAAATGGTGGGATTGTAGAAGTTCCTGTCACTGTGAAAGAGCTAATAATGGTTCCTGGATTAAACCAAAAGGACTTCATGGAAACTTGGAAATTCTGGTCTTAGCATGGGAGCTGCACCACTTTAACTCACATAGTTTTTCATCTGGATTTCACCTCAAGGGCTATTTTTAATATTTGCTAATTGTACTATTTATAATTTTTAATATCCAAGAACTGGGGGAGAATTTGGACAGTCCAAGCTGTAATTTCCAAAGCAGCATTAGCCATAATCCTTCTATCCTCAAAATCACCTGCCTTTGTTTTTCCACTCCCCAAGTCCTGTTATTGCTCCCATTTCACCCCCAGCACTCTCCACCGCTCTGTGGCACCCAGTATTACTCCCTAAATTCTGCTTTGCTGAAGTCTGGAGCAGAGTCCTGCAGTGTCTCCTAACTAAAACCAGGGTTAGGCAATAACCAACTCCAACTGCTTCCCAGTTTGTTTTTGAGCATCCCCAGCGAGCCCAGATCTCTGCTTCCAGAGACCTTTGGAAACAGTGTGCCCTCCAGAAATCTGAGCAGCTCAGTTTGGTCTTTAGAATGCACTGACAGCTAATCAAAGTTTAATAAAAACTACAGAAGCAGTCTCAGAGTGAAGACCAGCACAGCATCACAAGCACTCTTGCCTCTGGTTGTGTTCTATTCCTTGTTTTTTCCTCATGGATCACATTAATCTTTCACTACACAGCAGCACAGCTGCTGACAGCAAGGCTGCTCTCCCAAAAAACCTTAATGCCCATGACTTTAGGTACTCAGGGTGGGGATGGTGGCATTCATTCCCTCTGGTAGGTGTAAAAATTTATCTTCCAAAGCAACCAATGCTCTTGTGCATTTTCTGAAATCCTCAGAGAGGTTTTTATAAAAGCAGGGCAATATCTGTGATATAATCCCTCTTCCCCTTGGCTCTGCTGTCAGGACTGTCCTGTATCACACAGTACTGGATGATACACCATCAAATTTCCTCAATCCCTCCTCCAACCCACTCACTGAAGGTGGTGGGCTTCACCTTGAAGACAAGAAAATAAACCTCAGTTTGGAGAAAGAGACTTAGAAGAGAAAAGCAGCTAGACAAAGGGTGGTGAAAAATAAAGTATTACCTTTAAAAGTCTCCATAACCAGTAAAATACTGGCAATAAAACTATCTAGATAATAGGTTCTGGCATGGGTTTCCCAGAGAAGCTGGGGCTGCCCCTGGATCCCTGGCAGTGCCCAAGGCCAGGTTGGACAGGCCTTGGAGCAACCTGAGAGAGTGGAAGGTGTCCCTGGCAGGGGGTGGGATGGGATGAGTTTCAAACTATTCCATGTTTGTATGATTCTGTACTTTACTATTACTCCTTAAAAAGAACAAAAAAATCATCTCTTAGTTCAGCCCTTGGATTTTTTTTTTCATTTTATTATAGGCATTCTTGATTTTTTTCAGTCAACGATTTGTTAAAACAACAGATTTCTAACCTGGGCTTAGAAATTTTACAACTTATATAGTCTTTTCCACGCTTGAAATATCTGCAGCATAGTTCATCTTCTTCTAACAGGTGAGAGACCTGGGATTTTCTATCACTTCTTGGAAACACACCAGGAAAAAAGTCAGTAGAGAAGCCTTGCTGAAGCATCAAGGCATTGAAAACCAGAAAAGCTCAAACAAAGAATTAAAAATTGTCAAGGGTATAGCTCTTCCCAGAAATTAACAAGTTTTGCAAGAGCTGGGTGGAGGGGATGCATCTGAATCCAGGGAAATGAATCTGAAACATCCCTCTGAATCCAAAGGGATGCATCTGAGACAGATCTTGGTGTTTTCTGGACCTTCCCCATAACCTGTGCTCCTTGCACAACCAGACCCCAAATGATTTAGAGAGGTAATTCAACAAAAGAATGTTTTTAGCAACATCCAGGGGCAATCTCTCTAGAAATGTGCTGCTTTCCCTAAAAACCAAAATCCCCAAAGCTGTTATAACCAAATTTCCATGTTCTTTAAAAAGAGCCTGACTGTGGGACTGTTCCAGTTGGACTGAGCTGCATCTCCAGTTGGAGCTGAGTGCCCATCTCCAGAGCTGCCTTACAATCTCTTTGTCTTGTTGCCTGCTCTAAGCATCATCTCCATGTGTCTCCTTAGACACAGGCTGGAGCATCCACAAAAAGGCAGCCTTTCCTCAGCTGTTGTTTATCCTGCTTTCCCCCCATCTCTGTTTGTTCTGGCTGTCTGTCACGCTGTGCTCAAATACCTTGCAGGCATATTTAGCAATATTTCACTTTGCCATCTGGAGCAGACTTTCCCCCAGCTCTGGGCTTGGGTGCCCCATCTGGTGTCGTGTCTCTGCAGTATAAACAGGGCAGAGAACCCCATTTGTTGTAGTTTTAGAAGGGAGAGAAACCCAGCAATGCTTAATAAGAAAAACAAACAACCAGAAACTCACTGAAAACCAAATCCAGTGAGGGTTTTTCACAGAGTTCACCTGGCTTGCAGTAATCAGCTCCCAGCATCTCCTCTCTTGTTAGCTAGAGGTTCTGATCCCTCTTCCCACAGACAAGTTGTCCAGTCCTGCAAAACTGCCAGGGCTCTGGCATCCTGTTCACAAATCCAAGGAAAAGAATGTGTGCAGCTCATTCAGGGAGACACAATTCATGTCCCTAATAGCTGCACTGATAACACAGCTGCAGCCTTGTAGAGTACTGACAGCAGATAAGGCAAAACATTTATTTTGATAATTCACATTTGCAACAGAGAACACAGGGAGCGGGCATGGAGGCCAAAATCAGTGAGCAGGGTCCCATGTTGTATCTCTCACAAAGAACATTGAAATGGTTTAAAATTAGCTAATCACAAAAAAAAATTGTCGATGATTTTTAAAAAAAAATATCTTTGTTCATCTGTTTTATTTCAAGACCTCTCCTCAGTGATTTAACATTATTCTGGTTATCTCATAACCTTCTACTGCTTTTAGGAAGAGATTTTGACTATCCTACAAGTCTCTTGTGTCCTATCTTGGAAAATATTCCCATTTCCTTCAGTTTGTTTTTTTTTTTAAATATATTTCTTTTCCTTTTGTATTCACATGTTGAAATGATCCTACACTATTGACAACATTCTTGGTACAGCCTAACTAGAAATGTGAGGAAAACAATTTTACATTGCAAGAAAGAGCCATCTGTGAATATTGATACAATCACAGAATCCCAGAATGACTTGGGCGGGAAGGCAGCTTAAAAACCATCTTGTTCCACCCCCACTGCACCTTCAGATAAGTCTGGAGTGCAAAGATTAATCAGTAAATGTGTTTTTATTCAAAATATAAATATGCCAACAACAGGACTACCCAATTTAGTGACTTCAAAATATTGGAAGTAGCTAAGAGTTTCAGATTTCCAAGTTTGTTTATAACTTTAAATCCTCAACAGTTTTATCAAGGCTCCTGGCACAGATTCTTTCCCTCATCCTTCAAATCATCCCAGTCATAGTTCCTGCGTGTGGATTTCTGCACGGGGGTCATCTCAAGGGCATTAAACAACAGGCTTGTGTCACACTCCTCCTGAAACCACATCTTTTATTCCAATAGACAAGGGCATCAGGAAAAAACTAACTGAAATGTTCCAACTGATATCAGAGAAATGTTAATTGTCGCTTCTGGAGATGCACTACTGGACTAACTGGCCTGCTAACTCACTTTCAGCCACTCCCTCTTTTATTTAAGCTTTTCCACGCGTAAATGACATTTTTGCTATGTGTTTCCATTCCAATGTCCATGTGTTGTTCAAGGTGCCAGCAGGATGTTTGAGGGCTGCATTTACAGCTGGGCTTGTGGAAGCTGAAGCAAAAGGCTGTAGGCAGCTCACCTTACCTCACTCCATAAACTGCTCAGCTTAGGGGACAAAAGAGTGAATAAAAGCCTTCCAAAGGTGGTGTTCTCCATAAATAAATGGCTGTGGTTTGGAGTCCCTGTCACTGAAGCCCCATGAACAGAGGCTCTTTTCTCCCACATGTTTTAGAGGTGATGCCATGTGGCGATGTGTTGAGAGGTGATAAAGCTCCTCTTTGTGTCCCCAGGGAGCTCCAAGCAGGAGGAGGAGGAGGCCAAATTCAGCCTTCAGAGGCCAATTCATGCAGTGCAGCTCAGGGATGCACAGTGGAGCCTCCAAACAAGGACTCCCAAGGAACAAGCACCTTGTCCTGGCCAAAGCAGTTCAGGATGGTGTGGTCAGGGATCATTCAGATAAATGTGATCAGCTAGATAGATTATTGAGCTCTTACTGGTGAATTTAGGTGAAATATTTAATATGAATATTGAACATTTATTAAATATTTATTTAGTAAGAACAGGTGTGTTGGTGGTGAATACTCAACTATTCAACACACCTGAAGTTAGTGCGGGATACAAAGCTTGCCACGTGAGCTTCCTGTGTGTATCTTAAGTATCACATGTGTGCCAAAATGTCACCAAGCTGTCCATGAGGGGGACACCAAGGGCCTTGAGGTGTCCCTGCTCAGGGGCAGCTGCTTTTGGAGGAGAACCTCAATGGGCCCCGAGGGCTGCAGGTATTTATACAGTAAAGAGGTTGATGTGTAGTCAGGTTTTTCTGCTGTGTTCATGTAGTTTTGGCCACCTGTCAGCTGGGGGGTGCTCCTGAGAGGCCAGTGTTGATAGTTGGCCTCTACCTAAGGGTGTGTGTGCAGCTCAAGGATGCCAAATGTCACTGTCATATTTTATGAAAAATCCCTTTGCTCAGGATTTTGCTCCTGGGAAGCTGAGAATCCTCAGAGAAAAAGGAAAACACCATCATCTCATTTGCTTCTCCTGTGTTTTGCTGCTTTGGAATGTGTTTGGAGATTGTTTATCCAACAGGTGATTGTTTCATTGGTTTCTGCTGTGAATTATTTTGACTTATTGGCCAGCCAGTGCCAAACTGTGTCAGGACTCAGGGGACAGAGTCACAAGTTTTCATTATTATATTTTCAGCCTTCTGTAAGTATCCTTTCTGTATTCTTTAGTATGGTTTAGTATAGTATTCTTTAATATAATATAGTATCATAAAACAATAAATTAGCCTTCTGAGAACATGGAGTCAGATTCATCATTCCTTCCTTCCTCTGGGAACCCCGCAAACACAAGGGCCAAACACCAGGCCAGGCTCTGCACGACAGAGAAGCAAAGCTTTGGAATCACTAAAAATAGCCATGGGGCTGTGGCAATGCAATACCCTCCCAAGTTCACTCAGGAGGCCAAATATCTGCTCCAGACCATCACTGGCATCTCGCTTTGTCTTCAGTTTCTCCCCATCCACCCAAAATCAACCCAAATCACCCCCATTCTGTGCTGGCTAACTCTGCAAGGGCTCCTGCCTGGTGTTTCATGGTTTCGAGCCATTCACGGGAGTCACTTTACCCAGCTGCTGTGAAAAGTCACTGCTCCCAGCACAGAGCTGAGAGTCAGCTTCCCTCAGGGCTTTTCTTTCCTCACAAGCTGGAGGGAACACTCCTGTCTGTGATGCTTTTTTTAGCTTTCTGTTCCTTGGAGCAGCTGATGTGCTCTCCACAGGGTGAATGTCAATTATTCTCGGCCCTTCCCTTGCACTGCACAGAGTATCTTTTTCATGAAAGAAGCACTAAAGCGCTTTTAATTGGGAAGAGAAGCATCTGATGGATGTACACACTAATGCAAGAGCTCCAATGTTTACTGTACAGTCTCTCCAGAAAATCTAATATTTGCTGAACTTCTGCAAGCAAAGCTTTTAGCACAGTGGATACATTAAACAATAAGAGTTAATCATGGGCCTTATTCAAGCTGCACTAGAGCCAAACCCTGAAATTACAGCCCTGCAAAACAAAGGTGGCATTAGCACTTCCTGCAGCCTGATAGAAAGGCACAAACAAATTGTTTTAATTGATGGATAATTTTTATTTATGCAGGGATTTCTGCATAGCACGATTCCAAACTGTATTTTGGGACAAAAAGACACATTTATTGCAAAAAACCAGAAAGTCAGTCTGAGAAATGGAATAGCTTTTGTTGTTGTTGTGGTTACTGTTGCATTGGTGAATGCTTTTACAGAGTATTTCAGGAATGGGCTCTGCTGCTGGGTTTTTTGGATGTTTTCAATGCCTGTAACAAGCTGTCTCCAGAAAACACACATCACAATGATAGGCAGCAGTCCTGAAGGAAAGGAGCATCCCACTCTGCTGTGGAAAGCAGAAAGAATTATCTCAGTGATGTATTTTTAAAAATCCCAGTCTCAACTCTCTCATTTCCTTGAAAGGAAAACTCACTGCTTCTTGCTGACAGGAACCTGAGGGGCCCTGCAGCATGAGGAGGTGAAGTGACTTAGGCACAGGAAGGGATTCAGGCTCCTGTGCTGCGCAATGTCCGTTTTCCAAAAGGAAACCTCACTGAGTTATGTCCAGAGCTCTCAGTTCACCACTGTGAACTCAAACCACTGATCTGCCTGCTTTTCCCACAGCAGAGCCCTTTGCAGAGTCATGCTGAGCCTGAACATGCAAAACTGGCAAAAAAGGGTTTAATCCATTTAGGGAATTTCAGAAAGAAATCCAGGACTTATTATTGTACCAGAGTTCTCCAGTTCGGGCTCTGATGGAAAGCTCCTCAGTGCCCTCAAACAAGCAGAAAGAAGTCAAGTTGGCACAGAAAATTTGGAAACTCTAAAGCAGAAAAAGCTGGAAGAGCAATCACCTCAGTGCTCATGTTTTAAATGTTTCCCTGTCAGCTGGAAAAAAAAGGCATAGCTATAACACAAATATACAGTTCCCAAACTGAATTCCTTATCAAGCCACAGGGATAAACAGCAACTCTTTCCTGGAAGAAGAGGCAGATCATAAAAAGACCTCTTAAAACACTTTTTATGCAGCTTTCCTGGCTGTGTACAGACCTTTACAATGCTACCTTGTAGGACCATCATTCTCAGATGGCATTTCTGCTCTGAGAGGAAAGAATTCTTCCTGATCTGAATTTTACTGGGTAAGGATGGAAAGACCTCACAAAACAATGCTTAGCTGACACTGATTTTGCTGCTCAATAGTTACATATTTTTTAGATTTTATACATTTGATCACAAATTTAAACCTTGGGGGTTACTAGAGATTTTAATTAATTTATTTATTTTTTAATTTCAGCTAAACACAGCCTTGTCTTACTGACTAAAGCTCTATTTCACAAAATCCCTGGGATCCCTCCTCATGGCTGTCATCCAGCAGCACATCCTTGTCAGCCTGGATGCATCAGGGCAGGAAGCAACTCAAAGTTCTTGTGCAGTTGTCACCCTCTCATTTTATCTTAAAATGCAGATTGAGTCAAGGAGGAAAAGAAAGTCAGATATTGCAGTGGCACCTGGTAGAAAACACACTTTTTCTAAATAGAATGTCAGGATGTCATTATCAGAAAATTAGAGGCATCTAGCCTGTGAAGCTTTTGTTTTTAAAATCAATTTATTTTAAAATATTCTATATTTTTATAGTTCAGTGTGATTAAAAGCAACAATAATATTGTTTACAGTGTGGGAAAGGAACCAGAAATAAAAGAAAACTTCAAAATAAACCCCTGGCACTAATAAATAGGATGTTATAGTTTATCTTTTGAGACTGCACACTGCAGGTAGAAAATAGCACCTTGTGACAGGCAGTTTGATAAATATTTCAGTGAATATGAACACAGGTGCTTTAATACTTTGGTTATGAAGTAAAAGTGCAAGGTTTCTTGGTTTTCTTTGTTTTTATTTTCTAAATAGCAAATGTAACCATAGCTAAAAAGGTGTTTTATCTACCTTTGAAAAATCAGGTTTACTACAGAAAGACATTTCTGCTCTCTACCCAGTAAAAGATATTTCCAGGAAAGGTTCACACTCAGTTTCTCCTGAAATGAATCCTGCACTTTCGAGCAGCTCTCTTTTGATAAACTGGGAATAATTTATTAAAAGATTTCCACAGAATGGAAATGGCACAGGTGAGGCAATAAAAGGAAATGTGGAGTTCATTTAATCCTGGCCTACTTTAACCACGGCTCATCTGAAATTCCGGATCTGAGAGCAGATTTAATGCCCAATTCCAGTCCTCAGGGTATTTATGTCAGGAAGGTGTTCCAATGTGCAGCAATAAGAAAAGCAACTTCCTAACGTTGACATTGATCAAAGGGAATTCCAGCAAATCTGCATGATTTAAAGATTTAATTTGTTTAATAGCACGTTAATAACACAGCAGTTGCACCACACTTGGACTTGTGCTTTTCCTGTTCCTTAATCCTAATCAACACACGCTGCATTTTGCCAAATGACAGCAGTAAATATGACTGCAATGTGGAAATGAGGCAAAATATTGGGATTTTATATTATGCACTAAGTAGTGGCATTTTTTTTTAATAGGATACAGAACTCGGGAACATGTAATGAGGAAAAAAAAAACAGTAATAGGAGATAGAGATCACATCTTTAGGTGTTACTTCAGCAGTAGGAAATATTTTTCACTTTATAACTCAAGCAGAGGATTCACAACAGCAGAAAGAGCTCAAATTAAAATTCACTCCCCACATCTCATATCTGAAGCTCGGTCATCATTTTATTTTTTGGGTGAGGATCTCATTTACTGAGAGATGCATTTTTCCTGCACATTCTGCAAAGCAGCAGATAGGCTGCTAAGTCCTGTGGACTACATCTAGAATGAGGAAGACTGATATAAACAAGAACTTTTCTTTCCAGCTCCTCTTTCCTCCTCCAAATTGCATTTACAGTCTATAGTATTAATAAATGAAAGAAGCCTCAGCTATGCTGAATTTTTGCCGTGAACATTTTTTGTCTGTCTTCTCTCCATGCTGAGTGCATGCAAAAGTTAATTTCAAAAATGGGGAGGTAATGAAGTACCATTTGAAACAAGAAGAAATAAGAGAAAATGCAAAAGAAACCCAGCACAAAATGAACATCATAGATTTTAGCTATTTTGATAGCTACTCCTTGTCTTGAACTCATATTAAAACACCTCCAGTACAAGGCTTTCCACAAGCTTGTGTTTATCTCTCTATTATCCCAGGATTTGGAAAAATTGCAGTAGCACTCAGGAAAACCCAGTGCTGCCACAGGAGTGCAAAATTGCTGCCAGAAGGAGAAGGATGATGTCTTAGAAAGTTACAAATTTTTACACAGCCCCATCGTACAACACCTCAGAATGTATGAGATCAAGGAATCATGGAATAGCTAAGGGTGGAAAAATCATCACCTTCAAAATCACCAAGCCTAACCATCAACCCAGCACCACCACCATGTAAATCATGTCCCCAGAATCATGGGGTGGTTTGTGTTGGAAGAGACCTTAAATCCCTTCCAGTGCCACCCCCTGCCATGGGGACACCTTCCACCAGCCCAGGTTGCTCCAAGCCCCATCCAGCCTGGCCTTGGGCACTCCCAGGGATCCAGGGGCAGCCACAGCTTCTCTGGACACCCTGTGCCAGGGCCTGCCCACCCTCACAGGGAACAATTCCTTCCCAATATCCCATCTAACCCTGCTCTCTGGCAGTTTGAAGCCATTCCCTTGCCCTGTCTCTCCAGTTCCTGAGGAGTTGTCCCTCTCCAGTTCCCTGGAACCCCTGCAGACCCTGGAAGGTTCTGTGAGGTCTCCACACAACCTTCTCTTCTCCAGGCTGACCATTCCCAGCTCTCCCAGCCTGGCTCCATAGGGGAGGTGCTCTAGAGCCCTTCATGGCCTCTTCTGGACCTGCTCCAACATTTCCATGTCCTTCTTGTGCTCTGGTGGCACTGCATTCCAGGCAGGGTCTCACGGGAGCTCTGTGCAGGTAGCTCTGTGTAAATGTATTTATTATATGTATAAAAGCTGCTTTCAGTGTTGTGCTCTCTAAACCTCTTCACTTAAACAAGTGGAATAGACAATTTATAGGGGATTAAATTAGCTTTTATTGAAAAGCTGACCTGCAGTTCAAGCACAATTATCAATCCTTTCT
This sequence comes from Motacilla alba alba, assembly GCF_015832195.1. Taxonomy (NCBI): domain Eukaryota; kingdom Metazoa; phylum Chordata; class Aves; order Passeriformes; family Motacillidae; genus Motacilla; species Motacilla alba. The sequence continues at coordinate 25,291,364 of NC_052023.1, forward strand.
CAGAGATTTTCTATTTTGCTTTCCAGTAACAGCAATTGAGTTTTGAAATCCACAAGGGCACCAAGAAGTAACCATGACATTCATGGGCTGCCCTTAGGCTTCTAGTGAGCACTTTCTGTGAAGCTCTTAAAAACAACAAAAAACCCCTTATGTTCCTTTATTTCCCACATTTGTTATGCCACCAAGAGCTCACTGTTCTCTTCAGGATGTCACAGGTAATGCAGTAAAAATTATTGAAGATTCCAATATTTCCTATCAACTCAAAATATTTTGAATTGCAATTCAGAAGGAAGGTGTAAAAAATAATAAATATTTTTTACCAGCTACCTGAATGATCTAAAATAAAGTGAAAGGCACAATAGGAAAGGTTGTTCTTTGTTGTGTTTTGGTTTTGTTTTCAGAATACTGTCTGAAACATAAACGACTCTTGACAGACATCAATGGAGTTAATGTGGGGTTTATTATTTTGTTGACAGTATTTGAATTCTGTTTTCAAATTATCATTTTGCTCTCCTTTGTTGTGCCTTGATTTGCCTTTGAAATGGCTGCACAGTTTGGAAACACGTAATCGTTGTCTACATTCCAGGGAGGAAAATGTGCAAGAAAAATATTCTCTCTCTGTGCCTTGGAAAGGAAGAACCATAATTAGATTGGTTAAAATCTGGATACTTGCACTGCTTGAAGAGTAGAAATGCTTAATTAAAATTCACAGGTGAAATTTGATATAAGAATTGGAATTATTTGGAGAAGTTCACACAACACAGAGGAATATTTAGCATTTAATACATTTTGTTTCTTCTACTTAAAAACAGGATTTTCATATCTCCTGTAAAAATTGAAGCTTTCACATCATTCACTCACCAAGATTTCCTTGAAGGGGAATCACTACTTGTAGCATCCTGGTTTGAGAAGAAAATTAGGCATAGCTCAGAAAAAAAACAGCTGATTTCTCATTATTTCTTTGCAATTGTCAGTGAATTAAAATATCTGTTGTTTGGGGTTTTTTTACTAGCCCAGGAAATCAGGTCACAATGACAAGTAGAACAAATTATTTTATCACTGGGACACGTGGCAAGTTGACTTTGCTGAAAAAAGCCATCTCTATATCTTCTCAAAAATGGCATTAAGCAGTGGACAGGAACTTGTTAGAAACATTTCAAGGTTCCTTTAAAACTCTTCAAAATTCTTTCAAGGTTTTAAAATATGTTTTCTCTACTAATTAGTTAAGGTCAATAATATAAGAACATTTACCAGTGGGTATGTTTATCCTATGAAATATATTAATAGAAAAGCTTGTTATTAATGCATCTGTTGATGCATTAAGATAATTAATTATACTAATATATTAATTGAATATATTGATATCAGAACATGTGCATAGATCACTGTAAATTCATTGCTTTTAATGTAAACAACTTTAGGTCAACAAATTGATGCTCAGCTGGAAAATATGTACCACAAAAATAATTTAGCAGGGACAGATTTATTTTTTATTCGTCCCAGACAAAATACTCAATTACAGTTCAAAATGGTTTCAAAGGTGCTAGAGGCACCTCAAAAACAGCTGCTACTTTTTAATTATTCATAGTAGTGTTATTTTTAAGTGAATTAAAATGGAAGATCTTGGTATTGGAAGTATGGTGGTGGTGCTGATTTGATGGTAAATTTTGGTGATCTCAGAGCTCTTTTCCAACCTTAGTGATTCCATGATTCAGTAATTTAGTGATTCTAAGGCTTACACTTGTCCAGAAGAGACAAAACTTTTCATTTCCCAGGGTCACAGTGCAGAGAGAAAGGGCAGAAGTTCAGATCTGGCCGAGGCTTCTCTTGACAGCTGCTCTCACTTAATGCTGGTTTGAGCAGAGAAAGCAGATTTAGAGTGTTCCAGCAGCACACAAATCACCAGGATGCTCCCACCAGGAAGCTGAGGGAAGGATAATCACACATTCCTCTGCAGCCAGCATCACTTTTACTTCATCCCCCAGCTCACAGGATGGGGCTGTACAGACAGTCCAAGTCAGAGTGGAGCTGTCACCTTGGGGCACGTTGTGCATGAAGACATCTCCAGACTTGTCACTTCTTCAGGATCAGGAAAAAAAGCCCAAATAAAAAATGGATGCGGCAGTCATCTCCCAGGAGCTTATCAGAGGTTACAGGGTCGTGTGCTGGCAGGACCCAGCACGGCTCAGAAAGTTGGGGATGGAGATGATGAATAAACACCAACCCTAGTGCTGGAGAGCAGGGGGTTTGATCATGGAAAAGCAGCTCAGGTCAAGATTCCTGCACAGAGAAAACCCTGAGCACTTCCAAGCTGTCCGCAGCAGGGGCTCTCTCCACTCTGGGGCTCCCTGTGCTCAGTAAAAATCCAAGCAATGATTGTCCTAAGGCTGGAAAAGCCCTCCTGGATCTCCAAGTCCAACCATCAACCAGCCACGGTCACCACTAAGCCCGGTTCTCTGTGCCACATCCACATGGGATTCCACCACTGCCCTGGGCAGCCTGGTCCAATTTCATCTTGTGAGGAAATTTTCCCTAATGTCTGATCTGACCCTTCCCTGGCACAACTTGAGTCTGTTCCCAATGGAAGGTGAAGGCAGAGGGGGATGAGACAATTTTAGGGATCACCTTAAGCCAACTGGACACAGGAATATGGAAAATGAATCAGGGGCCTAGAAAGTGGTACCAACAACTCCTCTGGGGATCTGTCCAAGCATTTGATTATTTGATTCAGTGAGAAAAAAATGGTTTAAATTATTCTTAGAGAACAAGGATTAAATCCTTTTGTTGCTTAAAATCCACTTTAGGTTTAGTGAGTTTGTAGAAATTCTAATAGGATATTATGTCAACATCAAAACAAGCAAGTTGATTTTTTTGTTTTCTTTACTATTTTATTGTTTGAATTCAGCATGAATTGGCAAATAATTTGATCCACCAGAAACCACATTTTTGACAAAGCCAAAACATATAAAAGAAAGAATTATTTTTTTTTTAAATAAAAATGTGAAAAAAATACAACAGTCACATTGTGCCATTTGAATAACTTGCATGAACTATCACTTGTCCTCTTAGGGGCAGAATGGGGGTTGTTTTTTCTCTATTAGTGGTTAACATTTTCTTTGGTAAAAGCTGCATCCTCCAAATAATACTTTGTAGGAGGCACCAGGATAGTTTCTGGAAAAAAATAAGCCCAGCACATTTTCCCTTTTAAGTCTAAAGCTTTTCACACTGATCAACTTAAAGCCACAGAAAAAAGAATCCTAAATTCTTCTCCAACTATCCATTCCCTTGACTTCACTGTTTTCAGTAGAATATTTATCATTGCCACTTATATACAGCCAAATGTGTAAAAAATGTGGAAAGAACAGAGGCAGAGAGAAAATTATCTGCTTAGTCTGACCATTGAATTAATTAATTACTTGCACTAGTCCTTTCAGCACATCTATTACTTAAAGAATCAATAATTTATGCATTTTATTGTACAATGCTTTTCTTGGATATAGTCTAGAAGCAGCTTTATCCTTTTAAATATTCTGCAAAATTGTTGAGAATTTCAGCACATTTCTATTCTGCATCCTGAGCCTTCCTTCTTTTTGCCTCAGGATTTGATGAGAGCTTCTTGATGCTGTAGCAAAACATTCTCCAGATCCCTACATGAACTGCACCTTGCAGTTATTTCTCCTCATGTTTTCTTCTCTGGTGCCTTCCTGGGTTATTTTTCACCTGCTGCAGGAATGTGCAAACACCTCCACTATGCCAGCTGAACAATCTGTTGCAATTTTTTCATCCAGTGCATGGTTTTTCCCTCTTATTTCCTTATCCCATATTAGTTTATTTTCTTCAATAGTTATTCCCATCTCTTTTCCAAAGGAGTATAATTTTAACAACCTTTTCTTTCTGGTACTACTTAAGCACACTGGTACCCACTGGCCTTTTTAACTATTCACACTAAATAAATTCATTCTCCCCACCTTCCTTGTAGTGGTTTATTAAGTATTAACTACTTTTCTGCAGTAGATGGCACATGCAATTCACTGTAGGATTTCTGTTAACACTCCAAGTTTTCTGCATTCCCTGAAAATATTGGCAGAATTAAAAACAGGGAAAAGGATAGAAATAATAATTTTGAAAGATGCCTTCACTGCAGGCAAATCCTCTCACAGAAGCCATTCCATTTTGACTCCCATCACTAATGACTCATAATTTTTTTTTTCCAAGAGAAAGAGATGCAAGCCAAGATTTCGACCACATTCCATTTCAAGCAAATGCATTTGGCCTACTTAGAACGTCTTAAATCCTTTGAATGAGGTTTGTTTATTTTCTTCCCTTTGAGTTCGGTGCTGAGACCCACCTTTAAAAAGATTCCATATTCTACTTGGAGCTGAGGTAATTCCTTTATGGAGCACACTGGGGTCTTTATGGATGGGAGCTGCCTGATACAAAAATTTGAGTTCTGCTGCTGTTCTGAAAACTTGATTTAAAGCCAGTAGGGAAAAGTTATCTTTCCCTGCAGCCTTCTCCAGGAGGGTTTTCATGGCCTGCAGAGAGCTGTGGATATTGTTGTAAAGGATTATCTGCTACCTAGAGAAGCTACAAAACTGAACACTTTTCAAGAGTTGTTCCTAGGTTTGAACCATCTGTAGTTTCAAAAGACAACCAAATATCTAAGGACATGCCTAGAAGATCAGAGAGGATCTCCAAAGCAGGCCTTACACAAATTATTTGCAATAGGCACATTGAGCATCTGAATTTGTCCCCAGCACCAGGAAAGGGACTGCCTGGAATTGCAAGGGGTTGCCCAGGGAGGTGTTGGAGACCCCATCCCTGGAGGTGTCCCAGGAAGGCCTGGATGTGACACTCAGTGCTCTGGGCTGGGGACAAGGTGGGGATCAGTCACACAGTGGTCTCAGAGGGCTTTTTCAGTGGTTCTGTGGTTCAGAGAATTAGTGATCCAAGTTCATTGATATGACACAGTTCCATGTGGGTTTTCTAATGGTCAAGCCTTCAAAATACTTCTTGTTGAGGCAATTTGATTTTAGGTTGGAGAGAAATCTGATGCACACCACCAAAGCTTTTTGCTTATTTTGAAATAACCTCCATCAATACTTCACTCTAATTAGTACCAAATTAATCATTTGGACAGTGTCAAGGCAGGCACGTAATCACTTCTGAGCAAATGGCTGTCTGGCAGCTGCAAGAGCATCTCCCCTCAGAAATGGTGCCTTCAACCCAAAGACACAGAATCACAACCACAGAATCAGAATCAGAGATTATTTTAGGTTGGGAAACCCTCCAAAACCAACCATTCCCCCAGCACTGCCAAAGCCACCATTAATCCATGCCTCCAAGCGTCAAATCTAGACATCTTTTAAATCCTTCCAGGGATGGGGACTCCGCCACTGCCCAGGACTGACAACTCTTTCTGTAATGAAATTTTCCCTAGGCTTCAATCTAAACTTCCCCTGGCACAACAGGATAAGAATCAAACTTTTAATGACACCAGGCTAAGCTTGGAATGCTGCTAATCTCTGCATTTCTTGTGCCTTTTCCAGCTATAAATCAATACTTCCTGGGAGCCTGATTGTCTGACTGTGACATTTGGTCTGTTTGCAGATCAGGCTTGGGACGTTCTGTAACTGTTCTAATGACACAAGATGGATTTGTCCATGTCCAGGGAATTGCACTTCTGGAGAAATGGATCTTCTTTAGCATTGTTCAAGCCAGGATATCAGCGGTCTCAGGGGGAAGCCAATTTCAGTTTAATTCCCCAACATAGTAAAAAGCACTCTGTTTATTTTTTATAGTAAAATTTGTGCTTAAAGTGCTCTACACTGTCGTGTTTCAGTACAGATGTAAATATGTACAAGAATTTGAAAAGAAAATATTAATGTTTATTGGAACATGTACTAGCACAGGGTGCCAAGAGAAGCTGTGGCTGTCCCTGGATCCCTGGAATTATCCAAGGCCAGGCTGGATGGGCTTGGAGCAACCTGGGACAGTGGAAGGTGTCCCTGCCCATGGCAGGGAGTGGCACTGGACGAGCTTTAAGGTCCCTTCCAACCCAAACCATTCTGGGATTCTGGGATTCCGTGTAGATGGCCACATTTGCAGTTCAGGAAGCTTTCTAAAATGTTAGTATTTATGGCTCTTAGCAAAGAATTTTATAGTTTTATTGCTATTCTGCTCACTTAGAAAATAAAAGTGGAAATAACAATAAGGAAAGTACACTATTTTAAGTTGACTCATTTTATCTTCCTTCCTTCCTGAATCTTCCATCAAAGTGCAAAAAACCTGAGAAATTATTTTCGGCTCCTTCAAAATTTCCTCACAGGAACCATTTACTTTTATTCTTGATCCTCCCTACTTCACAAAACACAAGAGCTTTTCTCATCATAAAAAGAGAAATCTGCAACTCTCAATTGCCTGATTAACCTCTGAGGCTGGATTTTAATACTCAGAAAATATCATTGATAATTATATCCTGAAAGATGACATTTTCTTTTTTCTACATTCAGGGTATTTTAACTTAAACTTGCAGAATGAGATCATGTGTTTTCCAAAACTAATATAGCGCTGTTGATAGTATCCAATGGAATATTTCCAGGGAAATAGAAAATGAAAACAGGGAATATCTAAGCATGGATAAGGCTGAAGTCCCAGCAACATTTTACAAGATGAAATGTATTCTTCCATATTAACTATTATTATACACAAACACTGATGAGACAATAAGAAGTTTCACCTTTTCAAGACAGTGGGAGCATTCAAGGTTTATAGAATTAGCAATTAACCTCTGTCCAAATTCAAATAAGTCATGTGAACGACTCCTTCAACTTTCATAAATGATGCACAGACTAAAAATCACTGATGTCTTTGTCACTGATCTTCTTATAGAATTAATTAACCTGGGAATTTTTTTTATTGTTTGTTTATTTGGGGTTTTGTGCACACAGTATAGAAATTATGAAAAATTAGTCCATGACTTCAAAAAATGTTTTTTAGCCTGATTTCTCAAGCAGTAGGTGGTTGCTTGATAAATGATTGGGGATCTAATGGAAAGTTCTTAAAAGTCACTTTAAAAATTTGTAAGTAATCTCACTAGGCTATTTTTGTACATCATTGTAGAATAGTTTTGTTATTCTACTGTGTACATGTGCAATACAGAATATTAAACTTTGATTATTACCACTACTTGTCCAATCTATAGATAATTATATGGTTAATACAATAATTTCTACAGCAACTTTTATCCCCAAAATTAAATGCAACAATGTGGTCTATTACTTAGTCATTTTAACAAATGATTTGAATTTAATTTAATCTTAAACTGCACAATGTGCTGTATTCATTACACTTTTTAATTTCTTGTGTTTTCTGCAATTTAGATTTTAATATTACAGCTTGTACTCCGTAATGAGTTTTTATGCTTTTTTTCAGCAAGGATGTTATGATAAGTAATGAAAATCTACCAGATGGCTTTTTATCTCGAGACCTCAATCCAGCAACGCCTGACATGTAATTAATTTCATGTATGTATAACCACACCATCCTCAGAAGGAGCTCAAGTTTTCCTTGGAGTGTCTTCAAGCATCCCAGCTTCCTGTTATTCCCCACTTTATGAGGGCATTGATTTTCCAAAGGTTTTCCTTTGGATCTGCCACCCCACAGCAGCAGTGGCTGAGTGGGAAGTGCAAAACGCTCAAGAATTGGGACAATTCAAGCATCCAGCAGCTCAAACATTTCCTCTGCTGTTTATCAAAATTGTACCTAAGGATAAAGAGAGTAACAAGGACACAACTCCATAAATCCCATAAATTTGCAGGTTACTGCAGGCGCTGTGTGGCTGAAAGGTGGTGCATGCTACAAGCTCTTCTTAATTTTGGTGAAAACCCCAAAGGAAGTTCTTAACATGAGTCAACCCAAATTTTATATGTTTTGTATTTTCCCTGGGATCAGGGAAGCAAAATAAGTAAGTAAAAAAGTTCCTGAAAGTACATACAGTACACTTCCATTGTGTTGGGATTAATCCAGAGAAGTTCTGGAAAACTTTCCAAAGTATAAGAAAGTGAGTATGAATTGTTGACACTTTACTTTGCTTTAAATACTGCCTGTTTTTTCATCAGAAGCTTGCATACAGCATCCTTAAACACCCAATTTCTAGGTGGTGTTAGTAATTTGTAATGAAAAAAAGAAATATACAAAAGACTCTAAACATTTATTTGAGTTATATTTCAGCCAAAGGAAGCAAAAAGATTTGACATATACATTATAACCTTGATCATTTACAGAAAGTGGGTGTCATCTTTCTTGGAACTGTAGATTAAGATGCAGATTTTTTTGGCAACAGTTGCTCAGTTACAAAGTGGGCCATCATAGGTCATAGGAGATGAAAGCTTGGAAATTATGAATTTTTCTTTCTGAACTTTTGCAATTTGATTTATGATGGTTCATTTTGTTTACAGGGATAACACAGTAGTACCAACTCCATAATAAACTTTTGTGCAAAAATATCAGGGGCTAGTCTAAAATACACATTTTGGGATTCCACAGACTAGTAATGGGAACTCAGAATTTTTTTTGATCCCTTACAACCATTGTATTTTTCACGTGGTTAGAAAGACTAAGAATAGCTAAATATCATTTTTTCTTCCTGTGAGATGAGAAAGGATTCAAAGCAGATACAGGGCTGCATCTCCCACTCCAAGCATATTGCATGCAATACAAGAAATACTCAAATATCAAAATTATCTTTTTTTTCCTTCCTAATAGCTGTGGCTTCTGGTAAACAGGTTGTTACCATGTGACATCACACAAAACAACTGCTTCTAAATATCAAAGTACTGACAGCACATTTTATTGCTGTGCTTCACATCTGGGAAGCTTTTCTCCTCAAATTGTCATTGAGGGTACTGGCAGTTTTTTTTAATATATTCATTTATTTGTGCTGCCATGTGTGTGATTGCTGTAAATTTTCTGTCTCAGACCCTCAGGAGCACAGGGTGCCCAGAGAAGCTGTGGCTGCCACACCCCTGGAAGTGTCCAAGGCCAGGTTGGATGGGGCTTGGAGCAGCCTGGGCTGGAAGGTGTCCCTGCCCATGGCAGGGGGTGGCACTGGGTGATCTTTATGGTGTCTTGCTACCCAAATCAGCCTGTGAGACCCTGTGGTTCTAGTAAACCCCAGAACTTTCACTCCCAAGTTCCCTGGCATAGCTGTCTGACAGAAAGAAGACAGTTTTTCACTTTGCCTCTTTTCCAAAAGTTCAAGCAAACATCCGCATGCTGATCCTTCAGGAGTAGGAGACACAGTGCAGAGGACAGCATGGCCGTGGAATCCCACAATAATTTGGGATTGAAGAGGCCCTGAAGCCCATCCAGTGCCACCCCCTGCCATGGGCAAGGACACCTTCCACTGCCCCAGGATGATCCAAGCCCTGTCCAGCCTGGCTTTGGACAATCCAGAATGGCCTTGCAGAACTGGAACCACTCTGGAGATCTTCTTCCTTCTGAGCTTAGTTGCAGTCCCAGATGTAGCAAAGACATGGAATCACAAGGGTCAGTTTTCTGCAGGAACAATCATGGGTGAACCTCCACAGATCTCCCTTCTGCTGAGCTGCCTGTACACAAACTACAGGGATGGCATGGAAAGAAGGGTATCAGAAACTCTGCTGCTCAGAGAACCAAGATTTCAGCAAATCCCCTGCAGCCATGGGGTGCGCTGAGAGGATGACAGCAATTCTGGGCCTGGAAATGACACCAGGGCTCATTTTTTTACCTGTCCTACTTTGCTTGAGCCTTTTATTCTGCACTGGCTTAGTGCTGACATTGAATTGTATGAGGCATCTGCCAGGGATCAAGAATATCTGATGGAAAACAGGGACAGCTTCATGTTAACAAGTGCACTTTGAATTTCTGCAACTTATATTCTCTTCTAATGCATAAGGAGATGTGGGCTTTTCCCCTTTTCATTCTAAGGGATAAAATGTAACCCTTTATATTGATTAATATTTTACATAGTTTGCAAGTACTCTTAAAGTGTAAAATGAGCATTTCACAAATTCTTTTCCAAATTCAATTACAGATCAATTTGACATATTTCTTTTCTTTAATGGGATGATCCCTAAAATCTCCCTGTGATGAAGACACATTCACCCACACTAACTTAAATAAATTCCCTCCCATTTATTCTTTTCCCTTTCCTTCCCTCTTCACTGACATTTTCCTGTTTTAAAAATTACCTTAAAAATTATTTAAGTGTACTCATTGTTGTTCTTGCAGAAATTCACACACACAAAACATGTTTTTCGCTGCAACTGTAACTTCAGGTTTTAGCCAAGATATCAGTTTGTGAGCAGTCAGGTTCACTTGGAGCCTTCTTAACTCTGCAGTCGTTTATTGCTAGAACAAACATATTTTCAGTTTTTATGTTAGAAAGCAGCTACTTTTCCAGGAGAGCTTCCCATTCCCCATGTTTTTCCTCAGGGAAGGTGAGCAGCAGAACTGAAGCCTGAGTATGGCAGTCAGTATTTCCATGTATTTAGGAATCTGCCTCTTGTGGTTATTGTCTCAGCAATCACAATTTATCCTTATTTATAGCTGCCCTAAATAAGAGTTATTTAAATATTAATGAATTAATTTGCTGGCTCAACATGTATTTGTAGGATGAAGAATTACAACAAAAGAAATCAAAATGTTCTGTATCAAGGGACTACTTGTGTGTGTTTTCCTTCCTTGGTAAAAATCCCAGACAAATTCCAAACATGGACCTGACAGGTGAGTCTGCAGGTGGCAAAATTTTGGAATAAGGAGTATACACAATGTGGAAATGGTCACAAAACTGAGTCTGTGAGACAGATTAGAGGTAAATCCCTTTCTAATTAACCTTGAGAAGGCTCAGGCTGTGATGAACTTAAATAGCACTGCAGCAAATAACCAAACTGGGTTGGTTTTTATTTGTTTGGTTGGCTTAGGTTTTCCTTGTAATTTACTTATTTATTTATTTATTTAGTTAGTTAGTTAGTTATTTGCTTTCTCATTCAACAACTATGGAATTTCTAAAAATCACAGAAGGATACTGGACCAATAGCTGGGTTTTTTATTGGGGATTTATCACAAGAACTACAGGGTTGCTTACTCAGAGGTGGGAGAATTCCTGACATTAGCTTTTTTGAGGGTTACATGCTATGAATAAAAGGGCGGTTATTATGATTGGTTTACCTACATAAAATTATTCTTTGAAATTGTTTCTGTTTATTAGCATAATAAACCTGGTCAGAAAAGAATGAGTCCCTTTGATATTTTATAGTGTGCTAACATTTTTATGCCTTATCATTTCTGAAAACTCTACCCCAGCATTAAAGAATGGCAGTATTTATAATCTTGTCCTGTGTTTCTTTGTTCTTCTGGAGAAGAAACAAAATTAGGATCTTCTTTTCTTTCCTTAACAGAAGAATATCAATGCAGGAGAACAAAAATTGTATCATCCATTTTTGATGATCGGGATCTGGAACTCTGAAAATTTAAGGAATATTTTCAGAAATTACTTCTTTTCCAGGTAGCCATTCTCTCCCAGCCTTTGCAGCTATCTCATTTCATACAGTTCACTCTCACTGAAAATCAGAAAACACAAACTTTAACACATTAAACCCACCTAACACAGCTATAAACAAATGCAGGGTGCAGTTTGCAATACATGTGAACCAACACTAACTCTACTCATGTTCCCTCACGGAAAGATTTCATTTGCTTCTTTTAATCTTCACATATCACATGTGATGGGAAAAAAGATAAAACACTTGAAATCTTATTTGATTTTTCCTATATTTCTCTAAGTTTGCAGGTTTTCAGTATATTCTCAAATATCTGAAATATAAGAAGCCATAAACAAGCCTGACACAAAAGGAAAAGTCAATAGCAATGAGGATTAAGCATGGAAACTAACCTGGCAGAGATTATATTTAAAGAAGTCAATGTCTGCTTCCTTTGTTCAGTTACTTCAGGCAAACAGAAAAGGTTTTTTATTGGGGAGAAATAATTTTAAAATCTTCCATTTGGACTAATTTCTTCCAGGGAACAGGGACAGGAGGAGAGGGAACGGCCTCAGGCTGGGCCAGGGGAAGCTCAGGTTGGACACCAGGAGGAATTTCCCCATGGAAAGGGTGCTCAGGCCTTGGAAGGGGATTTTCAGGGAGGTGTTGGAGTCCCCATCCCTGGAGGTGTCCCAGGAAGGTCTGGATGTGACACTCTGGGCTGGTGACACAGTGGGGATCGGGCACAGCTTGGACTCCATGGGCTGGGAGGACTTTCCCAACCTTTGATTCTGGGATTCTGACCCCAGTGAGTGTTGCCTGTCCAGGTGTAAGTGAATTGAAACCTTTTGAAGTGAATTAAACCCTTTTTTTTTTTTCTCACTGTATGGTTTTGGCTTCCTCCAGAACAGCCACCCCTGGTGTCACCACAAAGCCCCCCCAGCACCTTCCCCAGAGAAGGGAAACCAGCACAGCTCAGTGGCAGGAGGATCTACACAGGGAACAGAATTCCAGCAGGGAACGCTCAGACTGGAGACACAGGAGATGTGGGGGATGGAATGTAGGAGAGTAAAGACAAGAGACAGTGCAGAGGGCAATCTCACCCCTGAGGGGTTTCAGCTGTGCTGATTACAAAGATTAGGAACAGCCCTGCCCTTAACAGGCCCCAGCCGTGCCCAGTGAGGATGGGTGCTGTTTAACAGGCCCCGGCCGTGCCCAGTGAGGATGGGTGCTGTTTAACAGGCCCCGGCCGTGCCCAGTGAGGATGGGTGCTGTTTAACAGGCCCCGGCCGTGCCCAGTGAGGATGGGTGCTGTTTAACAGGCCCCGGCCGTGCCCAGTGAGGATGGGTGCTATAAAAGAGTGGGTGAGCTGGCTGGGAGGAGAGCTGGAGTTTGTTGGATGGGCTGCAAGGAGTCTGTGCTGTGAGGAGCTGCCCATGAGAAATCACCGAGAAGGTATGGAAGTTTTGTGTGATAACAACAAGGAGCCGGGGACTGGGCAACACTTGTGGCTCTGTTTGGCCAAGTGCTGCTTCAGCAAATAGCTGGATAGTGTCATGGAGAATGTCACGGAGGCTGCTTTATCTTTATTGTGGAGCTCCAAGCTCCTGGGGTGTGGAGACCACCTGAGAGCTCTGAATTTTAGAGTTGCTTTGCAGCTACTCAGGAGAAAGTTTGTTCACTTGGGGCATGTTTGGAAACACCCTCTGTTCTTAGAATGTCTTCCTGGATTCATTGTCTAACATTTCATTTTCCTGGAGCCAACTCATTTGGAACTGTGGTGTCCTCCAGGCATGATTCCATGGATTTTATTGGGAAAAGTGGCAGGATCTCACCTGTGGGGAGGGCTTTATCCAATGGTGCCAGGAGCTGAGGGTTGTCAATAGCAGAAGTATGAGGACTAGAACACAGCCCAGACATAATTCTCTTCCAGAAGGAATAGGATTCCTTCAGATTTCACAGGTTAATGAATGGAAACTTCTGGCCTTCCTTATGATGGGAGTCAGATTTACACAGAATTTGGGCACAACGTGGAATTGTGTGGAGCCACATTTCAATTGTAGGAACAGTACCAGGGAGCTGAGAGGATTCCTTTTCCATCTGAAAATTAAATGGAAATACATTGAAGGTGTTTCCTCTGAGAGTTGCACTGATCATTTTTATCTAACATCTGGCTGCATGGTAAACAGGGAAGAACTAATCCATGAAATTTTTATCTCCCAAAATAAGTTGTCAATTAAATTTCCAATACAAAATTATATTAATGGATTTGAAAATGGAGAAACTTTGAATGAGCTCTTGCAATTTTACAGCACTTTTAAAAAGCATGAATAATTAGAAATCCTTATATTCATTATAAGTTTGGTATAAAACACAGGCATTTTATATAAAATACAAATCCAAAGCAGTTCTATATTGCAATGTGCTATGTAAACAAAATTTCCAAAGGTACTAATTTTCACTGTCTCAATTTTGACATGAGATGTAGATATATTACCTTAACTAGGAATGATACTCCAAGTCAAATGAAATAGCATAGAGCAGAGAATTTCAAAACTTCAGCTTCCAAAAAATTATTCTTGTTATAGTGTTCCAAACTAAATAATGTATATCTGCTTTTTCCCCCTGCATTTTTCCCTGTGGGGTTTGTTCTATATTCCATGATTTCTCTAGTAGACCTTATGCATAAAAGCTAAATTTATGAAATAAGTCAATCAATTATTGTGTAGAACAAAAAAAAATACTTTCTATTAAGCTACAACAGTTTTTTACATATTTAATATTTTTATTTTAAAGGGTTTTCCAGAGATGGGCCTTTAAAGGAGGAGTCATTTTGGAACTTCTGTGCCATTTACTTAAAATGTGATAAAATGTAAATATATTAAAAAATAGCTCATTTAAGGAAGATGAAATTCCAAACCCATCAGTACAAAAGTAGCTTAGAGAAGCTCAGTCATGTGATAGAAAATTCTTAACTTGGACACCTATCCCTGAAGAGATAAGGGATATCCTTAAAGAGATAAGGAGATCCTATTAGGTGGTATTATAATGCTTTTTTTGTTAAAGGTTACTTTTAGTTCAGAAAAAAATGAAGAGAGAAAATAACTGAGCTCTATCAACAAAATTTTATCAAAATCAGGCAGCTCTGGAGTTTCACTCAGAACAAACAAGCAAGAATTTCATAGTCCTGTGATTATTTTCTTGTAACAACAGCCAAACTTTTTTGTAGTTTTCTGACTTGTCACAGAAAAAAAGGGATTTCAATGAGTCTGTGGAACTGAAATGGTTGGCTGAGTTTAATGAATAAAACAAAAAGCTCTGGATGAAGGACACTGAAGTGAAACAGCCTCCTTGGACTTCCAAGGTTTCGCTGCAAGCAAGGTTTCATTAAAGGGTTTAGAACCCCTGGCAGTGTCAGTCATCAAGGAGATGGATAAGAAGATCAAGCCCATTCCAAAGAGAATCAAACAGCAGGTCAGGGCTTGCAGCTCAAGGTGATGGCTACTGGCACCTGTGGTTTTCAGCACACCCATAAAGAAACTGGGAAGGAGGAGGAGGAGTGGTGTGGGCACAGGCTGAGGGACAGTTCCACCTGCCAGGTCTGACCCCACAGACAGGAACAAACCCCCCCAAAGAGGCACTGACTGTGACACCTCAACCCCCCTCATGAAATCTGGGGCAAACTCTGTCAGGTTTATCCCTCTGTTCTTGTCTCTGATCAGATAAACTCACTGCAATAAGCAGCCTCTCATCTTCTTCCTCCTCAATTAGTGCCAATGACCTTGTTCTGCCTCCCTATCATCTGTGTCATGTATTTGTAGGATGAAGAATTACAACAAAAGAAATCAAAATGTTCCCTGTCAAGGGTCTGCTTGTGTATGTTTTCCTTTCTTGGTAAAAATCCCAGACAAATTCCAATCACGGACCTGACAGGTGAGTCTGCAGGGGGCAAAATTCTGGAATAAGGAGTATGCACAGTGTGAAAATGGTCACGTAACTCGGTCTGTCCCTGATTTTTTTGGTGGCTTCTCCCTTTTCCTATTGTCCTTTTTACACTGAAAAAGGTCTTTGGCCTGATGCCCTCAAAGGAGCAGACACTCCCTTTCCATGGAACTTTACAGATTCTTCTTTTGGCTCAGGAATCCCTTGGGACTCACATTTGTCCTGGAGCTTCCTCAGGCATCAGTTTGGTCACGTGGAACACAAGATCAAAGAGGAGAAAAAATTTTGTTTTGATCCACTGTGGCCACCTTAACAACCAACTTAAAGCAATTTTAAAAAATTATTAATTCTTGGTCAGACAGCAGGAGAACAAAACCCACAGACTCAGTTTGGTGCTGATGTGTCCAGTTTATTCCCCTTATTTGGTTCAGCCAAAAATATGAAATGCTGTTTCCTGGCTCTTGAAAATCTGTTTGAGAAAGCTGGTGTCCAAATCTGTCTGATGCCAATAGGACAATATTTGCTTTCCAGAGAGCATTTTTCTTCCCTGTCTGCCTCTCAGTTTATTTTTTCCAGCTTGCAAACAAATCATAGCAAAGTAATTTTATATACTCATCTGAATAAATTCTTCAATAGAGAATAAAATGCTTTGTGTCAGAACCCACGATCAACTAAAAAAGAGAGAAGCTCACCCAAAACCAGCAATTATTACCAGGTGATAATTCTTATTTTAATAAAATCCCTCCCCTATTCCATGCTGTTTCAGCCAATGAGGAAAGTGCCAATTCTAGAGTAAAAAAAAAAAAAAGAGTAGGTTTTACCAAGCAGTAAATATTATCTCACAAAAGAAGTTCTGGAATTTAACACACCTAGATGCCATTTCTATGTAGTGCCTCTAATTCTAGCTCAAAAATCTTCACCTGTGAAGGTTCTAGAGATACTAACCCTTGGAGATAAATAATGGCCAGAACTGAGCATTTTACTGAAAAATAGGCTCTTCTTCCAAAACTGAGAGGCACCAGAATTACCTAGAAATAGATTGGACCAATTCTCTGATAAACACTTTGAGGAAAACCAGAATTATAAACTGGTGATGGGAGAAATAAGGGAAAACTAACGTTCTGAAAAGGATTCCTGAGGCCTGTGGAGCACTGGAGGATAACTTATTTCTAGGTAGGGGTCTGGTTAAAGACTAATCCTTTTCCAAGTGTTTTAGTCTCCCTTCCTCTCTTTGTTTTTCATATTTCCATCACCATTTCCCAAGACTCACCATCAGCAGGGATTGGAGAGAACAAAAGAATTGAGGCTTCCAAAATTAGTTCTTTGAGAGAAAGAAGTGTCTTTTTTGATAGGTGAATAACCTAGTCCTGTTTGGAATCCTAGTTGACCCTGGATTTTTATCTTGTTGTAATATTAATATGTTTTTTCCCTAATCTTCTGGTACTGAGCACCAGCTGACTTAGGTTCAGTATTGGATAAAGCAACATAAAGCAGAGGTCTCAGAAACACAAATGGGAAAAAGAATTTAATTTAGTTATGAAAAGATAGAATTAGTCAGGAAACAAATTCAACAGGACAACCCAAAAGTAATAACATGTCAAAACCCAGGACTGGCTGAAGCTACAATCAAAAGAGATTTTTACTCCTTTATTTATAACATCTTCTTTAAAGACTAATCTATGCCAGAATTAGCAGTTGA
Source organism: Motacilla alba alba (assembly GCF_015832195.1). NCBI lineage: Eukaryota > Metazoa > Chordata > Aves > Passeriformes > Motacillidae > Motacilla > Motacilla alba. The sequence continues at coordinate 25,308,528 of NC_052023.1, forward strand.
CCAGCACTCTCTCACGTCAGAAGGAAAGGAGCAGACTCCTGTTCAAGCAAGGATATTCAGAGTTAGCTAAAATAAAGCATATTCTGTGGTTTTGCATTCATGGGCCCTGTGTATTCAGCAGAGAATCCTTTGTCTCTCTACCTTTATTCCTTCACATAATAACAGCATTTTGCTCAGATCATTTCAATAGATTATACAAAATCTTGTTGCATTTGCAGACTGAAAAACAAATTGAAGAAATGTTCAGGGTTTTTTTAAGTAAAGTATCTATTATATTTGCTCTAATCTCCATGAGAATTATTACTAGGAGACAAAGAACATCAATACCTCTCTTTCTTCTTATCCCTCTCACTCTCTTTTTCTAAATCAAGAAATAAGAAATACTGCTAAGTTTTGTTCTTGCAGGTGGTTACAGGAGGTTTCAAAGAGGGAGACTGTGTCAAACCTCCCACCACCCATAATGTCTCTCCTTATTAAAGCCACAGAATTGAGAGACACCTGGATGTTAAATGAGATAAGAAGACTATTGCTAAAGCCTGAACAATCAGCCAGGTCATTTGTTAATTGAAGTACAACCCCAGTTCTTCCTCTGTCTTTGAAAATAACATCCATCTTCAGGCTGTATATTTTAAAGTTGTGTTCACCTTAAAATAATTGGTTTGAATATTTCATATGAATAGTAGGAAACATCTCCTTAATGAAAGAAAGGATTTTGCAAGAGATAACATTGCCATTAATGAAGTCTAATTAGAGATTCATTTAAAAAATAATCTCCTGTGCTAATTTATCAGGGAAGGCTAATAGAGTTCTAACTTGAGACAAAAATAGCTCTTTGGAGTTTTATGAATGTTCTTGTCTAGGTTAACTATTTCTATTATTAACAACAAAAAACAATTAGTGTGTTATAAATCTGACTATTAAAGAAAATTATTGTGTGTTGTACATTATTTTTGAAAGTTATTTTTGTGAGGAGGGTTGTCACATTTTTCACCATTGTAAGTTTTGTAACAACATACTGTAACTTTTGTCCACATTTGAGACATCCAAATAGTCTCCCTTAATTTCTGTCTATATAAAGGATTTTGTACTTTACAAATTACAGGGATTGGTCCCATAATGCATAAAGCCAATTTAACTTTGTTCCCAGTGTGTCATCTTCCATGTTGATGACAAAACACCATTTGATTCTCAGATTTGGAACCCTCTGCTGCACTGGACTGTGCCTCTGCCCAGGACTAGGAGAAGCCAAGCTCTGTTAGAAGGTGACAAATACTCTTTGCTAAGTGACCATGGCAGAGATTGCTTTAAAAAGCTCTCAGGATTAAAGAGAAAGACCAGCCTGTCTCAGTTTGAGGGGCACCTGGGATGGGGTGGGATAGGATGGTATGAGTTTGGAGACCAGGAGTATCAGCGGAACAAGGACTAGTGGGGAAATGCTGGGGCCCAATGGAAACCATCTATCCCCAGCTGATCCCTTCCCAGAAAAGGGCTGGATTAGCCCATCCAAGGAGCATTCCTCCTGGAAGAGACAGGAGATCTGAGATCTGAAGTGAGGAGTCAGCTTCAGGTCCTGGGGCTTCCCATGGGATGTCTGAGGTGCAAGGAAAGAACGTTTGGGCAGGGTGTAAAACTCACTTTGAGGTCTTGGACGTGGATGGGACTTTATATGGGATATATGGATGCCCCTGGATTCCTGGCAGTGTCCAAGGCCAGGTTGGATGGGGCTTGGAGACCCCTGGGACAGTGGAAGTTGTCCCTGCCTGTGGTGGGAGTGGGACTAGATGAGCTGTGAGGCCCCATGTGACACAAATCAGTCTGGGATTCTCACAAAATGAACAAAAGGTGAGGAAAGGTAGGGATCAAGGTGGTTTGACAGGACCAAAGGTGGGGAAAGAGAGGGATGAAGGGTTCCAAGGGATGATCTGCAGGTGAGAAGGTTGCAGGACAATATGCTTCTCTTACTAAGCCCTATATCCTAACCTCCATCCTCACTCATCCCTCTCTCTGCCTGCTGGGTGGCTGTGGGGGCTGAGCTGGGCTGAGCTGGAAAACCTCAAGATGAATCAGCCAGCAGCTGGAGAGGGACCATGGACAACCAGTGCTGGAGATCCACCATGAACAGAGAATCCTGGACAAGCTTTTGCGGGGTGTTTGAGTGGATAAAGTGCTGCTGGATCAGTGGTAGGTGGCTCAAAGCTGGGTGGTGACTGGGGCTGGTAAAGGCATCACTTTCTGCCTGGAGGGACCTGTGTGCCTGGTCATGCCCACATTTATCCTGTGGGTCTGTGTGGGGAAGCCTACTGGGAGTGGGGGTTCAGCTGAACGGGGACTCCCAGTAGGATTGTGGCTCCCTGGAACTGCTGGACTTGGCACCCTCAAATACCACTCAGGAGCCCTTTTTTTGATGTGACAAATTACTGTGATTAGAACAGAGATCTCCTCAGCCTGGCTGGTGTTTTCAGAATAATTTCCATAATAATGCTGTCTGGCAAACAAAAGAAGGAATACTTGAACAGCCTATTGATTATTCCTGTCTGTTCCTAAATTATCTTATCTAATGGGCTCAGAGATTCTTTGTGAGGTAACAGATTTGGGATATGATTAGCTGATTATAAAGAAAATAATTATAAACAGCCTCCTGCAGAATAGAAAATGGATTTCATGGAGCATCAACGTCTTCATTCCAGGGGGAATTTTGCAGGTGAATAACTTTTGTTGTAATAAGAAGGAAATGGAGAAAAACACATCCTCCAGGATCTCATTGAATCGGTGTCTGAATGCTCAGGTGAGCTATAGATCTGTGTATTTTATTTTAGATCTCCACATTTCAATATTCTCCATATTCCAATTGGATGGGCTTGGAGCAACCTGGGATGGTGGAAGGTGTCCCTGCCCACAGCAGGGGGTAGGACAAGATAAGTTTCAAGGTCTCTTCCAACCCAAATCAGTCTGTGACTTTATATATTTATGTAGATATTCATCACATAGGGTAAATTAATATTTTAAACATGAAAATATAACTCTGTCCATATTTCTTTTTTTTTTTTTAATTTATATACCTATTTTTAATCTGTGCTAACAGTTATTGTCAAGACTACACATAATTCAAGCTTAGGACCAGTCTTACTACAAATTTTCAAATTATGGCTCTGCTGCAACACATGGTTAAATTAGAAAGGAAAATGGACCATTTACCCCTTTAAAACACCTGGTTAAATGCTAGATTTTCACTTCTAATTTCTTCCTTAATGCCATTGCCATAAAATTAAGATACCTACACAACAGTTTCCTGCTCAAACCCTTATAAACTTGTTTTATCTTTATTAGATGGGAAATTATGAGATGGCAGGAGATCCAGGTAGGGAACAAAAACTGAATTCTATTGAAATTCTTCTTTCCCTATAGCTTATCTCTCAAAAGATTGTCCCCTCCGTGATGCCTCCAGAGCAGTTTGTTTGACTTAGGGCACACTAAGAGCACAGTTATTGCTGTGCAGCACAGCTGCATCAGAGCTTGTTTTACTGAAATATTCTGGAATCAGAGTTTGGGCCAGCAGTTTGGGCCAGCAGTGCAGGCCCCTTGCACACCCTAATTCTGCAAATGGCAAACTCACCTGGAAATAAGTCACCAGCAAGTAATCAGCTGCCAAAATGTGGAGGTTCAGGTGCAGGAATAGGCTGTTAAACCATGTTATTAGCCAGCGTATCTTCCATAATTCTGCTTCAGCTTCTTCTTGACATTCATCTTCCAGGGAGTTTTGTTCTTTCTGGTCTCCAAGTTTTGACTCTATTACAGCTAAATAACTCAATAACAAAGTCCTAGAGCAGGTGTCAGACTTGTAACTGGGAATAGCAGCACACGAGGGAGAGCTGGCACATCCGTATCCTTCCAGAGAGAGACTCCTGGAATGGCCTGGGTTTGGAGGGGCCTCAAAGTTCATCCAGTGCCACCCCTGCCATGGGCAGGGACACCTTCCACTGTCCCAGGTTGCTCCAAGCCCTGTCCAACCTGGCCTTGGACACTGCCAGGGATCCAGGGGCAGCCACAGCTTCTCTGGGCACCCTGTGCCAGGGCCTCCCCACCCTCACAGGGAACGATTCCTTCCCAATATCCCATCTAGCCCTGTCTCCGGCAGTGGGAAGCCATTCCCTGTGTCCTGTCTCTCCATCCCTTTAGACAGTCTCTCTCCAGGTTTCCTGTCAGCTCCTTCAGGCACCACAAGGCCACAATGAGCTCACCCCAAAACTTCTCCAGGTGAACAATCCCAGCTCTCCCAGCAGAGCTGCTCCATCCCTCTGACCATCCTGGTGCCTCCCCTGGTCTGGCTCCAGCAGCTGCAGCTCCCTCCTGTGCTGGAGATCCCGTATGAACTAACACTGGCCTGCAGCACTGTGGAGTCCACTTATTACAGGAGAACTTTGCAGATCCCAGCTGATGATCTCTCCCCGAGTCCCTCTTGAGGCTTTCACAGCTCGTGGTGTCCTGCATAAAGCAGGAGCTCTATCACAAAGGCTTTCTCCTGCCATTCCTTAGGAGGGGCTGCCCAGGGAAGTCACCAACCCTGGAATGTGCTCAAAAAACTTGGGGATGTGGCACCTGGGGATGTGACTTCATGGTGGACATGGTGCTGGCTGGACTTGGTGATCTCAGAGGTCTTTGCCAACCTTCATGATTAATCATTCTGTGATTCTGAAGGGCTCTGAAATTTTAAGAGAAAAAGAGACTGAAAATAGGTTTTCATTATGTCTCTTCAAAGCAGTACCAGTTGTTACATTACCCACACACATCTGGTGTTCAGCAAATATTAGAGACCAAAGTGGAGCCGTTTTGAGTTGCATTAGTAAAATCTTCCCTCATAATTACACAAAGTGAAGGGAAATCCTTGCATCTACCAGTCTTTTGTAATTTCTTCCATGCCAAAGACATAATAACATCATAAAATAAGACATAAAACATGACATGTCAAGGACATAAAATATCATAAAGTTATTGCAATTCTTAAAGCTGCAAATTCAAGCTAAAAGAGCCTGAAGACACTGCTCAAAAACCACTGGCTCCCATGATTTTCCTGTATGTGTAGCATGGTCCATAAGTGATTATTAACCTTGGAAGAAGCATATCAGGAGTTCTGTTCACAGCTGAGTGAGCAGATCATGGGCAAAAAGCTGGGGTAGAGGGGCTGGGTTTGCATGAAACACAAAATGTCAGTCAGTGGGTTCAAATGGGTAGTGAGATATGAACTTTATTTTAAATCCTGGTTTAATTAATATGATAATGGTTAATGCAACAAAGAAACAGCGTTTTCTACTCAAGCTGACCATATTCTTCCTCAAGGAGCTAATTTTTAATTTAAGTCAGGGATGATATAATTGGAAAAGTTAGAACATTGTTCTCTAACTGCTTCCAATTTGCAGCATTTTGATATTTTCTTCTGACAAGATTTGTCTTTCAACGGATATCCAGGACATATATCCATATGGATATATGGATATATAGATGGTGGACATATCCACCATATATATCCAGAGATATATAGGGTGGAGTTTCAACCCAAAATATTTGTTCCAAAACACTGAGAAATAAATATAGAAATATTTGCTGCAAGTTGCATCAGACTTATGACAGAACAACCTCTAATACATGAGTTGAAATTTGGATATTTCTCATGTCTCAGGTTCACAGTAGGGAAGAATATTTAAAGATTTGCAAGGATTGCTTGGATGTCTTCAAGGACTCTTTTGATTGCTTGATCAAAAGATTATTTTTTCCTAAGCTGTCTAACAACAGTTCTCTTGCTCCTTAATTAAACACAATGGAATAAGAAATCATCTGGACTCTCCAGTTGTTGTCCATTTGTAAATATTTTTGGAGTCCATCACTGAAATCTTGTTGTTGATCTTTCTTTGATGGCAGAAAAAATTAATTTTTTGGCAAGTAACAATGTAGCCTAACGAATCAGCCTGACTTGGGATTCATCACTTACTTTTCCACCACAACCTATTTTCATGTCCTTAAGCAAGTCAGGTAATCTCTCTGCTTTTCTACCTCCCTTATTTACACATAAAGAGTAAGACTCATTGCAGATATATTTGTGCAGTATTTATGAATCTGATTCATTTTAGGAGCTATTATACTGTTTGAATCACAAGGGAAAATAACTAAATTACAAAGTAAATTACCTTCAGTCACCAAATAATTGTGCCATTTTCTCCCAAATGTGAAAGATGCAGTTATTAGCAGAGGAATCTCTCAAATGTATCATTTATTGGAAAGGCAGAAAGTTTCTTGTTAAGAAAGAAACTATTGAAGATATAGACAGACTGTGACTAATTCAACCAGCAAAATTGCAGCCATTGCCAAGCCTCTTTCTTTCCAGAGGGAATAAGTCTCCCCTCATTTTCCAGCCAGGGCAGCACAGGTATCTGTTCCCCTTGGGTACAAAACAGAGGCAAACTTCATGGCAGATGGGCAGAGGCACTTAGATGCCTGTTTTGGTTTTTTTTTGGGGGGGGGTTTTTTGGGTTTTTTTGGGTTTTTTTATGTACTATGCATATTTCATAGCCTGAAGTCCTGCTGAAGCTTTCTGTACAATTTTGGTTTTAAAAGATTAGTTGAATTTGTCTCTTCCAAATATTGATGTGCAGCTGAGCACCTTTGGAAGAATGCAGTGAGGGTGCAGCACTGCTGCTGCCCATCTCACAAGCACGGTATTCTTTTATCCCATGGTCCAGGAGCATGGATTCCTCCTTGTGCCTCAGCTTTTAAATGTGCTCTGTCATTATATATGGCACAGGGACACATAGCTCATTCCTGAGAGAGCCTCCCTGCCTTTAGTTCATCAGGACTGGCAATTTCAGCCAGAGCAGGGAACCCTTTCCTCTGAGAAGAATGAGCTTGGCATACCCAATTTTGTTATTATTGCCCACTTTGGAAAGAGAAACTGAAGGGATCTTGCCAGGTTGCCTCCCACAGAGACACTGGGGCTGGAGCTCAAGGCTTTTCTTTCCTCTTGACCCTGATACACAGCTGAGCTTTAAACAAGTCATTGCCCAAAGGAATAACTTCTCAGGGAATATCCTTTCTGCAGTTTACAAGTTCCCTGATTTTCCTCTTCCAATCCTGCTTCATCTGAAGCTTAAGGGCTTTTTCCCCTCTAGCTGATCCATAAACCCATCCTTAAGCCTCACACTCAGCTTTGCCAGAGATCTCAGCCACAGCCCAGATGAAATTCTTCTCAGGGGAGGTTTTGTTTCTGTTTCTATCTGCCTCTGGCAGCCCTGAACAGTCCTGGTGTGACCTGAGCTCTGCATTTATCTTGCTCTCAAACAGCCCCTTACCTAAGCTTTAAAACTTTTACCACACTAAGGATGAGATTCCTCAGCTGCTGTCCAGATATAAAAGTGCTTGGGAGAATTCACAGCCTGGCCCTCCTTTTGCAACACCTTTAAAAAGCAGCTCTGGTGGATCTGGACATTTATTTCCTGTTCACAAACTTAACTTTACTGCTCAGACCCCAAATCATTGAACAGAGAGAGAAACCCTGCAGGGATGATTCTTTCCAATTCAACCTCTGTGACAATAAATCTGGATAAGTCTAACTGGAGCTCTGGGCTTCCTCTTGCTCTCTCCAAAATTGTAACCTGAACCTTAAACCCTTAAAAAGCCTTTCCATAAACCCAGAGGAATTTCTCAGATAAAAACCCTTCAGAGTGAACAAAACTAAGGGCCAGCTTCATCTGAATGATAAAAAGTTGTAGGGTAGAAGTGAGGTGACAGAGCAGGATTTTGTGGGTGACAGCAACGGCTTAGAGTACGAAACCCAAGGTAAAAAGTATCCAGAGGCAAAACCTCCTCTGGAAAGAGGGAAAATCAGTGCAAATGAGGAGGAATGGAGTGAAAGACAACACAACCCATTTCTCTTCCAACATCTCTGATCACCTTCATGGCCACAACCAAGACCCAGGAAAGGGCATAAACATCAGTGCTAATTACACAGCATTAATTGTGCTGTAAATGTGTGACCCAGGCAGAACACATGGGTTAAAAATGGACATTACTGTGTTTGTGGGGATGATTATTAAGAACTCAATGTTAGCATGCACTGTGCTGTTAATTAATGAACTAATAAAGTTTTGGTCCAGGTTTTTAAAGCTTAAGCCTGGCATGGGGAATCTAAACCCTCCCTTCACAATGACCTGTAGCTGATGTGATTCTTTGTAATAGGAAATTGTAACTTCTTATTAAAGCACTGCCAGTTATTATTGTGGGTTTAATCCATAGCCCTTTTAATGGGAATCACAAATTCCTTCATGAGGAGTCATTACCTGCCCAGGCCTATCTTTAACCAACAGTATTTTTTCAGTGGCTTTGATATGTTTGGGTTTTTTTGGGGTTTTTTTTTGTGACTTAGGTAACATCAGCCTGCAGCCCAGTGGCAGATTCCTACAGCCTCTTGTTTGCATTTTTAACTGCAGGAATCCATTCTTGGTGCTGCTGATTAATGTGTGCTTTGTGTAGGAATATCACTGCTGCATTGACAGTGTGACATTGCCGGTGCCTGGTGCAGAAAATGGCTCTTCAAAAATGCATGAAGCTTATCAGCTCTGAATGAATACTTGAACAGGTGTGCCTTCACGAGGAATGTTTAACCTGATTGTAAAAATAAGGGGGTTTCTTGTTTTCCTTTTTAATATTTAGGTTGCAGGATCATTGTGATGGATGAAGAAGGACAGCATATAAAGTAGGTGGAACTTAAAGATACGTAACGACACAAAAACTCCCGATTCCCTTCATAACTGGAAGGTGTGGAGTTGGTGATCTCCAACCACCTAATGAGTTGTGTTATTTTGTGGCCAGAAGGCACAACTAGATATCAAAATTGTTGCTTCATCAATTATCGTATGTTCATCTGAATCTTCCCATTTTGAAATCCATTTTTAGTACTTCTTGATTTGCTTTTGGAGGCCAGCGAACCTGAGAAATAATGATGATATGGAAAGCTATTTAAGAATGATTCTTCTGACTTATAAGGAGAGATGACGAATGATTTCACCACAGACAAATAAAAATGGGAAGTCAACAAGGTGCCCAGAGAAGCTGTGGCTGCCCCTGGATCCCTGGAAGTGTCCGAGACCAGGCTGGATGGGGCTTGGAACACCCTGGAATAGAGCAAGGCATCCCTGCCCATGGCAGAGAGTGGGATGGATGGGCTTGAATGTCCCTTCCAACCCAAACCATCCAGTGATTCCATGATTCTAAGATTACCTGCCACCTGTAAAGAGCAGGTATAAGACATGAAATCAAATTGAAGGGAAATTAGCTGATTCTTTGACTAAAAGTCTTTAATCCCAAAAGGACCTTTCAGTGAAAAGCTGCTTTTCTTCCACATTTTGATTAATATTTTTGCTAATACCAACAGAAGTAAGTAAAATACCTTCAATGAGGGATTTTATGTATGCACATGGAGTCCTTGACTTCATTTCGAAGAGAAAAAAACTCCTAATTAACAGTTTAATATTGCTTTTGTTATTTCCTTTATGATGCTCATAATTGCACTGCTGATTTTTAATTAAACATGCATTTTTGTGAAATATGTCGCATAAATAACCCTTCTGAGCCGTGCTTTTAATAACTATTCATCATTCATTTAGGCAGTACAAAGGGCACTGGAAACAATTACTGAAATGTGCTTATACAAGGCAGAGCAGAGCTCAGGAGACTTCCCAGAGCATCTCATTGTCTGATTAAACCCCCTGATGGATTTACAGTGGACCCTGTTTTAACAGATAAGATAAATCTACTGTTGTCCTTATTCCTCATTATTAAAACCAATATCCTAATTATTTCTGGCAGGTTATTTCTAAGGTATTACTTTGGCTCTCCATAAATTGAAGGTTTATATCCTTGCTGGTGTTTTGCTTTCCTTGGGACTTCTTGTCCTGCTTTGTGCTAAAGGACTCTGGAATATGCAGTGGTGTGCTGGGCTGAGTGAGCAGATATTTAAATCCTTTGGTAGAATCTGGTGCCATGCAGAACTCGAAGACGGACAGAGAAATTCTCTGTGTTTAAGGAGACTCCATCACCTTTTTACTGCAGGGAGCAGTTTCTGGGTTCAATGCTGTTGAATTTCCTGTGACTGAATCCCATTAATTGTTACACGCTCCAGGACTGTGCTGCTCAAACCAGAAGGTCTCATGAAGGAAGAAGAGGCAGCCAGAGAGGTGCCATAGGGTTGATCTTTTGATTTTAAGATTTAGTTTTAATAAATTTTGGTTATTGATCAGTTATTTTTCAAGATCATTTAATAACAAAAAAGAAAAACAACTTTTGGTAGATTTTACTGGATCACAGAATCATGGAATGATTTGGGCTGGAAGGATTTACAAGAAGCTTTAAAAGACCTTAAAGCCCATCCAGTGCCACCCCTTGCCATGGACAGGGACACCTCCCACTGTCCCAGGTTGTTCCAAGCCCTGTCCAACCTGGCCAGGACCACTCCCAGGATATGTTTATTTGTCATTCAAGGAAAATAACATCACAGTCACACCTGAAAGCTTCCTGAGCAGAAAAATACTTCAGATTGATTTACACATCTCTCCACCTTTCCCAGAGCCATCATCACCATTAAATATTGGTGTTTTCACAGTCACACTTCCATTTAAATTGATCATTACCCTTTATCCTAAAGTGCTGGATGAGCAAAAGTTTCACCCTTAATAATACACACTTATGTTCCTATGTGAATTTATTTTTAAAAAAAAGTATTTAGAAGAATTTATCTCCTTACTTTTGCTCAATGATAATTATTTTCCAAGGATCTTGTCAGCAGTTCAACCCAGTCCAGCCCCACCTGGATTACCCGGCAGTGGATATTCCTGGGAAGGCAGATGGAATGTTGCCCCATCTCCCTAAAACTCAGTCAGCTTAATCTTAGTTTATCTTCTCTTAGTGCCACATACATGAGAACTGCTCTTCTTTATGATTTTAGGCTGAAAATATTCTGTTTAATCTTCTAGCTTCCTAATTTCTTTTGCTTCAAACACATCTGGGGCTGAAAGCAGCTCTAGCTTTACTTTAGCTTTATACAGTTGTGTGCTGTAGAACCTATTCCTAATTAACAGGCAGAAATAATTATTCTATGTAGAAACAACTCTGATCCTGGAATAAAAGCAGAGACACACTAGGGAGGTGATTTTCTGTGTTTGGCAGGAGACTTATCTGATCCTGAGGAATAAAATATGACCCAATAGATTAATTATTTTAGAAAATGCTCAAGTTTTCCTTGCAATCTTTGGCATTTAAAATGAAAAGCTTTTTGGCTGGGTAATTTGAGAGTAGAATTTCTGTTGATGGTTGTATTTACCCTGAGAGGATGTTGTTTAGAACACACTTCTTGAGACAGAACGATTCCATATGTTAAATACTGATTATTAGAAAACAAAGCCTTAGGGAGCAGTTGTCTGAAATGGATTTGTAGAACCTTCGAAAAAGAGACTGGTGGAAAATCACCTCAAATTCTGGCATTCTTGTAACCAGACTCCCAACTCTTGAATGTTCCCCCCAAGCTTTTTGTTTGCACAAGTATTACAAATAAACTGAGTGGGTTGCAACTCTGCTTTTTCTGGGGTTGATGGTGGTTCCACACTTTGTTTAATTGCAGGTGTCTCTGGGAATAAAACGGTGCAGGTTTAATTTTGAGTTCCTGGCATTTCACCCTGCCCTGAACACCTGTTCGTTTTATACCCTGCTGCAAGAACACCCCAAAATCTGGTGGCTTCCATCTGTGTCCCACTGAAGAAAAGCCTCCAAGCTGTACTGAAAATTCTCCCTGAGCCTTTCTCCTGAGCCTTCCTTCATTCCAGGCTCTTTACATTCCAAGGCAGAATCCATTTTCAGAATACTGATGTCAAACTCTGGAAAAAAAAACAAGTTTTCCCTCTGTTTTAGAAAGCTGGTCCACAATGAAATTTAAAAGCAGCTTTGGAAAAAAAAGAAATATTCTGGTGTCTTTTCAAGAAATGGAATTTAATTATTTCTTTAAGTGCTCAAAAACCCTGTAGATGGGGCACTTGGGGACGTGGCTTGGAGGGGAACACCGTGTTGGGTTGATGGTTGGACTTGGCATCTTAATTCTGAATTTTGCTTAACCAACTAAGCCAGGTAATTTAGGTCAAAGTGGAAGGAAGATTTGGGGAAGAAATAAATTAGACTTTGAAAATCAAGGGGAGATGAACTTCATCGTGCTTTAGACATTTGACAATTAGCAATTTAGTGTTAAAATTAGTAATTTAGTGTTACAATTCATAATTTAGTGTTGCAACATGATTATGTACAGAACAGGGATTCCCCAGGGGCAGCTACCAGGAGTTCCCTGTCCCCAGAGGAGCAACATGCTGAAGGTAGGGAAGAGCCTGCAGGCTCTCTGGACACTGAACTCTAAAACACTGAGAGAAAACAGATTATTAAAGTCAGTGCTTTTTGTGGAAAATATTTGCACAGAATTAAATCAGAGAACATCCAGTGTACATTGAGAGTGCTTTATTATGACTGTAACAACATCAGACAAAAGCTGTCAGATTAGTAATTGGACTCCTTAACTCCTATTCCAGCTGAGAAAAGGGTGTAATAAGGGAGAGAAATTCCTTGCAGAAGGAAAACAATAATTTAAAAAGCATTCTCCTGCTCATTTTAAAAATCATATCCCAGAGCTCTGCATAAATTCAGCCATGGCCAGGTTTCACCCCTTTGAATGAGTTCAGAGGGCAGCTGCTCTTCTGTATTACACCTGTATTTATAACCTGGGCACTGCCAGGGGCAATGCTGATAATTCCATGGCTTTATCCTGGATGTTTGACTTCTCAGCACTGAGCAAGAATTCACCTCTTTGAGCAGAAAGGTAGAAAACATCTGAAATTCAAGCTGTTCATCTGGCTTAATATGAAGTGACACGAAGAAAGGATGTTTCTGAATGGAGACTTTTTTAAAGAAACTTGTAGCTCTAGGTAATGTATCACTGGACTTTTATTCAGAACAATTCCTAAGTGGATACAGGAATTTCTCTTCCAATCCAAGCATCAGTGCTGCAATAATCTGTAAAAAAGTGCAGCTCCCTGCCTGCTGTGGGTGTGTCATGCCAAAGGCATTTCAGGATGCCACTTTTTAGTGAAACTTCTATGTGAGAAGAATGGGTGAAATGAAACTTGGGAAGCAGATCTTGGGCTGGAAGTGAGTGCACAAAGTGATTATATTTACATAGTGACCATTGGTCCAACTATAGCTTAGAGAGAGCTCTCCACTTCCCAGGATCTCTGCTAGTTCACCATTATTCCAATATTCACACTAAACCATTCCTCTCCTTCTTGTACAAACTTATGTGCTTGAAGATTCCAGAGTTCTCTTCTTTTTTTCTTTTTTTTTTTTTAATTTATTTCAATCCATCTGTGTTGAGCAATCCCAGTTTATTCAATCTTTGAGGGAAAAAAAAAAAGGTCTGGAAAACGGCTAATGAGATAGGACAAAATGGCTCAGGTGACTCCTCCAGGTCCTCTCTAATTTAAACTTTACTGTGACCCTACAGATGTTCCTCATGTCACCAGGGCAGCAGAATTCCTAAGGAAGAAAAAGAAAAATCAAAAGCTCTGTTTGGAGTGATGTGTGTGGGAATTTATTACGTTTTAATTCACTTGGTCTTTCATTTCACATCACGTTGGCTTTAAGATTTTGTTTTTCATTTCCACATCAGTTGCTTTTAAGTAAATTGAGAAGTTTTGCTGATCCTTAAATGAGGATTTTACCCCAATTTATGTTTTCCGCCCTTGAGTTAATTAATTCTCACATCAGTATTTTTAAAAACACCCCAAAAAAGAGCCACGCTGGGATGAGAAGACAAACCAATGATCTCTAAAATGTTTTTCTGCTTTTTTCATACATAGCTAACAGTGAAATAGGTTAGACTCATAAAAAGCTGTGTTTTCCCTCATTTTAAAAATGAAAATTTGCCATTTGCTGTAACAGCTTAAATATAACATTATTGGAGTCTGGGAAGAATTGAAATAACATATTTTGCCTGCTAGAATCAATTTTCTAAAATAAGGGTAGGCTTTAAAATCATTAGAACAGACATAGAAAGTGCCAAGTGAAGCAGAACTTCTTTTGGGAAGCAGCCAGCAAATATCAGAAGGTGGCTCCTTATGTTTTGAAGAAACATTTCTAGGCTACAGAGACAGCAACCAAGAAAAGATTTAAATTGATTTAAACATCGTAATTATGAGGATGGGGGAAGCTATGGATATTTACATTGCTCCCAAAACTCCTGTTCCACTGTCCCCAGCAGGTAAAGAGCTTCCCACCCTCGTGCCACATGGAATTTATTGGGAATTTTCACCTTCCCTCCAAATTCTAGGAGATTATATTGTTAAATTAGGAATTAGGGGAATGTTTCAGTTGAATCAAAGTCTCATTCCCATTTCCTCATTCCCATAATCCATTGAGTTCTGTGTGCTACAGCCTTACCCCTGGCATGGACTTGTAGAGATGTTTGTGGCTGAGGGTTTTGCTTTTAAGGAAAGGAAAAAATAATATAAAACTCAATGCTCAGCATCTAAAAGTCCCTCAGTTTGGTTTATTAGGTTTTTTTTAAATCAGTAAATACTCATATTAAAAATTTATTGCGAGAAATGAGACTGGAAGCATGACCAGCAGAGAAATTACCATCTCCCCTAATTCTTGATGGCTTTCCAGTTTAGCCAGCAAGAAACTTGAGCTCAAGTACTTGTTCCAATTCCTCTGAAGAGTTTTCTTCTCTGCCACTGGTTAGTGTGAGCATTTTTAAGGATTCATGGCATATTTTGGTTCACCAATCTCATTTACATAATCCACAGGTCCATCATTTCCTCTGTCCAGTATGGTGTGACTAAATGGAGACTAATTTGGAAAATACAATTTGAGTGCCACAAATAGAGTTTCTACTAAAAAGAATATTTTACAATCTCCTACTTTTATTTATTCATGGTCATTATCACTCTTCACAGAGTCATTAAGGCTGGAAAAGAACTCCAAGACCATCAAGCCCAACCTTTGCCAGAATCCCTCTGGGAACACTCAGCTAAGTCACAAAGTGTTTTCATGGGGACCAGAGCAAGGACTGGGGCTTTTCCATACCCTGGCACTGTTTACATGTTCATATTTGGGGTTTTTTGTGCATGTTAGAAAGAAAATTTACCTTAAATGCTTTGGAAATAGCAACTTTCTATTTTCTATAAAATAAATGCAAAAGAGTTCCTCAATTTTGAAACCATCTGAGATGAAGCTGGGGCAGATTTTTTTTCATGAGCTCTATTTCAGTTTTTGCACAAAGACAATAATTGATGTGCCGAGCATTAAAAGTTCATTTGGACTTGATTATTTTCTCTTTTAATACTTTGTCCTCTGTAATTAATTTTTAAGCTTCCTGTAATATTTGAAAATAAAGTTAATTTGGCAGTTTTCTTTAAAAATAGAAATGTGAGAATTTGAAATGTACTGTTAATTTTAAAACTGATGGGAACCCCTCTGATTTTCATTTACCAGCAGTGCAAAACCTGCCCTATATTATAAATGCTAACAATACCACAGACGTTTCAAAGAATTTTATGCCCAAACTTAAAAAAAAAAAAACATTACTTAGTCCAGTGCTAACCTTTTACTTTCTATAATGCTAAGCCTCATTTATGCTTTTAAACTTCATTAAAAATAACTGTAGGCCATATTATTTTATATTGCCTGTCTGATCAAAGGAAGGAGTTTTTCCCCCCCAAGTACCATTTTTCTTTCCTTATATTTAGGACTTTCTATTGATTTTTGACTTTCACTTTGCACCTAATGTTATGTTTTTCCTTAAACAATATTTTTCCTCCCTGAGGGATCTTTTGTAAGCTGAAAATCTGACTATGTGGAAGAGGATAAACATTAGGAAACTGTCCATGTCATGCTTGGAGCTGCAGAAATTGCTGTGAAAATTATCTGCTGTGCTGGAGGAAAATTCATGCACAGTTCCTACATGGAGCAGGTTCCTAGAGCCTCCTGCACCAAGAAGTTTCCTTTGGCCACTCTGAGCCAAGGAATTTGGCTTTTTAAGAGGCCTTATTGTGTGATTCCTACCAAAAGAAGGTTCTTGTACATCTCTGTAAGTCTGGCACAGTCTCAACATAATCATGGGGTACTATGGGACCTTTGGAAAAAATATTCTGGTGTCTTCTCAAGAATTGGAATTGAATTATTTCTTTAAGTGCTCAAAAACCCTGTAGATGTGGCACTTGGGGACATGGCTTAAAGGGGAACACAATGCTGGGTTGATAGCTGGACTTGGTCATCTTAAAAATCTTTTCCAACCTTTATTATCCTTTAAATACATTTTTCCTCCTTTTCCAATTTGTGACAGGATCAGCTGGAAATCTGGGAAACAAGGCTAAGAAATGGCTATGATCTAAATTCACAGGAAATTCAAGTTGAAACACTGTAATTATGGGTCAAAATATTCCTTTAATTGCTCAGACTTTTTAAACTGGTTCCTTCCCAGTTTAAGTTCCTCAACAGCTCTAATTCTCAATTTATTTTTTTTTCAGTATGTGTGGGTTTTTTAGTTTCAGTAATAGTTGAATGTGTTTTTCCAGATCTATTTAAAATGAAAAATGGAAAACAAAGGTATTTGGTACCTCCTTGTCCTGCTGCTAAATTTGCTGCTTCCACAATTCAGGAAATTTCTGAGGGCATCTCCTCGTAAATTCTTGACAACAGTCAATGTTCCTAAATCCTGCAGAGTCAGAACTCCTGATCTGAGTCTGATTGGCACAAGATTGATCTAAATAGATGCCTGACCTGGACTAAGGTGGTTCTCCAGACTGGATATAGTAAATGTGAAATTGGATAAAGTAAAAATCCACATTATCCCTTCGGCCAATAATGGAATTAGGTTATTGCTCTGGCAGTCAATTGTTGTTTGACAGCAATGTGTTCCTCTGGGAGACTTTAAATCCATGTAATTTCCTACCACTCCACTGGAAAGATGTGGTGATTATGACACACAAGCCTGTTTATAATTGGTCTCTTATGTTTAATTGAAAAGGAATAAAAATCAGTCTGGAAAATCTTAATGCAACAGAACCTTATTAGATAAATTTAAGGAGAATCCAGATGCACGTTGAAAATTAGATTATCTAAACCACTTCCTTTTAATGTTTTCTCATATACAAAACCGATCTTTATGCACAAAAAAATCTTCCTCAATTTCCTAAACTTTCAAAAATCAGCTCAGGGGTATGAAGAAATAATCTGTCCATTTGACCTTTCCTTCCTAGAGAATGTTTTCTTCAATTATTCTGAAATGACAGGAGAGGCTGATCCTTGAGCCAGTGCATTTCTGAAGTCTCAAAAGTATTTAAAATATTTGATGTTAAAAAAAAATTAAGTCCCAAATCCAAACTGCTCTATTGGAACACCATAACACCATTCTTTGGGGGATAGGTAATGGATTAATGATTATGAAGCCACAGCAGCAAAGTAAACAGATAAATTTCGATCACTGAGGTCTTTCAAAGTTGATATGGATGATTTCAGGTAAGTTTTATGGCTGTGGGAAATTGCCCTCCTAAAAGAGATGGTTTATGAAAAAGAATAACATTTCTTATCTAAAGTTCTTAGGCTGAGATGTGCAGAAATCAGTTCCAAACCAAATGGCAAACCAGGGAACACCTGCTCTTGTTGCCTGCTTTGTAGACTCTGCTTCCAGGAAATTAGAAAAAAAAAAGATAGGAAAATGGTACTGTTTCATTGCATTCCTGCTCATGAACTTAACTTAAGCTAGGAAGATGTTCAAAAACCAAGGAAAAGCTGATCTCTGCTGAATTACTTTTTGCTTTTGTTTCCAATTTAATAATTCTGGGAAAGTCTCATTTTGGAAACATTATCAGCACTGTGCTTTCAAGTTTCATTACAGAAGATAACTCAGGGTTATTGTGGAATAGAAAATGAAAATATTGCAAAGTTTTATATGCTTTCAGCACTTTTTTTTCTTAAGGTGGTCAAGAAGAATTGAAGCTGGGTTTTTTGACTATGCATTATCTTATTTATCTCAATCACACAGATCCAGAACAATGAAATTGTAATTTTCAAGCAGTGTTGATTCTAGAAAACTCCTATTTCTTCTAATCAATGCAGGTTGGATTTTTGACTGAAAGCTGGAATTTCTTAATGAAATCACAAGGGGAATAAATATCCTGATGTTCATTATATTTTTAAATAAATTAATGCTCAGTGTCCAGAAGGAATATCCATTTTATATCAGGAATAACACTAAAAGGAACCACAAAGTAAATTCACAAAATAAATTCACAAAGTAAATCAGCTTTTTGCCTAAAACTTGATGCTGTTCTGGGTTATTCTCTCAGGATATTGGTCTGTAGATAGCAGCAGTAAAAATACCTGCTCTGCAATCTCCTGGGCCATTTCACAGAGATAATTTGTGACAAACATTTAAATGACAGCTCAAAAGAGTATTATAGCATATTGATTAAATTTGCCACTGGAAAATGGTTTTAGTTGCTGACAGAAAATTAACAGAGTCTGGGACTTGAAGTTGAAAATTTCTTGTAATGCCTTTTGTGTCTAAGAGAACTTATTATAGGGCAGCATTTAATGGAGATTTTTCTTGTATTAATGATGCAAATCAGAAGCCTAAAGGCTTGTAAAACATATGGATATTTGGAATGAAGCTGATTAAGGACAAAAAAATGAGGTGTTTTCCTGAAAATAAGATTTTCTGGATAGTTCCTATAGGCTATGAAAGAAATGGAAGACCCCAAAATCATCAGGGAAATCAATCCCATTGCAAAGATTATTCCTAAAATTGGCCTGTGGCTGTTACTTTTACACAGAGACTGGAAAAATGCTGATAAAATTTCTCAAGGCCAGATGGGGTTTCCCCACCAGGAACCTTGGGGTGTAGTTTTATTTCAGGCTGGTGCAGAAATCTTTCTGCTCCACATGAACCCCCAGTTTGGATGTACAGCTGTGTCTGTTTTTCCAAACACTGCATCAGGAACAGGTCTGAGCAGCAGAGCAGGGAGAGACACTCAGAATTTGGAGGATTTGGGGTTAGACTGGCTCTAATCTGATCCTGTGGATTGAATTCCAATTGTTGCCTAAAAATCCCTCTGGAGAGCATCTTCCGGTCAGGAATTTTTCTGAAAAGGGACTGAATTCTTGTGTGTTCCCAGACTTAAAGAAAATGAACTGAATGGCTAAGTGGGGATGGTGAAGAGCTGCTTCAAAATGTACCCAGTGTACCCTTACTCCATAAAACCCACCCTTCTGAAGAGTGATGTTTGTTTTAAGAGCTCTTCCACCACAGGGTTCTTAAAAGACCAGGAAGAATATCCATTTTTGTATCAGGAAATTTTTATACCTGGGCCTCAAGGACTTGGGAGCTGGGTTGGGCTCTGCTCCCAGGGAACAAGTGATGAGATGAGAGGAAACAGCCCCAAGCAGTGCCAGGGGGGGTTCAGTTTGGACACCAGGAGGGATTTCTCCATGGAAAGGGTTGTTAAACCTTGCCAGGGGCTGCCCATGGAGGTGTTGGAGTCCCCATCTCTGGAGGTGTCCCAGGAAGGCCTGGAGGTGGCACTCAGTGCTCTGGGCTGGTGACAAGGTGGGGATCAGGCACAGCTTGGGCTCGATGATCTTAAACCTAAATGACTCAGTGATATAAATAAAATTATAAGCAAAGCTGTATTAACACTGAACATCCATTACTACTCTTGTAAAATCTGCTCTGAAGGAGTTCTCAATATCAGCTGCAGCAACTTTGCATGGATTAGGATCCCAAATTACTTCTGAACTTTTTCCTGTATGGGAGAGTTAATATCTCCTGTCAGAGCACACGGCACAGGAGCACAAGAGACGTCTGTGCAAAGCAGCCTGCAGGCCCAGACTGAGCAGCACAGACAAAGTAATTACAGGCACTTCAGGAAGAACTAATAAACGTTTCCCAAATCCATTTTAAAGGAAATTGGAAAAGGACTTTGTCAGCATTCAGACAGGCCTCCAGGAGAACACAGCCTCTGACATTTTCATTGAGCTGTCCTTTCCCCACTCCTGGCTCCCTTCAGCAAAAGGGAGTTTTTAGAACTCCGAGTCCAAATGTCGAAGATTACTCATCACTACTTCAAATGTGCAGTTCCTGAGAACTCCTTTGCCACAAATGTTTCTCCTAAATTGAAGGAACTTCTTGAAGATTGAAATAGTCTATAGACTAGAAAGCGCAGTTTCTGTCAAGTTAGAAATATGACAATTTTGTGACTATTTCAGGAACGAACTACATTGATGCTTTATTTCATTTCCCACATCTCTGTTGGTTGAAGTGAAAATATTACCTACTGGAGCAAAAGCTTGCAGCAGTTCTTACAGAGGGCTTTACGAAAAGTGGATAAAATATGTTTGCAGTGCTGCAATTCTTTCCTCTGAGGGTGGTGAGGCCCTGGCAAGGGGTACCCAGAGAAGCTGTGGCTGCCCCTGGATCCTTAGCAGAGTCCAAGGCCAGGCTGGACAGGGCTTGGAGCAACCTGGGCTAGTGGAAGGTGTCCCTGCCCATGGCAGGGGGTGGAAAAAAATCATCATTAAGGTCCCTTCCAGCCCAAACCAGTCCCTGATTTTCTATTATACATTGAGCATCCCTGCAGCCACTCTCCTGTCTGCAACAATTTGTGTATTTCCATGTACTTCAAACCCACATATTTTATATTTGTTCCCTGTCAGACTCAAATCTGCGCCTCGTTTAAACATTCCCTTTTCAAACCATCTGCATCAGCTAAATATCCCTCAGCTTCTGCTAAACATGTGGGGATGAGACAATCACAGGATTTCATTTGTTATCTCTGAAAGCTGTTATTTTAAGAAGCTACCCAGGAAACATTTTATGACTTTAAAAAGATCTCTTACTTATCCATGGATTCAAGGAATTGTGGCCCTCATGAATTTGTTTGCTTAGTTTTCCATTGGTTCATGAGGTTGTGCTTTGTGAGCTCCTGGTGGGAATTAAATTCCTGGGGGGGGGGGGGGGGGGGAAGGGAACAAATCAGGAGAACAGAGCAGATGGGGAGCAGGGAGTCTTTGTTTCAATGTAGAGTGTACTAAATGAGCTTAAATGATACAAAAAGGGTAAATGAGAGAAAAATCTGGAAAATAATAATTAGTAGAGGGTTCTTCTTCTTTTATTATTTAGGGTTTGATTTTGAGTGCATTAAAAAATCCTTCCCTGCCTCATATCCCAGTTATCTCCCTTGCAACAGTAGAGGGAAAAGGTTGAATTTCAGTCTGATAGTTTTGTTTGTTCATCTTCAGCTATAATAGACTAAATTAAGGTTTATTCATGTTGGAGAAACACATACTATTGTCATCACCCTCTGAATTCTTAGGCAAATTCCTTCATTAGTTTCAATACACCTAATTTGGTTGGTTTTTTATTGGTGGTCTGGGTCACAGAGAGCTGTAGGTCCTGCTTAATCTCTAGGCCATTCCGGCCAAGATAAAATCAGGTAATAGATTTAATTATAACAGGGAAATAATACAGTGTAGCAGGGGAGGAAGGCTGCAGAAGGGATTTCATGGCTGTGACCACATAATACATCCAGTAACTTATTAGGGCTGTCATTCATTTTTGTCTTACCTCCAATGCAAGTCTTGGGAGTGTTTCTCAGGCAAAAATATACATAAGAGAGAAAGAATAAAGGATTTAAAACTTTGCCCATACTCATAAACTAAATAGATTGTACTGAGGACATTGCCAGACATTTCTTTCTGTGACTGTGCCCCATCCCAGAGACAGGGATCTTCACAAACAACTTGGGATAGGCTGTGGTGTGTTCATTTTAGTAAGGAAAACATGAACACAAGTGGTTACAAATAGACTGAATCCTCCTGAACACCTAAAAAGATAAACAGCAAGGAAAAAAAAAAGTCAGGATTATTTAGAGGGGGTGGGATCCTGCTGGGATCCTCCTGTTTTCAGTCAGTAGGAACTGAAATGAGGAAGATAGGAGAAGGAAGAGGAAGAAGTTGAGGCCACTGTGGTTCCCCCATGTCAGAGGAAATTCCAGCATGACCTTCTCAACCCCCAAGACTATGAGCAGGTTCTGCTTTTAGCTGGGGGGAGTTCACTTTCTCCAAGGCAGCCTGCATGGGGCTGTGTTCTGAAATGGCGTGAACAATGCTGAAAATAGTGCTGGTACCACCCTGACACCACACTGATGGTTCAGTGGCTGCTGATCTGTGCTCACACAGCATTTACTCCTTCTCCCCTCCCACTGAGGTGCTGGGGGTGCACCAGGATTTGGGAGGGAACACAGCCTGGACAGCTGATCCCACCCAACCCAGACCATCTGACATCCTGCTCATAAACAAAACTGGGTAGGTGGAGGGTGCTGGGTGTTGCCATCACTCCGGGGCTCTTTGGAGGTAAGCAATTGTTTTCATCACTTGCTTTTCCTGAGTTTTATTTCCCTCTCGTGTCACCAACAATTCAGCATTACCTCCAAAATACTGTGTAGTCAGAGCTGGGTTGGAATTAGCGGGGGTTGAAAGCAACTGGTTTTGCACTTGTAGTCCCAATCTTAATTAACATTTAACAGTTAGCAGGAAGTGTCTTCTGAGTGAATGAATCCAGTGAAGTTTGGAGCTTGAAACTGGCCTGATCAGACATTCTTTTATATCCTTCCATCACAGCCATCTCTAATTTCCCTGGTGATACAAGTCCAGGAGCAGCACCTCCCACTTGTGAAGCAGTAAGACTATTAGGAGAGGAAGTCTCTGATTGAAGTCATGAGGCTGCTTGACATCTGAGAGGCCTGCAAATGAGACAGCTGCTTCCCACTGTTTCTCATAGATGTGCTGGAAATGATCCCCTGTCTGAGCTCATCCAAGGAGTACAAGGCCTGATACTCCTTTATTTTCTGTGGGCTGGTGTGAAGCAACTTTCTCGTTTTACCCACAGAAGTTTCATTATTTTAGTAATAATTGATGGGGTTTTTTGACTTTCTTCCCTTGATTTTTTGGAGCATTAATTAGGCACCCTGAGTCTCATTTCATGAGTAGACCTTCATTTCATGTCTATACCACCTTTTCTCTGGCTTAGACTAGATGGGTTTGACTTTCTAAGTGTCAGGGCTCAAGACAGATGGTTATATGTTACTAATTCTAAATTTAAATTTTCTTTTTCCCTCTTTTTTTCTTTTTTTTTCTTTCTTTTTCTTTTTTTTTTTTTCCAAAGAAGCCTGTAAGAATATATATTTGTGAAGAATATGATGGAGGAAATATTTACCACAGGGAACAGAATTCAGCTGCCAGTGTTAAGTTTCACCTGATCTTCCCAGCTCACTTCCCAGTGTTTTCTGTTGTTATTGGGATTTTTTTTCTCTGAACATTTGTGTGAAACATTTACATCTGTGAGTAGCTCAATTCAAAAATGAATATGGTGTTACTCACCATGAACAAGCCTTTGGAATCCCTCACACAATTGTTTTTTATTGAAATTTAGGATTTGAACTTTCACAATGAAGAAATCCAGATAGATACAGCTCTGGAGTGATATGGCAGAAAAATTGGCAAGGGAAGATCACTCAAACTTTCTGTTCTCTCTCCACGAAGAAGAGAAGAGGGAGACTCCTAACACGTGTGAATTCTTCCATTGGTTGGGAATTCTGCAGCAGTCACAGCAGAGGATGTGTCTGGTGAGGACAAGGGGCCAAGGAGCTGCTGATAAAATATCAGTGTTGATCACTGGGAAAGCCTTTTGCTTCCCAGTGCTGCACTGGCAGTGTGAATTTACCTGAGATCACCAAAACCAGGAGAGATTAAATCCACCTTCCTGCCCCCTTTGCCACTAAGCAGAACAGAAGAGTCCCTAATGCTGCAGTTGTGTTGGATCAGCCCCATTTCCCTGGATTTTTCCCTTTCTGGAGCAGCTGTATTGGGAAGTGTGGTCCAGGCTCATCTCCCATTGCTTTAATGGGAGAATAAAAGTTTTTATGGCTTGGCAAGTGGGGCAGTTTGCTTAATGCCTGCCCAGAGCTGCAGCATTCCAGTGCAAGAGCCACAGCTGGAGGAAGGGCAGGAGCAAAGATGTTCTGTAAGTGAATCAACACATTTTGTACAAGTTTGCAGTATTTTATTGCTATGTACACAGACTTTCCTCTCATTGTGTGCAAAGGTTTCCCACCACACATCAATCCTGGGCTTTCATCAGTGTGTATTTTCATTTAATGATATTATAGACTTCTCTGCAATTCCTCTCATTCTTGCTTTTTGTGAGCTTTAAGCCAAACATAATGACACTTAGATAAAACTAAATTATTTGCCTTCTCATTTGTACAATCCATTCCAAGCTTATTTTGTCATTTTCAAAATGAGTCTTTAGTTAGAAAAATCACTCCAGGTGAGGTTTCTGTCCCTGATTCTCCAGTACTCCTCTCATTTTGGGGGAAATAAATCTTGACGTTCTCAGAATCAGATTATTCCCAGTTACTATATAATTCTGTGATTTAGCTTCATTATGTAATATTGGCAGCAAGAAGATTCCTAATTAGTTGCACTTGCTCTTTAGAAAAGTTTTTAGAAAAGTCAGTAAAATCAAAAGTTCGACCTAAGCATGTTCTCCACACTTAAATTAACCAGTTTAATCACTAGAGTAGCTTAGGGTTATAAAATGAGGGAAGATGTGATTCTTAGCAAAAACTGCACATGGACTATTATGGGGCCCAAGGGAACTTCCAAGGAGAATCATTTCCTGAGGAAAGGAGGCTTTGATTTGGGGAAGAACGCTGGCATTCCGTGTTTCCTCCACCGCAGCACTATGGGCTGCTCCAGACGAGCACTGGATAACAAACAAAAATGAAATATGGCCTCCAGGCTGAGCAATTTAAAAGAGATTCAGACAAGTCATATCAAGCAAAATCAAATTTTCCCTCATGAATCACTGCTTTTTGCAGAAATCTCCTCTTCTTTTTCCCCCGCTCTGGTTATTTACAATGATAAATTTGATTCAAAACTCCTGCATTTAAGTAAGACAGAGCATAAGAAGGAGATGGAATTGTATGAATGATTAATGTACACCCTGTCTATGGAGCACTGGAAGGAATCTACAGTTTTTTGAGTCTGTACTTTTTTGCTTGTCCCTAAGTTTTAACAAACTTGGTATTTCAGACTTCTGCCAACTGCTGACAGCAAAGACAATCTGTCTTTTTTCTGCCTGTATGGAGAAAGTGACAATAATTTGATTAGGCTGATTTATAACATTAGAAAGCAAGAAGAAGATGAGGAGGGAATTAATCAAATTATGACAAACTGATCCCAGAGAAACTGTGAATTATTAGAGTTTTCTTTTTTAGTCGATAGGATACATCTGGAAGTAAACTAGACCATAGCTGATTAGATTAAAAGAATAATAGCTTTGATTTCTGCTTGATAATTGTCACCTAGAGCAGATAAATTAAAGCTCCCACAAAGCTGAAATCACCTCATCATATATGAGGGTGTATTTGTAGTATTTGTTCTAACAGTGTGTTTCCATTCTGTTAGAAGGGTTTTAAATGTCATTTCCTTAATATATATTGCCAGTTGGAGACTTGGGGTAAGCTTTAAAGGAACTCATTAATGGTAAAGGAGGGGTTGTTTTGGCAAATACCCTAAAATTCTAATTATCTGCTTCCTCTTCGCATGTTTGGCTGAAGTACATCACTTGTTGTGCTGAAATGTGGTGTTAGATAAAAGGCCACCCCGATGATACCAAATAGCATGAGCTCTAGTGGGGGAAGTTTTATTTTTGGGTACTTTCTGCATATGTGAAGACTCAGAATAAATTTTTGGAGGGGAAATGACTGCCAAGAAAAAAAAAAATCAACACCAAGAGCAAGCAAAGAACCTCTCTCTCAAAATGACACCTATGAAAGCAGTGCCAGGACACAGGGAATGGCTTCCCACTGCCAGAGGGCAGATGGGATATTGGGAAGGAATTTTTCCCTGGGAGGGTGAGCAGGCCCTGGCGCAGGGTGCCCAGAGGAGCTGTGGCTGCCCCTGGATCCCTGGCAGTGTCCAAGGTCAGGCTGGACAGGGTTTGGAGCAAGCTGGGCTAGTGGAAGGTGTCCCTGCCCATGGCAGGGGTGGCACTGGATGGGCTTTGAAGTCCCATCCAACCCGAATCCTTCTGGGATTCTGTGGACAATGGAACTCAGGGATCTTTTGGGGGTTTTTTTCTGATCTTATAAGTTTGCTGACATTGAGAAATAGGAGAAAAACTAATGAGGGACACCTGTCTGAAGAGCACCTCCTGTGGGGAGCTAGAAAACATTGTTATAAAAAGTATTGTCAGATTTTGTTGATCAACATGGAGCATTCTACAGCCACAGATGTGTTCCATAATGTCCTGAGAAAACCAGCAGCTCCTGTGAGAACATTGCACTAAGAGTACTCAAATCTCAACATTACTGCCTTCCGTTCCAGTGAGACTGGAGTGAAATATTGTGCAGCTTTGCAGGATTCACTAAATAGTTTAATTCTCCATCTGGACACATGCTGACCTCATCCACTGAAGCTGGGCGTTCTGAGGTGCACAAACAGCAGCAGGAATAGAGAAGGAAAGGGGGCAAGGAGGACAAAGAACTCCTGTAGAAGAGAAAACCAACAGCACCATTTCTCTAATAGCTGCCCTGAGCTCCTTCTTTGGGAGGGGATTGAAGCAAGAGTCAGTTTGAACAAGCATCAGCCAATTAGCCCAGAGCAAATGCTCCAAGTCCTGAAATGCCAACAAGAAAAGTGAAGGCAAACAGTCAGTAAACAGTTGCAGTCTGTTTCTCTGTGTCTCGTAAGGCCAACAAATAAAGTGATTACCAAATAATTCAGAAGTCAGTGTCCAAAAAAAAAAAAAAAATATATATATATATATATAATCTACGAGAGCTGCCTCCTCAGGGCAGTAAATTTGCCATTATTGCATCTGCTGCTAAATGTATTCTTGAGCCTGGTTCTGCTCTGGAGGCTTTTCTGGGAATGCTAATAACAGCATTTCAGGGGAGGCTGCTGAATTGAAAATTGCAGTAAGATCCAGGGAATGCGTCTTCAATTCACGGATCTGAGCCAAATTCCCAGAGTTTACATTGGACTGTAGGGAACAAATTTACAACAAAATCCTTAAGTTTAGTTTTTGTTCTCTTCTTTTGTTCCAGTGAATCTAAAAGTGGTTGCACTATTCTTCATAGCTCTCTCAATTCATAAATCTCCAAAGTGTAGCATCAATATAGCACAGGATCTTGGGGTCACCTGGGAATGTCTCTGCAGACAAATTAATCTTACTGATAACAGCCTGAGATTATCAGTGTAAATAGCTCATTTTTCACTGTCCTAATTACACGGGCCAAACAAACATGATTTGTCTTATGCTGTCAGCACTATTTATTTAGTCCAAATGCAATATTTTTACATTTCTAGAATAAAAGAGTGATTTCCCTGTGATGGCTGCAAAGGTAAACCAAGGGTCTCCTGGTTGCCTGAGTTCACTTTCGGTCTTTTCTGGCTTGGGCACTTGGGAGCAATTGAGTGAAAATTTATCTTCAAGTGTTTTCTTTGAACACAGGTATCACTGTACTTTCTTGAGAGAGAAGTTGTGGCATTTGGATTTATTGAAAAATTTTAAAGTTTGATAGAAGGTTTACATAGTGTGTATTTGTATGTAAACTTTGAGATGAGAAATGATGACTTAAAAATGTTATGGAATAGGATAGATACTGTTGAGAGAGAAATTGAATTACAAACAAGTTTTATAGGATTATTTTGTAAAAAAGACTAGATATTTTTGAGAAATAGAACTATGAAAGATGCATCGTAGTAAGATTTATGAGGAGTAAGATGATTGGTTTTAAGGTATTTATAGTATGGTGTGATAAAGCTGATAAGTTAAGACACATTTGTAATGTATTAAAAAATAGTTGCCTTCTGATTGTAATGGTGTGAATTACAACATCTGTATTGTCTCACCCTTCTCATGAGACTGAAAATGGAATAAAAGTTTTTAAAGCACCTCTCAGTTGCCCCATCTCTGGGTCAGAATCACACAAGAGGTACCTTTTTGGGGTTTTATAAATTGTTGGAGCATCTTGCCATATCCCATGCTTGCTGGGTTTTCCAAAGGAGCAATCTGGGCTGCACACCCCCTCTGAAGAAGAAGCCAAGAGCAAATGCCTTTGCAGTTATCCCTCCACTGCCATGGGGAGCAGGAGGAGCTGTGGGGATGCCTCACTCGTGGTGGGGAGCGTGGCACCATCCCCCCTGTGGCTGTGGTGTGAGTTCCAGTGCTGGCAGAAGAATAAATTCCCTGTGGGATGAGTCTTTTGCAGCTGCTTCAGGTATGTTTTGGGTACAGACTGCACCAGTGACAGGATCTCAATCTCACACTGGTTTGGGTTAGGAGGATCCCCAAAGCCCATCCACTTTTCCATGGGCAGGGTCACATTTCCACCTTCCCAAGTTGCTCCAAGCTCTGTCCAACCTGGACTTGAGCAACACCAACCAATAAAACACGTGAAACACAGACCCATGAACAGGACAAATGACAGAAAAGCAGCAGATTTTGACATCACTTTTGAGAGTTCTGTCCCAGCAGAAGACATTGCCAGAATGCCTGAGTATGGCAGAGTCAGCTGGAGAGCAGGAGCTGGAATCAAAGTCCTACTTCCTCCCCAGATTTCCTTCCCCATTGCTGATGTTTTATACCCTTCTCCCAAAAGAAAAGGGGATAATCTCATCTGCCCTTGACAGAGTTTAAATTATTTTTGAGACCTGGACTTTTTCTGGTTTCACCAGACTCCTTTGTTGCTTATTCTGTAGAATTACCTGGTCCCAACACACAGCTCCCCTGTTTCTCAGTTCCCTATTTTTATCTTGCTGATTCTACTGTTTCCAAGTGTTTTCCCCTGCTCTTCCTGTGCCACCGTACCACAGATCTCTGCTGACCCCTTTGTGGCTGCAGATATTAATATAAACATACAGAGTTAAACTCAGAGTGCTTTCCTCTCACAAAAGGTGTTGCTCAAGGCATTTTGTATCACTGCCAGCTGCACTATTTCAGTGTGCCCATGCCTTGGTGAGAGGCAGGCAAATATTCACTGCCTTTTGCTTAGGCTGCTGCTGCTTTCTGCAGGAAACAGATCCCTGCTTCAGCACTGCTCCACTGCTCTGAGCCACTTGGGAACAGCTCAGTCCCCTAAAAGAGGTGAAGCCGCTCCATCACTTGTTCAGGTTTAGATTTCCAAACTCCCCCCAAAATGAAGACAGTTAGTGATGATGGATTTTAAAGCATTGGTGGCCATAAAGCCTTTAAATTTTCTGCTTTGGACACCCTCTTGAAGACCTACTTAGTGACAACACTTCCATGTGGGACCACTGCTGGCTCAGTGTTTCAGCCTCTTTTAACTCTGTTTGAAAAAAAAAAACAACCTTCTTAATGTTTCAAAAGTGAAACTTGGCTTTCTCTGTGATGCTGTGGAAATGTGTGAGTCAGGGGTTTTCTGCAGGATGCATTGGTGCTCACTTTGCTTTTCCTTTGCTATTTTTTTACTTATTTGCCATTTTAAAATATTTTTTTCCTTTGATATTTTCCCAGGAGGATGTACCTTTGGAGATGCATAAGGACTTCGGAATGTGTTTGTTTTCAATGAGTTTGTTTTAGTAGAGTGAAAGGATGTGTTCCCAGAAGCTGTTTGCTCTTTTGGTTGACTGGTGTGCCAGTGTTCCCCTGATAGGGAGACTGTGGGGAAAGGCTCATCGCTCCCAGGACTTTGAAGGCAGAGGTTTCACAGACTCTGTTACCAGAATTTTAGCTGGGATGTTTTGTTTTTCAGACAGGGAACTTCATGCAAATTCCCAATTTCCAATGCATTTCCTCATCTGAAACTTCCTTTTCTGTGTTCTTAAAAGCAACAGAGCTACTCTGTCTGTTTATTGATATTCTTCTGAATTAGGAAGGGGGGCTTTTATAATTGTTTTTGATTTTCTTCAAACAATTTTCTTTTTGAGGTTGAACTTGTTCAGTGACAGCCAGGCAAGCAGTAGAACATTAAAACTGTTTGGGAACCTTTGTCCAGTGTGTAAAGTCTAATTTTGGCTATTCTGTTTTCTGGTTTGATGGATTTAATGGCATCATGGTGTTCAAAGCTGGGACTGGATGATCTTGGAGGTCTTTTCCAACCTGTGTTGTCCCATGGTTCTATGGGAACAGGACAATATCTCTTAAACCAGTACATTCAAATGTACTTTCAAATGCTTTAATAAGCCAACATTTCCCTCACAATTATCTGTTTCTAATGTCTGAGCAGATCTGGATTAATGTTAAAAGGCTGTATCAAATGTAATACACTTTTTCTGTGTTCCCAGTATAACTTCCGAAAAAAGGCTGCTCAGGATCTTCATATTTCACTGAGTTTACTTGTGAAATTCAAGTTTTAGTCAACAGGGGCCAGTTGAAATAGTTTTTTGAGATAGTAAATGGAAGCCAGTAGGAATCTACAACCATTTCAATGAAAAAAAATTATAAATGAAGGATGGGACTGTGGAGGTCACTGCTTGTTTTTTCACTTGTTTACTCTTTCTTTGACCCCATAATAAGCTTCAGTCAGGAGTACAGTTCCTTCCAGGCAAAGTATTCTATGCAGTGATGAATATCTAAGGCATAAAATTTATTACTGAAAAAAATCCAGTGTTAGCAAAGTTCTTCTTTTTAAAAAGCAAATTTGAAAATACTTAGAAATACAGATGCAGAAGCAGAATGAAAGGTGAGTTCTCAAAATTCTTGGAATAGAATGTCTATCTATACATTTTATTAGGAAAATCTAGCTGAGGTCAATGCCCTTGAATTCAGCAGTGCATTCCAATTTTCCCTGCAAAACAAACTCTTATCTAAAGAATTTAGTAGCAATTTAAACTAGTTACTTAAGGAGCTTTCCAAAATTATTGGGGCTTTACAGCCTATGTTCTCCTGATAAAAGTGCTTGGAAATCAACCTTGTTCCCAGGAAATCAGTGGCAAGAGTCTTACAAATGTCAAGTGGGTGTTTTACTACAAATGAACCTGGCTTTGTAACACAGTAAAGCACTTAGGTTATAAAAGATAGGAGGAAAAAAGAAAAAGAAGGAAAAAGCCCTGCTTTTATGGGCCTGAAAGAAACAGTTGGTTGTGTTCCGCAGGCCTAGAAGGTTCTTCCAGCTCTGGAGTGCCTCAGGGCTTAAAACAGGGTTTTAGATACCTCTGTAAATAAACTTATTGCTCAAACTTATGTCTCATTAATGCCCACTTAGTTGTTTGCTGAATATCCCAAGCTGCCATGTTCCTTGCCCCAAGTTAAAACAGAAAATCTTGTAATTTTCAGTGATTTATTATTGTCCAAGAGTGTTGGAGAGGGACAGCTTTGCTATAAGCAAATAATACTCAACAGAGTATAATTAAATATTTACATCTTTCCCCTTTATATACACACACACACACACACACACACATATTATATATATATATATATATATATATATATATATATATATATATATATGTATGTATGTATAAAATGTTCTTTTGCATTCAGGGACTTAATAGAGGTTTTAGTAAATACAACTTTCCCAGTTATACTCTCTCAACCAAGCCACTCATTCTTGAATCCTCAAAAGCATCAAACATGAGTTGTTGTAGCCTAATCACCAGAATTTATTGAATGATATTTCTAAGTAGAGAGAGGCTTTCTGGGAAATACCATTTATTAACTCAAAGACAGCTCTTCAAAACCTGAATTAGAGGGCTGAAATTCAGCCTTTAATGTTGTCAAAGTGCACACAGCATTGAAGAAGACTCCAAAACTACACCCACCTGCAAATAATTTTCAGCAAGTTGAAATTACATCTTGGAATGTAATTCATCCCGATTCAGAATTACAAGTTATAGAAATTCAAATGTTTGAAGTTTTGGAATGTTACCAGTAAGTTAGGGAAAAAGCCAATTCTCACATTTTCGATGGATCTGTTTATTTGTTCACTCTAACCTAACAAAAAAAAAAAAAGGTCATATTTACTTTCTAAGTACTTTTTTGGTGTTTTTCTCTACCAGAAAAATCAAGGAAATTTATGGCCTCACTTAGAAACTCTGACTTACTGTCCATATTTTCCAGTGGTGGTTTTGGGGCTGAAATTCTGCATTGTTTCACTCAGCTTTTGTTTTCCTTTGATCATGAACCACTGCAATTTTGTCAAGCATTTTTAAACAACTGGTGTCCTGGACACTGCCATTTCTTCATCAATTTTTCTTTCTTTCATTAATTAGAACACCTGCAGATAATGACTTTAATACTCATATT
Source organism: Motacilla alba alba (assembly GCF_015832195.1). NCBI lineage: Eukaryota > Metazoa > Chordata > Aves > Passeriformes > Motacillidae > Motacilla > Motacilla alba. Next base: position 25,340,938 of record NC_052023.1, read on the forward strand.
TTAAGCGACAAACTTTTGTTTGTTTTTCTCTGGTTTTGTTTGTTTCTTTTGTTCCAGACAAACAAAAGAAACTATTGCAAAGGTATTGATATTACTGCTGCTGAAAACTTCATTATGCCAAAGCCAGGAGCCACAAAACAGCCACAAAACAGTTCAATATGTTTAAAGCTGACTAAGAAAATGGTTTCCTGGCCTGTTTAAATAACACTAAGAGGAGAGTAATAAGCCTGTAGGTCTTATTATAGGCAGCAGAAAAAGGCAGAAAAAAGAGTCTCTTTATAAACTGTGAAGCTCAACTTTTTTTATTATGAAGACAAAGCACCACCTGTGACCTTTAAGAGATTTATTTTGTTCCCTCACCCGTTCTCCTGTGCAAAGGATTAAAACATTATTCATTCCATAGCTATAAAAAAAATCTGTCATCTACACTACTTTTGATTTTCTTCTCCACACATCCATTATGTTTCAAATAAACATTTTTTTTTTCAACTCCTGGAGTTCTTAAATAACTTCTTCAAACACTTGGGAGAAGTGTTGACAAAGCTGTGAATAATGTTCAGCTGAATCGTATTTGTCACACAGAAACACCTTGGCTCCAGCACGCGTTTCCCCTGGGACAACGTGTTAAACAATGGAAACTCAATTCTACAGCCTCCAAAGAGACTTCTTCTCGCCCAGGTGTGGTCACAGCACAGCACACCTCCAGGAGGAAAAGTTCACAGCTTGACAGTTACCTGGATGCTTCTGTAAGTAATTTACTTGGACCACACTGGGATTCATGCAGCAAACACCATCATATTTTAGAGGTGCTCCTAATCAGTTGGACTCAGCTAATGTTTATGTCACCTTGAGTATGTAGTAGTCATAATGAACAGGTTATATTAGCTATATAATTCACTATTTCATAGTATCCTTGTCGTTCTTGATAGTTTAGTTATCATTGCAGGATTGTTTCCCCGTGATTGGACCTTTTACTATACATTGACTTACTTACAGATTGAATTATGGAATATCCTGTCCAGGATCTTCCACTTACAGCTCCTGACACCTCAACAATCCCACCCTGTGCATCCCTGAGAGCATTGTCCAACCTCTCCTGGAGCTCTGGCAGCCTTGGGGCTGTGCCCATTCCCTGGGGAGCCTGGGCAGTGCCCAGCACCCTCTGGGGAAGAACCTTTCCCAAACAGCCAACCTAAACTTTCTCTGAGCCATTCCGACAGCTTCAGCCATTCCCTGGGTCCTGTCCCTCATCATCTTCAGACTGCCACCCCATAAATGATTATTTAGGATAACAGTGATTTCCTTCCTCTGTAAGTTATTCTCAGTGATTCTTTTCATCACATTCGGCCGTGAAGGGCCTAAACTATGGTTGTAACCAACCACAGCCAAATAATGTGGGGATTTAGAGACACCATTCCCAGAGGAGACAGGCAGCCCTCCTGTGTTTTCCAGCAGAAAGTGTGGGGTGCTGTTGGGCTACAGAAGGATCAAGAGGAAGCCCCACTCATCCTGGTCTCTTCTCCAGCCTTACAGCATCTCCGGCCTGCAGCACTCCTGCTCCTTTGACATGAATTTATTACATGTCTTTGTCAGATCACCGCCAAACTACTTCAAACCTGCTCTGTGCTGCTAAAATGCTCTGCAATTACGTCCAGCTCATGCAGGACAAAGCAGGGCAATTCCTACAAAGTTTGGGCAGGGCCTTTTTGATCCTTCCCGCTGTTCTAGTGTGCACAAACTGCTTGTTGGTGTTTTGATGGGGTTCAGGGTCTTGGTCTTAATGTTTAAAGCCCTTAATAGAGCGGGTCACACTCTCTTGCGGGAGTTCTGATCTTTAGGGATCTTTCATCTCGCCTTGGGAGATCTGAGGGAAAAGGTTAATCGTTGCCAGGGGTGGAAAGAAAGCCTGGGTTCGGCTCCGAGCTTTGCGGCAGCGCCGTCAGATCTGTGAAATGCCTTCCTTGAAGAGGAAGAGGCACTACGGCCTTGGGCTCTTGAAAGAGGCACAAAGGCCTCACTTATCTCTGCAGATATTGGGGAGGCACCTCTGATTCCTCTTGACTCTTTCTTTTCTCAAGGCTAAAGGTTGAAGTAGAAAGAGCTCAGCACAGTTATCGCTGCGCATCCACACTTCTGAGCGTGGACTCCGTGGCAGTTCCTCCTCGCACGCCTGAGACCTCAGTCGCTTTCTGAGCCAGAAGATCCATCTCATTGGAAGAAAATGGCTCCTGCATCCCTTCAGTGATCCTACTTCCACACTAATTCTGGTCCTTTCATGTCTTCACAGTAGGAGGTAAGCATTTTTGATCAGTATTTTATGGAATCACAGAAAGGTTTCATTTGGAAGAGACCTTAAAGATCATCTGGTTTCTACCTTCTGTCATGGGCAGGGACACTTTCCTGGAATAACCGAGCTTCTCCACTTCTGTTTGCCTCCTGGAACATGTTTTAATCCAGACACAGCTTGCTTTAAGTTAAGAGACCAAAGAGTCCCAAATTTATTTTTCCTTTAGTGGACCAGTGTTTAGAATAATCCTGTCCTAACCCCCAGACCTTTATGATCAGAGCAGCACACAGGGAGTGTCATTCTGAAATAGTTAAAACAATGGTTATGCCATTCACAGAGCTGTCATTTTGACAGCACGCTGAAGGACAGGAAGGCAACAGCCTTGCTATCTCAAAACTCAGTTTCTGAGGACTTTGGAAATGTATTCTGTAGGATTTCATTGACACCATTTTCCAACCAGATTTGAGGTGGACTTGCAGTTTTTGTCTTCTGTGCTGGTTTTATCTTCTGTTAAATTTCTGGAGAGGAGACTTCTGTGTGGCTTCACTCAGTGAGCTGAGAACCTACATACACTAAAAACTGAAAGCCAGCTGACATTTGGCCAGGTTGCAGGGGCTTTGGTCAAATAACTAAAATTTAGAAAAAGACTTAAGCATCACCAATCACTTACTGGCCTAATCCATTGCAGTTTCAAGCACCAGGGACAAGATATCCCAATTGTAGAAGGTATTGAATTGTGATGACCACTCCCGCAGAGCATACTGTCTTCAAGCCTTGGCATTGAGCTGCAGCTCAGAAAAGCACAATCTGCCATTCAGGAGAAGCAGAAATCTCCTAATCCCACTGGTATGAAACCAGCCCCATCACTCAGGAGCTGTAGTCTGTGAGGATCCAATTTTGGGGAAAGAGTTGTTTAAGATAACCATGAAGATTTTTCTTCTTTATGAATAGAATAAAGATAGAATGAAAGTTTTGGATTCAAGGTTTCACCCACCTTGGTTCTTTGTATATTAATTCCATTAATTGGCAGATAATGCCAATTGATGTGGAAGTGAGAGAGAAATTCTGAGGTTGTGCAGTGGTTGTAATCTGAGCCCTCAGTATTCTCTCAGCATTTACTCTTTGGATGCTGTTCAGATAAAATTCTGTGTCAGTCCTTTTATAAGCAGCAAGCCCCACTAACAGTTTGTTTACAGTCATTGCACACCATTTAAAATTTATATAGTTTAAAAAAAAAGGAATTATTCTTACTTTTTTTTTCCTTTCTGAAAAACCCTTTTTTGACAAATTATAATTCAATTACAATTTAAATCTCTGTAGTATGTGTGACAATTCACTTCAGCCATGAACAGGATGAGAGTATAAGAGAGGAGAACACTGAATAATAAAGCAGCATCTAGGAATTAGTTTTATTTCTGCAAATAAGTATTTCATTGCCATGAGAACAGTGTGCTTATGCTCTGAGTGACTTTGAGATCAAGTGTATTTCTGTGGGTCTGAGGACAGAAATGAAAGCCTACAAAGAGAAGATTGGTATTCTTTTGCCTGTAGTAACAAGATTCTCTAAGTTAAGAACAAATGGAAAATGAGTGAGGTCAATTTGAATCTTCTCTCCACTGAGCACAGTGTAGAGAAAAAAAAATACCAGACAACCTTAATGTTTAGAGTAGAGTCTAACACTCATGTTATTTCCCCATGGAATTCAATACCTGGGTACACATGGAATTAGGAATTATGTTGGTCTATCTTGTTTAAATAATATTGCAAACCCTCTGCTAATTGTTCTTAATATACTTATGATCACGGAAATTTTATTTGGTGAAGTATTATACAACTAACTCTTAACCAGTCTATTAATTAATAACCTAATTATTCACTCTGTTACAGGGCCAACATTTTTTTCCATTTTCCTAAGAAAATAAAAAATTGGAAGCTGAAAAAGGAACAGCCCATATAGACTTATTTTCTGTATCTAAGGTATTATTAGGAATTGATCAGTTCATGGCTCTGAGAGGGAATTTTTGATGAAAAAGGATATGAAATGTAATGCCCAGAAACTAGAATTACTCAGCTTAGCTGGAGGGATTGGATGAAAAATTCTAAAGGTGAATAAACAGCAAGAACTTCAAATTTGAAAGACGGACTTAGGGTTGTAGAATTCTCAGTGATTGAGAATGATTGTCTGTTTGAGAGGTTTGAGATTTGCTGCAAGAATCCATGGGGGCACATAATGTGATAGATGATCCTAATGTTCCTTTCCAGCATTAAAATCTGTGACAGAAATTCTCTGAAGGACTGGGAATTCTCTAGGTCCTTCTGCCACAATACTTTTCTTTCTTTGATCCTTTCCCCAGCGCGTTTAAATCTCCACCACCATGTGAAATGTGTTTCTGGCAAGAACCAAGCCTGTTTTAGTGGAGGAAGCACAGAGAACCAACACATAACACAGAGATGATATTTATTTTGGATTTCTGTAAGGCTCCAAAAGCCCTCTTGATGAAATGGATTCAATATTTTGATGCTCCCACAGATGCTGCGTTCAGATCAGAGCCAACCCTCCAGAGCACAATAATAGACTAAAAATCCAACTAGAGCAGATCAAGTGCAGTGAGTGAAGGTGTATTTCACTTTAATCATCAGGCAGTAATTCTTGTGTTCTTGCTGCCTGTGCTATTGATCTTGTCATCTCCAAGAGGTTGCAAACACCCCCTGTCACCCCGTGCCCTAAAGCTGCTTCCACCCTGCTGTAACATTTATGTGACTGCATGACTGGAAAATTCTGATTTTTGTTCAAGCTCTTGAGGATCCAGTATATCCCCGTCTGTGGATTTGAAAGGCTCCTCCCAACACATTTTGCTCATAATCTTGGTGGCCTCTATTTTATGAAAACAGCCTTCAAGTTGTCTCTTTGTAATCATAAAGCTAATTTTTAGTTACCACAATGTAGTGAGAGATATATCTTGAAAAGTTCACTACAAAATAATAGCCATTTTACTACAAAATAATTAGATACAATTTTATATATAAAATATATATACAATATACTCAATTCTCAATCTCAAATATAATTTATATATAATATCATACTTTGGTAACTATTTATTTGCTATTTAATATTTGTATCAGCATCATTGGTTTATTATAAAAATTGTTAAGCATGCACATAATCACAACATACAGTACCATGAATAAATTAAATTGTCGAGAAACCATTTCAAAGCTACAAACTTTTATTTTCTGGTATTAATTTGTTCAGTCAGTGTCAGTGTTTTTGTTCTGATTATTGCTCTATTTATCACAACTTTGTCTTTTTTCTTCGCTTCCTGACTCAGTGTGAATGTTCCATCTAATTAAAAATTACAATGCTGTAAAAAAGGCTTGAGATCAAATGCAAGGGACGACTTTTTCAGTGGCAAAAGATTTTTGCTGTTTTTTTCCCCTTCTATGACTGAACTAATGAACAGGTAACATCACCTAACTCTCTTGGCTGAGAATAAAGAACAATATTCACAAAATGTTTTGAGATATTTCTTATGCACGACATTATTGGACTGTTTATGGTTAAGCATGGGAAAATTTTACTTTCACAAAATTTCATTAGTGGTTTTGTACAGCAAGGAGGTCAGAGGTGGAATGTAGCACAGCAATTACTTAAACCCAGATCAATTTAAAGGCTCAGAATAATAAGCTTGTTTACAAAAAAAAAAATTAAAATTGCAGAAGTTAAGCATATAACAAAAACTGATGGATATTTATAGGAAAATTATATACAATTACATGGAGAATGTGACATTGATCCAGTGTTAGGGTACAACAGTATCCATACTTCTGATAGCCTTGAGCTCAATGATTGAGAAAAATCTATGGAAAATTGGCAGCCTCATTGAGACTTGCAAGTACAGACTTTTTAAGGTAGCAAAAAACCCCAAAATAAGGGTGGTATTTCTTTGGGAAAATTGAAATAGTGTTTTTTAAGGAGAAGACAACATATAACTATGATCCAGTTGGGATTTGCAAATAAAGCTGCATAATGTATCCTTCTAATATTTTATTTTGCAGACAATCCTATTATTTTGAAAGCTACATAACAAACATATCCATTTAGACTTAAACTCCATCTGGGTTTACATGAGGATTTGAAAATGATGTTAAACAGCATTGAAAGGAAAACTTACTAGAAAAAATTAGCTGCAATGATACAGGAAAGAAAAGTATTTGTAATGAAAATAATCTGTTTTACAAAGATTCTGCTGTGATAGTTAAAGAGACTGGCCTTTAAAATTTAAATGAAACATTTAAAATTTGAGTTCTGGCCTTTTCTGAATACAATTTAAAGATTCATGTTAAAGACAACTGGATTTAGGAACAGGTGAGTTCTTTTCCCCATCACAATAACTTTCCCTGGAGAAAGGATACAGAGGAACTGAGCTGGTCACAGTAAATTATTCATAACATACATGTGAATATGTAATATTAACATTGGATTTATGCTTTGATTTCATGATTTATTCATCTTGAACAGTGTGTGGGGGTTGTTCTCAATGGGAAATTTCTGTTCTCCTCATCCCTGTTCCCATGAATGGTTCCCATCCATCCTGCCAGCTGAGGGAGGAAACTATTGGAAATCTAATGGAGCAGAGTACAAGTGTGAGGAAGACCCACCCATTTGGGCAGCAGCCCATATTTACATTCTGTTTAAGCTCTCAGGGCATTATAGCTATAGGTGCAATGGCTGCTGGGCAATTATTTATGGGATTGTCTCTGGAATTTCACAATAAAGATTATGCTCATATTTGGAAATCACAAATGTGCAAAATTCCACAGTTAACCTATTTTCAGTCGGGTTTATTTTTAATGCTAAACTTCCTTGCTGGTACAGAAATTGCCTGAACTAGCAGTACTTCTGTGAGAAGGTCAATAATTCAATATTAACCGAAACAGATTTTCTACGATTAAGCTCTAGAGGTTTTTATTTTGGGTACCAGAGATTCTTTGCATTTGAAGCAGACTTCATTTTGCAAAGAGAGCAATAATTTCTGATAGTTTTTACTTCTAGCACTTCATTTAGCAGCCACCAGCACATTTATTTGCAAAGCTAAAGCAAAAGCCAGCAACACTTAGAAGGTAATTGTTTTTTCAAAGCCAACACAACACAATGAAAATTCAAGAGGAGCAGGATCAGTTACTAAAGCTGAGCAGGCCCACAAGGATGAAGGAAAGGAATGCCAGATGTCCAGCTGCAATCCCTAAAAATGTCTGTGTAGGTCACTTGCAGACTGATACATGGCTCCTTTTCAGTCTCCTTCAGTAACAAGGCTCCTGGAACTCCTTTGGTTTGTCAGGTATTGGAAAAAGATGTCCTGGGAAGTGTCAGAGTTGCCATCCTTGGAAGTGTTCAAAAAACATGTGGGTTTGGCCCTAGAGGATGTGGTTTAGTGGCGAACATGGTGGTGGTGCTGGTTTTATGGTTGGACTTGATGACTTTAAAGGTCTTTTCCAACCTTTACAATTCTGTGATTTCTCCATGATTTGTAGTGGAACGTGCATATGTGGGACAAAAATGGTTATGACTTAAGATCTATCTCTATAATTTAACCTCTGAAGTTTCTAACTTACCTAATAAATGAGGCTTCTCTCCCCTCAATTGTTAACTGAATGTATTGAGCTTTTTTCCAACTATTAACTCCCCAAATATTCAGGGCTTGGGTTGCTTTTGAATGATTTCTTCGGTAATAAGAAACTTGCAGTGAACTTTGGATTTCCATCCTTTAAAACCATTGACTTGCAGTTAGCCTATGAAAAGTGTAATTGATTTCCATTTAGCTGTAATGGAATTTCTGCCTGGGCTGCATCGAGTGGGGTGAGGGATGTGGAGTGCAGTGAATCACTGTCCCCGGGCTCGCTCCGTCTTCTGCGACGCTCCGAGGGATGGGAGCTCCCTGGAAATAAAACCCCCACGTTCCCCTTCAGTCAATTCACTGCTGCAGTCAGAAAAGGGATGTTTTTAAGCAGAAGCAAAGGCTGGATGATCGACCATAAAGCTTCTCTAATGAATTAAATTACGCCAGTGATACTTTCTTATTGTTGCAGGCAGGAGTGCCTGATACCAGCAGCCCGTGGGCAATAATACTGAGGAAGTAACAGAATCTCAGCTGATGTCACTTATTGCTTTCCCATCTCCCCCATCAGCAAAGGATTTTAGAGCCACAGATTGGGACTACTAGTCTCAAATACATTTGAAGAGGTCAGGAGGTGTTATTGGAAGTCCTCTGGGAAAGATTTTCTACTCCTCTTAAAGACAATTCACATCAAACTATATCTTGTTTCAAAGTATTTCACTTCAAAAAGGTGCTCTGAAAGGGTCTGAAAGAAATCTTTAGTAATATCTGCCATGTTAGTGTCACAGTTTCTGTTGCTGGGTTGTTTCACAGGATGTTTCATATAGGATGAGGAGCTAAATTCTGAATTAGTTACTGCTGTGTTTGTGTCTGCATTCTTCCAAGGATATGTAACAATCCTTTAATCCTTCTGGGCAACTGCCTGGTGCTTCAATAATTTCCTCAAGGAGGGGCAGATACTGATCTCTCCTCTCTGGTGAGCAGGGACAGGACCCAGGGAATGGCTGGAGCTGGGCCAGGGCAGGTCAGGCTGGAGCTCAGGGAAAGGTTCTTCCCCAGAGGGTGCTGGGCACTGCCCAGGCTCCCCAGGGAATGGGCACAGCCCCAAGGCTGCCAGAGCTCCAGGAGGGTTTGGACAACGCTCCCAGGGATACATAGGGTGGGATTGTTGGGGTGTCTGTGCAGGGACAGGGGTTGGACTCCATGATCCTGTGGGTCCCTTCCCACTCAGGATATTCTGTGATTCCATGATTCCTCCTTACAAGTATCTTGGACAGTCTGCACTAAAAAAAAATTCAGTTATTCTGGCTTCTTAGCCACCTGAGAGGAACCTTTGTTTACCAAGCAGCTCTGTTTGCTGGAAACTTTTGAGGTTTTTCTCTTTTATGTTTTAAACTAAGCAGAGTGAGCTCCACCCCATCTCTCCCAACACTGGCCATGAGGGAGAGTCAGGGCTCAGGATGCTTTGTACTGACTACACTGAGAGACACCCTTGCCTGGGGTAACAGATGATGCAGCTCAGTCTGTGCAGAGATTTTGCATTTCAAAGGAAAGCCCTTAATAGTAATCAACCCTTGTGTTTGCTGCTGCTCACTTCAAGAGGGCAGTGCTATGAGTGCTTGACATGTGGAACAAATATTACTGGAGAGAAAATATTTTTTGCCACTTCTCAACACTTACTCTTTCATTTGACCTTCTAATGAGGTTTTATAGAACCCTAATGGGGTCAGACTCATGCTGATGCCAGCAGAGCTTCATGGGGTGACTTTGGTTCTCCATGTGGAGCTCAATCCCAGCTAGAGGCCTGTGGTGGGGAAGCATCTCCATCACTGTCAGAAGTCGGAGTGCTTATTCCAACCATCACCTCACAGTAATTACACAGAGGATGGGGTTAATTTTTGATCCCTCTCTCATTTACTCCAAGACACATCGTTTTAATGTACACACTGACACATGGAGATGGACCATTTATGAGGGGTGATGGACTCCACTGCCATTAAGTTTTAATGCATCATTAATTTTCCAGGCAGATGTAAAACAAGGCTCCGATATTCTGTTCTTCATTCCCAAGGTTGACTTAAAAGTCAGTGACCTCTCTTGATTGAGTGGTCATTAAACTAGTCTGAACTATAGTCATTTTAATCTTCAGAGCATATAAAAATTAGCAGTTAAAAAAAAAACAAGCAGATTTTTGCCTAAGACTCCGGCTTATTAATTTCTACATTAAAGTTCTGCATAGACCTCTCTTCAAATGCACCTGAGAGAACCTTTCAGATTCCTCAGTTTCCTTTTAGATTCCTTTGTCCAAGGTGAAATTCTATCCAAAATGATTGCATAACGCTGAAAACATTTGTGGAGCTTGGTCTGCTAAGATTTAAGCACACTTGATTTTTAGGGATTTCAGTTATGCTCCTCAACTAAGATTCATGTGAAGGGAAGAAGAAAACAAGGGTGGAACACTAAAACATCCCTGTCCTAGAAGGGCAAGGGGTGGGACCAGGTGGCCTTTGAGGTCCTCTCCAACCCAAGCTGTTCCATGATTCCATGCTGGTGTCCCCAGAGGTTTCAGGTCCAAGGAGGTGAGGTATCTTCTGCTGGGGTAGATTTGGTTTCCTGCCCCATTTCCTGACTGTGGGCACAGCTCCTGTCCTGTGACTGATGGCACAGCTGCCCATGGAGGGGTGAGCACTAGGAAAACCCACATAACTCATTTCTTTTGGAAGGAATCACTGGAGAGGGTTAACCTTCCCATAAAGAATCTGGTGTCCTGAAGAAGGTTCCCACCTTCACACCCTGCTCCATCACAACTGAGATTTTACTGTGAAATAAAAATTCCTCAAGTTTTGTCAAATTGGCTTTTTCCATTCTCTCTGTTTTCTCTAAACCATCAAGTAGGTTTGATGTGAACACATGAACTTCTGCAGATGGATTATTAAATATTTATTAATTTAAATAGAAGCAGGTTTTGTTTGTTGAATTTTTTTTTTTCGGGGGGGGGATTGTGATTTTTTTTTTAACTTGGTTTGGTCTGTTGTTGCCAGCTTGTTTGTGGTTTTTTTTGGCAGTGCTGCAATAGAATGCTGATTTTTAGCAGAGTCCAAGACCAGGTTGGACAGATCAGGAGATTGGAGAACCTGGGCTAGTGGAAGGTGTCCCTGCCCATGGCTGGGGGTTGCAGTGGATGGGCTTTAAGGTCCCTTCCCACCCAAACCATTCCATGTCCTTAAGATCCTTTGTCATTGCGCCTCCTTGATCCTCTTGTGAGTGGCTTGGTCATCCAGTGAGTGAAAATTGAAGTAATTTTCAGTGCTAAGCAAGGTTATTATTTTATCTCTCAGCATATAAAAATTATGAAATGCCTTTCTGGAGCTGGACAGGGATACAAGTGGGCAAATTGGAAGTGAAGGTGGTAGTTAGGTGCATAATATTTACCCAAATATCTGCATGAAGAGCAAGAAGTAGTTCACCTTTCACAACTGAAGAAACATCCAAGCTCTTGCAGTGAGAAGAAATAGATGCAAAGTGGTTTTTTATTAATCTCCCCTGATATTTCAGGATTGTTATTTTCCACAGATTAATGTAACAGAAAAATAACAAACAAAAATAGCAGCAAAACAAACAGCACCACTCACAACAGCATTTTCAGAAACTTAATAAGAAGTCTCAGTTTCTTATCCTAATCATGTTCACCAATTTAGTGTTTCCTCTTGTCCCGTTCCTGAAAAGCATCGGAATAATTTTCTTCCCACAAGTCCTATTGATTGCTGTCCTGTAGAAGTTGAAGGTATCTGCACCATTTGTTTGGGTTTTGTTGTCAGTAATCCATTTTTGTTTGGTTTTTTTTTTCCAGTTCTATTGTAAAATTCAAGTCAGTCTTGTTCTGAAGTACGGGGAACTTGGGAGCAGCTTGCCTTGAAGACTGAATTGTATTTTAATAAGTGTTACATCACTCCTAGAAGCATCAGTTAATTGCCCTCGGACTTGTGTGAGGGAATGCTTCCCATGCAATTTCTAGGTGTAGTCATAGGGAATTCTTTCTAAAATTACTGAAGTGTGAGGATGCAGGAGCAGCAGAGGGGCTTTTATGGCTTGACCGTGACCCCCCATTGCCAATCTCACCTTGGGAGAGTTTAGGAGAATGTGGGTGGTGGAAGGTGTTGTTTTAATCTGATTTTGTTTTAATCTGATTTTGCTTTCTTTATCCAAACATATTTTAGTTGGCGATCAATTAAATTAATTTTCTCCAAGCCCAGTCTGTTTTGCCTGTGACTATAATTAGTAAGTGACCTCCTTGTTTGTTTTCATTTTTTTAATCACCATCCATGAGGTTTTTCATCTCACTTTCTCCCCTGACCTGTTGAGGAGGGAGATCAGGAGAGCTGCTGCGTGGGCTCTGGCAGCCAGCCCAGGTCAACCTCTTCATATGAATATATTTACATATTATACCAATATTGGTATGGGGAAAAGTGCTCCTTTGGGATCAGCTTCCATAGAACACCAAGTTTTATGGCAATGCCAGGACAGGTGAAGGTGGGAGTATCCCCAGGGAGCAATTAGGGGAGTACCAGAGTGATGTAACAGAATTTATTTTGTTTATTGCCATTCTTTGCAATACTTTTGCCTTTTAGGAACACAGAATTATCCCAGAGTGCATCACTTTTAAGATTATCATGGAGATTATCATTCTTGTCAGGGAGATTTCACCACAGCTTCCCATGATTCCGCCCAAAACTTCACTGGTTTAGGAAGTGCTGTGGGACTTCATGGATTGCAGTTGGGAGGAGCAACACCAGTTCCCAAGGATTGCATTATTTTGTGAATATGGATTGGACAAGAGTAGCTACCTACTCAAAAATATTTATTTACATGTTAGATTGCTAATTTGAAAGCCTAAATATGGAATTAATTTGGGTTGTTTATCTATGAGTAGAATATTGTGGTTTTGGCATAAGGACTTCAGTTGTGGTCAGACCTTCAGCTCCACATGATGAATTGCTCTGGTTATGATGCTCTTGTTTCAGTAATTATTAAATTAGATAAATCAAATATTATCCTAATGTATAACACTCATTCTACATGTAAAATAAATTTTAAAAAAACCAACCAAGCAGAGATTAAGTTTTGTAGTAGCTGTTAAATTTAGAATTTCAATGATTATTTAGGAATTCATTTACTCAGCTGAGGCATTGGCACAGTTTGCCCAGAGAAGAGGATGGCTCCCCACCCATGGCAGGGGTTAGAATGAGATGAGAATAATTTTTTCATATAAAGACATATAAAAGAAAAGTGCTTATATAGGTCAGATGGTCACCCAAACTGAGCACGCAAACACTTGCTGTTTAATTCTGATGCTCAGCAATGAGTATTTCCTCATGGTTTACCAGTGAAATAGACCAGAATTTGCTCCCTTAAATATAAAAAAAAAAAAAAATTGAAAATTTAATACTTCATTTCCATGAAGGTCTGTTTCAGTCAATAAATACCTTGTGAAATGACAAACACTATTGCAAACAAGAAAACTGCTTTAAAAATCTGTTTATAACATGCAGCATATTAAAGCACGTTTTATGATTCATGTAGCCTAAATATGAATATAAATTGATGATTTTCTTCTTTCCTGTGCTCGACTGGAAAAGTAAGGTTTTCTTTTTTTGCTTTAACAACCTAACAATGATTTTTCAGAGCAAAGAGTCTTTCTATGTCATTAGACTTTGCCTACTTGTAAATATGTAAATACCACTATAAATATTAGCATTTGTCTTGGTTGAAGAATGTAAATATGGCTTTGGGGAATTTGGAGGTGGGAGATGAGGAAAGGGAGGAAAGAGTAATGAGGGAAGTATGGCGCAAGGTTTCAAGTTCAAAAGCTGAAACTCGATTTTTGGAATTAAAATTCGTGGATGTTTCATTGTACTTTCAGCTCATGCCCATTTTTAGGCTTACCCTTAGTCTGGATTTAGGATTTCCAAATCACTGAGTTTGGGTTGGTTTGTTTCATGTGGAAAATTCTAACAATTCTATAAATATGTAAATCCTCCGATAAGGTGTGTGTGTGTAAGGAAATTCTAAGCAGAATAAAAGCACAAAAACACCAGGGGGGAGTGGGAAGAGCCTTGGCCATGCTTCACCTAAGTGCAAAAAGTGGCTCCCAAACCCCTCTTTCTTCATGAAATGTGACATTTCTGTCTCAGCAGATGAGACTCCAGACTCAGTTTTTACATAAGGTCACTAAAATTTCTGGAATATCTATGATTATTGGTGTGTTCTTTTGTATATTGCATACTCCCAGACTGGTTTGGGTTGGAAGGGACCTTAAACCCCATCCGTCTGCCATGGACAGGGACACCTTCCACTAGATCAGATTACTCCAAACCCCATCTAGCCTGGCCTGGAGCAATTCTAGGGCCCTGAATAAGGTACCTGCCTGTCATAGGGAGAAACAGAAAGTGGGAAAATTACACTCTTTCCAATAAAGAATGAAATAGTGCTCCACAGATAAATTAATCTGCCTAAAAATTATGTACTTTTCTGCAGCTAGGAAAGTGTTGCAAAGATGAGTGATTTTAACATCACATTATCTAATTTACTTTAATGGATATAGTGAGGTTAATGTTATTTATACCTCTAACAAGCCACAAGTAAGCTTCACTTACACATTGTGGGCAAGGATGTCCCTACCCATGGCAGGAGGCGGAACAAAATCATCTTTAAGGTCCCTTCCAGCCCAAACCAGTCTGGGATTCAAGGAATACCTGCTTTGGGCATTGCCTGTTGTGCAAAGCATCATGTTCCTGGTCAGTCTGGAGACAAATTCCAGGTGATTTCTTTTAGTATGGAATACTTTCTTAAGAAGAATTGCAGGAGCATTTGGGAAAATGTCACAAAGAACTTGTGCACAGCGGATATGGGATTGCAGTAGGAAATTGAAGTAAAGGACCACTAAGAATCTCTAGAAACTTTGTTTCCTGTGATTATAATTCTTTCTGAAGGTCTTGGAAAACAAAACAGAGCAGTCCTGCCTGGCTTGGGAGACCTTGGCTTGGGCCAGTGTCAGGTGGCACTGAAATTACTGCTCCACAGAGCCCTTTGTGGGCTCGTGTACCACACAGAAAATATGGTTTAACCTCTGCAGTAACCACAGAGTGAAAAGCCTGAAAAGGCTTCAAACACCAGCAGAAATTGCCAAGGGGCTGTTGAATTTCCTGACTTGGAGATGCTCCAAACTGGAGTGGGCAAAGCCCTGAGCAAGCTCGCACCCCCTGTGCAGAGCAGGGGCTGGATGGAGATTTCCAGAGGCTCTCTCCAACCTTTACCATCCCCTGATGCCAGGATCTGAAAGGGCAGAGGAAATGAGTCCCCACTTTGCTCTGGATTCTGATGTCTGAGGATGCACAATCCCATGTGCTGCCAGGGACAGGGATAATATTGCAACAATTATGGATTTCCTCCCCAAATCTGGAGCAAGAGTTCATGGGAACCTTGCCTCGAGGAACATCATGTCTTAGGGAAGCATCCTGACCTTCAAATATTTCAGACACACTTTCCTGCTGTGTTCTTAGGTATTAACTTAGTAAAATATGGTTTTCTTTAAAACCCTTTTTGCTCAGCAATGAATTCTTGCTTGGTTGGTTTAGATGTGCTAAAATAAATACATTTTTATCAGACCAGGACCAAACAGAATAACTCCTAATGACTGAGATTTTAAAAATCATTTTTATACAGCTTAAAAATAAAAACCAAACATGCTCTGTGGTCATATACACAGATATACAGAATCTCTCTTATTGATACACTGAAAATATACCTACATGAGCAGGAGCAAAAGTGCAGGATCACTTGCAAAGTCATGGAATCACAAACATAGAATCATAACTAAAATGTGTAGACGGCTTTGTATGAAAAGCAATGTGAGCCTTCTGGTCTGATTTTGAATGGCTTGACAGGAAAAATAGTTTTATCCATGTGTCCCTACAGGAGAGTGAGTGAGAACAGATAGCATTTAATGGGTAATTTTCAGCTGAAATGTAGGATTGGCTCACTTGATGCTGAAATATCATCTTCAAATACAATCTTTGCAATGTAAAGGAAAGAGTGTTGGAAAAAATGACCTGTAACATTAGAGATTTAAAGAATACGACCTATTCAGCTTTTCTAAAAGAAGACTGAAGTGCAACTTAATCAGGAAGTCAAACCCTTTCTATTAACAGATATTTTAGAGAAAATAATTTAGCAGAGAAGGTCACAGTGAAATCCAGGGCTGGAAGCTCAGGGAAGATGGATTCAAAACTGCAGCTGTGCTGGGGATTTGGAAAGGTCCAGACATTCGTAAGAGCAAAAGTGATTTATAAAGGAAACAGGGAAAAAGAGAAGCATAATAGGTATTTTTCATTTCAGTGTCTTCAGAATAAGTGTTTCAAGAACACACGGTTCAGTTGGACACAGAATATGGGACTCAAAGAAATATGAAGTCAAAGTTAATGGACTGCACCATTGGTAGAAAATTATTTCTCCCACCCTACAAATGCACAAATGGAACAATAAGCATTTCATCCATCCCATGAAAGGAGTTGAAAGTTTTTCATAAATTCTGAAATGGAAGCAATTCCTGTACCAGGAGCTCTAAAGAGATTGAAATAGTGAATAAATGTCAGGGGAAAGCAATGCCATTTTCTCCTAAAATACACAGGAAGAAATGATTTTGCTGGAAAACATGTGGAAATATTTCACACTTGTGTTTTTCCCTTTCTCTAAAGCAATTTAACTGTCTAAAAGATAGATTCTTTCTGTTGTACTGATCAGGAAGAAATGTTTTGGGTGGGCTTTGATCTGGAGTTTCTTTGTTCTTGGTTCCTGGTGGGGTTTTTTTGTTTGTTTGGTTGGTTTTGGTTTTGGTTTTGGTTTTTGTTGTTGTTGTGGATTCTGGAAACTAAACCAGACCTGAATTAACTTAGGTCATTGCCTTCATTAGTCAGCAGCTTTGAGATATGTCATTTATTGTGCTCACCAGATTCTCCTGGCAGACAACATCTGGATGATAATTTAGAAAGCAACTGCATTTTACTTTTTCTTTTACAAAAATTATTTTTAATTAAGACAAAAAAAAAAAAACCAAAAAAACAAAACCACCCCGAAAAACCAAACCATCCTTTCAACACTTAAAATATGGTTACTTGCAACTGTATTTCCTCTTTCCCTTGGCATCCTCTTTGAAACACAATGACAAAGGAGCACTTTTGATGGAGCAGTTCTTTTAACAGGATCCTGATTTAAGGAATAATGAAACAGCCCACCTGTGAAGGATGGATTTCCTTCCCAAGGATGTCATAAACCCCTCTGAAAAAAAGGCCTTCAAGTTATGGGTTTTTTGCAGAAAACCACACATGAGAGGTTTGATGTTCAGATTCTGTTCTTTGCTGCTTCTCCTTGTGACATTGTTTTATGTGATGGGATCATAGATCACAACAACATCCACTCATAATAAACAGAAGTATTTCCACATCCAGGAGTCCCTGTGTGTGACAGTGGATCCCTTGGGGCTGGCTGAGGTGAGGATTCAGAATCAGAGAATCCCAGAATGGTTTGGAAGGGACCTTAAATCTCATCTCATTCCACCCCTGCCATGGCCAGGGACACCTCCCACCAGCCCAGGGTGCTCCAAGCCCCATCCAGCCTGGCCTTGGGCACTGCCAGGGATCCAGGGGCAGCCACAGCTTCTCTGGGCACCCTGTGTCAGGGCCTGCCCACCCTCACAGGGAAAAATTCCTTCCCAATATCCCGTCTAATCCTGCCCTCTGGCAGTTTGAAGCCATTCCCCTCATCCTGTCTCTCCAGTTCCTGAGGAGTTGTCCCTCTCCAGTTCCCTGGAGCCCCTGCAGACCCTGGAAGGTTCTGTGAGGTCTCCACACAACCTTCTCCTCTCCAGGCTGACCATTCCCAGCTCTCCCAGCCTGGCTCCATAGGAGAGGTGCTCCAGAGCCTTTCATGACATCCTCTGAACTCATTCCAACATTTCCTGGTCTTTATTATGTTTGGGACACCAGAACTGGAGACTGCACTGCAGGTGGGGTCTCACCAGAGCAGAGTGGAGAGGGGGAATCCCCTCCCTCAAAAGCAGGAATGTGTGTTTCCCCTTTTTCTTAAGGGAAAAAAGGATTTTTTTATCTTCTGGGACATGATTTTCTTTTCTTAAGTAGGAACAGACTGACAGTGTTACAGGGAAATTACAAAGTGAATTTGCTTTGCCAAAGGAGTGAAATGTTCTGCCTGGAAAGCTGGACTGGTAAATAACCCAGCATCTTTCTCCCTGTTATGCCACAAGAGTGGGAAATGCTTTTTACCTGTCCATACTGTTCATTATCTTTTTCTGGTTGAAAAGGGATGGAATTTGCCATCTTCTAGAGCAGCTGTTGCAGCGAAGCTCCAGATGGTGGCTGCACTCATTGCATTGTGATACAATAGACTAAACCCAATATTTCAATAATAAAGAGTGCAATAGAAACATCTCCTTTTATTGGCATGATGACTAAAAGGAATGATTCTCTCAACAATCTTGGATAATAATCTGTCAACACTATCATATCTATCATCTCACAGAAGATTTTTGCCTTTAGTAATAAAAAAACCTGAGGCTTTGTACATACCACAGGTTTTTGGGGCTTTTCTGGTTTTGCCTTAGACTGGGAGTATTTTACATTTGTCACGTTTGATAACAGTTGTTTAGCAATCAACATTTTGGTGCAGTTTTGCTTTAGTTTATAGAGCTAAAAAGTAATTTTTCTATGTGAATTGAATTGTCTTTGCCATCCAGAATAAATAGTTGTGGGGAAGGTTTTGTAGACATGTAGAGGTCCCGGGAGTCTCACTCCAATCACAACAGTCAATCTGTGGTTGTTACAGGGATGAAACCTCACATCCTTCAGGTAAAAACCACTTTCAAAGGCAACAGAAGAGAACAGCTGGATAATAGGGATCAAAGGAAGAGCAGGAGCGTGTTGGCAGGCTCTGCAGGGAAAAGGTGTGTAAAAATCCAAGTAGACCCCAAGAATATCAACATCCTCCTCCTCCTCCTCCTGGCAAAGATCCCAAAAATATATTCCCAGGAGGTTGATGTACCTTAAATATATAATATAGCACCTCAAATGGAACCTACTAAGACAAGGTTCATGACTCTCTGATGTATCAATTAGGTGATTCATGTGTTCATATCAGTGTTTTTCAACTTCTCTGGCTCCTGTTTCTTGACAGGATTTTATGCTTCAACCATTGACTAAATTTCCTTTTTGTGTTTGGCTGGGTTTTTAAAATCTCTTTGCTGGAGGAAGCTCCAAGATTGTTTGTAAATGGGTGCCACCAGTAAGCTGCTGCTCGGTGGTTAAACCTGAATTACTCAACCCCAGGATTTCAACAATAATCCATTTGTAATTCTTCAATTACCCTGCAAGAAGCCAAGTATTTAATTGCCTTCTCCCTCTAACCTTGTTGCCAATGGAAATCCAGATTTAAGGGGGAATAAGAATATTGACCTTTCTTTTTCAGGTAACACCAACTAATTATGACACATTCAGACCACTTAATCGATGTATTGTAAGATAATTGCTCTCTGCAAGGACCAGGATGGGTTTTGCTGCAGGCAAAAAATATTCAGTAACTATTTAATTACTTAAATTGTGGCATTTTCAGTTCTTGATGTGTCTGAGCTGAAATGCAGCCCCTTGACCACGGACAAGGAGAAGAGCTGGAGCCAGGAGAGGCTGGACAAGTCAATTACAAACCATTGGAGCACACAGGGCCATGACATGTATTTAAACCCTCTGCCAGAAAATGTGCCAAGCAAGGCAAGTGGAAACTTTAATTAGCTGATCTTTAAAGTTCTATCTTACTTCCTGCAGAATAAGTTCTAATCCTTGTACTGTTTTGACAGTTTTTCTGACCTGAACTGAATTTCTTTTGCTGACATGCTAATCCGGATTTCATTTAAAATTATCATTTATATTTGCTCATTGTTCCTTTTGCTGAATTTAATTAGAGTTTTTCCAGGATTGGCTGAAGGCTGTTTGGGGGAGGGAATTTGTACGACAAGCTGTAGCATGCTGGAGAAATTATAACCCTGGGCTTTTTTAAATTAAATGAAAGCGAAGGGTGAAAAATTAAAAGTGTGCTGCAAAAGTATTAATCTTACTTCACACACAGAAATTCATAAACTCGAACATTATGCAAGCCTTGTTGAAAGTTAGAGCAAAACAGCACAGTCCTATTACTGCTCCTGCATTGTTCTGTCCTTCAGCTACTTCAGATTTCACTGAGCTTTTTGTGTCTGCAAAGAGGCTTGAATTAGAAAACTGCCAAACATAAAAAATGTGTGGTGGTGAAATGTCTTTCTGTGGAAAAACCAGTGCTAAAAATCCCCTGGAATTCACACTTGACTGAGCTGTTGACCTCTGTGTTAGAGGACAGCACAACACATTGCAAGTGAAACACTGATTTTTACAAGCACTTTTAACTGCAAAAGAGATTTTTATTTGGGGTTTTATTTTTTCTCTGTTACTACAATACAGAATCCAGATGTAGCACAGGAACACAAAATCATCTGAATCAGTAAGTTTGCCATCCTCCTGAGGTTCCTGTCTAATGGATCAGGTGAATTTAGAGATTTAAAGTAGACTGTCCTCAATTCACCAGCTAAAATTTTAATCTTCCCAGCACACACAGAAGGCAAAATCCCCCATTTTCCTCAACACCATTGAAAGTCAAGGTCAGGTAGGTCATTTTCCAGAAGTGGTTAACCAGACCACGTGTCTACTAATAATAACATTATTAATGCATGATAAAGGGTGAGAAACTCTTCTACTTGAATTTGAATTTATCAGAACACTGTGGAAGCTGAGAAGGAAGCACTCTGTTCTCAGTTTAGCTTTAATCTAGATTTGTTGCAGAGAGATGTTTAGATTAGTTTTGTCCTCTGTCCTTCAGTAAACCCTATGGAGCATTATTTTATTAATATATATTCTTTTCACTGTTGAATTTAATTTTATGTGTTTTCCACTAGCAAGCATAAAAATGAGTCATCTTGGGTGTCAAATGTGTTTCTGCAGGTTAATACCACGCATAAAAGGTCATTACTGTGTTTTGGTGCTGTAAATTCATAAGCATTGCTTGCATTCTTGGGACTTGCTGGTGTTACCCCAGATTTTCAAACCTCAGACATTTTTACCTTCATCCAAAGATCACTGCAACCTTGGGTGAGTTTGTGACTGCCCCACATCCCTGGAAGTGTTCAAGGTCAAGTGGGAGCAATTTGCTCTAGAGGAAGGTGTCCCTGCCCTTGGCAGGGGGTGGGATGAGATTAAGGTCCCTTCCCACCCAATCCATTCTATGATTCCATGGAAAAGGGAAAAAATTGTGTCTCTCAACACAGAATCTCTTTCTAAATCTGGTGCTGGGGCTCAGTGGAGAGAAAGAAGGAAATCTATTTAACCCTCTGCAAAAGAGCAAAACCCATTCCTCTAAAGCCCTTAATCCCACAAGCCATTTCAAATTTTAAATTTCCCTAAATATTCTAGGGCATTAACCATAATTTCACAACATTTACCCAGAAAGAGAATGTCCAGCTTGGCATTACTATGAGTCAGTTTTATTTCCTAACAATGACCTGACTGGTGGTCATATGAATTTGTAAATTTGTGTAAGTTTCACAGATATTAAATTTTTGTAAAATATATTCAAATGGCATGAAGATGGGTATAGCAATCAGATGTTCCCGGGCTCTCAGTGATGATCCAAGGTGATGCCTCAAGTTTTAGCTTTAATATTTTTCAGATTCTGTGCTGCTTTAGTGTGTAATTCTGAGCTTCATACTAGGGTATGGTGAGCTCTCTGCACAGAGACAAAACAATTCCTTCTCTAGCTGGGGACCAAGGACAAATGATCCAAATCTCAGGCCCAAGAGCACAAACAACAGGGACTGAAGAGAGAAAAACAAGAAGGATGGGACTTCATGGGCTAAAGCTGTAATTAACTGCAAGATGCAAATGGAGCAGAACTGATCAAAGTGAGAGACCCCGTGAGCAGTTTGCATTTTGTGACCATTTTGGTTCACCTTGGGTGCAGCCCTGGCTGGGCTCTTGTCTTCTTGCCCAAGGATCCACTGAGGCCTTTTAATAAATCCCTGCTTTATTCTTTAACTCTGCCCAGCCTCTGCTCTGGGTCAGCCTTCTCAAGGCATCAAGGACGGGTAAAAATGGTCTGAGAGAAGGATGTTGGGATGAAATGTGTCCCTGTCAAGACCAATCCTGATTTCATCCTTAGCATGTAATGGAATTAAACTGTAATGCTCAGTCAGCCCATCTGAATGGCTTTAAACTGAAAGAGGATTGTTTTTTATTAGACAATGGGATGGAATTGTTCCCTGTGAGGGTGGGCAGGCCCTGGCACAGGGTGCCCAGAGAAGCTGTGGCTGCCCCTGGATCCCTGGAAGTGTCCAAGGCCAGGTTGGATAGGGCTTGGAGGAACCTGGGGCAGTGGGAGGTGTCCCTGTCCATGGCAGGGGTGGGATGGGATGAGTTTCCAGGTCCCTTCCCATCCAAATCATTCCAGGATTCTATGACTCCATGATTTTCAGTGTTGCTAAATTCAGCTATAGGTTTTATTACATTGTAATGTGCTGGAGCATAAGAAGTAAGGAAATAAAAAATAGATGCATGCTCTGAGATTTTTTTTCTCCTAATAGTATGTCTGAGTAGAAAAACCAAAATCCAGACTGCATTATTTTCTCCAGTGGCACATTTATATTTTTTTACCTACCTCATCCTTACTGGCTTGATCCAGTTGTCCATATTATTTATTTAGTTGTCTCATTCTCTTACTGCTGTGGAGTTGCCTTTGCCTCACAGCCACCCCAGGAAGCTTTATTTCAGCATTCACACTGCCTCAGCTCATCTCAGACATGTTAGGTCAGAGAGGCACAAGGGCTATGGGAAGGCCTGCTCAGCTTTTGATGGCTTCTAAAACAGATGTCTGGATTATTTTTGTGTGTGTGTTTTCTTTGCAACTTTTCCATCAAATTAATCGGTTAATTTTCCTGATTACTGGTCATTTCCAAGTCTGAATAGTGAGACAGACTTTTCAGCAAAAAATGCTTTTATTCCATAATTCCAGCATCTCCATTTGTTGAAGAATTTTTCCTCTCTTAGAAGATAATAATTAAAGTAAATTTCAGATTGTCTTGAAAGGCATTTTAATGTAACAAATTCCTGACACACCACCTGTTGTCCTTATTGCTTGGTTCTTCCACCCAAAAAGGAAAAAAGAAATCCAGTTTGATGTAGTTACAGAAGCAATGCCTGTCAAAGGCAAGGCTCTGTAATGAAGCACTGGGAAGATTTGTCACACATTAAAGAGTTCTTGGAAATGTCAAACTTGCCAGAGCTAAATCCAGGATTTGAACACGAGTTCCTGAGTAAGCTCCTGCATTGAAAGAAAGAACTGGTATAACACCAGCTTCAGAACAACACTTTTGAGAAGCATTTTGTCCAAATTCTCTGTCTTTAAGTATCTGTCACAAAATGAATCCTTTCCAATTAAGCTCAGGAGGTTTTCCTTTCATCCTGTTTTCTTTTCCAGCAGGAATCTAACAAGAATGACTCTGCTGTTGGTTTCTATAAGAAACTCCTAAAATGCTGCTGGGCATTTATATCTGCTGAGTGTATTAATTTCAGGCAGACTCTCAAACTTGAAATATTTGATTAATTTAAAATTGAGATCCCAGTTCCACACGTGCTGTGCCCTTCACCTGTGGAAGTTTGTGCCCATCACTGATGCTTGACAGAAACACCATTGTTACACGTGAGCAAGTCTTTTCTGTGCTCCCTCTGACACAAAATCAATGGGCAGAACAAAACCAGCATAAAGAAAATGTTGAGATTGCTCATTTTGTTAACAGCTCTCCTCGAAACCACCTCAGGAACCAGATTGATTGATGACAGGTTCTCCTGAATCAGATCTTCAAATTATCTCACTTCTCCTCTGATTTGTGTCAGTTGAGCTGCATTAAATAGACAAAACTGCATGAGGTCAGGCAAAAAATGTCTACTAAAGACATTAAACATTTCTGGGAATTCATGGTCACATTTATGTATTGCTACTGTGATACACTGTGAGGTTTATTCTGGAATTAAAATATTTTTGGATTTTGAAGGTATATTGGAAGTTAGAAATGGCAAGGAAAAAGAAACTTCTTCAAAATTGCAGTAAAGCTGGTTTTTTATATGAATTTTTAGAGTGTTAATAGCTCTGATTTCAGGACACTGCATGTGCATATAAGTAAGGTCACAGTAACACCAGGTTGGGTGGGACATGGATGTGCTGTAGGGTAGGAAGGCTCTGCAGAGGGATCCCAAGTTGGATTTAATACTCTTGGAGGCCTTTTCCAGCCTCAATTATACTGTGATTGTATATAAAGTTACCCATTTTCTTCAGTATTGCTACATTAGAACTCATGAATCAATCACAACATTCTTTTTCTTCACAACTGGGATAATCCTGAAAATGCAATCTGAAGATTTTGCTATTCAATATGGACTTCCCATTTGCCTGTTAGATATAGAAACTAATCAAAAACCCCTTTCTTTGCAGTGTTTAATTCCCCAGTGACACCTATATAAACATTTATTTATCTATTGCAGCACAGGGTAGGCACATTTTAAAGTCCCAATCTAAGGAGGGATTTGTACACAACAAAGCAGAATTCTGATGTATTAATGCCAGATTTCTGGGGTTTTCTTCATTCTCTCTGTTCCTGTCAAGATGCCTTGTCAGAGCCTGGCTGGAAAACAGAGTTCTGAAATCTATTGTCATGTTCAGGCTTGAAATGCCTGAAGACATCTGATGTCCTGCAAATCAAAAATTATTTTGAAGCACTCAGGTGCTTGGGCATTCAGAGAGGGTGAGCAATCTGTGTCTGTCTAAAAGCTGGGGAACAAACAACAAAGAATTTTCATGAGACATACACAAAAGCCTGATCTGTTAATTTAAATCTGTGTATTTTAACCAAACCATTTAGAAAAGTGGGAAAACAGAAGATTGTGCATAAGAAGCTTTAAAAAGGAGTGTACCTTTATCCAATAGCAATTCTAAGGTTCAAGTTTAATGGGAAATCCTGCTGTCTCAAGATGGACAGACAAAGGAAAATAAAGAACCCCACCCCTCCCTTGGCACTGTGGGTGCTTCCTTTCTGAGTAGTGTCAACTTGCCTATCAAATGACAAGGAAAAGAAGTAATTTGAGCTTTGTCCTCCAGTGCATTTGAGATACAGATGCCCTTAGTTTGCAGACCACAGTCCTGATGTTATTTTTATTTTATTTTATTTTGTTTTATTTTATTTTATTTTATTTTATTTTATTTTATTTTATATTTTATTTTATTTTATTTTATTTTATTTTATTTTATTTTATTTTATTTTATTTTAATCTTCACTTTCTTTGGAATATCCTGGAAGGGGTTCCTTAGTCCTGGTTGGCATATATGCCTTACCATTTTCCCAATCTCTTTGTACCCTACTTCTCATCTCTTCTCTCCCTCTGAGAGTGGCTATTTCAGAATCCCAGAATGGTTTGGGTTGGAAGGGACCTTAATCCCCTTAATTCCACCCCCTGCCAAGGGCAGGGACACCTTCCACTATCCCAGGTTGCTCCAAGCCCCATCTAACCAAGCTTTGGACACTTCAAGGGACACCCAAAAAAATAATCTTCTGATTAAGAACAGGAAGGTAAACAAAAGGTACATTTCAATGGACAATACCTCTGTGAAATTGCCTTTTTGCAAGATTATGATTGGATGTATTTTTATATGGTATTTTAATCCTATATCTTGATAAAATAATATTATGAAGGCTCAGACAGTACTTTTAGGGAGAGATCCTTATAATTAATAGCAGGAAAATAATTCTGATGAGATAACCTTGGTCTCAAAACTCTTCCAAAGCTGAAAGATCATTCAGGTGCCTGAGTTTTTGATTGTTGTTTTTCCTCAGCTTTTTCACTGTTTAATTTCAGGCTTCTGTGAACTTCATAAAGCCGAGTAGTTTGTCATGAAAGTGCTCTGTTTTAGAAAAAAATAATCATTGTATTGCCCGTCTCATCATCTGTGTGCAGTAGACTTTTTTTTTTTTCAAGGCTCTCTTGATGAAATTCTTTGGTTCAAAAATTTGTGAGGATGATCACTGCATTTCCAGCTGCCAGAGGGAAGATGAGGTGCCTGAGACAGTGGCATGTGGCAGCCTGAGGCTGCTTGCAGCAAGGAGCAACCACTGCAAATTAAGCTTGAAATGGGGTTTCTGGAGGTTTTTGACCCTTCTGAGGGGGGATACAAGGGTGCCACAGTGCTGAGAAAAGTGCTGGGACAGTATCAGCTCTTCAGAGAGAGTCTGGTGTCACACCAATTAAAGTGACAGTGGTAAAACATCAAATTGGCCCATAAAAATGGTTCATGAAATTGGAGCTGTCCAATCCATCCCAAAGGCCATGTCTCTATTTTTTTTTCCCTAACTTGTCCCGAGTGTGAAAATGAGGCTTTTTTCTCTGACTGTTGCTGTACATATATCTAAATTCAGTTTAATCTTGACAAGATGTCCAGAATCACCAGATTCTAGACAATCACCTGCAGTTTCTCACCACTGGCCATTGTCTCTCCTACACTCAATGCTGAAACACCTCACTGAGACTTTGGTACTTTCCTAAGTAAAAAACAGAAAGGCAGAACAGGATTGTGTTGAGATATTTAGGCCAGATTTAATGTGATGGTCTCAGTCACTCACAAATATTTTTGGTAAATGCTTTAGGGGAGTTGCATTTCTGTCTGAGCTGGCTCCATCAGAAATAAAATCTGGCTTGGAATCAGACGTGCCACACTGAAATATCACAGGTTTTCTATCTATTAGGAATGGAATTCAGCATTCTCCCTCTGTTGCCCAGAATGCTTTTTGCAAACAGCAGAGGCGATTCTCATCTGGGCTTTGTCCCAGCTTTCTGTGTACCATCACTAGGGAGAGCAGCAGCACTGAAAGGAGACACCACAGAGGATTTAGAGCTGATGTTCCCCTGGAGATCTGCTGTGGCTTTGGTCTCTCTAGTGACTGACTGGACCTTCAAAGATCCACATGGCTCCTAATCCTTGGGAAAAACTGGTTTGAGTCTTATACAGACAGAAACTTTGGTGGCAGCAGCTTTGTTATTTCCTCCCAAGCTCGTGGTGAAATGAAACCTTACACTCCAAAGCTTGTCACAGGCAGAAGGAACAAAGCAGACACGCACCTTAAAATGAAAAAATTATGGTTATTCTGATTAATGTTTTAACAGCCCAATAATGCTTTAATAGTCTAAATGTTTTAATAGTCCAAATGATCCTATCAGTACAGACAATCTCATTACTAACACAATGAAAATCATTATATAAAAAGCCTTTCTATATAAAAGAAGGAAAGAATTTTGTTGTTGTTGTCCCTGTCCTAGTGTTTACCCTTCATTCTTCCTCCAGGAAGATGGGATGGGTTGCGTTGTGAGGCTTTATTGGAGATTGGAGAGTGGCAGGGACTCGGTGAGATGGTCAAAGAATCCAGATTTATTGTGAAGTGCAACTGCTCTAATACTTATTCTAGGAAGACCAGTAATGTTTTACTACAATCATTGGGTTGATCATCACATAAACAAACCTATACATTTTTAACATCTCTTGTTTGCAGAGTTTGATGCAACTTTCTTTTTCAGGTAAGTCAGTCTGATTTAATCTTCTTGCAATCTTCAAAGCTGTTTGTTCTTGCCAACGCATCCCATTATTAAATCTGTTATGCTAACCAGGTCCAAGGTCCATCATCTGTCTTTTGTGTCCCAATAGTGCTATTGTCCATGCCTTCTTTACCTCTCCATGTCACATTTACACCTCAGTGTCCTTCCTGGGAGGAACGAGATGCTCATTGTAGAGAGGTTTCCTTCTCAAGCACTTTGAAAATCATTTTCAGAGATCTTCTCATTGTTCCCCTGTGGACAGCTTCACTCTCCACCTCTGGCTGACATCAAGGGCTCCTGTTCTGCAGTGATTTGTTGCTCCCAGAATTCAAGGCAGGAGAGTTTATACGAGTGGTCCTTGACCACTGGGAAGTTCTCACAGCTGTGCAGACCAAGGCCGGCTCCCACACGCCTCAGGGCTTTGCACTCTCATGGCATGGACACCAAAAACTTCTCACCCCGGGAGGTTTTGTTTCCTGAGAGCTGCCTCAGCTGAAGGCACAGCTGGATCCCAGCTGGAAACAGCAGCATTGCCCAAAAGTGGTGAAGGAGCCTCTCGTTGGAAAAGTCCAGATATTTTAGGACATTGTCCTGGGATAATCCCATTGCTTCTCCTTGGGCTTCAACCCACAACCTTGGGTGGGTTCCCTGGGTGACCCAGGGACCTGTGACATGAAGAGCTGCTCAGGGCCATCCCAGAGGCACTCCTAAACCTGGCCCTCAGCAGGGAGGATCTTAATTTTTTAAAAATTTATATTCTTAAGTTGAAGTTGAATTTGTGTTTTATTGGGATTGGCTTCTGTGTGTCTGACTCCAGAGTCAGCTGTCTGCAACCCTTCCTGAAGGGATTAAAAAAAGGAAAAAATTGGAGGTCAGGCCTCTGCAGATTGTATTTTCAAACAGCTTTCAAAGTGAATAAAGTAGCAAATGTGGGTTTTTTAAGTTATTATTATGATATATTTTTACGCTTTTGGGGGTGGAGTAATTTTGTCTGTAAGGATAATCTCATTACTGGCAAATAACCATGTTATTTTATTTTATTTTATTTTATTTTATTTTATTTTATTTTATTTTTGAAATTTTATTTGTCTTTTTGCTGAAGTTTTGTGAAAGATATGTGGTTAAAAAAAGTTCCAATGCTTAAGTTTTGTGAAAGATATTCTCCAATGCTTAAGATATTTTCCAATGCTTAAGTTCCAATGCTTAAGTTTTGTGAAAGATATTCTTTACCACCCATAGTCAGTATGTGTTTTGCTTAATGAATTTGGTCCTCAGAGACCAAATATATACATTATATAATATATAATATATACATTATAAATTATGTTTTATCATACCAAGGAAAAGAGTTGGACTGAAGACATAGATTCCTCCCCCCCTTGTACATCCATATAAATATAAAAATATACAGGATATAAGTATTTTTTTTCAGATATTGGCATTTTCTACACCAGCATCTTAAAATGGATGTTTGCTGAGCTTCTCCCAATTTCATAGCAATGAAATTACCATTCGAATAGTTCATAGATACGTGTTCAATCAATAGATAATGACAAAACTATTCATCTTCTGCACCTTCAAATCATTAAATGCCTTCCCTTTGCTTCCTCAAAATTCCTCCAGCCGAGGTGAGCACACAGAAGAGACTCAGCCAATGAAGATGTGGTGGAGCCATGGACAAAAAGGGCTCGTGTTGTTTGATCTGAAGGAGGTGCTTGGGGAGGAATTCGACACTCAAATTCCCGCGATTATCCTGTTTATCCATGGCACCCAGTGGCAGCACTCACCGATAATCCTTTATCTCATCGCATATGCTGATAAGCCACAAACTGGCTAGCTCATTTGTAGTTTACTAATTAGGATATTCACATGCGTTTGTAGCACCAGAGACAGGGATTTAATATCCAGCAGGTTGTCATGAACACCTGATCCTGTGGGACACGGTTATAGGCTGTGGATGGTAACAATTTGAGGGTGATGGGTCCAGACAGGAAAGTTTCCAGAGATCCCTGTGCTGACCATTCCCTGTTACCAGCTGCAAAGCACAGGGCGCTCACTTTTCAGGAGTACAACAACTAATTCCTGTGGGTGATTCTGTAGCATTTAATACCCTGTGGTTCCAGGACAACAACCAATACAAGAAATTGAAGAAACCAACAGACACCTACAGGCAAAATTAAGACCCAAAATGTCATGATTCAGATTGAGGAACTGACTTTGGAAGTTATTTGTGGGATTTCAGATTCTTGTCTCTTTACACCCACCTGTAATTTCTAATTCAAGGTGAAACCTTATTTTTGTCACCTTTGGGAAAATTAGCGCTTTCCTGCAAACAGGTTTGTTTTGTTTTTTGTTTTTTTTTTTAGTGAATTAAAACTAGCGAGTTTGTAAGTTTTTTATCTTGTCAGTGCATGCCTTCTTTTGGGAGCCAATGTTCCAGAAGCTGCTATCAAATAATGGATGTTATCTGCATGCTTGAATGGATTACGACACAGGGATTCATTTTGCTTGACTGGTTGGAAATGGATTTATTTTGGTAGATCAGACAGATTTAAACACAGAGCAGTGGCAGTTCTTGTATTTGTAGAGAAATGAGCTTGTTTCAGTAAGACTCCAAATATAGATTTAATATGAGATCATTTATTAAATGTCCATTGTCTTGTTTAATACTGAGTGCAAAATCTGATTATTTCAACTGATAAAATCCTTATGTAACCTCTCTTGTTTTCTCTATTTTCCATGGAGAAGAATGAAGCAGTGAATTTATATGAATTGCCTCCTGCTCTCACCCTCTTTACATCACTTCCTGGAACATCCTTCATCCTATAAAAAAAATAATATATATTCCGTATAATAAATGAGAGCCTGTAATTGGTATCTTTAAAAGTGGCAAGGGAATATGACATGACCATAAGCTGACAATATTTGGGTAAGTTTTTCAGTGAATAATGACCTCTAAAGACCTTGAGGATTCCAGAAAAGTCAGTGGTGCTTCACTGTATTTTTTCCCATAGGGCCCATAAGAGTAATCCATGAGGTGTCCAGGCTTTAGCAAAGTTCCTCTTTGTCAGGTGACAGAAAAGTTAGAGAAATTCATGATACCAAGATGAAGATTCACTTGGTTGTTCCTGCTCCATAAAAATTGAAATTTTTAGGATAGATCACCTCGTTTTCAGGGTCCATGGAATTCATGCAGCAAAGCAAAAGAGAAAAGACCCTCAGCAGCTGTCCCCTGGTGTCTCTAAAGGGGCAGAAGTGTCACCTGCAGAGCCTTTCTGAGGGGACCATCCCTGCAGAGACCTGATTTCATGTTTTTTCCATGGTTTTACTGCTCTCAGAGCATGACTTGATTTGGGAATGATGAAGGACTTTGATGTCACTGAAAACAGACATCAGGAAGAGAGGAACTTATATATTTAGATAATATATATATTTAGAATAATTTATATTTATATATTTAGATCATTTATATATTT
Organism: Motacilla alba alba; assembly: GCF_015832195.1. Classification (NCBI taxonomy): domain Eukaryota; kingdom Metazoa; phylum Chordata; class Aves; order Passeriformes; family Motacillidae; genus Motacilla; species Motacilla alba. Next base: position 25,372,094 of record NC_052023.1, read on the forward strand.
AGAAATATAAAGCTCCTAAATAATAACATAGTCGGTGCTTACCCTCTCCCATTTCTCCTACAGGTGTGCAAATACTCCCTCTGTGCTTAAATTTTAAAATAAATGCTTTGATTGACTTACTCAAACATTTACAAAATTAACATTTATAAAGAAGATCAAGACCTAAGGAATCCTCCTCTCCCTAAACATCATTTTTACTCATTCACCTGAGATAAAATTCACAAAGGAGCCCATCTTTCTTGCTTTTGGATCCATATGTTAAAGTGTGACACTAATACGGATTGAAGTATAAAATGTATGGAGCAGATACTGGTTTCAAACCCTTTAGTTTGAACTTTAATTGCTGGTATCACATGCATTATGCCAGAGTGCTTTTCATTCCCTCTCTCTGCATTAGTCTGTGGAGAATGGGGCAAGTTCAAAGTTGCATTTCTCTGGCTGGGGTAAGTTAAACATATCGATGCACAATTTATTTTAAAAAATTAAAAATAATTTTAAAATATTAAAAAATAGTGATTTATGTAGAGCAAAATAAAGAAGCACAATACTTAAACCACTTAAACCTTCTGACACTCTGTAAAATGAATAGTAAGGAGGGCTTAATCTTGAATCCCATGAAATCAAATCTCAGCTCCTATCAGAAAGAGATGGAGCAACCCAAGCTGAATTTCAACATTTCTAAGCCAAAAATGGTCTTTTTTCTGTGGCTGCTGTTGGAGAGACAAGATTGTGCTTGTTGCAGTTTTTCATGGGGGGGAAAGAGGACTGATTTATTTTAAAGATGAAGCTCTGACTGCTCATTTCTGGAAACAGGAGGCAGAAATTTCTGCAGATAAACAGGTATAACCAAGGCATCTGAGAAAGAAATCCTGTGTGTTTGAGTCTGACGTGTCCCGGTGAGTTACTGATTGAGCTGTGCAGCTGACACAGTTAAAAATAAAGCTCCTTCCACACTTACAAGATGTGATACAAAAGGTGAACGCAAGCCTTGCCACCTGCTGTGTCATGCAGAAGGCAGAAAACAGCAGATTGTGCTGGAAGAGCTCCAAAAAGTCAATTTAACCCTTGTCCCGTTCACAAACCTGACCTTAAGGAGCACAACATTGCAAGCCACGTCCTTGGTTCTGTTTTAGAAAGCTGGGAGAGTTTCAGGCACACCATAAACCTTCACTAGAAAATGTCCTTTGAGTGGTGCTCGGGGCAGACAGAACAATGCACAGCAGGCCCTGGAAATAAATCCCTCCCCCGTGGACAGAGAGCTCACAATGCAAGCCAGTATTTGCATTATTCCTGACTGATCCCCGACTGCTCAACACCCACAGGATGGTGGATGAGGGCGCAGAGGAAAAGCTCAAAATCCTCCCACTGGAAGTCAAGTTCTTCCAACAGGAATGACAATAAATGGAATGACAGGGAAATGCTTTTATTTTATCAATCCTTATAAAATGCCAGCATTGAGGGTTAGAAAAAATGAGCCTTTTGCATCAACAGATTGGTTTCTGGGGGAGACATTTTCTACTCATCTGACAGGGGTGATTTCCCTGGTTAGCTGGGCATAAAAACCACCAGAGTGGGCAGAGAACCATAGAATGTTTTGGGTTGGAAAGGACCTCAAAGCTCACCTCATTCCATGGGCAGGGACATTTTGCACCAGAAGGAAGGTTTTTGAGACCTTAATACTTTGAGACTCTGAGAGAGTCTTTAGACAGAAGGCTCTGTAAAGACTTGTTTTCACCAAGGTTTGAAATGCCATGGCCAAGCTGGCCTCCTCAGTTTATTCTAGCAAAATTGCTCCTATTAAAAAAAAAAATAAATAAACACGGTATCCTTGTGCAAATATATAAGTGCGTCCTGGACAAGAAATTCCAAAATTTCAATTTCAAAAACTTCTCAAATCACTAGCACTGGGAACTGCCCATTCTCACAGGCTCTGGGGTGTCTGTTGCAGGTTAGATGGGATATTGGGAAGGAATTGTTCCCTGTGAGGGTGGGCAGGCCCTGGCACAGGGTGCCCAGAGAAGCTGTGGCTGCCCCTGGATCCCTGGCAGTGTCCAAGGCCAGGTTGGATGGGGCTTGGAGCAACCTGGGACACTGGAAGGTGTCCCTGCCCATGGCAGGGGTGGGACTGAGATGATTTTGACGGTCTTTCCAGCCCTGTCCATTCCATGATTCCATGTTAATCCTGGCATAGCTGTTAGAGCAGGATTTTTACTTATTACAGCTCTAAATCATGGAAATCCTGTTCTTCCACAAGAACTGTGAGCTATTGCCAGGTTCAGTTATCAGCAGTGCTCACAGAATTATTTTTGGCTGGTTATCAGTCTTACCCACCTTAATACTCTAATGAATGCAATAAAGCACCTGTTTTTCTTCTTGTGGCAGTAACAAATTTGATTTGATGCATAAAAGATTAAAAACCTCACAAACAAAATCTTAGTTGTCTTTCTTTTTTTTTCTTAAATAATAAAGTTTAAATATTTTAAAATAATTTAATTGCAGCTACTGCAGTTGCAAGATCAACTCATCATAATCACTCAGGAGAGACTAGTTCCTTAAATAAATATTTTTACTTTCATGATTTGGGCTTGGAGCAGCCTGGGACAGTGGAAGGTGTCCCTGCCTGTGGCAAGGGGTGGCACTGGATGGGCTTTAAGATCCCTTCCAACCCAAACCATTCCATGATTTTTTGATTCTATGCTGTGTTTTCTGTATGACTGCACACACCTGACATATGACATATCTGTATTAAAATAGAACTGAGTCAGTTTTTTATTTTTCACAGGTGAAGGGGAGGAAATTCTCCTAAGTTACAGAATAACTTAGAATGTATTTATTCTGCTTTCCATGACAATCACTGAATACCAGAGGAGTAGAGCACTATAAATCTTCTGGCAAAATCAGCTTGCAAATGTTTTTGAACAAAGCCTAATGTATTATATATATGAAATGCTTTATAAAATCAAAGTAAATTGAATAAATAAGCAAATTCCTTTCTAGTTACAGTTTTCAGTATATTATACAATTTCTCATGATAATTTCATGCACATCTTCACACTGAGATTTTATTTCAATCTTAAAAAATCAATTAAAAAGTTTAAAGTGACATTTAAAGTACTTCTAGGCAGGAGAAGAACTTTAAAGCACACTATCTGTTAACCACACCATCAAACCACGTCACCAATACCTACATTTTGGAATACATTTCCAAATAGCTCAACCTGAAATAGGATTTTGCTGTTATTTGCTTACTGATGTGTGGAGATGGGCAGTGCAATAGAATTCCTGATGATCCCAAGGCTGTGGAGTTGAGCTGCAGGTAACTGGGAAGTGCTAATTCCTCCTCCAACCAGATCTACCAGCCCTGTTACATCAATCCAACATGGTCTTCCTCATTTAAAGTTTAATTGACATCTTTTCTCTTAGATACCAGGAATTTAGCAAAGCATCCTCATGAAGTTACCACCTCCCCTTCCTGCACCTCTTGTTCATGTGGCAGCAACCTTTACTAATCCAGCTTTTTAATGCAGACCATGCAATAACTGGTTAAAGGAGGCTTTGCACTGGATTTACAGATCCTTAACCCCTCTTCTCTGGGCTCTGTCTGGATTGCATCCTCACACTTCTGCACAGCTTCACAGGAAGTTTTCCTGCCGCGTTATCTGCGCTTACTCAGCACATCCTGAAGAGCCAGGTGTCAAATTATTTCTGTCCCAGGATGTAAGGACAAGAATGTTATTGAGAACAGCTTTGTAGGAGGACATAGATTCAAGGAAAATAATCTACTTCTCAGCCTGGTTAATTGGGCAGGAATTAGGTTTTGTCTACCATTAGGCCAGCTTTGCCTCTGGGTAACTGAGATGTGGATGTGGAAGAGGTGACACGACAGACACCCAACCAGTGTTTGAAAATAACCACTACATTTAACCATGTTTAGCAAATTTAAGGGCTTGACCCTTGCAGCTTCTTTATCCTAGGATAAAATCTTGTAATCTGGATCAAAGAGAGTATTTTAAAACTGTTGTCATAATTTATTCTTTTGTCTCCCCAGAGGATTTGATATTTCTGATCTCCAGCAGTTTCTTAAAAGCTGGACAAATCCCTCTGTTTTATAAGAGACAGGAAAAAAATGAGTCGAGTCCAGAAGAGATGGTGTCAGGAAAATTCCTCAGAAAAGCTGAGGAAAAGACAAGTCCTGAAATCCTCCAAAGAACAGGCTTTGACACAGATTCAAAGATTTCAAAATCTGTTTGTGGCTGCTCAGCCATTTCATATGGATAATCTCCAAGGTTTACAAGCATCATCTACAGGGGGGATTTTGTGGCTGAAGTATTAAAGGACATTGTCTTTCTCAGCAAGTGCAGACCAGAGAAGAATTATTTCCTTCACCCTCTTATGGCCTGCACCCTGGGAAATAATTTTTCACCTCCAGAGTATTTGGCAAAGTAATCATGTTGTTTCCTCCACTAGAAAGAAATATTTAACTCCAGAATTATACATTCAATACTCAAATGAATTTTTAAAGTTGAGTCTTCAATTCACTTTCTGTTTTTTTTTCCTGAGATTTTGCTTTTATTAAGCACTTCAGGCTTGCTTACCTTGGCATTTTAGGTATTAGAAGAACTGTTTTAGCAAAACAACAGACTGAAAAACTCTGTAGATTTTCTCACAAGAAATAGCTGCTATCTATTGACTGGTAACCAAGGTCAAATTAAAATTATAACATGCAAACAGGACTTTTTACAAAGTCTGGCAAGCAAAGCACAATTAAACCAAACAATTCCTAATTTTTCAAGGACAACTAAAATTGTTACGTGGCTTTAAAAGCCACTTTCTCTGCTTCTGCATTTGCTGAATGTCCTGAAGCCAATTATTAATTTATTATTATTATTTATTTAATAATAAATCTTCAGTGTTAATCAGAGAAACTGGAAGAAGAGAATCAGGTAGGACCTGCTTAAAGGACACAATTTAAAATTACTTGGGTAACCAACACCCACATCAGTATCAATGGCACCCAAGAGAAACAGGAAATTCACATGTTTAACTTTCTCTGGAGATTGTAATCTGAGGGTTGTGTTCTCTGGGAACTCCACCCACAAATTTAGCACAATAGCCAAAAAAATTACCTTTTCTGGCAGGCCACCAGAGTGATAACGTTTATACCAACTTTTTGACAGGTGAGGACTTCTAATGTCATTAACTTCAGACTTGCAGCCTGAATTTGCAGCCTAAAAACACAATCAGCAGTCCCAACAATATTTTAGTTCACAGACACGTTCACAGACTTTCTCCTACCTGTTTGAAAATTCCATATTCCAGCAGGCTGTAAAACAAGAGCCTTCAAAACTCTGGTGTTTAAGGGAAACACACATTCACTTCTGAATGAGTTTATTCTATTTTTTGCAGACAGGTGCATACACAATTTTCTCACTTTCAAACATGCTTGATGCAGCATATGGGGTTTTTTTTGGGGTTTTTTTAATAAAGTTTTAAAATTTAAAAACACTTTAGGCAGCATAATATTTAATAATAAAAACATCTAAGAAAAATATTTTTTTACTTTAATTGGAGTAAAATTATTTTAGAGTCTAACATCCCAGCATCCCAGGATGGTTTGGGTTGGAAGGGACCTTAAACCCATCTCATTCCCACCCCTTCCATAAGCAGGGACACCTTCCCCTCATCGGGTTGATCAGAGCCCATCCCTATCAATTTTCTTCCTAAAATCACAGATGTTTTAATTTTTTTTTTAATTCCTGGCATTTTTTCCTCTGTCTTTAACTGGAATATTTTGAGATACACATCATTCTTTAGGAAGGGTTTAAATGGGGGAAAATTAAGGACTTGCTGATACTTGATGTTCAAAAACTTTAAGTTGCACTCCCTAATAGAGAATCAAAATTGTCATCAGAGCATGTGATGCAGAGTAATTCAGAATTATACTTAATAGGAGTGTTTCTAGAGGTAATTACAAGTTGACTGAAATTTTAGGGATTTCATGGGAGAGTGGTTTATCTTTCAATATTTATTTTTTTTTCTCTGTCTTAAAAATATTCCATTGCTGCTGATGCCACACAGATTTCAACTAATAAATAGAAATATGTTGCAATTATATTAATTTTTTATATTTAATTCAATCATCAAAGCCTTTATGAAACTGAAACCCAAATGTAGATTACCTCATTTCATAGATGGTTATTAGAATAATGTTTTCCCATTAAAGCATAATTTTGTATTACTACAGAAAAGGCTGCATTTTGCTCATTTCCTTTTTCCTTTAGGCAAAAAAAAATCTTCGTTAGTGGAGAGGAGGTTTAATAGATTTTGAAAATGCATCTGTCATGTAGAAGTGATCAACAGTTATTAAGATTACAACTTTTACAGAAGCCTGAATGAGCTGAAGGGAAACTCAGCCAGAGCCTACAAAATTTGCCCCAAATCTGTAACTCAGCACCTTTTCTCTTGTTCTTAATTTATGGACTTTATTTTCCTTGTGTCATTATTTCAATTTGCTGCATAAGATTGATTCTGGTGGTGTTTCCCTGTTATCACAGAACTCATTTAAGACAAGAAAATGTGTATTATGTCCCTGTGGGACGTGGCAGTAACCAATGTCCCTCCTGGAAATTTAGAAATGAGAATTAGTTCTCCTTATCCAATGTTCTTTGTCATGTTAATGAAGGAATAATTCAGCACGTGAGAAGAATTGGAGGTGATAAATTCAAACCCAAAGTCAGATTCCTTTTATATTTTAATATTTTGGTATGAGATAGATGATGCCCAAGATGCGAGGCTCTGGCAGTCCCCCACTGCTTTAAAGACATTTATTTTATCCCTCCCCACCCCAGTTCTGCATGTCCTGAGTGGCTGATGGAGGCAGAGGAGCTCATTTTGCTCCCTCAGAATGTCATTTACCTCACACTCAGTCCTCCCTGCAATCCACCACTTTCCAGCTCTTCTTCTTCCTCTCCCCAGACTCTTTGTGTCTCCGGGTCAGTCCCAGTATTTATTTACCCATCAGAGAATGTTCACTTGCAAACCAACATAAGAAAAGGTAAATTCAGACAGATCCTCTACTCAGCTTTCACTGGTCCAGTATCAAAGGCAGGGGGGATGGAAGGATACCTGGGCAGCCTTTGGAGAGCAGAGCTCTGCTAATATGAAGAAAGGAGGATATCAAAGTTCTTTAAAAGTTTAATTTGCTTGAGAATGGCAAACTAATCCTGGGGACTGACCTGTTCTGAGGCAAGATGATGTTCTGAGTGTTTCTGTTCTGAGTGTTTCTGCACACATCAACAAAAGCATGAGGATTTCCTCTGAGACTTGGTGCTAAATGGTTTCTTATGGCGCTTTCTTAGATAAATTAATTATTGTAAGTGGATCTCTTTTTTAATAATGGATGATAAATGTTGTGCATCCTTGTGCTTTCGCTTATTTCATAATAACAGCACCGCGAGTTGTTTCCTGCAGTTTTCATCTGGTTGGGTTGGCCACCATGCTGCACTTTAAAGCAAGGATGGAATCATGGAATCCCAGGATGGTTTGGGTTGGGAGGGACCTCAAAGCCCATCCAGTGCTCCCCGTCCATAGCAGGGACATCTTTCAGTATCCCAGGTTCCTCCAAGCCCCATCCAACCTGGCCTTGGGCACTTCCAGGGATCTAGAGGCAGCCACAGCTTCTCTGGGCACCCTGTGCCAGGGCCCCACCCTGGAGTCCCCCCTAATTCTTTTCCTTGTTCATTTTATATCCATGATTGGGAATGCCATGTTCCTCCTGCATCTGCTGCAGACTGTTACACAAGACTTAAACCACCCAATTTCTGCTTTCAAGCTCTTAATTCACAAATCTTTCATTAAATTTGGTTTGATGTCTTAGAATTAGAAATCTTTGTAAAACCACAGTTACTTTAGTCACTTTTTGTCATCATTGTGATGTTAAGGAATTTAAGACAGATTCAGAATTAAATTACCCTCTTTTTTTTTGCCTTGGAAAATCCAGTGTTCACATCTTTCTGTCCTAGAGTGACAAACAGTGATAAAAAGTGTTCCACCAAAGCCTTTGTACACAAATTTAATCTGGATTTTGCCATTTAACCAGTGCTTTCCCTCCCACTTTTCCATAAGTACCAGTTCCATGGAGCTGCTACAATGCCAATAGAATGGAAAGACCTAAATCCTCCAAAGCTGCTGTCCAGAAGAGACATAATTATTGTTTTTTCATGCCTTTGTACCCTCCTCCTCCTCCAGCAATACCCACATGCTGCCACACACGTGGATTTTACCCCTGCTTCTCCTCTAATCTTGATGTGTTTGGCTCTCTGAATTTTCCTGGGTTCAAGAGAACTGGCATGCCTTTCATCCATTCCGTTTCAAATCCAGCCCCTCCTGCACACATTTTCCTATGATTTCAGAGAGGGGAGAGCGTCAGTATAAGAATTCCCAGTTAGAGATTTTCTGACTTGGAGAAATTGCTGTGCTGACTACTTTTCCCCCTGTTTTTAATTTGAGGAGAGTATTTTATGAGAGGATAAAGCCCATTAGTCAAGGTCAGGATGGTTTTCACTGAGCTCAAGCACAAGATGTTCTTGTAAGTGCAGCTCTCTTTAACTTGGCTCCTGTTTATCCAGGTAGAAGCCGATGAGGATTTAACTCAGGGAAAAGCACATTCCATCTTCCACCATTTAGGCTGACAGTTTTTCAGTTCTCATTCTGTACTTGAGTGGTCACTCTGCATTTTAAAGCCGTATTTCTGAACAGCAGCACCAGAACTGCCTTTGGGAGCTTATTCAGACATGTTTCAGGAAATATTAGTGTTTTAAACAAAGAGAAGCATGAGAAATATTATATATATTCAATATTATTGAATATAAATTAGATATTATCATTAAAAACCTGAGTCAGCCATAAAATATAAGCAAAGTTTGATTCTAAAGAGAACTTAAGTTCAAAATGACCAGGTATACAAAGTCTTGTGCTTTGGTGAGGTTTAATGTATCCACAGTTCAGTAGATATTCCATTCAGAAATGGACATTTTTCCCTCATCCCCTGTCAGCAGATTCCACATCCTGGGATTTTAAATTGATTCCTTTATATGGAAATTAATTCTGTGAAAAATGGAGATAATTCTTCTGCGCAGGGTGGGATTGTTGGGGTGTCCTGTGCAGGACCAGGAATTTCACTCCATGATCCCTGTGGGTTCCTTCCAGCTTAGATATTCTGTGATTCCATGATCTTTTCATATTCCCAGAAGCATAATCAAAAACTGGGAACCACAGACCTGAAAAATTATTCATAGACTATTGCATTTAAACTGTATTTTAAAATGAACTGGTAAAATCATCAAGATTAAATACCTTGAATAAACATTATAGGTTACAAAAAAAAGAGAAATGTATCCAAATGCTTTGGAGGAGAGCACAAGTTTTTTTTTTTAATGTGATGTATTTGTGTAATTGATGTAATACAAAAAAAATTCCCTGCTAGCCAGTTAATGGTACAAAGCTCAGCTTATCATAATTAAAAGCATTATTTTCTGACTATTTTAGCTCTCAAATTATAAGCAAGGATAATTGTTTAAGCCAAAACCATTTTTTTTTTTTTAATAGAATTTTGGTACTTTATTTATCCTCTTTACATTGATTCTAAACTGGGCAAAACATTTAAACTCCAACAGAACTGCACCACAAAACAGGACTGGAAAAATGCCTCAGGATATTTCATATTGCTGTCACTGAAAATGCATATGGAACTTCAGTTTCCACTACAAAAATGAGATGAAAATAAAGTTATTTGCTCTAAAAGCTATTACAAGGGAAGACTGTGAGTGTAATAAATTTTTCCCTTTCAAGAATAAACAATGCATGACATGACTTTTATTTTCTTTCAGGGAAGGAATGTAATGGGCTGAGTTATGTGGCAGCAGTTGTTAATACTTGTTTTAATTATGAATCAACTTTGATTTAGTAATACACTGCCAGACAAAGTTTCCAATCCACATTGTGGAGCAAATGATACAATTCACAATTGCAAGTGAAACAAGACATTACCAAAGTGGGATTTTTTTTTTTCCCTAGGAAAAAAAATAATTTGTGGAAAACACTATTTATCAGGAACTTCATGATATATAACCAGTAAAGCATATGGTAAAGAACTTCACTGTTTTTATTAATCTTATTGTAATTTTAACAACATCATGATTTCAAGTATTTTTTTTTACCCAGAACCAGAAACTCTTAGCATATTTTTGATGGGGTTTTTTTTTGGCTAAACACTGAAGCACATTTTGAAAATACTTTTTTTTCATAGATTCAATGATTAAATTTGATTGACTTCAGTTTTCACAGATGCCATGGTTTTAACCCCTGTTTTTCATTTGAGACAGAGGCACTAAAAGGTTGTGTGTCTCCATCTCCCAGCAAATGCAAGGTGGCTCTAACTTTATAAATAAAGGATTTGTTTGGGGGAAAATGGGCATAAAATGTACATTTGTATTTTGGAGAACAAGAAACTGCCTCTCACTGATTGAACAAACTATTCATCTTAAGCCCTTTTCTATTTTTTATATTTCCTGTATTGTTCTATCAGCTATGCTATTGTATTCTCATATTTTCAGCACTTTTGAGCACATTCTCTTCCCACTTAGGATGGGGCTTATATTTTTCCATACCCATGCAATTACTGTGGACATCCAAATTCCTGAAAATCCATCCAATTCCTGAAATCCTTTCCTATTTTTCCTTCCCTGATATTTTATTATTATTTTTGAACAGTTCACATTTTGACATAGATGGTTTCGTTTGTTTTTAGAAAGATTCCCATCAGATGAATCCTTTGCAATATTTTGTACCTCTGCATTCTGGATTAGGTTTGGGATTTTTTTTCTCCTTTTTATTTTGACTTGTGTATGTGGTTTTTTTTTTGTTGTTGTTGTTGTTTTTCCTGTTTGTCTCTTTGGATAGGTTTGGGAGGTGTGAGTGTGTGATTGGCACGGCAAGAAACATCTTGGCACTTTATCAGTTGTGCTACTGGATGGATTTCATGATTGCAGCACTCAGCATCTTTGATCTTGCTCTTTAAAGAAGTGCCTGCCCAATTAATTTCTCATCGGAAAAAGGACTAAAGGAGCCAGTTAAACATCTCTTTTGATTAATTTTTTTTTCTGACTTTCATTGCTGGCTGCAGGCACAAATAAGGAGCTGAGGAGAAGAATAACCACACTGTTTAACAACTTGAAAATCAAACAGACAGAGGAAGACAATGACCCCAAGGGAGCCTTGTCCCAGCCCTGCTGTTGGCCATGGCTGTGCCCCAGGTGCTCCCAAAACTCCCTGGCAGTGACACCTTCCAGAGCTCAGATGGACTTCAAGGACCTCCCAGAACATCTCTTTCCCTATATATAATATTTAAAGGTTACAAATACTCACAAACATAAAATATTTTTGTATATTTTATATGTATATTTTATATATTTATTTTTACATATAAAATATGTGTATATTTTTAACATATACATATGGATGCAGATTTCTATCTCTGTTTTACACACAAGCACATATTTGCACAAGTGAACAAATAAAAAAGACAGTAATTGTTAATTAAATTAATGATCAATGTTTGAATGGGAAGGGGAAGGGGAAATAGAAAAATGAAAAAGGAGAAGGAAAAGGGAAACAAAAGAGGAAAAAGAAAATGAGAAAGAGAAGAAAAAAGGAAAAGAAATAGAAGAAAAAGAAGAAGAAGAAGAAAAAGAAAAAGAAAAAGAAAAAGAAAAAGAAAAAGAAAAAGAAAAAGAAAAAGAAAAAGAAAAAGAAAAAGAAAAAGAAAAAGAAAAAGAAAAAGAAGAAAAAGTCTTCTCTCCCTAAGCTAATACTGTATTTTTATATTTCAAATTTAATACTTAAAATTTCAACTCAGCATGGAGAATTTCATCCTTCTCACTCTCCAAGTTCCTGTATTTTTGGGCATGGTGGATTTCCATCTGAGTTAGGTCCTTTCAGCTCCCAGAGTTGAATATAACCTGGTTTGGCACTGCAGATATCACCAGCCTCAGCAGCTGATGATAGTTTTAACTGATACTGTCAATGTGCTTCCCAAATGGACTTGTTTAACTTCATCCAAACAGTTATCTGGAGTGCTGCTTTATAGAGGTGATTAATAACCCAGAGGTGACAGCAATTCCCAGAAAAATCTGTTAGGACCTTTCACTTCTTTTCATGTGAAAATGCATGAGATATTACTTTATAACAGCTAGGTAAGACATATCTCCTTCATGTCACAAGACTACTAAATATCTATGTAATTAACCTCTTCCTCGTAAATCCAGAGTTTGTCCAGACTTTCTGACAGTCCAGAAATAAAAGCATAAAATACCAATTTGTAATGATCTGGTTTAACAGAAACCACACTTCTTTGGTGACTTTGGTGACATTGCACCTGGCTCTGCTGCTGTGCGAAAATGGCAGAATTCCCACGTGTTAATATTTGCCTTTATTTTTCCTTTAACAACTTTAGACTAGGGTAAAGAAAAACATTTTTTTATTGCAAGTCTTTCAAGAAATAATGCTGAAGCATTATTTCTTGAAGGAAATTTACAATGGTGGCATTATCATGGGATCATGGAATCCCAGAATGGTTTGGATTGCAAGGGTCCTTAAAGCCCATCCAGTGCCACCCCCTGCCATGGGCAGGGACACCTTCCACTGTCCCAGGTTGCTCCAAGCCCTGTCCAGCCTGGTCCTGGACACTTCCAGGGGTAGGGAGGTGATGCTCTAGGGATGGGGATTAGCAACACAAGCTCCTCTAAATTTATATTCTTCAGCAAAAGGGAGCTTGAAAGAGGAACATGCAAATTACATTTTAGGACAACTTAATATCCACCTCATGCCTAGACTTGTCTAACTACAATATTGAGGTTAGATCCCCAAAATTCACTCCCAGGTGTGTGTTGGCATTTAGGTCTCCTCCCTAGTGGCTGAGCACAGCCCAGGGTCTGGGATAACAATTCCTGAGCTGTGTTTGAGCCCTCCAGTGGCCACTGTTGCTGCCTGTGCTTGAGAACTGCCAATTAGAGCCTCAGTGTTTATTAAACGAGACCCCGTGGCTCTGTGTGCAGTCACCAATATGTTTCTGTGAACCTGATCTGACAAAATATTTTGTTATTTTGCCTGAAAGAGCAAGGCAATCATCTGTCGCAGCGGCAAAGTCCGTGCTCCCAATTCTCCCAGAGCATCACTGCCAGCACCACTGCTGCATATTTAATGTTCTTCCTCCCAACACCCACGGGATGGGGCTTTGCTGGATGCTGTGGCTGGAGCATCCCTTGCCCAGCGCTGCTGAGGCTCCCTCTGCCCATGCTGCTGCGCTGGGAGGCACAGCACAGCTCACCTGGACAGGTGTTCACACGGGACCTTTGTGCAGCTTGCATCCACAGCACAGCTCCTTCCAAGCTGCTTTCTAAGCACAGAGGGCCCCAAAGGCTCTCCCTGTCACATTTCCCCCTGGTTTTAGGGGAAGCAGGGCAGGGAAGTGCTGTCCTGGCAGTGCCGGGTTTGTTAATGTCTTTCCTGTTCGTGGAAAAAGCACTTTTCTACATCCCTGCAATCTGTGTGCTCGGGCACAGGAGGAATTGCCAAATTTGAGCAAACTGACTGAGTGTGCATCCCCCTGGGGCCTGGGCATCTCCAATTTCCTGCTGCTTTAGGGCTTCTTCATCACCCGGAGCCCCCTCGGAGCTTTGGGGGCCACAGAAACATTTTTCTACAAATGTGGAAACAGGACTGGACCAGCTCTGCAAAATCTTCCTCCTCTTTAAAACTGGAGGCTCTCCCATTTATCTTAGCCTAGTATTTTAAAACAGACTGTCTTTTCCTTGCTTTTTTTTTTTTCCTCCCTTTTTTTTTCTTTTTTCCTTCTTCTGATTGCCTGTTATTCCACAATTCAGGAGGCAATAATGTGCTTCAGAAGTTATAATAAAATGGATATACATTTAGTAATCTTTCACCTCTTCGCTTATTTCCCATGAATGCTTTTAAAATGAGTACCAAAAAGCCATGAAAGGAAAAAGAGACATTTTCTTTTCCTCTGAAGATGGGAAAAAAATTTTTATCTCATCCCTTTGTCTGCATTATAAGAAGAAAATGAAAGCTTTCTCTGTCTGCAGATCTAGCCTGGAAATCTCCATTTTTAAACTATATATATGTACAAAAGTATAGAATCAGAGAATCCAAGAATGGTTTGAGTTGGAAGGGACCTTAAGTTCCTCTCATTCCACCCCAAACCTTCCACCAGACCAGGTTGCTCCAAGCCCCCTCCAGAGTGACCTTCTGCCAGTTCAACCTGAAGCTAATGAGGAAACCTTTGAAGAGAGGAAATATTTATGTGTTGTTCAAATAATGTTGTTTTAGAATAATATTTGTGGTCATCTTTATTCAGCCTAGGAGAAAGATGGAGAGAAACTTTTTTCAAGGGCCTGGGGTGACAGGACTAATGATGGACTAGTCTGTGAGAGGTATAATTCTCATTTTGGGATTCCAAGACCAACTGCCAGGATAAAGAATGTCCCATGGGCACCCATCACACCTCCATGGCCACTTCCAGGAACCAAAAAATAAGTAGGGAGGTATGGAGGCCCTTTAATCTCCTTCTAGTTTGGTTTTTGTAACAGCGGATGTTGGACATCCTTCTTTTTAATTTTAAAAGAGAGGAACCTTCCACATGGTCATCTAACGCAGTATTTGGTGATTTAAGGGTAAAACAACAGATGTGAAAATTGGTGATAAAATAATGAGGCTTGGCAACATTTCAGTCAATAAAGGCAGCAGGACTGTAGCATTCTATCACCCAAAATCTAATACCATTCAATACCTGTAACATTATGCTGTATTATCCAATTATCTATATCAATGCAACTTGAATTTCCAAATAAAATCAGGGAATGATAGATTTGGGTTGGAAAGGAACTGAAAGACCTTCTAGCTCCAAACCCCCCCCATGGGCAGAGACCCCTCCACACCATGGGCAGGTATTGTAATGAAACTACTGAAATTATAGCTGAAATTATAACTGAATTATGACTGTATCTGTCTGCTACTGTGCTCCAGAGCCAAAGTTTCCAGAGCCATACTCTGTAGTTCAAGATATTGGCCAAAACACAGGGATCTGAACACACCCTGTTTGGTATTTGTCTCAGAATAATTTGGGAATAATCATCTCTATTTTAAGAACAAAGTGGAATTGTTCTGCACCCATGGGCTTCTACACAATAATTTTCAAACACTGCATTGCACAGAGTCAGAGCAGCAGCCACATATAAATTAGAAGTTCATCAATCAGGATATAATTAATACTACTTTGCCTTGGAGCCAAATATTAGCATCCTAATTTATTACAGTGTAGCAGCACTTAGTAAATGTTATGGCAAAGCCAGACAAAATGTGGGAATATTTCAAATACTTGTGTGAGTAGTGGAACCACCAGAGGAGCAGAGGTGTGTGCAGGTGCACCCAAGGGGCAGCTGGAAAACAAGCAGCTACGAGATAAAGAACAAGATAAGCAAAGAGGCAGAACATCCCACCCAAGAGACCAGACTGCCAAAAGCAAATAGAAAATAAGCAGTGAATGGAGTAGTCAATGCATCACTTTAAGGGGAGATAAAAGCACGAATGACAGAAAAAGATGAGGGAGTGAGGGAGAGGAAATCCAGGAGCCTGTTGTAATTCTGACTTCTCCATCCAAGAGCTCTCAAACCTCATCAAAGTCAAGGTCAAATTTGACCTCCAGCACTGGCTCCAGCCAGGGCTGTTGGGATCTGTGCTGCCCACCCCAGCCCACTGGTGTTGGGGTTGTTGAAAAGTGAAAGAATAACAGCTGTGTCTGCACTGTGATGTTGATTCATCTCTCTAAGTACTGGTACTTAATAAGCATAAGGACTAACCAGTCAAACTAAATGTGCTGTAAATCATCAAGTTTTAAATTAAGTTTAAAGTTTAAAGTTTAAAGTTTAAAGTTTAAAGTTTAAAGTTTAAAGTTTAAAGTTTAAAGTTTAAAGCTGGTCTGAGCTCTCGGTTCTCTCAGCACACCACCATGCTCCAATTCCCCCCGATCTTCCTTCCTCCTCAGACCAATCCTTTTTATCCTATAAAGCAATCAGGTTGATCAGGCCTGATTTATCTTTGGCAAGCTGGATAAGTCCGTGTTGGCTGCTCCCAGCCCCCTTTTTCTCTGCCTTGTGTCCAGAAACATTTCCATGAGGGTTTGCTCCTGGATGTCCCAGGGACCAAGGCGGGACTGACCCTCTCACAGCTCCCTGAATGTCCTTTGGACCTGTTTTAAAGGTGACTCTGACTCTTCCTTCTCTTTGCTGGTGAAGCACCTCCCCTGATCTTCCCCACCTATCAAAGGTGACAATGAATGGTGTTGAAAGGAGAATTTCCACTGACCCCAGATGCAGCCCAGGGAGTCCCACTGACTCCCATGAGTTATGATGTCTCAAGTAAATCCCAAGTCTCTCTCCATCCATTGCTGCTAAATGCTCCCCCTGAATTCCTCCCCCAAACTCAGGGATCTGAGACCTTTCTGGCCCTGGCTGAAGGCTGAAGCACCATGTCTGCGTCCCCTGCCTTGAAATCCTCTCACACCACATTTAATTCTCCTTGGAAATGGTAACGCTGCACTCTGGAATTCCTGATGTGTTTCAAGAATAGAATTAAAGCAGAAATATAACCACACAATCCAAAATTTAAGGAGTATTACAAAACCTGTGCAAATATTAAAATACTGGATTTTTTGGTCACTTGAGTCTCCCAGAAAGTTTGCAGAAGTAGTATCCTTCTTGGGAATTCAGGAACTGCAGATTGAAGAGTTCATATATTCAGATTCTGAAGTCTCCTGCTCTGTCTTACATAAAATACTCATTCCAGTGAAAATCCCAGTGAAAATCCCCTTGTGCTAATCCAGCACATTCCCCCTCCAGAATGGACACTCCTTTCACCTTCATCTCTTGGCTGCCACTTCCCTCTCTGACCTTTTTCTTGGAGCTGATTCAGTTTGATAACCCAATGATTTAATTTTGCCAGGTCAGGTTTTATTTTTTACCAGTCCAGCAAGTTGTACTGATTGTGCAGATTGTTGCTGACATAGAGGGGTAAAGTAAGAGGAAAGAAACTCCCACTTAGGCAGCAATAAATTGTGGGATGGACAAAGCTGGTCTGTAGTGTCCCAAATTCCATCTCTGCATTCAAGAGACTCCAGCACTTAGCAAAAAATTGCAAGGAATTTTTATTAGCCATAATTGTAGAGAAATCCCATTATTTCAGCCATGTTCTCCAATAAATTGTCAGTCAGCTGCTTAGAAAGGCCACAGGCAGATGAGATACAAAAGCCATGTGAAGCTTCTCAGTGATGTTTCATGGCACCCCGATAAATATTGCAGCTGCCAGCCCAAAATGCTCATTGTGTTGTAAACACTGCTGAAACATTTATTAAAAATGAATAAATGAAGTCAAAAGGCTTTCTGCTGCATTAGGCAGCCCTGGTCTGCGCCACTGAGGACCCTGCAGCACTCACACAGGGCTTCTTCACCCGTTGCTTTTTCTGCCCTTCTCTCTCTGTGCTCCTCAAAGTTATTACTCCTTGGTGTCACCACTCTCCCTCCTCGCTCAGTGCACATCCTCTGCTTTTGCTTTTAACTGGATTCTTGCCACAGCAGAGTCTTCTGACTGCAAATGTATAATACAACCGACACAATTTGTAACTTTGCTTTTTTTGTCCATGGCCACATTGGAAGGAGCAGGATAAACATCCACTCAACCAAATGAGTGTCTGCTCTGGCACTGGGAAAATTTGGGGTTTAATTTCTGCCCCTCTGGAGTTGGACTGTGTGACTTTGGCACATCTCTTAGGGCACAGGAGACTTTACAACCTGGAGTAGCATTATTTACCCAGTGAATGGCTTCAAAATGACAGCAGTGGAGTTAAATGGGATATTGGGGAGGAATTGTTCCCTGGGAGGGTGGTGAGGCCCTGGCACAGGGTGCCCAGAGAAGCTGTGGCTGCCCCTGGATCCCTGGCAGTGCCCAAGGCCAGGCTGGACAGGGCTTGGAGCAAACTGGGCTGGTGGAAGATGTCCCATGTCAGGGGTGGCACTGGATGGGCTAAAAACCAAACCCAACCCCTTCCAACCCATTCTGGGATTTTGTGAAACTCAGCTGATACCACTACATGCAGAGCTGAGCAAAGCTCTGCCTATTTCCTACCCACGTGGAAAGATGGATCTGTTTTCACTGTCACATTACCTCAAAAAATGCAAATCCATTAGAGACAAGCATGTTTTTCTTAGGGACTTTAGGTTTTTGGTAAGTTCCATTGTTGGCCACCTCAGAAATGTTTGAGCACTGTCAGCTACTGCAACAAACACCACCAAATGTTAGTGTGTATTGGAGAACAATTCTTATAAAGACTTAAAATTTGGCTTCTGAAACCCCTCTGAGTCATTTGAAAATGGGAACCAGTTACTAGTGTAGCTCCATGTGCTTGCTTAAAACTCATTTACATCAAATATTTTGAAGGAATACCTGGGAAAAACTACAAAGTGCTGAAAACTTGAGAGTGGATTGAGTAGGAAAGATTTGTGGTTTGCTGCATAATTTGCTGCACTGCTCTCTAGCTGAGAACCAGGTTTGCTTCCAGAGGTGATTAAATAACAAATGACACTGAACTAATTAGAAGATTCTGCCATCTAGTGCCTCAAGAAGCTACGTGGAGCTTTTGCACGACCCTCCAGCTGAGGTTTGAGGACATCCTTGTGGGCTCAGAGCAGCAGCTGACTCTGATGATGAAAACCCAAGTTCTCCTCTCAGTACACAGCATTAATTTTCCAATCTGGCACTCATTTGGTGTCTCTCCAGCATTTATCTGCTGCAACTGCTGGCGGTATCTTTATTTATTTATTTTTCTCTCCATAATAAGTCCCTGGAAAACAAACAACATCTCTTTGCTGCACCTTTATCTTTAACCTGTCTGGCTTTTTGTTTTAAAATGTCACTTTTCTAGGACAGCTGCTGACAGACAGGTACCAATGTGATACTAATAACATAACTATATGGCTGCAACATGTTATTTTTTCCCTCATGTTGAGTTCAAATAAGACATTAGATGACAGGTGCTTTTGGATGATCACTCACTCTCCATTTACAGCATTTTTTTGGCCGTGCTGTTTCTCATGGCTGTGTTGTCTGAAAACTGAAAATTTCTCTGAAATTGTTTTCCAACTCTGATCTTAAAAGTTCCTCCCTTCAAAGCCCTCCTTACTGCACCCCCAGTTTTTGGGCTTAAAAATCAGCCGTGCCAGCACCAAATTTGTTTGTTCAATGAGAAGTTGGAGCAATTTCCTCCTTGGAGATATTTCTTATTTTGCTCTCCCAGGTCTTAAGAATGGAAGTTTAATCAATGTTTTTTTCAAATGGAAACATCAGAGACACCAAACCCACATTTTATAAATTGTCAAATAAAACTGGTAGCAAAAGGTGCTTCTATTTCTGAAGTATTTTTAAATATCATCCAAATTTATCATTAGTATAATAAAAAAGTATTTTGACAAACCTTGACGACTTCATTTCTTAAATGCATTGGCTGCTAAAATGAAGCCGTGGAAATTATGTCTCATCACTTGCAGAATCTTGCTAATTGGATTATCTTACTGATGTTTTAGGACAAATAGAGCTCAGCTTTTGGAATTTATGGAGAGATAAGATGTCTTTGAAACTGACCTCAATACTGGGTTTGCAGGGGTGACTGGCCTTATCACAGAATCAGAGGATCCCAGAAAGGTTTGGGTTGGAAGGGATCTTAAAGTCCATCCCACCCCACCCCTGCCATGGGCAGGGACACCTTGCACTAGCCCAGGTTGCTCCAAGCCCCATCCCCAACCTGGCCCTGAAGCTTCTTGTTCAGGCTTCATATTGAAAAGGCACACTGAAATCCTGTGAGTTTGCAACTTTTCTGCAGAAAGAAGCCCAGGTCAGCCTTGGAGTCCATTTTCACAGCAAAACAAGAACAGACCTGGGCATGGCTGGAGGGGAAAAACCACCCTAAAAGACACTTCTGGTGTTATTTTAATATTGTTATCCAAAGTGCTTCTGTGAGATGGATTTCTAGATAAAAAAGAAAATTAGCTTATTGTGTGTATTGTATCATTTCATGTTGGACACCAGGAGGAATTTCTTCCTGGAAAGGATGGTCAGGTATTGGAAGGGGGTGCCAGGGAGGTGTTGGAGTGCCCATTCCTGGAGGTGTCCCAGGAAGGCCTGGAGGTGGCACTCAGTGCTCTGGGCTGGGGACAAGGTGGGGATTGGGCACAGCTTTGGCTGGATTGCCCTGGAGGGCTTTTCCAACCTCAGTGATTTGGGATTCTGGGATTTGGGTGCACCTCTGTCACAGTGACACAGGGCAGTCGGTTCTAATCGATCAAGCTTGAGCTGAAGCAGTTGGCTGTGATGAAAATGTGCTCTGGTACTGCTGGAGATCTATCAAAATAATAAAACAGCCTCAAAAAGAATCCAGATCAGATTTGTATTTAGCCTGATACTCTGGAAAAAAAAAAAGAAAAAAAAAAAACAGAGTAGTGAAACAAAACAAGCATTTTAATCTGGGTCTTTTGCTGAAAGGCAAGTCAAAAAAAACACTCTCAGAATCAGAAATGGATGCTAATTTCTGGAGGGCTGTGCATGTATTGTTATTGCATGTTTGCCAGGAGCCAACCCTGCTCCTGCAAAGCTTTCCTTGTGACCGGTTTAAAACTGCAAGCAGCAGTGGTGCTGCAGCAGATTCTCTAATGGGATTATTCAGATGGTTATTCTGGAAACTGAGTTCTGAGGAGCAATACAAATATCTCTTGTCTGGGTCCCAGAGGTGATGAAGTGGCAACTTGCATGGGGAAAATAACAGGAGGCAGTGACAACATCCTGCAGCTGCTGAGCCTTGGAATGAGACTTTCTGGGCCACACAGGAGCTGTTTATCAGTGCTAGTGCTGAGGTTTTCAGAGAGTAAAGTGCAGCACCTGGGGAAAAAAATCCCATTATTGAATGTCCAGGTGCTGTGCTGGGTTTGGCTGGACTCAGGATTCCCGTCCTGAGTGAGCCCCAGAACAGATGGAGCTCAGAGCCAGGGAGTGAATTAATTCTACAGCCACGGTGTGGGCACTTTATGGACATTTTCAGGAGTGGGCTGTAAACTGAGGGAAGGATAGCTGGGCATTAATAGTAAAGAGGGGAAGGGCAGGGGGAGTAAAGGGGTGGTATTGAATAGTGTGGGACCTGAGTGGGACATCAGTGGTGGGGAATAAGGGATGGAACGTGCTGGGTCTGGGCTGAGCTGGGCTGAAGTTAATTTTCTTCCCAGGGGCTGTTTTAGGGTTTGTGCTTAACACAGAGATGTTTTTGTTATTGCTGAACAGTAAATTTTCCTACATGATTTCTACATTTTTCTACGTGATTTGCAAATGGACTCTGAGACTTCTCACATTGCTTGTTTTTAGAAGTTGCCTTTCTGTATTTGCAAAAGTGGACAAGGATAATAATATATAAAATATACATATATAAGGTATATGTATAACAATATAACAATGTGTCATATTATGAAATATAATACAATATTATATGATATATAATATATAAATATATTATGTCTATTTATCATTATACATTAATAATATATAGTATTAATATATGATAGAAAATATATTTATATGATATAATACAATATGTTAACATAACATATATAACAGTGATATTATATATAATACTATTAATGTATTTTATTAATAGTTTATAACTTATTATATAATATATTATTAATATTATAATATTTACTATTTTTATATAGTATTATAGACTATATATTAGTGTGATATTATTAATATTTATTATTATAGTATATAGTATTGTGTTATATATTATATTATATTATATTATATTATATTATATTATATTATATTATATTTATATTAATACAGCTTATAAATTCTAATATTGTAATATACAAGTATAATCATAAAATACTCAACTTGCTGATTAATAAATCAATAATTAAAACAGAATGATAGAGAAATGCTTTGATATTTAAGGTATTTCCTCCGATATTGGAATTTCTTTTGCTGCCATGTGGTATCTGCCTCCTGAGCGTTCAAAATGCACAGGGATGTGTGTGATGTCTTCCTCAAAAGTCAGTTCCTCCCCAAACCCTCAAGTATTAGATGGCAAACATGTTGTGAATTACTCAGCCAGAAGTGTTTCAGCTCGTTGCTGTACAGAGCTATTTGCTCTGTCTGTCCAGCTTGTCTTGCTAATGGTCTTTCCTAATTTTTCTTAGCACTTACAAGCATCAGTTGTGGAAAATAAAGTGTTGGAAATAGCTCTGTACAATCATGCTTAAATGATCGTGGTTATTTTTCAAATCAACAGAGAAATGTTTAATAAGTGCAGGTCACCTGTTCAGTGAAATGGAATTTTTTTGGGAACAATTCTAATTAGCAAGCTGTCATCTGTTACCAAGTGCAGATCAACCAATACTCCTTAGTTAGACTGTGAAAAAAAAAAAAGTGTTCTTTTAATACTGGAAATGGATGGAGACCTGAATGCTTAATAGTGTGATCATCCAACCTTCTAAAAACAGGTCATTACACCCATGAAACCAGAGGTGTTGCAAATATCAGCTCATCCTTGCAGCACTAATAAGAAAAGTTTGTATTAAAAAAATACCTTCCAGCTAAATAGAAACCTGAAAATAGTAAAATATTATGTGTTACATACGTGCATTTAATTTCTTTTTCTAATGCCTTTTTTGGGGTTTTTGGAGGTTTTTTTGTGTGGTTTTTGTTTGTTTGTTTTTTATTATCTGTTGCCTGGAACTGCCCATTTCCTGTAGGATTTGCTGTGTAATCACCAAAAAGGATCTGCCATTCCCACTGAGGAACTGCAACATCAACTCTTTATGCATCTGCTCCTACATTTGGCCTATTCCCACTTGTCCAAGGATTCTGTCTCCTTAACCCCCTCATCCCTGCTTGTTTCCTGGCCATATTTGTACCCTCTAGAAAACTCAATGGTGTTGTCATTGGCAGCAAATTTTAAGAGACTCTGTAGCTCTACCTTCCTTGTTTAGCTTATGGTTCTTTGTCTAAACCACAATTTTCAATTTACACAGAAGTGAAAATAAATCAGTAATTAATTGAACAGAGTATTTATGGCTAGGAGAATGCTTCAGGGTAAGGAATATAATCACAGTGGGACTGAGGGAGGGTTGGAAATGGGAACACAGGATGGTTTGGAGACAGGCATAGGGATGGGGTGATTAAAAATGGGGCTCAGACTGGCTCTGGAGACCTCAGGTCTACAAAAGGTCAGAAAAAGAAATGCTGACCCAGGAGCTGAGCAAAACAGTTTTAGAGGTAAAAAAGTGGGCAGAGATCCTGTAATCAGCATGCTTAGGGCACTCTGCACATCCCAAATTCAGCTGTCATGCAGGACTGCAGGTGAATGAAGAAAGGTCAAGGCATTGGACATTTTAGCTTCAAAATTACCCCTAAAGGTGCTTAGAGTGAGGAAGAGCATCACGCTGCTCCTCGTGAAGGACACGGGGGTGCTGGCAGCTTCCAACACTTGTCCTTTCCTGGTATGAGGTCACTTTGGGAGCCAAGTGGATGTAGGAAGGCAGGCAGGAAGGGCACAGCCATGCAAAAGAAGTGCAAACAATCCTTTTACAGTCGAAATTGCTTCCTAGGAATTCCTCTTTTTTCCCCCTGTTTAAGTTCCTTATGCTACAGCATTGTTAGTCAGAAATATTCTGTTCAACACTTCCTTCCTTCCTTCCTTCCTTCCTTCCTTCCTTCCTTCCTTCCTTCCTTCCTTCCTTCCTTCCCTTCCTTCCTTCCTTCCTTCCTTCCTTCCTTCCTTCCTTCCTTCCTTCCTTCCTTCCTTCCTTCCTTCCTTCCTTCCTTCCTTCCTTCCTTCCTTCCTTCCTTCCTTCCTTCCTTCCTTCCTTCCTTCCTTCCTTCCTTCCTTCCTTCCTTCCTTCCTTCCTTCCTTCCTTCCTTCCCTTCCTTCCTTCCTTCCTTCCTTCCTTCCTTCCTTCCTTCCTTCCTTCCTTCCTCCTCCCTCCTCCCCTCCCTCCCTCCCTCCCTCCCTCCCTCCCTCTCTTCCTCTCCTTCTAATAAAACTGGCCAAATACAAAATCCTGACAAGATTTCAGGTACACCAATAATAAATTCCTGACCAGTAAGAGGTTTATTTGCTTTCAGATAATAACAAAGATTTTAAATTAAAAAACCAGAAAAACAAACAAAAAAAATTGTGAGAAAGCTACAGCAAGCAGTACCAGAGAGGCAGATGCCTCCTCAGCTTGGCTATATTGTCTTCATGATATAGAGTTATATATTCTTTATTACGTTTCAGAGACTTTTTTGTATTCTTTCCCAGCAGCTAAGTCTTACTCTTCAACTTAGAATTTGTATAAAGGGAAGATGAAGCAGTGAAGGAGTAGTTTGTGCTGCAAGTACTGAAATTTTCATCATTTGTTGCTAACACAACTGAAATGTTCTTTCCACAGGTGTATAATGAAGACAATTTCCATGTTCCAGACATCCTATAGATTAAATGGCACCGGTGAGGGTGGAATGAGAGAGGGGAGAGCTGAGGAAAGTTGTTAATATGCAATGCAGAAGGAAATAAAGCAATGCATAAAACATTCCTATTCAACTGTGGCTATGAACATATACTACAAGCATATAGAAGTGCAAACTTATATATATATGTATAAATAAATGAATAATTTAGATGCATGAATTAATATTACAGAAGCAAATGAAGAGAATCACTCAGTCCCAGCCAGCTGGCATCCCAAGGTGTTTCATTAACCCTGCTTGGTTTCAGGGAACACTTACAAATAAACCTGGTCAGGTGTTGTGGAATGTGTTTTTTGATGTAGACTGTAAGGAAGGTACATTGTTCTGTATATTCAAGGTACTGAAGAATGTCAAATAGCTGTGACCAAAAAAAAAAAAAAAAGGAGTTTAGAAGTTATTAAACTGAAGGGTTGCTCATCAGCCAGTAGAAAACAGTGATAGCAGTCAGAAATTAGTGAGAGATGCCACTGACATCAAGACTCGGGGACCACAGCAGAACTCCCAGAGACAGAAACTTCCTCCAGTCAGGAGAGTGGGACTGGAGTCAGAAAAATTACCCAGAAAGGAAACAATTTAAGCATGGCTTTGCTAAATGAGAGTTCCATTTTATGACTTTGACAGGTATTCCATTAAAATAGCATGGCTAATTATATCACCCCTATTTTTATTCCATAGCCTCCACTTTGGGAACTACTCTGTTAAAAGTCCTGGGGAATATTTCTCATCCATTTGGTGATGGGAAGATTCAAAGAAATTTTAAATAGGCTACAAAACACACTAAAATGAGATCAGCTGGATACTGCAGAAGATAAATTAAATTTTGGGGTAAAGAGCTGAAGCAACACCTCATATGTCCCTTAAGATATTTTGCTGATACTTTTGGGAAAAATTATTTGATATTCAGTATATAGGTTGAAGGATCATGGTTTAGAAACTATCTATTTGTCTGCCTGTCTGTCTTCTATCATCCTTTTAGCTTCTGGTTTCTTTTTCATGCTGATTCTTTGGGTTGAGACATGTTTCCTCATCTCAAACATAAATTAAGCTCAAAATAACAGCAGAGGATAATTTATTTCATAGAATCAGAGTGGCTTGGGTTGGGAAGGACCTGAAGGTCATCTAGTTCCAACCCCCTGCCATAAGCAGGGGCAGATATTTAGGAGATGTGACAGCAGCAATATTTATGACCCCCTAGAATTACAAATGTTTTAGGTTAGGTTGCTTTACTAGGAAAATTTAGAATATTTTACCTAAACTACATCAATGCTAAGCAATCATCAACAGTGTAATTATGCAAACAGAAAATCTGCATCCTTCACCTGCAATAATCAAGTATTTCAATTCTTAATAATTAATAATCAATTCTTATTAATTATGGTTCATTCAAGCTACATATTTTGCCAAGGAAAGCCTGGGACAATTGATCATTAGCCTGCGTCATTACAGGTTGTTTTATGAAACATAGAAAAAATGATCTTTTTGTCATGAACATCCCACCTTTATTGCAAATTTGGCTGGCTGGTGAACCAAAATGCTAAGAAATAGATGGAGAGTTTCAAGTTAGCTAATCGCTGTGTGTTTCCTGTGCAAAGTGCCCCAAAATCAATGGGAAATTTACTCTGAGGATATCTCTTAGAAGAAGACATGCAATTTCTATCAGCCCAGTCCTTGGGTGAGGTTTTCAGTTGTCTCTGTAACACAGGAATCCAATGATAAGGAGAAAGAAAATATGGATTAGGTCCTGCTTCTTCCTTTACTTTCTCCATCACTGACTTGGGTATGAATTTAGTATTCAGTAAATATTCAGGGAGAAAATTGACTGGGATGAGGAGATAATGTTATGCTCATGAGTGCTTAGAGGGTTTGGAATTGGCAATCACAGGAGGAGTTCTCAGATGTTTTTAGCACAGCTACCTCCATTACATCTTTACATTAGAGGCTGTTAAAGGACCAGGCTGCTCCAAACAGAATAATTCAAAATTCTGATGGCAGCAGTGTGCGCAAAATGCAGAATTATTGGTGTGCAGGAGAATGGGGATGGGGATCTCTCTGTTAAGCAGGAGCTCCAGGGACCTTCCTGGCTGCCAGACGTAGCAGAATATTGCACATCTGAGAGGGGGAAAGTGTGGGAATGGAGCACAGGGAGAAAGGGAGAGTGCCTTGGAATGCAGAGGCAATGACATGTAAATGTAAAATGTGATGGATAACGGGCTGAGCAGGAGCTCTAAGCGCAAGACTTCAGTCAGCTCGGTTCTTGGAGTCCACACAGGACTGAGATGATCATTTTGGGTGCACAAACCGTGTCCTTAGCTATTTGCAATTCAGAAACAGAGTTGAAAAATCACCTGAAACAGCATTGCTGGAAAATGTGCCACAGTAAAAGCACCTGGAAAAGTCTGACTAATTCAAGAGAAAACAAAGATAAGGTTATTGTTGAGGAACAAAGAGGTTTAATTGTTATAAGGTTATTGTTGAGGCAAGTTGGGGTAAAAATATCTATGTAGAAATATTTTTTTGGAAGTTTTAAGGTTTAAAATTATTTTTATAGTTTTTTATATGATGGATGTTATTATATGATGGATATGATGGATTTCTATTGATGGATAAACCTGGGGGTTTACAGATCCCTCCAAGAGAAACTGATGATAGGGAGAAAAATCTCTTGTCAGTACAGTCATGAGCAAAGTCTAGGGGATGAAGACAGGCAAAATGAACCAGGCAGAGCTGTGGGGCTCAGAAATTCATTCCTGAGCAGTGAGGGCTGGGTAGAAAGGAGCAGAGAAATGAAAATGGCTCTGGAAAGAGTTTGCAGCTCAAAGGAGAGGTTACATGGCAGAATCTCAGCGTGTGCAGCTATTCAAGAATCAAATTCCAGGATTGTTTTGGTGCCTGGAGATGACATTTATTTATGTGAACCTATTCAGCACAATCCTCACTTGATATTTTGAAAATAAAGGTGAGTGAACCACTCGTTGTGTTTCCAGGTTTAATACTGATGAGCTTCCCAGACCTGCAAACCCAACAGCAGCACACAGCAGACACTGAGAGCTTTCACATCTTTACTCCAGCACTGGGCAGATTAGACTCAATAAATTACTCTTTTTTTTTCTTTTTTTTTTTTTTCCCCAGAATTTAAAATATATTTCAGTTCTACAGACCCAGATAATAATGGATGTTTTGTTAATGCTTTGGTTAAATAAAACTTTTAAAGATAGTACCAGTCAAAGTCAAATTAAAGAGTTGAGACACCCTGAATAAACCAGCTTTAATATTTTAGAGTTTCCTGCCTTGAGGCACATTTGATTAGTAGTCCCTTCATGCTCTTCTTGAAAGACCAGCCAATCCACCACAGTTTCTGTAACCCAGAATACAGATTTATGGGTTTTTTTCTCCTAAGGTTTTTAAGTATTCTGAGGATGTTTAATAAGAAGTAGGCAAGCATGCTCAGAAGGTTTGAAAGAATAAATTCAAAATTCCTCCTTTTTTTTACCAAACATTGTAGATGAGGATGGGGTAAATTTTAATAAAAATTGCCCCAAATTTGAGGAATCTGTTGTTATTCTGTAATAAACCACCGAATTACTAAATTGTTCCAGAGCCCAGATGTTGCTTGGGTAATTCTCATAAAATTAAGAAATTAAAGTTATAACCATGTGCCCTGTTTAATTTAATGGAGAGAGGAATTAGAAATAAATTCAGAGTGTAGTACTTAATAAAATATGACATTCACATAACCTGAAACCCTTTCCTGCAGTAAAACTGGTATATAAATAGAAATTTCATAAATAAGAATGTTCCAATATGATTTTCAAATAACTTCATAATGATCAGCCTGGGACATAGCTGCTCTGGTCTCCTGTCT
Source organism: Motacilla alba alba (assembly GCF_015832195.1). Taxonomy (NCBI): domain Eukaryota; kingdom Metazoa; phylum Chordata; class Aves; order Passeriformes; family Motacillidae; genus Motacilla; species Motacilla alba. The sequence continues at coordinate 25,400,631 of NC_052023.1, forward strand.
CTTTTCCTTTAATTACGTTAAAATACAGCAGTAGGTGTAAAGAAAGAAAACACAATCAGAGGGATCCTTTGATGTGAAGGACCAACTCAGCACAGAGGGGGATTGCTGGGGTGTCCTGGGCAAGGCCAGGGGTTGGATGGAAGATCCCTGTGGATCCCTTCCAGCTTAGGATATTCCATGATTTTGTGAATCTGACACCTTATTCCCAAGCTGTTCTTTTAATTCTGCTGATTTTTATGGTTCTGAGATTTTAGGAAGTGATGATTTTAGAAATGCAAATGATTTTTTTAGCTTAAACTCCAGTATTTTTATTAAACATTTGCTTCTAAATTGCCTCTGGTTTTTTTTTCTTTAAGTTTATGTGGTAAAAGTGTTCTTAAAAATTTTCTAGTCTCTCTGATTTTCCTGTGAGTGAAAGTGATGTTCATGTTAGTGTTTTCTATTTAAACAGCAGATGCTGTACCTCCTAAAAAAAAACTCCGAGTCCATTTCTCCATCCCTGGAGTGGAACACAACTGCCCTTAAACATTTCTCAGTTAAACCAGAAACAGAGTTTATGGCAGGAACTTATTAATCATGTGCTGCATCAAATCTGCAGAGAGAACTTCAGAGGGCGAATTTTTAATTGCTGGAATTGGGACTCAGCCAGGACACAAGGTTAATAAGCTAATTCCTCCAAGGGGCATTTAACTGCTGTGCCCCATCAATATTTGGGCTGTGCATTCCGTGTGAAAGATGACCCCCAGGACGAACAGAAGCTCCTGAGCTCCTGACACCTCTCTGGGAGCTGACCTGCAGCAGGGCTCTGCAGTGACATTGGCAGAGGGCACTGTGCAGCCCCCAGCACACTGACCTTGCTCACCTGGGGACACGTGCAGGTAGGACACAGACCACCCACCTATCAGTGCTTCTCATGAAATTGTTTATTTCTTGGAATAACAGTTCAAATCTGAGGACAAGCCTTTGCAACCTGCTTTCTTTGTTCCATTGATACTGCACATTTGTTTTGCCAGTCAAGCTGCAGCAATCACAGCTGCGGATGTTTTGCTCCTTCCCTTTTATTTCTGGTTATCTTCTGCAGCAGAAAATTCTATGTAATGATAGTAGAGTTCTCTTAAAACTCTCTCCTGATTTCTACTTCCTAAATAATTTCTTCCATCACTTTCATGTCATCATTTTACTAATTTCAAAGCACGGAGACTGAGAATTAAATCTCACTGCAAAGCAGGTGAAAGAATGACAGAGAGACTCCACCACTTCCCTTTCCCCAGGGTGGTGGTGGAGTCACCATCCCTGGAAGTGTTCAGAAAACACTTTGTTTTTACAAAACCTTAGGGGAAAAAAAGTGTTCTGGATGTTCACAGATTACTGGTCTGTACATCTACTGATGGGAGCAGGAAATAAGTTTCTTATTTTGCTTGGCTTGTATGTACTGCATCTGATTTACCTGTGACACTTTCTTTATCTCAACCCAGGAGCTTGTCCCCACCCTGCTGGGGAAAGTGAGTGAGGTTTTGGGGGGTTGAGTAAAACCTGAGAGAATTTCTTGTGGCAGCTCAGTCACCAAGGCTACAGAGAGCAGAGCTGCTCCCTGAGTTCCTCAAGGAAAGCAGTGCAGGACAAAGTCATGGATCCATCAAGTCCTGGATATTTCAGCAGTGTAAAAAGGTTTATCCAAAGCTGGGAAGAATTCCAGCATGTAAAATGGAACAATGCTTCCTTTCTGAGATTTACCTAAAATTGCAAATAATTGATTTGGGTAATAAATAAAACTCACTGAAATGAGGAAGCAGCAGCAGCTCCCATCTCATGGAAGACTGGGAAGTGATCACTGAGCTGCTTCTTTGACTTCAGGTGGGTAATTTGAGAAATATATTAATAATTCAGTAATTGAATTGCTCCTCAGAATACCCAATTCTGCCAGTAGGAATGGCAAAGAAAAATCTACCTTCTTCCTCATCTCCTTCACTGGATTGGTTCCATCTGCTGTCCAAAAGGTCCTGTGCATCCTGTGCTCTGGAGTCTGACCATAAACACCATTCCAACCTGCTTGTGGACACCCCATCTAGCTAAAACACCTTCTCTCCTCAAATTTTCTGCCCTAGCAGTTAGAAAAGTTTCAGCTTTGTTTTGGGGACTAATCTAGCACAAGCTGTGAGGACAAATGTTATCATTGGGAAAGGGTAATTAAGAAGTTTATGATACTTTTATTCCAAATTCAGCCTATGGAAACATCTGGAGAGTGGATTAACTGAGGGAATTGAGCACAGCCACGGAACTTTTTTTTTTTTGAAGTCAATGATTTATGTCCACCTAGATCATAATTACTTGGTTCTTTCTTTCTCTACTGGGGCAAGTAAAATTATACAGGTTTTCCAAAATCCTATTTTTGCTTTTCTTCTCCCAGTTTGTCAGTGACTACCGGAAAACACAGAAAACTGTGAAATGAAATGTGGGTCTTGATAAAAGAAGTGTATAGACAATATGTCAAATAGTGATGGGAAAATATTTATTAATTCTGCTTCAGTTAATAGCAATAAAAAAATTATTCCTAGGTATGTGTTTACAAGTTTTTTCATTACAGTGTTAGCAGTTTCTCTAAAAATCCTAAAATATCCTAAAATATAAAATCACATTAAAAATTTAAATGCACCTATGTCTTTCTGGATAGAAGAGGATCTTATTGATAGTGAGAAATAGTAAAAGCACTGTGCCTATAATCTAAAGTACAATAACAGAGAAACAAGTTCTTCCAACTGTCTTTTGTGTGATCTTATGGCTGCGCCCCAAAAAATGGCACTGAATTATTTCCCTCCCTTTCCATCTGTATGAGACTCACATATGCTGTGGGAAGTCCAAGTTAAGACTTTGTGTAGAGCTAAAAATGTTTAGGGACAGTGAAAATCAGTTCAGAATTCCCCATAACCACTGCCAGCACAGGAAGCTGAATGGCAGCAGCTACCAACACTTCATCCACACAATGATCTGACTAATAATTGACTAATCTGACTGATATTTGCCAGCTCTGACAGGAGGAGGAATTTCCTGTTCATCGTGTTCATTAGTGTAAAGCTGCTGGTAAAACCTAATTATGACTCATTAAGTAACGTGGGTGTGTACCTCAATAAAATCAAGTTTCAGGACTGTCCTCTTGCTTCAGGGGTAGTCCCTGTTTTTTTTTTTTTTCCCTTTTGGATATCTGTATTTCTTTGGGATCCAGGTGTTTAGGAGATCAGAGATTATGGCATATGTTGCTGGAGGCCACACAGAATTCTGCAGTTTTGTGCATATCTGGGGCTTCAACGTGTACACAAACCTTGAGGTTCTACACTGTCATTTCTGCTCTCTGCTGGATCGTAACAATCAGTTCCAAGTGGAACAAAGGAGTTAATTCAGTGTTCTGTGCACCTAGGAGCACTGGCAGTAATCACAACAAGACTTACTCAGTGTCTGCACACAGAGCTCCAAGTGCAGCCTCGGGCTCCTACAGGGGCTAAAACTGCAGTGGGTCCATGTTCCCCAAAAGAAAAGAGGTTGTCACCATTTATTCTTTCCCTGGTTGCAAAAAGCCACCAATGTCTGCCCTGACCAGGTCACCCCGAGGTGAATTCCTTGCCCATATTTAATGCCAGTCTGTTTTCTGACACTTTCCGAGTCTTGCGACGTGCCAATAGGCAAATTCAAAATTTCATGGCTGTAGTACCTCAGAGAGAAAATGAAGCTGAAAGATCTGCTGCGCCCTGCTGCGTTGATTAGCATGAGCGTGAAACCTCAATTAGGGCTCAGATGGAGAAATTCCAAAAATATGGGAAAGTGCCATAATTTAAGATAGGAACTGCTATTCCTAAGAGACTCAAGCTATTCCTTCTTATGAATGTGTGGAAAATGTTTGAGTAATAAGAATTAGTTGTAGTATTTTTTTTTTCTGGAGAGTTGGGGGGTTTTCTTGATATATTTTTTAAGAAAAACCTCTGATAATCATCTGTTCAAACCACCTGCTCCAAACCAGAGCAGCTCCAACCCTAGATCAGGTTCCTCAGGGTGACACCCAGCTGAGATTTTAATAAACTCTGTTGAATTTCAAATAGTAACTAATAATTCTTTTTCTAATTTGCTGGAGGGAATTTGTAAGACTAAAATTAAGAGATGCTAAGACCTAGTCCTAATCACATTGAAGTCAACTGGATGCTTCCTGATTAACAGAGCTTTGATTTATTCTCACCCAATTTCCTGCACAGAGTTTTCTCTGTCTTCTGTAAGAAGACCATAAAAATAGGGATGAGATGAAAGGAAGTCCACCAAAAAATCTTTCAACACCACTCACATCACATCTTGAGAGGCTCAGGGGCTTACCTAGTTTTTAAGCAGCATTAGAACTGGGATGTGGCACCTATCAATTAAATAATTTCCCTGTGCAAATCCAGCTCCTGTACCTCACTTAGGATTTTGAATTTCATCACTGAAGCTCTAACAAGCACAAAACGAAGGGGATCTGGTCAGATCTTACAATTCTTTTGTATTGCATTTGTGGATTTCTGTGGGGATTGTCACTTGGTGCAGAACAATTCTGCAAATAGATCACCTGGAAAAGAAAAGAACACCCCAGTTTGAACCTTACTGGGGAAGGATAGAGACTTCTGGAAAACAAAACCTGCTTCAGGTGACCTTTGTTATTGCTGTTTCCCACTGGTTTTGGATGACAAAGCACTGCCAGCTCTTGGGAGTGATAAGGGTTCCCCACGGGGTTGATAACACCACTTGGAATGAAAGGAAACATTTCTCTACATCAACGTAAAACTTAGGGAGAAAGAGAAATGGGTTGGATTTTGAATTACCTGGGTATAGCAAAGTTGGGTGGGTTTTTTTAAATTTATTTTGTTATGTTTTGCTTAAATTTTGGGATCATAAATATCCACTTTCATAATTTGGACAGAGGAGTTTAGTGAAAAATGTAGTTTGTGTGGATTGTTATAACATTTTTGATCACAATTGATACCGGCAGCTTGTTTTCATTACATTTTAAAAAAGAAAATAATTATAAAAAATAATAATAAAAAATAATAAATAGTAATAATAAAGAGGGATAATATCTGTCTTGAAGAACTGTCAGTGCAAACAGCTGACAGAGTGGAAGGGAGAAGCAGGAAATGATCTCAGCTTCTTAGAAAATGAAGAAGGGAACAAAAAACTATTTACAGTCACAGAGAAAGTTCCTGGTTATGCTGAGACTTCCTGATCTGAAGACATCTGGTTTGCAAACAATAGAAAAATAAAATAAATTAAATTTAATTAATGAATTAAAAACTTAAAAATAAAATAAAAATAAAATTTAATAAAATAAATTTAAAACTTAAAAGAAAACAAAAACAATTTAAATAAATAAATAAAATAAATATATTTTTAAAAATTAGTAAAACGATAAGAATAAAAATAATAATAAATAAAATAGATAAATATAAAATAAATAAAAATAATAAAATAAATAAATAAAATAATAGATTAATAAATATAAAATAAATATAATAGATAAATAGATATAAAATACATAAAAAAAGGATAACAAAATAAAAGAAATCCTGCTATTAGGAAAAGGCCAGGAGGCTCTGCTGCAGGAAGTCATAGAAATATCATCAGTTACTAAACCTGTGAAATAAAAAAGGCTCCTTTATTCTGTGACCACTCCTGTTGGAAGGGTCAATTGCCCATCCTGTGACCTAGTCCCACCCATCAGCTCCAGGTGTGCCCTCCGTGCATCCCAGCATCATCCCCACCTGGCTGCCAGCAGCAGGGAATCCCCCAACAGGGAGGGAAGGGCAGAGAGAGAAAACAGCACGGGGAAAAGATGCTCAGGAGCAAAGCAAGAGGGGAGAAATAGGAGGCGACAAAAAAGTGACGCAGCAGAAATACCAGGAGGGAAAAAAACCTGATGAAAGAATTCCACTGAGCAGAAGCTGAGGCTCACCAAAGCAGCGAGTGAAGGTCAGCACTGAAATGCTTCTTTTGAGTGTAATAATGCAAATTTAATCAACATGAAGACATAAAATGACAAACCGTGAAAGATCTGTGGCTTGGGAGAACCCAAGGAACACAAGTGCTGCTGAATTTGGGGTATTTGTACCTTTGTGTTGAGGTCACCTGAAATGTGGGGGGTGTTTGGAAGATGAAAGGCAGTTTATAGCTCAGAGTGCAGAGGAAATGTGCACTGGGAACACGGCGAGAAGCAACAGGAGAAGGAGATTGCTCTTTTCAAGTTTTTAAGGTAAATTGAGTGGTATTGATAGCAAAAGTTCAAGTAAAAAAAAAAATCTGGAACTAAATTTTTCTATAACAGAAGTTGTGAATTCACAGGCATCACTTTATATCATTTTCTAATACAACATTTACAGTCCTCACCCTTTGGTTTTGCTCTATAGACCTTTCAGCAAGTAATGGAAAAATCTGCACAGGTGACAAAAACGAGATAAATTTTCTTTTAAAGCCACTCTTCTGTAGGGTTTTATGCATTTTTAACCTTCTGAAAGATGATTAATGGCATCTCGGTGTTCTCAAGTAACATGTTATGGATAACAAAACAATAATATTTTATTCTTCCTTTATATATTCTTTCCTTATATATTCCTTATATAGCCTTTCTTTATATTTTAAGACATTTTAGTCTTTTTTCTTGATTTTTTACCAGTTTTAAGAGTAATTATTTTTATAACATACTGAGTAAAATACAATTAAATTTAAAATAATTCTAGAAAATTGTATTACTTAGTGGATGGAAACAAAGAATGAAGTGATTTTCAGGTAGAAAAAAAGGATTATTTTTTGTTAATCACCAAATCAAAACAACATTTCCAGTGTCACAAATAGAAGTATCAATGTTAGAAATAATTAGAAATAATTAATGGGATTCATCAAGTAGGTATTCAGCTCTCCTGCCAAATTTTATTCGAAGGGGAATAAGGAGCAGTGGTAACTCAGAGGGGAGCTAATGGACTTTGTTTGGATTTATGGTAATAAAACAGGCAGAAATAACCAATAATTTTGGGGTTTTCAATCAGATTTTTGGGCTTAAGTTTGGGTTCTTTGCACTTCACTTCTGTGGTCATGCTGTGAAATCTCTCTGGGCAAGGCACTGTGATACAGGTGGATGCCAGAACTCTTATTTTCCTTTTTCAATCAAACATCAGTTCAGCAACCCTTCAGTATTATTACTTCTTTTTTTATACAGAAAGCTGTAAGAACATGTAGTAAGAGAATAGGGATGGTTTCTTGAGTTTTCATCTGACAAGCTCTTTCCTTTGAGTAAGTTGTTGCCTCTGTGAAGAAAAATTATTTGAATATTCATAATATACAAAAGTTTTCTGATCAATGTATTTTTTATTAATAACCTACCACAGTCAATGTAAATTGCATTAACTCCCTGGAATGATAAGAAATTCTGAACTTCAAAGATATTACTTCTTTTTTCTCCAGCCATTCATTTCCATTTCTTTTGTACTCAGTCTAATATTCTTCATGCCAGCGTGACAGTTCCATGTTCAGTGGGAACAAATTAGACTTTAAGAGTTTGCCCTGTAATATTTTCATTTGAGAGGGATCTGTATTGGATCCATTCGTTGCTAATGACATTTTTTTCATTAAAAACACTTCTGTAGTTGTATCATAACAATGGTGGACAAATGCTTTTTTCTTCCTTCCCTCTGGCTTTTGCTCTGGGGGAAAGTTTTTGGTTATTTACGCCTCCAAAAAGAGGCAGATTTCAGGTAAATTCTGGGGCTGCCCCATGCCTGGACGTGTCCAAGGGCAGGCTGGAGGTAGATATATATATAGATATATAGATGTATAGATTCTCCCTGAAATGGGAAGTTCATAAGACACGGACAAAGACATCAGAAAAAAGACAGTAAACTTGAAGCACATTCCCTGAAGGAAGACTCTTTGTGAAAATGCAATTTCCTTTATTGTTTTTAAGGTGCTGAAATTTAAGATGTAATAAAACATGAATACCAATTTGGAAGCATTAGTTGCTCCTGGCAACCTTGAGAATGCATTATGCTTCATTTTTCCTCTCCATCATCTCTGCAGAGGCTGAGCAAGGGAATGAGTAACAGCACGTGCCTGCTGAACCAATATACACATCTGACCTCCTTTTCCCCTTCTCAGGAGCAATAAATTATCATTAAAATTATGGCTGTAGGTATGATACTCTCGAGCAGTGTGTCTCAGCTCAGGAAGAAATTCACCCTCGTGCCACCGTTTGACATTATAAAGCAGTGCATTTCAGCCCCAAGGCAGCTGAGTGGATTTCCCAGAGGACAGCTCTGTTTGCATTTTGAAAGGCTGGCATAAAGATTACCAAATTAATAAAATATTTTTTACATAAATCAGCATCAGTTTAAAGAAAACCCAAATTCTCTTGCGCAGAAGGGAGTAGAGCAAACTGCACGTGATGGAAAGAGAAGGTGAGAAATTATTATTGAGCTGAGAAGGTGTCAAAATTACTTCTTAAACTAGACTTGAAAAGTTTACTTCATTTTTTTTAATACAGCTAATTTTTCTCCTCGTCTTCCTCTAACACCACTCAGAGCTGCTGCAGCTGAGGAGCCAAGATATGTGGATGCCTGTAAACTTCAAGAAACACTTGTCAAGCCCCACTGCAACATCCAGTCATCAATTTAATTTACATTGCATTATTCATTAGATATTCAGAGAGAGCAACAGAGTGGAAAGAACTGGAAATCTGTATTAGACCTAAATAAACCCATCTAAAAATTTACACCTGAGAGATTTCTCAACTGAGAAAGAAAGAAAAAAGAGGGGGAGTTGTATTGCCATTGATTTCTACAAGGTTCCAATATCATCCCATATATTTTGGGAGATTTGGGGAAGTTTCTCCTCACTCAATGCTCCAGAACATCTCACCTTGGCTGTGTCTGACAGCTCCTCCTGCTCTGGGAGTTCTGTCCAGGCTGTCACACCTGGGAGTGCCTGACTTGTGGCAGGAAGAGGTTTGGGTTTCAGGGATACCTCTTTAATGACTTTCAGCATGAAAGGCAGAAGCAAAACCGTGTGAAAGCAGAAGATTAAGCACAGAGATGCATAAACCCTGACAAGGAGCACTTCAGGGAGACTCCTTCCAGTGCCTGACAGGAAACCTGGAGAGAGACTTCTTATAAGGGATGGAGTGCCAGAAGAAGGGGGAATGGCTTCCCACTGCCAGAGGGCAGGGTTGGATGGGATATTGGGAAGGAATTGTTCGTTTTGGGGGTGGGGAGGTCCTGGCACATGTTGCCCAGAGCACCTGTGGCTGCCTCTGGATCCCTGGAAGTGTCCAGGGCCAGGTTGGATGGGGCTTGGAGCAACCTGGGATTGTGGAAATGTCCCTGGTTGACCTTAAAATGACCTTAAAATCCCTTCCAACCCAAAGCAGTCTGGGGTTCTGTGATCCTATGGCAATGAAGACTCAGGACAGGACACTGGTGGATGGGCCAGGGAAGGAGCTGCTCCTGCAGGGTCTTGGAGGGCTTCACTCAGGATTTGCTCCTTGACTAAAAGAAAGGAACCAAGATCATCACAAGTTTCATGGAAGAAAGCAAACTTAAAGCATGTTTCGAGAGGATTGTGGGGACTGGTAAAACTGTAGCCACGTTTCTCTTCACTGAGAAAAGTAAAGCACAACTTCCCAAGAATATTTTCTGAGACTCACATTCTCTGAACCTCAAAGAAAGAAAAAAACAATTCTTATCTCAATTACTGCTCCTCTTGTTGTTCACAAGTGGAATACATTGTAAAAAATTGTTTACCCCAAAAAAATTAATAATTAAATTTTAGTATGAATGTTTTAATTCATTAACCAATTGAATCCATATGTGTGTATCAAGACTGTCAACAGTCACAAAATTCTGAACAGTTAAATAAAATTAACAAATTGAATATAATATAGTGTAATATAATAAAAAATAATGTAATAAAATAATTAATTAACCTTCTAATATCTATAAAACCCTCCTGGACATTTCCTGCCTTCGTTGGCATTGCCCTGCTTCTACTACAGCAAAACCTCCTATGGGAAAGGGCCAAGCATGGAGGGAAGGAGGCACCAAGGTGTGAAGAACTTAGAAAAAAATGAGAGGAGGGGTTGGTGAAGGTTTGCTCTTGCAAGTAAACAACTTGTGCTCATAAAAATGGCCAGATTAGTGCAAGAAAGCCCAGGGTGCTGTTTGGCTGTGCTTGGTGCAGGGGCAGGATCCTGCTGGGAGCGTGGAGCACACATCTGGGGAGATGGTGGGCGCACACTGAGCCCTGGCGTGGGGTGTCAGGCCTGACCAGCTGACCGGTTAGGCCAGGCTCAGGCCCTGGAGTGCTTTAGGCCTCACCAGCTGATCGCTTAGGCCAGGCTCAGGTCCTGGGGTGCTTTAGGCCTGACCAGCTGACCGGTTAGGCCAGGCTCAGGCCCTGGGGTACTTCAGGCCTGACCAGCTGACCGGTTAGGCCAGGCTCAGGCCCTGGGGTGCTTTAGGCCTGACCAGCTGACCGGTTAGGCCAGGCTCAGGTCCTGGAGTGCTTTAGGCCTGACCAGCTGACCAGTTAGGCCAGGCTCAGGCCCTGGAGTGCTTTAGGCCTGACCAGCTGACCAGTTAGGCCAGGCTCAGGCCACTGGCACTGCCCATGTCCAGGTGAGTGGCACTTCCACACACACAGAGCCTGGAAAGCTGCAGCTCATCCCTGTGCTCCCAAATCAGGACCTGTGTCCTTCCCTCCAGGGGAGGAATAAACGCACAGAAATATTTTGTTTCCCCAAGCAAGCGCTGGGGGAAACGAAGTAACTTCCTAATGATTTATTAAACCTGAAATAACTTCACTGGGAAACTTTTACACGTATTTGATCACGACAGACCGAAATAGACACATCGATGCAGTGCACAGATTTTGCTCTGCTCAGTAGCTGATGAGACAGGAATCCCAGGGGAGGCACCGTCCTCACAACACTTCCAGTTCAATTCCTCAGGCCTGAAGGGCCTGCAGTCTTAAAACTCTGACTTAGGGCTTGCTGTTGCAGATAAATTTCTGAATCTATTAAAGGCTTGTGAAATACCAATCTACATTAATAAAAAAAAAAGGATAGAAAAACTCAGTAATAGCCAAAGTGATGCTGGTCCTTGTTATTCCTCTCAACTGTGGCACTCATTTCTCTCATCCATCTCTTTTAAATGCTGACACTTGGTAAAGGAAAAGAAACAAACCACCACCACCTAAAGGAAAAAAAAAAGTGTTAAATTCCATGCTTATTTAGTTTGTAGCAGCTTGAACAAAAACTGAGTGTCTGGAAGACAGTAGGAAATGATCCTAATACAATAATCTGGATTTTATATCTTTGGGGTTGTTTTTTTTTTGAGAATCACTGAATGATTCATTGCACCACTGGTCACATTTTTTCCCTAATCTTCCTTTTGCTGCTCCCTTTAGAAGCCCTTTTTGTTGCACTTCACAGCCCTTTCCAAATCCAACTCTGGGCTTTAGCTTTCTTAACCCCATCCCTGCATCCTCAAACTGGAGTCCCCTTTGGGGTATCAGGAATACAACTACTAAAATTAATTGCTGAAGTCTGAAAACCTTGGAAGTTTTCCGTTTTAGCTCCCTTGTAAAAAAAAAAAAAAATTAAAAAAAAAAAAACACCTCCCTTCTAAAACAAAGGGTATATTTTGTATGGCTGGACCTCTCTGAAAGAGTTCTCCCAATATATCACTATACCTATAGCCCCACCATTTAATTTCTATTTAAGCAAGTAAAAATAACTTTTAAAAAATTACCTTGGAGAGTGTCAGATGGTTTTCAGCCTTCTAGGGATCAACTTCTTATCTTTTCTTTCACCACAATTATCAAAGTAAATGATTTAAAATTTCAGTGATTGATCAAAGCCTGTCCTCATTCTTCCCCCCAACACACAGTTTTTCCTCTAAATCAATTATTTGCCCAGATCTGCTCACAGTGTAATACTTTTTCTGGTTTTAGCTAATTAGATTTTGCCAGGTCTTGTGCATTTTCAGTTGTTCAATCTCTATCAATCACTTTAATTGGAGCAAAGAAGCAGTGGTTTGCATGATCTTGCTATTCAGTGTAGTCAGCTAGGCTGTCAAATAAGTTAGATTGTGCTTGTTTTCCATTTTATTTATTTATTTCAAGCAATATTGGTGAAATTGCAAGGGCTGATATGATTTAGAGGTACTGTTTTGATTGAGGATTAATGAATATTCCAAGGTAATGTGGAGCATAATTTCGCAAGTGTCAGCTATTTTTAAATATCCAGAAATTGGTAATTTCCCCCTTTATCTCTCCTGCCTGTATCCAAAAGAACTCAAATTAGACATACTCATGCATTACACCTGTTTCTACCCATTTTCATGAAGTTTGACTGCAATCAGACTTTGCTGAAGTGCAACCCTGTTCTGAAAAGCAATATTCAGTCACTTGAACTGCAAAACCCTGTTGTATTACCCCACAGCAGAAATTCTGCCTCTTTATCAGGGGAAAAAAAAAAAAAGTGCCATGAATTATTGCTGCACTTCTCCATTCCCCAGGTCTGGGAGTTAAAAGAGAATAATTGCTGCTATGCAGCTAAATTAAAAGTGTTGTGTAAGCTTGGTATTGGCACCTTGCAGCTCACTTATTTTCAGGGGTGCTTGTTTAAGGGGCTGGTTAAATTAATTCTCTACCAATTCCTCTTCATGGATTTCCCTCTCAGTGGCAAATTTAAACTCATTAAGTGCTTTTCCATTGCCCATGTCCATTGAAAATGGACAATTTAAAAAACCTCAGGTTGGCAAGGAGTTTATATGGGAAGCAGTCATGAACAATGTGCTCTTTAGCATCACCTACAAACAATTTATTCCACTAAAAAAGCCTTCCCAAGGAAGAGATATCCAAATATCCTCCTGGAAAGCACCAAACTACTGTTATATTGCACACTTCAGGCAAGAACTGCCTAATGTTCAGGTAATTAAACAACACTCATGTCTTGCTGGCCAGATCAGTTCTGCAGCTAAAGATAAACAAGCTAAAATATGCTAAAGTTTGGTTGGCTCCTGGAATACTTGGGGGGATTTAGGAGAAACATATGGTGAAACAATCTGGCTGTATTAATTCCAAGAAGAAGTCTTTCTCACAGATTAAATGATGTAATTCCCAATATATAGCTCTCTTTAAAATTAAAATGTTTGCCTAATGCATGAAGTTCAAACAGTCTTCAAACTTCCAGAGCCAAGTCCTGGGAAGTAGATGAGTTAAAGTTTCTTTGTAGCACTCACTACTTCTGAATTTTACATTAAAAAGAAACAACTCTGCTACCAGATCTGTTCCCCAAGATTAAAATTACTCTAGAAATTAATTATCTAAAATTAGCTTTTTTTCTGAGCACAGTACCAAGTCCACCTACATGAAAGTGTATTTATTTCTTGCTTCTAAAAGTTGGAGTAAAACTGTGTGTGAGGTTGATAACTATTTATTAATTAATTCATGGGAGCCACATGGGCAATTAAACATTTTTATGCATTTTTTGGTGGTGAGGAGAAGTTATTTATCAACAAAGTGAGATTTTAAGGTGTTTATTATTGTTTATTATTATTATTATTATTGTTTGTTATTAAAGAGTCAGCCCAAGTGCTGTTACAAAAGTCCACTGGCACAGGTCTACTGAGCTGTTGGTAACAAATATTTGCAGAGGCAGGAGCTGGACGCCAAGGTCCTTGTGGGTCCCTTCCAGCTGGGGATATTCTGTGATTTCATCGTTCTATGAAATGCATTTCTGGCACTGATTTCTTAATAGTTTTTGTGGACAAATCTGCATTATTTATGTTCAGACAGGTGGAAAATACATGAAACAAACCCAAACTCATTCATTTCAGGTAAGTGTTGTGCTTGGATGCACAGAAATGAATGCAGGTTACTTTGTGCTAACCGGAATGGTTTCAGCAACTGTGAAATGGATTTTGCTCCTGCTCACTCTCTACAGATAATTCCCAGAATCTGCAATACTCATACTCAATCTGAGCAAATCCTACCAGAGTAAGAAGTATAAGTATTAATCCACAGAAATTATGGTGTGCAACCAATTATGTTTCAATGCATTTCAAGTCTACCTGTGTCCCTAATCTTTTGAAATTGTTTCTGCAATCATCCAAACAAAGCAGTCTGATAATACACAGCTTTTTTTTTTTTGCTGGACAATGGTACCTTTTTCTTCCTGGGAAGTTACATGGGCACTTCAATTACTTCAGCCCAAATTAATAAACCTGCTAAATGGCAAACCATCCTTAGATTCAGACAATCATGGAGTTGTTAAGGTTAGAAAACATCAGCAAGTGCCACCTTTGTCCAAATTCCCAATTCTCACTAAACCATTACACATTTGCTGGCTGTCAGCATCCATCATTTTATTCCACCATCTGTAGCATTGGGCAATTTGCTTAATTTATTCTACAAAATTGCCTCATCTAAAAGAGGAGACAGGGCTTGTAATGTTTCTGTGAAAGATCAAGGAGGATGGCAGAGTTCAGGAATGGCTTCCAGGGATGAGGAATGTGCAGAAAAGAGACTGAGCTGGGCACTGAGATGGCAGGAGGGAAAGGAATCATTCCATGTTCCTCCCAGAAGGATCCCTGGGGATGGTGACACAGGCAGCTCAACGCTAACAAACCCCAGCTTTGGCAGTGGATTTATGGGAACTGTGGGATTTTTTACCACAGAACAGTGTGGGGTCAAATGGAAGGGAAAACTGAGCAGGAATATTGGATAGCGAAGCACTGGGGGGTTAGGAGAGGTGGTAAATGACATGTTTTCTCTCCTGAACATCTTTGGTCAGGGGCTGGGATAACAATATATTCAGAGTGTGTACCATTGCCTTTTTCTTGTGTTTTCCCCTCTGCACCTGTTTCTGCCCACTGCTGAGAAAACAGGTTCTGTCTAAATGACCACTGAGCTGCTGCACTGCAGCTACCCTGGTGTTTGTTGGGGAGCTTCAGTGTGAAACTCTTCAATTTATTCTGTAGAGCAACATTTATTGCAGAAAGGCTCCATCACTGTTCAGCTAAGAGTAATTATTCCTGTCTTTACCCAAGAAAGCTCAGCAATCCATCTTGGCCAAGAGAAATCCACATATTTTATAAAAAGTGGCCCTGTCAGAGCTCAAAGCCCTTACCTACAGCAAAATCCATGTTAATGTTGCAATCTATATATGCTTGTGTGAATGCATTACCTATTGATTAGGGAATTTGAAGTAGTCATGATGGAGGTGTTTAGAGAACTGATAATCAAACTAGTTTTAAAATTTTAAAAATTAAACTTCATTAAATTCCTTCATGGACAATAAATTTCCTAACCAGTTGTTTGCTCTTACACATTATTTGCCATCAGCTTTACAAATACAGAGCTGCTGGTCCTCAAAAACTGCTTTTAAATTACCTATAGGCACTGCTACCATGGAGCTGGTGCCATAGAAATGGTGGAGATGGACACAGTCCTCCAAGGTTCTTGGTCACTCAGGCCCTGAGAGCTCTGTGAGGAGAGAAGCAGAAACCAAAGTGAACCTTTTTATTTTCTTCAATTTCTTTTTCTTTGTTGCATTTGTGATATTTTTATGGTTATGCCTAAATCCCCTTAAGTGAAACCTCAGCTCTTCCTCATATCAGTTTGGTTTTCTGGCTTTACCAAACATTCTGGTTGTCTCTTAGGGGTGAAGTTCTGCCTTTCTGCAGCCCCTTATGCTCATCTTTTCCTTAACCTGGCAATTTTTATCAGGTGCCTGTCTCCTATTTGTTGCTGTCTCAGCGTTCACAATGCTCATTTTGTGCCTGGGTTTGCCAGCCCTGTTTACAGTCCCTGGTTACACTATGTTACTGCCCTTATTACTTTGTTCTGAGCCCAAATATATGAATTATATTCTGTCTAATAGCAGTTTATTGGTGTCACAGGTCTCTGCTTTGGCTGCATGGAGAGTGACTTTTACAGCTGCTGCTGTTGGTTGTAGAGACCATCCTGAAATGTCCCCACAGTCACCAGAGCAGTTTCAGTTCTTACAATAAAATGAACTGTTTGAAAACCACATTTGTGCCAGAACCCCCCAGGGCAGATCTCCAGCATAAAAACTGAGCTCCTGCCGCTCAGAGCTTTACCTCTGGAAGTTGTGAGCAGAACCTGAGCCAGGTTTGGCCTCTCCATCAACCACATGAAACACTTGTGTATGTGGACGGGGCAAACTCCAAATGATTTGAGGGAGGTATCAGCTGGTCTTGTTAATTCAGACCACCCTAACAGATTCAAAGCTTGCAATTCTTCTTCTGTTGAAAGAGTGCTGACTACCAATCTAATGAAATACTTCTTTATCATCCAGAAATAAAAAGTGAAACTTTATCTCACCATTTCCACTGTTTGTAAGTCCCAAAAGTTGTTATTTTTATTATTTATCTTTTTCTAAAACAATCACTTCATTACCCAGACAAAATCAGCTGGAGAAACCTGTCCAGAATTATTTAAACTGATCTGTAGGAATTCTTTTTTTTTTTTTGCCATGCTGCCAGGTATGCCTGCTCTGCCAGGTACAAATAATCTGAATTTATTCCTCTAGCTGCTCTCTCAGACCTCAGAACTTCATTATGGCTATAACCTCCAACTCTTACCATCTAAATTGCTAATTGTTTGGCTAATTCCTTTCTTCAGAAGGGGGTGAAGATAAAGAAGCTCCTATCAGGGACTGTAATGGGATAAAGAGCTCCTGTCAGTGATGTCAGTGGCCAGGATTTCTGGAGGACAGGGGGAAGTGTACAGGGCTGCTCTGCTGTGAAAGTGTATTTAAGAGGGAGGAAAACACTTGCACAGGCAGTGAGGAGTGATGGGGGAAAAGTAAGGCACAAAACACAGACATGAAGACGAGAAAAGAAGGAGGGGGAGAGGATTTTCCAGGTGCTGGAGCAGAGTTTACCCTGAATTTTGTGGAAGAGACCCCAGGTCTGCCCCCAGAGCCTGGAGAGGACCCTGGCAAGAGCCGAGTCCCACCCTGGAGCAGGGGTATCCTGCAGCATTGCAGCTCAGGGGCACACACAGGGGGAGAGGGCAAGGAGGAAGGAGGGACAGTGGTGAAATGTCATGGACCAGCCAGAGCTCCCCATTCTCCAGCCCCTCTGTGCTGTTTGGGGAGGATGCAGAGGAGCTGGGAATGAAGGTGGGCTTTTAATTTACTTCTCACTGCCCAAGCCTATTTTAATTGGCAATTAGTTGTATTAGTTTCCCCTAGGTGAGTCACTTTTGCCCATGAAGGTAATTGGTAAGTGATCTCCCCACCTTTGAAAAACCCAGGGGTTTTTCATCTTATTTTCTTCCCAAAGCTGAGAGATGGAGTGAAAGAGCAGCTGGGTGGGTGCCTGGCAGCACAGCTGAAACTGGACAGGTGCTTCAGCCAAAATAAAAGGTCCATTTTGGGAAACTGGAGAAGGTAAGAGTTGATCCCTGCAAAAGATTTCTGCTGCAAATTTCTGAGAGGAAGGAAGGAAGTGGCATAAGGAAGGAGGGAAGGCAGGAAGTGGCAGAAGGAAGGCAGGCAGGCAGGCAGGCATAGCCCCCAGGGAACTAACGTATTTTCCTGATACAGCTGGTGAAGAAACAGTTGCCTGAAAAATTAATCATTCACTTCATTGCTGATGTTTTCCTTTGATCAGCTTTATAAACCCACAATATCCTCGTGCCTTCCAAGGTTTCTCCAGCAATTGCTGTCTGTGTTACCCCTCAGCCTGACCCCGGCTCCCAGGGCTGAGTCTCTGCCAAATCACATGGCATTCTGAATTTAACATTTACTGATTCCAGTCACTGAGAGGTTTTATGGTGCTGTGGCCTGTAGGTGACACTCCATTCAATTCTGTCACTGTCCCTTTCTTTCTGACACTTTTCCTTGTTCAAAAGGAAGAATATGAGCACAAATTGGAAGTGAAAATTTCATACAACTACTCAAGTGTTTTACACCCTGGATTTTCTTGTTAGAGTGGTAGAAGGGCAGAGAACTACTCATGTTTTCTTAGAGGAAACTACAGAGGCTGCAATATTTCAACCTGTTTATGAACCCAGGCAACCTTTAGGTCTTCTTTTCTTGTTTCTTTTAACTTACTTAATTCTTCTTTTTTTAATGGGAATCACATCAGTGCAGCCAGTTAATGCAAAATGTTCATTTAAACAGTGCCAGAAATGATTTCTCAAGCAATAAGTCAGAACCACACAGATCTTAAAATCTGAGCACGTAGGATTTGTTCTTCTCTACCTTCCCAGGCTTAGGAGTAAATGTAAACTGCACTTTTAGATGTTAAAACATGATTGGTACATAATGTAGTCTTTTCATTCAATTCAATAGCTGCAAGACAAGAAATGGGTTCTTCAAAAGAATGTAAAGGGGAAAAAAATCACAGGGCATTTCAGCTTTACTTTAATAGACTTAAGATAATACAAGTACTAGAAACAACCCCAGGGGAAGCTTGGGAAGAGCAAAATGACAAAAATAAATAAATAAAGCATAGGCAGAAATCCTACATGTGTTGAGCTAGATATTTAAGAAGATTTCAGGTTTTTTTTAAAGGATTTTTTTCAATTATATCCCTCTAATTATCTCTTCAGTTTTTAAATATACCTATTAAAAGAATATATTGAGCTATTTCTCTGGTTCTATTTGCTGTTCATACTAATCTATTAGTAGCCAACAGGCAAAAGCACCAGTGCTTAATTATCCTGCTGGTAGGATGGATGGAGCCAGCTGAACTTAAAAGACAGGAATTGTTGATTTAAACTTGCTGTGTTATTTTAATACAGCCACTTAAGCTATTTTAAGAATAGTATAATAGGTGTTTAAATGTTAATGCTTCATTCCTTCTTTACAATTAATTTGGCATAGTGGCCCTGATGAATGAATTATGAGGTAAAACTAACATATCCAACCAGTAATTGAATGTACTCTCTCAATTAAAAGGGGCATCTACTTGTTTTCTCCTAAAAAAAAGTGAAAAAAATCTTATTGGTAAGGATGAACCTATTTCATTCAACTTAATTTTTGTAAATTGATTTATTTTTTTAATCAATCAATTTACATCAGCTAAGAATTTTCTCCAAGCAACATTTTTTAAAAATACCAAGGTTATTCTGGGTTAAAAAAACAGTGCAGTTATACATCCATTCTTCTGAGTGGAAATTAGGAGACGATGTGAGGGACAATAACAACAGAACCAGTAAAGTGTGTTTGTGGTTGAATCTGTGGGATCTTCTCTGCTGAGAATCCAAGAGCAAGGCACTTCATAAAATCAATAATTTCTACTGGATTAAGGCCTCCAGAAGGAAGGAAGGAAAATAGGGAATGGAATGCAGTGGGCTCCAAGCTGTGAAGATAAGTCACAAAAGTCAGAGAGATTTCTCAAAAAAAAAACCAAAAAAACCCCAAAACTTTTCGTGACAATTCTCTCAGACTGCAGAGCAGGTCTCCAAAGATTCCCAAACTCTCTGATCAAAAATTTAAACATGATGGGTTGGGTTTTTTTTTTACTTTATTCCCAGATGGACCTTAAAGCCCATCCAATGCCTCCCCCTGCCATGGGCAGGGACACCTTCCACCAGCCCAGGTTGCTCCAAGCTCTGTCCAGCCTCACCTTGGACACTGACAGGGGGATCCAGGGGCAGCCACAGCTTCTCTGGGCACCGTGTGCCAGGGCATGCCCACCCTCACAGTGAACAATCCCTTCCCAATATCCCATCTAACCCTGCCATGCCTCAACCTAAAGCCATTCCTGTGTGTCCTGGCCCTCCATCCCATGTAAATTGTCTCCCTCCACATTTCCTGTCAGCTGCTTCAGTCACTGGAATGTCACAATGAGGTCACTCCAAAGCTTCTCTGCTTCTCTTCTCCAGGCTGAACATTCCCAGCCTTTGCTCTGCTGCATCCCTCTGATCATCCAACCCAGCCACTCTTCTTCCATGTAGCTCCTGACCGGGCAATCAGAAACTTCCAGTTTTGATAGCAAAATGGAAAAAAAAACCCAACCAAAAACCTGTTTCTGTCATGGCAGTTGCAGGATCAGGGCCTAAATATTTGTATTTGCCTCGTAAAGTTTGCAATGTCACATAAATAAATGAGCACACTACTGAAAATTAAATCTTATGTTGCAACTAATTCATTTGCAATCATTTAGCACTCAGTAGATTTTACACTAATTGCTCTATGAGATTAATGAATTTACAGAGCTCTTTGAGTCTCACATTTCTTGGCAAAGCACATTGCAAGGAGCCAATAAAAGTGGCCCACAAGCTTCATCTGATGTGAGACATATTCCAAACCTCGGCCTAGAGACAGTGAATGCCCTTCACTGGAGTTTTCCAAGAGTAGGCTGCCTCCAATGTAAAAAAGTAAGCTCAGAATTGTTTATTTTTTAAATTTCCTCGGGTTTCTTATTATTATTTTTTTATTGGATGACTCAAGGAGAGTCAGCATACAGATCTTTAGGTATGTGCTGTCTTTTTCCCATTATCAGGGTAGAGTGCTGGCTTTTTGGAGAATATATTTTAACAGATTTGTTCATGAACAGAAACCTTGAACTTTAAAAAATTAGAGGTTAAAGTCATTCTGGTAGAAAAATGAATGATTATATATTCAAAAGGAAAGGCTGTTAGTCTAAGCTGGAATTTTCTGACTCTTGTTTTCACAGAGAGCTCATTGATATTTATAGAAGTAACACATACAACCACACATATCCTTGAAATTTAAGGCTAAATTGAGATCACTGCTTGTATTTCCATTGGAGCTTTTCTGTTGAAGTCACTGGGGATTCATGCTGTGGGGAAGCATAAGTTGTATTTAATGTCTGTGTGTGCAGGGTGCACCAGGAGTTTTGTAATCAGAAGAGCAGCATGTGGGCAAAAGCTTTGTCTACTAGGTAGTCAGAATTTCCAAAAGGAAAAGAATATTTATTTAGGGAGGCCTTTTAATAATGGGGTTGGTGGAGTTGTTTATTCCTTGACTATTTGGATGTAATCTTTCATGACAAATATGACTTTTACAAATATGAATTTTCCTGGTTTCTATTTCAGTACTTAGGTATGCTGGCTCCAAAGTCACAGAAGCATTTTTTCTCCCAGATAAAATGAAATTAATTTCTTCCATGTAGTTTTACAGTTTTGACACAATTAACATGTTCTGAACCATTTATAAATAGGCAGAAGGTGCCATCATCTTGGACCAGCCAAAGGAGTCCCTGCACAGAGCAGGGGTGGAACAAGACGATCAACAAGGTCCCTTCCAACCCAAACCATCTGGGATTTTGTGATTCCTGATCAAGAACAATATATTTTTGTGTAAGTCCTCCATGGTTTCCATTGCAATTGCCCTTTCACTTTTTCTTGCAGATTGTTGGCTTTTTTTTGGGAATAGGGCCTGTAAGTATGGCTTTGCCTCCAGGAAATGACAGTGTGTGTAGGGGATTTAGTCACCTCTAATCACCAGGTCCTTTAGGTAAAGATGAGTTAAGCAATGTCTGATTAAAAGCTGGGAGTGAAGACCTTAAGATGCAAAGAGGAGACCATCGTTTATCCTTCATGCACTTTAAATGACTGGTTCTGCACTGAAATGCTCCTGAAAGCTGTTTTACACTGACTTTTCATAAAAAAAAAAAACAGTAGTTTTCTCTCTGTATTGGTCTGTGTTCTAGCAGAAGGAGCTGAGAGCTGAATGGATTAATTCTTTCTGCCCCTCGCACTGTTCACATCCCTGGCTGCTGCTTTGAAAGGTATTTTCATTTATTATTGACTTCCAATTTGATATTATTTGCAACAGAAAGAGCTGATCAAAATCATATCAAGGGAAGACGACTCCTATCTCAGTGCAGTGTCCTGTTGCTATGGGAACTGAAAAGAGCTGAGGTTTACACAATTACCAAAATCTAGAATAATTCTGGATGTCATCTGTTGCTAGATAAGTCTACATGCATGAACACACAGCCACAGACACACATGTACAGACAGCAAATATCCACATCTAAGAGTTGTTGGCCATGATGTGAAAGGAAGATGCTCCTGGTTGTCACACCTTGCCTGGGTCTCAATCTCTTGCTGCACAAACAACGGGCTATTCTCATGTCTGATCAAGTGTTTCTCATTGCAGAGCCCTAAAATCTGGAGAAAATCTGCAGTGATTTCCAGGTAGGACTAGGATTCATCTCGAGAGTCCTGTGGCTCATCCTTTATCCCACTTCCAGCTGTTCCACACCAGACAGCTTTGAGGGATGTAAAAAAAAGCCCAAAACAACAGAATCCCCCAGAATTCCTAGGATGATCATAAAGAGAAGAATCCCTGTGTTCTGGAACTTGTCAGATCAGGGCAAATTGTTTGAAATTCATCCATGTTCCATCGGCTAGGGCATCATGGAATCACAGAACCATTAAGGGTGGAAAACACCTCTGAGATCACCCAGTCCAACCATCCACCAGCACCACCACTAAGCCATGTCCTCAAGTGCCACATTCACACGTTTATTGAATGCTTCCAGGGCTGGAATGAATTGGATCAAAATGTTTTCTGACCTTTACCTGCTGAAGCAATCAATGCAAAAGACCTCGGGCTTGAAAGGACCACTGGAGTCACTGGCCTCAGGGTCAGAAGGAAGATTTCTCTCCCTCCTGTGGATCAAGCTTCTATATACATGTAACTATCCATCTCTTGTATGATTTGTCTGGAATTCCTTCACCCCACTCCATCTTCCCACTCCTCATCCTCTCTGTGTAGCAGAGGCTGTGGGCTGGGTGTGGGGACAGGAACAATGTCTGTGTTTTGAGGGGGATGGTGCATTAAGGTTTGCTCATAAAGGCTTGTCTGCAGCAGTTCTGATAATCACAGTGGCTGTGAAATGCAAAGAATCACAGAATCCCAGAGTGGGTTGGGTTGGAAAGAACCTTAAGGATCATCCTTTTCCACCCTCCCACCAGGGGCAGGGACACCTTCCACTAGCCCAGGCTGCTCAGAAATCATGTAAATATGACATACATCAGTGAGTAACTTATTCAGTTTAGATCATATTTTGACTTTTTTTTCCAACACCACTTCTTATGGCTGCTGGTGTCATTGTTCTTAATTATTTTTGTTAGGTTTCAAAATTTTACTGAGTATTATACTTTCCTCTTAGTTATGAACATTATTTAGTGTCTTTAATACAGCAGCACTGACAGTGACATGAGGTCATTGCCAAGCTGTCCTACCTGTTGTTCCCTAAAAATATTAATAATCAATTCACTGAAAATTCCAAGAAGAAAAGCCACTGATAATACTGAGTAGAGGAATAAAATCACATTTATTTGAAGTTTTAACTGAATTTTTATTTTCATGAATCCTCTCACACATTGGGCTGGCATTTATTTGGTTGTTTGGCTGATTATTTTGCAGTGATACAAGCAAACAAAACACACCTCAGACACTCAGTGAGGCGATGAAATTTAATTGATGAGGGCTTGTACCTCACTGCATTGCCAAAGGATTAACTTTTCATAACCTGACAGGCAGAAAGACATTAATGTTATCAAAGCCTGTTTCTCAAATCTGAATGAGTGTAAAATATTGCTATTTTCTTTTTCCAAAGTGCCAAAGACTTCCAGTAAAGTTAAGCACTTGAACTGGTCATAATCCTGTCCTGTTCTCTGGGTAGGAGATGGTTTGGATTAGTACCGATGAGGAGAGATAGTAAAGAACAAATCCCTCAGGACTTTGGGATGCATCTCATCAGATCCCACAGATTTAAGGGTGTTCAGGTTCCTCAGCTGCTCATGAACCTGATCTTTGCTTACAGTGGGAGGGACTTTGCTCCCTGAGCCCCCATCCTGCTGCCCAGCCACTCCAGAGCTGTGGAAACAGAGGTTGCCATTGAAGATGGAAACACAAAATTTGTTGAGTACCTCAGCCTTCTCCTCATCCATTTTTACCAGTTTCCCAGCCTTGTTTCTCAAGGGGTGACACCTTCTTTGACTTTCCTTTCCTGGTTACCAGACCTGAAGAAGACCTTCCTGTTACTCTTTGTGTCCCTTGCCAGGTTCAGTTCCAGCTTTGCCTTCCTCAACACTCCCCTACACAACCAAATTTCATCCCTAGACTCTTCCCAGGTCGCCTGTCCGTGTTCTCACTGCCTGTGCAGTTGTTCCTGTCCCTTTGGTCTCTCCAGCAGGTCCCTTAGCCATCCTGGGCTCCTGCCCTCCCTGCACCTTTCTTGCTCTCAGGGAACACTGGCTCTGGCCTTCCATGGAAGATTTCCCAAAGATCTGCCAGCTCTGTTCTGCTGCCCTGTTGTGGCATTCACGTTCTCTGAAACAATCCCTTTGCCCAGGACTTTTTCCCTGGGCAGCTGAGAAGCCTCAGAGAATAGGAAAATAATAATTATCTCATTTGCTTCTCCTGTGTTCTCATGTGGAATGTGTTTGGAGATTGTTTACCCACAAGAGATTGTTTCATTGGATCCTGGTGTGAATTGTTTTGACTCTTTGGCCAACCAGTGCCAAGCTGTGTCGGGACTCTGGAGAGAGTCACAAGTTTTCATTATTATCTTTTTAGCCTTCTGTAAGTATCCTTGCTGTATTCTTTAGTATAGCTAGTACAGTGTTCTTTAATATAATATATCATTATAAAGTAATAAATCAGCCTTCTGAGAACAGGGAGTCAGCTGCTTTATTCCTGCCCACTGGGGCATTCCCAGCAAATACAATACCCTGTCCCTGAGGACAGCCTCCCAGGGCATTACATTTACCATCTCCTTGAAGAGCTGGAGTTTGTTTTCCCAAAGTTCAGGAACCTGACTTTAGTCCTTACCTGACCCCCAGGAGTGTGAACTCCCCCAGTACTGGCTGGAGCTCAGGCTGCCTGCAGGCTCCATGGATTGATAATATAGAATTATTGACAATTACAGTCCCCAGAGACCTGTGCAACCCTGTGTGCAGAGCTTTAAAAGCAGACATGGAGTGAGTTAATTTAAAATATTGAAAAAACACGCCTGAAGTAGCACATTGGTTTTAAACAAGAAGGAACTCTAAAGCTTTAGAAACTTCCAGGGAGTTCTTAAATTGCACTGAGTTAACTATATCTTTCTAAATTTTTGTAATTAGCTTTTTGCTGGACCTTTTGTTGAAAAAAATTGCAGTTAATTTAATTTTTTTAGGTATGCACTCAAAATGTTCTAAGACAAAACTGAGGTTAGAATCCTCCAACCATCAAGGCTGGAAGAGATTTTTACTTTATCCAGTCTAGCCAAAAATCCACCTCTGCCACTGTGGCCCCTGAACCACTGAGCACATCACCCAGTGCCAGATGCCTCTGAAGCACTGCAGGCATGGTGAATCCTGTGGGCCCCCAGCTTTCCCAGGGGTGGCTGCAAACTTGCAGAAAATGGTTTTTATTTGGAATACAGATGTTTTAAGAAAAGCTCGCTGTGTTTTTTTAACAATACTGTTTAGAGCATTACTTCAGTCTAAAGTGCATGAATAAAAGAAACCCTGAAAGGAGAAGAGGGTCAGCCTGGACATCTCTGATACTAATTTGCTGTTGTGTGATTACAAGTCTGTGCTAATTGCTTTCATCCATTTTCACGAGGAAGGAAAGACATGATGTAACAGAAAATGAGTAATAAAAGCACGTTACAAGTTAGAAACGTTCTCGATTTGTACCTAAAAGGTGTTCAGTCTCATAATCCACTTCTTTCCCCCTAAAAACATGTCAAGGTCTGTGATCAGGGCTTTCAGAGCAGCCCTGCATGGACTGAGGCTCTGAGTCTGTCGAGCTGGGTAAATGGAGGCTGGGAGTGCATCATCTTTCACTGATTGACGTGCTAAATTCCTCAGAGCACAACAAGTTAAGGACTAAGTAAATAATCGATTAGCTGTCAGCCTTCCTGGTCATCCTCATGAAAGGGATTAGTGACAGCCAGGGGCCAGAGAAGTGAGTCATGCTTCTACAAATACCTTTTGAACCAGGACAAAAAAACTCCCAGGGAACACTCCTTCCATTTCAAAGCAGGGTTTAAGGCAATGGTGGTGCAGAAAAGGCTGGCTCCCTTCTCTCCCGTGCCTCTCCTAATTAATCTTTCATCAATAAAGAAAACAGACTCAAAAAAATTAGGGAAAAAAGTATCAATATGTTTCTGTTTCACTGATTAAAAGAGGCAAGGGCGATGTGGGAAAGCAATTCTACAGATTTGGACAGCAGGATTCCATCGGCTATGGAACCAATTATATTTGCATTTAAACAAATGTGCCAGACAGAAGGAATGGAAATTCTCCACATCTTCCTAGCAGCAAGCAGAACTTGCTGAGAAGCCTCTTATTGTTTGGTTTGTCTGATGACTTCTTTTATTAAATATTAGCTGTATCCAAAAAGAAAACAAACAAACCACAAACAACTTTGCACTTCAGGGCCTCACACATTGATTCCTTAAACCAAACCCACTTTTATACGCTGTGCTTTTTGCCACATCCAGAATCAGACATTGTTTCTGTGTCTGCTGACACTCTGCACTTTGTTCTTCCTTCCCAACTCATTCCAGCTTCAGAACTCTTCCAGGTCTCTCATCTGTTATTACACTATAAGCGAAATAACTGTGTTTTACAGGAAAAGATTTTGGTGTGGGTCATTTCCTAAGGTTTCACTTTCTGTGTGGCAGCCCTTACACTTTGAGTCTTCACAAACAAACAGTTCTTGTGGCCATTTTGAGGAAAATCTTTTTCCACAAGCTGTCTGTAATTCCAGTAATTGTGATTTAATTATGAACTCCCAAAGAGCTTTCTGGTTAGTATAAATTCAAGAGGCACTTCTCATGAAGAAGTATTTCTTCCAGCATCTTCAGGCACTGTTTGCTTGGTAAACTATAAAATACTTTATAAAGATAAAATAGAAAATATTTTCTAAAATAACTGCATTTGTGTATTTTCTAAATCACTGCAATTTAAAAAGTTCACACACCTGCTCTGGAAAGCATTATTTTCTGTGTCTCTAAGTAAAATTGCAAAAAATTCCAATTTCAGGTGTCTGTATGTTTTCCATGCAGTATATTTAAAAAATTTCTCGAACAAAACAAACAGGAGTTGCGTTGAATGAATTGTGAGAAAAAGCACTTAAATTCTTGGAGTTTTTTAAAGTCTCTCTGTTATAATTACAGCTACAAAACTGATTTTTACTCATGTTATGAGCTGCAAACAGGGAAGCCATAGGAACTTTTTAAATGATTATAAGACAGAGCCTTAACATGACCAGTAGAGCTTCTGGAATATTTATTGTACAACCTGGTTGATGCTCATTGCCAAAAATATTCCTGGATATCATATTCCTGAATAAAAGGATGGAGCTTGAAGGCTTATTTTTCAAATCCGTACCTGTGTTCTACAAATCAGTGGCATAAAAGTTGAGTTTGCTTTTTGTTTAAAAGCAGTTTTGCTCGGTCCTTGCTGCACAAACAGCTCACATCTGCAGTCAGGGAGGAGCTCAGTCCTTCACAATGATTGCTCACCTAAGTTCCTGCACAAAACCACAAATCATTACCTCCTGCATTTACATTAATTGGAAAAGGCAGAAGGCAGCAAGTTTCCTTCCCTTTTTTCTTTATTTCTATTTTTTTTCCCTTTGGGCAAAGTCTATTCACTAAGATTTGTAGGAAACAGATGTGATTCTACTTTAATGCATTCAGACTTCATTGCTTATTGAAATATTTGCATTACTTTGAATTTAGAAAATAAGCTTAAGCTGTTAATGGACTTTGAATAGAAAGATATAAAGAATCGCAGCCCTCACTGTTCCCTACTAATTACTAATTCTGTTTCCATAAGAGGGTTTAATGTTTCTGCCTAAAATTAACCATGAATGCCTTTTAGAATGTGTATTTAAAAGACCTCCTGCTGCTGCAGGAGAATTTTATTTTGTAGAATTCTTGTAAACATGGAACATTTAACTCGTGCATCTGCTTTGGATAATGGAAAATCCCTGGTATATACAGACACAAGTGTGTACACACAGGCAGAAATATATATATATATATTTATATATGTAAAATATATTGTCCATCTGCACAGAGAAGTGGTTCAAAATTGAAATATTAACTTAATTTTGGATCACTTTATGAGCAGGATTTTGTTTCTCCTTTTCTCACCTTGCATATGAGGAAGCTGTCTATGTTATAGCCGAGTTACCCAAATGTCATTTAGGAAACAGATATGATGATTCATTTTCCAAGAAATATCAGATAACCACACTCCTGTCAGTACTGATTCTTCTTATCTAGAAATCAATGGAATGTAGATTGAATTATGTATCCTGGTTGTGCAATGAAAGGACCCCAGACTCCGCAGCAGGTGTATGCAAAATGTATTCATTCATCCAGTGCAGATTTGGATGTAGCTTTTAATCCAGGTGTGTGAAACTACTAAAGACAAGGGTCCTAAATATCTCAAACACTTATGAATATGTTGCCAGAAAGGCTCCCCAAAAATACTGTTGGCTGCCCTTTTTGTTATCTGCCTCTCCCATTTGTTTTTGTCTCACTGGGCATTGGCATTTGGGAAATCTGTTCATCAGTATTTATGTAGTTAAATAAAGGACTTCTGTATTTCACTGTGGAAAAAACTGAGGAAAGTAGCAATGAAAGATCATAAATCAGTCAATCAGTCTTATTTTTCAACTAAAAATAAAAATTCTCTTCCTGATCTGTTATGTCCAAATTAAAAGTTATTTAACTACATAAATAATGATGAACAATTTTGTCCATGAATACGTAGGAAAACCCATGAAATTCATCACACTGTGTAATGTTCAATAGAGCTCTGATTTTTTTTTAACTAAAGATGACAGCATCTATCAAATGAGAAGAGACAAAAATTTTTCCTCTAAGAGAAAGGCTGGTTAGCAAAGACAAAATCCTACCAGGAAAAACCTCTCAGTGAAGCACAGATCTGTAATGATCTAGCTGCTCACTTCTCATTATTTATGCAGCCTCCTTGTTTTCTAAAAGCCACATATGGATAATTTTCTTCTTTTTAAATATCGTATCTTACTCCATTGTTCCTAGGAGGCATTTTAATGCAGATAATTGAATTTCAATTAATTCTGCATATGTTGTTCCAGATTATAGTGTCTTACTACTGCTGACATGGGCCTGTCATTACTCACACCCTGCCTTATTTTCAGCTCTGTGTCACCATTTTTTAAGCCTTGTGTGAACACATTCCATTTATTATTCATAGGAAGTTGTCCAGGAAGGTGCCATAGCAAGTTCTCTAAAGCCTGGCTCTCTTTGGGAAGCACTGTGCTCTTTCATTAGCTTGTGCTGTTGTATGGCCAATAATAAAAATTATTTCAAAGAAAATGAAACTGGTGGTGGTGGAGGGTTATTGTAATAAATTTTGGGTTGTTTTTTAGTTTTTTTGTTTTTTGGTTTTTTTTTTTAATTCTCAAATAATAGGTATGGATGCCTAAATAAAATGGAGATTCTGAACCCCAGCGTTTCGGCAGCCTGCTTTGCCTTGCTTAAGTTACTGCAGTGGACTAAGTAATGTTAAGCTGAGATCTAAAACCAAAAACTGTCCAGTGCTCAGAGGATAAAACTGACAGAAACTTTGGGGACTGCCCACTGATGATATAAAACATTCTGGAGGAGAAGCTGGGAAAAGAATTTGGATATTAATGGTAGAATCCATATCACACTAAATTACATCTGGATCCTGTTGCTCTGGGATTCAGAACTCCTTTTCCCACCATCATGCAGGGGGAAACCTTTCAGTAATTAAATGTTTTCCTCACCTCAGCAGAGAGACCTTAAAGCACAATGAAGTGGCAGTGAAGAAGAATCCACTTTCTCTGTCAGCTTAGATCTTGAAAATACCTTCCTTCCACACCTGCTTGAAAGGGAATTGTGCCTGCAAAAAGGAGCAGAGGTGGAATCTATTGAAAGTCTTTACAGTCAGAATTGAAATTCCAAAAGTAGGCTTGTAACAAAGGGCACTTCTTGTGAGAGGATTAAAAACTGAAAAAGCACATTTGATATTACATTTCTGTTCAAAAATACCTATAGGTATTATAAAGAAGACAAAATACATTAAGTTATTATTAGGATTACAATGACCATTTCGAAAATATGTCACTCATTTATCTTAGGGAAGGATAGATGGGAATGGACTGGTGTTCTCTCATTTTCCTCAGGGATGCTGTGACTCTGCGCTTGCCTCTGTTCATTACGGCAGCTAATTAGCACAACCTATCTTGATTGGAAGAAATGAAAGCTTTTGTTGAAATACATTTATTCCGTTCAGAACTGAAATTATACTGCATCAGAAAAAGGTGATTGCAACATTTACGTTTATACATCACTCCTGCCTTCAACATAATAAACAAAATAATTCTCAAATCATCCCAGGAAGCTTCAATATTTCAGTAGGAGTGTGCTAGAATGGATTGCCCCATTTAGCCTGTTCAGCTGGCAAAACTGAGACACTGAACTTGCTCAGTTATGATCACTCATAAATTGGTAGCAATCATTGAAAAAAAAAATCTAACTTGATTTCCACTAAATCACAAACTAATAAATTTCACTAAGCTGTTCCCTGGAATGTACCAGAGGTAGAATATAATAGATACTCTATAGATACTTGAGGTAGAATATAATTTATCCTTTGTTCTTTGTCTATAAAACCTCTTTTTTTTTTTTTCCGTTTAAGGAGAGAATCAGTGTTTATTTAGGGAAATTCCTATGTAGGTGAAAAATTCTATTTTCTCTACTTTTAAACTGACTCAACCTCTGACTTTCTCATCTGACTTCCTGCATAATAAGTAGCTCTAAGAACTCTACCCAGTGATTTTTAGAGTAAAGGGATTTGTATATTTTTCAGCTATGCCAGGGAGCAGTACTAGGAATGATAAACTGTGGTGAAGCAAGAGCAAGTCTGTAAGGAAAAATTCCATTCTTCATTTAAGAGCTCTACTACACTTAACATTAGGTGAGATATTCCAGTGGTAAAAAAAAAAACCAAAAACCACTTGCCCCCAAAAAAAAAAAAAAAAAAAAAAAAAAAAAAAATCCAGCCAAAAGAAACCACACCCTCCCTCCAACCAAAATCCAGCTTAGTCTTAATTTCATTTATTAAAATTATATTTTTCCCCCCTATTACATATCATTACCAGCAGCCTGCATTAACATAGAGCTGTTCTAAGGAGAGAAAGGGAGCAACCTGCACAGCTCCTGCCCCAGATGAGAAAGGAATTAAGTTTGATGAATGCTGTTTATGTCTCACTAACAGCCCTAAAGGCATCTCATAATTTTGTGGTAAGAAAATATTTCCCTGTCAAGAGCCATTAACATCTGTTTTTTTGAAAAGTTTAGTCATTACATGCTTTGCCTGACAGCTCGATGTAGTACAGCTTGATGGATAACTGAGTGAAGGGCTTGAAAGGTCTCCAAATGAAGTCAATGTTCCAAATTTAATGAAAAATGCTGAAATGCAGTACTGTTATAAACATAAAACATCTAATTGTGAACCAAAACAAGGCACCTTCTCGGTTCGGGTCATTTTAGTGATGTTTGAGGAATAAGGGGATTGCAAAATTTCAACCCCTTCTCTTCATCTCTTTGTTGGAGTTGTTCCTTCCACCTCATGTATTGCCAAGATTTCAGCTGTTAACCACAGTGACCTGTGGGAATATCCATGGCAAAATTAGCAGGATTCAAAAGTATTCATTAGTATAGAAAAGTTCTACCGTGGAGTGAAATTTAATTTGTGGGCTTTGGTCCTTAATGAAGTTTGGAAGTGAATTATTTTTGCATGGCAAGAAAGAGGTTGAAGAATATTGTCCTCCAACAAAAAATAGCTTCTGATTTTAGACACTTTAGACAATTATTTAGCAAATGGACTCAAAACCCAGGATTTCTGCTGTGTCCCAAGTCTGGCTTGAGGGAGCAGGGAGTGCAGGCTGAGCTCTGATGGGAGGCAGGTGTACAGGAGATGGATGTGAGGACAGATGACAGAGGAGGGCGAGAAATCCATGAATATAAAGAGATAATGTTAGAAAAGACAGAGATCAGCTGGAGCTGGAATTTGTAAGGGTTTCAAGGGCAAGAAGATCTGGTACTGCTCCATCATCAGTCGAAGAATGAACAAGGGAAGTATTGGCTTGCTGGGAGCAGGGAGGCTGATTTAGTGCCAGAAGCCAGAGATAATAAATGCCTTCTAAGCTCTGGGGCTCACTTCCAAGGCCTCCCAGCCTTTTGTGCCTGGAGACAGGAGTTCAGGAGGAGAGGAGCTTCCAGCAGTGAGAGAGGAGGTACTCGAGCAGGGATCTTTTCAGCAGCTCAAGATGGGTTGCACTGAAGCACCAAGAGAAGGATGGCTGCTGTCATGGCAACTGCCATCACTCTTTGTCATCTCTCAGAGGCTTTGCTTTATTCAACTGTCTTCATCTTGACCCAGGAGGGCTTTTTCCAAGTCTTATTCCCACTCTTCCAGTCCTGGTGAGGAGGTAGTGATAGGGCATCAGTTGGTGTCCAGCAAGGGTCAAACCCAGCACAGTCCTGGAGCTGCTC
Source organism: Motacilla alba alba (assembly GCF_015832195.1). Lineage (NCBI taxonomy): Eukaryota > Metazoa > Chordata > Aves > Passeriformes > Motacillidae > Motacilla > Motacilla alba. Next base: position 25,433,219 of record NC_052023.1, read on the forward strand.
CTGGGGTGGGCTGTGTGCCTCAGGAGAGCCTGGGTTATTCCAGCAGGAGCAGAGAAACCTCTGGAGATGGGGGAGAATGAAATTGTACCTGTGGGATGCTAATAAGAAAAGAGAGGCAAATCCTTTTTTTGCTGAATGATTCATAATCAATTGTTGGAACCCTGGTTGCTGAAAATTTTAGACTTTCTGTGCTGCCAGGCACTGACCCCCAAGAACACTGCATTTGACCTGAGGCCATGGAGAAGGCTTCCAAAATGGAATGGTAAAACTGGGATTATGGGTGTGGAGTTTGAATAGAAGTGTGTAATATCACATGGTGGAAAACTAAAGAGTTTAAGGTTTTAGAATATAGTAATATCTATAAAGCAAGATGGAGACTTTAGGGCAATGGTTGGTCCTTCTTCTTCACCTTCTTCTCCAAGGGTTTGGGTGGTTTTGTGTAATTGGATAAAAAAGTCCACATTTCCGGCCATGGGTGGTTGGTTATTGGGTTAAAAGTAAAAATAATTTAGGTGTCATTCCTTAACTGGACAGTTTATCCTTAAAAGGTCTTGTAGAGAGAGAGACAGGGCTCCATTTTTAGTTTGTTAGAGTGAAGTGCTGCAGAACTCAGGATTTGTGAGACTGTATCATAGATAAGACCTAATAAACATCTGAGTCTGAAGAAGAAATGCCATCTAGAGCATTTAATCCCAACCCAGGCAAAAAACGAAGATAAGACACCACAATCAATCATAAATTGGTAGCAATGATTTTTAAAAAAACAAAACACTTGGTATCAGCCCAGGTTGCTTCAACCCTGCCTTTTTATGAGTTTGTTTGTTTTTCTTTACTTAAACAGTTCATATTTGTGTTTGCTCATTTCTTCAGGAAAGTTCATCACTGTTTCAGTGATTTTCAGAAGTCCTTTCACAGGACTTTTCTTCACAGATACCCAAGAGCAGAAGATCATTGCTGAGTCAGAGCTGTCTGCACATCTCCGGAAATATCCCCGCTGTTATTTTATCTGTGGCAGAACTGGATCAAAGCAATTGTTATTGAATAATAAATTCAAGTCAGTTGCATCACACAGCAGAGTTAGTGCAGCAGGATTCAATCCCAAGAGGAAAACCCCTGGTAACAAGCGTACCCAGTCCTGGGGGATTTCTGCCCTTTCTTACACTTCCAGGGGTTTCAGTGCAAAACCTTGGATTGCTTCTTGTTTGCTCAGCACAACACAGTGAGATTTCCCAGAGTGAGACTGTGGAGCACAATTGTTTTTACTTGCAGTGATTTGTAAGCTCAAAGACTCTATTTTATCAATGGCACAGGGTATTAATGGGATTTTAAGGTGCACCTCCTTCATATATCAAGGGGATAATAGAGTCACAAGCAGACTTACGTGATAAATCATTACAGCTTTAGAGGAAAAGTTAATGCTTTTGTTCACAGAAATGTTAAAAGCTTTAGGAGGCAATATTTTAAACTGCTTAAAATGATAAATCAAAGCAGATTAGCTTTCCAGATAAATATGGATGTAGGTAAAACCCTGTGACACTGACTAGAGCCACATATATTTGCTATAATAGGTTGAAAAACATCCCTGTAAATCCATTAATTTTGATATTTCTGACAGAAATTCTACTAAAAGTCTTCCATATGTCTTGTATATCACGTGTTCCAAATGTAGAGCCACACAATATTTGAGACACTGCTTTTGGTTGTGTTTAGCTTAGTAATAAAACCCTAGTTAATATACACAGGTTAACAATTTATTCCTTTACTCCTCAAGGTAAGGAAAATTTGTCCTTTTGGACAATTCCTGTGGGTTTGCACGACAGGAAAATATCACAAATACAGGGTATACTATTTCACTAATAAGTTATTAAATGGTTTCTTATTTATTTCTATAAGGTCTTTTAAGGAAAAACTATTTCATTAATAAATGATACTTGAATTATTTTTACTTTTAACTTAACTAATTACTTGTGTTTCATAATGTGGACTTTTCTGTATAATTATAAAATACTACTTAAACTCATGAAGAAGAAGGTGAAGAAGGATTAGACTCTGTCTTAAAACTTCTATTTTGTTTTTTATATATTATTATATGCTAGAATTTTAAATTTTAAGGTTTTTATTATATGATCTTGCAGTCTTTATTTAAATTAAACACATCATTTTAGTGTTATCATTTAATTTTGGAAGCTTTCTCTAGGGCTTCAGGTCAAATCTAGTGGTTTTTTGAGGGTTTGTGCTTTTTAACACAGAAAGTTTAAAATTCTTCGCATCTAGGGTTCCAACAGTAGGGAATTTATTAATTTTCACAAGCTACCTGTTTGGCATCTTGAAGGATCTCTGTGCCATGCTCTTTTCACGGGGTGTTTAGCAATTAAGAAGAGCAGGACAAACAAAAAATAATTGACTGTACATTTGACACAGGAGATTTTCAATGAGATGAAAAGTAAAAAATAGAAAGAAAAGTAATTTGTCTTTTTAAAAAAGAAATTGTAAAGTGTAGCAGAAAGAGACAATGGTCCTCATCACAAGATCTCACAGAATACAAGAATTCAGCAACATGACTATATAAATATATATATATATATATGTAAAATGAAAATGTGCAGTAGTTAATATAATAAAAAGACCCTCTTAAAAGTTACTAGAGGTTGAGAAAGAGGAACATTTTCTCCACAAAGAAGACTGAAGTCCTAATTGCCTACTAGAATGGGTTTCATCTTTCTTTCTAATGAGGAATGATTGCTAATTGGGAAAATAAATCACCAAATCATCATCACGATCATTGAATAAGTAACCAAATAAACAGCAAGCAGATTTCTTTGAGAAGATTATTTTTGCAGGAGAAGCTGCAGCTCACTTTTCTCAGTGTGAGCAGGGCACTATGATTATATCCATATTGAAAGCTGTGGATGTGCAGCCCAATGGGGCCAATGTGCAGAGCAATTTTCTTTAGGTATCACATGGATTGAAGCCTCAGCCCCCAACTTTTCCTTCCCTTTTTTTTGGTTCTATGAAAATTCTCAATGCAGTAATTTTCCCATTTTTTTTCCATGTTACATTTTCAATTGATCTTATTCTGAGAGATCACATAGTAATTGAGGCAGACGAAATATCTACATTAAAGGAATACAGGTCTTTTGAGTGAAAAATAGGACAGCAATCCTCACAAGGAACCAGTAGAAGATGGAAACTTAAACCCAGCTGGTGATGAGAAGAGTTTGACTTTCACTGGCTTTGAGAATCTCCCCCAAAAACGTCTTGTTCAAAAGACTCAGCAAATTGATTAGGTGTTTCAAGACTTGTAAAGCCTTACAATATCAAATATCAAAAATGTTCCATGCCACACGTGCTCTGTTTCTGAAGTTCCACATGCTCAGCTCTGCAGGCTCAGTTTGGGGTTCCTGTAGTTTAATGAGTTTCCCTATTTTTGCTTTAAAATAATCAAAATAAAACACTTCAATCATGAACTGCACTACAGGAGGGTAATTGGATAAATCTGAAGCACTGAAAAGAACCCTAACTCAACACCTATTTATTTACTTCAGTTCTTTATCACCCAAGGCTAAATCAGATGACAACTTTAGTTATATATTTATTTATTTATTGTGTTGGAAAATAAGTGTAACCCACCCAGTTTGCTGACTGGAACAATCTGACAGTGATATTTGATACTTAAATGAATATACAGGCATCAACAGGATACATTTGGAATCACTTGTCCATGGTGGTAAATGTATATTGTGATAACAAAATCATAGCTGAAAAAACCCCAAAATATTTAGTTTGAAAATGGAATCCCATGAAAACCAAAAGTTTTTAGGATGTAGGACTGGTTTAACAAATATAAAAGGAATATTAAAAAATGTGATTTCCTTTGTTTCTTCTCACAAATTTGGCAATAAAAAAAGGTCTGTTTGGCTCATCTTTCATTTAGATTGTTCATCAGTATAAAAAGTTATATTTTATTAGACTGATGGCAGATGATGTATGGCACTATTAAAATTCTGACATTTTATATGCATAAAGATTCATTTCTAAAAAAAACTGTAACATGTCTAAAAAACTTTATATGTACAAAAAATTGACATTTAAATGCGTACATGAAAAAGCTGAAATATTTATAAAGCCGTATTTGTTATTTTATGTCATGAGATTTTTCAGTGGTACTGGATCAATTCAGACTACCCATTGAATTTTGAAAAAATCAGATTTTGCTTTTCAGAAATCTTAAATTTTAATGTTTCACATAGAATGAAATTTGTTTGCTAAATAGCTTTTTATGTATCATTTTTGGAGTCCCCAACATCTCTTCAACTTTCATCCTATTTTTTTGCTGTACAAGTTTTGTTAGTTTGATTTTTCTGGATTGATTACATTTGTATCTTTGATTTCCTTTGTTTCAGCAGGGTGAGATCGAGATCATCCTTGCAATTTGCTCTCATTCCTCCCTGAACTACACTCATTTTTCCAAGATAAAAGGCTATTATTGAAAAAAAAAAAAGAAGGCCTATTCTATGTTTTCTCTCTTCTAAATCTGCAATGATTTTAATGATGGAAGAAAGTCAAAGCTGAATATATTGGCTCTGACACATTTCCTTTGGTTTCCAATGACATCAGGTTTTTAATGTGAATTTTGGGCACCTTCATTGCACCAGATTTGCAGCTCCTGGCTCTGCTTTGAATTCTGGGTTCAGCTCAGGGGAGCATCTCTTCAATGTAAAAGGCAAATGAAATATCCTTCCCTGGAAAGTCTGGAAGCATATCCCCACTACCTTTCCTCCAGTTTGGAATTCCAGGATGTGAGGAACTTCCTGTGAATTCCCTCTAAAGGGAACTGTGAATTCCCTCTTTTTTAAGTCTAAAGGCAGGACTGACACGTGAGGCAGAATCAGATGGTGTGAAGCTGCTTTATTTTCACAGGGCTGAAACTCAGCATAAATGTAGGGTGAATTTCAACCCTTCTGCTTGGGTATCACATTCCTGACCATTACACATCAGGAAAAGATGACAGCTCATGGGAGAAGGGTGAAAAGAAAAGAACTCCTTTACAACTTTCACAAGGAGGGCAAAGAATTCACCCTCCTCCTATTTTAAATTATAGTTTATTTTATTAATTAGTTTTAGTGGGAGAAACCAAGTAGTTCATAGATGCTGTTGATCATGACAAACAAAGATTTGTTTCTTCCCACGAGGTGAAATGATTTAGATATGGAGGAAGAGTCTGTGCAATTCCAGTTTCATGGGGAGAGGGTGGAAGAAGTTTTGGCTGTATTCTGGACACACTGAGACTCTGGGGTGTTTGTCAGGACATCTCTCTGTAACTGTAGTTATTTTGGAAATCAAATCAAATCAATTCTACACACACACACACATCTGTAAATTGAGTTATCTCTATCTTTAAAATTGGCTTTATGTCCAATAACTTTGCACAGAAATCAGAGCAGCAATGCAGAAAAAGATAATTAAAATGATTGTTTCATCAGAAGTTTTAGTGTGGAGAACACAGAACATCCTGAACCTACTGCAATCAACTATGACATCTAATTAAGAAATCGAAACAGCTGAATAAACTCATAATGTTCCTCATTATTGTTTCAACTATTCCTCTCTGCCCCCTCGAAAGATGGTTCCATGGATTCAGATCTAAGCCAAGTTGTGTTTAATTTGTTTTAATAATAAAACCTCATCAGGTATTGCTGTGAGAAGTTTGACTTGTTTTGATAAAGAGATTCCTAATTCTGAGCACAAACCAACTTCTTTCCATGAAGCTAAAATTGCCCAGTGACAGGACGAGGGACAAGAGGCACAAACAGAGGAGTTTTTCATTCTGAATTCAGGAGGTAGAACTTAAATGCCATCATTTTGGGCCTCTTGGGAAAAAAAGCAACCTGCCACTGTCATCAGTCTGCCAAAACAGTGTTAAAACCAGGCCATAGGCTTAAAGTTAAGCTTGAACTAAATCCATGTGGGCCCAGGAAGTTGTGCTGATACAGCAGAAGATGGGCTGCATTATTTGGAAGAGTAGGGAAATAAAATAAATAATCTGGGAATCCCAGAATGGTTTGGGTTGGGAGGGACCTCAAAACCCATCCAATGCCACCCCTGCTATGAGCAGGGACACCTTCCACCAGCCCAGGTGGCTCCAAGCCAATGTTATTTACAGGTTCTTAAAAACTTATATTCCACTGGGGCTGCAAGACTTTTATTTAGGAAATTGAAGCTTTTTCTAACCTGGAACAATATTTGTCTTAATTAAGGACTGCATCAATCACAGTCAAATTTTCAACTTCTTGATTCTGCAAGTCATAATGCTTAATTTGTGAACTTGGTTTTCCTAATCAGCTGCAGAATGTGACTGCTATTTATACTTTCATACTTTCTTTTCCATCTTTACATGATTTTGAGCCTTATTTTAACTTATTTAAGCATTGCATAACATTGTCACCCCCATCTCCCTTCCTTTATAATTAATATAAAGATTTTCATATGCATTCACTTGTAATTATTGCTTCCATCTGAACAAATCTCTACAAAACACCTAGCACTAATTAATTATTTTGTACATATATTTCCATTTTTTCCCCCTCTTTTCAATGATTCATCGCACTTCAAGGCCAGTCACTGAAAAATTTCACATTTTTCAAAAGAACTTTTTTCAGGTAACTTTATCATTAAAAATGTCTAATCAAAGGCTTAGGTTTTGCATTTTAGCTCCTCCTTTCCTTTTTCTCTCCTACATTACAGCAGCATCTTTTGGAAATTTAAATGAACCCTTATTCTGAGAGATCTGTCTGTCACTTTTTGTCTTGTGTAACAGTGTTAGGTTTTGAAGAAAATGTTTCTATTACAACCAAAGCATTTTGCTTATTTTACAGCACTTTATTTTTTTAAAAAAATGCACTTGATTCCTGTTTTCTAATAGGAAAGTAAAGACAGGAGAGAGATTTAATATCAGGGATTTTTAAAAGGGGACTTTAGAGGGTCATGGCAAGAGGCCCTAAATTCATAAAAACCATTCCCTGAATAACATTTTCATTGAATGAATGGTCCAATCCAAAGCTCATTGAAATTATTCAGTCATTAAATCCTGGCTTTTTCATTGAAATAAATTCAGATTAGAGATTCCAAGCCTTTTCTTTCTACAAATACAAACCTTTTCAGGTTGGAAGGAGGAGTGCATGGCATCAGACAGGGTAAAGGATATCACACTGTTCCCAGGAACACTGCAGAGCCGGGAGTTTGAGTGCTGTGGTGTGGGAGGGGATGGGCAGCTAAAGGCTGTCCTCAATGAGCAGGGAAGGAAGGTTTGGAAATCTTCATGAGATAGACAAAGTTTTCTCCTCACAGGATTTCTGGGAAGGGGCAGGAGGGGCAAGGAGGAACAAAGCCCCTCAAAGAATTGAGGGGCTGCTGGCCCTGGCAGCGCTGCTGCCTTCCCGACAGCTTTGGGTGCTGAGCTCAGACACGTCAGGCTCAAGGGCTTGCTGAGGAAGGAATCCAAAACTGTAGGGAACATCCTTCCTCTCCCTCCCTTCCCAATTTGAGATTGTCTCCTTTAAAAGATGATTCAATTTTAGATGGTTCTCAAGGCTTGGCTGCTCTTTCCCAGATCTGTAGTGCCCTATCATGATGGGAATGAGTTTCCCAGTCCAGGCCAGCTGCACTAAGGGGTGTTTGGCTCTTGGTTTGCTTTCTCTTAGATGCTTCTATCTCCTTCTTGGCATGCTTAAAAAGCACCCTTTTGGCAGTTCTCAGGGCTGCTTTTACAATCATTTTTTTGGGTGGAACCACAAAATCATTAAGGGTGGGAAGAAACTTGAACCATCACGTCCAGCCATCAGCCATCAGTCAGCACCGACAGCTTGTTCACCACTAACCCATGGCCCCAGGCGTCACATCCACATGTTTTTTAATACTTCCAGGAATGGTGACTCCCTCACCACCCTGGACAGCCTGTGTCAATGCTTGGCGACCTTTCCTGTGAAGAATTTTTTTCCTGATATCAAATCTAAACCTTCCCTGGTGCAGCTTGAGGCCATTTCCTCTTGTTCTACATCATTTTTTCAATGCAATCCCGTAACTGACCTGACTGTCATTCTGGGCTTCTCTTTTGACTCCATGCCTGTATTTTTAAGGTGTTTGCTGTTGTCCCCAGTGAAATGCAGGTTGTAGCAAGAGATGTGACAAGAAGATCTCACACAACAAGCCAATAACAAACCCAAGAGGCCAGGACTGCAGTGGTGTGCACAGATAAGTGAGATAAGACCCAAGGCCATCTCCTAGACATGGCAACAGTATGTTTACTGAACCATGAAGTAAAAAGAAACCCTAGATTTTATCCCCCAGTTATGCTGCATTTGTGTCCTGATGTTACTTTAGTAATTATTATTAGGAGCTCATATTTTAATCCCACTTTATATGCTTTTATGTTTATGAGCGCAACAGTTCTCTGCTTTGGTGGATCACAAGACAGTTCCAGGCATCAGCTCCTCTTTTAGCTCTGAGGGGTGCCCTTATCTGCCCAACCACTGTGGCTTCCCCTGCTGTGATTCTCAATTATTTTCCTTAAAGTTGCAACAGAAAAGGGCAACATCTACTAATTCACTCAACTGTGTATGTCCTGGAGTTAGCCAGAAGCAGCAGCTTCGTACTCAAAAAACCCCACAAAACCTCCCTCCTTCTGTTATTCATTCTTTTTTACCACCGAGAGATGTGTAGAGCTCAGAATAAAAGGCACAATTATTATGCAAAAAAATGGAGATTTACAATAGCAAAAGCTTTCAGTATACTGCAATTTTTTTTTGATTTTACTTTTCTGGTGGATTCCAGCACTAGTGATTATGACAAAATATGCACTAAGCAGAAAAAAACAACCAACCCAACATCCAAACTACCTATCTAACCATCTAAAGTAGAGCTGAACAAAAGTATGTGTGAAGTGCACTGATTAAAGGACTTCACACATACTTAGCAAGAGTGCAGAAATGTGCTGCTGTGCACAGATGATGTGTTATTCCCCAAACAAATAATTTCAAATATGCGGTTGTTTTGTAATGTGCTTTGCTTTTTCCTCAGGAAGCAAATTGCTACCTATGTTAAAGCACAGGAATAGTTTTCTGACCAAAAAATAAAATACCCACAGTGAATTTGAGATTCATTTATTCCTGAAAAATCTACACTGAGGCTCTTGAAATAAACGGTCAAAGATTAGGCTATTGAACTGCTGAGGCCCAGGGAGGAGCCTTCTTTTAATTTGCTTCAAGAAAACCTTTCAGCGTAGCTCTTTATTGAGTTTAAGGAAAATAATAACAGAGTTTCTGACTTTAAAGGAACTTCTACGTTTTCCTCCTCTAGGAAGCTGAGGCATTACCTACTGGGAGTCTGAGGAGAGCCTTGGATAATTCCCCAATTACAGGTTTTCACAGAGAGAATAACCAGCTTCGACTTGGGAAGAGAGGCTGCAGTTCCCAAACACACTTGTAAAGGTCAGTTTAGGATTTTAAAAAATACTTTTTAAAATTTTTTTTTTTACTTTCTGAGCTGAGCTGGGGTCTACCCTGACCCCCTGTTGTCTCATCAATCTCTCCAGGCATTGTACAGTGTGGGAGAGTCCCACTGGACCCCAAAAGCTCTTTCTGCTGGGGTTCAGCCCTACAGCCCTGACCAAGGAGCACCCAAAGCCCATTTCACCCCTCAGTCCTTGGGGGTTTACATCTCCTAACCAGTGATCACACTAACCCAGAGCCTCACAGGTTTGGGCTCTTTGCTGGAGATTTCAGGAGCCCTGGATTTTCTGTTGCACTCAGCACCTGGAGAGAGCTCTGCAAGCAAAGGGAGTTGAACAGATGCAGTGGCAAAGAATTATGTGCTTAATCCTGCCTGTTCTGGCACCACTTAGTGCAAAACACAACTTTTTCTGGGAATGCTTCAAGATTTCAGGCAATACATGCTTCCACAAGGAAATGTAATTTTAACAAAAAAACTTCTCAACTCTAGCAATACAACAGGTCTTAATTTTGTATTGAATACTCTAATTTCCTCTGGCAGTCAGGCAAATATTTTAACTTGCTGGTATTTCTGAGTTTTATGCTCCATATTGACTTACAAGATTGTGTTGGGGAAAAAAGGATTATGGTGATGTAGAAGCCACACCTTTGGCAATGAGATTATCACAGGAAGGAAGGTATGACATGTTGAACTGTCCCATTTCTCCCTGTAACTTTACACAAATAATGGCCAGTTTGGAATAAAAATACAAGCAATATTAAAAGGTATTTTATATTGAGCTGACATCAGCTATACCAGGAACTTTCCTTTATTCCATACTGAATACAATAATACTAAATATAATGAAATTGTATAAGATAATACTGAATAAAATGATACCGAATAACTTCATACTGAAAATAATAATATCCTGAATATAGTAATATGTTGGATATAATAAACATAGTTTTTGGAAACTATAGTCTTAAATATTAAAGTCCTGTGATTCAGGATTTTAATAAACACTGTTTTTAAAGAAAAAAAAAGGCTGTGAAACAACAGATTTTTCCTGTGCTTTAGGGATATCATTGTGATCCAACACCATGCTCTCAAGACCTCTAAAAGGTCACTTTCCACTCAAACTAATTTATGATTCTATGAAGATCAAGGCAAAAACCTTTTGCACAAGCTGTGATGGTTTCACAAAACTCTTGTCCCACTTCAGTGAGAGAACAGTGGTGAGAGGATACTGTTACCTGGCAAAACCTGCTGATAAGGGAAAGAATTGGAACATCTCAATTTGTCAGTTATTTGGTGTGTTATTTTTTGAAAGCATGTGGGAGAAGATTGGGGCATTAACTTTTGTTACTGCAAGACTTGAGCAATATACAGGTCATTAATCTCCTGAGCTTTGAGAGTTATGCACGGTCAGAGTAATAAAAGGCAGGGGTATTGGGCAGAGTTTCCAGGCTAGAAAAATCTCTTCTGGATGATTTTTAAGTTAATTTTGCTTTGAATACTGAAATAAAATGCAGCACTGCCACACTTCATAGAAGATGGATTGGTAGGACATGGCTGTTGGAGGAGGATTAGGAGGATTACTCCTTCCTGGGCAAGGGGTTAGAGAGCAAATAAAAAACTAATTAATGAGTAATAATTATCATGCTACATTCTAGTCGGTGACTGCATTTACAGCATATAATTTGTGCAGGTGTTTCAGATACTCTGTACCAAATACATAGGGAAAAATGTGAAAAGTGTAAGATTCCAAGTGCATTAAAAATACTTTCTCCTCAGTGCAGGAGACTTACAGGAGGGGTTTTAAAGGCAATTAATTGTGTTATACTTCAGCTGATACAAAACCAAAACTGTCTTACACGCCCAATTTCTAGACATACACAAACCCCATATTTTTAAAGTTTTTTATAAGTTCACAAAACTCATCTGTCGTCTCAAGTTCACTCTAAACCCTTCTTCAAATTCTTTTTAAAAACAAATACACGGATGAGTTTTCACTCTCAGTTTGATAGAAACTCACCTTCCTCAGGATAAGCCTGTATTAATTGAATAGCTCTTGACATTTAGATATTAAAAGAAGGTTCTCTTTACCCTGTAGTAAAAAAGATAAATTTATGGACTTTGAAAATATCTAGATTTTACTTCCCACTTGCTTTGCAAACAGAAACTCAAGGAACATACGCAAAAGACACACGTAATTCCTTAGTTCATGGAAATAAAAGTAATCTCATTATGTGCTTATTGAGGTAAAGGAAATTAATACTAATCTCTTACTTTTGACTTAATCCTTCTAAAATAGAAATGTTTTCATTGAGGCAATAAAACCAAAACCACAGCAATCAAACTTTTTCATTATTTCCTTTCAAAAATAATGTTTAGTTTCTCATTCATCTGTGTGAGTCAGCACAGGTTTTGAATTCTGAATCTTGTGAGTTATTAGTCTGTAATCAGAAAAGAACAGAGGTAAAGAGGTTTTTGGCCAAACTGAGGACCACAATGTGGCCAAATGTAGGACTTAAATCTGTTTTCCCAGGCCAAATGCACATCCTGGGACAGTAGAAACCATGGTCTTACTTGTGGTGCAGGTGCAAAGCACTGAGCAATCATTTCCTGGGGCTTGGAAACCAAACTGGATCCAACCCTGGGGAGTTTGCAGAATGGGAACAATTTTGCCATGTGGTGAGGGAACAAAGGAAAGGTTTGATGGCCAAGTTGGATGGGACTTGGAGGAGCATGGAATAGTGGGAGAAGTCGCTGCCTATGGCAGGGCATGTAAAAGGGATGGGTTTAAGGTCCCTTCCAACCCAAACCATTCTGGGATTCTGGGATTCTGTGGTTACTTCATTGGTGTTGACACCAGGCGAGTGGTTAAACTTTATTCTAACACCCATAAACACCCAGCTTCTTCCTATCTTGAAAATATAATAAAATAAAAAACTCTAATGCAATACATGGTGCTATGCTGCAAGCTGGAAAACACCAGGAAAAAATGTTCAGATGATTGAATAGATCAATCTTTTCATTTAAATAGTGGAACTTGGGAAAGAAAGCTGTTAGTACTTCAACTGAAAGGGTCAGCCCTTCCAATGAATTAAATACTGATGAGAGTACAGCATGAAATAATTATGTATTGAAACAGTTTAGATTTCGATATTAAATTTGGTCTTACACAAAAAAAATCATCAGATTTTACACTTCAAAACTTCCCTTGCATCATTTTGATTGCTTTTGTTCCTTTGAAGCTGAGAAAAACAGCTCTGAATACAAAGTGTTCCAATGACCTTTCCTCATCTCTCCCCATGTCAGGCTGTTTTGTTTTGCCAGGTTTAGGTGATTCTGGCTGAACTCAGACTTCCCCACTCTTTCACCTGTATTTGGGAAAACATACTAAAAGATTTTCATTGCTTCAATTTGAAAAAGGGCTACAAATACAATGGAAAAGGATGTTGCAGCAGTTAGAACATTTATCTGGGGAAAAAAAAAAAAAAGAATTGAAGAAAAAAACCCAGAAGAAATAAGAGTGTGTTTTTTTTTCTTCAGGAGATTATTCATTCTGTGCTACACCAGAAAATCTTCCAGCCTTGTAAACAACAATTCAGCTCCCTCTCCTCCCTCCCTTTTCCTGAGCATCCTCAAGATCATGAAGAATCCTAAAGCTTTTGAAGCCTCCTGAACAAGACAGCCAAGTAAATCCTATTGTCATGTATGGCTGCAGGATCATTAGGGCTAATTTGTTCAAGTCCCAGTATCACCCTTGAAAATGAGTGTCATAATTGATAAAATTTCTCTCTAAGCCTTTTTTATCATTATTCTTCTTTTCAAATAGGGAGCAATATTGATTCTGAAGTGAAGAAATAGATTAATAACTCTAAAATGCTCAGATGGGGTATTATAGTATATATTATAGAATTTTTAGATTCACTGAAAAGGCTTTTTTTCCTTGCTGCCGTAGTGGTTGGCAGAGAGGATGAACAGCCAAGGAGCAGTTCTGGCCAGCTGTGCCAGCTGTCACACAGCTTAATAAAAAGCACTCAGGAAGGAGCAGAAATGATATTAAATTGTTGCTCCGATGTAATGTGACCACTAACTTGGATTGTGTCTCCAATTCACTCAATTTAATTTGCATTCTAATCCATTTCTGCTCTGAAAAACATTTAAGTACATTGATTGATGCTCTAAAGGACAAAGTGCTCCAGCATTCTGTGGATGTGCTGAGTTCCCACTGTGAAAATTGGACTGTGTTTTTGCAGGAAAAGGTAAAAGCTGCAGAACCATGATGATATATTTCCTTTTCCATAAACTCTTAATGTTTGTTAGCATTGTTTTGTCATACACTGTTGACGTGTGTCTCTGCTCCTGCAGAACATGACTGAACAAATTATACAGATACAAAACAGAGACCATATTTATGGGAAAAACAGCTTTGTTTTAGTAATTGAAAATTAAATACATTTTACCCCAGTGTATGATATACTTAAAGAACTTTTCTGTTCCTTTTTAGAAGTTGAGCTAGATCATTCTTGCTTGTCACCAAACCTTTTCCTTTTTTACCTTTGCTGGCAGAAGTACAACAAAGAAAATTAAGTAACATTTCAGTATTTATCGTATTTCTGCTTTGCTTTAGGTTTGGTTCTGTTCCTCAGTCAAGTAGTCCTTGTCTCAAATGTTTATCCTTTTTAAGGAGTTCTCATAGGGCTGACTCAAGAAAAAAAGTGTTGTAAGCGAAGCCTTTGAGGAGCTTGGGATGTCAAAAGTTAAAAGCGAGCCCTGTGGAGCTGTTATGTTACTTGACATAACAAGTACAGTGTGTTAAAAATAAAGTATTTAATTATATGGCCCACCTGGGCTCTCCTCTGTACTGAATTTGTGGTTTACTAGTGGTGAAAGGAGGGTGCAGCCTGGTGGGGGTCGGGCTCTACTTCCAAGGAACAAGGGATGGGACAAGAGGAAACAGCCTCAAGTGTTGCCAGGGGAAGCTCAGGTTGGAATTTCCAGGAGGAATTTCCTCTCAAAAAGGTGGTGAGGGATTGGAAGTGGCTGCTCAGGGAGGTGGTGGAGTTCCTGTCCCTGAAGGTGTCCTTCTTTATTTTTTATGTATGAACAGATACTAAAAAGAAAGGAGCAATAGTATAAAAATGTCCTCTACCAAAACGCTTTTCCCTCTGCATGGAGAAGACATTTTTCATTTTAAATTGTAATACAGCAACTTCATTTCTCTCAGTGTGTAGGAACCAATTAAATTAATGCTATTTTCAGCTCAGGCTGAGATGGTTTGGTCTATTAATGTTCATTGTCAGTGTCTTATCCAGAAGCAGTCGGATGAACTCTGCCTGCCACTAATGCTCCATTTCTGTCTCTTTGTGTGGTTATCTCTGCAGGAGAATATGCTGGATGAGCCACTGAAAACAGATGTACAACACCAGATGAAAAAGTGCTGCCTCGTGTTGGATTTCTGTGGGCAGCTGGTGTTATACCTTTTAAATGTCTCTTTATGTTTGCCAGAACAGCATAATAGTCAATTCTCTCCTCAATCACAAGCTGCCTGCTCTGGGTAAATAGGAAGGTGTTACATCTATTTGTCTCTCTGTAACAGAGCCTTTCAGGTTCATCCATTAGTTTCACACTAATACAGATTAAAATCTACGGAAGTGAAGGAAAATACATCCAAACCAAGTTGTGTGCAAGTACCCAAAATAGCAAAATGTGAAGAGACAATTCCTGCTGTAAATGAAGCAGATTGCTGTTGTTTGGTTCACTTGGGTTTTTAAAAAAATTTAATTACTTTGTTTTTTATCCTAGAGCATTCTTTCAGGGTCACTTTTCCTTGAATTTACCTTAATATGCACATAGATATAATCATGGAATCACAGAATGGCTTATTGAAAGGCACCTTAAAGATCACCTAGTTCCAACCTCCTAGTTGATTCCTGAACTTTTCCTCATATCAGGCAGCATTTCATTCCTTATGTTAATCCTTCAGCTAACAGATCACAGGGAAAGGCACAATTCACCATGTTTGGGGAAATTAGAATTCGAATCTGAATAAAGGACTACTTGCCGGGATTGAACTGAGCAAAGCCTGAACCACTGAACAGCCCCAAGCACAGAGAAATTCATGTTTTACCCTTGCCCTGAAACTGGCTCTCTGAAAATGTTGTGAGCTTGCAAGGGTGTTCCTTGCTGGAGTCAGGGCCTTAAGTGTCCTGTGCAGAAATACCCAATCACAGAATCAGTACGGTTGGAGAAGACCTTCAGGACCATGAGGTCCAACCTTTGCCTGGATCCCACCATGTCCAGAAGAATGCCTTTTCCTCTGTGCAATTTTCTGCAGACTTTTGCTTCCCTTCCCTCCTTGGGACAACCCACCTTCCCCTTCCTACTTCTCACAAGAAAGTCAATAGAAGCTCTTAAAACAGAATGGAACGTTGGGTGATGCCTTTATTAATGCCGGGTGGGAAGAGGGCTGCATTGGTGATAAGACAGTGTCACCTTCTTATTTTCTGAAAAATCCCTTTGTCAAGATTTCGTCTCCTGGGAAGCTGAGAAGCCTCAGAGAAAAATGAAAACAACATTATCTCATTTGCTTCTCCTGTGTTTTGCTGCTTTGGAATGTGATTTGGAGATTGTTTATCCAACAGCTGGCTGTTTGATTGGTTTCATGTGAATTGTTTTAACTTAATGACCAATCACAGCCAGCTGTGTTGGGACTCTGGAAGGAGTCCCATTTTCATTATCATTCTTTGTAGCCTTCTGTCTGTATCCTTCTCTATTTGTTAGTATAGTTTAGTATAGCATTCTTTAATACAATATAATATAATATCATAAAATAATAAATTAGCCTTCTGAGAACATGGACTCAGATTCCTTCCTTCCTTCCTTCCATCGTTTGGGTTGCCTGCAAATTCGACAAGGAGTTGCATCCCAAAGAAGGGAAATCCATTCTAAAAAGGGCTCCGGGAGACAGGAGGGAGTCAAGGTGTGATTCAGAGGGAAATTTTGCTCCTGCCAAAGTCCTGATGACAACTCGACTCCAACATCTCCTCTGAACTCCCCTCTTACCCAGACTGGTGGCTGTGAGGAGATGGTTCCAGTGCCAGCCCATGGCACAAACACACCATGAGAAGAAAGTGCTGGAATTCATGCCAAAAGATGTCACAAGTGACACAGTTGTACAAGAAGCAACTAAGCCAAGTAACAGATGAAAAGTCACAGAATCACAGAAGGGTTTGGGTTAGAAGGGACCTTAAAATTCATCTGGTTCCAGCCCCTTGGGAAACGTCCACTTTGGATAAAACACAGCAAGCTCAGGAGATGTTGGAGCCCTAAATGAATGCTGGGTTGATGACTGGTCAGGGTGTATAATTTAAACTGATACCTGGACCCTTCCTGAGAGTTTTATCTGAACTCCTGGTGACCATTTGGATGCCTTTAAGAACATTGAGTACCTAGCGGGTGGCTTCAGTGGCAACTGTGAGAAATGAGGAAAGCAGCAGTCACAAGGTCACTTCATTGTGGTTTCCTGTTTTTTGAGTTAGAAAACAAAGTGAAAAGTAATTTTTTTAAGCTTTTCAGGAATTTATAGGATTAATGTACTCCCTGAACAAGAATAATGCATTTTTTAAACAGCATTCAATTCAATTTGCTTTGGGTTAGAAATTCAAATATGTTTTGTATAATTAAAATTTTCCCAAATATCTTTAATTGCTTTCTTTGATCTAAATAAATAAGTGTTTGTTTAAGTCATTCTACAACTGGGGGAAACTATTAATTTTGCATTTCAGGTAATTAAAACTTGCTTATGTAAAACTATGCTGATCTGACACAAATTGGGCTAAGGTAAAACCTGTCAGTAAAGCAGAACACATGGGAGCCTTTTCATTCTTTGCTTAACTTAGATTTTAATGGGGAGCTTATTGCTAGTACAAATTAAATAGAAAATATAACTATTTCAGCAGAGATGAAAAAGGTAAAACAGTAGACATGGACATATTTTCCATAATTAGAGGAAAGTCACGTCTTTTAGTAAAACTTTGGGGATGCATTACCTTTCTAGCTAGTAATAATAAAATTAAAAAGTGGATTTGAAAGTATAGTGTAATCTTTAATTTTCCTGAATCTGAAAAGTGCAGTTTTGCTTAATGTCTTTGTTATTTTTTTAAATAGAAATTTTATGAACAAACAATGGCAAAAAACCCCATAAACTTTATAATTTGTCTTGCAGGCAAAGCTTAATGGTCATTGAAGCCTTCTAGCAAATGTTCTCTGCAAATATGGGCAAATATTTCTGTGGCTGAGAGCAGAGGACACCTGGGCATCCCAGAGCCAGTCAAGGTCACCCCACCACCACAACCACTGCAAAGCAAAAATCAATATACCAAAGTAGGGATCCTGTAGCAGGTATTTGGGTTTGCTAGCTGTTAAAAAAACAAAAAAGTAAGAAACATGTATAAAAGACCTTGCTCTGACATTGCATCATTTTCACATCGAATTAGCAATATTTTATTTCAGGATAAAATGTAAAAGTGGCAAAGACAATCAAAGTGAAATAGCACTTGGAGCTCTTACATAAATTTTATTGCTGGCAGGAGAAAAACACATGGGTTTGTAAATAATTGCAACTTCTCTGACAGTCCCTGATTGTTCCTGAAAAGTTTATAGGGGTTAAGAAGTGATCTGTCTTGCTTCCACAGCAAGTGCTTTGCAGCCATGAATGCGTTATACACTTTTTGTGATGGGTTTAGGCAGTTTCATGAATTTACTCTCTTTCTTTTGCTTTAATCACTGTTCTTAACTCTACCAACTTGAAAAAAAAAAAAAAAGAAAAAAATAATAAATTGGGTAGATTATAGGATTGTAAAATCCTGGAATGCTTTGGTTGGAAGGAGCCTTAAAGCCCATCCAGTCCCACTCCCTGCCATGGGCAGGGACACCTTCCACTAGCCCAGGCTGCTTCAAGCCCCATCCAACCTGGCCTTGGACACTTCCAGCAATGGGGAGTCCACAACCCAGACAGATAAAATATTCCTGGTTTCCATAGTTTTGAAATCTTATCATTTAAACAATGAATTCTCACAGGAGACTGTTGTTTACAGTGTTATTTACCCAGGTGTGAACAGATTGTGCAATAGTCTGGTTTCTAAAATTCTACAGCACAAGAAAATGCTTCACCCAATGCACTCCAAATGCTTCACCCACCTTTGTTTGTTCAGGTAGATAATGTCTCTGCCCTGTAGGAGAAATGCAGCTGGAAAAGGCAGTGTTACAATAACTCTGAAAATATTTATATTACTGTAATTAAAAATTAATTTTATGTTGGAGCCAGATGTTTATATGACTCTTAACACTTTTTTCACTTTTGGGTTTTTTACCCACACTGTAACCTTTGGAGGAGAAGACATTACTTGTAATCTTTATGATTTACTGGTTCCTTATAATCTTACAGCAGACATTAACCTTGTTAATTGAGATGACTAAAAGCTTGTTTTTCAAAAAAACACTGAAATTTCCAACAGCTCCAGAGATGACCAAGTGGAAGGCTTTTAAAGCCTTTGGCACAAGAATATAAAGTTTTCACCACCATAAGTTCAGATCCAGCCCCGATGTCACTGCCTCCGTAAAGAAATGCAGGACTTGTCTGCACATCATTGTTTTTACAGTAGCAAATTGTCAGAATAATGGCTTGGCAACACATCCTTGAGAGAAGCAACGAAAATTATCTCTGAGAGAAATAGGATACAATACAATAATACAGGCTGGAGAATGTAGAGAACTTTATGCAATTTGTGGGTGAGAAGATTCAGAAGTGATGGATGTCCTATAATTATTGAGCTGAATGCAAAATATATTTTGCAGGTGTACCTACTACTTAACTGATATCATTCCAAAGTTTTACTTTAAAGTTTCATTAATTTAATAGTTTGTGGACCTGCAGCTCTCACCCTTGAAAGAACATTTTGTTGTCAAAAATGCTCTTATTTTAAGACTCACTTTGATGCTTATTTCATTGTAATTCTTCACAGTTATTATATTTGAGAGAATTGATATAATGGAAGCATTGGAGGTTCACAGATGGTTTCAACAAAATATTTAAAGCATTCACATGCTTTTATCCTGCAAGTGTTGTTACCAGGCACTTTATAGCTTTTTATCAGAAAATGCTTGGTGTTCCACCTGCAAAATTTTGCATATTCAGGGTTTTTTTCCACATCAGATGCTACTTTGGAAACTACTTTGATCTCAGAATCCCAAGGTGGTTTGTGTTGGGAGTGACCTTAACAACCATTTATTTCCAATCCCCCTGCATGGTTAGGGACAGCTTCCACCAAACTGAAAGGAGAGTAAGGTGGCAGAATGTCATGGATCATAGGAGAGCTGAGGTTGGAAAAGATATCTGGAGATTTTCCTGTGCTGTTTCCTCAAAGCAATATCAAATAAAGTCCTTTGCTGGACTAACCCTGCTAAGTCCTTGTCTTTCTTATCCATCACTGCCACTGTGTAGCCCAGAGGTGTGTGATGAGGGCAGAACACTTCCCTTGACTATGCTCTTCCCAAAGGCTACCAGCTGCCTTTGGGCACATGTTCAGCTTTGTTCAGCTTTGGTGTTCACCAGGACCCCCAGGTCCTTCTCTGCAGCAAGGCTGCCTTCCACCCATGCAGTGCCCAGCAGAGCATGGATTTGTTTCTCCCCACTGGAAGTACCTAGTGCTTGCTACTGTTGAATTTCGTGAGATTCCTGTTGGAAATACTCTAAATTCCTGTTGGAAATTTCTGTCCCTGCAGGGACACCTTCCACTAGATCAGGCTGCTCCAAGCCCTGTCCAGCCTGGCATGGAACGCTTCATATTGCCCATGTTGGTCTGTCCTCTCCTGGCTCTGAGCTGGCTCACTTCCCAATTCCTGGTTTCCAGATCTCCTTTCCAGATTGGCCCACCTGGCAAAGGTATCTTTGTCCCACTTGGTCAGGTGGTTCTTGTCTCTCATCCACTTGTCAGTCTTCAGAGATTCCTGTGTGACCATAGAAACCAAAATGCTGCTTTCACCATCAATGATTTGGCCTCCAGAGTTGTCCACTCATCCTCAACACGACCCTCTCAGGATCAGGAGACCATCTGCTCCTGACCACCACCAGATATCCAAATCAAGAACGTTTCAGTGTAGTTGCAAATGAAACCTTCTGTTTAACATTTCTGAGACCTCTTTACCCACTTCTTTTTGGTTTTCCCCACCTACACTGTGGTTTAGGCTTCTGTGTAGCAGACGGTGGAGGTTATGAAGTTCCATTATGTTAAAGGTCACAGAATTCTTCTGGGCACGGTTCGACTGGCATCACCCAGCTGAGGGATAGAGCTGTGCCAGCCAAAACCTTGAAAGTATTAAACCTTTAACTCAGAAATATTCTCATGTTTCACTGGATGAGCAGATGGATATGAATCAGGAGAAAATGTCTGTGTGTGGAAAGATTAAATAGATTTCCTTAAGGAATGTCAGGGCTGTGTTAACAAACTTTAGAATACATTGGAAGGATCTGTCAAGCTAAATGAATTTGAGTTCTTTTTGAAAACAAAGGGTGAAAATTTGTGGGTATGTGTGCCTTCAGGAAAAAAGAAAAAAAAAAAGGGATAGATATATTAGGAACATGATAAATTTCAACCACTGTACCTTCAATTTTTACTCCATAATTTTCTAAAGCAATTAGAAGCACTTTTTCCCACTGGAACTCAGCACAATAACGCCAGGGCAGACTTGTGAATGTGTGTGCCACATTCCCACCAACTTCCAGCTGTGTTTCTATATGAAGTTTGCCCACATCTACTATCAATCTTAATAGTTGATCTAATGCTTAGTTCTAGACTCAGGGTTTACACTGGCAGACAGCAGTAACATGTCTATCAAGTGAAATCAGAAATAAATTGTTCCTCACAATTATATTTTTATTATAATATTATAATAATATAGTAATAATCTTAAAGTAAGAGCATTTTTGACAACAAATGTTCTTTCAAGGGTGAGAGCTGCAGGTCCACAAACCATTAAATTAATGAAATTTTAAAGTAAAACTTTGGAATGATAGGTAAGTAAAAGTAAAGATAAAGTAAAATTTTGGAATATCAGTTAAGTAGTGGGTACCCCTGCAAAATTTATATTGTATTAAAGAAGACAATACTTAATCTGAAGAAGAAAGGAGATAACACATTGGAAAATTGCAATTTTCATGGACAGCTATGATTTTCTGGATTTGAGTCTAATGAGGTTAATAACATAACATAAAATAGGTAATAACCTCCCAGTCTTGGAGGTGCTATTTTCTTCTGATCATTAGCAAAGTAGGAATTAGACTCAGTTCTTGTCCTGGACTGTGAACTGTGTGTCCATGGAATAACCATCATCTGATGCAATTCAAAAATGGGTTAAATTAGGCTCAAATATGATCCCTAATGCTGCAAAGTGTTTGGGAAGTAACTTGAACATGGAAATAGCCTTGAGAGGTGAAAACAAGTCTGTCTGTCTGATACCACAGTGACCATGGAGTTCAGGAGCTCTGGACACACTCCTGTGCCCTTGTGTTTTGGGATGGTCCTGCTGGAGTAGGGAGGTGACACCAGATGAGCCACTGAGGGCCCTTCCAGTCTAAACCAGTCTGTGATTCCACGTTTGGCACTGGTGAGATCCCACCAGGAATGCTGTGTCATGGACTGAGGACAAGATGTTCAGAGAGCTGGGACTGCTCCATCAAGGGAAAGGGAAGTTTGGGGAGTCTTATCCCTCCCTTTTTGTGCATAAATACCCAATGAAAAGGTGTAGAAGAGATAGATCAGGCTCTTTCAGTGGTGTCCAGTGACAGGATGTGAGGCAGCAGTGGGTCCAAAGGGAAATACCAGAAATACTGTTTAAATTTAAGTAATTTAATTCATTATTATTATTCACCAAGGATGGTGAATCCATCACTTCCCTGGGCAGCCTGTGGCACTCTGGATATGTGATGGTGCTATTCAGAGACCTGCTGAACACAATCTGGGCAGTCTGCTCTGGTCCTTTCTGATGAGGCGTTTGGTCTGGATCTCCTCCAGAGGTGCCTTCCCATGTCAGCAGTGCTGGGATTTTGTGGGAATGTGGTAGATTTACATACACTTGGATTTCAGCAGCAGCATTAACATAGGTTATTTTGTACTTTTGCCTTTCCTTACTAATTTCTACCATTTTGTCTGATTTCTCACTCTGTTGAGATAACCTCTCATGGGCTGCCTATCCCAAGAGTGATGTCATGCTCTAGAGTGATGGATGTAGAGCCAGTCACAGTTTCATCTTTGTTTTTCCATGTATTATCCTCTAAATGTAGTTATAATGAATTTATAAAGTACTAACCTTGGGAATGCTCAAGTGTGCTCTATTTTCAGAAGTGTTTCAGAAGCATTATTTTTAAGAAGCATTAGTTTCAAGATTGAGACTGTAACAATAAGACCTTTTTTCAGACAAATGTGTGAAAATTAAGGTCCTTCTAACATCTGTCTGTTTGAATACACAGGAGTAGATACAGCTGCTCTTCTCCAAGCAAGGAAAGCACTTGTAGTGCAAGCACTTCATGGAGTGAATGGAGAGGGAATAAGTGTGATTAATAACCAACCACTGTTAATTAGCAGCCTTTCTCCTACTCTATGCCAGTGGGCCTGTTAGTATAAATGACTGATTCCCTACAGTGCCAGATAAGCACAAGTTCATTATCCTTAATTTCAATTTCTTTTTACAATTTCCATTTTGACAAGAAATGGGTATGTGAAATTCAAGGCTTTCCAGGTTCATAGGTGTTTCCTCACTTGCGAGTGTGGGCCAGCACAAGAGTAGGAGTCTTGATTTAGTAAGATTCATGATTCTTTTAATTATTCAATATAAATTTAACACTTTAATATTAACTTATTTAATAGAAGGATCCCCAATCATTTTCACACCATGGGAAGTCTACTTAATGATGTCACAAAGAAACAAAAACTCCTAGAGCAAGCCAGAAATGACTTTATCATTAATGGATCGGTATGAGCTGGTATAATCTTAATGAAAGGCTTGGAAAAAGTAATCACAGAATGCCAGCGTGGGTCAGGCTGGCAGGGCCCCAGTGGCTCGCGTGGCGCCACCTCCCTGCCCCAGCAGGGCCATCCCAGAGCACAGGGCACAGGAGAGTGTCCATGTGGCTCTGGAACGTGCCCAGGGAGGGGACCCCGGAGCCTCTCTGGGCTCTGCTCAGGGCTGGCACTGCCCAGGGCAGAAGTTGTGCCTCCTGTGAGGGGAATTGCTGGGCTCAGGCCCTGCCCGTGGCTCTGGGGCCATCGCTGGGCCTGGAGAGAGCCTGGGCCTGCTCTGCCCCCTGCACACAGGGACGGACAGGACACACTGGGACACAGGGACACACTGGGACACAGGGACACACTGGGGGACACCCGGACACACTGGGGGACACAGGGACACACTGGGGGACACCCGGACACACTGGGGGACACAGGGACACACTGGGACACAGGGACACACTGGAGGACACCCGGACACACTGGGGGACACAGGGACACACTGGGACACAGGGACACACTGGGGGACACCCGGACACACTGGGGGACACAGGGACACACTGGGACACACTGGGGGACACAGGGACAGACTGGGACACAGTGACAGACTGGGGGACACAGGGACAGAAAAGGACAGACAGGGACATCCAGGGACACCCAGGGACATACAGGGACACATAGGGGCATTCAGGGACAGACAGGAACACCCAGGGATGCACAGGGACAGACTGAGATACACAGGGACAGCCCGGGACAGACTGGGACAGACAAGGATAGACAGAGACACCCAGGGACACCCAGAGACACCCAGGAGACTCAGGGACAGCCAGGGCTGAGGCTGCTCTCAGCTGGGGCTCCTCTCCAGGCTGAGCAGCCCCAGCTCCCTCAGCCTTTCCTGGGCACAGAGATGCTCCAGGCCCTTGCTCAGCTCCAGCAGCTCCTGGCCCTGCTGTGCTGAGGAGCCAGAGCTGGACACAGCACCCAGAGGTGCCCCAGGGCTGGGCACAGGGGCAGGGTCACTCCAGAGGTGCCCCAAGGGCTGGGCACAGGGGCAGGGTCACTCCAGAGGTGCCCCAGGGCTGGGCACAGGGGCAGGGTCACTCCAGAGGTGCCCCAGGGCTGGGCACAGGGGCAGGGTCACTCCAGAGGTGCCCCAGGGCTGGGCACAGGGGCAGGGTCATTCCAGAGGTGCCCCAGGGCTGGGCACAGGGGCAGGGTCACTCCAGAGGTGCCCCAGGGCGGGGCACAGGGGCAGGGTCACTCCCTGACCTGCTGGGAATGCTCTTCCTGATGCCCTCAGGATCCCATTGGACCCAAGTCCCCCTGGATGCTCTGCTGGTCACAGGCAGCTCATGGTCCACCAGTCCTTTCCCACAGAGCTTCTCCAGCAGCAAATCTCCACTGATTTTAAAGCAGATCACTAAAGCTTGATCCATCTGCTTCATGAGTTGGTTGGAGTTTTGGTTGGGTTTTTTGGAGGGGAAAGGGTGCAGAGCACATGGAAGTATGTCTGGATCTTTTACAAATAGCATTTGAAAACTCACATGTAATTTTCCTGGATATTGTTATTCTAGCACTTTGCTAGAAATATTCAGCAAGAACTCAACCAAATCTGCATCAGGTTCTAATGCTGCAATTTCCCGGTGCAGACAGAACTTGCCATCAGATTTCAATGTGCTGAAAACGGCTCTGATCCTTGGCTACAATGACAAGCATTTCTGCACTTACAGGTCCCTGATTCCAGCCTGCACAATCTGATATTTGCATTAAACTTTCTCTAGGCTATACATATAAGGCAGAAAAAAATAATAGACTTCTACTTGTTTGGGTTTATTTCCCAAATATTTTGTCACATCTGAATAATTTCTAGAGCACTATTTTTTTTTAATGTAGTCCCAGGTAATTGTGACATAACTTAGGCAATTTGGGCAAAGGCAATACAAATTCCTTGAGAAGACTCAGAGTGACCCTCTACAACTTTTTGAAGTGGGTACAACTTTTTGAAGATTATTAAGTTCAGTGAAATGTATATTTTGCGTGAACAAAGATATCAATAAGCACAGCTAAAATTGAGTCATTAATTTCGTATGGGAAAAGAGGGAGTTTATGTGAAATGTTTCAGCATTTCTGAATGAAACATCCCCTTTCATTTTAAAGTAGTGTTTTCATTTTTAATTGATTTTTAAAAAGTTAATTAGGTCTAAAATGAAATAAAGCATTTAATTACATGTCAAATTGAAAATATTTAGTTGATTAAAAATTTTCTTGGTCCAGAACTCTTCCAAGGATCTAATCTCTGAAACTAATTTTCTCCTTGTCATCTAATGTTGATCTGAATGTTCTTGTTCTACTTTTGAAAAGCTGTGTAGGCATTTTGGAGGACAAACTTCCATGGTAAGGAGTGCAAGGTCTGAACACACCTTTAGGATTTTAATGCACACAAGTTTTAATTTACTTTCCCAGTGGAGGGCATGACAGAACTTCGAAGCACCTGAGGTGTAACCATCCATGTGAACTCAGTATCTGGCATGTTAAACATAAATATCCAGGTACACCTCGCTCTAACAGGGGGAGTTTTTCCTCTCCCTTTTGCTACAGTCTCCTCTTCACCATTCCAAGTTATTCACAGGTTTGTGGATACCTGTTCTGTCTGAGCTTTCACTTCATGGGGTGCCCCACGGACTTCCCTTGGACCTTCAGGATTGGTTTAAACATTGTTTTTATGCAGGTATCTGTCTGCCTCTTGTCAGACTCTGATGGTCTCTCCCTATTTTATTCCAAACAGCCAGGAAATTATATATCTTATAGTCACACTGGGTTTTCCCCATGCAGTTCCTCTGACACAGGTTGTGTGTTTCTCCAAAGTTAGTATTACCCCTCCATTATTCCAGTAATTACTCCAGTATTACTCCAGGCTAACTGGAGTGTTTCTAACGAGGGCATGTTTTTAACATGGCTGGAAAGTGCTGGGGACAGCTGGGGTGTTGGGGACAGAGGCTGGACAGGAGCCCAGGTGTGCCCAGGTGGAGCAGAGGCCAGTGGCCCCTGGGCTGTGCCAGCCCTGTGTGGGCACAGGCCCAGGGCAGTGGCTGTGCCCTGTGCTGGCACTGCTGAGGGACCTCGAGGGCTGTGTCCAGTTCTGGCCCTCGTGGCCAGAGAGACCTTGAGGGGCTGGAGCGTGTCCAGGGAAGGGAACGGGGCTGTGGAAGGTGCTGGAGCACCAGGAGTGGCTGAGAGAGCTGGGGAAGGGGCTCAGCCTGGAGAAAAGGAGGCTCAGGGGGGACCTTGTGGCTCTGCACAACTCCCTGACAGGAGGGGACAGCCAGGGGGGTTGGGCTCTGCTGCCAGGAACAGGGACAGGAGGAGAGGGAACAGCCTCAGGCTGGGCCAGGGGAGGCTCAGGTTGGACACCAGGAGGAATTTCCCCATGGAAAGGGTGCTCAGGCCTTGGCAGGAGCTGCCCAGGGAGGTGTTGGAGTGCCCATCCCTGGAGGTGTCCCAGGAAGGCCTGGAGGTGGCACTCAGTGCTCTGGGCTGGGGACATGGTGGGGATTGGGCACAGCTTAGGCTTGATTGCCTTGGAGAACTTTTCCAACCTCAGTGATTGTGGGATTGTCTGTAAAATGTAGGGTACATTATATAGCCTCAGCTCATCTAGGGACTGTATCAAGGATGAACCCCAAAACAAATAGCAGATCTTCTTTTTAGCTGACATCATTTACCCTAAACATTTATTTGGAATGAACATAGAATTTCATCACTTCATTTTACAAAATGGGTCTCCACAGTAAAATAGCAGGAGAAAAATCTTTGAAAAAAATCATTGCAACAAGACTTTAAAAAATACTTAGTGAAATCAATTGGATAGTTATGGTGCTGTTGCCAATGTTTTATATTTGGGGGTTTATTTTCCTTCTATATTTCACAAGTTCTTCTGGGTAATAATCTCTAGTGCTGCTGGACGCATTTCTGCATTTAAAAGGCTCTAAGGAAAAACTGTTTAGGAAATACCTAGTTATTTAAATATGATTATTAGGCACGAAACAGGTCAGCATTACATTGGTGATGACACATTTTGCAGCTCTTTAAAAATACTCATGGAAAAATTTCATCTTGCCATGGGCTCTGAGCAGTTAAAATTGTTTCTGAGTAATGAATATATAAACATATGTCTGTATGTATCTGTATTTATATCTTCACTTTTCAGGGTGCAGATAGGGCTGTTTGGATTTGCTGTTAGCAATCTTGGGACTATTAAGGATGCAAATGTCAGGCTCCTTGAAGGCAGAAGCTGTTTGGTTCTAAGTTAAAGTTTATTTCCATACTTCCAAGTTGGGAGTATAAATGTTGCAGTTATTTTTTAGTCACTTTTATATGTTCATGATGCTAAATTCCCGCAGATTTGGCATTTTTCCCTGGACTTTACTGCATAATGTATCTTTCCAATCCAACATTTGTCAGGAAGAAAAAATACTTTCATGCTAAGTTGAGTAATGTGCAAATCTCAAAATGAAACCTCTTCATAAACTGAACCTTGCACTCCATATGGACATGTAAACTGACAAATGTGCTTTATGCAAAATTGTGGGATGAATGGGAAAAATGTGTAGAAAAATAATGGGATGAAGGCACAGAGTGGCTGGAGATTAGCCACAGTAGACAGTCATCTTTGGATAGCTCCCCCCAAGCCACAGCATAGAGGAATATCATGGAAATAATCTGTTATAATAGACCTCTTAACATTATTTCAATTTTAAAAATGGAAAACCTCTAAGCAGAGTTCTCATGTTCTCAGCCAACACCTCTCTGCTCAATTCAATAGCCCTGCATCCTTTTTTATTACCCAACAATGTGGTGTTTTATTTGTAGAGAATACAAATTATGTGTATATTTTTTTCCTGAAGAGAACATCACCAGCACACACAATGCATATGCTGGTAACCTGGACAGAAAGGTTTAGAAATAACTGCACATTTTAACCCCCTTATTAACTCCAGGATGGAGTTCCAGCTATAAGGGCACAGCAGCAAGGCAAAGCTGACATTTTTTGCAGTTGCAGGTTGAGAGAGGTTTCCTCTGGGCTTTCTTCTTCCCAGTGTTTACTACAGAGTAAAATATTCATGAATAGCAGGTGTAATACATTAAATATGATGAGCTTGCAGAGGGAAGATGCTCCTGCTGAAGGAATTGGAAGCTGTCAGCACAGAGATGTGCTTGTCTAAGGAGATCTGGATGCAAGGATACGTAGAGTGCAGGGACAGCTGCTTTGGGAGAATTTCTGGTTAATGACATGGAATAACAGAATCTCCTGAGTGGGAAGGTACCCAGAGGATCATCCAGTCCAGCTCCTGGCCCTGCCCAGACATCCCAACAATCCCACCCTGTGCATCCCTGAGAGCATTGTCCAAACCCTCCTGGAGCTCTGGCAGCTTTGGGGCTGTGCCCATTCCCTGGGGAGCCTGGGCAGTGCCCAGCACCCTCTGGGGGAAGAACCTTTTCCCAGTATCCAGGAAAAACTCCTCCAACACATGAAAAACTACTCCAAGTTTTAAATATTTCTTGAAAGTTCACACTCTGTTCATCTCTGTGTGTGATTCATCAGCAAACTCCCAACTGCACCAGCTGGCTGGACTAGCAGAGGAGGAAACCAGAATACGGAAATATTCAAATTTGGAGTTGAAGACTGGATGAAAAGGAGACTAGTTTATAGATATTTGATGTTGGACAGGATCAAAGTCAACTCCAGGGGCTGAGGAACCTGTGGCTGTGAGCAGAGATATGAATTCAGGCAGTGAGGGAGCACCAGGAGCAGCACAGCCCCAGCCAGCTGTGCTTCTGTGTGTGCTGGGAAGGGCAGCTGCACATCCATGATCCTTGGGGGCCCCTTCCGGCTTGGGATATTCTCTAAGAGTAGGTGCTTGCCCGTGGCATGGAAAACTGTCCTCTGAGCACAGCACTGCTCATGGTGACACTCCCCACACCCAAGCACTGGTTGTGGTGCTGAGTAATCTGGGAAGTGTCATCCAGCAGATCCCTTTTTCCCAAGGGCTCAATTCCTTATAGTTTATGAGAAGTTTTAGAAATGCAACCACAGAAAACAAGCTGCTCACTAACCAAATCTTGGCAGTGCAAGACAATGGGTGTTTTGCAGCTGACTTAAGTGTTACATTTAGTGTTTAAACTCTTTTTCCTTTAGCTGTTCCTCCCCTCAGCCTTCCCACTCCTAATAATTGAAGCTTGGAGAAATCGGAAAAACAGCCCCAAGCTCCATTTAACACTTCTGTACTTTTTTTCCTTATATCACAATAACATAGGGTTCATTAAACACCCCATGAATATCATTACTGAGTTGCATCAGACACCTTGCCCTTGCCAAGGGCTATTCTTTTTATTAATGTGCCAATCCTTTTAGTTTGGGTGGTTTTTTTTTCAAAATATGCTTTTATTTTTATTAAGCTTGCTGATAATGCCATATGTCTCAAGAATGTATTTGGACTGCTTCAATATTTACCAATGTCAATTCCCATTTGAATACACAGACAATTCCAGTTTTCTAAGCCACTGGCAACAACAGCTGGGTGCTGTGGAGAACTTGCTGAGAAAAATTATTAAAAAAGATAGAAACAAGACAGAAAAAAGACACTGAGATCTGAAACTTCTTGCATGTGGCTCCACATTCCTTGCTGGTGTTTGGGACACTGTGGAATTTAGTGAAATTGAGGGAAGAAAGAACTCTGGGGTTCTGGGAGAGAAAATAGGGCTCAGTAAGGGCAGCATCACAGCAGTTTGGTATAAAAGTGATGGCACAAAGTACCACAAGTAATGAAGGAGTTTAGAATCACAGACTACTTTGGGTAGGAAGGGACCTTCAAAGTTCATTTAATCGATCCCTCCTGTTGTGGGCAGGGACATCTATCACAGGTCAGCATGCTGCGAGCCTGTGGAGAGCTATTCCAGCCCTCTGATCATTTTTTGTGGGCCTGTTCTGGACATGCTTTAGTAGCTCCACATCCTTCCTGTGCTGGGCTTGAGGGCTGGGGCAGCTCTGCAGGTGGGGTCTCACCTGAGCAGGGCAGAGGGGCAGAATTCCCCTTTCCTGCTGCCCACACTGGGGGCTCAGCCCAGGGCAGGGGGGTTCTGAGCACATTGCTGGGGTGTGGCCACTTTTTCACCCCCCCAGCACCCCCAATCCCTCTAAGCTGGTCCCAATCCTGGCATCCCTCAGCCTTCACTGCTATTGCCCAGCTGCTGGCTCCAGACCTTCTGAACTTCATTAAGTTTGCACAGACCCACTTCCCAGGATCCTGTCAGGGTCCCTCTGGATGTTGTCCCTTCCCTCCACTGTATAGACTGCATCTCTCAGCTTGGTATCCTCTGCATTTGCACAAACTCTTATGAATAATCATTGCTTTGTAATATTCTGATGGTGCAACCCTGGTTAATGAGAATTTTGGACTTTCTGTGCTGACAGGTACTGACCCTCAAGAGAACACTGCATTTGACCTGAGGCCTTGAGAAGGCTTCCAAAACTGAATGGCTGAACTGGGATTATGGGTGTGTAATTTACATCCCATAGTGGAAAACTTAAGAGTTTAAGGTTTTAGAATATAGTAATATATAAAAAGGAAGATGGAGGTTTTAGGGCAATGGTTGGTCCTTCTTCTTTACCTTCTTCTTCACCTTCTTCTCCATGGGTTTGGGTGGTTTTGTGTAATTGGATAAAAAAGTCAACATTGCCGGCCATGGGTGGTTGGTTATTGGGTTAAAAGTCAAAATAATTTAGGTGTCATTCCTTAATTGGACAGTTTATCCTTAAAAGGTCTTGTAGAGAGAGAGACAGGGCTCCATTTTTAGTTTGTTAGAGTGAAGTGCTCAGAACTCAGTGTTTGTGAGACTGTAATACAGATAAGAACTAATAAACATCTGAGTCCAAATAAGAAATTCTGTCTCGAGCATGTAATCCCAACCCTGGCAAAAAGAAGATAAAACTCAATATTCTGATGGTTCAGAAAACAAGAAAAAAAGCACCAATCATGGTTTAGTTCAGCCAAAATTTATTACTATATCTCAGGAAATAAATGCTGAATATTTTTCATATAAATTTACACTGACACAGACATCTGATAATTGTCTGCTTGCTTTAGTATTTAATGCAACCTGGGTCATTTTCAGCCAATTCCAGGTGCTGCGTCCTAGCCTGACCAATATACTGCACAAAGACCTTCAAACAGAGAATGAAAAAAGCTGCTTGGGAGGTTTAATTCTTGACATGTGTCCAAAATGTCCTGTTTTCACTACAGTGCACTTGTTCTGTGTTTCCCAGTGCTCAGCTGTTGGTCAGAGCTCCAACACTGACCACAATGTTCCCTATTTTAAATATCTGTATACAGATTTAGGGCATTTCTGATGGATTTAGAAACACATCCTTGATAAGATCTGTGAAATAT
This sequence comes from Motacilla alba alba, assembly GCF_015832195.1. Lineage (NCBI taxonomy): Eukaryota > Metazoa > Chordata > Aves > Passeriformes > Motacillidae > Motacilla > Motacilla alba. The sequence goes on from NC_052023.1 coordinate 25,465,224, forward strand.
CACAGAACCCCAGAATGGTTTGGGGTTGAGAGGGACCTTAAAGCCCATCCAGTGCCACCCCTGCCATGGGCAGGGACACCTTCCTTCCACTGTCCCAGGTTGCTCCAAGTCCCATCCACGCTGGCCTGGAACAGTTCCAGGGACACCTAAACCATCCTGTGATTCCCTAACCCTGTAATTTGGTACATCATCCCTTCCAGATTATGCTGAAATTTATCAGCTTTTTCCACTTCTGCAAACCATAGAAGGCGTAAGAACAAACCACAATGAATTAATTTAAAAATATACTCACAAAAAGCCTACTTATTACAGTTTTGAACTTTGCCACTGATTACAGAATCATTTTGTGGTTAATTAAAGATAAATTGTAAACATTCTGGCAGCAACAGAAAATTATACAAAGGAGATTCAGTCACCCTCTCCCAATTTAGAAGGAAGAATAAAAGAACAAGGAAGCCTCTGGCATCTTCAGCAGATAATGGCAGACTTGATTAGCTCCAATTTCTTATTGAAAAGAACCCAGCTGGTACAATTAAATACATTTCATATGTCTTAGGCAGATGTTCGTGAAAGTTTTTTAAAACAGATCCATAAGAGTGCAAAAAATTATTCCAAACTGCAAAGATCTCTTTTTTCTGTCCCTGGTTCATGCACACACCTCAATCAGGTGCTCAGATCTCAGCTCTGAGAGGAAAGTCAAGAAGATTGTACAACACATTTTCCTTCACCCTGAGCCCTTAGAGCTTGTGCTGGGCTACAAACATGCAAAGTAATAATTGATTCAATGAAAAAAAATCAGAATAACTTAATTTAATTTAATTTTTAATTTACTTTACTTTTATTTTATTTTATTTTATTTATCTTCTTATTAGGAAGAACTTTGGGTTCTCTCAGTTGCTGTTCCATGCATATATCCCTGTGAGGTTGGGATTTTGTCCCAGCTTCCTGTTTTAGTTGACACAGGCTGCCTGTGTCAAGCAGCATAGCTAGAAGCCTGTTTCTGATGTCTCACTGGGCCTCTGTCATCTGTTAATGTTTAAAGGTTTCTGTAACTGTGAAACACTGTAGAAAAAAGGATGAACCTGGTCTAGAACTAATTCTAAGCCTAGGCTTAACGCCATCTAAGAAAAATTCAGTGTAAATGTTATTTTGTTTTCATCTCCGGCACTCTCTTCATGAACAATACTGTCCCATTCGATTTTTTTTCCCATTTATTCCTCTTTCCTAAACTTCACCCAGGAATTAAGGGCAGTCTGGTGGACAGAGGTATTGCAGCAGCTTTTGTAGTTTCTGTGGTGGATATTAATGAATTTGTGACCATTTTACTTAGTAGAATAACTTGAGAACATTCTTATATTTACTTTTTTGTTTTTTCTTTATAAGGAGACAATATTTATTAAAAATGTATTAGGCAAGACCCTTATGAATATGTGTATATTTTATATATATATATATATATACATAATACGTATATACACACAGATATATATACATATATACATACATATATAAATAAGTAAAATAAAAGTTTCTATTTTACATTTATATACCCATTCATAGATGTAAAATATGAGTATAAATTTTACAGGTGGTTTGTTACTCACTGGTAAGCTACCAAAGGCTTGCTCATTCTCATTTGGGAGGGGAAATCAAACAACAAAAAAGTAGATTCCATGCAAGTCAAGGAAAAGATGTACAGAGAAAAAGATGAGTTTTAAACATAAGAACACAAACATGAGTGCCCCACTCCTTAAAGCAATCTGTGATGGCTGAGCAGTCTCCCACAATATAGAAATTTCAGTTACAGGAAAACTTAAATATTTATTTATTTATTTGTAAATAAAATAAATTTGTAAATAAAATAAATACAAATAAATAAATATTTATTTGTAAATAAAATAAATAAACAAGAAATATCTATTTACAGGACATTTTGATTAAGCAAAGGCTCTTCAGAGCCAGGTGTGAATGTATCTCCTTCATGTTGAACCACAATCCAGCAAAGGGAACAAGAACTTATTTATATTGTGCCATGCAGCACAATTCTAGCTGACTGTAACAGCGGAAGCCCAAACCTAAATGGAATCGCTACACAAAACTTTCCATTGTGGGTTTTTAGGAGCCTCCCTGGGTCACACAAGAGAACCTGGACGGCTGTTGGACAGAACAAGTGGAATATGCTCATTTATTTTGCTGTTCAAGCAGAGAAACAGGGCTTTGCTCCCTGACAGCTCCTGCTCCCTCTTCCATCCAGGGCTTTGATCAGCTCCATGAACAAAGAACAGCACTGGACAGTTGGAGATTTCTTTGTGAATTGACTTCTCTGATATTGACTCTGCTTTTTCTAAGTTTCAACATGAGAGGACAGAGAATTAGTTGCTGCAGGGATTCTTTTTTTGTTGTTTTTGTTCTGCCTGTGTGAACATGAAAGAGCCTTGTTTGTGTGAACATTTGAAATTCCTATGTACTCCTTCATTCTTTGTTTTAAAAAAACAAAATAAAATATCTGAGGAGCTCATGCCCTTCTTTCTTTTCAGATGAGTATGCAGAACTTCCAGTGCCCATCTCCAAGGGTTGTGAAAGATGAGGGGGGATTAAAATGTATTGAGAAATTGTTATTATTTTTAGTACATAATCCTAGATCATCATAAGGGATGATCCATAGTTGTTTCTGTATATTAGGAAAATGCAATTATTTAATTGGTTGTAGCTCTCTAAACATTTTCTCCTTGGCCTTCTACACACCCCTCGTACCTGTGTGAGTTTGTAAGTAAAGATTTCCCTGATAAGTTATGTGATCCCAATTCAGGCCATGGCCACTGAAACATATAATTACCCTCATTATCTTCTTTTAGTGCCTGTGTTTTATCATGTGCCATACACTTTATTTGCCAGCCTTCAGGGGCTACACACCTCAATGATCTAGAGGAACCCAAAAGAGAATAAATCAAAATAACCTCACCTCACATATTATATTGTTCTATGAACATTTGTTTTGAAAAAAAAAAATATTTGAATGCTGTATTCTTATTGACAGCCAAGCCCACACCACCATAAAGCACCTTTCTCTGCATTTATGTCAGTTTTAAATTCCACTTCATATTGTTAAAGATTAGTCAATGGCGGATTCTTGCAGTCATTTAAAGCCAAGTGCTTTGCTTTGTTTACCTCTGCAAAAGTCATCAGCTCTGTTTTGTTGTAGTTTTAACTATGCAACAAAATATATTTTTAAAAGGATTTTTACAATAGCAGCATCATTGTGTATTGGGTCTATATTATGTTGTAGTTGACATATTTTTAACTTGAGCCCTTTGAAATCTAGAACAATATGTGTCACAGAAAACTGAAGAAGAGTGTTTGGGTAATCCACCAAATTTATGTATCCACTTTCAGCAAAGGAGACAGCATTTACTCAGATTAATTATGCATTTCCTGAGACTGTTCATAAACTGGTTTTCCCTTTTGTTTTTCTTCTGTTCAAGCCCTGCAATAAGAGTTTTCAGGACTAGACAAGATATCTACAATGGGATTAGACCCCTATAGGCCCAGCTGAACAAAGCTGGTCACCTGCAGTACCTTGACAATCATAAACAACATGAGAGATACAGGTTTGGGAATCAATTGAATAGAAGAGAATAATTCCAAATGGAAGGGACCAAAAAAGATCATCTGTCCAACTGTCTGAGCACTTCAGGGCTGATCAAAAATTTGTGTTAATGTCTCAATCGCAGCCAGGCTTGGGGCATCCCCCACCTCCTGAGGAAATCTGTTCATTGCTTAACAGAACCCTCTGGGTACTTCCTAATATCCAGACTGAATCTCCCCCAACACAACTTACATCATTCCCACAGCTCCTGGCACTGGGTCCAGGAGAACAGAGCCACATACCCCTTTCCATGTCCCCCAAGGAAGCTCCACAGATCCATGATGTGACCCCCTCAGCCTCAGTTTCCCAAAGGTACATAAAACAAGAGTCCTCACAACTTCTCACACCCCTGCCTCCAGGGTTCTTCAGCCAGATGTGCCCCAAATCTCCTCAATCCTTTGGCAGCTGTCCTTCAACCAGTTCTTTGCTCCTCGCATTGTGAACTGCTAATCCCACAGCTGGACAACTTGGCCAGATGCTGTGAGAGACAGTATCAAAATCCTTACTAAGAACCAGGAAAACTGCATCCAGTGTCTTTCCTTCAGGCATGGAGCTGTGATCTTGTCACAGGAAGAGACCAGATCAGTTAGGTGGGACCTGCCTTTGGGAGCCCATGTTGATTGCACAATGAATGGCCTTTCAATAGCAGCCAGAGTCATTCTCCGTATTTTTTTTTTCCAGGTGCTGAGTTTAGACTCCCAGGTCTCTAGCACCCTGGGGTTTTCCCTCATGTTCTTCTTGTAAACTGGAGAATTGGGCTCATTCAGCTCAGTCTCCTGGAGAAGAGAAGCTTTTGGATCATTGTGGTCTTCTAGTGCCTAAAGGAGCCAAAAAAAAAGAGGGACAGAGACTATTGACAAGGGCCTGGAGTGACAGCAGAAGGGGGAATGGCTTCCCACTGCCAGAGGGCAGGGTTAGATGGGATATTGGGAAGGAATTGTTACCTGGGAGGGTGGGCAGGCTCTGGCATAGGGTGCCCAGAGAAGCTGTGGCTGCCCCTGGATCCCTGGAAGCATCCAAAGCCAGGCTGGATTTGGCTTGGAGCAATTTGGGATTGCGGAAAGTGTCCACTTCCACTCTTCCCTGTCCCTGATATCCCTGCCTTCCTCCTGGCACAAAACAGATACGGGACCTACCTCAGTTATGCATGTCAGGACTTCTGAAGTTCTGTTTGCCAGCTCAGGTTACTCCTCTATTAAAATTTAAAAGTGCATTTCATAATCCCATGAAAAGACTTCTTCCCAATATTTTCAGAACACAGCACCTTCAGAACATAGCACCTTCATCTATCCTTAAAAGCTGTTCCCTTATCTCAGTAAAAAAATTCAACTTCACCTTGTATCACTGGAATAATGCATTTTTCAAATACAAAAAATGAATAAATCTGCTTCCTCATGTTCAGCCAAAACAAAGTAATAGCATTCCATTTGCACTGTTAGTTTCCCTCTCTTTCTTTTTTCTATTATATTTATATAGCACAGTCTTTGTGTTATTCTTTCACCCTAATTACCATTTTTTCAAGTATTATTTGTTCTTATATCTCAAGTCCACACCATGTACTTTTTCCTTAACACAGGCCAGAGATTCTGCTGGAATGCAGCAGAAGCTACGTTTCCAGTTTCTCATGGCACTCTGGGGGACTTCTGAACAGGACAAGCTTATCTTTTAACATTTGTATTTTTTGCTACTCCAAATATTATATGGTCACTGCTTTCCTGAACAGCTCATAGCTGTTTATGACTGCTTGCTCTCTTATCTTCCAGTCCAAAAAGCATTCCTTTTATTGGCAGAAGTATCCTCATTATGAGCAAATGAATGGTTTCAGAAAGCCCTGAATGATCCAGTCATATCCATCCCTTTGATCTTTGCACTTGGTATATTTATCCTCAGATTTTCTGTGCTATACCAAGTGTTCCTTCTATTTTTGTTTATTCTCTGCATTGGTTTATATATTATCCAATCCATATAATTCCACAAGATTTTATTGCATATTATAGCTAGTTTTTAGGAGGAGGGAGGGGAAAAACAAAGATCAAAATATACAACAGTAAAAGAGGATTAAAGAAAAAACTACAACAAAACATAATGCACCGTTTTTAAATAAAAAAACCTCCAAAATACTGTCTGAAGTCATAAGACCTCTTGAAAACACATAAAGATAAATCTATCTCACATTTACTGACAACTCAGCTAAAACTCAATTTTCATTTATCTAGAGCTCTCTCTGTAGTAGAGGGGACTAAAGGGCTTATTTGCCAAGTGAATTCAATGCATGAAGTAGGACTACATGAGAAGCTGTGTTAAAAGAGAACAAATATCTCTGTAATGCAGTGCTGTGTTTTGGACAGGAGCACAGAGGAAGGGAAGGGACCCGTCTGCCCTTTGGGCTCTCCAGGCTGAGAGGCATCATCTGACTGAACAGGAAGGGCACTCCTACCAGCTCTGAGCTTTTCCAAACTCTAGAGCATTACATTCCATGGGTGTTTCCATGGGTATTTCTCCAGTTTCATCATGCAGCCTGAGAAAAAATTCATTTCCCCTTACTGTATGTAAATGTGCTGTAATGATACTGCTAAATTACTGCTCCCAGATTTTGTATTTTGACCATTTTTCTCCTCCTACCACTGAATGTTTTACCCTTGGCATTTCTTTTCTAGCTGAGGAGCCTTCCATTACTATGTTAAATAATTAATTTTATCTCCATCACCCTCACAGCCCATCCCCATATCTCTTCTACTTATTTTACTTTCTTTTCTGAGGTTGTAAAGCAAAGCTACATGTTACAGGCAAGAATTCTGACACTTGCTTGGTTTTTCACATACTGTTCTTGAGTGCTACAAACTGACTTACTCATTGAACTATATAAAGACAAAAACTTCTGACAATGAAAATCTCTTTTGTTACTTTAAACTAAAGAGGAGGTTCTGATTTATGGCAACAGCACCAGTGCTGGGCATCCTGCAGCACAGATTTATTTACGAGTGCAGATGGAAAGATGTGTTTGTGCAGTTAAGTGCTCATTACATACCAAGCAGCTGCTTAGGAGTGCCTGGGGTGAAAATGCTGATTGGGGTGCTAATAAATTATTCCAACTGAACTCTGAGCAGAGAGGTCTTTCCACTGGTGCAGATGACATTGAGCATCTGTGTATCCTCCAGTAACTATCCCCGGCCCTCACTGGCCTGTGGGCAATGTTACACAAAAAAAAACCCCTGTGGGCAACATCCAGTTTTGCTCTCTTTGTTACCTTCAGTTTTAATTTTTCATTTTCTGTGGCTCCCAGCAATTCTGTTGTCTCTTGCAAGCAACATGTTCCTAGAGAGCTGAATGGGAAGGAGGAGCACACAGAGACAGACAGGGATTTTCTCACTCCAATTCCACATGCCATTTGCATGATTGTGCCTGGAAGGGATCAGATCACTTCTGCATTGATAAATCTGAAGTGGAGATCAGAACTGCTCCATCCAAGGACAGGCTGGCACTAAATGCTGATGCTTGTCAACACCACACAGTGTTGTGTGCCTGTCACATACTCATTAATCCATTTTACCTGCTGTGTCTGTACCGACTGACACGGAAAAGCTGCTGCTCCTCTTCAGCAATAAAACTCAGGAAAAGCTGAGGAGAAAGCTCTTTTGCACAGGAGATACTTAAGAGCTGTCTTTAAGGGATAACTTGTGGTTTGTTTTTGTAGATCAGTGTGAAAGACAGGTGTCTTCCAAGGAGGGCAGGAACCTCCTTTGGAATGGAAAATGCGTGACCCCCTTCACTCTGAATTATTATAACTTTGAAAATATGGGGCTTTCAGGCAAAGATATGGGAGATATGGGGAAGTAATAAAAGTTCTTTACTAGAATACATACATATATATATATATATATATATATATATATATATATATATATATATATATACATATGCATAACTCAGCAAACAAGCAGCACACTAAGCCAGTCCCAGCCTCTCTTGGGAGGGAGGAAGGAAGGAAGTGTCGGAAGGAAGTGTCAGAAGGAAGTGTCAGAAGGAAGGAAGGAAGGAAGGAAGGAAGGAAGGAAGGAAGGAAGGAAGGAAGGAAGGAAGGAAGGAAGGAAGGAAGGAAGGAAGGGGAGGAAGGGAGGGAGGGAGGGAGGGAGGGAGGGAGGGAGGGAGGGAGGGAGGGAGGAAGGAAGGAAGGAAGGAAGGAAGGAAGGAAGGAAGGAAGGAAGGAAGGAAGGAAGGAAGGAAGGAAGGAAGGAAGGAAGGAAGGAAGGAAGGAAGGAAGGAAGGAAGGAAGGAAGGAAGGAAGGAAGGAAGGAAGGAAGGAAGGAAGGAAGGAAGGAAGGAAGGAAGGAAGGAAGGAAGGAAGGAAGGAAGGAAGGAAGGAAGTGTCGGAAGGAAGGAAGGAAGGAAGGAAGGAAGGAAGGAAGGAAGGAAGGAAGGAAGGAAGGAAGGAAGGAAGGAAGGAAGGAAGGAAGGAAGTGTCGGAAGGAAGTGTCGGAAGGAAGGAAGTGTCGGAAGGAAGTGTCGGAAGGAAGGAAGGAAGTGTCGAAAGGAAGGAAGGAAGGAAGGAAGGAAGGAAGGAAGGAAGGAAGGAAGGAAGGAAGGAAGGAAGGAAGTGTCGGAAGGAAGGAAGGAAGGAAGGAAGTGTCAGAAGGAAGGAAGGAAGGAAGGAAGGGAGGAAGGGAGGAAGGGAGGAAGGGAGGAAGGAAGGGAGGGGGGAGGCAGTGATCCCCCAGACGCAAAGCAAAAGAAACCCAAAAATGGTATGGGATAAAAAGCCATTCCCAAGACAATCAGCTACTGCAAAGAGATGATCTCCCTTTCTGGTGTACCTTGCAGCTCACATCTCCCCTACATGAATTGTGATGGGGAAAGTGTTTGATCCTGTCTTCATTTTTCTCAGACATGTTGCTGACTTTGAATTTTTCTTCTATGACTCTTCAAGATGCAATAAATCTTTAAATTTTGTCCTCTTAATATTTCCCTTTTTTAAAATCTATTTTGTCTCCTTTTATTTCTGTGTTTTTGCTCATGCCTTCCCCAGCTAAGGAAACAAATTCTCCTTAATCTTCCTACTTTAAGAAGCATTCATCACATGCATTTTCTCTATAGTGAGACTATATAGATGGAAGATGTATTTTTTTTAATTCACCAGCCAAAAAAAAAAAAAGCAGGAGAGGCTGAAATGTATTTTTTCCGGATCAAATCCACTACCTGGCCCTCAGATCCTGAAAATCTCAATTAACCAGCTTTATCTTGACAGTATCAAGTCACTAAAAAATGAGAGGAGTGTTGGAATGTTTTTTAGACATTGCCAACATGCATATTCACACTTCAACTCTCTTTTTCTGCTCCTATTACTTTTTTTCTTTAAGTAACATAAATGTAGCTAGAAAATCAATGTTTTCTGTTTGTCTACTCAACACACAAACAACAAAAACAGATATTAAAAAAAAAACTCTCTAAATCAAATGCAACAAAAACTATAAATAGAAGTAATTAATCACATATATCTTCAATCTGGAAGGAACTTCTGACTCAAAATTGCTCTTACATCAAATTTTTCAAGGCTCTGATTGTAGGATTTGCCTCTTCCTGATGAAAGAAACCTGAAGCAGTTGGTAGAAAGGTTTGAACTAGCAACGATGCCATTTTCAGTTAATAAGACATTCTTTCAGCTTCCAATAATTGGAAGTGCTCAGATTCCTTCAGTCCTGTCACTCTCCGTGACAGAGACATTTAATCAGCCACTCAGAAAAAAAACTCCCCTTTTTGTCTAATAAGACATAAAGAAACTCTTTCAGTTAGCAAGTTAGGATTTCTGTGCTACATTTTCTATTTTTCACTCCATTTGTTCCACCTGGAACACAGAACTGGCTGAGGTGGCTGGCCTCACCTGCAGGGATAGAGCTGCAGTTTTAAATGGTACATAGTCATTGCTTTGGTTGGTTGGGTTGGGGTTTTTATGTGTGAAAGTAACTCTGCATGTTTCATTTATTATTTTATCACCTTTTCCCGTTTGAAATTGCCAGTATTATGCTGAGAGCACAGAGAAACTGAGACGCCAGAATGGAGTTTTCTAAAAACTTAACTGAAATGTTTCCACAGGGTCTTGCAACCATTAACAGAAGTTAGTTGTGGTTTTTACAGAGCTATCAGCTTTCATGATACCAGGGGAGGTTGAGATGGAACATCAGGGGGAATTTCTTCCTGGAAAGGGTAGTCAGGCAGTTGATGGGACTGCCCAGGGAGGTGGTGGAGTCCATTTCTGTATATCCTAGAGAAAGTTTAATGTAAATATCAGATTATGCAGACTGGAGTCTGGGACACCCTGGAGGTGTCCATGGAATGACTGGAAGTGGCGCTCAGGGCTCCGGGCTGGTGACAAATTGGGAGTTGGGTACCAGTTGGGCTCAATGGCCTTGGAGGCCTCTTCCACTCTCAGTGATTCTCTGATTCTACTTGTCTGCTCACTTGACATTTTTGATAAAGCGTAAAGATGAATTATAAAATTTAAGAGCTAAATGGAAAAGATATGGATTGGGGCAAGGTGATGCCAGCTTTGCTATCCAAGCAGAGGAAAGAATCACCTGGATTTTCCCATAATTCTGTGATTGCAGTTGGCAGCCAGCTCTAAGGAGGGATTACACGCATGAGAAAAGAGCCTGTTTGCACTATAAAATTATATAATACTCACAAAAAGGAGTAGCTAATAAAGAAAAAAATCATGGAAGCAAAGAGAAGAAAATGCACTAACAACATTTCTTTTCAGTTTAACTCATATCCAATGTTTTCCTGCATCTGTCCATGACTGTGAGACCTAATGGCACTGGGGTAGAGGCTAGACAGGGCTGAGAGCTGCTCAGAGTACTTGTGATCCACAAAGTTTATTTCCACTGATATTTTGGTCAAAGAATTGAGTGTGCTGGTTTCAATGACCCTTTCCCATTGTACTGGGAAAAGGTCAAAGCCCTCCTTTTGAAAAAACACTCCAGATTCTCTTTCTGTGTTGTTTGGGACCCTTTCATTAGGTTGTGTATGGATATAATAACTCTATGTTTTGTTTTTATCATCTGATAAAGACCAGAAAACAGCTGAATGCAATGAAATGTTTCATGATCCCTCCAATGTCCTTCCAAGTGGATATCCACGTTTTATTGGGTTCTTCCACTAGCTACCACCAGTGTTTGCAATAATATTATTGAGATTAAGATCTCTGCCTGCTGAAGTCCAGCTCTGAGGTAAATTGCTTATAATCCAAATAAAACGCCTGTCCTTTTTGGGACAAAAAGGGAAAAACATCATTACAAAGACTGAGGAACAGGTGGTTTGTGAGCAAGGCTGAAGTGCACACCCAGGGCCACGTGGATTGCAGATTCTGCCAGGAGAACATGAGGCATTTGCATTCTGTGGGAGCTGGAGCTCTGATTTCCATGCCCGCTCTTGCACACAAGCTGCAGGCATGCTGTGCCCCACGCAGAGCTCTGCTGCTGCCACTGCCTTTGCAAAAACTCTTGGGGAACAGCAATCTGTTGTTCCCAAGAATTCTTAGCAATTGTGTTGTAAATAGCAGTGCATAATTTTTTTGTCATAAAACTTTCAGAAATGAATTTAATTTCAGGTCATGCAATAAACACCAAGTGTGCTCTATACTGATTTCAAAGCTACAAGATTATCTATCAATTTTTCAGCAGGCATGAAATGAGTTTCAAAGTTTATGGGCTTTTGCTCACTTCCCTTCAACTTTACTAGGGACAAATATGTGATTTGGAGTGAAAATTACAATGGGATGTTTTTTCATCATCTCAGTCTTCAAATGAAAAGCAAATGTGGTTATTGCAGGTAATGTTACTGACTCAGGGAATAGTCACTGTGGGAACTGAAGCCAAAATGGGAGTCATAGCACCCCCCATCAACCTTCCTGGCTAATTTGCTCATTGCTCTGGTCGCAGCACAGCTGTGTGGGAATTCTTGGCACCCAGGAGCACTCCATTTTCATTCCATCTCAACATTCAAGAGCAGAAATCTTTTTAAGGCAGTCCTGCAGTACTCATTTAGAGTTAATAACCAATCCTCCTGGGGCCTGGCGTTGTGGGGAGAGGGAGAAGGCAGTGTTTTAGTGGTGCAGCTGTAGTGCTGTAAAGAGCACATAAAAAGAATAAATCTATAACATCACTTTTCCTTCTGCTGGAAATAAATAGCAAAACAAAACTTCTTTGGGTTGAGTAGTGAACAGCATTAAAGAGCAGCACCACACTATTTTTATATGCTGCTGGAGAGGGTGATGGGTCTGAGAAGTCAGAATTCAGGAGAAGTGCTGAGTGCTGAAGGCAACAGGATAAATGGAAACCTTCACCCTTTTTTTTTTTTTTTTTGTAACCATAACTAAAACTTGAAAGTACTCCTCTTGGAAGTAGTTTGTGATTTCTTCAATAAAAAAAGAAATTAAATTTATCTTTTTTAGACCTCCATAACAAAAGAGAGCTAGACTAAGAAACGTGTACCTCAGGTAAGAAAAGAAAACTTGATTTTTGCTGTAAACTTTGGAGTTGGCTACCTAAAATCATGAAATCATGTCTACATATTTCGTTATTATTAACATTTTTTCCTTGTCTAAACGCTAGAATTTTTTACATAATTATGCACAATATATTTTTTTAGAACAAAGGACATAAAAAAAATTTCCTCCTGCATTTCCTTTAAAGGTTGCATAGAGAACCATATTGTATGTTTGCACATAGTACAGGACATGTAAACCTGGACCTGTTTGCAAACAGGTCTGATTTCCAATGTGTATACAGAACTTCAGGTCATCTCCTCAAGTTTATTCTTCTTTTTTGAAAGTCTAAAAAGTCTAAAAGTGCTTTTTCCATGATTTTCTTAAAGTTTTCGCTTGTATTTAATTATTGCTTGCTTTAGAAAGCAAGAAAAGGACCTCAGATTAGCTGCTCCACTTTTTTCATCAGTGCAAGAATAGCTTGGCAATATCCCAAATTTTCTAATAAGGAGAGCAAAGTGGTTACATAGCAACAAAATTTAAATCCTTATAATTTGAGTTCATTTTTTTTTTTCAAAACTGTCTTGACAGAACTGCATTGACAATGCTAATTTAAGAAGTTGATGTGTTTATAAGAAGTTTCTAAGGTTTTCAGGATTCAAAGTTTTGGCTCTGTACTGAGTAAAGGTTGACAGGTCCATTATGTTCTGGACACAGAAGAATCAAAAATCAGATTGGAAAATGTTATGTCTCATGTGTTTCCTGAGTGGGAAGGGACTCCCAAGGATCTTCCAGTCCAACTCCCTGCCCAGACACCCCAACAATCCCACCATGTGCATCCCTGGGATTATTGTCCAAACTCTCCTGGAGCTCTGGCAGCCTTGGGGCTGTGCCCATTCCCTGGGGAGCCTGGGCAGTGCCCAGCACTCTCTGGGGAAGAACCTTTCCCTGAGCTCCAGCCATTCCCATTGACAAGTTAATTAAATCAAGATCCACTGCTGAATGAAGGATTCTTTGTAAGACTTGTCATTATTTGTTAATTAATTTAATGTTCAGCAACAGTCAAACTTTCCAACCTCAGAGAGCATTTTAAAACAGAAGTCACATTAAGTGCTCTCCAAGTTTCCTTGAAATACAAGCCATTCTCAGGAAATTCAACCTCCTTATTTTTTTTTTTAATATAAATAAATAAACCTCCTTATTTTTTAAATATATATTTTTTACTGAAGTGCTGCAGTTCGAATTTATTTTATTGATTCCCTGTTAAGTGATTAATTCTGCTGTACCCCCATGTTCTCCCTGAGTGGGTTTACCCCTGGGTTTTACCCTCCCTCAAAGCTGTCCTTCATGCCATTCCCCACCCCTTGTTCCAGCTCTTTCCCTGCCTGTCAAGGCAACCCAGCCCTTTATTCCCGAACCTCCTGTGCCACTCTCACCTCGGGCCAATCCCCGCCTGCCACATCCCTTTGGAATTGCCCCATTCCTCAAGGCCCCACTGACCCATGTGACCCATCCTCTCCAGCCTCCCACCCCAGCTGGCCCCAGACACTTGATGGAACCCCCTCACTCCTCCCCCAAGGATTCCCTGTTAGCTAGTTGTTTGTGTCCACCTCCTGACTTGTAGCTGAACAAAACCCCTTGCACAACACAGCTAGAGGATTTTTGTGCTGCTCCCTTCTGCTGGAATAAACTGTTCCTTGTGGACCCTCAAGGTTGAGAGCCTCCTCCTTTCTGCTCTGCCTCATCCCTGTCATGGCTTGTGTCTGGCACCGTAGAGCAAGTGGCTCTGAAGATTCTGCCTCTGGTAAATCCCCATCCCAAGGCAGTTCCCCACTCCTGGCGTGGCACCGGAGTTCTAAGAGCCAGCAGCCACTTCACTGAAGAGCTTCAATCTCTTTTCCTTAACCTCTTTGTGATATGCAGTAACCCAATTAAAGTCTATTACCATGGTTTTAGAGATAATAGGTTTCACTTAAGAGAGATCATGGTCTCTGCCAAAGGGCTAAAAAGAGAAAAAAGGGCTCCGAAGTACATAGGGATTGAAGTCTTAGATGGAAAAATTCTATATGTTACTCCCTACAACAAATCTTTGCCTATAAATTTGGCAGATCTATTTTAAACACCTAAAAATGATAAGAGTTTTGTGTTTGTTAACCACATAGAGTCTCAGGGCATCCATTTCAATCGAGCCTTGAGTGATGAGGATTAACAAACCATTAAACTTAAAAGAAACTCAGTGAATGGATTTTACACAGGTTTCAGAGAAAACAGAGATTTTGATGACTTCCGTAATGAAACAGGTTATCAATGAAGTTCTCCAAGGAACCACCCTGAAATAGCTGCGGTTCAGTCTTCATTCACTGGGAAGAAATCCTTCCCTGTGAGGGTGGGCAGGCCCTGGCACAGGGTGCCCAGAGAAACTGAGGCTGCCCCTGGATCCCTGGCAGTGTCCAAGGCCAGCCTGGATGTGGCTTGGAGGAACCTGGGGCAGTGGAAGGTGTCCCTGCCCATGGATGACCTTTAAGGGTCTTTCTACCCCAAAACATTCCATGATTCCATGATAGGTCTAGAATAAAAGTTACTATGGTTTTGATAAGAAAGGACCAAATTAAACCACTTTGTTCTGCATACACCGGAACTTTCCAAAAGCCAAGAGTGGCTCAGTACTCGAGAGTTCATGGCAAGGTGCCTTTTTTCAGGACTGTGGGCTGCACCCACATAATCCTGTTTTCTGTTTTAAGCTCTACCCAAGGGCATGGATGCTGATGTCCTTGTTCTTCTGCCACAACTCTTGGGTGTTGCTCTCTTTCCCATGGGACACTGATGGATCTGTGTCTTGGAGAAACAGCTTTTGGAGTTGTACTGGGCTGCTGTAAGACTCCAGCTCATTTGGGTCATTAGAGCTGGACTCTGAGGCTTTCTCCCCCATCACTCCCATCTTGGAAATTGTTGGAACAGTTCTCCTCCTCGCTCTCCAGCTCTTTTAGGAATGCCATCACTGCTGGCCCTGCCCACTGCCCTAGATCTTCCTGCTGGCAGGGCAGTGGGCTGGGGAGGCAGCAGGGGCATTGTGGGGCCTGCAAAAGGGGGTTGACACAGGTGGTGTGAATGCTGACATCCTCAATTCTTCTTCAGCCACAACTCTTGGGCCTTGCTGTCTTCCCCATGGGACACTGACTGATCTGTGTCTTGGACACAGCTGTAAGACTCCAGCTCGTTGGGGTCACAAGAACCGGAGTGTGGCAGGCTCTCTTCCCCGCTAGTGCTGGTTTGGCAAACCTTGGACCAGTGCTGCTCCTCGTTACTCAGCTCTTCAAGGAGTGCCATCAGTGCTGATCTCACTCCACAGAGCTCCAGCTCTTCCAGCTGGTCGAGCGAGGGGCCGGGAGTGTGGCAGCGCTCTAAGGGGTACGGGCCTGCGGGCTTGGTCCTGTTGGGATGGGATGTGCTGGGTTCCTCTGGGCCCTGCTCTGTGCATGGGTGAAGCTCCCAGTGCTCTTCCCATGCTCGGTGTGTGAGTGGCCTGGGGGCCCTCTCCTCCTCACTTTCCTGACTTTCCTGGCTGCTGTTTTGCTGCGCCAGGCTCTGGAGCAGGCCGTGCTCCTCCAGCTCAGGGGAGGGCTCCACCTCAATCTCTGCTGGTGGCAGGACAGCCCCCGGCTGTGCCCCTGCCCCCAGGCCAGCGACAGCTTGCAGCTGTCCGGGCGAGGGGCTGGGGGCGCAGCAGGGGCTGTGCGGGGCAGCTGCCCGGCTCTGCGGCCCCGCTGCGGGGGCTGCCGCTGCCGTGGCTGAGCCCGTGGCCCGGAGCAGGTGCCGCTGTGTGCCCGGCTGCTGGATGGCAGCCGCCACCCTGCCCAGGATGGCCCGGCAGCCGCGCCGCAGCGAGCGCAGCAGAGCCGGGCCGCGGGCCCTGGGGCTGTGCGGGGCCGCTGCCCGGCTCTCTGCTGCTGCCGCCTGCGCGCCAGGGCCAGCGCGGCAGTCACGCTGCTCCTGGGCCTGCGGAGCTGCTGCCCGTGCCTCAGAGCCCTGCCCTGCCCTGCACTCAGCTGCGGCTTACAAATTATAAAGAACTGTGGAAAACGTTCTAAAAAATCCAAGAGCATCTTTTTATTGCTGTCTATTAGGTGCGATAATTGCATCGACGTCCCTGAATTACAAATCTATTAAGACAGGCTGAGGGGTAAGATTCTCCATCCTCTGAGTAAGGAGCAGCTTTGTAGCAGGGCAGCAGAGCTGGCCCAATTCTTATAGCAAATACACAAGAGTGTAGGGAAAAAGAAGGAAAGTGGACTGGACTGAGTAACCAAGTAGGTTTGGAATACAGATATGTAAAAGAAAATTGGATTGCTGGTTAAAAGTGAGTAAGAATGTCAAGAAGCCCATCTGCTGCCCAGGCATGGCTGGGAGAAAAAATAAATGTCTTCCTTAGAGTGAGAGACCTCAGTACTGAGAAACAATATGTAAACAGGAGACGAGTGATAAAGAAGCAGAGGTGAGGATAAGGGAACAGAAATGAAGTGACTGGAGAGTGGGGAAAACCACAATCCTGTGTTGTTTAGGCACTCAAGCCAACAGAGAAAATAAACCATTCTTGTACCCTATGAACTTTAGAAACCTGTCCAGAGGTGATGCTGCTCCTTTTTCCTGCTGCCAGATAGCATTCCATGGTGCATATCCCAGTGCAGTTTGTCTTTGTTCTAGTCCCTCTTTCACATGAGGATTGAGTCCCAGACACTCCATCCCACCCTTCAATTCAGTCCACTTCAGGAGTTTCCACCTCTATCTGGAATTTAGCATCCCTTGTCCAATCAGGAGTTAGTTTATCCTTAGCCTCACTTAGAAATGAGCTCAGGATAAAATATTGATCTTTCTGTAAACTTGATCCCATCATCCTCCATTGAGTTTGGAAGTTTCCATAGAGATGACATTTCCTGCTATGGCTTGTACCATTTTCCAGCTCCAGCTGGGCTGCAGAGCAGCAAAAGCAGCATCAGAAAGGAGGGACCTTCTGCAAATTCCCAGAAAAAAAATGAGATTTAATTTCTTTAATATTTGATTGGGTTACAAATCATTCTCAAATGCCTTAATGATCACAGAACTCCATCTGGATGCATCAGAGAAATAAAATATGATAAAGGATCTGTTCCCACAGCTGCTGGGAAACAAAGAACCCAAGTGTAAAGACCTTTTCCTGAGCCAGAGAAGGCAAAGAGGATTCATTTACAGTTATACATTCGGTCACCAGAGAATTCCCCTAGAAAATCAGAATAGAGGGCCCACTGGAAAATGCAGAGGCTATTGCATACATGATGTATGCAAACTAAGTTTATGATCAAGAATTATGAGGTGAAAATACTGGGCTCATTGGGGAAAAGCTTTCCTTCCACCAAATTTAGGAATTCCATGACTTTGCCTTTTAGGATGCAGAGTAAACCATAGGAGAACTCACATGGTTGAGGAGGCAAAGGAACAAACTCCAGAGATGAGCTGTTAGAATACAATTTCAAAAATGGCTGAAATGTTCCCATAGCTCCAATTAAAACTGGGAAATTGCAAGAGAAAATAATGGTGAATACTCCCGTGGAGGAGGGCAGGGTTAGGTGGGGTATTGGGAAGGAATTGTTCCCTGTGAGGGTGGGCAGGCCCTGGCACAGGGTGCCCAGAGAAGCTGTGGCTGCCCCTGGATCCCTGGAAGTGTCCAAGGCCAGGCTGGATGGGGCTTGGAGGAACCTGGGGCAGTGGAAGGTGTCCCTGCCCATGGCAGGGGTGGCACCGGATGAGCTTTAAGGTGCCTCTGATTCAAAGCAGTGTGAGATTTTGTGATTCTATAAAAGCAAATATCTTTTGCTAATGATGTAGAATTAATGGAGAGCAGTAAAATATCCCGTTTCATCCCAGTGAGCAGGGTTTGCCAGTCCTTTGCAGGGCTGTCCAGGACCAAGCATGAACAAATTGGGTTGGAAGGGGCCTCAAAGCCCATCCAGTGCCACCCCCTGCCATGGGCAGGGACACCTCCCACTATCTCAGGTTGCTCCAAGCCCTGTCTTGGCTGACCTTGGATGCTGCCAGGGATCCAGGGGCAGCCACAGCTTCTCTGGGCACCCTGTGCCAGGGCCTGCCCACCCTCACAGGGAGGAATTTCTTCTGTATCTATAGAATAATTAAATAATTTGGGTTGGAAGGGACCTGAAAGATAATCTCATTCCAATCCCTCTTTCCACATTATTTCAATATATTGATTGATGTCCACAGAGAGGAATCAATAATACTTGCTTCTTTAGCAAGGAAACGGGTAAAAAAATGGTGGAATATTAGAATATTTTAGGATAAAAATAAAAAGCCATACATTAAAACCCCCCCAAACCAAACCAAGAAAGCAGCAGATTAAAAAAAAAAAAAAAGATAAAAATTTATTTCTTTTGATACAAGGGGGGAGAGCAGTAAGCAAATTATTAGAGAACAGATGGGGAAGAAGGCATAAAAATGTAACTTGTAATGCAAAAAAAAAATGTTGGTGCTATTTTGGGAACTAGGGCTGTGTTAGGATTTGTACTGCAGAGGCTGCCTGGGATCTGGCCACAAGAAGGAGTGAACATCTGTGTTCTGTGGGTGGGCTGGAGTCCATGGATTTTTACAGATCTCCTGCTATGATACGAGAAGGAAGGTATTGTCATGCTGGGTGACATTTGAGATCCACTGGAGTAAGAGAAGGATAAATTGGTATTTGTTAGCTGTGAGACCAAGCACAAAAACACAAACTCCAAGTGCCACATGCTGTATTTGACCCGAGGGCCTGAGGTGTTTACTCCCAGGACCCCTCCAGGAGCTCCCTCCCATCCCAAAATCTGCAGCCAAAACCTGCAAGATGGTTAATAATTTTTTTTCCCCCAACAATAATGGACTGAGATGTTCTGCTTTAGTCAGGAAAGGCTTTTCTGACTGCAGCTGGGACTGTAGAGGGTTAGAGCTGTCTGCAGTTTCCTTCATCATTATTAATCCAGTGTAAATCCAAGCTTGACCAGTCTCTTTATGGTTGTCTTTAAGGTGACAGGAAGAGTTCATTTGTCTGTATTTGCAATTTCTTATTCTTCAGTGCAACATTGGGATAAAGATAGCACCAAGGGAATATATCCAACCCTTTTTATCCAGACTTTTGCTCAGGAATCTTCGAAGGAAAAAAACATTCATCAGCAACATGAACCCTGACAATAAAATACAGAAGTTAGTCTGAGCATGCTGTGAGAGGTAAGTTATCTTACCAAGAGCAAGGAAAAAGAGGAAAAATGAAAGATACTTCTGCTGTAATCAGTAAACCCGGGAATCATTCCTGATTTTCAGTGATTTGAATGTTTTCACAATAATCTCTGTCATCTGAAATAATTCTTAGGGAAAGACTCTGTTTATGGGACAAAAATATTGATGGAAAATTATAGTTCTTGCTTCAGATTCCAGTAAAAAAGTGGATGAAATTCCTGCAGAAATTTAACCAGGCCCCATTTTTACAGAGGCAAACATTATAGTAATGATGGCTCAGTTTTATTTCAATGTGAACATCCCACGGAAACTCTTTAGAAAAGGGAATCTCAGGGATTCTCTAGCTGCCAGGACACGTCTGTTCAGAAAATGAAGCCTCAAACTTGCTCACAAGTTTTGTAGTGTTTTCTTTGACGAAAACTGGATTAAACATGAGATCTTAAGAATCTCACCCAGCACTAGGGATTTATAGGAAGCTTTTCCCAGGTGCACAGTGGAGGTGGGAGTTGCTGTGTCTTCAGCTGGCTTTGGCTCAAGATTTTAGTCCCTGAGCTTGACTTTCACGAGTTCACATTAAGCAAAACTTGAATGGGACCACTGGGTCATGAAATCCTTTTGGGTTGGTAGTCAGCTCCATAGAGGTAAATGATGGAATAACAAGGACTTTGACAAGGTCTTTGCATTTCCACAGAAGAACTATCCAGTATTATTTTATAATTCTGGTAAGGTAAATAGGAATTTTCTGCATTATTTTTAATTGAATGGACTCATGCCAAAAACCTGACTGTCAGAAATCCCTTTTTCTAATGAAAAGAAGTAAGCCCCAAATGCTGCTGGCAGCACCAGCTAAAAGAAAACCAATTAAGCTCAGATTAAAATAATTTTCCATTCCAGGAAAATCTGAGAAATCAAAGTTTTGTTTGTTGGGTTTTTCTTTTTTTTTTTTTCCCTCATAGAAAGACTCCATAATTTAAAAATATATAAGCAATTACCCACCAGTGGGAGAAAAGGCAAGCTCTGATAAATCAAATGTTCTCTCAATAATTTTGAAATATAAGGTATTTATATAGATATTGATGGATTGATTCTACTGCAGTAATATATTATTATTTGATTATGATAGTCTAGTAATATCCAGGCCAATATTTAGAACATTTTAAAGGCCTAAATTCTTTTGCAATTTTAAGTCTGTACAATTTACAGTGTCAGACTTTTTTACTTCCTTTCACCTTAGAGAAGCATCAGTGTCTCCAAAGAGGATTTTTGAAATATTTTTAGGATGTAGGACTTACAGCCACGCCTATTTGTGTGAAGTCAAGGGAAAACCCTTGTCTGATATAAATCTTTTTGTGTTTCAGTTTCTTGTTTATTACATAGCTTTGGGAATTTTTTTTCACTACCAGTGACTTTTGGATTTTTTTTTTTTTTAATGCTAAGTACATTGTTCCCTTTAATCCTGGTAATTAATAACCTATAATTTTATTCACTGAATAAAATAGGCAGACAACTGAAACGTGGGAAAATTCAGCCCCATGACATGAAATGAATTTTTCTTTCTTTTTATGCCTTTCCCAGGCTTGGTATAGAACTGTGTAGGTTATGTATTTATGTCTATACATTATATAATGCTGGAAAATGTAAGGTCAGAAAGACTCAGAAACTTTTGGCTCAGTGTAATCAACTGAGTTTTGTTCAGAGCAGTTCAGGATCTGCCTTAGCTGCAGTGGTGGAAGAAACATTATTGAATTCTCCTTTATCTGAAGAGTTTAATTCCACATCTTTTGATTATTGATCATGCTTTCCATTTGTATATTTCTAGAAGAATAAATGCAGCACAATGTCTCAACCTTGACCTTCACTGGAATTAGGCAGTTGCATTAAACCGGTGATAAATCAGTTTAATCATTAGTGGATGTGGGGTTTCCCACCTAGATTTTCCCATTCCTGTGCTAAATGCCAAGACTATGGATGTTTCCGAGATATCTAAGTTCAGTTAATTACCTCAGGTTTGTTCATCGACAACTGAGGCAAACAAAATGAAGCCTTCCAAAAGTCCTGGGCTTATCAGAATGTTAGAATAGCTTTTAAATTAAGATAGCAGATGAGAATTTATCTTCTGATCTTTGAAAATACTCATCATTTAGGAAGAAAAGAAAACTCTAAGTGAGGGAAAACAGTTTATTTCTTCATCAAGGAGTTTAGATCCTCCAAAGGGCACTGCTCACATCAAGTAGAGCTTTTTAATTAAGCTCACTAAACAAATGCTAAATCTTTCTGTGCAAGTATTTATATTCAGCGAGCAGCACTCCTGCCTTTGTTAAACATTGATTAATGTCACAGGCATCTCACATGCAATATTTTAGGAAGATCATTAAGTCTGATTATTAAGTCTGGGAGCAGCACACAGAGCAGAAAGGTTTGGTGCAGAGTTTCCAGGCTTCTTCTACAGGGACTTGTGTGGGAAGTGCTGACTGTGGGGGGATGATCAGCAGGGTCTTTGCAGGACCTCAACAGGGCCAAGAACCTAAACAGGTGTTCCAATGGAGGATCAAAGAAAGGGGACAGCGGAAAAATGGAAACTCCTGAGGTGTGGGATATAGTAGAAACAGGTGATTCCCCAGCCAGGGAATAATGTGCTCTGATTCCATGATTCAGGAGGCTGAACAAATGCTTTATTAAGCTATACTATATTACACTAATACTATACTAAATTACATACTAAAGAGATACTATACTAAAGAATACTAAAAAATAAAACCTGTGACTGTCTGGAGACAGTCAGGACACAGCTTTGACCCAATTGACCAATCAATCCAAACAACCCTCAGTAGAATCCAATTAACAAATCACTTAGGTAAACAATCTCCATAACACATTCCACATGGGCCAAACAGCAGGAGCAGCAAATAAAGATAAGAATTGGTTCCTCTTCTTCTCTGAGCTTCTCACTGCCTTTCCCTAGAAGAAAGCCTGGGGAAACTTGTGCCTGCTGCTGTCTGTGAAGAGAGCTGCAGCCACAGTGGGAGGCTGGAGATTCCCTATTTTGTTACCATCTGTAAATTTCCTTCCCTATCCTGGGTCCTGCAGAGGCTGCTGCCAGTGGAGGGACCACAGAGCTCCAGGGCTGAGGGTCCAGGCTCTGGTGAGAGCTCCTTGACCCTGCTGGGGGAGGACCAGGTTGGTCCTGGTGGTTTTGGCTCCCTCCCCGTATTTTTTCAGGAAATACTGCCCCTGATAGATGAGTGGGATTACACCTCTTGTTTCACCTCTCTGTCCTTAACAGCCATTGCACAAGAGTCTTGCTCTGGATGTACAATTATATTATTGATCTTCAAAGTCCTGCCAGCCTGCTCCCCACAGTTGTTAAGGAAAAGATGGCACATTTTCCTGGGATTTTTCTTTTTCCCCCCCAAAAATATAACACATGAAAAGCTTCACCAGTTTTTCACAGCTGTATATTTTCTATTATATTCCTAATATTTCCTATTAATATTAACCCACATTACTCAATTTTTTTATTGCCTTTTCTTAACCACATCTCTTTGGCTAAGATTAACATTTGGCAGCAAAGTGACTTGGCAATAATTCTTTAGGAATTGTTTGCCCACACTCCCATAACATTCAGAAAGATCTGTTTGTTCATGTTTGCCTGGCAAAGTTTTGAGTTCAGACAAGAGGATTTTCTTAAGTGTAAAGTAGGTGCAGGCTGGAATATAATCTTTCATGGACTGTGCTAAAAACAATATAAATAAAATAACAAAATAAAATAAAATCAATTTCTTCATTTAGATTTAAAGTCTTGCCTGCTATTTTCTCTCTTCTTGGTGTTCTATTAATGGAATTTGTTCTCACATGCTCTAGACATTTAAAATCTTTTGTGCATTCCAGATATGTCAAAACAAAATGAAATACAATCAAAACCTGTCAATCCTCATTGTTTACTACCTCCTATTCCTCTTCTTTCATAAATAATTTTTTGGTCGTCAGTATGCAGACCTGAATTTTAAAAGCAGCAATCCTAAATCCTGTCTTGTTTCACCTCCTGTTTTGGGCAGGGACACCTTCCACTAGCCCAGGCTGCTCCAAGCCCTGTCTTGGCTGACCTTGGATGCTTCCAGGGATCCAGGGGCAGCCACAGCTTCTCTGGGCACCCTGTGCCAAGGCCTGCCCACCCTCACAGGGAAAGATTCCTTCCCAATATCCCATCTAACCCTGCCCTCTGGCAGTGGGAAGCCATTCCCCCTATCCTGTCCCTCCATTCCTTGTAAACAGTCTCTCTCCCTGTTTCCTGTTGTCTCCTTCAGGCACTGGAAGGCCACAAAGAGGTCAACCCAAAGCTTCTCCAGGCTGAGAAATCCCAGTTCTACCAGTCTGCCAGTCTTTCCTCACAGCAGAGCTGTTCCATTCCTTTGAACATCTTGGTGCCTCCTCTGGACTCGCTCCAACAGTTGTCACAGTATTTCAATTAGGAAAGAACCTGCTTATTCAACATAAACTGAATTTATTTCACTGGTTTATTTTTACCCCTGGAGTTTGTTTCCACAGTTGTCACCTCAAACCGATTCACTGGTTTGTTGGAGCATATGCTTCATCCTTAATCTTGTTTTCCTTCCAGGTAAACAAATTCAAATGAAGTGTTGTGTGCAGATAAACTTTTAGATCCTTGCTATCCAGGAGGGATCACAGGTCCTGAGTATGTTTCCCTTCAAACCAAAAGTGCCAATTTTATCTGATTAGTGGTGGCAGATGGTCAAGATAAAGTTTACTGTAAACACATTGACTCCAGTTCTTCTTCCAGCAGTGCCTCCATGAGCCTGCTAAAAGAGATTTACATACTGATCAGAACTTTTAGCTTCTGTGCACACCTATTTAGTCCTTTTAACTTTCACACATGGTTTTAATTTCTCTTCTCCTTAACTGTCAGGCTCACCACTGTTTAAACAGAGGCTCTTATTTTTGTCATGGTGCTAACAGCTGCAAGAAGAATCCATGTAAAGTTTGTGGTGCAGGATGGGTTACTGCAGGTGCAGCACAATTTCTGTTCAAGGGTTTCTATTCACCAGTGTTCACACAGCTCGTGCACCAGCACAGGCTCTGCTCCTCCAGCCCAGTTAGAACCAGCATCGCGGACCCAGGGCAGTCACACCCAGCTGCTTTGTATTAGATAACAGGACAAGAAGAAATGGCCTCAAGGTGCACAAGACGAGGTTTAGATTTGATATCAGGAAAAATATCTTTATGGAAAGGGTTGTAAAGCACTGGAACAGCCTGCCTAGGGACATAGTGGAGTCACCATCCCTGGAAGTGTTCAAAAACATGTGGACATGGCATTT
The DNA here is from genome assembly GCF_015832195.1 of Motacilla alba alba. Taxonomy (NCBI): domain Eukaryota; kingdom Metazoa; phylum Chordata; class Aves; order Passeriformes; family Motacillidae; genus Motacilla; species Motacilla alba. The sequence goes on from NC_052023.1 coordinate 25,489,933, forward strand.
GAGGATATGGATTAGTGTTGAACATGGTGCTGGTTCTGGGTGGATGGTTGGACTCAGTGATCTTAGAGGTCTTTTCTACCCCGAGTGATTCTGTGATTTTGTTGTCCAACCCTTGCTGGTGTCCTGGCCCCTCATTGTGATGAGCCCACTCTAGGCCCAGACACTGAAAAGGTCTCAGAAAATTCCGTATGGATATTCCCAAGACAGTGGAATGGGAATGGAGTGCTGTTTGCAGTATTTCACCAGTTTTCTGCCCGGATCACTATCACTGTCCAGTGTCCTTCCCAAAGCATGTCACAAGAGCTTATAATTATTAATAGCTCTGTATATCTCTTCTCTCCAGCACATCCTTATACCTTGAAAGATCTCACACTATGCCCTGCCATGGACAAGGACACCTTCCACTATTCCAGGTTGCTCCAAGCCTCATCCAGCCTGTCCACAGAAACTTCCAGGGATGGGGCAGCCACAACCTCTCTGGACATCAGAGTCCAGCACCCTCTGAAGGGTTTCCCATGCGGAGGTTTAGTGTTTCACACCAAATTTCTTTGTTTGGAGCTGTTTGACACAAACCAAACCATATCTGGGAGGTTCCTGGGCCTCTCCCAGCCCTGCTGTGGAGCAGCCCGAGGTATCAGTCAGGGCTGAGCTGGTGCTCCAAGGAATCCCACCATGATTCCTCTACAGAGCCACTAAAGTGCTCCAGTGGCAAAAGAGGCTTCCAAACTTTACCATGATCGTACTTAAGCTTTGCATTATCCAGCATTTGAAGAATTTGGTAAAGATGGGGTCACCAATCCAGGTTCTGTGGTCACAAACACAGCAGTTTGCTCTTTCTTAACAGGCTGGTGAAAAAGAACTTAATATCCATAAAGTTTAAGTGGCTCAAAATCAGACAAAGGAGAGAAGGGAACCCAAAGCACTGTAAGAAAGACAGCTGTAAATTCAGTTCAGTTCTGACAGCTTGGAGACATCCCTAAATCCACAGGTTCCTGATTGCCTGTGGGAAAATATAAAGTGGGAAATTTTAGAAGGAAAAATCCAAGAAATGAATTGGGGTAAATGTTTTCTAAGTGGTATAAAATGTTAAGAGAAGCTTAAGAAGTTTCTAAAATGAAAACTTGTGAATCATTAAGCTGTTCTCAACAATGTCCTGTCTTCCTAACTCACCACTGACAGCAACTTAGTATTTAATGTTGGATATACTTGAGGTATGGGAAGAGTTTACATTGCATTGCCAGTAAAACCGAAGATTTTCCTATGTAACAGACCGAAGTGTGATGAAAAACCCCAACATTTCGACCAAAATTTCTCACTAGTACAGCATAAACCCCATCAAATATGCAAACACTAATCTTGTTGTTGAACTTCAGGGTGATTAAATCACCAGAGGTGGAGAGAGGGATAATTCCCTGCTTGGAGGAGATTAAAACAGGAAGAGGAGAGGGCTGCAGGTGAACAAGATTATTCAAATGAAAGCAGCAGGAAGGAAGAAGCAACACTGTTGAAGAAATAACTTTGGTTTTCAGTGAGAAGGAGTGACATGAATTCCTAGTCTGGGTTAAAAAACAGTGGTATTTGTCATTTTACAGTCATGGAATTTGAGATCTATTAGTGTAATCTTTCCCATTTTCCCTGCCTCTTCTCCATAAGTGCCCAGTATATTCAACCTTTTATTTAAATGCTTTTTTCTTCCAGTTCACTCTGGTTTCTGTAGCTCTCATACATGCTTGGGAATATGTGTCCTAGATATTACAGGTTCACCTACTTGTGCAAAATAGACATTGTCCAAATTTCAGTGTCCAACGGAGTTCTGTCTGATTTAACTCCACAAAAAGGTAATATGAAAGATTGCAGTTGAAGCACAAGTGAAAGGTGATGAATTTTGTTTAGGCAGTCTAAATATTAATGGGACTAAAATTTGAGTTTTAAGTTCTATACATAAAAATTGTACTATTTGGCTTGTACCTAAATTTTGAGTTGTAATGAGATTTTGATTGCAATTACAGGCACCCACATGGAAAACCCTGGGCATGTAGCAAGGAAATAAACCAAATTATTGGGCCAGTCAAGGCTCTTCTAAGGGGTTCTTGAAGAGTTTGCAATGCCCCGTCATTCATAGTTTGATAGATAATAAATCTTACATCAGAAATATTTCACCCATGAAGGTATGTTTGGGTCCATCTGGGTAGCTGAACTCCTCTAACCAAATATTTTGACTTTGCTAGTTATGAGGAAAAAATACCTCTTATTTTCCCACTTGGTTGTTTAAACAAGGGCTCCACATGGTGAGGGATTTGCATTTTATCCTTAATCAAAGCTACAAGAAGCAGTCAGCGTCACCTAATGATAGGAAGGGAATGGGGATTTGAACAAGATTTAAAGTAGTGAAAAGCATGAAGAGATTAATGATTAGAAAAAAAAACAAAGTAGGAGTGATTCCTGGAAGAGGTGGGTTTAATGAATTATTGGAAAGAGGAGGGAGAGGGCATTTGGCAAAAAGACACGGAGTTGAATGTTCATTGTGCATTAACATTAACAGAATAATAGCACAGAAGGGCTTTAGAGATGTAATGAAGAAATACATAATCCCAGAGAGGAGATTAGACCTGAAATGTTCTTACCTGCAATGGATATGTGGGAAGTCTATTAAGTAATAAGGGTAGAAATGTAATGGCTCCAAAGTCCTCCCCACTTTGATTAGCTGAGGAGCACAAAGTGGATTCCCATTTTATGGACCAGAAATGACAGCAAGTGTGTAACGTATATTCCTCAGATTGTTTTATGTGGGTTAGGCATTGTTTCTTCTTGAGCTCTAATAATGCTTTTTTACAAGGTGAGAATTCATTCCCACCAATTTAACTTAATTCTGTCTGTTCAGGGACAGGAGGAGAAGCAATGAACATTTAATGAAAAATTACAGCCTAATGAAATTTTGAAATTCTGTAATATAGATTTGAAATTCTTTAATATAATTCTTTGCAATATTTTCATTATTTTATAGATCATGTGGGTGAGAGGTGCCAGAAAAAGAAGATGTTAAAAGTATCACACATGCCATACATGATCTCCAAACAGCACATGGCTGGGTTCATGCAGGTGGAATAGCAATTTTGATTTCATTAGCCAGCCAATATGGGGTTTTGAGTGCTTTTTTTAATTCTTCTCCCCCTCAAAAAACCTTGTGCTCTTTTTTTGTGTATAATCTCAAGAATTCAGTAGTATTCAGTGAGGAGAGGAAGAGCAGGTAGATGAGAACTATTTTGACTTCAGTAAATTTATTTTTCCTGTCAAAAACCTATTAGAAGTAGATGGCAAACCAATACATCTTGTGTCTTTTATGATCTTTTGGGATTCCTTGTGTCCTTATTTTTCTGTAAAACTTCATCTTCTCCTAGTGCTTTCAATTTTATATTTATGCCCTTGACTGCACTTAACTAAATGTCATAAATTGTTGTGTAATAGAGTTTATTGCAGCTAAACTAAATGCTATAGATTCACTAAATCAGGCTTTTATATGTAGATGTGTTGTAATTTTCCAACCATGTGTGTGTTTCTAAATTGCAGGTTCAGCATTATGCACAAGGTAATAGTTTTTATTTCATTCTCCTGTGCAAATGAGTGTTGTCAGTCAATCCGGGTTTAGATCCATGTCATTGTTTTGCATCAATCAGTCACCAGGTTGTTAAATGGTGACACAACAGAGTTAAATTACCTCAAACTAGCACTAACAATGGCTTTCCATTAGCATTCCATTTCCAGTTCCATTATTCCATCAATATTTAGGTTTCTTTGGCAATGAAATGTGCTTCCTGTGCTTATCAGGCTAAAGTGGTACGGAAGATTTTACACTTTTTCTAAGGAGAAAAGAGTTGATTTTTTTATCAAAAATATTTGATTGCCCCTGCTGTTATGAAGAGTTTGGTGTAGCTGCTAATAATTCTATGCAAAAGGAAAGTGGTTTGATAGCTGTAAACAGATGATGGCAGAGAACAAGCAGATATTTTTATCACACCTGATGTAGAAATACCTCCATGATCTCTGTGCAGTCAGGCTCTGGGTGAACTCCATAAAATGTCCACTAATCAAATACATATGGGAAAACTCCTTTTCAAATTAACCTCCTCAGGGATGCTCTTGCTTACCTCAGGAAGTCATCTCCTTGTAGAACAAAACCTATTCATGAGGAGAGATGTATTTTGGATTTAGGGGTGTTGTTTGGGTTTTGGATTTTTTTTTTTTCCAAGTTCCCATATAATTTTCTCAGCAGTTACCAAACTGGGGGATTAAACCAAATTAATTTCTTGCTGTGGCACCTGATAAGACCAATCCTTGCCAGGGTAGAAAATACTGTGTTGGGTTTTCAGCTGTGGCTGAAAAGGCACTGCCCAGTATGAGATATCCCAGCTCAGCATTTCTGAACTGGATCTTGCTGATCTAAAACTCTCAGAAGGACACAGACCTTTGCCACTTGCAGCATGATGGGCTGTGACTGACACTCCTTCAGCTTAAGGTTGATGCCACAAGACAAAAAGGTGATAAAAGCAGCATATCGTTAAAATCAGTTTTAATCATTAGATTTTTTTCCTACTCCTCAATCATGCTGGCTCAATCATCAAGGGGAAGGCTGTCAATGTGGGACATTTTGACTAAGTAATAAAGATGTGTGAGGAGAAAAGAAAATTATGAAGACATTCGTCTCAAATGGGAAATTTCTCATTTTTTAAACAGCAATGATATTGTGTCCCATAATGAAATGGGGTTTCAAAATTTAGGCATCCAAATGTCTAGGTTCAGTTCCAGGACAGAACCCTGTCAGTGGCAATGAAAAACATTCAGCTGTGTCGTGGGACATCCAGTTTTGAACCCTGATTTTGCCCTAGTGCCACATTAGTGTTCTCAGCTGAGCTGCCTTCAGTCTTTGTTCCAAACTGTGTAAATAATTAACTACAGACAGAAGAAATGACAGAGAGACTTGGATCTTAGTGTGAAGGTGGAAGTGTCAGGCTCCTAGAAATAGAGAAAGGAGATCTCATCTCTTCTGGCAAAGATTTTTATCTAATGAATAAGAACTTTCTGACAACTTGTACATTTTTAGAAGGACAAAGAAGCATTTCCTGTGCATATGTATGGTCAAGTGATGTTTTTAATCTTGACAATAACAAGTAGATTTGCTTGAGGAAAATTTATTTCCTGACACTTTCACTTACAATTCTGTCTGTCATTAAACATGATTTTTAGCAGTTTTTACTCAGGGTATATGTTCAAATAGTTCTGAAATCATCCATTTAATCAAAAGTTGGGAAAGGACAGTTGCTGGCTCTCAGGAATGAATTACAGACACCAAGTTTGTACCCTGAACTAATGTGTATCTACTCTTCTCTGCTGCTTTCTAAAGCTGGGCATAACTGCAAACAATGAACCTGATTTGAGAAAGGCAGCGGAAACAGGAACCTCAGCAACAAATTTATTTCTGGCATTAATTCGGTATTTATCACAATATCCACTGGAAGCTAATTTTATTTTGCTTTATAGCATTTTTAATAGTTGTGAAGTGTTTTTCTTGCTCAGAAAGACAGGGAGATTTTATTTTCTATTGTTAGAAAATACCACTTTCCTGCATCATTACATTATAATGGAAAAGTAATTTGCTTCCTCAGTAAGTGGAGCACTGCCTTCATTGATGGGAAGAGAAAAAAAAAAAGTGAATTAAGGCTCAAAGGAAGTATCAATGCATTGCACGTTGCAAGGGGAAAATAATATTTGTTCCCTGACATTGTGCAGGGCGTAGGGAAAGCTAATTGCAGTGTGATTTCTGTGATAAGACAGCATGCTGAAAACTCCTGGAAAGAAGACTAATTTTGGGGCATTAAAATTCTGATGTTACTATTAAAAATGTCACTTTGAGGTTTAATGGCAAGATTTTGCAATTTCCTCATAGCACAGAGCTGTAGTGCTGTTGGATCCTTGGGTATCAATGATGGCATTACCTTACCACTGTGTAAATCACAACGTGACAGTGGCTGACAGCCCATCATAACCAACAATGATGGAAATTTATGGATTATTTCTCCCTGTTCCGCCTCAAATATTGCCAATTTTGACACCAGATGATGCAATGTCTGCTGAGATTTTCCTTGTCTGCTGTGTGAATTTCTCAAGTAACATTAAAATCTGTGTCAGGGTTTAGACTGAGCTGTAAGATTTAGTTGTAAGATCTGGGGTAGAAGCTTTCCTTAGGTTATTTAAGATAAAATCCCAGACTGGTTTGATCTGGGAGAGACCTCAAAGCCCATCCAGTGCCACCCCTTGCCATGGGCAGGGACACCTTCCACTAGCCCAGGTTGCTCCAAGCCCCATCCAGCCTGGCCTTGGGCACTGCCAGGGATCCAGGGGCAGCCACAGCTTCTCTGGGCACCCTGTGCCAGGGCCTCCCCATCCTCTCAGGGAACGATTCCTTCCCAATATCCCATCTAAACCTAGTCTTTGTCAATTTGAAACCATTCCACTTCATCCTGTCACCCCAAGCTATCAGTTTAGCATGAAATTATCTACAGAGCAATATGGCAAATGTATAACTGACATCCCACAATAGGCTGTGCTACTGCAATATTCCCGGATATCTTGGTTTAAACCAACCACCATTCTCCTAACAAATGTAATTTTACACATAAAATGCCCATATAAGCCTTCAGTGGGAATGTTCCTTAGATTTAAAATGAAGAAAAACGTACCCAGTGGATCGTTTACAAACTCCAGTTATTCAGCAATGCAGTAATTAGCGTAGGAAACAAAGAGAATCCCATCACCTGTGGTTTATGATTTTAAGGGAGTGAAAAGTTATCCTTAAAAGCATGGAAAACTGCATTTATGGCAGGAAAAACAGTGAGCTTGTTTAGATTTCAGAGAGGTTAAGAAAGACAGAAGTTATGATGAGAAATTTGAAATATCAAGTTCTAAAGAAACTCCAGTTTTTTACTGTACCTTCAAAAAAATGGGATAACATTATAATTTAAATATGGGATGAATGATGGGTAAAGGCAACAGCAAACAGAGAAGTCTTTTAGTGCTGCTGTGAGTGAGGAAGTTTTCTCCAAATCCAATAGAGTCAATATCCTTACAGGGTGACTAAACCCTCGTTCCCTGAGATAGAAGTCAGGCTGCTGTAGCAATCAAATAAATACAAAACCAACTTCCATTCTTAATTTTCCTTACTATTTCATGTTTTCCATTGATACTTGTATTTGAGGATGCTCTTTATCAGAGTTGCATATAAAAACTGACCATAAAACTGTTACAATTTGTGTTTATCACAATTTGTGTTGATCTGCTCATCCCTAAGAATCAAAATTCCTGCATCCTGGTCTGACTCATCTTCATTCTCTTTCCAAATCTCATGTGTTGGCTGAGACAACAAACAGGATGTTCAGCATCCAGTGACTCCTGGTCACTCCTGTGTGCTTAGGAATTGTGGTTGTGACATTCAAAATGCCCCCAAAATTGGCATCATCACCTGGTCTGTGGAAACACTGTTGGTACAAGTGCATAAACCTAAGGCAGAGAATAAACTGAGACCAAACATTGACCAAGAGGGGTCTTGAGTCCTTGCAAAGCCAGTGCACAGCCCAAGGCCTGTTATAACAATGGCCATGCTGAATTTACTGGGCTACAGGGCTGGATAGAATCCAGACCTTCACAATTTTACTGTTAGGCAGGGTTCTCTCCAAAAAAACAAAAAAATAAAAAAAACCCCCACAACCCCCCCCCCCAAAAAAAAATTGAATATTTGCATGATTAAAATCAGACAAATTGAATTCCTTGCTAAGTAGCAGTAGAGAGTATCTTTTTATTAGGATTATTTAAAGCATAATCTGGCCACTGTTGAGTTAAATCATGTCTTTTATGCACACATGGTGGTGGTTTCATTTCCCTCTTTCTGGCAGTGGAGCTGTGTGGGTGCCAAGTGTGGTTCAGCATAATTTGAAATCAAGGATTTGCGTGTCAATTAACATTTATAAACTTCAAACTAAGGACTTGGGTGTCAGTTAACATTTATAAACTTCAAACTAATGCCAATCTGTGGCTCCAGACATTTCCTATCTCACTTTCCCTTGTTGCTGGTTGTTAAACACATTGAGGTTTCTTTCTGCAATTCCATGAGTCAGGATTCAGTGCTGCCTTCTGGTCTCCCTGTACCAGAGACTGTCTTATTATCTTCCTTTTTATTTTTCTTTTTTTTTCGTTTTTTTTCCCCTGTTGCCTTTTCTTTCTCTCTTTTTAGGAATATCTCCTAATGCATTTCCACTCTCTCTCCAAGAAATCTGTACGTTTTTTGAAGATAAAAACACAAATCATACTTATAGAGATTGTTAAGAATGGGACAGCTTTTCCACTGGGAAAAATTCCTAATTTCAATACTAACTAGATGTAGCAGAAAGGACAGTATATCTGCTGTCATTACAGATTTCTTTTTATATATCTATGCACACACACATTCCACCAGCTTTTGAAGTGTCTACACTGCAATGGGTTGAAATGTTGTTCAGTTTTATAAATATTTAATTTGTAACTATATTTTGTTGGCTTTGACTACCAGCTTTTATTTGTTTTCAGCATGGAAATTTCTCAGTCTAGGTTTTCATAATACAAATAGAGAGAAATCTTTAAATAGAGAGATCTTTAAAAATTGTCATATAAGATATATTTCCTACTTCCACCAAAATTTTTTTAGGTTTCTAATTTTTCCCATCCATTAAAAAATAACCCAGGGACAGTCTGTTATAGGATTTTCTATGTTCTTGCTGCAATGTGCAAATCACTGGGATGTTGCCATGAATTTTACTCAGTTTACTCTCTGTTCCGGTGTTCCAAATCCATCCTGATAGAAAGTGTTCCCTGGGACTGGAATATCTGTTTTTCTGGTTTGAGCAGGTCCCATTCTGACCATGGGAAATGTTCCCATTGTTCCCTACTATTTTCCATAGGCTTTTCTGGCCATTCCCATAACCCAGTTCTTTACTCTGCAACAAAATTTCTCTCTTACAGTCTCCTAAACGTCGGAGAATATAAATCCCCAAAATACTGAGTTTCCTTAGTTTTTTATTCTTAAAATACTCTAATATACTATATTGCATTGAAGGAACAATATGTAAAGTGAGCAAAATTGGTTAAAAGTAATAAATTCTTCAAGGATTGGAGTGGGGAAGTATTGAGGTTTATTTTTAATGATTCAGAGAGAAATTGGTAGGGCTTGTACTTACAGATCATCCTCAAATGTCTACGAGAAAAGGCCATAATTAATTTAATTAATTTATTAATTTCAGTCTAGGTCATTCGAGGGCCTGCTTTCCATGCAGCCTAATTTGTGGCACTGAACAGCTATTTTAAACCTCAGTTTGTTATCCTCTCATTTTATCTTCCTCCTGTTGATGAGGAAGACAAGTATCTCCTTTGTAGGAACAAATACCAAGACATTTGAGCCTACTTCCTACCAATCTGAATGGGGAAAAAATTGGTTTTAAGGATCCAGAAAAATCTGTTGCATTTGGCTGGAAAGAAAAGGATCAAAGACCAACAATATTGCTTTGGAGATATATATTTAATGCTTTAACAGATGCCATCAATCTGTTGCCTTTTAATGAGTTTCTCGCTGTGCTCCCCTGAATTAATTATCTCTTGTCATCAGTTTTATTCTTCTGGGATGGATTTTCAAATAAAAAAATATTTCTGTTTCAATGCATAATTATAAAATTGAGAGAGAAAAATAACCCCAGGTTTTGAATTGGTGATAAAGAGCCTTGAACTTGAAGCCATTTTTTTTTCATTTCATTTTGAAGGACTCAGCTCTCAGAAACCCTGAACAAAGTATTCACCCAGCAGAGCAACAAGCACTGATGGCATTTTGCATGTATAATACCTAACCTGTATCCCTCTCTCAACTCCTCAATCATGATTATTATCTATAAGAAAAAATTATTTCATGTTGAAATTAAATGTTTCCCCCTTCTTTAGGGGAGAAAAGAGAAAAAAATGGTTTCACAAGGAGGGTTCACTGGAAATAATCTGCTTAATGTACTTCAGCATTCTGCTCTTTTAGCTGCGAGCTAGGTACCAAAGAATGTGTCCCAAAGGTTGGTGATGCCTTCAGATAGGATTCTTCAGGGTAGCTGCTCAAGTTCATGATGGTTTGAAAAGAGAAAAATCTATGTAGAAAGGATGAGGGAGTTGTAGAGAGTAGAATGTTGCTCTTTCAATGTGTTGCAAAATTCTGCTGCTCTTTCTGGAAGGCTCACAGAAATTTTTAGGTTGGAAATGACCTTTTAAGATCATCAACTCCAAACATTAACCCTTTGTTTATGAATAGAGACCAGAGAAGAGGAAGAAAAATTGGTTTTCCTACTGAGAAAATATTCACTATGCAAATGATGAAAGATCACAAGCAGAGATAATTCGCAAATGCTACTGAGCAATTTGCATTCAGCTTCATGCATGTTCCTACTGCCCCAATGCAGCAATCATGGGCTGCTGCTGGGGAGCAAACTCAACATTTTATAGAATATCTGTAGGCATCCCAGTGGTCTTAAAATAGATGGAACACTGTATTCAACCATTAGCTGCTTTTCTCTTAGCAAAATACTTACCCGACACTCAGTTCAGTCGAACACCAGACTCTCCCGATATTATCTGTCAAGATTTTGTAGTTTTGTGTCAGCTTGTGGAAAGGCAAATATCAAACAGTCCTCCCCATGTCCTCACTTGCTTTAAAAGAAGAAAAAAGAAAAAAAAAAAAAGAATAGAGCTGTTTACTTCTATGAGGAGCCTTAAAGTACCTCACGAAACTGGTCATAAACAACGGTACCAAGTTAATACTTTTTAAAGGTTTTCTGCTGTTACTTGTGCAAGTTCATCTGAGAATTACATTTATACCTGAGAATCATGTTTAGCTGTGTGGAGAGAAGATTCCAAACACATGGAGACAATTGTTGGTGTAGATAAGAAGTGGAACACATTTTGGAAAAATATCTTGCTTAAAAATGAAGCCAAAAGAAAAAAAAAAAAGGCAGAACCTTCAGGAGCAAATGGAAAATGGAGGCTGTGGAATGGAAAGCGGGGAAAAGAGAGCTGAGGATGCCAGGAATCAGGTGAATATTCAGAAGAATATGAGTAATAATTATTTTATCTTCAGAAGAATATGAATAATAATTCTTTTACCTCAGATCAGAGCCAAATCTGCAGTCAGCAGCCTAGGTGCTGCCATGTAGCTGTTATTAACCTCCTTTCTGGGTTGGCTTGGTCACTTGGTGACCTTACAACATGTGTTAAGAACTGTTTGACTCATTCTTAAATTGGGAACTTCAATGATTTTTTTCACTGCTGCTGCATTTTGAAAGGAGCTGTCCAACATGCATCACTTTTATCCACTTTTTAACCTCTTTTTATCCACTTTATTAATTTTTTTTTCCTCCACTGATTCACCAGCAGGGCTGGTCACTTCTGTAGTCAGCCCTCTCCAGAAGAAAGATTGCCTTCTGCTGCTCCTACAGATTCACTGGATGGAACCAAAGGGTACTTTTGACTCATGGACATGCCAGCTGTAAAAGTGATTATTCTCTTGAGCAAATGATGCTTCTCATGGTGAATGAGGCTGGATTAGCCAATTGTACAACAACTCGCACACAATGTCCCCTCTTCTGCCTAGAAATGTAATGATATGCAGCAGCATAATGAGCTTACACTGAATTTTCAAACAGAATCCCTAATCATGAAAGCTCTTAAGTGCTCCTAATTGCAACTCTTCTTAAATGAGTGGTTTGTTGGCAAAAAGAGATTTGTGGAATTAGGCCAGCCTAATTCTGGATTCATTTCCTGTCTCAGAGAAGTGACACTTTAGGAAAACAAGTGCGTTCTAAAAGTGTCACTGGGCAGCCTCGTGGCAAGAGATGATGCAGGGTTTGTTGGTGACAAAATGCAGAGTTCCTCAGGAGGTCAGATTTGCAGGCCCTAGCTGAAAAACTTCTACTCCCTGAAAGTATCCAGGACTTCTCTTTCATGGAGTCCCAGAATCCCGGACTGGTTTGGGTTGGAAGGGAAATTAAATCCCAACCAGTTCCACCTCCTGCCATGGGCAGGGACACCTTCCACACCAGCCCAGGTTGCTCCAAACCTCATCCACCTGGCCTTGGGCATTTCCAGGGATAAGGAGTCCACAACATTTCCCATTTTTCAAATCTTATCTTTTTAAGGCTGTGTGAGACATGAGGGAAGTAAAAGAGATGTGGAAGGCAAAAGGATGTGTGGATATTTGGAATGCAAAGATCTCTGGTTTACGGAGATACCTGGTGAGCAGCTTTCCAGTGTAAAAACAGAGACAAGAGGCAAAGCCGGGGATAAATGACATTTACAGGGACAAACTCTTAACAGGAGAATGATATTGGATATCTGAGCCCTCCCTCAGATCCCTGATGGATGGGTAGTGGAAGGGATCTCTCAGCATCTTCATAAAATCCCAGAATCCCAGAATTATGTGGGCTGCAAGGACCTTAAAGCCCACCCAGTCCCACCCCCTGCCTGGTCAGGGACACCTTCCACCAGACCAGGTTGCTCCAGCCCCTCTTGGAGGGGGTCAGGCAGACCTCTGCAGCTGCTAAGAAGGGAAAAACCAAAATTATCATAGAAAAGAGTGGCCTTGCCATGCGATTTTGGATAGAATTGGGTAAAAAAAAATTATGGGATGCGTTAAGGGATGGTGGGAATGCAGAAAATATGAGATATTTAGTGGAACAGCAAAAGGCAGCGAAAGAAGAGATCAAATGTGGTGCAGAGGAAAGGAATGTGAGAAACTAGAAAGGAGGGAGGACAAAAAGGATCAGCAGAATGAGGAAAGGCTGCTGGTCAAGAAGCAGTTACAATTATTTTGCACTTCTAGAGAAATGTAATTATGGAGGAGTGTGACCGTTCGTTTTTCTTTGTATTTTTAATGAACTCACACAACATACGCAAGCAACTAGTACATGTAGTGAATGACTAACCTAGGAATGCTTGAGGAAGTCAGGAAAAAATTAGCTTAAGGAAGAGAAACTTTTAATAATGGAATTTTTTATTAAAGCTTCTGTATACTGATATTAAAAATAAATATTTCAGAAACTGTCACCAAGAAATAATGTGAAGGACCACTGAGTTGCTTGTACTGTTTTTAATACCACCAATGGTAATCCTGCTCTCACACATTTACAAAATACCATTGCTCATGATGGAAATCATCCCTGGAGTTGCATGGTCTTGTCAGTGTGACTTATCACAAGATTTTGTGAAAGTCTCTTTTTGTTCTTCATGTAAGTAACGCTCACCACAGGATTTTCAGTCCTCTGAGATGTGAGAAAAATCAATGAACAAGAAGTCTTGAAGGCACAGCCTAAGTAAAACTAAAGAGTAGAAAAACAGTCAGAAATAATTCACCATATACTGTATAGAACTTGAAAAAATGGTATTGAAAGATAATCTTAGGACTGGTTAATGCCTTTTACACAAAGAAAGCTGCTAAAACCAAATATAGCAGTGAACACAATCAAGCTTTTTTTCTCATTTTTCAAAAGAATAGGAAAAGAAGATGCCTTCCCAGTAAGTGACTGGGTTACCACAGCAGATCCTACAGACCTCCCCCAAATTAACAGAACACTGGATATACTTCCAGAATGCATTATATGCTGAAAGCTTCTATAAAAGCCTTCTCAAGGTGGTAAAAATCCTTTATTAAGCTCCAGTCTAAACATATTTAAAACTTAATAAAGTACCTGCCTAATTGTGGCAGCATTTTGCTTATAAATATTCTTCATCTGTGATATTTCTCCTTAGAGGGGTTTATAGGGTAATCTTTGCTCCCACTCACACATTTCTGCTTGGAAAAGCCTACAGATTAAGCCATCTACATCCGTTATTTGTATTTTAAACAACAACAACAACAACAATAATAATAATAATAATAATAATAATAATAATAATAATAATAAATAAAAATTTAAAAATCAGTAATTTTCACCTAATCCTTGAAAATTAGTAACCAGATTAGGATTCATGCTAAAGTTCACTAATTTCTGCCTTGTACAGAAGATCAGATGGTTTCTGTTTCTGTCAGGAATTGCACCCCTGGTGTTTTTTAGGGTCACACTTCCCTTGACAGAAGGAACTGCAAGAATATCCATCCTCACTTGCCTTTTGCCAGTTCTGCACAGATTTATCTCTGGATTTGCCTGCATTGTATTCCAGCTTCTCTGTTTCCTTTGTCTGAAAATCCTGACTTTCTGGTGGATTAATAATTACAGTTTTATGTAAAATAACCTCAAATCCTTAAATCCTTGCTGAAATACTGGTCAGCCTGTATGAAAAACAGGCAGGTGGGTGAGCATGAAAACATATTATAAGTCAACATTTTACAGGATTTTTTTTTTTTGGTGACAGTTTGCAAAACCAGATACAAGTATAAGCCTTGCTCTCAAGATAAACACAGAGCACACACACAGAGGTGAATTTCTGGGCATGGTACACATCTGGTTTCTATTGCAGTTTAAAATCACCTGGTAGTTTAGAACACAGAAAATAAGTCAGGAAACTAGGGGATGCCACCTGCTGAAGGAAACCAATGATGCCATTGCATCCTTTCCCTTTTCTTCCCCTCCAGAATGTCTGGAAGGTGAGTGAGGAAATGCTGGAGCTGCCAAAGCTGGCAGCCTGACAAAGGTGCTGCCATTTGTAATTTTATTAATGTTATTAATGTTAATTAATGTTATTAATGTGATTTTATTGCCATGCTATTTGTAGTCACACATGTTGTCCTTACACCCTGACCACAGACAGGGACAAGGGGCAGACAAAGGGACAACACAGCCAGACACACAATTTTTGTTATCCCTTCACAGGAGAGAAGAGGTGGACTGGAATTAATCAATGAAACAAGGAAAATAAAAGTTGTGAAAAAACAAAGTGAAACTTTCAGAGAAGAGCTATGCTTGCCTGCATGTAGGATCAGTACTTAATTAAAAACATAATTAATTAAAATTTGAGTAATAATTCAGAGCTCTCTTCATCTGAAGGAGTCTTCAGGTGGCAGCTTCTGCTTCCTTCAGCCATTGCACGAAAAGGAGGAGAGATGCTGGTCTGAATTCCACTGGTAATGCACCTCCTTTGGGAATATTCCTGCCATGGATAGAACCAGTGACTACATAATAATATATTTCACAAAGTGGACTAAATATCTGCTGTGCTTAGTCTAATAAAATAACCCATTAATGTCCAGCTATACAAATTTAATTTACTGTAATAGGGGCTTTTTCTACTTGAAATCCCCTGGCCATTATCTTTACCTGAGAGGGATCAATCTCAGTTAAGCAGTTAGCACTTAAGATAAAATGAGAATGGGATTAATGGGTTTATACTGTGTTATTTAAGAGCCATTGGCAAAAAAAATTGCCCTCAGTCTATGTGTATCATATGACATTTCTCCTTTGCTCCTGCACTCCCTCAATACCTCTAAAATAATAGCAATAAACATAAACCTGGCAAGAGTGAGCAGAGGCTGGGAGCTGCCCAGGCCTTGCAGAGATGAGCTCGAGGTTTGTCTGCTCCCTTGGCTGTTCTGTCCTGTGTGTTTCAGAATCCCCCTTTGGAAGCACTCTCTACATACAACTTTTCCTGTCTTTTAGGCTACAATCTGGCAAAATGGCATCAGTTAGGAAACTGGTAAAAACTGGAGTGAGAGCTACTGCTGGTTGTGTTCGAGGGTCCCCAGGACGAGGGAAGAGATGAGAATCTTGACTCCACACTTCAGAAGGCTGATTTATTATATTATGATATATATTATAATAAAAATGCTGTACTAAAACTACACTAAAAGAATAGAGAGAAAGGTACAGACAGAAGGCTGGAAAGGAATAGAATGGAATGATAACAAAAGCTGGTGACTGACCAGAGAGTCTGACACAGCTGGATCTTTGATTGGCCATTAATTAAAAACAATTCACATGAGACCAATCAAAGATGCACCTGTTGGTAAACCATCTCCAGACCACATTCCACAGCCATCAGAGAGTTATTGTCTGCATTTCTCTCTGAGGCTTCTCAGCTTCTCAGGAGAAAATCCTAGTGACAGGATCTTCATAAAATATCACAGTGACAAGCTGCGATCTAGATAAGCAGCTCAGGGCAGCTTTCCCACCCTGGCTGTGCTAACAGGATGTGGTTAATGCTATTGCAGCACTTGGAATATGCAAGAGCTAGGTAAAAGTGTCCAGGTATCGCTGAGCTGAGATCATTTGTTAGATTTGGAGAAATGTTTAATTCATAGAAGCAGATATTTTCCTTGCCCATGGGAAATAAATATCTTTATGGTCCCATCCTATTCAAATCAGTCTGTGATTCCATGAAATTCACTGTTTCTTACAATGAATAAACAATGAAAAGTTAGAAGTCCCTGTACTTGCATAAATCTAATGTTTTGATTTAGTTAATACCATTATTCCTTTTTCCCCCTGCACATAACTAGTTCACGTTATTCTGATTTTTTCATTATGACCCTGGAAAAGAAAAAAAAAATGAGGTGCATAAAGCAAAGCTTGACTGAACTATGAGCAGATATTCAATCCTATATCTCAGCTGCAAAGATTCCAACTGAATGTGATCATAGTCAAACACAGGAATTCCCAGCTTACTATTAATGATGGGAATGGAAGCAAATAAATAACCTGCCATTTCCTGCCTTTCACACAGTGGTTGAAGGAGCTGTTCTGGCAGTTTAGTCCTTGTTTTGGAGAGACTTGGAGCAACCTGGGCTAGTGGAAGGTGTCACTCTGGGTGGCTCTGTGTGGGTTTTAAGGTCCCTCCCAACCCAAACCATTTGGGATTCCGTGCTGCATTTTCTCAGCCTTTATATCTACAGCTTCAGACTGTAGATATAAAGAGATTGGAAATCCTAGATATTTTTGCTTTAAATTCTGCTTCTTGGTTTGCATTGGAAAGAAACTTCTTTTGTGTGTTTACCAGGCTCTGTGCAGATATATTCTGCTATTACATTAATGCCTGCAAAGCCTTCACAAATGTTTCTTCCAGAATGCTGACAGTCAAAAAAGATACATGACCTGCTAATGGCTATCAGGATATAGTGGGGGGAAATGTATGCCTGAGGGGAGTAATCTATTGTTTTATCAAAGACAGAATAAAAAGCAGGACAGAACACATTTTCTCATAGCCTAAAGTACCCTTAAAACTACTCAGAAACTTTAGGTTTCCTGCTTTTTCCGTTAAAAGGGTTTTTTTTCCATGTTGCTATTATTCACTGCTCCTTTATCCTCTGTGTGAGTTCCTCATCCCTCAGTTTTCCTGTCCCTCAGCTTTACCTTCAGAGTCCTTGAGAAGGCAGGAGCATTCTCCACGCAGAGATCTGCATGCACATGTCAGCTATTCTTGTTTCCATCCAACAGTAAGAGCTGTTCTCGTCTCCTTTTATGCTTTTCTCTCTTTCTGCATGGAATCAAAAACTCAGAATGGTTTGGGTTGGAAGAGATTTGAAGGACCATCTTCATTCCAGCGCCTGCCATGGGAAGGGACACCTTCCACTAGCCCAGGTGGCTCCAAGCCCCATCCAACCTGGCTTTGGACACTTCCAGGGATCCAGGGGCAGCCACAGCTTCTCTGGGCACAGATACTTAAAGATCTGTCAGTAGAGCTGTTATTTTTCAGTTCCATGAATAATTTGGCTGCTGGATGAATTTATCCCTAAAGAAGAGCAACATTTAGAGCTGTGTCCCCTCTTCAGTAAACCCTCAGGAATGGTTGACAAGATGGATGTGTCATGGAATCACAGAAATTGAAGACACAGAATTGAAATTGAATACACAGAATTGTAGAATTACTGGGGTTGGAAAAGACCTCCATGACCATCAAGCCCAACATTCAGTGCTGCACTGGTGAAGTGTGTGGCTGTACACAATGTTCTGGAAGGTTGGTCAGCACTTCTGTGTTGGACAGAGCCTGAGCTGCATTCAGGGACTGAAAAGGAAAGGGAAATATTGCCAGTGAGGTGCAGGAACATTGGTTAAGCTCAAACAGGACATTGCAGTGCATACACACACCCCAGCAATTTCATCACATCAGGGAAAACAGCAGAAAGCTTAAAAATGGTCCTTCAGCCTCCCTTTCCTGTTTCACAAGCCCCGTGTGGTTCCAGATTTTTGTGATGTTATACCACAAATGGCTCCTCTTTATCTGACATAAAAATCCACTGGCAGCTTTTTCCTCTCTCGTTTTCTCCCCGTCTCTTGCTTTGTCCCTCTCTCTCTGTGTCTCTGTCTCTTTGTAATTAACAGACATGATATTAAACCTCTGATGTGAGGTTTGTATGAACTCCAGCACAGGCAGTGTCATATGCTAATGGGGACTGATTTCTGTCTCACCACGTCACAGTGCGTAGGATTTACTGAAGAATCATTTTTTGATTACCAGAAAGGTTTTCTGACAATATGAAGTATCACAACACAAACCAGGAGGAAAGCTGGATTATGATGCAGATGAGTCTAAAATATCGTGGCTCAGAGTAAGGACTCGCCAGCTGAAATGTTTTAGGAACTCTGTTATTACAGACTCATCTTGGATGCAGAAGTCCCTGAAGTGCCCTTTGCCATCTGAATGAGACCATTTTCCTGAGCTGATGGCTTTGTTGGTCACAGCCAGGATGTAAAGCAGAGCTGTGCCTTTGAGAAAAAGAAATTCTTTATGTCTGTTTGTAGTTGTTAGTTTTTGGAGTGGGTTTTTTTGTTTGTTTGTTTGCTTGCTTGCTTGAGGTTTTTTTTTTTTTTTTCCTATTTTACTTTAAGAAAATAAAGCAGGCAAAAGTACCTAAAAAAAGTTAAAGCAGATAACCAATATTTTGGTTCTTGGTGGATGAATTGACTCTGTTAGATCTCATTATGGGGGAGACTTTGGGAAGAAGAAAATGAAGCCATTCAAGGAGCTGATTCTGATAATGTGTTGCTTTATGGGTGGCTGTATTATTCCTCTATTGCTTGGAGGTGTTTTTGAGGCAATGCTCCATTTCACAGCCTGTTTTTAATGTAAAGAAAGGGAAGGACTCGGCTCCCAACAATCATTACTTCTGTTTATATTAGCTCACATTTCTGTTTGCAAAATATGCTGAATCCAAACAAATAAAAAAAGATGATACTTAAGTAAGGCTTTGCTCTATTTAAGCCAAGCTTATATGCTCTAACAGAGTTTGAATTTTTATGCTGCAGTTTATTGCAGTGGTGCCATTTGGGCTGTTAAAGTTATTTCAACATTTTCATTACCAAGACTGTTATCTGAAATTGCCAACTCAACCAAAAAAACCTTCACAGAAATACCCACTGTTTTGAGAGGCAGCACTTTCTCTAATTTCATCCAGCTCTATACTGTTTTTTGCTAAAATGGAATCACACTCTAAGTATTCAGATATAAGATCTAATCTAAGATATAAAAGAAAAAAAAAAGGAATTTAGTAATTTCTGAATTTTATGCCTCTATTATTGAGCTTGTATGATGCTTTTTTCTTTCTCTAGTGCAAATATCCATGAAATGGGTGAAGGCCATTCAAGGAATGCATACAAACCATGGGGCTTTTATTTATTTATCTAAGTTCTATTTATTTAGGAAGCAATAGCACCCCTTAAAGGGAAGTTTTTGATAGATCACAACCATGTGTGTGCAGTATAATTATAGCAAGGTGGGAGGCAGGGCTCTGGTACATATATTTGGGGAGATTTGTATTATCTTTTAGATTTCATATTGACTTTGGGTCACATTGCCCTTTGGTCCTTTATTAGGAGATAAAGGATATGGAAAATGTAGAATCTTCCTTTTCATATCACATTTCATTTGGATGGCAGGAGACACCATCCCAGCACTCACCATCACCCTCAGAGAACGAAATGTGGCATAAAAACTAGAAAGCTGCTGCAAAACACTAAAAAAAAAAATTAAAATAAAAATGCAGGCAACCAGAACAATCATGGAACCAAGCAGATGAGCTGTTGCATGACAGCGGAGCAAATATTAAGTGTCAAAAGTTGAAGTTAAGGGCTTTGGCCCTTGAACATGAAAGGACATGAATAAAACTCCCAGCTGAGGCAAAATCGTGGTCAGGGGGTTAAGGGACTCCCTAGGGGACTCATAGCCTATATCAAACAGTTGTTGATTCAAAGATTTCATCCAGAATTTAAAAAAAAAAACCCAAAAACTCTACCACTTTTAAACATATGATGACTGAGTTTTCCCCTTTTAAAATAGTTTAGTTATTATAATAAAGGTGAATTAAAGTAAGAACACATAAAATTTCAGCTGACTCACAAACAGCAGTGGGTTTAGACCAGATCTAATTATTTTCTTGGGTAAATTAATATCTTAATTCCAGTGTCTCCAGTGTCTGTATCAGATAGTTTCAATCTCTTTTTTGACTATGTTTTTATTTTTTTCAATGGCCTGTTCTACAGGATCTAATTTAAGGGCTTTGCAATAAAGACTACTGCTTAATTCATTGCAATGTCCAGATGCATCTGTTTGGATTAGCTGTGCCCTGGAAGACATAAGGAATACGAGGAGCTGATAATCCATCTTTATTACAAATACCTGCAGCAAGTGACTGGAGCTATGCCAATATCTGCCCATGCAAACTGCAGTGCTGCTTAAGGTGCATTTAGTGCTCTTTTATTTCTGGCTGACAAGGACTGGAACAGAATTCAGGAAGTGTATTTTAGCCTCTGGATGAATCTGTGAGTTACTGCAACAATAACCATGGGTCAGGGCAGGTTGGGAGTTTGATCCACATGTGAGCCATTCACTGGAGAGCTGGATTTGATTCTAACTAGTCCCTTCCAACTCAGAATATTCTGTGATTCTGGGAATAAAAGAGTCTTTTCCTTTATCTTTAGGAAGCCCCAATTATTTTTACTGCACATGTCTAAGATATTTGATTACAGAAACATTAAATATCCTGCCAAGAAGGAAAGGCTGATGCTGTTAGTTTAGCCCTGTGTTACAAGCACCATGTTCAAGGCAGGCATTTGTACCTCCATGAGTCCTTTTTGAAATAAATACTCAGATACTTTTAAACACATTTATTTAAGTTCATTGTCACCATTTCCTTTTAACACGTTTTAAATAACTTTAATGGTCTGGCAAATTATGTAACCAGAACTTGAGGTTCACTGAACTAGGACTTAAATTCAAGTCAAGGATTAAATTTAAGCTTAAGAGACAGGAATACTGCAGCTTAGAGATTAAAGACATAACAAGACAGTACGAGTTTCATGAAAGAAATCAGAGATGAGACATGAGTCCACAATTATCAGATTAGAAGATTGTGAAGAAAGTCTTGCGAGATCCAGACTCACTTGGGTTTTATTCCTTGTGACATAACAAAATTATTTATTATTTAATTTCTTTCAGCTACACAAGAGTCTGCAATAGGTCTGGGACTCCCTGAGGAGTCTGAGCAGGACACACCAGCGTGCTGATGCCTTCTTGAATTTTATGCTGGAGACTGCACTTGTGCATTCCTCTTTTATATCCAGATTGGTAATGCCATTTTTCATAGTATTTACTTTCCTTTTTGAAGTCTGAAGTGAGCGAAAAAGCTGCTGTTATACCAATGTTGCCAAAGAGGTCTAAATTGTAACAAGACCTTAAAGTAAATTTTCACAGCAGAGAAGAAAAAATCCGATTTTATTGGATTTTTTCCTGCATGTTGACCTCAGAAACTTTCTCTATTACTGCAGTCCATTTAAATTCTCAAGGATGGTGTTTTACCAATAATTGATCATACAATTCCAGTGAAATTCTATTCTCTTAAGTAAATCCCACACAAGTCAAGGAGAGAGTTTATCCCTGGGCAGATGGAAACATGCCAGAAACACAGAACAACAGAATTATATCAAAAGTCAGAACAAGTGGAATGAATTGGCAGTATCAGTAGAAGCAGCTATGCCAATTTTGTGTTTAAGAGTCATATTTCAGCATCTTACTAATACAGATTATGGAGGAAACACAGGTAACAGTATTTTTTGCAAACAATTCAGTGTATTGTCACATCATTACTATAATGTACTTTGAAATTTTGCTTGATATTAGCTGAAGTTTATCAGAGAATCACACATGCTCTGGAATCACCTTAGGTCAATACAAAAGAGTGACTGCTATACTAATGTTTCCCTATCTCAGTTATTACAGCATTCTGATAAAATGAATGATGACCAGTATTTAATTGAGCTAACTCAATCACATTTCATGGCCCTTATGTTTTTGTTTAAAACTTAGCTCTGGTTTTGCCCTTTTGGGGATGGAAAAAAATTGTCATTTTGAATTTAATTTGCTTTAACACCATAATATTCAATATTGACAATAGCTCTGAGCCTTAAAACCATTATTGTACATTTCTCATTCTGTGGGAGATGATAGCTGAGCATTCAACAGAGCACTTTTCAAAGTTCTGAAGGCAGTAGAAATAAATGCAGATTTAGTAGGAAAAGTCCCCTAGGTATTAAATTCTGCTGTGATACAGCTTTGCTTTTCATTAATCCATCAATCAATCAAACAAACAATAATTATATTTAATAAAACACACGTTTCATACAAAGGAAAAATATAAACATGCACAGAGGGCATTCATAACATTTATGGGTTGCAAAACCTTAAGCCTTTTAAAAATAAAAATCAATTTTTATTAGAGCTCCCTGCTTTTGATGTCTCACTGCAGAAAAAATAAGAGCTCAGGAAACCACTTTCTCGAGCCCTGAGTTCAGTCTGGTGACAATTTTTGTCCATCCCAGATCAAACAGCACCAGAAACCTCACTAAAAGGTCAGAAAAAGTACTAAAGGCAGCATCCTGCTGAAATGGTGTTCCCAGGGGAGTCTGGAATGGTTTGGGAATGGGAGGGAAGAGGGACAGAGCAGAGCACCAGGAAGAAAAGCCCAGTGCAGGTGCTGAGGAAATGCTGTTTGTGCTTTTCCCTGTTTTACAGGCTCCTTCCTGCTGGCAGAGATGTGGTTCAGACCATTCCTTTAGTAGCCTGGATTAGAAGCCAGATGGACTCAAAGTGCACACTGAGACTTCGTTATCTTTCTTTGCTCTGGCTACATTTCTCTTGAATTAGCAGGCTTTGAATTAATCTAGAGCAAATTGGGAGTCATGAAGTTCGGGGACCAAATTGGTGCTATTTGCTATTGATTAATAATAATTGTTTGTACATGGTACCACTGCCTGATTTTATCCTTCCTTCCTTCCTTCCCTCCTTCCTTCCCTCCTTCCTTCCTTCCTTCCTTCCTTCCTTCCTTCCTTCCTTCCTTCCTTCCTTCCTTCCTTCCTTCCTTCCTTCCTTCCTTCCTTCCTTCCTTCCTTCCTTCCTTTTCCTTCCTTCCTTCCGACACTTCCATCCGACACTTCCTTCCTCCTTCCCTATTTTTATTTGTTTATTCTTCACACTTCCATATTCCCTGCAATATGGAGTAATTTCTATCCCAGGGCATGAATTTCTGATACGATCAAACAAGGAAAAATGTGCCTAAACCCAGAGTTTTTTGTTTTATTTTTAAGTCTTCAGATGGTGAATAAGAAAAATAAAGCAGTAAACTTAAAATCACTCCGTGTGAAATCCATTTCCCCTATGGAAAATATTTGTTTATTTGTTGTTTGGGGTTTTTTTTTAAGAAAGAAAAACCCACCCAGATTTTCAAGTCCTCTTTAGAAACCCTTTTGGTTTTAGTTCTTTTTAGACCAAGCTTGCTTCCCAATTCCTGTTTTGCCTTCAATAACAGCAGTTTTCTTACAGCATATCAGTACTGGCAAGTCTTTGATTGGATTTTCTGTGTGTGAGTGTGTGAGACTGCTGTAAAGAGTGGATTACTGTGAAGTTTTTATTTAGAAAAAAAAAACTGTAAATTGAGTCTGAATAAATTTCTAAATATCACAAAATCATTGAAGATTTGCTTTAATTTGGATAAGTGCCCGTAAAAACACTTGATGACATTTAAGCAATATACTCTGATATAGCACTTTAAAGTTACTTAATTTATTTACAATAAATGTGCAATATCCCCATACCTTTTCAAAGGTGCTATCACACCATTGCTGCGTTTGAAAACCTGAAAATGCATTTATTAATCTATAGGCTCAAAAGTACTCTCTGAACTTGCATTTAAAGCTTTTTCAACTAAAGTGAATAAGGCTCTGATAGAATACGACTGAAAGTAGAAGAAAGCAAGAAACTTTATGAGTTGAATATTTGCTACTGATGTTATTCAGGTGCAAAATCCAGACACTTTTCTTGCTTATTCATTAATCATGATTAATTATAAAAAAAAGTAAAATAGGGAGTATGAGTGTCCAGATGTTTATAAGCTCTCCAAGGGATTTTTAGATTCAGTCTTATCCAAGTGTTGAACCAAGTCTAGATGATTTTGTTCTGGTGCCCTCACTGTTCATAAAATTGTTGAGGGTCACCTGGTTGGGACTTTGTCTGTGGGGAGCTCAGGAGACCCCTGGAGACAGTTTGGTGCTTGGTCCTTTCAGAAAAGCAGAGATAATTCATTATTTTCACCTGAGCTGTGATTAATTTCTGCTGACTTTCAGGGATGCTAAATGCTTGCCCTAGCTAATGGATCGAAATAAAATAATGAAATTATTTTAGCAGTCACTGTGGGAATGCTTGTGCAAAGCCCTGGAGGAAAACCTGTGTGTCTCCGGTATCAAATTCAGTTCAGAGCATTTCTGGGCTTCCCAGCCTCCTGGATCCACAGAGGGACACAGGTCAGGGCTGTGCTCACTTTGTGTGTGCTGACCTTATTAACGTTCAGAATGAACAAATGACAAACCCATGCTTAAATTAAGATTGATGGAATTTCCTGTCTCTGTTCCCTGTTCCAGCCATTTAGGTGGCCCCTGATCAGCACTTTGGAAAGGCTCAGAGGGCTCAGCAGGGTACCATCAATGGGAAGGAATACGAGAGAATACCTTGAGAATTCCTTGGAGCTACGAGGGAATACAAGAGAAGAGGAGTCAAACTCAAAATGACAGAAGTGCAGTGAGATCCTTCATCCCAGAACCCCCGCGTTTGGAGGGTCCTGTGTGGGTTTATCTTGGATTAAAGGCAGGATGTCTTCATAATGCAGCAAGTCCTGGTGTATTTGAAGGCCTGTGTGAGTCAGTGTGGGTTTGGCTCTGCTTGCAGTACAACCTTAGTAATTCAACAACACTCTGTTCATTTAAGGAGGCTGATTTTAACCTCAAGCCTTCAGACCTTTCTTGGTTCAGTGTTGCATTAATTTGGACTCAGTGATCTGTTTTCAGCCTTAATCATTCTCTGACAGCCTGGTAGCCAGAGGAATAAGAGTCTTTACGTTCTGTTTTTCTTTCCTTCCAGACAGAGTGGAAAATCCACCCACCATTATTTCCCCCAGCACAAATTGTCTTCTAAAGATTTGAAATGTTCCATTCCCACTGTCTACGTTTCATTTGTGTCACTCAGCATGGATGGACTTGAGCTCCTGCAAGGGAGATCGCAGGGAGAAGTTATCAGTGCACTTTTAATTAGGCAGACTGCTAATTAGAAGCAGTCATGGATAGAAGTTGCACCCTGGTAATGGATTACATCAATTAGAATGAGAGTGAATCTATTTATTTTCAACCACCATGTCTTGAAATTATTTTGAACAATCACCAATCTTCTACTTATATCATGCACTGCATGTGTGCATCATCCAACATTTATTAATAAAATTAACATTTCAGACAATGGAGGAAGGCTCTGTGAGAATCTGGTCGAAGGAAATTAAAATATTAGGAATACTTTGAAACAAAAAGTGCAATGAAGGCTCATCCCACCAGTCTGAAGGCATCCAACACCCAGTGAGTTCAGTGAAGGTTTCCAGAGAGGCAGGAATGTTGTACCAGGCTAAGAAGGATGTGGAAGAAAGCAGGAGTGTTTTATCCATGAACCATTTCACAGAATCACCGAATGCTTTGGCTTGGAAGGGACCTTAAAGATAATCCAGCTCCAGCCTCACTGAATTGTTGTTCCATACTTACTGGTTGGTTTTCTGCAACTTTTTCTGTGTGTAGGGATTATAAAAGTGCATCTCAGAATTTTCCGTCCTTGCAAAAAAAAGCTGCCATCAACATTTACGGCCAAAAAAATGTACAAGTGTTTCAGTTGGATTTGAGCTGGGAAGAATGTAAAATCACAGGTGCCTGAACTGTGGATCACAAATTAGAAAGATCATGTGCAGCAGAAAAAGAAACTTTCAGACTGTCATTGTCATTTACAAAGTGACACATATTTTGCACAAAGAACAGAAAATCTATAAAAAATTATGTGAAACTCATTGTTTTGGTTTTTTTTTGAACACAGAGTGAGAGAAAGATTATATAATGTTCTTTTGTTGTAACACTGCAAGTTCCTCCTTCTAAGGCAAATTTTTTCTTAATTATTACTGGAGACCAGCTTCCAGTGCTGAGGATCAGCTTCATTAAAAATGTCTTTCAGAACAGGTTTTTATTAGGTATTCTGTTCTGCTGCTGCAAGTTATAAATGTGCCTACATTCCTAGTTCTGCCGGGCAATTATTATATATATTTTGTTCATATGCCTTCGAGGTCTAAGGAAAGATTTCTGGCAACTTCCCTGAGTTTTTTTCAAGTTTTACAAGGATAGGAGATGTGGATGCTAACAGACAGTATTTTTTTTTCCCAGCTATTGCTACTCTCCATTGAATTACAATAATTGCTTCAGTGCAAATGATGGGTTTGTTCCTCTGAAGAAAAATTGTTGGAATGCTTGAATAGTGGAGTGAAGAGCTAGATTTTGTCTATATATATGGATAGAAAGCAAAGGTAAAGAAACCTGAATATTGCCATCCTAATGTTCACAATTCAAAGTTACTGCCATTATTCAAAAGTAAAGGGTATAAAACTCCATTCCAACTGAAGTAATCTTGTAATTTCATTCTTGATTTAGGAAATCCAGTGTCCAGAACTGTCACTCTTTTGTGACAATACATAAAGTCCCTACTTGCAGTAGACAAGTGCTAAATGAGACTTGAAATACTTTGACAGCTTATTACCAGGATTTCTCTGTCATTCAGCAAAGGGGGAAAAAAGCATTAAAGCAAATTTCATCCTTTTGGCCAAAAGGAAATTACAAAATACATTCTTCATCCTGCCATTTCTCAGCCTGTGGAATGAACACTTCCAGCAGGACCACATGAGTTATTTACACTCAGGTTTGCATTTATTTAGTGACTGTTTCCTTCAATTAGGAATGCATTGTGCTGGGCACTGCAGAAGGACACAACAGAAAGGTGTCCTGTTCTCTTAAGAATCCCTAATATATATCCCAAATCTTAAGATATTGATCAGAGGAGGAGTTTCACTCCCTCTCTCCTCTTTGCTCCCTGATTTTTGCAGTTTCTTTCTGTTCCCCGCAGATTCTTTCCATTCCTGGTTAAAGATGAACAAAGAATTTGTGCTTATGAAATCACAAAATTGATTTCTGTCCAGTTGGCCTAAATAATTTTTCACTACATGTAGAATGCTCAAGTCTAAGCAAGTGTAATTCATCAGACCAGGGAAAATAGAGTCCACAATCACCAGGTAACTTATTCCTTGCTAGTGACCCTCTCTGATAAAGAACTGTGGACCTCTTTTTGTTTGTTTTTCTTAATGCCTCTTTTGTACCTTTCTCATTCCAGATTTCCTTTTGTTCTGGTTATGTGCGTGTAGAAAAATGAATTCTTCTTCCTCCAGCAAATGTAGCTGAGGAGTCTTAAAAATCATTTCAGCCACTCCCTAAATTTCACATTTTCTGCAGTCATTTCTTTTGAGTTGTGGCTTCCAGACCTGTGACCATTATTGTTGTCCTTGGCTTTCTTGTCTCCAGATTTTCCACAGTCATTCAGCTGTGGATTTGTGCTGCTGAGTAGAGAAGGGCTGCATCATGGGCACTCAGAATTCATCTTTATATTTCCAGTATGGTGTTTGTGTGTCTGCCTTTCCATGACCATGACACTATTGTCTCCTGTTTGGATTGGGAATGATTCATTTCAGCTTGGACTGACAATGAGCCCACAGAGCCATCAAGAACAAATAAGGAAAAGATGTCCAAGGAAACCTGTATAAATCTGTTCCATGTCCTAATTTTTACTTTTATCCAATTTTTTGAGCAAGGGCACATTGTAATGGAGTCATATAAATACTCCCATGACCCAAAGATCTCTTCCTTAAAAACTGGCTTCAGTCAGCTGCTCCCGTTCTGCACTCATGATGTCAATTTTTTAAGTATCTTTAAAACAAATCAAGGATTATTTCCTCATATTTGTTGTCTTTTTTCACTGCCTGGTGTCACTTGGATGTGCTCATGCTCCACCACTGGCTCCTGGGTTGTTTTTTCTTTTGCAAAGGGGATGAGCAGGAATACTTGGAATCCAACTGTGTTGGGGTGATTTTGTGATACTCTTAATATTGTGCCAAGGCCAAGAAACACCTTCAAGGCAGTTGGTTACTTTAATCTTCCAAAAAAGCATTTGGGGACTGTTAGACTGTGCAGAAGAGAGGAAATGTCTCAGTTTTTATCCACCTAATTGGTTGGTGGGCAACATGAGTGCCTGGCACTGAGATCTGCTGTCCTTTCATTCCCACAGAACCACAGAATCATTAAAGCTGGAAAAAACCTCCAAGATTGCCAAGTCCAAGCTTATTAAAAGCTGTTGATATTGAAGAAAACGTCTAAGAACTTTGGATGCCTTGTTGTGATCTCTAATAGTAAATGTTATATTCAAATTTATATGAATTTCCCTCCACTCCTGGATTATGTGAGAATTTCTGTAGCTTCAAAAAGTAGCTGCATTCCTCCCAGGAAATATTGTTTCCATTTCTTCAAAAACATTTCTTCAAAAGGAAGAAACCCCAGCTATTTCTCTCCCAACGTTCACAGCTAATTGCCACATGTGTATAAATTCTAAGTCCAGAATCTTTCTCTCCAGTGTTGCTGTTAGAACAGTAAATACCTCAGCAGCGTCATTATGAACTGATTTTCTAATAGCTTTCTGCTAAACATTGGCAGTGTAAAACTAGAAAATTGCCATTAATCATTCTTAAAGTGCTAAAAATACATTAATAAATTAGTTCTGTTTGATTTTTAAAGGCTGTATTTACTCCTAGGATATCAAACAGGCAGAGAAGTGTCAAACTAGGGAACAAGAGCCAGTTCTATTTAATCCTGGGTTGCTCCCATGATTACTGTTAGATGGCAATTTCTCATTTTAACAGCCTGCTTCCACCCCTGTCAGTGTCCTTCAGCTCCTACAGCTTGGGCTTTAGATCTGTGCTTGCGCTGTGGTTTTAAATTCTGAAATTAAATGACAGAAAGTACATCAGGGTAAGACCCACCAGAATTGCACATTTTGCAGATATCTTGTGTATAATTTCAATGTTTTGGGTTTACTTGAGAAATGTGATTTAATAGTCTTTGTTCTATTTTTCGTTCTGATTCAGGCCTAAATAGAGATGAGGATCAGGAATTCATGTCTGCCCTTCTTCTGCATTTTTACCCAGATGAAGGAATGGTGAAATCCCAAATTTGCTGGTTCATGCCAATCAGATTTCACTCCAGTTCTGCTGTCAGAAGTCAATATTGAATCCTGCAGCCTACTTGCCAGGCCATGTGTAGTCCAGTGCTGGTAAAGGACTGGGAAGAGCTTTAATCCACTTTTATTCTTGCTGGGAGGAATTCAGTGGGCTCCTGAACTCCTCCCACACCGGAGCAGCAGCAGTGTGTGCATAACAATGTTTCTGACCCCCAAGGGTCAGGAATTTGTTGCCACAGTGTGGGTGAGCTGTGCAGAATTACAGAGCCCTCCTGAGAAAATGTTCATGCCAAAGCGCTTGACAAGGCACTGTGGACGAAACTATTTCTAGACATTCAAAGACATGATAAAATGTGCATTGATTTAACTGGCAATTGTCTAGAATAGAAATGTCACAGTACAATAGTCCCAATTTAATGTACTTTCACATGTGCAGTGCCGAGAGAGCACTCCAGCCTGTGATAGATAGAACAATTTCATGCCTTACCAGGAGTGCCTGACTCATTGGTCTGAGCAGCTCCTTTGCATCCATCCCCGTGCTTGTTTAATGTGAGCAGTGCAGTTGAGAGGGTGCTCTGTTAACTGGAATCCCACTGCTCTTCCTTTAATGCCTTGTCCTTGTCAGGGCAAAAGTGCCTGACCTGACAGAGGAGGAAATGTGCAGTTCAAGTGTTCAGGGTGGCCACAGAGGTTGTGCCCTGGTCCCCACGCTGGCACAGGCTGGGAGGGGAAATGCTTGATCTGAGCAGCTGCTTTGGATGGTTTCACGGCTCCTAAGCTGTCATGCACAATGGATGTGGGTCCTGTCACACCCTCTTCTTCAGGAAAACCAGGAATGGGGCCAGCCCCTTCCTGTTCCACATACAACCAGCTGGCAGTGATGATGCCTCGCCCGTGGAGATCCACAGGTGGTGTGATTTCTGAGGAGAAATCACCACAATCTTCTCTGAGGAGAAGGCTCAGAATGCATTTCTGAAGCATTTCCTGCTGTCTAACCACCCAGAAAAAGTTGCATGTGCAACTATCTCATCTCTCATTTCCATGATCCAAAGAATACATAAAAATTAGTTTGTGTGTATGTTTGATAATTTAATAATAATTAACTAATATTTTTTTTAAATGAGCCAAGAGCAAACCAGGATATGTCTGTCACCACTCCCAGTTTTTGCTTTCTTTGTTCCTGCTCTGACTTTCCTCATTTGCTACCAGATCCTACTGGAAGAGGAGACACATTTCTCCTCCTTGCAGTAAATGTCAGAAGGGTGCTGTGTGGAAGAGCAAATAGGTCAGATCCCTGGCAGTTTGACTGCTAATCAATACAGCAAGAGTTTGGAGGAATTTAATAAGTATTCTGTATTATTTTGTATGCACATATTCAGTATGACTTTCAAAATCCTTCTTTCTTCCACCTGGAAGCTGTTAAAGTACAGGTCACCAGTGCTTTAATACTGATTTTATCACAATTTGAAAAGTGATTCTGATGAATGATTTCATCATTGCTGTCATCATTAAACATTAGAAGTTTGATGTGGACAAATTTTATTGAAGGATTTGGTATTTGAAAGAAGATCAGAGCTGGCTGGACACATAACCCATAATTAGAGATAAGTTCCAATACAATTTATGGGAAGGGGCAAGGCTTTAACAGCTCAAGGAAATTAATTTATCAAAAAATGCTCCTGGTCAGAGTAGGTGAGGTAGGATTAATCTTTCATGTCCTGGAGTCCTTTTCCTGCATTGTTTCCATTTATAACAGGGACAGAAATCTTAAGAAAATAAAAAACAGTATTCAATATCACATTCCAAATTCATCAAAGACAAAACATCAAGCTAGGCATGGAGTTTAATTTGATGACTGAATTTACAAATTTGTTTTACAACAGCAAAACTTGGTGTTTCAGGCTTTGTGGTGATTGATTTTGCACATCTGTAATTTCTTGTTTCTATTCAGAAAGAATAATTTTTTTCTGCATATCCTGATCCTTCCTCATCTCTTAGCAGCTGGGAAAGAGGATCTCTGCTCAAAACTGAAACCCATCATCAAGTTAATGCTTTCTGAATTCCCTCTTTCTTTCTCTTCCCTGTGGTCTAATATTTGTCTGCAGCGTGCTGTAACAGGAAGATGTCATGGGCTCATGGATAATTCAGGCTGGAAAGGGCCTCGGGAGGTCCTGTCCAACCTCGTGCTCACAGCACTGGGGTCACCCCAGGCTGCTCAGGGCTGAGAAACCTGTGAGGATGGAGGTGGTGCCACGTCTCTGGGCAGCCCTTTCCACTGGGATGCTGCCTTCATGGGGAAAAGCACATCCTTTGTCACTGGCACACACCCCAGCCATGCTCACAGCAAATACAGCATCAAATCGTTATCATCATTATTAATGACTTTCGCCTCAGTGAGTGGCAAGCAACAGTGTGAAAGCTGCCAGCAATGGAAATCTGAAATACCTGAGAAATTACTGAGGAATATCAAGGTAAACCCAAGGGAAAACATAACACAGGTGACAGCTCATGGTGTTTCTGGAAAGAGAATTCAATCACGTTCTTCAAATCCCAGACCAGTGAACTCTGCCACTAAGGGAAGAAAAAAAAATCCATGCTGCTATGATCGGTGTAAGGTGAAAACAAGAAACATAAATGCAGAATAAACAGCAGGTGTGAGAAGTGAAATCATGCAAGATGAAGACAGGGAGAGAAGAAAAGAGGAAAATCTCATTAGTAATTAGTTTGGTTTTAAATAATTACAATGAGGCTGGAACAGGCTTGGAGCAACTTGGTCTAGTGGGAGGTGTCCCTGCCCATGGCAGGGGGTGGAACAGGATGGGCTTTAAGGTCTCTTCTGACCTAAACCATTCTGGGATTTGATAATTCTGTGAAATAAATGAAAAATAATTGATCTCCCATTCAAAAAATGCTATTTCTAAGTGCAGCTCTGGTTTTGTTTTGAAAACATGCAGCAAGATAGAGTTGCCTGGAATGGTTCTCATAGTTCCTGCTGCTCTGATGATTTATTAAAGATTACAGGGAAGGAAAAAACTTTTTTATTTAATTTCAAGGGATACCTATGCTGATCCTGCTGTTGTCTCATGCACCATTACGTGGCCTCCTGTATCAGATTTTTTTTTTCTGCAGAAGGAAAGGAGTGGGAGCATAATTTAGTCCAAAACCCCCAAATCTACCTTCAGACTTCAGGGTAAATTTCCTTTCAGTACTTGTGATGATAAAGAAATATGCAGTGATGCTTCATTTAACAGCAATAAAGCATAAAATTGTAAATATATAAAATATAAAATGTAAAGTACAAATGGATACATGTGAATAAACTTGAAATAACAGTGTATTGGGAGTATGAACAGGATTCATATTGTGCAAGTTTTGTGTCTTACACTGGACCCTCTTAGTAGGGCACTGGACAGAAGATTTGGTTAAAACTGAACTTTTGGTTTCTGCTGAAATGTCTCTGAGGAAATCTCCAACACTGGAGTGTCCAAAGAGGGTCCTAGAAGGTCTGAAATAGGAATTCACCCATCTAAATCTGTTTTCTAATTAGTCTCCATGCAAAATAAAAGCTACCACAGAGGTGGCAAAGGCTGGGTGATCCAAATTTTCCTAATGCAGAGAGTGAATCCATCAGTGAACTCTTTCAGAGAGCTTCCACAGGGCTGTGTGGACAAAAATGTGTCAAGAGGGGTTCAGCTGCAGAAAAACAGCTCTGCCAGCACATGAGGTAGGCTCTAAACCAGTATTAGTGCTCTTGAAAGTGCTCTTGAAATCATATAATGAATAATTATATGGAAATATCAGCTTTAGAGGGAGTTCAGCAGGCAGGTGTTATGAGAAAAATTAGGAAAATAATAAGAGAACAAGAGAGAAGTTATCAATGTACCACTGTGTAAAACCACAGGGGAATAAAAGAGGTAAAAATAATGAATGTAGAACGGGAACAAATATGGCTTCAAGAATAAAATTTAATCTATTTCATTCTGTAAATGCATACATTAAATAAACTGAGATTCTTCTGCTTGGGAAAGCTATAAAGGAAACTATGGAGAAGACATCAGCAAAATCTGCAACAGAAAGTGAACAGGGATCTATTCCTCACTGTTTCTTAGAACAGAATAAATAGAAATCTGGCAGTGAAACCACAGCATACGAGTTCTGGAACCCATTAAAAGGAAATAACCTGTGAATATATTTTGGATTTCCTTGTCATAGATGCTTTGGATAGCAACAGTGTACTGAGGGAAATATGGCAATTAGAGGAACTTCTAGAAGGAGGATTCACTGAAGATTATTTAACACAATGGCTACTTACTTAGCTATTATTATTATTATTATTATTATTATTTTTATTATTATTATTTTGATAATCTTATGTTAATTCTATTTATTATATTCATAGAATTATAATTCTATTATAATATATGATTGAAAAATACTAATTAAATATCATAATAATTATTATAATATTATTATTTATATTATTTATGATAATATTGATTAATTATTATGTTATTACATTTTATATAATAATATAATAATAAAATATAGATTATTATTGTTGTTTTATATTATAATATTATAGAGTTTATATTATATTAATAGAATTATAATTATATTATAATATGTAAATGATCTAGTATAATTAATAATAATATAATAATAATATAATTATTATTGATATTAATTCTATTATTAATTATAATATTGATTAATTATTATGTTATTGTGTTATAGTGAAATACTAATAAATACTACTATTACTACTACTACTACTTATTATTATTATTATTTTTTTTTTTTATTTTTATTTTTATTATTAACTTAGTTTGGAATGTTGCTCTGCCCACTATATTCCAGTATTCTGGTGTCAGTTTTCTCTATAAATGTATAGATCTGCAATAAATAAACCAACCTTTGTGATCAGACAGTCTCAGACAGTCCTTTAAGCTCCTGTGCAGGACACTCTTAAGTACTTTTTTTTTTTTTAATGAAGAGTTCTCCAAACACAATAAAAACTCATATTATTTGTTATATTCTTACATATTTCTTTAGAGAGCCTTTTTGTGCTGCAAATAACACATTTACATTGTCATCTCTAATAACTTTTTTTTTTTTTGACAAATCTTTGCACTCCCTCTTCCTCAACGGGACAGGGTAGAAAATAAGATGGAAAAGGTCAGGGGTTGACATGAAAACAGGGAGACTGGGGGAGGACTGGGGTACTGGGATAAAAACTTGCATTAAATAAACTTAGGCCTATTTAAATAAATGAACAAATAAATAAATAAATAGAAGACTGAAAAGGACAGGAACCCAACCATGTCCACACAGGAGATATCTCAGGCTGCTGAGAGCTTTTTTAAACATATACCAAATTCTTTCATTTCTCTCCAGGATTGTTTTCCCCTTTTGCCAATGTCATTTTTAAGTGCAGCATTTTCTGACTCTAAATTACTTTTTTTTTTTTGAAGTGTGATGAAAAGGCTGTTACAGAAGTTCTGTACCATGTAAGTCCTTAATACCGGGCAAACATACCAAAATGTCACTTATAAAGTTAATTAAATGTTAATTATAATTGGCAGCAACACAAACTGCCTCACTAGAAGAAAAAAAAAAACCTTTTGCATTTTAATGATGAGGAAAATAAGCAGAATTTTCTTTCACCCTCTTCATTCCAGTGCAGAAGAAGCAGCATGTCATGGCCATTTACTGGATAATCAAATAATAAAATGACTACATACTCTGGAAGCTTCTCTTTCAAAATGTGATGTCTGCACTGCTAAATAATACATTAATTTATATATTTATATATTTTATATATATATATATTTGTTTCTTTATGGTTTCTTGTATATTCCACTGGAAATTAACACCCAGAAGAAAGAATTTCAGTTGTCAGCTCTGTTCATAATGAATTTTTAATTTCTTGCATAGCTAGACCAGATTTTTATGAAAGAATTCTCTTTTGGTTTTGATTCTTTAATAGACAAAGCATTGCTGCCTGATTGCTGGATCAAGACTGGTCCAGAAATTAGAAATCCAAATTTAATTTTGGTCTGTAGCCCTAACCTTGCAGCCATGCAGACTTCAGACCAAGACCCTGTTAATTCTATTTACACACACAGGTACGGGAATGGACAGGGAACAAAATCAGGTCAAGGACTGGCAAATTAATTTTCTCTTGTTGAATAAGAAACACACTGAAGAGATAATAGATATTATAAACAAATATAGTTATGGCTTCAAGGACTTATGCCTTTTTTTTCCCAATTAATTAACAGTCTTTAGATCATCACTATTTTTTCTTTGTTTAACGATATCTCCCTATGCATTGATTTGTAATGCATCAATCAATTGCAATTAATTACATCTTCTAGGAAAAATATCAATAACCAAATTGGCAATAAATGTTTTGGCCACGTTTGATGACAAAAATAGGTAGATTGAGTTCTACACTGAAAGACAAACCAACAAATTCAAGATATTCAAGAAGTGTCCAGGGCCAGGTTGGATGGGGCAGTTTTCAGTAGTTAATCCAATTTTGAGGTTAATTCCAATTTTAAGCCGTTAATCCCAATTTTTAAGTAGTTAGTTCCAATTTTGGCAACTTGAGTTGCAAGCCTGTGAGAGCAGGATGTGTAAGGACTCTGCCCAGCACCACTGTGATAAAAGGGTTGTTTTTTGCTAGAAGGAATTCAGATTCTCTAGATTTTTCTAGTGCTGTGGGGTCCACAGTTGATTTAATGCAGTGCTGAAGTTCAACCAGGTAATGTCTCACTGAGTGTATATTGAAAACTGGGGGATTTTTTGGGGTCTAGACACTTCTAGCCGTTATGTTAAACTCCCCATAGCTATGGTAACATTTTTAATGATATTTTATCAGCTTCGTGATTTCCCCCAGCCCGTTTCATATGCTAGAAATCGTTTATTCAGGTATGTAAATTCACATTTTGTAACTTTCCTTTTCTGCTGTTGAACTCCTTTCTTTCTGAAACAAGACAGTTTTCAAGATAGATTTTGGAGAGGATTTAAATCCTCCTTTTTTTTTTTTTGTTTTCAAGCAATTTGAAAATATTTTAATCTGGAGGTTACCATAAGTGAATATTCACTTCTGGCTCATGTGAAAGTTTTCCAAAGAAGGTGCCTAGAGCAGACTGACATTTCATGAGTGATGATTGTCTGGTTTATTTGGGCATTTTTATGCTGCTGACACATGTCAAATAAAATCAGAGGTTCTTCTATCTTTACAGCTATTCTTGGAAAAAAACAGAAACAAAAAACCCACCTCCCAGATTTCCTAGTTACACTTTTCCATCTATATATTTTGTAGCTGCATTCTGCACTATTTTTGACAGTATAAGATGTCATGTTTTTAAATTTGAGTATTTTCTGGAGTCCAGTGCTGCAACTACAGCGTCAGCTAAAACTGTGTGACCCCTTGAGTGTTAACTTTAGGTTATGAATTCCCTCTGATTTCTTTAAGTAATTCCCAATAAAATTAACATGACTTCTTGCAAAGATAAGACCAGCAGCATTTGCTCTTTGTATTTGGTTTATTATTGGATATTAATGAATATCTCTGTTGTTGTGTCCCCCAGACAATTCCATAGTATTATTAAAATACAATATCACCTGTTTCACTGATGTGTTTTCTTGTAATTCAACAGAAGAAGAAATATATTAGCTCCTCTATTTTTCTTTATTTCATTGTACTTTTTGTAAATTACTCTGTTGTTCTTCTGAGAAAATTTTTAATCCAGGAACAAGTTCAATAACAAATCTTACCTCTGTTTTCTCAAGCACTGCTGAATTTGCAACACTGTGAAAGTATAAAGCTTATTATTTAGTGCAGATGGAGGTGATGCCTTGTGTTCCTTTCTTTTTATTTTACTGGAAATGAAAATTCAGGTGAGTGTGAGCTGTATCATATTTCTGAGCTCATTGAGCTGTGAATCAAAGGGACACCTTAATTTTACTATATTGCACTGAATCAGCTCTGTAAAAAAAGAAAAAGCAGGACCAGACCTTCCAAAGGAACTTTTGGATCCTTGCACCTTGACCTTCCACAGAACTCCTGAGTGCCTGCCCAGGAAGGAGCAGGAATTAATTACCCTGTAATAATGCAGGCAGAGGCTTGAGATTCTTTGAACAGCAACTCCAAATACTCCAAAAGAGCCCTCCAGTTCCCTGGAAATGAGAATAATAGAGAGATGTTTGTGCTCCTTTGGCAAACGATCTGTCAGTTACGAGGATCAAGCTGAGTTTCCTTCATCATGAGGTCTGCGTGGCAATTGCTTTAAGCACAAAGGCTGCTCAGCCAAGGAGGATGAAGAAGGATGAAGTGAAGAAGGGCAGAAGGTTGGTCATGAGGCAACAGAGTCAATTCTTATAGAGGTAAAAAGTTTATATCTATTTATATTTTTAAAGCTATGGCTGGAAAGCCTGGTCCCATCCTGCTTTTCTGTTCCCCTCTGCTCTGGGATACCACAGCCACATCCTAGCCACCCTTTTTTCCTACAACAGCATTTTAATTTATCAATTCTGCATTTACCCCTTTACAAAAACACCTTGCTCACGTGATGCATTAAAAAAAAAAAAAAGCAAAATGATAATTTGGACCTGATGTTTTCAATTTCTAATGCACCACTTCTTCCCTTGGGATTAATTTTGGTAGGAAAACCTTGCCCAAACCTTCAGGGAGAACACCCAGGCCTAATTATTTTTGCCAGCTGAAGCAAGTTTTTCATCTCTGCCTTAATAAGGAAATGATGAAGAACTAGTTAACAGCTTTAAAATCTGTAGAAAATCATCTCTTGAATGAACTGAGAGAGTTTCTGTAATTTTTTCCCTTCTCTAATATGTACCTCTACAGCAAGTGAAGGTGATGAGATTGTGGCTGGTTTGTTTTTTTTTTTTAAGGACTCAGATTCTATTTATAGTGGTCTGTGCAAATTGCTATGGATGAGAATCCCAGATTTTCACTTCTCTTTGCAGACGTGTAGTCTACCAACCCTGTTCTATTTTGTATTATAATGGCTCTGAAATTGGTTGTTTTGGGAGGTGCCCTTTTAAGATACATTGCCTCAACATGGAATTAATTTGGTGATAAAACAGAAGAAACAGTAGGATTAATAAGCATGAAAAACATGGAGTCCTAATTACCAGACAGAACTTTCTTTTACTGGCTTGATTTCCAAGTGCACAACTTCTGCTTAACAGCAGAAGGAAAAAACACTGAGGTAAAATAATAATGTATTATATTCATGTCATAATTCTGGAATTCAGTGTACATTGAAATTTTCAAAAATCAGTTGCCTTTCAGTGTGAGAGCACATCTGCTGAAATAACTTCAGAACAACACAGGACACAACATGACTAATGTTGGGGCTCTTTGGAAATTATATGCTTTAGAGTGAAATTAATTAGGATTGTCTTCTTTGGTCCCTGGCTCTTCACATATTTAGGTACAACAGTGTGTAAAGTGATACTACCACTTAGCAGCTATTTCTCCCTAGTGCCTTTTTCCCTCTTCTTTAGGGGAGGATCCAGAGGAGAGGAGAGGATAATTGTTATTTTTATAGCCAGGAATTCTTTCCTTCCTCTCCTTCTCCTCATCCAGCTGCTGCAGGGCTGCTGGAAAGAACTTTCAAGCACCATTTCCTCAATGTCCTCCCATCCTTCATTCTTTTTTTCTTTCTTTCTTTTCTCAACAAAAGCTTTGCTACCGTAGCAGTGTTTCTCCCAGTTTGGTTTGTTGTTTTGTTGGGTTTTTTTAATATCTCTGCTTGTTAATCCATTTCTGGTCAAAGCTTGTAAAAGAATTATTATATTTCTCACTTGCATTAATGTAATGTTGATTACATGATGCTCCTTTCCAAGCCAAATGTTTTTCTCTAGCAGGTTCTGCGCAAACTTTGCAAATCTGTTTTCCAGGCAAAACAGAAGAACTTTTTATTAATTTTTGGTTTTAATTTATTTTTCTTGGGGGGGGTAAAAAGTTTTAAATTAACCACCAAACAGAAAAGCCCATAGGAGCTAAGCATAAATTACTAATCTACTGGTTTCTAAAAATTGCATTTTGTAGGCAATTTGTTGAGAGGCCTTTGAGAATTTTGTTATTTATAAGAATGTTACAGTTCATTTATATTTTATGAAGACATAAAAAAAAATCTTATTCCCAATTGTCAAAAAGAAAAAAAAAAAAAACCATAAACCAAACAACTCACCCACTCCCACTCCTCTAGGCAATTTATGGTAATAGTATCTTGTGTATTACTTAATTTTAATAAAAATCTATTGAAAACTTTTTGGATTGCCACCTCAGAGCTGATATTCTAACCTTATTGAAAGATGATGGCAGTTTGGTAATTGTTCTGGAAGAGAGAGTTTGTTTCATTACTGTACGTTGGGTTTGGATTCATTGTTTTGGTGGTTTTTATATTTTGGTTTATAACATAGGCTGCCACCAGAATTATTCTGCACTTTTACCTTTGCTCTCAATATCTAATATTTCTCTTTTATATATATATATATATTTATATATATGCTGGGAGCTTTTTAAAGACTTTTTATAGGAGCTTTTTTAAATAGAATAATATGAAATAATCATGGAAAAACAGTCTTTACAACCTCTCTGCTGATGGTTTTAAGGCATTTGATACCTGTAGATCCTAAGGCAGGGCCCTGAGCTCCCTGGGATGGATTAAACTCCTTCCCAGCTGTCCCTGTGCTGCTTTGCATTTGTGCCAGGGCTCACCACCCTCCCAGGGAATGATTTCTTCCCCATTTCCCATCTAAACCTTCCCTCTGCCAGTCTAGGGCCGTTGTACCTTGTCCCAGCTAAATAGCACCAAGCAATTCCACACTTCCAAGGGCTGAGTTGCAGATTGAGAGGAAAAAACTCCAAATGTTCATGTTCATTTA
The DNA here is from genome assembly GCF_015832195.1 of Motacilla alba alba. Taxonomy (NCBI): domain Eukaryota; kingdom Metazoa; phylum Chordata; class Aves; order Passeriformes; family Motacillidae; genus Motacilla; species Motacilla alba. Next base: position 25,530,508 of record NC_052023.1, read on the forward strand.
ATATCTGTCCTGCTCCATTCCCAAACGACAGCAAATAGGACAGGCAGAACTGCTTCCAAACTTGTTTGAATTGTTGTTTGAGGGTTTCTTCCCTTAATTTCTGTACGTTCTTTAACTATTGGGCATTTTTCTGCTTTTGTTGGAAAACACCAAATACTAATTTCCTAACCTTCTCTATTAAAATGAGCAATTCTATCCCTCACATGACCTCACTAAGGAAATTCTTTCCTCCATTAAGCATTTATCACTTCAGAAAGCATTCCAAAACTATCTGTTTAAATGGTAGGACAAAGACTCTGCAGATCATCAGGGAGGGAGCCACCACGTAGTTCAAGTAGGAAATATTGTTCTCCCTCTAAATGCCAAAAGATTGCCTTCCATGCAAGGTAAACAGAGACAAAATCAGGGAAAACAGGATTTTTCTAGAACTTGTGAAAGCACACAAATTTTTGGAACCTTGGGGAAATAGCAGCAGGCTAAGGCAGGAATTGTATGGTCCCATAAGTCCAGCTGGAGGCTGCCAGAAATCCCTCAAGGGTGAGCGGAGCTGATGTAGGTCTTGGCTTTCAGTCCCAATAACGACTTGATTGGAGTTTAGTTTGCCTGTTTGCCCTGTGGGTCAGATGTTCCACCAGCTGATTTCTCCTTTTCACTCTTTTGTCATGTAATAGATGAAATTTATCTCAGGGGCACACAAATAAATCCCAGCATGGCTGATCTGCAGTGACACGGTGGCACGGTTGCCAATGGGAGTTAAAAAAATTAATCTCCTTCTGTGTCAGTCTGAACACAGCAATGGATATCATAGCTCCAAATAATCCCATTTTTTCAGCTGATGGGTCTTTGCTGAATGAGATCAATCAGATATGAGCTGTTTTCACATAAAACACTACACTGACTTGGATTCTGGCTTTGATGATGGACTTCTTTTATTTTCTTTTATAAAAGACCCTTAGAACACTTCGGAAGATTTGTAAAATCTTCCAGTCCTATTAATTTTGTACTTATGTGTTTAATGTAAACATATAATGTTGGCTAATTTACAAAGGGAAATTTCAACATTGAAGTCCTTGACTTCACAAGGAAACTTTGAAACCAGCTGTTTGAAACAGGAATGATGGTGAAAGCCCATGAAAATATTTTAAAGCTACATTATTGCAGTCATTGAGTGAAGGTATGAGTTAAGTTTGTTGGCATGTCTTTCTAAGTCCACGAAAGGATTTAAGCCCAATGGGGCGTTTTCTAATTTTTGTTTTTATTAAAATGAAACAGAAACAGAAACAGAAACAAACCAAACAAAAAACCCCAACATAAAACCAAAACAATACGAAACAAAACCAAAACCAAAAAGAAAAACCCCAAAACAAATACACAAACCACTGTTTTTGGTCTGGATAAAGGGGATTATTCAATTTTCCTGCAGGTCTGCTTTAGCTCTGGCAGAGAACTGCTTCCTGCTTGATGCCCATGTGTGACTTGGTGTCACATTTGTACTCCAGGTCGTGCTGGCACAGCAGCAAAAACATCAATCATGTGTTTCCACCCTGGGGTCTCAGACACACTTGATATTCACCCTCAGGAATGTTACACACAGACTCTGTCCTTCCACTGGATGCACAAATCAGGACTTTCTGAAATGACCTGACACAAGGAAAGAGAACAAAATCAGGGCTGGATTTGGGAGTCCTTTACTCAGCATTGGTGGAATTCCTGCTGCTCCAAAAGTGTGAGTGTGCTTCATGGGAACAGGAAAGCAAGGCAGCTTCTTAAATTAGCTGCTGGGAAATGGGAATTCAGCAGGAAATAAAATGCAAGTTAATTTGGTTTGCGGAATAATTGAAATCATGACATTCAGAGGTGTCTGGATGAGAGCTCAGAGCAGAGCAGAAGTCACCCTGGCTGTCTGTAAGCATTGATAGAGCCAACAACCATTTCTCATTTCATATCCATCACCCCACACATCATTTCTTTTCAAATCAAACCATATTTATTTAGGGAATATTTTTTCTTCCAGAGACTGCAACATGGCTACGGTGCTGCATAAATATCTAAGGGAAACATCTTTGAATCTGTTAGTAGAAATACTCCAGGCAAAGAACTGGGTGTTTTGCTGTCCTGGAGCAGAGAGGCAGCAGCTTTGGTTTATTAACTGTGTGTTTAGCTTTCTTTCATTTATTTACTGTAAATTTCACAGACTCACAGATGCATTTAGGTTGGAGAAGCCCTCTGAGGTCATCAGCTCCAATCCTCCCCTCAGCACTGCCCAGGCCACCCCTAACCCATGTCCCCAAGTGCCACATTCGCAGGTCTCTTAGGTCCCCCCAGGGACCGGGACTCCACTATTTGTTCAAACAAATCTCTGGTATTCAAGTGTTAAAAGTGTTTTCTGTCCATTCAAAAGTGGATTTTCTTTCCAAGTTCTTATAGCACACTCGAATTTCCTTGAAATTTCTTTCATCCAATGCTATCTGACAATCTGAATTGGAGATCTCATGCTTTCCTATTCTTGTGGATTGAATAAATATTTGTGTTTTAAAAATATAATTTTAAATTACAGTGTACAGCATATTAAACCAAACTATAATCTTTAGCAAAATTTGGCTACTACGGGGTGAAAAAGAAATTATTCAATTTGAGATTGCAAAGGGTAGAAGCTGACATTTTGAAGGTATTTTTTCCTCTGGAGAAAAATGACTTGTGACATTGATTCAACATAGAAAACTGAAATGCATTTGAAAAACTCATTTAAACTGAAATTATGAAGACAAGACTCTCAGAGATAAATCCTCATCCTTTAGAGAATAAGCTTAAATATGATATTTTCTCCACAAATCTATTTTTACAAGTGTGATATTAAAGTCTAAGTGTGTATTCCAGTCTTTTAACTCGCAATAGTTATGTGAACTTTGTCATTACATACTGCTGGTCATGACGTGATTATTCCATGAACACTTTCTAAATATTTACCAAGCCTACAGCTGTTATTTTGTTAAGGTTTTTTGTAAGGGAGGAAAAAAAAAAGAAAGGAGGAAACCAGAAGGACATCTCTGACATTAATACATGAGAATTCAAAACAGGCAGGGCCTTCTGAGAGTGTCTGTCATGGCTCTGCTCATTGTCCCCAGCCCTAAGAAGGGAAGGGCACATCAGAAATCCCAGTGAGGAGGCCCTGGAGAGGAAGAACATCTGTTCTGCCCAGACTGATGGGGCAACAGGATTATTTGGAGACCAAAAGATGGCAAGCATGAACAAAAATTACGGATGTATTAACATCAGGAAAAAAATTGATTCTTCTAAATGTAATTTTGTTTGTAGAGCAATTTTTACTGGAATCACACTCAAAATAGTAGTGAAGGTATTTTTAAAATACTGAATGAATTGCTCAGCACGTTTGCAGGTGACACCAGGCTGTGCCTGATGGGTGGGAATGAATCCAGTGGAATGCTGCAAAAGGAAAAGGGGCAATGGTCTGAAACTAAAAGAGAGTCAGTTCAGATTGGGTAGAAGAAAAAGGCTCTTTATAATGAGGTTGTTAAAACTTTGGAAGAGGTTTTTCCAGAGAATCTATGGCTGCCCCATGCCTGGAACCATCCAATGTCAGCTTGGACAGGGCTCTGAGCACCCCAGTCTAGTGGAAGATTTTCCTGTTCACTGAAGGAGGGCTGGAATGAGACCTCTAAAGGTCCCTTCCAACCCAAACTATTTTGTGACTCTCTGATATCTTTTTAATGAGGTTATCTTGGCATTGTCATAAAAACTCCATTTAAGAGAACTGTATAAAATGAAATTTTCCATTTGATTTGACACTGACTTTTTTTGTAGCCTTACACTCTTCCCTCATCCAAAACAGATCCTTTACCTTCCTTCTAATTTCCCTTCTTGACCTGTACATTAAGTACAATTTTACAATTTCCCTTCTTGACCTGTACAATTTTAAAAGAGACAGAGAAACTCAGCTTCAAACGCAATTGGATGGCAAACTATTGCCAAAGGAAAATTTGCAGCAAAGCAAATTCACTTTTAAAATATCTAACTATTATTTCCAAATGGAAATACATAACAAACATACCAAGATTTTCCTGAATCAAGCACAGGAATTTCATAAACCCAGGAGTAAACTGATGTACGTTACTGTAGGACTGGTATCTTCTGGTTTGGCACTCGGGAGCAGTCATGGACAAAGTCCTGAGGTTTGGAAGTCCTTGGTCAGATTCCTTGGTTTGACTTGGACTTAGATGTGGAAGAATCCAGATCCATGAGATAAAGTGACCAACATCAGAACATAGGTCCCAGTGTTTTGAGAGTCTTATGGAAAACCTTGAAACTCTGGAAATACCAAGTTTTTGCAGTGCTCCCTGGAGAGCTGCTCTGAAATTAGGGCTGATCTCCATCAGCAGGAATGACTTGAGAAGAAAGGATTTAACAATAAACCAATAAAAATGTCCAGGTTTTTCTTTTGCCTTGAACTAATTTTATTTGATAACTTGAGCCCTAAATACCATTTCAAAAAGTGGAATGCTGTGTTTCAAGCAAGCCTGTCTTCATGTGTCTTCTGAAAACAGCTGCAGAAAAAAACCCCAAACTTGTGGGACCTGAGCTGATTGCACAGACATCAATAAAACTTTGTAGGTGCCTTAAATGACAACAGATTTTAGCCTTAGGTGGGGCAGATCTGCAAAGCAGCAAATGCCATAAATTCCTTGAGGTCTCTTATTGGAAGAGATCATAGGGATGACACTTTGAGAGAAGCACTGTAGTGCTTTTTTTTTTTTTTTCAAAGGCTGAACATGTTTTCTAACAAAGTAATTAATGTCCTTGAGAAGAAGAAGCCCTAACCCCCCATTTATATTCAGTCAATTACCTCAGGCAATATATTGTGTAAACACTGGAGGTAAACATTGTTCCTCACTTACAGGAGCCTGGACTTTCTCTTTTAAAATGGTTTTACAGCTTGCTGTTTGCATGATCTCAGAATCTTTAGGTGCACTTTTAAGCCCAAAAAAAGGACTGGTTTTATTTTTGGATTTGCCAAATAAACCCCTCTAGGAAAAGCTCCAGACTTAATCCCTCTCTTCCTGTAGTGGTGTTAACTAAAGGGGAAAACCAGGTACAAGGGGGGGAATTTTCTGTCCTTTGGAGGGAGTGAGAAGGAAATCTGCATAAGCTCTATCACCAGTTGGACTTGTTGTGACAGTTCCTGATAATTAATGTCTTTACAGAACAGGGATCAACAGGCTGTAAACTTCAGAGATAATCACATCTGTGTGAATTTCAATTTCTAGGGGAGCAGTTGATAATTAATGCTCCTAATAAGCATGAGCAGCTTAGTGAAAGAACAGAGTTTATATTTATAAACAACTTTTTTGTCAGAAAGACTCTCAGCCCTGCTCATGGACCATATCAGCACCTCCAAACTGTAGCCAACACTGATGGAGAGAAACCCTTTTCTAGTTCAGCTCTCTAAAGTGTGCCTTTATTGTTTGTTTCTCTAACTGCTTTTTCCAATTGCATTTAATTAGCATTGGAAATTAATCACTTTGGAGCTTAAATACTTATAAGCCAATATGGTTCAGTGGGAACCATTTGTTTGTCACAGTAGATAATTGAACACAACCTTAAAAATAAATTGATGCGTTCCTTTAGTATGTTTTGCACTGATTTGCTGATGGAAATGGCAGATGGGCACAGGCCTCAGTTTTAGACAGTGAAACTGGTCAACCTGTGAAGCTCAGAGGACTTCTGGGACACTTGTGGCAATGCCAACACTTTCCAGCCCTCACCCAAGTAACATCAAACTAGTTTATATGCCTTTATGAGTGCTGAATCTTACCCCATTCCTTCAGTTAATCTGCTTTATAACTCACTGATTTCAGCTATGTATTCATTTATTTACACATCCCCATCCCTGGCAGTGTCCAAGGTCAGGCTGGACAGGGCTTGGAGCACCCTGGGATACTGGAAGGTGTCCCTGCCCATGGCAGGGGTGGAATGAGGTGAGCTTTAAGATCCCTTCCAACTCAGACCATTCTATAAGTCTATGTTTTTTAATAGTGCTTCTGAATATAATCTTTAAACTTCTCAGCTCTTATAGCTGGGAAAGGGATCAGCCTCATTTAAGGAAATTTTGTTTTCAGCACTTACAAAGGAAAAAGATCCATTGTGTCCTCCCTAAAATGCATCAGAGTTGCATAATATCACCTTTTCCTTTTTTTTTTTTTTTTTTTTTTTTTTTTCTGACAGTTCCTTCAAGCTGCTATTCCAAGAGCTGGTATTTTTGATTTTCCTATGTACTGCATGTGCCCTTGTGTTGTGCCATTTGAAAAGCTTGAATCCCATGCTTTCTTAATGCTGCAACCATGGTTTTAGCCACGATTCAAGGGTTTGGATCTTTTTCTTAAGGAAGTGGAATTTTCCTTCAGGAGCAGTTGAACAAAAGCTGGATATTTTGTCTCTAATTCAGGAAATATTTGGCACATCCCATTTACTTTAGAAAGATTATTTCCATGGAGACTGAAAATGTACTGGTTCCTTGAGGAGGAAGACACAAAACATCATTTGTAAATCAAAATCTTCTGCAAATGTAAACAGAAATCATCTCTTATGTTTATTGAGCAAAACCAATTAGAGAGTTTCAACTAATCTCCTCAGGAGCCCACTCCTTTGGAAAAAATGCTTTTCTTTTAAGTGTCTAAAGTGGTCAATAACAGTTGGATACACTTTTTGGAGACTCACTTGATGCACAACCCTTGCTCCCAATCCCATGCTAAGCTGAATGTGTTGCTCAGTGATTTCCTTTGTACAATTGCTCATCACTCCGTGAAAGAGTATTAACTAAAAAGAAGATTTTTAATGCGTCAGAGCCTGCTAATCAGAGCTGCTTTATTACATTTTGGTGGAGTAAGTGTGCTAATGACTGCATAATGTGTTTGCACTGCAATGTGATTTCACTGCAGCTTGTTTGAAAGCCTAATTGTGCCCAGCTGCCTGTGTTTGTGTGATGGACATGATGAGTATCAGCTGATACTGAGCCTCTTCCTGCTAATGCAGGGTCCGGGAGGGACTTGGGCTGGATTGTTTACTCCAATTTAGCTCCCACAAAAGGAACTGTGCCATCAGCAGCCGCTGTAACACCTAATGAATTGCTGCTGGGATTTTGCTTTGTGTGCCAATTAAGTGCTGGATGAGCGTGAGCCAGTGTCAAGTTTGTGAAACATTTGTTATGCAGAGTGAAGAAGAGTGTGCTGTTGAATGTATTTCACGTTTGTGGGGCTTCTCTTGTGTAGGGATCTCAAACATGCTTGGAAATGTTGAGGTGCTCGTGATCATCAGGACACTGAAGGGAAACTGAGAGGCACTGGAAATGACTACTTAAATTTATGCAACAGAATCTAAAACTAGGTGTAGGTATCCTAAGATCAGACTTCTTCTTCCAGCACCAAATTATTTCCAAAGCCTGGAAAATTCCAGACTTCATGCCAAGGATTAAGCTTCTTGTTAAACTGCGTCACCAGAATTAGTCTGATAATAAAATGTGAAGATAACCTGAGTCATGTGGAAATACACTGAAAATAAACCCACAGTTAATTTTTCTTTACTATGATGTGATTTAAAGGATAAGGAATTTTTGCCCAGCCCAGTGCCCTCAAAGGGATAGATTCTGCAGTGGATGGCAGGTTAGCTCTGGACACACATTAGGATACAGACACATGCAGACAGGTTCAAACTCTTGGGTTTGAGCATTGGTTCAGCCTCTTTTCCCAAAGAACCAGATCCACCTGCCTGCTGAAGCACAGCTTCTCCCAAAGGTGTAATTGAATCATCAAATAAGGATGAGCAACAATTCGGAGCCATGCAAATGAGCATAAAGAAATGCAAGTATAAAACAAGCCAGATAAGCATCAGTCTGAGCTATAAAATATATATATATATATATATATATATATTATCAGTCTGTGCTTCTAAAACTTCTACTAGAGAAATAATTGGGGCTGGAACGAAATGATCTTTAATGTTCCCTTTCCAGCCCAAACCATTCTGGGATTCTAAGGTCGATTCTAATTGCTCAGAAATACTGGATTGGTACAGAGCTACCTGAGAATGCAGCTCACAAAAGTTAAAGGAAATGATAATCACTGTACATTCAGCTGCTCATTTGACCTGGTACAACTTTGAGGCAGCAGATGGAAACTGAAAAGTTTCAGTGCTGATGAGGTATTAGGCAGAACTGCTGCTGTCAGGATATCATTAGACAAGACCTTGATAAGAGCTGCCCATCTCTAGCTGACTGAATTATTCTGGTTCACAGCTCATCCCAACAGTGGACAAATTTTGCACTTTCTGGAACATCTTCAGGAGGAGACCACAGTGTATGAGAGAGCTCTAAAGCAACTAATAATTGCATTTAAATTTGGGACAATCACAGAGATTTGGTCAGCTATGCCATGAGCAAAGCCATCGCTTGCTTGCGTTGGCAAGTTAATGTATGAAGTCAGAATTATTGAACAAAACAGCTCCTTAGAGGGGTGGAATCAGCACAGCTGGGGGCCAGTGAAGCTGTTTGGGTGTTTGTACTCACGCTAAAAGCACTGTGAGGAATGATGGAGCCTGACACCTTTAGAGGAGGGATGGGAGAGGCCCAGACCAGAGTTCTGTGGCTCTGTGGTGCTGGCCTAAACTTGCCAGATATTCAGGGCCGTGCTTGGAGTGTTGTGCAGGTGTTTGTGTGCAGCAGGGAATATAACCTGCTGACTTGCTATATAATTTTTAGATTTTTTTTTTCACTGACTGACACGGTTTGTTCTTGCTGCCACCCACCCCTAGACTTCCTGATGGAAGTACTGAATGGATTCTGTGAAAGCAGAAATTACTCCTGTTGCTCGGGGGTATCACATCTGTGCTGACATGTCCACTGGACAACAGGGATGGAGGGATTTCTGCTCCAATCTGAGTATTTAATATCAGTTTGATTGTCAGGGGACTGGACACACATTGAAAGCCATGTGTAAATCAACAGCACAAGAGGGAACGGCCTCAGGCTGGGCCAGGGGAGGCTCAGGTTGGACACCAGGAGGAATTTCTCCATGGAAAGGGTGCTCAGGCCTTGGCAGGGGCTGCCCAGGGACGTGTTGGAGTCCCCATCCCTGGAGGTGTCCTAGGAAGGCCTGGACGTGGCACTCAGTGCTCTGGGACAAGGTGGACATCAGGCACAGCTTGGACTTGATGGCCCTGGAAGGCTTTTCCAACCTCAGTGGTTCTGGGAGTCTAGGAAAGAAACACATTAACTCTTTTTGTATTATTCATTCAATTCTACACATAGTATTAATTCACTTCTCAAGCCTGCACAGGACTGGAAGTTTTCCCCCAGATTTTGGTCTCAGTGCAAATTTGTTGCTCTGTGGGGCCAGTTCTGAAGCTCATTCCAAAGCCAAGAGAGATCCACCCATAAACCCAAGTCCTTAACCCTTTCTGACCCCCTCCCTGTGCCTCCAGAAGAGCTCTAGTTTGAGATTCTGCTTTCAGACAATCAGTTCGTGGTTGTTATTCCTGCAGCATAACTCTTGGGATGTAAATGAGAGCTGTCTCCATCTACCTGTGTTATCTGGGTTTCTTTTTTGCATATTCTAATTGATTAGGTTGAAAATAAATGACAGTGTTCCATTTGCTTAGGCAGAACGGGCCATATTAATTCACTTATTCTGTAACACTGGTAAATACTGATGATTTACTTCTCATTTGCATAGGAAAATATTCAAGCAGCTCCTGGCTACCAACGAACACTCTGGGAAGCAGTTGAAAATGATCAGTAAAGCATTTTTTTTTCCTTACTGACAGTTCAAGTGTCACGAGCAAGCACTAATATTTATTAAAACTCAGCTTTAGTGCTGAAAAAAGACGTGCAAGACCTGCTCCATTTCTGTACCTTTTAAAACACTGGCTCTTTGTTCCTTTGTCCTGGCTACGTGTGACATTTTCTTTTTAAAGCTGAAACATGGGAAGGCAAGTGTCCCCTGCAGACCCTGGACTAGTCAAAGAGCTGTCTTCTTTTTGTTGTTTCTTCCGGAAACAGTGCTTTGAAAGAAATCACTGTTGTAGAACCAATTAGGTTCTTTAGGTGGATCATTTCTCAGTCACTGGAATAATGAATTCCCATTTGCTCAAAGGGTTGCATTCACCCTTCAGTGGCTAAACAAACAGGAATTCATTGCCTCAGCTAGGCAACCAAAATTACTTATGCATTCTTTTCAGAATCTTTCTTTTTTCATCTTTATTCAATTCACCATAAAGATTATTGTTTAATGAGGGGGAAGTTCAATTGGAGCCAAATGAAAAGGCACAAGCCTTCTAAGCCAGAGTATATTTTTCAGAAGTGGCTTATTTGTCAGGCTCTTGCAAATTTGCATTTGGGGTGGATTTCTTTGTTAGTCAAACCACAAATGGAACGTTCGTTTTCTGGCTTTTTACAGGATTTCAGTTCACTGGACACAGAAAGAAGAAACTGAGTTCCTCAAAGCTAATAATGGAAATAATATATTAAATATACATGATATTATAAGATATTGCATTGCCTATTATATATGAATAATATATAATAATATAAAGTGTAGCTTAAAGGTGTTCACAGGATGAATCACCACACTGGTCATCAAACCTTTCTGCTTTTTCCCATTGTATGTTGATAATACCATAATTACCTACTATATCTGCTTTGATTTATGGGGGGAAAAAAGCCTTATGGCTATGTCAGGGTTAATTGAATCATAATCAGTCTTCTTCTGGAAATCAGATTTATGCCTGAAGTGGAGTCATCTGACCATCTGTAATAGCTGGCTAAATGCTCAAATGAAAATGTAATTGTGGTGTTTGCTTCTTTTCAGCTTGTTATTTCTCCATATCATTTAGGAGCCAAAGTTCAGGGAAGATGCAGTTACCAGAAAGATCACTTTATAACATTTGTGTCTTTTGCATCTACCTCGCTGCTGAACTTCACAGTAAATCCAGTTAGGGAGAGGAGCTACAGAAAATACAGCAAATTGTATTTGTTTTCTAATAAAGGTCAGCTGAATCTTGAAAATTATGAAAAATAACTCTCTGTGTATGGGTTGTGTATGGTTTTATATTGTGTTTCACTCGTTGTAATTTAAAAATGTGTTTAGATCATTGCAGTGAATCAAGCTCACAGGGACTTTAGTCCCATTTTCCAGTCAGCCTCTTGGGATATGGCTGTCCCTGCAATGCTCAGCTTAGATAAGGCAGCTGAGCTCCAAATCTTAGGCACAGCTTATGTTCCATGGAACCCATACAGGAAAATTCTTAGGCACTGATGTTTAAGTTTTAAATGTAGTTTAAGTTTTAAATTCATTCACCTGCAAATTAGCTGTCAATATTTTTTTCAGAAATTAGAGAAATAAACTAAGCAGCTCTGCAGAGAGTGAGTGAGGTTTTAACTCTGCTGCTCTTCTTTAAGAAATTTTTGCCTCTTTGGAAAATGATTTTAGACACCAGACACAATTGGAAGGAATCTTGTAGAGATGTACTGGGTACTTTCGTATAGGGGAAAAAAAATATTTTATGAAACTTTTTTCTTTTTAAGCCAATGTTTTAAAAGTTTAAAAGCAAGTCCCACAGGGCAGGAAAGAATGAATATATGTTTTGCTCACAGAGTGGAAGACAGTGACCTTACCTGAGCTTTGATAATCCAACTCCCACCTCGTGGTCCCAAAGCTCAGAGGGAATTTCACTCCTGTACTTTATAACACCAGATTTTCTCCCCCAGTTCCTGCCTCTAAGCTTTTGCCACTGCATCCTCCTCACTCAGGAGTTCAAGTGTGGCAGGGACTTGACAAAGTGCGTGTGAGATGCTGTCACCCTTTATCATTGTCATTCTCTGGTTCCACCTCAGTGAATTATTTTACCAAAGTCATTTACGGTGCTAAACAATTTCCCAGAGTGGAGCCATTTGCCAATTACATCTTTTACTTCCCCTGCATTTGTTCCCCATCACTTCTTTATGTGAAATGACCCCTTGCTTGGCAGAGGAGTAATTGTTTTCTCAGTAGAGCACCGATCAATGGAGGGCTTCTGCCCTGCACTCTTGATTAGGAATTAGTTTCCTATTGGACAAAACAAAAAAAAAAAGGTTGATTTCCTTTAAGGTTTTCACTGTTTATTAGTGTGATTGAACTAAGTTAGTAGGAGAGTGTTATGAATCTGGACAGCCCTGCTCCAACATGCAGATTATGCTTCTCATAATTTTTACTGATGGGCATTAAAATATCTGGACATCAGCAGCAGTTGGACAAAAATCTGTGAGCCTGAAAGGTTAAAAATAAAATTGATTCCCACAGTGTTTGGTGGAGTGACCATTCCTGTGTACTCTGGTGTTCTTTTCCAACTTCATTTGTCTTTCATCCTCTGTTAGTCCCTTTTCTTTTTGACAGAAAAAAATAATCCCGAGGCAGACTTCTAAATAGCACAAATGATAAAATAAATCTAAAGGCTCCAGGTGAAGGAACAGGCCCTGCTCACTCACCTCCACAGACAGAAAGTAAGTAGGCTGTGTTCATCCAAAGAATATGAGATACCTTTCTCTCAAGAGAATTATTCATTGGTTTTGTACAGTTAATTTTGTCTGAAGCAACCCCTGTGACTTCAGAAGTTCCTTACAGAAAGGAAAAACAAACCAGAAAAATCCCCATTTAGAGCCACACTGGGCATCTTTGTCATGTCATCACTCTATAGCCTTAAAAAAAAATCCCTCTGTATGTTTCTTTGTTCTCTAACTGCACTTTTGTTGTTGTTTGGTGAGGAAATGCTGAAGCCACATCAGAAGAACTGCTCATGTGTTCTGGGCATTCTGTAAGAGATATTAAACATATTCTGCAGGGCTTTTAATGGGAAGTGAAAGGCCAAAACAGGCTCCTCCAAGCAAGTCCAAAATCAGTTACTGTGGGGAGGAAATCAATGGTTAAGGAAGAGTCTAATTTACTACTTTTCAGCACTTTTGTTTGCTCTCCTTTCTTAGGCAAACATGAAATCAGAGAAAGAAAATCTATAATCCACCCAGGCTGGGGTATTTTAAATCCTGTTTGAAAGCAAAGTTGCTGGTGATTTCCAACAAAAAGTATGGTACAGTATTTTTTTTAAATACTGCAATGAGTCTCATCACTATTTAAAAGTGGGGGGATTCATTTGAGCAGCTGATAGACACCAAGATTTAATACCTGTGATAATTAACAACACATTTAACAATAGTGGGAGAGCAACTACATCTTTCTATAGAATTTAATATCCTCCCAGCCCCTTTGTAGGAGCTCCAATTTCCTTTCTGCTATACATAATCAACAATTTTTATTGGTTCATCTGTTATTATAATGTCCCTTCAATATGGAATAAAAAAGAATCAATATCAGAGCAACAATAAACAAAAAAATTAGGGTCAGGATCAATCCTACGTGGGCAGTTAATGTTCACTTTACATCTGTGTCTATGTCTGGCTTTTCTTTAACACTGTAAAAACATGAAAAAAAGGGGTTGAAATATGAGCTGCACAGACTATCCATGGACACTCTGACTTCAAAGATTCCCACAAAAATGTAATGTTTCAGTATCATTACTACATGAATAAAGTACATTTCTGCAGACTTTAGGAGAAAACCTCTGTACAAGTGTATGAAGTCCATGGAAATAATTTATCTGTGCATGATATGTGTTATTATATATAATAATATATATTATTCTATTATATATGAATTATTTATACTAATATAAAGTATAGTTTATATATACTTTATATGAAATATATGTAATAAGTAGCAGCTGCAGCACAGGGAAAAAAAAAGTTTGAAATAACAAATTTAATAAATAGATCATTCAAACAAGTATTTCACTTTAAAGGCCTGAAGTGAAAGTGAAGCAGCCACAAAAGGAGGCAGCCCCAAAATAAGGGATATTGGGAAGGAATTATTCCCTGGGAGGGTGGGCAGGCCCTGGCACAGGGTGCCCAGAGAAGCTGTGGCTGCCCCTGGATCCCTGGTGGTGTCCAAGGCCAGGTTGGACAGGGCTTGAAGCACCCTGGGCTACTGGAAGGTGTCCCTTCCCATGGAAGAGCAGTTGATTTAGCTGCTCTTTAAGATCCCTTCCAACCCAAATTATTCCATGATTCAAGCTTCATTACTCAGCTTGGTTGGGAATTTGGTGCAGGCTGTTTCTGAAGGATAAGGTTGACTCTTTACATTTATTTCTTGGCAGCAATGCACTAACCAATGTTATTAATAATGACTTTTTTTTTTTTTTTTCCAAAGACCACAACTAAATTTGCCAGTGGCAAAAATCAAATCCTTTTGTTGGGATAACACCCGTGCCACCTATTTTCCATCACACCAAATCACAGTGACAATAAGATGGATCTGAGATGTGTGAGAATAATTTGGTACAATAACCTAATGCAGTTATTTGGACATTTCTGTTTTGGTTAAACAGGAAGGCTGAGTGACTACAAACATTTTTAGAGGTTTCTAAAGCAGCATTTTTAGAAGTATTTTAAGGCTTCTTTAATTTTTCCCTCATATTTGAATTTTTTCCTAAATGAGAATTGCAGTGTGTTTCAGGTACAGTTGTGTCCGTCAGGAGGAATTTGTGCAGCAAACTGGAGAGGGAGTGCAGGGAATGGTTTGTAACTGGGCAGTGAGAGCATGCCTGAGGTCTGGGACACATGGACTGTGAGTTAGATTATTTATGGTGCAGTTTACAGTAATTTGTGGCTTTTGAGTGTATTTCAAGAGTCACAAATCAAAAAGTCTGAAACATCCTTCTATGCAGCTGTCAAAGCAAAGTGAATGATATTTAACAGTTCTTTTGACATTCTATGGAAAATCAGTATTTTGGAAGCTTCAGAACATAAGTTTAAAGCTCTACATCTTACATGTTACATAAAAATGTATAAATAGATTTTTTTTTTTTTGTTAAAAAAGCATAGAAGAAAAATTTGTGCCAAAGGTAAAAAAATCCTACAGCATATTCAAGCAGTAGGAACAAAGCAGAGGGTTTTTTTAAACTTATTAAAAAATATTAATTTTGTAATACATGAACAATGCATAGCATTGTTGAAGAGCTAACAAAAATAGGATAATATAGGGTCATGTAAAAAGAGTACTTTTATTATCTGAGATTATCTTCATAAATTAAAATTATCTTTTAGATAATGAGAGTCTAAATTGATGCCAGAATTATGAAGCTCAACTAAATATTACCCTTCTGGAACAAGTAACTTCATTGGTGGCTGCTCAAATATGGACAAATCTTATCTTTCTTTTTCTTTAAAAAGAATTTCTGGAGAAAATTTTGAGGTAGTAGCTTCCAATAGGAAAATCATTAATATACTTTCCAACATTTTGTGTTTAAATATTTGGAATTGTTAAGCTTGATGGTCACTGAAGTCCGAATTGAAGTTTTCGAGGAAAGGGAATAAACTGTTTCCTTGGAAGATTGAAAGGAATAAATGGACAAATGCTGGGTCTGGTAAAAGCTGCCTGGGAGTTTGGTGACACCCTTTTTTTTTTTTTTTGTGGTAGTTTTTTTGTGTAAGTAAATTCTTTAATTTTTTTGAAGATGCAGATTAAAAGATTTATAATGGAAAATGCTTAATATTGTTCAAGGTAGAAATAGAAAAGTTGTAACTTTGTGTCCCTTTTTTCAAGATTGCAATCTGAAAGGAAAAAAAAAATGAAAGAAAAAAATAAAGCAAATCAGGTTCTGGTGAAAGGATGATAAATTAGATAACTTTAAAGGTGAGCTAAAAATCGAGATCTGGGGGCTTTTCCCACCTCTGTTTCCATGTGAATCCCTGGATGCTCTTGCTGAATTTGTGCTGGCTCAGCGGTGACAAAAGCAGGTCTGATGAGCACAGTGAGGTGGGTGCAGAGTATGGGGGTGCTGGTTTGGTTTTCTTCTTGAGGAGATTCTGTTTCCTCTTGCTGAGGCAGTGCCTGACCCTTGCCCAGCCCCACCCGTGCACCAGATTTCCTTTATGCTTCTGTGACCTTCACTTGGATCCCCAAAGCCCCATCAAAATGAAAATAAAAGCCTAAAACATGGCAGATTCTAATGGCTGTTGGTTTTATACAAATGATCTTAGTGACAGAGTGTTTGAGGGTTCTTTCTAACCCCACACAAAACTACGCAGGGCTGTTGAGAGAAAAGCATTTGATTTCAAGCTTCTTGTGTTTAACACTATAAATTCCTACTTTGTTCTGTTTTCCCCCTGGTATTTGGCTGTAAGTATGAAAGGATATCTATGTAAATATGTGTACCTGAGAAAAACCCCAAACCTGCAGACCTTTAGGAGGGGTCAATGAGAGAAAATCTGCAGCTTCTCTAATGAGAACAAGCAAGAAGCTCCAAAGCTCTTGGGCTGTTGTCCTGGTCTCTGCAGAATGTTCTTTCCTCTGGTGAGAGCAAACAGAACTGGAGCTGAACTAGAGAAGGATTTGCTAGAATTTTAGAATTTATTAGCTGAGCTGGCTGGAAAAGCAAAGTGAAGGTTGAGAGTATCCTCAGTCTGCATTAAATTGGGCCTTTTGGTGAAGAAAAAAAAAATCTAAACTTACACGAGCTCCCAGAACAACCAATAGTCCAATAATTAGAGCATGTGCCTCAATCAGGATTCAAGTCTCTGTCCCATTTGCTTTAAAGCAAATCCACCCATTCAGGCAATCCACATCCACAGGAACCCTCCAGACTCCCACCAGGGTACCACTGAAAACTGCTCTTCCCAGAAATCCCAGCCAGAACTTGCAGTGAAAGTGTCATTGAAATCAGACAATTCCACAGACTGCTCTGACACTTTGGTAATGTCTAAAACAAATGACATAAAGTATATATATATATACACATAATATATACATATAAACATATATACAGAATATATACATAAAAATCACCTCTGTGTATTCATACAGGTATTCTTGTATTTTAAATTATTTCAATTTAACAATTAATTTCCACAGTGGTTTCAGTTACTTTCATTTGTATTGTCAGCTGGATCCCAGCTGCTCCGGGACAGGAATTTTTGGGTTATATGTATGTACATTGAGGTTTTATGTGAATTTCACTATCATTTGTTAAAATCCCTTATCTCCATTGCTGAACTACAGATGATACAAGGAGATTATTAGAGATTATTGTGAAAATCCCTAATTTAACTGGGCTCCCTTGTGCTGGTTAAACACTCTCAGTGGGGAGAGGAAGGGAGAAAGAGGAAGAGGAAGGTGGGAAGAGATGTGTTTTTTCAGGGAAATGGTGTCTGTTATTCCACCTGGCTTTGATACTGATGCTTCCCCAGCATAGCTACTAAAATGCAGATATTGCTGAATGAATAATAAAATAGATGTCATATTTCTGCTTTTGGGAATTAGTGTGTCTTTTCAAGTACATGTTAGCTATAATGAGGCTAAAGATTAAAACATTAATACCCTGGTTTTCCTTTCAAATAAATCAAAGATACCCATTGACTTACAAAAATCCGGCTTTTAAAAAATCCTTTCAAGCTGAAGGTTTGTGGGAGCTTTTCCTGTGATGTTGCTTGGTAGATCTGGCCTAATAGAAGGGAAAGCTATTTAGTGTAAGTAACTACTTGTCTTTGAAATTCAAATTGGGAATCTCAGTTTCCCCCACTGCTGCACTGTTTGTTTCCAGCTCTCAGGAGAAAGAGGTACCAAGTGCAGGGAAGGTGCCTTTTTGGGTCATTTCTGGCTTTGACAGGTTAAAAAAATAACCATGCTCTTTTGGAAAGGCTGGAATTTTCCAACCATTAATTCTATTATGTTATCTCATAAATAACAGAATGAGGTTTTTTGTTACTATAGAAAAAAAATGGAGAAGATTTAATTTTTTTCTAATTTTTTTTAGGACTGGTTGTTTTAACGATATCTGAAGATTGTTTATTCCGTGTGACTTGTGACATGGCAATTACAGATGATTGGATGCCAGAAACTCCTTGAAATTACTGTCAAAGCCTTGAAATTACTGTCAAGGTTTCACATCTCAGGACAGTTTCTTGGAAGAGGTGGTGGAAAAGGCTCCTCAAGATGGTGTGAAATCACAAATATCACAGTGACTGAAAGAAGTGGGGCACTGTATTGCACAGAATTGAGAAAACAATGTGAGATGAACTTCTGCAAGCACATTTTAAGGCTGAAATTATAGGGATGGTTGCACATGGGGATGGCAATTGTTAGCAAATCTTACCATGGATCCACTTGTCTGTATAAAAAACATTAATCAGTTTTCTTACAGAGGGTACCTTGTCCAGTTAGGAACAATTCTACATTGACCGAAAACGGGGGGAGTGTGCAGGAGCAAGGGTTAGCTCGATGCACAGATGGGGTTTTTCCTTTCTCCGCAGTCGGAAATTTTTCATTTTCAGGGTCATGATGCACTTTGCTGTTTGATTTTTGCACGTGGAAAACAGGGATATAAATTCTTGCGGGAAAAAATCACACGGACTCCATTTTCTTCATGGTGGAAAAAAAGCCATTCTTTATTCCCACAACTCCTTTTTATACAGATTTACAGACCTCGTGTGCGACTCCAGTTGGTCAGTAGCTTCTTGTCAATTATTGGTTAGTAACAGGTTGTTATTCTGTATTGATTGGTCACTCAAACTCTTGGTGTCTGTGTGCAGGGACAGTTGTTTGTGAGAGGCAGTTTTCATTTTTCTAGCAGTGTAAAAACAGTTTATACAGCTGCCAGTTGTTCTTCACCCAGGAATGGTTTGTTATGTTAACAAATTGCTCACACCAGGATTGTCTTCACATGGGAACTTGCAAAGTGCTAGCTTGACAAGGCCAGCCACTGATTCCAGGAGAGCAGGTTGGATTTTATGAAGCCTTTCTCTATGATCTTTCTACTTTACTGCCACAATTCTTCTGTCAATCCCAGGTGCTCTGATTCAGGACATTTTTATGCTTGCTGAGCACTTCCACCCCTCACAGCCCCCAAGAATGGGATCCCTCCTTTCCCCTGGGGGTCTTCTGGCAAGGAGAACCCACCTCTATTTCTTGACCCATCCAGCACGACAGGAGAGCTGGATATAGAGGCAGAAAATGCTGGAAATGCTTCTTTTCCTGATATTTCCAGAGATTTCCTGAGCTGCTTCTTAGATATTTCCACAGGGAATGACAAATGCCTGGGGGCAGGGGCTGAGGAAAGGATGGCTTTGGTTGGCTTCCAAGTGCTGGACACTTTAAAAGGAGTGAGGAAAAAGGATAAAAGCATGGAAAATGGATATCCCCATCCTATTTTGCAGCGCTCCAGCTCTGTCATTTACCTTAAGCCACTTGGCTTATTTCAATCCTTTTTATGACTTCTTTTTTTTTATATTAGGAATTAATTCTGCAGCACCAAGACATTTGAACTGCCTGTGGGAATAGGCAGTGGAAATATAGGAAAATCTGCCTGTGGAAATATGGGAAAATCTTTATCCCAGGCTGATTCCATGTGGCTTGAGGGCAGGTGTTTATTGCAATGGGCCTCCCAGGATAACTCTGGGCATGCTCCATGTCCTGACTGTGCACCAGCCTCACAAGGGCTTCCCTTCATCCCTTTTCCCATGGAAAAGCTGGCCCAGAAGCAGTTCCATGCCACTTTGTGTTCTACCCTGTCAACTATTCCCACTCTATGTGATGTGTTTATTTTATATAAACTTGGTATAATAATTTACTCTAGAGAAGGATTCATTCTCCATGAGCCCATGTGCAAAACTGGATATTAACACTGGGAGAATTCTGTGGCAGTATCATAACACTACAAGAGAAAGGAAGTAAAAAAAAATTAAAGACAATTAAATAAAATTTAAAAAAAAATTAAAACAACATTTACAAATAATGTAAGATGAAAAATTAGGAAGAAAACTACTTATCCTCATTTGTGCTCAAACTTATGCCAACCAAAAATGTCATCACCAGTTTTCCACTGTAAGAAATGTGATAAGAAATTTAAACACAGCAAAATTAATTGACAGTAAATTTAGAAATGGTGAGTTTTTTAATGGTAATCAATTAATCGGTGAAACCTGTTTTCTCAAGGAGCCATCAATTGGGTTGAATTCATGGATTTTAAAGAATATTTTACAATATCATAGTAGCCAGCATGTTACATGTGTTGTGCACAAGGAAGACCACAACAATAATGGTAATAACTAGTATTTATCTGGAATTAAATTCCCCTTTGGAAGTAAACCACCTTTGCTGTTGAGGTACAGAAATAAATGATAGTAAGGCATTAAAAAAATAATTGGCTTGTCAATAAATCTGATGATGTTGTATTTACTCTCCTTTGTGTCAAAATATGCAACACAATCCTGGCATATTCCACGTTATGGCCATGTGATGGGCAAAGCAAAAGCCCAGATCAATGGCTCAGGGGAGAATAAAGCCCTTTCAGACCCCTGCAAGGTGTGGCAGCTGCAATGACATTTCACAACACTAAGGCTCCTTTACAATATTTTCAGGTATTTTACTACTTTCTGTGATTTAGGTCCTTCCAAGTCTTAGCTCATTCTTAGGCTGAGGAAACAGCTTGTCAATTTGCAGACTGCTTAATTTTTAGTGATTCAAAATTGATGCCTTTTTAGTGGCTATCTTGGAGGGATTTTTTTCCACGACCTATTAAAAAAAATGGTCATAACTCGAGGGGATCAAATTATTTTCCTATTCTGGCGGACGAAAACATCAGTTGATTTACAGAGAAATCATTTACTCTCCCCAACATGGCAGCTATTTTGAAGGATGTGAATACAAACCTTTCTTCTGAAAAAGCAATTTGATGAAATCTGCAGCTGTAAAGCAAACTTCAGCCTGATCTTCTCACCTTGCTGCCTCAAGGTGTTATTGCAATCTGGAGAAACCACTCTAAACCAAGGTACCAAATTGATTCAGGTTAAAACCTCCTGCTTATCCCAAGTGTTATTTTTAATCTAGAGTACTTCTTTTCTGTTTCTTTGGTATGGTTTTTTCTTGGTGATGGTGTTGTTTCAGGGATTTTTTTTCTTTTTTTCTTTTTTTTTTTTATATTTAACTGGTGAGTAATGAGGGTTGTGTCTTCAGTTCAGGGTGAAAATGACTGACTGGCAGCAACCCATAGAAGTGATTTCAGAAAATGCCTGAATTGCTGAACCCAGAACCTCTTCAAAGCATCACCTTGAAAGCCCTTTTTCATAATTATTGCACCTATTTCTGCACACACACCTATAAATATAAACAAACCACAGAGGTAACAACCAATTATATTATTCCTAGAATTAAGCTGATGAATCTCCACCAGTTTTTCTTTAAGTAAGCAAGGAAGATTGTTAAGAACTCATCTATCAATCAATTTTATTTTTCATCCCCCCCCCCCTCCTTTTTTTTTTGGAAAAACCCCAAATTTTCCTAGGCTTCTCAGCTGTGGAATCAGTAAAATAAAAACCCATCAGATGCTTTTAGCTGGGAGAGCTTTATTCAATTTTCCACCTGTAGCTGAAGGTACTTATTTCAGCCACTTAAAGAGGGACTCAGGATGCAAAATCCTGTTGCCATGTCTGTTGTTCTGCCTTATTTCCTCTCTTTGTGTCTTGTCAGTTGTTGCCTGTATTAAATTATTTATCTTATCATTAAAAAAAAAGAAGTTTCTGTGTGCCACAGAACCAGCAAATCAGCAACAGAGTGTAAATTCCAGCATTCTTTTTTATTTCTCAGTGCATTACATTTTTTTAATTATAATCTGTTTTATACTGACTTTTTCCTTTTCAGCCCAGCTTTTTATGTGATCCTCTCTCTCCATTCATGCTATTAATATTTTCTGCTCTCAGTAGCTTGAGGTTTTGCATTCTTTTCTGGCCTGTCTTCAATTAATTGTGAATGTTCTTCATTCCCTCCTGGCTGCTATTTTTCCAGCCACGTAAGAATCCCTGATTACAATGAAAGTGTGCAGCAGTGAATCATTGCTGCTGTCACTGTTGGGTCTATTCTCACTCTGCTAAATATCCCGATTTTTATTTCTGGGTTGATCCTGGAATTAGTTACCCACAGGTGACTCTCAGCTGAAATCAGCATTCCAGTCCCCACCATCAAATCTTTCCTTCATCCATTTCTTCCTTCTCAGAAGGAGATTTATGCCATTATAAGTCTGAAATCTTCTCAATACTAAGATGAACCTAATGCATTCTCAGTCCTTTCTTTAAGGTCAAACACTTTGAATAATAAATGAAGTGGATGAAAACAACAGGAGTCTCGGTGATGGGGAATTCAGGCCTTTCATCATGAATTCCACTTCTCTTCAAATGAAATTTAACATTTACCACGAGAACATCAAATTCATACTGACAATAATTTATAACCTCCTTTGGATGTATTATTAATGGCTTGAAAAAGTTCACCAAGTCAATTCCACAAGAATTGCTCTGGCAAAGAGGAGGAAATAGGTAGGGATTAACAGGAACTTCATATTTATCAAATTAAAACCTGATAATAATGACAGCAGAGCATACCATAAATAACTCAGTTGGAAACAACTAAGTTCTTTTGTATTGTCATCATTCCAACCCAAATATTCTGTGGAAATGAAGGACACTAATTTGTCATGTCTCTTTAAAATGACAGACTGGCAAAGCAGATTTCTCCCAGGCAAATTCCCACCGGTGTTTTCCTAAAACAGCAGCAATTTTCTTGCTTGAGCATGGGGTTCAACATTTCAAAAGTATGGACTTAGAAATGGACTGGGTCCTTGGGAAGAGCCCTGAGGATAAAATTGGGATCCAGGCCTTTGGCATGTTTTTTTCAGATGTCTGTGCTCCCTGCCCTCCCTTCTGAATGTTCAGGAACTCTGAACAAATACAAGATATTTAGAAGACAGTGAGGATTACACAGGATCTGTAGAATTTTCTGTTTCACAAGACCAAAAGAAACAAAGCATCAGTAGAACAAAAATGTCATTTTCTGCTCCTTTGTAGATTTTATCTCAACTTTACTCTTGGGGGACAAATATCATAACAAGCAGAATCTTCTTGCAGTCTCTTCATAAGAGTCTGCATTTTCCAACTGCTTTAAAAGGACCATTTTAAATCTTTTAAATCATCCTTTTTCAGGCAGCATCGCACCATGACTCAAACTATCAAGCTTTTCAGGATAATTATATGTTAACTGTGATTTTTTAAAAATCATTTTGCTGCAGCAGAGTTCAGTTTATTCTAATTGCCTTTATTCTGAAAAAAAAAAAAACCACAAACCACCAAAACTGTGCCATTTAAATGTCTCTAATTCAGCTTCTCAATGCTTTCTTTCCACCAAAAATTGTCTCTGTTACAGTTCTGTTTGATGATGACCAGTGGAGTATAAGGAAGGTTTGTGGTGTAGCACAAAGCAATGGATAGAATTGTTGAGTAACTTAAAATCTCTCTGTTTTGCCATCTCTAAAATAGTGGAGAAAAGGAGGTTCTCTGCAGTTCTATGCAGGTTAATGCCTTATATCCATAAGTAAATATATTTTATAAAAAAAGATTTTTTTATAACATCAATACATTTTTTGTCATAGGTAAAAAATTGGAAAGGTCTGTTAACTGTCAAAAAAATTGGGGAAGAAGGGAGTAGCTGAGGTATTTTAAAAAGAAGGTGCTGGAACTTTTTAACATATTTATTTCTCCTTACTTCTAGGTTGTAACTTTTGGTATAATGTAAAGCAAATAGAAAAGTATGGATGTCTCTGCTGTGATTATAAACATGGTAAACGCTGCCCCTGCAAAGAGAAGAAATTGAGATTTTTCTACAGATCTCAGAAATTCAGGTCAGATGTTGGTATTTTGAAGACAAAGCAAAATGAAAATGGAGAAAACAGAACTGAAGACATAACATGCAGCTCTTTTTTCCTGGCATTCTCACCCCTTGCAGTCTTGCCTCTGGAGAAAAACACTTGTCCAAGGATTTTATCACCTGCTAGGCAAGATGTTGAATTTAATTGCATTTCTGGTCTTGGTTTCACAGGCAATATTGCAGTGAGAAATGCCTTGCTCACTTTAGCCAACTTACCTGAGCTCTTGGCACACTTTTTTGAGGGTTTTTTTGTGGTGTATCAAGAAATATATAAACAAATTAAAAGCAAGGCAACAGAGGAAAAGGGATGCTGGAAACAGTAATATCAAAGCTCACATTCCAGGGTTTTCTTCAGGATTCTATTGAAGCAAACAGGAATTCAGAGATTTTCCAGATTAAAATGTGGTTTGAAATCACAAAAGCTTTACATACACCCCAAGATCACAGGGCTGAGTGGGAAAACAAGGAGGAAAGGAGATGTCGCCTTAATCAGTTAATCCCTGTTGTCATATTGTTATTTGAGCAAACTTTGACTTGAGTTGTTGCCAAAAGGCACTTAAATGTAAAAGGTAGAAAATACTTTTCTCACATTTTTATTTCTTTTTTATGCATTCATAAAAGTTTCCTGAGCAACTGTGTGTAAATGACCCTGCTTGAGTGGGGGGCTGGACCAGCTGAACTCTAAAGGTCCCTTCCAGCCTCAACCATTCTCTGTGATTCTGCACTTACTTCTTTTATATCAATTTTAGGCCACAAATTGAATTTCTTAGGTTGTCCTTCCTGCTGGTGATGAATTAAGAATGAACAATTTCAAAGCTCCCTCATATTCCTTCTCTTAATCCCTCTTAAAAAAAATAAAAGAAAATAACATTTTGGCATGGAGTTGCTAAAATTCAAAGGCAGTTAAGCTGTTGCAGGTCCAGATTGCATCCTATCAATCAAATTAAATCCTTGATTTCACAGCACACCCAGTTTGGCAGCAATATCTTGCAGGATGGCCCAGCCCTGCACTGCAGGATGCCAGCACAATTCTGGGTTGAGCTATGCTTGAAAGATCTTCTGGATGTAAAAAATCCCAAAAAACTGCTGGAAATTGGTTCTTTTTGTTTTGAAATTTTATATCACTTTCCTGGAATGGTTCATATTGAGGGGCAGTGGTGGTGGGTAGTATGAAGCGTGGGATCCACAAAGGTGCTATTGTCCCTGCAACAGAAATAATGATAATCTATTTGCTCAGCACTCCCCCTTGCTGTTTCTTTCTGTCTCTACCCCTCTCTCCAGTATGGCCACATTTAAGATGTACAAATCTTATTTAATCAATGTGGGAAATGGATTTGTAGAAAATTCTCCAAGCCTGGCAGAAGGCTCACCCGGTGTGCACCTGTATGCAAACCTTGAGTTGAGAAATGCTGGCTTAGAAATGCCATGGAATAGGACAGACAGACATTGCTGAGAGAGAAATGGAGCTAGAAACAAGTTTCAAAGGGTGGCCTTGCAAAAAAAGACTGCATGCTTTGGAGAAATAGAGCTGGGAAAGGTGCATTGTAGTGGGACCCACGAGGGGTAATTTTGGATGATTGGCCTTAAGGCATTTACAGCATGGTGTGGCTAAAGCTGACAGGCCAAGAAACACTTCGAGTGTGTTGTAATTAAGAACTTGTTTGCTTCTGATTGTGATGGTGTGAATTACAACATCTGTATTGTCTCACCCTTCACATGAGACTGAAAATGGAGTAAAAGTTTTTAAAGCACCTCTCAGTTGCCCCATCTCTGGGTCAGGAAAAGGCACAGACTGACTAATCCCGATATGGAGTTCCACAGATTCTGCTCTTGGTGAGTCTCAGAACAACACCAGCATCACAAATTCACAATGATCCCAGAGCTGTGAGAGATGAAACCACTGAAACCTGAGCTCTGACACTGGCCTGACACATCATTAGGGATCCCTCACACCCGTGGGCTGCAGAAGGCCTGGCTTAGCTGTCAGCTTTTCCTGTCCTTGTGAAGCTTTGCTTCAAATTGGGAGCAAAGACTTTAAAAATGTGGTATTTGCTTTGGCAGAGCATTTCCACATGGCTCAGAATTTAACAGGGGACAGGTCACCTCTGCTACTCTTGCAGCCTGTTTTTTTTTTTTTTGATGGGAAGTAATAGAGCTAATCCTGCTATAAAATTGCTGAGTATATCTGATTATTAATTATGTTTTTAAAACAGGCATAAAAAGAGAAAGGTACCTGTAATTGCCTCTCTGCACATGTGCTGTAATTACCACAGGATATAAAGAATATTAAAAATTGGACTTGGAATGTGGTGTTGTATTCCAGCATGCAGCATAGCTACAAATGCAAAGCTTCCCAGTCCTCCATTCCTTCATAATCTTGAATAAATGTCAAAATTCGTACCACACTACAGATCTTAAAGCAGATACCGGGAAAATGATCAGAGATGTGAGTCAGGATGGCCTCCCAACCCAATCCCTCTTTCTTGAGTTGACATGTGGAAAAATATTCTGTGTCAAAAATGGCCTTTGTGGTCCTTTGTGAAGTCAAAACTGACTGGGATGAGAAGCTGTGGATATTTTTGAGAGCAGGGTTAGATGGGCTATTGGGCAGAAATCATTCCCTGTGCAGGTGGGGAGGCTCTGGCTCTTCTCTGCATGCCCAGAGAAGCTGTGGCTGCCCCTGGATCCCTGGAAATCTCCAAGGCCAGGCTGGACGGGGCTTGGAGCAACCTGGGCTAGTGGAAGGTGTCCCTGCCCTTGGCAGGGGTGCCACTGGATGGGCTTTGGGGTCCCTTCCAACCCAAACCACTGTGAGTTTCCATGATTTTGAACCTATGTAACCATGCTCTAGAAAAAACACACAATACCCCAGCCTCTGCAGACCCTTTGGCTCTACTGTAAATATTTCTGTGAGCATCACCTACTCTTTTGTTGCCTTAAATCGGCAACGTGGCAAAAACCAAACTCTGGGAAATCCCAGGAGGCAGAGGTTGGGGTCAGGGTTAGGGTTAGTATCACACCTATCACCCCAGAGACCCAGTCAGACCTGGGACACACTAGGTGCCCACAGGGGTTTGTCCCAGAGCGAGCAAATGGCCCAGCAGATTCCAGCAGAAGAGTGGCACAAGGAAAAGAATAGTCTGTCCAGAAACAGGGAGGAGGGAGCCCCCATATTTGTGCTTTGAAATTCTGTTGGAGTGCTGAAATTCTTCAAAATTATGTTTACATGTTCTTCACCATGAGGAACATCTGGAACGCGTAGTGTGGGCTCTTTGCCATGAAGGCCCTTTCAGCTTCCCAAATGGACCTGGAACGGGTGGGGGTCGGGCTCTGCTGCCAGGAACAGGGACAGGAGGAGAGGGAACAGCTTCAGGCTGGGCCAGGGCAGGCTCAGGGTGGACACCAGGAGGAATTTCCCCATGGAAAGGGTGCTCAGGCCTTGGCAGGGGCTGCCCAGGGAGGTGTTGGAGTGCCCATCCCTGGAGTGTCCCAGGAAGGCCTGGAGGTGGCACTCAGGGCTCTGGGCTGGGGACACGGTGGGGATCAGGCACAGGGTGGAGTCCATGGTCTGGGAGGTCTTTTCCAACCTTTGATTCTGGGATTCTATACCAAGACCACTGAAATTTGCTCCAGTAGCAATGTAGGTATCAGGCACAGCTTGGGCTCTTTCCCAATCAAACCCTAATTAATTCTGGGATCCTGTAAGTTTGGGGAGGACTGTTGAGTTTAATGAATTCAATTGTTAAAAAGATTAGAATCTATGAAATTTCTCCTGATGATGTCAGCCCAGGAATTACCACCAAGGGGGAATTACCTCTTGTTTATGTATTCCTTCAGAAACTCTCTGACAAAATGTTTCCACACATATTGGTGTTTGGGACAGCCAGTGTGCAGCCTCAAATTGTGCTGATAAACAGTGAAACAAAGCTAAGGAGGTAAGAGTTCTTAACCTTAAGCTTTTTTTTTTTTCTACCACTTCTTTTCACTCCATCCTGCTTCCAGTCCTAAACCCGAGACAGAAATACACTACCTGAAAACACTTAATATCAAAGAAAATAGAAACTTACTCTGCCATTTGATTTTTGATCACAGGCTACAAACACTGCTGCTGCTTTGTGTGATGAATCTGTGATAACTCAGCCACTCTAACCTGTCTTTAAAACTGCAATTCTTTTCCATCTAGGCTTTTCACATCTCATCTAAAACCATAGCAAAGCAAGGAATTGGCTCTTTAATAGCCAGGATCTGTTTGTAAGCCCATATGTATGTGTATATATTTCAATTTTAATGTATATATTTGTATTTTAATATGGAAAACATATTATATAATATATATATAATGGATTTATTTCTGTTTAAATTCTAATTTTTCTATTTAATTAATTATGTAATTAACAATGTAAATATTTATATTTATATTTATTATGTATTTATTATATTTTATTTTATATTTATAGTTAATAAGTTGTTGAATCATGCATTTAATTATATTTATATTTTAATTTTTATAGATTTTTTTACATATATATAATGGATTTATTTCTGTTTAAATTCCATTTTTTATATTTAATTATGTAATTAACAATGTAAATATTTATATTTATATTTATTATGTATTTATTATATTTTATTTTATATTTATAGTTAATAAGTTGTTGAATCATGCATTTAATTATATTTATATTTTAATTTTTATAGATTTTTTTTTACATGTGTATATGGTTGTGATTCCTGGTGGTAAGGATGGGGTGGCCACTCCAAGGGCACTCTGCCATGACCAGATGACAGTCACACATTGTTCTCCTGACCTCTGAGGATCCCAAATAGTGTTTTCATCACACTGCACCAAAAGCAAAGGTGTCTCTGCTCACTGCTCATCCAGCTCCTGAACTGGAGCTTCCTTATTCATCCACTGACAGTTGATATGCTGGGTACAGATAAGCAAAACCCTCCAATTCTGTTACTGTAATAATAAATCCCAGTGCCAAACCCCAATCTTCACTCCTGCATGGTATTTTATGATATTGCCTTTCTGTCTCCTTGATGAATAAGCCAGCACAATCTCAAAGGAATAGCACTTTTGAGAGGGTTTTTTGTTGTTTTTTTTTTTTTCCTCACAGAACTCTAGATTTTCAAAATATGCTGAAACAACACAGGCATTCATCTTCTGGAAAGTTTCTTCTCTTTAACTAATGCTGGCAATTAACTGAAACCTTCACATAAGAGGCAACAGGTCACTAAAGATTAATAGAGGTTTATATTTCTGAGGGGAGATGGATAAAAGAAATCACTTTGGAAAACTTTTTGTGAACTTAATTTTATTTTTAGTTGTGTTGTTTGTTTTGGGGAAGGGTTTGTTCTGTTGGGGTTTTTTAATTCTTTGGTTTGTTTGTTTTTTATGCCTGGGCATAGTAAAAAGAAGTTTCTGTTGTGTAGGTCACCACATGTTAAAATGTAGTTTTTAGAGTTCTTACTAAGCTTCTTTGAGAGTTTCAGTGTTATCAGCAGGTTTCCTCTATGGTTTATGAGACAAATCTTAACAGGGACTCTTGGTGCCAATTTATGAGGGATTTTCACAAGGCTGACACAAAGCAACTGCAAAATCAGACTTTCACAAGAGGCATTTAGTATGTTCTTCTGCTACCTCGTAGCATGTTTTCTTTCATCAGTAAATAGAGCTGTATAAAAGCCTGTGTTTATGTCTTTAATCTGAATTCTTTGCCATATAAAGCCAAACATTGGACAGCTAAATGAAAGGAAATTAACATGGCTGAGACTGTTCTTATCTACAATTTGTTTTTCTCCTCCAGACAATTGCAGTGAACACATCACAAAAACTTACATATATAATTTTGTCTACAAAGCTGTGCATATCCCTAAAATGATTTGTGTTTTCCAGCTAAGTTGATGGTTGAAGTCAAGATGTGAATTTAAATGCAACTCAGTGGTTTTGAGTCACACGTGAGGAGACCCAAACAGTGAAAACTCGGGTGAAGAGATGAAAGAATTTCCCAGAACTCCAGATCTCATTTTGTAAAAGAGTAGGTTTGGTTGTTTCACCCAGCGCTGCTGTATTTTATATTTGTGGCTCATCATCTCATACATTCTTGTGAAGGACAACACTAACTCCTCAGGACAAAGAGGATTCTGCTGTCTTGACCTCATTTTGCTGTGGTTTCTCTGAGAAAAAAGGGAATATTGTTCCATTTCCACCTGCCAGCCTGCTTTCCTTCTGCACTTTTCATTTGATTGGAGATCTTACAGGATTTGTGGGGTTTGATTACAGGATGTGTCTCTGTATTAACATAACATTACACCATTCTGATGAAAACAAAAGACTGTGAAAGTAACATAAATTGTATCCAGGTTATGATAAAAATCAGGCCATTAAACCCGAAGTGTGACACAAAATCAACTAAACCTATTGCACAATTAGGAAACAAAAGGAGATTAAAACCAGAGCTTATCTCTTTTGAACAAGCTCTGTTGTGGAGTCTGAACCTTTTGTGTGAAGTTCCAACCACGGACCCACAGAATCATGATGGGAAAATGTGGGAAGTGGATTTGTAAGGAATTTTTTAAAATTTGATAGAAAGTTTACACAATTTTGTAAACTTTACAATGACCTTTACAACTTTATTGTGACCAAGAAATAAGTAAGCTTCTGATAGAACGGTGTTGAGTTTTACATCTCTTGTGTCTCACTATTCATTGAGGCAAATAATGTAATAAAATCTTTTCAAATGCCTCTGAGTTGCCCCATCTCTGTAAAAACTAAGAAAACCAGGAGGAAAAGGCCTCCAAGACCACGGAGTTTGACTTGGACTGAACAGCACCATGTGGAGGGAGCTCTGTCAGGCAGAGCTTCATGATTAAAATCCTTCCAAAACTTCTCTTGTTGATCTGGGACTATTTTCCATCCAGGAGAACTGCTGTTGCTAAAAGAGCAAGCAAGGGTTTGGAAATGCAAAAGATTCTTTTCCATCATTTTGGAAGTGCCTACAGTATGAAATCAGAGTTTGTGGATGTGGCACCATTGCACTTCTTACACACCAAATCTGTTTTCCTCCTACATTTCAACCCAAATTCCCCCAAGTGCTGAGTTGGCCATATCACATAACAGAGAGGAGAGAGGCATCCCCTCATTGATTATACAGTTTGAATTAATTCATTCATCTCATTAGTGAGCATACTTTTATCTTTGAATTTTTTTCATCAGATCTAGAAGGTTTTTTTGCTGATTTCCCTGTAGTACTGCAGCTCATGGTAATATAATCAAATGTCTTCTGATGAGATGTTTTAATACTACCTAACTGCTTGCTCTGGGATTAATGGTTAAGATTAAATCTCATTATGTTTATAGTTTCTTACTGGGTATTTTTTCTTGATTTAAGCGTCAGTTATAATAAAAAAAAAGAAAGTTAGATATTCAGAAGCATCAATATTTCAGTAACCAGCCAATATAACTTCCTTTTGGTCATCTAGGTATTTTGAGAATCTCCCCTGAACGCCTTAATCAAGTGAAATGAACCCTACAAGGAAAAATGTAGAAAAAAAGAGATCTGATCCTTTTCATCCAGTGATATAATTTACACTGTAAAGAGGGTGTAAAGTCTGTACTTTTCAGACCCCTTTTGGTGAAAGACACAGAAACACAGAATCCAAGACTGTCCCAAGTTGCAAGCGACCCACAAGGATCACGAAAGTCCAACTCCTGACCAAAGTTTCACTATAATTGTTTTTATCACGTGAATAGAAGTTAATTGAATTATTTCCCCTAACTGTGTTTTTCAGCATTTAATCCCCTATAATCAAAGAAATGTTACTCAGGAATCACTTGTTACAGGATTTCAGGGAGATACTAAAGATTCTAAGCTAATTTAAAATAGTTACAAGTATTAAACCCTCTTTAGGACAAAACATATTTCAGTGTAGACAGCATCCCCTGCTTCCATCCAAACTTGGTGGAATCGTGAAAAGACTTGGAAAATAAGAACTTGTGGTCTATAAACTAAATCATGCACAAGCCGTAAGAATGAGAGTCATAACAGAATCACTGAATCACAGAATTCCAGAGTGGTTTGGGTTGGAAGGGACTTTAAAACTCATCTGGTCCCTCTGCCTTGGGCAGGGACTCCTCCCACTATCCCAGGTTGCTCAACAGCAAGTCTTGGCAGAGTCTTTTTGCACCCTGTGGGATCCTTATTTCAGATTAAGTTTAGAGTACAAATTTATGTCAAAATTCAGCAGGCAAAAGTAGGTGCTGTGGTTTTTGGTTTGTTTTTTTTTTTTTTTTTTTTAAAGGAGCAGCATACTCCTGAGATATGGAGTGGAGAACACTCAAGTTTAATCCTGCTGCCCCAAAAACATGCAGGATGAGTTTTACCCCCAGGGTTAGCTTGTAGGTGGGTGTTGGGAAGGCAGCACTGAGCAGCCCAGGCAGCACAGGATGTGTGGTTGTGCTGCAGGGAAGCTCCCAGCAAGCTGCTGAGGGTTTGCTGAAGTGACAGCACTGGAGAAACATCACCCAGCTCTGACAAAATCATCTTAGAATTCAAGCAGTTGTAGCAAATAAAGCTGTTCATGAGAATTACAGCAGCAAAACTCTCAAAACACAGCTCAAGAGTAGTAATGGATTAAGTTAATCAAGATTTTTTTCCCTTTGGCCATTTTTGCAGCTGAGTTATTTATAGATGTGCTGGTTAAACTATTCAATATCTGATATATGTAAATAGTATCAAAAAGCTCTGTGTTTACCCTTGCATAGAAGCAGAAAGAAATGCTGTCAGCCTTGAAAAGCACAGGTGAAAAACAATGAAGAGTATTTTGAATGGTGGGGAATTTGGTGAGGAATTTTGAGTGGAATTGAACACTGAACGTGCTCTCAGGTATTGCCAGCACAAAGACATTTAGCACAGGTGTTTGTGCAATCATGATGCATTATGCGAATTAACAGTGAACAACGGGCATCCAACAGTTCTGCTTTTGTGTTTGAATATTTTATTTTCAATGCAAAGGGTTATGGGATAATGTGCCATAAGATACCCATGTAAGAAGCCTTGCTGATGGGTTTTCAAATATTTCTTCCTTTTTTTTTTTTCAGTTGCTGTATTACTGGGTTTTGTAAGAGATAATTTAGTACACAGAAACGCTACATGGATTTTTACACACTGAGCTCGAGCCAAAAATGTTCTTCAGGCTATTGCAGTATTGGCATTGTTCCCCAAATGTGACTTGCAAACATGCAGCTGGAAACAATACAGATGCAAATGAGTGAAAAATCTTGTCATTCTAATTCCATAATACTTTTATTTACTCAATTCAGCTGCTTGAGGTTCATTAAAAACACAAAAGAAGTGCCTTTTTTTTTTCAAATATACATTATTCCTAAAAGTCTTTCAGTCATTTGGGAGCACCAGTTTTGATTTCCTTTATGAAACCATCACAGAAAGTTTTACCTTGGTAAAAAGCTGTGAACTGCAGTGTCTGGGCTGCTTTAAACCTATTTCAAGTTGCTGGTAAACAATATAGGGAATGTATTCCAGTGCAATGTCTGGCACAGCTGAGGAGGATGAGAAAGGCTGAGCTCGGTGTCAGGATTCTGCCCTGACAACAGCACAACTGCCCAAAGCAAAGAAGTCAGGGTTCTGAAGGCTTTTTATCACCACAGCACAACTCTTCTCTGCCATTTTTGAGTGGCACAGCTGAGTTTTGACAGGCTTTGTTTAGCTGGCACAAACTGCATGAACCCCAGTGGCCTCCAAAGGCTTCATTTATTTTGCAAGAACTAGACCAGTTTGTTTTCACAGAGAATGCTTGCTGTGTGGAAAATATCCCTCAGCTATCCAATGGTTTTGTTCTTGCTTTATCCAGCTGCTGGTGAAATGTTGCTGGAAAGGGAAGTTCAGTCTCTAACTCTGCTGTAAGACTCTTTTCTGCTTATGACACTCAGAGTTATTGCTGGATGACACTGCAAAACTGCATTTAAATTATCTGCCTGGATTATCTCAGAACCTTAGAATGATTTGGGTTGTAAGGGACCTTAAAGATCACCTTTTTCCAACCCCTCCTCTACCAGACCAGGTTGCTCAATCCTCTTAATAAATATTAGCATGAATATTTTCAATAATTTTCCATAAACCTCCTTAAAACCTAATATTTCCATCCTCAAGTGCATTTAAAAACTCAAGGAAGAGTGTCAGATATATTATAATTGAAATTACTTTTCTTCAAAAAAATGTTCCTGAGCATATTTTGTAGCATTGGGTTGTCAATCTGTGCTGGTTTAGTTTCCCTTGTAGCTCAGAATTTAAAAGGTAATCGTCTCAAAGAAATTATTGCAATGGGTACAGGAAGCATAAATCACAAGAAGAAAATTCAGTGGTGCAAGTATAGACAATTTATTTACACAAACTGTAAATAAATTAAAGGCTGGTGTAGGTTTTGGAAATATACACATGGAAAAGATCAGCGTACAAAGTAAATTTAGAGGTATGATCTCTTGAGACTGATTTGCCAAAGAAAAATATCTGAAATAAAATGAATTACTAGTTATGGGGGAGGAAAGACAAACAAGCCATGTGTCAGCCTCTAGAATCAAGCTCTAGACAAGGACAGTATATTGAGCACTCATAATTCCCTCTGTTGCTGCAGCAACAGGGAAGTAACAGGGGGTGAAATTAGCTTCATTTTAGATAAGGAATAACAATTTGCAGCTCTTCAGTGTTCATTGGTGAATTTACAGAACAGGCATCCTCTGGCAGAGGAGAGAGAGCTGCTTTATCTCCTGCAAGAAAGGGAGCCTGGATTTATTATGTTCAACAGTCAGATGGATTAATGGGAACATAAACTATTCAGAAGTGTAACACTCACCTACTCTCCCAGTTGCTGCTATTTCTTAAACACTCAACAAACTATAAAGCAATATTAGCTGCAACTTTGCTTGGGAAGACAGGATAAGATTTAATGTTAATGGTGGTGTTATATCAATTAATGCATACAACATTTTAAGTCCAGAGCCTTAGGATATTCTTTATGAGTGCCTGTGGTTCTTCCCCTGATTTCTATCTGAAATTCATTCCTTCTCACATTCTCTTGCCCATTTCTTGTTGTGTCAGTCTGACTTTTCCTTAGTGCTTGCTCTTCTAATGTATCCAGAGGGGAGAAACCACATCCTGGTCATTATCTTTACTTTCCCCTGAATTTCTTTGTAATAGCATTGCTTTCTCCTCATTTGAGCAGGAAAAGGACCTGTTTATTAAACAGTCCAATAAACTAATTTACTGTAATTTTACAACTGTTGGATGGAAGGCAGTGCTGTAAGTTGTCCAGTTGTCATGACTACTGTGGTGCAACAATTGGAAATAAGGAATCACTGTTCCAGACCTCTGCCCCAAACATCTGAAAGAAAATAGTCCTGAAATAAATAAGTTATGATCAATAAACAGGGTGTTTTATCTATGATGAAATAATGACAACAGCTATTATTTTTAAAACCTTATCTACTCTGGTTATAAATTGAGGGTGACTTTCATCATTTGTGTTAAGGACGATCAATATGAAGTTATCCAAATATTAGCCCTCTGAAAAATCAGGAGTAATGGGCTTGAAACATCAGAAATTCTTTCCTCTGAACAGGGTTTCAGCTGAGTCTCAGCTTGCACCAAATCGTTCAGGCTGTGGGCTCTGATACCTGAACTGAGTGCACAGCAATTTCCTGGACTATCTGTGCAACCACTTGCACACTGGAGAGGAAAACCTGAGCCTTTCTTCTTTTAGAAAGAGATTTTATGTCAATGTTCCAGTTTTCACTTGCACACAGTTTTCACTTGCTTCACTTGTTCCTACTTTCACTTGTAGGGCTGGGGGATGGGATCCTTAAGTTCTAGGGAATGCTATTGCCTCTATCTTTCTTATTGTTGAAAAACTAAATAAATGAGCAGGGAAAGGAATGGAGAGAAAGGAGATTTTCAAATGCAGCAGGAAATGACATGACAATTGCATTCTCTACATGACTGTACCTATATATGAGGCTAAAAAACTTAGATGTTTTGGATGTAGGGAGTAATTGTGCCTTCCCATTCTTTAAGTGCTGAACTGATGCTTCTGAGATTTAACAGGCTTGTAGAGAAATCAACTTTTCCCCACTGAGGATGTCTGAAGGACATTTAGAAATCTTATTGCTTCAGTGGGTACCAGCAGGTAATGTTCTTACAGTGCTTGCCTTAAGATGAATAACACTTGGGCTTCAACTGTGATCCTTCTAGATTGTTATAAGGAAAAAAAAATCATCAAATGCTGCCTTAGTTATGCTGGAACCTTCAGTAATTATTTCTATTGTAATCTGGTAATTGTGTTTTCTCAGCACATGGAGGGATTAACATCCTGTTAACAGGATTAATATTCCTGTTCCTTTTGTACACTTTCCCCTACATCTAATACCTTTAGAATATTTTTGAAAGACAACATTTCATGAGACCATAGTTAATCAAAGCACAGGCTTGAGAAAAGTAGAACAAGTGCATTTTATTTTTCTCCTACCCTTTCCTCTGCATGTCTTCAGTGTTCAGTATCTCAAATAAAATATTTGTGTCATATGCACTGCCACAGGTATAAATACAGAGTTAAAATTTAGAGACTGCTTGATGTCTGGATAAAAAGGTGTAATTTTATCCTTCACAAAAATATATATACAAATGTTTAAATACACACTGTGAAAGTGAGCCAATGTAGCAAATCCCACGTGCCATGGAGCCCCATGTGCCAGCTGGTCAAGCTTGACACTTCCAGAGATCCAGGGACAGCCACAGCTTCTCTGGGCACCCTGAGCCAGGGCCTCCCCACCCTCACAGGGAAGGAGCTCTTCCCAATATCCAGGTTGACTTTCCTGTTGTTTCCATATAGCCCAGCACTAGGGGTGAATTGAGCAACATTTTTCTTGTTATGTCAGATCCGTGGCTTTTGTTTTTTTCTGTTCCTCTTTTTTTTTTCTGGTTTCTGCGTTTTGCCCTTGAGCTCTCAATTTCCCAGATCCCTGAGCAGATAACCTGGCTGGAATGAGCACTTTCACATGCCCTCATCAGCTGGTTCTCATCACCAACTCCCTCACTTGTCAGTCAGGTTTGTGTCCTTGTGTTTATGGTTTCCTGATTTACTTGTTTCCCTTTTTTTTGCCTTGAAAAAGGCCCTTGACCAGAAGCCCTTAAAGGAGCACACACTCCCCTTCCACATACCCCCCTACAAACTGTTCAGTTTTGTGTTTCATTTCATGTTGTTATGGAAACAACAAGAGTATGAAACAGAACTTAGATACCAGTGCAAGGGGAAAAAAAAAAATCATGCATTCATTACTCGGTGTATCTAAAATTCCATATGGAACATTCCTGACCCTGTCAAGATATCTGGCAGTGAGGATTTGCTTCCGACTTTCGTCTCGACTGAAGTGCAGAATGTATTTAGCACTCAGTGGTGATTTTCAAAGCACTGTGCCTGTGATCTCTTTGATTCCACTGCTAATCAATAAATGGACTTGTGCTTCTACTGACGTTGTGCTCCTGGGATAAGCCTGGGTATGTAAAATAGCAGCAGTTTTCCATTTAGGAGTCTTTGCTCGTCCTTTGGCGCTACAGCAGGCACCAGCAGAACCTCCTGCAACTTACACCTTACAGCAGCTGCTGACACCACTTGGAGTGAGCAGCCTTTAGTGAGAACAGCTCTAATAACTGCAGTTGGACTGTAGCAAATCAGAGCCTCTGGCTGGCAGAGAGAACTCTCACGCTCAGGTTTCTACAAGCAGTCTCAA
The DNA here is from genome assembly GCF_015832195.1 of Motacilla alba alba. Lineage (NCBI taxonomy): Eukaryota > Metazoa > Chordata > Aves > Passeriformes > Motacillidae > Motacilla > Motacilla alba. The sequence goes on from NC_052023.1 coordinate 25,568,149, forward strand.
GTTCTTGCATTCTCTTTCAGGTTTCAAGACTCCGTCAGTTTGAAGATAAACCAGCGGGGGATTCCAAGTCAGAACTAGAATTTAATAGGAAAATTAAAAGAAATGCAATAATACAGAAGCACTGACAGCGTCAGGATCCAACCTGACACCCTGTGGGTCAGGTGCTGGTAGCAGTCTCATTAAAAGGTGCCTGCAATCCTGTTGAAGTGACAGGCGTGGTTCTGTTGAAGTTGTTTTAATCATATTTTTCTATGGCATGTTTTAAAAGCACCAATAAACAGGCTTATTATTAGAATCAGAGAATTGTAGACTCACAGAATATCTTGAGCTGTAAGGAACCCACAGGGATCACCAAGTGCAAGTCTTGGCTTGGGCAGAGCAGTACAAGACCCTCCCTTGATAAGGTGGTGATGATATTTTCTCTGTGCTTTACTCACAGGTAGGGGTTTTTTTTCCACCTAAATTGCCTGGGACCTTCTAAAGCAGTTGAAAGTTGCCTTAAATTAAAAGAATCCACCACTATTGCAGTATAATAAACTTCAGTGTTGCAAACAAATTCTTGCAAATCTATGTTGCATGGAGAAATTTATTTCCCCAAGAATTTCCTGCAGGCTCTGAATCTCTGGTCTTACACAGATCTGTTATTCCAATTGCAGGACTCTGAACAGGGAATTCTCAATGTCCCTGTAATTATCTAAGAGAGTAAGATTTCCTCCTACCCATCACTTTCTTCATTTGGACTTTCTAAAATTTTCTTCATCTCTCTCTCTTTCATGTGTCTTTATAATACATCGAAAAAAACCCCAAACTCTATTTTCCTAAAATATAATGGAAAAAGCAAGTAAATGAAAACAGTCCTTCGCAGTAAAATAATTTTAAATTTTATGGTGGCTCTATGCTTTTTTAATGCATGTCTGGGTTCCTTATATCTAGTCTCTTATTGAACTGCATGAACAAGAGAATTACTTTTATTCTGAAAAATATGAAGATAAAGAAACTGATCATCTGCTGCAGACAATCCAGGCTTCTCATTCTGAACAAAGTCTTTCCTGATATTCAGTAGATTTCATTTAATTAAATTCATAATGACACAATAAGAAAAAGGTCCTTTCAGCACAGAAGAGCGGGAACTGACCACAAGAACTTCCTTTCTTCTGGGATCTTGGGCACTTTAGGATGTTGGAAGCAATTAATTGTTGTTGGCCAATTTAATCAAATGCACTGCTATTAACAGATCTCGAGGGCCACTTAAATAATTTCAGGATATCAAGATCCAAGCTAATCAATCTCTGAAAAAATACTTGCCTGAAAACATCAAGACTGTTTTATAAACCATTTTGTGTTCCTAGCTGGATAAAAATGCAAATGGGATAACACTGCTTAAAGACTTAAAAGCTCAGCAAAACAAAAGAAAACTAAATAACAGCCAAAAGAAAAAAACTAACAAATAAATAAACTCAACTTATTTCTGGGAACACTGAGACCCAGATTATTCTCTTTTTCTTCATGATGTTAACTTCATAGGTGAAGTAACCTATGCAATCCTTATTTCCTAAGTTTAAAGATGAGAAACCTTAGGGTTGAGTTTAGGGTTGAGTTTAGGGTTAAGATGAAGGAGTTGAGGAGGCTCAGCCTGGAGAAAAGGAGGCTCAGGGGGACCTTGTGGCTCTGCACAACTCCCTGACAGGAGGGGACAGCCAGGGTGGTTGGGCTCTGCTCCCAGGAACAGGGACAGGAGGAGAGGGAACGGCCTCAGGCTGGGCCAGGGCAGGCTCAGGTTGGACACCAGGAGGAATTTCCCCATGGAAAGGGTGCTCAGGCCTTGGCAGGGGCTGCCCAGGGAGGTGTTGGAGTGCCCATCCCTGGAGGTGTCCCAGGAAGGCCTGGAGGTGGCACTCAGTGCTCTGGGCTGGGGACACGGTGGGGAATTGGGCACAGGGTGGCGTCCATGGTCTGGGAGGTCTTTTCCAACCTTTGATTCTGGGATTCTATAGCAAGAGCACTGAAATTTGCTCCAGTAGCAATGTAGGTATATTTGAACAATTATTTTTTTCTACACATTCAGTATTAGTTGCCTTGTCCATGTGTCACCCTTTGGCAGGCACTGTTGGTAAGATAGATAAAATGGGTGATTTGATAACACATTCTGCCTCCTGTGACTTTATCCCAACACTTTGCAAATGCATTCACTTCCCCCTGACACCTCCCCATTCTGGAATGAACACTGCTTGACAGTACTGAATAGTTTCATAAAAGCTTCTCTCTCTAGTGCACATAATTGTTTAATTGAATTAGTGGAATATCATGTGCTGGTCATCTACATAAATATTAACAGAAACCTTTTTGACTTAACAACATCCCATAAACAGACATAGAAAATTTAAAAAAAAAATCAATTCTTCCATTTCTGAACAAAAAAAAAATTCCTGCCATCTGGGTTTTTTTGGGGGTTTTTTCCAATTACATCATTTGGACTACTACTAGAGACATATTCACACAAACTTAATAATGGAAGACACTTTTCCCTCCACAAACCTTCTTTAAGTATTTCAGATCAGGTCATGGGGTAACATGTGGCAAACAGAGACACAAGAAATTGTGTCAGACAAGCATTGTTCCTTGCTTTTCCTCTGAAAGTGCTTAATTTCAAAATCAGAGAAAGTCAAATCTTTAAATAAGTGTGCTGCTTGAAAAAATTCTTGTAGATGTTGACTGCAAAGCCTTAGATCAAAAGATAACATTGGTGACAGCCAGGGAGGCTTTCTGAAGAATGTAAAAGCTTAACAAAAATCTTCACCTGCTTCAATTAAAGAAAAACATTTTGGCACCCCTGCAGATGCAGAGATCTGCTGGAGGTTTTGCTTTCTGGCTTCTCAGACAAAGCAATTTTTTATTAAAAAAGACATGACTTTGATTACATATGCCTCAGACAGGCCTTGCTTTTTGTTTGATGTTGATAGAGGGTTTTCAGTATTATACCTGATGGATTTTCCACAAATAAATTCTTGAGGATTAGCCCTGCTTTATTGCAGATGTTTTCTGAAGCAAGCAGCAATCCAGAGATATGTCATTTATGCTATTACAGGCCTGCATTTCTGCTGAAACGAATGGGGTTATTTTCTTAGATGATTTGTTTTGACAGCACAGAAACATATTTTAGAAGAAGGAAACTGATCAAAAGGGCTATCAACAGAGTATCTTATTTATTTATTTAGTTATCTATGACTTTTAAAATTTATTTGCTAAATTTATTAACTGAAGTCTGTATTTAGACGTGGATTCTGTCAGTGACACGCACAAGAGTTGCTACATGCATTGATTATGGACATTTGATCCTGAAGGGATCAAATCAGCAACATGAGAACTTTGAGCACCCCCAGCACTTTTCATCTCCCCAGTCCAAATTCGTGCTTGAGTTTCCACCAAGAGTGATGTAGAAACACAAGGAATAAATTGTCACTCTACGTCTTGTTATTCGTCACTTGAACATCTTCCTCTGCAGAGGGATTTCTCAGGCTCATTCCCACCTCAGAGATTTGGAAGTGATGTGATGCTCCGAGGAGGGCACTGCTGCCAGCATTCCCCCCTGCCCTCCATCCTCCCCTTCAGAGGGAACTTCTGAAGAAGTGCTGAAAGAAATCTGAGGAGGAAATAAGGCTTGAAAGAGTTACCTGCTAAAATCTTACACAAACAAAGTACGATCTGACTTCCACAGAGATTTTGAAGCATGGACTCCTCCTCCCCTTGCTTATATCATCTCTCATTTTTGCATCCAGCACAAGAGAAATTAATTCCTGTGGCATTCACATTCTCTGAAAAATCCCTTCACCCAGGATTTTTCTCCTGGGAAGCTGAGAAGCCTCAGAGAAAAGGAAAACAATTCTTATCTCATTTGCTTCTCCTGTGTTGTGCTCCTGTGGAATGTGTTTGGAGATTGTTTACCCACAGGTGATTGTTCCATTGGATTCTGGTGTGAATTGTTTTGACTCTTTGGCCAATCAGGGCCAAGCTGTGTCGGGACTGCAAAGAACCACGAGTTTTCATTATTATCTCTTTAGCATTGAGTAAGTATCCTTTCTGTATTCTTTAGTATAGTTTAGTATAGTATTTTTAATCTAATCTAGCATTATAAAGTAATAAATTAGCCTTCTGAGAACATGGAGTCGGATTCATCATTCCTGCCTTCATCAGGGCATTCCCTACAAATACAACAAATGCCAGGAATTCAAAGGGAAGGTGAGGCTGGGATTTCTCTCTCATGATTTTTAGGTAAAAGCCCCTCGGTGTCTGCCCATGGTGACATTTTCTATGGCTTCTGGGCATGAACGTGCAATGCTCCCTCTGACTCAGTTACAGGAAAAAGATCATCCTGCCTTTTAGGCTGTAACTCCTGAGGAGGTGTTTCCTGGAGCCACTCTGTGATCTTAGCTTTGTTCACACATTTAATTGCAATTATACCAATCCTTGTACTTTGGTAACAGCCTTAATTGGGTAGCAGGAGCAGCAGTTGTAAGAGGATTATTTCTCAGATCTCTGCTAGGAAATCTCTGCTGCTTCTGTTGGCAGAGTGGGAGGCTCAGGAAGTTGGGCAGAGTGAGTAAGGTCCATAAATGACTCCTATGGAATTAATTTATTGATTCTAACCTTTTTTTTTTTTTTTTTTTCTTCCTTGCTGTGAAGGATTTCATGGTGGGAAACAAAGCCAGTGGTCTTTGCAAGTGTGTTGAATGGTATTTTGCAATGTGGAATTGTCAAGGCTGGAAAAGACCTTCCAGGCCATCAGGTCCAACCAGCACCACATTCCCACTAATCCATTCTTCAAGTGCCACATCCACAAGTTTTTTGAGCACTTTCAGGGCTGGTGACTCCCCTACTGCCTGGGCAGCCTGTTCCTTCTAACAGCATTAATATTACTTCTTTTTTCATCAAGTTTTCAAGTCACCATTGGGAGCCCACTAATTTTACTATTAGAGCTCCTATTAAAATATCCAGGTTTATTTTAAATTACTTAACTGTAGTTACTCAAAGTGCATAGATTTTATAAAAATTAACCTAAAATCTGATCAGGCAATTAATTGTATCTCCCCAGTCTCTGGCAGAGGATCCAATGTTTTACTGGCATTTGTCAGGGCAACAGTTTTTAATTTTGTGTTTTGTATTCCTACAGTAGAGCATTAAAATAAAAATGAAAATATATGAAAGTTTTTGAAATAAGGAAATACTTCAACTAAGTAGCAACAATGAGATATATATATATAAAATAAATTAAATTAAACACAGAAAAATGCAAGTATATGAAATACAATTTTTTTTTTGTATATCAAATGAAAAATAATATTTTTCACCTTTTTTTTTGACTTTGCTGTGCAGCCTTTGAGAGACACTATGCTATTTATACATGTCATTAACCTATAATAAAAATTCCAGTAGCAATTGGCTTCCTGTCTTTGGGTTCATTTGATCTTCTACAGAAAGAAAAATTCTATGTTCCCTTTCTTTTTTTCTTGGAGTTCCCTTTTTTTTAGGAAAATTACCATTTATTGTCAATAAGACCTTTATCATATCAGAATTTAATAACTGATAAATCATATCAGTTGTTAAATAGTCATATCAGAGTTTAATAACTGTCTATGCCACTGTTAAAGATCCCTTTGACTAATTAGTAGATTTTTGTTACGTTGGAGAAAATAAATACAGATTTTATTTTTTAACAAAATTTAATCAATTTTTTTCTTCTATTAAGCCTACCTTAGACGACAAACTAATGTGAACTAGTCATGTACTGCCATGGCACAGAGCAATTTTAACCCATTACCAGCAATAATTTCTTGTAGATCTCAAGAAAAGCAGGAGCAGTGGTTCAAAATCTCATTTTGCACACATGGACATGACTTAAATACAATAAAGAAAGGACTGAATAACTTGAATGGAGCAGAATCACATTGTGGAAGTAATCTCTCTTTTTTTGATCATCATGTTAATTCACATTCTTCTTTTTTTCTTTTTTTGAAATACAAACTGCTCTCACACCTCAAGAGGACTTGCTGAAATAAATACTTGAGTATAAATACTTGAGTATTTCAGAAATAAAACATGATCCTTGTGTCTATACAAAGGGGAAACTGGACTTTGTATTAGTTCTGTGAATCCTTCTGGCTCTGCAGCAGTGGCTAGAAATATTCACAATAAAGACTGATTTTTTGTACAAGAATCATTGGTGTGGGATGCTCCAACACAAAGCAGCTCCAGAGCTTTGGGATCTTCTCTCCCTAGAGTCACAAACCATCAGAAGGCTGTGGCTGTCTTTTAGCATCACTTGGAACCTGTGTTTGCTTCACATTCTCTGTTCCAAATCAGCAGCTGAAAAAGCTCTCAGTGCCCTCTTCAGCTGCCTCTGGATCAGGTTCAGCGACATATACAGGCTCTCCAGAATATTGTGACTGTCCAGAATTTCTGAAAAACTGTGTTGTCTGTGCAGATCATGGAAATTTGGGGATTGAAGCCTCTGGTTATTTGCCTAGAAGGAAAAATGTATCTCTATGAGACCTCTATGAGACCTGGTCCATGAAAAAAATCAAGAGAGAAGCAGCATAATTCCTATGGCCTCAAGATTTTTTTCCTATTTTCAACAACACTGTCTGGCTGAGGAGGAAAGAAAAAAATTGAAAGGGATTGAGCAGCCTGGTCTCGTGGAAGATATTCCTGCCTTCGTCAGGGTGTCGGAATGACATGGTCCTCAATTCCTTCCCATCCCAAACCACTAATGATTCCATGATTCCATGAAATTCAGCAATCTTTTTCTCTGTCCCTGCTCGGTTCCATGACCTGGTGCTGTCACAGGTGCTGTGTGTTTATCCCAGGCAGGCTGTGTTGCCAAGGCACTCTAGTGCCCCAGCAGAGTTCAATATTTCTAAAACTGAGAGCACTCTTTACCTCACAGAGCTGAGACTCTTTGGCCTAAGGATGCAGTAACCATGTCACTGTGGGATATCAACAGTGTGGGTTTCACTCGTGCTGTCACTCAGATTTGCAGTGATGCCATGGTGATAATATTTTATCATGATGTTCTTTTTATTTTATTCCTTTCGGCAACATACAGTGCCAGCTTGACCTGAATTATCAGATTAATAAATCATATTAATAAGACATGAGAAAGTAAAGCAGTCAATCACTTACCAGTCTGGAGGGAGCTTAAAAACAGAAGATTGGTGGCAGTTCTCAGGTCAGGTACTTCTCACTCATGGACCTCTGTCCTGTTTTGGAGTCCAGCACGGGAACACATCTCAAGCAGGAAAATTCATACTTAACTTTAAAAAGATTTTAGGTCATTGCCACTGTTTTCATCAAGTTTGATGGAGATTAAAAGTCACTTTATAGCCAGGTGCTACAAGATGCTGCATATATTCTGTTGTCAGATCTGAAAGGATTCTATTAACTGGTGCAACAGTGAATCATGGAATCACAGAATATCCTGAGTGGGAAGGGACCCACAGGATCATGGAGTCCAACCCCTGGTCCTGCCCAGAAACTCCAACAATCCCACCCTGTGCATCCCTGGGAGCATTGTCCAAACCCTCCTGGAGCTCTGGCAGCCTTGGGGCTGTGCCCATTCCCTGGGGAGCCTGGGCAGTGCCCAGCACCCTCTGGGGGAGAACCTTTCCCTGAGCTCCAGCCTGACCCTGCCCTGGCCCAGCTCCAGCCATTCCCTGGATCCTGTCCCTGTCCCAGAGGGCAGAGGTTGGAGCTGTCCCTGTGCTGCTCCTCAGGAGAAGGTGCACTATCACAGCCCATCATATCAAAGCTGAATCCCTTGCTCTGTAGAAGTCAAAACTTGTTTATAAAACGTCGTAAAATTTTTCATTGCTTCATCTCTCCATATAACATGAAACATATCGGAACCAACCTATCTGATTTCAGCTTGCCTCCTTCTTATTTTCCTTCTCTAAAATCCAGATAAAACCACATAATAGAATATTTTATTAATATGTTGGTGTAGGGACACATAAATTAGTTACTCGAGAGGGTGCATGGCACACATTTTGATCTACCTTCCCTCCAGTTTGCTATTGCACTGGTCAAGTAATTGAAGCATGTAACCTGCCCTGCTACTAAAAATATGAATCCTGGGAACTTCCAAATAATTCAGAGGAAAAGAAGAAGAAAAAAATAACAACAAAAATATTCAGCCTCAAAAATTTCTGCCCTAAGATGAATTGGAAGACCTTACTGTTCCTTTTGGAATAAAGTTTCTGGTAGTGACCTCGATACTGTTCAGTAACTTCATGTCCCAAAATTTCCAGGAAGAACCTGGGTTTCCTCTGTCTAGCTGTTTTCTGTCCTGGAAATAAACTAAAAGGTTTTGTGGAAAATATAAGACCAGGGTGGAGCACACTGAGTACAAAATAATTCAGAGATTGTGCCACTGTTACAGTTAAAAATAGGATTAAGGAAACATAAAAGATGTCACTCACACCTGCACTTGTCAAATTCTGATGGATCAGGCCCAAAACAGGCAATAACCAGGAGAAGTTGTACTTATAGATTTGAATAATGATTTCCATCTGACAGGATTTTCCCAACCATCTGTTCCTTCAGGTGAAAGTAATTTCCTACTGCTATGTAATTCCTGATACCTTTTCCTTACATATTTGTGGGCATTTTAAATGTAAATACTGATTTCAACACGCTACACAATACTTGTAATTTACGGGGCTTCAAAACGATGTCTTAACTACACTGCCTGTGCTTTAAACTCACTTTACATTCAGTGGTGACGTAGTGTGAGACATCCATGGTTTGCCATCAGCATGGGGAGAAGCATTCTTGTCCTGGACTCATTCCCCAGGGAACTCTTTTGACCTTGCTTGTTAACAGAGGGTTTGTGGTGAGATGCAAATCAATGTAAATTGTCAACGCGGTGCTTCTCAGCACCAGGCAGTGTAGTGGCCTCGTGTACATTCCAACACTCCAAAAAAAACCATAACCCAGGCTCTCATTTGCATTCATTAATCCCAGATTCTGAATTTATTGCCTTATTCTGAATTTATTGCCTTCCACCCGCCTTCCGCAGCTCCCGTACCCGGGAGAGACCTGCCCGGGGTAATTAATGACACACTGCTTAATAAAATAATGGAACTCGGGCCCTAAAGTTCTGGTACACTTAAAGAACTGTAGGAATGCTTTTCATTCACAAATGAGGTTTGGCAGGAAGAGGAACATTCAGTGATTTACTGAGGAAGCTGGAGCTGTGTCCTGCTGTAAGCGGTTCCGTGGGCCGTGGGACGTGCTGCTCTGGCTTCGCGTGCCCTTCCACTTGTGACAGCTGGCTGATTTCTGCTGTAATTGGGCAGCAGGACTGCATTTGCCTGAAATTTGGTCCTCATTTAAAATACCCAAGTGGAAGATTTAAATGGAGTTGTAGCAATGGGGCTGAAGTAGCCTGTGCTGGGAGTGGCTAAAATAAGTCTCAGTTAGAAGGAGTGGTGGCTGCTGGCTGGGATCCGTCCCTGCTACGTGCCCTGTACAGGACAGCTTTCCATGAGGATCTGAGCTGTCTAGCACATTAAATGATTATTTCTTCCCTGAATTCATTGGCAAAGGGTGGGGAGGCTGACTTGTTAGTCAGGTTCAGGGCTCAGGGGAACTCTTTAAGGCGTGTCACAATAGAAGAAAATCGGATGTGTTGAGGAATTACAGAATCACAGGGAGGTTTGGGGTGGAAGGGGCCTTAAAGCCCATCCTGTGACATCCCCTGCCATGGGCAGGGACACTTTCCACTAGCCCAGGGTGTTCCAAACCCCATCCAACCTGGCCTTGGACGTTTCCAGGGGCTTCTCTGGGCACCCTGTGTCAGGGCCTCCCCACCCTCACAGGGAACAATTCCTTCCCAGTATCCCATCTGTCCCTGCCCTCTGGCAGTGGGAAGCAATTCCCTGTGTCCTGTCCCTCTATCCCTTGTCACAAGTCCCTCTCCAGCTCTTTTGGAGCCCCTTTAGGCACTGGAAAGGGCTCAGAGGTTTCCGTGAAGCCTTCTCTTCTCCAGGTGAGCACCCCCAGCTCTCCCAGCCTGGCTCCAGAGCAGAGGGGCTCCAGCCCTGGGAGCACCAATGTGGCTTTCACACGACTGTTTCCAGCAGATCAAAATCATTCTTGTGTTTCAGCCCCCAGACCTGGACACAGTATTCTGGATGGGACCTCACAAGAGCAGAGGAGAGAGGAGGAATCACCTCCCTCGAGATGATTCTTGTAGGAACCTATAGGGCAGATTTGCAATCCACTTTATAAAACTGTGTCACAACTGCACAGAATTGTGTTGATTTTACAGCTCATATACTTAAGGATTATTACAGATTTTTATCTTTTCTCCTAGTATGAAGAATCATAATGAAAATAACTCATAAAGCTATTGAAGGATCTTCAGATAAAAGCATCAAAGCCAGAATAATTCAACAAGCTCAGCATCCACAATCAGGTAAAGGGATGGAATCACTCTGTGGCACTGATTCCTTTGCAGGGAGTGGCAAAATCCCCACTGATTTCAAGGGGCTGTGGTCTCATCCTGCATGTCCCAATGAGCTCATGTTTGGGTTATGGAGCTCTTTGAACATTTGCCTAATGGGATTGCAGTGGCTGTTCCTGAGAGCTGAGCAGATTTTCCTTTAGGCCCTACCCAGGTTCCTAAAGGAAAATCTGATTTCTCTGGAAAAGCTGGGCAGTGCTCATCCTGTGGAAGTCCAGGCTCATCTTAAATATTGATTTTGTGTGAGCACCACAGGGATGATATTGGGCTGCTCCTATCCACAAAGCATCAGTGAAGGTGGTGTTTTTGAGATATGTAGATGCTGAGCTTTTGGGTTTTTTTTTGTTAGGGTTGAGATTAAATGTGTGAGATGGTATTTTTTGTTTGGACTCAGATGTTTATTAGTTTTTATTTATATTACAGTTTCACAGCTGTGAGTTTCACAGTATTTTACTCTAACAAACTAAAAATGGAGTTGTTTCTCTCTCTCTCTATAAGGCTTTTTAAGGATAAATTGTCTAATTAAGAAATTACACCGAAATTATTTTTATTTTTAACTTAATAGTTAACTACTCATGGCCCACAGTGTGGGCTTTTTTATCTAATAACACAGTACTATGGTATTTGTGGGGTGCCCTGACAAAGGCAGGAATGATGAATCTGACTCCATGTTCTCAGAAGTCTAATTTGTTATTTTATGATACTATATTATATTAAAGAATACTATACTAATTAAAGAATACAGAAAGGATACTTACTGAAGGCTAAAAAGATAATAATGAGAACTCGTGACTCTCTCCAGAGCCTCGACACAGCTTGGCCCTGATTGGACAAAGAGTCAAAACAATTCACGTGAAACCAACTTAACAACCACCTGTAGGTAAACAATCTCCAAACACATTCCAAAGCAGCAAAACACAGGAGAAGCAAATCAGATAATTATTATTTTTCCCTTTTCTCTGAGGCTTCTCAGCTTCCCAGGAGAAAAATCCTCGGCGAAGGGATTTTTCCAGAGAATATGACTGTCACGTAATACCACCTAAACTAATGAGGAAGAAGGTGAAGAAGAAGGATTAACTTTGGTCCTAAAATCTCTATTTTGTTTTATATATATTACTATATTCTGAAACTTTAAACGCTAAGTCTTCTGCTATGTGATATTACACACTTTTATTTAAACTACACACTTATAATCTTAGTTCTACCACTTAATTTTGGGAGTCTTTTGTGCAGCCTCGGGTCAAATGCAGTGTTCTCTTGGAGGTCAGTGCTAAAATTCCCAGTAACTAGGGTTCCAGCCTGTAGAAAGTATAGATGATGAAATTTGATTTGGCTTTTTGCTGATCTTCACACAGAGGCTGGGGGGCACCAGGCAGAGCATTGCTGGCTGTGCCGGGGGTGGGCTGTCCTGTTCTGCCTCACCTGGAATGTTGTGGGTAATTTTGGGTGCCACAATTCCAGAACATTCTACAGGTGCTAGAGGGTGTCTGAAGGAGGGACACGAGGTTGGGGAAGGGTCCTGGAGGAGCAGCTGAGGGGCAAAATGAGAGCTCGTGTTTATGGGCCTTGCTTTAGCAAACTGGTAAAGCTGAATCACAGCTCTGAAACAGAACAGCAAGATTTAGGGACTAAACTCCCTAATATCTACAACTCAACTTCTTCCCATGAGCTTATCTCAATTTAGGAATATTTTTCTTTGGCATCCTGTACCTGATTTCTGTAGCACAAAGTCCAACCATTAGCTGCTTGTTTTCCTCATATAATTTCACCCCTTTGCACAATGGAAATTTTCTGAGGAAAAAAATTACGATTTTTTATGAAGCCCAAAAGGTATTCTGAAAGCAGAACATGATGCTGTTCTGTGCAGTTACTCTTTAAGAGTTTTGTTGGATGTTTTTTCCCCTGAGATGCACAAGCACAATTTGATTTTTCACTTGCTGGGCCAGGTTTGGTCCAGCTGTAATAAGCCTTGCAATGAGATCCCTTGTGATTTATCATGATTCGGATTCATCTGGGCTCTCAACGTGTTGCCAAAGTTTTACAGACCTCCCCGTGAGGCTGATTACTGCCACAGAGGAAAACAGCAGGAAGCCTGGCCAGATCTGTGTAGCTGAAATCTTTGTCAAGGTTTCATTCTGTTTGAAAAGCTGTTTTACCTTTCCTCACATTAGCATATGAAAAATCCTGGCTAATTTCATTTGGCCTTTCAAAAATCAATTTCCCTAAGACAGCAGTATTGACCAATTAATACTTTGCCTCTGTGTGAATGTATGTGCAAAAGAAAGGAGAAATAATAGCTGTAAAAGCAATATAAGTTAAAATCATTGAAGCATAGAATCATAAAGGTTGGAAAGACCTCAGGTATCATCGAGTCCAGCCTTTGACCAAATCCCACTGTGCCCACACATCACAAAGTGACACAACTACTCATTTGAAATGAAATATCAAAAAAAAAATATTATTTTCAAAAGTGAGGCCTCTTCCTGAATTCTGCTTTGGAAAGCTGCAGCATGAAGTCAGAATCAAGATGTTGATTAATCAGAGTGCTGCCAATTTACAGCTATATGACTTGGAGCAGAACTGGGATCTTTGGTGCCACATCTTCATGGAAAAAATCCATTACATGGGAGAAAATGTTCTTTTTTCTTTTGTCAACCAGACTACCCTGAGGAAAAAGCTGTGCCAATTAAAAAAAAAAAACAACAAAAAAAAAACCCCAAAAACTCCAAAAACAAACAAACAAAAACCCCACCCAAAACTAAAACAAACAAAAAGCCCCAAAAAAACCCAAAACAAACCCCCCCCCCCCAAAAAAAAAAAATAAAACACCACCAGGAAGAGAAGTATAGAAAATCTTCAGAGTGCAAAAGGAAAATCAAGGTAGATCCTGGCTCACAGTTTTACTCCAAAAACTCTTGATCTTTGAGGTTCCTTCCAAACCAAGCCATTGCATGACTCTGGGATTTTATGATTCTGTGATATTTTGCATTTGTGCTGTTCGTGTTTGAGGAAGGAATTGATTCCAAATGCACCAACAAGAGCTGCTCTCATAACTGTGCAGGCAAGCCCTGTGTCCTTTATTATAAAATTTGGAAATGTTATGGGGCTTGGGTTTAGTTTTGCTCCTTGACCCCTTCATTGTGATGGAGGCAGATCAGCTCTGCTGTCTGCTGGAGAGAGGGGAAAAGGTACCTACAGGCCTTGTGGGTGGATTTCATTGGCTTTTTTAAAACTGAAGTGGGAAATTGAACTTGGGTGTCCCTTTGGGTGAATTAGAAATATCACCAGGAAAGAATAGCTACATATTGTAGAGGCTGAGCACTCACCCCAGAAGCAGCATCTCAGTGATGCAAGGGGTAGGAAAAAAGTGTCATTAACTGTTCTTTGTGGGTGTGGGGAGGAGGTTAGTTCCAAATAAGAGTTTAGGAATGATAAATTGTATTTACACAAGTTTATCATCAGCTGCTTCTCTGCTTTCTCTTTGAGGAAGAGCTGGGCTGGTTGTTACACACAGCAGGCAGAGAACCCCAGCTCCTTCTGCCTCTCTCCATCAATGCAGTGATTGTGGCTCTTGTGCCCATTGTTTGCTTGCAGTGCCTCTGGAAAATTATCTTCCAGCCTCCTCAGAGGGCACAGCAAGGCAAACAGGGGCCAGGGAAGGAGGAACCTGAGAGCTGCCAGCGCCACAGTGCCTGCTCCTGCCTGGCCCTGGGCAGATGAGCTGTCTCACACAGCATTTGGAGGAAATCTGGGGAATTTGGCATCCTGCACATTGCCCTGCACATCGAGGGACAGGCACTGAGCTGCTGCAATGCTGGTTTTCAAAATACCAGGCACTCAAGCCTTTAATTTCTGCTAGTTTATGTGTAATGAGCACAGGATCAGGAAAGGCAACTACAGCATTAAAGCTTGGGAAGATTTTACTGAGACAAAGAGCAGCAGAAGCAGAGCTCTCAAAGGAATTGGTACAATACAATAATTTTTAAAAATCAGAAATATTTTCATTACTATGCTGTGACAATTTTGAGGAAAGAAAATATGTTGATAGTCCAAAATATACAGAAAGAAAAACTGTGCAAAGCTGCACACGAGGCAAATTCATCGAGCAAGGTGGAAGAGGCAGCTCTTCCAAATGTGCTGAGAAGTCTTTCTGGCTAAATTGAATTTGGAGTGTGTCCCAGGTACAAAACAGTTTTAGCCAGAGTGCTCCAGATGGAGATCATCCTGAGCCAAGAGCTAACTGTATCAATGCTTTTCATTGACTTTGGTGCTGCAGAATGAAATGACAGCAAAATGTCCAACATATGATTCCTTTTATTACTCCTGATGCCATAAGTGACATCCTTCCCTGGACTATCACCACGTGGCAATTGTTATTCACCACCATCAGTACTGTTTCATCTGTCAAATCGTGAGTCTTGTTGATTAGTTTGATATTTTAGCAATAAAGTAATCTGTGCTACCTGATTTCATCCATCCTCTATTCTGTACTTAGTGCCTCACTTAGGAAAAGAATGAACCAGCATGGAAATAGCTGAAGTTTTAAATCACAGTTAAAATTAAAATACTAATTTCTAGAACTAAACCCACCTACAGTTTTTATTATATTAATATAAATTCTTCAATATGACAGAAAAAATTACCAGGGGAGAAATCCAAAATGAATAACAGCTTGATGTGCAAACATTGAAGAATATGAGATGTATCAGTGCACATTGCTGTAAAGACTCCTGGATTTCTCACAACTCTCTCAAATTTCTCTCAAAAATCACAGTGTCATTTCACTTAGGATGATCCCAAGAGACAGAGCTAGCAGGTAATTATTTTGATAACTTTTTCTTTCCTACCCCCAAGCACTTTTGTATGTACACTGAATATATTTCACACTTCATTATTCAGCAAACGTTTACCTCACCCATAATTAGAAATAAGTGAGAAATACTGAGCAGGTTTTTTTTATAGGAACTTTTCAAAACGCACACAAGCTGCTGTGTGATTCTCAACCCCAGCTGGAAAAAATAAACTAAGAGAACTAGAACATATCATGGACAAGTGAAATCAAATCCTGACTGACAACCTTTGTGTCTGTTCGAGCAGACACAATTTTGGAATTACTGATATATTAAGTTTTCATCCACTTTGGAAAAAAAAAAACAAAAAAAACCAAACCAGAAAGCTGTGTGCTGAAAATGCTGACAAACCCCTTTCAGAGGTGTTGCCATCAGATGGTGATATAATTAGGTCCCAGAGTAAGGTGCAGAGTGTTGGTGGTGCAGCCTGTCAGTAATTCTGCAGTGATTTATGGTCTGCTACAGGAGAGCAACAACAGGACAAGAGGAGCCACACATGTTGTTAAGGGGAGACATTTTCCACTAAACCTTTAAAGGGAAATGTTATCATCAGGATTCACAGATGACAGATTTTCAAATATGTTTAGGTACCTATGAGTACAAATAATTCTCTGGTGTAATTCTGAAGGATGTAGGCAATTTGGTACCCCCTCGTTTTTAGCAAGCACTGAGTATCTATGAATTAAAAAACTCAAGAGTGATGCAGTGTAGAAACAGCATGGAATTAAAAAGGTTTTGTCCATCTAAGGAGAGGCTGAGGGCACTTGGTTTGTTCAGGGGGAGAAGTGAAGGCTGAGGTCAGGCCTCAGTGGGGGCTGATGGGCAGCAGAGGGACAGCTCCTGCCTCTGCTCCCTGGGACAGGGACAGCACCCAGGGAATGGCTGGCGCTGTGCCAGGGCAGGGTCAGGCTGGAGATCAGGGAAAGGTTCTTCCCCAGAGGGTGCTGGGCACTGCCCAGGCTCCCCAGGGAATGGGCACAGCCCCAAGGTGATGCCCCAGGTTTTTAGCTTTTCTCTTTTTCAGATTCTGTGCTGCTTTAGTGTGCGGGTCTGAACTTCATATGAGGGGACGGTGAGCTCTCTGCACAGAGTAGGAAGACAAAACAATTCCTTCTCTAGCTGGGCACCAAGGACAAATGATCCAAATCTCAGGCCCAAGAGCACAAACAACAGGGAATGAAGAGAGAAAAACAAGCAGGATGGGACTCCATAGCCTAAAGCTGTAACTGGACAATTAACTCCAAGATGCAAATGGAGCAGAACTGATCAAAGTGAGAAACCCTGTGACTGACTGTCCATTTTGTGACCATTTTGGTTCATCTTGGGTGCAGCCCTGGCTGGGCTCTTGTGCTGCCCAAGGTGGATCCATTGAGGGCTTTTAATAAATCCCTGCTTTATTCTTTAACTCCGTCCAGCCTCTGTTCTAGGCCAGCCTTGACAAGGCATCAAAGGCTGCCAGAGCTCCAGGAGGGCTTGGGCAACACTGCCAGGGATGCTCAGGGTGGGATTGTTGGGGTGTCAGTGCAGAGTCAGGAGTTGGACTGGAAGATCCTTGGGGGTCCCTTCCCACTCAGGATATTCTGTGATTCTGTGATTTAGTTTCCAGTTGAAATGAGTGCTGTTCACCAAACCACTAAAGAGGTAAATACACCTGGAAATGTCCACTGAGCTCAGAATAACTCTCCAGAGCTCCACATGGCATTGTTGGGCAGTAGGCACCAAGCAAGATTTATGACATGTCAGGAGAATAGAGCAGCAATAACGAACAACTGTAAACAAGGGGCTCTCAAGAAAGACAACTATATTGTTTAAATACCTTATTGTGTTACCTTGTCTGCAAGAAAAAACTGCTAGAAAATAATGTAAAAATAACTTCAGGCAACCCTTACTGCACTCCTTGTTCCTCCTCCTCTATGCTACAGCTTTTTTTCTTGCACTGAATTCTGCAACGTGTTCTCACCTGCTGATTCAGGTCCCTTCACACATCATTACATCACATCTGTTTAGGTGGTACATTTCTGTACACGCATATGTAACCCTGGTACACCATTCAAGTCAATGAGAGAAATTAAAAAAATACCAAATCAATGGAAATCTATCTTATTAAAAATAAAAAAAATAAAATCAAAGGTCGTACATTGCTCACTCCACTGTGGAAACCAGCCTGTGGAAAGAGCTGCCTCATGAGCTGGTACTTAAAAGAGCAGATGACAGCCAGCTAGCCAGTGAAAGACAGATGTGACAGATGTGACACAGTGGAGGAAGACTTCCTAATAACACTCCTAATAAATGTGATACCACTCAGCATGGTACAGGAGCACACGGGGATGAAGGGTGCAGTGAGAGCTTCCACTTTGATGGTATTTGTGCAAAGAAACAAAGAAAAGAGGCATTTTATAAAAAATTGGGTCCTTTCTCCATTATCTTTTCTTCCACACAAAATCGAAGTGATATCTGTTCTGTGCTCATTGCAAAGTGAAATGTACTAAATCTTGATGCTTTTTGGGTAAGCCACAGGATATAACTGATTTTAGGACAGAACACTGCAATGCCTGGGACATCTAGGTACAGATCCAGAGAAAGAAAGAAGATCAAACTCTGCTCCAGATTCCCACTTCTGATACTTTTGTTTGGCCCAGTTAGAGTCTCATGAGCTTCATTTGGGCTTTTTATCAAAATAGACCAGCTCTGGTTTTGGTGACATAATTCTGCCATTTCTGATAAAAGTTTTTGTCCAATGAACTTTTGTAATAACAAAGGAAGCTCCCCTGAGTTAATAATTTCTTGATTTGGTTTAAATTTAGCATCAACCTATTTTTTGTGTGTCAAGGAACAGAATCAATGAATGCACAACAATTTAATTAAAAGTTCATCTGACCTTGGACAAAAATTTTTATCCAAAAAGGCGACTGGCAGAATTATGTCACCAAAACCACAATATATTTAATTCTGGTGAATATTTTCAATTCAGTTCCAAGGCAGGCACTGCGCTTTACTTCCTTGCTTCTCTTCCTTTTTGCCTTTTAGATCTTTAGGGTTTTTATATTGCATTAATTCCAATAATTCCATTTACACTTCTGATCAGATGAACGTTCTGTTCCCATAATTTAAAAACAAGTAGAGCACAGGGAGGGTGGAGATTTACTTATTTACTAAGTTTTAAATTGCTTTTCTTCTTTTGCCTCTTTTTGTCACC
This sequence comes from Motacilla alba alba, assembly GCF_015832195.1. Taxonomy (NCBI): domain Eukaryota; kingdom Metazoa; phylum Chordata; class Aves; order Passeriformes; family Motacillidae; genus Motacilla; species Motacilla alba. Next base: position 25,586,714 of record NC_052023.1, read on the forward strand.
ATACAAAATTGTGTGAGCAGTGAAAACTTTGCCCTCAGCTCTGTAATGTGCAAGTAGAAATTTCACAGTAGTTACACTGCAACTACAATTTTTGACCAGGAAGGAATTATTTTACTGAGAGTAAATAGATTGTAATTGCAATATTGGAAATGTAACCTGGATTCTCAGAGTTATTTCAAAAATTAAAATATCTCATCAAAAATAGAAAAGGTAGGTGTCATATTAATAGAATTCCAGTTCTGTGAGTTTAATTAAAAAAAAATACAGTTCTTCCACAAATTAACTTCACTGTATCATGTATAGAAATACCATGGAATTAAAATGAATGTATTAATTTGGTTTCAACGACATTACACTTCATGAGTGGAATGAAAAATCTCATTCCTGCAAGGTCAGGAAGGGCAGCCTCCATCGTGGCACTTTGCAAGGTAAAGTATTTCAGACTTGAGTAAAATCATTAGTCCTGATTGTTCACCACCAGGCCTGGGAAAACAGAATATAGGATGGACATGGAAGTTGTGCACGTGTGAGCATTTACCAACATGCTGCTTTTTGCATTTGTCCTGTCAAATAGTAAATTACCTCTCAAATTAAATTGCTTACACTGACCTGGGCTTTTGGGCTGCTCTTTGTTTATTCTTACATTAATAACTTATTCCTCTTGTTATAGTTGCTAAAATAATTACCATTTCAGAAAAGGGTTTTTTTTTTTTCTTTGCCTTTGGTCAGGAATTATGATTGCATATTTGCAAGCAGCAGACCAAAAAAAATACACATTCTAGACATGACCCTTTTAAAAAAACTTGGAAAGACTAGAACTAGAAAGGTGAAAATGGCTTTAATTTTTTCGGATTACACACCTGTTGACATTTTCATCGGACACAGAGCAGTGCTTTTCACTCTGCAGTTCAAGGTACTTGAATTTACACCAGGATTTGTGTTCTCCTGCACTGCAACCTTGTATTTCACAGGACTTTTACAGAACAGCTGCACTCTTCCACAGGCTCTGCAAACTGCATGCAAAGTATGACAAGAGATGTATGAAATTTAGGATTGTTTTTATTTCTGTGGTCTAAACCAATTGACTGATTACGATGTCAGAGCTGTGGTTTGTGATTTAGATCAAGTTGATTGATGAGGAGGTGAAAAACTTCTGAGGTCACAGATTACAGAATCATGGAAAGATTAAGGTTGGAAAAGACCTTTAGAATCATCAAGTCCAAGTTTCAATCAGCACCACCACCATGGTCAGCACTAAACCAAGGCCCCAAGTGCCACATCTGCACCTTTTCTGAACAATTCCAGGGATGGTGAGTGCACCACTGCCCTGGGAGTGAACACCACCCTGGAAATGTTCCAAAATCTTCCTAAAAAGTATAAAAACTCAGCACAGGAGATGTTGTGTTCTGTGCTGCTGTTGGTAAAGCTTTTAAATTATGCCTTGGCTTCCAACTCTTGGCAACCAAAATCCCTTTCTGCTTGGGAAGGGATACTACTCCATTATTATGCCATGAAAAGAAATGCTTTCAGGGAAATTCAAGAAATGGAGGAGTAAGAACAGTGAGGCCATTCCCTGCCCTGCCTTTGATATTGCATCTCATATGAAATCCTTACCTCTTTTTTTACCTCAAAATTGGAATTGTGTCCTCATTTCACCCACCACCCTGCACAAGAAACTCTTAATGCTCCCTGCTGCAGACTAAAGGAACATTTGAATGGTCAAATATTTGCATATTTAACAGCTGCTTTATCAGGGTGCTCTGCCAAAGTGGGGATAGAAACAGATTGAATAATCCCTGCTTGCAAAAGCTACCAGGGGTGGGTGGGAAGGGGGTCATGCTGAGTTAGGGGCTGAAGGATGCTGAGAGCAGCCTGGCTCATCCACCCCAAAATTCAACATTCCTGAGATCCTGACAGAGGAACCAACAGGTGACAGAGCTGGCACCTGATCTAACCCAGCCTGGGGACATCTGGCATCAGTCACTTTGTGCCTATAAAAGCCCAGCCCCACTTTTTAATGGGAGGATCTTCTAACAGCCCCTCTCCTGAGAGTGTGTAGAGATTCCTCCCTGGAGTGGGGACCCCCTCAAGGTCACTCCTGAGGAAAGAGATTTGTTCACTAAGGATAGGTGAGTGACACCAATCCCTACTTAATAACAGTTTTTCTAGCTTTAGTGTCATTGCTTGAATAAATAACAAACTGTTCTAGTAGTTAGAGCTGCCTGTAATGTAGAGTAAATAGTTCTAATAAGATATTTCGGTCTAATAGTTATTATCTTGATCAATTTCAATAAATTATTTATTTTATTTCTATTAATATATTTTATTTGCCACCCTTAAACCTGTGGGACAATTCAAAGGACCTGTACAGCCCTTTGGACATTAGCTACTGCCTGAGACTGGGATTGGATCTAGCCACACCCAGGAATTCTGAAATTCTGAGGAGGAATTCTGAAATTCTGAGCAGGAATTCTGAAAGCCAAGGGGTCCTCTCTGAATCTCCCATGTCTGTGATTCTTTATCACTGATGAACCAAGTCTGTGGTTGTCAACAGATGCTCAGTTTAGACTCCAACCTAACTTGCATGGGGAAGACTCTCCAAGTAAAAAGCCAAGCTGTGACGCGCCACCGTGATGCAAAATCCATTGCTCAGAGAGAGATTTACCTGGTCTTTGCTCCCTTAATTGAAATGTCCTGGCTTAAATAAATCCAGCATAAGCCTGGAAGAGAGCTGGGTAATGACAACCTGCACCAGTTGCTGGAGGGGGGGATGAATAATGGAGTGTACACGTAGCCACGGGCGAGGATTTGTCACCAGGGCTCTGCAAACACGGCCACGTTTCACTGCACTGGAACATTTCTTAGGGACAAGCAGCACCTCCAAGAGCCTTTTGTCCACGGTGAAATGTCACCAATAATTTCCACCAATAATTTCCCTGTGCCTTTCCCAAAGCAGCAAGGTATCACTCTGAATTCACAACTGCAATTCTGATTTGATACAACTGGAGTCTGACAATTGCAATGCTGGAAAAAAAGCATTCATTCTTAAAAAGTGCATCTGAGACTTAAATATGATAATTGCAAACACTAAAAAATGATATTCTGATAATTTCTACTGATCCTGCTTTTTCCATTACATTCAGGCCTGGATCCATTCGTGTCATCTCATGATTATATCAATTGTATTTTTGATTTTAAGTTTCTTACTTCAATTTTACTTTAATCCAGTGCCTGCCCATCCTTATATTCTTATTTTTTCAAAGATCCTTACTCTTGAAAGGAGGGGGTGGGGGGAGAAGTACTGCTCAAGGAAAGAATCATCTAAAGAACTATTTTTATTTTTTTATTATTATTTTTTAGTTTTCATTCTGCATCTCCTTTTAGAATATTTCTTTTCCTGCCAATGCAAACATCTTTGGCACAGGATGTCATATCCTGGGATCCCAGATGCACGTGGTTGTTTCTCAGGCATTCCCTAAGTCCCTTACTCCATTTCCAAAGCATACTTGTCCTGGAGAACATGGCTGCTCAAAGTTTGTGGTAGTTTAAAGTATTAAAATAGGAAAAAAAATATATACAATAACCCACTGTCAACAAAAAATTGATGATCACCTTTGCAACAAGAACAAAAATGACTCAGCTATTCTTGATTTAATTAAATTCAGTGAAAACTGAATTTAATTACATTTTTCTTCAAATACATTTTTTCTTTAAATACATTTTTCTTCAAATAATTTACTTCTGTTTCATATATTTGGTGAAAGATAATGGGCAGCCCATAGGATAAATAGAAGTTGATTTAAAGGAAAAATCTAAAGGACATATGTTTAGACTGGGGGAAACACTAAATATTTACTGTAATGTGTAATTATGGAATTGGTGTAGCAATGGCTGAGCTGAACCCTTCCCATTTCTAATATTACAAATTTTCATCAACTGTGGCTCACTTAAAAATGTCATTTAATTTTGTACTGTCTGTTACTATTGAGCTTTTTGTAGAGAATACACAAAACATAAAATAGAAACAGAATAGACTGAAGAGCTTCTGCTCTGTGTTCTTAGCCATTATTTTAGAAAGCCTCTCTTATTCTCTAATAAAGTCACTCACTAACAACTAACAGCTCCAGGTTATTGCCATCTAATTCTGAAATAATTTTACTGTAAAAGATCTTATAAGTACAAATAAGATTAATGCTATAATTTTTTTTCTATAAATATAGAGATCTACAATGTAGTTTTCACCACTTTACATATTATTCAAATCAGCATTATAAACTTTTTAGTTCATTTTTTCCTCCGATTTAGAGTGATTCTCTTGGAAAACTGTATAAATGTTTTAGGAATATCTTAAGAATAATCATAATCTTTATTAACTTTTCTGAGACCTGACCATTCTTCCTGTAAATGTCATCCAGACATTAATCTGCACAAACAGCTGATAAATTATTTGTGATTGTTCCTGTAACCAAAGTGAGCCTTCCACCAATAATTTAATAATTTGAAGGCATTTTCTCAGTGGCTGTGAAGATGAGTAAAACTCCCTCTGCCTGTGCAAATTGGCTCAGAATTAGGGAGACTTCCAAGAAAAAAATGTGCCTGGAGTACAAGAATGATCCATTACAAAACTAGGAATCCATGTTTGCTAATACGAATTCTCTTTCTTCAGTCAGCCTTTCTCTTTAACAGACAAAAGCAGAGCAGAGTTTTAGGGAGCTATAAAGAACAAGAGAACAGAGATATTTCAGCTCTCAGGTCACCATCCTGCAGCCCCATGAATCCATTCCATCCCACAGGTAATAAACTCCTGCAGAAGCCCTTGGGCCAGGTCAGTCCCTTTTGCTGGACATCTGACCTGCTAGCAAAGAATTCTCTTTTTGTCCTGCAACTCCTGCCCGGCTGCTCCAGGTGGGAGCTCAGCTGAGACCCCACCTGCAGAGCTGCCCCAGCACAGGGAGGAGCTGGAGCTGCTGGAGAGAGTCCAGGGGAGGCACCAGGATGGTCAGAGGGATGGAGCAGCTCTGCTGGGAGGAAAGGATGGCAGAGCTGGGATTGGAGCCTGGAGAGGAGGAGCTTTGGGGTGACCTCATTGTGGCCTTGAAGAAGTGTCGTCCTGTTCTTCTAAAGTTCCTCTAAGCCGTCTGATGTTTACATTTCTGTAATGGAGTTTCTCACACACTTTTTATGTAAATAACGATTGTTTTGCATTCCTTTCTGGAGGAAGAGAGAATTAATAGACTGATAGTTTGACCAGTGTGGTTGGAGAGGTAGCAATATCATCCTCCAATCCATGCTCGCTTTTAGAATTCTGTAAATATTGAAGTCCACAAATAAACTAGCCTTTTTTACCTGAAACATCTCAGCGTGTGCGTGTCATTCATTCCGTGTCGTGTTGCAGCAAAGGAGCCAACTTGAAACATGGAGAGAGACCATTTCCAAGGGATGGAGGGACAGGACACAGGGAATGACTTCCCACAGCCAGAGGGCAGGGTTAGATGGGATTTTGGGAAGGAATTGTTCCCTGGGAGGGTGGGCAGGCCTGGCACAGGGTGCCCAGAGAAGCTGTGGCTGCCCCTGGATCCCTGGAAGTGTCCAAGGCCAGGCTGGACAGAGCTTGGAGCAACCTGGGGTAGTGGAAGGCGTCCCTGCCCATGGCAGGGGTCAGAACTAAATCAGCTATTTTGGTCCTTGCCAAGCCAGGCCAATTTATGATTCCATGATTCTATTCCTGGAATAAGAGACAAGAAATTGGCCCTGTGAGTGTTCCACTTAATGATGTGTCCTTTGACTCAGTTGCTGAACCCCACAGTTATGACTTTAGTTGGATTTCACACTATCTTTACAATAGACTGCAACTTGTGGCAATAGCAAGGGCTTCAAGATACTCCAGCTATGAATATGTATGGGATAATAAAAAATAATAATATAACAGCACTAGAAATATATAATGCAGAATTTCTTAATATGTTCAGTTTTGTCTTTTAGAGTATCTTTCTTAAGCAATTTACTACATCTCACTGCCAAAGCTGCCCAGTTTTGTTTTTGTTTTATTATACAATTTTTATTAGTACTGTGTCCATAAACTCTACTCCTAGACAGAAGGAGACATAGTAAAACTGTCATATTCAATTGAAATATCACACGGTGGTGTAGCCACCACTATAAATGAAAACAGAGCCAAAATGTTCCAGATTTGAAAAGGTCAAGTTAGCAAAAGAACAGCTCAGGAACAAATATTGTATCAGTGGACCTGCAACAGCCATGGCTGTTGAAACACAAATTTAATCAAGTAAAGTTTTAGGAATTAGTGTTATTAATTCAGTAAAGGCATGGACGTTTCAGTTATTGAGCTCAACAGCACATGTTCTGCTGCTGTCTTCTTGCTTTCCTGGCTGGGTTGTGAAACAAAGGAACAGAAACACAGTGCTTGCAAATGATCTTGTTTTATTTTTTTTCCATTAAGACCCCTTTTCTGCAGCAATAACCATTTCTTTTCTGTCGTGGCCCAGCCAGTTTGTGACACCACTTTGAGATCAGGGAAGCAGAGTAGTGACTCACTGCAGCCACAAAACCCTCTGAGTGCTACAGCAGCTCTCCAAGAAACCTTTCTTGCAATGAAGACTCGAATTCAAGGTCATGTCTCAGCTTAACATCAATTTATGAAAATACCTTTGAAGAGATTTTTTTGTATTTCTAGGAAGCATTTTATTTTGTATTTGACTAGAAAAGTCACTAAGCTAGATAAAGACATGCCTGAATTTCTTGTATAAAGAAATATTGCCTGTTGTATTTTTTTCTGTCGTAGTCTGTCCCTTGAGTGCTGGTTATTATTATTAGTAGTAGTATTAATTTTATTATAAATCCTGATATATAAAGGTGTGATGTTTGCATCTTGATGGTTAACATACCTGAAAACTTTTTAAGTGTTTTGTATATTTGTTTTGATACTAGGACAGAAATTAAAGGTGGAGCAATATCATTACTGTGAACCTCAGTTCATTTTAGTCCTTGGATATTCAGTATTTTAGCAGATTGAATAAAATCATGTAGGTAAAAGAAGGTGTATTTGTTGAACAATAAATATATGTGAACTGTCCTCTGAATTTTCCATTGTGTTTCAAAACATGAACTGTATTGTCTAGGCTTTGAAAATCAATATTATGACAAGATGACTTCTGTCTCATTTCCTTTTCTCTTCCCCCCCCCCCCCAAAAAGACATAAAGCAAACTGTGCAAAAGCTGCTCCTGAGCTGTAATTGTGTTAAGAGAGGAAGTTCTGTTTTAACCCGGAAGGTAAAGCATTGAATGAAAATTGCAACTAAATGAAAGTAGACTGGAATGGAAGAAATGTTGATCCCAGAGTTATTAAACAACTCTCAGTTCTTTCCAGGAGCTGTAGAAGGCTTTCTTCAAGCATGGGCATTAATACTTCAGGTTTTTGGATTTACACTGCATCGTAAAGTAGTAACTCAAAATCCTCCAGCCAGTCTGTTTCCAAAATGTTGTATTATGGCTAGGCTGGCCTTTGGTGAAAGTGAAAAATAGCCATTACCATGGGAGAGGGGAAAACAAAATGAACTCTCTTATCTGCAGATGCAGTGAAGCATTGCAATGTAATCTGTACATTTCATTTTGAGGAGACAGCCTTATCTCAGCTCTGCCCCATAAATTCTGCTGGTGCCTGGCGCATCCTCTGTTCTCTTTGTTCTCCATCACCGTGTCAAACCAGGCAAAATCATATTTTACTGTGGGCCTGCATGAACAGAAAAAGAAAAGAGAACAATTTAAATATTTTGATAAAAGTTAATGCCAGAAGTTCACTTTAATGGCTTGAAATCAGTTGTTTTTACAAGACTTCATTTTCCTTCACTCACTTGAAGGACTCACCCTAAAGACAGGGCAGGACTCACCTTAGAGTCCATGAGATGGGAGTAAGAAATCTGAAATTTTGAATCTCAATTGATCAGCTGTTGAAACATGACCTCAAGCATGTTCCATAATGTAAAATTTGAGGATATTTTACATCTAGCTGGTTTTACCTTGATTTATTTTAGGAAAAACATCTTCTGGCTTTTAACTGTTCATGTAACTTTCACGTGGCTGGATATTAGGAAGATATTACAGGTTTGTGAATGTTCCCACGAAAATTCTAATGACAGAATGGCAAATTACACAAATCTGGTGATGGGGGTGGCCAGGGTGAGTTTTCCCAGACTCAGTGCCTGTGTCAAGGGAGGGATGAGGGAGAGCAGTGGGTGTTGGCTACCTCATCTTTAGGAGAGCCTTTGCCAGGGTTTCCCACCACATCATTACAAATAAACTCACCATAAGATAAAAGGACCCCTCAGATGGAAAGCTGGCTAAATTGTGAGGTGTTGAATAATTAGCCAAAATTTATTGGCATTAGACCTGTGGTTCCTTCTCTCCACATGGTCCAGATGTTGAGACAGCTGTAAAAGATGTGTCCACAATCATTAAGTGAACCAAGCAACTTTCCCACACTGAAAACTCAGTTAAAAATTGTATTTCCTTTCACTTAATTATCCAAGGCACAAATTCTTAAAATTTGCAGATGTTATCCATCAAACAACAAAAAACTTTAATATTTTTTCTCTTTTTTCTCTGTCCATTTCATAAAAATTTTATCTTTCTTATTGTTGAGTGCTTTTTGTGATCCAATGCCATCTTAGTTCCTGCAACTCTTTTCCCCCCTCTTATTTCTTCAGGTTTTTATTCCAATCTTTATAAAATTATGGTTGTTTTGCCCTCATTTCATCTCCCAATTCCTAACACGATGAAAAGAAAAGCCCTGTATATTGCTTCATATGCATTTTCTTCATTTAGAATTGCAAATACAATTTCCCAGCCTCCCACAATATGTGGCTGCTACCATCATGGGTTTCATGGTAACATTTCATGGAACATATTTGCTGTTTCCCACTGCTTATTTCTTTTTTTTATGTCTGTTCATCTCTCATTCAGAGGAACAGGAATCATCCTGAAAACGTTGTGGGTTTTTTCTTGTGTGCACCATGTGTCTTCTTCCCTCTTTTATATTCAATTATTTCTATTTTTACAACATACCATGTTTATTAGTTTATTTAAAGATTTTGGCTGTTAGCCAGCCAATGAATTTTAGAAAGTGGCATAGAAATGCTGAAGTTTCTGTTTGCTTTGTCACTGCACTCATACAGAGTAGATCAAAGTCTTGAATTTATGTTCTTGCAAGCAAAATTAATTCTCTGTCCTCAATATTAAGAGTCCCATTTTCTTCCTCTACAGATTTCCTCAGTTATTTTCATCTTTTGGTAATCTACTACATCCCTAATTCCCCAACTAAGGGGTGAAAATCCCCGTATCCTCAGTTATATAAAACCCACAGGTCAAAAAGACAAGGTGGCAAAAATAAATTGGAAAATTGGAAAAAAATAAAAAAGATGTGTTGCTTAGTAGCACTCAATCCATACACATATTATTTTCCTCTTTTGGTTACCTCTGGTTTTATCTGTTGGGCTTTTTTTTTTTTTTTCAGATCTTTAGTCTGTTGTGTGTATTTATTAACACCCCCTAAAATTATGCAGATTATATTCTGTCAATGCTTTTCAAAAGAGACATAAAGTAGAGGCACCCAGGGTCTGTAATGATAAAGTCAATAGAAGCAGCAATGCAGGAAACAAGATTTAAATGACTGATTTAGTTGGTAAGAAAAGCTTGGAGGATAATGCCCTTCTATTAATAAAGCCAGGTAATTGTGAGCAAATAATATGTTAGCAGAATCTGTATCAGCTCACAGCTTTTCAGCCTAAAATTGGAAATAAATCAGTGATATTGCTGGCAATAATGAGAATGCTTCCCATGGAATTACCCAGCAGTGCCCAGGATCACAGAGCAGAGCTCTGGGGCTGTGTCCAGGCTGCACCTGGGGCTGTGCCACCCCCTGGGCAGGGAATCATGGAATCACCAAGGCTGGAAAAACCTTTAGGATCATCAGTCCATCAATACCATCACCATGTTTACTGCTAACAACATCCCCAAGTACCACGCACACAAGTGTTTCAAAGACTCTCAGGGTGTGGGATTCCACCTCTGCCCTGGGCAGCCTGTTCCAAGGCTTTGCGTCCCTTTCCTTGAAGAAATATTTCCTAATATCCAGACTAAACCTCCCCTGGCACAGCTTGAGGCTGTTTCCTTTTGTCCTATCACTTGTTATTTGGGAGAAGAGACTGACCCCCACCTGGCTCCAACCTCAGATAAACTGGAAAGAATATTTTTGTTTAAATCTTTAGTAAGGTTTAACCCAAGTAAAGGTTTCTCTATTTTTTTTTTCCTGTACGTGTGAAAAGATTGTTTACAGAGATATCACAGCACTACAAGCAGTTAAAAGAACTTTGGCCTTTCATATAAATGGGAAAATTAATTTTTCAGAGCTCTGCAGACAGTTCCCAGCATTTCCAATGCACAGATGAAACTTGATCAGCTTATGCTTCACCAGTAGAAAATAATTAGATATCAGCAGAAAAGCACTGAACTATGGCTGTGTTTTTCAAGCAGGAGTGTCATCCATTCCCTTCCCTTTTTCTTCTTTATGTTGTGTTTAAGTAGCTCTCCTTGGATATGGTTCATTGTATGAAAGTGAAGTTGTTTACAGGAAACTTCGACTCTCCCACACTTTAGAGCAATACAGGTTACAAACCATCACCCCATCTGGCTGATTTTTTTATAACCCCAGTCACCCACGTTAATTAAATTGCCTGTTTAATATTGGTGAAGTGTTTATGAGTAAAGAGCCCCCTGACAGTACAGACTTTCAAGGAAGATTTCAGTTGTTGCTTTGTGTTGTTATGGCTGTTGCAGGATTTTAAAATGCATTGCCAGTTGGAGTGTGAAATGTGTAGGTTTATTCACAGCATTGAAGAGGTAAAAAAAAGATCAGGTTTAGGTGGGAAGACTCAGCTTTTTCATTCTGTTAGAGATTATAGCCTAATGTTATATAGTAAAATAAAAACAAAAAATTAAATAGAAATTTAACATATTCAGTAATGTATTTTAAAGCACTCCTTATTCACACACTCTTTTAGCAAGACTGTGGTAAAGAGAAAGTCTGGGTTGATCTGCAAGCATCTGACAGCATTAAAAAATACCAAAAAACCCCCATATTTGTTTTTCCAATTTATAAATTCTACCTACTCAGTGAGAGAAGACTTTTTATTTTTTTCTTCATTTTTTTAACGGGTCTTAAACCCAAATTGGCATTTACCTGTTCATGGAACATGGCCTGTTTTGCAAGTTTAATAATTCAGAAAGAGCAGGAATGGTTCATCTTCATGGAAAGGTCATATGGAAGCTTGGAATCTAAAAGGTAAAAGTCCCCTTCAAGTCTGGCTTTAAAATGCTTTGGTGTCTTGGAATGAATGGAGACAATTTGCTCTTCTAAATTTTAAAATCGAGGAAGTTCATGCAAGATTTCCAGTAAAAAGTGTGGGAAGGAGACTACTGATGTTCCCCCAGATGGGTAACACAAAAAAAATGATCCCGCAGTAAACCTTGCACATTGTGAAGAAGAAAAACCGAATCCTAAGTGCTTCAATAATAACCTGCAGAGAAATCTCTCTCCTCCGTGTGTTCTGCAAACTTTCACAGGAAAGCTGCACTCACAACACAGGAGGCTGAGCCTTTGCAATGGCTTCCTGGAAGTGTTCAATAATCCTGTGGTTCTGTGGTTGCTCAGAAGCCAAAACTGGAAGAACAAGTGGCATTTCACTGTGCATTGTTTCAACTATCTGAACCAGATGTCACATGAAATTCAAAACACACTAATGAATGCTTTGGACTCAAGGCCCTTTGTATCTCAGTGTCTTTTATTGTCTTCATCAGCAACGAAATATTAATTTCTGGCCTTGGCTGCACTGCCTGGAGCTACTGAAAACTGATCCTGCAAGATGTCATTACCCTGTATCAAATCTGGGAGCCAGTGAACACTTCCTGAATTTCAGGTTTCAGTGTGAGTCTTAACTGTGCTGCTCCTTACTGGGTTACTCCTCTGGAGAACGAGATAGAAGATTTTGCTAAATCCATGCCTTCGTTTCTTGGGTTTATTGTTATGCTTTGGTGGTTTTGTTTGTTTTAGGGATTTTTTGTAGTAAGTACACCCAGATACTCTTGTAGGATTCCAGTTCTGCATTCCACACTTTTATCGGGACACTGGGATTGCAGGAGAGGCTTTGAGTTTGCTTTTCTTGACTAGATGATGATTCACACTAACCAGTTTCCCTCTTGATTTTCTGCCAGTTTTGGTGAAAATTATACAATAAATCAGTAGCTAGCAACAAATTATATTCATCACATAATTTGGGCAGCTTTGCTTACATTCTGCCTCCCAATCCATCTTCTGTGAAGCCACTTATGCCATTTCAGACTTTCCAACAGCTTCAAAAACACATGGCAGTTTAAAAAATCTGCCAGATAAATAATTCATGGTTTCTCCTCTGAAGCAGCCCATATGGGATGGTGGTCTGAGGAACAGGGCAGAGAACATTCAGTTTTGTCATTATAACAAGATCTGCAAGTCTGTAAGAACATATGGAGCCTCAGACCTCCAAAATGGTGAGAGGGTCAGTTTATCAGTGATATACAAAATTTCATCTTTTATCCTGGAAAATACTGAGCTATGAGAGCTCTTCAGCTGCAATTTTGCTTTTCAGACCTTCTCATCCCCAAACCATTGCCCCAGCAGTCATCCTGCAGCATATGCAGCATATGCAGAGAGCAGAATGTGTAGTTCTGGTTTATGAATTTACTTGGCATGGCTAAAGACGAGCTGAAAACTTAATTATGTCTCTGTCCAAAAAAGATCTCATAAGCTATCCATGTGTTCTACCATGACAAAAACCTTCACTCTCACAAAGTCATTGGGATTTATTAGATTGTCTTTGAACGCTGCCTCAGTTTTAGAAATAATATTCCTTTCCATGGAGCAAGAGAAACAGTTTCTTAGCTCTGAAAATGCTCGACTATCGCTGGATTCTCTTTATTTTTTGCCTCATAATACTGCATCAAATGGAGAATCAGACCAAGGATGTGGAAGACTGAACCTCTGCCATGGACAATAACAAAGCTGCTGCCACAAAATGCATAGATTTATCCAGAGCCCTTTTCTCTTCCAGAATCTCCATTTTTTCAGTGGTTATTGCAGTTCCAATGCATTATAGATGTTGCTTTTCAAAACCATATCAAAAAAGTTAACTCAAACCACAGTCTAGAAATAACTGTACCTTTTTCATCTTTTATTTTTATTATTATTATTATTATTACTATTAGTAGTAGTAGTAGTGGTGGTAGTATTAATGGTGAAACACTGTCTAAATTAAATTTTCCCTTTGGTTTAGTCATGCCTCCTGTTTCCCCTCAGCAGCTTCAGGATGAATTGATAGCTGATATTATAAAAAGTCAACTACCCAAACTGAGAGCACAAAACTTCTACATACCCTCATATTTCACCTCAAAGAATTAAAGATGAATTGGAATGATTTACTCAGAATACCATAAGTGTAATTGTGGTGTAAATATACTCCCAAATTTGTCCTCTATTTGCACTGCTTACGCAGAACACATTCAATCTCCATTTTTTCTGACTGTAATTAAGGATGCTTTAAGATGAAAGAATATTGAGCCATCAATTTTAAGAGGACTGCAGGCTTAAAACAGAATAGAGTTTTAAAAACAGTAAAAATTCCCAGTCAACTTTCAAGTTTTTATTTCTTATTTTCTTCGAGATATATCAGAAAGATTGCTATGACATAAACTGGCTTTTAGAAGGTTATATCATGGAATAAAAGAAATACAGGACATTTCCTCAATGTTAATGCCTTGTGTGTTGTATTTCAATCTGATTTAACCTTGTAGCTACAACAGAAGTGTGAGTGAAATTATGAATTCAGTGAAATTCATTGTCAGTTATGTACTTTCTTGAAAATCACTTAGGAATTAGGAATGCACCCTTTTGCACGGGCAATTCACACAGATATGGGCTGTTCTCAAATATAATCATTGAATGCAAGCACACTGAGATTTTCTCCTGGAGGACAAAAACAGAAAAATGCAGCCAATGGTTCCTGTACCTGAGAAAAGGCATATGAACCTCTCTGTTTATTTTCTGTACATAAAACTTGATGTAGGATGCACCATATTAAATTGCAAGAGACCAAAGGATGTGCTCTTGTCACAGTTTCTCCTGGAGAATTATCAATTTTTAAATTATTTTTTTTCCTACCTCTGTGTCTAAAATAAGGTCACTCAGTACATCCATTCACACACAGGGAGGTCCTGCAAGCAGCCACTCAAAAAGCTGTTATGCAAGTAATGCAATTGAAATAAGATATCTTCCAGAAAACAGGTTGATTCTCTGTTGGTGGGGTGAAGGAAGAGGGCACCAACCACGGAATCATGGCATGGTTTGGGTTGAAAGGGACCTTAAAGCCCATCCTGTCACACCTCCTGCCATGGGCAGGGACACCTTCCACTGCCCCAGGGTGCTCCAAGCTCCATCCAGCCTGGCCTTGTTCACTTCCAGGGATCCAGGGGCAGCCTCAGCTTCTCTGGGCACCCTGTGCCAGGGCCTGCCCACCCTCACAGGGAGGAATTCCTTCCCAATATCCCATCTAACCCTGCCCTCTGGCAGTGGGAAGCCATTCCCCCTTATCTTGTCACTCCAGACCCTTGTAAACAGTTTTTCTTCATGTTTTCTATAGCTTCCTTCCGGCACTTGTAGGCCACTATTGGGTCACCCCAAAGCTTCTCCTCTCCAGATGAACAGTCCCAACTCTTCCAGCAGAGCTGCTCCATCCCTCTGATCATCCTGGTGCCTCCTCTGGACTCTCCAACAGCTCCACATCCTTCCTGTGCTGGAAATAGAGAGAAAACTCTTCCTTTGAGCTTCCACTCAGACTAACTGACCACTAAACAATTGCATCTGTAAAATGAAGACATTTCTGGATGGAACACAAGGGTGGAATAGTTGAAATGTTTTGACAGAACAGTCTAAATGAATTATTTCTGACGATTGATTTTTGCAGATGGAAATGGCAGATTTGAGGGTGCTCTGTCATTAACCAATTTGCATGCTGGTTTTTAATAACCAGTTTTCATAGAGCAATATGAAATTTCCCCTTGTTTCACAGGTCAGCTGAGGCCCCTTCCCTTCCTCTCATCTCAAATTAAGAAAAAAATGAAGTGCTTAATCAATGAAGGTGCAAAAGACTTCCTGCCACGCTGTTTTCACTGTCTTAAAGGTTCTTCTCCATCAAACCAGGGAAAATGAAAAGTCTGTCTTTTCACTTTTATAATATTTTCATTTACTTGCCTCAAAATATAGAATGTGGGAAAAGAGTTATGGGAAAATAATTAGATAGAATTGAGTCCTTTCTGATGTTTTCAAGGTTCATGAAGTGCTACTACAGGTGACTGGCAATGGTTCCAGAGATTCATTTTAGAGCAGCTGTGGATGCTTTAGGGATCAATGTCTTTGAAAGTCACAAGAGAAGAAGAGCATCTTGATGCCATGACCATGAATTCAGCAAGGTGTGTGTTTAGGAGGCCGTTTTTCCATCCCATTTTCATTATCAGTGACAAACAATTCCTGTAGGAATGGCCCTGTGCAACTCAAACGGGATCTTACTTTCCCATTGAGAGGAAGGGTTTGGGGGATGTGGAAATGAGGACCCAGCTGTGGGTGAACATGGGGTTGGATGCTCAGCAAGCAGACCAGAAAGATGAAGAAATGCAGGATGAAAAAATTAATTAGACCTTGGGAGGAACTAAGAAAAGCTTTCAAGGGAGGGTATTTGCACACATCTGTAACCAGAGAGAAACATGTATCATCCAAATTTTTTGGTGACATGCAAAATATGTGTGAAGTGAGCTTCCTCAAACTCAGGATAGCTCTGGAATATTGCAGGAGCTATTCCTGACATCCTGCTTTCTAGCAAACATAAAAGTTGCAGTTATGAAAAAGATCAAGTTGTTATTTCAGGTGGGTAGGGTAGGTGCAATTTCTTCTGTATGGTTTGCACATCCAGTAATATTTGCTCTTCATTTTTGCATAACCCAATGAGGGGAATTGTGGTTGTGATATTTTGTGAAAATCCCTTTGCTGGGATTTTCTTCTCCTGAGAAGCTGAGAGGGCCTCAGCTTCAAGTGTAAACAATTTGTTATCTGCTGCTGTGGAATGCAGCAGGTGCTTCCTCCATTGGTCAGTGTGGGATGTTTCTGCTTGGTGGCCAATCCAGGAGGCAGCAGCTCTCGGACTCTCTGGGAGTCACAGAACTTTGTTATCCATTCCTTTCTATTCCTGTCTCGCCTTCTGATGGATCTTTCTCTCTGTTCTTTGTAGTATAGTTATAGTGTGGTCTTTTTAATGTAATATATATCATAATATAATAAACCAGCCTTCTGAAATGGAGTCAAGATCTCTCCTTCCCTTCACCAAGTCCTGACTGCCCAGAAGACCCACGGTAATAGGGAATAACAAAATAAATTAAATAAGCTGGTATGAAATGGTCTCTTGTTCTTGCCTTTAGCAGTGCTGTGCTCCAGGTAAACTGGGAGCTGGAGGAAAACAGGTACATTTAGGGTTTGTAGCTGAACATGACATAACACAGCTCCTCTGACTGACAGAAGGGAATAATGATGCCTGATATTTCTCTCATTGGCAATAAATTGTTATTTACACAGTAAAGGAATCAGGCATTTTTTATGAGTTGGAAAAACCTACAGGAAAGAGGCTTTTAGGCATTTCTGTTAACCCATGCAGGGAGGCTGGCAAGTTGCATCCCTCTGACTGCCATTGAGACTGTTGTCACATAAAGTGTATAAATAAAATGTACAAATAAAACTCTCTTATTCATGTCCCAAATGTGGAAAGAGATTTTTGCATTAGAAACAAATCTAGTGTAAATCAACTCATGCTTTCTATCACTGATATCAATAGAGTTGGCTGATTTTATCAAAGGCCATTAATGCCAGTTGTAAAAAGACAACTTGGGAAAAACCCTAAAATTCCTCACAAATGGTGTTCTAATTTCTAAAATACAATTACATAATTCTAAAATAAATGGGGTTTTTTGTGACCTCAGGAGGGTCCAGCCAAGCTGTTGCAGCCAGAGCCAGCACAGGCTGCTCAGTCCTCGGCCGCAGGAGTTAACAAGACCTCCAAGGACTGAGATCCCAGATATCAACTTGGATTAGGGAGGATCTTGTATCCACTAAACATTTCTTCTTCCCTAAAGATCACAAACAGCACATGACTTAGGTAGGATGCTCAGTTCAGTTCTGTTTGTTGCTGGAAAAAAAAATGCTGATTTAGTGCATATTAATATATATATATATATATATATATATATATATATATAGTTGGCCTAGAAATTGTGCATCTATGCATTTTATGAATGTATTTGTCATTCAGCAAATACATTCTGTACTCTCGCAGATCAATATCTGAATTACTGTGGAATAAGGAGAGGTGCAGTTTGGTGGGGTTCTTTTTTCATTTGTTTGCTTGGGAGTTGTGAGGGTGATTTTTGTTTGGGTTTTTCCCTTGGTGTTTTGTAGGCCTTTTTTTTTTTTTCCCCTACAGGCTAAATCAAAATTGTAGATAATTCATGAAGTTTTCTCATTGGAAGACCAAGTACAGCAAACTGTGACAAAGGGAACAAAGACACCAGCTGTATGTTCAGCAAACGTGTATTGAGGGCTGTGTTTGGAATCCCAGATTTACCTGAAGCACCAGCTCTCAAATTAACAGGACTGGAAATCCTTAATGCACTGTGTCAGTCAAATACCATTTTTTCATGAAGGAAAACAGTGAAAATCTGCTGGCTCCTTCAGAGGGTGCTTTAGGAAGCCAGATAACCTTTTTTTTTCACCTTCTTCTAATACAGAATAGAAAAATATTATGTTTTGGTGTGGCATGAATGTAATGGGCATTTTATCTAAGCCATATGAGAGTTCTGGCCAAGGCATCCTTGTACCTGGGCTTGCACCTTAAATGCTTGAGTTGAAGAACTGGAAAGGTGTGGATATCACAAGTTAAAACTGCTAAATAAAACAGTTTTTGAACAGTTAGGAAATAGGAGAAAAACCTGTTGACCTGCTTGCTTAATGCTGGACCTCTCCTTTGACCTCTTGGAGAAGCGACCTTGGTGCTCTTTAACAGCCCAGCCACTTCCAGCTGCAAGTAGTTGTGTAAAAGTTGAGTGTCTGCTGGGCTCACAGGTGAGAGTTCCTGACAGCACTGACCTCTGACAGTTTAATCTGGGGTTTGGGGTCTTTGTTAGAGGCCTTATTGGACCCATAACCAGTTTTTGAGGCTGCTTTCCATTAAGAGCTCAAATAATGCTGTGTGGATTGTGTGCCTCCACATTTGGGAGCTCCACACTACAGAGTTTCTGCCTTCTGCAAGCCCACTCCTGGGTAGGAAAATCAATATCCAAGGCAGGTATTGGCTCCAAAGAAAACAGACCATCAAATGGCCTCTCCTGCTTACTTCAGGAAGAATGTCAGGAGCACAACCGAGGCGGGTTTTGATTTTTGGAGCTTTCTGTTGCTTGAGCAGTTTTGAAGTAACAAATCAACCCCTGTTATTTATGGGCAGAACCAAATTACATCAAGAGTCCATAAATGTGTGGCTTCCTGCCAGCTGGAATACTCTGTAGCATGCCAGCTACCCCTGGGAAGGAAACACTATTAGCTTCTAGGTTTTCTGTTCAGTTTCTTTACCAAACAACCTTCAGCAGGGGTTTTTTTAATCTGTTTTAATACCATATGCAAGCTGTCATTAGAAACAAAAATCTCATTCAGATTTTCAGTCTGATAGCTCTGTGTTTTTTGACATCTGTAATATCTTTGCCTGAAATAAACACGAGCAACTGTGTTTTTCACTTTAAAATGGAAATAACACTCAATTAGAGAGGGCTTGTGGCAACTGGCTCAGTCTTAGCAAGAATGCATTTCATGAAGAAGCACGTGTCTAACAAGATGTTGAAGAACAGCTTTATAATTACACATGATTATTGCTAAATCTGGCTTCAAAATTACACTCGTGGTAAAACCCCAGTGTTCTAAATTCATCCCAAATCGATTCTGCTGCTGGTTAGGTTCAAAAAGGTGGGGTTTTCACAAGAAAGCCCCGTAGAAGTAACAAAAGAAAGAAAAGTGGGGAAGAAAACAAGACTCCAGTTTCTATTTCCCAAAGCCCCAGAGTTTGCCGCTCTCCTGTCCCTCAGCTCAGTCCCAGTCCCAAATCCATAATAAAGGGAAGCTGCATCCCTCACCCTTCCAGCCCTCTTGTTGCCAGCAGAATGTTTAATTTGATCTGCTCTTTAATTTTATCTCAGCTCTCTAAGAAGCTTTAAGCTGCCTCTAGAATTGTTAGGCTTGAGTTTGAGCCCCTTTGAGCCCAACAGCTTCCAGCACTCGGGTTCATTGTGGGAACCTGAGATATATTTCTGCCAAAGGGAAAAGCAGCAGAGGAATTTGGGCGCACTGAAATTGTATGGGGTTTTATGTCATTTTTTTAATGTTTTCATATTTGTTTTCTTTTTCCAGCTAATTAGAAATAAGAAGAATATTTGAAAGGGGCAAAGCCTTCAACATATTCTTCAAAAGGTATTTTATCACAGGGAAACATGGCTTAGCTACGTTGAAAACTACACATTGTCAAGCTCTTCCAAGGTAATCCAGAGCCTAAGAAGAAAAAGACAAATACCAGCAGATCTTTCCAAATTAACAGTTCTATGCTTTATACAAAAAAATATGTAAAGATTCTGAAAGGTGAGAAAAAGCCTATCAAAGCAGCATTCCCTTCCAAATCATTAAAAGTGTACATTCTCAGAAGAAATACATCAAATTACTGAATTTCAATGAATTTAATAATTGGCATCAGCTGAAGACAAGGAAGTTAATAATGCATATGCAATAATATTTCCTGATAAGTTTTTCTGGTAATACCACTGCCAGTATGTTTAGATAGATAGATAGATAGATAGATACAGATAGATAGATAGATAGATAGATACAAATAAACTATATAAAATATACATAAATATATAAAATATCTAAAATATATAGAATATATAAAAATATAAAACATATTTATAGACATAAATATATAAAAATATATAAAATTCCTATGTTATGCCACCATCTTCTGTATTTGTCTCAGTTTTTGCTAGCTAGCACATACATTGGAATTGCAAAACCTTACGTAAAATAAAATAAAAAGTTCAGATTTGGTAGAATATTGTGCTGGTTTAAGGACAAACTTCCAAATCAAAATGTATCCTTTCAATTCATTATTATGTTTCTAAATAATATAATATATCTAATCTATTTATATATGTGTGTGTGTATATATATATATATATATATATATATATATATATATAAATAATATAATATATAATCATACTTAGATTGTATTTTTACATGCAGGAAGACAGGAAATATTTGATTTTTCTTATTTTGCAGCTAAATACTGGTATTAATCTGTATTAGTTGCTGTGCATTCCTAAATGAGCAGTTTAGGATGATCAAAGCAGCCCATATGGCTGACCAGATCCTGCCATCAGCTTCACCAGAGCAGCTTTGCTGAAGCACATGGAATTAGCTGAGATTTACACAAGTATAACAGAATCAATTAACTCAGACCTCAGTTTTCGGATAGCTAATTGGAGATATATATGCAGCGATAAAAAATGTTAATTATTGTGGAATAATGTACTGCAGAGAAATGGTTTCTTCTTTCATTCATTATTTTTATTTCCTTAGAGATCATTCCCTGGACTTTCTTTACCTTAATTACAGCTTTTCAAGGCTGCTGCAGCCAGCTTTAGAATTTATGTTTATCTATTCCAGTCTACTTATGTAGCATAATGTTACACTTACACACTAAAATTTAGGGAACTCTGCTCTCACTGAGGTTATTTCACTTCCTGACACAAAATCTCCCTACACTGGAGTTTCCCTTTGTTGAGGCTTTTTTGCTTTTGAAATATAAAGTCTGTATAGAAAAAAAAAAGTTTAAAAAATGTGAAGAAGAGTCTGGAAAAAAATCTATATAAATGGGACTATTTTTAAGCTGTTTGAGTCCTAAGTTGTAACAAAGTAGATAAAAAGTTCTTCCAAGATATTGTGAGAAATTAAGTAAGGCGGAAAGGAAAATGTGAAGATATTGGTTTTCTTTAAAGTGTGTGTATAAATATATATAAAAATACACAAATGACTCTGTTTAGGAACTCCTAAAGGCAGGCACTGGACTCTATTTCCCTGCAATTTACCCAGCAGCAGTCAGGGTTTGACAGGAGGGCAGAGCTGGGTGTGAGCAGTGGTTCTGCCCCGACTCATTATTTATCTACTTATTGACAGCCTGGAGGGCTCAAGGAAGTTAAAGCCCTTTGAGAAAAATAATTCCAGTAAAAATAAATTATTTCTCCAGTTCAGGGGGTTGCAGATGTTTTTGATGCTGTGTAGGATGTCGTAGAATATTCAGAGTTGAGAGGGGCTCGTGAGAATCATTGAGACCAGGTTCTGCCCCTGCACAAAATTTTAGGATCACAGGTCTTCAGAGGAATCCCAGAGACTCCCATCCCCAATTTGTGACAAATAGTTCCCCCAGCTTGGAAATAACCTGGGCCAGATGGAAAAGCCTGGCTTATCAAGAAATGTGGTGGCATTCTCACACGTCTTTTTAAAGTGTTGTGTTCCTTCTGCTTTGGAAAACTCCCCGTTTCACAGACCCCCCTGAGAGGATGGACAGCAATAAAGCAAATGAGGTGTATCTAGTTAAAAATAATTTAAATGAGAAAAAAAAAAAGGATAAAAAAGAGACAATTCATCCCAGGAATCTGTTCCTAGTAGAAAACCAAAGGTGTGCTTGTTGTGAGGCACTGAGGAACTCCTGGACAACTCCCCCTGAGACTTTCCCTGTTGTCCCAGAGTTGGAATTAACATTTCAGGGGAGAAATGTGCAGAATTACATAGAATTACACAGCCCAAAAATCTTTCATTTTTAGTCATGGCGCTCATAACCTCATATTAAATTTGCCATCACCAATCTAAAGGATTTAAAAGATACTCAGTTTCCACTGGACATTTCTCTTGGAGTTAATCCTTCTTTTCACATGACACTCCTAGCATTTTATAGAATTTTTGGGAATAAAAGATATTACTTAGAAATGGATTGTAATTTTTATTCCTCTCCAGAAATAATTTCATCAATAATTAAAATAATGGGTGTATAAAGCCTGTGCTGCCTTTATGGCCAAAGGTATCAATTCCTTCACAGATATTACAGTTCCAGTAGTTTAGTTTGTTTATTTGCTCAGGTTTAGTAATCTTGATTATGGTTTTAAATATGTCAATATTTTGATTTTGGAACTTAGGAGTTACATTCTGCATGGTAGGATGCTAAACACAAATAGCCTTGTACCTTTTCAATAAAATGAACTCTTATTTTAGCTGCTGAAGGTTGTTGGTTTGCAATTTTTTAAGCAATAAAAGTTGACTTGTTAATATAACCTGAGGTGGATTTACCAGGTGCCCTCCATGCCTCTGTCTCACTTTCCCTTCTCAACAAGATGGGGGAGAAAATATAACAAAAAAAAAACTTGTCAGTCTAGATAACAACAGGGAGATCATTCATCAATTACCACACAGGCAAAACAGTTCAAACTGGGGAATAATAATTTAAATTATTGCTAATTAATAACAGAGTAGCATAGCAAGAAACAGCCAAAAAATGTAATACTCAACCTTGTCAGGTAAGTCCAGTACAGACCTTTAATTGGTGGGAAGAAAATATCTGGGGGCTCTGGTGCTCCCCAACATTCCTGCTTGTCCCATTCTTATCTTTTGCATTTTTATCAGAGACAAATCATTTATTCAAAACTGCCAGTGAAAACAGCGTTGAGGTTATGGATGGACAAGGAAAGGGGCAAGAAGAGAGTTGAAGAAGCCCAGGGTGATCTAAGGACTGTGACCAAAGCAGGAACATAATGCATGACTATTGCACAGCAATAATTTCCTGTAATAAGGGAATTTCCTATCATGAGGGAATAATTTCCTGTAATAAGGGAAATGCTTCCATGAGTCAGAAACAAGGCCCAATCCTTACACATAGGATTTCCACAAGTTATTAAAGCTATTTTAGTGTCAGATTTTGCAGTTAGGGTGGGATGACTCCCTGACAACAGCCAAGGCAGACTTTTTATGTCCTTTTTTTCCTCTCCATTGAGCAATAGCACTCTGTGTGGGAAAAAAAGTATGACAGCACCACAAAAATAAAAGTTCAAAGACTTTTGTGAGTTTTTTCCTTGAAAATCTATGAAACCAAAGTGAATATCACCATATTGTGTAGGTGACTGTGCATCCCACAAAAAAACCCCAAATGTTTTCATTTTAAAGTGAGTATTTCATAGTCATGCAGCTTTTACTAATGCCACATGAAAATGGGATGACTTAGAAGGAATCCTGTGCTCTCCATAAACATTCCAACAACACAATAAGCTTCAAAAAGACTTCAGAACTTCCTAGTTCTAAGAATAAAGACAACTACAAAAAATTCAGGTTTGATTGTTTGTTTGTTTTGGGGTTTTTTTTAGCTTTGCTTGTCATTAAAATGATTTTTAATGGTTTTTAAAATTATTCTATCTTTTCAGGTACACAATGAAGAAAAAGTCAAATTTGTTCTCTTGTCTTTTTAATTTCTTACAAAGCTCTGAGTGCCTTGGAGACAATTTGCAGCATTGATCTAGAGCAGGTTAACAGCAATATTTAAACTTTTCTGTCATTAATCTGTGACAAAACAAAAATGATATTTCAACCTCATGAGTAAGAAACAGCCAGGATTTCTGCAGCTTTATTTCCTCCTGGATAGATATTTGTTTCTTAGAAGAGACTGTTTCTTTCTCTGCCTCGTGGAATTCATCTCCTGAGTAACCATAAGCAGAGACATGAGAGAACCCTCCTCAGGGCTTGACATTGACTGAAACTTTTAGTTATAAACTAAATCCCAATTTACAGCTGCTCATTTGCCTACAATTATTTAAAACACTATACAAGCACCACTAAAACTTGCTGGAGATGAAGTTGGATGGATTTGACTATATAGCTAACATTCCTCAAAAAATGTTTTCTGAAGGTGTAATGGATTACTTTGTTCTCTCCTGCAAAATACATTAAAAAGGTCATTATTGCAAAAGCCAAGTTCCAAAATCTACAATAGATGGATTTGTCTTTGTCAAACCTCTTCTGAACCCACCTTCCCCACTTGGTCTTCTTTGGAAGCTGCCACAAAGATGAAGTTTTGCAGAGCTGAGAGAAAAAATGGCTCCAGGGCTCTACAGCACAAAGTTGAGCGGAGGAATTTCTGGAGCCCATCAAACCAAATGTCACCTCTCGTTGCTGTGGCAGCCCTGAGGTACAGCAGTCTTCTCTTTAAGGTCAGGAAATTTGTTCAGCACAGTCCTAGTATCCTACCCAGTGTGCACATTCCTAGGGAAAGAAGAGATGTTTGATATTAGACTGAATTTTTCTGGCTGTGGTGAAAGGTTTTTCTCATTGTTCCAGGCAGGGGTATCCAAAACACAAGTACCTTTAAAAAAAGAGAAGAAAAGGAAAAGAATTAATTTAAATTAATTAAAATAATTTAAAAGAAAGGAAAATAATTACCTTTCAACCCAAAGTCATAAGGCAATCAAGTTGTTGTGAAAGGCCACCCCTACAGGAATATTTTCTCCAATAATTATGTTGGCTAGGATTTGAATGAGGCTGAAACATCCAAGCAGGACATCAAACATTTCCAAATATGCTTACTGCTTTAAAAATGCTGAATGCACAAAATGGGGTTATTAAGTTATGATGCTTCTTTGCACAATAAAAATAATTCAAAATAAAAATGAATTTTTAAAAAAATCCCAAAACCACAAACCAGAATAAACCATGAGCACAGTATGATGCACGGTAAGATGGACTGTTCATTTTCAGGGTGTGACCCTTGTGTGACCTGTGCAGATGACTCTGGGCTGCATCCCACAAGTCCCTGACAGGAGGCTGGAGCCAGGCCAGGCTCTGCTCCCAGGGAACAAGGGACAGGAGCAAATGACCTCAAGTTGCTTCAGAGGAGGTTTAGATTGGACATCAGGACAAAATCTTTCATGGCACAGGCTGCTGAGGGCAGTGGTGGTGGAGTCCCTGTCCCTGGAAGTGTTCAGAAAACATGGATGTGGTACCTGGGAACATGGTCTGGTGGTGATCCTGGTGGTGGTGCCACATGGCCAGCTGGGCTTGATGATCTCGGAGGTCTTCTCCAAACATAGCAATTTCATGATTCCATCACCACCCAAGAGAGATTCATGCATCAGAAATGCACTTTAGCTTCCTCATGCCACCCTGACCATTTCACTCTTTGGGGCTGGGAACAAAAGTTCAATTCCAGCCCTCTGGGGTAGAGCAAACTTCCCAGGTTTTAGCAGACTTTCTTTGGAAGTCAGGAGAGGGAATTGCTCTGAGGACTATCAGCTCTAGCTAAATCTCCTGTCAGCAGCAGCACTGCAATATTGTGTTTGGCTTTTCCAGTTAAGCAGATTGCAGCACTGATGGGAGATAATGTGATTATCTTGGTTACATATTTCTTAGCAATAGTGAAGCCAGAAAGAAATGGCAGGAGAGATCTGGATAATAAATGTAAATAATGGAAGAGCCTTAAATAT
The DNA here is from genome assembly GCF_015832195.1 of Motacilla alba alba. Classification (NCBI taxonomy): domain Eukaryota; kingdom Metazoa; phylum Chordata; class Aves; order Passeriformes; family Motacillidae; genus Motacilla; species Motacilla alba. The sequence goes on from NC_052023.1 coordinate 25,612,472, forward strand.
AAGGCATTCTTTAGATCAAATATTAATAATCACAAGTCTCCGACAATGAACGAATGTGCTTGTTATTAAGTCCATTTTCTAAATGAAGCTACTTATATTTGAGGATGCAGTCTACATTCCTCAGCTTTGATCAAACTTATCTCCCAGCAATTAAATTAACAGTGTCCTACTTTTTTGATTCTAAGCACTCCAAACCTTTTTTTTATTACAAAGAGGTCTGTTGACATCATAGCTCATGGGATTGTTTGTCTTACTCAATTAGAGGAAAACAGGGCAGTTCTACCCACAACTGAGGATTATTCTTTCTCCACAGAAATGTACTGAGGGTACATTCATCATAGCAGTATCATTAGATTAAGAGTAGACTTCTGAAAAGTCTGTTTTTCAGGATCCCACCACAGCTAAACCAAACAATTATCAATCATTTCCAAGTGTACAGACTGAGCTGTTTCTCATGTTCTATTCAGATGTGTCTCATGTTGCACCTTCCGCAGCCAAACGCTTTTCTTTCCCAGCTTGTACAAACTGCTTCTGCACATGAGCCAGAAGATAAAATTGCTGAAGGCTGACAAATTGCAGTTCCAGAGGAGTTTCAAGAAAATATTGGCCGTGATTGGTACTGACGTAGGTCTGGATTCTGGAGGTAGGAATAAGAAAATTCTATTAACCTAAGTTTTAGTACTCTTAAAAACTCAAGACTGATTTCAGTCCGCTCTCTAGAATACACCTCAGAAATATTTTAGTAGGCCTGGGTCAGAGCTAAAACTTCCTTGTGGCCAAGCCAAAGTGGTTTGACTAATCCAAACATAAAGGTTGTGAGAAGCAAGGTTGCCAATGAGCAACTCTCACTTTCAAATCACGTTACCAACAGTAGGAGAAGCTCAGCTCTGCAGGAGATGCTGGACAGTGAGAAGATGTTAATTTGTTTCACAGATGTGATGGCAGCTGGAGAAATGTGGTTATTCCTTTTTTACAGCTGGGTCAGGTTCACACAGCAAGGACTGGATTGCCCCACATTCACTGTAAGATGCCAAGAGGAAAGGACCGCCGGAATTTAGGCCACTTCCCGTTCCTGTGCTGAGCTTTCCAGGGAAGGATCCCTGTGTTCTGTGCCCTGCTTGCCGTGCTGGAATGGTTTCCCATGAAGCCATACACACGCTTCTATCCCTCCTCAAGGATTCCCATGGATTCCTGAAGGAAAACAAACTATCTACCATGTTTGTGAACACAGCCATGAGAGTTCAGGCTGGTTGTGATGGTTTATAACACCAAACACACCCCTGGATTTTCTGTAGGGACACAATTCAGGATGCCTGTGGCCTGAGGAGGAGCAGCTGGGTCCAAAAGGGAGCAATGAATTATTGTGACTTTTAAACCATCAAAATCCAATTACAGGGATGTCTCAGGTCATCCCAGACCTATGAGGATTGTTTGCTTGAGTTAGTTTTACTTTACTGTGGCTTTTTACCTGGGACAGAGGAAAGCCCAAAGAGGACACAAAGCAAGGGACCAACAGTGGACTGAAAGAAAAAACAACTAAGCATAATTTTGCTTCTTTCATGCAACTAGTGACTAGATTCTGTGCAAATGGATGGATCAGCTCCATCTATCAATTTTTTTATTGCTTCATTATCAGTCTCTTCCCTCATGATGACATTCAAGGTCCTACCTGTGGGGATCAGGGCACTGTCTAGAACAAGCAGCCCATGTTTCTGCCGGACCCACACTAGGCTGGTTAGATTGCTGTGCATTGCCTTAGGGTTGCTCTCAGTTTTAAAGATCACCCACATGATTTTCTGAAGCACAGAAGGGAGCAAATGGAAATAGGAATGTCTGCAGGAGCTTCCCATTATGGAAGTAGAAAGGTCAACTTACCTTTCCTTGACAAAGTATAAAATTGTTATTCGTTAAAAATTAGAAATCAGTAGAAGCTTAATGAAGGATTAACTTTCTTATAATTAAAAGCATCTCAATTTTTTAATCTTTCATATGTCTGTTACTTGCTTAATGAAAAATTGATATTTTGAACAACATGTCTAATAATACTTCTGTGGATATTCTGATTAATTTAACTGAACTCAGAGTGAAAACTAATTGATTGTATGCAGTGACAATGTTATTTTTCAAAAGCATTTTAAAAAAAGAAAAGGAAGAAAAAAGAGGCATTTAGAGTAACAGTCACATCTCATTTGTGCCTTTGAAAATCTTTCCCCCAAACCCCAAAGTGCCATTTTAGCAAACTGCTAGATGTAATTCAGGACAAAAAAAAAAATAAAAGCTTTGTGCTGGGTATGGCAGGAATCTTGACATTTGTCTAGGAAAATAATTAGCCTGGAAATACTTCTAATAGCAACATTAATTGCCTCCCAGGGGTAAGTGTCAGCTGTAGTGGGATAGGAGGAGGACACAGCAGAGTAAAAGCTCCTTCCTCAGAGCAATTGATTCCCAACTCCTTCCCTTCCTGAATGTGCCCACAGGTCAGGGGAGAATTCCACAGCTCTTAGGGCAAGTACATCACTGGTTACCTGTTTTGGCTCAAACAGTTTTTTTCATTTTGAAAATTTTCTGTGGCACTAGGAGGTGCATAAACTCTTTTTTTTTTTTTTTTTTTTTGGTTTAAGATATTAGTCTGAAAGCTTTTTTTTTAATCCTTACCTTTTCTGTTTCATATCTGGTGCTATTATGAGAAGCTCTTTTCATTTGTCACAGTCCAGGCTCTTTGAAAGTGAACTCAAACTTGCTTTTTTTGGGCTGAGCATCAACTCAATGCAGTCATTTCACAAAAGAGCAAAGAATGGGAACTTCATAAGTGCTCCCATATAGCTAAATCCTATAAATTTCTTGCACTGAAATATTGCCACTGACTTGAGAAATCTCAGCCAAATTAAAGGTGAATGAGGGCACAGAAATTGAGGGCATTGAAAAATTGATGCAATTTTAAAGTTGAAAACTCAGGTTTCTTTTTAAACTACCTAGACTAGTAGAACAATATTTCTTTTGGAAAAATAACAATTGATACCACTCCAGAATCAAAATTTTAAAACTGCAAATGATTCCTATGAACTTTTTAACCAAAATTATTCTTTTCCCTTTCTTTTTTCTTTTCACTATTTCCAGAAAACTCTCACAAATGATTTATAGAGTTACAAGAAAGTACTGGAACGTGAAGGAAATATTCTGTCCAAATGAAAAGTTTTGAGCACTTGGGTTGTTTGTTTTTTTCCCAGGAATATGTGTATTTTCAAAATTGCTTCAAATTTGAAGGAAAGATAGTTGGAAAACTCACACTGCTCCATAAGAGGATGCGTAGAGTAGGATGTTCTATGCTGTATAATGCTGATAAGTACCTGTCATTTTGTATTTCTGAATTAAGAAGTAGACTCTCAAAACAGTGAGGGAAAATATTTCATGAAAGATATGTGTATCCCTGCTTTTCCAGACATCATAAAGCAGGGAAGCAGTTTTTATAAAAGCAGTTTGTGCTGTTGGTTTCTGTTTTGAAAGCCAGTGAGAGATCACACGTGAGAGTTTCCAGTGGTCTAAAGTTCAGTCTTGCTGTATTTGCATTTCTTCTCTTTCTAGAGATGATGTTAATTAAGATGATGTTCCTGCCTTCTATTGCAGAGCAACATGAAAAACAACGTGGCCAGTTATTAATATTGCTGTCTCAGATGAGGATTCTCCCTGTACAAGTCAGGCAAGATAAATAGGACAGTGCTTAATAAACAGAGATAACAGGAAGGAATTTGTTCCTCCACTCCCTGTGAGCAGGGGACGTGTCACCCTGCACAAGGTGAGGGTGTCCATTGAGACAGGGAGAGAAAAGCCAGCTTCTCTTTCCCCTGCTTTGTTTCCCCTCGGTATAACATTCCAGCTAAAATGTTCATCTTCTGTACCTGGGTATCTGCAGGGAGAAAACTCCAAAAGCCAGAGCTCCAGGAGGGTTTGGGCAGCGCTCCCAGGGGTGCCCAGGGTGGGATTTTTGGGGTTTCTGAGCAGTGACAGGGGTTGGACTCCATAATCCCCATGGGTCCCTTCCAGCTCAGGATATTCCATGATTGTATGGAGGTGTCCTTGGGGTCTCCTGTCCTCTTCCCAAAAAAAGCAAAAATGCTGTAAAGGATGCACTGATTTTCTTCCCAGCTCATCCCTTGCCATGAATGATTGCTGGATGCAGTGGCAAAGTCCACCAGAGGAGATGTCTGGAGTGAAATCCCTGGGATTGGCTTTGGCCTCGCGCTGCTGCTGAACGAGCAGGTGTAAAGCTGGTGTGAGACTAAGGAGTGGCTGATGCCCCTGCCCTGGTTTGGTTTTACTCTCTTGGCCAGGTTTTCCTTACAACTCCACAGGTACAATTCCATATTTAGAGAAAGGTTATTTTTTTTCCTCTCTGTAGTAGTTCTGAGCTTTACCTTGGCCATTAACCTCTCCAAATTCCAGGCTCCATATCTGAGTCACTGTGATCTTCCCTGAAAAATGATCCCTTGGGTGCCCCACTTCAAATCCAGCTTGAAGTGAAAAACCTCCAGGGGTTTTGTTAGAAGGAAAACAACAAAAGCAAAGAAAACACAAAGCCAGAATTGTTTTGCTAAACAATTTTATTTATGTTCCTCTAGATAATACATAATATCACAATATAGTAATTCTCGTGTGAAACTATAACTTGATTTTTAAACCACAGCTCACCCTCTGTCTCAAAGCTCTCAAAAGACAAAATTGAGATTCCATTAACTTGATGTTACCAGTGAATGATTTATCAGAGGGTTAAACTGAATCCAGCTGTGTTTCTCTGGCTGAAAATAAACATTTTCAAGTCACAGTTAAGAAGGATTTTAGTCAGAGATCCTGGCACTGCAGAGATCCCAACACTACAACAATCACAGATCCCCAAACCTGCAGTAATGAGAGAACCCACCCAGCCCCAAAAACCAGCCCTGTGTTTTTAAGAATGACAGATGTGGGATGAGACAGGGACTGAACACAGCTGCCCAGGCACACAAACCCCTTTGGGCAGGGGTGCCTTCCACTAGACCAAATTTCTCTAAGTCACATTCAGATTAACCCTGAATGTTCCTAAGGATGGGATATCCAAATTTTCCCTTGGAAACCAGTTCCGGTGTCTCACACACTCACCAATATTTCCTTCTGTCCAATTCAAATCTAGCCTCTTTCATTTTAAACCAAGGGAAGACAAAATTCTCAGTGATAACCCTGCAGTCCCCCTTGGTCACTTCTCCTGCCTATGGGGATGAATGATTCCTCCTTATTGGTGTAGAAACCTTCTTCAGAAAGAAATATATAGTTTATAAATATAAAGTTTAAGCTCAGTACTTGGCACAGAAAGTGTGCCTCAATTGTTTATTCATCTGATAGCAGAATAATGTCTTTGTGAAATGTACAATTTTTGGAAATTGGACAGCTTGCCATTATAATTTTCCACCCTCAGTACAACTGGTTGAAAATTGTTTTCCACCATACTTCTGTTGATTGTCCTCACACAAAGAATTGGCAATCATCAATCACAGCTTTCATAAACAAAGACCAAGCCCTAATCCAAGAAAATATGCAGTATTATATAACTTTTTTATTTTTTGAAAGCAATCTTGGAGATGTAAGCACCACATACCAGCGAGAACTGTGCTATTCCAGACTCCCAGGTCTTTGTTTAATCCCAACCTTTCTGCTTTCTACATGCAGTAGTCTAGGTGAGGAATGCCCCTCCAGTCAAATTAAAAAGAAAAAATAACCAGCTGGCACTGGAGGGCAGATTAAAGAAATCATTAATTTTAGGGTCATCAAAGTATGTGCCCATTTTTCACCAACACAGTGCATATGTGAGCAGGAAATCCAAATTACATCATCAGCAAAGCTTGAGTTTAATTTATTCATTACTTCTTCCACCAAAGGTTCTCAGTAATAAATGAGCAATTGCATATGTCTTCTTGTATATATCAGTTGTATACGGCCATCAACTATAAATTAGCTGCATATCTGACCAGAATATTTAAAAGTTAAATGGAAAATTAGATATATTCTCTCACAACTTGCTCTTACACTGCCAGCCTACACCTACTGTTTGTAATTGTTTGGTTAACAGGTACACATTCCCACAAAAATCCCATCCAGGAACAGGAGAAAGTGGGGAGGAGGGGGGAGTGTGGGAAACAGCTCTGTGGGTACCAAGATAAGAAAAGAAGGAAAGAAGGAGGGGCTCAACTGAAGTTGAGCTTTGCTGAAGGGGTGTGGGGAAGGTGCTCTTTTAACTGTCCTCATTACTACCCAAACCTATTTTAATTCATAATTAGATAATTAATTAATCAAATACATGATATAAATTAATACCATTAATTAATGTACAACTAAATAATTATTATTAAGGAATAAATAATTAAATTGATTGCCCAAGTTGGACATGTTTTGCCTACTATATTAATTGGTAAGGGATCTTGGTGTCTTGATCTCAACCAGGAGCTCTCACATCCCAGTTCTTCCTACTTTCCTCCTCTTGTCCCAGGACCCTGTGATCCAGTAGACAGCAGCTGCATAGCCCTGGGGAAACTTCTAAGCTGCTAAAATTATTGCAGTCCTGAGAAATGCTGAGCCCAGTCTGGGTCTTAACAGTTCTTCAAATTGACTGGAATTCAATGTGTAACATGTTAAACACCCTTTAAAATCCACAACTGTGTTTTAATTGAGAAAATTTAAACAATGTGAGTTTTTCTACCCTGGAATATGAACCTAGAAGAGACCCTGAAGCTTCATCTGCTTCACCAAGAGGTCCAGCCTTCCTTATGCTGAGGGCTGTCATTTGCTGTTTTGCAATCTGCCTTTGGCTTCCAGCTCTGGTAAATTCTGTCAATTTTTTTATGGCAAAGTTATTTCAAAGTCTTCATGGAAATATTTTTCTCTTTTTTGTTCTCATGCTGTGGTTTTTGTGCTGCTCATGATGCAGCATCTGCCAATCCTGGTACTGTTGTTATGGTGTGTTTCCATGAGAAGAATGAGTAGCCTGAAAATCACCCCGTATTTTCTCCTACTCCCCTTATCCATTAACGTGTTAAAAAATCCCTCTTTTTTTTTTGCCCTTTCCAAGGAAGAAACTTTCATTATGAGCGTTGAGGTGTGCCATGATGTGGGTCATTCCTGATAAAGCCTAGTGCATGTAGGAAAGTTCTCTTTAGGAAACAGCAGATGCTTGATCCTGGTCATGCCCATATCCCAGCAGAGCCCTGGAATTTTCCCAGGCAGCCTATTGCACTGTCTCACTAAATCACCAGTTTGAGCTTTTTCACACTTTTCTTCTACCCCGTTATGTCTTGACCTGTTTGGTTTGTCCTGGCTCACAACAGGAATAGAAAACCACATTTTCATTTCCATTTTCAACAGTAATGGACAGAAAGTAACTTTGTGTTTTAAGTGGAACATCACATTTGACACCTAAAAGAACCAACAAATATCTTCAAAACTTACCATGAAATGTGGCCTCTGGCAAACTGATAACCCACTTTCTGTCTTTCACTTGGATTTTAGTACCTCCAGCATTAAAAGAACCAGAGATAAAGAATTTCTGAGTTTTGTAGTGGCATAAAAAAGATTAAAACCTGACCATTACCATGATGATAAAATGAGAACTATCAGAAAGATATTAATTAAAATATTTTAATAACACATAACTTATTAATCTCTTTATATCCAAATAATGTGAAATGTTACAAATAATATGACATCGTAGTTACCTGATAGGTACTGTTATTTTTATAACATCATTCTCACAACACTGCCAGCACATTTTGATAACAAATTGACTGAATTAATTTAATTGATCAGACTAAATCCAGAGTTTCCATTTCAACAGAGCACTTTAACACTCCCTGGAGGTGTTCAAGAAATGACTGGGCATGGCATTATTGCTGTGGTTTATTTGAGGCACTGTCGATGGGCCAAAGGTTGGATTCAATGATCTTGGAGGCTTTTTCCAACCATAATGATCCTATGATTCTATCTGATATAAAAAATTCCTTCCTTAACACCAAAAAAATAAAAGGCACCTAAAGAATGTGGTTTATTCTTGCTGAAGATGGTTAATGACACACCATTGAATGTTAAACAGTGCAAAGAGGTCAGCCTGTCTCGTTGATACTTTATTGAATTAAAGACCAAGTGTGTTAGAAGAAGTCAGAAGCTTTGAAGTCTCCACACAAGGTCACTTCTGCCATGGGGACTTCAGGGAAGAGGAAGGCCCATCCCACATGTTTACAAGGGGAGCAGGCTGCCAAACTGAACTAAAGGGTAGGGAACCAGTCAGCCTTTACAGGGACTGGGTTTACAGGGTTAATTCTGTGGCTGCAGCTTCAGCTTCCAACGTTGAACAGTTCAGAGTGGAATTTCCAATGGCTGCTTAACACAGTCCAGAATCTGGGATAACTATTCTAACCTTAATTTGATGAAATTAAATCCTGACCCTTCATTGTAGCTTCCGTATGAAGTGATAGAGAACATGGGGAAAAATTAAATTTCAGCCTTTGGGGCAAAATTAATAAAACTGAAATTCATATCCTTTCAGGGGCAGTTGTCTATTTTATCCCTCTGCTAATCCAGACTTCTAAATCTTTCTCTAATTGAGGCAAAACCTTCATCTGCAGTTTTTATGGGGTAGGAAAAAGAGAATGAGAATTTCATATTTAGAAATTATATTACATAGAGAGTAAACTGACTTTGGATTCACACATTTTCTGATTTATAAAGCATATTAGTCTCTGCATTAGTGAATTTCACAGGAAAAGAAAACATTCTGAGTTAGTATAGTCATTCCCTCTCTGAGAATAATGTTACTGAGTTCAATATGCACATCCTTCTTAAACTTCCACAATAATAAACCAAAGGCTTTCCTCATTTCCCAGTTCTTTGTTGTATTGTCTTTTTGGCTGGTATTTTTTTTAATACAGTTTCAGAATTTCACATAGTGTGATATTCACAGGGAACATAAACTGATATTGCCCTGTGACTTGAACTGCAAAAATGTACCAAATAACTGCAAATCTCATTCCAAGTTTGCTAATATATTTTATTGACTCCCAGAAAATAGACTTATATATTCTAGGAAATATATATTCTAGGAAATAAATTTCCTCACAGCCCAAAAGATAAAGTCTCCTATTTGATGTGATGCCATATCATTTATACAGAGGAGGGTAAGAAATCCATAAAACAAACCAGAAAATGGTGCCCAGTTTTTCAAGTGAATTCTGTGAGTTGTTTAATTTTTAACTTTCATGGACTGGGGCTGGCAAGAGAGATGAGAGGCAACAGGTCTTGCTGTTTGAGGTCATCCAGAGCTCCTCAGTTCCTGTTGCACAGAAGAAAGAAGATTAGGTTTGGCTCTGGACAAGTGAGTCTGAGAATTAAAAATGCTCAGAGTCCCTGCCTGAATGAGAGAAGACAAACCTCTGTGCTCTCTGATCTCTTTTCATATTGCTACCAAGTAACTGATGGATTGTGCCTGACTTTCTTCTCCCTGACTAGAAAGGGAATTTTCTAGGATCATTTCCTGTACCCTGTTGTAAGAAAAGCCAGGTGTCTGCTAAGGAAGGCAGGAGCCTCCCCTGAAATGGAAAATGCAAACCCCCTCCCTCTGAATTATTATAATTTTGAAATTAAAAGGCTCTCAGGGAAAAAAATATGGGAATAGGAATAACAGCTCTGTACTGCTATTCCTAGGAAAATTAAAAATACAAATGCAATAGTACAAAGCCAACACTGCCAGAGTCAGAACATGCCCTGACCCCCTGTGTGTCAGGGTGGTGGCACAGTCCCACTCCATGGTGGCTGCAGCCCTCCTGCAGTGCCAGCTGTGGTTCTGCTGGAGCAGGGATCCTGCACAAGGCTGGAGTTTTCCTCTGCAGCTCCAGGGCTGCTGGAGATGGGCCTGGTGTTCCTCTAGGAATGCAGGGAGAAGAAAGCTGCTCCTCTGGGAATGCAGGGGGCAAAGGCTGCTGTGCTGTTCCAGGGTCAGATTGGATCCAGGTAGGAATGCTTGGCTCCTGCCCTGGGCAGAGCATCTCCCCATGGGAAGATGGAATGTTATCAGCCATGCAGGGACACTCACTGGCCATGAGCAGAAGAGAATTAATAATTAATGGCCCATAAACAGCAGAGATCTCCTGGAGGGAGGATTGGCTGTGGAAGAGATAAAGAAAACTGCCCAATGAACAGAGGATAACTGCCCCACCTCTGACAGATGGAAACTGAACACACCCCCAGCTACACCTTTCAACTTAAGACACCTGTGCCCTGTGACCCAAAGCTCTGCCTGCAGAAGATTGTCTGGACTTCTGTGTGGAAGCTCTGAGGATTGTCACCTCGACAAGAACGATCAATTCAATATTGAACATGGTGGCAACGGAAATTAAGAACAGTGCGACAAGGAAATCACAACTGTGACATCCATATTAGTTTGTTGTTTATCTCTTCACCCCCAAGCAGTTCCTGAGGAATATCTCAAATTTCAAAACCTTTATGGGTTTTTGTCAGTGACTGAACACAAATATGCTCTTGTGCTCTAGAGGTTTAATATACCTGCCTTTGAAGTCACCTATAAACCTTCATTATAATGAGTATTGATTAGCTGTTCATACACCCATATAGAGCAGACATGATTTGCACTCTGTAAAAGTGTGCAACTAAGCAGTGAGTTTCATTAATTAATGATCCTTTACCGCTGAGAATTATGTTCTTTTTTTTTTTAATACATTTGAAAGAGAGGTGGAGGATTTATCTCTCCATGTAATTAGAATAAAGTTTATTTGGTTCCCAGATTGCTATTCCTTGGAGATCTGTATTGAACCTATTGCCCATCTTCATCCACACAAAAAATGGATCAGCTTATTTCCATGTGTGATGGAACTTCCAGTTGAGAAAATAAAGCTTAAAATTATATGAAAGTTTACATCTCTTCATCTGTTAAACCCAATGGTCTGATTAAAGATACAATGAATGGCATGAGGAGAAAGGGGAAAATATTTAATTATTTTAACACATAAAGCAGTAAAACTATTTGCTTTTCAGGCTAGATATTTTTTTCCAATTATGAGAACTGAATTAATATATTGGGGAAAAATAAGGATAGAAACAGAAGATAAATTTATGAGCAAAGTTCATGTTTGTTCTTTTATCAGACCATTGAGTTGACTGAAATGTAAATGTACATGGTTGGCTACACTTGGCATTCACTGATACTCACTGCCTTTGCTCTCTGGCTCACGACCATTTGCATCTCACTTTTCTGAAAGTATTGAGAGAATAATTAAAAACTTCTTATGGGCTTTATTTTATATGTTTTTTTAAATTGTATGCTCCATGTATATATATATATTTATAAATATGTATATATATGTGTGTGTGCACATATACATTTATATAGCTACATACACACACATATATATGTCTATAAAATAAGAATTCCCTCAAATCTGTTATTTACTAGGAGTTCATAGGACATGACATCTCATCCTCAGCTTCATAGCACATTTTGCTTTGCCAAAAGCTTTCAATGTGTTTCCTGTCTAAGTACCAGAACACTTTTTGGCAGTACAAACTGGGATGAAACACTGAAGTGGTCGTGGCATATGATAATCTTCCAACTGTTCACAAATGTATTTTCAAAGCAGCTTCTGCTGGACTAACAGCTCAGGATGGAAGAGCTGTAGGGCACACAATCATACAGCAGCAACTATTGATGAGCAGGGATGGGCAGACTGAATTTGGGATTGATAAAGGTGTAAAAAATGTAGTCGTCCACTTCTCCAAATTACACCTTCTTTTTAAAATCCTCATTAACAGGAAAGGTGGTGGAAAACTGGAGAAAAAATGAAAATTAAAATGGTTATTTTTAGTCTCCTTAATCATTAGCTGCTCTAATAATTCAAAATTCCAATCCTTGCCTACACAAATTCTTAAGGAATTCTCTCCATGGAAAGCCTAAGTCACATATATTAACTAGGCTGCTTGGGTCTTCTGCTCATGAATTTTTCTTCATGGGACATTATAATTCATATTTTTACAAGTAATGTCTGCTCAAACAAGTTAATGTCATTATTTCATGTAGCCACCCCTTTTTTATAGGAAATTCCAGTTACTCAGTCAAACCTACAATGAACACATATGACAAATGCTGAAATAATTTTATAGGTAATGGAGCAAAATGTAAATTGGTTAAGTGAGGAGATTATGAGATTCCTGTGAGTCAAGTTTTCTTTGATATATAATTTGAAAACAGTAAATGTTGCTTCTTTTTAAACCCTTGGTTTCTGAAACCCAAAGTGGGTATTTGAAGGACGAGAAGGTTTAATATTTTTTTGTTTAGTTATGTAATTTGGCTCAACAAATACTGAGTTTATTGATTATTTAATGGCATATGCACTCTACTAACCATCTAAAAAGAGATCTTTTCCATCCCAGATGGAAGTGGATGCACATACCTATGCTCTATACCATAAGATTTAAATAGGCTTAAAACTTACACCAATTTGCAGGTTTCAGACTAAACTTCTCTAATAGTTCATATTAAAAGATTTCTCCCCATTCCAAAGAACTTTGAACTATTAAAATTTTCCTGCAGGTAACATCTAATTAAGCTGCTGTTCTTCTAGATAAATGTCTCCTGAATAAATAATATACCGTGTTTAAATGTGCTTTCTTTTTAAATTGAAAGTGTAGGTGTGAGTGTCCTATTAGTAACAAAAGCATTGCTTTCCATGCAGCCTAAATTCTCCTCTCCTTCCTGGGCCTCCATAAGTAAGCAGCTGGCTGAAGCCACAAGAGACTTTTTACCTGATTGGGAAGATTTTGCACTTGTCAGAGTGTTCTGTAAAATGTCTGCGCTGTACAGTATTTGCACTGTGCATTTTACATTTAAATGTCTCTGCTAAAAGGTGTGATCACACTTGCAATTATATTCTCTACCTTCCTGAGCACACCTGCCCTGCCAACCTTTTGAAATGTCACACTCTGAAACAAGTAATGCAGAACATTTAGGATGATTCCTTTGTTACGAGACAGTATGTATTTGTTATTGGAAATATTGGACTGGGGTTTTTTCCTAGTTTTATAATGTTAAAATCATTTATATCCCTATAGCCACCACTAAGAGAAATATCTCTTCTCAGACGGGGAGCCCAAACTGTGGCTAATACAACCAGCAACACTAGGATTAATTTTTAGGGTGTCATAAATTGCAAGGAAACAACTGGTCTTGAATTCATTAAGACATTTTCTCCATCTTTAGTGATTTTGGTGTCTGAAAGTGCGGGATCTCTTGAATGCACCATATATGAGGAGTGGGGAGCTTTCTACCTTTGAGATTTCTGAGATCAACTAAACAGATCACAAGTTCAGTTTCTTTATTGATTGTTACAACACGGACACATGGGCACTGCCTCTTTCGAGCAATGAATTTCGTTATTTTGATGTTTTATCTCTTAGCTATGTCCCTTTATACACCCAAAACCCTCCAGAAAACAGGCTGTAGAAGGGAAACCTGCAAAGGCTTGCTTTAAAATGTGTTATTTTCTGTTAGCTTTTCTTAAATAAGTCCAGCACTTAGATGGACAGGTTTTCTTTATCCTTTAAAGTGCTCATTAAATGGAAAGCGCAATTATAGCTGATTATTTACAACCATCAGCACCAGTTCATCTCAGCTTTCTCACGATCTAATTATGCTCCCTGGATTCTTTGCAACTCTAGATAATAATATATATAAAAGATATTTGTTCATTTAGAAGCCTGCTACCTTCATCAGTCTTTATTCAAAGAGTTTAATGTGTTTAAAAGGAACTGTCAGCTGTGCCAACCATGCAGATTTTGTTATTTTCTTTTCCCCTATTTCTAACAAAGTTTAAAACAGTGAACGCTGAACAAGGTGGAAGATTGAAGCAAGCTTATTATATTTTCAGCATTTTATCTGGAGTTTTGTGCAAGTGTTATACAGACAATAAAATTCAATACAACCATGATCACGTTAGATACTGTCAAAGGAACAAAATCTATCTGAAAAAATGGAATTTCTGTAGTCCACCTGCACTCCAGTAGTACCTTGCTGAAAAAACGGATGGAATATTTGGTAGCAGAAAAGGTAACCATGTGCCGAATTATAATCTAAGAAAAAATAGGAATCCCTTTAGGGTTTGGGTGAAAAATTGTCACACTCCATCAGAACACTGCTTGATAATTTGCTTCAGCATAATGCTAATACTAATGCTAATAATAATATTAATACATACAACTACTAATTATAAATTATATAATTATAAAGGAAATAGAGGCATGCAATACATAGAAATACCCATTTGGGCCATTGAGAAATGTCTGTAGAATTTGCCTTTGTCTGGATATAACACAGAAAAAATATTTTTAAATTTTTGGAAAGGGAAAATATTATATTGAGGAAGTGGCTGGAAAGGGGAATCATCAGCAACTGCCCTTAATGACCTCAAGAGGATAACAGCATGTCAAACACAGAAAAATACAATATTTTTGCTCTCATGAAGCTATTTATGACTGCAGAAATATATTTCATGCTGCCATTGTTGTAGAAGGAAAGTCATTAAGGCAACACAGCTACAGAGAAGGTGCCAAGTGAAAAGCTGCTGCTTGCAATTACCAGCTCCATAAAAGCACTGGCCCACATTCCTTGCCCTTACCAGTTTGAAGCAGCTGAAGCAGAAATAAAGAAAAAAACAGAATGGGAGATATTATTTTTATACATTCTATGTGCTTTTGTAGCATTTGTGTGTGTATATTTTTATTGACTTACACCTCTACATCCACACACAGACACAATTTCTATGTGCAAGAAAAGTTTCAATAAAAACATCTTCTACCTCAGAGCTGACATAAGACTTAATTTCTGAAAGCATCTTCCTGATACATTGTGTAGCAGGGAAGAAATGTCATTATTTTGCCCACACACCATTTGATTTTGGGTGAATTTATCATAATACCCCTAACTGACAAAATTCACAAACACTTAACTTGCCTCTTCTAAGATAAAATAAACAAGTGTTTAGCTTGCATTTACAGTAGTAAGTAAATAATTTCTATTACCTGAACTATTGTAAAGAAATAAAATAAAATAGAATAGAATAGAATAAAATAGAATAGAATAGAATAAAATAAAATAAAATAAAATAAAAAATAAAACAAAACATAATAAAATAAAATAAATAGTATGTATAAATAATAACTAGAAAATTAAATAAAATAATAAATTAAATAAAAAATAAAATTTAAAAATAAATTAAATTAGATTAAACTAAGTTAAACTAAATTAAATTAAATTAAATTAAATTTTGGGGCTTGGTTCTGGCCTGCCAAATTCATATCTGGCTCTGGATGACCAATTTTTTCACCTCCAAAACAGAGATTATCCATCAGAAATTGCACCATTTCCATTGCCAGAGACTAACCCAGATTACCAAAAACCATTTAAAATTCTATTTCTATTTCAGCTACAATTCATAAATGTCTTTACAGGAAAATTTCTATAGCTCTTGTTGGAATGTGACTGGGAAACCTGTCTTTGTTAAAGGTTTATAACTGTACAGAGAATCTTTAATGCACAGAAGGATTACTTGGGAGGAAGATAAGGAGGCAGTAATCAGCTGTAATAACACCACTACTGTGTTTTTCTTACTTATTCCTCCTTTGCACAAGTTTTTCCAATTCTGTTTTGCTTGCAGCCAGTATTGGAGCATCTGCTCTTTTCCCTGCCTTGCATTATTTGTTTGCTGCTCTAAAATTTATGCAGTTTTTTTTTCTAGAGGTACAAGTTGGAAATGTTTTCCTGGCAGTTGGTCCTGATCCTTAACCTGTCCAATCCTTGCCATTTTTAAAATCTTATTTCACATTTTATTCTCAATATCTCTACTAAAGTTCAGTAGGAGACAAAAAATAATTCCTGTAGTTAGTCTTTCTGCCTCATGCTTATTTTCTGTTCCATTTATCTTGTGTGTAACACAGGAGGGGGCTCTGAGTAGAAAGATTTCCTGCTTTATATTCATTAATGCCACTGTCATCAGTGGTAATTTTCTGCAGAAACTCAAGGACTTCACTTTTTGGAGCTACACACACTTTGCTGCCTTCAAATGAGTTTCCATCCATGACAGAATGAAGGTCAGGGAAAGATATTGGCAGTGCAGTGTCTGAAGGATGGCTTCAATTTTCCAGAGCTGTTGCCACAAGTGGTGGCTACTTGGCCAACGCCTGACAGATCTAATGGACGTGGAAAACGAATGGTTCTTTCCTTGTCTCTGTTTTCCCAACAGGACAGAGCAGAAGCTCATTGCACAGGCAGAGTGGAAAGGTCACTTGTGCTGCAGTTGCTGTCAGGAGAAGTGCTGTCAAAACTGAGATGTGTCTCTGAGCACCAGCGCTGCCCTGAGGGGCGACAGCACGAGCTCCAGCCTGACAGCGCAGCACCAAGCCTCCGTGTAGCTGTTCTTACTCCATCTCCTCACCAGGAGCACGGATCTGATTATGTCTCATCAGCTGAGGGCAAGAGGCAGATGTTTGGGCTGCTCTGCTTTGTGTTTGACCCGAGTTCACCAGGAGCGCAGCCTCTTCTTGCTCACTCAAGGTGCCTCTGACTCATCTTTGTGTTCAGCTGAGCTCCTTCACTCTGCATTGTGCTGCTTAGGGCTGCTGGGAAATCACACAATCATGGAATTATCAAGGTTGGACGGAACTCCAAAGATCAGCAGCAGTGCCTGTACATTTGGCACTGCCGTGTGTGACTCTTTGCCCCTTGCATTTTGTGTTTCACAGAAGAAAAAGGCGCCACATAAAAGGTGCTGTGCCTTTGGATAAACATGTTACCCAGCAGGGCATGGCAAAATTACTTTGTATTCCGTTCTTTTTTCTCCCAATTCTGCCTCAGCCTCTAACAGCCACACACAGGTTAACAAGGGGTCCCTGCTGGGAGTGATCTTGTGGGAGGAAACTTAAGCTGATCCTGAGAAAAATGGGTAGTGGCTTTGTTATAAAGTGTCATCAAAACAGACGGCATTGTTGTGAAAAGGAGGCTTTTGATACAGTTCATTCTCAGCCCTACAACACATTCCTGTGTGATAGTACAGGGGAATCTGCTTTGATGTTTGAATATTTGGGCTAGTGTTAGAAATGCTTGTGTTATTGTCACAGAGTCATGGAATGGTTTGGGGTGGAAAGAACCTTAAAGCCCCTCCAGTGCCACCCCTGCCATGGGCAGGGACAACCTTTACCAACCCAGAGTGCTCCAAGCTTCATCCAGCCTGGCCTTGGACACTTCCAGGGATCCAGGGGCAGCCACAGCTTCTCTGGGCACCCTGTGCCAGGGCCTGCCCACCCTCACAAGGAATAATTCCTTCCCAAAATCCCATTTATTCCTGGATCTCCTTCAGCTTAAGGCCATTCCCCCTTGTTCTGCCATTCCATTCCATCAATTCTATTTCCAAAATCCCTCTCCAGCGCTCTTGGAGCCCATCAGGTATGACTCTTCTCCCACCTCAGGCAGGTTTCCATGCCTCATAGTGTTTGTTAAGCTGGGAAGAAAACACAAGCTCCAGACCTGGAAACATTGTCTCAAGGAATAGAGCAGCAATAGATCAATAGATGCTCATTTTTGGATTTTATTTGGTTGTTTTTTGGGTTTTTTTGTTGTGGTTTTTTTTTTTTTTTTTTTTTTAGTTGTTGTTGTTGTTTGTTGTTTTTGCAAAAATAGCCCCTGATTGCCTGTTTTGGCTGGATAAGGGCTCCTATGGAACTACTACAGTGACACTGAGGACCACGTGGGCTATTTTTCAAGACATGGAACTCGTGCTGATTTTTAGCTTACATCCAAACTCACCTTTCTGCAGTCATAAATCTTGGATCAATTTTAATGATTCCGGTAAATTGGTTAATCATTCTTTGACAGGAAAATTGACTGCTCCCTTTTATTATTCCAGCATGTTCTCACTCCAGCTATTGCCACATATCATGTGTAATTTTCTACAATATTTTCAACAACTTCTTAAACATGAAATATTTAAGACTTTTTGAAAGTATCATATCAAAGTATCATCAGATCATTTATGTTGGAAAAGACTTTCAAAATCCATGAGTCCAACTGTTAACCTAATACTGCCCAGTCTACCACCTGAGCCATGTTCTCTTTCTTTTACTCCATTAGAAATATTTTAAAATGTATCTTCTTCTTCTATGATGCAGTTTGCAAGTATCCTCTAGAGATAAGAACATTGCTCTGATGCAGCGTATGAAAAAGCCAGTCAAGTCTCCAATGAACACAACCCAATGCATTTTTCTATAGGATTTCATGTGAAAAAAAAAGGTTCATTTTTAAAGGAATTCAGTGCGCAATTAGCTGTGTAGCTCACTGCATGACTCCCTGACATTTTCCTTCTAAATCCAGCCTAAAATGAATCTAAGCACCATGACTAAACAGTTAACCTGATAACTGATTTCTGAGGAGCTCCACAGAAGTTAAATATAATTTCAACATAAAACTAGTAAATACAATGTGTTTTTAGTAAATATAAGTTCAAAGTCCACAAAGTCCAAGGAAATATGTGTAGGGATTCAGAACAGACCTGGCACCTGGGGAGAAAAAATTAAAATAAGAAAAAAAAAATGTTTTGCATCCATGAGAACACTCAGGAATCAGTTCCTCTTACAACTGCTTTAACCCACAGAACAACAAGGATATTTCTTCTCTCAAGTGTATCTGTGCTTTGCAAAATCTCTAGAATTATCTGAGCAATGACTGATTTGATGTCATTGGAAAGCACAAATATTCCAGTTATGATAATTTGTTATTTCCTGATCAACTGATTCAAATGAAACATGTTGTATAATTCTTTCAGATTTATTACTGGTAAAATTTCGTTAATTGGATTTGTTTGATGTGAGCCAAGTTTTGATGGAATCACTCTGTAAGAACAAACCAGGACCACCATGGAATTTTATCTGGCTTAGAGTTGCACAATTCCTTATCTATTTTTCCCTTCCGGTGTCTCCTGCTGTGGATATTTCTGGAGCAAACAAGGCAGTGTTATCAACCCTCTGTTATGATTTAATTAATGGACTAGGAGCAACCTCGTACCACTTAGGAACATTTTGTTAGAATTTTAATTTTCAGTCAGGCTTGTGTGTGTGTGCTTTGTTAAATAGTTTGGGTTTTATTTTGTTTTATTTTGTTTTTCAAAGTAGCAGAGTGTGGGAAGGGTCATTCTGTGGCACAAAGCGGCCATGGATAAGATGGATAAGACATCTACCAATGGCCAGCAGTTGAAGCCCAGATTAAAACATCCCAGAGAAAGGACCAAGCAAACGGAAGAAAAACAGCTGGGCTGAGAGTCATATCCAAAATTAGAAAAAGGGAGTTTCTGCAGAGGGGAGCTTTTTTAATCACTAAAGAAAGACTTAAACATTTTAGTTAAAAACACTAAAATCAACTTGCCTGGCTGCTCCAAGTATTAAGTGCTGAAAGAAGCAATGTCCAGTGCTTAGTGCTTGTTCCAAGACAGGGGAATCCTGCCCTTGGTCTTCCACACAATCATTGGGTTCCCTCTTTTTCAATGTGTCTGACTCATTCTCTGAGGAAAGATGGCAATGCACATTTTCCCTCAAAACAACTAATATGAAATATAATGAATATATGCCCAGTTGTGAGGCTCTCAGGTACTTAATTACCAGAATTATTGCTTTTAATGATATAAAGTGTGGTAGAAATATTTGCTGTCCAACCGGCTCTGAGAGAAATTAGAATAACACAAAATCCAATACGATTTTGAAATATTTACTCACAAATATGGAAATGCTTGATAAAGAAAAAGTCATCTTTTGATGTTTCCTCTGGTTTGATTTTGATATTAAAATAGCTGTGAAATATAGCTTTTCACTTTTTCTACATCTTTGATGACTGATTTTGAAACAAAAATATACTTCTCATATATGAAGTATAGGAGAATATATATACTTATATATATATGAGCATATATGAATTTATATATATGGATTTTGATCTATTTATAGATTAAATTAGATATGATTATATTATATACATACATGTTATATATTTATTATATATAATATACTATATATTATATATATTATATATATACTATATATTATATATTATATATTATATATTATATATATTATATTATATATTATATATTATATATTATATTTTATATTATATTTTATATATTATACAAATATATATGAATAGTATATATATGAATTTTTATATATAAAATATACTTCTCATACATGAAGCAGCACTATTGCAAGATTCTGGATGCAAGCTGCAAATATAATAAGAATATCAGTGATTAACTGAGAAATCCAGAAAAAGCTGCCAATGAGGGAGGACTTAGAGTAGGAGGCTGAGTAGGAATCAGTGATTATGACCTGATTGCATTTGTAATCAAGAGAGAAATTGATGGTCTGTACTTGTAATATGGTATAGATATATCAGCCCTGCAGATAGGTTAAATTCCCATTTTCATGGGAAACTAGAAATTAAAATTATCAGAAGAGAAAAAGAACTTGAATAAATTGGAACTTCATTTTTTTTTAATGTATTGCAGAAGACACAGGTTAAAGTGTTGACAGCTGTAAAGAAACTGCAGCCTGTGAGGAGCCCAGCCTGGAGCAGGTTTATCCAAGAGGAGGAGACTGCCAGCCATGGAAAGGACCGTGCTTGAGCAAGGGAAAAGCATGAGGAGGAAGGGCTGGCAGAGAGGAGCTTCACAGCCCAATTGCAACTCCTGTTCCCACCACTCCTGCACCTCCTGGGGGTAGGAGACAGAGGGAAGGAGTGAAATTAAGCCTGGGAAAGGGGGTGGTGGAGGAAGGTGATTTATTTTTTATCTGTTTTTCACCATCCAACTATTTTTATTTGGTCATAAGCTGAAAGGAGGCAGATTTAGATTAGATATTGGGAAGGAATTGTTCCCTGGGAGGGTGGGCAGGCCCTGGCTCAGGGTGTCCAGAGAAGCTGTGGCTGCCCCTGGATCCCTGGAAGTGTCCAAGGCCAGGTTGGATGGGGCTTGGAAGAACCTGGGCTAGTGGAAGGTGTCCCTGCCCATGGCAGAGGTGGGACTGGATGGGCTTTAAGGTCCCTTCCAACCGAAACCATTCCATGATTCCATGATTTTTTATCCATGATGTACTTGGTAAATGATCATTATCATTATCATTATGATAAATGTCTTTATCTTGACTCACGAGTTTTTTCACCTTATTTTCTCACCCTGTGCTGTTGGAGGGGAGGGGAAAGAGGAAGAAAGACACCTGGTGGGTGTCTGGCAGCTCAGCCCAACTGCACACAAAATTCTCTCAAACGTCTTGTGGAAATTCCTTGCAGTCCTACAAAGTACAGATAAGGCTGAGGGGCATGAATAAACATGACCTGCCAAACCATTTGTAACACAGACCAACCAAAATGGTGCTAAAGAACCAAAACCTACTTGTGACCATATCGTCAAGGGGACAAAACATGAGATCATAGAAGGGAGCTGTATATTTATTTCTCATTTGAATAAGGATACCAATGTGGAAAGACCAAAAATTAAGGAAATAACTCTAAATTGGCATTGCATCAAAGAATTAACTGGTCTCTGCTTCTGAAGTTTCTGTTTTGCACAATAAGTGGCAGTGAAATTACTTCATCTGTGAAAAGCTTATTCACTTCAGTAAATGTCATGCTCTTAATACAGTCACTTTTCAAACACTATTATATCATAAAATGTTACAGAAAATAATAAGGCTGTTTTATAATTAGAACTATGAAGGATCACAATCTCAGATTACTCATTTGCTTGAACATTCCTTTACCACCAACTGTCTGTGCGACATTTGAATGTCACAAAGCTCCTGTTATTAATATTTGCACAGTAGTGTGCAATAATAGTTTGTACATTTGCAGTGAGCTCTTCTGAGATCCCATGTAAGCCCCAGATACGCTCAGCTCCCTGCAGAGTCAGACATTGTCCTTAGGGCTGGATAAACAGCTCCAGGGAAGGGGTAGGTTCAGGTTTTTGGGGGGAAGGCAACCAGGTATAAGTGAGCTGAAAGAAATACATAAAAAGGTCCCAAGAATAGAGGTAATGACATGAAAGACAAAGTCCCAGATGTCACAAGGTGACATCCCCACTAATTTCCTCCAGACCCACAAAGTGAAGGGAGCAGGTTTAAATAGGGAAGAATGGCAACTTGTTAGTCACCATCCTTTGGATTTACAGCTTGATGCTCTTAGGCCTTAGAGAGCTGGGTTTTAGGAAAAGGGGTGGAAAATTATCCTATATGGGTATAATGGATATGTGCCTAAAGAGATGTTTCAGTCTCTGTTTCATGTTCTAGCGCATAAAGATCATTCCTACATAGAATCGTAAAATTACAGAATATTCTGACTTGGAAGCTTGGAAGAAACCCATAAGTATCATCAAAGTCCAACTCCTGGCCCTCCTTAACATACTACAAGCAGGTTGTTTTGCATCTTCAGTTCTCACCTGGTGGGGGTTTTTTGGTTGGGTTTTTTTGGTGGGTTTTTTTTTTTTTTGGTGTTGTTGTTTTCTATGTTTTTTCTTGGTTTTCTTAATTCATATTTAAAATTTTTGGGTTTAATTGAGGTTTTAAAGGATTTTACAGGATTTGACAATCCCTGTCCCTGAAGTGACATTATTGTCCAAAATAAGGAAAGGCAGTAGATTGATTAATGTAACTGTATGTATTCCAGGATAGAATTTTTTTAAAATTTGTTAGTACCTTTTTGCAGCATAAAAAGTCCTCTTCTGTATTCGCTATTAACAGGATACTGGAAAACTTTGTGTTAATTCAGGAAATGTTAAGACTACATCTGCCATGCCTCTACTGTGAATTCTTATCACTTTGGCGAACACCACCAGAAATCTAGAAAAAAGTGATTTTTCACTAATGTTTTTTTCTTTAACAAGAAATCCTAAGGCTTGTTCACTAGGTGCAAGATCTAGATGCAAAACTTGTGCAATTTGTCACAGCTTGTACCCACATGCATGACAAATTTACTGCTCCAAAGACGATAAACTTCTTTAAGCAGTAGTGAGAAGAAGTGAACAAAAGAATTGTTTTTTATAAATCATGCATTTAAAAATACCTTTTCCCTTCTAAGTATCTTGTCAAAAAGAGCAACAATAATTCATTAAATGTTTTAAGCCAAAGAACTTTTTCCTTTGTGGACATCCAGCTTAGCTCTTCCTAATGTTTTACTGCAAACATGTATTAATTTCAGATTAACACTCACACGGGATCATATTTTATTTCCAAGATATAGATTTAAATGGTAGAGGGTGGGATTGGTAGGGTTCTGTGCAGGTCCAAAAGTTGGACTCTGTGGGTCCCTTTCAATTCAGGATATTCTGTGATCCCACGAAAATAATAATAATTGAGATCAGAACTATTTATTACATGGAACTCTTTTAGTCTTCAAACATAATGAAATTGGAAAGTGAATGAAACAGAGGGAATGTCAAGCCTGCTGTCTCGTGCCTCATTTCACATGATGGAAAAACAGTTCCTTTAAAAGAAGGACCAATAGGAAATTTTTCCTGAGAATCTTAACTTTTAAGGAGTAAAAATCCCTCATCTCTGGCATGGAAGAATATCTGATACATTTTTTTTTCAGACATTACACCAAAAAAAAATATGGATTTTGTTCAAACTACAACAGAACTATTCTGAGGACTGAAAGTAAATTTAAAAATTATTGACCTTCTCAAGCTATTAATTGCCAAATGCTAATTACAGATGTTATTTAATTTGTATTTTACCATTTTAAAATAGCTGCTTTTGAATGAAGATACAAACCAGCCAATCTATGAAATGCAAAGTTTGTCAAGTTTTTAAAGTCACATTACTAAAGGAATTTAAAAAAATTGTTAAGTGGGTCTTTTTCTGATCATCCATTGCTATGTATTTATAAATACTATAAGTATGTACCTTTTAACTTAGTACCCTTTCTATCTGCTTTGTCTGGGATGTTTCCTTTCCTGTTCCAGACAGACATTAGGAATCTCACACAGCTCCTACTCCTTGTGACAAAGTGCCACTAACAACCTCCAGGAAACTTTAATTGGATTTTGAGTCTGGATAGGGAACTATTTGCAAGAAAATTAAATCTTTTCAATTGTTTTCAATATTTCATGATAATTTTGATTTCTGACTTGACTTTTACTTTTAAAATTCAAGTAGTGTTTTTTCTCCCATGTGTGTGATGCATTATCTTTTCTTTACACAGTATCCTTTAACTTGCAGATCTCCACTTTGCATTATGTTTTTGTCATTCCTGACGTATTTCACTTTGCTGTAGGCTATGAGGTGGGACTAAAGTCTGTTGGAAAGACTTGCTGTACCATTTTCCACATGGGTATTTCTGTTCAAGCCTGAAGTGATATTTAAATGTCTTGTCTAATTCCAGTTTCATAATCCTTTTTCTGAAGCAGAACGTTAAATGACATTTTAATGTAGCCCAAAAGTCTTGAGAATTGTCATTATCTTTGGAGGTTCTGAAGGAGGACACATGCTTGGCAAAAGCAGCTGAAAACTGCAGGATCCCACAGCCTGGACACTGCCTGTCCTTGGGCTTCCTAGCAAAGCAGCTGCTGGGTTTGTCTCTGCAGTCTCAGGCTCCTGTTTGATGCCAAGTGAGCAACTGCCAGGAGATGTGTGTGTGGCATTTACATTCTCTGAAAAATTCCTTTGCCCAGGATTTTATTCCTGGGAAGCTGAGAAGCCTCAGAGAAAAGGAAAACAATTCTTATCTCATTTGCTTCTCCTGTGTTGTGCTCATGTGGAATGTGTTTGGAGATTGTTTACTCACAGGTGACTGTTTCATTGGGTTCATGCAAGTTGTTTGCACTCATTGGCCAAGTTGTGTCGGGACTCTGGAGAGAGTCACGAGTTTTCATTATTATCTTTTTAGCCTTCTGTGAGTATCTTTTCCGTATTCTTTAGTATAGTTTAGTGTAGTATTGTTTTATATAATATAGTATCATAAAATAATAAGTTAGCCTTCTGAGAACATGGAGTCAGATTCATCATTCCTGCCTTCATTGGGGGACCCTGCAAATACAGTAATGTGTGCAGAGCTGTCTGGGCTCCCTGAGCTGGCCTGGCAGCCCCTGCAGCAGCTCATGGGGTCGCAGCCCAGCCTTGCGAGGCTCTGAATGTCTTGGTGCTGGCACAGAAGGGAATGGTGTGGGCTGAAAGGCTCCCTGTTTGCCAGGGTCTTCAAAGGGAAAAGGGAAAATCCTCCTGAGCTCAGCCGAAGGCACCTGCAGCCCACTGAGGGCTGAGCTGCGGAGCACCTCCAGCACCAATCCAGTGCTAAGGAGCTGAGTGAGGGAATCCCAGAATCCCAGAGTGGTTTGGGGTGGAAAGAACCTTAAAGGCCATCCAGTGCCAGCCCCTGCCATGGACAGGGACACCTTCCACTAGCCCTGGTGTCACCCAGCCCCATCCAGCCTGGCCTTGGACACTTCTTGGGATCCAGGAACAGACACAGTTTCTCTGGGCACCCTGTGCCAGGGCCTCCCCACCCTCCCAGGGAACAATTCCTTCCCAGTATCCCATCTAAACCTACTGTCTGTTTGAAAAACATTCCCCCTGTCTTTCATAAATAAATATTTCCTCATCACTTTTAATATAGTCTGTTTCTTTGGTGTCAGGGTTGTGATCTTTGCTAATTCAATAACAGTAATTTACTAATACAAGTGATTTTTATTTCAAGTGATTCTCAGAAACAGGAACAAGGTTAGATAGCCAGGGGATGAGTGACTGAAACACTTTGTGTCTTTAAATAATGAAATTTTAGGTATCAAATCACAAATTTTGAGGAGATGACCCCCTATTTTTCCCACGTCTTTTACTTTAAATAAAGAACTTTGTTCCATGGCTGCAATGACCCATTTGAAAAACTGTTGTCACACGACAACAATAATTATGATTTTAACTCTCTATTACAGATTCTTCACATAATATTGTCACAGTAATGCATTTAATAACTGCCCCAATATAATTCAAAGCTGAGATGTTTTCTCCAAATATAGACAGCTGAACAGTGCATTTAATTCCATTTGTAAAACCTCTGATCAGCAATTAATGATGGTGTGTTTGGAAAGAATACGCTTAATCATGCTCTTTAAATTTGCAATTTGGGTTTGCAAATCCAGAAGACTACAGACATTCACTAATGACAATTACAGCCTAAAAGGCAGGTTTTGCATCACAAAAAAAAAAAAATAGCCAAAAAATGGAAAATAGTTTAAAAAGGATCATAAAAGAAAGCTGAAAAACACAGCAGACTTTCTTCTTGATTTTTTTGGGAAATATAAATAAGTCTAGATATCACTTCTCTGGGGGTTTAATTATTACTGACAGACACCAGAAAATGAGGGTTGATTTTGAAAAGTGTTTACTGAAAATCCAGGTGGGCATCAGGAAATAAGTGAAGCAAAGACCCAAACCAGTAAATTTCTCTGAAAATTAAAATATCCCTGTGGTAGTGTTGTTCACAAATGTGTACTTTATAAAGAAATTATTTTTCAGAATGCTAATCATTCCATAACAGTCGAAATTTTAGCTGTTATTGGATCAACTGGGACCTTAAAACCAGACAAAACCAAATAAATAGTTATTTCCTTTTATAGTTCCTTTCCTTGTGGTATATATAATAATAATGCTGCTTCTCTCAGCACTCATCTCCTCAAAACTTGTGTTTTGACACCTAAAATTTCATTATTTGAAGACATAAAGTGTTTCAGTCACTCATCCCCAGGCTATCTAACCTTGTTCATATTTGTGATAATGACTTGCAATAAAAATCACCTGTATTAGTAAATTACTGTTATTGAATTAGTAAAGATCACAACCCTGACACTGAGGAAAAAAACTCAAGAGATGAGCTGTTAGAATACAATTTCATAAGTGGCTGAAATGTTCTCATAGTTCCAATTTAAACTGGGAAATTTCAAGAGGAAAGAATGTTGAATACTCCAGTTTAGAAGGTTTGGTTTAGAGGGGCAACTGGGAGGAATCAGTTCTCTGTGATGTCCCTTCCTACTCAAACCACTCTGGGATTCTGTAGTTGTATGATGGCACCAGAAAGAAAGAAAGAAAGAATTCAGGATTCTTGGGGATCTTAATGCTATTTTTATCCTGAGCTATAGACCCTAAGATCTTCACTGTTCATGAAATCTTTACAGAATTTATTATGCACATCTATTGTCAGCAGATGAATTTTTGTGTTTGTAATCCCATCTGTTACTCACTTCCCTTGCTGCTAGGATTATTTCCCAGGAATAAGGAGTCTTAGGGTAAGTATCTGTCTTCAGAGTCTCAATATCTGCTGGCTTTAGACAGCATTTTTTATCTCTGTCACTTTTGCTTTACAGAGACTAAAGAAATTGGCATTTGCAGAGGTTAAAAGAGGTCCAGGCGCAGAAATACAGTTCAGGCATCACGCAGAAGGCAGACACAGGTCAGGCTGTCCTGCCAAGAAAGGAATTCACTACCAGAGCCTTCAGCAGAACAGCTCTTGGGCAGTGAACTCACATGGTTTTTTACATTCTTTTAAGATTCTATTGGTTTGAAAAGACAAGTGCCTGCTAAGGAAGGCAGGAGCTTCCCGTGAAATGGAAAATGCAAACCCCCTCCCTGTTATAATTTTGTTATAATTTTGAAATTAGGGGCTCTCAGGCAAAAATGTGGGAATGAGAATAACAGTTCTTAGGGAATAAAATAAAAATAAATTAAAAAATAAGTAATACATAGCAACACTGCCAGAGTCAGAAGAAGATCTGACCCCCTGTGGGTCAGGGTGGTGGCACAGTCCCATTCCATGGTGGCTCAGCCCTCCTGCAGTGCCAGCTGTGGTTCTGCTGGAGCAGGGATCCTGCACAAGGCTGGAGTTTTCCTCTGAAGCTCCAGGGCTGCTGCAGATGGGCCTGGTGTTCCTCTGGGAATGCAGGGAGAAGAAAGCTGCTCCTCTGGGAATGCAGTGGGCAAAGGCTGCTGTGCTGTTCCAGGGTCAGATTGGATCCAGGTAGGAATGCTTGGCTCCTGCCCTGGGCAGAGCATCTCCCCATGGGATGATGGAATGTTATCAGCCATGCAGGGACACTCAGTGGCCATGAGCAGAAGAGAATTAATAATTAATGGCCCATGAACAGCAGAGATCTCCTGGAGGGAGGATTGGCTGTGGAAGAGATAAAGAAAACTGCCCAATGAACAGAGGATAACTGCCCCACCTCTAACCCAAGTCAAAGATTTAGGGTATTTTTCCTACTGAGGAATCTCCAAAGGAGGTTTTCTCCAGCTCTGAGTTAGTTTGCACTTAATGTTGACAAGATATGAAATCAAACATTAATGTACAGGTAATGACTGAGAAATTGCATGTTTGCACTAGTGGATTGCTGTTCATTAGCACACTCCAAGCACAAATCCTCATCAATCACTGCATATTCACCACTGCTGCTCTGCTGATTCCCAAATGGATTGCTACACCAGAGGAAAACCTTATCCTTTATGCCATGGTCATGTTTCTGTGTTTAATGGCTGATCATGGGGTTTCCTGTCAGACCAGGGGCTTAAAGGGGGAAGGTTTTGTTTGTTTGTTTATGTTTCTGTCAAATTGCTTGCAGGTTTGAAACTGATACCAAGTTTTGCCTTCATCTTGATAAAGTCTTCCTTTTTGAATATTAAGACAAGTTGCAGTTTGTTTACAACTGTTTATTCTAAACCCAAGCATTCTGATTCACTATTCTAAGAAAGAAATTTAAACAAAAAAAAAAAAAAAGTCTATTTTAAAATATTTATTTATATTTTTTCTTGATTTATCTATGAAATGCTAACATCTTCCTTTTCCAAGGACCAGATGGCTGCTGAATTCCACCTCAACATGGATGCAACTGTGTTTAAAATACCAAGATCACTGCTGACTCAGTGTGGACAGATGAAATAACCAAAACCTGGATGTGACAACAGTGTGACAGCTGGGCAGGGGGAAAGAGCCTTGCCATGCTGTAGGCAGATGAGTCAAGAAGGCTAAGTGTGGGGGGATAGAATAGAGATGGTATAGAAAGTGATCTTACCCCTAAGGAGTTGCAGCTGGGCCAATTATCAAAAATGAGAAGGCCTAACTTCAACAGGTCACAGCTGTAACTAATAAGAACAACAGGAGCTATAAAAGAGTGAGTTGGGTTGTTAAGAGGACACTCTCCAAAGTAGGAAGGAAACTGGAGTTGGTTGGTTACCTGGTGAGAGAGGAAGCGTGTGCTCGGGGGAGCTGCTCATCAGAAATCACTGAAAAGGTATGAAACTTTTGTACTAAAGAGACGATAGTATAAAATTCCTGTTACATATGATAACAGCTAAGTCCTGTTTGAACAGGGTTTATGGCTTACAATTTTAGCAAGACACCAACCAGGCAATTAAAGACATTAGTGAATATTCTAGTTAATGAATATATATGCCAGAAGTAATCTGTTACCGTGTGAAAAATGACCCTATTTCCTGCCAATTTACCATTCCTGTCTGTGTTTCTCTGTGTGTTATACATGCACACATCTTTCATTTTCAGTACTGTAACTCCCACAATGGGTCTTTTTCACCCATTGCCATTTAAGAAGCCAAATAAAGAGTATTTATTAAACTCACAGAGTTCTTGTTGCTGTGCATACCTGAGTTTACAGACTCTGATGAAGCCAAAGCTTGCAATCAATTCTGATATTCACATAATGCAAGCTATCTTGCTAACAATGGAATGTTTCTTTTTGGTTTGTACCCACAAATCCATACATTTCTGATTTGTGTCACTCAATTTCTGAAGCTGCTTTGCCAACATGACATATCTTCTATTTAATTAAATACTTCTTACTTGGGCAGTAGTAACTTTGGGTTGTTTGTATGTGTTTGCAACATGTTTTTATTACTCTGCAGCAGTTTTTATGTGGGTGTTATTAAAGGACCTGCTCAGACAAAGATGCCCCAGGGAGTTCTGAAGAAATGTGTCCATGAGAGCAGGAGCAGGACAAACAAAGAAATGGAAAAAGCACCAAAACCATCAGTACTTTTTTTTGTGGCTGGTTTTTGGTTTTTATTTTGTAGGATTTTTTTTTGGGGGGGGGGGGGGGGGGTTGCCTGGCTTTTTTTCTCTTTTTTCCCCCCCTTTTAATATTAAGCTGGAATTGGGCAAAATGGAAATGAAGAGTTTTCACTTACTAGTTATTGAACTCTTTGACAGAAGATGCAATCTGGTGTTTGAGTTATATTTAGCTTGTGTTGGTGCTGATGCTCTGCATCATCAGAGCATGTGATCCCATGCAAAAGCAGCTCGCTCAGGGGACAGGAGGCAGAAGGTGGAGAGTGCTTGCAGAACCAGGATCTCTGCATTCCTTATGCCACCTTTGCTTTTTCTTCAAAAAGAAAATAACGTGACTGCAGGCAGCAAAATAAATGAGTGAAGAGAGAAGGAGACAGATGGTAAAGCATTTTTAGTACTAATAATGGGAGCTTCTAGAAATGCCACTTGCAGTGTGAATCACCACCTTTTTACATATATTTGCTTTATTTTAGGGGAAAATAAAGAAACCCTCTACTTCATACAGTTTAAATCGAAATAACTGTTATGTGGAGGTTAATTCATGAGTGCAGTAGACCATTTTTTACAGTCCTATACATTGAAATATCTACTGTGAGAGACCATGACTGATTTCACTGGAATTTTTGTGGACATTAGGTACATAATCATTTTTGAAGGTGTGGACTTCATTCCTCCACACTGTACAAACACAGTTACCAATGCAAATATTGTTCATGCAAGTATTGCATAGATTTTCTAGGATGTGGGATGTGCTAGAATGAAGAAAACACTGTTCAGGCAGTCTGAGAAAGGCTTATATCTCATGAATTAATATCCTAGTGAGGAAAAAAAGACACTTTAAAACCTCTTTCAACCTAAGGAACATTAGAAATGTTGGTACTGTTTTTAACAGGGGAGACAGGTGTTTATTTCCTACATTTTAGTTACATGCCTTTTAAAACTTCATATTTTACTTAACACATTTTCTCCCAGACGAGAGCACAGAAGGTTTTCCTTAACTGCCAAAATCACGAAGAAAACATGTTTTGTCTATTTTTATTACATATAAAATATATAGATATTTATATAGACCACAATTCTTTCTCTGGTATCCATTTGTTTCCATGTAAATTTATGTATTCTGCACATCCATATCCACCTCTGGGCCTGTAGTGACAAGATTGGGGCAGCTCTTTTGACCCAAAATAAGGTAAATTTGGATTTGTATAGAGACCACATTTTTTATTATGACAATGGTGGGGCCCTGGCACAGGGTGCTCAGAGAAGCTGTGGCTGCCCCTGGATCCCTGGAAATGTCCAAGGCTAGGCTGGATGGGGCTTGGAGGAACCTGGGGTAGTGGAAGGTGTCCTTGCCCATGGGCAGCTCCTGGTTTTGGAATGAGATTTTCTTGGAAGTTCTTTTCCAACCCAAACCACTCTTAGGTGCTATGATTGCTATGTATATTCTGTGGACCTATGTGCTTAAATAAATTAATCTGAATATGTCACCAAATATTTGCAGTAATTTCAATAAAAACTAAATCTGGGTTTTGTTAGGTATTTCTGTTGCTCCTTAGGACAGGGTCATGTTGTTTCTGTCTGCTCAGAATAGGTAGGGATTCTGATTTTAGTAAATTGAATGTGGGCATGCTTTCAAGTAATATAGTTATTAAAATCAATATTTCTTTTCTCCATACATTCAGATAGGGAAAAAAAAAATCTGAATTCTTAAGGACAAGGCCAAAGTATAGGAAATAGAGGAAAAAAAGATATCTGGAAACCTTCTGGTAGAATGTCTCCAACTCATTTTCATAAAAAAGATTTGTTAAGTCTAATTTATTAAACTGACTGCTTAGATATTCTCAGAGCACCTGAAAAGCAGGGCTGTTTGTGAAGATTAAAATATTCCATTTAATTCTAAAACACTTTTTTCCTCTACTGTGATGCAGTCCTTTGAGGAGTGTGGTATTTCCATTTGATGGCTGCATCAACTCCAGCATCCCAATTACATCATTGATTGATTTTTTTTTTTTTTAACCTGTTTTTCCACAAGGAGAATCAACTTCTGAACTAATCACTATGAGCTTGCTAAATGAGCAGCTGGAATTTGCAGAGCATAATGTGTAAGACAGACACGGACATGTTTCTCATAGCTCTGGAAGAGAAAACTGGAGTTTGCTTGGTTCTCTGCACCTCCTGAACATCAAGTTTCACCTGAAGATAGAGGGAAAATCCAGGATCATGTTACTTGGTATTAAATGCAGCCTCAAGATTTTTGACACTGACTCTACACTGGCACACAGAGATCCTGAAATCAGTTTTGTTATGGGCAGTAGGCTGATTGGGGTAGTTTTATGGAAGTTAGTTCAGTGTTGATTCCTGGATTTTGGGTAATTTTAGTGACTCTGAGTAATGGCCTTTTATTGCTATTTTATTTTCTCAGAGAGTTTTGATCATTGTTAAGCCTGGACTGAAAGAGGAGCTTAGTTCCACACACAATAAACAAACCTCTTGTCATTTAGTAATGAAAAAATACATGAGGATAAAATTGGAGCCTGTTGAAGACAGAAACCAAACTCGTCTTGGTAGCAGTGAGGGCAGGATTTTATACATTGTCTTGATTCTTTTCTATAATGGACCAGCTCATTCTTAGACATGTTACCAAACATTTACAGAAGATGATGCCTGGTGGCCTGACAGTATTTGGAGTCATAAAAATTGCTGTTCTTTTTAAAATCCAGAACTAAAAGCATCTTCTACTAAATCTCAGTAACATGGTAATAATAGGAAGTGATACTCTACATAGACAGAATCCTCTGAGGCAAAAGGAGTTTTGGAAAGTTAAGGATACCCACTTTGTAAGTAGTCCTTCCTTTTCTGGAGAAATATTGGGGAAGGGCAAAATTTTCCAGGAGGGCAAAAAATATCCAAGAAGCCAACTTCCCAGATATTCCCCACATAAACCCTTCCTTAATAAGTCCAAAAGCAACATTCCTCCCTTTCGTGAAGCTTTAAAATATCCCCAGACTTGTTCTGATATTCCCTGCATAGTCAATGCTAAAATGTTCAGAGCTGTGGCAAATAAAATGACATCAGAAAAGCAGCAGCAAGCCTTTATAGATGGTTTTTTGACATGAAGCAAATGCAATTCAATGCTGACAAATGCATGGTGTAGGAGCTTGGTTGCCAATAGAATAACAAATAGAAAAAGAATTAAGTGTACCAGCCTGAGAGGGCTGAAAATCATCTTAGCATGTACAGACACGCAAAGGCTTCACAACCCTTTTGCCCTCTTCCTGCTGTGTCTAGTGTCAATCTTTTTTATTATTATTTTGCTTTGTCCTCTTAAAAAAGCCTTTGACTTTGTTTGCTTGTTTGTTTGTTTCTGTGTTCCCTGTGCCCTTTCTCTTTCAGGACTGGGTGAGCACAGGTGACACAAGGCACAGTCTGGGTCAGCTGTAACTGCCCTGGGATGTTTGATACCCCACACACCAACAACTGAGTATGGCTTTAATGCACTCTCACTCCAAAAGCTGGGTTAGACATGGCCTCCTCTTATTTACAGTGACACCGTAACTGTAGTAATTTACAAATACCAAGATATTTGCAGTTATTTCAGATTCATCCTGCATTCTCAAAGCCAAGCTGGTTTTGTGCTCATGTGTTAATCACAAGAATTGCATTTCCTTAACCACATCCTCCCCTGTGAGGCACTTCTGCTTTGCAGTCTTATCATACATGAGTCAACATAAAACTATCAAAGAATCAGGTCTATAAAATGCTTTAAACCTAATTCTTGTAATAAATAATTTTCAATACTGTAAGAGGATGAATCACTGCAAAAAGAAACTAAAAAAAAAAAGCACACCTGTCTAGACTACAGTCTAGTGAACTCTGAGATGCATAAAACTGTGTGTCAACTAATATTATCCTGACAGGAAATACAGGCTTTATTAAAGATAATCCAAGCAAATATATCCTGCTATTAGGATATGCAGGCACCTGCTCCGGGCCACGGGCTCAGCCACGGCAGCGGCAGCCCCCGCAGCGGGGCCGCAGAGCCGGGCAGCTGCCCCGCACAGCCCCTGCTGCGCCCCCAGCCCCTCGCCCGGACAGCTGCAAGCTGTCGCTGGCCTGGGGGCAGGGGCACAGCCGGGGGCTGTCCTGCCACCAGCAGAGATTGAGGTGGAGCCCTCCCCCGAGCTGGAGGAGCACGGCCTGCTCCAGAGCCTGGCGCAGCAAAACTGCAGCCAGGAAAGTCAGGAAAGTCAGGAGGAGAGGGCCCCCAGGCCACTCACACACCGAGCATGGGAAGAGCACTGGGAGCTTCACCCATGCACAGAGCAGGGCCCAGAGGAACCCAGCACATCCCACCCCAACAGGACCAAACCCGCAGGCCCGTACCCCTTAGAGCGCTGCCACACTCCCAGCCCCTCGCTCGACCAGCTGGAAGAGCTGGAGCTGTGTGGAGTGAGATCAGCACTGATGGCACTCCTTGAAGAGCTGAGTAACGAGGAGCAGCACTGGTCCAAGGTTTGCCAAACCAGCACTAGCGGGGAAGAGAGCCTGCCACACTCCGGTTCTTGTGACCGCGACGAGCTGGAGTCTTACAGCGGCCCAGGACAACCGCAAAAGCCCTTCCTCCAAGACGCAGATCAACTGGTGTCCCATGGGGGGCCCCAGAGCTGTGGCAGAAGAAGAGCAAGGACATCAGCATCCACACCCTCTGGGCCAACCCCCTCTACCCAGCCCTCATGGTGGAGCCTGGCTCGCTGGAGGAAGAGGAGGCAGACTCCGACCTGCCCAGCACATCTGCTGCCCCAGCAGCTGCCACGGACACCCAGCCAGCAGCTGCTGCCCTGGCCAGACCTCCAGAGGATGAGGGGCAGCACGTGAGTGCTACTGCCCCGGCACAAGGGCTGGCCAAGGCAGCAGCTTCTGCTGCCTCTGGGGCGCAGGCGGCATCCGCGGAGAGCCGGGCAGCGGCCCCGCACAGCCCCTGCTGCCCCCCCTGCCCGCTGCCCAGCCAGCTGGAAGACCTCGGGCAGTGGGCAGGCTCAGCAGCCGTGGCACTCCTGGCAGAGCCAGAGGGAGAGGAGGGGTCTCGCCCTGAGGTGCTCAGCTTTGGCTCATCCACAGAATGGGCAGAAGACACAGAGCTGGGCAGGAACGCTGAGGAGGAGAGCACCTCAGGGTCCCTCCAATCTGAGCCACTGCCAGAAGACACCGAGCAAGGCAGGATGACCAGGGAAGAGATGGGCCTAATGTCCCTGCCACACAATGGCCTGAGCTGGCCTGGCAGCAGCTGCAGCTCATGGGGTGGCAGCCCAGCCTTGCGAGGCTCTGAATGTCTTTGTGCTGGCACAGAGGGGAATGGTGTGGGCTGAAAGGCTCCCTGTTTGCCAGGGTCTTCAAAGGGAAAAGGGAAAATCCTCCTGAGCTCAGCCAAAGGCACCTGCAGCTCACTGAGGGCTGAGCTGCTGAGCACCTCCAGCACCAGTCCGGTGCTAAGGAGCTGAGTGAGGGAATCCCAGAATCCCAGAGTGGTTTGGGGTGGAAAGAACCTTAAAGGCCATCCAGTGCCAGCCCCTGCCATGGACAGGGACACCTTCCAGTAGCCCAGGTTCCTCCAAGCCCTATCCAGCCTGGCCTTGGACACTTCTTGGGATCCAGGAACAGCCACAGTTTACATTAACATAAAAATAATATTCAAGCAGAGAGGTTTTTGTGGGTTTGTAATGATTTCAATTTGTTTTCATCTCAATTTCACGTATAATTACAAAACTAAGATACTCATTGAAATAAAATATGCCGAAAGGATCCAGTCTTTCTGTAAGTTGTGGGTTCTTAGAACTAGAATACTGTAATTCTCAATTTCAATATTCAGCTATGGGTAAAATGGACCACCAAAAACTGCTTTGTACTTGGGTAAACCAGTTTAGGACTAATTAATTATAATAACCTCTAACTGCTACATTTTCTACAGGAACAGCAAACACATTTGGTAGAAATTTTATGGCAAAACTATATTTTTCCCAGAAAACACACTTATTAATGATAAATTTAAAGTTTGAATCTTCCATCATACCGCATCCCTACTGGCTAAACTAAAAAGTGGCACAGAGATGAGAAAAAGCACTTTCCTTATTTTTGTTAAGGCATGTAAAACTTTCTGGCCATGAGAAAAAATAATTATCATTTTCATCTTTGCAAAGAAGAAAAACATCAGAAACAATAAATCTTTCTCACATGATCCAAGTTGTTATGGATACAACATATGTCATTTTCTGAAAAGTACCAAAACAAAAAAAAAAAAAGCCCAAACAACAGCCCAAATACCCTAATTAATACATACATAGGCAAATGGATATTTAAATTCTGGGAGCCATTACACTTATTTACAGTGACTCTACATTTAATTTCTACAAACATGTTTCCATTTCTATGAAAGTTATGGAAA
Organism: Motacilla alba alba; assembly: GCF_015832195.1. Classification (NCBI taxonomy): domain Eukaryota; kingdom Metazoa; phylum Chordata; class Aves; order Passeriformes; family Motacillidae; genus Motacilla; species Motacilla alba. The sequence goes on from NC_052023.1 coordinate 25,649,083, forward strand.
ATTTGAATTTTATATAATGAAAATTTCCATTCAAAATTCCTATACTCAGAATATTTAATATATTGACAAAACTTACTTTATTAATAATTAAATAATATATAAGCACGTAGTCAAGCCTAAAGTATAAATGTTATCACTGGTATCCAGAAAAGGCTAAAAAGCAGCTGAAAATCCACATTGTTAAAGCACCACATATAGCTGGGGGAAAAAATAGCTATTTTGACAGTTTGCATTTATAAAAGAGAAAAAACCTCAACCATTTCATTAATTCAAAAATAAAGTTTATTTTTGAAGTTGATAGACTTATTTTAATTGTTGGGGGTTTTCACCTATGTGTTAAAATATCATTGTGACTGTTCAATAAAGTAAGAGCCTCAGAGCTCTCATATCGAAGGGTTTTTTCTGGTAGTGGATGAGGATCACATCTGTACCTGACATTTCCCATGGAACTGATATTTCACATTTTGTTGAGCTTTTAACATTATAGTCATCAAATTTAATGTCATTTGTGACACTCACTCAAGAGTGAGACTAAGAAAAGCCTGCAGAAAATGTACTTGATTAAGGAAAGTGGTTTGTTAGCCTGGAGAGATAGAAAACTTTCACTTCCATGGACTGGTTCCTTATTTCTTTCTTGTGGTTAATCTTAATCTTTGGCAGACACTTGACAGAGCTTGTTTCAATATTCCTCCCATTAATTTTTCTATCATTTTCTTATCCATTTTGCATAGTCTGAAGTTCAGAAATGGTTTGTGTACTCTGATTTTATCGTTCGTATTTATGGAACATGAAGTATAGCCATCTGTAAACCAAATGACAAAGCTTTGGTCCCTGAACAATTATGGCCCAATCTTCAGGAATTCTGCACTGAGGGGCTGGAGTGTGTTCAGGGAAGGGAACAGAGCTGGGGGAGGGTCTGGAGCATCAGGAACAGCTGAGGGAGCTGGGAAAGGGGCTCAGCCTGGAGAAAAGGAGGCTCAGGGGGACCTTGTGGCTCTGCACAACTCCCTGACAGGAGGGGACAGCCGGGGGAGTCGGGTTCTGCTCCCAGGGACAGGAGGAGAGGGAACGGCCTCAGGCTGGGCCAGGGGAGGCTCAGGTTGGATATCAGGAAAATTTTCTTCCTGGGAAGGGTGCTCAAGCATTGTCAGGGGCTGCCCAGGGCAGTACTGGAGTCCTCACACCTGGAGGTGTCTAAAAACCATGTAGACATGGCACTTTGTATTATGGTTTAGTGGGCATGGGTGTATGTGGTCAAAGGTTGGACTTGATGATCTGGAAGGCTTTTTTCAACGTTAATGATTCCATGATTCTGGGATATGTGATCCCACAGCTCAGAGTTCTGGGTTTTTTCCCCTCATGTGGCAGTTTCACAAAGTTACTGTCTGGCTTTGAGCTCGGCACTGGCACTTCCTAAACAACTTCCTAATGAGTTGTGCGTCCATCCACTGCCTGCAGCTTCTGCTCAGCACCGATCCAGGTGACCTTTCATTAGTGCCAGCAGGAAAGGGCCCCACCCTCTCCACTGTAAGGACAACCCCAGCAACACTTTGAAGCTGTACCTCCTGACTTTACACATTCATGTGGGCAGCAGGACAATTTTGCCATTTAAGCAAATTAAACAAACCAATTTACAATCTGAAGCATAAAGCTGAGATGTACTCACACTCACACACCTTAAGTATGATTATGTGATACTCTGGGTAAGAGCTGTGTTACACAAAACAACAAGATTGACATTCATGAAGAAACTACTCATTATTTTTTTTTATACAGTGCATTCTATTATTTCATTCCTTTTTCCTGTGATCAGCATTGAAGTAACTGATTTAAGATTGACAGATAAATTGTTTCTTTCCCTTTTCTTTCACTTTTGCAAAAGTGTGACATTTGCTTCCTATCCCTCCAGATTCCTCTAAGGCATCATAATAATATACATGACTGATAGAAATTTCCCCTTGGTTGAGCTTTTAATAAAAGCAGGATCTTGACACATTTACAATATTAAGGACCAGCATTCACTTTTTCTTTTTCTTTTTTTTTTCTTTTCCTTTTCCTTTTTCTTTTTCATTTTCTTTTTTTCTTTTTCTTTTTCTTTTTCTTTTTCTTTTTCTTTTTCTTTTTCTTTTTTCTTTTTCTTTTTCCTTTTTCATTTTCTCTTTTCCTTTTTCATTTTCATTTTCATTTTCTCTTTTTCTTTTTCTTTTTCTTTTTCTTTTTCTTTTTCTTTTTCTTTTTCTTTTTCTTTTTCTTTTTCTCTTTTTCTTATTCTTTTTCTTTTTTCTTTTTCTTTTTCTTTTTCTTTTTCTTTTTCTTTTTCTTTTTCTTTTTCTTTTTCCTTTTCTTTTTCTTTTTTCATTTTCTTTTTCTTTTTCTTTTCTCATAAGATAGTAAAATTGTATCACCAGCTTTCTTATTTATATATATATATATATATGTATATATATATATATGTATATATAAATACACATATACATACACAAATAGCATTGCATTAAATCTTTAGAGCCAAAGAGCTTTCAGCTTTCTGCAAGTTAATCAATAACTCTGCCACAGAGAAATCTTAGAAATCTGGACTACTTCTATTATTATATCAACAAACATATGCTGTTTACTAAGTCTAACTGCAAGCTGATTTTGAAAGACAGGGTAAAAGCCACCCAACACAGCATCTGTTTATAAGTAGATATATCATCTCCCCATTTTGTTTCCTATGTCTCTTCCACCTAATTGCTATATTTCTGAAGCCAGAAAGGCAAATCTGCAGATTCTGTTGCAAGCAAATTACAGAGCAATATACAGCGAGATAAGCTGTTCTCCTTAGGAGATGTCATTCCCCTGGTTCCAACACAAACAAAGTCCAGATCTCCATTCCAAACCCATGTTCACCTTTCCTTATCCCCTATTTCCCTAGAACTGAACAGATGCATTAAGTGCACTGATAAATTCTGGTCTAAAAATTAAGATTTAAAAAAATACAGAGAAAATTTATTTCTATGTCTTTCTGAGATAGATATACAATAAATATTCCTGGGTTATCTACCTTGTGAACTGAAAGATAAACAGAAATCAGGTGTAAAGAGGAAAAATCACGAATCCAAGGAAAATGGGAAAAAATATTACTCAAATAATGGAAGCTTGGAACTCAATCAGATGAGTATCTGACATTTCCAGTTATATTGCACTGGTCTAAAGGGAACCAATCTGTGTGGTTTTGTCATTTTGAAGATGATCTGAAATCATAGTTGTCATCATCATCATCATCATCATCATCATCATCATCATCATCATCATCATCATCATCATTTCCCAGATGTGTTGGAAACCAATTCCAGCTCACACACCAGATTTGAAGAGAACTTGTAGTGCCAGCTCAAGCTCTGAATCAATTATTACATTGCCTACCTGTGAACTTGAGGAAAACGTGTACAATTCTTCTGTTTGCTACCAAACTCTTGCATTTTGGAAGACATAAAAAGAAAACAAAAAGAATAATACTGTTAAATGTCATTAAAGAACTCAGGATTATGGATTATTGGGCTATTTGGGATGAATCTATGAATCTTTTACATTTTTAATGATTATCCATCATAGTCAATGTAAGTTTTCTGTTGAATTTAAATAACTCTGGTATCCTGCCAAAATCTATGTGGAATTGAAATTAAAGGCTTGAGCTAAGAGCGTATCATGAATAAATAATGTTAACATACATATATTAACAAAAGTATTATATATTAATAAAAGTATAGCATATATATTTGTATATCTCATCTGCCACTGAACAACACTTAATTTTAGTCACTCTTGATGTAGTAAGAATTTGAAGGGCTGTTCTAGTTCTTGTAAACATTTCCTAATGCAAATCAATGTGACACAGCAATCCATGACAGTAAAATGTTTTGAACTTCAACAGGATGAGTTCAGTCAGAGACCTCTGAAAGGTTGGGTTATATTAGGAGATAGAAGTTGAATGACAATGCAGGAAGTGAAACACTGGTTCTGAAAAAGAATAAACAATGAAAGCACAGATTAGCCTCAACTCTGTAAGAATCAGAGAATCATGGAGTGGTTTGGGTTGGAAGAGACCTCAATTATCAGCTCGTTCCACCCCCTGCCATGGGCAAGAAATTTTCCATGAGGACATATAACCATGGAAAATTACACTCACATACAGCTTGGTGCAGTTTCTATGATTCGCTATATTTAAATTAAAACCCCATGACATTTGGTAGATGCCAAATTGAAATACTAACTCCAAAAGTACTTTTTTAAGGGTGTAAGTTGTGGTGGGGAGTGCAATAATTGGATTGGCTTTATATCAGAAGGGAACAGAGTAAAGGACTTCCTAGCAAAGTGCAAGCTAAAAGAGTCTCAGAACCTTTGGTTTGCTTGTTTGGGGTTTATCTTAATCTTTATCTTTATTTTAATATCTTAGCATACTTTCATACATTTCATACACTGTTTTGCAGAGAAAATTTCCTAGGCATTATGAAGTGTTTTAAACTGTGAGTTTATTTACTGCTGAAAAACATCATCTATGTTCCAGAACCTTAGAAGTTCTGAGTTTGAAAGAACCTCTGGACACCATCTGGAAAAACCCTCCCACTGATTCCACAATCTTTCTAGATAACCTGTTTCCATATTCAAACACTCCGACAAAGTAAAACAACAACAACAACAACAACAACAACAACAACAACAACAACAACAACAACCCTGAAATTTTCTTTATGTTTAAGTGGAATTTTCTGTGTTTCAGCTTGTGCTGATTTGCCTCTTGTCGTGATGCTAGGAACTACCTAGAAGAAAGAGTTTGGCTACTTTGATGCCACTGCCCTCCCTCCTTGGGAACCACACAAGTGTTTTCTAGTAAAAAACAATAATGAGAACAAATGCAAGGAAACAGTGTGTGAAATTGCTTCTGGTATTTCATCATTCAAATGTATAAACTGAAATGATGAGGCTCCAAGCAGGAGGAAGAGTTGAATGCTAAGGGAGGAGAGAAGAGTTGTGGGAATGAGCAACAACTGTAGTTGTAGATATTTTGGTTTTGTTTTTTAGTATTGAAGCTGCATTGTTGTATTATTGCCCTTCTTGAGGGGACCATGTATTACAGAACCATGACAGACATTTAATCTGAATTTGGGAATAGGTGGCAGCTGTGGACACAGACAACTGTCTTTAGTGTATTAAGAAAACGTCTGAGTTTGAATAAAATGTGACCCGAGTGCTTGAAAATAGAGCAAAGCTTTGAAGCTTGAAGGTCATTAGTTGCCATATAGTCATAGGTTATTAATTGCTATATAGACAAATTCAGTGAGGTTATGACCTTTCCTACAGAGGTGCTGGCAATGAGCACTTCCCACTGAGGGAAATGAGAAGGCAAAGTGGTTTTCTCTCCCTACAATCAAAACAATTATTCATATGTTAATTCCCAGACACTGATTTTTGCCAGAAGATAATAAAACATAGACCATTCTCCCTTTAATTATTTTACCTATAACATTTCATGGACGAAAGTACTTTCTAGAAACAGTTGGTACCTTGAGCAGATTTTTCTTTTTGTTTTACATTGTTACATAAAATTGGTGAGACCATTTTCTCACCCAGATCTTCTCTGATAAATAATTTTATTTGTACTTCTGACTAAGCAAGGTGCTCAAAATAGACAGAAAAAGAAGGAGAAAAGTATCTTTCTATATAGTAGTAAATAAAAAAACTGCATAGAGTTTGTACTTAGTCATCAAAGGGGGAAGTTGTCAAATCTTTCTGAACTAAATTGAAAGGAAAAAAAAAAGCAGTGGAAGGATATCACCGAGTCAAAAGGAAAAATTGATAACTAAATCCTCGAGATTATCTATGATCAACTCCTTCTTTTAATACTTTATTCAGTCCAGATCTGTGCCAAAAGCTTTGGTTAAAAAAATATTAGAGCCATTTCAAATGTGTTTTGGAGGATAGAAAATAAACTCATAATTTTTATGCTGGAAAATGACCAATTTTTTTTTTCCTGTTTCTTTCCTTAAACATATTGCCAAAAAAAAAAAAAGACAATACAAACTACTTATCATTATATCATGCCGTTTATTTTTTAAACATAAAGGTTGGGTCATTAATAACCCTGCAGTTAATTGTAAAACAGTGAGAAAAGCATTTTCTCAAATGTATACATTCTTCCTGTTTCCACTGTGTGTATTATTTCGGTTCTGGGCATTTAGATCCCTGTCCTAAAAGCTACAAACAACCAATCCTGGCATCCACATTGTGTTACAAAATGGAATTATTCAGATAATCAGATAAAACCTACAAAAAGTCTTTTCTAAAGTTGCACTTTGTTTAAATGAGTAAAATTAGAAAAAACAATAATAAATAAGTTACTTTAAAAAATGTTGATCATATAAATGCTATGCAGTCAGCACCGATGGCTATTGAGTACCTAATTTCTCTTTCAATAATCACAGCAATTGTTTCTTAAAATGTCCAGTGATGGAATTATCATTTTACTTGACAAATGTACATAGGTAGAAGGCCACCAGTTCTAGCAAGGCATAATATGAACTGACAGAACACTATATTCATCACTTTAGTCCCATGATTGTCTGAAAAAAATTGTATTATGCATAGTTATAAATATCCATAATTGCATTCTCATTTCCATTTAGGCAAATGAAAGACTTTTACCATCAAGGAAAGGTATTGTGAACTGATAATGGAAACAATCTGATGTTTGTTGAGAGATGGCAATCAGGAGGTGTGCAAAAACAAACCCCTTTTTGAATATGCATGAATATGGCTCGAGTATCAGAAATTATCACTTCCACTGTAAAAGTTTAATTATCAGAACAGTCATTCTGTCAACCACAGACACGCTGGGATGGTAAGCAATTATATGAGAGCTGATTTTTTAGTGAGACAATTGGTTTTGCTTTGTCCATGTTCACAAAGAAATGTAGAAGTGTGAGACATCCCCAAAGCCCCCTCTGTCTACATAAAGTCTTTGTGGGAATGCGTGGATTTGGAAAGAGCTTTACCCACCTGCTGTAAGTGCAGTTCTTCCAAAAACCACTCAGTGAAAATTCCACCCACTAATCCAATGGCTTCGATCATTCCCAAGTGAGAAAACTTCAGAAAGACAACCTAATTAAGTTTAATTAAGGAAGAGGAAGCCTCAGGCTTATCTGGTTCTTGGTAAATGTTGTCTTGAGACCTGATGTGTCAATGGCACGCGTTGATGCTGCTTTCTGATAGGATTTTATTGTATCTCCAACTGTTTTGAGATAACTCACTAACATCAAAGTCTCTTTTCCTTTGGGGAAAGCAATCTTTATAATTGGAAGCACTTCCAGAGCAATCATCCCAATACAACCTCTCCAGAGTATCCAAAGGCTATGTTCTTCCACTTGACTGCATGACCCACTTTGCAAACTCGGGAATCTGTTGGAGGCCTTTCCACACATGGCACCAGCAATGTAACAGGAGACCGTGTCCTTAAAGGGCTGAGAGCACATTAGAGTCAGAGGCTGGGGCAATTTACCAGTCTGGAAATCATCCTAAACAGTAATAAAATCTATAGGTCGATAGGGTTAATTTTTAAAGCTGCTTTGGGTGGGGAAATCCAGATAAAAAATTCATATATATATATATCTATATCTATATATATATATATATACAAAGACAAACCTATTTCTTTATATATCTATTCATGTATATATCAGAAGCACTCATCTAGGGACCAAATGTCTACAGTATAGAAAGGATTGTCCTCTGGAAAGCTTTTTTTTTTTCCTGTGGAAAACTTATTGAGGCAACTTGGGACACTCCACAATGACAACTGGAAAGTGGCAAAGAAGGCATTGATAAACCCACGTGGAGCAAACACCAAGTCTGACAGACCTGAGCCTAAAAGATTCTGCTTTGAGAGAGGCACATGGCACTGAGAAAGGCAACAGAATACAGAGCACTGCTAAAACAGCATTAAACAAACTTTAAAAAAGTTTGTGTGTGGTTTTGGTCATGTACTGAGCATCTATTTGTATTTAATTACACTGTTACTGAAGTAGCACTGACTTTTTGCCTCTCAAGTTTGCCTGTTGGCAAGTTTAACACCATATAATTTTATCTCCACTGTCATTATGGGATCAGTGAAGACACTGGACCACCATTAGGACCACCATTTATCTTCACCTCTCCTAAATTTCAAGGCAAAATATCAGCTGGTCATTCTTTAAATGCATTGCTCTTTCCCTAAAATCATGGAGTCTCACAAAACTAAAGGAGGCTCAGGTCAAATACTGAGGTCAAATCAGATAAAATAAATGCTTTTCCAAGTAATAGTTCAAGCGGTTTAACAGTTCCTATCAGCACAAGTGAAAGAACTTAGAAGGAATTAAATAAACTGCTACTAGGTAAGCAGCTCCTCAAACTAAGTAAAACCATAATCTAGAAAAGAACAGAGATTTCTGGAGAATTTGCAGGGAAAATGGGAAATTTGTAAAATACATTTACCAGAAAAATTACCCAAGGATCTGTGAAGAACGTGCTTTAGATATTTAGATGTCATCAACTACCTCTGCTTTCTAAACCAGCTGAGTTCTGAGTGGAAGAATTCCTAAACATGGACCAGCACTTCAGAATCCTATTGACAGGCAGCCACATACTCCTCAGATATTCTCCTGTAGCTGATTTCTAGCAAGTGCTGGAAGTGTTGGACGCTGTACAGCTCAAGTGTGTACAACAAACAGCTCAGGGAAACCTGCAAACAATGAATTATGGCATTCCAACCTCGCTGTGGTGGGCCATAAATCAAGAGCTGTGGATCCTGCTGAACCAGCAATGTCCTTAACCTTGCTAAATTCCTGATGTGTAAATATGAAGACTTAACAATGTGGCCTCAGAACAAATTTCAGGGTCAAATATAACACCAAAATTATTCAGCGAGGAGGCAATTTTCTATTTCCAACCAGTGGTACCATAAATGAGGTGCTGCTACTTAGCAGGCAGTGGGCCAAATAAAATCAATTCTGGTTTGAGCACCAAATGTTAGCAGACACTCCACACTTAACATCTCCTAAGTATCTTTCCAGAGCGGAGGCTGATTTATCCAAGTCATCAGGAGCTGTTTGATACACCTATTATATTTGGGTGTCATCAGCATAAAGACAGTAATTAAGATTGTGCTTATAGAACCAACGACCCTGCCTGGAGCACACGCCGTGCATGTTAAACAGCACTGTCCTGTCTGGGAAAGCCTGGACTGGCATTTCCAGGCTTTGCCACTATCCCAACACTTATAACCCAGAATTTGAAGAAGTAAAGAAAAAAATAACTGTATGAAATCAACCATAAATTCATTTTTTTGTATCCTATAAAAATAAGTAATGTGGAACAGATGATTATTATTCAATCTTATCGTGGGTCTAAGAAAACCTGTGGTTTATGATGTTAGGTGTTCAATTTTTTTGGTTTTTTTTTAACATTTATTTTACTATCTGACAAATAGGTGCACAAGAAATACTGAAATCCTGCTCCCTATTCATGTTGCATTAATCAAAACTACTAATAACTGCATGGGGTGAGGGAAAATGCAGAAAAGGAACACAGAGTATTAGGATTTATAAACTGCTTGTTTTGCAGCTCTACTTAATTATTACCATCTAATTAGTTATCCACTATATAAAAGGGGAGATTAAAGAGATATTTCTCCTCTCAGGAGCAAAAAAGCCTGTTTAGAAGTTTGAATTTAGCTTTCATTGTTGAAATTTGTTTCAGGCTTTCCTACAAACAGTTGCTTTCTATGTCACAGGTATGAACTATTCAGCACTTGGCCACATGTCCCCAACCTTGAAAACGTGAAGAAAAAAGTTTAAAAGGAATCCAGAGGACTAGATTAATTTATTCTACCCCCTTTTTGGGTTACTGGTGGGTTTTTTGGTTTCCTGGAATTTGCATTCTTTTAATTAATTGCACTGGGAGCTGTGCAGAGGAGAGGGGATTTGGGGAAAAGCTCATAAACAAGCAAGTAAAGCAAAAGACTCAACTTGAAATACAGCATTAAACTTCTGAGTTCAGTTTCCTTTTCTGTGAGCAATATAATGTGTATTTAATGTATTCATCACTCACTTTAACCTTTATATATTCACATGAATAAAAATGTATTTAGTCTGACAGCTTTTTTAGTTTTATATAAATAAAGAAATGTGTTTTTAAATTTTCTCTGCAGCCAAGCAGAAATGCTCTTCCTGAATACTCTTTCCTTCTTAGTGGTGTCTAGATATGAATCTGATAAAAAAACAGGATAAAATAGGAGCTTGTTTTGCACAGAATACAAAATTCATCAGATTTTTCACAGGTTTTTTATTATTTTTCACTGCTGCTGTGCCTGTTTATTTGAGAAACCTGACAGTTCTTTAAAATTGTGTTACATATACACACAAGGTAGCTCAGGAGGAAAGAAAAAACAAAAAAGAGGAAGAAAAACAAAAGAGAGAATGTAATGGTGCTAGGTCAAAATTTTGTAAAAATTTTGCTGGAAGCAGGATGGCATCTTCAACTGTCCTAAAACCATGGGAACGTCATTATTTAATAATCTGGAGCCTCTTCTTTTTTTCCCAGAGAATAGTAAGAGATATTTTCTTTTCTTTCTTTTCTCCTTTTTTTCTTTTCTTTTCTTTTCTTTTCTTTTCTTTTCTTTTCTTTTCTTTTCTTTTCTTTTCTTTTCTTTCCTTTCCTTTCCTTTCCTTTCCTTTCCTTTCCTTTCCTTTCCTTTCCTTTCCTTTCCTTTCCTTTCCTTTCCTTTCCTTTCCTTTCCTTTCCTTTCCTTTCCTTTCCTTTCCTTTCCTTTCCTTTCCTTTCCTTTCCTTTCCTTTCCTTTCCTTTCCTTCCTTTCCTTTCCTTTCCTTTCCTTTCCTTTCCTTTCCTTTCCTTTCCTTTCCTTTTTCATTTCCCTTGAGTTTCCTTGGATATTTTTCTCCCTTGAGCCTGTTGCAATGGGAGACCCCACCAGAATCACTGCCTTGGAACATCTCAGGAGGAAAATTAGAGCAATTCAAAGCCTTTGAAATGACACAGCAAAGGACCCAGTCCTTACTCTGGTTTTGTGGACTCACAGCACCCAAACTGAATTGCAAAAAGATTTTGCAAATTCTTTTTTTTTTCCTCCTCAAAAATAATCTTTGTGAGAATCTGAGATTTTATTCCAAGGAAAATTAATAACTAAGAATTATTAACTAAGTTTATTCATCTTAGTCTATGGAAGTATTGTAGTTCTCAACCTTTAAAATACAGGGTCAAGAATGGAGATTCTGTCCCCTCTATACAGGAAATAAAAGTAAAAATTATTGTGTCAACATCACCCATAACTGCTAAGAAAGTCCAGTTTGGACAGCATTTTTTACACAAACTGACTTTACTAAATACTTCCTTCAGAAGAGAACACAAATCTCTGTTTAGAGAATAAACATTTCCCTACATCCAATAAAATAAGCAGATTGCTGTTAAAGTGTTAGCAAATTTCTAATAATTATGAAGTATTTTCATGTGAAATTTGAGAAACAGCAACATAAACTTTCCATGTCTGGAATAAATTTAGTTAAATTCAATGTAATGTGAATATCAGAGAATTATTCATAACCCTTACAGAAAACTGTCTGAACACTCTGAGGACAAAGTACATTTTCACTTCATCTTTATTCTCCTACAGTACACAAGGGCAAATGAGGATTTATGGGAGAAATACATGAGGAAATAGCTTAAGTGAGCCTGACTCAACAAATATTTATATAAATACATACAAGGTTACTAACATTGGGCTTGATAGTGAAGATTAATTTCTAGAAAACAGCAAGAAATCTGTTTTCTCAGGCTTCAGCATTGGCAGGAGTTGCTACATTTTTTACGTGAAATCCAGCCAAGTACCTGTTTTTTAGAGAAAGGATTGTGAAGATCTGAATCGTGACTTTGTAATTCTGTGAAAAATCTGACAAATATTTGGTGTAAACACCTGGATTGTTCCCTCATTCTGATGTTATAGTTATGTTCCTGGTTCTGGAAGGGCCTAGAACATGTTTACTTGTGTTACAGGGTAACTGTATGCAGCGTTAATAAGATTAATATTGTTGTTGTTATTGTTATGTTCTGGAGGTAGAACAGCTTGCTGGACTAAAGTGTGAAATCAAAATCCCTTCCTTTCAAATGGGTTTAAAGTCAAATAAACACAACACACATTAAGACTTAGCACACAAGTCCAGCAGCCTTCCAAAATGACCATACAGAATATTGAATTTATACACAAATTGTACAGTTCTGTTGTTACACAATGTTAAAGATGTCACTGTGGTGTTCAACAAAAGATGTAGGACACACTTCATGGTGCAAAAAGAAAAGGATTGACCCCAGTTTATTTCATGAGTCTCTTTTCATAGAGTTTTTAGAGAATATCCCCTGTCTATCCCCCAATTGATCAGTAACAAGTTGTTATCCTGTATTGATCAGTCACTCAATCCCCCTGTGTGTGCATGTAGAGAGAATCATTTGTGTCATATTGTTTTCATTCTCCTACCTAACGGTGTAAAAACAGTTTATACAGGTGGCTAGTGTTTTTCACAGTCCTAGAGTTCTTTCTCAGGGAGAGCAGGTTGTTTTCCACAGTCCTAGAGTTTTTCTCAAGGAAAACAAGTTGTTTTTCACTGCTGCAGGACTCTGTTCTCACTAAGAGCTGTCAGCTTTCTCACAGCTTCTGTCGGCTCAGATCAGGGTTCAGTTTGCGAGGCCTCTGGCCTGCTGTTCCACCACCACAAAATGTTAAGAAATCCAAGTCTTTAGATGCCCTACCCTTTTTTTTCCTCTCTGTCTCTCTTTTCCCCTCTCTGCTCTCTTTTCTATTCCCCTTAGGTAGGAACACTTACCCTTCTTTATCACTAAATGGTTCTCAGATACAGTATTTGCCATCTTCACACTTTATTTTCATCTGAAAAGCTATCAAAAATGATTCCACCCAACTTCCCCTTTCACAGAGGGGACAGGGCAGGTACTCACAGTGTTCTACCTGCCATTTCACTGATGAATTCTCCATTCAGAACCAAAACTCCAGAGATATTCCAGACCTGGCCTGCACGTGCTGACAGAGTCATGCATGCCACATCTAAATCATGAGACAGCACATTTCCTGGTGCTCATCCCTCAAGATTTGGATGAAAACCCAGAAAGACTGTGCAGACATTATTTGAATTTTATGATTTTGGGTTTTTGTGAAAGTCAAGATGTTCATCTGGCATGAGAACAGAGTTCGGGCAAAGAATCGGAGATTCACAGGTGGAAAAGCCCCCTGGAGTCAGCAAGCCCAAACATCAATGCAGTGCCTCCAACACGTTCACAGCTAAACCTGTGCCATACATTTTTTTTGAACACTTCCAAGGACAGGTACTCCAGCACTGCCCAGGGCAGTATGTTCCAATTCCTGAACATGCTTTCTGTGAAGAATTTTCCCAATGTCCAACCTGAGCCTCCCCTGGCCCAGCCTGAGGCCATTCTCTCTCATCCTGTCCCTGTTCCCTGGGAGCAGAGCCTGACTCCTCCTGTCAGGGAGTTGTGCAGAGCCAGAAGGTCCCTCCTGAGCCTCCTTTTCTCCAGACTGAGCCCCTTCCCAGCTCCCTCAGCCACTCTTCATCAGACTTGTGCTCTGAAACATCAATTTGAAATAGTTTAACCCTGAGCAAATACTCCTCAGCTCCATGGTAAATAGTTAAAGGAAATGTCTCTTATTATGTTAATATCTACCCAGGCAGAGTGGACTGACTATACAGCCGTGCAGGTCTTTGCAAGTGGTTCTTGCTAGGTGCATTTAATTTAGATCTGCCCTTCCCTAGATCAAGACTTCAATTTTGCACATTTAAATATCTAATCTGCAAAAACAAATCTTTCCTCTCTGAGTATTCCCTGATTCTCTGGCACTGTGTCTGTCAGAGAGGTAAGACAGTCTAGACTCCTAATGAGGATCCTTGCTGTACAAATCAAAAGTCTCTGAGAGAAAAACTCTGTGAGAATCAGCTCCTGTATGCTTTGTTCTCTTGAACTCCAAATAATGCTTTAATCTTGGATCGACAAATTTTTGAAGCTTTTTCCTAGTTTTAAAAGTCACATATGACTGTCTTGAAGGAACATTGACAGTCTATGAATAAATTCATAATAACTGCCATTTGTTATGAAAACAAACAAGCATTTGCTTCTTTACAGAATCATAAAGAAAGTGAGTTGTCAAATAAACAAATTTGGCTCATATATCTGAGTATCAAAATATCACAGAGAACACCTCATGTCTAAAACATCATGTGAGCTGCACCTTCAGACCGCTGGTGAAGTCAGATATTGCTAATCCATTATGCAATATTTTCATTTTCTTGTTAGCTAACATCACAAATATGCTGATTTTCTACTCTGAATGTCACTTTCCTAATCATGCCAGTGTGATCTATATCAGTTTTTCTTAATTTCTCTATGTTTATCTTATTTCTCATTTTGTGTAGGGACAAAAATCTAAATCCTGATGATCACTGTAGCAGCTGCTTCATTACACTCACTGTGTTTGGTATCCTGATAGCATTTTACTGCAGCTGATTACTGTGTTTTAATGGTGCAGTAAATTCAGGAATACTGTAGAGTGAGTGCCTTTCTTAGAATAATAAGTGCCTTTCTATAAAACAAAAAAAAAAATCAAAAGGAAAACTCAGTCTCTATGTTCTTATTAACTCCTCCTCTTACAAATTTAAACAGATCTCATATGTACAGAAGAAAATAGTTTCTGCCAAATTCTTTGAAAAAAAAGACATCATCTACTGCTTAAATTTATGTTTTGTTCTAAAGAATCAACATTTTTGTTTCAAGGGCTTGCTGCATCTTGTTTGTATTCACAGAATTATTTCTGTGGTGGGACACCACACTACAGGAAATAACACTGTCACATCAGCACATGAGGTTCTCGTGATCACTTGGGTAATTTAAACTCTCCAAAAATGCGAATCACTTTTGCCATTCCTGAAATGCTAGCCCTGAAATGCTCCTTTTCTGCTCATATTGAAATCATAGAATCCCTGGAAGTGTCCACGGCCAGGTTGGATGGGGCTTGGAACAGCCTGGGATTGTGCAAGGCATCCCTGCCCCTGGCAGGGGTGCAATGAAATGATCTTTAAGGTCCCTTCCAGCCCAAAGTGTTCTCTGGTTCTGTGGATGATTGGCACAAATCTTCCCTGTGCCCAGTCTGCAGAGGAATTCAGATCAGGGCTGACATACAAAGAAACCTGAGTATAAACCCCCAGAGAAATCTGTGGTACAAAATACAGGAGATACTTAGGTGTGCATCACATTTACTTGCAGTTGGAGGGGGAGGACTTGGATCTCAGTTTTAGACACAGGTTCTGACATTCTGTCTAAGCTCATCTTAAATTTTCAGCAATTCCACCCCATGACCTCTTTCCTGCTTCTATTTTTTACTGAATATCTATTCTGGTTTTCATCTTATATGAACAACATAGCGCCCAAACTGACACATCAAATAAAGGAGAAAGCAATACTTATGTTTGGTCTCAATTACTCAAGGTTTTGCCAAGAGAATACTAAAGCAAAGTCAGCAGATAACGATCTGGTGGATATTAAAGTTGTTTATTTTAATTAATTTATCCAAAGTCTTTTGTGAGGTCACCATTTGCCTTGTAGCCATGCAGAATCAGAAACTTATTTCTCTTACTTACTCACTGGGGTTTATTTGATTTCAGATTGGCTTTCACCATTTCAACAAGGGAGTGTTATTTCTGCTTGAATTTCAGAGGGCGTTTTATGAATGACTTAAACTACTTAATCACCTTTCCTCCTTTGAAGATATAATATGTTGGGCAAAAGTAAATCTGTTACCACTCTCTTGCCTTGCTAGCTTCTGCATCAAGTTGGAGATTGATGTCCATAAGGTTGGACTTGATGATCTTGGAGGTCTTTTCCAATTTTAATGATTCTATGGTTCTGTGTCATACTGGAGGACTGGGGTTTCCTTAAATGGAGGCTACCTTGGAATACTGACCTGTTGCCATTACTGTGTTCATTAAGAAATCTTTCTGTTTAGTATTATTCTTTCTAAAAGATTTTGCAATTGTGTAACTTGCTGAAGCTCTTATGTCACTCTGAAATAAATTGTTTTGTTGTGTGAAATATGTAACCTGTGGAACACGTGATCCTTTGTAATGTAAATGTTCTGTAGAGACAGAGTTGCTGCTGGGTCTAATGAAATATCACCTGATAAACATATTCCTCCCTGTCCTAGCACAGTAAATATTCCAGGGTCAAACCCTGACCCCACCTGCACAAATCTTGCTCACAAATTTACCCCCTGGCCTAATGTTCAACAAGGACACAAAAATAGTCACCAGCTTAATTGCTGCCAGAGAACTGTAATTCAATCTTCATCTTGTGGTAGATTTAATGGGTTCCATGTCTACTATTTAAAAAATAAATATTTATCAACAAGACAAAGTGTCAGTGGCTTGACGTCCATTTTTAGTAATGTGAAGGATAATAATTTTCAAATGGGTTCCTAATTATAAATTCTGCCCAAAACACAGCCCGTTTAATAAGGTAAATGGAAACTCTCTGTCCTTGTACATGTTTTTAGAGCAATAGGACAGAAGCTGGCTAACACAGTTATGAAAACAGAGAAGATTTCAGTGCACCCTTCTGTTTTGATTTATTTATAGCATACCACTCCGCTTTTTATAGCTGCCTTCCTAGAGAAAAATCTCATCTAGAACAAGTGCAAACTCTTCAGCAATGAACATGTTGGAGACCTCAACTGAGATAAAGCTTCTGGTTAGAAGCAGAAAGATGAACTGATTGGTTTCAAGGAGATGGAGAAATTTAAGTAGTTTTCATATACTGATGTTATTTTCAAGGGCCATCTAAAACACTGAACAGTCTCATACATTCTTCCAGCCATTAATCATCCTAAGAGCATCTTAAAATTCAACTTTGGCATTAAATTTCTTCAAGTAGCTTTTATTTGTGACCTGAATTAACATCTAACATTTGTTTCATTATCAAGTTTGCCATATATCAAGGTTTCTCCACAGATTGTTAAAAGTTCAGCCTGGCATCTGCTTTACCTGGTGTTCCACTGATTTACATTGGAAGTTTTTAAATAACAAATATTTCTCAGACAAGAAGATGGTATTAAGTCTAGCAACTCCTGGAAACTTTGGTTTGCTAATAACATTAACAGTATATGCTGCCACATTCAATATTTAACTCTATTTTAGTGGTTGACTTGGAAAAATTACATGAGTAAGAGTATTTTGAAAGTAATTTTGAAACCATAAAATTAATAAAAAGTAGAACCCAGAACCAACAACTGACATTTTACTAGAGTTTTACATGTTCTTTGAGTGAGCACAGACACCTCTCTTTTTTTTGAACAAGCTTCTCCAAATTTCCAGTTGGTTTGGAGGTGGAAAAGGGAAACATCCTGCTTTCATTTTAGGTTGACTATGGTTAATGAAGTAAATATGCTTTTATGACTTTAATTTGTGTGTGTTCTTCCTTCAAATCCATAAATAACATTTGTACTGTGGATATTAATTAAAGGGAGTAATAGAAGTGTCAGGGCAAGTCCAGAGGAGAGTCACACAGAGGTCAGAGGACGAGAACACCTTTTTCATTTCAGGAACTCTGAGGGAATTCAGGTCCTGGGGCTTGGAGAATAAAAGGCTCCAGTGGGATTTTATTGCAGCCTTTTGATGTGCAAAGGGGCTTTAAGATAGATGGTGAAAGACTTTTTACTAGAGCCTGGAGTGCCAGGACAAGGAACAATGGTTTTAAGTCGATAGACAAGGGATAGATTTGCACTGGATTCAAGACAGAAATTTTTTATGATGAGGACACTGAAACAAAAGTAGAGGTGGCCCAGAGAAGCTGTGACTGCCCCATCTCTGCAAGTGTCCAAGGCCAGGCTGGACAGGGCTTGCAGCAGCCTGGGACAGTGGAAGGTGTCCCTGCCCACGGCAGGAGGGGAGCATTACAAGATCTTTAAAGCCCTTTCCAACCCAAGCCATTCTATGAATTCCATTTTCCATTGTAACATCCACTGATTCCACCTTGTAATGTGATCTTTACCAGTAAAGGGTGTCCCAAATTACTTATAACCTAGTCAAATATGAAAAAAATAGTGAAAAGGAAGGTTTCAACTTTTATATTGTAGCGATAAGACAACCAAGAATCTTCCCTCTCTTGAGGTCTGACTTTGCATTCTCATGGAGCAGAATATTGCTGGTTGCAATTCCAGTGCACACAGTCCCTGAACTTGATTTCCCTCATGAAATGCAGGCAGTAAATGTGCCATTTGAGTATTGTTGTCTATGAAATATACCTGTGTCATTCAGAGACTTAAATGGTCATAGTCAATAAAGGTGAATTAATAATTGATACACAGTAACACCAACCCAGGCCACAGAAGTTAATATCCAGAGAAATGAACTTGGAATAATGTAACATGAAGCAGTTGGTCTTATTTTTCTTGTTGTGCATGTTTTGCTAAAGTAAAACTTAAAAAAATTACATTCCTTTCTGTACTCTTTATAGATCTTGTAATATTTATTATACAAATATGGCTTAGAGTCTTAATATCTGCTAATCTGTGACTGGAAAGCTCCAAATTGTGACCAGAGATGCATTAATTGGCAGTTATCTTCCTACTCTTGATGTAACAAGAATCAAGAATCATTAAGAAATTATACTTTTTGAGGGAAATGATTAAAGGTATTTCCCCCATTTTTCACCCAAATAAGCACATTCAACACTAACTCACACATTGCCTTGATTTTCTGGGGATCTCATAATCTTTCAATTTCCCCGGCATTCTGGGTGCTGAAGAAGTGCAAGGCCTAAACACAGAAAAATGCAACTAGATGTTTTCCTCATAGTTCCTTCCTAAGTTTTATTACCTCCTATAAAAAGCACAGTGCTTTATAGATTAATTAAATGTTATCTCAGTTTACCAGGGAATGGAGAGTAACACAAAAAAAGCAAGTATTCAACATTTTGTAAGCCACTAAGAGAGACAGAAATGAAGATTTTAAGGTTGTGCTCCATTTCCTATGCAGTTGAACCTGACAGGTATCTCCTTGTCACTAAGGATAAAACTTGTACAATTTACATATAGTTTGTATATAAACATGTAAATATAAACATGAATCTTTATACAAATAAATCAAGCATTTTATAGATATAGATATAGATATTAAAAAACTGAAAAATAATTCATCAAAGTGCACATTTTACAGTATCACAAAATGGTTTGGGTTGGAAGGGACCTCAAAGCCATCCAGTCCCACTCCATGCCATGGACAGGGACACCTTCCACTAGCCCAGCTTGCGCCAAGCCTCATCCATCCTGGCCTTGGACACTGCCAGGGATCCAGGGGCAGCCACAGCTTCTCTGGGCACCCTGAGCCAGGGCCTGCCCACCCTCACAGGGAAGGATTTCTTCCCAATATCCCTTCTGACCGTGCCCTCTGGCAGTGAGAAGCCATTTCCCCTTATGCTGTCCCTCCATCCCTTGTCACAAGTCCCTCTCCAGCTCTCCTGGAGCCCCTTTAGGCACTGCAGGAGGCTCTAAGATGTGCCTGGAGCCTTCTCTTCTCCAGGTGAGCACCCTAAGCTCTCCCAGCCTGGCTCCAGAGGGGCTCCAGCCCCTGGAGCATGTCCTTGATCTCCCCTGGACTCTCTCCAGCAGCTCCAGCTCCTCCCTGTGCTGGGGCAGCTCTGCAGGTGGGGTCTCACCTGAGCTCAGGGGCACAGGGGCAGAATCCCCCTCCCCTGCTGCCCAGGCTGGGGCTCAGCCCAGGGCAGGGGGTTCAGGGCTGGGGCAGCTCCAGCTCTCACCCCCAGCACCCCCAAGTTCTTCTCCCAGGGCTGCTCCTAATCCCTTCTCTGCCCAGCCTGGATATGTGCCTGGGATTGCCCCACCCAGGTGTAGAACCAGCACTTGGCCTTGCTGAGCTTCATTTGACCACTCAAAAGCCAAGTAAGAAAATATGAACAGGTTTGGGCTGTTAACACCTGCCTACAGTGAAAAGGAAGGTGAAAAATTGGAGAAAGACTTTGTAAACTCCCTTATCTTTTCTCACTGCTATTGAAAAGAAACATTCTTAGACCGAGATCTATACACAGAGTGATTTGTGTCCGGATTTTCAAAGATTTTGAAGAAATCTTTATTTGGAGTTTTGCCTCTTAAGTAGCTATGGAAAGGCAAGCTAAAGCACAATGGTTTTGATGCTGAGCAGCTCCTCTGTTCCTCTAATCCCAGCCTGGAAATGCAAGAGCACGTAGCAAGTCCTGGGAAAACTTTAGCGGTGGATGTTTCCAAGCAGGAGAGATGGAGCTCTCTGCCTGAGAAGGGCTCTTACAATGCAACACCTCAGAGCACTGAGCAAACACGAGGTGAGTACAAGCAGCTCTTGTCACTGATTCCCCTAATCAGAGCAGATGGCCATTGCCATTACCTCATTACTGCTAATTAAGGGATGGAGGAGAGCTTGTCTTGCCACAAATTGAAAGTAATGAGCATGAGTAAGATGGTGGATATGTATCGTGTAATGATTCATGTAGTGATATAGAATACAGTCAAAACGTATGGAATAGATAAAAGAAACCCTGAAGCTTTTTGATTTATGGATTTTGTTTTCTTATGCAAGCAGGGGGTAAAAAAGAAGGGTTATCCAAATCATGTTAGAGTTCCTTTATTCATTTTCAGAGCTAAGGGACCTAACCCAGATCTCTCATGCCTTTGGGTTCTATATACCCTCTTCCTTGTGTATAGAAAAAAAATTGCCTGAGCTTTGCTTCCCTGTTCCTATTGATGTTTAATGATAATGTAGTGCATCATTGAGCTTACCTAATGTTTTTTTTCTATACATTCTACTTGTTCAGCCAATTGATTCTTTAGCAGCTTTAATCTTCTCAATCCCAAATGCTAGCTGATCTATAAAAGCCAAGAATTGGAAAGTGGTTGGGTTTTCATGGCTGCAATAAATTAGCTGTGAGCAACTAATTTAGTTCAGAAAACGTAAATGCATCAGCAACACTCTGAACTGCTGAAGTGTTGTCCACTGAAACCAGGGGAAAGGCTATTATTGACTGGGACAGGCTTTGGAGCAGGCATTTAGCAGAGGGAAAAAAAAAAGGCAGGACTGAACTGAAGAAAAGGAAGAAGAAAAGAGAAGAAAAAGGAACCAGCTAATAGATTTACCTATAATTCCCTTTCTCTGCTAGCCTAAGTGCATGCCCAACCTCTCTATTTCTGTTGTATTTCCAAGTAATGTGATAACTCCTAGAAAAGGCCCAAGAAGGATTGTGCATATCTGAAACTTAGAAGACTTACTGAGAAATGTATTGCAGACACTACAAAACCATCCAAAAGTACTATAATTCGTAAAAAAAAAAAAAAAAAAAAAAACAAAAAAAACAAAAAACCAGACAAACAAACCATCCCCCTCAGCTGTACTTGATAGTTGCTGCAAACTGGTATTTGAAATCTTTGTCAGAGTAAATTTAGTTTGCCAATGGACCTTTTTCTCCTGTGCAGCTCAGCTCCAGGCAGTTCTCAATAAATACACAGGGAAAAAGCTCAGGTGAATATTTGACTGAGAAACATTTTCAAACTATCTGAAGAATTTCAGTGTGGGAAGGAAAAAATAAAAAACTTGAGAAAAAAAAAAAAGTTTGGTTTTCTGGTTAAAATGTTTTCTGAGTAGACAGAACAAAAGGTGTCTAGGGGCAAAACAGTTGGTTGTACTGGTAAACATATTCTAGCACTGTAGATTTCTCTCCCAGTCTACGTGTTTATTAAGTGTTTGCCAAAGGGAGAATGTGTTTTTCTCTCTATTTGTACTTATCAGCAATTACATTTAATCATAAAAGGACAGTTTTATGCTTACTGACTACCAAAGCTAACCTTTGTTTTTAAAAACTGTCCTCTTCAAGAGTGACAACATGTCACATATGTATGAGAAGTTAACTGTCAAGACCTTCCTCAGGATTCTTTCAAATCATCCATTTAATGCAAAAAAGTTCAGAGGCTTTCCTGAAGGAACCTTGAGAGATGGGATTTTAGAACCCTCAGGTAAAAACATTAATGAAATACCAGAGGTTTCATACCCAAAATCATTTGAGAAGATAGTTTGTCTTTATTTTCCAGCATTGCAGCTCAGAGGCTGTGTTTTGCAAGACCAGGATCTGAGGGTTTAACAGAAAAGGTGAAAATATTTCTGATTTTTACATTGCACTGAACTGCCATATTTAGGGATTGAAGCAGAGAACTGGAAAGGAAACCACCAAAAAAACCTCACAAGGATCCAACCAAACCAGTTCTAATAAATCACTGATCTTTTTGTATCATGGTTTTTTGCCTGGTTTTCTTCCTTGGTAAATCCAGCCTACAAACTTTTGTCCAACAAAACCATGGTACTGAGAACTAAGGGGAAGCGTGCTTCAACTTGAAGAAAGCACATTTTTTTACTTTATCCACTGCCTAACAAATAATGCAATTAGTAAAATAGTTTTAATCTTTTCAGGGAGGAATCATGGCACTAGATAAGATTATCTTCACATCTATTAACTGAAAATTCTTTACTCATCGAGGGTGGAATTAACCATTTCACAAAAGACTTTTTGACCTTATTTTTGTCCAAGTTTAAAGCTGTGTGTTTCTAAACACTGCCAGCACATAAATGTTCACCTTTGTAAAATTGCAATCTCTCTTACAACAAGCATTCTATGCCACTTTGCTGGCAAACTTTGACTTTCTGTCCAAATGATCCCATTAATCACTTAATAGTCTTGTGATTACCACTGTAAAAGGATCTGAGAGTCATTTCAAAGACTCCCTTCATAAAACTGAGTGCAGTGGAAGCTGTAAACTGGCCTGGCACATATGCCTGCAAGATGCCCGATTACTTTTTAAATGTTCATCTCTCCTGTGGCAGAGGAGGACATCCAGCAGGGCTACAACACCTGGAACTGGTTTAATGCTGGAGAGCTTCCATAGCAGTCCCTGGGACCTGTGGCAATCCTTGATGAGGCAGGAGTTGTTGGGATTTGGAGAGTCTGGTTTGAGGAGTGGACAGGATGTCAGCTTTCTGA
This sequence comes from Motacilla alba alba, assembly GCF_015832195.1. NCBI lineage: Eukaryota > Metazoa > Chordata > Aves > Passeriformes > Motacillidae > Motacilla > Motacilla alba. Next base: position 25,672,252 of record NC_052023.1, read on the forward strand.
GGCTTTTTCACACTTCTGTGGGTGTTCTTTTGGTTAAGCCAAAATCAGGTTTCACAGCTGCAAGAAGGAAATTCTGAGTGCCAATGGGACAGTTTGATGTTGAACCAGACACCAGCAGATCCCTGCTGCGTGCTGAGTTACTGCTGCTTTTCATGTCCTGGCAAAGATGGAACACCTTAGAGCTGTAAGCACATCCTGCTGGAAACAGCCTGGATGGCTTGGTCCTGGTCTTCACCTGTCCCTCACTGGCACTGGCAGGATGGATGTGAAGGATGGAGCAGGATGCTCTGCTCAAATGGGGCCAACACAGCCCAGATAAATCCCTGCTTGGAGATGGGGATCACTTTTGGGGTTGAAGGATGCTGAGACCAGCCTGACTCATCCATCCTGAAGCTAAACACCATGGAAGAGCAATGTTTCCTGAGTCCCTGACAGAGGAACCAACAAATTATAGCGCTGACAACTGATCTAAAGCTGCTGAGCTGGCACAGCCTGGGGGCATCTGACTGACAGTCCAGTACTTTATACTGTAAAAACCCAGTCCCAATGTTTAGAGGAGGGATCTTCATCTCTTTCTTGGCATGTGTGTGGAGATTCTTCCCTGGAGTGGGGACACTCCTCAAGGTCACTCCTCAAGGCTGGGCTGAAGAGATTTGCCCACAGTCATTGGGATGGGTGAGTGACATCAATCTCCACTGAGAAATGATTCTGCCGGATTTACTATCATTGCTTCAACAAATAGTGCACTACAGAAGTAGTCAGAGCTGCCTATACTGTGCAGTAAATAATTCTGATTAAGATCTGTAGTCTAATCATTGTAATTATCATCATTAATCTAAATAAACCATTTATTTTATTTATATAAACATATTTGATTTGCCATCCTTAATCCTGGGGGACAAAGTCACATAAAGGCTCAATTACACCTGCACAGCCACTGCCCAAGCCTTGGACTGGTACTGGATCCAGGCACACCCAGACTCCCCTCTGAGAAGGACTCCTTCCCATATTGAACCCTGCTGTCAATAACCCCTTTGTGTCTGCTGCACATCCTGGGGGTCTCTTTGCCTGGCTCATCCTGGTGTGCTTCCCAGCAGTGCCAAGAGCAGCCCTGTCCTCAGGTAGCTGCTGAGGAGTGGAGAAAAGCAGGTATCTATTTGCACTGATTAAGTTTTTAGGGTTGCCCTGCCTGCCATTGCACCTCTGATCCTCCCTGTATTTATGTTTTCGGTGATTAGCCTTCAATCTCAAGCCCTGACAATCACATTTTGTTTCCAAAACACGCAGCCTTCCCATTCCAACACTCAGTTTTTCACTGAAAGTCTCGTGGAATGTCACTGATGGATCATTGTGTCATATAAATTAAATGGTGGGACAGCAGAATGGCAGTAGAACCCAAAGAAGGATCCAGGATTAGAGCTAAGCAGATAGCTTTCATTAGAACTCTACCCTTTTTAAGAGTTATTTTGAAAAATTACAGAACTAAAAATGAAATTGCTGATTTGTTTGCTTCTTTCTGAATAATTTTAACAGGTGGATGTAGATGAATATGAGAAACGTTAGTTATGTTCACTGCTCAGTAAATTGTGGACAAATTCTCAGCGTTACTGAAAAATCCTGGGAGGGACAGGTAAAAATCAAGTATTTTTTCACCCCTCCCAACCACACACAGAGGCAATGTGAAAGATGGCATGGATAAAAAAAAAAAAAATTAAAGAGCATTTATAGAAATAATTAGTGCAGGAAACCCAAGGTTATGAATCAGTGATGCCCTGTTGTAACATTAGTTAAAAGCAGAGAGTCACATAAGACTTATTTAAAGCTTTTGTGCATCTCTCCTTCCTTCTGGTGACCTGCTGTCATGGCAAAAGAATTCTTTAGGTCAAAGACATCACTGTGGCACTCAGGGAGAGAGGTGAGGCTACATCTGCCCTACCAGATCAGCCCTTGTGCCAGTGGGGTACAATTTCATGTTTCAGCAATTCCACCTTTCTGATATTGTGCTAATCCAAAGCCCTTCCATCAGTTTGGCATCCCTGGCTTGCTGGAATGATGTCAGGGGACATCTCCCTCATTATCAACACCTCTGTAGCTCCAGATCACTGAAATGTGCCAAAACAGATGTTCTTAAGACATTGATGGCTTGGGAAGAAAAATGATGGAAGAAGCCAGTAAGTGGCAAAATCCCAAGTAAGTTGGTTCATCAGCTTTGAAGGAAGATGAAATCATGGAATAACAATATCTGCAGGTGCCCAAATCAAGAGACATTAGCCCCAAGTGAAAAAACCTTTGTGTCCTTGTGAAGAAAACTTCAAGCTGGCTTACAATTAATAGTGGGGCCATTGGGGCAGGGCAGATCAAAAAGAACACATTTGCTGGGGGGAAGGGAAAGAATTTACTCAGTTACTGCTTTTTGCCAGAATTCATAGAATCATGGAATGGGTTGGAAGGTGTCTTAAATATCATCCATGTCCCATTTCCTGCCAGGAGCAGGGACACCTTCCACCAGAGCAGGTGGTATTGAATTACAGCAGACACATCCTTTCATGTTCAAACCTTGTGATCACAAGAACAAATCCCAGGATTGCTCGTGGATCATGGCCACCACCTCTGGATTTTAGTTTGTAGAATTCATTCATTTTTCTGGAGAGCTCCTACGTATTCAGCAGGCTGCAAACAGCAGCTCTCCCTTATGACTTCAGCCTATTGATTTTTATATTTCTGCCATAGATCCTGCTCAGTTCAAAGAGAATTTTCCCCCATTAGAATGTAAATAATTGATATGCCTATTGATTTTGTTTAATGTTTTTTCTGAATTTGTTTTCTTTATCATTAACTTAATGTAACAGTGGGAACAACATATTGTGACTGTCATAAAAGGTTACTCAGGGGAAAATACAATTCTTCCAAGTCTCTTCAGAAGTCTCATTACACGTGTGCTTATCTCTGTTGCAGAAGTTGTAAACAAAACAAACAAACCAAAACAATATCAACAAAACAAATAAACAAAAACAAGAACAACAAAACAAACAAACAAAAACACCACACACACACACACAGAAATGAAAAAAATACAAAAAAAAATTCCAAAAACTAAAACAAAGAAAGAAAAAGCTGCTGCTCTGCATGGTAATCTTATCCAAACAGAATCCACATGATCCTCTTTGACTTCAGAATGCTTAAAAACACCATAACAAACAAACAAACAAACAAGCCAAACACCTGCTGTGCTTTAATTGCATTTTAAGCTATCCATTTCTACATTTTCAACTCACCTGTAACAGCAACAAATCTAATTTTTTATTAACAAAAGGCAGAGTGGTTCATGTAATGTGTTCAGAAATATTCTCCAAACTGAATGTTCCAGGAAAAATGGCCAATGACACGGGGTCAGATTCATGATTCCAAAGAGATCCAGATTCTCTCACACTTTCTGCTTTTCCTTCTACTCCAAGGGGACCAGTGAATTCTTGCTATGGACTTACTCTGAGTAGTTTTTATTCAATGGCTGATTTGTCTCACCAGCCTAAACAATATCAAATTCCATGTCCAAGCCCAGTGCATTGTTATCCAAAAGCATTGGCTGGACACTGAACAATTACATGGCCCAACATCTTTCTGTGATCAAATTTATTCTGTTTGCAAAGCTTTTACATTTTTATACAACCTTCCTGCGTTTGAGTCCACATCAGGAAACTCAGGTTCTCTCAGTTAGTTCAAAAATTAGGAGCTAGGACTTGTGGGAGTTACTTTTCCCTTTATATTTTAGAACAGGTCTGTGCAGAGCTGAGATGATGATGGATTGTACAGATATTTTGAATACTGTTATCAGGTTTGTAAGTCAGGCTAACAAGGAAGAAGCAGCAATGAAGGAACAAGAATCCACCATAGCATTTTAGCTTTCTTCACTAAAGAATTCAATAGCCAAACAGCTCAGAGGCCTTGAAACAGCGACCTCAAAACACTTCAGCTGAAAATCTTGGCAGTATTTAAAATGTAGCTTTATTTTTTAATATATTCCTGAATAAAAGTACTAAACTTTGGAGATATTATTTAAAAAAATCTCTATAACCACCAGATACATTTCATTTTCAGACTTGCTATTCTTTTTGCCTTTTTTTTTTTTTACAAGTTTGAGACTGGAGCAAAGGAATGCTTTCTCTCCATCTCATTTTGACCTCCCTTTTCCTTTTCATATTGGCCTGACACGGTGCTTTGTTGTAGAGTGACTTTTCTTGCTTGTTCACTGCTCTTCTCCAAACTCCCACTGCCTTTGTCTTGGTTACAAACGTAAGGATGTAAGCCTGAAAACTCCTGCTGCTCTGTATTGGGTCATGGTTTTGCTCCAAGTTTCACAGGTAACCCACAGTTCTTGGATTTGGCAGCCTGGAAGTGCAAATATTCCAGGTATTGATTAGCTTCTCGGAAAGTGGTTGTAGAACAAAAAAAAAAGGCAGAAAAAAGGAAAATGGAAATGATTATAGGCAGAAATGTGCCTTTTTTAACAAGGAACTATGGTGAGGCAAGGGCCAGTTTAATTTTTTTTTAAAACTGGTGGTTACAAAGGTTTAAAAATAGGACTTAATAATGCCAGGCTATAGAATATTACTATATTCAGGTGTTTCTTGGGATTAAAAAAGGGGTCACCTTGTTATATAGATTTAATATCATTTTTATATAAATGCACAGGGAATTATGCACTAGAAAAATAGTCCTGTGGCAAATGAGTTTATATTTATAGAATAAAGGTATAAACATGTTTACAGTCAAGCCTACTTTTTTACTTTAAAAAAAAATCCATTCTAGGTCTACATTCTAAGAAAAATATGTTTCTAGCTCTCTAATTCCTGCTACAGTTTTGCAGCTCATTTCTACAGCTCAAATAAAACAGACCATCTAAGTGACTCATGATATTTTTTAGAACATGGTCTCAGTGAGAACTGGTTTACAGCCAAGGAAGAGGAAAGTGGAGAATCATTTTAAACACAATTCAGAATCACTACCCTGATTGCAGGACAGAGAAAAAAAAATTACTCTCTTTGGGTTGTGTCAGCATCAATTTAAATTGACACTGCAAAGCTAAGGAGCCATCTGGAAGATGGAAAAATGAGTGTCAGCAGTCCCTTTGCCTGGACAGGAGCAGGAAGAGTCTGGAGAGGGATGGCTGATTGTGACACACCCATTGCAAGCCCCTTTTAGGGAAGATGAAAAATCCGACTTTTGTGATTAACTTCTTGATATCTTCTCTGGGTGGAGGGACAGTTACTCCATTATACCCTGGTGATAAGATGGGAAAGTGAAGTAAAAATGTGTTTCCCCTGGCAACAGGCAGAGCTGGCCATGGCTGATTTATACAGAAAAGATTAAATGAGACCAGCCCCCACCAGAGCACATTTTTCTATATGTATGGTGGCTGTACAAACAAGCCCTATTTATAATCAGCAGGTCACTGATGAATAGAGGTACTTGGTCTTGCTTACAACTTATAATTAACATTTTATCATTTCCTATCAGCTTCTTATGCTCAAAGGTGCTATCATGGGCATTTAAATGATGATGTTAGTTTGTCATAGTCCCTGCAGCCATGAACCATTTTAATTGTTGATGCATGTGGAGAGATGATTGATGTGAAAAGGAATTCAGAGCAGTAAACTATTGCACCTCAAACATCTCCATCCCATATATCACTCTACACACAAAAGCTCACCAGATTAGCCTTGTTTAAATATTATTTGCATTTAAATTGCAGGATAGGTTATAGACTGTGTATTTTATGAACGAGGCTAAGTGCTAAAGCCAGCAGTTACATATTCCTCTAAACACTGAGATTCACAGGTGCACTTTGAAGGCCGAGTTCTAAGCAGACTGCAGAGTCAAGGACATGAGAGGAAAATCTCATTTGACTGCTGTAAAGTTAAGGGCTGGGAGATGGGGCAGGAATGCAGAGACTCTGTGTTCTGAACTGTGAACAAAGGGAAATATTCCTTGTTCTGAGGAGCGCCTCTGTAAACACATCTTCATTCAAGTACTGTACAGCCTTAATAGATGTTTTTATGCACTGAATCGTTCTGTTCTTTAGCAGTTAACTTCAAAATGCTGTGCAGAAGGGGACTATGCTGATAGACTTCTACCAAGTCACTTCTGTCCAGAGTTTCAGTAATGAAGCCTCTAACTGTATATTGATGCTGAATGCCATTGTTAGGAAGCCCAATTATATTTTTTTTTTCCATGCTCACTGGGAAGAAGTGCAGCAGGTCACTCATTCTGAATAACAAATCAGCTTCTTAGCCTTCCCTAGAAATAATTCATCATTCAAAAAATCCATTTTTTATTTTCATTTTTTCTAAGGGTTGTTGTAAGTTTTATAAAAGCATGCTTTTCTTTTCCAAGGCCTTTCTAAATTCAGTGCCAAGTGCTTAAAATGTGCATTACCCTTGTAAAAGAAAATAATTTCCATGCAAAAGGGTATAAAATGAAAAATGGAATTTAAATTTCTCTGTGTGGATTAAAATCTGTAGAGTTTCACTTTGTTTTGCCAACAAAGGACAATGTATCATAAAATGCCTCTTGAAATTTGTTAGGGAAGGGTATGGAAATGCTCTTGGAAGAATGATAGTATCAAACACCTCCTTTGGAATCATGTCTGCTAATTCAGAGTTTTATTGATGAGATCCTGGAAAACCCTGGCTGACAAAGAATCTGGTCCCAATCCAGAAAATAATGAAAGAACGGAGTATCTGTGGGGGGGGGGGAAGTGCCTACTGGCAAAGGTGATTATTGAAAGACTTCATCAAAAGAATGAGGCTGTGTCACTGGCATGCTGGCTGTGACTTGCAGGGCATCAGGAACAGAGCTTGGGAAATGGTTCATGATGAAGGAAGAGCTCATTTAAGAAAGATGAGATCTTTTTTCCATGAAGTTAGAGAATCGTTTATTGGAAACGTTCAGCTACAAAATTGTAATAACTCAGAAGCAGCTCATGGGAACTTCTTGTGCTCCATCAGACACTAAAGGCTTGTGGTGTGTAAGGCAGAGGGTTTGTGATGTGTTTGCTCAGGCCATGGGGCTGCTGCAGCTGCCCACAGCCTCCAAGACAAACTGCTAAGCAAAGAAATGAAGAGCAGCATCAATGACTGTCACTGTAGGACAGGAAATAAAACGACGTGGACACTGGAACCTCCAAGGTAAAAGAAGGGAAGTTTAATTTCTGACTCCAACATTTATAGATTTCCGAAAGTGACAGTGGATTGGAGGATGACAGTGCCACCTCTCCAATGACACTGGACAAACCAACAGCCCATCAAATTTCTCCTCCTCCAGAAAAGAATGTAAAACAATAATAAAAGCATGTGAGAAAGTTCATTACAAGAATGTAAACATCAGAAGGCTTAGAAGAACTTAGAAGAACAAGGCAACAAATGACACCTCTCTGTGCAACATGCACAGTAGCTCCAGTGGACTGTGGCATAATTAATAGGGAAATATTTCCATGGTCTCATGTTTTTCCCTTGTCATTCCTCTGTCTGTTCCCTTCCAATTTATTTAGGCTCTGAGCCTCTCACTCTTCCCACCCCTGATGCTGTGTTTGTGGTCACTGCTGGAATGAATTCTAACCTTTCTGAGCACTTTGAGGGTGTGAGGAAGAGCCCAGAGCTGGAGTGAAGACTGAGAAACTCAGACAGTGCTGAGAGACTGAAGGAACAGCATTCCTACATCTGAGGTTGTTTTCCCCAGCTTTTTCCTGCAGCATCTCCCTTCACTCCACACCCGTCCCACTCCCTTTGGCAGCTCAGAATCCCAGGCAGAGTATCTGCAACAGGCTCTGCTCCCCCAAGCAAGCTGCACACACCAAAGTTGGTATGACCTAGCAAATATGATTTGTGATTTCCTGTCTGTGTTTACAGAAGGTGGGGGGAATGCTTTGAGCAATACATGTGAGATGTTTGTATAACTGTTGAGACTCAGTAAATGATTATTCATCCTGGTAGTATTTCCAAAAAAGTGTCTGCTATTTATTTGTATCTCAGAGTTGCTTCCCAAAATAATAGGCAGCACATAAAGTCAAGGGCACTGGGTTCACTGATGCACCAGCTGCTCTCCCAAGTGGAATTTGTAACAAACAGCCAATAATATGCTCTGTACTAAGAAGTTTAAAGCATTTTTTTATTAAACTAGGAGTGCTAGAATTGTGTATATCTCCTGGTATTTCATTAAGGTTACTGGCCTTGTGTCCAGGGGGATGATAAGCTGCCAGAAGGCTGCAAGAAATGCAAATAAAAATGATACGTAGTCCTGGGAGTGTTCTTTGCAATACTGCAGTATTTTAATTCTCTAGCACTAGCTTTGGCTGGAGAACAGAAGGCTAAAGCTGAGAGTTACTGATGCACATCCTCAACCTCAGGGAGAAGATTTTCTTGTGTGCTCTTTAAACCATTTGTCTAGTGCTCTATACCAGGATGGTTTGGAGTAGACTTTCATGTTGCCAAGTTTTAGACTGCTTTAGAAAGCTCAGTTAAGAAAGCCAGCATGTCAAAATTAAAGTTAAACCTGCTCTGGTTTACTCTGTGGGGAAACCTGTCTTTCTCCTGTTCCTACAACAAGAATGCAGTTCCTGGATATTTAAAATTGGGAATAATTTTCTGTTTCTCCCATTAATGGTTTTAGATCTTTGGAACCTTAGACTTTGCCTTTTGTGTGATGTATTTAAGTGGTAGCTTCTGTTTGCCACGAGGGCAAGACTACAATGATTGTTATAAGTTAATTCCAGCGCAGCACTTGTTCAAGGACTGGCCCATTTTACAGTACTGGGAACAGAATACAGATTATTTTAACCCAGAGTAATTGTGAAGTGCTTTTGTGGGCTGTGGCAGAGGGTAAGAACTTGGTGTGATTCTAAATGTGCCAAGCATGGAGCCTTCTCCTGACGAATAAATCTGCCAGATGAAATCTATCCTGTCAGATCAGACAGCTCTCTGCTGCACAGAGCACTGGCAATCCCTTTGTCAGACTGCAGAAATCACCTGCAAATTTAACTTAATCTTTACTCTCAGTATTGTTTAAAATGATAATAATCATATGTACCTGATTTGGGTATAATACCATCCAGAAGCAAATTCAAATCTTTCAAATATCTTCTATGGAAACCATGTAGGCTGCAGTCTACAAGGCACATTTTCCCTTCTTTGGCTATATTGTCATCTTAAGGAAGATGTCATGATGTTCAAGTGCTCCTAAGAGTTGTGTTTGTTATAGAAGAGAATTTGAAAATTGTGCCTGGAATCAGTTACAAGGAAGCAAATCCATTGAGAGGGACCCTCTGGAGGTTTATCAGGTAGAATATCAGGTACAATATAAGTAATCAAAATTACTTTCATTTTCAAATAGAAATATTATTTTTGACTGGATAAATAGTCTAGAAAGGAAGCACAGAGGAAAATCTAAAGGGAAATTCTAAAAGTCAGTATATTTGGTGACATCCCCACTCCTGCAGGTGTCCAAGGATGGTCTGGACGTGGCACTCAGGGCTCTGGTCTGGGTGACAAGGTGGAATTGGTCACAGCTTGGACTTGATGGTCTGGGAAGGCTTTCCCAACCTTAATGATTCTGTGATTCTGTGAAATCCTATTTTATATTTTCACAGCATCCACTAAAAATGATTCCCACCTTAGTGTGAAGATCTTACCAGGCTTGAAATGTTTACTGTTAATAAGTCTTGCAGTATTTGCTGTGGGCAATATATTGCTACATCTGACAGGATCCATCCAACAGGAGAATAGTCTTCTGGTTAGTGCCATCAGGGAAAAGAGAAAGTTAATTCCATGAGCTACTCAGACGTAGTAAAATTGGCGGAAATGAAGGGAAAGTTCAATTTGCCTTGTAAGGCCTTGAGAATGACAGAGCCCTGCTGACCAAAAGGGCCATGAGGCTGAGAACAAATGGCTGGCCCTGTCAAGGAAGGATGTTTCCTTGTGAAGCCTGCCCTATTCACAGGGCTTTTTATTTTTCCCCCAGATTACTGGAAGAAATAGGCTGCTATAGCCAAAGGCAACTTTCAGGGACCTGAGACTCCACAGCTCTGCTCAGCTGGATCACAGAGCTGGATCTACAGGCAAAATCCCAGCCTGCCTTCAGCTCAGCCCCTCTCAGGAGCACCAGTGGGATCTGGACATAAATCACAGAATTCCAGACTGCTTTAGGTTGAAAGGAACTTTAAATCTCATCCAATGCCACTCCCTGCCATGGGCAGGGACACCTTCCACTAGCCCAGGCCGCTCCATGCCCCTCCAGCCTGGCCTTGGACACTGCCAGGGATCCAGGGGCAGCCACAGCTTCTCTGGGCACCCTGGGCCAGGACCTCACCACCCTCATAGGGAACAATTCCTTCTCAAAATCCCATTTATCCCTGGTCCTCCTTCAGCTTAAAGCCATTCCCCCTGCTCCTGTCACTCCAAGCCCTTGTTAAAAGTCTCTCTCCATCTTCCTTGTCTGCTCCTTCCCCTACTGGGTGTCCAACTTAATTTGAATCATCCCAGTTCAGAAGCACCGGTGGGATTGGGACATAAAGTCCCATTTATTTAGAAAGCTGACAGCCATATTCCATACTTGGAGCTGGTAACCAAAGGCTTAATTAGCAGCTATTCCCATGGCCTCTCTGGCCACCAGTCTGCGTGTCCATGTGTGCTCCACACAAACAGCTGTGAACGTGTCACCACCAGCCCTTCAAAGGGCACAGATTTCAATCTCAGCACCTAATTAAAGTCTGTTCAGAGGGTTTGATATCAAAGACCAGCACTATTTGATGTAGGCAGCTTTTCCTCTGCGCTGCTCTGATCACCCTGTCTCCAATTGCTTTAGTTGTTTGCTGTATAATTTTTTTTAATAGAGCTACGACCTTGCGAGCTCTTTTGTGAGTTCTAATGACACCACCAGAATCAACTTTCTCTGGTTATTCCCCACCAGCCCTGATATGCAGCTTGGTCCTGTTTAATTCAGGAATATCTCAGCATATCTCCTGCCATGAGGCAGTGGAGGGCCCCCCAAATGTGCCCGCCTCTAGCTGGTCACTGGGACAAGTGGTCTGCACGCACAGACTCAGGGAATATCTGCTTATGGCATGAAAATAGATTATTTTAGGTTTACAGGTCAGTGGGGGAATGAAAGGTCCCATCAGCTGTTATGTAAAATCCTGTCTGGTGGTATGCACCAGTGAGTTAAAAAATAAGGGTTAAATTAAATATTTATGTCAACTGTAAGCCTTAGGATAATTGTTTGCATTTCTAATTTACATTGAATTAAATGAAGAAAACTTATAAAGGTATTTCTAAATTACATTTGCAAGAATAGATGGGGAAAAAAATATAGCTATGTAATATAATGCATTCCATACTTACTACATACTATTAAATGTTAGAAAAGGAAAAAAAATGAAAATAAAAATTGTATTTAGCCATCCTGTCCCATAATGGGAAAGCTTCTGAAGGACTTCGTGTAGAACCCCTTCTAGGTTTCATACTTCCACATTCATTCCCATGAAACTGATGCAATGCAAAGTGAAGTAAAAAGGATTAAACTTCATTTTAGGTGCCTAAAGAGATAACCAGCTGAAAAATTGCATTCTGGATTTAGAATTCACAGGCCACAGAGAGATGTGTGAGCGTGAAAGTTTCAATAATCTGAATGTGTTATTTTTTTACATTTTCCATGTTCAAGCATCACACAGTATTTGTTGCCCTAGAAGAAAATCTATTCCTTCTAAATTTAGTCTGTTTGTTGCTTGTTGGCACTTTTTTAATACAAAACAAGCATGTTGGCACTTTGTTAATATAAAACAAGTTGCACCAAACCCAAATGCCCCATTACACTTGACATTCATTAAACAAGTGACTTATACAGACATAAGTGGATTTAATTTATAATATGCTTAAAAGTGGTGCCAAGTCACTCAAAAAATAATTCCTGTTTTTACGAGATCTGTGCCTACTGCTTCATCCTCCCTCTTCAAACAGAGAATTCCTAGGAATTTGGGGGTTCTAGCCTTGATCAGACAACTCATTTCCAGGATATATCTTGACACAATGCATTTGCAGAGCGAGCATGGTTGAAAATGTTTTCTAATTACTGTAGTTGCTGTTCAGTTTTTGGTGTGACTTTCTTAGATAAGTTTTTTTCCCTACTTGTAAATTTTCTTTCAGTGCTTCACTGGTGTGTTCTTTACTTTCTGCTGCTGCTGAGGACCAATATTTTCTCCAGCACAGTGACTGATCCTTCTTTTGGTTTTAATATTCTTTCTTGACAAGAAATAAGCTTAGCAGGATTTCAGAGCCCTCAGCAAATCCAACTCTCCAGCTACCAGGATGATAACTTTTCTGCCTACACATTTCTGAACAACAATATTTCTGCATTTTTCTTGCTCATACAAATCACCAAAAGTTTTAAGCAGTGTATTTTTTTTTTCAATGCTTTTGAGAGAGGGATAGAATTGCATCTGCCAAGATTCAAAAAAGTTTTTAAAGGCCCTACCAGTTCACAGTGGGAATTAAGTTGTTTTATTACTGTTGTCATTTGTATAACATTTTTGATCTTATTATTTTGGGTGTTTATCATGAAGTGAAACTACCTTCCATGTACACATTACTCTTAGTAGTGTCTACCATTTAAAAATTCCAGTATTAAAGGAGGTAGGAAGAGCAGAATTAGTGCTTCTCTAACCCCCTAGGAAACCTAGGAACCCTAGGAAAAAGGCATGGGTTTTACTCCACAATTTTATTCTAAGCTGGTCAGTTTTGTTTACAGTTATAATTTCCTCATTAAGAAATGGAAATAATTTTCCTATTCCTTTTTCAAACTCAGAAGCTGTGTAAGAGGGAACAGATCATCAGAAATTTGGCAAATGGCCCATCATATAATGCAAGATGTCAAGTTAAGCAGTACAGGCCTTTCACAGCAAAAGACTGACACTGATAAGGTTAAAAATGTGTCCTCATCTGCCATGGTCAAGATTGCTGAACCTTTCTAAATATGGATCTGAACATTTTCCTTATGTCCTTAGCTCCATCCTGAATGATGAGCTCTGTGTGAATAGCTACCACAGAAAACAGCTCCATGAAATGCCTTGTTTTCATGTGTTTCTTTAATTTGTTAAAATTACTCTTCAATGGCATGTTGCTTTTACTCTAAAAACACAAAAAGAGAAGGTCATGACCAGCTTTGTCTTAAATAAAAATCCATTGAGTATCTTGCAAATTCCTCCAAGCTCCCTTTTGTCTCATGTGTGATATCAGAGGAGGCAGATGGGATAAAGGAGTTCCCTGTGTCACTGCAAAGGAGGAGAAGTGGAGGGTTAGTGAAGACACCCAAAATCCATCCATCCTTCCTTCCTTCCTTCCTTCCTTCCTTCCTTCCTTCCTTCCTTCCTTCCTTCCTTCCTTCCTTCCTTCCTTCCTTCCTTCCTTCCTTCCTTCCTTCCTTCCTTCCTTCCGACACTTCCTTCCTTCCGACACTTCCTTCCTTCCTTCCTTCCTTCCTTCCTTCCTTCCTTCCTTCCTTCCTTCCTTCCTTCCTTCCTTCCTTCCTTCCTTCCTTCCTTCCTTCCGACACTTCCTTCCTTCCTTCCGACACTTCCTTCCTTCCTTCCTTCCTTCCTTCCTTCCTTCCTTCCTTCCTTCCTTCCTTCCTTCCTTCCTTCCTTCCTTCCTTCCTTCCTTCCTTCCTTCCTTCCTTCCTTCCTTCCTTCCTTCCTTCCTTCCTTCCTTCCTTCCTTCCTTCCTCCCTCCCTCCCTCCCTCCCTTCCACAGTAGGGACAGAGGAAATTTCATTGTTTCTATTTCATCCATAGGGAAATCAAAAATTCGGTTTACATGGATTATGAATATGAGTATGGAAGAGACGAGAAATGAAATCTAGAAATATTCCTGGGGTTTTTTTTCCCCTCTTCCTGTCAAAGGAAACTCCTATCTTACTTTCATGTTCATATTTCCTTTCTGCTTCTTGTTGTGTAAAAATCATAGAATATTGGTGATTTAAAACCTCCACACTGGGTTGAATTACACGGCTCTGGTTCAGCAGCCTCTTCTAGAAGTTTGTTTCCAGAAGTATAGAATAAATCATAAATAACTAAACCCCACTAAAAACATAATAGAAAGCCTAAATAAAGTAATAAATTGCTGTCCAACACACTTCTGTAAAGCTCCAAACCTTCCCACTGGGACAAATCTTCAGGATCTAAAAAAACCCAGGGGTTATTGCTCACAGAGCTCTGGAATCCTTCTGCTGACGATGTGTTCAGCATTCATTTGAAAAGCAAGCCAAACTACATCATAAATTTTTCAAGAAAACAATGGAAACATGGGATTTATGATCATTGACTCTTGCTGAAGGCTGATCCTGTAGATCTGTATTTGTCATTTCGATTGCACAAAGTCATTTTTCAGTTTTTCATGGCTGGCTGAAGGGCTAGAGTGCCAATGGAAACATCACATTGAAATAACAGATGTCAGAAATATTGCACCAGGAACCAGGAGCTACTTTAACAGACCTTGTAAAATATTGCTCCTTCTTATACTGAACATAGGGGTAAGAGCATTTTTTATTTGCTTTTTAAGTCGATTGGCACTTTGTTTCAACTGGAAGCAGAGGCTGAGGTTGTTAGGGAATTTCAGTTTGTGCCAGTGCATGTGAAGTTTTGTTTTCAAGGCAGTGAGCTACTTACTTTGGCTTTTGCTGAGCAATAAATAAATTGGCTATTTAAAGGTCCTTGAATAGCAGAAAAGCAGTGCATCACTCCTTTATAGCTGTTTCACTGAAAAATATTTAATTCTTGTCCTCTTTTGCATTCATCTAGAGAAAGGTTATTAATTTTCTTTCCAGTTGTGCTTTGCTCAGGGAATATTCCCCAGTGCCTTTCTGGCTTGAGCTATGTTTGAAGGTTTTCCCAGCATAAGTATGTCAAACAAGAGAGTGAAAAATCATTTCCTTGTCAAGTGCATCTTTGGTAGAAAATAACAGTAGAAATAAAGAATGTAGCTGGGAAAGGGTGAATTGTTAATGGTTGACCAATTTAATGCAGTTTCTTAGTTTCTAGGTGCTCCATTTGATGAAAATATAATTGAATTTTATTTAGGGTAAGAGATCAATATTTGCCTGGTCCTGCATTAGAAAATGCAATTGTACATATATATCAAGGAAAGTGCTATCACTGTTAAACAGTGATCCAGGCAAGAATTTTTTTTTGTTATTATTTTTTCACCTATAAGGAAATTTGATTCAGAGTTTGTTTGGCATGGTTGTCATGAATATCCTGATTTTGAAAGGAAAAAAAAAAAAAAAAAGCAGACTGGCACTACAATGAGAGGAACTGAGAAAGTGAAGTTTTGTATAACAGAGAGCTTCAAGCTCCTCTTAGCAGAAGAAGTATGAAGTCAGGAATTAAACTCAAATGTTTAACCTCAAAAACTTCCTGGCATTTTAAACATTTATTTGTTGATCATTCTGAATAAGGGCTGTACACTCTTGTTACATAAACATTAAATGTTGCAACAAGCCAAAGGCATTGCTCCTACAAAAAAAAACCCCAATATTTCATGTGGTGGTTTAACCTGCAGGCAGCTAAACCCCACAGAGCTGTTCATTCATTTGTTTATTCATTCCCTCAGTGGGGTCAGGGAGAGAATCAGAAAAAAGGTAAAACTCCTGGGCTGAGATCAAGGAGGTTTAGAGGAAAAGGAAGAGGAAGGGGAAAAGAGGAAGGGGAAGAGGGGAAGGGGAAGGGAAGAGGGGAAGGAAAAGGAAAAGGAGGAAAAGGAAAAGGAGGAAAAGGAAAAGGAAAAGGAAAAGGAAAAGGAAAAGGAAAAGGAAAAGGAAAAGGAAAAGGAAAAGGAAGAAAAGGAAAAGGAAAAGGAAAAGGAAAAGGAAAAGGAAAAGGAAAAGGAAAAGGAAAAGGAAAAGGAAAAGGAAAAGGAAAAGGAAAAGGAAAAGGAAAAGGACTTCCTTCACAGCTGACAGAAGTCACCTCCAGAAGTTGTGGCTTGTGCTCTTTTTCCAATCACTTTGTCATTGCCCCATTCCCTAGAAGGTGATCCCAGCTGCTTGGTTCCCTACCTTGGTTCCAAATGATAATTGCAGGCTGCTGGCCCTGTTGTCCCACAGGGATTATAGGTGAAATCTTTTTGCCTGTCCACAGTTCACTGAAGGATGAGGATCAGGTGTACAGAATCAGGAAGCAAAGCAATAGGAATGTGCTGGTTCAACATCCCAAGTATATCCAAAATTCTCAAGAGCCATTGTAGCTGGTTTGGAGCAGAAGGGAAAGGTGGGAGAGTAAAGGAAGTGTCCTCCCTTGATTCCCCCATGGATTGGCACTGAGGAGAAAAGATAAAGAGAGAAACTCATAGTTTCCAAGAGATATTTCCTGAACCGCAGAGCTGATGGTAATGCTGAGTACAAATACCAGATTAGTGTCACAACCAGTAATTTTATCATATCATGAGCCAGTGTTACACAGTACACAAAGATAACAACTTTCATCCAGCCCCCAGAGATGCCAAACAACACAACAGGGATCATTCACAGGAGGTGAGGTGCTACATACCACAACGCTGGGAATGAGCCCAGCAAGTCTGAGATCAAATAAATGAAGATTGTGACCAGCAACTATTAAAATAATATCATGAATTATTATAAAAATGTGGTTTTTTTCTAGCATGCTGTGGTCAGATTTATCATTATCTCAATGCTTCATGCCTCATATTGGGTGTTTTACCTGGCAGGCAGCTAAACATTACTGCCATTCACTCATTCCCACTTCAATAGGATCAGGGAGAGAAGCAGAAAAAAACTCCTGGGTTGAGAAAATGATGGTTTGAAAGAAAACAAAGGGGCAATAATGACAACGAAAAAAGAAATGAAAACAGAATACCCAAAATGCTGCACAGTACAGTGTCAGGTCTCACCCCTGGATTGGGGTGACCCCAAAAGATGGAAAAATCCCTCCTCCAACCCGTGCCTTCAAAGAAAGACTCAGTAGTCCTCTGTTGTCCATTCTCAAGGCAGTTTATTGTTGGTTATCTAAAAGATTCTTCTCCTGAGCTGCTGTGGCCCGTTCAGCAGGTCAGACAAAGGCACACTGCTCTCCCAGGGGGCTGATGCCATCTTTTATATCACACATTACGTGTTACATGTTTATACTTTTCCCCAATACCTACTATCTATATTGAATGGTGACTTTCTACTCTAAACCAATCTGTGAGTGCCAACATCACCAAAGACATGGAGGCTAGGAAGGAGAAAGAAAGAGGACAGGGCACACTCAAATCCCTCTATTTTAAAACTCCTGACCCCCATGTACAAAACTTGGACCCCTGTGTACAAGGCTTAAAACCCCCTTGTACAGCACTCAAAAATCCTTCCTTTCACTTCGTGACTGCTGCTACTGCAATACCTAAACTTTTGTGACTTCTTGTTCTTCCTGCAAAGTTGGTAAACTGTTCTATGGGTCAGATTCAAAGCCACAGGGGTCTCTGGCTGCATGCCAGGGTCTCAGATGCTTCTGACCTGGGTCTGGAACATCCGAGAATGTCTGCGGGACATTCTGAGTTCTGACAGTACAGTCCCTCACTACCCACTGCCCCATGCCCAGCTGAGCAGTGGCTGCAGCTCCCCCCTTTTATTGTTCATCCAGGATGTCGCCCAGTATGGAATAACCCTCTGGCTGGAGGATCAGCTGTCCTGCCTCTGTCCCCTCCCAGCTTCTCATGGACCTGCAGCCAACTTGCTGGCAGAGCAGCAGGAGAAGGCAAAAACTCCTTGAGCCAGTGTAAGCCCTGCTCAGGAGCAACCAAACCGTCAGTGTGGGATAACACTGCTCTGATCCTAGACCCAAAACACAGCACTGAACCAGGCTCTGGGCTAAAGCTGTCAGACAGCAGTGCTGTGTGAAATGGAAAACAGGCAGGAGAGTCTGAATCCAGCAGAGCTCAGTTCCCCAGCAGAAACACAACTCCGGCAGAACCTGTAAGAACTGGACCCTCAAGGAGAATCCAGAACCTCTAAAGCCTTTCTGGTATTTGGCAGTGTTAGCACAAGCCCTTTCCACTGATTTTAAAGGTACCAAATAAAAAAAAAAACCCAAACAAATAGAAACCACTCACTCATTGAACAGAGATCTGTTGCCACAACAAGGAGGCTGCAAAGAAGCACCAAGAGCCAACACAAATACTGGGAGTGTGGGGCATCCCAGCCCATCTCTGAACAATTCCTTGGTCACAAATTACTGCTGCTGCTGCTGATTGAATGACCCCTTCAACATAAAGGCCTAAAGAAAGAAAAAGCATGTAAAAATTTTAAAATCTTAATCTTCATTACTAGAATAATTTTAAATTTTATTCTGTAGTTAAATGTTCTGCCATTGGTTTCCTTTCTTAACATGATAACTTTGCACTGAGTCAGTTAATAAATAATTACATCTCATAGATAATTAATAGGTAATAGATAATTAATAGATATTATGAGATTAGATATTATAAATAGAGATTTAATGACATTCCCAGGTTGGAAAGGACAACACTGTCAGGCACAGGGTGGAATTGTTGAGGTGTCTGTGCAGGGGCAGGAGTTAGACTTGATGATCCTGGTGGCTTCCTTAAAACTCAGGATATTCTGTGTTTCTGTGATATTTTAAACATTTTTCAGTTCACAACAAGTTTCTGTTAGCTATTATGCAGCCTCCAATATTCTTTCTTTACCCTTATCAGGCTTCTAAACCAGGAAAGCAAGAGTTTGAAGTTTTCTTTCCTTGAGTTACTCATAAATCATAGGACATTATTTATAAAGGGAAGAAAAATAAAAATAATGGGGAAAAAAATATGTACTAGTCATGCATCAACAAAAATCCTAATGAAACCTTGAGGAATGGAAGGCAAACAGAAGAGTCAGGATGCAATGATGGGACACAGGGAAATGAACAGAAAAATACAGTGAGTGAAAGTTATGTAGTGATAAAAAAAAAGAAACAATGAGCATATTCAATTCAAGGTCCATTACTTTTGCCTGGTGGGTGTTACAACCCCACTTACAGTCAATGAAATGACTCCTATTGACTTGGAAGTATTTTCAATCAGGCCTAAAGCATAATACCTGTGCCACTTGTTAATCTAGATGTGCTCCGTTTAATAAAGCTGAAAGGTTCTCTTTTAACCAAGAAAGCCTAAAAGTTCTGAATGTATTTTCATATATTTGGGGATGTGTCTAACCCACAACATAGAGCAGCAGCTCTGCAAAACAATGCCCTGAGGCAGATTGAATTCCAGCACACAAAACTCAGCAGCTCCTGTAGATCATTTGTGCATAGGAATTACAGACACTGCTCAGGATGTAATTGCCTCCAAATTCTCACTGGAAAATAAATTACTCCAGATCAGATGAAAGATCTTGCTAAAATAGTCTTTTGCAAAATGAAACTCCCATGGCTAGGCAGCTTTGAATAAGTTTTGGTTGAAAATAGGGTACTTTTTGTAGTGTTCTGTAATTTAACTATTTTTTAAAATTTTTTTACAGTATGTGATAATATAGTATCTGTGCATGCTGGGACTTAATGGCAAAGTACAATATAAAGAGTCAATATATATATTTTTCAAATAGCAAAAAATTGCTCCTGCACTGACAAGAGCATCTTTTTGTATCTATGTTCATCTGAAATACACAATATATTCAATATGTCACAGTCTGAACCATTCATTCCAGCACTGTTACTACATTATTCTGATATATCATTTTTACTATCTTGCTACTTGCTGAACAATCATGATGGAATATAAAATGTATATGCAAGTTCACAGTACTTTCCTAAACATTTTTCTAAAGCCATTGCTTAAATCAGTTGAAAATGAAATGCCACTTGTTAAAATAATATTTTCCTCCAATGACAGCTTTTGGCAATTTGATGGTGCACAAAAAAATTACATCTTTCAGTTCTGCAGGAATATCTTCTCATAGCATTCAGATATTTTTTCATCAGACTCTTTTTAGAAGAGGAGAGAGATTTCCAGCAAATATACATTTGCCTTCAAAGGGGATTTCAATGGGGATTTTTAACATGAATTTTTTATTTCTGTAGTAAACAGAGAACTTTTGTTCACATGGAACTGTGGAAGCTCCCGATTAGAACTGGTAGCCACCAACTTTTAGGGAAGTCAAAACCTCTGTTAATTTGATGTTTACTTTGACCAAGTCTTACAATGTTTTTTAGACAGAAATAATTTAGGAAGAATTTGAACCATCAAGCAGAGATTAACACATTTTCTAACCCTACTCCAATAACTCAATGTAGAGTAGTAGGGTAGTACTGGAGACTGAGAAATTTATTTTTTCATCTAAACTGTTAATAAACACATTTAATATGCATATTTATTCAGAGAATTGGCAGGAAAAAATACCTTATGATTACCAATGTTATATTTTTAGAAGATCAAATTACTTGTATGAAGAAAAATCACCACCATTTTCCTTACAGGGAGGAATGGAGTATCAGTGAGGGTTTACTTTTGTGCTGGTAATGTTTCTGTAAACTTGTGCTGATTCACAAAGGTCTGCTCTGATTGAGCTGGGTAATAAACTTAAATTGGGGCATATTCAGCCAGAACAATGCTCATGACTGATCTAAATTGTAGCTGTGCCTCACGTCTTCAGAAGACTTGGCAAACTCTTTTTTTTAGTATTTTTGGCTCCTTTCCTTCCTTTTCACACCCAATGATAGAAATTCAATCACTACTCTTAGCCTGAAAGTTGTCTGTTTCAAACATCCAGAAGAAAATTTAACTCTCCTGAAACTGAAGAAGAAATGTAATTCTTTGACTTCATTACTTTTTTGGTCTCTTTTTAGTCATCTTTTTTTCATGTATTAGAGGAAAGGTTGCATAGCTAAAGGAAAATAAATGAGCTTTTGTCAATTATACAGCACTTACACCAAGTACTTCAATTAACAGTGAACATGGAATAATTAAAAGTGTTATTAGTGTAAATTTCTCCTATTTTTTTAATGTCAGAAGTATGTACATTTACATAAAAAGGCAATGCACCCCCTCAATTCAAATAAATCTATCTATTTTGGCTACTACAGGGAAACCAGCAGCCAACATTGGTTCCATCTTTATCTGCATATTTAATCTTCTCTCCAAGTTAGAGCAGCCAAATGCAGACATCATTCCACTCCCAGAGCCATGCTGCTCTAGCCTTGTTTCAGGTGAACAGCACAGCTGAGAGCAGATTCCCATTTTTTGGTGGGAGCAGAGCACTCACTCTGCCCACAGTTTGAGTAGTTGCAACTCCAGAGAGTTGCACCACAGCACTCCTTCCACAACCTGAACTAAAGAAACGTTTTAGAATCATAGGATAGAATCACACAATATTCCAAGCTGGAAGGGACCCACCAGGATGATGGAGACCAACCCCACTCCCTGCCCAGACACCCCAACAATCCCACCCTGGGCGTCCCTGGGAGCATTGTCCAAACCCTCCTGAAGCTCTGGCAGCCTTGGCACCACTTCAGCCTCCTCTTTCCCACTCTGCCCCCTTCTTCCTTGCTAAGGGACTCAGCTAAAGCTGACCACACACAAAATCAAGAATTCCTAAAGAAATCATGCTAGGAGCAGTGAAACAGGCAACGGGGCTTAGACAAAAGAGGAGTCGTAGCCTGCACTAGGTGCAAATCATTTCACATCTTGCAGTGTGAGAAAAAAAGCACATTTTTAGTCATAAGTTAAGGAAATCTGCCTTGACTAACTGTGATCAATGAATTTATTACACCTGCAGAGCGCCTTTGTTTTGGCTTTTGCGAGGCCTTTTAAATGTTCCTCTGACTATTCTTTGGTGATCAAACACTGAAGGTACAGGCACAGTTTTTCTCCAGGCATGTCAAGGTTCCCTTCTGTTGCTGGGAGCCATTTCTTATGAACAATTTTTAATTAGAGAAAATCCAATAATTAATTTAGTGAGAGCTACCTGGATTATTTCAAAGTCCTTAGAGGGACTACGAGATCATTAATTCTCTGTAACTTTCCCCTGCATATTTACTCTGGAAGGAAAACCATCGTCTCTGTAACAAACTCTAAAGGAAAAGGAAATGCTCCACTTTCCTGTCCATTGGGAAGAAAGCAGAAACCTGTGGCTTAAACCACAATCTTTTTGTGACTCAACTTGATATTAAAACCATGTTGGGTTAGTTAATGTAAGAGTTGGGAAGCACTGGAATGAATTATACAGGAGGCTTCAGGCGCTGAAGTTCTGTGAGAGCAAAGCAGACTGACCAACCTCTGCCAGCAACTGCATTTGGATAGTCAGTGCTGCCTTGCTGGAAGAAAATGGGATAATTGGTGTTCCAGCAGCCCCATTTTCTGTCACTCTGGATGTGCTGGGCTTCATGACCTTCTACAATGCACAAAAATGGACCGGCATGGAGATAGATCTTTAGAGACAACATACAACGAGCAAAAAAAAAGTATTGTTTACCCCTTCATGCATTTCATTGGAATAGTGCCATGCCCTGTTGGCAATAGCAGACTCTGTGGGACAGTTAATGCACGTTTGTCGGCAGATTTTGGATAAGCCTTATCTCTCCCAAGAGGTCTCAATAATTCATTTTTTTGGCAGTGGGGGTACATTGCAGTGGGTTTGGTTTAATGTAGCATGGGGTACTGTGTATATTTAGGGATTTTGAATCACCAAATTATTCTTAAGCTTTCAAATCACCAAATCTTTCCCTTTTACCTGTGATTAAGTATCCTTGGTATTTAACTGAAAACATTTTTATTCAGTACTGCATTTGCATGTGGATGATGGAATCTGATGGGTTTCTATCGTCATAAAATTGGCACTTCTTGAAGGGTTAAAGTAACCCAAATTTTTAAGTACTGCACTGTCATCCTTTATCCTTCTAAATGTTTTCTTGTTTTTCACCCAGCTCTGTTGAAACAGTTCATTTGCTTGTGTTTTAGGGCAACATTTTTTGCTTTGGTTATTGTTAAAATTTATTAGCCTTCCCTCATCGAGCAGTGATAACGTTGTTACTTGTGAGAGTTAGAATTTATAAGGTGTTCTGGAGGAAACATTTATTGCCTTGTAGGCTGCAAACTACAGCAGAGCTACCTCATAACTGAGTTTTCTACTAGTGCTTGTGGCCACATTCTGGCATCAATGGCAGCAGCAGAAAAGTGAAGAAACTCTGCTGGCCTGATGGGGATTCTGAGTGTGAAGCTGTTGTGGGACTGAGCTGAGTTCCAGCCTAGGTTGTACAAACACTGGCATTGGGTGAGGAACATGCAGATCATTCTTGCTCCCCTCACTGGATTCTGAAAGTTAATAACAGGAATTGCAGGTACCAATTGATTGATTTCATTTCAAATCTTCCATGTCCTGCAAGTGCTTTCTGTTAATCATTCATGAGATACTTTCATCAGTTGGGTACAAAAAGAGATAAAAACTCTGTGTCCCGTGGAGACAGACAGGGAAAGGTGCTGAGCGACTATTTAACACCCTAGGAAGTTCCAGATGTATTTTTAATACTCTGTAATAAAACTGGTGGCGTCCTGTAATTGTTTGGGGGTTTTCTAGTGATCATTAGGGTAGGCTTAGGGTTGTGTCTCACCCTGATTGGTAGGAGAAACAAAAGTAAAATGTCTTCTAGACATAGCAATTTTGCTAGTCCCAACATTTTTTTTTTCCTGAATGGTTTGCCAAATTTTGCTACGGTTAAATTAGAAAAATATATAAGACTACCTCAGAAATGCACAAAATTCTCAATCTGGACCACAAGCAATGATAGACATTTTTTCCTATTTTCAAATACTATTCCTTATTACTAATTAAATATCTGAGCTTGCTCCTAACTCTACTCAGATTCCTGTTAGGATGAGTCTGAGCTCAGGCACTCCATGTACAGAATTCATAAATTCATTCAGAATGTCCACAAACACCAGTGCCTTGAACAGAAGTTGGCAGTAACTGCACATAACTGCACAGAGCTTTAGAAAAGCATCCACAGTAGTTCAACAGATCTTTAAAAAAAACCCAAAAAATAAAATCACTCCCTCATTCCAAACCAGCTTTCATGAACTATTGTTTGTATAAATGTCTCTCTGCTCACAAGCATGTCACCACTTCAAAAATGCAGTTGATTACTTACTTCTGACAGAGACCCTGAGGTTGTTAGCTGGAAAATGTGGTGGCCCAGAGCTGCTCTAGAAGTCCGTGGTCCTGAAAGCAAACCTTGGGTTAGGTTTGGTCCTTAAAAAAGCTTCCTGTGCCCAGGGAAATGCTTCATGCAAAATAATTCTCTTAACAAATGTCTGTGTATCTTCTGCATGATTCCCCATCAACCACTGGCATGCAAGGCTTTGTATCTACTCCAAAAAGCTTTAGAAGGGAAATTCATCTCCACAAGAATGTTCTGCCTATGTGCTATTCTTACAGTGGTGGATTCTGTTACCTTTTGAATGTTTTTTGGATTTTTTTCAGATTATATCAAATAATTTCCCTGGGGTTTATTTTTTTTCTTTTTTTGAATATAAATATCTGAGAAAACAACCATTTTGTTTGTAATGGCTTTAGGCCCAGAGCAACGAAAGGCTAAGAAACTCTGAGGGATGCTGCAGCACTGAAATCACTTGTGACTTCTTCAGAAATACACAGGCTCTCAAAAAATGAACTCTAAATACTTAAAGAAATGTGCAGCGTTCTGATGTTAACGAACAACCTTCATTATGAATCAATATGAAATTGCAGAGAAGTTCCTCTACTCCAGATCCATTTGCCTCCTTTGTGGTGACTTTACAATGGGTTGTATTGAATTTCTGAGCTCCAGCAGCTGCCAGGACTGAATAGCACAGTGGCAGTCCCAGTGTGCTGCTTGCAGGCAGCACGTGGAGTGTTTCGCTGCGACAAAGGGCTGTGCTGGAACAACGGGGACACTTGTGACACTCAGCCACTCATTTGGACTCCTGCAAGGCTTTGTTACTAAACAATGAATGAGGTAACGAGGAGCCCTCCTGCTATTTGGCATAACAGGACAGCAGAGAGACTCAAATATGTTTATTAGCACAGGAAAAAAAAATGAGTTAATGAGATACTTTCTTAGTTGTTGGCAAGTGAGAGTCCTGTAGTGACAAAACCACAATCAGGCATCAGGCAAACAATCATTGCATTCCTGTGTTCACAAAGGAAGAAATCACCAAGTAATAGCAGTGCTTTCAAATCTGCTGGAAGAAAAGCTCCCTCTCCATCCTCTACAGCCCCTTTAGAATCTCCTGACTCCTACAAAAACAACTGCAGGACAGGGAGGCCAGAGCTGGAAGGGGCTTGGAGCACACTGGGCTGGTGGGAGGTGTCCCTGCTCATGGCAGAGGGTGGCACTGGATGAGCTTTAAGGTCTCCTCCAACCCAAACCATTCCAGAATTCCATGATTTGATTATAGCTTCTATTACAGAGCTCACAGGGCCCAGGCTTTTGCAGACACCATCATGGACTTGGACATATCCAGAAGTTTTCAACAATTCTCCCTCTCTCCAATTGATTTGGATGGTAATTGCCACTCCAAATATTCCTGACCTTCAGAGCAGATCAGCTGGAGAATTCCAACAAATCCACCACTCACCAGGGGCAGTGACTGCTTTTAGGCTGAATTTGCAGGAAAGTTTTGTGCTGCTGGTGGTACCACAGTGAAGGCACAATATTTTCCTTTGCTTTTCTGCCTGGTTGCAAAAGAGAATAAAGAGGGACCGCTCTTTTCACTGCTCTTCCCATCATCAAACTGGCTTAGGGTGGTGTTTGTTGTACCCAAATCCTCCTGCAGCTGTGGAATTCAAATTGGAGAAGCAGTGTTTTTCTCACCCTATTTAAATAGCACAAAATAGGTCCATTACGTACCCCTCTGGACTTCCTGGAAATGAAGCAGCCATTAATTCTGAAAGATTAATTGAAACATTACCTCTGGCACCACTACAGGTACTTCAGCTCTTTATTGATTCGAGTTTGGCATTGACACCCAGCTTCCATTTCAGGTGATGATGTAGAGGCTGGTGAGAGAATCAGAAAGATCTTGTTACTACAAGAACAAGGAGTTACTGAGGTGAATATACATGTGACAGATACACTCTCCTAAATCTTCCCACATAAGAGACCCATCACAGTTGTTATCATTCACCAAGGCCAGTCAGGAAAAAAAGTGGTTTGCAGTAGAAAAATCCAATTCATTGAAAGCTAAATATCTCATGGAGTTCTGTCTGTTTTGACAGCCTTTCTTACTGAAAGTTTTATGAGGTCCTTGTAATAGGACTGGTAAAAACAACTGGTGGCGGAGAAGATGAAATGAAAACCAAACGTCTCCCAGCAAAAGCTAGATTTCACAAAATTATGTAAGGGGTTAGGACTTTTAAGGTGTAAAGTCTTCTCCAAATTAGAATGAAAAAGAATTGAAGGCATCCTTAAAATTTATTTCTGTTCTTAGTTAACCATCTCTGTTATTCACATAGCTGTAGAATGGCATCTTCCTTCAGTCCTCTGCTAATTGTTCAGATAGGACAATAAGAATTAGCACAGATGATTTAATCTCAGACAGTTAAGAAATAAAAAAAAATTAAAAAAAAAGAAGAGAGAATGAAAAATATTACATTTATCTAAAGGAAGAGAAGTAGAATATTTGTGTGAGACCAAAGTACTCACTGCACCTGAACTCAAGGCTAAGGCAGTCTAATTCCAGGTTTAAGAATAGAGTCAGGGAAATGAAAAAGCTCTAGAGGTGTTTGGAAGTTAATGATGCAGCATCGTAGTAAAGCCCAAATTAAATTCTCAGTTTTCTCAAAAGAAGCACATTAAAACAAAAGTACTTCAGAGTAAAGGTGTCTTATGCCGCTTTGTTGTTGCTCTCTGTGAATGGGTTTTCTTTTCTGGTTTTGCTGCCAAGAAATGACACATGGGGTCTTTCCTGCTCATGCTTCTATGTGAAGCATTTTTAGGACAAAAACAAGGGATAGAGTAGCTGAAAATGTGAAGCAAGTGCAGAAACTGATAGAAACTTAAATGTGTCAAATGATGTTCTATGACTGCAGGACATTACAGCCAGCAAAAGGGAAAAAAAAAGGGTAATTGGTCTCATATAAGTATCCTTCCTTGTCCCAGTTGCTCTTGACAGTGGGATTGGTCTGTAACTCGCATCATTATTTAGGAAATTAAATGTAGCCATCAAAACAGTTTGAGTCTCTGGAAGTCCTCCTGGGTTATTCTTACTTGCACAGGATGTTTAGGACAGAGGCTTAAGGTTTCAAAATGTAAAAAATGATCCTGTTGTTTTCCCACATCTGTGATTGTACACATGCAGATGAGTAGAGGAGGAGAAAATTAATATGCCCTGTTTGCTTTAAAAGAGCTTTCTCTGATTCCTTCCTTCCTTCCTTCCTTCCTTCCTTCCTTCCTTCCTTCCTTCCTTCCTTCCTTCCTTCCTTCCTTCCTTCCTTCCTTCCTTCCTTCCTTCCTTCCTTCCTTCCTTCTTTCCTACACTTCCTTCCTTCCTTCCTTCCTTCCTTCCTTCCTTCCTTCCTTCCTTCCTTCCTTCCTTCCTTCCTTCCTTCCTTCCTTCCTTCCTTCCTTCCTTCCTTCCTTCCTTCCTTCCTTCCTTCCTTCCTTCCTTCCTTCCTTCCTTCCTTCCTTCCTTCCTTCCAACACTTCCTCACATTTATCCCCCAAATCTTCTCTCACTTAATACCTCAGGTTTTATTGTGTAAGTGAAGCAATTTCTACTAAATTGTGTTTATGGTTGTGGGTTCTACTGTTCAGATTCTGAAACCTTTTAATTCTCTAACAATCTTTGTTTCTTCTTTTTCAGAGGTGTTTATTCAGGGATTGGGGTTTTGTTTTGGTTTTTCCCCCTCGGGCAATAATTACTCTTCTTCAGCTATATTGATAGAGTTTTGGGTGTTATTATTTGAAAATTGGGATAGTTTTTTGTTTGTTTGTTTGTTTTTTTTTCAATGAGAAAGGGATGGTAAAAAACTATTTGTTTTATAGCTTTCCAAGCTCTCTTTTCACAGACTTCAGTTACTAAAGAAATAATAAAAAAATTACTAAATAGCATCTCCCTCAGAAAGGATTTTCACAGGGAGTAGGTTGGTAGAGAGAGTTCCAAACAAATCTTTGCAACCAGAAATATTTCTGTAGAGAGAGGGAAACCACAGACAGTCACAGGAAATTAAGAACATTTTGACAGGTGGATTACAGTATCTATCGAGCTGAAAACCAGAGAAGCAATATAGACCTTCTCTCCTTTGAGCAGCCTAAAATTTGATATCTGTAACTCCAGCCTGGCCCCTATTTATAAGGACAGAATTTCATTGGCAAGGAAATAAGGATGGCGTGTTCAGGACTGGGGAGGGGAGGGAGAGGAGGTTTGTTCTCAGCAGCTGGTCACAGAGAAAGGTTGTTTTCTTGGGAAGGAGGAAAAAAACTTAATTTGACAGCAGAGCTGAAAAGGTGGTCACAAAATAAACAGTGCTGCCAACAGGAGCTGTCACCATATTTAAGGCTGATGAGTAGTAATTAATGCAGATTCTTTCAAGCAAGACTTGCAGGCTCAAATGGAGCTCAGTGATTCACAGAGGAAGAGGAAAGTGAGAGGCTCTTCCTTGGAATTAGAATTCAGGGCCTGTGAAAGCCTGGAAGTGCTGGTGTGCGGATCCCCCAGCCTTCAGCTGCAGCTGAGGAGTTCTGTGTGCTTGTTCCAGTTGCAGCAGCCTCAAAAAGAGCAACATTCACAAGCAGAGCTGTCTCCAGTCCATTCTGGCTCTCTCACACACCTTCAGCACAACTTGGAACCTGATGGAAACTTCCAGTTTATT
Source organism: Motacilla alba alba (assembly GCF_015832195.1). Lineage (NCBI taxonomy): Eukaryota > Metazoa > Chordata > Aves > Passeriformes > Motacillidae > Motacilla > Motacilla alba. The sequence goes on from NC_052023.1 coordinate 25,701,124, forward strand.
CCTGGGTGTTCATAGTCCTAAGGCTAAGATCCCAAGTGTTTTGGGAGTTAAAAATGTTCATCTAAGAATGAGAAAACTCCAACAAGGATGAAGAAGTAATAATTTAGTACTTGGTGTTTAGCTCTAGTGCCAGCTACCTGGAAATGCCTTCATAATTGTAGGATGGACAGGATAGGAGACATATATATTTTATGTATAAAACCCATATATCTCCTGCCTTATGTAACTTGCAAATTATGTCATTCTCGAATTTTTGGGTGGGGGTGCACTGTGTAACACAGGTTTTTGTGTTTCCAAACAATGTCATGCTGCAGAAATGTTTATAAGCCCAGAAGCACAATGCAAAAGACCCCCAAAGCCTGTATCACTGACTGTAGAGTTGTTACAAGCCAGCTGTGGCATCTAGAAACCAAAAAGAAATATGTTCTACATGACAAATGGGCTTTGCAGTCTTGATACACAAATGCATGTGTCACATAAGCGGTTAAATTGAGTCCCTGTGATGTCAGGGGAGGGGGTGAGAGCTGAGCTCTGCCCAGGTTCTTATTTAGCTCTTGTCAGCCCACCCCTACTCTGAGTACAACTTCTTAGCAGTGATGGTTAAAAGCCATGTAAGCAACTGCTTCAGCACAGGGTTCAACAGAATGCCAAGTGCTCATGAGAGCTCTGCCCTGAGGTTCTGTGAATGTGTCAGGAAAATTAACCCACAAACACCAGAGGTTTATGTCTAGAAAGGAGACAGAGGAGTTCTTTTACTTTATTTGAATAAAGGGAGAGGTCATGGGGACTTCCCCTGGGGTCTTTCAAATTTTTGGAGGACACGGACTCCTTTTTATTCTAATTTCCCACATTTCCCTCTCTCTTTCCCCACTGGCTGAGGTACTTGAGAGGTACAGACTTCCTGGAATGCCTGAGACCAAAGATTTCCCTCTAATGTATAACTCTCATTTTTGATTTTTAAATCGTACGGAATTTAGGGGTTTTCCCCATTGTTTCTTTCATCTTTCAATATCCAATTTCATTTATCAGCAAACGTACAGTTTGTTTGTAAAGGCAAATATCTTTTTCCATTCATCAATCAGTGGAATCCTTCCCATTGTTTCTTTTATCTCTCAGCGCTGGTTTTATCCACCAGCAGACCCACAGCTTGTTTGTGAAGACAAATCCATCATTCCTCTCAAATATGTCCCAGTCTGGGCCATGAAGAGCAGGCCTTGTGAGGAGGTTCTGAGCAGCCACTGGGCTATTTCACCTGGTTCACCCTTCCCTTCTCTCTGGTTCACCCTTCCCTTCTCTGCCACCGGGAGAGCTGTGCCACTGAGCAGTGTCAGTGCTGTCCCAGGCGTGTTTGAGGTGAAGATTTCAGGGATGAGCATTTCCCAACATAAATGATTCCATGATTATTGGATTATTCTATGACTAGAATTAAGCTTTCTGGCAAAGCAAGCTGATTGATTGTAGTTTTCACAGAATATCCTGAGCTGGAAGAGATCCACAGGGATCACGGATCCAGCTCCTGTCCTTGCCCAGACACCCCAACAATGCCACCCTGTGTATCCCTGGGAGCATTGTCCAAACTCTCCTGTAGCTCTGGCAGCCTTGGGGCTGTGCCCATCCCTGGGGAGCCTGGGCAGTGCCCAGCACCCTCTGGGGAAGAACCTTTCCCTGAGCTCCATCCTGACCCTTCCTGATAGAACTTGAGGCTTTCACTGCAGGTGTCTGCCCCACTGGGGTCTCCCCAAACCCTGCAGGGGAATCTGGAGCACCTTGTCCCCTTCTGCTCTCCCTTGGATATTTCAGGGCTGTTTTTCCCAATTCCTTCCTTACTCTTAGTTTATTTTCAAAGCAGGGATATGGTAGAGTTTCATTAACAAATCAAATAGTTGTTCTGTTTGGTGCAGATTCAGTGCTCAGTTGATACAATAATTAATTCAAATTAAGCTTCTGTTCCAATTAGCACAGAGTGCATATGAACTAAGACAAAAATGGTGGCTATGTTGAGTGAAGAGTTTACTCTTTTCCAAAACAAGCATCTTCTCAAGAAGCCAAGATGTTGTAGCAGATACAGCTTTTTGAGTTCAAAAATTAAAGTTCAGCCAAGGATAGCAATAGCTCTTTGATTAGTTGTAAGCTTCCAAGTAAAAAAACCCACCAGTAATCAGGAATATGTATTAGCATAAATTACACATAATAAGAATGATAAGAAAAACAACAATCTGGCTTGAAACAACAATCTTGGAATCTTAAAAAGCACGAGATTGCATTGTAATTTAGTGTTTGTTTAAGTTAGTATATTGTTTTTAATTCTTCCAGGCAAGGACTTTCACCCACAGATGTCAGTTTTACCCAGGGCAAGGACAGTGAGATGATTTTTATCAGCCACAGAAACTGGAGGTTTTATTTATCAGAAACTTTTATGTATCAGATGGCTTTGGCATCTTAAAAATCTTTGGATCTTTCTTTCATCTCAAGCCTGGTATGGGACATGCCACCTGGAAAGCTATTCCCCACAATATTCCCATTATATCACCAATTATTTCTAGCCTTGAGGATATCAAGTTTTTTGTGTGCACATAATGAAGACTCACTCCATGACAGCTTTCCAGGACCTGGACTTTAAAACAAATCTGGTGCCATCAGCCTTACAGTAAAATCCCTGAGCTGGCAAAACAACAGAACTTTCTAAAGGAGTCAGTGCAGCCTGTCTCTAACAGGGAAAATAGACATTTCCTACAAGGAAATTTAAAAAAAATAATAAAAGAAAGAAAAAAAAAAAGAGGGAAAAAATGGCTAATCAAAACAATGATTTATTTTTACTTGTATGATTCATTCCCTTAAATAAACAGCAAGTAAAAATCAGCCTCCCTCTAGCTACAAATTGGCCAAAGCATGCACAGATCAATCTTGATCACTCTTGATAATGGGTTTTTTTCCACTGAGTCCATTCCACCCAGCGTGCAAAGTGCAGCTCCTTACTCTCAGCTTAATGCATTTAATAAAACTTAATTAAACATTTGTAAGCCTAATGAAGCACTCTGGAAATGAAAACAAAGGCAAGCCAACATCCTTCTAAATGGAAGCTTGGCCATCAGAAAAAAAAACAAAAAAAAAACCAAAAAAAACCCCTGAAACTGTGTGCTGAGCTTTTAATGTGTCCTCTGGGGTTAACAGGGTAGCATTGAAAGTCCTGTTACAGTATATTATTTATTTCTTCTTATTAGCATGTCAGTCAGATATAGCTGTTTTATGTTGTGCTGTGTGTGCCAACTGGAGCTGGACAAAATCAATTTAGAGGTAACAAAGAGAACAAATCCCAAATATTTAATTTATGCAAAACACACCACATGCAGTGAATCCATTTACGGTAGGGACCTTCACACCAATGAAGGAAGATAAAAGTGGATAAAATAGTTGGAAAACATGTGAAAATACCGAGTCTGTCCCTGGGGGTGGGGAATGTGTGGAAAATCACAACCTGTTTCTCCAGCAAAGGAAATGGGATGCTGATAACTTGGTGTTCCTCCCACCACAAACTATTGCCTGAAGCCACGGAATGGCTTTAAATATTATCATTACTGCTGCTATTTACTACTACTACTATTAATATTATTCTTAATAATAAAAATAATTATTATTATTTTATTTTTATTATTTTTATATTATTATTATTGTTGTTGTTATTGATATTATTAGGCATGTTGTTGTTGGTTGTGGAGTTTTAGTTTTTTTTTAGGGTTGGGATTAAAAGTGCGATATGGTATTTTTTTTCTTTGGGTTTAGATGTTTATTAGTTTTTTATTTATTTTATAGTTTTTATAAATTGTGAGGTTTATAGTATTTTATTTTAATAAACTGAAAATGGAGTTGTATTTTTTAATAAAGTTTTTTAAGGAAAAACTGTTTAATTAAGAAATTTTACTGAAATTATTTTTATTTTTAACTTAATAATTAACTACTTGTGGTTTGTAATGTGGATTTTTCATTTAATTATATAATACAATTTAAACTTGTGAAGAAGATTTCGTTTTTGTTCTAAAATTTTTATTTTGTTTTGTAGATATTATTATATTTTAAAACTTTAAGTTTTCTACTATGTGATATTACACATTTTTATTTAAACTATGCACTCATAATCTTAGTTTTATTATTTAAATTTGGAAGCTTTCTCTATGGTTGCAGGTTAAATGCAGGGTTCTCTTGGGGGTCAGTGCTTGTCAGCACAGAAAGTCTAAAATTTTCAGCAGCTAGGGTTCCAACTGTTGTTGTTATCTTTTGTGTAACAGTATTCTACTCTTTATTTTTATTCTAATAATTTGATCTGATCCAATATTAATTCTCTGATTTTTCTGGTAAGATTTTGATCATGCTAATAACTAATTCTTTGCTTTGGTATGTGTTTCATCATTGTCTACAACAAGATTTTTGAACAATAACGGGCTGTTTTTTCCTGACCCTTTCCTGAGGAGACGTGTGAGCAATGAAGTCCTTTGGAGGGGTTCTTTGAGCTCTGGGAGGGGTTCTGGGGTCTCTCTGGAGCCCTCTCACAGCCCCAGCTCCCCCAGCCTGTCTCTCATCCTTTAACTCTTGCACAGTCTTAGAACTGTGAATTAGTGACATTTTGTAAGGAGCAAGAAGGTCTTGTTCTTATCCCCGCAATAAATTTCCCAAGCTGAAAGGGCTTCATCCACAGAACCACAGAGTCCTTAGGGTTGGGAGGGAGTTCTGGAGATCCTCTGTCCCACCCCTTGCCAAGGCAGAGTCACCTGGAGACACAGAGTCACATCCAGGTGGGTTTGGGATGTTACCAGAGTGGGAGACTCCAACCCTTCCCTGGGAAGCTGTTCCAGTGCTCTGCTACCCTCCATGGAAAGAAGCTCCTCATGCTGAGGTAGAACTTGTTGGGCTTGGCTAGTTCATGGCCATCACCTCTTGTCCTGTCACTGGGCATCTCTGAACAGAGTTTGGCACCATCCCCTCAGCACCTGCCCTCAGGATATTTTTATAAACTGATTAAATCCCCTCTATACCTTCTCCAAATGAATCTGACCCATCTCCCACAGTCTGTCCTCATCAGAGAGATGCTCCAAACCCATTCTCACCTTTGTGATACTCCCACTGCATTCCTGTTTAGCTCCCTCCCCCTACCTGATAGCACAGACACTGGAGAAGGAGATATCCAGGACTTGATATTCATTTGAACATTTTCAGATTCACATTCTCCAAAATTCTTTGAGCAGAAAGCTTTTCATTGCTGTGAATAAGATCCAACAGGGCCGAAGCTACACATGTGGACACTATATCCAGCATTTTACAAAAACAAGCCTCATTTGTAGTTGTCTAAGAAAGGCATAAAAACTGCCTATTCACAGTTTTATCCAGGCCTAACAGGCTCATTTTATGTCACCAAATTTATTGTCACGCTTCCTGAGTTGGACGTGCATCACTTGAAGCATTCCTAGTTTAGACAGGTGATTTATGAGGGCAGCTGAGCTCCCTGCGTTTAATTTGATTTAGGGAAATTTCCCAGAACTTACCAGGGGAAACTCAGTTATAAATCCAAACATCATATTTCATAAGGAGATTTTGCATTTTCTCCTAATGTGTTAAAAAATATTTCCTTGAGGTGTGACTGTGCTGCAGCCTCCACATGTGGCTGCTGAATTTCGGTGTGTTAAGGAACCTTTCTGCACAGGTCTCTCCCACAGGCAGTGGGACCAAGGCACCCTCAGCACATTCCCTCTGCTCTGCTCTGCTGGGAGCCCCTGGAGCTCTGCGTCCAGCCCTGGTGTCTCCAACATAAGGACATGGAAATGTTGGAGCAAGTCCAGGGGAGGCCATGAAGTTGCTGAGGGCTCTGGAGCACCTCTCCTATGGAGCCAGGCTGGGAGAGCTGGGAATGGTCAGCCTGGAGAGGAGAAGGTTGTGTGGAGACCTCACAGCAATTCCAGGGTCTGCAGGGGCTCCAGGGAACTGGAGAGGGACAACTCAGGAACTGGAGAGACAGGACAAGGGAATGGCTTCAAACTGCCAGAGGGCAGGTTTAGATAACATATTGGGAAGGAATTGTTCCCTGTGAGGGTGGGCAGGCCCTGGCACAGGGTGCCCAGAGAAGCTGTGGCTGCCCCTGGATCCCTGGAAGAGTCCAAGGCCAGGTTGGACAGGGCTTGGGGCAAACTGGGATAGTGGAAGACCCCATGGCAGGGGTGGCACTGGATGATCAGGAAAGTCGTTCCAACTCAAACCATTGTGGGATTCCACAATTCTATGCAGTGGCTAAATGTGGGCCTTAATCACTTCTGACCTTTTTTTAATTATTATTTTAATAACTGCTTTTTCTATATCTAGGACTGGTGGTACTTCTCTTTTTTTCATTTTTTTTATTTCTTACTCTTTGTCTCTTACATAAATTGCAGTTTCTTCTATAGAAAATGGGCCTAGGCTCAATAGAATTCTCAATAAAGGCTTTAGTAGTTCTGGGCTGATTATTCACATTGCCCATCATTACACATTTAATCTAGGCTAGGAACCTTGGACCTGTGGATTGCTGATGGACTAATGGACTAATGAGATGTCCAAATTGCCCTTCAGAGCTTTATTGCAAACAGAAGAGGCTCCCGTCTGAAAGCCTTCATCACAAATGCTGCAGGTTTTACCAGCTGGATGCCTCCATGTGGGCAGGGATGGATTCAGCCACCAGAAGTGTCTGTCACCTTCAGCAGTGTGACAAAGGCCTTGCTTACAGAGCAACTTCACCTGCTCAGGAATTGCCTGCTCCCCGAGTGCTCAGGTGGAAATGACATCTATTAACCTGAAGGTCAGATATCTGCACTTGCAGGGGGATTACTGGCCAGAGTGTCCCAGTTCTTTAGGGAATAGCTTTTCCCAACTCTATCAATGACATTAAAAGTTATCTCTTAAGGAAAAAAGTAACCAGGCACTTCAATGGCTGTGTGTGCATAGAATCCAGCTGCTTTAGTAAATATTCAAGCCAGAAAATTCATATATATCTGGGTTGAAGTGGAGGAATGTAGTCACTCCAATTTATTTTAAGAGAATATGACAGAATATTGCCTTTCCAATGAAGGGGGGGAAAATTGTCATCAATGTATTCCATTCTACCAAAGGCATATTAGAAATAGCACCAATGTTTTCAATCTCAGTCAGTTCGTGTGTTCATTTTGCTCTCTGAGTCTGTTAAAGCTGAGAAATAATGTATGAAAATAAATGCTTGGTACTTTTACATGACTAAATTCTGATTGACTCGAGGCTTTAATGTTTGGAGTCCAGATAAAATTCATAGCTAAGAATTTCCATTTTCTGTTTTGTGATGACAAGTCAGCATTTTTAAAATGCTTAGCAGCACAGTCCTCATCTTAACTTTATGCATCTAAATATTAAAAAGGCAGCTGTGATGCTCTCTGATGTCCTGCTGTTAAACAAGAACTTTCACATCTCAGGCTGTCAAACTAGTCCCTTCAGAAATTCAGATTTTGGGAGGGAAATCTTAAACACTGGACAGGAAGAGAGGAATTAAATTCATAGAAAGACAGTGGTACAAAACCAGTTTAAAAAAAATAAAATTAAAAATTTCATAGAGCTGATACATGGTAGAATTACTGTCTAATCTTGTAGAAATCATCTATATTATTTTGGGGATGGGGGGGTTGGTTTGGTTTGGTTTGGTTTGTTTGATGCTAAGGAAGGACTCAGCTGGAAAATTCATAATGATATGTAAGACATAGGGTTATTTAAAATTATTTGGAGATCTTACACAACCATAAAGTTCTCTCCTGTTGTGATGCCTTAATACACACCTGGTAAACGGAATAACTGAGGGGAACATGAGGCACCCCAATGTAAAGGGCACATAAAAGAAGCTCTACACATTTACACTGTGAATTATCTTTTGTCATTCCCCTATTCCTGTTTAATGCTTAAAGTTTCTTCTCTGCTGAGAGTGAGGGAAAGATGCAAGATGAAAATTCGTGTGTTCAAAACTAGTGATGGTTGATTTTCTTCTGTCACACTCATGCCCAGCAATTGTACATGGTCTTTTCATTTTTGGTTTTCTGTTATCCCTGTGGTACCTAGATGTTTTTGGAGTGAGTTACACAGCTGTGATGGGATCCCAAAGCTCTTCAAAGACTCTTTGTTCTCCCCTCTCTCCTCACCGAAGAATTGTGGTTTGATATGTACACACCTCACTTTGTTTTACTCCTCCTCTTCTCTCTTCCCTGTCAGCTGAGAATTGGCAAAAAGCCTTTTTTTCTGAAAAGAGAAAGCTCTTGGAATGTGTTGAAAGGTGGTCACGCTCTGGAGTAGTCCCTCTTAGGGGAGCATTGTTTTCAGAGCAAAGCTATCTCTGCCTCCCAGGTGGTTTTAAGCTCTTTTCTGTCTGCTGTGTGCTGAGAGCAGATCATAGGCAGGCAAACAATGCCTGGTGCAGGTGTGACCAGAGGGTGGGCAATCCTGCACCACCTATTGTTGCTAACATTGGCATTTCTTGTGTTTCCCTTTCATATCTGCACGTGGCACTGAATGTTCCCTAAACCAGAGGAAAATGCGAGTATGTTGACAAGAAACACTGGTATTTTTAGATGCACATTATCATCCAAGGAGAAATCTGCAGGGGAGGAAGATTTCACTATTTCTGGGAGGTAAAACTGTTTCTTTGGTCATAATTCACACCTTGCTGTTGTTGGCTTGGCAGGGAAAAAAGGAATTTATGGCCCAGCTCTCCCACATGCACTCACTCCCAGAGCAGTGGCATCTCTGGTGTGGCCATGCTGCCAAATTTGTGAAAATTAATGTCAGAAATCCACACACTTCTCCGCCCTGTGGATAAGTTGACATTTTATCCACTGTGACCCAGGGCTGTGGGTTGCTTCACTGGTGATCTGTGTATGCAGGAAGTGTTGGGTATGTGCTACTTCTGGAGTAGATTTGGTGCTTAGAGAATGAAGCTGAGTGTTTAGACCCCAAAGTCAGTCCTGCAGTCCCACAAACTGCCCTGCTCAGCCCCCATGAGTGTCCTGCACATCAGCATTAACACTGCCCTTACTCTGGTGTTGAGATCTCCCAGCTCTGACTCTCACTAAAATGTAGCCACAACATTCCTTGTTTCCAAACCTCATCCACACCCAGGGAGATTTGGCCTCTGCTTTTAGCTGTAATGAGGCATACAGGTTCTCTTGCTTGCTTAAAAGCCTACTCAAAGGAGACCTTGGTTCCTTTGCTCTCTCTGCTTTTCCCTGGCTTCCTCCTTGCACCCCAACCACCTTGGAAGGATCCCTGGCTGCAGCATTCAGAGGGTGATCCCCTTCCCAAGGGTGGCACGTCAGCTCAGATTCTGTCCCCCACCTACCAAAGAAATGATGGCTGATGCATTGTGAAACACTGATCCTTCCCCATATCCCTTTTCATCGTGACATTTTTTTTGTCCCTGGAAAACGTGCTGTATTTTCAGAGAAAAGACCTTCAGGCAGTTGTAGCCCCCTCCTGCCTTCTCAATCCTCCTTCCTGCACAAGCTGCTTACTCAGCCTGGCAAAAATGACTTTTTTTGGCTTTTGTCTCTTTGCTGACTTGAGGTGTCTGCCAGATAAGCACTTTCACAAGAAACGCAGTCAGCATATGCATACCTTTGGAAACAAAGGCTCTCCCTCAAATTTTGGGCAGAAACACCCTGAAATGTGACTACACCTCTCTCTACCTTCAGCCACTGGAATATGAACTCATTTTCTTCCTGCCTATATTTTTTTTCAGCAAGCAATGAGAGGAATGAGAGTACATTCATGTTCGCTATGTTTGAATATGATTCAATTCAGCCTCTGTATTCCCAAACAAGTCTGGATTTCCATGATTCTGTGACTCTGTATTACCATCTTTTCCTTGCTTTGTTGTTTTTTGGGTTTTTTTGTTTTTCAGTTTATGATGGCAGGAAATAACAGCATTGGTGAATGTGAGCAGAAAGCACCAGGATCTGATCACTCCAAATATCTGCGACGCCCAGATGGAAATGAGTCCACATGGATGAAGCCACAGCTCTTTCTTCTCCACCCTTGGGTTCATATCTTATTACAAAACTTTCTTATGGATCAAGTTGTTTGCTGATTTGACTCATCCAGACTCATCTTTTTCTGAAAAGACATCCTGAACTTCTTTTTCGAGAACACAGAAAGTTTCCAATTGGAAAAAAATGTCAAAAGGGAAATATTATTGTCTCCTGTTTGAGAACCAGATAAAACTGTGATTTGTTTTGTTTTTTTCCTTCACTATATAGTGGCAGGGGTTTTTTTCCCTATTATATTTATCTTTATAGAATCCAGTTCCATGAGCCTACAGGTTCCAAAATCCAAAACTAATCCATGAGCTAGGAAATCTGGCACAAAGCTGGTGAGTAATGACAGGAGCTATCCACTACTCCAGTCCAACACAATGAATGTATTGTGTAATAATTAAATTATGGCCCACTTTTGGGGCGTCTTCTGATCTGTATCTTCAATTACAGATATCTTTCTGCACAGTGAAGAACTTTAAATTTTAGCAGAGAAAGATATGTAAAAACAAAAAAACCCAATTCAGCCAAGAAAGAACAAATAGTCATGGGGGAAAATTCTTAAGAAGGAGAATTCACTTGTTTGAAAAGACTGCACAAGGTACTGAGTAGTAAAATCCAACTATCTAATTTTGCAAGTTATAATAGTTGTCAAAGACATAACAAAAGAGCAAAAGAAAGACTTGAAGATGAAAACAGGCATACTGAGAATTTTAACTGGGGAGATCTTACAATGCAAGAGCAAGCCAAAATCTGGACACATTGAAGAGGGGCTGAGATACATCATTTATCAGCAAAAGAAAGCTGTAAGCTGAAGACAAACAGGAATTCCTCCAGCAACAACAAAAAAAACCAAACCAAACCAAACCAAAAGAACAAATCCCACCCCACAAAAAAAACAAAAACAAAAAAACCAAAACCAAACCAAAACAAAAACAAAAAACAAAAACAAAACAAAAAATACAAACAAACAAAAAAAAAAAAAAAACCAAGGGGAAAAATAATTGCTAATTTTAGTTGTGAGTGACTTCTTAGTATAGAAGGTCTGAGAAATTTTCCAAATGGGTGGCAGTGAAACAGTACTCCAGGAGAGACAGGAATCACTAAGGAAAAGATTTCCCTTGGCTGTGGGCTTTCTGAAGAGTTTCTGCCCTTGTATTTTAGCTTGTCTGTATTCACTTACAAGGTGTTTTCTCCCCTGTGCTGCTGGGATCTTGCTGGAAGTGAGGAGTGTGTCTTAGCTTAGGCTAAATTCGAATGACACTGTAATACAACAAATTGAAATGAACAAAGTGAATTTCATTTGTGTCCAGCTGAATTAAAATTGTGTACGAATGAAATGGGGATTTTGCTTTCTGTGCTTGCCCGTTCTTTATGTAATTCTTTCCCATTTAAAAAATACAAATTGACTTTTAAATCTGTGACACAGATTCAGAATGAATGCAAGGAGATACTGCTAAGCCATTTTGTATCAATTTCCTTCATTTTACCCTGCATTTACTAATGGGCACTTCTGACAATCCAGCCATTTGTTCTGTTCTCTTGCAAGAGGCAGCAAAAGCTTCTTGTGAGTCCCAGGTTCTGCTGTCTCAGATGTCCTTTTTTTCTGCTGGGATGTGTCAAATAGCAAAGAATCTAATTCTGATCCACAGACACTCACATTTAATTAATTTCAGTAATTGATAATGTTTAATTAATGACTTGCACTGTTTATAAACTGGATTTCTTGTATCTGTAAAAGGGGATTTTTTAAAAAAACCTGAAAATTCTTGCACTCAAAAGAAAAAACACCCATCTACTAAACAGCTGCATTGGCAGGGAAATTTTTAACATTAATTTGAATCTAAGCAGCATGGCTGTACTTGGGTAATCAGTCCAAAACAGAGAATTCTGAATATTATGAATATTATAGTGTGTGCATTTGGGAGGAGACAATGTATACATATGCTTGATTATTTTGGTAAATATGCAAAGCAAAGGATCAGGGGCATTGAGAAGCATTTTGGTCATTTGCAGACAGCGTCTCACCTGTCTCCTGTAGAGCTAATGTGCATCCCACAGCTCCAACCTCCTGCCCATCCTAAAACACTCCCTGGGATCACCCTGGTGTCACACTGAGCACCTTGGAAAGGACAAGGCTCAGATGGAGCATCGCTAGAGTTGTCACTTCAGCCTGGCATGACCTCCTAGATCCGCATCCTAAAATTAAAATATCCTATGGCTTTGTCTTTTTGACAGTTTCTCTTAAAATCTGGAGCCAATCTCTTCTCTTTGCCTACCCCTCTGAGTTCAACACACACAAAAGTGTATCAAAGTTACTACTTTTGTGTAAGAAAAAAGAATCCCACAGCATTTCTTTGTAATAACTGTTCAGCTACAAAATTTTATTGGTCTCCTTCTATGTTCCCTCTAGAGGATGTAATGCACAAAAGCATTGCCACGGAACATATAAAATTACAAATGAAATTTATTGTAAAAAGTAGAATGTCTTCTAGACTGGTGTCAGTATTTATTTCATTCATAAACCAAAACTGCAGGTATAATATATTCATTGTCAGCAAGTTCATGTGTGTAAATTGCCATCCAACAGTATTGACTGATATAAGACAGATATTGAAAAGACAATTTAAATTTACTCTTCCAAACATAAACTGTTCCACAAAAGCACTGTAAAAACTCCTTCAAAGTTTTGTGTTGTGCTTCACATTTATGGTTAACTACATAATTTGGTTGTGTCATAATCCACTGTGTTTGGCAATTTGGCATTAAAGGCCTGCAAAGCAGATTGGATCCTCACCACTTCACTGGTAGACAGTTTGAGTCTATGACGGAGCAAGCAAGAGAAGAGGTCCAGACGACGTTGGCCGGGTGGAGAGAGTTTATTTACACGATCCCGAATCTCCAACAGCTGCAAAAGTGCTGAGTCCTGTGAGCCCTGAGTGTAGGGGTAGTCCAGCTGCAAAATCAAGTCTCGAATTGCTTCTGGGTCGAAGTGCATGCTGTAGCCAAACACTTGGATGTTGTTGATTTTCATGTAGCCCAGGTTTCTTGAGGGATCAATAAATTCCAGGGGTTCGTAGTAGATGCTCTCGTTGCCATTTGGGCCGTTCGACTTTATTCGACTCCTCAAATAGATGTGCACAGTTTCAAAAAATGTCTTCCACTTGTTGCCCAGAGTCAGCGTCCAGTTATAGCACTGAAGGGGTAAGTCCAGTTTAGTCCGCTCCCAGTCTGGGAAATTATTTTCATTCACAGGCATAAACCAGCTCTCAGAGTGGCTGCCCCCAAAAGGGTTGATATAAACAGCAAGGACGGGCTCTAAGGTGCTGTTCTTAGTCAGGCAAATTTGCAGAGAGAGGCCCAGTATCATATGGACCAGGCTGGACTTGTACTTGTTGCTCTTAAGAGTCAGGAGCATCCGCTTGCGCCACGAGGGGTCGAACCAGCTGTTGAGGCGCATGTCGTTGCTGATGAAGATGGCGTGCACCTCGATCCTCCGGTCCGTCTTCTGCAGCAAATACTTCATCTCCAGGTCCTGCAGGTCGGTCTCGAAGCCGATGTAGTGCTCGGTGGAGTCGGCCACCTCGGGCTTGCAGAGCCCCTGGCTCAGCATGTAGCCGGCGTTGCAGCTCCCGCAGCGCGTGCGGTTGTCGGGGGCGCAGCTCAGGCAGGCGGGGCCGTCGCCCAGCGTGCAGGGCAGGGAGCCGTGGCACGCCACCTGGTCGTTGGGGCACGTGCACGTGTGGGTCTCCTCAGAAAAGCTGCCCAGCAGCCCGTTCTCGTTGCAGTACAGGAATGACTGGATGCGGTTCAGCCAGTAGTTGGAAGACCTGCAGCGTGAAAAGAGGTTGTTTTTAACGAAGAGAGGCCTGCACACAGCAAATTTGTTATGTTTTATCAGAAAGAGGAAAATAAAGCTGGTTTTAGTGTCAGGTTAAGGCACGATAGCGTCTGCTGTCAGATAGATACAGGTATAAATTTCCTCTTAACAATGCAAAATCACAAAAGAAAAGTTTCCTTATAAACCCATGTCGACACACTTCTCACAGAGAAAAGCAAGGCACAATTCTTCCCAAGAATGTTTCTGGGTTTCACATTCTCTGAACCTCAGAGAAAGAAAACACAATTCTTATCTCATTCGCTGTGCCTGTGTTTGTGCCCAAGTAGAATGCAACATGGAGATTGTTTACCCAAAGTGATGGTGTTTTGTTTCCTTGGCCTGTCAGGGCCAAGAGTGTGAGCGTGTGCCAGGACTGCCGGCTGACAGGCACGAGATTCTGAGCAGAGTGTGCAGAGTGGAGAGCTTGGCAGATTCAGCTTAGATGTAATGTAACATAGCATAATATAGTATAGAATAATATCGTATGATAAAGTATTTAATTAGCCTTCTGATAAGATGGAGTCCTCCTCATCACTTCCCCCCGCCACGAGGGTCCGCCTGTTTCGATACCCACAGGCATGACAAGAACAGTTAGTTCAGGTATTTGCTTTCTCTGTGTCCCTTTCAAGGAAGCCTGACAAAGAACCATTTTCTGTGACTATCTTCAGATTAACATCTTGAAACCCTATGCAGTTGAGATTATTTTTGTGGTTCTACTTGACAAAAGAGTTTAGTGTGTAGCTAAGTGTCTACAACTCTGCTGTCCCTCTATTCTATCATGAAGATTTTTTTTTTTACTAGCTGGAGCTGCATTGATTTATAGACAGTGAGCCAAAATTCTTTCCTAGAATAGCAATAGGTCCCCACTCCCAACCCAAAGAGATTCTTTAGGGAACTTCCAGCACTACATAATCTCTACAGGAAGCTAAGCATGAACATGTTGTGTTTACTTTTCATCTTTGGGGACAAAATTAAAAGATCACTTTAATGTTCTTCTTGTCATCTCATTTTGGTTTCACTAGGAGGAACAGTTAATGTCTTACATCACACTGGGAAAACATACTGCAACCAACAGTTTAGGCTGATGAGGCACAGCCACTAGAAGAATAACAGTGGGAAGAGGAGAGCTATGTGACAATAGTAAGAAAAATTATTTTCTCTGCATTTTTCCACTCCTATTATTCCCAGCAATGCACAGTTTAAATAACTTGTTTTGTCTGCCGCAATCAGATCTGTTGTTGGCACATGAATGATGATGGTTGTACAGTTTCCTCCCCTTTCATTACATTGTTTTGGAGAGAAAATGCAAGACCCTCATTTATTCTTGACTGACTTAAGTCACATCTGTATTTGCCTCAAGGAGAAATCCATGGCATCTCAATTCTGATATTTAAGAAGCATGAAAATAAAGTTCAGTAAAAAAAATATTCTGGTGACTTTTTTTTAATCTTTCTAATTTTTTCCCTTTTTTAGGGCAGGAATCTTTGCTGTTCATGGCTGGGGGTTTATATGCCTACAGCTCTAGGTATTTCTAGAAGCATAAGTAAATATAATAACATGCACAACATGAACAAACCTTATCATTATTCTTCTTGGTGCTTATTTGAAAGTCAGCATTAAGCAAAAATATTCTGGGTGACCCAACCACATTCCAGGTATTCCAACCACATGGTGTATAAAACGTTGGGTTTTTTTCTTTATTAATGATGCAATTTACTATTTCAATGATCATGAGAAGTAAAATTTTTAAAGCCACTTCTTTTTTGTTCTCCTTATATTTTAATGAACCTACCTTCCTCCTTCTATTTTGTTAGGGAATACAAGCAGCAATTTAAAGATCTGCATGAAATTACATGCTGCAAAATTAAGTAAGTTTCTTTCTATAACTCAGTTATATTGTTTGTAACTTAGTATTATCTAGCTTATTTCAACTGCTATGTCTTTGCTGATTAGCAGTTGCAAAGAGGTCAACAACTTTAGAGGGAAGGAGGTTATCTCCTTATTCCAATGAAGTTCAAAACAATAACATTCTAATATTGTTGCCTTACTTTGATTTCTCTTTATCTGATTTTAAACAGAGAGATTTCAAGAAGAATCTGCTTATACTTGTCTTTGATTATTTAACAAATACAGTCTGTTAAAAAAATTAAAACTACTTCCTTATTTAACTGCTTGTTTTAAAATTAGTCATTAAGGAATACTGTTACTCTGTAAATTTATTGCTTTCAGTGAAGCAAATTAAGTAAATTATGGAAAAGTACATAAAATGTGGGCAATACCTACTTTATTTAAGCCATTCGCCCTTAATTGGGTAAATTCACACTGGCACGTCATTACAAAATCCTTCTTTTTCTGCTAGAAATTCAAGATCAGATAAATTCTGGACGCTGCAGCCAAGGGAAAGGTTTGATTGGAAGCAGATGTGTCCTGCAGGTCACCACCTGGCTGAACAGCTGGTGCAGCTGAGGCTGCCACAGCCCCCCTGGGACGGTGGCAGCTGGGGACAGACGGGGCTCCGGAGAAGGTGAGAGGTGACAGCTCAGGTTCCACACTTGCTAACCCTGTGACGAGGGCTTCAAGCATTGCTGGCTCAGGGCTGGAGCTCAAATGGGGGCTGGGAATAAAGCATCCAGGGAGAGAGGCTTTTTTGTGTGGTTCGGAACAGCATGATCCAGTTGGAACTGGATGATCTTCAAGGTCCTTTCCAACTCAAAGCGTTCTGTGATTCATTCTGTGCAGAAAGTGGTGCACCTAGGGGCCCTTCTGTGTGCCTGGACATGGATGTGTGTGGGAAACAGGCAGATTTGGACACACTTCCAGTACTGTGACTTCCCCAACATCACAGAGGTGTGGTGGATGGACAGAGACTCCTTGGAGAAATCAGGTAGAAGGGGAAAACTTGCACCCCCCCCCCCAAAAAAGAAGCCTACAGAACTAAAACTTCACTACTGAACAAGCAATGCACTGGCCAGGATCTCCAGGGCAGGGGTGAGAGCAGAGGACAGTGAGAGGGGCACTGTCAGAATCTTTACACACCATAAGATAAAAGGAAATGGATGAAGCCTCCCTGAATTTACAGAATTTACAGAATGAGTGGGTTGGAAGAGACATTCCAGATCACTGAGCCCAACCCAGCCCCAACACCTCAACTAAACCCTGGCACCCAGTGCCACATACAGGCTTTTCTTAAACACATCCAGGAATGGTGACTCCACCACCTCCCTGGGCAGACCACTGCAGAACTTCATCACTCAGAACCAACTGGAGAAAGCAACATGACCACAGGTGCCCTGAGCAAGGCTTGAAAGAGCTCTTCAATTATTCTTTTAACAAAAAAAAAAAAAAAAAAAAAATTTTGATTTGGGAAATTACACATGCTGGCCTGATGAGTTAATTTTCCAAACACTGGGGTGTAGAAGCAGCTTCCAAAGGTAATGAACACAGCAAGAATAGTCCTAGTCACTCCACCGAGCTTCAAATAAAAATGGAATGCTTGAAATACCTGTGTCTTCCTCATCCTGCAAAATTATGTGATAATTTATCATCAAAAGCTATTTCTGGTCATTGACACACTTGAAATCACAACTTTACTGTAGAAGTAAGTTTTTAGTTTAATTAAATATGATACTTTGTGAATACAGGATACTTGTCAAATTATATAATGAATTTCACCTTCCTGGAAATTGTTTGGAATTTTTTTAAACTTCCTTTGTTTATTAATATCAAATCATTGATATGATGTTAATGTTTTAAATGTTTTAAAGCCAGCTCAAAAGTACAAAATAAGTGCTTAATCTGGACAGAATTTCTATGCAAACATGAATATTGATTGTCCTGTTAGTAGAAAACCTGTTGTCTCTAAAAGAAGAGAACCACTGCTCTGACTTATGAACACCAAGCCAAGTAACCCTTCCAAATCCCAAACTCCTGCCTTTTAGTTAAGACCCCCAAACTGGGTTTCCATTATTCTGTGGTTTGAATCTCACCGTTGACTGCAAAGAGCTCCTGCTCACACAAGTCACACCTCTCAGGAAAGAACAATTCCTCCCTTCTTATTAATAATAATAGGAAGACTAACTCCTCCCTCCTTATTCCTTCTTTGTCTGATCAAATATGTCAACATGAAAATATCTGGAGGTACCTGACAACATTCCACAAATTTTCTCAGTTCTTAAAATTTCCTTGGAAGCAGATTGTTAACCAATTCTGCTTCAGTGACAACTTCAGCTCCAACTTCTACTCATTTCCTACTCTGCTACAAGCTCAGGCTACTGCTGCAGGATGAAGAGAATCCTGTGGTTAAATCTGCCTCCCCATAAACTGCACCAGCTTTCAGCTGGAATGCTTGCAGGGGAAAGAAAGCCTGCCAGATAATCTCACTTTTGCACAAGCATGGTAAAAAATATGATAATCCTAGGGAAGTTAATGCAGCAATTAACACCAGCCAAGTTTCTGATGAGAATCTTAATGACAGACATAAATCATAATTCTGACGTGCATTTAAAATATTTTGCAATTCTTTTTCTTACTATGAAAAAAGAAACTTTACTTAAAAACAGGATTATTTTTTACTAGAGCAGTTGCAAGCTTAATCCAAACCACATGCCTATTCCTGTTCAGTACACTGTAACATTAAATGTAAGAACAAAGCACTATGGTCACCCTATAGAATAGCTGGAGCAAGTATTTAATCATGATATGACACTTTTACCTCCTTCTCTGCCTCACTAAGTGCTTAACATCTGTTGTACATCAGATGGCTCAGTAGCAGATGATGAGTACTCAGTGAGGCAGATGCTAAGTAAAAAAATGAAGACAATTTAACAAGAAGAGGAGAGGCAGTAAAATACCCATTACCTACTTTCCCCTTCTTTGGAGGCCAAGTCCAGTATAAATCTGTGAGACAGCAACATCAGCACCAAATGCACTTACAGCCATCTCTACAACATCCTGCTCTGGATCAGGTGGATTTACATCTTGGGAAGGACAAATCAGACTCCAAGTGCTTTGTTTCTGTGCTGTGATTCAAAACAACAGTAATGGCTGCTTAATTTGATAATGGTCTTTTATGAGAATGTTGTTTTCTTTTAGGAATCAGGGTAAAACTGCCAACTGCACAGTAGCCAGGACAGCAGTGAGTGATCACAGAATCCCAGAACCACACAGTGGTTTGGGTTGGGTTGGGAGTGATCTTAAAGCCCACCCAGTCCCCATGCCATGGGCAGGGACACCTTCCACTAGCCCAGGTTGCTCTAAACTCCATCCAGCCTGGCCTTGGACACTGCCAGGGATCCAGGGGCAGCCACAGCTTCTCTGGGCACCCTGTGCCAGGGCCTGCCCACCCTCACAAAGAATTCCTTCCTAATATTTAATCTAGCCTGTCCTCTGGCAGTGGGAAGCCATTCCCTCTTGTCCTGTCACTCCATCCCTTGCAAACAGTCTCCCTCTTTCTTTCCTTTGGGGTCTCTTCAGGCACCCCAAAGCTGAGGTCACCCCAAAGCTTCTCTCCAGGCTGCACAATCCCAGCTCTGCCATCCTTTCCTCCCAGCAGAGCTGCTCCATCCCTCTGACCATCCTGGTGCCTCCCCTGGACTCTCTCCAGCAGCTCCAGCTCCTCCCTGTGCTGGGGCAGCTCTGCAGGTGGGGTCTCAGCTGAGCTCAGGGGCACAGGGGCAGAATCCCCCTCCCCTGCTGCCCAGGCTGGGGCTCAGCCCAGGGCAGGGGGTTCAGGGCTGGGGCAGCTCCAGCTCTCACCCCCAGCACCCCCAAGTCCTTCTCCCAGGGCTGCTCCATCTGCTCCTCCCAGCCTGGGCTGACCCCAGGGCTTGCCCTGAGCAGCCCTTGGTAAACCTGCTGGGGTTCCCATGGGCCCCTTCTGGAGCTGGTCCAGGTCCCTCTGGATGTCAGCCTGTCCTTTAGGGGTGTCACTGCACCCTCAGCTTGGTGTCACCTGCAAACCTGCTGAGGGTGGCCTCAATCCCTCTGTCATTAGAAGATTGAATGTTTTCAGTTTATTCAGCCTCACAAAGTTACCCACCACTGATATAAATGTGCCTGAAATCATTTTCCTGTGGCTCACGTTACAGGTGTGTCAGTGAGACTCTTGGTGACACTGCAAATCCCACTCCCAAGGATGGCAAAGAGGAGCAGTGCAGCTGCTCTGAGTTCACATCTCACAATTTCACTGCTGCTCTACCTGAGCCAGGAACTTTTAGGCTGACCCAAAGGTCTGGGTTATGAGGGCCATGGTGAACACAAAGAGTAGTGTAAAGTAGGGAAGGACTATGATACTTTTCCAAATTAATGTAAAGGAAAGAGAAACCTCTACCTAAGGGCTGCCTGCTAGCACACACAGAAAGGATATTAATTAGCTATGGAATTTTAATGGAATGTTGTCTCCATATGCTGAAACTGCTTCCAGCACTGAAGTGGATGCAGTAACTAAAGAAATCTGTCTCAGTGTGAGGATACTCCGTGGTGACTGGATGAACCTGGAGCATGCTGCTGGATTCTGTTGCTGGGGCTGTACACAATCTAAACTGAATCTACTTTGAATTATGGAGCCAAAATACCTTGTTTTCCCTGTTAATCACATTTGAGGAGAGTCTTTCCAGATCCCCTAGCCCTCGTGCCACCATTCTGCAGCTGTTGCCTGGGCCCCTCAGGGCTGGTGCAAAATCAATAATACATGTTCTTCCTTTTAAATTCCACATAGTCTTTATATAATGAGAAGTAGAGGAATTAAGTCCCTACATTAAGTGGTTGAAACCTTTTGCATCTCATACAGAAAAACTGCCATGGGTTTTAGAATATTTCAAGCTAAACAACATTTTTGCACTAAAACATGTAATATTTCAGAGGATGTTTCTACCTGGTCTGTTATGAATTGATTTACAAAGCTTTGTAGTTTTAACTACATTGATGTTACACCCTTTTAATTCTCATAGTGAAATTTTTTCTAATATGAAATATTTCTGCCACACACACCCCCAAAAGAATAATTATTAAGAAAAAAGAAATTAAGATGATATATCCAGAACTCTTTTGACACAGCTCTAATCATAATGACCATTGTGGTGTTTTTAATTGGGAATCAAACTGCTTTGTAGCAAGAAATATTTATGTAAAGGGAGACAAATCAGAGACAAGCTTTGAAAGCTTTTACTAAATAATGATCCAAAGTGCAGCAGGGACAAAGGAAATACACAGAAAATTAATTAATGGAGTCAATTGTAGAACGAAAGGAATCAGAGCTGTTAGGAAAATTAAGAGTTTCCATGTAAAGGAGAAAGAAATTTACCACACAGATGCACAAAACCCCACCAAAATACTCCAGCCGAAAACCTCCAAACCAGCCAACCACTGTGTGCTTCTTGGAGCCACTCACCTGTTGGGTGTCAATGTCTGTGTGTGCTTCTGTTTGCAGTGTTAGAGCTGTGAAAATCTGACCTTGGCTCACAGACTAGCCACTCATTTTGTGGAATTTTTGGTGGAATTTTCCTGATGTATCTTAAAGTATTAATGTAATAAAAAAGAATTATGGAGTTATTATAAGTTTTAACGAGATTCCTCTGTGACACTCAGGTTAATAAACCCCTTTAAGGCACTACAAAAGTAACAGCCAAATTTACTGCAGTGTAATCATCTTTTTCTTGTGCGTGAAGGAAAAACTGGGGAAACATCACGATATTGAACAAACTGAAAGCAAACACTGAAATGCCTTCACTTTTACAGGGAGAGGTGAGATGAGGGTGTGATAATGCTGTGTGCATTTCTGTAGACAATCCTGGAACAGTTTAGGTTGGAAGGGACCTTTCAGATAATCCAGCCCAATCCTCATGCCATGGGCAGGGACACCTTCCACTAGCCCAGGGTGCTCCAAATCCCATCCAGCCTGGCCTTGGACACTTCCAGGGATCCAGGGACAGCCACAGCTTCTCTGGGCACCCTGTGCCAGGGCCTCATCATCCTCATCCTAAAAGGATTTTTTTTTTATGTCCAGTCTAAATCCACCTTCTCTTATTTTAGAACCGCTGTCCTTTATCCCCTCACTACAGGCCTTCTTTAAAATTCTCTCTGCATATTTCACATAAATCCATTCATGTCTCCATCTGTATTGATGTTGCCCAGTGTATTTTCCCTGCTTTTCTGCCAGACTTTCCCTCCCAGCTGGATTTATTAGCCCCAAAAGATGCTCACATTAATGTAGAGCAAGGGCAGCTCTTTGCTCTGTGTTCAGCAGACCATAAGGTAGTGGTAAAAAAGAAAGAAGTGAAGGAACATCCCAACTTGGAAAAAGGAGAAAAATTAAATAGCATTTTGAAATGAAAACTCCTTTCACTGAATAATTTAAGATGAAAGTGTAAATGTAGCTAATTCAGGGGTTTCTTTGAATTTTAATATGTATATATAGCTGGCATAAACCTAATTTCAGTATTTTATCTCCAGGAGGGAGGGAGCCAGTAGCAGCTACTAAGACCAACTGAATTCCCTTGTCAAGATCTTGAGGCCAAATGCACAATAATAGTCTAAGTTGTTTGTGTGAGCTGTACTGGCAGCAATAACAAGAGGTACCAGCAGCTCTAGTAGGCAGTAGAAATTCTAAAATTAATAAAAAAGTAGCCTTGACTGAAAGCTCTTTGTATATAATGCAGCAGATCACAAAAATCTATTGAAGATGAGAACAGAATGCTGCGTGTTTTAACTTCAGATAGGAGGAAGCAGCATCCACATTTTTGGAGTATTTTCTTCAAAACAGGAGTAAAATAGAAAGTTCAGAGACTGGAGATAAATTCTGAGCTAAAGCCTTTCAATATATTGTAGGATTATCAAAAATCAAGCAAAAGGGCAATTGGTAGGGTTACTGAGCCGTAACAGACCCACAAAAACCCCACTGATGACAAAAGCATCCGAGGTTTTAATCATGGTAAGGGGTAAATCTGGATATGAAAAGAGATTTAGCACCAGAAAAAGCAGCCATCAATTCCAGACTTTCTAGAATTAAAGCTCATTATTCCAGGTAAAAGCAGAGCCTCATTAACAGCCAGTAGCAGAGAGGCAAGTCCATGATTACATCTGTGAAGCTGATACAAACCATAACATCTTCTCATTTTCCTATTGATTTTGAGACAGAACCATTAGCCCTATTTTAGGCATCCTTATTCCCAGATACAAATAACTGAAACCAAATAAAAACAAAAGAAACAAACTAATAAATAAATGAAAATCTGTTTCTGCAAACATTGTGGCAGCTATAAATGTGGAGTTGAGGAAAATCTGCTTTTATCTCTGGCTTATTTCTTTGCAATGATGGCCATGGACCAGTCACTTGCTCTTTCTTTTGATAATGATCCTTATTTTTTCCCTGCTGTTTCCTATTTGGATTATAAATGTAGTTATCCCTAAAAGCTACTGTAATATAAACAGCAACAATCTGTCATTTTCTTCCATTGTGCAGAACCAGAAGGATTACAGTAAAGCAAGAATCTCCCAGACAAGAGTAATGGTCTTAATTAAAGAATACAAAACTCAGTTCTGTCTTCATACCTCGCTTGTCATGTTATTAAACAAAATAAACCAAAATAAGATTGTGAGATCAGTGTGCTTTTTTTTCTCTAATTTTGTAATAACTGAAAATAACTATAATTTTGAGCAAACCCATACAATTTTAATACGGGCACAAAACACATTGCAGAAGAGAGGTTTGGTTTTCTGCCATGGTATGTTCAAATAAATTGCAAGGACACCCTTAAATTTCTGAAGGAAAATTAAAGGCTGTCTAGAAAAGTTGGATCCTTCTGTTTGAAAACACAACACATATTTCACTTCACTTAAAAATGTATAATGCTTGTAATAACGTGTCACTTGTGTAACAGTCATAAACAGAGGAAGTATTAAAATAAATGGCCAAATGTTGCATGTCTATAATATCAGTTAGGAGACAGACTTGCAATAATGCTTATGACAATTATCAAGTGATTGTATCTCCTAGAACATTTTTGCCTTCCTGAAGCAATCAAACCCACAGCCTGAAATGCAATTTAAAATGGGTGACAGAAAGGGTAAAAAAAGAGCAGATTTCTACACGTTAATCTGCATAATAGAAAAATTAGTGTAGATAACAGAGTGAGGGGCCAAAGTCCCACCTTGGGACATATGGAATTGTGATCTGTACCACTAGAGGAACTCTGCATCACACCCTGAAGCAGTGACAACTCTTACTGCAAAGTAACATGGTCGTGTTACTCCTGAAATGCTATTTTCCTACATGGGTGATCTCCATCCCCATTTTCCTACATGGGATCCAATCCCCTATTGGTATTGTATGCCTTTAAATGCCATAATATTCAAGAGTGGAAGGAAAAATCTCCCCATGCAGATCAGCTTCCTTGATATCTTGACATTTTTATTTAAGGGAATATAATTAAACACACACACAAACCCATCCAAAACAACAACAAAAAGCTAACAAAACACCCAACATGTTGGTCCTCTTTAAATTCCTCCTTTTTAAAACTAACAGGCTGCTACAGAAGGAATAATTTAAGGACCTTGTCTTTCTCAAAGAATTCCTAAGTGTTCACATCAATAACCAAAAGTGGATTGGAGCAGACAAGATTTCCTTGCAGAAGAAAAAAGATCTGTTAGAGAATCTGTTTTTCTGACAAGTGATATATAACATTTCAGAGCCTACAAAGGCATGGGTTTTAAGGCATATTTAGCATTCTTAACAGAGTCATTCCAAGAATCTTGGATTGTAATCACAGTGGGACACTAAGGGCTCTGGAGGAATTTTATCATTAACAAGGTTTCTAGTATGATTTATATAAATATATATATATATATAGAGAGAGAGAGAGAGAGAGAGAGAGAGAGAGAGAGAGAGTGTGTGTATTTTATATATATATATATAAAATACACACACACACACATATATATACATACACAAAACATTCCTCCTCAATACCCTAGGCAGTCTCAGAAAGGTTTATTTGTCCCTTCCAGAAAGACCAGATGCTTCCACCTGGGGAAAATCAAAAAGCAAAGCTCCAAAAATCCCCTGAAAAAGAAGTCCTCTCAAACACACACTCAGGGGCTCTAAATAAACCAAGGGAACAAGGGCCATGATGGCATGAGGGGAATGGTGGTGATACTAATTAATGGAAATGAATGATGAAGAGATAAAATTGAATTTTTTACTGAGGACAGTGAAATGGCAAAGAGCTCATTTTCTTTGCCATTTTGTACAGAATTCCACACCACCTGTAGCTCAGTATCTTTGCACTTTAAACTCTTGAAGCTCATGAAGGCTGGTTGAATTTTAAGATTGTGAATGAGGTCATGAAATAAAGAGGATGTTATAGTGTTAGCCTTTAAATGTTTAATTACTGGGGTAAAAGCACTACCAAAATGTCCCCAAAAGGATTCCACCCATTCTTGATATTGCAAATGATATTGCACCCTCTATTGGATTTATAGTAGAGGTGACAACAAAAGCCTGAAGACATGATCCATATTGAAAAAACCAACTTGCCTCAAGAGCCTTTGCCTTGAGGAGATCCCAATCTAAATGCAAACCAGACCAAATAAATAGAAATGGGCTGTAGGATGTGCTCACAGGGGTTTTAGAGCTGCAGTGAGGGATGGGGAGGACTGGAGGGGATACCTGCAGAGCCACGAGCTGAAATACAAGTCTGGATCTTTAACAGCCCCTCTGTCATGCAGAAGATTTCCTGCTGTGCACAGTGAGTACCACTGAATAACAAGGAACAGCCACAAAAATAGCACTGATGCCCTCAGGCAAACATATCAGCCATGATTTCTCCTGTTTGTCCCACACATGGAGTTTGGAAGTAACTTTTACATGGATGCTAGTGGATGAGGTGGCCTAGCATTTACATTACAGGGCAGTTTGCAGATTGTGGTGGGATCTCTTTCAGCCTGCACTTTCACTGATGACTTTTCCCTCTTCCCAAGCTGTGGTGCTCCTGATGGACAGCAAAGGTAAGAGGGTTTGTCACAGGCAGGTAAACAGGGCTGCAGCACAAACACTCTCACCTTGGTGAGTAATTACACTGCCTCTGCCACACCATCCATCTCCAGTGGCAAAAGGACTGAGGAGCCCAAGTCCACCCATAACCCAGTGCTTTTCACAAGGCTGTTTACAGCCAGGATCGACATGCCCAGCAAGTCAGAGAAAAATTGGCTCTGCTCAAATCCTTTCTTGGGTTTTGAAGTTTAATCTTAAGAGTCAAAGACTCCTCCAAACCCCAATCTGTCCATAATACAAGGAGAACAAATTAACATTGGCTTTACATCTGGCAGGAGTTTTACAATCAGTGCTGTTTATTGCAATATAGCAATTACTAGTCAAGCATTACTATTATCTGAATGCCTATTACTCCCTTAATCTATCTAATTCACCTCACTATGGGCTTGCTCCAAAAAAAATTATGGCCGTAGTAAAAAGGACCCCTTTAACTTGAGAGCATTCCTGATCAATCACTTACATAGTCCTAATATTTTTAATACCAGCCTGTAGCTCTGTGAGAAACCACAGGAGCTCCTGCTCAGTGATGTAATTTTAAAAGTAATTCTAAGAGTACCACCTGTCCTTGTAACCAGCCATATATTGCCAGTGATCCTTATTTACTCAAATAAAACTTGACTGAACTCTTTTAATACTCTACAGCAGTTTTCACTGGCTGTTTTTAGTTTCTATGGAAACACATTCAATTATTATTTTGTCACACAGGACTGAATTGCTGCATAGACTCCCCATCCACAAATGGGCACTTGAACTCTTGAATATCTCTACCCTCAGCTCCAGAAATAAAGGTTTGTTGGGTACTCAAAGACCATTTAGTTTGCCAGCATGAAACGATTGTGATGGAGGAGAAAATTTGAATTGTCCTGGTATAGTCTTTAATGCATCCTACTAAATCCTGCTGCTTGAGGATCTCAGTCATTTCCCATCTTCAGCTGAGGATGATATTAGGGTAAAAATAACCATTATAAAGAGGAAGATAGGGTTGCTGTGGGAGAAAGCCTCATTGTCTTGCCAAGGGAGTCATTGTTTTCCTATTGATCTGCAATTTGATTCTTCTAGTTAAAATATTCTGCTGAAGTTGAGCATGGTTGTTGAGGTTGTTTCACAGACCTTTTAAACTTTGATCTCTTTAATGCAGTTTATATTTTCATCTTTTATGGTTTTCAGGTAATGCTGTTTAGCATGTGAAACACAAACCCATAAACATAAACCCATTAGATGGAGTGCAGAACAACATCTGTAGTGCCAAGGCATAATGCCCCACCCCCAAATCTTGGTGTTGATCCTCCAGGTAATCCTGAAGTCAAGCCCAGTCCTCACGTACAGGAACAGAAGGAGGGGAGCTGTAAGCTTGGCTGAATTCTGCCAGGAGACCCTGCAGAGATAATTCCTGCGGCCTTTCCTGAAGCATGAATCATGACTTGGAGTCAGGGACTTCAGCTTAGAGACAGAACCACTGGACTTCAGACAAAAGGGACCCGAAGTGAAGAGGAGATGACCAAAAGTGCAAAAACCTGCTGCAGAAACCTGGCTTAAGCATTATGGCAGCCAAAAGAAAAATAACCTTTCTCAACTCTCACACTATTCTGCAGTAAAAATGTGTTTGTTTCAATATTGGAAAGGGGTTTTTTTTTAACTTCCTTCTTGACTAATTTTAATTTCTGCTTGGGGGGGTTGTTTGTTTTGTTTTTTAAAAATATCCATTTGTTTACTTTTCTTTATATACAATCTCTTTGGAGCACAGAGGGGCAATATCTTCCATAAACAAACTGCTAATTATGAACACATAACACTGACCAGGTTTTCCTCTAAACATCACCGGGAGATTCATTACTAATACATGAAAGATGGTCTCCAAACTTTTTTCAAGGCAAACTCAGCAAATATTGAGAAAAATACATAACATACATTGTGCTGGGAATTGCCTTATGCTAGTTCCAGACCCAGAGCAGTTAGGGAGCAGCTCTCTTATTTGGCAGGAGGGTGGAAGCAGCATGTTGTCCCCACATCAGATAGAAGGCAATGGACAAAACATGACTTTTCCTTCTTTTGCCAGTGGCTGATTCATAGCTGCAATGCTTTTCCTCCCTGAGCAGAGATATTTCTCAGAAGTGATTGATGGATGAGAATTTCTGCCCACAAAGGACACCATGACAAGAACAAAGAGACCCAAAAGGGTCATATGAGGTCACATCACAGTGAATTCAGAACTAGAACTTCATTACGCCTTTCCTTTCCTTTCCTTTCCTTTCCTTTCCTTTCCTTTCCTTTCCTTTCCTTTCCTTTCCTTTCCTTTCCTTTCCTTTCCTTTCCTTTCCTTTCCTTTCCTTTCCTTTCCTTTCATTTTCCCTTCCCCTTCCCCTTCTCCTTCTCCTTCTCCTTCTCCTTCTCCTTCTCCTTCTCCTTCTCCTTCTCCTTCTCCTTCTCCTTCTCCTTCTCCTTCTCCTTCTCCTTCTCCTTCTCCTTCCCCTTTTTCTTTTTCTTTTTCTTTTTCTTTTTCTTTTTCTTTTTCTTTTTCTTTTTCTTTTTCTTTTTCTTTTTCTTTTTCTTTTTCTTTTTCTTTTTCTTTTTCCTTTCCTCATCAAATACCAACCCTAAAACAGCAACAAAACCAAAGAGAAGAGAAATCCTGCAGAGCTTAGAAGTGCAATCATTTGGGCTGACCCCTAAAACTAGGCTATCCCTGTGTTCTATGCAGATACCCCCCATCTCTTATTTATTTGTCTCTTCATTCTCTTACACTGAAAATGTCTCAGGAATTTCCCACGTCTCCATTCAGTTGCCAGAGACTTTCTGCCCCCTCCAGTGTGTGCTGAGCCACGTTGAAGGCACCAGTCACCTGTGTGTGACATTTTCAGAGCCTTTGAGCAGCAGTGACTGAGCTGAGCTGTACAAAAAAAATCAATTTCTCTCCTCAGGCTCCAGTACAAGGTAAGGAATTGGAGAAGATGCTGTTCCAGACACCACTCATGATTCTCCTGGTTTGCTGCTACAGGAGTGGAGTCACTGAGCAGTGAATTTAATTTAGTGCATGAGCAGCACTCACGTTCTGCATGACAATAACTTGCAAATACTTTCTTAGGCACTACATTTTCAGGCTCAGGGAGCCCTCTCCAATTAAAAACAGATTGTCCTTAATAGAATCTATAAATGTGAACTAGAGTGTCTGTCCTGTTTTCTTTTGCTAGATTTTTTTCCCTTTGTAACAAGTTCAACCCAACTGTTTTCAGCTTTATTGTCCTGATAAGACAGCGAATTCCATTTCCTGCCATCTGTTGCTAAATTTGAAATTTTCCACAAGATCACTAGGTATGTACTGGGGGCAACTTCTGTTTTGTTACTTTGGAGAACTTACTATAGATAGGCAAAATGAGTCTCGCATTTTTGACTTGCCAAACCCTACCCTGATGGGTATTTAATACAAATATTAAAGGAAAAATATGTTTAAGATTCTGCTCCTACATGCTCTTCTTTGTGAGGCACTTTGTCAGTTTCATCTGTTTCTTCAAACTTACAGTTTATTTTCTTGGATGGGATGGTTTTTTAAGCTTATTCAAGTGGTCTTTTGCAGTCCCGATTAACAGCTTATGTGCCTGATTTTGATGAATCCCTCCTTCCAATTCCCAGGAATTTGTAGAGATGAGTAGTTTTGCTGTAGCACTGTTCCAGTTACTCTGGACCCACGTGGAGATACATTTGCTCTTTCTGTTTACTCTTAAATCTACACATAACTGCTCATCAAACTCACACCTCCTTGGTGTTCTTCAAAAGCTGGAAAATATGCATGAGACAATCCATCCGTGAGGATGGTGCTGATAATTAAGAGATATTCTCAAGAAAATGGAAAAAACAGCAAGTTCATAAATTATTTGAAACTGAGGGAATTTTAGGGAAAAAAAAATGTGGTCATACATGAACACAAAGCTGTTAAATGTGTAGATACAAAGGAGATACTCACTGAGTATCTCCTGGTTTCTGGTTCTGAGACTTCCAATAATCTCACTGCCATTTAAGTGTTCTTGTTTGGGACCCCAAAGGAACCCTTGTTTGGCTTGTTTTGGTTTAATGTTGCATGTGTTCCCACTTGGATTCTGAGGGGAAGAAGATTTATTTAGTAGCACTGTCTGTCAGTGCTACCTCCCATTCCTATGCTGTTTCTGCCAACAAGATCTGGAAGTGTTCAGGTAATATCTAAAAAATCTGGAAAGCATCAGAATTATCAAGAGCATTCAGTTTCTGCATGTTTTTTCAAAATACTAAGATAGTCCATAGAATGGAGAAACTGTTAATTTGCAATGTGAGCCCAGATAATCCATAGATTCAGATGGGAATTCAGCAATGAGAGGCTAATTTTAGGGAAACAGGGCTTGATAGTTTCAGCATTTACAGAACTATTTTCTCTTTGAATATTTTTTTTGCATTTTTTATTTTTTAAAAAACCCAAAGATTCCTGAATAAACCTTCAACTATTATTTCAACATGTTTTTAAAAGCATGAAGAATCAGAATATGTTTTTACCATAGACCACAATATGTTCATATGTATTTACATTATTTATCATTCAAAGGGTTTTGCTAAGGTTGGTCTATTTGCATTATTCCTACTTGTTTTGAGGCAAAGCAATATCACTTGTTATTATTCATTTCTCGCTGACCTGCTAAGTATTCCTTATTAAATTTATGCTTCTCCTAGTGGGATCTATCCTTTTAAGAACTTAAGGAGCACAGAAGTGGCACTGCAGTAATGTATGGAAAATAGTTCAGTGTTTAGCTTTAGTTAAGTTCACCATCATTGCCTCGTAAAAAAAAAATGTATGCTTACAAATAAACAGATGAATAAAAGGAGATTTTCCACTGAAAATTGGGGGGAGGGGGTGTTAAAATACAGTTAATATTTTCTTTTATTCATTCACTAAAAGTGTAACATATCCATGACAGAATAAATATTATTACAGGTAAGTTGCTAGTGAGGTCATGGCAGCAGCTGGTCTGGTCCTTAACATACATTCTGAACAACACAGAGCACAGAAAAGTGGAATTAATGACTATTATTCTTCTATTAAAAGTAATTTTTTATAGCTAGAATCCTACTCATTAAATTTTATTTGTGAAAAGGAACTTTGGGTTTTTTTTAATTATTTATGGTTAATATTCTTTGTACTGTATCTCTTTGATATCAGCAGACTGAGAGCAAGATTTTCTGCAGATCAATACCACTCTTGCTGCAGAATCAACCTGAATCCTTTTAGGTATGGATACAGTTAAAATTAATTAAATTAAAGTATTAATATTTAATTACTGATGCATTTATATTTTCTCACAAATAACAGCAAAAAGGAATGGGGAAAAACTTATGCAATAAGATATTTCTCTTCTTTTGACTTAACTGCTCACAAGTAATAGGATCAAAGACTGTGACTCAAGGAAAAATTGATTTTTTACAAAAAACCATTTTAATTTAGAGAGTCACCATAAGGGAGAACCCTGATTCTTTTGCCATGAGATCAGTGGGCATCTTCCAGCTGATGCCAAGAGCCCATTAAAAAAATCTTCCTTTGTGATAACCTTGTGATAAGGTTTTCACATGACACATGGCAGCAATTCCAATTCCAGCTGGGTTTCAGCAGAGTTTAGATGGCTGCAAATTTTTATCTTGTAATTAGTGGGCAATGAGAACCATAAGTCAAACACCCTTTTATGCAGAGCTGTTCACATCTCTATTAATACATTTCTCCTCTATATCTATATATCTTCTGTACCTCTAACCTCTCTGTTTCTCCTCAGGTCATCTGGGTGCATGTGTACAGCTCCCAACATGGATGATGCACTACCAGGACACTCTGGGGCAAATCTTTAGGCTCAAAAACCTTTTTCCCACTCTTATCCTGGCTTTGGGGCTCAGTGACAGCTGTAACTCTGGTGCTCAGGTCACCTGTGCCCAACCCCAGCTGCCCCCAGCCCCAGCCGTGCCCATCAGCCCTGCACAGCCCACCTGGGCCACAGGAGCTCAGCAAATATCTCTTCATGCTCAGCCAAGTATTTACACCTCTTCCAATATTTTTATGATGACCCCAACGTCCCCCAAACAGCCTTCCAGCTTTTTTATATTCCTCATCCTCCTTGAAGGGTGAACTCCACAGAGGAGGACTGAGCTTCTAGGCAGTACATTTCCTTTTGTAAGAACACGGGAGCTGTTAAGACTCCAGTCATCATGTAGCTATTCACAAGTGCTATGCTACAATAATCCACTTTTATGGGAGTTTGGAAGATGAATATAAAATAACATAATCCCCAGCTGTGCTGTTATGTGCAAAGCCATCCCATTAATCACACTCAGTTTTACTTTACAGCTTAAAGGTATGCAAAGTGTTGCTGCCATTCAGGTGCCTCAGTGCTGGCAGTTGCACACCCTAACTGCATTTTAAAAGCTATCTTCTCAAGAAATTAAGCACTCAATCTTTCCCTTTCCTCCAGTGGAAATGGTAATTCAGCACCTTCTGATGTCAACAACATATGCAGAGCAGCCAAAAACTCTAGGTGAGCAAATGAAACCTCAGCACTGTGACAGCCTCCAGACCTGAATATAACACGTTAAACACTTAAGAAAAACCCAAAAGCAGTTCAATAATTCTGTTTCTTTATGGGTTATCTGAACTGATTTCAGATATGCACTTTTCATGAGGCTACTGAGCACAAATGGCAAACCCACATCATTATGGGTACAAGAGATGAGATCATTTGGGGTCCACAGGCATGAATTCATGCTAGACTGATATTGCCAATAAAGACATTAAATTCTTCTTAGGGCCTGTGGGAGCTTGCAGACCTAAGAGTGAAAAGAAGCGATACTTGGAACTGCTCACTTCTTTCCTGGAGCCGAAAGCGTTGATGGGATGGTTGGATTTGAATGGTGAGCAAGCGGCTGAATTTAGCTCTTAAGAAAAAAAAGGATATGAATTAGACTAGGCATTAGGAAAAAATCCTTCCCTGGGAGGGTGGGGAGGCCCTGGCACAGGGTGCCCAGAGAAGCTGTGGCTGCCCCTGGATCCCTGGAAGTGCCAAGGCCGGGTTGGATGGGCTTGGAGCAACCTGGGCTAGTGGGAGATATCCCTGCCCATGGCAGGGGTGGGACTGGATGGGCTTTAAGGTCCCTTGCAACCCAAACCATTCCATGATTCCAGGATTCTATATGACAAGGTCAGGAAGAGAGGAAACAACTGGTTTCTGGTTTTTATCTGGTTACTCCTTTTTATCTGATAGTTGCAAATCCAATTTTCTACTAAGTCATCAAGGCAATACCTCAGTTCAGACCCTTGGAAATGATGGGAACCAGCCTTTTTTTCCAAAGTGTGGCAAGTTCTGTGACTCGGAGGGATCAATCTGTGATGTACCCCCTACAATGAAGCTCTGCAGAGAGTAAAAGCAGAAATCACAAGTCAGAACAGTTTTATAAAGCTCCTGAGGATGGATTTGAGAAACCATTTATATATATATATATTATATATATATAATATATACATATATAATTTTTTTTAAGAGGAAAACTTCTGTGCAACGTAACTTGTATGCTCAAGAAGTTTTTACTTGACAATTCTCAAGGAAAATTGCATACTTTTGTTAAAGAAACAGTTCTTCGAATGTTCTTTTATCACAGGTAAACATGAATATGCTTTTGTGTGTGCAGTGTTGTATATTTTATATCAATTATTAGGGATTATGATCTGCAAAGGAACTACTGGTTTTGTTTACTATGAGGGTTATATATTTAAACCAGGAATTGCATGCAAATTTTTTGAATTTCATAGACACAGGATATCAGTTCCATTTCACTATCAAGAAAAGTGAAATGGGTAACAAGAACATAGTGAATGCTCTTGCAAACTTCAAAGGTGAAATAGATTAAATAAGTTTTTTGTGAAACAAATTTGAAAGTTCGAGTGAGATGTGTGATCCCATAGATCGTGAGCCTTGCAATGTCATGGATTTCACAAATGCGTGGCACCATTCATCTGAATTTCTCTATAGAGCTCTATAACCAGATGTCTGTCTGCTATTCAGATAAAAAAGAAGAAACAGGCTCTGGAGTCATTATTAGCCAAGATTCACAGGTGCCTCATGTAGAAACCCTCTTTATAAAGCTTCACTGCTCTGTGTCAGGACACTAATCTCTATTCAGTGCAGAGAAATTCTGCCTTTCACAGACAGAGGGTCTATTTTTGTCTTTGAAGTTAATCCAACCCTAAGTTGCAGCAACACTTGGAAACCCAGATGCAGAAATTCTGTATAGACTTCCTTTTAAATATTCATGGCTGGAAACCTGTTTCTCTACTTCTGTCATTTCAAGCTGAGGATTCTGGCTTTTATGGACTTTTGCTCATCACTTAATCCACAAGTAAAATGTTTTTTCTCCCCCACAGTTGATGTTATATCCAAATGTGAATATACATAGAGGAGTAAGTTGGAATATGCAGCAGATGGTCAGCAGAAGAAATAAAAAATCACTTAATGTCCAACAACCAACACCAGTGGCAAGACTCATTAAACCATGGGCTGGACTCAGCAAGACAGAAACTGCTGCTCAAGGGTTTTGAGAGGTATCGAGGGCTAAACTGATGAAATAGAAAGTCTGCATGCTGGCCTGGGATTTGCTACATTGGTCTCTGCTCAGAGCTTATTTAACTGAAGTTTTGTCAAGGAAGGCTGGGCCAGCCCCGTCAGCAGCTCAGCTCTCCATTTCCCAGTGCCTTGCTCCCATCTTGGCCACATTTGCCAACTGTCTGGTTTATATTTATACTCTATCTCAGCCATCACTCCAGGAATGATCCAACCCAGTAGTGCTTGCTGCAGATAATGCACTGATGAAGCAATCTACACAGATGGTAAGCTATCAACTTACATTAAAAAAATCATCAGTTATTGTTCCTAATTTTTCCCAAAATTAAGGCAGCTTTGTTCAAAAATCTGCGGAAAAATATATGCACAGTTTCAAGGACACGATGCCTTTGGGCTCTTCTAAGGCCAATTAAAGAATTGTTTAGGATTTCATCTTAACCATCAACAAACAGTGTCTTAAATTTGGAAGATTTAAAAAAAAAAAAACCACAACAAATTAATAAAAGTTTAGGGAAATGATCCTAATATCAGATCCTGTTGGAAATATCTCTGTTTAAAATAAGGAATGGAAATATAATTAAATATAACAAAGAAATATAACAAAGTCTAACCCAAAATAAGGAATGGAAATATAATTAAATATAACAAAGAAATATAACAAAGTCTAACCCATGTTGATAGAGATTTCTAATTGCTTTTTAAAAGGAAATGCCTTTCAAAAAGTTAAATTCATTCCAAACTTTTTTTTTTTTTAACACAAAGGTGTACATTAATTTCAATTAATGCAACAAATGCTGATGTTTGCTGTACTTTACTGTAAAAGGAGAGGTTTGAGGCATGTTGAAGTTTTTCCTGTCATTCGGGTAGGGCAGGAACTAATGATCTAAGAATCTAAATTACTAAAAAAGACATGTAGGAAAATAATAAAAGAATTTAAGACTTTGTGATTTTTATAACAAAAACCTGGAGAAAATAAATTTTGTGTTAAATATGGTGGCAGCTTCACAATGAGGGAAAAAAAAGCTTGCCTTTCTGTAGAGGTTGTAATTACATTTATAATTTCTTGAGTTTTAAGCAAATAGATTCATTGCAAAGAGAAGGTGATTCTGGGTGGAATTCAGAGAAGGCTTTAGTTTGGTTTGGGTCATCTTCTTACTTCAATACCTCAACAGTTGAGATAAGTCAATTAAAGATAATACAATATAACTATGTTAGAAAATTAGCAAGTGTCCCTTTTTGTCTGGAGTGCCATTAGTTCTGCTCCTTGCAACGGGTAAGTCCTTTATTTTACACTCACCATCACCCATCATTTCAAAGATCAGTTTCTAGAGGTCTGATATAATTCTGACTGGCATAAATTCCTTACAAATTAATTGGAATTAATGCCTTCTGCAGCTGTGCTGTGTCATCTGCTGCTTGAGGAGAATTCTGCAATGGTCTGTGCTTATCCATTTTTAACTATTGCACTGATTGTATCTCATTAATGTGTCCCAGAGTCCAAAAGCAGGGGTAAACAGACTATATGTTCTGAGTCAGCATTGCCTGCCTGGGATAGATCACATGGGATCTCAGGATGAGATTTCCGTGAGTTCCTCACATGAATTCTGATGCCCTGTGGAAAAAGCCCCTTCCTGCCATTTCCTGCAGAGATGTGGGTTGAAGCCATGGGACTCAGATGTCTTGGACATTTGATTTTCTCTTTGTCATTGCTGATTGTGGAGGTTTAGGATAAGGAGATAACTGTTTAATTCCAAAACACTGGTCAGGATGTAATGTTGAGGCAGGAACTTGATAGCAAGGCTATCTCTTCTTCATTTCAAAGGTTGTTTTAAGGCCCTGATCTCCTTCACTTGCTGGTGTAATAAAATTCATCTGCATCTTCTCAGCCTGAAGCTTTTTTGTTCCTTGCCTGAAAATTACTCTAAAATTCAGGGTTTTTTAAAAAGAATATTACTGATAACACAGAGCTTTATGTTCATTTTCTGAAGTATATTTGTGGCACTTCTCCAAAAGGATAAAAACATGGGAAATTTGCATCAGTGTAGGTCTGTGCCTCTTGTACAATAACAAAGGACAGGGAGGATGAAGCTGGAAGGTGCTTGGAGCAACCTGGTCTGGTGGAAGGTATCCTCTTCCCACGGCAGGGCATGGATCTGGAAGAGCTTTAGGTCCTTTCTTACCCAAACAACCCAGGACTGAGGGATTCCTGTTTGTCAGAATCCCTGGGTGCAGTTGGGGCTACACTGAGTTTGTAAGAACCCTGTCAGGAAGATCAATGTTCTGGCAACACAGAGCATGAGGTGAATCCCTCAAGAGCAAAGCTTTTCCCTGGGTGACACCTGTGCACACAGCACAAGTCACACCACAGCCAGCAGAGAATAAAACAACTCTGGGTTTATTGTTTATCAGGGACTTGTTTTCACCCCTCCAGCTGGGATCCTTCCCAGGGAAAGGTGACATTTGCTGGCAAGGCAGTGCAAGCCTGGACCTGCTGCTGATTCCTGTCCCTTCAGGAGCACAGAGGGCTGGATGCTCCTGGGCTGTCTGCCTGGCTCCTCTCTTTGGGGATAAATTCCTTCCAAAACAAGGGAAGGAATGTGCAATTGGGATGTACCTACATACATGAGACACCAGTAATGAATTCTCAATTTTAATTTTAATTTTTCAGAGGCTTTTTTATGTTTCTAAAAAAAATAACTACTCTTCTATATAATTTTTTTCTAATGTTTTTGTTCATAAATTATACTTGAAAGTGTTCATAGTAATTATGCACAAACTGAATTCTTATCTAACATCTCAACCTCAGAAAAATTGAATGTTTCCTGACACATTACCCTTCAAATTCTTTCTATCCACTTATTTTGTTCTTATCGAGATCATGTGAGAGAATTAAGAGAATATATTGCACCAAAAATTAACAAAATTTCAGTTTATAGAAGACATAATAGATTCTAAATAAGAAAGAGTTTTTAAGTTTTGATAATTATGAAGCTGACATATATGAGTTATTTCTTTCTTTGTGTTGCAAATGGAAAAACAGCCTAGCAGGAATCAGTCATATTAAACTATGCATAAATCTTCTCATAAACTCAGGGAATGGTTTGGACTGGAAGGAACTTCAAACTTTATCCAGTGCCACCCCTGCCATGGACAGGGACACCTTCCACTGGTCCAGACTGCTCCAAGCCCTGTCCAACCTGGCCTTGGACACTGCCAGGGATCCAGGGGCAGCCACAGCTTCTCTGGGCACCCTGTGCCAGGGCCTGCCCACCCTCACAGAGAACAATTCCTTTCCAATATCTCTGGGCAGTGCCCAGCACCCTCTGGGGAAGAACCTTTCCCTGATCTCCAGCCTAACCCTGCCCTGGCACAGCTCCAGCCTTTCCCTGGGTCCTGTCCCAGGTCACAGAGCGGCTCCTGTCCCTCCTGTCTCGTTCACAAGGAAGCTGTGACTGCACTGAGGTCTCCCCTCATCTCCTCTTCCCCAGGCTGAACAGACCAAGTGCCCTCAGCTGCTCCTCACACAGCTTCACCTCCAGGCCCTTCACCATCCTCATGCCTTCCTTTCGATGCTCTGCAACAGCTTGAGATATTTCCCATATTGTGGTGATGCTGAACAAAAAGCTCATTTTTACTTAGTTTACACGTCTCACTTAATAACTCATAGCTGATAAAAGATATTTCCTTATGGTAGATTTTATAACCTCCTGTTCAAATATGCTGTTATGATACAGCGAATCTGGACAATGCTACAACCTTCTGGACTTGGGACTGCCTGAAGCCCAGGGTGCTCCAAGATCCAATATCTCCCTCTGGTGTCCCTCCCTGACCCCCAGCTGCTCTTGCAGAGTT
The DNA here is from genome assembly GCF_015832195.1 of Motacilla alba alba. Lineage (NCBI taxonomy): Eukaryota > Metazoa > Chordata > Aves > Passeriformes > Motacillidae > Motacilla > Motacilla alba. The sequence continues at coordinate 25,739,572 of NC_052023.1, forward strand.
CATTATGCTGAAGGTGGTGGGGCGCTGTCCAGAGAGGCTCGTGGCCACCGTGTCACATGTCATGGCTGCAAACACAGATGGTCGCCAGGCCAGGGGCAAACAGGAGCTGCCAAGCCCAGAAATGTGTGCCAGCATCTATCCACATGTCAAGTAATTATTTTAAAGTGCAGACTTCCAAGCCTTGTGAGTCACCGCAGTGCTGGCTCTGATCTTGTCTCTGCGAGTGATTCATGTGGATAGGTGATTAAGATGTCTTTAAATCTGGCCTGAGGAAAAGTCCTTTACAGCAGTTTGGTCACAGTAAAAGCCAAAAGGCCAGAAGCAAGATCTTCAGTACTGTGCATCTACACTGGGTATTAAATGTGCTGAATATTTTATAGCTGAAACTCTTTAGCAGCTTTCTCTTAAGCCATGTTTTTCTTTATTTTTTTAACACCACATATCTATAAAAATAAAATGTTAATTTAAGCACCTTGTGTTCAATTTTTTTTTCAAATTTTCAGGTAGGTTGGATCAATTGAATTACAAAATGTGCCTGGGGAAAAAAAAGAAAGTTTGGACCTTTGGGTTAGAAACAGAGATGTTTTGTCAGATGGAAGGGACAGAGGCAATTTGAAGTGGTAGCAAATTAGTGTCAGCAGATCTGAAATAAATGAACACTCTAGCAACTGGTTCATGAGGGAGAAGAGGAAACTGAGCCCAGCTTTCCACTTTCTCAGAACTGGACTGTATTGAGGAAATTCATGTTCCAACAGAGTGTGTGATTTCTGTTCCTATCAACCTGTCTCTCACAGAAGTGAGCCCACAAGGAAGTCACTCTCCTTGAACAGATGATTCCTTGAGTCACGTTCTGCTGTTGCACCTCTGAATAGTGACTCCTTTGAAATGCTGTTTGAATATCCAGCAGTCACAGCTAATGTGTGGACTTGTGGTAACAAGTCACATCTGTTACGTCCTTTTAAAGTACGGGCTGTTTGCCATGTGGCCAGTGGTTCAGTAATCATATTTTAGTATTGCAAGTCTCAGAACAAGGTGTAACTCAACACCCTGCAATATTAATTCAGTATCATTTCTTCAATAGCATTAAATCCTATATCTTCCTGCATTGGTGTAATACCTTTCGTGTCAGGTGAATCTTACTAAGATGATTTTCTTTTTTTTAACATCCCGTGACAAAATGTGAACTATGATTGCCAGAACACTGCTTTTAGGGGACAGTAGCACTGGTAAGCTGTTTGTAGTTGAAAAGGACAAAACCTTGGTGTGGAAATGTGAGTATGTGGCACATATGGTGTTTCCAAAGCAGGAATCTTCCTGCCCTGTGACATTAATATAAACCCTCTACTCATTTCACTGTCTGACATGCTGAAATCACTTCATTCTAATACTGCTATTCATCAAAAATACCAAAAGTGGAGCTGAGGAGCAGTTGGAAAAATTTTCCTGGGTAGCAGGTGGTCAAGAGCAGCCTCTATGAATGTGCAATAAAGTGCTGCTCCACTAGAACCCCAGACCTCCTTGAGAGGAAAGGTGCTCCAAGGACAGGGGCCCTGTGCATGTACAGCTCCTAAACCATGTCTGAAAACACATCTGTACACAAGAGTTTATCTCAGCTTCTCCTTGTTATCACACCTATTATTTGCAGGGCCCCAGATCATCTTTTTATGCAAGTCACGTTAGTTTTAAATAACTCTAATCCCCAGTCCAATTAAAGGTATCACCTCGAAGCAGATCATTTTATTTCCTTTGAGAAGAGATGCAGACTTAGTATTCAGGTTAGTAAAGCAGCCACTACCATGCTGACCTTCCTTTTATCTCTCACACTTCATCTTATCACCTTCCTTGTCTGTGGCATGTGACTTTCAGAGGCGCACTTGGTGTGTCACATCCAATCTAAACTTCCACTGGACAGGCATTCCTTTACATTAAAATTTGTAAATCCATTTTTGACTCCAAAATGCAATATCTCAATTGGAGCAGATAAAATAAAAATATTCTCTTGTTTTCTTTTTTTTAAATATACTAATAATGACAATGCACTTTTCTTGGAACCACTTTTGTTTAGAAAAATCTCTGTGAGCCTTGTCCTCTATTAAAGAAGATGCTCTGAAAGGAGACAAAATACTGTTTATTTAGTGCCACATGTTCAGAAGAATCATTTATATTAGACCCAGTCCATCCAGAGGAGCTTTTGCTCTCTTACACTGCCTTTCTAAAACATCATTTTTCTCTAAACTCACTGCTCACGTTCATTCCAGCAGCCTGTTAAGTGATGGATAATTAGATTTTTTTTCCCCCTAACATCCAGTGCCACAAATGCTCTTTAAGAAGAAAAGTCTCTGTGCGATGCAGGGAGAAACTTTCATATCTTGAACTCTGTGGCTTCCTTGGTGGAATATTTTATTCCTTAGTAATGTTGTGCCCATGAATCAATTACACTTATAGCAAAGCAATCTAAAGTAGCTGATAAACAACTTTGGGATGTAAGGAACTAATCCTGCATTACATCCTGAGGGAATTGGATTAACCTGCACTATCCCCTTTATTTCTTATGTATTTCATTCTGGAGAGTTCTGAAGGAAACAAGTTTCCAGGCCTCAGTGTTCTGATGGACTGTGTTCACAGATGCTGTAAAAAAGTCATCTATTTTAAATCTGTTTTTCTGCCTACGGACTCAAGGGAAGACCAAGACACAAATCCCCTTCTCTGAAGAGTTTTTAGAGTATTCAGACCTTGTTATGCTTCTAAGGCATGTGAACATTTTGCTAAGTGAAAATCAAAAATAATAGAGAAACAAGAAAATGTAAATTCATGGTTCTTCCTTCTTTCGTATATGCTTATGGCACATTTTGTGGGAAATTCCAGAAAAAAAATCTTATTTAAAAAAGCAGAATTCTTTCTGAAACTTTTCTGTTTGGTGTAACCATTCACTGCCTCTAGTGATGAACTCCTTCTAAGTCTACATAACCTTCATAGTATGCTTCTTCAAAAATTAACTTGCATAGAGATAAGGACATGCTTCAAACATAAGGCTGCCAAGAATTACTTTCCTTCCAGAAATAGGGGGTTTTATATGATAAAATATTTTTTAAGTTATTAAGAAGTTTAATCTGTATTTGTGTATTTGTCTTCAGTTTCTGTTACCAGAATAAGATCCTTTTGTAAAGTGTCTGAACTATTGATATAAATATCACCTTCACTTTAAATTATATGGTAATATTAAGCATCCAGTCTTTTCAAAAATTCAAATACTAACATTCTATTCAAAACTCCATGCTTTTGTGTGCACATGCCATACCTTGGTGTCCTAAGATTGAAATTCTTATTTGCTTGAGATGCTGATAATCTTCATTTGCAGCTTATTGCACCAGGTTTCCATTTAGTTATTATGCAAGGAAGATGCAATTTTTTTTTCCCACTGACTTATTACTGTATTTACATTACCTCTCTCCTTTTAATATTTTTGTTTATATCTTTATTAAATCACAGATGGTGCTGATTAAATTAGACCTTAAGTGATGCTTTTTCATTATGAAATTATTTAAAGTGCATACAGATAAGGTTCATACCTACAATAATGTCCTGTACTGAGTGTACTCACTTAAAAGGATGATTAGTGAAGGAACCCATTTGAATGACACAAAAGGAATGAAACCAAGTTATAAACTGGCACTTCTGAAGGAAGAAATGAAAGCTTCCCCTCTCTTCCATCTCTTTCAGTAGTGGTTGGACATCAAAGCAAATCAGAGGAAATCATTGCTGTCTTTCTTGAAAAGTATTTGGGAAAGGGAATGTTCTCCTCCTCCATCCAGACAGTTAATATTTCTTTTAGTGCTCCCAAGCACAGAGATTCCAGTCCTCTCACTTTGGTTCCATAATTTGGGTGCATGTGAGTGCCAGCACACCCCTAGCTCTGGTTCACATCAGGGGTTTCACTGACAGCAGCTCAAGGGTAGAATAAGGGCTTCTGCTCCTGGGATTTTCAGTTTCTCAGCACAGTCATTGCATTTGAAATTAAACCTTACTGCTGTGTCCACCAAAACAGAAAGAAAACCCATTTTCCCTCCCCAGAACACAGTGCCAATTGTATAACCACACCTTAGCTTGCTGCTTCACCTCTTCCCCTGGCCATATGGGAGCTGCAGGGGCCCTGTGCAGTACAATTGATATTTACTATTTCCCTCCACTTATGTTTTCTTTGACAAATGAAAAGGTTCAAATGAAAAGGTTCAGCCTGAAGGTGATGTTAGAGTGAGAGATGGCTCACAGATGTCATCCTCCAGTGGGGGTATGAGCCAGCAGGCTCAGCCTAAGCCTGTGAGGAAACTTGCCCTCACCCAGTAAGTAGGACATCACTTTCTGACCTCATTTGAGGAAGATGCTGCTGGAATCCAGAGCTTGGACTAAATGCCCAGTTTAGTCCTTTTCTCAGGGTGGATGCGCTCCACGACAAATCCTCTCCAAAGATTAACCACTGCTCCTCACAACTCGTGGGCTAACCCAGAAATCACCAGATGAGCTCAGGGCACACGCCGGTTTTACACCTCAGCTTGATTCCTGCTTACCAAATGTGCTGTGCTCCTCGTGCTGTTCAACAGCCCTCCCATCTGTGATTTACACCTCCTGCTGATTCCTGCAAAGCAAAATGTGCTGTGCCATCTCTCAACCACATTCCTGCAAAGCAAAATGTGCTGTGCCATCTCTCAACCACATTCCTGCACAAAGGCTGCAGCAGGAGCTGGCCATCAAGTAGGATAGCAACTGCTGCCCCAAGAAAACACAAGAATACTCCCTGTTTTTTAAGGCTGATGTGTCAAGGCAATGAGAACACACTGGAAATAATCTCTTCAGCCTCTTGAAGCAGCAGAGCCTGAAATTCATGGAGGCAGAAGCTCACCTGGTCGTACCACTCTGCAGAACATATTTCTTTTTCAGAGTGCATTGATTTTAATCTTGTTTTTCTCTTTATCTCTTGAAATGGAATGTTTTATTATCCCACCCTTTATACACAACATGGGAGCAGATTACCTACGCAGAAATTTCTCTGCTCTTTGTTGGCTTTGAATTTTAGTTGGTATTTTTTTGCTGAACTCAGACAACCAGTAAATACTCCACTGATTGCAGATTGATTGATTAATTGAGGTGAATTTTAAAAGTTACACTCAGCAGTGTCACAATGGAAATCTAAGGGTGTTTGATGTACCTTGGCATGATCTGACTTTCAGGAAAAGGACCAAATGCCTGTTTCATGTTAATGAAAGCAAGCTTAAAAGCTGGGCAGAACATCTGGAACTTGAAAAGATTTGCAGTGAACAGAATAAAATAAAAGTTGTAATCCTGGGCCCACCCCCACTGTACACAAAAGTGCTGCAGTAAATTGTTCTGACCCTGAGTGCAAACTGAAAGAAAACTATTTGTACTCTATTCTAGCTGAAGAATATAAACTGTGTCCAAAAACGAGACATGGAAATTTAGTTTCTTTAACCTGCAAGGTAATTGAGTCTTTTTTTGCTGTGAACAATGATGTTAGAAGAGGATTCAATGGTATTTTGGTTTCAGGATTAGAAGAATTAAAATATTAATGTAATTTAGTATTATGATTACTAAGTGCCTTGGTCTTCAGGAAATATGAAAGAAATTGCAAGCAATTCTGTGTAACTCATTAATTAAGTCCCATTTAAAACAATCAGGCAACAATTTGTTTCATGTTCAGGAAAGAAATTTTGTAGCCAGAGAAAAGAGATGATTTTTTTTCAGTAATTAATGATAACCTTGACCGTATGCAGGAGCTCCTTCAGGCGTGACCAAATGATTTCTGGCAGACTGCATAGATAAATCCCTATAAAACTCCAGTCTCAGAGAAAGTTTTCATGAATTACATTAAACTTTGAGGACATACCTCCCCGTTTCATGAAAAACCAACCCTCACTCGAGATATCCCTTTGAAAATCCTTTATACATATATTCTATTGATTAGTGAAATTCAGTGTAAAATTAAACATTAGCAGAGCTGGTTTTACTCACTGCCAACACCATGACCTTTATTAAAAGTTGAAGCAATACCTCTTTAATCTGGATCTGAGAAGACACGTGCCCAAAACTATTGAAAATAGTATTTATATCTTCATTAACTCAATCTATTTTCTCTTTCCAAAATAAAATTCTCCCAGTAGCAGAGCCCAAACAGTAACCTGAAGGAATTGTTTAGAAAGGCCTGGAAAAAAATGGCATTTTGTTCCAATTGCCCTTCTTGTTTGTTTGAAGCCTAGACTGTGCATGGCACACAGAGTCATATACTGGCTTAGGCAGGAAGGGACCTTAAAGATCACAAAGATGTTTTTTCTGCTTTTATTTCTATCTTCTCTTGAGCACACACACACACACACACACACACACACACAATTGTACTGGGGTTTGGTTCTCTTATTCCCTTCACTGTCTGCTGAAATGGTTCCTGCTTCTCCATGGCATTACTCGGGCTCTACACTGACATTCACTTACCTGCTGGCAGCTATCAAAAATTCAGTATTTCATCTGGATTAGGCATATTCTCATCATGAGGAATATCTGAAAACTATTCTGTCAAGCTCCTGTTTTCTTTCTCACTATTGGTCTTTTCACCACTGATATTCCTTTATCCAATACTTTATCTTGATCTACCAGATTTTTTTTTTTTAAATGGGCTTGGACATTAAAGCGGTTTCTTTTGACCTTTTCCCCTCACTTCTTATTTTAAAGCTCTACTTATCAGCCATAAAAGCCTGGATGTCAGAAGGCAATTTTCCCAGATAGTCAGATGGAATCCAACCTTTAAAAACTGACTCTTTTAGCAAACCTATCCCACTGGCAAAGTATTCCCAAGCCTGCTTTAACACTGGTATTTGAGTCATCTGTTGCTCATCACTACATCATACGCCCTATCTCCCTCTGTAGTGACAAGAAAAAAATTCAGAGTAGTCCCTAAAATGAGACATAATTAACTCAAAAGTAAGTGATGGTATTTCTGAGTTTGAGATACACTGCAAAATCAAACTGCTGTCAAAGTTTGGTGCAACTCCTTGCAGAACAGGCAGACTCATTGCTGGTAACATTTACTGTCATAGAATCATGGAATCATGGAATACCTTCAGGTTGGAGGGAATCTCAAGGGTCATTTGGTCCAACATTTTTGGCAAAAGCATGGCCTTGAAAAGATGGCCCAGCAGCCTGTCCAGCTGCATCTTAAAATTGTCCAGCACTGGGGAGTTCACCGCTGGAGAAGCCATTCCAGTGACTGACTGCTCTCACTGTGAAACGTTTTCCTCTTGTGTCCACTCAGAATCTCCCCAGCAGTACCTCGCACCTATTTCCTCTCGTCTTTTCCATGTGACTCCTTGTAAAAAGGGAGTCTCCATCTTCTTCCTGTCCTCCTTTAAATAGTGGAACGTGGAAATGAGGGCTCTCCTCAGCATTCTTTTCTCACAGCCAGGCAAACACAAATCTTTCATCCTTTCCTAATGGAGCAGCTTCCTGTTTTGGGATCCTCTTTCTGGCCTTTGTCTGGACCTTTCCCTGCCTGTCCATATCTTTTTTGGCACAGTGCCACATCTTTATATTAAAAAATAAATTGTGAGGTTGCAAGTTCTGCATTGAAATAAAAAATCCTTTATATAACAAGAAAGCTGTGTTTTGATCCATCCTTGCAACTTTACATATCTCACTTCATCTTTATCACTGCCATTATCTCTGGCAACCAGAAGTTGCTCCAAAGCCCTACAGAGGTTATTTTAGAAGAGCTGATTATTTTAAATTATTTGAAATCTATTATGTTCAGTTTTGGTGGGGGCAAAAGTGAGTCTGGACTGTTTCTTGTGTTTTAAGAAGCTCTGGGCTCCTGCAGAAGTCATTCATGGTGAATTATCTCTTTGCAGGATGCTCATTCAGGTCACGGCCAAGACACACCCGAGAGGATAGGAGGCTCTGCAGTGATTATATAACCTCTCTTGGCAGAAGGTTTTCTAATCATGAAATGACCCCACAAGTGAATTTTTGGTTTCAACTACCAGATCACAGCACAAAGCACAATATGTAGAAGAAAGGGAGCATGAAAGCCACAAGCACAGCCCCCTGAAAGAAGGGGGAGTGCCACTGAAAGGCAAAGAGGAATTGATGGTGCTTGAGCTTGCAACAGCAGAGTGGAAAGCAGGGGAGTGTAAAGTATCCCTGGCAGTTCTGGAACACTGAACCTAAACTAGATTTCTTTAAAATCAATGGAGAAACGTGCTAAATGCAGGAGTCACTGGACTATCCCACAATGCTTGTGCTCAGAAGAACAATGTCCTTAAAAGCTCATTCATTTCAGATTTACTGCAGTGTCATTGCACTAATTTCAACAAAGTAATTTTCGGCCAGGAATCAAGCATACCCACTTTATGCTAATGCAGATTTGATTAGCTGGCTTTCAGGATCTCTCTCTGTTTCTAGGAAGGACTGAAACTCTTCTATTTTCTTCCTCAGGCACCCTTTGTAATCTAATTCATATTTGACAAACGAGACGAGAAATCAATTGTGTGTAGTATACATTGTATAATGACCTGAAAAGTTCCTAAAACAGTTGTGCCTGCTCCAGAGCAGTTATTCAGAATTCTGTACACAACTCTTTGGCACTGTTACACCTGGCCAAGTGCCGGGGAAAACATGGCTCTGTAAAAGAGCGGCAAACCAAATGGGGTGATGGATCTGTGCTTGTGTCACTTCTAAGTTGCCTCCTATCCTACACAGTCACAAACAAATCAGGATTTATTCTGACCTTTCCCATTGTATTTAGGAAAACAGAAACAAAGTGATATTGCAAGCTGGGACTATTCAACCCCTACTAACACAAGGACTGTACCTTGTGCCTGTACCATTCCCACATCCATGGCCCTGAGGAGATTTTAGTGCCATGTTTGGATTTCTCAGGATTTCACTGATTGTTCCTTACTGTCTCAGGTTGAGCTGGGAGTGTATTCCATTCCCATCTATTAAAGGCAAGGCTGTTACCTTCTGTTCATTGGGCAGTTTTCTTTATCTCTCCCACAGCCAATCCTCTCTCCAGGAGATCTCTTCTGTTCATGGGCCATTAATTATTAATTCTCTTCTGTTCATGGCCAGCGAGTGTCCCTGCATGGCTGATAACATTCCATCATCCCATGGGGAGATGCTCTGCCCAGGGCAGGAGCCAAGCATTCCTACCTGGATCCAATCTGAGCCTGGGAACAGCACTGCAGCCTTTGCCCACTGCATTCCCAGAGGAGCAGCTTTCTTCCCCCTGCATTGCCAGAGGAACACCAGGCCCATCTCCAGCAGCACTGGAGCTGCAGAGGAAAACTCCAGCCTTGTGCAGGATCCCTGCTCCAGCAGAACCACAGCTGGCACTGCAGGAGGGCTGCAGCCACCATGGAGTGGGACTGTGCCACCACCCTGACACACAGGGGGTCAGGGCATGTTCTGACTCTGACAGTGGATTGTTTTTTGGGGTTTTTTTTGTTTGTTTGTGCTATTGCATTTGCATTTTTAGTTTTCCTGGTAAAGAACTGATATTCCTATTCCCATACCCTTGCCTGGGAGCCCTTTAATTTCAAAATTATAATAATTCAGAGGGAGGGGATTCACATTTTCCATTTCAGGGGAGGCTCCTGCCTTCCTCAGCAGACACCTGGCTTTTCAAACAAGACCCTTACCTCTGCCTTGGCATGCGGATGAGGGGCTGTTTGTGGCACCTCTTGCTGAGGCTGAAGAGTTTGTGCACCGTTCTCTGGGCCTTGAGGAAGAGTTGCTTCATGCTGCTCTCCAGCTGCTCGTAGCGGCGCTGGAAATTAGAATCCATTGTCCACAAATGCATCACAGCAGATGTGTTCAGGAAATAATTCATAGGCAGCCTCTTCATAAATAATTTGAATTCGTCTGAAAAAAATAATAATCATTAATAGTCTTTAATTATGAGGCTGTGGTTATTCTTGCAGCAGAAATTAACTTCTAATTTGTTTTTTTCTTGAACCGATTTTCATAAACTCAGCTTTTTGAAATTTTAAAATTGAGCATTTAACTCTTTCAAACTAGAAAGGTGACTACATTTTTTTGGTAATATTAGAATAAAGCCAGCAAAATTCGATATTTATATAATTTTAAAATTACTATTAAAGCAAATACAAGCTTTGTCCTTATTTCTCAACCTGGGAAATATGAAGATTAAATAAGAATCAGAGTTTCTTACCTTCAAATCTGGGATCTGAAAGCAAATGTGCATTTAATGATCAATGTTTATTGACTCATTTGAAGAACATCAGAAACTGTCTTAAAAGAAGTATATTCCAATACTTAGGACATGCAAGTAAATGTGATTTTACAGGCCATTGCTCTTATATATATATGTTATTTCACCCGACACAAGCCATTAAATTAGACTTTCATAAGTATTTACAATTAAAATGGAGCCTTTCAAAGCATTTTATGGTACTTCAAAATTTTATGACACTTCAAAAATGTTCCCATAACTTCTTTTTTGTCTCTAAAGTGGCGGAAAGGAGTTCTTCAATCACAAGGTCACATTGTTACTGTGAACATGCCATGCTTTGTGACTTGTTCTGGTGGCTCAGTCCACACATGATATGTAAACAGAATCTTATTAACAGAGTTTTATGAATCGGGGAGTCTATTTGCCTAAGTAGAATTATTTATAACTTCTGAACCTAAATAAACTTTCATTAAAAGGGCTCCAGATACTGGGGAAATATGTGAGAGTGAGTAGCACACTTGAACGCACATGTTTATCCTTTTTCTTTCTTGTTTTTGTATATCAGTATGCTTCCCTGCCTGCCCTTCTGCCTGCTGCTATCCTCCCACCCTTCACAATCCTTTTTTTTCTTTCAGCTTGTTCCTGCAATGAAGTCACTCATCCCACAGTTTGGCTTTCACCCTGCCAGATGCTCCTTTTGGATAGTTTACATTTCAGCAGACTATGTGAAAGCAAAGATCCCGCTGCCTGAAGTAGCCTTTATTATTTATTTAATAATAAATCTTAATATTTAACATTGGTGTCATTTTAGGTTGCTCATGGAAGATTGGGGAAAACGTCCACTCACATCAAAGAATACTCCATTAACATCCCTGTTATTAAGTCTTTTGGTTTACATTTAGTTTAGGTTTTTTAACATTTTTACACAAAGCAGGAAAAAATATTTTCTTTTTTATGGATGGAGAAAAAAAGATCTTCTGCAATTAAGCTGTAGTTACCCTTGACCACGTCCTGGAGGACACAGGGCAGTGATGGAATACAACAGTCCCACTTCAGCAGAGTATTTTCTGTGATGGCTGAAGACTCATAACAAAACAAAACACATTGAAAGGTCTTCTTGAAGGTAGAAAATTAAAATCAAGGGGCAAATGTAACAAAGTGTTTAACAAAGTGTTTTTAATAATTCCTCTGGGAATGTGTTGTTCATTTTGCCCTCATGCCTTTGTTTTTGCACAGCCCCTGTGCTCTCCTTAGGGCATGAGGGAAAAGAACTGTTTCTTTATCTTATCAATTATTTGGAGCCATTTATCTTTTGCTTTTTCCCTCCCTCAATTGTGTCTAAGTTGGTTTTTATCCTCTGTCCAGCAAGAATGTTCATTCCTGGGTGTACAGCTAACAATTTGAATTAATGGGAATATTTAATAAATTCCACATTACCACATGAGCATCTCTGTGACTCTTAGTGTAGTTTTGGGATAGACAGTTCTATTTTCTCCTTCCCAAGTGATAATTATTCCTTCCTTAGAATTAGAGAATAATTTGGGTCAGAAGGGACATTTATAGTCCAACCCCCAGTGCAATGAGCAGGTACCTTCTCTAGATTAGGTTTCTCAGAGCCCAGTCCAACTTTACCAACCTCTGATTCCTTGTTGGAAATGCCATAACATTCTTTTTAGTTTTGGGCAACTTTAGTCATGGATTTGCTCCCCTTTGCCAAGGGGGAGGGGAGCTGGGCTCTGTTGTTGGTTTAATCTTTAAACCACCAAGGTTTTGGGTCTGGCTGGGCAGGGCCCGATAAGTTTCAACAAAAAAAAAAAAAAAAAGGACTTTTGAAGGTGTGGGATTTTAAAATTTACAAGTTTGGAATCTAGAAGATATGGAGGAGGTAATGAGACATTATTCAGACATTATTCTGGTGACAATCTGCCTGGCAGACTTGGAGACACCTTCTCTGAGAGAAAAACGCTAAGGGAACCACAGAGCTGGACCAAATGAGCATGAAAGGCAAAGGGATCAATACCCAATAGAAGATCAAACACTAACTAATGAAAAGAATTGTGCAACACAGAACCAAAGAATTCTTTGTTTTCTATAAGTGTACAGAATGTGCAAAGTCTCGTAATTGACATGTGTAGTTGGAATGATTTCCAATGCACATCCTGGCCAGAATAAAGGAATGCCTGACTCACTGGCAGCTCAAAGACACTGTCAGAGAGTTCTGTTTCTTCCTGAGCTCAGTGACATCCTCACACTGCCCTTCCCAGCCCTCAGTCCCTCGCAGGTCTGCACAGAAGGTGTGACAGAAGGTTATGTCCGCCTTGTCCCATTGGCTTGGTAAAGCCTGCCAAGTCTAAAGACTTCAAAATATTAAAAATTGTCATTAAAAAAAAAAAAAGTAATAGGAAATAAGGTTAGCTGAGCTGATACAAAGTAAGTCCTTTACAAAGCACAGATCTGCAGCTTGTAAAAACCACATAAATTCTACCAGATTTAGAGGACTGAACTATATATACATATATACTATATATATATATATATATATATATATATATATATATACACTCTGACACCTTTGGGGGGGATGAGATCCCAAAGCTACATTCCTGATTACCTGTTTAATTCCTAGGGCCTCTTTTCCCTCCTGCTCCTCTGAGGCACTGGTAAAGCTCCTTAAAAGCAGCTTCATGAAGCCAAAACAAAGGCAACTCCCCCAGGAAACAACAGGCTCAGACGATGCCTTTTCAGCCCTCACAGTGCTCTAACCACGTATTTAAGGAGCGTTGTCACTTTGCTGTCCTCTGCTCGATGGCACTAATCTCTACAGCTAACAACTGCTCCATGCAGTGTTTAGAAGCGATAAGGAAGGTTTACACTCCTCAACTTGCAATGCAACAGCATTTCCAATCAGAAAATGGTTTTTTCTCCCTGTAATAAACATCATCTTTGACTACCCTTGTGCCCTGTCTGATCCTGCTAATGAGCTCCATAATGCAGGTGAAGGAGAGACAGAGATAAAGTGAGCATGGTTACACAGTGCCTGCTGCATAAAAAAAAAAAAAAAAAAAAGAAAAAAAGAAAAAAAATAGAAGAGAAGATAATGTGGCCATATCTTAAACAGACACATTTCATGATCTGTGAAACTACAACACGAACTCCTAACACTGAGAGATGATTAAACTATTACACTCTAATCAACACACAGTGCCAGCCATTCCTGAGGATTAACAGCCAGTATTACAGTCCCAGGGGCCATAGAAATTGATACTTTAATTCATAAAATCAGAGAACATCCTGAGCTGGGAAGGACCCACAAGGATCATTGAGTCCAACCCCTGGCCCTGCACAGGACAACCCCAAAAACCAGACCATGATTCTTGATACCACATAAAATCTGATTGCAGCACTTCCTCTTTTACTTTCACGTGGGTAGTACATGCAATATTATTTTATATATTCTTAACTAACTGCAAATAAGGTAAAAAAAGTAAAATATTATATGCAGTGGTGGGTCAAGCAGGTTCATTTTCTGGCTGGTTGTGTCTCTTTTCACTTCTCACTGCCAAGTAAATCTTCCTTGTGTCAACAGTGTCTGGAGATGGAAATGGCATCCCATATTTCAGAGGGAAAGAATAAATGAGAAATATCATAATGGGAGCAAACATTCCTGCTGAAATCAGGTGAATATCAGACATATTTAGGCTGTGAGAAATACCTAGAGCTGCAGAGATGTAAATTGGATCCCCAGTGTTATTTGGTGTCAGAGCAGGGCTCAGTGCTGGGTGCAGTGGTTACCACTCTGCAGACAGAGCTGGCAAAGGCCAGAAAAATCCAGGAAGCCTTCCCTTGCTCTGCTACAAGGGAAAAAGGTGCCTGCTTTTGTGGATTTTTGAAGGAGTTTTGTGTGTGTTAGAGATGGGGCTTCTGAGTTGTTTTTGATGATGAGGTTTATTTTCTTATTTTCTACATTAGTAGGAAGGGTAAGTTCAACTCACATCATTACAGCATGGTACGGAAGGTCACAAGACTCCTAGTTACAGGACTTTTTAAGGATTTGTTGACTACTAAAACATTGCTAACAAGGATATTTATGTTTTGAATTTAATCTTTAAATATTTCCTCTTACGGATTTATGTTACAGTGTAAGCTTTCATAGATAATTATATTATGACACACAAACCTACAGTACTACATTCTGAACTCCTTGTTTACCTCTGTAACTACTTTTATTTCTATATCTTAAACTCTAAAACTCTAAACTTTCTTTTACTTAGCTCAACATGTCTCTCCTTTAAACTATAAATCCACATTCTCGCTTCCAGCACCTAGGTTTGGAAGCCTTTTCCAAGGTCTCAGATCAAATCCTGTATTTAATTCTAAAGCTTTGGCTTAGAGGCCCAAAGTTCTGAGAGTTCCTTGCATTTCAGATTCCTGCACCTGCTCTCTGTTGGAAGAGAACAGGAGCCCTGATCTCTCTGCTGTGAATATTTTGATTTTCCCTGGTATTTTGCGACACGGCCTGTACAAGACTGTCCCACCGACACAGCACACTTCTGCTTTTGTTTGTGGCACTTCTCCTGGCTGCCAAAATGTCTTGGGTTAGTTTATTTCCTAAGCTCCCTTGTGGAGGGATCCTTGGAAGTCAATGGATTTATACCTGCTTGGGAATTCAGAACACCAGGTGATTAAAGGTGCCGCAGGCTGCCATCTGACAGCAATGTCATGCTGGAAATACAAAACCAAATTTTACCACTGCACTTTTGTCTCCTATTTCCTTTAGAGCAAACAGGGCAAGTCCAGGACTGAGCTTTGAAACTGCCATTCCTGAAATTTCCTTTTAAATCATACAGGCAGTGTTTCCTCAGCCAGTGTAACAGGGATTAGCTCAGGACTAAGGACGTTGGAGCAATTTCCTCCTCACAGCCCAGACATGCTCTGCACCAAGGAGCGAAGAGCCTGAGCCTCTGCAGTCAGGGCAGCAGGAGCAGGGGGATAAAACAGCTCATTTAAGCCATGGCTCGTGTGTAGGGAGATCTCAGAGATGTGCTTATGGAACACCAGAACTCCTAAGTAAATAGGAAAATTCGAATTTGACATGGATTTCTATGAAAGGAAAGAGAATACTGGTTGGTTTGTTTTGTTGGTTTTGTTTTTTTTTCCCCTGCTGGTTCTTATTATGGCTGAAATCGATGACAACATACATGTGACAATAATTGAGGTGAAAATCTACATACAATTTAAGAAAACATAAAGCACACTTTGAAAAAAATCTGCATTTGGTGATATGCTAAGGAAAAAATTGTTTCATAGCAAAATAAACCACAAGAAATTTCAGCCACCTTCTGTCAGTCTCCAGAAATGGCAGTTTCTGGGGAGATGACATTCCATCAAGCATTATTCTGTTGTGTAATTTAGTGTCATATTTTCTGATGAGCCATTTTACCCCAAATGAAATAATACAATTTTATGGAAACAAAACTTTTAGCATTGGAAATTAAAGCATAGTGCTTCAGTAAATATATAACCCTGTCTAATTGTGGATTATATCATCTACCCAAAATCAATTTTAATTTTTTTAACAATATTCAGACCCTAAAAAAGCAATTGTGTTTTCTGGGCAAAAGTAGCGTGACAATAACTGAAAAAATGTAAGAATGTTTTGTTGACTGAAACATACTATTCACAATTTTATATAGCCTTTTTATTTTCTAATATTAATAAGGATTTAGATTTTAGAGGTTTTTTCATTTAACAAAGTTCAGTAAAAAATGTGTATATAGGAGAAAACCCCTTTTTGACATTATCATGTCAAAATCTACCATTAGAGAGCAATCGTAATGGGCTGTTTTGTCATTTCTCTAAATGAGGCTCTAAGGAAACATTTTTCTCCCTTAAAAAATCTGTACATCAGTCATTTGTACACACATCCTCTTTTTTAGTCAAGTTCTTTAACTTGCTCTGGAGGTATCAAAATTCTGCCATCACAGTCTAGAAGTGAGTCATACATCACGCCAAAACTGTTCTGCTTTGGCTCTGACAAAATGTTACGGTGGGATTAAGGCAAATTTACAAAAACCAAGTGGTTTTTAACACGTGAGGGTGTGATGTGTCTGAGGTCTGAGCAAGCAATGATATCCACTGATGTGCTGCTCCAAGCCAGAGTGCTCCAGACAGCTTCAAAATTAGCTCAAGTGACTTCTTGTTCCCCACTGCATTTCCTCGTTTCTCACGCTCACGATGAGAATTGCAAATGATCACTCCTCCGTACAAAGCACTGCTACTGTAGGAAGCCAGCTCGCCTCTTAAACCAGAGTTCTGGGATCAGATGTTAAGTCAGACTTGTTACTTCCTTAGGCAGTCTGTAGTCCAAGGAGAGATGCTCTTGTGCTTCAAGCATGTCAACTCTGCCACCAGATTAACTTTCTCAGGGCTTGGTCCAGTCAGGAATTGGAATCTGCTGCAGTCAAGGCTCAAGTGCCCTCATGAGGAATAAATTTCTCCATATCCCCAGCGTGAATCTCTCTCGTTTCACTTGATGCCTGTTGTCTCTCCCCACACAGAGCCTGGCTCTCTTTCCCCTCCCTGCAGACAAGGTGGCTGCTCTGTGATCTCTGAGGTCTCCGTGCCCAAGGCTCACCAACCCTTCCTGGGCCTCTCCTCTCAGGGCAGCTTCTCCAGCCCCCACCTCTCCGAGGACATCCCTGACCACACTCCAGCTTCCTGATGTCTTTCCTGCACTGTGGAGCCCCAAACTGGATCCAGCATCTGAATGTGGTCTGAAAAGCACCAAGGCTAATCCCCTCCTTGGTCTCCTGGTCCCTCCTTGATCTCCTGGTCCCTCCTTGGTAGCTCCCATCATGTGGCCTTGGTACTGTCAGGCCACCTCATCCTCTGCCCCAAAAATCTTCCTGCAGGGCTGCTCCTGGCCAGGCAGCTCCAGCCCCAGCTGATGGATGCTCTGCCTGTCCAGAGCAGGATTTTTCTTTTTGCCTTGTTGAACTTCACCAGGCCCCTGTTGTCCTGATCCACCAGCTTGTCCAGGTCCCCCTGACCTTGAAGATTTCTGTCTTACTCCTTCAAACTGGCAACATCTGCAAACTTGAGAGGTCTCCAAGTCATTGCTGAAGAAAGTAAAGAGAACAAGTCCTGGGACAGACCCAGGCTGTATCTAGGATAGACCCTGGCTGTATTGAACTTGCCTCCAGTTTTCAGATAGGATTTTTCCCTTTTCTTCCCAGGCCTGAGCCCTGTGTGACTCCTGATGCATTCCAGCTGTGCCATTCCCCCTCTGAGCCTCATCCCATCCATGAGATGATATTCCAGAGGCATGTGCCTGTAATAATGCCTTTCCAGATTACTGCCCAACAGACAAAATTCTACTTAAGGAACTCCAAACTTTACATTAAATTAAAAAAAAAAAAATCAGCTGCAGTTTTGGTTCATTCCTGTTGTGTTTTTCCTTCAAAGTAACCTGTCTCTTTGGCTCTGCTAATCATTTGCCTACACCTGGTTTTAATAGGACTTCAGCCTTCCTTTGGCACAATTTCTTCAAACAACAAGCCAAAATGAACAGATAATATTGCATAAGGGAAAGCAGTGACAATCAGAACCAACAAGAATACAAGAATATTCAGACCAGAAGCTCTCCTTGAAAAAAAAACTTCAGAAATATCTCTAGTAACTCCAGAAGTTTATTTCTCTACAGAAAAGGTGACACAGAGCAGCAAAGTCAGCCAGCCCTGCTGCATGTCCATTGCAGGGCTGGTTGTCTGCTGGTGCTGTAGAGAAGATGATTATTTAATATAAATACTGGCTGGGTTTTCTTCCAGGTTAGGAGTTGGAAAGAAGACTGCCAGTTCATCACACACAACAGCCAAGGAAAGCTGCTAAAGTTACTCATGTCACCACCAAGAGGGCTCTTGAGTAGAACTGTGCGAGGAAAAAAAATGGTGAAAGGATTTTTAGCATTCCAAAGTTATCTTCGAATTTTAGAATTTTTTTTAAAATGTTCCAAATGCCTCTAATTCCTCTGAAATCCTCTAAAAGGAATATTGCAAACTTTTCCTCTTTTGCTTTGCTTTGAATCACCCTCACCTTGATGGAATAGAAATTTTTTTGTTATGTCAACTTAATGTTGTTGTTGTTATGTTAAGTTTCAAGTGTTTGTCATTATGTCAAGTTTCACATTATAACATCAAAGTTATGAAGTAAAATATTTTAAAAATGAATAAACATTTCAAAACGAAGGTTAAGTGCTTTACTGCATTCCTAAAAAATACAGACCAAAAACAAACAAAAAGCCCAACAAAAAGCAAACAAAAACCAAACAAATAAACAAAAACAACCAAACAAAAAACCCCAAAACCAAACAAAAAAAACCCCAAAACCAAACAAAAAATCCAAACACCCCCCCCCCCCCCCCATAATTTTGCAGTTACTGAAAGATTATTCCTGGTTGGTTTATTCAAAGTAGCTGTCTCTATATTTTGTAGCATCCTGTACATAAATCTTAATTTCTGCTACACTTGAACAGACTTTTCTGTTTAGACTGCAAGCTCTTCAGGGAGGCCTGGCTCTTATGATATCTTTATAGGGCAGTCAGCACAACAGACCCCAAATTTAATTGTTGCCATTTATTACAAATAATAAAAATAATTTTGCCTATTGCTCCAGGCAACTGCACCCTCCTTGGAGCCCTCAGTGGGAGCTGCAATTCATGTAAGGGGAGAGAGTTCTGGAAGGAAAGATCTCATAATCCCCATTTTATCACATATTTTACTGTATTGTTTGTGCAAACCTGTTGCAAACCACCATCTTATCAATCCTATTCAATAACAATGGTTTTTTTTAATTTTAATCAGGGCAATAAATATGATGGCGAGTCAAATACCATTGTCAGCTGCAAATCAAGACCTGAAAATGCAAAGCTGGAATTCTGAGAGGATATAAACCATGGGACCCACATTTCAAATGGTTGGATGTGATTGCTGTTCATTAAAGTGCTGCCTCAATATTGTGTAGATGTTATTAAAGAGATTTATAAAAGATAGATGTTTTTTAAAATATCCCACCATGATGCAGAAGCCTGGAGAAAACAAAGTGCTAAAAATGAACATATATTTGGTTTTATGTTGCCATGAATTTTAGTTCTTTGTGATGCATTACTCAATTTGTCAAAGAATAGCAGCTGTGTTCCAAGAAATATATGTTTGAAAATAATCCAATTCAAAGAAGCAGAAGACTGCAGCTGGAAACAACCTTATTTCTTCAGAGAAGAGACAGTAAATCTGAATTTTCCTTCCCCTTCTCCCTCCAATTTAGGCTAAATCAGCCAGCTCTCCTGATAATTAAAATATTTCCTTCTCCAAAGCAAAGGATTTCTCCTTTAAACTTTCTGAAGGACAAAGGGAAGGGAGGAAATGTGTGTTTTCTGCAAGACATGGTCTCTGTTTTTCAAGGAGGAAAGGAGGTCCACTTCCTTTTGGACACATTCATTGAAGTGGAGCAATCCAGCTGCTACAAAAACCTCAGGAAAGCAAATGAGGATGATTCTAGCAGTGGGGTAGATTTGGAGGGGTGGGGGAGTGGTTTGGTTGATTTCTTTTTGAAGTGAGGAATGCTGCAAGGACAGCTCCTCTCACCCCTGTGCTCTGCAAGAAGGAAAGAACAGGGTTAAGTGTCAACGTGGAGGTGGAATTGGTGGGGAACAGAGATCCTCTGGTCAGTCATTTATATACATAAATCTGAGGAACCTCATGTAAATGTTAGAAGTGATGAGAGGAAATGGCCTCAGGCTGCAGCAGGGAAGCTTTAGATTGGATATTAAGGAAAATTTCTTCCTGGAAAGGGTTGTCAAGTATGGAACAGGCTGCCCAGGGCAGTGGTGGACTCACCAACCCTAGAAGTGTTTTAAAAATGTTTGGACAACAGGGTGGTGGTGCTGGTTGATGGTTGGGCTTGATCATATTAAAGGTCTTTTCCAGCCTTAATGACTCTGTGGTTCTGTGAGAGATGTTAGATATGTGTTTAAATATACAAACACACATGTACATGTATATGTATATGTTGTAGAGTTAATGCTAGTAATGTCAGCCTGTCATAGGAACACAAAACCAAAAATCCTCCTCTTGCAAGCCTGGAAAGTCTCCTGGTGCCACATAAAGGTGAAATATTTTCAGTCCAAATCAATAGTGAAACCAGAATATCATCCTATAAATTGTGGATTAATTCAGAAGTTCTGCAGGGCAGGAGATGACCTTGCCTGGACTCTGCTATGAGCTGGAAGGGCTCATATTTCCTACAATGAAGCAACATGTTTCTTATTGCAATCTAAATATGACCTTGACAGCAAATTCCCTTTTCAGAAACCAAAAAGCCAGGCTCCACAGCTGTCTCTGCAAGTCCCAGCATTTGAAGGGCATTTCCTTCCTCCTGTCAGGTTTGATTTTGGTTCATTACTACTTAAAATGTTTCTGTCCCTGCCATTCAAAGGGATGCTTGGACTGGAAGTCACAGTAAGCTTTCAAGGAAAATGTCTCAAAACTTTATCTATGGGTTATTTTGGATTTTTTTGGTAAACATTTTTATGACTTCATTGTGGTCTAGAAGTAGTCCTGCAACATGGATGTCCCAAAGTCCTTTATTATCTTTCTACATAACTATAAATTCATTTAATGCATAAGACATATTCCTTATGGGCAGATACAGATATAGCCTCTGTCAGTCCAAAATTTACCTCAGTTGAACATGCTGGCAACTCCGACAGTTTGAAAACCGGATAGAGTAAATAAACATGTAATGATTCATGGGAGGATAAAGGAGGGAAGAGAATGAGTGAAACTGAAAAATGTTCTTGGAAAACACATTGAAGTAAATAAGCAGTGTTAAGCTGTTCCAGGAGAAGATTTAAGAAGCTATGAATCAGAACAGACAACGCTGCCCTAGAAGAAAAGAGAGGCCACAGAGTGACACCACTCTTAATAAAGAAAGCCCAAAGCTGCCAAGGCAGATTGGAATCCCACCAAGAACGAGGGGATTTTGTCACTAGCTTTGAAGGGAATTACATTATGTCCTGTACATGGTGGACATAAGTAGAATTATATTAGATCAAGCCTTCTGCTCCTCCTCTTATTACAATGTCATCGCAGTGTTTGAAGCATCTCAGAGTGCAGTGCCACGTAAAACTTTAATAAGTTGATTTGCCAGGTGCAGCAGGAGTTGTATAATGCTTTTAGTTTTGGATCAGGGGCAATTAAATCAGCTGTACCATCATTTCTGAAGTAGGGCAGGAACAATTTAGACACTGACCCTCCAAAGACATTCTGCACATCCCACCTGTTCATCTGATTCAAACAGTGACACCTCCACAGGGGTGGAGGAGCTGGGAGGGGAGCGTTGGCCACGGAAGGAACAGCAGCTTGGTCGTATCTGCTCGTGTTATTGATTAAACTTCCTGACAACCACAGAGGGAAGTTAATTACTGGGAGGCAAATTAACACCCCTGCAAGATAATGGAGAAAACAATAATTGTATTAAGAACTCATGGGGCTAAGTTTCCCTGGCCCTGAGCCTGAGGCTGTAAGCAGTGGTTGAAAGCAAACCACCGCTCCACTGCTCAGGGGCAAATAGTTTGAACCATATTGATTGAAGTCTTTATTCTCAGTGATTAAAAAGCACCTTCAGCTGCCAGCGAGTCAGTTCAGACTGTTCACAAGGAGTCTTTCAATTAGGATTTCAAATGGGACTCACTTTGCATGGCAGTGGGTCTGTCCTGGTCAGCAGAGAGAGATAGACTGTGCACAGTGACCCAGGTGGGATGGGCTCTGTGCAAGGAACCTTGCCCCAAACCCACCAAAACAAAGCTTTCCAGACAGCAAGTTTAGATTTGTGGCGTCCATAAATTGAAGAAATCCTCCAGCATTCAGTTTGAATTCCAGATTTCATTTTTAGTCTCATTTTACCTGCATTTTAATTGAATCACTGCAGCTGGAAAAGCAGGAATGTGTCACTGGGCTAAGAGAGGACTTCCAGTGCAAACTGCCTTCACTGTAAATGATGGAGTGGGCTTGTGAATTTATAGACTGTCTGTGATGCCAAGGGAAACCTTGTCATCTTGTGACGTTATTTAGGATTTGAAATCTCAACACTGAGCCTGAAAATCAGTCTGGGCATCTTTTTTCCATTGTAAATGCAATAAGTTTCTTCTGATCAGAGTGTACAACACAACATCTCTGTTTAAACTGACATTTCCAAATTATGCCTGCAGTTACCTTCTGCCCTTTTACTTCCTTTTAGTAATTTGAAACAGGTAGAAATGAGACATTTGGTACATGTTTTAAAATGTCTGTCTTAGAATGTAGTTTCTCTTTGAGGGATTTTTGTTGGCTTTTTTTGGGGGGGAGCTTTTCTGGGCTTTTTTGGGGGGGCAGGGGGTGTTTTTTTTCTCTCCACCTGTAGCAGAAGAGCCATAGCAAACACTATAAATGCCAAGATAATTTTTAGCTACAGATTAAATGACAGCCTGAAATTTTTTAAGACAACATCACTGTATTTTGAGGGCATTTTTTAGCTCTTAGGGTTGTCATTATCACTGCTGGTAAGAAGGAAGAAGGCTGGGACCCAGGTCAGTGTCTCCATGATGTCAATCCACAAGCTTGGCTGCTGGGAAGAATTACCTTTTTTACTTGTCAGCCAGGTGACTTTGATTTGGATGCAGAGAAAAGCAATAAAAAGGAATCCCACAGTGTCCTCTTCTGCTAAAGCAGTTTTAAGAAAGGATTTGTGCCACAGGAATAGCAAAAATCTGAGCCTTATAGAGGTGGCAAACAAAATTACACTTGATTTTTCTGACTAGATAGAGGGATTTTAAAGATTAAATTTCACAGGCTGAATGCAGATTTGCTGCAGCTTTTCTGGAGTTGTCCATCAGGGAGAACATGACAGCAACAGTTTAAAATGCTTGTCTGATGAAGAGGAGGAGAAGACTGCTCCACTGGTTGCATTCATCAATGCACTGCCAGGAAATATTAATATAATCCATAATTAAGATGATTCCAGAACAATGGTGTATGAAATGGTGAAAAAGTTAGTACTTATCTGATGGTGCAGATTTCTTGACCCCTGTGTCTTTATGTTGTGATTCACATTTGATTTTGAAGATTTGAATTCGTCTCTGGCTCTGTTCATAATGTATTCTGTGCATCACAGAAGGTTTCTGTCTTCAGCCCTGGACAGTCTATTCCAATTTATTTACATTACTTCTTTTCTAGCTTGAAATTTAGTCTATTCAAATCTAAGTTAAAGATATAACTTTTTATTTCGTTTAACTGCCTGGCTTTGCACCTGCTTTCTCAAAGCATCAATCTATTTTTAGCAAATTAAGTAAGTCCAGCTGTATCTGTTATTTTTTGATTGCTACAAAAAAAATGGATGAAAAAGTAACTCAACAGATGTATCACTCTTTATTACTATGTGCTCAGCATCTAGGAGTATCTGCATGCAAGAATTATGACTATAATTCTCTTCTCTAAGAAGTACTAAGAGATTTGTGTAGATTTTGAGATCAAATATGACCATTTGCTATGGCTGGGTGTATTGATTGACTGTTGGACTGTCTCTGATGTTGGGACAATCTCTGAATTCCTATTTTGCAGCTTCTTTACAGCCTCGGCAATCACAAAGGCAGTGCTGTCCATCTGTAACAAACACACAAGGCTGGCAGGGAGCGTAAGGAATTCTCCCCTGAGCACCTGCAATGTTCATTTCCAGCTTTGATTTTGCTGTGTTTTACAACAGTTTGCAGCCTGGCTGTTGGAAACAACTTTCACTGTGGAAACAGGGATCAGAAAACTCCACAAGTGGAAAGCTTTGAAGCCAGGAGTGAGGCAGGGTCCTGTTTTATACAGAGTGTGACCACAAAGGGTTGGTCAATTTTCTGTCGTGCTTGGCTTTCCTAAACCAGTGCTTAGTGGAAAGAGCCTTTCTTGCTCCAAAGTTGGTATTTTACAGCATGGGCTTACCTGATTTGGGAAAATATGAGCTGAAGGAGAAGTGAGAGTTAGGAAAGTGCATCAGCAAAATATGGTGATTTTCCACAATGTGCAGTTTTGAAAATGGAGATATAAATTCATGGCATCATTAAATGGATAATTCTCTAAATCTCACTGCAGATTATGGAATGCTGGAGATGATCTTTCCTATTGCTTTCTGTAGGTTTTGCATAAAAGTAATTATATAAGATGCAAATGCTATCCCCCCAAAAAATAATGAAATGGTTGGACTTCCTCATCTTCAGTATTACTGATTTTTAATTCAGTAATAAGCTTATCATCTCCTCTATTAGAGTCCACTTTCTCCAACCCTTTAAATCCAATTCTTTTATACAACAGATTTTGGGATCATTAATTCAATCACTGTAAAGAAAAGGAAAAATATAATTGAACTGAGGAACAGGACTCCAAAGTCCCCAAAGCAATCTCTGCTGAGCAAACAAAAAAACCTTGTTAATATCTATGCAGTGCTATGTATTAACTGAGGTTCAGACCTCATTTTCAGGTGAACCTTTCCCAACTGTGCATTTTTTCTGATAATTTTAAGTCTGTACATATAAAGGGTAACCAATGCTCAATAGCAAGACATCCCAGAGTTATTAGGGAATTATGGAATGCATTAGACATGAAATCCAAATCCAATGAAACCAGGGATTTAAGAATAGCTTGCACCAGCAATTCATTTCTGTTAGTATTTGCAATCAAAGCAGTGATGGTGGATGGATGGACAATGAAAAATAGTTTCAGCAAATATTAATGTGAAAGTTAATATCAATTTACTTTGGCTGCACTTTCATCACTTGCGCTTTCTGTGATACTGAAATTTACCTTTTGAATTATCTCTGTAAAGCAGATACAGAAGTGACTGAAAAAAAACCAAACTCGACATTTTGAGAAGTTGTTTGTCATTTAAAGCTGTAGACAGATGCACTTCAAAATATTTGCAAGGTGACTTTTGATTAATTCTGTCTGTGTCCAACGCGTCTGTTGGAGCGAGTGGTGTTTGTGTTCTGTGGTCAAACCCTTCAGGGGCTCTGCTCCTCTAAAGCTTCTTCTGGACATTTAAGTCAAATCCCCGAAGTTAATGGACTACAGATTGTTTAAAAAATGTTATCTTCACTTCCTCAAACACTTCAAATGATTCACACAGGCACATATTTCAGTGCTTCACTGAATCACCTTTGAGCCCAGCTGTGACAGGCAAATTCCTGTCCAGTCTGTATTTAAATGAAATGTGTAAAAGAATGAGTTTGTTGTTTCAAAGCTACGTTGAAATTATGTATCATAATATTTATTGTACATCTCCTGATCCTATGCTTTCCAAGGAAATATTCCAAAAGGGATTTTGTCGCCTTCAAGGGGGGAAAAAATTCCACTGCTCAGCATATTGTGAAATATGCAGAGAGAAGGCAACAAGCTGCCATTGCATGCCAGATATGTGAAAATAAAGGCTTGATGGAAGATTTTATTTTCATATTTCCAGGAGGTCTCATAAAAGCTAGTGCTAAAAAAAATAAATAATGAAAACAGAATTTTGCCATTTTCTATTTTTTGAGCAAGATAATCATCCACGTCCTTATTTATTTTGATAGTCTTTTTAATTCTGAAAGATGAAATTACACTACAGGGACTGCTACAATTTTTTTTTCAATGTCAACAACCAGATCACCTTAAAAGAAAATTGCTGTCATTTAAATTGTTTAAATGGAGTGTTCAGATTTCCAAAGATATTCACAGCCAACCACACCAAGATTATGGTGCAGGCAATGTGTGATCATGTTCTTATCCTTGTTGTCAGAATCCAGAGCCTGTGGGTGGTTTTGGGGGTCTTCTTGACTTTCCTGTGTTTTAGACCAGTGGATCATGATCACTGGAACATGCTAAATTGTCATTCAGTGTTGTGTGTCAGAATTAGTTTCTTTGTATATAAAGTCTTTAACATTGTATATTAACTCTTTAACACTCTCAAAATCTTCCCAAACCAGTGATGTGTAACACAGCAAATTTTTTATCTGCACCGCCCTCAGCACTGCTCCAACCATAAACTGTGGAAGTCCCACCTACTTCCAAAAGGTGAGAATTTTTTTCAAGGAATATTTGACACTCTTTAATGGGGAAAACAAATTGCATCCAAGTGCTTAGGTCAAACCTTTTTCCTGAAATAGAAAGGTGGAGTTCACTGAGGTGAGGTAGGAGAAACACCTGGACAAGAAGGTGCTCCTGTATTGGGGCAGAAGGGGAACAAGAAAATTGGCAATATTAAAGAACAGTTGAGCGCTGAAAAGGTGAGGAGGGCTGCAGGGACACTCGAGGAGATTACACAGCTTTAATCTAACGTGGGTGGACTCCACAGCCTGGAATCTCAGAGAAACCGAGTGACCTGTGAAAGCAGCAGGTCAAAATGCATCACCAGTTTGTTTGTTGTTTTCAGTTGTCCTTCCAGGCTACAAAATCCAGTGGAAGGCTACTTTCATGCACATCAGGAAAGGTAAATGGAGCCCTGCTTGATTCCATTAGGTATTTTTAGTGTTAGTGGTAAGAACACAGCTTCTCGGAATGATGGTCTCAGGGAGCACTTTGCTTACACAGTAATTCAGCCAAACACCTCAAGAAGCTAATGAAATTTGTTAATAAAGGTTGAACAGCTTTCATATGGATTTTTGGTAAGGAAACAGCTGCTCATTTTCTTGGGTAGTAGTAGAGTCTGGAGGCCACAAGATCTGATAAAGGATAAGCAGATGGTTCAGGGTAAACAATTTGAAGAAAGCTCTTGTAATTTTTTTAAGATCTTGGTACATAACCTGACACTAAGAGGTTATACAAAGCTCATTGAGCTAATAGTGATCAAATATTTATTGCTGGAGGGCAGCTAGAGAAATGAAAAAGGCAGCCAAATTTACTGAGAGATAAATAACATACTGCTGCACATCTTCCAAAATGGGATTTGAGTAGTTAAAAAGTGCCAGAAGAGCCTGAGTGAAATGCAGTCTGCACATAAGGATAAACAGCACTTTCTGACCTGGGATGTTTGGTCATGTAACCTGCAACAGCCAGAGGGGCTCGAGGAGAATTGTCACTACCAGCAGGCCCAGGTTGCAGACCAGAGTCTTCCTGTGTGGAAATCAGGACAATTCTTTGATCAAATAATGGTTGAGATGGGGAAGAACCCCTGGTCCAAACCCCTGCTGAGGCAAGGCCACCTAGACACAGCTGCCCAGGACTGTGGGCAGTCAACCTTCGGAGAAGCCCAAGAATGAAGGCTCCACAACCTCCCTGTGCCAGCACTAGGTCACCCTCAGTGAAAAACTGTTTCCTGGTGATCGGAGGGAACCTCCTGTCTTCCAGTTTCTGCCCATTTCCCCTTCTCCTGTGGCTGGGCACCACTGAAAAGAGCTTTGCTCTGTCCTCTTGGCACCCTCCCCTCAGGTATTCATATATTGTCCCTGAGCCTTCTGTTCTCCAGGGTGAACAACCCCAGCCCTCTCATCCTTTCTTCGAAAAAAAAAAAACATTCCTCAGTTGTTTTATCTTGAACAGACAGGAGGAGAGATAACTCAGAGAATAAACAAACCCTCTTAAGTAGAATATTTACTTCTTCCTCTTTAAACTAAATCCTGCCCACAGTGAATGGCCTCGAGTGAACCCAGTAAGTCTTACATGTCAGTATTAGGGGACAAGAGTTGTTTCTGGAGTCAGAAGACTGGTTTGTAACATCCAAACTAAGAAAAGGGTTTGGAAGCAGAAAAGGTAAAAAATTAATTCTCTTCTATTTACCTTTAGTTGACTC
This sequence comes from Motacilla alba alba, assembly GCF_015832195.1. NCBI lineage: Eukaryota > Metazoa > Chordata > Aves > Passeriformes > Motacillidae > Motacilla > Motacilla alba. The sequence continues at coordinate 25,767,659 of NC_052023.1, forward strand.
TGGAGTTCACAGTTTGGGAATTCATTAGTTTATTAATTCCTCTTCCATTAATAGTAGCTTTTTTGGGCTTGCAGTGATTGCTCTGGATTATTTTGCCCCTTGCTGCTCAGACTGAAATTACTACATCATCTGGCCTCCTTTCTAGTGAATCTATTTTTTTATTATAAACAGATTAGAATAAAGCAACACACTGTTATCTCAGAAGCTGACTTCCACTGATTTAGACAAAGACTTAGCAGCTTTCTAGTTTTCCTTAATAAAGGTCACTTTTGTTCCCAGAACGTGCTATTAACATGGGTCAGATCACACTGATATTTGTTAATAACTTTTCATTATGGAAATATTGCTCAAGCTCCAAATGTTTCAGAATATGTCTCAATGGTTATAAATGTATATATATATAAATCAGTGTGGCTGGAAATGCTTGCAGATCATGTGTGACAGCCCTGGAAGAGCTGCTCAGTGGTAATATATGATTTATATGAGGTTAGCTGCTCAATGACTAAGTTATCAATCAAAAATTCCCATGCCAACTTTTTTTCCAAGAGCAGACCCATACAAGGTTACCTATCTCATCTTCCCACGAAAACCTTGATGCAAAACACTTGATGAGATAAAAGCAGAAATATTAGAAGCTACCTCTGAGTTGTGGAAGTCAGGCTCGGTATATTTATTAGATTAAAAATGGTTTAAATATTTCAGGGCTAAAGAGAGGAGCATGGCATATGTCTTAATGATGTTAAGAACCTAAATTTCACACTTCTTAGTAACCACACCTACTAGCAATTACCAAATTGACAGATATATGTGAAGTTGGCATTTTAGTGATTCACCCAGCAGAGCTAAAGAGTCTTTTAAAAGCCCAGAATTTAAGTCTTACCAATTTTCCCCTGACATTCGTGTCACAGACCTGAGCACAGGACTAGAAATGTAGCTGACAATGATTCAAACTCATAATTAACTTGATGTCCATTATACAGCTTGCTGTAAGAACCCTTCACAGACCCAGATGTGTGTACTCTTCCAGCTTGACTAAAATGCTGTTAAGTAGGTGCCTGCAAAGGACATTTTTGAGGCACTGAACAGTGTCACAGCTAATTCAGACAAAATATGGCAAAATATGTGCCCCTCTGAAGAGTCAGTATTTTTGCCCTAGTTTGCAAAGTAGTAAATGATAGCATGGCTCCACAAATATTTAAAAGTGTCCAAATAGTAATTGGGAAAATGCACCCAAATGTGCACAAAACCAACACATCAATTCCTGCTTCTACATTCAGAGATGTCTGTGGTCCTCCAAGGAGAAATATTGTAAATTCTCGTGTACTATTGCTGAAAGTGAGAATGGGAATAGAAAAAGGGCCTAGGATCTTCTAAACAGACTCAGATAAAAAACAGCATCAGGTTAAAAGTTGCAACAAATGACATTTTAACTGATACAGGGTCTCTTGAAATGAGCAGTTCTCTTCAGCTGAGGAATCAGTCTTTTACAATAAAACAAGAAATATAAAAATGGGTGTATCCAGAGTGCTGTTCATTCACACTCTTTTACTGATATTTATTCTACTCTTGATATTTATTCTACTCTTCCCTTGACCACAGTGTCATCTTCCTCCTTTTCTCTTCTACTGATTTGTTCTCTTTCTCCAACGCAACTCGTTAGAACCTGGGATTTTTTTCTTTTTTTCTGACTTTTCCTTATCTCCCTCAATTCTTTTTTTTTTTTTTCCTCAACAATTTTTCCCAGGTCTGCTGAGCTCTCCTTACTTTTCCCACCATCTGGCTAGACAGCTGTTTCTGGTAGCACTGAACAAGTGGGTTGTGAAAACAGTTGTTCAGAAGCTGATTTTACCTGTAGCTCCCATTCTCTGTGAGACAGGAAGTTCTGATGATCAGGACAGGTGAAATGATGTATGAAACTGTAGATTTTTGGATTTGTTTGTTTGTTTTGTTTTGTTTTGTTTTTGTTAAGGTTACGATTAAATTCGAGAGATGGTATTTTTTGTTTGGATTTAGATGTTTATCAGTTTTTATTTATATTATAGTTTCACAAGCTGTGAGTTCTATAGTATTTTATTTTAATAAACTAAAAATTGAGTTGTATTTTTATAAGGTTTTTTAACGATAAACTGTTTAATTAAAAAATGACACAAATTATTTTTACTTTTAACTCAATAACTAATTACTAGTGGTTTGTAATGTGGATTTTTTTATTTAATTATACAATACTACTTAAATTCATGAAGAAGAAGGTGAAGAAGAAGGATTAGTTTACTGTTTTAAACCTTCTATCTTGTTATGTATATTACTATATTCTAAAACTTTAAACTCTAGGGTTTTTTACTATGTGATATTATATACTTCTATTTAAACTATACACTAGTTACTGTTTTAAAACGTCTGTCTTGTTATATATATTGCTATATTCTAAAACTTTAGCTCTAAGGTTTTTTACTATGCGATATTATATATTCTATTTAAACCATACACTTAAAATTTTTGTTCTATTATTTAATTTTGGAAGTTTTCTTCTAGGTCTTAGGTTAAATGTAGTGTTTTCTTGGGGGTTATTTTTTGTCAGCATAGGAAGTCTAAAATTCTTAGTAATTAGGGTTCTAACATGAAACAAACCTTGATGCTTTAAGGAAAAACTAATGTGGCACGAGCGAGGTGTAAAAACATGGATGGAGCCAGTTGGAACCCAAACCATTCTATGAGATACAGCCAAAAAAGGGGGAAAAAAATTAAAAAAAAAAAAAAAAACCTCACCAGATTCTTCAAATTCACTGTTGTATGCATTCCAGGTCTCACTTATGCGGAGCAGGTTCTCTTCCATGGCTTGAATGTCCATGTAGGGACAGTTGCACTCGGGGAATTTGGGGCCACACTGACACCAGCAGTCATTGTCCTTGCAGATGAACTCCCCCTCGGAATTGCAGGCGATGTAGCTCAGAGCTGCCTGCACAAAGTGCTCCTGCAGGTACTCAGGAAGGATGACTTGAAGACCTGGAGGAAATGGAGGAAATATTTTGGTGTTAAAAACAAAGGAGGTTCTGGAGCTGAGCAGCTTCCCCAGCTCATGTAGTAAACAAACAGTTATGAAAAATAAAAATATATGGAGTTTTTAGGACCATTTGCACATCTGTCCATCATTTGTACTATGCCATGTATTTCCTTTCTTAATAATTATTTTCAGACATATTCCTCATGTTTCCCACTCAGCATGGAACATCCATCCACTAATGAGTAACCTGCATTCCTCAGACAGAGAGTTTATTGTTTAAATCTTTCTAGGGGGATTGGGTAACATCAGCTTCTCCTTGCTGAGTGAACAGCAGCCGGAGCCTTGCAGCAGGAAATCACACAGCTGAATTATAATCCTGGTGCCAGCAATAATGCAGATTCTGAAAATGCTGATGAAGGGAAAGCAGCCCTGAGAGACAGAGTAAAGAGACAGCGTAATCAGGAAAAGAGGTGCAAACAATTCCATCCAAAATTGGGCTTGTTTTCCATCTTTCCTTTGGCACAACAAGATGTGGCTTGTCTAAATAACTCATTATCTCCTGTGATTCTCTAGGGGACAACTAAGAAGGAAGGGCGAAATTGGGATGGAAGAAATCTTTGAAAAATAAAATTTGGCTGATTGCTTTTCTAGCATCGGTAGCAAATTGCTGTGGGACAGTCGATTGGCTGTGAAGGGTAGGGCTACAAAACCTTGAGTAAGACAATTCATTCTTAAATCTACTTGAGTTTTAGCATGGAAAGGGTGCAAAGTCCAGCTCCTGTGGGGCTTCAAAAAACTCCTGCTACATGTGTTCCAAGAAATTTCTCATCGTATGAATTGGGTATTATGTGATATGTTTCTTCTCCAGAGGCACTTGGATGATTTCACAGAGATTTATCCTTTATTTTTAGGTATATACAAAACTATAGCTATAACAGGAATTTCAGAACCCTTTCAGAACTCGTATCACAACTGCTGAAACCTGAGCTGGCTGTGCTTCCTTCTGTCTCATGTCAAAATTTGGAAAACTCTGCTGCTCTCTTGTGAAAAAACATTCTTTTTTTCAACCAGAGAGGCTGTGAAAGGAAAAAGAAGCCCAGTTCAATTCTTCCATTAAACAGTTTACACAGTTCTGATAATACATTTTTTTCTCCACACGACAACAAACCACAGTCTGAGAGATGCAAAGATTATTTTCCAAATTTTAACTGACAAGTGTCATGAATATGCTGGAAATTGTCAAAAAATTATATTTTCTGGAAATATTCATGGCATCCCACTGGAAATGACAAGTTTTTTGTAAACAAGAATTCTCTCTGGGAAATAATTTTTTTACGGATTTAATTGATTCTGGGAAGAAAGGAAAGGGAGAAAACACATATGGATATTTTAAGGAAGGATATTCTGAGACTGAAGGGACCACAGGGATCATCACCCCTGGGAGCTGTTCCTAATATCACCAACAACCTCACACTGTTTGTCTGAGTGATTTACAAACTCATACAGAAAACTTTAAATCTTGGAAATAATTGTATATCTACCTTCAAGTGCAAATTAAGAATTGTATTGTTCTCTAATGGCAGAGAGTCAGAGGTGTGCACAAATACACACAATAAAGAGAATTTAATTCTTGAGAATTAATGGGTGTTTTCATAGTCATAATTTGCTCATGCTTTATTTTTGTAACTGAAAATAAAGATTTTTAATGGCCTATTACCATAAAGGGGGATTTTTCAAGAATTTTTATGTCCTAATATGCAGGTCGGGAAACGCTTCTGCTGGAATTTTGAAAAAAAAAATATTATTTAGAAATGATGACTCTCTTCTTCCTTTTGCTTCCTCTTTCTGCTTCTTTCTATTTTTCATTTTTATTTTAACACAATTACTGCTGTTTTCCTAATGAGCGAGATTTTAACCTTCCAAGTCTGTTTTTTTTTAAATTCCCAAGAGGAGGAGCCCTTTGACTCCTCCTGCTTTAGAGTATTTGAAAATGTATGTCCCGTTTTTCTGGTGCAATTTTGGTGCAACAAGTGCAGGGGGTGTCAGCTACTGCTCAGTATGTGCAAAGCAGGCTGAGCACACCAAATGTCACCCCCAGCTTGGTGGAATCCCTGGGAATTCAGGCTGTTTAAGAGGTGTGCCAGTGGATGCTAAACAGGGATGCAAAATGTTAACAGGGCGATTCAAATTATTTTCTGATGGGTGCAGAAATAGTTTCCATTTGAAAGGCACCACGAGGTACTGACATTTCCTTCCCTTTGGCTGGAATGCACCCATTGCACACAAAAATTAGGAAAATGACCTTTTATGAGGTGGAAGAAAGAAAAAAACAAATAGCATGATAAATGTCACCCCGTTCCAAAAACAAATTAATGAAATTGCACCCACATACCTTGCAACTGAATCTTATTTTCAGGACTCTGAACCAGAACAGAGCTGACAGAATCTAGGTTGTCATAGTTACTGCAGCCGAGGGGACCCGTCCGTGTCTCTGTCACCTGGTGGGAAGGAGAAGCACTCACTGAAATATCCAAACTCTGAGGAGTTCAGAAGATTCTTTCATGAAGTTTCCCCCTATTTCAGCCAGAAATACATGTCAGACTTGATTATGGTGACATAATGAAGAATATCTGAATATACATAACTAATAAATAACAATTTAATTGCCAAAAGTGATGAGTGCAAATGTTTCAGCAGCAGGGAGTGCTGTTTGTACCACAGAGAATCCTTACAAACACCTCACCATGACAATACTGCACAAATACTACAGTAGTGTAATGCTGGAGGTGTGTGATGCCACACCAACAGTCTAAAGACAATTTATTTTTCACAGCTGTGGGAATTACAATGGGTTTGCTAAATACTCAGTTTGTAAAATATATAATCATAATATTATATATAAATATATTATATATATTAATTATATAACATATAATAATTATACTCAGTTTGCTAAATACTCAGTTTATAAAACATATAATCATAATATTATATATATTAATCAGATATATTAATTATATAACATATAATAATTATACTCAGTTTGCTAGATACTCAGTTTATAAAATATATAATCATAATATTATATATATTAATTATATATATATTCATTATATAACATATAATAATTATACTCCGTTTGCTAAATACTCCATTTATAAAATACTAAAATAAAATATAAATACTAAGTTTATAAAAATGAGGACTGTGATTTTCCCCTCCTGAAAGCTGTGCACGTGACAAGTTCTGCTTGAAGTCGTGGAAAAAGCTCTGACTTTTCCAGTGAAGAAGATCAGGATTTGGAATTAAAAACCCCTTATGAGCTGTATTTATAATGGTGGTAGTGGTGGGATGTTTGTTTTTTTCATAAGGGAAGGGGCTAAGATAAGTTTAGGCACAAAATTTTGGGTATTCTGTCTGTTGTAATCACCAAATCCATAGCCACAGAACCAAAATAAAGCTACATGTGTCAAAACAGGACCTCCACAAGCAGAGCTCTGGCTTAACAGTGAAGGTTTTTATTTGGGAGGGAGCAGTTATTCATATCAAACATCATTAGGGTTGGAAAAGCCCTTTCACACCTTCAAGTCCGAACGTTAACCCATGTCCTAAGCACCACATCATGGTTTTTGAACATTTCTAGGAATGGTGCTTCCACCACACTCCTGGGGGCAACCTGTACCAGGGACAGGCCATTCTTTCAGTGAATAAATTTTTCCTAATATCCAATCCAAATGTCTGTCCCTGCTGCAACTTGGTGAGTGAACACATTTAAATAAATAATTTTTTTTTAAGTTAGTAATTTACATGCTTCCTGGAATATTATATATAATTATTAACTGTCAACAATTTCTTTCTAAAATGAGAAGTACAGCCAATCCCTCTGTCATGCACCTCCCTAACTGTTCTCAGCCACACTCCTGGAATTTCCTGCTTCTCTTCCTTTGACTGTTTCAGAAATTGTGGCCGGATTTACTCTTATTTTGTATCTGCCCCAGTTTTGAACACAACCGCTTCTATTTTCTTTTACCTCAGGTATCATATTCAGCTCTGGATCTCCTGGAGAATCAGCCTAAATTACAGGGTGAGGGAGCAGATTTCCAAAATGCAGACGTGCACTGAGCAAGTGCCAGCCGTGCAACCACACAACCAGTGTGAATTGTAAAGAACAGAAGGGAGAGGGCTCTTTGAGCTGTCTGATTTGACGGGAATATGAAGGTTTGCTGATATAAACCCTGATTTTTCATGTTGCTGGGGGTTCCCTGGCTCACCCACAACCTGTGGGTGGCTGCAGCTGGGCCATGATGCTCTTGAAACCTTCTGAGTTGATGTTCTTCTGGTGTTCTTCTGAGATTTCACATTCTTCTTGCCTTTTTGCAAAGAACATGTGAGGTTTCCTGTCATTCCAAGCTCCTGGCACCTTTCCATCGCTTTGAGGTGGAGTTCCTGAGGGTGGATAGCCCATGGAGAGGACACAGAGCTGGCCTACACCAAACCTGTGAGCAGAGCTTGAGACGCATGAGAAAAAGGGATCGAGCCACGTTGTGTCTTCTCTGCACATATTTGGCAATCTTTAATATTTATGACAGCAGCAGATTTGCCATGGTTTTTGCTTAATCATCCTGAATCAGCACAAAGACTCTTGCAGGGGGATAAGGTTTGGTTTGGACATGGCTGGAATGACAACTGTGATTTGATCCTTCAGTCCTCTGCCAACAGGTAGTCTAAAATTCCATTCTAAAACATGATTTTTTTGGAAGTACCCCCAGTCCATATATAGAATCCTAATCTCTTTATACAATAACAAAGAATGTTACCTAGATTAAATAAGAGAAATAGCCAGAAGACAAAAAAAAAAGACAGGTAAATGTTCTGATGAATTTTATCCCTACTCTAGCATATTATGCTCAGCATTCATCTATGCAAGTCTTTATTAAAAGATCCATTTATTTTAATGTTGTTTTTGTTTCACATCATTATTATGGTTTTCAAGCATTTCTCTGTAAGGCAATGCAGCTTCATAAAGTTATATGGAATGTAAAAAACTATAAAGCAAATATTGCAATTCCTATCCATTCCTATTACTCTTTTATGCCCCCTGAAATCACAAAATAAGGAAGGGTGGAAAGCAGCTTTGTAGTTATTGTGCCCTTTTTTGTTCATATTGCTTCACTCTTATCTGAATTATGCCAGACATGGGTAGAGACTGCCACTGTTTTCAGTGATAACATTTATAAATACATTGATTCAGAAGAAAATTATATAGAGCAGTTTTGATATGAATTACAGACAATCATTGCTGTGAAGTAATTAAAAATTGTAATAATAATAATAATAATAGTAATAATAATAATAGACAATGCTCTATAAATAAGTCAATACATAAGGACCTTTTCTAAATGTTCATTTTTCATTCCAATCTATATATTTACATTATTCATCTTTTTACTTTTCTAGGTACCCTCACACCCTCTGTCAGCTGCCTTGCTCTGGTACTCTTATCTCCTGCATAGAAAATACATTGCAACAAGAATTCAAAATGAATAGTCTCAGTATGTTAAAAAGAAATGCTAAAGAATATAAAAGTCATCCAACCTTCAACTTTTGATGGATGACAATTCTAGTCAAAGGTCAGAGCTATGCAGTTACATATATTTTTGTATACTCTACACAAATCCTACTCCACAAAGATTGTAAATCAGAAAAAAATTGTGAGTGATTAATAAATGAAAGCCTCAAATCTCTATCAAATTTTCAGACCAGAGGAAAGAATTTGATTTTCCTAAATTACGCAGGTACAGACTGGTTTGGGTTGGAAGGGGCTTTAGAGAATATCTAGTTCCAACCCCTGCCACAGGGACACTTCCACTAGACTGAGTTAATCCAAGCTCCATCCAACCTGCTCTTGGACCTTGTGGGGTAACTTTGGTGATAAAAAGGTAGACTGGGGAAGAAGAAAAAAAAATTTTGAAAGGATAAAAATACATTAATTCTGTTTTGAGCCAAGTGTTGCTGATGATTTTACATTTTTTTGTTTCAGCAACAATAGGAATGACATTGGAAAGGCAATGGCACGTCTTTAATTATCTTCCTATCAGAGAAGTGTGACTATGTCCAGTCCCAAGATCACAGCTGAAAACTGTTCTGTCAGAATGTGTAAGAAAAAAAGATGGACAAAAAAAGGGAGAGGGACAGGTAATAAAATAGAAATTCAGATTATGCTGGGATGTAGCAGGGTCCAGAAGTGACTGACATTGTGCAAAGAGCACCAGAACCAATGTTTGTTTTGCATGACCTACAGCCCACAAAGAACATTAACTCACAAAGCAAAGCACCACAGAACAAAGTTATTAAACAACCAAAACCCCCTAAGAACCAGTAAAAAAACACCTGTGAAATCATCTGACACGAAGCAGGCAGGATGTTCTCCAGTGCCTTGTTTTCAGAGATTATCACAGAACAGGTGTCCCTGGGCAGCAGAGTTTTCAGTTCCCAGAAATAAACTCTCACATTTGGCATTAATGAGACAAATGCCTACAGTTTTCAGTCAGTTAAATCGCATAACCATGGTGATAATGACCCGATTATAAGTGCACTGAGAACATACCTCCTAGCACTTAAGCAGGGCTGAATTCTTGTGATATCAGTGGGTAGTATTTCCCTCGGAAACAGCCTGCTTTTTTTGTCCATGATAATTAAGCCAACAGAAGACTTTCCTAATAAAAGGGAAAATACATTTCTGCAGAGATTTTGCTCCTGGTGAGTCCTTTTAAGCACATGTAGCTAATATTCCTAACGAAGTGCCCATGCAGAGGTGGTGTGTGCCTTGCATAAAGGACTGTCCTCTTCAGCAGGACTCCCTAAAAATGGGTTTGGCTTCTAAGGATGAGAACTGAGCCAGCACAAAGGAGGATGAGGCAATGCTGGTCACTGCAGAATAGGCAGCTGTGCTCACATTCACATAAACCTCTTTAATGCTTCGAACATTCAAATAAGGATGCAGAGCAAACTCCTCATATCTGCATGAGGGAGCAAGGTCTGCTCCGAGCGGCTGCGCCGACAGAAGATGGGGCAAAAATCTGGAATGGGGAGAAACTGGGATTCTCCTGAATAACACAATGGTGGTGCTGGCCTGATGGCTGAGGCTGGTGATCCTCAAGGTCTTTTCCAACCATGATGGTCCTGAGTCCATGACTCTCCTACCAACCTCGCCTTCAGGCCTTCTCCTGCAGCCCATGCTCCCACCCCCTGAAGTCCCTGCCCATCCTGCAGTCCATGCTCATTTCGCCTTAAAAAAAGAGCTGATCAAATAAATAGGCACTAAATGTACTTTCTGTTTAGATGTACATCTCCTGCCAACTCTTTTCTTTCTTTTCCCCCAGGCTTGACAGTTTTTCACAGAAGCACCTTTATTCCAGCACCTCCCTTTGCCACACAATAGTGGCTGCTCCACTGCCCTATTTTTGTCATTGAACATATTAAAAAAACTCCTGCTAATGAGGGTGCAATTAAAATAAATCAAATTTTCTGAGTGTTCCAAGCACTGATACTTCTCAGCTAGGGGCTAGATGAACATTTCTGAAGGAGGTGCAGACAAAGCAGAGGCATTCACAATGTCAGAGGTTGGATTCATGTTTTCAATATGATTTTTTTAATTGCCAGGAATCTAAAACAATACCTCAAAGGCATGACATATTTTGAACAGATTTTCCAGCAGCATAGGGTTGACACTTTAATTTGAAGAGCCCCCTAACTCGGGAGACCTGGAAACACTCCCATCATATTTTTCTGTCATCTGTAAAAAGGAAGAGGAACAGTAAACTTGATCTTCCTGCAAAGGAGATAATTGCAAAATTTCCATTAACTTCATTAGAAGGGAAATAGGGACTTCTTTCAAGTTTCTGGGCAAGGAGATGACTTTGAATTTTACTGAATGCAGCACTAAAGCTTCCCAAGAGATCAGTCTAATCCTTCCATTCGCACTGCTTTGTTTCTGCACTCCCAGGAATTTACTGTGAACCAGATTGTTACCTTAAAATAACAAGGAAATTGAAAAGCATTCTTCTTACATAAAGCATTAAATACCTCAGAAATCAGAATATTTCAGGAACTGGAGATGAGCTCACACTATTTGAATTCTGCTCTGTTCAACTGCTGAAAATACTATGATTTTTTAAGGCTGTTCAGGTCTGTCTGATAGGGAACAATCCCCTTTCTGCTCAAGTCTATTCCCCACTATCTCAGGGAGCAATATATTGTCTGTGAGCTCCAGGAGAATCCACAAGAATACTGGAACAAGTCTGGCAGCACTGACAGCTCTGGCATCACAGGCACAATTTTCCCTTTTCAAGGACATTTTCAGTCCCCTGCCTGTCAGATGCCACATTCCCGTGCAACCTTCTGGATTGCAACAGGGAAGTTTGCAGGAAATGAGGCTGCTGGAAAACCAGTCAGGGCAGCCCTGCCAGAGCCTTTATTTCCTGCACTTTCAGAAATCAAAGGTGCATCAGCCTCATACAGAGAATAAGGACAGGCTTTATCTCCAGAAGAACAGGTTATCTCTTTTAATTAATCTTGAAGAGATGACAGTGAAGTTCTCTTACAGAGAAATAATAGAGTTAGCAAAAATTTAATAAAAACAGAGGATTTTGTTTCAGTCTCCATTTAGCTACTTCTGCTTGCCCATATCTTACGTAAATTAACACTAATATTATTTTTTCTCAGCTTTTATTGCCTAAAGAGACAGCTGAGCAACAAACAGCAAATGAAATCTATATATTTGCTTTAAAAGATAAAATTAGAAACAGGGAGAACAGCGCAGACACAAATTAAAATAATATTTCACTTTCATAAAAATCTCAAGGTATCTGCAGAAAGCAGAAGCAAAGATGCCTGCTTAGGAAAAACCCATTTCCCAACTTTACACCCTTTTCCAAACATGACTGCATTACTATACAGAGGACAAAAAGCTCCAAAGAATTTTGGGGTCTCATACTGTACAGGTTAAATGTCTTCTTATATTCAACCCAACTGCAAAATCCCATGCAAGGACTTCCCAAGAGTTTTGGGTACAGGATTTGTATTTTCATGGACCAGTTCCAACAGGCAATGCTGAGGCCACTGGGATTTTTCACTGTGTCCCAATTAGTTTCAAGAAGACAGAATGATTTGCCTATTTATAAGACTCACAGATATTATTAGTCATAATAATACTGCAGGTGAATGGAATTTTTTTTTTTTTTTAGGTTGAGAAAGTGTGAATGAAAAATATAGTCCTTCCTAAATCAGGATGAAAAGTTAAAATGTTCATTTTCTTTTTGAGGTGTCAGGAAAAAGATCCTCTTGGTAAATATAAAAATTATCTTTGGATCATTTGAGAACATTATACCTTTAATGTGATCAGTTTTTAAAATTGTGTATACACTATTTTGAAGAGAAAAATAACATTTAAAAAACCCCAAACTTGTGCCAAAGAAAAAATGTGATGGGTTAACATTAGATTCTAAAAAGAACAGGAAAGTCATTTAAAGTCTTGAAGCTTAAAAGTCAAAATTATAAGGGCAGGTTAATTAAGAATTTAATTTTCCATAGAGAAAATCTAAAGCATTTTACCTTTGATTATACATTTCCGTGCAATTCTAACACTTGGCTGCAATATTCTTTTCAGCAACATCTCTGACAATTCACTAATTTAGGCTGTTTCCAGGTGTTAGGTTTGCTGCCCAGAAACTCCTGAGTTATTTGTGCTGCCCGTGGCACTCCAGCTCAGCACACCCTGCCCCTCCCTGGCAGTCACATCTGCAGCAGGACATTTCTCATGTCCATTTTATTTTGCCATCAAACTCCCCCTCCTGGGGTTGTCATCCCAAGCTCTCACAAGGAATCACATTAGTGTCCATAACAGGGGTGCCTGGCTCACAGAGATGAGAGCAGGGATTTATTTTTAGGTTATATCCTCATTACTTCCCACCCATTTATTCCCTCTGGTAAATGATTGTAACACATTTGCCCTTTCTGTCTCATTGGTATGGCCAACTCTCAATTTAGAGTTTTGCTGAACTCTTGGTTTTATGCAACTTGGTTTTTAGTGTGTTTTCCTGCATCTTTGCAGAGCTACTACAGACCAGGCAGCTACAACTGATCTATAATTTAATCATTAAATCCCTATCAGTTGTTCAAGCTAAAGGGAATTTAGCTTTGCTAAATTTGTGGTACAGAAGAAAAGCAACTTAATACTGAAGCTTTAAACTTCATTTCATATGGCTGCTTCATTCCTATGGAAAGTTCTGTCACAGAACCCAGTGACTCTGAATATTGTTATTTCATGAACAAAACTAGAAGAGATATTTCAACGTACAGAAAACTGCTCTTAGAATTAGGCTCTGAGGGCAATGTTACCCAGACCGACTGCTGAGCCCAGCTGGAAAATCCTTCACATCATCCTGGTTCATGGGAAAAGAAAGATCTATCAAATACCAAGACCTGTTCATTAAAACATACATGAATGTGTCCTACTATGGGTAGGAAAAAATATTTAGAATATAGGATCTTATCCAAGGGGTTTTATTCATTCTTTTCTTGTCCTCACATAGATGAGCCAATGACAAGGGCAAAGAATGATGTATCATAAGGGCAGGTGCATTTCTTCCATCAAAAACCAGAAAAAGAGAGAGCCAGAGTTCCTATGAGCACAAGAACCTAGGGAAGGTGGGAAGTTCAGAAGGGAAAAGAAGAAACTATGAAAAGAAAGCAGCAGTTATTATCAGGACTGTGGAACCCTGGGGAAGTAAAAGGACTTTGCTCACAACTCAAACACCTGCAGGTTTTGCTTTGTTTCTATGCAGGTGACCATGTGAGGCAGGACATTCCTGGATACCCAGCTCCTTTCACAGTACTGTAGGTGAAAAGCCTCTTGACAAGAGTTGTTTTCTCAGTTAAAGGTCCTGCACATGTACATATCTGGATTAAAGTCATATATTGTCATATATGTCATATACAAATATACAATATATGTATATTTTCTTTCTGCCTTTTTGCTATCAGAATGTTTATCTTGTATGTATGCACAATCATTTCTAAGCCATTCCACAATGGTATCAGGGTAGAACTCTCAGGTCACACACTACAGACTTCTCAGTCTGGGATATCTGCATCAAGGAAGGACAGATCCTCCCCAGTGTAAACCAATACCAGAGTAAGAATAGCAGACCAACACATTTTGTTTTTAATGCCTGAAGGAACACGGGCTATTTATTTTATTATGGCTCAGTATTCTTCTGAATGTTGTGTTTCAAAACAGGGATTTGGAGTAAGAACAAACTCTACTTAAGCAGACTAAAACATGACAGGAAAAAGATTTTAATGGTCCTCTTCCCATTTTCCCTATTATCATCAAGGTTTTATCACCACCTAACTTTACACATTAAGAATTTCATGAAAAGCTGATGAAAAAACATGGAATGATTTTTCATTTGCCAGACTCTAGATACACTTGGAGCAGATAAAATTAAATTTCCTTGTAAATTTACATATTATTTGGGAGACACCCATATCCTCCATTTGGTGGAATTGTTATAAATGTTGGAAATCTATGAACTATTATAATCGTGACAAAAAAGGGCCTTTTTATGATTACTTTTCATATTACTTTTAATAAAATTCAAAGGAAGAATACCCAAAGCCCATGAAATGCATTAGCTATTCCCTGGGAATTAAAGGGTTAAATTGGGCTGTAGGGGAGAGATGATGGAGACAGTTTGATTAATTGGGAAGATGGTAGTTGAGGCTGGCTTGTGGAAACCCTGATCTCAGTGATACCAACATGAATGAGCAGCAACTTCCTTCCATAAGGCCAGAACCTCACCATAAAAAATTAGAGCCATTTTTTTTATTTTGCTCACTGGATTCTGCTACAAAGCCTGCAGAGCAGCTTCCAACCTTTCAGGCATTAAAGATCTGAAAATAATGATCACTCCGTAGTGTAGAAAGTCTCCTGGATGAATAATGAAACCTTCCTTAAACCCAGCTCTGCTTCAGCATGTAGAGGCGTTATGCGCATTATCTTGTAAGAGATTAAATTATAGTTTTGCTGTCAGACATGCAAATTCTGCTGGAGCTCCGTGAGAAGGTTTACAAGGTAAAAATAACAGTGAAGAGCAGAAGACAGCAACGATATAACTCTCAGTGCCAGTCAGCTGATTCCCACACCAGGGGTAATTTTTTACACTAAAAGAATAGATCTAAGGGGATGATTGCAGATTGAATCATAAACCATAATAACAAAACATGCAAAAATGTATTATAGCCCAAAATTCTCTCAGAAAAATAATATGGAAACTGACAACTTTTATTATTTTATTATTGTCTAAGCTGATTTGTTCTGATGCAGTCTCTTATTGGTCTGAGATATTCTTCCTAATCTGACCTCTGTGCTCGTACAAGCTGTTGATACATGAGATCTCCTATTTCTGGGAGCTCAGAGGCAGGGAAATGTTCTGTGAATTTTATAGTCCTTGCTTGACATTCTCTGACCTGCTGGCAAGCAGTAGCTGCCAATTAGAGGGTGGAGGACAGGCAGAGTGCTGAAGTTTCCCAACCCATACACAAGCCAGTCAGAATAAAGATCAAATTGAAATCTGTACAAACCTGAGTGCCTCCAAATTCCTGCTGGAATGCTCTGTCTAACTGCACTGTTCAATATGTTCACTGTGGAGCTCTCAATACTAAAACCCTTCTCCATCTTCTGGGTTTATTTACTTTAGTTTCACTTTTTTAAAGGAGGATTAAAAAAAAAAAAAAAAGAGAGAGTATGGAACATTTAAGGAACTGTAGTGTGAATTGTTTATAGGTTTTTGACAACTGTGATGGCAAGTGTTCTGTGAGTGCTAAGGTTTCTCGTTTACATATATATATATTTATAGCCTGCTCAAGGTTTGGCAGTCTTTATCTCCCTGTTTTTTGGTTTTTTTTTACTCGTCTCTCTTGTCTAAACTCAGAACTAATAGAAAAGCCTTTCAATTTGTTTTGTTCTATCCCATAATGTATTCTATCCTATTCTGTTGTTTGGGGTTTTTTTATTAAGTGGAGAATAGTTACACAAAATCTTTCCAAAATGCTTATCCAAGCATCTCTATTATGTGCTATTTTATTGTTCTGAAAGCATCTCATGCAGAGTTGCCAACGAGCTGGAGATGGTAACTCCTTGCACTCATGACTCTTCTGCACATTCTCCTGCAAAGTGTGTCTCAGTGTCTTGGTTTGAAGAGCCAGGTGTTTGTTAAGGAAGGCAGGAGCCTCCCCTGAAATGGAAAATGTAAACCCCTCTCTATGAATTATTATAATTTTGAAATTAAAGGGCTCCCAGGCAAAGACATGGGAGTAGGAATAACAGTTCTGTGCAAGGAAAAATAAAAATTCAAATGCAATAGTACAAAAAAACCAACACGGCCAGAGTCAGAAGAGGAGCTGACCCCCCCTGTGTGTCAGGGTGGTGGCAGCAGTGCCATTCCATGGTGGCTGCAGCCCTCCTGCAGGGCCAGCTGTGGTTCTGCTGGAGCAGGGATCCTGCACAAGGCTGGAGTTTTCCTCTGAAGCTCCAGGGCTGCTGGAGATGGGCCTGGTGTTCCTCTAGGAATGCAGGGAGGAGAAAGCTGCTCCTCTGGGAATGCAGTGGCAAAGGCTGCTGTGCTGTTCCCAGGGTCAGAGTGCATCCAGGTAGGATGCATTTTTCTAGTGACACAAACACAAATCTCATCCTTTGCAGTAGTAGATGGCACAGAGACTTCTCAGCTATCTTTGGGTGATGCCCAAAGTCTAATTGCAGGTCCCATTCCTTCTGGTAAGATAAAATAATGACTCAAATTTAAATTTAAAGTTCATACCTAGCCATATTAACAGCAAGCTGTGTTTGTGAAGTACTTAATATTGAGTGAGATTTCTAAAGACACCTGCAAAAGTATTCAATCTTCACAGAAATTTCAAGGAAGAAAAACATTCAAAACCACAATTCCTGTATATTTCCTAACTTTTAACTCCCCCTTGGAAAAATGTCAAGCTTTGGTCATGTATGAAGACAGTCTGATCTCCCAGGGTAGTGGAGAACTTGGCATTTCATAATGGTCATGAACAACAGCTGTCCTTGGAAATCTGTCCTGTGGCTTTTCCTTGACATTCCTAAGCCAGGTCACCAAAGCTACACAATGGGGAAACCCCAAATTTTTTATAGGGAGAAATAATTCCTGGCTCTTCATTTTGTGGATTGTTGCAATTTAATTTTCATTTATATTTCATTTCTTTAATGAAGTCAATAAAAACCTGCTATCACAGGACTTTCCAAAACAACGTTTCCAACTGTGATTTTATACTTTAGAGCTGTTGCTGGGCAAATTTTTTCCCGGTGTTTGGTCCTTTACAAGGTTTGACAGCTGTACAGTCTTAAATTCTACCCACAAACTGAATGGATAAAGTGAGGGCAAGAAGGGTTCAAGATCTGGATTTCAAAAGCTTCCCAAAATCTGGCTGTTTATACAAAACTGTGCAAACTGTTGAGATTTAGAATTTGCCAGAAATCTGACAAAAGCTAAAGGCTTTAGAGTACTTCAGCATTTCTACTTCTGATTACGGCAATTACTTGAATTCACAGAAAAACAGATGCAAATAGGAGGTATAAAGGAAAAAAAAATTGAACCAAGCAAGCTTTTTCAGACAAAAAAAAAAAAAAAAAAAAGTCTGTATTTCAGTCTGAGTTTTGAGTGAGAAATTAATTTCATTACACTTAAGTTTCCTTTCTAACAGCTCACCATGAGTCATTCACGGGTTAATGTTAGATAATCAGAGATACTTACCACCACAATAGAGCCCTGTTCTTTGTAATCTAAACTTCTCAGATAAAACCAAATGCCTAAATCTCTCATAGCAAAGGGGAAAAAAAAGTGGTTTGGGGAAAGTAAAAAAGCAAATTGCACAATAAAATTTAATTGGAATTACAGGGCACGTTCTCAAGGATGTTTATTCTTTCTCACTCAGATGGAATAAATGGGCTGTAAATAGCTGTAAATAGCTGGTGGAAAATTCAATTTATGCATCTGTTCTGCTGTTGCCTCCTGTTCCTTTGTTGCACTGTGGCTGTCCCAGAACTGTTTGGACTCTACAATGACACCTCTGCTGTACTCACCTGGCCCAGCTCCCACAGAAGGAGATGTATTCTGGGATGGAAGACCATATCCTCCAAGAGACACCTATGGAACAGCCTGACTTCATTAATGGCAATGCTCTGACATAACTGTGTTTATAATTTTGCAGAACGCAGTGAGACTATTCAGTAATATTTAATTTACCGTGCAGCCAAGGTGGTTTTTATGTTTTTATGTTTAGGTTCTGCACAACTGTTTGGACTCATTGCAGAAGTTTGTTAGGGACAGTGCTGGAATTACAGCTGGTAGCAAACTGGAATCACGGTCATCGGAGAGGAGCACACTGCTGTGTCCCAGAGCTGTGGCCCAGGAAGCAGAGTGAAACCCAGATGTACAGAAATCCAGATGTTGGTGGCACAGCCCTCTGCCACCCACCCACAACCACAAAGTCTCTAATGTGCTGGTAGGAACGTGGCCACACCACCCAGGCCAGCTCAGCAGGGTCATTCTGCCAGCAGGCAGTGACAGGACGTGGGGAAAAATGCTGCCTTTATCATCTGTAAAACAACCCTTCATCTGTATTCTGTTGCCTTTATCATCTGCATTCTGCTGCCTTTATTTGCATTCTGCTCCCACAGCTGGGCAGGGTTTTATTAGACAAGAGCCCCATCAGCCTAATAGGTTGTTAATAAGGAGAACCAACAGCCATCCGTGCAGCTGAAGAGAGGTTTTGGTAGGAAAATGCCTCTAAAATGAGCGTGCCAAGGAAGTGATGTTGGACGTGTCATATTTCAAACACAACAGGCTGTATGTTCATGTAAATGTTATGCAAATGAGACACAGCCCTCAGGCACCTGGTGAGCTTCCAGAGAGGCCCTGGAGGCTCCAAACTGTTGATTTAGCACATGAGCCTCAGCGCTTGCACTGAAATGCATGTGCTAAAATCATATTGAAAGAATGTATGTGTCATGGACTTTGAAATATATTAAATATTGATACAAGCTATGGGCTCTTCCCATGGACATTTTGATTTCCAGTCAGAAAATGTTGCCACGGGATGATGTTACCTCTTGTAGTGTGGAATATACAGTGGATTGTTTGCATGATTAATGCAAACCCTCCATCAGCAGCAGCCTCAATCCTACTTTTAAGGATAATTATGTCACAAGTACCAGGTGAAACAAAAAAATTACAAGAAAGGACACAGAATTAATGTAGTCATTTGTTTAGAAGATACATCACATGTGGATAAAAATTATCTCTTTTTTTAGGAGAAAATATGCAATTTTTTCCCATAGAAATAGAAAGAAAAAGCAGTGTGAGAGTGATGAGGTCCAACCTCAAAAGGGATGCTTATACCAATTTGGGGGATAAAAAAGGAACACATATTGGCTTTGTTTGTGGGGGGTTGTGTGGTTTTGGAGGAAAGAAATTGTATTTGTAATCTCTCTTCTCAAATAATGTTTTAGAGGTATCCCAGCCGTCAAGAGAGCAGTCTCTGAGCACTGCAATCACAAAACATGTAGGTGTGCAAGCAGTTGTGCTATTTTTTCCTAGCTCCTGCTGCAGTTTCAGACTGCCCATAGTCACAGGAAATGTGACAAACAATAAGTCAAATAGCTAAGCAAATTGCTCCTGTTCATTTAGAACCCTCAAATTCCAGGACCTTGAGTGGCAGATTTCATTTGTGCACCAGAGTGTTGTGATTTAACCACAAATGCTGGGGCTTCTGATTTGTGTTTTAAGTCTTTTCTGTTCCATATTGTGTTTTTGTTTGGTTGGTTTGTTCAGATATGCTTTCCCAACAAGGTAGTTATGTTCTTCCTAGTAAGACCATGAGTTAAACATTTTTGATACTCTCAGCTCTAAAATATAAACAACTCTTATTAGTATAGTAGAGCCTAAAATACTGCATATGAAAAAGCCATCCAAAATTAATTAAAAAAACAGTATCAAATACTAACTAGGTCCTGACCATGATTTTTTTGTTGTTGTTGCTGCTAACTACTCAGCAATCAAAAATGATTGCTGGGAAAACTTCTAATATTACTTCAGAATTCTAAGGATCTCTCAACCTGTTGCAATACCTTTATCTTGGATTTCTTTGATGCAGTTATACCAAGCTGTGAGACCTTTCCTTGGGCTCCTTTGGCAAATCCCTCCAAAAGAGGAAGGCTTTGAGCAGAGCTGTGGTGAGCACACCAGACAGAGGAAGTGCTGGTGCTGGAAATGATACAACTTTTAAAATTTTTTACCAACTTTGGTCCAGGGAATTGTTTGTCTTTGCCCAGGGGAAAGGAATTAAAGTTTCTTTTCAAAAGACTCAGTTGCCTGGGCGAGGCCTGATGATTTTACTTCTGCAGCCTGGGAGCAGCACATGAGGATCTAATTAGCATAGAAGGCAAAGGGATCAATACCCACAGGAACCCAAATATTGAGAATTGTGTCATTTGGGACCAACGAACATCAAACAATGAATTTCTCTGGGTTTATCTGTATAAGTATGTGAAAAGTCTAGTAAAGAACCATGTGTGATGGAATTATTTACTCTGCAATACGTGAATGAAATTATTTCTGTTCCACATCCTGGCCGGAACAAAATCCTGTCCAGAATGAAGTGATGCCTTAATTCTCTAACTCTAAAAGGGATGTTGCAGAGGTTTTGTTTTTCCCACAGTTTTGGCGACACTGGGACTTTGAAAGCTGCTCAGGAACCTATGGTGTAACAAGCACTGGGGTCACTCCTCCCTGCAGCAGCACAGGAGGGGAGGCTCTGATGGCCACCCTGGTCCCCAGATCCTTCAGGGTGTCACTCCTCCCAAGGCAGCCCTCGAGCTGGGACAGAGATCTGGCTCAGCAGCTGCATGGAAAGTACTCTAACTCAGATGTCAGTGTACATCTGATTGAAGATTAATGAATAATCTTCAAATGTGCTACTTACACCCTGGATCTAAAACTTTACTTGATGGTTTTCCAATTTAAAAACAGCAGTCTTTCAAAAACCTGTGCATATAGAACAAAAAAAAAAAAAGCCTTCCTTGGCTGTTTTTTTGCTCCTGCATTTCAACAGAAACAGGTTTTTTGTTCAATTAAGTGTTCTGACAGTAGAAATTTGTCTTGCAAATGTTCCCAGCCTCTCAATGAAAGCGGTGAGAGAAGCCAGGGTTTCATTTATCAGCACTGGTGCATCTGATGTGAGAACCATTTCCTGGAGGCTCCTGCCACCAATTAACCAGATCAGATTTTCTGGTGGACTAACACTTGGTTTGCATCCACCTCAGCAGGAGGCTAGAGAGAAATCTTTCATTTGTAGTGGTTGTAGAAATCTTTGGACATGCAGAAGGTTCACTCTGTAAATTATAGGTGAGCAGGGTTGAATTTTGCATTGTAACACAAATTCTCCTAAAAGTATTTCAGTGTCCAGAAAGGGCAGATTTCTTTCAGGCAGTGTTTTGTCTCTACATTTCTGTGTTCTGGTGCAACCACTGGTTGCAGCCACCAATTATCTTCACACAGAAGGACATTTTGCATGTGGAAGGGGCCTGGTTTTAAGGGTTGCTGTACATCCACTTAACAAACAGTCAGGTTGTGAAGGTGAGTCACATCTGAGGGATGGGTGATACCATGGTGTGCAGCAAGAATCATAGAATTCAACCACTAAGGTTGAAAGACCTCTAAGAACATCAACCTTCAAACCACTCTGTCAATTAATCCACATTTCATCCACTCACTTCTTGAACACCTCCAAGAACAGGGACTCCACCACTGCCCTGGAGAGCCTCTTCAATGCCTCAACACGTCTTAAGGGAAGGAAGTGTTCCTAAAATCCATCCTGAACTTACCCTGGAACAACCTGAGGCTATTTCCCCTTGTCCATCAGTAGCTGCATGGGAGAAGACTCCAATCCCACCTTGCCACAACCTCCCAATCCAGTCTTTCCTCCAAGACCAGGTGATGAGATGGGCAGCCTCAACCAAACCCTGGGTTTGTTGTGCTGCACTCTCAGCTCAACTCTGGCACCAGCAGAGGACCAGCCCTGAGCTGGGCTGAGCTGAGCTGCCATGGCACCATTCCAGGATGGATGGGACTTTGGGAATATCCTCCGGAGACCAGCAGCCAAACTGAACATGTGCCATGGAGCCACAAATTCTGGTTGTAGCCTTCTCCCAGTAAAGGCACTTCCATGGAAGTAAATTTATATTTGCTTGAGTAACAGCTAAGGCAGTTGGGAATTGTATCTGGTTTCAGGTGTCTTCAATGAAGATCTTGGTTACCAGAGGAAGGATCCAATGAGCAGAAAGGATCCTAAATCACATCTTACATCAAGAGCTTCATAATTACTGCACATTCCACTGCAAGTTACAATTTTGTTTGCCCTTCAAAGCTGGAAATAAACTGGGAGAGGATATTTCAAAGGAGTAACATAAGACTGGAGATCTCCTCAGGAGGACAGTTGTTGCTTTGTGTCCTACCTGGGACAGTGATCTTGGCCAAACATCCTCCAGTGCTGGGAGTGAGCTGCAGCAGTCAGCACAGAGGGTGCTTTGACTGACAAACTGTGCTAAAACTCGTTCCTAACAGAAAATGATACATCTCCATAAAACTGTAGAGCCAAGAGCTCCAAGCTGTTCTAAAGGTCATTTTAAAAGAAAAGGAATTCAAGCACAGGAGTACAATAATGAAAGAAAGAAAAAGAAAGAGAAAGAAAGTGAAAAGGAAAGAGAGAAGGAGAGAAGGAGAGAAGGAGAGAAGGAGAGAAGGAGAGAAGGAGAGAAGGAGAGAAGGAGAGAAGGAGAGAAGGAGAGAAGGAGAGAAGGAGAGAAGGAGAGAAGGAGAGAAGGAGAGAAGGAGAGAAGGAGAAATATAAATCTGTCTGTAAATGGAGTTACTGATCACACATATTCATGAGGTTGTCCCACAGACCAAACTGTTCTATAAACACTTCTGTACCAACCAAATTGTGTATCATTCATCACTAATATCTCTATCACATATTTAGACCCTCTGCCATGCCAACACCTTCCTTATAAATCAAACACTTTGATTTGGGCAAAATTAAGAGAGTAAAAGGGATTATTTTGCTAACAATTACCAGTCAAACCACACTTCCTGAGGAGCTGGTGAAGCTGGGATCTCCCCTGGAGGTGTGTCCTGGAGCTGTCCCTACCTTGATGGCGGTGGAGGCGATCTGGATGTGGTGCAGCCGGCGCAGGGTGCTGTCCCTGTCGATGAAGTAGGAGGCTGCCAGCTGGTGCAGGGTCTCCAGGGTCACCACAGAGCTGTTGGCACTGGGGTCGCTCCCTTCTGACCTCTTGCTCAGCTTCCGTTTGTCCACAAAAATTGTGAGCGACTCCTCTCCTGGGCAGGGAAAGAGAAGCCCCAGCAGGCATCAGCAATGTGCAGCAGTGCAGAGAGATTTTATAGAGATTCAACTTGAAGAACATACAAAATATGTTTATTTCCAAGGTCACTTAATAACTGTCATTCTGTAGTGTTCTATGTTGGCATAAAAGAAAATGAAAACACTGCGATACTTGAGGTGTTTGTTTGTTTCCTTCTCTCATAGCTGATTTTAGAAGAAAGGCGCCTTGTTACACCTTGTTATGAGCAACCATGTGCTTTCTAATCAATTCAGCAGTGACTGAAATCTGATAGAGCAGTTGCCTTGAACCAAACTTCAGTAACTGAAAAATGTGGGGGTTTCAGAAAGTTGGTGTTTTTCAAAAGAAAATAGAAGCTCCAGCATCTTGTGTTGTGGATTTCTCACTTCCAATCTCTTTGTAGAGATGTGGATAAATACTGTTGAATTCAGAAATTTTAATTTCTGTAAGATTATTGAAACCCAAAAATCTGACTTGCTTAACTGAGTGAGTTCTTAGGAACATTTTCAGAACACACCTACTGATATTGTCAAATTTTCCATATTTATCATGTAGTTCGTGGATATATTCTCCTGTGTTTCAGGCTAAGTAAGAATTCATTCATTTAGTAAAGTGTTTAGGCAAAACTCTTTACATCACAAAACAAATTGGAAAAGTAATTTCTGGACCCAGTGTTTTCTTCTGTGCAATTTATATCCGAAATAAATTGGACAGAAGTAAATTCCCTCACTCTCTGAGCATGTGTTTGGTAACCTGCATCCTTCAGCATGTAGCTCAACAATTGATTAATAATGTCATTAAACCTGGATTTTAGGTGCTGAACAACTCCACTGAGTGCCTTTTCCTAGTTCTTGGAAAGGAAGTTCCCCTGCTAAGGTCTGACTTGCCACTTGTGCTACTTTCACTGCTCACCCATCTGCTGCAGTGGCACTGTGCCCGTGCAGAGGATGCCAGCTTCAGATGGGATTATGTGCCAAAAAGTAATAGCTGTAGGATAAAAATCTAGGCTGAAAACATGACATCATCTTCAAAGGGAGCTAATCTTGGTGGTGAGCAATGCTAAGTGAGGAATGTGTGCCTCTGTGCAGGAGATCACATCTGCTGGCAAATTTTGACTCGCAAAATTTGTCTTTGGTTAACACAAGCACACTCCTTGCTCCCCAATGTACATTATGTGTTCCCCGATCTCTCAGAAATTCAGAGGACAGACAAGCCCTTCAGACCTTACACAGGCAAAACTGATATTATACTGGAGCTTTTTATCTAATTAGACCTGCAGGGCTTGTCCAGAATATTCCTTTAGTCCTGGGAGGGACAGGTGGCTGCTCCAGCTGGAGCTTACCTCAGTTTCCACCACTTCATTTATGCTTCTCCTCCTACAGTTTCCTAATGGGTCATTATTTTGTGCATGAAGTCATCAATGCAGGGATTAATTGCCTGAAGCTCCAAAGAACCAGGAATTAACACAGCCTCCTTAAGTACCAGGATTTCCCCACCCAATTATTTAATCTTTCTGCTGTAATATGCGGACAAAGGCTCACAGCTGCTGTGAGGAGGGAACTGGGAAAGCACAGCAAATTCTAATGAGCTGTCCCCTGAGAGAAATCGGCCATCAGAACCTGCTGTGGGTTCCAGCTTTGCTGGCATTCAAAATGCCCATGCAATAAAACCTGACTCGTCACAACCTGCCATGTGACTGCGACCACAACAAAAGATGTTTCTGGGATCAAAAGCAATGGAGTGGGCTGAGGTTTGAGCCAGGGGTCGTGGGCTTTGTGCAGCTGTTTGTGGAGCTGCAAAGACATGGTTTAAAACAGATTTTAGGAAGGCATCCTTCCCTTTGAGGGTGGGAAGGCCCTGGCACAGGATGCCCAGAGCAGCTGTGGGTGCCCCTGGATCCCTGGAAGTGTCCAAGACGAGGCTGGATGAGGCTTGGAGCAACCCATTCCAAGGATGCCTTCCAGCCCAGACCATGCCATGGTTCTGTGGTCAGAGTCAGACCATGGTTCTATGGTTCTTTATGTCAGAGAAGACAACAGCAGAACTCAGAGGGTGAATATTGTGCCAGCAACCAGTTCAGGCTGCACAGATTAAATGTAAAATTTCACTAGGAGTTTTCTTTCCATGTTTTCCCCTTTTCCAGAGGTCTGAGGTAGTTCATTTAGATTAAAGTGGCTTTTGCAAGGTCAACCATTTTTCCACTGAAAATATAATGAATTGTAAGGGCAAAGAAAACAAGGACTTAAAGCTGCAGAAATCTCTGAGAAAGATTAAAAAATAATTTTTGAGGTTCTTTGTGTTTCATTATCACAAATTATATTATTATTTAAGAAGAGTTTGTTGAGTTTTATTCACATTAAAAAAAAAAATCTCAGGCATTTTCCTGTTCCCTGTTCTCCAGGAGGCCACAGCAGAACTGCAACAAAAACTACCATTTCAAAAACAAACAAACAAACCTTGAAAAAGGACAGGGTTGTGTGTTGTGATGCTTTACTTTGATGAGAACATCTCAGGAAAAGAATGTTTGGACCACATCAGAGTTATCACATCATCCTATTTGCCTCATCCTGCTTGACCCTACGCTTTCCATGGCAGTGGCTGCTGGGTGTGTTCTGGCAGGCAGGATCCCCTGGCACCCCCAGCCCTGCAGGCTCTGTCCCTGATGCCTCAGGTTTTAGCTTTTATGTTTTTCAGATTCTGTGCTGCTTTAGTGTGTGGGTCTGAGCTTCATATGAGGGGATGGTGAGCTCTCTGCACAGAGTAGGGAGACAAAACAATTCCTTCTCTAGCTGGGGACCAAGGACAAATGATCCAAATCTCAGGCCCAAGAGCATAAACAATGGAGGAATGAAGAGAGAAAAACAAGCAGGATGGGACTTTGTAACCTAAAGCTGGAATTGGACAATTAACTCCAAGATGCAAATGGAGCAGAACTGATCAAAGTGAGAGACCCCGTGAGCGGTCGTGCATTTTGTGACCAATTTGGTTCATCTTGGGTGCAGCCCTGGCTGGGCTCTTGTGCTGCCCAAGGTGGATCCATTGAGGCCTTTTAATAAATCCCTGCTTTATTCTTTAACTCTGTCCAGCCTCTGTTCTAGGCCAGCCTTCACAAGGCATCATCCCCACGCCCTGACAGATATATTTGGGTTTTCATTCTATGTAACCAGACTGAAATGACTTTGAATGCTTTCATGGCATCTCACACAAGAGGTGTCTCTATCACACATCCTGGCTCATCACTGGCATTCCCAGGCACTGTGCTACCAGCAGGTGCCATCAGGGGCAGCTCAAAAATATTTGCTGCCCAAAAGACTTTTCACAGAGTTTTTCATCTGTCAGAGCTGATTGAGCTCTTCTAGAAAAACTGGACTCCCCCCTACATTGATGCTTAGGGTCCCCTGTCCCTGCAGAACTGTGAAAGGGCTCCCTTCAGCACCCAGAACTCCAGGGTTTGGGAAGTAACACTCCCAACTCAGATTCAGGGATGACAATCTGAGCTTTAAGTTCATTTGGAGAAAATTAGGCCCATGCCAAAAGAGACTCTTGTGTCACATTGAAAACGTGGAGGAATCTTGTTTTTCACTGGTTACTGTCTGCTACCATAAAACAGGCTAAGAAGACATCCAAGCATCAGCTAAAAACAAGTGTGATTTAGAAAACAAGGTTATGAATTTTAAGAATTGAAAAGGAGTAATGACAGTGAACATTTATAAAACATGATTATTCAGCATCAAATCCTCCCAGCTGTGCTTTTCACAAGCTCTGAAATCTGCATTTGCTCTCCTTCCCAAAATTCAAGAGACAGTAAACTTCACTTTCTCAGGTTTAAAGGAAGTAGCACGGAAACACTCAGTTATGCTCACAAAACAATTCCACATAGCCCAGTTGGGTGGTTCAAGAAGCTCTCAGTCACTACAGGGATGTTTTATTGCCATGTGGGGGCTGTCCCTGACAGAATGCCACTGCAGGGACAGGGGACTGATGTTCACACTCTTCACTGACCTTGCCACAGTGTCCAGTCCTGTCCCCACCAGTCCTGGAAGATGCAAGCTTATAACTTAACTTCAATTTTTAATTCTTGCTAGGTTTATAGGAACATATTGTCCATGGCATATATTTATAAATTCTACTAGGTCCCAACAACACATGCTGTTAAAATAAAATAAAATATATATATAAATTTACCCAGATTTACAACCTGTCTGTGACCGTTTAGATGAAAGGCTCCTAAATAACAGTTGGTAAGTGGCATTCAGAAATTAGAAATTAATTTTGTGTTCATCTTAAGAACATATTAAGGAATTATTTAAATTAAAAAGGTAACTCTCCATCAATATGGTGGAATTGGAATAATGCTGTAACAACTGTAACTAAATATAACCATCTATAGAATGAGTAATTTTTTTTTAATACATAACAATACATATTCATATGATTTAAATGCTTAGTGCTATTTTCATCATCAGTTGTTGAGAGATTGTTTGCCTGTACCCACATCTTTGGAACAATAAAGGGATTATAAAGGCCTTGGTGTTTCATATTTTCATCTGTAGACTGGGAAGTGGTAGGAAAAGGCAGTGATCCAAGCAGTTCCCATCACTTCATGTCAGAAAGAGAGGAAACAGGAATAAAAGGACAACACTCCAAGGTAGCTATAGCCTAGCATAACCCACAGATGCCTACTGAGAGCCCTCTCTTCATACACATAAATGTATCCCACACAGGAATAAAGGCCTTTGGTCTATGAACTCCTCCAAGGTTTCTGATCAAATTAAATACCTCAGCTACTACCTAAATAACTACACCTAAATAAATACACCAGCTACTACCAGCTAGTGGAAAATCTATTCTTGTCTGGATCACCAAATGTACCATTAGGGTTTTACCAGGTCATTTTCCCAAACTAAAGCAGATGCTGATGGAAATGCACAGGCTCAAAAACTATATAAATTAATGTCAGGCCAGATGTGGTATCATTTTCATGGTTCAAGTGAATAACAGTGCACGTTAATTCTATACAGACCATCTGTTTAAGGATTTAAATTTTTTCTTCATTAAGTAAACGGGAGAGAAAGAAAGTTAATGTGTTTTGTGCTTTTTTTTTTTTTTTCCCTTCCCCTTAGCTTCCATAATCTTAAATTCTGGGGAATTTACATACCCAGACGGGGGGTGCGACTGGTGTTTGCAAATCTGATGCAAAATTTTCATGTTTCTTCCTCACATCAGTCATTTGAGACTGTCCCCTCCTTCCCTTATTTGCCAAGAGTTTGTATCTTACCTTGAGAGCGTGTTATGGAAAGCAAAGGTCGTATCAGCAGTTAGTGCAAGCGCTAATAAATCCTTCAGAATCCATTGAGATTCAATGTTTTACACCCCTGACAATTTCCCCCCGTCTCTGCAGGCAGAATAATTCGCAGCCCCGGGGGAATATTGATGAGGGGCAGAAAAGCTGGAAGAGTAAAGGTGTAGCCATCACTGTCGCAGGGCTGTAATCCGCGCAGAGAGAGGCTGGGGTCGAGCTGATCTGCCCGCACCTGTTAAGACTGTCTGCTTTAAAGACAAAACTACCTCTTTTCCTTCCGATTCCCCAAGCCTTCAACAACATCAAGGGCTATTTCCTGACCCGGAGAGCTGAATGGATTGATGGTCTGGTAATGAACACCTTGAGCAAAGATGACTGACAATAGCAGTAAAAATAAATCGACCTGGAACGTTTCAGGTGACCACTTAGGCAGTTGCCTAACGAGGTTCTGGTTTCACAAGAAGCTTTGGGGATTGTCCTGCAAATTTGTTTATTCAGAGCAGTTTCCAGGTGCAAGGAGCACTTCCTTGCAAAGCCCTGCTGTCTTCATCTTGCAAAGCACCCAAATCAGCCTCACTTCACCCAGATGCCTGGAACAAGAGCCTGTCATTGTGGTGCGCTAATTATCCTCATCACCAACTCTATGGCTTTGCAAAATGGCTTTTTCTGCAGGAACAGCATTAAAGGGAATGTCTTTAAAGCAGGAAGGATTCGGTTTTGTCCTCCTACATCCATCCCGCAGCGGTAGCCCAGGCTTCCCACCACCCTCCAGCTCCAAAGCTCCCATCTGTTTTTTTGCAAGCCATTAAAGAGCAGCTCCAGCAAACTCCACCATCATTGCGTGATGTTGTGGACAGGCAGAAGAGGGAAGTATAAAAGCGAAACAAAAAAGTATAAAAGAAAAGTATAAATGCAAAAAGGAGGGAAAGTCATAGTGAGTGCTCAGTCCGCTGGGTCGCACAAGGTCCTTGGATCATGCAGCTCATTATGGACTTTGGGCTTATGGCACAAGGAGATAAAATTTCCATAAGAAATAAAAGCAGTGAGAAATGTCACTTTCCACATTATCTTGTGGCAGCAAGAAATATAGGACTTTTTTCCCTTGGTTCTCATTTCTGGATGCCCTTGAGGAGTGTATTTCTGTGTTTGTGAATAAAGACTAGGGAATGTTTCACAAACAACCATGTGCAAGAGTTCCCTTTATGCTCAAAAAGGGATCTTTATGGAAACCAAATGGTCACAGAGGCACACAAATCTTATCACAGCATCGTTCATTTGCCAAGTTTTCCTTTCTGTCCATGAATACAGATGATTGGGGATTCATTAAATAAAAGTACTGTGCACACTCCGTTTGGTCTTCTGCTTTTAACAAGCTACATAAGTGACAAGCTTTCACAATAAAACAACTTGTAATTAAAGGGAAAGTACTAATACATTATTAAAATAATAAAAAATCCAATTATGTGTTAATCAAATGTGGACAAGCATCTGTGGGAATCCCCATTCAATCCAGCCTGAAAATGAGAACTAACACATCCAGGAAAGTATGGGTTTATTAGCTACCTCATGAAAGCTTTCTTAGAAATTACTAATTCCCTGTAATTATTGTAATTGAACCAATTTTTCAAAGTATTCAGCACCCATCCAGTGATAATGGAAGGCAGCAGGTGTGCCTCAAATCGTGCCTAAAAATTGAGACCAGGGACCTAAATCAAACCCCAAGTTAATATGAAAACTCCCTTTGACTTCATTAAGCAGTGACAGAGCCCAGGAGTCAACACTGTCTCCCTCTGAGTGAAAATTTGGGCAAGGCTGAGGCAGCTACTGCATTTTAGAGCCTTTCTGAGGTGAGAAAATGGTACCCTGCCTCAGCTCCCCTGCGGCAAATCCTGAGGCTTTGGGGAGAACATTGAAGGCCTAAGCTAGAATTTTCAAATGTCCTGAAAGGAAATACCATTAAGTTTTAGTTTAACTTAGATCCAGACCTCCTGAAGGTCGTCACCTCCGTGGCTCCGTGGTGATCAGTGTGATGCTGCTGCTTTGAATGTAGAGATCAGCTGTGGTCATGTCAGACTGTTTTCCTGGAGCTGCTAGATCCAATTTCACCTTGACAATGAATTTCATCACATGGCTGAGGAGCTACTGCTATTTACATTAGTTAATAGTTAGCAGATAGGTAGCAATACTGAAAAATAATTTTTACCATTGGATGATCCTCGAAGTGGGATGCATGCTGCAGCCAAAGCTTTAATTTTTATGCTTTATATTTTAAGAAACATTTTCTTTCGCTTCAGCATTTAGTTTTCCCACTGAAATGTGCCATGTGTTCTATACTCAAGAAATCAGTCATTTATAAAATGTATATATTTGCATGCAAAAATATTCAAAGTAATTAAAAGAAATTCAGGGATTTTTGTCACAAATTGCTGGTCAACACACAAAAATTGTTCTTCAAATTCTAACAGTAATGCCGCAGAGGTACTAGTTCCCAAAATAATGATAGAAATTAGCTCTTTAATTTTTAAAATAACTGGAGAAGGACAGAAATTCCTCTTGCTTCTAGGATGGTCTCCTTCAAAAGGAAGCCTCTGTGAGCCATTTGGGTTGTTACAGATTTCAGCTCTCAGCCAAGAGAGACTAGGAGAGCTCTCATTTCCTTTACAAATGGCTAGGATTCAGTTATGAAATGTATTAAAAAGAACCATTCCTCAGGTGAATAAAGGATTTCGACAAGCCTGTCCTGCTGGAGGGACACTCAATCACCAGAATTATCTTTAATATTATCACCCACGATGGGATAGAGCTGCATTTCTAAAATGTCAGTTCATTGTGTAATGCCTAGATGGGTAATCACAGGTACTAATTATCTTTCATTCGGAACAATTTATGCTCTCCTTTGAACATTAGGCCTCTTCACTGGATTTCTTCAATCCATCTGGTGACTGGATCCCAATTATCCATGGGGCTACCCTTTCCAGATTAGTCTGGGGGGACTGAAAGATGCAGATTCCATTAAGTTAATGGGAATGACATGGCAGAGCCTCATCATCCCATTTTGAAAATGCAGTCCCACTGGTTAAGTGAAGACTAATTCTAAAAAGGG
Source organism: Motacilla alba alba (assembly GCF_015832195.1). Taxonomy (NCBI): domain Eukaryota; kingdom Metazoa; phylum Chordata; class Aves; order Passeriformes; family Motacillidae; genus Motacilla; species Motacilla alba. The sequence continues at coordinate 25,799,577 of NC_052023.1, forward strand.
CAGAGTGACAATATAGGGATTTTCCAACGTACAAAGTAGCTTAAAAGTCTCATAAATTAAAAGATTTGTTGGAAATACTTGGTACTGGTTTTCTGGCTCCATTTCTGCAGGACTGCAATGGACCCAGATATTTCTGTTAGCTGTTATTATGCTAATTGTTACAAGGACCACTTACAGAAAAAGAAAAAAAGTCACTCTCCTAAATGACCTCAGTGCAGAGAAAGACCCCCAAAAGACATTGGGCAGCACAGAAAAAGCTCAGGTAAAGCACCTCCATCTTAGCAACCAGATTTCTTCTCTTCTTGTGAACAAAATTCTATACCCAGCATCAATAAAGAGGAGTCCCAAGACCTGTGGACAACACCTGCTCCCACAGCGAGCGTTGCCCACCCTAATCGCTCGGAGGAGGAAGAGTTGTCACCAGCACTCTTGGTCTACTCCCACCAAGCTCACCCCCAACATTCCCAGGAATTAACCCTACCTCCCAGGGTAGCTGAGAGCAGGAAATGTGTCCCATATTTCTTGATCAGGTTTTCTGTGATCTGTTGAAGGGTCGGGCGCCGTCCCAGCAGCCTGATGTTGCGGAAGAACTCGGGGGCGAGTGGCAGTGGGGAGCCAAGGAAATTTCTTCTTTCCACAGCAAGATTGTTTACTTTCCAGCGGCCAAACTCTCTGCAAAAACAAAGCAGTTCTCATTCAGAAATGTGTCATTCAGACAAATGTCCTTCATTTGCAAACGACTCTGCTCTGCTGAGTAGCTGGGGGCGACTCGCTGGGAATTACAAGGGGCCTTGACAGTGATACTCTGTCATGTGTTATAGACAGGACAAGCAACGAGGGTTATTTATTAGAAGTGGGGAAAGTACTCCATAATAAAATAATTGTTGGGAAAGAAATAAATAAAAACGAAGCCACTTAGGTTGCCGCTGCTCCCGATGGTTTTGTGTGGCCTCTGATGTGAATATAGCTCTAAAACAACCCGATTTGGTAGAAACTGAAATGAAAGCAATGATTTCCCCAGTTATGGACCTGATGCAACTGGCATTTTTGTTTGAACAAGGTAAATTTTAAAATCACAACAAGAAATAGTCCATGTCCTTTTGATGTCAAGCCACTTAGATACAGAACTAGATAAATTGGATAAAAGAAATACTGTTTCTTTTATTATTATTTTCTAACACAGTTTTCTATACTTCTGGCCTCCATTTTGAGAAAATACACAGACAGAAAAACTGATTCCTAAAAAGTGATGATAGTAAGAGGGATGCAAGTGAATTCAAAGACTCGCCTCCTTCCCCCCTCCAAAGTAAATCAATGACAGCAGGGAAAACAAACAAGCTCATTGCACAGCAATAAACACATCTTTTATTAATTTACTTGCCAATTAAGATACCAGATAGAGCTATTAGTGACAAGGATTCATTGTCCTCAAATCTAGACAGGACAGGCAGTAACTTGGCTTCTCCCAGATGCAGCAATGGCAGTTTTGGTTACAGACTCTGGGAATTAAGTGCAAGGCACCTCAGCCACCACTTTGTTCAGTCTTTTGTACAACCACATCAATTAGGATTCCTCTTAGATGAGACTGGAAAAGCAGAGAGCTTAGTGACCTTGCAAGATCCTGATGAAGGCTCCAGGTAAACAGAGAGAAACTCTCACGTCCAAAATTAACACAGAAACAGGAATCAAAGATGCAGCAAAAAAAAGAATATTTGAGGGATGGCAGAAACCAAAGGCTGTCAGCAGCTGAATGACTAGGGCTGTGTGACACATACTGAACAGTGGGATTTTTTGATACTTTTAAGTCCACAGTTAGCAGCAGAACCCAGATAAATACATTTGTGCTTTTTGTGAAGCTCTTCTGCTTTCCAGCATCCTCCTCTTTCTCTTCTGGATCCAAACTGCCTTTTTTTCTCAGAATTCTGGCAGATGCCATTTTTTAATCAGAAACAAATGTGGAGAATGATGGTAGGGAGAGATTTCTGTAACATAACTGAAATTTAATGTGATTTACCAGTCAAGGGCATGAGGTTAAACAAGACCCCATAGTTCTTAAAGACTCTACACATCACCAGTGTGCTAAATTAGTATTTGAGAATTGCTTTCTGATTAGGGATTTTCCATCTTAGCTGTCAGGTCTTGAAGTTTTCTCTCACAACTTTCCTTTCCTGTTAGGAAACTAGAAAATCTGTAAGTTCTATTTGCAGCTTTTATGGAACTACTGTATATGAGTAGAGGGAAATGAAAAAAATTACACACAAATATTTTTTGCCTGTAAAGTGAAAAAATCCTCATTGTGTATAGCGATCACATTAATGCAGACACTAAAAAAAGTTAATTACTCTACACTCTAAATTTAATTTTCAAGTGAAAAACAAACCAAACCACCAAAAAATAAATCAATTTCAAAAAAAAACTTCCTTTTTTTTTGTTGTTTAAATTCTCTGCTTTCTGGTCATATTTTTCACTTGAATACATCCGAAAATATTGGCTAACTGTAGTTCCTGAACAGACCAGCAAGACAGACTTGCTTTGACACCAAGAAAATATTACAAGTTTTATGTTGTAAAATATTTATTTTGTGCCTTGAGGAAACCTTTTGTTCTAAGCTCGCTATATGAGCTGAGGTTCAAACACAATATTAACAGAAAAGATACAATCCTTATAAAAGGCAGTTTGCTGCCACCCTTGATCTTCATTGATTCACCAATCATTTTCACATTTCATTTCATCATATTCACAATGAAAATCACCAATGATTTTCATTGTGAATATTTAAGGACAGAGAAGACCACCCTAATCCCCTCAACCTGCCCCCTTTTTAGTGAACCTCAGCAAATGCCCCTTGCTGTCACACCTTTGGGACTGGGTAGAAACTGTCCCCCAGAAAAACATCTCATCTTGACTTAAATTCTGAGGATTTCTCAGAAATCCTCTGCAATCTGGTGTGGCATTTAACTACAGAGGGCGCATTCTATTTTCAGTTTGAACATTGCCAATTCCAGTTTCCAATTTTTAGAGCTCTTAATGCATGCTGGGCAACTGAATTTTTTTCTAAATATTAGATACATTCTGTGCATGTAATTACAGCTCTTGCCTGAATCCCCTCTTAACCTTGGGCTGAGCCCATTGCCATCCTTGGTGTCTCTCTGTCAACAGTGGGCTCAGAAATTATGTCTCACAGCCCTTCTCCATAAGCACCAAATCCTTTCTTGGAAGAGTTAAACTGGAAACTATGGCAACATCCATGACAAATTCAGAAGAATTTCCAAGTTGAGGTTGCCCTGACCTACTGCAAATCCTTTATTTACTGAATCCAGGGACTGGGTTATTCTGGCACTGAGAGGAATTTGCTTGGCTTAAACAAATTTGAGTTCCTCCCACAGTTTTTGCTACAGAAGGATTTTTTTTTCTTCTGTAGGTTTAGAGAGGAAGTAGGCAAATGCTTTTGTAAAAGTTTTGTCTTTTTGGTTTTTTTTTGGTTTTTTTTGGTTCAGAATGTATCAATGGGAACATTTATTAGTGCTGCAAGTAATCATCCTTTGAAACTCACTGCTGAGGAATCTGGGGGAGTAGAATATGGAAGATGGAGCCCTTTTAAAAGGATGACAGCTTTATAACTGTGCCCCAGACAGAGCTGAAGCTTTTAGAGATTTTAGAAAACAGCTTTTCTGTTTTGCTGAGGTCTTTCTTAAATTTGTATTTTGGAATATGGAGAGATGAAGACCTAAACTTTCTGGGAGTGACAAGAAGAGGGTTCATGTCTGAAGATAAAATAGGGATGCAGGACACTAAAAGTGTCCTCCTGTCTGCAGGAGCAGGGATACCTGGATTTGGACAAGAGAGAAGTGATGAGCAGCTTTCAGAGCTGAGGAAACATTTCAGATTTCAGGGGGAGCTGGGTTTATGAGAGTAAAGTGTAGGAGCAGGGTAAAAGCTGGGATGAAGTTCAGGGTGAGGGGTTATGGTGCATTATTTCTAGCACATTGAGCGAGGAGGTTTTCACAAATGCTTTCTGGGTCACTAGTAGCTCCTAAAATTAGAGCTGATTTCCCTTTTTAGCTATGTCACTCTGAGTAAAATCATATCCTTATCTTCCTTTTTATATGACACATAAAAATGTCTATCTATATAGCATTTTTCCAAATGTGTCCATATATAATTTCTGGTTTTAATCTTAATTTCACTTTGCAACCCTCTCTTGTCACCCCTTTTTTTACCTGTTTGTCTTGTAGTCCCTCTAACACAAACTCTCCAGCCCCAAACATTTTGTTTTGTTCCCAGTGTGCATTATTTCCCTTTGGAAATCAAGCTCCTGCCCATTGCCAAAGGCAGACCAGCAGGTCTGATGGAGCTCATAATCTTACTCTGAGCAGAGAAAATGCTGCTTTACAGAGCCACTGAGTTCCCTCTATCAGGAGAACACCTCCCATGGAATAGCATGGCACCTTCACTGCTGGATGGTGAGAACATGACTGCTTTGGATGGGCTGGAATGACAGTGGCAGCCTGAATCCAATGTTTTCCCCAGCAGCTGCAAGTTCTGCTGTTGGCAGAACAGCTCATTGAGAGAATAGATGGTGGTTTTCTCCTCCTACCTTCTTTAAAAGCCCAAGGATATCAGAGTTAATAATCTTACTCTGAGCAGAGAAAGTGCTGCTTTCCAGAGCCACTGAGTTCCATCCATCAGGAGAACACCTCCCATGGAACAGCACGGCATCAATGCTGGCTGCTGCTCGAGAAAACTGATTTTCCACTGAGAACCAGCACTGCAGCTATGAGAAGCTTGTACTTTCCCACTCTTCCTCTTCTTCTGCTCTGTAAGAGCCCAGCCCAGCAGCTTCCACGGTGTTCTCAAGGAGAGAGTGGCAGGTGGATGTGCTGCCCATCTATTTCCAGCGTGACTCACTGCATGGAGCTCTTTAGTGCTCCAGGAAAAGCCTGCTGTGGAGAAGGATGATGGCTCAGAGTTCCCAGGCTTGCACGAGAGAGAGGAAATCAGTCAGTCTGGCTCCTAGGATGAAGCCTATCATGGAATCATGTTATTATCATAAGTAGTGCCCCAGGCCATGGGCAGCATTCTCTCCAGATATTAGAGCCATGGATTTGCATGTGCTGCCCCAAATCTGATCCCTGGCTGCTTGGCTGCTGTGTCCATGGGAGCCCTGGAGCTCCCATGAAGAATGACCAGCCAGAGAGTCAGTGTGGGATGAGAAGAAGCACACTCTAAAATGCAGTTGTCATTTCAATGCTATTTCTTTTATTAATGACATTGAGAGAGATGTTTAATCTCAGGAAACCATTAGTGTTCTGACAGGAAAGACCTGTTAGTAAAGCATCATGCAAGTTTTGGACAAGTTTTTCTCTTCAAAGAAGCTTAAATTGCAAGTGGATCTGAAAGGAATCCTAGGGCTGTCAATGTCTCTCTTGAGTTTCAGGCCACAGCTTTTTTTCCAAATGTGTACATTAATTATACACTTCCTTCTATCACTGTATTCGTTTCAATACATTTTCAATCTCATGGCATGGGGAGCTATGGAAAGCTCTCTATAAAACAAGTAGATAAAGGAAATTTTTAAAATGCTCTCTTTGTACTCCAAAATAGTAGTGTGAGCAGATTTTAAATGGGAATATAATCTCTTCCATTGCAGTGACTGAATCAGCCTATAAAGAGATTTACTGTGAGTGTGATGGATCCTTCCTGACTACCTAAGGTCAACTACTCACAAAAGAGAGCCCGGGCAAAATTAACAATGTTAGGCCTCATTTGAAGTTATTTGTTGTGTTTTATAAATCAATATTACTACTGGTAAGCATAAATGCTATTGAATAATATTGTGGCATAATATGGAGAACACTCTTGGAAAATGAACTTCATACAATTTCTAATACAAAAGAACTCTTCTGCCTTCCTTTCTCTTAATGTCTTCTAAATGAGGCACTTTCACTCTTGGATGGTGAGAACATGACTGCTTTGGATGGGCTGGAATGACAGTGGCAGCCTGAATCCAATGTTTTCCCCAGCAGCTGCAAGTTCTGCTGTTGGCAGAACAGCTCATTGAGAGAATAAATGGTGTTTTTCTCCTCCTACCTTCTTGAAAAGCCTCAGGATTTCTAATGTCTGAGGCCATGGTTTGAATAAGGCCAAGATGAGATGAAAGCAGTTTCATTTTATATTAAGCTTCTAGCTGCTAGCAGTTCCAAAACAGGAAGTACATAAAATATTTGCTAGGAAAAAAATATAAATTGACTATTAAAGGGAGAGTTCACCCAGATGTGGACAGATCTAAAATCAGATAATATCCAAGACTATGTTATTCACAGATTGGCAAGTGAAACAATTCTTACCAGCACAGGTCATAGAACTTTCAATGCTTATTACAATCAGTTAAACAATGGACAATCTGCCAAAATCTTTACTAAATGCTTGTTATGGTTGATTTTTCTATCCAAGGTGAAAAAGAAGGGAATTAGTTACATTGTGGCTGAGCAGCCTCCTAAAATTCTCCACCTTTGTATAGAGACATGACAATAGAGAAAAACATTGCAATATGAGCAAAGCAAAGAGAACAACCTCCCTGGAGGAAAAGAAGCAGATAGTAGAGAACACGTCTCATCTGTGTCCCTTAACATTTTCAATTATCTATACATGCTGATCAGAAATAAAAAATTCAAGAAATAATAAGCTCCTTTTAAACATATTTGCCCTCGATGAAATGGAAAGTATTTCTTCATCAACTTCATGCTTGTAATTGTCTGACACTTTGGCAAGGTCAAAACAGAAAGGTTGACTGAACATATGCATTTTTTTCCATATTATTGCTTTTTACTTTGCAGTGAATAAGCACTATCAGTAGGATTTCTTTTTATCCTAATATCTTTTTATCCTAGTATTTTTTTTCCTTTCTATGCCTTTTTTGCCTTATCAGCTTCCTAGCATTTGAAATTGTACTTCCAGAACTAGAATTCATCAGTATCAGCTGCAGTATCTTCTTGCATTATGCATATGAAATACGTGCAAATGTATTAATGAATTTTAATAAAAAGGACATACATTATACCTAGAATGTACTCAGATATATTTCTTTTTTATGACTCCTGATAGTCAGATTACTGAGTCAGCTACTGGCACATCAATGATTTCAAACTCCTCACCTGTCATGAACATCAAAAGGGACACAAGAGGGAGGAATGTGGCTTTCTTTTTGTGCATGTCTGGTTGATATTTAGCCTCTATAACATCTGTACTGAAAAACTTCCTCCTCTGATGAAATCTAAGGGGGAATTATTTCTGTATCTTGTCCTGTGGTGTTGTTTGCCTTTTACCCAGAGTTCGTGATTAACTTCCCAACACCTTTGTGAACATTCATTCAGGAACTCACCATCCACATATTTAGCTGGCCCTATATTCATATAAAGGTATTTTGTTGCTCCTAATGACTAAATCCAATTTACCTCCTGCCTCAGAGGCAGCTCAATCACCAAGCAGCACAGAATAAAGCAGAAATGCACTTACCAGGAGCATGTTGCAAATAACACAAGGGATAAACAGCAAGTACAGAAGGAGTGAAAACACTTCAGAACTGAAATGTGTTTGTATGAGTCATCTAAGAGTGAGGAACTGGTGAATTACCTTGTAAGATCTCACCAGTTTGCACAGGCTTGTAAGACAAGGGTTAAATTCCAAGCAAATGATTGCTCTGCATGTGATAGTGGTGTCAGGGAGCAGAGGGGAAAGGGAGAATTCCCAGTAAAACCAACCCTTGCCTCTGCTACATCTGAAATGGAAAATGAGTGGGATGCTTGGGAGGTGTTTCCTACAGGCTGAGTAAGCAGGAAACAGATTTTGCACCTCTTTTCTATTTCTGGGGTTCGTTTTCTTAGGTGTGCTCTGGCCTGTAGGTACCTGTAAGCGCATGCAATGTGTGGACATACAGAAGGGGCCTGATCCTTAAGAAGTAAAAGTCATTCCCAATAACTAGAAATCTGGATTTAGTCCAAAGAGCAGATCTGTTGGGCAAAACCAGTACATTTTCCATTGGTGCTTTTAAGCATGGAAGTGCCCTATACTCAGAGGGGAATGCCAAGAGGACGGGGCCACACCCTTCAGTGGTGCCCAGAGACAGGACAAGGGGCAATGAGCACAAAGTGAAACACAGAAAGCTCCACCCAAATATGAGGAAAACCTTCTTTTCAGGCTGCCCAGAGGGGCTGTGGATTTTCCTTCTCTGCTGACACTCCAAACCTGCCTGGGTGTGACCCTGTGCCACTACTCTGGTGACCCCCTGACCCAGGGACTGGGTGATCTCCAGAGGCCCCTTCCAACCCCAGCCAGTCTGGGATCCTGTAAAAATTATAATGACAACTTGGGTTTACAGCCTGCAGGTAAGATGGTGACATATTTGGAGGCAAAAGCAGTTGTCCACCCAAATAATTACAATAATCCGTTCTCACTGGTTTATATATTTATTTTTCCCTGCAAAAAGTATTGATTTCATGGTTTGTCATACATCCTGGAGGGATTGGAAAACTGTTCCTTCTCCCCTTGGCAGTATCAAGAGCGTTTCCAACATCTTGTACTGGCAAGCTCAAAGCATTCTTTTTTCCCAGTTCACATCTGATAGGAATCATTTATTAGCTAAACACGTAACAGATTTGATAAAATGGTGCAGTTGTTTAGACTGGCAGAAGACAAATGAAATCCAAAAATTCCTCTGACTGGAAGATTCTTGCTTTTTTTTTATCATTTTATTTGTGACTGTTATGAAAGCCAGTGTTGCCTAAAATTCAATATGAGGAAAAGGTATGGATTTATACTTTGTAAATGGGTAAAAGACTGTTTCACTTTCAGAGAAAAAGGTATCTTACCTATAGCTAAAACAGCAGTTAACTTTTGAAATGGAGAAGACTGCCCTTGAAAAGAGTTTTTTGACGCAATAAGGAGAAGAGTTATTAGAAAGAAAAGCAAAAAGGTCTGTTTGCAGTCTTCTTGCCTAACCTTAAGAGCCAATTGATATTATGGTCCTGTGACTGTAGTTAATTGTACAGGAAAAAAAATATTCTGGGTCCTAGAGAAAATGAAACTAAAAAGTCTCTGGAACTCTCATGGGGGCTGGACTTTAGGGATTTGGCTACACCTTATACTGCTTCAAAATCAGCATGAAAATCATGTTCTTCTTCAGTCTCTTTTTGTCCTGACTGAAAACAAAGAGAATTGAACCATGTTTCTTGTAGAGATAAGGAAGAAATTTGAATCTGTGGAAGTGTTTTGGTGCATAAATCAACACATGAAAATACAGTTTATGGAGAATGAATCAGCATAAAGATCTGTTGGAGAAAATAAAAGAGAGCAGAAGATTCATAGATTCAGTGTTGATGGATACTTGCAGATGAATCACAGGGGAAACACAAACTGCTAAAATTCTTCATCATTATGTGATACAACTCATAGTCTCAAAGTCTTTGAAATGTCTTTTATTACCATTTTTACAACTTCTGTTTCAGAACTTCAAATTGATCTGCAGCACTGGGCAACGGAGAGGCCTACAGACAGACCCACACCGTGATGAATGATTTAAAGTTTCAGGGGAGTGCTCTTGCTCACCTTAGCTCTCATTTGAAAAATGAGGCACAGTCAGGCTAAGAATTCTGGCAGTGCTGTGAGCAGCCATGACCTCCTTCTACCCCGTACCCAGAGCCAAACAAAAAAAAAAACAAACACCTTTATGACCTGGATGGTGTGGCAGGAAAAATGAGTCCTTAAAGCCTTTGGAAGCTGTTTGCTTGCTTGTTTCTGGGATGTTACTGATGCTCAGGCTTGGCTTGTGCCTGGTGCCACAGAGACCAAACTGCCTTCTATCCAAAGCAAGAGCTGATGTTACTCCTGACTGCCTGCAAGAGGGAAAAGGCACCTAAATTGTTGGCTTCAAACAAAAATAGATAGTCTCTAATATATTCTCAAAGAAATACTGATCCAAAACCTTATTTATGAAGCTGTATATAAAATCCAGAATTGCTCCTTTTCCAGAAGGAATGTTGTATAAACTTAACCTTCTACAGTGTGGAATATTTGGCTAATTTTCTATTCAATTTATAAGTTTACCCTTCCAAAGTAGAGGCTTTTTGTCTCCAGTTTGATGCCAGCAGTGCTATTTACAGCACTGATGGATGACAGTTACTTAACCTGCACTTAAATTTATAAAGGCAGTTGTTTCTACCAACCCTCTGGGATGAGTCTGGCTTCACACAAGTGTAAATCTCACAAACACATGCATAAATGCTGTCTTGATATTGTGAAATATAACATCTGCACTATTGTTGTCTGTAGCAACTCAAATTGTTGAAAGGAGTAGGAGGTAAACCCAAATATTTCCTGAAAATACTTTGGTGTTTTGTTTGTTTGTTTTGGCTTAGCTCTTGGGGGAATGTGCAGATGATCTTCTTTGAATCTAAATATTCTCCTCCTATGCAAGTGTTGTTGCACTGGTAGCAGGAAATGCTCAGATCTCTAGGTGCTCACAAAAAAATTAAGTCAAGAATTCTTATTCAGCATATGAAAATGTTTCTCCCGCAGCAAAGGATGCTTCTCTTGAAGGAAAGACTATTCGTATTAATTCCAAACTAAATTTGGAATGTTAGTTTATTAAAAATGGTGCTGGTGTTCTTCTTTTTTCCAGTGGACTAAATTGTAACTATCTCTAAAGAGGGAAGCAGTGGAATTGCACTGGTGAGGTTAACAGAGAATCTGGGCAAGAAAATTGTCAATATAATTCCAGATTATAAACACAGAGCTTCCTAATGCTCTTAACTGAATCAAAGCCTTGGATGAGAGTGCAGTTATTAATTTCTGCAACAGAAACAGTGAAGCATTAAATGTGTTTTGTGAAAGAATAAAGCCTGCATTTATCTTACTTTTTAGAATCACAGAATCCCAGAATGGTTTGGGATGGGAGGGACCTCAAAGCCCATCCAGTACCACCCCCTGCCATGGGCAGGGATATCTCCCACCAGCCGAGGGTGCTCCAAGCCCCATCCAGCCTGGCCTTGGGCACTGCCAGGGATCCAGGGGCAGCCACAGCTTCTCTGGGCACCCTGTGCCAGGGCCTGCCCACCCTCACAGGGAAGGATTTCTTCCTAATATCTAATCTGAACTTGCTCTCGGTCAGTTTGAAACCATTCCCCTTGTCCTGTCTCTCCAGTTCCTGAGGAGTTGTCCCTCTCCAGTTCCCTGGAGCCCCTGCAGACCCTGGAAGGTTCTGTGAGGTCTCCACACAACCTTCTCCTCACCAGGCTGACCATTCCCAGCTCTCCCAGCCTGGCTCCATAGGAGAGGTGCTCCAGAGCCCTCAGCAACTTCATGGCCTCCTCAGGACTCATTCCAGCATTTCCACGTCCTTCTTACATTGAGGACTTCAGGACTGGACACAGAGCTCTGGGTGAGGTTTCACAAGAGCAGAGCAGAGGAGGAGAATCCCCTTCCTCGACTTGGTGGTCCCAGTGCTTTGGATGAGCCCTGGACTCTGTTGGTTTTCAGGCTGGGAGCACTCAGAGCCAGCTCACAGGGAGTTTTTCCTCACCCAGCACCTCCAAGTCCTTCTCCCAGGGCTGCTCTCAGTCCCTCTCTGCCCACCCTCTTGGTATTTTGGGATTGCCCTGATCCAGGTGCAGGACCTGGCACTCCACTTTGTGGAATCCATGAGGTTCACAGAGCCCCAACCTCTGCAGGCCCTCTGGTCCATCTTTCAGTCCTTCCTGAATGGTAGGGATGTGGAAATTACACAGAGTGGGGAAAGAAACAGGGAAAAAAACCCTTCAGGTCTCTGGGAATCGTACAAAAGTGGATAGGCCAGCTGGTAATGTAAACTCTAACACATCCATTAGAGAGTTAACTTTTTGTATGCAACTAGACATGCTCTGAAGCTCAACCTACATTAAAAATTCTGAGAAAGATACTTAACCCCTCTACAGAGTCCAAATATGAGCTTTTGAAAGAAGCTGTAAATAGCATGAAGCTGTACATATCTACTATTGTAAAATATATGTATTGAAAATGCATTACTATAACATTTCTGTGCCTCTGAATTCATTTCATTATCACTCCCAGCACCTTTGTAGAAGAGGTCTTAGAGAGAAAAATAAAAGTGATTTTGGAAAATTTCAAATGGGATATAAACACCAGAGGGAGATAAAATAGTATTGATAATGCCATGTAATTATCATCTACACTGTAGATTTTAGGTATAAAACCACAAGTCCTGACACAGAGTGGGAGGGACTGAGACTTTGGGCACCCAGAGGCTGGGACAAGAACTGCAGACCAGGGGCATCTTTTACAGCCGAGAGGAGCATTACATAACACATCCTCCCAAACATTTAGCTATGGGCAGGGTTACTCTGCCTTTTCCATTTATTTTCATGGAACATGAGTGTTAACATCTTTGGGAGCAGTGTAAGACATGCAGGCTGGGTGAAATAAAGAACAGGCACAATAATGTAACTAAAGTTAGTGTAAAGATTATTACTTATCTTGTAGGTATATTTCAGTTTGAGGTTGATTAGCCAATAATTTCCGATTATTAGTCATAATATAGCAACTGTGCTTTGGACCACATTGTCCTGGCTGCTGTTCTGCCTCAGGCTCAGGATTATGAAGGCCTGCATGAACATTGCAGGTTTTTCCTAGGAAGCTTGCTTAGAAAGAAACAGAATGAAACATGGCTCTCCAGATCTAGAAATAAACCCCAGATTAACTGACTTCCCAACCCATATGCCCAACAGACGTGATGGTGTTTATTCTCCAAGTTTTTTTGGGTAAGGAACAATGCTGAGCAATTACCAGGGATTCAGTTTTGGCCAGAATAAATTTAACATTTGCTCTTAATGTCTCAGCCAAGATGATTTTTGTTTGGTTGCAGCACTCACCAGCTCTGCAATGCTGCCAGGGAAAAACACCAGTGTACCTCTGCAGTGTGTCTTGCTTTCCCTGAATGGAGATGAAGTGTTAAATATAGTCCAGTATTTTATGGGTAATAAGAATATGTTCCATTAAATGAAAGGTGTGAGAATAAATGAGGTCATTTATATCATACTCATGGGCAATGGTAGTGCACAAGACAAATCTGCTGACACAGAGTCCTGTGAGCAGTTACAAAATCTTGCCCTTTGAACTGCCAGCTTGAATACAGTTCAAGGTGCAAGAAAACAGGCATTTTTGCCATCTGATACTTGGCAGTGACCAGTGTGAAGGGACCCCCAGCTTCATTTTCTGGGGGAAATATATCAACATATTGCAGGAGCAAGCTAAACAGCATATTCATAATCAGTCTCACTGAAAACAAGGCACAAACTGCGTAACACCAGGGTCTGCTCTTCCTGTCTCACAGCATGTAAGCAGTGGGAAAAAGAGACAGGATGGTTGGAAATCTCCTTTTACAGAGATAAATGCTCACTTTGTGCTGCTGGTGCCTTGAGTTGTCCTGTAGGAGTGAGAAACCCACAGCCACCAAGGTGTGTAGGGACATTCATGTGCTCTGAGCTGGACCAAGGGTGGCACAGCCTGTGCTGATCCTTGATGTGCTTCACACCAGCTCAGAGAGCTGCTGTGCCACATCTGCTGAACAACTTCCCTCCCCCTTCAACCTAGGACCAGGTGATATCAGGTAAAAGAGCAGAAATTTAGTGACTCTCCAAACAGCACAGAAACAGAAATTTCCCTGACATCAGACTCTTTGCTGTACTTTTCCTGCCTGACAGTGATGGTATGGGGGGAGAGGGAGGTTGTGGGTTTGTGGCTTTGTTTGTGTGTGAACTACTTCATACAAGAAGAGGTAGAGGCAAATATTCCTATGATTTGAGGAATATCTTGATTTTGATATCTCAAATAAATTTGAGGAATACCTCTCCTTTTGATTTTCTGGCAGGAGCTCAAACACTTTGCCACAAGCTTCAAACAGCTGCTCAGATGCACAGAATGGAACTACCCTCTTCATTACTCTGCTTTCTGCTCATCCTAAACCTGACACTTGTGTGTGGTTGAGGTTGGACTCCCCTTGCCCCTGGGGTCACCGTGATGCCTTAAGTTTGAGCTTTCATATTTCCCAGATTCTCTACTGCATTAATATATAACTCTGAACTTCATATAAAGTGTTGGCAGGTTCTCCTCACAGCTCAGTCACACAGAACAATCCTTTTCCAGCCCAATAACCAGGGACACCATTGCAGCTCCAGGCCCAGAAAGTGCAAACAACAGTGAATTGAGGAGAGCAGGCTGGGAGGATGGGACTGCATAACCTGGAGCTGGAATTGGACAATGAACCCCAATATGGAAATGGACCAAAACTGATAAAAGTGTGAAAACTCACAATCAGTCATTCATCTTGGATGCAGCCCTGGCTGGGCTCTTGTGCTGCCCAAGGTGGATCCACTGAGGTCTTTTAATAAATCCCTGCTTTATTCTTTAACTCTGTCCAGCCTCTTTAGGCATCAACCTCAGAGTGCTGATAATTCTTCCTCTCCCTCAAGGCCCATCCATGCCCAGGGGTGGTCTGCACCAATGGTGGTCTCAACCCACTGAAACCACAGCAGAAAAAATAGAAAAAGCAGGTTTCCAGAAGAAATTAATAACCCACACAAGAGAACTGGGCTTCATCTGATCTGCTCATGGAAGTGAGACATGTTACATTGATAGAACCCTGTTTTATATATATATTTATATGTATATTTATGTATACTGTTACCTCTCTGGGAGCAATCCTGAGCCTTTTTTTTTTTTTTTTTTTTTTATTTTTTTTTTTTTTTCCCAGGGAAATTAGAGCAAAAGGAAAACACAGAATCTAACTAACACCAAAAATGCCCTGGATATGAAGAATTAGCTAGCGGTCTTGGATCCAACAATTCTGACATAGCCTCGAATCCCTACACCCTTTCAAGAGAAAACTTGACCCAGCAACAGCTGCACAGATAAGAACAAACGCTTTCTTCACCTCTTTAACTTAAATAAGCACACGAAATTCGCTGCCAAATAGGGACCATTTAAATGCTAATTGGGACAGCAGGTGATTTCATTTCCTCTCTGATTTTTCCTTGAAACGAAATGAAAAGAGTTGCAGCAATCCGAGCCCTTTTTGTTATTAAAATGGTTGATTTTGTTGTAAGCTGTTCTATGTGGTATTGCTGCATCTTGTGATAACTAATGAAATTTCTGAAATTGAAGGAAATTACAGGAAAAAAATATCCTCCACTTCTTCTATCCGTGTCACATTAAAATTAATTTACTGAACCAAGGAAAAGTTAAAAGTTGTTATAAATCAAATACTTTCCACTTGCACTGTAATTTTTAATCTATTTTCTGGTTAACAGTTTAGTACACCTTTGCCTATGCAAAAATAACATAAAAATATAAAATATTAACCATGCAAATTTGGGTTTTCTAGTGGAATTTTTGCAGCATTCTGCATACACAAATTGCACTTTTGCAACTCACATAGTGAGAGAAAATTGTTGCATCAAATAATCGAAGACCTCACTGCAGTCTGCTACAATCATCCGCTCTTTCACAGAAACTCAGAAATCATCAGGAAAATCTCTGTGCTGTGGATCAGCTTGATCCCTCAGGATAGAATTTGATCTGTAAGTGTCCATTTACAGTCCCAACAAATGATGAAGTTTGTGTATTTCAGCACAGAAAGAGTGACTACAGTAATTTGGCTGAAGGTAGCAGACCCAGCTTTGCAAAGGGTTCGTTGTTCCTGGTGCGTTATCAAATTAGGAAGGATCCGACAGAGATTACCCTCAACCTGCTCTTCTTAAAAATTCTTATTGTTGAGTAGAATGATAGAAAGTATATGCATAAAATACCCAGACAATATTAAACTGACAGCCCTGACAAGTACTTTGGAAGGTTTTGGGAAACCAGAGAAGCAGTTGAAAATTGAGAATCTGGCACGTGATATAAAGTAAGGCACTAGGCTAAAAAAAAAAAGAAAATGCCAAAACATGTGGAGGTCAGCCTTTTTTCCCAGGCAATTAGTAATAGGGCAAGGAGAAACTGCCTCAGGTTGTATCAGGGGAGATCCAGGTTATCAGGAAAAATATTTTCACTAAGGGAAAGGTGTTGGAACAGGCTGCACCGGCAGTGGTGGAGTCACCAGCCCTGGAAGTGCTGAAAAAAATGACTGGAAATGGTGCTAAGAGATGTGGTTTACTGGGCATAATGGGATTTGGTCAAAGGTTGGACTCAGTGATCTTGGAGATCTTCCCCATTATATGATTCTATGAAAATAAATAATTAAGCGAGTAGAAACATGGTAAAATACAATACATTTCCAAAAAGTCCACCTAATTATTTTTGGAAATCCAAATCTGCAATCTCTAAAAATTCTAGCATAAAACAACAAGGACTCACGTGTGACAATAAAATAACTACGTCACTTTTCAGAGGGCTGCTAAGATCCCAATCATAGCCCCCAAAGAAATAAAGTTAAAATATAATAAAGGAAAAAATAAAATAAAATAGAAAGTAAAATAAAATAAAAAGTAAAATAAAATAACTGTTTAAATCATTTTCAAAACAACAAGCAGATTGAAAAGGTATAAGAAATTCCTTAGTAGGAAAGGTTGCACAGTTGGATCTTCTTGGAGAGCACAAGGCTTCCCATAACATATGGAGTGTTATTCAGAAACAGGAGGTGAACAATTGCTCACTTAGGAAAAACAAACTTTATGTGGGGCAAAGAAGGCTGAACAGGAGCTGTGTCCCAGTGCCTGTACACACTTGGCATAGGAAAGTCTTGGTCTGTTGGTGAGTCTCAATCCACAAATTAATAATATTCACAGTTATTGTGCTATCTCAACTCAATAGCTGCTGAAAAGCAGAGGAACATAGGAAAATAAGGGACTGTCAGCAAAAGAATTGGGTTTAATTATATTTTGTGCAAGGCGGGTTTGCTACAAGTTGATACAAGAACATGAAATAAAAGAAATTATTAAGTGCTGATTATAATTGCTATGTTTCATAAAGGATCAGTCATGTCGTGGATGGCACAGGATGCAAGGGGAATTATTCCAAAATGCCAGAGTAGAGCTGTAGTCAAGAATGTTATTTTCACTGAAAATGTCAAATATGCAGTAGAAGCTGCCTGTTTCAACATTTCAGTAGATTTACAGCGCTTAGATAAAATGTTTTGTTTCAGTGATTTTAAAATTATTTCAAGATTATCTTTTAATCAACTATAATTTTATTTAGGTTGGTATTTTTCTAAAGCTGACATATTTTGACTCAGAGACACCAAGGAGATGTCATTTTAATTACAGGGAAGTTGGGCAATTGAAAGTTTTATAATGTAAAGTTTTATCCTCATGGGATTAAAAATAAGAAAAAGCGCAGATATGTATAACTTCTTATTACTATTAAGTTCTAGGCTCATTTGAACCCTTTCAGTTATTATTAAGATTCTGATTTATCATTTCATCCCACACCCAAGAAGAGGAGGGGAAGAAATCACGTATATCCATACAAACAGCAGTGCTTGCAAAGAAAGTACTGCTCGTCCCTGACACCATGGGATTCTTTGTGTTTGAGGCTGCAGGGAGAGGAGCAGTCAGTCCTGCCCATGACAGCAGGGACACACAGCCAACAACATTTTTGTGGGATTTGAGGGAAACCACACAGTACAAAACTTAATTTTGTAATGAAAACATGAAGTGTTTTTCTCCTTCAGCTCTCACTTGCATTATGTTGTTGCATCTTCTACTCCATTGTTCAGTGACTGCATGACCATGCAAAGTGCTAATTTTGTTTACATCGCTGCTGCAGACTAAAGTGCTCTCTGGCAGCTCATAGCAATTGTGCAACTCCTGAAAATAAAGCCTTATTATAAAACCCATAAGGATTAATCCTTATAGAGGATTATTTCGGGTGAACGAGCTGAGAACAGGTGACTCTTTGGAAGCTGATGTCCTCAGAGGGGAGGAAAAGAGAAGGAAAAATGTCTCTTTCAAACTGGAGAGCTGTTTATCGGGAAACAGCATTTCCAGGCTTTCCATTGGTCTTTTATAAACTGCATTTTGTAGCGTTTTCAGCTGTGCCTGAGCTCAGGGATGGTCACTGCCCTGGCAGCTGGACGTGGGGACAAGCAGCTCTTCCAGGGGGGACACGGACTCAGCTGGAATGTGCTGCCAGGAGAGAGCACAAATGGGGAATGGATAAGCAGCAGCAACGCCCAGGTGAGGGGTAGAGCCTTCCCAGAGCTCTGCTGCCATTTTGGGAGTGCTGTGATTCCTAGCAGGATTCCCACCACGCCGGAAGCAGAGGGGATTGATCTCCCAGTAAACATTTACAAGGCCTACCAGTGAGCTGTACAAGAGGAAATGTGAAACCTCCAGAGATGTGCTGAAGATTCCAGGGACACCCTGCCTTTGATGATAACATCTTGGGAAAGTGGGACTGAAATGCTATTTTAAGATTCTATTCACTTTAAATAATCTTCAGGCTTTTTTAATCAAAATATTTTTTTTCTACTGTATTTGCTCAGCCAACAGCTGGAATGCAAATGGTTTTGTATAGTGGACAAGAGCTGGCAGCTCTGTTTGAGCTCTGATCTCATTTTTATGGGGACCTAAACCTACCCTCTGTAGGTACTTTATGTCCTTACACATTTACACTGTATCAGAATAAATTTTATTTTTTTTTTTCTAGCAAGTGATCCAGGATACAAACTAGGCGAGTAATCAGTATGCACCTGACCTTATGTTGTTTGGGAAGCAGCTTTAGGGATTTTAAGAGCAAAATGTGTTTTAAGAGTCTCATATGGCCATTGACAATTGTACTTGTTTAAACACAGAGAACAGCCCCTTCCAGCCTCAGTTTTCCAGCTGGAAAAAGATAAGTATTGAGACATTTGTAGGAGTCATAATACTGTAAAGTATTATGGAAAGCACAATGGGATGGGATTTTAAATGGATTTTCCAGCATTACATTCTTTCTGCAAAAATAATTTTAGTGGGGATGCCCTTTGATCTCTGTAGCGTAGAGGTTCCTTTTCCCTTGTGATTTTAAAGGACCTTATTTCACCTCCATGCAGCAACGGAGCCTCCCAAGCTCCAAGCAATCCCTGCTGCCCCTAAAAGGCATTTTTTTCCGTTCTCCCTGGGATGCTCCAGTGTAATTATTTGTATCTCTGTGCAGATGTACTTGGGCCTCTGAGCTGCACTCTGAGAACGAGACAGGAATATGGCCCTGCCAGCACAGTTTCTTAGCAAAGTCATAACCATGGCACCACAGGATGATCTATGTATCAATAACTACTCAAAAATGTGCCAATAAGCAAAGCTGACAAGATTCAAGTGTATTTAGTTTCACAGGCAAGTAGGACACATCACTTACACATGCCTTGGACATTTTGGGGAAGGTGCAGATGGGGATGGATGGATGGATGGATGGATGGATGGATGGAGATGGATGGATGAGTTGGCTTTTCATTTTTCTTTCTATATAACACAAACAGAAGTAATGGAAGAATAGGCAGCATGGCAGACCTGTGCAAAGGATCGTAAAACAATAAACTTGCTATTACCTGAGGGGGATTAGTTTGCCCATATCTTACCTTAATCAAGATAAATCAAAGAGTAGAAGCATTCCATAGAAATTCACCCCTCTGGAAATCCTAAGCATTTAAAATGTGCCAAAGAGAACAATTAAAATTAAAGATAGAGTAGTTTTAATTTAAGGTAGAATCTGGTCTTCTAAATTCAGCATCTGCTTCAGTAAGGAGTAAATATGCAAAGTGTCAGTTCTCTTTCACCTTTCCATCTCCCACCTGGCTTCTGACTTAATTGATTAAAGACAATCAAAAATAGGTTTAAAAAATTGTAAATGCTCACCTTTGTTTTAATCTATACCCAGACATTTAAATATCTAACTTCTCCCCAGGGTATCTTTACAGGGATGAGCCTTCAAAATCCTCTCAACAGCTCCAATAAAGCAGAATTCTTCTAAATACAAGTTTGGAGGCACAACTAATGAGGTAAACAATGATTAGTTCAGAAGTGGCAGGGGAATGAGGAGTGAAGAATGTTTGTTCTGCACCTGCTGGAGTTATGCAAATTTGCCATGAGCCACTGGAGGCCTTGCCCTGGGAGGTGTCCTCAATAATGAGGCAGAAGTTGGTGTTTATACCAACATCAAAGAAAAGCAACTTTCTGGGTTTATCAAGTATCTAATAAACACACTCAGGACACTGATGTTGTGCAAGAATATTTTGAGCCTTAGGATTCCAGCCCCTCTGATACTGATGATAAAACGGCAGCTGAAATGTTCTCATCCTGAATGGACACAGTCACAATAAAAAAAAAATCCAAAAGGACCTATTTATTAATTTGTGGTAGGTCTAAATAAGTGTATATCTATATTTGGGGTTTATGTAGCATGTGTAAGAGATGTAATTTAATGATACACTAAAATACCTACACTTAGGAAAAATAATGCCATTAGTGAGCTCTGCTGACAATCCTACTGCTCTGTAAGTAAATTAAAACCAAGGCCTGTCACAAAAGCTAAAAGTCTCAAGGGGTTAGAGCATCATGTTTACTATATTTAGAGATTTTAACAGAGAAAAGAAGTTAGTAGATGCAAATTATTTTTCATATCAAATGCTAGCACAATAATTACCATTATTAAAAATGGTAAAGTGGGCCCTAAGGTTTGTGATATCCAATGTAAGTCTGCTCTGTGAGAGCTCAATACAAAGCCCACTGAAGTAAATGAAGAGACAGAAAATAAATCCACGAGCCACCAAAATTCTAACTGGTTATTTTAGCCCGCTGTCTTGAAACTGATTTAAAACTATGTGTTTGAGTAAATTATTGCAATCAATGTCTGATCAATTCGAACTCTTTTTGTTCACAGCATGACCAGTAGCAGATTATCTGTGTCGTTTATTCAGTGTTTGAATGCAGTGAGAATATTTCCCTTGTATTTCGTACTGGGGATAATTCATTGTATCTACTTGACACCACACCCAGAGTGCCAGTTAATTGGGATCGCTGCATGAATCTCCTCTGATTGGATTAACATAAGTGGGATAAGCAAGCAGATGTATAGATGAGCTGAACCACATGGGAAACGTGCTCATCTGTCCACTTCAAACTGTTTCTGTGGCTTCAGAGAGAAAACAATTTGAATTGACATACTTATTTTCTGGAATTGTGCAACGAAATGGATACTAATGTTTACCTGCTATACACAAAAAAAAAATAAGGTTGTTCAATTAAAAAAAAAATAAAAGTTACAGCATCTGAAACCCTCAAAGGAGATGATGATACCAGAACCTTCCCATTGCACACCACGAACCTGGAAAGCTTCCTTATACGTCTGGCATCCAATCATTCTGGAAGGATTGGATCAATAGAAAGTTAGCAAGGCCAGAAGTCCAGATGGTGCTGGTTTCAGCCAGCTAAAATTAGCTTCATTGGGTTTGGCTCACTTGTCTATTCCTGTTGATCCATGAGAATTTATGGATAACTGGACAAGAGCCAAAGCCATACCCCATTCATTACTGGATGTGCCTCCAGTTTTTCCTGTTAGAGTATAGTAGATGATCTTTTTTTTTTTAAATCTGAAGTACATAAGAAATTCAGTTTTAACCAACAGCTTGATTTTCTATGATGAAAATTGTGTATCTGTTTGTTAATCAATTTTCAGTACACAAATGTTAAATTTTTACTTTATCAATCAAAACCTCAGATAACTTTAACTAATGACTTTTTAATTACCCTCTGAATATGTCAGCCTTGTTGGTTTCAGATATGATTTGCTCTTCTTTGTTATTTATATTTTAGCAGTGTCCCAGTACCTTCAGCTATTTTATTAGCAAGGTTTATTGTATAGAATTAGACACCACAGTGAGTTGCAACTGAAATTTATGCTATTAATAAGTAAAATAAGTACTAATAGGTGAAAGTAAAAGATGTTACTGTCATAATAATAATAATAATAATAATAATAATAATAATAATAATAATATATTTTACAAACATTGTGCCACTAGCATAAAGTGATAAAATATGCATCTACAAGATATGTGAATGATTGATAGGAAATTGTCTCTGAAAAAGAAGGGTGATGGTGTTAAATAAAACACATTCCCAAATGAAAGTGTCCTTATCACAAATTAATCCCAGGAGAGGTGATTATTGCCCACTGACTACTGGTGTATGACACAATTTGTAAGGCCCCTAGCAAGCAAGTTGAAAGGCACATTTGAAGTGCAGTGATCATGGGTTTTACCTTTCACATCTATATTTAGTTCCAGCTGTACCAGGTCAGAATCAAAGGCAAAAAGGCAGAACTAGAAATGCTCGGATTTCAAAGTGCAGGAATGTTGACTCAGAAAGGTCATTGCCAGTTAATCTGGACGTTTCTTCATTGTCATCTGAACTGTGGGTGGTTGGAAGGATTTCTCAGTACTACTCACACCTCTTCTTAAACAGTACGGTAAGTAGATAAAAGTGAGAAGGGTTTGGTCAAAACGTCCTCTGGAACTCCCTGACAATGAGAAAACCTACCAGCCAGAAAAAGTTGCCTTTGCCTATTTCCATTTTATATGGAGCAACCAATTTTTTAAATACACAGAGCATCACAAGAGTTTTGCTTTGAGGGAAGAACTTAACAAAGCTGTTGACTCACAATTTCTGAGTTAAAGATGTCCAACAGTTTCTGAATGGTAAAGGAAAGGAACATCCAATTTCATGTAAAATGGATAAAATTATACTGGACATATTTTGACATTGAGAAGGAGAAAAAGAAAACCCTTCAAACTGCCATCAGTCACATTAACCTCAAATTGCAAAGCTGAGGTAACTCGTAAGCTATGGTGAAGTTCACTCGATTGTGTCCACTTCACAATTACATTGCCTGCATGTTCTGTGTGCACATCTATTTCATTATTCTGTAAACTCAATTTAGGGAGTGAATAAAAAAATTCAGGACAACTTTAATGTAGCAAAAATCCATTGGTGTAGGCAATTCTTTCAGTAAGTATTTGATATGACCAATTACCTTCATGCCTGTTACTAAGATTAGAAATTCAAACCCTGTCCTTTGTCAGTAGATTTGTCCACAAAAATATTTTACATTTACTCAGTCTTCCAGACCTTGTGCAGAGGCTACAGAGAGGAGTGAAGAGGAAGATACACAACTAGGTTTGTTTGAAGCTGAAATGAGAGAACCATCATTCTTTGCCTTCAACCTTTTCCTATTTATTATTATTTTGCTCTGCAGTAGAAAGTGGCTGCAGAAAAATTTCTAAAACTGGTGCCTCTTGCAGTTCGTGCCTCTGCATTCCCTGAGTGCAGTGGTGACACATGGTGGCAAATGTTACCCTCTGTTACACTTCACTGGAACTTCTGTCCTTTCTCCCCAGTGCCCAATTTACAGCAGAAAGCAGCGGAGAGCATTCGCCTTCCTCCAAGTGCTCCGAGTGTCATTTCCCTGTTTCTATGCTTGACAGCTTCCCTGTGAGGAGGCACAGGATATTTCCATCTTCTTTCGTGTACATTTGCCTGCTATTTCATTATCATCTGCTAAATAGCATTGCAGCAAATACTTAAATGCATTGTCTGGGATAACAACGGTGACAGAGCTGAGAATGTGCTGAGATTGCTGCATGTGCAGCAACTGTGTCATTGCTTCAATGTGAGCTCGTCCTCCCCCAGGTTTGTTTTGCTCTCTTTGTCTATCTTGTCACCATACTTCTGGTTTGGCAGGGAACTTGAGTTTTATTTATTGCATTTCTGAAATAGTTGCGCATTCATGGAGACATTGAAGAGTTTCTTGCTCTCTCTCACCATTAGGACCCGAGTGTTATTGCCTCAGTTCCCACCTGGCTCAGCACTGAGGCAATTACACACATACTTCTGACAAAAATTAACTGTTCTCCTCAGGTAAAAGGCTTGGATTTATCAAGCAAGGAAATTTGCTTTAAATCCTCATGCCTTTTGTCACCCCACAAGCACTGGCACAAAGATTACTCACAATAGCCAATTCTCAGCCCTTCCCAGGAGCTGATCTCAGGAGGCAAGAGGAAGGTCTCATCTCCAAAGCAATTCCACCTTTTTCATGTAGGGTGATAATTCTACTCAGGTTTTCTTTACTTGAAAGTCTTACTTTTCTCCATTTGCTCTCCGTCAGCTTTCATGGTGAGGAATTACTTTTCTCATTATAATCATGAGCTTTTCTTCATAAGATATTGCAGAGCTCAGAGATGACTTTGAGCCTGTCCTTCCCCCATTTCCCCATCAGTTGGCATGGAGACACAACAGCTGCTACAAATCACAGGAAAGATGCTTAACCGGTACATTTTAGAGAAAAGTTCCTGCTAAAGAAACCACTAAATTTGCAATCATAGCCCTTGTTCTTGGGTGGCTGTAGCAAAGGGAAAATATATTTTGGAAGTGCATAGCTAAGGTATGAGCAAGCTCGTGCTGAGAAACAAGCTGGGATGGGTCTGAAGCATTTACATTCTGTGCAGGAGGTGATTTTTGGCTTCATGGCCAGAGATGGAGCCCGCAGAGGTCGGGATCACACAGACCCAGTGACACCAAGGTGCAGCTGGAGATGCTGCCTCAGCTCTGAACTCCTCTGGCCTTCCATGCCATCATGACTCTCCAGCACTCAAATATGTGAGAGTTCAGAGCTAAGCCCATCACGTACAACTGCAAAATTCACACTTTCTAGGGCAGTCACACACTGGAAATCACGAGGTGATGGTGCAATGAATTAATCTGTACTGTCTATACAGTCCTACATGCCTGAATCAGAACCAAGCTCCCTCTCCTCCTCCCATCCTGCTTAGGAGCACATGGAGATGGGCCAAAGCACACTGCCAATTCTGCCTGTGAGTGCCTTTCTGGATTGCTTTGGATTTAAGGATGGTATTTTTCCAGATAATTGCCTTATCAGACCATGTAACTTCCTTATCAGACCTTACATAATTTGTAACAGCCCTGTGTGCACTTCCTTTGAAGATCAGTGTTCCTTTATCTCCTGGGACCTCTTTGGAAATTCCCAGTGGCATCTTAAGATCAGAGCCAATTATCTTCATTCTTTTTACTAGGTTGTATTTTGGGGATTTTTTACCCCCCTCTGGAAATCCTGCATTTTCAGACTGTCACTGTTTCCTGATTTGTGTTAACAACATTGAACAGGTCTAATAAATCTTTTTCCCAAGCCCATTCCTTCCCCTGGTAGCAGATATTTCTCTAAAAAGAGGTTTGTGGACTGTCTAGAATTCCAGCCAAGATTTAACAAATCTTCAAAAATTAAACTTGAAATTGTTGATGGTTGTGTTTTCAAAAAGAGGCAAGTGACTCTCTTTAAAATCATTACTACTCCTTTAAGTGGTGGTGCGCTCGTATTTGATCCTGGATTCCCTTTTTCTGCTTAGAATACACTTTTTGCAGATGAGCAGCATTCCCGTTAAAATGAGGGTTTCAATGGAAATGCTGACACACTGAAGCAGAAAAGCTGGTGCTTTTGAAACTACGCTGGATACATCAGGTGAGATATATCCTTTCATAAAAATTATGTTCTTATAATTACATCACTCTCCTTCTGCAGTGTCGAGGTGCTGACAAGTTTAAAGTTTATTTTTTGGGAATGTTGTACCGGATACCAGTTCCTAAGAAATCAGTGAGCATTGTATGAGACAACTCCTCAGCACAAATGTGAGCATCAATCCTGACCTTCCTCCTGCATCCTTAACTGCTTCTATTTTTATTTGGGAAATCAATTTAGTATTTGTGACACCAGCACCTCACTTTTTATAAAAGGTGAGATACTCAGAAGGGAAGTGACCATGACTATTCAGGGGACCACTGGCAGACACAGATGTGGACCCAGGTGTCCTGTACCTGTCTGAAAATCCCTCCTAGCAGGGGCTTATTTTTTCCTTTAGGTCACCTTTAGGATGGTGAAAGTGCCACTATCAACAGACTTCCATTTTTCACTCCTAGTGTTATGCATGTGGAAGGTAAATACGCATATTATAGTCATAGATGGAGGACAGAGTCAATTAAATATCTCTTTCCAAAAAGGGTTTTTTTCTCTCATTCTTCTTTCTTTCCTTCTTTTCAACACCACTATGGCTGGGAAGAGCATCTGATAATTCCACCATTGCTAAAGTTGATATGAAAACTAATAATGAAAGCAGCAGAAGTGTGTTCTAAGATTAGAGAACACAAATATGCCCTGCGTGTTTGGAGAGCATGTTTGGTGAGCTGTCCGGGGGGGTATTTTTCTTGTAGCTCTGAGGTTTCCACAATGTCTGTGGGGAAAAACAGAACCTCTGGTTTTGTGACATTGAACCCAAACAGCTCAACTTCAGTGTGAGAACCCTGATCAAAGCAGACAGCTGAATCCATCAGATCCTAATCCCCCATATATCCAAGAGAACCCTGGGAGGTGGTTTCTAGCCTCACTAGACTCAATACCAATGCTAACAAGTTTTGCAGTAAGCTAAAAAAGACCCAAAGTAGCAAAAGTGTTCAGAAAAGCACTTTCAAGTACTTGTGTTGAGAGATGAAGGCTCTTGCACAGCAGGCTGGGGGCTCTGTGACACAGATGCTGTGTGTGCACATGTATGCTCATGTTCAGCCAGGGCTGTGGCACAGCTATAACAAAGGGGAAAATCATCCCAGCATCATTCCTGTGCAAGTTTTTATTTTAGAGAAGAATGGCTGCTTTCAGAGTCCTTCAAATGTTTGAAACGTTTGGAATAAGAGCTCAAGTCTCTGTAACTCTTCAGAGAAACAGAAATCTTTTAGATGTCTGCTATGATCCCAAAAAAATTTATTTTTGGTAGCACTGTTGTGCTTATGTGAAGTGTATGGTTCAGAGGTACTCAAGGTTCTGACCTGTTTTTCTGTTTGTTGCTGATCAATCAGAGCTCAAATAACTTCTGCTACTCTGAAAAAGCTTAAACTGAACTTGTGGGAGTAGCAGGGAGAGGAGGTGAGCTGAGGAGATTCTTAATGAAGGCTAAGAAATTACAGGAACTCACTGTTTGGATGGCAATGCATTTTTTTTCCCCCATCTAATTGGTCTTTTCCTTTTCTATTCTGTCAGTTTGCATTTCCAGATAAGGTTATGAGAGAAAGAGAAATAATCCTATTAAATAAAAACACTGATTGATATTTATACACATAACTTCCTAGAATATTTATTAATATAATTCCAATAATTAATAAGCAGATATCTTCCTCTTCAACATCTTCTGCACATTGCATACTAATCCTCATGGTGTTTCAATGACTTGCTTTAGAAAGCAGCATGCAACTGGTATTCTCAGAAGTTATATACATTTCCTCACAGCTCCTGCTTACTGTTTCATGTATGGAAGGAGTGAAAAATTCTTCAAAAATGGAATTTATAAGGTAACTCATCCCACAGAGTTTGTTGCCCTGCATCAGCAGGGCCTGTTTGCTCCCACCTTGCCCTCCTAAGGACCAGTTAGGCAAGAGAAATCCCAATGAATGCCTATTTTGTGCTTAGAAGAGTGTTTTGATTCTGGTTTCCTTGAAGCAAAGGAGGTTCTTCGTGCACAGGGGTAAAACAAACCCTGCTAGCAAGGGTGTGAAATGGTTGTGAAAGGATGGAGCACCTCTCCCACCAGAAAAGGCTGGGAGAGTTGTGACTGTGCAGCTTGAAGGAGAGAGGATTTTGGGGTAAAGCTCTTGAGTCCTCACAGTGCCTGACAGGAGAGCTGGAGAGCTTTGGGCAAGGGCTTGGAGCCAGGACAAGAGGGAATGGCTTTGAGCTGGAAGAGGCAGTTTTAGGCTGGGTAGTAGGAAAATATCCTTCCCTGGGAAGGTGGGCAGGTCCTGGCACAGGGTGCCCAGAGAAGCTGTGGCTGCCCCTGGATCCCTGGCAGTGCCCAAGGCCAGGTTGGACAGGGCTTGGAGCAGCCTGGGCTGGTGGAAGGTGTCCCTGCCCATGGCAGAGGTGGCACTGGGTGGGCTGTACAGTCCCTTCTAACCCAAAGCATTCCATGATTCTGTGCTATTGCAGAGTACATACTTAAAGTGATGAGGTCAGTATTCCAGGAATAGCCACAAAAAGCTACAAGATTTAGTCAAATGCCCAAATCTGCCACTCTCCCATCTGTATTCCTTTAGCTCTGGCACAGACTGTGGCACCATTTTCAGCTTTCCAGGCTCCAGAGGACACATTAGCCTCTCCTCTCAGACTCTCCCCTTCCAGCTCCTGGGCCTCCCCAGGCAGAGCTGAGTGATTTGTGCTGTGACTTCCCAGCCATCCCCGAGGGGGTGGAAGTGGGTGATTTCTGCTGGGTGCCAGCATTGAAACACTCCCATGGTGATCACCCCAATCAGTTATTTTGTTCAGCTTCTTCAGCACTCTCTTCCCCAGCTGTGCTGTGGCTGAATGGCTCTGTGATGCTTGGGAGAATTATGAATTCTGTTCAGTTTTGTGAACACTGTTTGTAATTGCAATAACTGCTGTGGATTAAATCTCTTTTTTTTTTCTTTTTTTTTTTTTTTTTTTTTTTTTTTTTTTTTTTTTTCTGTGCAAAATTGCTACACATTGTGGGGATAGAGTCTGAAAGACTGCAACAAAGAAATCCAATTTTATCAGCGTGGAATGACTCTTCCCAGATTGAATAATGGTGCTACTGTCAGCAAGGCTTTTAATTGAAATGGATTTTATATAGAAAACTAAACCAAGCCTGGCCTGGCCTGAGAGACCCAAATCCTCCAAGTGCCAGCTCACCCAGTGACTCAGAGAACTGATTTACACCACTTGGCCAAGAAATGTGGGGAGCTTTGCCTGTTAGCCTGCAATATAGTGTAATGCTTTGAACCAGGATATGCTGTGCACAAGCATTAAAAAATAAAATAATTTATGTTATTTTATTTCATACAGGAGAGGCTGGAACACTTCTGCTATGGAGACAGGCTGAGTTGGGGATGTTCAGCTTGGACAAGAGAAGGCTCCAAGGAAGAAATTCTTCCCTGTGAAGGTCCTGGGATAGTGGAAGGTGACCCTGCCCATGGCAGGAGGTGGCCCTGGATGGGCTTTAAAGTCCCCTCCAGCCAAACCAGTTTGTGATTATATGATTCTGTGACTCTATATTTCAACTTGATAATACAAAAAAATGCTGTAAATTACTGTGAGCAGCCTTTATTGGCTCCTGGGGCTGTGCAAACAGAGATTCTGCAGTACTGGGCACCTTTTAAAAGCACCATCCTGGTTAGGAGGAGTATAGCTGCAGTGCAATAATTACTCCATGTCAAGGAAGCAAAAGTGCAGCCTGTCAGCTGAGGCCCTGGAGTACAAAAAGACTGGAAATGTGGTTGTTTTCCATTTACAAAGGTGTT
The DNA here is from genome assembly GCF_015832195.1 of Motacilla alba alba. Taxonomy (NCBI): domain Eukaryota; kingdom Metazoa; phylum Chordata; class Aves; order Passeriformes; family Motacillidae; genus Motacilla; species Motacilla alba. The sequence goes on from NC_052023.1 coordinate 25,828,964, forward strand.
TATTTACACAGTATATTGACGTTCAACTGCCTGCTGTGATGAGCTGTCTGAACCAGACTATCCTAGCAGAATCCCTTCCACCTCACATTCAATCATGTTTAGTCCCAACAAGCAAAGACAATAAATGGAGACTAATCACACACATGGCAATGCAGCTCTGTCCATGTCTTCCCTTTCAACACTCCACTACATTTTTTAAAGAGTGTGATGCCAGCTGTAGAAAAGTTTCAATCACTAATTACCAGTTCCAAGATGTAGTCAGGCTGTGATTTTTTTTTTCTCCTTGCTCAGTTCAGTGCATTTTGGATTCCATCCCACATCAGCAATTTGGGTCTCTTAGTATGAAAATTAAATACATTCCAAAACCTGTGTTAAAACTAAGAGAACCTAATAGCTGTCAAGGCTGTATACACAGATACAAATTGGCTAAAGCACAGGCAGAGGGATGGTCACCATCTGGACAGCATTCATGTGGTAACCACATATTTCTCACATTAGGGATTTGGCATTTCATTCCTTCTGAGCTTACTGCCAGGCTGAAGGCACCTGAGCAGAACCCAGATCTGGAGCTTTTCGAAAGTCCAGACCTCCTTTCTATGGTGTTGAGTACAACAGCTTTTATTTGTTACAATATTGTTAAAAGCAGCTCTTGTGAGACTTTTCTTGCTGTTTGTGCATCAAGGTACAGGGCCCCAGATAGACACCAGCCGAATCCCAAGGTTTGTCAGTGCAGCTCATGCCTGTTGATCTGACAGCCTAAGAAAACAAGAGACCAATATTCCAGTTTCCCTAGCTTGCTGGGGAAAATTCAAGGCAAAACCTTCTGTGGAGGTTGAATATTTGCAGTGTTCACCCACATACCAGGCATTTGTGAAGTCCTGGTTAGGAGCTCTGTAGCATTCACATTCTCTGAAAAAATCCCTTCGCCCAGGATTTTTCTCCTGGGAAGCTGAGAAGCCTCAGAGAAAAGGAAAACAATTCTTATCTCATTTGCTTCTCAAGTGTTGTGCTCATGTGGAATGTGTTTGGAGATTGTTTACCCACAGGTGATTGTTCCATTGGATTCTGCTGTGAGCTGTTTTGACTCTTTGGCCAATCAGGGTCAAGCTGTGCCAGGACTCTGGAGAGAGTCACGAGTTTTCATTATTATCTTTTCAGCATTCAGTAAGTATCCTTTCTGTATTCCTTAGTATAGTTTAATATAGTATTCTTTAATATAATATAATATAATATAATATAATATTATAAAGTAACAAATTAGCCTTCTGAGAACATGGAGTCAGATTCATCATTCCTGCCTGTTGGGGCATCCCTGCAAATACAACAGAGCTCACTGCAAAACCTCCATGCTGGGTCTGTGGGGGTGTCAGGGACATTTTAACGCCAAGGGACACTGATGTGCAGCCTGGCAGCGTGCACCAAGGTGAGGGGATGCCTCTCTGTACAGGATGGAGGTGATAGCATTAAACTCCTGGCTCAGCACCTGTTCCTGATGGGATGATCAGCGCACACAGGTTTCTCTGAGGTCAAAGGACAGCATCTATAGATTGCTGGCATGACAGGGAACGTTTTGCAAGCTAATGGCTCAGCCACTGCTGCTGAGAGGTGACAAGGCACGGGGCATAGAGTGCTCATTAATCCAGCGCTGTCCTTGTGGGAATTCAGTGTCAAGAAGCTCAAAGATGTTGTCTTTCTGGGTTCATCCTGAAGGTCAGATATGTGGGTTTCAAATTATCGATTGTGCAGTGCCTGTGAGGTTGCAGCCGGTACATTTGAGTCCTTTTGATGGGGTGTTTGGTCACATTGAGGTCGTTGGCTCTTTGGCATTGATGTGACGGAACAAAGTGTGGGGAGCCATGTGTCCAGTTTTTTTCTGCTGTGCCAAAGTGTGTGGCTTTTGTAGAACCACCGGAATATCACACTTAGCTGCAGGGTCTAACAATGTAGTTTGGTATTGTTGCTGTGTCAGCTGGGATGTAGAGCACACGTGGAGGGCTTTTTCCAATTTTAAATCAGTTTGTCATGTATGGATTGTCTATGATGGCAATTACATAAAATATGGTCAATATTTTACTGGATTAATTAATTTTTTGGTAACTTTTTGGTTATATCCTTAGGAGAGATGTTTTTCCCAGCCTCCTGGTGTAGCACTTTGTTCCGAGGTTTTGTGTAGCATGGGGATGTAACAAGGATGAAAATCAAACTGGACTTATCAAAGCATTTTCAGGTAACTTTATTACCAAATTAGACTTATTAAATATTTTGGTAAGTGTAATACTATGCAATAAAGAAAAAAAGAATAGTAGATTTTAATAATAATTTTAATTTTCAAATTTTCTTCCAATTTTATGGCTCTTTTAACTTGAGGTTTTCAAAGAGTCTAGAGAATTGGGCACAGAGGTAAAGGACTAATCCCTGACCTGAGAAGTGAACAGACCCTGGGAAACCACTGGGAATGACATGAGAAATTGATGGATGTAACAATGAGCACAGTGATAAGAAAACAAAATTACAGACACTGCTGTCAGGAATGGCCAGATTTTCAGGAGTTTAATGGGATTCGTGGGAGAGAAAGGCACTTTTTAGAAATATTTGGAAGGCAGCACTGGGGACTTTTCGTGGTGACAGTCTGAAAGGCCAGCAGCACCCAGGGAACTGTGTCAGCAATGCCAGGTTTACCCTGGAAATGCTGTCAAGCATTCTAAATTTGTGTGCTGATAAAGGAAAAATGACTTCTCTAGGGAGAAAGAAACCAGGGACAAGTGATCTATTTGGGGGCAGGCCAGGACAGAGAAGGAGAGAATATGAACTGGGGGTAAAACCAACATGGGGAAATGGTGGGAAAGGACTTAAAAAGAAGTGTGGGAGGTTTTGTGCCCAGTTGTGCAAGTGCTTCTGCACCCCTGGAATAGGTGCTGAGCCAGCAGGGTGGCCACCAAGGAGGAAGAGGACCTCCCCTGCATCCTGAAGCCCAATATTCCTACAGAATTTCAACAGACTGGGATTTCATTGGCAAAAAGTCTCAGTGTTTCCCCTAAGAAACCACTTTCATCATTTACAATGTTAGTGACAATGCAGGAAAGTGGCACCTCCTGATTTTTTTTTCAGGGGATTTTTCACAAAGAAACTAAAAACATATGTTTTCTGATATTTAGAAAAGATCATCATTTATCTCTGCTTTTTAGAGTAAAACACTGAAATCCCTTTACAACCCATACAGACTGCATATAATATAAAGTCACTTTTCTCTGATTACCACTCTGTTTCCCTTGGTGCATAAATACTTATTTTTCAGTTCTTTTACAAGCTTCTTTATAGGAGCTTAGACATACAAATAATTGTTCAGTCACCTGTGTGCAAGGTGCAACAGATTTTATGAACTGAAAAAAAATCTAGAGAGATTAAAAGCAAGGATTAAATGCATACAAGTTAAAGAAAAGGTTTTTATTTTGGGCTTTTTTTGCAGTTTGAGTACTATGGACTATTTTTTCAATATGTCTAACAAATAGAACATGTAAGCTTTGATTGATCTGTGTTTACCATAGCCACAATACCATTTTTTTCTATAAATGCATTATTTTACCCTTGTTTTTAAAGAAGAACCCCCCACACCCTTGTAAGTGTGGAATTATAGAATGATTTAAATAATGCTATTTCTCTGACTCTTCATACGTATAAGCCTGCAGAGTTCCCCTTTCATTTGCTCAATTTTTCGTTGAAGTTTTAAGTATTTTCTATTTTAAGATTTTTGAAAATTTTATATAAAAATTCAGGATAAACCCCTAAAATCTATTTTCTGATTTGCTCTCTTGAATATGTTTTTTATTGCAGGGGCTTATTTTTATTCTCCAGATCCAGCAATCACAATGTTACTATTTATGACTTTGGCTGCACTTTCCTCCCAAGAACTCATTCCTTTCTCTAGGTGCTATTTCACTTTTTGCTGAGGGACAGGAGCATATTTCTGTCTGTTTGTGCCAGATTAAAGCTCCTTGGATCAGTTGTAGGAGAGTACCAGGAAATTAGGGGTGTACTTTTACTACTCATTCATTTATTATTATTGTTTATCCTTTGCATTACCAATATTGACCCTGAATTTATCCTGACATTGAACTGTTTAGGATTAACACACTTTTTTAATTCCAAGTCGATTTAAATCTCATGAAACAACTTTTTGTTTACAAGAGGTGTCTATGTCACCGGTGCACCAGGTGCTCTGAAGCTCGTGGTGTTGGTTACATGGGGTAAAAAAAAAATCAGTATGACAACTAGTGGAGAATCTTTCTCCCAGGATCTTTTCTTCCTTTTATCATCCTAGTAATTTTTTATTTCCTAATGCTGTAGATTTTTTAATAAGACTGGTACTTCTTGTGGTGGGACTGGGCATGGATTTTTGTCAAAGGTTTTCTTTCAGGTTTACTACAGGAAAGTTGAAGCAAGTCCTGCTCAACTTTTGCCTTTTCTTAGCATCCTTTAATCCTGTTTTGGGTGTGCCTCACCCTTCTCCTAACATTGGAGGAAGTGTACTATGCTATCACATTCAGCTCAGAAGATAGAACCAATCCTACTCCAGGAATTTATTTATGATGTTGATGTTATTCAGGGTTTCTCCACCCCCACAAGCCTTTCCTTTGCTTTGTAACCTCACAATGTATAAAAGGTTCATTAACCCCTGCTCAAGCAGTACATAAACCAGCAGCTACAACTCCACTCACCACATTCATTTTTACTATTGTCATTTGAAAATGTCAGGAGCCAGAGAGCTCAATAGTCTGAGGACTAAATGAACAATTTTTCTGAGCTACAAATAAATGTTTCCAGACTCCTGGACAACTCCCAGCACCTGCATTTTGTATTTCCCAGTGCGTGACCTTGACCTTGATCAGATCAGCTCACCTTCTCAAAAGGAGAAAAGCAAGGGCAGGAGGGAAGGGGTGGAGGGTGATATTGCATCTTTATTTATCTGAAAGCATTATTTCCATTATTTTCAGCCAGCTGAAGGGAGGATGGCACAGTGAAGTGTCCGCAACAGCAAGAAAATGAAAAGCAATCCATAGGTCACGCTGGATGCGTTTTCAGACAACTTTCTAGGAATGCTTATGAATAATTAAATGCAGTGGAAATAATTTGCTCAATTTGTTGGTTGGATTTTTTAGGTGGCAGTTGAGAATACTGCAGTTCCATGAAGCTCAAAATGCAGCATGAAGGATGGTTTCTGTCCATCAGGCGCAGAGCTGCAGCCCCACGAGACAGGAGCACGGCCGGCTCCAGGGCACCCTTTTGCCTTTGGATCTCTGACTGCAGGGAGTGCAAACTGTGCTTGTGTTAACCCTGGTGATCCAAGAGGCTCCAGTGCCATAATTCCTGTCCCTGGGATTACAGAAGGAGAATGGGCACAACAAGGAAGACAGCAGTGTTAAGCAGCTGCATAATTCCACGACTGCGGAAACTGCTGTGGCTACAATTTTTGAGCACATGAAAAGGAGGAAAGAGTCTTCTAGCAGGATCAAATGAAAGCCTGCATGAATAAGAATGCACAGGGAGAAAATATATCCCACAAGCAAGAAATAAGATCAGAAATTTATAACTCCACATACAAATAAATATGAAGAAGAAGCTCATAACTCCTGGAGGAGCAGTGCAAACTACACGAGCATCACTGAGCCAGGCACCTTGACTAAAAGTTGCTCACAAAATCTTTACATGAGCTCCCATATTTTATCTCCTCGCCTAAATTGCCTGTCCTGTGCATCTCTTGTGCTAACTGAAGGCCCAAGTTGGCCATTTGTAGCAACCACCCTAGGGAAGCCAAGGCTGATTCCAAGTACAGCCACCAAGGGCAGTTCAGCTTTTTTCTGGACTTCCAGATTGTGTTGCTTCAAGCTGAAGGGTGATATAACTCTTGTTTCCCGAAAGGGAAAGGACAACAGCTGTGGTTGCTCAAGAATTTTCAAGAATTGGAAAGAAAGGAACTGTTAGAGGCGTTTTTTTTGGATGATGAAATTGTTTAACAGAGAGAAAAGAAAAAAGGAATGGAACAGACCACACGCAAGAATTGTTCACATATTTTTTTCAAAAAAAAAGTAAAATGTTCTCAGAAAACTGTTTCAGAGTTCTTGTCTCTGGTTTCCACTTTTCTACCCTATTTTCATTGGCAATTAACTAAATTAATTTCCCTTACTTAACCTGTTGCCTGGTATGTGGTCTCCCTGTCTGTATGTCAGCCCATGAGCTTTTTCATCTCATTCTCACATCCTGTTGAGAGTGGCCAGCAAAGGTCCAACAGCCACAACGCTAAACAACCCCCAAATTTAGAATGAGAACTTAACATGGAGTGTTTAAGAGAGCCACACATTTCCTGGCTTTCCTAATCCTTCCCGGCTTTTTAATATGCCATATTCTTACCTAGAAAAAGTTTTAGTTCCCTTAATCCCTGTTTTCTTGTATTTTAACGACCTGTATCAAGCTGCCTGGTTCTCAGACAATATAACCACACAACATCCCTGCTGTGCTCAACTTTTTGTTTCTGTTGTCATTTATTTGTGTTTTTTTCCTTGTACAGTCTGCTGCAGATTTAAATTCACATTTTACTCATCTATATTACCTGCCTTGATATCACGAATTAAAATACGCAACAACAGCAAGGCAGAATAAACAATAATAATTTGGTTTTGTATAGAAAATTATTTTTAAACTCAGGTTTTATAAAGAATCTATTACTTAAGTGCATTATAATTTCTGATTGGGAATGACAAATGACACAGCAGGTATTATAATATATTACTACAGTGTCAGGAAAAAAACCCACAGAAACTATGTAAGCTTCTAAAAAACCTTGCTATTTAGAAGAATAAGAAGTTTGCATTCTAATACATGACTTTTCCTGCTCAGTACAAGGAACTGCTCTGTTCCTGTGAACTGCTACTTGAAATAATAATATTTTACAGGCTGTTTTTGTGAAGAGGTTTGTAAAAACAACAATACCTGCTGGTGATTTAGTAAAGGCGAAGAGCTCTTAGGAAATAAGGGCAGTATTTTCAGCTGGAAGTTATTAAAAAGGTGCATTAGAGGGTAAAAAAGAAAAGTATTATACCCATGGAAGTGTTGCTAAATAACCACTTTTTATTGTGTTCTGTGAGCTATTAGCCTTCAGAAAGCTCAGCACAATAACATCTAGAGACAATACAGTAAGGAAAATACAGCAGTAAAGAAATCCTTTTGTGTATACATCACCTCTGCAAATACCAGCCAAGGAGCCACAAGGTCTAAAGAGAAGCTTTGTAATTTCTCACTGCTTAAGCTGTAAATAATTGCTTTCTGTATGCTGAAATGTTTACTACAGGCATTAAATGTCAGCATCTCCACTGACCTTGTATCCTCGCTGTCAGGGCTGCACAGAGTTTTGCTGCAGGGGAAATAAGGCAACAAACAGAAAATCTGATCTAGGGCAATTTTTTAAAAGCTATTTGTTTTCTGTGAGGTCCAATTTATCAATTTTTTAGTCAATCACACATGTGGGCATGCAATTAAAGTATAAAGATACAGTTTAGTGGCCCTGATGCTGTACTTGATCATGGCACATGCACCAAAAAATTGAGCAAAGCACTTTAGCAAGTGCAACTACTCATTAAATTGATAGTTCCTATCATTTTCAAGGCACAAGCTGCACAAAATTTATCTCGATCACTAAAACAGCCTAGAAAGCCTCAAACTCCACTGCCCCAGGAAAAGGCAAATTCACGCTCAGCCTAAATTTTAAGTTCCAAGATCAGAATTCTCCAGCTTGTACATGGGCTATAGAGAATTTTGGGAAAAGGTGACTCTGGGACTAGGAAATTCTTGGCAAACGCAAGGTCCTGAAAATGATTAAATTTGTGGCTGTGAATGCTTTTCTCTCCGTCACTATGGCCAAAAGCTAAAAGACCTAAAAGCTAGCAACTAGGTTAAAAGAAATCATCCTCAATGGTCATAACCTTTGTACTTCAAGGTCAGAGCAAATGGAGTACCTAAGTCTATTCTTGCTTCTTTCTGTTCTACAAAAATGAACCATCTGACACTTCCATGGCATTTGTATTTCACCCAAGCACTTATCAGTGCCCATCAGAATGGCATCTGCTGGTCTCTCTTTCTCTAAATGGTAATGAAGGGACAAAGTCTTATAAAAAGGTCTGGATGGGGTTTGCTCTTCACTTGTGGCACCACAGCAGCTTTAATTTATCTGGGCTTTGAGTAAGTGCCGCCAGTTGTTGGCAGAGTATCATTAATGGTTTATAAAATATTCTTTTAATTGGTGAAATGCACCCAGAGGCCTCTTAGGGAAAATAAACCAGGGTGTATTTATATGCAAGGAAGCCTAAAATGGTTACTGTTGAAAAGCAGAATGTCAGCCAAAATATCCCAGTCACTTGTAGCAAAGCACTTTTCAAACACTTTACTGACTCTAAACTTCCTCCCTTGAGTAGGATAAGGGACTACATAAATGACATTATTTTTATTTTTATTCGGTGGGCTGAGGTTGATATGATTGCTCCCTAGGTCAGCTACATCCTCATAGACAATCACGTTTAAGCATTTTAAAGTATTAATTCCTCCAAAGGATCATAGTCAAGCCAAGATAGATTATTTTCATGAATAATTCTTGTGAACTATGATATCAAATTCTTTACTAAGTTCAGATATTAATCTAATGCATTCTACTGTTCTCCCCAGAACATGGAAATTAGAGTCAGTGGTTCAGAAAATTCCTCAGCAAGGCTGGAGGTCCTTGTGGCTGAAGCCATGAAATATAATATCTTTTGCTTCGAGAATGGATGGATCACTGAATAAAAATGGGATAAGTATCCCTCATATTTTCAAAGCTCCTGGAGGGATATGAAGCCTTATTGCAGTGCATGTGAATGAATTTGCTTGCACACACTCTGCTTAGACAGATCTGCATCAAGGCGTAATGTGAATGAGATGTGTTGGATTTGAACATCCCATAAATCATCTGGGATGATTGCTGAGGCCTTTTTCTTTGGCAGTTCCTTCTAAGATGTAACTGTGGGGATCAACTCAGTGGAAAGGTTTAGAAGAAAACCAGCTGTGAAACAGCCCCATTCTTACACCAAGCCAGGCCAGGTTATGGCTGAGATTTACATTTGTGTGCAGAAGTGGAAGGGGTTTTTTTTAAAGCTCTGTCATGTCTGAGGAGTAAAGTTGCATTCTTTTTTTGTTAATTGCAAATGTTAGTATCCCAAAAATCCAGAGACTGGGCAGGGATGCAGGTGAGGTTTCTGTCCCTGATGTGTGGGTCAGGGTTTGCTATCAGCACACCGCTACTCGAGGCAGAAATGCCATCACCAGAACAATATTTGCAAACTGCACCAGCAGGACCAGGCTCCACTCTTCTAAATGTTCTCTAAAAAGAGACTGGAAACCACCTGGCAGTCCACAAGGATCATCCAGGGAATGCAACTAGTTCCAAAACAAACTTTAGCAGGATTAATTGGAAACCTGATCGTAGGGTCTCTGAACCTCTTACCCCTCCTTCTCCCATTCAAGAGCTTCCACTAGCATTTGACAATGAAATATCTGGTTCAAAATTTGACAGTTCTGAGAAAACAAATAAGAGTTGTTTGTTTGGTTTATTTTTAATGTGGTAGAATTTATTTCAAGTTGCATCACTGAAAGTTGTTTTACACCTGAAACTCTCTTGCTTTAGTTACAGGAAGTTTTTTCTCCTTTTGAACTGCAGTTTGGATATAACTTTATAAAATCAGCAGGGGCTCATTTCCCTCTTTTCCAACACAGATTACATAGAACTGTATCAAACCTCTCTGCACAAATTAAAAAAATAGGTTCCAGTTTCTCTCCCTAATGAAATTCAGCTTGTGCCCCCCACTGCCAGGAACATTTTCATGAATACAACCCCAAATCTTCCGTTATGAGAAACAAAGGCAGAAGCAAAATGCAAAGAAAGCCCCAATCTAAGATGAGCCACTGGAGATGAAGGCTCTGATGATAAGACCCAAAGCAGATTAAAATGAGAAAGAAGAAGAAGAGGTAGCAAATTTTTGTGCTGAGAAATATAATAAGTTGAGATGTGGGCAGTGAGGAAGGAAGGAAGTGAAATTTAATTATTAACATCAGTGCCATAGAATCACAGAAGGGTTTGGGATGGGAGGGACCTCAAACCCCATCCAGTGCCACCTCTGCCATGGGCAGGGACACCTTGCACAGCCCAGGGTGCTCCGAGCCCTGTCAAACCTGGCCTTGGGCACTGCCAGGGATCCAGGGGCAGCCACAGCTTCTCTGGGCACCCTGTGCCAGGGCCTGCCCACCCTCACAGGGAAGGATTTCTTCCTAATATTTAAACTAAACCTTCTCTCTCTCTCAGTTACTAGAGGAAAAGAAAAAGGACAAAATCCACAGCAGAAATTTGGCATCATAAGTCTGTCTTTTCATTCCTCTCTTATCACATTAAATTAAAAGGACTGTTGGGGAATTTTCATTGTACCCCTTGAGGTAAATAAAGTACATGTTTGTGCTTAAAGAGTAACAGAAAGAAAATCAAAACCAAGCACATGGTTTAACAAACAACACATTGGGCAGAGTCCTACTGCCTTAAGCAAGGAGACCACAAAGCTATGTCACCAGCCAATTCCACATAGGCTATGCTGAACAGTTACAATTTTAATTTTCCTTCACTGTAAAACAGTGACAACTTATATATTCTCCAATATAATTTAACCCTGTCTCATTTGTACGCACCTGGGAACTTGCTAGGAAGCAAGCAGAACTTCCCCTTGCTCAAAAAACCTGAAAAGCTCACGTGGGATTCTTCAGCAGCTGAAAATTAGAGCGCTAATACTCTCATGCATGCATATTTCTGGTGGTATTTCCACAGTGTTTGCATTCCAGAAGCACTTCTAGCACTGATGTAACACCTTCTGTTTCACAGATGAACAGAACCAGCTCTGGCCAGTTACTCAAGATCAAGCTGAAAGTAAATTATCTCAGACAACAAGGGAATGCTGTGAAAGTTCTGTGCCAGTGTGACTTGAATAAAACATGGCACACAGCAATGAGGGAAAGAAAGCTGTTCTTGGTTCAGCCAGCTGGACAAAGCTTTGAACTTATGGAATCCTCCCTTTGGAGGAACGCTGTCTGCTTGTATCCTAAGCCATGGATTTGTATCTATGTACTCTTAGGCGTGTGGTGATCAATTTTAAATGGGGGGAGATGCTTTTATCCTGTCAAAAGCAGCAGCTCAGTCGGTGTTCATGGCATTTGCATTTTGAAAATGCACGCTCAGTAATGCTGCACCTCACAGGAGGGAGGGAATATTCTATTCAACAGCAGTAAAAATACTGCCACCATATTTTAATTTTTGACTCCAAGAAATAACTGCTTCATTTCTATACTTCAGGAAATCATTAAGGCCAGAAAAGACCTCCAAGGTGTTGAAGCCCTACCTTCATCTGAGCCCCACCATGCACATTAGACCATATAATGAGGATTCCTGTAAATGTGGTTTTAGTCCTGCATCAAAAAGTAGCCAGACAGATCTACAACACCTACATTGAAACAGCTGAAGGCCTGTTTTATCTTTTGGAAGCCCACAGTTTTGATCTGGTTGTTTCTTATAGAAAAATGTTTACAGTGAGAACATTTCTATACACCAGATTTTTCCATAAGCATTCCAGGGTGGTGCTGCTTGTCTGTGAAAGTGAAAACAGCTTTTCAACTCAACTAGGTCAAGTCTCTAACAAATAAACTGATAATTATGATGTGCATCACTTGTAAATAATAAAAGAGTGTTTTGGACTGGGGGTGTGGGGCGGGTGTGTGCTGTAGGGAGAATGAAACCAAACTGAAGCTTTCTGTCTCTTTCAATCAACCACAATAATAAAATAAACCGCAATATTCGGGATCAGCTTCTTTTCTGTTCTGTTTCAATTCCCTTCTACCATTTCTGGCAGAAGAAGAAAGTCAGCTGAAAAAGAATTTAGTTAAGCAGAATAAACTGGCAAGGAGCCACTGCTCAAAGCCCCTCAGCTGAGTGCAGCCCTGGGCTTATGTGCATTGGAAAAGGAGCTCTGGAAGACACTGTGGCCTGACCTTGCTCTGAACCCACCCCTAAGGCTCAGCTGCACCTTTCAGCTTCGTGCCAAATTTCTGTGCCGTGCCCACAGGTGTAGGAATGCCCAGCATCACAGATTTTTCTTTGGACTGCAAGGGAATGCTCAACAATATCACTTCTCAGGAATATGGATTGTGCTTTAGCCAGCTTTAAACCTCAGTTGAATTTTTCCCATTCCTGTGACCAACCTTTATTATGGACACAATATCTCAACATATAAATTGATTTTTTACAAAAGTAACCTTCAGCAGCAAGAAGTGAGTTGTGTGTTTTGGAGACAGACCAAATACTGGAATAGAGGTGCCCAGGTCAAGAAAAAAGATGTGATAAATGCTATTGACTCACTGTAGGAATTCAAGGATGACAAAATACAGAGAAAAAGAGGTTGTTGCTGCATGTGTCATCACCTGAGCACATCACAGGGCACGAAAACCTGTAATCCTTCCTTTCTGATTCAGAGTTCTGCAAATATTTGCCTTAGCTGGAGCAGTCAATATTGGGATCACTTTGTTAGACATCTGCTCAGAAAGGCCCAAAACTGTAAGACATCCATTCCCCAGGAGACGTGATAGCACTTCTGACACCTTTTGATAGTCTTTTAATTCTACACAGCTGATATTTAATCACAGTGTAGCAGCAACAGCAAACTTGGGCATTGAGACGTCTATTCAAATGAAACTTGTTCTAAATTTGTGTTTTCACTACCCTTCAGTCTTTGTGAATTATGGGACTTAATTAATTAATTGTGTGTCCCTTTTTCATGTAGGCAGACATTTTCTTTCTAGCTGGCAATTTACAGAAAAGTATTACATACATTTTTTCTTTATTTCAATAGCCTTGCATCAGATTTTGAAATCTATGATCTCCAGGAAATACTATTAAGAAAATATTAATACAAAGGGGAAAATCTTCAAATTATTTGCCTTTGTGCAGCCTTCCATAGGGTTGGTTCCTGTCAGGGATCTTATCTCTTCTGCCAGAGCTCCTCCCCTGTGAAAAACCCAAGCTTTAGAATAACTTTTGTTCAGCCCAGATTTTGGGACTTAGTGACCCAACAGGACAATCACATTAGTGGCACTTAGTGTTGGAGTTCTTGTTTCACAGTGGAAGGGAAATTGGAATGAATTGAATGAATTGGAATGAAGTGATAGAAATCAAAGTGATGAAATTCCAAAGGTGTCAATTCTGTCAAAGAGTTCCTGCCAATGCAGACTTCAAATATTAATTTAAAAGAAAAAAAGGGACTTATCTGTGTTTCCTCAACCATCTCAAGAACCAGACCTTTTATATTCCTTGTTGCCTTATGAGATGGAGTCATTTTGTCTTTATACTTTGGGGGGCTTTAGCTAGTTTTAGCAATAAACAATTTCATATATATCAAGTATGATAGTGCCAGTCCCCCTTCCTAGTAGTACCCTATTTGCCAAAGTAATACAAGGCTGTCTGCCTCAAAGACTGAGAGATGCTGCAGGAACGGGCACACTTTTAATTTCTGTCATCAACAGAACACTTAGATTTAAACTACTCAGAGGTCTAGCTAGGCATTCCTTAAGAATACTTAAGTTGGGATAGTAGCAGTAGCTGCAGAGAAAATGCTAGAGGGCACATTTTGGGGACTAATTCTTCATTTTTGTACCCCTTCATAAGGCAAAAATATGAAAAACAAGACTAGTAGTTGTTAAGGTAACGCCAAGTGTCAGTGAATATAGGCTCAGCCCGAAACAGGAGGCTTCTGCTAATGTGAGAACAACCTCTTTTCCAGGATAGCTGATCAGTTGGTTTCTGCATGGAACAATGACAGGATTCACAACTATGAAGCTCAGTATTTTTACAATGTACTTTTCCCTCTCTTTAAAAGAGAGAAAGGAAGACAGCTTCATTCAGACAAGTAATTCTCTGAAGACATATGACATCTTTAGAGTTTTACCTTCAAGGTCTTAACAACTTTTTTGATTCTGAGATCATACTGTGTATAGAAGGTTAATTCAGCGACACTAGAACAAGAATGGAAAGTGGCAAACTCAGAAATACACTTGAGATAAGACTTGACATGCTTTAATGGAGAAAGATATGCTATTCTTGAAAACCCTGTTGCTTTTACAGGATTTTCCTTTGCTTTTCAGAAGAATTTGTTGTTAAAGTCCCACCTTCAGAATTCAAACGAGAATACAAAATAGACACATCTATATACAGACCTGAACTAATATTTCTCCCTCTTAATAAGGTACTTGTTCTTGAGATGCTGAACAACAACAAATACAAAATTATTTGTTAAGCATCACTCTCTAAAATCATCAAACCTGCAAGGAAATCAGAAAAAAAACCAAAGAAACTATAAAATTAATGAGGTGGTAAGTTGGAAAATCATGGTGGATACTTTTTAGAAGCAGAGCAAGATGATTTTTTTGGATTTCAAGGTACATCTACTTCCAAATTGGTGAGCTCACAAAGCACAGACTTTTTATCGTGTATGTTCAGTTATTGATACAGGATCACGAGGTAAAGATGTGGAAATTCCTAAACAAAACCTCCCATAGTTCTCACAACCAAAACCAGCAGTTTAAACTGATGAATGCCAGCCCTGAAGCACACAAACTGGGCTGAATAACCTGTAAAAATGCATGGAATCATATCACTGTCTTTGGAACTAACTCTGACTCAGTTAGTAATCCTCACCAGTAATCGAGCAAAAAATGATTGCAATAATTGGGTTCTGAGCTTGCAGTAGTGTAAATCTTTACTGGATTGTCACCAGTAAAGCACACAGCAGCTCTGTGTCTGAGCAGAGTCACAAAACCTACTAAAAAGTCATTCAATAATAAGTACAATCAAAACCTGGGGAGATCCTTTAACTTTATCTGTTTCTCAAGCTTTCAGGCAAGTTTTCTCTAGCAAAGAAGCAAGAAAGGATTATTTCATGAAAGTAATCCTTGTCCATCCCATCAGTTACATTTTTTTTTTTTTTCTTCTTGGAATGAATGAAATCTGCTGCCTCCAATTCATTACCATTTGGACTATTTTCAATCTGGAAATGTCCTTCTGGCACAAACAATATAAATCCTGATGGTACCAACATATTGATGTACCCAACCTTGTGACATCAGCAGCAGCTCTTAAGATATGTCCAATCTTACGTGTTTCCTAAGTTGCAGCTGGGTCAGTCATTAATTAGGAACTCATTGCCAATGATTTTGCAAAGCATGATTAGGTACTTCAGACACACTAGCAGCACCCCTCAGCCCCCAAGGCAAGAGAACAGACTGGGCTGTACCAAAAAGTGCAGCATAATCAAGTGTTCATGGTCCCAGCCTCAGTTTGAAGCCTGGCTCTGCTGGAATCAGGTGTGCTGCTAAAAGAAAATTTGGACAATAGGACAAAACTGTCTAGGAGGACATTAATCAGCATGGTCTCACTGAAGAGCTTCTCTCAGCCACTTTTCTCCCACAAGGAAAATTTGTGAAGAGATTATAAAAACCCCAGTGTGAATCACTACTGAGAACAAGCAGACTCCAGGTAATTCAGCAGAGTATTCCAGCACTGGTTCTTTCCCTCTCAAGGGGATGACAATGGCAATCAAAACAAAACATACTTCATTAGCTGACCCCAGCAGTTTAGCAGTGTAAGACCACAGCTACAGCTGAGCAGCCCCAAGGACCCACTACTACACCACAGCCATGCCATCAGGAATCACAGTATCACCGAATCACAGAATTTCTAGGTTGGAAGAGACCTTTAAGATCATTGAGTCCAACCCATGTTCTAACACTTCAACTAGATCATGGCACCAAGTGCCACATCCAGTCTTTTTTTAAACACATCCAGGGATGGTGACGCCACCACCTCCATGGACAGATGAGGGAGCTGAGTTCAACCCTGCAAGATGACAGTGGTCTTCTAAAACCAATCCTAAAATGCTGAGGAATGCACCTAAAAACAAATATTTCCTTTCTAGAGTGAAAACAGCTCCAAATGAAAGTAATTTGAGCAAGTCTGGAATCCATATAGATTCTAGGAATCTTACTCTTGGAAAGCAAATGGTGTCCAGTCTATACCATATTTACTTTTTTATATGTTGTCAATACCTTCAGCTTGCTTGTAATCCAAACCAGGACAGTTTTCCCACACAAATCCATGTATTGATCTTCCTCACTTCTCCTGAAGCCTTATGCAACCACGAGCACACTCAATATATGTCTGTTTAAAGGAGAAACAGATGCTGGTCTATACTACATATATTTTGAATTAGATAGTCTTCATAAGGCATCCAACTGGATGCTTCAAAGAGAAAGGACAAGTTTTCCATAGCTCTTTCACCATTGTAAGAGACACGTGTCTCTGTACTGAGTTTGGCTGGGATGGAGTTAATTTTCTTTGTTATAGCTTTTATGGGGTTGTGTTAGGATATGTGATAAAAACAGTGTTGATATCACAGGCTTAAGTCTCTGAAGAAAGCTGGTAGACACTTCCTGATTTTTTTTTTTTTCACTGCCATCAAATATATAACACACCACTTGTCTCAGTTGAATTTTGATTTCAATAACATATGTATTTGTAGGTGGGAGAGACACCTATGAAATAAATATAAATTGGGTATCAGAATCTAGCTCTTAGCAGAAATTTCTGGGATGGTACACAGAAAAAAAGAAGAATTATGGATGCATGCTGCTGATGGGAAGTAGAGAATAAAATCTTGTTGTTTCATTGCTTGCATGCACAACCTTTGGCTTTTTCATGAGTAAACTGAGTTGTCTTGACCTGTGAAGGTTTTCCTTAACTTCCCCAGGGCATAAAGGAAGACTGATGGATGTGTAATTTCCTCAATCCTCCTTTAAGCCCATCTTGTAGACAGGGGGGACATTAACTTCCTTCCAGTCTTCTGGGACATCCCCTGACCTCCACAACTCCTCAAAGATTATGGGGTGCAGCCTCACAATTACACCAGCCAACTCTTTTTAGCATCCTCAGGATTTGTAAGGGTCAAGCTCCTCTAATAGCTCACATACAACTCTTCTTTCACTGGCGGTGGGTCCATTTGCATGAACCTGGATTGGTGTTCCCAAAAACTGGGGTCCAACAGGTGAAGGATGTGTTGAGAACCTCCATCTTTTCAGCTTTGTTGGTGTCACTTCTCCTGGTAAACTGTGGGCTCCTATTTTTCTTCTGTTTCTTCTTACTGTTTCAATACTCGATAGACCTTTTCTTGTAGTTTTTTAGCATCTCTGGCCAATGTCAGTTTGAGCCGAGATTTTTGCTTTTCTAACTGCTGGTCTGCACATCCTGTCAATGCCCTTGGAGTTCTCTACTGCCACATGTTCACAAATAATTTTATTTGCATATTAATGCTATAGCACAGAACACTTCCAAGTCATCATACCCTCTGGAAGTTCATGATTTACTTCTGAATTACTGCGGCCCTGATCACGACCTCTAACAGAAAGTTAAACCAAACAGTAGCTTGTCTAAAACTGGTTTATTTTGCAATTTCTTTAATAGGTCAATACTAAAATACAAGTGATGCTGAAATGAAAATAATTATTCATTTTGGGAAGATTTCTGTGAAAATTACAGCTTTTCTGTGTTGTTCTTGAAGGTATCATTAGTGGTTTGGAAATTTGGATGCATCAATAATTTTGTTTTTAAGGTAACTTTTGTCCCAAAGGGTTGTGTATGAATATTTTATCCCCGATTATTTTATGACTGTGTGAATTCACCATTTAAGCTCCAGTTATCTGACAAAGCAGTGTGACTCATTTTCTGCTTGCCTTTTCAGGTGTTTAATTCAGAACTATTAAGAAAGCATGTCCATCCCTCATTATCCTTGGAAAATGGCAAATCTGATGAAACAGAAATGACACCAAAAAGAATGATTTCTCTCTTTCACCTTTAATTGCAGATTTGTGTGAACTCATGCAACTCTGACTTACCTAAGGGCTTGGATTGCTGATCTTGTTGTTATTTTAGCTCAGATTTTTTGAATTCTTCTTGTGGAAAGAAGAAAAAAAATTGTTAATCTCTGTATTAGTAATGAACCATTTGTGTGCAACTTGAACTATCAGAATTTAATTTAGGTATTCTTACTGAGCTAAAGCTTGGTCAGCATTCCTACATATCCAAGTTTATTTCCATTTCTGTTACCTTACTGCTCTAAACTAACCATTTTCCTCAAGCACATAATGATGTAGAAGCGCCCAAATATTCAGGTAAGAATTATTCCTAGCAAGCAATGATGCAAAACTATCCTTAAATAAAACTGCTTTTATGGCCTGCAAAACTGCAGAGACTTTTGTGAATTTAAATAGGCTGTTTGCATACTCCTCAAATGAACATATTTAAATCAGGTGGTTGCCTGCAAGGCACAGTGCACCACTGAAAACAGGGATATGCATCTTACTTGGAGAGGTTCATGGGATTCCCTGTCCAGTGTGTGCTCCTGCCACTGCTTTAAAGGCTCTAAATATCCTCATTGAATTGAAGAGGTATCATGGTAGTAAAGTATAAGTTCAATATATGGCCTATGACAGCTCAGTATTTTAATCTCCAGAGAGTTTTTATGTGACCTTTGTGCTTCATTGCAGCCATCTAAGAAACAGGGATGATAAATGTGTCTTTTTCCAACTTCCTTTTAACTTCCTGTTTTATTACTTAAATATATGTATTTTTATATATACAAGTAAGTATACATATATTTTCTCTACACAGGTCAATGTTCCCTCCCAACGTATTAGAAGTTTTTTGGCAGCTCTCACAGCTGTGCTGTCTGTACAAAACCATCACTTCAACAGATGAGAAATGCTGTGGGTCAATCAAAAGGCTTTCCATATATTTTTCCTGCTCTTGTAGACCCACATGATTTTCTCCCCCTTTTCCTCTTGGCTGCCTATGTGAGCTACACCTCTTTACCCCACTCTGAAGAATTTTTCTTCCCTGAACACAAGGAGAGCCTTTGGTGTAAAGCAAAAGACTTTTTAGAAGGTTGAACTATAGGAAACATCTAAAAGGAAATAAGAAGGAAAAAACAGAGTATATTGATTCAAGGGACATTACCAGATGGATTCAAATGCTCCTCTTCTACTCTGATAAAATGACATCTTTAAGGAAACCACCTTGATCTCTCATGAGCTGTAAAGGGGCAGACACCACGGGAACACACATTCCCAGGAAATATAGGAAATTGCTCAAGCGCCTTCCTTTAGGTATGAGCTCACAGAGCCTTTTGATCCCTCGTTAGGATCTTGTTTCATCTGTTCAGCTCACTGGTCTTGCCTGGATTTGTCAGGCTTTCCATGACTTTCCCCCTCTGCAGGCTGTCCATCGGTTGCATTTCCCCACGGAACTCTGCCAATGCAGCCTGGCTCACTATCTGCTGGTACTACAAGCTAATAAATCTTTCCAGGAGTACAGGCAGCCCTAAGAATGCTCTGAATTTAAACTCTGCTTTATGTCCTTGGCTCAGCAGAAAAATTCCCTCTCTGAGAACAAAGCTCCAGCTCTTAAGTAGAGCTGAACATTCTTGAGGTGGCAAAATATTCCCTAAATCTGGGCTGAAGTTTAACTCTGGATAACCAATCAGAGTTGGGCGCTGTCTGAGAAGATAAACCTTAACTGGGCTGGCTTTTTCTTCAGACTTGGAAAACTGATCTAATTGCCTATTATATTTCCCTTCCCTGAGTAAAACTCATTGCTGTTTCCAGAGAGATTCCATATCGCTTCGCTGCAAAGCTCATTCAAATTGCTCGAAGGTTAGAAATCAATAAAATAAAGTGTCAGAGAATAAAAACCCATCAAGAAAGGAGAAAGCCATTTCTTAACTCTTTTTTTCCCCCACGATCTCTTTGATAGAAAAGTGATTGTGGTAGATTTGGAAAGATTTTGTTGTAAGTGTCTTTCCTCCTCTAGATGTGGATCATGCTGGAGCATCAAATAAAAGATATATTTTCCCCTCCTAGTAAACACTGCTGATTTTTCTTGCTTTTTGGGAGAATTTACAACACAGTAGCGAAAGTTCTGAAATTTATCCCAAGGATACTTCTCCAATGTACTGAAGAGTCATGGCTCAAATAGGAAATAAAATCATCGTGCCAATATTATATGTATTATTTTGACATTCAAATGGATTTAATGTGTTTTGTCTGTATGAGGATCTCAGATAGTTATGAAATATGATTTCTTTCTGTGCTAGGCTTTCTAAAGCCCAGAGTTCTTGCACTCTCTGACACATATTATCCTTTCTGTTGATGAAATATGAGATTTACAATAAGCTCTATGTCTAACATTGTTCTTTACACTTTGATGAATGTTACACTTATCCCTAAATTTATGAGCAAATGAAAAACTTTTACAGCTATGGAATAGGAACCAGAAAATAGTTTTCTCATTTTAATAACTTTAATTAAATTTTTCTATGTACTGTAATTTTAACACTCACAAGCAGGAATAGATACACCAGCAAGTAATAAATCAGCCTTGCCATTCCTCTGTTATTTCCCACCATGAGTGAATGCTTAAGATTTATGTTATGGTAATTCATCACTCTCCATCCATTATCCTGTGAATAATTTGTTGTATTTATAATAAGAGATTCTAAAACTCATTATATTTAAATCCTCAGAAAGTAGAAAGTGCATAAATTTGACTGTTAAAAAAAAAAAAAAAAGTCCTGAATATGAAATCAGCTTTGGTAAAATACAGATCCAAATTTACAATTTTTTAATTTAAGGGGTAATAAAACAGTATTTACCTGCTGCAGCTGAGCAGGGGATGGTGGGTAAAGCCTCTCTCATGACAACTAGAAGTATATTAAGAAGCAAAGATAAGCTCAAAACTACAAGCCCAGTCTCCTAATGGTTGTAGCCTCACTTTCATTAAATTAAATACATTACTTCATTTGGTGTATTTTTGTTATGTGAAAACCTAATCAGCTTTGCTATCCAAGATCTTTACAATCTTTTATCTGTCTCTTATTGAGTTTTATTTAATCTATCTCATAGCATGACTCTGGTGATCAGCCAAAGGTTGGACTAGATGAACTTAGAGCTCTTTTCCAACCTTAATGATACTGTGATTCATGTCTCATGGTACATTGAATGTTTGGATTTTGTTATAATCTAATTTTTACAACATCACAACTCTGAAACCATTGAAATGGGAAACGTATGCTGGAATAAATACCCAAATGGAAAACTTTAAAACTCTGCACAAGGGCTTGGAGCTGTGTCAGGGGAGGCTTAGGTGGGTATCAGGAAAAGGTTCTTTCCCCAGAGGGTGGCCAGGCACTGGAACAGTGACTTTTCCCAAGCTCAGACCTTTCATACTTTAAATCCGAGTTCCACTTTTTTTTCAGCCAGGTGTAAATAAATTGTAGTTGTCCTCCCTATTGCAGTTGTGAAAAGAATCAATCAAACACAAAACTGAAGCAGTCTAATCAAACTACGTGCTGGGAAGCAAATCATCCCCTGGTGGAGCTTGCTTTGTGACCCAAAATTCCACGCTGGGCTTGCTTTGAGCATTGAAGATGGTAGAGACACTTGAGAAACAGCAATTTTCCTCAAAGAGGTGTTTCCTTTTCATAAAAACCTTGAAACGGCAACGTCACAGCTGCAAATGTGTTTTACTGAAGATAGATTCCTTTAAAATTCATGCAGATAAATATGATGTAAAGGCACCATTCCAAAACAGGGATGCTGAGAGTGGGGCACCACATTGCTGCCATGTGCTCAGACCCTTCACACCCACTTCTGAGAAGGGAATTGAGAGAACCTGAAAAAACAGACACTCAAAATATCAGATGGAAAAAGGATATGGCCAAAATAATCAGCATAAAATAGAAGACACAAATTTGAAAAATAAATTCTATTAAAGGGGAAAAAAAATTGATTACCACAGTACAAAACTCATGAATCTTGTAAAGCAGAAAACTATTTTATACATTAATTCTGAATCCTACTTCCAAATGACCTGTGGGTGGAGAAGTTACAGAAGAAGAGATCCTGAAGCTTACCCAGGCCACCTGAGAGTTCCCTGTCTGAGGCACCTGCTGAGGACACAACCTCTGAGCAAACACAGGTCCAGCAAATGGCAACACTGGCTTTACACTGATTTTCACAATCATTTCTTTTATTTTTGCCATGAGGTCCCTTTACATTTCTCTGTGCAATATAAAATTTTTTAAACGGGAGGATTTTGCATGACTTGGGAACAATTTTGAGAATGAAAACCTAAGGGAAGGCCATCAAGACATTACACATTTGCCACCACATTTGTAATGAAAACTTAATGCTAAATCCATCACACCTTCCTTTACAGGTATGACTGGCACTGTGGATAATCCATGAATGAAAGACTGAAGGAAAAACCTGAAGAAAATTAAGCCCCTGATATGCAGTCTACGAAAACTGGGGGGGAAAAAAATTCTTGAAGAAAAAAAAAAAAAAGAAAAAAAAAAGTGGAAATAATTAAATAACTCCAGTGTTAAACTCTTGCAGAGCATTTGTGGCTTCATTTTTTTTCCTGAGAAAAAAAAGCAAAAAACAAACCAAAACCAAATCCACACCATTTTGTTCTGAAGAGATGCTGATTGTGTCAGTAGGATCACAGGAATCTCAGGACATCTCTAGTCCAACTCCTGCCCAAAGCAGGAGCAGCTCTGAGGTCAGAGCAGATTGCTCAGAACTTTATTCACCTGGGTGGTGAAAACCACCAAGGGTGGGGAAAACAGATTTATCTGCTTTGATTCTTGAATTATTGTCGGGCTGTGAAGGAAAGCAATTTTTCCAGACAGATTTCCAGTCATGATATGTATACAATTAAAATATTATATAAAATTATTATATTATATTACATTACTCTACATTATATGATATTATATTTTACACACAAGTGTGTAAAATAATTCAGTGGGCCATGCTTAAGTAACTCACTGTGTTTCAGGTTATCAAATCTGGTTCTCAAGAAGACCCAGAGACATCATCACAATAATTTAAATTATATCAAGTGAAAAGTGTATATAAAGCAAGAAAGCCTTTCTAAATGAGTCCATAAAACAGAATAATTATTTGCAACAGAGGGTGGTCAACAAAACCCTTGCAGTGTTTGGAACTAGACACCTATGAGCTGAATTTATAAAAATAATGATGCTGTAAGAGCAGATCAGCTGCTCTAGGAAAAAATATTTAAGGGAAAAAAGGGATTGAGAGAACTTCAGCTCTGCTAAGGATATTTACTGTTCATGCAGGCTGAAAGCAAAATGATATGAATGTCCTCTAAAAATTGTTTAACAGCAATAAATGTCCAGAGAACATATATTGCTAGAAATAATTAAAATTGTTCATGGTAAGTACTGGAAATAGTACAGAAAAGAGAGACATGGTGAACCTGCAATGCCTCCCTCAAACAGATGGAAGTTACCTACTGGGGATTTCAGTGTTTATTCATTTATCAAAACAGAGATTATCTTAAAAAGTGATAAGGAGCTAGCATAGGACCTGTTCTTGAAATAAAACCCTGCCATCAATGCTGCCTGTGAAAAACTCGTTTGTTTTCTGGAGCACAAGCAAAGTATGTGCAGAAACAGAAAATGAATATAAATTACATGAGACTAATGTCAGCTTGCTGAAAATCACCCTTTTTATCACTTTATAGTACAAGTAGATTGGGCGCTGCTTTAAACCCTGAAAGTAGCTCAACTCTTTTTCTCTTTCTTATGCTTGCATTTCACAGAATTGCAGAATTGTTAAGGTTGGAAAATCAACCCAGCACCACCACCATGTTCACCACTAAACCATGTCCTCAAGTGTCACAAACACAATTTTTGAACCCTTCAAGGCACCCCTGCCCTGGGCACCCCATGGCAATGCCTGGCCACCCTCTCTGGGAGGAAATTTTTCCTAATATCTGATCTAAACCTCCTTTGACACAACTTAAGGCCATTTCCTCTTGTCTGGACAGTCTGCTACAGGCTGACTTTTCATTGTTTATTATTTCACCATTAAGAAATGCCCTGTCAGTCCAGCCTGTGCAAGCACACGCCGTGATACTGTTCAGATTTAGAAAGGGATGTTAGTTGCAGTTGCCAAAAAAGCCAGAACCCCTGCAATGTTCCAATTCATCCCAAAAATTAATGATGTCTTTCAGCAGGAGCCTGAGCAGTTGCTTGAGCCCAAGCCTGCCTGAGACTGAGCTCTGTTGATCTTCCTCTGAATGACCCCAAAGGACTAAACTCCTGCTCCTAATGACCAGCCAAAGATTTAAGAAATTAATAAATAATATCAGGCCCTCCAACTTTTAAAATACACAAAACTCAAAGCAACTGGAAAAGGTAAGACAGAAATTAAAAATTAATTTATGCATTGTTTTCCACCTGTCGCTTCCTGACTTTAATTTTACCAGTTCCACAGTTATACATCAATACACCGAGTCCTAGCTCTTGTTAGGAAACTTAATTAATAATAGTCTTTCAAAAAAAATAACATCAGTTTTAATTTTTCTTGACTAGAATCCTGATATGGCTGTAAGGACTCTGGATCTTCAAAATAAAACATGGCAGACTCTAGTGAAAGCAAATATTTAACTCTATCTCAAAAATAATGAGGAAAAATTCTTTAGCATTAACTCATAATTAATATTTAGAATTTAGAATCTTTAGAATCTTCAAATAAAATATCCAAAATGTGCCAAACATATCTAAAGGCAGACCAAACAA
The DNA here is from genome assembly GCF_015832195.1 of Motacilla alba alba. Lineage (NCBI taxonomy): Eukaryota > Metazoa > Chordata > Aves > Passeriformes > Motacillidae > Motacilla > Motacilla alba. The sequence goes on from NC_052023.1 coordinate 25,853,785, forward strand.
ATTTGTAACCAACACTATGCAGAGAAGTTTATAAGAAAGTTTCAAATATATAAAAAAATAAGTCAAGAAATGTTGGAGTTTAATAGAGCCAACCACAAAGTACAGAAATAAAGCCTTGTCACAATATGGTAAGTACTATGTTTGTCTCATGGACAATTTAAGTGCATTTAAGAAGGATTTCTGCATTAATGAGCACCCCTCTAAAGTTTGTGTTTCCACCTCAGTGCACAGAGATGAGCTGCACAGGCAGAAATCTCAGTGCCAGGACTGATCACCACTCTGGAGGCTTCAGACAGCAATCCAGAAACAGGAGGGAAGAAAACCATCCAAAATTAATCAGATGGTTCTCCCTGACCAAGGCACAGCATTTTAGAAGAAAAGAAAAAACATTTTAAAAGAAAAGAATATTTGTCACCAAAGGTTTTACTGATAAAAACATTTCTGACTTTATTCTGTTCCCTGCAAAACCCTGCACACACAATTCACTCAGGGAAAATGCCCAGACTGAGGCACTCAGGTGCTGCTGCAATGCAGCTTCCAGAAGCTGAACCCAGCCCTAGAGAGTCCATCAAACATCACCTGAATGCAGAGTGCTACGGGAGCTAACAGCTTGTGACAAAAGAGTTTCTGCTGCAGAGCACCACACCTGCTTTTCACACCTCTTCACCACAGAACCAGGCATGGCTCTGTGATGGGGTGGGGCAGCACAGACAGAGAGGGATTCAGATCTCTGGCACCAGAGGAACTGAAATGTCACCACCTCCCACCCTTCTTCCCCCGAAACCACACTGCATTTCCAAACATATTTCCATCTTTGGTGTATTCTCCTGTGCCTGAAGGCCCAAGAACAGAGATACAGAACCACAGACCCACAAAATGGTTTGGACTGGAAGGACCTCAAAGCCCATCCAGTGCCACCCCCTGCCATGGGCAGGGACACCTTCCACTAGCCCAGGCTGCTCCAAGCCCCATCCAGCCTGGCCTTGGACACTGCCAGGGATCCAGGGGCAGCCACAGCTTCTCTGGGCACCCTGTGCCAGGGCCTGCCCACCCTCACAGGCAAAGATTTCTAAGATATCTAATCTAAATCTAAATATATTACTGTAATTAGTCCAAAAAATATCAACACAGGCTCTTCACTTCCAAAGGTATATCCCATATAATTTTCAAAGCTTTTCAGCACTGAGACAAGGAGATGTCCTTTATTCTGGATAAATTTCAGGCTACATTATGTGCTGTATAGGAGGGTATCTGCTATGGTTTCAGAATATCTTTAAATTTCTGTAGTTTATTATTAAGGACATGCAAACTGTGGAAAGACATTTGTATCCAATGATGTAGCCCCAAAAATTATCCCACATCCAAAAGTTGTTTTGCAACACTGCCAATATTGGATAGCAAAGATTATTTTTCAAAGAACAAAATTTCTTTTCTGAAAATGAAAATTGCTTCATTAAAGAGAATACAATTAAAATATAATTTTCAATAACACTGACTTTTGCTGACTTTTTTTTTCATGTTCTTTTTCTAAATGGTAATTCTCTTTCCAAGTGAGAAAATCTGTATAACAACAAACACCAAAACAAGAATCCTTTGAATTTCTATTGTCACTAAACAAATTGTTTTCTTTTATCTGCACTTTTAAAATAATATTAAACCTTTGCTTTTTTCCTGTTAAATACTCCAGTTCTATAATATCACCCGTTAGTTACTGAAGGGAGAGAAAACTAAACCATTAAAATAACAGAGATCTAACAGAGGATGAAGAAACACATAATGCAACTAAAATGAAAAAAACATGAAACAGCCCTTCCAGGGCTGCATTTCACATCCCCATCGTCCACTCTTCAGTAATCTCTTTGTTTTATACTACCTGGAACACATTTTGGATTGTATATTGTGGCTGTATATCGAACTTTTCTGTAACCTCCTCATACCTAAAGAAATTTCCATTATAAAGAGCTGTCCCTGCAATCGTATGGGTTTGTCACAGCTACAACTTGTCCTACAGCAGAATACAATGTCATTTGCACTGTCCAATATAATATCTGGTGATTTTACTGGAATTGTAGAGAGGAAAAAGATGTGTTTCCTATCTTTTTTTCTTCAATGCAAGTAAATAAAAAGCAGTTTTAAGATAAAATCCACGTGCACAGATATATAGGCATTATCTTCTTAAAATAAAACAACATTGCAAGACTGAACTTACAAAACCTATACACAACTTTAATAAAATAAAGGACATTGCTGTGCACATTTCTTCAATATTTCAATTCATTCAGTCTCATCAAAATAATTTTAGCCAATAAGCCAAAGTTACTTCATTTGCCTAAAGATAAATCCCATGTTAACTGAAATATTTTAGAATCCCAAAAATTAATTCTGAGAATCCCCTCAGGAAGGTGATGAGTCCAAAATACTCTCACAAGCACAGCCCACATTCCAGGGCAGATTATTGGCTGCCATGCATGCATTTCTTGCTTCCTGTGGTCCTCTTTAACCTGAGTTGTGAGATATGCTGCACACACTGGAAATGCTACAGTGACAAGACACTTCATGTACCAATGTACTTCTGGGAGCTATGGACTTTGGTATCTGTGTTGATAATAAAAGGAAAATAAAAACCAAATCTTATTCTGTTCTTTTAATATGAAATATCAAGGGACTTCTTTTCCCTTTCTGTACTGGGTACAATTTAACCTTATAACCTTCTTATGTAGTATTTTTTCAATTAATCTATACTAGAAAGTAAAATAATTTTTATTATTTCTTAACATAAGCAGCATTTTTTTTTCTGATTCTCTAGTTACTAGAAGCAGAGGAAGCCATCCTTTACTTATTGCCTGGTCTTGGCTCAAGGCAATTTAATAACTAACACAGACAGTGATGATGTTATTATGGGATGGTACATTGAAAAGTGAGGAAAAGAGCCAACAAGAAAAACAGAACACCTTGATAAAGACACCATGGTTTTGGTTCAGGAAGGATACTATTTAAAATTTACACTGTTTGTGTTTTCTCAACTGAGAATAAAGCAACTAAAATAAGCAAATATTTTGACTTTGATTAATACAGAAAAACAATTTTCATTTCTGTAGTGGCTTTTAAAATACAAAATAGCATTAAAGTCTTAGAATAAGTTTGAGGTGTATATAGGCCCTGTGGCTGAATCACTTCATCCACCACTGGAGTGAAACTACTGCTGAAATGAAATATGAAAATGTTTTTTCAGTTCATGGCAGCCCAGTCAGGCATGGGAAAAGGACCAAAGAGCAGCTTCTCAGTGTAGAGCTGAAGGGAAAATAAATGTCATTAATGGAAAGGGAGCCAGGCTTTGGAGCTCCCATCCCTTTCCTTTAACATTTCTGTGCCTTTTGGGTCGAGCAGTGTTAAAGGAACCCTGTGGCCAAGACACTCAGACAGATTATGGGTCATATATCTTCCAGTCATGTGTGATTATTTCTATAGATAGATCTTTTCCAACTATAGAAACACTTTTTTCTCTCTTATATTATAAGAAATATCTGTAGAGTTGACAACTATTACAGCATTACTATTAGTGCTACTGATTTTTACCCTATCTTCTGCAATTTGGATTATTGGTGGCTTTATTCATAAACCTACATTGAGTGGCTTGCTGAATTATTTTCAGTTCCTGGTGTCTCAGATAACAGTTCTCCTCAGAGCCTCTAGTCCACTGGAGAACAGCACTTTCTCACCAAGAAAAGCAGTAAGTCCTTCCTCTGCATTCCCAGGAGAATCCTCCCTGCTGGCATGTGGGAGAAGGGAGTTATCCACACTGCTCACTCTTCCCAGGAGCAGCAGATGGGACTGCCCAGGTGCTCAAATGTTTCCTTCATGTCTTATATTCCAGATTCTTCCATCCCAGCAAGCACACTGGAGTCTTTTGCACTCAAGTCCAGCGTGTCAGCTTATATTTTTTTTTTTAGTCTGAACACAGAGGGAACCCATTAAAACACATTTTGTTTAAAGCCTTAAACGTGCTGGAGTGGTGGTAGTTTAAAGAAATGGCAGCTGCATGGCCCCAGGACTTTTTTCATCTGTCCTGCCACTGTGATGCAAATAGCATAAGTGCCTATAAAGACATGGCCCAGCTGGGCATGTTAAGAGGCATGAACACTCATAAAGACCCAGTTCTATTACTGGCACCAAAGGCGAGGTCAATTTAGGAAACGCTGCCGCTGATTCACAACCTACTTCTTGCTCCTTGTTTTAATGAGAAAACACAGTATGGCTAAAACTGGAAGTGAGACCTTGCAGTGCAGCTCACATTGCTTTTTCTAACAGGATTTCTATGGTTCCTGGCCATACTTGCTGAAAACAGGCTTAGACTTTTTATTATGTCCACTGTTCATTACCTATTTCCTAAACAAATACCTACTTTGACACCTGACAGCTAAAGAAACATTTTAAAAAGTCTTATCTGACATATTTCTATCCTGCAATCTAATCCCACAAAGGCACAGAAAAATGCATAAATACTTCTGAAAGACACAAAATCCAAGTGGCTTGGAGGACACTTCCAAAGTAGAGAGTATTTAATAAAGAATGCCCTGCTTTGAACTGTCAGGATGCCCTCCAGCATACAAGATTTTATATAGAAAAGCAGCAACTAAAGCTCTACCTGCCTAGAAAATAAAATCCTTATATGATTGTTGAGTTTTCAGCAGTGTACATAGGAAAAAGCAGGTTAAGTCTTCTGCCAAGGCTGATTTAGAGGCAGCTGAGCTACAGTCAACTGAATTCTACATCTCATACAGATTATTACTGTTGTTACACATCTCTCTATTTATATATTTCCCGGATTTCATTTCTTTGCTTTAATTACTGGTGATGAACTAGCCCTCAAGCCAGAGGTACCCAGGTGATGAGAACAGTTAGTAGGGAAGGTGTTAGGCCATGTCAGGTCTAAGGAAGATGACTGAAAAGGAGGGTCACAAAAAAAGCCTCTGCATAAGACAACTCAGGCACGTGTAATAACCCCAGCTAAAGCAATTTAAGTAACAAAGAGTTAAAAAACCCCAATTTATTTGCAGTGTAACAACTTTTGGATGAGAAGAAGTGTTATGCTTCAATGGGCAAAGTCCTTGAATATTGCAGGCTGATATCATCTCCCAAGGAACTGCAAAACAAGTGCCTTTACATGGATATAGGAGGTTCTTAATGTTGGATGTGCCTGGCTAACCTCAGACATACTCATGGGATTTTGGAAAAGGCAATATGGTGCAGAAGATTCAGAGAATTGGACAGTCATGGAATCATAGAGGCAAGGAATTGTCATAGTCAAGATGGACAGAAACGACACACTGGGCAATATATCAAAGGCTTTTTTTAATTGCTGCTACTTCTCCTCTTTCATACATTCCTTCACCAAGCATGTTTCTTGACAAAGCCTTCGATTAAATCATTGGTCACAATAAAAAGCTCATCATATTTATTGGGGCAGAGCAATCTGCATGAACATATTTGGGAAGCATTTACAAAAACCCAGAAGGCACATATTAGTTTTGTTTTTCTGACTGCAAATCCTTCCTTCCTTCCTTCCTTCCTTCCTTCCTTCCTTCCTTCCTTCCTTCCTTCCTTCCTTCCTTCCTTCCTTCCTTCCTTCCTTCCTTCCTTCCTTCCTTCCTTCCTTCCTTCCGACACTTCCTTCCGACACTTCCTTCCTTCCTTCCCTTTTCAATATCTTCCCCTGCTAGCTCAAACTTTTGCCTCACAGACCAGCTGTCAGCCCCCTCCAGAAGGAATCACTAAAGCTGGTGAAACCTTTAATGCCTTACAACCCTTTCTGTGATATTTTTTCCCCCCCCTAACAGCCAATCTAAACCTTTCTGGTGCAGCTTGAGGCCATTCAAAGAACTGCTGCTGCTGCTTGCAAGCAAATCAAAAGCCTCTGCCATGGTACCAAACTTCATCATTCCTTGCACAATGAGGGGACTTGAAAACAGAATGAAAATAAAAAAACAAGCTAATGAAAACTTACTGTAGCAAGAGTCATTAACTGCTTAAATAAATGCAGTTTCTAAGCTTATTACATTAGAACAAGTGTCACTTTTACTGACTTGAAAATGTGTGGAGCTGCTGCAAACTACTGCTGCATCCCCATAACAGATAAAGAGAGAGGGATTTTATGGGCTCACAATTGTGTTTACCAGGGGCTAGAAAAAGGAAAAAAAGAGCTGGTCAGATTAAAAAAAATAAAGTATGCATGTTTAGGGTAAAGAAAAGGAATCATCTGCCATGAAGATAAGAAATTTAAACCCGTTCAAATTCCTCTACTGCAAATGTCCTTATTCATCAGTTTGTTTATTTCCATTTTTCATGGAAAGATATTGATAATTACCCAAAGGCTCTCCAGCCTATCAAAAACACATAGAACTTGTTTTCACTTATGAGACCAATTTTTTATGCGACAAGGTTATACACCACTTTTCTTCCCTTCCCACTGTGGGGTCAGCTCTGCAAGATGACAGATCTTTCCTTTAGCCCAGCATTGTTTGGAAGGAAACCAAAGGAATGAGATTTTTTAGTTATGGCTCTGCTCAGGGCTAAGGCTCCTCTTTCTCTTTACTGTGTCCCACGTGTGAGCATTACAGGAGTGTTTTCCTCCTGCTGTCTTCCAAAGGGCCTGGCTCAGAGCTCCCAGAGAGAAAGGGTAGAGCAGCAACTTCACCTGATATCTGATAAGAATTCAACAAACTCCTGGAGGCACATGTGTGTTGTGTAATTCTCAGAAGGGGCAATAAATGGAAAACTAATGGAAAAATAATGAATTTATTTACAGCGGTGATGAGAGATGCAAGACTTACAGACATGAAAGTATAAAACCTATTACACCATTTCTCAATTTCCACTGGAAAGAAAAAAGGAAAACATCCTACGAATTTCCTTGCTTGACTGGGGACAATTATTAGTGAGCTGTGACAGTACTCTGCAAAAGGCAATTTGAATATGCTTTCAATCATAACCTCATTGGCAGGTGCAAAACTACTTTAAATGGAGGTGAGATGTCCTAGGCAAATGGTGTTTTATACTTTGACTAAGCTTCATTGCTTTTTGCAGCACAGATTGGAAAGCAAGGGAAATCTAACACCTGTAAACAACTTTTCTTCTATTTAAAATCTGTATGTTTTCATCTCAACACCCAGATAAAACATTAGGTTTAGCTAGAGGAGGACAGATATCAAATTCTAAAGCTTATGAGGAAAAGAGAGAGTGAAAGGAAAGATGAAAAGTATCGTAAAAGCTGGTTTTGGGAGAATATAAATATAAATATTACCAGTTGAACAGTGGAAATCACATGCTTTAGTGATATATTAATTCCTCCCAGGTCAAGGGCTCCTTTAACACACCTGCAGATGTGTTGTAAATAGTCTGAGTAAAGTTCAATACTTATGAAATGTTGGAAGTTGATGATGATTCAAAATTAAAATATTTTATCTGTGAAATATTCTACTGAAAATTGGCAGCTGTTTAGAGCCTTGATTTGCTTTTCTCCTGCTGGAGCTAAACTTTAAACCCAGGCTGCAACTTGAAACCCAACACAAGCTGGCTAAGAAATAAAATCCTTTTTTGTTTTTGACTCTTTGCTTTCTGTTTTTCAGTAAGAGCCCTGGATTACATCTGGCTGGGCTTCTTACCAGGACAAAAAGCCTTTTGGGAATTGAGGTTGACTGTATACTCTTCCCTTGTACTCTCTTCTCCCATTCCCCTCAGCACCTCTCTCAGCAATGCCCTTGAAACATAGCAACTGGATCTAGAGGAGAGAGTCTGCATGTGTTGCCAAGCTTGCTCTTTTGATGATTTAGAATGATTTTTAAGTAGTCTGTCACTTTCAAAAGTTCTAAATGAGCTAAATAAAATCAATAAATAGACATTAAATTTACAATATTAATATTAGGAGGAAAAAAAATAGAAATTAATTACATGTTTCTCTCTTAAATGCATTTCCTTGATCTGTCCTGCCACACATTCAGTGCAAGTATCAGAAATGGCAGTGGTTTAACAGGCTATTTTCCCTGTGTTTTCTGCATCCCACCTCCAGCTGGGGTAGAGTGGATGGTTCACAGATGGGTGGATTAACATCTACAAAGCATCTGGCAGGGAATGCAAGCCTGTGAGGTATTCAGCTTCCCTGGAAGCTGAAGGCATTCAGCACTCAACCGAGAAGGTTTAATTGTGCAGTGCTTTACCATGGAAGCAAATTTCTTCATTGCCCCCGTTGGCTACCAGCTTAAGAATCAGAATATGAACATTCACAGCCTTGTCAGGTTTATGTTAGAAACAGCTGTCATGGTTTCTCATAGAAATATTCACACAGATATTTCTCCTTTTACTGTCTTGTCGCAGCATATTCTGTGGATCTAGTTGTGCATTATCTCTTGTACTTTTAGACATCATGCCTTCTGCTTTTAGTGAAGGATTTGGAATCCTGGAAGTGTTCGAGGATGGGGCTTAGAGCACCCTGGTCTGGTAGAAGGTATTAGGGGGTTAGAAGAGGATGGGCTTAAGGTCCCTTCCAACCCAAACCATCCTATGATTCTACAAGAGGATTCTATGATTCTGCAAGAGGATTCTATGATTCTGCAAGAGGAATTCTATGACTCACACTAGAAGTGTGTGGAATGATCTCATGAATTTGGCACTGCTTCCCCATTGAAGCAAGAAGGGCAGAAGGCTGATAGACAGGTGGAACTGCACCTTGATGCGCGTGGGAAGTTTATGCAGCATTTTCCATGCTCATTTTCTTGTCTTCCTTATGGTTTTTGTCATTGATTCTGTGCCCCAGTGCTATGCAAACATATTACTGTACAGGATCATATTGCAGAATCTAAGCAGCAACTGTTTGGGGAGGAAGAGACCTTAAAGACCTTCCAGTTCCAGCCCCTACCATGGGTGGGGACATGTTCCACGAGGCCAGCTTGTTGGGGTCCCATCCAATATGCCCTTGAACACTTCAAGAATAATTTAATCAGTTTTGGAAAGCTAACAGATAATAGAAAATATCAAAGGGCCGCTCCCAAAGGACATATCACATTCTTCAACTTGGGAGAGCACTGCTGCTTTTCAGATGAAATATTAATTTCCCAAGAAATTGCTGGGTCACATTTTCTTAACCCTTCTTTACCCTTGTCTTCTCTCCTGCCTCTATGATATCTTAAATACAGGACTAACTTAATGCCACAATTATCCCCTTGGAGGCAGAAAAAGGCACAAGACAGCAACAACATGAATTTTGGCACAGCTTGTGCCAAACTACAGCTTTCATTTACAAATCCAGGAGATGGAACACATTTCTATCCAGCGAGATCATTGTGTACCATATGAATGATATCCTGACTGAGAATAACATGCAAAATAAAAACTAACTGACATTTTGATATAACACAAGCAAATGCTTTGCTTTGGAAAAAATGCATGACCACTCCAGGAAAAATTTCACATCAAAATTGGGGCTTAGTTGACTCATTTTGAAAAGAGATTTCTAAATCTATCACATAAAAACATGAGAATAACTCAGCCGGCATAAACTGTCATAATGCAATTTTATCACAATGTTATGGAAAACCCACATACCAGCTTTTAACAAGGATCAAGGGGCACACGAAAATATTTCAGTGTTTTCCACTAGACCTTCTTGTAGTTGTTCAGTGTAGTTTTCTTTGTATTACCCAAGACTGCTAGCAGGAAATTTCCTGGGGAAGAAAGACACCCCACCTTACACGTAAGCATTTTTGATTTCTTTCTCTGCTCACAGTTGGTACCACTGTCAGCATTCCAAGGGTCGTGTGGATTTCTGTGCACCATAAATGACACTGGAAAGGTACTGAGGCCTCTTTTACTACACATCTGTTACTAAGCCCACAGGCAACCTGGCCTGCCTACTGAGTAACAATAGAAATTCAATTTTCACTTTTTATTTACAGGTTAAATCTTGTACAGCTACAGATTAAATGAGACAGATGTGATCAGAGGGGGCCATGAGGACACGTGCTCACCTAGCTCTGACTCTTCGGTTTGGTTCAGGATTTAAACCCAGGAATTTGGGTTGTGTGGGTTCAGGGGGTGAAGGTTTATTACTGCTCAGGATGTGAGCTGTGATGAAAGGCACTGGGAAAATAGGAGCAGGGTCTGATCAACAGCACAAGGGAGTGTTAGGCAAAATGTCTCTGGTGAGGCACAAATAGTTGCTCTGCCTGTGGCAGGGTTTGTCCCAGGATACCACTGCAGTATGGAGGGAAAAATGGGCAGGCTTTGATGATTTTGCTGTAGTAATGACGCTGGCTGTGCTTGGTCCCATTACAGCTCTTCTGGAGGGGATTACCAGAGGGAGGGTGTTCCTCCCTCTATCCAAACAGAAATAGCTTCACTTTCATCTTAGAGCATTCAGCTTTCTAAAGGCATTAGAGAAGTTTCCCAGCCAAAATCTCCTAAAGAAGCTGTGGTGCAATGGGACAAGAGAAAAGATCCTCCAGTGGATTGCTAAAAGATAGGAAACAAATATAGGGGATGGGAATGATGGGTTGTGCACAAGGGAGAAGATTATTGTGTCCCACATGGATCTCTCTTGTTCGGCATATTCCTAAATCATCTGGAAAATGGTGCGAGTAATGAGGTGAAAATGTCAAAATTCAACACTTTAAAATGCAATGAAGACCCTCAGTTGAACTGCATAATCCCTCAATAGATTTTTCGGTCACAAACATTTTTATATTTAAACTGTTCACTCCAGTATTTGAAGTCTATTTTTAACATGGGAGAATATTTCTTCCCCAGATCCATTTCTTCACATTTACTAGGTTTGCTGAAGAAACAGTCAAATTTTGATGGCGATTACAAAAGCCACTTGCCAATCTTCTCCACCTTCCTGAAGAACTACATTTGTGTCTTACCTCTTATTCACAATTTTTCCCTTTCACTGACTGTCTCCAAGATTGTTAAGAGGTCAAATCTTAACAAAAGATTAAGATTGTTGCAAAATCTTGATCCTTGATGTTTGTCCAAGTAGATCAATGAGAGAAACTTTCCTGGAGTGACTTTATGACAGTTGTCATCACCTTGTCTGGGTCTAACAAGCAGCTTTTCAAAAGGTGAACACAGTGAAAGAACTGGATGTGAATTGTTAAAATTTGTCTTGCCTGCAGTGCTTTATACATATTTGTTGACTCCCATGTTTTAACACCAAAATAAAAACACATGATGACAGCCCCCAGGTGTCTCAAACGATTAATGGGGGGAAAAGTGAGAATCAGATAATCCCTGTGTGGTGCTTTCAGTGAGGAATGCAGTGGAATAGTGGAGGGAAGGTAAGTGCAGCATTAAGATGCTCCATTGTGGGATGTGGAAAGTGCAGCAGCTGCTCTCATTGCACAGACTGTCCCCTCATTTCTAGTGACAGGGTGATGATCTGTGAGTAAGGAGCACCACTGTTTTTCAGAGATTCTGATATCCATATGTTTTAAGGTCAAGAGGAACTGTGGAATGCATCTGATCTGACCTAGTTCAGTGCAGGGCAATGAGTGGTGCCCCACAATTTGTGTATTAAAGATTCCTCCTTCTCCTGCGAGTGAATGGTGTTATCCCAGGAACCATGGCTGAACAGCAGGCTCTCTCTTGAAGTTCATCCAATCATAAATTAAGCACTCTGAATCTAAATCTTACTTGCAGCTAAAAGGCATTGAATATAGTGATGGAGTCCAAGAAATGTCTACAAATTCTTCTGTAGCCAGGTGACATTGAAAACTAATATTTATTGGATAGTCCATAGTAATCCTTTGTTCCTTTAAGCTTCCAGTTTTTGAGATAAACCTTCCTTCTTCTCCCTTTTAGTCCAGAGAAAACTTTAATCAGGCTTTTTTTGCCCTCTGACCCTGTACTTCACCATGGTCTGCTCCAAGAGCATGATCAAGAGATCTGTGTGGAGCTGTTTTAGAAACACATCTGCAGCTCACATCTCACAAAGCCATCACATGGAAGCCAGATCCTCCTTCTTGGTGGGTGAGAGGATTGGACAATTTGTCCTTAAATCTTTCATCCATCACTTTGCTTTTCCCTCTACAAAGAGCAAAGAACACCTTGAGTAGAAATCACACCTGCAATACACATAAGGCACTACAGTACACTGAAAATCCCAACAGTGCTGTAAAACCAAGGACTAAATCGTGCAAGATTATGGTTTTGAAAAAGAGAAATTCATCCCTCTGTGCTAACAAAAGTGCAACTTGTTCATCATAAGCTCAATTTATAATCTCTATTACTGCCTCCTACTATGTTTTTCATTTCTAGATGATTCAGATGAGAAGACACACATACGCACATGCAGGAAACAATCCCCTTAAACCTATACATAAAGTTAAATTTTAAATGAGAGAGGTCAAACAAGTTCAGATTGAGCAAAAGTGGTGCTCAGTTAATTTCCACACCCCCTACCCTTGCCACAGTACCTGGGCACATTTACATTTATTCCTTCTGACAGATTCCTGTGAGGCAGGAAATTGGTTTTATCTGTGGCAAAGCAGGCTAAAGGATTTGTGCATGGTCACACAATGAATCTATAAGGAAAAAGGGATTTGGGCAGAAGTTTTCTCAGTTGCAGAAAGCACTCTAAACCCTGGACTCTGAATGTGTTTCAAACAAAGGTATAAAAGCTTAGTCACCCATATTTTTCTCAGTTAGAAGTTTGTTCTGAGACCCTTAATGAGCTGTATAAATCAGCATTTTTCTAGAACTTAATGCAGAAAGACCTGAGCCTACTCTTTTAAACCCACAGAGCTAAATCTCCCAGAATACATACATATACCACTGACTATTTTTTTCATCTCATAAAGCAGATATGTTTGAGCCATACATAAAGAAAACACAATGGAATATCCTGAAGATAATACAGTGGAGAATCCTTTCTCTGCAAGAAATGAACAATGTAGCTGGACAAGGATTTTTCTGCTTTTAAACTCTTTTCAATGGGAAAATGCTTTTCATCAGTTAGAAGTGTAGACAGAATGTGTGTCTTCCTCACAGAGTTTCATTTTTCCTTCTTTCATGAAAAGTTGTGGTTTTGTAAAGACAGAAGTGGTGTTCACTGTGGTTTGGGAGAGGTTAGAGAAGAAGTTCCTCCATGTTTATCCAAAAGTGAAAGTGTTTTCTGTTGAAAACAGTGTAGTGGATCTTTCTGAAGGATTCAGCGTGCTCACCTCACCCTCAGTGTGCTCCCTGAGTGCAGCTGCCATCACAGCACTACACTGCAATCATCAAACACTGCAGGAAAGACCTTGAGCTGTTAGAGGCTGCCATGGAGGGACATGGAGATGGTGAAGAGTCTGGAGGGCAAGCCACACAAGGAGCAGCTGAGGTTTTCCGTCTTACTGAAAAGCTGATATTTGAGAGAAAAATATTCTCTGAACACTTGTAATGGCAGTCAGTGCCATCTCACTAGCTCAGCAATGTTATAAGGGTCACAGAATCACAGGCTTAAGGGACCTCAGAAGGTCACTGGTCCAACCTCCTGCCGAAATCAGACAAAGATGGAGACTGCACCATCTCTTTGGGTAACCTCTTCAGTTATTAACTGTCCTCATGGAGAAAAAGCTCCTCCCCACATGTGATCTGAACCTCTGTTGTTTCAGTTTACAGGAGGAATACTGAGAGCCCATTATTAAGCAGAGTGTAACAGGATGAGGCCCCTCACCCCCCCCAGACCATCTGAAAGCAGTCCAGCTGTGTTTGTTGCCCATGTGATTGTCCTCCCACCTGGGCTGCAACATCAAAAGTTGAACACAAGCACATTGTGAGACTGTCCAAAGCCTCACTACAGTGGGGGTATGGGACAGTCAGTGCCCTCAAGGTGATCAGGTGGGTCACACATGATTTAACCTTGGTCAATCCACATTGTTGTCAGCCACTTTATGTGGCCATCATGTCCCCAGAAATGTGCTCCTAGAGGTCTCAATCCACGCTTTTCCCATTGATCACAACCAAGTGTGTTCTTAGGCTATTCTTTTTGGCCATTTTAGAAGCTGAGTTCAACTTTAATTTCTCTATTCATTATGGAACTTCCTCAGTCTCTATGATCTTTCAAGAGCAGCACAAAGGGGCCTTGCAAGGACACCATCCAGCCCTTTCAGCACCCTTGGAGGCATGCTAGGTCCCATGGGGTCACATGATCCAGTTTTTCTCATGTAATTCCTCACTCAACCCTCATTCTCTCTTGGTAGGTCTTCTCCCCTTTGTACCTCTTCACTCAGTTTAGGGGCAGAGAAAAACTTGCTGATAACAACAGATGGGAAGGAAGGAAAAAAAACACCCCACAAATAAAACCAGGAATACTTCTGGCCATCTCTGCCTTACCATGGCTCTGTTTTTAAATCACTTGTCCCATACAGCAGTGACTCCAAATTTGCTCTGTGCAGCATTTTGTTGCTTACATAACTGTATGAACTCTTTTTGTCCCCCTTGTTGTCCCTTGCAAGTCTATTCCACCTCATCTTTCATTTTCCTAACACTATTGTTGCATGTTCAAGGAAGTTTTCCAGTTTCTCACTGGCAGCTTGTCCCTGTTCCCACCTCCTGTACAGTGCCTGTTTGCCCCAAAGCTCTGCTTACCCAAGCTGGTCCCCTGATACATCCACTCCTTTTTGTGACAGAGCCTAGAGGATGCTTACAGGATTCTCTTTTCTCAGCCTTGCCAACTTCCCAGAGCTCCTTTGTCTTCCAAAAAGCTGTCCAGTTCCCTGAATAACCCAAAGGCTCTTCTCCTAAAGCACAAGGTCTGTACTCTCTTTTCTTATTCCCCTCTGGGAGGAGAAGGAAGAGAAGAGAAGAGAAGAGAAGAGAAGAGAAGAGAAGAGAAGAGAAGAGAAGAGAAGAGAAGAGAAGAGAAGAGAAGAGAAGAGAAGAGAAGAGAAGAGAAGAGAAGAGAAGAGAAGAGAAGGAAGGAAGGAAGGAAGGAAGGAAGGAAGGAAGGAAGGAAGGAAGGAAGGAAGGAAGGAAGGAAGGAAGGAAGGAAGGAAGGAAGGAAGGAAGGAAGTCTAGCAAATTCGTGAGACCAGATTAGAATAGATCAGTTCAGTCACAAGTGACCTACATAATCACCTTTTTTTACTCCCAAGTATCACCATAATTACCTCATTCCCAGGAACAACAGGGATGAATACAGCACTGAGTAATGCTGATTACTGACTCATGCAATAATGGTCAGAAAAAGTGCGTTAATATCCCAGCAACACAAATAATTTGGTTTGCTTGGTGTGAGCTTTTTAATTCTTAAATCAAACTAAAGGAGTTTTTAAAAATGAAAATCTAAACTGACGCAAACTTTTGGAATACTAGTCTCTCTGGAGGGTAGCTGAAATTAGGATTGTAATTACTTTTTGATCAGGATTGTGACTACTTCTCACAATCTAAACCTCTACAGAATCTCAAAACATCTTTCATATACACATATGCTTTTGCTAGTCATTAAGCCATATTAAGTTCACACTTTTTGATATTTTTATAGTGAATTAGATAATTCCCAAAACTACCAGGAAAAGCAATGGAAAAAAATATAGGAGAGAGTTACGTGTAGTTCACACAGAAATATTTAACTCTCAACAAGTCATGTTTCAAATGATTGCCTAAATGAAATTATTTTGAGAAAATTTTCGTGTGGTTTCAGAATTAAATCCTGTGAAGAGAGTGGTTTAGATTGGAAGGCATCTCAAAGCTCATCCAGTTCCACCCCCTGCCCCTTCCACTAGACCAGATTTCTTCATGCCCCATCCAACCTGGCCTTGGACACTTCCAGGGATGAGGCAGCTGCCACAGAATTTCTGGGCAACCTCTTCCATCCCGTCTACACAAGAGAGAAGTTGTAGGGATGCTGTAATGATTTACTAAATCCTGGCAATGCTCTTTCCCTTACAAGAGCAGCATCCCCTTCTGTTGGATTTACTCTCTCCACTAAAAGCCAGTTTTCTTAAGTAAACCAAAGTGATAAGAAGCAAATAGGGAAAAAAAGATTTCCTTAGAAGGGAAGATAGATGGAAAACCCAAAGGCTGCCTTGGGTCTAACCTGGCCTTTCACCTGTTGTTCCAAAGAGGTTTGTGAAATCTGGAGGCCAGATGGGCAAGCACACCTATGAGCCTTGCTCAGAGGAGTCCCTCTGCTCAAAACACTCTCTCTTCATCCAAGTTTGCAGTTTAAAAGAGCTGCTCACTAATTGCAGTCATTGTCTCAACTGCTTTTTGATTACATATGCCAGCACACCAGAAATTTTGAATATTCTTTTCTTTGCCCTCCAAGGACACCTTGTGACCACTCCAAAAGTGTCAAACACAGATATAAATATCAGAAAGGAGCCCCGAAGCACTGCAGAAAGTCTGCAGTTTATCTTAGAGACATGCAGCAGCTTCCTGACAGCTTGGCTTCGACTTCAATTTTCTTTCTCCCTGCGCCAGGCACCATATGCTGACTGTTACACTGAAATGACACTTAACCCTCCAGCCTGCAACAGAGAGGCTATATTTAAATTCAACTGTTAGGTGAAAGTGTGTTTTAGAAAAACCTCCAGGAAGCTGCATCCAGATGGTTACAGGGAAGAATCTATATCTAGGGATTTGGGGGAGGATAACAGGTTACAGCAGCATCACTTCTGAAGTTGTGGCTATACAGTGATATTCCCTTTCCTTTCAGGTAGAACTAAAACCATTGCATAATGCAGTGTTTGGCATTCATCAGCTTGACTGTTTGGAAGAAAGAAAATTTTAATAAACTTGGTTTCTCTGGGATTTTCTGTAACTATTTCTCACTGCGTGTTATCCATCTCAACTTCTTACTTGAAGTTAACCTAACAAAATAAATAGAGATGTTAATACGTTTATTTCAGCATTTTGTCAGTATTGCTTTCTTTTTAAATGGCAAAAAGACATGGAGGAAAGCTCTATAACTGTTGGAATTACCAGCACTGAATATTTGACATTCTGAAATAGATCATCCCCAGCATTTTGGCCTGTTCCATAAAGGGAGAGATGGCAGTCAGGGAGCTGATTCTGTTTTCCAGATCTCCAAAGGAAATGTCAGTCCTGACAGTACCTAAAGCAGTTCAGCAAAGCTGTGACATTGGCACAAGTTGTTACTTCAGTTTTTTAGAGGAAATGCTTTAGAGTACCTGAGGGTATTTATGAATTAATGTTGAAGAGCTCTTTACTCTGGCTAATGACTCACTACGATTTTCAAATCAGTTTTGGAGGCTGAGGACAGATGAACATGCAAATATCCACAGACTGATCATGCACTCTTTAGATAAGGGGAACATCTGAGCTCCTGCCTCTGATATGACACCATATATTTCCAACCTACATGTCTTTTTTGAAGCAAACAGATGAAGCAGATGAGTAAGCTCACAATTCATTGTTTGGAGATGTTTTTTTCAGATGTTTATTAGTTCTTATCTATCTTACAGTCTCACAAATCCTGAGTTCTACAGCACTTCACTCTAACAAACTAAAAATGGAGCCCCATCTCTCTCTCTACAAGGCCTTTTAAGGATAAACTGTCCAATTAAGAAATGGCACCTAAATTATTTTTACTTTTAACCCAATAATCAATCACCCATGGCCCACAATGTGGACTTTTTAATCCAATTACACAAAACCACCCAAACCCATGGAGAAGAAGGTGAAGAAAAAGGTCAAGAGGAAGGACCAGCCTCTGCCCTAAAACCTCCATTTTGCTTTATAGATATTACTATATTCTAAAACCTTAAACTCCAAGTTTTCCACCATGTGATATTACACACTTCTATTCAAACTACACACCCATAATCCCAATTATCATTCAATTATAATCCCAATTATCATTCAATTATAATCCCAAATAGCATTCCATTTTGGAAGCCTTCCCTACGGCCTCAGGTCAATGCAGTGTTCTCTTGGGGGGTCAGTGCCTGTCAGCACAGAAAGTCTAAAATTCTCAGCAACCAGGGTTCCAACATTTCATCTGGCTGTTGATGTTATCATAGTGATTGCATGAAGCCATTAGTCGAAGTTCATGTCAAACAACCCTCAAAATTGGTTTTCTTCAAAACCCTCTGCACACACAACCATGATGTTAATACTTGCATACATGCTTACTACAAAGGGTATTCAGGAATATTTTGGGTATTCAGCTAATTTCAGAGAAATCCAGAGCTTTCTTACATCTCCCCAAGACACAATAACAGTAAATATGAAGACAGGATGCTCTCAAAGCCCACCTAAAGCATCCTGTGAAGGGAGGATGATGGAAAATTGTATGTATGTGTATGCAGATACACACACATGTATACATTCAAACTAGCAAATGAATTTCAGAACAAGTACATTATAGAATATTGTGATTAGGAAGATGTCAGTATGCTTCTCACAGAGAAAACCGTGAAAGCCTGTCAATAAACAGTGAAAAAACACTGAAAAAACATATTTTTCAAGATCAATTTTATCTTGAAAAAATAAATTTGCACCTCTAAAGCTTGATTGAATTGACCAACATTTCTGTTTGACGTGGTTAGTCCCCAGCACAGCACCAATCTCACACAAATCAAACAAAACTACTGTTTGTCCTCACACTTTCTTAGCACAAGTCTGGGACACCTCGGTTCTGTTCTTCCCAAAAGATCTGACCTGCAAAATTCACTTTAAGAAAGCTCAAGATTGATCTTTTAAGATTGGTCTCAGCTAATGAGGCATGGCTTGTTGGCAGAGCCCTTTCTTTATGGCCCATATTGGCCTCTCAAGACACATCCTGTGCAGAGGAGGACAGGTTTCCTTGGATCTGCTCATGCTCCAGTGTCAGGAGCCCACAAATTTGCCATTTTTGCACCTAGTTATTTAGCTGTGCTGCAATGCATCTCTAATCTAAGTAAGAAATAGCTCAGCTCATTTTCAGTCAATATAAGAACAGAGATTGACTTTTTAGTGACAATTACATCCAATCAGAAGAAGAGAAATATACCATATGAGGGAATTTTACTGTGAGACCTCCAATCAGGCTATCCACAGTCCCCTCTACAACTAACACACCTGAATCCAGCTCTAGAGCCCATCTGGCAAAACTCAAAGCTTAAACAATCCCTATCTGAGCACATATTCACTAACATATATAGGAAAGATTGTTACACTGTCTTTTAGCTGTCATTTTTCTTGGGGGGTTTAATCTCTCTTTTCCACGTGGTGATTTCTTCTAAAAAATAGAAAGTAAAGTAAAAGGTGCATGACTTTCTCCTGCCTTTGCTCTGCTGCACTGTTCATGCAGAATGCTCCCTACCCCTTTGATATGGGATGCATTACAGAGCACAGATTCTAAAATATAGAATCGTAGAATCATGGAATAATTAAGGTTGGAAAAGCCCTCTAAAATCAATAACTCCAACCATTAGTATAACACTGACAGGCCCAGCACTAAACCATGTCTCTAAGTGCCACATCTAATGTTTTTTGAACCCTCCCAGGAATGGTGACTCCACCACTTCCCTGGGTGGCCTGTTCCAATGCTTTACAACCCTTCCAATAGATACATTTTTCATGAGATCCACCTATAACATGGAAGTAAAGGAAACATAGGTTTGGTAAGTAGATAACAGTAAAATTTCAGCCAAAATGTTTTTCTTCTCTCCAAAATATTTCTTGACCAGTGCAGAATGTTTGAGAAAAAGAACAGCTCCCAAAAGAAAGGAAATAAACTCGTCACCATACAACTGAAGTGCATTTGTTGTTGGATTGGGGTTTTTTAAATAAAATGAGTACAAATTGTAATACCTATAATAGGTAGTATGTAATACAATAAAAAAACAAAAAACCTAGAGATATAAACTTATAAGTTTATATCTTTGAAGAACAGGTAATTTGCAATTCCAGCTGCTCAAAGGTAGGGTATGCCATTAGAGGCCAGGATGAATAGGAATTCTGCTTTCTTCCACATCTGACATGGGTGAAGAAATCTCTTTGCAAGTAAGCCAAGTGCATCACTGTCAGTGCCACTGTCAGAAGCCAACACCAAGGGTTCAGAGCCCTAAGAAGGCTGGAGGGGAACGGTATCTCCTAATTCTACAGCAAAAGTTGGTTAATGGCAACACAGAAAGTAACATTTTAGTAAATTACACAAGAAAATCATTTGGGTTTAGGTGAGAGATATAGTGTCATCCAGTGCCACAAACTGGTGGCATAATTTACTTAAGGCAAGAAGACATAAACTATATAAAATTAAGTTGAACCAATGCACTTCATATTATGCAAAAAAAAAAAAAAAAATACAGCAAGAAACCTTTTGAATTCAATTAGATCTATTATGTAAATTTTCCCTCATTTCTTTTTAAGAACCTTGGAATTTCACTGCCCTGTATCACTGCTGTTGCTCTGCAAACTCCTTTCTTGCTCCTTAATCATCAAATCCACAGTACTTTACCACCTCCTGTAAGTAATTCAGTCCAGTGTATTCAACTCCTCTAATTCACAAAATCCTCAAGCATTCCTCCTGTCAGACTGAGATTTTTTTCTTTTAGTGTTACACCCTCACAGCATTATTTATTTTGTTCCTCTTTCATTCTCTATACCAAAGTTTTTGCAATCAGGATCTGAACCTCCTAAACCAAACTGGGAGGTAAAATCTTGTTAAACATGTCAACTGTTCACACAATTTTCCACCAATGACAGTAGAACCATCCTAGTTAATCTGAACCTGGTAAGCCATCTTCTTCAGCCCAGCAATTACCCTCCTTAGGTACCTAAATAAACAAATGTCA
The DNA here is from genome assembly GCF_015832195.1 of Motacilla alba alba. Lineage (NCBI taxonomy): Eukaryota > Metazoa > Chordata > Aves > Passeriformes > Motacillidae > Motacilla > Motacilla alba. Next base: position 25,874,559 of record NC_052023.1, read on the forward strand.
CACCGAGGTCTGAAGTCTTTTGAAAATCTGAGGTTCTTTTGAAAATCCGTTTCTGAGTGCTAATGCTAAGCTGTATAGGAAATGTCAGTGATTGACTAGTGGAAAAAAAAAATGTACTCAAACAGCATATTTAATTGATGTGGCATTAGCCTCAATGACATTTAGAGAACATCAAAGACAGAACATATCTGTATCATGAGGAATATGAAGCAAAAATGGAACTTCAGCAGAATGATCAAATTTAATTCAATGAGCAACAATAGTTAGGGTAACAAAATATGCTATGCAGTAAGTTTACTCATCCTCTTAACTTTATTTGTGCAGCCTGAAATTGGATTCCATAGAAATGCAAAGTTTTACAGATTGCTGAGATCTGAACCTTTATCTTTCCTTGCAGGCTATTTGTATTAATCCACTTTTCTTTGAAGCACAGAGCTATTAAACTGTTAAGGCTCATTTAAAATGTGGCTGTATTTCTATCAATGGACCCAGATAGTTGAATTATAGATTTTAATTATGCTTTTTGTACTTTGGACATGCCTACTTAGAAATATTTGCAACAAAAATATGCAATTAAAGAGCTTTTATTGCTGCTGATTGGTGAATTGTGTCTATATTGACAGCAAGAGGTGGCTTAGCATATAGGAGAAATGACATGGGCCACTTTCTATTAGTGACAAATACAAAAACCATAGCCAGCTTTGTTCCCCTACCTTTATTAGTACTTTACCATGAAACCAAAGCATGTGCAAATGTAAAATGCCATGTGCTTTAGCAGTGAAATACAAGAATATTTCACACTTGAGTGGTACCCATCCTACAAAACCAGTTAAATGCAAAACTGGAAAATCAGAATTTATGCTATTCATCTGACACATCTGACTAACTTCTCCAGTTCAGTAAAAGCAGAACTGAACAGTTTCCATCCTGTAATATTCAATCACTTTTCCCATTGCAAACTGCAACTGTGGGATGGCCATAACACAGGGGAAAAATAAAATAAAACATAATTAAAAAAGAAAAGTAGGAACAAGCACTGCAGTAAAATGGCAAAGGTGAACTCCATTTGCTTCACAGATAGCAAGCAATATGTTACTCTGTGCTTTGCCAGATCTGAAATTTAAAAAATCATCTTATACCATCGAATACACCTGGCACCAGAGTGGAAAGAGACACAGAACAAACCTAATCCTTTCTTAAATACCACCACCCTGACAAAACTTACACAGCATGACATGAGCACATTAGGAAAAAATGACAAAAAGGAGGTGCTTATAATGGACAATTGTTTTCTTCCAGAAATTTAATATGTTCATTTAAGCTTATCAGCATTTTGAAAATGGCTGAAAACAGAAATTACCATAAACTGCTTCAGAGGGAGCACAGTGTGTGTGTCTGACATCCTCTCTGGCTCAAGACTGGTTCCAAAATCTGCACACACGTATTCAAACATATTCTCAAAGTTGTATTTCTTTTCAGTAAACAATTATCTAAACGACTGCAGTGAAAATAATGCTTTAAAATTTTATTTGGTATGAAAAAGGTGTTTAACCAACCTGGAAATACCCAAGAGAAACCATATAATCATAAAATTGCTAACGGTGGAAAAGGCTTCTCAGGCCGTCAAGTCCAATCATCAACTCAGCACCACGTTCACCTCTACACCATGTCCTCCAGTGCCGCATCTACACACCCTGTGAGCACCTCCAGGGGTGGGCACTCCACTATTGCCCTGAGCAGCCTGTGCCAGAGCTTGACTACCATTTCAGTAATTTTCCCTGATATCCAACCTGAGCCTCCCCTGGCCCAGCCTGAGGCTGTTCCCCCTCCTCCTGTCCCTGTTCCTGGGAGCAGAGCCCGACTCCCCTGGCTGTCCCCTCCTGTCAGGGAGTTGTGCAGAGCCACAAGGTCCCCCCTGAGTCTCCTTCTCTCCAGGCTGAGCCCCTTTCCAGCTCCCTCAGCCCCTCCTGGTGCTCCAGACCCTTCCCCAGCCCCGTTCCCTTCCCTGGACACGCTCCAGCCCCTCAAGGTCTCTCTGGCCACGAGGGCCAGAACTGGACACAGCACTCGAGGTCCCTCAGCAGTGCCAGCCCAGGGCACAGCCACTGCCCTGGGCCTGTGCCCACACAGGGCTGGCACAGCCCAGGGGCCACTGGCCTCTGCTCCACCTGGGCACACCTGGGCTCCTGTCCAGCCTCTGGCACCAGGACCCCCAGGGCCTTTCCCGACGGGGACTTTCAGTCACTCTGTCCCAGCCTGGAGCTGCAGGGGTTATTGTGCACAAAGTGACCCTCACACCACTGGTGTTGGCCCTTCAATCCAGCCTGTTTGGGTCCCTCTGCAGGGCCTTCCTACTCTCCAGCACCCCAACATTTCTCTACTGCACTTAGTAATAGCTGAGCTCATAAAAAGTAAATGTACAGTCCTTGAACACCCTGGTTGTGAAGGCTTCTGCCTTCTGCCTGTGAGGAGCATGACTGCTCCTCATTTCACAGCATGGGAATTAAATCTCCATAGTACTGTTCCAAACTCTACCATTTGCTATCAGTGAGAAAAACATCATCACTCTTTATATTAGAAAGGAGTTAAATAAATCCCAAATCCTAATCCTTTTGCTGGATTAGTCTCAGCATCAAGTCCACAGTGGACACATTTATACTTTTATATATTTCCCTCTGTATGCCTGTCAACTTACAATGAAGATCAACATACCATTTCATGCTAGTCTAGACCCAGAAATTTCTGTAGGTTGTCAGTTCAGCCCCCCTGCTTTAACTAGAAGTGGATTACTTCATCTGAGACAGAGAGTTTAATACCCCACAAGACTAATTCACAGATCATGTTGTTTTTGCATAATGTTGTTACGGAGATAGAATGATTCCTGATTTTTTGGTAACAGCCAAAGGGTAAATAACACAAGTGTCTTTGCCTGGGGCATTTGTAATGTGAAGTCATTCATTTCACTCCTTTCTTACTTTTCAGCACTGACTAAAAGGGATTACCAAACCTTGTGGCAGGATAATTTAATTCAGCAAGCAGAAAACAGAGGGACTGTTTTGGTTCTGAGTTATGTGTTGTAGGGCACCTTCCAGAACATTTTGCTAAGACCGAACAGGTGACATATTCAGTGATATATCTCATGAAATGATAAACTGTGGAGAACTATATTGAGTAGTAGTAAATACGCAGAGGAAAACTGGTGATATTGCCTGATTTCCTGAATAATGAAAGCCGCCTAGCTTCTTGCATTCTTTCTGAGAATCATAAAAATCACAGGATGTGTTGGGTTGGAAAATCTTTAAAGCTCACCCACTTCCAACCCTCTGCCATGAGCAGGGATACCTTCCACTGTCCCCAGGCTGCTCCAAGCTCTGTTCAACCTAACCTTGGACATTTCCAGGGATGGGGCAGCTAGAGCTTCTCTGGTCTACCTGTGCCAAGGCCTTATAGGAAACAATTTCTTCCCTATATCCCATCTAACCCTGCCCTCTGGCAGTGGGAAGCCATTCCCCATTGTCCTGCCAGTCCAGACCTGTGTCCCAAATCCCTTTCCAGCCATCCTGGAGCCCCTTTAGGCACTTGAAGGTGCTTTAAGTTTTCCCTGGAGCCTTCTCTTCTGAAGGATTAACACCCCCAGCTCTCCCAGCCTGGCTCCGGAGCAGAAGGGCTCCAGCCTCCGGAGCATCTTTGTGGCCTCCTCTGGAGCAGCTTTAGCAGGTCCATGTCTTTCTGATGCTGAGGACCCCAGAGGGTAGTGCCAGGTGGGGTCCCATGAGAAATAACTAGAGGGAGAAACCTCTGCCACAGGGTGCCCAGAGAAGCTGTGGCTGCCCCTGGATCCCTGGAAGTGTCCAAGGCCAGACTGGATGGGGCTTGGAGCAATCTGGGCTAGTGGAAGGTGTCCCTGACTGTGGCAGGGGGTGGAATGGGATAGAATTTACCATTCTTCCAACCCAAACAATTTTGTGATTTATCATTCTGTTATTTTTCAAGTCAGTGGCATTAGTGGTCCTTACCAGTCAAGAATACCATCTTTCCCATGTAGTCTGATTCTAGGTTTTATTTAACCTGCTTTCTTAAAAGTGGCAGTCATGGTTCAGCATTGTGGTAGTGGGTGTTACAGATACAGGGTTTTACAGGCAGATGAGTATATCTAACTTACTGTACATCCTCCAACAAATTTCACCCATTTCTAGACAAATCACTTTAAAGCTATTTTCACATTTGATGAAAATACATCATAGTAGGCAAAATGGTCTTACCACAAAGGCACACTCAAAAATATCTCTGCAGAGTTTAACATGAGTGCCAAAACATGACTCTCTTATAAATGCCTTGACTGCAAGATAAGCTGCAGTCAGAAAATCAGCCATCAGCCAGGGGACAGGAAGTTGTGAAAAAGCCATCTGTATTCATTCTGGCACTCCAAGAACAGCTGGGTTCCTGGATTTGCCCTTTGACTTTGCTCTCCCTGCACTCAACAGGTAGTGTGAGCAGGCAATCACTCCAGTGGCCTTTCCACTCGTGGGATTGTCACCATCATCTTCCTTTGCTTACTGGCTTTAAGGGATGTTTTCTTGCCAGGCCAGCAAATTCTGAAATTACTGATTTGTTAGCATGTTTCAGGATGATCTCACATGACAACAGAGAAGCAAAGCACAAGCTTTGTTCACAGCTGGGAAATCCATATTTGACAAGGATAAAGCCACTTCATTTCAGGTACCTGCTGTTCAGACAGAGCTGTCAGCCATAAATATGTTTGGTAATGTGAAGGTGGACCTTTCTCTCTTCCACTCTACCCTCTCTCAACAATTCTGTTCCCTAAATTTGGAAATATTACCAAATTTACTTAACTAAACTGACCTTTACCTCTGTTTTTGTCTGGTCGCCATGACAGAACTAATTCTTCTGAGGGAAAGGGGAATGATAACTCAGCCTTACGTAGGAATTTCAAAAGATTTCAGCTGAGATAGAAACAGGTGTCCCATGACCTCTGCTTTTGTGGTGAAGAAACTTGCCAATCACTTTGTTTTAGTTTAAATACTACACAAATACTGTTTTATTGCTGTCAACAACCATATAACATCTTGCAAACCCACTGATGATTTGGAATTCTCATTGTTTAACTATGAAGACAAGAGAAATAGAGTGAAATAAGTACGACTTATACATTGTATATCTAATTTTGTCTTCCCACAAACATAGAATTGATACATGAAGACATTTTTAAAAGAGAAGTACAATTCTTTTTCTTTTATGTTAATGTCCTATTTCACAACCTTTTAAGTTTAAAAGTTCTTGTTAATTATATCTAAATTTCCATTAATCACTATGTTTAAAATTCCTTTTTAAGTGATTCCCATTTTACCAATCTCATAGAATGGGAACATGACCATCGCTTAAAAAAAAAATTGAACAGTTTGGTTGTTTATTTAGTGTTTTTGATTGTTTTTGTCTCTCTGAAAGAACAAGTGTCAGGGAGTTTGACGTATTACATTGATTTCTAAGACTCCTTCATGGTTTGGGTGCCAAGGAAACACATACCCAAGTCACACAGAACTGTTACTTCAGAACGTGTAAACAAGCACACATTTGTGCTCATCCAGGCCAAGGAGTCAGCAGTAAAAATAGATATAACCATTACTTCATCAGGCAGAATCTTGAATAAACAGCTGTGCCTTTGAAGTCAACCACAGAAGAAATAGTTCCACTTAAAGGAATATCAAATTTCAAAGGCAACTACAGTAAAAATACCTCCCAGACACTACACAAGACCTGAAACAAAACAAAACAACAAAAAACAAAACCAAATTTAAAAAAAAAAAGTGTAAAGTGTAAAGGCAAAGGTATCTAAGGAACAAAGCAGTCCTAGGCACAGAGCTCAACAACAACTCCCTTCAGATTCTTTGAAATTTTGGAGTTGTGCAGCACCTGTAATATTTATCAAACACATATTGACAGCTCTTAGCACCATCTACACATGAGCACATGGTGGACCTAGAAATGAAGGTACAGGTGGAAAATCTGTAGCACATGAATTTCCCATGACATTATCACAGAAGGAATCTATGGAAAGCTGAGATTTAAATGAAGAGCTTCTGTAGTCACGTACGTACCTAATTTTTATTGTACCTTGTCAAGGCTAATTTCACTAACTGTGTCTAGAATCATATGCAAAGACAGAGAAAAAAATAGAGCAAAGTCATAGTAGCCCCTGTATGAAAAATAAGTTTCATGGTAATGAAAAGGAAAAAGAAGTTTCATGGTAATGTGTATAAGTTACAGATTCTCAGAAGTCTTCTATTGTAGCCACAGCTAAAATTTAATGGATAAGTTTAAGGCATATTCTAGAGTTGACCAAAAGCATGAGAAAATGCAGCAAGATGTGACAGAATGTTTCTGCCATAGGCATTTTAATACAAGGATCTAATCAGGAAAGATCTTTTGGCATTGCCAGGGTTACAAAGATTTTCTGGTGTCTGATTCATGAGCAAATGTCCATAGCAAACTTCATAAGTGCCTTGGCCAAAGGCTCCTATTCAGACACCAGACTGCAGAGGATATAAGCTTTTCTTTCTAATCAACAGCATCCTTCTCTCTGCAAAAAGGTGAATCATTAAACTAATTTATTTTACTCCTCTATATCTCTCTTTATATTTAGGCATGTATATTTCCACATATCTCTATATTCACACACATGCACACACATACATATACGTGTACAGAAATGTATACTCATGAATATATAAAAACACATGCATTCATGTTCACACTGATTCATTCTCACAGTAATCACCAATATTTGGGTTCTACGTTTTCCACTTATTCTAATTTATCAAGCCTGGTGATTTGCAACCAAAAGTATCATTACAGAAACACAGAATCTGCCAGTTTGGAAGGGACCCACGAGGATCTTTGAGTCCAGCTCTGGGCCCTGCACAGGACACCCCAACAATCCCACTCTGTCCCTGAGAGCATTGTCCAAACGCTCCTGGAGATCTGGCAGCCTTGGGGCCATGCCCATTCCGTGAGGAGATTGTTCAGTGCTCACCACCCTCTGAGCTATATCCTAATATACAACCTAAACCTCCCCTGACACAACTTCAGGCCACTCCCATGAGTCTTGTCCCTGGTAATGAGAGACAAGGATCAGTGTCCATCTCCCTCTTCCCCTCACAAGGAAGTTGTAACTGCGGTGAGGTCTCCCGTCAGTCTCCTCCAGGTGAACCAACCAGCTGCCCTCAGTGATCCTCATAAGGCTTGCCCTCAACAGAACTCCTCCTTTGGATGCTCTCTATGTAGTTCAGTATCTTTTTTATGTTGTGGCACCCAAAACTGTCCCCAGCACTCGAGGTGAGGCCCCCCAAGAGCAGAGCGGGACAATCCCCTGCCTGGCTGTGCTGGGCCTGGTGTCCCCAGGACAGGGATGTCCCTCCTGGCTGCCAGGGCTCTGCTGACTCAGATCCAGCTGGCCATGGACAGCACCCCCAGGGCCCTTCCCACAGCTGCTCTCCAGCCTCTTGCTCCCCAGTCCACCCATAGAGCCAAGGCAGCCCTGTCCCAGGGGCAGCACCTTCCCTGTTAAAGTCCATGTGTTTGGTGATTGCCCATCTCTCTAATTTGTTGAGGACTTTCTGTAGACCTTTCTGAGGGAATCAAACAGCTCCTCCCAGTTTTGTATCATCTGCTGAGTGTCCTTTCCAGTCCTATGTCCAGGTGGTCAGTGGAGACGTTGGAGAGCTGAGGATGGAGCCCTGTGGAACCCCACTAGTGGCAGGTTACGAGTCTGATGTCATCCCAGTCACTATAACCTTTTGTGCCCAGCCTGTGAGCCAGATGCTCACCCATTTCATGATAGGTTTATCCAGCTGTGGGATAGATATTTTGTCCAGAAGGATCCTTGAAGAGACAGTCTGGAAAGCTTTACTGAAATCCAGAAAGGTTACATCAACAGGCTTCCCTTGATTAGCCAGGTGGGTCACCTTGTCATAAAAAGAAATCAGGTTTGATAAGCAGGAATTTCCCCTCATGAAACTGTGCTGGCTGTGACCAATGACTGTTTTATCCACCAGGTATTTTTCAATACCTCCCAGAATAAAATTTTCTTTCTCCATAATTTTACCAGGCCCTGAAGAGAGGCTGACAGACCTGTAGTTTCCAGGATCCTCCTTCCTGACAGACCTGTAGTTTCCAGGATCCTCCTTCTTGTCCTTCTTGAATATCAGCAGAACACTTGCCAGATTTCAGGCAGCTGGGAGCTCTCTGGATTCCCAAGACTGCTCAAAAATCGTCATGAGAGGTTTTACAATGACATCAGCAGCTCTTTGAGGATTCTTGGATGATGCCCACCAGGCCCCATAGATTCATAGGGATCCAACAGGAACAGGAGATCCCTCACAAGTTTAGGATAGACTGGGAGTTGATCATTCTCACAGAGAGGGTCCTCCAGCTCACAGCAGTGAAACTCTCTGGGTCCATCACCCATGTTGAAGACAGAGGGAAAGAAGGCATTAAACATCTCCACCTTGTCCTTGTCCCAGTTTGTGAGGTGACCATGCTCATCCTGGCATGTCCCAATGTTATTTTTACTCTGCCATTTGCCATTACTGTATTTGAAATACTCTTTTAATTTTCCTCCACAGTTCCAGCAGCCTTAACTTCAGCTGAGCTTTGGCTGCACAGATTTTCTCCCCACAATGGGAAGCAGCATCTCTGTATTCTCCCCACATCATCTGACTGCTTCCACACCTTCCTTTTTAGTCTTATTTCCAAGAGATCATCCCTGTTCAGCCAAGCAAGTCTTCTGCCTTGTCTGATTTCCAGCATTTGGGAATTCCTGACCAGCAAAACTGACCAGTGCTGATGGGCTCCAGCACCTTTAAATCATTTTCCCAGGGGACCTTGCTCAAGAGTCCCCTGATCAGCCTGAGGTTGCTCTCCTCATGGCCAGAGCTGAGGTTTTGCTGGCATTTTTCCTCCTGCCACCAGAGATTTTAAACTCAACAACTCCGTGCTTGCTGTGGCCAAGACAGCCCCATACTCCACTCTGTGCACAAAATCCCAGCTGCAGACAAGCAGCAGATACAGGAGGGCATCTTTCCAAGTTGGCTCCCACAGGACCAGTTCCAAAAAGCTGTCATCCAGATGTTTTTAGGTACAGGTGGCGGTGTTTTAGGAAGCCACACAGAAGGACTTCTGCCCACCTCATCAGTTGTCTGGCCTTCTATTTCCAGGGCCTCATGCCCGGTGCAGGAGGTGCCAGCCCTACGTGTCGAATTCAGAGGAGGTGAGGAGGAGGAAGAGGAGCTTTCTTCCTGTTATGTGCAGGTACTTGCCTCCAGCCTTCATCTTCATCACACCCTTGGCTAGCAGGCTTTTGACTAATTACCCTGCAGGGCTGTGAGCCCACCTGCTTCCCCACTACAAGGGAGGCCTGAGGTTCCTGAGAGTCTTGAAACTGAAGCATTTCTGAAAATAATCAGTCTCTTGCTTGTTTGCTTGAATCCTATGTATTCTGTTTTAATGCCTTGAACTTATTCATTATTTTTAAAATTTATTTTGCATGAGTAAATACATGAAATGTAGACAAAAGGCCACATACTGTTTGTTAATGCAGGTTCTCAGATTGCTTATGCTGTGTAAGGTTTAGCCTTCATTATTATTATTATTATTATTATTATTATTATTATTATTATTATTATTATTATTATTATCTGTAGCCAGTATTTTTTGTAAATGGCTAAATATATAGTTTAAATAAAATACAGTTCGATGTGACTTGATAATAAACCAGTGTCTTTGTTTACCTTCTATTATTAGAGCATGTATATCAGGAAGCAAAGATGATACTGCATTTGAGTTCCTAGTAAAGCATCCAATTTAATCTATATTAGCTATAGTTTAAGGACTGTAAGAATATAGTTCAGAATTAGCTGAAACACAAACATTTAGTTTAGATTAATCAATTACATTTCCTCAGGTCTCAGATTCTGCATTCTTTCTGAATATTTGGTAGTGTCTCTTCTGTTTTGATTTTAAATTATGTTACTCATATAAGTCAAAACCTCTATATGTGCTTTCCCCTCGAGAAATTAGCATTCACTCCTCAAAGCCAGATTCTGTCTCTTGGATAGAATGGATACATGTGAGACCTGCATACACAACTTCTAAATTGCTGGTGGGCTCTGCGTGTGCATTTTTCAGAGCTCTGTATAGATCAAATTGTCTGGTCAGTAACAATATCTTCTCTTCTCAAGCTGCATAAATAAAGTAGAAATTGAGAGTATCAGAAGATGAATTGAGATACAGAGCCATTAATGACCTTAAGAACACTGTTATCCATAACAATCATATTGGGATTCTAGGCAGAATCGAGCAACAAGACATTATTTTGAAGTATTGCTTTTCTTCACAAGGGTCTCTGCTGGAATGAACCTGTAGCTACAAAAAAAAAATTCACAACCAGCATAATGACTGTGAAAACCTGTAGAATCAATCAATCTGAGCTAGAAGACAAGTAAGATTTGGATTCAGAGATATTGACCAGAACCTTAACTTAATGATAGTAGAAGAAAATGACAAAAATTCTTGAGTGAGCACATTCAGTGTCAGTTGTTCTTTTTCTTGCATGGAAAAGGCACAAATGCCCTTCTATACAAAGAATCACACACTCCAATCAATAGCACTGGCTTTTTGTACAGAGAAGGTTTCTGTGCTACCCAGTCATTTTTCTCTGTATAAGGTATAACGTGCCACCCATATAGACTTAACATAAGGTCAAAAAGAAAAACCTGAAAGCCATTGTGTTTGGAGACAGCTACTGCCCTAGCAGTAAGAGAAAACAACGACATGGGGGCTCAAACAAAAACACAGAGAATTTGATTCAAGTAATTAAAAAAAATAAAATCCTTTTTTTCTTCAGTAACTAAAAGAAATCTTGGTAATTGTTTTCTCCTTTATGAAAGTCATCAGCGTTTGATATTCTCTACATCTTGAACATCACTGATAGTACCAGCAGGGATACTGAAATGAAAATGAAAAGGAAGGGCAATGAAAGAACAAAGACCAAACTAACGAGACATCTTCAAAGAATTAATGAAAATGACCTGATTTCATGTGCAAAATCCTGTCAGACTACCCTGCTGACTAAAGAATGTATCTGTTATTAGTGTTAAACAGCTTTTACACTACTTCAGTGATTGCATGAAACCATTAAGTTACAGCCTCTATTATACTAATTTTTTTTAGGGCAACTTAAATGATTCATGAACTCACTAACTGAAATGATGACACACCATATTCTCTAAATAAATGTTCTTTGTTCTTGGGAAACATATCAGTAGGAGGTTTGATCTAATAATTATCCTTAAATATTAGATTTTGAAAGAGAGTATATTCTAGAAATAGATTATAATAATGTTTACAAAAAATAAGATTTGCTCTTCTCCTTGCCATTTGAGTTTCTTTAGGATCTTTGATTAAATACACAGAACAAATAGGAAGAAATACAAAGAGAGATTGTCAAAACACAGACTCCTGCAGTGTATTATGAAAAAAAGATATACAGAAGGCAATCTTGGCATCAATAGTCTCCTTTGTTGCCAAGCTGAAACACACTCGTGTTTTTGTCAAGCTGACTCCTGAGAACACTCCTAATCCTGCTGGCACTGCCAGCACTGCTCCCCAGCACCCTGCCCAGTGCTGCTCCAGCTCACCAAGAGGAACTCCACCCTTCCTCTGAAACCCACGAGGGTGATACTGAGTGGAGTGAGGGGGTATGGGGTAGGTCTGAGTCTGGTCCCTGGCAAAACACCCTCGAGGCCTTTGAGTTCTGTAGAATTGGGCTCTCTGATCAATAACTTGTGGTACACTGAATGTTCTGCAAGATCCTGTAGGAAGCCAGAATCAATTAAAAATACACTGTGCCATCAGGGGCTGTCATGCTTTTCAGAGACTCACAAAGCAGTTTGGGTTGGAGGGGACCTTAAAGCTCATCTTATTTCACCCCCTGCCATGGGCAGGGACACCTTCCACAATCCCAGGCTGCTCCAAACCCTGTCCAACCTGACCATGGACACTTCCAGGGATTTTTTTCCAAGATCTTCAAATGTGGGCTGATATTGTGGATCAGTCTCAAAAATGAACTTGATTTCTCCTTTGTTCTTGAGTAAAAAGTGCTTTCCTTTCCCCAGAGCACATGGTTTCTCTGCCACATTGGCTCATAGATGTCAGAGAGCTGGAAAGACAGGGTCATTTTGGGAGTCAGAAATGCCTGCCTGCCTTCCTGTCCATCTCTGAGCCCTCATTTCTGTCTGCCCTTTTCTTGGGCCACAAGTACCCACAAGATCTCAGGCTCTTTCATTATTGCCTGCAGAAATATCATTTATCCATGCATGGCAGACCCCTTACACAACTGGGATTGTGAGCACAGACCTAAACAAGTGTCCAGTCTTTATCTTCTGCACCTTTCATGTGTCTGATATCCATCTTAGGAGTCCCCTGATTGTCCCAGTGCTATTGGAGATAGCCAAACCCTCCTTCACCTTTGTGAACCTCCATTCTAGGGACTTGTCAATCCTTCAATATTGTGGCTAAACTAAACTAGGCTCTGGTTATAATTAATCTGAAAACATCTTCTTAACTTTTCTGTTATGTGTGCATGGCTTCTCAGGTTAAATTTTCTCATCCTTTATTTCCACATACCCTCTAGAGAATCCCCCTGAATCAAAAACTAATATAATATTGATATTATATAATACTGATAACAGGAATTGCTAATTGTAAAGTATCATGACTTGATATGGTTTTGGGCTCTAAAATTAAACTAAAAATGCTTTGCTGTGAAAGGGATTTGCATTTGGAACAAAGGGATGGAAACTCAATGGTTTTGGAGGACATTATCCAGTATTTCTAGACCTGGAAATATGGTCATCTAAAGCTTTCATTTTTCTCAGATATGCCCTTATTCAAGCAGTTTCACCACATCTAGTTATTTACTGGTGTTTTTCTCTGCCCAGCTAGCTAGAATAAGAGAGGCTGTTGTATCACGATCCAAAATTAAACTCATTGATGTTTTTCATATCCAGACATTCTTAAAAATGTGCTGGGCTACAAATATTATTTTTCTAGTGGGAATGTATCAACTCACAATCCCAAAAACTCTCTTTGAGCTGCTCTTCCCTGTTACCAGCCTGTGAGCCCCTGAAATTACAAAAAGGACTTAGTGCATTCCCCAATGTAGCCTTTTGTAAACATTCTGGGAATGATGATTCATCTGATTTCTGTACATTTTATACACCAGGTTGAATGGAATATTCCCTAAAGGAACCAATTACAACACAGGCCAGAAGCTATTTACTGATGCTGGAAAAGGCAGAGATTTCTGTTATTCCTGTTATTCCCATTAAAACACCTGCATTGAAAACCACTGTTGGAAGACCTTTGTTAGCTCTTCTCCACACTTTGAAGTTCCAGATTAATCGGTTCAAATCGCCCTCAGGAAGAGCACAAGGAAATGTTATTCCAGGCTGTACACTGGAGTGAGAATTGTGATCCAGGGCATATTGTGCACCTGCACAAACCGAAGCCCCTAGGACTTTATTAACACTGTCTGTCACATGTGTCAAGTCTAGTAAGAACTGCTGGTTAAAATATTTTGATAGGGAGTAAAAAAATTACAAAACCAACTATGTTGGCCCTACTTAGGTTGACACACAGGAGTAAAAACATATTAGTGAGTGTCCTGTTACAGTCTTGAGTCTTGCTCACTTTGCCCTATGGGTTCAGTCACAGAGGATTCAGAACGCAGGAGAGGATCTCAGTGTGTTCTTATCTTTAACTTGATAGCATTCTTTTCAAATGCTTCTATTTTTGTAGCTGTTCATGAACACAATCACTTTTCAAACAACCTCTAAGGGAATCTTCTCAAGCTACATGAATTCCAGGCTGCCAAGGGCAACTCACTGCTTCAAGAGATTCCTTTTTTTTACCTTTTGCACAGTAGTATTGGGGACTTGTTAGGCGTAGTTACCCCAAAGGATGTCAGTGGTCACTAAAACTTCATCCACCTTTATCTGCATCACATCATAAAACCCTTTCCTCCTATTTGTATGATTGGGAAGGTTCTGTGACTTTGTATGTCCCAGAATTTCTTCAATGATTAGGAACCTTTTCTAAAGAACCAATCGAAATTTATTCATAGCCAGTTTATACCAATTTGGTTTTGAGATGGTGATGGCTTTTGGTTTAGATAGCTCATCTTACTTTATAGTATGTATTCTGTTGGCAGGAATTGTATCCTCTTTCAACTCTCTTTTTTCCCCCCACTAAATATCGTCAAGCATTTCCACCTTAAAAGAAAGAGTGAGGCTCTTTCTTCCCCTGATTTTTCACATCTGTTTCAGGTTTTAAATCATTTTGCTTCAACAAAACTCCATAGTATCCCTGAGGAGATTTCCTCAAGACCTTATTTGATAGGTTGAATACTTCCCTATCTCTGTAGAAATTACCTCTTCTGATACAATGTAGGTTCTTTGCATAATTTCACAATCACTCTTTCCATGCTGGTAACCTCTCTGTCTCATTCTGTTTGGATTTAAATTCCTTTGTCTGGGTAGCTGATTTACATAAGAGGCACAGCACTCCTTTTGTGTATTAAATAACAAATTATAAACTTGGTTTTCCTTGCCAAAATACTTATTGATGCTAACTGCAGGAGCCACGTTCCATGAAATAGTGACACAGCATTCCCATGAATCTAGAAGTTTGCAGCAGCCATCCGGGTGCCTTCTTGGTGGTTTTCTTCATAGATCAGTGATGAAGAATACCACCAAAAACTGTGACAATTTTTAAATTTCCTCTAGGAGGGTATTTCCTTTGAAGCATTAGAGGGAATAGAACACTGCCATAATAATCACATAATCAACACAACCAGACCACAATTTCCAACTTATAACAATGTTGATAACATCAGTTGTATATTATTTAGTGTTCTGCAATACCAGACTAAAACTTATTTCATATTTATTTGTCTCTTTCAGCTCTGTCCTGTAACACTAAATGCTCCTGCCTTGGAGAGAGCCAGCTTGTTTGCCCATGAACATAACTGAACCTTAATGTATAGAATAAAATTTGGGTAGCAGATGATTTTTCTGCTGGTACATTCCCACAATTGATGCACTAGTTGGTTTAATCACATGATAGTTTGATGCTACAAAAACCAGACATGGAGATAAGAAAAATGGAACTTTTATGTTGAAAAAAATATGCTGAAGTTAAGACCTCCTATTAGAAATTGGGCTCAGTTAATCAGTGTGTTTCTTGGTGCAAATCTTTGGCTTCATCCCAATAATTTATAACAGATTCATGGTCAGATGAACACCTGTTTACAGTGACCACAGGGTGTGGATACAAAGCAGTTGCTTTTTGCCTTATTGGCATGCAACCAGGGAGCTTGGCTTTAAGCTGAAAAAGGGTAAATTTAGATTGGATATTGTTCCCTGGGAGGGTGGGCAGGCCCTGGCACAGGGTGCCCAGAGAAGCTGTGGCTGCCCCTGGATCCCTGGAAGTGTCCAAGGCCAGGTTGGATGGAGCTTGGAGCACCCTGGGCTATGGAAGGTGTCCCTGCCCATGGGAACTGGGTGATCTTTAAGGTCCCTTCCAACACAAACCATTCCCTGATTCCATGAAAACAGAAATGCTAGCGCACAGTCCACAGAGTGATCAATTTTCTTGTTTCAGCCTAAAAGTTTGACTACATGAATTTTAAATGGAAACAGGTTATGTAAAATAAGAGCTGAAAAAAGTAAGCCTACTGAGTATTATTAAAAACAATTGCCGTATGTGAAATTAAACTTTAAAATCAGTCTGTCTCCTGCCACGCAAGTGACAGAAATAGAAGAATTAGCACAACATTGTTTTACTCAATAGCTGAAAAATAATGACAATGTATCCTCCAAGTAAATCTCTTTTTAATATTCTTTGTTATTCTCTCTACTGGGTGCTTTTGCAATTTCTCTGTCTTATCATCTGATTTTAATAATTCTGTATCTTTCATGGGCCTGCCGTGTATGACCTTGACCCCATTCAAACCAGTGTCACACAATGGTACAAGACAAAGGCCTTTGTACCTGTAACTTTGGTATTTACAGAAAAATGCATTACTTGATATAACCAAGAGCAGAATAATGTGTATTCTCTGCTTTTTTAATATGATTTTGATTAAAATACAGAATGTTTTTAATGAGGGAATGAAATAAAATATTGTGATATTATGGATTCCATCATTTTTTTTTCCACATCATTACTGCCTCTCCTGAGACTGCAAATGGAGGGGAAATGAAAATATCATTCTAGTCACTGAATAATTGTTCCACTGTTGGAAAGCAAAAATCAGACAGCAGTCTCATGCTGAAATCTCCTGCTACACACTTTGAACTATGACATGGAATATGTGCAACTCACGGCTGGCTTTATGTTATTTTTATTAAGGCTGTTTCATTTCTGCTAGTTGTAGACAAACAGTCCCAGTGTGAGGTTGTTCTTCCTAAGTTGGTTCCCATGGGCAGCAGGACTTGATGGGTTTTGGCAGAGAGATACGGTTGGTCATCTTATGTGTCAGCCTGGAGACACAGGAGGTGAGCTGCTGCAGCTCAAAGCCCTGTTGGTTCTTCTGGAGCCAGCCCCTTTTAGAAGAGAGACATTCCTTTAGGTAACCTGCAGCCTCTTGGCACATTTATGCCATTAAAAAAAAAAGAAAAGGGGTCTTCAGTCATTTTCTGTCTGACCCCACTGTGCTACCAACATCCTGCCAGGAAGAGTTCAAATGGGACACAATTCCCTGGAGTCCCTCACCCTACACATCTCACTCATCCTTCACCACATAGATTTTGAGCTGGCATGGATTTAAAATGAAGGAAGAAGACTTTCCTTCATCCTTAATCTTTAAATTTCAGGTCTCAGGTGTGTGGTTCAAGGGCTGAAGTGAAGAGCTCAGGGACTGGAGGGGCTCTCTTAGCACCTTTCTCCCTGGTTAATTCAGCTGAGTCCCTGCAGGCAGGAGCTTTCCTCCTCCTCGCCTCTCCCTTCAAATAAGGACCTGTCCCTGAGGGATCATTTCCATTAGGTAAAAGACAGGTGAGGGAATGAACAGACAATTAGGCTCCAAGTCCTATAGCCTGGGAAAGCTCATAGAAAAGCAACAGGGATTAAATTTACAGTGTGTGGCTTCTAACAAGGTCACGGTGTTCTGCACTGTTCACTAATGGGACCATATTTTACAAGGAGACTTTACAATAAGACTTGGTTTTGGAGGGCTGAATCAAAAAAGTACAACTTGTGGCTCTTTTGACTTCCTGGAATAGGCAGATAATGGAACTAAAGCTGAGAAACATTTTCTGTGGGATTGTGTAAATTAAAGTCAATTGAAACCTATGCACAAACCCAAATAAATATTAGCAGTGTGATTACAGATCTGTGAAACTTAACAATGTTGCTGTAATGATGGCTGAGAGGACAAAAATTCTCAAGGACCTGATTGTAAGAGCTCAAATGAAATACAATTCCATCTTTCATGCTTTAGCAAGATAATTTTGGTTCAGTTTTGACTAATACGGAATAATGGGAATAAAATATGCTGCCTCAGTCTCTGCATTATTGGCTTTACATTATTGGTCCTGACAGCTGGCTTTTAAAATGCAGTAAATATTGGGCAATGCTGTTCTGTTAAGACAAGCCACTTCATCAAGCATATTTCCAAATCACACTTTATTTCCAAAATGGGTTTAATTTCTCAGTATATCGCAAAGGAGCCCACTGCAAAATTGACCTGCGACAGAGTGCCCTCTACTGCATGTATTTGGGAAAGGAAAATGAAGCCAAGTCCTTAAAAATAAAATCTTTACACGCTGAGGCCAGCATTTTTGTCACAGGCTACTGGAAACTGAACTAAAAATAATACACATATAGGCATATATCACTCTTACCTTCTTCTAAAGGACTAGGGAATAATGGCCCAAAATAGGTTTTTTGCACAAGCTCTTCTGTGCTTTTCAGTGAAATCAGTGTGTGTCTTCCCATACCAATATGGTCTGTTCCCATACCAATATGGACAGTTATTAGGGGAGATGAAAATCTGCCCTGTATTGCCCTGCTGCCCTACTTGCTTTTGGTTGTTGGGAGGAATCCATCACAATTTGAAGTAAAAAAGCCTCTCTGCTTATAGATTTATTTTCTCAGTCTTTAATCTCTCCAGGTCTGTCATTTGTCCTTCTGTCTATTTGCCATTAGGTCACTCATATTAGACTGAACACCCTTTTCCTGCTCATGTCCTTGATAATATTGGATGCTACTGAGGGACACCCATTGCACATGATTGAGGAGATATTTCACCAGCGCTGCCTCAAAATAGAGACTTACAGGTTACAAACCTATCATTGAAGCAATTCCACAGCAAAACCCAAAGCCTCAAGCAGACCTATACTTTTAAAGTCTACCCCTGTTTTTCTCTTTTCTTTGGGCCAGCCTAATGCTGAGATTTGTGATGACCAAACAACCTGCAACCTCTGTTAAAATTCACAGTGGCTCTTGTTACTCGATTCCTCAGGGAAGAAAACACCCCTTTTCAAAGCAATGGCATAGATAAACATTGAATGGCATAAACCAGCATTAAACATTTTGGAGTCACTTTTGAAATGCCCTCCTTTGTATTGTCACCAGTATATGCAGAGCCACAATGTCATTCTTAAAACCTCAGCTTAAGTCTTGATGAGCCACGCAGAAAGCAATTGATGCATGATCAAAGGTGATTCCTCTGCAACCAAAGGTGGTGTTTGAACCCCTAGCACATTTTCGACCATATCACTAGGACAGAGTAGAGGTAGGTAGCAAACAACAAAGTTTTTCAGAGCAACATAATCAATTATCAAAAGTTCTTCAAACAAAACAGAAACAACACAAGCATCATTTCCATAATACACAGTGGCCTTGCATATATTTCAGCAATGAATTTGATGTCTATGGATTTGTTCCCACAACTGATCCTTTCCCTTAAAGGAAACCCTTTATTGATAATTTACAACTTCTAAGGATGGTATCTCTGTAATTGCTTTCCCTTTGCTTCATACCTGTAAATCTTGTATCTTGTGCTAAATCCCTGTCGACTTCTGTCCACAAAATCTGTGTATTCCTGTGAGCGATGGAAGGGTCCCTTATCAGAGAGGAGCCAGTCGAAGGGGCTTGTGGCATGCTGATCCGAGACAGCAGCAACTGCTAAAACCCAGCAATGAAGACTCAGTGCTATCCACTCCCATAGAGCCATCAGAGAGAGCAATTCAGCACCAGCACTGCATCGCCATATCATGCTTCCACTGGGGACTTAGAGCCTTCATTCTCTTAGCTTTCCCTCAACACCTAGACAAAATACACAGTCAATTAGATAAGCACACACTAGGCATCCCTTGGAAGTAGAAACAAGTTTCCTTTCTTTCAGCTTAAAGAGATAGTGGCCTCTACTTTATTATATTTTACATTAGCATAAACCCCACTAGGCTAGTTAAAAGTGGAGTGTTTCAGTACTTCAAATGCTGTGAAACTAATGTCTTCATTAACATCATCAGTGATAATATTTACTGTTGAAGGGAAACCTTCACAAATCATCAGGGGAGGGATTGTTGAGGTTTTTTTCCCATTCATGCTAGTCATTAATGAAAAATATGCAACATCAGAATCTTGTCTGTTAGCAGCAGTACAAAATCATTCAGCAATGTCTGTACGTAAGCTCACAGTTCACACATTGCACAGAAAACACAGGTGAGAATCAGAAGACCCAGGCTGCTTTCTCTTTTAATGTCCTTGGGAAATTGCATTGTGGTTTGTCTTCACTGCAAAGTGTGGTTAACAGAGCCACGATTCTCTGTCCAAGCCAGCATTGCTGGACAGAGTGACTGCCCTGACCAAGAGCTCTGGAGCTGCCCACAGTGACGAGTTCCAGTGACTTACACCAACTCCAGATGCTGAAATTTTGGGTATCCCTAACAGCAGCATTTTACTTTCAGTCCAAATTGCTGCAACTGAGAGGATCAACCTAGAAATACTTTTTAAACAGTGCCTAAATAATTTTTTTGTGTGCCCTATCACAGATCAAGTATTGATTGCATCATGTAAGAGCTCAGTGAAGACAAGCCACAGCTTCCCCCTGCACCTCTCAGACCCATACCTGTGGAATGGGCTAATGTTTCTAATATCCTGCAGAGATTTCATTGAAACATCTATGCAAGATCATGAGGTTTTCAGAGATTACAAAGGTTATATAGGTTCCTAAATATACAGAAGCAATCAGTTCCAGTTTTCAGTCTAAGTTGAAACAGCACAGAATGAATTAAAATACACGAATGTGAGAGCTTTAATTTTTCTAGCTGATGAGTTTACAGGGAATAAAATGCAGGATTCACATTCACTCAAATCAACACTCATCATGACATTTTCACCTTTGCTATGGTTTTTGGAACTTGGTGGGAATTTTTTCCTTCCCATCAGTAATTTGGTCTGTAAGTGAACCCTAAAAGATGGATAATTCCAACAGAACAGTCCTGCAATTGAACACTCAGCACCCCCACCCATTATAATGAAAATTGTGTCACTGAATAAATATGGTCTGTGCATATATGTGAGATATTAATATTCTCAAGAGTCTGCAGGAAGCTGACTGCCTCCAGGAGAGCACAGAGGTTCTTGTGAACCAACAGGAATTTACAGCCTAAGAATATAATAATCTGTCTATACAACCAGATAAATACTCAAGCTTTATGTGGTGTAATTGTTTGTGACATGATTTGGACATGATCCTGCAAACAATAAATGTATAAAGAAAGACCCTGCTCATATTTCATGCTGAGCATGTACCAAGACACTGAATTGTAACCATAAACAGTTACAGCCATGCAGTTTCTGACCATAAAACACAGATTGCATTAATTTTATAAATCCTTTTGAAATTAAATTCCAGGAGTTTACAACAGAGACCTCTCAAATTTTTATTTATACTCCCAAGCCATCACTTCCATGCAAAAAGAGTCTGCATATTGTAGTTTGAGAATCATCTTCCTAGACTGGTGGTGTTTTGTTTATTTTCCTTCACAGGTTGAAGTCATGTATTTGAGGTTACACCACTGCATAACCTTGCTCCCACTGTATGAGAAAGTCTGCACAGATTAGAAGCAAACCTGAAATGCAGTAGATTGCTCTACTGGCCCATAAAAGCCATTATGATCATTTGGTTGCCATTTCCTGTTAAAAATAAATCAGTATAAATGAAGAAAACAGTCCGGTCACTTTCAGACAGGCCAGACCAGCCTTTGCATCACAACAGAGTGAAAATCCGCAAATGCTTTTGTCTCTTCTTATCATTAATCAGGGAAAAATGTATTGCACAGCATATTCATTGCCTTCCATCACCCTTAGCATAGACAGAGAAGATGGTGGGCATAGTTTTTTGACATTATACGAAGCTACAGAAAGTGAATGTCATGAGAATTTCAATTTTCATACCTACTGCTGTATTAAAATCTCTAACTTTTCTATTGAAAAATTCCCATACTTGATTAAACGAGAAGAGATAGGAGTTTACTTTCTCAGTTACTTATTAACACTAAAGTGTTTCAGGCTGTTAAACTGTAATGATGACTAATTGAGTCCCTTTTGAATTCAAAATGATAATATTAGGATTGGAAAATTAATTACTGTGTATATGTAGCATCTTCCTAAAACTAGACTAAATCAGCACTTGGAAAGGAGTAGTGGAAGAGCCAGGAGTTTATTTTTGGCTTAATGCTGCACCTCATGGTGTGTCATAAATTAACCACTGGCAAAACACCTGCAGAGAACCTGTGCAGGTACAGAAGAAAATAATCTTGGTTTAAAGATCTCCTTGTTTCAAAGACCTATGGAGGTCTATTCCAAAGGAGCATAAATATACAGGAGAGAAATAAGGAGAGAAAAATCACGTGTGCATTTGTAACTTGCATTTATGCACTTGTTTCTGTTGTCCAGTCATTGTAAAATCATTCTGCATTGCAATAATCCTCATAACACCCCTGAGAAGGAGACTTTAACAAGGACCAGAAGGCTGAAAAGATGACTGCTAAGGGAGAGGTTAAGCTGTCAGAGGGATCTAAATGTGTGTTTCCTATTAAAAGATAATTGAGAAAATTCTAGCTAAAGGATTTTTGCAAAGCTTACAGTATCAGAAATATCTTAAAATTTTGAATATTCAAATTCTCCAATTAATGTGAATGCCCTGAAAACATTTTCTAAAGACTGTTGCAGGCATATGGAGCATACAAAGTTTGCAGTTACAAAGCCACAATAGAACTGCAGGGAAGAACAATCTGTATTAAATGTGTGGTAGATAAAGGGTGGGGCATGGCAAATAAAATGCCTGCTAAGTAACAGAGCTGGTAGATTTTCAAGTAGAGAAGACCTTATACAGAGAGCAAATAATGCAATATTTATTCTGTGATAAAAACTGTCATGTCAACAATAGTCTCTTTGAAGTGCTGGCTTAAAGGACAATTCTTAGATATAGATGCTCTGCACATTTATTTTCTGTTATCCCTGTGGTTTCACCCAGCTACCACTTGTAAATGCTGCTAAGCTTTTGGTCCTTCTAAATTCTGAGGTTAAGGTGAGTTCAAGAAGCCAAACAGGCTAAATTCTTCTTTGTTAGAAATCTATTGTCTCCTCAGTAGCATTAGTGCAGCAGGAATTTGACTCAGCATCTTCTGGGAATACCATAGCTAAGTCCTAATTCTCTTGAACATGTAAAGGTTCTGGAGACTGGCAAAATCCATGTATTTAAATGTGTGGATGTAGAGCTGGCAAGTGCAAGGCAAACATTTTGGCCATTGGGACAAATTTCATCAAGCTTCAGCTGTGAACAAGAGGCCAGGACATCTGTGGTCTTTTTGTTGTCATCGTATTGTAGGGCAAGCCCCACCAAATTCAGTCTTTCTTTTTTAGGTAATTTTTAAAGAAATATTAAAGTTGTATATATTTACATATGGTATTTTACAAACTCACTAAGACACTGAGCTAAAGTAGTGCAGACTGAAGTGTCTCCTTGATTTGTGGGTTGAGCTTTCTTGCTTACAGAACATTAATTAATAAGCCATGTATACTAAGATACACAGAATAATATAGAGCCAGCCCAGATGTGCACACAGCAATGCTCAAGAAAAGAAAAAAAAATCAGTAATTTAAAATCCTTTCAAAAATGGAAATTGTGGAAAAATTTCTGAAGAGAAAAAAAAAAAAAAAAAGATGGTGACCTCAGTGCATGTAACCTTTTATTTCCCAAGAGGTGAGAGTCAAGTATGATACAGATATGTTAATTTACAGTAGAGATACAGCTACTAAATTGGTCATTACTGGTTCACTAGTGGAGCAGCCTTTTATGTAACAGTTAACAAAGTTGATGTTAGGCATCACCAGTAACTTTTTTGGGCCACATCTACCTCCAGTTCTCAAGGATCAAAATAAAATGACTGTACAAACGTATTGACATTTTTGATAAGATCAGTTTCTTATATCATTATTCTTATATTTTCAGTATTTCTCTCTACCCTGGAATCTGAGAGATGTATCTGAGACCTTGGTCTGAGATCCGCTTCTGTCAGTGGAAAAAAAAGAAGACCAGGGTCTCTCTGAAGTCCTTTGGTTTTTATGTTCACTTGAATTCCAAGAAAATGCTGATATGTCCCAGCTCTCCATGGAAAATTGAGAATCCTCTGTGCCAAAGTGAGATTCTCCTGGCTGTAATTTCCCATAATGATGAAATAAAAATTTAAGACTGTTTTTCTCAGATACGTCCTTTCAAAGGAAAGTAAAAAATAACTGTCTATAACATTTAGAAAATTAACACATCTAAGATGGTGCTTTTTATGCAAAACACAAAGCTTGGCTTTCCTTGAACTAATCAAAATATTAAATACTACTTGTATATCCTTCAAAAATAAACATAGAAAGAAAAAATGTGATAACAGATGGTGGGGAATACATCCAATTCTGTTTGTAGGCAGTTGGATTTCAGAAAGGTCATAATTTTACCATTTATGAGGGTTTTGGTACTCCATCCCTCCATTACTTACAAGCCTTAGGGATTTCTAAGTTACTGCTTTTGATCAAGTGCAATACATGGTGTAGCAGAGTACCCCTCATATTTCTTTTAGATTGCACATCATGGAAAACAGGAATGGAGCAAACCTTTTGTTTTCTAGGTATTGCGCAAAATTCTCAGGAATGCTACAACTTTGAATCAAGAGCAAAAAACAACATTTTATTTACTGCAGGTGGATGGGAAACCGTGAAGCTCAGAGAAGGCAAGATAAGTCCAGACCATTTTTTTCAAAGGTATTTTGACACTGAAAAATGGAAAGACATTTTACATAAAGAATAAAGCAATAGTCTGTGTCTCAGAGATTGCCCTTATCTGCTGTAAGTCCTTGGGTTTATCACTTCATGTGTCTCTGCTTTCACTTCCCTGTCTGAAGTGTGATGATCACATTGCCCACCTTTGCAAAGCACCACAGGACCTACTGTGTTATCACCAGTGACTCTTATTCTTTCTTCAAGAAGCCATTTTTCTCATGGTAACAATTTTAAGTGAAGGAGACCTGAGGAAGCACCTGCCCATGGAACTCTCACACAGCCCAGCGTACATGAAACAGCTGTGATGAAAATGAAGCTGATGGTGTGCTGTGGGAGAAAAGAGCAGAAAGGACTGCCATCAGTATCAGCTAGAGAGGAGAGCAAAAAGTGTCTCAGCTGTGCTCTGCTCTGGGCTTAGCCACCACACAGGTTCTGTTCTCCAAAAGAAGGTACTCAAATCCACAGAAGAAACATCTCCCAAGCTGAACTTCCTGAAGGACAGCAAAAGGACTTGTGAGCTGAGGTGAGCTGCTCGGTCCTGTGGTCACAGTCAGGTGTCGGACAGAGATGAGCTCTGCTTGAAGTCCCCCCAGATGTCTGGGGCAGGAGCAAGAGACCCAGAACAAAGAAACAGAACTTTTGTTCTGTTTTTTGAAACAGGCTTTTGGGGCATTGGAATCACTGCACCACAGAGTCACTGTGTTTTGGGTTGGAAGGGATCCTAAAGCTCAGCTCCTGCCAATGCCAAGTGGCCTAGGTTACTCAGAAGGACCAGGATAGAGGTGAGGCCTCCCTGCCATCAGATCTGACCTCATGAGCTGCAGAGGACAGTGTGGGACACTACAGAAAAATTAGAAGTCACCTAGGTAGACAAGTCATACTTGTCAGCATGGTTTTCCAAAGGGAGATTGAATCAGCTTGTTCTCTGGTGTTCATTCTGAGCTACAATCATCTGGAAAAAAATCTGAAAGGAGAAATTAATTCTATGTCTAACAAGCTTAGGAGAATTTTACTGAGAATTTTACTAATTCCAGGCTTAAGAATAAGTCTTCATATCAGTTCCTGGTAGCAGTTTTGACAGGCACCCTAAATCAGCCCCTTTCCTTTATTCAAACAGAGCTTCATCCACTGCCAGATTTTAGCTTTCTTCTCCCCTCTCAAAGGGGAGACAAGACCCCTGTAACTATGTCCTCAACAGCTGAAATAAAGAAAAAATAAGATGTCTGATTTAATTCTTTTTAAACAATCTTGCTATTTTTTCCTCCTCTCTGCCTTCAGAGAAAAGGAGAAAACATCAAACACATCCATGGGAAGAGAGAATTTATGTCAGCCCAACCTCTGCAGCTGTGCTCGGGTCTGTCTGGAATGTTGCTGGTTGCTGAGTGTTACAGCCCTTGCTCACAGAGCCTGCCTTGGTATTTGCTGTGTCCCTGCAGAATTTCACTCCTGCAAGTGCCTGTGAGCCTTCAGCTGATGTCCCCATGTGCTTTTTGTCACTTCCCAGTGCAGCAAGTGCCAGCCCCTCAGCCCATGAGTATCTGCTGGCTGTCAGGCGTGCCGAGGTAATTGCTTCAATGTCTGATATTTGTAAAAGACCTGATTTTTTTCCTTTGCTGCCCAAATCATGATGTATAAATTCCCTCAGGCGCTGTTTAAATCTGTTAATCTAAGTTCATCCTCCTGTGCAAATGGATCCTTATGTGTTTTAGCTGATGATGTCAAGCAGCATCCCCAAAATGCCATTGCAGTCTTTCTGCCTTAATGAGTGAATCTGTTTCTGCAAGGAGCCTGTTGAGGGGAAGATATTATCTGTCAAGGCACTGAGAGCACAAAAAGGCCTCAATACCTTGACCAACCTTATCTGGGTCCTCCACCCACCTCAGGCTGACCAGGGGCTCCAGGACCTCCAGTTCCAGCTTGTGTCATGCTGGTGGGACTGTGCAGGTGAATAATTGAAAGGGAGAAATCATTGAGGCACAGAATGATTTGGGTTGGAAGGGGCCTTAAAGATCACCCAGTGCCACCCCTGCCATGGGCAGGGACACCTTCCACTAGCCCAGGTTGCTCCAAGCCCTGTTCAACCTGGCCTTGGGCAATTCCAGGCATCCAGGGGCAGCCACAGCTTCTCTGGGCACCCTGTGCCACCCTCCCAGGGAACAATTTCTTCTCAATATCCAATCCAAATCCTAAATCTACTCTCTTTCAGTTTAAAGTCATTCCCTATTTTCCTTTCACTACGTGATCTGGTGAAATCCACTCAAGTCCTCATCGTGTCCCAGTTCCTCATCTTTAAATGGGGGCTGGCACCTAAATTCTTAGATAGACAACAGGTACCAGTCACACAGGGAGCTAAAATGAAGCCGATTTCTGGAAGCCCTGGGTTTCTGGCCAATACCCAGGATGACAAGAAGATACAGAAAACCTGCTGCTTCGAGCTTGAAGTCTGCTCCAGGCTGGATGACTGCACTTCTGCAATCATAAAAATCTGTAGGGGTTGAAGTCTGTAGGGATGAAACCCTAATCTTTGCAAGTCCACAAGTGCACATGGACTATCCTATGTGCAAAATCCCTCTGCATGTAAACTCTGCATGACATTTCAGTCTTAAGCCACTCTTCCATTACACAAGTTATGCTAAACATTCTCCCAGATTGTCCAAAAATTTTTGGCTAAATCATGTGATGGTAGGAAAAGCGTTAGAAGGGAAACAGAGCAAGCTTTCTTTGAATAAGTTCGGGAGTGGTTCTACAGAAAAACAACAGCTTTGGGAGAGGTTCTGGTCCAGCATTTCCTCAGGCACAGACTGACATGTATTGCTGTGACATACGATTTTGCATACTGCTTTCAAGTTTGAAGAAAATCCCAACAGGAGACATGTATTTAGAAGCCTTGATTCCACTTGGATTTTTTTTTTTAACTGAATGCTTAACTTCTGATCATCCAGCATTTTCCACTCCCCACGTTGGGTGTGTTTTAATGGCAATGGAGCTGGTTCTCAGCATTTGTAAAAACTACCCCCTGAAATTAAGTAACAAATGACCATTGAAAAGTCATGACATACTAGTTCCAGCAGCATATCTCCTTTTTACTCATAACTCTCAATCCCCAGACAAGTTTTCTGACCCAATTTGACAAGTGTCAGTAGGATACAAAGAGACTGAGACACATGTAAATTGGGTGTATCCAGCAAAGCATTCTGGAGTAACAAACAGCCCTTTCCTCTTTTAATCCATCCTGGAACTGGTTTTAAACCCAGGTGTGGCATTCACATTCTTTGAAAAAATCCCTTCGCCCAGGATTTTTCTCCTGGGAAGCTGAGAAGCCTCAGAGAAAAGGGAAACAATTCTTATCTCCTTTGCTTCTCCTGTGTTGTGCTCCTTTGGAATGTGTTTGGAGATTGTTTACCCACAGGTGATTGTTTCATTGGATTCTGCCATGAGTTGTTTTCACTCATTGGCCAATCGGGGCCAAGCTGTGTTGGGACTCTGGAAAGAGTCAAGAGTTTTCATTATTGTCTTTTTAGCATTTTAGTAAGTATCCTTTCTGTATTCTTTAGTATGGTTTAGTATAGTATTCTTTAATATAATAAAGTATTATAAAGCAATAAATTAGCCTTCTGAGAACATGGAGTCAGATGCATCATTCCTGCCTTCGTCGGGCATTCCCAGCAAATACAATACCCAGGGCTCTTCCAGCTGCTACCATCTAGAACAGGAGGAAGCAGCTATTCACACACCGTACACTAAAGCTTTGCTTCCACAGGCTTTCAAGCCCGAGGACAAATCCAAATATAACTGATTAGTAGTACAGAAGGGCTAAAACGGGATGGAGTGGGAGGAAACTTTGCTCGCCAACAGATTGTTGAGCTGAAGAAGATTCAGGTTACAGAGAGGAAGGAGAGTACTTGGAGCTGAGTTACCTCAAAGTACAACTTTGATTGTGCTGTGTAAACCTTGCCAAGTTCCTTCTTTAATGACAGTTTCTATTATCAAGCCTAAACAAGCAATGCTTATAGAATGCTTTCAAATTATTGGATGGCAAAAATGTTATAAAATAAAGAGGAAGTTGATTATTCCACAAACAGAGAGGCTGACTATTTTTGTTCCTGCTTAAAATTTCTGTTCCTGGAGATTTTGCAAGAAATGCTCAGAAAAAGGATGGAGAGGAAAGGATTTGTCAGTCTCAGGCAAAAATAGGAGTTTCTTTGAAGTTGTTGGAGTGCTAATATTGTTTGTACAATAATGAGGGGAAAAAATAACGGTGTATAGCTGTTCCCTGGACTTAAGAAGAGAGCCAAAATAGCAGTGTACTGTACTGATAGCAATGGGGACACATTCACAAAATCCAGCCTAGTTTCATGTACTGCCATCCCCTCAGATATTACCTGACCTAATCCACAAATACTGTGGTTGGGGGTTTTCTTATTTCTAAGAATGATTTTCTCAGTTTAGAAGCTCTGACTCTAATTTTGGCTAAGGCTGTATCTGGTCAAGAATTTACACTCTTCTTGATTTTATTCTCCATGTGAAATTTAGTAGTTACAACTTAGATCAGTAGTTAAGAATAACATCCATAAAGATCTAATGGCATGAAATTTTTCTTTCAATGCACTTCTCTGGATGCCTTGCAAGAAGAATGGATTATTTTATATATTTTATTTCTTAACAATGATATCTAATAGAGTGGTAATGTTTTTATTTTGCCCTTTTATTATGTCTTTCAGACAAAAGTGCTCCCGATCTCACAGCATATTTTACAGCTGATTTCACAGATGGTGTTCAGCTGATATAAATTGATGGTTAAAGCTCCTTTCAGGTTCCTCATCTTCAACCTATTTATTCTAATGGGAAAAATACAACAAACCTACACCACTTGTTGTGCCAGCTCCCAAGGCAGGACTCGTAGAAACTTCAAGAGACCATTTTTTCTAGAGCTGATCCTGCTGAAAACTGTTGCAGGATTTTTCCACAGTCCCTTTGCTGCAGCGTTCCAAGCCTGTAGCCACTGCATGGGCAGTAGCCAGATCCTCTTAAATGTTCATGTTATAGCTATTAATTTTTTATAGCAAGAGTAGGCACTTTATGGCTGACTGAGCAAAGATTCAAGCTCCAGCAAACCAGTCTGGGGCTAATTGCAGCTCAGGATGGATAAAGCTTGATTGTACAAGTAATAATTATGTTATGTGTACTGGCCAGCCTGCTATCTCACATAAATCTAGCGCCAAAGCTGCCTTGCAAGACTTCATTTTTGACAAGATTAGAAGAAATTGCGAAATCGGAGAGAGGGAAAAAAAAGTCTGTCTGCTAAAAGATGTGTTTCTTATGAACATCATGCTACAAGGAGTGAAAGTCTGAGTTTGCAGCAGGAATTGCAATCTCTCTACAGTTTTAATTTAGATATGACCCAGTCTGAAACCACCTAAGTATGAAATTGTCACTGTTTCTTGTTGTAGCTCATAGAAACACACATTCTCATTTAGTAGAATTTAGTAGAAGTTTACCAGTAGAATGGTAAAAACCATTTTACTTATTTGTTAAGCTAATGTTGAGGAGCTTGAAACTTTTAGTAGTACCTGCACAGGGCTGAATGAGAGACACACATCTGTTTATGAGGAATTACAGATCACTTCAGCATCTCAGAATATGAGGATCATCAGTTTTCTTTATTATAGCCTATTTTTTTCAGAAAGACAGAGAAAATGCTCTAGACTTTGCCTGGCCAAGACAAGCAAGCATGAAGAAGTTAAGCTGGTTTATAAATAAGAGTGGTTTAATAAAAAAAAAAGCCACTACCATGTCTTCAACTAATGTGAATCAATCTAATAAACTCAAGCTAACAGAGAGCTTAAAGGGTACTTAGGTAGTTACTAAAGCTTTTACTTTTTAAGCCAATGAGTCAGATTCACATCCCACAGGAGCGGTGACTTAAAAAGAGAACATCACCAACTAATGGCTCTCTGTGAAATAAATCCACAGTCTCCAGAGACTGGCAGCAGGATGAGTCTTGACCTGCATAAACAGTGCTGCTTTACCTAAACAAGCATCTTCCTTAGAAATGTTGGTTCAGACCTAAAGGAATCAGGGGATTAATCCAAGAAATGCTGAGCAGCTACATGTTCTGGAGAAAAAGAGGTGGGTACCATCTCTGCCCTAAACTACAGCAGTTTTAACCTTTAGGGTGGCTCATTAAGTACAAACCATACAGAATTATTCAATATTAAAATTAAAATTGTTGTAACATGTATGTGCTCTCTCTGTCCAACACGTTGTTACTGAATAGGGATCAATAATGTTTCAGGTGAAATAAAAATATACACTTGGGCTGCCGCCTCCATCCATGATACTGTTTTTCAGCATTTAGCAGTGTTTTTCACCAGTGATGGTAAGCCTCCTCAGAAACAGATTCAAATAAAGGAAAAAAAGAAAATACTAAGAAGTAACATTAATAATGGATTTTAACAATCCCATTTGACTCCAGTGTGGTCGTCCATGTTCAGTTAACCAGGTGTTTTTGTTATTTCTAGTAGATTTACAAGTACTGAAAGAGCAAAATTAGCCCTACAGAATTCTCAGGAGTCGTGAACAATATGGGATTAACGATATAGAGCAGTGCTCTGACTCCCCAGATTTACATCCTTTACTTGACAATGTATAATAAGTGCCTTACAAACCACTTTTCTCATTAATCAGTGCTGGTGGATGTGGCAATGAAGGTGTTACTGCAAATCAGCAGAATTTTTCCCCATTAATGTAACTGTTACAGTAAAGGTATCTGACACACGAGCCTTACGATCTCACCTCATTACGAGAGAAACCACTACAGTTTAATAGTGTTAATTTAGCTAACAATATATATTGCCTGGTCAATCTTCTTCTGAAGGTGGAACAAAATCTGTGGCCTTTGTGAGAAGCTCATTAGTTAAAGTTGAAAAGCTCCGATGTGGCAGAGTGTCCTTCTTCCCTCTCCTCAGCACGTTATTTTGTGACACACGGAGCAGGTGGAGACTTTCAGTGGGAGATAGGAAACAGACTGAGCTAAATAATCATTCCCATGGAATGAGCCAGGGCAAAAAAGTGATTATACAGACCATGGGTGTGGAGGGATGTGTAGTGCATATCATGCATATTTATGTCTATGTATAAACTATATTTGTGAATGCACACAAACCGTGGTACATATAAATTAGTAACTTCAAAGCTAGAAGACCAAATTTATTCACGCTACAGTTTTCAGCAGGATGATGACTCCAGTCACAAGGTGCTGATTACCTGCAGCTCAGTGGGGCTTCCTCAACTTCAGACAGAAAATGTTGGTTTATCAATGATGAAAAAGTACTGAGGCCTAGCGCAATGTAAGATCAGGTCACAAATTCTTAGGTCTTTAGTATTTTAATAATATTTGATAATTTGATAATATTTAATAAATGTGCAAAGCCTCCCACTGCTCAGTATGCAGCATGTAACTTCGTGACGCTCACTTTTTCCCCTTCTAAATCTGAAGTCCATTTGGGTTCCAAAATACTGGCTTGGAAATTGATCTTGCTTTTATTGAAGTTAATGGGGACGTTCTGATCTCCATGAAGTGTCCAAGTTTAGGCCCTCACTGAACACACATATATTGAGCAAAAGGAAAACAATGATATGAAGAGAATGTAGTCACAAATTTATTTTTAAAAAATGCTCTCTTATGCTGACATAGGATGAGATTAGGAAGAGGTTGGATTACTTCCCCATGAAATGACTGGCTGTAGTACTACCTGCAGCTCTAACAGGACAGTGGCTTCAGAGCAACCTTTTTCAAAGAGCACTTGGGCTCTGTTTGTCAAAGTGTATTTCTGCTGATTTTTGCTCCCCTATGAGGTTACTAGTGTTTCAGGAGAGTAAAAAAAAAGTTTATTTCTGGTTTTGAGGAGAGGTGAAGCTTTGGGAGGATTAAGAGCTGCAGTAGGTATGCCTGAGAGATAGAAAACAATGTTTCCAGAAATTATCACCTAAGACCTTCCACCACTCTTTTTCTTCTAAGGAAAACTTAGGTAAATGGTTTGATCGTCCAATTTTCCATTTAGATTTTCAGAAACTGCTGAAGAAGAAGCTTGCTGGTAAAAATATCTTCCTTTTGTTTTCAGCGGGTGTTGCATCTCAAGCAAGAAATTACTTAGACTGATCCCAGTCAGATATGATTTTGAATTAATACAAATGAAGTAAAAATATTTTAGTCCCATACTTCATTATCTGGGGCTGAGAGGAGTGACAAGTCACTGCAATCCGTGCGACTAAAAAGTAAATTTTTGGACACGTTGGTGTGAACAATGAATTGACTTCTGTAATTAATTCTTCACAAAGGCATTCAGAGAGTAGTAGAAAAAATAGGAAAGGATGAGACGGGAGGATTGCATCACTTGAAGATTCTCAAGTTGTTTTGTTGGCTTGTTGTACAAATGCTGCCTTCTGCACTGAGCTCTGCAAAAACATTCAGCTGCTTGTTTTCATGTTTCTTAGTTATCATTTTCACTCACAGGGTTTCAGCATTTCATGAACAAGCGCCCCAAACACAACTCCAGTGAACTCAGCATCTGTTGGGGAGGTTCGCTCTCACTGGAGGTGGATCAGCTTACAGAAAATATCACAGATCTTTTTTTAATTCCTCCCCTGCTTAAATTATACACGTCTTGGAGAGAAAAATGCTCGGAGGCAAGAATTTGTAGGTAGTTTCTGGATGGAACTCTGCTGATTAGCACTGCAACAGCATCTGAGACCGAGGGTCTGTTGCTATGCTTAGATACAGAGAGGAGGAGATCCAGTCAAATGTTTCTGTTCCCAAAGCTGGTCTTGTGGTAAAGCTGATAGAGCACCTATTTAAAATGAGTAACTCCTTGTAGGGATGGAGTTGAGCAATGACAGCAGTCTGTGAAGTCTGATATCTAAACGGATTGCTCCTCTGAAGTTATTTCTTATATCCTGTAAATGTTAGCAGGGCCACTCTAGCTTTATCTCTGTACACTTAATGTGTCAGAGTCACTCATCTCTGCACATACAGACTCTGTTAGGCTCTGACTTCACTCCTTTTTATAGCATTCTTTTGTGATGTTGTATTTAATAAACATGGGGATTTTTTCTAGGAATGAAGCTATTTTGGTTTTTGGTTTTTTTTTACTGACTTGCTTGTCAGCTACATGAATCTGAATTACTTTACATTTTCTCAAAATCAAGTCTATCTCACACTAGCCTTCATTTCATATGGATCCGTAACTGATTTTGCTGCTACAACAGAACAGCCTTCTCTTATCACACGCATTACATTTTTCTGCCAGTCATGAATTCACTTTACTTCACATGCATTCACTTGCTTAATCTCTACACGAAATCATTACAACTCGAAGCTGACGTAGTCTTTCAAAACGGCTCCCGAACAGTAAATCATGCCACATTCCACTCTCTCCTCACTCTGCGCTACACAATTTATCACTAAATGAAAGCTACGTGGAAAATGCACTCGAATCCGGCAGTGAATCACAATATAGACTGTGGGTAACAAAGCCCTTACCTTTTTTAAATGCATGGTGCTCTCTAAGTCTCTAAGAAATCGTAGCCCGAGAAGCAGGTCCGCCTGGCGATGTGCGGTGACAGTTTACACCCTATTTTCTTCACCTCCCTCCTTACAGCACGCTACATCTAGTTCAGGCTGCTGTCCCTAGGATTGGCTGGTGCATCTCGGAGGCGCACACAGGACTCCAGCCCGGAGCACCCTGCAGCCCCGCGTTAACCCTTTGCGGCGAAGCCTCCGCTCCCTCTGCGGGCGGCCCCGCACGGGCTGGCGGCTGCGGGGCACGCACCGCTCCCTGCAGGGGGGTGTTTTCTCTTTCCCCCCACAAAACGAGCTGCCCTCGGCCGCTGAGGATGGGGAGAGGCCAGCCGAGGGTCCCGCAGCGGGACAGGCGCTGCCGCCCGGCTGCCGCTGCTCGCTCCGCCCGGAGCCGGAGCAGCCCCTCCTGCTGCCGGGGAGGGCGGCGTGTTCCCCCCGACCTCCGCCTTGTCACCAAGCCCCCCGGCCCTTCCTTCCCCCGGGACCTGCCCCGAGGACACACAGAGGAGCGGGGCAGATGAAGCCCGGGAGGCTGAGAAGGGAGGCTGGACGCTGACACGCGTCCTTAGAGGTGTTCCCTCTGCCAGGGCCACCTCCCTGGATGTCCGTCTGCCACCGCCAGCATGGGAAATCGGGACATCAACTGCCGGCCAAAAGGGAGTCCCAGATCCACACAGCTTCAGGGGAGATGGAGGCAGTGAAGCCAGATCCTTGGCAGTGAAGCCAGACACGGGCAAGCAGGGAGCCTGGACATCTAAATACAGGGAAGAGAAATGTTTGGGAGGATGTTCTGTCAGGAATGGGCCGGGATGTATTTCCACACCGCCAGTGTATTGTACAAAAAGCAAAAGAACCAACTACGGCAAAGCAAAAGCCGCCCGGCTGCTGCCCATTATTCCTGTGTTTTTTCCGAGTCATCCAGCCCCGTGTGAGAAGGAGGCATCGCTGGGCTGGGGGTGCGGAATGCTGGAAATCAAGGGTAGTGGGAATATTCTCTATTTACCACGCCTGACTGTCGCTTGTTGCATTAAGCCCACGTTACTTGCACTGATTTATTCGGTGCTGCATGCAAAGGGGTTGATGTGCATCCCCTCTCCCTCCGCTGAGTGTAGAAATGCCACCCGCTCCAACCTGTGTCACTTTTGCTGCCCAGACACCGTTTTACTGCCATCCGTCACAGCGCCTGTGAGCTAAACAACTCCACTGCCCTCATCCTGTGTCTTACCGTCTCCCATCCCCGTCAGCAGAGGGAAAATCGAGCGCTCTTAAACCCGGGAAATATTCTGCTGATGGGCACATAAATCTCTCCTGCAGAGCGGTAACATTTAAGCAGCACGGCAAGGCGATGCTCACTGGCTGAGCTATTCCCACTATAACATAAATCCCTCAGGACTTGCTGGTTTATTTTGGGTTTTTTTTTCCTTTCTTAAAGATTTAAGGGGGCAGGGCGGGGTTGGGGGGGAGAGATTAAAAATCAGGTAGAGGTTTTGAAACGCACTCCCTGCCTGGGGAGGGAAGAGGGGTACGACTGCACGGAAACTTTCCTGAGCAGCCGGGTGCGGGAGGATCCCGGCAGCAGCAGCGCCAGGGGCGGATAATTCAGGGGAAATGTCTGGGATTTGGCTAATCACCTCTCCTGGAAAGGTCCGGGGCAGGAGGAGGTGGAGGGGCGAGTCAGCGGGAATGGGAAAAACCTGCTGGAGGCTCCGGGAGAAGGAGCTGAGCTGGAAGGAGATAAGTAGGCATGGGGGCTTCGAGCTGGTGGAAGGGTGGATTTTGGATCCCATGCTTGAGGGGCTTTTTCATTACTCCTTTCCAGACATCAGCCAGCAATCTGGCGGCCGAGGGGGGAGGCAGCAGGGCGGGGAGGGGGAAGGTGGAGGGAAAAGGGAAGAACAAGGGGGGGGCACACTCCGGCATTGAATTGGTCTTTCCCGTCTTCTGCATGCCACCAGGCAATAAATTCAGATCTTGTTATTCCTCCCTGGCATCTCTACCTGCCTGCAAGCCTTGAGCACCTTCCTGGTGATCTCTGCAGGTACTGCTTCGGAGACACGACCGCGCACACACAGACACACACACACACACTTATCCTGCACCCAAATGACAGAGTTACACGGAGCCCAGTCAGACACAGCATGTTTCCTCCCTGCCTTCTGCTACTGACCGTGGGAGGATCTCTGCCGCTAATTAGAGACACTGAAATCCTGGAAGTATCAACCACAAATAGCACTCTCAAGGCACTGGTCCTTTTTAAAGATGTAATGTGTTTATTTCCCTTGGTTCTTCTCTCTTTTTCTTTCCAAAGTAGCCCCTACCTGATCCAAGAGCTCTACCTCTACATCAGGTGCAGGTACATAGGTGGGCATACGTTTTCCTGCGCTCCTCAAGAGCCAGTTTTCGCCAGCGAAAAATACAGGCATGCCCGAAAATAGTGATAAATGAAATCAGGTGCGATGGGATGGAGAAGTGAGGAAAGAGCGAGGAGCGAGCGGCCGCAGCGGCTGGACAGAAGCCCCGGCCCCCTCCGCCTGGCCACTGCCACCTCCCAGCACATGCGACAGGGCTTGAGGTCTGGAAATCCTTTCCTATCCCTTCTGGAGAATCCTTCCCCACCCCCAGTCCTGTGCAAGTTCCTCAGGGGATGGGGAAGAGCAATGAACTTTTGCGGCTGATCTCCCCCCGCAGGTTCCCAGCCATTCCTCAGGCACGCTCCCGGCTGTCTCAGCCAGCAGCAATCCCGTCCTTCCCCCGGCACGGGGAGGATCACTGAGCCCTTCCAGCGCCCACGGGAGCCGCTCCGTCTGCAAGGGTTAACCGGGGAATGGAGCAGGTACCGTGCCTGATGGAAACATGAATAAAATGTGATGAATGAGCAGCGGAACGGTGGCTCTGGGAGCGATGCTGCGGTGCGCGCTGCAATCAGCGCCCAGCGCGGTGGCTGAGAATGAACGTGAGCAGAAAACTGGTGCTTCCTAATTCCTTCGAGTTTAGAAAGTGGAGCCAGCCCGCTGGGGAACAAGGGGAAGCAAAACTTTTTTAAATTTATCTTTTCCTTTTTAAAAATTATTTTATTTTTCCCTGCTGGGTTTTTTTTTTCCCTTCCTGTTGGAAGCACGCCACCTGAACGCGAAATCAAACCTACTCACCGGGTGAAATTGCAGGAGGCGAAGCGGCTGTGAATGAAACGCATCCCGGCTCCGAGCATATAGTCCATGATCTGCGGCTTCAAGCTAGAGGAAGGCTGAGCAGGCTGGGGGGACTTTGGGAACCAGCAGCGGTTCTGTGCGTGTGACAGCCCATTTACACTCTGCGTGCCTGTCTGTGTGTGTGTGTAGGGCAGAGACAGGCTCCAAACCCGAAAGGGGGGAAAGAGGGAGGGGAGAAGGAGGAGGAGGAGGAGAGAGGGAAGCAAACCCGAATAGCAAGAGGAGTTGCGAAGAGGGATGGGATTCGCTGGGGTAGATGTGGGTTGTTTTTTTTTTTTTTTTTTGGTGGTGATGGAAGCGATTCTCGAGAAAAGAATAACAAATTGTGGGATCTCAGCCGCAGGTAGGAGGAGAGGGGCTTTGCCCACGCAGGTGGAGCACAGACGAGACCGCACCGAGGAGCGGGAGGCCGGAGCCAACCGGGAGGGTCGGAGAGCGCCGGGGGCTCATCCCGGCAGCCGCGGCCGGGGGGTGACGCTCCCCTCGGGGCGGAGGGGGCGCGGGGAGCCGGGACCGAGCTGGGGGGAGCGCTGGGGCTCCCGGGGGCAGCTCCCGGTGCGGGGCACGGCGGGGCCAGGGCTCGGCTCGGGGGCAGCTCCTGCAGGCTGCGGGTGGCGCGGCACCAGCCTCTCCTCCTCCTCCTCCGCCTCCTCCTCCTCCTCCTGCGCCAGCAATCCAGCGAGCCACGGCGGCGATACCGACCGGGTAAGAGCATACCTGGTCCCCACCCTCGGCCAGCCCTTTGTTTCTCATCTTTTTATTTCATATTTTGCGCAGCCCTGCTCCCCGGACCCCGGCGCGGAAGGGCTGCGGAGATCCCTGAGAGGGGAAGCGGATTTTGGGAGCGAACCCGAGGCCAGGAGCGGTTGCGGGGAGAGGGGATGGGCGGAAATTTCCCTCCTCATCACCCGAGTCCCTCTCCTGCCCCGGGTAAGCGGAGCATCGCCCCTCCGTTTCCCCCGCTTCTCGATGCTTCCAGGCTCTCGGCATGGAAATAATGACCTGGCTCGGTGCAAAAATCACCCTTTCCTCGCATAGCGGAATGCGTGCGGAATTTGAAGGTGTGTGGGGTCCAGCATTTATGGAGCTTGATGTATGTTCCCCCACCCTCCCTCTCCTGGTCCCTCTTCTACAGCCGTGCTGTGAACAGACACGCGTTCACGGCTAATAAAAATGCTTTTTCCCTGGGTATGGTCGGGCTGGGAGCTCAGCACGGGTAAGCTGAAAGGCAGTCCGTGTCGGGAGCGGCGTGCAGACCGGCACGGAGCTCTGGCATCCCTGCGGTGTGGCACCTCACGCTCAGCAGGATCAGTGAGCGCAGTAACCGTGAGATTATGTGATGGATGTGCCAGGCAATATGGAGCGTTTCACCAGCACCTGTCTGCCGTGCCCTCTCTAAAAGAGATGGCAATTTCTGGGGTTTTATTAAGAAGCTCTTTGTCTTTCATTGCCTCTGTAAGCACCAGTGTGAAGCGTTCGTGTCTGTTCGCCAGCCTGGCAGTTTTAATGTTTCCAGAATCTGCTGGGAAAAATTCGGAAACCGCAGGAACCCAAGATTCCTCTGGCAGCACGTTGGTTTGCTCCTGTCAGCATATCTAATCATTCTTTAGCATAAGAATCTTGGAGTGAGCTGATCTTGGCAATGATTTACGCTGCTTGGGGCTTCATTGATTTTTTTTCTTTAGCGAGGACGTAAGAAAAGGAGTGAAGGAAGGACGGTAGGGTTTGTAAAGAAAATCATTCAGTGTACATTTCAAGTGTAGTCGCTGTTAAATATGTAGATATAGATACGATTCTTTACGCAGTTATAAAAACAAACGTCTCTTTGCCTCAGGATATGATTTCTCATACAGCAACAGGTAGCAAAGGCTCCTCTGCCCCCTTCTCTCCCCTTTGCCTCAGGATATGATTTCTCTTACAGCAACAGGTAGCACAGGCTCCTCTGCCCCCTTATCTCCTCCCCTTCAGCTCCTCCTGACAGAATGAGGTTTAAAAGGTCAGCCAGTTTATGTAAATATTGCGCGCTCCTTAACAAAGACCGCTGCACATCAAGCCTGCAATGACTGTCAAATAGACCTGGCATTCAAGGCCTTTAGTAAGGGTACTGTCCGTTTTCTAAGACTGATAAAATCTGGCAGAAAACAAAGGACAGACGTAGCGTGCGCCTGGGATGGATCGGCAGCGCCAGGGAGCCCGTGGGCAGCAGCACCGTCACGGCAGAGTTGGGTACTGCAATGTCCACCGGACCTTGCCATAGCATGTGTGCGACTGAGATCCACAAAATGTGTAAAAAGAGATTTGCTGCTATGCTAATGCCTTTCTGCTCTTTCCTTCAGGTTTCTTCTTCTCTCTAGTGGTGTCCTAGGCTGAACTTGCTTTGCAGCTCCTTCACACCAAAGGGAGCTTAAATCAGCCAAGGAGGATTTTGAGTCTGACCTACCTCAGCCTCCCAATGAAAGAGATTGACTTCATTAGTCCCTGGCTCAGACACTTCATGATAAGGTGGAGTTTCTATTCCATGGCATCCAGAGATGCAGTGGACATAGTCTGGTCTTTATTTCACTATGTTGCTCTCTTTCCCTCCCTGCTACCTCCTTTCACCTACAGAGCAGGACAACTTGGTTTCCTCAGGTTGTATCAACTCTTCTGGTTCTTTTCCACTTTAGAATAAGAATATTCTGATATTATTCACTTCATAGAATCATAGAATTATGGAATCGTTCATTTGGGAAGGGACCTTAAAGATGATCTAATTCCAGTCCCTTTCCCCATTCCACTAGAACAGGCTGCTCACAAAAGATTATGTCCATTACCAAAAGGTTAAAAAAGTTACTTTGGAATTACGACACAGGTCTTTCCCTCTGGTCAACTCCAAGACCTAATTGCCACCATAGTTTGACTTGAGCCCCTAAAATCATTCTGAAGCAGAGTTAAAGGGTTGTAGAGGATTATGGTGCCTTTTGTTCAGTGGTGTTAATAATCTATGGCCCTAAAATATGATATTATAAAATCTCATTTTAGGGCAGAGTACTGAAGTCACAAACAATGGAACAAACTGTACTTAAACGAGGCAGAAACTTACATCACCCCAAAAATGCTAAATCCAGACTGGGACCCTGTCTGCAGCAGAATCATGTGAGGGAGGAGTGGCACATCAAATTCTCTCTTCCCAAAAGCCTTGTGGCCCTGAATTAGGGGTCATTAGAGTCCTTTGTCCTGTAAATCTGCATTGAACAGCAGTGTATACCTGTGTAAACACATTTTAACAGCTTATCCCGTAGCATTTTTTTTTTTCTACTTAGTATGATCAACTTTTTGGTCCTCTTTCTTCCAGGACCTGCTAAGTGCTTCTCTTTAACTACTGAAGAATGTAATTTATTAAGGCAGTTCAGTAGCTAGCCTTAGTTTACAACAGGCAAACCTATTATGCAAACAATACTGTCACCTTCTTGCAGTGACTTCCTTCTCCCAGCTTTAATGAATTCCCTGCATGCTACTCTGCTGTAAATTCTCCATCTCAAAATTCCATCCGCTATGTGATGTGTCAGGGGAAACCACACTTGACTTTTGAAACAGTTGGGAGGAGCAGAATGATAACCTACTAAAGTGCCTTGCCCTTAACAGAAATTATGGCAAGCAATTAAAGTTGGAGCAAAAAGACTTAAGCTTTGGACTGCTTATGTTCTTAGTGCTTTAACTTGGGTGAAATTTTTTTTAGAAGTCTCATTTGAATGTCAAATTTGCATATTTATCCAGAAAACATAGGGAGTGCTTAATTGCCTGTGTCCAGCATTCATATTTTGCTTGGGAAGCAATGCTTCACATATTCATGAGGTTCATTTCTAGCTACTGTTTGCACCCATAAATTGCCCTGCGTATCTAAACAAGCCCAGTAGTTGCTCATTACAGAAACAAATGTGCCATATTTAGCACAGATCAGAGACACCTGGTCACAGAGGAGATGTTTCTGCTCCACTGGTGCAGTGGGCCTGGCTGGGCTGGGGTTCATGCTCCCAGAGCAGCCCTCAGTGCTGTGCTTGGCCCTGGGAGCTGGAGAGGAGCAGATAACACACCAGCTTTGGCTGCTGCTGGGCAGGGCTGGCACAGCTCCACTCTGTCTCTCAACATTCTCTGCCAGGGAATGCCAGGCCAGCTGCCCCAGACTGACCAAATGGACATTCCAGAGCATATGACATCAGCTCAGAGACAAAAGCTAAGTGGGGATGGAGGACTGGGGAGGAGGATGTGTCATTTACAACATTTACCTTCCAGAGCAGCAGCTCTGTTATAAATAAGAAGCTTGACTAGGCCAATATTCAAGCAGCAATCAATTTATTAATTAATGTGGTAAAGTATGAGCAAAACAGCGCTGGGTACAGTGGGGGAAGTTTTCCCTCCAACTGCACACCGATGGTTGGGGCGTACAGATATTTATAGGGGTGCACATGAGCTTTTTTCAGCAGTTTCTATTCCAAATTTTCACGTCACAATTCTATACGCTATTGTGAGTTAGTTTTTCTCAGGATGTACCCCAGAAAGGAGTATTCCCAGATGGTGGGGTCCGACTTCCAAAAGAAGAAAGAGGTCTTCCAGCTGGTGCAGTCCAGACTCCAGATGTGAGCCCGCCTTTTAATTGCAAAGACTATAAATCTCATAACAGTGATGTCCAGCTTCCCTTGGTCAAAACTATCAATCCTTGAGTTGATGTTAATCTTCCTTTCTCAAGCTGCTTTTTACTGTTTTGCTAAGGTGTCAAGATAAGCATGTTTCCTTTACATATATTCTAAACTTATATTTTCAAAGCTCCTTACTACAAGCAATATTCTAAAATTATACTTCAAAAGGTTATTATTGCAAAGCTGTTTAATGCTTAGCTACGTGCAAAAAGTTCCTGTCCAGCAGCAACATCCTTAAAGCTTTAATTTAGATGCTATAAAAGTTAATTGCAAACAAAGGATAAGTTCAAAGGCCTTCTTCCATGCTTTACTCCCTCAGTTATTTTTTTGGAATTCATCTTTTAATTGTCCCATGATCAGTTTCTACACATATCACAATCACAAGCACACATGCTGCCTGTATGTACCTGACACGAAACACAGCTTTGTATCTCACAGCTCCATGTGCTGCAGTCCTGCTTCCCAGGAAGAGACCAGACCTTGCTAGCTGATGGGAAGCAGGGAATAAAATCTTCAGGCTTTATCTTTGATTGAGAGCACACAAAATTCCCTTTGGTTTTAGTAAACTGCCATAACTCAACCTGTGAGTTGTTTTCCATCTTATTTTCTCTGCACTGTCCAGCTGGAAGGAGGAGTGGGTAGAGCAGCCTGGTGGGCACCTTGAATTATCAGAGATATGATTCACTTGAATAAAATTATGCCCACTGAGTTTTTCTTCACTTGCACAGGAGATGTTTTTTAGGATCTCCCAACACTTCACCTACAGAAAAATGAACCAATACTGTATATTTTTTTATTTTTTTCCCCCAAAATACCAAAGATATAAAACATGTTTCCTTATTCACTTGCCCTGTCCTTTGGCAGCAGGGGACAAACTTAAAGGCTGGGATTTTTTTCAGGCTCTTGCTGTCATTGAAGCAGTTTTTCTAGAGAGAATAACCTCCTTGAAGAGGTGGTATTTCTCTACTGCTTTCAGAAGGTATTATATGGTATTGTCTTCAAATCCATGGGACAATGACAACAGCAACGTGCTGCAATACATTCCTGACTCTCTTACTAATTTTTTTGAGCTCAGGCATATCTTGGCCATGTTTCAATGACCAATATCCATGCAGGGAAAAATATGGGTTTGCCATTTTTAAAATATCCTCTGATGTATTCAGGTATTTCTTCCACCAAACTGGACTTAACAAAATCACACAAAAGTCTCTGTTA
This sequence comes from Motacilla alba alba, assembly GCF_015832195.1. NCBI lineage: Eukaryota > Metazoa > Chordata > Aves > Passeriformes > Motacillidae > Motacilla > Motacilla alba. The sequence continues at coordinate 25,917,659 of NC_052023.1, forward strand.
ATTTCAAGATGTGTTTGTAGAGAAAAAGGTAAAGGAGGAGATGCATTTGAAATCATGTTGAATTGTTGTGGTGGAGATTCCTGTGCATCAAATGCCTGCTTTTCTTTAGAAAAATTGATCCAGTTACTGAGAAAGCCTATGAAAGTAGTATAATCTGTATTGCTGTAGTGGATACGGCCAGAGAATGGAGGCCCCTCTGCCACAAGCAGTGACTTTTACAAGCAGTGTGAGAAGCACTGACCTCTGCAGATTTGTAGAGGAATTGAGGTGTAATTTTAGTGTGCTTGTGTTTAAATAAAGGAGTCGTGCACCTTCTGTCGGGTTTCAGCCCCATGTGACCTCAGTGTTTACAGAGAGCTAGAAAAAAATCCTACCAGCTGGTGCTGTGTTACCTCTTTGCAGTCAGAAAGGAGTCCCTTCCAGACCAGGCAAGGTATTAACACAAAAAGCCTCTTCCTCTACAGTTTGGATTTGAAATGCATTTGAATTAATGGTGTAGGACAGAAAAAGAGCTGAAATTAATAGAAGACCCCTCAATGAATTTTCTGTGGCACGTGTAAAAGAACAAGACCCACATTCAGGAAAAAATGAGTGTTTGGAAGGGTGGTGGAGTCAAGTGAAGTTCAGCTGATGCTTTGCAGAGTCAAGGAATTGCACAACAGAAAGGCAGAGTTTTGCAAAGTGGCTGTGCTGTGAAGAAAAACTTGTAGAGAATGCAACTTGCTTTTAGAAAATAGATTATTTTACAGATATTGGTTCCATTTGATAGTCATTCCCTGAATAACATCTGCTGCATTATCTCAATAAATCTGGTTATCTCCCACAGAAACGAGCTGAGCAAAAGAGCTGTAGTAAGTTTTGAAAATAACCTTTGTTATTATGTGTCATTAACTCATAAGACTCAAACTACATGGTCACTAATGACACTGAACAAGAACAATACAGTTTCTTGAACATTCTGTTCCATGCATTTCCAGTCTCCAGCCTGCACTTAAAATACAGCAATTTTACAAGCATTTCTCATTTGCCTGGGCTATGGAGTTAATGAGATAGAGAAAGCATGAAGAATTTGTATGGATGAACTCCATTTACCCAATTTCCAACCCAAACATAACAATATGAAAAATGAGTGCTATGTGTATAACATTGTGTACTTTTTTTTTGCTTTTCACAGTTGTCTTGCAGCAATCCAGGCTGAGTCATTGTGGCACACAACAGGTATGTGTCTTGTCAGCAGCAGCCATCACCCTTGTGACATCTCTGCAGCCTCCCAGCAGCTGGGGGGTGAGAGCAGGGAGATATCAGCTTCTCTTCTCAGTCACAATGGAAAGGAGGCAGTAAAAAAAAAAAAATACTTCCTCTTCCATCATTTATTTGATTACGTTCTCCATTTGTCAGAGCAGTAGAGCACAAAGCCCACATGGATTTTGTGAAGTACCCTGGCTTGTAAGCATACACTTAAAACTTCAGTAGATGAGGATGGCTTCATGTCTTTACCATGTGTTTTGCTGAATCACATGCCAGCAGGAATTTATTCTTTTGAAGTGCTGCAAAATGCCTTTACCAGAGCCATAGTTCAGTTGCATTTCTTCAAATGAAGTTGGAGAGAAAGTAAATGAAATCTCAGAACGTGGTTCAAAAATGATATAAGTTCAATTTCAAGTTAGCTGTGTTGATTTTGCTCAACCCTAGAAGTAACATTCACTTTTTGGCATAGCTCTGGCACAGCAGAGCACTGTCTTGTTCCTAGTAGGACATAAAAAAAAAACAAGCAAGAGAATGGATGTTTGGTTTTTTAATCAGATAAAGACATGAAAAGTTACACTGCCAAAGTGTATTAACATGGGATAATCTCAATGTCCCTTTTAGCTGTGCACTTAAAATGACAGAGTAAAAAAAACCCCACAGGATAACAACAAAACAACCCTAGGGAAACATTGTCACTGAGCACTACTTGGGCTGTCTAGAGGTAATGGAAGGTCTTCTCAACCTGGAAGTTATTGGGCAATTAATTGTATATAATTGGCATTATATATATAATATTATATTATATAATAGATATATTCTATATAATATATATTTTTATAACATAATATAAAATATACAATAGATAACATAATATATCAAATTAGTATCTAATATATTAAAGATATATTAGATATATGTATAATTATATAACTGTCAGTATATAATTGGCACTATGTATCTACTATATGGTGAGCATGTATGTTGGCAATTGCTCTTTTTAGACAATTGAGCACTCTTAGAGTCTGAATTGAGTTTGGAGCTAGAAGTTGGCTTGTGCATTAATTCAGTTGCAGCTGCTATGGTTTAACCAGTCTGTACCCTACAGCTCTGCCTTAGTGTTCCAATAATTTTCTACTCTTAAGAAATAACCCTAGCCTAATTCTTTTCCCAAATTCAATAGTCAGCATTCTTGTGTTTTTAATGCAAAGACTTGCATAAATTGCAAAAAAAAAGAAAAAAAAATGCTGCTACAAATAAATGAAGAAAACATTTTCAGTTTCTCTGATTTGTGAATTAGTAAAAAACCCCAATTTTTTCTGTATCATTAAAATAAGAAAACCAGAGGTAAGGCTATTCATCTTGTTCTACAACAACAACAAAAAAAAAAGAATTCTCAGGAATTAATTTTCCTTTCACAGTAGGAGGAAAAAAAGAGCAGTGAAGTACAAAAAAACTGCTCTACTGCCACACCTTCAAACCAAGTCACTCCTAACAAAAATAGGCATCACCAATTTTCCAAAGCAGCCATTGCTCATAGCCTGGCTTGGCACCAGTCTGATAGTGGGAGGTGGTCAGGGATTGCCTTGGCATCAGCTGGGGGTTTTGTTTTAGTTTTGCTGTTATTGTTTAGTCATGGTTTTTTTTACAGTCATTAAACTCTTTTTGTCTCAATCCATGAGTTTTTCTCTCTTTAGCCTTTCCTGTTCTCCTCTCCCATGCTGTTTGGGGTGGGGAGGGAGGGGAGGAGGAGTGAAGAAGCAGCTGGGTGGGCTGTTAACAGAGGGAGTTAACTCTCCATGGGCTCCAGGGCCAGGTTTGGAGATGGAGAAGTTGTTCTGCCTTAGTATTTGTGGAGGTGAAGACACAGAATTTTCTTGTCTCCAAAATGCTGCACCTCCATGCAGCTTTCCTTGTTCACTAAAATCAATGTCGGTTAAATAAATCGTTTCCCATGTTCCTAACATATGTAGTAAAATATAGAAAATAAATACAAATCCTTAAGAAGGTGGGAGTACATTCTCACACAAAAAGAACTAATATTATTAAGCTGAGGTTTGCTGCAGTGTTTCATTCTCTGAGTAGATGACAACCACCACCATGTTTCTCTACTTGGTGAGTTCTGGTTTTTTTGTGTTTGCCTTTTCCTTTGGTCATTTATTTCCTTGATAACTGAGCACAGTTTGTACATCTCCTGCTACTCTGCCCATGGCTGAACACACACAAAAATAAGCCTTGCACAGAAGCAGGGAAGCCCAGCTGTCCTCATTTGCTGCAGTTTTGTCAAGAAATCTGTGTATAAGTGTCTTGGTTTGATAAGACAGGTGCCTGCTAAGGAAGGCAGGAGCCTCCCCTGAAATGGTAAATGTAAATACCCTCTCCAAATTATTATAATTTTGAAATTAAGGGGCTCTTAGGCAAAGACATGGGAGTAGGAATAACAGTTCTGTACTAGGGAAGAAAACAAAAACAGAAATTATAAAAATAATTAAGTGTTGTGTTCTCAATGTAAAATTGTATCTTATTGCAAGAGTCCCATACCTTCTCTGGGTGATTTCTCATGGGTAGTTCTTCTCAACACTGCTCCTTCTTCTTCAAAGCCCAGACAGAAACTGACTCTAGCTCCCAGTTCTCCCTGTCTTATAGGACTGTTCTTCCTTGTTGGTTACAGCTGTGAGTCAAGCCTGTTTCTGATCTGGGATAATTGGCCTGGCTGCAACTCTTTGGGGGTAAAGCTGCTTTTTACACATTTCTTATACTCTATTCCCACCACAATTAAGTAATACAAAACGACGCTGCCAGAGTCAGAAGAGGAGCTGACCCCCTGTGTGTCAGGGTGGTGGCACAGTCCCACTCCATGGTGGCTGCAGCCCTCCTGCAGGGCCAGCTGTGGTTCTGCTGGAGCAGGGATCCTGGACAAGGGGGGAGTTTTTCTCTGAAGCTCCAGGGCTGCTGGAGATGGGCCTGGTGTTCCTCTGGGAATGCAGGGAGGAGAAAGCTGCTCCTCTGGGAATGCAGGGGGCAAAGGCTGCTGTGCTGTTCCAGGGTCAGATTGGATCCAGGTAGGAATGCTTGGCTCCTGCCCTGGGCAGAGCATCTCCCCATGGGATGATGGAATGTTATCAGCCATGCAGGGACACTCACTGGCCATGAGCAGAAGAGAATTAATAATTAATGGCCCATGAACAGAAGAGATCTCCTGGAGGGAGGATTGGCTGTGGAAGAGATAAAGAAAACTGCCCAATGAACAGAGGATAACTGCTCCACCTCTGACAGATAGGAATGGAATACACACATATCTTACAACCCAGGACAATAAGGATCACTGGAGGATCCTATCACTGCCTTAATCCTCCGCCACACTGCCTTATGCTTGCCTTTTATGCTCTGACCCTGCTGAGGCAGGGATTTTTTGGTTAAGGAGTTCTGGTTCATTTTAAGTTTGCTCACACGGCCCCTGCAGAGCTCCAATGCTGCCTTGTAGCATCACGAGAGCACAGCAGGAGAGGAGATCCTGCTGGTCCATGGAACGCCACCACACAGTGATCACTTCTACCCACACCTGTCTAAGACATTTTATTTACACACCTGTAACTCAGACATTGTTTTCTATTAAAAAAAAAAAAACAACTCTTTAAAATGCATGAAAATCCAAGATTATATGGAAATATGTATTTTTCACAATGTCAGCAGAATAAGATTGTAAAATTGTTCCTGATTTTATTGCAAGTTAGAAGTAATTCGAAATACACACATTTTTATTCAGAACATTAGCTAATAGTCTCAGTTGTCAATGAATATTTGGGTTTCTGAAGATTTCTTTTATAGAACCACATTGGATAGACAGACACTTGTTGCTGAAGTAAGCCCGGCAGGTTGCTGAATTAAGCCTGATAACAAAACATTTAACTCTAGGTTGGAAAAAAATGCTTATGTTCATGTTATATTGGCCAATTTCTGACAGATTTTACCAGGCCTTTCACTGCCAACTTGAAATCAACTTCAATTGTAAATACATTCAAGGATTTCTTTTTAACTGTACTTAAGATAAACCTGCCATTAAATTGAAAAGTATTAATAAAAAAAAAAAACAAACCCACAACCAAGACTCAAATCTTCAGCTTCTTCCAAACTGCAGAATTCTTAAAATAAAAAAGTCCCCTTCACTTTTAGAAGCCTGTGACAAAAAGAACTTAGCAATATGGGCTGATGGCCACCAGCTATTAGGGTTTTTTTACTGTTAACTATTTCTATAGAAATACAAGATAAATGTCTTCCAGACTTTTTTTTTTTTTTTTTTTTTTTTTTTGCATTTCATTCAGGTCATGTTTGCATGTAGATGATCAGCAAGGTACCACATGCAACAGTTAATAAAAAGTGTTTAATTGTCCTGGTTTCAGCTGGGATAGAGTTAATTTTCTTCTTAGTAGCTGGTAGAGTGCTGTGTTTTGTCTTTAGAATGAGAACAATGTGAATCACACACCGAGGGTTTGGTTGTTGCTCAGCAACCTTTACCCTAAGTAAAGGATTTTCCTTATTATTCCATTTATTTCAGTTATTAAACTGTTCCTAACTCAGGGGTTTTACCTTTCTCCAACTCTTCTGCCTGTCCCACTGGAGGGGCTGGGGATGAGTGAGCAGCTGAGTGGTTCTCAGTTGCTGGCTGAGGTTAAACCACAACACTCATAAATAAAGTGATGTTTTATGCTTGTCGCAGGTAATCGTGGTGCACTTTGCAGTGCATTAGTCAATCTCTCTTCCTGCTGGGCTGTAAAGTTGGCAAGTGGCAAAGAAGAACTCTTCTGCATAGCCTGCCAGTGAGTCTGTTTATAACAGTACTGGGAGTATTTTCCATTTGCAAATCAGCAATTGGAACAATGAAGTAATTTTAAGTGATGCTGTTTCTGAATGTGTTTATTGCTCAGTGATTACTGCATCATCACCTGCAACATCTTGCAGTGCTGGAAAATGAAAATCATTATCCTAACAAGTTTTCTACAGGATTCTTTCATTCAAGATAGCTAAAGGCCATGCAGATTGGTTCTGCTAGCTTCTCCATGAAAATCTACTTCTGCATCCAAAATTCTTCTCATCCTACTCAAATATGGTCCACTTTAAAGACTCCTCTCCCAAAGCACTTCACTATGATGATTGATGTCTCTGGACAGCATTAAACACAATCTTTTTTGGTCTCAGCAAACTTTTCCTGGAGACAAGCTCTCCCTGGTCTCAACAAATATCAAACTTAATTTGTAAGTAGCTTGAGAAAAAAAAATTCTCTGAAATATCTTTTGGTAATCCATCATCATAAAGGTAAGATCTCTACCTACATTCACAATGACCTAACGCTTCAGCACTGCAGCTGGTAGTAATTACACACAAACCACACAGAAATTGCTCCATGTGCCTCCTGTCACAGAAATAATTTATACCAGTGGTGGGTTGACTTTGGCTAAGTGCCAGATGTTCACCCTGCCATTTCCACTCACAGAACCACAGAAATCCTGAGTGGGAAGGAACCTACAGGAGCATCCAGTCCAACTCCTGTCCCTGCCCAGACACTCCAACAATCCCACCCTGTGCATCCCTGGGAGCGTTGTCCAAACCCTCCTGGAGCTCTGGCAGCCTCGGGGCTGTGCCCATTCCCTGGGGAGCCTGGGCAGTGCCCAGCAGCCTCTGGGAGAAGAACCTTTTCCTAATTTCCAGTCGAATCCTCCCCTGGCACTGCTCCAGGCATTCCCTGAGTCCTGTCCCTGTCATAAAGATCAGAGCTGTGTTGGTACTGCCCCTTGGAAGGGACATGCCCTCAACAGGAGACGCAGATAAAATCTGATTAAAAAGCTGGATGGGTTGAGATAAGGACAGGGAGACCACTTATGAGTTACTCTTATGTGCCAAGCATACTCAACTTGGGAAAAATTAATTAAATTTATTACCAGTTAAAAACAGAGTTGATAAATCAGAAAGAAAGATAGAAAATTAAAACAGCACCTTCTCCTCCTGCTTTTTCCCATTTTACCTCAGTCCATCATTCCCAGCCCCTCTACCTCCTCCCCTATTGCTGAGCAGCCCGGGGCATGCTGTGACCTCACTGAGGGTTGTGGTCAGTCCCTAATAGCTCCTTTCTGCTGCTCCTTCCTCCTCACACTCTTCCCCTGCTCCACTGCTGTCTTCTCCACAGGGGATGTCATCTCAGCCCCCTGGAACACCTCCTCTCCCTTTTTCTCCACTGACCACAATGTCTGCTGGGCTGTCTCTCATCATCTTTTCCCTCACTCCTCTGCCTGTCCAGAATTTTTTTTCCCTTTCTTAAACACATTTTCACAGGGGCATCACCAACATTGCTGATGGGCAGCTTTGTCTACACCTTTTCTTTGAAGGGAAAAGAGTAAAACAGAAGGGGCATTGACTTTCTGGATGAACACATCTCTACGTGGAGAGACACCTTTGCTCAGTTCAGATCTCACATTTATCTAATTCTTCTTATAAAACTGTGGTTTTGCCTTAGCTCAGGTGCTCATATGCTCCTTTGAAGGGAAATGGATCAAAAAATATGCCTGAGTGCTTTCTGAGGTGTAGCCAAAATCTCTATGTAAATAGAGAGCCTGCAGTATGTGCAGAGAGTCTGTTCTAGTGTATTTTAAAGACATCACCAGGGTAAAAAACCCAGAACTCTGGCAAGTACATCTCATAAGTTTTCAATGCAGGCAATGAACTAAATGCAAAGACAAGGGAGAAGAGGTCCTCTCGTCTTTGTATGGCAGCTTCATCAGCTCTCACTGAGAGCTACAGCAGAATATTGCCTAGTAATTCATAAGCTTTGATAATTTGCCTCTATTCTGAAATCCTAATGACTCCACCTGCACAGTGACAGGCTGAAAAACTTACAAAGCACTCTAAGCATCTCTCTAAGTGTTATTTTGAGACAAGAAGGGGTGCCATGGAGCACATGATATGAAAATCTAATATTTTCCTTTTCTACTGAAATCACAGAAGTGTGAGGTGTCAGGCAGTTTGGGAAGGTGGAAGTTAATATTTTTTTAATTTCAGGCTGAAGACTAACTTCCATTCCCTTTTTTAAAAAACCCCAAATGCTGCCAAAAAATAAAGGCTGCAAAAGAGAGGAGACAAATAGAGAACCTTGCAGTTGACTGCCTTCTTTTGTATACTCTGGTTACACAAAATGGGAAATTGTGCCTTATTTCAGCATATTTCCTCCACAGTAAGAAGCCTGTCTTTGAGGGTTTTAGAACCATCTCAATAATAATTCACATTTTTCACATTTCATGTAAACAGGATTTTTGGGATAGCAGTTTTCATGCTGTCTTTGTGGCTGAACTCATAAAGCCAACTGCAATCACACTTCCAGAAACATGATTTCTAGTCTGGGAACTGTTGGTCCAAAGGAAGGAGCAAGATGGTCTCTGTCTTCACACAGAGTTTAGACCCAGAAGGGCCCAAGCTTGGTTTGAAAATGAGTTTTCAAGCACCATGTGGTGCAGCTTCTCTCCACTGCAGGGGTTGGGACCCTATCTGTCTGTGGAAATCTGGATATGAACAGAGCCTTAAAATGCCTTAAAATACTTCTGAGCTTCTGGTGCAAGCTCAAGATTTAGAGATGCAGGACATTCTTCCTTCAGCTGTACAGAATATGCTATAATATAATTATATAGGCATGCTGGTAACTGAGAGATCACAGCCAGCAAAGGCATCAAACCTGTCTTTCAGCCTCCTTGGAGCTGTCTACTGGACTTGTGGGTTAGAGACATCTGAAACCCAGCCTATGTTAGTGGGCTCAGTGGTGTTTGAGGTCTTTTCCAACCATAATGGCTTTATAATGCCCACTAAGGACTGGAAAGTCCTATATTCCCAAAAGCTGTGGCATAACCAGAGGGGATCTGTACAGCAAAAGTGTTAAGGATGTGGAAACCTCATCATGAGTGTTTCAGAGGGAGAGATGAAGTCACAGTGCATAGATTAAAACTGTGGCCTGCCTGCCTGCTAACACTTACAGTCACTCTCTTAGTTTGATTTTCTTAGTAAAGATTCCAGTTTGGGAGCTCCAGGATTGCTCTTTGGTGAGAAGCAAAGTGTAATAATTGATGTTGACGACCAGATGCACTTTAAAAGCCAACTCCTGGTTTGGGTTCAAATTCTATTCCCTCATTTTATTTAGCTGGAGCATAAAAAAAAACCAAAACCAAAACAGTTAGGGCTCCTATTCATTGCTTCTAAGTGTCAGTGAAAATGGCACAAACTGAGAGCACCTGACCATCAGAAATTCCAGTCCTGGGAGGCACAATCAGCACAGGTTGCTCAGAGACACCTGATCTTTGAAACCACATATATCCTTCACTATTATCTCCCAAATCTTTTGTTTCTTGATATCTTCTAAGAAATACTTATAAAATAAGAGAAAGTAAAGAGCCACAAACAACAATAGTTTCATTTCAATGGGTGTCTTGGCCCATCTTCAGCAAAGGTGTATCTACTCAGATTTCCCTTCTGATCTGATATGTTTATGCTGCTCTTCCAAACAAGTATATGCCTGTTACCATCCATTTCAACAGAATAAGAACACTATAAATTAATCCATCTTCTAGTTCTTCAGAGGAAAATTTAGAAACACAAGAGATACAAATTCTCCTTGGCACTACAATTATAAATTTGACACAAACCATGTATTAACCCAACTCTCCTTTCATGGTAGTTGCTTGAGCTTTAATAGGGTCTCCTCATGGTAAAAAGTTCCAATATATTTGTGTCATGACCTTATGGTGCAGAAAAAGAACACAGCTACTGCCAGGGAGACCTTTTAAATCAGAAGAAAGTCACATGAGCTCACATGTCTGTCATCAACCACTCCATGGGAAAACAGCTGTTTATTTATTTTAAACCCTCAACTAATTTAAAAAATTATAAAGAGTCCAAATTGTCAATTCTAATGAAGAGTTTGGTGAGAAACATAGATAAACAGATTCTCTATTAGATGTTAACTTTAAGGTCATGCAGTGATTTTTAAAGGGTTTGAAAATTAGTATAGAGCACATCCATACTAAAGGAATTGTAGAAAAAGAAAAGAAAAAGGAACTGGAAAAGCATAGCAATGAAACTCACTATATCTGTTATCTGTGTACTTACATGCAGGTTTTATACATTCAGCTATCTCAAAAAATTAACAGAGATTGTTGCAGAAATTTGTCATTTCAGCTGACAGATCCAGCAGCTCGCAAAATTCATCCATGAAGAGGGAAGAAAACAAGAGAGCCACAGTTAAAAATAGAAAGCCTTTGAAATAAATGTCTTATCTCCATCCTCAGCAAAAATAGTCGAGGGCTTTTTTGCTGACCACAGATTGATAAAATTGTAGTGGATAAAATCCTGCATTGGTATTGTATCAGAATAATTGATTTTGTCAGAAGTAGATGGATTAAAGCAACTAAGCACCTGGCCCACTTTAGGCACTGAAATTAGAATCTTGAAAAACACACTAATTTAAATTCACCAAAATGTTTAGATTAGCACATGATCATTGTGCTGAACACCACAGGGAAAAGTCAACTTTTGTAGGAAAGTTATACACTGAAACCTGACAAACCTATTTACCAGTTGGTCACCCAAGGTATGTGATTTTTACAATTAGTACTAAAAAAATCCCAAACCTATTATTAGTAAAAGTCTCAGGCAGACTCCAAGACTGAGAACAAATCCTTCCCCACATCACAACGTTCCCAGGAAATGTCTAAGGTGGTAATTGCACATGGTTAACCCCCCCTTCCCAAAATATTGAAGAAGGCCATAGCTGCCAGCTTTGGGATACAGAGGAACGCTGGGAGGGTAGGCCTAGTGCTAAAGAAAACAGGAGGCACTAGAATGTCCTTTTTCAAATAACAATTTCCACTGTATTACTAATGAGGGTTTTCTGTAGCAAGCACAAAGCTGGAGCTGTTGCACGGTTCCAAGATGAATGTGACTAAACCCAGAAGTCATTGCCGGGTCTTTGTGTGTGCACCAGTTTTTTGACAAGGTTCCATGAGCTTGGCACATTGTGGGATTGTACCTTTTACTGTTAAGATGCTAAATAAGTGCCAAAATGCTTAACACCACAGGATTAACCTCTTGCTTTCAGGTGAAGTGCCCCTGAATTACAATTGTAGCCACCCCCCCAGATTTATGACAGGGCTTCACATCCTGAAGTGCAGCATCCTTTCAGGATGGTCCAAGACAGAGATGTGGCTGAATGGCAAAATAAATAAGAGCTCCACCTGCTCACCATTTTTATTAAAACAGCATTTTTACAGCAGTGGCTGAGAACTCTACATCTTGCAGTAATGCTGCTGTAATGCTCTAGGTCACTACTGCAGAACAGCAGCATTTTTATAAGCTTGATGGAAAGATTAGGTGTCAAATTTAATAAAGCCTTTGGCTCTTTTTCTATTATTCTATGCCATGGGTCCTCTCTCTGCTTTGAAGTAGCATATTTTTTCATTTGGTGGTGGCAATAATTCAAATATATAAACCACCACGTATCATTTAATATAATTTGCATTGACTGGCAGGTTTAAAGCTAACCTGTACTAATGAATTTTTGCATATGTAATATGTGTGGTACAGACAGTTCAGGGCAAAAATCTTATTAGTAAAGTATAGGGAAAGCTGCATTTGGATGAAAAAAAAATTTCATTTCTTCTGTGCTGGAAGATTCTGAAAATTGGGTATGACTGCACATTTAAAGAAAACAATTCAAATATTCTTACTAATAATCAAAAGTAGTTATTAAGCTGACTAGCCAGAGCCTGTACAGGGTCTCTGGGAACAGTCTCTTTCCTTGGCTTACACAAGCCCTTCAGTTTTGATTACAGTCAAGTAGAGCTGCACAGGAATCCTGTGTCCTGATGGTGATGCTGGCTCCTATAAAATGTTTATTTATGCAAGACTAAAACACTTAACTGGGAATGTACTGTCTCTGACTAAACTACCAGAGACAATGATTCTGTGTGACTTTATGATCAGGGAATAATTAATTATTTTGCAGCTGGAGAGACACCAGGGCTGTATGAAATTATATATATTTTTTTTAAATTTAATTTTATTTTTTTTTACGATTTGGAAGAAAACGTGATAAGGCACTGAAAAACCCTCCAGAAAAATAACACTTCAGCCTAGCAGGGTGTAGGTACTGTTCTGAACCTTTCAACAGAGGACTAAAACACTGCTGGTGAAAGGACAAATATCCCAAGGGTAAGAAACAAGTGGAAAATTGAAAGATAAGAATACTCTGCAGGCAGAACATTGAAACAGTGGTGAGGGTCTGAAGGGCTGGTTGGAAAGCATCTAATGGGAGGACAAGGCACAAGGGAAAATGCTTCAGCCTCTTAAGCATCTCTACAACTGTTTGGAAAATAAGGTGGAGTAAGAGGAAAGTTTACAGTACTTGGTAAAAAATTGTTTGTCAAAATTGAAAATATCAACTTTCGATATTTCAAAACTTCTAGGATAAATATGACCTGCTCAAAGAGGGAATCATGCTCACCCCTTGGGCTTCCTGTTCTTATTGTCAGTGACCTCTTTCACTGTCCTCAGGGTTTTTTTTTTTTAAGGAATCAAAGGAAATTAATCAGCTTCTCATGAAACAAAAGAGACAAAGTATTTTTGTTTCCTGGCAAAACATTGAATAATACATTGGGCTTACAAAAATCTCTGCAGCATAAGAGCTAAGCAAGGTCAGAAGACACTTGACAGCAGAAGTGCCTCTGACCCTACTACTTGTAATGATGCAGTACATCAAGTACAGTGTTTTTACTCCTGTTAAATGCTTCATCCACCAGTTTAATTTAAACTGGCCCATCCAATAACACTGCCTTCAGTTGCACAGACTTGATTCTAGATAAGGTGAAATTTTCCTACACTTTAAAAAACAAAAGAATAAAGCTGCTATAATGGAGTGCAGGTGGAGCTCATTTGGGGTAATGAGGTTCTAAATGGATGTTTTGCAAACAAAACACTCATTGTGACCTGACAGCTCACCAATTCACATGCTGCTCCTAAATGGTTTGTTTTGTTCTGTCGGAACTCAAGTGGAAATGAAGATTTCTGCTCGTGGTGGTGCTTGGGGACTCAAGAGGAAATGAAGATTGCTGGTGGTGGTGCTTTGGCAAGGGACATACGAATTAAATTAATCAGCTGCGATTCAAACAGGAAGATTCACTTGCTTCCCCTTTTTTGTGCTTGAGCTGCCTCCTGCATACCCCTTTAGTCAGAGGAATAAGCAAATGGGTTTGAGACCTGGAATTTTGGAAATTTTTTAGGAACATAAAGAACAGTTCTGCCGTGGTGGCTGCTCACGGGTCTTAAAAACAGGATTCAGGGAGCTGAAGTTCAGAGTTCACCTTGTTTTAAATGAATAATTTATATCCTTCTATTAAGAAATACGTTGTGAGGAGGGGAACACAGATATTGTGACAGCTCCTGAGTGTAGAAATTTGACATTAAACCGCCTAGGACACAGAGTGCTCCACACAGGCACTCCAGAGGAGCTGCTTTTTTCCAGCAAATCCTGCTAACTACTTTTTGGGCAGGTAAATATATCATGGACTTGTGGCCTCTGGCACTATTTGGCCTAATGAGGCATTCCTTGAGCTATAAATTTTGTATTTTATATCACTGGGTATAGAATAGATTCCCAAACATCTCTAGCCATTTGAATTCCAAGGCATCAACTGGAGTGACTCATTGTATTTCCCTGAATGAAAAAAAAAAGAGGAGGGGAAAGAATAGGAAGATGACAGAAGTGCAGAAACAGCTGCAAGGAAACAAACATCCTGCAAAGCATCCCTAGGCCATGGTCCTAAATTCCAGCGTGATCCAATGGGGTGTGCTTATTTCCCCTGACAGGAAAATGGAGATGGAGACCAGAATTACACGATGCAAATTTTACAGAACAAATAAAAATATTAACCTACCAAACTGTAGGTTTTGTAACTGTAGGTTTTGTAGCTCTTGTTAGTAACAAGAGCTGGGATTGATGAAGGATGATACATCAGCTCTGTGCACAATGCCTGGTAGCAGCAAGAAGGTAAATGACATTTTGGCATCTATTGTGTCTCTAGAAGTGAGATATATCAATGGAAAGGTAGATGCATATAGAACAGGAGCAAAGCTTCATTTGCTTTTCTTTTTAGTACATTACATAAAGGAAAAGATTAAAAATGTTCTTAGACTAGCATTGGAAATAAGGAAATGCCTCATAAGGAATGAGAAACCAGGCTCTGCAAGTATCCACAAAGGAAACTGAGACCTTGGATAGAAATATAGATTCAAAACTACCCTAAAAAGGAAAGACAGATGCCAGCGTAAGATAAGGTATTTTATACAATAACAGCTAGTTGAAAAACAAAGATATAATAGCTTAAATGATGATAGAAGTCAGCAACTTGAAGGAATTTGGATGGGATTAGTACACAGATGAACAGCTCTTGCATGCTGCAGAGTAAAAAAGGTTGTGCATCAACTCAAAGGAGCACTTAGCTACTGAACATAGGCAGGCTGTGCCATAAAAGGACTTTAGGAAGTAAATAATTTTATCATCCCATCTTGCAGATAACCTATCCATGCTAATAAGTTCAAAAAGTGTTCTCTGCAATGGATTTGATTTAGCTTTTAGCAGAAAATACACATACATGATAAAATCTGCAGCTCAACAGCAAACCCCTTCCCTAACAACAATTTTAGGACCTGCTTTAAGAGATACCCTCACAGTAAAACTTATTGGAGGAGATGGTGAAGATGGAGAAGAATATCTGGACTTTGTACAACAGGATATAAAAGGAGACTTCAGCTGAAATGTCTGTGCACAGATTTATGGCACAGAGAGAGTCCCAAAGCAGAGCATCTCCATTATACAGAGACTATTTTCTCTAGCTGCTGCTGCACATAACCAGGCAGTCTTGGTGAAGAAAGAATTTATTTATTTTTTTTTAAGGCTCAGAGGCCTTAGAGATTCTGAGAGGGAAACAGGTGGACTTCTGCCCTCCCTTTTAAGAAGAATTGATTCCCAAATGGACTACTTTGATAGCTTTCTTCTCAGGTGTTAAAATTTCTCATCCAAGATCAGCAACTAGCAGAACAGAGGCTAAGGACAAAGGGTGAGATAAAGGCTTCCTGGTTTTAGTCGTAATAAACACTTTGAGAAGAAGCAGTGGTACAGTGCATTCCTCTGGCAGAGCTTCTCTGGGCAGAGCTGGAATACAGCTTTGCAGGGTTGTTTGAGAGTTTTGTAGGGACAGAAGAGGGTTCTGGATGGGGTGAGAGAAGCAGAAGGGAGAACTTTCCCTTTTCTTTACATAACAGCTCCCTTTTGAGTCATAGAATCACAGAATGGTTTGGGTGGGAAGGGACCTAAAGCCCATCTAGCTCCACCCCCAAACACAGGCAGGGACACCTTCCACTAGCCCAGGTTGCTCCAGCCTGGCCTTGGACGCGTCCAAGGATGGAGCAGTCACAACTTCTCTGGGCAATCTCTTCCAGCGCTTCACCACCAACCACTGTAAAAATTTTCTTCCTGATTCCTCTCCTGAATCTACCCATCTTTGGTTTAAAGCCAGAAGGGCTTTAAAGGTCTGTCCCCATCCTCCTAAAAACCTCCTTCAATGAGGTCTCCCCAGAGCCCTCTCTTCTCCAGGTGAACAATCCCAGCTCTCCCAACATTTCCTCCCAGCAGAGCTGCTCCATCCCTCTGACCATCCTGGTGCCTCCTCTGGGCTCTTCAGTATCTCCACCTCTTCCCCATGCTGGGTCCCAGGGTGGGAGCAGCTCTGCAGGTGGGGTCTCACCTGAGCACAGGGGCACAGGGGCAGAATCCCCCTTTTCCCTCTAACCACACTGGGGGTCAGCCCAGGATAGAATTTTGGCTTTCTGGATCGTGAGTTTGCATTGCTGACTCAAGTCCAGCCTTTCATCCACAGCGTCCCCAAGTCCCTTTCCCTAGGGCTGCTCCACCTGCTCATCCCTCTGGGGTCACAGGGCAGGACCCCCCTGCAAAGCACAACCTCAGCAGCAGAAGTGTTTCATCCACAGAAACTGACCCCTGGCACCAGGGAGTTTTGTCACCTGACCTCACTTTTCATAGGTAAATCGGTACTCTCTGGGCTTGTCCTGACATCTTGAATGTAAATTGTTCTCTTCTGGTTTTTGTGAAGTTTTTGATTTATCCCTTCTTCTAGTATGTGAGTTTGGAATACCTAATGCAGGCACAGTCCACAGAAAACAGCTCACTGGTTGGAACACTGGGAAACCTCTGGACTAAGATGCTGTCCATGCAAGTGGAAAAGAAAAGTTTGACTTCTTATTAGGTTTATAGAATAACTGCACCATTCAAGCGGGTGGGGGAAAGATTTGAAGAAAAATGTGGAACACCCGAAGTGGTTCTGTCTGACAGCTCACCCTTACAAGAGCATTGCGGGGAAATGAAAAGTAGAGATTTTAAAATGAAAGCCATGATTAAACATTTTAGGCAATATAACTAAAAAAAAGAAAAAAATCTGAATTTATACCTTGTCAGACAAAGCCAGTTCTCCTGGGACATGAACACCCCTACACAGAATGCAGGAATTGATTTTATTTTCACATATTAAATTTGGTTTTATGTCAATAGTGTTGTACTTCCTACCAGAAAACAAATGTCATCAGCAACAAAAAGCACCATCTGCTAGAAAATGAAATGTATGCCATAAGACCATAAAGTAGTCTTTTAATAAGTGAATCTATTTATGTATCAATAGATGTTAATGTACGCTAATAGGGTAGGGGAGAGACACAGACTAGGAATTGTCACAATTTGCACTACTCAAAAATTGATCAAAATAGGACCCTCAGTTATTAGACTATGCATATAAACTTCCTCTTCACTTTAAAAGTGGAATTATGTTTCTACCTAAATCAATAGAAAATAATGTTTCCCTGCCAAAGCTGTAGTGACCATCTCCAGATAAATATTCAAACTTTGGAAAATCTTCCATCTGTGTTCCCATCCAGCATTCAGAAGGAGGGTTATGTCTGATTAGTGTCAGGCTGGATTAAAGAAAAGGGGATCCCCTGCCATTCTGTAGGCTTGGTTTTAAATAGGCAATTCCACTTCCAGGCATTTCGTTTCTCAAGCAATGACAACTGGAGGATAAGAAGAGGTGAAGTAGAGAGCAATTGCCCACTTTTGTGGCTTTAATATCCCATCAATTAACTCACTGTAAAAAATTAATGGATCAAATTTTAATGGGCTTGGCCCTTTCTGAGGGGGATGAAGAGGCTGGTGAAGGAAAAAAAGGGCTTAGCAACTTCTTCAAGAACAAAAAGTTCAGGAAAGTTTTTGGATGGCTCTGCAGAAAATGTAACTAAGTCCTCACAGGCATAATTTCAGTGAAGCCACAATGTTTGGGACTGAATTTGCTTCTATGAATCTTATATTAACTTTCTTCAGCGCTAATAAATCTGAGGTAAGGCACTTTGACACCCAAAGGGTGCTGTGTGTTGCTGTGCTTTGCAATATACCACTTTTCTGGAATTTGAATAAAACAAAAAATTATTTAGAAAACATAACATTTTGACATCCTGTGTCTTGTCCTGCTTACTTTCCTGAGTTGGAAAAGCACAGTTAAACACAATTAAAATGGAAAAAAAAATACAGTTATAAACTTTACTGAAAATCTTTTGTAGGACCTAAACTTTTGAAACTAGAAAGAAAAACACAATCCTTCCATCAGTGACAAGAAATAATTCAAGAATATGACAAGAGAAATAATTAGATTCTCTGATGACCAAACAATATTTAAAGTTCTTTCTGAAATTCTTAAAAAATTCAGCGAAAGAGTATATAAGAATTCTGTGTAGAAGAAAAAAAATGATATTTTTACTAGTTAGCTGCAAGGTTTGCAGAGAAATACAGCAGCAGCTAGAGATCTATTTCTATGCCCATTCAAATTCATTCATGGACACTTAGACAATGCTATGATTGCTCAACTCAATTACATACATAAAATGTAATTTCTAAGCATTTCTCTCCATGGTATTTGAAAATCCTGGCTTGGTTCTGGTCTGGACAGGGTTAATTTATTGCCAGGAGGGGCAGAGCAAAGACCCTGAGGTTATTCTGTACTGACTCACATCCTTGCCAGGTGAGGGGGAAAGGGGAGTCTCTCCTGGGAAGCAGGGATTCCTCCTGATGGAGAAACCTGGCTGAAGGAGCCATCTGGTATTGTCTGTTCTCAGGGAGATTTTCTGTGTGAATCATTTCTTTTCCCCTCTGTCATTAGTATTCTTGCTGCTAGCATTCCTTCTCTTGTCTCATCACTGTTTCCAGCACCTGCTTCTGATCCCAGCCCATCATCTTCAATTTTTTTCCCTCCAGTTGTGCTCTCCAGGTGGCAGGTGAGTGGTTTGGAGAATCTTGGAGAAGCACGGAACTGGGGAGCACCATTTTTACTCATGGACATCACAACAGTCCCATGAAGTCTGCAGTTACAGGGGAAAGGGAAACAGCACTAGCCTTTTGTGCCTTTTACTACCTCATATTGAGAAACTTTTAATCTTATTTTGATATGAAGCTTCTGTTTTCTGGTGGGTCTCTGTGTAGAAGAGGACTGTGGTAGAAATACTTACACTTTCTAAATTCCTGCACAAAGGAATTCCAAGTGCAGTCTCTTCAGGGTGCAGGTTTTAGACAACACGAAATAAACATGTAGATTTAGAAATGAGAAAGTGCTGCTGTTGTGGTTTGAAGTCTACTGTCTCAACAAAGTTATGGAGGAAGAAAAACATGACTCCAAGAATGTACATGCTGCAGTTTGGTCAGACAACATGGAATTCTGATATAACTTTCAGGATTGATTCTTTCTCTGGATACTGAAACTATGAGAGAGTCAGAGACAGAGCAGAAAAAGCCTCTGTGTACAAAAGAGTGTAAAATTTCAGTAGAAGATGCAGCATCTGTAAAAGTGCAGGACTTGGCTGAGAGTAATTCAGAAATCTCTAAATTTTCAGTTGCTCTCAGTATGTCAGACAGCATAAATTACATCTGGATAAAACTGCAGCTACTGCTTTCTTTGTTCTTTTAAGCACATTATATTTTTGTAGAGCAGCAGAACACAGCAAAGTACTGATGGAGAGGATAAAATAGATTACTCAAGGTTATCATTTGCACACAGTGTGGTAAAAGATCTGGTCCTAAGGGACAATATTAAGCCCTGTCAATGATACTGGTAACCTAATTAACCATGAATGCTATTCAAATGCAGAAATGTCAAATTGCATTTTCCTCCTCATATACTGATAGGCCTGGGAATGCTGGAAATAAATATCACCTTTAAGGCTGGATTCCAATATCTCATACTTGATCTGCAAGCTGTTAAACTTTATTAGTTTTCTTTGCCCAAAAAAGGATATAAAAGGACATGTGTAGCAGTTTTTTTGTTTGTTTACATATTGTAAAAGAACTATATACCCTTTTCTTTTACTTCCCCCAAGAAGATTGAAAAAGTCACTGACATTAGTAAACAAATAAAAGAGAGCCATTAAGAGTCTTCATAGCTGTCCTGTCTAGAAACTGTAAAGAAGAAAAATACTTAGGATTGAAATTTCTTTGCCAAATTATGTAAGTTATGACTTGTTTCTCTTACAGATAATAGGGGCTGTGAGGAAATGGATATTATATTATGTCTTTTGAAGTTCTTTCTAAGACCATTATCCTTTCCATTTGTGAGAACTTTGGTTCTGTCTTTTCATTTATTACCTTATCCATTAGGTCCTCATTTCTTGCACCTTCTGTGTTGAGGTTTGTAAGAATTCTCAGATTTTTGTGCGGACTAAAAGCCTTTTTTGTTTTCATGAGAATGTTTCAAATGAAAACTTTTTGCTTTTCTGTGTCACCTAATTTCCTGAGTTTCTTTTTCTGAAGATTTAAGGTCGCTAAGAGGATGGAGAGGGGTCTGGAGGGGAAGAATTCCAGGGAGGGGCTGAGGGCACTTGATCTGTTCAGCCTGGGGAAGAGATTGAGGCCAGATCTCACTGAGTTCTTCCGTATCCTCATCAGGGGAAGAGGAGGGGGAAACATTGATCTCTTCCCTGCTGTGACCACTAGACAGGATCGAGGGGACCATCTGGAGCTGTGCCAGGGGAGGGTTTGGCTGATATCAAGAAAAGGTTCTTGCCCAGAGGGTGCTGGGCACTGCCCAGGCTCCCCAGGGAATGGGCACAGCCCCGAGGCTGCCAGAGCTCCAGGAGGGTTTGGACAATGCTCCCAGGGATGCACAGGGTGGGATTGTTGGGGTGTCTGGGCAGGGCCAGGAGTTCAACAGAATGATGCTTTAGGCCCCCTTCCAGCTCAGGCTATTCTGTGGTTCTGTGTTTCTGTGGTTCCAGGGTTCTATGATAATACTACAAATTCCTGCTGCTACAGACCTAACTACTTTTCTACTACTGTTAAGAAAAGATCTGCCTCACTTGAAGGGATGAAAAAATGGACATGTCAGGCTCAGCTCAGAGGTGAGGTGGTCAGCAGTAAGTTAAAATATGTGCTCTGGGTATCCCAGCTGCCAGCTCTGGGTCATGTGCAGGTGAAACAACAGCCCATGAGAGGAACCTTCAAGCACAAGGCTGGAAGGTCTCATTGTACAACAAAGAAGGCTGGAAAGGCCCACAGTGCCCATCTGATCCCACCTTCCTGCTCCAGCAGGGCCATCCCAGAGCACATGACTCAGGATTGTCCAGATGGTTCTGGAATATCCCCAGTGAGGAAGACTTCACTCCCTACCTGGTGAAGACTTCACCCCCTACCTTCCTGCTCTCTCACTGCACTGGAAAGTTCTTCCTCATATCCAGGTGAAACTTCCTGGGCATCAGTTCCTGCCTGCTCCCCTTGTTGTGCCATTGCTGGGCCCCACGGAGCAGAGCCTGGTCCATCCCCTTGACAATGACACCAAAGAGCCTCAACTCTCCCTCTTCCTCAAGTCTCCCTCTTCCTCTCAGTGTGTGCACCTTGGATCTCTCTTGTGCTCCAGCAGACTTGTCAATTAGTGGATTCTGCAGGGGAGGGGATGCTGAGTGAAGCACCTCCGAGCTGAGTGGTTTGAGGGATGTGTGAATGCCTGCAAATTTATTTCTCAGGTTTTGCAGTATAATGGGCTATAACTCAGTGCAGGTATGGTATCAAAGCCTGTTTCTCTTGGAGAAAGTGAGAATAAAATCCAGGAGACTAATGGAACATAAAATGCTTGTTTATATCCCTGACAGAGCTGTCTGTGCTGCTCTCCATGTCTGAAGTACATGCAGATATACATTACCCACCTGACCTGCACTAACTGGGGCAGGCATTTGCTGCTCCATGAGGAAATAAGGAGCTTTTAGTCAGGTATTAGTGAGCTCTCAGTTCTTTGCTTAGCTACTTATGCAAGACAGGAAACAGGAACAACAAACTCTTACAGCCTCAGCACATTCCCTGGACTGGACTTTGCATGTTTTTATGAACAGAGTACATGGCAGGTGGCTGATAAAAACAGTAAAGACAACAATAATACTGTTCTGAGCTGAAATTCGGGTTGAAAATTCTTCATTTAATTTGAAATTAAAATTTTGTCTCTTTTTTTTTTTTTTCTCAGAGGAGAAAAACATGATATTTAATAACAGTTTATATTTTCAAACTTTTACAGGCCTCTTTGCAATTAAGAACCTGGAAAATGATGCATCAACTTTGCATTGTAACTTTATGTAATTCCATAAAGAAGTCCAGAGTTGCTTGTCTTTCTTTTGTAGCTTTTTTATGACATGAGAATTGAGCAAAGGAGACACCTTATTTTGGAAATAACCGCAAATCATACTTATTTTTTTCTCCCAGCATGACTAAATCTGCTGATAATGCTCTCCAAATTTACACATTACCAAAAAAATAATGAAGTCCGTGCAGTTTTTCTCAGCAGCGTCTCCTAATGAGACTGCTTTAAAACAGGCAGAAGTGCCATCTGCTGCTACTCACAATAATCCCCCTCTCTCTCACCCCTGGGTAAAAGGGACTCATGATGAAGCACCAGCATCTGTGTTTGTAGCAAAACAGTAAAGTTGGTTTTCAGTCTCTAAACCAGTTAAGTGCAACCCACTGGTTGGGTTTGCCTTTGTTAGAAATTCAGCCGCACACACGTGTGGATTCTCCTCTGCTTCTATTAGCATCCAATTTGCTGACAAGAGTTTACAGTGTATATAAAAGGAAAACTCTACCATGTTACTACCATGCTCTCCTGCAGAAAACTTGTTTTTATATAACATGTTTAGGTGATAAAGAAAATTAACCCAACAAAGGTCCTTCATAGTCTCCTGTGAAGGCATCCAAGAACCAAAGGAAAGGTAAGTACAGAAGAAAAGAAAAATGCACAGTACACAGCAGATTTGATTCCACCACAGTACTTCCAGCAGCTCCAAAGGAAGAGGAAGATATCTTCAGATTTTCTCTTGAGTAACTTGCTGATTTTTGTAAAGACTTTACTTAGGCATTTTCCTAAATTTACCATGATAAACTCAAAACACATCTCTAGAAAGGAAAATCAGTTATCAGACAAAACTAAGGGAAAATCCAACTAGCCAGCTAAAGTAATTTCAATGAGACATCCATGGTATCAATCTTGCAGTGAGAGAATGACAACATCGAGTACCTAAGCCCAGCTGCTCTATTGCTGCTGCTTCTGTTTTATTCATGGGAACTCCTACACCTGCTGCCATCTCATCTGTTATCTCACTGGAGTCTCTTCTCAGAGCACAGCCACAAAATCCCAGCCTTTACTGGCAGAGAAAGTGTTTGCCTACACACTGTACAGTAATCACCCAGTTAGGTGAGCTCCTGTCTTCTGGTGCCTTTTCATTTTCAAAAGACAGCCTGTTCAGAGCTCTTGGATGAACTCACAGGAAAGTATTGTACTGTCTTTTTCTTAGTTAAAATTTCCTGCTGAAAAAAAGCTTTCCAGTACCAGAAACAGTGAAAAATTTTGTCAGTTTTACTTAGCCTTGGTCAGACAATAGTGTTGATTAAAGAGTTTGGTATAAGGACAAATGGTTCACCTGTAAGAACTTGTTTTTCACTAGCAAATTAATTGATTTTGTGACTGAAAGGCAGAATATGTGTTTTGTTGAACACATGAAAATTTCATATATCAACTACATACCGCAAGAAAAAGCAAAATTGCTGATGAAGAGCTAGATTGAGTTGGATGGTTTAAAGACACAGCAGTATTAATCTAGGCCTAAGTTCAGAAGAGATTTTGGGAAGGCACACACCTTGATGAAGATGAAGATGCCGTCTGCCTCTGTTAACTCTTCCATCTCTCTGCTAAGTGCACGCTGTGGTCTTTGGTCACTCACATGCAAAGCAAAACTAAGGACAAGGAAACAGAATGCAGAGGGACATAGCAATACTGGGGGCCAGGAAAGAGAAACACAGCAAAAATTATCTTGGAAAATGTCAAGTTAATACACCTAAGACTTATTTCAAAACTTTACAGATTCACTGGTGATGTGGGAGGTATGAGAGAAAAGTTGAACTCGTGAAAGGCCACAAATGAAACCTGCATCAGTAAGGCAGAATGTCAGATGAAAGAAAAATTGTGAGTAGGGTGTCTGTGCTGCATTTGTTAAAGTCATATCATGATTTATATGCAGAAATAACACCAGGTAGCACCACAGTTGCACAACCCACCTGCAACATCATATTTGACTTTATGGCTGTAAGATGGTGCCAGAAATAACAAGATACACCACACAAATAAAGGGAAGTTGATCGAGCTCTGCCGGACCAAGAACTCTAAGCTCTCTTCATTCAGGTGAATAACTTTTTGTAAATATGTTCTCATCCATTTTTTGTGAAGTTGAAAAGGTCTTTAACAAAGTCTCTGTCTTATGTCTTTGTTTTCCAGTTTTTAGTAATCTGCATGAGTTGGACTGACCTTGACTAGATATCTGGTGCCCACCAAGATGCTTTATCATTCCCCCTTTCTCAGTGTGACAGTGGAGAAAAACAATGATTAAAGGCTGGTGGGCGAGGTAAGGACAAAAATAACCCTCACACATCACCAGCATGGACAAGACAGACAGCTCTGGGGAATTCATTTATTACCAAATAACAAGGGAGTAGGATAATGAGAAATAACAATGAACTTAAACCAAACTTTTCCCTATCTTTCTTTCTTTCTTCCTGAGCTCAGCTTCACTCCCAGCTTCTATAGCTCCTAAAGCTGAGCAGCACAGAGGACAGGATTAGGGGTTGTGGTCTGGGTATAGCTCCTAAAGCTGAGCAGCACAGAGGACAGGATTAAGGGTTGTGGTCTGTGCATCCCATGGTTTTTCTGCTGCTCCTTCCTCAGCAGGTGCTTTCCCTGCTCCACTGGGGGGTCATACCCATGGCAGACAGCCCTTCATGAATTCCTCCAGACTGAGTTCCTCCCAAGGGCTGCAGCTCCTCACATATGGCTCCAGCATGGGTCCCTTTCACGGGTCAGTCCTGCAGGAGAAGCTGCTCCAGCCTTGGCCACAAGTCCTGCCAGAAGGCCTGTTCCACTTCAGCCTCCTCTCCAGATGACAGCTGTGGATGCTCTGCCAAGGGAAGGTGGGGAGCAACAATTTCTTCCACCCAGGCATGGCCAGCCATAGATTCATCCCAGAGCTGCCTGGAACTGTGTTGAGCTTGAGGGAGCTTCTGGCATTTTCTCCCAGAAGCCACCCCCTGGAGCCCCTCTGCATCAAGGCCTTGCCACAAACACCCAGCCCAACTCTGGGGAACGTGACCTGGGTAACTCAGGGAGTGTCAATACAACAGAGTGTGGCCAGAATACCCAAAACTCTCCCCTCTGAGAGGTTTCTTGCCCAAACACTGGTTATGATCAAGAGAAAATTAAAAATAACAAGGTTTCCTTATGGTGATGATCAGCCAAATTAAGATCTATCCAGAGCATGATCAAGAGACTTTGGGTGAAAGAAGGAGCCAGCTTGAAAAGGCATAAAATTAAGGATGGAAAATACGTGATGCAGGGATTGAGAAGAAGGTAACAGACAGCAGAAAACCTGGGCTTGACACCTCAGGAGTCAACTTTCCAAAACCCTCCCAGGCCAGTGTTTATGCCTCACAAAGCAGACTGGGAATGACACAGGGCCCAGCTTGGCTGGGCAGCCGTGGCTCTCCTGGGTGTTGGTGGCTCCGTGGGTGTGAGGAGCAGCAGGAGGACACTCAGAGCTGGACCACCTCCCTCCCAGGGAGGGTGTGCAGGGAGGGGAACCCTCAGAGCCAGGAGAGGAGTTGTGTGATGGCAGCACACACGGTGTGGGGGTGGATCAACAGGAGTGTGTGAACGACTCCGTGTGGGAGTGCATGCTCAGAACATTTTGCAAAAAGGTGTTAAAGGGTTCTAGAAATTTATAAGGTTTTATTAACAGCTGTTGAGTGTGTAGTAATGCCATTTAGGTGTCATATAGCTGCTATTGATTATAAATGTATAGCTCTGGGATTGCCATTTCATTACCTGTTGTTCAAATAAAAATCCCTAAACAATTTTGATCCCGTCTTGAGTTAAAATACATAACCAGGGCAGTCTTTTCTTGTGTCATTCCATAAGTCTCATATTATGTCTGCCTATGTGGCTGGCATGGTCACCAGTTCCATCCTGGTAGCATTCCAGAAAGCTCGGTGATGGATCATTTTCTTTATTTCTTGTCACTTCTGATTTTATACATACATTACTCCTGTCTCTGATTTCATTTCTTCATTGTGAAGGAGTGATGACAATGTTCCCAAATTCCCCAAAATTGGTTTGAAGGATTTACTACTGAACTACCATGGCCTGTTGGAGAAAAATATTTCAAAAATCCACATTTTCTTTTTCTCCCACTGCAGAAAGTGAGTTTGATTTGCCTCTTCTACAGGCCAGAAGTGGCCCCATTCCTTCTGTCAGGATATATAATTAACCTTATTTATTTAATAACTGTGACTTGTGATGTTTTTTATTACTTCACACTTGAGTGCAGACACAGACGCAACATATCAAGCTACACCCTGCTGGTATGACACAAATCTGAATTTCACCACTGGACTTACAAAATTAATTCCTTAGGACTTGGCAATCAATTCCTGCCCAGATGTTGGGTATGTCTGTGTCTCCGGTTCCTTCACAGGAGTGACTGAGCTTGTGGCCATGACAGATCAGAGAATCGTGGAATTCCAGACTTGGTTTGGAAGGGACCTTAACAATCACCCAGTCCCATCCCTCATCATGGGCAGGGACACCTTCCAGTATCCCAGGTTGCTCCAAGTCCCATCCAACTTGCCCATGGACAATTCCAGGGATCCAGGGACAACCACAGCTTCTCTGGGCACCCTGTGCCAGGGTTTTCCATTCCCACAGGGAAGAATTTCTTCCTAATATCCCATCTAAACATATCGTCTCTCAGAGTCCTGTGGTTCAAGGACAGGATAAGAAAGTATGTCAGAAAGAGATTAATTATCTGGACATGGGGATTCTGCTGAACCATCATGGCCCTGAAGACAGAAACTAAAGTACCCCCAGATACTTTTACCTCTGGAAGCTTGCAGAAATTTTTTGCATAAGCAATGGGCTGCATGGATGCTCTCTGGATTTTGTTGTATGTATCTACATCTAGCTAAGAATAAACCACCTAAAGCCATGGACTCTTTAATTCAGATCAGTTCTGTCTAAAACACTCGTTGCTTTTTTGTCCATCATTAAGAAATATCTTACCATTAAAAACACACAAACCAATCACACATTCAGAACTCCCACTAAAAACACACCTTATAGGAGGACTTTCTTTTTGCCTAGATTCAGCTCCATGTGTTCCACAATCATTCCTTTCTGTTTTGCATTATCTGAGCCCCTGGGAGACCTGGGTAAAAGCAGGACTAACAGTTTCCTGCCAGCTGCCTTTTTCAGAGCAGGGAGCAGGGGAGGATGAGTTCTAGTGCAAGAAGAGAGATTTTAGGGCCATTAAGAAGGAGCCCACTTGTTCCTCTGGGAACAGGTCTGCCTCTTCTAAACTTCTTCAGGGTGTGGGTTGCTGTAATTTACCTGTGGAATGAAGGGAAAAGGGAAGGAGATAAAAAACTAAACCAAACTCACTTTAGCACACTGAGAAATCAGCAGATTTGCCTTTTGTTTCCTTGTCTTCCCATGAATTCTTTGATTACCAGGAGCAGGTCCTCTATGTTAATTTAAAATGGATAAATAACAGAGGTTCTATATTCTGCGTTGGATATACCTTTTTTTTTTCTTCAGAAGTGGGTAAATAGAGACCAGTTAATTGCTTCAGTATTTTTTTTTTGTGAAAATAGACTGCTTTTTCAAATGAATCATATTAATGAAGCATAAGAAATGCTGATAGAAGATTGTTGAGGTTTATTTCTAATTAGGGCCACTGAGAATATAATATTGTATTTATTACTGTGTTGAATTAATATTTCATCTTTAGCTGCAGGTGTCCATTTCAGTGATTTATTATGGTTTAACCATTGAAAAACATAAAAAAGAAATCCCTCCTTCTCACAGACACACTACAGCATTTTTTTTCCAAAAATCTTTTTCCTGCAGAATAAGAAATTATGTGCACTGGTTTTCATAACTAATTAGGATGAAGAAAATTCCAAAGATATCTTAAAAAAAAAGTCTAATTTTTTAAACATTTTTTGTTCAAAGTTATTGAGAAATGCAGAGTTTCTCTCCAGCTTGGTAATCCAAAGATGAAAAGGATAAATTAGGCAGGCAATATTTAAAATAATTTAAAATTCAGTGGAGATTATCAACTTCATGAAAGTCGATTTCAGGAGATTTTACGCTGTAAATAATACATTTTTGGTAGTGTTTGGCCTTAAATTGAGTGCCTTAGGCTGGAGAAATGCTTATCTCTGAGGTGTTTTTCAGAGATCCTGCATCCTTGCATGTCACAAGTAGGATTTAGGCAGTTGCCCTTTTCCTATGCACATGGTTTTGGTGTTTCATTCCCACTCTTGCTCTTGCCCTTAGCTCTCACTTTCTCCTTGCTCCTCCTTCCTTCCTTCTCACAATACCCACATCAGCCAACAGCAGGTCACACACCTGGGGAAATATTTCTTATTTAAACCAATGAAAAAAATACACAGTCTAGTCCCAAGTGGCATTTTTACACTTATGAATCATGGAATCATGGAGTCCAGACTCTTTTGGGTGGGAAGAGACCTCAAAGCCCATCCAGTGCCACCCCCTGCCATGGGCAGGGACACCTTCCACTAGCCCAGGTTACTCCAAGCCGTGTCCAACCTGGCCTTGGACACTGCCAGGGATCCAGGGGCAGCCACAGCTTCTCTGGGCACCCTGTGCCAGGGCCTGCCCACCCTCACAGGGAACAATTCCTTCCCAATATCCCATCTAACCCTGCCATCCCTTAACCTAAAGCCATTCCTCTTTGTCCTGTCACTCTGCCTTCTTAAAAAAATCCCTTAAAAAATTTGCCCTTGAGTTGTCAGAATATCTCCTTTATCATCCATTGGGAATTGTTGGGTGCTCAACATTATATTTTTGGTGTGGTTCAGGAGGATTAATTCACAGCCTGAAGAAGTACTTTGGTGGTGTGGCTTGCTTAGTTTTAAAGAATAATAAGCAACTGTTATGTGAACTCTTTCTGAATAGCAAAATATTTATTTTAGGGTGAATATTTACAACGTTTTCAAACCCAAGACTGTTCAGATGAAAGCTGGTTTAAATTAAAATTTCGGTTAAAATTTTGAGACTCGGTAATAAAAGCATTGATAATATTCAAATCTAATAAATATTCTACACTCACTTTAAGATAATAGTATTGTTTTTTACTTTGGTCCGTGCTGCAAAAATGAGCTTACAGCCACACAGGACAAGGCAGAAACTGACTGGGATGGGTGGATGGATGGATGGATGGATGGGTGGATGGATGGATGGATGGATGGATGGGTGGATGGGTGGTTGGATGGATGGGTGGGTGGATGGATGGATGGATGGATGGATGGATGGATGGGTGGGTGGATGGATGGATGGATGTGGATGGATGGATGGATGGATGGATGGATGGATGGATGGATGGATGGATGGACGTCTTGAAGAGCTAGAATATTCTTCTGAAAATATGCAAAACAGGGTCTTCCTTTTCCAGCCATAAAACTGATCTTAATATTGGCTGTGGGGAAGCTTTTCTTTTTTAAATTAATTTCTCATTGTTTGTTTTTAAATGCTGTGTCACTACCTGATATTTCATCATTTGCCTTGCTCCTTTCTCATTCCAGATATCGAAAGCTTTCAGTTAAATCTAAAATCTGGCTTTAAACATGCAAAAATAACTTGTTTTCCATATTTGTGCTCCTGAAGCAGGCTAAACAGAAATTGAAAACCTAGAAAAGCTCCATGCACATGTACCCATTTTGATCTGTGTGCTGTTTGATGTAGTTCTCCCCTTGTTCTCTATGTTTGTTTTGTACAGAATCACACAGGCAATATCACTCTCATTTAAACAGGTCCAAGAACTAGTAAAATGCATTTTGAAATGAAAGAATATAGGGATATCCTACTATAATGAGTACTGAAAAACAGACAGTCTGAGCTCCAGATTTTGTTCTGAGAAAACATTGTGAAAATTTATTTTTTTCACTGAAAAAACCCCAACCCTAACCAGAAAATGGTCACATTTCACCATCACATTGCAGCAGTATTGTGCTATTTTCATAATATTGCATTTTCTAGTTTATTTTATAGTAATGGATAATGTTTTAAAATTCTTTGTGTCCTGGTTCTAGCCAGGACAGGGTTAATTTCTGCAGTAGCTGGGAGGGGCATGGCCAGGACCCAGACATTCTATACCCACTCACAGCACTGCTGGAAGTGCAGAGATCTAGAAAATGTGGCTTCAAGAATGGAAATTCTGCTTTTTCAATTGCTGCGTAAGTCAGGATGTATGGATGGATAAATCTGCACATTTCTAACCAACGAATTATTCTATCAATCACAATTCAGATCCCCAGCAGGCAAAAACCAAAACAGTTTCTGATCAGATCATCTTGAATTTCATGTCTCATAAAAACATGAAATGTGGCCTTTTTCTTATAAGGAGTCAGCGCTGTGTGTTACCCTCAATGAATTTTAGTGATTGTTAAAAACCCTCAGCAAATGCATTCATTTCAAGAGTTTAAAATCAAGCTAAATATTCAGCATTAAAATAGAACATTTCTGATGAAATTCAGATTACTGCCTCTTAAAGACTGGAAGTCTTCTATCATATGATAGGAATCTTAAGTCAGGAGGAACATGCAGCAGTCTTCACTCATCTGTGTAAATGCACCCGATTAACAGCTGTAAAATGTTCTATCTGTGTTGCTCACACTTCTTTTCCTCTATGTGCTTTGCACCATAAATCAACTTGCTGGTGTGGTAGCTCCGTACCAGACGGCACAAAACAATTCTGCACATGCCTGCACAGTTTCCCTCAGTTAAGATTTGTAGTACGAATAGTAAGACTGGCTGAAGACACCTTGAATGAGAGTTTATGTGTGAGAAAACACCAGTTCCTTCTAGCAAGGACAAGATATACATGGACACCAGGTGTTGGTGGCACCTAATTAGCGGTTTAGCAAGATAAGAGCATGCTATTAGACATTCTCAAGGCACTTAGACATCTTAAAAGACAGATTAGACTTGACTAAAACTGTATTGCTTTGGAAATATTCTGCTAGCACAGCAGCACTTTTAGGTAAGAAAACTTTAATTATTATGCAGGGTGATTTCAAAAAATAATACAGCATTGGATTATTTACTTAACTTGAGATTAAATGAGGTCAGATGAGGACAGGACACGAGGAGATTCTTGTATACCAGTATGCAATTTCTATCTTTTTTTGTGAAATCCCTGTCTGATCCCTTTATGCACAACAATATTCTTGCACTTTGTATCTTGCATTTTTTACTGAAAAATAAACTCAGCTGGTAGAAAGGAGCATGATTTCCCTGCACTATGACAGCTCTGTGAGATCTGATGGTCTGGTCTCTGTTGGATATGAAATGGATTAGGGTTTGGGGTATTTGATCCCATGTGGTTTCAGCAGGGACTCAGGCTGGCATGCATGCATCCAGGGCCAGCATATGTGTAGTGAGTGCTGGAGGGCTTGTAAATGAGTGTTTCCTCAAATTGGACAAATTTAACTCCCCTGCTTCAATTGCTGCTCTAAACAGAACTTAACTGAGGGTCACTTAGTTACTTTTTTGAGTAACAGGAGAATAACTGCAAGGTCATCCACTGGTGCCCTGGAGGTTGTGGATGCACCATCCCTAGAAGTGTCCAAGGCCAGGTTGGATAGGGTTTGGAGCAACCTGGGCTGGTGGAAGGTGTCCTGCCCATGGCAGGGGATGGACCTGGATGAGATTTAAGGTCTCTTCCAACCCAAATCATCCTGTTTGATTCCTGCATTCCTGATATATTCCTACGATTCCTGATAAAGCAATAGTTCTCTTCATAGAACAAATGGAATCACAGCTGTTCTGTGTGTGACTGTCACAGACAAGCCCTGAATCCACCAAACCACTCTAGTCACAAAGACCAAATGTAGTATGAAATAATAAAGTCAGTCTCTTCTGAGTATATTTACTTTTGTTCAGACACCTCCTAGCACGACACAAAGAGTCAAATACTAAGATATTTTATATTTTTATTGAAATTGAAAACCAAGGCAGTGGGAAGGTAGAGAAAGCAACCAAGTTTCACACCTTTTTTTCTTTAAACATTTCCCTTGATTGCCTAGGTCAGCTTAAATTTTCCTCAGAAATCAACTATGACTCTCCTGGTCTTCCTCAGGAACTCTCAAAGTCTGCTGTCCCCTTGTGACACGACTTCCATCAGCCACAGCCACAGGTGGGGCACATTCCTCCCACACATGAACCCCTCCAGAAAATCAAGATGCTCCTCAAGTCTCCAAGCTCTTTCCCTGGGCCTCAAGGACTATAATAAGCAAATCAAGTAAGATGATGTTGTCTGTCACTAAATTACACTCTTTAAAAGCAGAATCATAAAATCACAGGCCAATTTAGTCTGGTAGCTCTACTGGTCAAATCCCCTGCTAGAAGCAAGACTGATTGAGCCATTAGCTCATGCTGCTCAGATCCTTGTTCTGTTGAATAATCAATACCTAAAAACATGGGGATTCCACGGTGATTTCCAATGTCTCTTTATAATAATAATAGCATTTTATATTAAAAAAGAAAAGAAAACAACTTTGGAGGGTATGTTTGCACCTTATCTTCCTAGGTTTCTGCAGGGGGATTGATGTTTTATCTGCATATGGTATATTACAGAGACATGTCAAGAAATGAAGAGTAAAGGAGAATCTTCAGACACCTTTTCTGTGAATGTTTTGCTTGATCAGTCCTGTGTTTTTGGGAAGAGCTCCCTCACTCTAAAGAAAGGAAGTTCCTTTCCCAGCCTGTCCTGAGTAGGATTGCACTTGGTGCTAAAATCTGTCAGTGACTTAGGGAATGGAGTGACAGGAGTAATTAGTGCCAGCAGGATGAAGCTTCCTAAGTAGGAAAAAAAATCAAGTAAAAGAGATCTGCATGAGAGCTCATTTCTTTCCTCAGAAGTGGAAATTGGTGAGGAAGGAAGCCTGGGCTGCACTGCATGTTTGGCATTGAACTGCTCAGCCTACAGAGACCTCAAAATAATAAGGGAAGGACTAGTTCAGCCTGAAATATTTAATAGGATTGACTGAATTATTTTGTTCAGAAATATTTCACCACCAAATGGATTTAACTTTCCTTTTTTGCTGAACATAGGAGACAGAATCGTTGCCATCCCTGTAGAAAAAAACAGTCAGTGTACTTATAATTTTTCCACACCATGAAGCATCAGTGTTTCCTTCTTGTCTCTCACAATCCTTGCAACTAAAAAGGGAAAATAATATTTAAGTACTTGACCAGTGTTGTTGGAATGGTCCCATATAAGTATATATGTGGAGTGTGTGACTGAAGAGTCACAGGTCTCCTGTCAGGCACCATTTATTTGATTTGAAGGAGTTAACATCTAATTTCTTTAAATTGCTCTGAAAATCTGGTTTCCCAACTCCCTTTTCTCTTGAGTAAGAAGAAATCTTAAAAGAGTGGACAATTACACTATAATTATGTACTCATAAAAGTGCATAACTACGTAAGCATATATAATTATATGAACATCTAATTTTAAAATATTAGAGACCTGGTAAAATTAAGGAAGACATTTCACAGTGGCTTTGCAGTGCCCATCTGCAGTGGAAGAGTCCTTTATTTGGGATTATTTGGACATTATTTGGGATAGAAGATTTTGGGGAAAGGAGACAGAAAGAGAGAAAAAGGAGGAGTGTCGGTGCACTGAGAGCCCATGTAGCCTGTCCTGTTTTGGTAGGGTGATGGGGATGGGCTTTCAGCATCCTCATTTGTCCCTCCTTTAAGTTAAAAATTGAACTTTGGGATAAAGAATTTTCTGATAACTTAAGGCATTTAATAACTTTTTTCAAATTACTTTTTTTCTAATTTCTTCTCCTTTGCTCACTAAAACAACACAATGTTTTTTTTTTTTTTACTTTTGAAATCAAAGGCGATCTGATGTTCTGAATTCCATCTTCCAGTGATTCATGGGAAGCATGTAAGAGAAGTGTTTAACTACACAGTAGAGTGAAATCTTTCAACAGCCATCTAATACAGACAGTATTTAATGTTTAAATAAATAAATATATCTTTGAATATTTGTCATTTTGCAAGGAATTTTTGGATTTTTCTCATTTCCTTGCAATTACCCATTAATAAACTATTATGCAATATTTTACATAGATAAAAATCATAATTTACATATTAAAATTAGGCAGTAGTTACTCATTTTCCCACCACTTAATAGATATCAGTGCTCCTTCCCAGGCAAAACTAAATTTAAAAAGAGAAGAGCCTGATCCTGTTCCGTCTAAGGCATTGGGACATTTTCAATTGCCTCTTGTGGGATTTGGATCAAAACTAAAAGAATAATTGCAGTATTGGTGTACTTTTATTAACAAACCTAATCTTATTTTAAAAAAATATCTTTAGTGGATAAAGTAATTGTAGTATACTTATATTTGAATCTTAGCAATGCTTTTATTACCAAGTCTCACACTCTTAACTGAAAAGTTTATTTAAATTAGCTGTCATCTGAACAACTGGCTAGAGATTTGAAAATGTGCTGAATAACTATCTTCATTTCTAAATTTTGCTTTTTCTCAGAAAGCTCCATCACTGTTTGGAGAGCACTAGAAGCCCACATGAAGTGCATTGTACTGAGCTGTGCCATGAAAGTATCACACCACCAGGGACTTGCCACTTAGTTGCACATAATTGTGAAGCAAATTCATTACTTTTCACTTATCTGCAAGCATGTGTGTCACTTTTCCATAAACTTCATTAGCTTTCATGACACAGAGGCCTGATAAAACCTGATGGTCATTCTTACCTCTGTATTGATCAGTAATGCTACATCATTTTGAAGCACTAACGATTAAGGGTCTTGCTGTGAGAGCTCATGAGTGTATTGAGTTAGAATGTTTCCCATTAATTTTTTTCCAGTAATAACCTTGGTCCATTCGAGACATTGTTTAATAGCCCATAACTCCTACTTTAATAGGAAACAATAATTGATTTCTACTTGTACTTGAATACTGTAGGCTATAAATTTTAACACATTTAATACCCAGTTAACGATACACCTTTGGATATAGTAAAGGAAGCAAAGGCTGGGCCTTCATTGTTTGCATATGCAACCTCAAAGATTTACAGGGTGTTTATTCAAATCATGCAGAGTACCAAGGAACTAATCATTTTCCTACAGGGAAAAAAACAAAAACAAAACCCAAGCACAACAAAACAAAACTAAACCCAAGAATGCAGTTTAACAACAACAGTGCACCGTCATTTGCTAACATTTATATCAAGTGCTCTGTAACACATCCAGCCACAAATGTGTAAATAATAAGTGCCTGCAAGAGATCAAACTGCACAAATGGGATTCAGGAAGTCATCTGCAAGGAATAAAACCAGCAAGATACAAAGTGTGTTGACTGGCCAATAGCATCATTCCCGTTGCTTTTGCAGAGCAAGGCAGGAAGACAACCTGTTATCATCCATTGTTTAAGCTAAGCAAGAGCCAGCCCTTGGCTGTGTGTATTGATAATAATCATCCATCAGCCAGAATCCTTACTTTTGAAGTTGGTTTATCAATATTTTCAGCATTTCTGTCCCACTGATCTCTGATTCCCTAGGTGATGTGCAGGTGTGCATACATTCATGAACCACAGCAAGTTTGAGGTGAGAAGGGTGAGAAGGGATGTTGCCCACCCCCTCTACTCAAGGTGCCCATCTAGAGCAGCTTGCTAAAGACAGGACATTGTTCCACTTGTGTTCCTCTGTAACAAAAAAATGTGCAAGCAAAACACGGGAAATTAAATAGAAATTTCACTATTTGTTTGCTTAGAACCTCTTGATTTTTTCTTGCATACTTCACTGCTCTGCAGCAGGAATTCACTGGGATGTGTAAGAAGCTGGTACTCCAAATGATTTAAATGCGTGGAGAACTGATCTCCTAACACATTGATTCTGTATCTTTCTGCTGATTGACTGATGACATGGGAGTGTAACAGTTCTCTTTCTTAGGGATCCAAGTGATAGATTTGAATACTGCAGAACTCAAGTTTCACTCTTTCTTGATTGAAAGAAAATTAATTGCAACATAGTCTTGTAATTCTGCTTCCTCTGTGGCAGGCAAAGAGAAGAGATTAAAAATATTGCATGTGTAGTGTTAATTTGCAAAGTCATCCAAAGACAGCCACTTGTGTGAGTTTTCTGGTCTAAATACCTGAGAGAAGAAACAATTTCACTATTTTCTGAAACTTATTTGCTTTTTATTTTATCAATATCACTCTCAGGAACAAGGGGGAAGAAGGGCAAAGAAGACAGGGAGGGAGGAAAAAAAAAAAAAAAGAAAGAATGAACAAACCTCCCTAACAGTTTGCAATTTAGTAATTATATATAATTGAGCATCCATGGTCATAGAAATTACTGATTGCATGTGAATCTGCAGGTCAGTGCTTGTTTTTAAATAAGATTTGAGGAAGCACCAGGGCAGCAGGCAGAAGGGAAATGATCCACCTTCTCTGCTAGTACTCCAGATCAATAGGCTGAGCTCAAGATGCAACAGTCAATCCAGTGCTCTGGTGAGGGGTGAGTGATGGGACACACAGCAGACATTGTTTATGTGATTTTTCCTCAGACTTAATGTATGTTTCAGATTTGGAAAGCAGCCACTTTTAGTGTGCACTGACAGTCTGGTCACAATGTAAATAGAATGAATGGCATGGTGGCTCTGCCACTAAACATTTTAGGTGAATGAACAGGCTGCAGTGGGGGAAGCAGAGATAGCTGATAAATTTGTAATAAAAACAGCAACTAGTGCCTGTAGAATTCTCAAGATTTCAACTTTGCACCCTAACAATTCGCATATATCTGAAGTGGATATTTTATCCAAGTTTAGGCAAACCCATTAGAGCTCTATAAATAAATCTTTACAGCAGTGATGCCCATTGTCATGCAAGATTTTTGGAGCTGGCATTCTGTTCAGGTTTTGATAAGATTGTGCTCAAACCCCCAGAAAACTCCTGGGAAAATTAATATTTTAGTGGTTTTGTCATTATATTTGTTTTAAGATTGGGTTTTCTACTTTTTTAATATATTATAGCACTGAATTATTAAATAGATGAAAAATTATGTGCTACACTAGGGTGGCAGATTTTATTGATTAGACATTTTTACTACTTAAAATTTTTTTGATAGAATCTTTGATCTTTTTTTGTATTAAACAGGGACCAAAAAAAAATTCACTGTATTTTATGTACAAATCCTACTTTGGGACAAGGATGCAGCACGATGATTTTTTTGAGACCTCTCCCTAGTTAACTTCATATCTCTTTTTCTTTCGGCCAAGTTTAGTTACACATCAGTTTCTCTGGATGTCTGCAGAATCAGGCTTATCGTTTGATTTTTTAATTGTGTTTCTCTGTTGAATTTAAATTGTGCTCTTTAGTGATGCTTGACATATTGGTGCTGATAATGGCAGCTTAAAGAACCTGCAGGACATCTCCAGTCACAAGGTGCTTTTGCTTGCATCACCTTGGAACATGGTATAATTGCCAGATTTTTTTAAGAATCACTCATTTATGTAACTGAGGAAATAAATAGCTGTAATCATGAGAATCTGCTGTTTGTTGCACAGTTGCATCTTAGTTTTCTTCAGAAGTTTGCAAGGGAGAAGTACATTATCTTTACACTAGGAGTTAATGGCTAATTAATAGGTTTCGTGTCACACATGATGATTGCAACCCCTGAAGTCTAGAGAGATTTGTTGCTTGTAAAAAAATATGTACCAAACATTTGTGGAGATTCACCATCAAAACACATAATTTCCTCTCCTTTTGAGTATGATTTATCTTTATTTTTTTGAACTAAACTGAAAAGCTAAAGCCATCCAAA
Organism: Motacilla alba alba; assembly: GCF_015832195.1. NCBI lineage: Eukaryota > Metazoa > Chordata > Aves > Passeriformes > Motacillidae > Motacilla > Motacilla alba. Next base: position 25,955,497 of record NC_052023.1, read on the forward strand.
CAATAAGATAAGAGCTGGTTTGGCCTTATTTAATTACAAATTTGATACCATTCGATTAATATCATTGTTTATTTCAATTCTAAAGTATAAAAAAACAGTCATTATGGGATCTCAGAGGGTTAAAGTTCAAATTAAGCAACAACACCTAGAAATGTTTGGAGAAAAGAGGATAATTAATGGACTGTGTGTTATGTGATGCAAAATCAACTTTATTAGACTTGATTTTCAGAGTTGTTTTTTAAGATCTTCTGAGATAAGGCACAAATGATGGTAATTAAGAGGGAAGGGGGAAATAGGAAAGGTAAGTAATTATAGATACTGAAAAAAAAATCATTCTATTGCCTTGCTGCTTCTCTCTGAAATAACATATAAATATTACACTGAATAAAGCTGGACTCTGCTAAGAACACTGTGTTTGATAACAAGGGCATTATTACCCTTTCTCAGTCACCAAGAAAAAGTCTGAAACACTCGATTCCCTGTGCTCAGGGACCTCTCCTCTATGGACAGCATTGATCTGCTTCTGAATTATTGTATGAAATGTCTTTCTTTTGGTCAAGAACAAGCAAACATGTTGCTCTAGAATGGGTAGAATAATTTATTGGCTTTAACAGTACATTTTTTTTTTTGTTGGCTGGCCTGAAAACTGCAGTGGAAAACCTGAAACACGGTAGTTGCGGACAGATAGGTTTGAAAGAGCCCTTTGTACACATTGCAGTCTTACTAAGAGGGAGGACAAAGTTCAGGTGTGTTAGCAGTTTAGCTTTATGTAGCTTAGTTTGTTTATTCACTCCTAAAAAGACTAAAAAAAAAGCAAAGGAAATTGAGTTCTGTAGACATTTTTTTGCCAACTGTGGTTACAATGGCTTTTTTTAGAGTGAAATAGAAAAATCTAGAGATAACATGCTCTGAAGTATCGGGCAGACTTTACATTATTTACCATCTCTTGTTTTCAGTATCTTCCCCCAAAATGGAAGGGGGAAGAGGAACAGCATATAGAATAATTCCTATGATTTTGTAGGTCAAATTTACTTTAATTTTTTTTCAGGCCAAGGCCCTGGGCAACTTAATCGAAGATGTTGAACTGGATGATCTCCAAAAAAGGTTTTTCCCATTCTCAAATATTCCATGATTTTGTTTCTAAGATAAGAATGGACAAAGTGGGTGAGAGAAAGAAAAGAAACAGCTGGAACCAAAACGTGGTGTTAACAAAAAGTAGCTGTACACCTTCCAACCTTTGAAAGTACCATACAATTAAAACAGAAAGGAACTCAGGCTGAAAATAAGTTGTTTTTTATGCAGATTTAGCACTTAAGCCTCTGAACATGTTTGTTAATAGCTAATAGTGTTCCAAGCAAAAGTAAGGCTTTTACAATACTTGCCTCTAAGTTCTCCTATTTACTTGGCATTCATGATTCTTTCTGTGAATAAATAGATTTACTGCTCTAATTGTGTATTACATGTGGGAGCTGTAAATAATGTCCTCTATATGGAAACAGGAAATAGCTTTCCTGGAAGCTGTCCATGTTTGATTTGGTCTCTAGTTAGAGCTAACATTAATTCTTAAAGTACAGACTGAGAGCAGATTTGTCCAAGGCAAATTCGTCCATTTGTCCATGGCTGTGGCACAGAAACACCAAAAGTCTCAGGAAAGGAAACTGCAGCTGCTTGTACTAAATAACCTGACCAGCCTGAGAGGGTAGAGCTTCCACCAGCTTCTCCAGCACTTCAATACCTGGGAACTACACCATGTAATGACAAAAGGCTCTGATTCTTGTTGTGGTACAGTTCTCTGGTAAATTAATCAATTAAACCACTGCTCTAAGGTGAGGAACTTGCAGACACTGGAGGATGAAAACTGGACACGAGCTGGCAATGTGAGCTCTCACAGCCCTGAACGCCCCATGCCCTGGGCTGATCCCCCAGCAAGGGCAGCAGGGGAGGGCAGTTCTGCTCCTCTGCCCCCTCAGGTGAGACCCCACCTGCAGAGCTGCTCCAGCTCAGGGTATCTAGTTCATGGAAGATATGGATCTGCTGGAACGGGGCTTAGAGGAGGGCTATGAACATGACCTAAGGGCTGGAACTGCCCTGTTGTGAGGAAAGGGTGAGGTTGTCATCCTAAAGCACAGAAAGCTCCAGGAAGCTTTTTTGCAGCCTGTTTGATGTATAAAGGAGACATGTAGGAAAGATGCAGAGAGACATTTACCAAGGTCTGTAGGGACAGGACAAGCTTTAAACTGAAAGATGATGACTTTAGGTTGGCTATAAGCAAGACACTCTCTATTATGAGGGTGAGGAGGCCCTGGCAGAGAGTGCCCAGACAATCTGTGGCTGTCCCTGGATCCCTGCAAGTGTCCAAGGCCAGGCTGGATGGGGCTTGGAGCAACTTGGTATAGTGGAAGGAGCTTCTGTCCAGGGCAGGGAGATTAGAGCCATATAATTTTTAAAGGTCCTTTCCACCCTGAAGTGTTTTGTGATTCAATGATTCTTGTTGCAAATGAGCAGTGATAGTGTAAGGAAAAATAACTTCCACAAGAGTTTGTTTTCATACTTATAGTGGCCAAAAATACAGCTTTAATTTTGTTCTGTTTCCAGACTATGGTCATTACTGAAGCAGACAAGAAAAGGGAGTGAAAGAGAGAGAAGAGATAAATAAAAATCATACTCTATCTGTTGTTCAGGAGATATTGACTAGTAGATAAATAGTCCAAATGACCAATCCGTCATAAATAGTTCTCGTGGAATCACAGAATATGCTGAGTTGAAAGGGAACAACAAGGGTCATGCAGTCCAACTCCTGGCCCTGCACAGGACACCCCAACAATCCCACTCTGTCCCTGAGAGCATTGTCCAAACACTCCTGGAGCTCTGGCAGTTTTGGGGCAGTGCCCATTCCCTGGGGAGCCTGGGCAGTGCCCAGCACTGGAGGAAGAATCTTTCCCTGATATCCAGACTAAGCCTGCCCTGACATAGCTCCAGGCATTTCCTTGAGTCCTGTCTCTGTGACAGAGAGCAGAGATCAGAGCTGCCCCTGTGCTGCCCCTTGGGAGGATGTTGAAGAGCCCAGTGAGGTTTCAGTCTCCTCTATCCAGCTGAACAAAATGCCCTCAACTGCTCCTCATATCCTCCAGACCCTTCCCCCTCCTCTAGAGATGGTGGCCCATCTCTAAGTAGTTCAGTATCTTTTTTATGTTGTGGCACCCAAAACTGTCCCCAGCACTCGAGGTGAGGCCACCCAAGAGCAGAGTGGGACAATCCCCTGCCTGGCTGTGCTGGGCCTGGTGCCTCCAGGACAGGGATGTCCCTCCTGGCTGCCAGGGCTCTGCTGACTCAGATCCAGCTGGCCATGGACCAGCACCCCCAGGGCCCTTCCCACAGCTGCTCTCCAGCCTCTTGCTCCCCAGGCCATCCACAGAGCCAAGGCAGCCCTGTCCCAGGGGCAGCACCCAGCCCTTTCCCTTGTTAAACCCCACACAAGTGGTGCCTGCCCATCTCTCTGATTTCTCAAGGTCTCTGCAGGGCCTCTCTGCCCTCAAGGATATTCTAGAATATAAATGTAGGAACTTCCACTGCTTAATTAATTCAAGGCAGAACAAGTGAAATGAAAATGAAACAAGTGAAATGCAAATGAAACAAGCATTTAGGGTAGGTACCTCTTGCTTCATTTGTGTGCCTGCATACACAGTCAGGGTATCCTGACTTCCTTTACAAATATTGCAGGCACTTTTGAACACTTCATTTGCTTCTTGGATCATGAAGAATTCTTTGAGATGTATTGGCCAGAACTTTCTCAGACTGAGATGTATTTAAGTATATTTATGCTTTTAAAATCACACACAGACATTCTTCAAAGGTCTACATTTTCTGTCTAAATTGAATTTAAGAAACAGCTTTCAATAGATACAATCCCCACAATGTAATGGTGAAGAGAAAGATTTCTAAACCAGTTCAATATCTTTGTTGTAATTTTCTTTGAGAAAAGTCCTGAGACAAAAACATGCAGTGGTCATGAGACTGATGCAATCCCAAAAATACATCAGGAAGCTGCAGCACAGATATTAATTTTTTCTAAACAGAAATAATTTACTGCAGCCCCAAATGTGGCTCAGCAACATTTGTTTATAAAATAATAAATATAAATATTGAAAAAAACAAAACCTATAATAAGATTAGACTAGCAGGATTGTGAAATTGTGAGGCAAATCAGATTAATTTTCTCAAGATGATCACTGTGTCTGCTAGATATGAGATCAGTGTAATAGGCAACTTTGTGATAATTTATATTATGGACATACATACACTTTTGAAAATATTTAGCTTTTGTTTATCGATGTGTTTTGGGTAGAAACCACTAAAAATGGGAACTGGATGTTGTTGGAATAAATTTTAATTAATAATCTCTTAACTCTGTTAAGAAAGAAAAGGCTCAAGACCAAAAATCTCTAATATTTGCATGTCTCCAAAGCTGAGATAGTGCTTTTAATCTGAAGTTAGACTAATGAATAGTTAATTTTTGATTATCATTCAGTTTACTGGTGGCCCTGTTAAAGTTGCAAGAATATTCATAATTTTCAGTTTAGATGTGCCTGTCCAATTTACATTACTGGGGCCTTTGTAGCTGACTTTGATTTCAGAAATAAAACTAAACCAGCAAAGGTTTTAAGACCAGTATGAAGGTCCCAATGTAGATGCTGGTTTTAATAGCTGAGGCCTTCCTGCACTTGAAAGATATATTCTATTATCTATTCTGCTTCTAAATTTTTAGATAAATTATTCTTTCTTTTGGCTATATTAAAGATTATGGAAATTGACAGATATTTGAATAGTGATTTATTTTTAAATGCCATTTTTATTGTAGCTTTAAAGAACTCCAAATCACAAGGCATCCAGTAATTATATTAAAAACTTTATGATGTCTCCCTATTCCACTGCTTAAAATATAAATTTTCCTTTGAGCAATCCGTAGCTGCTTTTTAACAAGAATATATCAACCTATGGTGCAATATATCAGTCCTTTCAGACCTGTATGGGTCACTTTATTTTATATAGATCAGCCTGAGAGGTTTTATAAGGAAATTTCTTTTGTAAGAAAATTGTCTGAGACAGAAAGTTTAGATCCAGATTCGACTTTTTAAAAATTCATCTTGTGTTCTCTTTTAGGTTTATAAACAGAAATATTCATGTTAAAAGCGTTGAAAAAGGAAAACTTCTAATTCTACATATGTGTCCATGCAAGAAGGAATAAATAGTCATATGGTCAAAACTTCTTCATCATTGTTAATTTTGTCATCTCCATCTCAGTGCAAGAGCTGCATCAGCCCTTTACTCTCCCATTGGGTACCAAATTTAGGTGTTTGTGGCTAAAAAGATCTTAAATGGAACCACAGCCCTCTAGGATGTCCCTTGATGCTCCTTTCTCTGACAGAGGGGTCTTTCCTTTTGTAGAATGATCACAAAATGACTCAGAGATAAAGTATTAGCACTACCATTCTAATTGTTTTTTTATATTGTGCAGAAAAGTGATTTTCTAAAAAACATATGGCCCAGCTAAAGGAATATGAGTATTGTACATTGAGTAGGTGGCTTATTTTCTGCTTTTCATAGCGTGAATTTATAAATTGTTACTTCTTCCACACAGAAATAAGGTCAAAATATTTTTTCCTAGACCAGTATATGGCAGTGCTGCTCATCATTGGCATCTTTTATTGATAGTGTAGAGGTGGGATTTTAACAACCCTTGTATTTATTTATATGAACTGGAGAATTCTTATCCTACCCTCATCTCCAGCTTTCATGTCCTGTGTTGCCACCTTATAGAACACATGAAACCACATGAAAACACACTTGCAAGAGCTAAAATTGCTAATTCTTTTCTACTGCAACTGACACCCTGAAGGCTGAATAGTACATTTTTAAAGTTATACATTTGGAATTGCTTTCTCTATCCACCTTCCATTTAAGGTGTTTTTTTTTTCCTTTATCCAAAACAGTGAACAAAAGTAAATCAGGCAGTATATTAAATGGCTGGAGACTGAATATCATCTGCTGGGCAGTACTGAAGAATTATAGCCAGAATTTGGCATCAGGCTTACCTCTAATTCCCGTATACAATATTTTGTTAACATATATATACTACTCTCAGCATAATTCATTTTGAATTAGAAAAGTGAAGGAAACTTATCCAAACCTAAATGGGAAGAGTAGCAAGTCAGAAGGGAATCATCTGGATTGCTGACAAACTGGGACAAGTAATGACTGTGGCATGGTCACTAATGCAAGCTGAAATAAGGTGCTTGTCCTCTCTTTATGGGAGAGGGACAATTAATGATAAGATCTGGAGCCAGGACAGTCTGTGCATCTGTTCAGTGGTTCAAATGCAGAAGAAACTGATTAGAGAACAATATATTCTTAAAAGGAGAAAAGGCCCTGAGGCAACTCAGCGAGTCCTCAAAATAAGCCTGGCAACAGATGACACTGCACCTCCAGTTTAAACCAGAGGGTCCAGAGCACCATCATCTCATGGGTTTCTAGTCCAGTTCAGCCTGTCATGTCCTCCCTGAAATCCTTTAGAAAAGCCAAACCCAAGAGCCAAAACAATTTCTGTCTGATAGTCATACCCACACCTTTTTCAGTGGTCATCTGCTCATCTGTGTCCAGGGTCTGCTGTTGACCTCAGGTTGCTTTTTTTGCTTCCTGAAGTTAAACCTGAAATAGTAACAACAGGGAGAGATAAGAGAATGCTAAGGATAATTGGGTGATGTGACTTCAGCTATATCCAAGACCACAGGAAAGAGTGGACATTTCCAAAGGAAATCTCTAGAGATTTAAGCGCGGCCAGACATCCACCTCAGGGTACAGACTACCTGTGCTGGGTGGAGTCAGAGCTCACAGATTATCCTGTTGCATCAAAGCCTATATAAACTTTCTACCAGACCTGGTTACTCCAAGCCCCATCCAAACCTGGCCTTGATCACTTCTGGGGAAGAGGCAACCAGTTTCTCTGGGAAGAATTGGTTCTCAGATGAAATTTCTGGGTGGCCCTGGATATTACAAAAAAAAAAAAAACAACCCAACAAACCATAAACAAATGTACAACACCATCAACAACCACTATTTTCCTAATCACAAAACTTCATTTCAGCTGCTTTTGATTGCTATCATTATAAATTATTCAGAGCTTGAAAGCATCAACTAATAGTGAAAAACTAGAAATTTAAAAATGTTTATTTTTAAACTTTGGATTTTTGCAAGCTCTCATCTTCTCCATGAACTTTAGAGTTTGGCTTTCAAAAAAGGAAGTTGAAAAATATCTGAAACATTAGGGCTTTCCAAGTATTCTCAGTCATATTTAGACATGCTGCAAATTAAAATTCACCCATGGCTTACTGGAATTAGGCAATGTTGTAGCTAATTTAGACATGTAGGCTCTTATTTCTTGTGATTTATAAAGAGGTCAGACTAGTCTGTTTGCACTGCATATCTAATGTCTTGAGATTTTCCTAGTACTTTCTTTTGTTTCTGGTACCAGATTATCATTATCAATTTGAAGGATTAAAGGCATCAAAGATGTATTCCTCCATTTTTGTGTTTTGCTTATACTTTCCCTTATCTACCTTTTCTATGCTGCAGAGAAGATATCTATAGCTCAAAAACTGACATATTTAAACTACTTTTCCCTTTAAAAATATAACCACATTTGTACATTTAATGAAAGGTTTTGAGAGGTCCCTGACTGTTGCATTTCAGTGACATGGAGACATAAGTACAGACAATGTGCAGAAGGTTGGGAGGAGGCAAAGCACTATTTCCAGCCAAAGTGCTGAAAAATTATTAGCTGCCAAACATGAAGAGATTTTTTGAAGTGTATTTTAAAAGTTATCTCTTACTTTTTACTGTTCCTGTGCATGTAAGTTTATGGTGGCAGTCCCAGGCTCACCTTGACAAATCTGCCTTTATTCTCAATACAAGTTTGCCAGCATTTTATTTATCTCTTTTGTAGGCTGCAACCCAGCAGCCTAGTCTGTAGGACTGTGGTGAACTGTTTCTCCTCCTTCCATCCAGATCTTGGGCTTATTCTCTTTCTGCTCTTGGATCTGGCAAAAAAATGGAAGACAATATCCATCTCTAGATGGTGCAGGATACACATGTTGGTCGTGCAAGGCAGGAACTGTGGCTTTACTTTGGATGGAACTGGTTTTCTGTGGACTATTGAAGATGCTGCTGCTTCTATCTACAGCCACTGGTCACCTGTAAAATGGACAAGTGGGCAGCTGACTGCAGGCAGAGATTTCTGTTTCAAAGAGGGCTGCAACTGCATGGGAATGTGCAAGATAGGTTTGTGTTGGCCAACACCATGGCATTCACTTGCAAAGGAATTGGCAGGATAAACAAAGCAATCAAAACAAGATAACATCATTACTGATAGATCAGCACTCCTAATGTCTTACCCAATAGCTCTACAACCTGTAGGGAGGCTTCTTTCTCCTCCTAACTATTCTTCACTCTGCCCTCTCATGGCCACTGCAGCCAAAATAATACTTTGACCTTCACAAGAAGGTCCTCATTGTTGGTGTGTATGAGGTGCCACAAAGTATATCTCCACGTTGTCTATTCTACCATTTGGGTGAGGAAATTGTCCTTGATGATCTCCAGGAATCTTCTGGATTGCTCCTGCCCTGCTGTGCTGTCTCTCCAGTCGAATCAGGGTGGTCAAAAAACCCCATGAGGACCAGAGCCACTCCTATCTGTCTATGGAAGTCCTCATCCACTTATACTTTCCAGTCAGGAAGCCTAGAGCAGACCTTTACCTGCCTCCTCTAATCCATAAACTCTCACCTGTCTCCTCATCCATCCTTTGGCACAGCTTCATGCACCCTCAATGTTTTCTCACATGAAGGGCAAGGCCCATTCCCCCTTTTTGCATCCTCTCATTCCTACAGAGCCTGCATGTCTCCATTGCAATGCTCTGATCATGGCAGCCTTTCCACCTTGTCTCCATGATCCCATGACTAGATCCCTACAGTTGCACGAGTTGAGGAAATAGGGAGGGTAGCTTACCTGGGTTTGTTTCTACACATCCATCTGGCCCCAATCAGACATGTAAAATAATTCTGTCGTTTTCTTATTTCATCCCATTATATTTTAACACAAATCGTCTCAGTACAGTCACTGAGACATATAACGCACTTTCGATTTAATCTCACTCTGCTGTCTCCTTTTTAGTACTTTTTTCTATTAGTGGGTCACTCCAGCTCAGGATATTCTGTGATTCTATGGTTCCTTTTTCTATGTTACTGAATTGTTACACTTGTAAAAGCATGTTTCACAAAGATTCAGTTTCCTGCACTTGAATTGAGGGAAAACCTATTGAATACCCCTAAATTTGTGTGCTTGCTATTGATCTAAGATATACAGCTTCACAACAAACAGCTGAAAAAACACACATTAATCTCTTCTGGGGTAAAGAAACCCATCAGCTTCCTAACGCAACGAAGCAGTGACAGATTTGGGTTGTTTGGCTCATCTTCTCTGTTTACCATACAGTTTAAGATATTGAACTATGTAATTAATGATTTGCTAAAATATAATCTCCTTGGATTACCTTTCATTGTCAGTGCAGCAGAAAACATGATCATTCCTCTTAAGGGCTTAGTAAGAGAATTATCTGTACTTTAAAGAGAGTTAAATTCATAGCTTCCTGAAAAGAATTTTATTTTCCCAATTACCTTTTATCTTTCTGCAGTTTTCCATTAGAAGGTAAAATAACATCATCTATCTCTGTTAGGCACCACAGTCCAGAAAAATATTGCTGAACCTTGAATGTCATTAGGATTAAATATTTTTTCTCTTCTTGTTTCGGGAAAACTGATACTTACTTTTGAAAAGATAGATACAAGCTCAGTGTCACTTTGATTAATTAGACCCTGACCTCTTCTCTTTCCTGTCTTATAAAGAAATCTGAATTACATTTCAAACAAGGATTACCAAAATTAATCCAATGCACATTTCAGAGAGAGAAAGCTGAGATGATAGTTAATAACATAACACAGCAAATCAAATGATAAAACAAGTTTTCCCTCCTAGTTTTAGTGTAAACTCTGGCCAGCCAAGGATTTGGGTTTTTTAAAAATGGGATAAAAGTGATTCGTCCTGTTTTCTCTTCTGGCACAAGCCTATGTCTACTAGATGGTATAGCTGAAGGCACCAACCCAGAGGCACTTTTACAAATCATTTGGCTCAACAAAGAGGTTTAAAAGGATTCTTTCAGGATGTAGAATTCCATAGCAACAAGTGCCCATTGCTTTCAGTAGATTCTGGCTACATGACAAGCTGAGGTTTATGTCTGTATATATGCTGTATGACTATGTAGATTATACAATGTGTGTGTGTGTGTATATATGTGTGTGTGTGTGTGCGTGCAAAGAATTTCAGAAAAACTTAAAAAACATGTCTGATCTCTTCCTCACTGTGATGCAACCATAGCTTTGAAGCTCCAATATTGTAAATGCAGGCAACCCTGACAAAGGGAGAGAATGATGCATCTGACTTTATCTTATCAGAAGGCTAATTTATTACTTTCTTGTACTATATTATATTAAAGAATACTATACTATACTAAAGAATACAGAAAAGATACTGAATGCTACAAAGATAATAATGAAAACTTGTGACTCTTTCCAGACACTTGACACAGCTTGATCCTAATTGGCCAAAGAGTCAAAACAATGCACACCAGAGTCCAATCAAGCAATCACCTGTGGGTAAACAATCTCGAAACACATTCCACATGTGCACAACACAAGAAAAGCAAATGAGATAAGAATTGTTTTCTTTTTCTCTGAGGCTTCTCGCTGCCTTTCACTTTCCCAGGAGAAAAATCCTGGGCAAAGAAATCATGTTCATAGAATGTGAATGCCACATTCCAAAACGTCAGAAGATGTTGTTATAGTAACTGACAGAATTTTACATCCCTCTAACATAATGCCAGAGTTGTCGTGTTGGTCAGAGCAGGGTGCTGACAACACCAAGGTTTTGGAATCAATCCCCACATGGACCATTCACTTCAGAGTTGGACTTGAAGATCCTTGTGGGTCCCTCCCAGCCCAGAATATTCTGTGATTCTTCAGAGGTCTCAAATTCTCACCTCTGTCCAAAAGAGAAGTCCCTTTCCCTCAGCTAATGCCAGTAAATTGTGTGCTGTCTATCCACAGAGTGCAGTTATTTAACAGAACACCTGGGGATCCCTCGAGAGCTGGTGTAGCACTCTCCCTTAAATTATGTGTGCCAGGATTTTATCATGGCTGGTTTCCAGTAGCTTTAGTACCAGACTTTTGTTACTTCCCTTGGGAAATGCTTCAGCAGTTAAAATCTCTCTATTAGGAAAACTTTCTTTGATAACTTCAGTCTGAGTTCACTAAACTCAGGGAGAGAAAGAGAAGTGTCTAAGCCATGAAGTCTTCAGTTCAGGATATGAAGGTTAGAGTTCAGCAAATGTTCCCAGCCTTTTTTAAAAGTTTCCCTAAAGTCTATGTACATGGCACAGTTTTTGTGCTCTTCTGAATGTAGGTGGCCTTGAAAGTGTGAGCCTGAACAGAGATTTCTTTTTTGGCTGGGGAAAGGAAACCTATACTCTTTTAAAAACAGACCTTTGTGTGATGAACAAAATTTTTTTGTCTGGTGTATAAAAATACATCCACATTTTTTTTGCCTATGTTTTCCATCTTATATAATATACAAAATTAGGGATGCAGTGCACTGAGAGCTTGGAGCTACCCTACACAAGCTATACATCAACTTGCACTAATTAATTAATTCTGCTCTCTCAGGTCATCAAGTTCAAGCTCTGTCTAGCATATTTGTCAGTATTTCCAAATGTGACATGCTTTCACATAACTATTGACATTCTTAGCAGGCAAGTCAAAACAGTTCTACAGTCACACTCAATTTTGCATTTTTCAAGGCTGTAATGGTTTTTAGAAACATTCATTAAAAAGGAAAATATACAGTTAATGTGAAATTTACAGCAAGCAGTTATTTAGTTGTTTTCAAAACCCAAGCTGTCTCTGCTATTCTTGCAGAAAGTAAACAGCCTGAGATATATATATATATATATATATATATTTATCATAATATACTACTATATTTGGTAGAAAAATATATATATAAATTTTAAATGCATGTATATAAAAAGATTCTTTGAGCTTCCTTTTCAAATTGCCTCCAGTTAATTTTCTCCCACTGCAGAAGTACACAGCTTATAGATTATGTACATTTAAAGCATCAAAAAGTCAAATTCAGAATTTCTAAGTTAAATAAAACTGGAATTCTTCTAAGACTCATAACCAAGCAACATTAACTCATTATTTACTTATTAACTTACTTCTTTAAAAGTATTTCTGTGATAGCAAAAAACCATGAATGCTCCTGTATCTGTGGTACTAACTACTGTAACATTTATGCCAAATCCTAATAATACCTATAGCTTATCCTGGATAGAAAAGCCACTGAGATAAATAGCAGCAGCATTGCAGCATAAATAGCATGACTAAATATTTTTCCAGCACAAAGATGTCATATAATTAAATACCTCTGGTCCACCATGCAAGTTTTGTTGCATCTTGTTGTGAAATTCCTACATGTTAAATCGGTGCTGATTCATTTTCCAATGTATGAATGAGCAAGCAGACACAGGAAGCTTAGTCAACTTTAATCAATTTTTAAAAAGCATTTAGCATCTCTAGTAAAGCATATTGCACAGTGGAGTAATGGCAGGCAAAATGCAAACAGGGAATATATAAGGAGGCAGCAATTAGAGGTTGTCTTGGCCACAAAATTTTTGAAACTGCCATGTAATGTGTTTTAAAATAGTTGAGGTGGGCTCCATTAAAGCCATGCCTTGACTTTCTGTAACTCAGAGGGGTGTTTCTCGTTGTTCTGTCCTCAAAATGTGCTATGAAAATGTAAATTGTTAGAAAGGGCAGGAAAAACAGGCATTGAAAGAGATTCTCTTTCCATCTCTAGTCATTTAAAACAAAGTCTCTCATTTTCAGCAGTTTCCCTGCTTATTCCTGGGAATTGTATGCCTGACTACTTCTGCCTTTAAATTCTTCCACTGCTGCTTTGTTACCATTTCTGTGCATCCTGCAAGCAACAGCTTTGGGTTTTTTCAGAGGCACGGTGCTTGAAAATAGGACAGGCAAAAAGCAGAACAGATTGCACAGAGTCTGTGCTGGCTCCATCCTTGGAGGTTTTTGAGCCCTGACTGGAGAAAACCTTGAGCAGCCTCATCTGAACTGCAGCAGAGACCTTCAGTGGCCCCTTCAAAGCTCAGTGATTGTATGATTCATCTGAAAACAGGGGAGGGAAGCGATGGAGAGAAGGGTGGTCTAATGAAATGGGATAATCACCACATCAAATATGGCTGTCAGGAGCAGAGGTGGGTTGGGTGGTTTGTGTCATGATGTCTCTCAGCTGAAATGTGTTCCCCTGATATGTAAGAGTGATATACCACAATGACTGAAATGAGATCGTAGAAGATGTAGGAAGGTAAAAACAGGTGGCAGAGAATGATTCCCCGATGGAATGAATACAAAAAGGTCATTAAAAATGCTTCTGGCTTGAGACCTGATATTTTGGAAACACAATGAGTCAATCTAAAGGTCTGGGATTTGATGCTCAAAGGGAGCTTTGGACATACATGTCAAAGCTTGGCAGTGAGCAAAGGGAAAAGGATGAGTAGTTATGTTGCAGTTGAGCACCAGTGACTTTAAAACAAGGAAAGTGCCCCAAGAGCACATGAGATCAAGGTCATTGGGCCAAGAACAGGTTAATAAACCTTGTCAGGAAAGATAAAAATTTAGAAGAAATATGCAGAAACCACCTTTATTTTCCCCCAACACATTTCCTTAGCTCATTTTGTGCCTTTCTGAATGAAATAATAAAAATAATCCAGTTTGTAGGAAATGACTGTTAATCACTTTAAGCAGCTCACTGTCTACCAACTCTGAAATAATAATTCATGTAGTGTTAAGCTCAAAGAACCTGTTGCATTGTGATATTTGGAGACAGAAGTAGCTTGTACTCAGGAAAGTCTAAGCCTGATTGTAAGTCTGTGTCTGCTCTTGAGGAAGGTGAGACCAGCTACCTAAGTGGCTCATTGAGACAATGGAGAGTTTTATCTTGTGGTAGTGTAAATTATTAGCATTCCAGCTAGACTGATTTTACTGAGACATTCTTTTAGAGCTTTAGTTGTAGCTCTTCTAGTATTGTTTCTTATTGAACAACAAAATGTATTCACAAGACCCCAGGCAAGGTGAGACAAACCTTACAGGGAGCTGAGGAGAGAGATTTAACATCAATTGGTTGGCATGACCTTCGAATGCCTAAGCTGTAATGTGTTGGCTCCCCTTGGGTGATGCTTTCCTTGGAACTGAAAAACATCCTTGTATAGATCCACCTGGATGAAAAACAGTCTATCATTTGTGGAAGCACTTCTGTATTCCAGGTGAATAATTTCAGGATGTTTTTAGAGGGGAAGAGGGCAAAACCAAACAGGAATCACATTTAATGTGAGAAATAAAGCTTTTTCTGTTCTGCATCCATGAAATTGTCTTTTTAACTTGAAATAGTTTTGTAGTTGTCCTGCAGACAAGATCCTGACAATAGGAAATCTTACTGGTACTTTATTTTCCTTGTCAAAGTATGCTGAACTTCAAAGAATGAATAGCACTTTCAATTACCCATCTTCTTGGGAATGGGTTGCCTGGGACTGCCAGGACTGTGTCAAGGGCTCATTAGAAGAATTGCAAAAGAGAATTGGAAAAGAGAATATGGATTTAGACCATACTCTAGAAAGGAACTGGGGAAGAGACCAGAAGATGCAGTTCTGCTGCTGCTAAAGAAGATGGCAGCTTTCCTGATGCTGAGGAAGATGCTGAGGAGATTGCTGGTCTCTTGTCTGTTCTTATGCCTCACGGGATAGCAGATAGAGCCTTGTTCCCACAGTGGCTTCCACACTGTTTGTTTGCCCTTTGATTCTTGCCCAGAGGCTCTCAAAGTGCTCCAAACATCCCAACCCTTCCACTGCACACCTTCTGGCACCTCTCTGCCTCTGCTTATCCCTCCTGAAGGACTTGGAACCTTCCATCAGAGCACTCCAGTCACTGGATTCATCCCTTCAGGTTTCACTTATGCCAAGGATGTTGAATCTCTGGCACTGGGCCAAACCCTTGACCTCCTCTTGTTGGTTCCTTGTGCTGAGTGTGCTGATTCAGAAACATTTTGGGTGAGGTTCATTGCAGCCAGCACCTCATGGAGCAGATTGAGGGATCCCATCAGTGCTCATTTCCTCCAGTTTTGGCACTCCATCCCATTGCCCATCAAAGCCAGCCTGGCTTTGTCCTCTTTCCCCTCCCAAGCTACTTTAAAGCTCTGTCAATGAGCCCTGCTGGTTCCTGTGCTGCAGCTCTTTTCCCCTCTGCATCCCATCAGGTGTCAGTAGACCAGGTGTTGAGGAGATCCTCCCATGATCAACAAAATTTGCATGGTTTGAGATCCTAAAATTATTAGGACAGTTTTGCATTTTCAGACATCTATGAAGAGTTGCTGGAACACCGAAAGCCTGGTCTGGCCTAAACAAATAAACATAAAATAGTTTATTTTAATGGATTATTTTAATGGATTTATTTTAATGTGATGTAAAAATAATACATAGAATTTATTTCTCATTGAACAGATGATTTTTTTCTGTGATGGAATTTGAGTCTTAAATTCTATTGCACAATCTACTTTTAAAACTAATTCACACAAAACCCAGAAAACTTTATCATTAGTAAAGCCCAACTATTTTTACATAATATGAAAAACAGATTTTAAGTCACTTCTAGTGGTTTTATTCTCATTTTTAGAGTCAAAAAGACAAAGTTTTAATTAAATAAGAAATTTGGCAGGCAATTCTTTAGTCATTAATCTGGTCTGGCGCCTTCTGCTATTTGTATAAAAAATGGATTTGTACAATTTTAAAATTCATTCCTAATAAATGACCAATACTTATGTAGGTTTAATAGACTCAAGCCTCTAGTGCATGGAAAGCAGTCAAAGGCTTTTGAATTAATTGTGTTCTTCACTGCATTACAATAAGGTCCAGTATGGTAACAGATGAGCGCCCTAACCCTGGGATTTTTATGGTTATTCATCCAGACTTTTTCCATAGCCCACTATAAATCACCTTAGTTCTGTCACAGAATACTGCAACGTGAGGAACTAAATACCTTATAATCTCAGATGTTCAGTGTCCTTAAGATAATGCTTTATGAAAACCAGATGAAGCCAATGAAGTTGAACAGCTAACCAGCAGAACTCTGAAGGAGGAAAAATACCTTCCAAGAAGTTTTTGGGATGCTTTATGAATACGAAGTCATAGCCATACTGCAGCCTACCCGCTGGGTTTTGCAAGCATTACTTCAGAGCATGGATCTCAGCATGAACTAATTTGCTATTTTTTTTTCTATTTTAATACCTAGCAGTGCTTATGGCAGTTTAACAGACCGATGGAGGAGAATGTGCATATTAGTCTTCTGAACTCTACGCTCGACACAGAAAGTGCTTCTGTTACCTAAAATAGCTCTAATTAATCCCATTCAGCATTTCCCTACAATGCAGCATTTGATGCTGTAGTTTTATCCTAAGTAGTCTGAGCTTTACAGAAGAGGTTTCTTGTTGTGTCATGGTGGTAGAGGCTCTCCTCAAAATCAGGTCAAAATATTAGTGTGGCCACAATTATTCTCACAAAGAATAAAAAAGACAAGAAACAAGGAATAAGGTATAAAACACAAGAAACAAGGAATGAGGTACCTGCATTTCTGATAGATATAAATCTAATTTTAAATTGCTCTTCTCTATATCAAGGTTTGCAATAAGTTCTGGTTTTCTACTCTGTGCAGGATTATAGGAAATAATGGAATAAAGAGACAATAGAGTTGGGCGAGTGCTTGGACTTGATGGTCTTAAAGGTCTTTTTCAACGTAAAAAATTCTAGTATTTACTGACTACATCCTGTTTAAGTAAGTAAGTACTTCTGGACATCTTAGTAAGATGGATCCTTGCCTATACATTTAGCACAGCAGAGCCATGATCTCTTTTCCAGTAGTTAAGCAGATTTTTCCAATACAGGAAAGGCACAGGGAACACAGAGTGGGGTATGTTATAGTGTTTCTCTGTCTCGTTTCAGAATGGCAAGGCCTTTCTAGAAAACTGAAGTGACAAAAGTTTCCTTTGTGTTAAAGAAAATGGAATAAAAACTGGGTGATAGATGAAGGATGTTGTGTAATAAACCACACTGGAGTTTTCATTCAGAAACTGAGTTCTAATCCATGAGGTAAATACAGATGATAACATTGCCAGACATGGCTCTGCTGACTACCGTAGGTGTTTACATTTTTATCCTTATTAAACTCTTGCAGGGAAAAAATAAATATTCATTAAAACAGAGATGTTTTAAATATATGTAACTTTTTTTACTTTTTTTTTCCCTGAGTGTTGGAAATCTGTTTCTGCTGTTTAACTTTTTTTTTTTTTCCCAAAGGAAAAAATTACATGTAAGAAGAAACACTGAATGAATAATTCACTTCAGTTAAAGTCTGAAGGTTTGGCTTGATGGAGCATCTCAAAAAAGCAAAAACCCAAAGGACAAACTCCTTCACACCCTCTAGTTAATGTTTGCCCCCAGGTCTAATTGATCATTAACCTTTCAAATTACTTTACATTATGATTTTCAACTGCCTGGGAAAGGAAATTCTTCAGGGAGCTACATATCCATTATGCTGTAAATGCCTTTAAGAAAGAACCTCTGGTACGTTTGCTCTAGCCTGGGGTTTTCTGGTCCGTGGGAGATTCCCTCCAGCTTTGGGCCACAGAGTTGTGTGTTTATTACGGGCAGGTGGAAAGGAATGACAACAGGAAGAAAATCTGGTCTATTTACACAATATTTTTTTCTTATGTGTAATAAAAAATGATACATTTTTGTAGACTGTATATTTAGCTTTGTTTTGTGATTTATGTTGTGTTCTGTCAAGCAGAGTGACTGGATCAGGTGAAAGAGCAACTGAGCATGAAAAACTGCAGTAAATGTGGGGGAGTGGTGGAGTCACTATCCCTGGAAGTGTTTAAGAAATGACTGAATGTGGTAATTGGTACTATGGTTTAGTTGACAAGGTGGTGTTCAGTCACAGGTTGGACTCAATGACCTTGGAGGTCTATTCCAACCTGAATGATTCTGGGATTCTATGAGAAGAAATGGTATTATATTGCCATTGAGTGTCATCCAGGCCTTAAGGGCAATGGAAAGGAGTTCCCAAGGCTCAGGAAGCAATGGGAATCCTTCCTCAGCACCCAGAAGATTGCTGAGTGATGGAAATTAAACCTGGAAGCAAGAACTCACCTGCAATTCAACCTGGAGGCCAGAAGAGCAAGGAGAGACTTGGTCATTGAGAAGAAGGTTTTTGAGTAATACTAGTGTTCTGATTTTCTTAGAATATATACAATGAAACTCAATACAATTTCCCATGTCTGTAGACCTCACAGAAGTCACTTCCCCTTGTTTCCACATGACTGGACATGCAAGAATGATCACAACTGGAGGCTTCAGAAGGGTTGTTCAGGGAGACTTGATAGTGCCTTGTCTCTTGAGTAAGAAAAGAAGCCAGAGCTACAAGACTTCTGACAGTGAGGATAAAGTACAGGCAGCTCCTCTTCCCTTGTTTCCTGCTGGGTTCTTCTGAAAAAAAGCCTGTGTCATGTGAACAGTATTAACAAATACTTTCTAATACCAACTGTGTCATAATTTCAGTCAATATCAAGACTTTCCTATTGTTGCAGGCAAAAGCTGCTTAGTTCACATAGTTTGCTCTAAATCAGAATTAAAGTGGTTTATTGATTTAGGGGCGACTTATCATTAACCAGCAGCAAGGAACAGTGAAACTGTGATCATTCTTAGCAACACAACAGGTAAACAAAAAGTCTAGACACACAATGTCAATGAACACCTACAGAGTTCCCAATACCCTTCTTTAAGTAGTACCTAAAAGATTCAGCTTCCCCTTCCACTTACACATATTCCTCTTCCTCGTAAATGAGATCATTTTTGGAACAAGACCCTCTTCAGACATCTCTGTATTCTCAATTCAGACACTGCTGACACTGGCATTCTTATCTGACATGTTGTTATCCAGCCCTTTTGCCAAGGCTGTGCCATGGGGTTGACCACATTAACGCCATATGAGTCAACCTGAAATGGGTTAATTCATCTTCATCCCTTTTTACCCTACAGGCTCTTTTCCTTTAATAAAAAGGCTTCAGATATTTTTGCAATTTTTTGTTGATATTCTCCAAATCCTGCATGTCTTCTCCTGTCAGTCTGTCCCTTCTTATATTTCTAATATATTTTCCCAGATAATTCTCAGAGCAACAGCAGCAGTGCAGTCAAGGAGTTGGCCTTTAATGAGATACTGTTCAAAACAAAGGAAAAAATTTATTATTTATTGTTATATAGGCTTCTTTGTCCATCCCATATTAAGTGAGGGATGGACGATTAAGAGGAAGAGAAAGAGGGTCAATCTCTAAGGTGCTGGGTTTTCACTGAGGGCAATGGAGAAATAGTGTTCCTGTAGACATACTGGCAGATCAGCAGAGGCAGTTCAATGAAGTATTGAGTGTTAAAGACAAATTCTATTGATCTATAATTAGTACTGGACTCACACATGCAGCCTATTAGGTTATTGGACAGATCTCTAATATTAAAAAAAAAGCTCATGTTGCTGTGCAAAGCAAGTGTTCAGCAATTAACAGCATGTCGTTCTCAAAATTTAGTCGGTGTCATCTCTACAGCTCAAAGCTGAGATGTATTTCAAAATATTAAATCTCTTCTAGAATACTTGTGGATTTTTTTTCCACTCTTGATGCTAAGAAAGAGATTTACCAGGCCTCAAAACTCATTTTCTCCTCAAGAAAAAAAAATCCTTTTTCAATGTCCCTCTAATTGATCCTTATGAGGGTAAAATACAAATTAGTGAAGTAATTCTGCTTTCATTCATGCAAAGTTATGAAGTGAAGCCATTGTTATCCATCAAAATGGTGGTTGAGGAAGAGAATGAGACTAAATCCCTGACACTGGGAGACATCTGGATATTGTCAGGTACCAACCTCCAGCTCAAGCAGGATAAGCTAGATATAAATATTTGGAAAAATCTTCATGAATAAAATTTTAGAAATTAGAATATACTTTTAAAACTCTTCTTTTTCATTTTTTTACATAGTATTCTTTGGATTTTTTTTTCTGACTAAAAAGAAGCTGATTTAACTTTATTTCTAGTTATATTGAAATGGGCTCACTTTCATACAATTCTAAAAGGGAAAAGACTTGAAAGAATTTTTTCTAGATCTTAATATTTTAAGTTCTCTATAATAAATTAAGCTTTTGTTTAAAGACCTTGGTATTATCCCAGAGACACTATTATGTGGAGCTACTCCCGTAATATCCTAATATGGGAGTTGAAATATTTTATTTTCATTTCCTTGGTAAAGCTCTTCCACAATATCAGTAAACTCAATAAATTCTCCATCCTGATTTAAAAGTCTTATTTGTTGTCTTTTCGGAGTGTCTTTGCAGATTGGAACTTGTAATGAATAGGTTTGAAATTTTGACACTGATGGGTAAAATGTGTCAAGCAGTTCATGAGCTTGGACTGCTGACATGACATGCCATAATAGAAAAAATACTAAACTGGCAAATCATATTTTGAATGAAGATTTATATTCTCAAATGAAGCTCTTTTAACTCTTACATTTGCAAAATTAAAAAAGCCAGTAGAAAAGTAAAACAAATATAAAAATATTGATCTCCCACAAAACAGAAAGTAATTTTCAACCTGTTGTATCTTATATATCAATCAATAGGATAGGACTAAATGGTTATGTGTCTGTCAGTGATTTCTGGGATAATTATTGTTATTATTTATGAATTTGTGGGTTTTTGGGTTTGGGGGGGTTGTTTGGTTTTTTGTTGTTTTTTGGGGGTTTGGTTTTGTTGGGTTTTTTTTTTGTTAAAGACATGCAAGAGATACAAATCTATTTCTCACACCAGTTATCTCACAGATATATGTGAAAATATATATTTTTAAACTCACAGCTAAAAAGGATGTGACCATCATCAGTGCAGGGGGATCTGTGGAGGATGGGGAAGGGTCCAGGCAGAGCAGGACATAAAAGAGTATGCAAAGATGGTGAAACTGTGTGGGCAAGATCTCCCTGTGGCTGGTGAATTTGCTGTCCTGGAGAAAGAGAGGGAAGCATAAGAGGGGTGTGTTTTACAGGAAGCTGTAAAGGGATTTTTTTTATGGCGTGCTTTTTATTCACATACTGCTTCTTCCTGCCCAGGAAAGGCTGAGGGAGCTGGGGCTGCTCAGCCTGGAGAGGAGCCCCAGCTGAGAGGGGCCTCAGCCCTGGCTGTCCCTGGGTGTCCCTGGGTGTCTGTCTGTCCCTGGGTACACCTGGGTGTCCCTGGTGTCTCTGGTTGTCCTGGGTGTCCCTGTCTGTCCCTGTGTGTCCCTGTCAGACCCTGGGCATCCCTGAGTGTCCCTGGCTGTCCCTAGCTGTCCCTGTGTGTCCCTGGATGTCCCTGTGCATTCCTGGGTGTCCCTGTCTGTCCCTGGATGCCCCTGAATGTCCCTGTGTGTCCTGAGTGTCCCTCTCTGTCCCTGTGGGTCCCTGTATGTCCAAGTCTGTCCCTGTGTGTCCCTGTGTCCCCCAGTGTGTCCGGGTGTCCCCCAGTCTGTCCCTGTGTCCCCCAGTGTGTCCCTGTGTGTCCCTGTGTCCCAGTGTGTCCCTGTGTCCCCCAGTGTGTCCGGGTGTCCCCCAGTGTGTCCCTGTGTGTCCGGGTGTCCCCCAGTGTGTCCCTGTGTCCCAGTGTGTCCCTGTGTCCCCCAGTGTGTCCGGGTGTCCCCCAGTGTGTCCTGTCCGTCCCTGTGTGCAGGGGCAGAGCAGGCCCAGGCTCTCTCCAGGCCCAGCGATGGCCCCAGAGCCACGGGCAGGGCCCGAGCCCAGCAATTCCCCTCACAGGAGGCACAACTTCAGCCCTGGGCAGTGCCAGCCCTGAGCAGAGCCCAGAGAGGCTCCGGGGTCCCCTCCCTGGGCACGTTCCAGAGCCACATGGACACTCTCCTGTGCCCTGTGCTCTGGGATGGCCCTGCTGGGGCAGGGAGGTGGCGCCACGAGAGCCACTGGGGCCCTGCCAGCCTGACCCGCTGTGTGACTCTGCTGTGTGGTCTCACAAAAGGCAGCCTTAATCAGGCTGTGGCCTCTCCAAGATGATTTTTTTTTTTTTGGGAGGCAGTGATGGGCTTGGAGCAAAAACTGCATTTAAAGAGACTTTTTCTTCCTATCCCTTCTCTCCACCCCCATTACAGACAGTAAAGAAAGCAGAAAGATTAATTTTTACATAAGGGAGGAGCTGGGCTTGCTGTGCCCCGATGAGGACTGTGTGCTAGGATGGCTGAGGCCTCCTGGAGTCCTGTCTGCTGAGAGGTCTCTCCTGGTCACTGTGGCAGCAGCTAAGGCAGCTGGACTGTCCTGTCCACTGGCTCTGCACCATGGTCCTGAACGGGGACACGTTTGCTACTCACAGGCAGAGAGAAGCCAGCCAGTTCTCTCCTGTGTTTTGTGTGTGAAGCAACAGATGTCATGGCCAAATAAAGACAGGCCATGTTGGGGGGATGGCACACAGATATCTCAGCAGGTTTTAGGAAACTCTGCCTGTTTTGGCATCAAATTGCCAGAGAGTAGGTTTAGATTAGCTATTAGGAAGAAATTCTTGCCTGTGAGGGTGAGGCCTCTGCATAGGTTGCCCAGTGAAGCTGTGGCTGCCCCATCCCTGGAAGTGTCCAAGGCCAGGTCAGATAGGGCTTGGAGCAGCCTGGGCCAGTGGAAAATGCTCCTGCTTGGGGCCAGGGTGTTGGAATGAGATGAGATTTAAGATCCATGCCAACCCAAACCATTCTGGGATTCTATGATTCTGTGGTGCAGAGAGTGAACGTCAAAGGTCAGAAGAAGTGCAGAGCCTGTGTGTGCTGAGGCTGTCCTGATGTTTGTGCATTGATGTGAGGTGGTCAGCAAGACCCTGGAGTATGGTCAGTGATCTTTATCCTGACTGTAGCATGCCTGGAAATAAATATAAATATGGTGTCAAAGCTGTGCAGCTGGTCATGGTGTGTGTCCCTAAAGGCTTGGACCTGTGGTGGAAGTCCTATGGGCTAAGATGAATATGGCAGGCAGGTGGGACAAAGTGCAGATCCCTGTGGTGATCACAATGAAATGTCTTGTAATTGCTGCCTTGAATAACCTTAGAAAGGTTTGCTTTATTTTCTAGATTGTTTTTTACATTTGCCTGTGCTCAGTTCTGGCTGTATACTGTAATAATAAAAAAGTAGTGTTACCAGCTTGGCAATCCCAGAATGAAATGTTCTGAAATTTTAGCCTAGTTGAAATTATTGCAATTCTGGCAATGAGCACATTCATGATTTACCGATACAGCAAAAGAAAATAAAAGAACAGCTACTGAACACCTTTCATTGTTAAAACCTCATTTAACTTTCATAACTAGAAAAAGCTGTTAAAAGTTTTTAAAGTACCTTTGTTGATTTTTGACCCAAGTCTATACAAAAATAAGTTGATTGAAGTGTCATGCTGAATGTAGAATTTTGCATTCCATGAAGAGTATAAATTTAGGGAGGGAATAATCTGTCGTGGGTTTTTTTGCCAATATTAAGATAAAATTCAGTCTTTTATTCTTTATGGCACACAGACCATAAAGAGTTTCTTACTCAGCCATAGGATAGATGTATTTTGACCCAGTCTTGAGTCAAGTTTATAGACACTTGCTTTTCCTTCATTTTGTGGATTTTAGTGTCAAGCTGAAATTGAGCTGATCCAGTCAGGTGAAAACACTGTTAACATAACCCCTTTTCTCTTACCTAAAATTTCACAAATATATGACATAGGTGCCTGTGTTGCTGTATTTGAGTGTCTCCTTCATCCTCCAAACAAGCAGATGAAATGTGTTTAGGACCAAACACTGGAGTGTCACTGAGCAAAGGTTACAAGTGAGCTGCCTGCTGTGAAATGCTGATCTTTTTTCTGCTTGTCTGTTTTTACCACAAAGTCTTTCGCCGAGTGAATAATTCAAATTCCAGATGATGTCTTGTCATTGTCTGCAGTGGGCAATTACCTACTTGTATTGGGTTCTCCTGAAGTAAAACCAAAGAAGGGGGAGAAATTGTCTCAATAACATCATCAATTTGCTGCTCCTTTGCTTTTATGGTAGCTGCATACTTACAAAATTTCCAAAACTCATGTAAAATTATGTATTTGATGTCGTTGGGGTAGAATCAGAGACTGACTGGGAGGGGAGTTCATCCTGTTCCAATCCCCTGCCATGGGCAGGGACACCTTCCACTAGCCCAGGTTGCTCCAAGCTCTGTCCAACCTGCCCTTGGACACTTCCAGGAATACTGATTACATATGGTTTTCGAGGGAACTCCCAGATGTTTCTAGGCAATGGAGAGCACTCAAGGATTAAGAAACCTAGTTTAATGAGATACCTAACCAATTTTTTCCCTGCCAGCATCTTATTTTAAACAGGTAGGTATGTCTATGAATGAAAGCAATTAAATTACATGCTTGCTTAAGTAGCTCACTGAACCCAGCTGTAATGAATAAGCAGAGTGACGTTGTGCTGCTTTTGTTTCTCAGAGCAGGCAGCTGTCATTACTCTGCTTATCTCCATTTTTATGCCCATTTTTTATGCTCTGCATTTGTGAATGCATCTCCTGTTCTCAAATCTTCATCAGTAATTCTTGAAATAAACAATTCTGGGCAGACAATGATCGTTTTGTCACACTTGTTAAAGTCTTTAAGTATCACCTTTCTGTTTTGAAAGACACATTTTAACTCATTTGCTTGTCATTTTGTGAACAGTCTAAAAATAAAGCACAGATTTCTATAAACACATTTCTTGCAACATAGTTCGTGTAGCAATAATTTTAACAAAAGAATGCCTTCCTACAGACCAAAAAACAAATTCTAAATGATTCATAAATGACATCAGGATATCATTTAGCCCCTCTGAATGCATTGGCAAGTGTGAGGTAGGGAGGGAGAAACAGAAACAACTAGAAAAAGGGAGAGTCAGGGAGAGCGAGACAGTGGGACAGAGAGATGGATTAAATAGAAAATATCACCATTCCTGGATCCTGACAGCATCCCATTGGTCCTCTTTCTCTGTTCTTCTCAGTGGTGAGGGTAGCAGTCTTGTCAAAGTGATGGTTGCAGCCTGGACCTGGTGGCAGAAGCTCAGGAAACAGAGTCCAGGTTCAGGAAGGCTCAGGTACCTCCCCTGGGGCAGGGTCTTACACTGGATCATTTAATCACAGGACACTGGTGACACCAGTGAAGTTGAGTTTATTACCCATGAGCAGGGATGAATATTTCATGCTGTGTGTGAACACCCTGGTGCATGTCCAGAGGGGAGTTCTCACAGCTGAGCCACTTGTGTAAGGGTGTTGGCATGAGAAGAAGCACCATCCCACCCCACAGAATTTGTCCTTGTCCTGCTCAACAGCCAGCTGCAACCCTCGGGGATGGGTGCACACTTTACACCTGCGCAGCCAAGTGATGGATTATTATTTGAGTCATTAACCATTAACAGTCCTGGCCCTCGTGTATCCCACCATTATTCTCCACACCCACAATCTGCCAGCATAGCACCTGCTCAGGGGGATGGAATGGAGGGTGAAGCAGAGTGGAGACACCATGGCCAGCCCTGTTAGAATCCTCACAGGAACTCAGTGACACTTTCCAGCTGAGAGAGGAGATGTTCTACTGATGACTGGGGCAAAATCCCTCTCCTTGGATGAACTTGGCTCATTATAATCTAATTGCAATATTAATACACACCTCCAACTCACTCTCACTGGGCCTATGCTCCAGATTTTCTTGACTGTGTCTTTAAAAGCAAAGTGAGAGAACTCTACACCAATCAGTAACAAAGGTATGGATGACTAGGGTCACTCAAGCTTCCCCTAAATGTAGAGAAACCAAATAAAAACAAGGAGATGTAAGGGCTGAAACGAGGAATGTGGGACTCCAAGCAGCTCTTCAAAATGCAGTTTATTACATCCAAGATGTTACAGCAGTCCAGGGTCGTGAGTGACAGAGCCTGTGCCTACAGCTGTCAGCTCCAGCTGCAGGCAGGCCTGGAGACCCTAGTTTAGGTTACAAATGCATTATATACTTTACTTCACTGAGCATCTTAATACAGTAGAACCAATCTATACCTTAACATTTATCTATAGCTTATCATAGCTACTTTAATTACAATGTTCATGTTACTATTCTCCAATCACTAAAAGTTAGAACATTACAGTTTAAGCTAGAAGATGTTATTTCGGTTTTCTTGCAGTGGAAAATTCTGAGACCTTTTTTCTACTTGCAACATCTGATGACTTGTTTGCCTGTGCTATCTTTCTGCTTGGTAAAAACATCTTGTTTGAGGTGGGTTTATCCTTTGCTCTAAGTCATAAAAACCCCTTCTAACTAACATACCCTTTGCCTCCTTGGTTATCCTGTAAGACTGGCTCAGCACTTCTTTTCTTCTATATCAAAACTTGCTTTCATTTCTATTCCTTCTTCAGATTCTACATTCAGAAATCTTTCTGCCAAGCATACATATCAGTGAGACTCTCTTGTCAAACTTTCATCCTTCCCAACAAGGAGAGAATGGGGAAAATTGAAGGAAGACTCCATTGTAAGTGCTGGGATCAGCTGACAGGCTGAACCTGTCTTCTCCCCTCTAGGGATGCCTCTTGAGTGAGAATCACACTGTCTGCACTGAGTACTCTTGTTGGGGATTACAGCTTGTCTATGTATTGCTTTGAATACATTTTTGCAGTCAGACACTATCACCGACAATCCTTGAACCTTAACCTGCCACAATTTGATATTAATAAAGTGTTACTCTGTAAACTGTCACTGTGAATCCTTCCTGGGCACTGGCAGGCACTGGCAGCAGGGAACACACTCCAATAAAGGGGGACAGCTGCTGAGGGCTCTCCCTTGTGCTGTTGGCAGAGTTGAGGAAATCTCCCCTTTTCACATGACCTCACATATATGGTGTGACATGCAGAAAATTACCCAGAAAAATATATTTTTGACCACGTTAGTATTTAACATTGATTGGTCTGTTAGACAGATGACACAAAGAAATTGATTGGTACTGCCAGTGCCCCTCATTAAACTGGTATACAGTTAATGATATATATGATATACATACTCATGATAATAAAACAGTCTTTCTACTGTATATTCAGTATATCCAGTATATATTCAGTATATTCTGAAAAAATCTCTAAGTAAGAAATACATTTTGATGATTGCTGTTAATTAAATATTAGCAATGCTTTAGCATTCTGTGCACTGGTTTAAATATGCACATTCAATTCTATTTTTATCAGTTCTGCAAAATGTTGTAGTTGCTTTTATTTTCCATGATTTAATTTCAACTTCTGTGCCCTCTCTTAGTATTTCTATGGCATAGTGCCATCTTGGGGATGCTGTGAGCATCTGAAAGGACATGAAACAGACTGAAAGAAAATCAAAATATTTTTGCTGCACTATGTTGTTGGTGGATGCTAGGATGCTAAAAATAAATGTCACTGAAATCTAGGACTCTCTAATGTACCAAGAGTATCACAGCTAATGCCATGTCTATAGGAATTACCACAAATTCTTGAATGCAGCATGTTAGCTGGTATTGTAAACTTGTGAATTCTAGTGTATGTGACAATAGAGAATCTCAGCTTTTCCTTTAAAAGCACATTTCTCCTCTAATTAAAGAGAAATACTGATGTAATCCCAAAAGACTTGGAAGCTGGAAGAGAAATTGTATTCTGCTAAGGACAATGACAACATTTTGAGGAATCTTCATCCCGATTTCCCATAATTGATAGCTTTATAAAGAGACTATTTCTTCTTAGTATGCAAAGGAGGAGCAAAAATACAGTAACATTGTTTTAGTCACATTCTTGTCATTTTTAGCTTGACCTTTATTAGTAGCTGGCAGAAGTTCAGAGCATAGTTTGAGCTTTCAGGACTGCCTCTGCTTCCTGGATTCCCCAAAGCCAAACCAGACAGATCTGCTGACACAGTGCAATGCATGCACGGGCCACCATGGTCCTCAAAATATTTCAGGGTTTTATGTCCTATGGTGCAACCACACCAAGGGACGATCACCCAGAGCAAACACCAGATTTTCCTGTACATTTATTTGCATAACATTAAGAAATGTTCCACTTAATGGAGACTGCTTGTAAATTCTCTGGAGAGAGATTTCCCAACACAGCCCCCTGCAGACTAACACAGAGCCATATCCTGCAGCTCAGCAGGTGCTTGAGAAATTCCAGCCTGAAATAGTGCTGCTGCTGGGGGGGAGTTTGCTGTTGAGTGAAGGGCTGGGATTTGTACAGGAGATGGTTCTCATTTCAGGAATTACCCCTTTAATCAGCAGCTTTGGGGAATATTCTCATGCCTTGTCCAGGTGCAGCTGCTGCTTCTTCCTTTTAGCGGCTCAGCAATGTGGATTTGTGCCAGAAGGTGCTACGGATTCACCACCTCACCCACAAGTCCTTCTCTGTTTGCAAAGAAGGACCCAGCAAGGCACCTTGCCTCACCAGCTGTGTCAGGATGTTCTCTTTCACACACTTCAGGAAACTCCTGAACTCTTTTTTCTGCACTGTGTTATGTTTCCAGCTGACACCTGGTAAGTTGAAGCCCCCCATGGGAACAAGGGTCAGCAATAGTACGGCTTCTTACAGCAGTGTCATAGTGTTTCATCCTGGTTTGGTGGTCTTTTACAAAATTCCACCAGGATCTCTGCCTTGCTGGGCTTCCCCCTGATTCTCACCCATAAACACAACCCTCTCCTCACCATCATCAAGCTCCAGACCATCAAAACCCTCCCTCAACCCAGGGCTGCACAACCACCTCTCCTTCCTCACGTGGCTATTCTGGAGAGTTTGCAGCCATCCATTGTACCGCTCCAGTTGTGCCAATCATCCCACCATGTCTCTGTGACAGCAACTGCACCACAGCTTTCCTGCTGAAGGACAGTGTTGGTTAGAAATGCTCCGGGGAAAATGTATGAGAAAATGTGCTTTAACTGCTGATTTATGATGAATGACTTGGGGAAGAGTTGCAACAAAACCTGTGTGCTAAATGGCAAAGGTAGTGAGCAGCAGCGAAATATTTAGAAAGAGAAGAGGATACCTCACTGCAGGATCTGTCAAAGGTGAGCAAAAAGAGCCTCAATCTGTTAAAAAAATTGTGTTGGTTCATTAGCCACATAAGGTTAATGGTGGGGATGCACAGGGAAATGGAAAAAATGAGAATTAACCATTTAACTTATATGGAAATAAGTGTTTTATATATATATACACACATATATATATGTGATGTCTGGGGGAGATGCAACAGACAGATGGGAAAGAGAAAACAGAGCAACACCAAGGGAGTGGGACAAGAAGAAAGGAACAGCTCAAAAAGCTACTCCTGAACCCTGTTGTAGTTATCTAACTATCTTGTAGTCATCTGCTTAATTTAAAACTATGACAGACAATTTTCTTCTTCAAATTATGAAAGCTGTCATATTTGTAGATAAGGCTTTTAAAATCCTTTGGTTATCAGAAAAGATGTGACTCTTAAAGGTGTCTGTGAAATACCCATTGAAACTGTCACATATCAGTATCCAAAATGCAATGATAACTTAGGAACTTCCACAAGATAAGCATCTGAATTAGTTAGGGTTCTGAACAACTTGCTTTTTGATAGATGCTTTAGAATGATATTGTCTTACAAAACTAAACTCTAATTGTATGGAAACAAATCTTTTTCTTCCTTCTAATTCATAGCACTATTTCAACCATGATGTCTCTATTTTCACAGTTCAGGAAATTATTCTTCCATATTAACAAATATTGAATCGTGTTAAGCTGGAGTTTGTTCTCCAAAACAAATGAAAAAATTACTAAAATTAAACAAGGCTTTTGCAACTGCCATTATTCAAAATTGCTTCAAGGGGCTCATTGGGTGTTTTGTGCATGGCATTTGCCAGGAGGTGCTGATAGCCTGGGGTGGTACACACTGCCCAGCTCAGGTGCTCTGCTTGGAACCTTCCAGCAGCTTCCCACAGAGGCCACCTCTGTGACCCCCCAGCTACCAAGAACCAGGCCATGCAAAACCAACTCACTTTCCTGTCTTTCCTTCTCATCACTGATGTAAGCTCTATAGCAACCTTATAAAAAGAAAATATGTGGTTTCATCTGGTCCCAGCATTGTTTCTTGTACTCTGAGGACCACAAACAATACTGATCTAGTTTTGCTACACTTTTTTCTTGCTAATTCTGGTTTCATCAGCTGCCTTGCTTGCTTGTGTGCCACCCCTGTACTTGCCTTGGAGATTTTACCACTTGGATGTGTATTTTAAATACCTCGTTTGGCTGACTCTGACATTAAACTCTGCCCCTTAGACATTGGATGGTCTTCCCATGTTTATGCATATCTGTGTAATAAAATTATTAGATAGGAATCTAATCTGCTAGTTACAGAGTGACAAAGTATATACTCTATATTATTTATTACAAAATATATACTCTATATATATATATGTATCTATTTATATATATTTCTGCTATTTTCGTGTGCTCATATCTGTTTTCAAGGCAAGGAAATATGAGATGAGCTTTAAAGTCCCTTCCAAAGCAAGCAATTTTATGATTCTATGATTCTGTGATTTGACAGTGTTTCAGAGTACTGAAAATGTGAGGTATTTGCAACATGCAATAATCATGTGAAGGTTTCTTGCAAGAAAACACTGGCAGTGGATCAGAAATCTGTGTTTCATTACTGATTTGTAGTGCACAACATAGGAATGTCTACTCTTCCTACCTGAAGCGGCGCATTTTAGAAATACTCATATTGGTGAAAAATTAAATCATGTCTTGTAATAAAGAGGAGAAAATGATCTTTGAGAGTGGACCAAGGACAAAAAAAAAACCAAACTACATGTCCTCTCTACTTACTTTGCTGGCTGGTATCTGAGGCATTCCCTGCTGACTGACTTCTTCCCAGCCATGTATTTTTAATTATCCAACAGCTCCTGAGCTAGCACAGCCATGCTGCTGATTAACGTGACTATAGACAGGGCAAGGAGACTTCACTTGAATAATTATCAGCTTTCCATGTAGTCTAGAGAGGTTTGTAATCCTTGAATTAACTTTTAGGAAAATTCAATGTCCAATGCCATGAACACATCAGATTGTGTATGACCTTTAGTGCTAATCAGGGAGTTGTATACTAACGAGAGGTGCTTATGTTTGCTTTTTTTCACAGAATCAATAACAGCTTGTTATGCTTAAAGTGCTGCTTTATATGAGACTCTGATCAGTTGAGAAACACTGTGAATCAGATCCTGTTCATAAATTTGCCAGGTATATTACATTATTCTAGAATTCCTTGATAATTGTAGAACCGGTCCACCAGAGCAGTCATAAACCTTACTGAATTTTGTAATTTTAAGTAAAAGTAAAGCAAAGCGGCCCTTAATATTAGGAGCACTACCTATTTTCCACTTTTCCTTTAATTCATGTGTGTCAGTGGAAATTATCTTTTCTTCAGGTCTTCAAATCTTTAACTTTCTCTCTTTGTTTTACCTTATTTTGAAGCAGACATATAGGAACACAGAAAGCTTTTTTTGCTGTTTTCCTAAAGGCAGTTTGGTGTTTTCACAGGAACAGCCTCAGCTGCTTTTGCTTTCCCCCAGATTATCACAGCAGAGCCACAGATCTGGAACAGGAGGATGGAGTAAAGCAAAGCCTTTAACACCTGCTGCTCACTATCATCACAGGTCTGTCCAGCTGATCACTGGGGACCTGGAGTTATGCCACACGATCAGGGGAGTCTATGCTTAATTTAAATACTTATTGACTGAATTCAAGGACACAACAGCAAAAAACCCAATAAACCAACAACACTAAATACTCAGCAAAGACAAAGAATCACCCAGCATAACCACACCAGGCTCACACCTGACTCATCACTATTAGGTGCTATTTCCAGCCCTCACCAGGGATGGACCCCTGGAAGGCATGGCACCACTCAGACACCTGGACACCTGGAGAGGGACCTGCCTGACACAAGGCACTGAGAAGTTGTTCTGGTTGTTCACCCAAGGTGGGTGCAGCACTTGATTTATTCCGTGACTTCCCTTGTTCCGTTCTGTGTGCAGTGAAGACAAGGCTCCAGCGCTTTCCTTTAGCAGTCAGGCTTATGGCAGATCTTTCTGGGAAGTTTTCAGAATGTTTTCCCCAAACATTTTTTTTTCCATACTACATTTATGCCATTAAGTTTGCCTGTGATGTGGATCTCCCTGTAAAATACTACTTTTGACTATTTCATTCAACCATTATCTTTTCACGACCATTATATTTTATTTACTGTTGTTAATTCCTTTCTAAAATTATCTTGGGGGGGGCTAATGTATTTCTTTCTTTTCATCTGGATTTTGCATCACTAATCTCCACTGTATGCATCCTTCCATCTGTATTTTATTCTTTTTTCTTGTAGTTCTGAAGACTACAGCTGTAAAGATTATGTGCATATTTGTCTCCTGCAAGGTTACAGCATCAAGACAAGGCCACTCAGACTCACCCACAACTATTTGAAGGACTATATATTAGAAAGAGCAATACTAATTAATGTCACCCTGATTTTCTAAGACTTTGCTAAGCCTTCTGATGTTTGCATTCTTGTAACAAACTTTCTCACACACAGTTCTGTAAACAACTTATGTTTTGCATTCTTTCATGGAGGAGGAGAGAATTGATGGACTCTTGGTCTGTCCAGTGTCATTGGAGAGGTGGCACTGTCACCCTCCAATCCACTGTCACTTTTGGAAAACTATAAATGTTGGAGTAAGAAAATAAAGGTCCCTCTTTTTTGTTCACCTGGAGAGCAGCAGTGTCCGTGTCGTATTACGACAAATTAACTTTCTTTTATTTTTCAAATAGCTGAGATAACTCTCCGTGTGGTGCATTTGTGCAAGTTAGTGTGGTGTATTTGCTTTTATAATTAACAAAAGCAAGGACACAGAAGATGCTCTAGCCTGGAAACAGCAATTTTGTATTCATGCAGATGACTGGAAGGGTGCAAGTAAAAAAAAACAAAGCAATAAATAGAGTATATTGGTAATGAAAATAACTCGTTCAGTTGCTACTTAGGGCAAATTATATAGCAAACCCAGAGCCTGGAGTACTGTGAATAGTTTGAAACTTGCTCTTACTGGTCACTGCAGCTTTTTGAGCTAAAGTTTCCTTTTCTAAATATGTCTGTTGCTAATTACTCTTCTAGAAATTCATATACAGCAAAAATGAAGCAGCTGCAAGGACAGTCAAAAAACATAGTTGTTCTAATCCTGCCCACATTGATCTGTGCAGCATTTTGGTGTCCAATATAGGCATTTAGGTTAGATTCATTCCACTGTTTTTGCCTTTCACAATGAAGGTTTGTAGGTCCTCCAGAATGGTTTGTGGGTTGTGGAGGGTTTTTTTGTGACAGAAACCATTCTGTTCCTCTGTTAGACAGATGTTTTAAAACATGGTATCTTTTGCCCACCAAGAGTTTGAGAAAAAAACATCCTGAAAACTTGTGTTATGTCCCTGACAGGCAGAATCACAGGATGGGTAAAGCTGGAAATGACCTCTGGAGGGTCTCTAGCAGGTTCAGCTGGAGAAGGTCACACAGCACCACAAGCACTCGGGTTCTCATCTCCAAGGGTGGAGATTCCACAGCCTTTCTGGCCAAACAGGTCCTCTGCTCCCTCACAAAACATCAAATACAGCTGCTTAATCTCCATTTTGCAGAGGTAATTTCAGATGTTACAATATCAAAGCATTTGTTAAATTATATTTTTTTATTTCCTTCTTTTATTTCTTTCTTTCTTTATTTCTTTTACTTTTTGTTAGTTGATGTTATGGTCTTTCCAATTTGTGTATTGCAAAGGGAGAGTTCATATCAAATTTTATTAATGCACACAGAATTATTAGGAGTGGTACTTGCAAGTAAAATTAGTGCAACAGATTTATTTTTTTTAATCTCCAGATAATACACTGTGTAGGCTACTCTTGGTTTTGATGCAGTATAAGCAATATTTTTAAAAATGGGTTTTAATCCAATCAATATGAGAAGCAAACACATTCCAGACAATGTGAACAGCAAACCCCATGAACAATTCAAGGACATCACAACAATTTAGAATTTCTGTGTTATAAGTTAATTATTTAGATAGAATGTGAATATGACTGACTAATAGTCTCTGCACCAAGATACTACTTTGATTGAATGGGCTACTCTTGGCATTCTTCCAGCATAAATTTTCCCCTTTTTATTTCTTTTGCCAAAAGTGTAGAAGCAAAACAAAGACCTTTAAAAGCTCCAATTCCTTTGGGGCACTCTAATGAATTACATGTATTTAAAAAAATAGCCAGTTTTCTGTAGGAAAGATTTAAGATGGGGCATAATAGGTTAGAGCATCAAGGGGAAGAAGCTCAAACAACATCTGGAACACAGTGATTGGGAAAAGTCAAACTCTGTTAATGAACTTAAAACACATAATTTGATGTTTTCCAGGAGGCTTTAACACTGCCTTGGAAGCAAAAAGACACTAATATCCATTTACCAAGGGGCTGTGTTTGGATTAAACAGTGCTGTGAAGATCAATGGGAGTGGCAGACTTTAGCTCATACTCATATTTAGCTCACATATACAGCATAAAAAAATAAATCTGCCAAAATTGAAAACGACTACCTGCTCTGATTTTTTCAAATGTAATTTCTTCTTTGATGTGGAGGGATAATTGGTGCTTGGTATCAGGTGGACACTTGGCAATAAAGACCTAGACAGCAATTATGAGACCTAAAGCCTACTCAGAAATATTTTTTTCTGCCTTTGTCCAATAGAGTTTTTTTTTTTTGCATATATGTTATAGCATCAGACATTTATTCCTAGATTTTCCAACCATTCCCCCAAACTTCTCTTTTGGTTGGGTTTTAGTTCTTTCTAGATTTTGGGGGATTTTAACTTTGTGTTTGTAGAACACATCATATGTACAAGATGTCACCAGGCTCCTGTTCCTGTCTCACTGCAGTAGGAAATTATAATATTAATAATTCCCGCTAATAATTCCCTGACCGAGATTGTTAGCCAGAGTAGGGAGATGTCTGGAATTTTTTCTCACACCTTTTTTTATATGTAAGTTGAATTCATCAAAATAAAGAAACTAAAAATTATGAATATTGTGAGAGCCACAGTTTTAAATCATGTTTTGGTATTCCGATTGTTTGTGTGTCCTTGTGATACTGGGGCTTCTCATTTATTGGGGGAATTCTGCCTGAATTCCTGAATTATTCACATTTTCCAGACTACAGGGCTACTGGTAAGTAAGAGGGATATCCTGTAGGGAATCCAAGCCTTAATGGACTTCTGTGCATGTGTAATGAATCTGAGAGCTTAAAGGAACTTCCAGAGCAGCCAACAGGAGCCAATGGCCTCGTCCTTGATGGCTTCCGTTCAATATTCCCTGTGGAACTGGGACATCTGAAGTTTTTCAATCCCAGTTATTTTACTGTGAAAAGAGAGCAGCTTTGCTCCTTGTTCTGGGGGAAACAGTACAAGAACACTGAGAGGAAGCATGAGCAAAATGGTAGAAAATCTAAGAGTGCAGTTTTCCTGTATTTCAGCTTATTCACTTGCAATTACATTGGCCCATGCTCCATGGATATAATTCACAGCTGAACATCTATCACAGAATCTGTTTTGGTTTGTTTTTAAAAAGACATGATATTTTAAAAATTAAATTAATAATTTTTTAAAAAATTGGGGCCATTCTTCCATAGATTTCTTTGTTTTTTTCAGCAACATGTTCATATCTTGCTTGTTTTATGCCTGTGCCCAAAAGAATACATAATAAACACGGTTTATTTATTGGTTTCTCTTGTATAGGAGTTAATACAAATTCTAGGATTAAAATTATGACAAAGCAGGTGAACAGTGCAAGAACCCAATAAACACGTCATGGAAGATAGTGTAACTATGAGGGAAGTTTATGGAACGAGTTATGGTACATAATAAAGAAAAATAAACCTGAATTCATGAGAAGTAGAAC
The DNA here is from genome assembly GCF_015832195.1 of Motacilla alba alba. Classification (NCBI taxonomy): domain Eukaryota; kingdom Metazoa; phylum Chordata; class Aves; order Passeriformes; family Motacillidae; genus Motacilla; species Motacilla alba. The sequence goes on from NC_052023.1 coordinate 25,991,813, forward strand.
ATGAGAAAAAAGACTGAATCCATTAAACTGCACAAGACAATAGAAAAATGTCACCTAGATCAATGATACTCTGTAGGAAAAAACAACAGCAATTACACCAGAAAAGTTGGAAAGATTATCAGTTTGGGGACATTTCTGGGCGCAAAATAAAAAAGACATGACAGGAGACTGGTCCCATTCTAAATGAGCCTACTGAATATGACAGGAGATGTGAGTAAAGGAAATAAACACAATTTTGTGTGATAACTACAATAAAACATAATGATAGGGGTAGTCCTGTTTCTACTATAGTGGACTGAAAAGACAATTCTGCTGGAAGAAATGTTGAGATCATCATTCAAGGAACTACCAGAAAAATAAAAACGCTACTGCTTTAGCAGGTGTTAACAATGTATTATGCTTTTTTTTTCTTGAGAATATCTTCAGACATAAATATTAAAAACTCATTACATTTCCAAATACACCTAACAATAAGGAAACAAAAAGAAATTTCAGCATTTACATGAAAAACTTAGTGTTTTGATAGAACAATTGGTGAGTTAATGACTAATGAATAATTAAACATCTCTGACAACATATTAATGGTCCATGACTTTGCCGTAGGCCACACTTCAATCCTTAGATTGCAAATGATTTAGAGGTGCTGATCTAATATTATTAATTCCTTCAAACTTCTTAAGGCACAGATATTCTTGGGAACTCTTGCCGTATAAAACATTCCACAGGAAAATTAACAGTTGTAATTCATGATGCGCTTGACATTCCTGAGTTTTGAGGAAAGTCTGACTTAGCAAAGGGTTGAATGTAACTTTTCCTCTTTTATGCAGTGAGGCCCTGGCACAGGGTGCACAGAGAAGCTGTGGCTGCCCCTGCATCCCTGGCAGTGTCCAAGGCCGGGGGATTGAGCTTGGAGCAACCTGGGCTAGTGGAAGGTGTCCCTGACTGTGGCAGGGGGTGGCACCGGATGGGCTTTGAGGTCCCTTCCAGCTCAGACCATTCTGGGATTCAATGACTCTAATATTAATTAGATCCCAGTCTTTTTGAAACTGTTTTTTTTTTTTCCAAAAAATGCATGTATTATGTCAATGTTTTACTACTCTGATTGCTGAAATTGTGATTTCATTTCTAATGTCAGGACTTGCAAGACATCATCTGACAGTGGGCATGTCCACACCCATAAAATCCAAGCAAACAAAATCCCAAACCATTTCCCCAAAATACTAGTTTTCTAAATTAATAGATAAAGGTCACTGTCCTCTGAGGACATACTTTACATCTATTCACTACTTTAAGTTTCTTATAGTTTATCCCTGTGTTTCATCTAAAAGTTCTATTTTTAATTCTCTAGTTCTCTGTAACTGCAGTCTAGGTTGTGTCTTCCACCATTAAGATTAAATAAAATGTTGGTAATTAAATACCTGCTTTACATTTTTATTTTGATATAAATAATCAATGCCACTTTTTAAGGATGAACACGTGAGGGAATAAAGGACATGCCTAAGAAAGAATTTACAAATTCGTATTATTTAAAAGTCTGCTAAAATGGTTGCCAAAATATGTGTTTAGGACTGTAGGTTTATACAGAAAAAGAATGTATGTAATTCTCTGTCAAAACTTGTTAGTCAGCCTGATCCTCTAATTGCATAAATAAGAAGAGGAACAAAACAGCAGAGTATTTACATTCCAATGTGTACATATCTGAAATGATTACTTGATTTTCTGTGAGCATCCTGTGAAAATTAAAGCAACAGCTGTTGCATGATGAGAATTACAGACAAAAAAAAATATTTCCTTCAGTGGGAGCTGAAATCAGTCATTATTTGACAGAAAAAATCCATTGCCTCACTGATTTGTTCCCCTACACTTAATAGCACCCTTCTAACTTAAATCACTTCCAAGCAATAAATTTATGGATTGAATCCCAGCTCAGTGCAAACTGAGTTGGTTCTTCTGAATTCAAAGATTTTGAAGTTTATGCAAATAGAAAATCAGATTGTGATTCATCAGTTTAGTTTACATATGCAGGATGTACCCTCTTTCATCCCTAATAACGAGTTCAAGCCTTTTACGTGATTTATAAGTTTTCAAAGGTGGCTGATCTTTGAAATAGTTTCTCAATCAGCATTCAGCTACGAGGAGGAGGCAGACTCCACGTTCCCCAAGTGGCAATTCCCAGCTGCCAAGTGGGAAAACTTTAAAGACCACAAAATCAGAAGAAGTTTCATGAACATACCCTGCCTGTTGTGAGTCTTACTGCTATTTACAGCTATCCATATAGTCAGTGCACACAGCTGAATAACAGATAAATGACACAGCTAACCCTGGGGAGGGAAATAGAATATAAAAGAGACAGTAACCTGTAATTTTGGTATCATTGCTTCTACAGTCAAACAGCCCTGCCTCACACTTCACTCAGTGGGAAAAACAGGCCAGCTGAAGTAAGAATTATCAGGCAGAAAATGCCAGAAGGAGGGAAAATCCAATCCAAGCTTCTGCTGGCTCAAGTCTTTAAGAAGAAATTGCACAGCTCATAAAGTTTCACAGGGAATCAATTAACAAATCAAGAACTGAAGAAAATAAAATCCCACTGAAATTAAAAAAAAAGGATTTTCTCAGCTTTTATTTCTTTTCAGGCTTTGTGTTATTCTTTAATAAAGAGCCGAGATTCAGAATTTTATAGGGTTTCTGAGAGAGGAAAACTAAGCCTTGGGAACAAATCACTGAAGTTATACAACTGTGATAATCTCCTCCTGCTCTCAGCGACCTCTGGGGTAAATCATAGAAGGACAGACAAAATAACCATCTATCTTACTTCTGTTCTTAGTTTCTATTGCTTCTTGGTCTTGCTTTCCACCAGATTCCTTTTAATGAGCTCTACATTTTGGCTCAGCTTTTATTGGAATGTGCTTTTGATATTATTGTAGACTTAATCAAATCTTTTTTCAATTATGATTTTCACAGTGAACTCATCATTTGTTCAAAAATCTGTAGTAACCAGATGTTTTTCTTGCCTCTCTTGTTAATAACTCCAGTAGGTTTTGAGTAAGGATTTTGGGGAATAGGGAGGACAATAAAATTAGGGATTTAGCCTGAGCTTCAGTTCTGTGAAATCAGGGTGTCCTCTAAACATTCCAACAAGGAGAGAGGATTGAGCTCAATTTTAGTTGCAGAAGAGCGTTGCACTTCCACTCTGCTAAGTTTTGCTTAGATAAAACAGAAACTAGCTGAATGATCATTGACAGAAAATAGTTCTGATTTATATGAATAATAATGTCACACCTTAAAAAATGTTAGAATCATTTATGCATGGAATAACATTAGATCCATGGAAAGCAATATCCTAAGTATTTGGAAAATGCAGGGTTTACTTTCTTTAATTCAACATCTATAGAATGTAATTATTAATTCTCATTCTTAGAATCAGTTTTTTCACAAACTAGAGTGTAAATTCACTATGTGTTCCTCCTGCAGGTTAAGGCAATGCTGATAGATTTGTGATTTGTTTACGTTAAAATGATGGAGATCAAATCCAGCCAGACAACAGTGAACTCATTTACTACCTCATGGAACACTCAAGTGAAATGTGTACCTTGCTTGAGCTGTGTTCTCTCTCATTTTCTAGCAGTGTGGAATACATTTGAAATTGCAGAAATCCCCAGGACAGAGTAGGGGATCTTTCTTATCCCCAAAGTCAGATTTTTTTCCATTCTGCAGAAAATGCAATGTACTGAACACACAAAACATATAAATACACATCTTTAATAAAATTTATAAAACATAAATTTTATAAATACATAATGAAAACAAACACCAATGTAATATATAATATAATACCAATATAATACATAATAATATAATAAAGTATAAATATACTGCACAGAGAAAATAGCTATATGCATATGTGTCATATTTTTATATATAAAATATCTAAAGAAAAATTCTAAATATACATAATACTAAAAAAATCCTGAAAATCCCAGGAGATGTAAGGAACACATTCATGCATGGTGGCTAGATACATACCGTGGGTGAAAGACATATGTGAGAGCAATAAAAAAAGAGCTAACAGACTTCTTTATTTGGTAATATGAAATTTCTACCTCCTCTCATGGCCAATTCTTGGGATACATTTTTGCATTTATCTTTTTTCCTTCTGAAGTCAAGCTTTTTCTATCCTGAAGCTCTAAACCAGCACAGAGAATATAACTTGAAGTAATGACAAGGGGTTAAAAATTCAGATTTTAATATAATTTGAGATAATTATAACATTTATTATAATATCATGTAATGTGTAAAGAATTATAATTTATGATTTAATAATTTTAATTGAAGTAATGGATGGAATAATATCCTTCCCAGATATTGCTTTAGTGCAACAATTATATATTCCTTTTAATATGCTGTTCTGCACCTCTAAAATATTAGAAAGAACGGAACTGAAATCACAGAGAAAATTGATCATGTAAATAAGATAATGACTTGAGTAAGGCAGAAAGAGGGAGGTGTAGACCTTTATTTGGTTTAAGTGCATATAAATGAGTAAATGATTGGGACATGAGTGATTACTGTGCAAAGAGTACATATACAAATATATATATATATAAAAATATATTTATATTAAAAAAATATATATATATGTGTGTGTGTGTGTTGCTACCATTCTGTGTAAAGATTTTGAGTTTAGACTGCTGCCATCACTTCTGTTTCTGCTCTCTGTTTCAAAGCCCAGCCTTTGAACTGAAGTCAGTGCCTTCTTTTTGGGTTCAGGACAGCTCCTGTGACTGACATCCCTGGCAGCATCTCCCTGATTTTCATGGCACTGGAACCCTTCCATCTCAGGAGACTTGGCTCCAGTGCTTCCCACTGCTTGTCCATTCATTAAAAAGGATGTGTACAACTTCAAATTCAAGGAAGCTTGCATTAGCAATTAATGGGAAAAAAGAATCAATGGGATTTTAGGTAAATTAAAAGTCTTCTAAAAGTCCATGGAATGACATGCTTGGATTAATCATTGTTAATAAAAGAGCTGTGTTTGTGTTAGCAGTTTGTGGTAATGTGATCTTGTTATGTAGTTAAAAACAAATTGTAAAAATGGGTCCTGTTCCATTATTAGAGAATAAATGTTTGATTTTTTTCAAATGGATTCTAGAAAAATATTCAGAAAAAACTAATTAATGACATAATTATTTAAATTATGCATTTTTCCTTTTAAAAGTGTATACAAGGAGACTATAATTTGTCTGCTGCTGTGGAATGAAGCTGAAACCTTCTGAACCTTTTAGAAAGCAATTATCTACAGTTGTTGAAGTTTTTAGTCTTAGGAAGAGCTGCATAAATGGGGATAAGGACTTACCATCAAATTCAAATGTCTGCATGATGCAGGATGGGATATTTGGTAAAAGAAATGAATCTCACACTAACCAGAGGCATATTGTCCTACAGTAGTTTTACCCTCCTTGGTAGTGCCATGTTCTGTGTTCAAAGAATTGTATGATCACAATACCTGCAGGAATGACCAAAAGTTAAAGCAAATTATTGAGGGGACTGCCCAAATGTCTCTTAAAAACTGACAGATTTGGAGTAACAGCAACATTATTTGTAGTATAATACAACAATATTTGGAATATCCTCTTTTGGAAGTCTGTTCCAGTGTTTGACCACACTCTTGGTGGTCTTTGTCTAGTCCTTTACAGCTGCCACCATCCTGTGATTCTATGGACAGATGTCCATGGTGAGGAGAGGTGGGCAAGTTGAACTCGGTGATCTCTGAAGGTCACTGCCAACTGAAACTTTCTCTTCTACTTAGATTTGGCATACCTGCCTCCAGGAAGGCAGTCAGCCAGCCAGCTCTCCTGGCTCAGCTGGATTGTCTGGGAAAACTGGGACGTTTTTTCATGCTACTATCTTATGTTATTATGTTCCAATCTGCTTTATGCTTGGAAATTAGTAGATCCATCTGAAATTTTATGTAAAGTCAGTGTTTCAGCCCATCCTTCCTTTCTTTCTTTCTTTCTTTCTTTCTTTCTTTCTTTCTTTCTTTCTTTCTTTCTTTCTTTCTTTCTTTCTTTCTTTCTTTCTTTCTTTCTTTCTTTCTTTCTTTCTTTCTTTCTTTCTTTCTTTCTTTCTTTCTTTCTTTCTTTCTTTCTTCCTTCCTTCCTTCCTTCCTTCCTTCCTTCCTTCCTTCCTTCCTTCCTTCCTTCCTTCCTTCCTTCCTTCCTTCCTTCCTTCCTTCCTTCCTTCCTTCCTTCCTTCCTTCCTTCCTTCCTTCCTTCCTTCCTTCCTTCCCATTCTTTGAATGGATTCAGTGAAAACAAGCTTCAGTGACTGATTGGAAAAGTCTTTCTCCTGGTCTTCCAATGACCACACTGACATCCAACCCCTGAGCACAGGGGTGAGAAAGGACAGATGGCCACACAGAGCTGGTGGTGTGTGAGAAATCACAAACTCCTCAGTAAAACACCCTGTTTTCTCACATAAAATATCAGTTTTATGTTCCTTTATTTTGTTTTATCATGGTCTAAATCACAGACAATGAAATAGTCCTGTAGCTCCTATATTTGAAAGATATATGATAAAAAAAATCACATTATAAAGTTTTCAACCTGTCAGTTGAGAGGAGAAAGGGAAGAACTGCAGCTGCAGGTCTTGTATATAGACGTGCTATTCATGAAAATCCTCAGAATGTTTTGTTACTCATCATTGCAACAAAAGAGACATAGAAGGGAAATTGTATGCTATCCATAGATTTTAGCCTCTGAGCAAGAAATATTTCAGCTATGTATTACTGTGGTTCTTAGCTTAATTGTGTTCTCCCTCAGAAATCTATTTTAAATTACAATTGTGTTTGGTTTGCAAGCAGCATCAGTTCTACAATGTGTAGACAGGTGAATATTGGCCTTTAGGTACCTGCACTCAGTGAATTAGATTAAATCTCTGGGGCTTAACTTATTTCTCATTCACAAACATCTTAATTCAGGTAAATTCCTTCCCTTTACTCCCATCTCTACCAAATTCCTCAAAATGGCATTCATGAAGAATGTCAACATTGAGTGACGGGAGCAGGAATTGTTTACATCTTACATACTAAAATTGTGAGAATTGCTGCCCTCTCATCATTCCTTAGGTCTGTTGAGCAACACGAAGAGTAATATGGCACCTGTTAGGAGACTACTGAAAATAAGTTTCTGGGGAAAAAAACAACTCACCCAAAAGCTTTTTAAAAAGCTGAGCAACTAACATTGAATTGTTTTGGTGTTCCCTAATAAGACAGTGCCACTGCAAATAAACCAGACTTTAGGGAGTGCAGCAGAGAGGTTATGAAGGTATCTGGTACCCAATGGTACTGAGAAATGTGTATTTTTAAACACCTTTTTAGGTTTTTTTCCTTTGCATTGTGTTCCACAGCGCACCTTTTGGCAGGTATTTATGCTGACACCTAGAATCTGTGCATATATGCAATGAAATTATTAAGTGGGCAGAAATAATTCCATTTGGATTACTTTTCCTGCTGGCAAAAGGCAGCAGCATCTACCACCAGGTCAAGGATACATAAGTCTTTGGTTCCAGGTATCTTTATCTGAATGAACGTGTTGTAAAGGTTTTTGAGTAGAAAGGCTGCTGGACTTCTTATTTACTTCCATGGTAATGAATTTAGGAAACACAACACTTTAAGAAAAAGTACTTTTTGTGATTTTGAAATAAACATTGACATCTACTTTATTTCAAAATTATACTTTTATAAACTCTAAGATTAAAATGTATTTGCAGTGAAATTGATTTTAACATGAGTGGAAGAGTAAGTTTCTGTTTAAAAGGACAATGGAAATTCTTGTATGTCCTAAGGGCACCTAAACAGCTCGTGGAACGACACAAGATTGAGAGCAAGGCAGGAAGTGTTCATGGGAAATGGTTGTTTGTCATGCTGTTTCTGAAAATACCAACACTGCAAGCACTGGAAGTTATATTTTGGTGGCATGCCTCCCCTTCATAACTGTGCTTAAGTCTTAAAAAATGTGATTTACATCACAAATGTCTAAACCATCTTCTTGAAACTGCTCATCAAAGAAATCTGACAAGATCTTATGGGCTTTTATTAAATCAAGAAATTTTGTGGAAAACAAAACTAGTGTTTCATCAAAATTTCTTTCTGACGGTGATTTGCAAGGTTTTGAGATTTTTCAGTCATCTGTCTTCTTGTCATGGTTTTAAACCTAGCTGAAAATTAGGCACCACATAGCTCAACCTCCTTCTCTCCTTCCCTGCCTCAGTGGAATGGGGAGGAGGATCAAAGGAAAACTTGGATGTTGAAAAAAGAACACTTCAATAACTGAAAGTAAAGTGAAATACAGTGATAACGGTAAATAATAATAATAATGATAATGATAATGAGAATAAAAAGTGAAAAACAAGTGATGCACAAAACCATTGCTCACCACCTGCTGACAAATGCCAGACCCCCCTTCCTGAACCCAGGCTGACCCCTCCAGATAACTCCCCCACTTTATAAACTGGACATGACATTCCATGGCCTGGAATATCTTTTTTGGCCAATTTGGGTCAACTGTCTCAGCTATGCTCCCTCCCAGTTTCCTTTGTGAACCTCCTCAGTGGCAGAGCAGGAGACAAGGGAAAAAAAAAAGTCCTTGACTCAGGATAAAGAGGATTTAGCAAAAACTGAGTTATCGACACCATTCTCATTCTGAATCCAAAGCACAGCACTGTAACAGCTACTGAGAAGAAATTAACTCTATCCCAGCTGAATCCAGGACACTTCTAGAGAAGCATGTGCAAGTCAGTGATGGGCTGATCCTTCCTGGAGTTCTCAGTTATCACACTAACTTCCAACAAGCTTTAGACCTTCCACGAGACCACTTTTGAACAGAAGCCCTTCAACTGGACTTTTATAGAATCATGGAATCTTTAAGGTTGGAAAAGGTCTTTAAGATTATCAATACCAACCGTCAACCCAGCACCACCACCATGACCAGCACTAAACCATGTCCTCAAGTGCCACATCCACACCTTTTTATGAATATTTCCAGGGATGATGTCTCCATCAGTGCCTTGGGCCATGTGTTTCAATGTTTTAAAACCCTTTGTGTGAAATACTTTTCCTAATATCCAATCTAAATCTTCCCTGGCCCAGCCTGAGGCTGCTCTCTCTCCTCCTGTCCCTGTTCCTGGGAGCAGAGCCCGACTCCCCTGGCTGTCCCCTCCTGTCAGGGAGTTGTGCAGAGCCACAAGGTCCCCCTGAGCCTCCTTTTCTTCAGGCTGAGCCTCTTTCCAAGCTCCCTCAGCTGTTCCTGATGCTCCAGACCCTTCCCCAACTCCATTCCCTTCCCTGGACACGCTCCAGCCCCTCAGTGTTTTCCTTGTCATGAGATCTCAAAACTGAACAAGGAATTTGAGGTGCCAATCTCTGGGACTTGCACAAGCACGGGACTGACAGAATTCTGTGAGTTGCTGGTTGAACAATATTTTTTAAAGTTTTATTTTTTTGAACATACTTTTCATCTCAAAATTTGAAACTAAATTAGTCATTAGTGGTGAGATATATCTATGACATATGTCTGTAGACAAGTATGTATAAGGATTTGGTGTAAAATAACTGCATGCAAAGCTCTGAAATAAAACTGCCATCCTAAGAACAGTGTCTCGATTTAATTTCATTCTAAATATAAAAATTTTGTCTGACTTCTCAAAGTTGATGCCACTAAATCAGTTTATTTCTTATGCACTTCATAGCTTAGCTTTTTAAAGTCATAAATGGGAGGTCAGCCTACCTAGTTATCTAATTGACACTGACACACAAAAGAAAGAAAAACTATACTTTTTCTTCCTGGTAGTTCAATTCAAAAACTATTTTCAAATCCAGAAACATATCTTTTAACAATACCTATACTTTTTTCCTGCTTCTGTGTCAAAAATTCAGAGGTTGGAGGAGTGAATTAATCTAGGTATTTTTTTACATTTTATATTCAAGATAGTGTTCATCAAAGCTTGGAGGAGAAAGATCCACCCCTCACTTATCATTGGAAAATTTTATGCATGTCATATCTAACCTAAATCTTGTACCTTCTCCATTCTTTGTTACTTTTCAGCATCCCAGATACCTCAAATTTGATTTATTCCATCATTTTAAAGCACTGATACATCTTATCCATATCGAGATTGTTTGCCTTTGATCAATCCTTATCTGAAGCAACTACTTTCAATTTCTTCTAATAAGAGGGCACTCTTACAGTATTTTAAATTGTAGAAGGATAAATACAACAGCCAGAAAGCACCCAGGGATTACCTATTTCAGTGTAGTTTGCCTAAAACACATCGAGTTTGTTAAAAATTTAATGTGCAGAAGCTCAGCCTCCTAGGCACTGTTGGTCAAATTATTGTGTCATGTTGGTCTTGCTTTGGCAAGACCACTCTGCATTTTCCTTGGGGCTGCTTTGGAATAGCTACAGTGGAAAGAAATGCATGAGTTAGGTTTGTTTCTTACTCGGATTTTAGCCAGATCCTGCAATATTTGGTTTTTATTCCCCAGCTATTCTGTAGTTGCATCAAATCCATGTGAAACCCCTAGTGCATGGCATTTTTTTATGATGGAATGTTACTTTACTTATTTTTACATGAAGATATTGGTTATGAAAAGCTACCTAAAAATCAGAGGCTCAAAGCTAAGGCATTGTTCCTGAAAGTGGGTCCTGAAATTGCTATTCCTGTATTAGTGGGGTTATAAATAGTATAATTAATTATAAATGGCCAGAAATCTTCAGCGACCTTGCTCCATGCATTTGACAGAGAATGATAAAGAGATAAAAGGAAACTTCCTACAACAGCAATTAGCCCAAACCTGTCAATGCTGACTTGCAGGAAAACAGCTTAAGCTCATAAAAATCAGTTGATCAGCACAATGTCACCACTAGGCTATGGGTTTTCCTGGGATGCTGAAGATAGGGGAACAAACAAACATAAATTTTCAATCCAAGCTTATACTGAAAGGCAATTTGGTTTTCTTTTCAAAATATCTCAGGCTTCACCATATATGAGGTTACATCCTCAGAATCACTTTGGCTGCTGTACCCAGACATTCAGTGAGGCAGAAGCCCAGCTCTGACAAAAAGCATGCTGGAAATAAGACATGGAGGATTTAGTTTGAAAGAGGAAGGGGTACAAGCCAAGAAAGAATTAGAGTTACAGAGCAGTATTGTAGATGTTCGTTGTCGTTTTAAAAGATGTGTAGTCTTTTTTATTATTATAATTTTTGAATTACTTCTCTGATAAAACTGACATGGAGCTCTAAAGAAATACAGTCCCTGTTGGCCTTTAACTAGGTTTTACCTCTCCTTTTCTGCCACAAGATCAACCCTACAGAAAGCACAAGCTTCTATTATTCAGTTCTTACAGCCATTTTTCTTACAGCCATTTATAGAGAGCTACTGCATGGCTTGGTTTTTCCTCCATAAATACATATATTTGTCTCGAAACTCATAAGGAGAATTTAACACCTTAGCAGTATTTTCAAGTAAATAGTCCTTTGAGAGCAATGGCAGGGAAAGAATTGTCAGATTTGACTAATGAAATATGAAAAGTGAGCCTGCATTTGATGGATTTCCAAGGGGTAGAACGTACAGACCTTTTGTGTGTCACAGTGAAATGTTACAGCAATGGAGCTGAATGAGCTGGTGATAAGGAGATAATGTAATAATCCTTGCAAGCTGTGCTCAGCTCTGTCCAGAAATGTAAGTAGCAAGGTGATAAGATACCAGGCTGAAAGAACTGACTTGTAAATGACAATCTAAAAGAGCGCTGGAGATGGTAGATCCAAACCACCTGGCTCCCTAGCTTCATTGAACTAGGATCCAACTACATGTGAACACCTAAGTTTGACTTTTAAATGTGGATAATTAAAAAAAAAAAAAAGTTTAATTACCAGGCATAAACATAAATTGTATCTGGCATTAATGATACAACCAGAAGATCTGAAGTCCCTTGCTGGACATTCAGGACTTTTCATGTGGCCTAAGGGTTCTGTCAGCTAATGCAAACTCAACACTCATTTAGATCACTGTACAAAGGGTTGAATGCATTTCAGAAGGATATTTTCCTTTAAAGTTTTGTCTGTCTTTTTTGCTGACATTCTACTTCTGTTCTCACCTCATGTTTTAGCCAATATTTGACAACATCAAACAGAGCCTTTTGCTCCTATCTGTATCATGGCCATTGTTATGTAAAATCCTGCACAAAAGATGTTTTACTTTTTGCCCTCAAAAAAAATGTACTTTAACATTTTTTATTTTTCTTTTGAATTCTACTCTTAAAAAAAATCAGAGAGCAGATAAAATACTTGAACAATTACCTCTCCTACTGTGTCTTTGAAGCCTTAGTTATTACTGGAATATATTTTCCTTGTAATCTACCTTCTACTTCCAATGGATCTAATGAATAGAACATCAAAGTACATTTTTATCATTCCCAAGGTGGTTGGTGTTTGGATTCATATAGGTTTGCATGCGTAAATTTTTGCATGATGTTTTATGCCAGAACTAATATGAATACAGCCCTTTTTCAGAAACAAATCTTTTTTTTCTGGAATGTTGTGGCCTCTGAGCTGCTAGATATTTTGAAAGTGCCACACAAACTTGAAATTATCTTGAGGTACTAAAGAGAAATTCACCTTCCTGTTAATATGGTGTATCTACTCTCTGCAGATCAATTTATGTTTAATAAATTTCACAGTTTTAATTGTCTTAGACCAGATGATCAGGTTTGACTGTGCCCTTATGCATCAGAGGAATGTTTTGGAGGTCACAAGGATATATTCAGTTGCTTTGTCATTTTTTTATATGAAATAATAAAAGTTTTGCAGGTCTGTTTCTCAAATCCACAACTCATCATGGCCTTGTGTCACCTAACACTCACTTGAGGGAATTCTTACTGGCTGCCAATTGAGATTAAATTCAAAAGAAGCCTGCCACTCTTGCCCAGTGTGCCTTGATGAGAATTTATCAGAGCTGTGATTTCTTGGAGAGCCACATTGCACTAAATCTTGATTTGATATGGAAAGATAGAAATATTTTTCTTCTTAAACACTAATTGTGGGCTACCCTTTATATTTCTGGGGCCTCTTGTTCAACTGTGAGCTACAAAATGTACAAAACGCTGTCTTTTCTGTCTGTTCAGTGCTTTGGAACTAAATTATTATGCACAACAATAAAAATGCAGTGGCAAGCTGTGTCATAGGAGGCACAACAATTCTCAATGTCGCTTCAAATTCCACCCTATGGCTAGGCTAGAAGTTAAAATAAAGCTAAAATAAGACTGCAATGCAAAAAAGTCAGCTGGATATTCACTTTTATTTAACACCAGGAAGATGCTGTCTTCTAAATTAAAATTTTGTTTCTAAAACCAGACCAGTATGAAAGGGAGCTCATGCAATCTGTGGTATCATTAATTACAAGATGCCTAAGCAGTTTTAAGTGGCTTTCTGCCCTTGTGAAGGGTATTGTATCTTAAAACTGATTTGTGTTGACTCTAATGAAAGACCTACCAGAAGTCAATGTAATATAATACAAAAAAATATATTTCAAAATCAAGGGGTTTGGTTAATGGCCCTTCTGAAATATGACCATTTTTTTTCCTTGACAGAAATATTCAGAATATACACAGTGGAAAAGCAGAATTTATATTTGTAGGCAGAAAAAAATCAGAAGACATAAATTCAGCATTTAAACTGATATGCTTCCAAAAGTGTGCAGTTTTGGAGACTCTAACAGAAAGAGATGCTGTGGAGAGATTTAAGGAACTCTCGGGCTTTATTCCTATGAATCTCCTGGGAAATTGTCAGTTGTGGCTCTACTACCAATAGAAGTAGCTGTCTTGACACGTTTAAAATTTTTGGAGATATCTCATATTGATAAATTGCACATCCAAAGATTCAACTGTAATCTATTCTCCAGATCTCCTCTCAGTTCTGGCTCGCAGCACCTGCTTTAGATTTCTACCATCTGATATCTCTGATATTTCTGCCTGTCTGATGATATGCAAGTCATTTAGGCTGAAATCTGACTCTACCACGTGAAGAAGATCTCAGCTAAATGTGACCCTATCAACTGATGATTCAATGTTCCCACACAGATCACAGCCACCATAATGTTTGAGTAAACTGTTCACTAAATGAACCATTTTAAATGAAACATTTTACTTTTGCTATTACTTTAATGCATCTTTTTATACTTAGCCAGGGTTATATATTACTAATTGCTTGACCCAACACTGCCAACTATATTATTATATACTGGAAGCATAAAGCTTTCCTTAATTCTTCCCAATTATTTATAATAAATGATCTGTGATGAAAATCCCTAAAAGGCAAACCTCAATGAAAATTTTAAGACAGTCATTTGGATAATTCTGAAATTAATCTCTGGAGGTGTTTTTCTGCCTAAGCCATCTCCTAAAACCACCATCAAGTCAGCCTGGACAGAAATTTTGCCTCAAGAAAACGTAGATGAATAGGGTTTGGACCATAAGATTAACATTTAGTATATACTCACATTAATGTAACACCTAATTAAAATTCCAGTAGATCCAGCATGAGCCACAGTATCATAAAAGACAGGAAAGAAAAGAGCAGCAGACTGAACTGAAAGGAAAGAAGGTCTCTGGATAAAACAACTCTCCTGGCCAGTAACACACAGAACTTGATGTAAAATTCTCTTTATGCTGAGGAGCTGCACAGTTGGCACAGCTTTATTCTCACTTTATCATAAAGCATGTTGGACATAATGAAGTAGTTCAGTGTGGATTGTCATTGCTTACCTAAGTTCTAAAGAAAAGATCAAATGTCACAGCAGATAACAGGTAAATTATGCAGATATTTTCATTTTTTTTCTGTCTTAGCTCTGTGACGGTGAATTTCTCGGTGAACATGCCACAGCTCTCCTCTCAGAGTTTTTCTTTTTGGGAGAAATGAAATTCTGATTACACATCTGGCATTATCTCTCAGATATGTCCGTGTAGCATTTATGACTCTGCTTATTTATTAAAATAGTTCCATAGTGTGTGTTAAACCAGTATTGTTCCTACCACAATCCAAAAAAAATTAGGACATTTTTAGTAAGATCTCAGAAATATATGGGGTTTCCCATCTCAGGTATAATATGAATATATTCCATCACCTCTGTAGACAAAAAAAAAAATTGCATATCTAAAAGAATTTTATAGTTTCACATGCTGTAAGGTAAAAAAATGCTAGAAGCAGTCCTTTCCATTTTGTTCACTCAAATAATATTGTTATCATTCCAAAATCTCTTTAAGATAAATTTGAAAGCAAATACCTTGCTCATTCATCATTTAAGCATTGAAAAATGTATTTTAAAACACTTTTTTTGAAGTGACTGCCTCATTCTCAAATCCACCATCAGTATCTAGAAACTCCTTGAACTGCCACATATGATTTTCTAACATATTTTGGCCACACAGAGATGAACACAGGTAATATGTTTTTTAGTTTCTTATGGCTAAAAATATTTACAGAGACAAAAACGAATTATCTTTGGACTCTCAGATGCTCCTGCCAAAACTCACAAGAGCAAAAACATCTGAAAATTAAAAATTATGGATTGGAAGAGTGAGCATAATTGTTTTCAAGACTGAAAAGTAATTATTTAAAACAAACAAAAACCAAAAACAAACCCCCAAAAAACTCCATTTCACATGTCTAAAAAAACCCTAAAGATAGGGTTCTTCTTCCTTCTTCAACTTCCTGAAGTTGTTTGAAAAATTAGTATATGTAGAAGTTTCTTGCTCCTGATCAAAGCAGGGAAACACAGTCCGTGCAGTACAAAAATTTCTATGTAGGATCACACTAAATATGATTTTTAAATGCTTAAATGTTTAGCAGTTAAATGTTAAGCATTTAGCAGCTTAAATGTTTAAAATCTTTAGCAGTTTTGAGACTGTGTGTATATTTTATGGAATACAAATATTTTTTGTATACCTTGAAATAATTTTTACAAAACAGCCTGCCTTAACCAAAATTTATTACTAAAAACATGTGTCTCACAGCACATCCTTATGGCTAAAATTTTTAAAATTCTCACTGATGAGATTTTTTAACAACAAATTAAACAGGGCACTGGAAAAGTGATGGAATGCTCCTGCAGAAGGAGGATGGGACAACTGTAATATTGGGAAAGGAGCATTTTGGAAAGAGTCGCAGCAGGGTGTTTAGAGGAGGAACAAAAGGTAGAGGAAGGAAATTACCTGGGGCGGTCATTGGAGGAAAAAACTCCAAAAAAGTTGGAGGAAAAAGAGGAGCCAGTGTGGGCCAATGCAGCTGAGTGCAGGATTTGGCTGCAAGGAACCAGGGAAGAAGGAAATGATGGAAGCAGGGGCACAAGGACCTCACAACTTCATTTTCTTGCTGTTTAGTTACATACAACCCTTACCTGAAGGATGTTGGTGTAATCTTCCTTCTGGTTTTGGCATATTCTGTCTTTCCAATCTATTTTCCAACTATCTGACGATGGTATATTATCTCTAAGAAATATGTATTCTGGTGATAAAAAGAAATGAAAGTGGGAGGCCTTAGTAAGAGGCTACATTTTAAGTTTTATTTCAGTAGCTTTAGCACATGGGAGTCCCTCTCAGCATCTTTTTCAACAGACTTATGTTTTGTTGACAGGGTTGCTGTGTAGTTAAAGGAATAAACTATCTCAAAAACCTTTCCTGTCTGTACTGAAAGTCTGATTCTTGTAAATGAGTGAGATTTTAGGGGATGTAAATGAGGGTGATTTTAGCAATGTGATCTCAGTGGCTCTGTGTAATTACACTTTATCATCATTAATGCACAGGTGGGTCAGTTGAGCTCACTTGCTGGTGCTGAATTCCTCTGATGAAACACTTGAAATTGCAGTGAGTGAGACCTTGTTCAATCAATCTGTAGCACTGAGGTAACCTGCAGTGTCAAGTTGTTCAGGGCATTTTTTTAGACAAGCATTCTTCTAGAGTGTCCAGTGTCAGAGCACAAAAATCATATATGAAATTTTTAAATCCATCTCAAAAGGCAATAAATTTAACTTTGTGGAAGGAGAATTACCTGCTTGGCTTAGAGACATTTTCCAGATTCTTACTGTATTCTTCCAGCAGAAGTTAAGGGAGTGGGTCCCTCTTCAATGGATAACTTCTCACAGAAACTCAGCAGCAGATATCCAGCAAATCAGTTCTATCGATGTAAGCAAGCTGCTCTGTGCCTAAATTTAAGAAAAATTCACTATTCCTAAATGAAGATGAGTCATAGGCCTTTGATTTGCCCCCAGAATTTCCTACATTCTTTTAAATAAAGGTAAAACAAACAAACAAACAATCTGAATTTCCAAAATATCCTTCTATTTACAAGATTTCTGCTTTCCAGCTGTCAATAACTAATCTGTCAGGTCTGTAAAAATCCGTGTAGAGGCAAGATTTTTTTCATACCTGGGGAAACAAACCTTGTTTGTCTCCCTGAACTCCCAGCCAGTGCTAGGACAAAAGTGATTTCTATTTCTTGGTTCCTAAGAACATTTCAAGAGCTGGCAATGAAAATTGCTGATGGGGGCCTTGCACTGTTATTACAGGAGCAGATTTTTTCATGTGTTTCAGAAACTTCTTCTACATTTTTTTCAATTGCTTGCGTCTTGATCCTATTTACATTTTTTTCACCAAAGCTGTCCTGGTGTGATTTTTTTTAATGAGTTGCCACTCCCAAATTCCTTTCCCAATATTACCGAAACCAAGGCTACTGAAAAGGAAACTCTTTTCCATTATTTAAATTTCTGTTGATCTCATTCTTAATGACTTTGGAGAATGTGGTTAAAACTTGATGGTGGAGGAGCACTTGTGATGCCTCTGTGCCTCTTAACAACTCTATAAAATTCGACATAGTCTAGATTTATTTCTTAACAGGATTAAACAGGAAAATTACCTCTTTTGCAACGTGCCTTTTTTCACTTTTAACAAGGACAAATGGTTAAAAAGTCGGCTGATGTGAATGCAGAGGTAGCAATAAATGGTGGAACAAGAGAGAGACTTGCAAAGGAAAGTTGAGATTAGGTCCAGAAAACTAACAGGAAGGAGTAGCCCAGTAGCTGGTCCAGTAGTTGGTTGGCTGGGGACAACCAAATTAAAAACATTAAAATTAAATATTCATATGAAATATAAATATATCAACATAAAATATTAATATAAAAATATTAAAATATGAAATGGTGAAGATCCAAAAGCAAAAGGTAGCTAGGACTTGAGAGCCTGGCAGGTAGAGTAAAAAGGGCAGAAATACTTTAAATTGGGAGTATGACTTTTGGCATTGCAACATGGGTAGTGAACATTTAACTCGGGATTTATTTGCATGCCGAGAATGTCTTTTGTGGTTCAAGAAAATCTGATCTTTCTTTTCATATTTTCAGTACCAAGGAGAAAAAAAAAACCATGGATCTAGAGGAAAAGGTATATAGAATAATGGCAAAAAATGAGACTGTTAAAATTAATAGGAACTTTCCTAGAAAAATTGGTTCATTATATTCTCAACAATAAATTACTGCAAAAGCTCCAATTAAAAAAATGTCCTCTCAAAAAAGTATTTGTACACAATTGTTTTAATCAATTCTTATTAGAATCCCCTTAGGCTTAGGTTTTACTGTGTTATTATAGAAAATGTGGAAGTTTACACTGGATTTTTTTGATCTGGAATATGCTTAACTAAGTTTGAAGAAGGACAGATTTTTCAATACCTTCTGGATAAATATTGAGGTACGTAGAATGTATATCAGAAAGGCCATTTGTGGTCTGTAACGTTCTTTTCCATACTGGAAATGTAGCCTAAATTTTTTCAATCTCTAAAGTTCCTCCTTTCATTTTTTTTACAATTTAGTCATTCATCACAGCATGTGGATTGGATGAATGCACCAAATATGCAATATGTTCCGCTCATCTGAGGGAAATTTTTCTTTTTCAGTAAGAAACTGGAGTTAATTTACAGTTCTGAGAATTCTTAGAAGTAAATTATTATACAAAATCATATGTTGCTACACTAAAACATAAAGCCTTGAAAACATGAAGCAATGCAAGAAAAGCCAGGGTTAGTGTGAGGAATCTTTTCCTACATTGCACAGAAATTATTAAAAAGTAGTTAAATTGACAACAGCGACTGTCAGAGCATTTCCAGTTTTTCCTGCATGGTACATAGACACAGGGAAGAACTCACCAGTGCTGGATATCTCTGTGCTCCCTCATCATCACTCTGAATTCTGACTGCTGCTCTGTCTCCCTCACAATTCTCTTTCATGTCAAAACCTAAATTTTAACTAAACTTCCACGTGTTGACGATGAACAGTTGCTTTAAAAGGCGAGGTAATTCTTTAATATCAGGGCAGAAACAGATGCAGCTCTGAGATCTTGGTGGTGAGGGTTTCATTTGCTGTGTGTGAGACACTCCAAGGGGAGCAGAAAGTCCCTCTGCCCCTGAGATTTTGCCTCCTCTAAGAGGTTCCAGTGGTGAATTGCAGGGGGTGGAACTGATGCTGTGAGATGGCTGATCTAGAACAGAGGTTGGACAGAGCTAAAGAATAAAGTAGGGATTTATTAAAAGGCCTCAATGGATCCACCTTGGGCAGCACAAGAGCCCAGCCAGGGCTGCACCCAAGGTGAAACGAAATGGTCACAAAATGCAAACTGCTCACAGGGTCTCTCACTTTGATCAGTTCTGCTCCATTTGCATCTTGGAGTTAATTGTCCAATTCCAGCTTTAGGTTATGGAGTCCCATCCTGCTTGTTTTTCTCTCTTCAGTCCCCATTGTTTATGCTTTTTGGGCCCAAAATGTGGATCATCTGTCCTTGGTGCCCAGCTAGGGAAGGAATTGTTTTGTCTCCCTCTCTGCGCACAGAGCTCACCATCCCCTAACATGAAGCTCAGAAGTGCACACTAAAGCAGCACAGAATCTGAAAAAGAGAAAAGCTAAAACCTCAGGCATCAGGGACAGAGATGAGCTTTAAATCCCTTCCAACCCAAAGCACCCTGTCATGCTCTGGCTCTGTGAAGTGACAGGAGATGTGTGTTTTCTACCTCAACAGCAAGATGTCTGATACCAGTGAATTACATGTTTCCACTCAGCCCAGTCCTTTGTGAGCCAGGACAGCAGCACTAGTGTCCCCAGACTGGCTGTGCAGACATCACAGGAGCCCGTGAACACCTTGTGCAGGGACATCCCTGTGCATCTGAGCTGGGGCTGCCTCTGGGCAACAACGTTGATGCAGAAACAAAAATGCTGTTCAGTGCAGCATCTGGATTTGTGCCCAGCCCAGGTAACAGCCAAATAACTCTGGTCACCTCAGGGTAGTGCTTAAGCTGTCAAGATAATTATGCATTTCAAAAAAACCCATGATAGAATCATGGAAAGGTTTGAGTTGGAAAGGAGCTGAAAGATCATCTCTTTCACCACCCAATCAACAATTTAAAGAAATCAAGCCTTCTTGTAGTGCTCCAGCGGCAGGCATGGAATTTGATATGGATTTCGGGCTGCAATTTATCCCTGAGGGCTCAAGAGACCAGAATTTCATCCATCTTGGCCAGTTTTTCAACCCCTGGCCAAAGAAGGAATCCAGAATGCCTTTCCTCTTTTCACTCATGCATTAGCTTGCCCTAGTTCCCGGGGATTTTTACAGCAAGAATGCAATCTGTGAGGTCTTCTGCTCGTTAGAGCTGTGTCTCACATGGACAGTGCACTGCTCCTTTTTTCTCTTGCTTTAAAACCCCTGCAGCCTCAGAAGTTGGTGTTCGTGGAATTGCTGCAGAGGCATCACACAGGAGCCTCACTGGGGGCTGGGAGAGAGAAAAGTCTCTTGATTATTTTTTTCTGAGTGATGGAAGAGAGGAACACAGGCCCTTTTCTTAAAGCAGAGACCTGGGGTGAGAAGGGAAATTTCAGCAAAATAGAGAAAAAGTTTCAGCCCTGGATGAAAGACTGGGGATAAACTAAGGAAAAGTTCCACCAGACAAACCAGGTTACCTTGTAGTTATTTCCTACCTTATTATTTTTTATTTTTGACATGAAACTCTGCCTTGGAGTCCTGTTGCAACGTGTTCACCTATAATGTGTGAAAGAAGAGCCCTTTTTGATAAATTTCATAGCTCAGAACTTCCTCACACAGAAGTTTAGGGTACTTTGTGTCCTGCAGGATGTTGGAGCAGATGTGTGTCACTTTGATGTGCCAAGCACCCACTTTCTAGATTTGTTTTGCATGTAAATAGAAAAGGGAAATTTTTGAATGGAAAATTAAATAGATTTTTATCAGCAATGCTTCATAAATGGCTAATTAGGGATATTTTTTATAGTATGATTAATTAACAATGCAAATCAAGAAATTAACCCAGCTGAAGCATGGATGACTGAATCAGTTGCAAAAACCTATATATTGAGTTTTCTTGACTAAATTTTCTTCCATTGGAGTTAAATCCATTTATGAAGCTAATGCAAAAGCAGTGCACCACTTATATTCTGAAAATTAGACTTAAAATATGCAAAGGAGCCTTCTTGGTGTTTTGATACAAGATTTTACACCCTTATGCAATATTGTGCAATGTCAGGTGATTTGAAGGACATCTACTTATCAATTATTTTTTTTAAAAAAGGGAAAAATATCAAAATAAAATTCAGCAGTTAAGAAAGTTGAAAATCTTTGAGGTTATAAACCCTATTCCTTCAGTTTGAAAATAGATGTCACATGTTTATGAGCACAAACTACCAAAATCCAGGAACTGTGAAACTGGTTCCCCTGTCATGTGAGCTCATGTTATGCTGAATTTCTGACTGTTCCACAATAAGCCAGTACAGAAACACTGAAAGCCCCACTGCAGAAACTTCAATACAGAGAAAGTACCAGAAATTTATGATATTAAAGTTCATTTTATGAGAAGGATATTGAAAATAAAAGTGTTTTGTAATAGCATGTTTTGGTGTTATCATCCATGCATTGTCTATTATTCCAGCAGGGCAATCTTCTTGATACTCTTCTGGAAGATGCCACAATCCTTTATTTTTTAATAGTCCCTTCCTCAAGCTATAGAGATGAATTAAAATATTTCGTTTAGTATTTACCCAATTTGTTTTACATCCATGACAATGGAGTCCAAGCAAGAAACCTCTTGTGTTCTGTCACCTCAAACAAACACCAAAAGACTTCAGATCCCTGAAAGGAGTTTCTTATAGAATTAGAAATGCCAAAAAACAAATAAAAGGGTTTGTCCCCCTTCAGTCCTTGAAGCAGAGTGCCTGCTGTGCTTTTTGTTCTCTCCTGTGAGATTCACAGCAGCTGGACAGGTAATTCATCCCATTACCATCCCCTTCTCCTGCCAGTAGAACAAGTGCTCATTAACTGGAAGTGATAATTGCAGTTTGGGAGGACTCTCCATCATTAAAAAAAAATTATTTTATTTATATTCTTTCAATCTTATTGCCAAGGAAAGAAACATGCCCAAAATGTGGTAAGATGAAGCACTTAAGTGACATTCAGAATTATTTAGAGGAAGATCTATGAAATAACTGCACAGTTCATCAAGCAGATGAATATAAATAGTAGTTCCAATGTTTTAAGTTGGCATAAAACTAAAAAAAAGGTGTCAAAAACAGCTGAGTTAAGAAAGAAATAATGCAAACATCATTCTAAGTTGGAATTACAGTGGCTGTGGAATTCTTAAATTGTTCCTCTGTGAGCAAAACATTGAAGATGACATAAATGAAAAAAAAAAAAAAGAAAAATCTTCCATATTCATTAGAAAGTAATAGTTTCTAAAAACAACATCAAAGCTGAAACAAACAACAAAAAACTGCTGTTTGAAACGGATGGGAGTGGGAGCTTTTCTTTTTTATAACTACAGCATTTGTAGTGTGTCAATGTTAAACTCTTCTTGAACAAAACTTGACTTTTTATTTCACTCTGTTCTGGGAAAAGCTTATTTTGAAAATAGGTACCAGAAGCTGGAAGGAACCTCTTTATGCCTTTTTCATGGTTTTCAGTTCTTTAGAATAAATGCAATCATAAAATCATCAAGGAATCATGGAAAGCCCTGAATTGAACCAGACTTTCAAGATCATCTAGCTCCACCTACCCAATCTAGGCAGGGACACTTTTTGTGAATAAAAGGGGAAAAAAATGTGATAGCTTGAGGAAATTCTGATTTTTTCACTGGACTGAATTCAGGTTTTGCAGAATATGAATTTCTGTGCCATGAGGTTTTTTTACTTCCACATGGTGCTTGTGGAATAAAGATTCTTTATCATTTTGGCTAAGTTTGAGAGTGTGAGCAATAATTCTGCTTTTCTGTTTGGCCTAAATTCTTAGCAGGAAGTGCAGGCACAGATGTGAATTAACTATAGAGTGTATATTTGATGACTGTGTAAATGAGATTTCAAAAGGCAAAGCCATTCTTAGACATGGTGAACAAATAGGAAAGTTATTTTAAATATTGTTTCCTTACTGCTTTATGAGTCATTTATGTCTTTAGGTATCAATGCAGCAAAAAAAAATTCCAGACCTGCCCAACCAGGTCTGAACAATTCCAGGGATTCTGACTCTAAGAATTGGGCCTAAAATTACCTGTGCCTTTCTCATCTAGGAGCCATCAGTAAATTTTGGTGCTGTACTGCTGAATTCATGAAATGGCTTCAGGAAAACATTTGTATTTTCCCTGCTTTAAAGTAGAGAGATAGGAAACATGAGAAAGTCAAAATCTAATGTCAGCAAAAATAATAATATATTTTTATCTACAGGGAACCTCCATGCTGAAGAATGTAAAAATAGAACACAGGCATATCTGTAGCAATAAAGAACAAGAGTTTTATCAGAATGGGGTGTGAGGATGGTCTTAATTCCATGGCACTTGGATAAAGCATTAAAAAGCATCAATAGGAAGACGAGGCCTCCCACAACTGCAGATGTAGAAGTTTCACCCCTCAGACCTTACAGAATTAAATTACACAGACAATTTCAAGCCCAGTAAGATATGTGTGTTGATGCATTCAGAATAGGCATGGGAATTCAGCTATTTCTGATCCATTTTGGCTGCTAAATACATGTCTGCTACACAAATTTCTTTGAAAATCTCACAGATTTCTTTTTCAAAGATGTGATAATATCTATGTAATGATGTTGAAAAACTAAAACTAATTCAATAGCTTAAAGAGACTATAAAGAAACATCAAAAAGAGCAGTCTGAGAAAGTGACTTTAAAAACTATTCTATTGTAGATGATAATTTGATCTTTTCATGCCAATATTTAAAGTACTTTATATATATTTTTAAAGTTTTTCTTCAAATGGCATATGTTGTTTTTTGATAATTGCAGCACTTTTTGCTTTTAATGAAAATAATTATTTTAAAAATTGAAGCATTTATCTGACTTGTAGTTTCTTGCTTTTTGAAATTTGAATATTTCTGTTAATTTTATTGTATTTCATGGAATAGAAATAAAGAAATATAATATATTTCATGGAATCATAAAAACGTTTGGGTTGGAAGAAATCTTAAAGCCCATTCCATCCCAGTCTCTAGTTAGGAGTGTAAGATGGCAGCTCCAACTCTCATATAAACAGAAAACATCTGCATGCTCATGGCAATGGCAGTCTCTGTCTCCATACAATATTAAACCAAAAAGTTGTTTAATAATACATTTGTCACTAAATCCTAGATTCTCAAATTCTAAGATAAAGGACAAAATAAATTTAAATTGCAGTTCTGCAAACAGAGGACATGGCAAGGGCAGCATTTTAGGGGGTAGTGAAAGGAGACTCCACTGCCACCTGAAATGCTACACATGCACTTTGCTCTTTTTTGCCTTGCTAGGGTGAGAAATATGAAGAATGTGTGGTTTTGACAGAGGTATTTACCCATTTCAGAATGGAAACATGTACAGGCAAAACTCTTCTTTCCTCTGGCGATTGAGTAATTTGAGACAATAGTGAAAATCCCTTTCTTTTCCTGCTAGTAGGAGAATACTTCTGCTTTTGTCCTTAAGCTCATAAATGTTCCTCAGAGGAGGGAACTCTTCTCTCCTCAGATCTCCTCCTTTCAAGCAGCGGCCAAACCAGTGTTGTACACCATCTCTCTCCTCCTCTGGCTCCAAGATCCTTGATTTTTTTTGCAAATTTGCATCCCTGTGGATTTAAAAGCCACGTAGATGTGGCACGTGGGGATGAGGGTTAGTGGTGGCCTTGGCAGGGCTGGGGGAATGCTTGGACTTGATGGTATAGAGGTCCTTGCCAGCCTAAATGGTTCTGTGATTCTGTTGAATATCTGGTTACATTGCACAAGTCTTTCTCCAATTTTTCCTTCATTACTTTATTAAGGGCAAAATCATCCACTCTGAACTCCATTGCATATTTTTTCCTATTCATCATGTCTTCACTGTATATTTTGTATCTATTTCATGCAAGGAAATTCAAGTAAGTTGATGGGGTTAAAGTGCACAAAGGGTTTTTTTCACTCCTGATACCAAGTCTGAAATCAGTTCCGACTTTAACAGATTAATTAAAAGAAAAAAAAAAACAACAGTGAAACAAAAGCCTTTGTCACCAGGACAAGGTCACCAAGCAATCAATTCTCTGCTGCATATTTGAGCAACTTCAACTTTTGCTCATCTAAATTTCTCTCACTTTTCATTGTAAGGGCAGACTTTCAGATTAGCAGTCAGTAGGAAATAATTTCTGAAAAATAAGTGCTTGCAGTAACTTACCAACCCTGATTAAGGACCTACGATTTTTCTAGTTTGAAAATACTTCAAAACCCCTTTGTTACACCACAGGTTAAGGGCTGAGCATAGCCAGTCCCTAAATAAGAGAAAACAGTGGAGAGGCCATTACTCCATCCAATTTAAAGAGGAAGAGAAAACCTCTTTATTTCCATAATCCATAATTTCCATATTCGGGGGTTTTTTATTGACGTATCCTGTAAGCAATGCTGATCTGACAGCGCAGGGACTCAGGCCCTGTCAGCATCATTTAGCTGCTTTCACTTTTGACCACAAAGTGGTCAATTAAGAACTGTCTGACTCACTTTAGCTGTCTCAACAGCAGATGGTGGTAAGAGTCTGACAAACCTGCTAAATCCTAACCCACAATAGACTCTGGTGTCAAATGCTGCTGGGGGAGGCACGTATGTATGAAACTCAGGTTTCAACAGAGGGAAAGACGGAGCTAAACAATACCCAGCACACGCCTGGGTCTGAGCAGCTTGGAAAGCAGCATGGCAAAGAAATCTCTGAGCTGGACATCATGAGCTGTCAGTGTACCTGGGAGTCAGATAAAGCCCAGAGCATCCCAGGCTGCTCTAGGAAGAACATTCCTTCCTCTCAGTTTCCCACTGGGGAGAGCCCATGTGGGGCGCTCTGTCCAGGTCTGTGCTCCCCGGCACCACGGACCTCCTGGAGAAATTGTCTCTGTAGATGGAGAAGCTAAAGCAGCAGGAGATGAACAACTTTTCCAAGGAAGAGATCCAGAGTATAGCACGACCACGGAGAAAATCCACACAGATGTAGAGACAGGGCAAAGTATTTCACCAGCAAGGACTAAAGCAGATGGTGGGGTCATGGCTGAAGTTGATGCCCTGTTTTGCCTGCCCAGGGCTCAGTTCATCTCTGCCTCCACACCTCACTCAGGGTGCTGATGATGTGCAAACACAACCCCACATCAGCTACAGAGAACAGAAACGGGGCCAGAACCACTAAACCATTAAATTTGGTAAAGACCCCCAAGATCATGCAGTCCAACAATCACCCAGCAGTGTGGTGGCACCACATTCATCATTCACCATGCCCTTAATTGCCACATCCACACAGTTTTTGAAGCCTTCCAGGGATGGGAACTCCACCACTTTCCTGAGCAGCCCCTCCAATGCCTGCTGTTCCACAGTTCCTAATACCTAACACATCCCCTGGTCCAGGGCCATAAATGTGACTAAGGGACTGGAGGACATCCACAGATGGAAGTGGGATGGAAAACTCACCTCTGCCTTGTCACTATGGGTACGTGAGTTCAGAGGAAGAACAAGCACCCAGGACATTCTTCAGGGATAAATTTTCTCCAGTTTCCAGGAGGCACATCCTCAGACAGAATCAGAGGCTGCTCTTACTTCCTATCCTCTCAAAGGGATGTGTTTAAAAACCCAGCTGGAAAACAAACTCCACTCAAGCTGCTCCCTTCTGTCTCACCCTCCTCTGCTGCTTCCAAATAACAGCAGGGATTTGAATGCCAACAGTCACAGTCAATAGGACACTTTAGACATTTAGTTGCATGATCTTTTTGTTTTCTTAACTTTTTTCACAGCTGCCTATATACTTGAGAGTACTTGGGACACCATTTGGTTAAAGAAGTGCTTTAATACCTGCCTCAGATGTAGGGACAGAAAAAACCTTTTTTTTGTCTCTTTTTTTTTTTTTTTTTTTTTAACAAAAGCAGATTCTGAAAAATCAGTCATACAGGAATATTTATTTTGCAAGCTCTGTCATCTCAGTCTCAGATTGTATGGATTTGAGTGTCTTAAAATACACTCTCAATGCAAAAATACTCACTTTTTTCAGGGAATATGTTTGATATTAAATCAAATGAATGCTTAAAGATAATTTCTGATTTACATTAATATTTAAGATCCTCTCTTCAAAAGTCTTATGGTAACAGCTGTGCACCAGTGCAATGTGAGGGATTCTGCTAAATGAATTCTATTAAGACAGACTTCTTCTCACAGGAAAAACACACCTGAGTTCATTCATCTATAATATTTTGCTCTTTAAGCATTTTATTGTAATTCTGATTTTTTTGTCAAAGGATGTTATGCTGTATCTGTACTATAGAAAAGTTCAACTGTGACAGAAGGGACTTTTCAAAGGGCACAACATGAATGCCTATAAAGTCATAGTGTTGATACTCCACACATGAGGCACACAGCTCCCCTCTGGGCATGCTGCCAACAAACTCTTGCCAGATGATGTAATTTTGACAGCCTGACGATTTTTCATTGGGAAATAAAATCCCGGGGCAGTGGGAAGAGAGGGAAAACCTTTTTTTTTTTTTTTCTAGTTTTTTATGCACATACGTGTTTACTAATTTAAGCAAAACTACTGCTTTTATCAGCTACACAGGTGGGAATATTCAGAGCAACTGGGAAACCAATATTTAGGTTGAGGTTGCTTCTTTGGAAGAAGACTGAGACAGAGGAAATGGGATACAAGAGCAGCAAAACAAAGTGACTTAAAAAACCAAACCAAATAAAACCACTTCAGCAGAAGACAGAGAAAGGGATAACAAGGCATTCAGATAATGCACAGAGCTGTTTGTGGTTGCTTACAGGCAGCCTTGCCCTTGATCACTGCAGGTCAAAACAGGGCAATGAGCCATTGGTGACAATATTGATTTGCACAAAAATAGAGGGAAAGAGTGACCAGCAAATACCATGGGGTATCTTTGAAATTGAGGATTCTTCAAAAATGGAAGGGAATGGGGTTGACTGAGAGTGCTGAGTTTTTTTTTTTTTTTCTTTAGACAGAAAAAAATTAAGATTTGGTTATTTTGAAGTTTATTCTGGAAGGAAGAAATGGCATGACGGGACACTTTTCTTTGGGTCCAAAAAGTAAAGTTCAAAAATGTATAAGCAGATCTCTGCTTAGGTCTTCAAACAATAGATATATACATCTAGATCAAAAATCTGAAGTTAATATAGAATTTGCCTGGTTGTAGAAATAGCAGGAATCTGAAAATTAAAGAGATCTGTGTTTTCCAAAAGATAAGGAGACTTAGGATTTTAATTTGCTTTTTCAAAGCCTTTCGGTTTTTTCTTTATTAGTCTCTAAATATCTTGACAATCAGTAATGTTTCTGAATGCTGAGGACATCTTCATGTGCTCTAACAAAAATAGTCCTCACAGACAGTGGCTCCACTTGATTAAATTTTTGAAGAAATCATTGAAATGATACTAAGAATTGATGGGTAGTAAAAGTATTTTTCATTTATGATTGCAGTGTGAATATTAAAGAACATCTCCTTCAAGTGTTTTTCAGATGCATGGACAGTAGGAAGATTCTCATGGTATGAACAGTCAGACTCGGGATTCATATCAAGCTGTGGGTTTGTTTTTTTTTTTTTTTCCATTTGTGTCTAACTGGGTTACAGAAATTGCTTAGGCACAAACTTGCACACACTTAGGCTTTGAAGGACTTTGGGGGTGTAAAATGCCAGTGACACTCCAGGGTCAAGATGCTGAGGGACTTCACAGAAATTTGTAGTTTATCCCTGAGATTATCATGACAATTTCAAAATTCTGTGACCCAGTGCAACAGATATTTTATATTTATTCAAATTACTTGGCCTCTGAACCATGGCTACTTTTCTTATTTTATAGCATTTCTTGACCCTGGTAAAATTAATATCTTCCCTGCCTTTTCCAAGGCACAAATGCTTCACTCACAGAAAATCCCTGCAGGATAATGTTATGACTCTTCCTGTTGTGTGAGGATGAATGGAGACATCAGCATTGGGAGCCTGTTTGCAATGCTTATTCCTTATTCACCACGTGCTCCAAAGGGCATTTGGCATCAATTGGCATCTACATTTCCCATTGATGTCAGACACAGCTTTCACCTATGCGGCATTTGGAAACCTGACAGGTTTTTTTCAAGGATTGATGAGCAATATCTTCACAAGCTTTGCTGAGAACTTAAGCACTTGCTTCTTAAGAATCTGTCTCTTTGTGACCCAGAGTCTTCATATCTAACAGAAGAACTAACTCCAGCAAAACTGGAACATTTCCATGTGCTTTTTCCCATACTTTAACTCCATCCAGGAGCACAGACATTTACACGCATTGCTGAATCACAGGGTGTGACCAAGGAGATCCATTCAATCCCTCCATCAGAAACATGCAAACCCTGTGATTTGATGGTGTCACACCAAATATTTATAGCCCAGCTGTCACATTCATGTTTTCTGGAAAAATTCCTTCACCCAGGATTTTTCTCCTGGGAAGCTCAGAAGCCTCAGAGAAAAGGAAAACAATAATTTTCTGATTTACTTCTCCTGTGTTTTGCTCCTTTGGAATGTGTTTGGAGATTATTTATCCACAGGAGATTGTTTCATCGGTTTCTGCTGTGAATTATTTTGACTTATTGGCCAACCAGTGCCAAGCTGTGTCAGGACTCTGGAGAGAGTCACAAGTTGTCATTATTATCTTTTTAGCCTTCAGTAAGTATCCTTTCTGTATTCTTTAGTATAGTTTAGTATTCTTTAATATAATATAGTGTCATAAAATAATAAAATTAGCCTTCTGAGAACATGGAGTCAGATTCATCATTCCTCCCTGCCACAGAGGACCCAGCAAACACAACACCCAGCCATGGCCTCAGGAGGGATGGAGAGTGACCTGTGTCTGTACAGAGGAGTGGAGGCAGGGAGGAGAAGGAGAAGTGTCTGCTGCAGTGTGGAGCCTGGGAAAAGGAGCAGAAAGCTGTTTTCCCTCTTGTGTTTAAAATGTTTGTCTTCTTTGCTTCCCAACACCCAAATCAGTAATTGAATGTTTATGTTAATTGGCAATAAATTAACCTAAATTCCCTCAGTCAAGTGTGCTTTGCCTGGAACAGTGCTACAAATAACTCACAGAAAATTGGAAAAAACTCCACTATTTTTAGTTTAACTTATGGACAAGATGCCTGTGTTGAAGTGGCTTCTACTTGCAAGCCATATTTCTGTCAGGTCTCACAAGGAAAGGCAGGAAATCCAGGCTGTTAGTTTTACTTTGTGTTAAGGCTGTTTTAGATATATACTATATATAAATCAAGAAGAATTGTAGAAAAGCAGTGAAGAAAAAGGAGAAAAAAGAAAATGCTCTTGCAATCACAGAAATAGGCTGGGCTGTGTTTTGTTGGAGATTAATTTGAACTAAATTACCTGATTTCCAGATTGGAGGTTAATTAAGTATTTAAGGAAGAAATGAAACCAGCCCAGAAGAGGTTGACTCAGAGCTCTCACAGGCAGAAGTTGTGTGTAGCAGAAAAATTACATATGCACTTTTGTTCACACTGTCAATTACTTTTCTAGCAGAGAAAAGAAAAGTTATTTGTGTTCTAGCAACATTTATTTAATAACTTACTGTTACTAAATTTAATAAGTTGCTGCTACCACCCTTTCGTGTGCATTCAGAGGCTGGACTTTTAGTTTGATAGTTAAAAGCATTTATCCAAAACAGCTTTCTTCAAAACATAGTGATTTTATTTTGAAAAGTAGAATTCTCAGCATTTGCTAGAAAACAGGTACTGATCCTTTCATTTGTCTACAAATTGTCTACACTCTGCCAGCTTTTTTTTTTCCTATTAGTTAAAGACATGCTCTGATTTATCCCATCAGAGCACTCTTTCTGATTTATTATTTTTACCTAAGAGGTGATTCAAATGCATTGCAATATATATTTTTAGACTTGGTAAAATATTTTTCAGGTTTGTGGAAGGGCTTTTAGTATTATTTTGGTTGATGTTTTAAATGTTACACGTGTCTTGCAGTTCCACAGGATTTAGATAGCTGGATATTTCTAAAAAGTTGTTCTGTGTGGTCCTGCCAGATTTCTAGAACAGGAAATTAGTAATATCTGTATTGTGATAGGCAGTAATGGTTTCCATCTGCTTCTGACATCAGACAAAGTTTTGTCTTCTGCATGCTAAAAAGATACAGTTACTGAAACTTTAGCTTCCATCTGCTCTCACACCTAAACATAAGCTTGTCTTTACACAAACCCAAGAGTTTCAGAACAACACAGGGTAAACAATGAGTGCAATGATTACAAACAGTGGCAGCATATCCCCTCCTGGTGCTTGGTGGGTATCTTCAGGTTATAGCTTGTGTCCTTGCTTCATGCACATCCTTTCACACAATGCTGAGAAATATCTCTGCAGTCACTGTTGCATATTAGTCAAACCAAATGGCATCACTGGGACAGAAACATTTATGACTGCACCTCATAAAGGCCATCAGGGAGTTAAACAAGTGTCTGTCACTGGTTCAGTTGGAAAGGACTAGGAACTGTTAATGGATTGCACAGAGGAAATTGCAGCTGTTAAGAACACTGTTTAAAGAATGCAGTGCTGAAAAGCTTGGTTTTAAATCTCATTAAAATTGTAGCACAAACTGTCAGAACCAGAAAACTCAAAGCTGAGGTCATCACCCTGTTGTTAATGAAAGCTACTTCTGTAAAACTAAATGGCAGGAGTGTCACGACCTTAATGTGATGAATTCTGATTTAAGTGCATTTGAAGAAATATACATTAATCAAAAGACTGCATATGAGCAACATAATTCAGTTTAACAAATTATTGGAATGACAATGCTTAGTCGAGTTGGGGGATTTCTATAATTCCTGAACCTGATGTGACCATTTTGATTAATTTTACATCACGATGAAGGCACTGCACCAGAGTGGCACCAGCCATAAGAAAGAAGGAGGGAAGAAAACGTTACCCTTGCTACCCATTCATATACAGGCATGAAATTATAAAAGCAGAAAAAGGATACAAAGGATAAACTTCTTATGCTTTCAATTTTTTTACAAAGCAGTTGTTATTTATTTGCAAAGTAACCTATAATATTAGCAGTTGACAGCATGGTTAATGCCACATTTCAGCTGACTATCAGATGACAGAATTATTCATGACTGAAAACTGCATTTGGAAGACTGTATTTGAGCAGGGGTACCAATACACAGCATGGAAACTGAACATTTAATAGCTCTGTTGTAATTTAAAACAGACTTGGCAGAACACTTAAATCAGTGTTTCTCTCAGGGTTTTGTCCCTATTGCCTTCTCCTTGTCTTCCTACACACAGAGAAAATTAAAAATATCTTGTACATTTGCATAGGTTTTTGATACTAGTTTACAATTATCATGAAAGCTTTCTAGATCTGCAAAAGGCATTGCAAATTTGTCATCCAAAAATAACATCCTGTCTTGGAAACTCTCTCAGTTCTTTGTGTTCATGTTTATGATGGCTGCTGAGAATTCTGTGTGTAATATTGATGAAGATGTGCCAGGCAGTTTATATATGCTGGAGGAAATCAAGAGCAGCTGTCTCTCACTCTGTGCTGTCTGTCTGGAAAGGCAGCTCTGCTCAAGTTCCCTTTTAATGTGAACGTAGAGAATCAAGGGACAAAGATCAGGTTTAAGTGATTAAAACAATGTTTTCACTCAGGTCTGGTGCTGAAGCTGGATTATGGAGTGTGATTGAGAAGCACCACCTCTTCAGCAAAGACTTGCTTATTTTTTTCAAACAAGATATGTTCTCCCCACCCCAAATAAAAACAGGAAGATAAAAGATTGGTGGTGACATGCAAGCCACATTACTCAGCCCTTACAGGCACAAATTGTACCTAATTTTCTGGGAACCAAGAGGTTTTTACACACTTGCCAGTAGGATATGCCCCAGTGTATGATGGGCAGATCATGAGGTGGAAAGGTTCTTCTGTGCAACTTTACTTTTATTTCTTTTTCATTTTCCTAAAGCACTTTCAACCTGTTCTCCTGCTGATATATCCCTTTTAATGATCTATTTTCTCTTTCCAAGTAACAGAAAGTGCTGACCTACAAAGCAGATAACTCCAAATTAATTTTTGTCCTTTGATTAGAACTTGTCTAAGTGGAATTGGAGAAACTTTGCTGCCTGCAAAGGAAGTGGGTAACATCTTTGAATCTTGCATGCCTTTGTCACTCTAAAGGCTTCTTCAGGTTCCTGTGAGTCTGCCTTTGTCTACCTCTTTTGCTTAATAATTATCCCTAGGTTAATGTAGGAATTGCCAGAAATTTTATGGGACCATTCAAGGGAACAAATGTGATTCATGTATATGAGTCATATTTTAAACTTACAGGACAAATGGATGGAATAGAATGTATTTGAGGATGTATTTGAAAAAATTTACAGCAGCCATGCTGTATAATTGGCTGCAATCTTTCATTTCTTTAACAAACTATCCTTTTGTGTTTGTAAGAACTCTTTCAAAGCTTTTCTTACTGTTAGATACTCAATATGTTGTGTACATATAAAAGTGGAAAAGGCCAGTTTCAGCTTCATTACAATAAAATTGAAATGCAAGAAGAGTTCCTGACATGAAAAAAGCACAGGCAGACTTGCATATAAAAATGAAAAAGAATTGGCCCTTTCTAAATGAAAATTTGATTCAGCACAGGTCTTCTAGGACTGGATTTTTCAATGCTTTAAAAAGGGATTACAATCAGCAACACTGATATCCACCAGAAAATATCTGATACTCTCTACTGAAGTTTGGGCTTCGATAGAGTTTTAGATTTTCTTGACAGTTTTTTTCTTTTTACCAGAAGAAAAGCTGCATGCAACACATAAAAAGGTGTCATTGAGTTTTTGTGGGATGACCAATGGCTCATATCTAGGAAAATGGTTATGGGTAAACTTTCAGTCTGCTTAAATACAGCTGTAGTGGTCTGTTAGTGCTCAACCTTCATTTTACTCTGTTAATGTATCATAGTTTTAGTCAGATTTCCTCAGATTGGCACCTGAGATCTCAGAGCAAATAGATTATATTCTCTGAAATGCTCTGTTTTGTTTTCAGGGAGGTTTTTTAAGTCTGATTTTCTAATGGTAAATAGCTGCAGGAATTTGTGTCTGCACTAGAAACTGCCCCAGGCATCTGTGCCATCTCATTTAGGGTTTAACTATCAGAAACCCTGAGAACCCTTAAATCTCGAGGCATTTTCACATCCTTTTACATTTTTCAGTGTTCTCTGGTGTTCTTTTTGAAACCCTGAGAGGATTCAAACAACAAATGAGTCAGAAGGTACCAACCACGTGCATCACGTGTTGCACATACTCACATGGAGTGGGCTCTCCGTGGTCAGCAGCACCACTCCTGCCACTCCCGGTGGGATGGAGGAGAGATTTGGAACAGCAAAGGTGAGAAAACTCATGAGCTGACATAAAGACAGTTTATTAAGCAAATAAAATGGGAGGAGGGGAGAACCCACACACGAGTGATGACAATGATGCAATCACTTGTATGTTCCAGAAGTCACTGAGCAATGGTTGACTGCCCTAAATCTCCCTCTCTGTGGCAGTTTTCCACAGTTTCTTCCCTCCCACTTTCTTGCCCATCCCCAGCCTGCTTGCTGCAGGGACAGAGTGGAAAAAAAGAGACATCCTTGATGTTCTAAAAGTTCTGCTCAGCAATGCCCAAACTGGTGTGTTCCTAGCACTGCTCTAGTCACAAACCCAAAAAGGGCACTGTATGGACTGCTAGGATTAAAGGTATTTACACCTCTGACAGACCCATCACATTAAAAGAAAGCAGACATCAGTGTTGACTAAATGCCTTGCAGATTTATTAAATACTAAGTAATTTTTCAAACTATTGGGCCAAATCTTTCAAGTTTGACTTGGAGCAAGTCTTAAGATCAGAGCATGACTAATGTTTCTGAAATGCTGGAGAGAAAAGAAGACAAGGGGTCTACCTGCTATTACAGATCACAGAACCACAGAATCACTGGTGGGAATCAAGGTTGGAAAAGACTTCCAAGATCATCAAGTCCAACCTCTGGTGTTTACAACAACATGCCAGTCTCAGGGATGATTGAAATCTCCTAGAGCCCAGCAATGATTCCAACTAGAAGCACAGTTGGACTCTATCTAGGATTCAGTTCTGGGTGAAGATTTGAGTAATTTCACAAGCTACTCTGTATTTTTATGTAAAACAATTTATCAGAAAATACATGACAAGCAAACCCAAGATATCAGCTGTATAAGATTGTTTCTACTTACTTTCAGCAGCAGTTGCTTCAGAAATGCAAGCTGATTAGCACTTGGAGACAGGAACCAAATAAATTGATTTCAGACTGCACCAGAAATCTGACAGGTGGAATATAGTTGTCAGAACTGACATTTAGATCATGCCACGCATTTGACTGTTTCTTCTGAGCTGAAACAACAAGATTCCAGTAAAAACCAATCAGGAATTCAGGGGACAGTTTATTAAGAAATCACAGAGTAACTTCTCTACATGCTGGGATACCAGCTGACATTAGCATGCAAATGACCACCTCTTGTTGAGGGCTGTGAATGACCTTTGAACGTGTGCCTGTCAATGTTTTGCCCACAAAAAATTAAGAATTATTCTTTTTCCTCCTAAATATTTCCATGGCACTTGAACCAGGAAATCAGACCCACAACTATTTTTTTTTTTGGTTGCTGTACTTTGAGCATGGAATTTTTTTAAAGCCTGGCCAGTGCTCACAGGCAGGAGGCTCAAAATGCATGTCCAACAGAGATTTGAGTTATTAAGGCAGCATGTCTACAAACTCAGCTTCTTTTCATGACCCACAATGCTGGCACACCTTTTGTGGTTCAAGTCTGCCTACACAAAAACCAACTCAAGCTTGTGAGGACATTGACTCTCCTCATTACTGTGGCTACAGCCATTAAACACCTTAAAATAAAAAATATTATCTTGATTACTGCTGATAAATTTCTACATTTTTTTTTAAGTCACAGACAGCCATATTTTATATTCAAACAAAGTAAGGGGTTTACCCATTGGTTTTTAAAGGCCATATGCACCAAACCCAAGAGTCTAGCTGCAGAATAATGTAGGACTGATCTGGAAAGCCAAGCAGTTAAAAAATGGCTGCATTGTGAAACCATGAGCAGCAAAATAATTATTATTTTTCCAGTGAGTAGTGCCTTTTAAAGATGCAGCTGTGTATAAAGACTCAGCTACTAAAATCTTTATCAGAAGAAATGTAGAGCACAAATCCAACCCACGCAGAGCTTTGTGGTAATTGCAGGCTTGCTGACCTTTCATGTGGAGATCTTTACATTGGTTTTGACTCACTGCATCTGCTAGCATGGGAAATTTGGAGCGACTGCTTCAGAAAGTGCAAAGTTGTCTTGAGGGTTTGTTTTTGCCACAACCTGCTGCAAAAAAAAAAAAATTGCTCTGAGATTTGAATGTTTTGAATGCTGGCCAGACTCATTCTTGTTTTGTTTTCTTGGCAAAACTGCTGTTCTTTTCAAAAGACATAACACATTGTCACTTGTGAAACTCGCCTGAGGGGCACGACAGGGCTCTGTGTGTGAGCTGTGTTCTCTCTGACTGCTGCTACACAGCAAATTGCAAATATTAACTGGCATTAGTAACAACAGGATAAAAATGTTGTTATCATACAAAGAGATTCTTAGCTTTTCTAAGGAGCGCAATGCTAATAATTTGGCTGGCAATACACACAGAACTGAATCTGACATTTCTTCCCTGCCTTCATTACATCAGCTAGAAAGATTATGGCTCACTCTGGTGCATACTGCACTTGGAATGTGGGTAAAAAACCCCAAGGAATCAAAGGCAATAGTGGCACATATAGAAGGACCATAAAAGAAAAGGCTCACAAGGGAAAGAACATTTTTTGCTGTGAGGAATTTGACCTTGACATGCTGCTGGTTCCCACCCAGCTGCTCTCCCACAACCTCTCCTCAGCAGGACAGGCAGGCAAGAGAAGCCAAAAAAATCTTGTGGGTCAAAATAAAGACAGGGACATCACTTACCAACTATGATCATGGTCAAAACAGACTTGATTTGGGGAAAACTAACCAAATTAATTAAAACCCTGGCTCTGACACATAGAACACCTCTTTTCTCACCTTGGTATTGTTTTTTTAAATTTTTCCCCCTTTTCTCTCCATTCCTGGGCACAGTTTTGCTTGTGGAGCAGGAGGAAGCAGCTGGGAGTGGCTGCCGCTGGCTGTGTCCTTGCCAAGGCTGTCCCTGGCATTTCTGCAGAGATCTCTCCCCCCACACACCTCCCCAGCTGCCAAAACCTTGCCACCTACACCCAGCACTTTTGCTTTCTTGATCTGTTGTAAATATTGCAAAGATATAATTAACACTCTCCGTAAAGCTAAGTCTTCTCATTTGTTCCCACATTTTATTTGCTGATACACATTTTGACCTTTTAATAATTTTCTTGCAAAAACCCCACAAATGATGTAACTAGAAGCTCCTGGACCTTTTCAAAGGATTCTAAGAAAAGGAGC
This sequence comes from Motacilla alba alba, assembly GCF_015832195.1. NCBI lineage: Eukaryota > Metazoa > Chordata > Aves > Passeriformes > Motacillidae > Motacilla > Motacilla alba. The sequence continues at coordinate 26,029,917 of NC_052023.1, forward strand.
ATATCTGCCAAAATGACTCAAAAGAGTCAGATTCCCAGGTGTAGTGTAAACTTTTGAAAATGTTTACAGATACTGACAGTTTTCCAATCTTGGATAAGTGTCTAATCCTTCTGTGGAACAGCTTGTCCTAGTTTTCATTATTCCTGGCATAGGAGGGTAAATTGCATGCAAGATTCATCATTTCCTCCTGCTGTCTAAAATCACTTTCTTTGAAAAATAATCTATGGAAATTACTTTCCACTCACAGCCACCCTTAAACCTGTTCAGGTTGAAAGCAGTCCAGTAAAACAGCAGCTGGAAAAGGGATAAATGGGTTGTTTTTTTTCTCTTTTACTGATGCCCTTCCCAATGCAGTTACCTGGACCACCCAAAGGTGCCATTCCAGTGGCAATACCAGCCAGGACAGATGCCAGAAGGTGGGAAAATGAGGGAGAAGATAGAAATTCTGTCTCTGTGATGCTGGAGCTTTATTAATTGTGTGCAAATTGAATTCTCTCTGCTTTCCTAGAGCTGGAAAAATGAGTAATTTCAGGCCAGCAGGAGGAAAGTTCTGTTACATGTCAGCAGATGGAACATGGTTGAGCCCTGTCTGACATGGTGGAGACAAGGCTTTGGTTTATGGTTTCAAACATTTTCATGTCTAGACCTTTCATATTTTTGAAAGGGCCCTCACCTGTTAGCAAACATCTATTCTTGCCTGGAAATTGAGTATTTCCAATTTGGAAGGGGTGATTTCCATGGCCTTTTTTAGAGGCCCTTCAAGTTGTCTCTTTGTCCTCTGTTTCCTTGCCTCTTGGAACACAGTGATGCCCCTGACTTCATTCCCCTGTGTTTTACACAATGTTTACAATGCACACCATCTCTTGCATTTCAGTGAGCATTTACACAGCCCTTCTGCCTTTGTACACCTTCCCTTCACACCCTTCAGATGGGCAGCACGGAAACAGAGAGAAAGAGAAAAAATGTCTTGCTCTTTTCTGGTCCACACTTCTGAACTGAGCCAGGGTGTCAGCAGGAAAGCAGAGAAATGCCACTTCATTGTGCTTGGATTCCTCTAAAAAGCTCTGTTGCAAGGAATAGTAGCTGCTTAATTAAATTACTCCAAGATAATACTATGAAATGTGCTCCAAGGTCCCAAAGCCATCTGTCCCCGGGTCTTCCCAGCTACTGAGGTTGGTATTGTACTGAAATCATTTCTAAACGCTGTTAAGCACCCTTCAAAAATTAGGTTTTTCATTTGTGGTTGCCTACACATATCTGTGACTTTTCTGACAAGCTGTCCAATAAAAATATGTCAATTAGCATGAAACACAGACCTCAAATTTATAGCTTTTGAGTGGTCATCCATGCATCTGATGGCTTGAGATTTTTATCTGCCCTTTTATGTAAATCACTGTCCATTGCAGCCCATAGTTCAAGTAATTATTTTCCTGTTTATTAGGTTATTGTCTGAAATGTGATATGCTTTCAATTTCAGAAATGACATATTTTCTGGTTCTGTTTTGCAGCTTTTCAGCTGAATGCTCTCAATAGTGCCAGTAAATAAACCTTATTTTCCCACAATTTATTCTATAAAGAGTTTGGAGAATAAAAGCTGCAAAATGGCCAGTGTTCTTGCAGAGGAATTCATCTCCTTTTCCTTTACTTATGGCAAACAATCCATCTGGATACTTCTTGCCAACTGACTGTATTCAGCGGGTATAAAAATAATTTATTTTGATGGCATTTGGTTCTTAACTTGCAGAAATGCTTGTGGTGAGTGCTCACTATAATTAGTATTAGTTACCAAACACACCTATTCACATTTGTAATAGAGATGCAGTACTTGTGTATGTTTGAACTGGCTGAAGTGCCTGTTTTACCCCACCCCAAAGCCAGGAATCAGTATCTAAAAGATAGATGTGCCATCAGCAGTGCTGGCTCAAAAAGCTGTTTGAAACTCTTTGCTCACATGCTGTTTACAGAAAAGAGTTTGTGGACAGTAGAAATGTTTTAGTATTCCTGCATTTTTCCATGTTATTTTTTAAAATTTTTATTATATTTTTATTTTTATTTTTTCCCATGTTATGGGAAATACAGGGATTTATCTTTTTCCCAAAATTATTTTTTGTTGATTTCCTGTTTGAGTTTTAAAACTGCATGAACTCTATAATTTCTTGTGGTCTGCTTTCTTTTACATTGATTTTTAAAACTATTAAGTGTGAATTGTTATTAACTAGCATTTTGTCTCCATCGATGCAATTCTGTAGATAATCTCTGAGAATAGGATCAGTATGAATCAGTTTTGTTGAGGATTCCAAGGCTACTCAGCTGCTTTAAGCAAGATGCTCTTTTGTGTTTGTCTTGGTTGGAAAAGCCAGGTGTCTGCTAAGGAAGGCAGGAGCCTCCCCTGAAATGGAAAATGTAAATACCCCCCCCCGAATTATTATAATTTTTGAAATTAAGGGGCTCTCAGGCAAAAATATGGGAATAGTAATAACAGCTCTTTATTAGGGAAGAAAATAAAAATAAAATTAAAATGAAGTAATACAAAACAACACGGCCAGAGTCACAAGAGGAGCTGACCCCCTGTGGGTCAGGGTGGTGGCACAGTCCCACTCCATGGTGGCTGCAGCCCTCCTGCAGTGCCAGCTGTGGTTCTGCTGGAGCAGGGATCCTGCACAAGGCTGGAGTTTTCCTCTGCAGCTCCAGGGCTGCTGGAGATGGGCCTGGTGTTCCTCTGGGAATGCAGGGAGAAGAAAGCTGCTCCTCTGGGAATGCAGTGGGCAAAGGCTGCTGTGCTGTTCCAGGGTCAGATTGGATCCAGGTAGGAATGCTTGGCTCCTGCCCTGGGCAGAGCATCTCCCCATGGGATGATGGAATGTTATCAGCCATGCAGGGACACTCAGTGGCCATGAACAGAAGAGAATTAATAATTAATGGCCCATGAACAGCAGAGATCTCCTGGAGGGAGGATTGGCTGTGGAAGAGATAAAGAAAACTGCCCAATGAACAGAGGATAACTGCCCCACCTCTGACAGATGGGAATACAGCACACACCCCCAGCTGCATCTTGCATTTGCAACCCAAGACAGTGCTCCTGCTTGAAGAGATTTCTTTTAACACCGACTGGTTACACTGAAGCATCACACTGCTCCATGATAAATAAGGAATTTTTACACTGAATGTCCTACATAACCTTCAATTTAGCCTGGTGCAGGTTGCAGTAAGCCCGAGTGCCAAGTTCTTGTGGCACTGACAGTGAATTTGGTGTTCACATTACATCAGGGAACTTCGGATCAGATAGGGATAAACTTAAGTTTTGGAATTGCTTGTTTTGTTTTGTATTAGCTTTGTTTGCCTCTTTTTGCACTGATTGATTTTGGTGGTGGATTTTTAAAGTCTATTTTATTCATGGTGTACTCCAGTTATTTTGTATGAAAGAATCTGGTTTTGCAGCACAAGATGGAGAAATAGTCTCTCTGAATTGCAAAGTCAATACTTTTACAACATAAAGTCAGTGAACCAGTCTCAAATAGGTAGTGGTTGGACATGTGATTGAGATAAAAGAATAGCTCAGTGATAAAATAAAAATTAAAATGTTTCTTAGCTTGGCATGTAATAAAGAATTGTTGTAGAAAGTGAAGCCTTCAACAGTTTCTGTGAGATTTTGATTGTGTTTACAAAAAAAACCCAAATAGATAATGCACACCTCAAGAATTTCTCAGTTCTCTAAAATATACTTTTTAAGAGTGGCCAAAGTAGAAAAGGATCTGGCAACAAATATTATCTAAAAGCTCATGTTAAATTATATAGTGTCATTTTCTCGTAATCCATACCCACATTGCTAAGTACTGTTTCTTGACAAGCTATAAATAAATATTGCAGGTCTTTAAATGTACACATATAGAATAAAGACTAAAATTATTTTTTCATTCTTTTTCTATCAAATAAATTATAGGCAATGTCTCTAACAATAACAGAATTAATATTGATTTTAGTGGCTGTCAGAAGCAGCTAAAATTGAAAAAAAATGGAAAATTCTTTTAAGGCAGTTTCATGACCAGCAAACCTCATGATCATGAGATTATTAGCAATTCAGGATGAAAGTGTAATGCATAAACTGATGGTATTGTTGGCATACGGACTACAAACAGCATGGTTATCCTCAGCCAGGATTTTCAGTCTTTGGTCATGATTTTCATACCAATTTCTCCCAAACAATCTGAATTATAAGTATTTGTAATATGTACCTAGAGAGAGAGTTCTTATAAACTCTCAAAAGCCTGAGGGTTTGTTTTAAGAAAAAAAAATATTTTTATGGCATGAAAAAAATACTTTCATAGAAGTAGAAGATATCATTCCATCTAAGTACTTGATCCAGATAATTTTTTAAGATCAATGTAAAGATGCTAGATTTACATGCTATCGACAGATATTTAGGCTGAAGGAGAGTTAAGTCTTTTTCTCTCTCTTAAGCAGGACTTAACCCTGTTGTATTTACATAATTTGTTATTTTAAGTTCCACTGGCTGAGCTAATGTAAGCTCACTGTGTGTATCACTGGGGATTGATGACCACCATGGTTACAACAGTTCTTTAACATTTGATTTATTCTTTTCTGGTGGCAGCTCCCCCAAGGGGGAATGCGGGGCTTGGGGCACCACATCAGTCCCTCCATGGAAACTCCATCTCCCAGGGAGGCTGGGAGGGAACCAGAGACTGCAGAGGGACAGCCAGGGTGTGGAATAAACACTTAGCTTCCAAAACCATGAAGCTGTAACGTTTTTAACACCAGCCCATCAGGTGAATGAAGACACTTTGGTCACCCAGCAGAAATCAGGCTGGATTTAACGAGCAAGGTCCATTTCAAACACCTGTTAAGCATAAAATGTGGTCATTTTGAGACAACATCAAGTCCCCAATTTCCTCTTTTTTGTTGCTTAGCTACCATGGTTTTGTGTGCACTAAAAATATCATATTGGGTGATGGACTAATCTGAGGAATAGCTGTAATAAGTGACAAAATTCACTGCAAATGATGGCAAAATTACAAAATGTGGCCACAGTCGGTATAGAACTGAAAATAGTCATAAAAGATGAAAATTGTTTTTTCACAGTAATTTCTGAATCCAGGGTTTTATTTCCATACCTGGAAGTCTTGTTAAAGAAACAGATCATGATTATCTATCTAATTAATATGATAGCAGCACTTCATCTGGGGTTTACCTGCACCTGCAATTAATATTACAGTCAAGTTGCTGTGTTCATTCATCACTTAGTTTACAGTATCTTTCATCTGATACAGTCGAGGGAAAATGTTTACCTGGGAAATTTCATGCTATATTTCATACTGGCTATCATTGCAATCAATATAATTTATCTCTTTAAATAGAATTTAGATGGAACAATTCCAGGGACGGGGCAGCCACAACTTCTCTGGGCAAAAAGGTCTTGGTGGTTTCTTGAAATGGTATGCTGTCTCAGGTTAGGAAGACAGACAGGATTCTAAATTTATGGGTATTTTGGCCAATTCTTGCTTTTAGCAATGGAATTTTTACTGTAATTGAAATTTCTCTGTAATTCATAGGAAAGTTCTACTCATGCTTTCATAATCTATTTACTTCTCTTCCTTTTTTATGTCCCACATGGAAGTAGTACTTTTCAGAACACAGTTAACATCTTCATTCTGAAGCCCTCAGTATTAACTGAACAGGTTTTGAGATTATTTTATGCCTTTTTTATGGATGTTGTAACCCTGAACTTCCTTCTACCATGTGAGAGAGAGTGGTCATTAGCACTCAAACACAGGAATTACCATTTCCAGATTAGACAGTGTTCTCCACCTGAGGATGCCCAAGAGCTGCCTTTGTCAGACCTTGTCACTGCTCTGCACAGCACCAGGTGGACATTTATATCTGTGTTACCTTAATGTGACATTTTCCCTCTGTCTGAAGCATCACCAGCTGCTTCAGGCTTCCATACTTCTTGCAAAGTCAACTTTCTGACTTAAAGGAAAAGTCAGTAAACTAAGATCATATACTGGAAAGTTTTGTAGCACATAAAGGTTCATTGAAATGTTGAAGAATATTTAGAAAAATCTATCAGTGCGGGAAGTTGGGGCTCCTCTTATCATGGAAACCCTGTAAACTTGTAAAGCCATCTGTAAACCTGATTTGTACTGTAAAATCTGTGTTTGATTGCAAACAAAATAGTAGCAGACATTTTTCCTTTGCTCAGTCTACAGCATTTGAACCTGCTATTTTCCAACCACTAACTGACTTTGCTGCAAAAATTGAATTATTAAAGACAGAAAATCTTGTGAGGCTTTTGATGTCTCCTTTTTGTCATTGCTCTCCATATTCATGAAGCAATGTGAATATTTATTCTCATTTGTGGGTACATCCTTTTTATTTTTATCCTGGTGACTGATCTCAAAAAGCCAAGCATGTGAGATGATAACATGAAAACCAGAATTAAATATTTGTGTTTCACTCTGTGAAGATAAAGACATTAATCCATTTCCTTGCCAGAATTGAAATGAGAGGATTTGCCCTTGTGTGACCAAGTAATATCCTCATTGACTCCAGGTAACAAATGTTCGGTGTAATCTTGTTTTTCTAGCAAGTCAGGAGATGTAAAAAATGTTAATGCCAGGCAAGATTAGGCATAAACTTTCCAAATCAGCCCAGAATTGCTGGCTGTGTGCAGCATCTGGGATCAGAATTCCTTTGAATGCCCTGTAGAGAGGAGGGGCATGCCAGGAACTCCCCAGAGTGCTGCTTGGGGATTTGCTGTGGATGCCCTTAATTCCAGATCATTTTTCCAGTTGCTTTTCTAGGGGGAAACAGAGGAGGGCACTGAGCTTGGAAAAACAAGAGCTCTTCCAAAGGGCTGGTTTTGCCAGCACTGGGAGCTCTGTGGAATGAGGTCCTCCCAGGGCAGGGAGACTGAACCTGTACTTAGCTGTTGGCTTATTAAAGCCTTGCAGAGTCATTAAAGCCATCCTGCACTGGTGGATCTTTCTTTCAATGTGTGGTTGTTACAGATGCATATTATAATATTGGCTTTTTGTAAACATTAAAATGAATATGACATGCGTTATTTTGGAAAGTTGTGATTTGAGTTTAGTAGTGTCCCCTTCCTGTAACTCCTGTGATGCCATGCCTGCCCTCATGATTCCACTTATAAAAAGATTAGAGGGTCTGAAAGCAATTTTCCCCAAGATTTGTTTGACATGTGAAGCAGGAGAAAAGGAAGGGAAGGAGTTTGTGTAAGTGGTGAGCTGAAAGCTGCAGTGAAGGTGCTCAGGCAAGGAAGATCAGGGTATTTAACAAAAGGAAGTGAGGAGAAGGCAGAGAAATCATAGAATTACTAAGGGTCAAAAACACTCCAAGATGATAAAGTCCAATGTTACAGGCCTGTAGCTAATTCATCCTTCTGACAAAAATTAGCACAGACTCAATGGTCTTTTTCCTGCTACATTCTTTGCTGTGGAAGTGTTGATTCTTTTCCTTCTGGTAAAAGGCAGGGTGGTGTCGTGACTTGCCTGCTCCCCTGTCCAGAAACAGCACAGGCAGGGGAAATGTCAAAATTGCTATTTTCAGCAGTCAGTGATTCTTTCTTTAAAAAATATTTTTATCATTATAATAATTATTGTAATTACAACAATCATCATCCAAAATAAATGGATATTGTAACACACCTCCATCTCCCGTGTACACAAGTGTTGCTGATTCCCAGGGCCAAAGCAGGAGCAGTACCAGAGGTTTGTAGTGTGATATTGCCAACTTTTGAACTGAATCCAGGGGGAAAAGCCACCATTGTGCCACAGATCTCCATTTATTCCCACACCAGCAGCATAGTTTTTCTTATCCAGCATTGTTGTTGATGGCTTCAGCTCCCTGGAATCTGCTATTTAGCTGATGTAAATTCTGTATAATAAGACCTACACCTTAATCAAAGTCTGTGAAGATCATAAAACTTCTTCTAACATATAAATTTTATTAAATACACATAAATACACATTTATAAACTACAAATTTTAAAAAATGCACCAAAATCCCATACTTTCATTCATCTCTGTAAAAGCCCTGGAGTTCTTCAAATATTCAATTTTCTGACTTTGTTGAAACCTATTAAATGCAGGAAAAGAAATACTCTGAAGCAGAGTAAGAAACAAAAATTAATAGTTTTCATTACCATTAAAATCAAGTTAAAGAAATTCCCTAATAGGTCACCAACCAAGTTGTCAAAAACCTGGCTCATCATGAAGCAGTCAGTCAGAAGTAGCTAAGTGCTGCCCAGAGGGTATGTATTATTCCAACATTTATTCTATTTATTCTAAAGGCTAAAATAGGTTCTAAATTGTACATAAGGTATGCCTTTAATTTGAACATGAAACACTTGCAGTTAATGTAAACCTGAAATATTAACCTTGGCACTTACAATAGACAATCAAAGTAAAATATGTGCAATGAGTATATCCACAAAACAGCTGCAAAAGGCATGATTAGGAATTGGAATAACTATTTTTTTAAACCAAAATAAGAATTTAGTTAATGGAATCCATATCAAAAGATTCATTACCATTTTCCAGCTGTGTTTTACAGGGGGAAAAGTGAGTAATTTACTCTAGTTCTTCAAAATGCCTGTGAAAGTCTCATTACAGGAGACCTGACTACATAAAAATCTTTGAACTTGGAACGCAGTTTGTCAAGGTGACAGTCCTAAGTGGAGATTTTAAAAGCCTCCTTGAGCAAATGATGTCTGATTCTCATTCATTTCTCTTAAGTGCTATTGTCCTTTGCATGTGTACCTTATACAGAGTCTTTTTTTTTTTTTGCAAGGAAATGTTCATTTTTTCCTTGATTGCAATCTAAAGCAGAGCGACCAGAAAAGATGAGTATCAGTGTGAGCCTGAAAAAGCTTTTGAAGAATTAAAAATGGAAAGACAAAGCTGCCTGTGGAAATGTTTCAAAATTGGTGTCACAGGGAATAAAGACCAGGGCGAGACACCTTGAAATAAAATTGCAACTATTTTTGACAGTCACAAGTCAATTCTTGCACATATTCATGTCATCAGCCTGTGCTTCTGTGGGTAATTCTCCACCCATTTTTGCAAGCCAGATATAAATAAAGTTGACCTCGTGTCTCTCTAAATAATAAAACACTGCACGAGATTGGTACAGACTGTTTAGCATTCTCAATAATTATTCCTGCACAAATTCCTTTGGTGTTTTCCTTTTTTCCTCTTTTCTTCTCTTCCTTTTTCATTTTGTTTCATCTTTGGTATATCTTTTAGAAAATATAGAAATGGAAAGAAGCATATTAGATTTCCTAAATTAAATTATTAAGTTGATCATTTCTACAGTGTGAACATTCTGGAACTTTCAAATCCAAGTTTGGACTCTTGAATAATCCTTTTTCATCTCTCTGTGATTTTGTTATAGAATTTTTCATCAAACAGGACAAATAGATTTAATTTTGTAAAGACTGACTTTCCAGCCAGATCACTTCCTGCTTAGTGAGTGGAAGCAGGAGTTTAATGACTTAGTTGTTTACTTTTAATGAGGTATACCACCTTAAAAAAAAATTAAAATATCAACAGCTCTGCCTTCATTTCCAGTAAAACCTCAAAATGGGGTTTGGAGTACTTGCACTTCATATTGCATTTGCAAACATATTAAACTGGGCATGACACAAAATTTATGACTGATGGGGCCACATCAATCTCATGCAATAAATACAGCTCCCACATATATTAACCTGTCTGCATGAAAGAATTTTATGAACAAGGGTTTGAAAAAACCATAATCATTATTTTCATTATTCTTTTTATAATCAAATATTTCAGATTTAAAAAAAAAAAAAGAGAAAGCAGAGAATAAACACTTCAAATGGTCAAAAATGGTGGTGGCAGCTTGGGTCTGGGAGGCAAGTAAAAAGAAAAATGTAAAAAGAATAAAAGGTAACTTTAAATACCTTTAAAAATTACTTCCAATGTTATATTGCCATTAGGGCTTTTTTTAAGCATTAAAGAACCAGGCAGATTAGATAAGGAGAAAAGAAAAAGCAGTGATATCAGTAATTGGCTGCCATTTCATTTGGTGCAGAATTTCACCCTTTTCCTTCAATGGAAACGTGGTCTGGATGTCTTGGTTGGGTATTTATCGTCTCCAGAACTACACAAGCTTCAGATCTCACCTTCACCAATATTACACTGTGTGCAATAAAGTGTTACAGCTTGTGAAGTATGTCAGAATTTGGGCTCACATGAGGATGTTGAAGTCCAGGTTCTAAGATAAACCAGGTAATAAAACTTTTTTTGCTAAAGTTAGTTTAGGTTGGTAAGCAAGATGACATTTGAGGCCTTGCTTTATGCCCATGCTGTCCTTGACACTGATTTTAAACAGATCTGTTATAAATCAGATCTATTACATAATGTGGATTTCATAACAAAGAGGGAATTTAAAATTTATTCTTTCTCTTTTTCATGTGTCCTTCCTCTGTTTAAAGAGATGGAGTGGGAAGACAAGCCAGATACACATTTCATCAGTTTCAAAATTATTGGTGACAGCAAAAATGGATGTTTTCCCTTTTGCTACAACATTCAGTCCACTACATCATTCAGTCCACTACTATCAATGGCACGTGCAAATAAACAAACAAGTAAAACTGCATTTCGAACCCAAAATGTTGGGAGGGAAGAAATTCTCATGGCATGAATTTCCATGTTCATTCTTTAGTGTTTTTCACTTTCAGGTTTGACAAATACACTGGAAACTCAAGATGTTCAAAGTTTGGGATATTCCCTTTCTCAAGGCCCTCTCAGAGCATGGATATCTTGTAGCAGGTGAGAAGGAAGCAACAAGTTGCTGATAAAATCCTGCGCCTTAAAACTTAAAAATTCTTTCATGCAGACAGGTTAATATATGTGGGAGCTGTATTTATTGCATGAGATTGACTGTGGCCCCATCAGTCATAAATTTTGTGTCATGCCCAGTTTAAGATGTTTGCAAATGCAATATGAAGTGCAAGTACTCCAAACCCCATTTTGAGGTTTTACTGGAAATGAAGGCAGAGCTGTTGATATTTTAATTTTTTTTTTAAGGTGGTATACCTCATTAAAATAAAACAACTAAGTCATTAAACTCCTGCTTCCACTCACTAAGCAGGAAGTGATCTGGCTGGAAAGTCAGTCTTTACAAAATTAAATCTATTTGTGTGAGTTCACATTTGGATGTGGAAGTGAAAAACCCTGTAAGACATTTTATGAGTGTCTTGAAAGACTAAGAGAAAAAATATCATAGCAATGATGATCTTGATGCTTTTAATACCTTCTAAATGAAAGTGGCTTTTTAGTGAACCTAATGAACATCTGGAATGGGGTAAAATTTTTGCATATTCAGGATACAAGAAATACCTGAGGATTCTTTTAAACAGATATTAGATGTTGTTTTCAGAATTATTATGAGGGCAAACTGTAATTTAATTATACAGACCAGAACTTTTCCTTTATATAAGGCCCACGGAAGTACTCTGTGCCGAGGAAAATAATTATTGAATCATGATCTCACTGATAATATTAAAAACTATTTTAGAAAATCCTGTGTAGTTTGAATTTGCTCCTAGAAGTAACAGTTTGCAGAGGAATGTTTCAGGTCCCTGTGAAGAGGTTCCAAATTCTATATCAGCATTTTCTACACTATTTACAGCCTTGCAAATGTCATCAAAGAAGGACAATTCACCTTCATGGAATTATTCCTAAAACAATTCTGGCCACCAAATATAAGAAAGGTGTTTGTAACTTTTGTATTAGTTCTGAGTCTTTGCTGGAAAAAACAAGAAATCCCCTCATTATTCAAGAATCAGCCTGAGATTTCTTGGAGAGGAAAATCCTGGCTTGAAGACATAGAACTCAACAGTGAAAGAGAAACCCTTGAAAACAAAATGCCTGCAGCGTGGATTTGCAAAACCCTAAAGAAAATTTGCATTATAACACCTTTTTTTCTCCTCCTACTTCCTGCAGAGGGATCTCCCAGAACAATCCCACCTCTCCGAGCTCACCACTTCAGCTTTCAAAAGTCCTGTTCCAAGCTGCACAGATGAATCCCTCAGAAAAGCAATTTCACAACAGCTGATGCCTGCTGCCTGCAACAAATGATACCCTTCTCATCACCCCGGGATGTGAAGGAAGTTTTGATGGAAGTTACTCAGCAAATACTGGCTGTTCTGCACCTTATTAATTAATTCTAATGGGGGAAGTTTGATGTTGTTGGAAATGTATTGTTACAATCAGTCCCCCTTGCCATAAAGTTCACACTTTTCCATGAAGTTTCAGCTCATTTAGGCTCAGGGAATGGCTGCTGGCAAATTGCCCTCAAAGCTTTATCTGAAGCCATGAGAACCTGAGCAATTAATTGTTTTATTGTGAAAGTCATGCCTAACGTGTAAATTCTTGTCCTACGACACCTTGCTGAAGAATATTCTGCATTTAGTTACCTGCCTGACAAGTTGTGTTTTTAACAGGAAAAAGTCATGCTGACTGTGATTGATGGTGCAGCTCTCCCTCTGCAGTGATGGAGAAAATAAGCTGAGTCAAAGTAGATCTGGCTACAGCACAGCACTTCTCTCTTTGCTGTTGCTTCCTCATTTCTCTTCATTTGGATAAGAAGGCTTTGCTTTGAACACACTTATTCCCTATCTACCAAACTCTGTTCTCATTCCTTTCTTCTTTCTTACTTTGAAATTACTTTAGATATATCGCTCTGTACAGGCTTACATTAAAGAAAAGTGGGGTATAATAATTTCATTTTTTTTTTAAACTGTTTTGTGCCCTTCAGCTCAAGCACAAAGCTTTAAAAATAAGAGCCCCTGGTGGGGACTGAGTAGTGTCATTCACCCTTCAGCTTCACTTTCTCTGCGTGTTGTGACATTTTGTTTCAAGCTCTGTTTTTCCTGTGCTGATTTCTCTGGCATTTGGGCACCTGTCAAACCATCACAGGGAGACCACGGGCGCATTGAGGGAGCACAACATTTGTGCTTTATAGTTTAAATGTATTTGACAATGTGACTTTTAGACCAAAGGGGCACAGACACACACCTGGGAGCTCGCCTTCTCCCTAGAAGGCTTATGGGGTACACCTGCATGGCCATCACTGCCTGACAAGGAATTCCACAGCTGATTTTCACCTGTCAGTCTGGCAGGGAAAAGGATGAGCTTACAAGGAATCCAGTGATGCAATCCATTCAGTCACAAGGGGTATAAAGAAAAGATATTAAGTAGGGCACCTGCTGGTAGAAGAGAGAAAGTTTGTATTTAAAATTAATATATTTCACAATTTGCTCTGCAGTTTATCTGACAGTTACATGCAAGCACAATACACAGAAGACTCTGAGTTTATATATCAATATAACACATGCCCAGCTCATCCATTCTTTCATTTTGGTGGAAGTTTGAGACAAACACCAAATTTAGAGGCTTAAAAAGTATCACATCTGTTTTCATACCATTTCTATAGATGCCAACATATCAGAGAACAGGCAATTTGACCCTGCTTTCTTAGCCAAGGCACCCCTAAATGTCTGCATGTGCTGGAACCTGGATCATTGCTCTAGATGAAGAGGTGCATTTGAGAAATAGGAAGGAGTTCCAAAAAAATAGGTGTTATTCATTGTCTGGGAACAGCTGCCACTTTGGTTTTGTCCCTGTGGGGTCAGGTGACATCTTTTGGTGGTGAGTAATCTTTTCATAGGCAAACCATTCTTTCTTTTACACAGTTTTTCATTAATATCATTATGTTTATTGCAATTTTTTCAGTAAATTGTGACTCCAACTTGTAATCTCTCCTGGTATTTTTCCTCCACTATCAAAATGGGGCAGTTTCAACAGGCTTAATTTTTCTGCTGAGTTTTAAAAAACCCAACACACTTATAAATCATCTTGTTTGTGTTTCCCTCTGGGGCAAATATTGGCTGGCAGCATTAGCCTGAAGCTTTTGGCTTTAGGGAAAATTTTGCTTTGCAGACTAAAAGAATTCTGCGCGAGCAAACTGCTATATTTTTATCTTCTTAAGCTGGAAAAGTTTAATAAAGAAAGAGCAAATAGAAATTGCCTAAGGCTGCTTTCTTTTGCATTTTTATAATTGCAGCAGGGTCTTCAGAGCTTAATAACGTCATCCCACCATGAAAACTTTGGATAATGTAGGATCAAAAATAATAAAGCCACACATGAGTATTTGTGAGCCAGTTGCTGGGCCATTTAAATATTAATGAACAAGTTTGCATCCTTGAGAATTTGTGGTCATCAAAGACATTGTGCTGGATAGGTTGTCTCCCAGTGATTCAGAAGTACCACAGTTTAGTATATTTCACTGTTTTGCCAGGGCTTCTGGTATTTTAAAAGACATTCCCAGATTAAATTCTTATGGTCTACAATGACCCTCCAAATACAAAGGACATTATGGGGGACTTGACTAAAATTTTTCTGTGTTTTAAAAATTGCTACTTGGCAAAGAGGTTAAGGAACAATATTGCTGGGAATATTCATGTTTGATATACGTAGAAATAAATGATGGTATGTTTCCTTTTTGGTGAGAAGTGATTGCTGTTATGGGATTTGGAAATGGGACAACTCTTTGTTGAGAAATACCCCTTTCTAAAGGGAAAGTGAACAGTCCAGGCCACTTTGCAGTTTGACAAAGGAACATAACACACAGTATTCCTGCATATTTCCATTCCTAGATGTGAGGGGAATTACAAAAAAAAAAAAAAAAAAAATCAATCAAAAAAAATAAAAAAAATAATAATAAAATAAAAACATAAAAAAATAATAATAAAATAAAAAATCAAAAAAAAAAAAATTCAAAAAATAAAAAATCAAAAAATAAAAAATCAAAAAATAAAAAATCAAAAAATAAAAAATCAAAAAATAAAAAATCAAAAAATAAAAAACAATCAAAAAATCATCAAAAACAATCAAAAAATCATCAAAAAATAAAAAATCAAAAAATCATCAAAAAATAAAAAATCAAAAAATAATCAAAAAATAAAAAATCAAAAAATAAAAAATAAAAAAAAATCAAACAGGATTTCAGAAGTAAAAAGTGAATTCTAGGAGATGACACTCGGGTGCTGGAAAGTGTGCTAGGAATGCAGTGATGCTGACCATCAAGATTCACCATGGTCATGGTTAAAGGTTCGCTTTTCCCTTTGTTCCTTTGGCACAGCATGCACTGGAGGGGTTCAGTTTATTCTCCCTGCTGACCTGTCCCTTGAGTGAGCAAGGTTTTAATACTGGCTTGGAAACAGACCCAAGGTACCATCAGTAAATTCCCTCATGCATCAAGGGCTTTTAAAAACTTGAGGTAGAGAGAAGCTGTGGATGAAGTCTCCCATTTTTCCTCCTTTTTCAGAACACAATCTGGACTCTTCCCTCTTCTGGTGGCAAAACACATGGCAGATATACATCATGATCCTACAGTTCTGCAAAATCATATGGAAAGGTTAGAAGGAACAGGAGTTGAGTAAGGAAAGACACAGGCAGATGGGCAACGAGAGAAGATGAAGAAATAGGAAACTTAAAAGGTTGAAAAAATGGAAACATTTTTTCACACTAAAGTATTTAATCCTGTTAAGATAACATTACCTAATGCTGAAGAGTTAACAGTTATTTTAATTATATCTGTTTTCTCTTCAGGATTTCTCAAACACCTACAGATTTATTCTAATATGGTTCTGATACCATTATCCACTGCCTTCTATCTCACTGGGATACTTGGCTCTGTCTGTGTGTAAAGTTTTTCTAAGTAATTAAATATTACCATAATCAAACATTTCCATCAATTAGAGCATTCACATCATGAAGAAGATGAGAGAACTTAAGAAGACTGACTTCTTTGTTTTTAAATGTCAGAGCACTGATATTTTCCTGGTTAGTAATGATCTCACTTGCATTTTTTACATTACCAGTTAGTATTGTAGGACCAGATAAAAGAGGAATCGAGAACAAAAGAAAAATTATAATCACCCTCAAAACGTAAATGCTTAAAAGAGTGCTGGTATTTTCAACAATAGAAATGAAACTCAGGTCTCTCCATATATAAATGCAGAGAACTATGAAGAATATAAAGAATTTTTACAAATTATCCTGGAAGATTACCAAAACTGCTTGATCAACTTCCACGCAAAGAGAGAATAAATAAGCAAGATTTCTTTATTTTGGAATACATCTCTGGACAACCAGGACTACTTTCCCTGGCAAAACATACCCTTGAAAATAATTTATAGAGTTCTATAAGAAACTAGTAAAAAAGCAACTAATAGAAGTAACTATGCAGAAGAATTTTTTAAGGGCAACAGTTATTATGTCCAAGAAATGAAGCATAAGTATACTTGTGCCTCATCTACTTTTAAAATACCCAAGCCTGCTGGCACTTTTTGAACTGGAACTTCTGTCATTTGCAACAGCTGTTAAGTAAAGACAGAAAGATGGTGAGTGGGGTGAAGAGGAGGTATTTTTGGATCTCTATACAAATAGCTTGAATCAACAGTGGAGATAGTTTGGAAATACTTGACACGAATCATAGTTGTATACTTCAGTCTGTCAATAACCAGGAATAAGTTAACAGGCTCAACTTGCTCATTTGAACTTGAGAACACTTCACTGAGCAGAACAGTCACCCTTCCCCTGACAACTTCTCAAATGGGAAAATGTCTTCCTTTCATTGGGAATGGGAAATAAGAGGAGAAAAAGCTTTAATTGATATTTGCTAGAATGAAAAGCAGTCTATCTGGTGCATGATTCACAGCATTCCCAAAGCTTTTAAGAAATTCACATGTTTTTGTGCTGCCTTTTGCAAACTGCAAAGAAATTAAAGAGGTAATTCCAATGTTATTTTCAAGTTCCTACATTCAGATGCATGATATTGCATTGTTCTGAGTAGTAGTAGCATTTCAGGGCACTGCCAGATCCTAGAAGGTAAATGGCTGTGTTACTTTTGCTGTAGAGCATGTTATCTAAATAAGATCTTAGTCAAGTAAACTTTAGGGTCCTATCTGCATGTTTATGGAGTATATCACCAAATCTGACAAGTCCCCGTGATCATCATTATTGGAAGTATGAATATGGACCCATTTCTAAACTGTTTGAAAAGTAATCAAAGAAATAAAATAAAATCTAGTTGCAGTTTAAAAGCTATCCTTGTACTGACATCCTTGTCAAAATGTACGTTTGGCTGTTAATCATGTCCCAGAATAAATATCTGACTAAAACCTGTCAATCAATGTCTCTCTTGTTTAATTTTGTCACATCAACACCGTTTGGGTAATTTATGATGTTACCAGTAATTTTATTTTTTCTTAATTTTATTCTGTTTTCCATTCGTCTCAGCTCTTGTAGAACACGCAGCAGAGCTGTAAACTAATTTACACACAGGAATAGATATGCCTGTAATTATGCCAGAGAAGGCAAATCACTGCCATGTCTGATTCTGTTTCCATATTAGCTGAAAAGAGAGAAAACACAGTGGAGAACATAGAGGTCTATAGGAGCAATGAAATGTAATTTAGGTGCTTATTTCCTATGGAAAAGGAGAAACCTGGAGTGTGGGCCCCACAGTTCCTGTTAGTGCTAGAACAATCTCCCTTTCGTGGTCTTTCCTTGCTCTTCTGCTACATCAATTCACCCAAAACCTGCCAGATAGAGGGCCTAAAATATTTATATAAATCTCTCAAGCTGGGAAACGCTCAGCTTGTCCTAATTAATTTTAAAATGTGCATTTGCTACTTTTGGAGAGAGGTACCGAGAATCGTTTGCTTTCCTTTAAGCCCTATAAACAGCAAGCTGCTTTGTTAGGGAGAGGGAGTAGCAGGGTCCCTCATGAACATCAGCTGGGCCTGGGGTGCTCAGCCCTTCTGCTCAGCAGCTATAATTATCCAAAGAATTAGGGATAATTCCCTGACACATATTTTTCATATATCACTATCTCTTGCTGCTTTGTTTATTCATACTCAGTGATTCTCCTCCATTTCTGTATCTTCCACTGCATTTGCTCTTTAGGAACTGTCATGCTGCTTCGTGTTAGTCTTTCTTCACAGATGAAAACATTGGTTGGACTGTCTTTTGTCAAACTAAATGTTTTTTAGGAGCAATACCTATCCATAGAGCTTCTTTTTTCCTAATGCCTGGGGACAAGTGAACCTCATGCTCTGATGCAAATATTGACTCCTAAGACTGGATGTAAAGAGAGCCTGAAAGAGTTAAGCAAATGAGAGTTTCTCCCCCAGCTTTTTGTTTTATATACTTGAACTATTAAATTTTTAACATTTTTTACGACTCCTGGCTTGCACTGCTAGTGGAAAATTAGTGTTTCATCAACCATCTTGAACAGCCTCTTCTGTGTCTTCATCTAAAACAATCATCATTTGCTTTTAAAAATTGCTGTGCACTTGCTCAAAGCTGTATTAGATGCCAGAAAACACACAAAAGACAACAAATTATTTGAATAACTCTTTGGTCAATATAAACAGTGTAGGTCAAATGCAGTGGTTGGCCAAATCTCAGCCTCAGAGAAAGTCATTGCTATTTTACCTTTTCAGAATATTGTACAATAATCATTAAGAATAGCAGTGATGCTCATGCAATGCATTGTGTGTTTCTCTGTCTGATTGAAATGCCTTACTTATGGTGTATCAAATTAATGCTTCCTATTCCTGTCTGAAATTGCTTAATGCAAGCAATGCATAAGAACAATATATATGAATTTCATACAGCCATCCAATAAGTGCTTTGAATGAGGTTGTGAAGTCACTAAAGTTGCAGACAACTTCCGTGAAGTGGCGCAGAATGAGCATTCCTTATGACACAGTTGCATTAAAATAGTACCTTTGATTGTGGACTTCTGCAAAACCCTTCTGAAAGCTGGTGAGTGACATGAAAACCCAATGGAAAATGGGGAAGTTGGTACTTCACAGCAAAAGTACTGACTATGTTGGTGGGTTGGCTTTGAATGGTGGGGAATTTTGGAAAATTAAAGTAAGACAAGGTGCTGAAAGCTTCCTGCTTTTGAAGAAGGAACATGAAGCTGAAATGAGGACCAGCAGGACAGAAGAAACCTTCCAGCAATCAGTCAATGCAGAGATGGCTGTGAGTTAACAGGGGAAAAAAAAACTGTCAAAGGAAAGCCCTGTTTTGTATGGACTAAGTTCACAGGAAAAAAAAAAAAAGCTGTTTATAAGCCCTTCTCATTGTTGTCTTTACTTGCCTAATGCCTGTGAATTTCTCCTGTAAGATTCAAATTATTCGAATTGATTTCCATAAGTGAAAAAGAATTTTAGTCAGCTTTGAAGAGGAAGCTCTAGAAAGTGCTCTGGGAAGATTCCCCACAGTAATTTAATATAGGTCCCATTACAATAATGGTGAAAATTAACAGTGTGTGTACTGTTACTGTTGGATTTGCAATCTAATTTTATCTGTGACCTAAGTCATATGTTACATGATGGTATCTTATTCAAATGCAGGGTTTTCTGGGTGACCATAAGCAGTGCCAGTCATGGTCCAGTTTCAAATTTAAAAAATTGTCAATCTTCTACTACTTACTACACTAGTTGTATATGCAACCACCTTGGAGATGGGGCAGAGTGTCCATCATGTCTGTAAATGGCTGATGATCCCTAACAAAATGCAGGGAAATCATGCTTTTGGAAATGGCAGTGGCAATGCAAATCATAGGAGATTTCAAGCCCTTCCAAAAAGTTCTGTAGAAGTCGAGATTCTATGCCTTATTTTAGTTCCTGGTTGAAACCATTCTTTGGTCACCTGGAGAATTATTTCTGTATTCTTGGCCAGGAAGGCTGGAGATTATCCTTTGCAATCTGTCACCTCATTAAATTCCTTTTTGGCAGAAACATAATTCCCCAGAAACATGATCTTGCTGAGGATTAGTGTTAGGATATTGTGGTGTTCTCTGTATTGCCTCTTCCCTAACAACACAATAAGAAGTAAATAATGCAGCAGCCCTCAGAGAGGCCATATAGTTCCTGACACTTATTGAGAGAGAATTCAAAATAAATATCTCCAAATTATGTTTTTCCCAGCTTAAAAACTTCAGCTGCAGAGACAGAGCTGCTTTCAGAGTTGGTACTTGGTGACCTTGGTGTCCTGTGTTTGAGTATTTTGTGTGAATTATGCCTACCAGTTTTCCAGCATCAATATGAAAACAGTGTTTTGCACAGACTGATGTTTCATCCTGCTCCTTTCATTATTCAGCCAGTTACTTCACATCCCTATTCACCTCTGAATGCTAGGCATGAGGGAAAGAGAATAATAATAATCCCCCCCAGTATTTGGATTAATAGTTCATTTTTCCAGAATCATGGCAATTTGGCAGTCTCCATTTCCACATAATGTTCAACATCCCTTACCAAATTACATTAATTTTTTCCCTTTTGTAATTTTTTCCCCCACAAGAGCAGGATTTTTATTCATCATTTTCCCTGATTCTCTTATTCTTAACAGTGGAAGCAGACTGTCTAGTGTTCAATTCATTTTTTTTGTTGTAGTTAAGGTATAAAGATTGATCAAAGGGGTCTCATTTTCTGCCTTAGTAACCTAAGTGTTTCAAAGTGAATTCAGCTTTGCTGTTGCACTCTGAGAAGCCCTACTTAGTACTTCACTTTCCTGGAAACTGATTCTACTTGTTTTCTGATAATACAGTTCTTCACTTAACAAATACCTCAGAGGGAAAAAGATGATGACAGTGGCTGAATTCAATAAAGTATTACTAACACAGAATAAAAGCTGGTGTCTTCTTTCTTCCTCCCATGCATGAGCTGATTTATTTGCAAGAGGGAAAAACTGTATGCTCAGGTCAGCAATCCATATTTCTCAGGTTGATGTTGCTCTTCAGATTCTGTACCATCATTTAGAATGCTGGTTGCAGACTATTTCTGTGCTGGAGAAAATAATTTTGGATACAGCTGGGTGGTCTGGAAGTGTAAGTCTCCCCTACATGCCCATTTTAAGTGCTTTTATGTTGTTATCCTATTGCAAAAGTTCCATACCTTCTTGGTGATTTCTCCTAGGCAGCTCCTCACAGCTTTGACTCCTCCTTCTCTACAGCACAGCCAACAAGCTCCAACACCCCTCTCAATCCGCTAACTCACTCTTCTATAGTACTCATCCTCACTGGGCACGGCTGTAGCCTGTTAAACAGCACCCATCCTCACTGGGCACGGCTGTAGCCTGTTAAACAGCACCCATCCTCACTGGGCACGGCCGGGGCCTGTTAAACAGCACCCATCCTCACTGGGCACAGCTGTAGCCTGTTAAGGACAGGCCTGTTCATAATCTTTAGTAATTAGTACAGCTGCAACTCCTCAGAGGTGAGATTACCTTCTGCACTATCTTTATTTTCTTACACTCTATCCTCCTACACCCTTAAATAGAATTAACAGCTGGTAGTATCACTGACCGAATGGAAACTTACGCCTCCAACATCTTATCAACAGTTCCCAAGTTTTCTGACAGAGGTGGTGTGAGTGCCCTCTCTGGGCAAACAATGCATATTCCATCTGCTAAAGTGTCTTTCAACTTTCTACAAGTTCCTGTCTGCCATCTACACACTTTTGTTTGTGCTACACTATTTTAAATCCACTGACCTGAACATCTGTAATTTCCACTCGGTTCTTGACTGGAGCTATATTTTTAAAAATGCCTGGTCTTAATCATATTTTGCATCCAAACAAATCTAAGACTTCTCAAAGATTGTTAAAGCAACAAAATTTTACAAAAGCCCCCAGAGAAATTGGAAAATTAATGTACGTACTCATCCATACATACTGAGCCACTGGCTACACCCTCATCAATCTTAGCAGCACTCTGAAACATTTAAACTTGGAAAAGGCTTCTCAGGCCATTGAGCCCAAGCATAAAGTTTTTTATGCCACCAGCATACAAAATCCTTGTTCAGTCTAATTCTGGGTAGGGAGTCAGGTGTCACCTGTCACAGCTCAGGTGAGTGCTGTTTACAGCACCATTGCTGACACAGGGCCATGCTGGTCTTTCTACTCCCAACAGGAAATTCCACCCTAGAAAACAAATTCTCTTGGAGAAACCTCTTGACTGTATTTCAGGAAAAAATAGTGCCCAAAATCTGTTGAAGAAGTAATATATACCTTACTGTAAAATAGCAAGCATTTTCTAAACTTTAACTTGACTTTCCCGTATCAAGCATTTCTGGAACAAACTCTCATTTTGTAGAGAGTAGGCAAATAAGTATCAGCTTATATGTTTTCACAGTGATAACTGTGAAAATGAGATTATTCTCCCAAGTGTTTAAACGACTTCCCAAAAAGTTGTGGTTCACTCTGGAAGTGTAAGTTTTGCGAGTTACAGGATATTCAGCTCTGCAGATGACGTCTGGGAGCAGTGGCACATCCTGCACACAACACCTTTATAAATAAATAAATACAAGTGAGGACACTTCAGAAGCAGAAACAACCTGACAAAATGAGATTTGTGTGGAACCTCTTCTCTTCCATGCTGTACTTCTTAATTTGCATAATGGCCTGATGTGCTAGCACAGAACCATGTAAGAAACTGGAAGGAATGAAAAGCCCTTTAGAAACATTGGATTATTTATTCAGCGTAATTTTGGCTGGTGCTTCATATTTGAAGAACAGCTGGTAGGCAGAACACTCAAAATGCAGATAATTTCTGGAAACTTCTTATGCAGTGGATCACCTAACATGTTGCTTTTTCCTTACTTCATCTATTGTCCTTTAAAAGAAATACCATCTGAGTGAACCTCTTGGCAAAATGTTTGAATTTAAAGTTTCAATATACAGTCATATTATAGACATGCAGGCATTACATTAGAATGTCTGTTGGAGAACCAATCATTCATACATAATGGAAACTATTTCATTTCCTATGCTATTCATTCAATTATTTACATTCCAAGATAGGAGCTTGCTCATAAAACCTGTCCGTCTTTATTTTCCACTCCCCAAGAAGTGAAATTCATGAGTTTAGGAGGCAGTGCAAGAATTATGATAACAAAACTTCCTTAAATTTCAATGCAATCATTTAAAATGTCTAATCCTTAGATGAACTGAAGACATGATATAGCTTTTGCAGTTCAGTTTAAGAGCTTGTCAGATACACTGCAGGAACTAGGAAATCCCTGGGAAATTTCAGAGAATTCATAGTTTTATCTTACAGAGTTTATTTAGAGCACAAATTTGTAAACATCAAGATGGGTCCAGGAAGGTATCAAAGAAAGAGGAATTTGGTGAAGTTAGCCCATGCAGGAGTGATACAGAATCAAAATGGCTCAGGACACCTAGAGTTGTACAGCACAATGTCCAGGTGGCTTTTGAGTATCTCTGAGGAGGAAGGCCCCACAAGGTCTCTGGGGAGCTGTGCCAGTGTTTACCTTCACAGTAAAACCAGGTTTCTGTGTTCCTGATGTTTGACAGAATAATCTGTGTTTGTGTGTGCCCGTTGCCTTTGTCCTTTCACTAGACACCACTGAAAAGAGCCTGGCTCCACCTTCTTTGCACCCTGTCTTTAAAAGTTCATGTACCTTAAGTGGATGATCTCCAGGCTGCCCAGTCCCAGTTTGATTTTCGGTTTGATTTTTCTTTACAGCAAGAAGGGTTGAATACAGTAAGAGATTTCCTAGAGAGGTGGGCACTGCCCCAGGCCAGCAGGCCTGGATGTACATCCAGGATTCCATCACCCCAGGTGCCAAGTCTGCCATTTGTGCTTGTTGAATTTCATAGTGTCAGTGAATGCCCAGTATTCTAATTTATGACAATCTCTCTGTAAGGCCTCTCTACCCTTGAGGGAATCAGTTGTTTCTCTTAATTTAGTCAACAAAGTTAGTTTAGCTCGATTCCCATGCCCAGGTTTGGTAAGAACATTGAAGAAAAACCAAGGTACTGTCATTTCAACCTCTACTGGTTTCTCCCATGACAAATAAAATATAGGAAGGAATAGATGAAGATGAAAATACACAAAGAATTCTGCCATTAATGTTCACTCTGGTGCACAAGAACCAAGGCTGAATCCCTTATTCCAAATCCTTGGATAGTCACAGTCCTTGATCCCACAAAATTTCATTTTACCTTTTCCTCTCCATCTTTTAATTACTTTTTCACCAACCTTATTAGAAGCTTTAAAGTACTGAAGAGTACCTTCTGCAAAACTAGTGCTCAGTTGAGTTCAGTTGATGCTCAACTACATTTAGTGCATCACATCCCATGTAATTCCTGTTCCAGAGTGATAACTTCCCCCTTTTCTTACTACTTAGGAAGAGAAATACTTAAATATAGTACAATTTCTGAATACACAATAAAGCCCTAACTGAAGAATATTTTTTCATTGAGAGTGTTCTTGATTCTTTTGTTTCCTGGGGCTGGGGAGTAGTACATAAAATGTATGAACTGCCAGGAAAACCCTGCAGATATGAGCTTGTTTTTAATCTGGATGTTGGCCATTTCATTGTTTATGCATTTCAAGCAAAGGCTTTAAACTACTGCTCAGAAAAACATTTCACATTTTGAAGGCTTCTCTTCCATTTGCAATGTTATAATCTTGAACTTTCTTAGGTTGGTGTTCAAATAAATATTGTTGAAGAAGTCACTAATTGCAGTAAACTCTGTGATGGCGTTGGTGATGCCTTGAGATGGCTGATCTAGAGCAGAGGCTGGACAGAGCTAAAGAATAAAGCAGGGATTTATTAAAAGGCCTCAGTGGATCCACCTTGGGCAGCACAAGAGCCCAGCCAGGGCTGCACCCAAGGTGAACCAAAATGGTCACAAAATGCAAACTGCTCACGGGTCTCTCACTTTGATCAGTTCTGCTCCATTTGCATCTTGGAGTTCATTGTCCAATTACAGCTTTAGGTTATGGAGTCCCATCCTGCTTGTTTTTCTCTCTTCATTCCCTGTTGTTTATGCTTTTTGGGCCTGAGATTTGGATCATTTGTCCTTGGTGCCCAGCTAGAGAAGGAATTGTTTTGTCTCCCTACTCTCTGAAGAGAGCTCAGCATCCCCTAACGAGAAGTTCAGAATTACACACTAAAGCAGCACAGAATCTGAAAAATAGAAAAGCTCAAACCTGAGGCATCACTGGAGGCCCTTTGAAAGATAATTCTCTGAACTCTGGGATGAGTGGTACAGGTGGTCTGAACACCTTTATACAGCCTGAATTTAAATAAGCAAACCCTGAAATTCTTACTATGGAGTTCTTGCTTTTACATAGAAATGCATTATGGGGAAGGTAAACAAGGGAAAAGCAGGTGTGAATATATTCCCATAAAAAAACATGCAGGACATTAAGTATGTTAAATCCACAAGATTACAAGCAGTGTGCTTTGGTCCCTATTCCACTCTATCCCATATTATTTTCTCAGCCACCAGCACTCGGTGCAAAGCAAAATCTTCACCCACCACAACAGGGGTGCAGAAAACCAAAGGGAAACCAAAATCACTTTCCAAGACTTGGCAGATTTGGCTTGTGAAATATGCACTCAATCACCATTTGGTTTCTTAGACCAAGGAAAAAATACTGAAACTGAGATATTTTTCTCCTTGTCCCAAATATGGTGATCAGTAAAATATAAGGAAAACTGTAAGAAGCCATCTCTAAAAATAGCAGAATATGTTTAAAATACTGAGGGCCTTGTCACCACAGAGTATAAAGAACTATCACACCTTGCAATTATCAGTATAAGAAGATTAAACAGCTCAATTCCTTTCTTTTCTTTCCACATCTGAGTTTATCTTCATTCTCACAGTAGAAGACAAGAGTGGCCGACTTCAAAGGCAAATGGAAGAGTTTTAGGTTTCATCATTAATGTTATTTGATTGTTTTATCACTTTTCCTCCTTATCCCTCATTTGGCAAACAAATTTTTCACATATAATAAATAGAAATTCATAAGATCTCTCTTGGGGACATGAAAGAAATAAAGTGGAGGGGGGTAATTATCTAAGGAACTAGAAAATTTGCTTTTTAGATTTTCTAAACACTTAACACTGACAATGAAAATGATGAAAAAGTAGTAACAGATTAGCTGGCTTTGAACAGTTTTAGTAATAGTTTTTTTTTCCTTTTTTATAGTACATGCTTTCATATTTGTTGACCTTTAATTTGAGTAGTTGGGACTGAACATATTGTATTTAATGCTATAAAAGTAGTGGTGCCTCCTTTCAATTAGATTGCAGTCATAACAATACCCTAAGTTCTTCTAGAGATGAGCACAATTTATACCTTTCATTTATTCTCTAACAGATGGTTACAATTTTTTTAGTGACCTACTGTTAAGACGTAGGTAAGCTTCCTGTATGCCCTGCTCATCTTCCATTCCAATATTATACTTTAATTGACTAGCTGTAAATATACTAGGACATGGTTGTGATGGTCAGTGATAGCAAACACTTGTACCTAAACAATAGTAGCTAAAAATCCTACAAATTTCTGCTGGAGCACATAAATTTACACCCAAAATGCCCATATTATAAATGATTGCTTGAACTTTTAGTTCTTGCCCAGGCAATTAATGTTTTTTGCATTCATAGGAACATTTTCCTGACTTCAGGTGCTGTTTCCAACAGCTGGGTTAACTGATGATGAGCTGGTAGCCCAGTCCAATTGATAGTCCTGTTATTTT
The DNA here is from genome assembly GCF_015832195.1 of Motacilla alba alba. Lineage (NCBI taxonomy): Eukaryota > Metazoa > Chordata > Aves > Passeriformes > Motacillidae > Motacilla > Motacilla alba. Next base: position 26,056,574 of record NC_052023.1, read on the forward strand.
AGATCTTATTTCAGCTTGCTGGTTTTAAAAGTCACAGTTTACCCACAAACATCTCTCCTGCCCCTTGGCCAAGGATAGATGTTTGTGGGTAAATTGTAACTTTTAAAAACAGCAAGATGAAATAATATCTAAAATTATATCTGAAATAAAATAATAATATCCAAAGTATCCTGCCCATTTTCATACAGGCAGGATATCACCTACATCGAGATGTCACGTAGGACACACTGCTGGGATAACCTCAGGTGCTGAGGAATCCTCACCCTGGCAGAGGACAGGAAACGTGTTAAACAGCAGGCTGCTGCCTCTGGTAGCTCCTGCTGAAAAGGGTGCTTACCCCACCCCCAATACATTGCTGAATTCCCAAAGAATGGCTGGTTCTGGCTTTTGGGTTGCTGTCTGCAGGTGCCCCCATGAGCCCACAGTCCCTTCAAGTTGCCTGGTGCTGATGCCTTTGGCCCCTCATTCCTCTCCCTCTGAGGCAGTGCTCCAGAACCAGGGGACAGGTATTATTATTGTCATCACTTGTAATAGAGGCATGGGACTGTTTTTGGGTTAAGAATGATTTTATTGTTCAGATAAACAGTCTCAGAGGCTGTGAGGTTTTAGAGGAGCAAGCATTCAACCATAGCTCAAGAGCAGTCACAAGTTTCTTTGTTACAATGCACTGTATAGCTTTCTAACCCAATAAACAGGTTTGTTTTGTTCTTCTAACCTATCACCTTTACTTTCTTCTGCTGCACTGTGGATACTTTTGTCCAATGGCTTCTGTCTCACGTGCACATATATGCTTCTATTACAACTTCTGAACTCTTAGCTTATTCCATACAACCCCACCCCTACATTACAAACCCTTCACCACCTTATCAGTGCAGTTTCCCACTTACTTATCCTTACTTCCAAATGTAGAAATATAAGTTTGTAATTTTTCTGCTTAATGTCTGTGTATTGTATTTTTACATCAACCCGAGCTTGTCCCAAGGCTGCAAATCAAACCCTCCTAAGTCTGCAGACGTTTGTATTTTTCTGATTCCCACAGGCAGGCACCAGGCACTGGATGGAGATCCACTCCTCCCCCTGAGTTGGGGGGCACTGGGTAAGAGCAGATACCAACACTGAATTGTAGTCTCTTTCCCAGCTTTGCTGACAGTAATTGAGAAGACACCTTGGTCAGTGCTGTCACCCTGGCATCATGTTTTAGATTTGTTATTGGTGCAGGTAACAAAATTGATAGTTTTGTTTGGAGAAATGAAAGAATTCAAGTAGTAAGATTCTCAGCTAATATAAAATTGCACTGATGCCACTGGGGATATGCTGATCTTCCTAGCTGAAAATACATTTTTCAGTGTCATTGTGGGATCATCAGCTTTCCTAGTGTACATATAAAAGGAGATTTTAACTAATAGACCATAACAAAATTGGAACTGACTTCTTATAAAGAACCAATTTATGCCTCTGTGTGAATACCTTTGTAAATTATCCACAAAAATCAAAGATTTATTCTGACTTCTTAACCCTTTCCCTAGCTGGTAAGTGGTTTCTGTCACATTCTAGCTTAAGACTCAGATTCTTGTATACCCTGCAGTGCATTTGATTTCTAAATTGTGACTTGGAGGCTAATTACTCACTGATCTCAGGCTCGGAAGTCCATACAATTGTTTATTGTTAAAAACAATAAAACTGAAAAACAAGTCAAAATATCTTTCAGCTGATCATCTTGACACCACCTTAGGCTCTCTTACATTTCTCCTCTCATTAGCTGGGATAGTGTCTCTGATTTAGTTCTTCCAGAAGATAACTGGAGATAGCTACCCAGAAAGAGCTGATATTTGTATCTTTAGCAGATGCATCTCCAGCCTCTCTGACATTATTCATTGCCCTGACCTTCACAAACAATACATTTTTAATGTCCTTGTGCCTTTGGGGAAGGTCACAGTGCAAGATGGTTTGTAGTCAAGTGTTTACAAGGACCTAACTTGTAACATGGCTTGAAGAGTCACAGCTAGCAAAACTTGTTTTGTAGTAAAACTTGTTTTGGTTTAAATTTGTTCTATTTTCTCAGGGTGTCCTCAGCTCCCCATCTCCCCTCTAGGAATGAGTTGTGTCATTCAGGTATGTGATTTAATTGGGGTCACCAGGTCTCATGTGGAAAGGATGGATTATGAACAGGAAGAACTGCAAGATCCACATTTGAGATGGAAATGAGAAGCAAGTAAAGAAGTCTATCTTTGCTTCTGATGAAGGATCCTCTTTGTGTTGAACTGGAAATTCTTGTGGCATCAGAAAAATTTTTACTCCAGTGGAATAATCAATTCTTGGAAAAAAATAATTCTAAATCCTTTGGGGAGGTCTAGGCAACCTGAACACCTGATACATACAGAAAGATGCTGTGGTTTTGAAAAGTAGAGAGTCCCCCCTCTGAAATGCAATGTAGCATTTCCAAAAAAAAAGTTGCAGATTGATCCATGAAGCTCATCTGTGAAAAACAATAAGCTCAGAAATAATTTTTGTAGGTGTCAATCCACCTTGCAGACCATTCCTATTCTATTCTGGTCGTAAAATCAACAATTACTTTTTCAAACAATCTCCCCAATTAGCTAGAAAAGGGCAACTGAACTGTTAGCTGAACTTCACTGAGCAGATTTTCCTGTAGTAACCTTTACTTTCCATTCTGTGTGCCCTTACTACCTGATTATTCAGTATCTAAAAAAAAAGAAAGAAAGGAAATTACATTTGCTATTAAGGAATTGCAAGTCCAGTGCCATGTATTCCAGTATATAATCAGAATTACTCCTAGCACAGTAATAGTAGAACAGTTAGTTAATCTTCCACCAACACAAGTCCAATTCTGACCCACTCTAAAAGTCATCGTTTAATTTTTCTTGGAAGCACTGTCAGAAGAAATAAGCACCAGCTACACCTTGAAAGGAAAATAATCTTTGTAGATTTAGATATCATTAGCCTTTATGAGCTTTTGAGAAACCAACATGGTTTCTCAACAGGAAGTCTGTACTTTCTTTGCTGGGATTAATAAAATCTATCACCTTTTATTTTGGCTTTTATAGTTGCAATACTTAAAAATTCTCACATCTCTACCAAAGATCACCTTAGGCTGTGCACACAACTGCTGTTTGTCTTCAAAACCTGACAAAAATTAATTTATTTCTTCTTTAACTCTTACAGATATTGTTCCTCTATCAGAATATTCTGTTGATATGTTTACTAGACTCTGTATGCCCAAGAGACTGACACATGGAAAAGCTGCAACGTGGCCCCTTTGGAAATGAATTAATACTCTCCTGAGAATGACCAACCACTTTAGTCATCATCACTTTAGGAGTCTTGGAGTGTGTTAATCAATGCAAATTTTTTCCAAAACCCTAAGCTGTGTGGATAAATATGTCCTAAAATCTAAGAGGATGTTATTTGTACATTTGAATAGGCAGAACATTCATTGATTCTTGCTATTGAAAATCATCTACTTTAGAAAACTTTAAATCTTGAACAAAATGTATTTCCATCAGCTCCAATCTACCTGCACTTGATTAAATATTTTTGTCCTAGAATGTTTTTGCAATGTTGGAATAACAGACATCTTTATTCATTTATTTCTTATAAACTACTCCTCTATATTTCTGTATATTCTATATGTTTCTATAATTCTATTCCTATTTCTATAAACTATCTTTATGCCTCCCATCTATTCCATTAGATGGGGGCATAAATATATATCATGCAACTCATTTGCATGGGAATAAATATCAATGGAACATGGATGACAAATTCTGTTCCATGTTAAAAGAGTTTAACATGCATCATCAAACTCATTCCATAGCAGGAGTTATCCCTCTGCACTGAGTGAGATTCAAACTGGCCATGACAACAAACACAGAAGGCAATACTTGCCTGGTTTCTGACAGGAATTTAAGAAAATTATGAGAACGTAAAAGTAAGAGCAAGAAACGTTGATTGTATATATATTTATGTATGTATAGTTTGTATTTCACTGCTCCATAGTCTGCAAATCAATTTGATTTGTCTATTTTTGATTTTCTGTTTCAAAATCTATGCTTCTGGTTTTCTTATTTACTTTTATTAATTCTCTATTAGCTGGTCACTAACTTCAGTTTTAAAGCATTTTTTCTATTTTTTTTAATTACTTCTTCCTCTTCTTCAAAATCCTCTTAGTTTCCTTATGTAGGAAATGAAACTGAACTTTTAAGGAATTGTCAGTTTCTTTTTCTCCACTGAGAGATTTCTCTCATTTCTCTGTGCTAATTATTTTTTAACAGAATTAGTAATCTCAAAGTATGTCTCATGGAGCTGCATGGCTACCTGATCAAGGCACAGGTACACTGAGGTATAAATAAGAAAGCACTGCCAGAAGCAGATACTTACTCCACACGACATTAAATATTCATTGGTGTCTTGTAAACGGTGAGGCTCCAGAATTTTACAGGCTTTTATTGAAGTATATATCCAAAGCCTGTTTCTTTTGATATAGACAGAAATTCTGCCTGCAACAGAATTGCAACTACATAATTTTGCATGTTTGCTCACTAGCTGTCCTGTTACAGAGACGTAATAAATGTATGAAATAGTGGGAAGAAATTGTCTTTTGATAAAAGTTGAGTCAGATTTACATTATGTAGCCTATTGCCCCTTTCTATTTTTCCAGGACTAAATCAATAAACGAGGACAATTGTGTGCAAATGGTGTTTAAATTGACTGGGTATGAGTGGAGAGGAATGAACCAAAGCCTGTGTCTCTGTATGTGGGGGAAAAACGTGGGTGAGAGTTTCTTGTTAACAGAATTTGAGGCTGACAGTGGATGATAAAAAGGAAACTATTCTCCTGCTACAGTAAGTAACACTAAGAAATGAGGGAAATGGGAATGCTCTGTTGCAAGCCTCAAAAGTTTTTCAGGACAAGGTAATTCAAAAGATTCCTAAAAACTGATTTAGATGAGTGGTGTGCCTTTGTGGCCTTCAGTTTATCTCTCTTATCGAGTAATTCCAACATATTAAGAAAAATCTATTGGATATTTCTCGAGGAAAGAGGTCTCCAAGAAAGTATCCAAGGCTCTTTCAACTTGCTGAAGGAGTCAGGACAAGGCATGGATAATGTGAAATGAGGATTATATGACAAAGCATTTTAATAGGTACCTTCTGTATAGCATGACAGCGTTTTCCCAGAAAAGCTTTGAAAAGGTGAGAAATACAGGATAGCCTTCAAATCCATAAAAGTATTTTCACCTTGCAATATTTAACCTTTTTCTTTTGCTTGTCATATGTTTGCCATCTTTTCCACTGGTGAGAAAGCTTTTTCCTCTCTTCCCCAGCCTGAAGGTGCCCAGTCCATAAACACTTACTAGTGTCATCACACATATGATGCAATTAGCCATTCCTGACAATTAGCAGCCTCTGGTTTGACTTCCAAAGAGAAAATGTTTATTTTAAGTATATCTTTTAAAGTTAAGTATGCCTTAACTGTGATAGTTTTAGTATTTCCTTTGCGTTTCATCAAGTGTTTAAAATGTTAATCTTGTAGTGTGTTTTAGAGTTTTACATGATATATGCTCTCATTTTTAAGCATAGATAATAAAATTTAAAAAAATAGATTCCAGGAATCTAAGCAAAGTGTCTTACATAGTGTCTAACAACTTAACTTTTGTGGTCATTTGGGTCAGATAATTTCATGTTCAGTATTTGAGTAAAGGCCAAGAAAACACACAAATAGGAATCTCACACAAAATAAAGAATTATCACATGCTTCTCAGGCATTGTCCCTTTCATCTCATGCTAGTTTTATTTACATCAATAGCTGTAAGGGTCACTGGGAAAAGGCTTTTCAGTGGTCTTAAGCATGGTGCCAAATCTGGTGTTCACAAAATATTGTCAAAAGTGTGATTTTGGCCAACTTTCTACTAATTTTAACAAGCATTGTGGGATACTTGGCTGTCTTATTTCCCTTTTTTTTGTCTAAACACAACTGTCTACTTCTTTGGAATATTATAATTAAACATTTTTTTCAACATTTCAGAAATTTTGGTGCACACTAAGTATGATTTTTAGGAAATTTCTGAAAATTTCTTTAGAAGTTTCTTTTTTAAAGATTTTAAGAGGATATCCTCTCTGCAGCTTCCCCCATGGATTAATGGTAAACGGTGTAGCATGTGCAAAACAGGAGGATTAATCCCCCATTTTATAAACTGAATGGTTATAGTGTGTTTTAAGAGCGATAAGAAATTCTCACAGCTCCATTTGTTAGTCTTCCTATTTCTTCTCAGCTGGGAGAAGACTTCCACAAAACACATTTGGAATGTTATGCACTATTTTGCTTCATTTCCATTCCCATTTGCTAGTGTCTTTCATCACCTTTATAAAGACTGTATTTTATTTTTGCCTGAGGCTGATGAGAAGTACGTAGCAGAGTCTAAGATTACATTAGTAAATCTGAAAGTGGTCTATCATAATCAATCTTTCACTTTTGATGTCTTCTCCCTGTGCTCACAAATTACATTCTGCACTTCGGAAGGGTTAAGAATTTGTGAGCTGAATTCCAAGATTGTCCTTCTGTGTTGCAAGGAAAGCATTTTACATTCTACAAAGTGAAAAAGAGCACAAATATTTGGTGGTTCAGCACACATCCTTTGTCTTGCTCTGCACTGAAACAGTTCATGACTCGTGCTCCCTGCTAAGTGTACTGTAAGGGTGCAATCACTTGAGATATGTGTGATTGAACCCAGCATGGAGAGCACCGAAGTACTGAAGAGGAAAGCATTTTTCTCCTTAAAATATATGTCACACAAATGCCACACCACTTTCCATAGCAGGAAACCATAAAATGGCTCGCTCTCCACCCATGACTAAAATGTTAGGGTACTTTCTGAAATTCTGTCAAACAAGCTGTAATGTGATGGGCTCCCTCAGGTGACTGTGGGAAATATTGGGAGTATATTGTGTCCAGTGAAGTTGTATCTAATGGCAGGGGCTTGCAACAAGATGGGCTTTAAGGTCCCTTCCAACCCAAACCATTCCTGATTCTCTAAGTTCTATAGTGATAGGAAGCACTGATTTATGAATACCCTCTAAGTTTTATTTGTTTACTCATGGTAGAGGGAAGTTTTATTCCCTTTCATAAGTTTTGTCCATGTATGAGTGATCGCAAAATGAAGTTGTTAACATATGCTTTAACCTCACATATTGCTGAGGTTTGCTTCAAAGATTCTCTTTTAAAAATCAAAATTATTTTGGAATTGTTACTTCTGTACTATTGAATTTGGGGAGCAATTCAATGGCAAATCCCACTATATGAAACAATCCCCACTGGATCAAGTTAGTCCCTTATAAAACATTGCTAACTATCTGTTCTCTTAGTAGATGAGTTGTGTTTGTCTTTTATAAGAGCTCCAGTGGGAAATTAATTCTGTAATTGGAATTCCGCAGATGACAACTTTACACCCCATCATTCCCAAAACATTCAATGGGAAGGACCATTCAACCATACCACTGTAAATTTCAATTCCTAGCTTTATTTGTAGGGACAGAGGACACTAAATTAGTGTTAGAGATCATAACCTCTGAAAATACAGATACATAGCATTTCGTGCATCTCATGTGCACTGAATTCTGAAAATGTTGGCCTTTTTGGCCAATTTATGCCTTAGTGACTGATATGCCTTTCAGATCTCCTTCGGGGTGAAAACATTCACCTGTCTTCTGGTAAATGGAACAAATCAAGAAAACTTAACCCAGCTTCAGATAACCTGGGTTAGGCAAAGTCTTGCTGATAGCTGATTTGACATTTTACTTCTCAGAAGGAGTATTTCTAGGTGGCTTGTAAATATGGGGATAATATATCAGGTTCTTCTTAATAAATGTAGTCCTAATCCTGGTAAAGTGAGTTTAATCTTCAGGTTACATATTTGCTTAAATTTACTCTTCCACTCTTGGTGCCATGTAATAACTTCTGCAGTGTTCCCTTGCCCTCATCTACCTGTTACTGTCCTCAGGTGTCCACTGCCCCAGAAAAGATTGTTTTATTAATTTTATAATTTTTTTTTCCCCTCTTAGATTTCCTTACCCGGAACTGACCACTCTAAAACCAGCTGGGTTCTTTATCTGACAGCCTGCAGCTGCTTGCTCTGGTTCAGTGTGTGCTATCAAGCAGCCCTGCTACAACAGAGGAGATATTTGTGGGTAAGAGGAGCTGGAGCGGAGCCACAGCATTTAGGATGGAAGTCTCCAAAGAAATGAAAGGGAGATTGCAGCCAATGGCAAGAAAGTTTCAGAAAACAAGATGGAAAGGTTAAACACTTTTTTTATTTCAACCAGGATGAAATTCTTGATACATCTGACAGTAAGATTTCACAGGGATTGAGGAAACCAAAATTTTCCCAAGTTCTCCATGATCAAAAGTAGCTGTATTAATGAATTCCAGTTTTGTTTTGTTTTGTTTTGTTTTCTAAAATACTTAAAAATTAAAGTCTTGCATAAACATTTATGGTGAGTTGGCTCACAAATGTGTTAAATCATTCAGTATGTCATGTTTGGAGAAAAGGTCAGAAATAGCTCTCCTGATTAAACTTCCTATGAAAATATGTTGCCTTTTCAGAGGGTTTTGTTTTCTTTCAGCTGAAATACTTTTATAAAGTAAATTCTTCTAAACAACAAAAAAAAAATCAATTTTGCAATTAGGAATGCATGTAACAAGCTAGTAAAAATAACTTCTCTCTGCTCTTCTTTAAAACTCTGTGTCAGGGCAATTCAAGTCATGTGTTGGCATCAGCAATTTCATACATGAGCATCATGTGAAGGCATTCTTATTTCTCAGTTAACTCTTGACTTTTACTGCCAGTTATGGCTGCAATACCAAACTTGTTTAAAAGACACTGACCTAGAGAATCTTGCACTATAATCCTACAGTGAATAAGTGAAGTTTGATGAAGGTTGGGTGGTGGATTGACCATGATCTGGCACTCACCCAGCCGGTCTCTCACTTCTCCTCCTCAATGGGAGAGAAGAGAAAATAAAATGAAAAATCTCATGGATCAAGAGAAAAGACCATAAAATCATTCATCAATGATTCTCATGGGCAAAACTTGGCACTTGGGAAAATTAATTCAATTTATTCCTATTTGAAAGGACTTGGAGGATGAGAACAAAAGACAAAAATGAAATCTCCCCATGCCATAAGTTTCTCTTTGCTCTTCCTCCCTTCTCCCACTTATCCCCTGCTCCATGCCAGGTCATTTCAGGTAGTCCTTCACAAGCCATTCCAGCAAGGAATCTTCCCCAGAGTGCAGTCCTCCAAGATAAATCTGCTCTTGAGTGGGCTCCCTGTGGGTCACAGCTCCTACAGGAAATATTCCTCTTCTCCCACATATTGTTTTCCAGCCTCTCCAATATTTTAACTTGGTTTTAACAGATGATTATGATATCATCTATTTATCATTTTGTATATTCCACAGTAATAAAATATAGCCTATAAACAGCTCATTGTCAGTGTCAGAACATACTGATCATTTCAGAACATGTCTGGGAAGAGATTCTACTGCAAGTGGTGAAATTCCATCTTTAAACCAGAGGTACATTTGACCAGTTGAATGCAACAAAAATTTGTTGCTGTGGGATGTCACATCTTTTTCTGAATAAAAATGTTAATACAGATATCCTTGAAACCCCATTCTCAAAGTGAGTGTGCTGATTTTAATACTGCCAACTGCTCAAGTTTAGGTACAAAGCAAATGCAAAACTATTTTTTGATCCAAATTCTGTTCACTTTATGTTTGTTCCATTCTTGTATTCACTCACAGACATTACCTTTTGGACATCACGTGAAGGAATTGTTGGAGCTCACTCAGTTTGACCATTCTGAATATCATTGTAAATATAAATATAGCAAATATAAGTATTTCAAACATAATAATCTTTATATTGATCTCTTAAGCATACTCTAAGCTTTTTATTTGTACAGAAAATTAAGAAATGGTATCTTAGAAGATCATTGGAAGATTATTGAAAATAGTCAAACCTTCCTAAAGTTTTCAGAAGCTGGTGATGAAAAGCAAATCTAAAAAAAGCTAATTGCACTATATTGAAAAAACATGAATTCTTTCTTTTGAATTCCACTGTTCCTCTAAGTTCCTCTGGGGATTTTTTGTGTCACTATCTTTTTTGGGGGGGTTACTTCATATTTGTACAAATATTTTCGTAGGAATAGCAGATGATTCATTACCAGCTGAGTGATATCTGTTCACTGTCACGTGTGAGGACACACTATGGCTTCTCTAACTGGATCGCCTTTAGTGGAAGCCCAGCAGGCAGAGCAGATTAATGAACTTCTTGTTAGTAGCCAAAATGCTGTCCTGACAATACCAGCTGGATGTCTGCTGGAGTCAATTCCAGTCCTGTTGGTGAGAGCTGGAGTTCAGTGAATGATTGGTGTCCTCTACAGGAACCTGTAAAGAGGGTGATAAATCAGCTGCATCAGGTGATTGGTTAGTTTTTATTGCATAGTTTTGTTAGGTCTTAGAAACTTAGATAGTAAAGGCAGAAGACTGAGGTGATAAATGGTTTAAAACCTCATTGAAATGAAAATAGGTTTCTAGGCTTTTTATTTCACCTAATAAACAATGCCCCTGACAATCTTCTTCCTTGTTCTGCATAAATTTTAGTCCTATATAATTTCATCAAATCAAATCCACAGGCATAGGGTCATTTATGCAAGAACTCAGTCTTCTGTTTCCTAGGTAACAGACTCATCAAGAGATTAAATATGGCCACCCACTTTCTTATCCTCTGTTATTTTTTCTCATGTTAATCCATATAATTCATTAGTTTCTATCTCCTCCTCGTATTTCCCCCTTTACACTTAGTTGCTCTGTTTGGTTGGATGTTGAACATTTATTTGTTCCATCATTTGTACACAAAATAGAACAAGTATTTAGAAAGTTTAAAGTTTGACAAATTAACATACTAAAGAGTGCAGATGACCTACAGGTGGGCCCTTTTTGCTCTGAGGGAAGGAAGGAACACACCTTTGCAAACTTGTACAGCTGTGCAGGTAAATTTAGCAAAACAAGGAGATTGGAAATGTGGGGGTTTTTTTTTAATTTCTTCATATTTTAGATCAATATATAGAAATTAGAGTGATTTATTTCTATAATCAAATTTCAATTAATGTTTTCTCTTGAAAATAATAGTAAACGAAATTTGGCAGTCACATTCTATGTCAAGTCTAAATATTTCTATTGCATGGAAAAATTATTCATCCATCACATCTAGATATAGATATATTTGCTATGGTCTAGCAAACAAATGTAATTGTCAAATCTACTGTATTCTGTCTCGGGGTGTTGAAATGTTTGAACAAGATGATGCTGTCTATATTTTAGAAATATCCCTAAAGATTCTCATTTGCTGCTTTTTGTTCCTGACCAACACCAAGCAGAGAACACCATCTTGGTGTCATTTCATGGCTCTTATTCTCACAACACAGTCTCTTATTCATTTTCTCTTGGCTGACTTCACTAGGCCATGGCAATTGCTCCATGACAAAATCTGCTAAGAGCTCTAAAGCTCTATGATAAAGCCTGGATCATGGTTGTTGTGTATCCTCTCCTTAGAATTCACAGTTACAATAGCTGCAATTGATCACAAAATGATACCAAATTAAGCTCTGTTCAGTGTTCCTTTGGGATATTTTCTTACCACTTCAATGCTGGAGAATGAGGTGCAGCTACACCAATAACAAGACCATTTGGTTTCCTCTGCTTTCTCAAGCCTTTTCAGCTTGGGGTGTAATCCAATTATTTTAAATGCAAGCACATTGATTGCAAGTACAAAAAGCCCAAATGGTGTTCTCTAAATCTCTTTGAAGGGAGTGACTCACCCAAATTACATTCGGCTTTAGAAGAGCAAAGATGTTCAGAACATTTGCTCATACTGCTTTTGATAAATACAGTTAATTACACAAATCTGCTGGGCATTGAAACACCTTCATTGAAACCCAGGAAGCAGAAGAGAACAGTCAAAGAAACCATCCTCTCCCAAAGACTTATTTGTAATATAAATATTCTTTCAGAATGAATAAGGACTAAAATCAGAAGTTTCAAATCGTACAAAAGGACTGCATCAAGACTTCCCCAAAAGAGAAACCAAAGTTTGATTATGAGATGTGATTTTATCTCAAAGTGCGTATGAAAATAATCTCCACTTCATTACATGATATTTACATATAATCCAGCCCATGCTTATAGACATTTAATTTATCACCCATATTTAATATTATTACCCCTTGAAATTAAACAAGGGTTCGAAATTTTTCTGTGTCTTCTCTGAAACAAGAGAATTTGTCTTAGGAAGACACAAGTAGCAGTGTCAGGACAATACCTGATTTAAATGACATCTTGAATATCCTTGGGAGCTGCTTAGTGTGTCTGTCTTGCAGAGTCAGCATTCAGAATCCACACGTTTTGATCCGTGTGTGATGGTTTGTCACACATTATAGACTTTTATTTGTCCTAATTAGGAGTTTATAATGGATTCTTAAAACTGTTCTTCTTCTAGTTCTCCAAGTTTGCAAGGCTTGTGTTTGCTCAAATGTAAAAGACGTAAACTTTAAATGAGAGATGGAAGATGCAAATGTCAAGATTTTTCTCTCATCTTTTCTGGAATATGAATGCCAGTTGCTCCTTTGGAGTTTTCTTAAGCCTCCCCAGCATCAGCACTTTCTACATCCTTCTTTTGAATAATTGAAGTTTTAGCTATTTGTAGTGTCAAAACTTTGTACTCTTTTGTCCCAGGGCTTAGGATTTCATCTGTGTGACTATCAACCCTTGCAGGTGTTAGAAGTTCTCTTTGCATCACTGATGAAACCTTCTGTAACCTAGACAGGTTGATCTTTAATACTAACATTGATCTTTAATACTATTTGCCTGTATATATAACCTAATAAATTAACTAATTTTCTAGTATATTAATATTACAATAGCTAGGAATCCTAAATGTTGAGTCAGAATTCCATAAAATTTAATATGGCCATCTTTTTTCTTGCCTTTTTTAACCATTTTGAACCAGTCTCTCATTTCAATCAGGAGAGAGCAAACTGGCTTTTGATGCCCTGAATGCAACACCCACATCTGGCCTGTGAAAAAATCATTAGCAGCTTAAAAGTCAAATAGGATGAGTGAAACTGTATGAATGTGTTGACACAGGAAGAATGTCACAGTTCTCTTTCTTCAGAAGGTGAAAGGAAACCAAAAATGAAAACCCACAGGGACATATAAAAATAGACTCCACTGCTTAAATGCTCTGAGGGTCCTCAAAGGTCTGTAGAGAAAGTGAGAGTTGAAGTGAAAAGTATTTTGTTTAAAAATCTTCACTCATGAGTGATACTTTTAGCATCACAGAGGATTTTTCTTCCCTGCTTTGCCTGGGGAGGCATTCTCTAAACCTGACAAGCTTTTTGGTGTTGTAGATATGTGCCTGGGAGTGTGGAGGGATTTTTTGACTTTTTGACTCCTGGTGTTTTCTGAGAGGTGACTTTCACCTGGGAGCAGTCTTAGCCCAGATGTGGCTGTGGAGGCATCCTTCAAAGAGCATCGAGGGGTTCTGCCTGTGTGCAAAGTGAAGGTGCCCAGTAGAGCAGGGAGAAGGAGCTGACACCTTGAGAAAGGCAATGAAAGGGAAATGAAGCTTTGAATGCATCCTTGGGAGCTTCATTTGTGCTCTGCAAATTGAGCAGGGTGGGTGTGGTACTGGACTGGTGCAAACCACGACAGGTACTAACGAAAAAAATCACTTAGTTCAAAACCTCTGTTTTCAGTTTCTAAATTATTGGTGGGTTTTTTTTATTATTGTTGTTGTTTTTTATTGTTTTCCTGTAGGTCCTGCAAGGGTTCTCTAAAGGATAGTCTGCTACCTTGTACCATTTCCTACCCATTTTTCTTTTTTTTCTCCTGTATTTCCTATTCATTGTGTCCATGTTTTAACTACTCACCTCTGGAAATGAGTTGTGAATTAGCTCTGCTGAGAGAGAATAGGGACTATTTAGTGAACAGTTTGGTAGAATTGGAGCTAACAGTGTGGTTGGCTATTTTTAAGGGCACAGCCATTTGTTAGACTGAACAAAATAGAACAGATACAGAAGTCAGCGAAATGATTTCCACTGTGTCTCTGCTGTTGCTCATGTTCTTTAAGCATGTACTCAGTATTATTAAGTTTACATCAGTTATGTTTTTTCTCTTGGCAAACAGTTTTTGCGTGTGCAGCAACTTCCCTATTTGAGCCCCCCTTCCCTTCTGACTCAGAGAGTGCAAGTGCCATGGGTTTTGTTACCGAAGGCGCTGGAACTCCATGTAACAGTGAAAATATAGTCCAACCTCCTGCCTCCTAAACATCTATGATGTTATTATTACCAGAATAATAGTACTTACAATACTGCCAGTGAACTAGCATTGTACTCTCTGCTGCAAGGTAACAGCTTAAATTCATTTTAGACTGACAGAATTACCAATAACAATCATAATACGTAACAATAAAAATCAACCACTTTTTGTACTAAATATACTAACTTTTCTGGAGAAGATTGTACATTTGTTGTAGCTGGTATTTGCCTTAGCATAACAAATTTATTGTATTTATATCCCTTAATGTATTTCATGTGCTTTTCAACTCTTCTTTTGACATAATGCAAACTTTTGGCATCTCTCAGCAGGGAGGCCCATGGACTAACCACATACTGCATGAAGCATAAACTGTTATTTGTTAGAAAATTTACTTTTGCTCCAGAAGATACTTAACAGTTGATTAACATAATTGCACAGGTTGCAATTTTATGATTTTTACTCCAGGCACTATTTGAAACCAACATTTGATAATATTTCATGTGGATTTAATACCATACAATCTTAGATGGTAATGGAAGCAATTGCACTGACCTCAGTGAAACTGAAGACTACTCAAACTGAAATGACTTCTGAGAAGTCTAAAATACATATAGCCAAAATTCTGCATAAGTTCCTTGTCAGGGTTTGTGATTAGAGCAATCTGATGTCAGATGAAATGGAGAAAGATCTCAAGGAGTTCACAGTAACTATAAGTTGCTTTTGAAACAGTGACAATGGGGTGCTGGAGCAATGGAGCAGTGAGGAGTACCCAGGAACAAAATTACATCAATCCTTATTTTATTGACAATTAATTGTTCAATGATATTCAAGCAGAAACTGTAATAGAATATAAGGTAAAATAATAACTTGGTGGTTGCTGATAGGATGAAAATATCACCTCGTTTATTTTAATGCTAAAAAACACAACCCCAGGGACATTTGCATATGTGAATGGTTGTATAATGAACTTGACCAAGACCCCAACATGCACATTAGTGTTGTTATATAAGTGTCAGTGACCACTCACCTGTTTCTGCATCATTCTTTCTATATTTTAATATAAAAGCCTGGACTTATTTCCTGAAAAGTGTTCCAGCTTGTTAGATGCCTGGCACTCCGATCTGCAGGATGGGAAGAAAACGAATATCTTGACTGAGTGTGTTGATTAGCTCTTGCATACTGGGTGAAAGAACTTTGCTTTAGGGATGAGTCCATCCTCCATTCATTAGCAGTTAGCGTTGCAAGAAGGAGAGAAGTGGCCAGAGCAGATGCAGTGAAGAAGGTTGGAAACTGGTACTGATTGACCAGGCCGTGATATTTTTGGTGTAGCTACAGAATTCTTGGTGTATCCTGTCCCATGATGCTTTTTAAAGTGCAGATTTCTAATGTTACCTTCATTTATGCATGATAAGCTACGTGTGCATGACACAATGATGATGCAGATTTCTAGCCTCAGGATGATGATGCAAATTTCTTACCTGACTGGATGGCAGTGTGGAATGCCCCTGGATCCAAGAAGTAATAACATTACTTCTGTTTATCTCACATGGTCAGCCTGCAAGCCCTCTTCCCTCTACAGTTTCACTCTGTAGTTCTTTGATGAGCTGTTTGTGACAGAATTCATTATGCATCAATAATCTCCCAAAAATCAAGACTGCTTTCTTTGCAGAGAAGACTTTCACATGTACAGCAGGTAAAATTTCATAGATCTCTCTGCCCCTTCTGACAGGCTGAAACTGCCATTTAGAGAGAGACAACCTCTTCACATCTGTCTCGGGAAAATGTTCACTCTGAGCAACTTGAAATGATGTTCAAATTACATTTACCAAGACAGCTGATTCACTCTTGGTGGAGTAGGTGAAGAATTTCCCTTTTATAAGAATAGATAGTGCTGTTTCCATCTCATTCTGGGTCGAAAGCTGCACTCTTATGCTTACCTTGACTCTCATAGTTTGTGTCAGGTGTAGCTGCCTCTCTGAACAACATCTGCATCAATAAACCACAGCTTTCAGGGAGCACATAAGAGAGGGCTGTGTGCTAATTATTGCTCTAGCCATCACATGTTTGTTGAAGACCCAGAGACTCAGCTACCAAACCAAATCAGAGCCAGAAAAAAAAAAGGCTTTAAAAGTCAATTACTTTGCTTTAGGAAGGCCTAGAATCACAGAGTATTTCTCAATATTAGGTACCAAAACTTTAGCCCTAGTGGCTACTTTAAGGGAAGATCATTAAACTAGAGAAAGACAATTCTGCCATTTATCTTTGGTAAAGCTGAAGCAGTAATTTGAAAAATAAGCCTAAAAGAGAATTACATCATTTGTGTAAGTAGCACTGCAAAAACAACTTAGAGACCCGTTTTCTTGGCCAGGCCATTTTCCTGTACAACCTCTGATAACATCAGAATGGCTAGAGGGATAACCAAGGAGAAAAGATAAATAAAATTAAGTTAACAACATTAAAACCAAACATTGTTTGTGAGGGTAAGAGGACAAGGTTTGTGGACTAATACATAGGATTACTTTCTTGGTCTTCTTCTGCCCTAAATTACCTGTCCAAGATAATAAACATATTGATACATTAGATTTCTTTCTAATTGCAATAAGTTTCCTACCAGGGACTTCAAAGAAGCTGAATGAGAAGGCTAGTCTGTATTTGTTTATCTGTAAATCAGGTAAAAAATAAAGAATAAATTAATTGCTCTGGAGTTAATGATGTAGATATTTGTGATGTGCTTCAGGAAACTGTGGAAATGTTCAGTAAATGCCTGTATTACTATCTCAGGAATATGCCTCGACTCCCTCTGTGAACACAGCATACAATTTGATAATATATATATAAAATTATTAGAGCAAGAATGGAAACAGACCAACAGCTTTTCTTAGACTGCAGTGAGAAGATTGAAATTAGAGATTCCAGCTGGCACTTCACTCATAGGAAAATACTCCAAGAAATCAATGTTTTTACACAAGTCAGGAGTTCTGTAATGGAGGAATAGAGAAGATATTTTTTATAAGATAGATGCTGTTTACCCTATCTTCCCTGGTTTATAATAAATTCGTGCCTTATCACTTTTATTGTTAATTCTGATCCTTCAACTTGAATTGATACCATTACAAAGGGGGAAAAAAAAAGCCAGAGTGGAGGAGGTGATGAATACAGTTTGTGTGTGCATACCTTGGACATGGAAACACAAATGGAGAATAGGACAGAGCTGTAGACTCATAGAGAGGAATTTCAAATGTCCTGAATATGGAGAGGTCTTAAATATCCCACCTGGGGTAGAGAACCTTTTCCAGACAGATGACAAAGGTGTTCCCTCTGTACCACAAATATTTTTTTAATGAAAGCAGTGCAGCATTTTTGTTGGCTGCATTCAGTGTGCAGCTTTTCTGAGCAATTGACAGACCTAAGTAATGATATTAGTTAGAGGTACCCTTGATCTTCAGAAAGATATAGTTTAATTAGGAAAGATTATTTTTATGCAGCTATAGAAAAATTGACAGATTTTGCTTTGTCATCGGCTGAAAACATAAACTATAAATTGCACAATTATGAGTTTTTCCTTATCTTTGAGGAATTCCTCAACTCTTCCCACAGCTGCAGGTGACTGTGCAGTTGAATCATGTGGCTTTATCTGTATGCAGATTATAAATGTGAAGGGCAAAGATCAAAATATCAGCTGTAGGGAAATATCAACTTTAACATCAGTAATTCCCTGTGTTTGCTTCATCCAGCAGGTATTCCTTTGGAAATTTTTCCCTACTACAGCTTGATATATATGTCTCACCCTAAAATTACAAGGAAGCAGTTTCACACTCTTTATCCCAGCTTTGAAAAATACTGAGGAATTCAAGTCTCCACAAAAATTAAAACAAACAAACAAACAAAAAACCCCAAACAAAACCCTAAAAACCCCAAAAAACCAAAGAAACAAACAAAAAAAAAAAACCCAACTGAGGACACAAATATAGATAATGATTAGAAGAACACTTTCAAATACAATGAAATAAAAAATTTAAAACTTTTCCAATATTTCCATGTTTTACAGGTCATAATGATTGCAAAAAAACAAAGAAACAAAAAAACTCAACTGAGGACACAAATATAGATAATGATTAGAAGAACACTTTCAAATACAAAGAAAAAAAATATTTAATACTTTTCCAATATTTCCATATTTTACAGGTCATAATGATTGCAAAAATTGTCGTGGCTTGCTCACAAACATAACTTCTAATTGTTTTCTCTTTCAAGTGCACTCAACAGGACCTCCCCATGCTGAGCATTCATTCCACATGCAACACCAGCATTTGTGTGACTGTGGCATTTGTGTGACTGTGACACAATTTCCCCATGCTGCTATTCATGATGCCTGTGTGAGCACATGGATTTTCTGGAGCATATTATATGTCTATAAAATATTTATTCAGATCATGTAAAGTAGTCAAAGTTCGTGGAGCAGTTTTCTTTAATAATGATTGTATTTTGTAAAGGATACTTGTGGAGAGAGAGCTTATTTAAACCAGGCTTTTGTTGCTGTGGATTTGTGCTCAAAGAATCTCAGTGAAATAGCTTATCAGATAAGCTTCTGTCTAATGTATATAATTGCCAACAAAACATTTTTCTACAGCATCAGAAATTAAATAAGCATAAAGAAAAGCCTATTAAAAAGTTCTATAAATAAAAGATAACTTATTAGCAACCATAATTTAAAAACTAAATGAAAAATAAAATTAATATTTCTTGCTAATAACATAGTCATTTAAATTACATGGTGCTTTTCATTTTTAGGTTAAATTGGCATTCTAGAAAACCTCTTTTTTTTTTTTGCCCTTTGGAAAACAGAGCACAGTAAGCTCAAATCCCTTTAATTCAGGCAAACCAGAGAAGATCCAAAATAGAAATTTAGTTTACTCAGTCCTCTGTGGTGCCTTGTACCCTGAACAGAGTTCTTTCACCACCATTTACTGTTCTTTTACAGAAGGGAGGATAGAAAAGAAATTCAAGAGTCATATATTCAAACTGTGATAAAGGGAATCAAAAAATTCCCTGGAGATGAGGAAAGTATAAATATAAGAATGACAAAAGCTAATGTTTACTTCAAAAGGCAGGACAATAACAGAAGTAAAGGAAAAAGTGGAAGAGAATTGTTAGGGATTCGACCTGAACCTGGAGTCAAGCAGTATTGTGGAAAAGATGGATGAAATTTTGACTTTTTAATGGACTCGAATTTTTACCACTTCTAAATGTCCTTCATGTCCCACACTGTATCAATTGCAGCCTAATAAGTACAGGGTTTTTGTCATTCCTAGGCTGCAGAAAAATGAGCAGAACAACAGAAGATAGGAACTGGCATCAGGGATCTTCTGGCTAACAGTTGTTGTGCTCTAGAACTGTGTCAGCTTTGTTGCTGTGACCACTTCCCTACCCCAAGCAAACTACTCAGTATGAAGTACATAATCTGGAATTTTAAACTGATGAAATTGTTTAAAACCTTTTAATCTGTTAAATTGGTTGGGTTTTCATAGATTTTTTTTTAGCTCTGTTATAATGGATTTCCCCACATTTCCCCTTTAATCAACTTTTGAGGCACAGAGTCATATAAAATTGTGCCAATAAAAAAAGAAGAGATCTTGTTTTAAATAATGCACCTACTTAACAACTCTAATGGCAAATTCATCATTTTCCTGTATTACAAGGTGACACTTCCAGTCTGTTTAGGCCTTGAGGTGTACCTACAGTGCTCAGAAATTGGTAATTGTTCCAAAAACTCCTTTATTCTGAGCAGTGTGAATCTAAGTTTCCCCCAGGCTGTAGGCTGAGCACAATTTAATTGAATGGTACCTCAATATGAATTTATATTTGAAAGAAAACATTTTAGCCTGGTATTTACCCACAGGTTAACAATTGCATGGTGTGCATGTATAGCCAGAGATATTTTGTTTTCCCTCTTTGAGTCATTAATAAAGAGTATTCCAAAACTAACAATGAAAGCAGAAGCAGCATGCCTTTATTAAGCGACTGCATAATCAGGATTTGTACTTGGAATATGAAGGATTGTTCACCCACTTTACAAAAAAAAATTATCCTTTTCTTCAAGGAACAACTTACAGATTTACATAAATGTGCTGGATTTATGAAAATCCATATTTTAAGCTATTTATTTTATCCTGCAAAGATAAATTTTAAATTTTTAATCCAATTTTTTTTTCTTCAAGTATTCATGGAAATTTATGTTAATTAGTTAATTTTAATGTCTGGAAAATTCAAATGTGCCAATAATTGCCATAATATGAAGACAATGGAACTGGGTTGTTATGGAAATGTATTCTATTCTGTAATTAAAACAAGTTTCTATAGAAACACTGCTGTTGAATGCATGTCAGTGTTTTCAATGGGGAGGTTTTTTTCATTTTGTAAGCCAAATAACCTCCAGCTAGAACCTGGGTGACAAACTCTCAGCTGTCATGAAGTTTACATAATATGAAGTCAAAATAGCAATTATATTCATTTATATATGCAATTTGTGAGGGGACTGTAGGGCCATGCTCACTTCTTTGTGAGACCTGGAGCTACCTGGGGAGGCAAATTGCTTTGAAAATTCTTCTAATTGAGAATTGCTTCCATAGATTTGTTTTTTTCTTGCCAGAAACTGACTTGTTGTAATAATACTTCGTGGCAGTTGCTTGGTAAATACATGTTTTTAAGTCCAGGTTTTGACAGTCCTGTGATATTAAAGTAAGGAGAAATCGTACTACAGCTCTAGGGCACTATTTTAGAGTTGAAATCATGTTTCAGGTTCATAATGCAATCAATATTTGCTATAAATTAAAAAGACATCTTTAATTAAAGAGAAATCTTTACCCTGACACAGCTTTATTTGGAACACTGGAAAAGATGTGGAATTCTACATAGAGAAGGGCCAAGTAAATTATTTATCTTTTTAAAATTCTGTCCATTCTAGGATTCTTTAATAAAAATCTTAAATTCAGATATTTGAATGAAAATATTTTGATCACAACATGCTGATTTAAATTTTAGCAGTGTGGGTTTTTTTTTTGAGACACAGGACAATGGTCCATATACATGTTTGAACTACTTTGAAGGAAAATACACACATGAGCTGTAACTTTACAGGGTCAATTTGAATGACTGGATTACACAGGGTTCCCAAGGCCTGGAATTATATCAGTTTAGTAAAAAAAAAAAAAAAAAAAAAAAAAAAAAACAAAAACAAAAAAACAACCTTTTAATGTGATGTTTTGCTTAAATCCAGTTTTTCACAGAGATTATGTCTTTATAGTGATTATAAAATATTTTAAAGTTAATTCAGACACGCACATTCAGTCAGGAAATCTTAAAATGCCACTTTGGCTGTGGATCTTTTCCTGCTACGTGTGATCAATGCAACTGAAAAATACAAACCTTGTTCCCTGCAGAACATCTCACATCCACATCTTTGACTTCTTGAAAGTGTTCTATTTTGAAATGACAACACCACATCTCATGTCTAGAACTGTCTCCTGCCCTGGGACAATGGAAAATGGAAATGATTTGGAGGCAACATCATGAGATTGCTCTTGAGGTTATGTTAATTTTTTTCTCTTTTTCAGCTCAAGCTGAAAAGTACATCCAATCCTCATCTCAATCATCAAGTATCACAGCCACAGACACTTATTGAATACAAAAGATTTTAAGAGTCTGTGGGGGTGGGAATCTACTCACCAAAAGAGAAAATACAATCTTAGTCTTTTTTTGCTTAAAAGTAATAGAAAGCAAAAGCCAAAGGCCAAAATCCTGGACACTAGCTTAATTCATTGTGAGGTTTAGTTGTTGCAAACTGAACTAGCTGGTTTTTCACTTAGCAGGTGAAATATTATTGAAAATGTCCACAGAAGCAGCTCCAGGATCAGACAAACAGCAAGTCAGCAGCAGGTGTTGTTGGAGGGCACCTCAAAACAGGTTCAGCTACATCGGGTTCTTGTCCAGATGAATTTTTAATATCTCCAGGGATAGAAATTCCCTATCTCCAGGGTTTGTTCCAGGGTTTGACCACCATCACCAAAATACATTTTCCTTATTTTGGGATGAAATTTCTTGTGCTCCAGTTGATGTCCATGGTCTCTCATCCTTTCACTGTGAGCAAACTCTGAGATACACTGGGAGACACACGGTGGCTCCTGTCTGATTTGTCCACCAGAATCTCCACGTCCTTTTCTGCAAAGCTGATTTTGTGGCCCCAGCTGCCCCTGGCTCCATCTCATGCCACCTGAGAGGCACAACACTGTGGGTTTTTGTCATTCAGCTGTCCACATCAACCCGTTCCTCCAGCCTCTAAAAGTGTCCCTGCCCTCAGTCTCCTCCAGAGAGTTCACGGATATTGCACACAAACCAAGAGCACACACCATCCTCCTGTGGGAAGTGACTAATCAAATTGCTCCCTGCTACCAACCCCAGTATCAATCCCAGAACGGCATTATGACCCCTGCTTGGACACTTTCTTACTGATCACCACCCCTTTAAACTCCAAAGTCCAGGAAAATTTCCACTCAGTTTATATTTTACTAATTCAGTCCCCATGTAGATTTTATGGGCAGTTTCTTTAAAGTTGCTAAATCTTCCAGAACTAAAAGGTAAAAAGGGTCACAGATAATGCCTAGATAGTATTGAAAATTGTGTTAGTTACTTCAGCATTTGTAGTAACCTCTGGGATAGGCTTAATCTAGATTACAATCTCCACTGGGAACAAAAAATAGCAGAATACATACTGGATTTCAAATTTTACAGAGGTGTATAAAGATCCACTACTTGGTTCTGCACTGTTGGAAAATACACAGCTGGCAGAGTTTAAAAATCCTGTTAGCAATGTTATGATGTATCTCCATGTTACATTGTGTATTTGAGGCCAACAAGAACAGAACATCATTTATAACTACCTTTTCTTTTATTTCTACAGGCACCTAATTATGCATTTAAAACTTAGTTTTTGGGCCACCAGTTTAGAAATGCCTTATCTGTGGGATTATAAATATCAGAATTGAGGAATGGAAATGCAAACTTGTAAATAAGTTCTTAAAAGTCCTCCCACAACCTAGAAAAATACTGTAAATTTGTATGGTGTAGAATTGGTTTGCACTGGCATCATTTGAAGGACATGAATATTCGGGGAAGTATTCCCAATGGTATCTGATTTGGCTGCATGTTAATTGGATGGAAACAGAAAAGGATATAATGCAGTATCAGTTGCAGGAAAGAGGGAAACAGACTATTATATATCAACCATAATATTCAGAGTTTGACCATCCAGCCAGTTCCATATCCTGTAAGAGATCCATCTGTCAAATCCACGTGTCCCAAGTTTAGAGACACGAATGTCACATGAAACAGTGCCAAATGCTTTGCACAAATCCAGTTAGTTGATGGTTCAAGCACTGTACAAAACAAGGCACATTTGTGATGCCATGGCCTTTTCCTGAGCAAATGGTTTTAATACCACTGTGTGATAAAAGAGATTGATGTCAGGGTAGAGGTGGGTAGTGGTTTCTCCTCCTCTAATGGATCACCCTCCTCCCCTGCTCTAAATAATGCAACTAGGACAAGCCATGGAATTTGCAGAGCTCAGCAGCAACCCTCACCCATTACACGAGGCTCTGGTGTGCACAGCTGTATAATTTTATGTTTTTTCAGACCAGTGCTTAGGGAGGGAGGATAAATTAACTATAGCCATAGGGGAAAGCGAAGGTGCAAATGAGATTTATTCCATTCACATGAAACTAATGGCAATGAATCAAGAACATAACAGGCTTGGTGATATATCCAGGATAACCGCTCTCTATTTTCTTGAACTTTAAGACTATTTTTTAATCTTCTTTTCTTTTTCAGTTTTCCAAAATGGCCTTTAAATTATCTGAGAAAACGCAGACATATACATGATGACACAAGTTATGAGTGGTGAAATTAAAACACTTTTTAGTCTTCTTCTGACTTAAGTAGTTCCTCAGAGAGAAAGAAAAATATGGTTGTTCTTCAGAGTATTTAGCCTGTGCAGTGGCATATGAACATATGTATTGTGCTATTCTTTTTCTACTGCATTAAAAATGACTGCAGGGTGAACCTCCATGTTTGCTCCACAGAAGGAATCCCACCTGTTGGCCACAATCCTTCTGTTCCTTGCACTTTCACACCATCCAAACCGGGTATCAGTCCTTCAAACACGCTAAATCCCAAGGGCTGGTTGTGATGGCAAAACACAAAATGGTTGTGGGCAGGCACGTCATTTCCTTTGCCACTCTCTTCTGTCTTTTACCAAAATCTGACAACATAGGGTTGTTACCAGAAACCAGAAAAAATACAAGCTCTTTAACTGCAAGACAGCATTAAACACTGGCATTCTTTATTCGGCCAGATTCAGGCTCGGCAAGCTCTTTTCCCCTTCAAGCCTTCCTAAGCCTAATTTAACTTCTTTGCTAACCTCACATAAATTCCTCACCTTGCATCAGTAATCATGTTTTTTATGCAGCTTAAAGCATCATAATGGCAATTATTAGTACAGTTACACTCACACTTTGCAAAAACTCAACTAGTCAGAGAATATTCAAGTTCTTCCAGCGTTTTATTTAACCATCCATTTTCTAATGTTGTTCTTAATTCTCTACCAGATAGAGCAACAGCTTTCAATCTCTCTATCTGATTATCCAATTTAGCAGTTACATTTGAAACATGCACACAAGTGTTGTTTAAATTCAAATAACCCCACACTCCATTTTCATATAGCAACAACAAATCTAAAGCAAATCTTTTTCTTAGGCTCATTTTAGGAGTTGCTTGCAGTTGTTCATTTTTTTTCAACACATCCTAATTGAGTTGCATTGGCTAAAGTTTCCATTTGTCCATGAGTCCATCATAAGGAATAATTTCCTTGCATTCCTTTCAAATTTGCATAGCTGTTATTTCCTTCCCATGTGTGTTCATATATTTTTGTCAAATCACTGACTAAGACTCCCCATGGGACTGGATTTTCTACTGAGGTTGGTATTGGCAAGCAAGCTGTTACAGAACTCTAGGCAAAAAAAAAACAGCAATACAAATGCTCCTCACTAGAGATAAATTAGAAAACAGTCTCGTTTCCTTCATATTTTCATGCATAAAGGATTATCCTCCTGTTCACAATGACAGGGGATTGCTGGTTTGACCCATGTGGGATGAAGCAAAGGCTGTGATGAACCTGTCCCCACAGGGAAGGATTTCTTCCTGATGTCTAATCTAAATCTCCTTCACCTTAAAGATACTGGAAAGGAAGATAAAGCTTGAAATCTGAAAAACAGGGATTTAGAGGTAGCTCAGTAGCATGTAAAAGTACAGTTCAGGGGCTGCATTGAAATGTTTTATAAAATAATGGTGATAATCCAGGCTCTGAACAACAGTGCTTAAACTCCAGTGTTCTCAAAGTAAATTGCAAAGTTTGATTTAATAGTTTCAGTGCTGGAATTAACAGAAATTCCTGTCTCAGTAAATTTTTGCCTTAAGAAAGCCTTCTAACCACTCACTAAACAGAATTATATTGCAGATCAAGGGATAGTTTATGATTACTGCTAAGACCATGTGTTAAATTACTTAGCACCTGTATCATCTATATTTGATCTGATATATAGATTAATAAATCTTAGGGTGAAGAATATAAGGGTTTAAAAATTAAGGACCCTCCTGATGTTTATGATCATAAAAGAAATCTTCAAAGA
Source organism: Motacilla alba alba (assembly GCF_015832195.1). Classification (NCBI taxonomy): domain Eukaryota; kingdom Metazoa; phylum Chordata; class Aves; order Passeriformes; family Motacillidae; genus Motacilla; species Motacilla alba. Next base: position 26,082,704 of record NC_052023.1, read on the forward strand.
TTGTATTATAGTAAGAATATGTTAAATGCTATGCTGTAATAACACATCTTTAATTCTCAGAGGGTTTTTTTTTTTTTTTTCCCTGCAACTAAAACTAATCTAGATAATTTTTTTCCCTTGAAGGCTTACATTATTTTGAGGAAGCCTGGCAGATATGTATTATGCTATTCTTTTTCTACTGAAAAAGAATATATAAATGAAAAAGAAGATATAAAACTATAAAATAGGTTTTTTTTTTTCTGGACAAATGCTGCTATTAGAGGACTTAGATGAAATACATAGCAATGTCTTTTTACATTGAAGTATGAACATGGAAATCAAAGTCACATAAGTTTGCAAGTGTGTTTAGTAATATCCAAGACATTCAATTTTCCTCTTTCTTGTCCACTGTATAAAAAACTACCCAATAAAAATGTTTGATAGACAACCTTGGCAATAAATGTCTAATTTGGAAAATATGTAAAATATTTTTACTTTCAATTTTTAGTTTTACTTTAAACCATTAAAAGGAATTATTTTACCATTTTCTCCTCGTATCTAAAAGTGAGGAGGTAAAATTAATACATAATATGGGTATTAGAGACATCTTCCAAAATATGGGATTAAATGCATAATTTTGTAGGATGCTTTCATAAATAAAGAATTTGATATCCCATCTCTAGAAGTTTGTAGAATGAGTAAGAAAAAGCATAAGGAAATGTGAAATAGGCAACAGCTCTCTGCCATTGGAGGGGAGAGTGAAAAGACAAATTAAATTAAAACTATTAAACCAAATTTAATTAATTAAACATAAGACTTATTTCAAATCACAGTTTAATGACTTTATTTTGGAACTTGCTGGGCTTTCCTTTGCCTTTTTTTTCCTTGGTGGCACCTCTGAAGTTCATAAACCTTTACATTTCAATTGAACATATTGTTGAAATTGAGGGAAATCTCCTCTGGAGAAATAGAAGCAGAAATACCACTGTTATTAATTCATTATATTAGAATTTCTCCAGTTATTTATGTGTGTCAAGAAAGTAAAAGCAAAGACTTGATTTAGTTCTATTTGTAAATCTGAATAACCAATGTGATAATGTGAATTTGTTATTGACCAATACCATGGAAAATACTCTTCCAATTGATCTCTTTCTGGTAGTAACAAAAGCTGTTCTTACCATGGATGAAATTATCCCTCTAGAGCAAATCTAGGATAATTTCAGCAGCCAGAGTAGCAGAAAAATAGAAAATAAAATTCTATACTCCAGGGATTAATAAGTACAATTTACTGTTATCACTCATAGGAAGGAGCTTCTTTATTTGCATACAATTCTCACCATCTAAAAAACTATCCAAATGTTCATGAGGCTGCAATTATTTGCCACTTTTCCCTTCTATTCAGGCCAAGTTTCTGAAATGTTTGCCCTAGTGAACTTCATTCAGAATGAAGAATGATGCAGAATTAATTAATAGGAATAGCTGAACTCCAAAGAGATTCCTGGATTTTCCAGATTTTAACATCTTACTTTGCATCCTTTTCCCAGAACAGAAAAGGCTTTCTAGTTACTAATATTTGGAAATAGATATATGTACCCTTGGGGAAATATTTAACTGCAGTTCTCTGCATTTATGCTTTATTTTACTGATTAAAAGGACAGGAATCATTCCTTTCATCAGTAGCTCTTATTAGCTTCTTTGGGAAAATCTGTAGGAAAGATCATCTTTGGGAAGAACATTTGGCCAGGTTTTTCATGCAGGAATTCATTCTTCTGGAAGTAAAGACCCGTTTAAAAAAGGAAAGAAATGGAAGGACAGACGAGGTGTGAATGTCGTGGTTCTCTGCCTTTTCTCTGACATCACAGCGACTCCTGACAGGGCAACCTCAGCTCACTCATTGCACAAATCCAAAGCCCTGCAGCAAAAATTGGGTTTGAAAACAATAGATTTAGGACTTCTTTGCCCAGAACTCTTTATCCACAGCTGATCACTTGCACAGCTTGGACAGTTTCCAGTGTTCTTACGTGGCCATTCTAAAAGTGGACTGAGAAAAGTGTCCCTGAATTCAGGTGATTGAGTTACCTTTTCACTTAGTTCAGTGAGGAAAGCTTGGGTAATATTTCAAGAATGAAAATGTAATTAATATAAATAATATCTATGTTGGAGTTTATCCATCAAAGAGTAGATATAATTTGGATTTTCAAATTATATATTTTTAAAATAATTTAAATAATTCAATTTTTAGAAAACCCAATAGTATGTTGTTAGGATATCTATAAAGCTCAAAATGTGCTAATTACTTTATATAATTGGTTTATATAATTGGGGTTTTATATATATATATATATATATGTATGTATATATAAATAAACATATATGTATATTTGTTTATATATATTGTTTGTATTATATATTATATATTGTTTTTTATAATTGTGATTCCACAATTCCATGATTTATCCTTTTTTTTTTTTGTCTTACACATACTATTTTCACCTCTATGAAAAGTTTTTAAAAAGCCATATGGAGTATTTGTACAGGTGAGAGAAGTCCTGCAATCATCACTTGTATTACTATCATCCTGACATCCTTGGGTATAAAATCACCTTGATTACTGCAGCCATGTATTGATAAAAAGAAAAGCCAACATATAGACAGGACACCAGGCAATTCACAGTGAGAAGATGCTGTACTTACCATATATTGATTATTCAGGTGGGAGACACAGACTGGCCAGTAATCACATTGTGAAAAGCACACACCTCTGAGCATGATTAAATGAGAAAAATCTGTGACATTACTAAATAATTGTAAATTCCTGTGTTACGTTTACAAAGGTGTTAATATCACTACCCACATAAAAGCAGACCAAAATAATATACATGGATATAAAATGTACTTTGTGTTGTTCTGCAGTAATTGTAAGATACACATGAATACAATGGGGAATTTTAAGCAATAAACATTCAGGGGGAAAAAAAAGGAAATTATGTCATACTTCTTTTTCACCTTCAGCTCAGCAAGAGCCTGTAGCAAGCTTTGTTTTGCCTGTGATTTTTCCAAACCAAGAGCAGCTATAACTATTGCAGATATGGATTTGAAAGCCCAGCATGTTTATGTCACGGTTAAGGCTCCTCAACTTGTTTTTCCTGCAATAGCTTGGTCTTAAATCTCCACCCAGATATAAGGATTGCAGTAACTCTACTTTCATTCACTTGAAGTACTATGTGTTGTAGTCATCACATGTTCATCCTCAGGGTTATTGCTCCACAGACTATGAAGGACTGATAGCTGTTAAAAAACAACCATTTTTCTACAGCTCAGTTCCTAGAGAACTGCTAGTAACGGATATGTTATAAAATCATTAACCAAGGTAGCTGCTGGACTGTCTGAAATGTAACATATTCTGCACTGAACTGTCTGAAATGTAATACATTCTCCATAAAGAAGTCCTGCAGACAAGTTTTGTTTGCTCTTTTCAAGTGCCTTTAGTTCCTTAAAATAGTTGCTAAAATCTTCCACAAAAGGAACAATTTTAAGAAGTTGAGATTTAACAATTTTCCCAGTCTTGTCAGTGATTTAGGGGAGTTAGGGTGGAGCTGTGACTGGCTAGTGGAGATTCACAGCTGTGTTGATGCAAACTCATAATAAATACAGTGAAAGAATATATAAAAAAATATAGGAATATCTCCAGAAAAGAATATCTGTCAGAGCTGAATGAAGCCCACTTCTAAATATTTAATTATGTTTCTGCATGCAAGTAGCCAGACCTGCCACCCAGCTTGGGCATGGCAGGATTGGAAAGAGCATGTTATCTCTATTAAAAATCTCTTCTAAGCCTGTTGGACATCTTGTTTGCTAGAGTAACACATCCATACCTGCTTTTAAACCCGCCAGGTCCCCATGGCACTGCAGCTGAAATGGAGACATCCCCACAGTTTAGGAATTTGTCCTAGTTTATTAAAGACTGATTATTAGCCATGCATTCCAAACTGTGAGCAGCAATTACCAAAAATAATGATGTTGTATTACTTGTACAACTACCAGCATGCCAATGTAAGTGGTCCAGTACATGCTCTTCATCAGACCAAATATTCAAACATGATTCATGGTGTTTACAAGCTAGTAAATTTTACAGAGTCCTAGCCAAGCCGTGTTGCTAATTTGATACACCTATAATGAGCTGACCATCTTTCATTTCCTCTGAAGTTGTTTATTACTGTAATAGGGCCTCTTACTCATTAAATCTTGTCAACATGACTGATGCTTAACACAGCAGCTAAAAGATTATTAAGAAAAATGGCTATCAAGAACATGATGGAATGAATAAACCCTTCTGCTGAAGGTGTCTTTTGGGGAAGAATCTCATTTCAATACCTTGTGACGATTTGGTGAATTGTTGCCACCTGAATACAAGACTCCCAGAAGACTCCAACAAAAGGAAATCAAGAGACTGAATGAAATTTGAGCAGCATAAAAATAACACTATAAAGTTTGCAAAAAGAGTAAAGAGAGTGAAACTATTTCAGCAGAAAGATAAATGGAAAGTACTGAGCAGGAACATCAAGCAGGTCTGCTCCAAAACAGGGTTTGTAGGCAGCAAGTGCCACAGGTCTCCTGAATGCCCCTCTGCTCACATCTTAACTCCACGCTGGCAGAAGACACTTGTTAAGTGTAGCACGATTTGCTATTTGCAAGTTTTGATCTACACAAAAAAAAAAAAAAGTGTCAGACTCAAATGAGGGAGACAAGCAACATTTGAAAATAGATCTGAACACAAATTAAGCCACTAACAGTTCTGTTCCATCTCACAAGCAAAATTTCTCAGCACAAACTGATGCAATATGGGTCACTTCTTTCCATGGGGTGCAGTTCTCCAAGGACAGCCTGCTCCAGCCTGGAAGCAGGGCCCTCTCTCCACTGGGTCTCCCACTGGAAACAACCTCCTCCAGGGATCCCAGCTCCAGCACAGGCACCTCTCCCAGGGGTGTGGGTGGATCTCTGCATCCCCCGTGGATCCCCATGGGCTGTGGGGGGATCTCTGCATCCCCCGTGGATCCCCACGGGCTGTGGCTGGATCTCTGCATCCCCCGTGGATCCCCAGGGGCTGTGGGTGGATCTCTGCATCCCCCGTGGATCCCCACGGGCTGTGGCTGGATCTCTGCATCCCTGTGGATCCCCATGAAGGGGCGCAGCTGCCTCACCCTGGTCTCGCCACGGCTGCAGAGCAATCTCAGCTCTGGCCCCTGGAGCACCCCCTGCCCCTCCTTCTCCACTGCCCTTGGTGTCTCCATGTTGTTTCCCTCACATGTTCTCACCTCCTCCTCTTCTCTGGCTAGAAGAAAACCTGTGTCCCACTTTGTTTTGAGTTTCTTCTGAAATCTGTTATCCCAGAGGCTTTACCAGCCTCTCTCATTGGCCCAGTTTTGGCCAGCAGCATGTCCATCTTCAGAGCCATCAGGGATTGGCTCTGCTGGACATGGTGGAAGCTTCCAGCAGCTTCTCACAGGAGCCACCCCTGTGGCCCCTTTGCTACCAAAACCCAGGCTGTGCAAACCAACACAACAGTATACAGCAGAATAAATTTAGGTGCTTTCCTGTGAGTCTTCCTAATTTTTGAATTCACCTAGCTGATTAATAGCCAAGGTATCATTATTAGCCATACCATCATCATTCATGTTGTGTGAGGCTTACATTTCTGAGTGTTCAATATAAGGTGACTCCAACAAAGGCTCACAGTTATTTTAATACTGACAGTATAATCAGTATAATTGTGATTTATTAGCATAGTTCACTGTTCACTGCATTTTAATAACCTTTTTTAATCAGAATCAGGAATTGGGCTAACATCCTATCTAAAGGATGTTACTTAAGGGTATGATCGAGGAATGGTACAGGTTAGATTCTTATCTGCTTTAGTTTGGGTTACAAGTCAGAGAGTAATGTTGAATTATTTGAACTGAGCAACTGGCACACAATTAGAAAATCTGCTCTGGATTTATGGATCTGGAAGCATAATGGGACCTCATTTCTCTCAAAAGTTTCAGAAGTGATTCATTTTGCTGGATTCATTAGCTACTATTGTGATTTCAGTGATAGATTTTTTCAGAGCTCATGTTCTCTTTGAGGCATCCTGCTGCTGTTTATGAACAATATTAAATCTCCACTGAGACAGTGCTTAGCTCACTCTGTGCTATCTGTTCTTCTGAGTACATGTAAGTTAAAGCTCCTGTTATGGACCAATTAGCAACAGTGCTCAACTATCAGAGGATCTGTTTGCTACCCCGAGGTAAAGGAAATACTGAGAGATGCTCTGAGCTGTTTTTGTGTCTGTATTGTGTGACAGACTGAAGTGCCCTGTCCTAGAGCAGCCTGTGGCACTCATGTAACACACCCAATCCTAACCTGTTTTCCATGCAGACACCTGGGACTGTCAGGACGATGTGCAGAAACGCCAAACACAGACCTGTCACTGTCATATTTTCTGGAAAAATCTCTTTGCCCAGGATTCTTCTCCTGGGAAGCTGAGAAGCCTCAGAGAAAAAGAAAAACAATAATTATCTGATTTGCTTTTCCTGTGTTTTGCTGCTTTGGAATGTGCTTGGACATTGTTTATCCAACAGGTGGTTGTTTAGTTGGTCTCATGTGAATTGTTTTGACTCAACGACCAATCACAGCCAGCTGTGTTGGGACTCTGGAAAAAGCCACGACTTTCATTATTATCTTTTCAGCCTTCTGTAAGTATCCTTTCTGTACTCTTTAGTATAGTTTAGTATAGCATTCTTTAATATAATATAGTATCTTAAAATAATAAATTAGCCTTCTGAGAACACGGAGTGAGATTCATCATTCCTGCCTTCATCTGGGAGCCCTGCAAACACAAGACAGACGCTGGGGCAAAGGAGAGGAAAGTGGGAAGGGAGAGTTTCCTAAACCCCCACTGCAAGGCCTAAGGATTCTCTTCCTGACACTCCTGGTTGAGGAGCCAGAGGTGAAGATGGCACCTGCAGAAGTTTGGTTTTTATAATTGTGAGTTCCCTGATGCCTCTGGCTTCCTGCATACATTCCTTTGCCATCCAAAATATTGCTGGATGTTTATGGACAGGAGCTGCAGCAGGGTTTGGACCACTGAGAGCTATTTTCTTGGCATGAAAAGAACTGAGTTGTCCTAAATTAATGATGTTTCTCGTTGTGTCCAGGTGCACTAAACACTACATTATTGCCCCAACCCTCCTGTCCAGGTCATCTATATCCAAGGCCAAATTATGCCACATTTAGGGAGGAAGCTGCAGAGTGGATTATTTCCCTTCAGGCTGTGTTTCAAGAAGGGTTTGTCTGACATATTTACTTGTAGAAATGCTGTCAAGATGTTTTGAACACTGATTCAGAATGTTCTGGCATACCAAACCGCAATAGCAGAAAACTTCTTAGCTCATCATCAGTAGCAATTATACATTTCAGACTCTTATTGAAGATCTGTTTTTCTGATTAATTCGATTATGATATTTTAAAATCTTGTGTCTATACTGGTGATATTTATAAGACAATCCTAAATATAGTCTGGCAATTCCTTTTGCCAATCTCAGTCTTTTTCTCATTCCTTTCCAGTGGCTGTTTGTGAAATGAGCTCTCATTGATGAAATCCTGGCAGACTGAAACACTCTATAGGCAGATCATCACTGTTTTTTGGTTGAACAGGGTCAGTGAAAAGCAGTATTTGCTTGGGTGTAGAAGTGAGCAAGAATTAAAGACTTCCAATATGTTTCAAGTAGCGCTAGAAGCGTTTAAAAATTATATGTGGAAGATATAAAACTGCAAATAGATGTATTCTAAATACTAAAATAAAAAATAAAATATTAAAAAAATAAAATAAAATAAAATAAAATAAGATAAAATAAAATAAGCTTCCAAAAGCCCTCCAGCACAGCTGTTCTAGGAGACAAAAAGATCTCTGGGTAGTGTTGTTGCCATTCAGTTTGGATTGTTGCTCACTTTCACAGTTTGTCCCAGAACATTAAGTTTCTAAACCAACATGTCAATCTGATGGCATTGTAGACAGCATTTGAATAATCCACTGGAAGCCGAGAAGCTGCCTTTGCTTCTTTCTTTTTTTGTGTCCCTTGCTAGTGCATCCTGCACACAGAAATAACCCCACAAGCCCCATCACTGCTGAACCTCTGAGGTGTCAGTGCCAAATGTACAACACCCATTTTAAAGTGAGGAGGGGATAAATAAAAGGCAGATATCCTGGTACAAGTGAAGCAAAGAAATCATAGGGCTGAACATGAATTATCAAGAAAATTTTCAGAAGCAAGGTGTCACTGTGCTGAAATCAGACTCATAGAATCACAGAAACAGAGAATCAGAGAACCCCAGAATGGTTTGGGTTGGAAAGGACCTTACAGCCCATCCACTGCCACCCCATGCCATTGGCAGGGACACCTTCCAGTAGCCCAGGGTGCTCAGAGCCCCATCCAGCCCGGCCTTGGGCACTGCCAGGGATCCAGGAACAGCCACAGCTTCTCTGGGCACCCTGTGCCAGGGCCTGCCCACCCTCACAGGGAACAATTCCCTCCCAGTATCTAATCTAAATCTCTCCTCCTTCACCCTAAAGATACTGGAAAAGAAGATGACATTTGAAATCTGAAAAATGGGTATTTAGAGGCATTTCCATTTCAGTAACAAGTAGAAGCACAGTTCAAGTGCTGTTTAGAACTGCCCTATAAAACAATTTGTGGTAATAAAGAGGTCCAGTTTTATGTAAAACTTGTTTTTTTTTTTTTTTTTTGTTTTTAATTAGAATGTCTCACCACCTTTTCCAGAGAGAAAGACTTTTTCATGAGTATTTACAATATGAGCATACTCTGACTTGTAAGACAGAAAAATTACACTGGCTCACTATTAGAAAAAAAAAGCAAAGTGCTTTGAAAGCTGAACTTATGGAACACAGGCAAGAAAAAGACCAGTTGCACATTCTCCACTCTCTTTTGATTTCCATTTGCTTTTATCTACTTTAGTCTATACCTCTTTATATGTCATTAATTTCTTTATATTTTTCTAGTTAAATTTATATTAACCAAAGCTATCTTTTCCTTATCCTATCTTTTTTTCTTTTCCTCTCTTACTCTGTTCAATTTTCAAATATCAAGTGGTTATTATTATTTAATTCAAATTTTCAAATGCTGATTTGAAACATTGAGGAAAACTCATGTTGTTTTCTCCAGAAATAGTAAAGATAACTATTGGCAGCTTGGTTTATCTGTCTCACCAGCTAGACAGTTACAATGACAAAGTTAATTCAAAAAGCATCAATTTATTGATATTGTCACAATTAATGTTCTGCTTATTTGAACTTTACATTTTTATGGCACTGGCACGTTGGTGCAATGAACTCATTTTAATTTGCAGGATCAAGGCCTTTAAGAAGAAAAGTGTTCAAGTACATTGAATCACAAATCTGGAGTGTTTAAAGCAGCCTTATTAGTGCTAGTGACAGGAATGCCACCCATTTGTGAAAAGTTATGGATTTCCTCTCTACAGCAAGCAGCAGGGATGACATTCCAAGAACAGGTAGCAATGATAAATTTTTGAATCCCGTGAGTGTCGCTGCGCTGGATTTAGGTGTCCAGGTTGTGGTGGTGGTGTCTCTGTTAGAGGAGATCAGGGGCTGCCCTGTGCTGCTCACAGACAGTTCCAGCTCATTTCAGACAGCTTCAAATGCACAACAGAGCAACCATTAGATAAAGCTTAGCCCCATTAGATAATTGCAGGAATGTTTAAGAAAGGGCAAAATGCTGCACAGGCAGTGAAAAAAAAAAAAAAGAGAATTGAGGAAAAAGTAGACAGTAACAGAAAAAAAAAAAAAAAAAAAAGATTGAGGAAAAAACACCCCAAATAAACAGTTGCTGAGGCATTTAGGGAAACACCTTTCCCTCCCCTCCTGCAGACTTCAGAGAGAGGAATCTTTCCTGCCCCCTTTGCAGCCTCATTTTTCTGTGGTGTTGCTGAATGTCCCGGTTTCTTTGGTGAGGCAGAAAGTGATGCAGAAGGCTGGAGTCAGCTCGTAATGTTTCTTTACTGCCATACTTTGTTGACCTCATTTTCCTCCACTAATCCTTAGTTCTTCCTGGTTTCCTTTCCTTCAGCACGGGTCTCTTGGCTGCAGACTTTGAGACCTGCACTCCTGGCACTCAGGGGACTTGCAGTTCTCCAGGAAGAGCTGGATGTGGGACCTCCACAAGGTCCCAGACATTGTTCTGTGGCTGCCACATCTCGTGTGCCTGGCAGCAGGACAAGAAGCCAGAGGCAGAAACCCACGTCAAGAAGTTCCACCTTAATACAAGGGAGAACTTCTTTCCTGTGCAGTGACTGAGCCCTGGAACAGATTCACTAGAGAGGGTGTGGAGCCTTCCTCACTGCAGATATTCCAGAGCTGTCTGAACATCATCCTGTGCCATGTGCTCTGGGATGGCCCTGCTGGAACAGGGAGGTGGCACCAGACGAGCCACTGTGGCCCTGCCAGCACCAGGACAAGAGGATGCAGTCTTAAGCTGCATCAGAGGAGATTTAGGCTGGACATTAAGAAGTTCTTCACAGAAAGAGTGATTGGGCATTGGGATGAGCTGGCCAGGGAGCTGGTGGAGTCACCATCTCTGGAGGTGTTTAAGAAAAGACTGGATGTAGCATCAGTGCCATGGTCTGGTTGCCAAGATGGTGTTTTAGGTCCTAGGTTGGGCTCAATGATCCCGAAAACCTTTCCCAACCTGACTGATTCTGGGATTCTCTGATCTTCTTACTTGATGGCCAAGATCTCCCTCTTACAGAGGCTCTTGCTGTTTATTTGTTCCATGCTCAGGATAATATGTTTAGAGACTGGAAGGAAATCTGTGTACTGTAATTCTGCTGCCTGTTGTACAATGATACAATAAATTTAACTCACTGTGAACACAATTACCCATAATAACTCCATTTCCTGGCACAGAGCTGCATCTCCATCCCAGAGGCACTGTAAAATATACTCTTGCATTGGGCCCGGCAAATTCATTGGCTGCTGGTCAATATTTCCTTCTCAAAGAATTTGCCAACAAGACTTTCCACAGGTGGATATACTGAGTATATTCATTTGTCTTGTAGGTAATAAATAAACTATGCATATAATTTTATATTTACCATATATTGTAATATATTTAGATTATAATTCTATTACATCACATTACATCATATCATATTACAATGTATAATATTATATTATAATTATATTATATTATATTTATTTTTTAATTTCCTTTTCACTCTATCATCCACATTTATTATGCTGGGTAACTCTGGTATGATCAAGGTAATTTTGAAGTGAACATTAGTAAACTAAATGACAATAAATTAAACTCTTTTAAAGGTTTTTAAAACAATTCCCAAAATGTTGATCTAACCATTTCTCCCATAGTTGTGCTTGTTATTGAAAAGCATTGTCAAAATCAAGCCTTATCATGTTGAGGAAAAACAATGTGCCTGAGGAAGATCAGCAGGGAGCAAAGAGGATTAGTCACTCTTGAAAGGTAAAAAAATAAATGTATTGAACCTAAGGCAAACAGTGACCTTAAAAAGGCAGAAATGGCAAATTCTTGCATGAAAACTTTCATGTTCCTGCAGCTTTTTGGTGACAACTACTCAAAGAAAGTTGGTGAAAAGTGAATTTCTGAAGCAGAACTGTGAGTAGCAGTGAATTTGTGTGTGTGAATGTGGAGATTTTAGCTATAGGAATTATCAGAATGTATAAGCGAGGACACAAATTATTCATTTTATAACAAGATGAAAAAAATAATTAGAGGTGAACATGTGAAATGTATGAGTTCTTATTGCTGCTTTTCCAGGCTGAAAGTTTTAATCTTTCCTCCTGTTAGTGCTTTGCAATGCCTTCTTTACTGGATTTTTATCCTGAATTCTACATTCCTGAAGCTCTGTTTAAATGGCAGTGCTTGGGAAAACTGTAATTGAGAATGGGAGAAAAGACTTTATTGGAAAATTAGGTTATGCAATGCTGTGAAAGGGATCATAATGCAATTAAACAATCAGCAATTCTTTTGCTTATATTTCATTTTTTTCTGTGAGCTAAACAAAAGGCTCTCAGAAAATATTGAACTGATTGTCAGGGTTTCTTTCCTAAACATCTTGGAACTGTGCACTTTGCCTCATTAACTATCATTTCAAGGATAAAACCTTATATAGAACATAAATATAAAAACAAATATAAAAATTTGTGCAGAAAATGCTCCTAGGAAACCCCTCTCAAGATAAAATAGAGCTTAGTTTTGGGGTAAGTTCTGGAGACATTTTACAGGACTCAACAGAGAAGTATCCCTCTCCTAGAGAATAATTTGGAATTATCCAGCAAATGGCTTAACTAAAGTTGATGACTTTCAGGAAGTCCTTGAACTAAAGAAAAGTTTAAAAAAGAACCTGCATCTGCATTAGAAAATTATTTATAAATGTTTATGACAATTTAATCCCTGGTAAATTTTACCACATGGATTATGCCTATTTATCATTTTCATTTTTTTCCTGTTCGTATTTGCATTAATGTTGTTTTACTTTCATTTTGAAGTAAATTCTAGGAAATCTTTTTGAATAGGCCAAAAAAGATATTTCAGTTTTATATATTTATTTATTTATTTATTTGCAGGTATGTGTATATGTACAACTGAATTGGTCTGAATTGGTAAATTGATTTTATCTAATTGTTGTGACTTCAAAAAGGTTTTTGCAGGCTTTTAAGCACAAACTTCAATGGAATCACGATGAATTCACATAATATCTGGATCTTTTCAAATCTTTTGTTACTGATTAGTGACAGTAAAATAATATAAATATAAAGTTCTGTTGTTTTGGGAAGTTATTTATGGGATAATGATAGTGGTAGGTTTCTGAAGTCACCCTTACTACCCAAAACACTAGAAAGATATAATTTACATTATACCTGCTTTATAAATGCCTTTACAGGCAATACATGCCTTGAATAAGGAAATTCTAGTCATTATTATATCATCAGGATAGATGAAATAAGCAATGTTTTGCATTTTAATCCTAGAATATAGCACAGAGAAAGAAATTACATAATTAGGTTTAAATGTATTTTGTAGTGGAAAAACTGGTGTTGGGGTTCCAAATCCCCAGTGATGCTTTCTCATTTGATCATCCACACTGGAAGTCAAAAATTACGACAGTGACAAAGAGGAGCACCAACTCTAGAGTACTAATTAAAATGTACCAGCTCAATAGATCTTAGTTCATCTTCACATGGAACCTCATTAAGGCAAAATGATCTGTACAAATTAGTCTTTCCAAATAGAACCACTGGCAATTTTTAATGAGGTTTCCATGTAAAGCATCATCTGTCAAATTGCAAAACTAAACCAATCAAAGGCATACCATGCTAGATTATGTCTCATGCCTATTTGTTTAATTGGGAGATTGGTTCATCTCTTTAATGCAATCTTGTATTAGACACGTGACTTCAGAATTTAGTGACCTGCTTGCATCAATGTCAATATTTGGATGTTTAAAGAGCAGCATATTTAAATTACTATTTATAACTGTTGGCAGAATAGACTTTAATTTATGTTCTGTTCACATTCTAGGCAACTAATATCTTTCTAACTGTTACCAATGCAGAATAATAAATTTTAAAAATATACAATTAGGAATAAATATAGCTAAAAATAATTGGAAGATGCAAAGGCTGTCAGGTACCAAATAAAAAGAAGAAAAGTTTAGCACATTCTGCTGTAGTCTGTAAGGTATAATGAGAAAGGAATTCAAACCTTAAAACATTATTCTGGTTCTAAACAGTGGAATAAGAGATAGAGGGTCTTAATTCCACTTTGCAGCTCCCCTCCTGCCCCACCTGTCCCATCCAGAGTGCAGCCTATCAGGGAAAATAAAGGGTGCAATGAATTTTTCCTGTAGATATTCAGAGAAAAACCCTGATTTTTCTTTTAACTCAGGAAATTCCTTATGAGTCAAAAAGAATAAAATGTGTGTTAGCAATCATATAAATCAGAGGAAAAGGTTACAATGACTGTTGGTATCTTGATAAAACAACCTGGAAAGGACCTTAGGAGATTTTCTAACTCTTGTCTGTCTCAATCTGTATCATCTAAACCTAAAGGATCCTGATAGATATTTTAAAGATATTTATAAGTGGTTTTGGTTTTTTTTTACTAGGAAAAAAAGGATTTTTGCAACAGGCAAAGAAATATTAGTGCATCTTGACTTTAGCTGTTTTGAAATTATGTGGAACTGGTAGACTTTATCTGAGATAATAAAAAAATAGGTTGAACAGCAATGCAATACTTTGAAGAGAGTTCTGAGGAGAGCAGTAATAATAATTACAGCCACAAGAAATGTGTTTTAAGGAGGAAAACTTAGGCCTGAATAGCCTTAAAAAGATCATGTGAAATGAGTAAAATGCTGATAAAATATCTGCCAGAAAAAGGCAAAATACCCATCTCCACACTGGATAGTACCAGAATTTGAGCTCTTAAACTAGATCAAGAAATGAAGACATTTGGACTTTGGAGAAACCATTCTGGTGGGAGGGATGGGTGGACTTTGGAGTAGATTGGAACACTTAGAGGAAACTGTTGATGCCTTTAAGGTCATCTCATGAGAAAGACTATCAAGAGTTCTGGTAAAAAATCTTTCTGGGTCTGCCTGTTGGAGTTTCCAGGGAAATTCCAGTCCAACACCAGCCTTTGGCAGCTTTCTGTGTATCATCAACCAGTGTATTCTGACACACACACCTGTGGAGTTTGCACACCCAAACTGCACTCTGGGTTCTCAGGGGAATTCTGGAAGGAAAAACACATTCTGTGACAACTCAGGCACCACATCAGCCCCACAGTGTCAGCGTCCTTGGGATGTGCCTTGCTGTGGCACCCCAGCCTTGGAAGAATGACACAGGCTCCATGAATACTTCTGTGTCATGATCCAAAGTAATATGAAGTAATGCAAAGTCTGCAATTTAATCTGTAGCCGTGTTTACTCTGGCAATCAAGCAGCTTGTTTGGGCCTAACGAGGATTTTGTTTCAGGACAATAAATTAATACTGGTTCTAGCCAAAGTACTTGATTCATTGCAGTAACAACAGTGCACTTTCTATAAATCATGGACAATTTTTGTTTAGCATTTGTAAAAGTCACTTGTCTTCTTACCTTTTTAAAGTTATTTTGCCAAAAATATACTTTTGTTTTTATTTCTAAAACTAGCCCATCTGTTGTCATCCTTAATATTTCTTCCATTTACTTTAATGTATCACCTCCCACGCAATGATTTTGCAAGGTACAAATTGTCCTCCCTAATATTTTTAAGGCTTCTTTTCTTTATTTTTTTCCTCCTTAACTAGTAGTCTTTCAATCAATTTTTAAAGTCATCACTCTTTCAGTTCTAATTCCTTCTCTAAATTTTATATAGAGAGTGAAATTTTTCTTTCCTGTGTTTAATTGTAAGAGTGTTCTCGAAGTAGTCCCACAGATTTTAAAATGTTGAGCCAGGGTCCTCCAAAGCCCAACTCAGTTTTTCTTCTAAAAAAGGAATTCAGTTTTCCTTATAAGCACAGTATTAAGCTCACTATTGCTATTGAAGGCAATCTTTTAACACACACATCTCAATTTAGTTGCAGAGATGTTTGATTTAAATGGCAGCCTTTCAATATCTTACAGCTTGAAGTAGGAATAGAAGATCAGTCTAAAATTTGACAAAAAGACAACACAAAGCAAGACCAGGAGCTACAATTACAAGGGTAAATGACCTGATTTGTTTTCAGTTAAAAATTTAGTAGTAGGAACTCTACTGAATAAAATACACAGTAGAAAGTGATCCCTTCCTCCAATTCACTGACAGACCATTGTATCCCACTACTGTTAAAGTATAATTCTAATATAGAACATACAGTTTTTAAATTTTTGATGTTTATAAAATATTTATTTATAGTTCTGCCTGCCCATTTATCTCAAAGCAATAGAATGGAGAAAAAGAAAAAAAAAAAAGTTTTTCTAGACAAGAAAAGAGAAAAAGTATTTATGTGTGACCAAATAATTTATTACACAGGATGATACAAATTCAGAGATTTTTTACTTCCAGCCTGCTGGCTTTAATCTTTGGCTTTAACTTCATTTTAGTATAATAAAATATTTCCCTGGAAAACAGAAAATATAGCAGATTCCATAAAATCTTCTAACTGATTAATTTGAACTATATTCAAAATTCAGTACGTAGCAAAAATAAGAACTAAAAATTGCTCTCATAAAGCCCCTGAAAAAAAAGAATAGAATTGTCTACAATGAGTACATGAACAAGTTCACTGATCATAATAGTTATTTTAAATGCCTAAAACCCACACCCTGCAGAAGTACAGAGACACAAACTGAATAACTTCAAAGAAATATTTAAGTGTTCAGAATTCTTTAGAAATTGTATCATCTTTAATAACAGCTTTCATTAAAGCATAATTGTTGATGTGATGTGTTCAGAGCTTCAGTTCCCTGCAGTCTTGAGTTTGGGTTCAAACCCTGAAATTTAACTTTAACTTTGGCTTCTTTCTCCTTCCTTCATTCACACAGGGCACATTCTTTGCTGGTTTCCAGGTTATATTTTTAATCTCTTTGCTCCCAGAGAAAAGAACCAGCTAGCCTGCTCAGCTTTTCTTTTTTATCTCTTTTTGGGACTTCCCATTAGAATTAGCTATTCCACCCCTGAGCTCAGGTGAGACCCCACCTGCAGAGCTGCCCCAGCACAGGGAGGAGCTGGAGCTGCTGGAGAGAGTCCAGGGGAGGCACCAGGATGCTCAGAGGGATGGAGCAGCTCTGCTGGGAGGAAAGGATGGCAGAGCTGGGATTGGAGCCTGGAGAAGTTTTGGGGTGAGCTCATTGTGACCTTGCAGTGCCTGAAGTAGCTGACAGGAACCATGGAGAGGGACCTGGGATAAGGGATGGAGCAACAGGACAAGGGGGAATTATTGTATTTGCATTCTCCCCAGACAAAGGCAGGAATGATGAATCTGACTCCATGTTCTCAGAAGGCTAATTTATTATTTTAAGATACTATATTATATTAAAGAATACTATACTAAACTATACTAAAGAATAGAGAAAGGATACTCACAGAAGGCTCAAAAGATAATAACAAAAATTCGTGGCTCTCTCCAGAGTCCCAGTGCAGCTTGACCCCAATTGGCCAAAGAGTCAAAAAAATTCACAGCAGAATCCAATGAAACAATCACCTGTGGGTAAACAATCTCCAAACACATTCCACATGAGCACAACACAGGAGAAGCAAATGAGATAAGAAATTTTTTCCTTTTCTCTGAGGCTTCTCAGCTTCCCAGGAGAAAAATCCTGGGCAAAGGGATTTTTCAGAAAATGTGAATGTGACAGGGAATGGCTTCCCACTGCCAGAGGGCAGGGCTGGATGGGATATTGGGAAGAGATTCCTCCCTGTGAGGGTGGGCAGGCCCTGGCACAGGGTGCCCAGAGAAGCAGTGGTTGCCCCAATATTTTAATATTTTTATTGTATCTGCATAACTCCCCTGTATTTCTTTATTCTTCAAACTCAATGAATTCTCTATTTTTAATGCTGACTAATTTTAGTTGTTTACTTTGGATTGTTGATTTTTATTATTTTTCCTCAGCTTTGGTTCCTGGAAAACAGCTGAAATCCATTGGTAGGGCAGTAAAAACTGGGAATAGTCCATACCCTGCCCAAACTGACTTTCTAGATAAAAGTGCACTGCCAGTGCTGGCAGAATAGCCAATTTCACATGCATGGTCACTTTCTTTAACACAGTAACAATGTTCACCTTAATTTGTATAATTTCAAACCAGCAAAATTAACTAAATACTAAGGTTAAAAAAATCCCAGTTACTCACATTGCAATAGAAAAAGAATAGTTTTACAAGGTCTACATTGAAATCTTGATGAGTAAGAAATTGCAAAATTAATGTAGCATTAAAAACCTTATTAAAATTAAAACATTTTAAAACACATCTACAGCAGCAGCTATGATTCACAGTGTGGGAGAAGGCAGCTGCTGAGGATTCCTGTGAACTCTGCTGCTGGCACAACCAACCACAATTCCCAGGGGAACAGCAAATGGTGTGACAGATTAGTCATTTCAGCAGCCATGCAATAAAAGTTACTTGTGGATTCATAGAAAAGTACCCTTTCAAATGATCAATCCATCCTATTATGGAGAAACATCAATGCATGTTATGCCTTCCAGTTTATTTACATTTCTTTTCATTTTCAGGTGTCTTTCCCTGTAGCTGTTTGGTTATTATAAGACTAAAATAATGTCATTTGTGCATCCTTTGGTCAGTGAAGGCAAGAAGGCTAAACAATATTGCATTGACAGGAAATGAGATTATTGGTGGCAGGCTTCTTTCTACTTGATGCAAAGTTCAGGAAATAACATATTCACACCAGTCAAGGTCAGCCCCTCCCTTCCAGTCCCGGGGAACAGAAAAGTTCTACTTTTCTACTCAGTGTGTCTGAGCCCTGGCCACCAGGCCAGCCCTGAGGCTGTGCTTCCCACCTGGGGTCAGCATTTCACATGGAGTGTATCAAGGTCCGAACATCAAACATCAATCTCTTATTGTGCTTAAATATTTTTTTTCAGTTTACAATATTTTTCTGTTTTCTGGGGAGAAAAATTGCTCTGAAAATCACTGAATTAATCCTAGAGAACTCCCTGTGATCCATTTAATCCAATTTTGTCAACTATAGATGCCTCATTCTGATATTGAGATTAGCAAGTATCTCTCAACATCAGGAATTTTTATTTAGCATCCATCAAAGTTTCAGAGATTAGTCTATATCCCCACCTGTTTGTTTAGCCTGGCCCTTGCACCTCTAGCCACGAGTCTCAGCAGTGAGTGTCTTTTCCTTCTTTCTTTCTTCCTCGTTGCCTCTTTTACTATTAAATAAAATATATCATGTTCTTTTACAACACCACCTAACCTCATTTGGTTTCAATAATGTTTTTAGGGTATATTTCAAACCATTCTGGGTTCAATCCATTTTATTCACTGAGGTTTAGTTTCCTTTGGTCCTCTGTGTTTAAGCCAGTTTGTAACAGGGAGGAATAGAACAGACTAGTTCAGCTGGAAGGCAACTAAAATAATCATCTAATCCAGCTGCTGGCACTGAGGGGCTGGCCAAAATGTAAAGCATATTAATGACTTTTTAATTTCCCATGTGATAGGCAGAGGATCCTGGACTCCCCAAATGAGCAGTGCCCTGTCCACAGTGTACAGCCTGACCAATTTGATATTGGATTGAATTTCTTTGTGCACACACTCATGTGCAACTCTTCATTCTTCAGTGTAAAATATAAGCTTCAACAGCAAAATGGTCTACTTCAAATTTAAACCTGTTCAATCCCAAATTTAAACATTAGATGGAGCAAAGCTATTCACAGAGCAGGCAATTCTCCAAGTGTTTAGGCTCCCCTGAGGAAGTCAGTCCCTCAGATACTGTGGGAATGGCACTTCCTAATTGCAGAGATGTTGAGATAAAATCTTTAAAACACAAAGCCATGTTCCTCTTTCTTCTCTACTCTTCACTGAGTGCAAGAATTACAGCCAGTGTCAGGTCCTAAGTTGCACTAACAACCTCTATAAAGGGAAATTATACACTACTCTTACTGTCTAAAGCAACTTCTTCTAAAAAACAAAGTCTTCCAATTATTACTGGGTTTTTTTAAAATCCTGTTTTACACAGCAAACACATATATTCATCATGGCATCACTAAAGATTCAGAAGCCCAAAGAGCATTTTTTTAATCAAGTGGCAGCAATTTAACAACTCCTAGACTGCATGTGGGATGTTTGCTGAAATATGCATTTGTCAGTGAAAGAAATAATATTCACAGATCTGAATTTAATACCACTTAAATCTGCCAAACAGGTACTAGAATGACTTAATTTAGCATTTTCTTAATACATTCTTGCTAGCTTTCCCAACACATATCTTTACCAATGACTTAAACAAAACACCTCAGCATACCCCCAGTAATGAAAGCACACATGGTATTTTCAATTTTTTTGCAATTTTGTTTAAATAACAATAAAAATATCTTTTCAAAAGGTCTGAAGAGGTATTTATGCTTCTGAAACTGCAGGAGAATATCTCATACACTTTTCTGAAGTGTAAGGATGTACATTGAGAATTCCAGTAGAAACCTCTCATTTGTATGAAGTTTAAAAACCTCAGTGTGTTCAAGATAAAACTGAAAACTCACCAGTTTCCTAATACACTTGAGCCTTTGGATAGAGGTCTGTAGCCAACAAAACAATTCGATACAGATAAATCTTCAAATTCATCAATGAAAAACATCCAGACAATATTAGCAAATTAGAATGCCCTGCATGCCTCTGTGGTAAAAGCCAGCATGGGTACAGCTCTTCTCTTTTTTTCCTTTTTAGGGTATGGTTTTTTGGTTTTTTTTTTTTTTTTTTTAGAAATTGTATTTAAATTCCTGGAAATTTATTAAAATTTGAAAGTCATTATAGTTCTGCAGCTCTGCAGGTGCCTACTGCCATCTTGTGTACTTTTGTTGCCATGTGAATGGATGTGTCTTATAACTACAAGGTCTACCAAGATGTATAAAGTTTATTTAGAAGTAATGGATAAAGCCACTCTACATATTAAGGCATGGACAGTGAAACTGGCAGAATTGGAAAACACCTGTATCATTTAATCTCTCAAAATGTAAATTATTTAAAATGTAAGTTCTACATTTGTAGTGGTAACAGACTTAGTCTTTCCAGCTTAAAATCTTTCAAACTTCTTTTTTTTCCCCCTGTTGTTTGGGAAATTCTGACTTGTGGAAATCTCACTGACACTGGTTGTTCAA
Organism: Motacilla alba alba; assembly: GCF_015832195.1. Lineage (NCBI taxonomy): Eukaryota > Metazoa > Chordata > Aves > Passeriformes > Motacillidae > Motacilla > Motacilla alba. The sequence continues at coordinate 26,103,588 of NC_052023.1, forward strand.
GTTAAGCTATTTTTTAAATTCTTGGTCTCCCCAAGTAGAAGATAAAATTATTGCTGAAAGGAAATATTTTGGTCATACATTATTCTCATAAATCCATGTTGGCTTCTTCCAACCACCTTCTTGTGTACCTTATGCTTGGAAAATATTAACAGACTTATTTTCTCCATCTTCTAAGTCACTCAGCAGGCCAAATGCTGCTATCCTGACATCCAGGGCTGTAATTTCACATTTTCCCACTTTCCTACTCTAAATATCATATCACAAACTCATGGCCAGCCCAGCCAAAACTGTTACTAAGCTTCACATCCCAAACATCTCTTCCTTATTTATGAGACCCACCAAAGCACTGCTGTGGGGGGATAGAATACAAGAAAATAAAGATAGTATAGAAAGTAATCTTATCCCTAAGGAGTTGCAGCTGGGCCAATTCTCAAAGATTAGGAGCAGGCCTGACTTTAACAGGCCACAGCTGTAACTAGTAGGAATAAGAGATCTATAAGAGAGTGGGTTCCTTGGTTAAGAAGGAACAGCCTGAAGTGGGAAGGGAGCTGGAGGCAGTTGGCTACTGTGTGAAGAAGAAGAAGTGTGTTTGGAGGAGCTGCTCACCAGAAAACACCAAAAAGGTAGGAAACTTTTGTGATAAAGAGATGATAGCATGGAACTCCTGATATATAATATATGAGACAACACACTTCCACTCATTGTCTCTTCCTTCACCACTGGTGTCAAGAAGTTGCATCAACGCGCTTCACAAATGTCCTGGATTTCTTGTGGCCACCACCAGAGCAAGTACCTTTGAAGATTAAGTCCTTAAGTACTTCCAGCCCCCTGAAAATAACAGAGCTGCTTCTTCCAGGAGCATAGCTTCTTCCAATTATGTAAAGGTAGTCTTACTTGGTCCACTTCTCTTTTTTTTCTTTTCTTTTGTCATCACAACAGGGTTAGGACTAGCTAATAATTGACACAGACTCTCCAGACAATCACAGTAGGCTGATCAGATTTTATTAAGAAACCCATTCTTTTTATACCCCAGGTCACTATAGGTGGACTTGATTGGCCCTTTGATTAAAACACCATTGGCTAATTTAGAAACCACCCTTTGGTAAACAAATCCCCCTAACACATTCCATGTGTTCACAATACCAGGTGCAGCAGGTTAAGATAAGAATTGTTTCTCATTCTTTTTTCTGATCCTCTCACAGCCTTTCCCAGAACTATGTCTGGGAAATTTGTGCTTCTCTCTGTGGTCAGAGATCTGCTGGCACATTTATTTTTCTTTTTTTGTTTGTTTATTTCTTGGTTCTGTAATATTTTCTCTATCTGGTCCAGTAGTGTAGGAGTGATGGAGCTCACAAAGCCCAGCTTTGTTGGGTACCTGGCCTCCAGCCAGGGTCAGACCACCACAAAAGCACTTTGCGATCCTAAGGTAAGGAGTACAACAGAAAATATTATTTTACACAGGGGCTACATTTCTTCAGGAGACATTAGGAGTAGTTGTAGAATATCTGGTCTGGTTTACAGACACATGTGAGTATTATAAAACACTTCTTACCTGCCTTGTTAGTTTGTCGTCTAAGAGGGGATGAGCAAAACCAGTCAGGAAATATCTTAACTGCAAAGTAGAATCAGCAGGTATGTGTGGGATTTGTTACAATTTCAAATGCTGTGGTCATAATATTAATTTTAGATAACTTCACAGAAAGCTGTATTTAAAATATGAATGACCACATAATCAAAATTAAGAAAATACTATAAAATTTTTCTGACATTATGTTGCAGACAGGAAAAACATTCAATAATTGGATATATTGTCATGGACCACAACCCAGGCTTCTCAGATTGGAAAGATCTTTGATTTATTTCAGAAATTAGGTTTGAAAACTGGCAATTCACAGTTTATCCTGTCAAGCTGTAAACAGCATTTTTGAGATAGAAAAGATTGCTTCCATCATGGAGTGAGACAGACAGACAGTTATAGCTTTAGTTAAATCTCGAGTGTTTGTTCTTAAATCCATTGGAATCAATGTAAAAAATGTCAGGATTACAGCTCTGGACCTCAGCTAGAATAAAAATGAAAAGACAACCACCTCTGACTCAAAAATTAACTACCTGGTGTGTTAGAACTCATCCTTTTCAATACTTCAAATGAGAGAGATTACTGTGAGGTTGAAAGGCAATAATGGGCAAATCTATGATCTCAGATTTCAAAGTCTGATTCATTGTTAAGCCCAGTGAAGTCTGACATGTTTGGAAGGGAGGAAGTGGAATCTCAGAGCTTAAATTCATGAACAGATGATGTTTTGTTCAAGAAAATTTCCTCAGAGAAGTCAAACATGGAATATCCTTACAGTGTGAGCAGCACCTCACTTCCACTACTCCTGGTCTTGGGTATTAGAGGCAGCAGCACTGGAAAAGCTGAATTCATCCAGAATTCAGATGTATGCTTCATTACCAATTCATTCCTAGGTTATTTGACAAGTAGTCAATCTGCTTTAAAGGTTTAGCTATTATGTTTATGGACCTGATGGATGAGAGCCAGAAATTCTCAAACTCATTATCTGTCACTCTGTCCATGAGCATCCCCAGCCATTCCACTCCTCCTGCATCACTCCTGGAGAATTCTTCTCCACTTCATTCACTCTTGGGGCTGAGATCTTGGAATTCCCTCTTAAAAATAACTTTTCTAACTAGACTTTAGTGTCAGCTTTTCTTCTACATTATGTATTTTTTTTCCCTTTGGAGCAGCTTTACTTAGCACTGCTCCAGACCAAGCCAAACTCCAATTACTCTATTAAATCTAAAAATTAAAAGGAACAAGAACTTGACCTGTCAGTACACTTATGTGCAAAATCAATTTCTTAGATCCCATTATTGCTAACATGTTTTTAACAGTGGGGATTCACCCTTCTCTACCTCTGAATTCTTTCTTAATGTTGTTTTTTATATTAGCCCTTTTTTCCGGGGATTGTCTGCTATTCATATCTGTGTAATTTATAACACAGCTATATCCTAATCTCAGTTTAACCCTTTTAAGTGTGTATTTTGAATTAACTCAGCTAATTAGATTAAGTTTTTAATGTACTCTAAGAAGACAGACTCCATGAAGTCCTTCAAGAGGATAAACTACCTTGTTTCTGTAAAACAATTGTCTTTGTTGAATACATCCCCAGATTTAAGGTTAATTAATTTATTAACAAAAAAGAGGCAGTTAGCTATGTATGATTGTCTTAAATCAAAATGAGAAAATAGATTAAATTACTTGGTTTTGTCTTTGCTTTAACTGAGGACTGTTTTTTCTTAATTGAAACAACTCTACTTATTCAGAATTACACTTTAAAACCTCTTATGCAATCTGTCCAAATAAATCCATTTCTTATCTGATGTTTAATGGAGATTTCAAACCTTAAAACTATCACATCTTACTGATATGGTATTTCTATGATCAGCAATATTCCAGTCACCATCCCTGAAAGAGTTCAAAGAATGTGTTTGTGGCACTTGAGGATGTTTATTGGTGAACATGGTGGAGGTGCTGGGCTGATGGTTGGGCTTGATGATGATCTTAAAAGGTATTTTCCAAATTTAATGATTCTGTGATTCTAAGTCAAAAAAAAACCAAGTCAAATTTTTCAGTACTCTGAGTTGAAAACTTTTCTGATCCATTTGGGATGTGAGGGTTTGTGGGGTTTTTTGTTTGTTTTCCTTTATTTTTTTCAAGAAGGATTGAAGCAATCAAAAATCTGAGTATTGTAGGAGAGAAAAAAATCTGAAGTCCAAGGTCAGGATGGCACTCTGGAATTTGCACTGCTGTCCTGCTCATAATGACAAATGTTCTGATATTGGGAAATAGCTCTGAAACTATTTTACCTTGTGGGGAAAGCACTGCTGTTGATGCCTAAAGATTTTTACATTTTTCATATATTTGTAGCTTTGTAGATTGTTAGTATATAGTTGTACAGTTTCTAGATTTTGTTTGTTTGTTTTCAGAATTAGTTTTAAAGGTATAAAAATGTATTTTGGGGTTGAATAGATGAATGGGGATATTATTTAGTATTATAAAGTTACTTTAGGACTTTTTTATATTGTCAGTTTATTATTAAATCTAAATATGTTTTTATATATTGTATATATTCTATACACTTTATATATTTTATATTCTCAGGTAATTGAAAGTAAAAGCTGGTTGCCTCTACTAGAATTTATGGTTTATCTCAGTTAAAAGAAAAATAAAATTAAGTTTTACTTCTAAAAAACTCCATTGGGTTTTATAATTTATCACATTGGGTTTTATAGAATGTCTGTCAGCTGATGATACAGTAAATTTTGCTTTCCAGTTGTGACTGTGGCTCAGTCTACACTGGAAAGAGCAGTCACCACAGAGCTTTCCCTTCTGCACAGGCAGGAAAGCAGGGCAGAAATTCAGAAATATTGACTGGCACAAACCAAGACATAGAGCTGTGGGCTGGAGAACGAGAAAGTAACAGAAAAAGCCAGAAACAAGGACTTTTAATGGCAGCTGAGAACTTCCATTATCAGGTCTTGAACCTGCCTCAACCAAAGCTGGCTTGGCATGACATTTCAATTAAAAGTTGAGAAGACTTGTCACTGATAGAGATGAATAGTTTTTAATTAATTATCTCTTGAAAGATCCTGTGAAACAAACTAGGGCAAAGTTCTTCCAATAGGCTAAATACAGAATAACGAGGGCAAAATACAGCTTAGTGCAGCCTGGTTATTCACTAGCTAATTTCCACAAGTACCTTTTTTCTTCCTCTTTTTAAGAATTCAGATGCATCATAAGGAACGGTGCACTGAAAAGACCAAGTCACCATCCATTATTGAAGATATGCTACCCAAACTAAAGGAATTAATGCCCCTCAGTTGTAACAATAGGATTTAGGTGTACTTCTGTACATTATGTCATTCCACTTTGCAAGAAAAAAAACCAAGAGTCTAAACCAATCCTCAAAAGCACAATAACCAGCATTTCCACATATCTCTGAAAAAGAAAAGTATTTCCCTACAAAGTACTTGTGTGGTTAGATCACCCTTAATAGAGTTCATGTTGAGGCTTCAGCTTCATTAATGATTTAATCTGACAGATTAAAAAATAAATGTGCAAATCAATATTCATGAAGTAGACACACACCAAGTTCATGTCATGGATTTTTATTTACTTTTATGTTTTATTAATTTACATTTCCTTTTTAATACATGCTTACAACAAAATCTCTTTCTACTCACACATAAAAAAGGAAGGGAAAAACCACTAAGCACTGACATAGCTAATATTATCTCAAATCTCAGAACTCCTGCGTCAAGTAGGAACACAAAATAGCATAAAGCTTCTACTAGTGGCAGCTTCTTCTCCACAAAATTTGCTTTGCCAGCCACTCAATCTCCCCATAATTAGGCAGTCCACTGGTAACATGTGGTTAAACTAGAAATTGATGTTGTAGTTAATAGTTTGTATCGAATTATAGCTGCAGTAAAGCAGTCAAGTCTTAAAAAGACAACTTTATTTTCTGGTGTTAAATAACAACATGAAGTTATTCAATCCCTGTTTATAGAAAACTCCTTAATTGTCTACCTTCCTTAACTTCAACAGATAAGACAGTAATAGTAGATTTGGGATAACTTTAGGGCCAAATGATATCAAAAAGACTTTTTTTCTCTCTGCCACTAGGACTTGGAATGATAAGGTGCTGAGTGAACAGAGAAGTGAGCAGAGAATTCCATGAGCTGGTGCTGGGGGAAGCTCACATGGCAGAAACTTTTTGGACAGAAAGCTCATCTCCCTGAGGGACAGGCAGTGAGTGGTTGGCAGCACCTCTGAGCAGCAAAGCTTTGAAAACACACCTTTAGCTCCTCTCCCCACTCAGTTACCTCTCACTCTAGTGACAGCCAATATTTGAGTGTGATGATCATGTTCACTCAGCTGCACAGCTCTGGGTTATGACTTCCAAAGAGACATGAAAATATTCCATTGAATTTGTCTCAGTGTTGAAGCTGTTCATCAACAGGCTACATAAAATGCCTTAGCAGCTGGTATTTATGGTGGATAATAAAATCTGAAGGAAAACAATGATAAGGAGCTTGTAATATGCTGAATTATGTGCCAGAAGTGCAGATAGCTTGGATGGCTCTGCAAATGTGACAATGGAATAACAAACCAGTATTTCCTGACTTTTGACAGATAAAATGAATTTTTGAGCTTGTGAATTGGGTTGTTACATTGGCCACCTCCTTCCAATGTGGAATAATTCTAGGAAGAGAGTTGGAATATTACAGTTAGAATGAAACTTTAAGGTGCTTTACATCTTTTTCAGTTCTCAATACCAGTCACTAGTTTTGACATTGCATTTCAGTAAACTCCAGTTTTACACACACTTTGTATATTAGAGTGTCATCAACAGCTACACACACAGAATTGTAACAGTTCTTGTGCCCAGAATGACTTCTGCAGCTCCATTTGAAACAGACAAAACTGCTGGATCAAGACACAAACTGTTTGGTAAGTGAAGGAGAAGTGGAAGAAGGGAGAAACAAAATGAACAAGTGATGCCAAAGTTGGCAGTCACAACCCTTCAGAAGTAGACCAGTGCTCTGACAGTTCCCAAGAAAATGAGGGCTAGATCTGCCTAAACCTCCTCTTTTCCCTCTTTTTTGATGAGCATGGCATCAGATGAACAATATCAATTAGCTCAGGCCACTTACCTGGCTCTGTGCCCTCCCAAGCTCTCACATCCCCCAACACACTCACCAGGAGGCAGAGTGAGGAACAGGGCTGGATGCTGTGCAAACACTAAATGATTGAAACATGACTGTGTTACCAGCACAGTTTTGGTCACAAATCTATAACACAGCACCACATAGGATAAGTTGATCCTAGCCATACTTTGAGAAATTTTACCTGTAGACAAAAAATGTGGTAGAAACATGGTTTTAGGCACTGCTTTTCTCAAATGGAGGGATCTGCTAAAGGTAGCAGGAAGATATTGTAATATTTTTGAAGTTGTGGCCATTTTAAGTAGTGTATTAAATATTGCCACATCATAATTCAGACTCCAAGTAGGCTGCACATCACAGAAAAAATTCAGTCCCTCTCATAGACATGAGGAAAAGTCAATCTCTCACCTTGAAAAGTCTTATTTCCAGAACAGAATAGCATCCTGAAGGCTGCATCAAAAAAAAAAAAAAAAAGGCTTAAAACCTCATCCTGCAGCTATTATTGAAACAAAATAAATATCTGATAGAAGACTAGCAAAACTAGCTGAATGCTATTAAAAACTTTAAAAAGCCACCATAGATAGATAATTGTCGATTAGCTGAATAAATATGTAATGGAATTTATTGCCATGGAGAATACAGGACTGGGAGTGTCACTTGCTGAGATTCTGCTGAGGTTGGGTGCATAGGTTACCAAGTATTTAAAACTCAGGAAACAAAAAACCTGCCCTCCTTTCTGCTACACTGTGAAATGCACAGTGCTGTGCAGCAATCTGCACTCTCAGGGAGCTGAGGCACTGTTTTCCTGCATAATAAAAGTAGGATGAAAGATTGAAATGCTTCCATTTAAAAAAAAATCATGGCTCGTGCCATGATCTCTTATAACTCAGTAAAATATTTGTATTGACACTCCAAAAACACCCCATGAAATATTTCCGCAAGTTTTGAAGAAAAATGTTTTTGCTGCTCTGCTATGGATGTGGTGAACTGTAGGCCATTTTTATTTGAATATGCTTCTTCAAATGGGAATGATGTGTCATTTGTGTTTGCCTAGAGAGAATGTTGGTGCTTCAGCAGCTCTTCATCCTGTTTGCGGTTGCAAACCAGCTCTTAGGGATGAATCAAATGGCCTCTGTCAGCCCCTAGGCATGATTGACTGATTGATTTTATTCCTACTATAATCACTTCCTTGAGAAGTTCAACTTTTATCACCTTTTCAGACAAGTCCTTGTGCCTGACAAAGGCAGATAATTAAAATATTCATCACTTCTAGGTTTAAAATACGTAATTACAGTGTTTAATCTGATTATCACAGCTGCTTAACTTCCATACACTTATTTCCATGCAGGGTCTAAAAATTTGTATTTGAGGCAAGATAGTATGAGCTTGGCTAATAAATGTTTTTGGAAAGGCACCTTCTTACAAATTCTTCTCTTGCTATTTCAAGGGGGACTTGTGATATTTATTTATTTACTAGGTCAGCTATAGATTCATATAAAATTGAAACCCTTTAAAGCCAAATAATTCATGAAGATATTTCAGTCTTCTGCAGCTCTTGAATCAGTAGACAGGTTTATACCTCTTTTGTTTACTATCCCAGCAGTGACAAGTGAAGAACGTTTCTGCAAAACAAGTTGTCCAAAAGCACAGTGGCTGAAGCATTAGGCAAAGACAAATGATTGGGTTGTGAGCTTCCTTTTAGTCCTGCTGAGACCAACAGCAGCTCTCTGATCCAGTGGATGTGGTGTAGGTTACACACTTGTATAAATAGGCTGTCAAGAGGAAAAATAACGAGTAGCTATTTATTCATATAAACATGGTAAGCATCTTCCGTATGAGGACAAACAAATAAAGTAAATTATTTAGCATCTTTCTCAGGAGAATAAAATCTGACTTTCTGGGGAGAGGTAAAATGCATCACAAAGACAAAAAATTTTGGTCCTCAAAAACTATTTTGGCAACAAACACTCTGCATGGGTAGGACATCTACTATCTGACCACAACTTATGTTGACAGCAAGAAACCTGTAGGTTTATTCTTCATAAATAAACAAATCTTGCAGCAAAATTCTATGCACGATAAATTTAATGTTCAAAAATGGGTGAGTGCTGCATTTTGAAGGCTAACACAAATATTCCTTAAAAACCTTCTTATATTCCTTCAAATAAACCTTAAAATATTCCTTGAAAACCTAAGCATCTCGTGGCATTTCTAAAAGGAAATATTGAAAAATAGGAGGATATCACTGTAGATGTGTGTAAATGCTATAAGCTAACTGTAAAAATTCTATTACCAAGCAGGCTATTTTTTGCCTATTACCTTTAATTTTACCAATTCTAATTACTAATTTTAATTTGAAGCCCTGCAGAAGAGAACAAGGCACCAAGGACTCCCACAGAAGTGTGTTCTGAAATTGGAACCCCGTGTGTTTTGAGCCAGGCAATGTGCTGGTTTGGGTTTGTGTGGTTCTTTTTTCAGTGGATAACTTCTTATTCCCCCCCCCCCAGTTTAATGGGGCTGTGTTTGACTTTCAGCATAACTTAAGAGTGTGATTGATTTAATAGAGAATTTTCACAGCCCTGGGTAAGGTCTTATGGTGGCAAAATGTAGGCATTTATAACCAAAGACATAAAGTGGCAAAGGTAGGTAAGATCCAGAGGTATTTTTCTATTAGAGAAAGGAATACAACCCAGTGATTGCAACTGTTGGAAATCAGGTGCTCCTCTTCACTAATGATTCATCCTTGGTGAAGCAAACCAAGACAACGTGGGGCATTTCCATGATTGCAGGGGAATTCAAGACTGAATAGCTTGATTAAAGAAGTGCATTGTGTTTGGTGGGAATTGAGATTAAATGTTTATTAAAAAACAAATTGGTGACATAAGTCTATAAACTGTACACTGATAAAATGGCTTGGTCTAATACAATAATTCAAAGAAACAAGCCAAAAGGAATGTTTTGCTGTTTTGCAGTTGTGATACCTGTCTGTGTAAAGAATTTGATTTCATGGGGTTTTTTTAAATCTTGGTCTCAATGGTTATTTAGTGCAGGATGATTTTCGCAGAACTTTTCAGGAATGTATACATTATTAGTATACATTATTAGTAGCGTCATATTTTTGGGGATAGTGTATCGATCACTACCATCTCTGTTTGTGTTTTTTAGGACCAAGAAAAAAAGGAAATTATTTTGAAAGAGATCAGAATACCACTGGTATGTTCCTATGAAAACCTATCTTTCCAATTAGATCACTTTTTATGAACATCTTCTCCTTAATACCCCTACATATTTCTCTTATATAATTGGTCTGGAAAACAATGAGGATTGATGTTATAAGCTTATCAAGGAGTTTTTACAAAAATAAGTAAACACAGGACAGGATAATGGTTTATCAGCTGCCCTGAAATGCTTTAAATTTAAAATCCTTGTTATGAGAACATGTTTTCACATTTCACATATCAATTATTTCAGAATTTGAGGATGGAGATTATTTTGTTCCCTTAATTGAATGCACTGAGACCTTTGACTGTTATTCCAGTTCAAGTCAGTACCACAGTCTCATCCCCATTACCTCTTCCTCAGTGAAAATTAAAGCATGCTATTGATTTTGGAGCCTTCCCTTTTAAAGGGTAGCTTCATTTTCAAATGCCACTATAGCAGATCATCTCCCCTTCTTCTTTATTTGTTTTAATTTATATGACCACAAAATCTTTCCCCATCTGTTTTAACATCTTTTTTTTCAAAGACTAGCTTATCTTGACTGAAGCAATTTACAAATTCTCTTTCTCTTCTTGATTTTAAGGCACGTCTTCCTTCAGCCATTTATTTTATCACTGCCTGGTGTTTACCCCTAACAAGATTACAGGAAGAGTTACTCATCTCCTCAGATTCAGAGTCCTTTTTTTTGTATTGTTTTCCCTCTTGTACATGATATGAGATTAAAGAAGTAATATAGATCTGGAAATGAAAAATCCTATATAACTTTAAGCTCCTTTGTTTCCTTCATCAACTTATTCCCTGAAACTCTCAGAGGCTGACTTTCTGAAATGAAAAATGTCATTTAAAATTAAAAAAAAAATCCAAAGGAACAACTCTATGCGACTTATTTCATCTATTCTTACAGTAAATGAGCAGTTTTTCCTACAAACTGTCCACTTGTTAGAATTAAATCTGTACTGCCACTAACCCCCTTTTAATTTATTAGATTATTTAAGAACTGAAGCAGCTTCAGCAGTAATTCTTATTTAAGAAGATTATTATTCTGTATGTGATACAGTGGTTTTCTCCCCTAATTGTAATTTGGTTGGGTTCAGTTAATCAAACCCATTGTTACTGAACCAGTGAGTATCTTGCAACGCAGTTCTGAGACACAGATTTCTGCTCACAGCAGCAGTAAAATTCTGTCTTCCTGGCTTCTTTCTTTTCTTACCTAATTAATGCATTCCTGGACAATAAAATCAGGCAAAATATTTATGTAACTCCCTTCTAGACATTTTTCCCGCCATGAAATTTTTTCTAAAGCTCTTTTTAGCAGTCGTGGTATGTTCAGACTCTTAGAAAGCCAGTGCATCAAGTATTCAAATGCTGCATATTCAGTCAATTTTTCTGGGGTTTTAGATGTGTTTAATGCCCAAATGGTCTCTAAACTTTTAGCCCTGATCCATGAGGGTTATTTGATCTGAAAGTTTTCTACTCTTTTATCCTTTGGGAGCTCACCCAAAATTCCTGAGGTTTATGGGCAAGTTTTGTGTTTCTGATTCCCTGATATCTAGCCTTGCTCCCTGATAGTTTCACTGGATATTTGATAAGCTAGCCAGCAGAACAGGTTAAATTAATAATTTTTTATTTCTTTTGTGATAATATGACCCTTAACCTGTCTGTTGGAGACAGCTGGGACTTTGGTGGAGGACCAGGCATGTTTGTATCTCAAACATTGTGTACAGAAATTAATTCACAACACCAGAGGTTTATGTCCAAAAAGGAGACTGAGGAGTGGGATAATTCATTGTGCGGACTTTTGGAGGGAATTAGAGACAGGACCTCTGAATTGTTTTTAATGATGTGGTCTATTTTCTTATTTTCTATGTAGGCAGGAAGGGTGAATTAGGCTCCCATCGTTACAGCATGGTTCAGAAGGTCCCAAGACCCTTACTTAAAAGACCTATTAAGGAGTTACTGACCAACAAAGGACATTTTGACCGAACAAGGACATTTATGTTTTTGACCCAATCCTTAAATATTTCGTCTTATGGACCCATGCTACAGTGTAAGCTTTCTTAGCCAATCATGTTATGACACACAAGCCTACAGTACTGCATTCTGAACTCCTTGTTTACCTCTGTAACTGCTTTTATTTTTTCTGTATCTTAAACGCTAAAACTCTAAACTTTACTTAATATGTCTCTGTTTTAAACTATAAATCCACATTCTCACTTCTAGCACCTAACTGTGGAAGGCTTTTCCAAGGTCTCGGATCAAATCCTGTGTTTAGTTCTAAAGCTTTGGCTTAGAGGCCTAAAGTTCTGAGAATTCCTTGCATTTCAGATTCCAACAGAGGAGTCCTGCAAATTTATTTGAAAAAAGGGAAAGAGCCTACTGGGGCAAAAAAAAAACTTCCTTTGTTCTTTCACAACCTCAGCTCCAGAACCATCCACACAGTGGGATGGAGTGGGATCTAAGGACTGGTGATCATCTCTGTTCTCTCTCCTTTTTCTGACTATTTCTCTCCTCCTTGCTATGTCTGGGCACAGCAGGGCTCCCATTCTGTCCATACTCCCTGCTGAGCAGTGTCAGGGGCATGGGAAGTGTGTTGTGGATTATGTGCCACAATTCCAGCCCTTTGGAATTGCTGTGTTGTGGTTTGGCAGCTGGTGCCCTGGAGGAGTTTGTTGTGGGAGCTGAGACCTTACTGAATTGTACAAAAATCAGGGTTTTTATCCACCCCTCTTGTGCAAGTGTATTGTAAAAATTGAAGGGTTTCTTGGCCAGCACCTCTTGAGTCTAAACAGCAGCTGGGTGCTGGAGTTAGGGTGACTGTACAGCAAAAGCACAGTGCCTTGGTTTGAAAAGCCAGGTGTCTGCAAAGGAAGGCAGGAGCCTCCCCTGAAATGGAAAATGTAACCCACCCACCCCCCCCCCCCCCCCCCCCTGAATTATTATAATTTTTGAAATTAAGGGGCTCTCAGGCAAAAATATGGGAATAGGAGTTCTGTACTAGGAAAATTAAAAATACAAATGCAACAGTACAAACAAAAATATCCCACTGCCAGAGTCAGAACATGCCCTGACCCCCTGTGGGTCAGGGTGGTGGCACAGTCCCACTCCATGGTGGCTGCAGCCCTCCTGCAGTGCCAGCTGTGGTTCTGCTGGAGCAGGGATCCTGCACAAGGCTGGAGTTTTCCTCTGAAGCTCCAGGGCTGCTGGAGATGGGCCTGGTGTTCCTCTGGGAATGCAGGGAGGAGAAAGCTGCTCCTCTGGGAATGCAGGGGGCAAAGGCTGCTGTGCTGTTCCAGGGTCAGATTGGATCCAGGTAGGAATGCTTGGCTCCTGCCCTGGGCAGAGCATCTCCCCATGGGATGATGGAATGTTATCAGCCATGCAGGGACACTCAGTGGCCATGAACAGAAGAGAATTAATAATTAATGGCCCATGAACAGCAGAGATCTCCTGGAGGGAGGATTGGCTGTGGAAGAGATAAAGAAAAACTTCCCAATGAACAGAGGATAACTGCCCCACCCCTGACAGATGGGAAATAGAATATCCCCAAACATATCTTGCAACTCAAGACACACAGGAGCTCCCTGACACATCTCTGGTGTCTTTGTTCAACCTGTCCTGACTGGTTGTAAAAATTTTATATTACAAATTACTTCTTAGATGGTGCATCAAACACCAGTGTACAGGCTCTAATGCTTCACACAGAATTTTTTCACACATAGAAATTCTGGTTTTCCCATTAATGTGAGTCTTCTCCCCCATTCTCCTATCTGCACATAATATTTTGTCATTTTGTTTTGTGGATTCATGCAGATCACAGTTCAGCCTTTCCCAGGTGTTTTACATTCTTTTGTAAACCTAGCTTTTCTCACTGATTTCATATTTAAAGCACATATGCAAAGGACATGAAGAGTTTTTTAATTTCTGGGATGGCCTGCTTAGAAATCAGCTATTTTGACCAAGCAAATTAGATGCCTTTACTTCCAAATAAATTGAAATATATTAGGAACTTTGAGATTAGTTGTAATTAGTTGCAAAGCGGAACCATGAAAGGTGTTCAGATTCAGCTTTGCTTTGTGAGCCTGTTAAAAATATATTGTGATTTTGTGTTTATAAAGAGAAGGTATTTGGAGTGATATGCAGTCAAGGTCCAGGAAAAAAATAAACTGCAGATCTTCATACTTAACTGTTGTGTGTATGCAAACACGAACAATTTGGCTGCTGTTAGGATCCCTTTGTTAAATTGTTTCCTGCATTATTGCCACAAAGTAAGAATGAATTATAACAATTAGAATGATTGAAGTGTAATATAAGATGGTTGTTCACTTTTGTTTTGGACTAAATGGAGCTGGAGAGGTGAATATATTTGTGCACTGTCAGTGATTAGAGTTGTTAAGGGGCAATAATAGTAGAAATCAAATCATAAAAGACCTTCAGATGTAATTGTTTCTTCATTAATGCCATTTTATGCTAATTTGTCAATGGTTCCTGATGGAATAATCACAGCCCTTTCTGTAATTGCTGAGTACAAAATATTATATGTATTTATTATGGATGAGAATTCAAGCAGACAGTGGTAAGGGTTTTGTTCCCCATCATCTTTTGTTGTCTTCTAACTAGTTACCCGCTTTTAAGGCAGAAGTATAAGAAAAAGAGGAAATAGAGGAAAAGGGAGAGAAGGAGGAAGGAGAAACTGCAAGAGTTTCTACTGCACAGGCAGGTGTGAGAAAAGAAATAACATTTTGGTTCAGCCCCAAAAGATTGTGGAGTTAAAAAAAAAAAAAAGGTAAATTGTTAATTCTCTTTCCTACTGGTTGTTGTCTATATGTTTTGTTTAATGGGTTCATTGCACCTGTTAAGTATTTTTGGGAATCAGGAGAGAAGCAGGGTTGAAGATGTGACCAGAGGGAAAAGGGGGATGAGAGGGAAGTGGAGAAGAAGAGCAGGTGGTCAGAAGAGAGTGCAAGTTCCTGAGTACCCAACCAGTGGGAAAGGGGCCACAGGGTATAAAATGTTAATATTTTGACAAAGGGTGTGTGTGCTGACCTCTCAGGGGAGAGACAGACACCCAGCTCAGCTGACTCCTTGATACAAATTAACAGTTTTTCCTTCGAGAACTTTTCCCCCCTCTCAATTGTATTTAAAAAGTGAATTATCCTTAACACAGGAAATTCAAATTACTGTAAGCATAGCGGTTTAAAAGTATCATTGAAGTATCATCTACTTCTAAATGTGAGAGTTCATGTGACCTAGAGATGGAGAGAATTTATTAGGTCATTCAGTGCAGTCATGATGAGCAGTACCATATGGTCACTGCAGTTTCATCTTTGTCTTCCTTGTCTCATGATAATCTAAGCAAGATTATCACTGTACATTTTTTTGCATTTTGCTGGCTTTGGAAGTACTTTAGATGTATATGGTGGGTGTCATGTAAAGACCAAGACACAGTTATCAAAGCTTTTATTATGGATTGCTTGTATTTCAGTGATTATATGTATTTAAGGTCACTTTTCAAGACCTCTTCAAACCATAAAACAGCAGTTAAAGTTTATCTTCTTATGCAACAGTGTTTTTGCATGAAGGATTAAGTTACTCCAGAGCCACGAACAATTTGGAAGTGGGAGTGTCACTGCAACTCATGACAATAAAGTTCCAGCACTGTCTGGGAGGAATCTGCAGTGAGGCTCTATTCTAGTATGTTCTGACACTAATGGACAAATCCCTGTAGAAATATGAATTAAACCCCCCGCTCTGAGCGCTGACTTGCAGTGTGTCCCTGCCACTTCTGAGTTCATCATTTCCCAGTGAATCTTGCATTTCTTTATATCTGTTTGTGACTTGTCCAAAGGAATTGCTTTCACATCATAGACGGCCAGCATACTGTCTGGATGCATAAGAACATTCAGTTTTGAATGGCATAGAAACATTTCTTCAGTCATAACATATCTTTCACAAAGTACAGCCCTCTGCTCCAATTACTTTTTTTTAATTCTTCTGATGCAGAACATTCCCTGGAAAAATATGAATTAAGGAGGAGATACACTAAGGCTTGTAGTGATGAGAAGGTTCTTTAATTTAATGCTGTCACATAATGTGAAGGTCATCAGAAGAATACAGTCAAAAGAAGGCTGTCTTCTGCAATTGATCCGCTACTCTACCAGCTGATCAAAATCAGATGGTCACCAAATAACTTGGCTAAGCTTTGTCTTTCAACTCTGCAATCCTATTCTTGATTTAAAAAAAGAAAATTTAAAAAATCTTTATTTTACAGCATTGCACCCCCACAGGAAGAGGCAGGGGTTTTGGACAGTGGTTCCATGGTGAGACACTAAAGGCAGCTGTGGAGTACCCCACACCTTCAATTCAAACCAGCTGAGAGTTTTGTGGTGACTGCATCACGCTGGAATCTCCTGTTCAGCAGTTACACATCATCTAACATGAACACTTCATAGTGATGCTGTTATCTGAATGTAAATCACATTCTGCAGCATCAATGACCCCAGTCAAAAATCTCTCCAGCACCAGCATCCAAAAGCAGCTCCTTCAGCTCACCACTAAGTCATGAGCTTTGAAATAAGGGATTGGATCCAATGTAAGGGGCAAATGTGAAGTATTCAGGAGCAGGAGTATTTGGGAAAAAAACCAACCAAATCCAAAGGAGTCTCTTCATGTGACATCAACTTTTCAAACTGAGAGTAGGTTTAGATTGGCTAAAAGGGAAAACTTGTCTACAACGAGGCAGGTGAGACACTCAAATGGGTGCTACAGACAAGTCGTGGATGCCCCATCACTGAAAGTGCTCAATATCAGTTTGGCCAGTGTTGAGCAATTTGGTCTCTGCTGCCTTCCACTGTGGAAGTTATACCTGCTCATGGCAGGAGGCTTGGTCTAGAGGAGCTTTAAAAATCAACCCAAAGCATTTTATGATTAAAGTCTACTTATTAGAATGGAGAAATGCCACTTTCCCACAATGCAAGCAAACTCCCACTGCTTCCAGAAATTGTATAACTTTGATTAAAGTGCTTTGGTTCTAAATAATATAACTGCCACAAGCAAATGCTAATAGAGAAATTGAGGAAAATGGGAACTCCAATGCTAAATCGACTTCCTTTCTTGGTTGCTATGGCAATATAATCTTCCTGTGGGGGAAATTGCCTCATGTTCTATCTATATAATTGCTGGAGGCCTCTTCAATACCAATGCACACACTGTCTCAGCTCTCTGTAACATACAGGGAAGGTAAAGAATATTTTCTGAAGTGTATCTGATTGTCTGGTTGTTTGGAAAGGACTCTGTGTAAGGATTAGGGATTCAGCAGCTCTGGATAAAGCATGCACTCAGACAGTGAGTTGATTTCAGCAGGATTCATTGTTTCCTAATTTTGTGAGCAATGCAAGCTCTGATTATTAGGAAAACAAATCCGCAAGCAGCCTGCTGAGCAGCAGAATTGTCCTTATCCTGCACATTCCTGGTGCACAGAGCTCAGATGCACAACACAAGCTGATTTGTGGCTTGAAGCAGGAAGCAAAAATGTCTCTTGGATGCGGAGATTTCTGAAAGATACTGCTCTGTGGGTTTCTCTGGATCTGGATTGAAGGCACTTGAGACAGTAGTTCATGTTCAGACTCAAGGGTTTATCATTTCTTAACAGTGAAACAGTCTCACAACCATGAGTTCTGCAGCCTTTCATTAGCAAGGCACAAAATGGCTAACAATCTCTGGTTACAAGGTTTTTTAAGACTAAACTATCCAATTAAGAAAGGACACCTAGATTATTTTCCCTTTTAACCCGATATCTGATCCCTGGAAGCCATCAATACAGACTTTTCTGTCCAATTACAAAACATCACCCAAACCCATGAAGAAGAAGAAGGAAGAAGAAGGTAAAGAAGAACAACCTGCCTCCACCCTAAAACTTCCATCTTGCTTCATATTTATTTCTATATTCTGAAATCCCAAACACTTAAATTTTCCACCCTGTGATATTAAACAACTTCTAACCAACTACACGTCTGTAAACCCAGTGCTATCAATCAATTTTGGAAACCTTCTCCACAGCCTCAGGTCAAATGCAGTGTTCTCTTGTGGGTCTGTGCCTATAAGCACAGAAAGTTTAGAATTCTAAGCATCCACGATTCCAACACTGCTCAAAGGCTCTGAGGAGGCATCAACATGCACTGATGTAGCTTGAAGCACCTGAGTGTAAGGGGTGAACCCAGGATCACTTTTCTCCTTGCTGGATTTGTTTGCTCAACAAATACATAGTCTCAAGCTAAGGTATCTTCTACCTCCAGGCACAACTCATCCAGCAACAGATATCAAATCACATGTGAGAAACCCCTGACATTCATTTAGTCCATTTTTTGTTTCCCTGCTTCATCTCCTGTACATTTGCAGTTGCTCAGGCACCAGAGGCCCAGAGGGGTCGGCTGCCTGCTGCAATTCTGCATCGATCAAGATGCCACCCAGGGACAAGCTGCCACCTGTGCCAACTCAGGCTGCTTTGAGAGTGCCCATGGAGCTCTGCAAACTGAGACCAGGAACTTGAGGTGATGAGTTTTGTTTCCCAGGGAAAAGGCCTGCGCATGTGGGAATACACCTTCTCTTTAGGTTTATTATTCACCTATTCTTAATCATTGGCAAATGTCTCTAGCACACCCTGAGGCATTTCATAAAGATCACGTCATCACAATTATTTCATTATTGATATGATACATTTCCTGTCTAATTCCAGTCTCACTGGAGTGAAAATGATCATGTTGTTGCATCTGTCCATGAGAGATCTCCCGGACTTATTCAGTTTTATTTACTTCATTTTTTTCTACAGGATGTTTTATTACTTCTAAATATTACTTTTATTACTTCTAAGTATTAAATTACTGAGGAACAGATTTTTTTCCCTATGTGAGCTATAGCAGCACTGAATTATTGTGCTTGACAACCAGAAATAAATTATCCTGGTTTTATCTTTTAACCTGCAAGATGTTGCAGAAATATGCCTAAATGTCAAGTCATTTTGCTTGAACATGGATGGAATCACCTAGAATAATTTCAGCACCTTAACATTCAGATAAAAAAATTACTCAGAAGATATCAATGGATTATATCTGATTTCTTCTATTTGACAGGAATAAGAAATTCTTCAGTGATAACTCAGCTTACACTACTTCTACAGGGGCCTAGCTGGCATGCTCTGTTACTGTTTTACAGGTAAGCAAGAAATACTACATTTTTTCTGGATTCAGTATAGTAAGTTGCTCTGGTTCCAGCCTAGAGCAGCAGGAGGGATCATGCCCAGGACATTGTGATATAATATTCCTTCTTTGGTCATTGCCAGGGTGGGGGAAAAGGGACTGTCTCTCTTCCGAGCAAATGGATAAATGAAGGTGAACATATTCAGTGTCTCTAGAAAAAGTCTTGTACTTAGTAAATATCCCTCCTGAATAATTCCCTTTGGAAAGCGTTTTTGGGTTTTGTAAGCCTTTTCATTGGATGACAAAATTTTCTTTCAGAATCTAAAAGACATTGGCTGTGGTGATTTCTCTCTCCTCTCCAAAGCAGCAGTTCAGTAATTCTCTTTTTTTACAAGCCAAGGCATAGCAGAAGATGAACACAAAGCAAGGGGAAAGCAGGTCTTTTCCGGCATGCAGAAGAATCTGAAGTGGAGAATAAAGCTTGGAGGAGTTTGTCACAAAGAATGATTTCATTTCAATACCACAGTTCAGGATGCAAGAAAGAAGAGAAACCGGGGAGCCTGATCATCATTCCTAGTGTCTGGCTGTCTGCTGACACTTCTGAGGCAGGGCTGAGCAGCAGAGAGCATCTGCACCCTCCCGTGCCTCCTCTGCCCTGTGTGAGCAGTGCGCAGCAGCTCTGGCAGGGAACCTGCGCTGCAGAGGGCTTGTGCTTTTTGGCTTTTCACCTTCACGAAATGATGCTCCGGGTCCTTAAACTGTAACCCCCAGGACACTCCTCTGCTGAGGGAGGAGCAGCTGCCGCATCTCTTATCGTTTCCAGCAGCTGAGGAATTGCCATGGAATAACTTCCAGCTCAGACCTTTCAGCTGGAGCTCGCTGTTCCCTCTGCAGACTTCTCCCGTGCTGACTCACCTGCCGTTCTGGCCCCTCAGGTGGGAACTGCCAGCCAAGTGCCCCCTCAGGTGTGAGCTGCCAGCCGGTGGTGCCTCGGGGACACTTCCAGCGGCCGTCCATCCCTCGGGCTCCCGGGGAACGCGTTCCCGCGAGGAACAGCAGGGCTGGAGGCGCTCGGAGCGCTCTGCGCTACAAGGGGGACACCGGGCGGTCGCTGCCGGCACACACCGGCTGCTGCCCGCTCCTGGCGTCTCCTGTCCCGGGATGGAAGGACGGGAAAATCACTGGTCTTCCACTCACCATGGAGAGCACCGCTCCTTTGGAGAAGTAAAAGTACTTCACGCAGAAGAATTATTTTAATAATTTTACTAAAATAAAATTTTATTTTAATAATTATTACCTTGGAGCAGTCTTGTTAGGGATTTTTAAAAACAATTCCATCTTACAGCCACCTAAACAGAGCAGGTATTAGAAGGCGTGATCAAATCCCCCAAAATTTCTGTGAAATAATTAGGAATAGAACCTGGTTCTATTCTGAACCAGGCTGCAGGTCACTTACTTTTCCTGTAAGTTATACTCTGCTGAATTGTCAGGAACGGAATAATCTCCCCCATTGCTGATGCAGTGGAGCAAAGAACAGAGCTGGCACACATTTAAAGACATTTTTCTTAGAGAATAAGTACAGCCAAAACCTGTTGATAGCTGTCGTGAGACCTGAGAAACAAAAGCTAAGCTATGACTACAGTATACATATTTTACCCTAATTATTTTTGGTTATTGCATCATGCGAGGGCTTTAGTTTTCTCCAGAATTTCAGATTGTTCTCGATGCATTGATCTTGGTTTACAGAGACAACAGCAGGTAGTATTTACTAACATGCAAACACCTCCTTCTCTAGCCAGCAACTAATCTCAGGCTGGGCACTTCTGAGCAGCAATCTGTGATACTGAGCCACTTACTGTGAAATGCTTGCATGACAGTGGCAGTTCCATTTGCAATATTTTCCTGAGTAGCCAATAAATTGGTTATTCCTTTCTCCAGCTAAGAGATGCACAGCCATGGAATGAGGATCCTCCTTCTGCTAACCATGGAATGAGGATCCTCCTTCTGCTAAAGGGTTCATCACATTCATGTGACAACTCCATGGAATGTGTTCCTTGGCACAGCTCCCACACAGCCAATACTGATTAGGACTTTGATCCTTTGATTAGCCAGTCCTGTTGTACTGAGGTCGTGGCAGCCAGTGGTGCTGCTCAGCCCAGCTGTCAATACTGCCACGGCAGGTTTGCGTGGTGCAGGATGGGCCCCCACTACATGGTTTGCAGTTCACAGCCTGAAAAATCCATTTGGATGTAGAATTATCTTCACCAAGATGGCAGTGGATGGTTGATGCTTGAGACTTGAGCTCAAGCCTGACAGAAGTTTTATGTGTGTGATGCCGCAATTCCACCAATTCTTTCATTCTCACTAAACAAACTCTTGGTGCCCAGATACAGGGTGCTGAGTACAAATCAAAGAATTTGTTCCCTTTGAACATTCACTAGCATCTAAGATGTATGAGTTAACAAATTAGAATCCCAGCCCTGGTAAATTGTCCCTAAGAACAGCAGCCAGGGCACATTTGGGGTGACCTAATGGTGGCCTTCCAGTTTCTGAAGGGAGCATATGGGAAAGATGGTGAATGACTATTTCCAAGGGTCTGGGGTGTCAGGACAAAGGGAATGTCTTCCCACTGCCAGAGGGCAGGGTTAGATGGGAAGAAATTCTTCCATGTGAGGGTAGTGAGGCCGTGGCACAGGTTTCCTGGAGATGGCTTTGCTGGAGAGGGCTGCTCCATCCCTGGAAGTGTTCGAGGCCAGATTGGACAGGGCTTGGAGCAACCTGGTCTGGAGAAATGTGTCGCTGCCTATGGCAGGGAGGTTGGAACCAGGTGATTTACAAGGTCCCCTTCTAACCCAAACCATTTTCTGATTCTCTGAATGCAGATGAGTACTACAATTATAATAATAATAATTTCAAAACATTATGGTGATCATCTTCAAGAAACAACATTCCAGAGGAAAACATTCTCAGCACAATGATGCTTTGTACAATTATAATCTCTTCTACAAGGTCATGAAATTAAAATTTATGTTAATTACAGCCCATGGCAATGATTATGCTAACAGACTGTTCCACTAATTATATTTAGGTATTTAGATTGCATTAGCCAAGAAGTTTTATGCAAAGATTTGAATATTGCCTATATCTCATAAATAATAAAGACTATTAATGTAGATAATACATGCCTCAACCCACAATTACAGCAACATGTTTTAATTCAGTTGCTTAACACACAAGTTTAAAAACTGAATTAGAAACACAGATACTAATCAGTTCTATGAGATTCTTACTTGCTTGTCTTTGAACTTTTTTTTTCCTTTAAATAAGATGGAAATTCAAGAAATGAAGTGAAATATCTTCCCTTTTCATAAGTTTTTTTTTCAACAGATATTATAAGATATTTTCAACAGGTATCATCTTTGAACCTCCCTCTGACCAAATTAGTATTGTACATATTGGGTTTTTATCTTCTGCCCATGAACCAGGGCATCCAGCCTGACCCTCAGTGCTGATCTCCCCATGTCACTTACAGACTCTTGAGCCAGCCCTAGGGGTGGCCCAGGCCCTCCTCCACACACCCACTCTGGGTGGCTTGGGCCTTGAAAATAGCATCTTTGGCCAGCTGAGTATTACAACTTCATTATACATCTCTTGAGAAAGACAAATGAAACTCTTGCATACAGCAGTTACTGCCACAAAAATTCTTGTCCTACAGTCCTGTGTGGTTCTCTTACTCAGAACAACGCAACATCAGTGATGAATATTGGATAACATTCAAAGGAAGTGATGAAGGATAATTTTGCCATTGACAAGCCTGAGAAATGGGCTGACAGGAACATCACCAAGTTCAAGAAGGGGAAGCCCAAAGTCCTGTTTCTGGAGAGGAACACTACGAGGCAGGCACCAGAGCATACTGGGGGGCACCTAGCTGGGCTGGAAAGCTTTTGTCAGGAAAGGCTTTGGAGGTCCTGGAGAGCACCAAGGTCAACACAAGCCAAAATATGCACTGTTCTGGGATCCTGAGCTGCACTGAGAGTGCAGCCAGCAGAACAAGGGAGGGGATCCTTCTCCTCTGCTCAGCACAGGTGAGCACCTCTAGGGCTGCCTCCAGTTTGGGGCTCCTCAGCTCAGAAGAATGCAGTGAGGGGCTGTGAAGTTGATGATGGAGGGACTGGAGCAACTCTGCCGTGAGGGAAGATGGAACTATTGAGCCTGGAGAAGGCTTAGGGAGACCTTATTCATGTCTATAAATACCTGAAGGGAGGGTGCAAAGCAGATGCAGCCAGGCTCTTTTCAGTGGGCCCAGTGACACCACCAGAGAGTGCTCACAAACTGAAATACAGGAGGTTCCCTCTCATCTCCAGGAAACACTTGGTTATTGTGAGGGTGACTGAGCACTGGCACGGGTTGCCCAGGGTGGTTGTGAAGCCTCCTTCTTAAAGCTATTAAAAAACTGCTGAGGCACGGTCTTCTTTTTCAAATTTGTTCACAAACTAAAAGAAAAGAAGAAAATGCAAAAAAAATCCTTTTTGCTAACACTTAAGGAAACAGTTAAAGTGTGGTAATTTTAAAAATAAATGTTTTCTTTCCGTTGATACTTATTTCAGAAGTATATTGGTTTGGTACATTATTACCAAATTAAATACTTTTACTAGTCATTCCAGATAAGAAGATGTAACTTCAATTACATATTACATTTTGCTAACAGAGTTCAGCAATATGACAAAGTAGATGTACACTTCTTTTCTTAAAAATTCAGCAACTGAAATTTTCATGAATAAGAAAGCTTACAAAGTTCTATTATAATAGTTTCTATTATAATATAGGGACGGGACAGCGTGTGATGATGTTTCTCATCAGAGCTCCCTTGCTCAGCAGCAGAGCACTCTCCCCGTGGGACCCTGGGCGCATCCCTGGAGCCTGGCTCAGCTGCAGGTGGCAGGACAAACCGCAGAGCGCCGTGATCTTGGCTGTCCTGCAAGCAGTTTAAGAAAGAAACCGGCTGAAATCCAGAGAAAATAATTTTTTTTACAATTTCCAATTTTTTTCCAAATTTTTTTTCCAATTTGCTCTTTTACTTGCAGACAGAACAATGGTATTTCTTAGCTTCAAGGTAAAAAAAAAAAGGAGTTAGTCTAGCTTCAGGAATTGCAACAGCTTAGGCATGGAAAGACCATGTATGGGGAAGACCTTCCCCAAGCGCAGGTGTGTAGCCACATTTCTCCTCACAGAGAAAAGCAAGGCACAATTATTCCCAAGAATATTCTTATGTCACTTGCTGTGCCTGTGTTTGTGCCCAAGCAGAATGCAATATGGAGATTGTTTTGTTTCCTTGGCCTGTCAGGGCCAAGAGTGTGAGTGTGTGCCGGGACTGCCGGCTGACAGGCACGAGATTCTGAGCAGAGTGTGCAGTGGAGTGCTTGGCAGATTCAGCTTAGATGTAATGTAACATAGTGTAATGTAGTATAGAATAATATCGTATAATAAAGTAATTAATTAGCCTTCTGATAAGATGGACTCAGATGCATCACCCACTCCCCCTTGTCGGGGTTGCCTGAAAATGCAGGTGTGTTCTCATTCCCGTGCTGAGCTGGAAGGTGCTGATGTGGGAAGTCTGGCCTGCTTTGTGCAGAGAACACAAACTGGGGCTGTGATCGGGGGTTTCGGAGCTCTGGTCCGGGGGGTGCGGGCCGGGGTGAGGAGAGGCGGCCGGGGAGAGGAGAGGCGGCCCCGATGAGGAGAGGCGGCCGCGATGAGAGGCGGCCGGGGTGAGGGGACGCAGCCGCGATGAGGAGAGGCGGCCGGGGTGAGGAGAGGCGGCCGGGGTGAGGAGAGGCGGCCGCGATGAGAGGCAGCCGGGGTGAGGAGAGGCGGTCGGGTGAGGAGAGGCGGCCGGGGTGAGGAGAGGCGGCCGCGATGAGAGGCAGCCGGGGTGAGGAGAGGCGGCCGCGATGAGAGGCAGCCGGGGTGAGGAGAGGCGGTCGGGTGAGGAGAGGCGGCCGGGGTGAGGAGAGGCGGTCGGGTGAGGAGAGGCGGCCGGGGTGAGGAGAGGCGGCCGGGTGCTGCCGGCAGCGGCCACCGGGGGGCGCCGTGGGTGAGGCCGGGCCGGCCCGCTGCCCCCCCGCCCCGTTGGTGTGACAACGGCCGGCGCGGTTCCGCCTGAGGGCCCGCGGGGCACGGGCAGAGAGCCGGGAGCGACCCCGGGAGCGACACCCGCAGGGCCCGGAAGGTGAGCGGTAGGAGTGGAATTATCAGTCTCGCGGAGCCGCTTTGAAGGCTGGAGCTCCTCTGCTCTAGGACAGGCTGGGAGAGCTGCGGGTGTCCAGTGTGCAGAAGAGAAGGCTCCCGGGAGACCTTAGAGCCCCTTGCCGTGCTTAAAGGGGATCCAAGAGAGCTGGAGAGGGGCTTTGGAAAAGGGCCTGGAGTGGCAGGACAAGGGGGAATGGCTTCAAACTGCCCGAGGGCAGGGTTAGATGGGATGTTGGGAAGGAAATCTTCCGTGTGTGGGTGCTGAGGCCCTGGCACAGGTTGCTCAGAGAGGCTGTGGGTGACCCATCCCTGGAAGTGTCCATGGCCAGGTTGGACAGTGCTTGGGGCAATTTGGGATTGTGTTGGAAGATGATCTAAAATGATCTTTAAGGTCCCTTCCAGCCCAAACCATTCTATGACTCAAGGAACAAGGAAAGCCCTCTTCCAAGTGAAATGTTGTATCTCCTCTTGGCTCCCAGCTTGTAGTTGCCAGTTCTTCTGGAAGCAGGCCCGGCCAGTCAGCTGCGATGAGCCAGGAGTTCTCAGCAGGACAGGAGTGACATGTTCGCAGAGAGGAAGGCTGTAAACAGATCTTCAAGGCCAAGGTAAAAAAAGCAAAGGATTTGGCAAAAGCCAAAGGAATTTGTTGTGTTAGTCAGTTTTCTGGCTGTGGAAGTGACCCCAGGTCATTTTCAACATTTCTGGTTTTGGTTTGTTTTAGTAAAAAATGAATGTGTTATCTCCAGCATATGCTCTCCAATGCATCTACATGTGTTCCCATCTCTTTGTTGTATATCAGGTTATATTAACTGGAGGCAGAATCATAACACAGCAGTAAAACATTTAGAGGCATACTTAGCCACATTCAGGCATTTCTCACTCTGGTGTTAACTTTTTTTTTTTTGGTAACTGTAAGCAAGGCAACACCATCCAGTTACTCCACTTTTCCTGTTTGAGGAAAAGATTCTTCTCTTTTTTTCTCATTTTGAAAATAGCCTTAGATGAAAATGGTTATGCGTGTGGCATGTAGGGTTTATTATTTTACCTTTCTCTTCTGCATTCTTTCCCCTACTATTTTATATTAATTATTTTGTCCCTGTTATCCATTCAGTAGGTTTGAAGGAATTCTACTTGTTGAGATTGGGGTTCTTTGAAGGTGCACTCAGCCCCCCTTTTGAATGAAGGAAAGAAGAAGACAAAGTCCTCTAAGAAGAGTAGAAAGCTCACTTTAAATAAGCATTCAGAAATGTTTGCTGATGCCATGCCATCACCGAGTAATCAGCAGAAATGTGTTGGGAAAACACCCATCAGTGACTTCACAAAAACACCACAGTCAGACAGGTAGGGAACAGAAGCATAAAACCCCAATTATATGTTCATAACTAAAGGTGTGAAATTGACAGATTTTCACTGGGAATTAGAAACTCCTGAATTCTTGGTCATAGCACTAACAACTCGTAATAGTCTGTCTCCTTGCCAAATGTAAATTTAGTGTAATGAACTGCTTGCTTGAA
Organism: Motacilla alba alba; assembly: GCF_015832195.1. NCBI lineage: Eukaryota > Metazoa > Chordata > Aves > Passeriformes > Motacillidae > Motacilla > Motacilla alba. Next base: position 26,130,490 of record NC_052023.1, read on the forward strand.
GTGCAGGCTAACAGACTGCTATTTGCAATGGCAGGCACATGGTATGGCTCTCCTTTTAAAAAGAAATTGTCTTTGCTCATAGCAATCTAGATATACACCCAGCCTGACATATATTTTTTAGGCTGTATTTCCAAGTAAATGGCTTACATGATGATGCAGTAAGATAATGTGATGAACAAAGAATGAAGTTAATGCATCCATCCTTTTTACCCTAAGCCAGCTGCTGAATAATGATACAGGGATTCTCACTGACCCCAAGGAGAGACACAGTGCCCAAGCTGTTGGGAAAAGCCCTGGACAGATAAAGGCTATTTCCTCTAAGAGTTGATAGGTTTTTTACCTTTTAGAGCTATTCTGTAAGTCTCTGTAGTTTGCACATCCTAAATCTAGCATGTATTGCTGTAATGCTGTCATGATAGATTTGAAGTTGGGATCTACCCAGACTTCAGTTTGTCTCAGAAAAAGCAACTTTGATTCTTTGAATTATATTCTTTAAAGTTAGAATGATGCTTATGTTCACCTTATTGTTACATTTTGCCAATTGAAGTGTATTATGCTATTATGTTAGTCCCTCTTCTGGTGCATTTTTAATACAAATTGAAGCTTTATTCTCTTTCTGTTTCAGACAATCTACACCTTTTCCAGAGACGTGGGGAAATGTAGATGCAAGTTCAGCTGAGAAAGTCAGAGGCCTGCCTGATGTAGTTGGTAAAACTGGTTTCCCTTAATGTCATCTATTTTAATTTGCAGTCACAGGAGATGTAACAGGTTTAGCTGAAAAAGGTATAAAGTTGTGCTGGTTTGAAAGTAAGCCAGCAGGAGAAATTAACCCCACACAAATACCTTGTGAAAGATTTCAAATTGGAGTTACAATTTAACAGAAAGATTACAGCAAATGCAATGATACAGAAAAACTGGTTGAAAACCACAAAGCCAGAGTGCAAGCTGGCACCCTGTTGGTCAGGGTTGCAGTGGTTGCAGCCCTGTCAGAAGTGGTGGGCTTGTGGAAGTTCGTGTCCTCCTCTGGATGTCCAGTGGTGGTGGTGTCCCAAGTGCCCAGACTGCCTAAATGATATACAGTGGGGTTCAGGTGGTACACCCCCCAGTGCAGGGAGCTTCACAATGGAATGATGTAGAATCTTTTTTTTTTGGAGTCTGTGATAGTCCTTTCAGCTTCCCATTCTGCTGTCAGTGCATCATGGCCCATTAGCACAGATGACCCTCACTGGACAGGTGGTGCTGCTGCTTCCCCAGCTGAGTTGTTTTAAGGATGAAGAAGCACCACCTCACCTTGCAGGGTTTGCCTGTCTCATTTTAACACCCAGCTTGTATCCTGGAGGTCAGGTGTGCACTGAAAACCACCCGTCATTAACAGCTCATCACAAAATGAGGTAGAGGGGAGTAGAATACACAGTTTGATTATATATTGGCATTCTTTCTCCTGCAGGGCAACAAAAATCAAGCTCAGAAATGCCCTGACACATTTTTGATGGTTTGTAGGCAATTTTGAAGATGAAGAGTCTTCTAAGAGAAAAAAAAAACAGTTGTGAAATTGTCAGTCAATCACAGGTTATGTTTAGATGATAAATTCCAGTTCTGATGTAATCAGATCTCATTCCTGAAATGTTGCAATTATTTTTTATATTATACCTGAGCTTAGTTGATAGTTCCATGCTATTATCCTTCTGAAAATCAGAAGTTAATATGGGAAATTTTAAAATACACCCTAGTATTTTTAACCTGCATTTGCTAAGATTGCACTTCCCATGGAAAGATGTTGCACACTGTGAAAGCTGCACTGACTACAGCAGTCATAGTGTAGATTTAGGGATTTATTGTTCATGCATCCCATGTTCTGCAGCAACAGTTCCAGGTTATAGAATCCTCATTTCTTCCTTGGCAGTTCCTGAGGAAACGGGCAGCAGCGCATGGAAGCACCTGGCAGAACGGCGGCAAAAGCGTCACGATGGAGCCGTGACCGACATGCAGCGGGAGCTGGACTGCATTGGCAGGGTGAGGCAGGAGGTTCTAATCCAGTCTTGAGTGCTCTTCTAAGGTCAGGGCACAATATTCAAATGATCACACTGACCTCCCATTGTAGGAGATGGAAGCCTCTGTTTGGAATCTTCAAGAATTCCTTCAGCTTGAAATGATGAAATCAGATGAAAAGAGTAAACTTCTGTTTGAAAAGATTGCATCTGACACGGCTTTGGAAGGTTTCTCATTTGAGGTAAGGCAGCTCAGAGCATTGGCTCAGGTTCAGTTACTTGTATCTGCTCTGTGTAACATCTTATTTTGGCTCAATGGAGTCCAAAATTACTGGGTTTCTACTTTTTAAATGTTCTTTTATATGTTTTCACTTTTCAATGAAATCGAGAGTAGATTTTTATTGCAGGATTTGGAAGAACTCTGGAATATGATCCACGAGGAATCCTCAAACAGAAGGAAGTGGATTAGGGCAGTGGATGAATCCCTAAAGGAGATCGAAAGGAGTCGAGCCATGAAAGTGAGCTGCAGTCTTTCATAACTGTTACTTAAGCATAAGATTGTTATTTGCTGATGTAATGCTGGGTGCAGAGCAAAGAGTAGCTTGTTTCCACAGGAGTCAGAGATCTGACAGTAGTTCTGTTGAGTGGTGATTGCTTTCTTTTCACCAATAAACTATTCACTCATTTTACACCCACATAATCAGGAGAAACTACTTTTTTCCTAGTATGAAGGTGTTTATTTCTTTCACAATTATAATAAAGGTGCAAGGAATATGTGAACTGCTTTTTTTCCCTGCAGGGTTGCGTAGGTCAAACTTTCATTTGGTCTGTTATTTTTGGGGGGACATACCTATTCTGCAGCTGAGAAGGAGCATAGACATGACCTGGCTCAATTTTAGTTTGGGCTGGCTGGGTGTCAGTAGCAAACGTGTTGCAGTTTTGTAGTCTTCAGCCTAACCTGTAAAAGTCATTGGACACCATAGGAAATGTTTGGATTAAAAAATGGATAGACTGTGGAAAAGCCTGCTGCACTGTCCTTGCAGGCAAAGAAAAGCTGTTTGTTCTACCAGTGCCAGTTTCTCCTCTCTTTGTAATTCAGGTATGATGAAAAGGTCCAAGAGTATCAGCAGTAACCTTTCTGTTGGATTAATTACAACAAATGACAGAGATTAACATATTTGCTTTAATTTTGTGTTCGCTTAAAACAGGCACTGGTGGATTCCCTTCAGATATTTGAAAGGAAGTTGGTTTGATTTTTAAATTCATATTGCAGCCTGTCTGCACACCACTCAATTATCACAGATATTAAAGAGAAATCAGATGAGTAGTAGCAAAGCGGGATGTTTTAGTTACTATTTTTATGAATTACTGAAAAAATCAGTCTTCAAGGTGACTAAGAATAATATTTTAAAATTTACTTCTCAATCTGTGTGTCATCCAATTAATTTTCATTCACTTTAATAGATTTAATTAATGAATCTAATGGAATTCATTTTAATTGAAAAATTCTCTTGTTTATGTAGTTTTTTAACTTGGGAAACTGGTAATTGAGTTAACTTTTTGTTGTTGCTTTTCTCTATTCTTTTATTGCACAGATAGCAGATGTACTGACCAAGTATACTGTGAAACTGGAGGAAATTTCCTTCTTCTTGGCAGCTGATGTTCACAAGCTCATTAATGATAAGGCCATGGTAAATGTTTTACCTGGGGCAGGATAGCAGTCTGAATATTCCTAGAATGTCTTTTCTTTCCCAGCTGAAATCAATTTTTTTCTGCCTATCAATCACTGGAATATAGAGAGATTTCTACTTTGCAGGGTATTTGTTATCATTTGTATTCTTTTTTCCCCTCATTTTGTGTAGAAGACACAATTTTTTTTTTTTTTTTTTTTTTTGTTTTGCATGTTGTGTGTTGCTTCTACTCCTGGTTTTATTTTTTAATACACAGAATATAAACAAAACGCTGCTGGGTAATGAGAGGGCAACTGCCAAACTGCTCTTTAATCTAATGAAATCAGAGCTTGAGAAAGAAAAATTGCATCAACTAAAATGGCAAGAGAGAGTGAAGGACTGGAAGCTCATCCAAAAGAACTGTGTAGTTCAGAGTTTCAGGTCAGAAATTTTGCAATCTTATTTTAGACAATGAATAACACAAAGTGACTAGTGTTCACTTGTGATTTCTATAAAACAACAAGTTTTAAAAAGTTATTTTTTCTTTATACATATCATATATAACATAATGTATGATATCATGTTTCCATTATACATATCTTTATTCAATCCTGCAGAGAATTTATGGCAAGTGAAGAAATACAGAATCCCCAAGCTGTGAAAATGGAAATGGAAAATATGATAAAGGAGCAGATTGTACTTAGTGAACAGAGATTGAGTGTTTTGCAGCACATTGGGTATGGCAAAAGAGGCTATATCATAAAGGAAAACAGTTCTTTCTGGAGTTAATGAGGGGCTTGGCTACAAAATGCACTTTGCTTTCTGTCAGTGTGTGATTGATAAATTCAGCAGTGAGACCGGGTCTAAACCCATCTTTCTGCAGTTCTTTTTAATGAAAAAAATGCATTCTTGATTTTCACTGCACCAGCTACAATAAATAGGTGGTGATCGAGGGCTAAAAATGCAGGAATGCAAAAGTAAATCTTACTGACACTTGAGACGTGGTAGAAATGGGCAGACAAAGATGGGTGGAGAACTAGAAGTTGGTGATTTTTTTTTTCTCCGTGTGTAATAAATTAAGACAGGAGTATGGATAGAAATCTAACACTGCTGAATTTGAACATCCATCCTGAACACAAGAAGCATTTTTGAGTGCAACGCATTACAGTATTTACAGGGAGTTTTTACTGGGATGTAGGAACAAGGTAGATTACAATTCCTTGTTGGGTTGTAAACAGTTGGCCTCGAACAACAACAGTCTCTTTGGTTGATTTTAATGGCCAAGATGGCTGTAAATAAAATAAAGCACAGTATTATGGATACTCTGATTAATAATTTTGTATTTTATAATAGTTTTACATACAGTTGATTTGTTTGTATTTTAAGATACTTGACTCTTGTTTCCTGCTTTGACAGTGCCTTGTTGCCACCAACACATACAAAATCTGACTTAAAAGAATGGTACAGAACTCTGGAGAATTTAAACAAAAGGATAGGTAAGTTGGGAAATCATGAAAACAGTCTGGAATTCAAGCAATACTTTGTTTTTTCCTGGGCAATGATGAAGCAGACAGTTGCTTTGAAAGTGCATGTTTGCTCTATTCTTTGTTCCATGTGTTCCCACACACCTTCTCAGTTGCTTTGAGCTGGCAGGAAGACCCAAAGAAGCTGCCTGTGCCATCACTTTCCTTTGGCTGGTACAAACACTTGTGCATGGTGAGATCTAGCAGGAACTGGCTTGGTTAGAATTAATCTGGGGAAATAAAGGTTTAATTTTGACATGGATCAGTTCTCAATCATACAAAAATACTCCTTGGAGAAGAAGGGAAGAAGTACTGGAGGTACTTCCTTTCTCTATGTCCTGTAGTGTGCCTTCCCTCTGTGGCCCTGCCTTCCCTTGCTCCAGAGCATATCCTGTTGTGATGTTTATAGCCTGTGTGGTGGCAAAGAAGTTGGTAGCAATTCTAAATAACTTGCTCCTTTTAAGCATAATTATAAACAGCTGGGTATTAAAACATCTTATTTGATTGGTTGTTAGCGTCACACAGATATGCAGCACTGCTGGGATCTGTTCCCTGTGCTGAGATTCAGCACAGGGCCTCTGTCATGTTTCTTTTTCACACTGTGAAATACAGAATTTTGACTGTGGTCTGTTCCATATCATTCAGACACCCATAATGCAGAGTGTGTGGAGAAAATCCATGTGCAGTACAAGCTGGTCCAGGGCAAATGTCAGGAAAAAGTGCAGACCTGCAAGGTGAGTATCCCAGCTTTGGGTGTGGTAGCCATGGTACAGTGTATCATAACAGTAAAATGTGTTTGAGGATCCACCAAACACTGAGATAACAAGTGAGATTAGGTTTTAACCTCTGTTTTATTCTGTTCAAAAAGTAACCATCCATTTGGTTTCACAGTAGTATTTGGTATTTTTCCTCGAAATGTGTAAAAGCCAACAAATGCCAGTAATGAAGGGGGTGCTGTCCTGCATTTGTGTGGAGGATGCAAGGACCCTCAGCCTTTGTGCTAAATCTGTCTTATCTTGGCAAATCTGTCTTACTCTCTGTCTCAATTTCTCCTTCTGTATGCAGTTGTTGTGTTTACTGACAGATTGTGGGATCTAGGAGGCCGAGTCTTTCTCCGTCCATCACAAGAAAAGAAACACTAAGTTAGCCATGCTGTCTGAAAGCCACGCATGTCAATAATTTGCTATTCTTTTCATTTAGATGACCCTGTTGGAAAAGAACATTTGCACAGTAGAAGATGTTGAAGCTGTGCATTCCAACATGCTTCAGATGACTGAGAAACTAAAACACGGGTTTGAAGAAGAACTGGAGCACATGGATGTACGTTGATTACGTTTGTTTTTATCACTCCTTGTATTAGTCTGTTCTTCCTGTGCTCTCAGCTGCAATGCCTTCTGCATTGTAGGCTATTGATGCCACATTAGAAAGAGTCCATAGTGGGACTAAACACTGCAAAGAAACAAAGTTTGGTGTGGAAGAGTTTCACATGAAAGAGTTCATAATTACTGTGTTTATTATTTGTAATATATTGTACTTTTATTATCATTTATATCTGAAATACATATGATAGAGATAAATGAGGTGTGGTGCCCTAAAGGCAGAGGAAAAGATTTAAATTACCTCCCAGATGGCTTCCAATCTGATATTTTGTGATTCTAGACATAAAAATGACCAGGCAGTTGTTCCTAAAGAGATAAATTATAGAATGTGATTCAGTGCTTTACAATGCCAGAATAAATATAAGTTTTGATACTCTTATCTTGTAGAATAAAAATCCACATTCTTACCCAGTTTACTTGGATTTTTTTTTTACACGTAGAAGGCACCATGTTGAATACCAGTCATGTAATAACCAGGCAGCCTTTTATCTTGTTACATGTCCTCTTCCTCATTCATTTCACCTTCCAGCAGTTTAAAAATAACTTCTTCACTTGAATGTTTTTCTTTAGAGGGATTTTAAGGAGATGGCTAAATGGCATGAGCAGCATTGTCAAGGTTTGTACAGCTGTGTTCAGGAGGCCATGGCTCTCTGGGATGTCCATCTGTCCAAACTGTCCCAGCAGGAAGATGGACTTCAGAAGAAAGTAGATGAATACAGATTGGAACAGGATAACATAATACAGGTATAAACACAAAAACAAGGATGTGGCATAATGTAAAGAAAGGACTTCTTAATACAAAGAACCCTCTGGAATTCCAAACAGCTGCTATAAAATTAAAACCATAATATCTGACATTTACATTGGAATTTCTACTTTTCAGTTTCATTCTGTCAGGTGCATTTTTGCTAACTGCTTGATTCACACTGAGTGGACAGTCCTGTCTTATTCTTGATATGGCGAAAGTGATAAAAATCACTGCTGCTTTCTGTATAAAATAGCTGCAAGTTGCTATTATGAGATCTTGTGCAGCTATAGAGTCTGGTTGGATGCCAGGTTCTCATAGTTAAAACATCCAGCTTGGGGGTGGCAATGTCAGAGCTGTTCATTACCTAGGAAGATCTTCATAGGTGATGAGTTTTGCTAAGGTCTTGCTGTAGAATATATATTCATAATCAAATTACTTGAATCCTAAATAGTTATGGAGATTTTAGTATATACTAAACTGTTTTTACTAGCTTTTTAATGTGGCCTTAGGTGCTGAAAGATGATCTGGATACAATTTTGGAAAAAATGAAAATGGCCAGCTGTGAAGAAGAGCTGGAGGAATATTTGGAGAATGCCCTTTCTTCTTTAGATCAAATTAGAACTAGGTATGGATTTTGTATAAAAGTAAAGCATATTTTAACATTGGTTGTACTACTTAGGCCTTGTTTATGCTGTTGTGTGAAGGTATGGAAAAAGACTGTTTTACTTCATGTAAGAATATAAAATTATGTACATATTGAACAAGGTTAAGGCAAATAATACCCACAGTTTAGGAATGGGACAAAGAAAGACTGTTATCATTCAAAAGCCATACCACATCAGTATTACTGTGCATGCCATCACATCCATGCCTTATTCAGAAGGCAAAAGTAGTAGTAGTAGTAGTAGTTCAGATTCTTGAATCACAGGAATCAGAAGTTGGTCTGCATCATCACATCTGCACTCACAGACTTGATCTCATTCAAAGTTGCAAGGACTAAGATCTTTAAGTAGCCAAAGTGTTTATTTTGGTAAGCTCTCTGTTATCCTTCTTGTGATTAGGCATTTGCAACCTTAAAAACCATACGAAAATTGGTACAATACTGCTCTCCTTGCTAAAGACCTTAGCAGCAGGTGTGAAACCTGAGAGGAAGCAGCTCTGTCCTCACTCCCAGGAGGTCTTTTCTGCCTGTTAGATCAGAGGCACATTAGAAGAGCAATATGGACATGAGGGGCAGATTCACACACCTCACCTCATTGTGATTAGAGCCAGGGGTTTGATACTCTTAATAATCATTCAAACAATTTTTAAAAAGCCAGAGGTAACAGACCAAGTGAAAATACAGTGTAACCTATCCGAACCCGTATATAAATTCCCCATAATTTTCTTTGTTTAGGAGACAAAGCAAGTGTAAATATAAATGGAAAGAAGTGTGAACATTGATTCTTCTTGAATCTAGACTCAGCTTGAGCTGTTAGTTTAGAGAATAAACCAGAAAGGCTCAGTCACAGCTGTGCACAGTTCAGAACTAACATGGAAGACAGTAATTTGACCTGTTTTATGTAAGCACTGTTTGAATGGTTTCCCATCCAAAAGGAAGGATGTAAAAGGCTTTATTGTAAATATTTAACTTTTGTGCATTTATTTATTTGTAATGAACTAATCTCTAACAAGCCAGGATATGATTGTATTCAGTATAAACAGATCTATGGCAATGTTTAGCCTAAAGGTTTTATGAGATTGATCAAAAAAGTTAGATTTAGAGGCACTGTAGTCACACCTAATTTTATTTCTATACATACTTGAGTCTCTTAAACAGTGACCTTAAATTTGACAGGAATGAGACATTCAAGCAGATTGTAATGAATGAAGTAATGGCTTATCCAAAAGCTATTTTGTGGGAGTTGATTTCTTACAGTATATCCATCAGCCAGCATTTTAGTGTGAAGGAAATCTTCAAACAGGTAAAAAGAAAATTTCTTCTGGTTTCAAACCTTACTGGTGTATTACTTTTTCACTTTAGAGAAAATTTACATTACCTTTAAAATTCAGATTATATAAAGTACTGTTTCAGCCATTGAATAAAGTGCTTTTGGTAGAGATAGCGGAGGGAAACCAAAACATTTCTCAGTCCCACACTTTTAACTCTGTCCTTGTTACAAACGGAATTTTAGCAAATTCATTTGGCTTTTGAACAGAAAACTACAAGGTAACAGACTTACAGTAATTGATTTGAGTGTTACAGGTTCTTTAGATAGTGAGTGATCTATTCAAGACTATCATATCTTACTGAAAAAATACATTTTGAGAAGGGATATGGATTTCTTAGAAGAAAGCAAATTCATATTTTAAAATGGTGTGGCGGGTGTTTGTTGTTGTTGTTTTGCTTTTAGAACTTGCAAGGCACGACAGACTCCACAGTTCAAGATCAAGGTAATACCTCAACAGTCCAAACAGGTATTTCTGCTTGGTTGCTTTTCAATCTGTATTTCTTTGGATTGTAACCAGAAGAACTCGGCTTTAACTGTAAGTAAGTAGTTGAGGCTTCAGAAGGTGAACATATGGTGGAGCAGCAAGCTGAGAGCATCGTGCAAGGAGAGGAAGGAGAGGAAAATCAGAGTATCCTGAGTTGGAAGGAATCCATGGGGATTGTGAAAGTCCAACTCTTTGTCCTTCCCAGACACTCCAACAATCCCAACCTGTGCATCCCTGAGAGCATTGTCCAAACACTTCTGGAACTCTGGCAGCTTTGGGGCCGTTCCCCTTCCCTGGGGAGCCTGGGCAGTGCCCAGCACCCTCTGGGCAAGAACCTTTTCCTAATATCCAGTCTAATCCTCCCCTGGCACAGCTCCAGGCATTCCCTTGGGTCCTGTCTCTGGTCAGAGAGCAGAGATCAAAGCTGCCCCTCTGCTGCCCTGGAGAGGAGCTGCAGCTGCCAGTGAGGTGTGACCTCAGTCTCCTCTTCTCCAGCTGAACCAAATGCCCTCAGCCACTCCTTGTATGGTTTCCCCTCCTGACCCTTCACTATCTCTGTGCCCCTCCTTTGGAGATTCCTCTAATAGCTTCAGGTCTTTCTGACATTGTGGCATCCAAAATTGCTCCCAGGGCTCGAAGCAAGGATGTCCCAGCCCAGAGCAGAGCAGGATGATCACCTCTCTCAGCTGGTGCCAGAAGATAGGGACAGTTGTCAAAAATCAGCTGGAGAAACAAACCTAACAGAGAAACAAGTGATCTTGGCACAGGGAATTGAAGAAACTGAGGAAGAAGAAGATAAGGAGAGTATTCCTCATAAAAGTGAAGAACATAAGCATGCAGAACAGGGACTAAGCATTACACAGGTGAGCAAGAGAATAAATTTGAAAGTGAAGGCAGTCTTGTCCAAAATAAGGAGGAACAGGAAGTCTTTTTGCTGAGAATGAGTAGAAAGTCCTTTTTTGCTTAGTTTGCTTACAAAGCACACAGCTCTAGATCCTTTTATGAGAAAATGGAGTATATAAAACAGTTCAAAATCATTCTTTTGGATCTTTTACCCTTGTAGAAACCCTTTGCATAATTTTTTTTTTTAAATCTGTTTTTCATCACAGTGTTCTCAGCCTGTGGTGAATGTTTTAAGCTAAGTATTTGTACCTAAGTATTAATTTATCAGTTTCCATGAATTTATTACCATAACAAAAACCTTTTAAAACATTGTCAACTCTGCCTATGTCTGGCTGGCATATAAATATATACATATATAAATATATAAATATATAAATAAATGTATAAATATCTAAATATTGCCAGCAATATGTAAATGTCCAAATTGAGAATGAGAACATTATTCTGAATATCCTGAAGGTTCTTACACTTGCTGGTGCACTGTTGATTCTATGCTTTAGAAGTAGTGTGATAATTTCCAACAATTTCCCAGTCAGTGTCCAAGAGCAGCAAGGGAGAAAGTGCTGAAATTGCCACAGAGGTTTTTTCCACTGCTAGTGGAAATACTTACACTGTTCTTGGACTTGAACAGGCAGGAAAGACTGACATCACAGAGAGTTATTTTACAAAATATGAAAAAGAAGAAGCACTTCCTATGTACCTGAAATATGTACTTCTCACAGAAGCCATGTTTGTCGAACTGAAAAAAAGGTGAGCTGAGAACAATTCCTGTCCTTTCTTTATGTGATGGACAAATTTCATCTGTTTAGAAGAAACATTAGATTAGAGAGGCAAAAGTTATCTAATTCCTATTATATATTTAGATGTTTATATAGTTAGATTTTTAATTATGAAATTATGATAATACAATTATTATATTATTCCACTTTTTAAATTGATACAAATATGAGAAAATATTTACATCGCTTTGTATCCATGGACATCAAAGTACCACAAAAACATTCACCTTTACAGAACATTCATATTTTATGGAAAATTATTTAGTGAGAAAACACACTACAAAAAGACAAGTAATTTGCCCAAATTTACTGCAGAGCCATGAAGGTAAAATGCCTGGTACTCAGTACTAAGCAGCTAGCTCAAAACCTCTACCAGTATTGTGCAAATGGTGCTGAAACTGTACCTTCCTACAGCTAGAAGTTGAATTCTTAGAAATAATATGTTCAATAAATTCTTACTTATTATTTACTATTCCTCACTGTAATATTTCTTAGGATTCGCCTCTGCTTTTTTGAACACTTGGAGGAATGGTTTGCAGAATCCTTGTCCAACTCCTATGTCTTTGTAGCTGCCAAGAAAGAGGAGCTGAATTCAATACTTCTGCTGCATCTTAAGTTGCATCAACAAAAGCAGGAGGAGATACAGACAAATATCTACAATGTTCGAGCTGGTATTGACATTTTTCTGTATTCTGAGCATCACATATCTTCATTTAGAGATTGTCCTAAGTGGGCCAAAGTCTGTTTCAGCAGTAGTTGACTCAGTAATAGAGGACAATAGAAAGTAGTTGAGTGTCTATGAATTCCCAGTATATTATGCTACTCACATATTTTTAAAATGACATTTCTTTTCTATAGCTCTTCCTGGTTTGTGCTGTGTTATTTTTCAGCAGTGCCTTGATTAACAACTGGATAGTAAAAGATGTTGAACATTTTATTGTAAATGTTTGTGAATTCTCATCCACCTTGAAATTATTTACAAGAGTTTGTGGTGTACAAAAAATATTTTAAAAGTGTTGCAGAAAAAGAAATTAGGAAGTTGAGAGAGCCAAAATGTCAGGACCAAGCTTCTGAAAACATGAGAAGGAGGATTTAACTCTGTGAAATATCACTGAGCAGCTACAGAGCATCTTCTAATGAAAACTCTTTCTGCATGGGAAGTGTCAGGTTTTTATGGTGAGAAAAAATATTTTAGACAGGTTTGTTGGTCTTTAACACATAAGCTAAAAAATTCTTTTCTGCAGTGAGGACAGGTGCTTCTGGTAGCTTTCTTGAGATGATTGGCTGGCTGTTAAGTTATGCAGCTATGATTCCAGAAAAAAGACCAAAACTGATTATTTTTTTTTTCTTTCCCTCACAAAACCAAGAAAAGTGTATTTTCCATTAAAAAGTATAACCTTTAATTTGGTTACAAGACTGAGAACAGAGAGATAACGGAGATGTCAGCAATGACCAAAAACAAAGGGAAAAGAATGCTTGGAGCAAACAAGAGACATTTGTGGTTTGAATGGATTAGGAGCTGTTAAGGATATATGTCTTTCACAGGAGAAAAGTCAAAGAAACGAAATTGCATGTATTTAGTTTGTATGTTTTAGCTACTATGAGCTCTGGCTTTGTTTATTTTGCTGCTGCTGCTGATCCCAGGTTAACCGGGCATTGTGATAGTTCACAGTAAAGAGGAAATAATGTCCCTGTTATAAACCTCCTTTCTTCTCAGCGGAGCTGTCACTTCACAAGGAGCACCTTGAGTGCCACTGTGCAGTGCTGGCAGAAAGCCTGGAAAAGGAGAAAGCTGAATTCCTCAAATTTTCAGACCAGCTAAATAACCTCAACACAAACTTTCATACCCGAGTCCGTAACTTGGAGTATGACTTGCTCCACGCTCCTGTGACTGAGCAGTAAGTGTGCCACTGCTGTTGCTGTGAATCTCCCTGGTTAAATACTCCTGATTGCTGTCTGAGATGTTTATGGTTTACATTCTGAACCTGTTTTATATGTCACTGCTCTTCAATGAAGACTACTTCATAAAACTGGAAAACGTAAAGAATTTCATTCTCTTTCACTGATGAAATTAAAATCAGGACTGAGCACATGGAAATTCTCGTCTCCTTTCAAAGTGCTGGTAGTCTTTAAGTAGTAAAGATGTTCCCTCTGTTTTGATTTTATCCAGTTTACTGAACGTGCACAGTGATTTCAGCTGACTAATTGTTTTTGAAGAAAAGTGTGCAATAGTATCAGCTATTGCTGATACCTTCCACAGGTTCATCCAAACCATCCCAGCTCAGGGAGTTGCTTTGAGAGTCATAAATCACTTTGGAGTCCTCCATTTTTTTCCTGTCTTTACAGCCAGCAGTTGCTGAATCATCATGTGTGTTCCTCTTCAGACATGTTTTCCCTGTCTTTTTTTATTTGCTGTTAGGTCAGCTTCTGCCAGCAATAATCTGGAATCAGAGCTCTGCAACCATCTGGAAACAATCAGGATTACTGTGACAAGTTACCAGCAGCACTTGGAAGAAGCTTTTGGAAAATTAAGGGATTTGAATGTGGATTTTCTCAAAAGTTGCAGGTATATACATTTCATGGAAGTGTTGTTTATAAATGGTGATCTAGTTCTGGGAATTGTTGTTTGTTGCAGAGGCAGAACAGTAAAAATAAAGTTTATTTTGTTATTTGTCTAGTTTCCTATATAAAAAAGAAATGTATCTTGTTAAACCACAATTATTATGCTGTTTTCATCACATTTGTGTTGTTTCAGGGCTGTTTAGCTAGAATGGTCTTGGAGTAAAATGACTCACAGCCAATTGTTTATATGTTTGCTTTCAGATTATTTTCAGAGAGTGGTGACTTTGCATCTGAGGAGGTTAAGTTTTTCAGCGAGTGTCTTCAGAAAGAAAGTAAGCAAATTGACTCCTTTGAAAGTTCAATCAAGACAGATGTGGAGCAAATAAAATCTAGCTGCTTGGAGCGGGTATGCAGAATTACATCTTTTCAAATGATGTTTTCTATTGACATATTTGATGTGATTTGCAGTCAGCCTACTTTCAGCTTACAACTGTTAGTCTGTCCTGCTTGGCAGTTACATGATGGAAAAAAATAGTAGAATGGTAAGTTCTATCATTTAAGTTTTAAAAAGTGAAAAATTATCTTGTCCTGTCTTTTGTTTCTGACATTCTTAAAGGCTACTGAACTTTTCAAGCAGTCTGGAAAAAAGTTTGCTTCTCTGTCTCTGAGTCGAGCCTTTATGGAGAAGGTCCATCAATATTTGAGAAAGCTGCGACAGCAAATCAAATCAGAGGTACAAACAGAAAGATCAGAACTTTGCTTAAATTCAATATAATCATTTTCTTTTATGCCTTTGAGGCGATTTTGGCTGAATTCATAGTGGACAAATACTACATAATTTTTAATGTTAATTTAAAATCTGTTTTCTGTCACTAGCCACTTGAAAGTTTATTTTTAATACTGCTGCAGCTGTGCTGGAACACTGGCCTTGCAGTACATTGAGTATGCACATCTGAATTCACCAATATTTTTGTGTGGTGCAGCTGCTTTTGTGAATTACTGTTTTTAGCTTCTCCTCTGAGTACCGGGGATTTTTAACCAGTTTTTATCAGTGGTTCTAATGGCTTGAAAGTGGAGCATCTGAAATTCCTGTGAATGGGGACTTTACTTCTCCTGTTTCTTAAAGTTTGTTTCTGCTTTAGGTAGCAAATTCCAACTTGCAGTCAGTCACATTGAAGTCTTACCTGGAAAAGCTTCAGCAGAAGAGAGATGCTTATATTCATTCTACTGCAGATAAAGAAGTAACTTCTAATCAGCATGAAATGGTATTTAATTTGGCTTGTTATTAATTGCCATAAATTTGGTATAAACTAATATTTTAGAGGAAAACTTATGTTTCCTTATATTTGGGGCTGGGCAGAAACACAGAATTTTTTTTCAGAAATTCAGCTGGGATAGAGTTAATTTCCTCCCAGTAGCTGTTACAGTGCTGTGCTTTGGATTCAGAATGAGAATGGTGTCGATAACTCAGTTTTTGCTAAATCCTCTTTATCCTGAGTCAAGGACTTTTTTTTCCTTGTCTCCTGCTCTGCCACTGAGGAGGTTCACAAAGGAAACTGGGAGGGAGCATAGCTGAGACAGATGACCCAAATTGGCCAGAAAAGATATTCCAGGCCATGTCCAGTTTATAAAATGGGGGAGTTATCTGGAGGGGTCAGCCTGGGTTCAGGAAGGGGGGTCTGGCATTGGTCAGCAGGTGGCGAGCAATGGTTTTGTGCATCACTTGTTTTTCACTTTTTATTATAATTATTATTATTATTTACCATTATCACTGTATTTCACTTTATTTTTAAAACTGTTAAACTGTTCTTATCTCAACATACAAATTTTCCTTTAAATCTCCTTCCCATTCCCCCAGGGCAAGGAGGGAGAGAAGGAGGGTTGAGCTGTGTGATGCTTCATTTCCAGCTGGGTTTAAAACCCCAGCAGTCCTTTTTGGACAGTCAGTACCTGTTTTCCTGCTTGCCAAACCACAACCTCAGCCTCTTATACAATCTCATTGCTTCCATGTATGTGTACTTAAACTGGTGACAGAACAAAGGCAAATAATATTGTTTGCAAGAGTCAGCATGTGTGAAAAGGTTAGAACAGTCAGTTTAGTAAATACCATCTGTATTATCATATCTTTCAGGCTTTAACTTCTGAAGAGTTGTATGCTTTTGCCAGAGAGGTGTTGGAAGAGCTGAAAAAGAGGAGCAAATATCTTGACTGCTTTGTAGTAAAAGCAAAGATCCCAGAGGCCACTGTAAGATAATATCCCCGTTCTCTGTATTTTATTTAATATTGAGAGAATTTTCATATGTACATGTTTTAATGGCTGTTCAGAATTTTTGCTTTGAATTCTCAAATGAAAAGAGAATCTGCATTATTCCAAGGTGTCCAAGACACTGTAACATTAGGACAGCCTTTTTAAGAGGCTGAGTAAATCAGCAAGATTACAAAATGCTGAAGAGATACATGGCATTGCAATGAGTTGCTCAGTTCTTCACAAGAGTTTGTTTTCAAGGTGTAGAACTATTCAGAGGTACATATTTCACAGATTTCTTTAATTTTTTTATTTTTTTTTTTAATCTCAACTGTGTCCTGAAGGGATTTTGTTTTTATCAAACAGGTTGTGTTTTCTTTTCTCCCTTTTCTGGAAGGTCTGTCTTTATTTTGTAATCTCAGTGGATCATTGTTTTAAGGGTTTATCCTTAAATACTTTTTATGATGATTATGAGAACATACTCTTCACTGCTTTGAAGTGTTTTAGAGCTGAATAGCTGTAACAACATTGCTGTTAGAATGACAAAAAATTTATTTCAGCCTGTGAAGCAAAATCTTGTCTGTCTAGAAAATGTGCTCTAGTAGTCAGTCATTACATGGAATGCTTTCACTGCCTGCCTGCTGTGGTCTTCATTTTTCTTCCCATTTCAGGAGGCCTTCACCACCCCTGACACAGATGGGACATTGCAAGAGCACCCAGCTGCTCCTGCCACGGATCGGAGGTCACAAGATTTCATTGCTCCTGCTGTTCCAAGAGACAGTCTCAGAGATGAGAGCAAAAGGATGGTGATGGGACTGGATGCTGACAAATTCCCTTTGTTAAATCCAAGTGGAATGGGTACATCGATATTTGATGATTTGGCAATAAAAGTTATTGGAAATTTAGCTGGGTGAGTTTTTTTTGTTTGCCTAAAGGTATTTTTCTGTCCGTGTCTTTATATTTTCTTTGCCCAGAACTAGTGAATAGACTGGTCATAGGTAATATTACTACATATTTTCTATTCAGTCTAAGTTTAAAAATTTAGTCTTGCTGAGACTGCTTTCTTTTCGAAACCAAGATTTCTCATAGCCAAAAATACCCTTTTGTGAGTGACATCTAGTATACAATGATAAATTTTAGCTATTTAATTTTTTGTCTTCTAGAGCCTTATTTTAGTTAAAGGTGACTACCTGCTACATAGTTGACTGAATATACAAAATGCAAAATGAAGAGTGTGACAAATGTTTGATTTGCAGATAGTATTTGAATGCAGTTTTGCTTGTAGAAATTACAGAATTCCAGTTAAACAATCAGTCCTATGAAATTACTTCTATATACACTGTCAGTTGTAGAAGTAGCCCTATCTGTTAAATATGATCTCAGAAATTTAACTCACTTAGCACATGATAAGGACAGAGAACTTGCCTAGTTTGCTATATGATATAGTATAGAACATAAAATGACAGGATATGCAGTAGTACTTAGCTCTTTATTTTTTTTTCTTTTCAGATTTGACCCATCAAAAAAATACCAAGACCTAAATCGGGTGAAAAAGAATCCAGGTGTGCCTATATTTCTTTTAATACTTTCTTTTCATGTAAATTGTAGTTCCTGGCCTTTTACTGCACAGGTCTAGCATGGTCCAGGCCAGTGGCTTCTATGCTAGGAACTCTGAGATAGTTGTGCTTCTCAGCTCTTTCCCTGGACATCTTTACTTAGATAAAGATGATTTGGGACTCCTTGAAGCAATGACAACTGCAGAATAAGACAATAATGTTATAAAGAGTACCTGTATTTGTGATAGCAAAAGGGAAATGGGGTTGAGAAAAGAAGTGGAGCAGAAATCATGAAGTATATAGGGAATCAGGGATCCTTCTCACACTGTGTCATCATCTACTCAAAGTGAGCACAGAGGTAACCCCAGATGCTCCCTACCTAGTGTTCCCATTTCCTCATCTCTCTTCTGCAGACCTTGACTCTTCCAGCCATTTCCAAAGCTATCCTCAATCTCTTCCACATCTGCAAGTCCCCATGACCACCAATACTCTGAATGTAGTCCATTCATTCTCCTTCTTCAGCTGCCTCCAATTTGCTTTAAATCTCCTCCATCTGCCACGTATTTCCTGTGACATTCCTGGGACTCATGCCCCAGCACATTATCTTTACTGCTGTTGTTCTGGGTTACTTCAGGCCTGTCTGACAGAAGTGATTGTTCCTGTAGTGCTCCCCTCCATATTGTAAGGAAATGTTACAGAATTAAGAATACAAAATACATATATACATAAAAAGCACTTCAGTTGGCATTTGTGCAACATTCTTCTTTTCTTGTTAACTATAAGCAGTTCTTCCCCCAGCCAAGAAGAAAGTATCTGATGCACAATCTCAGAAGTCTACCAGCAAGAGGTCATCTCGGGATGAAACCAAGAGAAAAAAAAGGTGAGACCCCTAAAAGGAAGAATTCCACTTCAAATATTCCTATGCAAGAATTTACCTAAACTTTGTATATTTATTGAAAGATTCTTACTGTTTGTTTGTATAACCTTCTTTCCATCTACTGCTTATCACTTGGAATTTCTTACCTGTTTATGTCCACATGATCAGCTTTGTGGGGTTTTTTCCCCCAGATTTTGGCTGGGAAAATATTATTCTTTTTCTCCTTCATCTGCTGCCTTTTTGTATTTTGAAGTTATTGAAATATAGACTTACCCTTAAGTCAAAGTGGCTTAATTTTCAGGTATGTCTAAATAGTTTGTCTTTAGTTTAGTCCACAGATTGGTGAAATGAACTACTGTAATAGTGAAAACAACAAATAATTTTTGAACAACTGAGAGTTTAGAAGAGAATTCTGAGAATCTTTTTCTATCAAAATACTATCTTGATGTTGTCATGGTTTGGGAATAGTGTTCCCAATTTTGTGCTCCTAGCAAAACACTCCAAACCCTGTGCTGCTTGCTCACTCCCCTTTCCCTGCAGCAGCTGGAGGGGAAAATTGGAGGCACAGAAGGTGAAGATAAAGTTGAATAAGAACAATTTATTAGAAATAGCAATGAGATAAAAAAAAAAAAACTAATAGTGACAGCAGCAATGTTAAGAGAAAAGCGTACAAGAGAGGCAAGTAATTCACATGTGAATGCTCACCATGAGGAAACCCCTGAGACTGCCACCACATTCCCCAACAGCAGGGACCTTTCCAGCCACCCCCACAATGATGAGAGGTAGAGAATAACCTCCATGTCCTGGCCATACCCTCTCCTGGCTGCTGCAGAAATTAACTCTGTCCTGGCCAGAACCAGGGCACACAGAATACTAGTTCTAGAGTTAGGTTTTATCTCATTTTTCTTCAGTTTCATGTCTGTCGTAAGACTGACAAGCTCAAATCATCAGCCAGAGAAGAAAAACACTTGTGGATAGTTTCAAATGAATGTTTTTCCTTTCTAGTGAAAAAGGCAGAAAATCTCTTACCAAGGATGAGAGATTCCAGATATTTGGAAAGAAGGCTATGAATTCTGAGTAAGTCGTACATTTCCAGAACAGGAAGTTAATCTATAAAAACCCTCTATATATGTGTCTGTCTGTCTGTCTGTCTGTCAATCTATCATTGTGACTTACAGAGTTCACCATTGAATTTTGAATTTAGCCTTGGTATTTATAGGTCAAAGTACTTCTAGAACAGTTCCTTTTTGCAGTGTACTAATAGTAAAGATGTAAGGCATCTGGTTCATTCTGTCTGATGTCTGACGTGGGGATCTTATTGGAGCCCATTTTGTACTTTTATAAGTGGGTGGGGAATGTAAAATAGCCTCTCTTTGTTATTTTCACACCTAAGAAGACAAATACATTTTATATCTTTATTCTTGGACTCAGTATTCCATTAATGGGAATAAAAAAGGTTCCATTCTCCTTCTCTAAGAAAATTATATATTGTTTCTTCATATGTGCAGCTGTAGACTATAGAACTGAGATATTTTGTACATGCCATGCAAAACCATTCAAATTAATGCTTAAGATGTTTAAGTGCTTGGGAATTTTATTCCATACTGTGTTTCAAAATAATTCAAGTAAACAGCTAGACCCACCTTGAAATATTTTTGCTTTATCTAAAAGGCATGGTAAGCTCTTTAGGCACAGGAATTTGGCTAAGATTGCTTTTTTGTGACAGTGACATGGCAGTGCTCTCCACTGAGCAATTACTATAGCCCCTTGTCCTGGCTGCATCTGAAGAGAATCTCTGCTAATGTGGGGGAAGGTTCTTAGGCATTCTGAACGTGGCTTTGTATATGCTCTGAAAAATGTACTAAAATTAACCTGAACAAAATACATGAAAAACAGTGAATACTGCCAGTGTGATTATTTAGCAGTGTGATATGTTTAAATTTTTAAATTTTTTTTTGGTTTTCAGTACTTTTAAAGGGATTATTATGAATATTCTCTGGAATGGTAACAGCACCTTGCTCTGCCTTGGTGAGGTAAGGAAATGTCATGTTCTTTAGTCAGTTCTGCTTTCATAGGTGTACTCCTGTGTCAGAGAAATTATTTGCTTCTTTCAATATTTGGTAGACTGCCCAGAAATTTTCCTTTCTTCTCCTACTGTTATTTACCTAGATGTGATGTGTTTAAATGTGTTACCAACATTTTTCTGGTTTATCTTTCCCTTCTGCAGGAG
Source organism: Motacilla alba alba (assembly GCF_015832195.1). Classification (NCBI taxonomy): domain Eukaryota; kingdom Metazoa; phylum Chordata; class Aves; order Passeriformes; family Motacillidae; genus Motacilla; species Motacilla alba. Next base: position 26,151,425 of record NC_052023.1, read on the forward strand.
TTCTATGGAGACAAGAAGAATCCTTACTTGGGAATGCTTGAAGATCTGCCAGATACATTTGAACATTTGGCAGAAATGCTCAGAGTGAAACTACTGTCATACCAAAGGCAGACAGATGATTACTATGATTTCTGTCTCAGAGGTAAATTCATTCAGTTAAGGCTTGCATTTTCATGTGTATGTAATTTTTCATGTGTATGTAAGGTGAATATTGCAGTGACCAAGAATTACATTGTTGTCATAATGCATCACACTCAGTGGAAAAACTCCAGTTGGCTTTACTGGAAATTGAGCCAATATTCTTTTTGTAAGTATTATCACCTAGAAAAGTGTAGCAGAGGGGCACTTGACTAAGTTAAAAGACCTATACCAAGTCACATCTTTGAGCAAGTGTACGTTTCTCAAAGCATTGCATCTAAAAAAAGGAATGTCAGGGACACAATCTCTGTGAGAGAAAATTCCAGGCTGTTTGTGTCACATGCACACCCTGTCTTTTCCAAAAAGAATTTCGGGATCAGCTGAAGTGGTTTGAGGAGGAGCTCTCTTCTGTTTCCCAACTGGTCGTGGAAAGTCTTTTAAAAGAGCATGAGCAGAAACTCAGCTCTTTTACTGGTCATATTCAGCATCTCTTCAACAGACAGCTGAAAGATTGGGAGGATGTGAAGGTATGTATCATGGACATGCTGGAATGCTTTGTAGTGTAACCCATGGTAAGTGCATCAGATTGATAAAATTCTCTTTTTCTCATGCTCACTGTTTGCTTCATCACTCTCTGCTGAGCTGACCACAGATACAGTTTTCTGTGTTTGCAGTTAGTCTGCTTAGTTCTCCTGGAAGCTTTGGATTTTGTGGAACTCCGTCCCTTCTCTCCCAGCTTCCAGCACTGGGCTGCCTCTTTCTAATCTGCTCGGCTCTGCCTGTCATCTTACACTTGGATTGTCAACTCTGTGTGGGCTGTGACCTTGGAGTATGGCCTGACAGCTCCTACTGCATGGGTGCACTCCTTTGTAAGAGCTGTGATGTTGGGATAATGAAATACTATATTTACCATCATTCATAAAAGAGGCATGTTTTGTCAAGTAATATCAGAACCGAGAACAGAATCACAATGGAGATCACACAGAAAATGCTACATGTTTTGAGATTGTGTCTGGGTATTAAAAATCAGGTAAAAAATTACAAATATAGACACATAAAAATACTTTACTTACCATGTGGTGGAAAAGATGATTTTTTTGTTGCAAATGAATCCCAAAGTGAGACCAGAGGCCAGCAGAGAGGCAGTCTGGTGCATATTGCACTGCAAAGCTTATACCCAGACAGCCAAGAAGTAGCTCCGTTTTCCTTGTCTTTTTGCATACCTGTATAGAAAATGTTTGTGGTTTACTTCTTCCTTTTTATGACTCACAGTATATTCTTTACTGAAGGCATTTCTTTCTTACATGCTTGCTTAAAGACCATGCACCGGAGAAAATTGCATTACTCCCTAGGACACCCAAATAACTCCCTTCAGCTGGAGGCTTTGTGCCAAGAGGAGATAAAAAGGCAAAAAGATCAAACTGATGGTGTTCACCTCAACACAAAGATGCTGCAGGTAATTGTAAAGCCCTTGCTTAATGTGAACTTAAATGTTGCAATTAGCAAGGAGGGTGTATTTTCTATACATTTTTCCTCCCCATGCAAAGGAAACTTGAATTTTTTTTCAGTTTTAAGCAGTCCTGTTCATATATTGCTAAACTCTTAAGTGATGTATTGTCAGCATTATATCAATATATACATAAATATATCTGCACACACACAGCTGCTTAGATATATTGTGGAACTTACTGATATTTTATATCATGGAGCTTACTGATATTTTGGAACTTACTGATTGTGGAACTTACTGATATTTTATATCATGGAACTTACTGATATTTTGGAACTTACTGATTGTGGAACTTACTGATATTTTACATCATTCATAGAATATACTGGCTGTGAGCTTAATGGTAGGTAGGAGTATTGGCTGTGATGGTGACATCCTCTGGTTAGGTCTCTTAAATGCCTGGAAGGGTTTTTTCTCTGTGCATTTCATTAGTGCAAGTAATGACACTTTTGTACATAAGATTAAGAACTGAAATAAGCTGAATTTACAGGAGATTCAGGAGTCAAAATACTTTTTCCCCTTCGCCCCTGGGTTAACTGAAGGTTGGTTCCACAGCATTAAAGCCTGTTGTTTAGTTCTCTCAGGCCACTTACTCCAAATTCTACACTGTCTGCAGAGTACTGGTGTTTTTAATTCCATAGTATCTCCTTCTACTCCTAGCATACAGACACAGAAACACAAATACCCTGCTTGAGAGTAACACCTGGGCTAAGCACTTCCACCCAAAGTACCTGAATTCCAGAATGATCTTCTCTTTGGCTGGTTTTATCATGTTTAACCCAAATGTGTAACAACTAGGTACCTATTCTCAAAACTCTACAGTTTTTTGATCTTTAGATAATCAGGCAATGCTAAGAATACTGCAGAGACACTTTAAAACCCTTTTACGTGGAACTTTGAGCCTTATGTCTGTTACCTGCAGCTGCTGCAGAATGCCAGGGTTTGATATTTGTGTAGTCTTTCAGAGCCAAGTTAAAAGGAGAGGAGATCCAGCGATCAAAGGACTTCCTCTCACTTGTCTCCAATGTTGCAACAGGATTGTGCTGCTGAGTGTGCTCAGAGCTTTTTTTCTGCACTGGCTGCCCTCACTGAAAAGCTCCTGTTGGAACTAGATGAAACCATCACTGTTGATGATGTAAAAGTAGCAGGTAAGAAAAGAAAAGATTGCTTGTTCAGGCCTCCTCTCCCTTGGCAAAAATTGCAGCAGTCTGTCCCTAGGAAGAGGAGGTTTAGATATTTAGGATTATTTGATTTAAATTACAAGATTTGCATAAAAAACATGCAAAGCTATTTCTTGAGTGTGAAGAGCATTGAGCTGCACAATTACTCCAAAACAGTTGTATTCCTGACATTGTTTTGTTTCTGCTGAGCATATCTTCTGTTACCTCCCAGGAACTGAAATACCCACTGAGAAGATGCCAACTTTAATGTGCCGTAAACAATCTGAACTTCCTCTAGGAACCTCCAAAGTTCAACAGTTAGTCAAACGAGGAAGGAGGTAGTATTTGGAGATACTGAACACTGTTCTGTCTAATTCCTCTGCTCTGAACTGATAACAAGCCCTGTCCTTATAGTTTTTTTGCTACACTTGTTGAAACTGCAGCTCATCATTAGTAATGTCATTGAACTAGGAATTGAGGTAGTTTGGGTGGGTAATGATTTTAAAGAAAGAATTGCAATGGATCCAAATAAAAGTGAATTACATCTAGTATTGTAAATCGATACCATGCCACTGCTATTGCTATGCCACTTGTTTTCCACTAGGTATAAATTCAATACATTCAGATCTGTGAATAGTCTGTGTATTGTCATTCAGAAGAAATGAATTCTATACTGAGGAGAAATCCTTATGCTTTAGAAGAACAGCTAGTTGTACTAAACAAAGATGTTTTTAGGGTAAACCTTTTGTGGGGAAAAAAATAACATTGATCTGGCACCTTACTCCAAGTAACGTGAATTAGTATGATCTGTTCTCTTTTCTAACTTCTTTCCTCATGAGTTTGTTTTGGTTGGTTTGGTTTTTTATAGGTCTTGGCCAGGAATACCCGAGACTACTGTTCCTGACACTCCAGACTATACTCTGTGCAGAGGAACTGCATCAGTTTCAACAGCTAAGACTACCCTGGGCCATCTGGCAGTGGTGGATGCAAGACAAGCTGCGTATAAGGTCAGTCTGTGGGGAAGGACTCTTGAGTGGGCTGCTGCTGTTGTGGGTTTGGTTTTTTAAGAGGACAATTACAGAATCTTAGTTGTGTCTGTAAGTTTCTAAAGTACACAGTGTTTGCTGATCTTAAGGCCCTGTTATCTGTGAAGGAATCCTTTCTCATGTCCTATTCCTTGTGATGCTGTCAGAAGCAGACAGGGTTGGTTCTTCATGGAGTCTTCTCATTCAGAGACATGACAAAGGGGAATTGTTTCAGCAGAAAAGCATGGATGGTGTCAGAAACAGGACACTGCATTTTGGAAGTATCATAGTTCCAAAACCAGCTGTGCCCCAGTGCCATTCCAGTCCTGCTTGTTTTCACTCACCTTTCTTTCTGAAGCCTTTAGCTCCAGCCTTAGATCACAAAAGCTGAGTTTCCCATAAAAGATGAAGAGCTAGAAAATATTTCATATCTATCTTATATACACAACTATCACAGATGACTGTTTCCACCATCAAAATAATCACTCTTTCTTCACTGAGTCTGTTAAAAGAATGCAGACAACTCTGCCTCTGTCTGGCACAGACAATGGCTCCCAAAACAGCAGTGCTCAGCAGTTAGGAGAACATTTTCATGTTAAATCACTTGGAGGTGTCTTTATGCATCTGACCTGGAAGTACTAAATTAACTTTTTAAAAATACCTGGTTTTAATAGGGGAATGTAAAATATACTGTGAATGATGGCAAATGCCATCAAAACTATCAATTTGCATGTGTGTTTTATGTATCTAGTTCTGGTGCCCAGGAGCCTGATTACAGTACAGATTTGAAGGGAATGTGGTTGTTTGGATACAAATGGTTGGATAAAAGGATTGGATATAGAATGCAGGCACACCACAGGAGTATTTTCCTACATGTATGCTGCATTAAAAATACAGTACTTCATGTTTTGGAGCATGGACTCTTTAAGAATAATTAAGTGCCTTGAGGTTTTTATGGTTGTCAACAAGTTTCTGTCTAGAGGAAAATACTTTTTAGCAGTTTTGTAATAGTTCAGTTCATACTTTTGAGTTTAAAAGTTCCAGCAAGAGCCTGAATGCATCCTGTGTTGTCTTGAGAAGGCATCTCCTTACTCTTAGGAACTAATGGAAGGGAGATGAAGGTCTTGCATTTTAGCAAAATTTAAATATTGCTGATAATTCAATTTCAGAAGTCTTTAAAAGGAACACAGAAGGAACACAGCTAATAGTTAATTATTCATATAGTTCTGTTGTCAAAGGCAAAAATAAGTGGCCTCTATGCAGTCTTCTGACACAATGGATCAGGACCTGGATTTAGGCAAATAAAATTATATTTCATCACTACTAATTTTGTCCTTAATTGTGGGGTTTTTTGCACAGAAATACAAAAGTAAAGTTGAACAGCTGTTTGCCCAGATCAAGGAAGAAAGTGCAGCTCAGCTGCTGGCAATTCAGCGTTGGAGTGATTGGTGGCAAGAATCTGTCCGGAAGATAAAGAGACTCTACATCTGAGATCAGGCAAATTTTGCTGAGCTTTGCTGGTGTAAATTCACAAATTTGTATGAATGTCACTGATATTTTTTCTTTTATTAATCTGTTGCATTGAAAGAAGCTACATTTTGCCTTTTTGTTTGTTTTACCATGTTACCACTCGTTTCCTCATATGCAGTCTTAAGACTACTATTACACTCATCTTTACATAACCACCTGGTTTGGCTTACAGTATCATCTGTTACCATTCACATGTGTTTGTGCACATGAACCATTTGTGCAAGGGCACTTAATGCAAATCTATTAGCAGAGTTTACAGGATTTTGTTGCAGTTTTGCCCCTGAGAGCTGGTTTGGTCTGAAAACTCCCCAAGGCATGAATGAGAACTATCCCTAACTGAGCACCCTTGCATCAAGGCCCCTGTACCCAAGCACCTCTGCACAGAGACCTCTGATCGGAGATGACCAGCCTGAAAAAGACACACATTTTATGCTGTCTTGGTTCAACAAGCTTTCACTTGCCTACCCTTCCCATTCCTGGCCTTGCCTCTCCTACCTTGTGTTGCCTACCTTTGCCTACCACTTTCTTTCATTGCCATGCCTTTCCTCCCCCTCCATTGTCTTGCCTTATCTATGCCTCTCTTGCCTTTCCTTCCCTTCCCCTTCTTTGCCCTGCCCCTCTGTTACCCCTTACTTTCCTTGCCATGCTTTGCTCCTCCCTTGCCCCATTCTTTCCCCTCCCTTTTCCCTTTCCCTGCCTTATATTGACTTGTCTTTCCTATGCCACTCCCTTGCCTGGCCTTGCCTTTCTTTACCATTCCCCTCTGACTAACCCCTCCTTGCCTTTCCCTGCCTCCATCTTGCCTCTCCCTTGCCTTGCCCATCTTGTGTTTTCTCACCTTGCTTCTCCATTGTGTTGCCTTTCTTTTCCTTCCTTGCATTGCTTTCCCTTGCCCCCTGCTTTGTCCCTTCCTTATCTTGCCCCTCCCTTGCCTTGTCCCTTCCTTATCTGGCCCTCCATTTCTTTTCCTTCCCCATCCTTTCCTTGCCTTGCCTACATGTCCCTTGCCTTGCCTATCCCTCCCTTGACTTTCAGCATGGAAATGCAAGGGAGGGGCAGGAAAGGAAAGGGAAGACAATGGAGGGGTAGGCAAGGCAATACAGGAGAGGTGTGGGGAAGGCTCCACTACCTCCTTGGACAGCCCATTCCAATATCTAATCACCCTTTCTGAGAAGAATTTCCTCCTAATTAACAACCTAAGCCTCCTCTGTCACAGTTTAAGGCTATGTCCCTTTGTCCTATCACGGCTTGCTTGGGAGTAGAGCCCAACACCCATCTGGCCACACTCTGCTGTCAGGGGGTTGTAGAGAGCATTAAGGTCACCCCTGAGCCTCCTCTTCTCCAGCTAAACAACCCCATCTCACTCAGCCACTCTTCCCAAGACATACGTGTCAGGCTCTTCATGAGTTTCACTGCCCTTCCCTGGACACGCTCCAGCCCCTCAAGGTCTCTCTGGCCACGAGGGCCAGAACTGGACACAGCACTCGAGGTCCCTCAGCAGTGCCAGCCCAGGGCACAGCCACTGCCCTGGGCCTGTGCCCACACAGGGCTGGCACAGCCCAGGGGCCACTGGCCTCTGCTCCACCTGGGCACACCTGGGCTCCTGTCCAGCCTCTGGCACCAGGACCCCCAGGGCCTTTCCCGACGGGGACTTTCAGTCACTCTGTCCCAGCCTGGAGCTGCAGGGGGTTATTGTGCACAAAGTGTAGGGATCTGGCACTTGGCCTTGTTGACCCTCACACCACTGGTGTTGGCCCATCAATCCAGCCTGTTTTGGGTGGTTTTCTATTCCCTGATCATCTGTTCTAGGCCCAGTAATGGTTGCTGTAGCTTTAAGGTGGGTCCAGGGGAGGGGGAGCCTTGGGGGTCTTTGATGGGCTTTATTCAAAGCCTCACTGCCCAGGCATCCATCATGCCATGCAGAATGGTTTACTTTTTTTGCTTAGCTAGCTTGGGTTTAGTTAGCTTAGGCAAGAAGTTGGTTTTCTTCCCTTTCCCTGGCCTTGGAGACAGCAGCAGCAATCCTTCAGTGGTTATTTCTTTAATTGGATGGTTTAATTGGTTTGGTTTTGGTTTTAGATCAGAGAGGACAATTGATGGGAGATGAACTGGCCAGGAACAAGTGGGAAGGCAAGGGGCTGCTCCATGCCAGCCCCAGGCCTCAGAAAAACCCAGGGAACAAGAGAAAGAACACCAAATCCACCAGCTTCATCTGCTGTGAAGAGGAAACTCACCCAAGATATTTACCAGATTCTCACCTGTTTTACCCAAGCTGCTGCATGAACCCTTTGGGATTTTTTCCATTCCCTGAGACAGGGACACCACAATTTTTGTTCTCCCCATCACATTGTGGCCAACATTGTGGTTTTTTTTTTTTTCTTTCCCTGGCATTTGGTTTTCCTTTTGTTCCAGTGTGGGTGTGTGTATGGGGGAAGGGGAGGATAAGCTCTGACAATTCAATATTCAGCATTTATTCTGTTTTTGTCCCCTGTGCTGTGCTGTGCTGTGTGGGCCCTCTGTCAAGGCCCCTGGACATGAACGCCGGCCCTTTTTCCTGTAAAACAAAACTCACCCCACCCATGTGTTGATGCCAGTATGGAAGAGGTGTTTGGCACTGCCAGGGCAGCCCGAGTTGTAGGCAGTAGCAGGTTGTGTGTGTGGTACGGGGTAGGTCACAAATCACTGTTGCCTCATTTTCTATTTGTGAGCTACCATGAACTAATATTTTCTATAAAGTAACCGCTTTGCCTCTATTCCAAACTTGCTTTTTTGCTGCCAATTATTATTCCCAGCTGTGTGTAGTGTTTTATCACCTTATTGAATTACATCCTCTTTAGTTCAGTTATTTGTTCCCACTCATCATGATTTGTTCAATTCCAATTAGATCTTCCAAAATTATTTCAGTGCTCACCTGGACAGGATATCCTCCACAAATATGAGAAAAAGATTCCATATCCTATTCCCTCACAGAAGCTGTTCAGGACTGGGAATGGAAGCATCTGGAGGACTAACTGCAAAATTAACTTGATACTACTTCTGAGTGCCATTTTCTAAGCATTTCAACCAAGTTTTGTATAGCCAATGCTGATCCTGCTTAGGAGACTATTAGCTGATATCTGTCAGCTAATTGTCAGAAGCCTTGCTGCAGTCAAGAGTCCATAATTTGGTTTTGAGATGTTATTGTTGATTGTTATTCATCTTATCATCCAAGGCCTTATAAATAATTTGCTTAATAATTTCTTCCAGTAATTTGGAAGATACAAAATTGTGTCTGATACAAAATAAAGCTGATTGGCCTCTGATTCTCATCCTTTTCTGCTTTATGGTAGGCACTGTTTGCTTTTTGCTGATCTGATGGAACCTCAGTATTTTTTCTGAGTTCTTGAAGGGAATTGCTAATGGTCTTCAGATTACTTAACCATTTTTCTAAATGTTTTGTCTAAAATTGCAGATGATTTTTGTAAGCATCTAAAATAAATCATTTCTTTCTGTAGTTCAGCTTGATCATTTGTTTTTATGGTAGTGGGTTTGGATGGTAGAATTAATTCTCTTCAGAGTGGCTGGTGTGGGGCTGTGTTTTGGATTTGGACTATTCTCTTCCCCTAAATCATCTGGTTACAACAGTTCTTTTCCGTTTTGCCATGATCCAAATATTGTCATTCATTCTGTACCTTATGTCTCCTTTTTCCTACCTAGGCTTCCTGAACAAACTCTCCATTTCCAATAACCAGTTATGGCCAATTATTCATAATTCTAGTATTGAATAAAATTACTTTCAGTTCCTGCTGTTTATTACCCACATTCATACACCAGTGTGCAGTGCCTGGGTACAGTGTCAGGGATACTCTCTTCTTATAATTTCTCTATTGCCATATTCTGTAAAATAATTTTCCTCCTCTCCCTGAATTCTTCTGCTTTCCCTATGCTTTTGTGGTTTATCTGAACCCGTGGTGGGATAAAAGTAATCTGGATGTAATTTAATTTACACCATTTACAGACAAATAGTAAGAATTCTTAAATGGGGAGCTGGCTAGAAAGTCTGGCTTTTCTTCTTTTTTTCCTGTGAAATGCTCTCCTTTGCCTGCTTGCCTTGCCAGCTTTGAGACAGGTTTTTTTCCGACAGTTCAGCTGAAAAAAGACCATGTAACAAACAAACCTCTCGACCCCAGTGACAAGAAAACAGCCTAAAATCAATGCCCACATGGGCAGTCTGGCTGTCCCAGGGGCAACAGGACGCAGCCCTCTGGCTTTTATGCTAAAGTTGCTTTATTGAAGGCTGTGACCTGACATTCCTTAAGATTTTGCTGAACTGCATCTGAAATGGGGAGATTATTATAGACAAGCTTTATAGATGCTGTGGGTAATTTAAGATAATTTGTTTCACACACAACCCGACAAGATAAGCCGTCGTAATTTAAACATTTTATTTAAACATAAACAATGGGGATATTTAATTAAGCATAGATATTTACTTTTAAAATATTTATTTAACCACACCAAACCACTGTCTATAAGCAAACACAATCTACCCCACTTGGCAAGACCAGGATACAAAATCTGAAGGCAAGCTTAATTCATTTTTTCCAAAGAGTGCCATGATTTATAGGTTGCTTCTATTGTCCTTCAGTTGCGGGTGAGAATTTTGACACGTTTCAGTGCCTGCTGGATGCTTTCTGACAGGTGAGAGAGAAGCATTTATCAAAATTGCATGGGCAGCAGCAAAGGGGAGGATTCTGCCCCTCTGCTCAGGTGAGACCTCACCTGCCTCCAGCTCTGCAGTCCCAGCAGAGGAAGAACACGGACCTGTGGGAGTATCCAGAGAAGGCACCAGGGTGATCAGGGGGATGAACACTTCTGCTGTGATAAAAGGCTGCCAGAGTTGGGATTGTTTAGCCTGGAAAAGAGAAGGCTTTGGGGTGAAGAGAAGGCATTGTGGCCTTTTAGTACCTGAAGGGAACTTAGAGGGAGAATTTATTACAACAGCATATAGTTACAAGACCCAGAAGAATTGCTCACCACTAGAGAGCAGGGTTAGATTAGATATTAGAAACAAATTTCTCCCTGTGAGAGTGGCGAGGCCCTGCCAGAGGTTGCCCAGAGAAGCTGTGGCTGCCCCATCCCCCGAAGTGTCCAAGGCCAGGCTGCACGTAGCTTCAAGGAACCTGCTCTAGTGGAGGGTGTCCCTGCCCATGGCACGAGGGTGGGATGAGACGTTCTTTCGGTCCCCTTCCAACCCAAACCATTCTATAATTCTGTGTCCCAGAGGGGGCACTCCCATGGGGCCGCACAAGACTTCAACACCACAGCAAGGCGGGCCGGGCCGGCCGCTCGCCCCCCGCACTCCCCGGGCAGCACAGAGCGGCGCGGGGCTGCCGGCGGGGCTGTCGCTGCCGGGAGCGGCCGCCGTCCCTCCTTCCCTCCCGCCCTCACGCCGTGTCAGCCGTGCGCGCGCACCCGCCCGCCCTCTCGCCGCCGGAATGTGGGCGACGCTGTCCCGGCCCTGAGGCGGCTGCGCGGCCCCGCCGGGCTGGAGGCAGCGGCAGCGCGGGGAGGACGGCCCGGCTGCACCGGTGAGAGAGCGCGACGCTGCCCCGGGCCTGCCCCGCCGGGGCCAGCCGAGCCGAGCGGGTGTCATGAGGGGAGCAGGCGGGGAGGTCGCGGCTCCCGCAGGAGAGGAGGGCCGGCGGGCCGGGCTGTGTGACGGGGGATAGCGCCCGCTGCCCTGAGGGGGCTCCTCCGCTGGCCCGGGCCCCCAGGGCGGCGGGGGCGCGGGGTGATGGCTCCGCTGGTTCGGGTTGTCTGTGCGTGTGGAGTTCCCCGGGCAGTGGCGCTCCGGGAGGAGAGGAGCTCGGGCGCAGTGCAGGGTGTGAAAAATAAAGTTGTTTTCGTGGTCAGGAATGCGAGAGCGCTGTGGAAGGCGTTCATCTCCCTGCTTCCTCCGCGGGAAAAGTGAAGTCACTTCCCAAGAGCCCAGACTAGCAAACTACTGTCCTAAATCTGTGCCGTCTGCATGCGTCAGTTTCATTCCGTTTCATTCAATTTCATCTACGTTATGTTTTGGTTCGGGCTGGTTTTTTTCTTTTTCCTTTTTTTTTTTTTTTCCCTGGTTGTTTGTTTCATCTCTGGTGGTTTGTTTTATTTTTTAAGCCCTCTTCCACTCTCTCCCGACCCGTAAGCTGGTAGAAAATTCTTATCCTTAGATAAAAGTACTTGAAAACCTGCTGATACCATCTGAAGCAGGGACGGCGGTGAAGGAAATAGACTTGCTGACTTTCCTCCTGGATAAGTTCCTGCAGTGCCCTGTGTACTTTGCTCCTGCTGTCACTCTCTCGAAGCTGTGTTGCCGCGAGTGCTTGGTTTGAGAGTGCTGTGAATAAGCAATACCCTACCACATTTCACAGCTGTATCCATCCATCGTGCGCCTGAGACGGGGAAAAAACATTCAAAATGTCAGCTCTTGTTTAAAACAGAGAAAAAATCTAGTGACAATTAAGAAATAACTTGCTTTGGTAAGCATTGCTTGTCTTTCTCGCTGTCATGCTCTAGTCTCACAACCGCGTGTTTTTTCAGCTAAAACTTTCAGAAGGGCAGGTGTGCTTTCAGTTTCCAGAGAGATCTCTTGTTGATGGTACAGGCAACATTTTGTTACTCCTTTAAGGGCAGGAAAGGTGCTGTGGCTTTATTGAACCAAACCTCTATGATATAGGCCAAATCCTGACTGCCTGTCAGACCAACCTGCCTCCAGACTGTATAAATGTTTACTGGGCCTATAAGGTTGGTTCTGCAAATTATGTCTCTGCCTAGGTTTCAAGTAGGATTGTAGCTAACTCTGTGGGTTAGATGGTAATAATTATATGATTAATAACTTACTTTGTAGTTTAAACTTGAAAAGACTACAAATACAGTTACAGTATGCACAAATTGACTCCAGTGTTGTAAGAATGCTGCCAGTGAGTGTCCGGAGGGGAGCCAGCACCAGCTGATGAACCCCAAAACTCAGTGAGTGACAGAGCCTTCCACTACTTCTTTCTCTTTTAGGCAGAGGTGGAAAATCGTGCTGGGTTAGTTTTGTTTTATTTATTTGATTTTTTAAATTACTGCTTATTTTCTGAAAGGACTCAGGGGCTGTGAACAGCTTGGCTGTACAGAGGAGAACTGTAAAAATTGCTCTGCACTGTTTGTTTCAAAATGGTTACAGCGAAATGTATTGCTTTGTTAAAAATAGCGTTCAGTTCTTTAAAAAGTGATTCACAGATTAAGTTGTGGTGGTGTTAGTCAGGGCATTGCAAAAAGATCAAGTTTATAACGTGGCTCTCTTGTGTTCCTGGTGTACTCCCTAGCATTTCAAGACAGTGCGATGTGGCTGCTACTTCTCTCATCAAAGGGACTGCCACAGTCAGGAAGTGAGTAAAAAAACTAATCTGGTTAAAAAGATGTACTTCTATTTCTTCTTTTTTTTTGTTCCCTGAGGTACTCTGATTACAACAACTTCCTGACCCAGCTCACTTGCCTGGCCGTGTGGCCGCTGGCTCAGTCCAGAGGAGGAAGCTGAGTGTTGCTAGGGGAGAGAGGGGAGCAGTCTCAGGTGTGGTGATGGTCCTTAGCTGGGACCTGGCTTTATGGAGAGTGGCTTCATGGCAGAAGCCAGTGCTGCTACAAGAAGCTACATTATGGGTTTGATTGACTTGTGGTGAAGATAGTGAGAGTGGTGACTGTTTTTTTTTCTGCCAGTACTGTCTCACATTGATTATGAAGCCATGGTGTAGTTTTTTATTGGCTTTTGACAAGCTTAAATGGACTCAAGAGCAATCCATGTGTCTGTGTTCTTCCTTGGGCCCACAGAAATTGCTGTGGTTTTCTTTTTTTCTCTCCTTTGTTCATCTGTTCTGCTCTCTGAATTTTTTGGTGAGTTCTTAATTTCAGGGAGTGATCTTGGCATTGTTGAGGGTTTTTTGTAAATTTATTCAGCTCTAATTTAAAAATAATTAGTTGTATATTGCTATTACCTCTGCTGTAATAGGAAGGCTATTTCAAACTTGACTGACCTTAGTAATTACACACTTTCTGATTTCTAGTCTAGATTAATTTGTCATGGGACTATACTCATTTTATGCACCCCATGGACTGATAGGTTTTATTTGCACTCTTGATCTTGGTATCCAAAAAAAAAAAAAAAGGCACTTTTAACTAAAAGGATGCAAAAATGTGTGGAAATACACCATGGAAGGTTTGTTTGCTCTTTGGGTCACCAGCTACACTAATCATTCCTGTAATGATTCCCAGCTTCTCCCCATGAATTTTAATCTTGACCTATTAAGTGAGAATTAAAATGCCCCTTTCATGCATTAACACTGAGCTTCCTGAAGGTGTCCTTTTAGTGAAGGTTAAGTTGTTTTCAAGTATATTTTGATCTTACTCTGTTCTACTGGTACAGCTGTTGAAGGAGCCATTATTGTAACCCGGATTGGTGAAGGCATTCCTTGTTCTTTGATGGAGTCCTAGTCCATGAACAGAGACTGACATGTTTGAGAATTATTTATTTCACCCTTTTCCTGTATTCCTAACTTTAAAGAGAAACAAAACCAATGTGTCAATTATTAGAAAGCCTCTGTGGCTTTTAAGGTGTTTATTTAAATTTGCTGTCAGGAGTGTTCCCAGAGGGGACTTTGTGATGCTGACAAACCAGTTTGTTGGGTGTGACTGTTTGTAAACAGAACATAAATACATGAATGGGGAACCAAAATCTTCTTAGCAAAATAGATTGCTCTGAAAGGTGAGTAAGGCCCTTGTGGAAAACATGTTAGATTGTGTCTTTCATGGAATATTTCTTACTCTTTAGAAAGAATAGCAGAACTGTCTTTCTAATTTTTTGTAAGTGGTCAGAGGGAAAAAGTAGCTTTTGCCACAATGAGATGGGTCACAGCCATCTGCTTTCCTACTCTTGTCATCCCTGTATCATGAGCTAGAATATTGAAGAAGGTGTGTTTTTTTTTTTTTTTTAGATCAAGTAAGCTTAAAAGTGCAGAATTTTTCTGATGCTGAAAACATGTTCCCTGTTTGGGGGGGAAGCACAGCAGTACAAAGGGAAGAAGTTCTAAGGGCAAGAAGATAAGAGATATGTACATTTCTGTGTGCAACACTGGATGTAGGCTTACTGTATGTACAGGAGAACTGGAATTTTGAAACACATGATTGAAAGTAATAAACCTGATGCAAAACCTACTGAAGGAAAGTTTCTAATATAGAATAATTGGCAGGTCAAATAGTAAATTCCTCAAACAGAGTCATTTAGATTGGAAGGGGCTTCTGGAGGTCATCCAATCCACCTCCTGGCATATATTAAAGTAGGAATAATTTAGATAAGATTGTTCCAGCCTTTAACACCTTTCTGGGCAATATATTTCCACATTTGACTGCACTCAGTGTTTTTTTTCTTTCCTCTCTCCCTTTAAGGTAGTTGAAATTCACTTTCCAGCTTGTCCCTGTTGTCTCTTAACATGTCAGTGTCCACCATCCGGAAGAGTCCAGTTCTCTCTTCTGCAGCCTTTCATTAGAGAGCTGACAGTAATAAGGATTCTTTAGAGCTCTTTTCTTGACCATATTGTGCAAACTCGGTTCCATCAGCCTCTCATTGTACACCATGTGCTCCTGCCATCTGGCCAGCTTGGCCACTGGACATGCTCCAGAGTGTCTGTGTGAGTCCTGCACCCGGGAGCCCAGACCTGGCTGCGCTGCAAACGTGGGCTCACAGGCGCTCAACAGAGGGGACTGATCATTCCCTGGACCTGCTGCCTGGGCTCCTGCAAACAGCCCACGCTGTGCTCAGCTGCCTTTGCCGTGGGCATCTACTGGTGACTTGTTTCCAAAATTTTGTCTGCTGGGATCTCCAAATACGTTTCTGAAAGAGTGGGTCTTTATCTAGTTTGTGTTCAGCCTGTCTTGTCACAGGAGATCCTGCCACTGATACAGGACCCAGCACTTGTCTTATTGAACTTCACAAGGTCTTGCTGGTGCCTTTCTCCAGCCCATCCAGGTCTGAGTGGAGCTGACCACTCCTCCCACTTGGTGTCATTGGAAACTTCCTGAGGATGCAGTCTGTCCCATCATCTAGATGATTCCTAAAGACATTTGGGTGGTACTGCTGGCTTCATCCAGGTGATCCCTGAGGAATGGCTCTGCACCTGCTTGGATGGAGCTTGGTACAGCTGTGGCTGTTCTTTCAGCTCAGCAGTCCAGGCAAATTCCCAAACACCTCATTGCTCCCTTTCCCCGAGCCTGTCTCACCAGTTTGGCTGTAGGGATGCTGTGGGAGACTGTTGTTACTGGCCTTCTGTGCTCCGTGCTCTTCCATCCTCTGCTCAGCCAGTCGTCTCCTTGCAGTAAGCCCTTGCGTTCTTCAGGCATCACTTGTCCGTGGTAAATCCATGCCAGCTATTCCCTATCATCTTCCTGTGCTCCTTGAGCAGAGGGATGCCTTCCAGGAGGATTTACTCTATAATCCTCTCGTGGATGTAGGTTAGGCTGGCTGCTCTGTGGTTGCCTGGATT
The DNA here is from genome assembly GCF_015832195.1 of Motacilla alba alba. Taxonomy (NCBI): domain Eukaryota; kingdom Metazoa; phylum Chordata; class Aves; order Passeriformes; family Motacillidae; genus Motacilla; species Motacilla alba. The sequence continues at coordinate 26,167,335 of NC_052023.1, forward strand.
CTCCTGCTTGCTCTTGAAATTGGTTGTGATATTTGCCTTTTTTCTGGTCAGAAGGAGCCTCTCAGTCTCACGGCCTTTTAAAAAGTGGTAGAGTGTGATACCTCAGCTTCATTGGCCAGCTCCCTCAGGATTCTTAGACATTGCCCATCTGGTTACATAGATTGTACGTTTCCAATGTCCTGAAGTGCTTCCAATCTTCATCTTTCTCTTTTGGAGGGGACGTCTCACTCCAGCGGACTGCTGCTGGGCTCAGGGGTCTGGAAGGCTTCTGAGTGGACCTTGCCAGTAAAAACTGAGGCAAAAAAAGCTACATGTGTGTCATCCTTTTCCATGTACTTTGTTAACGGGTGACTTGTTCCACTGAGCAAGGACAGTACTCCTTCCTTACCTTTCCTTCTGCTGCCAGTGTTGATTTTTCCTAATGCCATCCTAGAGCCTGTGTCTTTGGGCTGCTCTTGGGTAGCTTCTCCAGCATCTGCCTGCTGGGTGCTTGTGAAGCAGAGATCAAAACTTCTGTATCTGTAAATGTGTAAAACTTTGAAATTAGTTGAAGTGTTGGCTAATGGATGATTCTAACCTCAGCTTGTTGTGGTTGAATGGAAGATTTCAGTTCCCCCTGAACAAGCAGCAAGCAGTATCAAGCTCTTGTATGAAGGGGTAAGCCCTGCCTGAGATGTAGAATGCAATTTGTACCAAGGAGACAAAGCAATGAGAAAAATGATCCACATATCTTTTTTTAAAATTAATTTTCTTCCCCCATCACTAAAATAACTAACTCCAAGTAGAAATTTACAGCTTCAGTGTAAGACTTTCCCCTTTCATTGAAAAGGCGATGTTAATATTTAACAGCAAGATGGGTGGATAAATACTTGATGCCATCTGTACCTAAATGTTTCCAGTTGGAATTAATTTAATTATTTTCTGTTGATGTGTGAATCCATTTGAGAAATTATTGGGATAAACTAAAATGTTGGAAATTGAAGCATTTTTTATTCAAGACAAATAAGGGAATGAGTTCTTGAGTTACAATCTGCATAGACAGTCTGAAACTAACTTCTTGGTTAGTTTAAACCATGTGCTTGATGTATCCTACAGTTTCCTAACTGGTGTGAGTGTGATTTGTGCTGATGTTCTGGTGATTCAGTGGTATCAACGTAAAGCCTTGGGTATGTCAGTTACTGATCTGGTTGTTCTGTCCAAATAGGGCTTTGGTATCTGTTTGGATTAGAAGTACCCTTTTTAGCATGGTTGGGAGTTCTGAGGTGTTTTCTGCTATAATAGAAAGATTTTGAAGTGGATTTACTCTTTGAATGTGAAACAGTGCACATTAACTGTGGTAATTAATGGTAAAATTGTAATCTGCATACTTGCCTTCATGTGTGATCTTTCATTTTACATTAGGCTGCTGGCAAACTCTAATATAGTAAGGCTCATTACTAATGATGGTGGACAGCTTCCTGTCTTAATTGCCCAAATTCTTGCTATCTCCCACATGACTTCTAACTAGAGAAGAAAAGGTGAAAGGGCAGGGAAAAGGAAAGGGAAAGGTGTTTTTAAGGAGCAGTAAACTGTCAGAACAGGATTTCAGTCAGTGAGAGAATCTAAGAGTGGATCTTGAAGGCTGTTTGCTAAATGGCTTCATAAGGTTTCCATGTCACTCCTGGGTTTAGAAGTGAAATAAGTTGTTTGCTATCATTCAGTGTATCAGTGACACAGGTAAGGAATGAAATCAGTGTGAATGTGACTGACAACAAAGTCCCTTCTCAGCACATGCTATAAAACTTGTCATGACCAATCCGAGGTCTTCTCTGCAGGTAAATAAATAAACACAGCTCTCAGGACCTCTCTTACATTTTGTGTGTGTATGTATTTATTTATTTAATTATTCTTAAATCTACAAAACCTCTGCATGTTGTACTGCAAGGTGTGATGGTACAAGTTTCCGGAAGACAATTACTTAGTCATTATGGGATAGTCTTGAGGTTACGCTTCTTGTCAGTGGTAAGAGATGCTCAAAGCTCTGACTTTCAGGGTGTTGAGCTAAGTTAGGTAGCTGTGCTTTCAGTTCAGGTATTGCTGACCTTTCTGATAAGGTCGTGGCTGTTGTATGTACCTCAAGTCACACAGCTAAATTTTTTGGGGGTAGAAAGCATATTGCAGATGCTGGTCTGTTGCACTTGTCCATGAATATGACTTAATTTTTTGTTTTGGAAGGAAGAAAAATGGGAGTTGATGCTTTGTTCAATAATCTTATTCAAAGGATTGACTTTTAGTGTAAACTAATTGTATAATTAGTTTTGATAATCTTTGCTGCTGTTTAGAGAAGTAGATCCTGTTCTGGTAAATTGGTTTTTGTTTTAACCAGAAATGAATTTCCTCCTCTGTTCCCTACAGTGTTTATTTGAGAAGTAGTTGCATTTGAATGCTTTGCTTTTCTGCTGAGTACAGTTCCTCAGGAGGTGTTAGAGCTTCACAGTGGTGTAAGAGTGGCGTGTTTCCAGGTGGGTTTGAATGTTTTGGTTATAAATTCTGTAGCAATCTGCCTTTTCTGAAGTTCCTTCAGTGGAAAACAGTTTAAAGAAGATCAGTTTAAATATTTTGACTTGATTACTGCACTTTGCAGAGATCTGGTGTCTTGTTATCCTCTAGTTCAGCACAGTAAGTAAGACATTTTGTACTTCAATAATTTTAATCTTTTAATCTTATTTTCAGTAAGACAGTTTGTACTACAGTAATTTGTGCTTCTATTGCCTATGCAAAATATTGCTGTTTTTTTCTGAAATTAGAAAAAATTATTTTGCTGAGATCCACAGATCTATTGCAGTACACAAATTTGTAAAAATGCAAATACCTATTTATATTTTTAACAAATACATTACAATTTTAAAAGTATGTATGTGTTATTTTTCTCTATGTTTTCTAACTCTTTATTCTTGTCCCAAGATTTTAATTAAGGGCAAAGGCTATGCTGTGCCTTTTCAGTGCTCAGGCCTCTGCAGGCAAATCAGTGTGAAAATAAAATGCAAATATTCTTAGTCTAGTGCTTTGTCTCTCCCTGTGTGTATTTAGATACAAAATACAGGGTCCAGAATTTTAATTTAGAAGTCAGGGGAGAAATTTAATAGCTGGCAAAAATTGGAAAATAATTTGGAAAATAATAATTTTTCTTGGTGTTTAAATAAGATATTAGTGTTTTTCCCCTTATTAAGAGTTTGAATGCTGCAAGCTGGTATTTTTTTTCCTTAGAAGCTTGGAGTTTTTTGAATTAGCTGTTACTGAGAAACAAATACTAGGTTATATGATTTAGACGGACTAACCTGAAATGCATGTGGCAGGAAATGGATTTTTTTTTCTTTCGCTCTGTAAACCCTTCATTTTGTTTTGTTCCACTGGTGTATACTTTCATGATTTCCTGCTATTTTGAGGAGAACTCTCAAATAACTGCTTGGTGGCAGTGCTGCATGGCTGCCCCTGGTGCTGGCTGCCGAGTTTGGTCTGTGTTCTGTGCCTTGTTGTGCTCACTTTGGTGCTGGGTAGTGAAGTGTGGTCTTAGCAGAGAAGGTAGGAAGATTTGCAGCTTTTTTAAAGGCCATTTTCCACCTCCTGCATCTTCCAGATACTACTGAAATCTGGGTAGCTTTTCAGTACTTCTGCCTGAACTTAAGTGTTTGTGAGCACAGGAGTGCAAAAGAGCAGTGGAGTCGAATGAGAACTTTTTGTGTGTGCCAGCAGTTGTTTTTGGAGGAAAACTTCAGCTGGAGCTTGAGTCTGGCAGTCTGGTGACATTGGTCTCTTCTGTTTCTGTAGACAGTTTGTGTTTGCTCATAGAGGTACACTCATACCACAAGAGGTGTTTTTAACACTTCCATACTTGATTCCAATTGTTAAAAATCAGTGTTGGCAGTATAAACTCACAAGAAGTCAGGAACTGATAATGAGAATTATTCTTGGACATAACTGTTAAACAATTCTGAGGAAACGCGTAAGGAATGGAACTCAGCAACTGATTTTTACATTGTTTTGAAGGTTAAATCTTACTGTTTATTCCTATTAGATGTGTACAAAAACTGTGAGGGGAGAGGGCAAATGAGTTGATCAAAATGTCCAAGAAAATATTTTGTCAAGTTTTGAAACAGTAATGTGAAGTTGGAAGTTCTTCATAGTTTTTTGGAGTAATAATTTGCTTTTGACCCTTATAGCTTCTCCTTTCTGATTAATCTTTCATCATATTGAGACATCAGTAAGTCAGATTGAACATAAAGGGGTCTGACTGAAGTATGGTTTAGAATCAAGCTTTTGACAGTAGCCAGAGAAATCAAAGAGTGTAATAAGACCAATTCAAGTGATCCTTGTTCCAGCAGTCTCTCCCAGTTTCTCTCTCTAGCCTTTGTGATTCTGTTTTTTGTTATTTCTGGCAGTAGTTGAGCTCCAGAGGTCTCACTGGGGAGTATGGAAAGAGCAGGTGAGTTTTGTGTACGTTCCCCAGGAAATTCATGTGAGGTGCCACGGCAATTCTACATTTGCACAGTGCAGTTTATTATCATTGCTTTTGCTGGGGCTTCTGAATGCCCCACGGGTGACTTTGCACAGAGTCGGCTCTGACTCAGATAAGGAGTGGGACGCTGGTGCTCTTCTGGCTCACTCTTCATATTTAAAGTGAGCATATTTAAAGTGAGCAGGGACACAGTTTTGGGTAATTGGGATGGGGCACAATTTTGGTAATTGGGATGGGGCTGGGCCCAGCCCCATCCCCAGTGGGCACAGCTGTGAGAAGCAGGTGAGCAGCACTGACAGCAATGAGCCATGGAGTGCCCAGGGGCACTGAGCAACCCCCAAAGGGAGCAGAGGGCACACAGGGGCACTGCACCAACATGAGGGGATGAAAGGCTGGGCTGAAGAACAAGAGGACCAGATGCTTGCAGCCTTCTGAGGTGCTCTGGTGACGCTCTGTATGGGCTGAAGCTTTCTGGTAGTGTATGGTGGCCATCCTGACTGCAACATGTGCTGTGACAGGTTTGGATTCCTTGCATTGAAAATGCTTTACTTATTCCATGGGTTTGTTCCTGGCAGGGCAGCACTGCCCTCTCCGGCTCTGAGGCTGATGGAGACACTGCCTTTGGCAGTTGCAATCTCTTAACTGTCTGTTTGACCTTCAGTAGCTTGTCCAAAACTTAACACTCTTAGAGATACGGGCAGAATGTTGAAAACAAGGTGGAAAAGATAGGTTTATAGAACCACTTCATAGAGCATGGCCCTTTTGTTTGACCACTTCACCTTTCTGTGATTTTTTTACTTCTCGATTAGCTGCCTGTAACTTTGTTTGTTTCCTTAAGTTAAAGTATTTTGTGGAGGTATTCAATGTGTAAACATGGGTAGTAAGGTTTCATGTCTACTTTTAATGAACACCATGCATCATTTATGTTGAAGTTGATGGTACAGTGTGGTAATATTTGGAAATCTCTCTGAAACTCTGTGAGTGAGACTCTGATTTTTAAAAAAAGGAAGAGAAAAAGGCATAATAAACACAGATTTTTGTCTTCTCGTGTCTTCTTTTATGCAATTAAGTGAATTTATCAAACCAGAAATATGATGAAACACTTGAAGTCCAAGCTGCTGGTGGATAGCCAACCTCATTAGATAGGTACTGGGTTTGTTCATGATTGCTAATGTGAGACAAGAAAATAGCATCAAGAAAATTTATGACTTTTGCTGTATTTTTGCAAGATTTTTTGCTGTCATTTATTCCCAGAATACACATTGCAAACCTCAGGGTAATAATTGTCATAACTTCCAGTTTTGTCTTGGAGGAACAAGGATTTTACTGACCCTGGAGGCAGACTGTGCAGGGCAGTGAATCAGGATTTCTGGAGGGTTTCAGTGACGTGGTGACACAGGATAAGGCATTTCTTTGGCATGGACAGGGGCTGGCACCTGGGATCACTGCTGCCTTGTCTCATACTGCTCTTCCATATGGGCTCTTTTGCTCTACATCATGTAATTATTTCTGGACATAGCAGCATGTGAAGAAAATTCCTAGTTGAAATACTCAATTTATTTAATGGACAGAGGTTGTTCCATTGATGCATTAGACCCACACTGTTATTTTTACAGTCAGGGAATAAACCACTGAATAATCTCCTTAAAACAAGGATTGCGTCATGCTTATGCTTTCATCTGGAATATAGGTCATTATATTTTTGAGTGGTGATACAGTTTGCTTACTTGGCTGGTGATTGGTTTCAATTTGAATGCTGCCTGCAAGCATCATGTAGCAATGACAAAAAAAGCAACTTGGGTTTGCCAGACTCCAGCTTTGAAAAATTGCATACTCTTACTTACTACTTTGTATTTTTCAAAGTTAAAAAATCAATTACTGGCTGCAGAAATTAAAGTGTTAGTTTTCAGTTGGTGTCATGGAAACAGCGGGAAAGTGTACTAGAGTTGCTTTATCCTTGAGGCAGAATGAGCTACTGTGTAAATGAGTAAACCTGTTTGCCAGAACTTGATGTATAAACTGTGGTTTGTTGATTTATTTTTGGTTTTAGTATTTTACACATAAAGACTGGTAACATCCCTATAGAGTAGCAGAAGAACACTTACCTGCTATACTCTTTGGGAGGGAATAGAGAGGAGAAAGTGTTTAACCCACCTAAGGAAAAATATTTTATTCTCAGCCACTTGGGAGAAACCTAATTGGATAAGCTAACATCAGCTCTACTTTGAAACAACATCAATCAGTCTGTGGCAGCAAGAGGCAAGTGTGCTTGTGTGCTCTCTTCTGTGTGTGGACATATCTTCGGCCTGAAGATTTATTTAAACAATTGTTCAGAAGAATCCCACTGAGTTTGTTTTGTCTAAGGTGCAGCTTGTCATCCACGGCTCCTGCTTGCTCAAATGGTACAAGTGAACAGAAGGAAGCCCCCAGTTTGCTGGGAGGCTGCCTTTGTAGCCAGCAGCTTTCCTGACATGCTTTCACTTACCTGGCACTTCATCTAGTGTTCATGATGCTTCTGCCCCCCAACATGTATATTTTAGGGGCTGAGATCAGTTTTTTCAGTTTGCCTTGCTTGAGTCACGCTCCAGCTCAGTACCAGCCATATGCCCACCATTCCTCTGGGAATGGTACTTCACCTCCGTGGTTTTAACTTTAAACTAAATAAAAGCAGTATTTTTTTCCCTCAAGCAGCTCCACACTGTGACTGTGTAATATTTAAGTGGTTCAGTGGGTTGTGTGTAGCACAGAGATTCATGTCAGGAAAGCTGGTTCTCTCCTTTCACTAAATGTCTCAGTATTCACACTGAGGTGTGATTGACAAGTGCTGCTTATCATTTATTTGAGGAGATGCAGATGTAGTATGTTTTTGAAGGAGAACAGACATTTTCTTGTTTGTGTAGCTCTCTTTTGATTCTTTTTTCCTTAAATTGCTATTCTTTGGCTATGAGATTGATTTTGGCTATTGAAGTGTAAAAGGATCTGGAAAAACCTCTGTATCTAAGCACCGGGTACAACAATTCCAAACAGTTTGCCATCATGAACAGACTAATTATTTGCTGTTGGCTACATAGTGGGGGTTTGCTTTTTTAGAGGAGACAGTGTTGCCAAAATAAGTCAGTGGTTACTTTCTGGTTGTAGGATTTTTTGCTTTATTTTTTGTGGCATTTTGTTTGGGTTTTTTTTTGGTTTTTTTTTTTTTTTTTTTTTATTTGAAAGGATTTTTGTTCTTAAGAGTGCTTTTCTGGAAATAAGTATTTTTTATCTACATGTATGTGTTTAAGGTACAGTGATACAGCTCTGTTGCTTCTTAAACTGATTTTATTTCTGGGAAATCATATCAGTAAGCCAAATAAATGGTTGTTTGTTTTTTCCATTATGTTCTTTACATAGTGTTTCACTGCCAGAGATAAGATTGGGAAACAGTTTGTGGATAATACAACAGTTTTTACTATGAACACAGAGACAGTTTCTCATAAAAAGATTACACAGAGAGAAGTTGAGATTAAAGCTGAAATCGCTGTTGCGGTCAGTGAGATTTAAACAAACTGATTTTATGACATCTAGAATTCTTCTGCAGATGTCAGTAGAGAAGAGGGTTTTGGGGCAGCTGGTGAGCTGTACTGCCTCAACATAGAGAATCGTATGGAATTTTATCAGGTTGTTTGGTCTTTCAGGGGAGAAGCATAGAAAAGGTGAAGTTTTGTGTATTTGCATCTCTTGTGGCTTTCTGGGGAAGGTGCCCCCCATTAAAGGTAGGGAGCTCTTGGGGTGGGAGCCAGGCTGATGCAGAGTTTAGATACATTTCTGATTTAAACATTAGTACATTTAGATTTTTATACATTTATATACATTTAGATACATTTCTGTGATGTGTTTGTGCCTGTGGCACTGTCCATGTCCTGTTCCCTGCGGGGCGAGTTACCACAGAGAGTCACCTCACCACTTCAGTCATCTGGAAATCTGAGTCATGGCATGATTGCAAGGCCCCTTAGTTTAATGCTCACTTTGCTGTCATGCACTGTTCCCTGTAGCTCAAAAAAGGGAATAAACCATGCCTTTTGGTGTATAGTTCTACTTCAGACTTCAGTTAGCAGGGGACTAATTTCTGCATAGCTCTTTTGGACCTTCCTCTTCACAGAGGTCCCAGACATTCTCTTGAGTAACCATAGTTCTGAGAATAGGTATAACTTATTTCTCAGTTTTTGGGGTTTTTTTTGTAGTTTGAGGCAAGCTGTATGGCCTGGAAGCCTGCCTTTAATACAAGCCTGTCTGTAATACAGGATGCTGTTGGAGGAGCTGCTCTGCCTCCTGGCTCTGAACGCACCATCTAACCTGAGTTTCAATCCTTGGATCACCATTGGCAGAACAGAGGATGTATTTTTCATTTGGAGCTGGACTCCACCAGCAGCTCAAACCAAGGAACTGGCCTTGGAGCTGAAGCAGCTGAAGTGCTTTGGATTTGCTCTTTCCTGTCCCGGACTGTCAGCTCCTCACTGCTGGTTGCTGCCCTCCCAGAAACTTTAAACTGGTAAAGCAAATGCTAAACCTCATTCCTCGGGATTCTGAGCCAGCATTCAGCTGTTGAGGTCATCAGGGAGTAAACCTGATGTGATTGTAGACTGAACAACTTCTATATGTTCTGACTAATGCAGTCAGAAATAAATTCTTACATTCTTAACTTCAAACTTTTCCTCAAAAAGGACAATTAAAAAAATGAGATGCTTAAGTTTAGTAGTGGGAGTCTGTTCCAAGATTTTGTTCCTGTCTAGTATGTCAGCTGTCATTTTTTTCTTTACTTGTATAGGAAAAGGGAGGTTTGCAGTGCATAATTTGGTGATGAGTAAAAAAAGAGGACTAGGGCCAGTGACACAAGGGAAATGAGAGTGACCATCCACTCACTGCTGGTAACTGGGAAGTCCAGAATGTGTCTCTCTTCTTGTTACTAAAGAAAAAAAAAAATTCCGGTGTTTTTCTTTGCCTCAAAAAAACATTAATGCATGATTCTTTCAGAGAGATTTTGATTCTTTTTACTGTTTGTTTGTTTTTTTTTTCAAAAGCACTTAGCTGAAATATTAGATCATATGTCTTTATAATGAAAATCAGAAAATTTTTCTCTTTAGGTAGCTTACCACTTAAGATGGTGTAAATTTCAATAGTCTTCATGAGAATCCCAGCTATACTCCTAAGTGAAGTTCATGTCAGAGTTGAAATTGTTTAGTTTGAAGAAATGACTTGGTCATGATAGTTTGGCATTAAAACCTGGTTTTGGTCAAAGACTGATGATAAAATATGCTGTATAAAGCTTTTCCCAAATGCCTGATCTGCTGGAGTTTGTGTTCTACTGCCAAACTGAAGCTGAAGTGTTGTACTGCAGTGGGATAGGGGAACACTGCCAGAAGATTGGAATAGTCTGTAATGAAGGACTGGAATGAGGGGTTCTGGGGTGCTAATTTATCCAGTTAATGTAGTTGTGTATAGAGAAAGGTGTGTGTCTGCACTGGCTGTGGTGGTTTAAGCGACTTGTAAAGGCAGGCTTGGAGTACTCTCTTAAACGCATTAAAGCCTTGTAACTCAATTTCCCAGCATGTCACAGACTTTCTTGCAGTTGCTTTTATCTGACCTGAATAAGGAGCTCCTCACAGTCATTATGTTACTTTCAGATTCATATTTAGGAAGCAGAAATTCTCTAAAACTCACTTTACTCACGTGGGGCAAGAATAAGTATTTAGTGTGTCAGTATGCTTCTGTATTTGCATGATCCTACTTTTCTTTGGCTTTACAAATGGTACATTTTTCCTCCTTTTATTATTGGAATACTGCTACAGAAAAGATTTCCTAGTTCACATGGTGCCTGTTGGTTCTTACTTCATTTCAGAAAGAGCTGGTGATAACCTAATGTTGCATTTGACTGATGATAAATGAAGTAGAACCATCTTACCTTGGAGTTTCTGGGTTACTCTCCCATAAGTAAGCTCAAAAATTAAATAGACTAAAACACAAAAAACTGTCAAAATAGAATATCTTGTGATCCCTCCTTTGTGCAGACGTGCTGGAAGCAGTGGTTGAGGCTTCATTTTTGTCATCACCAGCTGCAGCAATAAGAGGTGTGCAGTGGGAGGAGGAGGGGTCTCTGATAGCCTGGACCTTTACTCCTTATGTGACTGGCAGTCACCTCTACTGTTCTCTCCAGTGCTGATGTCACTGCAAAGATAATGATTCTTCAAGATAAACTGGTTTTGGGGACCATAACTGATGGCCTTTAATTGCCTTCAGGAAGTTCTGTAATAGCTGACCTTCACTTTCATATAGAGGATTTACTTTGAAATTAGTATTTTGAGCTAGATTTGCTGTTTATTGCAAACAAGCTCTTCAGCAATGTTTTTACAACCCTTGCTAAAAAATACAAGGAGTTAATAATCTTCGTGTAACATACTTAAAATCTTGTGTGGTAAAGCCTTGTCTTTCTCTTGCCAAAAAAATCTTAAGCAAAGATGCTTTAAAAAAATTGAAACAATACCTATTGCAGCAGTGAGTCCATTATGTGGGCTGGGTGGAACTCAGCTTACATCATTTGTCAGGAAAATATTCCTGTGTGTGGTTGGTCTGCAGATCTGAAAGGTGTCAGAGTGTGTGCAACTGCTCATCCAAATTTGTAGCCACTCTGAGTATTCCAGCTGTTGTTTAGAGGCTTTTTTGTAAGGTGGCTTCCAATGAGTTTTTATGCTGTACAAGTAACTTACCTAAAGAACTTGAGTTCTTTTTTTCTGGCATTCCTACATGTAATATCCTCACTGGGTTGATGGGTAAAAATGTGGCTTGGTTAGGGAGAGGTTGAAAAGCTTTTTGAGGAGTTGCATGTAAGTTATGCTAAGCCAAGTCTTTGAAAGGGCAAAAGCATGTTGACTGTAGTTTCAAAAATGATAGAAAATACTGCAGTATTGAAAGTTGTCTAGTTCCCACAATTGCTTTTTTAGTTTGAAATTGCTACACTTTCTGTTCCTGCTAACATCATAACTAACACCTGTTCAGAATGGTGGGGAATATGCATGTCGTTGTTCTTTCCTGTGCTGTTCTTCTGGTTCCCTATAGCTAGACCTAAGTCAGCATTCTTCTCTTGATCACTGGGTGGTTGGAATTGGAAGAGAAGCAAGAGTGGTGCAGTTCTGCTCCTTGAGGCTGCTGGGAAGAGCAGGGTGAAGCTTAACCTCTTCTTGTTCCTGCTCACAGAAAATGTGGCTTGAGCTGTTCTTCTTTGGGTGCTTTCCAGCCTCCCAAAGGTGACAGTCACAGATTTTTTTTCCCCTGTGCTGTGTGTGACTCACCTGAACTCTGACTCCTAAGCACAATACATCCCAGCACTCAGCCAGAGCAGTATTTTTCAGGAGACTGGAATGGAAGTAGACCACGTGTAGAAGTGCATGCTCTTTATAAAGTCTGAAAATATATTTTCCCTTTTTTGACACAGAAAATATATAAATAGATAAGAAAAAAAGTCTAAGATTCAGCTCTTTATTCTCTAAGGAGTGAGGGAAGACATTCTGAGTTAATGTAGGTCATGCTGGCTTTATTTGGTGGATACCTACAATAGGTGTCCTCATGCTGGCATGCTTGGAATGTTTCAGCTCTGGATTTTTATATGAACTTGTAATGTACAGGCTGAACATTATTTTGCCCTTTCTCTTTGTTTCTAGATTTGGGTTTTTTCCTTGTGCAGAGATGGGAAAACTTGTTCTTGGTTGCCGTAATATTTAGAGTTTCATTGTTTATATTTATGTTTATATTAGTTATCTTTGTATTTTAAAGATGGTGGGGTTAATTTTAACTGTTGCAGGCGGTTTCAGGGAAGTCAGGTGAGAAGGATCTGATTGTGGTTTAATATCACTTTTGACTTCACCACCTATAGATATAAAGGATAACAAAAGCCCCTAACATAAGTGATTGCTAAATAATGTTTTTATGTGGAGAGCATACACTTGGTGTGCAGTTTTTGGGAAATTAGTCTTCAGGTAATCTGTATCTTCACATGACCAATGTGACACTGGGTAAGGCAAATACCTGTATGAGGGAGAACCAAGGGCACAAATTAGGGACATAGAGGAAGCAGACTCTGGAAGATTAAAAACAGGGGAAGTCAAAGCGCTGGTGTGAACCTCTTCATTTGTTATCTATGTGTATAGATAACAGCTACTGCTGTTAAATCACAGGACTTTGAAACACTAGCCTAAAAATCATAAGATTCCTTATACCAATGAAATCAGAGTTTGAGAAATACAGTATAATACAGTAGTATAATTTTAAGTATTATTCCAGAATAACTTTCTATTATACCTATTAACATACTGTGCACAGCATCAAAACAAGTTGTTTTTTTGGTTTTTTTTTTTGTCATTATTAGGTTCTGGTGGCAGGAGGAGAATACTGACCTGAGATGGAAGTCAAAACATCATTTAGCAAAGCCAGCAGGATTCCTGAGACCGTATCCACATTAATTAATGAAGAATTTGTCTTGGTTCATCAGAAATCTGAGGATGCCTCTGGAAACGATGAGAAGCCGCAGCTAAAGGTTTGCTCTGACTTTATTTTTAAAGGTGTAGCAAAGTTTGTATTGATGGAAGGGTGCATAATTGATGTGTGCCTAAGGACAGTTTTAGACTGCAATTTTTGTCCTTGCTGATTACCAGTGAAATTAACAGCTTGGATTAAACAAATCTGTTCAAAAGTGGCAGTTCAGGTTTTCTTTTAATAACTTCTTTGGGAGGTAGCTTTGTTGTATTCTGTGGATCTGTACATTAGTAAAGGACTTTACAAAGAATGAGATTTTGTTTAAAGCTTAATATTCTTTATTGAGGCATCAGAGACTGTTATCTTAAAAACATGTGATTAGTCTATATAGGAATAGATTACACCATGTCTTGCACTTCAGTTTCTAATTTAGTTTTCCTGTTTAGTGCTACTTTAGACACAAGTAAGACCTTTTCTAAAAGATTTCTACCTCTAAATAGCAGAATATTTTAGCACATGGATGACAGCTGATAGGTTAAATACAAATTTTGCCATTTCAGCTGTAGTAGCCAATGTGTACTGGTTTTGGTCTGCTTGGAACAACAGGAATTTGTTCCCACTGAAATGGCTGTAAGTACCTAGTCTGTCTTTGCTGTACTCTGACAGTTATTTACAGCTGATAATTTCTGTCTATATTAGACATTATCTGCTTCTTTTATCTAGAAAAAGGCTGCTGAACTGGAGGCAGAATCCATGATGCAGCATTGGCCATGGTTTTCTTTTGTCTGAGAAACTGGTACTTGTGAAAGATTTTTTTTTTTCATTTTCTTAGGCTTGAACCACTCTTGTGTGGGGAAAATTGGTGAAGCAACTGAAATGGGCTGGATATGACTAAGAAAGTAAAATTTTCTTTAAGGCTAATTATAGCAAAGTCTATTGATCTCTAGTCTGAATGGAGGCTCTAAATACACAGATCTGTTACTCTAAGAGAAGCCTGTAGTTTTTGGATGGATGGTTTTTGGATTAGCTTTGAGAACATCTGCATTTTATCTAAGGGGATGTGACACTGGATTATATTTGATTCAATTTTATTGATTCTTGGTTTGTTGTCTCGTTCAGCAAAGTTTCTTATCTTTTGCAATTAGTAACTATGTATTTGAAAACTAATACTGAAAGTAAAACTACAAGTACCTTCAAAAAAGTCATCTCCTTCTGCTTACAGGTATTTTCAGATGGAGATGAGGAGCTGGAGAAGGCAATGGAAGAGATACTGCGGGATTCTGAAAAAGACCAGTATGTCACTGCACTCCCAGAAGGGTTCAGTGATGCCAGTGGCCAGGCAGCTGCAGATGGGTCAGCAGGACAAGCAACCCAGCCAGCTTTGCAGCTTGTTTTAGACCCTTCTGCTACAGGTATTGCCTGAGTGCTTTCCCCCTTCATCACACATGGCAGGTTTTTTCTTTATGCAGTTTCAAGTTAACCCTAAAATAAATCTAAAGCTTTCCAGAATTTCCAGAATTGTATTGGAGAATACCTGGGGGCTGCCTCTTATTTTTAGTTGAAGATTATAGATAAGAATAGGTTATCGTCAGATTAATACCTTGAGCTGCTCTGCTTTGGTCAAGATAATGTTCATTTTTCCTTCAGCCAAGAATTAGTTGGGACTGAGGATTGTATGAGTTGCTGAGTGGATGATGGTTGAGGTGAATCTGCTGCTGCTGGAGCTCAAGAAGTTTCAGGGCAGTGTCCATGGATAGTTCTGCCTGCAAATGAAATACACCCTGAGCAGACTGATTGAACTGTCCATCTCTGATGCTGTCACCAGGTAGCAGTGAGGCTAGCTTACGATTTGATATTTGCTAGGAGTGATTGTGGTGCGTGCCTGATGTTTGAAGTTTTCATGAAAAGGGGAGGACTGAAAGCTTTTAATGTAAACTATATTGTATATATTTTAAGTAAAATATATTGTAGCTTCTTTAGATACATATAAAAAAACTGCAATATAACAATACATGTATTCTGTTACATTTGTGAGGCTGTGGTCATCTTTTTGTGCTTTAAACTAGAATTCTTTTTACCTCAATAGCATGCAGGGCACTTCTGTGGTATTCTATCAGCTAATTCCCATATTATCTGTTGGAAATAAAGAAATATGTTCTTGTGGTAGAATAAGATAGTTTGTATGAAATGGAAACACCCATCTCTTAATTACATGTCTGCTGTATTTCTGAGAAACTTACCTTACTGTCTTCCTGTTTGACATTCTTCAAACAAAACCCAGCCCTTAGCATGAATGAACAAAGAAATACTTGTAGATATGTTTCTCTCGCCCCACTCCAGCCCCAACAGGAATAATTCAGTTTTGCAGCCTTCATGATCCTAAGTATTATGAAAATATTAGCTCTAGTAATAAGAAATAGAAGTAACAGGGCACACAGAAGGGTCAGGACTAGGTGATCTTCAAGGTCCATTCCAGCCCCTTAATGTTCTGTGATTCTGTGACTGCCTGGAAAGATTCAGAATGTCCATGCTGTGTTCCTGTGGTGCTAAAGAGAATCAAAATGCAGTTTGTCCCCATGCCACCCTTGGAAACATGAATTAGATTAGAACAGACTTCACAGTAATATTAAGCTGCCAAAAGGATTTCTTGCTATTGGAGCTGAACTGTCTGCTCTCATGTCCTTTCCTGGAAAATGTAGGAGATTTGGCTGTGGAACTCATTGGAAAGAAAAAAGTGTAAAAATAAAAGCAAATGGCTGAAGAAACATTTTTTTCATTTTCAGAAATCTCAGCACCAAGGCCATCTTCTCCCAGTGAACCCCTGGAAGAGGACAGCGTGTTGTTTAACAAACTGACTTATTTGGGTTGTACAAGAGTGTCAGCCCCACGGAATGAACCAGAAGCTCTACATGCCATGGCAAACATGAAGTCCTCAAGTCAAGCCCCTTTACCTGTAACGCTCTATGTTCCAAACATTCCAGAAGGCTCTGTAAGGTAACAAGCAAGAGTTTGATTTGTTGCTTAAGCAGACGCATAAGAAGTGGCTTCTCACTTTGTTACTTGCACAAGGAAGTAGAATTGCTGGATTTGTGCCTGAGGTTTTTGGTGAAGACAGTAATTTTGAGAAATTCCTCTGAAGCAACAAAATGTGTGCTCAGATTTGCCATGCAGTGCATGGCTGGTGGTACTAGTTACCACACAGTGTCACAAAAATACCTCTGTCTACCCTAATATCTGTTCAAATATGATACTGAGAGATACTGGAAAGGGAGAGCTGATAACACCTGTGCTCTCCTGACCTCTCTAGTCTGTCAATGCCTCCATGGTCCATGTGTTCCAGGAGTCCTTCTGGCCTTGGGTTTGCTGCAGAAGTGTCAGTTGAGACTCTCCCATCTATGTTTCAGAGTTGAGGTGCCAGTCTCTGCTTCCAGCTGTTGCTGTGCTGAAGCCAGCTCTGGCCTGTGTCTGCCTCATAGTGCCAGTGCTGACAGTCTTCAGATACTTGAAAAGATTTATTTTGCCCATGTGAGAAGGGTCTTTTAATTGGCGATGAGGGAGTCAAAGGTTCTTGATCAGGGTGCACTAAACATGCACCTGTAGCATTTTTGCATCCAGTAGTAGGGAACATATCAATAGCTAAGATATTTATTTTAAGCTCTGATATGAAGCCATCTGAAGGATGTAATTAGATTTCCTTCCTTGCCTGAGCTGTGTTTATGTATTGACTATCATCTTGTGGAGGAAGAGAAAAATCTTCAAGAATCTGTATATTTTATTCCATCTTGTTCTTTGAACCCAATTTGAGTTTCATTAGACATCAGAAAATATTTTGTTTGTATACTTCTAATGGAACCAGTCCCCCTTACACAAGATGTGAGGTGTCCTGTGCCTTTTTTTTGTACTTGGTGTGGCCATTCAGGAGGGTTGTTTTGCAAGTGAAACAGCAGATTCCTTTGATCTTTACCTTCAGAGGAGATCAGTAAATGTGGGACTGCCTAAGAACCTGAACAGAACTGAAAAGTTGAATCCACATGTGACAGAACACGTTCCATCAAAGCTTAGGTGATACCAGTGTTGGCTTTGAGGAGTGTGTTCATACCTGCTGTCTGAATACTTGCCCTATGAGGTTTCAGTTACCGTGTCCCACCAAAATTACAGTGTGCTGAATCCTCCCAGGGCTTTTCTTGCCTTTAGATTAGTCCTATGGTTTTTTTGTTACAGACCTGGGATTTTAGGTGACTAATGTTGATTGGTCCTTGATGTGAATGTGCATGTGGACAAGAAGTGAAAAGATAGAGGAGAAGACTTGTTATTCTCTAAAAGTGACTATCCACCATTCTGTTCTGAAACACCACTCCTGCTTTTAAGTTTCTGAAATATTCTTTGGGTTTTGCGTTTGAGAGTATTTTAAAATTTTGTGTGAAGTCTTAGATCTGAGCTAAATATTCACCTGAATATGGCAGTGTTTGCTAAGCTGTTGACTCTGAAATCATTTTCATAATGATTTCTTAAACAGATACTCAAATTTCTTTTTAATGTTGCATTTTCTTTGTATACAAATCACATTTTTAGGGTTTTCTGTGATTTCTGCATTTCTTCTTTAGTATTTTTCACAAGCAATGGCCATTGTTTACTGTCTGATCTAGAGGTACTGTATTTGTCTGTATTATGGCATATAAAAGAAATTGAGTCAATGTTACAACCAGGCTTAAATTTGTAAAGTGTAACATTTGTGTTCCTGCTGCCCATCTCATCTACTTGAATTTAGTAGTAATTAGAGTTTAGATCCTTGTTTATCTAATTGCAGAAAAGCCTTTTAGGTAGGCCTGTCTGTTTTACTGACCTGTTCCTTTGATCTTCCCTGTTCCTTTTCTTGCCAGAATAATTAATCAATTGAGCAACTTGGAGATAGCCTCATTTCCCATCTATAAGGTGTTGTTTTGTGTGAGGGGGCAAAATGGGACTTCAGAGAGTGACTGCTTTGCATTTACTGAGAGCAGCCTTGGGACAGAAGAGTTCCAGATCCATGTTTTCTCCTGTGAGATTAAAGAAGCTGTAAGTATTCTGTGGTGTGCAGTGACTGGGAAAAAGGATGCAAGCAATGTTTGAAGAAGAGGTTATTCCTAACGTGGAAATAGTATATAATGCTTTGAAAAATGTCTTAGAACATATAAATGAGTTTTGCAGAATGTGCAGCTAGTTATACATGAATATTATTATGATTTTAAGTTTTTTCTTTTAGCGTTTCAACAAAATTCCAAAGTACCCACACATTCCAAAGTAATGGGAAGATCTGGAAAGCCTCATTTGAGGCTTTTGCTGGCCTCATTTGGGTATGTTTGATGCTGGAGTTGCAATGTATTCTTTTGGAATTAAAAAGAACCATGTTACAGTACTCTCCCCTAGATATTTTAGGAAGAACTGTGTGACAGTCTGGAAGAAAAGGACTTTTTAGGGTGGAAAAAGAGGCTGAAAAAGAAGAAATCTCCTTGGGTTTTGACATCTGCCAGAGCAAGCTGTATGTTGCGTTGTTAAAAACACAACTTGAAAAGTACATGATGCTGGTCCTCTAATGAGCTGCATTCCTAATCTCTAATCTAATTTATATTAACTCACTGAGCATGACATGAGCAGGGAATGTATCAGGAATGGAAATAGGAGAGGTTGTTGCTGAAATGGCTTGCTTAATGAACACATGATGTTGGGTGCTTTGTGGTACGTGAGGCATGATTTGTGTTCAGTGTAAGAGGCAGGTGATTTTTGACCTTCAAAAACCTCACAATGCCTCATGAAAAACACCCTTATTTTTGATGAAAATATTAATGATTTTGCTTTTCTGCAGGTCAGCAGAATTTTGTATAGCTTCTCCACGGCATTCAAGCGTTCTTCCAAACAAGCATCTGATCATGTCAAGGACTTTGTTCTTCCCACACCAGACAGTGATGTGTACACTTTCAGTGTCTCCTTAGAAGTCAAAGAAGATGATGGAAAAGGAAATTTTAGGTAATCAGAATGGAAAGGGAAAAGCAGAAATCCCTTTGGAAAAAGCACACAGCTACTTCCCACACACACAGCTACTGTGTTGCAACAAAATTCATTTGACCTCTTTTCATGAGCAGACGTGCTGTAAATAGGAAGCTGCTCTTTTGATGTTAGTTTTTTTCCTCTGTATTTTTTCTGTAAAAAGATAAAAATTCAGGATCCCTTCTTCAAGTGAATTTCTTTTCACTGCATCATTTCTTTTAGGCTCAATGGATGCCTGTGCAGATGGAAAAGATAGTAAGAAGTCTTTTAGACACTTGAATCAAACTAAGTTTCCTGAGTAAATACAGTCTAGTGGTTTCTTCTGATTTTTTTTTAAATCTAATAAATTTTGAATTAATTTAAAATTTAGAAAGCATAAACTCTTTTCTGTATTTAACAGTTCATGTTCTATACCTGATGTTTCTATTCTTTTAGCCCTGTGCCAAAGGATAGAGATAAATTGTACTTCAAGCTTAAACAGGGAATTGAGAAGAAAGTGGTGATCACAGTTCAGCAACTTTCCAACAAAGAGCTGGCCATTGAAAGGTAAAAATCTTAGAGAAATGATGGTTGTATTTTTGAAAGAATGGTATTTAATGTCATTTTCTCTGACTTGGCAAGTTATGTGATAGAAAAAATGTACCAATAACACCAAGCATGATTGCACAACAGAATTAATGCCACCAGATGGCAATCTTAGCAAAAGAGTAACAATGGGAGAATTTGGTTGTAGTGAAAAGGAAATAGAAGATAACAGGAGAATTAAGAAAACCTGCCCTCCCAACCCTCCCAAAACCTGACTGATCTCTTGACTTGGTTTCAAGCTTTTACTTGCAAATGGAAGCTAAAGTTTTAGACAAGAAATATACAGTAAAAACTTGTCATTGTTTTCGGGTTGTAAAATTAGGCTTTTGCTACTCATTTACTTAAAAAAATCTGTTTTCAGTGTAATTTTAATTTAAACAGTTTTGCCTCCAGGGTTCAGTTAATGAGGCATTTATGAATAGCATTTGATTATTGCTTTTCTCCTCAATTTAAAACTATCTTTCTTAGAAATTAGCTTTTCTTTTGGTGGTGTTTGGAATATTCAATCAAGGATGTTATTTTTATCACCACAAGCTTTGCTGTGTAAAAGTTATTTAATTGGAGTGACATACACAGGCTTGTAAGTCATTTTATGTACTTACCCCTGAGAAGATTAAAATTCAGAATTGATGAAAGATGAATGCAGGTTACATCAGACTTGAGTTTCTGAGCAATTTAATGTGTCTTCAAAAGTATTTCAAAGAGAAAATTACAAGGCAAAAAATATTTCTGAAGAAATTTGATCCCTGGTCTAAAAATTTCAAAAATCTTTTGTCATGGTTTCAGGAGATCAAACTTGGTTGCTGCTGAGGGCAAGTGCTCTCTCCTGGTGTTCAGAAAGAGCCTGGGGTTGGGTCAGAGTGATGCAGAAAGTTACTCTCAGGCATTACTTTGGCCCTTCCTGCTCTTGTGCCATGTTTGACCTGGGTTTTGCCGGTTTTTCTTTGGATCAAAGCAGCTGAAGAGATGGTGTTCGTTTCTGAATCACATGTGGCTACATGACTGCTGAAGCTACTACATAGCTTCAGTCCCACAGTGGGGGATGTCAAGTCTCAGTTGTTTATAGGAATCAGGAAGAAAATTCTGGGTAATGGTCAGGGGCTTTAAGGAAGCTGTTCTTAACTGTGAAATAGCCTTTCCTTCTCAGAGAGGGAAGGATGGGCACTCTTCTCAATACAGTGATGTTTAGGTATAGTTTGCTACCAGTCATGCAGGAGAGTGAATCCTGAGTTATGTAGGTATACCTTAGGTTAAAGTCTAGGCTGGTGTCCTTAGAACTGCATTACAAAATATTGTTTGGTTTCTCATTAGTAGTGGAAACTCTTCAAGATCACAGAATACCAGAATGGTTTGGGTTGGAAGGGACCTTAAAGACCCCCCTGCCCTGTCATGGGCAGAGATACCTTCCACTATCTCAGGTTGCTTCAAGCCCTGTCCAGCCTGGCTCTGAACACTTCCAGAGATGGAGTAACCACAGCTTCTCTGGGCAGCCTGTGGCAGGGCCTCACCACCCTCACAGGGAAGAATTTATTCCTAATATCTCATGTAATCCTGCCCTCTGACAGTGTGGAGCCATTCCCCCTTGTCCTGTCATGGTGTTAACCTAATACTATCAGTTTTATCCATGGGCAGCATTTGTATTTTTATAAATGAAAATATACATTAGTGAATAGCAATTACAGTTCTTTTTTTTTAATTTTATTTTCTGCTGGTCTAGAAAGTAGTGGAGTTTGTGCACAGAGCTGCTCAGTAGCCGCCTTTAAGTGCAGAAATCCAGCAAGTCTAAAGTGGGACTGAGGCCCACAACCTGTGCAGGTCATTTTAAATCCTGGGTTTGTGGTTGAGTCCCCTCGTGTCAGAGGCTGAATGTGCTGACAACTGTTTCTATAAAATCCATCTTCTATAAGTGAGTGTCTTGACCTGGTTTGAACTGATTTTTGTCTTTTAAATAAGACGGAAGAGAAACCCTGACTCCTCTTGCAGCTAGCATCATAAGTCTGCTTCTGTGAGAGGCAGGGGTTACTTGTTCCTGACTCCCATTCTTTTGGAAACATACTTCCCAAAAATTTAGGCTGTCACACATCAGAACTTGTGTACATCTGAGTGATGGACAGCAGGAGCAGCACCTGGGAGCTGTTGTCTTTGGAAGGCACAGATATTTGGCCTGCCTCTGCATCTTGGCCTTACATTTCTCTGTAGCAGCTGTAGCAGGAGCTGGTGATCCCCTTACTACCATCAGTTGTAGCTCTCTCAGAGCTGTTTCTGCCCCAGCAACAAGAAGTAGTAGGTATGCTGTTAGGTTCTGCCCAGTTGAATTAATCTCTCAGAGAATCTGTTTGTGTGGCTAAATCCCAATCCTGGATCTGAGCTGCCTTGGGTGCTTTACATGGCACTGCATTGTGGATATAGATAAATCAAGATCGTTGTCTACTGCTTTATTTAGCACTTAGGTTTTTGTGATTCTAGCAGTGAAAAAGTATGGAGAATGGAGAATACTATTGTGGATGTTAAGTGTAATGAGGTGAAAAATGAAAACCATATATCCCTAATGTAATAGGAGAAAGCTAGGTGGGGTAGTGATTGCATATCTTGAGATTTTTACAGTTAATAGTGTTATTGAAATTTTAGTTGCTGCTGTTCATATGTCCAAGCAATATTGTTCAGCATATTACTTAGTTCTAAAAGTCAGGGAGAAAAAGCAGTTTGATTATCAGAGAACCAAACAGAAGAAAAATTCTTCCAACAAAACCCTCTGAATTACAACCCCAATTTTCCATAGTATTTCAAATAGCAACTACTTTCATTTTTTTTTCTTTTTTCATTTGAGATCTAAGGTTTTTCATAAACTTGTGCGAGACAGCTTTCTGTTTGTTGCACATACATAATTCTGTTTGGTGTTTTTATTCATAATGCAGTATGTTCAAAGGAGAGAAAGATATAGATAATTTGCAGAGATCTCAGGCCTGGATTTTTGCCTCCAGTAGTCAGGAAGTTTGAAAATCTGAATGTCTGAGGAAATTTTTTGGGGTTGGTTTTGGTTTGTTTTTTTTTTTTCTCTTAAAAATATCAAGAGCGTTTTCTTTTAAAATTATTTGACTGGAATTCGAGGCCCTGTATATCACACAAATTCAAATTTAAAAAAAAGAAGAATGAAGTCTTAAAATTGAGCAAATTGTTGTTTCTTGGGTTTTTTTTTTTAAGGTCTATGATGCTATATGATTTTTTGCAGCAGTGCTGTTATGAATAATAGAATGAATTTGTATTTTTTCCTATGATTGCATGAGAACAATTTTTAAAATGAACTGGGGAGAGAGTGATTTTTTTGTGCTGATCTCCATCACTATATGTATGGGAATTGTTGGAACCTTTGAACTCAATATTGTAAATGGTCTTTAGAAATAGTTGTTTTCACAGGCCAGATGCTAGTTTCTGTCATCTTCATTCTGGAAAATAATTGCATTGTCTTTTCTGTACCATGTATTGTGTTGTTTCCTGAGCGTTGCCATAACAATAACAAACAATTCTCTGAAAGGTATTCTTAAAATTAGAAGCAGTAGGTGGCTGTCCATTATGTTCAAGCAAAGATTATTGTATTGTGAAAAGCTAATATATGTCCTTCTTTTCCTTTTTTTTTTTTTTTTTTTTTTTGTTTTAAATGAACTTCACAGATGCTTTGGGATGTTGCTAAGCCCTGGACGAAATGTGAAGAACAGTGACATGCATTTACTAGACATGGTAATACTTAGCCCTAATAACTTCTTAAATAAGATAAGGTGATTGTAAAAAAAAAAAAAAAAAAAAAAAAGAAAAAAAAAAACTACAGCAAAATGAGCTTTTAATATCTTTTGCATTGTTTCTTAAATCCTTAGATTTGGTATCTACAATCATAAGGTGGACAAATCATTCCAATTCATGTCAAAACCTGTGGCACCTGGTTTTTTGTTCAATTAGTGAAGCAGAGATTAGGTTGTTACAAATAACTGAGCTTTCTGTATTGTATCAAGCATGTTCCCTAAAAATATAGTGCAGATAATTGCTTTCATATTTGGGTGCCAGGGAAGTGCTCTTATTTTTCCAAGGGGCTGAAAATTTTGTTTCCTTCATTTGATTTTAAATTCTTGCCCAGAGTTTGAAGTATTCACTTGTCTTCTACAATATTCTATTTCTTTGTTTTGCAGTTCTTTCAGACACACCTCCATGTGATCCTTTCTGTAATAATGCCAATTTGCTTTCTCTCTGTGGATAATACAGCCATTTTCAAGTTATGAAGTGCTAGAGTGTCCTGGTTTAGGACAAATTTGGGAGAGTTAAACCCATCAGACCTTTTGTGGTTTTACAGTTGTCCCAGTTTTGCCTAGTTCATTTCTGTGTTCATGCTGCTGGTTCTGTTTATCAGTACTTAATCTCTTGTCAGACTCATTTATTGGCCTAATTGTATTTTTCAGCTCATTTTTTCCTGATTTTATTTGCTGAAGTCAGTTCAGATTTTCCCTTTTTTATTTGATTATAAAACTGAATTAATTATAATGAGTTAGAAGTGTTGTTGTTCCTATAAATCTATACAACACCATTTTACTGTATTTGAATTCCTGTCTTTACTCCACCTTGAGTTCTACTTACATTCACATTCCAAGTACATTTAACTGCTGATTGTAATGAATTTTTAGTTTGTTTCTTGTCTGTAGCACAGAAACAGACATTTGTGATTTCCTTTCAACCTCCTTTCTCCATATTTAAATCTGAAGAACTCAGTCACTCTTAGATCCCTAACTGTAGTGCAGAGAGGGAACATCAGTCTCCATTTATCTAGAGAGACTACCAAACAGGCCTGTGTCATTCATAGGGACTGTTCCAGAAAACTTCAGGCAGCATCTACTTGCCTCATACTAGTAATAGTTCATCCCATTAATTCATTTTCTTTAAGGTTCCTAGGACTGTTTCTCATCCCCATGCCCCATCTCTTTGATCTCAAACCACGACTGTGACACAATCCTGTTTGAATTTATTTTTAGGAATCCATGGGAAAGAGTTCTGATGGGAAGGCTTATGTCATTACTGGAATGTGGAATCCTAATGCACCCATGTTTCTAGTACTTAATGAGGAAACTCCAAAAGGTAGTGGAACCTAATCTGTGTGTTTGTTTCACCCAGCAGGGGTTTGGTGTATGCACTTTCTCTTGGCAATCACAGAGCATGTCGAAGTCCATGAAACATTATGTTCCAAGAGTCTATTGCTAGGAATTTTTATGTATAAACATGCCCAACACAGTTGTGAATAACTGTTCATAGAACAGTGTGGTGCTGATTTGGAGATGTGTTTGGGGCTGATGTGCCTGTCCCTGGTTATTGGGATTTTGGTTCTAAGCATTTGCAAACTGTTGTACTCAGCAAAGCAGTATGAATAGCAGGCCTTGGGGTTTTCCTCCTTCTAGTTGTGAGCTGATTACAAGTTTAATCCCCTGCATCTTGGGGCAGCTGGCAATGATGCATTCAAGTGCTTGATTGTATAGCAGAGTTTCTTATTGCTGGAACTTACATTCTCTGATGGGATTGAAAAATTTGGAATGTAAATCTGGAGTTTCTTTTCTGTCCTGAGGCAGAGCTCAGGTCATTTGCTTAAAGGCACTGTTCCTGCTCGTGGATTTTCACACCACGTCATTTCTAGTAGCATGTAACAGAACTTCTTACACTTCCCAGTGTGACCTTATCCTCTGCATACTCCTCCTTTAGTTTGATGGGGATTGTGTACTTTAGTGGTGTTTTCTTTGCATGATGTCTTGCCCCTGTCTTTAAAACAATGATGTAGTATTTTTGGTTTTGAAGTTATCGGATGGTTAATGCACACTTTGATTCTGTGCAACAGGCATGGAGGGGTTAGAACTCAGACAAATAATACAGGTGCAATAGAATCATTCATGAATCAGAAATTTGAACAGAGTTTATAAATTTGAACTGTGACTAGTTTTTCTCACGTTTGTGTTTCAGATAAGCGTGTGTTCATGACTGTGGCTGTGGACATGGTTGTTACTGAGGTGGTGGAGCCAGTCAGGTTTCTGCTGGAGACCGTGGTGCGTGTGTATCCTGCCAATGAACGCTTCTGGTACTTCAGCAGGAAAACCTTCACAGAAACTTTCTATATGAAGCTGAAACAGGTAATGCCTTTGGGTTTTTTTTATTTAGAACATTTCTCTCATTTGTCCTAATTTGGCCTTTATAAAAGTTAGTATGGCACCTGCTCCTCAGCAGCTTGTTTCTTTTATCTGTTTATTTCAGGGATGCTCTAATGCATAAGGATTAAGTAGCATGTGTATGGTTTCACTGCTTTTGTGTCATGGTTTAACCCCAGCCAGCAAGGCCCACACAGCCACTCGCTCACTCCCCCATGGTGGGATGGAGGAGAGAATCAGCAGAGTAGAAGTGAGAACACTCGTGGGTTGAGATGGAGACAGTTCAGTAGGGAAAGCAAAAGCCATGTGCTCAAGCAAAGCAAAACAGGGAATTCATTCACCACTTCCCATGGGCAGGCAGGTGCTCAGCCATCCCCTGGGAAACAGTGTAACACTGGCTTGGGAAGACAAATGCCATCATTCCAAACATCCCCCCTTCTTCCTGCTTTCCCTCACTTTGCATGCCAGGCATGATGCCATATGGTCTGGAGCATCCCTTGGGTCAGTTGGGGTTCGCTGTCCTGGCTGTGTCCCCTCCCAGCTTTCTGTGCACCTCAAGCCCTTTTGCTGGTGGGGTGGCGTGAGGAGCAGCAAAGGCCCTGACTCTGTGTCAGCAGCTGCTGGGCAGGAGCTGAATCTCCCCTGTGTTATCAACACCGTTTCCAGCAGAAGCACAAAGCAGCCACTGTGAAGGAAATAACTCTAACCCAGCACACTTTGTAAATGGAATTGTAATGAGTTGTAAGTCATTGGTTTTGTGGGCTTAAACTATTTTGAACCTGCCTGTTGAATTCTCTTTAATTCTCTACAATCTCTAAAGCAAGTCCACTTGACTGGTAGAATTGGGCAATGGCTCTATAATTTCCATTGTAAAATCAAAGGGCTGCAGACATTTACAGTATGAGGGCAGGTGGCTGTAAGAATGTGGCCTGTTAAAGCAACCCAATACTGAGGTGTAAGAGAGTGAGGCTGTTATGATTGTAGCTCAAGTCCCTTCTGGTTTTGGCACTGGCTGAGGTACAGACAAGAGTTCATCTGCCCAGAGTCACTGTAGAATCATGTGCAGCTGCATCCTCCTGCAGCCACTGCTCACCTGCTTTCTCCAAAGACAAACCACCCAAAGTCTTAGAATTGCCTCCAAAAGTGAAGAGCAGAGGCCAGTTGTGCTGTGGGCATTGGAACAGTGGTGCATGATCTCTGGCTAGTGGAACCAAAGAGCAGTGATTTAATTTTACTGAGCCTAATGGAACTATTTGAGTTGCCATCTTTTCGTGGGGCACAGCAATAGGTCTGAAAAAACCAAGCTGTGTTGATGTTACATGGGAGAACTGCTGCTGTGTTTAACTTATAGGGAGTAAATAAATCTCAGGCAATGTTGTTTCTGTATTTCCTCTAGAGATTAGCACAGCAACTTGGAATTTAAGGAAATCTGAGAAAGCCAACTGTTACATGCAAATAAGAATATCTGCATTTTGACATTAAAGAAAATACATTTAAAAGTATTCTGCTCTCAGCTGTTTGATACTTATCTTTTATTAGTTCAGCTTGCCTTTTAAATCACTTGCAACTGTACCATTTTTAATTGAGTAATATGGGTGCTTTCTTTTTCTCACCCCTTATAATGTGACAAACATAACATGCCTCTCTTCCCTGAAGAAACACGTGCATTTCTTTCTGCTGCAAAATTCAGAGTCTGTTGTACAAATCTTTGTCAAAGGACTGTTTTTAGTCCCAGTGATCCTTCTGCAAGATGAGGTCCTGATGGTGGTTGCCAGGATCTCTTTGGGTGACTTGTATCAAGTCTTTATTTCACCAATTCTCAGCTGGACAGTTTGCATTGCTGTAGCTGTTCCTGCCAACAGTTCTTTGAGAGATCCTGTACCTCAGGGCTCTGCTTCTCCTTGGGAAATAACTCTGCAGATGGCAGTGGGATCAGCCATTTGGGAACTTCTTGGGAAGCAGTTGAGCATTAAGTAGATTGTAGAAAAATAATAACCCTTCTGAGGAAGGATTCAGGCCCATTGAATAGTTTGAACTGAGATGGGTAAGGTGTGCTCAGGTATAAAGAATGCTAAAAGCTGACAGAAATGCAGGTTAATGTGTCATTTAGGATTGTTCTTTCTAGCTGTTTTACTGTATTGCTTGTGCACATTTTCGTTGTTAGAACATGGTCCTTGTAATGGTGGGTTCCTGCTTCAGAGAAAACCAATAATCAAATTATTTGCATTTTATACAGGTGGGTCTTTTAGTTAACCAGAACATGTGCAAGGAGCTGAAGACTTGTAATAATTTTAACATACAGCAAAACCCACAGTATCTCATGCCTTACTCTCTCAAAAATAAAAGCTGTAGATACCCATGCTTAATAACATTAGTGCCATCAATACTTGATTGATTTAACCAAGTACTTTGTAATTACTCAATAATGGTGTTATGTGAGAATAAAACAGGGGTAATGGCTCTAATGTTATCCTGTTTAATTTTTACAGAATTCAGGGTATTCATGCCTACACCCCAAAATTCATTAAACTGACTTCATGAGAAATTCAGTCAGCAAAACTGGATGATAATTGGAGCCTCTGCTTTAAGGGAAGTGGGTCTCAATTATTAATCTAAAATAAATGAGGGAAGGTTTCTCACTATAAAATAACTTATATTGTGTCAGTCCAGACAGTCCCTGTTTAAGCTGCTCATCTGCATCATTTCCCCAGCTGGTTGAAATTGCAAGTGTTGGTCAGTAGTTTGTGTATATCTCCAGTGCAGGTATCGTGGAGCCTTTCAACTTTATCATATTTGTTTTCTAAACGAGTTGGGGGTACTCTAACTGAAACTGTGTTCTTTTTCATGGCTAATTTGATGATTTTAGTGTGTTCCAATAATTACCTTATTTTAATTGATTAGGCAAGATGCACAAAGAGAAAAACAGTGCAACATTTGCTTCATTTAATACCATCATTAGTTTGCAGTTATATACAATTCTCTAAGAATATAGTAATCACTGCATGTCACTGAAAAATAACTGTGTTCATAACTGTAATTCAAAGGAAAAACTAATCCTCTTTATTTTAAAACTTGCAACTGTTTAGGTAACTGCTATAGTTAACTGACTTTTTTCATAAGAAAGTTATAGAATCATGGGGTGGTTTGGGTTCACAGGGACCTTCAAGATCATCTAGTTCCAGACCCCCTGCCATGGAGTTCCATTACATTTCTCCATTGGAAGGAGTGTATTTTAAATTGTATTCCGCTGAAGAAAGATACATTTTCCTGGTTTTTTTTAGCGAGTAAAGGACTATAAAGAGCTTGTCACAATTTAAGCTTTTCAAAAGGATGAGGTTTTGTTTCTTCTGTAGTCTCATCTTTACCTACAAAAAAACTCTTAGCATTATTTTTCCTCCCTCAGGCATTCAGTTCCTGTTTCTCTTACTCCAATATCTTTCCTCTTTGTTCTCTCCTCTTTTTTTTAGCTGAGATTTCTCTTTGGCTTAATCTCATTATAGCTGTTTAAATTGGAAAGTTTTTTTAATCATTGTTCTGAACAATAATGAAAATGGTTGTTAAGAGGCAGCTTTGGAAATAGTGCTGTTTTATTTATATTTTCTACCTGTAAAACTGAGAGAAACAGAGCTGTCACTTACTGCCATCTATTTTTGCCAAGGCTAAGAAATCTGAAGCAGTCCTGACCAAACTATTGTTTAGCCTTTCATAGCCCTATTTTTCAACCTAATGCATACCTGTATTTTCATTTAGTCTGAAGGAAAAAGCCACCCAAGTGCTGGAGATGCAATTTATGAAGTTGTCAGCCTGCAAAGAGAATCTGCCAGAGAGGAAGAATTAGTCACCCCAACAAGTGGAGGAGGGCCTATGTCATCCCAGGAAGATGAGGCAGAAGAAGGTAAGGATAAATGAGCACTTACAGTTTCCATGCGTAGCAAACTATTATATTTCTGCAGTTAATTTACTCTATTAATTCTTAATACAACTGCTTTGGACAAGAAGATCACCACTATTTTTCTATTAGGAGCAATAGTATTTTTGCCAAGCCATTGTTAGGATGTCTTCCAATAGCAGCAGCAGATGATGTGTGTCCATCTTTGTGTGCTTCCAGGTGCATTGCTGAGGCACCTGTGCTCTGCCAGCAGGTTAGAAAATGCTTTTCAAAGGTATTTTCTTCTGGTCAGAAGTCATTTGCCTTGAGTGTGCTGTGCTGCTGAAGAGGACAGCATGAAATTAGGCTTTGAAATGGCAGGGTTTAAATTACTGTTTTTAAAGAAAACAAACAAACAAAAAAATCCCAGACAAGCTCACATGGCAAATTTCTTCATCCTCTAACTGTCTGGTTAACATGTGATTTAGTTTCCCTCACTTATATATAGGGTTTATTAAAATACCTCCTGGTTCAGTTGGGGATTGCTGCAGTTCATGGACCCAGTGGATTTGCCTGCCCCTTCCAAAGCTAACATACCTCAATATATTACCCACTGGTGCTTTGAGGGTTTTTTTTCCTCCTGGTGGGTGGAATTTTTTGTTTTGTTTTTGTCTGTTTGAAGGCCTTTGGCCTACTGTTGTCTCTCTGTACCCTGAGGGTTAGCCTATAGCATTCAGAATAGCCTTTCCCTGTGCCATTTTTGATCTGGATGTCTGACCTACCAAGAATTGTGATTGTTTTACCAAGTTATTCTTCAGATCTTTGCCACTGTTCTGTCAACACTGTAAAAAGTCTCTCACTACTGTGGAAAAATTCTTCCTTGATTCTTAGTTATTGGTAAGTGTTGGATTTTAGCTTGTGCAGTATGAGTCAGAACCCTGGGATTAACAGAGGCTGGAGCAGGCAGGCGTGGTTATTCCCACAAGCCAAACCCCCCGCATATCCCAGGTGACACCAGGCTTGCAAAAACCCCCACAGTCAGGTGCTCTTTGAACTTTGATCTGATGCCTGAAAGGGAGTGGAATAGGCACAGATCAGCAATATCAGTCCCCCCTTTGTATCAAGTACCACTTCTGAATAGTAAAAATGCTATTTTCCCTAAAGGATTTCTTCTGTTTCATTGGTGTTTGGGATTGCTTTGCTGTTCATAGCAAGAATCCGTTCAGATTTGGCCTTTGGAACTTGTGGATTAGTGTAGTGTAATTCAGCTGTTGGTGTTCTTTTCCTTGCTGGATGTGTGAGTTGTAGAGCCAAATTGATTTCTGAGACTTGTTTCATAGGGTAAAGTTGAAATAATTGAATAATTTTTTTTCAATGTGGCAGTTATTGGGAAGAATGCAGCTGTTCCAGAATGTGGTGAATGCAGCACAATAGGAATAACATGGATACTGTCCTCCTGGTACTATTACAGAGTGGCTTTATCTTATTACAGAGAGTAATACTGGAGTATACTCCAGTATTCCACTGGAGTATGAACCTAAGTTTAACTTTGGTTTAGCTCCCTAATGCTAGTTTCCATATTTTAAATGTAGATTACTTCCTCAGAGAGGACATTAAAAATATGATGTGCCTCTGTTCTCATGGAAACCACATTTAGAGTTCTGTGCTGAGAAGTTCTTTATCCTGGAGGATATGCAGGTTCAATGAGTCATTTGCAGTTTTTCTAAATAAATCTCTTCATTCTTTTTTTTTTTCTTTTCAGGGTACTAATTATGATGATGGAAAAAAACCCCTTGAGTTTACAATGTCTTGTCTTGGCCTTGGAAGAAGGCTTTTTATTTTTTAATGTTAAGTGTGATAGCTACCTGGCTATATAGGTTCTTTTTACTTTTCTCCTTTTTAATTTTTTTTTCTTTTTCCTTATATGCCCACAGAATATTCTTTAATTGATTTCAAAAACACTATACATTGCATTTTTGTTGTATAAGAATGCACTGTATCTGATTCCTGTGTACTCTGCATGCACACAGCTCACTGGGATGTCTTGTGCCATGAGTATTTGAATAAAGATGGTCATAAAAAAGAAGGCATTTTCCAATAGTCTTTTCTTTTTGTTTTATTAAAAGGCCAAACATGGTACCTGCCAATAATGATTATAAATAATCACTATACTAAAGTTATGCCTGGTATCTTTTAACAACTGCTTGTAGAAAATGGAGATCATACATTCTCTAAATAACATTCTTGGCTTTTAATATTTTTTTCCCATTTTAGCTTGATTTTTTTCATGTGAATAGCTATATAAAAAAATTAAGATCTTTGCTAAGTTTGTGTAGTTGTTACTTAGAGGTATTTCAGGTCAACCTCACTTTTGTTTTTTAATTACTAATATTGTAATAGATATTTCTGGCAATCCAATCACTCATGGTCCCTTGCTTTGGAGGTGATAATTTAAAAAACAATTTTAATAATCTCTTGTCAAAACCTAAAATGTAAAGTGCACACCTTAATAAAAAGCTTTCTAATAAATTCTAAATATAATTTTTTAAAGATTCAAATGTATAATGAGGAAATTCTTAGAATTTCTGGAAAGGCTTCAAATAAATTTGGATTTAAGTATCAGCTTTTATTAATATGCAGAAAAGTTCACTGTTAACCTTAAGTAGAACCTTGTAAACAGGTGCAGAGCTCAGTTGGTTGAACTCCTTTTTCTCCTTTCTGGAGCATTAAGGAAGGTGAGAGCATGCCCAGAACTGATGGTGTGGATACTGCAGTATTGAAAAAAGCAAAGCTCAGAGAGCATTTTATTGTAGTGTTGTTCTGCACGGGATGAAGTGGCTGGCTGCACTTGTGAGCTTAAGGATTGAGGGAAATAGCTTTCCAGCAGAAGCATTTAAAGGAGGATGTAGTCCCAGGAATAAATAACAAAGGGAGAAAGGGATGAATAGGTTGGCTGCTTTTAGCAGCAGTGCTTGCTCAGGCCGTGTGTGAAATGATGACCTTTCTTTGGCTCTAATATTTGAATTTTTTATTTTTTTAATGATATGTAACATTTCAGGAGAACACTAGATAACTCCATTTGAGTTCTACTGGAGTCAAGATAAAGTTGGAAGGTTAAGGATGACTGTAAGCAGGAGCAGTTCTGTTCCAAACCAGAAGATACTCTTTAAGCTGATTGTTACTGAGTTGAAGCTACTTTTGCTGAAGCTTTCTGTGGTCCCAGGTGTCTGGTTAGGAGCTCCTGTTCCCATCTGTGAGTTGGCTGCAGAGTAAGCTCAGAATGTTTATCAGATAACCTGAAACAGGTACAAGGGAATTCAGGTAAAAGATGACTTGCCTACCAAAAAGAAGCTTCTGAACATGAGCTATGAGGTGCTTCTGGAACACTCAAATGACTTCCAGAAACACAGAACTGTTTCCATTTGTGTTTTGTTTGCCAAGAGAAAAATTAAAAAACTGAAGGAAGTAAAACTTTATCTTCCTACTCCTTTTAGCCGTCTGAACACTAAGAACAAAAAGAGATAGACAATAGGAAAATGAACTTCAGGGCTGTGGAAGTTAAGTGTGGGATGGTAGGATTTGACATGGAAAATAGACATGAAAGAACAAGGGACCACAAAAGCTTCAGAAAAACTCTGGGGGTCACACAAAAAGGTGTGTACAGGAGGGGAGAAGTGAGTGATATTGAATGATCAGACATGATCAGCCAGAGGAAGTCAAAATGTGTGTCAGGTGTTGCGGGAGAGGAGAGGCTGTTTTCAGTGCTCAGGAAGGCAAAGGAGTAGAGGAGGTGATGTTTTAGGAGTGAATAGAACTACTGAGTATTTAGTGATAAAATAGGGGTTGTGATGTGAATAAATGAGGGTGATTGTGTGAGAAAATTTACATGACTAGTGTTGAAATAGTCAACTCTGCATTTTAATCCCAATTAAAAATAGCTTTGTGTACTTCACAGGAACTGTTTGTTATATTAATCCAACACAAAGTAAAGTTGGTGGGTCCTAAAGGAGATCAGTTAAATCTGTCTTGGAGTCTTTTTGCTATCTCCATAAAAATGAACGAATATGTCACAAATCCTAAATTTATGAGGCCATTTGGCCAGTAGCTATCTCCAGACAAGAACCCTTTCTGCAGCTCCACAAGGGAAGAGTTTTAAAATACAGACACTACAAAGAATAGCATCCAAATGAAAAGAAAATATTCCTGACAAGCCTGAAGTCATTTTATGGACTCTACTATTTGTAAAATAATCCAAAATGGATTATTTTCACACCTTACAATTCACTTGTGTTATTAAAGATCATAAAATAAATGCACTCAGTTGACTTCTGAAGCTATTATTGTGCTGCCAAGACAAATGTGATCATGTGATACTTTCCTTAATAAACATAAAAATACTGAGTGCAGAGGACTTGTTATTTTTAATACGGTGGCAGTTGATAGTTACAGTTGTATTCAGATTTGTTCATGCAAGTATGGCCTTTGTGTTACAAGGTGACTATTTGAAATGTTTTGAATTTGAAGCACTTCTGTGGGTTGCAGAAGTATTTAATGAAATAGCAAGGCTGTCAATTAAAAGGAAAATTGGGGATTTTTAAGGTTTTTTCCTGTTCCAGGAAGGGGAACACACCCAAGGAGTGTGACTTATCCTGAGCTCTTTTATCCCTCTCTTCTTCCCCAGTGTCCACTCAACACTCCTGCACAGTGTGTGTGGGAACACTCTGTGGGTAGGGATGTTTTCTGTGATAAAATCTGTTCCTCACACTTCCTTTGTGAGGCTCAAGGCAAAAGATAATTCCATTATTCTGTCCTGTGGTTCATAAATGCTCCAGGGAAGTCTGGTGATGCCTTTGGTTTATTTTTGCAGAATGATAGAAAAAGATATTTTCAAATAAAGATAGGTTTCAACTCTGTGGCATCATAGTGAATTCTGTTTTTTGGACTTCAGGCTTTTTGGGTTTTTAATAACTTTGATAAAATCTCGTCAGATCTTCAGATTGTGGTACAAAATAGACACAAAATAAGCATAAATTGGTGTTTTCATCTTGTCTGGAAGCAATTGCAGATTATTTTGAATAATTTGGATGCTTTATTCATTAGTGGTTGTCTTTTCTTGTCTGTCTGTAATCAGTTTGGAAAAGGATTTGCGATCCTGCTGGCTTATTAGGAATTCAAACTTCCCATTGCTAAAGGATCTTCTCAGGCTTTCAGTCATCAGTTTTGGGTGGCCTCAAGCTGCCACTGCTTAGATAATTGCGCATTTCATATAATTAAAAAATTACCCACTTATGTATAAAGATTATTAAAAAGACTGTTTCAACCAACAGTTCCCCTAACCCCTCAGTGTGAGGTTCTTCTCTTTTTTAGTTTTGGTCATTAGCTTTCTGGTATTTTGTGAGTGTAAGTGCTGTCTAATCTAAGTGCCTGGCATACTGCCTTAAGTGCCAGGCAATACGTAACTTCTGAGTGTTTCTAACACTGATATTTCTCTTTTCTCATTGATTATATCAAAGATGGGAGTAGATTCTAATCTGCAAATCGATAAATTACTAATGCATTGCCCTGGAGTTGTGACAACACCTCCAATTTTATTTCCTTGCCTGTTCTCAGATGTCAGGGATCAGACAGCACGGTACGTGTGGAACATGTTTGTGTTTACAAGACTACCTCCACTGTGCAGCATTTAGTTGGCTTTGTCATCTGTGTGGGAGCAGAACTACTGAACTGAGGCAATAATTCTTCTCCACTTTCTTTTATTCAGCTTCAAGCATTTGTACATCAAATTTAGAGATGTCATGGTGGCTCAATTTTGTGTGCAGTACATGAGGGGAGGATCATCTCTTGGATGCCCAGTTAAGGTTTATTTTTGGGACACTTAAAAATAATTCTCATTTCATATGACAGTGATGCAGGGTCTGTGTTGAAAGTATATGACATAGAACAAAGTGTTTTAAAGGTAGGGCATATCAGATAGATCTAAGGATATAAGGTAGGGTTTAAAATGCAGAATTTGTTGTATTAAAAAGAAAAAGGTCATTTTAGCTGTCCATTGCACACAAACAAGAGAACAGGACTGCTCTCAAGTACAAGTGTTGGCCCCCTGGGAGATTTTTGCATGGTGCTTAACTTGTGAAAATGGTGCATTATGGTGTGCAGTGAGGGAAAGGCAGAGGTCATCCAGCTGCATGCTGTGCCACCCTCTCTGCATTTATCAGATACAGGGTTTGGGATTCAGATTGTGTGTTACGTAGAGAAGCAATGAAATTTGCAGCCTTTTGCAAAGTAATCAAAATTTTGTGATTTGTCAGCATTGGGTTTCACTAGAATGATTTTAAGTGAAAAATTTATATAGTGTAATTTATAAAAAGTGATGAGAGTCAAAATAGTAGGGTTTTCTGTTACTGGTTTGCTTTTAGTGAAAAAATATTACCTTTTGTTTTTGCTCTCTTTACATGTACTTCAGTAGCTGCCAAATTAATTTTCCAAGTTAGTTAGTAACTAACGTAAGCAGAAAGTTCTTGTGAGCAGAATTCAATGCAAGTTGTCCTGGTTCAGATTCATTAATTATATTTTTTAGCTCTTGATTATTCCTCTTCCCTCTAAATAAAAGAGTATACTGAGGATTGTCATTTCAAAGATCACTTATTTGGAAGGCATTTGGAAATCTTTCTGTGTTCATCAGAATATTTTGTAATGTACTGTAAGTTGGACATTTCTGAAAATCTGCCTTAAATTTAGTATGAGAATGACTTTCATGACTTCAACTTTGTTTCACTCTCATCCTCCCTGACAGAACTATGGTTCATGCTCTATAATTCCCTGTTACCTTTTAAATGAAAATTTTCTCTTTTTTGTGGCCTTTCTCACGATTCTCTTTTATCTTGTATGTATGGAAAGGTTCCATGTCAGTAACACTCTGTCTTGTGCCCTGATAATATGCTGCCAACTTCAGCTCCTCCTTCAGGTTTGTTCTTCTCTTACATAAAAATCAAACTGTTCATATTTGAATTATTCCAATTCTATTCCCACCTGTCTTAAAGACCTTATTTCCTTCTCCTTCAGACTGCTCCCGCTGTATTATTTTTCAGTTCCACCTACTCTTTTTATTTCACATGTAGCAGCTTCTAAATTAAAACACATTAAATATCCTTTTTTCTCCTTCACATCAGTGCTCAGATCTCACCTGTTCATTTTTATCTGCTTTATTCATGCTTTTCTACACATTTTATGAGGTACTTCACTTATTTACTTTTATGCTCAGTGTCTCTGAAACAACTCTGTAGTTTTCTACCTTGTTTCTGTTTTTGTTAACTGAAAAAAAAGTTTGACTTCTGAGGTATTGCCATATATCAGATGAACTAGTAGAATTTCCTGAAGAACTTGAACCACTCAGAAAAGCTGCTCTACAGCTATATAATTGGTGTAAAATATGGATGAGGGGTGTGTTGTTAAAAGCAAAATTTCAAAGTGTGATGCAAAAAAACGACACACTGGAAAACAACAAGCATCCTAAACCAACCAAACAAAAAAACCACCTTTTTATTGTAAAACTGGGAAAATGAAAAATGACATTCAAGCACATTAAATACCTCAATTTTTGTTGGTACGAGTCCTTCACCAGAATTTATTTCCTCAAGCCAAAAATGGGAAAGCCAATAAACAAAGTTGAGTCTGTTAATCCCTGATGAGAGAGAGGAACCTCTTTGCTGACTTTGCTCTGAGTTGGTTTCCTGTAGTATTATTTACAGTCTTTCCCTAACCTGTTAGTACTACTCTAGGTACTGGGGTTACCCTCTGAACACTACCTCTGTTTGATCCCCTGGACTATCAAAATAAGAGATGGGAAAGAAGAGGCCAAGATTTTGCATTCCTCTATGTATTTTTCCTGTGGGGTATTTGCTTATGCTAGTTGTTGTGTGTGTAATTCTTCTGGTTTGAACACTGTATTTTGTTTGAACATCTCTCAAGAAAAAATACAAACTGGAGGAGAAAATGGGAAATGAGCAGAAGTGTGGAGAATTTGTCCTTTGAGGAAATAAGTAGAGTATCCTAGAGAAGAAACAATAAAAGCTAAGGGTTTGTTTGTTTGTTTGTTTTTTGTGAGATGTGCTAAGATTATTTAGGAGAAAGAAAAAGTAATTGGCACAAATTGCAGGTTAGAAAAAAATTAAGCTTGAGCTGAGTCGAAAGAGCAGTAAAATCCTTGGAATGAACTGACAAAATTATGTATATCCATAGACTGCCAATCTTCTTTTCTGTGAGGGTTCCATCATGTGTAACAGTGGCTTGGGAAAATGAATGGCATCGCATCAAAATTTCCTTTTTGCTCTACATGCTGAGCATGATGGTCTGGAGCATCCCTTGGGGCAGTTGGGGTCATCTGTTCCAGCTGTGTCCCCTCCCAAATTCCTGTGCACCCCCACCCTTTTGGTGCTCCCAGCCAAACCCAGCACAGGTATCACTCAGGCCCTGAAGTGACCTGATGTAACCAGAGCTTGGAGTGGATCAGACTAGCTGATCTCCAGAGGGCTCTTCCAGCCCACTGTATTATTCCATGCTGATACCATGTAGAGCAGTGCTTGCTGGGGGAGTGTGATCCTTCAGGCTTGCTTTAAAAAGGCTCTAAATTCAGGGAATTGATTCATGAGGCATGACCTTCTGTGAGTTTTGTGAATCATGATGCAATTCAAAACAAAACAGAAAACCTTTGAGACTTACTGTTCCCTGGGGCTGGTCTTAAAGCCTTTGTGTGCACACACATTCACAACCCCAAGGTGTGCTCCCTTGAGATGTCTTCATTGTCCACCTGCTCTGACAAAGTGTTATTGCCCAGTTGATGGCTCTGAGAGGTCAGGGTAAATACAGGAGGATGGAGAAATACAAAAAATGTTTAGAAAAAGGGTTCTGTGGCTTTCCCAGCAGAATAAGGGCGGATTAAATTATGCTTTGGCAAATTCTGCTGCCTTATAGATACCATGGAAAAAAAAATGTAGAAATACTCAGAGAAAAACATCTAAATATCCCTCCCATGGCATCCTTTTATTTCTTAGCTTATACCTTAATGCTTTAAGAGGTTTGAATATGTAAATACTTTTTAGAATGGAAACAAAGTAGAGGTTTTTAAGGCTGTTTATTCTCTTCCCTTTGCCCCATTCTATTTTGAAGTTTGACATTAGCGTCTTTTGAAAGCGAGCATATGGCATTTCTAATTAAGGCCTGAGATTTTCTGACATATAACTGAATAATACATTTCAAATGCTGCCAAGCCTTCCAGATGAAAGACTTTCCTGGCTGAAGCACTGGAGTGTATGTGCTGTGT
Source organism: Motacilla alba alba (assembly GCF_015832195.1). Lineage (NCBI taxonomy): Eukaryota > Metazoa > Chordata > Aves > Passeriformes > Motacillidae > Motacilla > Motacilla alba. The sequence goes on from NC_052023.1 coordinate 26,206,295, forward strand.
AACACTGGTCTCCTTTAGAACTTCGAAGGATTTTGCTGGGAATACCAGCTCAGTGAGAAATCCAGGGGGTTGTTTCTGTAGGCTGATGTCAGTATTCCTTGGCAAGCACAGGTTTGGATCCAGTAAGAGCTACTGTGCTTTGTTGCTCAAAGGATTCACTGTAGCTGCGTTTTGAAACGTTTTGGTGCTGGTGGGGGGTTTTAGTCATCTTTATCAGATTTCATTCCAGGCTGCAGGGTTTGTTTGTGTGCATTTTCAACGTTAGCTATTGTAGAGGTGTGCTGGTGTTCTTCAGTCTCTCCAAAGAAAGTCTAATCTCTTCCTTCCAGCATGTGGTGCCAAATTTTCTTCCTTTGCATTGAATGCATAAAACCCTCCTGAAATTGCAGTTTGTGATAAATTCCTGGTGTGAGCTGGGTTTCTTGAGTTGCTTAATACATACCAGTATCATTGACGTGTACCTTGTGTCTCTCAATGGCAAATGGGCTCATCTCAGAGGTTTCCTCAATTTTTTTCTTCTTTCCATGGGAAGTAGAAGGGATTGCATTTATTGTTGGTCCCTCTGACACAGTTGTGCGATTCAGGAGAGGAGAGAATTAAACAAATATAATGCATTTAGTTCCTTTTTTTGTTAGTTACTGCCATGTCTGTGTGGTGAGGAAATTGGCCTTCACACTATTTTTGGTAATTTTAAGGGGGAAGCTGAGTCTTCAAATACATTTTTTCCCTCAGGACACAATTGATTCCTTTGGTTACTGGGAAACCTGTCACTGTGATAGAAAATCTTAGTTAAACTTATAAACTTGGGGGTTTTAGATCTTATTTCCATCTCTAGGTCTAGTAAATGGGTGCAAAAAATTGGGAAACCTTAAAATCAGGTGTTTTGTAGATTTGTGATGCAGGTGGGTAGTTATTTTGTTTGGATTATTTTTAACTGTAATGGGGAAGTATTTGAATGGAGGTTGGGCTGGTATTTGGGAGCTGCAAAGCTGTGCAAACAGGTTCCAAGCGGAAGCCTTTCACCAATGTAGTGTTCATTTTGAAACACAGATCTGTGATATGCCTCTCTCAGGGCAGCATTTTTGCTGTTAATTGTCCTTGAAATGCAGTATATGCTGTCTTTTATCCTCACAGCTCACTGTTCAAGCACTGATATTTTATTAATGACTTGTATTTGACAACTGATAAGAATATAAATTAGAAATCTGTAATTGAAGTGAGAATGATAAAGATGAAGAGTTAACAGGGTAATTGCACAAGTGCTGAAGATCCTCTTCTACCTGAACTGTGTTGTCGACATAAAGCTGAAGTGTTTGATGCACCTGAGGGAATTCAGAGTATTAGATCAGCAACAAGATATGACAGAGCTGTGTGGAAGAGAATATTGAAGGGATGTGGGGGGCAGATGTAGCTTTGGTTCCTCTTTTTTTGTTGCATTTTAACTTCTGGAGAGAGTTCAGATCATAGGAAAGAGGGCTGCAAGGCTGCTCTAACATCAAATTGCCCATGGCTTCAGCAGCCTCTGAAGGCGACTGGTTCCCAGAGAAGCTGTGGCTGCCCCATCCCTGGAAATGTTCTAAGCCAGCCTGGACAGGGTTTGGAGCAACCTGGCCTGGTGGAAGGTGTCCCTGCCCATGGCAGGGGATTGCAACTGGATGAGCTTTAAGGACCCTTCCAAAGCAAACTGTTCTGGGATTTTGTGATGATGATAACGGGCTGTGGCTGTGTCTCTTTTTGTGTTTCCTACTAAAGACACTGAAAACTGGAGCTTGCCAGCGTCTGGTGGTGTTGAAGTTGCATTTGTTTAATTCTTATCAGTATTTTTTTCAGACAAAACTGGCAAAAAAGCCAAATACCTGCAAGACCATATTTGCATGAGGACTTGCCATATGGAGTTAGACTGTCCAGCTTACTGGGGGACACTTGGAATCCTAATGAACACTTGCTTTGGATGGTTTTTTGAGCATGCTATTCCAAGCCCACATGATTCCTTCTGGGTTTGGGTGTTAGTCATATAGTGGCATATATCCCTCCCTAAGTCTTTCATTCTTCATAGTTATGAGCTTTCATTTGAAGCAATCCTCTCTGTTCCATGCATGATGACCTTTCATGTCACAGTCTTGGTTTTTTTTCTGCTCATCCATGATCTTAAGTTAGAAAAATGATTTTGTGGCTCAGAGAAGGCTTCCTGAGCTCAGGGTACTGCAGGACAGCCAAAGGGATGTGGTGTAACCAAGGGATGGGATGTAGCAAAGTAACATATCTGCTATGCTTTAACAGAGACTTCTCTTTATGTGAAGTCTGGAGTGGATGTGACTTTTAGGTAACACTGTCAAATTTCATTAAATGGAGAGTTGACAGCTTTGAAGCTTTTCTTACATAATGCTTTTCTAGGTCCCAGTCCTTTCTCTGGTAACACTGCTGTGAATTATTCCCTAGTCCTGTTCTTTTAAACTTTATGGTAACTTCATTAATACACTTGTTTGGTGAAGTCTGCTAAACATGCTTTATGAACCCATTAAAATTTTTTATTTTTTATGCTTTTAAAACTGATATATGAGAAAAAATTGTCTGAGACTTGTATGTATGCATCTCTAGTGTCTGTGCTCGTGGGTAAACCTGTGCATGCTTTTGTTTTCTTGTTTTTTTCTTTATTTTTACAGAGAGTGATAATGAACTCTCCAGTGGCACTGGTGATGTGTCAAAGGATTGTCCTGAGAAGATTTTGTATTCCTGGGGAGAGTTACTGGGGAGATGGTAATGCTTAATTTCTTACATTAGATTTTAGATATTAACCTTTTATTTGGTTTATGACACTATATGCTCCTGAGCAGGAGGTTTGAAATTCTTCAGCTTACACAGTTTAAAAACTAAAATGCAAGACACTGAAGTGCAGTTTTTAAACTTAATTAAAGGGGGACTGTATAGTTAACTTGGAGCTTTTTTGACAAATCTTGCTTGTACCATGTGCAAAAGTCTGGTTTTGTTTGGTGTTTGGGAGTGTATTTGTATGTGCTTACACAGCAGGTATGAGTCTTCACAGGCAGAACTTTGTGGTCATTTGGGGCTGGTTGTTAAATCCTCAGGAAACTCAATGCTAGGATGGGACAGACACAGCAACCCCCTTGTGTCCCATCTAAGCCATGCATGCAAGCTGGTGTACATTTAATTTGTTTAGAAGCACTTTTTTTTTCTGTTTTTGTAAATGTGCTATATGTAAGCACTTGAAAAGGAATCTAGAAACTGTGAATCCTCACTGAAACACTTTCTGTTGGTGAAGAAAATGAAGAGTATTTGTAAGCCCAGGCTATGTTCTCAACAGTGTTATTTCTGTTGTTTAATTAAGTGCTTCAGTAGCAGTGCATGGTGTGCCAAGAGAGGGAAAAGTCTGGCTGTTTGCTGCCTCAGAGAGACCTGAGCAAGTGCCAGAACCACTTACTTGGTTTTCCCTGTGTAAGCAATAGCTCCTGCTGCTGGAGACAAAAATAATCAGAGGCCCTTAATCTGGAACTGGCTGTTTCCTTTTCCTAACTCCAAAAAGAGAGACGAACAGCATTTTAAGGATTTATTTGGGTAATTCCTCCCTTGGCTTGGCTACTCTGTAGCTTTGGAGAAACAGCCTCTTACTGCTGACCTTATCTGTATGGAGATCCCATACAAAGGTTTCTGCATGAGGCATCCAGAGGTTTTACTGAGCTTAACTGAACTTTCCCCATGGAACCCTCTCCTTCTGTTGTTTTTACCTATTCTGTCACCCAAGTTTCTGACCTTAATCCAAGATCCAAGATTGAAAGATGCCAATTTTCAATTTAACTTTTTAAAAATTAATTTGCCAGTTGATTCTTCTGTTTTTAACCTGTGTCCTTGATAAATACCTGGACTCTGTGGATGAGCATGCTGAAGTAAAAAGACATCCACAGCTCATGGTCTTAAGTTTCATGTATTCAACTGTTTCTTCTGGTTACTCAGGTACACTAATCAACAAGACAAAGCATTCAAGACTTTTGGAATAAACAATTTTGGAATTCTGACGTAACTTACACATAAATCAAGAGAATTGTTTAGTAGTTGAAGCAACTTAAAATTAGTTTAAGATGGGGTGAGAAATGGGAGATCCCAGCCTGTTTGAAGACTAGCAAACATTTCTTCAGGAATGTCTCAAGCAATATTACCTGTGGAGAGAAATTCAAATCTGCAAACTGCTTGAGTTCTTGCACAGTGTTATGTTACATTCTAAGAACAATACTTAGAGTAGCAGGTGAGAATTGGTAAGGATTTGAAAGCTAAAAATAAATCAAAATAAAATCTTGTAGTGTTGTTGAAAACTGTACCATATGTTAGTAGAAGATCTGTGCACTTGTAAAAAATGTAAGTAAACAAAAATTAACATTTCCACTTGAGGAACTGGTGTGCTGACTTCTCTTAGATGAAAAATTTCTTGCATTTTAATAGCTTTTTGTCATTTCATTAAAATGTCACTGTGACCTATTGGACTCAGCAGAAACACTGCTCCAAGACTCTCCTTCAAGGATATAAACAGAAATAAGAATAAGGTAATTTACCAAAAAGATAGAACAAACAATTGAAAAGAGATGCTGTATCTGTTTATTTTACTATTTACTGCATCCTCAGCAATAAAGTTGTTCTTGCCAGCTAAGCTGCTTTAGCTGCCTGCTCAATTATTTCTTAAAAAAAGAAAAAAAAGTAGTAGCAATGATCAATAATAGTCTTTGATCAGAAATGTGTTTATCAGGTTGGAGCACAGTTGCATTGATGCTCTGTGCCCTTGCTCTCTGTTATTTTAAAATTTTATTTATGAGTTTGTGCAGGAGAATTGCAACATTTTGTAACAAATCAAAGATGTCAGCATCCATGAACAGTGACTCCCTCACAGGATGAAGGGTAAGGTTAGAGTAAGAAAAGCTTTTATTTTATGCTCACTTCTGTTGTTCTGAGCAAGTATTATGGATGCACAAGCTGTTTCCCAAAGAGCCATCCAGTATTTGGAAAGTTGGCTGTGGAGGTTGGTAATGCTGTCCAGCATGGACTCATATTGCTAAAGTATTACCTCTGCCATAGAATACAAATCTAGGACAGGGCCAGTAAAGTCTGGTTGTTTAATTCTCATTTGGGATTATGTTCAGGATGATGTTATAGCATATGTGTTAGTTGTTGCCTTGTATTGTTTCCTTGATGATGTTGCTGAAATTTTTCCTGTTATGTTTCTATGGGAATTTCCCTTTTTAGCTGTTCATTTGATCAGCTTGCCCAGTCCTCAGTGGATGACACATATGACCAGATCCATTGTAATAACCAAACTAATCCACAACTAGAGCTTCAACTTCCTGATGTGTTTACTATAAATCTGTTCCTTAACATGCATGTCATAATTCTATAACTGCTTAGAGTATCTGGTCATAGAATCACTGAATAGTTTGGGTTGGAAAGAACCTCAAAACTCATCTCATTCCAACCCCATGCCATGGGCAGGGACACCTTACACTATCCCAGGTTGCTCCAAGCCCTGTCCAACCTGGCGTTGGGCACTGCCAGGGATCCAGGGGCAGCCACAGCTTCTCTGGGCACCCTGTGCCAGAGCCTGCCCACCCTCATGGGGGAGAATTCCTCTCCAATACCTGTGTAACCCGGCCTCTCTATCGGTTTAAAAGCATTCCTCCTTCTCCTGTCACTATCTGCCCCTATAAAGGTTCTTTCCCTCCTTTTCATAAGCTTCTTTAAGGTACTGAAAGGCCATAATAAGGTCTCCCTGCAGCCCTTTTCTTCTCCAGGCTGAACACCCCCAGCTAGCCAACCTGTGTCCATAGCAGAGAGGTTCCAGCCCTTGGAGCATCTCTGTTGGCCACCTCTGAACCCTTGCTAGTCCTTTAAGTTAAGTGTTCAGTGCTTTTAATGTTTCTTTGAATGTTGGTTTTCTTTCTAGCTCTTTCCCATCATAAGACTGTTAAGGTAATGTGACTGACTGCAAAATGGACTGAAAAAGATAAAAGGAACTGGTTTTTATGTGGGTATCTGAGGGATAAAGATAAGGATGAAATTACTTGTACTGCACTGCACATTTAAAAATAAAAATTGTTTTTTAAAAGAATAAGGGTGTTATCACACACTTTTCAGTTCTCAGGCTGTTTCGAAAAATGCGGATATCATCCCCAAAGCATAGGAAAATTAAACAGGTTAGAATATCTTTTAAATTTAAATAGCAGTGGTAACCTGTTCATATCCTAATGACCTGTTTCATAGATTGAGTACTCTAAACATTCACTGCAAATCCAGGCTCAAATTGCAGGTTATTTAATTAATCACAGCTTGCTGGCATTTGGCTAAACAGCCACTCTCACTACTCTGCCACCAGGAGAGCTGGGAAACACCACAGTGGTCAAAGCACTTGGAGAGCACAGCACTTCCTACAGCAGAGAGAGCCAAAAATCAGTTTGGGCAGCCTTCTGCTGCATTGCTCTGAAAATTGTCATGAGTCTAAGAGGGTTTATATCTAGATCAGCAAATACTGTTATCTCCAAAAGACCTTTTCAACATCTGTGACTGAAAGCTCTGTAACATTGTGCACATGCAGTGATTGTTGTATTTCTGCATTTCTTGTTTTGTGTGTGTGTGTACAGCCAGATAGTAAAGCACCAGCTCAGACCAACAGGCAGATTTATTTGAAATAAATGGATTGTACAAACATGTGTGTAAGTGTTCCTGGTTTGTGGCACTTGGAACATACTCTTGGCATGAAGCATGGAACTAGAACTTCAGTCTTCATAATGCTACTCCTAAATTGTCTTTTGTTTTCCAAGATTTGTTCTTCTGTACAGCTTATGTTATTTTTAATTTATTTTTCTGAACCTGAGCTAAAATTTATATATTGGACAAATATTAAATTGAATTGTAGCACAGTTGGTGTATTTTTCTCATTAGTTCAAATTGTTCTTCAGTCAATTTCTGCAACTGCTTATTGTTAATTTCCCTTAATGTCTCCACACCTAGAGAATTTGGATATCACTACGTTTTGCCGCTGGTTCTTACTGTAAATCCTTGCAGAGTTTTTGCTTTCCATCTGACAAACACTAACTGCTGTAACCAGTGGAAGAAAAGTTTGTGTTGCTAATTGCTGACTCTGCTTTAGTGAATAACTTTAAAGATTTTTAATGTTTTTAATCTTTATTTTGACTCCTGTAGTTGAAGTACAACAGGTAAATTATTATCTTTGTTTCAGGCACAGTAACCTTGTTGTGAGACCAAATGGGCTGTCCACTCTGGTGAAGAGTGGTGTTCCAGAAGCACTGAGGGCAGAGATCTGGCAGCTGCTGGCAGGATGCCATGACAACCAGGCAATGCTGGATAAATACAGATTACTCATCACAATGGTAAGGGATTTATTATTTGTTCTTTCCTTCTTTTGTTCACTCTTCTTTCCTTTGGATGAGATGAATTCTGCTGGGCAGCAGTTTTAGTGGCAGGGCAGCAGAAGAATGAAATGGTTTGACTTGTTTTAAGCAACTGAAATTGTGATTATGTGCCTTTACCTCCTGCCATGGGTGCCTGCTGCATGGCATTAGCAACAGAAATTGCTGACCTATATCTGTAGTAATGCTTGACATTTAGCTTTCTGTTCTCCTGCTGTGATGATGATAAGAACATCACCTTGTTCAGGTGTTTGCTTGGGTTTTTTTATAAACTCACATCCATCACTTTGTTTTTTCAAAAATTTGTTTTATGTATGTCTTTATTTTAGGGGTTTCAATTCTTAAAAAGCCTAAACTCAAACAAAGTGGCACAAAATTGAGTGTTTCTTCTTTCTGTTGTTTATTTTAAAGATTGTTAAAAACATTTCGACTTAGCAGGAAATCAGTCTCCTTGCTGTATGGGTGAGGCGAGAGGAGAATCCTTTTGGGAATCAATTCCATCAGTGCAGTCAGTGAGCATTCTCAGAAGTCTGTGGAGCTGTTTGGTCTGTGATGGTGTGAGGGAGGAGCCCTGTGTTGTGCAGCACCAGCTGTGTGCAGTGTCAGAGGTGGTCTCAGCGTTTGGGCTCTGAGCCTCTGGCCCTGCAGGGCTGTTACAGCTCTGGGAAGTGCAGCAATCTCAGATACACTTTTCATGGCAGAATGGATGGGGTCATTTCCTGTGCTGCTGAGAGCAAGTGCTGGGTTGGTTACCTGGCTTATGAATTATCTGTCCACACAGAAATTCTAGGGTATATGTTGTTACTCAGAGTTTCCTTTCCTAATGACGTCATATTGTTTTGCTACCTGTCCTCTTAATTTGACATAATTAATTATGCTTGTGAAGTTTAGAAGCATCCCCAGAGCAATAGCTGTCCTGGTGGCTACTTTTTTCTTTACCAAGAAGGAAGAATGTTTTGATAGTGTAAATTTTTCATTTTGCTGTTGTAGCTGTGTTATATTTTCCTTAGAAACCATTCACAGGACATCTGTCTGCTGTATGGTGCATCAAAGCCACCTCCATTATTTGCTCCTGCTTTCCAAAAGTGGGAAAGATGTTTGTTTCAGGGCGGAGGAGGGAGTGGAAAACTTCTAAAATGCAAGGTTTATCTTGATGCTGAGGCCTTGTGCCTTAAAAATACCTTGTAACACTTGGCCTTTTTGCTACAGAGATATTGCAGTGATGTGTATTTTGGAAAATGACATTTCATGCAGTATTTAATATGAAGTAGTGCAGTGTTTGTTACTGATGAAAAATTTAAATCCTCTGCTGAACGGAAGCATTTATGCAAACAGGGTTTTTTTCAAAAGTGAATAATTTTCCTTCTGAAATGACAAAACTTCTTCTGTAGTCTGTCTGTCTAAACTGCTGGCAATCACATCATTTGGCAGTAAGACTCATGAAAGAAATGAACAGGAGAGAGCCTGTGCCCTACCAAAGCTAGGGCCCATCTTTGGGAAGAGTTAATATGGGATGCTCCAGAAAAAAGTCAGCTGATTTTTTTTTTTTTTTAATGAATTATTGTCTGATATTTATGTCTGTGAACAGAATTTTTCAGTTTCATTTTGATGGTCAGTAATGTGAATTAAGCAGAGAGAGTAGCAGAATATATATTTTAGGAGTATATGCTACTAAAATCTTGTTTGCATGTGTGTCAATAATAACTTAATAATAATTTATTAATGCTAAGCTTCAGAGTTATTGGAGTATTAATGACTGTTCACTTGGTTCCCTGTATGAGAAAACAGAACTGATTTCTTTCTCTGCATTATTTGTATGCTACCATCCTAATATACCGCCAACACAAACTTTATTTTTTCCAAAATTATTTAATCTTCCCATCAAACCCATCATTTTCATCTTGATTCTTTCAGTTTATGTGTAGGTTTGTACAAATTCGTCGTCTCCTTGTGTTTTGGTCATTCTGCTTGATGTTTCTCTTCTGGAAGCTGGATGTGTTTGTGGGAGCCTTGACCATTTCAGCAATGTATTCCTTGAACATATGTGTTCCTGAGCCATTCCAGGTGGGGAGAGCTGGTGATGCTCTGCACTTGCAGTCCTGGGAGTGAAGTGGGCTCAATACCAGAAGTAGGAGGTGGTACAAACATCTGTGAACTTGCACCGTTGCCTATTGACACTCCACCAGCCCCCAGAACCTCTCTGTCCTCAAACAGCTCCCCATTGCTGCCAGTCCCTGGAGCAATCCCTGAGGTTGTGTCCCATGGTAACAGATCCTTTCTCTGAGCCTGCTCTCCCAGCACTCCAGCTCTTCCCTGCTCGTCCAGCCTGACCTGCGCCCCTGGGTTAAATTGGCAATTGCACCTCCATGAGAAACAGGGCACTGGAGACCAGTAGAAAAATCTCTGCCATGAATCTGTCATAGCTTGAAAGACAAACTCAATGTTTGGAATTATTAGTACTGAAAACCTGATTAATGGTTGCTTCTGCTGGGGATAGAGCAAAATCTGGTAAAAACTCTGATTTTACTTCAGTGTTACTGGTTAACTTCTGGTGAAACTGTGCTCACTAGTGAGAGTTGTGTTGTTGGCAGGCCAAAAATGTGTGCCTTGTGATACTCTTGAGTGACAGCAGACTCCAAGCATTTAATTTAGTTTAGAGACCATGGTATAGACACATTAGTTGTTCTGTTCCAGTCTTGTGCAGCAGTGCTGTGTTAGATTGGCCAGCTATCAGTCCCATCACCTAAGAAATCTGGCTGTGCATTTATCCTGTATATATCCATGTGTATGCAAAGCTCTGGAACCTGCTGCAGTGTTTCTCAGCTACAGGAGTGCTTGGTTCAGTGTGTTCTGTAGGAGAGGGTAATTTGGGGCTTGTTTTAGAGTCTCAATTCAGCACTGAAAGCAAAATAAAATGTCTCATTTAGACAAGTCAATGCTGCACTTATTTTCCCCAAAAGGCCTCCATGTCCTCTAGTCCTGTGCACTGGAGATCAGCAGTCTGTCAAGAATGATCTAGTGAGCTGTGTTCCCTTTTCCCTAGATCAGAGCATTCATTTCCCATCTCTAGGTGAGTTTGGAGTTTGAGGAGGAAAGGGAGAAAGAAATCCTTGTGCTCTCACAGGTACTGACAAGCACTGCCTTGCACCCTCTTAGGTCTCCTGCTGAGTTCCAGCTTGATGATTACCATGAGCTGCTCAGGAATTCTGACTGGAGCACAATAATAGGCCTTGCATACAATTTTAGAGAGTGGGAGTTGTGATTTGGCAGCTGTTTCGTTTCTGACATATATGTAAATGTGTTCTGCATGACAATCAAAATCTGCCTTACTTCCCTTGCCATGGGCTCTTCACAGTGCTGCACGTGGCACCTGACAGGAAGGGGGAAGTCAAATATACATCAGCAGGGATAAATGTGTATTTTTATTTATGTAATTATTGCAAGGAAAGTAAAGTCAGAGTGAGAAAAATCTGCTTGTGACAATGAAGGGGTAATATTGGTACTTAAAGAGCTTTTGTTAAAGCATGTCTGATCTGTTTGTCAAAAGAATATAGAAAAATGTGCATGAGCTGAGGTCAGTTCATTGACAGAGTGTTTTCTCCTGCCTGCTTGGCATTATTTCATCTTCACTGGTTCCTCTGCAGAGACTGGAATGAATTTTTCCATGAGGAGGTGTATTCAGAGCTCTGGTAAAGTGGTGGCTGCCAAGGCTCAGTGTAGCCTGTTTATGACTGGAGTGAGTGGTAATTGTCTGCTGCAGAATCAAGGATGGTGCTCCCCTTGCCCCAGTGGGTCCTTGTCACAGCAGGTGTCAGGCACTGTCACTGTGCACAGGAGTAGAAATTTGCTGTCACATGATGCCAGTGATGCAGCAGCTTAGTCTAAAATGCTTGTTGCATCTGCATGGGGACAGATGTTTTATTTATTGTCTCTTACACTGCTTATTATCAGAGTTTTGCTTCTCTATTTGAGAAGGTTTCATTCTTGGATGAATTCTCACTGCTGAATTTCTAGGGTGAGACTTGTTTCCTGTCAGGGCTGAGTGTAGTAGTGTAAGTAAAATGAGAACAGGAACAGGAGGCTGTCATTCATGTTCTGTAGTTTGAAAACTTCTGGGTGGACTGTTTTAAGGTAGCATTTCTGCTTCTAAACTGTATGATTTATTCATAAAAGTCTTCCAGTTTGCAATAGGAATTCCCTTAAGAAATGAACTGTATGTTCATCTAACAGCATTCATTCTAAATGCAGCAGCGGCTGTGGTTTAAGGAAGCAAAACTTGTTTTAAATTTATTATTATTTTTTAAGTAAGATCAGAAAAATAAGCTTCAGATAAAGTAGATGTTGGTAGTATTATATTCAAAACAATAAAAATTTGTGTAGGAGTGGGAATGCCTGGTTTCAAACTGGATGGTGTCATTGAGTTGAAGTTCTTAAAGAAAGATTGAATGGCTGTCCTTCCAAATGACTTATAAGAGAACCAAAAATAGGGTTATTTGTTTATTGTCATAATTTCCTTTGGCGATATGAGCATGTGCCCAGGACAGTTAGAGATAATAACTAATTAAAGGGTCAGGCTTCAGCAGACTTGGCCAAAACCCAGCTATTTCTGCTGACTGTACTTTTTGGTGTTTTGTCTCTGGACCAATAACATTTGAAGTCATTCCATGTAGGAGTGAAAATCCTAAGAATTCTTCCAAGCTCTAAGAGGCATTGCTTTGGGGATTAAATATTGTCATATCATGAAAATAACAGATCTCAGTAATTTAATAATTTTAAAATGGCACTAATCAGGGGTATCACTACTCCAGCAGTATAATTCTCATGCAATGGTGAGCAATTACAGGAAAGTATTTTCCATTGCTGCAGAAGGTGGAGCAAATGGATTGGATTTGGGGCTGGATGAAATGAATCAATTTGGAGTTAATATATGTAGTTTATCTGTTCAGTTTGGACCAGCATTATTATTTCCGATTCCTATGAGACAAATCCTCTTTTTTTAAAGCAAAAAGAAAAAAAAAAACAAAAGGTTGCAGGTTTCTGGAATTGTGTCTTGTCCAAAATTAAAAGTTAGAAATAGGATAGATGGAAATAGCAAATCCTGTTGTTGAAGTTTCATATGCTTAAACACAATCTTCCATGTATTGAATTAACACTAATTATCTGTTTCTTGGAGCATCTGTCTTCAGACTGAGCTTCAAGGACTGAAGATCAACTTTCATGGAAACCTAAAAGAAAAGGCATTTGCTTCTTTGTTTCACACTTAATATCTTTGTTTCACACTTAATATTTCACATTTAATATTTTCACACTTTGTTTCGCACTTTTAAATTTTTATTGCCAGTTTGCATAGTTAGGAAAAGGAAAACTGAGGAGATCACAAGTGAGTCACTGTTTCTGTCCAAAGACAATTAAATGCAGTTGACTTTGAAACTGGTGCCTTGATGCCAGGTTTGTGTGGCTTTATTCATTTAGTTTTTTAATTTATTTTATCTGTGTGAAGCAAATACAATTTGTGTGAAACAGTTTAGCTGGGAATTGAGAGAATTCCTTACATAGGAAGGCTATTTTAGTGGGAGCAGAAAATGAATGAAGCTTGATATTTGCAGCAATACCAAAGGATGTGAAGTTAGCACTAAGGAGGGGAAGAGGAATTTTTTTTTTGTCCCAGGGTTCCACTGCTCAGTGTTCTGAGACTAATTAATCAGTAAGGGTGTCTAATTAAAAAGATGACTGTTCACCAGCTGCCACAGCAGGCTGGTTAATGGACTGAAACATTAGAGTATTTTTGTAGGAAATATTTGTGTTCAGAATGCTGCATCTGTTTGTCCTGATTGAAAATGGGGGAGTTTAGGCCTCTGTAGCAAGGAATAGTTGGTTTCTTTTTTGCATATTTATTTTGTCTCCTTACTAATTAGGAGTTGTGTCCCTTGACTTTTAAAGGAAACTGATATCAAGGATGGCATAGCAGTATGCTAAACAATTGTAAAAGATCCTATTACATAAGGATATTTTATTATAATAAAAATGTGGGGGGGGTTTTCAGTTGACTGAAAAGAGAAAAAGCTAATACCTGTTACTTTGCTTTTTGAACAAGGCACTTGGGCATTAGGCAAAATAATTCTGGATGAACTGATCATTTTTTCTGAGTTTCCTGTTTCTTTGAAATTCTGTACATATAGGCAGTTTCTTAGGTTTTACTTTTCTCCAGCTTTTCTCAAAGGATAAGGATAGGATGACTGTTACTCAACTCTTCTCTTAAACTGAGATCATTCATTTCATGGCAAGTAGAGTCTTGATATTTTTGTGATGTAATGTGGTAATGTGGTTTGTAGAGACAAATCAGCTCCTGCTAGCTGGAGTGATAGGAAGCTTCATTTTTGGTGTAAGCTGATCTGTTGGTGCTGACAGTTACAGTCACCTACTTTGAATTATTTTAGTGGTGCTGTAACACTGTGGGACAATAAAGTATATAGGAACTGAAAATACTTACTAGAAATCAGTGAAAATTTATTGTCTCTGAAGAGCAGAAGTTGATACAATTTTAATTCTTTAAATAGCTTCATTTAAATTCAGACTTCAGATAAAAGGTTTAGTTTATGATAAATGTACCAGGGTACCTAGTTTCACAGCAAATGTTAATATTTCTCTTACAAACTCAGGAATAAAATGTCCCTAAGGTGAATTTAATTTGCCAAGTTTTGATTCATTTAGCACTCGTCTGGAGAAAGTCTTTCAATTTTGTGTGCACAAAAGGGAAAATCTTATGCTAAATCTTCATCTTCAAAGGAATTCAGCAGTTTAGTGACAAGTCCCTCAGGAAATAAAGGAGGAGCATCAATTAGTAATTTTTATTTTTATGTAATCTAAATTTTAATGTTTCTGCATGATATTTGAGGTGGAAAATATCACAGTAGTATTTTATTTTCAGGGCCTGCATAAAATTAAAAAATATTCTGCTGCATTAAGAATTTTTCTGCAGTTTCTTTTCCATACATAACCACATATAAGAACACTGAAATAACACTACAATTCCTGGCTCTTGAGGTGATGTATGACCTCTCTGTCCTAAAAGTCACACCAATTGATGCATTTATTCTGCAGGGTGGAGCAGAAATTATACTGGCATGTGCCCTCTTGTAGCCTGTTCTGTTTTTTCTGTGTGAATTTATGATCCATTGTCTGCAAACCAGGGGAGCAGAGTTGCCCATCATTTCAAACAGTGATAAAACCAAGGGAGTATCAGTATTATGGCCTGAACAGGTTTAAATGAAGAAGAAAGAAGAGTTGGAAGAATTGATATTGCACCAGATAGTGTCATAAGCTCAGGATATATGAATATTGATGCAGATAACAAGTGGTTTTTAAGTAGGATGGAACTGGGATGTGTCATTGCCTCACTGTTCCCTCACAGTGTGGTAAGAGCTGCTAGGACTTGGCACCTCAGTGGTGGTTTGAAAATCCCTGCTATTCCTTCCTGGATAAAACATAAATAGATATCCCAGTTGAATTTGAACGTTGGTTTGTTAGTCAGTGTTGTTTTCCTGTAGCAGTAATGATGCTAATGGTGAAAGAGCAGCTGCAGTAGAGACATTTTACATCCCTGAGTAAAACTGGATTGTTTTAGAAATTCCCTGCAGGGTGTGTTTCTTTATGGAATTCTGTGGGTGTGATCTTCCCTGTTAGCACGGGGCACTGCTTACCTGAAGGCAAAGGTAATGTCTGTGTCCACTGCCAGAGCTGAGATTGCTGAGGGATAATTGTGTGTGAGGCAATCAGCTTGCTCTTGGTATTCCTCTTTCCTCTCCAAATCACTTCCTAACCAGCCTCTGTTTTCAAATGAAGATTGCATAACTGGCATTCAGGAGGCTGCAGCACCCCAGAGCTGGAGCTTTAGAAATCTTAAATCCCTTTATTGGAGAGAGCAAACCACCTTTTCCTGACTATTAGTTGCTGATTTCAGTATGTTGGTGTTTGGTGCTGTAAAAATTAAAGAATGCTCTAAGTGCTTAGAGAGGAAACTAAGAATCCAAATATTAGCTGTTTAAAGTCTCTTAAAATGCCTTTGCTAACACCAATACTGGTGGTCAAGACTTTATTAAAGCATGTTTTACCATAGCTGTGGACAGCAGTTCAGAACAGTCGGAGTAGTAACAAACCCAGCAATGCTTGAGCTGCCTGTGTAGGATATTGAAGTGTACCGAAGTGATGAACACATCTCTCAAATCCAAACTGGAATTTGATATAGGAGTGAATTCTGAACCTTTACATATGACTTCTTCATGATAAAACCCCCAATGACAGGGTTACTTATGCATTCTGTAGGATATTCTTCTAAGGGCCTGAGCTAGTATTGAGATAGATTTTACAGTAATCACTTCAGAAGAGATTAGAAACCTTTAGATCTTTACAGTCTGTATCCATTAAGGAATTTTTTCCCTTTTCAGTGATGAGTGTGGTCATACAAATTAAGAGTCATATCTCCTGTCAGCAGGCAAATTTAAAACTGCTGAGGTAAACTAACCAGAAGGAGATTGTTTGCAGTCTGCTATTACATATACTCTTTCTAACAATCTTTTATGTAGGTTTTTGTGGACACAGACAAATATTTTGGCAGCTAGGAATTTTTTCCTTGCTGAGGGTTTTCATCAGTTGCTTTTTAAACTGACAACCAAATGCTGATGATATGGAGCGTCACATATTTTAATCATATCCTGCATATGACAAAGCTGTCTTCTGATGGGTGGTTTATCTTCAAAGCACTTTCAAAATACAACCTTTTTTTTGACTCAGTAGTACAAGATACAGCCTGCATTAAAAACTAAATAGTCATTAATGGGGATTGCAGTTTCAGACAGCGTGCTTGCCAAAAGAGGTTTCTTTTACTGCGTGTTCCATCTCTTTTTTTATACCCTTACCTAGCATTTGCAGGGCTAGTCACATTAATTGGGGGGTTTTATTTAGAAAATTTCCTTCCCCCCATTTCTCTCAGAGAGGATCACTGTTCAGGTGTGGTGTCCGGGTGAGATGGGAGCAAGCGCTGGGGCTGGGCAGGAGGGATGGCTGAGGCAGCCTTAGGCTGGTTAATGTAACATTGCAGTCTAATTACACTTTTTGGTGCCTGTATGGCAGAGGAATTGGAGCTGCCTTTTGGAACCATGCCTCCTTTCTTTCATGAGTTTGTAAGTGTAATTCCAGAAAGTTCTTCTGGGCTTTGTTGTCACTTGTCTAGGATTTCCTTTTCCTTTCTGTAAAGACTCTCTGATTCTTCTTTAATGGACATTTGAAAATACATAAACACACATTAGGGATAAAATACACCCACAAATGCTAGAATGAGTATTCTTTGGTGGTGCTTTTATACATGCATGTATGTGTGTTCAATGCAGAATGGCTGCCCCTGATATTATAACAAGAATACTGATGCTGAATGCCAGCAGCGGATGTACACAGCTGGCAGTCAAGGAGTTATATTTGGATGTCTGCTCATTTATTTTGAACTCAAAGCCATATATTTCAGGCAGCCATGCACTTGATTCAGTTTAGGCTATTACACAATGAGGAAGTTAATTTCATGGAAAGCTCAGAGCAGCAATAGCTGGTTGTCTTTTCAGGATTGTCTGCAGTGTCTGGTTGAGTCAGCAACAAGCCTTGGAAACAGGCAGCCAGGCTCCTTTAGCCCAAGCACAGACACACTTCTGAAACTTGGATTTAAAGTCTTGATATTCCCATGTCTAAGATTTATCCTGACTCCTGAAAATATTTGTAGAGTGAATATTGTACATGGAGTTTCCTTTTGAGAAGCTGTTGACTTGGTCATAGATTAGGTAAGATATTTAGCTACATAATTTACATTTCTAGAAATGCTAGCTTCACATGGTACTTGAGAGGGGATGAGTTAACTGTGTGTCCAGCCTCAAGGATTTATACTGGGGCTGGGGAAGCCAAATTACAGAAATCCACTTGAATTTTCAGTGTTAGCCTTGTTGCACAGCCCTGTGTATTATCTGAATTTCCAGTGTACATCTGATTTTTTGCTGCTATAAGGCATTCATCTGATTCTTCTCCATTCAGTGCAAGCAAAGACCCTGACTTTGAGCTGTATTTTTGGCCATGCTAGTTCTGCTCACTGGAAGCTCTTGTGGATTGTGGTGAGAGACCTTCCATGTAGGTCAGAAAAGAGATATGAGTACTGCTAGTAGCAGCCTTCATTTTCAGTACAGTGAAGCCAAAATAAAAGGCACATGCTGTGTTACAATACAGCTTACATTGGGATCCTTGCACATGCTATGTACATGGTTTAAGTGCAAATATTTCCAGCACAAGTTACTGTTTCTAGTCATAATTTCCTGAAGTATCTGTTAAATACTTTGCTCGTTATTAATTAAGGCTTGTCTCAGTATGGCTTTTGGAATATTTCACAGTGCACACAGTACTGTTAATTTTAAATAGAACTTTAATTTTAAGTAGCAGTTTTGACAGGCTGAGAAGTAATGGATAGAAGAAGAGTTCTCCGAGGTTGAAAGTGCTTGTATAATTAGGAGCCCTGTAATGGTCATCAAGGATGTATCAGAAATTTAAAGATATGATTATCTTATGGGCACCTTTATAATTCCATATATACAGAGACAGAACTCTGCTGCTTCAGACAAATCAATTTTGGTACTTCCTAACTTTCCAATACTTAATTTAAAATCATTAAGTAACCTTGGTCATGGAATCCTAGAACAGCTTGGGTTGAAAGGGGCTTTAAATCTCATCTTCAGTCCACTCCCTGCCATGGTGGGCAGAAACAGCTTCCACCAGCCCATGTGGCTCCAAGCCCCATCCAGCTTGGCCTTGGACACTTCCAGGGATCCAGGGGCAGCTTCTCTGGGCAGCCTGGTACATTTTATGGATCTAGGTAAGGTCACTGCACATCAGATAAGTGGTAAAATGTATTTGTTTCTTCCTCCTGTGAGAACTTGCAATGTGTAATTTTCTACTCACCTTGAGATGCTCCCTTGCATTCCTTAGAGTTCTCTGGAATTGTACTAATTGTGATCTCTAAAGCAGAATCCCCCCCAAAAAACCCAACCTCTACTTGTCTCTGAAGCTCTTCCTGTAAATTGAGTCATAGATGATACATTTTAAGCCAGCAGAATGTTTGATTATTCTACTTTTGACTGCCTTTAAAATTCTAGTTGCCATAACAACTTTATTTCTTTATTTTTAGCACATCAGTTGCCATAACAATAAAATATAGCTTTTTGAATGTAATCATTTTCCCTTACTTTTTTTTTGCTTTGTTTTATAAAGAACCTTCTTGGGGGGAAAGGAAATGTGCTAAAGCTCATCCCCTGTGAGCACTTGGGTTAGAACGTTAGCTAAAAAATAAGGCTTTTTTTTTAACTAGCCTTATTCCATTTCTATGGCATTTTTTTCTGACTACTGAGTATTTTCATAACTTAGACAGAAAAATGAATGCAAATCATTTTCTGCAAATAATTTTTACTTGTTTAAAACCTTTCTTTGTAAAAAAATTGCTTTTCCTCATTCTTATTTCTTTTAGTTTGTGTTATTAGAAAACCTTAACTGCTAAATGGATAATTTCTAAGATTTTTTTTTTTTTTCAATATACATAATATCTGTAAAGTCACTGAGTTAGAGGCAGTGTTTTGTTCAGCATGTTTGGGGCAGTTTGATGTGATATATCTTTAAAATGTATGAACAAAGAGATTGACTTCCAGCTTCAAGACATAATCTTGAGCAGAGGGGAGAGGTTTATGTGTGAATTTAATATTGGTGAAAGAAGTTGGCTTTGAATGTAATCTGTAGATTTGACTTCTCCATTTCCTGATAGGGTCCTTTCCAAAAGGGTTTGTTAGCTATCAGTGTTGTCTTTATATTTAACCTCTTCTTAGTTCTGATCAAGTACATATTTGATTTCAATTTTTTTAAGAGATGGGAGATAATGTCAGGTTTGGTATTTCTTCTAGAATAAATGATTTCTCAGCTCACATAACATTTTACATGTGCCAATTTCTGGCTATAAATATAAATGTCCTCATTATCTAATAAGGCAAGATTTGCTAGTTATTGGAAGTTGAATGTATTTAGATGTCATTAATCTTGAAAAATACTTATGTATGACTTTATAAATTTTAATTAGCTAATTTTTAACTCAGGGCTGTGGGGGGGAAAGTCAGTAAGTCAGTAATTCTTGCTTTCAGTGGCATTTTCCTAACACCTCTCATTTTTGGATTCCATGTCTGTGAGTTACCCAGGAATGTACTTCCACTGTTATTGGCAAAATTTTCCCTGTAGATCATTCTCAGCAGGAAGCTATTCCTTGTCCTTTCTCATATATGGATATTGATGCAAGTGTGTTTAGATCCATGCTGGAGGAGAACAGAAGTGATACCTCTTCAGCACTTCCAGCTGGGAGGAAGATTTGGTCTAAATGAAGCTGAGCTTAAAATCCATAAAAAGAAATTGTGCCACCCTTCAGGTTATAAATAGTTATCGTGCCATATCCTTCTCACGTTCCTCTTTCCTGTTTCTTCACAATGTGGTAGAATAGTAATCCTGAGTAACACTTAGTTTAAAATAGCCTTAAAAATCCACTGTTTACTTTGATTATTTTTAGCTTTTTTGTTCTCAAGAAGTAGTGGAATTGGGTTTACTGGGATTTGAGGTTGGTACCACCTGCTTTTCAGTAGACCCTGCACTAAAACAAATTAGCAGCTCTTTAGTTCTGAACTGATGCTGCCCATACCAGCAGTTGGAGCTGTGCCTTCATCCCCTAAATGATCCTGATTGTTCAGTGCTTTTCTGAGCCACCTCTCGTGTCCTTGAGGAAGAACTATTTTTAAAGAAATCTATTAAAGGAGCAGTTTAGGGTGGAATGTGTCAATTCTGTAATCAACTAAACCATAAATTGTTGGTGTGAGCAGGCAGTTGTTTCCAGCCAGCCTGTCTGGGTTAGACTGGGTGTTCTGGGGGGATGTTCTGTGGTGGTTTAACCAAGCCACATCCATGGAGAGGGGATTTGAATCTGTTCTTGCTGTCTGAGTGAGTTTGTCACATAAGAGCTTCACTAAGAACTAGAAGAAAGTACTTAGAGTACTAAGAAGAGAGAGTTAGACTGGAGTGGAACTATTCTGTGGTACATCCAGACTTCTGGTTTTGAAGGACAGGTGTATGTGGGTTCGATCCTCATGTTCTTAGTAGTTGCTTTTGCATGGGCCCTACAAGTTGGCTGCCTAATTAAGGCTGCAATAAATTATTCATCAGTTCAACTCATTAAATGAAAATTGCTTGCCTTTTAAAAGGTCATGCTGTAGTTTAAGAAAACTGTTTGGCTTTCAGTGTGTGAAAAATTGAAGCAGGCGATCACAATGTTTGGGATTTTCTTTAAATAGCTTCAAAATTTCTTATTCTAGCACTGCTGAAATGGAATTACTGCTAATACTGACTGAGCTTTTGCTCCTGCCAGGCAAGCTGGAATCCTTTTCAACATGCACTTTCTTGGTGCCCACTTGAAATATGCTTTTAGAATACCAATATCTATGGAATGTCATTCGTGGCTTGACACAGACGAAAGTATTAGTAAAAGTACAACTATGTCAAAATATGTCTCTAAAAGGTTTGAATGAATGCAGTACTAAAATCGTTTGTATTATTTCGAAATATGAAAAATTATTCCCAGAGGAAAGGGCAATGCTACCTGCACTGTGCAGACTATTCTCTAATCTCAGCACTTCTTCATTTACAGTTCTCCTAATTGCTTTTCTCCTGTGATTTAATATTTTAATCGTCCCTTGAAAGATGGGAGCAATGGAAGATAGTAAGTTGGTGTTGTTTTGCCAGTACACTTTTCTTGCTCTTTTTTAAGCTGCTGCTAGTGTAAGTGGCATATGCATGACACTCTCTGAGGGCATGTGTTTATTTTTTTTCATACCACCCTGAGTTTATCTGGTGCTTCTTATCATATATGGTCAGTCAGTAAATAGCATCCTTCTGGAGCTTATGTGCTGCTTAAAACAAATGCTCTTTGGCTCCTGAAAAATGTTAATTATCACCATTCAGTTGGCTGCACAGCATTTCCCTGAAGTAAATTCCCTTCTTGATTGATAGTTTATTGCACAGAGTTTTATTTCCATCGATTCAGGGCACAGGAGTTTGGTGGTATTTGTCATCTGGATTGAGCTTGTAAAGTGGATTCAATTTGTTGTAGGACCATCAATATCATCTTGAGGGAAGCTAGAATTCAGAAATTCAGAAAAATATTTGCTTTGTATGCATTTTTGAATGGCACCCCTTCCCGTAGTGGGGAGGGTTGAAACAAAATGATCTTTAAAATTCCTTCCAACCCAAACCGTTCTGTGATGCTATGAAAAATAATCCATGAGATCACAGGCAGTAATGTTTAAAAGGAGATTGTAGCAATTTTCTCCAAAATCTTGCATAGTATTTATTAAATACATGAATAATATTAGGAGTAATTTGAAAGTTTCAAAGTTTAGAAGCATTTGGTGTAATTGTTGCTTAACAGCATGAAAAGACTGCTTGATAAACTTGCAAATGTGAATGCCCATCTCTTTCTACTGAGCCACATAAAAAATTTATTTGCCCATTTCTTCTTGTTCTGCATCACAGCATCCTAATTACCTAACACTTGTGTGATACGGGCTAATATTTGCATCATTAGGAACAGGGCTGGAAAAGGACTGAGCTGTGAGTGCAGCAGAGGATCAGGCTGAGCCTGAGCCTGCTGGAGTAGCAGTAGTAAAAGGGAAAGGGAGCATTAGCTCCCTTCACATCTCTTGACTTTTTAGAAGGCTACTGCCCCCTTGCATTCTCCTGAACTGCCCCCACCCTTGACTCCAAATTATACCAGCCTCTTCCTTCTGCCCCACCGTACAGAACCCACTCTGCTGCTGCCACCAAATCCAGTTTTGCCCTAATGCAGAAAAGGCCTGTGCTGGCTTTTTTCCTGTACCCAAGAGGTGAGAGCTCCACGAGAGCATCTGCATTTCAGAGCTGCAGCTGTGTACCTGGTGTCTCTTGATCTTTGTTGCAGCACCAGGTACCTGAGCCATAGCACTGTAAAAGGATTTATGGCATTCTTTAGGATCATAGAGTGGGAGGCAGAAGGAAAGGAACTTGTCTCTGATAGTAAATCTGAAAAATTAGTCTAGCAGGTGGAGAAATGGTTTAAAAGCTTCCTTCAGAGCTGACACTTGTGGGTTTTTGCCACTGGCCCAAGTGTGTTTAGTCTTGATGAGGATGAGGACGAACCACAGCAAGAAAAATTCTGAGCTGATGGTGAGAGTCACAGGGAGAGTGGTCAGACATTGGAACAGGGGCCCAATGTGAAAACTCCATTCTTGGAGATGTTCATAGCTCAGCTAAATGTAGAACCCAGCACAACTTGGCTTAAATTTGGTGTTGGCTCTTAGAACTTTGTCCCCCCAAATTTGGAGCAAGACATGGGGTCAGATGATATCCACAGGATATGAGGGGTTGGAGAAGCCTAAGCTTGTTTTGAGAGGAAAAGAATGGGTTTATTTATAAATATATAGACACTTCTTATATCTCATCATATGCCTGCACTGAGGTCACAATCCCCGTGTGTTCTGTGTGAGCGCGAGCTCTCCGCAGGTTTTAAATAGACAGCTGTAGTGGGTGGATCTGGGGAAGAGGCTTTATATTCCAAATAACAAATAGAACAGATTTCTGCCTTAAATACAGCACTAATATGACTTCATAGAGCAACTTCAAACACCAATATGATGTAGAAAACCCTATCTACGCACACATACCCACACACACAGTTTTTAAGGCAACAAATTATTTTCCTTCATTCTCTGCTACTTTTAAGCTGCACTACAAATGCAAGCTTTGTAGAATAGAATTATTCTGGAGGCATTAAATACAAAACCAGGGTGTCCATAAGATACATGTAAAAGTAAATGCCAGAGTTAGTTAAGAATAAAAATAAAGCAAACTGAACGAAACACCTTTATTCTTTAGGCTTATGAGAAAGTGTATAAAAGAAAATAATACTGTAAAATAACAAAGAAAAAAAAAAGAGTTGGGTAGAAAAAATAGAGGTTGATGAGCTCGTATGTGTATCAACACTGTCATTCAGGTCTGCATCTAAATAAATAACTACTGTGTTCCTCATCCCACACTCAGCTGGACCTCCTTGCTCTCATCAATGCCTTTCAGAAAGATTTTACAGAAATTATTGTTGTCCATTTAATCCAGCTGACCATCCAATAATTTAACAAGGAAAGACTTCAAACTAGAAATGAGTGGTGTGATTGAGATGCTGCTTTGTGCACTGCAGGGATTGCTTCTATCAGTCTTGTTTCCTTACAACAAAGGATTTAGCAAACAAATATTGCTATTCCTTTTCAAACAGAATGATTAATAGATTGTTTTCTTGCTTGCAGCTTCTAAATCTCCTTCCATATGGACTTTTTCTCTCTGAGAAGCTTTATCTGGTTTCCTTTCAGGGTCACACATCACCACTGCTTTCACAGCCTTGCTTTGCATGTACAGAGCTCATGCTCCTACCACATCCCCTCTGTTTTCAGCAGGATCAGATGGTGTGAGCCTTCTGCTTTGTATGGTGATTTGTATTGCTTGTAGCCGATGTAATTTATAAAGATGGTGAGGAATTGCTCCTTCTGTTGGGTTTGAAGAGTGCTCAGGTCCACCAGCTGGATGTAACCAGCTGTGGGAACGTGTGCACCATGTAGGATGCTGCCTTGATGACAGTAAGGCAATTCTTCCAGTAGAACTTTTCTCTTTCTCACTTCCTTTCCTTAAAACACAAATTAGAAAAAATCCTGAAGCAGCTTTCGTTTAAAACTCTGCCAGAGGCCCAAATGTGCCTCTAATCTCCAAATAAAAGATTTCTCATAGAGCTTTTAACATGCTGTCTCTGATAGAACATTCTGGTATTGCTACATTTTGTAAAATTCCCTCTGTAACGGCATAGTTTCATCAGGACTAGCTGATTTCTGATTACTTTTCACTTACCTCTAAATATACATAAAACAGCACAACTTAGTGCTGTTAGCATGGTGCAGTTTACCAAGTGGCTGAGGTGATAAAGCCACTAGCAGCTTGCAGCATCACTAGTTTTTTTGGTAGTGAAGGAAGACTGCTCATATTCCCAAAGAAGTCAGACTTCCCTGCTTTTGAACCCCTTTGTCCCTTCAGTTAAAATTTCTTTGGAGGATGCATTTTACCTGCGTCTAGAACCAGCCAGCAGAGGTTGCCATTGATTTTCCTGTTATCTGCTCAGCAGAGCCTAGACTTCTCCTAGCAGACCTGAAACATATGGCTGCCAGGAGTGCTTGTTCTCAGAGCTGAGCACTCTGGACACGCACAGCAGGCACCAGCTGGGCTGACCTGAGACCAAGGTGACTCGATGGTCACTGTGACATTTGGAAGCTTCAGTAGTTACCAGTCCTTAAATTTGTGTGGAGCAGGATGTGCTGAGCACGAAGTTCCTGTCATCTGGTGTGTCAGGCTGTACCTTTGCTTATCTCATGCCCCTGTGTACCTTTGGGGCTCCCTAATGTCCATTTTAAGGTGTTTTGGCTGTTCACATCCCTGGTGCCAACCACGATCTGACCTAGGGAGAAGTGCTGGTCACTGCCATGCCTATGCACGCTGTTTGTTCTCCTCCTCCCCCACAGGAGGAGTGGGAAGAGGAGGAATAAAAACTGCTCCCTATTGTTCTGCTCTGGTATGGACAACTGGGGCTTAAAGCTGTGCTCAGGGTCTAAATTTAGTCATTAAGTCTGTTGTTACAGCCATTTACCATGCTGAGGTATTGAAGATAGTTTAATTTTTTCTTAAATCCTCTGCTAGAAGACTTTGGAATGATCACATGCCCTTGCTGCAAACCACTCTTACACTGCTGCAGTTTGTGCTGCTTCACATTGCTACAGACTTGTCATTCAGACTTGGACACTGGCTCCAGGCAATACTCGAAATACAAGATGTTAACTCAGGAGCAGCTTATTAAAATTTTGCCTTTGGTTTGCCATGGAGCTAGAAGGACTTAAATCACTGTAGTTTCTAATGATGTGGTTGGGTAAAGCCTCCAAGACACGTATTTTGCTGGTCAGTAGCCAAAAATGCTGTTCTGTGGTTGGTGTTTTGGTATCTAAATTTGCTGTTTCAGTGTCTAAGGATGCATGGAGTGTCTGTGAGATAGCTTTGATGCTTGTACTTCTGTGACTGGATTTATTTTTAGGAAGCACAAAGTAACCAAAAAGTTCTGTACTTCATCAGGGAATAGCTGCATTTGTTTGCAGGAGTAAAGAGCTGAGTTAATGGGTTCAGTTTGGAAAATAATGCGTGACAAGTATTTGTATTTAAACTTACGTTGAAGCTATTAGGGTTCTGGTAATACTGGTACAATATCAAAAATGGGTACAGGTGAGTTCTGTAACATAAATATGCTAAGTTTGGAAGTAATTAATTTGGGGATGTAATTACAAAGCAGGGGGTGTAATTTTGCCTTCTAAGGAAGACTAGAAAATTTGTGTGGCACTGTAGCAGATATTTTACCAAGCTAAACCTCAGCAGGTGATCCTTGAAAGGTGAGTGCCCAATTAATAACATGGGATTGTTTTAGCGATCAGTTTCAGTGGCGCGGTGACGGTGGTTTATTAGGCTATGCCTGGATTATATAGGCACATCTCTCCGGGAGGGACGTTTTGCCTTTCTCCTGAGGCGCTCGCAGCGGTTCGGCAGCCGCGGGTGCCCGGCTCGGTGGGCCCGCTCCCGGTGCCGCTCCCGGTGCCAGCGGCGGCGCCATTGGATGGGCCGGGAGCAGGGGAGCGGCCGGCCCCGCTCCAGCGCCCGGCGGGCTGCGGCGGGGAGGAGGAGGAGGAGGAGGAGGAGGAGCAGCGGGCTCAGGTGCAGGCAATCATCGCACGGGGGGAGCAGGGAGGCAGCGGCAGCCGCTCCAGCCGCACCGCGGTAACAGGACTGACTCGCTGACAAGTATTGGACATAGCGGCTGGTGAGGATGCGTGTAGGTGAGAAAGCTTCTCTATTGCTTTAGCCGGGAATTGGAGAAACGAGTGATTTTATACGTGCTCTGTTGCTTATAGACAAAGGGAGCAAATAGGCGGAAATATTCGGGGATGTTATAAAATGTGAAAGGACTTTCTGTACAGCGTGGCAGTGCACGACAGGAAATTAACTCCAAAAAGAATGCTTTCTCTCAAAGTGCTGCGACAGAATTGAACATTTGGCTTTTCTAGTACCTGAAATTCGTCCTGAAGACACGGCAAGGACTATCAGAAACATCAGAGAGATCCTGGTACTTTTAAAGAGACTTAAAGCAAATGCCGGCTGAATGACCTTGGAGATGATTTTATGTGGATTCATTAATTTTCACTGCTGGTCTTCTAGTCTCAGGAACTCTAGGATTAATGATGGTTTTAACGTTTTAGGGGCCTTTCAAAAAGCAAGATTGTATACATTTAATTACCTGCCTAATGATTCCTGAACTAATCAAGCATTTACTTAAAACTGAACACAGAAGATGCTTTTAATGTTTTCTCTCTTCATAGCTGTGAATAAAATGAGCAAGGTAATGTCCTGCAAATTGAAGAACAAATTTTTTAAGCAACTATTTATTATGCAGATCATCTAATAAATCTAGAAACCTTAACCCCCTGAGAAGATGAAGCTGAGCAACAGAATAATGGAGTAGTAAACAATGGCAGCTTTTCTAGTCAAATCAGCATTTCATTAGCTTCCCAGCAGAATGCAGATGGAAGTTTCTGAGCTCGTTGTGTGGGGTTTTGTGAAATGATTCAGTAGTTGCTACAGAGGTGAGCAATATCATGGATATACCTATGAACTCCTGGGTACTGATCCACTGTAGTAGATATGGCAGAGTTTCTAAAGATGATTCTTTTAAATTGCCATTGCTGAAGTTAAATTCAAGAGGATTTATTTTGTCAGGGGGGACACTGAATTATGATTCTGGCATTTGTAATTGTAATGGACTATAACTGTTTAAAGGAACTGTAAATATTGACATGAGTCTCCAAAATCTATTTTTAAATTATTTTCATTTTTAAATGAATAGACATGATCTTCCTCATTGTATGTGAGATGTATGTTTTCTTTCTTGGGAGCCAGAGGACAAATCTCCTTCATCCCCCACCTGTCTCCCCCTAAATAAAATTCATTATTCATACCCAAATAGTGGTGAGTCTATTGGAATTAACCTTGACAAAGATGTTTTCCTTACCTTTCCAATGAATAGCATGGATAAGATGGAGTACCATCTTCTGAATCGAACAAGAAAAGACAGCATTAGAGGGTGAACTTTTTTCTTTAATCTCCAATCAGTCTGTGATTTAAACTGAGACATAAAGATTATCTCCAGTAAGTGCTGGTCCAGGAAACCTGAGCTGTACTGAGGTTCCTCCTTCCCTTCCTCTCCCTCTCCCCCATATATTCCAAAGTAAACGACTTTCTCAGGAAAATAAGTCAGAGATTTCCCTCCCCTCCTTCCCTGGGAAATGAATGTGTCTCTTTTGTCAGTTTTTATTTCTGTTTGTTTTAGAAGTGCCTTGTGTTTGCTAAAGATGGGTCAAGAGCACTGGAGGAGCTGATCAGTGGCCTTTCTCTTTCTGGCTTTTGTTTTTCTTTTCTTTCTTTCTCTCTTTCTTTCGTTCTTTCCTTAAAGCCAAGGTGTGCCAGAGGTGATGCACTGATGCTGAGGAGGCATCAACAGCTATGGGACTCTAATCCTCTCCCATGTAAGCACTGGCAGTGTCTGCAAGGAGAGACCGTGAGACGCTGAAGCAGAGTTTAGCTGCTGTTCAGCAGGTCACCTGCTCACTAAGGCTCAGATTGCACTGTTCCCTAAGCACAAAACATGAACCAGTCCCGATGGATTGAATGGAGGACTCTGAATATGAGCAGTAGTGTTATGAACATATCTGAGCACCTCTCCTGCCCTCTTGGATTTGGTCACTACAATGCAGTTGACATCTGTATCCTTGAGACAGTCGTTATTGTCTTGCTAACATTTTTAATTATTGCGGGTAACTTAACTGTGATATTTGTTTTCCACTGTGCTCCACTCCTGCATCATTACACCACCAGCTACTTTATTCAGACCATGGCCTATGCTGATCTTTTTGTTGGAGTCAGCTGCTTGGTTCCTACTTTGTCACTGCTCCACTACTCAACAGGTGTCCACGAGTCCTTGACTTGTCAAGTTTTTGGATACATCATCTCTGTGCTCAAAAGCGTATCTATGGCATGTCTTGCTTGCATCAGTGTGGATCGCTATCTCGCCATAACAAAGCCTCTCTCCTATAACCAACTGGTCACACCTTGTCGCTTGAGAATCTGCATCAGTCTGATCTGGATATACTCTTGCCTGATCTTCTTGCCTTCTTTTTTCGGTTGGGGAAAACCTGGTTACCATGGAGATATTTTTGAATGGTGTGCTACCTCCTGGCTAACTAATGCCTACTTTACTGGCTTTATCGTGTGCTTACTATATGCTCCCGCTGCCTTTGTCATATGTTTCACCTATTTCCACATCTTTAAAATTTGCCGGCAGCACACCAAAGAGATCAGTGACCGCAGAGCTCGATTTCCTAACCACGAAGGGGATGCTGCTGGGGAGGCTGGGCACAGCCCCGACCGCCGCTATGCCATGGTTTTGTTCCGGATAACCAGCGTGTTCTACGTGCTCTGGCTCCCTTATATCATATACTTTCTGCTGGAGAGCTCGAGGGTGTTGGAGAACCCGGCACTCTCCTTCCTAACTACGTGGCTTGCTATAAGCAATAGTTTCTGCAACTGTGTGATATATAGCCTCTCCAACAGCGTTTTCAGGCTGGGACTACGGAGACTGTCAGAGACAATATGTTCATCTTGCGTGTGTTCAAAAGACAGGGATGTACAGGACCCTAAGCCAAGGAAACGGGCTAATTCCTGCTCTATTTAAAGAGAACTGGTGCATGTAATCAAATGCTGAGTTTTGATAGTATTTGTGGTATCTGGAAACTTGCCAGAGAGAAATGTTTACTTGAACAGCTTGCCGTGGTGTTAGAGTGAATTCAAAAGGGATCCTGGAAAAGGCAAAGGCAGCTGTAAGAAGGGTCACTGAACTCTTGTGAAATTGTCAGGAGAACAATTCAACAGAGACGATGAAGAAAGTCAGAAATAAAAATCTTCTAAAGGGCATGAAGTAACTAGCACATCAGAGGAGGTTCCTCGTAAAACTAGTTAGTTACTATCTTATATTTCCCCCTCGTAGACAAGTTGTCTGTGTCAGAGTATACTGTAGCCTTCAGAATTTTAATGTATTTAAGAGGAAGCAATCAACACCACAGTATGCAGCTATCCGTAAATTATATACTTGAGGACCGTAGTAGATACTGCAGGTAATAATTAGCTCTATCTTTGCTCACATATTGTACAATTTCCAGTTGTACAAGAAATCTGCAGTGCATAAACCCTACCCTGGGCATGATGACGCTTTGGGATAAACTGGCACCTTGTGGTACAACTTACACAGAAGCTCTCCCTCTCATTTCCCCTTTCTTTCCCATGCTGTGCATCCCTCTATTCCATTGTATGCACGTGGGTGAGTTTGAGGGCACCTGTGAGGTTACCTGAGTTCCAAATCATTCTTTCTGCAGGAGACAATGGCCCTGCCTGGCTGGCTGCCCATGTGCAATGATTTCTCCAGTCGTTCACTCTCTTGACCCACTTCAATCAGCACACAGTGTCAGTCTAGTGTCCTTTAGGGTGTACTGAAGTTTTTCCTTACTGGTTCCACAGGTGCTCCTAATGCAGATATGATAATGGCACACAGCAGTGTGCAGCACTGCTTAGAAAATTAAAAATAACTGACCTTTTTCTTTGGGAAATCTAAAGAGCTTACTGTTGTAGCTGTCAGTCTGTTGTGTGAACCTCACTTGCACATACTGTATTTTTTTTTTTTAAGAGAAAACATAAATTGTGGTCTGTGCCTAATGTTTTCATAGCACATGGAGTAGGTCAATGCTACAGGATCAAAAGATTTACACTTGCTTTAAGAGAAATACTTCTGTGCAGCTCTTTGTTAGACAAGTGTTCTCAGAGGAGGTAAACAAGACAGTTTGGTGTTAAATACAGGCCGAGAGCTTCACTATGTCCTTTTGTACTGAACTGACTTTCAGGTCCACTGATGAAATCTTTTTGATTTTGCAAGGGCACACACACATAAGGTTTGTGTAATAAATTGCCAGGGGTTCAGATGCATGCCAATCAATACAATATTTAAATTATAACTTTGAACCAAATGTAATTTTCTTAGATGGTTATTGGCTTTTAAAAAAGGCCCAATTATTGATTATTGGTGCCTTTTAACACTGCACTATTATTCCTTCTTTCACCAAAATGCGTATGTAAAGATTGTGCCTATTACTTTTTGTAATGAAAGCTGACCACGTGTGCACACTTGTGGTTTGACTCTAGAGCTCCCTTAATACTGTACTCTTTGTTCTGTTGAGGTGGTTCTGAACCCCTATACATTTTTTTAAACCTGTAAGAAAGTTGAAACAATGGAATAAAGCAGTATTCTGTCAATCAAACTCAGCCTTGGCGTTAGTTCCCTGATGTTACACTCTGTTCTCTGGGAGAGTCCTTTTGGGTTAGGACTCGAGTGAACTATTTCAAATCCAAATTTTAAAGCTGCTTACTTGATGTCTAAACTGGTTGTGTTCTGGTTTCTGGCATTGCATGTCTTCAAAGTAGATTCAAACATGACTTCAAAAATTCAAACATTCCTCGAGCTGAGCTGTTGCTGAGACCCAGCTCTCAGAGATATTAGGGAAAATTCAGTAGTGTCCTTTGCATGGATCTCATAATACTCCCTGTCTACAGAACTGTATTTGCTGCCTTCTTTTGCCAAGTTCATGTTTATTTCAGGAGGCTCTTTTGGCTCACTGCTGCTCTGTATGGTTGTGTAACCCTAACTCTTCCTACAAACATGACTTGGATTCATTTAGTTTTGTCATTGTTTTGTTGGTTTTTTTCCAAGCAAGGCTTAGACAGGGAGCAATGAAATATCTTATTTCTCACAATTCACAGGGCAGGTTTCTTACCAGTAAAGTCATTTTATATCTGTGCTCCAGAGCTGGCCACTCAGAGCTTCTGATTTTCATTGGCATTTCTGGTGACAGGTTTCTGTGGCACCTCGTGGAATCCAAGAAAAGTTCTAAGCAGGTGCTTAAAGTCAAACTGATGTTTACTGAACCCAGGCTGTGTGCAGCAGATTCATGGTGACTGTGGTGCTGTTACTCCAGATGTGTCAAACACCCAAGCAAACTCATTTGGCTCAGTTGTGCCTTAGTTGAACCCTGTTTGTGTGACCTCAGGAAGTGCAGTTGATGTGCAGCTACTTGAAGGTTTATTGCCTGACAGTGGTGGGTAGGGCTTGGCCTCAGAGGCTGCACCTTAAAGTCTGCTCACCCTGAGGGGCACAGTCAGCAATATGTTCCTCTTTGCCATCATGTTTGGTGTGTGGATTTGTTGGGTGGAACTAGAGATTGCCTTTTTCCTCAGGCTGTTCTTGGAGGGAGACAATATGAGAGAAATCCAATATGCTGGAACCAGCTTGTAGGTTCCAAGGTTCTTCACCACCTTTTTAAAGTTCTTTGGTTTGTTGATCCCTGGCTTCATGTTGTTGGTGCAGGAACACTACTTTGCTCCCCTGAACTCTGAATTTCAGCTGCTGTAAAGTCACATTTCACCCTATTCTTTATAAGTCTCCTGGAATCTGTCAAATTAAACATCCTCAGCAAATTTAAGTATTGCTTTTCTTCTTTCTGCTTCCCAGGTGACAGGATTTGACCTGGTCAATCACATGAATCTTTCAATTTAGTATGTGTGTTTCATTTTATGGAAGTGTTTTCTAAACTCATGATTTAAAATTTTTATTTGAGGGAGGTTTTGTTACTGTTTACTAATGCTGTCTGAGGATTCCAGCTGGTGCTGAATTCTCTTCCAGAATTAGAAGGCTGGGCATTTTAATGGATTAAAAAAGTCACAGAAATTCTAGTCACCCAATCTGTGACTTCTGATTTTCATTCTGTCATTATATAAAGCTGCATGTTCTTGTAGGAAAACCTGATTAAACAATGATGGTTTTAAAGCTGGCTCCCACTTACATGTGCCTGAAGAGCTTTATGATTTATGAAATACCTGGTAAATAGGAGACCAGACACTGACTAAAGAAGTTGATGTGAAAAAATCATTGTTGATAATACAGGTAATGAAAAGGAAACAGATGGAAAATACTAAAAAAAAATGAAGCTATATGCTTGATAGATAAGCAAAACAAATATACATATATATACAAAAAACTCCTTTAGGCAGTTAGATTATGTTGTGCTGTTCCATTTCTCTTGAATACTTATGTTTGCAGCATAGCAGGGCAATGTCAAGGTCGATTACCTTACCATTTTTGGAACCTCATGTCTGCAGCCTAAGGAAAAGTCCAAAAAACTGTCTAATGGCAGCAAAAGAACTACCAGAGAAGTATTTTTTTCTTCACTGGATTCTATGTGCTCCCTTATTTTCTGGCTAAGTAAATTTCTTCTTAAAATACTATTCTTTAACAGAAAAGGAAACTGTAGTGATGAAAACCACATTGCTATCTTTTAAGGTTTACTTATTGTCTTATACTAAAATATTATTTCCCTGTTTCTGCCTAAGAATCCATTTTGTGATGGTACTTGGTAAAGCATGAGGTACTATGCAAGTTTTATTTCTGTGCAGTCTTTATGCTTCCTCTGTTGAAAAGTTGGGAAAAGTTGCTTTATTGAGCTGCCTTTCACAGGTAGTTTAGTAAGACTTTTTAAAAATCGTGGTTTTATTTGTTTTATGATTAATTTTCATTCATTTAGTGTTGTACAGTGAAATATCCTTGAGTACACTTAGTTTTTACACTCAGCAAAAGCAGTAAAATGTCCTTTTATGGGTAAATGAACTTAGCAGTCAATATTAGAAATCAAGATTTAATGGTGAGTTATTTCAATAGCTATTTTATTTCAACATGGAGCTGTTTTCTCTTTCCATATTACAGCTGTAGCTAAGCACATAAATATACAGATTCTTTTTTTTTGAAAGTTCGTGTTGGGATGCAGGGGATCTGCATCTCTGAGCCCAAGCCCTGCTGTTCCCAGGGTGGGAATATCCCTTTAGCAGCATTCCAGCTCAGTTGCAGCAAGCTGGGCAGCACCAGGGTGCTGGAGCTGTGTGCCAGAGAGCAGTGCCAGGGTTTCAGCAGGCTGGTGTTGCTGTGGAGGAGGAATGTCACTGAAGGTGGCAGTGGCCTCCCCAGCCATCCACCAGGACCAGCTGATTTGCAGATCTTTTATTGTCCCTGTCACCAAAAGGAGAAGTTTAAGCCTTTGGCTTCATCCCTGCCCCCTGTTCCCTCTGGCTCTTTTTCTTATGGATGCATCTTTCTACTGAAGAACTGAATCTCATTGATTTTGTTGGGTTTTTTCCACTGAAATTTTTCATGTATGTCATTTGAGAGGCCAAACCAAAAACTGCTTTGTTAACTAGGTGCCAGTTAATTAGCAGACCTTTCCAGAAATGGCAGCATCACTGAGGTAGTGTTTTCCTGTCATTTGCAGCATTGCCTGGAATATTGCTTAAAGGAAGCACTTTCCAAAGATTACATGTTTTTTGCTAAACCAAATATGGAGGTCAAGTAAACCTGATTTCGCCTCCATTTTACATAGACATATACAATTTTTTTCTAAGTATGTACTGAATTTATACATAGATCTCAGCATTTTTAACCAAAGCCTATGCCATTATTGTTGATGGGATGAAAGCAATGTGGAAGGGTATTTAAGAGGAGCTTCCTACACACAGATTTTTCTAGTCATTCTGTAAAGAAATTATTCTTTTCCCCATCTGATATTAGGACAATCCCCTGAGCTCCATGAGCTGTAAGTGCTAAAGGAGTGGGATGTGAATGGAGAAGAAGCTGTTAATGGCTCCATGCCCCAGCACAGCCCTGGGAAAATACTGAAAACCCCTCATTTTTACATCCATAATTTCTTTAGGCTCCTCCTTTGTGCAAGTAGTGTGAAAGGTAGGATGAATCTAAGGAAACCTTAGTGCTTTCAGCTGCACTGATGGGTGGCTAGGAAAAGTAATTTCAGGCAGTAAAATCTTTGTTGACTTTATCCCATTCTTCTACTGCCTGCTGCCAGCCTTAACCCTCTGGAGCAGACTGTGACAGCAGGGCTGCAGGGTTGCATTTTAGCCACCGTGTGACTCCGTCTGGACAAAAAAAAAAAGGTGACTGGAAGCAAAATGAAGCTTCTCTAAGTGCAGTGATTACCAGGGAAAAGAGTTTCTTTTTTTTCTGTGCCATGTTCATCCCTGCCTCAAAGTTCACAATCTAAAATTGACAGCTGGCAGTGTTAGAAAAAGAGACAAACACCAAGCTTTTGAGAAGGGGAAGCTCAGAGATGTCAGTATCATCATCTGAGGCACTTTTGCAACTTGACAGCATTATTCTTTGTTTCCTTTAAATGAAATGTTGTTGTTTTTTTTTTCCTTCTATGTATTATTTCAGTAAGCACAAATTCTTCTCATCATGGATAAAGTCCATTTAATGAGATATTTAAATGAGGGACAGGGTAGTGGTTTGGGCAAGTATAACAGAGGGTCCCAAGTTACTTGTAAGAACATGTACTACTTCAAATTTCATACACTGTAGGCAGGAACATCTCCAAATACCTGTCCCAGGTGAGGGTTTCCAGTCCTTGTATCATCTCTCCAGTGTTGTTTATACTTGTGCAGGTATTATGGAGAAGTCCTTCTTGTGGATCAACTAAATTTAGAATTGTAAATGGACAAATGATGCTTTCTGGGGTAGATTTTGGTAGATTTATTCTGCTTTAGGAAAGTCACTGGCTGAACCTCCTCATAGCTGAGCTGTTAGGGGTCATTGGCAGCTCTGCTCAAACCCAATTTAGGGCACTGGTGTGTGGGGCTGAACTTATGCATGTGCCTATCATCCTCTACAGATGAGATGAGAGACAGCTGGAGGCAATAATGTCTCAGAGTGCCTCAGCAAGACTTCTTCAGAGCTGTGGTTATCAGGGTTTTTAATGGTAAGGAAATTCATTGTAATTTAAAAAAGAGAGGTCTATATGCTGTGAGTAATGAGTTGTTATCAGGTCAAGAACAGAGTAGCCTGATTTTCATCTGTGCCCTCAACAGGCCAAAAGGATATTCATATAAGAATTTTATTACAAACAGGTAGATTTTCAGGCACTGCAATTTTTATAGGGAGTTTTAATGCCACTGTATGCACATAAGGATTGTAAATAGTTATATAAGGCAAGGTTCCAGTGGCAGCTTTTCCTGCATTTCAGGGGCTCTGGGGACCATTTGTGGCTCAAGCTGGGTAAGTTCTAAGTGTGTGCTGAAATTACCAAAGCCAAGCTGGCCAAGACAGGCTGTAAATGCAAGATCTTTATCCAAAACTACTTTCCCTGTAATACTGGATATTTGATATTGTCCAGGCAATTATCTCATGTTGCCTTACAGAAAAGAAAGAAATCTAACACATATAAGCAGAACTACATGGTGTTATAATGAAATTATGTTCAAGCTTTTTGATTTTTCAGCTCAGGATTCACATATTTTCTGTGATCTCTTACTTTGGGAGCTTCTAACCATTTTTTTCCATTTTCTGGCTGTGCTTTACTTGATCTCTGGCTTTTGATTTTTGAAATTCAGTTTTAAATTTGAGTTTTCGATCCAGTTCTGCTGTTTTGTAGCTGTGTTCTTGACTTGACTTGACTAGTGTAAAATCTTTTATGGAGTATTGGAAAGGTCATGTCCTGCATCCAGTCTGAAATATACTCAAGCTGCATTTCATTCTAACTGAAAGAAGGATTGCTGTACCTCGTTCACCACATTTCAGGTGTCTTGACAAGAGCATCAGTGATAGATAACAAGTTCTCTAACATCCTCTGTTGGGCTGGAACATCTGCCTCTGATTTTGTTTGTGAATATTGCTAACTAAAGAAACTCTATTTTGGTGGTGAATCTGTATTTTGGATGGGGTTTATGGAGATAACTTGTCTGTCTGTTGTATTTCCTCTGGTATTATGGTGGAACAGGAAGGTTACTGCTTAAATGCTGCTGGAAGTTCTGTCCACTTCCCCCTCTTTTTTTGGGAAAAGTATGTCTGTGATGGTTGGTCATTGATACAATTAGACTTCAGTGATCATCTTATTTTTATGAAGTTTGTTGCATTAGTAATGGCTGTAATTTGAAAATAAAAATCATGACAAAGTGCTCTTGTAATAGTGGTATTGATTTCGTATAGAAATAGATCATACCAAGATGAAAATTCTTTACAGTTGTATAGAGACACTTGAAATGTGTTGTATGTGAGGAATACCTGCTGCTAATTTGTTTTGGGAAAGATTTGGATTCCCAGGGGCAGATGAAATTCAAGAGATTAAATGTAAATATTAATTCTGAAGAAAAGCTTTTCATACGATGATAAAATGAATTGAATCTGCTTCTTTCTGTGAGAGAATTTTGGGTTTCTCTACATCACCTTATAGAGATGGTAGTTTAAGGAGCCATGGCTTACCAAAAAGTGTTGAGATATTAGTAATTATAAAAATAATAATAAGATTACTGGAAATCATCTCTGCAATCACCATTATGTGCCTAGAGCTTGAATCCCAGCTGTAACTAGTCCGTGGTAGCACAGCTGGAAGGAATTCTGAGGAATGGCAAAGGAACTCCTTTTCTCTAGGGGAGAGTTAAATTCTCTAGGATTTTCCAACTTAGAAAAGAGGATTAAGATATGGGGGAGTTTGAGAAATCTGTGAGGTTGGGATTGTCCTGGGGAGAACTGGGTATAATTATTCACTGTTTCAAAAAAAAAAAAAAAAAGCACCAAAAAAAACCCAAAACAAAACAAAAAAGAAAAACCCCAAAAAAGGAAGGTAGCACTATGAAAACAAACTCTGTGTATAGTGGATCATGGGATACATTGACCAAAAACTCTCTGGCTGGAAAAGGCTGAAGTGGGTTAAAAATTCCAGAAGGTTTAGGGAAGAGTGTGTCTTTGTATGTGTCTGTGTGTGTAAGGTGTCACTGGGGGAAGTGTTACTATCATCAACTGTCTCCAACTTTTCCTGCTACAGAAGCAAAATACCTTTTGGAAAAGCACCAACAAAGCAGTTATGAAGGGGACTGTATTGCTAGTTCAGAGATCAAGTATTTAGGGATATACTTAAAAAAATATAAATAGTAGGTTTGAGCCAAGCTATTTAATAGGCAGTCATGGCAGAAAGTGCTTTTTAACCCTGTGTAAATACCAGGATTTTTTAGAAGCCAAAGGGATGCTGCACAAGCAGGGTTGCTGACTGTCCACAGGGGTAAGTCGAGTGCCCCAGCCAGTCTGCAGTTGGTTCAGCAGAGGTCCAGCAGGTTCTCCCCTTCTGCATGCCACTGGCGAACCTGGATCAAACCTGCAAGGTGGAAGAAAAGGCAGAGATTACAGTGTTGTATTCAAGAAGGAATTAAAAAATCCTTGGTGAAATCTCTTTGCCCTGACAGCCCGTTGTGGCTGATCACATGTAGTTTACGGTTCCCAACAACTAACTGGTATTTTCTCAAGTGTTCCTGCAGTCCCCAAAGTTAATAATGAAGAACAGCTAAATTGAGGCACGTACCCTAATGAACTGTGATGAGGATCCAGTCCAACAACATTGTTCCACTCCTAATCAGCAGAATGTTATCTGTTTTCTGAAATGATGTGTTATCTATTGAGAAATAAAACCAGAACTCAAACTAGATCTGGAAAGAACTGTCGCTGATGTATTTATAGAATTGGAAACAGCTCTGCCTGTCAGCAAATCTCCAAAACTATATATCCTTGTTAGTTTTTTAGAGAGGAAGGCTGATCCATCTTGCTCTTTCACTTTAAAATGGATCAGTTAACATAAGTTTGCCCCTAATGACATTTTCTCATTTGCTTCTAAAGCCAGTATTGATAGTTATGTTCTGTGAATAAAATGTGATCTCATTTTAAGGTGCATTCTCAGTCCATCCTTTGGTAGACTTGAGTGCCTAAATCATGGAGTGGATTCTCTGTGCTCCAGTTTGTTTTCCTGTTTTGCAGCTCCATGTACTCCTGCACCTTCAGGCTAGCTTGAATTGCTCTTCTTCATGTTGTGGAAAAGATGGGAAAATGTCAGGCAAAACTGCAGTTCTGGATTTCAATGTTTAAGTTATTTTGATGACTGAGTTTGTCTTTTTCATTTTCATAGAGTATAATTTCTCATCATGCTTGCAGAAGCCAGCAAGACCATGAGTATTTTTAGTTCTTTTCTTATAGAGTAATTATTGTTTGAAAAGAAAAGTGCTTGTACAGAAAATCTTGATTCAGGTGGATATTTGGATTATACTGTAAGGGTTTTTTTCTGTTACCGTTCTGGCAATATTGTTGTCACTGCCAGTTTTAAACTACTGAAAAAAGAAGGTGTGGGCATTGGCTGGCATTTCTAATATGTCTCCTAACAATGTTTGCAGTCTAGAAATCATCAAAGCTTGGCAATATTTTTATCCAAAAGCATTTCTGCAGCTTTTAAGTATAATTGTGTGTTAGTGTTGTTAGTTATGTACATTTTTATAGAAATCAAACCTAGCACAGGGGAATATAACTAAGTTATATTCACCCTTCATTCCTGCTGCAAGAAAATTCCCATTCCCTCAGGGGAACCTTGGAATTTTAAGGAAGTTTGACTCAGTTTTGCATATTTAGCCCAACAGTGATATGGCAAGCCCTAAACTCCTGATTTTTTTCAGCAGCTACATCCGTGACTCACTAGATCTCCTTCCCAGCAGCCTGGAGTGGAGCAGGAGCATGGCTAATGAAACAAATGTGCATCTGTGTTTGTGTGCTCAGCTGGAGACAATATGTTAACATATGTACCAAAAATCCCATTTCTCATCTCTGTTAAAAAATGCTGCTAAAAAATCACAGACTGTGAAAGAGGAAAGGGAGAGAGCACTTAGCTCTGGTTTGCTACATTGCACTTCACATTTTCTGTCTATTTTTGCAATGAGAGAATTGACAGGCAGGATTTGAAAACAGCTTTATTTTTTCGTGCATGTAAAAGCACTAGTTCTAGGAATATTATGCTGTAGTATTTCACATTAGTAAAAAAAACCCCTTTAAATGTATAGATTGTCGTGGTAAACACAGAACAGCTCAGATAATATCCTTGAGTTATACTTTTAAAAACTTTGTATTTCTACTTTGTATCTCCAAGGAGTTTGGCTAAATTTTATTTTAGTTTCTTTGTCGAGTCTTCCCTCTCCCCCCAGCTGCATTGCTTTGTTTTATTTTTTTAAATTTAACAGGATATTGCCATTTTTCCTTGAAGTGAAATATGACTGTATGAAAGGCATTAAGCCATTCCATGACTAGATGAAAGATTCAGTGTCACTTTTGTCGCTGTCAGCTCTTACTGTCCATTTGTCTGATGGACCATTTGAAAATTCAAAATTAGAGTTGGAATCTCAACTGCTATAGGGAGTATGTGGAAGACTTTTTATGGAAAACCTTCTTTTCTATGAGACTGTAATCTTGAAAACAGAAAGCTGTTCTGTAAGTGTTTTATGGTGTGTAGAACTTTTGTTAGATATTTGTTTCATTGGCTGTTGCTGCAAGAAGCCTTTTTTCATCCTGTGAGAACTTTGTACATAACAGAAGGTTGTTAGCCGCACTTCAGTTTATTATTCTTCTGCCTTAATTGCCCGCAACAAAATAACCTCATGTATTTAAATCAAGTTCAGATTGTGGCTTTTGCTGCTAGAACTGGACAGAATGATTTCTCTTGATTCAGTCTCTTCACTTCTTTTGGTTCTTTGCAGCAGCATCTCTGGCAGTGTTTGAGTTGACCTGCTTTCTTATTAATCATTTCCTTTCAAAATTAGGGCAATATTAGCATACATTGTGCTATATTTAGATTCCATTCTTCTTGGAGTTTGATGAATTCACAGTTAGATTTAGAATGGAATTCAATATTTTGTGCTGTGGAATTGGATCCTGGTTTGGTAACTTCAAGTTTTTAGGCCTGGTTCAGAAGACTGGTAGCATAATCTTTGTTCTGAACCCTAAATAAAATTACATGTTCATAATATTTATAATTATTTTAGTTGTAACATATAGAAAAATGTCATTAACATTGAACATAGACCCTGTTGTTAATTTCTCCTAACAGATGAGTAGTTTTGGTAAACCAGCGTGATTGAAAACTTGCTTTCAACAGTGATGGAAAGGGCACTTTCCTTCTTTTTGGTTCTGGTTTGATCTCTTGTTTTTAACACAAGAAATACTGCTCAAATATGTAGTGAAAGGCTGTAAAAATGGACAATGTTCCATTCACACTCATTTCATTGTTAATTAGGTAACTCGCAGGAGGTAAGTATAGGATGTAGGTAAGGTGTATATATAGGTGTACTTACCGGTGTATGTGTGTGTATATATATATAGAGGTACGTATATGTAAGTGTATAGGAAAAGGCACAAATCCATTCTGAGCTAGGGTGAAGGAGAATGTCCTTCCTCCTCTGCCTGTCACATGCAGAGATCCCATCTGGGAGTGTGGAATGAACTCCAGATTGGGATTGGAACTCATCCAGTCGCTGTTAGCGACACCTTGAAGCCAGCGGAGCAAAGCACGACCAGAGCAATCCTTTCACCAGCACTGACCCCTCCAATAACAAAGTGGATTTTAATCAGTGGTACTGCAAAGCATTCATTCCCTTCACTCAGTGTGGGAAGCTGTTGAAAGGTGTAAGTTGGAACTGTGGTCAGAATAGTTTGACCTAAAACCTTTGCCTTATTTTTGAGGATGTTTCTTTTATTATCAAATATTGGCTTCTGAAGCAATTGTTTTTTACACTTCTGATTAGCTAATTTATTTCTCTCAGTAGGGCAGAGCATGAAAGAAAAGAGAAGCAACTTAGTTATATTCACCTTTACTAGGTTTGATTTCTATAATTTTCTTCTTTTTTCTGTGAAAATAACTTATTTAGACCTTTGTAGGGAAAGATTACTCAGAAAAGCTTGCTGCTTTTTAATTCCTAAATTTTCTTACTAAAAATTACTTAGGAAAAAAAAGATTTTTTTTGTGATTTCAAACAACCACTTTTTCTACTTGGTTGTGCATTATTACTTTTATCTTGAAGAAAATATCTGATGATCTAAATTCGATCTGTTCTGGCATCTTCTCAGTCTCTAAGCTTATATTCTCTTTAAATTGTGTAAAACTTCAGCTAATATTTTTTTCATATTTCAGGAATAAATTCTCCATCCTGTAACATACCTAAGATAAATCTACCTTCTCCTCTGCCCCCTCATTTATTAAGATATGACCGAAAGCTGATCCAGATGGATTCTAACCAGTTTTGCACTTCTTGATGATCCTTGTTTGCCTCTCAGAGATTCCCTATTCCTGGCACATCAGTAACCTCACTGCTCCTCTTCCAAACCTCAGTATTGTAAGGTAGATACCCACAGGGAAAGATCTTGAAATTTAAAGGTCATTCTCAAATGGCTGTGAGAGTGGCAATAAATAATCAAGAACAGCTAGGGCTTTTGGAGACAAAAATTACATCTCATGACTTTTAGAGCTTTGGATACTGTGAACTTTTTTGAGGTGTAGCAGAGATAGAACAGCACTTGGATATCTGGGGATTTAAAGTAAAATTCCCAAACACTCACTTGAAGCTCCTAAATAGACCTGGCCTGATTTTTCAGGATTGCTGAGCAACCCAAAATCTCATACGGGTGACTCAGCAACTGTGGATTTTGTACTAAAACAAGTAAATAATCTTCACAGATAGTCTGTAAACTTGGTGAGATCTGAAATTTGATTATTTTCTTCTAACTCATATATTACATGAGGATTCTTTTTTTTGCCAAGAGAGGGATTACAGTTATTTAACCTAAATTCACTTTCTGATTGTTATGTTGTCTCTCTGGAACTGATGGTTACACTGCTGACAGGAACACTGTTATCAGCTAAATGTAACAGGTTGTTTTCATTCCTCCTATTTTTCATTCACTTATACATATATTTAAAATTCTTTTTATTTTGTCATTCTTCTCTTTTTCTGATTCTCCCTTTTCCATGTAGCTGCAGCCAGGATTTTTCAGGTTTTTTGAGCAAGCAGTGCTCCATGTTGTCCTGACAGCATTGTGGGTGGAAGCAGAATGAGTGGAAGTGAGGAAGAGCTGTTGCAACAGGGAACTGAACCTAATGGAAGTGTAAATTCTTTTCAAAGGTGTGTTTAGGTGGTTCCTCCTAATAACAAGGTGTCACATAGCACATTTTCTACCTTTTAGTTTAAAATGGGAACTGCAAGTCACCGTGGCACTAACAATTGCTGTTGCAAACCAGGAAGGATTTTGATCAACAAAAACTATTTCCAAGACTCAGAGTTCTACTCCAAAAGGCAGATTTTAACTAGGTGAAAGATTGAACAGTATGGGGATAAATGAAATCAAATTAAACAAATCCTGGAGCCTCTGTTTGCCGTTGCTTGCACAGTGGTGGCACCCATTTCACCCTCATGGAGAGCTTGCTCTTGCTGGGCTGTGTTTCCATTACACTTATTTTTTAAGTTGCTCCTAATTATTTTTTAATTTATTTTTTAAGTTGTGCTCCTAGTCTCAGCAGTCCCACTTTGTCCAATGTCCAGGATGGTGATAGGCTGGGTGACTTAAACTGCTCTTCATCTATTAGATATGAGATTGGTATAAGAAATAAAATAGGAGGTAACAAGTGGGTGGGAATAAATCACAATTCTGCTCTGTTGGAACAGACAGCAATTTTTCTCCTATCTCTTTCCATCATCCAGTTGAGATTTCTTTTTAACTTCTTGTTAATGTCAAGAAGCAGAAAACATCCATTCTTTCACTCTGTTTTTTTTTTCCAAATTCCACTGTTTATGGAACAAAACAATTGTGTTAGAAATAAGAGTTTTCTTAGACATCAGTACTGTTACATTTGTATGTGCTGTCTTGATTTGAGCAATAATGGCTGTAAAACAGGGTTAGAAAAGCATCAGCTGAAAAACAGTGTTTGGGAACACTTTGTTTGCTCAGTCCCTGGGAGTTCTTGGTGTGAGGCAAGACTGCACCAGAGTGATCAGCAGCATCCCTTGTCTAAGGAATGAACCAATGTCTTTAGTGGGCCAGGTATGTAAATTCATTGAGATGAATAACGCATTTTTTTAAAAAATAAGTTTTAGAACACCATTTCTTAATGTTGTCCCCAGCAATCACACAATTCCAAGCTTTTATGGGACTGTGTGAAGAAGGGCTTTGCTAGAATTGGTAGTTCTTTTCCTAGCTTGTGGGGAGCAGGACAAGAGGACACAGCCTCAGACTGAGCCAGGAGAGGTTCAGGTTGGACCTCAGAAGGAATTTCTTCATGGGAACAGTGCTCAGGAATTGCAAGGGGCTGCCCAGGGAGGTGCTGGAGTCCCCATCCTTGGAGCTGTTCAAGGAACAGCTGAACGGAGCTCTCGGTGCTCTGGTCTGGTTGAAAAAAAATGGGGGTGGGTCATAGGTTGTACTCGATGATCTTGGAAGTCTTTCCAACCTAATTGATTCTATAATTCTGTGAAACTGAACACTTAGCAGAGGATTTCTCAGGAAAGCTGTCAGTGCATCTCTCGGGATAACCAGACAGGCTGATTTTCAGAGTTTGGAAATTTTCTGCCTTAAAGTGTGAAGACAACTTCTGCTTCTGATGAGGCTGCGTTTTCTACAGATCAACCCCGAAAATACCTTGCAACAAAAACCAGTAAGAAAAATCTTACACTGACATTAGAAGCAAATTTATCCCCATAAAAATAATCTGAAGAATCAGAAGAGTGGTGAGAAAACTCTTATCCTGGGGAGTCAGCATGCTTCAGAATGGGCCTCTGCACGTTTTCTGTAAAGCAGAAAGCATTCAGCAATTCCTTTTGTTACAGCCAGTGTTCTAAAATCTGAGGGATGCTGCAGCCCCTTGCAGAGGTCACTGATGCTCTGTCTGCACTGAGTGTCATTCTGGTACCATTAAAAAAGAAATACTCTAAATTGAAAAATGAACTTTTTGATACCAACTTAACCACACTTCTCAGGCTTCCAGGTACAGCTGTTTATGTTTATGGCATTCCCAGGTGGATTAAGAGGATGTGAAGCATATCCAAGCTATATGGTCAGGGCAGTAAAATTCTAGTAAGAGTCTAGGTAGTTAGTACAGGAAACACTGGTTCACCACTACATACAGCTTTCTAAAGCCTGAGTAAAATAGCAGGAGAATTCAAATACTTACATGGATGTGCTATGGAGGCTTAAATCAGTGGTTTATGGGATTGTTGTAGCATTGCTTATGGGAAGATTAAATG
Source organism: Motacilla alba alba (assembly GCF_015832195.1). NCBI lineage: Eukaryota > Metazoa > Chordata > Aves > Passeriformes > Motacillidae > Motacilla > Motacilla alba. Next base: position 26,251,231 of record NC_052023.1, read on the forward strand.
AGCAATAAATGTACTGGTAGTGTATTTATGGAGAACGTGGATGGGGATGAATTACTGGCTGTAAATAAATGTAAAGCTTTGAAGAACTGTTTGCAGTGTAACTCATGATGCTTTATTCAAAATAGGGAGCTGAGAAAAAATATTGTTACTGTGAATAGATACATCTGTGATTGCTGTAGTGATGTTCCCCAGGTGCCTCATGCTGCAGATGATGCCAGTTATTGTTGATTATCATGTGCATTTTACTGTTTTCTGTCCAGGTTTAGAAACAAAGGTCTCAGTCCTCCCCAAAAGAACAACTAAATACTTGAAGTTATCTAGGAAAGAGCAGAATTAATTTGTTATAATAATGGTTAAAACACAGCTGACCCCAAAATTAACAAAAATGAAGGTACAAAGCCATGGACAGGGGCGTAATTGTAGTTCCCTTTGTGAAAGAAATTGTGCTGTTTGTTTCTACATGAACTAATTTCAGTCTTGGAGAAACAAGAAAAGTGAACGACAGAAGAAATTGATGCTAGAGCAACTTGCTCACAGTTACCTACATATTAAGCAGAATGTGGACACCACAAAGCAGAAGAAGGTTTGGGCCAAAATTTAAAACAAGACTGATTTTTGTCATGGATTTTAACCTCCCAAGCTACTTCTAATCAAGTCCTCAGGACCACAGCCCCAGAAATAAAATAAAAAAAATCCCACTCTAAATGTAGTGTTCCAGCCTTTTTGAAATACGTGGGTGGGTTTTGGTAAGCAACTAGCTAGTTATTCACAGGTACAGCAAGTAGTGGCTTTGCAGTCAGTGCTGGGCAGGACAGATTTGTAGAGGCAGGGATTTAGTGAAAACACAAATTTTGAAGTAATTTGGGGGTTTTTTTCCTGACCGACTGGTCACAAACAGGTTTTTTTAACAAAATTTTAATGGGCACCAGTTAAAAATGCCAAGTGCTTTTCTCATTTCATGTCAGTGAAAATCCCCTCTTGCTGCCCCTGGCCATGGGTATTGGAAGGAGATACAAACTGAGAGAAGACTGGAGTAGGTGGGAAAGATTCATTTTCATAAGAAATGAGGCTAAAAATACATTTTAATGCATTGCTAATAGTGATGGATTGGTGAGAGCAAGTTTAATGAAATGCTGTCTTAGGCAGTTAGAGGATAACATTGTTCTGTAATTGGGTACTGAAAGCAGCCTTGGGACTTTTTGCTACAAATATAGGGGAACTGAAAAGATAAAGGAGAGGTCGCAGAGTGGTGGTGAAGCTTTTACAAACAGATTTGAAACAGAAACAACACCCATGAACACTTTTAATTAGAAGATGGTGTGTGAGTGGTGTCAGTGCTAACATTTAGTCACTGCTATTAAAGCTACTGAAACTGAGCATCTTTTCAGGAGGAAGGCAAAGTTTTGTAAAGCCTGTTCAACTGATTCAACAGCAAAACACTTGGGAGAATAAAGAGAAGAGATAATAAATGTATTGAAAGTGGAATGTATAATGGACTCCTTTTACCTGAAGCACCGTGTGAGGATTCCTCTGGACGTTGCTGTTCTTAGCTTTTGATGTAGCTTTTTTTCATTTCCAGTCTAGAGAACAGAACTTTAAATTACATGGGACTGAAAGCAGAAGAGAAAGCTCAAGCTTAATTGGAGTAGTCTGGTAGTTCCTCATGTTGCCCCATCCTGCTCTTGTTGTTTCACTAGGAGGGAGTAACTGATAGGCCCCAGGTCTGAAGGAGCTTTCCTCCTGCCTCCCATGGCACGCTTGGCTTTGTCCATTTACCCAGAGGGAAATGATGGAGCCCCTGAGCTGTGCTGGGCACCAGTGCTGGGAATATGGGTGCAATGTGGATCAGGATGGTTCAGTTAATTCCGTTCAGATGATTGTTCAGTTTGGCCAGTGAAACTGAACCAGTAGGTGTCAGTTGGGATGCTCTCAGGCTACTGCTGAGGAGCCGAAGGGAAATAGAAGTTGTTTGGTTGCTGAAACCAAGGAGATTCCTTGCAGCAGAGAGTTAATTTTCCTAAAGAGAAGCATCAACTTCAATTATCAACTTCATTTTACCTTACTTAATTTTATGACTTTACGTTAGTAATTATTTAAAGTAACTTCAGTTTTTCTCAGAAACTGCTTTGTAATTTGCAGTTGTAAGAGTGTCAGTAGACTTTCAAATGTCTCATCTTCATTTCTTGTTACAAACCATCTACCCTGCTGGTGTACTGCATGGCAGCAATGCTTCTTTGCCTCTGTCATCTCCAACAGAGTAGGTGCTCGTAGGCAGAAGCCAATTAAAGATAATTACTTATTCTGAATGCTGCTGTCTAAAAGAAAATAACCTTTATTCCTGTTAACATTGGTCATATTTAATGCACATACTACTGCCAAGAAACCGTTAAGTGGAAATGGCACCTGTCTCTTTTAAGAAAGGTTTTAGCATAAAATGTTCCAAATCCAGTGACAATGTATAGTGTTCTGTATGCTAAATGGAAATGTAGTGTACTCATTTGTTTTAATTATAGCCAGTCATTTTCTCCTTACAAGTCAAATGTTAATACAGTTTTCCTTTAAACTTTTTACTGTTTAGATTCCTTTACTATCTAACATAGTAAATATATATACATACACAATTTAAATAAAATGTTACAACTGTTGCACAAATTTTAATAGTTATTATCATATTCCCCATTTATTTTAAGAACTTTGGTATTACTGTGTTCAGTTGACTGCTGATCTTGTTCTTTAAAACATGCATCTCTCCATGTTCTGATTCCCCATTCTGCCAGAAGGTTTGGGAAATATTCCACGGTTATGTGAAAAAACAGTAATTTTTCATTAGCAAAATAAGTGTAATTGTGTTAAAATAAAAAAACTAAAAGTAAAAACAAAGAGTAATCATGATTTAGAGCGCTGCTCAGCCTGGGAGTTTGAAGAATAGTGATGGTAAAATGAGCATGTCAGAGCTGAGGTAGAGTTGTGCTGCTCACATGAAGCTAAAATAGGCAGCAAGCTCATTGCCATCAGTGTTAGCAGTGGAAATATTATGGGTTCTAGGTAGTATTTACTGATGTGGGAGGTCTTCTGTTAGTGAGATGGAGGATTTGCAAACAAAGGGAGGAGTTTCCAGTGAGGCTGCTCAGTAAGACAAGAAATATCCCACACAGCACAAGCAAGGAGGTTTGGGGTAATGTATTCACTCAGATTCAATGTTTTCCTGCAGTTGCACAGAAAAGGCAAATGATTCATCACAGCACATAAATATAATAAGTTTGTTTATTTTGTTACTGTTTGATGTAAGGAAGATTTTGAATCGTTGTGGAAGTGTATGCAAAAAGAAGTCTCCAAATTATGCTGAATGCAATCGAATTGAGTTGTTTTCTGCTCTGAAAAATTTCAGGTGTTTTTTCAGTTTTCAAAGAAGTCCCATATTTTGTCGGTCACTGAACTGCTGAGTTCCAGTACCCAACATGGGCTGTAGTGTAGCTGCTCAAACTTCGGTATTTATGGTCAATCATTTGTTCTACTTTATATGAAAGATAAATTAAGTTATATCTGTACAAGTCATTGCATGCTTAGACTCAGCGGGTCAGGTATATGTGTTGTGGTTCCCAGAGTGTACAGCTATTAATAAAAGTAATTAATTTGCTTTGTGCAACTTCTTACCAGCCCAGGCTCTTACCTTACTCTTATTCCTTTATTTGGGGTTTAGATTTTCTTGTATGGATATTTGCTAAGAGGAGTTACTGGTAGGAATCCTGGAAGGAGAAGGTCTCCAGTGAGAGTTTCTCTTAAAAACTAACCTTGGTTTTACTTCTCTTCTAAAAATACCTCTCTCCTTCTTTTCACTGTTGTGAAAAATTAATTCAGTCCATTTGCCCGCCCCGTCTCTAGTGTGAAAATGGGAAAAATCTGTCTTGGTAGGATTTACCAGTGCTAATCCATGTCCACAGTCCTTTGAACAGTGTTATTTTCTGTTTCTGTTATTAGGTATTTAGAAAGAAACATTTGGGATTTTTTTTGTTTGCAGAACTTAGAAGCTGTCTTCCTGCTTGAAAATACTGGAGGGGAAAAAAAGATAAATTTCTTTGTACAGCCTTTTCATTAGGTAGAGACTGACTCTGAACATGTTACTTTGCTACATTTACATGCCAGACCAATTCTGGATATGATCATATTATTAAAAACCAGAGGACTTGGAATCCACAACGTCTGAGGATTTATTAAGGCCTTGATAAAATTTGTATTTGCAGAGGTAAAAATTGTTTCTTGATTTTGTTAAACACATCTGTATAGGAGAATCAGGATTAAAAACTGAGTGATGGAGAGCCTTCCTCATATCAACAGAGATTGTTGTTCTTTGGAAGAAATTATCAACCACTGGTTTTGTCTCTTTAATTGCAACAATTGCTAAATAATTGCTGAAAAATTGCAGAACTTTGTCTGTAGCTTTCAGTAAACCCTTTCATTACACCAAATCTATTCTTAACTAAAAAGCAAAGTAGAAATATAAACAGATTATCTGCTGTCTGTGCATTATTTGTGTTTGTTGGTCTCTGTTAATGTCAAAGAGATGTATGTTGGTATTAGCAGTCTGACATGGATTACTTTCAAGTGCATTCCCCTTTCTCCTGATTCCGGTCTCCTGGGCCTGAGCACTGACAGAATTACTGCTCTTTCTCCTTGAAAAATAAGAACCTGCAAGCTCCTTCTTTTACAGACTTGTGTTTTGGCCCCACAATGTTATTTTCATGCACTTCAACTTGCTTTAAATGGCAATTTTTAAAAAAATTTTACATTTCACTTCTTTCTTTTAAATATAAAATGCTACTTGTGTGTTTGATGCATATAATTTCTTTAAGACTTTCTGTATTCAACTTGGAGATAGTGATTTTTCTAAATTTAGAGTTAAAATACAGCATATTGTACATACTATTGTCTTTTAATTGTAGGGAGTGCTGAGCAATTTTTAGTCCTTACAAAATTTAGTTCTTATTCTTCAAATGTGACCAATTATCCAGTACAATTCATTGTGGGTGTGGGTTGGTGTGGATGTGGCACAGCGAGTGGTGACATGCAATATCCTTTTTGAGGAGCGTGTATTGTACTGCTAAAGTACCTGCTGACAATAGATGCCAAAATTAGGCGGAAAATGGAGAGGAAAGATATTTGAAGCAGCAGCTCAAAATCTTGCCACAGATCTGTACATGAGCATCAGTTAAAATCTGACCATGGAGAATGCCATCACTATTCTCTTTCCCCATTTTTAAGATTCTTTCTGCTCTCAGTTTTTGTTTCATATCACAAGGGCACTCTAGCAATACTAAGAAGAAAACAAGCCCTCAGAGATTTGAGGGACCCCTCCCAAGGCAGCACAGATGGATGCAGCACTGATGACACATCACACTTCACTGTGGGGAAAATTACTTTTGGTTACGAGTTTCAGCATGGTTTGCTGTCATTTCTGCCTCCCATAAAATCAAGGTGTAGTTTTCCATTGAGACACGAGTAAGAATGTCTCAAACCAGCATGGCTGAGGAATGGCAGAGCTCTGGCTCCTTGCTAGTGCCTCCCCAACAGTTTTATCTTGCCCTTTACAACTGCAAGTCAGGTTCCGTTTTTCAGTATGGAATTCAAAGTATAGTGGTTTAAATATTGTGTTAGATACTAAAAGCCGCACCAAAAAATGAGGAAAATACTTTAAAATGTAATTGTACCTAGCAGTGAACTCCTAAGAGCTGCTCAGCTCATGTCATGAGTCTTTAATTACAAAAGTTAAAAGATTGGTACTTGTGATTTTCCAGATGATTGAAGGCATTCAGAGCTTTTCAAGTCCATGCCACTTCTCAACTCCCCTCCCACCTCTATTTGTTCATTCTCCTTTGGTCGCCTCAGTGTGTGAGTCAGGGAGAGATGAAAAGAAATAATTATCAAAGCAGAAGAACATAGAATGAACAAATTAGGTATTTAAAAAAAAATAAATTGTCAGGATTTGAGCTATACTTAGCATTCCTTTAGTTTTCCAGAACAATGAAGGGTTGCATTATATTTTGAGTTTGCACATATGTGCAAGTTACACAATGCTAAGAATATTCCTGAAAAGCATTTACTGCTCCAGCTCAAAATGTGTAAAAGAGAGAAGCCTTTTAAATCAAACAGCATGAATTTTTTATGTTTTGGGATATGTCTTTGCTCCTTCTTTCTATTCTTCACCTTTTAAGCTTGTGTTAATAGACTGTCTACCAAGATTTGGATTTATTAAAAATAGTTTTTCATGGTAATAGATTGAGTTTTTTCTCCTTCCTTTGTCCATCCTTTGACCCCCCTTGTGATGATAGTCTGCTTTCTTTGATAGCTTGAGAAAGAGCTGAATGTTTGAGAGAGAAGCCTTTGAGCACTCACTGGGCTCGATACGGAAGAATTGGATTAAATTTTCTCCGTGGCTTAAGAAGGATTTAAATAGATGTTTCTCATGTCTGAAGGTCCCAGCTTTGAGGCAGGCAGCAGATGTGAGATGGGTGTGCTCTGCCTTTCTTGGTGTGCTCAGCTATCAGGCATTAACAATTGTAAGAGTTGCTTGGCCAGAAAAAGCCCATCTGAACGCGAGTCCAAATCCTTGTTAGGACCCTGCCCAGAAAAGGACATTTTTGGAAAACCTTTTGGCTCTAGTTCCAAGTTGTAGTGCTTCTTGTGTGTGTTAGTCCATGGCAGTTCACTCATTTTTGTCCCTGTGTCCCTACTTTTGGAGTGTTGGATGTAAACCCTGTGTCGGTTCTGGCTGGGCTGTGCCTCCTTGCATTGTTAGTGGGCAACTTCTCCTTCCTTTCCAGTGGGCTGCTCTCCTGCCTTCTCTCAGTATCCAGGTGTACAGTTTCCCTCTCTACAGAATAGAATCCCAGGATCATTTAGACTGGAAAAAAGGCCTCCAAGGTCAGCAAGTCCAGCCTTTGATCCCCACCTTGTCACCAGAACAGAGCACTGACTGCCATGTCCAGCTGCCTTGAACAGCTCCAAGGATGGGGACTCCACCACCTCCCTGGGCAGCCCCTTTCAATGCCTGAGCATCCTTTCTGTGAAGAAATTCTTCCTGATCTCCAGTCCAAACCTCCCCTGGCTGGGTTAAGGCCATTTCCTCTTATCCTGTTAGTTGTAACGTGAGAGCAGAGCCTGATCCCCACCTGGCCACAACCTCCTGTCAGGGAATTGTGGAGAGCACAGGTCCCCACCGAGCCTCTTTTTCTCCGGGTTAAACAACCCCTGCTCACTCCGCTGTTCTTCATAGGACTTTTTTGTAGGCTTTTTTCTTCTCAATTTCTCTCAACAGTTCAGTGTTGAAGGTGGCTTCAGTGCTGGACACCTTCTATCCGGGGCATCCAGAAAGACTCATCTATCTAACTCAGAATATAGATTTATCTAAGGTAAAGAAGCTTGCTTACAAAACTGATGATAAGTAAAACTGAAAGTTTTTAATATCAGTCATTATGATCTAATAAAAGAATTTCACAGAATTCACAGAATGACTGGGTTGGAAGAGACCTCTAAGATCATCAAGTCCAACCCATGCCCTAACACCTCAACTAAACCACGACATCCAATTTAATAACCTTCCATGGCTTTTGGCAAATATTACTATTTTAGTGGCAGATATTAACTCTGAAAGTGATGATAAAACAAGAAAAAGTGCTTTCATTGTTTGTTTTCTCAAGGGATGTATAAAAATGATACCACATAAGTAATACTAAAATGGCACCATGTCAATTTGTATTTGCACTATTACAAATTGTATTTCCACCACATAATAGGAAATCTTTTAATGACCACTCATCTGTGTTGCTGAAGTGCTAAACCATTTCAGTGTATCCTTTGGTTTTCTTTTGTAATTTGTGGGTGTTCAACTGACAAGTTTAACCTCAAGTTGTGTCTGGAAGTTGCTGTTTTCGTATTGGTTGGTGTGTAAACATCCTATGGTACTTTCTGCAGTAATATATTTAGGTTTATTATGGGCAGACCTGTATAAGTAGAGAAGAATAAAATCTGTGTTAAGTTAATGTAATTACAGAATCAGTGGTAGGATTTAAAATAGCTTGTCTCAGTTGGCATTTGATAAAGGTAATTAAAGCGTGAAGAATAATGATAAAACCTTTTTGTTCTGCTACTCTCCTGTAGTGCTTGAGGCTTAGTATTTTACAAGCAAAACTCTGATTTCTGGTCTGGAAACCTCACTCTGATGGAAACTTCCTGTCTGATGCAAAAAATGGAAAAATTTTGTTAATCTCCTCTAAATTACAGACATTAGCAAAGAAGTATGCTGTTTCCAAAGGTATTGGTTTGTGAGCTTGGTGTGTTTTACCCATTCATAGCAGTGCTGCAGTTTTGGAAGGTGTAGTGTCCAGAGGGAGCTAATATGCTCAGAAAATGTGACCTCTTACTGACTGCTCAGGTTTGAAATGTTAGTGCCAAACACATCAAAGGCATGGGGAAGGAGAAGGGGAAGGTCTTACCCATGTGTACAAAAACCTGATGACAGGGACTGGTAAGGAGGTGAGGCAAATACAGTTATCCAGTGACAGGACAAAAGGCAGTGGTCAGAGACTGAAATACAGAATTATTGTATTTGCAGGGACGCCCCGACGAAGGCAGGAATGATGCATCTGACTCCATGTTCTCAGAAGGCTAATTTATTACTTTATTATATTATATTATATTATATTATATTAAAGAATACTATACTATACTATACTAAAGAATACAGAAAGGATACTTACTGAATGCTGAAAAGATAATAATGAAAACTCGTCACTCTCTCCAGAGTCCCGACACAGCTTGACCCTGATTGGCCAAAGAGTCAAAACAGCTCACAGCAGAATCCAATGGAACAATCACCTGTGGGTAAACAATCTCCAAACACATTCCACACGAGCACAACACAGGAGAAGCAAGTGAGATAAGAACTGTTTTCCTTTTCTCTGAGGCTTCTCAGCTTCCCAGGAGAAAAATCCTGGGTGAAGGGATTTTTTCAGAGAATGTGAATGCCACACAGAATATTCTGTTAAATGCTCAGAAAAGACTTGTTACTGTGAAAATTATGAAATAAGGGAACAAGCAGCTGAATCTCCATCCCTGGAGATACTCAAACCCAGACTGGATGTGGTCCTGAGCAGCCCTGCTGTGAGCCGAGCTTGGACTGGCCAGTCTTCAGAGGTCCCTCCCAACCTCAACATCTCTGTGATTCTGTTGTAGACAAAAAACTCTAAAATTGCAGATGAATTTCTGTACTGATAAGAGATTTTTTTTTAAAGCTAGTTGATTGTACCTCCAGTTTTCCGTGACTTACTCTTGCTCTGTGCTTAAAAAAAAACTCATCTGTGCTTGTTTTGCTTATCCAGGCAGGTGAATTTATCTTTTCAGGGATGAGATGAAAGTTAAACAAAGGATTCCTTTTATCCAATTTGGCAGTCTGAACATATAATTGAAACAAAATTGTTGATAGACTCATTTATGAGAAACTTCAATTCTGCTGGCGGCCTAGAGAACAGTCATGTTCCTATTTCACTGGCTCCACTGCTGGGGCGAATTCCCATGTGAAGCAAAAGTGGATATTTAAAGTGCCAAGAGTGCACAAGTTAACAGTACGTGGGTTAGAGTACATTAGAGATTACCTTGTCAGAAAGATTGCCTTGGAAAAAATACATGTGAATATTTGTTATCTCCTCCTACTGACTTGCTCTGTAGGTACTGAAGTGACTTCTTTAGATACCTCACTACTGACAAATCTCTGTGTGCAGGCGTGGTGTACATTCACTCAAAAGAAGTGGGAAAGCTTTGGAAGATCCTGGCTCCTGTCAGGGGAAAAAATACTGATCCCCAGCTGTCATCCTTGTGAACCAGTGTCTCTGGTGAGGCCCTGGCACAGGCTGCCTAGGGAAGTTGTGGCTGGTGCATCCCTGAAGTGTTCAAGGCCAGGCTGGATGGGGTTTGGAACACCTTGGTCTTGTGGAATGGGTCCCTGCCCATGACAGGGGGCTGGATAAAAATGATCTTCAGGGTCCCTTCCAACCCAAACTGTTCTGTGATTCTGCAAACTACAGAGCTGAGCTGGAACATGTTCTCAGCCCACACAGCAGTGACTTTTGTTAGTTAGGCAAGTTATTAGTAAAGATTCCCACGTGGAATCTTTATTTACCAATTTCTTCTCTACTCCAAGTGTTCTTGAGGAGCTCCAGTCTTTAAAGCAGAGAGCTTAAAGAGATGCAGAGATAGGACAAGCTCCATGTGCCTGCAGGGTGCATCCAGGAGGCACAGCCAAAGGTGGACAAGGGGTATCTAAAGGACAGGCAGTTAGGCCTTTCCCTGGGAGCAGGACTGTTGGCTGTCACTTAGTCAAGGCAGCTACAGCTGGGTCTAGGAAAACCTGACAGACCTCTCTGAATCCATTCTGGATAACATGCTGGTGCTCTGGCTTCCCAATGTCCAGCACTGCACAGCATGAGTAGAGGACGTCTCAGAGGAAAATAGCCTGGGGTGAATGAGATTTTGTTATTCTCATATCTCCTTTGTGAAGGTGAGTTGCAGTTGTGTTAGTGTGACTGTGCTCACAAAGCTGTTGGTGTGAGCAGTGCTGGCAATTCACTTGGCCTTACCTGGCATTTAAAACTGAGTGCAGACAGGTCTGAAACTCCAACTCCCATTCGGCACCTGTTCGATTTTATAGGTAGAGGAAATAAGTATTTTCTTTGGAATTTGACAGACCCCCAAAAGCTGGAAGACTGCAGGCAAAATTGAGCTTAAAATGCATCATCATAAAATGATGAAATTAGCATGATCTTTTAGGTAAACATTAGGAACTATTGCTTGATTGGTGGCAGAACACTTGGAGTAGATTTGAGCAGTGCTGGAGACATTTATGTAGAGGCTATAAGGTTACTCATTTGTTCATAGATATTGCTATGATAAACAAACGGTTATCACTAGATGTTATTTTTTCCTATCTGAAAAAGCTTTGGGCAGTTATGGTTTATGTCAAACCAGTTTTTGTATCAGAATGATAGAAAATTAAAATTTCCTGTACTAAGAAAATATCAGTGTACCAATACAAACAAGCTATGTCCTAATTGCAGAAAAAAAAGTGCTTGGCTTAAATGACTTGGGGATTCCTTAAGTATAGAACACAGAGAATCAGAGCATGATTTCCCTCATGATACACTGCAGTTGGCTTGCACTTTGGCCTTCTCTTTGGCTGCTTGGACCAGGCAGTCCTGGCCTTTTCTGGGGTCACAGGCTTTAGCCTTAAGCATTCCTGGTGGATCTCTGCTGCTCCCTCTCCACTTTGTAGTTACAAGAGATGAAACTGATGGATGCAGTGTTCCATGTGCAGCACCACAGGTGCTGAGTACAGAAGGATTGCCCGTGGTCTGCGATATGGGATGAACACAGGAGCAAGCAGAGAAACAGAGATCAATGTTTAAAGCATCAAGAATATTGGGGGACTCAAGGTACTCAGAACCACAACATTTAAAAAAATTCGGCAGTGTGTGCTTTTTCTGAATCAGTTGATTGCAACTCTACAAGGATAGATACAGAAATATAAGGAATGCATTGCTGAATTTTATATCATTTCTGAATAATTATGTCAGAATCTTTATGCAGATACCACTTTTATTTATGAACAATGGGGCCCTAGCATAGCTAAACCAGTAGCAGTTCTGCCTCTGGCCACAGTAAGAACAGAACCAAGCCTAAAAGTATTTAATCATGGAAAAATAAAGAGATCAGCTATCATAGAACCATGGAGTGGTTTGGTTTGGTTTGGAAAGGACCTTGAAACTCGCCTGGTTCCAACTCCCTGCCATGGGCGGGGACATCTTCCACTAGACCAGTTTGTCCAACAAGACCTTGAACACTTCCAATACAATGGTTTTTTTTCCCAAATTAGCAATGTTATTTGGCAGTGCTAGACAATAATTTTGTAGTTAACTCAGTGCAGTGTATTTCACCAGTGAAATCAGGGGTTTCTCAGCCATGGTGGCCACACGTGCAGAGGGGTCCCATTGTTCCACGGGATAGGCATTACATGAAAGATGTTCAACCACAGACATGCCAACAGCATGAGGGTTGCTTCTGAAATTCCAAGCTGTCTGGATTACTCTGGAAGGGAAAAGATGCTTTCCTGTCATCTTTTGTCTTGCAGCAGCAGTAACAGGTCTGCCCCAGTGCCTGTGCTGCTGTGGGGGTGGTGGACAGAGCAGAAGGGCAGGAGAGGGCAAACCCCAGTCTCTCAACTCTAGTTTCTTGGTGCTGACTCACTCAGATCATTAGATTAGGCTCCCCAACTGGATTATTTTTGGCTACTGCAGTTGATAACTTGAGGTTTATTTTTACCTATTACTTATTTCTATGAAACTGAAAGCAAGGATGGTGTCTTTGTGAGGAACTGTGTCTGAGCTCTACAGTGAGAGAAGCGCCTGCACACGCTGTACACAGTATTATTAATTGTACTTTTACAGATTCTCTTAGCAGTCATCCTAGTAATGACTACCAAAGCAGCAGTTAATTACAGTGGTCCCATTTTTGCTCCTCACCTCATTATCTGTGCCTGGCAGTGTGGTCCTGAAGGCCTGGCAAAAGGTCTGGCCATGCACTGGCAGCACAGGGATAGTGTGGGATAGAGTGGCAGATGGCAGCAGCACTATTTATAGCTCCAGCCGGGCTGCCCAAGGTGAGTGCTGCCCAAAGAGTCTGGCACGGTTGGTTTTAGCTATTAGGGCACCAGGAAGGCAATTTCAGATGGGGAGAAAAAAGAACAAGAGCTCGGAATTTGCATTCCTCACAAGTCACCCTGGAAACGCCCAAGGCTCGCTTAATATCGATTCCTGCATTTTCTATCCAGTGGAAGCTATTTTTTCCTCATAATCTCTGCCCTGTCTCCACTGGTTGCCCTGAAATGTTCCAAATCCAGCCTGCCTCCAGCTCTGTAGCCTTGGCCCTGGCTGAGCTGGAAGAATTTATTGTGCTGCAGAAGTTGTGCTGCCATGGTAACTCAGGCATACAGAATTTTAATTGCAAGGCACAATATATATTTATGAAGATAATTAATAAAAATGCTAACAGGCTGTTTTTATTAAATTCACAGTGTCTTTTGTAATGTGCTTTTCGCTCTTATTTGCACTACAGTTAAGTGAAGCAGGGGCGGTTAAAATCACTAATTTTACTGTTTCCATAATGGAGTTTGGGGGTTGTTTGTTTTATTTTTTATTTAAAATCAGATCAGATGAAACCTGGGGGTTTTCAGTTTTTGACCTATTTGTGTACGTTTGATTTGGGGTTTGATGGCACATTTATACAAAGCTGTAAGAAGTATTTCATAGAATCATTTCATACCAAAGCAGCAGGACTTGTGCAGTTGGATGCCTGCAGTCCTGCAGCTCCAGGTGCCTGCCTGATAAAAGCTGTGAGGAGGCAGAATAAGGAGAGATGACCTGAAGTTCTGTATTATCCAAGGAAACCTCCCTTACTTTCCAGCCACTCCTGCCTTTCCAGTGCTGTGCAGGTGTTTGCCAGGTGCCAAACTGGGTGCTGGTGCTGTTGTGCCAGAGCCCCCCTTTGCTTCCCTCAGTGCCTGGGGCAGCACAGCCGTGCTTTCATGGAATAACAGGGAACTGCAGCCACAGGCTTGTCAATAACTCAAAATGGAGCCATAATGCACTGTGCCTGGTCTGTGCTGGAGGTGAATTTTCTTGCCTCATCTTATTGACAATTTAAGCCCATTGTATTGTTTTGTTATTGATTTTTTTTTTTTTTTACTGTAAGCCATGCACTAATTCTGTCTTCTTTTGAGTAATATTATTTGTTATGAAATATTCTAGATATTTTTACTTTGAGAATATTTGGAGACAGCCCAATAAAAATATACATTTTTTCATTTTGAATTGCATGCAGCAGTTAGTGATCTAGATGGGGTACATCTGTTTGGTTATTCCAGGTTTTCCTTGTTTCTCTGACCCTCAAGCATGAAGATTTTAATTCTGTAGCTGCCAGCAAAGTGAAATGTCATCCAAGTCATTACCATAATTTTTCCCATGTATGTGCATTATATGAATTTAAATGCTAATGAGGGTGTTTTTTTAATGTATGTTGCCTTGTAAAGTTTCTTCTAAAAAATAAAAAACTGAACAGGATTTTTTCTTTTAAAGATGAATGGTATGATACCAATTGATCTTAATTATATTGGGACAGGAAAGTTACTTACAATTCAATTCAATTATATCTCTATATTTCATCATTTACTACAAACTTTCTCAGGTGTTCACAAAATACTACCTCTGTTACAATACATTGTGCATTCATTGTGCCGTCTAAATGATTTTATTGCTGTGTGATAGCTTTAAAATGGATGGGAAAACAAAAATACATTCTGCTCATTAAAGAGTTGTGTATCAAGTTCAACTTCATTAGTTTTGATTAGGATTGAGTCGGTGCCATCTCTGCTGTCAGCGTTGTGCATCTTTCACAGAAAAGATGAGTGATTGGAAATCCAATTCTCTGCTTGGTGTGGTTTGCCCTCTTACTTGGTGTGGTTTTGTACAAAATTAACTTGGCTGGACTCCATTTCTTTGTAGCTGAGGTTTTTATTTTTGGCTTCAGTTACCTGGCAGAGGAGTCTTTGGCCGAGTTTTGATCTTCTGTGCCTAACGGGTTACCATGTAAATTACTGGTTTTTTTAAAGCTTCAAGTGTGTCGGTTTCAATGCATTTTCAAGATTAAGACCACGGCATGTTGCTGCTGCATTTAGAAATAAGTTAGAAATACTGTCTGTGATAATACTGAAATACATTAAAAACTAGTTAAGGGAGGAAAATAAAATAGGATTGGCTGCTAGAGATGCAGATAACTTTCCTGAGTGGAGAGCTAACTAGTATTATAGGGAGCACTGCGTGAAGGTAGGAGGCACTGAAATCTCCAAGAGAAGTTAATGAGCAATCAAGCAAAGCCAGTCTCTGTTGATAACAGATGTCCATTCCTACACTGCTTCAGCAGATAGAATTCTTCCTGTAGATATATGTACATTTTATAATATACATTAGACTTATGTATATATTATCCTTATAATATTACGTTATGTATAATACATACATAATATACCTGTATAATACATATTATACATAATATATATAAAATATACATAATATTTAATAAATATACACATATTTAAATGGTAGAAATAAGCACAGCAGGCACACAGGTGATCTGGGACATTCTGTGTCACAGCTGCTAATGAATCACACCAGCTCCTGCCTGAGCTCCTGTTCAGGGCAGCAGCTCCTGTGCCGTGTTCTTTCCAGTACTTTCAGTTGCAGAGGACCTTTAAAGCTTTTTCTCCGTGAAATATGAAGTGGCACAGAGCTGCTGCTTTTGGTAAAGATGAGAGGGGGTTCCTTGAGAGCTCCATCTGCTCTAAATTGGGCTGGCTGCAGTCCTGCCCCCTGGCCTGCCCTGCTGACCATTGCCACCTCCTCTGCTTTTGCACTGCCACTGTGGCTCATGTGAGCAGCCAGAAGAGTCATCAGGGAGCTGACCTGGATGGAAATTAATGATGTATTTTCCTCTGGGGTAGCTGTGGCCTAGATTAGTTCAGTGTGTGATCAGATAAGTGCTGCTGCTGGCTTGGGGGAGTGCGTGGGATGCACAGCCAAGGGGAGGGGCAACACAAGCCATGGTCACTGCAGTTGCCATGTGCTCCTTACAGTGCTGAGAGACAGGATTTCAGAAGGGGATGGCTAATGGAGGCAGAGGTTGATTTGCCCTTTGACTCAAAGTGATGCTCAGTATGTTTAATCCCCTTAATTTCCAATAGGACCATTGTGTCTTTGTAGGGTTAAATTTCTATTATTTGGCCTCACAAAATTAGTTCTGAAGTATAAAACACAATTCTACAAGCTGTTGACTTTAGTTTTTGTGAGTGAGTATGCAGGTTGGAGCTGCACACTTTTCCATAATGGCAGTTTTATCCTTAGAAATTAAAAGATTACTTTCATCTTACAGACAATCCTTGAGATCTTGAAAAATTCCAATAGTTTTAATGACAAAAAGTAACAACAGAACCCAGGCAGTGATTTCAGTCATCCCTCGGTGCTTTCACTAAAAACCCCTTAAAATGTGGATTTTAGACAGCACCTGAATACAATTTTATTTTGCTTAGCTGGAATAAATCCCTTTCTTGGTTTTTTCCTTTCTCTTTGAGGTGATGTGTGGGAACCTCTGAGCAGCTTCACGTGTTCCCAGCACTCAGGCTGTAATTGCAGCCTGCTGCTCAGAGCTGCTCTTCTCCTCTCTCTGGGAGCCAGCTGGAAAATCAGTAGTAAGCTTAACGAAGCATGAAGAACTATTGGCCTACAAATTAACAGTTAAATACTTAAGGGTCTGGGCTGTTGGTTTGAGGGGTTTTTTTTGCAAACTTCCTGAAATACATGTTTGTTCTCTCAAAAAACAACTCTGCAACATCGTTGGCTATTCCTAGGTTATCCACTGGAAAACAGGTGTGAAAAATACATTTGCTTCGCAGCTGCAGTGTTGGTAATGCACTTTGATCTGTGTTTAAGGTGTGCTCAGTGTACTTAGAATGTAAAATTTTTGTGTCAGTCATCACTTTCATATTATTTCATGAAGATAGAGACTTCTGCCAGCTCTAAAGTTTAACCAGCTCTGGTTTGCTGCTTCACCCTGTGATGGTCAGTGCCAGTGATGAGTGATGATGTAGGTTATCTTAACCCACATGAGTGTAGTTCCTGAGCATTTATTCTCTATTTTTCTTCCTTGTTCTTGCCCAGAGGCTTCCCAGCACTGTTTGTTTCTGTCCTGCAAGGTTCCTCCTATCATCCTATCAATTATTGATGAAGTCTGCTCTTGGACCATTTGTTTGTTGAGAATAATTTCAAAGACAAATAAAAGACCCCTCTGCAAATTTAATGTATTGCCCTTTTGCAGTGTTTTATATTGTTTTCTTGGAACAGTGCACAGGGAGAAACAATCCAAAGCAAAAGGTTATTTTGTTTGAAGTTTTATGCATTATGTATATTTTTTTTTTTCTGTCAAGCTACAGTATGTGACATGTCTTAGGTGACCAAGAATTACAGGAATTATATGATTTGCATATGGAATAACAAATGTTTTTAAGTTAGTAATTTAGATATTATTATTTTGGTTGTGTTAAAGGACAAACAAGCAAAAGATGGATTGTTTCTTATATGATGGGCCAGAGAATTAAAGACAGTCAGTGCTGTGAGTTTTAACTCTTTGTAGCCCAACCTAAAATGTGCTTCATGGAGGAAGGGATCATCCCTAGGTCAGCTGGGAGATATGCAAAGTTGGTGTCTCCTGGAGATGGTGAAACTGCACTTTTTGTGTGTTATCAGAGGAAAGGTGGAGGCTCCATCTGCTCTATACCGAGTTTTAAGTCATCTTTCAGGTGAAATTCTTGTTTTTCTCCCCACCACTTTGATTTGTGATGAGCTTTTTAAACAATAGAGTATATGAAGTAATATAAGGCAACTTAAAAATTACAATCATTGTATTTTCAATGTGATAAATCCCTGAAGTTTTAAACCTGGAACCTTACCTCCCCCACTTTTTTTTTTCCCCCCAAGTTTCTTATCACTTTAATATCCCATTTTTTGATATGTAGCTGACACTGCTGCTCAGATTGGGAAGAACTTATAAGCAATTTTTCTACCACTTGCTTTGAAACAGCAAATTTAGCTTCAAGAAAACTATAGCAATAATTTTAAAATCTGTCTTGAGACTGAACTTCTATACTTTGTCTCTTTTCCTATCACACAAAGCAAGGCTGAACTGAAAATAACAGGCTGTGAACTTTAATATTGTTAACTGCTGATTGAGCCACTGTGGCACAGCATTGGGAGATTCAATGGGTTTAAAAAAACTTAGATAAAATCTGCTTCAATTATAAAACTAGAATTATCTGTTAAATTATTAGCTCCCTACCTTACACTGAGACATACATAGTAATTTATTTATTTAAATTTTCATTATGAATAGAATATCCTAGTTTCATGTTAGATTTGTAAGAAATTGTGCATCAAGTCAAATACTTTTGGAATCTTTGGTGAGGAAATAGTTTTTTATTAAAAAGAAACTTGAGTAAACGGGGACTGTCATGTAGGAAGGCAGAAGGCTGAGATACTCCAGATGTTTCCTGGACACACATTTTTTGGTTTTCCTATAAATAGAAACCTGTGTTTATGCTTACTCAATCATTGCAGAAAAAGCTGCAGGTACTTTATGGAAAACTTCATACCATTTTGTGTTTAGACTCAGATCTGGTTTTATCGGATCTGGTTTTATCTAGTTTTGATGTTTTCCATATTTTATATTCCATCTTAGTAAGACATTTATATAATGGGACATTAATCTTTTCCCTCTGCTTAATCTCTCAGTGAAAAACTGTAACCTACTTTCTGTAACAGTAAATTTATTTTTCTTTCTTGGTCTTGGAAAGGTGGAATTGCTGTTGAGACTCAGTTCTGCTCATGCCCTGATCAACATTTGTTCTGTCCATTCCTACAAAAACCAGACTCATTATCTTAATAAATTCATTTAGGTGCATCCTTAGACCAGGTACACCTGCCTTTTGGGTCATAGTTATAAAACAATTTGGGGAAGTTTACAATGCCAAAATGCACATTAAAATGTTCACCATAATGCTGCTCTGTAGTAATTAGCATATCCACAAAGAAATGTGCTCATTTTGCCTGATTTTTTCCCTAAGCAGGGGTCTGTTTGTGACCCACTGAGTTGGTAGCAATGTCCTTGTGACTGTGCTCTGTGCTTGTGTGGTCTGTGTGCCCTCAGAGAGTTTGCTGTGATTTGGGAGCCTCTGTGCTCTGCTGAAGGGATCACACAGGAGCTGTAAGATGAGAGGAGTGGGTGGAAGTGCACTGTGGCTTTGAAGGTTTAGGATAAAATGAAATAAAGTGGTTTGATTGGAAGGGACCTACAACAATCATCCAGTCCAACTAAATACTTCAGGGCTGACTAAAGGTTAAGACGTGTTATCAAGGATGTTGTTCAAATGCTCTTTGTGCCCTAAAAGCATTGGATACACCCTGGGTAAGGCAGGGACATGAGATGCCAATCACAATGGGCTCTGCAGCTTTATCATTCTTCTGCTCCAAAGATAAGGTTTTGTTACAGTGATGCAGTGGGATAGCTGCGTTGCAGTCTTTATGAAGACTTAATACAATTTTGGTGGGTTTTGAAATTCTTTTTTTCACATGAACTCAAGTTTCAGCGTCTGCCAGCAGCACATGCAGCCAGTATTAAATATGAGACCCCTTGAGTGAGGAGAGATTTCTGCCTCTACTGAACTGAGCTCCCTGGCAGGTTTTTCCTCCTACCCTGAAGTGAAGGCATTTCCAAGATGAGGTTTGGCCACTCTGCCACAGTCTGTGACAGCAGAGTCCCAATTTCACAGATTTGGTACATGGGGTTGTTTGTATCTTAATTTAAATGCACATCACATTTTAAGGAAAGGGTGTCAGCTCTCCTGCTTGTTGGTGATTTTTTTTTTATATTATTAACTTGCTTGCATATGTCAGCAATAACAATAACTTTAGTGAAGTAGTTTTCTCCTTACTTTGCCATTAGGAACAGAATGTATTTGAGTATCACGTGGTGTTCTTTGGGACTTACTTAATCCTTTGGCCATGCTATGTGCTTCTTGAAAATGGTGATGTACACTCAAACCTATCCTAGAATAACCTGATTTGGAAGGGACCCACAAAAAATTCATCAACTCTGAGTCCTAATCCCAAGCTCTAGTTGGGATCTTGCACTACAAGGAGTGTCATGCCACTGACTGAGCACACTGTATGGCATTCAGTTTTAAATCAGTACTAAATAATAGAAGAGAACACAATAAATTGCTCTTTATGTTCTCAGTTGAACTTTTCATATTTAATGTTCTAAACCTTGTGTGGATCTCATTTTTATAAGCCAAGTCACCCAAACTAATATAGTCTATTAGTCTGTAAATGCAAAGATACTGAAAGGCTTTTCTAGAAGGAACAGCCTCTGAAAATACAAAAAAAAAAAAAATGAACTGCTTGTGACTCACAAATACTGCTTATGTGGAAATGTGGTTGTTACATGGAAATGGATGGAAATGGATGTATAAATGAATGTGATGTTACAGGAATGTGCATTCAGAGGTAGTAGAAAGCTATCTTCATTTGTAATTTTTCCTGGTATGCATTTGTCCACTTTTAAATGGTTCTTCCAATTAATATTTCCTTCACTTTGTGAGATAACAGTTGTCCATAGTGGTAAAAGTGCCAAATACACCATTCCCTGTGGGGAACATCGAGCTTTGCTTTCATTCTATCATTACAACTTTGCTTTACTCTTCTTTGCCTGGAAGGGCTTATACTGAAATGAGTTAATTGCATCTTATGATGATGAAAGCAGTTGGTTTTATGTTTCATGGTTATTCCTTCTTTCTTATGGGTTGGGAAATCATTGATTTTCCCTTTTGTATCACTCATTGGCAGAAATGTCAGAGGTGCCAAGGAAACAGTGTTGGTTCACTTTGAGTTAGCATATTTAAACGGATTCACTTTTGTCATTGAGAGAGTTTGCATAGATATCAACAGAAGAAATTTTCTTCATGCCTTATTTTGAAAATCAAGGCAATTGATAAGAGATTATTGTGAAGTAACAGGATTATGTGTAAATCAAGATAACTTCCCCATTATAGTCACAATAATTGGAATAACTAAATTTAACCATTAAATAAGAGATGCACACAGGGTTCCTTGATTTCTGACAAGCAGACAGAACTGCTGCAGTATCCCTAAAATCTAGTTTTTCCTATACACTGCCTGTATGGAACCCTTGAGAAATGTTCAAATACACTAAAAAGCAGTATATACAAGACTGGTAACATTTGAAATTTAAGTTTGGATTATTTCTGTGTACTGTGCTGTCCTTTCACTGTCTGGTCTTCGTGGTTATGACCCATATGTGACCAGATAAATACTGTCTGATGTCAGCGCAGTATTGATCTGAATCTGAGGAGGCAATCAATCAAAAGTGAATTCCAGTTTTCCAACAATAGGAATAAACTGGATCAATATTAAAAAATAAAAAAAAAAGCAGAAATAGAGTTTCTTGTGGTGATTCACACATTGCCCCACAGATCCCAATTACATGCAGAGGTCTCCAGCATGGCCCTTCCTTTGTCCTGTGTGGTGCTGTTTTCTCTGCTGGGAAGAGTGGGGCTTTGGGAACTTGGGAGGCTGGATGCAGAAATCTCTGTAGCCTGAATGTGCTGGCTTGCTGGGAATTGGAGACACAGAATGAGCTGGTGGGCATGGCAGTTTGCAGCACCCTGAGAAACTGGAGGAGTCTAGCATGGGCCAGTGAGGAGGTGAAGGTTCTGGAACATCTCTGCTGTGGGGAAAGCTGGGACTGTTCAGCCTGGAGTGGAAAAGGCTCGAGGGGATCTTATTGATGTGCATAAATACCTGGAGGGAGGTTGTAAAGAAGCCAGAGCCAGGCTCTCCTCAGTGGGCACACAGGAGGCCTCATCAGAACATATGGAGAAGCTCCTTTACTGTGGGGGTGAGCAAGGACGGGTTGCCCAGGGGGATTGTGGAGTCTTCACCTCCAGAGCTGCTTGGAAATGGTCCAGGGCAACAAGCCCTGCTCTGCCAGGCAGGTTGGACCAGATGACCTCCAGAGGTCCTTTCCCAGTCAAAGATTTGTAATGCTTGTCCTTCCAGTATTTTTGTTCATTAGTTCATCTAAAGTTGTGTTAAAGACTTCCAGCAATACAACTGATACAACTCACTGTGAGCCTAAGCAGCATCTGCCTAAACCTGCTTTTAGCTATATGTAGTGTCTCTGTGTGCTGCATTCCCTCTCCTTGAAACTAGGAGAAGACTTGAGGGAAGGGCTAAGTAGTCTCCTTGTATCAGCATCTCTAAATTGCTTATGCCCAGGCTTCATGCTGCAGCCAACTGCAGGGAGGCACTCGCAGTACACGCTGCCTGCTGGTTGCTCAGCAGACACCTGAAGTGATGCAGGTTCAGCAGCTGTCTTCAGTGTCTCAGACACTGTGAAGGATTCAGAAATTGTAGAGGGATAGGACTTTTTAAAGTAAATTTGCATAAAAACCAGGAATAAAATAGAATGAAGTGTTATGGGCACTGATAGCTGGCCTTATCTAACTTTCCCTTTTAATACAGCGTTAATGGCATGTTCATAATTACTTCCACATTCTGACTGAGGCAGGCACAAAACCCATGTGCTTGTATTTTTCTCCTTTTCCCTAACTGGCTGGCCTTCATCTTCTGCTATGCACTGTTTCCTCAGTCTGGAGTGAAGACTTACAGATCTTGTTGAAAAGTGATTTTGATCTTTTGTGCTCCCAAAGAGCCAGTCTTTAGTCTGGTGGGCTGAAGTCAGTGTTCAGTGGTGCAAAGGGCTCTCGAGCCAACCAACCCACCAGCTTTTGGATTTCTTATAAAGATAATTGAGAAGATTGCTCTATAAGGGAATCTTAATAGTCCTGGAAGGTGAGTGGTTGAAAAAACAATGTCTTTCCAAATAATAAAGTTCCTTTTGCAGCAAAGAAAAGGTGAAGGTGATGTTGTGACAGCAAGTATTAAAGTGAGGTGTCCAGGATATCAAATGATTGCTGAATTACAGAGCTGTTGTCAGGGAGTGGGTCTGGGATGTAGGTGAGTTGGTATGTAAATATTACAGCCTGCCCTGGGTCTTGCTGAAGTGTTTCTGCCTGGAGCTATTGGAAGAACTCCATTGTTTAAGAAAATGAGGGACAGGAGTTTCCTTTTTGAAGAAACAAATCTGTGTACTTCAAGGACTACAAGCTTAAGGAGCTTTTAAAAGACAATATATTGGCAGTTCTTTATCTACATGCTGCTGCAAGGTATTTCCTCCTTGTTAAAATCAGCGTCACTGAATTGGATAAACTTGCAGCATTTTCTCCTTTTATTAACATTTTGCTAGCAGGACGCAATAGCAGATGCCAAAGGTCAGGGTGTGCTAGTAAGGTATGGCTGTGAATTTTATTGGAATTCTTCCTCAGACCCAGCTTGTGAAGGACAAGTCTGGAAAATGAGACTTGAACTGGTTACATTGATCATGTTATCATTTGATGGCAAAAGTAGGCCTAATTTCAGAATTTGTAAAAATGTGTTGAAAGAAACCCTGACTAGATAGACATCTGCTTGGTCGGTAATGTTACAGAAACTTACCTTCTAAGACCCAGGGTTTTCTTCTTAAAGATTTTGGTTTTTTGAATAATTACTATATTTTTGGGGTTTTATACTTCTTGTAGTGAAAATTTCTAGGAACTTGTGAAAAATCATAGCAAGTTTTGGAGCACCATCAATTGGAGTAGATAAGTAGGAGTCGAGGTTTCAAATAAACCACTTTTTCCTTTTCCTGTTAATTTCTACATGAATTTTCCACAACAATCTGATACTGGGGCAATTAAGCATTGCTTGTTAGAAACAGGCCTTAACCTGTCCACTTGCTTTTGGAGATTATTCTCATTTGGTGGTAGACTCAGAAAGACTCGAATGTCAAATTGCAGACTGATTACAAGAACATTTTTTCTGATCTTTACAAATACATTTGTGGCTTTACCAGAGGAGACATAGTCAGAAACCTAATCTAAAAATCAGCAAACTGGAAGGAACTTGGACAGAATTACTTGATACATGGGTGAATCTGTTGGTTACCTTTTCATTGTTTGTCAGTTTTACAAACTGTCTGTTTGTAAAGTAGTGCCACATCAGAGACGAAGGTGAAATGGTCATTAATAAACTGAGTAATGTGGCGTTTACTTGGGCTAATCTATGCTCATGTCCTCCAGAGAGCCAACCTTTGTGGAGTGCTAGCCATTAAAAACCAGATCAAATCTCAGCCGAAATCCAGTGCTTAAGCAATTGTCATCAGCATTTAACAAAAGAATGCTTGATATCATACCTGCTAAAGATCACATAACCCAAATAAAGCCCCTAACACAGTAAAATAGATATGGAAATAAATACTGTGGGATCTACAAACAGATATGGGGAAAAAACAAACCCAAACACCATCAGGTGGTGTACAGCTCCCAGCTCTTGAGGGAGATCAGGGAGCTTCCAAGCTGAGTCCTTAGGAGTAACTCTGAGTTCATCTCATTCCATGCCAGTAGTAAAACATCCAGCCTGGTACATTCAGAAGTTGACCTCTTGCCCAGTAGCACAAATAGTATTTTTCTTCTGTCAACAACGTTCAGAGAGGATATGGCAGAGTAAGGAGAATAAATTATGTATCAGTAGCATAGGAGAGAGAGAGTGTGTGTACAAATGGAGAGGGAGAAGGAAAACAAACCACAAAGGTAGTAAAGGTCACGGATATCTTTTATTTTTCAGAACAACAGAGTTTATGGAGAATTGTTTTGTGTCTGATCTAATTTTGTTGGGATTTTTTTAGAGAAAAATGTCATCTCCTCTGTTGCTGATTGATGACTCAATCCTGCTAAGGGCTGAGCTGTTTTTTACCTCTGTGACTGCTACAGTCTAGAATCCCAGAATGGTTTGGGTTGGATGGAAGAGACCTTAAAGACTGTCTCATTCCACCCCCCTGCCATGGGCAGGGACACCTTCCACTAGGCCAGGTTGCTCCATCCTGGCCTTGAACACTTCCAGGGATGGTGCAAACACAGCTTCTCTGGGGCACCCGTGCCAGGGCCTCCCGCCTCTCACAGGGAGGAATTTCTTCCCAATATTCCATCTCACCCTGCCCTGTGTTAGTGTGAAGCCATTCCCCCTTGTCCTGCCACTTCTGTTCCTCATGTAGAGTCCCTCCCCAGCTTCCTTGTAGCCCCTTCAGATACCAGAACGTGCTGTGAGGTCTCCACACAACTTTCCCTCCTCCAGGCTGAACAGCCACAACTTTCTCAGCCTTCCTCCATAGGGCAGAAACTCCAGTCCTCATATCAACGTCATGGCATCCTCTGGACTTGCTCCAACAGTTCCTTCTCCTTCTTAAGACAGTCATCACAACACATCACTTTATTTTGTAAAGCTGCCTACAGAATAGTATTGACATAGGTATTAGTATTATTCTCAGATTTCCTTCACAGTCTTTAAGAACCATGGAATTGTCATTCTCTGTCACCCAGGTCTACCTTGTCCAGCATCTTGTAGCTCAAAACTATCAGCAGCAGTTTCTCAGAGGGTTAAAAACCCTATGCTGGACATATCCATATGCAGGATATGTCATCATCCTGCTCCTAAGTAGTTTTAAGATTGATTTAAGTGTTGAGAGAAGCTGCCAGGATGAGAGGAAATGGCTTCAAGTTGGGCCAGGGCAGGTTTAATTTAGATATTAGGGAATTTTTTTTCTCTGAAAGGGTGATTAGGCATTGGAGCAGGCTGCCCTGGGCAGTGATGGAGTCACCATCCATGAAAGTGTTGAAGAAATGTGTGGATGTGGCACTTAAGGACATGATTTAGTGGTGAACACAGCAATGCTGGATTGCCAGTTGGACTCCATGATCTTTAATCTTAAAGGTCTCTACAAATCTTAATGATCCTGTGAAATACTTTGACAGCCTTCCAAAGTGAGCATCATTTCCCAATTCCTTGGCAGTTGTGTGGGTGATACAACAGTTCCTAACAAGCTCCTGGCTAGTGCAGTCCCACTGGTAATATGTGTAAAAGCAGCAGAGTCCCACCAGCTTTTTAACAACTAGAGAACAGTCTACTCAGAAATTATAGGTCAATTTGCATACCTGGCCTAAAAAGAGACATGTTGTAGATTGTTTCTGAGGATCCTGTCTTGGGAATTATCAAAATTTGGCCACTACCTGCTCAAACACAGCTTGAGAAGAATGGGACATAATTTGATAAAAGATGTTTACTTCTTTTGGGCAGATATATTAGTAATCCAAAATGATGAGAGAAGAGAGACTTCGATACTAAATTTAGCTCCAGGTGTGACCTGCCAGGGCTGCTCAGATACAAACTATTGATCTGGCCCTGTGGCCAGGAAGCCTTCTGTTCCTTCTGCTGGTGGAAAGCAGTTTTGTCCAAAGAGCAATGAACACAGCAGGTAGTGAGCCAGAACTGGCAAAGTTCAGCTGACCAGGGTATTTACTGAATTAACCTAAATACTATGTTGACTTTCAGCATATTGACATGTAACTGTTTAAAAAAATACTCTAAAAAATAATCCTCTGGTTTTTTTTCTCAGTTTCTGTTTCTCTATTAATTAGTACTCTCTGGGTGTTGTATGCTCTCAGCTGAATAAAAGCTGATGCTGATTGAAAGAAAATCTATTTATAGACAGGAGCTGCATGACAAGGTATATGTTACAAAAACACTACAGAAGAGCTGAGCATAAGCCAGACATCTTTTATTCAATGTCTTTAAAAGGAAGAGTTATTGATTTTTTTTTCTTTTTTTCAAATACTGATTAGTAGGGAACCTGGGATTTTTTTTGGATCACACATTCTACTTGGAGGGTTATAATGTGTATGGAAAATGAGGAGAGGAAAGGGATTGATGATGGGTATAAGATGTGTTGGCACAACATGCTGTCAGATTTCACTGAAAGCAGGAATTTGGTAGGACATCAGTAATAACAGAACAGAGCTACGTGCTGGTTTTGCAGATCATTTCAAACCCAGGCCGATTGACTTCATCACTTTTGTGTAGTCTGTATTTTTTGCCTGTTTGTGATTGTGTTTTAGAGAGCTTCAAGTTATTATTCATATTCCCAGTTGTGTGTGTGGGGAACTGCACAGAACCATAGAGAACTTTAGGGAACAAAACAAAAAATACACCAAAAATCTGTTCCTTCAGCAAATGCTTGGCTACTGAGCCAATGTCATAATGTCAGTAACATGCAGCTGGCAAGTCAGTGTTTAAATTTATGACTTTTCAGGATTAGGAAGCACTTTATTGAGGGATATCCAACTCCAGATATCAGCAGAAGATGTGTTTCACATCCTGGCTAAACAAGTTGTGAATATCTGCGTTGGCCTAGGAATTTTTACTTTCCATACAATGTGTAGAAAAGTTTCAGTATCTGATCCTTAAGAAGCATGACACACCAGATTTCCTGGGCATGGTAATTTTAAATTATAAAAGCCCATTTTGGTTTTTTTCCCCCTTTTTTTACTTTCCTTGATACTCTGGATCTAGCTTTTTTTTAGCTAGTGAAGAGATGAAGTACAGGCAGGACAATGTGCTGCCAAATCAGCTCTTTCAGACTCACCAGAGATGCAAACCTTTAAAGTGTGGCAAGCAGATGAACTTGAACTGAGTCTCCAGCACAGAGAATCCCAGACTGGTTTGTGTTGGGAGGGACCTTAAATCTCATCTCCTTCCAACCCCCTGCCATGGGTAGTGATACCTTCCACTAGAAAATGTAAATCATATTTCTGTGTGTAAACACGTGATAAAACCCAACTTGAAAGAGTTAAAGGTCAGAGATAAGCCTTTGGAAGTGAAGTACAGCATGAAAATTGTCTACTTATGTACATAATGGCATATTCTTGATCCCATGGAGTTCTTTTGTTTTGGGTTGTTTTTTTTCCTGGGATCTCTGCCTGGTTGAGCACACAAGGAATAGTGCATATCTAATGAGCTGCTTTCTTTTTCTTTTTCTTTCCCCTTGCTGTGTTTGCTTTGTGTAACCCTGTGCCTCACTAGACACCATTCAGATCAGGATTTGAGGCTGGAGTTATTATTCTCCTATTTGGCATTTCTGCAGGACTCATCACTACAGTATTTCAGTGCTTCAGATGTTAATTGATTTTCATAACACCCCACTGAGATGGGGAATTATTATTAACCAGGGAAATGGAGCACAAGGAGATCGAGGTCAGAAGTGCTGCCCAGTTTGAATGCCAGCTTTGAGACACCTGTTATCTGGTTTATTATTTATTCACTAGTCACATTAAACTCTTGAATTCCTTTAATTACAACTGCAATTCTGCATCTCTCATACTGAGTCAGAAGTTGGAATGCAGGCAGCACAGTAAGGAGAACTCAGCTGAGTGCTTTTGGGATTTTTTCATTAGGGATGTGCCTGTTTTCATGAAAGTAATTTTGGGCAAAAGTGGGGCAAGTATTAAGTCTCAAGAGATTTTTTTTCTTTCTTAATTTCTTCTGGCTGATACAATGCTCATTCTTCAGTTCTTGAAACAAAATAAACAAGGCTCTACCTCCAGGAGTCTCTTCTGCTCCCTAATTGTAATTCATCACCAGAGTGGCTCCACTTGTGACAACAAATGAGTAGAGATTCTTTTTGGAGTGTGTGTGAGATGTTCTTAATTTAAAAATTCCTGAAATGAATGCATAAAGATTGTCCTATATTTCTTTATTGTGGTTGCTTATGTACTCCTAATTTTCTTTTAACCTTTATTCAACATAAACAGTTTTCTGTTCTCTTTGTTTTATTTCTGTGTCGATCTGCCTCCTGGTATCAATGGCCCGTATTCAGCAGCTTCTTGATAGCTGGAAATGGCAGGAGTGTCAAGGACTCAGCGTTGCTCCACTGCAGAAATTCAGCTGTTCTGGAAGAGAGACAACTCAAGGCAGAGCTGTTCAGTAGCATGGCAGCTGTCATAGCATTGGCATATGAAGATAATTCTTTTCCTCAGTAGAATATTTTCTCTGAGTTGACAGGAATTTTAGAAGTAGAGATCATTACAATCCTGAATGCCTTGATAGCTATCTCACCTTAGTTGTTTGGTTTTTTTTTTCCTCATAAACTAACTAATCATGACTTTCAGAAGACTAAAAATGGTCTGAAAACCTAAATGAAGGAGTCTATAAACTCATGTGCTTTGGTACTTGAGAGCAGTGCTATCTACAAACTCTACTGGAAAAAAGATAGAAACTTAACTAAAGTATTTTTGATATATTTTAAGTAGTTCAAAACTATCTTCTCCCTAGACTAATTACTTGTTTTTCTTCCTTTATGAGTTTATCATATTTCAAAGATAAGGTGTCTTTTGAAGAGGAGTTAATTCTTCAGTCTTTGCATGTAAATCTTATTTTGGGTCCATTTAATTATTTTCCTCTAGATTTTTTAGACACAGCTTTCATTAATAGGGCTGAATTAAGACTGCTTCAGGCTCCTTTTAACTCAGTAAAAGTTCATGTGCATTTGGGCCTTTACACAAATATTTTTGGCCCTAACTTGGGCATTCTCCTTGTCAACTTCTGTGTGCTCAGTTACACTTTGGCTTCCCCAGTCAAAGCAAGAGAAGCTCTGAGCAATCGAGCACAATGTCTCAGCTTGACTGGAAAACCTTGTGTGTGCTGGATGTGGTGATTTTCCTGAAACTTCCCGTGGATCTTCTCAAGTTCATGCTGAAAAATGTCTGTAACAGATTTCTATAATAGATTCTGTAACTTTGCTGGTAGATCTTAAATGCTGTTTCAGGCATTTTCTCACAGTTTAACTGCATGGTCAGATGGATCTGGGAGGCAGACTGCACTTATCCAGCCTCTCTGGTATTTGGAAGCTGTGGAAATGAAAATAATCATTAAAGAAGTCTGACTAGAGAACTGCTTGTTGTAATTATTTTGTTATTAGTCTGTGTTTGTTTGCTTGTGATTTAGACAGTGTGGTTAATTTTGGTTGCTGATGGTTGCACGGTGCTTAGATGTCCTGAGAATAATTATGATAACGCAGCAAAAGCATAAAAATGTGTTTAATTTTCTCCAGTGGTACCAGTTGGCATAATGAAAACATCACCTTTCTTTGTAACCTTTCCTTTCATGCATATAAAAATGTGCCTGGCATTTTAGAGGGCTGGAACACCTCTCCTGTGAGGAAAGGATGGCTGAGAGAGCCAGGGGTGTTCAGAATGGAGAAGAGAAGGATCCTGGGAGGCCTTAGAGCCTTTCCCAGTGCCTAAAGGGGCTCCAGAAGAGCTGGAGAGGAACTTGGGAAAAGGACCTGGAGTGACAGGACACAGGAGGAATGGCTTCCCACTGCCAGAGGGCAGGGATAGGTGGGATACTGGGAAGGAATTCTTTTCCTGTGAGGGCAGTGAGGCCCTGGTAGAGGTTCCTCCATCCCTGCATCTCTGGAAGTGTCCAAGGCCAGGCTGGACAGAGCTTGGAGCAAGCTGGGCTAGTGGAAGGTGTCCCTGCCCATGGCAGGAGGGTGGAATTGGATGAGCTTTAGGGTCCTTTCCAACCCAAACCATTCTGGGGTTCTGTGGCTTCACAAAATACAGATCGTGTTGTTTTCTGGTACTAGAGGTATTAATGTCAAAGGGAAAGCCCCAGTTGAGATCACTGAACATGAGAATATTGTATTTGGATAAATCAATGATAGCCAAGATTCAGAGAAGCCATCAGCTTTAGGGAGACAACACTAAGTGATGTTTGAGCTTCTTGCAGCCATTTCTTTAGCTGCCATTGAAGGCAATGCAGAAATGCAGCAGTGGCTGTCATCTCTGGGGTAGGAGCATCTCCCTGGAGTGACTCCTTGGATCCAAAAGGGGACTGGAGCTGGGAATTGCTGCAGACTTCTGGCGAAGCCTACCAGGCAGCTGCATTACTGTGTGGCACAGGCTCACTGTAGAGACTTTATGGAATTAAAAAACCACTGAAATTCAGGAGATTACCTGGTTGCTGACTCTAGCAGGTGTAAAGAAGCTTTTTTATGGAGAATCCTGGTTAACAAGACACAATCTGAGAGCTTAGAAGCTTTTCTGTAACAGAAATACTCTGTTTTCAAGATAAAAGTTATTTGTAAGGCCTTTATATTCCAACTTACAGGAGAAGGTTTTGTTGGTTTTTCCTTTAGGATTGCAAAGGTAATGGAGAAAAGCACCATTTGATATTTGCCAACCTAAAGGTGCAGCTCACTGGAACCTGAAGATAATAAACTGTTGTAGTTCCAGCTCTGACATTTTGATACAACTTCCTCATCCACACAGTGGTGTTCTTTAGGTCTGTTTGCAGTGATTCCCATCTTTTTATAGAAATCCTTTATGAGTTTTTAATTAACACTTTTTATGGTGGATTCATACATACAGCATTTCAAATTAGTAGCTTTAAGCTTGCAAGACAGAGACAGCCTAATTTTTTTGTGGTTTTTTGGGTTGTGTTTTTTTGGGGTTTTTTTTAGGTGTAGATTTTTTTGTGTGCGTTTGTTTGTTTGTGATGTTTTTTACTGCCAGAACAACATGGTAAGTATATGATCTGTGGTAAAAACTCACCAACAATTAAACATCTGGTAATTTCCTCTGAGTTCTAAAGCTGAACCTTAAGCCTGCAGGACAGAAAACATGCCATGTTGCTCTTGTTCCACTGTCTAGCTATAACTGCATAAGAGACCACAAAGGATTTTCATTTTCTTCTCAAAGCATTTTTGGAGAAGTCAGTAAAGCAGTTATCTAATGTATCCATGTTGAGTACATGTTGAATTTTCTATTATGTTACATTTAATTATACTGTTAATGGCTTAATGTGTCAGGATTTTTCTCTTTATTTTTTTTTTACAGGATTCTGCTCAGGAGAGTGTCATCAAACGAGATATCCATCGTACATATCCAGCACATGATTATTTTAAGGATACAGAAGGAGATGGGCAGGAATCTCTGTACAAAATCTGTAAGGTACAGTCAGTACTCTCAATTTTAAAGCCTGTTCCATATTTTGTGTGACTTTCTTTTGCCCTGCTAACCCTGTTGTGGTCCAAGTTATTAATCAATAAGATCTTAAAGCTTTGTTTAGATTGCATGTGGAGACTGTGGTGTTTCTGCATTCCCCTTTACAGCCTTGCATTTGGTACCTCCTAAGGTGCAGGTGAGAAGAGGCTCAAGCTGGCTTTGCTGAGGTGAGAGGGAGGAACCTTTTCAGAGGGAGTGGTGTAGGAGCTCCTCCTTTCTCTGAGGTGGAGAGATTTGCAGAGGAAGAGAAACAAACCCTGAGAGCAAGCTCTGCTGTGAGGTTAAACCAGAATGTCTGTAGATAATTACCTGGAGAACAAGTTTTTGACCATTCCACAAGCAGTGTGTGAGCAGAGCTTTTCACTCTGAGCTGCCAGATCACCTCCAATGAAAAACACCCTTTAATTTTTCCAATTTGCACGTGGGAAAGTCGAGGTACTAAATCAATAGATTTGTCCATCTTGTACAGACAGATTTCTTTTGTTTGAGAGAGATCTAGAAGGTAAAATGTTGCAGGGACTTTTCTGCCTGGCAGTTGTAGACTTTGCTGTGGTTTTGGCAGTCAGTTTTTGTTTCACTTTTTTTTTTCTAAAATTCATGTAGGATATTCTGTAGAATATTATATAATGTAGAATTCATTCTGTTCATATAGAATGAATGATTGCCTTAGGCAAAGCCATTTCCCTTTCCCTTCCTCTTCCTTGTTGCTGTTTCCACCTCCTGCTGATTAATAGGAATGATGGAGTTGTCATAGCAAGCAGAAAAAAGTATTGAGCCTTTGGGGTATAATGACACATTTTCCTGTTCCCCAGATAAATTCTGTGGTGATACAAAGTCCTATTCAAATAATAATTTGGATGACTATTAAATATAGCTGCTTAGCTACTGGGATTCAGTGTTGTGAGCAATTCACAGTTTAAAAGAAATACAAAATTAGGGAATAAAGAGAACTTTCAAGCAATGGTAGTGATTTCTTCCTAATCTTGGAGGGCTCTAGAGGGCTACAGGAAACAGTTCCTGTGCCAGTCTATGAAAAGATTAACAATGCAGGTAATTGTGGGCTTGTCACTTTGATACCATTTAAGTGAACAATGATGAAATAATTCAGTTTTTCAAGAATTAAATGTGAGAAGTATGTCATAATGAAGGCCTGTGAGTGTACTGAAAATAGATCACGACAAGCTAACACAAAAAGCCAGAAGTACAGGTTCCATTGGTGAAGGTGTTTTGATTGGAATTCTGTAGCTCCTGTAGCCTGCCAAGCTCAGAATGTATAAATGCTGGACAAGTTCGAGCATGAACAAGATACACTTTAAAGAGTTAAAAGACATTTCCAGCCACCAGGTTCCTAAACAAGCACTGAATAAATGGATTTCAGTCAAAGCATTGGGAATATCCCTTCTTCATTCCATGTAGTCTGGTAAGTCACCTGAAAGAAACCAGAAAGTCCTTTCTCATGAAGACGTCTTGGTGACACAGAGAAAAGGGGATGGTAAATAATGAGGTGTAAAGGATGTGGAGATGGATGAACCTCCTGTAGGAACAGTTTGACTTGAGCAACTCAGTGTTTTGCAGCTGCTGCAGCTGCTTTTAGTTACAGTGTCCAGAATTAAGGACATCTATTCTACATTGGACAGAATCTGTAAAGTTCTGTGAGGATGATGAAAGAATCTGGGAACATTCTTTGAAAAGAAAAATTATTTTTCATTAAGGTATCTCAGTCTATTTTGTTTAATAAAGAACAAATAAAGGAGTGAATCTGTCTGAACTGGAAGCAACCTAGAGGAATTATCTGTCCAGCAGGCAGCTTCAGAAGGGCACAGACATTCCTGGGTTGTTTCCTTTCTGTAGGAAATGTGAATAATTCTTTGTGTTTTCTAAATCTGGAGGCTTTCCTTGCTCTCAAAGCCTCTCCTGCTCCTGCAGAGAAAGTTGCTGTAGCTGTTAGTTATTGTATCAAGGTGCCCCCAAGGTCAGGAGTAATGTGCTCTGACTCTGTGATTCAGAAGGCTGAACAATTGCTCTATTAAAACTATACTATATTACATTAATACTATATTATAACTATACTAAAGAGATACTATATTATACTATGCAAAATATACTAAAGAAAAAACCCTGACTGTCTGAGACAGTCAGGACACAACTTTGAGCCAAGGAAACAAAACAATCCTCAGCAGAATCCAATGGACAAATCACTTTGGGTAAACAATCTCCATAACACATTCCATGTGTGCCAAACAACAGGAGCAGTGAATAGAGATAAGAATTGGTTTCTCCTCCTCTCACTGCCTTCCCAGGAAAAATCCTGGGAGAGAGAATTATGTCTCTCTCTGTTCAGAGAAGGTGAATGCCACAGTTAGTTCTCTTTTCTTGAAGGATCTTGAAACTCAGAAGTGCTGCATCCTTGACAAAGAGAAAGACAAAAACTCCAGGAGGCTTGTGTGGATGAACAAGGTGCTCCTGGACAAACTCAAAGACAAAAGGAAGCCTACAGAGGGTGCAAACAAGGGCACCTAGTCTGGTAGGAATACAGAGAAATTGTCCAAGCAGACAGGGATCAGGTTCGGAAAACTAAAGCCCTGAGAGAGTTAAATCTGACCATGGATGTGAAGGGTGACAAGAAAATATTCCATGGGTACATCTGTCATAAAACTAAAATTAGAGACAATGTGGGAGAAAATGTTCTTTCCTGTCCAGAAGGAAAGGGCAAACCTGCTTAACCCGGGACATGGACAAGGCTGAGGTACTCAATGACTTTTTTGCCTCTGTTTTCACTGGCAAGTGCTCCAACATCACTGCTGAGGCCACAGAAGGCAAAGGCAGGCACAGAGAGAATGAAAAACTGCCCAGTGCAGAAGATCAGGTTTGAGATGATCCAAAGAGCCTGAAAGACCACAGAACCTGATGAGATACATCTGTGGCTCCTGAGGGATCTGGCAGATGAAGTTGCTAAGCCACTGTCCATTGTACTTGAGTCATGGTCATCCTGTGAAGTTCCCACTGAGTGAAGATGGGGAAACTTAACCCCCGTTTTTAAAAAGCCAAGAAGAGAATGGTCCAGAGAGGCCTTAGAGCCCCTCCCAGTGCCTAAAGGGGCTCCAAAAGAGCTGAAGAGGAACTTGGGAAAAGGACCTGGAGTAACAGGACAAGGAGGAGTGGCTTCCCACTGCCAGAGGGCAGGGATAGGTGGGATACCGGGAAGGAATTCTCTTCCTGGTAGAGATTGCTCAGAGAAGCTGTGGCTGTCCCATCCTTGCATCTCTGGAAGTGTCCCAGGCCAGGATGGACAGGGCTTGGAGCAAGCTGGGCTAGTGGAAGGTGTCCCTGCCTGTGGCAGGAGGGTGGAATTGGATGAGCTTTAGGGTCCTTTCCAACCCAAACCATTCTGGGATTCTGTGATCTTTGATCAGAGACCTCTCTGTCTGTCCATCAAATTGAGGGCTGCTCTTCCTGTGAAGCATTTTGTGTTTACCTGGAGTTGAATGACCTCTGTCACCCAGCCACTTGTTCTTGATAGAACATGTTCCGCATAGCAGCTTTGCAGTCACTTTCTAATTCCCTGCTCAAAACAGCTTTGTCTGATCAGCAGCCTTTGTTACTGTGCTATTTTTATGTGTTTTTATTTTCACTGTTTTTATGTATTTTTATTTTTACTGTGCTATTTTTATGTTTTCTTTAAGGTTTGGGAATATTTGCAGCATGTCTTTCTGCAGGGTTCTGTGAGTGACCTCACCTTCACTCTCTGGATTAGAACTTACTTTATTCCTACCTTTGGCTTTCTCTCCTTTAATCAAATATTTGAGTGAGTAAGGGAATGTTCTATAGCAGCTCAGTTCCCTGAAAAGCCTTCGGGTAGTGGTGTTGGTGAAGGGTTTATGAAAATCCTGGGAATCTTAATGCCTCTCTCATTCTTTTATGTGCTTGTTGGTTCAAAGAAGGATTTGGGAAGCATTACTTTCTGGTAGAACAGCCACATCCAGTCTTCAACATGGAATTATTCATAAATTTACTGATTACACTTGAAGGGTTTAACCCTACTTGCCAGTATTGAGATCAGACACAACTGCTGGGGAGATTTTCAAGCAGAGATTTCCAGCATTTCCACTTCTCCTTCATCCTTGCATAGTTTCCCTGAAAGACTGTGGCTGTGACAGATGTCTGTTTGGGTCTGACTGAACCTTGAATTTATGATTAATAAACTGTTGTCTCCAGTATGTGCGTTTTCAAGAAATATTATTAAAGCCTAATTAATCTGCTTATAACCTTGTCATTCCATTGGGAATAAAAAGTAATAATCTGTGTTGAAAGTAATAATGTGGCAGCTTTATATTACTAGAATAACTTTTACCAGAGGTGCTGGGTACTTATGCCTTTATTCTAAAGTGAAAGCAAGAAGTTTGAAGAATGGGATTTTTGAATATGGCTGGGAAGGGTCTGTCCTCAGGTGAGAGGGTAGAAAGCTGAAAAGCATTTTCTTCATTCTCTGCTGAAATGAGAGATGATCTGAGCTGTCAGATAAAAAGGAAAATCATTAAAAGCTCACTGCCTCATTTTAACAGGTCTGCCAGTTTTTGTTCCAACTCTTTATCTCCTCTTCAGAACAGTAGGAAAGCAGGAAAGATGGGAACTTTTTCTGTTGCAGAACATTTATGTGACAAAGTACCTAAAAATAAACTTCAGGACTGACAGTGGTGATAAGGAATGAAAAGAGTTTCAGATTCTAGACTGGAGATTTCACTTGAGGACACCACTTAAGCTGGATTTTCACAGAGCAAATTTTGGGGAATCTTTGGAAAAACTGCTGCTTCTTGCCTGCTTTCTGTTTAAATACTCTGCAAATTCTAGCTGTGTTTGAAGAGCTCACCTCAGTGTTACAATGCATAACTGAGTAGTGCTCAGAGCACCTGGCAGAATTAATCCTCTCAGCTCTCTGCAGTGTGTGCCGTGCAGAATTTAACACGAGATGTGTTTTCCCTAATTTTCTGATTAAAGCAACTCCTATTTAACAAACAACCACTGTGACTCTAATGGGGAACAGGGAGCATAGTGCAGGAAAATCAATCGGGTGAGCTGGGACTGGGCAGACTGGGAAAACAGACACAGTGTTTTTCAGAAAATTATAGAATTACTTCTCAGAGGTTCAGGGCTGGTATTAGTGTTTCTCAGTAAGGTGAGGCCTTGCAGAAGGATATAAATCCTTTGTATCAGGATCTATTTTGTTACTAAATATTTATCCCTTTCTGGATGAGGTTTGTAGTTTTTTTCCCCAGTCCTGGTCTCACTTGCCTGAAGGTTTTAGGTGCAGGATCAGAGTGGTAGCTGGTTTGCTGTGAGACCAAACACTGTGTTTTAGTTACAGGGTGTGTTTTTTGGTACCCACATTAAAAGAGAGAATAACAAACTGCATTCTAGCAATGCTAACACTGAGTGGGCTCCATTAGGGGTGGTTTAGTTTTTGTTACTGTATATTGAAATATGGAAATCTTTGAGCTGCTCTTCTGAAACCAGCAGCTTCTATGCCCATGATAAGCTGTGAGTGATGGGTTATGCTTCAGCAGAGCTGCTGCTTAGTGCTGGCTGAAAGTCTAATTTTCATAGGGTTTTTTTTTACATTTTCATTTCCATTTTATTTCAGCATGTCTTTTCATATAGTCACCTCACTGTGCATGTATTCTTCCACATTTTTCAATCCTTAGTATCTCCTTAGATTTACAAGTGGGAAGTTTCAGTGTTTGTCCAGGGGTAATTATTTGTCAGAGAGCAGATCTCTTTTGTTCCTGCAGAAATCTATTTACCAATTACAGGATAAACACAATCAGTGAAGAATATTTTTCACCTATTTTTAGTTGTTCGTTTTCTTTGCTCCTGGGTTAAAGGAACAGTGCTAGTAAATATTGTTATCTTGTTTCATTCAAAGGATTTTTAGTGTTACCTTGTCTTCTGTTTGCATTGTAATAGGGATCCTTCTCTGTGCATCTCTGCTTAACAGCCCCATTCTTGCACACAGTGAAAGATGCAATGAAATGATACAGAATGTTCCACTGAGCCTGTACCAGTGGGAAGGTCAGCTCTGGAATCCTGAATGCTGGGAGTGGTCTCTTTGGGACCTGCCTGGTTGAAGGTGAAGATTTCTTCATCCTCTCAGCTCTCCCGGCTCTGGCAGAGGCACATTGTGTAACAGCCTCTTCCTGGTGCTCCATAAATGAGTATCTAGTGTCTAAAAATATAGTTTTCAGTTAATGCAGAAATTCCTTGTGTAATGTGATACATACTCAATGCTGCACCCATAGGAATATTATTACTTTCAGACTCTCAGTATTATAATAAATTCAGGTATGGAGTTTTAAATTCTGCTGTTACTAAAATCATTTAGTGACTGAGCATGTAATAAAATACCTTGTTGTGAAAACATTAAAATAAAATAAAAATTACAAAAAATAATAATTTAAATAATGAGAAAGATAGTAAAATACCTTGTTGGATGAAATGTCTGCATCAAAGTATGGATGTTTTACCTGAGACCCTCTGAGTTTCAGACACCATGGAAGTCTTTTAAGTCTCCTAAAGCAGACTTCAGCACAGAGCTATGTCTGTGTTAAACACTGAGCAGCTTCCCTTGGTCATTTCATACAAATCAAGAGAGGCATAACCTCTCCTCTTCCTCATTTAAATCTGCTGGAATCCAAATGGAGGTTTTAAATTCAGCCATCTTTCCCTTCATCTTTTAAATGCTAGTACATGGAATTTTTCTGTCTACAGAAGACTCTGATCTTGGGCGATTTCCCCCGTTAATTATTTTGAAGAAGAGTTTCTGCCCAGCCCTGGGTTCTTGGTTCACTTTCCCAATGTGCAGATGGTTCTCTGTCATGGACTTTGAGGAGACTCTGCTTCCAAAGAATTCATTTTCTAATGATGATGTACTAATAACTCCATAGTAGCTCCTCTCAGAATACAGATAGTTATTTAAAAGATGTCTCTATTCTATGAGATAGACATTTAGTTAAAAATGAATGAAAATAGGCTTCAAGTCAGAACCTTCATTAAATCCCATTTATGAGACAGAGAATATTTAAAATCTCAGTTAACTGGGGAATCGTAATTGGAAGTTCCTCAAAAGCTTAGGAGAATAATAAGTTAAAAACTGTGAGATGTCACAGGTTGTCATGGGAAAAATCCCATCCTCTTGAAATTAAATAAAGTTACAATGACTGCAGTGGAAATAGGGGATTTGGGATTTTGCCTTGTTTTTATATTTCATGTGGAAAATGAAAGTTCTTTAGGAGCATAAATCTTAAATAGTTAATCTTAGACTGTTAGTTAATGATATGATATTATGGTGGTATCTGTAGGCAGCATCCTTATTTTTGAGGTTATTCTGGTTAATTACATCATATTTCAGCACTATCAAATCCCATAGGTTGCTTAAAAATAAAACAGTATAATTGGAAATGGGATGTGCATTAAGATTCCAAAGTCTCTTTGCATTGGGTAGATGCAATGATAGCTTGCATATTTTAGAGACTTCATTAAAAACTAAACCTTTTGTTGTCAGGATTATGATGTTTTGACTTTAGAGCAGAATCTTTCTTTGTTTGGTCTAATTCTGATGCAGAACTGAAGTTTGTGTCCAAGTATCTGATGACAGCTGCTTGTCAAGATCAGA
This sequence comes from Motacilla alba alba, assembly GCF_015832195.1. NCBI lineage: Eukaryota > Metazoa > Chordata > Aves > Passeriformes > Motacillidae > Motacilla > Motacilla alba. The sequence goes on from NC_052023.1 coordinate 26,290,617, forward strand.
TTTTGGGGAAGGACCTTGTGGAAATGAATTTCAAAAAACTCTTTTTCAAAATAAATTTCAAAAAAGGGGATCAAGCAGTTAACTTTTTTCATGGTTTTTGGTTGCTTCAAAGGTGTTTTAATAATGACATCTTTTTACTGGGGCCCTTTGACATTTTTCTCCTCTATAGGCAGTGTCCACTAATTAATATCATATTTTTATTTAAACCAAATTATCCAGTACTTGCTGATTTGCAGTTCCATGGATCAACCTTTTTAGAAAAGTTTCAATTTTTTCATCTCTTCTGTTTTAATCAGGCAATTAGTGGTTTACCAGTTTACTTTTCCCCTCAAGCTTTTTGGGTGAATACTGTCCGTTCTTCATAAATTTTCCGTAATTTTACTCCTTTTAATTTAGGATTTCTTCTGATATTCAGTTGGACACAGATCCTTCAACACATCCCCTGTTAGGAATGGTTCCAGCAGGATAACAAACCCTGTGATTCTTCTGTAATAAAACAAACACAAGGAAAGTTCACAGGGATTTTCTGCTGGAGCTTAAATCCAACTCCCTTACATTGATCATGTATTTTCCAAGCAGAGACTTTGCCTTCCTGCTCTGGATGTGTTTGAAATGGATTTATTACGAGCTCAAATGTGTTTAGGAAGTTGATTATGAGAAACTTTGCTGTTCTTCCTTCATATTTTTGTATTTAACTGTAGAGTGAGGAATTTTTTGTACCCTCCTTGTTTTCCCTCTTTTGCTGTAACTTCAACTTCTTTCAAAATCTCATAAGAAGCGTGTTTTTATTTCTTACAACTTCCTGTACTTTTCAATCTATGTCAGTTTTGGAAGGAAGCAGTTTGTTTTCTCCAGTGTGTTGATTTCTCAACACTTATTTTAAAATAACTTGTTTGAATTAATTTATTGCTATTTTCAGCAGATTATTCACTATAATGATTCTCACAACAGAGAACCCCCAGGCATTGATAATTTGATGTTCATTTTTCAGCCTAGATTTTTTTGAAGTAAATTAGAAGTGGGTTTTTTATAGTATGAAGAAATCATAAATCAGATTTCTCACTTGTAATTCTGCACATCTGTTTCTAAGTGGAGCTGGCCTATCAAAACCAGGAATAATACATCATTCAGGAAAGCTACAGAGACAAGACATTAGGCATCTACAAACTGATAGATCTGGGCAACAAACAGATAAAGACTCATGACGGTGATTAACCAGTGGATGATTCTAGTTAATGATAGAAAATATTAATTTAGCATCTAAAGTAATTTCTGTGAATTTAGTACTTAGTAGCTAATTAGCTTCTTTACGGAGAGCATCCTTTTTTTTCCGATTGAATTTTGTATCTGCCAGTGCACACTTCTCAGGTTAGATTTTATGTTTGACTTTTGTGACTAGAGCTGTTTTGAGCTGGTAAGCTGGATTGTGATGGTTCATTGAACATTTTTTCAATGCTTTCTGCGACTTCTTGAATTTTCTTGTCCACTGAAACTGAGCAATGGACTGGCATTATTTTCACTCAGCTCCTAACTAATGCCATCTATCAGCTTTCAGAAGAGTGGTGGGCAGTACAGACAAAGGGCAGAGGGCTGCAAGTCCCAGGTCAGCTTTTCCTAAAGGAAATGTAAGGCTGAATTGTTTACAGTGACCTTTAAAGGAACTCTCAGAATATTCTGCACTTAGAGAAATCCTGTCTTCCAGAGTCAATGCAGAATTCCTCACAAGTACATCAGACTGAAAAGTGGATTAGCTGATCCTTGTGGCTGCTTCCTCCCCTGGCTCTGCCCTTTGCTTTGGTTTTCCCTGGCTGCATCCTCAGTACTTTGCTTTTTCTCTCAGGATGTCACTCCCTCTGGTGTCAGTCCTGCTGCTCCTGCTTAGACTTTCACAAGTTTCCACAAATTCTTAACATCCTCTGACAGCTCTTTAAAAACAGTATCTGTCTTCCCATCTTGGAAAAGTAAAGGGGAAGGAAAGGTTAGTTATTTTATTTGGGGGATTTTTTTAAGAGTAAGAAAAAGCGTGTCTCTCATAGCGTAGGAACATGGGTTTTGTTCATTCTTCAACATAACAAGGGCATGGAAAAACTCTTTCTGATGAAATCTTCAGGTTAGAGTAGTTCTCAGCAGTTTTCTGACCTTAGGTCCTGTGCTTGCATTATGTCAGAACTTGTTTTTCCAAAAACAAACATTCACTTTCCCCACAGCACAAACTACCCTGGTTTTCATGTTATATTTGTTGCATTGGTAAAGTTCTATCATTACTCACCTGAGCTGAATTATCCTTGATTTAGGTGAAGGGAAATTGCATCCATCTCTTTTTAGGCTGATTGAAGAATGCAATTAGTAATTTACAGCTGCAGCTTCTGTGGAAGGTTGAGAGTGACCTTGTGGGTGTTTTTAGAAAAACCTTGAAAGCACAAGAGTGGTCTCAGTTTTACCCCCTGTGTGATTTTAGCCTGAGTAGTGTTTCATAGAGAATCATGGAATCACAGACTGGAAGAGACCCCAAAGTTCATCCCGTTCCACCCCTGCCATGGGCAGGGACACCTCCCACTGTCCCAGGCTGCTCCAACCTGGCCATGGACACTTCCAGGGATCCAGGGGCAGCCACAGCTCCTCTGGGCACCCTGTTCCAGGGCCTGCCCAGCCTCACAGGGAGGAATTGTGTCCCAATATCCCATCTAACCCTGCCCTCTGTCCGTGGGGAGCATTCCCTGTGTCCTGTCACTCCAGCTCCTGATGGAATGAATCTCTTCAACTTCTTTGCAAGCACCTTGAGACCCTGGCAGTGTCCTGCACAGCTCCTCGATGGGAACACAGTTTGGTGATGCCTGCATGCATTTTAAATACTGTTTGATTTTCTCTTTTCTAGGCCTATTCTGTCTATGATGAAGACATTGGCTATTGCCAGGGACAGTCCTTCCTTGCAGCTGTGCTTCTGCTTCATGTGAGTTAATTGCAGAATAAAAGCTTTGATATTTGAAACCAAGGCAGCTGTAAAATCAGTTGTAGTGCAGCCATGCTGTTTGACAGATATTTATTGTTATTTATTTGCCTGTATTAATTTTCCTCTTGTTGCTTTTTGGCTGTAGAGATTAATGGCTCCTACCATTCATGAATGTAGATTTCCTTTATCTGGGAGAAATCAATTAAATTCTCAAGTACTTCTGTGACAAAACCTGAAACCAATTTGTTACATATTAATTTTTTTCTTTTAATTTAGTTGTCACCTAAGTGAGCTCCCTTTGTGTTTATGGGGCGTTTAACTCCAGGAGACATTCTCAGAGCAGCTCATCAAAGCAAGTAGTCCCACTAATTTTTTGGAAGATTTTTTTCTCCTAGGGACATTTTGTAATATCTTCTGAGGGAAAGCTGATTTTTTTAACCTTACTATTTTAGCCTGTAATCAAAAAACTGCACAGACTTTGATCTGTTGCTTCCTTTATAAACACATGGGTATGTGTCCAGAGATAAATAAATAAATACACAGTTTTTGTAGGTGCAAGATGCTTTACATTTGATGTCTCAGTGGCAAAGCAGCAGTTTCAAACAGTGTATTTATTGAGGTAAAGTCTGTCTGAATAAGCCACCGCAAAGCTCAACCACAATTCTTACTCAAGCTCTTGCCTCCTTTTTCTCACAGGTTTTAATTAGTAAAATCAGTCAGGATTGAAATACCTTTTGAAGTGTGGCTTTGAGACAGCTGCTGGTGTTATGTGTGTTACACATACGCTTCCCAGGGCATTTGGAACTCAGATTAGTTTAAGTTGTAATTCCTAGGGAGAGCTGTGATTCCTTGAAGTCTTGAGCGCCGTGATACACAGTGACAGCGTTGCGGAGAAGCTTTACATCTTTTAAAAACAAACCCAAAAGAGTCCCATTATTGCAGTCTAACATATACTCTAAAATAGCTTATCTAGCAGTTATTTTGCCATTAATTTTTTACCAAAGCAGGATTTTGAAGCTGCACTGGAAAAATGAGCCATTTTCAATACCAGAGTTGTTTAGAAATGTGTGGCTGTCATATTTTTAACATTGGACTAATACCTCAGCTCCTCTCCTTTAGTGCTGTCCTGTCATTACTACAAAGAATCAGGTCTGTTCTTAGTGTTTCTGCAGCTGGAGGAAGTTGCCCTGCATACAGGGAATGTTAAATGGAAATTACACTCATTTTAATATACTCTTTATAATTTTTGGCTTCATCAGAGGATATTAAAGTGAAATGCTTAGAGAAGGGGAGAAGCACAGAGTTTCAATGAGCCCATGTGACTGAGGAGCTTCCTAAGATGCCCTCAAACTCCTGTTTTTCTCAAATTCTCCAAACAATCTGTATGCTGTGAACACTTGTAAGACCCTCCTAACTGTTCTACCTTCTCATGGATTTCCAGACCCCTTCCTTTCCCTTTTTCCCTGGGACAGGTTATCCTTTCTCTTCACTGTAGATGTGTTTCTGGCATGGTTGGGTAGCCTGAACCTCCATTCTCTGGTTTTGTGATTTAACTTCTCATCAAATTGTCATCAAGGGTATGCAGGTAACTTCTAATCACAGGGAAACAGTGTTGCCAACTCTAATAATTGCACTGTGAGGCTCACAGTATTTGACTTTTTTTTCTTGTCTATGTTTCAGAGTCATTGTCTGTGGGGAAAAAAACCACCTAAAATTACACTTCAAAAAAATTACAAATTTCTAGCTTTTGTGATTTCAGAGAAACTGTAGCAAAGGGCAAATAGCTAAATGCTAAAAATCAGAATGGCAATGCCCAAAATTTGTGTTCTGCTTAAATTAAAAAAAATTATTCATGATTTTGAATTCTTGGGGTTGGTAATACTGGAGAAACTCTGTTCACTGAGAGCAAGGACTTGGGGAACTCTTTGGCCTAGTCCTGACCTCTGTTCCATGTCCCTGTCTCGGGGAAGAGATGGTTGGCAAAGCACAAGAGTCTGACTGAGCATGGGGGATAGATGTGCCTGTGCATGAGCACCTGTCATTTCATTAGAAACAATTGTATTTTACCAAAACCCCTGAAGTCTGCACTCATTGTCTTACAGAGCAGATTCAAGCCTTTTGATCAGGATCAAATTATTTCTTCCCTTTACTTTGTCTGCAGCTTTTATATGCTGTCACTGGGGATCATTCCATCCAGATAAAACTGTGATTAAGAGCTGTGAAATTCCTAAGCATTTGTCTTGGATAAATCAAGCCCAGACTGATAGGCATCAGCCAATCTGGAAATACTTTGTGCTTACCAGTTACTTTCCTTCATGATGTCCGAAAATGAAAATGAAACTGTCTGCCCATGGCCCTGGAGACAGGGCATAAGATGAAACCCTGAAGGGAAATATCAAGAGCCTAAAATTCTCTTGGAAGAAAATGCTGAGCTTTTATCTGTAGCTGGTATTTGATAAGAAGCTGGCAGTAGGCCAAATGAGTGAATACACTGAAAGGTCAAGAGATGTTCTTGATTTTCAGCAGTTGTTTTCGTTTGTTACAACCTGGTGCTTCCAAAAGAAAGCACATTTGGAATGTGATGGAGAGGTTGATTTGGGTTCTGTTTGTGCCTGTCATTATTGTGTTACCTGAAGGCACAAGGGAGGGTGGTGTGGGGGTTTTGTGACACAGGGCTTCCCACTAGGTCAGCATTCAGTGGGCTCAAGCCAGCAAATAGCAATGTGGAGTGGCTCAGACAGTTGTGTTAGTGTCACCTTCCAAAGCTGTGTTGGATGAGAAATTTTGCTCAGAATGAAACAGAGATTATGGATTTAGGGCTTCTGAAAAAGTCAACATGGTAATAGATGGCATTGTAGGAAACCTGACTTCAGAGTTTGATGTCCTGGGGTTTGGATGAAAGTGGGTGAGCATTGTTCTCACTAGAGGTTGGTTGTACCTTAGTTCTCCTGAATTTTTCCCATTTAACCAAGTATCTCTCATGAGACATCACTGTCATGACTTGTTGCCTTTTTATTTTTTTTTTTAATTTTTACATTGTTTTTATGTGCCTGACAGTTGTGTACTGGTTGTTCTCATACCTGTTTGACAGAAAGAATGCTGCTGACAGTTGTGCTGCTGTAGGGATGTAGACACACATGAACCTGTGATATGATCCCACATTTTCTTCAAAGAAAGCCTTACAGAGCCAAATCCAGATGCTTATCAAGGAGAATAGTCCCACTGAGATTTTAGTTTGTTAATTCATCATTCACAGTACTTGGCTGAAAATTCTAATACATTCCAGGTTCTGAACTCACTGTGCACAAGGTGTTTGAATGTTTGTGTCTGTGTAAGGCATGTCCAGCCTCAGCTCTGTTATTAACCTTATTTTTGTGTCTTTTTCCAAACAGATGCCAGAGGAGCAGGCATTCTGTGTGTTTGTGAAAATAATGTATGACTATGGCTTGAGGGACCTCTACAGAAATAACTTTGAAGATCTCCATTGCAAATTTTTCCAACTGGAGAAGTTAATGCAGGTGGGGCCAGAGTAACAAATTCTCCTTCGGTTTGTTTCATAAATGGAAATACTGGCATGAAGAAGAGACGAATGCTTTGCTTCCAAAAGCTATTGGACAAAAAAAACCCCAAACCTCTCCTTTTATAGGAGGGGTAAAGCAAAGTTTAATAGCTGAATTCAAGCATCTTGAATCAGATTTGTTTCTAGTTTCTTTTGTCTCTGATACACCACTTCTACAGCTAATCTTTGTATGCTAGCAGGTATTTGCCTTTTCCCCCCTCTCTGTTTGCTCCCTCTCTGTTTCTGATGTTGTTTAGAGAGAATATCTCTGTGCTGTTGAGGCCAGTGTATCCTTTGGACTGCCTCCATCATTGTCCTACTTCCCATGAATTATGTGGGTGTTAAGAGGTCAGGCAAATCAGGACATCCTGATGCTTATGAAATACCAATCAAGTGTGGCAGGTTTTATTGTCTCTTCCAAGACACTGCTCTTTTTTCAGCTGGAATTATTTCATGGAGCAGTTTAGCACAACTGAAGGGCTGCTAATGTTATACATTGTTGTTGTGACTAATAAGGAATTACTGAGAGTTCATTGAGCCCTGCCCTTCTCTTGGCACAGTGAGAAAAGCTCCTAGCTGAAGTCAACTCTCACAGATAACCATAGGTACCTCTGTGGGATATACTAAAACCAAACAAAACAGACTATTGCTAATTTAATGGTATTTTTTCAGATTGCAAATTGGGCATATTTCATTCTTGATGGAGTTGAATTGCATACTAATTAATGTGACACTTCAGCATATGGGCTTCTCAATATTTACTTGTGTCCACAAAGATTTTGTTAACAAACAAAACGGATTTTATCAACAAATATACTCTTACCAAAGATACTTTATTAAGTGGCCGTGTCATCACTGTTCAGTAGGATTTTCAGTGCTTATTTTGTGTTGTTTGGATGTGCTCCTAGTTAGAGAGATGGTCTGCTGGAGTTGTGTGCTCTGTTGCTTTCAAGCTCTGCAAAGTGATCTGGTTCCTGTAGCCATTGTTTTTTGTGGCAGAAGCATTTCTAGCAAGACACAGCAAAGGAGTAATTTAAAAATATACAGCGTGACACAGACTTTACAACTGCTCTGCCTTTCAACTGTTGAAGATTCTGTAACTTCTCAGGATAGTCTCAGTGTATTCTTTGGTACTGTGATAGAATCCACTGTGGATATCTTACTAAAAACTGTAACCATGAGCACTGAAATTTATCAAGAAACATCTTCATTGCTCAAAAGAAGCCAGGCTTTCACTTTGTTGTGGTTTTGGATATTTAGCAACCGTGGTCCTTACTGGAAGTATGGATGAAGAACTCAAATTAATGAATAATACTGAAACATTTATTTTTTTTCCTTTATTGCAGGAGCAGCTACCAGACTTGCACAGCCATTTCTCAGACCTCAATTTGGAAGCTCACATGTATGCATCCCAGTGGTTTCTCACTCTTTTTACTGCCAAGTTTCCACTCTGCATGGTCTTCCACATCATTGACTTACTACTTTGTGAGGTAAAAAATATTGAATCAGAAATTCCTTCCTCCATTCCATCAATGTTTCTTCTTGTTTTATTTAGTTTTGTTGAAGTCCTTTACTGCTTAATTATAACATCTGTGTAGTTATGTAGAAACCATGGTTATATGGCACAGAAGATGTTCAGTGAAACACTGGTTTGGTTTAAAATTAGAACTGTGGATTGCCTCATTTTTTGCTAAGGGGTCTAATAACGAGTGTCTGCACACACCTGTTTTTCATTTAATTTGTTAAGTAATTATTCAGAGTTAGGAATTTCTTGAAGATATCTAGTATGGAAAGCTCTCGACGTGGCCTGACTCAGAGTGCCCACAGACAGAAAAGGTGGTGCATGGTGGCCTGGTATTAAACAAAGAGTGAGAAGGGCCAAACACAACTAAAGGAAACTCTTTCCTTTTGGTTCTTTTCCCTGCTGTTCCAACTAGCAATGCACTACTCCAGATACAAAATGGTGCTGTAGATATATCTACATTTTCTTTTAAAAGCCAGTCAGAATAGGTTGATAATCTAGAGTATTTATTTTGGTAAAATAGCAGTTCTTCCTTCTGTAAATGGGAAGTCAGAGTATACGTGGCATTACAGCTGCTTTTAAACGTGTCACTGATTTCCTCTCAATTTCAAGGGGTCACAAACATGAGAATAAATAGATAGATAAAATATTTGATAATTTTAAATGGTCAAAGCTTCATGAGTATGGAACACTGTTGACTCTAGTTCATTTTGTTAATTTGTATTGTGAAATATTTTCTCTGAGAAGCTTCAGGCTTGCTGCAGGTAGGATTCAGTCCTTGAGACTTTTCTTATTCTGTATATTGGTGCTCAGTTATCAAAGCAAGGTAGGGCAGTATTGGCAATGTTTATTTCAGTGTGTCTGAAGCAATTGGGGTGGGAAAGAAGGTGGAAATCCAAGGAGAATCCAAGGGGAAAGTAAGAGAGTGCAACATTAGAATATGCTGGGGAAAGAGAAACTTGTTAGTGTTTGTGGAGGGTCATCACACACAGCTAAAGGAGCCTCTTTTACTACAGCCAAAAATAAACCAGAAAGAGTGAGAAAATTTATTTCAAGTGAGAAGATACATGCAGACATCAGACATCTTGAGGAGACAGTGTCCTGAGGCACCAGTGTGGGCTATCAGAAAAATGTTCCTCAGAGTCAGGAGTCAACCACTCTCAAGTAACAGGCAGGTCTGAGAATTTGTGGGAGGGGCATAGATTAAAGTCATGCTAAAATAAAAATCTAGTTGGCCCTCATTGTAGACAGCAAGTCAATTCTGTAGGTGTATGGCCACAGGCAGAGCCAGGATAAAGCTCTTCCTTGACAGAGAACTGAAGTTGTGTGTCCAGTCAGCCTCTGGAAGGAGTCATGGGGGAAATCAAAACATAATTTTTTTCTGCATTAAATTGTTCCTTACTTTATCTCTGAACAGCCAGCATGCTGGTAATTCTGGCAACTGGAAGGAGAAAAAACAGTGGCAGCTGCTAACACTGAAACATGTTCTGCAGAAAAAAATCCCCAGAAAAGCAAGAAGCCTTTGAAGTGAATTGTCTTATGTTTTTAAAAACAAGCTTCCAGCCTTTTCCTTAATTTGCCATAAATACAGAAGAATTTTAAATACTCTTCAAGTTCCTGATTTGTACTTTCTCCACATCCTTGTCCTGTCTGTGGTTACAAAATGTTCACCTTCTATGCAACTCTTATAGGAAAGAAAAAATTAGGGGAAGAAAACCATTTAAAACCATTGCTGTTAACTAATAATTTTAAGAGAGCCACTCTGGTTGCCTTGAAAATATTTGAGTTATGGGTGAACAATTTGTGTCTTGGAATAGCTGATCTCTAGAGGTCCCTTCCAACCCCAGCCATCCAGTGATTCCATGTCAAGCAAGAGTTTTAGTATTGGCTTGGGTTTTGGGTTTTTGGTTTTTGATTGTGGCTGGAAGAGTGAAATTGATCCTTACAGATACTCAGCTTTCAGTCCAGAGAGGAGAGATGCCTGTTGGAAGTGCTGCAATTTCCCAGCTGACCAGGGAGGCTTGTTTCCTTCTCCTGCCTGCACAATGGCACAAGCTGAGGATAGAACTCCTGGGCAGAAGCATAACTGTGAAACAGGAGCTGAAGTTATGATGGGAATTAAGTTTTATGGAGGAATTTTTTTAATCCCATCAAAGTGGGTGTCACTACAGTCAAGGTCTTCTCATCATTCTCACGTGAAATATTGCTGCAGAGCTCTTTTATGTAAATTTGCACAAATTTGGGATTTGCCATGGCTTCTATGTGACTGAGTTATTTTATTCTGTTGTCCTCTTTGCACCTTATTTTTTTTTAATTATTATTTTCTAAGTTGTAACCAAGCTGTTGAAGATGCAAATAATCCCTCCAAATTACTTCAATTCCCAGTGATCTTAGAATATTACCTGAGTAGTTCTGGGGCAGAATCTGTCACCCATCCCCATGTGGAAATGAAATATTTCAGAATTCTTTTTCTTCCCTGTGACAGAAGCTAGGGGAGAATGTTGGGCTTCAGGCAGGTACACCACCACAGTGCTGTGGTACATCTTACAAGGCTCAGCTGCTTGTAATAAAAACACAAACCTACTGATCCAGGTGAAAGTTTTACTGTGATTACAGCAAACTGTGTGGGTTGGAGCCTGGAGATCTTTCCTCAAGGTTCCTTTGAGCTGCCTGTTGCAGCTGCTTCATTTGTCTTTTCCCCTTTGCTATTTCTGTTTGCATTGAAGAACATTTTTGTTGATGAAAAGCAGAGTTGTATTTGGACTTGTCAGTCTTATCTGTCAATATGACATGATGTTATTGAACACTTCTCAAGCCTGCTCTGTTTTGCTGTCTCTTTTTGTTCTATTTTAAATTATTTATTTGAAGTCATGCTCAGAAATAGCAATTCATCTAGGTAAAGCTCTTGTCACTCAGAGCTGTCCTCAGTGCAACAGCTGCACCTCGGCTGTGCTACAGAACATCAAACAGTTGACATTTCACTTCATTTTATGTTTTAAACTATTCATTTAAAATGAAAATATTTGTTTTAAAAACACTAAATAAATGACCTTCAGTAGGCATTTAGAAGAGAAAAACAGCCCAAACCAGTTGGCAGATAATCTGTAAGCGTTTTCAAAATTGTCATGATTTTCTTTTTTTGGCTTAAAAAAGAAATTTCTTTAACCTTTTGTGATATATACAGTTCTGCCATAACTAAGGGAGGTGCAGAGCTCAACCTGTCATTCCATTATTAGCTGAGAATTTTGAAACACTATGGGTAACCTCCATTTTAGGTTGATCTGGCTATTTTTGTGTACAGTTTTGGGGGATATAAAATACTTAAGGATAGTACTTCTCTCCTTTTAGGCAATATGCAAAAACCTCTCCTGCATGCTGCCCTTCCTGGGCTGGCACAGACATTGTTTATTTTAGTGTCATAATACATAATTTGACTATGTAATTTGACTGCTAAGCTGCTGTTCTGACTGGATCGTGACTGGATGCAAAGGGGTGCAGCTGATTATCAGTTTTGAGTATGAAATTATTGAATGTTTATTAATACAGCTAATAGCAAAGAAGGGAAAGTGCCTTTCACAGGACCACAGAGCACAGTGCAAGAAGGGGGAATTGAAAGCTAGAATACCATCACTCCTTGGCCTTTACTTACCAACTGTTGCTTTCAGAATATTGTGTAAAAGACTTTTTATGATCGATTTTGAGAAATTGTCTGTTGTAACAAAGGCTGATAGGTGTCTTTAAAAACCATTGAAAATGTGAGCACTGCGGTGCTGCTAAGTGAGCACTTACTGATAGCTAAAGCATGGCACCCACATTGTGGAGATGTGGTTATCGGGAGCACTCCTTCCTAATGAAGCCCTGAAAATCAGAGCAGAATCACAAGTATTGATGCTGAGGAGTTGATTTCTGTCTTGTGTGTGTCTTGCTGGGGATGGATGTGCCAGGAGACGCCGTCTGGTAGCGCTCAGGGCTGGCCGAGGAGGAGGGACCATAACAGCCTGCTATTTTTTATCTGTCACTGTCACACTCTTCTGTGATGCCTTCAACAGAGCTGAGAAAGAACAGATGAACATTTCAATTTATTAAACTTCCTCAGGAATTGAGTCAAGAACAAGCCCACTTCCTCTGTAAATCTGCACTGAGATGAAATGTGAATTAAATAGAAGACTGTGCACAGTTGTTTATCTTTTGTGGATCTATAGGGAAAGAAAAATTGAACTTTTCAAACTTACCTCTATTGCCATGTTGTCTACATTTGTTAACCCTTCCAGTTATGAATATTTTAAGAAATCATACAAAACACAAGAATAGACTTGCTAGAAATAAAATCTCTTATGGTAACAGCATATTAAAAGCTGGGCTTAAATTCTAAGTAGGCATAGATCTGTGCTGGAGCTGTCTGTGTTATTTCAGTACTATTTCCCAGAGTGAAGTCAATGTCGTACATGTTAGCTGGGAAAGGCCAGGAGCCATCTGTTTGTGTTCCTTTTAGGAATACAGGCAAATAAATGTTGGCATTCAGGCCGTGTCCTTCCTCCTGCCCCATCCCTTTGCATCAGGCCTGCTGGAGAGCTGAGTCTTGCTGAAGCCCTTATCAGCCACTGCTGCTTCATGTAAAGAGACTGGAAAGGATTTCTTTCCTAGACTGCTATAATTAGCTTTTAATTAATTTAGGAGGAGGAAAATAGGTTTTCTCAGACTCCACGTGGATGACTGGAATTTGAATGTGGATGTCCAATGGTAATGCTGGTATGCTGCCCTCAAGGATCTGTTGACATGTCAATCATCATGATCACTTCTGCAGAAGTGGGAGGTCTGCAATGGAGATAACCTCAGGTTTACTAGACCCAGATGTTTACCTTTGATGTAGTTAGATGAGTTATTAAATCCAGAGGAAAAGTAATTTTAGCCTAATTCATCGGAGGATCTATGGATGTAATCCTCTATGGGGGCTTTTCAGCACTAGAACAGAAATAAACATAAAAAGAAAGAAAGAAGGGTGTGGGATTTGATTGTGTGTGTGTGCTGCATGAGAAACTTCTTAAAGCTTTTGGATGTGTGTGTTAAAGACATTCTGATTATAATGATAAACAATTTTAAGTTCTTTTCAAAGTGAAGGTTACAAGTAGTATAAGGTGTTTGTATGTAAAATTCAGTCGACAGCAGAAATGCTGGAGGTGTGTAATACCATGTTCTGTATTGCCATGGGGACTGGGGACACAAAATGTTCTAACAGAATTTATAATAATTCAGGCTTGCACCAAGGAGAAGAGTGTTTTAATAGAGAATGGAATCTGAGAGGTTCTAGGAGAGGGTTTGGCATAACCCTTGACTCAAGGATGTCCAGCTGTTCCTGTGAGCATCCATAATTTATGTATCTTCCACTCATGGCTGCTGCTCGTTCATCCCCAGAATAACAAGGCTGATGATAAACGCTCAGCATGAGCAAAGGAAAAACAGTCTCCCAAGAGTCTGCACTCCCAGATAACTTAGGAGAACAGAAGGTGGTACCTTTTGGGTGATGTTGATAAATTTTGTGGTTGGTCCTAGATGTTAAGGCTGCTTCTTAGAAATGTTCTAAGATCTGGGTGAAAATGATGAGTGACTGGTTTGGGCCTTAGAGGGGTGACACATCTAATGCCACGTTCACACTGTGGCTCTGGATTACTCTCCCCATTGCTCATGAAATATTTTAGCCACCTGCTAGTTGATGTTCACTTGGTTGTTTTTTCTAGGAATACAGTAAATTTCCATAATGCTTACTTAACACTAGTGCCATCTGCTGTATTGGAATAGCAGCATATCCTAAACCATCTTGGCAAGCTTCAAAAACACTTTAGAAATAACTGAAGGAAAGTATCATAAATGAGAGAGTGATATTCCATGGGCAAATCCAGGAAGCTGAGCTAATTTGGGAAGTGTTTTTAAAGAAGAGGGTAGCGCAGTCTGCCTGTGCTGAAACACTTTCTGTTGCTTTGTGCTTGGAATCTGAGGCTTTTACGGATTTTCTAAATATATAAAATCAAAATGAGAACTTTGCATTTGACTCATCACTGGAAAGGAAAGACCAGTGTCGGGGTTCAGAGAGACAAGAGCCAGGGCTGTGTCATGTCAGGGAAAGGCAGGGGATGAGGAAAAACACTGGGAAGAAGATCAGAGGGAGTGCAGGGGGGGGCAGATGTTGATTTAGTGAGGGCATGGATTTTTCTTTGTGGTGTGTGAGCACAGGTAGAGGGGGAACGAGGCACAGCTCTCTGTCAAGAGATGTTCTGAAGCCCTCACCTTGTCTGCTCTCCTGAAAGCTGGGATCTGGAAGATTCCTTCTCCTTGAGCACATCTAACAGCCATTCCCTGTTTCCATCCCGGAGCTGGAGGACCTCTGTTAAATAAAGAGATGAGACATCTTTTTCTCTCCTTGTGTGTGATTACACCCTTGGTGCCCAGTGGGGATTGAGGCCCCCTTCTTTGTCCATGTATTAATCAGTTTTGGGAAAAGGGACTGAAATGTCTAAAAGTCCTGCAATTTAAAGCTTTACAAACCAGAAAAGTAGAGTTAGTGTCTGGCTTGGTTGACAAATGCTGCTAGCCCATAAGCAGTTGCTGGTGAGTTAGGAATGTATCACTGCAGAAATACCTCATGCAAGGGAGCAGTTTGATATGTGGAAAAGACTTCAAATTCTGTGACTGTAAATTTTTATTCTTTGCAAACAGTCCCAGAAGGTGGAGAGGAAAAAAATGTTAATCTCACAGCAGCCTCTACCTTCATTCAGCCATAGCAACATCTCAGCAGCAGATGACATGAAAACCACCCAAAACATGTAAATATTCACTCCTAAATCCCATTTATTTCTATAAAAGCATCCAAACAAACAAAATTTCATGTGAAATCATACTAATACAGGTTCATGGTTGCCTGATATTTATTGTGTGCTGTTTTATGCTGCAAAATACAGAAAAGTGACACAAATCAATACAGAATCCCCTGGTACCTGCTTCTCTAATAGTTCAATCAACTGGTTTTAATTGGCTTTGTGTATTTTTCCTGGAATCGTAGATCAGGGGGAGATTGCTGGGTTTTCTCCTTCCCTGAGTTGCAGCATTTCAGGCTGTATATGTGTATGGAGTCACTGGGGGAAGCCCAGTCTGAGAGCTCACACGTCAGCAGTAAGATCTCTTTGTAATTTGGTTGTTGTTTGATCTTTTCCTGTACTAAGAGAGCTGTATCTGTCGTTTACATCTGTTTTTGCTAATTTGTGTTGTGCCTTATTTGAACAAGAGTTTTAACCTTTTTTTCCTTTAGTCATCTTGTCATTGAGCTAGAAAAAATGTACAAGCTACATAAACAGCCTAAAAGATGTTAATTAACGTGCATGCCCCTGCAGAGCATGTTCCAAGGCTGCCCTGCTTACAAAGGGAACTTTGAGCTTCAGACCATATATTCATCTTGTCAACAAAACAGAGATGTTTGTGACATTCCTAAAGTTTACTGTGTGTTCTCAACATATTAGAGTTGCCAAGTAATTGTTTTGCTGGAGCCCATCCAAAACATAAATAGAATTTTAATTCTCCTTTAGAGTCTGTAACCCCAATTACCCTCTGCAGCTCCCTTGAAAGACTGTGCAACTGAACACATAATTATGAAACACTTTGGAATTATGAAGCAATGTCAAGTTAACTTCAGTTGAATAGCTAGTCTCCCTTTAAAGAAAGGAAAATTCAGTTGTTAGAAAGCTGGAAGAGGTTCATGTCATGTGGGGCTTGAGACTTCTCAGTCCTTAAGGAGGTGCTTATTATATCTGTCTTTTTACCTGGTGCTGAACTTCAGAAATATTTTATCAGTACTTTCACTGTTTCCCTTTACATGTCATGCATGTCTAGGGGAAAAACACAAATAAGGACATTGATGAATGAAATTTCCTTTTTTTTTTTAAAGACATTCTCTTCCTTTTGTTGGTGAAGATGGTGCCAAGGGTATTACTGTGTAAACAGAGGAAGGTCTGTCAGGGGTCTGGGTTGGAGAGACGCTAATATTGAATAGAGGCTGTCTTCTCTTGAGGCTTTTATCACTAAACAGAAGCTTTAAAACAGAAGAGAATTTCTAAAGTAATCCCCAGTGCAAATGTTGTGCAAATATACACAACTGAATTGTTTATCCTCACTTAGCTCTGTGCTTGGCTGTTACATTTTGGTCATAGCAAATAAATGCCTTGCTGCCCCTTGACTTCCTTTTTTCTGGCCTCTGGGCAGATTTGCTGGGTCAAATGAATAAATCTGTCCTCCTCCCTTCAGCAGGAAGCCACAGGCAGCCTTTCTGCCACAGAGGTCTCACTGAATGCAAACTGGGTCCCACAGAATAGCATCTCTACCAGTCTCAGTTTGTTCTTTGTTCCCAGCCTAATTTTCAGGCCTTTTCAAAAGTCATCTTGTTTCAGAGTGCAGAGGAACTCAAAGGAAGGACTCCTCGAAGGGGCTTCTATCTGCAGGAGGAATCTTGGCTTTGGAGGGAGTTAAGAACTGGGAAAACCTCTCACTAGACTAGAGTTAACATCTCAAGATTTCCATTTTCTTTCAGCCAGTCTCAATTTTAGTGCACATGAGTAATTTCATTTTTACAGCCTCATGAGAGAGTTTCACTGGTTTGCCCATGAGAACATTACCTCCAGTGGTGGTTGGAAATTACAGGGTTTTTGACATACAGTTCAAAGAAGCAGATGTTTCTGTGAAGCACAATCTTTAGGAATTAATTGGGGACTTTGTGGATGGTGAGTGTTCACCCCAGCACCAGTAGGTGTGAAGGGCTCTTCTGCTAAATGATGTTCTTTCTTCTGGAGTAAGTGCTCCTGTAAAGCACAGTGTGTCTGTAAAACAGAGGATGGTCATTGTGGCAGTCAGCAGGAGCTGTAAGGGGGCTGAAATATGGTACAAACTCCAACATTTTCCCTTCCCTTCCCTTCCCTTCCCTTCCCTTCCCTTCCCTTCCCTTCCCTTCCCTTCCCTTCCCTTCCCTTCCCTTCCCTTCCCTTCCCTTCCCTTCCCTTCCCTTCCCTTCCCTTCCCTTCCCTTCCCTTCCCTTCCCTTCCCTTCCCTTCCCTTCCCTCCCTTAAAGCTTCAGAGGGTCCTTAAATAACACCTGATTCTGTGATAGGACATGATGATAAGCCCCTCACCATTCCTGTGCTCTTACAAGTTCTTGTTTATAAGTGTATAATTTTACTTTTGACTGTTTTGTATTAAAAAAAATGTTAAGGTAATTATGAACAACTTTCACACATGCAAATCTTTTAAACCTCAGGATGAGATCTGCATGATATTACAGTGTTGTGGTTTGAAACAGGCCGTGACCATACTGGACACAAAACAAAAAAAAACCAAAAAACCCACCAAAAACGACCCAAACCAAACAAAAAAAAGAAACCACACACACACGCCAAAAAAAAAACCAAAAACAAACAAAAAAAAAACCAACCCAACCAACAAACCAAAAAACAAAACCCAAAAAAAACCATAAGAAACAAAACCAAAACAAAAAAAACAACCAAACCCACCCCCTCCCCAAAAAAAAACCTGCCCCAGATATGGGATAAAAGCCATTCCCAAGACATACAGCATTTATTTTAAAATGCCTAGTTAAGCATATGACCTTTGGTTTTAAAAAGTAATTCTCAAAAGCTCATTTCATATGGGCTCCCTTCTCTTTTTTCCTCATAGATGATTTGGATGTACCTCCATGTTTCCATTATCAAATTGCTGGAGGGGTATTGCTACCAATGATTTATATGTCTGGTGCACTTTGGTATTTTTGGTCTTTCTTCTAAAATAGCTGAAGAAGCTTAAGCTGAAGCTTATAAATCACTGTGTGGTAAATTAAGTAGGGTTTTAAATAAGAGATTGTGACAAAACGAGCTGAGCCTTCTTTTTCATAATCATCATCATTAAACTTGGCTGTGGAAGAAGAGTCTTGCATGAATTAGGACAAACAACTGCAGCAGGCAGATCAGTGGTTATCCAGTGTGCTGTTCAAACATGGGGTGAGTTTTTTTCAGTGCTTTGAAATCTGGGGCATCCACCTCCAGTCCACCCAGCCGTTGGCTGTACTGGCCCTGCAAGTCCCCACTGGGCAGCAGAAAACTCCAGCAATTGCTGCCTCAGCTCCGAAATGCTGCATTGATTCAGGACTTCCCTCTGCCGAGGAGAGGAGAGGAGGCTGAGAGTAGCAGAATGCTGCTCAGGATAGTTGGATAGGGATATTTAAAGTCCTTTCATGCTCTGATTTTAAGGTGCTTGAGCCTTGATCAAGTTACCTCAAGTAACAGGAGCAGGTCTGTGAGCTGCCCCTCGCCTGGTGGGGCTTGAGAAAGAGATGGGGATTTTCAAGGCAGACAGAAACCTATTTCTGCTGCAATTGCTGTCCATGTGAGGAGTGATGGTATAAGAGGAGTTCCAGGTGAGAGTTTATTCATTTGAATTCAGAAAGTGTTAGTTTCAGGCAGATCAGTAAAAAGTGTTTAGAAAATAAATGAGAACTGGTGTACATTTATTTATGGTTGTGCCAGAAAATTCACAGAGCACCAATTCCTCAGTAGTCCTGATGCCTTGTCAAGGCTGATCTAGAATAGAGGCTGGACCAAGTTAAAGAATAAAGTAGGGATTTATTAAAGGCCTCAGTGGATCCACCTTGGGCAGCACAAGAGCCCAGCCAGGGCTGCACCCAAGGTGAACCAAAATGGTCACAAAATGCATGACCGGTCATGAGTCTCTCACTTTGATCAGTTCTGCTCCATTTGCATCTTGGAGTTAATTCTCCAATTCCAGCTTTAGCCCATGAAGTCCCATCCTCCTTGTTTTTCTCTCTTCAGCCCACATTGTTTATGCTCTTGAGCCTGAGATTTGGATCATTTGTCTTTGGTCCCCAGCTAGGGGACCATTGTTTTGTCTCCCTGCTCTGTGAAGAGAGCTCACCATCCCCTAATATGAAGTTCAGAATTACACACTAAAGCAGCACAGAATCTGAAAAATATAAAAACTCAAACCTGAGGCATCAGTCCAGCTGTTAGATGCAGTAGTCTTACTCATATCAAAACAAAATCTGATCAGTTTGTTAAGAATAAAATGCAGTGTTTGTCGTAGCTTGTTGATATTTCTCTCATTTACAGATAGTGTGTTTGCCAGTCCTCTCTGCTAGAAAGTAAAAGTTGCGAATGGCATAACTGTGTGGAATTAACTGTTGACTTCAGATTAATATTTGAAATCAACCTCAAAGTACTATGAACTTACTTTACTACGCTGGAGCTCTGGTATTATCAATGTCATGACTGAAAGTCCCAACTGGACTTCTATTTTTCTACATTTCTCAATTAAAAAGAAGCACATAAAGCCAAACAACTTGAAATAATTGTTATCCCAATTGGAAGAAAGGTTTCCTAGAGATGAAGAAAGATTCAGTTCTGCTGCAATTGTGACCTCTAGTGGGAAAAACCAGTTTGTTATCAATGATAATGCAGTGAATTGCAAAGTAATTCAGTGTTGCAATATTCATTGTGTCTGATGTTGCAGCATTTCCAGGACTCATTAATGGTACAATCCCTGCAAGGCACTGTACTATCTACATTAAAAATACAATTTATTCCCAAGAAAGCTTCTGTAAAGTCCCAGCATGTTTTTATAAAAGCTAATTTTTATAGAAACATGGTCTCAGGCTTTCAGGAAGAGGATTGGAAACACATTCAATTGCAGGAGCAGAAATTGCTTGGAGAACATTTCCTTGTCACAAGTCTTGTTGTTATCCCACAACAATAAAATATAATTGCAGTATTACTTGTGTGCAAATCTGTTGAGATGTTTCTAGATACCAGCTCTGGGAGCTATTGTTTGAAAAAAAATTTATCATGCCATTAAACAAGGCAAGAAGATTTGGAAAATATAATTGAGGAAAACAGTCTGAGCACGAAGTACATGGTACAGCAAACAAGAACTGCATATGGTATTTTTATATTTGGATGAAGACAAAGTTGTTTATCAAATTATCAACATATGCAGGCTGCAGACTTTCTTTAATCTTCAAATAAATGCCTATTGTCCCTGTATTTCTCACTGAATGCATTTCTCTGTATTTGTATTTCCAGCTTTTGCAGTCCAGCAAGCAACTACTGGATACAGACAGCATCTTGTTTAGCTTTGAAATAGTTTTGACTTTTGGCTAAACACAGTAAATAAAAGGTCTCTTGTGTACCTGTGGGGTTGTCTTTGTTCAATTTTGGGTTTTTTTTTTAACAGTTTGAATATGCAAGATTGTACCTGATAAATCATAGCTAAGCTTGTTGCTTGACAAAAATCTATCACCTAGAATATTTATTATTATTATTATTATGCATTTTGCTGATGCCCTGCTGATGCCAATATCCTGCACTGGTCATGAAAGCCAGCATTGCCAGGCACTGCAACACAGGGAGGGACAGCCTGTCACATCCACAGCACCTGAGCCACTCACTGGAGTTGCCGAAAGCCCCAAAGAGCTGCGATCTTCCCCCAGGGTGGGAGTTTGGAAACTGCCTTGGGGCTTCAATGAGGAACTTCCAAGGGTAGCAGGAAAAGGGAAGTGTTCCCTAGGGGCTTAGATTGAGTTTTGATGCCACAAAATGATAAGTATGAAAAGAGGTTTGTATGCTGGGACTGATTGAAGTCTCTTTCTTCTTATTTTCAGGGTATGAACATAATCTTCCATGTGGCTTTGGCCCTTTTAAAGGTAAGTAATTTTTTTTAATTATTTTGTTTTATTAAACTAAAATACTGATTATCTTAATATCATGTCTAAAGGAACAAGAATAGCGGGACCTCTGGAGAAGGGCATGAAGGAGAAATATCCATTTGGGTAGAGGTGTCTTCAAAATTGTACTTAGGATAGATTTTTTTTTTTATTAAACTTAATAACATCATAAAGCTTGTGGAACAAGGGATGCAGTCTAAAGATGTAAATGTCTCATGTAATTACTGTTAAGAAAACAATTCAGATAAATTTCACGGCGTATCTGTTTTGTGTCTGGGTTCTTTTGTATAAAACATGATCGACTGGTATCAAATGTATTTGTGATACTGAGAGAGGAATGGAAATCTCTAATATGGGGAACTTCTGTCTTTGACATGGACACAAAATTTACCTAAACCAATCAACCTGTAGGTAAAGCACTGGGTGCAGTGAGATGAGCTCAGAGTTCTCTTACACTGACCTCCACGAGCTGGCCCTGGTTCAAATCCAGCCCCCATGCAAGCACACAGTATGGAATTTGAAATTCTGAAATTTGACAGGGTAGAGCAACCTGTCACTCCTGACTCACCCAGCCCGTAATGGGGGTGCAGACTAGAACCACTGCACTCTTGCTGCTCCTCCAGTGGGATTTCCTTGTCATTTTCCTAGAAAGAGCAAACAGCTGCTGGTTGAGTTACTCAGCAATGAGTAATTCTCTGAGATTCAGCTTCTGTGGCACAAAATCCTGTGGCAGAAGTGCTCCACACCAGGAACATACATCCGTGTGCTGCTGTGAACAGAGCAACTTGAAATTTTCCAACATGTATATTTTCACAGAATCATAGCATCTCCTGAGGAGGGAGGGACCCAAAGGATCACTGAGTCCAGCTTGAGGGCAGGTGACTTCAGTGAAATACTGCAGTGTGGGCAGGAGATATTGCATATCCTTACGGGGAGGAAATGTCCAAAATAACCTGTGTTCTACACAGCTGGTGTGGAAAACGGGGTTGTGACTCTCTGCTTGAGTGCATGTATTTAATGACGACTCCCATCAACAGGGAATTGCTGTAATAGATCTTTCCAGGGAAGTGCTCCTGCACAAATTGAAGTTGGTAAAAAGGAAGGAGGGAAATGTGCTTATGGCAGTAATAGCAGTTCTTCTTGCATGTGTGTGCTGTAGCTGCCTGCTCTAGCAGTAAAAGACACTAAATAAATGGTAAAGGAGGTTCTATCCTGAGAAAGTATTTCTATAGTAAAGCCAAACAAAGCCAAGGTAAGGAAGATAAGATTCTAAGACAGAAACACTCACCTAAGAGCACAGTTCCACAGTGGCATGGAGATGGAGCTGGTGCTTACATACAATTGAATTAGCATTCTAATTTGCTTTCAGCAAGAATTGCTCTTCTGTTAGGGAAGAAAATAGTTGAGAACTGAAGTAATTTTGGCCTATTCAAATGTGTTCATAATCTCTCCTAATCATTAGGAGCAAAGTGGTTTAGTGTGCTACTCTTTTCAAGTTATAGAACCTGAATATGCTGCAGAAAAACTGCTTTAAAACTGTGTTTCAAAGCTCTTGTCTGTCTCTGATTCTGAAGTGAATGAAAACAACTCCTAAGGATTTGTTCTTTGTTAAAACAGAGCAATTATTCTCTCATCCACAACCTTTTGGATTGCTTTAAATTTGGATAAGGGAATCCTTCATCGGTGGAATGCTGGAGCCTTTCTTGTGTAAATGCCATTTTCCTTGCTTCTAGTGAGGTGTGTGCATCCAAATCCCTCACTAAATAGCAGTGGAAGGGAAGCTTCTATCTGGAACTCTCCTGCACTCAGGGCTGTCTCACAGGGAGTGCTGTTAGTTTGGAAATGACAGTGCTACTTCTGTGACCAATTGCCTGAGACGTCTTGGTGCAGTCATCCTCAGAAAATAAACATTTGAGACACACAGGAATCCTTCCTCTTCCCTTCTCCCACACTCCCAGTGTGCTTGCAGCAATGAACAGCTAGAGGATTAAAGCTCTTTAGCTGTGAAAGCCATCATTTGGGCATTAATCTGATTTCTTATCAAAGGCAAACATGGAGTTCTGTTCTGTAGCATCCAAATGTTGTGCTGCACAGCCTGCTCAGGGTCCCCAGCTGGTGGCACTGTCTTACACTGGGAGTCATTGGCTTGCATCGTGTAGGGACTGCATCTGAATCACCCTTCAGGATCCTGAGCTGTTGGAAATCCTAACTCCTCACCTCTCATTTTCTGAGCAGTGGAAAATGCAGTGAAGCACTGGCATGTGAGGAGAACCCCAGTGTGGAAAAAGGCAGCATAAAAATCTGTTGTTTAAAACAACAAACAGCACTGGTGTTTTCATTTTTAAAATCCCAATTAAGGTGATTAATGAGAATGACAGAGGATAATATACCCTTCCAATGCCAGCACACTTCCTAATCCTATATATTGTGTTATTTATATATATATATATATATATATATATATATATAGCACAACTGTTGGTTGTGTTCGAGGGTCCCCAGGACGAGGGAAGAGATGAGAATCTTGACTCCACGCTTCAGAAGGCTGATTTGTTATATTATGATATATATTATAATAAAAATGCTGTACTAAAACTACACTAAAAGAATAGAGAGAAAGGTACAGACAGAAGGCTGGAAAGGAAAAGAATGGAATGATAACAAAAGCTGGTGACTGACCAGAGAGTCTGATACAGCTGGATGTGATTGGTTATTGAGTAAAAACAATTCACATGAGACCAATCAAAGATGCACCTGTTGGTAAACCATCTCCAGACCACATTCCACAGCCATCAGAGAGTTATTGTCTGCATTTCTCTCTGAGGCTTCTCAGCTTCTCAGGAGAAAATCCTAGTGACAGGATCTTCATAAAATATCACAGTGACATCAACTAGTTTGTTTCTTCTTTGCTGGAAATTAAAAGCATTAAAATCCTCACATATGCTAAGAAAAAGAAATAAATTGTAAGCTCCCTTTCTTATCTTAGTATTTCATAGAATCATAGAATTCCTGAGCTGGAAGGGACCCCCAAGAACCATCAAAGTCCAGCTCCTGTCCCTGCCCAGACACCCCAACAATCCCACCCTGTGCATCCCTGGGAGCGTTGTCCAAACCCTCCTGGGGCTCTGGCAGCCTTGGGGCTGTGCCCATTCCCTGGGCAGCCTGGGCAGTGCCCAGCACCCTCTGGGGGAAGAACCTTTCCCTGATCTCCAACCCAAACCTCCCCTGACCCAGCTGCAGCCATTCCCTAGGGCCTGTCACTGGTCACCAGAGGGATTTCACTGATTAATTCTTAAATCTTGTTTATGATCTTAGAACTTGGCAAAACTAGCTAAAGGCAAACTTTATGTTGGAATTAGCAAACTGAGGCAAGAATTAAAATACATGATTGTGTAGAATTCAGGCTCCAGATTCATTACTGTTGTGGCTGTTAATTCCTGAAAAGGCAGGGAAGTGCACATACTCACTGGAAATGTAAGAATGAACCAGAGGCTTTAAAAATAGGTGCATGTCCAAACCTTTCAGTTTTAGAGTTCATATCCTCACAGAGTTTGTGATCCATAACACTTAACATTTTCCTTATTGAGTTTTTTTGTGTGACTGTTAAAAAATGTGTTGCTTAATGCTAGAGGAAAGCCATAGTTCTGATCAGGAAGGTTTATGATACTGAAAAGAAAATGGGTAGAAAAGAGTGAGAAATGTTTTTGTTACTGCTTGTGTTTTCCAGCCAGTGCTTTGTTGTCTTACAGAGATTTACTCTGGCCCCTATACTATCCTAAGCCCAGTACTTTTCTGCATTATTCCTTGAATTCAGGTCAAGGTGAGCAGCATTTCTAATGGGGCTTGTGAGTTCTGACACTCACTCCTCCTCTCTGCATGTGATAGGAGATATCTGAGCATTACACAAACAGGAGAGTTGTGTTTCTTGGTTATTTCTGCTGGCACCTTTCAGTCTCAAAGCCCTTTGTGTCAGTCCGTGTCCCAGACATCAGGGAGCACTATCCCAGTTACAATGGCAGGGATGGCAGATAGAGAGTCTAAAAGAAATGTGTCAAAATTACCTGGGATAAGGAGGGTTATTTATTACCTTTATTTCATTCTGTATCTGGACTGAAAAGGACCTCCTGGGCTGAAGAACTGCTTCTCTGCTCTGTTGTGCCATTATGTGACACAGCATCTATTTCAGAACCTGCACCAGCAGCTTTCAGAACTGCTGCTGAAGGCCATTTCTCTTAGTCCTGATTGGATTTATTACTGATGGTTTTACCCTCAGCTACTCTTCGATTAGCATTGTCCTTCAACTTAAACAGTCCCCTTCCAGCACCACTCCCACTTGCTTGTATCACCTTGAAGTGTTGATAGATCCCATTCACACTGTTTATTAAATAACCCAGTGTTGTTAAACTCCTGTGCATCTTGGCCATTCTCTTCTGCATCACCTCCAGAGGTGACTGGATCTCTAAGAGAGGTCACATCATGTTTTCTGTATTTGTGTTGTAATTTCTTATTTCTAAAGAATCTATTTGGTCTGGTAACTCTGAGGACTGTGTTGTGCTCTTATGTTTGTGTGAAATATTATTCCTTACTTACCAGAGAGTTCCACGAATACTCTGTCCCCACCTTAGAAGGGAATTTGCGTAAGAGCAAAAATTCTGAATAAAATTGTGCTGTACTTCTGTATACATTTACATTTCAATTCTTAAGGAACACATAATCAATTATAGGTTTACTTTTTTCACTTTGTCTTCCTTGGGCAGACATCTGACCTAACCCCTCTCAGATTTTACCCACATCAGTTCTCTCCTGAATTACCACTTGCACCAGAACCTCCAAATCAGATCTGAAATTTTGTTCTGTATGAAAGGCACATTTTAAAACTTTCTGCTTGTGAGGAGTGGAGGTAGTCAGAGCACTCATCTGTCTTTGAGCACCTTAGGTCCTGCTGATCATGGGGAAGTTCTCCCCATTCCCTCAGGGATGTGTGGCTGCCAGTGGAAACTGAAATGACCAGTGTGACATCCCTTGGGATTGTGCCTCCCTTCATCATCTGCTCCTGAAATTATCCCTTGCCACAATCCAGCCTGGGGCATTAATGTACAAAAGTAGTGTTGTCTTTTAAGGAAATGAAGAAGGAAAAACACAAGGGGTTCAAGCCATCACAGCAAGTAAGGAAATCAGTTTTATCCCTCATATGAAAGCAAGCAATAAAAGAAGCTTAAGTTGAGCAACCAACTTCTTCCATATCTTACAGAAATTCTGTATAATCTTATTGGCTAAACCTCTGAAGGCAGTGAAGACTGCACAGGTGCTTGTCTTAGGAAAAAAATTGCATATTGCCAATGCAGATAATTCAAAAATGTCAATTGCCTTTGAGTCAGGAATGAAATTATGGCAATTACTGTAATTTTGGAGAGGTATCAGATGAAAAGTGCACTAAGACTGCAGGTAATGTGACTTAGGCCTTGTGTTGAAGAGTTACTGTGGTTGTTTGATTCTTGCTCTGTTCTTTCTTTGCATTTGCAATGGTTTGAGGAGCCTGAACTGATCTTTAAGTCAGCATTGCTTTAGGCCAGGAGGTGACAAAGTGACAGGCAGGACTCCTTCCCAGCCAGAACTGTGTTTGATTCGAGGTGAGCTGGTCTAGTCCACTGTATAATTGCATTACATTTTCAAAAGGCTCTTCTCAAGAAAAAAATCAGAAATGTCCACATTAGAATCTAAGGCAAAATAGATAATGCTTCATTTTTATACCCCCTTTTTATATCTTCTTCCTGTAACTGATCCCAAGGTAAGAGCTGCCACCTGAGGGAGTGAAGAGGATCCCGACTCTTTGGACTTCTGCATTGAGCAGAGCACAAGAAATTCAGGCTTTAAGAGACTCTCAGATTACTGGTTTTGTATTTCTAGTTTCTAATTTGAAGATTTCCTTAAATTTTAAGTTTTGCTGGGCTAAATAATTCTTCCCACAGACCTACTCCCTCTACCCCAAAACCTGTCCTGGGTGACTTGTTGGAGATGATCTCTTTAGAAAGAGAAATCTGTGCCTGAAAATCTCCAGAATCATTCAACTTCCAGACCACTGATTTTCCAGCCTTAATATAACAAATTTTCTATTTTTAGAAGTCCACGTTTATTTGTGTGTTGAAAATCCATCCTGTGCTGATCAGTTACTCTCTCTGCCCATGTGATCTCCTTCTCACACCTAAAATCAGTCCTGTTCCTATTAGGTGAATGTTCACCCTAAGTTTTGAATTTTGAGGGTGGAGACATACTCCCTTTTCAAAGGGAGGATTGATAGCAAAGAAAATAACATGAAATTTGTTGACCTGAATTTCTTTAGCAGCACTGAACTGTGCTTTAGATATTAATGATTGCTATTGTATCAGGTGTTGGTAATTTCTAGATGTTGGAAAGTGAAGATGGTGTTTGCAGGGTTACATACAGTTCTGACTGAAACCATTATTTTTATTATAATTAAATTTAATAATTAATAAATATTTGTATAAATAAATATTATCATTATTTTGTTATAATTCTTTTAATTATAATTTAAATATAGTGTGTCTATCTCATGTACCTAGCAAATCTTACCATTCTTTGGGAAAATATTTTCTCCAAATATGTAATGAAAGTGAATGAAAACATACAAATTATTCCACACCAGACTTGCACTGGCTTGTCTACCCCAGTGTCTCATTGCCAGCAGCAGATATGTGAGAAAGACTTCTAAGAATTTTCTTTTGCCTCTGGCAATTTGTGTCTTGAAAACTCTGAGAAAGAAGTGGTGTCTCATGTTTAATAATTCTGCATGGATTGTTATTTCATGGTGCTTTTTTTGTTGGCTTTTTGAACACATGTGAGTACCCCAGAGGTTTTCTCAGTTTAATCGTTATTTTGTTTGCTTTGGACCCTGTGACTTTCACGTGAGGTTCCTGTGTCAGGCAGGCATTTTGGACACTTGGTATCTCTTCACTTTCTCCACAACTCTCAGGACTTTGTAAATCTACATATCCCTCATCAATTTCTGTTTTCCAGGCTTAGTAATCACAGTCTGTTTTCATCTCCTCCTTTGGAGCCCTCTGATTGTCTCTAAATACCTCTCCATCTCTGTTATCCCCTTTTTGAAAAGGGAGGATCAGCATGGTGGATGATACCAGAGGAGAATCCCACATGAAGTTACTGAAGAATAATGCTGTTCTCTGCTTAGATCTCTGCTCTTTCCCTCTCAGCTCCCACCATTTGATGCATTTTGTTGACCTCCACTGTGCACTGATCTGATATTTTCATAGGACTCTCCTCAGTGAGTCCCAAGATCCATTTCTGAGTAGCAATTGTCAGCTCACAGTCTGTCATTTATGTGGAAAATTGATGCTGTTCTCCTTTTGCATCAATTTAGATTTATCTGCTTTTGACTTTCCTTGGCTGTTCTACTGCCCAGTCACTCAGTCTTTAATGGCCCTTCTGCAGTTCTTTATTGCAACCCTTGTCCTTAAATCCCTGAATAATTTAGGAGATCTGCAGACAGTCATCCCATTCTTCACCCTCTTCCCAAGCTGTTCAAGAGCAGCCCAAGCAGCATGGATCCCTGCTGGAGCCTGCTGTGGAAACCAGTTGGTTTCATGTGTTGTGTCTGTGTGTGATGATCAAGGTGCAGCCTTTGCTAGATCCAGATTGCACACTGTAATTAGCCCTGAAGAACAAAAACCACAGAGTAATTTCTGATAAGAGGTAAAGCTCTTACTGTGGCCATGATGTCATTCATGTGGATTTTCAGAGCTGTTCTGGTGCTGAATGTCTTATCCTTTTACAGGAGTGGACTTCAAATAGAACTTTTTCCTACCCATCTTAGTCTATTTAGCTTTTCAAAGTCAGTCATTTTTGCCTCTAAAATACAGAGATTTAATATTTTAAAATACAGAGATTTATAAAGGACTGCCCATCAAGATCCTTGGTATCTTGGTACAGAAGATATAGATAATATCAAGTGATAGATATAGATAATTTCAAGTGATATTCTGTACGGTTTTGTTTACTATGAGGTTATTTTGGCATTCATTTCTTCTGAGTTCAGTGGGCCTCAGCTGTGTGAGTCTGAGCAGCTCTGAACTGCACCAGAGCTGTGAGCAGTGAGTGAGCAGGCATTTCATGGATAGGAAGGCCAGAAACAGAATTTACCTGCACTTACAGACCAGACAGTCCATGAGATGGAAGCCAAAGCACGAGTAATGTGTGTTTATCCTCAGACATTTTAGTTGCTGCCTTAGTTATTACCTTTTGGGCCATTTTTAGGTTTTAAATTCACTTCAGTCAGGCCCTTCTGAAGAATTTGGGACAGTAATCCAACGGCATATATGAAGGAAAAATCACAGTTCCATGAATAAAAATAAGTTATAATAAGTTAAAGTGTTCAGTGAGGATATGGAAATAAGTTAAGAATGGTAGGAAGGATAAAAATCTGAATGATGGTTCACTGTTACACTGTGTAAAAGGAATTGCTGAAAAACATGGAACACTGGATTTCAGCTGATAAAATTAAGATTTTTTGGTCAAGCCTTGGAAGTTTTTGTATTTGAAACCTCTTTAAAATTTCAGGCCTGATATAAAAAATGTAATGATGGTAGTAGACTACATCTCTTGGGAAAATAACCCTGCAGGTAATTTTCTTCCCTCCTAAAAATTTGCACCTCATTTCTAACCTGAATTCATCTGGTTTTCCCCTTTAACTATTGGATCCCATTACAAATTTTTAGACTTCCAGACTTTATTTAATCATCAGTTAATTCCATTTTTCATAGATCCAGACCTTAACCAAAATGAACCAAACCTGAATTTCTGTGAGGATCAGAGTTATTAGCTGATTAAACTCTGACTTACACAATAAAGAATTAAAGGCTTTTGACACTGCTGGGGCTCTGAATTCCCCATCCCATTGCCTGTTTAGCCCTAGGGTCACTGGTGGCTTTGTGCCTGGTCACTTCTGTACCTTCTTCCCAGCAGCCACACTTCCAGTGCTCTTACTTCTTCCTTTTTAATGTTTTAAGCCAGGTTTTCATTCATGTAGAGCAGTAGAACCTGATGTTTTTAGAATATCATGCTTACCAGCATGTGTTTAACATAGAATTCAGAAATAGGCAAAGCTGCCTCCTTTCCTTTAAACCCTTTCCCTACAAACATTTCTAGTGTGTGACCTGTGCTGGGTTTGGCGCCTGTGTGCAGAGTCACAGGCTGAAAAATAAACCTGAACCTCTGGAACTGTGTGTGGATGGAGCTTGGGAAGAATGGGAGAGTTCCCATCCTGCCCACAGCCTTAACCTGGAATGAAATGTGTGTTGGTTGTGGCTTCTCTGTCCTGAAGAGATTCATGGCTTCTGTGCACAAGGCCCTCAGTGAACGCCTGCATCTCAGCCTGGCAGAATTGCAGCAGCCTTTGCAGATTTTCACCTGCACAGCACTGGTGTGTAACCTGGGGGATTTAAATCAGCTTGCAGAGCACCATCTGTGCTAACAGCCTGTTCACTGCTGCACATCTGCAGGGCCTTTAGCTGAGCCAGGCCTGTATCATCATCCTTGAGGCCCCATTGGCATCTTCTGGTGCATTTGACCTCTGACTTCTGCTTTAACACTTTTCCCAACTTAAGGCAACAACTTCAAATATCACTCCTTATCACCCTTTATATAAAAATACAGATTCTTAGTATAATTATACCTCAGTTCAATTTTCACTCAATGATTTCCATATTTTAGCTACTCATTAACATGTTTATTATTTCAAATCAATGACCCCATCCTATGGCTATTTACTTTCTATTAGTATTTGAAGCAAGTCTTTTTTTTTTCTTGATATGTTAGGAAAATGGTTTTTAGAGTTTAAATATACAGTTACACAAGTGTTTGCCATTGATGTGGTTTAGAGCTTCTCACAATATTTTAAATTGTGACCATTATGTTAGAAATGTGGAGTATTTCTGTCCGTTGCAATTGGCGATGGGTGTTGTTCTGTTACACACCCCATTTTATGATGAGGCTAATCAAAAAGGAAGGAGCATGAAGACATGTTTTCTGAAGGCAGCCCTGTGAGCTGGAGCAGCACCTGCCGGGCCGCCTCTAGCAGATGGCAGAGGCACGTGGGCTGTGTCCCGCACAGGGAGGTGGCGGGGCCACTCCAGGTGTGACATCACTGCATCCTCCTCACAAACGTGCGGCGCTTTTCTAGAATCCCTTCAAACGCATGTGCTGACATCATTCCCTCTCTGCCCATCGCCTCCAGATTGAGAAGCACCTCCCGGGAGCCCAGCAGTGCCGGCAGCGCTGCTGTTTTACATGCCTGAGTTTCACGCAGCAGACGGGCTCTGTGTGTGTGTGTGGCTTCCCCGGGCGCATCCCGACAGCCTGGCCCCTCTCCGGCCGCCATTGGCGAGGGGAAGGGTGCCCTGCCCCACCCACACCGTGGCCGTGTTTCATCATTCCGAAGCAGACTGCATGTACGAGCAATTCCATCGGCTGCGCGGCCGATCCCTCCCCGCTACGGAGCCTTAAAGGATGCAGCTGATGTGCTGCTGATTGAACAGCCAAAGCCCAGCGGAGAGCTGCTGGAGGGTGGCAGGGTGGGGGCCCGGCCGTCCGTCCGTGCTCACCATTGGTTTCTTATTACGGCATTCTCCCCCTGAGAGGCTCCCGGTGCCCAGGCACCCCCTCCTCCTCTTCCTCCTCCTCTTTCCCCTCCTCCTCCTGCTCCCAGCCCCCCGTTCCCACCCGTTCGTGCCTGATGCTGAGCGAGCGCTGCTCCCGGAGCGGGGATTGCAATGAGCTCATCCTTTTCTCTGTGCAGCCTCACAAGTGGCCGGGCTCTGCTGCCCTTGCTGCCGCTCCCGGCTCCCGCACGCCCGCGCTGAGCCCCCGCAGCTCGCCCTTGCTCTGCTCCCAGCCCAGCTGCCCCGCGCTCCTTCTCTGCCATTTTCCTGCTTTTTATGTGCATTTTTAGATCCATGGTTTCTCTGGTTTGTTTTTCAAATCTCCTTCGGACTCTGGCTGAGCCAGCACGGTGGATCATATTTTTCCTTGATTCTTAGCAAAGATGCTTTTCTCCTCCTGAGAGGCTAAAGGGGCGTTGCTGGAGCAGCCATCCAAACCCATTCCGGAGACTGGAGGCTGGCTCTCCTAATCTTGCACTTTCGGAAATCGCCGTTCATAAAGCCTGTTCTTCTCATTCTGGATTCTTACTACTTACTGCTCATGGAAGAAGGGGTACCTTGCAAAAGCCCGGCTGCCAAGCTCACCCCACCTGCCAAGAAGTCCCAGGACATGCACGACGAGAGGAGCAAGCTGGTGAATGAATACGCGTGTCGGGTGCTGGAACTTCTGGGCATGGGGCATCGCCTCTTTGTGCCTCGGCTGCTTGCGGTGAGATCACCTTTTCATGAAATGAATTCCTTGGGAATTTGCCATTCTCCCTCCCAACCCTGCCTCTGCCCCCAGGAGGGATGAGAGGGCTCTTGTTTTTTCCTCTCAGCTCCTCATAATCCATCTCCTAAGCACTGACTCCTTCTTTCTGATGTTGGTTCTGCAAGGCTGGACACTAGTCCTGCTAATGGGGACCAGTGCCACTCCTTTAATAGCTTGAAGGATCATCAGCCAGGGCTGAATCATAAAAAAAACATCTTTCCTAAATCCCTGAGTGCTTTTGTTCTCTGTAATGATTCCAGATAAGCAGTGTGCCCAGTCACCTTCTAGGTACTGACGCCAAGTGCAGTAATGGTCAGCATTTCACATCTCATACTTTTCACATCATAGGTTGGCTTTACAGACTCATTTAAAAATCAGGCTGTGTTGATGCATTTTGGCTTTTGGCTGTTTCTGTGTTTGGTTTTGGAAAGGCAGTTGGCAGTATGTAAAAAAGTTGAAAATGCCTGTGTAGAATGATCTGGGAAATAAATTGTTAAGGGTGTTTTCATCCATCGTGGCAAGTGCTGTCTGTGGGGGGGTGCCTGCAGTTGGCGTGCCATGCTGTGGCACAGAGAACACGCTTTTATCATTTCTGCTGCTGTACAAAGCAGCCCCAAACCCACAAAAGAGTGGAAAATCCAGATGTCAGTGCCTAGTCCTGGTTGGGTCTGCTCAGGGTGTTGTAACCACGCCTGGCTGCAGCTCTGCCTGGCCTGGCACACCAGAATGGCATTTTGTGTTTGGAATCCATGGGAATACAGTCCTTTCCTGATCCCCCTCATTTCCTATGGTGCCTTTCCTTTACTCCCACACCCATAATGTGGTTATATACAGTGACCTGTCCATTTTTTTTCATCCTACTGAGCCCATCTTGGTGCTGCTCAGGATCCACAGGAATCCATGTGCTCTGCATGTTACAACCTGTTCAGTGGTACAGACAGCGTGGGTGCTTGGAACACCGTGTCCCTGCTCTGGGAGATGCCAAATAGAAATCAAAAATTCCCATTGCTACGGTGCAGCTGGATTTGGGGATTTACAGTCACTTGTAGAATTGAGTGTAGTCCCTGATGATGCATGGTTTGAGCTGTTGGGTGTGTTACCATTATTCCAGTTATCTCCCAGTGTACCAAAACACTCATCCTGCTGATGGTTTTTTCTTGGGCAAGGGCTGCCAAATCACCCTGAATTGTGTTGTGATGAGCTCTAAGGAAAGCAGAGACAAAACCACCGAGCTCTTTTTCACTTGACTTAACCAGGCTTTGTATTTGGCCCATGGAGAACACCAGGCAATTTCACATCCCTTATCTTCCAGGCAGTTTGGCTTTGCTGAGTGGCATAGTATTGTTTATTAAAAGGAAATAAAGAGTGTGAAAAAGGTAAAATAATGCAAATAGGGCTTTGTGTAATGAGAGAGACTTGACTTGCAGAGCCAATGTGATTCCCTGTCAGGTTTTATTAGTCAAATATGCCTCTCCTGACACACAGGCCTTTTGACACACACCCTTCTCAGAAAGGAGAGACTGTGTTCTGATAATATGTTAAAAATGAGACATCTCTGAGGACCAAGAATTTGTACTTTAATCAGAACTGAAGATCCTTCAAAACATCAGTGTTTCATAAAATTAAACACTTGATTTCTCTTTTTTTTATCTTTTTTTTTTTTTTAATGTGTATAGCTTCTCTCTCTGCTGTGGTTTTGGGAATACATGCCTGTGATGGGTAGAGCATGTGTCATTGCAGTGTTATGTGATAAATACAATCTATAACCCTGTGCCAGTCTTAGAAA
The DNA here is from genome assembly GCF_015832195.1 of Motacilla alba alba. Classification (NCBI taxonomy): domain Eukaryota; kingdom Metazoa; phylum Chordata; class Aves; order Passeriformes; family Motacillidae; genus Motacilla; species Motacilla alba. Next base: position 26,324,639 of record NC_052023.1, read on the forward strand.
AATTCACCTCCTACCTGAGCACACTTCTGGGCAGGTAGAACAGCACCAGTTCTGGGGGGCTTGCTCCCTTCGGAATGAGCTGGAGTGGGTGAAGCCAGGAGATTTTCTTACCCACCTGCAGCAGTTCTGCATGTGGCAGGATGAACTTTGCCCTGTAAGTTTGGAGCTGCATAGAAAAGCAGGGGTGAAGAGGGATATCACAGGGTGTGCACACGATCAGTGGGTCTCAACGCTCCACTCACAAACCTTGAGGTCATTTTTTTTTTCCCCCACAGCATTTTTGTATCAGTGTGTTACAGAAAGCATGGATTTTACTGAGGAAAAGAAGTGTTTGATAATATAGTATAAAAAAAGCCAGCAAAGGAGTTTGGTGTATTGCCCTAGAAGTGTGTTCTGATGTTCCTGCAGCACAGTCCTGTCCACCAAACCTGCCCAGGCCTGGAGCCCCAGAAGGTCAGGGGATTTACATTTCCTCTGGAGCCACTGAGCAGCTCTCAGCTCTGGGGCTGATGTCAAAGGGCAGCACAGAGCAAAGCCCTGCAGCATGCAGCACTGCACTCTTGGGCAGCAATAAATAGATTGTGTACCTTGGTTTTACACTGTGTATCTTCTTCATGAAGTTTAAACCAGAAGGGTTTTTTAAGAAGTTAAATCTGTGTGTTGTAGGCATTAAATAACAAAAGATACTTTCATATTATATATATTATATCTAGATTTATTGTTATTAATATTGTTATTATATTATCTATATCTGGATATTATCATATAATATATAATCTATATTATACATATTTACATATATAAATACAGTGTGTCTATAAATGTATATACAAATATTTATGTATATACATTTATATACATAAATGTATAATTTTCATATTTATATATGTATAAACATGTTTATTAATGTATATTAATAACTTTCATATTTATGTGTATAAATACTGAAAAATTGGAGGATACTTACAAATATTTTGAGTGTTCCAGAAGCAAATTTAATGGTAAAGCATGGCCAGGTTCTTTTCAGCCTTCAACTTCTTGGCCTGATTTCTGACATGTGTTCAATAAAGTGTAAAACAGGTGGTTTATGCTCAGTGACATTCTACAGAAATCTAAATATATACCTAAAAATTCCATGGAAATAAGTAATTTTTATCTGTTTTTATGAAGGAGGAAGAACTAAATTAAGGATGTGCAGTGTGGTTCATCCAAAATTTCTTCTGCTGTGTTAGTTCCCAGGTGGGAATAGGAGTTTTGATAGAGTCAGTAATAAATGAAGCAGCAGGATTAATAATTGAAGACCAAGAAATTAAATTAAGGAAAAAAATCTAAGGCTTTTCCCTTTGTCTTAATCACAATTTCCTAAATATTTTGGGGAAAGCAGTAGTAACATTATTTACTTTAAAAAAGTTTAAAAAAAAAAAAAGAATTAACATTGTTTAAGGCTCTCAAGTTCTGTTCTTGCTTTTTGAACATTTGTTATTTCTCCAAACTTTACCTTTAGATTTGGAAAGTTTGCTAATACTTTTGGGAAAGGGCTTTTCCTAATTTTCAACTCATTTATTTAAGATAACTTTATTACTATATTGAAATACTTAAGCGATGTGGGAAGAACATTTAAGAACATATTTACTAAAGTCAAACCCTGGAATGCAAACTGAGCCTTTGCGTCATAATTCTGACTGAGTCTCTTTATTTGCTTGGGTTTGAAAATAGATTTTAATCAAAAATATGTTGATTTCAAAATAACATCTATAATAATAAAAAACTTTCCTGAAGTTCCCAAATGCACAGAAATGCAATGCACCTGCCAAACTTTAATGATTAACTCATTAAACTTAGAGATGATTTAGTAAGAGAAATCTGCTGTGTAGAAATCAGCTATTGGTGAGTTTCAGGAGTTGAGTGACTTCAACCAAGGATTTACGAATCTCTGCCTCTCAAACAGCTGCCAAAGGTTTCCAGAGAAATCTTTATAATTTATTGGTTAAAATCACAAAATGTCGAGTAATGTGAATCCTGTCTATTTTTCACTTTTTTCTTGCAATTTTAATAGTGAAACTAGTATTTTGATGAACAGGTGATTTTAAGGAAATGAAAATATTTTCAGTGAAGTGGAAGGAACCGATGTGACTGGGCTCTATCACTCATTGAACCAACCTGTACAATTTGATGGTTTGCAGTTTGCATATCTATAATCTTAGTTCAGTGAACTCTGTTGGAGAAGTTCTTTTTTCCAGGATCTTCTGGGATTTTCTTTGACTACAGTTTTTTTCAGCATGGAGAACTCAAAGTTGTCAATAGTTACATTTTAATAAATGGCAGGGGACTGTTAAAAATAGTACTGTAACAATGATTCAAGCAGAGGCCTAGGAAAATTAAATCTGACTTGAAATGTTTTACACAGAATTGCTGTAAAGGAAGGGAAGAGGAGGGGACTGGATGTGCAGGAGCATCCCGAGAAGGCAAACTGGCAATGTAATTGGGAAATCTGTTTGAATTGGGTAGTGATGGCAGATACCAACATGGCTGAGAACCAAGGAAGAGAGATGAGCTGGGTATCGAAATAGAATTTTTTCCAAATATCCATTAGATTGGACATTAGTAAAAATTTCCTCACTGGAGGGGTGCTCAGGTATTGTAACAGGCCTGCCTGGGGAAGTGATGGGGTCACCATCCCTGAAAGAATTCAAAAGATGTGCAAATGAGGCACTTGGGAACATGGTTTAGCAGTGGACTTGGCAGTTCTGGGTAAGGGCTTGGGCTTGATGATCTTAGAGGGCTTTTCCAACCTTAACAATGATCCCAAGGTTTCTATGATCCCATGAAACCTTTACTGCTTCTCCACCACTGTTATCCACTGAACTTCCCTGGAAGCCCTGGAGTTCCAGCATGGGTTTGGCAGAGGTGCTGGGCACAACTGGCTGCTCCCACCACACTCAACAGCTTCCAACAACCAGCCCAGTGGGGGTATGAAACAGTCATTGGCTTTAAGTATGGCAGGAGCATTCACAGCCTCAGGAAAACTCATCCAGGAGAAGTGTGATATTGGCCATGGCGGATCTAATTCATCCCATACCAACTGCCCCAGCTTTCTGTCAACATTTCATCCTCATCAGATTGGGCCTCAGCCAAGTTGTGCAGCTGCCAGTGATTGTGGACAGGATCAGATGGGTTCATTTGTAAAGCTGAATGTTTCATGGGTGTGGATGGGATGGTTTGTAAAGCTGAATGTTTCATGGTTATGGATGGGATCAGATGGGTTAGTTTGTAAAGCTGAATGTTTCCTGGTTGTGGATGGGATCAGATGGGTTAGTTTGTAAAGCTGAACATTTCCTGGTTGTGGATGGGATCAGATGGGATGGTTTGTAAAGCTGAAGGTTTCTCATCAGCACCCCTGAGGCAGCTTTTCCTGGGTCCCTGCAGTGATGACCCAGCAGCTTCTTTGGCAGTGAACGATAGGAGGATCAAATAGATCTTGGGGGAACTCAGTAAGGAAAGAAAAGAACAGAGCTGGACTTGGATTTTGGAAAAGGGCCTGGAGTGACAGGACAAGGGGGGATGACTTCAAACTGCCAGAGGACTGGGTTAGATTAGACATTGGGAAGAAATTCTTCCCTGTGAGGGTGGTGAGGCCCTGGCACAGGTTGCCCAGAGAAGCTGTGGCTGCCCCATCTATGGAAATGTCCATGGCCAGGTTGGACAGGGCTTGGAGCAACCTGGGCTAGTGGAAGGTGTCCCTGCCTATGGCAGGGGGTTGGAATGAGGTGGCCTTTAAGGTCCCTTCCAGCCCAAGCCATTGTGGGATTCTTTGGATTCAAGTGGATAACAACAGTTAAGAATCAAACTTTGAACCAATGTGTGTGTGATGTACCCGCTGTCTGTAATGAGGCAGAAAATGACACTGAGTGTTTGTTACTCATGAGAAAGCAGAGGATGCCCACATAGAAATGTTGGCACACGTGGAAGTGGTGGTGGTGGTGGTACATGAGCAATTAATTCAGCAATTAACCTTAACCAAAAGTGCCTGTGCTGCTGCTGAGGTATTTGCAGTTACACACATTACGCAGTGTAGATCTCTACCATAGGAGTACCTGTGTTGACAGAGTTTTGTTTACTCTTTTCTGGGCTAAAACCCTTGAAATTCACATTCTTGAGATAATGTCCTGAATGTCTTGTCAGGACCTTCAGTTTCTGTGAGCCATTTAAAGGAGCTATCCCAAGGCTTGGCATTTGGTACCTTCTGAATCTCTTGGTGCAGGTCTGGTAACCTGGAGGATGGATACATTTGTCCCTGTGAATCACACAGGAGTGGATTCATGATGACTGTGTAACATCTTCTGGCCTTTTAGACTTGCCATCACTGAGAGGTCCAGGAGCATGGCAGATGTAGAAATAAGCATATAGAACGTTTTCTGGCATGGTGTTCTTTGAGAAACTGTGTCACAGACTTCAGCACATTGACTTGCTGATGCCTAGTATGAATCATGTGCTTCTGCTCTTCATGTCTGTGACCATACATATATTAAATATATATACTTTGTCTTTTTAAGGCAGTACCATGAGTATCAGTGATGCTCTAATGCACAAGCTTTCCAGGAAATACAGGAATTTCTCCTAGGTTTTTGTTGTGTGCTTGTTTGTTTGTTTGTTTTTCTCTTCACTGACATCTTGACAGGCTGAGCTCCCTTTCTTACCTGGCAGGTATAGAAGGATAAAATCCATTCCCATCTTGCAGCCCTCTGTGCTGCCCTGCCTAGGATTCCTTGGATGGGCTTTAGCCTCTGTTTTATGAAGCAGAGTTAAAAGAGCTGATTTCAAGGAGGATGACTTCGAGCTAATGTGAATATTGGTGGTCTGGAATGCATCCAGTAAATGACAAATCAAGTAGAAGAGCGTGACTGCGTGTTCCCAGGGTTTACTGTAGTTCCCTGTGCTTAATTGCAGACCTCCAAAGAGGACCTTCTACAGGCTGATTTTGAAGGAGCTTTAAAATTCTTCAGGGTTCAGTTGCCCAAGAGGTACAGAGCTGAGGAGAACGCCCGGAGACTCATGGAACAAGCTTGCAATATTAAGGTAAGGATGGACTTCACTGCTTCTCACTCAGCCCGGAGTTTGTACAGGAAGAGTAAAATGCAACTTAAGAATGGCAGTAGCATGTGGACAGTAAAGAAATTAAATCACTGGTTTATTGCTTTTTATATATATTTGTATAATTACACACACACACCTTCTGTCTTTAAAGAAAGTGAATCTGTGACCTTTTCTCTCTTTGTCTGCTTGGGTACAAGCTAATAATTAAAACAGAAAAACGGTGCATCATCAACAATTATCAGAACTCACTAATTCCTTATTTGTTTTAGAAACAGTGACTGCAGTAAACCAATTAATCGCTGTGTGATAATCATGCAAACAAAGCTCAGATATTACTTGTTTTGCTCAGAAGCTGTTTATCTGCTGAGTGCTGTGTATAATACATCTGAATTGAGGTAGAAATGAGTTTTCTTTGTTTATCAAGCTTACCAAGACAGAATTATGTTTTTATATTCTACCCTACCCAAGATCTGCTGTCAGAAGTCGGGCTACTCTGAACTTACTGACTACAGGAATTGGACTTGAACCAAATTAGAGAAGCATGGCTGTAAGCTGTTGAGGGTGGAAACCTGTTTAAAATGGCTGCAGAGGTTCATGAAGTGGTCATTCGGAAGGTCTTGGATTTCTTTTTTTTTTTTTTTTTTTTTGTTGAAATATGTATTACTATGGAGAGGCTTAATGTTTGATCTTGGAGAAAAAGTGTTTTAGTCATTTCTTGGAATGTGAGCTCTGATGGGAAGTGCATGTTTGATGTGGCCCAGTGATGCACAGAGAACATCCCACTAGGAAGAATGTTCCTGCAACACTCTGCCTCTTTTTATCTCTCTCAATATATTTGTTAATTTCCCTTGTGCTGTTTAATTTCATCATTTATTAAGCAAGGGCTTTTTCCCTTCTGGTTAAAACACAGATCTTATGAAAAAATAGGTCTTGCCATCTGAATGTTCCTTCCAGCCAAGGAAAAAATATCTGTGCAAATGTTTTAGTAAAATTGTACTTGGATTCTGCTGCTGAAAGAGACTATTTGTGAGTACAAGGCTGCAGTTTGATGTTTAGTATTTAGTCCTCTGCTTGGTTGTCGAAAATGAGTAATTTAAGGACTTAGCAAGTACAGGAGAATTACCTTTATGCTACTTTGTGTGTATTTTCTGATGGGAGGTTGATGTAGAAGTCTTCATGGTACCTGTTGGAAGAGCTATTTGTCAATTTTCTCATGCCTTTCTCCATTTCTTGTGCAATATATTGTATGTCACATGATGTTATTTGTCATTAGTTTTCCATTTAGTACTGGATGTATGTGTATGTGATGTGCTTTACTGGGGAAGTATTTTGAAATGCACCTGAGGGAGATGCTCATTGCTCAGGGTTCAGCACCTGGGGCCAGTTGTGGGAAGAGGGTGACATTCTGAACTGTTAGTTGACAGGAAGGGGGTGCGTTTGACAGTGAATTAATTCCCTGCATACACAGGATTTCACACACTGCATTCTGGTTAAGAGAAAAGCTCAGGTCGGTGTAGCAAACATGGAGTCAAGTCACTGCTGTATTTTCTGGGACCCCTGTCATTGGAAGGAATGATGCATCTGATTCCATGTTCTTAGAAGGCTAATTGATTATTTTAAGATACTGTATTATATAAAAGAATACTATACTAAACTATACTAAAGAATTCATGAAGGATACAGACAGAAGGCTGGAAAGATAATCATAAAACCTTTTGACTCTGGAGAGAGTCCCAACACAGCTTGACGCTGCTCAGCCAATGAGTGAAAACAACTCACACCAGAAAGCAATGAAACAATCACCTGTGGGTAAACAATCTCCAAACACATTTCACATGAGCAAAACACTGGAGAAGCAAATGAGATAAGAATTTGTTTTCCTTTTTCTCTGAGGCCTCTCAGCTTCCCAGTAGAAAATCCCGGGCAAGGAGATTTTTCAGAAAATGAGATTGTGACAATTCACCCCCTTGTGTGTTAGAGAAGTGTGTGAGGATTAGTAGGAATTACTGAAAAGGAGGGAGAATTCAGCACCGAGACCTGGGGCTATCAGGGGTGGGGAAAAGTGGAAGGTTGAAGTCTCCTTCTGCTGTGTCAGTAACTGCTGCTCTGGTGTGATTAGGGAGTTGGGCTCTGCTGAGTCCCTGAGCATACAACTCATCCTGTAAGAGACTTCAGGAACTTAAAGTGAGGAAAGTCAGCACAAGACCCCATTGGAGGGAGGGTGAAACTTATATTAAATGAGTGTATGTCCCCAGACTTGCACTCTTGTCACAGGTGCCACTCATCCCCATGGTCATTGGACCATCTGTCTGGCCATGGTCTCTGGTGTGGGATGAGGATGAGGAGCAGTGGCTGTGGAGCCCTCAGTGTGTCCTGGGATCCTGTTAACTGGTGACAATAAATTGACTGTTGCACATGTTTTTTGTACTGTCGAGGAAGGCCAGGAACGTGTTGGCCTTGGTGGTTTTGGAGTCTCCATCTGTGGAGACACTCAAAACACAGATTGCCCTGAGTGAGCTGCTGAAGGTCACCCTCCCTCAAAGGGTGGTTTAGACAAGATGTCCTCCAGAGATCACTTCCAACCTAAACTAGTCCATGATTCTATAACTGGATGTTAGAATCATTGAATTTATTTACCAACGGGTGCTAATAATTGCAGGAGCTGACATGCTCAAACAGCAGATTTTTTGATCTTGATCATCACCGGTGGTAGAGTCCCAGGGAAGACAGAGGTTGCAGCAGTCTGTCTTGTTGAATGCAGCAAAACTTGGTCTGTTAAAAAAAAAAAGCCAAACCAGACCCTTAAACTGCTTTTTTGTGCTGTGTGAAAGAGGCACTGTGTGTCTTTCCACTGCTTGTGGGCTGTATTAGTACTTGTAGACTAAACAATAGAGGGCTTTAGAGCAACTATCCCACAGTAAGTGAATGGAGGATTTTCGTCAGATTTCTCAGCTAATTACAGAGGCATAAAAACCTAAAAACAAAAACTGTGTTGTGGCCAGGCTTCATAGTGAGCTGTATCTTTTCCAGTATTTCTTTTAATTTTGTTCCCACATTACTGCAGAACAAAACAGGAGTTTAACATGTAAAAAATCCACCTCTCCTTGTTTACTTTTTTTCTTGAGCTTTAGCTGAGCTACTTCTAGTCCTGCAGAAGGCAAATTTAAAACTACTTGGGGTTTTTTCTCCTTAATTTCACAACTTTTCAATTGAGTTCAGGATGTAGCCCTTGGATTTTGAAAGTGCTGTATTGGAAATAGTTCTGTCATACTGCTTTTTAAAAAAAAAGATTGGTAGCTATCTTTCTCTCAAGAGTAGATCTGCAAATACAAAGAAAAAAAAGCTGCTATCAAATGAAATTTCTGTGCAGAATGTGCTAGAGAATGTCTTTTTCAATTAAGTATTATTCTTGGTGGTTATTCACTAGGTCTGGATTTCAGTCATTTACCAGTAAGGAAATCACTGTGAACATCACTGGAATTAGAATTAACAGTAGTGTTTTCCTGCAGAGCTTGTTAGGTCATATTTCATTGTTGAATAGCATTTTGAACTAATTTATACTATGGATTTGTAATCATAGAAGGATTTTTATGCTTATGCTTTGGGGAAGGGATTTTTTACTTTCCTCATTTTTCTGTCTTTACAAGATTTTTCAGAAGTTTTTGTGTCTCTGGAGGCCCAATTTGATAAATGAATGAATGCAGACCCTCTTCTAGATTTCATGAAGATTAATCCTAATGGTGCTGTTTCATGAAAACATCTGACAAATTCTTAATGCTCACAACATCTGCCTCAGTTGCCTTTTGCAGCTTCTTGCAATTTCTCTTGCACAGATCCATGTGCATCCTAAAGAAGTTCCAATGACCTTGGATTTTAATAGAGAAGTCCCATCACTTCTGTTCTTACACCTGGCCTCAGGCAGGTGAGGTGTGGAACAGGAGAAAGTTTCACTGGGAGGTCTACTCCATATGAACTGGATTGTCACTTTCCAGTGAATTCAGGGAGTTTGTGCCCGTTTCTCCATGACTGTCCCGTGGCATTTGGAAATGGAGCAGAGCTGACATTCAGCATGTGTTAGCTCTGGAAATTCAGAATATGTTACATTGCAGCCCTGGAATGCCATGAGGTTGAGTGTACGAGATGGATAGGTGGGGACATCCTCAGAACTACCTGTGGGATGTGTCCCCTGTGCCCAGGGAAGGTGAGGTGAACACATGGGATGAGATACACAGAAGCCTGAAGGGAAGGTTGTTCTATGGTGGGGCAGCTTCTGTAGAGACACCTTCTGTTACCTGGCTCAGGCACTGCAGTGACTCCTGGTCTCATCTTTCATCATCCTCAGCAGCAGGAAAGATCTCAAATACTGATCCTCTTTCTTCCTCTTTCTTCCTCTTTCTTCCTCTTTCTTCCTCTTTCTTCCTCTTTCTTCCTCTTTCTTCCTCTTTCTTCCTCTTTCTTCCTCTTTCTTCCTCTTTCTTCCTCTTTCTTCCTCTTTCTTCCTCTTTCTTCCTCTTTCTTCCTCTTTCTCCCTCTTTCTCCCTCTTTCTCCCTCTTTCTCCCTCTTTCTCCCTCTTTCTCCCTCTTTCTCCCTCTTTCTCCCTCTTTCTTCCTCTTTCTCCCTCTTTTTGTAAGAGAAGTTTCTTCCCAACCATCCATGTAAATCTCCCTTCTGGACAATATTGGGGCCCCCAGCAGCATTACAAGGTTGCTGCTCTCAGCACCTTCAATGAGACCAGCAGTTGGCCCTGAATAAAAATGGTGCCTTTCCCAATGCAAAGCAACCCCCCAGATTTTTGTCACCTCTCACTGCGCTGCCAAGGCTGTCACCCACAGCTGGAGCTGGCACCAGTGCCGTGGATAATAGCAGAGTCAAGAAGGGGCTACAGTAGCAGGGGCTGTGCTAAGCTTGTTTCCTCGGCGACATTTAAAGCAGATTTAGTTTATAATGTTGCCATTTAAATGTTTTCACTTGAGAGTGGTGATTTGAAACTTACACCTTACTGACGGGGATGAGTGACTTGCTTCACACCTCTATTATCCTCTATCTGGACAGGCATTTTTTACGGGTGTGGTTTAAGTCCCCTATTGATTTATGCGAGTTTCAATGGGTAGGATTAAAAATAGCTGGTTTGCTCTTTCTCTTCTCTCCAGAGCATTCCCTCTCTCTGTGCTTATCTCTGTATGTGTGTACTTACCCAGATACTTGGGGATCTTGCTGTCATGGTAAGAGGAACACAAAATGCAACAGAAGCACAAAGGAGGTCACTGCAGAAAGGCCCTGAAACTGCACAAGCATTGGTTCTACCAGTGTTGTATCTATTTAACCTCTCAATATAAAGGACAGGTTAAAAATTGCTCATTTATCAACTTCTTCAGAAAAGGCCAAACCAAATTGAAAAGGATTTGGTTTAGATCTATAGAAAACCCTGCCATGCTTGTATGCAATTTCTTATTAAAAGCCAATGATCAATTGCCCTTATTATGTCTGTGCTGTTATCTCTGAAGTGCAGAGCCACTTGTCCTGGTGACAAGGGTCATGGTTTTTAACTCCTGTCCTGTTTGAGGCTCCAGCTTCCTTCTTCCTGCTCAGGTTTGTGGTGTAGGGCACTGCAATGAGCCAGCATCCGGAAATCAGATTAAAGTGCCTGCAGTGGAGTTGGATGTTAAATGTGATTGTAATCTTTGTAATAAGTGTTAACACTTATAGAAAGGAATGCTGTTAATTTAAAATAGCAGTTTGAGCTTGAAATGTTTATTTATTTTAACTTATAATACTTATTTAATATTCCAGTGAGCAGGCATGCTGCCTAGTAGTGAGGCTATATTTTCATGGTGTTTAAGCATTAGTAAAACTGTTCAGTTATTTTATTTGGTTTGGTTTTTTTTTCATTTGCACTGAGTTGGTATTGTAAGGGACATCAGGTATGTCAATAATTCTTTATCAATAGGAAAAGAATAGAATTTAATTATTATTAGTTAAGTATAATCACGTTTTAACAATTTTAAGTAGTTCTGCAGCCTGACTGAGTACAAGTATTTTGGTGTTTTTGTATTAGTCACTAGTTGACATATGGACTTGTGAGCAGTGCCATCAACCAGAGCAGTGTTGCAGGTAAGAGTCTTCCAAGAACTGTAAAAGTTTGAGGTGGAAAAGTTGATAGAAACATTTCTTGTGTCTATCCCCAGCAGTTGTATCCCTTTGCCCAAGTTCTGAGTGGTTTCATTCAGCAAGGTAAGGAGGGCACCTGAAAGCTGCTCCATGGTTCAGCAGAGCACCTGAATCCATTTTGTTCACCTTGGTGCCGTCAGGAGTCAGGGCTTTTCAGTATGACAACGGATGTTTCTGTTCCAAGTGGGAGCAGGAGAGCATCCTCAGCAGGGCTTTCTGGCCTGAGATTCTTCAATCTGGCTCCTTCCCCTGGATGAATAACAGCAGCTTTCCATCCTTGCGTCTGGAAACAGTACAGAGAGCAGGAGATGAAGATGGCAGGAGTCACACCATTTGACAGCTCTGTCTTCTGGCATCTTTGCCAGAATGTGTCTGAAATAACTCAGCTCTAAGAGTAAGAGGAAGTGAACCTTTTTCCCAAGCTGAACTCCAATCCCAGCTGCAGGTTGGCTGGAGCATTGACTCACCCCCTGTGAGGAGACACATTACAATATCTCTGCTTGCAGTGGTCTGTTTGTTGAGCAGTAGCAGTGTCTGGAGTTCCTGTTTGACAGCACAGTGCTCATACTAGTTTTTTAGAGGAGAAAGTCTCAACTCTCTCTTCCTTTGGAGGAAACAAATCCAGTAACTGATTTTCCCAAAGAATGCCTTAAGTTTGACTATGGAGAAAGCCTGTGGTGATGGTGCCAGGCAGGTTTGCAGTACCTCTTACTCTCCCAGTAAGATGGTGTCCTTTTTAAAGACGCTTCTGTGATGCAAAAGAGGGTGTAGAGGAAGAAATGTATCCCAGCATCAGCACTTACAACCAGAATTAAAAGGAACAAACCCACAGGATTTCACATTTTGTGGAGAAAGAGGTGTAGGTAAAAGTGCAGATGCAGAAATGCCTGGAAACAAGCTCTGCACCCCATGTTTATGCTGGCGAAGAAGTGTTCCTTGATACTGACTTAAACATCAACAAAACTGTTGAGACATAAGATGGCAGAATCTCCCTGGAGGTGGAAATTCCTCTGTGCTTCTCTTGGGTATCTTTCAGGCTGAGGTCTGAGGGAGCAGGTAGCAGCTTGGCAGTAATCAGCCTCATAATTCTGAAGAAATGTATTTTTTTATATGTAAAAGACATTGGGGCCAAGGCACGACCCTTGCCAGCCAAAGTTCTGGTGTTGTCTATGACTCTGAAAAATATTATAAATATTTTTCAGAACTCAGCTCCTGTGACCTGAGAAACTTTGAGTTCTCTCCTCTGAACAGCAGAGGAAGAAGCTCTGTTGTCTGCCGGGAGTTCAGAGCACCCACAGAGAACTATCTTTTATTTCTTAAGTCTAGATATCTTAGAATACATGCATTGGGAAGTGATTGTGTTTAGGGAAAAAAATTCAAGCTGCCTTTTGTCTTTTTGATCAGCCATTATGGTATGTGTCCTTCTCAGAAAAGCTGTGGTTATTTTATTCCTGCAGATGTAACAGAATTTTAAAAAATGAAGTTTTTGGAAACAGCCATGGGTGGGGTTTGGAGTGGTTGCCCAGAGAAGCTGTGGCTGTCCCATCCCTGGAAGTGTCCAAGGCCAGGCAAGGCTTGGAGCCACCTGGGCCAGGGGAAGGTGTCCCTGCCAGGGCAGAGGGGTGGAATAAGATGAGATTTAAGATCTCTCCCAACCTGAACCATTCTGTGATTCCATTCTGTGATTCTCTGTTGCAGAAAGCTCCAGTAATCCAGAGCTAATGGCTCATGCGCACTCAGGGGAAAGCAGGGATTCACTCTCAGTGTAGCACAAAGAACACTTGGGATGGGACACTGGGCTCCTTTTGGTTTTTGACAAATTAAAGGAGGTGACAAATTCTGAAGCACTGTGCTATGCTGAGACCTAGAGCTAAACTTGTAAAAATAATTGGGAGGAGAAGGAAAAGAAAAGGCAAAGCCTAACAATTTTCCCTTATTTCCCCCAGGGCTTTTGCAAATAAACAGAAGAGGCACTGGGGGCACTGTCTTCTTGTATTTTTGCTGGTGTTTGATTTCTCAGGCACCTGCACTTGGATTTATTCCTCTGCTTTGAAAATGAGGGGACAAACAGAACTAAGTATAGGAGACAGTGACTGCATCTCATAAACACAGAGCTCTGCAGGGACAGCAGCTTTTAGAACTGAAAGTCTTATTAATAACTTGCCATTACAAACCCCAGGCATTGTTTTTGGCATTGTTGACACTGCGGGAAATTAAATTCAGCAAGTAGTTACTTGGCTGTTCTCTGTGTGTAGCTACTGGAGCAGCACTGTAGCTGGGTGCTTTATAAAGGCAATACTCACATTTTTAGGATCTCCTGACTGCTTTGCTTCAGGATTCTGTGGTTTCCTACAGTTAATTGCTTTTATTTTTAGCATATTGTGGCCTTGTTTCTCCTGTGGAGATTGGGTAGTGTGGTAAACATGGTGTTACATTGTTTATATTGCTACGTTTGTTTATGTTTGGGCATAAGTAGATTGCATCTGGCTGCTACCTCATTGTCAAGCTGCAGATGAAGATCAGACCTCCTCATTGTGTTACCTTAGCTGTCTGTTATTCTTTCAACTTCCTTTGCTTAATTAATTAATGCAATTTCCTGGACAATAATTTTTAACCAAAATTTGATTCTGCAAGTTAATCAAAATCCATGAAAAAACTGAAAATCTCATCTCCAAGTTATTAATCAGCATAATAATTAGGATAGATGCAGAAATCTGGGGAGGAACTGTTTACAAGAGCATGGAGTGACAGGACAAGAGGCAGTGGCTTCGAACTGAGAGTAAATTTAGATTGGATATTGGGAAGGAATTCTTCCATATGAGGGTGGTGAGGCCCTTGGAACAGGTTGCCCAGAGAACTTGTGGATGCCCCAGCCCTGGAAGTGTTCAAGGCCAGGCTGCATGGGGCATGGAGCAAGCTGGGATAGTGGCAGGGATTGAAACAAGATGGGCTTTAAGGTCCCTTCCAACCCCCAAATCATTTTGTGATTCTGTGTTAATAAATAATCTCTTAAACCTGGAAGTACAGGCATGAATTCAGTGTGCATGCATGGCTCAGAGGCCAGTGTCAGCTGAAATCACTCAGTTACTGTGGCAGCAGAGCTGCAAAATCTTCAGCTTCAACAGTCCCCCAGCCCAGGTGCAGCTGCACGTGGCACCAGCCTGGAGGGTGCTCCTCACTCCTTACCTGCACAAGAAACACAGGTGTGTGCCTTGAAGAGGCTCAGAGCTTAATGCATCAACCTCTGGGGGAAGAGCAGTTAAATTATAGCTGATGTTCTTCAGAGTCAAGCAGCTGTCTGAGCAGCTCCTTTTTAATCCCAGCAATCCTTTGGTTAACCCATAGCTCAGAGCACAAGATCAGTGCCCTTATGTAAAGTGCATCCTTGTGAGGAACAATTTGATGGCAGTCTGAGGAAGCCACCTGACTGTGCCACCCAGGATGCTCCCTCTTTGCACAGCAGGGAATATTGATTCTGTTTCAGCCAGTCAGGAGCAGTGGGAAGAGCTGGAGAAGGGATCAGCGCTTTGCCTCTGTGGTATTTTCTGGTCCCCCATCAGAGGAGGAATTGATGGATCTGGCTCCATGTTCTTAGAAGGCTTATATTATATTATATTATATTATATTATATTATATTATATTATATTATATTATATTATATTATATTATATTATATTATATTATAAATTTGCTACACTAAAATCTATACTAAAGAACAGAGAAAGGATACTTACAGAAGGCTAAAAGATAATAATGAAAACTTGTGACTCTCTCTTCCAGAGTCCTGACACAGCTGGCTGTGATTGGTCATTAAGTCAAAACAATTCACATGAAACCAATCAAACAGCCACCTATGGGTAAACAATCTCCAAATCACATTCCAAAGCAGCAAAGCACATGAGAAGCAAATGAGATAATATTGTTTTCATTTTTTCTCTGAGGCTTCTCAGCTTCCCAGGAGAAGAAGTCCTGGCAAAGAGGATTTTTCAGAAAATATGATGGTGACATGCTCCCTAACTGATGAGGGTGCCATGTTCCACTTGCTCCTGGGTGCCCCAAGGCACCTGTTGCAAGCAGCTGGATTGAATAATGCTTCAGCATCTGAGCACCTGCTTTCCTTACCTCAGGCTCATTTCTTCTCCCACTGTCTATGACACACAAAACTTTATTGTCAGGCTGTTCCTTTTGATGATTGTGCAATCTACCAGACCCATCAGAAATAAGGAAAAAATTCAATCACCTTGTCAGCACTGCCTTACTTTCAAATGTTAAACAGTCCTGCACAGTAAGTGTGATGTCTTTCCTCATGAGGCAGTGGTGAAAGAGATTTCTCTCACTGAAAGGAGCTGTATTTTGGTGCCAGAGAATACAGATCCCAGCACAGTTTTCTTCATTCCAGCTGCTTGTCCAGACCATCATACTCAGGTGAGCTTGTAGGGACACAAATCCTGTTGCTTTAAATAGCAGCAGGAAGCTCTGAGGCAAATTTGGCCCTTGATTTTCTTGTAGTGCAAAGTGAAATACAGGTTTGTGTTGTAATGAACTTTCTTCAAGAGACCTTGCTTAGTTTTTCCCTTTTCTAAGCACAGGGTGAAACAGGGCATGTTCCTTTTGCAGGAGGAGGGACATGTGGTGGGAAAGGAGCATTTTCCTTGGCACAGTTTGTGTTTCCCAGAATTCTGGCAAGGGATTCTGCAAAGGCAATGATTCTCTAGCTGAGGGGGATCTGGTTTAGCCATATGATTTTCTCCTTTTGTCCCAATATGCACCAGAGCCATCTTCTCCAGCCAACACAACAAATCCAAGTGCTCCAAGACTTGATAAAAAACCCTTCTGGTCAGAGCTGGGGCTGTAAAGGGGAAGAAGGTGCTGCCTGCACTTGGTGAGCCTGGCAAACCTCCACCCCTGCTCTCTGACAGCAGAGGAACCCCCAGCCTGGAGTGCAAATCCTCATCCCAGGGGCAGCAGTAATTGCTGAGGGGCACTGGGAGCAGGGCTGGTTGTGGGTTTGGCCAGAGCCCATCTCATGTTCTGCTGCTCTCATCCATCTCTCTCTCCACCAGCAGCCTCCTCTGGTGGCTGAGTCTCTAATGGGAAGGAGCAGCACATTTATAAATCCAGCACTGGGTTGGGAGCTCACACAGGGACTTGTTGGGAGCCCAGGCTCCCCTGGGAACAGCCAGGAGTCCCTCTCTATTTTCTTTTAGTCTTTCTTTATTGTGACATCCACAAAATGTCAGTAATGATCCTGTCTAGCAGAAGGGCTTTGCCACACAGTGGTTGCAGGGTCCCTGTTTAAACAACACAATTGTTTACCTGTATGACTTGTGGATTTTCAACCTTTGATCCATCATGCAGGAATATTATACAAGGTCATATACTGTCACAGGAATGTGGGGGAAAACTCCTGGAAAGGTAAAAAAACCTGAGAAATGTTCAAGTCCCTGGTGTAAGGGGTTTCTCACACCTGTACTCACTGATGAGGGCTCAAGTAAAACAAGCACCTGCTGTAAGGTTACGCAGGTCTGGGTTTGTGTTTGTGCCCTTTTTGTTGCTATTATGATATAAAGCAAACTGTAAGGATGAGGAAGAGAATTTAGACATCTGTGCTCTGGAACACTTCTCAGAAGCATCACTAATGATGGCTCTTAATTTTTTAATGTGACTCACCTTGCACTAATGGACTTAAACCAGCCTTTTATGCTGAAGGCAAATTTGTTGCCATTAGAAAAGGAGGCTTGTCTGCTCCAGGAGTGTAAGAACATACAGCACCTGTAATGGAGGAAAGTACTAAGCTTTTGTTCTTGTGACCTTATCCAAATAGGATGTAATTACAATATAATTCAATTCTGACAGTCTGGAAACCATGGCAGTTGACATAAAGTGACATTTCAGGAGAAACAGACGTGTGTTTTAGTACATCTCTTTCAGTCTCCTAAGCATTATTGATGCTATTTGCTCTTCCTGCTTCCCTTGCTCCACTCTTAATTCACAATCAGAACACAAGATTCTGGAAAATGTGCGACAGTGGATCATAGTTAACCTTGTAAATAAAATCCAGTGTGCTGGAGAGTGATGTGAGCTGGTTGCTGTATGTCTGGTGTATTTGTGTTAATATAGCAGTACTTCTTAATCTCCTTGGAAAGATTAAATCCTGGCCTGCACACCTTCAGGGACTCATTTACAAAAGCAGAGAATAAAATTCCATTTGAATTTTGATGTGGTCTTTGGTTCTAGTGACCTAAACCAAGACTCTCCTCCTTCAATCACGGGTTTTGCTCAGGCGCAGGGAGCAGGAACAGTTCCACCAGGTGCTTGACTCTGCAAATACCCCAGAGATAGATGTGTCACAGCAGGATTTTGCCATCCCTCGATCAGAGGAGGAAAAGCTGGAGCTGTGAGCTCAGGCACAGACAACTCCAGCTAGCAAAAAGGAAAAGTGATAAGGTATTTTCCATCTGTGTACTTCTCTGGCACTGGAATCACATTAATCCAAATCAACTCCTGTAGCATATGGGTTGTTTTGTGTGCACTAGGAATATCTCAGTGCAGTCAGTTATCTCTGTGTGTCTCTCCCTTCTGAGACTGGTCGTTACACATTTGATGAGTCACTTAATAGGCTCATTAAGGAAATGGAGGGTATCTCATCTAAGTGTTCACTCACTGAGCCACAGGCTCCTTCCTTTCAACCCCAGACAAAGAGGGAAACAAAACATTGCCAAATGCATCTCTGTGTGCAGCTCCCAAGGACACAGAAGAAACCTTTGGAGTTGTAAGGATTGAAAGCAGCCACCCTGCTCAATACTGTATAGTTTCCTGCCTGTGGAGCTGGGGATGGCTTCTGAACCCTCCACCCCATCACACGAAAGATTAAGTACTGGGATGGGTACTCAGGAAGATAAAATGCAGGTGAGAAGTTTCCCTGCTCCAACTAAATTTGGTTCACTGGTAGGCCCCAGATGCTTTTCACTGAAGTTGCTGAAGTGCCACACAAGTGCAAGTCATCTGTACATAAGGAGTGCAATGAGTTATCACTGTGCAGTGTGTGTATAAAGCAGGCAGCAAGGCCACTGTGTTTGCTCCTCCTGTTGGATTCCTGTTGGATTCAGCCCCTCTGCTGGCTCAACCACCATCACACAATCACACACCTCGCTCAGTGATCATGTGCCACACAGCTTGTGCCTTGCTGCCAGGATCCAGCTGCATGTAGCAGTGGATGATACACTCCAGCCCCAGATTAGGCAACCCAGAGAAATCTTTTATTCAGAACTCTCATTTAAGTCCTGCATGAAATGTCCACATGTTGTTCTTGCTGCTCTCATAGCTCAGTTCTCTCTAGTGGCTACTGTCCATGTAATGTTCCTCCACTGTGTCCACACAAGGCTGTTCCAGAAGGCTGGAGAGGAATTACCTGGCCAGAATAAATGGGTTTGTATTGCTGAGATTCAGTTACTTAAAGATTCACAGGGTGCACATTCCTTTAGTGAATGCAGAGATAGCATGATGATAAAACCTGGACATGCAGTGCTCGGGGAATGTTTGAGGTAACTGCCACTGAAAACATGCTCTATGGTCAGCTGGCACTAACATAGCCAGGGGAGCCCGATAGAACTGGGTTTGAGCTATTTAAGATGGTTAATCAGTAATTAACCCAGGAGGTGACTGTAACAGACATCATTTGAATCAAGATTGAATTATTGGTTTCCCAGGCGTGCTCTGGAATGTATCAGTTTGCTGGCAGGACGAAGCCTCTCAGCCACGTTAATTAACAATCCCTGCATTCAGGAACCTCTCCAAAAGGATGCCCACAGGTTCAGATTCACCAGTTACTTCTTTCCTCGCTGCTGCCAGGAAAAGGCCACCTCCCCACATTTCCATTGAAAAGACGCTGATTTCATGCTCTTTTACCCTGCAGCAGCTAGCCTGTTGCTAAGCGACCTGCAACATACTGAAAAGGCCAGGGTCTGGGTGCTTTTTTTCAGCCCACTGCAATTCTTATTTATTTATTTATGCATCTTATTTACATAGCTAAGCAGATCTCTTCCCTACAGCAGAAGCAGAGCCACAAGGCTCCAGGTTGCACCAGGCTGCCTTGACTGCATAGCTGCTTGTCCAGCACCATCCTCTGAGCTGTTTTTCCTGTTCATCACTGAGCAAACTTCTCAGGATACTTGTTGAGCTGGAGTGGCATCCAGGAGTGTAATGGAAGTATGTTTTAAAGGCATAGCTGGCCATGGATTACCTACCCAGTGTTTGGTCACAACAGTCTTTGATGGAAATAAAAAGGGTCAGAACAAAGATGGCTTTAAGCCATTTTTTCTGCTTACTTTATTTGTGGCTGCTTTAATTTCAGCAGTGTCCACATTCCAGGCTTCTTGTAGCCTAACCAGCTCTGCTGAGAGTGAAGAGGTGGTTATCCTTCCCTGCCCAGCAGTGCAGGGAAGAGCCCTGCTGTACAGGCAGTTCTGCAGGACCAACTGCATTTTTGTAGGGCGGGGTTGGGATCCCAGCCAGGGCACAGCTTTGTCTGAAATTGTATTCAGGGCAGGAGCAGGCTGCTGATGGAGTGTGCATGCACAGATAAACTGGCAGAGCATTTGTAGTGGCTACAGGTGGATAGTGGAGGAGAGCAGAGGTGTAATGAAGATGTTGCTGTGCCATTTGTTCCAGATGTGCTCCCCAGACCAGAGAAGCTGGAAGTGGTTGGTGTGCTCTGTTCCATCCTGCATTGCCCAGAGAACCTCCTTGGCAAGCAGAGAGAATCAGTAGCACTGGTGTGAGTTGCTTCTCACAACCAGGAAAGCATTAGGCAGGAATACTGCTCCAGAGCCTGGCTCTGTTTGTCCTGCTTGTCTTTCTTTGGTGAAAGCACCGCCACACTCAGTAAAAACTTCAGAGACAATTCAGAGCCTCTCAGAAGCTCCAGTATTTTGATACTGTAGCTTGAGAAAGAAGGGAGTGAATCCTCTAGAGATTTATTTGGAACACACAGTGACCAGACTGGTTTTTCCCCATTTCCTTTTTGTTTCATGAAGCAGAGCCAACATTAATGAAGCTCAGTCTCTGGACTGTACTTCTTCAACAGATGTTGCCTTTTGGGCCTCTCCTCACAGCCTTTGGCTGCACTAACTGACAGCTTCTTTGTCTAACTGCTGTAGTTTTCATTGTGGAATTCTTTTTGCTAAAAAATAATTTTTCTGCTTTGATGATCCAGCCACTACCTGACTCTGGAGAAGAACAAAGAGAAGAACAGGAACATTTGGGTTTGTACACACAGTCCTGCAAAACAGGGGTTGTGCCCAAGGCCAGATGTAATTTTTTTTTTCATTGAAGTGAGATGTTTTAAGTCCAGATTGAATTTTCTTCTTATTTACTTTAAGCATTCATTTGCCCATTTGGAAAGCTAAGTTATATCTGAGTGGCTTGACATGCTCATGATGTATTCTCATTTTTTCAGAATGGACTCTTGCTCTTGTCATTTATGGCATGTCTGTCACTGGGGTGTCTACTTCTTGACACCCAGAGGGGTGCTGATTGCAAAGCCTTTGCTGACCAGCAGCTCCATGTAGATTTTTAATACATCTGAGATTTCACAAGCCAAGCTGTGCTGTTTGTGTCAGGTGTGGATTTTGGTACCATTGTTCATCCAGAGCTCAGGTGCTCTGGCAGGTGAGGAAGTTACCTCATGTATTCTCTCAGCTGAGGTGTGAACAAAGCTCAGGAGACTTGGTACCAGCCTGAATGCCCAAGAAAAACTTCTACTGCCCTGAGAGGGTTTTTCAGGTACATTTGAAAAGATGAGTCAACACATCTTAA
This sequence comes from Motacilla alba alba, assembly GCF_015832195.1. Lineage (NCBI taxonomy): Eukaryota > Metazoa > Chordata > Aves > Passeriformes > Motacillidae > Motacilla > Motacilla alba. Next base: position 26,345,718 of record NC_052023.1, read on the forward strand.
TTTCCTTTGCTGAAGATAGGAAGAATAGGATGTTTCCTACAGGGAAATGTCAGAAAATTAGGGAACGTGAGATGATGTTCAACATCCTGAATTACGCCCAGAAGCAGACAAGTGGCTGGGATGGGTGAGGATCTCTGCATTTCTCATTCTGGCTCTTCCCACCTGGCACACTCAGCCGTCACTCTTGAACTTTCAGAGCTCTGGTGAAATGTGGGGTGGTCTGCAGTGCTGAGAAAGGGCAAAGTAACCCTGAGCTGACAGGGGCATTGCAGGAGACACAGCTGGGCCCTGGCTCTGCTGATCACTGATCTGTGCTGTCTTGTTCTCTTTGGTGGTAGTGGGTTCAGCCAGCTTCTCTACCCTGAAATCCTGTAACTGAAAGATTCAAGAAGAGCACAGGAATGCAAACAGTACTGATAAACAGAGCACCAGTTGTGCATTCTTACTGGAAAAATGAAAAAAAAAAATTTAAAAAGTGAGAAAAAAAATCATAGTATTGCCCAACAAAATATCCTGGATGTTTTGCCATGCACTGCTGATAAGGGATGGCCAAAGGCACTTAGATACCAAGTTAGGGCGTTGCATCTCCAGAGTGGGCTTTTTCTCTTGCTGCTGTTACATTTAATTAGGAGAGATAAGAAAAATGACTCAGACCTGTTCCTGGTCTTTCTCAGTTTCACAGTTCTAGCTAGCATCAAGGAAATTACACTTTGGGTTTTAGTTTTCCCCATGAGATACCTTCACCTTCATGTCAGACTGAGCAGTGTCAGGCATGTGCAAGTGTCACCAGAGGGACTCACTTGTTTCAGTGTCCTTAAAGCTGGGGTGTCCAGTTAATCTCCTGATAAATCAGTTGCCAGTCACCAGGCAACTCTTCCAGTGCCAGAAGTGTCACTAAGTCCATGTCTTTCTCTGGGAAGGTTCTGCAGTGAGAAGTACCTACAGAAGAAAGATACTGTGTGGCATTTCAAGAAACAACCCTTATACCATTTTCATCTACAATTCTAGTCTGAGAAAGGGGATCAAATCCTTCACTGCTTTCAAAGAGTAATTATTTTTAAAGATGTCAGTGCTCATTGCAGCAAGGTTGGACAAGATGATCTTTAAATGTCCTTTCCAGACTGTTCTGTGATTCTGTGACAGAGTAATGGGAAACAGTTATTCTGTCACAAATGAGAGAAGGACATCTATAACCTTTGAAACCATTATGTAGGTACCTGGACTTACATGACATATGAAATACACTGTAGACAGCAGCATAGCTTTTCTTTTTCATTTTAGTTATTACTTCTTGTGAGCTGGTTTATTTTGCTTCATTGATTTTCCAAACAGTGAAAGTAACAATGGTGATCATAGAAAATATGTACTTTGAAAATACATTAAGGAATTTTATGGTGATAGAAGCCTCTTTTTAAAAACTTTTTTTGCAAATCTTTCTAAATTTTAATGCATTCTTTGTTTGATGGGGTTTTGTTCCTTTAGATCAAGCAGAAGCTAGTTCTCACTCATAACCAGCACTTCCCTTGCATTTCTTGCAAAACTAATTTTGCATAAACACTTCCTCTACATGAAAGACATACTAAAAAATAAAGTACAGATTAGAAATTATGGCTCAATTTTGTCTCTAAATATAGGCCTCTAACTGGACATTGAGAGCAGTCAACAAGAGCACTGGGAGTGAGGGAGCTTCAAAGTAGCTCAGCCCTTGCACTTGACCTCAGCTTAAGCAGCACTTTGTGCCCAGCCTGAGCACGTGGATACAAGGAGAAAATGTGGACATCTGTGCTGAGCTGGAGCAATCCCTGATGTTGGTATTTTTTTAGGGAGTGTCTCATTTCTTTTAGTTAATTTGAGTATCATAGTAGTAAGTAATACAAGACCTATAGTCAAGATTTTAAATAAAAGACAAACTTGGAATAAGCCAGATGGGGAGGGTAGAAAAATACATGGAAATAGCTCTGGTCTCTGGTTTCTGAAGAAACACCTGATTATCACACAGAGCTCTTTGATAACTTGTGGCAGCATTTGCCTTCTCTGCCCCTCCATACATACCATTTGAGCTCTTAAAATAAGCATATTAACTGTCAAATCAACACAGGGTAATCTTTAAATCACATGTAAATACAGAAGCTTTTCTCCTTGTGTTATACTGAAGCATTAAATGCAGATGCAGATTTTCCCAGTGGGAGACTAGATCAGCACAGTTAAGTACTGGAATAGTTTGTCTCCCAAATCATCTTGTGAGAACAGAATTTCCCTTTCACTGTACTGGATGATGATGATGAATGGGGATTTAGGGGCAAAGGATTATGTGGGGCTTAGATTAGTGGATACTACTGGTAGTCTTATACAGCTGATCAGCTTGCATGGTCCTGATCTTCCTTTCTCCCCTGGAGCTGACCTGTGCAAATTGCCAGGGAATTTGTCCAGGGGAGTACAGAGACTTACAGCTGCTTTCTGCCTTTCCTAGCAAATGGGTCGTAGGTCAAATGCCTTCTCTGTATCAGCCGGCTGTTTGTTACCTTTGGTATCAACATCTACCAGCAAGTGCTGTTCGCTGGATGTTTTTAGGCTGCACTCAGTCCTGTGACCTCCAAGTTAATGCCTTGATTTTTAACTCCAGCATTGAGGAGCATGCCACTCTCCTGGAAGGTGTCAGTAGTTTGTACTTTTAATGCAAAATGCATGAAATGATCTCATTCCAGAGTCATCAGGCATGCCTCAGTCTAGACTGTGTCTCACAGTCACACTGACTGCTAAACCTCAGGGAAGGTGCCTGGACTGGTCTGCCTGGTTTAGCCCAGCTTGGCTGGTACCATGTGCCATTTCCTGCTCACCCACTTCAGTCTTAATTACTTCAGTCTTAATTACTCCTTATCTCATCTTTCAAGCAATCATAGGGCAGATTTATTTTTTGTTTTGGGAATATGCCATTACCACTGTGCTGTTTCCATATAGAAATGTCTCAGCTTTCCCTTAGGGCTCCTGTCAGGGTGTCAGTGAGGTACCAGCACAGCCAAGGTGAGTTTGTGCATGGCCAGCTCCTGTGGGAATGATGGGCAGAGGATGTGCTGGGGTCCTGCCTTTTTCTTCCCGTTACTTAACTACAAGAATTTCTCATGGCATCTGGCTGTCCAGCCTTTCATTCTTTCCCCTTTTTTTCCTTGTCCCAGACTGAAGGTCAGGTGTAAAGTGATAGTCAGTAAAGATACTAAAATCTGACCTGAAGCAGGGCACTTCAGGTCATCTCGGTAAACATGTCACTGCATTCTCCCTTCTTCTCTGCAGCATGGCTGGTTCAGCACTGGAGCAAACTTGACAGACAACATCAGTAATAGTACAGCTTGGAGTTTTGCATTTTCCATTATTTTTACCTTTATTAGTCCTTCTTAGGGATGTAGGTAATGACCATTAACCCCTCTTTGGGAAGAGAATGAAAAACAAGGACAGATGTATCTACCAGAATCCTGGGCTCTTTGTGTGACAGATGTTGGTATTTAATGCTATTTAATGTGCTGATTAATGTTAATTAGTATCTTTTGTTTGCTGATCATCTGCTGTAAGTGAAAAGACAGCAGGCTATTTGGGTGAAATCCCTGAATCAACCTGTACTGAAACCAGGCCAGAAATCCATGTAAATCGTTGTAAGTGCAAGGCATCCCTATACAAAGCTTATGCTAATTTTCTTGGATAATATGCTTGACCCATTTTGTTTTCTTTTCAATACCAAGTGAAGCGATAAATGCAACAAGTTTAAAATACATTTCACAGGTAGTGTTGAGTTTGTTTTGGAATTTAGCTCTAAATGGCATTTGTGTGGTATAAATGCCATGCAAGCATTGTTCAGTTCTTGGATTAGTAGCCCCAGGGAATACCAGAGACACTTGTAATGGCAAACAGATCACTAATGTTTGCCCATCCAGCTGTTGAGGGGTGGTGATTTGGCTCGGAGAGTACAGGTTTAGGACAAACTGGCCATGGCTGGGGGGCAGGTGTAGGAAGGTCCCTGGTACCTGGCCCTGCTCTGGAGCTGTCACCACTTCTCTGACTTGGGGAGTTGAGTTGCTTGTGGATGTCTGCTGTCATGGAACTGGAAGGAGATAAAAAAAGGTCCCCAAAGAGAAGGGGTGACACAGGAGACAGGTGGCAGAAGCCTGCTGGTTTTCAGGAAATCATGCTCCAAGGCAGATGAGGAATTTCTGCCCGTTCCTTCTGCATGGTTTCTGTAGTGTTCTCACTACTCCAGACTAGCCTGGCCCACTCAGAGGGCATTATGCTGGAGGAGAGTTTGCCTGCTGGGGAGCTCACTGGTACCACCCATTGCTATTCCAAACAGGAAAAAAAAAATACCCCATTTTGCCAAAACAAAAGCTTGGGGAAAGAGGAAATATGCTCTGCTTAATTGGTTATATTAGGTAAATACAAAGTATGCCCCAAATATCCTGTAAAATCTGTTTAGAATCTTTAAAAACTCACACCAAGATTCAGTAATCCTTTACTTGGTATCAATACTGGCTCAGGGATGTCTGGTTCTTTCCTTGTTCCTCTGTCACCTATCCCACCATAGCTCTTTGTGGGGCTAAGCAATAAAATCCACTGATAGTTCAGTTGGAGTCCTGTGCTGCCTTTGCCACTGGAAAAACATGAACAAGCAAAAAGTCAAAGCAACTCTAACCCAGATTCTCAGCAGGCAAGAAGGAAGTTCGTGAAGCAAAATATTTCTGACAAACTATTCACATCTGAAGGAAGCCTAGCTGGAGAGAGGAAATTACTTCTGTTGCCCTTAGAAAAAGTGACAGTGGCAGGATAGGAAAGATGGATGAAAACAGGAGGTAAAAATGTGAACTTAATAAATTAAAAATCAAAAGAGGTTCATGAATTCATTTTAAAAGGTTCAAAATAATCTGGAATGGACTGAGCTGAATAATGAGCACGTACCTGTAGGCTGGTGTCCCAGCTATGCTGCTGTTTAATCTCGTTCATGTTTGTGTGGTTTTATAAATCAAAAGAGGCAGATTTATTTTGGGCATGCCTTATTCAGCTGTAATTCTAAGTTATGTAAAACCTGAATGGAAGAGGAAACTTGACCCAAACCCTTAAGATTTCAAGTGCTAATGACCACCTCTGTGAGGAACAGAGCAAAGACACAGAACAGAATTAGCGGAGAATGAGCTTAGAGATATCCAGGGAGTGAGCTCCAGTAGGCTGGGCAGTGATTGGCTGGATGCTCTTTCCCCTTTGGAGTTTCGGGGTGTGGCTGATAAAGAGTTTTACTTTCCTTCCTTTAAGATCATCTATAGGAACACTGTGGAAGAAAATCCTCATGCAGCAGTTGTTGCTTGGAAGGATGCAACAGATTTGGGGAGGCTGGGAGAGGGGAATTTCGGTATTTGGCGCCATGAAATGAAGATTCCCAAGTCCTCAGCTCCTTCCCTATGTTGGGCTACACAGTTCCATTGAGGGGGAGTGCATCACCGGTGTGTCAGGAATGCCTCAGCAATTCCAGCCACGTTGACCTCTGCCACCACTGGGAGAGCACATTCCCTCTCTCGAGTGGGATGGCTTTGCTGGCTTTAATCTGCAGAAATGAGTTTACAGTTGTGCCTGCTTTCAAACCAGGAGCAAGCTAATTGGGAGGATTTGCCCCTGTAAATGTATGTGCTAAAGCACATCAAGCCCAGATTTTTCCACACATTTGGAGAATTATTTTAGGAGAAACACAGGTGCATACACCCACTTCTTTGGGAAAAAAAAATAGGCCATGCTAATTTGACATTTTAAATAATAAAAATAAATCTTGGAGAAGCAGTCACCGATCAGTTAGAGCCTGGAAACTGCATTTCTGGAATGGTGCAGGTCATTCCTGAGAGCCATGGTGACTTTGCATTCCAGCATCACGTGGAATCCAGAAGCATGTCTAAAACTGGAACAGAGTTCCAGTTTCTGCTGCTCTCTGATGGTTGGCAAACCCTTTGTGGGTGAGAAGAGAATAGAACCGTGTGTGTGATCCGCAGCGTTTGACTTGTAACCAGGTGGTTTTCACTAGCTGGATGTGTCTGAAAAAGGCCTTCCCGTGGGTTCAGAATTACAAGAAGAGCTGATACTATCATTATTCATTCCCACTGGGGGAAAAAAGACATGTAAACTTATCTCGAAGACTGCCAAATGCCATTCCAAGTGCTCTGAAAGAGGTTTTATGTTTCCTTCTCTGAAGATGGCTGTGATCTTCCCGGATTCATTAATGCATGAGAGGCAAATCACAGAAGAGGCCTTTGTGTTCCTGGAGCTGGTGGCAGGAAGGGAGTGCTTACCAAGGAGCTGCACATACCTCGCTTTCCTGTCTGTCAGAAGATCCTATCCCTGTCAGATAGCAGCAAGACATTCCTGGGGGTGGAGTGAGAATGAATTTATCTTGGGAGTGAGCAGGATTTTGCTTTGCTAGGAGAGCTGGTTTGCTCAATTCAGGAATTTTCCGTTCACCTCTCTTAACCACCGGCAAATAAATCCCAACAACTGCAATTAGAGCACCTTACCTTAACAAGTTCACAGTTTTCTGCAGCTCACCTGTCCTTCTGCTGGCTCTCCTCTGTCTCCTGACTGCTTGGTTGCATCGCTTCTCCAAAAATTCCTGCTTTAGAGGTAGGCTTTCACAGCTGTGTCGTGGATGGGGGCTGCGTTCTGGTCCTTGAGGAAGGCTGCTGCAAGGTAGATGTGGTGTTAGGCAGAGACTCGGTCTTTGCTGTAAGGAAATACTGATCTTCTACGTGGGTTTTGTTGTCTTTTGGTAGATTATTCATCACTTCAGCACCCAAAAAGCCCAGCAGAGGGGAAGGCTCTGTATGGAGGGGCTGGGAGTGCATAGTGTGGCCCGGGGAGGTGGTGGAAGGCACCTGTGTTTGCCCTCTCCCTTCCAGCTACTCAGGTGTGAGCAGGCTGCAGTTGTGCCTGGCTGGATGTGTTTGCTAAGGTCAGTTTAATTCAAAATATTTCATTTATCTGGCTTGATAGTTACAGTTTTGTGTGCTGATTCAGGGTACAGCACAGGCTGTTATCAGGGAGGTAAAATGCAGGATCATAGGATTTGCAGGCAGCTCGGCTTCATTAGCTTGAAACAACTGAAAAACATTCTATTTAAAGAGATGCATCAGCCAACGTCACAAATCAGTTGTTAGTTCTTGCAATTGCTAGTTAGAACATGCCAAATTATAAGCCCTTTGTTATGAATAGGTATGAGAATTACTGAACTAATTATACAATAATATGCAGATGTAGTTCTGTTAAGTAATTGTAACCTCTCTGTCTAAAGAGGAAAAGAAAAAGGTAGTTCTGGTCCATAATTCCTTATAAATGGAAATGCCTGTTGGCTACATCGGGGAGGGGTTCGACTAGCTGCAGCTGTGGAGTATGTTCGACAATTTGCATCCTCCACCTCCTGCCCTTATTGCAGAGTTAAACTGGTCTTTCATTAACACGGGACCGTTTGCCGTTCCACCACCTGCTCCCTCCCCTGCGCCTACCTGAGTGTTCCGAGGTGATGCCAGCCCCTGCTGGGAGCCCCTGGCGCGGGTGCCAGCGGGTGGGAGGGATGTGGGAAGGGACCCACCTCCGGCACACTCCGCGGAGAGCCCGGGGAGGGGCACCAGCAGCCCCACGCTCGGAACTTGCTCTTCAGGAAGATCCCAAACCCCCCCCCAAAGCAATGGAGGTGAGGAGGAAGCAGCGTTTAAAGGCTTCGGAAAAGCTGAGCCGGGTTTGGAACGGCAGGTAGGGATTTTCTACAGGTGACACGGAGAGCCGCCTTTTCGCTAGCCGGGCTGGAATCTGAAGTCTTTCTACTGCAGGAATTAATTAATTCATTGGAAAAAAAATTGCCTTTGAAGAAAAACAAGGAAAGAATGAACTATAGGTGCGTTTCAAGGGAAAAAGATCTTTCTTCATTCTGCAAGGGTTAAGCACGATCAGAATCTGCTTTAGTCTCAAGAGTTTAACCTCAAGTGCTGCATTTTTTGTTTGCCATAAGCCTATTAGAACTCTCTGTTTCCTAGCAATAACATGTAATTTCTCCCCACTATATAAGGGCAAGAGATGTTGGGGTTTTAATCCTGCCCGCTAGAGCTGTTGCTCAAGTTTCCTATTCAAATGCAAATAGCACCTGGTGCTATTTAGATAGCTGCAATCTTTGATAACGATACTCCAGGAAGTGAGGAGAAAGAAAAGCAAGGTGGGTCTGACTGTTCATTCTGGAAAGCAAGAACGTAACCATATGCCACACCAACCTGCACTGGACATTTCTATCAGATTTTTTGCATCCAGCACGGACTCTTTTTTTGGAGACAAATGGATGGTCGGAATGATTACTGTTTCTTGAGCAGGTATGATTTTTCACCAGGAAGAAAAGGCTTCCAGAAAAGATAAAAATGTTGTGGATGGAGTTTTACCTTGCCTGATTGTCCTGAAAGGAGTTTCTTCTGGGACATTTTGTTTTTTCAAATCCTGTGTTGTTTTCTAGATTTTCATTAGTGGTTTTCAGAGTCCTGATTCTTAATTTTTTTTCTGTATTTTTTTCTTTGTGCTGTTTTTGCTCTGTGTCAGATAGATAAAAGAAGTTATGATAAATGAATTGGGAAGTCAGGAGCAATTGAGTAGACTGTTCTGCTATTTAGGAGTTACAGACAAGAGATAACATATTACTTCTTACTTAAAATAAGATCAGTGCCAGATCTCAGTTAAAAGCCTCTTTTGTGGAAAGTTTTAATTGCCTAAATTGTTTTCATTTCACTTGTGGATATACCAGTTTATCCAAGAAAGAGTTTTACAGACTTACTGCATTTTTCAGGGCTGTTTTACCCGTTATTACATGTGGAAACTGAAGGACAATTTTTGGAGGGTTGTGACTTGATGCCATTGTCTTCCTTCTAAAATCAAAGCATCTACAGGGCACAGAATGCAGTTGAGATCTGCAGAAAAGCAGAAGTGTGTGTTTTAAAAGATTTTAAAGGAGATATTTAGAAACTGGCAGAAAATTTCAAGGAGCACTTGAAAGCAATCAGCATTATACCAATCTCTGTGAACTTACAAATAACCCAGAAGCAGCAATTCGTTGGAAGGGAGGACTGCTGAGAGGAATATCAGCTTTCGTGGGAGAAAACTGGACATAAAGAACGAACACTTGCTGCCAAACTGGAGAAGCACAGCAGTGATTTCAGTGCGATCTGACAGATCGTTCCTTGTTTAATACTAATCTGTTTTGTCTCCTGCTGCTTCATCTTTGGCCTAATACTGGAACTGAGACAGGTTCCTGCCTTCCTCCGAACTTCGGCCTTTTGCAAGCCAGGTGCTGGCGCGTGAGCAGGTGTGCCGTGTGCGCTTCCCGCGATACCGAAGGCACCCTTGAGAGGCAGACCCGATCTGCTGGGTCATGTTTGCTGTCTCCTGACGCTCCTTCCCCACGAGCGTCTCCAGCTGGGTGTGAGCAACTGACACGGAGCGGAGCCAGGGCCCCGCCTTGCGCTGCGGGCCTGCGGAGCCGCTAAGGGCAGCCAGGATGATGGAAGAGGTCTCCATAGTGGTGGCTTACGATGCCCATGTGTTTGGCCAGCTGCGCGATGAGGATTTGCTGGCCAATCTGGTGGCAGGCAGCAAACCCAAAGCTGTGGTAGGTGTTCCTCCTTTGCCGTAATGCTCAAGGTTAAGTCCTTCCGTTGAAAACTTTACTATTTAGTGCCCTTCTTTGTTCTTCAGTTTCTCTCTTTATTACTCCGTTTCTATTTTATTACTTTTTCAGAAATTTGCTGTCATGCATCAACAAAATGAAAATAATCCATTTCAGAAGAGACTATAAAAATCTCTTTCTAGGCAGAAGAGATTAAGTTTAGAAGTTCTAACTTCTAAGTTTAGGAGAAGATTATTTGCTCAGTAGGGTCATAGTTAAAATAATATTTTTTACATAATTGGAATAATAATTAAGCTAATCCAGCTGCAGACTCTGAGAATGTCAGTCAAGAGGTTGGGGTAGATGCTGTTTCTGGGGTGCAGGTACCCTCATCATGGAATCTGAGAGAATCAGTCCCTTCCTTGGCAGTGGTGATGTTTCACTTTTATATGTTTCAAAATCAGCATAAATATCTGTAAAAACCTTTTAGTGGAATGAAATACTCTATTTCTTCATAAATAGCATATCTCTTTCTGTAAGTGACGTGTAGAGTGTGGTCATCTCCCTCTGTCATGGAGATCTCAGTGCTTGGAGGGAGCTGCAGGCTCTAAAATTTGGTGCAAGAGTTCATCTTTGGCCTCAGGTCCTATAGCTGAGCCCATGTCGGAGCCAGGGTGCCTAGAAGCAGTCAGAGGGAGTGTTTTGAAATAAAAATGTATGTATAGGTGTTAAGCTTAATGTGCAAGCAGGTGCAGTTAACATTCAAGGCTAAATAGAAATTCAGTAGCCCAAAGAAGTGCTCATGTGTGCAGATTTGGGGCTGGGTGTGTGTTTGTACCCAGTCAGTTCCTCTGCTGGGACAAAGGACGGTGTTCTCAGAAAAGCAAAATTTGCTTCATTGTATCTTGGGTGAAGCTGTGCTTGTTTCATGCTCGGGTTTTTCTGCCTCTCCATGCTCAGGAGATCTCGGATGCATGAACTCATTTCCTGCATCTCATGTAGGATCATTGAACCTCTGGATGAAAACCAGAATTCTGCCCAATCCCTTTTACTATGATGCTTTTTCCTGTCTCTGACCTTCTTTAGGCCAGAATTTGCAAGGTCCATTACAAAAGTTAGGTAATAAATCTAGAAATTCAGTATAGACAAAACCATGCTCTAAGATGATGTGATCATCACCGGGGCCGGGCTCCGAGCAGACTTTGGTTTACAAGCATATCACAAAAAAAGTCACATGCTTTTCCCTTGCTGGATATTTTTAAATATGTGGTATCCCTTAATTCACTGTCCAGCCACAGCCTTAGCTGGTGGCTGTGGCAGCTTGTGTTGCTTTGCCTGGAAGGCCAGAGTAGGATCTCCTTCAGACAGGACCTGGTGCTGCAATAGGATTAACGGGAGCCTGGTACTGGCAGCTCTGGGAGAGTCTTAGGATGAGTTTCTTTCAGCAAGGGATGGTGAACAGAGGGTTTTCCTGGGAGATTCCTGCCCTGAACTGCTGGGGTGTTGTAGAGCTAGCACTTGCAGTTGCTGCATTAAAATCCCCGTGGTGAGAAGGCCTGTCATGGTGGCTTACCTTGTCATTTAACCCTTTGGGAAGTGCTGCCAGGATGGGCTCAGCAGTGGCTCTGCAGGTCTGAGTAATGAGAGCTGTGTTGTGGATCTCTGGATTGCTCTGGATCAGCTGTGAGTGACCAGGAGAGAGAGGAACTGGTGTGGAAGCACCACACTACATCTCCACTCTGAAAATAAGATGAAAAACATTTCTCTATGAACTAACTACTTATCTCCTAGTAAACAGATAACAACCGTGGGAGGAAAAGTATCATTATTACTTTCCTTTAGAGGATCTGACTAATCGACTTTACTGTAACGGTTTGTTCTGATCAACTTCTTCTTTTTCTTTTTTTTTTTTCCTGGAATCAAAATGTATTAACATATTTGTGTGTTAACATGGGACTGAGCAGCCTGGCCTAGTGGAAGGTGTCCCTTCCCACAGGAGAGGGCTGGAACAAGATGGTTTTAAAGGTTCTTTGACCCAAACTATTCTAGGATTCCATGTTTCAGTGCATTATGTACTAGTAAAGAAATTAAGAAATATGGTTTTTGGGTTTACATAGGAAACCCCTAACTGCTTTTTAACTGGTTTTTGAAGGATATTAACTAAGCAAATAATGGTGCAAACAACCTGCAGTGGTTTAAAATTAGGCTCTCCTCAGAAACTGTGATAGGACTAGACAATGCATGGGGGTCTGTGCTAAGGGACAGGACCTGATGGCTCAGAAAGTTTCTTTTGGTTCTCTGCTGCCATATTTAGCTCAGGTCAAGCTGACAGTCAGGATAAGTTGGGGAAAATTGTGTTGACTGTCTCACAGTCACTTCACCAGCTTGCACAAAGGTGTGGTCTGTACACAAAGGGACGTTCTGCAGGAAGGATTTGTGGATGTTTTGTTTATTCTAAGAGTTCATATTAATAGCACAGATATGTCGCAATCTGGGATTCTGCTGGGTTTGCAGAATGCAGTTTCAGTTATTTTGAAAAGCTTTTCTCTCACACGTTCAGGTTACAGAGAGTAGTTTAAGAAACAAAGTTCTGTAAAGCCTTTCATTCTGTGGCTAGATGGTCGTGCTGGAAGGTTTCTGGCATTACAGGTAACTCATTGCAGTTCCTTTGGGTTGTGCAATGGGCTGGGGTGCACAGGAGTCTCTCTTGCACAGAGAGCCACGTGTCATGACGTGAGGTGACAAAGAGTTGCTGCCGAAACCAAACCAGGCCAGGTGAGAGCTGTGCTGGTTCCTTGTGCTTTAGGCCAGCCCTGTGTGACCTTCTGACACAGCCAGTGCCATACAGGCGTGAACTTGGGCACAGTCAGAATTATCTGCTGTTATCCACCATCATCTGTATCCATCTGAATTATCTGTGTCCATCCCTTCTAGCTGTATTTTTCACTGGAAAGCATAGCAGTATCTTTATAATATTGTTCTGATGCTCCTAAACAATTAACCAGGATGTGGATGATCTGAGATAAGGTTTTGTTAAGTATGTTTCACTGTGTAATAGCAGTCCCCCAAGATATATTATAATAAAATTAGTCATATTGCAGTGTCACCATGAAATGCAGTTCTTTCGCTGTGTGGTCTTGTTTCAGAATTTCAAGTTGTTCTGAAACTACTTTGCACAGACTGGGAGCATGTATAAGTGGGCTGCTGTGTAGTTTATGCAAGAATTGAGCAGCTTTACTGTGGGGAATTTCAATTCTCAGTTTATCTGCAGAAAACTTGGACTCAAGGGGTTATAAAAATGCTATTCCAAGTGGTATAATCCTCTTAATCCAGAGCTGAAGGACGTTCTTGTGGAAAGTTTCATTGTATTTCCATTTTCCTGCCTGCCTTGCTGTGTTTAGCTCTCTATTCAGGGGAATTATCAGCCGTTTCATAGAAAGAATTTGTGGTTGCACACTGGCAGACCCTGCCATAAGGATTTTTAAGCTCTCAGCTTCTCATCAAAGCTGAACTGAGGAGGTTTAGAGTGGGAGTGTGAGCTGCAAAGCAGGTGAAAGACTTGGGAGGCCTGGGAGAAGTGCAGTACATAGTCATCCATGGGTTGAAGTCTAACTGGCAGGGAGCTGAACATTTTTGGGGGTTGGAGAGTGGGGCTGTGTTTAACATCTTCAGGCCAAGACATCAAAACAGGATGCACCCTGTTCTACAGGGGGCAGAAACCAGAGGGTCAGTGCTGGGCTGAGAGGAGCTTGCCAAGGCTCAGCAAGTGCAAAGGCAAATGCAGAATCCTGAGTAGGATAAACTCCATCATCTCTGCAGGATGGGGACTGCATCTCTGACAGCATGAGTGCAAGCTGGGAGTTGGGGTGGATAACCTGTGCTCTGCAGTGCCCGAGGCTGGCTGTGCACAGCCAGGTGCCAGTGAAATGGGTCTGTCTCCCTGAATCCAGTCCTGAGCCCACGGACACCAGGGATATTCATATTCATTCACAGGCTGAAGCGAGTGGAAGGCTGATGGGAAGGCAGGGTCTGACTGCATGGTGAAGGATGGGAGAATTGGAGCATTTAGCCTGAGGAGGAGAAGGCTCCGGAGGGATCTAATTGCAGTCTCCAGCCACCTAAAAGAAGTTCATAGATAGCAGAGAGCCAGACTCTGAGGCACACAGTGACAGGACATTGCATTATGACAAATGGTCGTAATTTGCAGCCGAGTCAGTTCTGGCTCAGCACGGGGAAAGCAGTTCTGTCCAGGGAGACCCTGGTGTCTCCATCCTTGGAGGCCTTCAGGAGCAGCACGCAGCATGCTCTGGCTTTGAACCTGCCCTGCCTGAGCAGGAGCTTGGTCCGTGTGCCCCCTGGAGCCTTTCCAGTCTCATTTTTTCCTCGAATCTCTAGCTCTGCCTGTGTGGAGTCTTGCAGTACAGAGTCCCTGGCAGCACTGGAGCTTTTGAAGCCCATCTTTCCCTGGTGTCCTGTAGTTGGAGCTGCTGCCAGAGGAGGAAGGGAGTTTGGGTAGTCACTGTTACGGCAGTTGGCTCTTTCCACAGATCCAATCCTCATCTGAACCCTTTCCTTTCCAGCACAAGGAGGGATCCTGCTTTCAGGCTGTCTCAAGGAGCTGTCCCCACCTCTGTCCCTCCCTCCCCTGTGGGCAGGAGCTGCCAGATTCTGTCCCTATCCTCTTGCCTTGTCTTTGGAGCAGCTCCCTTGTGCTGACATCTCACTGTGAGGCATTTACACTCTGCATGAAGAGTTCAGGGGCTCTGCTCTACATCCTCTTCAGTTTTCTCCCCAGCTGCATCTCCCAGGACAACAGGCAGTATTGCAGTATTGGTCTCCGTGACAATCCAGGGCTGACCTTCCCTGGTCAGCTTCCTTTCCCCTATCCTTGTGCATCCCAGGGCTCACATCAGCCCTGCTGCTGCAGCCTGGCTCTGACAGGAGTTACATTTTGGCAGTAAGGCGGTCTGTTATTTCCTCCTTTCTCTCTGTACCAGTGTTTATTCCCGGTTCCACACTGCTCTCTGTCCTCCTGAGCAGTGACAGCACAGCTGCTTGTAGGGCTGAACTGTCAGTGGTATTGGTGCAATGAACATTTTCAAAAATAATTAAATTGAAATGATTCTGCAGGTTTATTCTGGTCAGCTTGCCACCAAACAGTGAGAAGGCTGTGGAGGAAGAGCTGGGTCTTGCCCAGCCGATGGCAAGCTGCTTTCCCAGCATATCCTTCCCGCTACCCCATCCTCTGTCATTCCCATCTCCTCATGGGATTCCACCCCAGCTCCAAGCTGTAGTAAAGCCTGTGGACATGTGCTCTGGAGTCAGCACAGGGGTGTGTTCCAGTAGAGGAAGCTGCTTCCAGGAACTCAAATGTATGTGTACAGTTTCTGGTTCTTCTTCTGCACTGTTCTTTCTTCCCGTGTGCCATTCGCAAATTCTATTAGTTGGATTGTATCTTTCATTTGCAGGCCACTGATGCAGTGTTTGATAATGCTGGATCTTTGATGAGGCCCAGAAAGACCCAGAATGTCATTGACCAAAATGAAAGATGTCACTGGATAATGGTTTCCTTTCACAATGGCTTTTTGACCCATTTCCTGAGCTTTTTAATTCATGCTTTATGGTTGTTGGATACTCCTTGGAGGGTCTGGCTTTTAAGCAAATAAATCCCTCATGTGGTAGTGAAGCCAATGCTAGAGAAGACTCTTAGAACTGTGAAGTATCAGACAGTGTTGGAGGTTAGGATTTTTCCTCCTTTTTTTCTTTCTCTCAGGGAATTTTCTCCCATTTGTTGCCTAAGAGATGATAATGACTGTACATAAGAGAGACAAAGGATGTAGCTGGGAGGAGGAGGAGGAGGAGGAAGAAGGGTGCAGTTTGCTACTGTCTGTGAGCTGGGGGCTTTGGGAAGTGCAGAGGTGCCATGAGATTTTGGCTGGGGGTGAGGGGCTGGGCTCAGCTCTGAGCTCTCTCTCTTGGGACCAGAATGGGACAGGTGTGGTTTTGGTGCCAGACTGTTGCTGCACAGGTGATTCGCTGCCACTGCTGCATGTTTTTGTTCTTCACTGTGTGAGAAGTTACACTCACTTTGAAAAATTTCAAAGGTTATTAAAAGCCTTAACAAAATACAACAAAGGAATGAATAAGGAAAAAGGACAACATGCACTGGGAGTAGGTGACCTGGCAGCGGCTGCTCTGCCTTCTGTACCCCTGGGGTTGTATCAGGCTACCCTGGCCCCTCCCGAAGTCTGTCCATCAACTCTCCTTTGCCCTCCATTGGTGGAGGCTTCTTTCTTGCAACTTGTTTGGAGGTCAGGTGTTGTCATGCTGCACCCCCCAGCAACAAGCCTTTCCATTCCCAATTGCTCCATGTAAGGGATGCATGTACACACCTTCCTTGCGCATGTCCCAGACAGCCCAGGCTGTGCAGTGACAGCAATGCACGGGGAAACGGGACTGTGGGGAGAACAGAGGACATCTGAACAGCAAACTACAATAACACAACTATACATCAGCCTTTTGTAACATCATCTCATTACTCATATATAAGAACTGCCTCTCCTTATCATGGGTGAGCCTCTGCTCGCAGGAGCAGCTGTTGACTTGGGACCTTTTCCATGCCCGACCTCACTGGGAAGGGGACGCTGACCCTGACCCCCTCTGGGGGCAGTGTCTCCCAGCTGCTCACAGGAGCCTGGCTGCTGCTGCCCAGCCCTGCTGTTTTCTGCGCTGCTTTGGGTTTTTGCCACACTTTTACAGCCCTTGCCCTCCTCACCACCCTGCAGCTCCTGGCACGGCTCTGGAGATTTCGTTTTCCACGCCGGGCGTGCCTGCCTCTGCCATTCCAGCCACTGTTCCAAGGTCCCTGCTAGATCCCATTTTGCCATCCGGAGGGTGGCGAAATCACCTGCCTGCCGTGAGTTTTCCGAGGACTCCCCTTTTCCATCTCTTGGCGTGGGCTGCGCCCGCCATCACCGCGTGAGGGAGACGCGCCCAGCTGGCAGCACAGCGCCCCCTGCCGGCGCCCAGCTGGCAGCACAGCGCCCCCTGCCCGGCCGGCAGCCAGCAGCGCCCCCGGTGGTCGTGCCTGGAACTGCAGCGCAGGGGGAGGCCGGGCTGGGTTTGTGCTCTGCTCCTCGTCGCTGCTGATGGTGTGACGTGTTTTTTATATATATATATATTTATATATTCTAGTAAAGAACTGTCATCTTTCTTCCTATATCTTTGCCTAAAAGCCCCATAATTTCAGAGTTATAATAATTCAGAGGGAAGCTGGTCCTGTTTTCCATTCCAAGGAAGGTTCCCGCCTTGGAACTTCTGTTTTTCAAATGTAGGCAGGCAGATCTGTAGATAAAGAAAAAAATGGGCCTTACAGTTCATAACATGATGCTGGCATGGAACCAGATTTTTAGCCAGATCCCTGTCAGCTCTGCAGAGCATGTCTGTGGGTTCTTGGTTTCAGCTTGCCAGCCAAAGCCATCCGGATGGGTTGATTTGTGGCGCTTAAATGTTATTTCCATACGTTTCATATGTTTGGTTTGTGGTGCTTAAATGTTATTTGCACTCAGGAATTTTGATCTAAGGGAATCTCTACTGCTTTAAGTATTTACTATGAAAAAACAAGCGTGGACCAGATATCTCTTCTGCTTGCTCTGTCAGTACTTCTACCCTGTAAAAAAACCTGCAGGCTGGTTAGAGCTGAGCTGTTTTCTGGACTATTGTGACTCATCTGAATCATAATTATTTTTGAGCTGTGTTTTTTAGTGCATTTGATCTACACTTAGAAATCCTCTTCTTTCCTATGTCCTCCGGAATACCATCCAGCATAATGGAATTGAAAGAAGAATTTTAATATTTTTTCTTCATTTAGTTTCTTACTGCTTAATTTGTTCCCAAATAATAACCTGTATTGTTTTCTGTTTATTTTCTCTTCATGTCTTAATGCATTTCTTCTTGCTGCCTTTTCATTGTCATTGGATCAAGAAAGAATTATTTAAGCAGCGTCTCATACACATTTTATAAATAGCAATAGAACTCTGAAACATTCAAAAGAAGGATGTCAATGTTCTGAAGCGTCCTCATTTTCTTCTTAAAAAAATTCAGGGAAATCCATACAAGTGTTTCTGGGCACTCAAGAAACAGCTTGTTTCTGTCATCATTACATGCCCATTTGGGGGAAGAAATTTGAAATAAGTTTCTAGACTTTTTTGGTTATATGTGGCAGGTGTGTTCATGGACTTTGAAAGGAATGCTGAAACGAGAAGAAAAGGCAGTTTTATCTCTTTATAGAAGTCCAGTTTCGTAATTTCTAGAAGATGCAGGTAAATATTAGTTACAAATATTCTGTCTTCAATGTCTACAACTACTTTGATCATTTTTGAACCAGTTCTCAGAAGACTTTGTCATACTTTGTGTTGAGATTGGAAAATGTATTTCAGTGGGTTTTATCCTGTTGGGTTTGTGCTTTCATGCACAGTGTGATACATCTTTTTCCTTTATTGCGTCCTTCTAGCTGTGTCAACATGAGCTCACCACAAACCAGCCACATGTGTCGACTGGAGTGCTGGTTATGCTGATTGCTGATGTAGTAAAGCTGTGGGCTTCCAGAAGAATCCAGATTTTAGATTTAGATTTTTTAATTTTGGTTTTATTTAGAGCAGCGTGTTGGCTGTGCCAAGGCAATGCTCTCTGTGTGTGTAGTGTTGTGCTTTTGCTTCAAGGCAGAGTTGCCAAAGTAATCCCAAGCTGGGATGTCAAGGAATAAGTAAGATATTGTGAATATTTGTCTTTTACCTTGGAGACCACAGTGCATGGGCAGGAATGAGCACACAGATTGTCCAGGCTGAACTTCCAGAGCAGGTCTGGCAACACTGGAACAGTATAACAAGAATCCAGATATCTCAGAAGCAAGGGTCTCATTCTTTCCATGGCCAGAGGAATAAGGAATAGACAGCACTGGGACAGAGAGCTTAGGGGAAGAAAAGATGGCTTGCTGCTTCTCTGCTGCTGCTGGTACCAGGGGGTGAAAATCGTGGCAGCCAGATGTTGCTGGTAATTTGCTGGCTTTGTTTCCCAAAGGAAGTGTCTGCTCTCTCTGTGGGAGCTCTTTCCCTTGCAGGGCTCCTTTCAGTGGCAGCAGCTTGGCTTTCTTCCTGAAGCTGGCAGCATGGACACATTTCATCTTTTTCTTTCAGCCCCTCCTGCCTGACAAACTCCTCGCTTCTGTCAGTGCTTAAGGTGCTGTTGGGATGTTCTGTGCTGGGTGATGAAGTGGCAGGTCTGGAGTCCATTGGTAACTGATGAGCCTGGCAGGCTCTCAGCTGTTTCCCTGCATCAAGGGAAATACAAGTTGGATATTAGGAAGAAGTTTTTTACAGAAAAAGTGATGAAGTTCTGCAGTGGTCTGCCCAGGTAGGTGGTGGAGTCACCATCCCTGGATGTGTTTAAGAAAAGCCTGGATGTGGCACTGGGTGTTAGGGCATGGGTTGGACTCAATGATCTTTAATGTCTCTTCCAGCCTAACCATCCTGTGAATTCCATGAGTTAAATGTGATGGATGGGCACAGTTCTGTGTGCAGGTGAAGCGGCATCTGGTAGTGCTGGTGTGGTGGTAGAACCATAGCTGGGACAGGGAAAGCAGCAGAAAGTTGAAAAAAAACCCAAAAAACAAAACCAAAGCACAGCAGCCTTGTATGTACAGGTTTGGGGACTGGTGCAGCTCCTTTGTACCCCTGGGTGCTGGTGGGCTGTGCAGTGCCATCCTCATGGATACTCTCAGGCAGCTGCCTAAACCACATCAATGGCCAGGAAGGGATTTTAAACAGCCCTGCCCTTCCTCCAACTCCCTGCCAAGGCATCCTGCAGGTGCAGAGGCTGAAAGATGCAACATCAGGCAAATCCTGAAGCCTCATGCGAGGTGTAGAGGGAGCCCTCTTGGCAGGTGAGGGGTCAGTGAGATAGCACAGCACGGCATGGATTAGTTGTTGCACTAAAAGGCTTCAGTGAGCTTTGCTGATACCTTGGAGTTGGGCACTGTCCCACTTGTGTTTTCAAAATGCTCATCATTTAATGTGTGGCTTTTTTAGGGTATTAGCTATTTTGTTTATGGAGCTGGATAAACAGAAAAAAGGCAAGACTTTTAGAGAATGAAGTAGTGTTAGGTGCTGAAATATAGATAAAAGTATTGGGTATAACAAATTTTATAATCTATAATTACAACAATAGAGCTTGCAATTATAGATTGTATAGAGCTTTATTAATTATATTAATTTTATATATTAATATTGATATATAATAGAATATGTATTATCATGTATATATTTTATATAGTTTGTTTTATATATTATATATTAATATTTTATATTGATTACAGATTGTATAGAGCTTGTAATTATAGATTGTAGAGAATGTAATTCTATAATCACAGAATTTAAGGGACATTATAATCACAGGTTTTAAGGGACATTAAAGATCATCTGTGTCCACTTCCACTTTCCACTGTCCCAGGCTGCTCAGAGCCCCATCCAGCCAGGCCTTGGACACTTCCAGGGGTGCAGCAGCCACAGCTTCTCTGGGCACTGTGTGCCAGGGCCTCCTCACCCTCACAATGAAGAATGTCTTCCTCATGTCTAATGTCCTCTGGCAGCGTGAAGCCATTCCACCCCTTGTACAAAGTCCCTCTCCAGCTCTCTTGGAGCTCCTTTAGGGGCTCTAATGTCTCTCCAGACTGAAAAACCCCAGCTCTTTCAGATGGTGTTCAAAGGAGAGGTGCTCCAGCCCACAGAGCATCTCCATGGCCGCCTGGACCCACTCCAAATTGTTCAGTTTTAATCTAGAAAAGGCATCTATTTTCTGCTAGTGGAGTAATGCACTAAAAAATAATTGCTGTTAGTAACTCGTAGGTTTGGAATATTGATAAAAGTAATGACAGGTTTGAGCATCAAGGACCTCCACATGCATCAGAGAAACCTGAAGCTGATTTTAAAGATGCAAATGAGATTTTTTTTGATACTGTGACTCAGAGTTAATCTAAAATAATATTAACACATAGAATGTGTGTTCAAAGAATACTACAAGGTTCTTTGATTACCTGGGCATATGGTTCAGAGTTGTCATCTGGCACCCATCCTCCATCTCAGGAAGTAGATTATTTTTCATCTTGTGCTGGACACAGAGACAAAATGTGGCCCAATCATTCTGCAGAATCAGAACCTTGTCTTGCAGACAGCAGGTTTCACTAGTTTCATGGCAGGTTTCAGCAAATGCACTGAGCCAGGGGTTCATTAGCTGAAAGCTGTGCACTCTGTGCACTAAGTATGTTGAATGAGATGGAGTTCACAGTAAAGCCTTGGTAAAACCTCTGGTTTGAACCTTGGCACTGACAGATTATTGGCCTTGTGTTGGCAGTGGTGCTGCAGGTCTGTGTCATGAGGATGGTGGTGAAGGCTGTTTGTGTCTTCCTGCTTGCTGTTCTCTCTCTCGCTGTGATGTGCTAAGAAATGTGACCAAAGCCCTGGAACTGTTGTGGACACGCGTTAGATCTCAGTCAGAATGAACTGTGTACCCCTGGTGGGGAGAGCTGAGTTGATTTCACACAGTCACCGAGGAGACACAAAACCTTCAGCATCGAATGCTGAATATCAAAAGGCACGGAATCACCTGGAGCTGTTATGTTTATGAGGCACAAACTGATGAATAAATCCTGTGCTGGAGAAGCAGCTGCTGCTCCTAGGAAGTGTGTTACCCAGTGTGTGACTTAGATGGCTGGGCAGCATCACTCTCCCAGTTCCCCAGTCCTCACTGTGCCTGTGGCATGTACAGGTAGTTCCATTTAGCCTGGATAGTCCTCAGTAGAAGAGGTCTCATTGTGCAGGCATTCTCTAAGTTAGGGCAGATAATAAAAATGACCTGTAAGCAGCTGTTTTCCATCTAGACTGTTTCTGATGTACGTGTCCTTCCCCCCAGGATTCCTGCTGACCAGAGCCATTGAGATGCTAACGGTGTGCAGGCTGCCAGTGGCTCTGGCTGTTGCTTGCCCGGTGTGTGTCCCACTGCTGCAGCCCTTATCTGTGCAGAAGGAAGCACCTGTGTCTGGGGGAGCTGTGAGACATCAGCTGCAAGGGCAGAAAACAATCAGCCATTTCCCAGCACTGCTTTTCAGCCACTCAGGGAGTCTCTTCTTTACTAAAACAAAGGGAATTGAAGTGCATAATAAACCTTCCATGTGTCAAAGTGAAAATGATTTTTTGCTGGCAGAGAGACATTTTGGGATTCTGAAAAGCATCTGCCACAGGCAGACCATCCTTTCCTTGGCCCTCTTTCATAGATGCAGGTTCCCCTGCAGCCTCTCAAACACAGGCACTGTGGCCAGTGTAAAAGTACGCTCTGGTGTTTGGAGGTACAGTTCAGGGAATCCAAATTCCATTCTCTTTTCCTGTGGTGCTGCAGGACTGCTGTACAATGGGGCTTATTGACCATCTCTCTGTCTCAGCTTACTCTTAGCTCAGTGTTTTGCTAACCGAGCCTAACTAAGCAGATCTTTAACAGCAGGGCTGCAGAAGAATAATGGGCTATACCTGGTTCAGTGGATTTTCGTGAATGGAAATACATTGTGGAGATTAAAATCTGACAAAAGGATCTGGTGCTGGAAATGATCCAGCATCACTGACTCTGCTGCTGCTGGCTTGAATCGCAGCAAATCATGCAGGTGCTCTGTAAATGTTGCAACCTGCCTTTCTCTTGTCTCTATAAATTCCTTCAAATGTGCCATTGCAATTGAGGCATTTTGATAATGGACTAATGCAGAGAAATAAAACAGAATTCACAGCAGTGCTGGTTTCCTTTGCCTTCAGTTGGATTTCAGCTTGGCTTTCTGTAATCGTGAAGACTCTCTTCAGGAATTCTTAAACATACAGAGCTGGCAAGGAGGTGGCTTGCAGCAAGAGGAAACATCTCCCCCTGCATGGAAGGGATGCTCAGGTGTGCTGGGGTGGAGCTGTTTTGCTGATACAAAAAGAGCATTTCTCTCAGTTCTGTTTCCAAATGCGAGGTGGAGAGATGCTGCTGTGCAGCAGGTGCTCAGGCATGCATTCATCAGGACATCTCTCCAAGGAATTTCAGGGAACAACTCCTTCCTTCTGGCCTAGATGGTAAAATGGCATCTGCCAGCTGGGCTTTTATTGTGCCCCAAAAGCAGGGATCAGATGGTGCTGAAGGAGCTTTACAGCGTGGGGTTGGATGCAGGATGTGTGGCATAAATGGGAGACTGAAGCATGCTGAGAACACTGGAGGAGGCTCTTCCAAGGCTTTCAAACTGGTCAGACAGCCTGTTGCCAGTGAGCCCTTCCTTGCATGGTGTCAAAAGGAGAGTTGGGAATTCTTCAAGCTGTGCTCCAGCCTGAAGCACAGCTGTAATTTTTTTTTAGGCAGCTGATGTAAATCCTACATTAATTTTTACAAATGGATGTTGCAGGTTTTCTGTGCAGAATACCCATCCCAAATAGAGTTTTGTTTAGAGAGAAATTACAATTTTCCATTTCAGATTTCATGCTTGTGGCTAAGATCTCATTGGAGATGCAGTTGTTCAGATTATACTGCATACTAGCTAAGCACAACATCCCATTCCTCCCCTTTAAAGTCCTATCCAGGAGATAAGTCTGTTGTGTCAGCATAGTAGTGTGGGGTTTTTTCTTTCTTTTTTATTACTGTCTCCTCCCAGGAGAAAAACAAGTGGCTTTATCTACTTCTGAGCCTTATTCCTAGACAGATATGGCAGGATACTCTGCACTGCTTTTGGCCAGCCACATTTTAAGGAAAGGATGGTGCAGTTGCCCATAGTTATGACTGCACAGACGAGTAGCACTAAGTCAGTTTTTTTAATCTAATTTTGTTACACTGCAACCTTCATTTGGCTTAATACAGTACTTAAATAGAGCTGTATTCCTTAAAATAGAGCTGCTTCCTTCCCAGAGTTTGATGTAGTTGTATTTCAAATATAAAGTATTAACTGGAACAAAATGGCACAATTTTGAGTGTGAACTAAGATGCTGCGTGTGACAGGAAATTTTTTATTGCAAATATGCTGAGCTTCTGTGTAAAGCTCACAGTCTCCACCTGACACTCACAGAACCAAGCCTCGTTGTGAAATTTCTTCTGATATTGTTTTGAATCATAAGGTGAAGAAAATGAAGCACACCCAAGTGTAACTCCCGTCTCCTCAAGAGAGGCACCTGTGGTGTGGTTTTGTGAGAGCCTCTTGTGGCTGTGAGCAGGGGCTGAGCTGGCCCAGCATTCCTGAGCCAGGCTCCCAGGCAGCACCTCTGCTGGAAATGGTCCTGCTTTGCTGCACTGGGGAGAGCCTGGCTTGTGCTGGGGCTCCCAGCAGGGCAGGTGTGTGGGGATGGATAAAAGGGAGGCTGGGCTGGGCTGCTCCAGTGTCTGTGGTCACTGTCAGTGCTCACTCAGGCTGGCTGGCAAGGCTCCCCTTTGCAGGGGTGCAGGACCCCCACCTCAGCTTGGATTTACCAAGCAAATCCATCACCAGTGAAACAGAAAATTGTGTCACTTGTCACTTGCTTCAAAGAATGAGAGAGGAAGGCACTGCACACTTTCTGAATTGGCTTTTTTTCTTTCTTTTTTTTTTCTTTTTTTACACTGAGGCACGAACTAGAGAGAACAAAGTGTTAAGAGTGGGGAGCTTAGAGAATACTGGCTACATTTTTGTGTGGGGGGACAATGTATTTTTGGAGTGTTAATGCAGTGCTAGATAGAGAAAGGAAGTGGGGAGCTGGGAAAGAGATCTCCTGCTCAGTTTGGCATTGTGGTGGTGCTGGAAATCAGAAATCAAGTAATAGGATTTCACTATCTGCATCAGCCTCTGGCTGTCTGCAATATGTTCAGGAAATCACTTCCCATCTCTGCTTCCATTTCCTTGGCTGTCAAATGCACACAGTGATAAGTGCTTCCTCTGAGTGCTCTGGCTGCACCAGAGCAATAAAACACTGGGGAGGAAGGAGTCATGGCTGTGATTTATGAATCCAGCAAGGTCAGGCTGAACTGCCTGTAAACAGCTGAAGTCACAGAATGAGGGAAGGGTCTCCTGAAGCTGAGCAGGTGCTGATGTACACTGTCCATGCCCAGGACTGCCAGGGAGTGAAGCAAATCTCTGCAGCCTTGTCTGAGCAGGGGCAGCTAAAACCAAAGGGGTTTTGTTTCTCTTCCACCATGCACTGAGTCCTTCGAGCATTTGGTGCCATTGGGTTTTTTCAAAAAGAGGTTTTGCTTGTTCAGTTCTTGTGTGTGGATGTTTTATTAATATGCTCTGCATGGGTGTTTCTCCACATATAACTACTTATAACATGATTTTACACTTGAAGGCAATAAAATAAAACAACTCAATGAGATAAGATATTGAGATAAACAATTATGAGGAATGTTTATACACTGTAAGAGTCTCCTAAATTTGATAAGCATCAGTTCAAGCCAATATACCCCATGGTGCTAAAGAAGGAAAAAAGGAATCAATATTGCAGAAGCTTTTACAGAGAATTTATGAGCACTTTGTTCAGGATCAGTTCATGAAGACTGAAGCACAGCTAACACTGTGCACTTACTTAGGGAAATGCTTACTGAGAAATCCCTTGTTGAATTCACAAACTGTTTCAGGAAATTAAATAGGGAAATATGGAAATGGGCTTTTAAATTTTTTTTCCATTTATTAGTGTATACTCAGAAGAAGAAAGTGCTGTAATAAATTACCAAACTCCTTTGAGAAATGTGGCTGAATAGACAGTAGCAGTGAAGTGTAGTCCCTGCCTAAGTTCTTGGGCATACTTGCTCCAGTTTCTGTTTTACAAGACAAGTGGATTAGAATGGACTGGTTTCAGGTAGGAGTTCCCCTTAGGATAGATTTTCACTGTATTTAGGTACTTCCCAGTTAAGTTTTGTAGCATAAATAGATACTAACATGCACCAGTCGCTATCACCTCTCAAAGAGCTGGAAGCAGTTTCCTGTGTCACGCCTGATGCTTGCGTGATCTGATGCTTGTTTCGGGTATTATTTACTGTCAGTATTCCCAAGAAAGTGTTGCTGTGCTGTTTCCTTGCTGGAGAAGGTGCCAGGCACACGGGCCATCCCTCAGCCCAGCCCATGGCCGTGGATGGCTCCTGTGGTGCTGAATGAGGGAGCTGATCCCTCCAAGGCCCCAGAGCACCCACACGTGGTCCTGCTCACAGCTGGGAACTGAAATACAAGCAAGTGAGGAGAGCATATGGATGAGAAGGGTTGATGGAATGAATTAGCAGGCATCAAGAAATGGTTGGTAGTTGTGAGAGGAGGAAGCCCCCAACACCCAGTGCCAGGCTAAGGCAAGCAGCAGTGCTCCATAAGAGTAGGAGGGTAAAGAGTTGTGACTGTGCAATCTTTACCTTCATTTTCCACCCTGATCTCCCTGTTTACACGCACAAAATCAATTTACAGACACAAACTTACAACGCAAATTTACAGACACAAAATCTATCTTACAGCTCTTGTTCCTTCTGATGGCAGGATTCTTACTGAAGCATTCACGGGGCTGTGTGAACAGGAGTCTTGTCTCCCTGTGTAGTGAAACTTTGTTCTTACATGCACTTTAAAGGTTTCAATGAAGAGCATCAAGAATCAGGAACGTCTTTGGTTGAACAGATCATCATCTGAGTTACAGCTGTGTTGTGCCTTTTTGCCACGCTGCACCACAAAATCTCCCTCGTATTTATCTTCATGTCCTGGTGGTTGCATAGTGGAGCACAAAACTGCACAGCAGAGCCTGAGAACTGTGTTTGGAGGGTGTCCTTATCACACACCAGCCTTGATCTGGTTCTCTGAATGAATGTCCAGTAATTCTGGTGAAAGGAGGGGATGGATCAGGCTTCCAACGTGTGATGGGTTTATTTCATTTAAAACACTATACTGAAATTATTTCTAATTCTTATGATTATTAAATAGCCTCAACAGTTTCGGGCTGCAGCCAAGCCAAAGCTGGCTGGGTTTGTGTTAGGAGGATTATGCAGTTGAAATGTGTAAAAGCATCTCTCGGTCACTTTCATTTCATGGTGTTTTGCCCTATTAAGTGTCATCAAAGTGAAATTTTCTCGTATGTTTGCCCAATGTCTTTAATGTTTTTATCTTTACCATTTTCTCTTTGTTTGCTTTAGGGGGGTTGATTTCAGGTTCCATCAGTAACTGTGGGAATTGGTGCTGCCTTATTAACGCTTTGCAGATCATGGGTTTCATGTTTGCTACTTGCACCTCCCTCTGCAGCAACACTGAGCACTTGCTTGGTGCCTTTGGCTGCTGCAGAGCAAAGAGGCATTGGGCTGAAAACCAGCAAAGAGAAAACAGCTCCAAAACTACCCAGAAACTCACATCTCTGCTCACTGGCAGTAGTTTTTGCCCTAAGGCAAGGTGACAGTGGCATGTCCTCACAGCAGGAGGCAGCTAAACATGATCAATATAGGCCATAGGAATATCTGCATGACAGATCAAGGGAGAGCCTGAGTTTATCCTCCTGGTGGTGCGTGGCTGGCGTTAGGGATCTCTCCAGCTGCCAGCAGGTGACCTGAGTAATGCTGTCGGAGGTCTCCAGGGACAGATGGGAGCACTGCATATCCAGCCAAAAGGTGAAGGGAAAGCAGAGGCTCCCCATGCTTTGTTGAAAAGAACACAGGCTCCTTCTGATCAGTGTTTGAAGTGGAAGCGTTCCCGGGATCCAGCAGCCTGGGTTTTGACCTTTCTGCATGGCTGTTTACCAAATTTGTTTGTGATTTCTCTGAGCCACCTCTCTGCTCGCTCGCACTGCAGCATCTCCATCTGTGCCTAGGAGGGCTCTGATGCCAGACTTCACGAGGGCATTGGTCACAGGCTGTAATTTAGACATTAAGACTCTCTCAGCAATAAAAGCATTACTTGGATCTCCCCCAGGGAATTGTCTGGTCCTTTTGTATGAGCACTCCTTTGTTCTCATCTCACTTTTAACAGTTGTCTTGCTAAAGCATTGTTTCGGTGAATCATACATATCAAAATGTGTTTTCCTCTTTCCTGTTCTCCCACTTGTCTGTGCTTTTTTTTCTTCTTTTTGGTCTTATTAAAATGTCTCCGCTTCTGTTTCCCTTTAAATGTCTGAATGATTAGCAGCAGTGGGCACAGAAAGATTTCTGTGATGTGAGCTGTATTGGTGTTTGACACGGCTTAATGAGTAGGGGAGGGGGGACAGTGGGGAGAGACTTTACTCAGCAGCAGCTCTCCAGCACTTCCTCAGTTTCCTGTTGGAAGGGAGAGCTTTCAGTCAGCTTTTCCAGCGTTCCTCTAATTTTTAAATGCATGTTTCCCAAATCTGCTCCACAGGTGCCAACGAAAAAGCTGAAGAAATATGAGAGAGAGTACCAAACAATGCGAGAGAGCCAGCTGCAGCAGGAGGATCCTATGGACAGATACAAGGTAGGGAGATGCTCTATGGGAATTTGGTGAATCCCACGAGGAGGGAGCTGTCTCCAGCAGTTAAGTAGAGGTGTGTGTACCATGCTCACCTCCCTGGGATGTGCCAATGCAGACCTTAGGGAAGCGAAGGTGAACTCATCCCCTTTCTTGAGCAATCATTTTGAAACTTTGCACTTAGTCTTTTTTTCCAAGAATATTTCAATCACAGTTTGTAACTCTGAAAAGACATCTGCAAGTAGCCACATATAATATTTTTCTTCTTTCAGTTTATATGTTTGTAGGTAACTCTCCTGCTGTTGCACTTTTACGGGAGATCTTCATGAGCCGCAGAAACAAAGGGTGATTCAGCTACAGACACAGAAAGGAGAAAACACACATTGTTCTAGTGCAAGCTGTGTGCAGTGGCATCCACAGAGACTTTGGAAGATGAACTCTTCCTTGGCTGATACGATCCTTATTATTCATTCCTGTTTATACCAAGCTTCAGTAATTTTTTGTTAAGATAATACCTGTTATGGTGGGACCCAGAGCTCTTCTGGGGTCCTGAGCTACTACTGCAATAGAGTTAATAGTGATGGATATTCCTTTTTAAAGGAGCAGAGAAATAAGGTTCAGTTGTTAATATGATAGCTTGATAGTTCACTGAAAAAGAACAGTTCTTCAATTTCAGGTCAGCTTTGCTTATCTTTACAACGTATTTGCTTCCATTGTCACAGCTACGTTCTGTTGCCATAGATTTTGTGTGCTGGAAGCTCTGCCTCTGGGCACAGACTTAACTGAGAGTTTGGGATCTTGTTATTCCTCACTCTGGTTTGAACAATTCAGTTTGCTCCAGGTGAAGCTGCCAGGGGTGAAGCACTTTACTGCCCGCTGCCCAGGATAGCTGGGAACTGACATTTCTTACATATCCCTGTACTGTTTGCCCGCTGCTCTTCATTGTGCCTTAATATGTTAGTGCCACTGTGGTTGTTGTGGGGTCTTCCAGGGGTGTGGAGGGGTGAATAATCACACAGAGTGCAACAGGCCTGACGTGGCCTGTGAGCATGAGAAAAGTGCACCACGTTCAGAAAACCAGAGTATGGAGATCTGTGGTGAGAGAGTGTGCCTTAATTCATAAATGTGACAAAGGAAACTTACAGGTACGAAGTCAAATTGACTCTTTTTTTTCTTTTTTTTTTTTTTTTTTTTGGAAAAGCATTTGTCTGTGAGAAAATTATATTTTAAGTGTAGGTTTTTTGCTGTCAAAGGGTGGTTTTGCTGTCAAATATTGTTTATGAGACTTAGGAGTGCTGTAGCTGCTGAGAACCAATGGCAAGTATGACCTGCTTGGAAAAAACCACGACTGGCTGCTGATTAACTCTTAAGTATTTTCCTAGTGGTTCACTTATACTGTGGAATTAAAATAATGCTTAGGAAACGATGAAGAGTTCTTTAAAGCTCAGTGGAAGCATATTAACTAGTTAATCCTGGTCAATGCACTGTGAAGAACATTATCCCAAGCTGCAAATGAGGATATAGGAAGTGACTCTTGGGCCACTGCTGATGTGAGTCACTGTCACAGTCAAGATCACAGCCCAGGGTTTTGGCTTGTGCTTCTGAAATTCACTGTGGATTTTTTTATTAAGCTGTGTGGGGTCTGATCCTCTTGAGGATGCTGTCATTAGAGAGTCCCTGTAATAGGTTAATTGCACATTAACTTCAAAGTCTGGACATGTTTTTTAGTTGATGGGTGTCATGGAAAAATGCTTGTAAATGTTCTTTGTTCCTTGTCTTGCTTGTTAGATTTTATTGATATGTGAAGTTGAGGTTTTGTAGGAACTGACATTTCAGGAGTGTTTCCAAAGGGCAGCAAGAAAATGTCATTGTGTGGATCCTCCCAGGCAGCACGTGGAGAGCCAGCCTTGCTTTTTGCTTGTCCTTTAGGAGAGCACTCTGCAGCCTGCATGGTCAGAGAGGCTTTTCATTTGGGCAGCACCTGTGCAGGGCTGCCAGCAGCCAGGCTTGGCTTGGGAAAGGACAAAAGCCAGCCTTGCCTACAAGCACGGCGCTGCTGTCAGCTCCTGCTCTGTGGGCTGCGCCCCACAGCCCTACAACCTTGTCATTTTTACAGTTTCTCTTCCTAAACAAAGTGAGGTTTTTGCTGCCTAGGAAGGGGATGTTTCTTGGATGGGATCACTGGAGCAGAGATCCCTGCAGAATGTTCCTCATATGGGTCATGAAGGAAAAGAGCTTTAAATCAGTTGATAGTTTTTAGCTATAATTTTTAGAGCTGTTGTTCCCAGCAGGAATTTGTCAGGCGCACGGAGCCACGGGCTGTGGTGAGCTGCGGTGACGAAGGATGTCTGAGTGAGGCACCTCCCTGTGACACAGCCCTCAGAGGAAGGCCCTGATGGCCTCCTGAGACACAGGGAGATGGGCTGGTTGTGCAGTGTCTGGCCCAGGAACCAGCTGTGTTTGCCCGACAGGTTAAATTCACGCGCTCCCATGAGCCGCGTTAAACGCGCAGCAGTTCCTGCCCAGCACGTATTTCACATGTTGTGATT
The DNA here is from genome assembly GCF_015832195.1 of Motacilla alba alba. Lineage (NCBI taxonomy): Eukaryota > Metazoa > Chordata > Aves > Passeriformes > Motacillidae > Motacilla > Motacilla alba. Next base: position 26,376,385 of record NC_052023.1, read on the forward strand.
TGATTTACCAGAAGAACAGTGTTAAAGAGTGCCATTATTTTTGCTGTTTGTTTCGTTCTGTATTTACAAGTATTATTTAGGAAAAGTGCAAGTTTTCCTGGACATGTTTTCACTTTATTTTCCATTGTTTATAATAAATTACCGCTTTTTTGTCAGATTTTTAAAAGGTGCAAAAGTGAAATATGTTCTAAATTGTTGTTTGTCACCAAATTTTGTAACTTTTAGTTAAATTACAAATTCCCTATAGAAGCTAGGAAGAAAAGCGAGTCATATGTGTAGAAAAAATAGTAATAGATTTCAGGTTGATGTTTTTCTAAATATTATGGAGTTTTATTTCTGTGTTTGGGAATGCCTCATGTAACAAGGTTTGGGTTGACTTGATGAGAAAATTCCAGAAGTGAGCCTGGGAACTGATTTAAAATAAAGAGGATGTAGTTGTACAAAGAAGGGCTGGAGTTGTGCAAGCAGATGCTGCTGTTCTGTTCCACCTTTTCCTCTGTCGACCTCCTTGTGCAATGGAGAAGTTGTGTGAATAAATGTGTAATTTGGACATAATAGCCTTCTCTCTAACAGCCTTCTCTGTGTTTTGAAGGGGAAGCAAAAATGAATATATTCACATTTTTATTCAGTCAGGGCAACTGAATGTTAACCATGTGGAAAATTGTGACGACTTTTGCTGTGGGACATGGTTGTTTCTTTCAAAATTGTGCTGGGGCACTTTGGGGAATGCTTCTCCAGAGTCACCGAACAGAAAACACAACTGCCTCCAGGAGCCTCTGTGTTGCTTACCTTGAGAGGCTTTCCTGGATTGCTTGCTGTAAAAGCCTTTTGGGTTTCTAGATGGAGGCTCACAGGATTTTCCTTTGGAGCTCCTCCAATATGAAGAGCCCTTTCCATTGGATTTATGAAGACCTCAGTTTGCTCACATCCAGAAAGTGAATTGTAATCAGTGTTTTCATTCCATCATGGGGGAGCTGTTCACACTCAGAGGTCTGGGGTTTGGATGTCTTGATTTAACCCAGCCAGCAACTCAGGCAGCTGCTTGCTCACTCCACCACAAGGACGGGGGAGAGAATCCCCAGAGTAATAGTGACAAAACTCGTGGGCTGAGATGAAGACAGTTCAGTAGATGAAGCTGAACAAGGAACTCGGCCACCCCTTCCCACGGGCAGGTAGTTGTTTAGCCATCTCCAGGAGAGCAGGGCTCCCTCACACATAACTGACTTGAGAAGACAAATGCCATCCCTCCGAGGTCCCCCCTGCTTTCTCCTTCTCCCTGCTTTACACACTCAGCATGGTGCCAGTGGGCTGGACTGTCCCTTGGGGTAGGTTGGGATCAGCTGTGCCTCCTCCCAGCTCACTGTGTACCCCCAGCCCCCTCGCTGGTGAGGAGCTGCAAGGAGCAGAAAAGGCCTTGGCTCTGTGCAAGCCCTGCTCTGCAATAACCCAGCTATCTCTGTCCTATCAACACCTTTTCCAGCACAAACCCAAAATGTACTAACCACCATGAGGAAAACTGACCCTGCCCCAGCCAAAGGCAGCACAGGGCGTTGCTGAACAGAAAATAGAATTGCTTAACGAGGTTGGTGACTCATTACACCCCAGATGAGTACAGCACAGAGAGGATGCATCACGGCCACTAATCTCCTCAGGAACTGCTCCTCGGTGCAGCCTGGAAGGGAGCAGAGGGTGGAGTTCAGCCTTTCAGTCATCCTGAACTGAGGCTTGCCTCCTTGCTTTCAAGTTTGTCATCTTCTTTCCACCCAGTGTGTGATGGAAGCGGGAGTATCTCTCTCTAAAACTCATAACAAAAAACCCAATGAAGAATAAGCAACTTTTTATTTTTTTGTATTAGAAATTTCTTTATATCCTGTTTTCACTGTCTTTACACCAATGGTTGAAAGCAGTATTTGGTCTGTGACTTTACAGGAGGTAAGTTGATTTGTGTTTGTGTGTATCAGCTTTGTTTGTCCTCTTTGGAAATGCAGTATCCTCCTTTTAAAAGCTAACCTGAGTTCATCAGCCACCTTCAGTAACCAGGAGGAGGAATTTGGGAAAGAGGGATCTGTCATTTTACTGACTGTTGAAACGGAGCAGTACTGAGGAGAAGGAAATGGTTGTCATAGTAAATTCAGTGTTGTGGAGAGGAGGCAGGAAGCTGTCTGTTTACTCCAGGGACACCTAGCAGGTCTGACTAGTTGGCTGATGCCAGTTACAAAATGCTGCCTCTGATGTGAGTCCTGCTGTGACAGACCAGCTCCATCTGCTGAACTTTGTCACTGTGAGCGTATTTCATAAAACTCTACATATTTCACAGCCTATAGCATTAGTTTGGTACAGGTGAAGAGCGCTGTGTGCTCTTCCTGTCTTTACTGTGTCCTGTTAGTTTTTATTTAGACTAAGGCAGACTTAAGAGTTTCCTCCTGAGAAGGGAGGCTGTTTTACACTGCTGGACCTGGGGGGAGGAGCTGCAAAAGACAAACCAGCTAATCGGGCATACTGCCCTGGGTGGAGGAAGAGTAAAGGTGGTCCTGTGAGAACCTTTCAGCTGGACATTCAGGGTTTGGTGGATGAGCTAAAAGCATCTCCTAGCTATTGACTGGATGCCCAAGGTAAGAGATCTTTAACTCACTACCAAGCTGCCATGTAAATCCTAGTTTAAGAGGAGGATAGTGCATTTCCAAGCACAGAGCTTGCTTACCCACTTGTCTGCGAATGCAAAGCAGGAACTCTCAGCCCCACACTGCGTGCCTTGCTTGGCAGACACTGAAGCTTTTGGCAAAGACGTAGCAAAAATGGTAAAGCCTACTCGGTTATTTTGTGAAAGTCATAAGAATTTGCTGCTTTCTTCCTCTAAGCAACATCCCTGTGAAAAGGCATTGGTGCTGCAGAACCTTGTCTGACTCAGGTCTCAAGTTTTGGGTGAACTCAGGTTCTGACAACCGGCAGAGCCGTGTCTATAAAAATCAGCATTCCTACAATGGTCCAAACGAAATACAGGAGTAAAGATGTATTAGAGACTGTTATTAGTATTAGCATTATTTACTGCAATTTGGTTTTACACTTTAAAGCTTATATTACGTTAACAGAAAAAAAATTACTTGAATTTTTAAAATTCCTTGCCCCAAACAGACTAAAGTGCATTTAAAATAATAAATATCCCCAAAGTTGTGTATGTTTTAGCAGTGGTTATTTTAACTGTGTTAAGACAAAGGCATTTTATTTAGCTTCTGTTCAAAACAAATTACTCAAAGTATGATCTTTTGGAAGGGAAACCAACTTACTTCCCTGTGCAGGGCAGTGCCTATTCTAGTTACACAATAGGGTCACATTAACAAGAGAAAATTTGTAGAGGTTCCACTTCCTGCCGCAGAGGAAGTTCCCACACAGAAGAGACCTCTTTTTGCATCCTCTTAAGGTGCCTGGTTTTGTTTAAGACAAACATGCAAAATCTGCTTGAAACAGAAATAAAAATTGCAACTTCATAGTTGAGAGTTTGGAAAGAAAAAAATATCTGAGCATAGCTGGTGAGTAGGAAGAAGTGAAAACAGGTGAATAACTTACACAAGAAATCACATTTTGTAGGAATGCATTCACTGAACAACTCTTGAAAAACGTTACAAGTGCTAATATGTATATTATTGTATATCGTTGACTTTTACTGATGTATTTGGACTTTCACTGTTTTGTTTTGGAGATCACAAGTTACCTTTCAGGTGAGAATAAGTCCTTCTTGAAATCTCAGCATATAGGTTATTGTTTTTCCACCTATGAGTTTTCATATGAATGTGGTGCTTTTCCTTGAATTTCCATAGTGCAGAGATTCCCTTTGCAGCCTGTTTTGGTATGAAAGCTATACAGTGATGGAAAGCCAGCACAGTTTTTTTTGTCTTGAAATCCATTTGGAAGGCACCTCTGTCTGTCCCACCCGGCTGTGTTCTTCTGAAAATGACAACTTGTATTTGATGTTGAACCCCGAGAAGTCCACTGACCCTCAAGCATCTTTTGAATATGGTTCTGTTTCTCAACTCCAGAGCAGCAGTCACAGATTTGTAAAAGACATGAATTATTGTTCATTCTCCTGTCCTTCACCTCCTGTGTTAATGCTCCAGATAGTCATTTCTGCCAGTGTGGAGTGGGTAGGGAGGCAGTGAAGCAAGAGCCTGCAGCCTCTAAGTTGTGCATTTTGTGTTGCTGTCACTGCCCCCGGCAGGTCCTGGGCCTGTGCTCAGGGATGAGCCCCCCTCTCCAGCTGGCACTGTGAGGCACACGCTGGTGTCACTGGCATGAGGTACAGAGCGGTGCACAAATGGTGATACAGGATGTTGGAGCTGTGGGGAGTTCCCTGCTAAATGCTGTCCTTTGCCGGACCCGCGGGAGATGGGAAGTTGGCGCTGCATCACCTACAAAGTGGACTATTTTTATGGATCCCTGCAGACGGAATTTTGTAAAGTGGAGCAGGACAGCTTTCTACTTTGCTTGGAAGCATTATTACGAGTAACTCTTAATTGGTCCCTGTTCGCTGCTGCTGGGGGGATTTTATCTGCCTGGTTTCTTTAGATGATGAGCAAGCAGAAACCAAGTGCTTTTGTGGAGAGGTCAGTGTTTATTTTTGACAGGGAAACACCACAAGCAGTGTGTCCCTTTCACAACACAAACCAGTGGGATGTAGGTGGAATAGCTGCATTTGCACTGCTGGCTTAATTCACTGTTGTTTCCCAGAGCAGCAGTCCTGTCTCAATGTGCACTCTTGCCTTCTCAGTGTTTGGCACACACCATGCACTTGCTCATTGCTCTTCATGAGGATTAATTTCCTTTCCTGGTTGTTCCTTTCTTTCCACAGAGGGAAAACCGCAGGCTCCAAGAAGCAAGCATGAGGCTGGAGCAGGAGAACGATGACCTTGCCCACGAGCTTGTAACCAGCAAAATTGCCTTACGGAATGACCTGGACCAGGTAATGGGAACAGACTTGGGTCCCAGCTCAGGCTTGGCAACAGCAGTTGGAGGAGCCCTGCTTTGTGCTCAAGTGAAAGCATGAACACATTCAAAGTGTAATTATTTTTGCCTTTATTTTCCTGGCAGCCTCACTCTTAGCTGTATTTCCATGTGCCACTGTGGGCATTCAGTGGGCTCTGGCCAAGACTGATTGCATCTCCTCTGTTGGGGATTGCTCAGAAAATGTAGGCCATAACCTTTAGGCAGATAGCAAAGAACGAACATTTCCTTGAAAAAGGTGTCACGTAGTTCTTGGGAGAGTAGTTTCAAGGGAAGTTGCATTGCCAAATGTCTGTGTGGATCTGTTTTTTCACAGCACTTCTAGTACAGCCAACAAAATGCAGAGATAATGAAGTGGCACAGCCCCAAAAATTCAACGGGCTCCTGGGTGTTCACTGATAACTGCTCGTGTTCCCTTTGGAGACTGGAATGTGGAGGGCAGCAGCATTCAGAGCCCTTTGCCCTAGACACAACGATTTTCAGAGAACCACACATTCAACCCTCTCTTTCTGCACTGCAGGTGCTTGGAGAAACTGGAATGAGCACCAAAAAAAGGAGGAAAGATTTGTAGTTCCTTCATATCTTAAACAGTCTTTCATCAAAAACATCCTTGTAATCCCCAAATACTTCTGTTCTAAGATGTTCATCTCATCAATTTTCCATTCTTGCACTGTTTGTTTTCCTTTCCCCTCCCATACAGCCTTGTACACACTAAGCAATGAAGAATCCTTAATCCATCTCTTCAGTCATAGAGATGGTGAAGCTGGTTCTGCTGCCCTCAGACACCTCTGATATCCTCATTAAAATCATTGTTACTGTGGCAGAAAGACAAGCTGATACCACCACAGTGGTAGAAACCCAAACTTCAGCCTGGAGACAAGTTCTGTATGGTTACTTGTTTCCAATGTCCTTTTCCCTCCTGTAATTTCAGCAAAGTCAGTGTTAATTGGCCACAACCATTTCCTGTCTGGACCTCATTACTGAACAGGAAGGGTGGTGACTGCTATGTGTGTTTCCCAGCTGGGGAGGCCTACAGAATAAATCCAAACGTTGAGAAATGTTTGGATATATTGGGATTTCTCTCCTAATGATCTGCGAGGACAGTGCTCACAAAAACAAAGCATTCCCAGTATGTGTCACCACAAGCTTGGTCCTTCCAGAGAAAATTATATCCTCAGTTATCAGGTTTCTTCACATAATACTTTTTTGCACCAATAAACCATTTTTCTGGTGGTCCTGTTTGTCTCTTACACTTGCCTTTGCCTGAACACTTTGTAGGGTACAATGCAGACACCTAAGTGTTTCACAGTTATGTTTTCCCTGCTCACAGCTTCAAAAATGGGATGAGTTATTTGAAGTTACACTGGAGGTAAATCATGCTGCCCTCACTTAGATTAATATTGCTCCTAACAAAAATATTCTGTACATCACTGTTTGTGCCAGGACCCAGTATCTGTGCTTGTGTGCCATCTGGGCACAGGTAAACAATTGGCCAAGGCTCCTTTTGCACAGGTGTTGAAACACGGTGAAATAATTCAGTAAACAGCTATCTGAAAAGGGAATTTCATATCAAAGAATAATGTGAACCATTAGAGGGCAGGAAAAGGCAATGCTAAAACCTGAACCTGAGCTGTATGTCCCAGTGGGCTTGTACTGGCACAGAGAACATCTGATTGACACAAGTGTCTCTGGCTCTAGGCTGAAGACAAAGCAGATGTTTTGAACAAGGAACTTCTCCTGACCAAACAGAAGCTGGTGGAGACTGAGGAAGAGAAAAGGAAGCAGGAAGAGGAAACTGCTCAGGTGAGGCATTCTCCAGCTTTTCCCATTTAGTTAGTAAATGCAAGAGAAATGATATGCAGAAAAGTGTGGTTGTGTTGCATTTGTGAAAAGGATTTTGTCCTTAAAATGCAGTTTCAATTAAAAGTTTATAGTGCCAGGGTAATTTTTTTTCCGCCCAAAGTACATTTTTCAATTTTTTTTTTTATTTTTACTTGAGCTCTGAATGTTTAGTTGTTCATAGCTTATCCTCTTCCAAGTATTGTAATGATTGCTGTCACTGGTGGTGAGCAATCTCAGCTAAGGAGATGTGATCAGACCTCTTAAACATCTAAATGAAGGAGCTGGAGGAGTTGTTGCCTTGTAAGAGCCCATTCTGGATGCAGCTGCTGGATCACTTAAATAATGTTCCTGCCTGAAGCCAAAAGCAGAAGAACACGGGTGGGGGTTGGGAGAATTTTGCTGATTAGACTTGGTTTCTACTCAGCTGCAAAATACTCACTCTTTGTTCTGTAATCCTACATATCTAACATGTATGTTTCAACAGTGATACCCTGATTTTTACTTTTGCTCTTTGGCAACAGTGACTGCAACAATTAATGTTGATTCGTTGTGTCTCTCTAAAATGGAGCTCTCTGTTTGCCATAAGTAAGGCAGTGAGGTTTTTTTCCTACCGAAAGGGCTCTCCAAGTGGAGTGGTTCTGAAGGAGGGATGAGTTAGCTGTGTTTTCACTCAGTGCCACAGACTCAAACAGATTTTTTTTCTCCTGTTACGGAGCTGACAGTGTTGAGAGATTCTTCTTGTGCCATGTCCAAACAAACAAACCATCTGGCCAAGCCTGCTGTGACAGCGTGCAGAAAAACAAAATCTAAATCAGTAAACCCCACTAGTAATAGTAATGCTTTTCTTTGTGGTCTGTGGACCATGATGTACCACCATTTAACACAGAGAATGGGAATTAAGTTACAGGAGGATTCTCCAACCAGAGATAAAGGGTCACAGTGTAGACTTGTAGGCTATCACTGATATAATCGGTATTTGTAAACTGAGTAAATCAGACACTTGTCTGAGAACTGGAATTGCATAAGCAGCAGCTGTAGAGCTGTTGGAAACACAGCAAGACACAAAGAAAACAATCTGATGACACGTTTCCAGAAGTTCTGTCAGTGTACTGTGTAACTTCTCTCCTTCAATTCCTAGCTGAAGGAAGTCTTCAGGAAGCAGCTGGAGAAGGCAGAATCTGAGATCAAGAAAACCACAGCCATTATTGCAGAGTATAAACAGGTACCATTCCAGAGACCCTTTCTCATATTTCTTCTTTCAACCTGTTACGAGAGCTGAATTTTCAGCATTGCAGATTTCATCCTTCAAACAAGCTCCACCTTTCAGGCTTTCGGACAGCAATGTTGTAATTTGTCATAAATTTTTTTGTGGCTTTCCTAATAGTCTCCTAATTAGGCAGTCAGGAATAACCTGTCTTTCAGCTGATTTTAGTACTGTAGGGTGAATGCTTCTGTACTTTGTGACATAATGCAGTATAAACATCATAAACCAACTCATCCACAAAATGTCCCTGCCTCTGTATTCTGGTTCTGCATTGAATACTGCTGGGTTTTTATCATTAGCAGCAGCACTGGAGTTGTTAAGGGGGAATGCATATACTGAGTGAGGCAGAATTTAAGAAATGTTGGTTCTAGCAAAAACCATTGTTAAAAAGCACAGATTCTACTTTAGCACAGTAAACTTGAGACTGCTTTCTCTGCTCCAGATTTGTTCCCAGCTGAGTACCAGGCTGGAGAAACAGCAAGCGGCCAGTAAGGATGAACTGGAAGTTGTGAAGGTGAGAACAATGTCTCTGCCCAGGGGACGCTTCTGACACAGGTGTTGCTGAATGCCAGGGATACAGAACTGAAATGTGAGCTGAACTTGAAGTACATCAATAGCCCCACATGCATTTTTCAGCAGAAGTAAACAAGGAAAGGGTTTATTTCTCTATCTTGCATCAGACAGTGTGGAACTCTCAAACTGAAGTGCATTTAATACTTGGCTTTTCTTTTTGCTGTTAAAATACATATTTCTGGTAAAAATTCAGAGAAAACAGTATTTACTTGGATGTTTTGATTAACTGGGGAGAAAAAAGAAGACAAAACATGTTGTTTCTCAAAAATAAGACAAAACATGTTGTTTCTCAAGTGTGCACAGTAGAGGGATTGGAATTGGCCAGATTGAACAAGGTTTATACATTTGGGTTTCTGTAATTTAAGTAGAATTGGTTTAAGTAATTAAACCAAGTGGCACAGCTAGGGCCATCCCCAGAACATCCACAGGGGCTCCTCTCCCTTCTCTAAACCCCTTACCAGGACCACCTACATAAGAGGTAAACATTTCCTGATAGGTAGTAATAATGATAATAATATTAGTAATAATAATAATAATAATAATAATAATAATAATAATAATAATAATTCTGAGTAGGCAGAGTTGTTTACCCTCTGCTGTAGCTTCCACATATTTCTGTAGTACTCAAGCTGAACTGGACTTGTTGCTTTTTAGTGACTTTATAATGTTATTGATAATAACATAATTCTAGGATTGATGTTCCTAATTCTGCTGAAATAGCTCAATATCCTGTTTTAGTCTGTGTAAGCCAGGCCAGCTGTTTCATCTACTCAGACCTAATTTACTCTTCTGAGTTGTGCCGACATAAATATTACAAAGCTTTGGTAGCAGGAAGACTCTAATACAGGAGCAAAGTCTGCGTGCTTAGAGCATGCTAAGTAGATTTTAGGAATTTTTGTACTAGTTAACATACCCTGGGAATTGTTCATGAGCTACTCAGATTCTTTTCATGCCAATTATAAAAACTGCAGTCCTAGATGGTTTGAGATTGAGGCAGTCTGGCAAATAAAATGGCTCTTCCAGGAAGTACAGCAGCTCCTGTGACATGGATTAAGAATGAGCTTTCTGGGTATTTCAGGGTAAAGTGATGGCCTGCAAACACTGCAGTGAGATTTTCAGCAAGGAGGGGGCACTGAAGGTGCCTGCTGTAAGCACGGACAACAAAGGCATCGAAACAGATGATGAGAAGGATGCACTGAAGAAGCAGCTGAGAGAGATGGAGCTGGAGCTTGCACAGACCAAACTGCAGCTTGTGGAAGCCAAGTGCAAAATTCAGGTACGTGGAATCCAAGCACAGCAGGGTGGTCAGCTTAACCTCGTGCTCAGTCCAAAATTATTCTGAATCATACAAAAAAATTGTTCCAAAAGGGAGCACATACCTGGATGCCTGTATATCTGAACTTTCAGGGGAAAAAAAAAAAAAAAAACTGTCTTAAAAAGAGTATTTTATTTGTGTCTAAATATCTTGTGCTGTTTCAGCAGTTTGAATGTCTTCTCTCCCCAGTGCCTGGGAGATTGCAAGGGAAGTGCCGGACTGCAGGGACTGAGCGTGAAGATGCTTCTTTGTTAATTAATTAATTAGGTTTTGATCAATTCTGACTATTCTGCTTTCTTAGGAGCTGGAGCACCAGAGAGGAGCCCTTATGAATGAAATCCAAGCTGCCAAAAACTCTTGGTTTAGCAAAACCCTGAACTCTATCAAAACGGCCACAGGCACGCAGGCACCGCCGCAGCCGCAGCCGCCCGTGCCTCCCAGAGAGGGCAGCACATAGTTCAGCCACGGCCGGCTCAAGAGCACAAAGAACAACTCAGCTGAAACCCTGGGGGATTCTTCCTGTGGTCTCTCCTCCTGGGCAAAGGACAATGAGGCAGGAGTGCAGGCTTGAAGTGAAATTCTTCAGTGTTTTTCATTCGTTTTCTGATGTGACCCTTCTCAAAGGGGAAAAAAAAAAGTCCTGGTTTATGTTGAATTCCTACTTCCCATACTGCCTTGCTGAAAGCCACGTTCTGATACCTTCATACTTTTACACTTTATTTTATATGACTAGATGTTAAATAAATATTTCAAAACTAGGTCTTTAATACACATCTAATTTGAAATTATTATTGTCTTGCATAGAAGGTTTTTCTTCTTCTGGAGGAAGAGAGAGAATGGAAAATGTACAGTACTGCAGCATAATCTCTCCCTAGAAAGCACAGTGTAAGACCTTGAGGATAACCTAGGCCCTGGGACCATCTCAGAAGTTTATCACAGCAGCTGCATCCTGCAGAGAAGCACTTTTTGTAAAGCTTAGGCCATGGCAAAGATAGGCTTGTGCTCTCCTGGCACAATTGCTATGAGCTTCCCTTACAACTTCTTCGTTTGGATTGCTTTCTCTTCAGAAATACACTTAGTGCAGTTTTTGTAACACTCTCGTTTAAAGGCTATTTACAGCCCAACTGGAATTTAACATAAAGTTCCCTAGTTCCCTTTTTTTAATTCATGTTTATATTTTAAGAATTCCAAGGAATAATGCCTTCCACTGGGATAAAGGGAGAACCGTTTTGACACTTATTTGATGTTTTTGCTGAGAAGCAGAGTGGAGACCTTGCATGGTTTTGACCTTTTGTAAATCCTGTGCAATAAAGGGTAGGTTTTATGAATAAAAGTAATGAAAACCCTGCCCTGGGTCTATATTCAGATTCCAAATTTGACACAGAAATGAGGTATCAGATAAAACACCCAAGAGGCTTGCGCTGCACTGATGAATAAAATACCACAGAAACAAGATCTGTTTGCTAGAAGTGATTGGTTAGGAAACACTTTGTTGGTATTACTTATTTTTATAAAAACAAGCATTTTCAAGTGGAATACAAGCCCTAGACTTTCCTGTGGGGGTAGACTTCTCTGATGATTCCCAAACCTGTCTGGTGGTTTTATATCTCTTAAGGTAAGAAAGTTCAAAAGCATTTGTTTTGACTAAACATAAAGTGTTCATAGAAATACTTATTTCATGGAAAATTAAACTATTGCTTGAACTGATGGAATATTTTTTTAATTATATACGTGTCATGTCTGAAGATGGTCTTGCAGGTAAATGTCATTGCTGGACTGAATGTTGTGTATTAATTGTTTCATTTACAAGATTTTTCCAGGGACACTAGTTCTGTTTTGATCTCTTTTTTTTAATTCTAAGGAATGCCATACGTTGTCAGTTTTGTACAATAAAATTTAATAATACCCATCTTGTGCTTTGTTGTCAAGCATAATTGTGAATTATTTTCAACAGGGTAGTACAAATTTAATGTTACCAGTGCCAAAGGAAAAATTCCAAAAGGCAGTCAGTGATAGAAGTAGAGATCAAAATATAATCACCATCCTGACACAATTCTCTCTTCTAAGAATAAGGAGTTAAAAACTTTAATATTTTAAAATGTACCTTCAAGAACAGTGATTATCTGGAATTATTAATACAGTGAGGAACAAAAGGGGGGAAAACAGAAGGTATTTCTTTTGCAAATGTTATCAAAGGTCTTTTTCCCTTGTCACTGTCTTGCTCATAATATTTGCATAAATGTTTCCATTCTCTCGACTGACTAAACCCAGTGTTAGTCATTCACTTACCAGTTCTGCTTCACATTCGGAACATGAATCTGAATTCATAATAAATCTGAAGTGACATTTAAGGATACCTGGTGAACATCTGATTGGTGCATTTGAGAGTACTGTGTCCGTGAGGGAAACTGGTTATTTGACAAGTGTCTGAATTTCTCGTTTCATTTATCTTAAATCATACTTACAAGTGGATTTAAAACCGTGATTGGAAAATTGCAGTAAGAATGAGTGAAGAAATGTGTTAGGCTGTGATTCCCTGAGCAGATGAGTTAAGAGCTCACTCCTGCTCCCCCCTCCAGCCCCGCATTGTACAGTCCTGTCCCTTGTCCTTGTTGTAGTATGTGCTGGAGATAATTAAAAACAACAACAAAAGAAGATGTGGGTGGATTTATCCCCCTGCAGTTCATCTTTTGTCAAGTGAATGAGTTAAATCACCTCAAAGGTCCAATGAGCAGATCGTGGGAGTGGGACTCTCCAAATTCATCAAAAAGGAACTGGTAAATAAGGTCACCACGTTTCACAGAATGAACCTTGACACAACATTCATCTCCAGAGTGTAGATGCTTTCTGACTTTGGAAGTTGAGTTTCAGGAGCAAAACCACATTTGCTCCCTGCTGGCCGTGATGATTTCAAACCCTTTTAAGGATGGAAGCTGGCTTACCTCACTTCTGAAAGGAAGTTTCAGAAAGCAGTGACCCTGAAGGCAGTAAACAAGTTCCACCTCCCAGCTGTAGATCCACAGTAGCATTTGTAGCAACGGTATCTGGAAGAGCAATATTGAGGTGGAAACTGCATCTTCTCAGCATTACTGAGAGAGTAAGAAAATAGCTCCGTGGCATTATCTTGATCAATATTCAGAATGAAGGAAAGGAGCAGGACTCCATGATTAAACCAGTCCAGCTAAAATTCTGTCTACTGACTGTAGATGCTATTGGGAAATTTAGTTTCCTGCAAGAAAAGAGATCTCTGTGTGACAGAACTACCTACACACATATCCTTGGTGGATTTGTCAGGGATAGCTGGCTTATTGCTCAGCTTTTCAGCAGGAAACATCATCAAGGTCTCACTGTTGTTTCCATGTGGCACTGGAACAGCTAACACAGCTCCTAAGTCTGGAGTGATCAACCCTTTTTCCCTGAGTCTGTAGTAAACTATGTGTTCAGATCAAACTTTTATTAAAATTAATTTGAATTTTATAAATATATATGTGGAACTAAAACCTATTTTTAAATTTTATTAAGAATGCACCATTCTGAAATAAAGTCTTTACTTTGATTAGGAACAAACCTCCAAAGAATATTTTTACTACAACTTTTATCTTGTTGGACTATAATCTCTTCCTGAGATGCCCAATATGGGGGGGGGGGGGGGGGGAGCAAAAAAAAAAAAAAAGTCCTTCTTTTCACTTTAAAATGTTGGTTTTCCTTTGACTGTAACACTTTACAGGCTAAATGAAGCAAGGCTGATTTAGTTGTGTGGTACATTTGTGAACTAGTCTTGTATTATCTTTGTGAACCAAACTTAATATTCTAAAGTAATAGGACTTATTCCACTTAGTTTACGTTTCTAAATGTACCTGGAGAGGAATCAAAAGAAAAAAAGAAAATACCATGGGTAGAGAAGCCAAGAAACTGTGAAATCCCTGAGGTGCATCTGCATTAGGGTTTGGCAGAAACAGTCTCAGGAAAGGTAGTCAGCCATGTAATCAGTACTGCCAGTGGACAAACCCACCCTTGTCCCATCCATTAATGAGGACTTAATTTGCTACAGCTGAGTTACACTGCTGCAACTAAGTTAAAGTTGCTTACACAGGTAAGCAGTATTTCTTTTCATTGTTAGACGTTTTAAATGACTTCTCTTAGTTGGCCCTTGGAATTTCTTTGAAGATAAATTATTGTCTCTGCCACTGTGTTAAGAACAACTTGAAATAAAGCCAGCCATTTACAAGGGGAGATGGAGATAAAAAGTCAGGAACTGCAAGAGTTCAGCCCCTTCACAAAGCTTGAAGTACCCCATTGACTTGTGATGCCACTCATTGGCTGAACGTGGTAGTTTAGGAGTAAATAAAAATCTGCATTTACTGGCACCAAAGTATCAACATTTGGAAGTCACATGCCATGCTTTCTCCACAGGATCAAGGTGGGGCTGTTCCCTTCCTTCTATTAAGTAACTGCAGTGAAATCCATGAAACTACTTGTATGTGTGGGAGAACTATAATCAGGTGATTTTCATTTACTCGGAGGATTTTCATTTACTGTTAGACTCAGGGATAATTGGCAACTTCTGCACCATCTCCTAAGCCTCAACACCCTTGGCTTTGATGCCAGAAGCACTCTTACCTTGCAGTGCTGGTGTTCTTCCAGCTGCTGGAGAGAAAACTGTAGTAAGTGTGGTGTCTGATTGTGAAGAGAGGGCAGAGATGTTCCCCTGAGGTGTGAGGGACTGCTGTGGCTGACAAGCGCTCCCTGTCCCTGCTGGACCCTGCTGAGGGGGCTGCACCCGATGTGCAAACACAGAGGTTAAAGCTAACTTACTTGTCTGTCTGTTGTGCTAATATCCTAGTGGGAACTGTCCCATTAGCTCCTTCCAGGTAATAACACGGAGGGGAGACATGATGAAACACTCAAGTTTGGATCTCTCAGGTGTTAGGGGAGGTGGATGCCACAGCAGCCTTTAGAACTGAGCTACACAGGTGGATTTTGGGAAATGCAAGGAATTTGCGACTGGATTTATAATGCTCAGCATTGATCAAGACCTTCTCCTTCCCAGGTCAGAAGTCTACACAATTTATTTCAGGATTGTGACTTAACACACAGGTCAATTCTCCAGGAATACAGGGCTCTCCATTTCTCCTGGGTCTCGATGGCTTTGCTACTGAATGTATTTCATGCTATTTTTACCTGAAAAACAAAAAATGGGTACAGAATTAGGATATTACTTTTTATTATTTTTCTTATCCGGTGTGACTTGCTTTTATTTAACCTGTAAAGGAATATATATGTATCTTTGGAGAACTGTATCTTACATATAGAATAATATATAAGAAACAGAATGACAAGGGGATAAATACATCAAATGGATTTGGTATCATAAATTTCATTTGATACCACCAGAATCCTGGGCTGTACTAATTTCCTTACAGTTTCTCTTCTTTTTGTATTTTATATCATACATGGATGGTACTACCAATGCAAACCACATCAGATGTTCCCAGATTTTTCTTCAGATCTCGATTTCTGTCTTTCAGTAATTCCTGGGTTTGCAATTGTGCTATGCCACCCTCGAAAGCTGTGCCAGGAGCTCTACTGAGATTTGGGAACTCTTGCTTTCCCGTGGAAGAAGATGCTCTGGCTTCTTCGAACTGGGAAAAGATGACATATGAATGCAGAAAATTTCTAATCAAGCATAATCCATCTCTCTCTCTGTCTGCCATTAAGGTGGATTCACTCCAGCACACTGAAAACAGAGCAGCTCCAAAGCTCTGACTCCATGACAATGAAGTTTTCCAGATTCGGGGTTGCCTTTGCGATCTGGGTGTGTCCCAGGTTCACAAATCCTGAGGAGTTAGGGGAAAAAAGAGCATCATAGAGAGGTCACACTTTCAACTGAGAACCATTCAGTACTACCACTACTTGGGTAACACATCCATGTGTTATATAAAGTACAACATGAAAATATAAGTGTAATGCTTGTTATTAAAAGTGCAATTCAATGTACCTGGTCACAACAAATGTTTACTTTTTTAATTGTTACAGAATTGTTCAGATCAGTACCTTGTTATCATTGTGTGAACGATGCCTTGTAAAATAAATGGAAATGGAAAACAACTTGGGGATAAGATGCTTATTTTCCTAAGCCATTTACTGAAGAAGCAGCTTAAACGTGTTTGCAGGGAGAAGCAGCTGCTGTGTCAGGGTTTCTGACGCAGTTCTCACCAGCAGCTCTGCTGCACCGGGGCACAGTGACTTGGCAGGTTGGCTGTCCAAAGGGGGTGCGTGCTAATTCCAGCCCGTTCCTTAGGATAATGTCCTGTTCACTGGGAGCTGTGCCTGAGAGTGAGGACCCTGGTCCTGTGCTCCACATGCCAGCAGAGAGGTTTCCAGCGCAGAGAATGCTTTTCCTAAAGGTTGGTGATACGCAGCAGTGGGACAACAGTTGTTGTTAAGGTCTTTGTGCTTCCCTGGAGTACACAAGCCTTGAGGCAGCGTGCCTGCAGGAAGAGACACAGGGGGCAGAAGGAAAGGGCAAGAAACTGGCAAGCGACTACTAAGAGAGAGGCAGGGCTGAGCAAGAACAGGGCAGAGCAGAACGTGCCACAGTCAAAAGTATCCAAATGCTTTATAAAACCATTTTTCCATGTGAGCAACTGCTCCAGGATTTATTTTCCCTTAACTGAGAAGAACTGCCATTGCTCCCAGATAACAGCAAAAGCACACAGCACTTCAGGGGACGATAAGGCAAAGAGGGACAAAAGCTGAAGATTAAATTTACCAGCCGTAACATTTTGTATTTGGATTTACCTCCACTGTCCAAAGTGTTTGTCAGGAGAGCAGGCAGCATCCAGATGCTGTTGCAGCTTCCTGCAAAGGCGAGCTATGTGGAGCTTGTTTTTACATGACAAGAGTGAGAACTCTTCTACATGTGGAGGTGCCACATGTACAGAAATGCCCATCATTTAAGGAAACTAAATAAACACTTAAAAACCAAAAAAACTTAAGGAAAAAAGCAAATTACAGACTCACTTCAAATGCATTTCTATGTTAACAAAAGCATTTCCTCCTCTAGTCAGAACTTAAATTAGAAAGCAATACCAATTTAAATTGTAAAATAAAGAGCACTTGCTAATATAAGACCTCAATTAAGTGTGGGGAAACTCAAAGATTAGTAGCTATATTAAAAACCACAAAATTTTTCCTTGTCTCAGTTGCACAGAAAAAAATTTAAGGAAGTTATTCCTGAATAAGCAATTCTCCTTAACCAATCAAAAAAAAAAAAATTTGCCATAAAAGCTAATTCCTGCTGACCATATTGTATTTCCTGGATAAAATCAACTATCCTGTCTCCAAGTGCTGTTCCTGAAGATGGTCAGGCTTATGCTTAGTCCTATGAAAATTCAGAATACCCACAGTTAATTTTGCAGATCTTCTCTCCACTGCAGATCCTGAAGCACTGCAGAGGGTTATAATAAACACCTCAGTGCAACATCTGTTGAAACCACTTTGGGGAATGCCAACTTGAACATAAATCTTTGGCTTCAGGGCTTCTATGAATTCATTTTCGTCAAATTTCTTCTTCCCTCCCTACCTCTACAGATCTTTTTTCAGATGAATTCCTGGATGCTCACTTTAGAAGAGACAAAAACCCCAAGCCCATGTATCAGCAAACGAGCTGACATTGCTCAGTTTGGTAAAACTGGTGTTATAACTGGCACCTTATTCTGGAGAAATGGACTTTTTCAGTGCTGAAGAGCTGTGCCCTGCCTTGGGTCACACTGTTTATAAAGGACATCTGAGGGCAAATGCTGCCTCCTCTACATTCCTGCTAAAGAATGCCATTGCCTTATTGTTTTCTTCTGGGGAAATTGTAATGCCCAGTGGGGCTATAGAAATTTTTTTTTGGTGGTGCTCACTGAGCTGATTTAGTAACAGTGTCAACAGTCATGTTTTTCTTTTGATGAGGAAAATGCTTCAAAGAGAATTTTGGTAGCATTACACCAGTATGTTTTTACATCCATACAGCCAAATGCTCTGTAAATAAAAGCTACGTTTTCCTTGCAAATGGTTTGATAACCAAGTCTCTTACTCTCAAAGTCACTCCCAGAGTACACATTGTGACATTACAGGTCAGGAACAATTTCCCGACAGTAACTTACTCTCTGGGTTGGCTGTAGAAAGCTTATTATGCATTTGTTCTGGGGGGGGTCTCCCTCTGCGGTGGTGTGTGTTTTGAGGGCACTGTTCCATCCACCCAATTTCTGTTGGATTTGGTTGGTTTTTAATTGATGAAATCTTAGAACTTGAAAGCTTAAACCTTGCTGGAGTTGATCTTGGAGGTCTTTTCCAACCTTAATAACCATGAAAATGAGGAACAGACACAGAACAGGGCACTTGTTTATAAGTTTATAAGCCAATCTTCCTTTAAAGGCCGCCAACAGAGATTTCTCCCCCTTTGATCACAACTGACCTCCACCACATGAGCCTGACACTCTTTTCCCGAGGAAGGAAAACAACACTTTATTTTGCAAAATTAATCTAGGACCTTGACAGCCACGAGCTCAGGGGCATCTGCGGTAAAACGAGGGAGAGATTTCCGACCTCCAAACTAAAACCTAACCCGTGCCCGCCTCAGCCGCCCCTCACACCGAGCAGACCGCGGGGCGGGAAAAGCCCCCGGTCCCGCCTCCCTCAGAGTCCGGGGGACGGGAAAACTCCGGATCCCGGCCGTCCCTCAGAATCCTCGGGGTGGGGAAGCTCCTGATCCCGGCCGCCTCTCTGAGTCCTCGGGATGGGGAAGCTCCTGATCCCGCCCGTCCCTCACAGCCCGGCGGGCGGGAAAAGCCCCCGGTTCCACCGTCCCTCAGAGCCCGGGTGGCGGAGCAGATCCTGATCCTGCCCGTCCCTCAGCACCCGGCGGGAAGGGGGGGAGACGTTCCTGATCCCGCCCGTCCCTCAGAATCCGGCGGGCGGGAAAACTCCCGGCCCCGCCCGTCCCTCAGAGCCCGGCGGGGGAGAAGCTCCCGGTCTCTCCCGTCTCTCAGAGCCCGGCGGGGGAGAAGCTCCCGGTCTCTCCCGTCCCTCAGGGCTCGGCGGGGGAGAAGCTCCCGGTCTCTCCCGTCTCTCAGGGCTCGGCGGGGGAGAAGCTCCCGGTCCCGCCTCCTCAGGGCCGGAGCGGGCGGGGCCGGGGCCCGCGCGTCACTTCCCGCGGCCGGAAGGTTCCAGAGGTTCCACGGGGAGCCGCCATGGCCGTGGCGCGGGAGGAGGTGAGGCGATTCCCGGCTCTGCTCCCCGGGCGCAGGCGGGGTCCTGGGTGAGGGGCAGCGGTGGGGCCCCGGCCGGGAGGCGGGAGCCGTCGGTCCCCGCGTTCGCTGAGGGCTGCGGAGGTCTCGCCTTGCGGCGGTGCGTGTTGAGGGAGCTGTGCCATCCGCCCAGCTTCTGTCGGTTCCTGCTGGTTTTTAGTGTATGAAGAGCTAAGCACTGAGAGCTTAAACCTTGTCTGAATTGACGTGTTTGGAGGTCTTTTCCAGGCTTGTGCCGTGGTTAAACAGGGGAGTTGCAGCCTTCCAGCCCGGCCCATTCTGTGAATTAGGATTTTATGGTTATACATATCTGGAGGAGTGGACAGGGGGTGAGGAAGGGATGATTCCGTGCTTAAATGGTTGTAGCGGGAAACTAAACTACTGACCTGATAAGGCTGAAATTGCAGCATCTGGAATACGTGAAGATGTCATAAAAAGCTGTGAGCCCTGAGCATAAAAAATGTATCTAACGTATACGTGTGATCCTTTGTTTTCGAACCAGTTGCAGAAAGATTTGGAAGAGGTTAAAGAGCTGCTCACGAATGCCACTAGGAAGCGGGTGCGTGATGTCCTTGTGGCAGAGAAACAAAAGCTGGAGCTGGAAATCAAGAACCAGCCTCTGCCGAAGCCAAAAGATGTGGCAGAGGAAGAAAAGTCATCGCTGGGAGGATACACAGTGAAAATAAACAATTATGGTAGGATGATTTTTCTGTAGCTCCAGCACCTCCCTGAAGAGATGGCAGGGTGGCATTACTGGGAGTTAGAGTTGCCATTTAGCATCATAGTGAAGCCTTAATTGTTTATTCCACACTGGAGACCCCACTTTAAAAGCTGCCACATGTTTACTTGCCATCCAGACCTCAGTGTGTGTTGATCATACTTGTGTGATAGCTTTGGTGGGATGCATTAAGTATCCTTGCTGTACCAGCTGGTATTTTTCCATTGCTTAGTGTTTAGCAGGAATTTAAGAGTAAGCTTTGGCTTTTCTGCTCCCCATGTAGGTGAGAGGAGAGGGAATTGCTCAAGATGCAGGGAGCAGGGGAAGAATTGGGTCAAGGAAACTGCAGCAGGAGCAAACAGCTGGCTTGACTCCCCCTGCACAGCCTGGGTTGCTCTCTTTTGACCTGAGCTGATATGTGGGTTTTCTCAGAATTTGCAAGGATTAGGGAACAGGGCTACATGGGGGGACCTCCCTTTGCTCTCAGGTTATTCCTGAATAATTAATGTTTTCCTTTTACCACTCTGAAAATTGCTTTAGTAAGAAAAAGACCCTAGTTGTTTTAGAGGGTTTTGTGGGGGAAGTTGGAGTGCATGAAGCTTATGGAGGAAATGTAGAACTTAATCTCTTTTTTTCACTTCCAGGTTGGGATCAGTCAGATAAGTTTGTTAAGATTTACATCTCTTTAAATGGCGTCCAGAAGCTTCCTGCTGAGAATGTGCAGGTGAATTTCACGGAGAGGTGAGTTCATCTTGTAGCACAACAAGAACACTGGCATGCAGCAGTGTTGGATTAGCCTTTTTTCTCCTCTCCCTTTTTTCTTTTTTTAAACTAAAGTTGTATTAGCTTTTTGTAGCACTTGAGGGTATCAGGGTGTTTTCATCTTACAAATGCACCTCCTGGTGCTTGACAGGGCACGTGGTGTTAGCCCTGGGTATTTGTGGTGATAGAACTGAGGTGTACATTAAGGAAATTGGGTTTTCCAAGTTTGTAGGTAGAAAGGATCCTAAAGATCTTGCTTTGCTGTGAGTCTGGATTGGTTCTTCTAATTTCTCTCTTAAAATTGAACTGAACATTCTGAGAGGCCTGAGAATAAAGTAATTCAAGCCTGTTGACCTGCTTTTTCAAGAAGTACTCCTCTGCTCCCCTAAGAAATATGCCTGCTAAAGGGTTTTTAGACAGTGTAATGATTGGAATACTTGTGCCTTTCCTCCCTCCACTTCCTGGGTCCAGGTCATTTGATCTGCTAGTGAAGAATCTGAACGGGAAGAACTACACCATGACCTTCAACAACCTCCTGAAGCCCATCTCAGTGGAAGGCAGCTCTAGAAAGGTCAGTGCACCTTGTCTCTTAGAGGTCATTTAGGGCCCTCACTGAGTATCGTGTTCATTGCCCGGCTGGTTCAGGAGATGCCGTTCTCATGTTCAGTCCCTCCCTTCTGCTGCTAAGTCTCTGCACTGTGAACATGAGTCTTACTAATCTGTGATTGTCATAACTGCAGAATTAGTCTCTGGAATCCTATTTCAAGAGATCATGTCTGGATATTTAATAGCTCACCAACAGGATTTCAGAAATAATTAAGCAGAAAATACCACCAAGTGTTCATAAGCATCTTTGTGCATTTAAACACCTCTGAGAAATTCTTTGCCATTTTAAGAGATTTGTCAGCAGACTGAAATCTCGGGAAGTTTAAATAGGCTTAATTCCCAAAGCCAAGTCTGGAACCTGCTCTGCCTTAGTAAGGGTGTGTTGCTCCAGAACTGAACACTGGTGTGGTGGTTTAACCCTAGCAGTGTGTTGATTTTCTGAGGGAAAAATTAACTCTGTCTCTGCCAAAACCAGGACAACTAGTAACACTGTACTGCTGCTGGCTGGTGGTACCTGTACTCTGCTGCTTGTGGCACTTTCCCAGGCTGAGATGTGTCACATACCTCCTGTGAGTTCTCTGTTGTGCTTGGTGACATCAGACGTGAAGAGCTACTGGTTCATTTGGAGATTGGCCTAAAATGAGCACAGAGTGAAACTAAACCAGCTGAAATAAACGAGAGTGATGCTCTGGTGATTTTCAATACAGTATGAAAGCGAGCAGTGGTCATGGACTTGTTAAGCCAAGCTAAAGCTGCAGTAGACCCTTGTGTGCTGTGGCAGGCAGGAGTTGTTTGTGAAATTTAGGTCAGGGTTGCAAGTCAACAGGCTTTGTAACTTGCAAACATGTTGCAAGATTAAGTAATACCCTAAAACTAGTTTCTTGTCCTTGGAGGAATAAATTGGAGGAGCCTCTACCTCAACTCGGTATGCTTGGAGAAGTCTAGTAAGTATAGTCACTCTTTACCAGGCAGTCCTGGGTGCTTGAGCATCCTTCAGATCACTGGATGGTGTTCCTGCAGCACTTTATGTTCTTCTGTATTGGTGCTGTGAGTCTGTGCTAGTATTATATTAACCACATAGATAAGTTGTCCACGGTGGAGTTAATCCTTCGTACCCTGAGGCTGAGGACATGCTATAATTTTTGTATGCTCCATAATAACGGATAGCTGAGAGAAATGTTTCAGGAATCTTGAGAGTATGGAAGAGGCTTACGTTACAAGCTAACCTTATTCATTTTGACTGGCATCCCTTTACGAAGCATTCTGAATTCATGCCTTGCTCTTGTTCACCGTACAGATAAAGACAGACATGATCCTTGTCATGTGTAAGAAGAAGCGGGAGGAAAAATGGGATTGTCTCACTCAAGTGGAAAAAGAAAGCAAAGAGAAAGAGTAAGTGTCTTTTCAACCCTCCATCTTGTTTTCCATTTCCTGTTCTCTGTGTTGTTTTAGGACTGTTCAGAGAGATCTGTACCGGCTGTGCAGCTCTTCTGAGGATTGCTGGGCTGGGGCACACACCCTGAGATGTTGGAGGATTGTTAGGTTGGGATTTCTTTTGATACTTGTAGGACTGCAAGTGGAAGAAATTAGACTTTTGAGTAGCTGCCACTCCTCCGCTGTTTTATTGCTAATGATGAAGGCTGCATCATAGCACATGTGATAGGGAAGACCTGCAGTGAGAATTAAGGGAATCAACCAATGAAAGATTCATTTGCATTTTGATGGCTGCATTCATTGCAGTAACTGCATTAGTGAGGTGACTTCTTTTAGATCAAGTGTGTATTACATAGAAATACATGGGTAGATCCCCTGCAGCTCTGCTGGTCAAAATCATGATTGTCACCTGTGTGTGAAGTGCCTGCACAAAAATCCCAGCATCAGCATGCTTTTGGCAAAGCAGGTCTTTGTTTACTTAGATGGCTTTCCAAAGTCTCAAGCCAGTTTGTAACACTTCAAGTGCTTGGGAACAGCAGCAGCTTAGACGTACACAGGTATGTGCGTGGTAAATGAAGCAGGAAACACCTGGGGAAAAGAGACTTTATATATATATATATATATATATGTATATCATATAATGATTTAATGTTATTTTATATGTACAAACACCTTGAAGAATGAGAACACTTTTGAGAAATTTATCCCTGCCAACAACAGTTCATTTTGTGTATGTTTTTAGGGTGATTTGCTAAAACTGATCAGGCATAAGTACCTGAATTTAGGGCAAAACAGCCTTCTCCACTCAAATGGCATCACAGGAGATTTAAGAGGAAGTGACTTGACAAATAATGCAGTTTTCTGGAGGGACAAGGTCACTTTGTTAAACCTGTATCTTGTGCAGAGAATTCCCGAAGATTTACTGTTTGTCAAACGAGCGGCTCTAGAAATGCTGCTCCCAGCCAGGGTCTGTGCGGCCAATGGTTGGCCCCGAGCATGAGGAACGTGCTCCCTCTGCTGATCTGTCTTCATCTGCTGTGTTTTTGAGCTAGACTGCACTAGGACTACCTACAGGATTCCGGAAAATGGGATAGAGAGGGCATTATTTATAGGCGGGTCATACAGGCCGTGTCCTCCACGGTGCTGACTGCGGGTGGCACTGTTCATCACCTGAGAAAATTGCTTTGAAATGCAATGTGGTAAGAAGTCAGTTAACTTCTGGAGATCATCTGAAAAATGGAAAGCAGAAAAAAGCCTTTTGGGTTGTGAATATGGTCTGTCCAAAGAGCTTGATGTGGTCATTTCTCCATTTTTATTCACCCACCACGTAACACAAGGCAAGTATTGGCACTTTCTCTGTTATATTTCACTTTTGCTTCCTGGGTCACGTTTACTGCAAAATGCTTCACACCAAAATAGTGTCCCACCCCGTGGGACATCTCTAGGTGTGCTACTTAACTTGCACTTGGTTTAAGGGTGTTTCTTAGGATTCTTCCTATTTGGAAGCTGACTGAGACTGTGATCTGAAGTCTTTGCCAAAGCAAAAGTCCCGTTACCATGATGTTTCAAACAAACATTAGCATTCCTTTTGTTGGGTATTCCTGACCTTCTCACGTATCTGTCTTGCAGGAAGGCTGCCTATGACACCGCAGATCCTAGTGAAGGGCTTATGAACATTTTAAAAAAGATGTATGCGGAAGGGGACGATGAGATGAAGCGCACCATCAATAAGGCCTGGGTTGAAAGCAGAGAAAAGCAGTACAAAGGGGACATACCAATGGATATCTGAAAGCACTCTAAGGGCCGCCTTAAAACTGATCTTCCATGTGAGACACGCTGTGCTGCAAAGATCATCGTTTACATAACCTTCTTCCAAGCAAAGACAGTCATTTTCCATTTCAGGTTGGAGAAAATATTTAAATAAAATAGCTTCTAAAGCATTTCTGTCAGTCAAGTGGTTCAGCATTTCCTGAGGAGTGAAGCATAGGGTATATATCCAAAGCCTCTCAGATGAGCTGGGAGTGCTGTGAAACTGAGAAAGGAATGTAAAAGTAAAGGAATCTTAAACTAGGATGGGTCAGGGCCTCTGTTGCCAGTGGCAGCTGGACCCATGTGGTTGCTGGGGCTAAGGTCAGGCTCACTTCACAGGGTGTAGCTTTCTGATTAAAAGGGGGAAAGTGCTGAACTATAAAGCATGTCACAAAGGGAGAACTGCTGAAGAAAGCAGAACATTAAGTATTTGATAGTTATGCAGAAACAATACGGTGTTAATCCTGTGGTATTCAAATTTACTGATTACTCTCAGAAACTATTCCTGTCTAATTACTATTACTATGAATTTTGGAAATCCAAGTGCTTGGGCTAGCTGCGAGCCCATCTTTGAGATGGCATCAGTCAGGATGCAGTCTGCAGTCATCAGCAGGAGAGCAGGGACAGGGAGCTTGCCCTGGCTCCAGCAGTGTAAAGTAGGAAACAAGGGATAAGCTCCACTTTCTCCATCAACTTTGAAAGGGTTTTAAGGTAAGAGAGTAAGTATATTGAGATGGCTTATACATCAAAATATAACTCAGCTGGGTGTGATGGGTTGCTGTCAGTTTCCTGCTGGGAAATTTGGCCTTTTCATTGCCACCTCTCAGCCCCTGCTGGGGAGGGGGACATAGCAGCCACTGCCCCCCCTTTACTGCAGTGCTTTGAAGAAGAGTACAGGGCAAACGTGACCTTAGCAGCAAGCCTGTTGTGAATTGTGTCCTTCCTGCCTCCTCATGTGTCTCCCGAGGACAGATTTGTTGTTACCTGTGAATTAAGGAAGCCATTACTCTCCTGTTAGGGTCTGGACTAGGGCTTCCCTGCCACCTTGTTCTTGAAGCATGGGACCGAGCACTGCACTACGAACAGGAGAAATACCAGCACAGTGTAGTTTCTAACAGGCCCTTTAGCCACTTTGTCTGCTCGTTAATACACGTATGTATTGAGTTAGCATAGCAAGAGTATCTAAACTTGAGGCCATGTTTTATTCCCACTCTGTGCTTGCCCTTGTTCACAGCAGAATACCTCTTTGTCCTGTTGTGCAGTTTTACTGATGCTTTTACCCAGATTACCATGATGAACTTACCGTATGATGGCAACAAAAAAAAATGTTTAAACGAGCCTTGTGCTGTATGTCTTTATTTCTAATATTGCCCATGCCACAAACCTCAGCTTAGTTCTGCAACCATCATGTAGTGATTTTTTTCTCAGAATCAAACTGCCTCTCACACACACCAGTTCAGTGCAGTTGTGCTGCTGCTTGTCAGCTGATAGCAACTGCAATCCAGCGAGTTTAATGAATCAGCACAACTTCTCGTCCTTCCCTTATTAGTTTGACAGTGATGCTGGGCTCCGAGGCAGGACAGTCTTGCTTTAATTACCCACACAAATGAGCCTGGTTTGTTTCATCTGCCTGAATGCACACGCACGTGAGATTATTACCACATAGCTCTCTGTACACCGGACATCTGAGCGTGGTCAGCAAAGTGGCGGAAAACAATCCTGCTGAGCCTCCAGCGCCGCTTCACCCCCCGAGGGCGGGATGTCAGCACACAGCGGTTCCGGATCCTCACAGGGCAGCTGTCCCGGGGCAGGGCGGCGATCTCCTTGTCCGCCACTTCCTGAAAGAGAAGCACTAAAGTTTATCTGCATTCCCTGGGATTAGAGGGGCCTTACTGCCAGACCTCACAATCCAGATGTTGACTAGGTACCATCACAAGTTTCTCTACCACCTCATGAATAAACTTTTGTTATTTAACTGGAAACTTTCACCTCACTCAGCCCACCCTTTCTGGGCATTCCAACAGTGAATGTAAACTGATCCACATGGAGACCCCCAAATTCATCCTATTGCACAGACAGAACAATCTCAAGCCACTAATTTTAACCTGTCAAATCAGCTTGTCTCTGTCCCTGTTGCAGGGTGGGCTAGCCCTCTAAGAGACCCAAGATTTAATCTTATTACAGACTGAATAACCTCAAGCCAGGAATTACAGTTAGCCAAAAACACACTTGGCTGTCTCCTTGTTGCAGAGTAGGCTAGTCCTTTCAGATGAGCAGAATTTAAATATATGTTGTTTATTAACTGCCTGCTGAGGCAGCATGCTTTGATGTCAGTAAAAGGGGACTCATACAGGGTTCTTTGGAAGGTGTTACAGGATCTTCTTTTGGGGCTTTTTTCTGTATTGGTTTTGCCTCGTAAGGACACCCAGCACCAGTCAGACTTGCCCAAGAATGATAAAGCCAATATATAAAAGCAAATTCATACACTTTCTCTCCTGAGATATGTAAGTATCATGGCCAGATCAAATAGAGGAATACTCTGATACATGCAAATGTTTTTGCTGCTTAGTAATGCAGGCTGAGAGCAGGGCAGTCGATTTTTAAAAACAGTTTTTTAATGCTCAGATCTGATGCAGGTTTCACATGCTTGTAGCTCAGGCAAGAAGTAAAATTTAATATTTGTAATTGCACAGATTGGTAGTTTGGGCTAGATGAGGCATTCAGATTTTTTAATAAAAAAAATCTAGTTTATTATCCTGAATTATTGGAAGTTAAGAAAATAGATGTGTCAATGTATATTAGGGGCAGTGTATGGAGCAGGGGGGAAATGTGATTTCACTGTATTTAGTGTTACATACACTGCTTACACAAGCATTGGTTTCAAAAAAACCCCAAACCCAGTGCACACAACCTCCAGTCAGGTGAACACCATGTTGTTGTAAACACCCCCAAAAGGCTGAAGTCACTATGGAATATGACATGATTCTGTGCCTGTGAGCTGGGAAAACACAACATCTGTGACCTGGGGCAGCCGTTTAGCTCTATAAAGTGACCGCCGTGGCCCTGAGCACACCACAGCAGCAAGAGCCACGTGTGGCTGGGTACAGGCAGCTGGCAGTACCTGCAGCTCCTTGGGGAGGATGGAGTTCTTGCGGATGGCGTTGATCCGCAGCCTCTCATCTGCATACTCGTAGGCCATCTTCCTTCTCTTGACGTCCCGCAGCATCCTCCAGTCCACATAGTAGCTCCGCACCTGCCTCGGGCAGGACGAGGGGAGAACCTGATTAAAAAAATAAAATTTGTGATACCTGCCTGTTGCACCTAGTTTGCCCTAGTCAAGGATGATTTGTTATTTCCAAAAAGCATGGAATATCCGGAGTTGGAAGGGACTGACAAAAACCGAGTTCAATGCCTGGCCCCAACGCGGCCCCCACAATCCCACCATGTGCCTGAAGTGTTGCCCAAAAGCCTCTGAGCTCTGGCAGCCTTGGGGCCGTCACCACTCCCTGGGGAGCCTGTTCAGTGCCCGGCCACCCGCATGGGGAAAACTTTTTGCTAATATCCAGCCCAAGCCTCCCCTGACAGTTCCCTCGGGTGCTGCGTCTCCGCTGTCGTTTAGCTCCTGGATCACACGTTACTTCTCACACCTCACCGCTGTCAGCATCTCCCTCACCGAGGGGCAGCTCCGATCTTTGCTCTCTCTGACTAGTAACAGTGATGCCTTGAGAGCTTTAGCTTTCATATTTTCCACATTCCATACTGCATTCGTATATAACTCCGAACGTCATATAAAGCGTTAGAAGGTCTCTTCACAGAGACACAAAGAGCCCCAAGCTACACCGAACGCTACACCGAACACCGGACCCGCGATGTTCCCGCGCCGCGGGGACAGAGCCGAGCCCGCAGCGGTCAAACACTACCCGTATCTCCCCTGCCCGCTCCCCGGGGCCTCGGCCGGGCGGATAGAGTCCCGGAGAGACGCAGGGAAGCAGGATGAGAGGAACGGAGGGGAGGGAGAGGGTCTGACCTGCCGAGCCGCCCTCAGCGCCCAGCACAGCGCGGCCGCCGCCATCTTGTCGGTGCGCGGCGCGTGCGCGCAGCCAGGGCAGGGCCCGCCCTCAGGCCGCCCCTCAGGCCGCTCCCGCCTCCTCCCGGCGCTGCGTTCCCAGTGCGCCCGGGTTCTTAACCCTCTGCGGCTGGAATTGCGATAAGAGCCCTCGGCGCACGTGAGGGCTGTGCTCTGTAGAGCTCAGCTCCGTATATCTGAGCTATACAGAGCTTTCAGGGCTCGCTGGCACCTCCCGTCAATGGAGGCAGCTGGATCTGCCGCAGAAACATCGGGATCCGGCCTTGGGTGCAGCAGAGTTATCCCAGGATGAAGGGGAACGGCTGTGAAAATTAGAGGGAAAGATGTCCCAGCAGGAAAATTGGCGCAGAGGCATCGCCCCGCCGCTGTGGGGTCCCTGTCTGTGAGCCCATCGTCCATAAGCGTCCTGACCGCTTGTCCTGCTGCGGGCCCGGCGGCTCAGCTAAAGGCTGGGCTAGTGCTGTTCCTTAGGGGTCTCCTTTGCTTGTTAATCGCCTGCGACTACTCCTAAATTCCTAGGTATATACCTGTGGCTTGCAAGGGATTTTTCTGCTGGTGGGTTTTGAATCGTAGACTGTTCTGAATTGGAGGGGACCCATAAGGATCATCGAGTTCAGCTCCTGGCCCTGCACAGGACAACTCCGAGAATTCCACTGCATGCCTGAGAGTGTTGTCCAAGCTTCTGCTGATATCCAAACCTGAATGATCATAACCCCAAACAGAGAAAAACAAATGGGAAATTTTGCTTCCATTGTTCCTGTTCAGTGAGGGAAACTGTCCTGTTCCACTCATTGTGACTTCTCTTAGGTAGTATTTAAAATATGCCTATTTCCTGATTTCAGGGAGAACATGCATCACGGTTTTGATGTTGAATTCATAGTTTTCTGAGTGTATCAGCTCATTAGCAACATTCAAAAAGTCATTCAAGAAGCTGGTTCTCTCAGTTTGTCAGGCTGCTTGCTCTGTGTGTGCTAGTTGTTTTACTCAGATGTTTGGCATATTTTACTGGTCCAGAAGGATGGAATAATCTGGAAGAAGTAGCTAGGTTGGCTGGCTAATCGAATTTTATTATCCATGCAACAGTCAGCAGCTTTCCCAGGTGCTTACTGTGGTAGGTTTCTGCTGTTTGCTAGGGGAGAATTTCAAGCTTTGTAATTCTCTATAACTTGCTATTTTTCCAGATGGTGAAATTAATTGGTATATATATCAACAGAGCAGATAAAATATATGTGATCAAAGGAGATTTGAATGTTACAGCATGCATTATTTTCTACAATATTTTGTATATTCTGTATATATATTATATATAATTTTTTAATATATATCAGTATATATTGTATATTCCCCTTTTGTGTTTATTAGATGGTCCAGATGCGGGAGGAATGGGTGAGGATGCCAGGGAGAGCTATTTCTTCAGTCAGGGCTGACTCCATCACTTGCTCAACAGCATCACCTGTGTGACTGGCACTTCCCCAGCTGAGACTGACTAGGATTAATGATGGATGTTGATATTCCTCAGGCTGCAACCATCTTCTGCTCCCTCAGCACAGCTTCTGGTGGCAGTAAATCAAAGGAACTGTTCAGAATCTGAGGGTTTGTCAGCTAAAAACTGGGCTCAGTAATGCACTTGGTTAAATAACCATGTGGGTAATTCTTGAGGGATTTTTGAAAGTATTGTGCTGAATAAATGTAGTGTTTAACTGCTGCTGAGTTTTATTCTTTTTAAAAAAATAATTTTCTGATGTACTCCACCTGAATTCCTCATCATGAATATTACAAATGCTCTTGTTGATACAGTAGTCTCAGTAACCAACCTCTGATTCTTGCAGACATGTACAGCACTGGAGAGGCTTTCTGGCTTTTGACTGGTAGCAGAGCATAAAACAAACGGGAAATGGTTCTCTCTGCTGATGGGCAAGAGGAATGCTGAGCAGGGGAATCATTCCCAAAGCCAGCTCCTTAGGTGGTTTGTAAGAGGGAAACGCCCCGAGGCCTCTATTGGTTCTTTTCAACTGGTACTTCGGTTCTGAAACGCCCTGCAGGGACTGCTGCTGGTTTGCAGCTGGAGTGAGAAGAGGATTTGGTCACTTTTTGGTTTGCTCAAATTACCTTTGCAAGTGGTGCCTGCATCAGGAGGGCTCTGAACCAGGCAGTTGAAAGGTAAGAGAAAAGAATTTTTGAGATTCCTATTTTTTGTTTTGAGGGAAAAACTCAGTTTGTCTCTGACTTCTTAGAGCAGATGCCCTCCAAGGATTTTGGAGCCTTACACAAACATCAATAATCCTGTATTATGGGCATGTATTATTATTATTACAAAAGGTACAATAGTATTGAATGGT
This sequence comes from Motacilla alba alba, assembly GCF_015832195.1. Classification (NCBI taxonomy): domain Eukaryota; kingdom Metazoa; phylum Chordata; class Aves; order Passeriformes; family Motacillidae; genus Motacilla; species Motacilla alba. The sequence goes on from NC_052023.1 coordinate 26,407,425, forward strand.
GTTTTTTAAGCCCATTTTGAAGGGCTTAAGCTTTCCTAGGTTGTCTCCTCCAACCATATAAAACTACATATCTGCTAATATAAATGGGAGTTTTGCCTTTGGGTCTAATGGAGCTGGGGTTTAACCTAGAAGGGTTTCTTTTTAGAATGCCTTTTCCTAATACATTATATTAGGCAGATACCCTAAATTTTCAAGCACTGGGCAGTAGGATGGAAAAAGACTTGCAGAGTTAGACTGTTGGAAACTTCCACACAAATATTCCACGTTCTCTCCAGCTTTCCTTGTCCTGTGCTTCCTCTGCAATAGTTGAAAATATGTGAACAGTTTTTCTTTCATCCCTTCCCTTAGGAGAATATTCTATGCTTGGTAGATCTGACTGGTAGGCATTCTTCCCTAAATTAGTACTTTCCCTAATATGGTGTTACAGCCAGTTATATGTATGACATGATATTCTCCACAAAAAGTCAGTTAAACCCACTCTTTTTAACAGCAGGGGGAAAAAAAATCTCTTTATTATATGATGAGGAAGCCAAAAAAGTCATTCTCTTTCATTATGCTTGACAGAAATGCTTGTGTCCAGGGTTTTTTCCTCTGGAACGATCTCTAAGCCTAGAGAAAATTTTGAGCTTAATTTGTGATTCCCATGAAGCCCTAATTAGTCACAAGATTGTGTTACAGCCCAGAATGCTATTAATCACTAGGTGCTGAGCAAAGGGATTTTGTGCACGTGTCTGTCTCTTTGGGGTCCTCATCTCCAGGGGTTTGGAAGTAAACCCCACAAAACAAAGCTTTGGGGGTTTCCTGCAATGGACCATGATGAGAATTGTTGTGTTCTCAATGTAAAAGTGTATCTTATTGCAAGAGTCCCATACCTTCTCTCAGTGATGTCTCATGGGTAGTTCTTCTCAACACTGCTCCTTCTTTTTCAAAGCCCAGACAGCAACTGACTCTAGGTCTCAGTTCTCCCTGTCTTATAGGACTGTTCTTCTTTATTGGTGCAGCTGTGAGTCAAGCCTGTTTCTGATCTTGGATATTGGCCTGGCTGCAACTCTTTGGGGGTAAAGCTGCTTTTTACACATTTCTTATACTCCATTCCCACCACAGAGAATCTGCAGAATTTAGACATAAATGTGTTCAGAGCTTTGAAGCAATCTCTTACATTTGATTTGTTTCAGAAGTCTTCGCAGGAGAAAAAGAAAGGTGGAGCTAGTTTCTGTGTCCCTTGGAGGGAGAGGATGAGTTGGGGTGGGAAAGCACAGCTGGAAACAACTTCTGTCCTGAGCAGCAGTGGAAACCCTTGGGTGACAAACTGACCAAAACCCCTATGTTCTGTCTACCTGTGCTGTTGGTGGGAAGGAAGGAGAGGTTGGGGGAAGAAAAGGTGTTTTAAGAGCTTATTTTACTTCTCATTGTCCTCCTCTGATTTTATTAGTAAAAAACTCACTCTGTACCTCTAAATGGAACCTGTTTTGCCCTTGGAGTGTTTTCTTCTGGTTCTTCTTTCATCTCATGAACCCTTTGTTTAATTTTTTTCTCTCCTCTGCCCAGCTGTAGCAGGAGAAGGTGAGTGAGCAACTTTCTTGGGTGTTTGGCCAGTGTCAAACCACAAAACTTGCTAATGAAATACAGCTGGTGGATTGATGAGATTAGGATGAGCTCTCTTGTAGTTAAAATCAGGTACATTTGATGGTAAACAGATATTCTATATGGACAGCTTTCAAGATCTGCTTCAAGACACCAAGGAGCTGTCTGTCTCAGGGCAAAACAGTTGAGGTATTGTTGGTGTCCTGAAATGCCTTATGTGCAGCAGATTTGCCCAGGTCTCCTCCAGGCACTAAATGTAAGTTTCCATCAGTACTAAGTCAGAAAAGCTCAGCTTTCTGCCTCTGCTGTGGGGAAGCTGCACTCCTCAGTTTTGGGGACCAGTTGACATTTTTAATTAACTCTGACAGTTATAGGAAAAGAGGGGTTAGGTTTGTCTTTCTCTTCCTAGATGCATTGGTAAGGGAGAGTTTGAGAGAGTTTCCTCATGCCAGTGTGGGTTTAGAAGATGCAAAGAGTCATCCAGGAAATTATATTTATTAGTGGCTGCATTATTTACTTCTGTCTAATGATATGCTGTTGAGCAGAAAGAAATGGATAAATCCAAGATGACTACAGGCTGGGAACTCTAGTTCTGCATTTTCTTAGTCAAAATATGTTTGAAAAAATTTCATGCTTGGCCATGTGGCAAGTCATGATCCTTATTGCAGTGTTTTTCTTTGTTTCTCTTTCAGTCCTTGCTCCCCAGAATGAACTCCATGGAGAGCTCCCTGGCTGGTAGCTGGGATCCAGTGACTGATGTGGATAATTACCTCCTGATTATCCAGCTGGGTGTGAAATGTTGGTGAAACAAATCCACGTGCCCAAAGAGCAGCTCAGCTATGAGATTGTGAGATTACACCCTGGCACCATGCACAGTGTCACACTTCCATCACATGTGAAGGGGATTGCCAGTGAGCCCAAGCATCTAGAAGCAAGTACAGGTAGGAGCAGGTAATATTATTTGAAGAGTCAGATGTTGTAAATCTTTAAAGTTAGATTTCAACAAGTGAGGGGAACTGACAACAAGCAAGGGGAACTGAGTGCCGGAGAGCACTTTCTCTTCCCAGCCTAGAGTTACGTCATTGTTTTCTGGCGAATCTGTTCCTAGATTTGCATCATTAGGGCTGGATGTATTGCATATTTCATCTTTTTCCATTTTGCTTGTCCAAATCCTACTTGTGTTGACACCTGGGAATTCCTGGGAATTTGTAGTGTTGCCTGGTGCAAGAAGCAGGAATGAAAGCGTGCAGGATTAAGACAGCATGTTACTAAGAATAATGCCCTGAATGCATAAAGAACTTTAAAGTAGGCAGGATGTCATTCCTAGGTACTTACTGTCCAAATATCTGCAGCAGTGAGTTCTCCTCATAGTCCCTTCCCAGGACTGGATGAGCATGATCCTGCTGAGGTTAAGAGGTTGAGTGTGCAAAGGCTCTGTATTTGAAGCCTCTTGAGAACTGAAATCTCCTTTGGTTAGCAGCTGATATTATGCTATATGCTTGTACTGGGCAAAGACAGTGAAAAACTTGGTGATTTTGGGATTTTCCCTGCTTTCAGCACAACAGGTGGAAACTGAAAGCCAGCAAACACCAGAGCTGGACTGTTACCATGGATAAAACTAAACCTGTTGAAGTAACTGTTGTGCTGTCCTTGCTTGACTCCACTGGCTGAGGAAAATGTCTTGGGTCTCAGAGCAGGAAACTGGGCAGGAAAGGAGCGTTGTTTAGTGACTTTTCTGTCTTCTGTTTGCCTTTTTGTGCTGATGCTGCTTCCCTACATCTCTCTGCTGTGTTTCCCAGTCTGGTCTGCAGCCAGTGCTGTCTGAGTGACAGAGGAGGTGGAAATACTCCCTGAAAGTGGGGTGGAAGAGCTCTAAAACAGATATGCATTATTACAAGCTGAAGTACAGATCCCTAGAGATCTGAACTGGATCAGATCTCTAGGCATCTAGAGTGGAGATGGATGAGAAGCAGGTCATGGTCCCAAAAGCAATGACCCTAAGAGTAGATACATTCTCACTGGTGAGCATTCATGAGTGAAGTGGCAGGAATGATTAACAGTCAGACTGCTAATCAGACTGAGACAACTCTTCTCTCATGTGTGAATGTCCAGTGAGATCTTTTTGGGCTCCCCTGTCACATAAGGAGGGGTGTCTCCACAGGGAGAAAGCTATGCTTTGTAGATAGTAAGTTTCCAGGCATATTCATTCACATAATTCTGTCCTTGTTAGGAAAAAAATGCATTTTTCTGTTTCAGAGCTGGTACTATGGAACCCCCACCTGCAGCAGTCTGTGTGCCTGCCCTAAGGGCAAGCCTAGATCAAAGCGTTGAAAAGACAAAAAGCAAGCTGGATAGAAATCTAAGTTCCCCTTTGCAACAAACCTGTAGTTGGCTAAACTGAACAAAACAGCTTTCTTCAAGAAAAAAGGCCATCTTCCCAAATTGTTGGTAATGTTCCCTTTTGCTCTTTATAGGCCTGAAACCTGGAACAGAACAGGAGGCCACTGTCATACCTGTGAAAGACAACACAGAGGGGAAACCATCCTCAGTGACTGGCAGGACTGGGATGTGGAAAGCTGCTTTTGCTACAGCGATGTTACTACAGGTTTTGGGGACAGATCTTTCAAAATTCCAGCACAAAAGGTTCATCATTGACTGCTTCTTCATGCATGACCTGCAGCCAGCTCTGCTTATACCTTATTTGAGCTTGCCTAGGTATTAAACACTAAACCCTAGGCCCAGCTCAGTGTTTTGCTTTGATTTTTTAAAATATCTTCACCCTTAACTTGACTAACAGCTCCATCCAGACCCAGGGTAAGTGTAGTGAGTTAGTCTCTGTATGGAATAACAACTCTGTTGGCTAACTGACTGTCTTAAAGAAAACTGGCAGAATATTTTTGAGCTACTCTATTGCAAAAGAGACCTTGAAGAATTTTGAACTAAAACTTAAATTCTACTTACAAGATTCTGCAATTTCTGAAATTCATCTCTTACAAAAGGGCAGGCATGCTGCTACCAAAGACTGAAAAATTCTGTATCAAAAAAAACCTGATTCTGTATAAAAAAAAAAAAAACCTGAAAAATTCCATATCAAAAACCTGATATTCCTGAGGTTGTTGTGCAAATTACTCCATTAAAATGATTTTTTTTAAAAACAGCAAAACCTACAACCTCCACATTGTCATTTTAAGGCTATTTTTCTGCCCTGTGTAGACTCTGATTTTTTGGAACACGCTTGATTTGTGTTTTCCAGCTGTTCTTGACAGACATGGGGGATGCAAAGATTCTTTAAAAAGGAAAATAATAACCCCAGTGCTCATATTCTTATGTAACCCCTGGAATTTAGGAGATGCAAATAAGCAAATACCAGCTACTTCAAGAGCTGCCACCAAGCTCTGATTCATCAGCTAAAATAGCAAAACCTGAGGGAGTCTGAGACAGGTCTGCAGGAGAGGCAGAAAGTGAGGAGCAGCAGATGGCTGACAGTGGAGGCAGAGAAAGGGAAAGCACTGTACTTGGAGCTGGGAGGGGGCAAGCCAAAAGGCTGATGCCAAAATGATTTTTGCTTTTATATATTCTGCATTTATTTGTAGCTCTCTAGACTGTTGCTGTATAGTTATACAGTGCCTGGCTATCTCCAGCATTTTTCCTACTCCAATAGACAGAAAGACAAAACACATTCCAAAGGCCCCAGTTCTGATCTTGCTTCCTCTGGGAAGCAAGGATGAGCTATGCTCCCAAGACACTTTCCTATAAACAACTAGAAGAAGAGGGGCTCCAGAAGAGTTTGAACCAAGGGGGTGAATTGCCTTATCACCCGTGTTTCTAATTGGTGATTCTTGTAATTATGCTAATTTGCTGGATCTGAGGCCAGACATGGAATGTCACCAACACGTGGGCAGAGGAGCAAGAAGGCAAGCACCAGAGCTGTGACAGGTGAGCTGTAGCAGCACTGGAGGGAGCTGAGTTTGGAATTCAAACTCCTCCATCAATTTTACTTGTTTTGGTAAAGCTTCTGCTTTGCAGACATTTTTAGTGAGGCAACCATGTAATTCTTACTAGTGTGGCTGAAGAGGTCTCCAGCTCAGCTTAAGACTCTGAGTCCTGTTGTGGACAGGCTCTGTGGCAAGGGACCAGTTACTATCAGTACAGAGAGCCACAGCCAAAACTCAAACCTCATAACCATCTGGAATGTGTAATTCATGCCTTGCCCTTAAAATGCTATAAACCATATCCAAGCATTTCTTTGGGTAACTCTTGTAGCATTTCCCAACAGGACAGGGGGCTCATGCACATTTCAGACAGGTAATCATGGCAGAGTGTTTGTTAAAAAGGAAAAACACATAATAATATAAATAAAGAAACATGTGGGACATCAAATTTCCCAAACAGCATATTTGCTTGCTGTCCTTTGGTGTCAGGGAGTCTCCCTTGGAAGGGTGTTTGCAGCTGAGTCTGCAGCTAGGTTGGGAAACTTCTTGAACCCCTGTCTTAATGAAATTTTGCCTCTATTTCCACCAATCCATCTGTGACTATGAGAACAGAAGCAGTTTCTACTGACTGTTGACAAATAGTGTTATATATGTGCAATGTGCATTTCTTCACAAAAATTACCTGGAGGAATATTTGGGGTGCTCAACTCAGGATGTTAACCAACATATTTAAGCATATAAATTAGACTAGACATAACAGGAGATGCCTCAGGGGAATTTGTAGGACTGTCTGAAGATCTCACATGAGGGGATCAGTCAAACAGGGATGGAGCTCGGTCAATCCCCTACTTTTAGGCTGGCTCTTGTCTCAAGCCAGCCCATGTTCTCACTGGTGCAGGTGCCGGGGCAGCTCCTGGAGCACACAGGGAGTTCAGCAGTGAAAAGCAGAGCAGCACAGTCTGTACTCAGCTGCAGTGCAATTAGAGCTAAAGAACAAACTTGATTTTCATATCACACAAGAAAATAATTTGCTTGGTTTTTCTTGCCACAGGTGAGCATCTCATACTGCTAACGAGCTGAGCTGTGATTATTCAAACTCCCAATTCCCAGCGTGTGCTGCTCTAGGGTGGTACAAACAAGCCTCAGCATCTTTCATTAAAATGAAAAGTAATGTATTTTCATCTCACAAAAGAGCTGAGATTAGTACATGCAGGTGGTACATCACATTAGTACATCACAACTTCTACCATAGCTAATGTGTGGTAAATCACAGTGCAGCTGAGTTGGTGTGTGGTAAATTACACTGTGGCTCTTGTGCCCTGGAATTTAGAGCCTCTAGCAGCATAAGAAGTGCTGTTCCAATAATTTGAGAGGCATCTCAAGACCTTCACTGCTCAGGCTGCTAAGATGTATTTAATAGTTCAGTGAATTAAAAAATCCTAATAAACCAAACAAAAAAAAAGTTGTTCTCTGTAAAGGTCACGGGTTGTATGGCTGTCCTCAAAGGGCCACATTACTGCAGGCTGTTGTCTTGTGATATGAAATTAGGACTCCTGAAATCTAGTGGTGTGTTTCCATCTGAGAATTAGGCAGGGAAAAGATAATAACAGTGGGAGGGATTTGAAAGTGGCTGCTGCATTTCACAGATTCTGAGCAGGCGATTTGGGGTTTTATTTTGGTCAATTCCCAAAACAACTCAGGCAAGATGTTGTTGTGGTCTTCAGAAAGCAAAAACCAGTAACAGCCATATTCTGTCTGAGCTCTGTCTCTGTCTGGGCAGGGGCTGTGCTTTTGTTGCTCCCAAAGAGCCCTGCTCTCGTAGCTGTGAGGAGGAGGCCTAAACCCCAGCTGAAATACCTCAGAATTGGGCACTTCCCCACCTGCTAGTTCAGGCCCATCCTTGGCAAGAGATAAAGGATGAGAGGTGGAAGAAATCAGCAGGGCCCATGAGGAGAAGAAGTAAGAGTAACCCTGTTTGGACACCCATGTTTTTCACTCAGCTGTTCCACAGAAACCAGCAGACCGTCTCACCCTGTGCAGGGCAGAGGATGTCTGACCCTGCCAGAGCTCAGCTACCTTGGCTCTGATATGCAGATATGGTTGCCAAAGTATCAAGAATGGCAGGACATGGAAGCAGTTAGCCTATTTTATATTCCTTGCACTGTATCCAGCAGCACAAAATGATTTGGCTCCACAAATATGCAATGGTGACTCACTTAAGTAGCTGTTATGTACACTGTATGGTCAAAACACAGTTTACAGCTAAAGATAAAACTCCTGTTAGATTTACCAGTTTGGGCTGGAGAGAAAAAAAACAAGCAAGCTTTTGGATACACAAAAACCCTTTTAGGTCTTTAGACATAGAATCATTTCCCAAATTTCATCTGTTTTTCCAAATGTATTTGATAGTCTAATAAAACACACTACCTCTGGCTCTAAAACTTGTGTTGGCTGTGTCTTTAGATCATTGTGATTACCACAGCACTGTACTAAAACTTGTAACAATTTTGACTTTTTCTTATAGAAATTGACAGCTCAACTGTCAACAACAAGCATCATCACAGATTCTAATTACCTGTAGGTACTACAAATGGGTTATGTTGTAAATACTAACAAAGATTAGGGTAAACAAAGCCTTTGCAGCAGTGTCTCTTATGTGTTTGTGTTGCCTTATTTTAATTGGTTGATTTGTTTATCCTTCATCATGCCATAGGGAAATATTCAGCTCCTGGAGATGAAGAAATTGAAGTGTAGAGAGGTTAATAGCATGCAGGCCATCTGGTTTTTTTGCAATAGACTGAGTAACATGGTTCCTTAGTTGTTCTTGTGTTGCCAGTCCTGGTTAAGGATGTGTAGTGGTCTCCCTAATGTGTTCCCTGTTTATAACAACACTGGAAATCTGAACATTGGAATCCACTGAAGGTGGTGGCAGGCATTGATAAGACTCATCTCTAGGTCAGGGACTTGCTGGAGGGAGATGAATAAATGCGTACCTGGGTCACCTTGACCTCTTAACAAAAGAGCTTTGGTTGTTCTCCCTGTTTCTGGACAGATGACATGTATGTGTGCTTTGGAGGCTTGTGACTATGACAAAACAGGAAAGTAACAGTATTGTGCTTTGTAAGGGCTTTTCTGTCCAGGTCAGGACTGGCTGTGCTGTTTCCCAGGAAAACATCTATTAGAATTCAAGACAGACCTTTTTAACCTCCTCAGACCTTGTCACCTTTCAGATTTGTGGGTCCAGTCAATGTGTGATCAGAAATAGGACTTGAAAAAGGAGGAAACTAGCAAGGCCCTTGAGGGGAAGCAGTGTCACAGGTCACAGCAGAGCCTGACTATGACAGCCTGTGTTCTTTGCTTTTAACTGTCTCTGCAGAAATCAACAGCCTGGCTCACCTGGTCACTGACAAGTGACAGAAACCACAGCCACCATCTCCTGGGACAGGGCCCAGGCTCTCATAGATAGGTACGTGATGAACTACACCTCTGTTGGTGGTGACACAGTGGAGGGAGAAGTGGGGAAGAACAAGGCTGCCATGACTCTGACAGAACTGAAAGCTGGCATTGAATGTCATCTTCCTCTGGGCAAAGAAAGGAACCTGACAGAGCAAAATGATCAGCACTGAGGCAGTGGCAGGTATTCCAAAGAATTGTTGTGCTTCTGCATGGCACTGTGCTGAGGAGGTGTTCTCAGTTCTGGTCTGTTGCAGATCACATGCTAGACACAAATCCAGCTACTGTCACTGGTAAGAATAGTATTCTTTAATTAATCAAGGGAGGAAACACCTTTATTTGATAATATTTTCCTGGAACATGGAAGAGTAGGAAATTGTTTGAGCCTGGATAAAGTCTCTTAACTATCAGCAATTCCATTTGTATAATCAAGGTTTTTGCTTGCAGGAGTTGGCTGCTTAGCTAGGCTGAAGCCTACCTGATGGGCAGAGGGCATTGCTGGAAATGAGGGAGAGATGGGGCAGGACACAGGTCTTCCTATCCAGCTGAGTTTGAAATCAGACGTAGTGTGCATTATCTGTGTCTGGGCATGGAAAAGAAGCTATCAGGCCTAATAGCAGGTTCAACAACCAAAATGAAACTGTTTTAGAATTGGAGGCAGTTGAAAATAATGGCCTGCCCTTTGACTTGTGACCTTAGGCCAGTCCTAGGAGACTGCTAAGCAGGCTTGAATCTGTTCTGTTCAGTTAGCCATAAGGACTGTCATGTGCTGGGAACATTTGGGGTTCCTCTATATCCATGGACCTTGCTAGTGTACTTTTTCTAGTTTATGAATTCATCTGGTGTGAGATAGAACACTTGAAGCTTGGATATAGGGCAAGATGCCAAAGAGCTCCTCAGTGCTTACAGAGATCAAGGGCATCTGATGGGGACAAATTTTGAGGCTAAAAGGCTGAGCCTGTCTGAAACCAGAAATTCAAGGAGAGTTTCAGCAAATTGAAATGGTTTTTTTCTTGAACAGGCGTGAAAATGAAGACACCTGGAAATTTTGCATGAAGTGAAACTGCAGAGAGGGAATGCATTTAACATTGGCAGTGATTTTTTTTTTTTTAACATCTGCACAAAAATAAATTATACCTCTGCTAAAATAATACAACTTCTGAGAAAAAAAAAATACATTTTCTCACTCAAGGTGCTGCCTGATTACTCCCCAGCATTAAAACTGGCTGTGGCAGGGAGCTGCCCTGTGCTGGCCCCCTGCACCCATGGGAGCTGCCAGCTGGCCTTTAAGGGCAATGCTGTGAGACTGCAGCCTCTGAGGCTGCCCTTCCCATCCCTTGCTTCTTAGGGTGGATTTGGTACCTTTTAGCTCCCTCTCCTGTCCAGCTGCAGATACGTGGCTACTGAACTCGTCTGAGGAGGTTTCTGTGTTGTTTCACGTAAAGCAGTTGTTGAGAGCTCTCCCAAATGACGCACAAGTTCATTGGATAATGGAATACTCTGAACTCGTGAGCCTGGTGTAAGGTGGTTTTCAGCTGTAATGATTTTACAGCATTTTAAACAGCGTGTGCTGGGCACTACAGTGCTACTCTCCCTTCTCTTACATTTGGTGTTTTGATTTCTTCCTCTCTGCCTTTTTATCTGCTTTAAGCAGTAACACTGTGCATGAGGAGTGCAGCATTTCCTGGGAGGAGCCAGCCTGCTTGACTCTTCTCATTTATCTAAGACAGACAAAGCATGGCCTTGTGTTTTTCTGTGGCCTTTTCATGACTGCATTATTTCACTGATGCGTTATAATTTTTGTTATGATTATCCTGATAGCATTATTCAGGGCCAGGCTTTTGTAGCCTGGTTTGTACAGAAAAGACTGACAACAACTTGCCCATAGTCCTCCAGGGAGATTTCTAGAAGAGCAGGGAATTGAGATGAATTATTCATTTATGGTTTGTTATAAATTCAGGTGTCCTTCAGGGCTGGAGCACTCTTCCCTGGAGGCCAGCACTGCTTACCAAGGACCTCCTCTGTACAACTTGGAAAGCCCCTAAAACCTTACTCATCAAATTGTTTCCTTAAGATATTCCTAAAAGATACAGAATACAGCAAGCACAAGATGAAGATTAGGGAGAAGCTGCTTCCAGTGTTGCTACTTTCAACACATTTAAAAACTGGATTTATCTTGAGGGAAGCACTGCAGCCCCCTTGTTGGCACCTCATGTGACACTTTTTGACAACTGCTGTTGACTAGAAAACTCTTTGAGGCCAGTGAAGGAGCTGATATCCCAAATCCAGCACAGGCTGAACTGTAAAGCTCTGGGTTTCTTTGTATCCCTGCATTTAATAAAGAAAACTGAACCATGACAACAACAAAGGCTGTGAAGTCATTCTTCATCTGCAGTAGAGGAACGAAGGGTAGAGGCTCTCAGCAGGCCACACAAGAACTGTGCTCCAGGCCTGGGGCATAGAGCCTAACCCTGTCCTATGTGTGAGTGCTCCTCAGAGATGAGCCTGATGGATGCTCCTAGGCAGACATGTGAGGAGCTCCTGGACACTGCACAGTTGAGCCACTTGCTGGGCTCACAGAACATCCCAAACCACATCTGTAGAGGGCTTGCAGTGTTTGGCCTAGGCTTCTGCTGCTTGCCAGCTGTGAAGGCCACTGGTGGTCTTCCAGGCAACTGCAGTTCAGCCCTGCACAGCAGTTTGTGTCTTTCATTTGTGCAGTGGTGTAGCAGGACTTCCCCTCTGCCACAGAAGAGCTTATCTGTTCCATCAGCTGATGCAAAAGCTCAGGGCATCTTCCCCCCTTGCAGGAATCTGCTAATTGGTGAGATAACCCAAGATATCTGTCCTGTAGTGAGTTATCTCTGGCACCAGGGAGGTGGAATTCCCAGCTGACCATAAACATCTTCCCTTGAGAGCAGATTGAAGGGAGATAAGCCTTGAATTTTGACTGACAGACACTTCAATTTACAAACCATAAAAGCTACACAAAACTTTCACAAAGGAGAAGTCTTTTGCACATTCCTTGGGAATGTGTGGGGACCTCTCCTCAAGGTTTGGGATGCTGGCCCTGAGTTACTCTTCTGGAAGCTGACTTGAGTTGCATGTCTTGCAGCCCTTGGGGACCATATCCTTGTGCCAGTTCCCAGGCAGTGGGGAAGGCCAACAGCTGCTACCTGCTGATGCAGCTGGGCCATGTGTGAGGGCACAGCTTTCTGTGCTTCTCCTGCAGTTCCCTTGTCCATAGGAGCTTCCCAAGGTGAAGTGCTGTTGCTGTTGAGGCGGTCGCGACACAAAGCAGAGATTATAGGCAGTCTTAGTTGGTAACTGTTTATTATCGAACATGGCTGACCTTTTATACACTCTCTGATTGTTTATGCTTCTTCTACCCTAACTATTGGACACAATAAATTAACATAACACTATTGGTGAAAAATTATAGTGACTTAATTGACTTTTTAAAAATACTTTATCTAGCTGCGAAGTTCTTATCTTTCTTCTGTTCCTCACTTCTCTTGGTCTCCTTGGTTATAGCCTTGGAGAGAGCTCTTTATCAGCTTTTTCTTGCTTCTTAGTTTCTTCTCGCTCCTTTAGCTAACAGGCCTGCTGTTAGCTCCTTCCACAAAGTGCCTCCTCCTGCTTTGCTGATGGACAGTTTTCCCTGCTCTGTTCACACAGTGAGCTTCCTCTGCCTGCATCCCACAGACTGCAGCCAGGTGCAGCAGAATAGAAATGCCTCCAGTGACATGTACACCATTTACCTGAACGGGGATGGCAGCAGGCTGCTGCAAGTGTACTGTGACACGAGCACTGGCAGAGGCAGGGGGATACTGAGTGGGGCTCTGCCCCTCTTCCTGCTTTTTGATGAATATAATAACAAGGACATGATACAAATGTTATGAGGCTCCTTTCTCTCTGCTGCACTCATGTGTTTCAGCTCCTTCCTGAATGGAGTAGCATGTCTTAGGGAGGGGAGTGGCTGCTGATGCACCCAGCAGGCTGGGGTTGTGTGTGTGTACAGTCAGGGCAGTTCAGCTGATGCTTCTTGGTGTTCTCATTGCTAATGCTGTGAGCATGCAGCTCAGCTCTGGCCACACAGGAGGTGCTGAGTGACTTAAAGGAATCTGAAGGCAGACGCAGGGATGCCTTGAAGTGGGAAGTGTGTGTGAATGTGGAGCAGTGAGGTCTGAGGTTCTCTGATAGCAATCTCCCTAAACAACCAGAGAAAAATATTAGCTTTTCCACCTTTCAGTGATAAGCGATTTTCTCCACTGAAATAAATTGTTGCGTTACTGCCAAGCCCCTCTGATCTTGGTGAAGTTTAGAAACCCAAACGCCTTGTGGATCTTGTCTAAGCTTGTTTTGTCTGAGTGTTCAGGTCATGCTCAGATTTGTGGGAAATAAACTGTAAAATTTGTACAGCTAAGTATTTGCCCCAGTGCTTATGTGCAGCCAGAAAATGCCGTGTGTGAATCAGAGAATCCAGCATTAAATAGGGCAAAGTTTTGGAGCAAGAGTCTTGAAATGTTCTGGGAAAAATAATGTTGCAGTACAGCCAGTCTTGTGCTGGTTAAGGTTGTTTGTTTCTTCTGATATTTCTGTTTCTTGCCAGAAACTGAGATAAGACAGCATAAACTTGGCAAATTGTCATGAAGCCTCAAGCAGAGAAGGAGGCAGGAAATAGCAGATTTAACCAAATTGGTCATGGAGTGAGAGTCTAAGACTGCAAAGGTGAACAGGCTTCCTACTTTAAAGAGTCATTGTCTTTTATTTCTAGCTCTTGACAAGCTGCACAACCTCACGAGCAGCAGCTCTGTCTGCTACAAGCTCCATGTGGATTTGTGGGCAGCCAGAGAATCTGTCTGTCCATGAGTTGCTCCAGGTTGCCTCAAGCAGGGACAGATCCAGGCTGTCAGTGGGGAATTACAGAGACAGTGCTGGTGAGGAGGGCCTGGTTCTGGTGCTGTCTCTGCACAGGGAAGCAAATGCTGGCACCTGTGTATTTGTCTTGCCAGTAGAGAGGGAGCTCCTCAGGTCAGGATGGATCAGATGTGGTTCTCTCTGAGGAGAAAAGCTTCCTAGGGAGACTGAGGAGAGTGTGCCCATGTGCTCCTGTCTCATGCTGAAGACAGGAGAAAGAGTTGCTTGCTGATGGGGAAGAGAGGGCTCTGTGACCCAGGGAAATGTCTGAAAAGGCAAGCTGGGAAGTTCCTGTGAGGTACCCTGTGCTGATGGGGCAGCAGCTTCTGGGGCTTCCCAGCTGAGAGGGAATAGAAGTGTCTTTTATTCAGATGGGAGTTTGCTCAACAGCAGTGCTGGCTTCTGGTAAATCCCTACTATTGCTGTTGTGTCCGTAGTCTTCCATTTATCCTTTAATACCCTCTTGCCATGAGGTTTAGATCTTCAGCTGGGAGGATCCACCCCTTGGACATGCCCTCTAATAACAGTGCTTTAGAGATCTGTGTGTAGAGCTATCCTGTGCTGGGGCTTTTCCCCTGCCAGGCCTGCTGTGTCCCTCCTGAAGGGTGGAAAAGCCCTGAGGCTGAGCAGCTGTAGAAACTCAACTCTCCGTGTCTTTGATCCCTTCTTTTAGGGGATGCAAGGACCCACCACAATGGCTGGAAGTTCACAACATGGGAAGGGGACAATGATGTGGCTCTCAGCAGCTGTGCCCTGACACACCACAGTGCGTGGTGGTGCAGGAACTCCACCTGGCCAAGCTCAATGGGAAGCATGAGGAGAGCAGTCACTGTGAGGTGAGCAGCAGAGCTGGTGTGCTGATTATCCCTTCACAGCCTGGAGAAAAGACACAGCGCTGTGTTTCCTTCCTGTCTTTCCTTGGAGCAGGAGGGATTGCCCTCCAACTCATTTCATTAGAAAGCAAAATGATCCATAACAAAACTTACAGCTCTCCTTCTCTCCTCTCTGGATCCTGAGGACCTGAGCTCATGGCTCCCTGCTTCTTGTGGGCAGAGATACTTGAGGTGGAGCTGTCTTGGTCTCTGAGGGGAACACCTAAAGGAACACTCACTAGGAATCACACTGGGTGCTTTCTCACTGTTTGTAGCCTTTCCCTTGGCTTTTAGTGCACACCTTGGGGTACATCTCACTGTACAGGCTTAATTTGGGATTGAAGGTGGCTCAGTCCTGTTGTGTTCCAAGCTAGACAGAGGTTTGATCTATATGAAGAGTGTCTGAAAGACTGATTATAATTAAAGTCTCTGTTAATTGGAAGGTTAAATGGTATTTGAGGTGGGCAGTGGTAGACTCCTAGCACCTGGTCTGAGTACTTTAGTATGAGAAATTCCTTGGTTTTTTCCCAGGGTGTGAACTGGGAGTTGTGGAAAGGACATGAATTCTCCATCTCTTTTATGGAGACAAAGATCGGTCCTCAGTCTTCCAATAATGAGCCAGTCCTGGGGAGAAGGAAGAAGTCTTTATCAGAGAAGAGGAAAAAGAACAGGGCTTAAATAAAACTCTCTGCAGAACAACCCAAAGATAATGATTAAGTATTTCTTAACAACGTTTGATTCAGACAGCTTTTTCCAATGCAAAGGAGACAACAGCTGACCGATGTGCACCCAGGGACATCTGGATCTGCAGGCCAACCTGCCACCAGCCTTTGGAGCTCCTGGTGGGTGATGTTCCAGATTCTAGGAGGGGGCTTGTGAGGGATCCTGCTTGTAGAACTCTGGTTGGCTAAGCATGGCAAGGACCTGCTTGATCCAATACATGGAACTTCTATGAACTTTATGTAAAACAAGCCTTAACACATGTTGTTCTTTCTGAAACCTGGGCTGAAGACTCCTCTTAATCCTGTCCTTCTCTGCTGCCATCCACTTCAGACTTCCAAAAACAAATTTGAACCTACTAACCAATAATAGCCCCCTAATTTACATCAGAGGGAATTTTTCTGAGACTGTCACCTCTCCCTACTTTGGTGTGCAGTTCTCCTCATTATTTGGGCACATTCCCTATTCTTCCTGCAGAACTGGGTTTTGGGAAATGCTGCCAGTCTGCTGGCAAGGCCCATTAGCCCATGTGTGTTCTGTAGACTGGGTTCCTCAGCCTCCAGTATCACATCTGTGCAGGCTAAAATCTTGCTATGTTGCTTGTGTCATTTTTGCCAGCTCAGAGAAAATACAAAGGAGATGTGCAGTAGATTGATGTTCACTCTCCAGGGTGAGGCCCAGAACAGGGTGAATGTAAGGTCCACTCTCCTCCAGGCTCTGCTCACCATCCCAGACCTGCCTCTCTGTACTGCTTGCTTACAGACAATTAACCAAATTCCCTATGCAACTGTTCCATCTGCTGCCTTCTGCTTTTTCATCAGCAGTGTGGCAGGTAGTGATGCTGAAATGATAACACTTGTCATCCACCTCTAAAATGAGCATCCCTTGGAGTTAAACTAATCCTGTGTGGTGCCCCAGTGCATGGTTTCACATTTGACTGCTCTTTTTTTTTTTTTTTTTTTTTTTTTTTAACTCACAGCCATAAAGGTGAGGTTTATTTATTTTTTTTTTTTTTCCATGAGAAGATATTAAAATTCTGGACAGCCAGCTCCAGCCAGGGAAGAAGTATGAGCTAACCAAATGCTGCTTGCTCAAAGGCCTCCTTGTCTGAGCACACTGGGACATGGTTGTCCCATGTCTTAATGGCCTTTTCTATTGCAGTGCTAAGCTGAGTAATACATTTTAAAGAATCCTTCCCAGACTTTGGAGAAAGTAAAAAAATTACAAATAAAGGAAGTCTTAAATATTTCTGTCTTCTTTGCTTTGGGTGGTAGAATTGTTTTTCTTCCTATTTAAGCATTTTGCATGAAATGGAAGCATTCCCCAAGTCTGGAGTGGGACTGTGCAGATTAGGTCTTTGGGGTCTGCTCCAAAACAGGGATGGGGATGGTGCTCTCTTTGTGACTTAACTCTGTGAAGCACTTGACTGACCTGTGCTTGCTGGGACCTGGCTGAGGAGAGCCAGCTAGAGAGCTTTGTCTCAAAGGTGAGGACTAAATTCTTCACCCTACGTTCAGGGCTGTGCCTCTTGGGTGGGCAGGGGAGCAGAGACTCATCTGAGCTGTGTGAGGCTATCCAAGCCCTGGTTTGGGGGAAGGAGGAGACTGACGGTGAGAGGAGTAGAAAGGAAAATTGCACTTGAAGTGTTTTGCAGGCTCTGTGCTAAGAGCATGAGAGAAGGACATGGGAAAGCAATGAGGGCTCTTCACTGTGAAGTGTTTTCTCCCTGTTGCCCACTTGTCTGTAGGCAAGGACAGATTTCAGTTTGTTATTCATTTAAAGGGCGCAGTGAAGTTATCAGGAAGGTGGCTGAGAGGGAGAGGAGGGCTAGTCTCACAGACAGCCACTCTAAAAGTAAGTGTATGCTCTAAAAAACAGCAGGCATGATTGTTACCTGTGACCTTTTCCTGTGCAGCAGCAAAACATAATCCCATCCTAAAGCTGAATCCCCCCTGGGAGCAGGGAATATTCTCTTAAGTGGTATAAGCTTTGTTTTTGAGCTAAAGGCAAATGAGGCACCTTATTTGTGGCACCCTAAGGAGGGTCTGTCTGGCACTCCTAATGCTCCTCTCACCAGGAAGGGCTAAGTGAGAGCTGCTGGAAAAGCGCTGCAGAAACTCAGTATTCCCGAACAGCCACAGGATGGCATTGTCTCTTCAGGCAGGAGAGACTTCCCGGTATACCAGAATCACAGCTGGCCTCTGGGAAAGGACCTCTTTGGGGTTAACTAGAGCCTGTGCTACACTGGGACTGGTCAGATAATGCAGTTTGTTTGCCTTGAGGGACTGGCTATTCTGGTTTTTAAGCTCAGGATTGTTGGGGTAGTGCCATAAAAAATGTCATATCCCTTTACTAGCCTTGTTTTGCTGTAATATGTGGCCCTGTGACAGTGATGTTGGAGTGCCAACACACTCTCCAAACCTCTGCCTCGCTCCGAGATCACCTAAAAGTTTATATACTGATTTGCAACACATCCAGGGCAGAATTTGAATCCCAGAAGGATCCTCACTGATTTGGGATTACTGTGTTGATGAGGATTGTCCTGTAGCTGGGTCCTGCCAGCCAGGACCCACCTGCTGTGGTGTATCTCCTGTTTCTGGGACCCCAGAGTAATGTTGCTGTACCCAGGAAGAGGAGGGAGAGGATGCCTCTTCCCAGTACAGATACTGCATTTCTGTATTGTTGTGATTTGAAGAGAAGCCTGAAGTGTCTTCCTGCACTGGACACTTGCTTGGAAAGCAGCGCAGTAACTTTTGGTCACTGCTCTATGCTTTGTTGGCTGAATAAATAGTGGAATGGTCAGTGAGGATCCAGTTCTTCCACCATAGAGGGATTTAAGGGGCATTTTTGCTTCCCTTCAATATTTAGACTGCTCCAGGATGCTAAACTTCATCTCAGCCACTGCATACATCTAACCTAGGACCCTGGAACTATCCTTTCCCCTTGCAGCCCAGGCTACCCAAGAACACCTTGCCCTAAATCCAGTGTCTAACATCTAGAGAGAAGCAAGAAGCTCCTTTTTACTCCAGGAAGTGAGCCTCTGCCACTTCTATCTGCTCATCTGTGCTCCTGCACTCCTCTTTCACCAGCCTCTTCCGGAGCCTCAGCTTTGTGGGCAAGGGGCAGCTTGCTGCCTCATCCGGCTGAGAAGCAGGTTTTTATTTTTTGCCCTCATGGAGGCAGAGCTCCGTGGCGTAGGATTTGGAAAGGCTCTGCCCAGCAAGCTGCAGACACCATGAAATACTTGTCTGATCAAAACCAACTGGGGTTAACTAGTCCGTGCTGCTGATCCTCTGTAAGAAAAAACAAACCTGCAGCCCACCTCCCACAGCACAAACCTTTTGTTCTTCCCACTACTTCTTGCCCTTGGGTAGAGCAGCTTGGCTGGGCTCATTAACAAAGCAAGGCCATTAACTTGATTAAGTTAAGCTGTTTCTTTAGAAAAAGGTCTCTAAGCTGCACAGCCTCTGCTGCTGAGCTCCCCCTGTGTCTTATCTACAGCCAGGACACAGGTACAAGAAAGATTTCCCCAGGAAAATAAACACATGACCAAGAGATCGAAATACAATGTTTGTTTGCAGTTTAAGAGTCATTTATTTTTGGTTTTAAAAAAAATTGCACAAGATTTGTTTTGTTGTTGTTCCCTGTTGCATGGACTTGTTCAGGAAAATTGAAGGTTGATACTGAAATGCAGTTGTGGGAGGCAGGGCTGGGGTGTCTGGAGAGCAGGGACTGTGCAGTGGGGTTTCTGTACTGTGCATCTCTGCCCCCTTGGTAATGTGGGTGCTGCAGGGTTCCAGCTGCCCGGCTGGTGGATAACAGGTTCTAGTGCACCTCAGGCTTCTGCTGCTCTTTTGCTTTTTCAGAAGCAGCCGATTCAGGGCGTGGTTTGGCTCAACCAGCAGACACCAAGGAAGCCAGCCCTGTGCTTTAGGGAGTGTGGGGGTTCAGACCATCCACTGGTTGGATGGATCAGGGCAGGGTTGTATCCTGGTCCCTCCCTGCCCAGCCCAGGGGTGGTTTGAATGATGATTTTGGGGAGCCCCTGAAATTTAGACCTAGCTCTGAACTTCCCACAGCCTGGATCTGGAGATGTGTGTGATCCAATGCTCACATTTTCCTGGCAGTTCTCTGGTTCTTGCAGGAATTGGTTGCCCTCACCTGAAGAGTTACTTGCTCTGCTTTCTGGAGAAAAGCCTTCCTGCACACCAGGTAGGCTGTACTCTGACAGTGCTTGCTGCCTCCATGCCCCTGCTTGTTTGGCTGAGCCTCTGGCCTCCCACCGTGCTTCCCTTTACTCTGATTTTTTTTTTTTTTTTTTTTTTTTTTTATTCCTCCAGGCGGCACCACCCTGCCTCCAGGGCTGCTCCTGCCTCTGGATCACAGCACCTGCATGGGCTCCTCTGGCCACCTGGGGAGTGTGGAGGCAGGAGGGCTGAGAAAAGCACTTGCATGGGGAAAGGAGGGAAAGGAGGAATAATACAAGTGCAGTGCTAGTTCTCCAGGATCTTGGCTAGACTGGGAGCTTGGGACAGAGATCAGAGCTATTTCTGTGTTTCCTAGCATGACATGTGGCAAATCCTAATTTTTATACCATTATATGTTGCTTCCTGTTTTGGAGCAGAAGGGAGTCACTAATTTCAATGGTGACAAAGCAAACTGGAAAATAAGGCACATATGGGGTCAATTTAAAGGGCTGTGTGAGGAGGAGCCCAGCCTCATGGCTGTTCCCAGCACAAAACCCTGTGACACGCAGCCAAACCCTGTGACATGATGTGACCATCACAGTCCTGCCTGCCTTGGACAAAACAGGCTGTGCTGGGACTGGGTGGCACAAGCAGCTGCTTCCAGCTGGTGGGTGGCTTTGTCCTCCAAGTGAGGGGAAGGTGGCATCACCCTTGCCTGGGCTGGAAGCAGCTGTGCCCAGGAGCTCTGTCCAGGCTTGCCCACGTGGGCTTGGCTGCTTGTTCCCCAGATGCCTGGCTCTGGCTGGCAGCTCTGGTCTGCTCCAGCAGCTTAAGAACTGGAAGAAAATGGAAGGAAGACATCCAGTGTACAGACAGGGCAAAACCCAGATGTGATGAGGCTTCTCATCACACACATGCACCCCTCAGTGGAAAAAGAGATGGGGGAGACAGAGCCTGGTGGGGCAGAGGGTGGGGAGCACAGGAGACTCCCAGCTCAAGGGACAGAGGATGGGAACACAAGCCAGGGTGGGGCAGGTGGGAAGCAGAGCAGGAATGAGAGCTGTGTGTGGTCCTGTTAGCTGCTGTGCCCAGCTGAATCATCTTTGCAAGGAACATGAGGATGGAGAGATGGCTGTATAATATATCCCTGTGTAAGGCATGACTGTGCACATGGAATTTACTTTGCTTCTACAGCACATTCAAAATCCCAGAGCTGGTCAGCCTGACAGCCATACAGAAACGTTCAGTGCAGCACACAGAGCTGGCATCAGCTGGGGCAGCACCTGCTCACGGGTCCGTGTGTGTCTCACACGTGGCACAAGGGCTGCAGGGAGAGGTGATAGCTGAGTGTGCCAGGAAACCATGTCTGCCGCTTCAATACTGCTTCCATGTCCCTGGCCCTGCTCCAGAGGGGCCTTTGGTCCTGCTCTTCTTTAGTAGTCGTTCAATAAATAACTCTAATGCCCGTAGCAAAGCCTTTACACAGCCTCAGGTTGTGTTTCTGCTCTTGCAGTAGCATGGTGGGCTCTTTAATGGCAAGTTTGTATAAAACAGTCTTTCAAGGAAGGTGTTTTCTTAAGTGCTGGTGCAAAAGGGCTGGTGTGGCAGCCTCCTCTCTCCTGCCTGCCCCTAGCCTAGGTGGCAAGACATCCTTCTGCTGTGCTGCCTTAGGACGGTGTCTGAGGTCTCTAAGGTTGTGCTGAGGGCATCTAGCTTCAGGTGCTCACAAGAGACTTTGGTTTGGTGGCCTGGTAGATGGCACATCTTTGAGCTGTGGGGTAACTCAGCTTTGTGTCTATAAAGCGAGCTGGGTTTGGACGGAGCCTCGACAGTGAAGCTGTGCCATCTCCATGGCAGGGCAAGCAAAGGAGGTGTGTCTGTGCCTGCTTCACTCACAGCAGGGCGAGTGTGCAGGTGGTTTGGTCGGTGGGTGAGCATTGTCCTGTGCACCCTTGTCCATGCCACAGCAAGTGTGCTGGCAGGTGATGCAGAGGGAGAGCCTGGCACACCCTTCGCTGTGTGCCAGCCCCACGTGTGTGCACTGTGCTCATGGCAGGAGGGACGTAGGACCCGGTGGCAGGTCACCCTTGTGTGCTCACCTGTCCTTTGCAGGGGTCTCTGCCCTGGGGCATGCTGTCATGGTGGGGGAGAAGAGGCTTGCACAGCCTGTGCCTTGTTTCCTGTTGGCCCTTCAGCATGCTGGGGTCAGCCTCTGTTGGAAGTCACCATAAAGTGGCAGCAGCTTTGGTATCTCCTCGCCCCTCCTGGTGCATAGGTGAAAGGAATGGTGCCATCTCAGAGGAGAGGACCTGAACACCCTCCTGTCTGCTAGATGGGCAAGGAGGGTCTCTTGTCCAGCAAGAGCAGCTTGGGCTGAGCTGAGATCCACAGATCCTCTTCATCCTGCTTCTTCTTCTTCTTCTTTTTCTTCTTGTTCCTCTCGGCATGCAGCTGCCCATTGCTGCTGGAACCACCTTTCCCTGTGCTTTCTCCCCTCCTTCTGCAGAAGCAGCAGTGGCAGCAGATGAAAATGAAAGCAAGGAGGACAACAAAGGGTAGACCCAAGAGCACAGCCAGGCAGACGGTGTTGAAGACGCCTTCCTCATGCTTGGTACGGATGAGCTCCAAGATGGAATTAAAGAAAGAGCTGATCTTCTGCTGCATGTCAGCTCCTGAGTAGGCTGCCTGTGCTGCTCCCTCTGCTTGAAAGGCACCTTGAGATATGCTCAGCTCCTGTAAGCAGCTAGTGGGCTCCACAAGAGTCCTTGGATGGTGCCTGCAGAGACAAGAAACCACATGGATCAGCTCCCTCAGCAGTTTTCTCCATGGAGCTGCCAGAACAGCCTAAGTCTCAGCAGGGTAAGATGTCTCCTGCCTTGGAGGGGCCTGGAGCCATGGGGGAAGGACTGTGCTGCCTGCTATGTCCCTTGGTGTGTCTTCATCTGACACAGCCTCCTATCTCCTGGGGTTTGTTCTTGATTGTGGGGATGGGTGAGGGAGGGCTTTGGACATCCCTACTTGCCTAGGAATTTAGCCAAGCACAAATCCTGCCCCTTTGGATTTACACATCAGCCCTGGCTAAGCAATTACAGCATGGAGTTCTTATCAGCCCTTTGTAAGGCTTGTTTTGTAGCAGATGAAATATTGTCTGCAGGAGAAGCTCTAGGAAGGGACTCTAGGAAGGGACTTGCCTGATGTAGGCCAGTGACCATTGTGGAGACACCGTACTGCCACAGGAGCCAGGACTCCACATGTCACAAGTCCCTCTTCATTCCCAGTCCTGGGATAGGGTATCTTTGGCCAGGCTGTTTCTCAGGGCCCATGGTCTGGGATGGGCAGCACAGAGGCAGGGTCTGTTCCTGCTGCCCCAGCACCCTGGGCACTGCCAGCAGGTTTGGTGTGGGGACCGTGGCTGAACCACCTGTGTTTTGGATGAGGACTGTGGTCAGTGGCAATCACAGGTGATGCTCAGTTGGTAGAGGCCAGTGAGCAGCCCTGCACCCACAGCTCCATGTACCCAGGGCTGGCCACAAAGGCAGCGGCAGGGGAGGATAAGGGCTGGCTGGCAGGAGGAGTTGCTGCTGCTGTGCCTCACCTGGGAATTGCTCCAAGGGTTTGGGTAGGGCTGAGAAGCATTTCTGTGGCTTGACGTAAGGTTTTCCTCTTGCCTCAGGGAGGGAGAGGTGCTGCTGAGTGCCAGGGCTCTCAGGGAAGCCCTCCTGCAGGGGCAGGGAGCTGCTGCCTCTGCTAACATCTTTCTTCCCCTCCTGTGGCCAGGCAAAGCATCTGAGTAGAGCAGGGACCTTTGTGCTGCAAGTCTGCAGGTCTGCTTCAACACAGGGGTCACTAGATTAGAGGCTGTACAGGTAAAGAGCTGGCAGGGGCAGTATCAGGCTCCAACACCCTATTTCACCCTTGTGCAGCATTTTACAGCAGTGTCTTTGCCAGCCTTTGGGATTCAAGCCCTGCAGCCTCTTGAGGGAATGCTTAAATCCCCATGTGCCCAGGAGGGGAAACTGAGGCACAGTAAAAGGAAAACCAACACTTTCATGTAACAAAAACTTAAGAGGTACAGCCTGAACACCACAGGTGTCCTAGAGTGGTTGCTCCTGTACTTGTCCCCTGTGACTCCTTATCTTTTCTTCAAGCAGCTCTCACCTTAAGGGAGGGACAGGAAGGGGACCCAGGCTGGTTTTGGCTGAATCCTCCTTGCCTGCAGCACTGCCCTTCCTTGCTTTGCATCTCATTTATTCCTTGTTTGGCACCTGCTAAGGGATGCTCTCTTGCAGGGAGAGTTTTAGGACTCTCCAGCTAACACCACTGTGCTTCCTTCTGCCTCGCTGTGCCCTTACACCCCACTCCTAAAGGAAGACCAAGCCACCAGCCTCGCCCAAAAAAGCAGCCACAGGTCCCACCCAGCCCTAACCACAGCTCTTGTGATGCTGCTTGGGCAGGAACTCCTGGGCAGGCCCCCAAAAAAGCAGCTCCCAAGGGAAAACCTGCCTTCCAAAATGCTGTCCTGGGACCTACAGAACTGTACAGGGTCTGGTTTTACTGGTGTCCCCTGGCTGGGGACTTTCAGACCTGACTGTCAGGACCTCAAGAGCTGAATCCCTCAGCATAGATGCCAAACTCTCGAGTCGGGATTCTGCAAGGGCTCAGATTCTGTTAAAAATAAGGAGTTTATCCATGTCCCTCAGAAACAGACTGACCACTGTGGATTTATTGTTTTGATTTGCGTGAGCACACAGCTGAGCTGGCCCCAATTAGCTGGTGGTTTCTCTTTTGAACATGAATTTCTCTGGGTGTCTTTCTAAAACTTCTCATTTGAGATTTCCTGAATGAAATGCGGTGCTCTGGGAGGTGGTTTTGGCTTTGGCTGGAAGAAGTTTATTAGGGTTATTGTTATTACTATTATTATTATTACTGGATTTTTGTCCAGTCTGCTGCATCAAAACTGGCTCTTCCTCACATTCCCTCATTCCACTATTCAACAGAGGACAGAAATATCATCAATATCCCCACCTGAGAAATCAAAGGCTACCACTCAGAGACTCAAATCTCATACAACCTCTGCCTACCCCCTGCCTGGAGCCAACTGGGAGCATCCCAGATCTGCTTTTGCTCACAGGGGAGATAAGCGAGAGCCACTTCTTAAAACCTGCTCCCTGTCCTGACCTTCATCTTCTCCTAGGTGGTTTTTTGGGGGCAGCTGTAGTAAAGGTTAGACTGCAACATAAATAAACAGAGCAGCTTTTCTTCAGTGTTATCATCCATGTGATGCAGGTTTGCCACTTATCCATAAGTATCCTGACAGCTCATTATCCAGGCAGGAATACAGGATGCCTATGATACACTGGACTCCATAAAACAAGTAAAAAACCCATAAAATCTCCAAACAACAACTGCCTTAATTTCAGACAAAACAGGATGTACAGTTTTATTCCTGCACTGAACTGCTTTATATTTATTGCCTCTAAACTTCTGGGCAGGGAAGAAGGGCTGGAACTTCCTTTTAAACTTGTAATTAATTGTTTGCAGAGTTAAAAAGAACAGGGAGAAAAAAAAAAAAAAAAGCAAAGCCCTTTGATATGTTTCCACTTTAAAGTGGAGCTGCAGAGGCCCTGGCTGATTGTCACTCAGAAGTGTCCAGCTGGGGATATGTGGCCACCCTGGGCAAGCCAAATGTGCATCCCTTGGAAGGGGAAGGTGGAGGTACCTGCCCCTGTCCTGACCAAGCAGCACCCAAATCCCAGGGCCGTCCTCCAGCATGGCCATGCAGCTGGTTTTCAAATGCCTTTTCTTTCTGGTGCGTGCATTGCTTTTTGTTTTGTAGATGAAGGGATGTCTGTGTGCTAAATAATGGGATTCTTCAGTGTCATACAAAAAAAAAAAAAAAAATGGGGGGAGGGGAAAGTAGGAAAAATGATGTGTTTGGAGATGGCAACTCCAAGGGCAGAGGGGTTACCCAAGGCCGCCCATTGCCAGCTGAAAACCTGAGAGCACCATGAGGAGCTGCACTGAGGAAATTCCATGCTGCTGCTCAATTTGGTGTGACGTCTCCCCTTAGAGAGAGGATGAACATGCTGTGGTCCAGGATGGGTGTGAACCGCCTGCTGCAAGCATGTGGAGCTGCCATTGGGAGGCCAGCTGTTTTTTGGGTCAAGATTTGGGACCAAAAAACAGGGCCAGGGAGGTACTGGGAGACAGGGCTGTGTCTCAGAGAGGGCTGTGAAGCATCCTGCTAAATGAGCTCTTTGTTTTTGGTGCTGGCAGAGCCAGGGGAAAGCTGACATGGAAACTCGCCTGGGAACTCCTGTGGCCAGGGATGGATGGCTCCAGCTGATGGCAGCTCTGCACGACAGGGCTTCGTGCCATTTGTGTAAGTTTTAATCAGCATTGCACATCCAGCATGAGGTTCTTTAATCCACACCGGCTTCGAAAGAGCTGGCTTGCAAGGGTGGGGAGCATCTGCCACTCCTCTGCAGTTATGGGAGGCCGTGGGTGGAAAACAAGGTCCTTTTGAGGGATGGCTTGCGATGGCACCTCAAACCGTTGGCGTGCAGGGCTTGCCTGGCTGAGCTGGAGGGGTAAAGGCTGCCAGCCTGTGCATGGGGAAACCAAACAGAGGGGGTTGCCTTGGCAATGCTGGCTTGTCCACATCCTGTGCGCTGCAGAGCAACCGCAGAGGCTGGGGATGGAGGTAGAGTTTGCAGAAAAGCTGCAGTTTACTGGAACTGCTATGCTGTGTCACTGTGGCAGAGAGCTGGAGGTCATTTTGCCAGTGAAGTTCTTAAGGCCCAACCCTCAACAGGCTGTTAAGTCTTCATGAAGTTCCCTCCAACCCACAAAGCTCAACCTGCTCCTCTCAGCTGAGATGCTGCCTGACTCAGGCAGGAGTGTGGCTGCTCTAAGGTGCTCCCTGCATCCACAGTGAGAGCAGCAGCAGCTCTGGGGGCAACTGACCTGTGGGGCGTGCCCCAAGTATTTCTGGATTATTTCAACCCTCCTGTGCTCTGTGGCCAGCTGCAACTCAGGACTTGTGGAGGTGACATGAAATCAACTGACCTACAGCCACCCCCATTTCCTTCACGCAGATGAGACCACACTTCGTGCAGTTGATGCTAAGGAGTGCAAAGCAGGAATCGCATTATTAAACACCCATTTCCGTCTATTACTGGCTTTATGTCAGCTTTATACCAACTTTCCATTGCAGTGACAACTGTGGTTCAGGCAGGCAGAGGCTAATTTTTGTTACAGCCTGTGAGCTCCCTGATCCACCCAGCAGAGACACAGCTATGCTGTCACACAGTGGCACCTATTTTCCCTGCTTGCACCTGCAGACTTAAAGGAAAACTGGATGAAACCTGACACCGAGGGTGAGCAGTTTCCTTAGCAGGGATTGCACGTTGCTGTTTCGGAAATGGTGACTAAGAAGGCTTTTGCCGGCGGTCTTGCAGAACTCTCGGCAGGCTATAGAGACCTTCCTCAATCGTAAAAGACAAACACCAAAAGCCACCGCCCAGCAAACACGACCAGCTGAAGCTTCATCTCGTTCCCACCACCATCCAACCTTCCTGCCAGAAGCCACGCGTAAATGCTTTCATTCCCTAAAGGGAGCGATTTGGAAAACTACTGATATGGATGTTGGATAACAGGGTTAAAGTGAAACTATTTTGCAAGCTGCTGCCCGGAGCCCACTCGTCATCGCCGTCTGCACAAGCGCGGCTGCCGTCGGCCCCGGATCCCTGAGACTGCGGCCAAAAGATCAGTTCTGAGTTTAGGTGAGCGCCACCGTCATCATCCCTGGATGCAGTGGGAGCTCCTCGGAGCCATCCTGGGCTCCTCCACACCACGGACCGGGCAGTGCTGCCTGTCCGGGCGGGCAGCAGCCCCCAGCCATGGCCCGCCCTGGCTCGATCACTCGTGGCTGTGGTTATGAGCGGCTCTGGGGGCTGCCCGAGAAACAGGGGCTGCCCCATCCCCGGAGTGTTCAGGGTCAGGCTGGACGGGGCTTGGAGCAGCCCGGTCTAGCGGAGGGTGTCCCTGCCCACGGCAAGGGGGGTGGAACGAGGTGTCCTTCAAGTCCCTTCCAATCAAACCGCTCTAGGATCCTGTGGAGTTCAAAACCACAGTGGCTTTGGGCGCAGCTCGGGTGCCCCAAAACCCCGGTGCCAGGCGGACTGTCCCGGGCACACATCCCCCGAGCTGCTCATCGCTCTTTCCCCAGCCCCCGTTCCCACCCCCCGAGCTGCGCGAAGCACATGATGTGGCCTTAAAAAAAAATAACTAAAAACCGACAAGAGCCCTGGATTTGAGTAACACGGCACCCAGGATAAAGCCCAGCCCCGGGATCGCCCTCCCGGCTGCTCCCCGGACCCCCGACCTACCTCAGCGCCCGGCCCCGTCCCGGCGGCTCGTCCCGGAGCGCGGCGGCTGTGTGTGGGGAAATGGGCCGGGCCCGCCCGCCCCCGCCCCCGGCCGGCCCCGCCGCCCGCCCGGCCCCACCTGGGCTGCCCCGGCCCTGCGGCCCGACCCACGCCGCGGGACACACACACACACAGACAGACACACAGACACTGCGGGGCCGGGCCGGGCTGCGGGGTTTAGGCTGGGAGAGAGGCGGCGACGGGGCACAAACCACCCCGAAGCTGCTGCGGGGAAAGGGAGGGAGCCAAGCGTGCGGCTCGCCGGGCTGCCCAGGTTCTCCCAGAAGCGATTTTGGGAGGCAGCAGGGAGGGCTGCAGGGCGGTGATGCCGTGCTGTGGTGCCGTGCTGTGGTGGGGAGGGCAGGGTAGAGCTCCAGCTCCCCAAGAGCAGTGCCAGGAGTGCCACCCTGGACGCCCTCAGCACTGCCTGCTCCCCGTCACCTCCACCCAGCACCACCCTGCGTGCTGTCACTGCTGCTCTGCCATCACAGCCACCCTCTGTCCCTGGAGAGGGGACACTGCAGCCAGGCAGGAGGTGATGGAGCATCCCTGGGACTGCCTGAGCTGATGCAGCATCCAGGAGCCGCATGGGTGCTGTGCAACCATGGATAATGATGGATGTTTCAACCTGGGAAGGCGCTCCTGGCTGTGCAGGGTTTAGTGGTGGCCTTGGCATTGCTGGGTTAAGGGTTGGACTTCATGACCTGAGAGGGTATTTTTGATTTAAGTGATTCTGTGATTCAATATTTTCAAACTGTGATCCCAGTTCCATTGGGATTGCCACCCCCACCCTTCACTTGCTGCTCTCTCTCCCACTTGTTTCTTTTTCAACACCATGGCAGTGATACCCAGAAATTGCTGAATCCCGGCTGCTTTCCAGTCCAGGGCTCTACAGCCTCCACACAGTGTCGTGATGCTGACATCTGGGCAAGCTGCAACTAGAAAAATGTTCTGCTGGAATTTTTCTGGTTGGACTGAGTCCTTTTGGATTGCAAAATCTCCACATTTGCCCTCCTTGCCCCCCTTCATGCTCCAGAGCCAGTGGCTTGGCTTTACTGCTTCAGCCTTGGTGCTGACTTGTGGAGCTGGGCTAGCCAGGGCTATCTGACCCTTCCAGGCTCCTGGAAAACAGCCTCACGTTCCCTGTGCTGTGACTTGGCAGCATCAGGAGCAGTGCAGTGCTGGGAATAGGAGGGAAGAGGGATAGAGAGGATGGTGGAGGGATGGAAGTAAGTTGGCTGCCAGCCTCTGCTGCCCTCCTGCTGCCTTCACCCTAGTGCTGGAGTTGGAGAGGTGAGAGATGCTCAGAAACACACATTGTAGGTTACAGCTTGTGCTAAGTGCCTCCTCATAGCCTTGGGGAAGGTGCTTATGTCCTGTGGGAAACACCAAGCAATTTTTCCCTGAAGATTTGCTGCTTAATGCCAGGAACTTTTCCCTTGGTTTTATGCTGGAGGATGAGGATTTCTGGGCTTTGCATCACGTGGCTTACTGCATCCCAGTTTCTCATATCCCAGTTCACCCTATCCTGACTTATTCCATCCCACCTCTCCATTTCCCAGTTCACCCCATCCTTGTTCCCTGACTCTATCCCACCCCCTGCATCCCAGCTCTCCCCCCTCACTGAGCCGCAGCCATTCCCTCTTTTGTGGTACCAAATCGCCCTATGAAAACACCCTTCCCAGGGCACACAGAAGCCACCTGGCTGCAGACAGTCACCTGAGGGGTATCTGACCGCTCTACAGCACCAGATAGCACAATGCCACCTTTGAACCCCCTCTAATAGGATCGACTAAAAATATTTATTATCAGAGCTCTCCGAGGGTGAGCATATCTGAAAGCATTAGGCTTCAGCATGCCTGTCCCTGGGCCTGGGAAAGTGAAAGCCCAGCCTCTCCCTGGCACCTGGGATATTTGCTTCATTCCCTGGGCAAACAGCCTCCCTGGGGCTCCACACTTCCATATCACTAATTTAATTTGGCAGAGGCCTTGACAAGGGAGGAGCTGCTGGCCTTGCTCCTTCCCTGGATTTTCGGGGGCCCCCCCGAACCCTGAGGTGCCTTGGCAGCTTCTTGGCTTCAGGCAGGAGGGCTGTGGTGGTGTGGCAGAGGTGGTGGGCACTGCTAGTGCTGATGTCTTGGAATGCTGCTACCTGTGAAGGAGTCTTGATGCCATGAAACTGAGCTGGAAGCATCAGATAAACTTCAAGAAACTGAGAATTAATGCAAGAATATACAAATACAATCAGTCCACTGCTCTAAGCCAGCATCCTCCTCCCCATAGCTGACCTCTAAGGGTCCATTCCAACTCCAACTCAAATTCCATAGTGGTCTATAGGAGATGTTTTGAATTTAAACAGCATGTGATGCTTGCCCCTGAGGATGTCTCCTGCAGCAAGGTGTGCCAAGGCTTCTTCCCACGTGGCATGAAAAAAAGATACATTTGCAGGGATTTTGAACCTGGCACCTCCTTGTTTTGTTTGGCACGTAGCATATCTGGGATCCAAGGAATCGTGCTTTGTTTCTCAGAAACTTTAATGGGCGAGAGGAAGCCGTGACTCAGCTGCTGATGAATCACTGCAGCTCCAGATTGTCTCCCTGCTTGCTGGTGCCCCTCAAGCACGGGAACTGAGTGAGCCCATGCCAGGCAAGCTCCTGTCACCTCATGGGATGTCAGTTTGAGCCCAGGCTTTGGACCAGATGGAAATCAAATCCCACCTCCAGCTCCTGTTTTCCATCTATCCATCCATCCATATTCCCAAGATCCTTA
The DNA here is from genome assembly GCF_015832195.1 of Motacilla alba alba. Taxonomy (NCBI): domain Eukaryota; kingdom Metazoa; phylum Chordata; class Aves; order Passeriformes; family Motacillidae; genus Motacilla; species Motacilla alba. The sequence continues at coordinate 26,438,291 of NC_052023.1, forward strand.
TTTCCATGCTGTATCAAAGCCTTTCCCATACCAAAAAAGCACCCTGACAACTTCAATTTCCTCCTGAGACCCTCCTCAACCCCTAACTTGATTTTGAAAATATTACTCATTTCATGCTGAAGATAGAAACACTCTCTTGCCTCCCCCTTATTTCATTGGATTAATCTAATTTTGGTACCAGTTTGCCCTGTTACACACCTGTGAGCTTTATTCCTTGATAACACCCAGCCGGTATCCAGGGTCCGTTTATTTGGGGTTTTCTCAGTATGGTGGGAGTGGTAGAGTGACTGCAGACATGATCACACCTTTCTTTCCCAGCTGCTTCCTCTGCTCTCTGGTGGTGATTTCTATTTGCAGACACCCGTCTGGCTTAAAGTAAGCAATGGAAAACTCTGCTCCCAGAGAAACATTCCTCTCATTTTTCCCCCATGCTTCTGCCTTTTCCCCTCCCTCTCCCCCTCCCACAAAAAAAAAGCCTGCAGTTTAAACACCAAAAATAACGCACGCCCTGGTCGTGGTCCGGATAAAAATAGCAGCTCTTGGTATTTAGCAGCAGCAATGGATTTTCTGGCTTTGGAGGAAAATGAGGAGGAGGGGTGGGATGGGATGGTGACTCTTGACGCACGAGTGGAGGGCAAACACAAAGCTGGTGTTTAGGGAGAAGCTGTTTCATCCCCTCCTCTCCCTCGTTTGGTTCCAGCTGGGCTCTGTCCCCTCCAGAAAGGGGGAGCTCTGAGGGTAGGTTGGGCTCAGGTGTCCCAGTCCCACCTGGGGCTGTAGTGGCACTGCCCTTAAGGGCTGAGGCTAAGTCCCATGTAGGCAGGGATGGGGCAAAGGCTGCTCTTAGGGAAAATGCCCTAAAGCTGGGTGAGTTTTTGGGGGTACCTCATGCCCACCCATCACTTAGGAGGATCTGCAGCTGGGCTTGCCAAAGTGAGTCAGGATTTGCAGGATCATCCCTCCCTGGTGCTTAGACAAGAAGAAGGTGGGGATTGAGGGGGGGTCCTCAGGTATCTCCTGAAATACTGCTGGATGCTTGTTGAGAAGGCTGTGGTATAAGGGACCTGTGTGCCGGTGAGGAGGAGGATGCTATGTGCCTGCACAAGGCACAGCTCAGTGTTTGGGCTGTTTAGAGCTGATTGTTTTGTGTGTGGGAGCCTTCAGGAACTCCTTCCTGAGGAAATCCTACAAGGCAGCACTGGTGGCAGGCAAGAGGGAGAGGAGACACACTGGGAGGTGGGGAAAGCGCCGGGCTGGGCGAGTCCCGGCAGCGTGACGTGGTGGTGCCTTCCCCTTTGGAAGCACTCAAGGATCGTTTATGGGAAAGCCAGGGAAGGAAACCCTGTTGGTGAATGGGGGCGCTCCTTCCCCCAGCCTGGAAATGGGGTCGGCAGCAGCATCCAAGGGCTGGATTTGTGGAAGGTGTGAACCAGAGGCAGAGAGGCGAGCGATGCTTGGGCACAGTCTGGTATCCCCAAGGACCAGCATATGCCCCCAGTTGTAGGAAGCAGTGGTTCGTGCCTCCTCCAGCCACCCGCAGGGGTTTCCCGTGCTGGATGGGTGTCGGATCTGATCTGCCAAGGTTGATTTTTAGGTGAAAAACCGGTTGTGCAGGCCATCCCCTCTGTCACAATCATTCCTTTGGCTCAGCCCCGTGATGAGGAGCAGTCCCTCAGTGCTGGCTTCCCCCAGAGCCTAGCTCAGGCAGGCAGGGAGTGCCAATCCTGCTTTTTAATGATATGCAGATGCCAAATTAGTAGTTGTATTTTGATTATTTTCATTATTTGTTCCGCTCCATAAGCCACTCCCATGGGGGAAGCTGTTCCTGGAGATTTGTGGTGAGCTGATGTCCCTTGGCTCAGGATCACATGAGGATTTTGGCTGGTGGTATTGGAGCCATTGGAATGTTCTGTGCTGCCCTTGGGGCTTAGCTCCTGCCCGGGGGTGGGACTATCTGACCTTTGTTCTTCACACTTCAAAGTCTTCCTGCTCCTCATCTTGTTTGCTACCAGGGGCTCTGTGGGGAGGATGCAGCTGGGTGTCAGGGCTGGGGCAGGGCAGCCTGTTGGGAGCTCACCCACCCGCCGGGAGGGAACCGAGAGAGAAATGCAAATTGTGCTGGGTGAAAGAGGGGAAAAAACAACCGTGACCTTTCTCCTGGGGGTGTTTTGCCTCTTTCTGCCCCTCCGCGAGGGAGAGCAGGTTCCTGTATTTTGAGGGGCAAAGTCCCCCTCAGACAGGGGGCAGAGGCAGCAGAGAGACAATTGTGACTGGGGAACCAATCCAAGGGGTGAACAGGGAGATGCCATCTGGTTTTGGCCTGACTTGGATGCAGCCAGGAGACATTGGACCAGGAGCAGGGACAGACACTGTCCCCAGGAGTGGTCAGTACTGCCCCGATGCTCCTCCAGCCCCGTCCCCTCTGCTGCTCCTCTCCCAAGTGCCCATTTCCATCGCCTTCTGAAATTCTTTGAGGGAGGATTTCCTCCCTCATCCCACTCCTTCCCTTGCTTTTAAGGAGGATTCTTCTCATGACCATTCGCAGAGTTACTTCCTTCAACCCCCTCTTTTGTTGTGACATCGACAAATGGAGGGGACAGCGCGGGGACAAAGGCCTGTTGTGGTGAACAGAGGCTGTTTGTGTCCCACCACATCCTGGTGTGGTCTGCTCTGCTGGTCAGCAGCCACGCCAGGCCCTGCTCTCTGGTCTCTGTGGAGGAGCAATGCCAGGGAGATAACCTGGGTAATCCCACAAAAGAGGGAATGGCTGTGGCTCAGTGAGGGGGGAGAGCTGGGATGCAAGAGGTTCAGCCATACTGCTGGGAGAAGCCTGCTGCAGGACTGCTGCATCCTTTGATGTTCCTACTGACAGCAGAAAGCAGCCCAGAAATACTGGGAAGGGAGAGAAGTGCTGCTATAAGGACGAGGGCAGGATGGGTCCCATTGACAGAGGGCAGAGTTAGAAGGGATATAGGAAGAAATTCTTCCCTGTGAGCATGGTATGGCCATGGCACAGGTCACCCAGAGAAGCTGTGGCTGCCCCTGGATCCCTGGAAGTATCCGAGGCCAGGTTGGATGGGGCTTGGAGCAGCCTGGGGTAGTGGAAGCTGTCTTTGCCCATAGCAGAGGTGTTGGAACTAGATCATCTTTCAAGGTCCTTCCCAACCCATTCTAGGATTGTTTCTGTGCTTGTCGAAACAAGTTGCAAGCAGAAAAATTGCTGGCTATATCGCAGGGAAGGGGGATAAGCCTAGAGACTGCTATTCACAGCATTCCTCATCCCAGGGAGAGGGGACACATCAATAAAATTTAAATAATAAAATTTAAAATCCCTGCATTTAGATATGATGAAAAGAGATAATTTATATTTTTTTTACATTCTACATAAATAAACATTAGAGCCTGTAGCCCCAGGAGTTAAAATATAAAGATGGGAATGAGAGTTTTAAAAGGGATGATGAAAACATGCCGTCTTATGAGGGGAAATTAAAATCTGAGATTGTTGAAGATGGTGCTATAAAAATGATGTCTCCTAAGCGATGAAGCAGCTTTGAATGTATGGCACAAAGCTGCCCCTTCATCAGCCTGCTCCAGCCTTGCTCTGGAGCCATTGCAGCTCCTCCTGCCACACTGTGCTCCTGGGCTGGCATTTCCCCCGTGGTTTTTTTTGGGCTGAGGCTGCAGGATGTGTTGTTGGAAATATGTTGCTTGAGCTCTGGGTTTGGGATGGGTGCCCAAGGTCCTTGCTGAGGACCTTTGTACACCCTCCTGATGTTTGCTGTTGGAACAAAGTTCCTGAGCATCACTCATGCAAAAAGGGGACTTTGGTAAGAGGGCTGTGATGAAATATCTCTGTGTAAAGTGCAGATGGGGGGGCTGTGGTGGCTGGAAATGCCTGGAGTGTGGCATGCCTGGAGGGCATGCTTCTTGGAATGGCTGGAAATATGAGATCCCACCACATGCAGGACCATGTCTAGATTATGGTGACGGCTCTGAGTTGTGCAAAGGCAGAGGGGCCAGAGTGATGAGGGTGGTGAGCACGTGTGATAGGGCAGGAGCTCCCCAGGGTTTAGTATGATGGGGCAAAACATTTCCCTGGCTTAAATCAAAACTTGTAGGGTTTATAAAGGGCTTTTGCCAGCCCTCACTCCCTTCTCATCCCCTCTGAAACATGGAGTTGGCCTTGACTCTGATTCTGGGAGGTGGTTATGATCCAGAGGGATGCTGCAGCTCCCCATGTGTCTGCTACCTGCCTTCTCTAGGAACCAACCTCTGAGTGATACACACCTGTCTCTTGTTATTGGTTTTCTCAATAGGAAGCCCGTGTTTCCTCCAGGTAAACTTTTTGGGAGGTTCTCTGCAGGAAATGGAGGCCCTGGGGGCCTCACTTGGCCCCAGACATGCTGAGGGTGCACAGTGGAAGGTGTTGCCCTTCTCTTAGAGACCATAAATAAAACACCCTGGACAACTGTAGGTACACAGTTTGTGGTAATTGGGATGGGGCTGGGCCCAGCCTCATCCCCAGTGGGCACAGCTGTGAGGAGCAGGTGAGCAGCACTGACAGCAGTGAGCCATGGAGTGCCCAGGGGCACTGAGCAACCCCCAAAGGGAGCAGAGGGCACACAGGGGCACTGCATCAACATGAGGGGATGAAAGGGCTGCAGAACAAGTGCAGATGCTTGCAGCCTTCCAAAATTCTGTGCTGATACTTTGTGTGTTGTGGCTGTCTCAGCTGCAATATATGCTGTGACAGACAATGGCTTGGCCAAGCATAGTGAGACTGGGAGGACAATACCAGCACAGGTAACCCTTCCTCCCCATCCCAAACACATCTCCATCCCCCAGTTCCTCCATGCACAGCCCTTGCATGAAGGGTCTTCCATGGCACTACCTTCAGAACAAAAAAAGCTCATTTATTCCAGACAGTCAAGTCCATCAGGCTTCACGCCTTGCTTTTGGTGTACTAAGGGTCATGACCAAGGTGGGACATCCCCTCTCTCACAAACTTCCTTTTTTGTCTCACAAATCCGAGCAAGAAAGAGAAGTTGCCACCAAGAAAACTCCCCTGTTTTGTCTCTACAAAGTCAAATTTAGAAAATATTGAAGTGGTCTGGAGGAAGAGCTTCTTTCAAGCTTTCTCATCCTGTCTGACTACGTGTCGAATGTGAAAACTTTAAACAAAGAGGTTGGGGTAAATTCTTCATGTGAAATAAGAGAAGAATTTCAAAATCTTCTGAAGTTCGTATCCATCCTAGAGATTTTTGCTAATCAGTGCTGGGGTTTTTGTTCTTGTTGTTGTTTCCCACGGGGAGTATATTCTTTTGGAACGAGCCTTCCAGTCTGTTTTTTGGTGGCGTTTCCACCATGTTGGCAACAGACTGCTGTTTAAATCAGGCAAATGGTTTTCACTGAAGATTTTTGGGGTTGTTTCCCTTTGCTCCTCAGCATTCATACCACAGCTTTGCTTTCTCTGGCTGCAAATTGCAGAGCCAAGAGCCTCTGTAGCTCATGAGAGCAGCTAAATTTGTTAGCAAGATGTCTCATACTGGGCTGAGTCCAAATTCCAGCTCCCTGCCTTCCTGTGGTTAATGGACCGACCGTGCTGACCCAACTTCACGGCCACATTATTGCTATTTATTTTAACAGCATAGCTGGGCTTGGGGGGACTTGGGAGTCTCTGGTCCCACCTTCTGCCCAAGGCAGCCCTGGGGTTGGATGAGGTTGCTCGGGGCTTTTTCCAACCTGGTCTTGAACACCTACAAGGATGGAGACGGGATCACCGGCCAAAGCCGGGCTGCCCCAAAACTTCCTCCCACTGTTTTTTTATTACACTGCATGTGCTGGGTCTATCAGCTGCTCTGTCCCTCCAGGTTTGAATGTGAATCCATGCTAAGCCCCCCATGCTCCTCCCACGGGGTAACCAAAGATCAGGGATAGGGGATGCGTGTGCCCTCCTGGCATAAAGTTGGGGCTGAAGTGTTGCTGGGCTTGGATGCACGAGGATCCTGGTCCCACCCCACTCCTGGACAGGCACACAGCTCACTCCTTCAGTATCTTTTATTAATGTATAGAAAATGCATTAAAAAAAGGAACTATACATAGCCTAAGAGCGGTCAGGACTAAAAATACTAGTTAACAATGGTTAACAAGCGTTGATCCCATTCTCCAAGCTACATTTTCATTACAGGGTGGGGAAGGTTGTTTAATATATTATTTATTTATATTATAGATTTTATTTATGCGTTTATTTACTTTTCTTTCCCCCTCATTTGGTTCCAGTGGTTTGTCTTTGAGTTCATCAGAATCTATTCGAGGCATTTCGTTGCTTCTGCTCTCCCTTCTTATTTATGTTTTTAAACTTTTTTTAACATATTAAGAACATTTCCAGGATAACACCTGTACACAGGGGGCTGCTTGTTTGTTTGTTTGTTTAGGTCTTTGTGTCACCATCCTTCTGAGAAGCCACTGACACCTGAAGAATTGCAGGCTGGGTATTGAGGCGGGTCTAGGCATCAGGATCTCCCAAGGGAAGGGCCTTTCCCTCCCACTTACCCCAAATTTCCCCTCTGGAAGGGGCAAGGAGCTGCCACCACCATCAGGATTTTAGGAAAGGGGAAGGTGACCCTGGAGGTGCTGGTGGTCCCCAGGGGACTCTGCTGGGTTTTATGGCCATCCCAGGGCGCTTGGCTGGCAGAAACAGGGATGGGCTTCTTGTTTGGCCCCAGAACAGAACCCTTTGTTAGTGGGTGTAAGCATGAATTAAAGGGGTTTTTTTGGGGTGAGAGTTCATTGCTGGCAGTGTTTGGTAAAGTCAAAACTTGTGGGCATGTCTGGGGGCACAGGAGAGGGAGTGATGGTCACCCCCAGATGTGATGGTGGGGACACAGCAGGAGGGCAGCTCTGAGCTGGGATGGAGGTGAGGCACCAGGAGGGTACTTCGGCTCCTGCTGTATTTTGTCAGGTTGCTCTGAGACTGATGGGGGCATGAGGACACCACTGGCTGGGCCCTCACCAGTGCATCACTGGGAGTGAAGGTGGCATGAGCTGTGCCTTCCACACCCGGGCACTTCAGCTGATAAGCATCCCTCTGGGAAGGAGGCAAGAGTGCATTTAGGCTGGTACTAAGCTTTGAGATGCCCATGTGGCCCGGTTTAGGGCAAATTTGGGAGAGTAAAGTAATGCAAAGATAAAGAGTAGAAGCAGACTTCTCCCCAACCTTTGTGTGGATCCTCTCCTGGTACCTTCCTACCAAAACCCAGCTACCCTTGGGAAAAGCCTGGCCTCTCTCCTTCTTGAAATTATTCATTTATAGATGCCATCACTTTACTAAAAGCAGCTTTTCCTTTCAGGACTCTTTTTTTCTCTTTGGTTATGTTTCAGTGCAGTGTGCGAGGGGAAGGTGGGCTTGGAGAATGGAAACAGGGAAATGAATGTTGGACAAGAGATGAAAGTCCTTTTGTGTTTCCCTCTGGAATTTTGGGGTAAGAAATAAGAGGTGGCTTTGAAAGGCTGCAAGGGTCATGGGCACACATGATGTTCTGCTGTGTGAAGGATTTGATGTGCTGCTTCCTGTTACACAAAATGGCATCTTGCAGTGGATAGTGTGGTTTGGGTAACAGCCTCATGCTCGTTTTTGGGCTCTGGAACAAGCCTGAGCCACACAAACCCAGGATGGCCATGGAGCCACCAGAGCCCAGTGGAAGTTCACATGCTGAAGCCAAGTCTCTCAAGATGAGCACTGCACCAGATCCAGGCTTGGTTTCTGGGAATTTCAGGGCCAAACCTGGTCTAGCTGGAGAATGAACTAGCCCACTCAGTGATGGAGGGTGAGAAGAAACTACTTAATTATGGAGCCTTCTGGAGCATCAACATTAAGCACAAATTTGCCGGCAGGAGCTTTGTTAAAAAAAAAAAAAAAAGACAATATAGAAAAATAACTTCCTGGGAAATTGTATCTTGTTTATGGTCAATGTGAACAGGAGACAATGCCCCAAATGACTGGGTAATCATTGCTGGCTGTGTGCCTGGGCTTGGGTTGGGTTATCACCAGCAGAAAACCATGATGTGTAGAAATCTTTCCTTTAAAAGATTGTAGCAACTGTCTTTCACCAATGCCATGGAAAAGCAACATCCTGGTATCACATGAGGGGTCAGGGGCCAGCACTGATGAATAATAGCACTGGAAGATTGGACATTGTCCAATTTCATACCTGACTATGCAGTTGGGTCAACTGGGCTGACTCATCCTGGTTACAGGACTTGCACAAAGGATGACAGACATGAGGAGGGAGGGAGAGATATATGCCAATAAAACTGTTTAGAGACTAATCAGCCTTTTTGAGGATATTCTTTTGAACCTTCTAGAAAAGCTTGGCAAACTTTGGGGTTTTTTTTCAAACTTTCTGTTTGAATCGTTTGAAAAGAGAGGTTTCTTGCCTTTCCCTTGACTGTGAATGATAAGTGTATGTTTCCACTGACATCTCTTCCTTTCTCCTGGGTAGGTAAGAAAACAGCACCATCCACTGCCAGTCTCTGCTGGTTATAACCACTGCTCCATTACAGCTTTTGTTGGGATATTTCTTCCTTCAAATTCTTGATGGTTTGGAGAAAAATTTACTCTGCTGGTCTACTAAAAGCCTTCTTAGGCTTTAATCAGTTCCATTTGCTGCTTTTTGTTGGCTTTTAGGTCTTAAAGCCGGGTTGGGTGCTCAGGAGGCATGACATGCCACCATCTGTGACAGGAGCCATGTCCTGCAAGAGATCCCCTCATCTGCAACCTCTGACTCACCTGTTGCTCAACTGGTTGACTTGTTGCCTGTTTGATGCCAAGGGGAAGGAAGAAGGGACACCTCATTTACAGATGAGATGTTGCTGAGCATCCTTTCTCCAGGTCAGCTTGTAAGCAGACCACATGAAGGACTGGGCCCTGTATCTAATCTTGCCGTCTAGCTGTGATTTCATGTGCCGTGGAGAAGGAGGTTATGTTTCCCATCTAATGCTCTTCTTCAGCTCTGCAGCCATCATCATGAGTAATGTCAGAACATTAAGGAGTGTGACCACGAAAGATACACTGGCCTGAATTATAAGCTACTGCAAAGATGCCTTTATGTTGCCATCTGAAAGATGTTTTTGAGACAAAGCAGCTTCAGTGTGATAAAACCAGATAGCAGTGTTTAGCATTCCTAATGTTCCTTTGGCTGCAAATCCAGTGATGAGCTGCATTGTCCTTGGATGCAGGGATGAGTCCTTGCTTGGAGACCAGGCCAGTGACAATGCCCAGCATTGATCCGAGTCCTTGGAGAGGAGTGACAAGCATGGTGGCCATTTGGGCTATGTGGAGGTGAGGACAATGGCAACAGGGCACAGACAGAGCTATCCAAATGGTCCATCTTCCTTGAGACAGGAGAAGCTAAGGATGGGAAGAGCGAACTCATTAATTCTTCCAAGGGCCTTGAAGCGCTTCAGAATCCAAATGGAATCCCTTCCAGACGGGGAAACAGTTGATTTCCTGTTAGAGAGCTGGCAATACCAAGGCACTGAGATTTGTGTCCCCCTTGTGATGGCATTGAAGAGGGATGGTGCAGAAGAAGGAAGGATATGGGCATTCCTCAGCTTGCACTTCCCTTCCCATAGCTGCATTGCCATAATTCCCTGTGTGGGTGGAGGGCCAGGAACAGGAGCACCTGAGCTGTGACAGCTGCTGGCTTCAGGTTGGGCTGCAGTTAAGTGATACCTTTTTATTGCTGCTCCTCCTCTGAGACTCTTTTGTTTGCGACCAGTGACCTCAGTGAGAGAGAGCATGATGGAATGTGGAAATAACAGAGGAAACGGGTCCTAGATTTCAGGACCACAAGTAGGGATTTTTCTCCCAAGTCTTCTAATTTAAGTCCTTTCTTCTCCATCAAGTTCAGCATAACCCAGGCAGATGTCATGGACCTGGAGTGGGCTGAGTTCAGCTTGGAGGAGTGGATAATGAAGGCTGGGGCTGGTGGAGTAGTTCTTATTCCCATACACCTCATGCACACGAGGATGACTTTGTGTTGGGACCAACACATGAGCTGTGGACTCTCTGGAGTTTGCCTACGTATGCAGATATTTGCCAAGCCCTCCTGTGAAAACTGGGGATGGGATGAGCCTTTGCTCATCCTCACTTAGTTCCCATGTGTCCAGAGCCTGCACGTAGGGGAGAGATGGGCCTCTGCCTGCTGGAAGAGTTGGTGTCTACAGGATGGCATGAAGCTTGGGACCTCCCTGCCAGGAGGGGACAGGGAGGCAGGGAGAGGAAGGGCGTCCCTGGCCATGACTGGGCTGGAAATGGCCACACCAATGGACCTGTGGGGAAGGTTTCCGCCACAAGCCCCGTGACAAACATTTCTAACAGGGTTTGCTCAGGGTTTCTATGTCTTTTAAAAAAATATCAAAAAATCTGTCTCTTTCTCTTTCTTCTCATGTTAAGGGCCAGAGTATTGGGATAGGGAGACTGGAAATTTGGTATTTCTCTGGGACAATGCAAAGCAATGAGGTCTTTCCTTTCCCATGGCCTTTCCTTGTGCCACGGTTCCCTCCAGCACTTGTGAGGGGCAGGTTGCTATCTCAGACGAGTAGTAATTTTTTTTCCCTTTTCATATTATAAAATACAAACAAATGACAGAAAAGGTCAGGTGGTGGGAGGCAGGAGGGGTTCAGCTGGCTCAGAGCTGTAGGGACCGTCTCTTCCTCCCAGAGATGTTACGGTGGTTGTAAGGTCGCATCTTCATTTCCACAAAGGGGATGGAGAACTCGTGGCCTTTCCAATGGTACCAGTTAATCCCCTGGCAGGAAGGAGAGAAAGACAGAGGGTAAGGAAAGACCCTAACAAGAAACTAGAGTGGGAGAGGAAGGAAACAAGGTTGATTGGTGTAGAGAAGCCAGAAGGAAAAACTTGCTATAGCAGGAGCAAGCATCTCCCCTGCTTCTATGGCTTGATTGTTTTTTCCCCACTACTCAAAGGCTGGTCAAATTTCATGTAGATAGTTTTTTAAATCTAACACACTACAGCAAATTGCTTTGGCAGCGTGTGTGAGGCACAAAGCCTAGTTGGCTTGAAGGTGGCTCCCTTTCCTCCAGCTGGAATGGGGTCATGCCACCAGTTCTGACCCCAGTGCACCAATCACACCGCCCCAATCCTAACCAAGGCTTCCTCACATGTTCCCCTGGAAGCAGTTCCAGAGGCTTTCAAGCCAGCTGTGCCCTTACCTGACTGTGCCGGGACTCTCCGTACTTGCCGTTGAGGTTGGTGCGGTGGCAGTTCTTGTACCACCAGGCCCCTTTGTAGGACATGGCGCAGTTGGTCACTGCAACGTCGTTGTCCCTGTCCTTGGTGGAGAAGGGGCGTCCCTGGTGATAGGTGAGGGAGTCTCCTGTGGAAAGAGGTGCCGTTAAAGGTGATGGCGTCTGAGTTATCTGGTCATTTCACAAGGAAATTAGGAGATTCTGGGTTTGTGGTAACCATGCCAATCAATGGCTCAAACAGCTGACAGTCTGGGGATAATCTTAACTGGAATTGTTCACAACTGGCTCATCTGAGGTCCTCTGCTGTCTGTTTAGGATCAGTGCAGACCATAGCAACCTTTAGAGACTCCTTTGCTTTGTCAGATAAAATGCTTGGATATGTGTTTGGATCTGAATCTCAGTGTTTCAGAAATTAATTCAATCCCAGATTTTGGCATCCCTGATTTCCCAAGGCTTGACTCTGCTATATAACTTCAAGATGCTTTCAGCCTCCTTCTTTCCTCTTAGCCAAAGGGAGCTTTTTCTTTCAAAGGAGACCAAACATTCATCTCTTGAACTGGGATGCTTGGCCACCTTTTCTCTCTTTGGATAAGGGAAAGAAGTTTTTGAGAAGATGTATGATATCTTATTCCACCAAAACCCCTAACTTCCTCACTGGATAACTAGACAGCTGCTTTTGTGTGAAAGAAAAGCTGGAGTAAAATATGGTGAATTGAGTGATGTACTTGGAGGAGACATTCTAAATATGCTCCTTGGTAATCCCTAAGGACATATGAAGTGGATCCATGCTGACTGTGTGCAATCCAGCCATGGAGAGACTATTACTGCCACCCTTGGCACTAGGTTGGGTGCTTTGTGCCCTGGGATTTGAGGTTAGAACAAGTGCTTTGTTGCACACTGTCAAGATTCCTGTCACTCCTCTTCCAGTGGCAACTGACTGGTATTGAATAGGGAAATTCCTGCATCTCAGGTATGTTGTGGGGTTCCACCTAGTAGATGGTGGAAGTTCCATCATGGGGGCTTGCACTGGGCATGTCTATCCCAGGGGCTAGAAGGGGCTATCCCATGTCTATGATGGGGCTGGAGTTGTACTCCTTCTCCCTTCTTGAGGAAGAGATCCCCTCTAACACCCACTCTCTTCTGGTGGGCAACTCTAACTCTCCTGAATCAACCAAGTAAGCAAGTGTGACAGTGTCCTTGCAAAACTGGGCAGTGTTTGGCCTTTACGTGAGGAAATGACTCAGAGGATTTCAGATTTTTCCATAGCTGTGGAAAGGCAATAAATACAGCCTCCAGCACGACATCAATAGCCAGCTGTGGCCATTGCCAAGTGAGATGACACCTCTGATGGTTGACCTGGTTATTTGGACAGCAATGTCTCTGATATTTAATATCTAATCCCCAATGGAAAATTCCGTGTCCTTAGTGAGATTTATCAGCCTGGTTTACACGATGGACTGCAGGAAGGCAGAAAGGACTATGGGTTTTTGTCTCGCCGCTCTAGACAAGTGAGATTTCATGTTGGGATTTCCTTTACAGTCTTGGACCAACCAATCACAGGATTTCCCAAGACCCTTGCTAGCAGCGAGGCTGTACCTGAAGTGCCATTGTAGTCCCCAATCCGCAGTTTGTAGAGGCTCCGGGAGTCGCCAATGGAGAACTTGTCATAGTAGGCATATGCTGCCTCCTGACCATCCCTCATGTCTATTCGCAGCTCGTAGCGTCCTTGGGACGTGATCTTGTGGATGTTGTCCAAGCCTGTTGAGACAGGGAAACACCCAGTGAGACCTGGTGCCCAGATCCGCTCCGTGAACAAACAAGAAAAGCTCTAGGCAAATAAAACAGTAGTGGGAAATGAGAGCAAGGAGAGGAATCAAAGAGCAGCAGCACGTGTGGTGAGTTTGTGTATCTCCTGGCACTGCTGGGGTCTGAGCTCTCTGTCCCCACACGAGCTTCACCTCCCTGTGTCTGTGAGCAGTGGGTTCAAGGCCTAGCTTCAGATTCCTTCATGCTGCTGAAGCTTGGAACATTCAGCTGTTGAGCCCTGGTGTTACTTATGTTGTTGTTAGGCTCCCATACAAGCCAGAGTGTGTTTATGCTGCAGGCCCCTTTGGCTCATGTTCATGTTTTGGAGGAGCACACTCAATGTCAGAGCTATGCTGTCTCCCACTCACTCCTTTCCTGCTTTCATTGGACAGCTGACTTCCTGGCCAGTGCAACCTGTAGTCATGCAATGGACAGTGATGGGTTTTGGTCCATGAAAACTGACAGCATACTCCCCTTCTCTCCTAGAGAGAGCAAACTAGGGAGCTGCAAACCTTCACAGTGTGCCTTTATGTGGTGTGCCTCTGCATGAGCTCCTAAAGTGAAGGGCAGGGAATGAACAGAAGGAAAACTGTCTGAGGGTGAACGTAGAGGAATGTGAAGGGCAAGGAGCCAACAGCTGACACAGTGCTTATGGAACTTAGGTTTGACACGTCAATGAAAGGCAACCAAATGAAAGAGAAGGTCATACCCAGCCAAAACTCATCCTCCAAGTTTCCAAAGCCGACCCGGTAATCTGCCCATTTCCGGAAGAAATCGGTCAGCCCGTTCTGCCGCCGCTGGAAGACCTGACGTGGAGGGAGAGCAGGGGGAAAATCATAGTGATGGAGATAAGAGACAGCTTTGCCAGGCTTTGGACACACAAGGTAAAGATAATAATTCTTCTTTCTATTGTGTCTTTCAGGGGAGAAAATTGCAATGCCCATCCAGTTAGTATTAATTGAAGGCATGCAATTAATTCATGTGCAGGTGTAGAAATCAAAGAGATATTAGACAATGTCCAAAGCAAATCAATGGTAGAATAGGAAGGATTTGGCCTTCAAGATTTCTGCTTTAACTAGTACATGGTGCCTCTGGTTTTCTAGCACTTAATTCTGCTTTGAGCTGGCTGTTTCTGTGAAATCCAAGAGGATGCTCTGAAGCAGAGTGAGAGGGAAATTTACTGGCTAGAAATCAGCATTTGAGGAAGCCCTTTTTTTTGGTTTTGACTACATCTAGCAGGGTTTTGTGTAATGTGTGTAAGTAAGAGTTTGACATGAGTAAGATCAAAGCACCATGGCATTATTTACTTACACTGTCAGTCCATCTACGTCAAGACAAGCAGTGTTTGTACAGCTCAAAAGCCAAATAGACATTTGTTTTCAAAGTTCTCCTGTGCAGACTCAATTGGGGTGATGCCTGACACCCTCCTTCTGCAGGCAGTGTGAATCATTCCCCATGAAAGCTACCAGCCATTAATTTCATTTCTAGAGCAATAAATCAGCTTCACTCATAGATTTTGCTCTCCAGAAGCACTGCAAACATGCCAAATAAATCAAAGGGCATTTCTCCAAGTGTAACTATTATTACCAGAGCGTGGGCCATTCCCTGCGGCGTGCGAAATGAAGCGTGCGATGCTGAGCCTGCTGTCATTGCCATGCTTTGCTGGTAGGGGCTCAGTTACTCTGTGGTGGGGACAACATGCCACGTGGATACTCACAATCCAGCCACCTCCGTCGGTGGTCATGTCGCAGTACACGGGCACCCGCTGGCTGAGGTCCCCGTTGATGGAGATGGTGTAGACCCCGCTCAGCGTGTCTCCGTTCATCAGGTGCTGGGCACAGTCCTGAGGGTTAGCAAACACACGTCCTCCTGCAAAGTAAAAAAAAAGAAAAAAAAAGAAAAAGGTGAAATTCAAGCAAAGAGACACCTTTTCCCCATGCTTCAGGCTCCACTAGTTACAATCCAGGAAAAGTCTGTCTTGGCTTCTGCATTCCAAGTAGTTCCACAAGGCGGTGAGACTTTATACCTGCTGTCGACCTCAGAGGACTTACTGGAGAAAAAATGTGTGCATATATTAATTATTCTTCCATATGTCTTATACTGGAAGGGTGCATGGTAACGTCGCAATGAATGATGAGGGATGTCACTTCTTGGACCATCTTTCTGCACCGTGTCTGAAACCCTGGGGTTTAAGCTGTCACCAGCATATTTAGACAGCTGTGAAAATACCAAAAATCTGTTCTCCTCTCAGGACTGCCAGCTCTAATCAAGTTTTATAACAGTACTCATTCCAGGGGGATTCTCCTGATTCTCCATGCCCTTGGAAATGATGGTGGACTTATGCTGAGCTAATTGTCACTTGGAAGCTGAGCAGGAATGAGGCTGTGTGAGATGCTAGAGGTAGGTAGCATGGGCTGTGTGACTGCTACAGGTGTTCTCTAATGAGGAAACATCTTAATTTGTGGTCAGAGTTTAGGAGAGTCCTAATGATGACAATTATTCTGGCAGTATTGGAATATCAACTCTGGGAACATTTTTTTTGTTATTTAAGACAAAAGAGGGAAATAAAATACATCTTTTTCTTTGGTGTTGGTATGTATAGATGACGTGGCATCTATACATAGATGGCAACGTGGATGTGGTTTTCAAGGATGTCTCTGTAACAAACTGAGAAGGTGTGAGGGACCTTCAGATCTTCTGTGCTGTGTGTGTCCATCACAGTTGTGTAGTGCCCCATAGGACCAAGGCACAACCCTTGTCTGTTGCTTCCCACTTGGGTGAATCCCCACCCACCCTGTGACCTGAAGACTTGAAAGTCATTGCTGTGTCCAAATGTTGAAGATCCTCTCTTTTTTTCTCCCCGTCTTCATGGTCTGTAGCACAGCCTGGTGAGACATTGTTTGTATTTTATAGTATCCAAGAATGAAAACTTCTTCAACAACAACCACTTTGGGCTCCCCTGAGCTCTGTGGAGATTGCTTGTTTCTTAATTTATATTCCTATCTTTAAGAGCCAAGGAGACCTTGAAAGACATTTCAAACCATTATAAATTATAAATACTGTATCTGTTTCTTCCTTTTGTCTCATCTGTATACAATTCCCCAAGAACCTTATGCAAACATGAAACAAAAGAGGCTGAGCTATTAATATGCCAGGGGGAATAGAAGAACCCCGGGATGTGTACTGTAAGCAGAAGGAAGCAAAACAATTTAAATTAAGCCTGGGTGGCTTTCTTTTTTTTTTTTTCTTTTCTTTTTTTTTTTTTTTTTTCTGGTCATTAAAGACAAGTCCTTGTTCTCTGCAAAGTGCCTTGATGCATTGCCAGAGTCAACTGAATTGCAGATCTGGATGCTTTGATGAGAAATGCTGTCCATGGATTGCATTGCCTTGGTGATAGCTCCTGGTTGCTTCTGTCTCATCAATATTGGGGTAAGTGGGGAGAAACTGACTTGTTGCTAATGCCTATCTTCATCTTCAAAGCAAGTTAAATGTGTTGGATGCTGCATCAGCTGACAATAGGGACTAACACTGCTGAAGTCTGACCCTTCTGTTTGATGGACAAGCTGCTCTCCTTGCCTGACATAAGTGGGTTGCTGCTGCTTTGTCCCACCTGAGAAGTCACCCCGATGCAGCTTCATCCCTGACTCCCAAGCAGCCTCAAAGATCACATGTCTTTTTCTATCACCTGCTTGAATAGTACAGGATTTATGCACATGTGTAAGAGGCAAGAACAACGGGAAAGCATGTTTTGTAGATGTATTAGAGAAGTAATTTCTTCTTTTGTTGATGTAAATAGTTTCTGTTATCTCTTGAAAGCAGGTGAAGAGACCTTTGCATGTAACCGAGATGGGGAAGTGTATCCACAGCAGATTCAAAGAAAATTCTCCTAATTTGAGAATTAAACTGACAGCACAGATGGGAGGAATTTTGGTGGATATCATCTGGAGACTTCTCAGTGCTGTTGATGCCCAGTAAAAAACATGCTTAGATTCCTAGCCCTGAACAAGATGCATTCAGTCTGTAAGGGCCCTGGCCTAGCCATGCTTTTCAAAGAGGATGAGGGACAATTTGCTTTGCATAACTTCTATTATGAATGGTTGCAGACGATGGGAGCAATGGTGACATTCTCTTGCAAGCTTCATTCTTGGAAGAGTAAGTATTCTTTCTGTGAGGGTCGTGGTGACTGTGGATGCCCACCTTTTGATTTCAAAATGAAACCATTCCCATTACTCTAGTGCCTTAGTGGATTGTGAATGCTCTAGAATGAGAGTGGGGAGGAATAATGCAATTAGACAATGTGCTGGCTCTGCTGTCTGTGCCTCCACTGGTGGTGGTGGAGATGCACCTGCTTGGTATTTCCAGGGATACCCCAACCCTGAAAACTTTCAAGGTCAATTTCAACAGGGCTCTGAGAAACCTGATGATGCACACCAAAGATGACCCTGCTCGCTGCAGGGGGGTTGAGCTAGATGACCTTTAAAGATTCTTTCCAGCCCAAAGTATTCTGATTCTTTGATATTTGTGAGCAATCAGATCATGTCCACAGCATGGAGACAATGGCTGGGTCCTCTCCCAGCAGCATACCTGTTGATATGTGTTGTTGATTTTAGTGGGTATTTTTTTCCTCTGTTTATGCAGTTGAAGACAGACATGGGCAAGGCAAAGGGCATGGCAGATGGTTCCTGGTCTGTATCTCAAATCCCCTTGCCCTGAGCTGGGTCTTTTGTTTGAACCATAGCTCCTTCAGCCATTAACTTTTTGTAGTGAAGCAGCACTGTGGGTCATGGCATTGTGAGTACCCCTCTTTGGATCATGAAGGAAGGCTGCCTGAGGAGGCAAGGTCCCTAAGAGCAGTCCATTCCTACCAGCAGGATATGTGGGCCAGCCTCCAGCTGTCTGAGTCCTCACCTGTGGTGAAGGTGGTTGAGATGAGGCCGCTGCGCATGGCGTTCTGGGCAGCCTGCAGGTGCACCGTGTACTCCGTGGTCTCAGAGAGCCCCTCCAGGCGGATCCATGTGTCCTCAGCATCCACAATCAGCTCCTGTACATGGGTCCCAGAAGGAGGTAGACACCAAGAGCAACAGATGAGAAAAGCGATGGGGAGCCTAAAGAGCAAGTGAGGAGGGAAGGGAAGCCACAAACTACTGCAGCCCTTGGAGCCTGGCTGAGGAGCATTGCATGATTGCTTAGACCCCTGGACTGAGTGAACGTGAGATCAGCCAATATAGCCAACATTTCAGAATGGTTTGGGTGGGGGAAAGCAACCTGGTTTGGAGATGGATTTAAATGTTTGCAGCCTGTGTCCTCTGTCAGCTGGGTCTGTTGGGACCTGTGTGCCTTCAGTACAGGACATGACTGATTGCCCAAGCAGTGCAAGAAATAGAGCTGGCCAAACGTGGTTATCGGCCAGTTTTGACTCTGTCAAATTTGGATTCCTGTCATGTTAATTTTTCTGGTTGTTGGCCAGTGCCACACAGCATTATTGGACCCCTTTTGCAAAGCTATGATCCTCTGGCCCCAGTCACACCAGCAAAGGAAATCAGACTGTTTGCCATGACGGACTTCTCATAGTGTTTGTTGCAGCTCCTCCAGACAGGCAGATGTGGACACACTCATTAAATAATCAAATGCATTGTATTGCAGAATTAATTAGCTGTCTGTGCCTATCTTCCTTTTTGCAGGAAAGGCAAATGGCCTTTTTAGCCATCTCTGCAGAATAATATTCTCCTGCCTCAGCTTGCTTGTGTTTCACAAGCTGTGAATTGCCCCTGTTCCTCCAATCTTTCTAGGTAACCTCTCTATGCCCAGACCAGTAGGTGTGCATCAACATTTTACCTTAGGCAATCTCTTCTTGCTTTTTTCTTATCATCCTGCTTAGCAGGAAGTAGTGTCTGCCCTTCTGGCCTCCCTGAGCCAGTGAGCATCATTCTTTTGCTTTGTTTGGCTTTCTCCTGCTTATTTTAACGTGGCCTTATTACTCCCTGACTGAGTGAGGTTCTTTGGCGTGAGGGCTCCCTCACCTTCCGGCTGCCATCGGTGGACCTGTAGGTCATGACGTAATTCTCGATCTCTCCCACGGGAGGAACCCAGGACAGCAGGGCGCTCCGTCGTGTGACTTCACTGGCTGTCAGATTTGTGGGAGGATCCAAAACTGCAAGAGTGGATAGGGACACAGGGAAGTGCAGCTTCTCACACACAACCACCTCACCCCTCCTTCCCGACTCAGTAAACTGGGATTCAACCTTGCAGCACTGAGCTACAGCCCAAAGTCCATCCTCACCCTCAGTTTCAAGACCTCATCACCCATCCCCGGTCTTGAACACAGCTCTGCAAACCCTCTGGAAGTCCTCCTCTACCTGTGTGCCACCTTGAGGGTAACAGCTGTGAAATTTAACTGCTTTGGGACCTGTCAAGCAAAATGGGTTGTTGTATTCTTCTGGACTATAGCCTTGGGCAAAAAAAAAGACCTGGTCGGGGTCTGCTCAGGAAACCACAGCCAGGGGAAATCACCAAAAGAAAGGGATGGATGGATGGATGGATGTTGGAAGAGTGAAAATAATGGTCGATGCTCATTGATTAAAATTGTGTTCTTGTGTTGTGCCCTGCACTGGTATTTGGGATTGGTGTTTGTATCCCTTTTGCACGTGGCTACCTCTACCCCCACAAGAGCTATGTAACAAGAGCTTTGGCTCAGCCTTGCTGGCTGCTTTTCCTGGGGTGAGTACATGGCTAGGGATGAGGAGTGAGGGATGTGATTGTACGTACGAGTGGTGAAGTTGGTGCTGACGGTCTGGCTGGTGAGAGGCCCGCTGGTGGCATACATGGACACTGTGTAGGTGGTACTGGGCACCAGGTTGGTCAGCTGGTACTCCTGGTTGTCTCCACCCACGAGAATTGTTTCTCCTGCAACTGTAAGAAAAAAAGGGATGAGTTAGGGTAGACATTCAAAATGTGTCTCTGGATATGACCTCCTGAGTAAAAGCACTTCTGTTGCTGAAACACCATAAGGTACTGTGCAGCAGCTGAGCTGCAGCGGTGCTGTTCAGTCTGAAGGGTGGTCTAATTTTTCCCACAATCCCTATAAAACCCCAAGGCAAGGGCTCCTTCCCTTCTCCCTCTGTGAAGGGCTCCCACTGAGCCCTGGGCTTTGGGATGGGAGAGAGGTTGAGGTGAGCTGAAACAGAGCCCTGGTGTACCTGCACGACGGGTAAGGATGAGGACGTAGCTTTCCACCTCTGACAGCGGCGGGTTCCACTGCAGCAGCGCCTCTGTGGGAGTGATGTTGGTGGCTGTGACCCCCAGGGGGACATCCATGGCTGCATGGGAGAGAGATCCAGCGAGTCAGCGGCATTGGGAGACAGGACTATGAACTGGAAGGGCTTCTTGTGGCATATTGCTCTATGCCCTGCCCTGCTGCCCAGACACGTGCGCCTGCACAGGAGTTAGTGCTGCCCAAGCTGGAATGCAGAGATGTTGTAGCTGGTGTTACTCTGCTACCTGAGCTGCTCTTCCACTCTTTTCTAGATGCCCAGTCTGGCTTGTTAGGGATTTTCTTTAGGCTTTGAGGAGTCTGGGGAGAGCAGAAGGTTTTATTCTTGCAGCAGATGCTGTTTGTGACAGGGCATCCCTGGGGATTATTTCTGGAAATCTGTACTCTGTTTAGGAAAGGTTGTCATGATTGCCCAGCATCATGTTTCTGGCTTCGTGGTGCCTGGTACACAGGTTTATCATTTTACCCATGACTACCCATGCATATTTGGGATAAACTTTGCTGAGACATACTTCAAAAGTCCACGCTGAGCCCTTGTGAGCCCTGCTTATCCTCTCCAGCTTGCATCTGGCTGGTGTGAGGTCTGGCTTGCTCTCAGTCACCTGAGTATTAGTGCAAGCAGAGACTGCCAGCCCTGGGCAGGGCTGGACCTGACACTGTTTGGTTGTTCCCTGCCCGCCAAGAGCTCCTTCCCACCTGTGTATGCAGTGATGGAGGCCAGCTCGCTCTCCTCCCGGCCCCGCACGCTCTTCACCCCGATCTCATACTTGGTGGCAGGCTGCAGGTCCTGGAGGGTGAACTCGGTGGCATCCCTGGGGATGGCCATACTGTCTGTCCTTCCTGCAGAGATGGAGCCAAGAGCTTTGACATCACGGCTGGCCCCATCCCTGGGGCTCAGGAGGGGCTTGAGAGGGGAGGGCAGTTCCACTGGAGGTAACTGGGTTTTGTGCCTGCAGGTGCACTCCTGTGTGCCCATCACTCTGCTGGCCTGGCCTTTCCAGCATCACCAACAAAACTAGGGCCAAGGGAGATGAGGTAGGTGAAGCAGACGAGGGAGCTGGGATTTCAGGATTGAGCCCTGAATTTAGCCATCTCTGGGGAGGGCACACTGCTGGGGGCCATTCTGTGTGCCCCTCTGTGCTGAGCTAGCTGCAGTGTCCCTTCCCATCCTCATCCCAGTCCCCCCATCCTCTGCCCTGGAGCCAATCCCAGTTATTGGTCGCTTTGCCCACGGCACTGTGGTGCTGCCTGGGTGAGGATGACCTAGTGGCTTGCTGAGGTCAGCGGATGGAGGGAGGGCTGGCAGCTGTGAGCTCAGGGCATGAACAGGAGTGGTCTGGCCCGTTACCTTCGGCAGCACGGTAGGATATCCTGTAGTGGTCGAAGGTAGCGATGGGAGCACTCCAGTAGACCATCATGGACTCCTGAGTGACGTTGCCCACCCTGAGGTCCTTTGGTGCATCAATCCCTGGTGAGATGGAGCACAAAGAAAAGCTGTGGGAGGCAGGCCCACTCCCCATGCCTCTGCCTGCCCTCCCCGGTGCTGTCCCGTGCCTGGTGGGGGGTGTCCCGTGGTACCTGTTGTGATGGAGCCCACGACAGGCTCAGAGCTGATGGTGCCGTGCACGGCCACCAGTGACACCAGGTACTCGGTGGACGGCTGCAAGCCCGTCAGGCTGGTGTGCCTGCGGGTGCCATCGAGCGTGACCTGCTGTGCCTCCTCCTCCTCGTCCCGGGGGCTGTAGGTGAGGATGAGGCGGTCTGCTGGTGGGGATGGGTCACTCCATGTGACGTTCACACTGGAGGATGTCAGCTGGGAGAAGTGCAGCTGTGAGATGGGCCGAACACCTGGAAGACGGAGAGGAGAGATGCAACCCCAACCGTCTGCAGATCCTTTCCTCTGTGTTTTTCCCAGTGCTTGTATGGGGAAAACTTAAAAGAGGTGGCAAAGCTGAAGATCTGGGCTCGCCATTGATCTGAAACTCTGCTGGGATCGAAAGGCAGAACCAGGAGGGGGAAAACGGTGCTTTTCTTAGCTCCACCTGCAAACATCCTCCATCCCAAACCCACAGAGTGTGTGATGGAACAGTCCCACTGCAGAGGATACATGTTGTCTGCACTTCACGACTGCAGACATTTCAGCCAGAGGTTCTTGTGAGGTCCCCCAAGGCTTCATTTCTTCTCATGGGCACACAGACCACCCTGCTCACAGAGGAGAGCAGAGGGCTGTCTGTTTCCCCAGTTCTGTCTTGTCAGCAAAGCAAGTGTGTTCAGTGCTGCTGCCCAAAGGGACTGTGCCACTACATTGGTAGGGCCACCCTCCTTTTGAGGTCAACTGCTCCTGTGTGGACACACTGACCCCAGCTCTCATCCCCATCACCACTTCAAGGGTTTTGGTGCCAGGGATGCAGTGGGCTGGCAGAGGTGCCAACAAGGTCTGTGCCCTTGCCCCCATCCCAGCTTGTGTTTCTCTACCTGTGAAGGCATCCACGGTGGCCTCCAGGCTCTGCTGCCGTCCCCTCTCAGCGATGATGGAGATGGTGTACTCTGTCCCGGGCTCCAGCTCCGAGAGGGTGAGCTGTGACTCATCCCTGGACACTGTCACTTCAGAGGCCATTCCTGAGGCAGGGGTGAAGGTGATGCGGTAGTGGTCGATGGGACCCGTGGCTTTGGTCCAAGCCAGCGAGATGGATGTCTCAGTGGAGGCTGTCACCAGGAGGTCCCGGGGGCTGTCAAGCTCTGTGGGAGAGGGTTGGTGCAGAGCTTTGTCCCCATGCACAGACTGTCCCATGGGGGCACCTGAGCCATAGGAGCCAGCTGTGCTTGGAGCAGGCAGTGGGGCCAAACTCACCAGTCCTGGCATTCATGGTCGCTGGCACACTCTGCTGGCTGTCCATCACGGCTGAAATCCCGATGCCATACTCCGTTCCTGGCACCAGATCTGCCAGAGAGTGCAAAGAACACGACAGGGTTTGAGAGCAGCACCTGGCAGGGTGACCTCAGGGTGTGTGTGACCCTTTCTTCCACGTCCCACAGCAGGACCCTCCAGGGCATCCCTGGGGTTAGCAGCTCTCCCACGGGTCAGCAGTTCCTCTGCACATTGAAGAAGAGCTGAGTCTTTTCAGAAAGCCCTGTGGATGCCTTTGGACAGGGAGTTTGGGTTATTTTAGCTCAGAAACAAGCCATTTTTAAAAGCTGTTGCTGAGGTCTGCTGCAATTGCTGGCGGTGAGACAGAAGCTCTTGTGTGTGTGAGCTGAGATGGGAATAATAAAGTAGCTATATTTTTTTTCCAAAGTGATGCAGCATCAAATATTGTCACAGGGCTGGTGTCTTGGAGGGAAATAAACTATGCAGAGTAAATGAAATGGACATTAATTGGGAAAGGTGCAGTCTTTCTGGGAGCTGAATCAAGCCCTGTTCTTTAGGGTGGACATATCCCGAGGTGCCTCTCTCAAGGAACTTGGGAATTGAGCTCATCCAGCTCCTTTCCTCTTGCACTGCTTTATCTCCATGGATTATCTCTTGCCTCTGCCTGTCACTTCTGCTTGGCTGCTGGTGGCTTTATTCCCCTCTTCCCTGTGCTTCATGATCTTTCATACAAAGTTAGAAAAAGCCATAAACTCTCCAGCTCAGCCTCACTGTGCCTCGCCCAGGGGCAGCATCCCCTGGAGCCACCAAAACCTTTCCCAAGAGGTCAGGAGAGAGGAACACTCTCCTCCTCTGCTTTTCTCTTGCTACAGTGCAGTCTTGGTGATGGGGAGAAGATGGACCCCCTTGGCCCTGCTCAATAAGTGTCAGAAGTATTCTGGAAAGAAGAGCCTGGCAGAAGGTAGGGGAAGGAAGAAATGAGCAGTAGGATATAAACCTTTTCTCTCACAGCTCTTTTGGGATGAGCAAAATTATGGTTATTTCTGTGCAAATGCTGATTTTTAACAGAGATTGTGGGTCAGGGCCAGGCTTGCTGCACTTTTAAGTGTAAATCTTTGATAAGCTCTGCTCAGTGCCATTCCACACTGCTTTCCTTGCAGGTAGATGAGATTGGCTGAAAGAATTGCTGATTACTTTCATACCATGAATCCCACCGGGTCCTGGGTGACTGGAATAAAACCCCAATGGGTTTTGCACAAAGTCCAACAAGACTGGAGGACGTGACTACTCTGTACACAACAGAGCTGTGGGAGAGGCTCATGTGCCATCCACACTATGACTATCACAGTTTGGGGGTTTTTTTTGCTAGCAGAATGGCTTTTTCGTTATTTTCTGCTATGACTGGGTTGTTTTGGGTTTTTTTTAATTGGTTTGTTTATGACATAGTACACTGTGGACTGGAAGCAGTGCACTTGTGTGATGATGGAGGTACTATATAAAAAAATCACTCTCTACAATTGACTAAAGACTCTGCATCTCTGCAGCTTGCTCTGGTTGGGTTTTTTTGCAGCCTTCCCTGAGTCTGGAAGAGCCTTGGCAGCTTTTTTAGTTTTATTGAGAAAACCAAGAGACTTCAGGCTGCCATAAATTCCAAGGCAAGCTCAAGCCACGGATATTTTTGTGTGTGTCACTGTTGTGCCTCTGCCCAGGGAGGGGGATTTGGCCCATTTTTAATGCTTCTTCTCACTTAGAAAGCCAATAAATGTCCTAAAGGAAAGCTAGCAGGAGTCCAGCACTGAGTCTCTGATCTCATCCTACTTCTCCCCACGTATCCTCATCAAGAACACAGAAGAAACCAGCCCTGATGTTTTTATTCTTTCTGCATTTCACATTTTTCAAGATAACTGCTCTAATTGCCTTGCTGCCCTCCAGCCTTTCTTGTGACTCTGCTGCTGTACCTGTAACTTTTGGCTTTCCCACTGACCTTTCTCCTATAACTTCATATGGCAGATTCCTGAGCCCTTGTAGGTCCTGGGAAGACAGGGAGTCAACATGGAAGAACCTGTTGTCCTTCCATACTGAAGAACTTCAAGATGAATGAGAGAACATTTTTGCATATAATTATTTTCTTTGCTCAAAATACACCACTGGAGCAGCAAATCCGTGAGGTAAGCAGTTCTAGTCAAAAAACAAGGGAATCACAACTCACATGGTGCTTTGCTGTGTTGCTGCATAAGGTGTTTGGGGCTTTCCTGGCAGTGGGAGGTGGGTGGTGTTTACAGTCCCTATGCTGGCCTGAATAATGTATCACTTAAAGGACTTGCTCAAAACTAGCATCTCTAGATTTGGGTCTGCTTTGAGCTCACTTTGGAAAAAGGCAAAAAAACTCAGGCAGCCTGGCTCCCCATCACTGCCCACGGGGCATCATCACCCATGGCTCTTTCCAAACGAGCAAAAAAAAAGGAAGGTGAAATAATATTTTCCTGTAGATCAGCCTAAACAGACTTCTTCCCATTTCTCCCTTTGCTCCTTGCCAGCTCTATTTGCCAGCTGGACAGATCCTTGCTGGAGGTGCATTACTTGGAGGTGCACCCAGACCCACACGGGGGAAAACGAGCTCTGTCCCAAGGAAAACCTTCTCTCCAGTCAACAGTAAACTCCAAAACAACCTCAAACACGTGCCAGCACAAGTGCAACTGAGTCTTGGTGCCGATTTGGGTTCTCCATTGCCCTCCCTGCTTGAGAGGAGGGGGAGGAAGGGCGCGCGGGTGCACGCATACCTGCGAGGGTGGCCCGCGTGGTGGGACCGGTGTCGCGCGGCACCAGGAGCTCGTGGTAGTGCTCCCCGGCCAGGGTGCTGTAGACCACCCTGTAGCTGTGGGCCTCGGCCTCGCTGTTGTCCCAGGCAAGCTCGAGGCTGGCGGGGGTCCGCGAGCCCACCCGCAGGTTCTTGGGGGCATCGATCTCTGCGCAACACAAGGAGAGAGGCACCGTGTCACCGCGGGGAGCGCACCCCGCGGCCCTGCCGCAGCAGGGCAGGGGTTCCCGGGTGGGACATCCAGGAGGTCCCTCCTCCCCAGAGCATGTCCTGGCAGGAAGGGCTGGAACATTTGCTCTCGCCTCCTGCTCAGCACAGGCTGGGAGATGCCACCCAGGAGGGTGACGCAGATGCTGCGCACTCGCAGCATCCTCGGTAAGTTGGTTTGTTAGTTCCGTGCTATTTCAAAAAGAAAACTTTTTCCCCTCATATTAGAGTAAAAGAAACTGAGGCACTATAAGAGAAAAAGTGCTCTGTAGTAGCCATGCACTGGCCTGAACTGCTCTTAGAAGAAAACCTTGAGCATCTTTACGGGCTCATTCACACTCAGACACTGCCCAAAGGGTTTGTTTATTGGTTCTGCTTAGGCTGTGTACTGAAACTGCTCTGGTTTGCACAATAAACCCCTCTGGTGAGCAACAGCTGGGGCTGGGCACCCGCGGACAGTGGGTAATGGTGATGGATCTGAGTTTGGAGGGGGGTGCTTTTATGTTGCCTTTTAGAAATAAAGCAAGAAAGGCCAAGGCAGCAAATCAGTTGGGGTAAGCATCTCATCTGAAATATTTATCTATAGAGATATGTACACACACAATTCACCTACCACAGTTTTACAGTAGGAGCCTCGTATCCAGCAGTAATGTACATGACAATTTATATACCATAAACCAGCACGGAAATACATGCTCTGACTCCTCCTTTATGGCACGGTAAATTAAATTCCTTAGCTATCTGCAAGCTTAACATTAATTAAACTTTTACTGACCAGTTAGGGTGCTCAGAAAAGATATAAAATAAGATAACTGTGTTTCTGGATGTGCTGGATTCAGCTGCTTGACTGCAGATTCCTTGGTCAAGGCACCTGCCTTGGCTCTTGATGCTGAGTGGGAGTGTCCCCTTGAACTCAGACCTGTGCTGAGCATTTTGGTGCTTTTGAGAATTGTGCATTGAGCTGTGGGTGCTCTTAAGGACATAAACTGCTGAGTCCTAGAGTTCTAAGCTGTGGGTCTGAACGGGCACTGGAGCTGGTGGGGATGTGTGTCCCAGGCAGCTTCAAGCCTCGATGCTGCAGCAAGACATGGCCAAGGTGGGGTTGGCTTGGGGTTTATCATCTAAATACGGGGGGTTGAGTCCATCTATGCCTCATCACTGCCATCTGGGATTACCTGGACTGCCCTGGGGACTACACGAGCATCTCTGTGGGGCACAGGGCATAAAGAGGACCTTTTGCACTGGAGGTTTAGTGGCCAAACATCCACTAGCAGTGGGGTGGGGGAAGAGGGCAGTTTTAGGGTGTGTATTTTAGGGTGAGCTGAATCATTTCCTCTGCCTTGCTCTGTGACAGGATGCAAGGCACCTGCATTCAGGTGTCACCATTTACACCTGCATGTTAACCACTGTGTTTTCATCCCACTTCTTCCTCCTTGCACACCACATTGAACCCCAGCTCACCGCGCCAGCAGAAAAAGAGGTATCACTAACCCCAGATGCAAAAACCCCTCCGTTTTTCCTCCTTGTCGCAGGACAGCCCACCTGCAGACGGCAGCAAGCCACCTGCCCGTGCTTGCCAGAGGCTCAAAAATTCCCAGCAGTTCTCCCAGCGAGGCCAGCTAGCTACCTGTGGTGAACTGGGCGAAGGCTGGCCGGCTCTCGTTGGCGCCCCGGAGGGCGCTGACGGCGAGGTGGTAGCGGGCGCCGGGGCGCAGGGCCTGCAGGGAGTACTGGCTGAGGGGGGGCTGCAGGCGGAAGGTGGTCCTGCCGCCCTCCCCGTCCGCCAGCCCGTACTTCAGCAGGATGGCGTCCACCTTGGCGCGCGGCGGCGTCCACTCCACGAAGGCCACCGTGTCGGAGACGTCGCGCACCAGGATCTGCGTCGGGCCGTCAATGACTGCGGGGGAGCGGGGGGAAAACGGGCACCTGTTATTTTGGGAGAGGTGCATGGGGAAAGGTGGGAGCGTTGGGGACACCAAGCCGCGGGGATGCTACAGGCTGACCTTCAGAGCGGCTGGAATTGGTATTTGGGGACACGGGAGAGAGGTGGCGTGGGCAAGAGGCATGACCCTGACCCCGGGATACTTAGGGGGTTTGGTGCTCATGGGTGCTCAGTCCCTTGTCCCAGTCTCCTGGCTCTTTCCTGAACCCTCTCCACTTTCTGCAGACACCGGAGCAGGACCCAGCAGCTCTCTCACTGACACCCATTGCAGACATAATGCAATTCATGCCCTTCTCTCGAGCTGGTTGTCGACAATTCCTCTTTGGCTTTTTAAGGTGGTATTTCCCAGGATATAAAACTCCTATATCTAACTGCAACACATGTTCTTTGCTCTTAGATAGCTGCTTGTACTTTTGCATTGAAAACCATGTAATTTTCCTTTGTGCCCAGCTCTTCAAACTATCCAAACAACTTTTATTGATGTTCTTCTACGCAATTTACTCTTTTCTGAGCCTTTCCATCATTGGCAAAATTTATCAGCAACAGTACTGTGTCTTTTCAAAGGTGTTGACAATGTGTTAAATAACATGGGGCCAAGGACAAGATCCAAGTGTTGAGAACTGAGGAATGTCTCTAGAAATGTTCCTGCTTTGGTGCCAGCTCCTGGTTTGTCCTTAAACTGAAGAATCAGCTCACAAAGCTGTTGGTGTCTTGGCAGTGGGAAGAGAGGAGAAAATGCAACTGCTCTGGTGAATCTTCATAACTAGCTGGGTGTGGGGCTATGGTTGGTGTCCATAAAAACCTTTCAGATAAAAGGTTTTTAGAAAAATTCATACCAAGGATCTACTGGGAGACCTTTTTGGACATTTCTGCACTTTTTTTGTTGTTGTTTCTTGGAGAGATTTGGGCCTTTCCTTCCTCCACACCCCCCAACACTCAGCCTTTGGACATCCTGGGCTCAAGCCTGGCTGATGGATGCTTTGACTCCAGCAGGACTGGATGGATGGATGGATGGATGGATGGATGGATGGATGGATGGATGGATGGATGGAGCCAAGCCTTGCCATTGCTCCTGTGCCATGGCAGTGCTCATGCAGGAAGCCTGCTGGGCAGCCTGTGTTATCACTTAGGTGATCACAAGGTGGGTGAAAAAGCCCACTTTGGTTCTGTAATTCAGACTGTAGCATATACACACACACCTAATATAATGGCAGTATATAATAAGGGTCTGCTGAATGCTGCACCTGGACGTTCTGGGGGACAAGCATGTGGGCAGGGATGGGAAGCATGGTGGGGGAAGGTTAGAAAAGGACATGGAGGAATTTGGAGTAGTGAGGTGAGGTTTGTGGGCAGAACAGCAGAGGAAGGAGCACAGCTGGGAGTCCCAGTGTTCAGGAAGGAGCTGTCTGTCCAGCTTGGCCAGGACCAGGTCATGCATACCCTCAATCTCCAACTGCTTCATGCTGTCCAGTCATCCAGGTGATCCACATCTATTTAGCTCTGTGGCATAAAACCATGCCTGTGCTACCTGATCCTAGCACAAGATGTTGAGGAAGGGCAAGGGTGGTGGGGATAAAGCTCTGGGGGTGCTGCAGAGGAAGGCAGACTCCCCAGCACAGGGATCCCTCCACAGAGCACAGATCCCAGAGCCCACCGCTCCACCTGCACTCCCTGCAAAGGTCAACCCTTGAGTTTGAAGTACCAGCTTCTATTTTTGCTGACTTCCCAGGGAAAGGAAGTTTCTGGCTTGACCAGGAGATGTCTCTATTAAGCCACGTCGAGCTGAACGCGGAGGCACAGCAGGAGGAGAGGACTGTGCTGGGGAAGATCAGCCCTGCAACAAACTGCAGCGGTGGAGGGACCCTCCCTGCACTCTCACCGCTGCCTCAATTAGCAGCACCTTACTGCAGCCCTCCGGCAGCTATTTAAGTGCTGTTTCCTCTTGGAACAGCTCAGGTGGAGCCAGTAGACGTCTGCCTGGCTTTCAAGACAGACTGCAGCAGATCTGGTGTGAAGAGCCTCTTCTCCCCCGTGAGCTCTTCCCATCACGGCATCTCCTTCAGCAAGAAGACCCAGCAGAATTTCCCCTGATCTACAGGAAGGACCAGTGAGTAGGCAAACAAATTGGTTAGGAAGGGACATGCTGCTGCTCCTGGCTCCCTACCCTGCTGCCTGATTTGCTTGAATAGGTGGGAGTTGAGGGCATTTAGTGGCACAAAAGCAGGTGGGAATTTTAATCTGTTATATATGAGTAAGTAATACATTTGTAGATATATTTTTGAGGGCATCCATCCTCCAAAATGTGAGATTAGCAGAGAAGAATAATTTATCCAGATATACAATAAAAGCAGAACTGTGTCCTCCCTCCCAACCCCATTAACCTCGCCACGGTTTCTGCACTTGTGACAATTTAGGAGAGAGAGGGACAAAATACTGCATGAAGAAGCTGTTGCTGCAATGTTGGCTGCAAGTTTCATCCCTGCCCGTGGGACTCTATTTTCGGGACCAAGCCACTGTTGTGCTGCCCCCAGGTGAGGCTCACTCACGGGTTGAGACGCTGTCAGAGGTGGGAGGGCTTCTGGCTTGTTCCTTCAGGGCCACGAGGGTGACAGTGTACTCTTCCCCTGGCTTCAGCCCCGTCTGGTTGAAGGTGGTGACGGTGCTGGGGAGCTGGGCGATCACACCACCCTCGTTGTTCTGTCAGGTAATGAAACAAGCGTTAACCCTCCCCCACCAACTGGTGTTTTGGGGGGACATGTGCACAAAGAGGAGGTGCCCCCCCTGCTGCATCCTTCCACAGACCCCTCTGCATCCCCAAATCATGCGGTCTCCTTGGCACACCCCACCACGGAGGGAGAAAGCTGGGATGAAGTCATCCAGCAAGTGTGGAGTACTCGTGTTGTTGGGCTGCAAAATCCTCCCCATCCCTCCTCCCTCCCCAGCTTCTGTATATTTGTGCCTCTGCTGCTCAGAAAGAGGAAAAACGATTAAGCCAAAGCCTTGGCTAGAGTTGTTTTCCCTGCTCTTTGGGTGCCGGGAGCCTTTTGTTGTTGATGTATAGGTATGAAGCTGTGAGGTCTTTATTTTGCTGTCACCTGCTTTCTAGCCATCTTTAGCACACTCATTTAGGCCTTGTGGTTTTGCCCTGTAAAACTGTAAGGCTTTAAACAACTGCACATGTCACCTTTCCTGCCAGTGCTTGGACAAAGGATCTTTTCTTGCTGCTGTCTTCACCAATAACACGCTAAACAAATCTTTGCACATAACTCTCAATTCATATTCATCCCTTTTCTCATCAAATAGGAAACCTTCCATTTTAGCCATCAGTTACCATTTTACCTTTCCTAATTTTCTTTGATAAATCTGTCTTCTCTCTGTCTTTTTCCCACCCCATCCCCAGTGCAGGCAGCAGATGGGCAATCCTGCCTGACCCAGCTTCTGTGGGGGTGAGAGCATCACAGAGACCACGGAAGGAGAGTGGAAAGCTTTGCAGGAAGCTGCAAGCATCCTCCTCGGGCTGCTGAGGACCAAATTAGCATTTCCTCACCCAGTTTCTGGGAAGGCAGGGTGGTCAATTTTTCTCACAGAGGGTTGTGATGCTGCAGTTATAACTCTGTTGTTTTTAGCCTTTGGGAATGGGTTTTGGGTTTGTTTGAGGTGTGGCAATGTTTTGGCATGTACCCAAGCAGGCATTGCTTGCAGGGCAGTAAAGGACACAGCACCCTCTGCCTAATTTTAGGGGAAAAGGCAATGATGGAGACTCAAGAGAGGCCAATTTTGGCAGCTGATGGGCAGGAACATGACTGTGACTTTATGTCTTAACTCATGGATTTGAGAACTTTAAAGCCCAGTGAGCTACATCCCTTCCCTACCCAAGACCCTGCACCCAGGAACAGCCACCCTTTTGCATTTTATCTGCCTTTAAATCCCAAAATGTTTCCATGTATTTTTAAGTTTAGGCTTAAAAGAAGAAAAAAGAACCAATGGTTTGCATTTATTTGCTTCAGGGGGATGCTGTTCAGCTTAATTCCTGAGTAATAGTGAAATGTTTGGAAGAGCTATTTTTTTCCTCCCAAAAGCTTTTCTCTGGTATTGCTACATTTTTCAGCTTTAATCTTGAATGATCACCTGATGGTGACTGCAAATTATCCCAGGGTCCATGCCTGCGTTGCATGAGCTTCACCTTCGGACACAATTTGCACGTGGATGTAGCCAACATCACATCAATAATCTCCCAGCAACTCTTTGGAAATGAGAGGATTGAGTTATTTAAGGCAATTGGGCCCTTGCTCTGTGCTGTGCAATGATACTTCACAGTTAAGAGTATTTAAAACTTCAGGGCCAAATTCTGCAGTCCTCCACTGCCCAGAGCTGCCTTTGATTCCAGTGCAGGTTTTGTACAAGTGAAAACACCATAATTGAGCCCTTAATCAGCATTTCTTTTACTGCTGGGGCTTGAATACTCTTATGAAGAGGCTCCATGTACAATTGAAGCTATACTTATGGCTAAATGGTGTAGAAATTATGAATATAGATTAAATACTTGATGTACAATTTTTGTCGCTGTGCACAGAAAATACGGGGTATTTAGGGCAACATTTTTATCCTTTCATCTTTTCTGGCACGGCTTCTACCTGCTCGTCACTGCGATTAAAATTCCATGGCAGGAATTAACCGTGCTTGTGACTCGGGTGGGGGCTGAAGGTTGCTGTCTGAGAGCCAGCAGCTGCTCACTTTGATCCAGGCTGCTTTGGGGAGCTTAGTGTAGAGAGCAGGGCAAGGAAGAGGAGGAGGAGAAAGATGGAAAGGAAAAAGAGGGTGCAACAACAAGAGGCAGCGAGGCTGGAAGGTTCTTTTTCCCCCATCGCTGGGTTTTTTGGGGGGACATTTCTTTGAGGACATGCATGTCTCGACACAAAAACTAATAGGGAAATGCAGGCTGGCAGTCTGGGGAGTCTGATGTGCAGCACAGAAGTGGCAAACACAGGCTGGGTATTTTGGGAAGGGGGTAATTGGAAACTGATTGGGGATGCACTCACTGGGTGCACCCTGCAGTGCCGTGGGTGTGGCAGCAGTACCTTGGGGATGAAGCTGATCTCCCAGCCGTCCAAGGGGAAGGAGAAGGGCTCCCACTGCACCTCTGCCGTGGTCTCTGTGACGGTCTTGAACTTCAGCCCCTGGGGCGTGGCGAGGTCTGGAAGGGAGCAGGGGGTGGTGAGCAGAGCGGGCTGGGTGGGCACATGCTGTGGGTGTACCCACCCTGCCCCCTGTGGGTATTTTGTTATCTGGGTAACAGAAAAGGGGAAACTTTTGGTAACTGCTAGCAAAATTCGTTTTCCCTCACTCCATGTGGGTTGGAGGGAAAAGAGGGAAATGCCTGGACCTGTGGACACTGAGGCATCATCCCACTGCATTATCACGTGAACAGAGTGAATGCTGGGGTTGCAAAGGGGTGTCTGGATAGTTTCTGTTTTGCCCCTGCCCTCTGTATCCTTAGTCTCCAAGAAACCTCTCTGGAGGTTGGCATTGCAGCCTGATACTCCTGTTTTCCTCTGTTCATCACAGTCCTGGTCAGGACTGTGTGTCTCCTGATGCACAGCAGCATACCCTCTTGCTGCACCATCACCCATATCATGGGGAGTCATCACAGGGAATCACCCGCTCAGGAGCGGGAGGAAGACCCGAGACTTCCGTGTTATGTTGTAGTATTTTCTCTGAGGAAAAAAAAGTCACATTTTGGGCCACATTCTGGGGGCTTCAATCAAACTCTGGAAGATTTTTCTTCTCTTTAGACACCCAGGTTTTCATCCAAACTGAGTCTTTCTGAAGAGGATGGACACATTTCCTCCCTTCCTATATCCCTATACTGATAGAATTTTTCTCTTTTTTCTTTTTCAAGGCTCAAGTTTCTGCTGCTAGAAGGTTTTTATGTAAAAAGAAAGCCAGCTTGAGCATCCCCTCAGGATACATGGCTCAGCGAGTGACAAGTGCAGTAGGATACTTACTGGTCATCACCTTGGAGCTAACGGGGATGCTGGAGACGTCACTGATGACCGCATAGATGCTGACATTGTAGGCAACACCTGGCTCCAGATCTGTGATGGTGATGCTGCTCCAGTCCCCGGGCACCCTCTGCTGGAGCTGGGTGCCCCCTGGCACGGCGGGCTGGTAGGACACCACGTACTCGGTGGCTGCCCCGGGGCTGTCCCAAGCCAGCTCGATGGAGCTGTCGCTGATCCCCGTCACCCGCAGGTTCTCAGGAGGAGACACTGGTGGGAAGGGCAGAGGTGTGGAGAGTGTCAGCATGGCTTATTCTTCCACTCCTGTGGGAGGCTGTGTAGGTCTGCCGGAGGGCCATGGGCATGGGCTGGGGGTTATGGGCTAGCTGTGGTTGTCTGAGCAGCTATAGCAAGGTAAAGGCTCAGGAGAACCTGTTGCACTAAGGGTTTAGCCCTCATGTTGGGGATGTGTGGGAATTTATAAAATTAGAGGGTATTGGGAAAATCGTAAAAGATAGGTTTTAGAGGTAGTAGAATTGTGATTAGAATTAAGTAGTAGCTATAAAATTGGTTAGTAGAAAAATTATGTAAGCAGTAAGGATAAATAGAACAATGCTTTGTGTATTAACATTTGTTTAGAATAATTTAAGTTGTAGAAAAGCAAATTTAGTAAGATATTAGGAAGTTTAAAGCTTAATAATGGAGTTTTGTGTATTGTGTTTTAAGGCTTACAAGTAGGTATTGTATTCTAAATAAGCAAACACTGTATTAACCAAAGGTACATGTGCTTATAGTGGTTGGATAGAACCACTGTCAATAAATATGCTTTTGCTTTGTGTGATTGGTCAAAAAACTTTTAAAGTGAGTTGTAACATTAAGTTTTTATCTGCTGCCCGGGAGGTGAGCTGAGGGCATCTTCCCATTGTCACAACCATGTAATGAGGCTGATGCTGGAAAATACAGCAGCTCAAGGCACGTTCCTAGCAACCTCATCCCGTTCGTGATTTGCACATGGCCCCCGGCCAGTGACAGGATGAACCTCACTAGCTTTCTGCTCACCTCCCAAACCTTCATAGGATGAACCTGAGCTTTTTGCTCACCTTCCAGACTTTTGTCCATGGCATCTTTGGGGACAGGGATAGAAGGGAGATAGATAGATAGATAGGACACACTGAGGTCCCACAGTGTGGCTAAGTGATGCTCTCTGCCGGGTATGGACTTCTCCCGGGTGCTCCTATGGGACTCTGGGCACCTCGAAACCCTGGCTTACACAAGGCTGAAGCCTGCCTCTCCTCCCCCCCTCCTCTACCTGCCGAGCAGTCCTGCCCGTCATAGCCTCCCTCGCAGACGCAGAGCCCGTCGCGGCAGACGCCGCGGCCGCTGCAGGCGCCGGGGCAGCGCGGCCGGCCGCAGTCCTCGCCGGCGAAGCCCTCCTGGCACACGCAGGTGCCGTTCTCGCAGCGGCCCCGGCCCGAGCAGTCGCGGGGGCAGCGCAGCTGGGAGCAATCCTCCCCGGCGAAGCCCTCCTCGCACACGCACTCGCCGTCCACGCAGAGCCCGCGGGAGCCGCAGCCGGCGGGGCAGCGGAGCTGGGAGCAGTCCTCGCCCCCGTAGTCGCTGTCGCAGATGCACTGGCCCTCCAGGCACACGCCGCGGCTGGAGCAGCCCCCGGGGCAGCGCGGCTCGGAGCAGTTGCTGCCCGCCCAGCCCTCCATGCACACGCAGCTGCACGACTCCAGGCTGAAATTCCCGTGGCCGCTGCACTGCGGGATGTAATCCAGCTGCCCTGCAAGGATGCGGGAGCGAGGGTCAGAACCCAGCGGGCGGGAGGTGGCAGAAGGTCGGGCTTGGTCGCAGGTCAGCCCTCTGAAGGGCTGGAGAAGGGCGGCAGGTGTGGGGCAAGGGGGGATAGTTCTCCCTCTGAGCGTGCCCAGCCCTGGCCAGCTGATGGCTTTAGGGCTCAAAGGGGAAGAATTGGTGGGGTTTGGGTGGATCTTTCCCTAGGGAGCAGTGGCCTCTGTAACTATGGGTGCCATCAGCCTTGTGGTGGAGCAGGTGCTCCCTTTGGTTTCTCTCCAGCTCATCACTCAGTTGACAGGACCTTCCCTAGACCTCTTACTGGGAAAACCACCTTTCACCTTCCCTGGCCAAACCCTCTGCACCAGCCATGACTCTTCTGGTCTCACATCTACCCACTTCTCCTTTTTAAAGACGAGAGATCCCCAGCTGCTTTCTCTCTCCTATACAAAGTAAGTATGTACCCAAAGGCATCATCTTCATCCCTATCCTGGTGAGCCTGGTTAGGACAGTGGAAAAGCAGGGACAGCACAAGGGCTCTGTGGCCAGCACCTTTAATGCCCCCTCTTTACCTGGCAGCCTTGCACAGGATGCCCTGGGGTGAGGAGGGATGATGGGGATGAAGGCACCAGGCACTGGCACTGCTAATCTCCCCCTGACACAGAGCCATTGCTCCAGCCAAGGGTTTATCCCAGGCAGGCTAACTTTCCCTTGCTGATCTGTACTGCTTTTCCTCATGTGAACCAAGGAAGGACAGAAACCCTTTCTGTGCCTCTTCCAAACCATGGGAAACCTTTGAACCCCGAAGGCCCCCAAGCCCCAGGACTCAGTCCCCAGCTAAATTTTCCATCCTAGCTGACCCTCCCAAGCAGCTTTTCCAGTGTGGGGATGTAGCAGATGCACGTGTAAAAGCAGCTCAGTTACATCCTGTGCCAGACAGACACATTTGGGTTACTTTGCAGGACAATTCCCATCCAAACTGCAAATACTGGGAATGCCAGTCAGGATCGCTTCAGATCTCAGCCTCTAGTTAAGATATCAAAAGATAAGAGAGGATGCTTGTAAGTGTGCTGGAGAAAAGAGGCTTTCCTCAGGGAAATTGCCTTGGGTGTGGGGTAGGGATCCTGATTCCTTTGCAGTGCAGTGAATTGAAAGCAACTCTGGTAAAAATAAATAAAATTACTCCAGTTTTAGCTCAGCACATCTGTGATGGGAGTGGGGACTCCACCAAGCAATGAATATTTAATGGGACTGTCTATGCATCTTGCAAGTAACCCAAATAGGCCCATCAGAGTTTCAAATGAATTCCTTTAAAACAGGTTTTTCCCATAGCATTTCCTACGTGATTTTAACCCTTGCTTTGCACAGACTGGTGCTTCCTGTTTTGTCTTAGCTATTAATGCAGCTGATGGATGTGGCACTGGGAGGGATGTGGGCTGACACATTGTCTTCCACTGGCCACATGATAGATGCCAGCCCAAGCCACCTCGCTGTGTGTCCATCCTTGTTGCTTCCTCCCTGACCAACACACCTTTGGTGGAACTCTTGACCTGAGGATTGCTTGCACCCATTTCATTCTAATGTGTCCTACACACAGAAAAATGGGTCCTTCCACTGGAAAAATCACACTAATAGATGCAAAACTTTAAAATAAAAAATGCAGTGAGTATTTGGGGTAAAAGGGTTGATTTTAATTTCTCTTCCTTTCTGTTGCTGTTCTTGGTGTGAAAAGCAGTTTTCCCCTGGAAAGATGCCCTGTGTGGTTCCCTTGCTTAGCGTTTTCTTCCCTGCAAGGAGCCCTGGTGTGCTGAAGCCATGAGCAGGGCTGGGCTGCATTTGGGATGGATGCCCTTTGGGACAGCCCCTCTTCCTCGAGACAAGGAGAACTATCAGCATGCTGGCTCCTGGACCATGGAAATGCAGCTGCCAGCCCAAACCTTCCTGACCCATCCCATTTCAGCTGAGTGCTGCTTTCCTGACCCTGGGGGACAGCTGGGGTGGAACGAGGGGCTGCCTTCAATGGAGTAACCCCAATGGGACCTCTTGGTCCTCCACAAAAGCACATCTTTTTATTCAGATGGAGTACCATGTTGATGGGTTTGTGCCTTTTTTTTTTAAAGTTTTTTTTGCTTATTTCATTTTTTGGGGGGGGGGGGTTAATCCTTTTTTTTTTTTTAACTCAGCTTTTTAGATGTATTCACTCCCCCTGCAGAGAAGGTGAAGGGGCTTATTGCCAACTCCCATGGGGCTGCCTTCAGCCCAGGGACAGCTTAGGAGAGCAGCAGCTGCATCTCTGCTCCCTGTCCCACAAGCAGTGGCAGATGTCTTAGAGTGTTGGGAGGACTGCAGAGTTGGGAGATTGCCCTGCTCCCCCCTAACCAGCTGTAGTTTCATCCCTAAAGGGGGTTCAGCTCTCTCTCCATTACGGAGTTTTCACAGCGAGTGTGGCACAGGCACTCAAGTGACCAAAGCCCTCCCAGGGCTTTTCCGGGCTTAGAGGACTTCAGCTAAGTTTTTTCACTAAAGCCACAGCCCCATCGTGGGTAAACACTGGTTTTCCTCTGTCACCACTCTGAATGGCAGCATCAGGTTTTGCATTATTTCTCCTGCCTTTCGCTCAAGCCCTCAGTCCCCAGCAAGAGCTAACAGGATGGCATTACTACCTGTGGCTGCATTTTCTTGGCAGCAATTGGAGGTGCATTGGTCCCGGAGGATGGAGACCTCCCTCTCCAGCATCTCAATCCTGCTCAGCAGCTCCTGCAGGGATGGGAGGGAGGTGGAGCACTTGCAGGCCTGCTTGGGCATGTTTATCCTGTGGGTGAAGGTGACCTGGCTCTCGCTGTCGGAGGTCTGCTCCGTGTACTCTGCCAGCCGGTCGTCTTCTGAACTCACCTCCTCGCCCGAAGACTTGAACATGGATGAGCAGCAGCTGTCCAGAGGGATGTTGATGTTGTAGATGTGGTGGAAGACCATGGGCTGCTCTTTGACGGGTGGGCTGCAGTTGGCGAGGCCACCTGCCTCGTCCACCGCTGTCCTCTCAGCCGGCTCTGTCGTCACCTCCAGACTGCACTCAAAAGGCTTGAGGACAGCGCCCAGCAGAAGCAAGTTGAAGCTGATGACCACACTCCTCAGGATCGGGTTTTCACCATCAGTCCCCATTTTCCTGGGTGAAGGAAGAGCCTTCCAAGCTAGTCTTGGTCAGCCAAGAGTGGGGAGGACCTGGGAACACAGAAGCAGAAGAGCATGGTTGGTGTTAGCCTCGAAATTATGCTCAGCACAGAGAGGCAAATCCTTCTTGGCAGTTATCTAGACAAATGCAGTCCTGCTGGCCTTGGTGTGTAGGGACACAGTTTGTGGTAATTGGGATGGGGCTGGGCCCAGCCTCATCCCCAGTGGGCAGAGCTGTGAGAAGCAGGTGAGCAGCACTGACAGCAGTGAGCCATGGAGTGCCCAGGGGCACTGAGCAACCCCCAAAGGGAGCAGAGGGCACACAGGGGCACTGCACCAACATGAGGGGATGAAAGGCTGGGCTGAAGAACAAGAGGCGCAGACGCTTGCAGCCTTCTGAGGTGCTCTGGTGATGCTCTGTGTGGGTTGAAGCTTTCTGAAATTGTACAGTGTTACTCTGTGTATTGTGGCTGTCCTAACTGTGATATTGGTGGAGCCTAAATCAACCCCAACCCATGGCTGGTAGGAAGACCTTTTCATAGCCCTTGAGCAGTGATGAAGACAGATTCTTGTTGTTACTGCTTTTTTATTTAGGAAACAATTAATGTGGTGCTATCAAAGCACCAAATACTCATCTCTGGGCCATATCACTTACCACATCTTACTTTGCCGTGCTCTGCCGATGCTATTACCTTGAGCAATTGCTACTTCTTGCTTCTAATGGCCCTCCTGCTCTGGAGCTCCTCTCCAGCTCCCTGGGGAGTATCCCTGCCTCCCCCATTGCTGAGTGGGGGAGGCAGGGATATCCCCATCCTAACCCCATCCTCCTTTGCTGCTGAGTGAAAATATTTGTTTGCTGGTTTCTCTCCAACACCACCTGAGACTCCTTTGGTAGGCCCGCTTTTTTTTTCCTGGTTTTAGGAAAAGCAAGAAAAACAGAAATAACTCTGCAATGGGATGGCTCTGACCATGCTCACAGAAGACAGGCTCTGTGAGTTGCAATTTGGGGCTGCATTCTCAGACTCTGACTCCCTCAAGTCCTCCTCTGCCTTCTGGTCTCTCTGCTGGCTCCTGGGTGGCCCTGGCTGACCCATGGAGAGACTCCTTGTCCCTACATAATGGGGCAGCCGTGACAGGGGAAGGCACGGGGACTAATGAACACTGGCTGCCTTTGATTGACTCGCTGGTGCTCAAATCTCAGCACCCCCTCCTTGGCCTCTCACTTGGCTTTTTGTGTGTGCTCAGAGTGGAAGTAATTGTGGCCATGGGCCAGCTGCTCTGAGCCGGGCCAGTGCTTCAAAGGAAAACTCTTTGCAGGATTACAGGAGCAGCTTAGGCATGGGGAAATGAAATCCTTCCTCTCCCCCTCTGCGGGTCCAGCTTGCCTCAAGAGAGACATCAGAGCCTGTCTGTGAGCACAACTGCATGGGGGGAGAAGGGTTCCTTGTGGATGCGGGAATGAGGGAGTGGGAGATAGATGGTGGATAAAGGAGGGTTGCTGGATAATGACAGTGAGCAGGGTGGTTGGGCAGTTAATGACTCTGTAACCCATAGACCGAAAGCCATTCGTCTGCTGGTAGGAACTGCCAGGCTTATTGATCTGAATCTCTTTATCAGGACATTCATTACAGCTGCCCAGCTCCCGGGTCTGAGTGATAAGTCATGGCATGCCCTCCTGCCCCTCAGGCAGGGCATGATGCTGTGGGAATGTTGGCATCCCTGGGGGATGATGCTGAGGAGATTTCTTGTAATATTACTGGCTGGGCTCTTAGTTGTGAAATGGTGAAAAGTCACCACGGTTCAGGCTGACCCCAGCTCAAACCAGGCTGAATCCATAGGGCAGGTGGATGCTCCTTGGAGTCCACCAACCCAGAGCAGGCCAGACATCCCCACTAATCCTCAACTTCTTCCCAGAGGCTTGGGCTGGCAGCTCTGAAGCCCTGCCAAGTTTGTGAACGCATTCCTGAGCTCTGTCATCCCCATTCCCTCTCTGGTCCCACTCTGTCTCCTGCTCCTCGTGTCAACAGTTTGCTTTTCCCTAAAAAGGGGAAAGGACCTGAAGGACCCATCACAGTGAGCTCAGCCAGGGTGGGCTGGGAGAGCTCTGGGGCTGCAGGAGCAGTCTGACAGCTTGTGTCTACCTGGGAAGAGAAGTTGCATCAACATTCCTCCTTTGGCTTCCTCATTTTCCTGTGCTCCTGATGCTTCCCAGCCCAGCTCACACTGCAGTGACAGAACCATTAAAAACCAGTGGTGGGGGGAACAGATCCAGGACTGGATGTTTTTCGTCCCTCCTTCACAAGGAAAAGAAACCAGTTACAGTGTCATTTAATGTGTAAAACTGGTTGCATTAGAGCAAATTCACCTAGGTTGCTTTTAGTCTTTTTTTTTTATTTACGGCTTTGTTGTCCCCAAGTTCAGATAAAACTCCCAGCTGGTGGCCTTCTTGATGGCTTTGATCCCTTCATCCCTAGAGGTGGCCTTGGAAAACCTCCCATCCAGGGCAGTGAAGGCAGCTTTGAGCCTGTCACTTTGCTGGTGTCTGATGTCAATGTCCTTCTCCTTCACTTTCTGCTGGACTGAGACAACGCCTCTCCATCCCGGAATGGCCTCCTGTGTAAACAGGATAGGACAGCTGATCTCCAGTTGCCTCTGGCACAGCACAAGCTTGGGGCTGCTTCTATATTTTACCAGAACTGGTTACCTTTGGTTTGTTTTGCTCTTTTTTTTTTTTTTTTTTCCTACAACCCCCCTGAAACATGGGTGTTTGAATGAAAGTTCAAATTAAAGAGTTACTACAGTTAATTATGAAGTTTGGCAGGCATGGAGCTTTTGGCTCCAAAGCATTTCAACTTTGGGGAGCTGTGAAAGAATCAATCTGCTGCAATTTCTCTGTGGTGCTCAATAAAAAATACAGGCAATAGAAAACTGAGAAAAATATTTGAGGGTTTTGCCAAACATATACCACAGCAAAGCTCTCTCTTTTCCTCCCCATCAGCCTCTCTCCATCCAGGATTTGTGCCTTATGGGCCAGCAAAGGAAGAAATATAAAAACCCTATTAAATCCACAGCGCATCCACCCTAATTATATCTTTTCAGTTATTTTTACATTCTGCTGATGGGCTGTAGCTGTGTGAGCAGCTTTATGAGGATGAATGCAAAAGGAGCCCTGTGTGTGGGGATGCTTGGAGCAGCTGTGCTGAGAAAGTCATTAATGGTGTGGCAGTGGTTTGGGGGGTGGGGGGAACAGAATCCCCCCAAAATGCAGCATCTGCAGCCCTTTTTTTATAGCTTAGCAATGAGAATGTACCAGATGCAAACTGGGCTTTTGCAGGATGGGTGCAGAGACATCAGATCTGCACAAAGAGTATGATGCCAGCAGCTTTGTCCTTGGCATTTTGTGGGGACAGTTTAATATTTGGGTGGTCCAACAATATTTCTATTTTCAGGGCAGTTTTGATGAATTGCTTTGCAAAAAAAAAAAAAAAAAGAGTCAGATGTTGCCTAGGAAGATGCTTGAGAAAGGAAAATATTTGTTTCTTCAGCCATATATTGTGCATTAAAATGTTTGAAATCACTAAAGATGTAAAAATGAATGAGAAACCTTTTAAGCTACCCAGAGCATATAGAGATGGATATGTGTGTATATATATTTATGGACAGTCATTGCATTCCCCTTTTCTGAGCAGCAGGTAAACCCCGAGCCCTGCTGTTTGGTGCAGATGACCAAGTGGAAAATCAGATCTGTTTAGAGTTCAGGCCCGTGCTCATCCTTGATGCTGACCAACAAACCATCAAGAAACAGAGCTTGCTGCCTGCTTCCTTGGCATGGCAGAGGCAAGCAGGTATTTGCTAACAGCCAGCAGTCCCTGAACCGTGTGATCAGAGCTGTGATGCCTTCCCTGCTGGAGCACAACTGGCAGGAGCCAGACCTCTGTGATGGATTTGCTCCCACTGCTGTTCATGGTGGGAGTGACCCCAGGCTATGGCAATGTGGGAATCCTCTGAGAGTATTATTTGGACTTTTGTGTTGAAAAGCGTCCTGCAGGTTTTCCATAAGCCAAAAGCTGCTGATGGATGGTTTTCAAAGCTGCCAAAAGCAAGTGCTTAGTGCAGATGGTGCCTGTTCCATGCAGCCCATGCAGCTTTCCTCTTGGGCTCACTGGGAAGGAAATTCAGCTCCATGGTATCCCTGGTTGGCCTCCCAGCCTTAGACTTTTCATTCCAAGGCGATCACACAGCTGGA
The DNA here is from genome assembly GCF_015832195.1 of Motacilla alba alba. Classification (NCBI taxonomy): domain Eukaryota; kingdom Metazoa; phylum Chordata; class Aves; order Passeriformes; family Motacillidae; genus Motacilla; species Motacilla alba. The sequence goes on from NC_052023.1 coordinate 26,481,684, forward strand.
AAACTGACCTGGACTGCATTGCAAGCTCAGAATCCCAGCTCTGGAATTTTTTGGGATGTCCAAAGTGAGGCTGCAGTACTCTGGTTTCGGGCAACTCATCGTTCCCATCCATCAGCATCATTAGTGCCTTGACAGTGAAACCTCTCCTGGGTGCCATGTCCTTCAGCCATGGCAGGTGAGGATGTGTCCATGGCAAGGCACACACCAAGAACTGGCACCCAGGGAAGGGGTGAATCACCATCCCTGAGGGATTTTTAAAAACTTGTATATATGGCACCTGGGGACAGTTTAGTGGTAGACTTGGCAGTGCCAAATTAATGGCTGGACCCTCATCTTCGAGGTCTTTTCCAACCCAAATGATTCTAGGATTCTCAGCCCCTGTGGTGTGTGCCTTGCTTTTGCTTTGCTTTGTGATTCAGCAAGATACTCTTGTCATTTTCCTGTCCCACTGGAAAGAAGAGCTGCTTCATTGCAGCAGCTGCTAATGGAGAAATAGTGGAAATATTTCTCCTCAGCAGCTGAAACTGCTGCAAATTTGTGTCATTTCACTCATCTGCACCAGTAGGGTCCTCCTGAGCAGATGCAGAGATGCAGCATGTCCTGCAGACTAATTCCCTCCTGCAGCTTTCTGAGGGGAAGCAGCACTGGTGCCCGGTTATGACTGATCTACTGATGGGTAATTTGCCTATTTAAAAAGGTTTTCATTGTGTTGTTCCAGGGGGAGAGTGAAGGTCCTTGCTGTGTGAAAGCAAATAAAGCCTTCTCCCTTTTCGACTCCTTCTGCACCCTCTGCTTAACTGCAATCCTTATCACCCCTCTAAACGCAGCCTGTTGCAGGATTTTGGGGAAATTAAAGGAGGTGGAAAGCTTAGAGAAGCAAACCATCCACTGTAACAGTGGTTGCTTGATTGCCAGATACTGTGGACTTATGGGGCCGAAGCTGAGGACCAAAACCAAAACCTGCACCACACCAGAAAAACGCAACTGAGTGTTTGCATTTCCATTCCATGCTCTCACCATCAGCCCTCAGATGGGAAATGATCACCCTGCTGACCAGTGACATGTTTGAGGATGAAATACTTTGATGCTTTTACCAGCTTTCCCTGACTATATGCAGATGAAGAAATCTATGGATCTCCCAACTGACTGCAAATTCTGCCAGTTAAAAAATTCACACACACCTCTGTCATTGCCACCCACATTGTCTTGCTTTCATTACATATTCTTGTATTGAATTGCCATGGAATGTATCAATAGCCTCTGTAAACTCCCACAGGAAAGCAAGCAATAGCTTAGTGCAGAGGTTTTTGGGGAAATCTCCTTTTATTTTCGCCTTTAGTGTGCATCCAGCATGTCTGGCTTCACATCACCTCAACAGCTGCCTCCTGCCCGCTCCCCTGCCAAGTCTGTGAATCACCAGGTTAAGTTTTATTTTAGCAACAGGTGCCAGCTCAAACCTGAGCCTATCCCAGCATTTTAAACAGCAAATTTTGGTGCTGTCTTCATTTATATATATATTTTTTTTTTACAGTATGTTATCAGCTCCCCATTCAAACTGTGTTTAAACACAAGCCACAAGGGAATTCTTGCTCAGTGCAGAGTTTGCTTCTGTGACTGGCTTGCCAAGGTGGGCACTTAATTTTATTCTGAAGACCAAGGTGGGTGCCCAGCTCCATAGTGCAAGCTGTTAGCAGTGAGCAGGCCTGGCCACTGCCTGTCCCTCTGCACTGTCACCAGCCCCAGTGCCCCGTGGGCAGCGCTGGGATGCAGCACAGGCAGTGAACACGTGGTCTGGCACAGGCTGGCTCGTGGTTAAAAGCTTTCCTCTCTTCTCCAACACAAACATGAAGACCTAGAAACACCCACAGTGTCCTGCAGGAAGGTGACCCATTCCCTTCTGCATCCAGGTGTGCCACCCTGCTCCAGTGGTGCCTGAAATCCCAGCCCCTAATGGGAGCTGCTGCCTGCTAGCACTGAGCTCTTCCACACCAGCTCGTGGGCATGTGTTTTGAGTTGTGACAAGTGACTATTTGGTAGCCTGGCCCTTTGAGCACTAAGATTTGATGTCTGTTGGAGGTGGCCTCAGCTGCCCTGCCGCCAGGACAGCCCTGTCCTTCGGGACTTCCAGCCTGGGCCAAGTCCCCACACCCTGCACTTCACACCACGTATTTATTCACAGGGAGCTGTGAAATGAACCCCTCCTCAGCAGGCCTGCATGCTGCAGAAGCGTTTATTTCATCTTTACATGGTGTCTCTGGGCATTTAAGGAGTTTTACCAGGGAGAGCTGGGGACAGAGGCTGGGATAGCTCCTGCTGCTGCCCTCACCAGCACCTCCATTTGCACATAGAGGTGCTTCTGGGTCATCACTCCTGCCCTGTGCCTGGGAGAGTTTAACTTTCTGAAGAAAGATTTCTTTCAAGGTGCTAGCCCTCAGTGCTGAAATTCTGCACTGTGTTCCCAAGCCCCATGGTGGCCATTGTCCCTGCCCCAGCAGCTCCTGGAGTTCCACTGGAGATGCTTAGAAGCTGTAAATGAGAAATTAGCTGCAATTGTGGAGCATCACAGGGCATAAATACCCTCTAAATCCTCTTTAATTACATGGTAGCACTTAATTACATGGCAACAAGAATGTAAGCACAAAAATAAATATGATTTCAGTTTTATCTTCAGCAGAGGCACTGGTAATTAATTTTGGAGGGTGATGCAGGACCTGCGTGGTGTGGACTCCACTAACACAGTACTGCAAAGGTGCTGCTGCCCAGGACAGACAAATCTCACTTCTTCTCCCTCTCCAACAGCCACAACTTTGTCACCTCTTCCCATTCTTCACTCAGTGTCATCCCTGTCTGTCTGTCGACATGCTGATGCACAGGCAGAGACTTGCAGATGTCAGGATAAGGCAGGACCTGGCTTGTGTGCACTCATCCTCCTTGTCTTAGGCTGGAAGATGCAGCTGGGGGTGTGTTCTGTCCCCATCTGTCAGAGGTGGGGCAGTTATCCTCTGTTCATTGGGCAGTTTTCTTTATCTCTTCCACAGCCAATCCTCCCTCCAGGAGATCTCTGCTGTTCATGGGCCATTAATTATTAATTCTCTTCTGCTCATGGCCAGTGAATGTCCCTGCATGGCTGATAACATTCCATCATCCCATGGGGAGATGCTCTGCCCAGGGCAGGAGCCAAGCATTCCTACCTGGATCCAATCTGACCCTGGAACAGCACAGCAGCCTTTGCCCACTGCATTCCCAGAGGAGCAGCTTTCTTCTCCCTGCATTCCCAGAGGAACACCAGGCCCATCTCCAGCAGCCCTGGAGCTGCAGAGGAAAACTCCAGCCTTGTGCAGGATCCCTGCTCCAGCAGAACCACAGCTGGCACTACAGGAGGGCTGCAGCCACCATGGAGTGGCACTGCTGCCACCACCCTGACCCACAGGGGGTCAGATCCTCTTCCGACTGCCAACGTTGGTTTTTTTGTACTATTGCATTTGTATTTTTAATTTTTCTAGTACAGAACTGTTATTCCTGTTCCCATATCTTTGCCTGAGAGCCCTTTAATTTCAAAATTGTAACAATTTGGAGGGAGGGGGTTTGCATTTTCCATTTCAGGGGAGGCTCCTGCCTTCCTTAGCTGACAGCTGGCTTTTCAAACCAAGGCATTCTTGCATGGAGAAAACGAGGCACGAGAGCCCCCCTGGTTCATTCATCCCACCTCAGCTGTGCTGTGAACTGACATCCTATAACCAGCCACGGGGATTTGGATCACTCTCAGCCTTTTGGGGTTTTTCCCCCATTTGCTCCCAGCGTTCTGCTCAGGTGCGGGCAGTGAGTCCCTGTGCTCCTCTGGCTGCTGCTTGCCTGTCACGTTGCATTAGAGCCTGCAAATCACCCCAGACCTCCTCAGGGCTGAGCAGAAGAGGATGCAAACCTGGCTTGGGATGCTTCTTTGCCAAAATGCTGCCACCCATTACCCCCAGCACAGACTGAGCACATGCCTTGATGAAGATAAAGGGGAGTGCAATGAAGCACAAAGTCACCTTGGAGTGCTTGGATGCCCCTTAACCCCTGTCACCCCATTCCACCACCCCATACAACCCCCATTTAAATGAAGAACAGTGCTGTGGACCAGCAGAGGAAGAGCCCTACTATTTCCCTAGATTTTTTTAACCCTAATTAGTGCATTGCAGCATGTTCCCCTGGGAACCCTGAGCAGGAGCACACAGGAATTCGATTTGCTTTCAATAAAAGCAGACCCACCTGCTGAAGTCAAATAAGCACAGTTTTTTTACTTGCTCTTCACTTTGCCAAGCCATTTGTACCCTTACCCAAAGTCAGGGGCATGGAAAAGTAATTCTCATCTGGTGCATTTTTGATTAATTTCCCCTTCAAATGTAATTTTACACCACAGAAATGAAGCAGAGCTGATGTGATCACAGTGGAGTATGCTGTGACTTTCCCCCACCTGCTTTAGAAGCCCCACACTGGAAAAAAAAATCAGATTTTCCTTTCTTTTTAATGTATTACTCAAACTAAACAGCATGTTACAGTCAATTTACATGCACATGCAACCTGGCAGGTAGCAGCAGGGATGGTGCTGTTTGAACCTCCCAATAATTGATATTTTCTACTTGCCTTCCCCTTGTAATTTCCCTGGAATGTAAAGAGCAGCAGCAGATACTTGTGGAACAGATTTGAGGCTGGAACGAAGCTGCCACGGTGGAGCTGGCTGAAGGGTGATTTTCCCTGGGCAAAGCTTGTTCCAGGCCCCTTTGGGGACCTGCAGGATCTCCTCAGGAGGGGAACAACTTCTGGTCAGCGACCACCAAGGAGCCTACAAAGATTTTCTATCACATCCCATTGGAAAGACAGAGAGAACATGAGCAAGCTGGAGCAGAGACATGAATCACAGTCCTGCTGCAGAGACTCCATTTGATAAATAATGTATATGGAGTTCACAGTGATAACTGCTTTCTTCCCACCCAGGCAGCCGGGCTGGGTTTGGATCCATTCCTCCTCCCAGGCAGTGTGACAGACTCTGTTTTGTCACACGGGTTAATCTGGGGCTTTTCTCACCACTGGCCATGCACACGTCTGGGCATGGAGAGGAGGTGGCATTCCCAGACATGGCAGGAGGAAAGAAATTTGCTGGGGGTGCACATTTGGGAGATCTCCTGAGGTAAATGCATGCCATGGATGTATGGCTGAGAGGAGATGTATGGCCCTGGGTCTGCACGTGGGCACCAGCTGCCCCAACACCAGGATGCTGCCCCCTGACCTGCACCCTGCAGAGGTGGCTTCTCCATCCCAGGAGCAAGGCCCTCCTCCCACCACTGAAATAATTTTTTTTGTCTATAGGCACGCTTTGCAAAGAGTACCTGGCACCTCCCACGGGTGGGTCCCCTCAGGCAAGATGGGACCTTGGAGGTGACAGCTGAATCACCTCTGGTTATCCCTGAGGAGCGCTGGAGCAAGGATTATCCTTTGTGATGCCATGCTGCTGTACAACAGCATGGAGTGAGGTGTTCCCATCACCTTCCCTGCCCAGTTTTCCTCCCCTTAGAGCATAGCAGCCACCACAACAGGACAATCCAAACTACAGGCTGGCCCTTGTCCTCCCTCGTGCGACATCTCAAGACACGGAGATGGGAAAATGGGGGCTGAAAGTTGGACTCTTAGGAAGCAAAAATAGGGAGTAACTTCCTCTTGCCTCTCTTGCTCTCGGGCTTCTGATGAATAGCAAGAGGGGATAGGGGAGGAGAGAGGAGAACTGTGACCACTCCTGAGCCTCAGAGATCGTGGTGACTCAGGGATCAACTCAGGGACCTAACCTGCAAGAGCCTGTCTGGCTCGAGGGCGCGAGAGGGGCTCACAGGTGCAGGACAGAGCTGGTCTGGGCTTTTAGGATGTGCAATAAGTCATGTGCTGTGGGTGTGCAGCTCAAATCCCAGATTTCTTTAAGTTTTGTCTTCCTGTCAGCTGGGATAGCCTCCATGGACATGTCTGGATCCAAGGAGCTGGCTGGGCACCTGCATGGAGCCACTAGAAGAATATAAAATGGCTTTCATCAAGGCACACCAGAGGAAATACTCTTTAGTCATTTTTATAGCAGGCCTTGAAAGCTTCGGCTGGAGTGATTTGGTTAAAAATAGATTTGTTTCTCTTGGAATTCGGTGGAAAACCTGGGCTACCATATTAATGAAGGTAAGTGAGAAAACTCATCTCTCTTCCCATTTTACATCCCTGTGGAAGAACTGGAAATAGCCTTTTACTGCAGAGATAAAAAAGATCCTTCTGAGGGGAAAGTAGCTGTAGTCAGTGTGGGCTTGTACCAGCTAAAGACTGGAGTTAGGTGAGGGTTTTATTGCTCTATAATAGGCAAGTGGCTCATCAAGGAGAGGATATAAATGCATAACAATTTCATGGAGCCAGTGCACAGCGTGAGAGCTTGGCAGCCAACCCACTGCTTTGCCGTGTATTTTAAGTGAGAGCGTGGTTTTGCTCACTCTAGTTCTCCAACTAGCATTGTATTAGTTCACAAGCAAACACTTAAAATCAATTTTAAGGCTGTTTTAATGCTGAAGAACTCTGTGGAGATCTAAGACTCAGGACGAAGGAGACCTCTCAGATCCTGTGACAGACAGTGATGTAAGCCCTTTCATGAATGGGTTACAATTCATCTTTGGATTGACTCCTGTGGTCCCTAGTGTCCCAGAATTCAGGCTCAGCACTTTGCATTTCCAAGATTTTCATAATTTCTAGTCCAAAATTAACCAGAGTTAGTTGAAACACACTTTCTTGCCTGCCTTTGCTGTGCTCCTTCACTTCTGCTCAAAGCAATAGATAAATGATGACCAATAACACATTGTGGCCATTTGAGTAGGGCTTGCTGAAGTGAGAAATGAAACCTCTTGGGCAGCAATTGCAGCAGTGGAAACAGCTAGAAATATTGATATGTCAGTGTTGGAGTGCAGCAATTTAAAAGTGAGGAAGTACTGGCTGCATCCTATTCCTACAGAAAGTGAGGAGCAAATGCCCCTTGATGCCTGCTGGGAGTGGGACAGCCCTGTCAAATGAGACAAACTCAAGCTGCTAATTGAGTGGATTTGGACTGCTTCTCACACAGCTGAAACAGGGCAAATAGGAGAGGGTTCAAAGGAATTTAATCCAAGGAGTGGTGGGCCTGTGGGAAGTTCACGAGGCTCAACAAGGTCAAGAGCAAAGCCTTGCATCTGGGTTGGGGCAACCCCTGCTATCGACACAAGCTGAGGAAAGAAGGGATAGAGAGCAAGCCTGGGAAGTTCTTGGAAGGAATGGCAGATGGAGGGCCGGGCATAAGCTTTCATAAGCCCAGAAAGTCACTCTCATCCTTGGTGGGCAGTGTGGGCAGCGGGTCAAGGAGGTGATGCCCCCCAGGTCAAGGAGGTGATGCCCCCCTCTTCTTGAGAAACCCCACCCCTGGCGTGCTGCAGCTGGCCCAGGTGTCCTCAGCACAGGAAAGACAGCCTGTTGGAGCAGGCCCAGAGGAGGTCATGAGGAAGCTCTGAGGGCTGGAGCACCTCTGCTATGCAAACAGGCTGGGAGAGCTGGGGGTGTTCAGCCAGGAGAAAAAGAAGGTTCCAGGGAGACCTTAGAGCACCTTCCAGTGCCTAAAGGGGCTTGAAGAGAGCTGGAGAGGGACTTTGGACAAGGATATGGAGTGACAGGACACAGGAAAAGGCTTCAAAACTGCAAGAGCAGTTTCCTATGGAATACTGAAATAACAGCCTACAGAACAGCACCGTGAGCTGGTGGAAGTTTACTTCTGTGCTGCTGTCAGAGACTAAAATGGTTCAAGCCTTAAACATTGTTAGGAGGGAGTTTTGCCCATTACAGCAAGAACTGTGTAAAGAAACTACAACCACAGAAGTCCTCCTTGAGGATTCCTGACTGGAGCCTTGGGCTGTGAGTGAACCTGCCTCGATAAGACAAAGGGGACGCTCTGGTCCCATCATCTCAGCTCTGGGGAGAGGTGAACAAGGCCAAGGGGAAAATATGCGTCCACAAGAAAGGCAGACACAGCACAAAATCATCCCTGACTGGGTTTGGGCTGGGGGAGACCACAGACACCCCCAGCCGAGGGGGAGGTTTTGGGTGTGGGGTGGAACCTCTGCTCAGAGGCACTGAGCACCCATCCTCCCTTACACAAAGCAGCCCTGCTGGGAGCCCCCAGCCCCAGAAAGGGCTATCCCCACATCCAGGGGACATTCCCATGGGAGGTGGCTGAGGGGGTGGCAGAACCCATCAAAGAGCCCCTAGAGTGCTCCCCAGAGGCCCTGCACTGTTGTGTTCTCAAAGCAGAAGTGTTGTTATCTTATTGCAAAAGTCCCATACCTGCTGGGTGATTTCTCATGGGTAGCTCTTCTCAACACTGCTCCTTCTTTTTCAAAGCCCAGACAGCAACTGGCTCTAGGTGCCAGTTCTCCCTGTCTTATAGGACTGTTCTTCCTTGTTGGTTACAGCTGTGAGTCAAGCCTGTTTCTGATCTTGGATAATTGGCCTGGCTGCAACTCTTTGGGGGTAAAGCTGCTTTTTACACATTTCTTATACTCCATTCCCACCACACTGCACCCCAGGACTGCAGGGGGTGAAAGGGATGGCACAGACCCAGAGTCCGGTGACCCAGAGTCAAACTGCACCCCTGCCAGGGGAGGCACCTGGGCATCCCCTCCTGGCCTGAGGTGGGAAAATACATTAACCCTTCACATCCTGTGCTTTCAGGGCACCCTCACCACCAGAAAACCAGCTGGAGGATCATCCAGATACCAGTGGGATCCACGGAGGGGTGACATTTCCTTTATTCTGTCTCTGCTACTCTCTTCGGTCCCCCCACCTCTTTCCTCTTTTTTAATTCCTCTCCCCCTACTTACTATCATATCAAATCCATGCTACTGAAGTTGGCATTTGGTCTTGTTTGCACCTTAATTCAGGCAGAGGCATCTCTAAGAACTTTATAAATTGGACCATAACAGCTGCCAATCTAATTTTCCATTCTAGAGAGACATTTTAGAACTCAAAGTCCTCTTACTTCGGTGGAACTTTCTGTGTAGCACTTTTCTTTCCCAAAGTCCAAAAGTACTCTACTAAAATGCAATGAGAAAGGAAAACAGACCCCTCAGGCACATGCTTGGCTGGGAGGGTGACAGAGATGACTCCACTGCCCAAATTGTGGAAAACAAATTAATTTCACAGTCTGGTCTGAGATTTGGGTGGGTTCTCTTCCTATCCTGGCTGGCCTTGCCATGTCTAATGTGGCATTTAGCTGCTCTCTGGGAGATACAACTGTGCTGTGATGTCTCTGATTGCTTATCTTCTTTCATGAGTGGAGTACACAGAAAAAAAAGTTCTTTCAATGCAAGCCTTGGCTGGAAGATCAATAGCCATGACATGATGGTTTTTTCCTAATATTCAGGTTTGTAGGGCTTGGGGAGTATGTGGAGAAAATTTCTTTTCATGCAGCACATGGACATGACAAATTTTACTGTTGGGTTCTGGGCTTTTATCACAAACTTCCTGCCCAGCCACTGGCCAGGCAGCAAGCCAGGACTCCCTGTACTCATCTCAGACCCCTTCTGCCCAAAGAGATGGACACCCTAGAGCTAGAGCAGGGCTGTGTTTAGCTCAGCGTCCTGGTGTGCCTCACGGAGGGTCTCTCACTCCCTGGTGCTCGTGCAGTGCTGCAGGATGCCCTGACAGAAGGTTTTCTGCTTGTAGGTCATTTTAATAATTTTCATGAATGATTTTGTTTCTTGGCAGAGAATTGAGTCTGCTAGACACAGGCCTGCCTTGGCTGCTCCGGAGCAACTAAAGAAACACCAAGCATTGCTAACAGTTATTTTGAAATTCCACCTTCTCCCTGCGCTTCTCCTTCCTCGGTCTGCTGCAGGTCTGGCAGAGAGGGTGGTGCCAGCCACAGCTCATTAGGCTGTGGATCAAATCCTTTAAGCCTGGGTGCCTCCAGTGCTTTCTGTGCTGGTTTAAGTCAGCTGGGGTAGGCCAGGAGCAGGGGATTGTGCTGCAGGAGGGCTGGGTGGTGTTCTGCACAGGTAGGGTAAGGAGGAGAGCAAAGGGAACTGTTTGTTGGGTTTGTGCTTTTTTGTGCTTCAAGAGGAACATCTCGAGTTTGGTGTGGTGCCCACAGGAAGTCATCTTTCACACTGGGCAGGAAAATTGCCAGAGGACTCCCTGGGAATGCTTCTGTCTCATTCCAGTGTGTGCATTAGCATGCCATTGGTGCGCTGCCTTCCTGAGAGTCACAGGGGAGGAAATGCATCAATCCTCCGTGGCCTGGCTCTGGTGCTCTGCAGCTCAGGTGTGCTTCTTGTGTTGCTTTTCTGCTGTCTCATTCTCTACAATGCTGGGCTGTCTTCTGTATCTCACATTTATATAAAATATCATATGTTCTCTGTTTTTTTATAAGTGTGGTTAACCCCTGATCTCTGCCAAGCCAGGGTCACAGAAGGTCACAGCATTAATCATGGAGACAGCCACAGGTTTGGAGGAGATTCAAGCATTGTCTTTAAATCGTCACACCCTGAGAAAAATGACATTTTAAAACCAGCATCCAGTCTCGAGCTCCTCACAGCTGGCTGTCAGGCACGGGTGGGAGAAGGCAGGGAGGGAAGGAAGGTCTTATCACATCATTTGTTTCCCTCTCAGTGTTTCCCCGCCAGTGGTTTTGAGGGGCTTAGTTCATGCCAGGGTTCCACAGATGCTGGCTCTGAGCTGCTTTGGTATCTCCTGAGTGCCACTGCCTGCCGCTGGCTTTTCTGTCCCCCCAGGGTGACCCGAGAGCCTTCCTATTTCCCCAAAAAGGGTGCTTTGGAGCACACACACTTTGACATGGCCTAAAGCAAAGTCAGAGGAACAGCTGGAGGCAGTGAAATGCTTTGTGTTGCCAAAGTCAGGAAGCACAACTGAGGCAAGGGTACTGTCCCCATCTAGGGGTGCTGGGCACATGGAAACTTCTGCACATAAGGCAAGCATAATCCAGATGTCCCAGGGCTTTTTCTGGGTGCATTTCCTGGATTGCTGCCCTGGGAAGTGATGAGTGTGGCTGTAAAAGATGGGAAGTGGGATCTTGCTCTGCCTGGAAGCAGTGAAAAGCAGGCTCTGGACACAGACATGGAACTGCTTCCCCTGAGCTGCCATGGTCACTCTCCCTCAACTGACAAAAAACTCAGATGCTCAACAAAACTCTGTTTATCCTTGCTGGATAGAATGTTTTGCATTTTTGCTGTACGTAAACCACAGGATAATGCTCCTGTGCATGATTAAAATAAGACAGAGCCCCCACTGAAGCACCTGCCTTTCCCAGGAGCTTAAGTAATATTTTTTGGCAAGCACTCCAGTGACCACTGCATTCCCATGGAGCTCTTGAGTATGTGTGAGCTGAGGCTCTGGTGGTGTGAGCCCAATTCTGAAGAAGCCTGGAATCTGATTTACGGCTGAGGTGCACAAAGGCTTTGGAGACACAGGAGAGAGGATGGCTTGTTATCTAGAAGTGCTTTCTAGTTGGGCCACAGCCACAGGTGCACCCACGGTGGGCCCACCCATCCTGCAGCAGACGTGCTCATGATCTGGGCAGGCACTTCCTACCACAGGGAAATGCAAGTTTATGCTGGGTTTAAAAATAATGGGATTTGCTGGTTTGGGGAGCCCAAAGTTTTGAAGTAAAAAGTGTTGGTGCTGATGGGATCCATTCATCCAACAGCTGTGGTGGCTCTGCTGGGTTCGCACAGCTCCAGCTGTGTCTGTAATCATGTTCTTGTCCACACAGGATCTTCATGGAATCACAGAATAGTGTGGGCTGAAAGAGATCTTACAGCATAGCTAATCTGACCCTCCTGCCATGGGCAGGGACACCTTCCACCAGACCACACTGCTAGGAGCCCTGTCCAACTTGGCCTTGCACATTTCCAGGGATAAGCCATCCACAGCTCCTCTGGGTGACCTGTGCCCCTCCACTCTAATTAGGAAAAAACTTCTTTATTTCTAGTCTAGGTTGGGTTTTTTGGGGGGGCTGGGGGGATAGATGATGGAAACTTGTCTGCATTTCATGCCAGCCTTCCTTGAAACGTGAAAAATTACTTTTTTTAATGGCTGTGGCAGCAGGAACTTAAATCAAATCCTAAATAGCCATAAAACTGTATTAGCTGTGAAAGCCCCTGCTTCCTGGGGCTGGGAGAAAATACCATGGCAGCTGGAAGGGGCCATCATGTATTGCCAAATGCATGGAGAAATGGAGCCTGGGACCAGGGAGCCAATCTGCTGAGGGCAGTGGAGCATCCTGTGAGCTCCAGCTCCTGGCTTCAGGCTGGGTCTGCCTGCTGGAGTACAGTGTTAGTTGGAAAAGGCAGATGGAGGCATATCAAATCAGCTCACAAACTCGTGTGGAGTTCAGCTTTGTATAGTTGTGGTTGAGACACGGCCCCAAAGCTTGAGTTTATTTTAAGGGAAATCTCCCGAGCCATGTTTCAGTGGAACTTGTCTTCTAAGTAATCTTAAACTAAGGGAAAGGAGGAGAAATTACTGCAAAGCCAAATTTTGGTGGGTCTTGGCTTCCTGTTGCCCAATCTGGCTGAAGTGCTGATGCTAACAGAGCAGAGTGACCTTTGTGGAGAGCCAGATGCTGCCTGTGAGCTGAGCCTGCCAGGGAGAATAAATCTCCCCCACACACCGCTCCAGAGAGCGAGACAAAGCCTGCCAGGAGGCAGCACCAGCCCAAAATCTGAGGGATGCAGGTGAGGATTTACAGCATGGTGATCACAGCCTTATGCACTGGGGCTTGGCGTGGCCCTTTGGATGTTTGCTTTGCTTAGTCTTCTCTTTCCTCCCTGAAAACAGGGAGGAGAGGGCATCCCCTCTGCTGCTGCACACCCAGCACACTCGGTCCAGAGCTGTGCTTCCAACCTCCTGGGCCTTCCATCTCCTCCCCCTTTAATCCCAGGGTCTCCTGGGGGCTCTGGAGCAGAGCTGAGGCTAAGAATACTTTTCTCCCTTTCTAATTTTATTTTTAGATGCAGCCCTGAGGGTGCAGCGTCAGAGCTGCTGGTGTTTGCCTGAAGGATGACTCAGACTCAGCCGATGCCAGGTGGAAGAGCTCCTGTATCCACGTCAGGTGTTTCTCTGCCATGGGCAATGATGTCCTGCTCCTGGGCTCTTCAGCAGGGTTTGGAGCAGACAGCCTCCTCCCCAGCTGTGCCCGGAGCTCATCCAGGTGGCAACATGTGCTCTGCAGCCCCTGCGTGTCTCTGCTGCTGCACCACGTGAGGAAAGCCAGATTCCCTGAAGGCAGGGCAGCAGGGATGCCTTGACTCACAGCCAAAGCAGCTCCTGTGGTGTCTGCACCCCTGGCAGCTCTGCTGGAGGCTGCAGGCTGCTGGGAGGATGCAGAGATCTCTCAGCAGCTCCTGTCCTGTGTTTTAAAGAGAGGAGGCTGCCAAGGAGCATCCCTTGGAGGGGGGTGTGAGTGCCTGGCTGGGTGGCTGCTCTGCTTTACTCACACGGAGCAGCTCCAAGCCAGAGAGAAACCCAAGAGCCAGGTGTCCCCCAAGGTGTGCCACCACACTGCTCTTTGTTAGGGAACCTGTGATGCTGCAGGAACTTTAAAGGCAGCTCCATCTCTGCAGGATGCCTCCTCTGTACCAGAGAACCCCTTCCTCTTCCTCCTCCTCCTCCTCCTCCAAGGATTAAGGCTGAGAAGGATGAGGTGTTTTTACTCCCATTTTTGAAATGCATTCCGGTAAAGTTTCACCCAGTCCTTTCCCTCTGGTTATTTTATAAAGCAGGTTGTATCTCTCCCTGCTTGGACACCAAAGCAGCGCCAGGGAAACCCCCTCTGTTTGTCTGTCTGGCAAGCCATGAACTGGAAACTGTACATTTGGCTTCAGCCCAAAGCTGGGTCTCACTGAGCTCTTGGCTGTGACATACCTGATTTTTATTGCAAACTAAATGACCATGGATGCCAAGGGTGGAGAGCCCAACTCTCAAATCCTAACTAAGAAGTAAGAAGAAGCCAAAACTTTGGGGAAATGTGTCTTGAGTGATGTTTCCTGGCATTTTTTACCCCCTTGAAGGCAATAGATCTCAATGGAAAATGGCTTTCTTGCTGGCTCTTGTGGATCATACTCTATGAAAGGGCCAGGATAATTCTCCCTGTCCTAAGAAAACCTGCTCTGGATGGTTAAAACCCCTACTAGAAAGAGCTGTGAAGTCCTGCAGGTTTCAGGGTAATTCCATTAGCTGCACTGCTACTGCATCCTGTAGAATTTCCCCACAATGGGAAAGGCTTCTCAGGGAGTTTGGCTGTGCACCCCAACACCCAGGCATCGACAAAAGCCAAAATAACATCACTTCTTCTCCTGAAGAATGGGGAGTTCACCTCCCTTTCTATTTTCTACTCCATTTCAGAAGCACCCTGAGGTTATGCCCAGATGTTAATGCCTTCACACATTTGGGTTTTCTGCTCTCCTGCCACACTTCAAGGCTGTCTGATCCCTCGGTGGCAGCAGGATGTGTCCCTGTGACAAGGGGGAGAATGTGGAACAGGAGCTGGTCCCTTTGCTGCAGACACCCCAGTGCCTCTGGTCCCAGCACAGCACCTCACACACGAGTCTTGCACCCAGATTTGCATTCCTGGCTTAGCACAGAGCCTGGGAGGGCTTTGGCAGGTGCCTGGAGATCCTGAAGACACGAGACTGGGAACTCAGTGAGAAGCAGGGGACAGAGTTCAGTTCTTACTCCATGGGAAGGAAAGTGCTGCTCTGAATCTCCTTCTGGCAGCCAGCACCAGGTCAGACTGATTTGTTTTTCAGGCTTCTGTTCTTTGTCTCCATCTTGCCATCCCTGAAGGGAAATCCCTTGGAGGGATGGTGCCACTCATGCACAGACAGGTGGGAGCCCCCGAGCCCGGGCATTCCTCAGTGTGGGCAATACTGCTGCAGCACTCACAGGCTGGCTGGGCAGAGAGCTCTGTGAGAAAGCAGTCTCCAAACAGCTCAAATGCTTTATCCTAGGGCTGCTGGACAAGCCATTGATCCTTTCCAGCTCTGTGTCCTGCTGCCTACCCCATGCACTACCATGGATTTTCTTTTTTTTTTCTCTGCTCTAGATTTTTGCAGGTTTTTCTCCCACATCAGGCAGTGCAAGCAGCTCTTTTTCCAAAATAACCAGCAGATATCCTGATCTATTGAAATCCTTGCACAAACTCCTGCTGATCTCCCTGGCCTCCCCTGTACTGGTGATAAGGGACATTTTCCTGCTACAGACCTCCCAAGTAACAGCATGTGAAAGCTGACCATTACTGTAATAGTTGCCTCCCGTGATTCCCGTTACATGACACTGCTCACAAAGTTTCCAACTTGTTATTTATCAGGGCTGGAGCCTCTGGTGATGACAAAAACGGGAGCTTTTTCTACAAACTTCCTCAGGCAGCCAGAGCAGGTTAGTCATTAAGGGCTCTGTGCACGAGGTCATCCTGAAGTCGAGCAGAGCTTCACTCCCAATTTCCCCTCCTATCCTTCACCCTTGTTCTGCTTTCCCTTTGGGAGACCTGTTGCAGTGAATTTTTTTTTATCCCCTCTCCCGTATCTAGCAGAGTTTGATTTGGCATCTGTCCAGCAGAGAAAGGACGTGCAATTGCTTTGTCCTTTGGTGATTTAGGTTATTGCAACTTCATGGTTTGCTGTTGGGAAAGCGATTAAGAGAAAAAAGTCCCATCTGTGACTGAAAATGGACTTTTAGTGATAAAAAATGTCCCTGGGTTATCTCTGAGGCTGCTGCAATCTCCAGCATTCTTCTTTTCCCATTTTTTCTCACCCTTAATATTTTTCTGTTAGGGCTTCTATTTATTTCCATGGTTCTTTGCATTGGAAGGATATTTCTTGTCCCTTTCTGCTTGGATGTGTGCAGCTGGTACTTCAGGCCACTTAAATGCTGTGTGCTGGACACAGGCAGAATCCAAAGGTTTTGAGGAGCTCTGGGTCAAATGTGCTGAGAGGGGGCTGATGGAGACAGGTTGAGTTGGGGACCAGCAGGACCAGAAACTCTGGATATTTGAGTTGGGGACCAGCAGGACCAGAAACTCTGGATATTTGAGTTGGGGACCAGCAGGACCAGAAACTCTGGATATTTGAGTTGGGGGCCAACAGGACCAGAAACTCTGGATATTTGAGTTGGGGACCAACAGGACCAGAGACTCTGGATATTTGAGTTGGGGGCCAACAGGACCAGAGACACTGGATATTTACAGGGTGTCCTGTTGGTGACGGAGGTCGGGATCACCTTGGCAGGAAAAAGCACCTGGTTCTGCTGACAGGCTGCCAAAGGAAGGAGGTGCCACTTATCCCCAGGAGAACAGAAGAAATGCCAACAAATGGCAGGAAAAATGTGGTGCTGAGGTCAGAAAAGGGAGGAGAAAGCAACATTAGCAGGGTGATGTCTGTACACATGTGGCTGAGCATTGGCAGAATAAAAAAGGCTGATGTAGACAGGACCTTGCTCAGACTAGGGCTTAAATAGCATTACAGGGATTTGGGAGGATGAACAGGAGTTGCTGGGGAAGAGAAGAGAGGAATGAAGGAAAGCAGTGTACCAAGAACGGGGTGTGTTTGTCCTGTAGGTTAGCAAGGGGCTGGGAACAGCAAATTAAAGAGGGTGAGACTGGGGGGACAGAGCTCATGTGAGTTCAAAGGAGGAGGTGGGTGGATGTGAGGGGCTCTTAAAACCCAGAGCACCTCCAGCCTGGTGGTAAATGGCATCTTAAACTCCCCTGTGAGTGATGCACAGGTCAGAGCTGTTCAGCTCGCTGGGTGTGTTAGGGCAACATCTCCTCTCTAAGGAGGACGACTGGAAACGCTGCTGTTTTGAGCTTGATTGGGAATAATAGAGCAGAATGGCTGAAAGAAGTGGAAGGTGATTTTGGGAAATAAGTCATGAAATAGTGGAGCCAAGAATGCCATGAGAATAGGAGTGAAAACAGCAGAGTAAGGATAATGGGCTGCAAATATCTCAGAGAATCAGGCAGGAACCCTTGGGAAAGTAATCCAAGGGCTTAAGGAGCACGGGGAAGTTGGCAATTACTTAAAGTGACTGCATCAGGGGCACCACAACAACCCATCCCAAGGAACAAGGGGAAGGTGCTGCAGGGACTTGATGGACCTCAGACACAGAGAAGAGCTGCAGAAAGGGGGACCTGATGCCCTGATGCCAGAGGCCTGGCAATGGGACCACGGAGCAGCAGCTGTGCAGCTACAAATGGCAGATGTGAAGGTGCAGACCAAGCTCCAGTGGGCTGTCCATTTTAAGGCTGGGCAAAACCCTTTTGGAAATGCACAGGAAGGAGGAGAGCTGAGGAAAGCCCCAGAGTGTCGCTCAAATGAAGGGATTCATTGTGGACTTTGCTTCAGCCTTCCCTTGCACCCAGCTAATTAGGACAGGATGATTAAATGGGGCAGGAGTCCAGCTTGAATGGAGAGCAGAAGACCTGCCAGGGTGTTTAGAGCAGTCAGGTGTGCTGGTGTTAGCAGGACCTGCCGAATTCCCCCTTGGGTGTACTTCCAGAGCTAATCCAACTTTGGAAGCGTTCAGGGTTTGTCCAATATTGCAGGGCAGGCTGGGAGCTGCAGTGGGGCAGCTTCAGGAGTTAAAGGCTTCAAAACGGAGCAGTGCGAGAAGATGTTATTAAGCAATCAACGTGTAAGAACCTGGAGGATAATGAGGTTAGAAAGTGACACCTGGCATGGGTTTGTCAAGGGCAAGTGAAGTGTAATTTTCTCCTCTGACAGGAGAACCAGGCTCATGGAAGGGGAATGGTGCTGGATGGGATGGGGCTTGGCTGGTGGAATGTGGCAGGCAGCCTTGGGAGGGTGACCTGCTCTGTGGGGGTGGTTGGGGACCTTGAGCTGAGCTTTAGGGGGAGCTGAAGAGCTGTCTCATCGCACAGGATTTAAAACAACCCCCTCAATGCACGATGTCGTCATCAACTGCTTTTGAACTGTCCCCTATGGCAGGTAGTGCCAATGCTGCTGCAAGATGATTGTGCTCGCTTTTGTGCTCAGCTCTGCCCTTCCCAATTCTTGCTTGTGGCCATCAGGTGCTCCCCATCACCATCAGCTGTGCTGCAGTGGCTCTTCATCCCCGTGTTTGTGGTGGGCTGCCCTTACTGGGGGCATGAGGCCATCAGTAGCTGCTTCCACCCCATCCCTGTCTCCTCGGTTCAAGACTCTGAAGGGCAACCCGGCCCTTAAGCAAACATTGCAGGACTTGCCCAGGTCGTTTGTCACGGTGCTTTTTATTGTCTCCTCTGCTTTGTAGCTCATGCAGCAGCACAGCCTCCCTCCTCCCCAGGATCTGCACCTCCACTTTGCATCTCCGGGGACAGTGGGCCTGCCGTGCTCATGGCATGCCTACATTTGTCTCAAGGATTGACCCTTCAGTTATTATTAGCCTCATGGTCACCTCCAGCACAGCCTGTCATGATGAATCAGAAACAGAATCTTCTCTGCATCACAGTCCTGGTTAAACCGACCATCCCCTTCTACCTGCTGCACTCATCGCCTCATTATAACTCCATTACCTTTAACAACAACCCCATTACCATCCATTATCTTTCTTATCATCTCCTTTACAAGGCTGTTATTTGCACCTCCTCCTTTACAGCCATCCCCTCTTCAATTACGATTCCATTATCTTTATTACCACCCCATTACAGTCATAATTATTCCCATTACAATTTTGAGAACTGCATCTCCATCCAGACTAGTCGGTGTCTCCATCAGCCCCATCTCCAGCTTCTCCTGCTCCAAGTTCCTCATTGCATCCCTCCACCTTCCCTGCATTCCTAACTATCCCCATACCAATGGTTATATCCTAATTATTTTTCATTATGGTTTTATAGTCTTTTGCTGTTATTGCTTCCTTTAGCAGCCATTCTCACCTCCCTGAAGGATCACAGCTGCAGTGGGTGCTGGGGTGGGAGCTGAGGCTCGGGTCAGTGATATTACACTGATCTGCACCGGGCAATTCCAGCCCATGCCAGGACTCTGCAATTCCAGCACCTCGTCTCCATTGCAGCCCTAATTACTGATGTTATCTCTCTGTTATCCTTCAGCTCATCTCTGCTGCAGCTTCCCAGGCATGACCGCCTCCTCCAGCCAGTGGTGCCCCTCCACCTCCTGCCTGGGCAGAGGAGCATCCCTGACCCTGCCTGATTTTCCATCCCTGTTGCTGGACAGTGGCTCTAGGGACCTTCCACCCTTTAAAACTAAAATAATATCTGTGTGCCATTAGCAAAAGTGGTTTTGTCACAAGGATTCATGAATTCTCATGGTGCACTGCTGAGCATCACGTCCCAGAGAGGCTGTAGAGTCTCCTTCCCTGGAGAAACTCAAAAGCCATCAGGGCGCACCCTGAGTAATGTGTTTGAGCAGGGAGGTTGGACGGGGTGACCCCAGTGGTCCTTTGTGACCTGAACTGTCCTGTGACCCCGTTGGTGTTGCTGTTATTGTAGTTTCAGCCGTGTGCCCACCCCAAGAGCCGCCAGACCTGCCTCTGCTCCAGCCCCACCTCTCTCATCTTCCAGAAGCCACACTGGGGGCACAGGAGCTGCCCTCGGCAGCTTTTTCATCGGCACTAAGAGGGGGGAAAGGCTTCTTGAGTGGCATAGAGCGGGTTGCACCCTTTAGGGTGCCACAGAGGAGTGGGGTACTGTGCCATATCCTGAGCCAGCAGAGGACAAGAGCCCTGACAGCAGGGCCAGTGCCCCTGCTCCTTGAGAGGACAGTGAGAGAGTGGAGTGGTTACAGAGAGAGTCGGGAAACTTCTCAAGGATGGGGAGACTGCCAGCTTTGGAGAGCTCAGTCTGCTTAGTTCATCACCAAGATTGAGAGGTGACTTCCTGCCTTCCTATGAGAGCTGTCAAGGCGGGGAAACACTAAAGAAGGTACTAAAGAGCCCTTTACAGCAGGGAAAGGCAGCACAGGAGCAATGGCTGGGACCTGAGGCAGGCAAATTGGGATGACTGATGCAGCCTGTGGGGTGTGAGAGCGATGGGCATCTCCAGGAGCCGGGAGGTGGGCGCGATATTCCTCACATCCCTCACCCCTGCGGGCAGGGGAGCCGGGAGCAGCTTGCAGGTAATTAACAGTTCTGCTGTAAGAGGGGATGTAGCTCATGTAGGAACGCCCCTGGGTTATTTCCCACAATCGATAAGCTCCATAAATAATGCATCCCTCAGGGGGGGAAAGCTACCTTGCGCTTATCAGATTTTGTGCTTGTTCGGCTTAGCCACGCTAAGAGGGAACAGCGCTCAGAGGGAAAACCAGAAGCCATAAATAAGTACAGGGGAGTGTAGGTGCAGGCACAGCCAGGAAGGCCAGGCTGGGTGACCCCCATGCTGTGCAGCTGCCTCACAGACACCGCAGGGCAGCACTGGAAGGGGAGAGCAGGCTCAAAGCCAGTGAAGGCAGAGCCAGCTGCCGTGCAGAGGCAGCTAGCAGCTCCCAGCACCACACTGTGCCCTCCCCCTGCGAAATTTGGGGGAATTTTTCCTAATTCTTAGGAAAAATTAGCATCACTTCCCTATTATTTCCTTGCTTCGCTGCCTGCAAGGGCGCCTAACAGAGCTGAGCTTGCAGCAAACCACGGGCAGTGCCCTCCAGGGGGGATGTGGGGCACCACTGCTCTGCCATTCCCACAGGGATTTGGGAAGAGCATTTAAACACCCAGCCATGGCCTCTCCACACCTCTGGGATAGCCTGGGAAAGGCTGAATACGACACAGGACAGCGGGAAATGTAAGCTCTTCTGGGATCAAGGGAAAACATTTGACTGAAAAATCGGGAAGCAGCACGAGAATGGAGACTGGTTCTTCTGGCTTTTGGGTTTAATCCATACCCACAGTTTTCCCCTTAAAAAGCGTAGACTGGGATTTCCTGAGAGAGCAGATGGAGGAGCTGCTTCTCTACTGTGACCTGACGCCTGCACTTTGGGTTTTATACCAAATAAAAGGAGCAAGGAGCTGGCAGGAAGCAGAGAGCGTGGCGGAAACAACTTTGGGATTAAAATAACACCCTCAGTAAGCCCTGGCTTGCAAGTTTGCGCTGCCCAGGCTGCTCACAGCACAGCTGGAGCCAGAACATCTGGGAGGTTTTACAAATTAAAAGGAAACACAGGTTTCCTAGTTGTAAAACACAGCTATGATGGGCAGTAGAGCACAGAGGTTCTTACCAGCTTCAACGAGATGGAAATTTTTGGCGAGCTCAGTAAATAATTCTGGGGATGGAGCATGGCAGCACCATCTCCCACAGAGCCCCTTGTGAGGGGCTGGTCCTGCTGCTTGTTAGCCCACATTCCCTGAGAGCAGAGTGCAAACAATCCATCACCTCCTGGCTGGGACCTGGAGCAGAAAAGCTTTTCCCACTGCTAGCAGCAGCCAGGGGATGCGGTGAGGAGCAGGAACGCCTCGAACTGCTGGGCTGAGGAGGGAGAGCCCCGGGGAATCTCCAACTGCAGCTCAATTACAGCAGTGGGACAGCAGCTGAGGGATAATTCACTGTCTCCACACTGAGCTTGACTCCCCGCAACGAGACTAAAACCAGCGAGGCCCCCACGCAGGTGCTGCCCGTGCTGGGGACATCTCTGACACATCAAGAGCTGCTGCTGCTGCTCTTTCCTTGCAAAGCACCAGCCCCAGGGGCTTTGCTGACAAGTGGTTTTCAACGTGTGCCTGGCCTGAGAATGCCCACGTACAGCTCTGACTGTAAGAGCAAATTAATATTTGCTCGGCAGCTGTGGAAGGGGCTGGGTTTGCTCCCTTCTGCCCCTGGGAGAGTGTTCTTGGAGGTGGGATGGGTGCTCACTGCTCCCCACTGGCTGGGAAGCTTCACTCTGGAGCCTGGCTGCTGGAATATTCAGCTGCTTCACAGTTTAAATGTCACCTTTTGGGGGCTGGCACCATCTTCTGATCTAATTTTTGCCCCAAACTCCAACCTTAGTATGCCCCACCATGGACTGAGCCTTGGTCGCTCCAAGGCTGCTGCACTGGGAGCAGGATTGCAGTGCAGGGACTGACAGGAGCCAGCCCACTGGGGCATCTCTCCATCACCACTCCTCAAAAAAATCCCATGCTGATGTGGCTGAGGCTTGTTAAAGCTTTCCAGCCCCCATCAAGGCTGCTCTGGGAGCTGGAGCCCAGATGGTCTGAACAGATTACTGCAGCCTCCTGGGCTATCCATCCCAGGCACTTTGGCAGGCCTGAATTTCCTCCAAATGACAAAATGACAAAAATAAATAAAATCCCTCAGCATTAAATACCGGGAAGCCCATGGAAAAGCTGTGTACACAATGAAAACAAATATATGGTTAAATAACCTCTCTAACAGTATTTCTATAAAATGCCTCTCTAAATAATGGCAAGTGAAAGGCTCGCTCCGTCCTGATTAACCTCAGCTGGGGAAGATTGTCTGTATCAAATCACTGCTGCCAGCCGATTAAAAATGAATTAAACTGCATGGAAAACGAGTCCCAAAACATCCCTTCTCCAATTCAGGGGCAGAATAAAACCAGCCATAAATCTCAAACACTCCAGAGCAAGCACAGCAGGAAGCCACCCCAGCCTGGGGATGAAGCAGATGACAGGGACCTGGGATGGGATGGGATGGGATGAAATAGGCAGCCTGGCCATGGTCACTCCATGGAGAGGTTGCAGGACCAGGTGTAAGAATCATAAGGGATAGAGGGGATGCTGATACAGGTTAATTAAAACCACCTAAGTGAGCCATCCAGTTCTTTGCCTCTTGAACAGAGCCCCCCTTTTTTAATTTTAAAATAAAAGATAAATTAAAACCCCAAAAGATTGTAGTCAGCTAAAGTGACTTTTTAACATTTCTCTCTTATTTTTAGCACGCCCAGCAGACCCTTGGCGTCAGTAGCTCCGAAGGAAAACCCAAAGTCCCACACCTCAAGTGTCAGCCAGATAAAACCATCCCAACAAGAGCTTGCTCCAGGACTGAAAGCCAACAGGAGACGATTTTTATGCAGCAAAATCCCATGCTGGTGTGTTTCCAAAGAAAACATTCCCAGCAGCATCACTGGTGAACACTGAGAAGGAAGCAATGAGCAAACCCTGTGTTTGGTGCCCTGGACCAGCCCCCTCTTCCCCTATTTTCCCCAGGAAAAGACCCAGAATAACAGAAAACCCTCAAATGTTTCTTCTCCTGCTTATTTTTCAGTTGTTTCCATGTTCTCAATTATTTTCTCAATAACTGCATGGGAATTGTTGGGTCCTACCCAGCTGGGGCTCCAAGGTCCTCCCTGCCTTGGGATCGACAAGAGGCATCCTAGGCTGGAGCAATGAAGGAGAAAGGTCCCAAAATCTGGGGGGCAGGAGGTTGAATCCTTCACTGAAGGTGTGCTAGGGCACTGCTGCAGTGTCCCTGTGGTCCCCTCCATGAGCTGGACACAGAGTTTCATGTCTCAGGGTCGGGCTGCTGGCAGCATCCGCGTCACCAACACTTCTTGGACATCAGCATGTCGTGAAGGACAGCCCGGGTACTCCCTCTAGGAGGGGTGTATCCCACAGATTATTTCATCCTCTGCCCTTCACCGTGTGCCTTTGATAGAATAAAGAAGGAGGATTGACAACCAGTGGCTCCTGCCATGCTGACACTTTAATGACAGCCTATTTTGAGACACCAGAACTGCAACTCAGTGGTTCTAGAAGTTGTAAAAACTGTTGTAAAAAAAACTACCCTTTGTCCAAGTGGTTGTAAAAACTTGTCTCCAGTGATAAGGGGAGCATGACTGTTACCAGGTGCCTTGGGCATGGGTGTCCCTGCAGGGTTTGTCCCCAGAACAGTGACTGTCCCTGATCCCCACCAGCATCCCTGTGGGATGTGAGGACACCTGATAGCTGTGGGGGAGAGCAAAGAATCACCAAGGTGGGATTTTTCCACCCCAGACCTGCTGTAAAAAGTGCATTTAATCCCCTAGCCAGTGGCAGGGAGAGAGGGGAGCAAGCCAAGAGCAAAGCTGGGCATGGAGAAGCTGTGCCAGGGGAGATTTGCTCCTTCAGGAGATGTCAAAAATGCCCCTAAGCCCAAGGGAGATCTGCTTTTTCACCCCGCCTCTCCCTAGCTTTCCAACACCAGCAGATCCCTGCATTTTCTCCACCCTAAAAGCAGCAGAACCCCCCATGATGAGTGTGACTAGGAGCAGCATGCATGCATACACATTTTGGAGCACCTTCTCAGGGTGCCAGGTGATGCAGTCAGCAGTGCAGCCTGCCAGGGGCCCACTGAGGGTGGGCAGCACTGGGGGCTGGGCTGGTGCCTGGCTGCAGCAGGAATTAGCACCCAGGAGCTTCTTGCTTTGTTCCCAACAGCTCTTGCCGCTCAGGGCATAAAATTAATTAAATAAAATTAATGTCTGAGCAGATAGCTGGGGAAATAGGAAGCTGTATAGAGCAACTCAGTGCTTGGTGGGGGAACTGAGGTGCCATTTGGGACATGCTGGGGTTTGGTTGGATTTCTTTGCCCTCCAGAGATGCCAAGTGAGCCAGCACCATGGGTACCACCCCAGCACTCCCCGACCTCCAGCTCCTGCTGGTGCTCTCATTCTGCTCCTTATTTCTCCACCTGGCTTTTCTTTTGAGTCCTCCACCCCCTGCACATTTATCCAGCCCTCCAGCCACCCACTGCTTTATTCACTGTCTCTCCTGCCCAGCCTCTACCTTGTGCTCCTGGTTAGAGCCTTACCTATTTATATCCTTAACCTTTGCCTCCCTTTCCTGTCACTTTAGCCACTCATCAATCTTGTTTCTGGCCTCCATCACACATTACCTGCGAGCTCCTGCTGCCTCACCTCTCTGCCCTCTCTCCCAAGCCACCCTCAGCTCCATCTCCCCCACACAGCAAGATGATTTTGGCAAAGGAGCATCAGGTGCAAGAGCTCAGCACCCCACACTGTGGGTTCATCCCCTCCCTGATGCACTTTTTGCCTGATTTTGGGGGTTTGGCTTTGCCCTGTGCAGAGAAACCTGCAGCTGACAAATTCCCAACCTCCTGCATCCATTCCCCTGGGGATGCTCCACCCCACAGAGGACAAAGCTCACATTTCAGAGATGTCCTGAGGCTGGCACTTTCCCCAGCTGCAATTCCAGCCTGGAGGATCATCAGCTGCCCACCCCCATTGTCCCACTGCTCCACCCCACTGCCTGCCCTGGCACCACAGCTCCCTGCCTTTCCTGGTATTTTCCTATATTTTTTTTCCCACTCCCCCACTGCATCCCACAAAGTTGCCTCACAGAGTCCAGCCTGTAATTTTTGTGCCTCCTCTCCTTCCCCAAGTGGTGGGAATTTTCCTCTTGCTGATTCACACCTCTGTCACGTCACATTTGGTTTTTTTTAGCGCTGACACTGGCTGTGCTCACCCCAGGGAAAGGCTAAAACCCCAAGCTGCTGCTGCTTTGGGGACTGGCCCTCTGCCAGCCACGTGCTGCCAACTCAGCCAAAAAAAACCTGCATCTGTGCTGAGCAAACCCAAACCTCTCCCAGTGTTGGGGTCAAATAAGGGAAATTTCAGGGGTTCATTTTCTCCCTGACTCCCCTGATCCCAACGCTGGGCTCCCAGCTGAGTCCTCCTGCTGGGTACAGCACACCTCCAGCCTCAAAAAGCCCATTTTTTAGTATAAAAATCCTCTGGCTCTTCCCTCTGGATCAGCAGAGTGGCATACGAGGTGGAGGGCCCCATGGACATCACCTGCATTCTGTCTCTTTGCCCTCCAGGGAGGCCAAGTGGGCCAGCACCGTGGGTACCACACCCCACCCCAGCACCCCCCGACCTTCAGCTCCTGCTGGTGCTCTCATTCTGCTCCTCATTTCTCCACATGGCTTTTTTTTTGAGTCCTCCACCCCCTGCACATTGATCCAGCCCTCCAGCCACCCGCTGCTTTATTCACTGTCTCTCCTGCATCCCTGGTGGGATGGAGCCGTTTGCAGCTCTCGAAGGGTTTTGGGAAAGGGGAGCATCCTGCACCTCCCACAGGCACCTTCTGGGGGTTTAGAAGCTGGATTGGGTTTGTACCTCTGCTAATTCCTCCTGGAAATCATAATTGTGGGAATTTCACCCTTCCCTCTGTTTTCTTCTCACCCCCGTCCACATTCCATCTCCTACAGAGGCATCCCGACCACCAGGAACAGCACCAGGAACAGCACCTCGTGCCATGACAAGCACTTTCAAAGGACTTCCCCATTCATTTCCCATGCTGAGAGCTGTCTTTTACATCTGGCTGCCGAAAAGGCTCAGGAAGCATCCTCCTGCCCAAACCCCACCGATTTCAGCATCCCTGCCCTGCCTGCTCGCTGTGCCTGCGATGGGAAAACCCCACCGAGCCTTTCCGGGGCCACACAGCTCCGCGCCTCCCGTGGCCATCCCAGGGGACATCTCCTCTCACCTCCATCCTCCCGAGGAGCCCGGAGAACAATAATGGAGCCACAAGCCCCCCAGTCACTCCCTCAGAGCGGCTCTAGTGCCGCGGCTCTGCGCGGTGCTAATCACAGGGAAATGGGGATGTTGGCATTCAGCTGCAGAGCCTCATTACGGGCAATCACAATGTCCCCAACAGGGATGAGGCTGTGGGGAGCAGGGAGGAATGAAAATACACTAATTACCGGGCGATTGCCGCTGCCTGTGATGGGGAGGCGCTTGGGACATCGTGAGACACTTTTCACATCAGACACACCACGAATAACATCACCAGTGAATGATTCTGGGTTGTTTCCCCTCCATCTTTGCACGAAATAATTTATTTCCAAGTGACCGCGAGGAAAAAGGGAAAGGAGAGGAAAGGAGGCAGGTTCCTGTGGCTGATGGTGGGGGAAGGCTGGTAGCCAGCAGTGTCACGAGTTTGCAGCGCCACTGAACCCGGGGCTGGGGCAGCTCCAAGGGGGAGCTTTCCCCTCTGCAAAGCCCTGGAGGAGAGGCAGCAGGGTGAGAAGCTCCCTTTCCCTGGTCGTATTATTGGGGTGTCACCCACTGAGCCCTCAGGATGGAGCCCCAGCCAGCAATTAACTGCACGGGTGCCTCTCTCATCTGGAGTGAGTACTTTTATCAGGCCGAAGTGGCAGGGAATGTATTTCTGTAGCTGCCTGCAGGATTCAGGAGGAAATACCCCCAGAAAACCTGATTTTTCACCCCAGTTTAATTTCTAATAGCCTAATAAGGCTGACTGGTGGTCCCTCCTGAGTTACAGGTTACAGTCCAGAGCATCCCAAAACATCCCAGCCTGGGATGCAGGACTCATCCCTGGATGGCTGTCAGGGCCTGGGCACAGCCACGGCAGCAGCTTAGCAGGATTTGAGAGAGGATTAGACACCAAAGGGGATAACAAGAGAGGATAAAAGATTAGTGGGAATAAAAGACCCCGGCACATCGGGATGAGAGGCAAATACTAATTGCCTGGGGTTGGGGAGGCAGATTCCCTCTGGAAGGGTGATTTATGGCTGTGGGCAGGATGCTGCTGGGCCCAGGTACACAGACCAACTGTGACTGCAGCCAGCCCCTTTCCCTAAAAAAAAAAAAAAGCTGAGATTTTTCCCCAGTTGGGCAGAGAGGTGTACACATTCATGGGCAAAAAGGACTTGAAAGGGAAAATAATTTTGAAGAAAGCATTCCCCAGCTTGGGGTCAATTTGTACTCCAGAGATTTAAGTCTGTTGGAGTCCTGTTTAATACGAGCCCAGTGTTGGCACTGAACAGGTGAATGATGAAGCCTGCTGTTTTCTGTGGCGTGGCATCCCCCAAATACACTTATTTTAGGAGGAAGGGAGCCCATGCTGGGCTGAAACTCAGCAGCTCCTGTGCGCCAGCTCTGCAGGTCCCCAGTGCCCCTCCCCGGCAGAAGCAGGAGCAGTGCAGGCTCTAGCAGAGGGACGTGCTGCCTGCCCCAGCTCCATCAGCCTCCGGGAGCCAGCCTGGGGGCCCTGCTGCCTTTCCCAGCCGACGCAGGACTGTCCCATGGGCTGGGTGTGGCGGGCCACCTGCCAGAATTCAACCAGAGGTCTGCCTGCACCAGGGCCGTGGGACCCAAACTCCTGGAGGCTGGGAAACTAGAGCTGCCAGCGCCAACCCACAGTGCCTGGCGGCCTCATGCCAGGCAGGGGCTTTATCAAGAAGCCACCAGGGCCAGGGTGACATGGGCTGTGTGTGCCACAGCAGAGGAGTGATGGGGGTGCCAGCACTGTCTGTGTGTGGTTTGGGGGGTCCCTTCTCTCCTGCTGGGGTGTGGGTGGGATCCTTCCCCAGGATGGGGATACCTGGAGGTCCACTCAGGGCTGGATGGCTTCAAATCAACCCTGTGGGATGAGGAGCAGCCCCAGGGAGAAGGGCAGGGATGCTCTGCAGCGTGGCCCCTGACTGCACTCACCATCACCCTGTCTCAGCTCCTGCTGGCTGGGGGAGAAGAGCACATCCCTGGGGCA
Source organism: Motacilla alba alba (assembly GCF_015832195.1). Classification (NCBI taxonomy): domain Eukaryota; kingdom Metazoa; phylum Chordata; class Aves; order Passeriformes; family Motacillidae; genus Motacilla; species Motacilla alba. Next base: position 26,510,190 of record NC_052023.1, read on the forward strand.
GGGCCAGGGCTTGCAAATGCAAGGATTCTCACCCACGGGCCCCTGACTGGGCTCCTGAAATCCTCCCCACGCAGGCAGGCTGCTCGGGAGCTGGGCAGGAGCGGGCTGCCAGCGGCACACAGACGGGCGGGATGCGGAGACAGCACACGCATCCCTCCTGCAGCTGGGTGCAAAGCCAGGACAATGCTTTATTCTTCCTGTGGCACCACCAGCTCCATCTCTGCTCTGCTCCACCCGGCCTCGGGCAGGGGAGGAGTGCTTCTGTCCCAGCTGCATGGGGGCAGGCACCTTCCCCAGCTCCCACGCGTGGCTCAGCGGGATGCTCGTGGTGCTGCTGGTGCAGCGGCCCCGTCAGTGGTGCTGGAAATCTGCTTTTCCCAGCTGCATCTTGCTCTGCCCTCATGGGATCCCTCAGGAAGGCTTCTCCTGCAGTTACACTGGGACGTGAAGGGGATTTGCAAGGGCTGGACTGAAAGTCAGCTGTGCTCCTACCCTGGAGGATACAAGGACTGAGGCTGGGATATGATGAGTGAGAGATTGCCTGGGATTTAACAGGCTTTTTTAAGAGCAGATGTAAACCCCAGCCCTTGCTCTTTAGTCATTAAATGTCCCCTGGTTCATTCTGCAAAGGGTAGGCACATTAACCTGCTGGCCTGGCCGCCCTCTGTTAACCACATCCTCATCACGCCAACTCCCCTGACATTTGAAACTGCTCTTTCTTCCAAGCCCACTGCCTGCTCTCATTCCCAACCCAACATTTTGAGGCTGGGCTTTTGCCTCTTGTCATTCCTGAGGATCCTACGGCATAAATCAAACTATGGAGGAAGAAGAGAAAATCCTTTACCAAAGCATCAGGAATAAGAACACCTCCATCACAAATAGATTAATTTTTGCTTGAATTAATACACTGAAAACTGCAGGGAGAAGGCCTCCCTTGGGAGTGAGGGGCAGGGCAGACCATCACCCCTGCCAGGGCTCACAGTGCCTGTTCTGCCTTCACCACCTCTCCTGCCAGCTCCCATTTCTATGCAAACCTGCCCCACTCACTCCTTCCCCTGCCTGCACTCCTGCTCATTTAAGGAAATCAACTTTCTGCTCTCTGAGGAGCTGCCCGGATGAAGACGTGGCACTGGGGCAGGCAGTGATGCCCCCCTGCCCACCAGCACCTGGCAGCCCCTGACAGGGGCCATGCAAAGCTCAGGGCGGGTGCAGACCCCATTGCTGCTCTCCTGAGCAGGGAAAGGCAGGACACCTCCTTATCTCAACACTTTTCATCTGCTCTGGGTCCTTCCCATGACTGCCTCTCCTCTCCCAGCCCTCCTTATCTGTTCTCCCCCATCCCTCTCCCCAGCTTTGTTTACATCAGTGAAACGCTTGTCCAGGTCAAACACGGTCGGTTTCCTGATAAACACATTCCCATTGATTGCTGGAAAGAAAAAGTCCTCCAGAGCAGCACGTTCTTTGCTCTGGGAATCAATCACCTCCAAACCCCTCCTACCCCCAGCCCAGCCCTGCATCATGTGCCCCAGAGGGAGGCAGCACTGCATGCAAGATGTGACACCTGAAGAAGATGTGTGACACGAGGAACCTGTAAATCCCCCTGGCCTCTCCCACGCTGCACCCATGGAAGACAAACCCCTTCCAGCTGCTTCCCAGGGCGAGTGCCCCAGCCCGTCAGCCCCTGCATCCCGCTCCTCCTGCCTGGGCCTGTCAAACATTCCCATCTCAGGCATGGAAATCAGTCTCAAGCTGCGCCAAGGGAGATCCAGGCTAGAATTAAGGAGGAGGTTTTTCACAGAAAGAGTGGTCAAATACTGGAATCATCTGCCCAGGGAGGTGGTGGAGTCACCATCCCTGGATGTGTTTAAAAAAAGCCTGGATGTGGCACTTGGTGCCATGATCTAGTTGAGGTGTTAGAACATGGGTTGGACTCGATGATCTTAGAGGTCTCTTCCAACCTAGAGATTCTGTGATTCTGTGATTCTGTGATGCTTGGGCCCTGCCAGCAGCCCTGGAAGGGACAGCAGTGAGGTGCAGCCTGCTGTGCTGCTGGAGCGCCCCAGGCTGTTCAAGCACTGGCCATGGGGAAGCTCCTGCGTCTCTGAGTGAGTGATTCAGCTGTAAAGCCACAATCGATGAAGAGGAATTTAAAGGGATTAGATGTTTTGCCACTGCTGCAAAAGTGGTGCTCCCTACGGTGGTCTCCCCTCCTGGAATGCATCAGGACTTCATGAATGAGGTGTGTGACCCATGCTGAGACCCCCTGGGTACCTTCAGGATTCACTCAAGTGGCTTTTTTAGACCCAAACTGCTGAACAGCACAGAATTTACTGTGCAAAATGATGCTTTGCCCACCTGTCCAGTCAGTGCTTCACCTCCTCTATGACAAAACACATACAGGGTGCTGCTGGGAAGCATCCCAGCCCAGTAAGCTTTCACCATTTAGTGCAGGGAGAAAACAAATTCAATTATGATAGTAAATAATTAATGAGACATAATTAAGAGAGACATAAAAATTATAAATAATAATCTGGGCTAGGAAGAAACAAGCCCAAGTGCTCCGTAGGGCCCATATAAACTACCAGAGCCCTGACCCCGGGGAGCCAGCAAAGCATGTGTGCTGGAGCATAAGGAGCTGTAATGAATTCAGAGTTTCCACCAGCCTTTAATAAAGTCCTTCTGCAGAGGCTATTAAAGGAACTAAGATGAGAGGTGAAAGTTTGTTATGGATTAGAAACTGTCTAAGAGACAGAGGAAAAGATAAAAGAGCTGAGAAGCGGCGCAGATGCACGATGAGCCGGGGAGCCTGGGACACCTCCTGTGGGACACGCACCCTGGAGAGGGGCCTGGCCCGTGCTGGGGCTGCAGGAGGATGATCTGCGCCCACTCTCGGGAGCCGGGCTGGCTCTGAAGCAGAAGCTAAAGCTCATTCATTGCCGGTGGGGGCGTTCATTCAGAAGGAGCGCTGCCTTGGCTGCCGGGGATGCTGATGCCATCTCCCCCCACAGCATCCGGCCTGCAGGGATCAGCAAGGCATCCCTCACCCAGCTCAGCCCCACTGCTGCTGCCAGGCACCCTGCTGCCAGCCAGGGCCCGTGGACCACAGCTCCAGCAGGGATTCACCCAGCCCCATCCTGATTTTCATCCAGCACAGGCTCGGGGGGGTTGGGGCTGCCGTAGGGACACTCCTGCCTCTCCTTGGGGTGCCAGCTTTGTGTCTATCCCTTTCTGAGAGGGCTGGGGTGACCTTTCCCAAAGGCAAAACAAGCCTGTGGGGTATCCAGAAGCCGAGGGAGGGGGGTGGAGTTACACCCCCAGTCCCCCCAGTCCCACTCAGCCTCACGCCTCCGAGCCCCCAGAATGAGAGCCGCAGCCAGCCAGTGCCTCCCAAACCCTGCCCTGCCGGATGGATTTTTAAATTGGATTGTGACAAACATTTAATACCTAATAGAGCTCACACCAGCACAGTTAATTAAGAAGGTGACTAATCCAATTCACTCGTGGGAGAGCAGAGAGGGAGGAGAGGGAGGGAGGGAGGCAGGGAGCCTGCGTTAGCACGGGGAGGGAGCAGGAGAAAATCAGTTCAGCTTCTATCACCTGTCGTTTCATTTCGCGTGTGCACACACTCGATGAAGAAGGACTTTCCTTCCCTGTTGCAAACTCTGGAGCTGCTGAGTGGAAGCTGAGCTGGCCCAGGCTCTGTGTGAGCTTCACTGGGCTACCAGGCCAGGCGAGGGAGGGGATACTGGCTCCTTGGGGCTCGGCCATAGAGATGCCCTCGGTTTTATCTGAGAACACCGTGCAGGAGTTTTTCGAGCTCTGAAGGGGACGCCGAGGCACAGACCCTGCAGAGCATCCCCCAGCTCCACACGGGACCGTGCTGTGGGGCCGGTCCCAGGCACGCCGGGCTGGCAGAGCCAGCTGTGGCAACATCTGCATGCCACTCACACGCCGTCCCCCCGGAGTTGATAAATAAAACAAGTGGAGTTATTTTGGCCCCGGGGACAGGGCTGTCTCCCGCAGCACAGAGCGGCTCTTTCTCCGTGTCTCCGCGGAGCCCGAGTTCATTGTCATTCCCCAGCGGAGAACAGGACGGGGATTGAGCCGAGGTGCCCATCTGCGGAGGGCAGCCGGAGAGAGACTCTCTTCATATTAGCGCCTAATGGCATCAATAGCGCTTTTGAACGAAGCCCCGGGGCAAACAAAAGGTCGCAGCGAGGAAGAGCGAGCGGGCGCAGCCGGGCTGGGGGCAGCGGGGACGGAGCCAGGCGAGGAGGGCAAGCAGGATGAGCCGGAGAGGAGGACGAGGGCAGAAACAGAAATGGGGCAGCTCCATCTGAAGCGCCTTTCCTACAGAAAGCGAGGCAGCTGGAGGACTTTGAGGATGCGGGCAGCAGTGCCACCAGCGTCAGGTAGCAGGGATGCTGGAGCACCGCCCAGCTCCGGCTCGGCCGTGCCCGCTGCCAGCAGCAGCCAGCGGAGGAGAGCCCCGCACCCCCACCAGGGTCCCACTGCAATTAGTGCTCATTAGGCAAAAGGGGATGCTGCCTTAGCAACGGGACAAGCAGATGGGTTGAAATTTGGAGAGGTGAAGAATAAAGATGCGAAATAAGCCGAAGGAAAAGCAACCAAGCCGTGCCCAGCAACCAACCCGTGCCCGCGGGCAGCGCTGAAAGCACCTCCGGGGACCCCGCGGTTGTCCTGGGGTGCCCGGGGTGATGGGTGCCCGTCAGGCAGGGCTGGGGAGGAGGCATCGACAGCACCGAGTAATTAATGAGGAATTACAGCACCAGCTCATCCCTCCTGCGGCCAGAAAAGCCCCCAGGGTGCTCCCAGCATCCTCGCCCCTCGCAGGAAATAATTACTTAGGTTAAAATTATTTACCAAATGAGGCAATTCTCGGCGTGCTATCTCGCAGCCGTTTGCATGGTTTACATTGTTACTGGTGCTACACAATAAATTAAATGCGTAATTAAAGCCGAGTTTAATGCTGACGCTTTGCGGAGGGATTTTCTTTTAAGTCTCTCTGCAAGCAGAAGCAGCACGCTTGAGGTGAGGGGCTGGCAGGGCCAGGGGGAGCGGGCAGGACACTGATCCCCCGGGACAATTGTGTCCCTGGCTTCCCCAAGGGACAACAGCCGGATCGAATCGAATCAATCTGCATTTTAATTACCGGGCACGCTCCCTCCGCGGGGACGCTGAGCCGTCTGCAGTGGGAGCAGCCAGGGTGGCCTCGGGCGAAGCTCCCTGCGTGTCCCCGTGTTATCCAGCAGGGACACGGATGTGCTCCATCGACAGGACCTATTCCTGGCTGTGGTGATCAACCAAGCGAGGCTACAAAACCCCACGGGGATTAGGGGGCTCATCCACCAAAAAAAAAACCCCAAAAAAACCAACCCCAAAAAGGGAGGAAAATAAACAGCGCACTTTAGGAATCCACGTTTTTGGTGATTTCTGCTGACTAACGTGATTTCAGCCAAAACCAAGGAAGCCATCAGGGAAACGGCTCCAGGGCTTGCCTAGGAAACATCTCCTTCCTGGAGATGAAGCTCTAGGAACACGGTGGTGGGCATGGAGCTCCAGCAGTGGGGACCGCTGTGTGACCCAGGGCGTGCTTTGCTCCTCCTGCAGCTCATCCGTCCTGCTCCAGCGTGGCGCGGGCAGGGCTCAGGGGTCACCTCCCCTGCTAGCCAGGAGAGGGAGAGCCAAAGCCCAGCCTTTCCCATGCTGGCTTGGTGGGGACAGCCGTCCCCCAGGGCCTCCTCCCTCCACCAGCAGCCCAAATGCATCGGTATCGACTGGGCAATCAATTCTCAAAGCCCAGGCAGGCAGGCAGGCCAAGGAGGAGCAGCCACACCAGGCAGCCTGTGCTCCAGCTAATGCAAACGGCACAGCTTTCCCTGGGACATGCCCACACGTCCCACGATGCCAGGCAGGCAGGGCAAGGCTTTTTCCTTCCCCCAGGGAGGATGTCTGCACTTCAGGAGGAGAGCCAGCACCCAGGGGAGCTCTCCTGCTGCCAGGCACCCCTCCAGCTGCACCCCAGCCTTCAGCCCTGCCTGGCCTCCAGTGGGACATTCTTCCCAAAAGAATGGGGGAAAGAGGAGGGAGCTGCCCGGGAGATCAAGGACAGAGAGCTGAATTAATTTCTCCCTCCTGTGATGCCTCTCATGAGTGGAGGGGAAGGAGAGAGTGAATCCCTCACCTCTGCCAAGCCATTTTCAGGAGAGCAGCCATTACCAAAGGACTTCCCTACACTTGTAGTAGCCACAAGCATTTCACTTCCCCAAAGTGTGTGGGATTTGTGATCTCCTCCAACAGGAGAGAGAGTTCTGGCCCAAAGGAACATCCCACATCCACCCAGGAGCCAGTTAAGCACCCCTGGATAACTTCTCTAGCAATGACCCACAGCACCACACGCTGCAACAAGGCTCCAGATCTCCCCCAGGGTGACTTGCTGGAGCTCCATCCACCTTGAGGAAAGGGATGGGGAGCAGAAATCCCTTCCCAAAAGGGTTTCTTTAGCAGCAAAGCTAAAAGAGGGGGGGGGGGGGGGGGCAGGGGTTGTAGCTGGGATGGTTTCTAGCATGTCCTGGGTCCAGCTGCCCACAAAACCAAACAGCTCAGCAGGTAAATGTTCAGATGAAGATCTCTGCTCACCAGACCTCCTAGGGAAAGGGACTTCAGCAGCCCTTTCCACCTCTACTGTCCTTTTTCTGGCGATTTTGGGGGAATCCAGACCCCTTCCTAAACCCCAGCCACCCCAGGGAGCGTGAGGGGAGAATTTAGCATCCCTGGGATTGTCATCCCACCAATAGATCTGGCAGCAACCACCCACAGAGCATCCAACCCCACACAGGGGAAGGAGGAGATGGGGCATGTGACATCCCAGAGCTCTGATACCCCCACCTGCATCATCTTTTCCCAGCCTTTGCCATCCCAGATGCTCACGTGCCAGCAGGACAAGCTCACCGTGGTGGCCTGCTGAAAGCATTGTGTTTTACTGAAAGCAGCTGCTGGAAGCCAGGAGACGGCTTTGCTGCCTGCACCTTGCCAAGGTTCCTGCCCTGGGGATGGGAATTATGGAAATACCAGGCTTTGACATTTAAAAGTATCAAGGAAAATAAAGCAAGGTGGGGGAGGGAAAGAACCAAACAATTACCTGGGGCTCATCAAGGAGATGCTGGGAGAAATTGTGCTGGCTAATTACAAAGGGAAAATTAAATGAAGACAACAAGCTGGGGGAAACAGGAAGGCACAGGAGGAGAGGGGCCTCAGCCTGTGGATGGGATGTTTGGTGCTGAGATTTTGCCAAGAAAGGATGTTCCTTTCAATATTTCCCAGTGGGACGGGACTTGCTCAGTGACATTCCTCTGGCTAGGTGAGGGCAGGGATGATGGAGGGGAGATGCCCTTCCAGTGCCCATGGAGCCCAGCTGAAGCGCCTCCCCTTGGGGCTGTGGCAGTGGAGGCAGCCAACAGGGAAAATCTTCAACTGAAATGGTGCTGGGCATCCCAGGGCTCATTGCAGGCACATTGGTAAGGGAGACTGGACCTGCCTTGTGAGTTATGAGACCGATGAGGGGAAAATCCCTTCCAGAACAAGAGACAGACCAATGACACCTGCTGAACCTGCCCTCTGTTTTCTATCTTATTTTTGAATTTCCTATCGCCATCCCTTCTGATTTCCTGATTTTATTTCTGGCGCCGTGGGGTGGGTGAGGGAAGAGCAGGAGCCGGTGGCGAGATCAAACGGGTCGTGCAGAGAGCGTGCACTTCCAGCACTCACTGCCATTAACTCAGCAGCCACCTCCCAGCATGTCCAGCCAGCAAACTGGGCTGAGAGACCAGTGCCAAGAGCTGGCAGCACCCAAGCAGGCCCGGGTTTTACCCTCACTGCGATTTTCACCCTGGCTGTGGGGTGCTGCTGCCCTGGCTGGGACCACCTTAGGACGGAGCAGCTCTAATGCCATTGACATTTTGTTTCTCATTACAGGAGCAATTAACAGGAGAGAGGATTACAGGCGCTGGCTGCATCGTGTCCCCGTCCCTCAGCTGCCTCCTGCTGCCTTTATCTCTTCTGCCTGGGCAGTTCCATCAATGAATTGACTTCTTCCCCTGCCTAATTTATGTCTCCTTTATGTTTGTTTATATAATAAGGTTAAACATCTATTTTACACCCCACATGCTTGTACTTGCTAATTAGCATTTTCCTTGGGTTTTATTGCATTTGCTGCGGGCTCTGGCAAGATGAACAGTAGCAAGGAGAAGGCTGGGAACTCCACAGACCCCCTGGGCCAGGGCAGGAGCTGCAGCCCCCCAGCCCAGTGGGTTTGGGTGCCTGTTACCCCCCAGGAGCCGTGGGTGAAGCGGTCAGAGCTGCAGCTGTGTCAGGGAAGGGCTCCCATAGGACTGATTTCCACCTCTCAGCACGGTTCTTGAGCAGTTTTAGGGGGATTGGGGAGCCTGGAGCACCACCATCAGGAGAACAGCAAGCGATCCGTGTGCTCGCCCGTGGCTGCTGCCCATGGTGACAGACTGTCCCTGCAGCTTTACCTTGCTGATGCTCACATCCACCTGACGAGCCCCTGTGAGCAGCTTTGGGGCGCAGGGCAGGGCAGGGAGTTCTCCAGGGGAGTGGCTCTGCCCCCCACAAACACGGGAGCCCGGCCTTTCCCTCACTCCCGGAGCCCAGGGGAAACCTCAGTCTCTTCATGCTTGGTTTGCGAGGCCTTACAAGCCAAACCCCTCCCCAGCACCACGAGCCCCAGCAGCCAGCAGGGCTTTTCCAGCCCTGGCACCGTGGTCCTACACATGGATCCATGCGAGCCCAGGGCCCAGCTCTGCCCTGTGGCTGCAGGAAAAGCCTCAGCGCCCGAGCAGACACCAGCTCTCAGATGCCCTGGGAGAAGGGAGGAGGACCCGGTGGGACTGGCAGTGCTCGGGGCCCCTCTCTCCCTGTACAAACCCGGGCATTTGTAGCTCAGTGCTGTGAGCACCCGAGATTCAAACAAACAGCCAGGCTCACGCCCCACCGAAGGTGCAGGAAAAGCCCTTCTGACCCTCCTGCCTGCCTGCCAAGCCTTCTCCTCTTGCCTCAGTTTCCCTGCCTGCAGACACACGTCCCACGGGGGTGCGATGCAGGGGGCAGCCACAGGGATGCAGCCGGCAGAAACCAGTGCCCAAATCTGACCCTTCCCCGAGAGCTCAGTGCCACGGCAGGAGATGCGTGCTCTCAGCTGCCCAGCCGATACACAGCCAGGAGCTTAAAGAGGCGAGCTGCTCCCCATTTCCAGCCAGGACGGCAGAGCGCAGGGATGCTTCCTTCCTTCCCCAGCACCTCTGCCAGCCCCCTGCCGCTCCAGAAAGGATCCCCCGCACTGGGCTCAGCCTTCTCCGCCTCTCCGGGTAGATGGATTCTGTCAGAAGCCACAGCAGGTGACTGCTAATGAAGCACGCCTAATTAATGCGTTCCTCAGACACGCCCTCGGCGTCCCTTCCTCCAGGTGCTCCACCGTCCCCCGGCCAGCGGTGACCTCGACGAGCAGGCTCCGCGCCCTGGCTTCGAAAGTCGCATCTGTGCTCAGGGAGCATCCTCCAGCCCAGAGCTCTGCCACGGCCCCTGCCAGGGGTCAGCTCTCCTGCGGAAAGGCAGCGTTTGCTGCTGGAGCGGGCGGGAGAGGAGGCAAAAGCCGCGTTCAAACTTCGGTGAATCGAAGCAGAAAGCCGGGGCTAAGGCTCAGCAGAGCCTGGGTGGGCTTCGCCGGCAGCATTCAGGCACAGGCGGCAGCCGGGGCGGGGAGGGAGAGGCTGCTCGGGCTCCCTCTCAGCTCCCGGAGTTGGGGATGCTGCTGCCCCCGCGGGCCTGCGGGGAGCGGGAGTCGTGGGCAGAAGGGAGGGAGCGAGCTGGGAAGGAGAGATGGAGCCTGGCTTTGACGGGAGAGGGTGTGAATGAGCCCCCCAGCGCTGCCTGCAAGGATGCAGCAAGGAGCCTCCTCCCCCCACGAACTGTCTCCGGATGACGCAGGTGCCGAGAGCCAAATTTCTTCAATCTCATTCCAGCCACAAAAGGAACTTGCAGAAAGTGCGGGCAGCCTTTACCACCCCCCCCAAAAACAACCAACAGACCCCCTCTCCCCTCGCACGGCCGCCCCTCGGTCGGGCCGGGGAGACGCCGCGGCGCGGCGGGGGAATCGCGGCTCCCTGCGCGCCGCCGCTTCCCTCCGCGCTCAACTCCGCTCCGCCCGCCCGGCCGAGGGCTGGAGAGGGGCAACACGCACGGCAAAGAGCCCGGGCAGCCGGGGCCGGGGCGCGGCTGGGATGCGCGGGGCAGCGGAGCGCGGAGGCTGTGCCCGCGGAGCGCGGGGCAGAGCGGCGCGGAGCGCGGAGCCGTGACCCGGGGCTCGGAGCTGTAACACGGAGCGCGGAGCCGTAACACGGAGCGCGGAGCCGTGACTCGGAGCTCAGAGCTATAACACGGAGCGCGGAGCCGTGACTCGGAGCTCGGAGCCGTGACTCGGAGCGCGGAGCCGTGACTCGGAGCCGTGACCCGGCGCTCAGCGTCGCGGAGCGTGGAGCCCAGCCTGCGGAGCGCGGTGCCGCGAAACGCGGAGCGCGGAGCTCCGAGCCCGGAGCGCGGAACGCGGAGCGCAGAGCGCGGAGCTGTCCGCGGTGCTGAGCACACTCACCGGGCCGGGCCGGGCCGGGCCGAGCCGGGCCGGCTCCTCCTGCTGCCGCCGGTATCGCGCGGGGCGGCCCCGCTCCGCGGGTGCCCGGGCTCGGCCTGGCGCCCTTCGTGGCACCGGCGGCCCCTCTGGCTGCCGCGGCCGAGAGCGGCGACCCCGGCACTGCCTCGCTGCCGCTCCGTCCCCTCCTTAAATTTCAGCAGCTTCGTTCCCCCCCCCCCCCCGCCCCCCGGTTTTTTTTTCCTTGCTCTCCCCTGTTCTCCGCTCCCCGCTCCGGGCTCTCCCGCACGCAGCCGCCTAGTGGGCAGAGCGGGAGGAAAATCCCACCCGCAAACGCGGGCGGCACCGCCGCCGCATCGCCTCCCACCGGCCGCCGCTGCCCCCCCGCACCCGCAGCGCCCGCAGGCGGCTCCCGGGCAGCGGGGCCGCTGCGAGAGAAGGGGAGGGTGACAGGAGAGGGAGGAAAGGGGGTAAAAATGGGACGCAAAAAAAGCGAGAGCCCAAGGAGTTTGACCTCAGCCTTGCTGGGGTCTGGGTGCAAATCGGCGCGGGCACGGGAATGGTCGGAGGGCTGGGATTTCTCTGCGGTGAGGGAAGGCTGGCAGAGCTGGTGTTGGTCAGCCTGGAGAAGAGAAGGCTCCAAGGTCTCCTTCCAGTGACTAGAGGGGCTCCAAAGAGAGGACTTTGGACAAGGGGATGGAGTGACAGGAGATGGGGGAATGGGTTCTGCCAGGGCCAGGGGGATATCAGGATATAGATAGGATATTAGGAAGAAATTCTTCCCTGTGAGGGTGGTGAGGCCCTGGCACAGGTTGCTTGGAGAGGCTGTGGCTGCCCCATCCCTGGAAGTGTTCAAGGCCAGGTTGGATGGAGCTTGGAGCAGCCTGGTCTTCTGGGGTGGGACGAGATGGTCTTTAAAGTCCCTTCCAACCCCAACCAGTGTGGAGTTCTGTAATACCACAGAACAGCTGTGGGTAGTACCCATAATTCCAGGTTCTGACACCCCCAGCCCCCCAAAGGTTAATTAATATTTTGGGGGGGAGGTTGTTTCTCAGCTGGGAGGTTGGGGTATCAGTTGTACGTGACAGGACAGGGGGACAGAGCTGCCTGGGGAGGAAGGAGCAGGTAGCCACAGCATATTTGGAGCTCTCTAATTGCTTTTAACATCATTACCTGCCTAAATATTGAAAGTAATGAGCTTCCAAAAGCTTTTTTGCTCAACAATGAGTAGCACTGTTGACAGTAGAAAGTATTTTTTCGCAGCTGAGCTGGTGAACCAAAGTTGAGAAGAGCAATTCCACCTGATTCTGCACAAAACTTGGATGGGTTTCTTGGCAAGCTACTTCCTCAGGTCAGAGACTCCTGTCCTGGTATGTTAAAACAGACCTTTTTCAGTCACAGGAACAAGGTGGTCCTAAATGGCCCGTGACTCCTCAGATGCAATTTCATGTCCCAATTTTCCCACACCGCTTCGGGTAAATTGCCTAATTTACCTCCTCCCTCCATAAAAGGGAAGCTCGGTGAGAAGGATAAAGGCCATTAATAGTGATGAGCTGTTCAGCTCTCTAGGTAAGGGATGAGCTGTTCAGCTCTGTACCCTTAGATGTGTAGGGAGTCCTGTACCTTCCCACAGACATCCTGCACGGAGCAAAACCCACCACCCTAAGGAAGCCAGCAGGGATTTTGGGATGGTCTCAGACACTGGAGATAAATGAACCTGGCTAAGCTACACCCTGAGTGCCACCAGTGAGGTGGGAGGCGACTTTGCAAACTACTGATGCCTTGTCAAGGCTGGCCTAGAACAGAGGCCAGACAGAGTTAAAGAATAAAGTAGGGATTTATTAAAAGGCCTCAGTGGATCCACCTTGGGCAGCACAAGAGCCCAGCCAGGGCTGCACCCAGGATGAACCAAATTGGTCACAAAATGCTCCAGCTGGTCACGGAGTCTCTCACTTTTATAAGTTCTGCTCCATTTGCATATTGGAGTTCATTGTCCAGTTACAGCTTTAGGTTCTGCAGTCCCACCCTGCTTGTTTTTCTCTCTTCAGCCCACGTTGTTTATGCTCTTGGGCCTGAGATTTGGGTGGTTGTTCTTGGTTCCAAGCTAGGAAAGGAATTGTTTTGTCTCCCTACTCTGTGCAGAGAGCTCACCATCCCCTACTATGAAGCTCAGCCCCACACACTAAAGCAGCACAGAATCTGAAAAATATAAAAGCTAAAGCCTGAGGCATCACTATCATGCAAAAGCCTGAGCTGGAAATGAGGTATATCAGCTTTGGCTTTACAATGTACCAGCATGACCAAAATCACCTTCCTTGGACCGCACAGATGGAAAAAAGCCCAAGAAGCCATATGTAAGCAAGACTGGAATTGCTGATCAGGCCCTCCTGGCTTTCTCCAGCTGGAGGAGTCACTGCCCAGCCACAACAACGAGCCTGCAAGTCAAAGGCAATGTCCCCAAAACTCAATGTGGTTTGAGTGTGACCACGCACTAAGGAGCAGTTTCTCACTCAAGTTCCTCAGAGCAGGGTGCCTGGCTGTAAAACCCATGTGCTCCAAAGGTTTATTCCTTTTTGCAAGGGAAAAGCAAGGTCAAGCAGAGCCCAAAGCTGTCACCCCTGTGTGAGGGTCCTTAATGAAACCTTAATGATGCTGAGCAGAGACAGACAAAATCCCTTGCTCTTACATGTACTTCAGAGCAAAGTGCACCCCAAAATGGGAAACCAGCTTGCTTTGCAGCCAACACATGAAGTTTTCCAAGGGACAGTCTCGGGAGGGAAGAGCATGTGGTTTGCATGAGGCATGGATGGTCTGAAGGGGTCCCTGGGGGCCATGCTGGGAAGAACTAGAGACCTTAATTTAGAAAAATTATTTGGGAGATCATTTCAAATCCCTTTTCTCTCTTATTTTGCTTATGCTCATTTTGGGACTCTGGGCAATAATCCCCCACACAGCACAGGCACCCTCATGTTTCCCAAGCCTGCCTTGCTGATGCCAGTGGGGATTGAGCCTCGGGGATACCCCGGGGGTTTCCATCACTGCAGTGTCAGGAAAAGCACTCTGCAGTGAATGAGACCTTCTGGACTGGCCTGAAAGCCCCAGGATCTCTTCCCTGTGCAGTCCTGGGGGGATGCCCAGCAGTGAGCCGCTGCTGCTCCCATCCCTCCCCTCTTGCTGCTCCTCTCTCAGTGCATTCCTAAAAAAAAAAAAAAATATGTGTGGAAACAGATCTGCAGCCAGCGCCCACCCACTTCCCTGGGCTTTAAGCATCCTTGCTGCTTCCCTGGAGGTGTGTGGCAATGGGAATTCTGCAGGAAAAGTTCGGGAGATGGCTTTGATTCCTTCTCTGCGGGCCGCTGGGGACCGCAGCCCCGGGGAGCAGCTCCTGAGCGGAGCTGTGCGCGCAGCGGAGCCGCCTCCCCCCGGCAGCGCCATCCTCCCGGGCGCGCCGAGGAACCAGCCGCGGCTCCCCGCCTGAATTAGCGGAAAATTAAACATATGTCTCCATTCACCCAGGCGAGGAATTAGATGTTGATCCGTCCCGATTCCATCTATTTCAATTATAGACGAGGACAGGCACCGCCTTCCCCTGACAGACACCCAGGGAGGCTGAATGGTCCCGGAGAGGTCTCCAGCCCGCAGGGCTCGGTGTGGGCAGGGGAGCATCCCAGCCACTGCAGCCCCTTTGAACCCCATGGAGGGGATGCTCAAGGCTGTGAAGAGGCTGGGGGAGATATTTGGGGACCTCGGGTAAATGGGGGTTATGGCGGGGTGAAGTTCTTAGGGCTCTGTGTGGATTCTTGAGTTTCTAGGGTGGAAGTTTGGAGAGCTGGGGAGCTCTGGGGAGATGCTTGAAGCCAGGGATGGGGTGCTCAGGGCCCTGGCAGGATGCTCAGAATAAGGGGCCATGGGGGGCTGACAGCAGGAGCTTGCAGAATACGCAGGGGCTGCATGTCTATAATAAGAGAGAGCAGCAAAGTGATATTAAAAAAGGTTTGACTGTAATCACAAGAGCAATAAACCCTTCAATCAAAGCCTCCAGATTATCTGCTGTCACAGAATGTGAGCGCTGGCAAGGGTGTGGAGAATGGCAACAGAGCCAAAAAACTGTCCCACCAAACAGATGTGAGCTTTATGGCAAGGCAGCTCAGGTGCTGTGTTAGTCCATACCACCAGGGCTTCAGCCCTCCTGGGGATGGGCTGGGAAAGGCACTCCTCAGTCCACTGCAAAGAACTCCTTCAGTGCAGGTTGTGTTTCCAAAGGAGAGGAGAAAGACCTCGAGATGCTCCAGCAGTGGGAAGTGCAAGGAAGCTCAGGGGGGGGATGGCAGCTACGACCTGTGCTGCACACAACCTGTGTGTCCATCTTTGACCTTGCTGGGGACAAGCAAACACCTTTGCTGTGGAGCCAGGGGAAGTTTGTCTGGTAGTGACCAAGCAGTTTCTCATGTTTTGCATGTGAATAAATATCAATATTATAGAACAGCATCGATGTGAAGCCCAGCTGCTGCAGCAGGTGTGTTAAGCCAACATGCCTGTGTATGTAACACCCATTAGGAGAGGAGGCTTTTCAGAAAACATCCGATAGACCTGTGCTTAGGGATCACCAGGAGCACACAAGAAGACAGATGGATTCTTTGATTTTGCATGTTAAGGACAGACAGCTTTGATGCTGAGAGCATGGAGACACACTGATCCTTGTGAGGGGCACAAAGATGCGTCAGCTCCTTTAAGTGTTGGTCTTGTCCACCTTTCTCTGTCTCCAGCCCCTCCTTGAGCATGCCCAGGAGAAGACAGACACCCATGGGGCATCGCTGAGGTTGTTACTGCTGCTGGGCTAAGTGGGTGCCAAGCCCTGCCACATCCTTGGCATCAGCAGTGTCTCCCTGCATTTAACAGTCCCTTTGTGGCCAGCCTGTGCTCAGATACATTCCCAACCACCTCTCCACTGTGTTTGAGGTGGCTGGTGCCCAGGCACGTGGGGAGAGGGGAGGGGGGTGTCACCCTGCAGGGGCTCGCTCTTCTGAGGGTCCCTCTCGGAGCCCCGAGCCCCGCGGCCAGGCTGGCAGGGCTGTGGGGCAGCAGATTGCCCCTGCTGGCAGGGAGCTCTGCCACGGTGCTGTCAGCCCAGCCTCAAAACATGCTGAGAGCTGGGGAAGCCACCAGGGGCTTTGTGGGCTGCAGGCAGGAGCAGGGGAGTTGGGCAGGCAGGGACCCAGAGCAGGCGTTGGATAGAGCATCTCCTCCCTTCGGTACCCTGAGGTACCAAAGCAAGCTGAGAATCTCCCCCTGCTCTCAGGGCCAAGCCAAAAAGAGGGTTTATCTAAGCCCAGACACGTGTGGAGTAGGCAAAGCACAACAGTTCCCAGCTTTCTAAAACACTTTGGGTGCTTTGGGACATTGTCTCCACTGTTTTCTTCCCTCCTCTGTCCCACTGCCCACAGCAGAAGCTGCAGCAGCAAGGCCTTAGATGCTCAGAAGTGCCTGGAGCCCCATGGCAGGCAGCTCCAATCTGGCTTTTGTCCCTTTTTGCCTGTCTGGGGTCACAGTAACACTTCATCATCATTAAAGCATCATCCCTGTGACCAGCCTTTGCTTCCTCACCCATCAGCAGTGCCAGACATGCAGACCCTCTCTATCACCAGAGCAAACAGCCCTTAAAAGCACAGGCAAGAGGCAGACAGCCTCTGTGGGCTCAAAACAAGTGGTGCTGAAGCTCCTTGAAGCCTTCTTTTGGAAGCTTTCACCCCAATTCCTGCCTCCCAGGAGGCCATGCCGATGCCTCCCCACCCGTGGCATGGGAACCCATGGCTTTGCATCCCCTCAGAAGAGGCTCTGCAGGCCCCCAGGCAGGCAGCTTTGACAAGAGCCATGGGGGAGATGGACACCCAGGAGATGTTAGTCCCCGGCTAAACGCAAGGATTTTAAATCCTGATTTCTTACTGCAAACAAGCACTGTGAACTGTCGGCACAGTGACTCCTTGGGTGCAGCCCAGCAGGGACAGTCTCCCTGCCCCTGTGCAGGAGAGGAAAAGCCCCCTCCCACCCCAAACTGGCTCCTACCTCTTCCACATGAGAGCCTCGGGGGTGCTCCGTGCCTGGGACACACTGGACTGGAGATGTCCCCTCAGTGGCTGCATGGTGCTGGGCTCCTTCTCCCTCCTCCTCTTCCTCCTCCTCCTCCTCCTCCTCCCAGGCCTGTGGGGCACAGGCAGCTTCCCAGCTCTGGTGGGAATTGCGGCACACCTCAGCAACATCAGGACATTACAGATTCCTGGGGTTTTTTAAAGTGCAAAAATGCCCTTTAGCGCTGCTATTGCCATGCACAAGGCTTTTTAGATGTCACGGGGATGTAGTGAAATAATTTAAACCCGTGTTCAGCCCTTAAATCTGGTATTAAAATGAAACTCTGGCAGCTCCAGAGCTGTGCAGAAGCTGCACAAGGAGGAAGGAACCTTAACCCCATGTCTCTGCCTTGGGATAAGGCCATGCCATTGTGCCTTTGGCAGCAGTTTGGGCACATCCCCAGTGCTCCCTGTGCCTCTCCAGGTTCACTCCTTCCCACTTTCCTGCAGGAACCAACACGTGTGTGGGGTTGGCATGGAGGCGAGGTTTTACCCACTTTACAGTTTGGATAAAACTGATCCCAGAAGCAGTGAGGGCAAGGCGGGAGTTGTAGGGATAGGTCACCACCCCAAACATCTCCTTTGCCAGCAGATGGTGGGTGGGGCAGCCAGAGCAGCTCAGTGGTTCCTGCCCAGCTGTGGGGGCATGAGGGGGATGCTTGTCCTGCAAGGAACCAGCACACAGGTACTGGAATTTCCATCACTTGGCTCCACACAAGTTGTTAGGAAAAAAGAAGATAAATAAAGATAAATGGAGGAGAGTTGAGCATGCTGGCAACCCTTCTCTATCATTCCTTTTCTTCCTTAAGCAGATCAAATTATGACCTGGAATCACTGAATGCATATTTTATTATGTGGATAATTTAAAGGATGAGGACGAGACAGGGAATTCATAAGGTACAGTCATGTTAGAAGACAAAGAGTTCCCATTAATCTCCTACAGGGGAAAAAAACCGAACAGGAGAAAAGCAGGGGGTGGGGACAGGTTGTAATCGATGCTATCCTCTCCTCTTGTCGCTGGGGCATGCAGGGATGTATTCTCCACTAACACCAGACAGAAGCTGCTCCTTAAGATCTCACAAAACAGACGTGGTGCTCCAAACTCTTCCTGGCTGCACTGCCCTTCACTAGCAACGTCAACCCATCATTTCTCATCCCATTCCAAGAGCTTGCAAATCGGCTCTCCTCCTCCTCAGTGCAGAGCTGGGGACCCCACAGCCCCGGAGAGGGCTGTCCCATATCCCTCCCAGGACTGAGAGCCCTCCCTGGGGCTGTGCCATCACGGTCTGCTGGGCTTTGGCCCATTCCAGCCCGGCCTGGGCGCCCGTCTGGTGCCAGCTGGAGCGTGATGCTCTGCTGACTTTGAGGGGTCAGCCCCACTTCCCCTCGGCACCCCCTGCCCCATTCAGGCACGGGCTGCTTTGCTCTCTGCAGATCAATGCCAGCTTCAGGATGTTTTTTGGTCGCCACAGGACCAGGAAAGAGCCACTGGCTCTTGGTAATTGTTTTCGTAACTGTTAAGCAATCAACAAAATAAGTCTCGGTAGTTCAGGGGTAGCTGAGCCCTGGCGCCATGCTGGGGGTGTGAGGGCTCATCCCTGGAGGCAGTACCCTAGCATGTGCCTCTGACCCAGGACACTGGTAATGGGACAGGAGCAGCTGCCCTGGTGGCTTCAGACCAGCTCCTGCTCAGGTCTGAGGGGATAAAAGGAGTGTATTTTCCCTCTTAAACAACCTAAATGGTTTTATGGAGATTTTGACAAGCCAGATTAAGCGCCGTAATCAAGACAAACTTGTTGTTGAAATAAGGCCCCTAAGGACAAAATCAGAGCTGCTGAGCGTTTTCCCTACCCAGCCCTGCCCATCTCACAGTGGAGAGACAGCTGCTGGGATCATGCCTGCAGCATGAGCTGCTCATCCCCCAGCAGCCACTGTCCTCACCGTGGGGACTGGAGCAGGGGACACACAGGTTCCACTGCCCTCACACCTCCGTGGCTCAGCCCATTAGAGCCCAGCACTGAGCTTGTGGCTCCCTGCAGACACACCGTGCTGGGTGGCCCTCTCTGGGAGGCTCCTGATGTTTCAGGGGGTTATGATGAGTCAATCTTGAATAAACACTTCTAATTCATGGATTAAAGGTTCCTGGGGCTGCAAGGGCACATCGGTGCTTGTGTGTGTGGGACTCGTGTTGTGCTCATGCTGCTGGCTCGGTTTCAGCTGTCATGTGCTATTACTCAGGCCTCCTAAAGACAGCCTTTACCTCCAAAATTATTTCCCAGATTATTATCTGAGACAGTGTGCTCCCCAGTTCTCGGATGGCTGGAGGCACTGGAAGGATTTCAGGGAGGAGGATGGTGTTAGAGATGCTCATGGCACTCACACTCCTCTGCTATTCATGCAGGTCTCCACCCCCAAATTCTGGAGTCAAACAAGAGCATTGAGGCAATACAACTCCCTGAACAGATTTGGGAGACACTGGGGAAGGCAGAAGTGAGAGATGAGTAAAACCTGTCTCTCTCTGCACGGATCAGAGGTTTTAGGCAAGCAGCTATCAGATGAGATTGGCTTTGTCCCCTCACTCCCTGATGAGCTATTTTCCACCACAGCCCACTGATGGTAGCAGGCACACTGCAGACTTTCTGTTCCAGGCAGATTAGAGGCTGTGATGAGCACGTGGAGCCCTCCTTCACCCGAAATGTTCATGATGCAGGGAGCTCTGTGAGATACTGTGGTCTAGGAGAGGTGGAACCACCTTCTCCCCTTCCCCTGCACACTGGGTCAGGAAAGTTCATGCTAGTTTCCTTTTTATTTCTAAGAGATGTCAAAAAACCAGCACTTTGTTTCCCCTCCTAGGAAATCTTCCCTGCTGCTCAATATTGGAGGGCAAATGGTTGTCCTGCCTCTGCTGAGTAACAATGGCCAGCCATCAGCCAGAGCCAGATTTAACATGTGAAAGCTAAGATGGAGAGATTTAAAACAGTTTTTTGGCAAGACCTACTTAATTCAAATGGCTGGTTAACACACAGAGCAGAGAATTAATCTTGCTTTAACCCAACTAACCATTTTTAAATGAAGAAGAATTTAAAGACTTAACATACCCAAATACTGCCTTGTAATTGAACAGAGACGAGATGATCATTCCTTCAAGAATTTGCAGCTCGCTCTGAAAGCAAAATTAAAGCAAACCATGTGGTGGTGGTTACCAGAAGGGTGGGGGGGGCCTAGTGCTACTTCAGGTGCTTCTCCAGGAGACAGATATGGGCTCTGGTCCTTATGCCACTGATGCTGCTCTAATTTGTGGACTCCCAAGTTCTCGAGCACATCTTCCCACCAGCCAAACCTCTCGGATGCCCAGCATTTAAGGTAGGTGACACCCCCTGACCTCCACAGATGTTCCATTAACAAGTGCAGGACATGGCTGCCACACTGCTGAGAGGAAGGAAAACCCCTCTCTGAGATCAGGCAGGAAGATCCCGTGAGGCTGGCCTCAAGGAAAAGCCTTTGCAGGCAGTGGTGAAGGCTGGCAGGAGGCAGGATGCCATCACCCCCTCTGGCTGCCTGCCAGGACAGCGGGAGCTGCTGACACACAAGAGGAGCTCTCCAAGGCACACGCCACAGTGAACACTCTGCTCTCACCCCTGGACTGCTGCAGGTCCCTGCTGGGTATTTCTGGCCTCCAGAAAAGCAGCGAGAAAGGAAAGAGGACTTTTCAGCTGGAAAGGAGTTCATTTGCCTTCCCAATTATCTGCTGATGTCATTATGACCTTCCATAGTTAAACAAAATTACCCTAAACAAACAGGGCTCAGCACTGGGGTGGAACACTGGCATTAGCAGCTGGCCACAGCAGGAGAGAGGAGGAGACAGAGAAGGAGAGCCCTGACATATTGATATTAATTTAGATTTGCCACTGACCATCATTTTCAATTCCCTCCAGCATTGAATTTTTTAAGCACGGAGGCATGTTCCTCCTACTCTTCTGTTAAATGCTTTAAAGTTAATTGAAGATGCTGGCTGGCCAAGAAAGGTTTTAAATTCCCTTTCTCAAAAAATCTGACTCACCTAACACCTCTCGCAAGGACACGAGAGCTGGAGGCAAAACCATTCTGGGGCAGAAACCTTTGTAACCTGGTTTTCTCAAAAGAAGAAAGTGAGAAGAAAGACTCCAAGTGCCCACCATCTGCAATTAATTTCCACAGGGAGAATGGTTAAGTGCTGGAACGGGTTTTCCAGAGGGGCTTGGGAATCTTCTGTCCTCGCTTGGTTGAGTTGTGAACACCTTCAGGCCCTGGAGCAGCCTCATCCAGCTTTGAGTAAGCTCTGCTCTGCACAGGGGATTGGACAAAGACCTTTTAGATATCCCTCCCAAAGTCAATCACCCCCTGACTCTAAAAAGGCTGAAAATCTGACAGGAAGCATTTGTGGAGCTGGTGACTAATTAAAAAAAATATTGACCACATGCTGTTTAAAAAAACCAAATAAAATTACAGTAATTATATGCGACTTAATTTGTCAACTGTGAAGAGTTACCTGAAGGAAAGAAAATTAAGGGGATTAAAATAAGGAGCATTACCTCTTGTGACAAAGAGACGGAGGCAAAAAATTGCCATCAACTTGTGTTTATGAGCTGCTGTGTTTCTAATTAGGGCCAGACACCAAATTTGCATTTTATCTTGATTGAAACAGAATGAAAACTGAAAAAATAAAGGCATCCGATGTTAAACATCTTTCCCTGTTTAATTCAAGGAGCAACCTTACAGCATTCAAAACAGCTGCTTTTTTTCTTCTGTTTTAAAGATCTTGGCTTTGTCGGAGCAATTTCAGTTTAAAAAACAGAGGCTCTTCAAGGGGGGGCAGAGAAGGAACGAGGTCACCTGCCAACAGCAGCTGCGTGGCACCAGGCTGGGGTACAACAGCAGCCAGGGCAGTTTGCAAAATAAATTAGCAGGCACTGATAAACAAACCAGAGGCTGGGGGAAACCCACACCTGAAACCAGGGGAAGCAGGAAGAGCAATGGCAATGGATAATCACATCAGCCTGCCTTTGGAGAGGGCTGGCTGGGAAGGATGCTCAGCACAGTCACTCCACACCAAATTCTCTTAAAATGCAGCAAAATGGAAATCAAACTAGTGCTCAGTGGGATGTGTCAGACAGCTGCCATCAGGCAGAAGGAACCAATTTTGTTTTCTTCTGCCACAGTGACTCAGGTGACTCATACAAGGCAGGCCTGCAGGTAGCACTCCCAAGCAGGACACAAGCTGGTGTGCTCTCTTCTCTCTCCTTTCCTTCCCTCCTCACTCTCCCCGCCACTGACACACCAGAAATCATGGAAGAAAACCAGCATGCAGCACTTGAGAGCCATGCATCCACCTCTCCCTTGGAGCTCAGCATCACTTTTCTCCCCACTGGACTAGACTCTGCAGAAGCTACTGGTGGTGTGTCCCACATCCTTCTACCTTTGAATGAGCAGATGACCCCCTAGAAACATGCACCAGCACCGAACCAGGACAGGAGCTGTCCCCAGTTCTGCCACAAGGCTTCATCCCTGCTTCTTTACTCATATCCTCAAGAGCATCCTTGCTCTTCTGCCCTGCCCAAAGGGTGTGAGAAGATCACACAATCCTCCTGGGAAGTCAGAGTCAGGCTTTTAACATGTGGAGGACAAGAGGCCTGTGCAAAGTCCCTGCATCAATCCCAGCCCCTGTGGCAGGAAGGAGACACGTTCTGCAGTGAGTGAATGGAAAAGGATTCTGTTTGCAGAACAAAACACTTCCCACAGGTATCACTGTCTGCACTGCACCTTTGACACCCACGGCAGGGAAAAGATGCTACGCCCACCAGATGCACTTTGGAGCTTAACAAGTTCTGGCAGCAATCCTGACAGTTTAACCTGGCTGCTGCTCGTGACAACAGTCTGCACCTTCTTATCTGCTCTGCTAGCCTGCCAAGAAAGCAACAACAACTCTCAGCTTCATGGTTTATTCCCCCTCCATATGTACAATTAAGTGTATGCATGACCATTAAAAATAAGGCTACTTATATCATGGCTCTGAAACACGTTACAAACCCACTCCATCCCCTCCCTTGTTACAACATTCAAGATGCTTGGCTTCCATGGTGTGCAGAGAGGGGCAAACACCAGCCCACACAGGTGACTGCGTGGTGCAGGGCTTTGGTAACTGGATCTAGAAGCTTCCTCCTCTAGCTGAGATAGTCAGACACAGCCAGGTCAGTGGGAGGCAGATCTTTGTCCCACGCTGTCTTGGCAAGGTCAGTCCAGGTCCCAGGAACTGCAGGCTCCCTCATCTCAGCACGTTGCTGGTGGCAGGTGGCCCACATGGACAGGAGGACAACTTCGTCCTCTCCTTTGGAACTGCCCCTTTGGGGCAAGGAAGGGGTCTAAGGAGAGGAGGAAAGGGAAGGTGTCTTCTCTTCTTGATGACTAGAGGACTTCAGTCTCCAGTGGTGTCAACCTCGGTGACATTTCTCAACATATAACGCATCGAAAAAATAATTAATAAATCAAAGGAACAACCATATCATGATGGGATTTCAAAGTGGATTGCTTGCATGTCCAGGTAAGGCTTAGAGACTTTCTTTTTCCAGTGGGGATGAAGAAGAGTCCAGATGAAAGTAACTGGAGATGTGCAACTGAGGACAGCCCTGTGTGCTCCTGTAAGCTCCCTTCACAAGTAAATCTGTTCTCTTATGCAACAAGACAATCCTTCCAGCTTCAGCTTGTGGCTCAATAAATTTTATTATTCCTTTTTGTTTTTATTTAAAAGAATTTGTTTTCCTATCATAAAAATTAGACAACCATACCACCACCACCAGCAGCAAAGTCTGTGGAGTTAATGTTGATGGCAGCCAGTTTACTGATGTTATCAGTGTCTCAAAATGTCCTAGGAAGTCCATAAATGGAAAAAAACCCAAACATGATCGTTTTGGGGAGGAACATCAAGGTGGTTTTGGTTTCTTGTCCCACTGTGGTTCCCAGATGAATACTGTAGCATATCAGCAGGACCAAGTACCTCATGCCTCGAGAGAAAACTCTTCATACCAGCTCCAGTACCTGGTTAGTAAGGAAGACGAGACATTTAGAATAGGAATTTATGACATTCATTATTTCCTACGTCAGCATCTTGATCTGTAAGACAGGACTGACCCTTCCATCTCCACCCCTTACCCTTTATTCACCAGCATGCAGTAATATCCCACAGATGGGAAAAGCACTTGGCAAGCATCCCAATTCTGATGTCTGCTTGTGTGATGATAAATTAGCCACGAAGCAAAACCATCCACAGCTGCCTCACTTCCCTTCATCTCAATCACACAGCTCTTGGGGATCTTGTAACAGAGATCAGAGCTTTTGTCATCCCAACCCTCTGTGCTCTTTTTTCCCTTGTCCAGGCTGGGATGGAACAGCAGCATCTGAAGGTGTGGGCTAGAGACAGCAGAAAAGCACCCGTGGGGCTGACAGAGTCTGCATGAACCTGGTTTGGCTTCCCTGGGCAAAGCTCTAGAGCTGCAGCTCATGGGCGATGCCCAGTATGGCATCTGTCCCCAAAGTGGGGTGGGTTTGGGCACACCAGGCCCTTCCCATCCCACCTTCCTGCTGCATGCTGTCAAAGGCAAATGGAGATACCAGAGTTCTGACAGCCCTGGCTGTCTGCACATTTCTCTCTGTCTACCTTCTCTCATTAACAAGCAAAGAGCATGAGCAAAACCTCTCCTCTCTAATCACTGCTCTTGCTGCTAGATTCACTTCAAAATATCAAAAGCTTCTGTGCATTTTGTCGATATTCCTAAGGAGGAGCTGACCAAAGTAACCACCAACCAATTCCAAAACATGATATATAAATAAATCCCCTATGAATGAGAGGCTACAGCATCACATACTGCAACAGCAGGAGTAACCCAGCCACTTGTGTCTTAAAAAAGGGGGGAAAAATCTTGACATGCAATAAACACAGATCACTCAGGTCTCTCACCATTTTTGGTGATTTTCCCAGGTTCAGACCAGCAGCTCTGGTATGGCTCCAGAGAACTGCTATTGCCACAGGGATGTGAAGGACAATCAGGACCTCAGCCTCGTGACAGTGACAATGCAGTGTAAAACTCTGCAGACAGCAAGTAAATGCCTTTACCAGCAGCTCCAGAATGCTGCCAGGGGTTTGGGCTACAAGCTTAGGGCATTAAGCACCAAACCTAACAGCACGGTGGAGGGTCAGTGCTGCTGTGCAGAATGTGGGATAAAGTTCTGGGTTTGGGCTGAGTTTGGTACTGCCTTGGGTGCTGGTTTTGCTTGGCTGACAGACACATAAAGGACAGTCTTCTCTGCATCACTTGACATTCCACAGACAGAAATACATCGAACACTTTGGAAGACTTAATTAAAGAGCTGAAGACCTGGTACTGTCCACAGAGAAGGCTGATGCTTTCACAAAACCCCATGCTGGCAGCTGCTGTCTGTTACCACCCGTCTGAGCACCAAAGACAAGGAGCACCCCTGCTCATTTCAGTGCTGCTCCAGGCAGCTGCACACCAGGAGCTCAGCTTTCAGCCCTGCTGCCTCTGCAGCAGCCAGAGCACGGGCTTGGGTCAATGCTGGTGAGTTAACACTCAGCCTCTGCTGCCATGGGAGCCACCTGGGGAGGTGCTTGTGCAAGACCCTCAGTGCTGCCAGGACCCCAGGGAGCAGCAGCGGGTGCTGGATGGCCACCAGCAGCTCTTTCACACCTCACTGCAACTGGTTTCACTGCTGGGGCACTGCCTGCTCACTCCACTGTGTGCCACAGGCAAATACATCATTTAAATTGCAAACCTCCACAGCCAAGATGACCTCCTCTAATGGCTTCTCCTGGCTGTTCAGTGTCTCTGACCTTGCTCTTTACTATCAACAGATTCAAGTGTTTAAAGGCGAGATGTGTAAAATAACTTACCTTAATTGTACCCTGACTGTTAGCAGCAATAAGCACGTTGGACTCCTGGAAAAAAAAAAAAAAGAGGCACTATCAGAACCTGCCATTGCTTTTTTCCCCCCCTCTCCTTTTTTTTGGATGAAGCAGCAGAGAAGAAGTTATTTTTATCTTAAATATTAGAAATATATCTAATTTCAAAGGGATTTAACTCTTCCTATATCCAAGATGCTTTCAAGGCTACAAGTCTTTATAAGTTATGCTACCTTGAAGAATTAGAAAGCAATAATCCTTAGTGCTTGTACAGAGCTTTAAATCTCCAAAGCAATTTACAAACATGAATTAATTCTCACAGCTTCCCTGTGAGGTGGACTAATAAAAATAATAGTTATTTCATCTTTTGGCAGCACACGGACAAAGATCTCCAGCGCCCTAACTAAACCAACTAATCACCGTTACAAAACCCCTCCAGCTCCGAGGCCAAGAGGCTTCAGATGAGTAAAACAAAGAGGAGAAGAGATTAGAGAGCAATAGCAGATGCACCCAGTTTGAAAGGGAAGATAAACAGAGAGGGCTCCAGCCCTGCCTTAAGCAGAGAGGCAGCATCTATTTACCTCCTGCCAATTGATGGAGTTGCATTTGGAGATATCCTGGTTGACTGCAAATTAATGATCTGCTGCATCAGTCAGGCAACCCCCAGGCAAAAGCTGGAGAAGAGAGAGCGTCTTCTCTCCAGACCGCATTCCTCACATGACCAGCAAGCACAGATGCACCCTCCCCAGCCAAAATCCTATCCAAAATCTACAGGGAAATCCACACACAAGCACTCACTGGGGTGCTGGCAAGAGCCCCAGAGATGTGGGGACAAGCCCTGCTCCCAGACGGGTGTCCTGCAGCCCTCCTCGTGCCAGCGACGTCGCGCGCGCTGAGCCGCCCGCAGCAAATTGGTTTCTCTCAAGACAGTTGATATCTTTTCTGAGACACGTTTTGAAATTTCTCTTGCTGCTGCTATCCATCCCCAGACAAACCTGCTGTAATTATCCCATCGCTTAACACATGCATTTTTAATGAACTCAGTGACTAGAACACGCCCTGCTCCAAAGGGAACAGGAAGGCAGCTCAACACAGCCCCAAGCTGGCTGCGCGCTGCCTCACCATCAAGTTCAGGACTTTGCACAGCCTCCAGATTTGGGGTAAAGGAAGAAAAATCCCCTTCAGTGCGAAAATCCATTTATCAGGTAAGAATAGCCTTGTGGTGGACCACTGGGCTAACTGACACAGACAGA
Organism: Motacilla alba alba; assembly: GCF_015832195.1. NCBI lineage: Eukaryota > Metazoa > Chordata > Aves > Passeriformes > Motacillidae > Motacilla > Motacilla alba. The sequence goes on from NC_052023.1 coordinate 26,537,202, forward strand.
TTTGTTCACCCTGGTACAATCATTAGAGGATTAGTTAAAACTCCTGATGTTATCTTACTAATGATCCTCCAAGTCTAAGCTCCTGAAAAGAAAGTATATCCTCAAAGGAAGAATATACTGCAATTTCTTTTAATTTGGTGGCTAAGAATCTAATGCAGTGAACTCTCAGCTTCTGGTTAACAACATTAAAATCAAAACCCACATCGGCGGGGGGGAGGGAGGAAGCAGATATAAATATTATCTGGGCACTGAAACAGGGACCAAGATGCCTGATAGGATTCTGGGAGCAAGGGAAAGAGACCAGCAGGGATCTACTGTGCAGTGCAGGAAACCTGAACCCCTGAGTGCAGATGATGCAGGGTTTGAATGATTCCCGTTTGCACTGTGAGTGACTGGTAATTCACCCTGCTGCTGCAGTCTGCTGGGGTGCCACTGTAAATGAACTCTGTTCCAATGAACAGTTTTACCTCCTAAATAGAATAAAAATGCCAGAGGGTAATTTACTCTCACTCCCTTGTTCTTCAGAAGCCCCTGGGTGTTGGGCTTTTTTCAGCAGGGTCTGAGCTAATCACTGCTCTGCTGCTTTCATCCACAACCATGAGATGCAAACAGGAGCAGACAGCAGCAAAATTAGAACCAAATCTGTCACTGAACAGTGACTTGCTTGTTAAGGCACTACAGTGCTGCTTCTCTAGGAACACAGCTAAGTAACTTGTTTTTAATCCTCCAAAGAAACAATTCACTTCCTTTTCTGTAGCCTGTCAATACACTCGATGTGTTAAACACCTAAAGAAGACATGAAGTTGTTTAGATCTGCAGGTTTGTAACTGTGTGCACATTAAACCAATCTTTTTGCCAGGACATGTATGAATGGAGTCACCAGGACCTCACAAGAAAACCACCATCACCACTGGACTGGCAGAACACCTATTTCTCCAAACACACTACTACGACTACCTGTAGCATTGAGGCATGGAAAACAGGGCTTCACCATCCATTGTGGCTGCATGTTCTACTTTACCATAACCAACTGGTGTTTCTGTGCAGAGCAAGAAGGTTTAAAGACTGGCCTTACTCATCCCTTCCATTTCTGCTGCCTGCAGGAGCCAGCAATTCCCAAAGCAGAGGCACTGGGAATGTGGAAGACCCAGCCTGACTGAGTAATCCTGCTCTGAAGAAAGCAGTTATTAAAATGACTCTTCTACACATGAATCTTCTCCTATGAGAAGGTTTTTTTTGCACCTGCAGCCCCTCCTAGCAGGAGAGACAGAAAGAACAAGCTGCTTGTGCTAAAACAAGACTGAAGAAGAAAATTGAACAAACATAGCAAAGATTGAGAGATTAGGGTTTACTGCCTGGCAAACAGCAGCATTCTGTTCTGTGTGGCTGCTAATCTCAACCTTTAGAATCTTGGTTCTCTTAAGGCAATAGAAAAAAGCTCTGGGGACATCAAAATTATGCATCTTCTTGTCTTTTAGTGTTACATATTAACTAAAAAAATCGAACTGGCAAATGTAGGTGCATGTCAGGATTCATGTTAATATAGAGTGCAGTTCCAGAACTGCTCTAACATGCTCCAATGGGCCAAAGTTCTGTGCTAAGACCTATGAAAAACTTTCTGCTTTTTTTGTTTTTGGACTGCAGAGACGGTATTATGGGAAATGTGAAGGACAGTTCCTCAACATGGGAAGGACTTGACATCACTACGAATGTGTTACTACACAGGCTGGATACATATTCACAAGGAGGTATCCATTATGTAAAATGAGGCTGTAAATTGGTCTTGAGTGCAAAGATAGACCTGACAGGAGCACCTCTGTTCTGAACCTGACACATCCCTGTTTCTCCAGTCTGAATATGGCTGCTGGACCCACAGTAACTTCAGAGCATTCACCCATGGGATTTGAAGGGACTTTCACTGATTGCACCAAAAAAAGAGAAATTTTTGCAGCACATTCTTGATGGCAATGAAAAACAAAATCAAGTTTAGGACCTTCCAGAGTATATGAGATACCTGCTAGATTCATCATTCAAAGGAATTATTCACCTGGTGACAGCTGGGTTTTGAAGCACACTGATTTCCTTCCCTCCAAGATGAGCCCTATTTTGGATGGCCCTGGGGAAGCAATTTGTACAGGAGAGGAACAGAGGAGAATTAAAATCTGGCTGACTGCTGGTATTCATGCAAGAGTAGTCAACATTAAGACAATCAGAAATGCTCTGGATGTTTGGCAAGGTTTGAAAAAACTCAGCTGAACAACTCAAAAGTTGTCAGAGCTGCTCCAATGCAACAGGGAGTCAATGCCAGCTGGGGTTGGAGCTCCTCCACTCCTTTACAACTTCGTGTAAGAAAACATTGCTGGGAGGAGAGGATACCTAAATGAATGTGATCCCAGATGGACAGCACATCTCCTTGAAGGGACACCCACTGATACCCACATGAGCTCAGCTCTAGAGAGTGAGAAAAAGCCCTGGACAGACCCTCCACCCTCCCAGTACCTGCAGGGCTCCTCTCTGCCACCCCTCCTCACCCATAAAGATGCCTTGCTGCAGCTGCAGAAGCTACACATCCCTCTCACCAGAGGGCTCATGCAAAATCATAGCTGAGCATTTCAGTCTTCCTCTGTTGACATCAAACCTGTCCCAAAAGGGCCCAAAAAAGGGCAGGATGAGTACAAATCACTAACAATTTTTTTTCCTTGAATACAATTCTTTCTGAGACTATTCCTCCCTTGCTATGCCAAACATATCAATCCTTGAAGTTGAAATCAGAAGGAAAAGCTGAAGAGATCATTCCTTAGGATGGATGTGATTCCAACTTGTGTGTGCACATTTTCACATGAAGGACTGGAAATAATTTTGTGGTCTTTCACCATATTATAAATAGTTACAGGCCATAATGTTTGCACTTCTTTGTTATCCCTCTTTTCTGCACAAATAAAGGATTCACCTCAGGCTTCCAGCACAGCCATCACTCAGGTAAGCATGAGTTTCCTAGATTTTCAGCTAGGTTTCTTCTATGGGTTCTTAAAGATCTTATTTTAAATTAACAACTTCTCACCTTCCCTCCCTAGCAGATGTTTTGGCTAACAAATGGCTGGTTTTTCAACACTTATTCCAAGGAGCTGGAGCCTAATTAAGCAAAGCTGTTGAATCAGTGGGAAAATCACCTGGGTGAGAAAGCTTGCACTCAATTGTCTTCTGTTATTTACAGGTAGAATAAAAGTATATAGTTGAACTAAATCTAGTGCCGTTTGCACAGAAACTCCATTATTTAAGTAAATTTACTCCTTCCTTACTGAAGGTGGCAACTATTACTCTGGCGCTGGCTTTTAGGATTGAGCTGCAGACTATCTGCAAGACATATTTCACCAAAATTTCTCATCAATGTCACACACAAAGTCTTTCTACACGTCTAAATGTGCAAAAGTAGTTCCCCAATAGACCACCACTGCTTGAATGCTCTTCATCTCGTAATTAGCAGATTCTAATGGCTTTTCACTCTAATTCTCCTGAGCCCTGGTTATTTTCTTGCTGTATGACACAAGTCAGCTTTTTGTTTTTGAAAGAAAAATACAAATTCTAACCCAGGAAACACAATGAATGTCCAGCGTACAAAAATCAAGAGGTTTTGAAAAGCTGAACTGATCAGATCCCTTCCCAGTGGGACAATGTGCACATTTTGGTTTTTTTTCCTATTCTTGTGATACAACTGTTATCAATGAAGGGTGCACAGTGGGTTGTTGAAGTGGTGCACAACCCTCTATCCCTGTAAACCAGAATTTACTTTCTATGCCATCATGCTCACCTAACATTAATCCCTTCTTAGTAAATTTAAAGGAATATTTATAATCTATACTGTGAACACCAGGCTCAAGCAGAAATTAATAACTTTACACCAAGTGCTTCTTTACAGAACAGGGTCTAACATATAAAAGATGTTGTACCAAAAAATTTCAGGAGCAGCAACACCCAACTCTCTTGGTATTAAACCTGGAACAAAATGTGCACGCCTAAACTGTGTCTTTTAATCCTTAGAAACTGTATTTTTATCTAATTCTGAAGGTAATTCCTTTGTACACAGAGAGATAAAGCCTCTTTAGGCTTATCTGGGCCCCAGCAAAAAAGAGAAAACTCAACCCATCTGAAAAAGGTGTTGTCTGTGCTTCTTTCTAGATACAGCTGCAAATACACAACCTTTTTCACAAATAAGTTCACAAATGCTACACAATCATACCCACCCAGCGTAACAAGGATATCTCCTAAAATATTAAGCCACAGATTTAAAGATTACAGCACTCCTTTGACTCACTTTCTGCAGAAAGACTTGCCTACAATCAGATACACAATATATATAGTTTCTTCTTATGTCAGAATTCATGGGCACACTGTAAAGCTTTTTAGAAAAAAAAGTTTTCAAACAAAATTAGTGTTCTCATCATCCTACATCGTGCACAGTTTGCAGCTTCCACACAAGATGAAATGCATCTCACTAGGAAATCTGCCCAGGTAAAAATTCAGCATCTTCTTGAATCCCTTCCCTTGTTTTTCAGCAATTCCAGACTTTAACCTCTGTACCTGGGACGCCTTTATCAAGTGTTCTGACACTTCCACATCTGGTATTTGTAGCTGCAACTCAATACACATGACTACAGCTCTTTTTCCTACTCCCTGAAGTAGTCTTCTCATTTTTGGATTTTACAATGCGTTTTTCTCCTTCTATTCAGCTCAAACCCAGCAGAAGATGACGCTGTGTAACTGGAAGCTTATTTGCAATCATACATCCCCAGGTCTCTATTCACAGCTCATGGGTGCCCTGAGGAGAGCAGCAAGGCTTGCTCCAATGACACACTCAAATAAGCAGTAAGCTATCTCTCAAGCCAAGTGAGAAACCCCTTCTTCTGAATGTGCCCTTTTCATTTCTGCATGTAGCTCTCAAAAACTACAAGTATCAACAAGTCAGGGCTAGAAGAAAATAGAAGTACACACATATCCAGTGCTGTACACAGGCATCCATTTCCTTGTTTCTGTGCCATCTTCTGAATTCAAGATGGAAATGGAGGCAAATGAGATTGATGGGGAGAAGGCAAAGAAAGCTCTGCAAAGGCAGGAGAGCCAGCCAGCAAAGCCCACCCCAGGTACTGCTGATATATTACAGGCAACTGCCTCTGCAATTTAGGCATTCTAGAACAAAACTGGTATTGATGAGCATCTAATTTATTTAGAATCCAAGATGAGAAACTCTCATTAGACACTTATTATTCTGCATCTACTGCAAAGCAAGATACACAGCTCTAACAGCTGCTGCACGCTCCCCATCAGGCAAGGTAGGGAGACAGACATTCAACCCAAATTATTCTGGTGTTAACCCTGCACCCCCAAAGCACAAGTCTTCCCCTCCTCTCTGTGTAGGAATATTGAGTTCCACTGCCCATTTATCTGTGACAGGGTGTCTAAAGTTACTTGTTGCTATAGTCATAAATCCTGGGATATCAGATGCTCCCCATAAACAATGTGGTCAAGACCTTGAAGGCAGTGGCAGCAGTATATAAATACAGCTTACAATAAGCATCCAAAAACATATACATAAACATGCAACAACATTAATATCAATATTGCAAAACCACAGGAAATAGCAAGGTATTAGTTTAGTGAAGACAGCTTTTAGCACCAATTTTTTTAAGACTTAAAACTCCCAAATATTCATTTGGCAATGCCATACAACACTTGACAACTGCACAGTTTAAGACCTGCATTCCTACTGCCAATGTCTCCCCCCTTTCCCTTCTATTGTTTGTTGCAGTCAGTCATTACATCATGCTGGAGGTGATGTATTTAATCTCTCCCTAGCCAAGGTCAGGCTGCCCTGCCCAGCAGTGCAGAGTGGGGCAAAACCAAGCCCCAGGGTGTTATCATTAATACTGCTATTGCATATGTGTCCCTCCCAAACTCACATCAGAAGCAAAATACACAATCTGGAGAAACAGCCACCAATCTGCATGGGAGTATTCAGACATATCATCTAGATCTGGTACTTTTAGATTTTGATTTTGTGCAGACCAGTGGCAAACCATCAGGGATCAGAGCTGTAAACAGAAATCAGTAGAATGTGAAAAGCCTTTTCTGTTCAAGCTACCCTGAATTAGATAAGACAAGCAATCCACCCTACAAACACCAGAGCTATGCAGCCCAGTCCCAAAGCACAGCAAGGACCACAGCTCCCAGCTGCTGCACTAGGAAAGAATGCGTGCAGGGAAACTTATGAAAGAAAGGTTTTCCCCCCAGAACATGGCTGGGCACTGGAACAGGCTCCCCAGGGAAGTGGTCACAGCACCAAGAGAGAGCTCAGGATGTGTTTGGACAACACTCTGAGGCATGTGGTGGGATTGTCAGGGTGTCCTCTGCAGGGCCAGGAGTTGGACTTCATGATTCTTGTGGGTCCCTGCCAGCTCATGATATTCTATGATTCTATCCCAGCTGCTTGGTCCTCTTTAATTTACAGCACACTCCCCTTGCCCTTACTGTGAAAGGCAAACTTCAATCAGCTAAAGCCCCACTTTATGTTCAGATGGTTTTGTTGTGGCTCTTTCACGCTCATGGTGTGCTTCTCCCACCTCTCTTATCTCCTCTATTCTTCTTCCTTCTTCTTCCAAGTCAGTGATTTCTCTTCCTGTACCCAACACTCCTCAGCTCCCTCTTTCAAATCATCTTCACACTTGAATCAGCAATTCCCTTACTTGTGCAAGAAGACTTAGATCTTTCCAAGACCATCTGTCCCATATTCTTCAGGGCTTTTGTATTTGTGAGATCATTGTTTCTGGCATGGCATTTCTCATAAAAACCTTACTTTCAGCACTCTGTTGTTGGTTTCAACTGCCTCTTTCACAGTACTAGGTGCATCTTTCCATCTCTTCCTCCTCTAGTGAATTCACCTTTGAAAATCCTGCTTACAGCAGAGTTTCCTTTCCTTTCCCAGTGTCATTTGTTTCAGTCTCTAACTAGCTGAATGATAACAGGCTTAAAATTGATCCAACCACCTTGATGCTAATATTTTAAATTATTAAGTCTTAGTTCTCTAATGCCAATAAATCATTTCTATGTGCACATTTAATTAACAATCCAATCAGTAAAAACAACTTTGCATTTGCACCACAAGTTTTATCAGAGGAACCAAAGACACATTACAACATTAATTAGGTGTAATAAATGCCCTGGTGAGGTAGTGAAGTATTATCCTACATGTGGGGAAACAGAGGCAACACACTTGGTGGATTTGCCCAAGGTTAATCCAGATGTTCCCAATGAGGTGTTAAAAAAAAAAAAAAGGGGGCAGGGATGAAGGTTAAACTGAGGTTTAACTCTCTTCATAAGAATTCCTGTTGGAACTGCAGTATTTACTTATTTGCTGGTGGGAAGTCCCATTCCAGTTGCATTCCTTTCCCAAAAAACTTGAGGCACAAACCACTGCAATCCAGCATGCTGAAAACCAGCCCTAAATTGTGACAGCCAGTCATGGTCCAACATCATCCCCAGCTGGGGGTTCTGAAGGACACCTTATGACCTTCCCACACCACAGTTCCCACCTTCACACACACCTGAGCTCATGGGATGCTGGACACTCACCTGCTGGTCTGAGGTCCTAGATGTACATGAGTGTCTGGTAGCTCCAGGTGCCTCAACACCTCAACCAGCCCATGGGGAATTTCATACCAGGCTCCCATGCAAGCAGGAATTCCTGAATGACCCAAGCTAACCTCTGGAGACAGAGGTCTTGCAGCTGTGTAACTGGTGGGTTACATACTGGCCACTGCTAGTGGGATAGGCTGGGAAAAAAAAGCTTCCTAAACCCCTCACAGGACACCATCCCCTCAAGGCAAAAGAACAATTCATGCATCACAACCAGAGATGGTGGCAATCAATACAGGAAGATGGGTTAATCACAGGTGATGTCAGGAATGATGGAGGGAGCCAAGCTGAGCCAGGCTGGCTGGGTCAGAAAAAGGGAAAGACTTTGGCAGAAACTCATGAAATCAATTTATTTAGAACTGATAATGGATACATACTCTGCTGCTGCTCATTTTATATGGTTGGCTGTCAACAATCTGGGGCAGCCAAGCTGTCTGGGCAACACCTAGTATGGTGGGGTGACCAGGCTGGAAGCCAGGTGCCACCAAAGCCAGTTTGTCACTCCCCTCCCTCAGCTGGACATAGGAGACAAATAGGCTTAGAGTCGAGACGAGGACAGGGAGAGATCACTCTCCAATTACCATTACAGGCAAAACAGGCTCAACTTGGGGCAAATCTGATTTATTACTAACCAAATCGGAGTAGGATAATGAGAAATAAAAGAAAATCTTAAAAACACCTTGCCCCCCACCCCTCCCTTCTCTCCAGGCTCAGCTTCACTACTGATTTTTTCTATCACTTCCTCCTCGGGGACAGAGAGGGACAAGGAACTGGAGCCACAGTCAGCTCACCATATATTGTCTCTGCCATTCCATCACTTCTCAAGGGGAAGAGTTCCCAAGCTCTTCCCCTGCTCCAGGGGTCTCTCCCACTAGAAACAGTTCATAAAAAGCTTCAGTGTGAGTCCTTTCCACAGGCTGCAGTTCCTCACAAACTGCTCCAGTGTCAGTCCCTGTGTGGTCACAAGTCCTGCCAGAAAACCTGCTCTGGACTGTGGGCACCTCTCCCCACACGTCCACAGGCCCTGCTGGGAGCCTGCTCCAGTGGGGGCTTCCCAGAGGGTCACATCCTTCTTTTGGGCATCCTCCTGCACTGGCATGGAGTTCTCCATGGGCTGCAGGTGGAGCTCTGCTCTCTGTGGACCTCCGTGGCTGCAGGGGAACAGCTGCCTCGTAGGCTGCAGGGAATTGCCTTGTGCCTGGAGGACCTTTCCCCCTTCCTTCCTCACAGAGCTCTGGGTCTGCAGCAGAATTGTTTCTCACATCTTCTCACTCCTCTCTCCCTGATGCAGTTGTGCAGTATTCCCTCTCAACTCATCTGAAATACATTATCCCAGAGGAGCTGCCAGCATCCCTGATGGACCCACTATCTTGGAGGTAGCTGGCACTAGCTCTGTTGGACAGGGGGGAAATTTTGGGAAAGTTCTCACAGAAGCCAACCTTTCACCTCCCCCAACCAAAACCTTGCCACACAAACTCATCTAGTACCTCTCATCTCCTGCAGGTTGTAGCTTTTTTTCCCCATTCTAATGAAAACCACCTCAACTCCCAAGACTGATCTGACACAGATAATCAAAAAGGGGCCAGCCTGAATTCTGACATTTTTAGTTTCTATGCTTTATCTGTAATAACATCCCTTAAACATATGTAACCATTTTTAAGTGGGACCCCACCACCAAACCAAAGCCAAATCCTGATACAACAGTATCCTAAACCAACCAACTTTGAAAGTTCTGGACATGCATTTAAATCCTGACCATTGCATTAGTGGGTCTCAAAATAATGTTGCAGGGGAACTTGAGTGCTCAATAAACACATTAACTCTTCTAAATGTTTTGCTTATGCCAGCTGGAAAAGAAGGATGATGCTTTCACTGCATCTGCAAGCTTTCTAATTGTGTTAGTGGATGGGCCAGAAGTCTGGCAGCCATGGAAATCAAAGTCTTCATTTCTCTTTAGGCCAAGAACAGTATATTTAATAGCAACAGCAATGCAGTCACAGTTCCAAGTGTCAGCACTGAGCGTGCTGTCTGAAGCAGGGAACAACAGCATATGTTCTAGCTGAGGCTGCAGGCAGGGAGTGTGGGGAATTACACATCTGTGGGGCAAGCAGGGCTACAGCAATAGGAAGAAACACACCAGGAAAGCAAAAATATCTCATCCCTGGAGGCTGCTTCCACCCAAAGGGCTGCAGGCTGCTTGGTGGCAAGAACAGAGAAGAGAGGGATACCTGCAAGGTGGCCCAGCTTGTAGCTGCATAAACCACCATTTGTATAAAAAGATATATTTATAAATATTTCTTCCTTTTATTTTCTATGCAACACACATGTGCCATGGAAGTGACCCCACCAGGACCTGGTGAGATAAAAGAAATGATAAATGGTTTCTTGTGGAGAAAACTCAAGGCACAAACTTTAACATTAGCACACAGAGAAGCTTCATGAAACTATACCTATACTAATGCTATTTATAACATTTGCTGATTTGGGAAAAAGGACTTTGATTTGAGGAATGAAAGCTTAATTAAGGTAAAACAAAAATTTCCATTAATCTTGATAGAATTCAGAGTCTGCTGCTCTCCTTCACCATCCACTTCAGCTAATGCTATAACAGGATGCTATGTACCTGAAACCTCCTGCAATGCAGACAAGGCTGGGCAAGCTGTACCAGAGCACGTGGCCCTCCCTAGGCTTGGGAAATAGGACACTTTGTCTCCTCAAGATACTGCTCCAAAAATGCCCTGAGTGCAGTAGGCACATGTTTTCACTAGCCAGGACACACAGGAAAATGAAGAAGGGATGTTGATAAATTTGAGAATGGCAAAGAAAAATGGCCAGAGCCTAAGACCTGCAGGCAGGTTCTGATAGCATGCATCTCATGTCACAAGCACAAGTTTTCTCTTGAGCAGCTAAAATTCCAGTTATACTTAAATCTTCTCCCTGTGTGAATTCAAGTCACAGAGTTTGTATTAAAAACATTTCCTTTCTTCTGTTCCAATGATGGGGCAGCAGAACAGAGTATCTTCCCCAGCCAGCAGAACCATCTCCTACACACCTGTGGCCAAGAAGGGGTTTAGGGCTGGCTTGGCTCACAGCCAGTGAGAGCTCTGTAAATCTATTATAAATGTATGGAAGAGGGAGCTGACCTGAACTGTGGCCAGGTCATGCCTGCAAAGCTCTTTGGAAGACAGGGATCTTTGCTTTGTACAGTCAAAGATGCTGGAATCTCTGAAAGAAGATATTTCAAAGCCATTTTTGCAGGTCAGTTTTCAAAGTAAAGCCACAATGCAAACTGCCAGCTTTCATGATAGTATTGTATGGTATCGATAAAGACAATACAGTAAAATGCATTTTAATAAGGTCTGACTGTACAAAAAAAGTGAAGAACTTCAATTAACAACATCATGCAGAGTACAGATGATACACATGAAGTTGATTTTGATATCCCACTCCTGATGCTTTCCCCATTGTATTTATCTGAGGGGAGAAGGGAGTGAGAAGACAGCTATGCCTTAGGCATTAAGAATGATGAGAGTACATTTTTTATAGCTGTAGTACAATAAATGCAAAGCATGGCATCTTCCCTGCTTCATTCTGCAGAATGAACTATTCAAAAGATAATAATGAACTTTGCATCATCTAGAGGACTCAATTGTGCCTTCTGCCTGCTTCCCTAATCTCAGCCATCTAAAACACTCCTGAATCCAGAAGCATGAGGGAAACCAGCAACTAAAATGCACCCAAGAAGTCAGAAATCACTGGGTCATTCAGGTGTAGAAAAGCATTTTAGATTTGAAAACAAAGGATGTAAAAAGAACAAACAAGGAAATCCACCAAGGACTGAGATTAAAGTCAGAAGCAAATACAGGATGTCTTAAGACAAGTTCATTGATTGTGAAAGGGAAAAAAATATCCAAACTCAACACAGAATTCACACTAGACAGAAATTCTCTATTCTTTCATTCACCTTCCAACTTTTCCTCTCTTCAACTTGCTCATTCACCTCCCTGCAACTAACCCTCCCCTAAGGAATACCAGGAGGCAGCCCCTGAATTCTAATTGCATTTGCTATTCCACTAAATCCCATAGATTTAAATGGGCAAAATTAGCTGAATTCACCTATCAGGCATTCTCCACGGTACTAGAGGAGAAGGCACCTGAAGCTGTAAGACTGGCTTTCTTTTGTTTACGGCTTTTAAATAATTCAGAGAGGAGCTGTCAAGTTGAATCTGCAAAGCTCCCTTGACTTTGGACTCATGCTATCAGACTGCTTGCCTATTGTTTATAAAGACAAAAAGGAAAACGTTACAGGATCATATGTCTGCACGGGAGGGGAGTCAAGGACTAGGAGAACAAGGGCTGTCAGGACAGAAGTCATAAAAAATACAGATGGGAAAGCAGAAGTAGGCAGTAGGTGAAAATACAGATGTACCAGCAAAGCAGCAAGAGCAAGTTGCCAGTTTGGTTGTGCTATAAATACACAGTGCTTGCAGTTTCTTGTGGAATATGACGTGGTCCTTTAAAAAGGAAAACCCCAAATGCAAATGGTAACTTCAATTAGCAATCAAAAGCCCAACTTCCCAGCTATACAACTGCAGCTGCCTCTCCCAGATCTGTCTCACTTCTGCAAACCCATGACAGCTGTCAGGCAGTGGGCCAGCACTTAATGATTATTCCCAAACCTCAGACAGCACAATTCCATCCTTTCCTTTTTTTTCTGGGCTCTTTGGGCAGACAAAGATTTACTAGGTCCTACCTGGGGACACCAGCAAACCACAGGTGATGGCTCTTGGCATCCTAGGGAGTTCATACATTTCAAGGTGCCTTTTAGAATTTTTTCTTTTTAAGTGACTCTGTGGCATGCACAGTTCTGGTGGGGTTTTGCAGAGTCATTTTCAATCAAAGCTGCAAACCTGACTTTAAAGCAAATGACTGTTTCTTGAAGCAGCAAGAATGAAGAGGGGAGGGAAATCTCAGGACATGCAGCCTGCTCCACTTAAGCACATCCCTCCAACCAGAATGCAATCACCTCTTGCAGCCAGTTTGCTAAACCTAACAAGAACTTTTAAAAAAGAGCATTTTAATACAAAACCCAGTAACTACGATTACAGTCTTGCTCTAAGCTACTGAGCTGGATTAACACTTGGCAATTATACTTAGCTGTGGATGCTGCAAACAAAATCCTGCCCAAGGGCTGTCCCCACGTGGTGGGACATTGCAGCTGATGATGCTGCAGGAGCTCTCACACTGCAGGAAAACACATGTGTAAGGAGGGGAACGATCTGATTTAGCTGGCTGTCCTAAAGCAGACAGAGACCTCCACTTTGCTCTAGGAAGACTGCAACAGTGGACAAAAAAATATTTATTTTGCCCATGACCGGTACCAACTGGTCCCAGCAGCTTCCAGTCCTAGAAAATTTCATGATTACACTAGCCTTTTATACACTGTCTTCTATCCTGGGCTCCTGACTGTATCAAATCCTAAATGAAACACGATGTAAGGCATGCAAATAAGCCAAAGAAGAGAGGATTCACATAGTAGGAAAATATCATTAAGTGGAAAAGTAACTCAGAAGGTCAAAATCATTCTAACCAGAAGAAAGAGATGCTGCATGGGGCACACTCACATGCCCCAAAGCCTTAAATGTGGCACTGACAGTGCCTTTCTTCCTCACACAGTGACTGCCAGCGAACAGCACAGCCTGGAGCTGCAGTGCCATTAATAAGTCCCTAAATTTCTTGGCCTTGAATACACTCCTGAACTCCAGGGAACAGCTTGCTAATGTGTTGCCTGCAAGAGTCCCCACAGCAAGATGCTGCTTCACCACTCCCTGACCCCATCCCCTTTTCTTAAAAATTATTTTAAATGAGGCATATGCATCTGAAATAAGCAATGGCAGCTCCCAAACTTTACTGGTAAAAGTCTGAGCTCAGGTAAGAGCCCTAAAAGGAACATAGGGGTTGTTGAGTTTCCATGTCCCAGCCTGGAAATCCTTTAATTAGCTGCTTCTCTCCCCTGCTCTCTCCTTGCCTGAAAGGACAAAATCCAGTTGATACCATAACTCCATTCCAGGCTGTAACTGGAGATTTAGGATGACCTTCCAGGTGTACACGCTTCCTGGCAGAGTACAAGAGGTTAAAGACAGTAATTCTTGAAAGCACGTTTTTGTTGGGGCTAGCAGCAAAGGGGGGCAGTGGACCATGCTGTGCTCTGCTGGAAACGCTGCCCAGTGCTGGAGCTTGTCCTCCCCCGAGTTCTCAAAGAGGAATCCAAGTTGCATTAAGGAACTTCATCCATCCATCCTGCACAAGCCCAGGAGCAGGTCAGTTCATGGCAGAACTTAAAGCCAACAGAGGCTTTTGCAAGTCGAGCGAGCCTTTTTACTGCATACCAAAGTAATTTCTAGCTAATACACTAAACAGATTTAACCCATTCTGTACTACACCTCCTCACAAGTTTATTCCAAAAGCCAGAAAGCATTTCACTTTCTAATGAGCCAGCAAATGAGTAAAAGCATCTCTCTTTGTATAATGTACTCACAAGCAACTCTCTCATGCTTGTGATTTCTCAGCACTGTGAGACTGAAGTGAGATCTGGGTAATGTTCTAAATCATTGTTTAAGAGCAATTCAATCATCTTTGTTCTGGATTAAGTCTTGCTCCCGATTAAATTTAACAGAGCAATGAATAGGAAATCCATGACTTGGGAAGTAGGCAGATTTTATCTTTAAACCCAATTCACAAGTAAAATCATCTCTCTTACAATAGATGATTCTGCTACTGCTGAAGTTATTTTCACACAGTGGCTATAAAAAATTATCTCTAGATATCTCAAATGGAAATGACTATTTTTAATGCTCCCTGTCATTCTGAATGCATGCTAAGACTAACAATACTGCATCAAAAAGATGAGCTCAACAATCAAGAAATCCATTAAGCTACCAATGACTAATAGAAGAAAAAGAAGTTGAAAAAGACTCAAGTATATAAAGAAAAGAATTACCTGCTGGGATTACAGGAGTGAACAAAACCCCTCGTGTTGCACCACAGGATTTTCTAATACCCTTCAGCTACGTAAATATTAGAATACAAACCCCGCCTTTGCTGACAAAGAGTGAGGGAAGACCAAACACTTCTGGCATTTGATTTCTTTTTTTTTTTTTTAGCTAATCTGCTTCATCCTCCCTTGATTTTAAATATTCTTTCTGAAGAGTTACTGCTGTTGACTCATTCCTCAACAGACACCACAGAGCTGAAGCACGTGGTAGGTACTCTGCTTTTCTCTGAGTCTGATGATTAAAATGTTTCAGAGCAGAGATGGTGAGAAATACAGGACAAAATACATATAAGAAAATAAAAATTACTGTCCTCTGTCAGGACTTCACAACCTATTTCTTATCACAGCAAACTTGCATGCAGTGCTATGAGCATGAGTAGAAAAGCTCCCACAAAGAGCTCATGATCATGTCCTGCTCTGCCCATCCGAGAAGAAATGCAGGACTGTATCATGAAATGGCCTCTAAAATAAACAAAGGCACACACAGAGCACACACACAGTATGTGTTTGTGGGGATAAGGAGAGACAGAGACACTGGCATTTGGTGTCACATTCATTACTTCATTAACTTCGGTATGTGATGAGCTGGGCTCCAATTTCACATTCATGTGTTACCTGAAATCAATACAGAAGCCCCAGCCTGACTGAAAACATATTATAAACCTACTTCAAATCTGTTTGCAAAGGAAAATAGCAGAAACTTCAAAAACCTGTACGATAAAGAGTTTTCTTAACTCCCCATCTCACTCCAGAATGGATAATTCACAGGTTCACAATGAATAGCAAAATCCAAAAATTTACTGGTGGGCTTAAGAGGAGACTGTCCTTGTCCCTGCTGCCGTGCTCAGACATCTCTGCTGTTGAGGGAAAACCAAAGAGAATTAAGACAGGAAGAGGAGGGGTGGCTGCAGAGGGTGGCCAGGAGGCACAGAAGGGGTCTGAGTTCACACTCAAGGATATGCTGGGAAAGATGAGGCCAAATTGCATCCCTTCACCTGTAACAGTACATCCAGCAAACTTTTATCTGAAAGGAATCTCCAAAGCAGTATTTTTCTTAAACTTCTGAGCCTTCTGGAAAGCTAAGTGTATATATATATATATATTCTTAAGTTCTGAAACAAAGAAAACGCCCAAGCTCCCAATGCTGGCTGCTGCCTGCTATAACAGCAGAAGAAAAGTTGCTAAATCCTGTTCTACTTCCAATTTCCCAACAATCAATTTTTTTTACGCATTTCCCAACAATTTAAATTTTTTCTGTTGCACTGTCAAGCAAAGCATGAACCTGGGAAAAACAGAAAGCCAACAGCGAGCTGAATCCTTTTGTATTAAATAAGGACATTTATATTTCACTTTCACGTGATTTTTCTCCCCTTTTTAGTTACTCCTGCTGGTCCAAATTTATCTTTACAAATGCTGGAGCTAATGTGCAAGTTGTGAAGCAAGACATGCAGAGAAGAACTATTAACCTATTTTAATCAAGGCTATGTCACTCTAAACAAATCAAGATATCCCCCAAGCACACACTCTCCAGACCAGAGCAGCTTGCTGTTACTTGGTCTACTTGGCCAAAGCAATCTGCTTTGTAGAAGGTCTTTCTTGGAAGAAAAAAAAAGGCAGCAAGGTCTCAATTGATCATCCTAGAAACTAGGAGAAAGAATCATGTATGCCTGATTAACGTGAGGATTCTTGGCTGCTGATGCTGAGCCTCTGCCAGCGGGGGTCATGGGGAGGGACACAGCTTCTCCTGCTCACACTGCAGTTAATTTATGTGCTGTCTGCAGATTACAGGGGAAAGGAACTTTTGTTTATTTATTTAATGGATCAGAACCAAACTTTCTCCCCAGTATATGTAATATTACTTATCCTCTCTCCAGTATCTCTCATTATTATAAATACTTGGGAAACAATGCTCCGCCTCATCTGCAGCTCCTCAGGCTGCCCCAGCTACACCTCTCTGCACAACTTAATATTCACTTCAGACATACTAAAGAAGAACTAAAAAAATCCAGTACTGCACCAAACAGCTCACTTCTCTCCAGCTTTAGCAACTAGATAAGCATTTTGGAAGTGATTATGACATACAATACCATAAGAGACATAATTATTTAAAGCAGCACTTCCCTCGCAGAATGCAAAACACCTCGTGTGAGGGTGAACGCCCATCAGCTGCACAGCCCCAAATTTAACAGTGCCATTTCTGTCAAAAAAGGCACTCATTACATTACTAAACATAACTTCCCTGTCATACTGCCTTTCTCTTCCTTAGAAAAGGCTGATTATTATAATTCTGTGTGTAACCTATATAAAATAATTATGTCTCCTAATCACATATCAGGTAGTTTCAATTCAGACACAAGATTGCTGTCAAAGGAGAGACCATTTTCACTCCATGCACATACCCAGCTCATCTAGTATTAGCTAGAATTAGAGCAGAACACCACCAAAGAAATTTAAACAGGTTAAAAGGATACAAACCTATGCTGCTGTTAGAAAACCTGTCTGAGCAGTTGTTTTTTGCAACCCTTTATTCTTTCTTTATTAACATGCAACACAATTGGCACTAAGCTGGTCACAAATTAGTGGATATCAAAAGGCGTTGGGGTTTTGTTACTGTCAACAGAAGGGCAGAGAGCACACAAAAAACTTCAGAATGGATACCCAAAGCCAAGCAGTAGCTATTAATGCACAGATGTACGTAAAGCTTTTGCAGAGAAAACCACCTATGCATAAATGGTCCTGCTTCCATTTCACCCAGAGGTTAAATTATCTGATCAAAATCTTGTGCTGGAAAGGAAAAAAATCCGTTCATATTTTTTCCACTTCATTTAGACTGTGTAAAACATTAAATTCTGTCATTAAAACTGCTTAATTAGGAGTGCTAGAGCAAAAGGTTGATGCAGCTCATGAATTGTAACTGCTGAATGGTGGTGGCCTGGCAAGGCTTGCCACAGATATTAGCAGTGAAGAATGGGGAAAAGAAAAAAGAAAAACACAATACTGCGAAGTTGTTTTGACTTTAATTGAAGCAGTGACACTTGTTAGAAGGAATGAGGCTATAAACCAAATTCAAACAGCACTGACAGCAGACCACCACCCTTGTGGGGCAATTCTGCATCTGCACAGAAGCTGGCTGGCTTCAAAGGCAGTGGTTAGCTCAATGCCAATGGCATTGCAAAACCTACCTCATTCTTGCTTTGCTCTTGCTGCTCTGAAACCAAAGTCCTGCTTTAGCAGTAAGTTCTGGGACACACAGCTCTACCCCTGCAGCTCCTGTCTTTAATGATCCCCTTCATCTGCTCTGTAGCACACCGAATACTGCCTGACTGATATCAGCTCCCAGCATTCAGAACCTCATCTCACTGGCACTATGTGCCAGCCAGGGACTTCAGCAGATGGCACTTCACTCAGAAAACAGCCAGCGTGAGCCTAGCAGTGGAAAGTAAAGCAAAGGCTGCTCATGCAGGAGATGCTCTGACTCAGAGGAAACCAGCTTTAGTGAGAGCTTGACATCAGGCAATATTGGCTCAGTACCTACAGAACTTGCCAGGATCCTGCTGTGACCTACTGCTTCAGGGGGCTGTGCTCCAGGAGACTACACAGAATATACATTATATACAGCACGTCCAGAGGAGGCCACTAGGCTGATTAGAGGGGTGGAACACTTCTCCTGTGAGGAGAGGTGGGGGTTTTCAGCCTGGAGAAGAGAAGGCTCCAGGAAGACTTTATTGCAGCCTTCCAGTATTCAAAAGGAACCTATAAGAAAGATGAGGACAAAACCCTTTTAGTTCAGTCTGTTGCAACAGAACAAGGGCAAATGGTTTTAAATTGAAAGAGGGTCAATTTAGGACAGATGTAATGAAGAAGTATTTTTATAATAATGGTGGTGAGGCACTGGCACAGACTGTCCAGAGATGTGGTGGAAGCCCCATCCCTGGGAGCGTTCAAGGCCTGGTTGGATGGGACTTTGAGCAAAGGGGTGCATGTTTACTGCAGGGGGCTGGACTAGATGGTGTCTAAATGTGCCTTCCAACCCAAACCACTCCATGATTCTGTCATTATAAGTCCCTCCCAAAAATACTAGGATCGAGCCTTCCTCCCCAGAGGCTAAGAGCTGTAGGAGGGCAGAGACAGAACACCTGCCACCTCTAATTCCCACAGCAGCTGAAATGCCCCGAGACAAAGGCACAATGCTAAGATAAGGCATGCTAAGAGAGAAGTGTACACTTCATGATAAATAGCTTTCCAGGCATCATTTCAAACCCCTCCAAAGCTTACAACAGCCTAATCAATTATTTCATCAGTGGCTTTAGAGCCCAATAGAGCAGGGGCCCAACTGTTGAGACTGGTTGGAAAGGGAATACAGCTGTCTAATAATTTATTTCTAAAAGTAGAGTGCTCCCTGAATATGAACCTGCACTTTTTTTTTTCTCTCTACCCCAGTATAAGTAAAACAAATAATTCTCTTTGAAGTTGTGCTGTTTGGGACAGGGCTTATATAAGTGCCACATGATACATACTCTGCACCTTGCAACATTATGGTTCAGTAGCACGCTGAGGATGGAACTGGGAATGAAGTCTAGGTTCCATGTGAATTCTGTTCATCTGTTACAAAACTGATACTTGAATAAAGAATTGATACTTACTAAAGCAGTTAAGTGCCCATAGGAGAAAAACATCCACTTACACATTTAACAACAGCTACAGAGAGACTTCTTTGTATGCCCAGCTCACCGTGTGTAACACAGCAATACGATTTGCAATTGCATTGGGATGCTCTCATTTTTTAAAGCTTAGGAAACAGCAAGAGCCTGCTCACACCTCTGCTTGCACCAGCAACGATCTGCAATCCATTATCTCCACAGCTGCACCACTGGGATCAGCTACTGGAATGGTAATGTCAACAGCACTCAGTTATGTTGGCCACTGTGTCATTCACTCAGTCTAGGAAAGGTGACTCCAACAAGAAGGACCTCAGATCTATCTGCAGCATGCATTCTACTCCTCTTGGCATTAGAAGAGATGCACTGGTAAGCAAATATCTTCTGTAAAAGTCTGAAAGAGTAAATACTGTCTTCATTCAGGAAATAGGGACTTTCATCTGCCTTCAATTCAAGACAACATCGACCCTGTGGCAACTTTCTGTGATTATGCAAGAAAAAAAGAGGCCTCACCTTGCAGAAGGAGAGAAACTGAGTTTGCAAATGTAAAGCTAAAACCAACAAAGAAGAAAAACCTGAGCCACCTACATTTCTTGAAGAAGCTATTCTTAAAATAGAAGCTACAATGATATCAGAGTGCTGCAGTACCACAGGGGACCTGAACTTGGGAGATGAACAGAAGTGCCAGACTCAGCCCCTGTCCTCAGCAGGAGCACAGGCAGCTGCTCTGCATCTCGGAAAGGAAGAGTTAGCACAGCTCCTGACACACCAGCCACCTGCTGGTGTGCCACCTTGAGCCTGAAACAGCATCAGAAATGGTGCAATACACTTGTTTGCCCCCAAACACACGAGGCAGGAGGAGCACAGTGGACACAGGCTGGGTTTTCAGGGAATCTCCTGGCTCCTTTCACTGCGGTCATGTCCTCACTGGGAGGAAGCTCAGAGGGTATCCTGCAACCAGGGAGAGGACACTAAGGAAAGAACATTTACCAGTATTCTTCTTCTTCTACAGAACACTCATAATTAAACACTTCCTCAAGAAGCTGGTCATTTGCATAATCACATTATCAGGATGGTCTTTCACATGGACTGGAGTGTCAACAGACTGAGATGTCAATACAGTGCACCAACTGTTAATAATAGAATATGATTTTTTTCCCCCCCACAAATTTCTCCACACTTGGACACAACTTTTTGACACACACTGGTTTTTGACAGGAAATAAAACACTGTCAATCACCTGAGTATTTTCTAATTAATTCTCCTTAGCCACAGAAAAAATAGAGCCCAAACCAGAGGATACAAAGAGCGATGGATATGAAAGGATATGAGCATGTTCAGAGCAAAGGATCATACATAGCTTGTGACATCTTTTATCTGCAAGTTGAAATTATTCTGCATAAGAAAATAGTTTTCAAGCAGTATATAAACTGATACATTCAGTGTGTGCTAGTACACATAACTAATATGCTAAAATCTGAGGGGGGAAAAATCAAGCATGTATGACACATCTTCTGATGTTCCAGGTTCCTTTTGTTTTTAAAGAAAATTTTAGAGTTTCAAATGAGTAAGGGAGCAGTAGACATGAAAAAGGTAGGATGGAAGAGAAATCAAATACATTTACTACCTAAAGAAAGAGCAAAATAAAAGTCAAAGAAAACTGTGTTTAAAGCATTGCCAATGACCAGAGAGCAGAGGGCATGTCAAGAGGAGTGGGAAACCATCACACAGCCAGCTGTGAGCATTGCAGCATGCAGGCTATGGGGATTAGACAGCTTTCCAAGGAGGTAAAGAGACCTTTGAAGATTTTCAGGTGGGGGAGAAAAAACCAGTAGAATAAACCTGATCAAAGCCACATCTTGGTTTTTTAAGAAGTTGATCCTTCTCAGCCTTCCATAAACTGCTGTGCATTTCAAGCACAAGAGTGAAGATGAAGACCTCTGTGTTTCCAGCATGAAGAAGTGGTGTGGGACAGCACTGGAGGAGAACCTGCAATGATACTAGCTTGGGAGATGCTGCACACAAATGCTACAGGCCAGTCCTGATCTAGGAAAGAAAGGAGGAGTCAGAAACCAGCAGATGCCCTTCCAGAAAATACCTCAGCTGGAGCTACTCATGCTGTGGCACAGCTGGTATCAGAGGCAGGCAAGGGACAGCTGGGGTCTGATCACTCCAGGCAGGCTTTTCTCTCCTAAGCTTTTGGTTTCTACCTAGGTATTTCCTAATAAGTTGAGGATGCTGTGAAAATAAATACACTACTGAGTTGAAGTTAAAATTCTCACCAATTTTGAGATTTTAAAATTTCAGCAGCAAAGAGAGACAATGAAGTTTCAAGTGCTTTTTGTTTTCCCCCCAAAATCCCGTTGGAATTTGTACTTCAAGCTACATGAGGTATTGTTAGAGCTGATACAAGTTACTTAAGAATGACACTGAATTACCATTCAGTTACTTGGGAATGACAGAGGAGGTTTCATTTTTAATGTTCATAAGTCACCCAAATTAATTAGCGCTTTAAAGTGGCAATGAATCATTTCCTGAAATAATTTGTATTGGCTAAATTAATTCCTGTAAAGGGAGCCAATTTGCTGATTGTAAATTATAAGAGCCCCTGACTAGCTCCTGTGTACACTGTGTACCATTTATAAGACTACTGGGAAACAAAGGATGGCTACTTTTCATCAGTGAACAAGACTGCAGCCCTATTAAGTGACTAACTTACAGTGCTACAATTACAGGTTTCTATTTAAAGAATCCAAGCCAAACATCATCAAGAAACAAAGCTGGATGTTCAGAAGAAAGGAAAACTAAACAGAAGAAAAGCTTGTTTTCTGAAAAGGTGCACCAAAAACCTATTTGAAGGGAATATTTCATCCTCTTAGATTAACAAAGAGAAGTTTAGACATTCAGGGCTAATTATGAGTACACTTCCACCACAGAGCAATGCCCAAAGCCAACCTGAAGCCTGGGGTTCCAGAGCTGCTGAGTCATGGTTAGATGACTGTTTTGAGACCCCCAAAAATTTAATTTACTTTTGAGGAATGATGAAGTAAGAAACATGGGTTTCTACTCCAGTGGAGGAGATACTTTCCTACCACTGGCATCCTTCCTCCCAGGAGAACTCTTGTACCCATCCAGTACCTCCCACCACCCACCCATCTTTAGTTAGAGACTGCAGCACTCTTCTTAATGGATTCCCCTTCTTTACTCCTCCAAAAGAAAAAAATGTACATGATGCTTTACCTAAACTAACTTGAATGGCTTTCTCCTGTTCTTATCTGCATCTCCTCTCAGGTATCAAAGCCTTGACATTTCTGCTTGTGAAATCCTTCCCTGGTAACCTGCTTATCAGCAGTAATGAATACTTGTGCAAACAGGTACAAAATTAAATGGCTTCTTTACAGTGATTATGATAGATTGAGCCATGCTTAATCTACATAATCAAATTGCTTCTGTGTTCAGCTCTAATACCTTTCTGCTGTCCTGGGAGCAGGTTCAGCCTTGGTTTCTCTTTCAACAGCTGCCTTCTGAGAAACAACTAACCATGCCTGGGAAAAGGGCTGCTTTAGGTGCAGTCATTTAACACAGCATGTTTGAAGTACATACACTCTACAAGAGGGTCCAAACAACAGGTGTCCCCTTTAGGGAAGGAGAAACATCCTGTAGGACACATAAGGGAAAGCAAAGCACAAAGCAATCTCCTCCAGCTATGATCCCCATACCCAGATGTAATTGCAGTGACCCTTCTAAGAGAGAGGACATCTCTACCCACTTGAATGCACTGAGCTACTACCACTACTATAATTTCCTTTCCCTTTGCAGGAGTGTCCCTGTATTCAAGAGCATTCCCCGTTTACATGCTGCTAAAATAGAAGACTCAAGTTTTCAGTCTCAAGACCAGATTCTTGATTCAAATCAAGCTGGTTAAAATGGACAGCAGCATGGATATATTCTAAAATCCTAGACTTGGGAAATTTAAGGATTTAGTCCAGGGAATGTTCTGAAAAGCATCTCCATGTTTAAATCATGTTTATTAAGTGACTTAGCCAAAAGAATCCTGAAGCCTTCTCTTCTTTTAAATATTGATCAACTTTTAACACAAAACAAGAAGGGAGGAATGGCTTTCCCCACAAACAATAAGTAGGTGCTCTTTTAAAAATATCCAACAGCCTGCTTGCCTTTGTCCAAAACACAGCACTGCAAGAATCAGGCTTGCTTCATGGTCAGCCTGCTGGGAAGCTTTTCATTTGCCTGTTTTTTTCCAAAGAGTCTAACAGAACAAGTAGCCTACAAGCTAGTGCTTATTTCTAAATCCCTTTATAAATTGAAAAGTGAGTAAACCTGGTGCAAGATGCTAATAAACACTCAGGGAGAATAACTTCTCTTCCTCATTATGGCTTTGATACAGGTAAAAAGAAGGTGCTGCTGGACCTTTGAGTCAGAAAGGTGACAGCTCCAATAAAAAAAGGCCTCTGCATCTTTGTAAGTAAAGAAAAAGCAATGCAGAAGGGAAAAGAATAAAAAGATGGGTTCTGGCAAGGGCTGCTAGCACAGCTTGACTTAAGCTCAGGAAGAAGTAAAAGCCTGAATTACATAAAAATAGATTTAAGAAAGAATCGATGACATTTAATCTGAAAGTTTTAGTTAAGTTTTAATTAGGATCTGAGATTTTGCACTTAAGTGCATGAAGTGAAGGAGTACATGTACTCATGCTTCCCAAGATAACTGACAGATCTGAAACTTACTCATCTCATCTCAAAAGGTTAATTAAAGAACAATCCTTGACAGCAACACTGTATGGAAACTGGGAGTCTGCTCCACTGGGGAGCCCTGGGGAAAGGCTGTGCTGGCATCTCCCACCCCTCAGGAACAAACTGAAGATGTTGCCCCGTGAGCACAGCATGGAGATGAGCAAGATGCTTTGAACCAGCCCAACAAGAAATGGAGAAGAGTGTGCCCACAGCACTGTAGAACTTGCTTACTGTGCTGCCTGTAGATCTGAGGCAGCTTTCCCAGCCTCCTCCGGCCTGGAGCTGCTTCCACACACACAGTCCTGCAGCAGAGCAGGTGGGATCACAGCCAGCAGCGAGAGGTATGTGTGGTAACTCTTATAATTAGGAAACTAAGGCAGAGTGGCTCACCCAGGATCAAAATTGTAATTAAACTGAAAATAGGCTGTGGGTTTCCCAAATCCTGCAGATGCTGACAGCACTTTGAGACACAGGCCTTCTCTGGTTAAGCCCAGCATCAGAAAAAATGTCAGCTTTTAGGGAAGCCTGTATATGCAAAGCTCATTTGAAAAAAATCATGGCAAACTGAACAAACATTATCAAAATGAAGAATAGGAGTTTCATCATTTGAGTAAGATTTTGTGGACATAACTGAACTTTGGCTGTGCAGTAATTTAATTTCCTAAGAACATGAGCAAAGTCTCAATTAGGTCAGAGAGGACTGCTGCAGCAGTAGAAGAGAAGAGGAACGTGCAGCTGGATCAGTGAAAAGATATGGTGCAAGGAAACACTGAGGCCTCTTGGCAGAAGCAAGCGAGGCTGCTTGCTTGGTATGTACCACAGGCAGAGGCAAAACCCACCTGCAGGCAGCCTTTTGCTGCTCTCTTTAAAAGCTAGAGCCAGGTAGTGTGGCTGCCACAGGAAAAACAGGCTCATTTAGAAGCAGCCCAGGGAAAAGCAGACGAATGCTAGAGAAAAAAAAAAGACCAGAACAGCAATGGATTCTGAATGCTGTTTAATGGAGTGAAGCCTGAACATTATTTGGTGTGATCTTGACGGGCCTGATTTAACTATTACATTTTTGTAAGGTATTTTTCATCCTGATTATGAAGAATTGTTTCACAGCCCTTGGTGACAGCTTAGAAGTTTCTCAGCCACTTAAGCAGAAGGTCTATCAGAGCACATTTATCAGAGAAAAGACTGCTGAGGAGTGGACAGCAACAGACATAACCCCAGGGGTGAGACATCTCTGCTGTTGCCTGTAGAAGAGATGCCCAGAAGAGCAGTGGGCAAGACAATTCAAAAACTAAAGTGAAGGCAGATCAAGGAAGTGCATTTCTGGACACACAGGTTCCCATAGCATGTTTTTATCCAGCAGAAAGACAAATTACCAAACTTACAACAGCCACTCTTCACCTGAGGCATGTGCATACCAAGCCCTACTAAATCCCCAGCCAGAAAGAAGCTGGTGATCCTTCATCACCGACTATCACGCCCCCTGTTCAAACCACAGCAACCCACTTCTTACTTTTAAACACAAAGGGCAGTTCCAGACACGGGTTTATTTCGATTTTGACTCAGAAATGTCCATCTGAAGTGAGTTTAGGTCAGTGACAACTGAATCACAGTTGTTGGGGTAGTGCCTACACATGCAGAAAGCAGACTGGTAGACATTGTCTTTGTGAATAGGACATCTCAGGACAGCAATTATGCAACATTTCATTTCATCTACTTGGAAGACTGCATTTGAGATCAACTCCTTTTTGCCCCCTCCCGACAGGCTCCTTCAAGTATCTGATCTGCAAACCTTGTACATGCAAGAGTTACTCGCTCCATATTTTTAATGCAAGCTTTTCAAGAGCACCCTGAATTCAAAAGCAGCCTTTTGTTCTCCAGAGCAGCCCCATTCTGAAAGGCCACACTCACAAAAGCTGCATCAGGTCTGCCTGCCACATTAGCACACATGCTAGGGATGTGAATTCAGTGCCACTGGAACAGTCACTGAAGTGACTGCAGCCTGCACTCCCCCTCCTTTACATATCCACTCCTCTAAACACAAAGGCTGTGTTCCAAGGAGCAAACCCAGACAGACACAGGAACATTGAGACAAGGCTTCACAATGAGTATTTGTGACAAAAACCCCACTAATGCACCCAGAAAAACCATCAAGTGCCAGAAATACAATGCTGCTTTTGGGATTTCAGATACCATACAGAGGAATTCGAACACTCAGGTGGAAGAGTTAAGATCGCAGCAGTCTCTTCTACCCCAGCATTTCAGCAACCCTGCCAAGTACCCTTACTTTTCCCATGAACAGGAATATACCAAGCACAGTTAAACCCTCAGCAAGGCTCTTTTGTGAGAAGGCAGGAGGCATTCCTTCTGCACCCAAGCAGAAAGCTTACCCCATCTGGAAGTGCCCTCCAGCACACGGCGCTCACAAACTCATTTGTGTCATCTTCTTTCCGGTCCTTGTCCAGGACACTTTTGACTGTATCAAACTTGAATGTCAGCAGTGTCTTTGAGAGGCCCTTATAGTATAAGTAAAGGGAATTGTTTTCACTTCCTAGAAATAAAAAATACAAGTACACAAGATCAGGTTCTGTAAAGACAAACAGAAATAAGGGTTCTTAGCTCTTTCATTGCTTAAAATAACCAGAAATAAAGGTTCTTAGCTCTTCCATTGCTTAAAACAAGCCCAGACATTTCCTTGTAGTTATCATCGTGGTCATCGTGCCCTGGCAGCTGGAAGTGCTCCACAGCAAACTTCATCACACTTAATAATAGAAGATGGTTTTATTACAAGACAATTGCAGCATGCAGCACACCTGCAAAACATACAGGATTCCAAGAACTCTCCATAAACTCCTCAAGGCAAAACATTTTGGGCAGAGCATCTGCACTACCACACGAATCACTGCTACAGCCAGCCTACTCAGAGCCACGGCTCAAAGGCAGGTAGCACTATCAAAGTTTTGCCTGCCATAATCAAGTATGACAGCTTGGTCTGTGGAGGCTTAAGCAAGGGAGACTAGACTCCACAGGCTTTATTTAGAAATCCATCCCAATTTCTGCCTTGCAAGCTGCACAGCGATCAGAGAACACACAAGCTAAGGTCCTCCCTTCAGTGCTGGCACAGCTGTCCTGCTCATCCCACAGCTATCAGCCTGTCACTGCCTTCCCAGCAAGAGCTGTGGATTTACAGAGCTTTACAGATTTTAAGCAGTGAAAGGACAGAACAGCCAAAGGGGTAACTAATGGAGCTGTTTGCAATGTGGGCACTATTCACTTCCCCATGCAGAATGCCATACTAAGTGACAACGACTGGATCCTCACGTGGCCCAGGCTACTGGTGGTGCATAAAGATGTGCCAATTGTTGATCTTGAAATACATAAATTATATCAGCAGCAATGACATCAGGAGTTCATTCTGATGACAGCAAGCCTGAATCATTATGCACAAACAACTCATCTGCGATGGAAGAAAACCATCTACAGACCCCCTTAGGTCAGGCTGCCAATGCCATTCCCTGGGAGGGGAAGGAGTGTGCAAGTTCAGAAAAATTTTCTATTAAAAAGCCCATCCAGCTAAATAACACAAGTGGTGGTGTGCTTTGCAACTGGTGAGGCCCCAGCTCTGAGGAAGCCTGTTAGCACATCAGGGTGGCTGCTCTACTCACCACAGGCAATGTAGTCTCCGTTGGACGCCAGCCCCACAAAGTTCTTCTCGTTGATGTGACCCTTGAAGGAGCGCAGGCAGTGAGGCTTCCCGACGTTCCACAGCTTCAGCTGACTGTCTGTTGACCTGAAAACAATACTTAAATTTACCCTGCTGCCATATGGCAGGAACTCCTTCCTCCCTGGCCACCCTGCTCCTCAATGCGCCAATGACAATGTGAATGTAGGAAGCCTTAGTGCACAACAGGAGATTTATCCCACTTTCAATCATCTGCAGCTCAGCTTGAGCTCAGAAAGATATCACCTTATTTTAAAAGCCTGTCAAAACACATTACACGTTTGAATAAAAACTTCCCTGAAGTATTACTCTTCCTTTCTCCTATCAATTGCAGAATCCTCCACTGAACTGCACGGCCCCTGGGCTATCACTGCCTCCTCCAGAACCTCACAGATCCAAGACACACCAAAGTTATTTATATTTTAAACCTTTACAGCATGGTTAAAATCTGTTCCCTTCTCCGTGCCAGCTGCAACTCTCATTCATGTCTTTCCAAGGCTTGGGTAGGAAGCAGTCTCCTCACTCCCCAGGTGCCCTGAAGCACATTCTCCTCCTCCTGCCCAATACCAAGCAGCAGCACAGAGAAACCTATGGGGCTCAGAGCTGCTGTTAAAATTAAATCTGTTTTTCTCATGTGTAATCAAGACTGCATGGATACAGAACTCAAGCTTCTACCTTTTTCACCTTGTCAGGGAAAGTTAAATATTACTATTCAAAATATAGAAAACATGTTTGGATTAAATCACAATCGTTGTTTCCCATGATTCCCCAAAATGCAAATATACCTGCCTTCAAAATGTTTTTCTGTTTACTGTGAGAAAACATTTTGCCTTTGGGGTTACTAATCTGCTGCCTGGCAGATCTCAAACAGGAAGATCCCCCATTTCCAGGAGATACAGGATTAATTTCTTTCCCCAAAGCTGAAGAGACATGAAGATAATCTCTCAGTTCACAGGCATCATTTCCTAGCAATCACAGCTTACATGGCTCTGGTACTCTGGCACTCACTGAGATACACAGTTGGGGAACAAATGGTGATATGGTGGAACTGAAGCCCCCTGAAGGCATTTTAAAGAAAGGGATAGTGCTGCTCTGATTCCCAAATTTCAAAGAGATTGGGAGCAGGACCTGTCAGCCTCCTGGGTGGGAGGGAGGGGAAGCAGGCCATGCTCCCCCACACAGGCCATGCCACCAACCTTGCTGCTCCCGGAATATTTAGAGCTGAAAGGAAAAAACTCAAATCACACCACATCCATCAAATAGTACCAATGATGTAAGACATTAGCCCTGCACCAGTGTCCCATTTACCGAAAAATATAGCACAGGAGAGGAGAGATGCACCTTGTGCTATCTGCAGAAAAGCTTATCTCAGTCCTCAATGACAGCTGGAATGACAAAGGAGTGATAAGGGAGCTGCAGCAAGATTTGTTAGCCAGTATTATTAGTTATATGAGGTCAGATGAGAAAGAAGGTATGAATTTTATCTGTGACTTAAGCAGGAGGGCATTCCTAAGCCCAGGTTGAGATGGGAGGCCCAAAACAGAGCATTCAGCTTCTCTGCCTAGTGGTTGTTCCACATCTGCCCCTGCCCTACCCTGCTGCTCACTCTCCTTTCCCTTGTCCTTACTCTCAGAGGATCAGCTCACAGAAAGCAAAAAGGGGTTTACTCCTGCTTTTTTTTTTTTGGCCCACAAGTACAGGCAGATGCTTTCTGTGCTATCAGGACAGGTGTATTTTTAAACTGCTGCTTTTAAAAGCTTCAGAGCTGCCTGGACAGTAAACTTTTCTGCAGGCAGGAAAAAAAAACCAGCAAAAGACTAATCCCTGATCCACAAGCTGTCAGATTCCTATGACAGCTGCTGCTCTTAGCTTCCCATCAAGAAGACCTCAGATACACAGGCACTTAACCTCTGTATTTTACTGGCATACCTACTAGGTGTCTTCATTAAAATAAAAACATTTAAGTCCATTACTAATGGAAAGTTTTTACTGTTCATGAATTCCCATGAAGCTCTAGCCATGTTTAAATTGCTTAGGATAAGCAAGCCATGAAAGAAGAAAGCTATTCACCCTTGAACTGCAAGGAGAGACAAAGGCCATTGATCCTGGTGGTGTTACACTGCTCTTCTGGTTTCATATCCTCTCCAAAAAATCATCTTGGATGTGCTGCTCTGTTAAATCTGTCTCTCTGTAAATCAGCACTGTAATCAATGTGTTGTACTAAATACCAGGCAGTGCTGAACACCCCTGAGGTCAAAACCTATCTCTACAAGGCAAAGAAAATCAATGCAATCCATAAAACAGCTTTAGCTAGAAATTTAGAGAATCTGAATATACATATGATTTTTTTCTTAAATCAGTGCTTGATTTTTGAGAATCACTACACTGCTGTTGCCTCTAGTCAGTTTGCAAAAGGAAAGGCAGGAAAAAGAATCTGCTGTGACATTTCTCCCTGTTCACACACCAGAAGGTAGGTGGACCTTTCAGTTAGTCCCCTCACCCTGCTGCTGCCTGTCCAAGTCTGACAGCCCTAACAGCTCAATCAATAACTCCTCTCAGAACTTTGGGAGATGCCTTCCCAGAATGCTGGCCCAAGCAGAACAGGGCCATTCTGTCCTAAAACATCCCATAAACGATGCTCCACTTGATTATGGCTGTAAAACATTCCCAGCCTCCTCCTGTTTCTATTAAATACTTTCTCTAACAGAGATTTGGTTCAAAGCATTAAATTTAATTTTCTCTGTGTTCCAGATATGAATTTGCAGCCTTATAGAGTTATAATGTTAATAGAAGTAAGAAGAGAGAAGCTGATTAAATATAAACAGTACCAGAAGCCACCAGGGAATCCTCCATCCTGCAGCTCAGCTCACAGTAACTCCCTTGCAACCTGAAAACACCTTAAAATGCTGTTTCACTGTGTAAAAACATGGGACAGAACCAAGCTGGCTCAGCACAAGGCAGCAGGGATAGTCCCAGATCTAGGCCCAAAATTCCTGGCACTAGATCTGTCCCTGTGATCCATCCCTGCTGCCCTCAGGTGTTAGACATGAATGTGTTTTGATCCAAGAGTCTCCTGCAGCCCCTCAACCTCCCCATCAGGTAAGAGGGGTTCACCTCTGGTTTACTGAAGAGGCTTGTAGCCAGTCACTGCCAATTTTCTCTAGGTGACCTGATGCATTCGTTCCCATGTGATTGAAAACCCATCCAGAAGAGAGGCAGCCACATCTGGCTTTGAGGCAGACACATCTGGCCATGTAACTGAACAGAAGATGGAGAATATTGTTCCTCAGGGCCTCCATAGCAGATGTTATGGTCTGCCCTGGCTGAAGAGCTGCATGCTATTAGAGTCATGAAACACAGCTTCTCTTTGTCCACTTTCTAACCCAAATAGGAGCCCAAAAAGGCCCTTCACAGAGCAGGTAATAAATTACCAGAGAACAGATCAAACAGTCAGTCCTACTTGAGCTGCTTTCAGACTGTGGCTAAATCCCCTCTTCAGACCATATACACAGCAGTACTATTTGATCTCTTCTGTCACTCATCAGTTGTGTTCTGCTGCAGATTTTTATCCCAGGGGCTCTGCCAGCAGCTTTCTCCATCACAGAGCTCCGGTCAGGAGCATCCTCAGTGCACACAGTGAGAGGAAAGTCCACCTGCAGCTTCCCAAAGTAAGCACTTGGGCACAGGAGCCACATCTAGTTGTCTTCATACTCCTCTCAAGCATTTTAGCTCCACAAGACAGAGCAGAGCCAAGCGACACCACGAATGAATTTCTATTTTTGACTTGGAGAAAAGCAACGATCAGCCTCCCAAAAGCACAGCAGCCTGTGAGAGCAGCCACCCACACAGGTGAACTTGCTCAGCAGCCCTGAAGATCACAGAGAAGTGAGGGCTACACGGTTTTTAGCCTGCATAAGAGGCAGCACTTACGCAGAGACGATTTCTTCCCCGCTGACGAATTTTGCATAGGAGACTGCCTTGCGGTGCCCTTTGAACACCATGATGGGCTGCTTAGTGTTGCGGAGGTCGTAGTAGTGAACACAGTGATCTGCAGACAAGGAAGAAAAGGAATTTAATCAGTCGGGGGAAGAAAAGGAATTTAATCAGTCGGGAAGGATGCACAGGACCTGTAATGATCACAACAGAAATCCTGCCCGCAGTTTGACATCCCATTTCAAGCCCTGTCTCGGATAAACAGTCTGTACTACAGCAAAAAGGCTTCCTAAAACAGCCCCAAAATTCGTTCTATAAGGGTCCATGCTCCCTTTCAAAGGGTCAGGAAGGCAAAAAGGTGCATTCACACATGTGTGCCTGTACACGTGTCCTCCTGCAAACCCCATGACCCTGATCAAGGCAGCAGCTAAAAGGACTCTCACCTCTTCTGCCTGCTCTCTCAGCTCCCTGCCCAGCCACTCCAATTTCTATTTCCAATTCCCAGCTTCCTTCTTTTCCTTCCTCAAGCTGTCCCCTCTTCATAAACGGTTGAAAAACTCAAGGGTAAAAACTCAAGTCTGCTACTTAAGCTAGATTGTGGAAAAACAGGATTAAATTTGTCATGCTTGCTTCTGGATTGATAACCTTCCTACCTTTGTTTTTCAATTCTCTCCTCTGACTTTACTACCAAGCAGGAAAGAATTAAAATTTCTGCTAATGAGGGAACAGACTAAATTCCAGTTCATTTTAAGATTTAATTCACAGATGTGCCCCAGTGCCACAACCATACGAAAGGGATCGCAGCAGAATTAGTGATATATTTGCTTTTCTACACAGCCAAATGTCAATTCCCAAGAAACCAGAAAAACAAGAAGAGAAAACCTCATGAGACCCAAGCCCCAAACACCCCCACAGTGCTCCTTCCAGCTCAACAAGGTTAATAAGCTTTTTCCTTCCTAACTTTCAGCCTTTAATGTTGAATTCCATTCAATAACCCCTTGCTATTCTAGAAGCACAAGGAGGGAAGGCCAGGGAAGGCCACACACATGGAAATCAAGCTGGACATCTCTCTCACTGAGCAACTTGTGATACCCAGACATCGGCTGAAATCTGCTCTGAACCTGCTCCCTCTGAAATAATGCCCCACTGGTGGACTCTCATCACAAAGATTACACAGAAATGAATTTAAAAGCCAATAGCTACAGCTATGTTTGTATTTGCCCAGCATTTCAAAGCTGGGTGTTGTCCTCTGCACAACTGAGAGACCTGCTGTCTCAAAATGCCATGTGGTTTGAAAGATAACCAGGTTTACATCAATCAAGCCACTGCAACCACCATCAGACCAGCAAGGGGAGCTCCTCCCCCAGATTAAGGAGCTAATTGGTGGCCATGGCAGGATGGGGTGGGGACTGTGTCAGAGACACCTTCAATGAAATAAGGTGGGCAGGCAAGTCACCTTCCCCTGTCACCGCTTCCAGCACTTTACTCTCTGCAGATGACCAGCTCAGAGGCCTCTCTGGGTAAGGATTTCTGGCTCTCTTCCTCCTCAAGGTATGAAAGCAGATGCTCCAAGCAGCCACACCAAGTTTTCTCCACCACTTACATGGACAAATTACTCTTATGTTGAAACCCAGCAGCTATTGCACCTCTTACTATCAGCACTGAAGATGCTGTGCCCCAAGCACTCTTTCAAACAGCCTCTGTGTCTTTCACCTCTTAAATACAAGCCTCCAAACAACCAAAATCCCAGTGTGCTCCTACCATTTGGGTATTTTAATTAGCTGTAGAGCAACATGTTGCAACAGGCTTATTGCACAATGGGTTAATTTTCTAAGGGACTTTTAATTAAGCATTAATACTCTAACAAGATCTGGGCATCTTGGTCTCTTCTCAGTCCCTGAAAGCTGGAGCCAAGAAACTCCACACTTTTTCATCTATGCAGCAGACCTGTGGGAGCTGTGAAACAGTTAACTGGCAATTGTTATCTTAATGAGCAGAATGATTCTAGCAGGGCTTTTTATTAGGAATCAGTTAGTGGATAAGCCTTTCAAGTCTGTTTTTGCTTACAGTTTCAACACTGGCCCATCATTAGGGCACCTTTTTGAGCACCAGATTTCATCCTTCAAGAAAGTAGCAGGGAAAGGGATACCTGCATGTGAGCAGCTGGAGCAATGCAGAGAGGAGAGAGCTGTAGCAGGGCAGACAAGTCTGTTTGCAGGAGAGAACCACGAAGTTGCATTCACCTTCCAAACATCCCAGTAAACAGCTCAAAGCCTGGCAGCATCTGGCCCCAGCACGGCTGTGCCTCTCGGCATCAGCAGGGCAATCAATCACTGTCTGCTCTCATCACAACAGGACTGAGGGAACCAGCAAGGCCAGTGGGCTCCAAAATTAGCCACTTAATTATTAATTGATTATTTCAGCAGACAAAGTGTTGGCGCCCAAATGAGTTTTAGTTTTTTGTTTGTTTTTTTGAAATTCAATTGAAGCAGCTATTTTTAAGTAGATACATGAAGATGAATGCTCAGTGCACTCATTAAAATCTGAACAGGTGGTCATGTTTTACAATTAAAGAGATACTCTCTCTTGTAGGCCATATGGACTTCACAAAAAACATGATAAAAATGCCATCTGCTGAGGAAGTAGAGAGCACCAAAGTGAA
The DNA here is from genome assembly GCF_015832195.1 of Motacilla alba alba. NCBI lineage: Eukaryota > Metazoa > Chordata > Aves > Passeriformes > Motacillidae > Motacilla > Motacilla alba. Next base: position 26,571,658 of record NC_052023.1, read on the forward strand.
GCGAAATGAGAAAAATACAACTCCCAGGGACCCCAGCAGAAGCCTTGCCTGGTGGACTTTGATGAGCTGAAATTGTCTGGGAGGAGCAGCATCTCTGGCACACCAGCAGGTCAGAGGTGAGGTGGCAGGGTGCTCTGGGAGGCTCAGAAAATGAGTTTTTCCCAAGAGGTGAGGGAAATGGAGTGGGCAATGAGGGGAGTCAAACACTTCCTGAATTCCACAAGAACCTATCAGCTCATCCAGCATCCCAGTTCTGGCTCCTGTCCTCAGCATCCCTGGCAGACTGTGCTCCACTGCCAACCAGCAACACCAGGGGTATTTGCTTCTTGTTTGCTTCTCAAAATGAACATTAGTATCATAATTCAGTTAATTTCCACCCCAACTAAAAAACTCACTCAGAACAAGTTCATCTTAGCATTCAGATTTAGAGAGTTAAAGCCTCCTGCCTGCCCAGCCCTTTGGCAGCAACAGCTCCCTGCTTCACCTTTCCTTCTGCATTCAGGCTTAATTTAAATATTTATGAAATAAAGGGAGAGAACATGTATATATTTCATAACAAATTAAACACTCCAGAACAATTCTCATCTAGTTCAATGTCACTGCAGAAGCTGAGCATGACAGAAATTTGCTGCTATACCTTCTGAATTCAAATGTTTGCAGGCAAGTGGTTTTATTTTTTATACATGTATTTTTAAGTGATCTCAGAAGGCAAAAAGGACAGCTAAGCTCTGCCATTGCTGCAGAGAGGTCTCTGACCACAAGCCTGAGTTTTTAAATAGTGCTTTTCCATTACGCTCTGCTTACTTCCCTTAAGACACTGCTGCTTTCACCTTTGAGCCATCAAGTGACAACTAATCAAGAACTCAGACTTCTCCAAACTCCTGAGATCTTGCCACCTCTTCAGTAAATACAACCCCTGTCAGCAAAGGATGGCATCCCTCTCTGCTCAGCTGCTCATAAATTCACAAGACTCCAGCTGGCAGGAAAAGGGCAAAAGAGAAGGATGGGTTTGTGCTGAACAAGGTGAAGGGATCAGCACCTCCTCGGCCTCAATTCTCAGATTCAGCTTGGTTGCAGGGGTGGGGATGCAGTAAATGAGCTGATGATATGGTTACATAGTCATAGAAAATCAGGTTTCAGAACTTGTAAAATAAGAGAATTGGGAATTGCTAATGGAGCCAGCAGCATCAGAGGTAATCTCCAAGTTGTTTAGAAAAATGGCATTGATCTTGGGATTTTAGTTGTTTAAACAAAACAAAGAAAAGGACAGAGTCTGTTTTTCCCAGAAATGATTTTCCTTACATTTAGACTTGTTAGAAAAATTTACAAAACTGCTGCTACCAGCAGGCTTTAGGTTCAACACCACCTGTTGTAAAGCTCTTGCTGTGTAGTGATGTACAGCAGCTCCACGAAGAGCAGCAAGGGTTATGACAGGGTGTCACAAGCAGCAGTCCTTTCACTGAATACCAGCACACACAAAAACCAGAGAGCAGAGCAATCCCACTCTCCAGGTAACATTCATCCTGCAGGTCATGTGTTTCACCCACTTTCACTATGAACATTAATCAGCATCAGCTAATTCACAAGACCCCTCAGGCTTTTTTCAACCAAGAACCACTTACTTGAAGGAATATCAAGCCAAGGACAGCAAAACAAAACTTCACCTGCAATGCAACAGTTTTATATTCAAAGGATGTAACCACTAGAAAGACCCAAGAGCTGCATACAAAGGTTCTGTGGCTCTCCTCTGGAAAACTAAATTGCTGGAGAATCAATGCCCATTTTTCTTATTTCAATCATTTAAAAATGCACATTTCTCAACTGTTCAATATTTAGATTATTGATCCATTAAAAAAAGAAGTCCTTTACATTACTTGGATTTCTCAGCACTCACAGACATGAGAATATAATGATGCTCCTTGTTCCACAGCAGATAAATGCCACGGACAAGAAGATGCCCATATTGAAATGCCCAGCTGTCAGGTAGGCAGCCAGATGTTAATTAAGTGGTCTGGTAGAAGCATTCTGCGATTAAAGGCACATTTTGGACTTTTTCAAAATAAAATACATCTTCAATAGCAAACCTAAAGGTCAAAATAATCTCATACATTAATGCTCTGGCTACAGCCTGCAGTCCTGCACATCTCATGCTACAGCTCTTTTACTGAAACAGAAGCTCAGGCTGGAGTGTAATCTTTCCTGTGCTCTTGTGCTTCTCTGACCATGATGGTCTGATTTGGTACATCTAGTAACTCATGTCCTCAGCTCATGACTGCCCCATCTTCCTCATTTGTCTGTTTTCCTCCATATGAACTTCAAGCGTGGATCAAGGCTGGCTTGTTTGCACCAGTGAAACTCTGTACATCAGCAGTAACAATAAGAGACGTTTATAGGCTGAGGGGGTGTATTTAAATGACCTCTTTAACGAGACAAACTGAGAGCAAATTTGGTGCAAGATACCTCTGCTTGCCATCAACTAGAGTATGCTGGGGAAACCAAAAGAACAGCAAAATAAAAGGATATAAAACAAGCCCGCTAAATGCTTTCCATCAGAATGAAAGAGGAGAGACATGACTTCGTAACATTTCATTTCAGTTTTATTTCCATTGGCTAAAAACCAAAAAAGATTTCAAGAGTTCCTGGAGGAAGCCTTTATCACTGAAACATTGAAGGGGTTAGCTGAAATCCAATTATATATATATTTAAACATCTACCTACACAAATTGATCTTTTTTTCACTCGTTTCTCCTCTGTATACCAAATGTAAGCAAGATCACTCAGTTTTCAGGGCTTGGAGAATTGTATCTAGGCAACTTGTTTAGCAGGAAAATATAACTGCATCCTTATGCCTTCAAGTGTCCAGAGTACAGTGGTTCAAATCAAAGCCTGCTTTGAGTGTCTCTGGGTAAAAGGAAAGAGCACCCACTGTTATTTCCCTACCTGATGTGTCATGAAAGAGGGGATGAGCCATCCTGATGAATATTTGCTGAACAGAGATAAACAAGAGGTAGAACAACAGAACTTTAGATGGGTTAACCAAGAGTCTCTTTTTTGCCCAAGTTCAGTGTGATTTCTTGCTTTAAAAAAGGAACCTTGAATCCACAAAGGTAAAGTCTTTGGCTGGACTAAAAATGGAAACAGGATGTGGAGACTCACATGAAACCTCAGTTTTCACCAGGAAAAACCTTTCTTCTGTTAGGGAGGAGAAAGAGGAAGGAGATAAAAAACATCCTGGTTTAAAAATAAACTCAAATCACTGTACTTCAACACGGTACACTGGGGATGAGATGGCACATTAGGGTACCTCGGTCCTTAGAGAAACCTGAAATAGGGCCAGGTAAACAACACCTGAGGAAAGGCTGCCATCAGAGCCCAAACCCTGCAAATTAAATGCTTGAAAACACATTTCTTTAAATTCCAGAGGAAATCTGCAAAAGCCATCTACGTAGCTCCAGAATTACTTGCAGACTTACTGAAAAGCCATTAATAAAATAAAATAACTTCTCCGGTGGATCTTCTATCTACCTGTGCACCAGGAAATGGAGCCTCCCTGCCAAGGAAATAATATCAAAGGCTGGTTGAAAGACAACTTAGAATTTTATTATGAGGAAGCTCAAATGAAACTTAATCCTATACAGAATGCCATATCTGTCAGAAATCCATTTTTGCTCAAAGGCCCTGAAAGTCATGGAATACTGTAGGTTGGAAGGGACCTCTGAAATCCAGCCAGTCCAACCGCCCAGTCAAGGATGGGACAACTGCAAAGTTGAATTCAATTTCTAAGTTAAATAATTTTGTTCAAGAGTCCTACTCAGTCACACTCCAGGCGTTTCCAAAGACAATTCTATAAATGCTTCCCTCAGTTATCTTAAAAGGGCTCTAATGTCAAAGGATTAGGGAGATTTTTTTTTTTAAATACAAACTTGCTTAAGCTATTTGCTATTGACATAGAAAGGCAAGGCATTAGCCCACCTCTCAGCACTGCAGCAATAATGTTTGGGTTGTGTTTTGCTGCACAGGTTTCTGGCTTCTCAGATCTTTCAGGTTTTGTCTATCTACACCCACACGATGGGGGTGGCATGAAGCACTGTCATACAACCTTAGCTCTCCTTTAATTCATTTTTTTTCTTCTTACTAGTGCAGAAGAAAATGAACAGCTCAATTTTAACTGCTGCCAATAGCCTGCAATACCAAACAAAAGTACTTGCAGATCTTCATGTGACTGAGATGGCTTTATTAAGAAAGCTTGGGGTGGAGATTTAATCTTCCCTACAGCAGAAAGGCAGGCTGGAGTTTGAACATCCATATGTGGGTCTTGCTCTGGAGAGAAGACTGGGGATACAGGACAGCTGAACCTTCTATCTTTGGGAATAATTCAACTCAACAAATGAAACTTTGTGGAGGGACACCTTCCCCGAAAAAATCTCTTCCAGGGCAGAAGAGACAGTGGGAAGGAAAAAAAAAGGATCCTTGTTTCAGCAACAGAAATGCAGGGTGGCATTTGGGCATTTGACAAAGAATGGTGAAGAAGTCTTCCAGCCAGCAAAACAGTATAAAGAGATCTGTTTCAATTGAGAGAGCAATACTGGAATGGGATATGATGAGCACAGGGTTTGGCCTATCACAAACCACTTCTGGGAGGGAAGACAGTGTGACAGTTTCTACTACATAAAAGAAATAAATGCTTCAGGAAAAGAAAAGAGATGACAATGCATTAGGGACAGGGAGAAGTGGACTTGAATTCATAGGAAAAAAGACCTGCACTAAAAATTAGCACAAGAATTTTCTGAAGAAGGAATTAGATAATATCAACAGTAAGTTGACATTAGTGCCCTCTGTACAAACAATTTCCCTTACTGTAAAGGCAAGAGATTAAAAATGGGTTTGATACAGCCTGAAGCAAAGAACCTTTGCAGACAAAACTGTCTGGAGCATCTTGCTGAAGAATGCAGTGTGCTGCTTCTCTCTTGCAGCATGACAAATCACATGAGGAGCAGACAGCAGAATGTCACTCGTGACCCATGTCACTCCAACACCTCCCCCCAGAACACTGTAGCACAGGTAAAGCTAACTGGTATTTTAAATTTTTCCTGTTTGTACTTTCTTGTACTTTCCCTTCCAAAAAAGCCTCAATAAAGCAAGAAAAATTTATTCCAACAGCCATTATCACAGGCACATTAAAAATGTTTGCTGGATATGGCTTTGTATTCACAATTTTTTTCTTCCAGCAGAAACTGCAAGTGCTTTGTTTCTATAATTAAGACAAAATTATTCATTTGATACATTTGCTTTTTTCTCTTCTTTTTACCTGGAGTTTCCTTTGCAGTGAAGGAACAGTTTTTCTCTGAATAACCATTTTTCTGCAGCCCTGGGGAAATCTCAGCAATCTCTTTTAGAAGCAATGCTCTGGTCCACAGCAGCAAACTGTAACAATGCCCTTATTTTGTATTTCAGGTGTGCGTCCAAGATGATTTGGGATGCAGTACTTCATTTATGTTTGCTCTCAGAGTTCTGTCTAGACAAGTGGTACCAGACTCCTGGGGAGGTCCTGCACACCCCATCTTCCTAGGTGTCAAACATTCAGTGGCCATCCAAAAAGGGACTGAACCTGAGAAAAGCATTCAATACATATTTTCCCTGCAGGTGAAAACCTCCCCCATGTGCTCTAAAGAGTATACAAGATTAAGAAAGGTCTGTATGATTCATTTTGCTGGCAGCAAAATCTTAAAAAAAACCCCAAACAACTAAACCCTTTAAAGTGAGGAAGCCACAGAGCCCATGATGTTAGCAAGGAGATGAAAGGAAGTTTCTAAAGCAGAGGAAGGCACATGGGTATTTGGAGATGACAACTTAATCTCATTTTCCTACACTGCAATACAGATGATGGGCAACAGCCTCCAAAGATTAGATTTAAGGAATCCAATGGAAATCCACCCTCAAAAAAAATCAGATTTAGGGAATTCAACACAAATCCAGCCCAGGTTTTCATTTAAACAAACAAAGAACACAGCTTTGAGAAGAAGGAAAATGACCAACAGTGTTCTGTTTAGCAAAATGGATGATAAAAGGCACAGAGTGAGAAAGCTCCACTCCATGAAAACTGAAATAAAGAGCTGAGGTTAGATTGCATGTGCATGTCTGTCAGTTTAATCTCTGGCAAAAGCAACAGTACAATAAGACCCTTCTAGAAAAGAAAGGCTCAGGAGTGTCCCAGCACAGGGTTTCAGGTCAGCACTTGAAATATTTTGACAGAGCTCTGCAGGAAACACTATACCCTGCTTCAGCCAGTGATTTGCATCTCTTACTCACACCAGCTGTACTATTTTCTAAAAAATATATACCAACACTAGCATTCCTCTAAAGATCTATATCTCCCTCTGCTGAACAGATAAAGAGAACAGCAGCCTTGATGGGAACTGCCAACTGGGTTTTTAACCTTTGTGTTCCGTGGATTCCCTATAGCTCAAAGTTACAGATGACATTTGCCAGGTTATGGATAATGGTCTTTAAACACTGGGGACATTTTGTTACTGACTTGTCTAAAGCTTTTGATTCAGCAGCCCATAAAGCCTTCACCCTAAATAACTTGTCTTACATTAAGGAGAGAAGGAGGAGACATAAAACATTAGATATTAATCAGTTGACAAAACGGCTCTGATGGGAGAGGGAAGCAAAACAGATTTATCTAGAACTCTTTTGAAACTTTGACCTTTATGGTTTTAAAGAGATATAGCCATTTCTCACAGGAGTAAGGGATAGATGGGTTTTGTGCAATTCAAGGGTTGTTGTCTATCAGACTGTTGGAGAAATGAAATATTCAGTACATGCAAGCAAGGTTTACTAATGCTACAAAACTATTGAAGACAACAGCAGTAATAACCTGCAGCTTTGGAAATAATTCATTCTTTACATCTGAAAGAGCAAAAAAAAATTATGCACTGTTCAGATGCAACATTCAGTTATGCTCCTAACACAGCTTCTCTCACTATGTAAATGCATAACTCTACGTGAACCAGTGCCTGTAAGCTGATGTCCAAAATAAATTTTATGACACCTATAACATGTGAAGAACAGTCATTTTATGGTAAAAGGTGCTTCAATCCATGCTGTTTAAATGGACTAGACCGTGGAAGAGATGAAACTTCTTACATGAGCAACAGGAGCCTTACTTGCACATGGAGTGCTGGGTACATCTATCACAGCTAAAAATACCACGTCACTTGCTGAACACATCTCTCTCAGTTTAAGATTCATACTGCACACAACAAACACTCTTCTTAATGCTAAAAGCCATGTCAGCTCTGGTTCTTGAAAGAATCAAAGCTGCACAAGTCACAGAGCTGTGATTCAGGGAAAGGGCAGCGCAGTCAGATTCCCTGGAACCACACACTCCAAGAGGTCAAGATCATGTGGACAAGGGCTTGAGGCATTACAAAAGATGGATGTAAAAGGAACATCCTCCCTAGGATTTTAAGAGTGCATTTATGAAGCTTTCAGGTTTCTGTTGTATTAGCAGACATCATACAAAGAGAACCAAGCAGGCTTCAGAGCAGTCAAAGCAGCTCTAAGGAAAGGAAAGTACAGGCTCCTGAGAACCTGAGCTGGCCAAATTATCAGTCAAACCTGATTTTAGTCCAGAACTGCATTTTGCTTCACTAGCCTGAGGAGTTACTAGTCTTAACTAGCTTCTGGAGATGATGATCTGATTCATTATCTAAACTGACCTCACAGCAGACTCCACTGGAAGAGAGGAATGATATTAGAAGTGTTACAATTGCTAAAATCCAAGCTTCAGATAAGAAGGCTTAAACCAAAGATAGGGTGGATTGTGTACACAGGGAAACAAGCACAGGAAAGCACATGATGATACACAGGTATCCAAGGTGGAAAAGAAGCAACATACCCTAACTGAGCAACAAAATAATTAATGTGAAGAGTAAATGGATTTGCACATGTAACTACAGTCTCATTATTTGTCATTTTTTTGAGATTTAAAGGGCTGATATGAACCTCACCCAAACATTTAAAATTCTACTCTTAAAGATTCATGCAATGTTTAGCTGCTCAGACACTATGAAAAGATGCCTTTGAGATGAGAGCCCACACTGCACTCAGCAGTTAAAGATTTTCCTGCACAATGTGACAACCTTCACCAGTTAGTATGGAAGCACAGTACCCAAATAAAAGGCTGGAACAGTTAATCCATGCAGTATGAAGAGCAGAAAACACAGCAAGCCATTACAGAGGATGTAATTCCAAAGAGCAATTCCTTTGAATGAGCTACCAGTAAAACTGCAGCTTTGGAAACTGCCGAGGTTGGAAAGCATTAAACTCTTAAGGGATACAGCAACAGCTAGCAGCAAGAGCAATTTGGCATTCTGAGAAAAAGATGAATGTTGGAGCTGGCTATCTGTTCCTGAATTCCAAGGCTCATTTCAATTTAAATTTGAATTTCGTCACATTGACTAAATGACTTCTGTGTCAGTTGTAAGACAAAATGTTCATGAAAAGAATATTTAAGCAAACAATTAGCACGCTCATTTCTGCCAATGACAGATTTATCCTTTTCTCTAGAGAATCAAATGGAGCTTTTCAAGTTCATTTTATTCATTCACTTGTTACTGAAGTGTGATGACCTCTGGGACAAAGTTAGGAAACTCCCCAGTAGGTCTCTATATTGTTAGTCACTATTCACTGCAATTGCTTTATCCGAGACAAGTCAGATACTGCTTTTTCTGTGTAAGTAAAAAAGTTCTATCAGCTCTTGAACTCTTAAGGCTTATGTGAAAATTGCACATGCGACACATCCTGCACACTGATGAGAGGTTTCATGTCCCTTTGTGATTTCCTAGGAAGCAGTGGCAGCAAGGCAGGAAGACACTACCTGGCAGATCTGACAGCATCTCTGATGTGCAGGAACAGAAAAATCAGCTTAACTACAAAGATCTTAAGTTTAAATAACATGGTATAGGTGCAGTTCTTCTCACTGTCAGTCCTGAGCAGAAGCACAATGTGATCCACATACCAGAGCCAGAGAGATTGCCTTCACCAGGACAGCAGAAGGCTTGGTTTGATATCTCACCTTCATTTACATCCCAGGGTCCATGAAGAGGGATAACATGTAAGTCAAACCTTCAAAGATCTGTCCACACCTAAAAAGTTCCATTAAGCTCAGTGTTTCCACTACAGTAAGTGCTTTGGGACAGAAATATGACCACAGCCTTACTGGCCAGAAGTACAGATTCCTCCAAACAACCCTGACTGACTCAAGTGCTGTAAATGCTTTCCAATGCAAAACAAACGAAGGCTTTGCAGTGAATTCTGGAATGAGTTTGAATTAAAGGTGACAAATGTGCACTTCCAAAACACAGACCTTGTCCCCTACTTCCCCTGCCAACAGCCTCAGAGATCATGGACTGGAGGAAGGTTTATTACTACTTACCCACAAAATGAAAAGACACACTGCAGGTAAAGTCCTATCCAAGTAATGGGCAAGTCCTGAACTACTGCATGCCTCTGCTTTCATCAAGGTTGAATTCCGAGCACTCACTGCTGTGAAGTTTTTCCACAGTTTGAAAGGAATGCCTAATCTTTGTCTGTGCCTTTAAATACTAAGCTCAATTCATACACTGAAGGTAATCTCGCAGCTCAAGCCCAAGGAAACTCCCTAACTCCACCCTAAACATGTCATATATTCACACAAAAAATCTTTCCTGAGTCACTGCAGGCTTTCAACAGAACACACTACTCACCCATGAGAATGTTTTACGGTAAGACCTTGCTCTAAGCTGGAAAACATTAATTCTCTTCCAAAAGGGCACGCTACCTTCTTGGTCATTAATATCCCATCATTCTTCTGAGCTGAATGACAAGACAGGTAAGTCACCCAGATCTGAGACAGTGTACAAGGCTAACTCTACGGGGAGATGTTTGGAAAAGAGAAATCACTGCTCCAGTTACTGCAGCAGAAAAATCAATATTTCATTGGCCAGGATAGTCCTTAAAGTGGCCCCACTTGGACAACAGGTATATTAGAAAAATGGAATCATGATGATAAAAAAGCCACTTTTGACCCTGAGCTGTAAGTGCATCAGGGTGATGCAGAGACCTCAAGGGGTGGGTAAATAGCTGCAAATGAAAACAAAGCTGTTGGACACAACAACAGGAGTCCTTCATAATGCTGCTACTGATCCACAGCATCAACTTAATTTTGTGACCATTCAAAACCAGAATACAACACCATTGTGCAATGCTAAAGGTGGAGCACAGGAAACATATTTAAACAGCTTGGAAAACGTGGTGGGGAAGGACAAAACCACCTTTGAGGGAAAAGCAGAAAGAGGGGAAGGCAATAAGGAAGAGAGAGAGCTGGTAAGAGAGGAGAACCTCAGCATTAAGAGCACATCCCATGTTCACTGAGGGTTTGCCCCTTGTTAGTAAATACTGGCATTGATACAGGCTGCCAAAAGCCTGTCTGGGGCTGGCACTGGTGCTCAATGGATCAGGAAAATCCAGAAAATCCAGAAAATCCAGAAAAAAGGCAATTCAGTTTTGGCCATGCAATTGATAGAGTGAAGGAAGAGATGGAAAAGAAAAATCTGGGATGTTTAGGAGGGAGTATGGCATCTCCAATGCAGGCAGAGTGAGTATGGCATCTCCAATGCAGGCAGTCTCCAACTCTGTTGCTCTAAGTAGTAAGATCAGCATCAATCAGCATCACCCCACTTTATCCCTGCTGCAGCCACTTCACCTGAACCCACACTATCAAGAGTTTGTGACAACATAGCAAAGCTGTTTTAGAGACTGATGAAAGCTAAAACTAATGCCGCAAAACCTTAAGTCTGACTATGTTGCAGCTGCTCTGTTGCTATCCTGTCCATATGTATTTCTCTGCTGCTTGCACTTATTTTGTGAAGCTCCTGGAGAGGAGACAGTCTCTGTCCTGCATCTCTGCAGCCCTGAGAGACCGCTCTCAGCCCTCAATCCAACCTGCTAGATTTGTGGGTCAAAATACAGTATTTGAGGAGATGCTGCATCTAATGTCATAGAAACTTCAGATCACTGAATTCTTACAAAACCTCTGCATAATATATGGGAAATAAAAAGTCAGTGGTGGCTGCTGACACTATTACAGCAGGCTGGGAATAAAACATTCCTACTATCAATAGCTACACTGAGCTCACTGGAGTTAGCAGACAGTCTGATCTCACCCAGACTGCACAACTTGGACATTCCAGCTGCGAAGTGCATGATGCATTTTCAGCCTTTAGTTTTCTTTTTAAAGCAGGGAAACAGCACTGCTAGAAAATATATGGGTTAAGGACATCAGTGCTATTGCTGGGGCAGAACAATAATAACTTCAGCCATGATTTATATAGTTAATTTCAGAATAAAACCCTATCTGTTTTTAAAAAGAGGGAAAGACCACAGAATGACCTGATTTTGTATTTGGCAGTGATTACAGTTTATCCTGGACAATGTTTCAACTCAGTAAGCATGTAAATAGAATATTTTATTAAAGTAACAGACAAAAGGGGTCTTTTCTTCTTTATGTGTCCTCACCACTGCAACAGATTTTATCAGGCTGCAGCCAGACACACCAGCTTTCCTCTCACCTGAAGTGCCTGATTTTAAGTGAATTACTTCTCAAACCAATATCCATTTCTCTCTTCTATAGGCTCTATTTCTAGTTTATGGCCCATTTTTTCTGTTTTAAGCTACCCAAGGTAATTTTTTTTGGTCATCTAAGAGCTTCAGAGTGAAGAGTCCAGAAAAGGAACTTATATATCATCCACATTAGATGCTAATCCTGGGATTTGCTTTTATAGTGGCATCTAAAGCTTGTTTTCCTACATCATCTGAAGCCAACTCAGTGCTCTCTATTACAGAAGAGTGTTCCTCATGGAGATATACAGTCTAAAAACACTTTTAAAGATGGCTAGGTTTAAATCAAAGCAAAGCATCACAGCAAATCCTGTGACAGAACCCCCCCATTTCACTCACTGTGCCACAAGGTTCACAGCCTGACTTTGCTTCCAAACCCACCCCTACAGTCCTTCAGTTCCCTCCTTTATTTGGCAATGCAGCATGGCAACTGGGAGCAGGTGGGAATGCTTTTACAAACCCAGACCTCTGGTTCAAGATTCCCTACAGAGAATGAAGCAAAGTCAGGCTGTGAGCCCTGTGCTGCCTCAGCTCACCTAATTCATGCCATGTGTTGGTAGATCTCTAAGGGACCTTGGTACCTTCCTTACAATTCTTCTGTAAAAGAGAGTTCTAAAATTGGGGAAGGCAGAAAGGTACCTCTCAACCTTTCACCTGTTCAGAGTGTAGCATGGTGAGCTGTGTGGGCCAACAGCCAAAATTACAAACCAGTGAGAAGAAATGTAAGATGGGGACAGGGTGGAAAGGACCTTAAGATGCTCCTCCTGTTTCTGTGGTGAAGGCAAGGGAGGAACCAGCACAGAGATGCTGATCTAGCTGAAGCATCTCATTAGGAAAACCCACTTCAAGGAGGCATTCTGAACAGATGATGCAAGTGGGCAAGATGCATTTGTCAAGGGCAGAGAGGAGCTTTTCTGAAGCAAGGTGTGAAAGAACAGGACATTATGAAAAGATGTTCCAGCTATATGAATTAAGAGAGAACCTTTAAAGAAAATAAAAATGTCAACCCTGAAAAAATTTCTCCTTCAGTCAAAATTACATTGCTTAAGGAAGTTATGCTGGCTTTCAGCTATTCTGCATACAGATAAAAGGAACTGAAATGTGTAATTAATAGTATAGTAAATCAAGTTACTTCTTCCTTTTATAGCTCAAATATTACACACCAATATTTCCTCCCTAACCATTTTATGAATTGCTTACCTCATCAAGTCTTAAACTATAGATATATACATATATACAAATAAAAATACAGACACATATATAGCATTAAGCTCCATCAAATCAGCAAATAAATTGAGAGTATATACAGAAACAGCACTTCTGTTTAAATACAATACAAGACTTGTGGGGCATGAAATGCTCAGAAGTCTTGGCTATTCTATCCTTGAATAAATCACTGAATATGTAATTGAAACAGTTTCCAAAATGTGAAAATCCTCTTAGCATGTGAGCAAGCCAAGGCAGGGCTAAGACAGCGTTCTGAAATTGGCCACTACACTGGTCACTGAATTAGTGTTTCGTGTTGTGGACTGCTCATTTTTATTTCTGCTGGGGGCAAACAGGAGTGATCAAGTCAGTGAGCCCTGTTCCCTGCTTTTTTTTTTTTTTTTAGTACTTCTCAAGGAAGTCAGCTTTGACTCTTCCTTTATTAATTTTAAAGCCTGTGTGACAACTCATGCTATTCAACAGTTATGCTCCTTTTTCCACAAACGAAATGAAATTATTAAGCAAGATTAGCTGAAGCTGATGGAGAAGAAAAACCTTTGGTCTCCATCGTAACACATTAAACATGACTGGTTTACTATATGGGGTATGAAAGTAGACACTAACCCATTTCTTTGCTCAGATTATTTTTTAGGAGTTCAGAAATGATGTCTTTCAAGATTGCAGTATTTCTTTTAAAATGCCATTTTTCCCAAATGTATTTATGGCTGAAAGATCAATTAGAATTCCACTGTGGGAAGTGATTTCCATTGGTTCAATTACCCCATGTAATTGTTTCAGCAATCATAACATCAATCAAATATCCATTTTAATTTTTATTTAGAGATTCAATTACCAAACATCAAGCAGATGTAGACACTTCTTTCAGTACAAATACCCTTTTACCCCTCAGCATCCTCTAAATCATAGAGGCATGCATGCAGTCCTTTAAACCTCCATGAAACTTTTACAGCTTCCTAATGCCTCTTTCTCAACACACTTGCTGAAGACAAACCCAGTTTGTTAGAGCTGGGTGTGGGGACAAAGACACTCCCACCACTCTACCCCATGTGCCCTCCAGCTCCAAAAGCCTTCCTTGATTTACCTGTGCCTTATCCCCCCTGCCTTTCAGGTGGCACAGAATCCCTGTTATCTATTTATCAAGAAGAATTCTGTTTCATAGTGCTTTTACAGGTGTATTTTAATCAGTGGCTGATCCATTTAGAGCTAGTGTTCAACTTTCCCTAGAGCCTTTCCCAGAGAGTCCCTTCTCAGTCAAATGCTGCTGGCTAGTAGGTATTGTTGTTCAAGTATTTTTACATGTAATTCACTAAACTTCAGAGAGATGCCCGTCAAGCAAGTCAATATTTTACACTCCAGCTTGAATCCATTTTTGGATTCAAAATGCAAGTTTATTTTTTGCCTCCTAAGAGTTACAACTGAAGTAGAACCAGCCTGGAAATGAGAACACCTGAATGAAATGGCAAACCAGGGGTTGAAAGAATGATCAGTGTATCTGCCAGAGTCCAGACAGAACAAATGTAGTAAGAACAACTAGCTACAAGTGCATTAAAACTCCCCAAGGAAAAAGAAAATGCAGAGTTGGTTAAACATTTATAGGCACCTGTGAGTTTTAGTTACTGTATGCATAGCACAATACAGCTTCCTCCCAAAGCGACACCTGCTCTGCTCTCAGATCTTTGTGTTATCACCAAAACCATTTAATCTAAGTGAATAAAAGGCTCCTCGTGCCTTCCCCACTGAATTATTAAAAAAAAAAAAGTTAACAGCCGTCTTTGCCCAGCCTAGGAAAACATGAGCCCCCCCACAGGGATTGTAGTTGGAGCTCCGGGAAGATGCACAGCCACAGCTTTACAGCACGCTTCAGGTAAAACCAGTTAAAATTCCCAGTATGGCTCTGCAGCATTTATAGAACAATATTATAAATCAGAAAGAGCAGCTCTCATCATGTTAACACATTGAGACTCCCAGAGCTGAGCTCTGCCTGGTTGCCTTAGTGATCCCAATAAATGCACTGGGTGATTTCTTTACCTGCCTTATCTCTGATAGAGGCACCCAAATGAAAAAGCCAGGCTGGGGCATGACATTGACACGGCACTGTGGCACTTGAGAAGTTTTACTCAGAGACATT
Source organism: Motacilla alba alba (assembly GCF_015832195.1). Classification (NCBI taxonomy): domain Eukaryota; kingdom Metazoa; phylum Chordata; class Aves; order Passeriformes; family Motacillidae; genus Motacilla; species Motacilla alba. The sequence goes on from NC_052023.1 coordinate 26,586,677, forward strand.
TTAACAGCAAAGACGCTTCAGTCTTGGGCACGGCAGCCAACCTCACATCTTTGGGGAGAATAAGGAATAAAGGAAGGAAGAAACAGTATCTCTTTGCCCCAAATCCCTTTTACCTACCTGCACAGCCAAAAGCTAGGTGATACCTAGAAGATGGGCTGAATTTGACACAACACACGTTAGCCTTGGCCTCAATGCTTGCAACTGAGTTGTCCAAGTTGGTAGACCACAGTTTCACTAGAGAAAGGGAAAGAGAGACATGAATAAACAAAAACCAACAAAAACATGAACTTCATCTGAAAGGCCTAAAATCTAGTTATTTCATGAATAAGATTCTGGCAAGCCTCAGTTGCAAATATGTTAGTGAGTCTAAAGGGTCACTTGTCACTGGTGGTTGGTAAGTCCGAGAATACTCTCAAGTCCACATTGTAGATATCCTGCCCATTTCCATACACATAGGACATGCCAAAAGTGCCCATCCCACACACCTGAGACCATCAGAGCAGGGGATTAACTACATGCTACAATCTCAGAGCTTATGGTTACTGCAGTGCAGATTCATACAATCAAGGACAGGAAGGCTTACATCCTTTTTTTGTTCCTTCTCCTTGGGCTGGGATGCAAGAACTCCATGCTCCACAGCAAAATTGCTTTGCACAGAATAAATACACCTAATTGTATGCACAGTGAGTGAGAACAACTTATTTTATTCCTGAGAAACTGGCACAGACAGGAGAGAAATCAGTATGCTGGCTTCCTATGATGCAATAATGCCTTGGTACAAGAGCTTCACTGTTCTATGAGAGTACCACATGAAAACTGATTAAACTATGTGCTAGAAGGGGCTCCTCCTCTGAAGCACTCCAGTGCTTCAGAGAATGTCCAACAATATTGTTCAAAATACAGCCTTCTCCACCTGCCAAGAAACACTTCAAGCACCATTTAACCTTAAGATGAAGAGTGCCAGGTGCTCCTCACATAGTTAATCTTATTATTAAAAGCTAAACAATGCACTGCCTTTGGCCCAGATAAAGGAGCAGCAGATTGGTATCAAGCCCTATCGATGCCTACAAGGCAGAAAAGACTTAAACATCTCCCCTCCCTCTTTTCTTGATGAGTGGATCAAGCTGTACTTAAGTATCACAATCTAAGGCTGGAAGCAGAGCAAGCTGGAACCAATGTTAAACAGGCAGTCGCTACATGAAGGGTTAAAAAACCCCTCAAGAGATCCCCTTGAGCTGCATGGGCTTCTTCAGATCTTCAGGTCCTCCAGTCTTCTCACTGAAAGATCACTTTGGAGGTGAAGTGAGCAAAAATGGCAAAACAACAAGAACCTTGCAACCCGCTGTGATCAATACGTGAGAGATCAGCAGTCTTACAGTGTGTCCCCCACCCTCTGAGGGGCCCTCTGTGTCACCTGTTGGTCAGCATTTCCCAGGGGCTTTGAGGGAGAAGCAAGGCTTCCAGTTGGGTTATCCAAGGATGTTTTAGAAGATGAAGGAAAAGGAGGAATACCGGCAGGTTGGTTCCAGTGCTCTTTTTGATAGTACGGCAAGCAATGAAAGCAACAAGCCTGGGCTGTTTCTGACCATAGAAAGATGGAGAAACAGCACTGCTCAGAGCACACCAAGGAATCATTGTAAATACATCACTGTGTGGATATCTGGCAGCTGCCTGGAACCATCAGAAAGCAGCACACAGACACCAGCAGGAATATAAACCCCAGTGGCATACTCTGTTTGCCCAGAAGCATTATGTAAAATTCAATGAAAACAGCACCCAGCCTTAGCTTGCATTCTCATTGATCAGAGCTATAATATGCACCCTGAACACCTGGCTACATTTTAAAATGAAACAAAAGCTTTGCAAGCATGGCTTAAAGAAGCTCTCTTCTCCCAGGCAAGACGGGATGATAAAGCTTCTCCACCATATTCTGCACTCGGTGACAGAGGGGACCAGGGAAGAATTTTGGAGAACAAGAAAATATTTACATTTTGCTTAAATGAACAGACACCAAGAGATGAGTAGTCTAAGTTCTGGTGGCAGTAATGGCCACCAAGTTTATGGATGAGATAAGAAGCAAATAAAACATGTTTATGAGAGAACAGTGTCAGCAGACAACACCAACTTGAGGAGTGTGGGGTGGGTACACAATCTCAAGTTCAGAGCAATACTCTGCCAAAATCTAGTATTAAAACAACACAGGCTTTTTTTGAAGCTTTCCACCTAGATACTTAAAGCTGCATCCAAAGCAGCCAAGCCTCTCCTTGACCCCCCCCAACAAACAAATGGCCATCTGGTCCCAGCTCGGTATCAAAAGCTAATTGAGGGCTCTGTTTCAGCTTGGCTCCTTTTTTCATTCAAGCTTGCAGGTCATAAGCTGAGCCATTTAATCTGGTGAAGAGACAATCCATGTGCTCAAAGCCATGATAATATTCGTTACAACTGACAGGCACAGATTAGAGCCTGCAATTTCTGTGATCTAACTGCTGTGAGATACGCCGGGCTCCAATTACATCTTAGTCAGTACCATAAAAAGGATAGATGGGACACATAACAACACATAATAAAGCATGTCAAGTTTTACCTAGAACTGCCCATTATTTTTTAAAAAGAACTGACAGGTTAATAAAGCATAATTCATAAGGGTAGAGTTTATTTGCTGTAGCTTTCATCAGTTTTGCTGAGGTCGAGGCAGTAATTATCCAACACAGATGTCTTGGTAACATCCCGAATTGTGTTGATGAGACAAGCAACCATCTGAGATTGACTATTTCTGAAACACATGTTCTCAAAGCATATTTTCTCCCATTTTGCAGCTGCTGAGAGACATCTTTATGTGGCCAAATACCTACACCTCACTAGAGTATTAAAAAGATGCCTCCAGAACAGTTTTTTCATTTAAAAATGTTTCGGCCTTTTCAAGATTTTTTTTTTAGTTGGAGCTTTACACCAAATGTCTAAGTTCATCAGTTAATTTTCCATGCATCAGTTCTGTGTCTAAACACTGACTAAAAGAGGCAGAAGCCTGTACTACAGTAGCTGAAGGTTGATGTTCACAGTTGGTACACAGAGTAAGGATGTTTCATCCAGCCTGTCACTTGTGAGTTCTTATCTGCTCATCTGCTGCTACTCTGGAAAAAGCTCTAAGCCAGGAATAGGATCTTGCTACCAGAAAATTCATTTGCAGAGATTAGCAGAATCCCTAGGAAAGGAGAAAGCTGCTGAATTGTCCTGCTAGGCAAAATTTTGGATCCACTGCCTTGTGGTGGAAACTGATGACTGTCAGTAGGCAGTGACTGCAGGGCACTCCTTGCATAAGGCACAGACTTTATTGTCAATAAAAAATAAATATCAACATCATCTTGACTTCTTCAAGGCACTTCCACTAAATCAATTCAACAACCCTGCAAATCTCCAGAAAATTACTGAATTTTTAGCCAGAAAAATGACCAAACTGAAGGCTCAACTTGATATTTTGAGAGCAATAAATACTTACACCTCAAGTCAACAGAAGCTGAAGGAATGAAATATCAATGAGAATGAAGTCCCAGACAATCCTGTGGAAGTTGGTGGAGCAGACTGAGCTGCAGCTCTCAGGCCATTTCTCTTTTGTAGAAGGCTTTTTTTTTTTTTTAATTAAGCCATATCTTCATATCTGTGTTGCCTTGCTGAACTAAGTGCACTATAAAAAAATAGCTGCAGGACTAGTACCAGGGTCTCATTTATTGAGGCAGCATGGAAATTACTTTCCTTAGATGTAATGAGACACAGGCCTGCATTCCTCCTTGCCATGAGACAACAAAAAGTAACTATTGCTACAAACTCAGAGCTCTCAGGTGCTCCTGCTCTATCCTACCTCTCAATTTTGAGCCAGGAATAATGAAGGAACTACAAATGTAAAACCAGGAATCTTTCTTAATTTGAATTTATCAGTGCTGCTTCTATTTTCTTCCGTTTCAGAGAGCTTCAAAAACAAAGTCAGACCAGAGAAACATTTGATCACCCCAAAACAGACATCTATCCCAGTGAAGACAAATTCTTCCCACAGAGCATCACCAAATATTTCACTGTTCCTCATCTGCTAACTTTACCATGGCCATAAAACTCCACCCCCAATGCAGAACAGACAGCTGAAAGTCATTAGCTAAGTGTATTAGCTCTGGCCCTGTCCTGGTACTTTGATGGCATCATTTCGCCTTCACAAAATTCATCTTTTCTTCTCCAAGAGCAGAAATTCACCATTTCCTACTTACATGAGTATCACAGCTCCTGCCATTATTATGTGCATAAAAGAATTTAAATTAAGGCTGTGCCTACTTCCCCAAGCTCCTTGTAGAACAGGTAAACACCAATTTTGCTCACTGCTGTCTAGTTGGAGTATACCTTTGTGTCCCTACAGACATATACAAGTACCTTTGCCCCTTGAAAAATAGAGTGAATAACAACTGTAGATGAAAGTGAAGGGTTTGTACACACACTAGTTATTTTAAGTACAATAATGCTTTTATGCTGTCATTATCTGCTGTGAAAGTAGGAAGATCTTCCACAGATAAGCATATTCTGGATTATTTTCATCTCACAAGATGGACAATGCAAGAACTTGGGCCCAAGGATGCTGCTGCTAATTATAGGAGAATCATTTTCTGCCTAACAGCACTGTTAGCATCCCCTTTGCAGTGCCTGAGCCTCGGCAGAGAGAGCTGAAAAGCACAGCATTTTTCATTCATAAGCACCTTCTCCAACACACACCTACTTTCAGAATTAGCTTCTGACTTGAAAAGAAAGAGGAGAGACAGGCAGATACACAGGCAAGCAGGAGGAACTGGCAAAGCTGTCCCTTTTTTTGCTGCCTTGTCCTGACCACTTGACAGGGAAACATGATACTTGTGCTTTGTGAGGAAGAACGATGAGATTAGCTCCTGCACACCCAGTGTGGCCTCGAAGGAGCAGAGAAATCAAAGAGGACAGGAAAAGCAGATAAAAGATCTTTCCTGCCAGACACCCTACCTGTCCAGACATGTATTCCTGTGTATTAAAACTGACCAGAACTCGACCAAACCACCATCAACGTAAGCAGAAGGACAAAATCTTAAGTTAGGCAGGTTATAATTAAGACATTTGTCATGAGTGTTACCATTCCTTCACATTTAATCCTTTCAGTGCGATCACCCAAATGGAAGATGGACACTACAACATTAATGTGGACATTTTGCTGCTATTGATGTGTACCTCAAAAACTTCTAAAATCTGTGCTGAGACTCCATTTGTCTCTAAAGGGCTCTTAATACATGCAAATCATAGGCAAGTCAGGTAAAAATAAAGGATAAAATGTTCCAGACCAGCTTTATCCACCAAAACCCCAATACACCTTCAAAAGACCTTTGTGAATTGAAATGCAGGTTATGAGGATCTGCAGGCTTTATTACAATAATTTCTAAGTAAACAGCACACTTTTACAGACAATTACTGAAGAAGTGAACAGTCAAACTGAAGACAGAAGCTCTGCTTGCAGCTGGGCTTTGCAAAACTGGACACCTTGTTAACATGCTAATAAATGCAGATGCACCTGGCAGATTAGCTTTTTATATGCATGGCAAAAGTGGGGAGCACTGATGAAGAGGCCGTTAACTTACAAGGTGAATATTCACTCCTGCTGCATTTAAGCACACAGAAAACACACCTGTCTTCCAGCAGAAAAGGAAGGGGAAGTGTACTGAAAACATTTTGAACTCGCTTTAAATATAAAATAATCATTGAAGTTTTGTAAATGGAATTACCAGCTTTGGGAACTGTAGTGACAGGACAAGGGGAGTGGCTTCATACAGCCAGAAGGCAGGGTTAGATGGGCTGTTGGGAAGGAATTCTTCCCTGTGAGGGTGCTGAGGCCTGGCACAGGGTGCCCAGAGAAGCTGTGGCTGCCCATCCCTAGAAGTGTCCAAGGCCAGGCTGGACAGGGCTTGGAGCAGCCTGGGATAATGGAAGGTGTCCCTGCCCATGGTAGGGGCTAGAAAAAAATGAACTTTAAGGTCCCTTCTAACCCAAACCATGCTGTGATTCCATTATTGCCAAATGTAACTGAGGAACATTAATTTCTTTTGGAACAGCATTTAAAAGCTTTTTGCAAGGGTGAAGCAGCTTACAAAGTTTAGCACTTATGAAAAATTAATTTATAATTTCAAAGCAAATCTTGAAGAGCTCTATCAGCCCATCTGGGAGAAGTGATCCCCACTGCTTAGGAAAGGAACTTTTAAATAACTGTTAAATAACTCTGATTTGATACTGTCAACATTACATATAAAACTCTCATTCATTGGGAAGGAAGAATACTAGTCTCCCTCAGTGCTAGCCCTCTTTTTTAGGAGCTTCCCATATCTTCTCAGAAGAGGAACATTTTTTTACCATCATGTAGTAAAGGGCTTGGCCGAAGGGTTCTCCAAAAGTGCTTTTTCAAATGGACCCAGGAGTGTGGAAGGCTGAGAGCTGCTCCCAACACTCCTTCTCAATCCACCATCCAGCTCCTTAAAGCTCCAAGAAACACAGTCTTTAACATGCAGAGCTACAGGTAAAAGAGCAGCAGGCATTTTTTAACTGCTGCTGTTTTACTGACAGCTTTGTTTTTGAAATCTAAATACATGCTGTTCTTTTGAAAGGCCCCGAGGCTTTAACTCAACAAGTTTAACTAATGTTAAAACACATTTTGGTTTGTTTGGAGTTCAGGAGAATGTTAGCTGAGAGTACATACACAAAAAAATGTGAAGCAAGAATTGTTAATCCAAACAAAGCCTCTCCTCCAAGACCCAAACGGTTCAGTAATACCTTGCCACATTACCACAGCAATTACAATACTGAAGGCAGCTGAGCAATCAGCTACTTGAAAAAGCACATTTTTGTTCTTCCCATGGAATACACACCACCTATGCCTTCTACACAGAGTCTGAAATAAAATAGTACCTTTGGCATCATCAGAGCCTGAAGCCAATAGCTTAGGGTCCATCAAGTTAAAGTCAACACTCCAGCACCTTTTCTCATGCTCCTGTTGAGAGAAAAAAGAACAATATTGCAAAGGCAGGGAGTTGTAATATGATAAAACAGTAAAGGAAAACACACATGTTTGGTATAAATTGTCAGCAGGGACGTGGAGAGAGAAACTCATTATCTTTAGCAGTTTTCCAAGAAATATCTTTTCTCCTAATCAGACCAATCCTATCCATATGCTAGACATGCCAGGAAAGCAGAACACACTAGAATGGCTTTTTTAAAAATGAAAACTGATTTCATTTTTACTGGGAAAGAAAAAAAATTTCAGGATATACACATTAAAAACCTGGTTTTGCAGCATTATTTGACTCGCTGTGGTTCCACCATGAGCTGTTGCTTATCCTAGACCACAGTTGTATCTTTCAATATTAACAAGCAATTTTTAAGTATCTCCCAATACTGACAAGATGCTAATTTCAACCACCTCCTCTCTGAAAGTCCAGGAAATCCTCACCTTCCTGCTGAGCTATTAAGTAAATCTCCTGGTGTCTAATCCTCTGTTTTACCACTCAAATAAATATTATAATGACTGCACACTCTTCCTCAAAACACAGAAGAGCTGTGATTGCTATGCTATCCATCCCACATGAAAGCAGAGCATTACACTGAATAAAATCTGAAATTCAGCCTAACCCCTTGTGTAAAGCCTTCACACAGGCTTGCAAGACAAAAAAGCTCACAAGGATGAAGTCACTAAAGGGTTTCAGTACATGCAAAGCAGATGTCAATGCCTCTATGCAAATCCAAATAAAAAATTCAACTAATCTGATAGGAAGCAAAATGAGTTTGTTTTAACATAAGCAACAGCTGGTCGTCTCTAGGTTCATTATTCAGCCTCATAAAGAATTGCAAAATGTATCTGAGGGGAAAACAGACTAAATTTATCCTGTCCAGTATAATTTCTCTTTAACTGAGATATGCCAAGGATTAGTGAAAACAAGCATTATTTGTTTCATCATAAAACGACTAAAAAACAATGAGAAAGGCCTAAATAGGAACTAAAGCTTATGTTGAACTGTCAGTGAGTCTGCAGTTCATTCATTATCACTGACAAGTTTCAATGGACTATGCTACCTACACGACAGCCTGCAGCACTTGCAGCCTCTTCCCAAAAACAACATCCTCTTCCAACCTCCTTGTTCTGATCACGGGCTCCTCAGAAGCCATTAGCTAGAAACACAACGTTTGAGTTTCACAAAGAAACAAAGTGCCAGAAACTTCTCCTGACACAGGTCCTGTGTGGGAAAGGAACTGCCTTGTGCTCCCTTCTGCCAGCCTCACCACCCAAGGCTGCATTTTGCACTTCTGCTTCCCCAGCACCTGCGCTGGCAATCGCTGCGGAGTTTTACAAAAGGCTTTTGATAAAGACTGAAGTGGAACAGGTATGCAGAGACAGAGGCTTCTAAGGAAAGGAGAGACAGCTTCCAGGAACTGATTGCTCCCTGACCCAAAAGCAGCAGCAAGAAAACATCAACTGCCTCACAACTGTGACAGGAAGACAGAGCTGCCTCCCTTGGAGGACTATGGCTCAATAGAGCTGTGCAGATGAGAGGCATTTACCAAACAGGAGGAATATCCATTTCACCCTGTGCAACAGAAAAGCCTTTTGCTGGACCAGGAGCAGCACCTCAGACTCAGTGCTGCTCTCCCAGCACAGCACATGCAACAGGAAATGTCCCTTTCTGGGTGTGTGTTACCTGGTAGACCTTGGATCTCTGTCCTGTGAATCCATCCCAAAGGATGACGGTGCCTTCATAGTCACTGCTGGCTAGCAGGTTCTTGTGGTAACTACTCCAGCTGATACAGCTTAAAAAGAGTAAACCCTGGTCAGTCTTACAGTAAATCAATGTACAACACAAAAAATCATTCTTGCAATACATTAGGTAATGAGTATCTTTGCAAAGAACACAGCACCTTGATCAAACCACCCCACTGAAACATGCAGCCTAGGAAAAAAATACAGAACCCGTCAGAAATAGAACAAACATTATTCCACAAACTAACAGCAAAACTTTATTTGCTGAAGAGACATTTGCCCCTTGATATGAAGTGTTAGGGTCCAGAGTTTTTTAAAAATGCAATTCTTTCAAACACTCATTTTTTTTGCTATTTGAAATCACACAAATTCTCAGAGAGCTCAAGGTTTGATGGCTCTACCTCTCAGCTGTTATTATTACCATAAACAAATTATCATTATACCATAAAGATAACTACTTACCTAAGAGTAGTTGTATATGTAAAATGCATAGATGCATGGACAGTAAACCAACCTCTCCTGCAGCACACATCTAATATTCTATATATGTACCTATGGGCACATGAAAGTTTGACTTCTGAGAAACTACTTCTGGCTTTCCATAAATGCTAAAAATGCCTTCATATCCAGGACGAAACAGCAGTTTGTTTGCTACGAATATTTTAGGAAATGTTTCTGATCAAGAACTGGAAAATGCATCACACAGGTTTTATTTCAAGCTGAACTGAGGGGCTGTGCAAAACTAAGTGATGATTCCACTGGCAGACTCTAACGATCAGCAGAGAAAACAAGAGCAGCGACACTGCCAAGTCACACTCGCAGCATTCTGGCACCATGCCTCCACTCTGACTCCCAAAAAACGTGACAGAGGTAAGAAAATTTGTAATACTTGTTCACCAATTTTTGGACCATCTGGCGAAGAAGCACGCCAGTAGGTATCAACTGTGATGTACAGAGCAGAAGCTGAGCTGACAGATCCCATTCATGCAGGTCCTCGAGCAGCTCTGACACGGATAACTAGATCATAGTGGCCCTAAGGCCAAGTTTTAACCAACAATATAAACCAGAAGTCCACAATTCTCTAACTTCTTAGTACTGCTTTGATCAGAGCTGCTACACATTGAAATATGATGTAGATACATGGATACTGATTTAGGAGTATTATACCTTGCTAAATTCTTGGTTCCACTATACACTTGCATCCTCTTTTCCTTAATAATTTACACACAGAAGAGGAAAAATCCTTTTCCTTTCTCGTGGCAGTAAAACATTTATTTTTCCATTAGTTAAGTAACAGTAAGCAGCATTGGCATTCTGCTCCTGACTATGCTGAAATGAAACAGCATTCCTTGGTTTTTAAACTTTACATTCAGAAACTTAAAATTTTATTTACCCAATATAAGTCACTGGTTTTAACCACCAGCTGCTAAGATGATGGCTGCAGTGATACAGCTCACGCAAGGATTTCCCTGGCTTCACCTCTTCCATGATATGTCATTAATGAGAAAATGTTAAGTATCTCTAACTCTTTTAGGCATGAGAGCTGTCCACAAATGCACCGTCAAGGAGCCACTGCTATTTCAGTTCTACTTCCATTAGGAAGAAGGGAAGAAAAGCAGGTCTAGACAACCTATGATTTACTACAAGCCTTATTCCAAGAGGCTTAAGTGACTCCCTGAGCTCCAAATGGAGTTGGCAGGCACTGCCCACCAGGACCATGAGGTGAAGGCTGCAGCAGCCCTGAGTTAACCACATCTGACATCTGGAGTCATGTTTCCAGGTGGAGCAGTCCCTGATGGAAGCAAAAGCAGTTCGGAGGCCTAGAGCTGTGCCACACTGAGCTGTGGGCTGGCAGCAGCCTCCACTGGCAGGGAGGCAGATACCATAGGAGCCCTCTATCAGTCCAAACCTGTCCTCCCAACCAGATTATCTCCTCTCAAGTCAGGGCTTCAAGGAGCTTAAGGAAGAAAGGAAATAAGCTGTAAGTGAAGCCATCATGTACAAGCAGAAAGAATACAACAAGAGCAATATCTTAGAAGCAATCTCCTATCTGGATGGCTTTGAGAGGACATCAGACAACAACAGCAAGTGAAAAGGGTCCTAGAGGAAGGCTGATGTACTGGTGAGACTTTGGGTGGTTAGAGGATGAATGTTCCACCTCAAGTATGAGGAGAATAATCACATAACCACATCTCATCAAAGAAGAAATCACCCCAGACAATGATAATTAAGAATTACTGAGTAGGTAGAAAGATGTAAAGGACAAGAGTTTAACAGTTCTGTTTGAGATATGATAGATTTAAAATACTTCACTGATGGTACAGAAGGAGAAAAACACGGTTTCTGTGCCCGAAAGCATGTTCATTAGTTCTGGCACAGCAAAGATCTCACTGCAGCATGATGGTGTTAAACAAGGGGTTAACATTCATTTGGAAAGCATTTATAGATAGACTTAGCGGGGAAAACAGGAACTGACAGGTGAAAAATGGTTAGGGATTTGCAGCCACTAAGTGGTTCAATTAACACCCGTTAAATCACACACACCATAAATCTTTCATTTTTAAGTGATATGATTAAAGGATCATAGTAAGACAAAATCAACCCTGTTCCAGCTCCCTTCCTTAATTCTGCCCTCATCCCCACCCAACTCTCTTTACAAAGTCTGAAACTAGAGCTTTTCCCTTAACATTGCAATACCTGAGCTTCTTTCTAACTTAAATTCTCCAAATTAACCTTTGCCGAGTGCAATTTAGATCAGGTAGAGGGGAGCTCCCTTTGCAGGTAGTTTTTTAGCAAGGGATGTAATTTCATAGAAATCACAGAATGATCTGGGGTAGAAGAAACCTTAAATATCCCCTCATTCCATTCCCCTGCCATGGGCTGAGACTCCTTGCACCATCCCAGACTGCTCCAAGTCCTGTCCACCCTGGCTTTGGATACTTCCAGGGATGGGGCAGCCACAGCTTCTCTGACAACTTCAGTTGTACCACCCTCTAAGCAGACAGCTTCCAACCATGTAATCTAAATCCCTCCTCTTTCAGCTTAAAACCATTCCCCCTTGTCCTATCACTGTCTGCACCTCTAAAAAGTCACTCTGTAAAAAGTCCTCTGGTTGTATCCTCTGGCATTTGTGACAATCCACACCAGGAAGAAGGCTGTCCTGGATCTGGGATATGTTTCTCTTCCATATGGCTTTCCTGGGACCTGCTGAGGGCTGAGAACTCACTGCCACATTCCCCTTAAGGGAAGCACTGATCTTTCTTCCATGCCCAACACAGGCAATTTTGCTGAAGCTTTAAAGACATCTTTTTTTTTTGGGTTCCCTTGAGATGCTATCATGGGTAACAAATTGAGTAACAAACTCAGAAAAGGCATGGGGGAGCAAGCTGGAGTAGGGCAAAGGAAAGTCAAAGGTGACATGAACCAAAAATGCAGCTTACATAGTCCTCAGATCAACCATCAAACCCCTAGAAATTCATAAAAATAACCTTTTGTAGACAACCTTTAGATGGTCTCCAGCCACATCCAGGAGAAAATGAAGTATGAAGGCTCTGAGATATGATATAAAAATAACTATCTAAGGCTGAGAGAATGTATAATTCACTGGACTAAAAGGCGTTGTGTGATGCCATCTTTTATTTTAAGTACAGTAGCTGTATTATTTTTTTCCAGGTTTTGCTTTGTTCTTTAATCCAGAGAGAGAGTGATAGTTACACCCCAGAGATTTATCTTATCAGAAGTTGTGATAGCTTTCCTTCCTAGGGGATTAAGCTGGAGAAACTGTAGTTGAAAGCTAATCACCAACCTCAGAAAAACCCTCCTAACCTCAGCATCTGATCCAGCCACACAGAAATCCTGACCCTGTAAAGATTAATGTGCATCCTTCATTTTATTCAGACACACAAGTGGGCCAGCTCAGTTAGTGTTGTCAGTTATGCTGATCTTTCTTTCATGAGACAGTATTTTTATGGCTGATATGTCTCAAATCCAGGCTCAAGCTACCCAGTGTCAACCACTCCTCTGGCAGTGAGAGCTAAATAAAGTTAAAGCTTTTAATAAGCCACACTCCCGTGGTCTGATCTGCTTCTGAGCACCAAGTGCTTCAGACCCAGTCTGTCACCATAAGCCAACTGATGACTGGTAGTTTTGGGACTAAAATGTTTTTAAGAGCATGATCTACTACTGCAAAGGACATCCACATGAATAACAACACGAAACAAATACTTCAGAGACATATGGAATTACCTTACTGTGATGAATGTTTTAAAACAAACCCCTTTTTTCCTAATCAATTCAAAGAAAACCTCTAGTATGGTTAAAGACAAATACTTCTGGAGAAAAACTTCATCTTCTTGCAAAGTGAATCAGTGATTCTAAAAACTTGGATTAATGCAAGTTGAAGGCATATTTCCTTATAACCTGTTTAGTGTCAAACATCCTCTGCATTGGAAATACAGGCAACCAGCACAACCAGTTCATACCATTCCAAATTGCAGAGAGTCTACAATGAAAAAGACCACATGACAAGTTTTTGCTTAATTTAAACTTAATAGCAAGAAGTGGGTGCCATTTTCAAAGCTGACAGCAATACACCCATGAAGCACTATTAGGATATAGCAATCACACATTTGATTTATTGATACCAAAAAATGAAAACTGTAAAATATTACCAGCCTCCTAAAACAGAAAGAATACTGATGCTTTGCTTTTACTGCAATTGACTAAACAGATGCAGCTGATTTTGGAGGTTTGTGGTAACATCTATCACTGAAGTACAGATGCTGCAAACGCACGGTGGCGAGCATGCAGAATACTAAACACTGATTTCAAAAGCATGTTTACCTAACCACACTCACACATCACCTGCTGTAGATTAACGAGGTCTAAAGCCAATTTTTTACCTGAATGCTAGATCTCCTTATTTTTCTCCCCCCTGTGACCTATGGCAAAACAACAAATCCGCCTCTTGAATAAATCAGAGCAGAGCTGTGGCTTGCTGCTAGCCATTCCTCTTCGTCCTTTCCCATCTCCTACACGGGGGGAGCTGCAGATTAGTGCCTGCCATAGCTAGGGACACAGCAAGTCATAATTAGCTCACAGGGTGCTGTTTATAGCTACTACACAATGCCAGGATTTGTTTCTTGTACTGAAGCTATGAATCTGTAAATGGGATTTTTATGAGGATTTATGTGTCATCTTGTGTTTTTCCTGGAAGCTTATGCCACTGTTGTTCCCAGGGGATGCGATGCACATTTACCAGAAACCAAACACACCGACTTCCTCCCCGTTCTTAAAAATAGGGATAAGAAGGCTTAGCAGATGATGAAAAAAGAATGTATTTAAGAAGCAGGTGGGTGTAAAAAAGGGGGTTGGAAAAGAGGAAGAGACTCAGCTACAGCTGGTACCAGGGCTCTGCTCCAGGAAAGCCTACAATCAATTACTGCTGGCACGAAGCTCAAGCTTTCAGCAGGCACCCAGCTGGCACACGGCAGAGCAGGGCTGGGCTGGCGCCAGCCCCGGCCCAGGCACGGGCTTCCCTTCCCGCAGCTGCTCTGGGCCAGACTTGCTCTTGGCCAGACACAAGTCCTCACAAATGCTGTCACCTGTCTGCTTTTATAAAAGCCCATCAGAGCCTCTGCTCCTCTGAAAGCTGAGTCACCAACATCATCACTAATGATTTATGTTCCGGCATCATTGCTCTGAACAAGGTTAACCCGGATCAATTTAACCAGGACAGACATGTCACCAAATCCCATCTGCACACAGACCCCTGCATCTCTGCCGGGAAGAGAAATACCACCCATTTGCTAGAGCAGAAATATGTTTGTCTTCGATATCAGAAGGGGCACTCACAGGTGGAGTAAAGTCTCCCAGAGAAGCTGCACTCTCACCCAAATTAAGATCAATGGCTTTAAACTGAGGCTTTTTACAAAGAGCAGGCCCCACTTATTTAGATTTTTTTATTACAATATGGGCACATTTTTAGCACACTGCAATATTCCGTAATGAAATTGCAGCCTTCATCTCTAACTTCTCCCTCAAGCTATGCCACTTCAGAAAAGCAAGCAATTATGCTGCTCGACGCTGCAGCAGCGAGCCCCGGCACCGGTGACTGGCAGCACAGCTAATGGATACAGCAAGGATGTGTCTGACTGACAGACCAACTTTATTTGTCAAAGCCAAAAGCACCTACCTGCCAAAGGAAGCCTGATATAATTGGAGGAGGGTGATGGAGGGGAAAAAACCCCACCATTTATTTCTTCAAAGGAATGAGAGAAAGTAGGGCAAGAAAATGAGAGAGGACCCGATCCTCCTCTGCTGAGGAAGAGGGCTGGAGGACAGTGCATTTAGCATTGTCATACGTACATAAAATAGATACATGCATGAAATTTGAGAATGAGAAAAATCTTGAAAGCAAGCAGCCTCTTGGCTGGAGCACAAAGCCAACATGAATAACACCACTGAAGGCACTAATGTGACTCTCCTCACCGGCAGCTGTTGGAGAAGGGAGAATTAACAACTCTCCTAATGGCTGGCAGGAGCGTCAGGGTAGCTCCCCTGTCAAAACTGAAACCACAAGTCTGGAATTTGTTTCAAGTTGTCCAAGAAATACTTAATACACCTTGCTTTTCCCTTTCTAATTAAGGCAAAAGGTATTAATAGACTGCGAGATGGTTCTCCTATTATTCTGCTCATCTCTCCACAAAAATGAAGCTGAATGGTGCAAACTCAGCTATGACTCAGGTAAAAATGCAGAACATTTCACCAGCCCAGCCAAACACAAGCTCCATAATCAGTACAGCATATCAATACAAACCACTCTCAGGCTGCTTTTACCCATTGTGAAATCTAGTCCCAGGGTCAGCTACATTTACATCTTTCCCTTCATGAAATAGTGTTATGTAATTCCTGGGAATAATGAGAACAAGCAACACAGGAATGACTGAACTATCTTTAGAAATGTGTCAGCTACAAAACAAAGCGTGACTTTTACGCTCTAAAATAGGCTCACAAACATTACTAATTTTGTTGCACAACATTTTGTTTTCATGGAAGCTGGACTGTTACATAAATTTATTACTTGCACTTTCGTGGGTGCTTTACTGCTTTTAAAATGTAGAGTAACAAATAAAACCAAATTATTTCAACAGAGATGCTGGAGACTTGTATTATAATACTGAATGGGTTTGATTGCCTGTATTATTTACTTTTGAGCTTTAAGAGATCTTTTGAATTAGAATTTTAAAGTTATTTAGCTGGATTCTTTCAGTTGAAGTTCTAACACGGTGGCCTATATTTCATTGGTTTAATACATCTAAAAGGATAAAAAAATGGGTTCACAGTAATGATAGCACAGAAGCAAAAAAATCAAGAAAGGTCCTTTCTCAGGAGCTTTATATTATGAGCCAGCAGAACAGTACTTCAGGCAGACAAAAATTCCTAGGTAGAAGGTGCCAGTGAGGAACATTTCCTGAGAGCTAGCAACCTCTCAGAAGAACAGAAAGGATCTCATCAATGAAGAGAAGAGAGCATGAAGAATCAGTAACTGTTATGAAGAGCTGGGTACAGAGGTTACCTGGGACAAGCTTTGACTTTACCTGGAGCAGGTATCCACCACTTTGAGAAGGTATCCAACAGCATTTGCAAGGAACACAATAGCAGTTTACTTCCCTATTGCCTTTTCTCCTCCAGATATGTGGGCTTTGTTCATCCAGCCTTGGATGAACCCAGTATACACAAGCAACAGTGCCTGTGCCACCCAATCTCCATCAGCACCTGCATTCCCCCTTTCCTCTCCAATTCCCATAAAGAAAGCAGAACAATTGCTACATATAAACAATCAAGTGGAAAAGGCACTCTGAGTTCAAACACAAATCAATGCCTACCTGATTTTGGAATTACAGGTCATTTCATTCTCAGGGTAGTGAATATCCACTGCATCCTGAATGACTGTACCATACTCATAGACTTTAATCTTCTTTGTCACTCCAGCGATGGCAAAGTAGTCACAGTCTCGGTCGAACTCAATACTGAGAAACAAAAACATAGGTTGAGAACTCTATAAAAATACCCCGTATACTTATCAGGAGGATATTTTGCCTCCTAAACATCCTGGTATGGCAGAGTTGAAAATCACAATCTGCAGTTTTCAAATACCTCCTTCAGAACACCCTGGTCAGATCTGGCACACACCCCAACAGCGTGGAGTTCTTGCTCTAAGCATTGTTCTCTAATCCACCCCTGAACAACATAAACAACATACACATCTGCATTTCTGTGGCAGCACAATCACCTTCCCACAGCCAGGATATTCGTTCACGTGCTCTGGAGGTTTTTCAGTTCAGCCACGCCATCTACACTGCATGGTACCCAAAGGTCAAAGCCAACAGCTTGTCCTGGAAACATGCTTAACATTCCATGGCATGGCTGCCCATTGATTCCCCCTGCGTACAACAGCTTCAGGAACTTTTAAAGTGCTAATACAGAGCAAAGCAGTATTTGTGGGAAAAACAACAAAAAAAACCAACAAAAAAGAAACCAACAACAAAAAACATCCTTCTAAATTCCCTGGGTAACCACAGGGGGTTGAAATCAGATCATCAGTACTGTAAAAACAGCTATGACTTCCATTTAGGGTTGCTTGTGCAAACAGAGGTACCTTCTTTCTTGATCCGCAGGGCAAGTTTGTAATAAATATCAATGAAGCTGGAAGTAAAAGCAGTCAACTTATAACAAAGTTAAGCTGCAAATGAGAAAAGCCTGAGGTTGTACGTGAAATACATCTAAGAGAAAGGCAGGCAGCAGGTTACAAACAGCTAATGTCATTTCTACCTTCACAGCAGGGCATGAGAGAAATCTGCTAGACATCCAGCAGCTGGAGAAATAATCCTACTTCCCAGGAGTTTCTGCCTTCCTGCAGCCCATGGCACTGCTGGCAGGGCAGGGCAGGTTCACATACACCTGTCCCCTTTGAGGGCATCAGCCTCAATGAGACACCTCCCCAGAAAGGGTGGGGGCAGCATTTGCCCTCAGTCACAAGGTTTCTATGATCAGTAACCAGCTGTCCCTAAGTCTTCTGACTAAGCAGTCTACTGTTTAGAGAGGTCTCTTCTGGAGTTCTTCCACTCATTAATTCATTTCCATCCTTGCTGTCTCTATCACTTGTTTTTTTTTCCCCCTTAAGCATCCAGAGTGTTTATGAAGAAGGGAGGAATTTCTTAATGGCAGCAGGAAAAACTGAGTTTACACTAATTCCACATTCAAACTCCTGAGAGCAGGGGTATTTAAGGTACCTTTCTACAATTAGAAAGCATTAAACCAATTACAAGAAGAGAAAGGGCTCTTCAGCCTGCCCCCATTGCTGTAACAGCAAGAGCTTTCCATTCCTCAACGGAGCTGAGAAGTTGAAGGCAATGCAATGTTTCCAAGGGAAGATAAATTTAAACAGCAACAGAATTTTCAAGTCCTTGTAAAGGAGATATCATCAAGTTATTTTTAAACTATGGAGAGAAAAGACTGTTGATATGCAATCTGTTGCCATAAAATAATTCAATGAAGCAGCTTGAAACTTGGCCATTTAACTCAGGCACCCAGACTTCTCCCTGGAGCGGCAGGAGATGGCCCCACTCACGAGTGACTGCTAGGGAAGCTAGTCAGGTGCAGCCTGCAAAATCACGAGCCTCCAAAATGCAGGGAGGAACATGCTTATGGCTGGGGAATTAAGCAAGCATGCAGGCATCTATTTAAATAAAGGGGGAGAGGGAAAGAAGTCACCTAATCATCCAGGCTGCTCTCCCCACTCCTGAGATCTACACTAATCTACATCACTTTTTATACACACAGGATGAAAACACCATTCAGCTCTGTCTTGTTTTGTCAGCTCGCCCGATTCTGTGGAAGAACTTTATAATCAAAGCCTCTATAACAATACAATGGATTTACTTGTACCACAATCTTAATTGAACTGCTGTCTCCTCTCCTGTTCTCTGCCCTGTGGATTCAGGTAAAGCACAACTAAAGTGATGGCAGTGATTCATCTGCCTGGATTCAATTTAAACCCTCAGCCTTCTGCTGAAGAAAGAAAAATAATGCATTACAATGTCTGGTAAAAATCCAAGTTATTAGAGCAGAATAGAACCTCTCTCATCTGGGTTGGGTTTGCTTCTCTAGTATTAATTCAAATTTCTTTTTTTTACAGAGACATGATGTAGACAAAACAAATTAGTATTTAAAGATGCCCACAAAAGTTAACACATCATTTAAAAAATAAAAAGCCTAAAGTAATGGAATTGTCAGACCTGTGACCTTCAAACAGCATCAAAGACACTGCAGGGAAAAAAAAAAGGATGCAGAAATAAACCACTACAAATCAACACACACCTGCACCTTGGCCTCCCATCACCTGTGCTCAGTCCTGGAACAGTCAGTGTTCTCACCTTCTGCCAGTCAGCTTTTAACCAGTGATTTACAAATAAAAATAGGAACAATCTAACTACCTAATCGAGGGGATTATATACCATGTAAAACTGTTCCTAGTATTTGCAAAGCTCTGCTTACACCTGGACTAATCAGCATTAGGACAAACAGCCTACCTGCACAGCAACCATTATTTTTATGCTTTTTTCTTGCAAATCTTTTAAATACACTTAGTATTGTGCAAGCTTTATTTGCATTTAACTGGCTCGTGGGTACTCCTTGCATTTGTGTCAATGCAAGTGCCTGCTTATACACAAGCTTATCTATGTGAAAATTCACCAGAGAATTTAAGTTTTGCTTTGTCTTGTCAAAAGACTCAACAAAGCCAGCTCAGAAAGACAACATTCTGCTTGGCAGGTGATACATTTCCACAGTCTAAGTGAATTCTTCATTAGTGCAATAACAACATGCATAGAAAAATAGGAAATAATTAAAACCTCCAGTGAAATTACCTTCTGGACCAGCAGTGGTCCTTGCTCCTCAAAGATGTACCTGTTAAAAACAGTTATCAATTGCTCCTTTTTGTTCAGCCTATTTTTAAACTCCCCATTTCTGACCAACCAAGACTAATCAAATTTCTATAAGGAATCTTTTGGGGACATATGAACTGCTGGATATTTGAAAGAGCTTTATAAACATGCCACAGAATTACTTACAGAAATCAAATTGAAAGGATCTGACGGTTTTGTTCTAGGGAAAATAGAAGAGAGATATTTCTCATTCCCAAATCACTGCCTTCTTTCTCCTAAGAAGTTGACAACCAACATCTTATGGAAATATCACTAAGAGCTGCTAGAAAGTAAGCACATCCTCAAGGGTTCTGGTTTCTCCACTGCTTATCTTAATTCCCAATCTGTGAGATTATAAATCAGTTGCTTTATTTTAATGGTAAAGCCTGTGACCTTGGAGAACACTCACAGCTAACAAATAGAATTATGAAATAAATTGCTTCTGAAACATGCCTGGAAGCCTGCTTTGGTGCTGAGGCTAGAGCAGCAGGGAAAGAGTAAAGAAGGAGTATTTAGCAGCTCTGCCATTGTGTAAAGCCTTCGTACATTTGCATCCTGCTGGTGTGTGCAGTTGTTCTCCACATCCCCGGAGGATGTGACAGAGTTAGGGAATGCATACAGATGGGCAACTCAACTGATTAAAGGAATGGAGCAGCTGCCTCCGCATAAGGGTTATGAACAAGGCAACAGCAAAACTGGTGTTCAACAAGTCATACTACAGCTAGGAGGTACTCGCCGGAAGATTTGATTTGGGACAGACGAGGGTTTCCTCCCTCCCAGTTACACTTTTTAAGAAGCACACACACTTTTCAGGTAGTAACTCCTGACAACAGTAATCCATGTACAGCTGGTTCATACCAGTTATTAACAGGTATGTGCTGTGCCCACTGTTTGAAAACAGAAGGCAGGGAGAAGGCATCCAAGTGCATTTGCCGTTAGCTGCACCACCACTTACAGCTAAAGGTCTTCAGCCGACTGCTCCTCTCCCCTTCCCATGCACAGTCTACAATTGCTACTGTAATCAAAAATGCCTCAGCCCTGACTTGTTACCAAGATCTGTGACTGTAGGAGCTGCCATTTCTACAAAGCAGATGATTCAGTCCCTCTCATGGAACTGTATATATCTATATAGATAAATATAGACAGACACACATACAGACATACTGTCCTCTCTGGATATACCAAAGCCTTTCAATTCTGTTTCTCCCTAGCCTAGTGCTGTTGCTATTTCTGGATCTCTAACATCAACTCCTATCTTGCTGTGGAGTCCCATATTTAATGACAATGTGAATATATTGTTGGGACTTAACCGGTGAGAAGAATGAGAGATGCCAGCAGCAGTTTTTGTCCTTCAGTTATATTTCCCTAAAGTCTTTCTTACTCTGTGCTTCCACTGCATGGCCTCCAAGGGGTATCCTGTCACTCCTAACAATCCCAAGCCTGGCTATCTCTTTCCAATGCTCATTTTGAGGCATCAAAGCCAAAGATTAGAAATTTAGGTTACAACCCAACACTGTGGGCACCAGCGTAGACTGTTAAGCAGCTGGGGCCAATACAGAAATTGGTATTAATATCACACACCTGAGAGACTGCTTACAACAGACGGATATTTTAAGTACTTAAGTAAGGTAATTAGTGTCACTAAATATGCACTAGCATACTAATGTGATTTTTTAAAAACAAAGCTATATTCAGGCATAGGAAGCTGCAGTAAAGCACTCAGATTTTGTGTTCTATCAGCTCAAAGCCTACATTTTGTCCCACATAAAAACAAAAGCTACTGAAACAAAGTATATGAAATTTCAGTATCAAAAGCCTGTTTTACTAAAGCTGTATGTGGATGAAATAAACCACTGAGGTTTTTCTCTATAATAAAGCAGCAGTTCCATTAGTTACTCCTTACTCCAGAGCACCACCACCTAAGTAAGGTCACTGCTTTTATTTCTGAGTCCTTAATCTGTGCCACAGGGACAAGGACAGACCACCCCTGCAGAACATATTTCTTGATTCAAACTCCCAGGCTGCCAAATGTTTTCTAAAATATAAACTGAGCAAGCATGTCATGATCCCAGACAGGTTGTTGCTATCTCTACTCAGAAAGGACCACTTAGACCTCAATTCTCTGTAAACTGTTATTTGGCTAGGTAAGTTAAATGTATAAATGAGATTATCACTCGAAGTCATTCTATCAGAGAGCAAACACTTTTATCCCTAAGAATCACATTACCTTAGGTTAGATGTGACTCCCAGATCACCCGAAATTTGCCAGATTTGTCCTCTGATCAAGGTGAAGTCATCTTAGCTACTCTCAGTAGATCAGATTCAATCTAATGGATATCTAATAAACACTGTGGGACAGAGGACCCTAAGCTATTTCAGGCTGATGCCATTCTTTGGAGTTGTTTAGAATATCCCAGCTCCAGTGGCTCCATTGAACCCACCCAGGGTACCCTTCCCATCTCCTCTCCTCCTCCAGGCTCCAAACATCCAATGAGAATGTTACCCCTAATCAAACCTCTATCTGAAGCATAAAAAACAGCGACTAGAAAGTCAGCTCAGTCTATTAATTAACTTTCCCCCCACCATCTGGGAGACAGGCTGGGAAGGCTGTGGCATTAGCCCAACAAAGCCTGCACTGCACAGGGAAGGACAGTCCTCAGCTCTGGGCTCCCTTGGAAAGACATCACTGCACCAGCCATGCTGCAGTCATACTTTCAGGATCTCTCTTACAGGCACAGTAGCCTGGAGGGCTGTTCTGCTCTGTTTGAAGAAAGGCATAAAAAGGTACCACATTAACAAAGTAATGTCATTAGACCTAGTTCCAGGCTCACTTCTTGCTTATAAAAATCCTTTTAAGTGTAATGAAATGCCATCAGTTCTAACAGAGACCACTTCATAATACTCCTGTTCCATAAAGAGCTTGTTTAAAGGAGAGTATTAAACCTAAACTGAGGATATTTGGCGGGCTTAGATCCATCTCACAGCTCAGAAATCAAACCCAACAGAGTGACTTTTATGCTTTGTCATCTCTAGATAAAACAGAGTCGTTCTTTTTTCAAACCCAATGAGAGCATATACTATGCTGTGAGATTAATTGGACTCCTTGCAATAGCTCAGTTTTCAGAACCATGCTCCTCTCTACTTTGCAAAGAAGTTACCATGAACCTAATCTCCTCTAAATACAACCCAAAATATCCCAGAAAGCCATAGCAGAGTCCCAGTCTTGGCTATAAGATTACAGCTAGAGACAGCCTCTTCTGCTGCATAAGGTTTTTTTCCATACATGCATTCAGGGGAACTTGGCTTAATTAGCACTAATGATGAGAAAACCTATAGGGAACTGCTGAATTCTGCAAGCCACCAAATAAAAAGTGTATTGATAAAAAGCCACTTTACTGCTGGGCGATGCTCTTCTGCATGTTGAAGAGAAGATGACGACAATCCCAGGGTTTCTGTGCCAGATCCACAGAAGTACAATGAGCCAAAGCTGCTGCAAACGACTACCCCGCAACTTAATGAGGATTAGATTCTGTTTTTCCACAAACACCATTTTAAATAATTTCCTGGAGCAGGAAGAATTTAACTAAAAATGCCAACAGTTAAACGCAGAGTGTTCCTTATGACACTATTTAGAATTCAAGCCAAATGACCAGTCTGCCTGCTGCAGTATTTTGGGTAACCTATATCTGTATCTGAAACCCAGGAGGTACCATTTTATCCAGCTGGGCTGATACACAGTGGGGTATGAACAGCAGCCATGGCACAGAGTCAACATTTTCAAATATTAAGGTGGAAGAGGTTACAACTATCCAAACATTGTCATCTGTCTTCAAGTTTGGGAAGTGTTTCCAGTAGAGAATCACTGAATGGATAAGGCTGGAATCCACCACAGTGGGTCAGTCATCTGGTGCCACCTCCCTTCTCCAGCAGGATCATCCCACAGCACTTAGCACAGGCTTGCATCCAGATAGTTCTGGAATATTTCAGTGAGAGAGACTCCACACCCTCTCTGGGCAACGTGTGCCAGTGCACCATCACTGCACAGGAAAGAAGTTCTTCAGGTTCAGCTGGAACAGAACATAGCAGCCTCTACCCAAGCTGAGGTTTTAGAATGGGAACCCTGCTCCACAACAGCCTGTAAGGTAGTCTGAACAACAGCACCACCTTATCAGGATTACACTATTACGTAGGAAGGAACTCAGTTGTGGCAAGTACTGAAGTGCCTTCTAGACATAAAGCCATTCAAAAGCTTGTTTCCAAGCCACCCTTTTGTTACCACACCAACAAGGATTTTGTTTCTTTAAAACTGAGCACAGCAACAGTTGACACAGCTCATGAGGCAGGGGAACAAATAGATCTGAGAGAGAGATCTCCATCAATACTGGGACTTTAAACAGTGCACTCTGTCCATAGGCTCCAGTCCATGCTTCCTCCATGATTTGGCAGCAGCAGCTAAGGATGTTTGTCTCCAGCTGACCACACTGCCAGAGGTCCCATTTCACAGGACAAATCACCACCCCAAGCCTGGCATTCCAGTAACTCAAACCTCTGCATTTTCCTGACACTGACACCAGTTCTTCTGCCAGACAACCTGCAGGAAGGCCAGCTGGAGACAGTAACCTCTTTAGACAACTCAGCTCAATCCAACAGGCACCATGAGTCAGGGCACCAGCCTTCCTAAATATCAAATCCATGCACCACAGATGAGCCTCTCCCAAGCAGCCAGAGGATGGGCTTGAGCAATTAACTGCAATGCTCCTGCTGCCTGGTAATGACAGAACAAGGTAAAAGCATCATTTGAAGCATTTCTCATCCAGCTGACAAAACTGTTTAATGAGATTTGTTTTGATGGCACTTTGAATTTTATTTCATCAGTATTTTGAATGCTATCATTCTTTACTTTTTCTAAAGAATGGTTTATGTATAGCCTTAATTCCACAGTCTCACAGAGAAGTTGTTCTGACTTCACTTGCACAAATGTATACACACCCTTGTACATAATCCTCTGAAAACAAACATCACTTCATAGCTTATTCTGTGTTATTTATTACCTTATTCTGTGAAACAGCTATGCAGCACATAAATCCCAAACATGCCTCAGAAACTGTATTTATTAATGCAAACGATGATATATTAATAATCATGAGCTCAAGCCTCTTCTCCAGGCTGAGCTGCTTGTAAGGTTTATTCTCAGAATCGTTTAAGCCCACACCATACATCTTTGATGCTTTAACACCCTATCTTATTATATTGCTCAACTACCCACCATTTAACAGGCTAACATCTCTAGCTGGCCAGGAACAAACAAAAAAAATCCAAAGGCATGCTAATGCTTTTCAGATCATTAGCTCTTCAAAAAATTCAGGCATTTACAACAAATATGGCTAGAAAATTAAAAGAGTACTGTAATAAGATACAGAAATCCATGTTCATTAATAAGAGGTTTGTGTCTTTGCACAGCAACAAGAATTCACTGTATCAACACTCAACACCAAATGGAAGCTATAAAATTGGGGGGGATTAAATGAAATCCATCTTTGACTTTCACAAACGCTGTCAGCACGCGAACTGTGTGTGCAAGATGCTGGAGCCACAGTTTTTGTGGCTTGCCTGTCCAGTTCCTGAGGCCAAGACATACCACTGCTGCCTGATGACACCCATTAACCACATTAACATCACGAGAAACAGAAGGGCAGCTACCTCCAGCTCACTGAAAAGATTTTCATCCTGAGCAATCAAGAGGGGTGGATGCAGTGATGCAAGGCAATTTCCACACATTAATGATGCCATTTTGGTTTTTGCTTTTTTTTCTAGATGCTTTTTTCTCTGTATTCTTCAGACATCTATTTGTAGCTCTGGAGACTATTGTATTAGTGGCTACTTCTCCCAGTAATTATCCATGCCCTTTCCATGGCAGAAAGGCAAAACAAATTCCAGAGCCCCTGTACTATCTTGGTTCTTTCCTGGCTACCAAGGTTGAGAAGAACTCTTCAAGAGACATTTTCAAAAAGCACAGCTAGTACCAAGGGGGGGTGGTCCAGAGAAGAGGCTTGACCTGGAGGGGAACTGCATCACCACTTGTCCTCCTAACTGCTTTTTTGTCAATTATGCTAAATTGCTAAACTTAAAGAAACTGTATTCACCCCACGTGGACAGGCTTTTGTGGATACTCTCCATGACTGTCCCCGGGGGCCTCAAATAAAGATCCACTTTTATATTACCTTCTATATTACATTGAAAGCACGTGTTCTTTCATTTCTAGGTTGAAAAAGGCATCAGTACCATCCTCCTACCTGAATATTGATTTCTCAAAATACATTTCTGACACTACAGCATCCATTGTGAGTTCCTGCACTTTCATGAAACTTCTCTTCAAAAGAAAAGCAATCTTAAATCTAATAAATACAATCCTGTTGAAATTGTAAGCAGCAATCATAAGGTTTGTAGGAAGTGAAATATCCTTTGCACTACATATGTTAAAGCCACATAGAGAGTTCCTCCTTAAATTCCTTCTCAAAACCTAAAGCCAGAGAAGATGCTCAGTAGAAAATGAGGGCAAAATGTAAAATTTCTAATGCTATGATCATGTACCTTTATCATAACTACAGTCCCCAAGACTCAGAGGTCTCTAGTCCAATATCCTGGTCAGAGCAGGGGCAGCTCTGGGCTTTCTTCAGCCTGTTCTTGAATCAATCTGAGGATGGAGCTTGCACCAGCCCTTTGGGAAGCCTACTCCAAAACTGGATTAACCCCATGCTGCAGGCAGTGACTGCTACATGGCAACTCCTCGTGTAAACTGCATATAGATCCTTCAAGATATTGAAAGAAAAAACCTGAACAACAATCGCTATTTAAAACATTTTGTTTAAAAGCCGGTTCCCAAATTAATCAAAAGATTGCTCAATACTTTTAACAGATCATGTATGAAAATTCATAAAGTTGAATTTCAACTAAAAATTCTCATCTAATTGTCTGCAGATGATGACAGGTTTCAAGTACTAAGAGAGCTTAATGAGAAAAAGATCTTCCTACTGCCAAATTGTCTGAAATTAGCAGGAAAAAAATTAGGTCCCACTGGCAGCCATGCCACTTCCATTCATTAACCTCCCAATTTCAAGTTAAGTTTTAGCTCTCATGTTGATGAAAGAAAAAACCTCTCTCTGCAGCATCGCCGTGGTCACCAGAAGGTTTACTTTTCAGGTCAAGACTGGAGATAAGAGCAAATAAGCTCTTTTCTGCTGTCAGTCCTTGGTACCAGCAGCCCATCCTGGGACTTGGAGGGCTGTGTTCCAGGGCAGAGTGTCCCTGAACTCTGAATTCAGAGATCAGCATTGACCCCTGCATAACCCTTTGCTGGGTACAAGTCACACTTAGCTTCTGCTCAGGGGACCCAGGCCACAATCATGTACTAGGAAATACAGCAGTTCAGCACTCCAGAGAAAGATGGGAAAGTAAGGGAAAGGCTCTGTACTTCACTCTGCTCTAATTAAACAAAAATCCCATTTCAGCCCCAGACAATGTCTCATCTACAGGCCAGAAGTCCAGATGAAGGAAGGTAAGAGAAACACGGGAGAAGCACAAACTTAAGTAGGTACAGGGAATTATACTTCAAGTTTCCTCGGTAATTCTGCAATTTAAGTCTCCTTATCCAAACATTTCTTGCTCCCTTCTACTTTTGGGAACAGTTCAAATAAGACAGATTTGTCCAGTTTTGAGCTGCCACTTGTAAATAAGAGTCCATTTAAAAAATGGTTTATTTAACAGGCTGCAAGTAAAATCCAGCCTTCCTCATTTCTTAAGGAGCAGCATCTACTACACTCAAACATAATCCTGTAAAGGATAAACACACTTCCATTTCATTCATTTATCTTTACCTGCAAGATAAAGAAGCATTTCTGGTCACAAACTTAATAAAATGGCTCATCTAATCCTAGGCAGCCCAAGCATTAGAAAAAAAAAAAAAAAAAAAGGTTTGCTGTGGTAGATTCAGAACTAAAAAGTATCTTATTAAAAGTCTGGATCTGAGGATTTATATGGACAAATAATTGTAGCCCAAAGTAAAAAGGGCAACAGAAAAATTAAACAGTTCAAGGAATGCATGAAAACTCACTCATAATGGATTTTTTTCATTTAAGCTCACCTTTGAAGAAAGAAATTCAGGTCATGCTACTGAAAGGGTGAACAAACAAAAATGCAATCTTGAAACAGACTTAATCATACTGTTTGGATGCTAAGAGATCCCTCTCCACATCTTGTTCATCACTTAGAAGCAATGGAACAATGAGCAAGCAATGGAAAAAATATAATGGATACCAAAGGCAGGATGCCATTTTTGAACACTGGATCATGATTCAACAGATGAGTTGACCAAGGCTTCTCCAGCCAAAACAACAAGTTGTTTATTTCCCTCTCTGTGAATCACTGAGCTTTTAGATACAGTTAGTGTCAGCTATCCATCTTTCAGAGAAACAGTAAACTAGAATCTAGAAGAATTTGAAGTCTGAGCCAATGACAGAAACCCACACAAAGCCCCCAGCCCTTAGAGTTTACTCATGTTCCCAAAGCTGGGATTCATGGAGCAGGGAGAAGCAGCTTTCTGATACCCAGGCTTCAGCGAGACATCTCGTTGTGGTACATTTCTTGGATTTTGCTGCTCTTTTTCTCAGATATGAAAGACTGCCACATTATTCTCTGAAGGCCCCTGACAGTGGTAAAGCAATTTTCTCCATGAATCATTGTAATGCTAACGCAGCAGTTTACAGACTCATCTTTAAAAGAAAGACTTTACATTTATTGCCACTGCCAGCAGAGAGAAGGAAAGTTAAGCTCTGACAACTGCTCTGTCTGGGGGCATAATAAATGGGAAATTTATTCCTTGGCCCAATTCTAACAAAATTTAATATACTTGTGAAAACTGTAAATACTTTGTACTTAAGAGAAGTGAGTGTATTAAAAAGCCATTTAGCATACTGAGATACTTGCACATTCATACTGCAAGCATGCTGAAGTCCCCTTGATGTTGCAGCAAAACTCAGTAACCTGCAACAGCAAAGCCTCAAATGTGCTTTCCCTGAACATATTTCTTAATAATCTGGTGTTCTTGAAGAAAATGAGAGAAAAAGGACAAAGGGTTGAAATTTTCCTTCTTTGCCTCCTCTTTTAAAAGGCAACTGGAGAATTCCTAAAAGTTTAATCAGATTTTTTTTAGTAACACAACATACATATGTTTGTAGTATTTTATTAGTCCACAGTTAAGTCCAGACATCCATAAACATTCTCACCACAAGGCTCTCAGGAGGGTATTGCTGCTGCCCAGTTCCACAGTTTTTTCAGCCTATTTGTACACAGCCTTTAATTACACTTTTCACCCAGTCAGCATAAACCCAATTTTATTTCACTTCTAAACATCAGTGTTTTGCAGATAAGGATTATTTACATCCTTCTCCTTTGTGAACCTAAAGGTAATACATATTATTAAAAAAAATAAAAGCTGTTTAAGCCAGCAGATCTTTTGGAGTCATCTGTGACTTTTATGTAGGGTTAGAGCAATCAAACCAAACCTCTTGTATTCTGTCCATCTGTATCAGCAAGTTATTAAAAAAAAACAAACAAAAAAACAAGAAGGAAATTTAACTTCCGGTCAGTTTTATTTGTATTTTGAAGTATACTTAAAAGAGCCCTTTAAAATACTGCCTAAAAATTTTATGAAAACTTCTTATGTAGTTGTATTAATGTATTGTATTAATAATTGTATAATTGTATTAATACAAATACAAGTCTTCTTAGTCTTGTATCAACTCTGTATTTAAATCCATTTGTCTCAATAGCAACAGCTAAACACCAAGATTTAACCTTCTGCTATTTCATCACTGTTTCTTACTGCACACCCAGGAAAACCTTTAAAGATCAGCACAGTGGACCACATAAACAATAAAACTTTTCACAGCACCTTAAAAGCATTATTTCACTTTTTAAGTACCTTAATTTGGCTCATGTGTGAATACCTAAAAGCTGATCTTATTTAGTTTCACAGACTCTTTCAACTTGAGGCTATCAGTTTAAATGAAAAAAAAGGTGAACACCAGCCTGTGTTGGCCAGCACACACTAAGTGTAAAATCTTGATTAACAAATTCTGATTAACAGGAGCTGTTTGAATAGCCAGGAGCCAACAAGAACAATGGCAGCAGCACATTCAGCAAAACTGCTTTACCAAAGCACTCAAGGACATGCTCAGATGTGAACTGTCTTAGCCTACATGCTAAAACCCCTAAAAATTTCTCAAATGCCTTGATCAATAAAAAGCATGAGCAGGGGAGAACACTGACTTGGAAACAAGTTATTTTTCAGTAAAATGAATTTAATTATCAATACTAGGACTGGCTTGTAAGAAGGCTTCACTGCATCTTCATCACAACAGTAACACACATAATTTCAAATTTATATTTCACCAAAGAATTAGAATGCCTTCAAACATGAGTGTGATTTACTGTCCTTCCAGCATTTTCTAAGCAAATACCACAAAAATGCTGCTCTTGCAGAATGTCAAGGAGAAGAAAGGGCAAAGGAGCAAAATCCAATCCATGCTGAACTAGTAGTTGAGAAAGTTTGT
This sequence comes from Motacilla alba alba, assembly GCF_015832195.1. Classification (NCBI taxonomy): domain Eukaryota; kingdom Metazoa; phylum Chordata; class Aves; order Passeriformes; family Motacillidae; genus Motacilla; species Motacilla alba. The sequence continues at coordinate 26,617,066 of NC_052023.1, forward strand.
CCACATTGCAGTGAGATTCCCATCTGCATTTCATTGCAGCTGGTGTGAACCCAATCAGTGCGGGTTAAATATACGTCAGATTCCTGATTACTGTGCTCTGACCTCTGGCTAAGTCGGACATTACACATTCCTGCTACATATTGCAGTAGTTAAGGAATCAATGCTGCTTTAAACAAAATCTGTGCTATACAATGCCTCCAATTTCTTCAATAGTACAAACTTCTTGGGGTCCCTCAACAAATATTCAAACCCTTCTGTCATTTTCTGTGTGGCCCCTTTGTAAGGCACTACATGAAAAGTCAGAAAACCCAAGTTTAATCTATCTATCTTGTCAACATAATGTTTTTTCCAAGACCTCACGTATGTCTCTTTGGGTTTCCTGCTGCCCGTATATAAAACAGGGATGATACTACTTCTCTCAAGAGACTGCTGTGCACAAACATTTAAATCAGTGAAATGTGCTTGCAAGAAGCTCAAATAGGTCCTGTATATATGCCATGCAGAGATTTCCTAGTTAAGATATTCCATCATTTTTTCCACCCCAAAGAGCTCCAAAGACAAACTACCACAAATAAGCAAAACCCCCAGGGTGGGAGAAACCAGTTTAAGGCTAGTGCTGCAGCAATTCCCATCCTCTTCATGAGGTCTATTATAGCCTGATCCCTACGGGAGCTGGTTCATGGACCTGAACTAGAAGAAACTGATTCTGCTGAAAGACAGTCAAAAGCATTTCACCAGCTGTGTGTCAAATTTGGTCCACACGAGGCTCAGGTGAGCTTCAGCAGCAGTACACAGGACATGATCACGCGGCACAGCTGGGACACAGAGGAATTGCTGGCAAGAACAGAAGTGTTGCATTGGCTTTACAACCACCCCCTCACTAGTGTTCAGCACTACAAACAGCTTCCAAAGCCCAAGACTTCAAGCAATCACAGCTAAAAACAACTCAGCTTTTTAATATTTGCCGTTGTGACTGGACCTACCAACAACATGTAAAACCATCAGAGATTCTTAAGACTACCAAACAAGATGGTTGGTTTTTAAAATGCTAGAACTGCATCACTTACAACACAACTAAGCTAACACAAAGACAACAGGTTTTGTACAACATACTGGCACCTCAAAGGTTCTAGATTTGGTCTTGACCAACACCAACAGGAATAAAAAGTACTGCTGAAGTACCTAAGTGCCTTCACAGATCAATGATAGCCACAAAATCATCGCATGCAGTCACATACTGGCAAAACTATTTTTGGGAAATACGTATTTTTGACATATACACCAACGATAACTTGCTTAATATAAGTTATTAAGCCAGCCTCAGCAGCCCACACCCACGTGGTCAGCCCCACAGCGTGTCCCACCTGGATACTATGCTGGAGCCATTGTAGAGGTCACTGGCGTAGGACAGCGTTGCCAGCGGTCGGACAGAATTGTAGCGCGTGAACTTGGACAGACACTCCTGAAACTCATCCAGCTGGCTGGTGGTTCTGCTGTCATCTAGGAAGAGGCAGCAACATTGGAGGGGGCAGAAACAGAGTAAGAAGGTAAACTCAACAGCAAACACAAAAATCAAGGTCTATGTCTGCGCGTGATGCTTGTTATGTGGGGAGGATTCTTGGTCAGAACCAGGCTCTCTCATCTCTAGCGTTCTCTGAAGGCATGATGAGCTTTTCAGAGCACAAATGAAATCCCTCCACTGCAATGTTGGGTGAACCTACTGTGCTGAGAATCTGCCTAGAAGTCAAATACAATTTCGTAAGCTCATTTATTTTACTCACATTCAGCACCCACAGGCCATATAGATTATTAACAAAAACTTTTAAGCATATCAAAATGCAGTGCAAAGGACATGTCTAGTTTTCAACAGCAGTGAAAGGACATTCCTTTCCCTGTTCTGTTACAGTATGTCTACATTTGGTGTCAATTACATTCAAAATACTTCTAGTAAAAAATACTTCTCTTGTTATTCCAAAAGCAACAGAGCTAAGGGAGAATCATTTCTGGGCTGGAGAAGGAAGACAAGCATGAAACCAGAAGGCTCCCTGTACTAGAAGTTTTGTGAAAATTATGACCTTCAACAGACAAGGTGAAATTGAGCCAGCTTGAATAATGATGATAAATATTCTGTGGGAAATGGAACAGTTTACTACAAAAGTTAAAAGCAAATTGCAGTGTAGATAGTTGAAAGTCATTCACTGAATTCTCAGAAGTCCTAACTTTTCTTGGTAGAAACATAATTTTATTTAAACCATTTTAAGTTTTAGTATTTTGTAAATAAGGAAAAATTCCTAACTTACAGCAATGCCTCACAGGTAAATCTGGATTCCCAATACAATCACATATCCACAGCCAAACATCAGGTAGTGCCTTCAGGCTTCATAATGACCCCCCAAATTTGCAGCAATTCTTATAATCCTTTCTTTATAATGCTTCCACCCTCACCTTCTTTTTGCACCAGTGCATTTTAGGGGAACTCCAGCTAACGCTGCTGGTTTACAGGTACTGCACACCTCAGCATCCACTGCAGCAGCAGAGAAACCACACACACACAACAGAGATGAAATTCCACCCACTAGTTAAGCTAGCCTTAGCAGCAGCATAAGGAAACAACAAGATCCATTTATTAGAAAGGCTTGCAAATACCAGGGTGAAAAAAAGAGATGTTGATCTACAAAAGCAAAATCCAGCTGTGATTTCTTATGGGAAAACACAGAGAATAATCATTTCTGCACTCTGGTAATTCCTTGCCATCAGAAATTGTTATGTCTATACTTGTGAGGCATTTTGAAGTGTCCCTCATATGCACTGTTTAATGTTTGAGCATATAAAGGAGCAGTGAAGGCTAGTAATTAGCATGCTTAGGGGTACTAGCAAATACATTACCCATGTTAGAGGGATGAAAAGGTGCAAAATGAACAAAGTGCTGCTCTAAATTAACATCATCAGCACCTGACCACTGCAGGAAACAGCTCGAGAAGCAACACAAACATCAGTCAGGGTTTTTCAAAGACTCTTCTCCTTCAGCACTGTGATAGGGACAAATAGCTGCTACCCTTCTATTTCCCTCATTTAGAGATCAAGCACACAGTCCTCCTGTAATTTATTCTCTGTGTGTGCCTGGAAAACCGAATATTATTTCTCAAGACATTTTCCCCGTCAAAGTGCAAGGCCATTTGATAATTACAGTAATGTTATGTCTCCACTCCCTGCTCAAACAGTCAGAGGCACTTCTTGCAAAAAGCTTTAAATCCACATTAAATCCCATTTAAAATGTGTCAAAATGCAGGAATGACTCAGGAGAGGAAAACTTAATCAAGTATCATAGGTTATCCTTATTTAGGAGAAAACCTGCACTTGCAAATCCTCTGCTCTTGGTGCAACTGACACACACAAATACAAAAAACCAATTTCACTGCATTCATATTTATAGTTCCAATTATGAAGAAGAATGCCTTCTACAAGGGAATGCTGGGAAGAGCCCCATTTGTTATCCTTGGTTAATAAGTTTTATTTTTACATAAACACAGTTATGCATCACCAAGACAGCTCTGCATGAAAACATCTCAGTGTGAGCTGTGAAGAAGTGCATTCTGCAGAGCACCTGCTAGCACTTCACAGGGATCTGGCTGGACACATGCAATGTGCTTCTCCAGTCTTTCAGATATTGCAGTAACCTCCCAACATGCTGCATTCCTTGTAAAAATCATTCTGCTGTGCACAATGAGAACTGAGCCAATCCATGTTCTCAATACTTCTAAGAGTGAGCTCCCCTAAGACATGCTGCAGCCTTTATAATTGGAGCCATTTATTAATTAACTTTTAAATTACTTTTAACTTATTTATTTTAAAGAGACTGAAGCGAAATTCATGGAGAAGAGAAAAGCAGAGGTTTCTACCCCAGCAATCCTGCCTTGGGAGGTTGCTCCTTGCCTTCCAGGCTATAAGTAACAATACTTTGCTGCAGCAACCTGTGCCTGGTTTCCTCTCATTCCTAAGTGGTGTCTCCCATCCCCTGAGGGCTGGCTGCTATCCTTGCAGCCTGTCACACTCAATACGGGCTGCAGCTCAAAGCCTAGTGCTGCAAATCTCTTGCCTGCCACAGTCCATTGCCTGAAGCTTTTCTTGCCAAGCTGGTTTCTCCTCCAGAGGGGCTACAGAACAACCTTCCTCACCCTCAAGACACAGTTATTTGACCCTCTCATTTCTCAGGAGAATCTTGTGGGTAATTAAGACCCATGCATCTACTAGGCAACAATTACTCTAGCTGCTGTCACACTGTTACTCAATTATGAATGAGGCAATCTAGGCAATTTTGAAAACAGCTTCTAATTCTACAAAACAAGCCTTAAATCTAAGGTGTGCCCCATGGGACAACAGCACTGCTGCACACTCAGCTGCTATAGTCCGAACCATTTGTTAACCAAGACACAATCTAGATAACAAATTATAAACTCCACGTGTCCTCTTGCATGCTAAATACAGGAGAATGTATCCATTTATGTTTATCCCTCTGTAGCATTTGAATTGCAATGTTTTTAACTACTGAGTGTATACCACATCTAGTGGAAAGACAACCCAACCACTGCTTTCAGGCATTTTCATCTTCAAACAGACACCAGAGAAATTGTTTATTGTGGATGTTGCCCTTCACAGTAAGGGATTACAAAGCAATACATATGCCCCTCCAAAGTGACAGGATTAAGTTTTCCAAATTTAGCAACTTCAAAGATTGGTCTAGAATAGCAAAACGGGATGATCTGAGGAACACAAATATGTATAGCCACATTCTTATTCAAGGAAGAAGAGAAAACTGCTCTCTCAAAAGCAAAGCTTTTCTGCAAGAGGTACCTGACATAAGAAGTGGAGCCACGTGAGAACTCACCCGAGACACGAGTCATCCTGGTGGAAAAATAGCACTGCTCCAGGTCCTCAAAATGAGCTGTGAGGCGCTTGCGTCGCGAGGCCAGCGTGCTGTTATACCACGGCTGCTTTTTGGTCTGAGTGGGGAAGGGACAACACTTCAGAAAGTTAAAAGCCAGGCCTGGGTTTCACTTCTACAGATTTTACTCAATTATAAGCAATTATAAAATATATGCAATAGGTCAGAAGTGTAAAAAGACAAATGAAGGACCTTGGCACTGTCAACAGTTATTTCTTAGGGTCCTGTGCTGCACGCTTTAATACAACATAAAACAAATCCCTGCTTTTAGACAGTTTTTGTTTCCTGAACCTTAATAAATTTAGTGATTCTGGCCTCACATACAGGACAGGTAATCCCAAACCTTGGGGAGTCCTGTCTAGCATTTATACAGATAGACAGCATAGGCCAACTTCCAGCTTCACAAATCAAACAGACTGTACAACAAATACTCCCCAGATCCTTGGCAGACAGCTCATTAAAAGAGAAGGAAATGTTTATTTTAATGAGTTAGTTACTGAATTACTTCTTTTGAAGCAACTCAGTAACTCTGTAAAACTAAGCAAATAAAGCAGAAGCAAAAGACAGCATGAAGTTCAAAGGTTAATTGAAAAGAAGTTCCTGCAGCTCATCATTAAAGCCATTTCCTAACCTACCCAAACAGTAATAGTGAGATGTAGGAGCAAAGGATTTAAACTACGTGAGTAATCTTTCCTGCAGGAGCAAACACAGAAAATGCAGTACTCACCATTTTAATCACGAGCGATGAAAAGGAATGAAACCCTCTACTATATAAGAAGCACAGAGAACTCCTTGCTTTAGGTTCTGTTTAAGAAGTCTCACATACCACATCCTCAAAGCTAAATTTTAAAAGATTTAAGAACCATCGAGCTCCCTAATGAACAACATCCTTGAGCAAGTACAAGGCCTGTAATGCTACTGAGTGGCACTAACAAAACCCACTCCGTGTCCAACTCCCCCTCAGTCCATGCAGGGGAACAGCCTGTCCTCATTACAGCCACCCACCAAGCCAATGAGAACACAGTAAGTTTACAGCCTACTCCAATTTTGTTTGCACCTGTATGAAAAGCAATCTAACATTTTAGGAAAAAAGCAAACCCCAAGAAGTGAAACCTCCAAGCCACCACTTCCCACACAGTGACATCGTGGCTCACACTTGCCTGTGACAGCACCCATGGTCCTCACAGCTTGTTTCATCTCAAAAGCAGCTCCAACCTCAACACACAACACTGGGAAGCGCTCCTACATCAATACCTTTCAAGTACCATTTTCTAAAATTTTACATCTCTAAAAAACATTTAATAGAACACTTCTACAGACTTTTCCTGTAATTTTTGTGCACCAGCCTCCAGCCTCTCTCAGCACATCAGCAGTGATTTGGGCTCGAGACAACTTCAGGCACTGAACAATCATTTTGGTCTCAAGTTAAGGCAAGCTGCCTGAACCACAATGAGTGACACAACCCAAACCCAAGCCTGATCTGCCAGATCTCAGCCCACGCTGAGATGGAATCCATCGGGTAAGAGTTTGCCTGCTGTCTCTCAAGGAAGATCCCTGTGGAGCAGGCCTCAGGCTGGCACCTGGCAACCCAGCTGTGCAGAGAACCAAGCAAGGGGCACGAAGCCACAGCCATCAGACCACCCCCAGCTAAGCATTTCAACCTGCTCATGTTTTGCCAAAAAACAAGACATTCATTTTCTGTGAAGCTTGCTCCCTGACTACTTTCTAAGCAATACTGGGCAACAGGAGGCAAAAATTAGGAAAGATAGAAAAGACATCCCAGCAATTTTTATTCAATGGCTAAAACTACTATGGTTGCCCTAGCTGAGAATATCAGATTGGACTCCCCTGTTATCAGGAGTGATTTTACTGTCTGAACTCCATCAGATACTCTAAAGACTCCTCTAAAAACTGTGAAAAAGCTTCTTAGCTGCACACAAGCTCCTTATTTCTAGCAGAAAAAAGGTACTGCCATTAAATACTACCCACAGAATTCCCCAGGGCCCAAGTGAGTTGTCCACTATTTACTTCAGAAGCTCATCTTCTGGAAGAAAGCTGTCCTAGAGCTTTGTGGTATATAAATTCTTCCCTAACAACATGTTTGTAGGCAATGTAATTATATTGAGAAAGGAAAGCCATGCAGTCCATCCTAGGTAACTCTTACTGCCAGCAGTGCCCAATATGTGATTTTTGCCATGACTGATAATTAGGGAAAACCCTCACAATTTAATTTATATTCTTCAAACTCTTTTTATGCTAAAGTCTTGCTGAAATTAGACTACCTTTGAACAGAAGTGTTTAACTTCAAGAGTTCTCTTTGAACTCCCCATCCAAACATATATTCAAGTTTAATTTGAAAATTTGTACTTGAGAGTACAGATCTTGCACTCTTGAGGACAAGAAATCACATTTGAGGACAAAAAAGATTATTCTCACACAAATAAGGCTGTCATACAGAATGACTAGAAAGTCTAGGTTGTTTGTTTTGTGAGCTCACCAGCAGGATAGCTATGCTATTAATTTGGGCTTTGAAATAGGAAGTACTGAGACAAGTAATGTCACTGGAGAACAAATACACTGTAGCACATCAGAGTCCTGAACATAAAACCCCCATCTACATTACACCTAGCCTCTGAAATGTGGCAGAACAACAACTCTGTTCAAGCAAAAACCTCCAAAGACCAGAGCAGCAGGAACAACAAGCATTTTCCCACAACTAATAGATGGAATTTTCTCATTACCAATTAGTTACACAGCTGTATTTAAACATATGTGTCCAGATGTTTTTTCCTTTAAATCAAATAAGATTCAACAGCACTTCAACCTGTTAATTTACCAGTTTCATGCTGGTGTGTGCCAGGGATGGTCCACCACCACACCCCAAGGCACAGATGGAATGTGCCCAGCAGCCCATCTGCCCAAATGAAAGCTGTAAAACCTTTTTGGAACTGTGAGCTGGGTATGAGTGTCACCTTCCCTGCCCAGCTGAATCCCTCCAAGGTGCAGTACAGAAGTGCTGTTTGGAATTTGGGAGGCCCTACCGATCAGACAGTTTGGAGGCTGCCTGCCAAACAGCTCCATTCTATATGCAACTTTTTATCCTCTATATGAATTTATAATGGTTTGTAAAAGGCTCTGATGAGGATAAATGAAGTAACTGTGCCTGGAGATTCTTTTTTTGTTTTGAAAGTTAAGCTTGATCTGCAGCTATTTAAGCCAAGGCAAAGGGTCAAGGATTTATGTCCTTTCCCCAGTGCTGCCCACATGGGACATGAAGAGCAAACTATATCCCCTCTTCCATGGAAGATTCAGCTTTAAGAGGAAAGTCAGATGTCTAAACACATTACACCAGGTCTCTCTCACACAACTGTACTCTGGAGATGGATTAAGGTGCACCTCAACCCTGCCCAACCTCCACGTTCACCCTCCCATCCCCCTCATGCAGACATTTATATATTATCTTACCTGAGAACTGCCACTGAAGCCTGGAGGCTGGCTATACTCGGTGGAGTCAATAATACTACTGCAAAAATAAAAGAAATAGTCTGCTTAAATCACTGCACAGCCATCCTTTATCATTTTTAACCTGCTTGCTATTCCCTCCTTGACATTCTGCAGCATACTTGCCTTTGAAATCCATTTTACAGACAGGGAACACAAGGTTTTATTTTGTTTGGGGGTTTAGCAGCGATTTTTTTTTTTTTAATACAGAGTTTTCCTAGAGCAGAATGTTGTCACACACAATTATGTGTAGTGCAGTCAAATAATTTCTAATTAGAATGCAAATGCATATTTTTCACATGAAATATGCAGCACAAGACATTCTGAAAATAACACAAGACATGAAAATAACTGGTTTTCAATTCCTTAAAAAAAGAAAGAAAATAGAGAAGTCTAATGCTCTGGCATTTGAATCAACACTGGAAAAGGAAAAGCAAGAGAAATCAGTGTAAGACAGACACTAGTTTAAACAGACAATTAAGGAAATATAGAAATAACCTAAAAATATACTGACAGCCAGGATTACTATTATTAGAAAATACTACAACATATTATAGTATCTATAATGACACAACACACACCTTTTAAATCACTGTTTTTAAAACACAGCATAAAGATGCAAACTCGATAGAATTTAATTTTCAAAACTGCAAAAAGATCTCCTGAGACAAGCAGAAAACAGGTGGTTCAGTGCTCTTGGACATACAGGCAAAAAAATTCAGCTCCCACAGCAAGACACCAGAGCCAGATAAAAGCACAGTTATCACTGAAATTTCATATACCTCCAGGACAGGTAAAGATTAGCATACAAGAACACAATTTTATTGATTATGCAGAATACATTATGAAAACCACCATAACTAATTTCTAAAAAATCTTTTTAACTGCTTTGCTTCTGCCATGTCATTTGACTTGGACAGAGAAAAAAGTAGCTGGGATCATTGTTCTCACTATTCTCATCCTTCTTATGAGATAACCTTAAATTTTAAGTATTGCCTAGGAAAGCTAAAGGTTTCTTTGAAAAGCTTCTAGAACACTGCTGTAGGTCTTAGTTTTGTCAAAGATAATTGTACCAATCCCAGCTTATGCAGCAGCTGACAGAACTCATGTGTAAACTTGAGAATCTTGGTCACAAACAAATTGGTTTGGTTGAAATGTTGTGAAGGGCACCTGCAAGTTTGGAAGAATGAACCAATGGTACCAGTGCTTAAATATTTCTCTGAATGTTTTCAAGCTCCCCTGGAAGTGGAAACAGAAGATGAGACATAACCACTGATGAGACTTAAAAAATTAACTTGGAAAATGAGATTGACTGGACTTCTGTTCCAGGCATGACAAAAGCTGCAAACAAAGAAAATCTGAGGGACAAAATTCATTATTTGTGGAAGCTATTGTAAGGGAAAAACCAGCAGAGCCATTTCAGGCATGGCTGAGGACAATGAACTTTAAATTAGAATGTGGCTGCATGACATAATGAAACAGGGACAGCAGATCCTGCCAGAACTGCAGGAATAACACATTCAGCTGGAAAGCAATGAAAAAGTACTGCACTCTGAGACAGGTACAGTGGCAATTAACAGCAAAACACTGAGACTTAGTGTGTCTGGTCTCGTTTTGCTGCAGCTTGTCTGGTGATGTAAAGCCTTCAAGAGCGTAGACGTCATCTCCCTTAACCAGAGTACAAATTCAAAGACATTTCTGTGCTGTGCCCATAGCTGAGTTAACTCATATATGCTTGAATGTTTTTCCTTTCAATAAACAGAAAGCAAGTCATCAGAAAATTACAGCGCCCTCCAAGTTCTTTTCTAAAAGATGTAACATTAGGTTCAGTTTGGAAATTCAGCTACACTCATATGACATTTAAAAACCCAGAACAACAACAACAACAAACAAGGCAACCCACAGACTATAAACCCCATTACAGGGATGGGAGGAGGTAATTAGAACAAATAGAGGGGAAGGAGGATCAGGATTTCAATAACTGAACCAGAGTTACCAAGCAACTCATTTCTAGATCAGAATTTTCCTTCAGACTCCTATTAGTGATAGCTTGTTATTGCTATTAGTCCTGGAGAGCATCACAGAGGAGCTGCTTACTCCTGTCTTCTGTTTGCACCATTTACTGGGAGCAGAAATAACACACACGCCTGTTCAGAAAAGCCGTACACAGAACTATTTGTTCTCTTCCCTTATTCTTCCCCTCTTGTTCTCTATTAGTATACAAACCAAGCAATAGGCACCACTGTAAACAAGCACTGTGCTATTACCCAATTTAATGTTTCATCACACCCTGTGTAGGCACAAGAGAAAACACGTGTTTCTTGCAGCCAAGGATGTGCTGAACATCATAGCTGGGCTAGGGTTTTTTGCTGAAGAGCTTCTGAAGGAAGCTGGGGGAAGGCGAAGTAATTTCACATTTTGAAGATGTTAAAAATGGGGAGGGGAAAAAGCTACAAACAATGAAAAGAAATAGAAAATTAATGAAGCAAGCGTGTGATTTAAAGGAAGCAGATGAATAAGGGCAAGTCACCAGAGACCAGATAAAACTGAATTCCAAAGAACTCTATTTTCTTGAACTTTAAATACAAAGGCTAAAGAAGTTTTTTTCCTCTCAGCACTAGTCTGTGATAACCTTGTACTATTTATAAGGCACATTACTAAAGTGTTATACAATTATATTTCATTAGCAGTGTGTTAAGTATGTTAAGTTATATTTCAATTTAAACACACCATTTTAATTCACTGATAAGCTAAAGAGTCTCTGCAAGTTCAATATCATTTTAGCATGGAAGTGAATCCATCCCAAACTATATTTGTATTTCACTCTTAGGGGTTCATGGCATCTCTAAAATGCACTCTGGAGATTAAATATTTCAGTTAAGAGAAAAAAAAATCAGCATATTTCATATTAGCTGTTGTGCAGCATTCTTGCCAAGGAGGAACGTTGAGATATTCTTCAAAACTTTCACCTAATGTTGAAAATAAAATTAGTTTCAAGTGGTAGACCTTCCTGGAATCTAATTTATGGTAATTCACACCCATGAAATTACTTGAAATATATAAAACTGTCAAAATGGGGCAGGGATAGAGGGTACAGGAGTAACTTCTGGGAACAACTGATGCCTGTTCAGATAATTCCTTCACACACTGATTTCTCTTCTACCACTCAAGGCTACTTCTTAACACAGGAATGTCACCAAGGAAAAGATAAGGGGTCTTCTAAAGTGGAGAGAAAAAGGCAATCCCACATTCCCTAGAAAACACCTAAATATCCTATTGTATCACACCCCAGGCATGCTGTACCAGGGAGAAAACCCCAAACCTCAAGACACAGCCAAGATGGACCCAGACAGGCAGGGAAGAAAGGAAGAGTCCATGGTCTCAGCACCCGTCATGGCTCCATCCCACTGCTCCCTGCCAGCAGACCCAGGTGAAGCACATCAATCCAAAGATCACTACAATTATTTTTGATACTATCTTACATCTTCAAATGCAAGAACTGAGATTGATTGACCCCTAGGACATGAAATAAAGAGGCATAAAGAGGCATAAATTCTCAGTAGACTGAAACCAGGGTAGCTCTCACTGCAGACTCTTCCCCCCTCAACTCTTTTACTGAAATTCCTGGGCTCAAAATGTTATTCCAGCCTTCAGGAGATAAAAAAGTTCCTTGGGGGCTTATTTGTTAGCTTAGCTCAAGTAACAGAGATACATTTCTACTCATAAGTAGAATCTCCTGTTAAAAGAGAAAGGTTTCTAGGCCTGAAGGAATCCAACATCTAACAAATTGATGTTGCCCAACCAGTGCTCAAGTTTACCCCAAGCATCAGTAGCACAGAGTAAAACCAATCTATTTAATAGCCAATAACCAGAAAAGTAGTAGAACCTGACAAGAATCTCATCCGTTTCACAAAACTGCTTCTTGGCAAAACAGCAATACCCCATATCAAGAAACAAATCTGTACCCAAAAAGAATAGAAGAAGCAGTGAAGAACTGAATTAGAAATGCTGTTCCCATCCACTGTGATCATATTCCTGTCCTCTCCCTCAGGGGCAGCCAGAGCTACATAGAAATATGAGAGATATTGGTCTCTGTGTCCAGAAATAGCATCTTGGTAGGAAATTCCAGCCAATATTGCTGGGTTCCTCACAAAAGCACTGTATTTAAGTCTCTGTAAGGGAAGAAATCTGATCATTTTTTACTTCTGGGCTATTAGGTTTAGAGCTGCTAACTGCAAAAAAATCTACCAGTACAATTTTATAACAGAAAATGACAGTTTAGAGAACTCTACTTCTAAGAGATAGCAGAGATGATCACTTAATAACATAACCTGGCCCTGTTGAAATTAGAGCAAAAGACATGCCTGTAAAGCAGAGCACTTCAAACTCTGGCACTTACAACTTGGATACAAGAAGCATCTGCATTATTATCATCAAGAAACCAGACTATGCAATATTCCAGACACAAAAATACACATGAAATTATGTTATTGGAAAGGCATTTCATTAAATCAAAACAGACAGCAGATAAACAGAATCAATAGGCTGTACATTTCAAATTCTGATCGGAGCCCCTACCTTCAGCTATCCATGCTGATTAGGGAAGCCAGAGCACTCCAATATCATACCAAATTAAGACCTTTCATACGCCAAGCAGAACAGCACAATGTTCAGAAAAGGTAGCATATAAATAACAGTAATATTTTATTCCACAGCAAAGGCTTATGACTCAAGTTTACTAATTCACATGACATTTAAAGCCATCGGTTTTCCATGGCATCTGATTCAGAGCAGATTTCTCATCCAAATGCAGGCTCAGATGACTTCTTTGTTCACATAAAGTTTATAGCAATTAGAAACACAACAGGAAAATACTGTACAGCACCCAAAAACCAGTTTTGCTTGTGTTTTGGGCGCTGCTTGGACAGCACTAGCAATCAGAATGCAACATGCACAGCTTGAGATCCAATTTGAGTTGCAAGCTCCATACCTGTGTGAAGGTGAGGGAGCCTCAAACTGTGGCACTGTGCTGTCCTCGCTGACTGGGGAGTACAGGCCACTCATCTCCTGAAACAGAAAGCCACGTTACATCAGAGCTGACAAAACATGTATGACTAATACATGTGTTCACAGAATACTGCTGCTTTTGCATGCAGATAACCAACTGTGTCGACATTTACTCAACTATTACCTAAAAATCTTAACCTATACATGAGAAAACACTGATTTTCTTCAATTTTTTTTCAGTTACTATTTGAACCAGGTTTCAAAAATCCTACACCTGTGTTGCTCTGTGCTTCAAGAGCATCAGTTTTGGAGCTTATACTCCAAAAAACCCAACAGATTTGGTTATCATCCAATTGCCTCTAACCCAGCATCTCCCTGAAACGTGGCAGAACAAGCAAGCTGTAACTGCATTTCAGAGATATGTGCAAACTTATCTAACAGCCTTCACAGCTGGAAAGTAAAGCTGGATATGGGTCATGGCAAGAACAGTCACAAGGCAACAGGGCAAAGGTGGTGCCACAGACTTAAAAGAGGATCTGTCAGTCCTCTGTGGGACCACTGCACAAGAGATAAACTTTGTACATAAACTTGGCTTTGTCCCTCCCACACTAAGTCACTGCTGTGTACCCAGTGTGAGACTGTCTTTCATCTGTTTGGGAAATGGAAGCTATGCAGGACGCAGCAGCTCATTAGCTGGGGGGCAAAGTGTTCTCAGGACAATTATTACTTGTGCTTTCAAATTCCCACTAGGTGCCTATTAGTTGGTAGGTAGAAAGAAGGGTATTTGTGACAAGAGAGATCCCAGGCTTTAGAGGTCAGAGCCAAGGTCACCATCACACCCCAGGAATATACCCCAGCTGCAGCCCACTGAAATGCCTGATTAAAGAGCACAGAAACAGGTAGCTGGATGCTCTTTGAGAGATCCCACAGCTTTTGAGAATAGTTTCTCCTAGATCTCAAGACTTATTTTACCAGTCTGAAGAAAAAACGCTAAGGTATATTTATTCCACCAAAGCTGAGAAACATTGAGGAAAAGAGGTCTGAAAAAATTCCAAATAGATATCAGATAAATGGGAATTCTTGCAGTTGTCAGTCATATTTACATTTTGCTAATTCATCAGCACACATATTAATTGCATGAAGAAATCTAAAAGGCTTTTTGGGAGATAGTTGGGAACACATGCTGACTGCTCAAGATGAGCAAGCAGTGAGAAGCAGACCAGCAAACTGATTCCCAAGAAGCTTTAAGGGAATGATATTTGGAGAGGTGGCAGTGAAGACAGAAGGAATTGCACTGATGGGGTTACAAATTCTTGGAGAATAACTCTTAGCAAAAATGTGAAGAGATTCCCATTAGTACAGAATTAAGAGAACTATACCAGGAGGTAGGAGGAATCAGTTCTGACATGCAGCAGGAGCTGGTTTTGCTCCAGTCTCTGCATAACAACCCTTTTCTGAATCCCCAACAGCTCTCCATTTTAAGACTTAGATGCTGCTAAGGTTTAAACAACCTGTGCAAACAGCCAGCAACGTATAAAAATCTTAAATTCTGATCAATATACCAGCTGCTGATTTCTAGCAACTACTCTAAAATACTTACTACCAACACAAAGAAATGATTATATAAGAGCTACCTAACTGCAGCCTGCACACATCAACTAAATGAACAAATTAAAGAAAGAGCATCATCTGTTCATTTTCCCATTACTGACTTAAACACCATAAATTTAACCCAGCAGCCTCACAGCAAGGCAGACAGCTTGATGAAAATGAAAAATTGCCAGAGTCAGAACAATGTCTGGGCACCTCACCTCTACACGTTTAATATCTTCTTCCAGAACGCTTAGCTCCTTCTGGATCTGCTCCAATTGCTGTGGATAAGAGAACAGGAGAAGTCTAAATCAATCTGCACTGCACCACCACAAAGATAAACTACAATCTTTCCAGTGAGGAACCTGAACTATCTTCACTGGTGTGCCACACAGTTCAAAAGTCACCAGGCAGGAAGTTCAAATGCACAGATTACCTTAAGTGTGCACACAAAACACATTCAAGACAAAGCTGTTACTTTGAAATTATGTGAAACAAGAGCAGGAGGTATTTTGATGTCAATCACAGAGACCCACATTATTCAGAGTAATACTATAATGCTCCTTCAACATGTCTCAGGCAAGGTGTAACTGGTTTGCAAACACTGAGTATAGAATCACAGAGTGGTCTGGGTTCGATGGGACCTTAAAGATTATCTCATTCCATCCTCTGCCACAGGCAGGGACACTTTCCATCAGACCAGGTTGCTCCAAGCCCTGTCAACCCTGGCCCTGAACAATTCCAGGGATCCAGGGACAGACATAGCTTCTCTGGACAACCTGTGCCAGGGCCTTACCACCCTCACAGGGAACAATTTCTTCCCAATATCTAAACCCACACTCCTCCACTTTCAAACCATTCCTATTTGTCCTGTCACAATTAGAAAAAAAAAAAACAAAACAGTGAAAGACAATGATCATTTCACCCTTCAACTAAATAAAAAATGTTTAGCTAAAAGGTATCAAGACTAGTTCTCATCCCAGCTGTTAACCTGTCACTTGCCAATTTAAACTTTGTCATTAATTTTCTGGATTGGAAAAAACCTGTTTTGACCAGAGCAAGATTTGCTCCTGGCACAGAGCAAGCATCACATGGTATCAAGGCATCACTTCTTCCAAAGGTGTGATACTTACCTTGGATTACACCATAAACTCCAGTCAATTTGAGGGCTACACCTGAAAGGGTCAGAAGGAGACTTCCCCTCTCATCAGCCAAAATTTCCTTTCCCTTCTTTGTGCCACATGTAATATCTTCCAGGTTTTTAGCCAGTCAACAAGCTGCCTTCACTCACCTCAAGCAACTGAAGCCACAGACTTGACAACAGTTTACACCTAAGCAAGGACATCATCTCCTTACCTGTTTATTCAGCAGATGTGTCCCACCCAAACTCCCACAGAGCCTAAACCCAGCCTTGCAGGGCCCAAACATACACACACACACTTCTAGGTGAGAGCTCCTGACAAAACTCAGCTCCAGTGCAAATCTAGTTCACTGAGACACAAATATAATACATGGAGAACTGGAAGTCCACCTGACTCTCTTTAGCTTCTAGTAAAAATTTACAGACAACCAGCAAAGTGGCCTGTGACCAGAAGCATTTGCTAAGTTAAGTCCACTGAAAGCTTAAGCACAACACATTCTCCAAAGACATAACAAATTTTTGTACTTTCAGCTTTACAACAGAATATTAAATTGCCCAAATCCAAAGTTACTAGTTTGGCAAGACGTATTACTCTTAGTATGACATATCCAAAGAATATCTGGCAAGCTACACCCAAAGACTTATTCACTCAAGTGCTCAAGTTTGATCCTTTAAGAGGCAGTTTTTGCTTAAACAAAAAGCACAATTTAAACCTCTCATAGTAAAGCATTCCAAATATCTGTGTGCTCTGCATTAAACAATCCACCATTTTAATTTTCCTTTTAAACACTAACAAAAGCTTTTGTCTCTGAAAACAGGAGACAAAAGGGCTGCTGGCTCCACACTTATTTCTAACATGGCTGCTTCTTTGAATGAGATGACATTATAAATGTATCCTAATCTCTGTACTCCGAAGGTTTCAGTTTACATTTAATTTGAGGCACGGACAGTAGAAGTTTAATGGTTTAGAACTAGACTGCCACAGATAATTTACAAATCACTACACCATAACAGATAATTCCATTTTCACTTTCGAAACCTACAGCAAGAATAGCAGGTGGTGCTACAGCTCCAAGATTAGTGGCAAAGTTAAGTGACACTTGCACAGCAGGGGTCCTGCCTGAACTCAGCTCTAGAAAATACCATTAGTCCCCCACATTCATAAATCCCATTTAAAAAGAAGTTACAAAACCACTTACAAGTTCCAAAATTACAGTGAGGAAATCAACTATTCTACAATGTAATGGCTCCCAGCCAAACTAGACCTCTGAAAAATAATTGATAGTTGTTGCCATCATATAAACAGGATACTTTTTATAGGAACGAGAGCTGAGACTTTTTATTGGCCAGCTTTCATTAACTATTACACACAGCCAAGAGCATGAGATCTGGTACTCTATTTACCAATTCTTCCTTCTAGTTACAACCTACCATAAACTTACCCAACAGCAGCAACTCCAAAAAGCAGGCAAGAGTGCTTCATGATTGTTTTAGGAGGAGTCCTCTCATGCCATCGGCATAAAATGAATTAACGTCAACACTGAAGCCTTTGGTTTCTTGGTATGTTAGTTGAAGTGTTTTAATCTATCAAAGACCTTAAATCAATCCACATTCATTCTAATTAAACTTTGAAAAATGAGACTACCGATTTATAATTGCCAGCCTTTGAGGGACATTTAAGGAAAGCTAAATGAATTATAGTTCTTGCAGTATATTCAGATTTAAGGTCCCTTAATTTAATTTTCACTGTTGGGCACAAAAAGCAAGCCAAGTCCTGTCCCAGTGATGGGCAGAATCACACCTGTTTGACTTTGGATTAAGTCAGCAAAAGCACTTCCAATGAACACAAATGTATGCTTAGAATGAAGCACATACTGTAAACTCTCTTTTCAGACACAGATGCTTTCCCAGAAATTAAAAGGCCAATATGGACAAGGAGAAGGTCCTTATTTCAGTGGTTAAACCTCAATTTCAACTCCAGTGAATGAACTACAATAAGCAGGTGTGTAACATTCTGGTCCCATTTTTCACCTATGGGCATATATACAGCAGAACAGCTACAATTTGAAAACATTTTTATAATCCTGGAAAAGGGTTTTCAGATGTTCAAGAAGCTACCAAAAACTTACACAATGCTAAGCACCAGGTCATGGTCATTTTGTTTTTGTTGACCATCTACTAACAAGCCTATCTGGGTATAGCACTAAGGTTTCATCCTGGAGCTTCCTGTTTTTCCTGGAGCAAGGGCCCCTCGGGAGGCAGCAACTTCCTGCTTTGTGTTTGTACAGCATGGACAACAAGCACTCCTGACCGGGTCTCCTGGTGCCAGTTCTAAGTGTTTGCAATAAACTAAAAGCTCAGCAGAGCCTCCCAGTGACACAGACACAGCCTAGAAAAACACACAAGGGAAAGAGCCACAGACCCTTGACCAACTGTCTCTCCAATTCCAGAAAAAGCACAGAACAAAAAAGAAAAAAAAAAAAAAAAAGCTTTTTCTTGAAAAAGCAAAGAACAGCAGGAGTTATTTACTACAGAAATACTGCAAGATCACTAACATTATTCTAACAAGCAGCCTAAACAGAGCATCTGGATTCACACTTTTTGGAAGCTCACAGGCCATTTTATATACAGCAACACACCTTCCAGGCTCTGATCCAGACTCCCTGTGGAGTAGATAGATCCACAGATCTATCATAGATCCATAGATCCAGACAGATAAGACTATTACCAGAGGGAACATCATTTTCCCAGACACACAAAGCCACTGCACCAACCAGGATGAGGCAAAAATTATCACCTGCCCACCTGAGGAGGATAAACCAGGCAGTCACTGTAAATAAACCCTTAATTCTGTCCTGTAGCTTCATCTATCCAATGTCAGAATCTTCATACATCCTGCTCTTCCACCAAGTACTGCTTTAACAAACCACAGTGCAAACTTCACTATCAACAGCTGAAACTTTTTTAAAGGCACCCAGTGAAATTAATTTCTATCTGTAGAAATTTCTATCTGTCAATGCACAATAAGATCAGTTTCTGTCTCTGGGTTTTCATTATTGCTTTGGATGCAGAGCTTTTTTACAACCTACAGGGAAACTGTGGCATGAAAGTCATCTTCAGACCTTAGAGAAATTTTAGTCTTATATATTATTTGCAAATATCACTTATTTTGACAAAATGCCTCTCTGTTACAATATCTTTGCACAACTAAAATCAGGTGCAAGACTTTTGTTAGTATGAAGACAAGAACACCTGAGCCTCCACAAGTTTCATTAGTGAAATATGGCATTCAAGCCTCTTAAACATTTGGACAGTCCATCTATAACACATTTACCTGCTGAGAATATTTCTTCTCTGATCAATACTTCCTCCAAATGATAAATGTTTCCTCACAACTGGGGAAGAGCTAACAGAAAGGCTGGAGAACATCCAGGCTGTTTAACACACAGAATTCCCAAAGATAGGAGAAGGGAGATGCCAGGCTGATAAAGTACATTTCATATCTTGAATATTCCTCCCCCTCATTTACATCCTACTGCATTGAGGAAATATGCTCTGAAAGCTTAGTGATAGGGTCTGATAGAAAAGCCTCCTGAGATAAGGGCACCTGGGGAAGGGAACAAAGCTGCCTAAACAATTAAACTAATTGCCTTAGAGTTTAATGTCTCAGTAATAGGTGCTTTCTTTGCAAGCTGTATACACTGATACCACTATGATAATTTTTAGTTTGCTGCTCACACACTCACTGTATCCTTGGGCTTCTTATCACTGCTTCTGGAGCTCCCATCTCTCGTTCAGTAACTCAGAAATGCAAATAGATTTAAATACCAAGTAAGTGCAGCAGAGAGGGACCAGATTACTCTAGCTATAAATTCTCCTCAGCAGTCCTGAAATGCAATCAAGACCACATGACAACAAAAGAGCATGACTGATTCCTGGTTCTGTCACCTCCTCTTGCTTACTCATTAGTTCATCCATGTGTGAACACGCAGAACATAAGGCTTGACAGGTGAAGTGATTAACACAGGGTAATGACATCCCTGGAGAATTCATGCTTAGAATTCCCAGTAATTACCCCACAATAACTAGTAACTCTTCTTATTTTTAGTATCTAACATTTGAGGGTGCAAAGAACAACGATGATTCTGAAATGCTGAGCAGGCAACTCAGTGCCACAAGCCCGAGACACTTCAGGATTATTTTTCTGTCCCAGGATGTTTACCAGCTAAAAAAGAGCCTTATGCATTAGCAGACATGAAAGAGGCCCTGTTTGTTAGACATAAGAGACTTAACATCACATTATTAAAAAGAAAAAATAAAAATGAAGTGACATCTGCCAAGGGAAACATGAATGCACCCAGAGAATAGCACCTGTGTAGAACTTGATTTGTGATACCAATCATCAAGCTCAGTATTCTCCTTCAGTAAGCAACAGTGCTGCTTGATAGAAATACCATCAGGTAGCTGAGCTAATAATAATTTAGCATAAATTATCTATATGATATAAACGGTGTTGTCTAACTGTTTGGAGACATTCAGATCCTGACCAGACAATTAGCAAGGCCTCCTCCTTAAAGTACTGAACATAAAAGTGGGGAGAATTAAGTGATTAATCAGTTTGCTCACAATGTGTTCAAGATGAAAGAACTCATGAACATTTAAAATTAATGAAGTTAAATTTACAAAAGCATTTATGCAACACACGTATGAAAGGAAGCATTTTAAAAAGTCACAGGCAGCTGCATTTGGTTTCCCTAGAAAATAGTAATAAACACCCACCAGCACCAAGATATAATATTTCATTATTAAACTTGACCTTCCAGACTTTTTGGGTCCTTAATATCAACAGATGAGGACATCTGATTAAAAAAAGAAAAATGCAGAGTGTGCATTCAATTAACTGTGCACACATGTGGAAAGGCACTCAGCCATGCTAAGTTTGCCTTAGGGACAGACATCCACTGCTGTAAGTGATCAATACATTCCTCCCCTCCAAAACTATCTGTTGTTTGTGTGAAAAAGTATTTTTAAGCTTTAGCCATTTGTTTTCAATCTTTTCTCAAGTAAGACTTTTATTTTCTATTACTATTGCCAAGGATTTGGGTTTTTTGCCATATTGCTCTAGGTCAAAAACAAAATACATAAACTTCAAAAGAAAAAGGGCTTGCAAGCACCTTTGTGCAAAAAATATGCAGTAAATTCCAGCCTGAAAGATCAACATTTTGAAAAGTTATGAAGAGATCAAAACAGAATTTCTAATAGAAACTGCTGCAGGTGCTGAACCCCACATTTATCTTCTAGAGATATTATGAGAAGGTGGCAAAGAGGCATTTGTCAGAAGACTTGACTGCACCAATATTCTGAAGTACAAGTCTAAAAGATAGTTTTCTTCTAGCTATAAACACACTCCAGTATGCTCAGAAGTCACCATTTCACTAATGCAAGAGAAAAAAAATCCATAATTTATGAGTGAAGTAGGCAAGGAGGGTTACAGGTGGTTAATCATCTACTCTGAACATGGGAAATACTATACAGGTACACTAACTCTGAGGCAATACCTGTATTCACTTACAAAAGTACCTTAGTCCCTATGTAAGGACTTGCAGTATATAGCAAATGAAACCTGTTAATAAAATATTGCAATAAACAGTATTCAAAGAGGCATATTGGAAGCAAAGTTACCAAAGTTGCATTAAACATTTAAGCCAAAAATTAGAAATAAGAACTCAGGAGCATACATTAAAAAAAATCTTTTTTATTTGTTAAGAACTTATCTTTACAGCTATGGCTTACTGAGTGAAATCGCATTTACTCTGCAGCTATCCAAGCCTGAATTAAGAAAGGAAAAAAGGTCATGCTCCTCCCCATAATAAGGCTGCTTGTATGACTCCCAATGATGTGCAATACATCATTGTTCCAGGGTCCACACATATTCCTTGAGCTCAATTCTTGAACAGTCACCTCTCACAGCATCAAAAGAAACCACAGTGAACTTCAGAAGCTCTGATAACCTTTACTGCATTATTAATATGGTCACTTAACCCCCCCTTCTCACCTTCCAAGCCATCATCTCAGGTTTTCTGCAGTCTGGATACATCACCACTGTCTCACCCCAAACAGTAACTCCTCTGTTATCCCCACAAAAGTCCCTCCAGAAAGGGCTGCTTGCCACAAGCTCCAGCAGCTACAGGGAGGATCTCATCACTTACCAAAAAGGAAGCATCAATTTATTCTATGTGTAAACTGACTGCCCAAGACAGATTCTGAGATATAAAACTATCCCAAAGACTGGTCTGTATTTTGCATGCATCTACCCACTGATTTTTATCTTTCTTACCCTTATCAAGTGAGAGCAAAGACTGCTACAAGTCTGACAAGTCCTCATTTCCCTCAAAATAAATGGCAAGGCCAGACACTAAGCTCTAGGGCAAGGACAGAACTGACAGGCCTGCACAGAAGTCTTGGGAGATGTGACAGTCTGCATTTCACGCTGGAATATAAAGGGGGGTACAAAATAACATCGTGGAAGTCTTGGCAACAGAGGGAATACATAAACAGGGACATGGAGGATCTGAAATAAACTCTATGTCCCAGCTGCCTTCAGGATGTTCTGAAGGCTGTTTTCCGAGATCTGCAGCCAAAATTAAGTTTCTTTGGCCTTAAAAGAAGATGTTATCCTTTAAAAATTATTCCTAAAGCCAAAGAGATGCAGATGAGAAAGGCTTCCCAGGTACTAAAACTCACAGAATCAAGGTTGAAAGAGACCTTCAAGATTATCTAGTCCAACTACCACTCCAGCACCACCATACTAACCCCTAAACCATATTCCCCAATGCATATCCAGATGCCTCTTGGACATTTCCAGAGACTGTGACTCCACCAGCTCCCTGGGCAATTTACTCCAATACTTGACCGCTCTTTCAGTAAAAACAATTTTTTCTAATACCTAATCTGAACCCCTTCTGAGGCCATTTCCCCTCATCTTTGCACCTGAGACATGGCAGAAGAGCCTGACTTCTACCCCCCCTCCCACTACAACGTCCTGTCAGGTAGTCAGAGAGAGCAATAAGATCCCCACTGAGCCTCCTTTTCTCCAGACTAAACAACCCCAGCTCCCTGAGCTGCTCCTTATAAGACATGTTCCAGACACTTCACCAGCTCTCTTGCCCTTCTCTGGACTTTCCACAACCCTTGTTGGTTTTGGCCATGGATATCTGTTGGTGGACAGACTCCAGACTTGCTTTGGAATGACTCCATAACCAGCCCCTCAAATCCATTCTGGACAAGGCTTTTTACACCCATACATGATTTCAAGTTTGACCTTATAGTTACACTGTTGGGTCTTCTTCACATATTTTCTCAGAAACCATGGACCACAAGAGCTCATCCTTCTACTGTTTTCATGATCATTTTTCTAGGTTTCTGGGCTATTTGTGGTATCAGCATTTATACACTGCATAACCTTATAAAGGAAGAGTCCCAAACCATGTGTATCTGATTACAGAACTCTCTCATATTCCTTGAGACACTCATTTTAGGACAAATAAGGAAGAAGCACAGAATATTAATTCTTTTATGTCACCACATTAGTCATGCTATTTGATAAACTAAAGGAAAAAACTCAGTAGTGAATATGTTTTCACTCCTTCCCAATCTTTGAATTTTTTCTGTGTTGGGAAAACAATCTTCTTTCAAGAAACTGATGTTCATTTACACCAAGGAGTCTCTGTATTCCCACATGCTTCACCAGCTTGAGATGAGAAGGCAAATGATTAAAATTTGAAGCTGTCATACATAAAGAGATTAATTTTCCTTCAAACCCATGTGTCCGCTGTCTGAGATTTCCCCCAACACGCCCTGAGTTATTCTTTGCAGAAACAATGCCAGGCTGCCACATCACTTCAACAGAAATGCACTGGGAGAGAGCAGCAGACGGCACCTCTCCGACTGAAACACAAAGCAAGTTACCTCTCGTTTGTTTCTCCTGGCAACTTTAAGGAATTCCATAAGGATCTGCAATTGGGCAGCATGGGACTCCTGTAACACAGTAAATAAGGAAGTGTAACTCTTCCATGTACATCAAGAGAAATACTCATTTTACACACAGAAATCCACACAGCTCAGAAACTACTTTCATTTACAGGTTACCAAGAGGAAAATAGCTTAAGGAGGTTTTAAAAATGGTAGTTTTAATTAATCGCACAGGTCTTAAAGTTCTGTTTGGTTCACAACAAGTTTTCACGTGAAGGCAACAACCCTTGTAACATTTCTTACTAGTAAGTTGAAATGCTTCCTTTTCCTTTGGCTACTGCACCTGAAATAGATTTTGGAATACAGGTTCCTCACAGACTCCCCTTCTACCCTGGAAGATCCTTAGCATCCACTTCATGATCAACATACTAAAGGATGAAGTATTTATATAAAAAAACCAGTTTCCCCAAAATGTACATTTATGCTTATGTAGAAGTTACTGCTGAAGATCTCTCCAGAGTGAAAGACAACAATAAAGTCACTGATGAAACTAAACCATCCCTTTCTAATATTTTTCATAATAATTTACCTCAGCCATCAGCATAGTATTTTCACCCAAGAATTTGACAGGGCAAGATAAAGAGAACCATAAGAGGGAAAAAAAACTAAGACCTATATAACAGCATTAATATAGCCCCAATCATATCACAGCATTCCAAGTTATTTTCACAACTTACCAAAATATTTATTATTAAAGGATTGTGAACATACAGTCAAAAAGGATCAAGACATAGGAGCACACAAAATCCAGGAAAGGAAGCGGGGACAGGGAAAGTAAAGACACTGAATGCAAAAACACTACTTTTGTACAGTTATTTTTTTACTCCCCATGATCTGACAATAATAAGTGTGAAGTAAGTAAAGCTAGACAAGAAAAATGCTTTTAAATTATTCTTTAAATGTCAGGTGTGATTTCACTTTTTAGGCTTAGCATCCTTAGAAGTTATTCATACTCAGAAATACTTATACACTCAGTCACATGCCTTCTTGGCTTCAGATCTGTCACAAATTATACAAAAAGGTTTACAGAGAAAAGAAGTTTTATTCTCTTTTTCCCCACCAAAACTTCACTGAAACACAAGGAACATATTTACAAGTCCCCATGCAATAAGGCACCATAACAGTTCTGCTGATAGCCAAGCATATTTCAGGGTTCCCTTCTTTCCATCAGAACCACAAGTTGTAAATATTGATTCTCCACGAGTGAATAAGTTAAGATATTCCCAATACAACTTTTCTTCATCTGTTTTAAAGCACTGTCAAAATCCACCCTCCTACTCAAAGTTCACTGGGTCAAATTCTGTAATAATCCAGTCTAATTTATAAGGTCTGGTTCTCATAACATGAAAATGATCACTTGAAATGAACAGCGTGGAATGCCAAATACAAGGAGAACTAACCCAAACCAACTACATTTCAGTTAAATCAAAGGAACAGCTTGCCTCATATTGGCTAAATCTTCAAACCAGCCTCATAAACAACACATCTGAACTTTTCTTTCAAGCATTAAATACTGAAAAAGCCTTCAGGAAAGGTGGTCACTCAGATTCTACCGGTTCCAGCAGAAACCAAAGAGTGTGATCCTTTTCACATGCTCACTGTGTTTATTCTTTAATCTATATTCTGGACTTCTTCATCCTTATTACTAAGAAAGATCTGACATTTACTTGTGCAACAGACAATTAGCAAACTTCTCCACGTGCTTGTCTGTGTTCTGTGAGTCATTTTGTCTTCTCCTTTTCTATTTTCCCTGCTTGTTTATACAACCCTGCCAGCAACAGCATTATAAGCATGTTGTGGGTATCACAGCTGAAATGTTACTTCACTACAAAGGTCAGCAAAACAGTCGCCTTTTAAACACCAAAACAGAAGAGAAAATACTGAGCAATTAATTCACCAACAGAATCCTGCTTCCAGGAAAAGGTATCAAAAGAAAAAAAACTTCTAAATACACAGGGATCTTTTAAATTACAGAAACTTCTTACTGCTTCCAACTGCTTCTTCTTTTGCACCAGCAGCTCCAGCATCAGGTTGACATTGGCTAAGTCAAGATTGTCTTGATCAGTTCCCAACAAATCTTGAATTATCTGCCACCGGTGGCCATTCTAAAAAGAGAACAAGAGATGTGGAAGAGATGGTGAGTCCAAGCCATCCAGGGCTACATAAGCCATCCAACAACAGCTATTAAAAGCAACACAGCAATATTTCATCTCTTTGTAAAATTGCAACCCAGTTTTCATGTATCCAGATTCCCAATTCTGCCATGTGTGCAGGATATGGCTCCTCTGACCAACTGTGGAACTTCTTATCTTATTTGGAATATATTTGTGCTTCATGAAAGCCTATTTGCTGCTGCTGCTGGGAAAAGATTATTTCATAGCAACAATTTTATCTGATTTGTGCCCCAGCTTCTGAGAACATATTTCTTTGGAGAGGAAAAAAACCCTCCACATTTATCCAAGCTTAGTTGGATTACATCTGAAATACTGTTATGCACCAATACCTTTTAATTTTTTTAAGATCAAGTAATAGGTAAAACCCTCATGCTAAACTCACATCAAAGAAGGTGGTATCAGCTTATTTTTTCTACTGTCACCTTTCATATTACTCCTCCTAAGTGTAAGGGAAATGTGAAAGCTGGGAAGATGGAGCTCATCAGGTTGATCTCATTTAAACTGCTTGGAGCTGTGGGGGACTCCTGACAGGACCAAAATACTACTACACTGCCCATTCTGCCCTGAAGGCTCTTTTCTTATCAATAAAAAAGCAAAAAAAGGTATCTTTAAGCATTAGAAAACCAGAATAATAGGTTAATGCCAGCATAGCTTTAAATCAAAAAGCTTCACAAACCAACAGGAACAGCTGAGAGGTCTAAAGAACATCTAAGAAACAAAGCTGGATTTAAAAATCCTGTCCTAAAAAAGCTAAATCAATTTATTTAAATTGGCAATAACTAGAAACACTTCCAGTCTAAATGAGATATTTTCTCAAGGGCTGCAGCCTTTTTGTATTAAGTACATTAAGAAAAATAAAATATGTAACATCCATATAGAATGCATAACTTTTCCTACAGTGCTCAACAGAACCTATGGAAACTACTCAGACCAAAAACTCAGTTTCAATCTGGAGTAACTGAGGAAAAAAAACCCATGATTTTTAAGCAAGTGAACAGGATTTAAGACACATTTTAACAGACTAATGCTCTAGTTAATTGTACTACTGCTAAACTACTCAAATGTTCAAACATGCTTTAACATGATTTCTTAATGAGACCATGACTATTGCATTTGCTGCAATGTGTCTTGGCTGATTTCCCTTCATACCAGAAGTAATACAAGGCACACTAAAGAAGGGGCAACATGATTCTTTTTATAGATGTCTGTAACTTTTATTTGCTGCCAAAAGGTAGACACACCACTGTTTTGGGTATGAAGTCATTGTAGATTGTCCACTTATTGATAGTTTTAAAAAATAGGTGCATGTACAAGCTCAGCTTTTAAAGAGTAAGACCAATTTCCAAGAAGCTACTGTACATGCCCTCAGGTCAGTTGTGTTGCACTTCAAACCCTATCTGGTTTATGCATATTTTATATTAAACATGGTATATGCATATTTTATAATGAATGTAAAAACTTACTGTGAGTAAACCAATGAATCTTTAAAGAATGTTCTTTTTAAACACTGACAGCACCAGCTTCTGCAAGACAGCCCTTAAATTAATACCACTTTAATATAAGCTTTTAAAAACAGGTGCTCCATGGTTTTTAATATTATTTTGCAATCTTATTTGTGAATTACAAAAGGCAAGGATGTCAGACATAACAGGTCAAACATGCAAGTTTTTTGGCTCATGTCATAGATTCTTTTTGATCTTAATGCACAAGAGCATCCACAGGTGCTGGAGAGAGGTCCTGATGAACTGAGGACACAGATCCTGCTCGGATTCTGTGACATGAAGCAAGTCTAGAAGATACCCAGGCAGTTTTATGTGGCATCTGAACCAGAACACCAGACTCCAAACGTATCTTTCTCCCTCTTGTGGTTGGTATCAGCATTCATCCAGTTTCCTGAGAGAACCCAGCTTCTCACATGTTCAGACAAGCCCGTGGCACTTCTAATCATTCACTGCTCTCATTGTAGCTGTAATTTCCAGCACTCAGTGAAAATTATTACCTTTAAACAAGTGTACTTCCATGGGCAGTTTC
The DNA here is from genome assembly GCF_015832195.1 of Motacilla alba alba. Classification (NCBI taxonomy): domain Eukaryota; kingdom Metazoa; phylum Chordata; class Aves; order Passeriformes; family Motacillidae; genus Motacilla; species Motacilla alba. The sequence continues at coordinate 26,645,483 of NC_052023.1, forward strand.
CCAGGTTATACGCAATACATCAAAGGACTCTTGCCTATGCTAACACAGCTTCTCTCTGCACATATTGCTGGAGGAAGAACAGCAGTCAAGGCAGAAGGGATCTACTGCCACTGATATTGGTATTATTCCCTCTTAAAGCAAGTTCAAGCATCAGCTCAACAGTGCAATCTCTTGTCAGTTAAGTCATGTAATTACAAATGCTGCACAGAATCATGAAATAAATATGAAGTAAAAAAGTTGGAACATACGGTGCTACTCACTGAATGGTCCAGTTTGAGTCTTTTCTCCTCAGATCTTTGCTTCTGTTTAAGAATTAATTCATTAACTAAAAAAACATAAATAACATGTCAAAGAAATGGATTTAAAGTTCACCAAACCAGCATGTAAGATTCTACCTCAATGTATTTACTTTAGTTATTAATTCCACAGTAAGATGTTTATCAGTAATTAAAACAGTAGAAGATGTCTCCACTTTTTTTCCTTACCAATTTTATTCCGTGGTGGCTTTTTGTAACATATATAAAGACTTTTTAAAAATCATCAACAAATACAATGCCTACACATTCTCCAAGCTGATTCAGCTCCTTTTTCTAAACACCCATGGTTCCTTGAGAAAATTTTTCAATTCCAAGGCAAAAGTATATCACAGAAGAGTATGAGGGAGATAAATCAGGTAATGTTCTATTATAGGCCAAAAAATAAGCCCAGCTGAATAGAACAACTTTTTTTCTTGAATTATCTTGTGTATTTCTAAAGATATACTTTAGCTATAATTTAATTTTACACCAATCTAGAGAATGTAAAGAGAAAGATAACTTCAACCCTTTGCACACATATACACACAAGCTCTTCCTCCTCCAACATATACCTCAAATCCCTGGACACAGAAGTGTGGAAACACTCTTTGGCCCAACATGTACTCCAAGACCTGTCCCAGCACCATCTCCAGCACAACATGATTAGGTCTAAATCAGGATGCCCACTTCTGAAGCATCCCTTGGCTACTGTGGCTTTTCAGACATTTATTATTAAACGAGTATCTCAGCACATGAAATCAACATTTGCTCTAATTTGGTGTTTCACACTGCAATGTGTTTCCTTTGATCTTTTCTCTACAAAACTAAGTTTTAAACTTTATTTCCACCTAGATACATGTACTCCCTCTCCCTCTTTAAGGGACTGCATATAGGTAAATGTATGAATATTTTCTCTGTATCTAATTTACACCTACATCCATCACGTGGGCCTCACTACTGCAGCCAAAATAGCACAGTATCTCATACAGCCTCCACCCTTTCAGCTTCCAAGCTTTGTAAACAAGGCATGTTCTTTATTACTAGGCAGACAAGAGTGCAAGAAAATAAAAGTAAAGAGATTCACATCTCTAGCCATAAGAAAAACAGCTTTGCTTTTCACAGTATGGAAACAGCAGCAAGTTAATCTCACTACTGTCACTAAGCACATAGAACTGCTGGAGGCAGAGCAGTATTAACAATTTATAGCACTAACCTTTTTTATATAAAAATGACAACCAAGGGGCTGATATTTGGATTTTATTTTCAACATCCAGAAGACTGTAATTTACAGGACAAATTTACAAGTGCCTGCCTTCTTTAACAACTCAGATGTTTCTCATGCAAGCAAGCCTAAAGCTCACCTAAGAAGTTGGGATAAAGATGATCTATGTTGTCCACAACATAGTTGCATTTGGGACATCTGTTATTGTCCTCTAGGCTCTGGTGAATACATTTATAGCTGTTCAAAAACAAAAAACAAGAAACAAAACAAGTGAGCCCACATGAAGGAACAAAACATGAGCACAAGGTAAATAATATCAGCCTTAGACAAGGTGCATTGTTTGTGTTGCCAGCTAACAGCTGTGCTGCCAAGAACCTACAGTGGAGTCAAAATGTTCCAGTGTTTGAACTCAGAGTGTGCTACAGTAGAAAGCAAAAGTTTCTGGCAAGGATTACAAAATTTAGTCAAGTACTTCACTCTTATTTCCCTAGGGATTACTGCAACGTGGATTTCCCAGCCACAATGCCATCTCAAATTCAGGCTCCCAACCACTTCCACAGGCAGAGGTAGCAAACAGATTGAATTACTCAAAAGCAACTCTTCTAGATTAGCTGAATACTTAGCAATCAACATTAAAAGCATTTTAGGTAATTGAGCAGAGGAAACACCTTCACCAACTTCTCATATTTCCCCCCACAGCTGCTTTTCTCACTATCAGTGGCTTCAGAGGTGCTCTCTCTTGAATTGAGGGACAGAGGAATGAGACAATGCACTTTAGCATCAGGTTTAAGCATCTCACTAAGAGCCTGCTTGATGTCAGCTCCTGATAGAGACACCAGATGGTAACATTGCTCCACTCCTTCTAAATAAAGGTATTCCAGTGTTTCTTATCTTGGACCTCAAAAAAGTTACAGGTCACAGGGATAAAGTGTTACCACGAAAGGCACAAAATCAGCTGCTATCATACCTGTTGCAAATCACAACTCTTCTGAAAGTTACCTGAATCTGCTGCTTGAGAAAGTATTTTATACTATTATAATATTAGTTCTGACAAAGTTCATTTCTAATAGCAGACACCATAGGAGAATAACATAGACAGGACACGACAGGACAGCATGGTTCAACATCTATACCAATCCCTAGAGGAGAGAAGTAGCAAGTGGTTCCAGAAATGCCCCTAGAGGGTTCTTGCACTTCTCCGTGAAACCTTTGCTCCTCAAGACAGCCAGAGATAACATACTGAAAAGTAAGTGGGGCCAGGCCAATTCAATACAACAGGAAAGCCTGAAACATATCCTCGCTGACAAGGTTTAAAATAATTGCAATATACAATGTACAAGCCACTTCAAACTGTGCACAGTCTTGCACAAGGGCAAGGAGGAGCTGCCAGCATTGCTCTCAACACCTCTATGGAGGTGATGCCAATAGAGGTAAATTAACAAACTGTTCTGACTCTGGATAGTGGGTGTTACCAACAGTTCATGAGCATTCTGTTTCTTTACAAAGGAAATATGGTGGCACAGCACTATTTGTTAAAGACACTTGGATTTTTTTTCTTTTTAATCTAACAGGTAAACATCTTTTTAAAAATTATTTTGACCTCCTTCTTCAGTTTAGGGACAGAAGACAGAAAAGCAACAAACTCAGAATGAAAGGGTATCACAGCAACACCTGTCTGCACATGCTGTAAGAGATGGACATTTTATGCACTACAAGAAACCAAACATTACCAGAAGCTGTGTCCACATTTCGTCATGTAGGCTTCTTCAATCATATCAAAACAGATGGGGCTGAAAACAAAGCAAAACAAAAATCAGAAAGATGTCTTTTTTATGTTAAAATATGAAGAAAAGTATTATTAACTCAAAGCAACCACCTAATTATGCTTAGGTAACAATCTCCTGTATGTAAAATGAAAGGACATACTAGTGTAACAGCAACCAAGCAGTATAAAGATCAAAAGGGCAATCCACAGTTCTTTGAACTCTGAATGATACTGTAGTTTGCTACAATTAGAAACCAGTAAGTGTTCACCCTTAAGCTTTTAACACCTGCAGACAACCCAAACAAAGCCAGAGAGTCTTCAACAAGCAAGGCTGCCGAAGAACCTTCCAACGATCTGTACTGGGGTTCAAACAAAATGTAAAAAATCCTGAATAGACATGAATAGACAAATGTATTTATTTGAATAGAATAAATGTTTTTTTTACATGAATAGACAAATGTATTTATAAATTATATCAAAACTGGTGTCTTTTTTTCAGACAATAGCTATCTATAATTTTTAAAAGTGGCACAAAGAGGCAGAGCAGATCAGCAATAGCAATGATGTCATGAGAACAAGGACTAATAAATGGGTGGAGAAGGTGTAAACGAGGGGGTGTGCCTGCAGAGCACTGCCAGGGTTGAAGCTGCAGGAGGAGCAGGATGAAGCCAACAGGCAGCAGGTGATACAAAGCCAAAGATGGGAAAGGTGGACTAACTAGTTAGTGACCAAAGCACAGCCAGCTCTCTGTGAGGGATCACCAAGAACCAAGGGGAGCTGAAGAGAAGGATGTGCAAGCAAGCAGCGCTCCACAGGAACCTGAGCACAACAAGAGACAGGAATCCAGTGATATGGGCAGTGGAAGAAATCTGGCTCCTCTGTCTGTGACATGTTTGAAAGGAAAATGAAACACAAATGAAAGAAGAAGAAAGCTACATCCATCGTACTTCCAGTGACTCCTGTGGCTGCTCTCCCTGATAACTGGTGGGATGTGCTGTCACACACATACTCATCTCCAGGCCTTGGCCACCTATCCAGCAAGATGCCATGGGCAGCAACATCACAGTTCTGCACATAACACTTTGATCAGCTGGGTCACGAGCTTCAGCTCGTATTCAATGCCTTACAGAGATCCAAACGCTCTCCTCTCACTCCCTCAAGTCCACACCAATCTCAGTTCGAGAGGCTTTCACCAGCACTTGTTTTCTTCAGAAACAGCCTCCTCCCACCTTCTGCCAACAAGACAGTTCTCACCGAAGGAGCTGTTAATAAACTGTTAACAACTTCTGCAAAGCAGGAATCTTTTTTGCATCCAAAACTGAAAAAAGCAATGCTTGTCTGAGCAGGAGAGGGAAGCATCTCCACAGAAGGCATTCCCCATTCTGTAATCTATTTTAGAGTATACTAACGTATACTCTATATACATATAGCTGTTACCCCATTAGAAAACAAAAAACAGGAGAGAGGAAACACTGCTTAAATACTTTTAAAGCACATAGAGATGAAGCTGTGGCCCCGGCTAATGCAAGCCCCTGCTCTGAATCACCATACTGGAAAACACAGCTGTCATGAAAGGTTTGTCCAGCCTAACATACAAGCCAGGTTGTCTGAAATATTCCACCAAATTGCCTACATAAACACAACGTAAGGGCAAACTAATCAAACCACAATGCTACTCTCTGAACCAACTGAGCAATCTCAAAACAGGCCTCAAAAATAATTAAGACATGCCTGTCCCTCTTCCACCCTGAAAGACCTTCTACACTTGCCTTGAGTAGCACCAACTTCAGGAGTCCAAGTCACTTTTTTCAAGTTATTTAGTTTCAAGGCACTGTTTAGTCAGAATAAATCACAAGCAAACTCAGCTAGCACAGGCTGATTATTAGCAGGAGAATAAGGCATCTCTGAATTCTGTTAACTGGACTTTAAAAGAGGAAGTCAAAGACTTAGGGTTACATGAGTATCTAAGGGTAGTTTCTCTCCACTGGCACTGGTGATGAGCAGTTTAACTTCTTCACCTCCTTCTATTCACACAGTATAACTGAGATATATGCTCTGTCATGCTAGAATGTGCTATTCCCCACAGGGCCAAAGGTGATGCTCCTAATGCCCTGCAGCAGTCAACAAGGCTGTAATGCTCCCCTGTCTGCAGGAGAACATCACAAATTAGAGCTAAAATAGGAAGATTACCTCCTAACATGCCAGTCACACGAGATCACTGTTCCCAAACTACTCCTTCATACCGGTTTGACTGGAGAAGTGACAGAGCCAAAAGAGTTGAGAAAAAGCAATCAGAGCCAACAAATAGAGCTATTGGGTACCAGGGACATCATTAAAGGTACTGAAGTTTCCATCAAGAACTGTTTCCCCTGAAATGCTCCCTGATTTACAAGTGGATACAAGATTGATATATTTTAATACATACTGAAGCCAAGCTGCCTGCAACACGTGAAAGTTGCTACGCAACAGCTGTTTGAAGCTAATCTCACACAAAGGGAAAGTTAAGAAAGAAGTGGAGGGATGGGGACTTGCGACATACTACAGTTTGTAGTGTACACTGCAACAGGGAAGCAGAAGTATGGTGAAATCAAGGCTTCTGTGCATGAGGTAGCTTATTCTCTACTTGTCCTAAGCAGAAGAGCCAGGTTAAAAGGATGCAAACAACTTCAGCAAGTCAAAAATGTCACTGATCTCTGGGAAAAAAGGCATCACTATCTAATAAACACTATTTTTTTATCCAGCACTGCAAAGGTTTACCATTCTTTCTCTGCAGGGCAGACCTCAAACATTTTAAACATCTACTTTAATCAAGTTCATGGCTCTAAGTTTTACCAGTTGTTTTCCAGGCACCTCTCAAGAGTGCTAATGTCACCCTACTGCTACATAAACATCTGTCTGAAGTGGCCACTATGATATTTAAACACACTTCAACAGCAAACAAGATTTATTATAGTGCCTGCCTCCTATTCAGCTCCTCTCTGGACTAATCAGAGAGCAGGACTCGCTGCAGGCTCTGTCCTTCCCATGGAAGGAGGCCAGGTTAAAGATCACTGCTGTTACTAACTCCTCGCTATGAAGCTCTAATATAACAACAGGCAGTAAGACTCCTTGTACACAGTTGCTGTGGCTTTAGTTTGTGACTTCAGGGCAAATTTGCAATATTCCTCACTAAAATTGCTTTCCAGACCACAAAAATGGGAACAACTACACTCAGCCCATGCCTGGATTAACAGGTAGCCAGCTGAGGAAAGAACTGGTTTTAAAAACCCATGAACCTGCAAGTCCAGGTGGCACACAGCCCTTCCCACAGCTGAGCTGTGGTATTGGGTGCTGATCTCCAGATCAGCGTTCAACACCCTCTCTTCCATACATGAGTTGTGCCAGAGCTCAGAAACAAGGGCTGGTATGAAGCAGCCACTGAAGAGACAGGGAAGTGCCACTCCATCCAGGGAGCCAAGCAGACAGCAACTGATTTTAAAGAGGTTTAGTCAACCACTAATTGGGAGGGGTAAATACAAGGCCTGGGAAAACTAAGCCATTACATTGCTGGGAAACAGAAAATCGTCTGATTAGAGAAGTCCCTTTCAGACACTCTCCAGGCAAGTGGAAAGACACCTGGCTACAGAAGCAGAACAAAAATACCTTTATACTCTGCAGCCTGCACTAAGAGAAACAAAGTTCTCCCTTTTATAATGAAGTTGTCCACTAAGTCAGACCTATCTGGACTTACACATTTCCAGGCAGAAGGTGACATACACCATAAACAGGAGACACTTGCAAACTCCTGAGCATACATTTGCTAAACATTTCACAACCAAAAGCAGCAACACAAGACAATGTTTACCCTAGAGCCTCTGCCTCACTTGAGTCAGTGCTTTCAGAAGACAGGCAGGGAGGTCTCACATATTAACATCACTGAGGAAATTTGCACTTGCACCTTGATGTTCCAAACTCACCCAAACTTCCTTACTCTTTCCCACCTTCCACCTGCTACAGGCATAATCTACCACTGAGTTTACAGCTGTGGCTAACAGCAACTCACAGCTCATGTTCAGAAAAATTATCAAGTGCTCTCTGCAGCTGGCAGCATCTTGAATTATCCTTACAGAGGCAAAAAGGGCATGGGGGAAACTTCTGTTTCTCACATTGAGATATGTAAAGCTTGTTTAAATCAATTATTTAAACTAACACACACCTGCCTCCTTGGACATTTCTCAAAACTCCAAAGCTGCCCAGTTTGGTTTATTTCTGCATAACTGTATTGCTAACTCAAATTTAAAAACAGATGGATACTGTTATTTGAAGCTAGAACAATAATAAGTAAGAACAAGCCCTTTAGCCCACAGAAATATAGAGCAGTGAAAAACCCAAGTTAACTATAATCATTGTCTACTCTTAAAGCTTCTGACCTGCACATCATTATGCCCAATGTGGCTCTTATAAATACTAAGAAAAGACATTTTGCCCTGAGTACTACTGGGCTGACTTCTTTCCTCTCACTTGTTCAGTCAGTAGTGCTTCTCAATGAGGAGAAAACAGCTAATTACAGGTTCTCCTTGAAGCATGCACAGTACTTACCTGCAGAAAAAAGCAAGAACCTCAGCTTTCTAAACCATCTAAAAATATGTCAAGTCTACAAATTGGTTATGGGTGTAATTTCCTTTCCAAACCCCTCATTTCTGCAACAGACAACAAAATAGGAAATAAGACCTTACTGGAAAGGGCTGGCAGAACTGTAGAGACAGAGTGTAAGAGTAGAGGGAACAGAGGAGGAGGGCACTGGTAACTGTGTTCATACCCCATCACCAGAAAAGCTGTGAGCAACCAAGCTCACACCAAGAGCTCTCAAATCCACCTAACACGGCCTAGAATCAGAACAGAGCATCAGCTGATGACAGCAGTGCTCTCATCCCCATTCAGCTACTGAGCAAACTACCAACTACAGTAACAAGCAATAATTTTTGACTATTACTTATTCCTAACAAGAATTACTCACTGGTTTTTCTGCCACTAACTTCTTAGCAGCTTCAGGTTTTCACTTCAGTAGCAAAGTTATCTCCTACCAACTCTGGTAAACACTTTACAAGCTGTAAAGTTAAGCTACAGGGTTTTGAGACAATATCTGGCCTCTGGGAGATGCCTCACATCCAATCCTCACCTGTAAGTCAGAGCTTACTTTAGAGCTGTCAAAATCATCTTGGAAGCTGTGGCCCACTTATAATCATCTTTTTTTTTAGTATTTCCTTTCCATACATGACTTTCTTACAACTTGATCTTTTTCCCACTACCTCTTCCCTGTTTGCCTTTCTCAGATGCAAACACCTAACCCGTACTTCCTCTTCTCACATTTTAGCACATCCAGCCAGCTACAAAAATCAAACCTACTTCTTGTGTTGGGAGGCTTGAAACCCACCAGCAACAGGTTCTCTTCAAATCTGCAAATTACCAACACTTCTCAAACCATGGGCCTTAGTTTGCCAATTATGCTGAAAGGAGATTTCCAGCTATGAGCTACAGCTGAAAAATGTTTAGACCACAACAGAAGAAATTCCCTTCTAATCTGGTTTTAGGGGCCTGCCTGATACAAAACTTACTGCTGTTTCAAACCACACAACCTTTCCCAGCAACACAGGCAAACCAAGCCAGCTTTGCTGGAGCTATCAACCATCCTGAGGCTTCTTGGAGTGCCTTCCAGAGGGGCACTTAATCCTTTGCTGAATCCTCTTCCCAAGACGAGAGGGCTCCAGACCACTCGAGGTCACACTGTCCAGGAAAGCAAGGCAGTTGCTGCGCTGTCAAAACGCTGTGAGGAAACATCTCGTGCTGCAGGGCCTTTCCAACAACTTGGGTGCACTCAAGGAGGAACCTGCCAGGAATAACCTGATTTTGCTTAAAAATAGAGAGGGTGGAGGCAATGCTGCTACGCAGGGCCAAAACCAGACAAAACCAGAGAATCAGTTAGGTTGGAAAAGACCTCTGAGACCATCAAGTCCGACCTATGACCCCACACCACCATGTCAAGCAAACCAGAGCAGAGTCCTGAATGCCACGTCCAGTTGTTCCCTGAACAGCACCGGGGATGGTGACTCCACCACCTCCCTGGGCAGCCCGTTTCAATATATAATCAACCCTTCTGGGAAGAAATTCTTCCTAATATCCAACCTAAACCTCCCCTGGCGCAGCTTAAGGCTGTGTCCACTCGTCCTGTTACTAGCTATCAGAGAGGAGAGTCTGATCCCCACCTGGCTGCAACATCCTGTCTCTAAGTTCTAAAAAGTGACCACAAGCCCTCCCTGAGCTGCTTCTCCTCCCAGGGCCACCCATCTCCCCTCTCAGCTGGTCCCGGTGCTCCAGCCCCTTCCCCAGCTCCGCTGCCCTTCTCTGGACCCGCTCCAACAGCCCCATGTCCTTCCTGGATCGAGAGGGCCAGAACTGGACACAGGGCTGGAGGTGTGGCCTCGCCAGAGGCCAGCACAGAGGGACAATCTCTTCCCTAGCCCTGCTGGCCATAGTGTTTCTGACAGAGAGAGGCACAAAAGAGGGAAAACCCCAAAGCCACAATCCCCGGAGGGCAGCAGCCGTTCCAGCGCCAGGAGGGGCTGCCGCCTGCTCCCTCCTCCCTCCGCTATTCCACACTCCCCGGGCTTCCCGACGGCATGGCGGCGCCCCGGCTTCCCCCCAGCGACATATCGCGACGTATCGCGCTCACCACACGAAGTCGTTGCTCTTGTCCTCGTAGGAGTTAATGAGCCCGTTGCAGAGCGGGGTGAGCAGCGGCCTCTTCCTGCCGCCGCCCCCCGGCGCCGCGGAGGAGCCGCCGGGCCGCGCCGCCCCCGCCGCCAGCCGGGCCAGCCCCGCGCCCGACCCCGACACGGCGGCCGCCACCAGCACGGGCCGCGCCGCCGCGCCGCCCGAGGAGGACGAGCCGGGGGCCATGGCCGCCGCGGAGGAGGAGGAGGAGGATGATGAGGAGGAGGAGGAAGAGGAGGCCGGTGTGGCGGCGGGCGGCACGGCGGGGTGCGGCGGGCGGCTGCCCGACATGCCGAGGCCGGGCCGGGCCGGGCGGAGCGGCCTCAGCGCATCCCCGTGCGCGCGGGGAAAAATAAAGTTGCTTCAAAGAAAAAAAAAAAAAAAGAAGGGGGGGTGAGGGGGAAAAAAAATGAAAAATTAGAAAATCCCACAATTATTAAAAAAAAAAAAAAAAAACCCCAAACCAAAACGGCGGCCCCGGCGCGGCGCTTGTTCAAGCTTTATTGACAGGCGGACAGCGCGGCCGCGCGTGCGCGGGGCGGGGCCGCGGCCCGGAGGGGCGGGGCGGGGCGGGGCCGGGCGCGCTCCCCTCACGGGGCGGCGGGAGCCGGGGCTGCCGGGGCTGCGGGTCTTGTCTTGCAGCCGCTGCCTCGGAGCGTGGGCCAGGAGCTTCCAGCTGCGCCTGCTACCGCTCCCCCTGGTACCACATCTAGTGGTGCACTACCCCGAGGCACAAGTCTGTTGAGGAGCGGTTGAGGGAGCTGGGGGGGGCTCAGCCTGGAGGAAAGGAGGCTCAGTGGAACCTTCTCGGTCCCTGCGACCGCCTGACAAGAGGCTGTGGCCAGGTGAGGGTGGGAATCTTCTCCTAGGCAAGAAGAGATAGATTGGACATAGTCTCAAGCTGCGCCAGGGGAGGTTCAGGCTGGACATAGGGAGGAATTTTTTCACACTAAAGGGTGATTATGTATTGGAATGGGCTACCCAGGGAGATGGTGGAGTCGCTGTCCTTGGAGGTGTTTAAGGAAAAGCTGTACGTGGTCTGGTTGACAAGGTGGTGTTGGGTCATAGGTTGAGCTCGGTGACCTCATGGGTCTTTTCCAACCTGATTGAGTCTGTGATTGAGTGATGTCCCTCAGAACACTGAGGAGAAGGCAGCCAGGCCTCAGGGAAATGTGCCAGGCTGTCACTCAGAGATGTTCCCTGAGCCCCTGGCACCACAGGGAGATCCTGTGAAGGGCAGGGCTGATCTGTCTCTCACAGGATGTTCTTCACCTTAGATACATACCCCAAAAGGCAGCTGTAAGCATGCTGAGCTTTATCCCGTGCCTTGCAGCCCCATACAAAGAAGTGGATCCATGGACCAAGGCCAATTGTGGGAGGTTCAACAAGTGCCCAGTCTGCACCTGGGTCACAAGAATCCCAGGCAGTGCAACAGACTGCAGGAGAAGTGGGCTAGTGGAGGAGGACCTGAGGGTGCAGCAGCCTCACCTCAAGTGCTCTGTCCAGTTCTGGGCCTCTCACTGCAGGAAAGACTTTGAGAGGCTGGAGTGGCTCCAGAGAAGGGCAACAGGGCTGGGAAAGGGGCTGGAGGACAAGTCCTCTGAGGATCAGCTGAGGGAGCTGTGGGGGCTCATGCTGAAGAAAAGGAGGCTCAGGGGGGACTTTATCACCCTAAAACTCCCTGATAGGAGGGTGTAGCCAGGATCAGGCTCTGCTCTCAGGTAACAAGTGACAGGAGAAGAAGAAATGGCCACAACCGGTCAGAGTAGGTTCAGGTTGGACATTAGGAAGAATTTCTTCATGAAAAAGGTTGTTAGGCATTAGAACAGGCTGCCCAGGGAGGTGGTGGAGTCCCCATCCCTGGAGCTGTTCAAGAAGTGACTGGACATGACAGTCAGTGCTCTAGTCTGGGTGATAAGGTGGTGATCAGTCACTGCTTGGACTAGATGATCTTGGAGGTATTTTCCAACCTAAATGATTCTATGATTCTGTGAAAGATGTGTGGTGATGAGTGAACAGCTTTTCCCAGGTTTGTGCCAGCTCTCTGCTGCCCGGGTGGGTGGGAATCCCGATGGTGAGGACCACAGCCTGTTGGTTCCTGTTCCCCAACTGCAGGTCTGAATTTTACAGAGCAAGGGCAGACCAGTTTCTGCACAAGTTAATTAGTAAAGTGCTGATAAAGGATGTCCCAAAGGTGTTTTGAGAATTGTTGTCCCCAGACCCAGCCTTTTGCAAGCCAAACTGAAAAGTTCATGAAACACAGCACTTGTCAGCTCCTGGGCTTGGCCAGAAGTCCTGTGGAGAGATAGCTGTTGTTCCCTTTAATTTCTCTTTCAACAGCCATGGAAACATACTGCACTGAGTAACTGGATTGTCTGCAGTCAGCTTTACTTGTCTAGAGTGGAGGAGGCAGCTGGTGAAACACCGGGGCATTCCCTGAGGAGGGTAATCCTAAACCCAGGTACGGGAGAACGCCCAAAAAGATCGGTGCTGCAGCGCTCCTCCCAGCAGGGACAGCAGAGTGAGCTGTGAAACCAGTATGGGAGCTGGTAAAACTGGTCTGAGAGAGAGAAAAAGGTGCTCCGGGTAGGCAGTATTGGTCAGGAGACCTCCCAGGCATGCAGCAGGCTGGCAGGGATGCTGGATGACAAATGTCCCAAAGGCAGCACAAACACAGCTCTGGATTTACCCTGGAGATGCAGCTGGAGGGATAGAGCTGTGGAGTGCTCCTCCTGACCTTCCCTCAGAGGTGCTGGAATACCATCAGGTATTTGCCTCTGCAGGTTTACCCCTCATGTTGGGAAGAATAGCCAAGGCAGTCAGCAAAACCCAAAATGTCTCTGAGGAATTTGATTCAAGCCAGGAAATTCAAAGTTAGAGTCCCTGTGAGATCCAAGTCAGCAGTGTCACCTTTACAAGCTGACATCTGCCATTAGAGTCACTCCCTTGAGTTAACTCTTTGTTGCTGCTATTAAAAACATTTTAAACACAGTTTTGAGGGCTCTTTTTGGTGTTTTCTTTTGGGTTTGGATCTTTTTTTAAGGCACCAGGTTCTTTTGCTTTCTGTAAATAGCTTTCTTACTGGCAGGTCTCAAGACTAGCTCCATGAAATCATTGGAGTGTAGTGATTCCCCTTGTTTTCAGTGGAAGCAAAAGAGAATTGCTGTTATTTAGACCATTCTTTCAGCCTGGCTGTTGGTGTCTGCGTGCATCCTATTTTCTATTGCTAAGAGAAAGGGAAGTCTCATTTCCTTCTCTTCCCAAGGGATCAGAAACTTTGTGGATGAGTGCCTGCAACAGAATTTCGGAAGTAGTAAGCAGTAGTATTGGCAATAGCACAACCCCACGCTTCACACTGAAATACTGGCTGATCCTTGAAAAGTCTTGCTGATGCCATTACTGACTGCTCCAGAGAGGAACAAATGACACAGGCAAAAGCTGTTAAAGATCAAATATATGAGCACTTATTCCTATACATAACTGGCCTTCACAACATCCCCTACACCCACAGCCCTGGCAATGAGTGTGACTCCCAGCCCTTGGGAAGATCTCCCTGGTTCCTGAGCTTCAGGATACCATTATGAGCTCTTGGAGACCCTCTGAGTGATTACCTTCTTTTCACTGCCCTGGTGCATCAGGAGCAGCCTCTGGCTCCTGGAGAAACTTCTTTCCTGGGGTTACCTTGCATTACCAGTTCCACAATCCGTGTGTGCAGCCTAAGGGAAGGTTAGGTGCCACTTGCTGGAGATACCTGTGTGTTGTATCAGGAAAAAGGTCATGGAAAAAGTCTTCCAGTTCTAAAGTTCACTGCAGCTGGAACAGTGATTGGTCAGTTATCTTCTAGTTCTTGTTAGCACAAGATGAGCTCTAATAAATAGTTTGATTTAGTCCAGCACTGTGATTACTCTCAGTGGCCAGGGTACGAGAGTGAAACGGGACAGATCAGCTGTGAGAGTTTCTCTGTCCCTTCCAGTCAGCAGTGTGCCCTTGCACTGCCTGCAGGCCAGAATCCTGCATTGGAGCACAACTCATGATGGGCCCAGGGCAGAGGGGAAAGTCTTGGCGTGGGGACAGCTGCACCCTCACGCAGCACGCTCTTCATAGGTCCTGCTTCAGAGGATTGGCCGTGTTTCCTCGCTTAGTCTTAATGGACAGAAGTCTCTCTGCCTTCAGAGGTGTGTGGATCAAGCATGGAAAGCAAACATCACCTATTCTCGAGTGGCCTCAAACTTAGGCTGCAAGCAAATCAGTTTCTTTGGGATAAGCTGTCTCCAGGTGCAGTCCTTAGTGGTTATTTTACACAAAGAAACTGATATTTCTGACAGATATACATTTTGTAAGACTGACTGGAGGAATCTGCTCTAACTTTTCTGTATTTTTTAGCCTCTGCAGCTAGTCACTGGCAACGTCCCAGCAAAGCATCAGTTCTGATCCTGTGCGAAGAGAGAAGACACACTACCCGTGGCATTAAAGGAAGCAGAAGCCAAGTACTGTCTATAGATGAATGAACTTTAATAGCTGAGTAAGATTCTGCTCTTCTGGGCACAGAAACCCTACTTAATACAACCCCTGAGTTTGTGACATTTGCAGCTGCAGCTCCATTTACCTGTGCAACAAGCATCTGCAGCCGTGGTGTCCAGTGGCAGCGCAGCCATGGAAATCATTAAGGATACTCTGCATGGATCATCTTGCAGGGACACTGAGACTTCTTCTACACAGAGTGATCCATGGGCTGCGTGTCTGGGGGAAGTGGCAGTCACCTCCCAGGCTCCAGGCTCTGAATTGTTGATGACTCATTAGGAAAATTGCTTCTACTTCCGTTTCTGAGCCTGCTGCTGCCACCTAATTTCCACTGGGTCCGTTAGTCCATTCAGGAGCTCAGCAAACCCTGCTAGGAACTGTCACCCTGGCTTGGGAATTGCTGCTCCAGAGGTTATTAGGGAACTTTATTAATAATCATTGCATTAACCTCTCAGCTAGTCAGTGATAGAAATGCCATTTCTTCCATTTTATAGCTGAGAAAAATGAAGCGTAGACAGATTCATCACCTGGTTACAGAGTCAATGGGAATTCTTAATGCTCCATAAATCTGAAAATTAGGCTGTCAGCAACTTCTGCAGTGAACCTGCAGCAAAGCCATTCAGGAGACCTTGTTCCTACCCACCAGGTGCCTCCTTCCCCAGTTTACTGGGAGAAACCAGGACACATCTCTGAATTTCAGCTCCTGCAGCCAGGGAGAGAGACGTGAGGATCTGGAGGGGATGGAGGAACCCAGCTCAGTGCTCCTTGCCTGCAGCAGACATCTCCTCCACAGAGAAGATCCTTGAGGAGAGGGCATGATGCACTTAGTGACCATGCTATAGGGATAGGAACTAATCGGTCATGTAGAAACTCAGGTATTTGTCTGGTCATCACCTGAAACTTGACTCTGAAAGATAATTTTTTTGTTAAAATACACAATTTAGGTTAACTCGGTCTGCTTGGGATATGAAAAGAGCAGGAACTGTGGGGGATTGAGCTGGTTGGTAATTTTTTTTTTTCTAGTTTAATAGTGCAAAAGCAAGTAGTGCTAGGAGAGAGGATGCTTAGAGACATCTGCTCTATTTAAGATTATACAGGGTTCTTAAAATAAAGATTTTTTTTTCAGTGCTTTATAACAACACCTTTGCTACTTGCAAGATGAAATTTGATGCCTCAGCCTTAGGCTAGCTCCAAGCTGATATAGGGATTTTAAGCAAAAATGGTTTAACCCCTTTCAGAAACCAAGAATCAGCAAAAATAAAATATTTAAATTTATTTCTGTGTTTAAAAAGGCCAGCTCTTTTAAAGAAAATAAAAAAAGCAAGAGGGGTATGGTAGAAGTGTCGCCTATGCACTGCAAACAATTACATCATTCTGCTCTTCTAAGGAGAAATTTCCACTTGATTGAACTAAAATGAGGTTAAAATAATTTGGTGATTTTTCTGTAATACTGAAATACTGTCTTCAGAGTTTTTAGGCTCTACAGAGACATGAAGAGAAATGTCCATGAACTGCTGTTTTAATGTATGTGCACTGAAGCAAAGCCACAGAGGAGCCTGGCCTACAGCAGCAGAAATACCTGATGCACTGCTCAAAATTATGGAATTCCCTTTACACAGGAAAAAATGATGATACCATCTTGTTATTAGACACCACAGGGCAATGGATGTGTCCGGGGGTAGAGTGAAGGTTCCCTTAAGGCATGTCCTTTTGCTCCAAGAGTGTTTGACCTCATATGAGGAGTAGGTTTTCTAGGCAAATATTAACTAAACCCTCTGCTCAGTATCAGCATGGATAGAGATGGTTTCTCACACACACAGGCTTGACCCAGACTCAGCTTGTGCAACCCCAGCTCTGTCTCGGGATGCTGAAGCTCTGCCAAGTTCTCTGGTTCTCATGCAGTGCAGCAGCAAGGCTCAGCTGTTCCTTACCTGCTCCCACTGACACCCCCCAAACCTGGCCAAACTCAGCCCCTCTTGTCACTCCCCCTCAGCTAACACACCATGTCTAAATGCAACCATGACCTAATTACCTTCTTGTCAAACTGTAATAATCATTTTAATACAGATGATTTGGTATCTATCTCTGTCTAGGCTGATTTCTCTCCCACAAAATATGGCGGCATTGATGTAGTTACATGCCCTTACAGTATGAAACAAGTCTATTTAGTGGACTGCATTTGGGTCTTTGAACAGGAGCACGTGCTGCTATCTCTGAAAGCTCCTTCCTTTATTACTATGGAAAGCAAAAGTCCTAGAACCACAGAATGGTTTGTGTTGGAGGGGACTTTAGTGATCATCCAGTCCCCCTTTCTATGGACAGGGACCCCTTCCACTAGACCAGGTTGCTCCCAGCTCCATCCAGTCTGGCCTTGAACACTCGCAGGCTTGGAGCAACCACAGCTGCTCTCTTTCAGCAGAGAAATCGAGGAGAGGCAGCAACATGCCAGGTGTCAGGACCTTGTGGGCACAAGAAGTGTTGCGTGCCTTGAGCAGCCTCATCTGGGAGCTCCATGTACACATCCTCTGGCAGTTGGCCCAGGCACTATTTTTAGGGTAATCCCAGGACTTCTCTCCTTCTCGGGATATAGGGTGATGATGCCTAACCCTCTCAATGGATGGGACCTGGTGCTTCTGCTGTTGGTAGCTGGTTTCCAGTCTTGCCTCATCTGCTGCTGCCTCTGGATGGGCCTAGGACGTGATTCCTCTGCTGTGTCTGAGAGCTGGTGGACCCTGTTACCAGAATCCAGCCCTCCCTGCTGTACTCAGGCTGGACGCTTTTTGATGAGTGCCCTGCTGTGCTGGGGTTACCCTGGGCTCCTGGCTTGTTCCCTGCATAGGGCAGCCCTCAGCTCCTTGGCTTCTTCCCCTGCCTGCTGTCTCTTTGCTAGGCTGGGTGCATGGCAGGTGACAGGGGTTATTGCTGCAAGAACCCCCAAAAAGAGTCAGCTGTTGGTTTGGGGTGAGCTGTAGATGGCTAGTAGAGAGTCATAGAATCTTAGAACAGTTTGGGCTGAAGGGGACCTTAAAGATTATGTCGTTCTAACCCTCTGCCATAGGCAGGGACAACTTTCATTAGCCCAGGTTCCTCCAAGCCTCGTCCAGCCTGGCCTTGAACACTTCCAGGCATGGGGCAACCACAGCTTTTCTGGGCAACCTGTTCTAGTGTGTCACCATCCTCATAGGGAAGACTTTCCTCCTAATATCCCATCTAAATCTGCCCTTTGTCAGTGTGAAGCCATTCTCCATTGTCCTGCCATTCCAGGCTCTTTTCCCAAGTCCCTCTCCAGTTCTCCTGGAGTCCCTTTAGACCCTAGGGTCTTTCTGAAGTCTTCTTTTCTGCAGGCTGAACACTCCCAGTTCTTCCAGCCTGTCTTCATAGGAGTTTATTTATTTTCCTTTGTTTTTCTGCTTCTTTTTTAAACTAGTCCATAAAAAAAAAACAAACAAAAACCTTTCTGTTGTCTTGTTATCCCTTTGAGCTGCTGTAGCATCCCTGCCTTGCCTCAGTTGGCCTCTGCCACCCCTGTCCCCCCCAGCCCTGTGTAAGGCAGGGCACAATTTAGGCTGTCATGGCCAAGCAGAAGCTTCCCTCACCGGGAAAGAATTCAGCCCAGGAGCTGAGGATGCCCTCATGGCAGCAGCACTCTTGCGTGCTGCTTTAGCATCGGGCAATAAGCTGGAGTAGGGAAGACAAGGTTTTGAGCTGCTTCTTCTCAGTACCCGCGCTTGCCATCAGAGGGCAAACTCAGCCCAGGTGAAGATGCTCCGTACCCGGTTATTGCGGCCCGCTGCTTCCCAGACTCATCTCTGCGAGGTAATGACAAAGGCAAGAGGCCATTTACCGTCCTTCTCACAGAGGACAGATGCAGCTTCCCATCTCTGCCTGCTGCCGGGAAGGGCTCTGCTCCCCGGCTCCCTCGAGAGCAAATCTTGCTCTGCAGAAGCATCCCAGCCAGCAGCAAGAGGCAAGGATGGTGCTGCGAGCTTCAAGTCAGAGCAGTGTGTCACTGTGGTGCTCATTAAAGAAAGATTCAGGACACACTTTTTTGTGAGGCAAAAAAAAAAAAAAGAAAATATCCTGGTTTATTCATGCATCTCTTCATCTAGAGTTTTAAAATACCATCCCCTGTCTATCCCCAACTGATCAGTAACAAGTTGTTATCCTGTATGGATCACTCACTCAATCACTCAATCCCCCTGTGTGTACATGCAGAGAGAGTCGTTTGTGTCATATTGTTTTCATTCTCCTACCTAACGGTGTAAAAACAGTTTATACAGGTGGCTAGTGTTTTTCACAGTCCTAGAGTTCTTTCTCAGGGAGAGCAGGTTGTTTTCCACAGTCCTAGAGTTTTTCTCAAGGAAAACAAGTTGTTTTTCACTGCTGCAGGACTCTGTTCTCACTAAGAGCTGTCAGCTGTCTCACGGCTTCTGTCAGCTCAGATCAGGGTTCAGTTTGTAAGGCCTCTGGCCTGCTGTTCCACCACCACACAGTGTAACACAGAAGGGATTCCCAGAAACCAGCAGGTCTGGGCTTTAACATCCCAAATAGGGTTTAACCTTCCTGCTCTAGCAGAATTCGTATTGATGGCTGAACATAAACTTTGAGCGGCACTCAAAAAACTGTACTGGTTGGTGCTTGCTTTCTATCCAGCTTCTTGCTGCTCTCCAGAGCCACCGGTGATTATGGCTCTGCAGCCCCACAAAACCAGTGGCATTAAAGTAACCTCTGCTTTGGGGAAGTGGTGCTTCTCAGATGCATCCTAGAGGAGCTAAGTGTTCTATACTGCTGCAGCTCTGACCTCTCCCAGGAGCCCCATGTGGGCCCGGCTGCCAGCCCAAAGCCCTCCATGCTTCCCAAGGCATTCGGGGAGGATTTAAATCTTGCCAGCTCTCCCCTTTGCCTCTTCCAATGAATCTCAGTCTTAATCCACACCCCCCTCCATAGCCAGAGGCTTCCTTTAAAAAGCTGGAGGGGTTTTCAGAGGGGAATAATGAACCAGACGCTTTCCCGGTGTCTCTCTTTGTTTTTATAGCCCTGGGTCTCCCCTGAGGACAGAGAGTCCTTTGTACTGCATGGGGTCTCCTTACAAAAAGGGGCTTGTGAACAGAGCATCCTCCCATTGGGTACCACACCACATGGATCTTTTTTCCCACCTGTCCTAGGCATAGCCAGTGTCAAATCCATTTCTGCATGTGAGGGACCGAGCCAAAAGCTTTAACCTTGAAGATGCATGGTGGACGTATGCCAAATTGCTCAGTGCCATCCTGCTGCCCACCCTCAATCTAGCTGGAAGGTAAACAAAGGGTTAACCTGGTTGTCATCATCTCCCCTGCCCAGCTGATATTTGGAGTGGAGCCACATTCCAGTTTAAAGACAGCTGATAATTGAATAAACTCTGCATCTTGAGTGAATTTAAAACCAAGACAGGCGCTCTCCCCATCAGAAGTCAATACATTTCCTCTTGCAGGGATTTTTGTCCTGAGTTAATGCCGCAGCTGCCGCTTCCAGGGGATGAGTGCATGCTTGGGAGCAGTCAATTTTTGCCTGCCTTAAGGCTTTAAATTTAGGTCTCTGCGCATAAAGGAGATTCCTATTTCTATTTCCTACTAAAGGTGAAATCTAGGTGAAATCTACAACCTCAAATGCCCTTAAAACCATTAAGCTTTAAGCAACTTACTGATGACGTGGTGTTGTCCAGAATCCTTGTCCAGGTAACAAGGAAAGAAAGGTGGAGGGCTGCAAATACAGCTCAGGTGCCTTATTATGTTTAGATCATGGTGTGAATGGAGGAAACCAATGTGATGTAGCTAATTGACATCTTGCTAATTAAATATTGGACACTCTGCATGTACCCTTGCAATAAATCACTCCTAGTTTCAGGTGGGAAATTCTCTCATTGTCAATATACAGATACACTGTGCACCTGGAGAAAGCTGTTTCCTGAAATTTGAGGTTGGTGATTTATTGAGTTCTGTAAAATATATTTGCTTTGGTCCTTCTTTGTGTTCACTGTTCAATGATATTCAAACAAATGCCTTTGAGCCTGGGAACCAACAGCTTTTTGGCACGTGTTCCTTTTGCAAATAGGGGCATTCACACCAGAAATGCAGTTCTACGATTTCATAGCCACGTGGTGGGTAAGAAGGGATGTGCCATGCAATCTGTGCCCCATCAGAAATACATGGCACTGCTTCTGTTTCAAACTTCACTAAGCAAAGTAATTGCATGGAGCTGTTTACTGTCAATCTGCTGCCTGCATGTTATTAATAGGAGAGATGGAGTGAATAATTAGGACTAATGATTAGAGAAAGTTGTCATCTGTTCATGAATAATTTGAAGAGAGGCAGTGTTCAACAATTAACTTATTGGCAAAAAAATGATTTATTCCATTTTGGAAATGTGTTCTCTATTATGCCAATACATAAGCACACACACACTGGGCCAATGTTCAGTCTTCAGCTTCCCCCAGCCCTGTTTTTGGCACTCAAGCTGTTGTGATGTGATTTCCAGAGATGCTGGGGATCCCCTGCCCCACTGAACTTCCCTACCAGGCTTTGGAGTTGTGTGTCTTTGGGAAAGCAGGGACACCTTTCTAAAGTCCAAATCATGGTCTGAGGATCCCAGAATGGTTTAGGTTGGAAGGGACCTTAAAGATCATATAGTTCCAAACCCTTGCCATGGGCAGGAACACCTTAGACTGGATTGCTCCAAGCCCCATCCAGCCTGGCCTTGAACACTTCCAGGCATGGACCATTAAATTCATGGCTTCTCTGGGCAACCTGTGTCAGGGCCTCATCACCCTCATAGTTAAGAATCTCTTCCTAATATCTAGTCAAACCTGCCCTCTGTCAGCTGGAAGCCATTCCCCCTTGTCAAAGTATGACAAGGTCTGGTAAAAGTCTCCATTTTCTTTTAAGTCTCCTTTAGATACTGAAAAGCTGCAATAAGGTCTCCCTGGAGTTTGTCAGGCTGAGCAACCCCAATTGTCTCAGCCTTTCCTCAGAGGGGAGGCTGTGAGTGCACATCACCCACTGCTGTCCCAAAGTCCTTCTCTGTGAGGCTGCTCTCAATCGGGCTTTGGGCTCTTCTGTTGGATGCTGACAATCAGCTTGTGGAGATGGATGAACCTTGGTTTTCAGTGGCCTCACAAACACTGGAAACTTACTGTGTGAGTGTGGGAAAAATTAGCCAGCATGGGAAGAGCAGGGAGCTGGGGCAGTTTATCAAGAGCAGACTGAGGAGAGGGTGTAGAAACAAACTCCAGATATATCGAAAACCACCCCAAAGGGAAAAAAAAACCCGTCTCTTGAGAAAAAGGCAAGAAGCTATTGCTTTAAAAAAGCAAAAAAGTTATGAAAAATGGAGGAAACAGCTTTCTGCCAGTAAAATTAGTGAAGCACGAGGAGATAATGTGGGAAGTCCCTGTTCCTGGCAGAAGAATCCTCTATGGGAAAGGCCAAATAAAGTTTGCCCTGTGAACTGGGGTGCCCTGCCTTTTCCTCTCCCACTGCTGGCTGTGAAGGTGCAGCCTTCCTCATGCAGCAGCTGAGGGGGATGATGTGTGGAAGTGGACCATGGAGAATGGGATATTCAGACAGTGGGAGAGATCTGGCCAGGTGCAGGTGGGCACCAACAGATAGGATTCCTTTTATCTAGCTTCAGCCATCCAAAAGCTAGTTATGGCAGCAAAAGCTATTGTCCAGTATCCCTCAATGACCAAAGGACTGAATGAGCAGCTACATGAGAGTTATCCGTCCCACATGTGCCAGTGGTCCCAAACACCCAGGATAAATTAACTCCTGGATTGAACCATAGCTTGTCTTGTCACTCACCAGAGAGGGAGCCTGGATGATTTTCTGGCTTTACACAACAAAGCAAACCAACCAATTTTACAGATATGTGCTGTGTGCTCAACTTAAGCATCACAGGGATTCTCCATCAAACCATTTAGGTGAGGTCAAGGGCTCTGCTGAACCTGTAAAGGCCCTCTCTAGACTACATCAGGCTGACTCATGTCAATACACCAGCCCTATGCACCCTTCCTTCTCCTCAACCACCCTCTGCCCACCAATGCTTTTTTGTGAGTCTGGCTCTCACCAAGTCTGAGGCTTGCAGAAAAAGATCATCCCACAAAAGTTCAAATGTTTAAATCCTTTTGCTTCCAGACAGGAACCATACGTGGGGTGCTCACTATCCCAAAAGTTGTAGAGCCAACTAATTTTGTGGTGGGAAAGCCTGCCAGCATGTTGAAGGCTGAGGGAATTCTGTGGAACATGTTCAGAAAGCAAATGATTGATTCATCATCAGTGGTGGAGAACTGATTCCAGGAATTATGCGTGCGCCAAGCTGAAGCCTGTCGAGGCCAGGGAAAAGGCATCCTTGAATTCAGGTCATCAGTCAGGGCTGGGAAATGCATGGAGGCCCTGGTACAGGAAAGCTTAACTTCCAGTGCGTGCTCAAGCCTAACTAACCTCCGTTAACGTCAACGGTGATAAAATTAAACATGAGGTCAAGATTTTGGATAAGAATGGTTTATGGCCTGGAGGCTTCCATGGATGAGAATGTCAGGCCAGCAAGCCAGGGCGTTCGATATTGATCAGCCTAATCAAGGAACTCCTGCGTAAGCTGCCACGTGAATCAGGGAATAATTCGGGATAACAGGCACATCTGAGTAATTCGTGACCTACTGGCAGATGATTCATGCAGACAGGCAACATCCATCAGATGCATTATTCCTCGCAAAGGACTTCTTGGAAGGCTTATGGGTCTGTGGGTGGCCCCACCTCCTCAGGGGGTTCATCAAGGGAGAAGCTGGGAGCAGGTGGGACTGTGGGGCCACCCCAGCACCCATTGCTGCATGGGGCAGAGCTCGTCCTTCACCTACCAGCAGCCCCAGAGCTTTGGGCAAAGAAGGATCTTCAGGATTTTCAAGCTGTCTTTGAGAAGAAATGGATCGAGATGAAGGGGTTGTAACTACAGACCCCATATCCTGTTCCTGTTCTGCCACACATTTCCCATGTAACCTTGTTTGGATGTTCTTTATACCGTACTTTCCCACCTGAAGCATCAGTGCGTGTCTCTTCTTTCTGTTCCCAGGGTAGTCTGCAAGATCCATCAACTATATCCTGGTGTTCACCAAGAGTCATCATGGAACAATACCACATATGCTGGAAAAAGCCGGGTTTGGACCTCTGAAACTGGGAGTTAAAGTGTAAGACTCCAAACCTGGAGAAAACCAAGCACTGTCACCTCTGTTCACCACAAATCAACTAGTTTTTGAGTAGGTAAATACCTACTCCAGGAACATGTTGCCATGGGATAAAACACCAGCCTCGCCTCTCCAGCCTAGACACTCAACAATGCTCTGGCATTACAGCTGTATCTGTGTGAGGGTTGTGGTTTGCCATGCTGTATCCGAGATTCTACATCCGACAGGCAAGAGTTGGAGCCTGACACTATCAAATTCCTGTTTGACAGTGAATCAGCAGTGCCTTTAGGGAGCTTCCTTTGCGTGCACTGTACCTTTGCTCCTCTTCATGGACCAGGTGATGCCAAGCGTTCCAGAAGCAGAACGTTCCTGTTCCACTTAGGAGATGTAGCCCAGCTGTTCCACCTGGCTTGGCATCACAAAGGGGAGAGGGTGGCCCCAAGGCACTGGCAGATGGGGCAGGAAGTGTTATGGGGTGACAGGGCTTGGAAGCAGCTGGAGAACCAGCAAAGAGTCAAGGGACAAGGCTTCCTGAGATCCCATCAGGAGACCTGCACTGGCTCCAGGGAAATGGGCTCCAAAGCAATGATCTGTGGCACTGGTTCTTTGTCAGAAAGTCTTAAAATAATTGCAAGTGTAGCTGCAACCAGAATCTATAAAAGACCAGTAAGGAGAAAGAGTGTCTGCACTGTGTTTGCACGATCAGCATCAGGCCTGGAGATGCTAGAACAAGAAGGAGAAAGAAATCTCTTTTTTGCCATGGAAAACACAGTAAGGTGAGACAGAATATCAGGTTCCTGATGGAGTTTGGCTGGGGCCTCACTAGTGCCAGGCTCTTGAAGAAGGTGTGAAAGGACTTGCAGGCATCCTGCTCATGTTCTCCTTCTGTGGGATGCCCCCAGACCAGGGGGATGGTACCAACAGGATGAGCACCTTTCTTTTCCCCAAAGGGTTCCTGCTCTGCCTTGGAGATGGGAAGCATCTCAGAGCATTATGGAACTCTCCATCCTCACCTCATCACATGAGTGTGGACCTGACTTCTGTCAATTTCTCACAATTTTTGTGACTTGTTTGTACCATCATTGGTGCTCTGGAGCCTCCTGCAAGGGGACTGTAGCCTGTCCCTGCTATCTGGCCTCTGTCTGCATGCTCCAGCACAGCAGGTAACCTTCTAGTGGCTCCCACTTGGCTTTAAGAGTGGCTATAAAAAGAGCTTGACAGGATCAAATGCTAATAGAAAGGTTTTCCAAAGGTTGAAACTGATCTGCTCGAGGGCATTCGTGACTGGGAGATGCCAGAGGAAACCAAATAACCAGTTCATTGTGGAGTAAATAATTGGATTTTAAATACTCTCCGGGAAAGAATTCCGGGCAGGGTGCGGAGTGGGGGGAATACTGCGCTAAGTGCTTGGAAAGCTGTTGCTCTTCTAAATCTTCACTTTGCTGCAACATCTACAGAGCATTTTCATTCAAAGCTACAGATGACAAATGGGGGACTTTCTTCCCTGAATTTGTATGAGGTGTGTGAAGCTTCAGCATCTACAGCATCCAGCACCCATGGTGTCCATGGATGGTGTGGAAAGCCACGTCCCACTGCTCATATCCTTTGTTGCCCCTATTTTTGTATAAGGGGGGTCAGCAAGCGGTTCCCTAGACCTTCAATGGCTGGAGGTGCTCTGGTCGCAGCCCTGAGTATTGTCCCTTCCCACACTGGAAGAAAGGTTCTATCAGCAGAGCTACAGCTCCCTCCCACCCAGTTGCAGCATGAAACAGTGCCCATCTCCTGGTCTGGAGTAGCTGTATGTCAGTATTGACTTCTGGAGGTTAGCTCAGTGCAATTCCACCCACAACATGACTTCTGCCTCCTTCTGAAATGAGGAGGAGGATGTCAGGATTGCTCTTCCAGGTCAGGGATCGAGAGCTGTAGCATCAGCAGCAACTGGGAAGCCCCCAAATGGCTCAGTCAAGCCCTGCCAGCATCCATGTCCTCATCCTGACTGATGTTGGCTGTCCATGTGAAGAGCAGCCACGTCATTGGGTCTTCAGGGCTTTATCCTTGTGAGCACCTGGGCCCAACTATCCCAATTTTCAGTCTATGCTGGCGGGCAAAGGTTCCCTCTTCAGTGACTTTTTTTTTGCAGAATAGATGCCGAACCAAAAAAGGTCTCAGCCTTGCTGACGTGCACTGCAGCTGAGCCAGGCATCCTGTTTTGCAGTGAGTCTGTCTGTGGGAACACAGGGCCACACGACCACGGTCACACAGCTCCTGGACCAGGGCTGACTCCTAACTAGCCATGTCTGAGCACAAGTGTGGGCCTTGCCCCAAAGAAAGCCATGCAGCTGTGCTTTTGGGAAGAGCTGGCTCAGATCCTGCAGCCAAGCATCCTCAGGATGCCTGGGGCCCAGAAATGCCCAGCTGTCCTGTGTGTGATCCCCGTCTTCATGCTCCCACTTCTTCTCCCCCCATTCCTCCTCTCCACTAATGCATCCAGCATATAAAGCTGAGGTTTCCAAAAGATCTCTGAACCCAAAGAGACATTGAGGAGATGGAAAGAGAGGGAAAGAGAAAGAGGCTTTTTGAATATTGAATTAAGGCTGTCTCCAGTATTATTGGATTCCCATAAGGAGGCAGCCAGGGAGCCCACTGCTTTAGTGTCCTATGAATATTTCATTGCTTGACTTAAGCTCGGTGAAGGGTGTTTCTTTGCACAAAACCACCTTTTTGGCGTGTGGGTTTCTCTCCAAGCTTGTGGTTATTGTCCCTGCTCTTACAGTGGCTATGAAATCAATCTGGCTTGTGGACAGAGTCATTTGACACTACAGCAAGCTAAATTTGTCGAACCTGGGTGATCTTTTGGCACAATCTACCTAGGAATTTCCAGAAGACAGCCAGACATGGCTCAACACATCCTGGTGGTTCACTGGGTCAGACTGTAGCTGTGCAGCAGCAGTGATGCTCAGTGCCTGTGTCCATGGTGACACTGAAGAAGGTGCATGGTCAGGGCGGTCATTTCACCCCACTTCAACCTACCAAGTTGGCTGCAGAAGTGGGGAAATAAGTTGTGCTGCCTGGTACCTACTTGTAGGCACTGGCCTGAAGGGTCTGGGTCTGCCTTGGTTCCCCAAATTTTAGGGGCCTACCTAGAGCTTCCCTAGGTATTCCAAACCATTAATTCCTCAGGCTGGAAATCATTCCAAAATGAGCACTTTCACGAAAATTTGTGGGCATCCTGCTTCCAGGCAGGCTGCAAACCACATTCACCAATGCAATGGAGAATCCCAACGCGAGTATTGGTGACCCACCCTGCACAGATGAAAATGGTCTCAAATACTGTGAAAACACCTAATTTTCCCTCTCTAGGACTGGTTTTTGGAAGCGCTGCTGCCCTATTCCTACCACCCTCTGCTTGTCCTCCATGACCCAGGAACTTCCTCCTATATTAGCCAACCTGCTCAGGGATGGCAGTGGCAGGAGCCTTTTCCTTGTTTATTGGATGAGCTCAGAGGTGTCCCATGCACAGCCTTTAGCACCTCTCCTTGCTTTGCCAGGTGCTGTCACAGATCTAGAGTGATTCAAGTCTGGAGGTGGTTAGCTAATTCCATTGCTTTCTTCTCCTTTGTTTTTTGGTCTTCTCTCTCTCCCCTGCCCCTCAGTCTACAAATCCTCTCCAAAGAGGGAAATCAACAAAAATTAATTGTTTTATTGTCGACAGGGCAGATAACACTGCTTGTTACTGAGATTGCCCAATACTTCCCATTATGGGGCTGTGTTTCCCATTACTTAGAACAATGCCAAAACACAGACATTTAGGCAGAAATTGTCTCCCAGGGATTTGCCTCAACCTGAATTTCTGTGAAAGATTTCAGCCAAACTGGGTCAGTTTTTTTCTGAGAGAGAAGCCATGGGAAAGTCATTTGGTTTGCCTGTGGACAAACACTCCTCTTGAATTTAATTGGGAAAACTCTTTCACCCTGTGCTTCACCCGAAGAGGTGAAATTTGGTGAGAGAGTACCCTCTTGGGATAGGGAGCTGCAAACCCTTCCTGGTTTCCTTAGAAGGACACTGTGCCTTGTGCATTTTTTTAAGCTTCTAGAATTATTTTTCTTAGTTTATCGTTTCTGCAGTGGTCGCACAACCCACTGACCAAGAGCTGCCCACCACATGGTGTGCAGCCCCAGTGCCATCCTCCCTGAGCCATGTCTTCTGCAGGGTGGAAACTCTCCATGTCTCCTGCATGACTGAGTCTCAGCACTCTCCAGTCCATGGCTGTGGGATTGAACAGTCCCCACAGATCCCAGAACGGTGGCAGACAGCGGGACAGAGAGCAGAAATCCTGTTTGCCTTGCTGGGCACCGCCCGCTGCATACAAGGAGCTTTAGCTTATCAACAACTGTTTGTCCCTGAGGAAAGATGAGAAGGGAGGTGGCAACACATTTTATGAGCAAATTTCTGATGACCATAGATCATAGAATCACAGGCTAGTTTGGATTTGAAGAGACCTTTAAAGACCATCTTCTTACAACACCCCTGCTGTGGTCAGGGACACTTTCCTCTAGACCCAGTTGCTCCAAGCCCCGTCCAACCTGGCCTTCAACACTTCCAGGGTTTTAACATCCTCACGGTGCTACACTTTCTACAAGGTTTGGAACCTCTCTTCCCCATGAGGCAGGAGGGCAGCACCGTGCTATCACCTGAGACACCCCCTGAGCCCCTCTGCAACATCCCAGGCAGGGACGGCGGGGAGCTAGGGTGCAGCTGCCACTGTTGGTTACCCACATGGCACAGGAGTAGCGTGATCTTTTCATCACAGATGGGAAGATGATGCCCCAAGACCACACCACTGGTCCCCTTTTGCAATTTAATCAGGAGAATCAAGAAGTTCTCTGGGTTAACTGGGCTCTTTGCACGCTGAGGCCACAAGGTCCACGCGCTCCACGGCAAGCCTGGTGCCACGTCCAGTCCTGATCACAACTACAAATCCCTTCAGTGCTCACCTTGGTTCTGCCCATCCTAGGCTGTAATTTTCTAGGAGGGTGACAACAGGTGGCTCTGGTTGACGTCAATGGAATTGCGTTAAGGCTGCTGAAAACCAGCCCCGCGTCGTCTGCTCCAGCAGAGCCCTCTTGGAGCGCGGCAGCACGCGGAGCCTTTTGGCACACATTAGGGTGGGTAAGATGGATTGCTCAGCTCCCAGCTAGGACAGATAGATAAGGATAATGGATGGATGCCCAAAGAGCAACCATGCTTTAGGCAGATGAATAAATCACTCTGATTGTTCGTATATAAACAGGAGGTACCGGGAGGACTGGGCTTGCAGAGCAGGGTGCATCCAATTTAAGCCCTACAATTGTGTTTAAGGATCTAAAAACCATTCAAAATGGACTTTGTTGGTAGAGGAAACCCCATGTATAGTGCTCCTGCGACAGAGCCATTGTCACTCAGGGCTTGGCTGAGAGCCCCAGTCCCTCTGGTCCTTTGGGAACCTCCATCCTGAGATAACCTGTCCCTGAGGAAGAGAGGTGTCCAGGAAGCAGAGAGGGGCAGTGCTCTCCTGCTGAGAGAGGCTGACTGCAAGACCTGCCTTCCAGCTGCCTACCTGTCTGCACCAACCACAGACCCCCAGCTATCCCAGGAACAGGAGGGGTCCTCAGGAGGCTTTGCAGTGCGTGAAGTGCCCTTAATTTCAGAGGATGCTCAGCTCTGGCATCTCCAGCATCTCGGTATGGGGTGGTGGGGTGATATGGGTCAGTACGAGGGACATGCCTCCAGCACCTGGAGATGGGGCTGTGGGGTGTTACAGGGCCACTACCAGGGCCATTACATCTCCAGCCTGGCCTCTTCCTGCTGCTGAGCACTGCATTTACAGCAGCCCACGTGCTCAGCGGGATGGCAACCACTAGGCTCTCAGGCTGTGACGAGGGGACATCTTTCCCACCCAGAGCAGTGGACAGTGTGTGCCTGGTTTCAGTATTTTTGGTACAGGCGTTGTGGCTGTTCCCGTGTGTGTTGGGATCCATGCTGAGCACCTGTGGAAATGCTACACTGGCTGCAGATCAGATGGGAAGAGACCTCCAGCCTGTGCAGGGATGGGGCGAGCTCTCAGGGACCATCCAGGGCCAGGGCCAGCCCATGACCTGCTGTAAGAGGAGCACCTGGTGTGTTGCCACTGCAAGGGCTGTGCCCACACTGAGAAGCTGGCCTGTTCCCCTGCAGATATCCTCGCATGCCCTGCACTAGGTTGGGAAAATCTTTTGGTACCCGTTGACACGTCTGTGTCTTCCTTGCATATGCCCAAGTGAGTGTAGCTTCATTGGGAGCTCCCTATGAGCCTCCACCCCCAAGTAACTGAGCTGTGGGTCTGGTTCATGGGGCTGGGCTGCCCTGGCTGCTTCCCCAGGCCAAACCACAAGGGCCAGCAACTGGACTCATCTCAATTACGCTTCACTCGCAGCACCAGCTGCCAGCTCATCCTCGGCACCCAGCTCCAGAGATGCTTCTCACCTCCCTCTGAGGGCTGAAGCAAGCCCTGAGAGACTGCAGGAGCCAGCCAGTGGTGTCTATCTTCTGATCCATCATTCTCACCATCCATTTTATTTGCCCTCAGCAACAGAGCAAGCCAGGATGATGCTTCAGCCATTCCTTCCCAGAGCAGTTGGGGTCCTGGATGCAATTCTGCTCCTCTTCCAAAAGCTGATTCAATCCCCTCCCACCAGGCAACCCCTCTTTCTCCGTCTGCTTGCTGCCTTAATATCCCTCTGATCAATCTCAGAAGGATCCAGTAACATGGAATGGCAGATGGGGAACAGAGCATGAATATTAATTAACAACGAATTCCAAACAGAGGACTATAATTACATTAAGAGCGCAGTCTCAGAGGCAGTGACTTACTTCCTGCTGTAAATCTGCTGACAGGTCATTTGCCACGGTGGTGTCGGTGCTCCTTAATGAATGAATATATACATTTCTAGTGCTGGTGTATGGGAGAAATAGGGTCTTGCTTCCAAAAGTGGCAACACAAGCCTGCGCACCAACGAGAGGGCTTTGCTCACGGGGAGGATTCCGGGAAATAATGATTAGTATAATTACCTGGTAATCGTACACCAGGAGCTCTGCTCGTGGGGATGGAAATCCCCAGCACGAGCCAGACCCGCCGCTTTGTCATATGTGGTCTGGTCACTGGGGGGAGACCAAGAACCGCAGCGCCTTCGCCGGGGCCGGTGGGTGCCGGGTCCCCGCCGCGCTCGGGGCTCCCCGCGCCGCCCCCAGGCGGCCCCGAGGCCCTGCGGACCCGGCTCAGCCTCCA
The DNA here is from genome assembly GCF_015832195.1 of Motacilla alba alba. Taxonomy (NCBI): domain Eukaryota; kingdom Metazoa; phylum Chordata; class Aves; order Passeriformes; family Motacillidae; genus Motacilla; species Motacilla alba. The sequence goes on from NC_052023.1 coordinate 26,676,551, forward strand.
GTGCTGGGGCTGCTTTGGCAGAGTGGCAGGGCAAATCAGTCCTGAGAGGGCAGGGGGCTGGCTGGGAAACCCATTGAGGCAGGATCCCCTCTCAGCCCCTTAGCTGGAAACCCATTGAAGCAGGATCCCCTCTCAGCCCGTTAGCTGGGAAACCCATTGAAGCAGGATCCCCTCTCAGCCCGTTAGCTGGGAAACCCATTGAGGCAGGATCCCCTCTCAGCCCCTTAGCTGGGAGCAGGATCCCCTCTCAGCCCGTTAGCTGGAAACCCATTGAAGCAGGATCCCCTCTCAGCCCGTTAGCTGGGAAACCCATTGAAGCAGGATCCCCTCTCAGCCCGTTAGCTGGGAAACCCATTGAGGCAGGATCCCCTCTCAGCCCCTTAGCTGGGAGCAGGATCCCCTCTCAGCCCGTTAGCTGGAAACCCATTGAAGCAGGATCCCCTCTCAGCCCGTTAGCTGGGAAACCCATTGAGGCAGGATCCCCTCTCAGCCCCTTAGCTGGGAGCAGGATCCCCTCTCAGCCCGTTAGCTGGGAAACCCATTGAGGCAGGATCCCCTCTCAGCCCGTTAGCTGGGAAACCCATTGAGGCAGGATCCCCTCTCAGCCCCTTAGCTGGGAGCAGGATCCCCTCTCAGCCCGTTAGCTGGGAAACCCATTGAGGCAGGATCCCCTCTCAGCCCGTTAGCTGGGAAACCCATTGAGGCAGGATCCCCTCTCAGCCTGTTAGCTGGGAAACCCCTTGAAGCAGGATCCCCTCTCAGCCCGTTAGCTGGGAAACCCATTGAGGCAGGATCCCCTCTCAGCCCAGGGGCAGTAGCAGGCTGGAAAAGCATGTTCTCCCCAGCACGGTTTAATCCCAGGGAAAATACAGCCAATGCTGAAGACCTTCTGTACTGGCAAAAGGGTCTTTTAGTTTTAATCCCTCAAACTGGCCTGGGACAGCAGTGCTGCCAAGTAGCCTCTTACGGGGACAACTCTCTCTGCATTCAGGGATTTTGCTGGATGAGTTTGATCTGAGGTTTTTTCACAGAAAACCAACTTGAGCTAAGAGGGTCGCGTCAGTGCCAGCATGCCAATATCCCAGCAAAATGAGGTTTAGCTTTATCTTTCTTCTCAGCTGCCTTCAGTCTGTGCAGCAGCACATTCCGCCACAGTCCCCAGTGGCAACGGTGGGGAGCTGTGCTCTGGCTAGGAGCAGCACGAAGGCACAGACCCCGTTGGGCAGTGGGTAATGCTCAAGGCACTGATGCACCCCTGGAGCTCCTCCTGCTTGGCCTAGTGCCCCCAGGCCCAGCTGGGAAGCAGTTGGACATGGCATGTTTCCAGAGTCTCCAGGGCCCTAGAGAAGGCAAGGAGGGAAAGGATCACTGCTGAGGGTGATGGTGGTAGAGCTGCAGCAAAGGGCACAATGCTGTGGGCTGCAAGAAGGAGATAATGTGGGATCTTGCATGGCCACACTGAGCTGCAGGGAACTCTCCAGCAGCAGATTCGGGAGCTGGAGGCTTGCACGGGGAGGACATGGCACGAACAGCCTCTCCTCTTCATTTTTAACTGGAAAGACCTTCCCAGTAGGTTTGCATCCTAAGTGATAGATTACTGATTTTGTTAGCTCTCCCCAGACTGGGATTCCTGCATTTTTCCTGTTCTTGCCAGCACAGTGAGTCTGGCAGAAGCTGGAAGTGGCACAAAAGGGAGGTCAGAGATGGCTTTGAGTAACCCTTCCCAACCAGGAGTCATAGAAATGGTTGAGAGGAAAACCTGACCTAGGGATAAAGATAAATCAGCTAATTAGCTCTGACTGAGCTGAGATGAAGACTATGAGAGCAGGTTACAAAAATCCAATTTGTTTTAGCACCCAGGAAGGTTCTGATTTGGAAGGGGTAGTCCTTGCCAGCAAGACCTTGTCCTGACACCAAGGCTTTCACACCTCTGCTTTGCCCTCTTCTGCTCAACAGCTATGGTGAGCACTCTGGATTGAGAAGGTTTTAAGGTGGCACTGGGGTTAAGATTGGGTAAAAAATGCCTCAAGCATCTCAGGAGTAAAACACCAAACACCCTCAGGTGTCTCTGTGCTTGAGATGGGCCACAGAGGTGGAGCATCATCACATCACCATTGATAGAGACACTGAAGGGCTCAGGAGCATGAAACCAAAGATTCAAAGGCTTCAGCTAACTGCCACAGGAGGCACAGCGTGGCAGGACACATCCCAATGCAAGGGAAATGCATTTTCCAATGCATTTTCCTGTGGGAAATGGAGGTACCCACTCTGGCTGGAAAGGCTGGAGGGAAACAATGCTCCTGGTGCCTCCAGCTCCTGCTTCATGTGTGTACTCACAAGTCCCAGGATGCCACTGGCCTGGGGGTGCACACCTGGGGCTGCTGCCACTTCCCACGGTGCAGGCACAAAACCACGCTGTGGGCAACATCCAACAAACAAACTAAAAAGCAGCTGAAGACTTGCTGGATTCTGGGTGGTGCCACAGTTCATCTCTTGGTCTTTTTCCTTGTCCAGTGAAAACCAGTAGGTGTCATATCCCCAGCCTGGGATAACCCCTTTTTTCTCTTGCTTGAGAAGAATGTGTGTGTGTATGTACTCATCCTTTCTTCCGCATTTTAACCAGGGCTCCAACCTGCCCCAAGGTGGGACATGAATGGCCTGAGCAGTGCAGGTGCACAGCACAGTTGTGAGCTGGAGGCTGTGAGCTTCCTTGGCAGCTGGCACATGGCTGCATCCCCTTCTCTCCCCTGTCTGTGGCTCTTCTGGAAAGTCTATTTTTATTTGTCTGTTCTAAAAATGAATGGGGAAGGCCGAGGTGTTTCCTTGTTGTGATGAACTTGTCCAAACCCCAAATACTTAAAGCCCCGCTGGCCAGCTTTTAAGATCTCAGTCTGGCTCTTTCGTGCTTCTTTTAATTGCACACTGCCAAATGACAAAGCAGGTTCTCTGCAGGATAGAGGATGTCCCAATGACAGTGAGTTTTGGATCAACAACAAGGCGGCACCTCTAATTCACAGTACCAAAACCCCTGCTTTACCTTGAGGTAAAAGTTAAATGCAGTCCCTTTGCCTCCACCCCAGCCACTTTACTTCTGCTCCTTTCCTTCTTGCTGCAGCTGTTCCCTGGCTGGGGTCAGATGAGAGATCTTCAAATGTGAATTTTGAGGAACTGCTGAGCCTTGCATCTGCTCTGAGGTGGCACAAGCCATTTCTCCCTTCCCTCATCCTTCAGATACCGGTGCCAGATTAAGTGTTCACTTCATGTCTCATCAGCTGGCTCTAGCAAATGGCTTTTCTGTCTGGGCGACACATGGAAAGCGTCTAAAAATGCAGGAGCAGGGTGGAGGCTATCAGGGGAAGGTGGAGCTTTGTACAGGTGATTGCTCTGACCCTCCTGCAGGGGAAGTCGTGCTCGATTAAGGAGGTGATGCTATCGTGTGAGCAGCATTTCCAACAGGGATTAACGAGATGTTGGTGTGGGCACATGCAGCATATTCCACCTGGCCACCAGAGCTGCCATGAGTGTAGTAGTGCTCTCCTGGAGCTCCTGCCCGCAGATTTGGCTCTGCTGGAGTGGGATTTTGAAAGTCTGAGTGGGTCCCTGCTGTGTCTGTACCAACATGCTTCTCCCTTTGGAGCCTGCACAGCTCCTCTGGGATCCTGCCTCTGCTGCAGGCACAGGAGCTGCGTCCCTTGGCAAGAGCTTCCCACTGAGCTGGGATAGAGTTGTGCTTGGACTATCCTGACTTAATGGGGCTGAAACTCCCCAATAACAGCAGCAGAATGGAAGTGAGAAGCTAGATTCCATTTCCCCCCTGCTTTTTCATGTATGCTTTTCCTCCTTGGCTGCTGGAAGGGCTACATTACATAAAGGCAGATAAGTCCCTGCCTTTTGTCAGCAGTTGGAATAACTTTCAATATCTGAGACACCCTGTCTGGCAAAGGTCATGCCCTGTTCTCTAGCAGATCTTAATTTAGCACCCGCAAGTTCTTGGTGAAGTGTGAAACTTCAGGATGCAGGAAGATCCTTGGAGGCTGTTGTGCGGGGAATGTCTTCCCTATGCAGAGATATGAGGGAATTGCTGAGCATCTTCACCATCCTCACCCCACAACTGGAAGCAAATGGTTTTTACTGGAAGCTTGCAAGAACCATCCAAAGCACAGCTCTGCTGCAGCTCAGGGCTCCAGCATGATGTCCAAGGCTGCTCTGAAATTGCTGCAGCTGACGGTGATGCAATGAACCAGCTTCCAAGCACCTCAGCTGACGCCCCAATGACTGTCCCAATGGCTTCCTCCACAGACTCCCTGCATTCCTGCTACCCTGGGCAATCTACAGGCTGTGGCTCGGAGCCCAGGGGAGGAGGCAGGTGTGAGGATGAGGCAGCAGACATATCCTTTGCTGTTATTTAAATTAATTCCTTGGCTCCATTGCCAAAGGAGTTGAGGTCATGTATGTGGCTCATTAAAGCCTCGAGGCAGGTACAGCTGAATTCAGCAGAGAAATTGTTGTCACCAAACTCATGGGACTGAACAGCACGGGGAAACCTTACTGGGTGCTGCAGGGTGAGGGGAACCCAGCCTCCCAGGCCATGGAGGATCCAGGGGAGTGCCTGTGGGGGGTCTCTGTGGTTGCGTCTCATTCCTTACAAGATGTGTTCATCTGCAAGGCACAAACACACAGGGGACAGGACTTTGGACAAGGTCATCTAGTGACAGGACAGAGGGAGATGACTGTTAAGTGAAAGAGAGTAGGTTTTCATTTAGATACTAGGAAGAAATTCTTCCCTGTGAGGGTGGGCAGGCCCTGGCTCAGGGTGCCCAGAGAAGCTGTGGCTGCCCCTGGATCCCTGGAAGTGCCCAAAGCCAGGTGAGACAGGGCTTGGAGCAACCTGGGACAGCAGAAGGTGCCCCTGCCCATGGCAAGAGGGTAGAACTAAATGATCTTTACAGTCTCTTCCAATCCAAACCATGCTGTGATCCTTTGATTGTATGGCTCTGGAGCTTTTGCTGCTGGATTTTCGGTGTGTGACTGGGGGCTCCTACCGGCGCTGGCACCAGACGGCGGCTGCACACCAGGGCTTATCTCCAGACCCACCAGAAGCAGGAAACTCAGCGAGTTCCCAAACAAACCTCTGGTGCAGGAGGCCAGCCTCTCTGACCTCCGGGGGTCCTGAGTGTTTGAACAGGCTCCTAATCTGCTTGGGAAAAGCAGGAGAGCTGGGGAGGGAGAGGAGGGAGGGCTGGGGCTGTGCCCTGAGCGGGGTCGGCTCTTGCTCGTGGCTTTGATTGCTGAGGCTTGCTGTCTCAGGCTTGTGGGATTTGGCTGCCTGGCCGTGAACAAAAAAGCTGGATTCTCCCCGAGCCTTTATTCCCATGTCAAGATCACTGGTGGTTTCCCCAGGAGGAGTGGAGGGAGAGGAAGGCTTTTGTTGATGGTTTTTGACAGGCGTGGGGAAAAGCAAGGCTCAGCCTCTGCTCCAGCTAAATCCTAGAATCATAGAATAGTTTGGGCTGGAAGGGTCCTTTAAAGGTCATCTTGTCCATTCCCCCTATAGTGCACCCCACAGCTGCTCCTCACCTTCCCCCAGTGGGGGCTGAACCAGCCCTGGGTACCTCACTCCTGTGCTGGGACCATCCCAGAGCCCTCGCTCAGCATCTCATTTTGATGGCGCTCCCCCCTTCCCCTGCCTCCTTCCAGAAGCTCCTGGCCCCCTGCTCCTTCCCAGCATCATCAGCCTGTCTTATCCAATCCCCATCCCAAATAACCCTGACTGCAGAGACTGACAGCCCGGAGGGTCCCGAGAACAGGGACATGCCAGCAAGGACAATGAGTGGGGAAGGGCTGAGGAATAACCGGGCAAAGTGACCCTCTGACACCCCTCTGCCCTCCTCCTTCCTGCCCCAGCATGCTTTTACCTGCTCCTGAACAGCATTAGCAGGTTTGAACTGCAGTGGCACCCTGCCTGCGAGGAGCATCTCCGTGGAAGATGCCAGGCCTGTGGCATTCCTTAGCCAAGAGGGCCTGGCTTTGAGCTGGGATCTCTAACAGATGCCCACTCTGCTTCCCTGAGAGACAGAAAACATGCTGAGGGCACATTGCCACCAGTCAGTCACCCTGGAATCCCCACCTTATGCACAGGACCAGTCTTCTCTTCACATGTTCACAGGCAGTGACATCATCTCAGTGGTCAGTTAATTGTGAGGGATTTTGTTTGGTTTTGTTTGTTTTGTTGTTTTGTTTTTTTTTGGGGGGGGGTGTTTTTTTTTTGTTTGTTTTGTTTTGTTTTTGTTTTTGTTTTTGTTTTTTAAAGCAAATTATTAAAAAATTATCCAAATGACAGAGATTTACTCTGTAGCCCACAGTGGTGCTGGGATGGGAACAGCATCCCAGGATGCCTCTTCCCCTGATGCTGAGCCAGCCCAGTGATGTGTCCCCATGGTCCTGCCATCCTCACCCTCACCAGCCCCACATTGGCAGGGATTGCCAGGGGATCCTGCCTGGGTTGGGAGTGCTCAGGAGCCAGCACGGGATAATGATTCATAGTCTCAGCTTCCTGCTCCAGTGACAGACTCAGGCTTGGACAGGCAGAGCAGAGGAAGACAGGGCTTGGCATGGCAGGGAGCCTTCCTCTGCTGTTGCCCATCTTTCCCCGAGAAGCTGGCTCCTTGGTGGGCTTTGCAGCTCCTGGTGCATCCCAACTCTGCAGACAGCAGAGCTATTTGTTTGTGGGTGTCATCCTGTCAAGGGAGCAGCTTAGCCCAGGCCAGAGCCTATATATAGAGTCCCTGCCTGGGTGCACTTCTGGAGGGTTTTGTTGCTTTGGTGCTGGATTCATCCCAGCTAGGCTGTCCCTGAGGAGGCAGTGCTGCTGAACCTCTTGGATGGCAGCATATGTTGTTGAGGGTCTTGCTTCTCTGGAGTACCTGGGGAAGAATGTTGTGCGGCAAGATGATAAACAGCCTCTTAATAAAGTCACCACCATTCAAAATTAGCCATCCCGTGGGATCCTCTCTTATCAAGCCCTGGTAGACAGAGCTATCAGGAGCCTGGTTCATTCCTGAATGAATACTCACTGTAAGCAGTGCTTGCTGGCGTTGGCCCCAGGACAACACTCGCTGGGCCACCTCACCAGTGCCAGGCCCTGAGCAGGGTTGTCTCCGTGCCCCCACTGCCAGTGGATGGGCACTGGGTCAGTGGGTGCAGGCAGGAGAGCTGCAGACCTCTTCTCACCAGCTCCCTGCAAGCAATGGGTGTTGGTGTTGTGCTTGGATGTGGTTCACGCCACAAATGTCCTCGGGAGCTGCCTGAGCAACTTTGCGTGAGCCATCCTTGCTCTGCCTGGCCTTGTTCGCTCCCTTGTGTCCTCCCTTCCTCTTCACACCCCGCCAGCCCAGCCCTCACCTCTGTGTGCTCACACCCACCTTCCTCCTTCCCAGGCAGCAGGAGATGCGCTGTGCTCACCCCTCCTAACCCTCACATTTTCCAGCTCTGTGTTTTTCTGTCTTCCCCTGACTAAAGGCACCAGTCCCCCACCCTAATTCCCATCACCCTCCCACCTTGAGAAGACAAAAAACCCGCCCAAGCCCAGCCCCACACAGCCAGCTCCTGCCGTTTATTCTTAAATCCCTTCCCTCCTGCCTTGCTGGTTTGAAAGCCTGTACCCTGGAATGGGCCTCCCAGCTTTCGCTGGCAACCCTGCTTCGGACTGACCGCCACAGATAGTATTTGGGAGTGAAAAAAAAAAATATATATAAAATAATAATAATAAAAAGGAAGCATGAAAAAGCTTGTCATCTCACTGAATCTCCTTGCTGAAGTTTTCCTAGTCCCCTATGCCATGTGCCGGTGTGAGGGAGTCTTGGGAACCAAGAGGAAACTTTGGGGGTTTGTTTTCTCACCTGTATGCTTTGAGAAACTCTCCCTAGCAGCACTGGTGCTGTACCCTCTGGCAGAGGGTGGGTGAGATGCTTCTCACACTGCTGCCCACTCCCTTGCTGCATTCATAGGGGTTATTTTGGCTTTTGGATGTGGTTTGCTCAGATAAGGCACCTCCACCCCACCTTTCTGCATATGTCATTGTTTGGGCAAGGAAAAAAATAATAAAAGCAAGAAAAAGCAGAAAAAATCTCTTGCCGAGGAGCGACCCCGAGTCCAAGACAACCTCTCCCCTCGCCTGGGGCAGGGCTGAGGGAGGGTGTCCCCTTCTTTCAGCTTCTTTTCCTCCCCTCTAGGTGACGGAGACGGAGGATGGAGGCGAGGTGGGAGCTACAGCAGGAGAAAACACGGGCAGGGACAGGGCAGGTGCTGTCCCAGCACCCCGAGGGCGGGAAGGGGGTGCGGAGGGGACCCAACGCCCGGAGGGTTGTGTCTCCTCCGCATCCCCTCCCCGCCAGCATCCTGGGCAGCGCCCGGGAGGGCGGAGGGAAGGGAGGGCGATGCTCCGCTCGGGGTTTATTAGATTGGACATAATCATCTTTAAATAAGGGCAGCCCCCCCTCCACACCCCTCCTCGAGGTGGGGGTGGGGAGCGGAGCGCCTCGGGGCTTTCTAGATAAGGGCGACTAACGCATCCCCCGCTCCCGCAGGCAGAGCCGGGCAGCGCCGGGAGCCGCGCAGGGTCCGCCGTGCCCCGGGAACCCCGGCTGCAGGCAGACAGGGGGTCCCCGCCGCGGTGCTCTCGCCTTCCTTCTCCTTCTCCTCCTCCTCTTCCTCCTCCTCCTCCTCTCGCAGGAGCAGAAGGGAGGAGAGCGGTGCCGGGGAAAAGTTGGGGGCAGCGGCTGCGGCGGGGGGCGGGGGACCGTGCCCCGGCGCTGCCGCCCGCCTGCCCCCTGAACACCCCATTTCCCCCGCGGCCACTCGCCCCCCACCTCCCAGCCCCCAAACTTCGTTCCCAAGGAGGATGCTGCGCGGCGGAGCCCCCCTGGCCGCGCTGCTGCTGGCGGCGCTCAGCCTGGCCCGCGGGGAGCCCCCGCCGGTGCCGGGCTGCGGGATGGAGGCTCCGAGCCGCCGCGCCGCGCCCCCGCATCACCCGTACGGGCTGTACCCGCAGGGTCCCGCCGCGCACGGGGCGCTCGGAGCTGCATCCCCGCGGGGCCGGAGACCGCGGGGAGCCAGGGGAGGAGGAGAAGAGCCGGAGGGCGAGGCGGACGGCCGGGGCCGGGGCCGGAGCCGGGGGGAGAGGCGGCGGGGCCGGGAGCCGCAGGTGCCGGACCCTCCCCGGGAGCGGCCGCTGCCCGCCCTGTACTTCTCGGGCGGCCGGGAGCAGCTGGCGGCGCGGGCGGAGGCGCTGCCCGCAGTCCCGCGGGAGGAGTTCACCCTGGAGCTGTGGGTGAAGGCGGAGGGCGGACAGAACAACCCGGCCATCATCGCAGGTAAACCCCGGCAGGGAGGGATGGGGACCCGACACCCCCCGACCCGCCGCAAACATCCGCACGGGGGACTCCCCGGCTTCCCCGCTCTGGCAGGTGATACCCCGCGCCCACGCCCGTGTTGTCAGCACCGCGGGCGTGGAATATTCCTCCTTCCCCTGAGACCAAACCCTAAACCATCCCCTCCCCTCTGTTCCCACCCGCCCCGTCCTCCCAGCCCGCCCCCCTCCCCCCCATCCCCCCATCCCGCCCCGACTCCATCTGGATTTTCCGTCTTCCTTCGCCGGGAGCTGGAATGTCCCTCTGGGTGACACGCTCCCCCCGATTCTCCTCCCTTCCCCGCAGCGCACCAGTCGCCCCTGCCCGGGGCACACCGAGGCGTTGCGGGGCTCCCGGCGGGTCCCGGGGCGGTGGCCGCACGGTGGCAGCCGCGCCGCGCTCACCGCCCGGCCCCGGCCCCATCCCCGCCCGGCCCCGGCCCCGAGCGCTCTGCGGAACGGCTGCGGGGCAGGGGGCGGCCCCAGGGAATTGTTCTACCCGTAAGTGCCCCCCTCAAGAGCTTGCTGAGAAACCGGCAAGGGATGAGCGAGCCCTGTGAGGAGCAGCTGAGGGAGCTGGGGGGGCTCAGCCTGGAGAAAAGGAGGCTCAGGGGGGACTGTGTTGCTCTCCACAACTACCTGGAAGGAGGGTGTAGTGGTCGTCTGTCTGTTCTCCTGAGTAACAAGTGATTGGACAAGAGGAAATTACCTTAAATTGTGCCAAGAGACTTTTACACGGAACGCTGAGAAAAATTTCTTCTCTGAAAGAGTTGTCATGCACTGAAACAGGCTGCCCAGGGAAGCGGTGGAATCACCATCCCTGGAATCGTTAACAAATGTATAGATGTGGTGCCTTAGGGACATGGTTTATTTGGGCTTGGCAATGCTGGGTTAACTGTTGGACTTGACCTTAAAGGTTTTTTTCCAACCTTAACGATCCTGTGCTGGAGAAGCTGTGGAGACAGAGAAGACTGGCACACAGGCACAGAGTGGGGCAGATGTCACCTCCTGTGGTGATGCTTCATTCAGCTGTGCCAGGATGGGTGTTTGTGTCTGGGTACAACTCGGCAGGGCAGTGCAGGGATGCTAGGAAGGGCTGGGAACAGATGGTACTGCCACAGTGTCTGGGGTCCCCACAGTGCAGGTTCCTGTGCTCATGTGCTGCCCCAGCCAAGCTGATTGGGGAATCCCTCTCTCTATCCCAGCTCTCCCTTGGCTTGTGATCATTCCACTGAACCTCCCTCTGCTTTGCCTGGTCCCTTTCATTGATTTGTCTCCTCAGTTCTAGGGCAATAACCACACCTGTGCTGTGCAAGAGGTAGGGGGGACGAGCTGGAGTCTGTGGCAGAGGGGAAAAACAGCTCTGTACAAGGAAACCACCAAACTCCCTAGCATCCACCCCTCTGTCCGCCTTTCCATCGGCATCCTCGATGCCCCCCTGCTGGCAGGCAGCACCTTGGGATGCATGGAGCACAATTCCCAGTCATCACAGCAGCAGCACGGCTGTTTGCATCTGGAGGTCTGGCCTGCAGGTGCTGGGGTTTGAATTTCCCAGCTAGCCAGCAGAGGTTTTTTTATTACTATTTTTCATTCTTTATTTCTTAATTTCCTTCTGGAGGGTGGGACAGTTGTTCGGGCTGAAAGCACCACCCGTGAGCACTGGCATTCACTCGAGTACTATCCCCCAGCTTCCCTGCTCCAGGGCTTGAGTCAGCCCCAGGCACCTCCGGCTGTCTGAGTCACTGCTCACTTCCCACTGTCTCCCTGTGGTTGGGACCAAAGGGCCTGGGAGTGGGTGGCCAAAGGGGGCCAGCCCAGTGCTGCTGGCACTTTGTGTGAGCAGGTGACAGAAGCAGCTGCCAGCCCTCGGCAGGTGCCGAGTCTGCTTCTGATCTGCTGCTCCTGCTCTGTGGAAAGAGAGGCGACTGAGCATGAGGTCATCCAGAGGTGTGGAGGAGCTGGAGAGGCTCCAAGTGTCCATGTGTGAGGGAAGGCAGGAGGAAAGCAGGGCAGAGCTGAGCTCTTCCAGCATCAGTGCCTGGGAAGCAAGGGCAGGCTAAGCAGCTCTGATCATGGAAAGCAAGCTGTCCTGTCAGCTGGTGTGGCTGCTGCTTGGACTGAAGGCTCAGGAGTCACTGTTTTTTTCCCCTAGATGCCACATTTTGCCTCAGGGCCACCCTGGATGGGGTTGTTCATCCTTCTTAGTCATTCCTTCATGGGGGGATTTCTGCTGGAGTATAACCTGCCACAGCCGCTCTTAGGGAAGGAAACTGGTTCTTCTTCCTTGTCCTGCTCATTTTGGGCAGCAGATGAGAGTCCTTTCATGTGATGCTGTATCGTTTTCCACCTTTTTTGTCTCCCTTCCATCTATGCCTGCTCTGCTTCTGGAGAACCCCAAGGAATTTCCCTTTGTGCCAGGCTGAGGTTTGTTTTTACTCAGATTGTAGATGATTTTGTTGGGTCAGATCCTTCACCAGAGACCATATAAAACATCTGCCGTGTTTAAATCCAGATGTCCTCTTTGGGTCCCTGAGCTGGTTCCCACTGCATGCCCTGAGGGTTGACCGTGACTAGAGGCTCCTGGCCCTTGTCACACCCTCTGGAGCTTTAGCAGCCGATTTCCTAGAGTATCTGGGTCTCAAAGCATGAGACTGAAAGCTATTCCTTGTGCTGCAAAACTCCTGGCCCCAGTGGGAGAGACTGCTTTCAGTGTGGTCCTTACAAAGGGGCACACTTGATCTCTTCGTGGGCTTTTTCTCCATGACCTTCCCTGGCAGGTACCTTCCTCTTCAAATTTTTTTGCACCGTTACCGACAACTCTTGTTTCACTTCCCAGAGGCAATTCCCCTAAGGCACAGGTGAGCAGCCTAAACCAGGCTAGAGCTCCTCTTTCCTGCCTGAGGTATCAGAGGCAGAGTTGTACTTAGAGCTGCTGAGGAGATACCTCACACTTCTTCTACAAACAGCTTTCCCTTCTGGTGAGTTGCCTCAGGACAAAATGCCAAGCTCCTTGGCAAACTCTGGGGTCTTCAAACTGCTCCCCTGCTGATTTCTCATGAAGGCCCTTGAGAGATGTCAGGACCTGGTGCTAGACATTTTTTGTTACACTATTCTGCAGTGGTCGCTGGCTGTGGGACATGCTGCTCTGCCTGCAGAACTTTCACTGCTGCTGATGTGGAGATGTCATCCCTGGCCATGCCTAGGATGCACCAGCTGCTGATTTACTGATTTTCTTCCCCTGTTGTAGAGCTGGCTTTGGCCTTACTTACATCCCTTTGAGGACTTGGATGAAGTCCTTATACCTGGGCTCACTTAAATTTCTTTTGGCCAGTGTTGAACTCATCAGGCACTGCCAGACATGGCTTGGCTCCAGCATGGGCTTGTGAGGGTGATAGCTTACACTCATCCCAGGGGCTGTTCCACCCCTGCTGCTGTTTTTCCCATTTTTGTCTTGGGGTTTAATCAAATTTGGGGCACTCTGAAATAATTTCAAGGTGAACTGCATGAGTTTTCCCAAGCGAGAAGGTACCAAGCCCTGTTTCCTCAACCCCAGTGAGGACCAAAAGATGGTTTTCGAGTGTGCAGGTCTCAGTATGTTTCAGCCAGCACCCAGCCCAAAAGTACTCTCCAGCTTTGCCTTCTCACTTCTGCAAGGTTCCTTTGCTGGCCTCCTGCTTTTTGGCTTCTCCTGGTCTCAGCTTCCCCTGGTCTTTGTGCTTCCCTTTCACAATCCACCCAAAAACAAGAGCTGGCCAAAGCCCATCCGCCCACGGAGGCTTTGTGCGAGGCTGCCTTTGTAGTGAGCAGGGACAGGGATCCATGCCCAGGGTGGTGACGGCCGTGGGATGGTTTAGAGGCCACCACCCATCTCGCCCTTGGTGAAAGTGATGGATGGAGGGAGGGATGCTGCTTCCTGGGGTGCAGCAGGGCTTGATGTGGCCTTTTGCCAATCGTCTTTATAAGGGGTGTAAACGTGGGGTCATGGTAACCTGGCTTCAGACACATCCCCTGGATGAGAGCCAGGAGATCCTGCTCCTCCTGGAGCTCCTTCTGTTCTTCACCTCTGCTTCTCTCTACTGGCCTCTTCACAATTCTGGCAGCAAGTGGGGCATCCACAGGGACAGGCAAGACAGTGGCACAGGCAGGAGTGCTTTGATTTGGACCACAAGGTCCTGATGCCACGAGGATGGGCAGGCAGTGTATGTGATGGGAATGGCACAGTGAGGGGCAGGAAAAGCAGGATGGAGGATATGAAATACCGCAGCAGGAACATATAAAGAGTCTCTGGGCATGGCAGCAGGTTTTATCAGCACTGGGACACTGTTTGTAGGGGTGATAAATGGGAGACCAGGGTGTCCCCAGAAGACACCACTGGTCGCTCAAAGAGTGACTTCAAGCTCATTCACCTCAGCCAATGACCTGCATGAGCACCCTGGCTGTGGTGGTTTAGGAGCCCAGAGGCATTTATATCAAGCAGCAGGTCCCTTTATCCTTGACAGTGTTTAAGTGCCTTATGGCCACTGATTCCCAATGGCATTCCGTGCCTGAAAGCCTCTGGCTCTTTGCCGTGGGCACTCAGCAGTCTGGGGGAAAGTCAGCACAGCTCCAGGTCTTGCCCAGCCTAAAACAGGTTTGCAGCATGCTCAGGCACAGAGGGGGAGGCTTTTCCTGGGAGTGGATTTGTGTTCAGGTGACCTTAGGGGCTGAGGAGTGCACTCGCCAGGCTGGAGGCAGCACAGCCCTCTCCCGCCAGCACTGGATGCATGACTGGGAGGGAAACTGGAGCATAAACGAGAGCTGTAAATCTGTCTGGAAGCTGTTGGGGAAGCAGTCCCTGGAGGAGCTTGTATTGCTTTGGGTTGCTGTGCTCTAATTCTTAAAAGCTTTGGCTCACAGATAAAAAGCTTAGCCTTTAATCCCATCCCGCCAGAGCACTCCTACAGAGAGCAACTCAGAAACACCTCGCTCTTCAGCCTCTCCTCCCATCCACGCTCTTCCTCCCCTCTCCATCCTGCCTCTCTGGCTCTGCCATTCTTCCTGGCTGCTCCACCTACTCATCCAAATGATTTGGAATGGGGGCTGGGGTGTCACCCCTGGCAGAGCACCCACTGCCCAGCCTCTGACCACCTTCACTTACCTGCTGCCGAGGACCCAGCCTGTGCTCCAGGGAGGAGTGGTGACGCTCTCCGGTCCTTACCAGCTGTCCTCTCTCTCTCCATCCCTGTCCCCGACCTGCTGCAGGTGTCTTCAACAACTGCTCGCACTCAGCCAGCGACAAGGGCTGGGCACTGGGTATCCGCGCCCTGCAGCTCGGTGGCAAGAAGGACGCCCGCTTCTTCTTCTCCCTCCGCACGGACCGGGCAGCCAGTGCCACCGAGGTGACCTCCCACGACCGCTACCGCCCTGAGGCATGGACACACCTGGCCGCCAGCTACGATGGGCGCTGGATGGCCCTCTACGTCGATGGGGTGCGGGTCGGCCGTTCCGGCGGGCAGGAGGGACCCCTGCACAGTGCCTTCATGTCCTCCTGTCACACGCTGCTGCTGGGAGGGGATGCCTGGGGGACCACCCACACTTTCCGGGGACACCTGGCTGGGCTGGCCCTGTGGCGTGGTGCCCTGTCCCAGTCCCACCTCCAGCGTTCCTTTCTAGAGGAGGTGCCTGGGGATACGGCAGGGCTGGCTCTGGCCGCTGGCTTTGCCACCCCGGAGGAATGCTGGATGCCTTTCCGGGAGGGTGCCTTCCCCCAGCAGTGGGTGCTGCTGTCCCCACCGGCCCCCATCCTGCGGCCGCTGGGCCCCCCTGGCTGCGGGCAGACTGCCTGCGATAACGTGGAGCTGGTGTCCCACTACAACCAGCACTGGCCGCTGCGCAGCTGGAAGGTGGTGCGGTACCGCGTGGTGAACCTGGCGGAGGACGACGGCGGGCGGCCGACGGTCAGCTGGGAGCAGATTTGGCGGCAGCACCGGGCTCTGAGCGAAGCTTTCCAGCCCTACAACATCTCCTGGCAGCTGAGCTTGCTGGAGGTACACAACTCCTCTCTGCGCCGCCGCGCCGTCCTCCTGGGCTGCGAGCCCAGCAAGGTGGGCAACGAGCGCTGTGACCCCGAGTGCGAGCATCCCCTCACCGGCTACGACGGCGGCGACTGCCGAAGGCCCGGCCGCTGCTTCTCCTGGAAGCGCCGCGACGGCGTCTGCCACATGGAATGCAACAACATGTTGGACGACTTCGATGACGGCGACTGCTGCGACCCGCGGGCCACCGACGTGGCCAGGACCTGCTTCGACCCTGACTCACCCCAGCGGTAGGCGTGGGGCTTGTGGGGGGTGGTACGTCAAG